>NC_086101.1:150332619-155332619 GCF_963921235.1 Mobula hypostoma
CCAAATGTGCTGTTATCACATCCTTGATAACTGACTCCAGCAGTTTCCCCACCACCGATGTTAGGCTAACCGGTCTATAATTCCCCAGTTTCTCTCTCTCTCCTTTTTTAAAAAGTGGAGTTACATTAGCCACCCTCCAATCCTCAGGAACTAGTCCAGAATCTAACGAGTTTTGAAAAATTATCACTAATGCATCCACTATTTTTTGGGCGACTTCTTTAAGCACTCTAGGATGCAGACCATCTGGCTCTGGGGATTTATCTGCCTTCAATCCCTTCAATTTACCTAACACCACTTCCCTACTGACATGTATTTCGCTCAGTTCCTCCATCTCACTGGACCCTCTGTCCCTTACTATTTCTGGAAGATTATTTATGTCCTCCTTAGTGAAGACAGAACCAAAGTAACTATTCAATTGGTCTGCCATGTCCTTGCTCCCCATAATCAATTCACTTGTTTCTGTCTGCAGGGGACCTACATTTGTCTTTACCAGTCTTTTCCTTTTTACATATCTATAAAAGCTTTTACAGTCCGTTTTTATGTTCCCTGCCAGTTTTCTCTCATAATCTTTTTTCCCCTTCCTAATTAAGCCCTTTGTCCTTCTTTGCTGAACTCTGAATTTCTCCCAGTCCTCAGGTGAGCCACTTTCTCTGGCTAATTTGTATGCTTCTTCTTTGGAATTGATACTATCCCTAATTTCTCTTGTCAGCCACGGGTGCACTACCTTCCTTGATTTATTCTTTTGCCAAACTGGGATGAACAATTGTTGTAGTTCATCCATGCAATCTTTAAATGCTTGCCATTGCATATCCACCGTCAATCCTTTAAGTGTCATTTGCCAGTCTATCTTAGCTAATTCACATCTCATACCTTCAAAGTTACCCCTCTTTAAGTTCAGAACCTTTGTTTCTGAATTAACTATGTCACTCTCCATCTTAATGAAGAATTCCACCATATTATGGTCACTCTTACCCAAGGGGCCTCTCACGACAAGATCGCTAATTAACCCTTCCTCATTGCTCAAAACCCAGTCCAGAATAGCCTGCTCTCTAGTTGGTTCCTCGACATGTTGGTTCAAAAAACCATCCCGCATACATTCCAAGAAATCCTCTTCCTCAGCACCTTTACCAATTTGGTTCACCCAGTCTACATGTAGATTGAAGTCACCCATTATAACTGCTGTTCCTTTATTGCACACATTTCTAATTTCCTGTTTAATACCATCTCCGACCTCACTACTACTGTTAGGTGGCCTGTACACAACTCCCACCAGCGTCTTCTGCCCCTTAGTGTTACGCAGCTCTACCCATATCGATTCCACATCTTCCCGGCTTATGTCCTTCCTTTCTATTGCGTTAATCTCTTCTTTAACCAGCAACGCCACCCCACCTCCCCTTCCTTCATGTCTATCCCTCCTGAATATTGAATATCCCTGAACGTTGAGCTCCCATCCCTGGTCACCCTGGAGCTATGTCTCTGTGATCCCAACTATATCATAATCATTAATAACAATCTGCACTTTCAATTCATCCACCTTGTTACAAATGCTCCTGGCATTGACACACAAAGCCTTCAGGCACTCTTTTACAACTCTCTTAGCCCTTATACAATTATGTTGAAAAGTGGCCCTTTTTAATGCTTGCCCTGGATTTGTCGGCCTGCCACTTTTACTTTTCTCCTTTGTACTTTTTGCTTCTACCCTCACTTTACACCCCTCTGTCTCTCTGCACTGGTTCCCATCCCTCTGTTGTGAACTAACCTCCTCAAGCTTAGCCTCTTTAATTCGATTCCCACCCCCCAACCATTCTAGTTTAAAGTCACCTCAGTAGCCCCCGCTAATCTCCCTGCCAGGATATTGGTCCCCCTAGGATTCAAGTGTAACCCGTCCTTTTTGTACAGGTCACGCCTGCGCCAAAAGAGGTCCCAATTCAACCAGCTCAATTGATTGAAGAAATTACAACGGGCTTTTTGAACCTTTTACAGCTTCTTTCCTTGAAGAATAAATAGGATGGATGATTCAAAGAGACATCAAAGCTGCAGGGATGTGACAATGACTGTAACGACACAGTATCTCTCTCCAGTATCTGTTCCTGTTTAAACCCGAAGTGCAAGTAGCTGTGTCTAATCTTGTCAGTCCTGTCCAATATATGTCAGATTTGCCAAATGTAAAATACACTGATCCTGGAGGAGATATAATCACAAGCCAATTATGCAATGCATAGCACTTAAACCCTTACATCTGGGTGAAGAATCATTGTATTCACATAAATTTGAATCAATAAAGTTCGTGCCAAAATATTCGATAATATTAATGCATACCACACATGCAGCCAGAAGGCAGGTATATTGTTTCTGCAAAAAGCACATTTTAATGAAAAGCATGGCATGCCCACAAAATGCAAAATGTATACAACTTAATTTTAATTAGCAGCAATGGAATCCTAGGGATGCTGTATAACATTATAAACTAAAGCAGCATCCATTGCCATTCACTCTAATCCAGAACTGCACCTCAAACTGCTGTTAGAAGTAAACTGTACAACGCAACCAAAAGTATTCACAAAGATTCTTGACATTTAAAATGTACATTCCACCACTGCTCCTCAGATCCAAAGTATGAATAATGACAATAGAGCTTTAAAGATCAACCGGTGTTTCTAACACAGCATAATTTAATCCAGGAATTTTGCAAAAAAATAAGTATAGGAAAATTGACTACTCAAAAGCAAAAGCTAAGAGTAACAACTAAACTCTCAGATTTTGCAATGGTAAAAGACAGCAAAGGAAATTAAAAGAGAAGCCTACAAAAACTTAATGGGAAACAAGACTCACCCAAGTCTTTTGTAAAAAAAACCTGTGGCCTTGTGTTGCAGTTGGTAGAGTCATTGCCTCAGAGCTTCAGACAGACTTAGTCCCGACTGAAGTTCTGTGTATGGTTGATTTTTTATTTGCTGCTGTAAATTACCTCCAACTTGTTGGTGGGTTGTAGAATCTGAGGGGAGATTGTGAGACTGTATGGAGAATAAAAAATGGGATTAATGTAGGATTAGTATAAATGGATGGTTGATGGTTAGTGTGGACTTGATGGGCTCAAGGGCCTGTTAACATGCTGTATTACTCTTTCTCTGAAACACAACCAACAATAATATACTGCCACAACATTTATTCTTTGCTTGAATTTATTTATTCATTTGTTGTGATACAGCACGGAACAGACCATGCCACTCAACAATCTCCCAATTTAATTCAGGCCTAATCACATAACAATTTATAATGACCAGTTAAACTTCCCTAATTTAACCCTAGCCTAATCTCAGGATAATTTACGGTGACTAGTACATATCTGGACTGTGGGCGGAAACTGGAGCACCCAGAGGAAACCCACATGGTCATGGGGAGAATGTATAAACTCCTTACAGGCAGTAGCGTAAAGATGTAAACATCACTTCGTAGTGAGGTGGAGTTACAGTGGTGCTCAATAATGACTCCTTCAAGTTCATCTACGAAAATAGCTTAATTTCTACCTTTCATGTTCTCTTTTTCCTTTCCGTGTGGATGGGGTTCTGTTGAAGACCCTGTCCTGGAGTTTGGTTAGACTTCGGTTCTTTGTGATGGTGGGATGTGCTCCCAGGAGCTTGTGGCTTTTCTTAATCCCAAGGACACACCCTAGAAGGTGAGCATGCCTTCAGGGTTCCAAGGTACTGTATATCGAAACATTCAATAATATTCTTCCAGAGTTTGAGAAGGCAGTTTGCTAGAACAGCAGAATCTGTCGGTTTCTAAGTAGTGACATCAAAGAGGAACCTATGTTACTTTGTGAGTTAGTTTATTATAGTCACATGTACCGAGGTACTGTGAAAAAGTTTGTTTTGCTTGCCATCTATAGAGATCATATCATCATGTCAGTACATTGATACAGTGCGAGAGAAATCAATAACAGAATGTGGAATGAAGTGTTACATTTACTGCAAAAGTGCAATGCACACAGACAATAAGGTGCAAGGCCATATCAAGTTAGATTATGAGGTCGAGAGTCCATCTTATCGTACGAGGGGCCATTCAATAGTCATTCAGCAGTGGGATTGAAACCGACCTTGTTCCTGGTGGTATGTGCTCTCAGGCTTTTGTATCTTCTGCCTGATGGAAAGAGAGAATGCCGAGGGGTGGTGGGGGAGGGTGGGTCCTTGATTATGTTGGCTGCTTTACCAAGGCAGCAAGAGGTGTAGACAGAGTTCATGGGGAGCTGTATTTGTGTGCTGTGCTGACCTGTGCTCATATCTCTCTACAGTTCCCCACAGTCTCAGGCAAAGTACACAGTTGCCATACCAAACTGAATCAGAATCAGGTTTAGTACCACTGTCACATGTCATGAAATTTGTTGCTTTCTGGCAGATGTACTTTTGAATTGAATTGAATTGAATTAACTCTATTCCTTACATCCTTCACATACATGAGGAGTAAGAATCTTTACGTTACATCTCCACCTAAATGTGCAATGTGCAATTTATAGTAATTTAATAAATATTATGTACAACAGTCAATATAGCATAGAAATACAATTGTATCAGCATGACTTAATCAGTCTGATGGCCTGGATGAAGAAGCTGACCCGGAGACTGTTGGTCCTGGCTTTTATGCTGCAGTACCATTTCCCAGATGGTAGCATCTGGAACAGTTTGTGGTTGGGGTGACTCAGGTCCCCAATGATCCTTTTTACACACCTGTCTCTGTAAATGCTGCCCTGAATAGTGGAAAGTTCACATCTGCTGTCCGCACCACTCTCTGCAGGGTCCTGTGATTGAGAGAAGTACAATTCCCATACCGGGCAATGATATAGCAAGTCAGGATGCTCTCAATTGTGCCCCGGTGAAAAGGATTTGGGGACTCATGCCGAACTTCCTCAACTGTCTGAGGTGAAAGAGACGCTCTTGTGCTTTTCTCACCGCACACCCGGTATGTACAGATTATGTGAGATCCTCGGTGATGTGTATGCCGAGGAACTTAAAGCTGTTCACCCTCTCAACCCCAGATCCATTGATGTCAATAGAGGTTAGCCTGTCTCCATTCCTCCAGCAGTCCACAACCAGCTTCTTTGATTTTGCGACATTGAGGGAGTGTCATAAGGAGGTGGCTGGGAACGGACCCAAGTGCAAGACACAGACACTGAAGGACTAGGGACAGGACTAGGATACAGGGTGAGGGCAAGGACATGAACACGAAAACCGGGAACCCGGGGCAGGACTGGACAAGAGAGCTAGGAGCCCGGGCTTGGACTCCGAGCCAGAGACTGGACAATGACCCAGTACCTGGGTCTTGCCTCTGGCTCGGACCCCAGAACTAGGCAAGAATGAGGCTGGAGTCTAAGAGACTTGAGGTGAGGCTTGGCAGGAGGCAGGAGGCTGGAGTCTTCAGGCTTGAGGTTAGAGGCTAGAGACCTGAGGCGAAGCTTGGCAGGAGGCAGGAGGCTGGATTCTTCAGGCTTGAGGCTAGAGACCTGAGGCGAGGCTTGGCAGGAGACAGGAGGCTGGAGTCTTCAGGCTTGGGGCTAGAAACTCAAGGCGAGGCTTGGCAGGAGACAGGAGTCTGGAGTCTTCAGGCTTGAGGCTAGGCAGGAGGATGGAGACTTGAGGCAAGGCTTGGGGCTTGGGGCTGGAGGCTGGAGGCTTCTCCTGGGCAGGGTGCGGTTCTCCAGGGCAGGGCGCAGATCACCACCCGACAGAGGAAAGGGACAGGAAGGGACAGAACCAGCCGCAGGGTAATGGCAAGACAGCTTGACTTACCTGGCAGAGGCAAGGGACAGGAAGGGAGCTAGGTACAGGGTGGCTCCAGGACAAGACAGCAAGACAAGGCAAGGCTTCAGGCAATTCAAGGCAAGACAGAACTTCAGGCAAGGTGAGAGTTACCAGCAAGACAAGGCAGGGCTTCAGACCAGGAAACAGAAGGCAGGGGAAGGGATACAAGGAGTAAGGACAAGAACAATCCAGCAGCCACGCCCTGGTCTCTGAAGGTGTTTATGCAGCCAGCCCCAATGAGCATCAGCTGCCTCAATTAGAGCTCAACAAGAACTGAAACAGGGTAGACAGGAAAACCTGGAGCGAGGGTCGATGGACCAGACTGGGAACTGGAATACGAACTTCATGGACCGGACTATGACAGGGAGAGGCTGTTCTCTTGACACTTCTGTGTCAGGGTGATGACTTCTTCTCTGTAGGCTGCCTTGTTATTATTTGAGATAAGGCTAACCAATGTAGTGTCATCAGCAAATTTAATTAGCAGATTGGAGCTGTGGGTAGCAACACAGTCATGGGTATAAAGAGAATAAAGGAGGGGCTTAGTACAGAGCCCTGAGAGGCTCCTGCATTGAGGATCAGAGGGGCAGAGGTGAGGGAGCCCACACTTACTACCTGCCGATGATCTGACAGGATATCTAGGATCCAACTGCACAAGGCAGGTGAAGGCCAAAGTTTCTGAGCTTCTTGTTAAGCCCGGAGGGAATTATGGTGTTGAATGCTGAACTGTAGTCCAAGAACGGCATCTTACATAAGCATCCTTCTTCTCCAGATGTGTGAGGACAAAGTGTAGAGCTGTGGCTATTGCGTCATAATAATAAAAGCACTATAAATTGCAATAGGAAATACATTTAAAGATAATATTAAATAGGTAGTGCACAAAGAGAGCAATAAAAATAAAAATGTATTGAGGTAGCGTATATAGGTTCATTGTCCATTCAGAAATCTGATGGTGGAGGAGAGGAAGATGTTTCTAAAATGTTGAATATGCTAGAATCAACTCCTGCCAGAGCAAGGACCTGGACTCACAGCAATTTTATTTTTGCTGCATTAGGCTCCTGTACCTCCTCCTTGATGGTACAACATGGTAGCGCTGAGAAAAGGGCATGTCCTGAGTGATAGGGTTTCTTAATAATGGGTGCTGCCTTCTTGAGCCATTGCCTTTTGAAGATGTCCTCAACGCTGGGGAGTTTAGCGGCCATGATGGAGTTGGCTGAGTTTGTAATTTTCTGCAGCTTTTTCCCATCCTGTGCGGTTACACCTCCAAACCAGATGGTAATACAACCAGAAAGAACGTTCTCCATGGTACATCTGTAGAAATTTGTGAGAACCTTTGGTAACATACGAAGTCTCTTCAAACTCCTGATGAAATATAGCCACTGTTGTGCCTTCTTTGCAATTACATCTCCATATCGGGCCCTGAAGATGTTAACATCCTGGAACTTGAAACTGCTCACCTTGTCCACTGCTGATGGCTTGATGAGATCTAATGTGTGTTCCCTCAGCTTCCCCTTCCCGAATCACACAATCACTTCTTTGGTCTTACTGGTGTTGAGAGTAAGGTTGTTGTTATGACACCACTCAACCATCGGATCTGTCGCACTCCTATGCACCTCCTCATCAGCATCTGAACTTCTGCAACAATTGTTGTGTCATTGGCAAATTTATAGATGGTTTTTGAAGTGTGCCTATCCACACAGTTGTGGATGTAGAGAGAGTAGAGCATAGGGCTATACAGGCATCCTTGAGGTGTACCGGTGTTGATTGTGAGGATATGATTGAGTTGAATACTGAGCTGTGGCAAACAAGCAGCAGACTGACGTAGGCATTGCTACTGTCCAGGTGATCCATGGCCAAGCGGACAGCCAGTTAGATTGCTTCTGCTCTAGACCTATCGCGGGAAAAGTAAAATTACTGTGGGCCCGGGTCCTTGCTCTGGCAGGAGTTGATTCTAGCCATGACCAACCTCTCAGAGCACTTCATCACTATAGATACAATTGCAGCTGGGTGTTAGTCATTGAGGCATCTTACCCTTCTCTTCTTGGGCACTGGAATGATTGTCACTTTTTTTTAAAAGCAAGTGAGAGATAAAAAATGTCCTTGAATGCTCCCAGTGGTTGGTTGGCACAGGTTTTCTGTGCCCTACCAGGTAAACCATCAGGGCCCAATCATTGTGAGTGTTCACCCTCTAGAAAGATGTTCTGACATCAGCATCTAAAACAGATCACAGGGTCACAAGAGGCTCAGGAATTCACACTGTGTTACTTCATTTTCTCTTTCAAAATGTGTGGATAAGGTGCTGAGAGCTCATCTGGGGGTGAAGCATCACAGCCATTCATGATGTTAGACTTTGCCTTGTAGGAAGTAATGGTGTGCAGCTCGAGGACCTTCATCTGGTCAGGGATAGTGAGGAGTTGATAGAGAGGAGTTGCAGGCAGGTGGTCACACCGGGGCCACGGGAGGCAGACCAGTAGGTCACGGTTAGGAGGGGGAAGGGGAAGAGTCAGGTAATAGAGAGTACCTCGGTGGCTGTGCCCCTTAACAATAGGTACTCCTGTTTGAGTACTGTTGGGGGGGACAGCTTACCCGGGGGAAGCGACAGTGGCCGTGCCTCTGGCACAGAGTCCGGCCCTGTAGCTCAGAAGGGTAGGGAAAGGAAGAGGAGGGCAGTTGTGATAGGGGACTCGATAGTAAGGGGGTCAGATAGGTAATTCTGTGGACGCAGTCCAGAGACCCGATGGTAGTTTGCCTCCCTGGTGCCAGGGTCCGGGATATTTCCGATCGTGTCCAAGATATCCTGAAGTGGGAGGGTGAGGAGCCAGAGGTCGTGGTACATATAGGTACCAATGACATAGGTAGGAAAAGGGAAGAGGTCCTGAAAGGAGAATATAGGGAGCTAGGAAGGGAGTTGAGAAAAAGGACTGCAAAGGTAGTAATCTCGGGATTACTGCCTGTGCCACGCGACAGTGAGAGTAGGAATGCGATGAGGTGGAGGATAAATGCGTGGCTGAGGGATTGGAGCAGGAGGCAGGGATTCAAGTTTTTGGATCATTGGGACCTCTTTTGGCGCAGGCGTGACCTGTACAAAAAGGACGGGTTACACTTGAATCCTAGGGGGACCAATATCCTGGCAGGGAGATTAGCGGGGGCTACTGAGGTGACTTTAAACTAGAATGGTTGGGGGGTGGGAATCAAATTAAAGAGGCTAGGCTAGAGGAGGTTAGTTCACAACAGGGGGATGGGAACCAGTGCAGAGAGACAGAGGGGTGTAAAGTGAGGGTAGAAGCAAAAAGTAGTAAGGAGAAAAGTAAAAGTGGCAGGCCGACAAATCCAGGGTAAGCATCAAAAAGGGCCACTAATTGTATAAGGGCTAAGAGAGTTGTAAAAGAGCACCTGAAGGCTTTGTGTGTCAATGCCAGGAGCATTCGTAACAAGGTGGATGAATTGAAAGTGCAGATTGTTATTAATGATTATGATATAGTTGGGATCACAGAGACATGGCTCCAGGGTGACCAAGGAAGGGAGCTCAGTGTTCAGGGATATTCAATATTCAGGAGGGATAGACATGAAAGAAAAGGAGGTGGGGTGGCGTTGCTGGTTAAAGAGGAAATTAACGCAATAGAAAGGAAGGACATAAGCCGGGAAGATGTGGAATCGATATGGGTAGAGCTGCATAACACTAAGGAGCATAAAACGCTTGTGGGAGTTGTGTACAGGCCACCTAACAGTAGTAGTGAGGTCGGGGATGGTATTAAACAGGAAATTAGAAATGTGTGCAATAAAGGAACAGCAGTTATAATGGATGACTTCAATCTACATGTAGATTGGGTGAACCAAATTGGTAAAGGTGCTGAGGAAGAGGATTTCTTGGAATTTATGCGGGATGGTTTTTTGAACCAACATGTCGAGGAACCAACTAGAGAGCAGGCTATTCTGGACTGGGTTTTGAGCAATGAGGAAGGGTTAATTAGCGATCTTGTCGTGAGAGGCCCCTTGGGTAAGAGTGACCATAATATGGTGGAATTCTTCATTAAGATGGAGAGTGACATAGTTAATTCAGAAACAAAGGTTCTGAACTTAAAGAGGGGTAACTTTGAAGGTATGAGATGTGAATTAGCTAAGATAGACTGGCAAATGACACTTAAAGGATTGATGGTGGATATGCAATGGCAAGCATTTAAAGATTGCATGGATGAACTACAACAATTGTTCATCCCAGTTTGGCAAAAGAATAAATCAAGGAAGGTAGTGCACCCATGGCTGACAAGAGAAATTAGAGATAGTATCAATTCCAAAGAAGAAGCATACAAATTAGCAAGAAAAAGTGGCTCACCTGAGGACTGGGAGAAATTCAGAGTTCAGCAGAGGAGGACAAAGGGCTTAATTAGGAAGGGGAAAAAAGATTATGAGAGAAAACTGGCAGGGAACATAAAAACTGACTGTAAAAGCTTTTATAGATATGTAAAAAGGAAAAGACTGGTAAAGACAAATGTAGGTCCCCTACAGACAGAAACAGGTGAATTGATTATGGGGAGCAAGGACATGGCAGACCAATTGAATAATTACTTTGGTTCTGTCTTCACTAAGGAGGACATAAATAATCTTCCAGAAATAGTAAGGGACAGAGGGTCCAGTGAGATGGAGGAACTGAGCAAAATACATGTTAGTAGGGAAGTGGTGTTAGGTAAATTGAAGGGGTTGAAGGCAGATAAATCCCCAGAGCCAGATGGTCTGCATCCCAGAGTGCTTATGGAAGTAGCCCAAGAAATAGTGGATGCATTAGTGATAATTTTTCAAAACTCGTTAGATTCTGGACTAGTTCCTGAGGATTGGAGGGTGGCTAATGTAACTCCACTTTTTAAAAAAGGAGGGAGAGAGAAACTGGGGAATTATAGACCGGTTAGCCTAACATCGGTGGTGGGGAAACTGCTGGAGTCAGTTATCAAAGATGTGATAACAGCACATTTGGAAAGCGGCGAAATCATCGGACAAAGTCAGCATGGATTTGTGAAAGGAAAATCATGTCTGACGAATCTCATAGAATTTTTTGAGGATGTAACTAGTAGAGTGGATAGGGGAGAACCAGTGGATGTGGTATATTTGGATTTTCAAAAGGCTTTTGACAAGGTCCCACACAGGAGATTAGTGTGCAAACTTAAAGCACACGGTATTGGGTGTAAGGTATTGATGTGGATAGAGAATTGGTTAGCAGACAGGAAGCAAAGAGTGGGAATAAACGGGACCTTTTCAGAATGGCAGGCAGTGACTAGTGGGATACCGCAAGGCTCAGTGCTGGGACCCCAGTTGTTTACAATATATATTAATGACTTGGATGAGGGAATTAAATGCAGCATCTCCAAGTTTGCGGATGACACGAAGCTGGGCGGCAGTGTTAGCTGTGAGGAGGATGCTAAGAGGATGCAGGGTGACTTGGATAGGTTGGGTGAGTGGGCAAATTCATGGCAGATGCAATTTAATGTGGATAAATGTGAAGTTATCCACTTTGGTGGCAAAAACAGGAAAACAGATTATTATCTGAATGGTGGCCGATTAGGAAAAGGGGAGGTGCAACGAGACCTGGGTGTCATTATACACCAGTCATTGAAAGTGGGCATGCAGGTACAGCAGGCGGTGAAAAAGGCGAATGGTATGCTGGCATTTATAGCAAGAGGATTCGAGTACAGGAGCAGGGAGGTACTACTGCAGTTGTACAAGGCCTTGGTGAGACCACACCCGGAGTATTGTGTGCAGTTTTGGTCCCCTAATCTGAGGAAAGACATCCTTGCCATAGAGAGAGTACAAAGAAGGTTCACCAGCTTGATTCCTGGGATGGCAGGACTTTCATATGAAGAAAGACTGAATGAACTAGGCTTGTACTCGTTGGAATTTAGAAGATTGAGGGGGGATCTGATTGAAACATATAAAATTCTAAAGAGATTGGACAGGCTAGATGCAGGAAGATTGTTCCCGATGTTGGGGAAGTCCAGAACCAGGGGTCACAGTATCAGTAGCCGTATCCATTCAGTGCACACAATCACAGCTCTGGGAAGTAGATATTGTAAATTTAATATATTGACCAGCAACATGAGTATGAAGGCCAAGATAGAGTTGGATGGAAGGTGGTGGCCTATGTTTTTTTTAAGGAAGCTTTGGCAAGGTGGAAAATTGACTCCCACCAGCAGTAGCAAGTACCATATTGATGCTTAAGAGTTAGAGAATAACCCTTTTAATGACCTTGTACTTTTTTGTTGGAGCAAAGCAGAAATTACATGAGCAGCTGGTCATTTAAAATCATGGCACATAGCAATCATTCCTCTTGGAAGGTAATGAATCTCTGGAATTCTCTGCTTCATGGAATGGTAGAGGCTAAGTCATTAGATTTTTCAAGATGGTGATTGATAAATATTTGAAAGATTGAGGGATTGAGATGTATGGGGAAGGTACAAGAGTTAACTCAGGATAAATTAAGCTTGCTTATATTGGTGGCAGCTTACTCCTGCACATAATTTGTATTCTCTTGAACCCTTCAATGTAATTATTATAAAGAGTTTGAGTATTGGCATTCTTAGGGATAAAATCTGCCTATTCCTGAGTTCCCAGGCTCATATTTCAATGATTTTGCCAAGAAAACTGAACAGAGGATATATTTTAAAACATACTTTACTACAGCGATTGGCACAAGGACCAAAAGGATGAACATGTTGGGCAATGGGGGAGACTGCAGCAGAGTGGGATGATCTGGGTTGTGAAGATCCAACGAGCTAAATGCCAGCCTCTTGAACTGTAACCATCCTGTAACCTCTTCTTCATGAATTTTGTTCTCTCAACATCATAATCCAGCTGTTAAGTTGTTTTCATAGGCATTGGAATTGGAGTTAAAACAGTTGGCTTTCCTCACACTTTGTGAAAAAGACCAAAGGGAGGTGACATAATCTAAATGCTTTAAATCATAGAAGTGGAAAGATTTTTTTGCTGGCAAAGGAAAAGAGAAGCGGGAATAAAACTAATTAACTGAGGAAGCCTGATGCAAGGTGCAGTGTGGAAAGATTTCCCCCGGCACTTAGTGTAGCAAAATCATGAATTTTTTTTTATATAAATCAGTTAGCAATTTCTCCACATTCCCAAGTTTCAGAGCAGACCCATTACGTATTCTGGGCCTGTCCAGAGATTTAAAGAAAGTTAGATTTGTGATGCAGCAGGGAGCTAAGGACTGCAGGTCTGGTAACCAGGCAAAAGGAAATGAAAACAGCCTGAGTGCTTTCTGTAAATAGACCTGGTTAACGGAGAGCATCAGACCAGCTAGACCGAAATTGCTAACTTCTGATGTTTGTCCTTGTGTTTGGGGCAGAGTGGGTTCATTTACAGCATGGTTGAATGCTCCACACAACAAGAAACTGGGTTTGAAAATAGATGCTGCAAAATTGCAATGCAAAATTCAGAAACACGACATTGTATGTTATATTATATCTTGAAACTTGCTGCAGAAAATAATCAGAAATAAATAGCTTGTACAGCAGCATCCAGCAGACCGAAAACTAATCAATAAGTTCATCCTTAACAAATGTAGCGATAGTGAAGGGACAGTGAATGAGCAAAATAAGTGAAAGCAAGAGTGGGAATCAGTCCCTTACATGCTGCAGACAGTCAGCAGCTCATCTGGTGGCTTAAAGCAAAATAAATGTGATTTGTTATGGCCAAATAATATCTTACAACTGCAATCACAGAGGGACCTGGGATAGCTGACACAGCTGATCACCCAGGTAAAGGTGTAAGTGTTACAGTAGCAAGCAACTTTTGGAAAATTCTGATATTTTCCTTGATACTGAATTAAGGTGATTATCATTTCTGTGAAATTAAAAATAATGCCTCATAATTTTCTTGTATGGCTGGCCCCAGTCTGTAGTGTACACAAGGAATTTATAAGCAGTTCTCAGCAGGGATTGTTATTCCTGGGGACTGACATCATATTTAAGTACTACAGAATTATATAACAGAGGAAAAAGGCAAAAAAATGTGTTTTGTATTTGACCCAACAATGCATAACTCATTTTGATATCATAAAGTGTGCAATTGTATAGATGGCAGGGTTTGAATTAATTTTAAAAACCTGTTTAAATTCAATAACCAGATATCTTTTTCCACAAGTAGATCTTTTTTCATATACATGTAACACAGACAGATCGGTGGCTAGTCTTGCAGCTGATTTTGATGTGAAACAAGAGTGTTCTCCATTAATGGACTGGGGTTTAAATGATGCAGTTACAATATTGTAAGTGGCTAACTGTCTGCAGGGGCTGAAGAGAAATAATAAGTACACAATTTTTTGTGTACGGTGATGACTTGATCTCTTGTGGCTTTTCTCAGAGAGAGAGACACACACAATATGTGATTTCTGAATTAAGACAGGCAAATTGTGTGCATGAGACAAGATCAAATAAAAAGCAAACATTTAACCCATGAAATCCTCACCTCCCTGATCTCATCTGTAAACGGTATTATTGTAAGCTTTTCCTAGCGCACTTATTTTCCTGAAGACATGTACTGATCTCTGAAAGTAACAGATAAAAGTTTGAGAAATTTATTAATCTTACACATAACCTATTTGTTAACACAACTGTATTTATCTCCTTTCTACAAGTTTAACAGCTTTAAACAATTAGTAAGGAAGCAGAAAACATGAAGGAAATTTATGTAAGTGCTCAACAATCCTGACAAAGATAGGAAAGATAAAACCAATGGCCGGATGGTTTGATTTGTAGATGGATGGATGGATACAAATCCTCTGTTCAGTATGTGTACTGGACCTCAACCACACAATCAAATGCAACAACTAATGAACGTTGTCCCTTTACAGCTCCATAGATTTCTGAAATGTTCATTATTTTTAATGGGAATTCTGACCTACTTGTGAGGATTGAACAATGAATTACGCATTTTGGGCAAGCTAATTTAGACACTAATGTAATTATTAAAAGAATGTGTTTAATGAAATGAGTCAACAGGTAAAAGCAATGACAGTACAATGCAAGGAATTCACTTTCTTTCATTTCCTGGATGAATGCGTAGAGCAGCTAAATGTTTCAAAGTGAGAAACAGCCAGTAAAATGAAACGTTTTGTGAAATAAAATTCCAGCATATTACCGAGAAACAGATTGGTTTCCATGCCAGTTTCCCCGTGCTGAATGTTATCAGAGGTAACAGTTTTTTTCAAATCTTGGCAGCTCTATCATCTTGTAAGTTTAAGTATGCAGTGCAAAGAAGAAACAGTCTGCTGTTAGACACAGTTCAAGTGTAATGTTCAGAGTAGTTATGGAAACGGAACAGTCAAAGGTAACGTACACAACTGAAGGAGAGCTGATTTCAGAGTGTTGAAGGGAAATCTGGTCTAAAGTAGATTGGGAGCTAAAACACAAAGGTAGGCTTATCGACTGGAGATGCTTTAAATACAGACTGGATACACAATTAAAAAAGATGTTCCAAATTTGAGTTCCCAAGAAGGCTGAGCACACAGACACTAAAATGAAGCAGCTGGAAAAAATAGGGGAAGGAGGAACACTGGGTACATAATGTGATTGAGAATACAACTGAACACAGAAAACACAAAGTGAATTGACACATGAAATGAGGGAATAAGGGTGTGCAATCTTGGTGGGTGAGATAAAATGACACCAAAAGCTTATTTGAAACACGTAAACAGCAGAAAGGCTGTCAAGGGGTAGGATTAGATATAGCCCTAAATAAAGATGTTACTGCAAAAGCAGATAATAAAAGGTATTTTTCGTCTGTATTCTTTCTATGGTGGTCTAACAAGCTGACAATGCTGCCAAGAACACAAAAAAATTGTATATGTGATAACATAGATGAAATAGGATCAAATAAACTGTTGACATTCCTCAAAAATCAGAAACACATTCAGAATGGCTGAGAGCAGTAAGGGTGAAGATGGTAGAACTTCTGAGCAAATATTCCTCAGTTGTAGGACTAGGTATCAGAAGTGGGGAGGGTAGCAAGTGTTACAACTGAGGAGTAACAGTGGGATAGAAGCTGCCTTGAGCTCGGTGATATGTGTTTTCAAACATTTGTATCTTCTACCAATGGAAGGGCACAGAAGAGAGTATTGTCAGGGAGGGAGGGGTCTTTGATTATGTTGGCTGCTTTCCTGAGATAGTAGGAAGTGTAGCAGATTCAAATGGAGTAGAGGCTGATTTATGTGACAGATCAAGCAATGTCCATAACTCTCTGCATTTCTATGATCTTCCTCAATGACTGGTGAGGAACGTTATTCCTGTCAGTCTCTGAAACAACTCAAGGATGTATGACTAAGGTGAAGATTTGTTCCCACATCCCAATGCATAGTCAAGACGAGAGACATTGCTGTAGTCTCCAGAGAGATGTATGTAAACAATACTGCTGAATAAGCTGAATATGGAGAGAAATGTAGTAAGACACTGGCTTGACCACTCCATGAGCTTGGCCTTCTATTGGACATGGGACAGACAGGTAGAAATTGACCTGAGGAATTATATGCAAATTCACTTACTAACTCATGACATCACAACCCAAGAAAAGTTAGGAGTAAATACAGTTTTAAAGCAAGGGTGTTCCAAGTTGTGTCCTTCCACACGATAATATCAAAGCAGGCAAGTTACCTAACCATTCACAGCACTGTATCTGGATCAGTGTTGTTCAAAACCTGGCTGCTCTGCTTCCCTGCATGGAAGCAGGGGGAACGTTTTGAAAGTAATCCTCTAAAGTCTTGAAAGGCACATTTGAAATGCAAATCTTTTGTTTTCCCACTGGTATGAATTTTAGTTTTAACCAGCACTATCTTAAATCACCATTTGAATGGCATCATTGTTGCCAACTGTGCAAATCATATTGCTTGACAATTCTCTCAAATCAATTGCATTGCTTTCTCTGCCAAGCAACAATTTCTCTTTCTTCTTCTTGATGTGCTCAATTTTGAGATTACTGTTGGGTAAAATTTCCTGGGGGGGGGGGGGTTTAAGCTGCCTGTCTAGGATAATAGAATTGGCAAACTGAAAATAGAACCACATCACTTAATGTTCTCTGGTAGGCACCAAGAGCAGAAAGCCATTTCGCAATTAAAAAAATAGATTTGGTGGTGTCTAAATGTGCGTGTATGCACTGGGGGAAGGAAAAGCAATTATAAGAGCCCTGTGAAAATTTTGTGAAGGAAGTTAGTCAGAAGAAGTTGCAATGGTAATTAAGAAGATCTGAGGATGTAGCTAGCAAAAAACTATTTGAGCACCTATTATGATGAAGTTTGCGTTTGGAATTCATCAAACATTCCCTGATTTGACCAATTGTAAATGAAGAGCACCATAATTCCTGCACAGTCTTGCAATACCCCAGGCCCCTTTACCTCAAGAACAAATCCTCTACTTGTTACCAGAATAGCAAGTGGCACTTTTGATAAATGTTCCTGTAATCTGTAGCAATTTTGTTTTCCACTGAATCTGCACTAGTAAGGTGCATGATTTAACAGTATAATAACCTTCTGCAGATGTTATTCAGCACCACATTCAGTCTCCTTATTGGCCCAAGAGACTATAAGCAGCCCCAAGATAATAATGAAAGCTACAAATTCTGCAAAAAATTCCAAGCATTGTCTGTCATAATAATCATCACTAATAAATGGACAAGATCCAAGGAGTACAGATTTGAAGCTCGTACCCAATTCTCTGTGATCAGTTATAACTGAACATTCAGAAACTAGTCAGTCTTAATCTCCCTCATTTATAAAATCACTCTTAATTATGTGAGAACTTCACATGACAACCTCTTGTGCAATTTGCAAGCAAAGTTATGCAGTATTTGTGATTTAAATAATTCAAAGATACAAAACTTTGAACCTTATTCTCTCAGATTTACAGTAGAGCAAATTTTAAGCCTTAGGAAAGTGAGGTACATCTAAATCTAAATCTAAATCTGCTCCCATATTATACTAATGGCATGGAAACACAATTGAATATTAAAACAGTTACTGTCTGTATTAGATAAGAATGATGGACAAGCGCTTAAAGCCTTATGGTAAACGAAAATGAACCGCAAAGTGAGTTAAACTAAGTGTCCAACAGTTTTTTCACTGAAGTTGATCACACAAGAGACAATTCATTTGTTTATTGAACAATGGATCTGGACCTTCTCCAGAAAAAGAACTTTGAGAAGTACAAAACTAAGCAATGACATTGCATATTTTTCCAGTGCATTTTATGGGATGTGCCTATCTTGGTAAATTGTTGTTGTTCCTTGTGGTGCATTGGGTGGTAGCCTTGCTGTTTTTTTTTACAAAGCCGAGTTACTAGCTCAAAGCTCAACCCGGCACGGATGGAAAGCATGCAAGGAGCCTGCCGGATTCGAACTGGGGCAACTCGCCCCATAGTCTGGTGTACATGCCACTATGCCACCGACTGGCAAATCTTCTTAAGGCTGGCCATTCCTAAATGCCCTTAGGAAGGTGGTGGAATCATCTTCTTCAATGGTTGAAGTCTTTATGATGAAGGTGCTTTCATATTTTTGTGGATAGAGGATTGTAGGGCTTAGACCCAACAAAATACTTCCAGGTCAGAAGGGGGTGTGACATGGGTGGGGGGCGGTGTAACTGTAGGTAAAGGTATTCTTATGCACCTGTTGCCCATGTCCTTTTTATTTTCTTTTTATTTAGAGGTTATTATATTTGTCTCTCTATCTATCTATTTATTTATTTATTTATTGGTAGTGGAGTTGGAATTGGAAGCTGCTGTTTGAGACAAGTGAATGCAGGTATTTTATGAATGGTGTATTCAACAGGCATGGTACAATATTAGCAGAGGGAAGGAGTAAATAGGTAGGTAGATCAAACCGTTTGCTTCATCCTTGATAATGATGAACCTCAAGTGTTGCTCGCAATGCATTCATCCGGTCCAACAGAGAGTATTGGTCGCATTCCTGACCTATGACTTGCAGACGGTGGGAAGGTTCTGTCAGGAAGGGTTTACTTGCTGCAGCACACTCAGACTCTGACCAGTATATGGCCACAGTAGATACGTGCATGGTCCAGCTGAGTTTCTGGCCAGTGGTCAAAGTCTGTACAACTCCATGATTTGATGTTCTCTGATTTTCTTGCCCACTCACCCAGATAGACAGCATGAGAAGAAACTCCAAACTTACATAGACCCTGTTACATATTTTCCTTGAATTTCTTGGCAGTGACTAAATGAATGAGATGATTAAGCTTTGCTCCCTCTAGGTACATTTTTGCAGGAACTGGTGAATTTCTTGATCTTTTTTTTGGAGGGGGCACCATGGTAGTGTAGCGATTAGCATGACACTGTTACAGCTCCAGTGATTGAGGTAAGAGTTCAATTCTGGCATCCTCTGTAACGAGTTTGTACGATCCCCCCCCCCATAAACACGTGGGGTTCCTCCCACTGTCCAGAGACCACCTGGTTGGTAGCTAAATTCGTCTTTGTAAGTTGCCCTGTGGTTAGCCAAGGGTTAAATAGGTGTGTTGCTGAGCAGTGCAGCTGATTGGGTTGGAGAGTCTGTTCCACTCTGCGTCTCTAAATAAAATAAATTTCCTTCTGTGTACATTCTATTTTCTTGCCCAAGTGATAAGTATTAATTCTAGTGAATGAAATGTACTCTGCTCAAATACAGAATATCTTTATCATGTTAATACATTCAGAACTTGCCTTTAACTAGCTCCCTGTCACATCCCCGGGGGCAGCCACTTCACTGCCAAGTATGTACTTCTGAAATGCAGCCATTACCATCATAAGGAAAAAAAATCATCACTAGACTTGAGGGCATTTCCAGATTCTCCATCCCAGCAATGTACTTAATTTGTGCCCTAGAAAAACAACAGGAAGTCCTCATGCAGGATTCCCTGAAGGTCAACTTGATAGTGAGTTGGTGGTGAGAAACACAAATGCATTGTTAGCATTCATCTGAGAGGACTGGAATAAAAAAAGCAAGGATGTAAAGCTGAGGTTCTATAAGGCATTGGTCAGACCACTCCTGGAGTACTGTGAGCAGTTTTGTTCCCCTTGACTAAGAAAGTACATGCTGGCATTGGACAGGGTCCAGAAAAAGTTAATAAGAATTATCCCAGGATTGCAGGGGTTAATCTATGAGGTGTGTTTGATTGCTCTGGGCCTGTACTCCTTGAAGTTTAGGAGAATGAGGGAGGATCTCATTGAAACCTGTCAAGATTTTGAAAGGTCTGGATTGAGTGGTATGTGGAGAGGATGTTTCCTATAGTCGGTGAGTCTAGGATCAGGGGGCACAGCCTCAGAATTGAGGGACATCTGTTTAGAACAGAGATAGAGAAATTTTTCTTTAACTAGAACGTGCTGAATCTGTGAAATTCTTTTCCATAGACAGCTGTGCAGGTCAACTCATTAGGTATCTATAAGACGGGTGTTGATAGGTCCTTGATTAATCAGAACGTCAAAGGTTATGGCAAGAAGGCAGGAGAATGGGGTTGAGAGAGATAATAAATCAGCCATCATGGAATGGCAGGGCAGGTTCGATAGACCTGCCCCTAGGTCTTATGGTATTTTCTGAGTAGCTACAACATTGTTAGTATTACACAAGAACGCAGGAAAGTAGGAGCGGGAGTAGGCCATTCAGCCCTTCAATCCTGCCTCAATATTTAGTATAATCTAGTCTGATCCATCCCAGCCATCAACTCTGTCTCAGTGCCAGATCCTGTTAGCCCTCAATTCCCCCAGTCTTTCAAGAAATGATTTACCTCCTCTTCAAATACTTCTATTAATTTGACCTCCGTAACTTTGCAGTGTAGAGAATTCCTCAGATCAGGACAATTATCATTGTATTGTGGCTGCTTTATTACCCCTGTTAACCCTGTTTTTCTGCCTTCTCCCGTAACCTTTGACACCCTTACTAATCAAGACCTATCAACCTCCGGTTTAAATATACCCAATCATTTGGCCTTCATTGCGGTCTGTGGCAATGAATTCCACAGAATCACTGCCCTCTGGCTGCAGAAAATCCAAGCATTTGTTGTTTCTGCAGCAGATTTCCCTGTTTAGAAACTCTGTTCTTGAATCATTCTTCAACTGTTTCCTTCCTTTTAACAAGTATTGGAAGCCATTAGATTGTTGCTTTTTGACTTTATGTCACTTTGTCGTGGATAAAATACAAAAGGAAAAAAACAACAATTTTCCAACTAGCTCTCAACTGAAAGCACAGATGAATATAATTGACTTTAGTGCAGTCTTGACAACTTTAGAACTGTAATGGTGATCAGCAAAACAAATTTCTGTCTTGCAGATGATTTGGAAATATTAGTAACAAGGTCATTCCAATTTCTGTTGGCAAGGTGAAGACAAGTTCCTAATCCTAATAAAGGCAAATATAATTGTCGAAATATTCTCAAAGCAGCTGGCATTGATGAAGCTTAAATGTTTCCAGAGCAAGAGGATGAAGACAGAAGAAAAACAGATATGCTTATATACTGTAGAACATTTCTCAGGATGCTCCAGAGTGTTTTAACACCAATTACGAATTACTGTTGTGTTGTCATTACTGTAATATTGGGAACTTGGCAGCTGATTTGCAATTGCAGATTCCCAGTTTAATAATGAATTCTTAGTGAAGTTGATTGAAGGACATACATTGAAATAGAACAGTAACGTACAGAATGCAGCCTTTTGGCCCACACTATCTTTGCTAGTCAAAAGAGTGATATCCTAACCCAAAAATGTAGCTTCCTGGTCACATCTCTTCAGGTACACATGTGAATATATATTTTTTCTTACTGAAACATTGGGGGATAACTCCGTTGTCCTTTTCCAAAGAAATATTGTTAGTTCTGAGAGAACATATAGGTGGTGGATAAGAGTGGGAGGGGAAGCTAATTTTCACAACTTACTTGTAACAATGCATTGATGGGATATCCAGTGACTAGTTGTGTTAAGCAGAGATCAGTGCTGGGACCAATTCTTTTCACATTATATGCCAATGATTTGGATAATGCAATTGATGGCCTTGTGACCATGTTTGCAGACAATACAAAGATAGGTGGGGGGGGGCAGGTAGTATTGAGGAAGCAGGAAGTCTGCAGAAGGGCTTAGGCAGATTAAGAGAATGGGCAAAGAAGTAGTAGATGGAATGCAGTGTGGGAAGTGAATGGTCATGCACTTTGGTAGAAGGAATAAAGGTGTAAACTGTTTTCTAAATGAGGAGCAAATTCAGAAATCAGAGGTACTTGCGGACTTGGGAGTCCTTGTGCAGGACTTCCAAAAGTTAACTTGCTGGTTGAGTCAGTGATAAGGAAGGCCAATGTAATGTCAGCATTCATTTTGGGAGAATACCAAAGCAAGGATGTAATGCTGAAGCTTTTCAATCCATTGATCAGACCACACGGAGTAATGTGAGCATTTTTGAGCCCATTTTCTAGGAAAAGATGTGTTGGTTTAGGAGGGAGTCCGGAGGAGGTTCATGAGAATGATCCTAGGAATGAAATGGTTAATATACTGTATGAAGAGCATTTGATGGCTCTGAGCCTGTACTCGTGGAGTTTAGAAGAATGAGGGACATCTCACTGAAACCTATTGAATATTGAAGTGCCTAGATGGAGTGGATGTGGTGAGGACGATTCCTGCAGCGGGGGAGTCTAAGACCAGAAGGCACAACCACAGAATACTAAGATGTCTTTTTTGTTAGACAGAGGGTGCTGAATCTGTGAAGTTTATTGCCACAGACCGGTTTGAAATCCAAGTCATTGAGTATATTTAAAGCAGATGTTGGCAAGTTCTTGATTACTAAATGTGTCAATGGGAGAAGGGAGGAGAATGGCGTTGAAAGGGATAATACATCAGCCATGATGGAATGATTGACCAGACTCAGTGGGCCAAATGGCCTAATTTTGATCCTATATCTTATGGTCTTATAGTCACTTGAAACATGATTAAGCAGGTCATTTATCATATTATTGAACCATGGAGGAAGAGACATGGTTGCAATTACACATCAAAAGATCTCTTGGTGCATCCTGTGGAGCTCACAGTGAAAGAGAGTCAGGCGAAAAACAAAGGAAGAAGTTATAACCCACTGTCAGAGTGGATTTTATAGAACCCAGTTTTAACTCTGCATGTGGGCATCTCTTATTCTGTTGGGAGTTCTCAATGTTGATTGGGCTCAGGCCAAAGAACTCCTCTATAATGGGAAACACTTTATTTCTTATAGTATTTCTTTGTGAATGCCCACAAGAAAATGAAGCTCAGGTGAGTATAGAGTGACATATATGTATCTTGACTTTTGAACTTTCTTGTCACATGTTCTGAGATGCAGCGGAAAATTTTTGTTTGCATGCCATCTTGGCAGATCGTGCCAGATACACAAAGGTAGTAGAAAGGAAACGGAATGAAGAATATAGTGTGGAAGATACATAGAAAGTGCAGTGCTGATAGACAAATAAAATGCAAGTGAAGCAGAGAGGTAGATTGGGAGCTCATCTTTAGCATATGAAAAGTCCATTCAAGGGTCTGATGACTATGAGGTAAAGGCTGTCCTTGAGCTTGCTGGTTTGTGACCTCAGGCTTTTGTATCTCATGTTGAAAGGAAAGATGAGAAGACAGATTGACTAGGACAACAGGAAGTGTAATGGAGGGAGACTGCTTTATGTCAGGTTTGCAGAAACTATTTCTTTGTGGAAGACACAAAGACAGTATTAAGTATGACAAAGACTGGGTCTGAGTTGAGGATCAAGTCAGGCATCCATCAGAGAACGTGATAATTGGCTCTGTAAGAAACAAGTGCGGAATCTGTTGTTGCACTGGGAAGTCGGAGAGACAGTAGTGAAGTTGGACACACACTGATGCACGTGTTGGATTTCACTGTGGAGAAATTAATTAAACAGAGGGGGTATGTCAGGGAACTTTTCTAAGTGAAATGAGGTTCTCTATCTGTCATCAGACCTGCTTGTGGGGAATATTCACCATCAGATGTAATTCAGCATAATGTGGCCTCATCTGTGGGGAAATGTTCAAAAGGGAAATGATCATTTCCATGTGTGTCTGACACATAAACTGTTTTTTTGGCACAGGCACAATTTACAGCCTGAGCTGCCAGGTTGGATTTCCAGTGGTGAGCTTCAACCTGAAAATTGCTGCAAATGTGTCCAACTTTGCACATCATCAATTATTATGCTGATCACACAGAGAAAAACATCTCATGCAACCCAGTTCCCAGGTACCAGGATCCATTACCCTGTTCAGCTTCTGATTTTAAAACAAATCAGCTCAATGCTCAGATGAATCTATTTTGGGTATAGTTCTGTTTTAGTTGTTTGCTTCCGTACGTGGAGTGATTTAGAGAAATCCCACGCTACAGCAGAGGCTTCATCCCTGCCCTGTAAATCCTGGAACCATCTGTAGGAATAGTTCGTGGCCTCTGAGTGAAGTATTCTTGGCTGTTCTGCTCTTTGCAATTCCAGTTTTATTATTTCACAGCTGAATCACATCAGGCATGTTACTGGCTCCCCTGCATGAGCATTAGCTGGGAAGTGGAGTCCACCTTTGATCCTAGTGCATTTACTCAAAATGCACACTGATTTAATTTAGTGCTTGTTGCTTGATTTTTAGAGGATGGAATGGTAGTCAACCTCTGCATAAGTAGACTGCAGCATATTTCATCTTTCTTGTGCCGAGGTCTATGAAGGGCAAGTTTCTACAGCTGGTAAACATTTTTTTCTTGGCACTTGAGTGACCTACAATGATTTACACAGATCAGTCCAGCTGCGCTCAGCTATTTCTGCCTCTGGGAACACTGAGTCCCTTCAACTATAATTTCTGTGTTAAATCCAACATTAGCATCTAAATACAGTGTTTATTTAATAATCTGGAAATGTTTTGCTTTCATTGTACAATCATTCTACTCTATTGATAAAGAGATTATTGTTGGGAAGGAGTTGCATGATTTTTGCTTATTATTCTAATCCCCTAATCCAACCAAGAAGTTTAGCAGTAATATCAATTTTATTTATTAATGTCACTGACAATAGAGTATTGTGAAGTTTGTGCAAAGAGGAAACATTGTGAATACTTCATCCCTTTTTATGTCCAGTTTCCATCTCTGAAAGTTGAGGCTGAGCAAAAAAAGCTTCAAAACCATTACAGATGCTTCAGTTAGCTACAGGGCTAACTAGAGATACTCAGCACAGCCCAGGGAACACCAGTCTCCAGCTGCTGCTGTCGCCCAGCATTAGACTTCTCCACAGTCCCTGCATTGCCACAGCATTTATGCAGTCAGTAACAGCCACTAAAGTGAGCGGAGGTGTCTCAAGTGGTGCTGATTTTATTGCATTCAGTTCTGATCGCCTCATTACAGGAAGGACGTGAGAGCTTTAGAGAGGATGCAGAGGAGATGTATCAGGATGTTCCCTGGATTAGAAAGCATGTCTTATGAGAGTAGGTTAAATGAGCTGGGGCTTTTCTCTTTGGAGTGAAGGAGGATGAGAGGTGTCTTGATAGAGGTATATAGGTTGATATGAGGCATAATGGACAGCCAAAGATTTTTTCCTAGGGCGGAAATGGGTAATATGAGGGGGCATAATTTTAAGGTGATTGGAGGAAAGTTTAGGGGCGATGTGAGAGGTAGTCTTTCTCTTTACACAGCGAGTGGTGGGTACGTATAACGCAATTCCAAGGTTGGTGGTAGAGGTAGGTATATTAGGAGCATTTAAGAGAGTTTTAAGTAGGCACATGGAGAAAAAGAAAATGGAGGGCTATGTGGGAGAGAAGGGTTAGATTGTGTTAATAAGTCAGCACAACATCAGTTTACCTCTCCCAGCCCTACAGTTCAGTGTTCTGTATTCTCTGTTCTATGATATCTGATGCATTTACTGTCTGGGAATACTAATAATAAAATTGACAAATCTTTCAAAGGTAGAGGTAACATGGTCAGTTGTTCACCATTTTGCTTCAAGGTGACATAGTCAGTTGTTCACCATTTTGCTTCTTGAGAGAAGTGAGTTTTGGATCTGCTCAAAATGCAGACATTTGTTGAGTTTCTGCACTGTTTAGTAAATAGATGGAGATTAAGTAGGCCTTCAAACACTTGTTAGTAAATTGAAAAAGAAATAAAGTAAGACAGATGCTGAAAACAGGAAATAAAACAAGTGCTAGAAGTTCTTGATAGTCAGCTTTCATCTCTGGACGAAGGAAGGTGGAGCTGATGTAGCTTCAGTTGTATGTTTGGCTAATCCAGTGAACAGGGGATGGAAAATCTGGAGATTGAATGGTTTTTCAGGACCAGTTTCTTGGTCTGAGGATCAGGTCCAGTTTCTCACAGGAATAAGTGAGTGTGAAAAACTAATTGGCTACATCATTGACTGGGAGCTGGTGAACGAACAAGGTAGCATCCCTTAATAGAAGCAGACAAAGCGTGAAATGCAGTGGGTAGACTGCCTGTTATGACAAGTCCTCAAACGATGACTGAGTTTATAGAATCCATCAATTTTAAACAGAGATGCAAGTCAATTTTTTTCCAGTGACCTGTGGACTCCAAAGTCACGAATGGCTTGATGACTGAGATCACAGCTTCCAGAAAAGTTACTATAATTTCTACAGAATGCCAAACACTTCAGTGAAATTCTAGGTAGTTTGCACGGATGATGAAGCTGTTGTATAATTGCTTCCATTGTGCCAGAAGACCCTTACATGGAAAGGCAGTGTTTAACCGGGGACTTGCCACAAAGGGTTCGGGTTTGTTCAAATTCAAGTTCCAAGTTTCAAGTTTCAAGTTTAATTGTCATTCAACTATACATGAATGCCCATGGCAAAATGAAACAGCGTTACGCCAGGGCCAAGGTGCAAACGCAGTACAGTCATACACAGCACATATAAGACAGCAAGCACATACAATGCAGTCATGCAAAAATATATAGTGCAAGACCCTGAGTCCATGAATCTTGCAGCAGTTTGCAGTTGAACACAATACACTTGTCTTCTACTGAGTGAACACTGAGGGCAGCACCATTTTCCGTATGGACGCCATGCCACACCACCTGAGGTGGATAGCACCCACCTCTTTCCTGGGCAGCTGTAAACAGGCTACACCACGGCTTGAGGCCTAGTTCTCACTACAACCAAGGCCACGCAATTCCTCTGAAACCCACCAATAAATCAGTGAATCAGGCTTGCAGCATGCCTCATTAACAATGTCCAACAGGATGCTGTGATCACAAGAAAAGTGACTAAGGCAATCATTCGCTGTTAAACTGCATACCGCCTTCGCGCACTGACTCCTGTGATGCATGCAGCAGCGTGATCGACATCAAGCCCAGCTCCTTTAGTTTCTCCATTAACGAGCAACTCGCTGATGGGATAGATCTGCAGCACTTCAAGTTCTTAATGTGCAACTTAAAAACAATACATTTACAAAGAACTGTAACATCTTTGCAACACACATTAAAATTGCAATTTTTATGTGTGTTGTTTGAAATACCAGCATCTGCAGATTTCCTCGTGTTTGCATAACACCTTTGGTTGGTCCCGTAGAAGCTGCTGTGATTGAACATGCCACCATCTTACCAGAAGTCCCCCCATTAATGAGTGACCTCGCTGAATGACGTAGGTGATCAAGGTAGGCTCATAGAGATATCCAACTTCAAAAAAAGGCCCTTCAGCCCAACTTGTTCATGTTGATCAAATTGCTTAACTGAGCCGGACTTCTAACAGAATATTGGACTGGCACAACAGATGTTTCACAGTAACAACATAGGAATAATGAGCAGGAATCTAGTGGCTATTCCACACTGCCATTATTCTTCCCCACCAGTCCACCAATGCCATTAAGGTTGCCTGTCACACAGATGGCCAAACGTCCTTGGGCCATGTATGTCATCACAGTTCAGTGGCCAGGAGACAGCTAACCTGCTTCCCCTCCATCTCAATGTAACCATCCACCTTCATCGCTGCTGTCATTATGATGTAAACTAAAGCCCTTTGCGCAGGTAATATGTAAGAACTAGCAACAGCCTACCTCTTTTGATTGATGTAAAGTTTTCAAACTCTTTGGTTTCATTAAGGCTTAATTTATGTTGAGGAAAACTCCTGAAAAGGGTACATTTTGTAAAATGTTTTATCAAACACGGAGGATGCGGTGATGAGTGACTAATTTAAGCAAATATGATGAGGTGAATGCACTCCCAATACCCAGTTGAGTTTGGAGCTCCCAACTTAGACCCAGCATCACTAAAGAAATGGCCACAGTTCTCAAGGTCAAGCTGTGTGGCACTTGAGGAAAATGCAAGGGTGGTTTTCTTCCCCGGTGCCTCCTCCCCACGTCCTTGTTGGAAGTTATGGTTGCAGACTGTGGTGCTTCCTGTTTGTGTAACCTCATTCCATATTGCAGGAGGTACACACTGAGTAATGCTGGTGCTGAGGATAAATGGGTAATAAACAAAATGCTGCAGGTCTGGCAGCATATCAGTGGGGGAAATAGACGAGCAGTGTTTTGGGACAAGACCCTTTATCTGGACTCGTTGAGTCGAGGGAGACACACACAAAATGCTGGAGAAACTCAACAGGTCAGGCAGAATCTATGGAAATGAATAAACAGTTGATATTTCAGGCTGAGGCCCTTCATCAGGACTACTCCTTCAGAACTATATGACTACCACCCGGTGGCACTGACACCAATCATCATGAACTGCTGATTATAGCACATGTCAAAAAAAGACCGCATTCCTGCCACACTGGACACTCACCAATACGCTTGCTGACAGAACCACTCTATGGCAGATGCCCTAGCAACTGGCCCGAGCAGTAGAAAGAGGTGAAAGGAGGGAGGGAACAAGAGTTGGCAAATGATAGGTGGATTCAAATGAGGTGGGGTGATAGTTAAATGGAGGATGGAAGAGTGTAAAGAAGAGACAGAGGCTGCGGTGATAGGTGGAGACAGCAAAGGTCTGCAGCTGATAGAATCAAAGAAGGGAGATGGGGTGGGACAATGAAAACGGTGCTGGAGGGAAACTAGTGGGAAGAGTGTGTGGGTGATGGGATCTCAAGTCTCTATTTCCAGCCTAGATAATGGTTATGTAGCCAACATGTTGCCTCTCTTTTTCCTTCCACAAATACTGCCTGACCTGCTGAGTTCCTCCAGCATCTTGTTTGTTGCTACATTTTCCAAGACCTACAGTCTTTTGTGTCTTCATAGTGAGAATAAATGTTTAGGCAAATGGATATGGTATCCAGTAAGCTGCTGAACATTTTGAGTATTGCTGGCATTCAACCAGGTTAGAGAAAATTATCCCATTGCACAGTCGACTTGCCTTATACTGTAGACAATGAAAAGGTTTTTGGGAATCAGGAGGTGAACCATCATGAATCAGTGTGGTCAGTTGATCTTCAACACCAAGTGAAAAATGAAAGCTTTGCTTGATTTTAAATAGTCCTCATAATCCTTGCTCTTGTTCAAAGGGTTACTTCAGGTTGTTAGTTAATGTACAAGCGAGAATGATTTGCATTCTCTTTAGTGAGTATTACAAACTATTTTCATTTGCCTTTTTGATTCTGAGTCTGCCATATCTGCTATTCTCCTTGTTACCAGGATGGCATCCTGCACTAAAAGCGTTCTAACCTGGTATTGTACTTGAACATCTCAACTCAGTCATCTCAGAGTCTGGGAAATGTTGTCATCAAAGGTTTTGCGGAGAGCTTGTAATACTGATCAAAGCTTTCATGCTATGATCCATAAGGGACCAAGTTTAAAAAGTATATCTCTAACTTCTGCTTTTATGAACAAACCTTTTTTTTTGGCAGAAATGCTACAGTATGTTGTCCTTTCAATGCATGCCAAGAGCTTGCAATGAAATAGTTTAAGAACTAACTGCCATCCAGCACTGCTATCTGAAATAGCGAGAACATTGTATTTGCATAAACTGTTGAGCATGTATAGTAGGCTATTGAAGTTTCCAGAAAAGGAATTCTCTGTGTCCTCTTGCTGTCGTAAACTGGAAGATACTCCAGTTGATGACGGACACTGCACTGCCTGAGTCGACACCACTTGCTCATTAGAACAGCTTTCTGATGTCTCTCTTTAGTCTCCATTGGAACAGCTATGCCTGGCACAAAAAGTCCCGGTTTCAAGAGTCTTTGACAGAGCAGAGAACAATACAGCACTGGAACCAGCCCTTCGGCGTATAGCTCTGCTGACCAAGATGCCAAACCAAACTACTCCCATCTGCCAGTGCATAGCCTATAGCCCTCCATTTCCTGCCCAGTCAAGAGCCTGTCCAAGTGTTGTTGTTGTATCTGCTTCCAACACCACCCCAGGCATCTACCACTCTGTATTTAAAACCTTGCCTCATAAATCTCTTTGAAACTTTCCCCCACTCACTTTAAACATATGCCCTCTAGTAACTGAAAAAAAAAGACTTTGACTATCTACGCTATCTATGCTTCTCATTATTTTATGCAATTTTATCAGGTCTCACTCAGTCTCTGACTCTCCAGCAAAAGCAATCAGAATTTGCCTAAGCTCTCCGGTTAGCTTGTGCCCTCTAATCAAGGCAATGTATTAGTGAACCTTTTCAACACTCTTTCCAAAACTTCCAAAGCTTTCTTATAATCTGTGACAAGAATGGCACACTGTTGTGTCTGTGCACAACTATATATCAATTAAATAAAAGCATGCATGCAGGAGATGGCTTTGACTAGTGTATTCACATTGAAGTGACAGACAACAGATCACTGTGTAGTGCTAAAGTGGGGGGGGGGGTCCTTGCTCTAAAAGAAATAGATCCATATATTACACTTCCTCTCCATTTAGATTAATACAACATAAACTGTATATGTACGAAGCATTCAATTTCTCTTTCAAAAACTCATATTCCAAATAAACATGCTTTGTCAATAGCACTCTGTAAGTAACTTCACAGTTTGAAGGTTTAGTCTTTTGGGTGCCACTCTGTTTCTTTCGGGATAGCACCTCTGGACCTGTGGAGTGGCATCAGGTTTGGCACCTGTGGAGTGGCATCAGGTTTGGCAGGTGTCTTGTCTAAGGCAACATTCTTGGTTTCCGTTGTCACGATGTTGTCAGTGAAATAATCATTGAGAGGTAAGTCTGGTGACTGTAACGTGTCCATCTTGTTGGATGCAGTCAACTCAGGTGTTACTCGGTTGTATCTGGTCCACATGACGTCTCCATGTCTGATCTCCAAAGTTCGCTATGTACATCAGCAGTCCAGTTCTTGTAGCCATCCTACTGGGTGTCCACTTGTCTCTTCAATAATCATGCACTGAGACTTCTTGTCCAATCTCAAAGCACCTTCCTGCTTCACGTAGCAACTGGTTGAACTATTTATTCCACACTTCCCCCCATAGATCTGGTTTCAGGAGGTCCATGCGAGATCTTAGATTCCTGCTCACGAACAGCATTGCAGGTGTTTGATTTGTCGTTGCATGAACAGAGTTCCAATACACCTTGTGCTGTAGAGAAATGTCCTCCTTGTCCATTGCTCTAATGGACTTGTGAAAGTTTGGATAAACCTTTCAGTTAACCCATTTGTTGCTGGGTGGTGAGGAGCTGACTTGAAATGTCTGATGCCATCTTTCTTCATGAACAGTTAGAATTCTTCTAACATGTATTGTGGTGCTTTGTCACTCACAGTTTGTTTGGGTAAGCCGTTTCAGGCAAAGATAGTCCTTAGAGCGGAGAGAGTCTTTGATGAGGTGGCTGACTTCATTGGTATAACCTCTGGCCACTTCGAATGAGCATCCACAGCAATGAGAAACATGGAGTCCATGAATGGCCCAGCAAAGTCAATACCATGGTGAAGACGGACACTCCCATGGGTATAATGGTGCCTGTGGGGCTGCATTTTGAACAGCTTTTGGACAAGTCTTCAACCTGTTTATCTATTCCCTTCTAAAACACCTTCTGATTAGCATTAAGCAGCTGTGACAGCCTTTTTTTAGTGCTGCCATTTGGGCTGCAGTTGCCTGTTGATGCCACACTGAGAGCTTTGATTGATGCCAGCTTACTTGGATTGCTCTCAACCTTTCATGTCCAGAAAGTGCTGGCCCTCCACTTTTCAAAACATAAAGCTGCAACTGTTGTGTTTGGTCTCCATATGTCACATTTACTTTCAGTTTGCCTTTAGGAAACACTTTCTCATGTGTGTGAGTCTTTTACATCATTGAGGTCTTCTCTAATGGTATCTTAGAAAACAATCTGTCGTAGTCAGCCTCAGGAATTATAGACAAAGCTGACCCTGTATCCAGCTCCATTTTCAATTTTATGCCAGACACATCTAATGTGATCCATATTATATTGTAATCTGCTATAATTATACTATGCAGTTCTAGGTATGACAATTCATCTTTGTCAGACTCGATGTTGTCTGATTCTGTTTTACATTTGCTAACTTTGTTCATTAGCTTAATTTTCTGTTTGAGACTTTTCACTCAGTTGGGCTTTTTGCCTACCTTGCACATTCTCTCTATGTGAAATTGTCTGTGACACTTTCTGCAGGTTTTTTCTTTGAATTTGCATCATGAGAGGATTTTTCACATCAGTAACAGTTTTGGCTTTTTACACTATTCAAGGATGTTTTGTGCACTTCACATTCTAACCTTTTCTGTAATTCTGCTACGTCCTTTGCTGCAGTCTCTAATGATATTGCAATGGTCAAAGCCTGTTCCAAGGTTAGGTCTCTTTCTGCCAGTAGCCTCTTTTGAGTGCTTTGGCTATGCATGCCACATACTAGCCTGTCCCATAATGCATCAAAAAGTCAATTTCTAAAGTAACAGTACTGGCAAAGTTTGTGCAGTTCTGCAATATATTCAGAAATGCTTTCATCTTTTGACTGGTTCCTATTGTAAAATCTGAATTTCTCAGCTATTGCCAGCAGTTTAGGGTTCAAGTGATTTTGTAAGATTGTAACAATTTCATTGAAGGTCTTGCATGCAGGCTTTTCAGGGGTTTCTAGGTTGCGTAACAGACTATATATCCTTGCACCATTTAATCTAAGAAGTCCAAAGGCTTTCTTATGCTCCTCCACATTGTTCCTATTACAATACAGTTCAACCCTCTTGATACACGACTCCCAACTGTCTTTAGTGCTATCGAAGTCATCAATTTCCCCTACTGAAACCATTGCACTGTTATTTTCACTTTAAATTCAACGCTTCTTTCACTGTTATTATGCACTGTACTCACACATTTGTTAGCGTCTATGATGCCTTCTTGTGCTGTTTAATTCTCTCTGTTTCATCCTCTAACCATTGGTGAAGTTGGTGATATTCTCTGACATTCAAGTTCATACTCGTTTCCCATTTATTGTGTCTGTGCACAACTACCTATCAATTAAATAAAAGCATGCACACAAGGAGGTGGCTTTAACTGGTGTATTCACATTGCAGCAAGAGAGAGAGAAAACAATGTGCATGTGTAGACAATAGTGCATGCACAGGCAACAAATCAATATGTAGTGCTGGGGGGTGGGTGTAAGAGTTCATTGCTCTAAAAGAAATAGATCCATACATCACACACACAATACTCAAAATGTAGCCTGGCTACATAATTTTTCAACTTTTAAAAGTTCAAAGATTCATTTTATTGTCAAAGTAAAATACACAAAGACCATGGGTTTTGTTGAAAGAAAAGATATCAACACCCCTCCCCGTCACGAGGAAGAAAAAGAAACAAAACTCGATACCCTGACTGATGAAGGCAACAGCCCATATGCCTTTTTTATATCCTATCTATTTGAATTTCACATGGGTACTGCCAGTATTATGGTGAGGATGCCACTCTGTCCTTGGCTTTGGAGCATATTTCCTCTAATCTGCTGTTAGCTATTGGTTGAAAGTTCTGCTGGCGTCCAAGGCCAGATGGTGAAAGAGCGCTTCCACTAGCTTCCATATGTGCAAATTCCACAGATATTCAAAGTTCAAGTTCAAAGTAGATTTATTATCAAAGTACATATATATCACAGTGTACAAGCCTGAAGTTCATTTTCTTGTGGGCATTCACAGTAAATACAGAGAAACACAATCGAATCAATGCAGAACTGCACAAGACAGAGACAGACAAAGAACCAACGTGAAAAAGGCAACAAACTGTGCAAATACAAAAAAAAGAAAATAATAATATAAATAAATAAATACACAAGTAATAAATACCAAGAGCACGAGTTGTAGAGTCCATAAGGTGAGTAAATAAGTTGTGGAATCAATTTAGTGTTGGGGTGAGTGAAGTTATTACCTCTATTTTAGGAGCTTGATGGTTAAGGGGTAATAACTGCTCCTGAAGCTGGAGGTGTGGGGCTTAAGGTTCCTGTACTTACTTCCTGAAGTAGCGAGACGAGAGCATTGCCTGAATAGTGGGGGTCCTTGGTGACAGATGCTGCTTTCCTGCGACAGCATTCCTTGTAACCGTGCTCAATGGTGGGGAGGGTTTTACCTGTGATGAACTTGGCTATATCTGCTGCTATTTGTGAGTCTTTCCATTCAAGGGCATTGGTGTTACCATACCAGGCTCTGAAGCAGCCGGTCAGGATACTCCTCTGCATGCATCTATATAAGTTTGTCAAGGTTTCAGATGACATGCTGAATCTACACAAACTTCTAAGAAAGTAGAGGTGCTGCTGTGCTTTCTTTGTAATGGCAAGTATGTGGTAGACCCAGAACAGATCCTCTGAAATGATAACACCAAGTAATTTACAGTTGCTGACTCTCTCCACCTCTGATCCCCAGTGAGGATTGGCTCATGAACCGGCAGTTTCCTCCTCTTTGGTTTTGCTGACATTCAGAGATGGTTGTTGTGGCACCATTCAGCCAGATATTAGCATTCCCCTTCACTTTACCCAGATATTAGTGTTTCTCATTCCTTTTCTCAGTGTTGCATTCCCAATTCCCTACTCACTTTTCCTGGAATTAGTATTCCCAGTCCTTTTTTTCATGTGTTAGCATCCCCCAATGTAGAGTAGCATTCCACATTCTCTTTTCCGTTCAGTTACATTCCTCATCTCCTTTCCTGTATATTTAGTGTTCCCCATTCCCAACTTCTCCCCAAACGTTAGCATTTCCCAGCACCGAACAATCTGCTGAAGGAACTCAGTGGACTGTGGGAGGAAAGAAATAGTCCACATTTCAGGTCCAAACCCTACATCAGGAGTGAGAGGGGAGATAACTATTATAAAGAGGAGAAGGAGAGATTTTATTCTGGTCATCTCCCTACTCCACTCTCAGTCCAGCTGCAAGGTTTTGATGTGAAATGTGAACAGTTCCTTTCGCTCCACAGATGCTGAGTTCCTCTAGCAGATTGTTTTATACCCCAGGTTCCAATATTTGCACTCTCCTTTAGCATTTCTGACCCCATTTGCCACCCTCTCATCTACAAGGTGTATAACAATGTATAAATTATGTGTGCTGGACCCTGAACCAGCACAGGCAGGCATATTCAGCCTTATTTTCCAACCAAGGGAAATAGATCTGATTACCACTCTGAGCATCAGCATGTCGGAGGATCAATTCTGGGCTGAGTACGTTGTTGCAGTCATGAAGAAGCCACACCGGCAGCTTTACTTCATTATGAGTTTGATTTGTCACCGAAGACACTTAGAAATTTGTATGGATGAATGTTGGTGAGCATTCTCATTGGTTGTATGGTATGGAACCTCCAATGCAGAAGATGACAAGAGGCTGAAGAAGGCTGTAGAGTCAGCCAGCTTATCCACCGGCACGGCCCTTTCCACCATTGAGGAAATCTTCAAGAGGCTCAATCCTCAAGAAAACAGAATCCATTACTGAAGACCCTCACCATCCAGGACATGCTTTCTTCTCATTACTACTATTGGGGAGGAGGTACAGAAACCTGAAGACTACACATCCAATGATTCAGAAACAGTCTCTTCCCCTCCACCATCAGATTTCTGAACAGGTCATGAACACCACCTCATTATTGCTTCTTTTTGAACTATTTATTTTGTATGCATAGCAATTTTGTCTTTCACTGTACTGCAGCCACAAAACAACCCAATTTCACATCATTTAAGTCGGTGATAATAAATGTGGTTCTGATCCCAATCCTGAGGACATTGGTGCTGAATTTTCCTTCCTTCATCTCTCCAGTAATGTAACATTAATACAAGCACAATCATAGATAGTACAGAATGGTTTATTGTGAGCAGCCTAGGTCTGAGTACTCAATAAACAGTCCTTGTGCCTGAAGACTTGCACTATGAAAATTAATACCATTTATATATTTCTAAAAAGCATTGGGATTTAGTGCATTGGTTTATCATCATGGTGTCGCGATTCATGTTGATTGACCTTAGTGCAAAGCAGCATATTTCCATTGTGTTAGATTGAAAACCCTGCTTCATTCTCCTTTAAATTAAAAATGGGACAACCAGAAATGAAGGAAGAAGCAGCCATTAACAGATTTGACATTTTTCTATAATACCACATAAAAATGAAAAAGTAGCTCATCATTGTTTTTGCCAAAGTGAAATGAATGCAGGAAATATTTTTGTATTTTATGAGGGGAATTGAAATCTGTAAAATTCATTAGCATATGGGCTCTCTATCAGCTCTAAGGATTGGTTAACTTGACAATTTTAGATTGGCTCACTCAAATGTAATCAGTCCAAACAAAGAGAAATCTTTGCTTGACTGAGTTTGAATTTAGAAAGCTGACAACAATGTCAGTTCCAAAAAAAAGAACGCCGCAACTAATTTTTCAATATATTTATTTTGCACTGTGCAATTTCTTTGAAGGGGATATTGCAACTTGGATACGCAACAGTATAGAAATGATCCAAGACAAGTGTGAGTTTCATGGACAGGGGTATGGATGACTTAGTTATTTGTGACCAAGCATCTGTTACGTAGAGCAACACACACAAAATGATGTAGGAACTCAGCAGGTCAGGCAGCACCAATGGAGTGGATGTTTCAGACTGAGACCCTTCATCAGGACGGGACAAGAAGTGGGAAGAAGCCAGAATCAGAAGATAGGGGAGGGGAAGGAGTACAAGCTAGAAGGTGATTGGGGAAACTAAGTGAAGGGAAGGTAGGGGGGTGAGGGGGGGGGAGTTTATAGATGAAAAAGGTAAAGGACTAAAGAATGAATCTGATAGGAGAGGAGAGTGGACCATGGGAGATAGGAAAGGAGGAGAGGAGAGGGAGGTGACAGGCAAGTGAGGAGAAGTGGAAGGGATAAGAGGGGAGCCAGAATGGGGAATGGAGGAAGGAAGATTGAGAGGAATCATCAAAAATTAGAGAAATCAATGTTCATTCCATCAAGTTGGAAGCTACCGAGATGGAATTTCAGGTGTGCTCCTCAAACCTGAGAGTGCCCTCATTGTGGCAGTAGAGGAGGCCATGGACCAACATATCGGGAAGGGAATAAGAGTTGGAATTAAATGTTGGCCACCAGGAAATCTTGTCTGAAGCAGACAGAGCGAAGATGCTAGACAAAGCAGTTGCCCAATTTATGTTGGGTCTCATTGACAAAGAGAAGGCCACATCAGGAGGAACAAAGGTTACAACAGATGACCCCGACAGACTCACAGGTGAAGTGTTGCCTCACCTGAAAGGACTGCTTGGGGCCCTAAATGAAGGTGAGGGAGGTGGTGAATAGGCAGGTGTAGGAACTTCTTCTGTTCGCAGGGATAAGTGCCGGGATGGAGATCAGTGAGGAGGGATGAATGGACAAGAGAATCAAGGAGCGAGCAATCCCTGTGCAAAGCGGAGTGTGAGGGGGAGGTTGGGTAGAGATGTGATATAAAGTGGTAAAGAGGTGGCAGAATCCAAGGCAGAAGTTATGGAGAATGGCATGCTGGATACAGAGGCCTAAGGGGTAAAGACAGGAGGAAGGCGCCACAGGAAGTTGGAGTGAGAGAGGAGGTCCAGGAAATGGAGTTAATGCAGGTGAGGCAGTATCAAAAGCAGAGCAAAGGAAATCCCATTCCATGAAGCAGGAGGACACCTCTGATGTTCTGGAAAGGAAAGCCTCATCCTGAGAGCAGAATCGGTGGAGATGGAGCAACTGAGGAAAAAGAATATCTTTTTTCAATCTGTCATGTAGGACAGGAATAACAGCCTTTAAGCTATTTAGCAGCTTCAGAAATAATGTTATAATGTGTTTAGCAACCGTTTTGGAATTAATAATGGGGAATTTGGGAGCATGACATTATTGGCTAGAATGAAGTCTGATTTGTCCAGGGGCTTGATAGATCTGTAAAAGCAGGAATGTCACCTCTTTAATTGAGCCACGACACAAACCTTCATCTCATTTACAGGTTCCTGTGTAAATGCATGAACAACCATAACTTTCCAAAAGGGAAGAAATCATACTCACCTAAATTTCACTTCAGCTGGCAAATACTCACTAGGTTGAGGGTTCTCCTTTTGTGGCAAAAATTATTATGCTGTGCTGAAATTCTCCACAAGGCTGTCAAATGTGGAAAAGTGGACCAGTAACAGGAGTCAAACATTTATTCAGGCTGTAGGAAGAAAGCTACAAAGTGGAGTGTGTAAAATGCCATGTAGTGTGAAAGCATTCTGGAAAAGTCATCACACCTCTGCTCCATTGAGGAACGCAGTGATGGGAAAGCAACCAACATAATCAATGACACACATCAAAGTTGCTGGTGAACGCAGCAGGCCAAGCAGCATCTATAGGAAGAGGCGCAATCGACGTTTCAGGCCGAGACCCTTCGTCGACGAAGGGTCTCGGCCTGAAACGTCGATTGCGCCTCTTCCTATAGATGCTGCTTGGCCTGCTGCGTTCACCAGCAACTTTGATGTGTGTTGCTTGAATTTCCAGCATCTGCAGAATTCCTGTTGTTTGCGTGAACATAATCAATGAATCTTCCCACCTCAATCATTCTCTCACTTTACACTCCCCACCCTCAGCCCCCTCAGACAGAAGGTTCCAAAGCCTGAGAACTTGTATTGCCAAGCTCAAGAACAGTGTCTATCTCACCGTTATCAAACTCTTGAATAGACTTCTTGTATGATAAAAATGAACACTTGATTGCTCTGTGCTTCCTTTGCACCTTATTGTCTAGCTACACTGTGCTTTTCCTGTAATGAGAACACTATATTCTGCAATCTGTTACTGTCTTTCCTTCTGTACTATCTCAATGTACTTATGTATGGAATAATCTGCTTGAATGGCATGCAGACAAAAGATTTTCACTGTAGGTCAGTAAAAATGTCAATAATAAACCAATGGGTGAATTATCATTAACCTGTGCTGTGTTTCCAAGGAATATTGGAGGATTGAACTCCTTACACTGCTAAAGACAGTAAACTTCCAAAGCCATCTACTTGGGCTCCTTCCATGCTGTTGCAGGTAGCATCAGCAAAGAGAGAGCACGTGCTGTGCTCATAATGATCTACATTGTTTATGAGGCATGGACAGTTTGCTAACAGACCCATGGAGAATCAAACCATGAAGAAAGAACACTGGAATTTGCCTTTATTACTGTATTTTGGTGGGTTCAGGCCATCATAAAACACACGCAAAGTAACCCTATACATTCTGTTAGGAACCAAATCAGCTTTAATTCACCCTCTTTTCATTTCTTCATGACTGCAAGTACTGATTCATACAGCTTACCTGGTAGTAATCATGTCATGTTTATTGAGGGCGAGTTCTCAGTATTTTGCCATATCACCTGCACCGAACCCTGTTCTTGCCCAACATAAAATATACACAATATAACACTAGAACCGGCCCCAAGATGGCGAGGCAAACTAATTAAACTAATGATATCTAATGCCTTCTGCCCGCACATGCCCATATTGCTCCATACTCTGCATATTAATCTGCCTTAAACATTTCTAACATTTCAAACTCCTCCTCCACCCTTGACAGCACATTCTGGGTTATCACCACTCTTTTTAAAACAAATCTTTCCCAACACTGAGCTTTGCCTTTCCCACCTTAAATTATGTCCTATTATGTTAGACATTTCATTCCTAGGAAAAAGAGGAGGGCTATTTATTTTATTTATGCCTCCCATAATTTTTATAGACTTCTGTCAGGTCTTTACACAGCTTCCACTGCTCCAAAGAAAGCAATCCTAGTTTGTCCATCTCTCCTTATAGAATATGCCTTCTAATCTAGGTAGCATCCTGATAAACCTATTCTGCATCATTTCCATCATCTCCATATCTTTCCTATAATGGGGTAACTAGAACTGAATACAATGCTCCAGATGAGGCCTAACCAGAGCTTTAAAAACAAAACTTACTGACTCGAACTCAATACCCCAACTAATAAAGGTAAGCATGCCTTAAAAGGCAACTAAAAAGCCAGAAAGAGAGAAAAAAATGAAACATGAAGGTAAGCTAGACAATAATATCAAAGACGATACTAAAAGATTAGTCAGATATAAAAAGAGTGAAAGAGAGGCGAGGGTTGATATCGGACCTCAGGAAAATTATGTTGGAGAGGTAGTAACAAAGGACAAAGAAATAGCGTACAAACTTAAGAAGTATTTTAACATAGAAACATAGAAACATAGAAAATAGGTGCAGGAGTAGGCCATTCAGCCCTTCGAGCCTGCACCGCCATTTATTATGATCATGGTTGATCATCCAACTCAGAACCCCACCCCAGCCCTCCCTCCATACCCCCTGACCCCCGTAGCCACAAGGGCCATATCTAACTCCCTCTTAAATATAGCCAATGAACTGGCCTCAACAGTTTCCTGTGGCAGAGAATTCCACAGATTCACCACTCTCTGTGTGAAGAAGTTTTTCCTAATCTCGGTCCTAAAAGGCTTCCCCTCTATCCTCAAACTGTGGCCCCTCATTCTGGACTTCCCCAACATCGGGAACAATCTTCCTGCATCTAGCCTGTCCAATCCCTTTAGGATTTTATATGTTTCAATCAGATCCCCCCTCAATCTTCTAAATTCCAACGAGTACAAGCCCAGTTCATCCAGACTTTCTTCATATGAAAGTCCTGCCATCCCAGGAATCAATCTGGTGAACCTTCTTTGTACTCCCTCTATGGCAAGGATGTCTTTCCTCAGATTAGGGGACCAAAATTACACACAATACTCCGGGTGTGGTCTCACCAAGGCCTTGTACAACTGCAGTAGTACCTCCCTGCTCCTGTACTCGAATCCTCTCGCTATAAATGCCAGCATACCATTCGCCTTTTTCACCACCTGCTGTACCTGCATGCCCACTTTCAATGACTGGTGTATAATGACACCCAGGTCTTGTTGCACCTCCCCTTTTCCTAATCGGCCACCATTCAGATAATAATCTGTTTTCCTATTTTTGCCACCAAAGTGGATAACTTCACATTTGTCCACATTAAATTGCATCTGCCATGAATTTGCCCACTCACCCAACCTATCCAAGTCACCCTGCATCCTCTTAGCATCCTCCTCACAGCTAGCACTGCCACCCAGCTTCGTGTCATCCGCAAACTTGGAGATGCTGCATTCAATTCCCTCATCCAAGTCATTAATATATATTGTAAACAACTGTGGTCCCAGCACTGAGCCTTGAGGTACCCCACTAGTCACCGCCTGCCATTCTGAAAAGGCCCCATTTATTCCCACACTTTGCTTCCTGTCTGCTAACTAATTCTCCACCCACACCAATACCTTACCCCCAATACCGTGTGCTTTAAGTTTGCACACTAATCTCCTGTGTGGGACCTTGTCAAAAGCCTTTTGAAAATCCAAATATACCACATCCTCTGGTTCTCCCCTATCCACTCTACTAGTTACATCCTCAAAAAATTCTATGAGATTCGTCAGACATGATTTTCCTTTCACAAATCCATGCTGACTTTGTCCGATCATTTCACCGCTTTCCAAATGTGCTGTTATCACATCCTTGATAACTGACTCCAGCAGTTTCCCCACCACCGACGTTAGGCTAACCGGTCTATAATTCCCCGGTTTCTCTCTCCCTCCTTTTTTAAAAAGTGGGGTTACATTAGCCACCCTCCAATCCTCAGGAACTAGTCCAGGATCTAACGAGTTTTGAAAAATTATCACTAATGCATCCACTATTTCTTGGGCTACTTCCTTAAGCACTCTAGGATGCAGACCATCTGGCCCTGGGGATTTATCTGCCTTCAATCCCTTCAATTTACCTAACACCACTTCCCTACTAACATGTATTTCGCTCAGTTCCTCCATCTCACTGGACCCTCTGTCCCCTACTATTTCTGGAAGATTATTTATGTCCTCCTTAGTGAAGACAGAACCAAAGTAATTATTCAATTGGTCTGCCATGTCCTTGCTCCCCATAATCAATTCACCTGTTTCCGTCTGCAGGGGACCTACATTTGTCTTTACCAGTCTTTTCCTTTTTACATATCTATAAAAGCTTTTACAGTCCGTTTTTATGTTCCCTGCCAGTTTTCTCTCATAATCTTTTTTCCCCTTCCTAATTAAGCCCTTTGTCCTCCTCTGCTGAACTCTGAATTTCTCCCAGTCCTCAGGTGAGCCACTTTCTCTGGCTAATTTGTATGCTTCTTCTTTGGAATTGATACTATCCCTAATTTCTCTTGTCAGCCACAGGTGCACTACCTTCCTTGATTTATTCTTTTGACAAACTGGGATGAACAATTGTTGTAGTTCATCCATGCAACCTTTAAATGCTTGCCTTTGCATATCCACCGTCAATCCTTTAAGTGTCATTTGCCAGTCTATCTTAGCTAATTCACATCTCATACCTTCAAAGTTACCCCTCTTTAAGTTCAGAACCTTTGTTTCTGAATTAACTATGTCACTCTCCATCTTAGTGAAGAATTCCACCATATTATGGTCACTCTTACCCAAGGGGCCTCTCACGACAAGATCGCTAATTAACCCTTCCTCATTGCTCAAAACCCAGTCCAGAATAGCCTGCTCTCTAGTTGGTTCCTCGACATGTTGGTTCAAAAAACCATCCCGCATACATTCCAAGAAATCCTCATCCTCAGCACCTTTACCAATTTGGTTCACCCAATCTACATGTAGATTGAAGTCACCCATTATAACTGCTGTTCCTTTATTGCACACATTTCTAATTTCCTGTTTAATACCATCCCCGACCTCACTACTACTGTTAGGTGGCCTGTACACAACTCCCACCAGCGTCTTCTGCCCCTTAGTGTTACGCAGCTCTACCCATATCGATTCCACATCTTCCCGGCTTATGTCCTTCCTTTCTATTGCGTTAATCTCTTCTTTAACCAGCAACGCCACCCCACCTCCCCTTCCTTCATGTCTATCCCTCCTGAATATTGAATATCCCTGAACGTTGAGCTCCCATCCCTGGTCACCCTGGAGCCATGTCTCTGTGATCCCAACTATATCATAATCATTAATAACAATCTGCACTTTCAATTCATCCACCTTATTACGAATGCTCCTTGCATTGACACACAAAGCCTTCAGGCGCTCTTTTACAACTCTCTTAGCCCTTATACAATTATGTTGAAAAGTGGCCCTTTATAATGCTTGCCCTGGATTTGTCGGCCTGCCACTTTTACTTTTCTCCTTAGCACTTTTTGCATCAGTCTTCATTATCTAAGACACTAGCAGTATGCCAGAAATTCAAGAATGTCAAGGGGCAGAAGTAGCTATTACTAAGGAGAAGGGGACTTGGAAGCTGAATGGTCTAAAGGTAGATAAGCCACCTGGATTGGATGGACTACACCCCAGGATTCTGAAAGAGGAGCCTGAAGAGATTTTGGAGACATTAGTAATGATCTTTCAAAGTCACTAGATTCAAGAAAATTGCAAACGTCACTCCACTCTTTAAGAAGGGAAGGAGAAAATTATAGGCTAGTTAGCCTGACATTAGTAGTTGGGAAGCTGTGGGATCCATAATTAAGGATGAGGTTTCAGGGTATTTGGAGGTGTGTGACAAAGTAGGCCAACGTCAGCATGGATTCCTTAAGGGAAAATCCAGCCTGAGAAATCTGTTGGAATGCTTTGAGGAAATAACAGGCAGGATAGACAAAGTAGAATCAGTGGATGTCGTTTACCTGGATTTTCAGAAGGCAATTGACAAGGTTGCACACAGGAGGCTCTTAACAAGTTAAGAGCCCATGGTATTACAGGAAAGATATTGGCATAGATAGAAGATCAGCTGACAGGCCAGGGGCAAAGAGTGGGAATAAAGGCAGCTATTCTGGTTGGCTGCCAGTAACCAGTGGTCTTAGTATTGGAACCACTTCTTTTCACATTATATGTCAATGATTTGGATTATGGAATTTATGGCTTTGTGGTCACGTTTGCAGATGATACAACAACTGGTGGTGGGGCAGATAGTGTTGAGGAAGCAGGGAGTCTGCAAAAGGACTTGGACAGATTGGGAGAATGGGCAAATAAGTGGCAGATTGAATGTAGGGTAGGGAAGTGTATGGTCAGGTACTTGGGTAGGAGGAATAAAAGTATAGACTATTTTCTAAATGGGGAGAAAATTCAATACTCAGAGGTGCAGAAGGATTTGGTAGTGTTTATGCTAGATTCCCTAAAGGTTAGCTTGCAGTTTGAGTCAGTGATAAGGAAGGCAAATGCAATGTCAGCATTTTGAGAGGACTAGAATATAAGAGCAAGGTTGTGATGCTGAAGCTTTATACTTGGAGTATTGTGAGCAGTTTGGGGCCCCTTAATTAAGAAAAACACGTTGGCATTGAAGAGGGTGCAGAGAAGGTTCACGAGAATGATCCTGGGAATGAAAAGGTTAATGAATGAGAAAAGTTCGATGGCTCTGGGCCTGTACTCACTGGAGTTTAGAAGATTGGGGGGGGGGAGGGATCTCATTGAAACCTTCTGAATTCAGAAAGGCCTGGAATGAGGGGATGTTTCCTATAATGAGTGAGTTTAGGACTAGAAGGGACAGTTTCATCATAGGGAAAGTCCATTTAGAATAGAGAAAAGGAGGAATTTCTTTCACCTGAGAGTAGTGAATCGGTGGAAATCATTGCCATGGACAGCTGTGTGAGGCCAGGTCACTGAGTATATTTAAAGTGGAGGCTGATAGGTTCTTGATTAGTCAGGGAGTTAAAGATTACAGGAAGGAAGCAGGAGAATGGGGTTGAGAGGGATAATAAATCTGCCACGACGGAATGATGGAGAACACTTGATGGGCTGAGTGGCCTAATTCTGCTCCTATGTCTTACAGTCTTCTGGAAATACTTTCATGATCTTTAATTACTCCAAATTCTCTTGGTTTTCTTTATTAAAATTCCTATACATCAATTTTGTAGTTGCATTCAGCTTATCAACCGTATCACCAGCTGGGAAATTCTGAAATTCAGGCCTTCCCCACTTGGAAGAAACAGCATTTGGAATTGAGACTAAAAATTGGTAAACTTTGATTGTATTTTGTTGAAAACCTTTGCAAAGGAATAGAGGTTACCATACAATGCAAGAGGCACCAAGGAATTGGGTGTATTTACATTCGAAACTGAAATAAGATTTCTCCTGTTATCCCTTGTAGTCCTGCTTTAATTTCACCAGTTAAACAGTTGATGGAAGTATGTGTGTCTCATTATACTGAGCTATAAAGGAATTCCTGCAACACACTCAGAACAGAATTTAATGAAACTGCCTGTGGAATAAAGTAATTACTGAATTATAAATATTTCAAAGATAGGCTATCATTATTGACCTAAGTATGCCACCAGGATATTGAAATAGTTTAACCTCAGGATATAGGGGATCAAATGATCTTGTCATTTAGCTATGTTTCTAGTGAAATATCTAGTTGTGTGGGTTATAGTAAAACATTTTATTACATTACATAATTAATAAATTAGGTGTATTAAGAATGATTCCTCATAATCTCTGCTGGTTTCTTTTCCCATTCCTTTCCTTTCTGGCGTGTAGGTACATGGATCAGTGATTCAGACATGTTTATGTGTGAACCTTGTTGGGGGCTGTTGATCGACCATCACTGGAATTGTCCTCAGGGAAATTCTTTCCAGCAATCACCATAATTTCTGCAAAATATCGACAGAACATTATAACAGTAGTTCTCAAAGTCAATTATATCTTTGCTGATTTCTGTCTCAATTCCATGCATCTGATTTTGATCCATATACTTTGATAACCTTACAAAACAAAAATCTATAATGCACTGCATGGCAAATTACAATGGACACAGTGGTCTAGAAATTTACTGTTCCTAAAATGGTAGTTAGGTTGGTATTGCATAGTGTCCTACGGCAGACTTCCTGAGGTGAAATTCTATCATGCCTAACATCTAAAGTATCTTCTTAAAGAAATGAAATCTTGGGAACAGTATGCACACCAACATTTTTTCTCAACTAGCTTCCCTGTGATGGAGCTTCTGAATCAGAGAGATGGGTGGAGACAAGCAGAAAGAGCACACCAGGAACTGGAGTCACAGGGGTCATCAGGATCATAAAGTGGGCTTGAGTTAGAATGTCAGGTTCTAACTCATCATGAGAGGGTTTGGTGAGGGGGTTGAAGTCACAGAGAAGATCTGGATAACAGGGAAGGCCAAGGTCATGGGGATACTGGGATCACAGAGAAGTTCAGATTCACAGGTAATGTCAGGTTGATAGAGGAGACGAGGAGAACTAAGGACAATTGGTGAATCATTAGTAACCATTGGGTGTGGTTGGAGATGGGCAATCATTGACGGGGGTTCTGCAAGAAACCATTTAGGAAGGTGAATATGGAGGGATGGGGGTTGGTAGGATAAGTATTCAGAGTGCAGGAGAGGTATAGTTAGACAGCAGATTGGAGTGAGAGGGATGGGAACACACTAAGAAACATATCAGATCTCCTTGGAAGATGATTTTTGCTTTAAACTGCAAGTAAGTGGGCCAGGTGAAGCTGACCATCTCCTAGCTAATGCATCCCTGCGGTTAACATCTGTTTCATCTTATGTTCAGAGAATATTGAATGAACTTCTGGGAAGTGCACTCCCCTCATGAGGTTTTTGACGGGCAGTTTGTGATATTAATGAGGATGGGGAAACTTTTATATCCCAGATCTTCTGTAATCAGGTTATATTGGTCCATGTGTTCACTGGTGAGAGGCTCCACTTTTTTTTCCGCAACGTGGTCCTAATAACTATCCAAATTGCCAACAAAGCTGAAATTTGTTGGAAATCTCTGTGTGTCTGCTTCTGGCAAGAGCTGCCTACCTTCTAGCGTATAGGTTTGAGTCAGTTTCTTTGGTTCTCTGGGTTCTGGGGTAACTGATAAGCCCAATGTGAGAACCACGGACGAGGCATGGGTGCTGCTGGGGTTGGAAGAAGACTGTGTTGCTTCTGCCATTTATCTGGCCTCCCTGCTTATTGTCATATAGGGTCATATAGCACAGAAACAGGTTCATCATCCTACCATGTCCATGCTGACTGCGAGTATCTATCTTTACTAATTCCTTCTTCCAGCACCCGGCTTACAGCTTTCTATGCCTTGCCAATTCAAGTGCTTTTTAAGTGTTGTGAGAGTTCTTGCCTCCACCACCCATTCAAACATGGTGCAAGGACTCCAGGTCCACAGTACTGTCTTGAAGTTCCTTATCCACTTTGAGTGCTCGTAGCTAGAGATTCCCAGGAGTCATTGGGGTGTTACACTTTAGCTATGAAGTGCCATCATTGTTGTAACAAAGAGAAGTTCAAACAGTGGATTTGGGACCTGCACATTCAGGGATCACCATTGGTGTCAGCAGGATGTTACATATTTGATACCTTCTGCCTGTTCTATTCCACACTCAAGAGTTCCAAGTCTGTCACCATTCAGATTGATCTGGCTACCAAGCAGAACACAATGGTGGTCCCACCAAGGGTAAGGAGGCAGAGGAGAAATATTGGTTGGGATGTGATTCCACCCTATTCTCCAATTTGATCCCATATAGCAAGTCTGATCAGAAACATATGCTGAACAGATCTGGCAGTTCTGTTTCACTCTTGCTCCCCTGATCTGGAACATCTGGTACTCAAATGTCATCTGTTCTATCTGCTGAGAGAGTTCCCCACAATCATCGTACATCTCACACTTGACAGACTTCAAGGTGGCACTGGAGGAGCTGAGCACTATGATTAACAGTCTCAAGACAGTGCACCCTGCTCCTTCCTGATCATGACTGGGGACTTCAATGATGCTAGCTCAAAAACGTCTCTGACCAACTACCTCCAACATGTCATCTGTGGAATCAGATGAGCCAATGCACTTTATCATTGTTACACCAGCATCAAGAACACATATTGTGCTATCCCATGCACACATTTTGGCAGGTGCAATCACCCGTCTGTACTCGTACTGACAGCATATAGGCAGAGACTGAGGATCACAGCACCAGAGGTGAGGCCAATAAAGGTATGGTCAAGGGAGGTGGAGGGGCATTTACAACACTGCTTTGAATCGGTGTATTAGACAATATTTCAGGAATTCATCTTCTGATTTGAATGAAAAAGCCACAGCCATCAGCAACTTCACCAAGACAGTGCAGATAATTGTGTGCTTTCAATAATATACTGGCTCTTCCCAAACCAGAAGCCAAGAGATTCACGCTCTGCTAAGGAATACATCTGTGGTGTATAAGACAGGCACTCCAGAACCATTCAAGAAGGCTATCATGAGAGAAAAAAGGCAATTCTGTGTGAAGTTAGAGACACAATCGGATGCATGACACCTGTTGCACGTTTTGCATGCCACTACTTTCAAGAAAGTGAAACCTAACAGCATAAATGGTAATAATTGTTCAGTATTCAATAAGCTCAACACTTTTCATGCATACTTTGGAAGGGAAAATAACACTCCACCTATATGAATCCCCACAGCATCTGGCGACTCTGTGATCTTTGTCTTGGAGGCTGACATCAAAACATCCTTTAAGGGAATGTAGCCCTGAAAGGCATTAGGCCCCAGTTGTGTACCCGGCAGGGTACTGAAAACCTATGCTGACCCCAATTGGCTGGTGAATGTTCAACAACATAGAACATAGAACACTTCAGTCTCTCACTGTTCCCGTCAGAGTTTCCGCCTGCTTTAAAAGGCTATCAATCATGCTGATGTCCAAGAAGAGCAGGGAGAGCTGCCCCAATGAATGTCACCCAGTAGCACTCATATCTACTGTGATGAAGTGCATTGAGAGGTTGGTCATGCCAAGAATTAACTCCTACCTGACCAATTTGCCAATCAACCCTACAAGTTTATAGCAGACGCAATCTCACTGGCTCTCCACTCACCTGTGGAGCACCTGGGCAAAAGCAACCCATAAGTCAGGCTGCAGTTTATCTATCAACACACATCAAAGTTGCTGGTGAATGCAGCAGGCCAGGCAGCATCTATAGGAAGAGGCGCAGTCGACGTTTCAGGCCGAGACCCTTCGTCAGGACTAACTGAAGGAAGAGCGAGTAAGGGATTTGAAAGCTGGAGGGGGAGGGGGAGATGCAAAATGATAGGAGAAGACAGGAGGGGGAGGGATAGAGCCGAGAGCTGGACAGGTGATAGGCAAAAGGGGATACGAGAGGATCATGGGACAGGAGGTCCGGGAAGAAAGACGGGGGGGGGGTGACCCAGAGGATGGGCAAGAGGTATATTCAGAGGGACAGAGGGAGAAAAAGGAGAGTGAGAGAAATAATGTGTGCATAAAAATGAGTAACAGATGGGGTACGAGGGGGAGGTGGGGCCTAGCAGAAGTTAGAGAAGTCAATGTTCATGCCATCAGGTTGGAGGCTACCCAGATGGAATATAAGGTGTTGTTCCTCCAACCTGAGTGTGGCTTCATCTTTACAGTAGAGGAGGCCGTATCTGTCCCCCACTTTTCCTTCGCTACATCGACGACTGCATTGGCGCTGCTTCCTGCACGCATGCAGAACTCGTTGACTTTATTAACTTTGCCTCCAACTTTCACCCTGCCCTCAAGTTTACCTGGTCCATTTCCGACACCTCCCTCCCCTTTCTAGATCTTTCTGTCTCTGTCTCTGGAGACAGCTTATCCATTGTTTTTTCCCGGACCTCCTGTCCCATGATCCTCTCGTATCCCCTTTTGCCTATCACCTGTCCAGCTCTCGGCTCTATCCCTCCCCCTCCTGTCTTCTCCTATCATTTTGCATCTCCCCCTCCCCCTCCAGCTTTCAAATCCCTTACTCACTCTTCCTTCAGTTAGTCCTGACGAAGGGTCTCGGCCTGAAACGTCGACTGCGCCTCTTCCTATAGATGCTGCCTGGCCTGCTGCGTTCACCAGCAACTTTGATGTGTGTTGCTTGAATTTCCAGCATCTGCAGAATTCCTGTTGTTTGCAGTTTATCTATCACAGCTTGGTGTTCAGCACTATCATCCCCTCAGTACTAAACAACAAGCTTCAAAACCTGGGTCTCTGTACTGCCCTCTGCAAATGGAACCTCAACTTCCTCATCAGGGGAGATCAGAGTTGGAGCGGATAGGTAACAATATCTGTTCCTCGCTGACAATGGAAAAGCAACAGCAACAGCTCAAGAGTATGCACCTAGCCCACTGCTCTTCTCTCTCTAGACTCATGGTTGCATGACTATCTGCAGCTCAAATGTCATCTGTAAATTCGCCAATGACATAACTTGTTGGGGACTTCAGGAAGGGTAGTTGTGAAGACACACACCAGTCCTCATTGAGAGGTCAGTATTAGAAAGAGTAAGCAGCTTCCAGTTCTTGGGAGTGAAGACCTCAGAGTATCTATCCAGGGCCCAGCATATTGATGCAATCATGGCAAAGGCATGCCATGTGGCTCCACTTCATTAGGATCATGCAATTTGGAGTGTCACCAAAGACTCTTACAAATTTCTGTAGAAGAACTGTGGAAACCATTCTGCCGGGTAGTCTCACTGCGAGGAATGAAGCCTACAGTGCACAGGATGGCAAAAAGCTGCAGAGGATTGTAGACTCACCCAGCTCCATCCCAGGTACAAACCTCCCCATTATCAAGTGTATCTCCAAGAGGCAGTGCCTCAAGCATGCAGCATCCATCCATCATTAAGGACCCACACCATCGGGACATGCTCTCTTCTCGTGACTGCCATCAGGGGATGGTACAAGATCCTGGAAATCCACATTCAACATTTTAGGAACAGCTTCTTCCCCTCCAATGTCATATTACTAAAGAGTTCATAAACCCATGAACACACCCTATTCCTCTTTTTCCATTATTTATTTTTGTTACATTGTAATTTTTATACCTTGCACAGTACTGCTGCTGCAAAACAACAGATTTCATGACATGTATGTTTGTGATAATAAACCTGATTCTGACATATAATTTAAACATGCCCAACATCAGAAAATGCATCCTTTGGTCGGCTGAGTTTCATTTCATTTTTTTAAATGCGTTGCAATTTTATCTCACGGTTGCTTAACATTGGAATTCTTGCTGAGTACTGATTCAAAAAACTGAAGAAAGATTAATCAGTAAGCTTCAAATGATATCGCTGTAACCCCAACATCACGTGTGGTCAGTTATTGGCTTGGAAGTTTACTCATGCACAATTTAACTGAGAATTCTGGCTTTTCGTCTTTGGCTCAACCAAAGCACGTTGAGGCCATATGCAGACTGCAAACCAGGAAATGGCAAACTACACTAAGCATGAGTCAAACCCCATGTGGCTTAGCAGTTCTTGAAATGAACTGTCAGTCATTGTAAGAGGAGCTGTATAATCTTTATATAATGGTTATGAAAGACAAACAAAAACCCATCTCTCACACTTCTTGGCACAATGAGCAATAATCTGATATCCTAATTTCAAAAGTGAGACTTAATTTCAAGGGTGATATTGGACTGTAATTTTGAAAAAGACTTAATAATATAATACAGATGGTGCAACATACTTGTGAGTTAATTGCAATAAGAGGCGAGGTTGATAAGCCAATGTTGCTGATAAAATGCAGTCACTTTTAATTGTCTTTAGAATCAGATTTATTGTGCTATTCATTCTGTACTCTTCTGCAGAAAAGTCCATCAGCCTGTAATTGTGACTGTGACTGCTATATAAATACTTACAATCTAGGTTTCTTTCCCCTTGAAGGAGGAAGATCTTATACAGTGAAAAATCTTCTCATTAACTGTTCTATACATTTAGATGAGTAAAACTTAAAGCGGCTTTGTACCTGTACTCATTCTGTAATCTAATTAGATAACATCCATCAAGAGGTTAATCAGATGATACAATCAGAACCTCAGAACTCATTCCGCAGACAGCAAACCCTTTATTGTGGACTTTGTCCAGTTCAGTTTATCTCTGGGTGAGCACCCTCATCAAGAATGCTCATTAATAATGTTCAGTTGGAACAAGTGTCTCTGATCGTTACCAGAGCACTGTGCAGAGGCTGAAGCTATAATGGAGGAACAGATTCAGTCAGTCTTGAGCTATGCCAGTTGTATTTGTCATAAATGACATGCAGTTATTCAAAGTGAATGATCCTTATCTTATTGAACTGTTCATAATATGGATAACATTTGAAGGTTATTGAGATTCAGAATGCAATTATCACACTGCACCAAATGGAAGATAGGTAGTCATTAGTTTCATATGACTTTCCATCAGGTGGTTAAAAAAATGAAGATATACAATACTTTTGCAAATAATGAGCTAAAAGTATCCACCTGGTTTTGTAGTCTTTTATAATATTTCCATTCAGCAACTTTAAAAAATGGAGATATATCTTCACCTGTCACTCTATTTGATCTCTGTATTTTCCTTCCTTTAAATCCTTATGAAAGAGGTGGAAACAATTACACAACCTCCACACAACTGAAGACAGATTTATCACAGAGTAATAGAGTAACATGGCATAGAAACAGGTCCTTCAGGCCAACTCATATATGCCAACCATTGTGCCCACCACGCTAGTCCCAATTGCATTATGTATCTTGGTCACCCCATCTATTGGAAATATAATATCAAGCATCTAGATTTTGATACAGACATATAAAACTGAATAAATATTTAATACATTAGACATATGGGTTCCTGTTTGTGATGTTAATGAACATATTATACAAGATCTGGATTAAATTTAACTCTCTGAAGTGGACTATCTTGAAGAACCTATCCACCACTGTCATGATCACCCTGGGCCCATCAGAAGGTAGAAAACCCCCGATGAAATCCATGGTGAGGTGGGATCAAGGGCACCAAGGGTCCGGTAGTGGTCGCAGGAGCCCAGAGGGCCACTGGTTGGACGAATTACGCTGGGCAAATGGAGAGCAGCAACATATTGATGTACACCTGCGATCATGGTGGGCTACCAGAACTGACGTTGCAGAAAATCCAGAGTCTGTCATGCACCTGAGTGACCAGAGAGGGATGAGGACTGGGTCCGCTGGTGTGCCGTCAAGTGCGCGGCTGCCAGCACATGCATGCAGTCGTCAGGTCTGTCAGCTGGAGCAAGCTCATGCTGTAGGGCCTGGCGAATGTTTCTCAAGGTCACAGGCAATTGGGACAAGGATCTGAGAGGATGGAATGAAGGGCTGAATATCATCTTTAATAATAGATTGAAAAATAACAAACCAAGAGGAGAAACAAAACAAGAGAGAACAGAAACTAAACACAGCAGGCAACAAGGTAACTGAAGGCTACGAGCAATTGGTTGAGGCAGGCCAGTTTGATGAGTGAACAAGGACGGTGGATGAGAGCTGGGTTTAAATAGGCTGCAGGAGATGAGTTAGAATTGAGTGACAGGGACTTCATTAGCTGGGTGGATACTGAGCCAGATACCTGCTTGTGCAGGCCTGACACTGGTTAGTCAGAATTTTTATGGAGACTCCATATCGCCATTGCAAAAAGAGAACTTTTTAAATAAAGTCACTGAGGTTGGTAAAAGGAGAATAGAAGGGCTGAATCTGTGAGGACTTCTGAGGACTAGTTTGTAAAAACCAGGGTTGATTTTTCCACCTCAATAGAATCAGCAGATTCCAAACCCTAACACACCCTCCTCCACCCCACCACTACCTTCTTTTCCCAGCCCTGAGCACTTCCACGACCACCTACATTCTCTCTTGGCACCATTCCAGTCCCAAAGTCATCATCATTCCTTGTGTTTCCTCAGCTGCCCCTGAATGTTAGTGCACCTATGAGGTAAGCCAAGAGTTTAGGCCAAAGCACTATTGAGTTATTAGTAAATGTTTTGTTATTTTTAGGTGTTACATGATACAGTAAAAAGCTTTTGTTTACATGCCTCCCAGACAGATCTTTCCGTACTTCAGATAGTGCAAAAAAGGAACAAAATGGATTGCAGAATACAGTGTTAGTTACAGACGAACTTCACTGTAGGTGAACAGAGTACAATGGTCATTCAGGGGTAGATTGTGAGGTCAAGAGTTTGTCTTGGTCATGCAAGAGGTCTGTTCAAAAATGTTATAATGGTGGGATGGAAGCTGTTCTTTAGTCTGGTTGTATATATTCTTAATTTTTTGTATTTTCTGCCCGATGGGAAGGTTGAGAAGTGAGAATGATCAGGTTGGGAGAAGTCTGATTATGTTGGCTGCTTTCCCAAGGCAATGGAATGTGCAAACAGAATCAATGGAAGGGAGAGTAACTTTCATAATAGACTGGGCTGTGTTCACAACACTCTGCAATTTCTTGCAAATTCTTGCAGTCCGGATAGGATACTTTCTATGGTGTTTTTGCAAACTGAGTATATAAGCATGACTGACACGTAATTTACTGCTGATATACCATTACTGACTTTGCCATTTATCTGAATGGGATGTTAAGCCAACCTGCTCAGTTGCAAGTAAGATATTACCTGGTCATGCCTTGACAGATAACTGTAATATTAGATTAAGATATCCAAAAATCAATATTTGTGGGACCTTGTTGAAGACCAATTCCTGTCCAAACAAACTCTCCTAACAATGGATGCACATTCAAAATCAATCATTGTCTTTGAAGCACTTTATGAAAACACCCCGAAGAAAAAAGTGCCAGAGCTTTAGTTTTTTCATTGTATATAGATGTTCTGTTATAGAGTGAACTACAGACACACAAATCTTTATGGTTTCACTATCAGCTGGGGAATGGCTCTCTTATTTACTTTCTCTCTACTTGGAAAGTACCAGGGTTCCACCTGTACAGTTCCCACGCCGATGGTTTGAGCATCAGATAACAATAGTGGGTTACTTGTATCTGTCTAAGATTTTCACTCACAGTTCAATTGTGTACCTGAGGCAATGCCTCAGGCAAAAATAAAAAGCTGCTTTAAAACTGGAATCTATAAGAGGGCTGACACTTGAGAGTAATAGGCATTGTATACAGCATAAAAATACCCATTGACTGCATGGACATTTATATACATAGAACATGGAACATTATAACAGAACGTGGAACAGTACAGCAGAACATGGAACAATACAGCAGAACATGGATCAGTAGAGCAGAACATGGATCAGTACACCAGAACATGGAACAGTACAGCAGAACGTGGAACAGTACAGCAGAACGTGGAACAGTACAGCAGAACATGGATCAGTACACCAGAACATGGAACAGTACAGCAGAACGTGGAACAGTACAGCAGAACATAGAACAGTACAACAGAACATGGAACAGTACAGCAGAACATGGAACAGTACAGCAGAACATGGATCAGTACAGCAGAACGTGGAACAGTACAGCAGAACATGGAACAGTATAACAGAACATAGAACAGTACAACAGAACGTGGAACAGTACAGCAGAACGTGGAGCAGTACAGCAGAACATGGATCAGTACAGCAGAACGTGGAACAGTACAGCAGAACATGGAACAGTATAACAGAACATAGAACAGTACAGCAGAACATAGAACAGTACAGCAGAACATAGAACTGTACAGCAGAACGTGGAACAGTACAGCAGAACGTGGAACCGTACAACAGAACATAGAACAGTACAGCAGAACGTGGATCAGTACGGCAGAACATAGAACAGTACAGCAGAACATGGAACAGTACAGCAGAACATAGAGCAGTACAGCAGAACATAAAACAGTACAGCAGAATATGGAACAGTACATCAGAATGTAGAACAGTACAGCAGAACACGGAGCAGTACAGCAGAACATGGAACAGTACAGCAGAACATGGAACAATACAGCAGAACATGGAACAGTACAGCAGAACATGGAACAGACAGCAGAACATGGAACAGTACAGCAGAACATGGAACAGTATAACAGAACATAGAACAGTACAACAGAACATGGAACAGTACAGCAGAACGTGGAACAGTTCAGCAGAACACAGAACAGTACAGCAGAACATGGAACAGTACAGCAGAACATAGAACAGTACAGCAGAACATAGAACTGTACAGCAGAACATAGAACAGTACAGCAGAACATGGAACAGTACAGCAGAACGTGGAACTGTACAACAGAACATAGAACAGTACAGCAGAACATAGAACAGTACAGCAGAACATAGAACTGTACAGCAGAACATAGAACAGTACAGCAGAATGTGGAACAGTACAGCAGAACGTGGATCAGTACGGCAGAACATAGAACAGTACAACAGAACATGGAACAGTACAACAGAACATAGAACAGTACAGCAGAACATGGAACAGTACAGCAGAACATAGAGCAGTACAGCAGAACATAAAACAGTACAGCAGAATATGGAACAGTACATCAGAATGTAGAACAGTACAGCAGAATATGGAACAGTACAGCAGAACATGGAACAGTACAGCAGAATATGGAACAGTACAGCAGAACATGGAACAGTACAGCAGAATATGGAACAGTACAGCAGAACATGGAACAGTACAGCAGAATATGGAACAGTACAGCAGAACATGGAACAGTACAGCAGAATATGGAACAGTACAACAGAACATAGAACAGTACAGCAGAACATGGAACAGTACAGCAGAACATAGAGCAGTACAGCAGAACATGGAACAGTACAGCAGAACATGGAACAATACAGCAGAACATGCAACAGTACAGCAGAATATGGAACAGTACATCAGAATGTAGAACAGTACAGCAGAACATGGAACAGTACAGCAGAATATGAAACAGTACATCAGAATGTAGAACAGTATAGCAGAACACGGAGCAGTACAGCAGAACATGGAACAGACAGCAGAACATGGAACAGTACAACAGAACATGGAACAGTACAGCAGAACATGGAACAATACAGCAGAACATGGAACAGTACAGCAGAACGTAGAACAGTACAGCAGAACATGGAACAGTACAGCAGAACAAGTCCTTCAGCCTACAATGCCTGTGCTGACCATGATACCAATTTAAACTAATCCCATTTACCTGCACATAGTCTATATCCCTTCACTCCCTGCTCTTCATGTGTTTGCCTAAATGCCTCTTAAATGTTACTCTTGTATCTGCTTCTAGCACCTTGGAAAGCCACAAAAAATCTGCCTCACAAATGTCCTTTAATTCTTTTCCTCCCTCACCTAAAACCAATGCCTACTTGTGTTATCCACCCTGGGAAAAAGACTCTGACTACACTATCTATGCCTCTCATAAATTTATACACCTCCGTAAGATAACCCCTCAGCATCTGACACTTCTGATTAGAAAATCCTATCTTGTCCAATCAGAGGGGTCTTGGGTCCAAGCCCATAGTTCACATATATGGCGTGATGGCCTTCATTAGTTGTGGGACTGTGTTCAAGAGCAGCAAAGTAATATTGCCACTCCTTAAAATTCTGGTTAGACCATGCTTGGAGTAAACTGTGCAAATGTAAAAAATGAAACAAATAATAAATAAATAAATAATACTGAGAGCATGAGTTATAGAGCCCTTGGAAGTGAATCCATATGTTGTATTCAGTGATCAATTCAGTGTTGAGGTGAAGTTATCCACGTTGGTTCAGGAGCCGATGATTGAAAGATAATAACGGTTCCTGAACCTGGTGGTGTGGGTCCTAAGACTCCTGCACCTTCCTCCTGAAGGTAGCAACAAGAGGATAGCATGGTGGGGGGGGGTCCTTGATGATGGACGCTGCTTTCTTCTGGCAGCACTCCTTGTAGATTTGCTCAGTGGTCGGGAAGGCTTTTCCTGTGATGAACAGGGCAGTATCCACCACTTTTTGAAAACTTGTCCATCCTTGGCCATTGATGTTTCCATACCAAGCCGTGATGCAATTAGTCAACAAACTCGCCACTGTGCATCTGTAGAAGTTTTAGATGACATGCTGAATCTGTGCAAACGTTTGAGAAAGTAGAAACACTGCTCTACCTTCTCTGAAATGGCACTTACATGCTGATGCCAGGACAAATTCTCTGATATGATAACGCCAAGGAGTTTAAAGTTACTGACCCTCTCTATATGCAATCCCCAAATGAGAACTGACTCATGAACCCCTGATTTCCTCATCTTGTTATCAATAATCAGCTCTTTGGTTTTGCTGACGTTGAGTGAGAGGTTGAGAAAAGGTTAAGAGAGCGAGGGTTTTTCTCTTTGGGGTGAAAGAGGATGAGAGGCAACTTGATCAAGGTGTACAACATTATATATGTGGTTCATCCATCATCGTCGATGAAGACCCACATATATAATGTTGTACACCAGAGAGGCAATGAAAAGATCCTTTTAATGTTAGTGAAGGAAAGTTTAGGTGAGATGTCAGAGGTAGGTCTTTCACACAGAGTAGTCAGTGCCTGAAATGCACTACCCAATGTATGGTAGAAGGTGAAAAATTAGGGACTCTTAGATAAGCATTTGTATGTCAGAAAAATGCAGAATTGTGGGCTACGTCGGAGGGAAGAATTAGATTGATTGTGGAGTAGGTGTATATGGGTTGGTACAATATTGTCGTACAAAGTCCCTTATAGACGTGCACCCAAAGATCTCTCTAAACACCAGTGCTCATAAGGGTCCAACCATTTACTGTACAGTATACTTTCCTTATACGTTGGACTTCCAAAAGTACAACATCTCACACTTGTCAGAGTTGAAATCCATCTGTCATTTTGCCATCCATATTTGCAACTGATCTTTTTCATCCTGCATTATCCTTTGAAAACCTTCCTTACTATCTACATTCTGCCAATATCTATGTTGACTGCAAACTTGGTCATCAGTTAAATTACGTTTTTGTCCAAATCATGTAAATATCATGAACAACAGAGGTCCCAGAATGTCAATGGTGACAGACCTCAGTCAGTATAGCACCAACCCCCCCATCCGTTACACTTTGACTTCTATGGTCAAACCAATTTTGAAAATAGCCAACCAAGTCACCATTGATCCCATATGCCTTAATCTTCTCAATCAGCCTACCATGTGAGGCCTTCTTGATTGCTGTACAATATCCACTATCTTACCCTCATCAGTCATCTTCGTCATTTCGCCCTCCTTACTATCCACAAGACCGCCAAGTTCTCCATAAAACTTTGGCTAAGTGTGTAAGGTATGACCTCCCTCTTCGACATCCATTTTCTACTTGGACACTTACATTAGATTATTTTTGATGTTCACAACAACTGTTTCTCACGATTGATAGAGTATTCTGGTTTAGAATCACAGAGTGTCATAATTTTGCCCATTTTGTGGACCTTTAATACTTCTGTTCTAATCTCTTCTACCCTTACCCCTTTACTTTGCTATAAACTTACATATGCAATTCTCTATTCCCTCACCAGAAGAAAGGACGAGGATGGCAAGGTAAGAGAATCTTGGATGTCAAGAGAGGTTTTAAATTTAGTGAAGAAGAAAAAGGAAAGATAGATAAAGCTTAGGAAGCCAGAATCAAACAGAGCTCTTGAGGATTATCATCATCATCATCAGGTGCCATGCCCAGTTTGAGCTTTGATTACACACTCCTGTTTCGGGTCAAGTGGATCAATTCATGGGTATTCATTTCCAGTTCTCTGGCTGCTGTCCCCATCATCATTTGTCTTTGCCTTCCTCTTGCTTTCTTCTTTTCAGTCTTTCCCATAATTACCGTGCATTCTAACTCCTCTTTCCTAATCACACGTCCAATGAAGTTACATTGCCTTTTCATGATCTCATACATTACTTCTCTTTTTGTGTTTGCTCTTTCATGACATCCTTGTTAGATATTCATTTCGTCTATGATATTCTTTGCATCCTCCTGAAAAACCACATCTCTGCTGAGCGTTTCCTCATGTTACTAGATATTATCCAACATTCTGAGCCATATACCATAACTGGATAACCGTAACATTTCAGTACTCTGAGGCGGGTTGTCATGCCTAGTTTAGTATTGGTCAGTATACTCTTCATTCTCATAAAGGTGTCTTTTGCCATCCCTATTCTTCTTTTAATGTCCAAGTCGCACCTGCCATCTGATGTCACCCAGCTTCCTAAGTAGCAAAAGTCCTGTACTTGTTTTATGTCTTCCCTGTTTATTCTCAGCCTGCAGATAGGATTCTCCTTCTTTTTGGATATCACCATACATTCTGTCTTTTTGCAATTGATAGATAGACCCACTTTTGCACTTTATTCAACAATTATATGAATTAAGTTTTGTAATTCTTCCTCCTACTTGCAATTAACAGCGTCATCTATATATCTGAAATTATTGATGTTTTCACCACCAACTTTGATTCCCAAGATGTCTCTTATTTTTTGTAATATTGTCTCACTGTACACATTAAATAAATCAGGGGAGAAAACACACCCTCGTCTAAAGTCTCTCTTGATTTTCATAAACTGACTCACTTTTCCATCTATTCTTACAGTGGCAGTTTGTTCCCAGTACAGATTTCTGATTAGGCAGGTGTCTTTTGTATCTAGATCTAGAGTTTTCTGTAATATTTCAAATAACTTATTGTGCTTCACTTTATCAAATACTTTTGTGTAGTCGATAAAACAAACAAATATATCTTTTTGCACTTGAATAGCTTGTTCTGATAGTATCCTTAACATCAATGTTGCATTTCTTGTACTTTTGTCTTTCACACCATATTGTTCTTTGCCTATTCCAGCTTGTATCTTACTTTTAGCTCTTGTCATCAAAATTCTTGAAAGTATCTTGGTGATATGACTCATTAAGCTTATGGTCCTATGTAATTCACATTCTATTGCTCCAGGTTTCTTGCGAAGAGTGATAAATACTGATTTTTTTCATCTCTTCTGGTATTATTCCAGTCTCATAAATATCATTGATTAAATCAGTAAGTTTTTCAATTCCATAATCTTCAAGGGCGATAATTTGTTCTATTACTAATTCATCAGGACCTGTTGCCTTTCCTTTCTTCATCTTATTTATTGCATTACGAACTTCAGATTTTAAAATACTTGGACCTTCAATGTTTTTCTTAATTTCTGTTTTTTTGCCTCGATCGTCTTCAAACAATTCCTGAATATACTCAGTTCATCTGTTCATAATCTCATCTTTTTCCATGATAATGGTACCGTCCTTTGCTTTTAAACATCCACCTGAAGAACAGAGGAGCTTTTTAAAATGATATTCTTGAGGATTATAAAGAAATAAAAAAAAACAGGAAGTAAATTAGGAAAGCCAGGAAGGGCCATGCAGTTCTTGGCAAGTAGGATTAAAGAGAATCCCAAGAAATTTGGCAGGGGGATGGGAACCAGAATGATAGAGCGGAGGAAGGGGAAAACAGAAATACATCTAAGATAGTGAGCAGTAAAGATGTCAGGAAAGACAGGCAGGTGATTGGGCAAATTTGCAGCCATTGGGATGAATTGCAGTGCAATCAAAGCGAAAAGTACCAAATACTGGTCTTAAGGTGTTGTACTTAAATGCACGTAGTATAAGGAATAAGGTGGATGACCTTGTCATACAGCTACAGATTGGCAGGTATGATATTGTGGCCATCACTGAGACGTGGCTAAAGGATGCATGTCTCTGGGAGCTGAACGTCCAAGGATACACGGTGTATCGGAAGGATAGGAAGGTAGGCAGAGGGGGAGGCGTGGCTTTATTGGTAAGAAGTGATATCAAATCATTAGAAAGAGGTGACATAGGATCGGAAGGTGCAGAATCTTTATGGGTTGAGCTAAGAAATTGCAGGGGTAAAAGGACCCTGTTGGCAGTTATATACAGGCCTCCAAACAGCTGCAGTAATGGGGACTACAAATTACAACTGGAAATAGAAAAGGCTTGTCAGAAGGGCAGTGTTATGATAATTGTGGGGGGAATTTAACATGCGAGTGGATTGGGAAAATCAGGTCGGCACTGGATCTCAAGAGAGAGAATTTGTAGAATGTCTGCGAGATGGCTTTTTAGAACAGCCTGTTGTTGAGCCCACTAGGGGATTGTCTGTACTGGATTGGGTATTGTGTAATGAACCGGAGGTGATTAGAGAGATTGAGGTGAAGGAACCCTCAGGAGGCAGTGATCAAAACATGATTGAGTTCACTGTGAAATTTGAAAAAGAGAAACCGAAATCTGATATGTCGGTATTTCAGTGGAGTAAAGGAAATTACAGTGGCATGAGAGAGGAACTGGCCAAAGTTGACTGGAAAGGGACACTGGCAGGAAAGACAGCAGAGCAGCAGTGGCTGGAGTTTATGCGAGAAGCGAGGAAGGTGCAACACAGGTATATTCCAAAAAAGAAGAAATTTTCCAATGAAAAAAAAGGATGCAACCGTGGTTGACAAGAGAAGTCAAAGCCAAAGTTAAAGCAAAGGAGAGGGCATACAAGGAAGCAAAAATTAGTGGGAAGACAGAGGTTTAGGAAGTTTTTAAAAGCTTACCAAAGGAAACTAAGAAGGTCATTAAGAGGGAAAAAATGAACTATGAAAGGAAGCTAGCTAATGATATCAAAGAGGATACTGAAAGCTTTTTCAAGTATATAAAGAGTAAAAGACAGGAGAGAGTAGATAGAAAATGATGCTGGAGAAATTAGACAGACAGACAGACAGACATACATACTTTATTGATCCCAAGGGAAATTGGGAAATTGTAATAGGAGATAAGGAGATGGCAGAGGAACTGAACAAGTATTTTGCATCAGTCTTCACTGAGGAGGACATCAGCAGTATACTGGACACTCAAGGGTGGCAGGGAAGAGAAGTGTGCACAGTCACAATTACGACAGAGAAAGTACTCAGGAAGCTGTATAGTCTAAAGGTAGATAAATCTCCTGGACCAGATGGAATGCACCCTCGTGTTCTGAAGGAAGTAGCTATGGAGATTGCGGAGGCATTAGCGATAATCTTTCAAAAGTCGATAGATTCTGGCATGGTTCCGGAGGACTGGAAGATTGCAAATGTCACTCTGCTATTTAAGAAGGGGGCAAGGAAGCAAAAAGGAAATTCTAGACCTGCTAGCTTGATATCGGTGGTTGGGAAGTCGTTGGGGTCGATTGTCAAGGATGAGGTTACGGAGTACCTGGAGGGATATGACAAGATAGGCAGAACTCAGCATGGTTTCCTTAAAGGAAAATCCTGCCTGACAAGTCTATTACAATTTTTTGAGGAAATTACAAGTAGGCTAGACAAGGGAGATGCAGTGGATGTTGTATATTTGGATTTTCAGAAGGCCTTTGACAAGGTGCCACACATGAGGCTACTTAACAAGATAAGAGCCCATGGAATTACAGGAAAGTTACATATGTGGATAGAGCGTTGGCTGACTGGCAGGAAACAGAAAGTGGGAATAAAGGGATCCTATTCTGGTTGGCTGCCGGTTACCAGTGGTGTTCCACAGGGGTCCGTGTGGGGGCCGCTTCTTTTTATATTGTACATCAACGATTTGGGTTATGGAACAGATGGCTTTGTGGCTAAGTTTGCTGATGATACGAAGATAGGTGGAGGGGCCGGTAGTGCTGAGGAAACAGAGAGTCTGCAGAGAGACTTGGATAGATTGGAAGAATGGGCAAAGAAGTGGCAAATGAAATACAATATTGGAAAGTGTATGGTAATGCACTTTAGCAGAAGAAATAATCGGGCAGACTGTTGTTTAAATAGGGAAAGAATTCAGTTCTGAGATGCAACGGGACTTGGGAGTCCTCGTACAGGATACCGTTAAGCTTAACCTTCGGGTTGAGTCGGTGGTGAAGAAGGCGAATGCAATGTTGGCATTCATTTCTAGAGGAATAGAGTATAGGAGCAGGGATGTGATGTTGAGGCTCTATAAGGTGCTGGTAAGACCTCACTTGGAGTACTGTGGGCAGTTTTGGTCTCCTTATTTAAGAAAGGATGTGCTGACGTTGGAGAGTGTACAGAGAAGATTCACTAGAATGACTCCAGGAATGAGAGGGTTAACATATGAGGATCGTTTGTCCGCTCTTGGACTGTATTCCTTGGAGTTTAGAAGATTGGGGGGGGACCTCATAGAAACATTTTGAATGTTGAAAGGCATTGACAGAGTGGACGTGGCAAAGTTGTTTCCTATGATGGGGGAGTCTAGTAGGAGAGGGCATGACTGAAGGATTGAAGGGTGCCCATTCAGAACAGAGATGCGAAGAAATTTTTTTAGCCAGATGGGGGTGAATCTATGCAATTTGTTGCCATGGGCTTCAGTGGAGGCCAAGTCATTGGATGCATTTAAGGCAGAGATTGATAGATATCTGAGTAAATGGGAGAATGGATCAGCTCATGATGAAATGGTGGAGCAGACTCGATGGGCCGAATGGCTGACTTCTGCTCCTTTGTCTTATGGTCTTATGGAAGTTCTATATAGAAACATAGAAACATAGAAAATAGGTGCACGAGTAGGCCATTCGGCCCTTCGAGCCTGCACCGCCATTTATTATGATCATGGCTGATCATCCAACTCAGAACCCCGCCCTAGCCTTCCCTCCATACCCCCTGACCCCCGTAGCCACAAGGGCCATATCTAACTCCCTCTTAAATATAGCCAATGAACTGGCCCCAACAGTTTCCTGTGGCAGAGAATTCCACAGATTCACCACTCTCTGTGTGAAGAAGTTTTTCCTAATCTCGGTCCTAAAAGGCTTCCCCTCTATCCTCAAACTGTGACCCCTCGTTCTGCACTTCCCCAACATCGGGAACAATCTTCCTGCATCTAGCCTGTCCAATCCCTTTAGGATCTTATACGTTTCAATCAGATCCCCCCTCAATCTTCTAAATTCCAACGAGTACAAGCCCAATTCATCCAGTCTTTCTTCATATGAAAGTCCTGCCATCCCAGGAATCAATCTGGTGAACCTTCTTTGTACTCCCTCTATGGCAAAGATGTCTTTCCTCAGATTAGGGGACCAAAACTGCACACAATACTCCAGGTGTGGTCTCACCAAGGCCTTGTACAACTGTAGTAGTACCTCCCTGCTCCTGTACTCGAATCCTCTCGCTATAAATGCCAACATACCATTCGCCTTTTTCACCGCCTGCTGTACCTGCATGCCCACTTTCAATGACTGGTGTATAATGACACCCAGGTCTCGTTGCACCTCCACTTTTCCTAATCGGTCACCATTCAGATAATAATCTGTTTTCCTATTTTTGCCACCAAAGTGGATAACCTCACATTTATCCACATTAAATTGCATCTGCCATGAATTTGCCCACTCACCCAACCTATCCAAGTCACCCTGCATCCTCATAGCATCCTCCTCACTGCTAACACTGCCACCCAGCTTCGTGTCATCCGCATCAAGAACAAGAGGATAACTAGGGAGTGAGTAGGACCACTCAAGAATAAAGGAGGAAAATTTTGCTTGTATGCAAAGGATGTGGGTGAGATCCTGAATGAGTACTTTGTATCAGCATTTACCAAGGAGATAGTCATAGAGAATAGGGGGATTAGTGCTGAGTGAATTACGTGCTATGGCAGTTCAGGGTAAAGGAAGAGTTAGCAACGGGTGGATTAAAAAACATTAAGGTGCATAAGTCCCCAGGACCTGATGGGATAAACCCCAGGTAATTGAGAGTGGCAAGAGAAGAGACTGCTGAGGCCTTGAACAATACCTTCATGTCTTTAGCCACAGGTGAGGTCCTGGAGAACTGGTGAGTAGCTAATGTTGATTCATTATTCAAGAAGGGAGAGGGAGCCAACGATAACCCTGGAAACTACAGACCGGTGAGTCTCACGTCCATGGTAGAGAAGCTATTAGAGAGAATCTTTAGTGATAGGATTTTGTACATTTTGATTGTTTTCTTGGTGTGGGCAGAGGGATTTGGGGAGGTTGATGTGTCTGATCCATTTTGTTCATTTTTTGTGCGGGAAGAGGGATTTGGCGGTCGATGTACCTGATCCGTTTCGTTCATTTTTTGTGCAGGAGGAGAGGTTTGGGGGTCAATGTGCTTGATCTCTGTTTTGTTCGTTTTTTTTGTGCTGGAGGAGTGATTTGGCAGTCAATGTGCCTGATTCATTTTGTTCACTTCTTTGTGTGAGAGGTGAGATTTGGGGGTCGATGTGCCTGCACTAATTTGTTAATTTTTTTGTGCGGGAGGAGGGACTTGGCAATTGATGTGCCTGATCCATTTTGTTTATTTTTTTGTGTGAGAGGAGGGATCTGGGAGTCAATGTGCCTGATCTCTGTTTTGTTCATTTTTTTGTGTGGGAGGAGGGACTTGGTGGTTGATGTGCCTGCACCAATTCGTTAATTTTTTTGAGTGGGAGGAGGGATTTGGGGGTCGATGTGCCTGTTCCATTTTGTTCGTTTTTTTGTGCGGGAGGAGGGATTTGAGGGTCGATGTGCCTGATCTGTTTTGTTTGTTTTTTTGTGTGGGAGGAACGATTTGAGGGTCGATGTGCCTGATCTGTTTTGTTTGTTTTTTTGTGTGAGAGGAAGGATTTGAGGGTCGATGTGCCTGATCTGTTTTGCTTGTTTTTTTGTGTGGGAGGAGGTATTTGAGTGTCAACGTATCAGATCTGTTTTGTTTGTTTTTTTGTGCGGGAGGAGGGATTTGGGGGTCGATGTGCCTGATCTGCTTTGTTTGTTTTTTTGTGTGGGAAGAGGGATTTGAGAGTCAATGTACCTGATCTGTTTTGTTTGTTTTTTTTGCGTGGGAGGAGGGATTTGAGGGTCGATGTGCCAGGTCTGTTTTGCTTGGTTTCTGTGTAGGAGGAGAGATTTAGGGGGATTGATGTACCAGTTCTGTTTTTGCTCATTTTTTATGCACAGAGGGGGGATTTGGGTGCTAATGATCATGCTGCCTTTCTTTGTTTTCTTAGTTTCATGGCTACCTGGAAAATTGAAGAAATTCAGAATTGTATACTTTGATAATGAACGAACCTTTGAACCTTTATGAGCATTTGGAAAACCATGGCCTAATTAGGGAGAACCAGTATGGCTTTGTCTGGAGTTAGTGTCTTACTAACTTGACTGAGTTTTTGATGAGGTGTAGAGGGTGATTGATGAAGGTAGGACTGTGGGTGTTGGCAACATGGATTTTTGTAAGGCATTTAACAAGATGATTAGAAGATTAATCCAGAAGATTAGGATGCATGAGATCTATGTCGAATTGGCCGTTTGAATTCCTTACCAGCTTGCTCATAGAAAACAGAGGGCAGTGGCCAAAGGGACTTATTCTGTCTGGAGGTCTGAAATTAGTGGTGCCCCACAGGGATCTGCGCTGGGATCTCTGCTATTTGTGATGTATATAAATGATCTGAATGAAAATATGTGTAGCCTGGGGAAAAGTACACACTTAGGACAACAAAGACTTTTTCGGGTTTTAATTCCTTTATCGGTTTTCGATGTTTAAGTGCCAGTAGAGGATCACGAAACAAAACGAACGAATTTACTACCAGTTCTTGCCATTACAATCTCAGTTTAACTTTCGATTCACACCCTTGTGTATGGACAGAATTGCATATGCAGTATAAAAATACCAGAACTAATACGGTACAAATACGGTAGTGGCAATTCTGAAGGAACACAATACAAACAACATTAGAATCCCACCCACCCTGCATCTTATACACAACAGCAAAAAATCTAAGCGAATACATCTCATCTAAGACGTACACACGTGCTGAACTTCTGAACAGAGACTAAACATTCACGTTACGCGGTTACGTGCACAATCAGTCCTGATACAATAAAGTTAGACAAAGGTACACTTTGGCACAACTTTTACAAGATATTGCCTGGTAGTTAAATTACAGGGATACTGGCCTACTTGGATGGTGAGGAACTTGGTATAAGCCACGCTACCCAGCATTGATTTCTTCACTCGTGGAAATCTAAAGCATCCACATGTAAAACATGTCAAATTACTGATATTCTCGATCTGCCAACAAGCATAAACAAATTCACATCAATATTGTCAATTAATGCTCACCTTTCCTCACATTGCCCAGCCTCGGGAGGAACCCAATTCCAACGCCTTACCACGTCTTCAGCAGAAAGCAAAATGGTCTCCCCACTATCCCACGCGTGCGTAATGACATCACCATCTCCCCTTAAAGGCACAGACAACTATTCTAGCACTACCCGGATGGATGCCTAAGTACACTTTTAACGATACTGAATTAGATCCGACGGTCACCCGGTTACATATGTACACTGTATATGGATAGGTTAGTAAGTTTGCAGATGATACGAAGATTGGTGGTGTTGTGGATAGTGTAACAAACTGGCAAAAAATACAACAGGATGCAGATCAGTTGCAGATATGGGCAGAGAAATGGCAGATGGAGTTTAACCTGGCCAAATGTGAAGTATTGCACCTTGGTAGATCAAATGCAAAGAGAGATAGTACAGTGTTAAAGGTAAGGCAAGTTTATTTGTATAGCACTTTTCAAACACGGAGCAGTTCAATGTGCTTTAAGGTATCAAGATATAAAATAAATCAAACCTCAGATTTCAGACAATATAAAATGAATAAAATCACACATAAAAATAAAGACATAGAAATTAAAGCGCAGGAGATTTTAATTAAAAGCTACAGCAAAAAGGAAAGATTTAAGCCTCAGTTTAAAAACACTTAAAGTTGTCTCAGACTCGAGATACTCTGGAAGGTTTTTCCAAATATGTGGAGCATAGTAATTAAAAGCTGCTCACTATGTTTTTGGACCCATGGATGGTAAGCAGACCTGTCCCAGATGACCTGAGAGCTCGGGAAAGTTCATAATGCAGCAAGAGATTGGACATGTATTTCGGCCCCAGACCATTCAGTGCTTTATAAAGCAGTAGCAATATTTTAAACCCAATCCTCTGATGGACAGGAAGCCAGTGTAGTGATCTGAGAACTGGAGTGATGTGTTCACTTTCTTGGTCTTAGTGAGGACTCTAGCAGCCATGTTCTGAATGAGCTACAGCTTTTCAAGGGATTTTATTTAGAGACCTGTGAAAATGCCACTTCAGTAGTCAAGCCTACAAAAAATAAATGGATGGATGAGTTTTTCGAGATCTTAATGAAACATAAACCCTTTAACTCTCTCTATATTTTTAAGATGTTAGTAGGCTGACTTTGTAATTGTCTTAATGTGGCAGTCTGAGTCCATCACAACACCAAAGTTTCTGGCTTGGTTTGTGGACTGTAATGGCAGGGATTCTAAGTGAGCACGGACATTTAATCATTCTTTTTTGACACCAAAAACAATTATTTCAGTTTTCGCTTTTAACTGGGGGAAAGGCAAGATTCTTAACAGTGTTGATGAGCAAAGGGATCTTCGAGTCCAAGTCCATATCTCCCTGAAAGTGGCTACACAGGTTGATAGGATAATTAAGAAGGCATACGACATGCTGTATTAGATGAAGCACTTAGTTGAAGAGTTGGGATGTTATGCTGCAGCTTTATAAAATCTATTTAGGACACATCTGAAGTATTGCATATAGTCCTGGTCATCCTGTTATAGGAAGGATGTTGAGACTTTGGAGAGGGTACAGAAGAAGTTTAACAAGATGTTGCCAGGATGAGAGAGCATGTCCTATAACGAAATGTTAGACAAACTTTCTCTGGAGCAGCAGAGGCTGAGGGGAGATCTGATAGAGGTTTATAAAGTAATTTCAAAGGAGATGCGAGGAGCAATTTTTTTTACACAGGGAGTGATTGGTACCTGGAATGCGCCACCTGGGGTGATGGTAGAGGCAGAAGCATTAGAGACTTTGAAGAGGCATTTAGATAGGCACATAAATGTGAGGAGAATGGAAGGATATGGGCATTGTGTAGGCAGAAGAGATTAGTTAGCCTTTTCATTGTGAACTTAATTGGTTCAGCCAACATTGTGGGCTGAAGAGCCTATTCCTGTGATACACTGTTCTATGCTCTATCTCAGTCCTCATAGGACAGTGCTTTGTTCAGAGGCTGTGCCTCAGATCTTAGATTCTGCTACTAACGAAAACATCCTCTCCATATCCTCTCTATACAAACCTCGCAGTATTTGGTAGGTTTTAATGAGATTCCCCTTCATTCTTCTGTACTCCGCTGAGTACAGGCCTAGAGCCATCAACGCTGTCCAGATATTAAACGTTTCATTCCTGGGATCATTCTTGCGAGCTTCTCCAGATCCAGCACATGTTTCCTTAGATACAGGGCTCAAATTTTCTCTTAAGTATTCAAAATGCGATCTGACTAATACTTTATCAAGCCTTAGTACATCCTTCACCTTGGTTATTACATGCAAAGCGAAAAGTAGAGATGACAGTACAACTTCCCAGAGACCATTACTTACCACATACCCAACAGACAGGGGATGTTCACTTATCTGTGTATGTCAGAGCACCTTCAGTTCCAACCAACATTTGGAAAAATCACTCTGCTTTTCCCCTTCCACTTACACTTTAACACATAATAGATGCTTTGAATAAAGCAAGATCAATATTTACAGCACAAAAAATGCTTGTAAAAGTAGGGAATAGGTTCTGTAAAGCTTCCTGTACTCTCTTTTACAAAATGTAATAAAATTCAAGCATTAATGTGAAACCATAATTTCAGAGAATGTGCAATTTGCAGCACCATTACTGATACAGGCAATATATTCCATTTTATTTCTTCATTAATATTAATATACTTTATTGATATAAGTAAAAATGATTTAATAATTTTCAGAATTTAGTGGAATGAAGACTTATAAACCAGCCATGTGGATGTATATGACAGGAAGTAACACACACAAAATGCTGGAGGAACTCAACAGATCAGGCAGTGTCTATGGAGGGGAACGAACGGTTGATATTTCCAGACAAAGCCCTTCATCGGGAGTGGACGGAAGTCCTAATGAAGGGTGACAGCCTAAAATGTCAAGTCCAGTTATCAATCCATGGTGGATTTGTGTATCTCAATGGTGATCAATTGAGGGCACTAAATAAGCCCAGCATCCCCATGAAGGGATAGGAAGGCAAAGGGTTCATCAGCTTCAAACTCCGCACCAGCTGACACAGCCTTGATGTAGGGTTTTGACCCGGAAGTTGACTGCTTCTCTTCTCTCACAAAGGTTGCTCAACCCTTTGAGTCCCGCTGTGGAAGTTGAGGTAAGGCAAAGATTGCCTGGGGCAGTTGTAGTTAAGTGAGACCTTTGAAGAGAGATCACCAGAGACATCTCTGCTTACCACAGATGAGATAGGTTGGGTTGACTGCAGCATGCACTTATTCAAGCCAAATGAGTGAGACTTTTCCAGAAATGTCTTCCTGAGGCATGTCGTCCCTTTACACAATGGGGTGGGGGGGGGTTTGCCAGAGACACACGAGGTAAGAGTAACGAAGGGCTGACAAACAGCTAAGGTTCTATCGTCTTTTTAGATATCTGTTAGTCTCATGAGACCATGGATTTTTGCCTTGGAAGGTTTCCAGGGCGCAGGTGTAGGCAAGGTTGTATGGAAGACCAGCAGTTGCCCATGCTGTAAGTCTCCCCTCTCCACGCCACCGATGTTGTCCAAGGGAAGGGCATTAGGATCCATACAGCTTGGCACCAGTATTGTTGCAGAGCCCTGTGTGGTTAAGTGCCTTGCTCAAGGACACACACAGTGCCTCAGCCGGCTCGAACTAGCGACCTTCAAATCACTAGACAAATGCCTTAACCACTTGGCCACGTGCCAACATTATCACCTTTACTAACTTAAAAATACCATCGACTGTCCACTCAAAGTTCCAATTGACTTATGTGCCTCTATTGTGCATGGCGATTGATCTAAAGAATAAGGAATTCAAACATGTACAATTTACAGTGATATCGATATCTGTAGCTGATAGCGCATTTCTGTATAAATATAGCCATTTTCTGGTCAGACTTCAAAACAGTGTGGGCAACAGGGGCTCAAGCTGTTCTCCTTGTGCACAAGTAAAATAAAGAGAATGCTTGAGTCGTAAGAGTGTGTGTGTTTTGGGCCCAGTTATTTTAGCTATTTTGTTGTTGGCAGTTACAGTTACTTTGACACCTCCAGCAGATTATCTGTCAGAATGCAGTATTCTAACATGAACTGCCATTCCAACATGGTCGCTGTATCTGACCTCCTGATATCTACCGTCTATTCTCAGAACTTTTAAATTCTGCCATTCATGTCTGAATTTGCACCCTATCCCATTCACTCATCAACCCAGTGCTTGGTGAATTTCATAGCCTCTTGATTCAGCAATATTTCATTTATAAAATCCTTGTCCTGATTTTCAAAACACTCCAGAGTCATGTCATCCCACCCACTACATCACTGTGATCCCTTCCAATGCTGTTCCATTTCTACTTTTTCCAAATTTTATTTCTAGAAAATGTTTTAACCCCGAACCCTTGAGTCAGTGTTGGAATTATGTAAATCATAGCTTACAAAACATAAAATTATCCATAAAGTAAAAACAAACATGGCAGAAATAAATATCACTATAATAACCATGAGTGTCTATTTAGACCTCCAATAACAGTAAAGGCTGCCATTCAGCAATATGCTTCATCATGACATTCACCACTATTCTTCACCCCCCAGGAAACCTAAATATTTGTAAAAGTTGCTGGTGAACGCAGCAGGCCAGGCAGCATCTCTAGGAAGAGGTACAGTCAACGTTTCAGGCCGAGACCCTTCGTCATGACGTCGGCCTGAAACGTTGACTGTGCCTCTTCCTAGAGATGCTGCCTGGCCTGCTGCGTTCACCAGCAACTTTTATGTGTGTGGCTTGAAATTCCAGCATCTGCAGATTTCCTCGTGTTTGCGAACCTAAATATTTGCCCCATTTTTGTGTATAGATGTACAGTCTATCAAACTGTTTGTAAGCCATGCATTCAGAAGCTGCCATTTGGCCATTTCTGTGACCCACTCCTGAAATGATGGTCCCCCCAAGTTCCTCCAACCTCTAAGTAAAATTTGTCTTCCCAACGTTATACTTGTCTGGATCCAATTTTGAGAGTGTTTATCCCCAAGTGTCTCTCCCAAGACAAAAAGTCTAGGGCAGAAAGGGAGTTGAATACCTGAAACTTCACCAAGATACTTATGTATCACAATCTAAAATTCTTGAATTCTGGGACAGGACCAAAGCGCATGCACTAAGTCTCCTTTATCCGTCTCACAGTGCCAACATTCAGGGGTGTTTTTCAACCCTGATCTGTGTAACATTGCTGGAGTCCAATAGAAACGGTGTAGGATCTTAAAGTAAATGCCTTAAAGATGCATAGCATTCCAAAGATTAATTATCTGTTCCAATCGTTACCAGTGCAAATCCCATTAACATATTTTAACCAATTTGATAAAATAACTAAGGTTTTTATTTGGAATGGTGAATGCTCATGCTTAAACTTTAACAAATTTCAATTGCCAGTGGAAAGGGGGGCTGAGGTTTGCCAAAGTTAATATAGTATTACTATGCCTTTACTCTTAAACATTGAGCACATTGGTCTCTCCCTCCAGAGAGCGCGCCTCCTTGGTATCGTATTGAGTGCTCTGCTCTTCCTCCCATCCCTCCATTACAATGTTTGTCTATCAAGTTACCTCCTGAGGCAAGGTCTCACCCAATTATAACTCATATGCATTTGTGCTGGAATAAACTAGCCAGATTATTTAAATTTAATCCAAATTTGAATGAAGCCTCGAGTATCTGGATGAATCCAAAGTTGTGTATTGATAAGTCCCCTTTCTTCTGGAGGGAATGGCAAGGGAAAGGCATAATTAAATTGGGATACTTTATAATGGTGATAGTTTTAAACCTTTTAATCAATTAACCCAACAGAACGATATTTCTAGGTCACAATTTTGGAGATATCTTCAACTGCATCATTTGCTGCATACAACTTTTGGTTCTACACAGCAACCCCCACAAGTTGCTACGATATTGTCTACTGTACTGGCTGCATATGGTAAAGGTCACGAAGCTTCAACTTACTATTCAGCTTTAACACAAATCTCCGGGGACAAAATTCTGTTGAGTCTTAAAAGAGCATGGGAAAAAGACCTGAGTGTGACTTTTGAGCCAAAAGAGTGGGACAAAACTTGCAAAAATGTCAAAACAATATCAAGAGACCTGAGGGTGCGCCTTGCTGCTCCAAATCTAATTCAGTGAACATGCTTAATGTTGACACTCCAGCACCTTTAGCTCAGCTTCCAATTCTCAGATGCTTCATCCACAACTTTCCTTGTCTTTCTTCTTTTAAGATGTTCTTTGCACCCACCATTTTGTCCAGTTTTGGATTGCTTGCACTAATATCTCCATACTTGGCTTGTTTGCTTCAAGTTTGGTTAAAGTTTGCTTGGAATAAGTCCTGTGAAGTAGTATCTGTGAAGTAGTATTTAATTGTACTCAGTGAGATAAATATTCCTCAAACAGTGCTTATATTAGAGCTGCTAGTTTCATTACTTAATATTATTATCTAAATAATTCAAGTTTATTATAATAACATTTATTATGAAAATAATTTCATTACTATTTCAATTCAATTGTCCAACAATTTGATTAATCATATGCATTTAAGTTTGAGCTCTCCATATGCAATTTTATCATGCCATTTTAATGCCAACATTTGCAATTAGATTGATGTTCTTTAGAAAAGAGTATTTGCTGCTCCTACAGAATCAAAACTCAATTAAGTTATGTAGTTCAACAGATAAATAAAGCCCCATTTAACCTTGCAACACACACAGAATGCTGGAGGAACTCAGCAGGCTAGGCAGTAACTACGGAAAAAAGTACAGTTGGTGTTTTGGGCCAAAACCCTCTGGTTAATTTTTTCGAGGAACAGTTGAATTCCTTGGCACTAATTACACTGGACAACAAAGATTTTGCTTCCTGAATACTGAAAATTTTATTGGCAACTACTGAGTACCAAACTATATGCATTTGGTTGACAACATGTTTTAAGCATACAAAACCATGAAGTGCAACATATCACTCAAGGTCCATTTTCTGTATTCCCATTGAGACTTCTTCCCTGCAAATCTTGGTGCTATCAGTGACAAGCGTGGTGAAGGGTTTTTCTCCTGGACAATGCGGTCATGGAGAAATGGTATCAGGGCAACTGGAATCTATCATTGCTGGCTGATTGTTGGTGGACACTCAGGTGGGAAGCTTTAGACACTGAGTACAAATGATAATCATCAACAAATCATTATTAGTTTAGCTGAACTTAGGCAAAGCATCAGCACCATTATGCAAATAAATGCATTATATTCAATAAAAGTTAATTTCTTGTTTCTACAAATTCCTTTGAGATACAAGGAGTCTGAAATGATATTTGTGTTCAGCTTCAAGTGGTGTAGCATAAATAACAAAAATTCTGAGGAAACAACACTTCTGAAAAAAATTGTTTTCCAGTGCTATGGGACAGCAAATTTGCATCACCATTTCCAACATTACAACCATGATCACACTTCAAGAGTATTTTATTGATTGTGAAGATCAAGTCCAAGTATATTGTCATTTCAACCATGTATATGTGTACCACCAAGCAAAACAACATTCCTCTGGAACAAGATGCACAACACAGCTATGCAGCTCATACAACACATGAAGTAATATCACTACAAGTAAATTAACAAATAATAATGTGTATTTATGATACAAGCTAAAAAAATAAACAGTCTCCCCTCTCTGGCTATCTATCCAATAGGATGATGATGGTTCCTTTCAGTCAGTTAGTGGGGCGTTTCCCCACTCCCCAGAAAGGAACAGCGTGTGCATGAGTGGATTTTAGAAAAGTAAGGGGTTTCACAGGTCCAGACCCACCCTCTCAACATCCCCTCCCAGATCAAGTGGCATGGTGGGGTCCAAGATGGCTGGGGGAAGTTCTGTTGCAGTGAATGGCCAGACCAAGCTTCGAAGCAAGGGATGCCCTTTCTGCACTTCACGGCACGTGTTTGCTAGATGGCCACTGACCCTACGAGAGGGTTCCTCTGCCCTTTGACAGGTCTTGTTTTTCGTTCTGCAGGGTCTCTAGCCACCCTCTTCACCAGGCAAGCCTGGTGGGGGAGCCGGTTTAGTCGCCGACCACCCGACCATGCGACAGGTAGTACTGGGTGACATGGTACCAGTAGCACTCAGACAGGTGACCTGACCAGAAAAATAAACAGTATAATGCTACTGGCACTTCATATGTAGTGAGATCTGGGTATAACAGGGAGTTCAGTGGTCTCATGGCCTGGGGGAAGAAGTTGTTTCCCATCGTGACTGTTCTTGTCCTAATCCTATAAAATCTCCTGCCTAATGGTAGGTCAAAGAGATTTTTGAACAGCTGGGAGGTATTATTGACAATACTAAAGGCCTTGCGAATGCAGAACTCCTGGGAAATATCTCAGGTGGGTGGAAGAGAGACCCTGATGATCCTCTCAGCAGTCCTCACAATCCTTTGTTGGGTTTTGGGGTCAAATATGTTGCAATTCTCGTACCAGGGAGTATGCAGCTGGTCAGAACACTCTCAATGAGTGCTCCTGTAAAAATTGGTTGGAATGGGGTGGGAGCAGCCTCACTCACCTTTATCTCCTCTGGAAGTGGAGACTCTGATGTGCTTCCTTGATTAAAGAGATAGAGTTGACGTACTGGTGAGATCATCTATTATGTACACTCCCAGAAACTTGGTCCTCCTGACTCTCTCCATGGAGAAGCTGTGTATGTGCAGTGAGGAGTGGGCAACCTGCACCTTCCTAAAGTCCACAATCATCTCTTTTGTCTTGTTCGCATTGACACTCCAGTGCTCACACCATTCTACAAGCTGCTTTCTCTCCTCTCTGTACGCCGTTTCGTCGTCATTGTTGATGAAACCAACTACCGCTGTGTCATCTGCGAACTTGATGATTCGGTTTGAACTGGACCTAGTAGTACAGTCATGCATCAGCAACACGAACAACAGCAGACTGAGCACAGAACCCTGGGGGCAATGGTACTCAACATGATGGAGATAGAGAAGTTGCTGCCAACACAGAATGACTGGTCTTAATATCAAGAAATCCATGATCCTGTTACAGAGAGAAGTGTTGAGACACAATGAGGACAGTTTACTCACCAGCTTTGAGAGATGATTGTACTAAATGCCAAGTTAAAGTAGATAAACAGCATCCTGGCACCATTTTCCAGGTAGGACAGGACAGCGTGGGGGGGGGGAGGGTGCAGGGCAGAGGCTATGGCATCATCAGTGGACTGATTTGAGTGGTAAGCAAACTGGAAAGGGTTCAATGTCGCAGGAAGATGGGACTTAATGCATGTGCTTTGGGACACTGCATAAATCCAAGTCTTCAGCACTTCCTTGGAAAGGAGCCAGTACTAGTGAAACTGCACAGTTTAAGCAAACAAGAGAAAAAGAATTGGGAGGAAATATAAACAAAAGCTTCTATGAGCTACAGGTAATTCAATCTGAAGTAGGCAAAGGCATCTGATGCAAAACTCCCTAACCACTCGTTGCCCTAAGATGTGATTTGTTAATATTTTCACCAGTGTTGGATGAATTACCTTAAGCCTTGTACGGCAGCTCAGTTGCAAAGAATGGTAAAGTCTCCTGATGATTGTAGTGGGCCAGTTACTGCTGAGTTGAGCCTGCCGCTTACATGGGCCATACCCTTTCACCAGTGCCCAGGGATAACGTTTCTGGATCAGTGAAAATGGTTGTTGCAGAGCTCTGGGTGGTGGGCAATTTGGCACGGGAAGGCCAGAATATGCTCCTCTCCAAAAAAGAAAGTAGTTACCAACATTGCTCCCAGATGTAGTCTGTCAAAGTTGTCAAGGCTTTTCAGTGGTTCTAAATGTCTATGACATAATAAAATAAATTAAAAGCAGTTTCAATGAAAAATAATACCAAGGCAGATAATTCAGAAGATTTTTCAGGTTCTTGAATATTGTTTCATTGACTTTTATGAGTGATTAATGCTTTTTTTGAAGTTTTCTGAATGTCGGTAATTTTCAAAAGCATTCAGAATCTTTCATGGAGCAAATCTTCTTGGGCAGGGGTCACTGTTTAGTCTTCTGTCAGATGTTTCATCAGCATTCAGATTGTTGAGAATGCTGTCAGGAGTTGAGGACCTGAGTTATTGGGAGTGGTTGGGCAGGCTGCAGTTTAATTCATTGAATATTGAGGGATGACCTTAATAGTTGCAGCTCCTTGAAGACCATGCTAGGGATCTGGAGCAGCAACTGGATGACTTTTGGCTTGTACAGGAGAGCGAGGATATAATTGATCAAAGTTACAGGGAAGTAGTCATCGTAAAGTTGCAGGAAGCGAGTAGCTGGGTGACCATCAGGAGAAATGGAAATTGGCAGTAGAGCAAAGCACCCTGGTGGCCATTCCCCTCAAAAACAAGTACAACGCTTTGGATACTTTTGTGGGGGATGATCTTCCGTGAGAACGCCATGGCCACCGGGTTACAAGCACTGAGCATGGGTCCGTGGTGCAGAAGGGAAAAAGAGAGAAGAAGGGAGTGGTAGTGATAGGGGACTCAATAGTCAGGGGAACAGACAGGAGGTTATGTGGACATAAACGGGACACCCGGATGGTATGTTGCCTTCCAGGTGCCAGGGTCAGGGATGCCTCAGATCGTCCTCCCGGTGGATGGGGAGCTGATGGTAAGCGGATTTTAGGTCTATGGTCAAGTACACCTTGTACTGTGCTATCTGATCGACCATCTCCGCGATGCGGGGTAGAGGGTACGCGTCGAACTGTGTGAACCTATTGATGGTCTGGCTATAGTCCACGACCATCCTATTCTTCTCCCCGTTCCGAACAATGACCACCTGCGCCCTCCAAGGACTTGTGCTTGCCTCAGTGACCCCCTCCCTGAGCAGCCGCTGCACCTCCGACTTAATGAAAGCTCTGTCCCCCGCGCTGTACCTCCTGCTTTTAGTTGCCACAGGTTTACAGTCGGGGGTCAGGTTGGTGAACAGCGGTGGGTGAGGGATCTTGAGGGTGGAGAGGCCGCAAGTGGCGTCGGTAGTGCGGCAGTTGGCATGGTGTTGGATGGGATGTGCGGGTTGGTGTGTGTGTGCGTGGTCAGTAGCGGGGTATGTAACGTATCCTTACAAAACTGGGGATTTACGACAGTAATTGGTGGGAGGGGCCCATCATACTTCATTGTCACACTTTTCAGGTGGCTCTGGAAGTCGAGCCCCAATAGCACAGGGGCACACAGTTGAGGCATGACTGGTAACGTAAAGTCTCGATATTCTATGCCCTGCACCACTAGCGTCGCTACACAACCCTCCCCCCCCCCCCCGGATGTCTGTTGTATGCCACCCGGAAGCCATGGTGACTCTCTGACTTACCGGCCGTATCACGAGTCCGCAATGCTGCACCGTGTCTGGGTGGATAAAACTCTCTGTGCTGCCTGTGTCAAACAGGCAGCTTGTCCTGCGCCCCTCCACTAGGATGCCCATCATTGAGCTTGCGAGCTGCTGGGGAGCGCTTTGGTCGAGGGTCACGGAAGCCAGGGTTGAGTCGCTGCCTTGGTCCGGTGCGGTGGGGTGCCCCGTGAGCACCCGTTGGTCATAGGCAGTGGGAGGTGGCGCCGACCAAGATGGACGCCCCCATGTCTCGCACGTGGTGGCGGCGTGCAGGGAAGATGGCGGCAGGCAAGATGGCGACCCTCATGTCTCGCACGCGGTGCTGCTCAATCCCGCTTGCGGTTTTGTCTTACAGACCTTGGCAAAATGGCCCTTCTTTCCGCAGCTGGAGCAGGTAGCTTGTCCTTTGAGGGCGCTCATCACACCGTCATAGCTTGACTGGTCTCTGATCAGCAAATAGACCCGTGGACTGACCCTGGAGAGTGGAACTCTGCGCTTCACTACAGGGTCGGTCGCTTTAATCTCCTCTAGGTAGGCTTCGAAGCGGGCCAGCCAGAGTTTGAAAGCATTTCCAGCTTCAGGCGTTTGCAGATCGATGTCTAACTTGTCGGGTCTCAGTGTATGTTCCATGCTTTAAAATTTACAGCGAATAAAATTGAAGCCCCTTCAATAACTCCAAAAGACTGAAGTTGGGTAAAATACTGAAAGGCGCACATTCGCTGTACAATACGACGTCCATGCTGAGTGTCTGCCCCCAGACCAAGAGGGAGGAACAGGGCGAAATCACCTTATTCAGGAATCTGTGGGAGGAGCCACAGGGGCAGTCAGCAGAGGGGCGTGTCCAGACAGTTAACCCAGTTACAACATATATATGGTTTACCACAGGCATGGTGCCAGAGGACTGAAAATTTGTAAATGTTACTCCACTCTTTAAGAAAGGAGGAAAGCAGCAGAAAGATAATTATAGACCAGTTAGCCTGACCTCAGTGGTTGGGAAGATGTCAGTCAATTTTTTTCCTTGGAGCAACGGAGGAAGAGAGGTGACCTGATAGAGGTGTATAAGATGATGACAGGCACTGATCGTGTGGATAATCAGAGGCTTTTTCCCAGGGCTAAAATAGCTTACACATGAGAGAACAGTCTTAAGGTGTTTGGAAGTAGGTACAGAGGAGATGTCAGGGGTAAGTTTTTTACGCAGAGAGTAGTGAGTGCGTGGAATGGGCTGCTGACAACAGTGGTGGAGGCGGATATAATAGGGTCTTTTAAGAGACCCCTGGACAGGTACATAGAACTCAGAAAAATAGAGGGCTATGGGTAACCCGAGGTAATTTCTAAGGTAAGGACATGTTCAGCACAGCTTTGTGTATTGTTCTATAGGTTTTCTATGTTCTATGTTTCTAGTTGTTAAGGTGATGGAGTACTTGGTGACACAGGACATGATAGTACAAACTCAGCATGGTTTCCTTCAGGGAAAATCCTGCCTGACGAACCTTTTGGAATTTTTTGAGGAGATTACAAGTAGGATAGATAAATGGGATGCAATGGATGTTGTATATTTGGACTTTCCGAAGGCCTTTGACAAGGTGCCACATATGAGGATGCTTACCAAGTTAAGAGCCCATCGTATTACAGGAAAGTTACTAACACGGTTAGAGCATTGGTTGATTGGTAGGAGGCAGCAAGTGGGAATAAAAAGATCCTTTTCAGGTTGACTGCCAGTAACTAGTGGTGTTCCGCAGGGGTCAGTGTTGGGACCATTTCTTTTTATGCTGTATATAAATGATTTAGATGATGGTTTGCCGATGAGCCGAAGATTGGTGGAGGGGCAGGTAGTGTTGAGGAAACAGGTAGGATGCAGAAGCACTTAAACAGATTGGGAGAATGGGCTAGAAAGTGGCAAATGAAATACAATGTCAGAAAATGCATGGTCATGCACTTTGGTAGTAGAAATGAATGTATGGACTACTTTCTAAATGGGGAGAAAATCCAGGAATCTGAGATGCAGAGGGACTTGAGAGTTCTTGTTCAGAACACCCTGAAGGTTAACTTGCAGGTTGAGTCGGTGGTGAGGAAAGCAAATGCCATGTTAGCATTCATTTCAAGAGGTCTGGAATACAAGAGCAAGGATGCAATGATGAGGCTTTATAAGGCACTGGTTGGTGTTGGAGAGGGTCCAGAGGAGGTTCACAAGGATGATTCCAGGAATGAAAGGCTTATCATATGCGGAACATTTATGGTTCTGGGTCTGTACTGTCTGGAATTCAGAAGGATAAGGGGGGGGATCTCATCAAAACCTTTCGAATATTGAAAGGCCTAGACAGAGTAGATGTGGAAAGGATATTTCCCATGGTGGGAGAGTCTAGGACAAGAGGGCACAGTCTCAGGATAGAAGGGTGCCCTTTCTTTTGCGAAAGTGTGGTGAATTTGTGGAATTTGTTGCCACATGCAGCTGTGGAGGCCAGGTCGTTGGGTATATTTAAGGCAGAGATTGATAGGTTCTTGATTGGACATGGCATCAAAGGTTACGGAAAGAAGGCCGGGTTCTGGGGTTGAGGAGGAGACAGAAAAAAGCATCAGCCATGATTGAATGGCAGAGCAGACTCGATGGGCCTGATGGCCTAATTCTGCTCCTATGTCTTATGGTCTTATAAAATAATGAGCAACGTCAACAGGGTGATTGCATATTAGTCTTTTTCCAGGTAAAAGGAAACAAAACCAAGAGGGCATAGGTTTAAAGTGAGAGGACTTGAAGAGCAATATCTTCAAGCATAGGGTGGTCCATATATGGAATGAGCTGTGAGAAAAAGTGGTTGAGGCAAGTTCAATAACAAGATTTAAAAGGAATTTGGATAAGCACATTGGATAAGAATGATTTACGGGGATAGGGGCCAAGTGCGAGCAGATGGGATTAGCTCAGGCAGCCATGGAGTTGGGTCAAAAGACCTATTTCCCCTGTTGTATGAGAGATTCATGGAAGAAGTATGATCTAGTCCAGCCACATCTCCTATTACACTGCACAAAGGTCTGCCACTGAGGGTAAGGGAACCTTCTACTAGGAAGTAAACACCAGTAGACAGCTTGAGCTAAGTGGATGTCTATGTCATGGGTCATGGGCAAGGTTAGACACTTGTCAGCAAGATATGTTCAAATAAAATTAAATAATTCTTTAGCTTTGAATATTCAAAGAAAGATCCAATATTCTCCAAAAGCATAAAATATTAGCAGCATATGCCACCAAGCTCTTCAAGTCTGTCCTGTCATTCAGAATGATCATGGCTGATCTTTGTACCTCAATTTGCTGATCTTTCAGTCGCTTATCTACCTCTACTTTAAATACTTAAACTGATCTGACCTTCACAACTCTCTGGGGCAGAAAATTCCAGAGATAAACTGCCCTTTGTGAGAAGAAATGTGTACATGCTCAGTTATAAATAATCCACCTCTTATCTTATAACTATATTCTCAGATCCAAGACTCAAACGTGTAAAAACAGCTTAACATTTACCCTCTTTTGCCTTCTTATTGAAATATCTTATGTATTTCAATGAGATCAGTCCCCTGGAATCAACCATAATTTGCTACTGAATAAATATAAATTCAATAGATTTTCTCAGCAGCTTCACTGCTGTGTTGCTGATTTCAACCCAGAAGTGCAGAATAAAATACTGCTGTATTGTAATATTAGTGCAGTAAAATAGAGCTCTTCCATTGTATAAAACATGTACAGCTGTAGCCTAAGAGGTGCAATGAGTTAACATTACTTTCCCTGGGGCCTTGTTTTTGAATCCAGTCCAAATTAACGGAATGGGAGGCTCATTTTGCTGTTTGTCCCATGTGTAATGAGCTTGAACACTCTCAAGTCCACTGACCAAAATAGCCCCTAATTTGGCATTAAATTGTCATTCTCTCTCAGAGATTGCAAGGGGTTGCTGATGCAGGAAATGAAAATATCACAGAAGTGTAGTAAGAAGCTCTTTTGCAGTTGCTTCAAAAGGAAAAGAAGAAAGAATGAGTTGCAATTCTCACTGGCCATATTATAGCTCAATTTGAATGTGCCATATTGATGTTGTATTGTTATAATAAATGTATGTTCTATTCCCCTTACAGAAACTCTGGTAATAAAAACCATAAAGGTGGGATTTATCCATAAAATTGCTGATAAAAATATTATTTTTATTAATTCCGCATATGCTACACAGAAGAATGAATTAAAGAAGGAGGATTTGGAAAGGGTGCAGAGGAGGTTTACAAAGATGCTGCCTAGATAAAAGGGTATGAGGTGCTAGAACAGATTGGACAAACTCAGAACGTCAGAGGCTGAGATGAGATCTGACCAAGCTCATAAAATTATGATGGGGTACACAGTCAGGATCATTTTCTCAGGATAGAAATGCCAAGTATTAAAGGACATGCATTTAAGGTGAAAGAGGAAAAGTTTAAAGGCGATGCGCAGGGCAAGTTCTTTACATAGAGACTGGTAGGTGTCCGAAACTGGCTGCCAGGGGAGTGGTGGAAGCAGCTATGATCGCAGTGTCTATCAGGTTTTTAAGACAGATGTATGAATATGCAGGGTATAGAAGGATGCAGATTATGTACAGGCAGACAGAATTCGTCTAGTTGTGGGGCACGGGGCCTATTCCTGTTAGGTAGATAAAGATATATATAAGAAACAGAGAAACATAGAAAACCTACAGCACAATGCTGTGCTGAACATATATGTACTTTAGAAATCACCTCGGGTTACCCACAGCCCTCTATTTTTCTAAGCTCCATGTACCTATCCAGAAGCCTCTTAAAAGACCCTATTGTATCCACCTTCACCACCATTGCCAGCAGCCCAATCCACGCAGTCACCACTCTCTGCGTAAAAAACTTACCCCTGACATCTTCTCTGTACCTACTTCCAAGCACCTTAAAACTGTGCCCTCTCATATTAGCAATATCAGCCCTGGGAAAAAGCCTCTGACTATCCACACAATCAATGCCTCTCATCATCTTATACACCTCTGTCATGTCACCTCTCATCCTATGTCACTTCAAGGAGAAAAGGCCAAGTTCACTCAACCTATTCTCATAAGACATACTCCCCAATCCAGGCAACATCCTTGCTATTCTCCTCTGCACCCTTTCTATGGTTTCCACATCCTTCCTGTAGTGGGGTGACCAGAACTGAGTACAATACTCCATGTGGGGTCTGACCAGGGTCCTATATAGCTGTAACATTACCTCTCGACTCTTAATCTCAATCCCACAATTAATGAAGGCCAATGCACCGTATGCCTTCTTAACCACACAGTCAACCTGCGCAGCAACTTTCAGTGTTCTGTGGACTCGGACCCCAAGATCACTCTGATCCCCCACACTGTCAAGAGTCTTACCATTATTCTGTCATCATATTTGACCTACCAAAATGAACCACCTCGCTCTTATCTGGGCTGAACTCTATTTGCCACTTCTCAGCCCAGTTTTGCATCCTATCAATGTCCCACTGTAACATCTGACAGCCCTCCAGACTATCCACAACACCCCCAACCTTTGTGTCGTCAGCACATTTACTAACCCATCCCTTCACTTCCTCATCCAGGTTATTTATAAAAATCACTAAGAGTAGGTACCAGAACAGATCCCTGAGGCACACCACTGGTCACCGACCTCAATGCAGAATATGATCCTTACTTTCTCAAAAAGCCTTGCATGGGATACATTTATCAAGTGCCTTACTGAAATCCATATACACTACATCTACTGCTCTAACTTCATTAATGTGTTTAGTCACATCCCCAAAGAAATTCAATCAGGCTCGTAAGGCACGACCTGCCTTTGACAAAGCCATGCTGACTAGTCCTAATCATATTATGCCTATCCAAATGTTCATATATATTCTACAATGCCATTATATAACACTTAGTGTTAATTATTTTAGGCAATAAAATTCATTTGCAAATTAGGATCACCAATTCCAGGATCTTCCAGAAATTATGCTTGAGTTCTGGTAAGATATCACAATTAAATGACAACTTTTTGCATGCAGCTCCTATGAGAATCATCAGATATTCTCATTTAGGACAAGTACAGCTATAGTGGAAATCCACAGTGGCAGTCATGGGTACTTCAGTAAGCACCATCATTTTAAAACATTTTTAAAAATCTATCGGTACTCAAAATTGATGAACCTCACACAGTAGAAGTTGGGTCATGAGTAACGTTCCCCTTTACAAAAATGGAAGCAGGGATGACTCGTCAGTCTACAGATTCAATTGAAACATAGGGACCTTAGACTGTTACTCCCAACCATCCTGCTGGTGAATGTACAGTCTCTGGATAATAAAACTGAAGACCCCAGAGGAAGATTTCTGTTCCAAAGGGACATCAAGGACTGCTGTGCACTCTGCTTTATGGAAACATGGCTCACACCCGCAATTTCAGATGCAGCTCTGTAGCCCGATGACTTCACCATTCTCTACAAAGACAGGGCCGCTCAGTTTTTTAAAGGCAGGAGAGGTGGAGTATTCTTTATGATCAACTCATTGTACTGTGAAAGTGTGGTGGCTCTGTCTTAGTCCTGCTCACCTGATCCGGAACATCTGGAGGTGAAATGTCATCTATTTTATTGGCCGAGGGAGTTTTCCGTAATCATCCTGGAAGCGATGTACATTCCACCTCAGGCCAATGTCAAGCAGGCACTAGATGAGCTGAACAACATAATCAACAGGCACAGAACAGTGCACCCTGAGGCCTTCTCTATCATTGCAGTAGATTTCAACCACACTAGCTTGAAGAAGTCTCTGAACAGCTACCACCAAGCTATCACCTGTGGAAGGAGCCAACACAATTGGCCACTGTTATACCACCATCAAGAATGCTTACCAAGTCATCCCACACCCATACTTTGGAAAGTCCAATCACCTGGCTGTAAATCTACTTCTAGCATATAAGCAAAGACTAAAAACTGCAGAACCAGTGGCGAGGACCAAAAGGATATGGTTAAGGGAGATGGAGAAGCACTTACAGGACCTCTTTGGGTTGGCAGCCTGGATAATATTTAGAGATTAATCTTAGAGTTTGAATGAATATGCCACAGTTTTCGCCAACTTCATCAAAATCTGTATGGATGAGTGTATGCCTTCAAGGACATACCGAAAACAGAACTGGGAGAATTGTAATCTGATGAGGGATGGACCTGCGGCCTTCAAGATCAATGATCCACAACTATACAAGAAGTCCAGGTACACCCTATGGAAGGCTATTTTAAGGGCAAAAAAGCAGTTCTAATTGAGGTTAGAGACAGAATCAGATGCACATCAGCTCTGGCAGGGTTTGCAGGCCATTACTTTTCACAAAACAAAACCTGACATCATGAATGGCTGCAATGCTTCACTCCCAGATGACCTGACTGCCATTTATACATGCTTTGAAAGGGAGAATAAAACTACATGTGTGCAAATCCCTGCAGTATCTGTTGACTCTCTGATCTCTGCCTCAGAGGCCAACATCAGAACATCTTTCCGGAGGGTGAGACTTGCGAGGAATCAGGCCCTGATGGTGTACCTGGTAGGGCTCTGAAAACCTGTGCCAACCAACTGGCAGGAGTGTTCAAAGATATCACTGCTGCAGCTGGGGGTTCCCACCTGGTTCAAAAGGCTGACAATCATACCAGTGCCCGAGAAGAGCAGGGCGTGCTGCCTCAAAGGTTGTCACCCAGTTGCACTCACATCTACTGCGATGAAGTGCTTTGTGAGGTTGGTCATGGTTAGAATGAACTCCTGCCTCAGCAAGGACCTGGACCCACTGCAATCTGCCTATCACCACAATAGATCTATAGTAAATGTAATCTCACTGGCTCTCCACTCGGTCTTGGATCACCTGGACAATAGTAATACCTAGATCAGGATGCTATTTATTGATTACAGATCAGTGTTCAACACAATTATACCCTCAGTTCTAACCAACAAGCTCCAAAATCTGGACTTCTGTGCCTCCCCCTGCAACTGAATCCTTGACTTCCTCACTGGGAAACCACAGTCTGTGCAGATTGGAAATAACATCTCCACCTCACTGGCATTCACCACAGGCACACCTCAAGGACGCGTGCTTAGTCCGCTGCTCTTCTCTCTCTACAATCATGATTGTGTGGCTAGGCCGAGCTCAAATGCCATTTATAAATTTACTGATGACATGACTATTGCTGGCAGAATTTCAGATGGTGACAAGAAGGCATACAGGAGCAAGATAGATCAGCTGGTTTTGTGCTGAAGAAGTATGACGGGGTCCTGAATTACCCCTATAAACTGTGCTTGACTGCCCCTATGAACTGTGCTTTTGAAGAGAGAGAGAGTTATTTAACACAAGCAACCTGTTTTAAGAGGGAGAGGGACAAAACCTGCTCACAGTTGTTTATACTTTCCCAAGGACATGGCCTGCTTGTACATTCTTACACAGACAGCAATGGGAGGAGCTGTTTGAATGATAGTTGGTACTCAGTACAGGGAGATAAATAGAAGGTCAGATGATAGACCTGAGAAACATGATTTTGAACACTGAATGAGCTTTGTGGTGCCCACAGAAAAGGTGGGTTTTGGAGGATCGATCAGGTGGATCGATCAGTGGCTCTCATAGTGTGGAGAAGGTGTGACTGGTGGGGACCTATTTGTGTGTCCAACCCACGCCTGAGTTGATAGCTCCACCACAGAAGAACGGTCCCTTTTTATGCGGTCACAGTCAGTGACTTTTAAAGGATTTCGGAGGACAACGGGAAGATCGACAGCATCAGCTCACCTGAAGACTAAAATATCTCTCTCTCTCCATCACTACTCAACTCAATACCACGAACTGAACTGAACTTTACTCATTATCGTAAGATTATCTATTTACCCCTAGACTTGAAGAAGCTTGGTTTTCATATATATTCCACACTTACTTATATATAATCATAGCTAACCTGTTTGATTATCTGCATTTATATTACTGTATTGCGTAGTTGCTAATAAATATTATTAGTTAATAGCAATACCGTACTCCAATGTGTTTTCTGTTTCTGCTGGTTCTTTAACCCGTCACGGGGTACGTGACAGTAGCAACAACCTTGCACTCATCATCAGTAAGACAAAAGAACTGATTGTGGACTTCAGAAAGGGGAAATTGAGGAACACACACCAATCCTCATAGAGGGATCAGAAGTGGAAAGGGTGATCAGTTTCAAGTTTCTGGGTGTCAACATCTCTGAGGATCTATCCTGGGCCCAACATATTGATGTAATTACAAAGAAAACACGGCAGCAGCTATATTTCTTTAGGAGTGTGAGAAGAATTGATATGTCACCAAAGACACTCACAAATTTCTACAGATGAACCATGGAGAGAATTCTAATTGATTGTATCACTGCCTGGTGTGGAGGAGCTCTGCGCTGCACACCCCAATCATCCATTGTTGGCAGGAGTCTTTAATCAACGTCCCTTTGGACGTCCAGCAATGTTTGCCACTGTCTGCAAAGTTCTAGTCATTAGATGAGTCTAGAACATGCATTATGTCGAGTTAACTACCATAGGACCAACCCAGAATTCAATTGCTGTGGATCAGACAGGAAAATAATACAGAGGAAAAGGGAAAGTTGTCATAATATTACACAGTTCTCACTCTATTATGAGGTGAATCCTGTATAGTGGGACAGTTGCCCATGCTACTTCTCTTCTCTCCTTCCCTTGCCTTCTCTCCCCTCAATCATGCCCTCCTTCTCATCCAGTTGCACTCTACCTGCTCCTCCACTTCCCTACACACCCTTCCTTTTTTCCATCATTCCTTCCCTTCTTTGCCTCCACCTCCCTTGCTCTCTCTCTCCTATTCCAATATCCTTTCCTATTCTCTCTCCCCCATTTTTCCCTCCTCCTGTATCCCCTGTACTCTTTCACCATCCCTTCACCTTTCTGTTCTATAGCCTCCCTTCTTTTCTGTCCCTCCTTCTCCTCCACTAACTCTTTCTTCTCTGTTTTCTCCACTCTCATCCTCTTTCTATTCTCTCTTCCTTCCTCCATGCCCTCTCTCTGATCTACTTTCCATTTTTGTTCAACTCCATCCTTTTTGTTCCTCTTCTGTTCCCCACAAGTCTATTTCTCAATGCATCCCCCTTGTCTCTTCCCTTTTCACTGGGAATAGTTACCATCAATTGTTAGAGCACCTTGTGAACCGTGGAGATGTAAAGCGTTGGATAATCAGCATCACGTCCACTCACAAATAACATAAATCAAAAATTAGCCTACATAATTCTTATTCACAGTATTGATTAAATATTAGCCATAGAGTCAGCATGAAAACAGGCCCTTTGGCCCATCTGGTCCATGCCAATTCAGATTCCTACCCAAGCTGGTCCCTTTTGTCTGTAGTTGCCTCATTCTCCTCTAATCCTTTCCTATCCATGTACCTATCCAAGTGCCTTTTAAGCATACCAGCTCTCGTGTTTTGTAACTTCAAAATATTAAACCAATTCAAAGGAAGACACGGGGCCCCAGGAATGCGAGTCTAATTTCATGCTTACTTTAAGCAAGGTACACATGGTAGCATGACGGGATAGGCAATTCACATATTTATACATCTAAGCTGTAATGAACTATTTACGTGAACAAGAATGCTTGATCAACCAATATAAATACTACTCAAATATTACTGAAATATTAAATACACAACACCAGCCTCAATCACTTACTCTAGCAGCTTATTCCATATGCAGACCACCCTCAGAATGCTATTAGATTTCTCCTTTAAACCTGTGCCCTCTAGTTCTTGGCTCCGAACCCTGGAGAGAAAAACCATTATGCACATTCACGCTGCCCATGGTTTTGTTCACCATTATATGATCACCATCAATGCTCCTACACTCCAACCTGCTCAACCTTACTCCATAACTCAAACTCTTAAACCCCAGCAACATTTTCGTAAATCTCCTCCGACTTACCAGCTTAATGGCATCTTTCCGATAGCAGAGTGGCCAAAAATAAACACAATACTCCAATCAAACACTAAAATGCTGGAGGAACCTGTTGAATTTGTGGCCATGGCAGTATCTTGTACAAGTGCAACATAACATCCTCACTTCTATATCCAGTGTTCTGATTGATGAAGGCCAATGTGGCAAAAGCCCTCTTTATCACCCTGTCTCCCTGTGATGCCACCTTCACATTACTAGCTACTTGTACTCCTCGGTCCCTCTGTTCTGCAGCTTTCTCCAGGGCTCTACTGTTTATTGTGGGAGAGTTTTCATTCACAACTATTGTGCCAGGAGCAAAAATTGACAGGGCAGCTTTTAACTGAGGATTTTCTGGGTGAGATTATTCCCATGTCCAGTGGCCCTGTGATTGATATAAACTCTGTATAAAACTGAGACAAGCCTTTCAAAGCATTTATGTTTATCTTTAGCTTGCTTTTGTTAACAAACTTAAGATAACTATTTCAGGAAGGAGTACTTATTGTTTTAGTGAGGTTACTTATTATTTGTGTCATGAAACATGCTCCAATAAGATTGAGTATGCTGACAACCAGTGATGACAATTGTGTCATCCCTCTGTTAATACCTCATTCCTGCTCATGAAATAAGTTGTCTTAGGCACTTCACTTTTATATAAATCTATCCTCCACTCATTGAATTTTCTGAGAAAATTACCCTGCTTTTCAGACAGAAGTTGCTAGATTCTGTTTCTCTTGCTCGTCTGCCTCTAATTTTGTGGTTTGTTGCAAAATACGCTGTTTACTGCAAGTCATAAGCTTCACACCTCCGGGGTAATTCTTGCTGTTTGGAACTGGTGGTTACAAATGGAGCTATTGGCATTCAGCCATTGAATCTTCAGTCAGTTGTGAAGTATCAATTACAAAGAATGTGCTGGTGAATTACTTCGCCTTGTAATTCACTATTCCACCTCTTCTGAACAACAAGTGCATTGGTCATTGACTCAAATGATGCATTTCACTGTATGTTTCAATGTACATGTGAAAAATAAAGCTTAATCTTTAGAGATATTTTATCTTTAATGGCTCTGCTTATAAGACAAGTTTCCTCATTTGGTGTGATCAGCTCAGATTTGAAGTTAAACTCACACAGTGGCCCTTTTTGTCCAGTACCAGATGGTCAAGTTAGGCATGCAGCATTTTCAGCAGATATAGTAGTTTGAGTGATGGTCTTGGATAGTCCAAGCTCTGATATTAGTCTTTTCCCCAGCACAGCTCTCATATTTCAAATCAAAGTTGAGTTTGAAGTCATATGCATGAGCACAAAAAGTGCAATTTAAAAGCTTGCAACAGCATCACAGGCGCAGAGCATTATGTACACAGCACTCACAAAAAAACATAAATTATAAAAATTGCACTTGAAATAATACAACTAGAACAAGACAAAGTCCACTGTAGTGCAAATTGATCGAAGTGTTGCCATACTGAGGTAGTGTAAGTTGGTTCAAAAAATCAAATGGTTGAAGTGAAAGTAGCTCTACTAGAATGTGGTGGTATGGGTCTTTAGGCTTCTGTACCTTTTGCCCAATAGTAGGTGTGAGGAGATGCTAGAGCCAAGATGATGGAGATCTTCGCTGATAAATGTTGTCATCTTGAGTCAGTACCTCAATGGGGAGGGATGTGCCCATAATATATTGTGCTGAGTCCATCACCCTCTGCAGCTTATAACATTCCTAGACATTTGTCAACATTTCTTTTGTCATAGAAGACAAGATGGTGCCAGAGAGAGAAAATGTTTTACTGTCAGCTAAAAGCAACATAGCTAAGTATTCATATTTCCACTCCTGAAGAGGGTGTGGAATATTTCACAGCAGAAGAAGGAACACTTCACCACAAACATGAGAAAACGCAGATGTTGGAAATCAAACGCAACGTACACAAAATGCAGGAGGAACTCAGCACATCAGGCAGCATCTGTGGAAAGGAATAAACAGTTGACATTTTGGGGAGAAACCCTTCACCTCACTTTCATTGTTGAATAGCAACTGTGTTTCTGTAGACTGAGTTTTAGATCAGCCATCTGATGTCTTCTTCACTTGATTGTGAAGGTCTGCAAAGTGGGTGATCACAGAGTGAGTTGGAGGCAATTCCTTGTGGACTTTACCACCTGTTTTAAGAAGAGAGTGGAGCCTGTCGATTCTTGTCTGTGGAGCAGGAGACTGCACAGGGAGTTGGAGGTACAGTAGTTCCTCGTGTACATTAGACACCAGTTTGAAAAAGCAAGTGGAGCTTCTCTGGACTTGCCAGCGGAGTGAGAGGTTGTTTGAGTTAATTGTTGGAGCGGCCATTGTGGGAGTGGACAGTGTTAGAATGGTCAGGCTTTGGCTCAACAGACTTCAGTGAGAACAGGCGCAGGCTCGCCTTTAATATTAAAGAGAATATCTGAAGTTTTTTTCATATATGTAAAGAGTAAAAGAGAGATGAAAGTGATTTTTGGCCTGCTGGAAAATAACGCTGAAGAAGTAACAATAGGAGACAAAGAAATGGTGGAAAATCTGAATAAGTATTTTGCATCAACATTCTCTGTAAAAGACATGAGAAGTAGGCTAGAATTTCCAGAGCATCAGGGGCAGAAATGAGTGTAGTTGCTATTACTAAAGAGATGGTGCTTGGGAAGCTGAAAGGTCTGAAGGTAAATAAGTCACCTGGACTAGATGGACTACACTCCAGTGTTCTGAAAAAGGTAGCTGAAAAGATTCTGGAAGCATTAGTAATGATCTTTCAAGAATTACAAGATTCTAGAATGGTTCCATAGAACTGGAAATTTGCAATGTCACACCACTCTCTAAGGGGGGGGGCAAAATAAAGGAAATTATAGGACAGTTAGCTGAATTCGGTCGTTGGGAAGATATTGGAGTCCATTATTAAGTATGAGGTTTCAGGGTACTTGAAGGTTCATGATAATGTCGGCCAAAGTCAGCGTGTTTTCCTTAAGGGAAATCTTTCCTGACAAATCTGTTGGAATTCTTTGAGTAAATAACAGGCAGGATAGACAAAGGAGAGTCAGTGGGTATTGTTTACTTCGATTTTCAGAAGGCCTTTAACAAGGTGCCACACATGAGGCTGCTTAACAAGGTAAGAGATCATGGTATTACAGGAAATATACTGGCACGAATAGAACATTGGTGCTGGCAGGAAGTAAAGAGTCAAAATAAGGGGAGCTAGTTCTGGTTTGCTGCTAGTGGTGTTTGCAAGGGGTTGGTGTTGGCATTACTTATTTTAAAGTTATATGTCAACAATTTGTATGATGGAATTAATGACTTTTAGCCAAGTTTGCAGATGATACAAAGCTAGGGGAAGGGGCAGGCAGTGTTGAGGAAGCAGGGAGTCTGCAGAAGGACTTGGACAGATTGGGAAATGGACAAAGAAATGGCAGATGGAATATAGTGTAGGGAAGTGTATGGTCATGCACTTTGATAGAAGGAATAAACGCATAGACTATTTTCTATATGGGCGAAAATTCAAAATTCAGAGGTACAAAGGGACTTTTGAGTCCTTGTGCAGGATTCCCTAAAGGTTAACTTGCAGATGGAGTCGGTGGTAAGAGGGCAAATGTAACGTTAGCAATCACTTTGAGACACTAGGCTATAAGAGCAAGTATGTGATGCCAAGGCTCTATTAGTCAGACCACACCTGGAGTGTTGTGAGCAGTTTGGGCCTGTTGTGATGACTTTGGAGAAGGTTCAGAGGATGTTCACGAGAATTATTTCAGGAATGAAAAGACTAACAAATGAGGAACATTTGATGGCTCTGGGCCTGTATTCACTGGAGCTTAGAATAATGAGGGGATCTCCTTAAAACTATCAAATATTGAAAGGTCTAGATAGAGTGAATGTGGATGGAATGTTTCCTTTAGAGCGTGAGTCTGGGACCAGAGGGCACAGCCTCAGAACAGAGGAACTTCCATTTAGAACAGAAATAAGGAAGAATTTCCAGAGATAAGGAGGTGGTAAATCTGTGGAATTTATTGATGTGGAAAGCTGTGGAGGCCAAGTCATTGAAGCAGAGGTTGATAGGTTCTTAGTTAGTCAGAGCATCAGTAGTTACAGGGAAAAGGCAGGTGAATGGGGTCGAAAGAAATAATAAATACTGCAGTTGTACAAGGCCTTGGTGAGACCACATCTGGAGTATTGTGTGCAGTTTTGGTTCCCTAATCTGAGGAAAGACATCCTTGCCATAGAGGGAGTACAAAGAAGGTTCACCAGATTGATTCCTGGAATGGCAGGACTTTCATATGATGAAAGACTGGATCGACTAGACTTATACTCGTTGGAATTTAGAAGATTGAGGGGGGTATCTTATTGAAACATATGAAATCCTAAAGGGATTGGACAGGCTAGATGCAGGAAGATTGTTCCCGATGTTGGGGAAGTCCAGAATGAGGAGTCACAGTTTGAGGATAAAGGGGAAGCCTTTTAGGACCGAGATTAGGAAAAACTTCTTCACATAGAGAGTGGTGAATCTGTGGAATTCTCTGCCACAGGAAACAGTTGAGGCCAGTTCATTGGCTATATTTAAGAGGGAGTTAGATATGGCCCTTGTGGCTAAAGGGATCAGGGGGTATGGGTGGAAGGCTGGTACAGGGTTCTGAGTTGGATGATCAGCCATGATCATACTGAATGGCGGTGCAGGCTCGAAGGGCCGAATGGCCTACTCCTGCACCTATTTTCTATGTTTCTATGTTTCTGAATCAGCCATGATGGAGTGGCAGAGCAGACTTGATGGCTGAGTGCCCTAATTCTGCTCCTATGTTTTATGCTCTTATGGTCTTATAGATGGATTCAACATCATGAAATCCTTATTTTTCCTTACAATGCAAAAGGGGGGTATTTGACCAATCAAGTGTATGCTAGCTTTCAGAGGATTCCAATCAGTCCTATTCACCCAAATATTTCTCTCAAACCTATTTTCTAGCTGGTGACACTGAACTCCCCCTAATTTTCCTGCCACCCACCGCACTGGAAGCAACCTACAGCAGCCAGTCAACCTACCAGCATGTTAGTCGGATGAGTAGGAAACCAGAGTACCCAGAGGAAATCATTAAATCACAGGAAGATATGAAAACTCCAAAACTTAGTGCAAACTCCACAAAGACAGCACTCATGGTCTGAATTCACATTCCACAGATTATAAATTCCAGCTCCTGGAATTTTAGCCTAATACACCACTTTACCCAACAGGAAATCATCTGTAGAGTCATTGCTGTGCCCGTCTGGTCCATCAAGAGGAATTAAAGATCCACGGGATACATAAAATCATGCAGTAATGCAAGAAATTCCTTGTGTCCACAGTTTCTGCTGAGATAAAACCACATAATCTCTGAGGCATGAATTTGTCCAGATGAAATTCAAGTGCACAGGTGCAGCTTATGACAAGGAGCAATTGAACTTCAATGCTTATTTTCAATTTGTGCAAAATGTACTCCATTGAACCAAAAAAAAAGTCAGCATTGAAATATAGCTTCACTGAGGTGGATATAATGTGGTTTCTATTTTCAAACTTGTAGTCACTCAATAAAAGGTATCGAAATTAAACATGATGCGAAATATTTGGTTTACAGAACCCATATGATATTTTTGGTTTGGATAAATAACTCTAAATGTTCCTTAAGGTTGTCATAGTCAGGGGAAGGAACTGGAGGTTAAGCTCCCACTATCTATTTAATGCTTTCAATGGTGTGCTTTTCAAATAGCCTTTGAAAACCAAGTCCAGTTCCTGGCCTTCACATATGGCTTAGCTAGTAAGCCCAGCAAAACTGTTTCTACTGATAGGAGAAGGAGCATATGGCAATCATCAGTCATGCTTGGCAGCTCAGCTAGGAGATGGAAAACTCTGATCTCAAGCCTCCACTGCCTTGTGGCTATACCCTCTCATGGGGAATGCTTCGGGAGTTAACCCCGCGGAAAACTCAAGAGCTGGAGTCCCTTAGACAGTCCCACATTGAGTTCAACACTGACTGGGAACTCCTGCAACTGCACTGGTGCCAAACTGTATTGGTCTCTACCATTCCTTTGGATTCATCAGTTGCATGGAGAGGGGAGACTGCTGTATAGGCAACAGTTTGACAGCTAAGACGCAATATCCAAGATGGATTCTGACCAACAGAGGACCTCAAAGATAAATAAATAAAAGCTGTTTTCAGTTAACAGCTTGCTTGGAAGCCATTCACTTGAGGCCAATTTTAAGCTTCTGATTGAAGACTCAGAACAAACAGCTTATACTTATTTATCTTTGAGGCCCTCTGTTGTTTGGAATCAATCATGGATATTGTGTCTTAGCTGTCTAACTGATGCAGCCAGGGCAGTATGATATGGAGAGCAAACTGTTGTTCATGCAGCAGTCTCCCCTCTCCATGCAACTGATGAATCCAAAGGAATGCAGGGACCAATACAGTTTGGCACCATGGTGCTGCAGGATTTTCCAGTCAGTGTTGAGCTCAGTGTAGGACTGCCTGAGGGATTCCAGCTCTTTGCATTCTTTCCAGTTTAACAATGTCCTTTCTATAACACGGCGACCAAAAATATACACAATCTTGAATCAGAACTTGAATCATTAAGAGGTAGTAGACAAATGGCAAATGAAATTACTCTAGATAGGTGCCTGATAGTTAGCATGCACATGTTTCTGTGCTATATGACTTTGTGACCCATTGAAATATCTGAGGTTAAATGTATTTGTAGTTGACCCTTGGATTTGATCTGGAGCTGTGCTTGTTCTTAGTGGGATCAGAAGAATTAATATTTCAGCCTGGGTAGCAAAACTCTATTTAAACCCATAGTACCTTATCATGACTTCTTTTGTCTTGCCTGAATTATTTATTATATGCAATATTATGAATTGTATTTGTTGCACAAGAACAATACCCATTTGACTTTCCAAGTATTTATCTTCTCCTTCTCCTGTCTGACTGATCATTGAGATTCATGGAAAATTACAACACAGGATGGGCCTCTCAATCCATTCTGTGCATGCTAGTCATACAACACCTCCTTGGCCTAATCCCACCGTTGAACTCCTGGCCCATACCTCTGCAGCTTACTACTTTTCAGCTATTCATCCAAGTACTATTTTAATAAATTGGTTTTACTGGCACTAATTTTTCAGATAGCAAGTCCTACAGGGTGAAAAAATGTTTTCCTCATTTCCCCTCAATTTGCTCATTCAAATATTTTTAAAGCACGCCCACTGGTGTTTGATTTCAGCTAACAGAAATTAGTCCTTCCTACTTATTCAATCTAAATTCTTCATCATTTTAAGCACATCAAATAAATATTCCTTCAGCCTTCTCTGGGGTACATGGTAGCATAACAGTATGACACATTAACTGCACCAGCAGTCAGCGATCAGGTTTCAGATCACACCGTTTTCTGTAAGGAGTACGTACATTTTCCCTATGACCACGTGAGTTCACTCCAGGTGCTCCGGTTTTTCCCCCAAATTTCATAGACGTAAATTAGGGTTAGTAAACTGTGGGCACACTACGGTGATACAGACCCATGAAAAGACCTGTGGGCTGTCCCCAGCATATCTTTGGCTGTTTGACGTAAAACTACACATTTCATTGTATTTCAGTATACATGTGACGAATAAAGCTAAGCTTTATCTTTATCTTTGTTCCAAAGGAGCCAACCGTAGCTTATTCTCATCAGACAACCTCCTGCCCTATTCCCACATTCTTCAACTTGTGCTCATTTTGTTGTTTTTTTTTGAGATTCAGCGCAGAATAGGCCCTTCCGACTCTTCAAGCCACGATGCCCAGCAACTCTCAATTTAATCACAGGACAATCTAAAATGACCAATTAACCTACTGACTGGTACACCTTTGGACTGTGGGAGGAACTGGAGAAGCTGGAGAAGAACCTTGCATTCCACATGGGGGACATTCAGACTCCTCACAGATTATGTCACAATCGAACTCCAAACTCCAAAGCTCTGAGCTGTAATAACATCACACAAACTGCTACATTATCGTGCTGCTGTGAGGGGCTTTCGTTTTGTGACTCTCAAACTTCTTGGCTCAATATTCTCCCATATCTTCTTTGCTTTACCTCACTATGGCTCTTGCACTTTGTTAGTCCACCTGCACTGCACTTTATCTGTATCTTCTACGCTACATTCTACATTCTGGTCTTATTTTTACTAACTCAGTGTGCTTATGATGTGTTTGGATCGCAAACTTTTCACTGTATCTCGGCACAATTTGACAATAGTATACACTGAGTTAGTGGTAAGGAAGACAAATGCACAGTTAGCATTCCTTTCAAGAGGACTAGAATATAAAAGCAAGAATGTGATGCTGAGGCTTTAGAAGGCATTGGTCAGATCGCACTTAGAGGGGAATTATGAGCTGCATTGGGCCCCTATCTAAAACAAAATGTGCTGACTTTGGAAAGAGTTCAGGAGAGGTTCTCGAGAATGATTCAGGGATTGAAAGGTTTAACATATGAGGAGCATTTGGTGGCCCTGGGACTGTACTCACTGGAGTTTAGAAGAATGAGGGAGGGAGTTTAGAAGAATGAGCGGGGGATCTCATTGAAACCCATTGAAAGGCCTAGATAGAGTGAATGTGGAGAAAATGTTTCCTATAGTGGGTGAGTATATGACCAGAGGGCATAGAGGGATGTCCATTTAGAACAGAGATTAGGAGGAATTTCTTTAGCCAGAGGGTAATAGGTTGATAGGCTCTTAATTAATCAGCACGTCAAGGGTTAAGGCTGATTTATACTTGTGCGTCAACTCGACGCCGTAACCTACGCAAGTGGCCTACGTGCATTGTGAGCATTTATACTTGTGCGTTGTTGTGTCTGCATTGCTCTGCAATTCGGGCATGTCATGCATGCGCACAAACCTGCCCGTGCAAGGCTTCATTGTCATGGTAGTCTTTCCCGGGGTAAACAAGTTTAAAGCGAGCGTCTTTTTTCGTAAAAGCGAAATGTGTCTTCCATAATTTCGGAAGTCTGTAAAGCTTTATGGAAAGCATTGCAGCCAGAGTTCCTTCCCTGCCCTTCAGTCGCCCAATGGGAAGCTATTGCAGCGTGGGAGGAAATGTGATGCTACCAGGCAGACCAATCACAGTTGTTGCGGTCTGCATTGCTGTGATGCGTAGTTACATTTTGGGAAAGGTGCACGTCAGGCTACGGTTTAGGGATCTGCGTAGGCTCTGCGTAGGGTTCGCGGCTACGCCATACCTACAGCGTTGAGTTGACACACAAATATAAATCAGCCTTTAAGGGGAGACGGCAGGAGAATGGGGTTGAGGGGAATAATAAATCATCCATGATGGAATGGTGGAACAGACTCCATGGGCCGAATGGCTTAATTCTGCTCCTATGTCTTATTATCTACAATACTAATGCTCCCATGTTTTCAGTAAGTACAAAACCACTGAGCTAGAATTTTTGCCACTTTGCTCATGTTAAGTAAGCACTCTAGATTTAATATTTAAATGCTCTGGCAAGATGTAATGGTCACATTGTGTCAAATTTAGTTTGATAATGATTCTGTAGGGCATTGGGTGGTTGCAATATATTAAAGACATTGAGTGAAAAAGAATTTCTGCTTTTTATTTTTTCATTCCAATTATGCTTCATTGTTCTTCTGATTTAGTCTTCTTGCCTCAGGTGTTTGATTGCTCTAAACTTCTATTTAGTTTTGTTGCAATTGCAAAATTGCTCATCTGCTGTCTGTAATTTGATGCTGACCTTTTTGAAACGATTATTCTTTACATTGGCTGTGTTTTTAATTATTTCCCCCTCCTCCTGCACATATGCACACACTGGAACTAATGTTATATAACTCAAAAATATTTTTGAAACACCCATTTCAGCTTCAAGTCACACTGATACTATTTAATGTACTGTATTAAGTATTTCACAGTAGGCCATCGATGAGTGTTGAATTTGCTCATACGGGATAACACAGAGTATTGTTTGTTCTCAATTCAAAGATGTCAGGTGCATTCATCAGTCTGGTTGGCTTTCAATGACTTACTCTGTTCAGATAGTAATGATTTAGTTATGAGGTCACCGTTTCAACGGACTATAGCTTTAGTTGTTTTGATTATTTCTGTTCAAAGAAGCAGTTCGTTTGAAGAGATACAAGGGGAGGAACGTTTCCTGCTATGCTGAACATGACCTTTACAATGAGAGACAAGACTAATTATCTTAAATATTTTGGATCTCGCAGTCTGATTCTGCAAATGAGATATAATGATTTGCATGTGTTGTGTTTATCAGAATACTGTTTCACGCTCTTCACTGCACTCTTGACTTTCCATACTTACAGCATTAGGTAAGATGAGGGCTGTTTGCCCTTAGCATTTCCCTGTCGAGAAAGAAAGGAAATATTCCTCCTGAGAATCAGGCAAGGGGAAGTTAAGCTGTGAATCCCCCTGTGGAAAGAAATTGTATGTCCCCATTATGCAGTGCCTGATAATTAGAAGCATTTTGAAGCAGATGTACTTGGGTTTCCAGCTATATTTCTAGCCTTTTACAGCAAAGTATGTAAACATTGACCGGGTTTGATGCCTATGCCAATGAATACTGTGGCTGGAACAAAAATGTTAATAGAGGAAGTTGGTATGAGCATAATTATAAAGCATGAGCAAATCTGTTGGAGCAATTTGTAATATTTTTGCACATGTGCTTGGTTTAAAAGAACAGCTACAGTTCATCTTATGGATTTTTAGCTATTCGGAAGTACAAGGCAAAAAATGGGCCATAATTCCAACTTGATCAATGGAAGAGCTATTAACCCCTAGGTTTCCAATAATAGGGGTAAATTTTAGAAATTCTAAAGTGGCTACTTCTGCAATATTTTAAATTCTAGCATGATGAAAAATTGCTATTATAACAATTAAGTTATTTATATTGCAGTGGTAATTTTATTCAATTAAATTTAACCTTTCAGAGTTAAACAAGAGAATATGCCATAGAGAAGTAACAGGATCATTTGGTTATCTGTTTCAAAGAACCAGTGAAATAACCTTCTGCAGTTCTGAAAACCCTTAAATGTAGAATCTACTTTTCAGCTCCAACATCCGACTGCCCCTCAGGGCTAAACTAATGCTCTGCAAAAAGACTCTTTTATGAAAGTTTTATGTGCTTTGGTGCTTATCAGTCAAGGATGCACAACTGCAGGAGTAAATAAAATGGCACCTTCGCTGAACAAGTCTTTGATATCATGTTGCAATTAAACTTGTAAAGTTGAACACGCCCTTGCCTTTGTGGAGATTCATTGTATAGCAATAGTGTGGGGTTTCTTATCATTTATTTTGTTATGGGTAATTAACTGGTAATCAGTGAAATACTGTGGAACAACTTTGTTTAGCATGCCATCCAGACGGATTATTCCGTATGTAAGTACATCAGAACAGGACAAAGGGAAAGAGTAGTAACAGAATGAAGTGTTGCAGTTACAGAGACAGTGTAGTACAGAAGACAAATAAAGTTCATAGACCATAATAGACTGAGAAATCAGACGTGCACCTTTATTGTCCATTCATGAGTCTCATAAGAGCAGGATAGAAGCTGTTCTTGATTCTGGTAATATATGTTTTGAAGCTTTTTTATCTTCTACCCAATAGAAGGGGAGGTGGGATAGAAGAAAGAATGACTGAAGTGGAAGGTGTCTTTGACCGTGTTGACTGCTTTTCCTGAGGCAGCATGAAATGTACATTGTCATTTAGGACTTGTATTTCTCACTGAGAATGTCATGATCACTTTAGCTGTAAGACAATGCCAAAAATGCCACCAATAATAAATATATGAATGGTCAACAAATTCTGTATGTATAGTCTTTTGCTGTCCATTCATTGAAAGAGCCTCGAAAACTTATTTGTGGCAAAGTGATAGGTGTGAAGTGGGAGAAACTGTGAGGAATTTGTCTGGCCATTGTGTTTTAATGTTCCTCTTGATTCCAGTAAGATTCCACACTTAGTCATTTTTATGGTATAGACTTGGTTAGGAATCTGCTGAAGATAAATATACATCAGTAAATCTCTGTACCATAACCCAAATATTGTTTCTTTTTATTTTTCAAACATGACACTCTCCTGAGTCTTTGACCAAGGTAATAAGTTTCTATCCTCAGGTGGAATACAATGATGAGAATGGCTAGCTGGAGCAGGAGATGAAGTACAGTACATCACTAGAAAGCTCTCAGACTTCTATTACTCCCAATGTTGCAGCTCCTAAATTTTTTTGAGAAGGAAGACTATCTAAATTGTTTCTGAAACATGCCAAAGAGTATGTTGCCTGCACACCATCAGTTCTGTAGAATATGCCCCAATGATTATCGAAGAGCATTTACTGTAAAAGCAGCACCCTCTAAAGTGATATTTATTGTCAGTATTTTTTTATTTCTAGTTTTAACTTTTAGAGTCACTTGGCATATGAACAGGTCCTTCGCTTCACCATTCCATGCTGACCATCAATACCCATTTACAATATGATCAACCTTGTCACCTCCATGACCTTAGTGAGATATGTGTCTAGAACATGAGGACAATTTTATTTTGGCAGTGCAAAAATTAGTTAAAGTTGAAATTTGGATATCTTGATTTGATAGACTATTAGCTCCAATAGTTACTGGGATATTACTTTGGACTGGTATACGGTAGGATAGGAAGGGTGAAGGTGTAATTTTGGCAAGAAAACCTTGTAGCATATTTCCCTTGCAAACTTGCAAGTCCAGGATTCCACAAAAAAACATTGTGAGAACTCAACTCCAATATGATGTTCTAATATTTTCCTCAAGTTCTCCACCATACAACTTACCTGATTATCTACTTACAAGCCAGAGAACATAGCCACCTTGTGGCTTTGCCCTGGAACCAGAGAAGTTGAGTGTTTATTGGGGAAAATAACATAGTTCATGTGAAATGCTAGTAATGGTACATTTGGAAGGTATCTAAGTTATCCAGTGATAATTTGGATCAAGAATCATAGTAGATCATCAAGTTGGGGGTTAGTGGTCTGAAGAGACTGCAAAGACAAGGGGAAAGGGTTTGAGAAATCACAGGGATCGGTTGTTAGGGAGGGGTGACTTGAAACATAGAGACATAGAAACACAGAAAGCTTACAGCACAATACAGGCCCTTCAGCGCACAAAGTTCTGCCGAGCATGTCCCTACCTTAGAAATTACTAGGCTTACCCAGAGCCCTCTATTTTTCTAAGCTCCATGTACCTATCCAAAAGTCTCTTAAAAGACCCTATCGTATCCACCTCCACCACCGTTGCCGGCAGACCATTCCACGCACTCACCACTCTCTGCATAAAAAGCTTACCCTGGCATCTCCTCTGTACCTACTCCCAAGCACCTTAAACCTGTGCCCTCTTGTGGCAGCCATTTCAGTCCTGGGAAAAAGCCTTTGACTATCCACATGATTAATGCCTCTCATCATCTTATACACCCCTATCAGGTCACCTCTCACCCTCCGTCACTCCAAGGAGAAAAGGCTAAGTTCACTCAACCTGTTTTCATAAGGCATGCTCCCCAATCCAGGCAACATCCTTGTAAATCTCCTCTGCACCCTTTCTATGGTTTCCACATCCTTCCTGTAGTGAGGTGACCAGAACTGAGTACAGTACTCCGAGTGGGGTCTGACCGGGGTCCTATATAGCTGCAACATTACATCTAGGTTCCTAAATTCAATACCATGATTGATGAAGGCCAATACACCATACGTCTTCTTAACCACAGAGTCAACCTGCACAGCTGCTTTGAGTGTCCTATGGACTTGGACCCCAAGATCCCTCTGATTCTCTACACTGCCAAGAGTCTTACCATTAATACTATATTCTGTCATCATACTTGACCTACCAAGATGAACCACCTCACATTTGAAAGTTGAAAGTCTTCATTCGGTTTAAGATTGCACAAATGAAACGTAGCGATGACTTGCTGGCAGCAAACACGACTTAATTACTCAAACCTTTTTTTGAAAATGATGGTTGCAATCAATAGCCTGAAACTTCCTTTTTGGGATTTAGCTTTTGAACTGGCTGTACAACCTGGCATTTTTGCAGTGTGATCCCAAGTCTTGAAGATGCAGGATGATTGCCGTGTGGCATGTATCATGGTGGCAGGGCCCGGGCCCAGGAGGAGGGTATGAGTCAGTGTTTGACCATTTCTGGAGCGGTCTTCGAACTGATTCCATTGCTGGAACCTACTGATTTGAAGCAGTAGAACTGAGGCAAAGCAGAATCAAGGCAGTGTAGCCTCGGTCCAAGAGTGAGGAACAACCCGCTGTTTGGCTGATTTAAGCACTGGCCAGATTGGAAAGATCGGGTACAGGCCAAACCGAGGTAGTGGGGCCTAGGCCCAAGAGCATATTGAAGCTGCTGGGCCCAGTTCTGAAAACAAGGAATGACCCACGGTTTGGGCAATTCAAACACCGGGCCAGATTGAAAAGTCTCAAGGCCGGAGAAGCAAGATAAACCTGTGTTCAGTTGTGGCTCAGAGAGGGTTACTCGTCTCTGCGCTGAACTGAGGCTGTGCCCTGCTCCTGGATCAACAGTGACTGGCTTTGTAGCAGTGAACTCATTTTTGTAAACTTCAGTTCTAAATGTTATTTGTTCACTTTTATTGTTTGCATGATCTGTTTATTTTTCTGCACATTTGGTGTTTGATGGTCCCATTTTCTTAAATGGGTTTCTTTGTTTTGTGGCTGCCTATAAGGAGACAAAACTCAAGGTTGTATATAGTATATATACTTTGATAATAAATGTGCTTTGAACTTTAAGTAATTGCTGTTCTATTCTAAGAGGAGCAAATTCTTTGACGGCAAAAATACAATGTGTGATTTTCACTTCAGAGATGTAGCAGGAATAAACATTTGGTCAAAGGTTGAGCATACTGGAATTCATTGCGATTAGGAAGAGGGCTGGATCTCCAGTGGATTTGGGAGAGCTGAGAATTAGTGGTCATCCAAGGGATGTGGGATGATGTTGGGTTGGGCACTAAGATTGTGGTGTTGATAATGAGATGCAGATCAGGGTAATCATTGGATGATCAGTGACATTGGGGATCAGACAGATTGTGAGTAATAGGATTTCAGGCATGACCAGGAAGAGTGGGTATACGGTGACCTGAAAATCAGAGACATATTGAAATCATAGAATATAGCCTGTACATTCTGCGCAGCGGTTTTAGATACTGAGCAGTTCTGTCATCATTCTTTTAGTGAACTTGAACTGGAACTTAAAAGCTATGTGTCCATATCCCATGTATCACAACGTTGGAAGCCAGTCTGTGCAGGAGACTTTAAGTTTACCACCACCTCCAGACAGTGTCTATGCCAGTCATTATCACCACCCCAGCTCTTTATTCAAAGTGAAAATCATCCATTGTATTTATGCTGTGGAGGAATATGTTCCACTAAGAACACTGTAATAGAAATGAATAAAGGATTTCAACATCAAGGAATTTTTTTGGGCATTATCGCTGGTCAGGTGGATGGGCCTTTGTTGCTCTACCATGAAACCTGGAGAAACTATGGGGAGTATAGACATTTCAGAGACTTTCCTTCTGTTCAATGATCCCTTGCCTTTCCACCCTTTCCCCATCACATTTTCAGATTCAGTGTTGGAATCCAACAACGCAGGGAATGTAATGTGCAAATCCATGTTCTATTCAGGCATGCTCTAAGCATAGAGGATCTACTTTCACAGTAAGTCACAGTACTGTTCATTGTATCGGGCTTGTTTTATTTTTCTCAGGTGTATGGGATTAGCCCTGTGGGTGAAGGGGAACCTATAGACGATAATGAAATCTAAAGAAAAAAGAATAGAATTAAAAGAAATAAAATACTTTTCACAATATTACCTACCCAAAAACAGACAATAACTCAGGTTGCTGCTCTCACAGTTCCCCACAAGGCTCTGAGAACTCTAGCTGGCTTCACAGCACTTCATTGTAATGTGGAAATGAAAGCACTAGCCTTTGGGCAGTTTTGACATTCTTCTAGTAAATGTTTCCCTACGCTGACTAAACACCCAATGGACCATCAGAATCTCTGTTAAGACAATGGCATTGCGATTGCTGCTGCTGCATGATTTATAAAGCCTTTCAAGTAGTTACTTCATTTATAACACATCCCAAGAAGACATTTTTTTCTGTTGCCATGGTAGTTTCTGAACCCAGATCTCACAATACTGGAATCAACAAACTATTTCAACCTTCTTTTCGTGCTTTCAATTTCATAGTCCAATATTGGTGATATTGGCAAACTCTGCAGCCCAGCCATTGTTGTTTTCCTTTGAGCTATCTTTCGTCTTCTCACTTCTTCGCTCAGTATCTAGAAACCCCAGTGAAGTAAGCTGGTTAGTTTTGTGACGAGAATACACATAAATTAAGATGTTTGCTGGCCTGGGATAGCACCAGTGGCATCAGCAGTTGGTCTGCCACCTGTCCTCAGGGGAGGGACAGATAAGGCACACAATGAAGCAGCATTTGGAGGTGTTAATGAAGGAGCCATCAGTCTGGGTATTGTCAAGAGCGGCTCCCCCTTTGAACCCTGAACTGTTTGAAGTGATGGACAGGCGATACCCCAGCAGGGGGATAAAAAGGGACAGGTTCGCTAAGGCAGGACACACACGACATCCGAGGTAACGAGACCCTGGAAGCTGTGCGCCTCTCACAAGTCGGTGGGAAGTACCAGGCCATAAACGCACAGGGTGGAAAGGTACAATCAGTGGGAACCCGGTGTGTGTCCACCCTCGCTTGGGTGCCGGGTTCACTGCAGAGGATCGACCGCATCTGGAGGAGGGGTCACAGTCAGTGACCTCAGGTGACATCACAAAGGACTCGCCCGAAAGCCGCTTGTGAGCAATATCGCAGGTCTGTGAGTGGAAGCCGTTTTGGAATGATCATTCGTTCTTGTTCTCTCTCTCCTCCCCCCTCACATTGTCCATCGCCATGGCAACGATTATTGCGAACTGAACTGGACTTTGTGTCACTTTGAAATTGGTCATTTACCCCTAGACAACGATAGAGCTTGATTGATCCTGTTATCTTAATTCTGTGCACATGTGTGTTTATCATTGCTGAACTGTTGCATTTATTATCCTTTCAATTACTGTGTTGCTTGTTTCTTTAATAAAACTCTCTTAGTTCTAGTACTCCAGACTCCAACTGAGTGATCCATTTCTGCTGGTTTGGCAACCCAGTTACGGGGTACGTAACAGTTTGTATCCTGCAGGACTACACCAGCTGCTCTGGACAGATTAACATAGCCCAAAATCTTTTGCACGGTGTAAAACTCAAAGCAAATGCTGGCAATAAGTGCTGGAGAATCAATGTGATAATGCCTCTCAACTTCAGAAACAAAAGCCTCTTTCCCACTTCTAAGCTCCTCAAACTGAACCCACTCATGTCTCTTAAGGGTTTGGAAATGAATTTTCTTTTGAGTATTACTTCAGCAGCATTGAAATAGAAACAGAAAATGATGGAAATACTCAGCAGGTAAGGCAGCATCTGTGGAAAAGAAAGCTACATTAATGTTTCAGTTTGAAGATTCTTCTGCAGAAACAAAGAAAATGAGTCTATATTAATGAGTAGTTCTTTGGAGCATGCGCAGTTGTACAGTGTAGAGTGATACAATGAAAAGCTTTTATCTATGTGCCATCCAGACAGATTTTTTCATAAATAAGTAAACTGAGGTAGTGAAAAGGAAAGCAAAATGCATAATATAGTGTTAACAGTTACAGAAAAAGTGCTCTGCAGGTAGACAAATTGTATGAGCCATGCCAAGGTAGACTGGAGATCATCTATTAACGTATGAGAGGCCCACTTAAGAGTCTGAAAACAGTCGGGTAGTGAATTCCAAATTTAGTACACTAGGTTGGGGAAACTGAAAATAAATCTCTTCTTTGTTTAAAAGAACTGTTTGGATTACTGGATGGTAGGAAGGGTAGAGGTGAAAGGAAAGGTATTGCATCTCCTCAATTCTTATGGATAAGTCCTGTGTGAAACTAGTGTGGTTGGTGAAGACAATATTTACAAAGAGAAAGCCTTCTTCAAATTGCTGTAAAGGGAAGGCGGCGGGGGGCAAAGATGTGTCTGGTGGTAGAATCTTGTTGAAGGTAATGAAACTTTCCAAATATGACTTATTGAATGCAGAGGCAGCTGGCGTGGAAGATGAGGATTAGTGGTACTCTACCCTTATTCTACTTAGAAGAGGGGTTGAAAGCAGAGATGTAGGACATAGATGAGATATTGTAGAGATCTTTCAACATGTAGAGGGGAAGCTACACATCAAGAAAAAGGAAGACATCTCAGAGTCAAGTCTGCAGAATGTATCATCATAGATTAAAATAAAATGAAGTTGGAAGACCTGGGAGAATGGAATAGAATTCCTCTTCAAGAATGTCATTCGTCAGTACACAAATGTAAAGGAGAACAAAGTGATTGTCATTCAGAATCTGATGCAGCATAAAAAACACAATAAATATAAAAGCAATCCTATATAACACCATGTACAAGTAACTGTTGAGTGGCTATATGAAGCACCTTCAATAACTCAAAAAGACCGAGCTTTGGTAAAATACTGAAAGGCTTTTATTCGCTGTACAATACGACCTCCATGGTGAGTGTCTGCCCCCGGACTGAGGGGGAGGGGCAAGGCGAAATACCTTATTCAGGAATCTGTGAGAGGAGCTACAAGGGCAGTCAGCAGAGGGGCGTGTCCAGACAGTTAACCCAGTTACAACATATATACATGGTTTACCACAATCACCCCTCCTTTTTTTAAACAAGAGTCCCGTGGGGTAAAGTGACTGACAATATTTACAAGTATATTTACAGGTTAAGTCTATCAGGCGGTCGAGTCCGTCGCTGTGATCTACGTAGCACCGGCGGTTATTGCATCGGCGATGGTGGTTGTGCTGGCTCCGGCCTGACTTGAGGTGTCAGCATGTTAGGCGTTGGTAATCCCTCGTGCGTGTGCGTCGCACCCGGTATGGGAGTGTCGTGTGGTGTCTGTGTAGGGCTTGGAGTGCGCGGTGTCTCATGGGTACATATATCGGTGGATACGGGGTTAATAATCACCATGGAGTGTTCAGGGTAGGGGCCTGGTGCTCCTGCGGGCGCCAGGTCGCGGATGGAGACCGTGTCCTCCCGCCCATCAGGTAAAACCACGTAGGTATACTGGGGGTTCGTATGAAGTAAGTGAACCCTCTCGACCATCAGGGAGTATTTATTGCTCCTCGCATGTTTCCGGAGCAGCACTGGCCCCGGGGACGTCATCCAAGTTGGTAGGGTGATCCCAGTGGTCGACTTTCTGGGAAAAGAAGGGCTGCTCATGAGGGGTGGCACTGGTGGCTGTGCATAACAGGGAGCGGATGGAGTGGAGTGCCTCGGGAAGGACCTCTTGCCAGCGGGAGACTGGCAGTCCCTTTGACCTGAGGGCTAAGAGTGTGGCTTTCCACACCGTGGCATTCTCCTTCTCCACCTGTCCATTCCCCCGGGGATTATAGCTCGTGGTCCTACTAGTTGCAATTCCCCTATCCAGTAGATATTGGCGCAGCTCGTCACTCATAAACGAGGACCCTCTGTCACTGTGGATATAGCATGAGGATCTGAACAGAGTGAAGAGCTTGCACAGGGCTTTTATAACTGACGTGGTAGTGGTGTTGGGGCAGGGGATGGCGAAGGGGAACCGCGAGTACTCGTGGATAACTTTAAGAAAGTACACATTGCGGTCGGTGGAGGGAAGGGGGCCCTTAAAGTTACTCAAAGGGGCGGGTGGCCTTGATGAGTTGTGCCTTTTCAGGTTGGTAGAAGTGCGGTTTGCACTCTGTGCAGACTTGGCAGTCCCTGGTCATCGTCCTGATCTCCTCAAGGGAGTAAGGCAGGTTCCGGGCTTTCACGAAGTGGAAAAGCCGGGTGACTCCCGGGTGGCAAAGGTCTACATGTAGGGCGTATAGCTGGTCGATCTGCGCGCTGGCGCATGTTCCCTGGGATAGGGCATCCCAGGCCTGTACATGATGTCATAGTTGTAGGTGGAGAGTTCGAATCTCCACCTCAGAATTTTATCATTTTTGATTTTGCTCCGCTGCTGATTATTAAACATAAATGCAACTGAGCGCTGGTCAGTTAGTAGCTTTTGCCTGCAAGATAGTGCCTCCAGTGCCTAATAGCTTCCACTATGGCCTGGGCCTCTTTCTCCACCGCAGAGTGCCGAATTTCAGGGCCTTGAAGGGTACGGGAGAAGAACGCCACTGGTCTTCCCGCCTGGTTGAGGGTAGCATCCAGCGCAAAGTCGGAGGCGTCACTCTCTACTTGGAAGGGAATGGCCTCATCCACCGCATGCATTGCTGCTTTGGCAATGTCCCCTTTTATGCGGCTGAAGGCCGCGCAGGCCTCGGTAGAGAGGGGGAATATGGTAGACTTGACCAGGGGCTGGCCTTGTCTGTGTAGTTAGAGACCCATTGGGCGTAATATGAAAAGAAGCCCAGGCACCTTTTGAGGGCTCTGAGGGTGTTGGGAAGAGGGAGTTCCAACAAGGGGTGCATATGGTCAGGGTCAGGGCCAATGGCTCCATTCTCCATGACACACCCAAGGATAGCAAGTTGGGTGGTCCCGAATACACACTTGTCCTTGTTATAGGTGAGGTTGAAAGCTTTGGCCGCTTGGAGAAATTTTTGGAGGTTGTTGTTGTTATCCTGCTGGTCGTGACGGCAGATGGTGATGTTATCCAGATATGGGAACATGGCCTTCAGTTGGCATTGGTCCACCATCTGGTCCATTGCCCTCTGGAAGACAGATACACCATTCGTGACACCGAAGGGGGCGCGCAGGAATTGATAAAGCCTGCCATCCGCTTCAAAGGCGGTGTAAGGGCAGTCCTCCCGGCAGATGGGGAGCTGATGGTAAGCGTATTTTAGATCTATGGTCGAGTACACCTTGTACTGTGCTATCTGATTGACCATATCCGTGATGCAGGGTAGAGGGTACGCGTCGAGTTGCGTGAACCTATTGATGGTCTGGCTATAGTCCACGACCATCCTATTCTTCTCCCCGTTCTGAACAATGACCACCTGCACCCCCCAAGGACTTGTGCTTGCCTCAGTGACCCCCCTCCCCGAGCAGCCGCTGCACCTCCGACTTAATGAAAGCTCTGTCCCCCGCGCTGTACCTCCTGCTTTTAGTTGCCACAGGTTTACAGTCGGGGGTCAGGTTGGCGAACAGCGGTGGGGGAGGGATCCTGAGGGTGGAGAGGCCGCAAGTGGCGTCGGTAGTGCGGCTGTTGGCATGGTGTTGGGTGGGATGCGTGGGTTGATGTGTGTGTGTGGTCAGTAGCGGGTTACGTGACATATCTCTATAAAACGGGATTTACGACAGTAATTGGCGGGAGGGGCCCATCATTCTCCATTGTCACACTTTTCAGGTGGCTCTGTAAGTCAAGCCCCAATAGCACAGGGGCACACAGTTGAGGCGTGACCAGTAACGTAAAGTCTCGATGTTCTGTGCCCTGCACCACTAGCATCGCTACACAACTCCCCCGGATATCTGTTGTATGTGACCCAGAAGCCATGGTGACCCTCTGACTTACCGGCCATTCATGAGTCCACAATGCTGCACTGTGTCTGGGTGGATAAAACTCTCTGTGCTGTCTGTGTCAAACAGGCAGCTTGTCCTGCGCCCCTCCACCAGGATGTCCATCATTGACCTTGCGAGCTGGTGGGGAGCGCTTTGGTTGAGGGTCACGGAAGCCAGGGTGGGGTCGCTGTCTTTGTCCAGTGCGGTGGGGTGCCCCGTGAGCACCTGTTGGTCGTAGGCAGTTCTGAGGTGGCGCCGACCAAGATGGCCACCGCCATGTTTCGCACGTGGTGGCGGCGTGCAGGGAAGATGGCGGCCCCCACGTCTTGCATGTGGTGACGGCGTGCAGGGAAGATGGAGGCCCCCATGTCTCGCACATGGTGGCGGCGTGCAGGGAAGATGGAGGCCCCCATGTCTCGCATGTGGTGGCGGTGTGCAGGGAAGATGACGGCAGGCAAGATGGCGACCCCCACGTCTCGCACGCAGCGCTGCTCGATCCCGTTCGCGGTTTGGACTTACAGACCTTGGCGAAGTGGCCCTTCTTTCCGCAGCTGGAGTATGTAGCTTGTCAGGTCAGGCAGCATTTCCGGGAGTGCTTCTCCAGTCCGCAGAAGTAGCACTTCACGGACTCGCGACTGGCGGCAGCTGAGATTGATTCACCGGCGTGTTGCGGAGTCTGCAGCGCCCATGAGGCCATCAGGGGATCGCATGCCTGGAGAGCCTCAGAGTTGTGCAGAGCGGCCTCCAGCGTATCGGCCAGCTCGATCGCCGAACTTAAGGTAAGATCGGCTTTTTCCAGCAGCCGCTGGCGCACATAAACTGACCTGGTCCCCGTGACGAAGGCGTCTCTCACTAGGAGCTCTGCATGCTGCACCGCCGCCAGCTCCTGGCAATTGCAGGCCCGCACGAGCGTCCAGAGGGCCTGGACGAACTCAGCACTCGATTCCTCAGGCCATTGTTGCCGAGTCACTAAGCGGTGCCGAGCATAGACGCTGTTTACCGGCCGCAGGTATTGTCCTTTGAGGGCACTCGTTGCACCATCGTAGTTGGGCTGGTCTCTGATCAGCGAATAGACCCGTGGATTGACCCTGGAGAGTAGAACTCTGCGCTTCGTTACGGGGTTGGTCGCTTTAATCTCCTCTAGGTACGCTTCGAAGCAGGCCAGCCAGAGTTCGAAAGCATTTCTAGCTTCAGGTGTTTGCGGATCGAGGTCTAATTTGTCGGGTCTCAATGCATGTTCCATGCTTTAAAATGTACAGGGAATAAAACTGAAGCACCTTCAATAACTCCAAAAGACTGAGGTTTGGTAAAATACTGAAACGCTTTTATTCGCTGTACAATACGACCTCCACGGTGAGTGTCTGCCCCCGGACTGAGGGGGAGGGGCAAGGCGAAACACCTTTATACAGGACTCTGTGGGAGGAGCCACAGGGGCAGTCAGCAGAGGGGCGTGTCCAGACAGTTAACCCAGTTACAACGTATATATATGGTTTACCACACTATATATACTGTACATAAGATTAGCTTATATACAGTACATAAACTGAGTGTGTGTACAGAAGAGTGCCCCAAAGAATGAATGACAGTTGAAATGTTAGAACCCCAACTCCCTCATCCCATGCATAAGCAGCAGCAAAGCAACGAATATCTCCCACCCCCATCCGCTTCCACAAACAAGCATCAGCACCATCCACCCACCAAGGATTCAATAGCAAGGCCTCCATTAAAGACCATGATCTGCAACACAACACAACCTAATTGCTCTCCTGACAATACGACATGCCACATGCTCTATCTTCCTAATAAGGAGAAAGAAAGGTGTCCCCTTTCACAATGAGATGGGGGACAGACAAAACAACTCTCAGATTTATGGTGTTAAAAGTCTGTCACACCACTTCTTTTCTCGAGCTCTGACTCGAGAATCAGCAACAAACTCTCGCCTACCGACAAAAGAGAATCAGGCAGAGAGAAAGAGCACGATTCACCAAGTGCACTGCCTCCGACAGCTGATCCGCTGTTCCCGATGTTTTGTTCCTTCCTGCGATGCACTGGCTTAGAATCAGCCTGTCCACAGGGCCCTGAATTCTCAGAACCCTGAGGGTGCACTCCTCTTCTATCCACATCCTTAGGATACCAAAATGCGACCGATTGTAAGTTCCTGGGAGCAGGCCCCAAAACTGCTAAGAACCGAAGCCTGAGTGTAACTCCAGGTCAAGGTCTTCAACAGAACCCCATCCACCCTGAAAATGAGGAGGAGAGACATCAAAGGTAGAAATTAATCTGTTTTCATAGATAGACGCGAATGTGTCGCAATTTAGCACCATCCTGACTCCACTAGGTGACGCTAGGTGAAGGTGTACCTGAACATAAGTTGACTCTGACAGGAAATCATAAAGTGATAATGTTACTCTTGGCAAGAGGAACTCTTCCAGGCAGCAGCAGGACATGGGAAAACACAGTAGGACAGTGATCATGTCAGCATAGGTATGAGGTGTGGAGTGCAAGTGTAAAGTGGCAGTGCATGGGGGGATGAAAGATGCTGAGGGACTACTGAGAGAAGTGCCTGGTAATGGTGGGGGTGGGTTAATGGTTTGAGGTGTTGATCAGCCTCACAACTTGGGGGTAGTAATTGCTTTTGAGTCTAGGGGTTCAGGCATAGATGCTGCATAGCTTCTTCCCTGATGGGAGTGGGACAGTAGAGGGAGTCTGTAGACCCATAATGGATGTTTGTGACTAGCCCAGACCCTGAGATCCAGAAAGGGAAGAGGTTGACACTGTTGATGTGACCATCAAAACAAGTCAAAAATTAGTAACAAACGGAATGAAATTCTTTAGTTCTGTTACTTAATTTTTAAAAAGTTATTTAGAGGTCCTTCAGCCCACCAAACCATACTGCCCAGCAACCCACTGATGTAACCATAGCCTAATCCGTGCACACATGGGAAGAACATGCAAACTTTCTTACAGAGGACATCGGAATTGAACTCCAAACTCTGACATCCCGAGTTGTAGTAGTATTGCACCAACTGCTATGCTACCGTTGCGCCCACTCTGTAGGGGTGCAGGAAGCAGCTCCAAAATAGTCATGATACATCAGTAACAGACCTCAGGTAGAATGGGACCCAAATTGCCTCAAAGAACCCTGAGATCCTAGCTCATTCTTTCAGATTACTGCAGATGTTGAAAATTTGATTGTCTCCTTTCAGCAGTTTTTCAAGATTTTAATTTTTTGAGTGTCTTTACATCTCAAAATATTTAAACAACAGGAATTCTGCAGATGCTGGAAATTCAAGCAACACACATCAAAGTTGCTGGTGGACGCAGCAGGCCAGGCAGCATCTCTAGGAAGAGGTACAGTCGAAGTTTCAGGCCGAGACCCTTCGTCAGGACTAACGAAGGGTCTTGGCCCAAAACGTCGACTGTACCTCTTCCTAGTGATGCTGCCTGGCCTGCTGCGTTCACCAGCAACTTTGATGTGTGTTGCTCAAAATATTTAATTCTGTTTTAGTCAATGTATGATGTTATGCAAGCATTTAGACACTTATGGTTGAAAAATTCTCTCATTAATTTCTAATAATACCTTTTCTGTGTTTCACATTAAAGGTATAATTTTAGATCTTGCCATAAACATAATGGAAAAATGCACAACTCAACACACAAGGGACAAAAAGTAATCATTGTGAATGTCCAGCTGAAAGTAATCTTCTTGTTATACAAAACCCTGCCATTTTGGAGTGTAGACTAGATGTAGTTGATCTAGTCACTTTCTGGAAAAGCCAATCATTGTCTTTCAAAACTATTAAGACCATGAGACATAGGAGCAGAATTCGGCCATTTGGCCCATTGAGTCTGTTCTGCTATTTTATCATGACTGATATCTATCCCTCTCAGCCCGTCTTTTGCCTTCTCCCCATAACCTCCAAGCTCTGACTAATCCAGAATCTATCAACCACAGTCTTAAATTCTCCCAATGACCTGATCTCCACAGAAGCCTGTGGAAATGAATTCCATAGACTCACCACCCTCTGGCTAAAGAAATGTCTCCTCATCCTTGTTCTAAAAGGACATCCCTCTATTCTGAGGCAGTTCTATCTGATCCTAAACTCCCCCAGAATAGAAAACATCCTCTCCACATACACTCCATCTAGGCCTTTCAACATTCAATGAGATCCCTCCCTCATTTTTCCAGATTCTAGGGAGTACAGACCAAGGGTTATCAAAAGTTACTCCTACAATAAACCTTTCATTCCCTGATTTCTTTCAAAAATCATTGGACTCTGGCATGGGGCCAGAGGACTGGAAAATTTAAAAAGCATTACTCCACTCTTTAAGAAATGAGGAAGGCAGCAGAAAGGAAGTTATAGACCAGTTAGTCTGACCTCCCTGATTGGAAAGATGTTAGAGTCAATTGTTAAGGATGAGGTGATGGAGTACTTGGAGACACAGGACAAGATAGTACGAAGTCAGCATGGTTTCCTTCAGGAAAAAAACCTGTCTGACAAACCTGTTGGAATTCTTTGAGATTATAAGTAGGATAGATAATGGGGATACAGTGTATGTTGTATATTTCGATTTTCCGAAGGCCTTTGACAAGGTACCACACATGAGGCTGCTTACCAAGTTAAGAGCCCATGGTATTACAGGAAAGTTACTAACATGGTTAAAGCATTGGCTGATTGGTAGGAAGCAGCAAGTGGGAATAAAATTATCCTTTCCTGGTTGGCTGCCAGTGACTAGTGGTGTTCCGCAGGGGTCAGTGTTGGGACCACTTCTTTTCATGCTGTATATAAGTGATTTAGATGATGGAATAGATGACTTTGTTGCCAAGTTTGCATATGATACGAAGACTGGTGGAGGGGCAGGTAGGGTTGAGGAAACAGGTAGGATGCAGAAACAATTAAACAGATTAGGAGAATGGGCAAGAAAGTGGAAACTGAAATACAATGTCGGAAAATGCATGGTCATGCACTTTGGTAGTAGAAATAAATGTGTGGACTATTTTCTAAATGGAGAGAAAATTCAGGAACCTGAGATTCAAAGGGACTTGGGAGTTCTTGTTCAGAACACCGTAAACGTTACTTTGCAGGTTGAGTCAGTGGTGAGGAAGGCAAATGCCATGTTAGCATTCATTTCAAGAGATCTAGAATACAAGAGCAAGGATGTGATGCTGAGGCTTTATAAGGCACTGGTAAGGCCTCACCTTGAGTATTGTGTACGGTTTTGGGTCCCTCATCGTAGAAAAGATGTGTTGGCTTTGGAGAGGGTCCAGAGGAGGTTCACAAGGATGATTCCAGGAATGAAAGGTTTATCATACAAGGAACATTTGATGGCTCTGGGTCTGTACTGCCTGGAATTCAGAAGGATGAGGGGGGATCTCATCAAAACCTTTTGAATGCTGAAAGGCCAAGGCAGAGTAGATGTGGAAAGGATGTTTCCCATGGTGGGAGAGTCTAGGACAAGAGGGCACAGCCTTAGGATAGAGGGGCGCCCTTCCAAAACAGAGATGCGGAGAAACTCGTTTAGCCAAAGGGTGGCGAATTTGTGGAATTTGTTTCCACATGCAGCTGTGGAGGCCAGGTCATTGGGTGTAGTTAAGGCAGAGATTGATAGGTTCTTGATTGGACATGGCATCAAAGTTATGGGGAGAAGGCCGGGAACTGAGGTTGAGGAGGAGATAAAAGAATCAGCCATGATTGAATGGCAGAGCAGACTCGATGGGCCAGATGGCCTAATTCTGCTGCTATGTCTTATGGTCTTATGAATAATTTTCATGAACAACTTCTGAACCCTCTCCAATGTCAGAACATCCTTTCTCAGATAAATGGTCCAAAACTGCTAACAATAGTCCAAGTGAGGCCTCACCAGAACCTTATAAAGCCTCAGCATTATAGCTTTGCTTTTATGTTCTAATCCCCTCGAATTGAATGCTAACATTGCATTTGCCTTCCTCACCACCAGCTCCACTTGCAAGTTAACCTTTAGGGAATCTTGTACGAAGACTCCCAAATCCCTTTGCACCTCAGATGGCTGAATTTTCTCACCATTTCAAAAATAGTCTACACTTTTATTCCCTTTACCAAATTGCATGACCGTATACCTCCTGACACTGTACTCCACCTGCCACTTCTTCACCCATTCTCCAAATTTGTCTAAGTCCTTCTGCAACCTCCCTGCTTCCTTGGCACTAGCTGCCCTTCCACTTATCTTCGTATTGTTGGCAAACTTGTCCACAAACCATCAATTCCATCAACCAAATCATTGACAAATGATGTAAAAAGAAGTTCCAACACCAACTAGTCACTAGAAGCCAATCCTCAATCCATGCTAATATCTTTCCTGTAATACAGTGGGTTCTTATCCTCTTAAGCAGCCTAAAGAAATTAAATCATTAGAAAGAGGTGATGTAGGGTCAGAGGTGTTGAATCATTGTGGATAGAGACAAGGAGCTGCAAGGGTAAGAAGACCCCGATGGAGTTGTTTGCACACACCCAATCAGTAGTAAGATTGTGGTCTACAAATTACAACAGGAGTCAGAAAGTAGAACATAGAACATAGAAAACCTACAGCACAATACAGGCCATTTGGCCCACAATGCTGTGCCGAACATGTACTTACATTAGAAATTACCTAGGGTTACCCATAGCCCTCTATTTTTGTAAGCTCCATGTACATATTCAAGAGTCTCTTAAAAGACCCTATTGTATCTGCCTCCAACACCATCGCCAGCAGCCCATTCCACATACTCACCACTCTCTGCATAAAAAACTTACCCCTGACATCTCCTCTGTACCTAATTCCAAGCGCCTTAAAACTGTGTCCTCTTGTGTTAGCAATTTCGGCCCTGGGAAAAAGTCTCTGACTATCCACACGATCAATGCCTTCCATCATCTTATATACCTCTATCAGGTCATCTCTCATCCTACATCGCTCCAAGGAGAAAAGTCATAAGTCATTCTCATAAGTCACGCTCACCAATCCAGGCAATATCCTCGTAAATCTCCTCTGCACCCTTTCTATAGTTTCCACATCCTTCCTGTAGTGAGCTGACCAGAATTGAGCACAGTACTCCAAGTGGGGTCTGACCAGGGTCCTATATAGCTGTAACATTACCTCTTGGCTCTTAAATCCAATCCCACGGTTGATGAAGGCCAATGCACCATATGCCTTCTTAACCACACAGTCAACCTGCGCAGCAGCTTTGAGTGTCCTATGGACTTGGACCCCAAGATCCCTCTGATCCTCCACACTGCCAAGAGTCTTGCCATTAATACTATATTCTGCCATCATATTTGACCTACCAAAATGAACAACCTCACACTTAACTGGGTTGAACTCCATCTGCCACTTCTCAGCCCACTTTTGCATCCTATCAATGTCCCATTGTAACTTCTGACAGCCCTCTACACTATCCACAATACCACCAACCTTTGTGTCGTCAGCAAATTTACCAACCCATCCCTTCACTTCCTCATCCAGGTCATTTACAAAAATCATGAAGAGTAGGGGTTCCAGAACAGATCCCTGAGGCACACCACTGGTCACCAACCTCCATGCAGAATATGACCCATCTACAACCACTCTTTGCATTCTGTGTGCAAGCCAATTCTGGATCCACAAAGCAAGGTCCCCTTGGATCCCATGCCTGCTTACTTTCTCAATAAGCCTTGCATGGGGTACCTTATCAAATGCTTTGTTGAAATCCATATACACTACATCTACTGCTCTACCTTCATCAATGTGTTTCGTCACATCCTCAAAAAATTCAATCAGGTTCGTAAGGCACGACCTGCCTTTGACAAAGCCATGCTGGCTATTCCTAATCATATTATGCCTCTTCAAATGTTCATAAATTCTGCCCCTCAGGATTTTCTCCATCAATTTACCAACCTCTGAAGCAAGACTCACTGGTCTATAATTTCCAGGGATATCTCTACTCCCTTTCTTGAATAAGGGAACAACGTCTGCAACCCTCCAATCCACTGGAACCTCTCCTGTCCCCATTGATGATGCAAAGATCATTGCCAGAGGCTCAGCAACCTCCTCCTTCACCTCCCACAGTAACCTAGGATATATCTCGTGGATATACATGCCAAAAGGGCAATGCTACAAAAGTCATGGGAGATTTCAATATGCAGGTAGATTGAGAAAATTAGGTTGGTGCTGTATTCCACAGGGGTAATTTCTAGAATGCCTACGAGATGGCTTTTTAGAGCAGCTAGTAGTTGAGTCCACTGGGGGATCAGCTATTCTGGATTGAGTGTTATGTAATGAACTGGAATTGATTAGAGAGCTTAAGGTAAAAGAAACCTTAGGGGAAAGTGATCATAATATGATTGAATTCACCATGAAATTTGAGAAGTGGAAGATAAAATAAGATGTATCAGTATTCCAGTGGAGTAAAGGAAGTTACAGAGGCATGAGAGAGGAGCTGGCCAGGATTAATTGGAAATCAATTCTGACAGGGATGATAGCACAGCAGCAATGGCTGGAATTTTTGGAAGCAATTTAGAAAGCACAGGATATATACATCCCAAAGAAGAAGTATTCTAAGGGCAAGATGACACATCCATGGTTGACAATAGACAATAGACAATAGATGCAGGAGTAGGCCGTTCGGCCCTTCGAGCCAGCACCGCCATTCACTGTGATCATGGCTGATCATCCACAATCAGTACCCTGTACCCCGGTTGACAAGGCAAGTCAAAGCCAACATAAAGTCCAAAGAGAGGGCATATAATAAAACAAAGAAAAGTGGGAAGTTAGAGGATTGGGAAGCTGTTAAAAGCCAACAGAAGGCAAATAAAAAGTCATTAAGAAGGTAAAGATGGAATATGAAAGTAAGCTAGCCAGTACTATTAAAGAGGGTAACAAAAGTTGCATAAAGGGTAAAAGAGAGGCAAGAGTGGATATCAGACTGCTGGAAGATGATGCTGGAGAGGTAGTAACGGGAAACAATTGTACGGGGTCTCTTCTTTGTATGTTAAATTTTAAATGGCTTCTTTGTTATATTAATCTTTTAAACTGCTGCGTATGTGGATTAAAATGGCTTCTATGTTATGTTAAATGCTGAGAAAGTCTCCAGCTAGACATTTGCTTGGGTTAATGCAGACAGCAGGGTGCTATTAGCCAATGGGTGTCCATGTTATCATTTCTTGGGGTGATAATGCTGTCTCACATGACTGGGAACGGGGTTTTGGCGGGGAGTCGGAGGAGAGATGGAAAGGACGGCAGACGCGCGGAAAGGCTCCAGGCGATCACTCCGGGTGGTCTCGAGCCGTGAATCGACAGGATCCGGGTGGTCGCCAAGAATTTCTGAGCTCCAACTTGTGCACGAAGAACTTGAACTTTGATAAGTCTGGCACCTTTTTTTTCCCCATTACTTCCTTTTCTGTATCGAACTTATATTAATGTCATAGACTTAGTAATATCTATAGAGTGTACTTGGTAAAATGTACTGTGTGTGCTGGCTGATGATTGACGTTTGGGATTGATTCAGATGGCAGTGGTACAGCAACCGACTCAGCGGGAAACGTTCAGGCCGGTGCCAGGCGGTATTTCCCTTAGACATATACCAGCCAATATAGCTGAGCGTTACACAATGAAATGGCAGATGAACTGAATAGGTACTTTGCATCAGTCGTCATTGGGAAAACCACTAACAGTACAGTGGAAGTACCAGGAGTCTGGGGTTATGAAGCTTATCATTACTAGGGAGAAGGTTCTTGGAAAACTGAAAGGTCTGAAAGTAGATAAGTCACCTAACCAAATGGTGTACACCCCAGGGTTCTGAAAGAGGTGGCTGAAGAGATTGTGGAGGCATTGGCAATGATCTTTCAAGAATTACTAGATTCGGGAATATTTCCAGAAGACTAGAAAATTGCAAACATCAGTCCACTCTTCAAGAAGGGAGAGAGGGAGAACAAAGGAAATTATAGTCCAGTTAGTCTGATCTCAGAGGTTGAGTAGATGTTGAAGTCAATTGTTAAGGAAGTGGTTTTAGAGTATATGGGGGCATATGATAAAATAGGTCATAGTCAGCATAGTTTCCTCAAGGAAAAATATTGCCTGACAAATCTGCTGGAATTCTTTGAAGAAATAACAAGTGGAATAGACAAAGAGTAATCAGTTGATGTGTACTTGGATTTTCAGATGGCCTTTGACAAGTTGCCACACATGAAGCTGCTAACAGCTATAAACCCATGGTATTTCAGGAAAGATTCTAGCATGGATAAAGCAGTAGCTGCTTGACTGCTTGGCTGCTGATGACTCGTGGTGTTCCACATGGGTCTGTGTTGGGACTGATTCTTTTTACGTTATATATCAGTGATTTGGATTAGGGAATTGATGGCTTTGTTGCAAACCTTGAAGACGATATAAAGATAGATGGAGGGGCAAGTAGTTTTGCTGAAGTAGTGAGGCTACAGAAGGACTTAGAAAGATAAGGAGAATGGACAAAGAAGTAGCTGATGGAATACAGGATTCGGGAAGTGTATGGCCATGCACTTTGGTAGAAGAAATAAAAGGGTTGACTATTTTCTAAATAAGAGAAAATGCAAGAATCTGAGGTACAAAGGAGTCCTTATGCAGAATTCCCTAATGGTTAATTTGCAGGTTTACTCTATGGAGAGGAAGGTAAATGCGATATTAGCATTCATTTCAAGAGGGCTGGAATATAAAAGTAAGATTGGAATATTGAAACTTTATAAAACACTGAAGGCCTCATTTGGAGTATTATGAGCAGTTTTGGTCCCCTTATCTTAGAAAGTATGTGCTGAAACTGAAGAGAGTTTAAAGGAGGTTCTCAAAAATGATTCCAGGATTAAATGGCTTGTTATATCAAGAGATGGCTCTCGGACTGTATTCACTGGAATTCAGAAGAATGAGAGGTGATCTAATTGAAATCTATTGAATGTGATGGAGTGATAGAGTGGATGCGTAGAGGATTTTCCTATGGTGGGAGCATCTAAGACCAGAGGACACAGAACTGATGTTTGTCCTTTAGAAAGAAGTTGAGGAGGAATTGCTTTAGCCAGCAAATGGTGAATCTGTGGATTTCCTTGACACAGGCAGCTGTGGAGGCCAAATCTTTATTTATATTTAAGGTAGATGGTGATAAATTCTTGATTGGTCAGGACATGCAGAGATACAGGAAGAAGGCAAGAGAATGGAGCTGAGAGGGGAAACAGATCAGCCATGATGAAATGGTGGAACTGACTCGATGGGCCAAATGGCTTAATTCTACTCCTATACCTTATGGTCTTATGGGCTCAAGTGCAGCACCATGTCAAAGGCCTTCTGAAAATCCAAATACACAATGTCCATCAATTCTTATTTAGCTAACCTGCTTGTTACTTTTCATAGAATACCAATTGATTTGTTCGGCAAGATTTTCCCTTAAGGACATCGTGCTGACTTTGGCCCATTTAATTATGTGCCTCCAAATACCCAGAGATCTCAATAATCGATTCCAACATCTTTCTAACAATTGAGGTCATGATAACTGACCTATAATTTTGTTCCTCTGTCTCCCTCTTGAAGAGTGGAGTGACATTTGCAATTTTCCAGTTCTCCAGCACTATGTCAGAATCTAGTGATTCTTGAAAGATCATTGCTAATGCCTACACAATCTCTTCTGTCACCTCTTTCAGAACTCTGAGGTATAGTCCATTTGATTCAGGTGACTTACCGACTTTCGGACCTTTCAGCTTCCCAAGCAACTTTTACCCTGGTAATAGCAACTGCACTCACTTTTGCCCCTAGACTCTCTCGGACTCTGCTAGTATTTCCATAGTGAAGACTGATGCAAAATTTCTATTCTGTTCATCTGCCATTTCCTTGTCCTCCATTACTACTGCTCCAGAGTAATTTTTCAGTGGTCCGATATCTATTTTCACCTCTTTTTTACTCTATATATCTGAGAAACCTTTTGGTATCCTCTTTGATATTATTGCCTAGCTCACCTTCATACTTCATCTTTTCCCACCTTATGAACTTTTTTAGCTGTCATCTGTTGTTTTTTAAAATCTTCCCAATGGTCTAACTTCCCACTAATCTTTGCTGTTTATATATCCTCTCTTTTGCTTGTATGTTGGCTTTGACTTCACTTGCCTGTCACAGTTGCATCATCCGGACTTTGGAATACGCCTTATTCTTTGGGATATATTTATCCTGCGCCTTCCAAATTATTCCCAGAAACTCCAGCCATTACCACTCTGCATCATCCCTGCTAGTTTCCCCTTCCAATATACTTTGGCCAGCTCCTTCCTCATGACTCAGTAACTCCCTTCACTCCACTGTAATACAGAGACATCAGACTTTATCTTCACTCTCTTAAACTGCAGGGTGAATTTTGATCACTGACTCCTTAGGGTTCCTTTACAGTAAGCTCCCTAATCAAATCTGGTTCATTACAAAACACCCAATCCAGAATTGCCTTTCTCCTAGTGGGCTCAACCACAAGTTGTTCTAAAAAGCCATCCTGTAGGCTTTCTACAAATTCTCTCTCTTAAGATCTGGCACCAACCTAATATTCCCAATCTACCTGCATGTAACATTGCCCTTTTTACATGCTTTTTTAAAATCTCGCTTTATAATTTATATCCTTCTCCATGGATTGTCACCTTGTCGTGATGGAGAAGCTTGTGTGGTCCTGTGATCTTAAGAGCAATGCCATCTGGAGCTATGCTCCTGGTCGGGTCACCCATGGCGGTAAGGCCGAGGGTGAGGTCCCTGACAAAGAACAATCCAACTAAGACCTCAACGGTGGAACAGGTAGATGAAGTTACTTCGAACTCAACAGCTGTGAAGGCAGATGAAAACTGCAACAAATCCATCAGCTCCCATTGTCGTAGTTTCCATGTCATTGGAATCAGTTGGTTGATTTGTGAAGTATCATGTGCTTCTTGGAGTGCAACATCAAGTACACGTTAAACAAATACACGCACAGGCGTCTTCGCTCTGTGGGCCACTTCTTCAGAACGAAGACCATCATCCTCGACCTTGAGGCATTCCACGACAATGACGATAATTTATATCACATATCCTGGCCACTGCTTGGAGGCCTGTATGTAAATCCTGTCAGGGTCTTTTCAACTATGCTGTTTCTTAACTCTACCCACAAGGATTCTACATCTTCTGATCATATGTCACCTCTTTCTACGGATATGATTTCATTTTTTTACCAACAGAACCATACCACTCCTTCTGCCAACCTGCCTGCTTGTCCTTTCATTGCAATGGGTATCATTGAATGTTAAGCTCCAAATTGTACTCTTCTTTGAATCATGAATCAGTGATGCCTACAGCATCATACCTTCCAATCTCTAACTGCACTACAAGATCATTTATATTATTTCATATACTGCGTCCATTCAAATATAACTCTTTCAGCTCTGTATTCATTACCCTTTTCAATTTTGTACCTATGTTACTCATCTGACTGACTGCAATTTTGCCCTATCATCCTTCCTAACAGTCTCACTACACACTGCATCTGCTTGTCCCATCCTCAGACCTATCGCTCCAGTTTCCATCCCCATACCAAGTTAAGTTAAACCTGCCCACAAGGATATTGGTCCTCCTCAGGTTCAGGTGTAACCTGTTCCTTTCATACAGGGCATATCTTCCCCAGAGGAGATCCCAATGATCCAGATATCTGAAGCCCTGTCCCCTGCACCAGTTCCTCATCTGCCAAATAATCCTATTCCTACCCTCACCGGCAATCCAGAGACAACTACTCTGGTGGTCCCACTTTTCAGATATCTATCTGACTCCCTAAATTCTCTCTTCAGGACCTCCTCCATTTCCCTACTTTTGTCATTTGTGCCAATATGCACCAAGGCTGCTCACCTTCCCCCTTTTGAATATTGTAGACCCAATCTGAGACATCCCCGACCCTGGCACCCGGATGGGGTGTATCTCTCACATCCACAGAATCTCGTGTCTACTCCTCTAACTATGGAATCCCCTATCACTACTGCACTCCCCTTCTTTCCCCTTCCCTTCTGAGCCATATCATAAGAACGCTGATTATTTAGGATTTAATGAAAGCTTTCTTCATTCAATTAATTCTAATTCCTTTGTGGATCATCTGGAATTCAGGACATTCAAAGAGATTGCAACAGCAGTGCCTGTCTCTGTTCAAACTGACCAGGGAATCTTATCTCATGTCTACACCAATGTCTTAAGGTCTTATGCCTTCATCTTTTCTCTGTTATTCCTTGTCATGACTTATCAAGCTCTTCCCATCTGATGTTCAACTTTCGGCTTTCTCGGACATTGTGTCTAGTAGCAACCTGCAGCAAGTGCCAAGCCAACTTCAACACCTCCTCTTCACTGCTTGGATAATAGTTTTTTCACCTGTCCTCACAAATTCAGCTCTTGGGTTTGAGATGGTCCCTGGAGAGAAATTTTTGAAGGCTGTCTAGAAGCTTTCAGAAACATTTATAAATATTTACTTCATTTGTTGCCACTCAATCTGTCCGTTAGTATGTTCAACCACTTCATGATGCAGAAATAGAAGTTTCTTCGCATGACAAGTATTTGGACCTCAGAAATAACAGTTTCTTTTCTCCACTGGCAAACTTGCCTTAATTGAAAATCCCGTGGGCATTGTGCCCCAAGAGATGCTAATGGCTAGAACACAGTGCAAACTTGTGACTGTGAGCCAAGCAACAGCTTCCTTAATGTGGGAATTTTAGCCATTTATAGATCAAGAGAATGAGCTCTCAGCTTCCACTCTGTGTTTGATCTAGGTGAATGAAGGCTTATCCAGCCTTAAATCTCAAAGGCATTTGATGACCCTTTTGCCTCAGTTGAGAGAAGATCCATTGCTACTGTGAGTGTCAAATTGGTAAGTATTTCTAATTGCTTCCCAGAGATAATCCTTTCTGGACCTCAGATATGACAAAGACTGTTCCTGACGTAGATAATTGAAATAAGGGATATTAAAATGTGAACATGATAATGTGAATGAAACTGATGTTGCCCAGTAATTTAAAGGGATATATCTCAAACGCAGACATGGGGAAAAAATGAACATCCCGTATTATGAAACAGTAAACATCATTGATCAAACTTAATAAAGAGAAGTTCCCATGTTTAAAATTCAGTTTTTATCTCTATACTGTAACCACTCCTTTGTCAGTTTTCCTTTGACATTCTATTGCACTTATCCCTGTAGCTCCCTGAAATATAATTGCCAATTTAGTTGTCAAAATTGAAGTGGTTCTGTCTGGTGGAGTACATTCACCAAGGACTGGGCTGCAAATGTCAAACCATTTCAAGTCCAGTCCTTTCTGCCAAAAGAGCCAAATTCGTCACATCTAATGGGTTCAAAGTGGAGCTGAAAAGTCAATGTGAAAGACCATTCTGCTTTCCTGTTCTTAGTTTTCTATATGATGCAGAGCTTGAGTTGGAAGAGACACTATTTTGTGATTAATATTGTATAAATCAGAGAAGCTGTGCCAACTGATTCATGCACAAAGATCTCATATCTCCTCTTCCTGCTGTATGAGTAGAGTCATCAACATACCCAGCAAGTGGGATAACAGCACTGGCAAGATCCAGAAGAAAGGAATTTTGGACAAATCCAATAGGCATTCGAGCACTAACATCACTAAGCTGAACTTCAGAGTTTGTTCGGTCAAGCACCTATTTGAAATCCATAGAAAAGGCACGTTCAGAGCTGGTTTGTCTGAACTTATAGTTAGAAAATAATATGACTGTGCAGCTCAGAAGAGTATTGTGCTGAAAGCAGGCTAAGTATCTTCAGTCCAACCCATTTCAGCTTTTCAATAAGGGTGTTCACCATCAAACAGAGAAAGGTGTCTCTAGACACCCTACATGTCCCATGGTGAGGGATGTGCCTCCAGAAGGTATAAGTGACTAAAAGGCACACAGGCTCTTAATAAAAGGCTCAGGTTCAGGCACAATAGGAGATGTACAGTACCAAAAATCATATTTTGTGCATCAATATGAAAAGCAATTTCAACATTGAATTATTGTCATGTTTTATTGAATTGTAGATTGAAAACTGTTGGCCCACTGACTCACAGTTTCACAGTTGAACAAAATTCATAGAACCATGGTTCACCCAGATATACAGAAACAACTCCTTTGGCTCATAATGTTCTTGTTGACCCTGTTGCCCATCTGTATTATCCCTTTTGCTTACATTGAAAGTGTATCCTTATCGCTATGTATTTATATTTATATAGGCATTTGCATAGTTTGCTGTCTTCTGGACTTCCATTGATCCTGTAATAGTTCCTATTCTATAGGTTTACTGAGTATGCCCACAGGAAAATGAATCTCAGGGTTGTATATGGTGACATGGATGTACCTTGATAATAAAATTATCTTTGAATTTTTGCTTTGTTTGCTTGTCTAGCTAAATGCCAGAATTAAACTGCCCAAATTACATAAGAAATAGGAGCAGGAGAAGGCCATCCGGCCCATCGAGCCTGCCCTGCCATTCAATAAGATCATGGCTGATCTGTCCGTAAACTCAGCTCCATCTACCTGCTTATTCCCCATAACCCTTAATTCCCCTACTATGTAAAAATCTACCTAACTGTATCTTAAATATATTTAGTGAAGAAGCCTCAACTGCTTCCCTGGGCAGAGAATTCCACAGATTCACCACTCCCTGGGAAAAACAGTTTCTCCTCATCTCCGGCCTAAATCTTCTCCCCTGAATTAGTGCATGAAATGAATTTATATCCACGCTTACTACTGACTTGCAGCTCTTCCTTGTTTAATACTATATTTACTTATTTTTTGAGATATAGCATGGAATAGGCCAATCTGGCCATTTGAGCTGCGTTACTCAACAATTCCCAATTTAACCCTAGGCTAATCAGAGGACAATTTACAATGGCTAATTAACCTACTAACTGCTACTTCTTCAGCCTGTCAGAAGAAACCAGAGCACCCAGAGAAAACCCACACATTCCACAGGGAGTATGTGCAGACTCCTGACAGATGACTTCGGAACTGAACTCTGAATTCCAACACCCCAAGCTGTACTAGAGTCACGCAAACTGCTATGCGACCGTGGTACCAACAGCATGGTCAAATAGTGCAACCTGATAATAGAGCACTTGGTAGAAGTTACCTAAGTTACTTCATGAATACGATCATTTTCTCCAGTTCACTCAGTTGGACGTGGGCCAGACTGAATGTCCATTCTGAGAAAAGCTTAAGCAAGCTAAGGCTTTTCTTTTTGGAGTGAAGGAGGCCGAGAAGTAACTCAACAGAAGTGTATAAGCTGGTACGAGAGGTGGATAGAGTGAACCACCAGCATATTATTCTCAGGGTGGAAATAGTTAATAAGAGCAAGTATAATTTTAACATGATTAGAGGAAAGTATAAGGAGGATGTCAAAGATAGTTTTTTTTTACACAGAGAGTGATGGGTGTGTGGAATGTGCTGTTAGCAGGAGTGGTAGAGACAAGTATATTAGGCACATGTAAGAGATTCTTAGATAAGCACATGGATGAAAGAAAAATGGAGGTCGATATAGCAGAGAAGCATTAGACTGATCTTGAAATAGGTTAAAAGGTCTGTATAACATCATGAGCCAAAGGTCCTGTGCTGTTCTGTGTTCTATGTTCACTTACCCACTCGATCTCATTTGGTGGATAAATACGTGAAAATGATGAGCAACTTAAACCTTCACCTTTTTCTGCTAGACAGTGTAGTCCCACTCTTTACTCCAGTGGCCACACAGAAAGTAAGCCTGGGATGTTTTTATGAAAATCTTTAATTCAGGTCATGCAATCAAGCCCCATTCCAGAAACTCTGAGGATATATTCCCTCCTGACTTTTATAGACTATACTTAAAAAGGCCTGCAATTTTTGCTGAATCTCCCAGATGTGAAAGATTCCATAGAAAAATAATCAAAAAATTCACCCAAATTTTACCTCCCAACAAAGTGAAACAAGTTGTCTTGTCATAAAGCTAATTATAAAATTAACATATTTATTTAATTATTGACATACAGCATGGAATAAACCAAGGCATACTGCCTAGTAATCCTCAATTTAATCCTAGCCTATTCACAGGACAATTAATCTTCCAACTGGTAGGTCTTTGAACTGTGGGAGGAAACCAGAGCACGTGGAGGAAACCCACTCAGTCACAGGGAGAAGGTACAGACTCCTTACAGGCAGCTGCGGGAATTGAACCTAGGCTGCTGGAAATGTAACTCATTGTGCTAACCACTATGTTACCATGCCACCCTTTGGCAATCTTGCCAATTGTCCTTCTATGACAACATCACTTTAGGTATTTCACTCCCAAGCACTATGATACAGTGGAAGGTACTACATCAATACAAGTTCTTTCTTTTCTCTAGATAAGTGTAATAATGTGAGTAGGCACTTTAGAAAGAACACAGAAAATTAGTCCAACAGTGGAACTGATGAGACTGTGACAAGCAACAAGAAATCAATAAAGGACAAGTTAATAAATAAGCAGGCCTGAGAACAGTGGAACACAGAGTTTTGCCCACTGAGCATATCTGAAGACAGTAAGTTACTTTATTTTACAGTTGTTGGGTCCTCTTGTAAAATCAGAAGTAACACACCTGAATGTTATCCTTGATTCAAATTTAAACTTACAATCCCAAGTAAACAAAGTGACCAGAGCAGCATTACCACACTTAAGAAATGTTGCAAAGGTGCATCCACTTCTATCATGAAATGGTACTGAGAAACCAATTACAAACAAGAGAAAATCTGCAGATGCTGGAAATCCGAGAAACACACATAAAATGCCCAGTAACCAATTCATGCCTTTAAATGGAAAAGACTAAATTGGCTTTCCAAAGAAATCTATTGACAAATATCAACGCATTCAGAACACTGCTGATGTCTAATTTGATTAAGCATTCTTTGTTGTTTACATGATTCATTACAGGTTATAAAAGTGTGTGAATGATATACGTCATCACACCTCCACATCATATGTGCGCACCTCACTTAAAGCAAAATCAAATCTAAGACAACTCTCGGGCTCCCTTGTTTTTATTTTGATTAGTTTTATGTTTGGAGTTATAACGCATAACTGCCGCTGCTGGACATTAAACTAAAATCAAGATGAGGGGAGCATATCACTCCCATCCTAACTACTCTGCACTGGCTTCCTGTATCTTTTAGAATTGACTTTTAAATTCTCTTACTTGTTTGTAAAGCTCTCAATGGTCCAGAGTATATCACAGATTCACTTTTGTTTTAATGTCCTGCTCAAGCTCTCAGGTCTTGTTCTGCTGTCTCTTCAATTTAAGCAATCTCCCTCAAAAGATAATTGGCAGGTCAGTTTTTTTTAACTACGCAAAGCAACCTTTGTGTAGTCTCCTACGTTTCCAGTCTGCATGTTTCTCACAATGTATTGATCAAATGCCGTTTAAGGAGACAATGGCGTCTAACGGCAACACCTTTGCTTGCATATTTCTAATTCAATATCTCTATTTTTCCCTTTCAGGGTTATTTTGAGGACTGTGACCTGGAGTTACAGGCTGACTTCATTTTTTTGCGGGAATGTGACACACTCTCGGGGTCTCACGACTAGCCTTTACTCGATACACCAAGAATGTGGCCTAGAAGATTAGCTCGCCTTCAGAGTTCTGGGATTTCCTGGCTCTGGAGGTGGGCGGACTCGTGGCCGGTGCCTCTGTGGGGAATTGGTATGTCGTGGGAGATGGAAGATCGAAAACAGCAAGCTAGCTGCTGGCTGTGTGCCCAGAGACCCGAGTTCTTTGGGCACAGAGCTCGGAAAAAGCGATGCAACTGACTTTTAACATCGTAAATCAACAAGTTGTTTGTTATGTCTCCCCTCTCGCTATGAAACAGAGACACCTTTTTCCCCTTATTAGGGAGAGAGAGAGTCTGTGGTATGTCAAATTACCGGGTGAATGAGTAGTCTTTGGGGTACAGCAAGTCTGTATCTTTATTGATGCTTTGCTACACACTTGAGTTCTCGGTGGGGAACGCTGATGCTTTTTTGCTGGTGGGGAGGGAGATCATTACTTTGCTGTTGCTTACGCATGGGGGGGAGGCTGGGGGGCTTTGGGGTCCTAACATTTAACTGTCATTCATTCTTTGGGTCACTCCTCTGTCTTCGTGCAAGATTGAGAAGAAAAAGTATTTCAGGATGAATATTGTATACATTTCTCTATCATTAAATGTACCTTTGAAGCCTTTGAAACCTTTGAATAACATTTCTGTCAATACTTTGCAACTGTGGAGCTCAGTACCTAAAACTATAAAGTGTGCAACTAGGTTGATGCCTTTAATTGCCAGCTTAGAAACTATTTACCTAACCTTGCTTTTAACTTACATCATATTGTCTTTTATTTTTATGTTTGCGCTTTATTCCATAGTAAAGCACTTTGAATTACATTGGTGCTCTATATCTAAGTTGTTATTATTATCAGTATTTGTTTTTTCTCAGCTCAGACTGGTAGAACCTGAAATACAGGCATGGCCAAACATTCTCATATCTCAACTGCTCGGAACTTTTGGACTATTCTTGTGGTATTTAGTATTGCAGCTTTCTGAAGATTTACATGAATATTGCTGTGTAGCCCTAGTTGTTTAATGACTTTGTGAAGTGCCTTTGGGATGATACCTGTTGTAGATATTACTATAGGGACAATGTATACCCTCTTCATCTTCCACATTCTTTCAATTTCCTCTTTAAATTCAGCATATTTCTGTTTTTTCACGTATTGATTTTTGTATTTTATGTGTGTTTGGTATGCTATATAATTAAATAATTTTTTCTTGCTTCTTAATCCAGATAGTTGTTATGGATTGTCCTATCTGTAATAACAGATGAGTTGTAATGTAATTTGTGGGACTCTGACTCTAAAACTGGACCAAGCTTGAATTTATAGTAAGGTGTAGTTTCTTTTATTAGTTTGTATTTTAAAACAGGATTTTGGTGAATGATGTTTGTCACATGATTGTGCCTGCGTGAGTAATCAGATTGAGTTAAACTGTTACAAAATCCTGCAATACGTTGGATTGTTTCTGGTTTGTCTCAGCATTTTCTGCATTTATTGTCTTGAATTTTCTGGTCTTTTATAATATATTTTTGATAATTTTTGTGTAATTCTCTTGGTCTTGTATTCCCACAAGGAACCCTTCTCTTTCTGGGAAGAGGTCTGCAACTCTGACCCAGGTGTTCAACGCTTCCTTGTCGACATCTAGTCTGCACAAATGATAACGTTGATGATGATGACGATTATTATTATTGAATAATGAATGGTAAGTGGTAGCAGAATTTTCAAACTGACAGCATGTTCCTCACCAGCAACATACAAAGGCACTGGAGGAACTCAGAGGATCAGGCAGCATCTATGTGGGGAAATAATGACATTTGGGTCGACCCAAAATGTTAAAAGTCTATTTCCCTCTATAGATGCTGCTTAACCCACAGAGCTCATTGTTTGCCTTTGTGTAGTCTCTTATATCTCCCGTCAACATGTTCCTCACAATGTATTGATCAAATGCTGTTTGATAACATTCCTATTAATGTTTTGCAGCATTAAATTTTGGATAAATTAAATATTGTTCAGCTTCACAAAGCAAAATCCTTACTCATTATGACACACCCATGTTTTAATAGTCATTTCCTTTCTACATCATGGATAATATCAACAAAAATTGCACAAGCTACAGGTTCTTGACTGTTACAAGAGACAGTATTCATTTGTTGAGCATTAAAATCTAACTGTACCTGCACAAGTTGTGCCATGAATGTTGATGGATCTTTAAATGCATTCCAGCAAAAGAACTAGCTGTAATGGCATAATTATAGATCTTGCTGTATTATTAGTTATATGGTGATGAACTATGCTCTGCTGTTTACAATGAAGACTGCATATTTGCTGTTATTTATTATGTTTTAATATAGACTTTTGAATTCTAATATTTGACAAATAGCAATTTGGTGGCAGACACTGAGTTTAAACATTTATGTATGCTGTCTTCTTCTAGATTGAGCATTTAATCATTTGGTTATCGTGAGCAATTAAGATACTCAAAGATCACATTCCATTCCATCAGTAATGCTGAGAATATTTTAAGAGATATTTTTAATTTATAAATTCTTTTGGAGCATTTGAGACTAATACATATCTTCAAAATGTAATGGCAGGGTTTTGTTTGAAATTGTTGTCTTAGACTGATGTAGTTACCTGTTTTTTGCTTAATCTGAACTGTTGCATTCACTAAGGCAGAAGATACTTGTGCTGGAAGTGAACTGCAGGGTTAAGTTTTCATCTTTCCTGTCTAGGTGGTAATCTGGTGCAGTGATAGTCTCTCTTAATCAAGTAAGCCAAAACGTTATCTCATAAACTTCATAAAGTCCATTGAGTTCTGCCAAAAGCAAGGGAATTGCTTTATCTGACTGGCATCCACAGAGGAAAGTAAATCTGCCCCTCTGCTTCGGCTCAGCCGCCTAGTCTCAGCATCAAGCAGCCCTTTGTCAGCACTCCATCTCTAACAACGGATTGTGACTTATGTAATCTTGCACCTGTGGCAGCCTGATACTTCCACTGATGGAAAAGCATACAGAATCGGTATACAGCCCACTGTTTTCCATTTGACCTGCGGTCAGCTCTATTGCTTCGTGAAGGTGCAGTAACAGCAAGGAGACATCTACTTGGCCGTGTGTAAGCTGAACAGCAGCAGCTGGAGGGAGACATGGGAGAGGGCAGTCTGTACTAAACCCATCATAAAATGTCTGAGACACAGAGAGGCAGTACAAATGTAAATGGATGGTACATAGTTAATGGCAAAACACTTAACAGTGTCTATGTAGAGAGAAATCCTGGGGTCCAAGTTCATAGATTTCTGAAAGTGGCTGTACAGGTTGATGGTATTGTAAAGAAGGCATATGGCATGCTTGCCTTTATTGGTATTGGTATAGGTTTATTATTGTCACATGTACAAAGATATATTGAAGAGCTTGTCTTGCACTCTGTTCATACAAATCAAATCTTACATAGTGCGTCAGTAATATTAGCTGAGTCATTGAGTTCAAGAGTCAGGAAGCTACATTGCAGCTATATAAAAGTCCAGTTAAGCCGCATCTAAAGTATTGTGTTCTGTTTTGGTCACCTCCATTAATGGAAAGATGAGGAGACCTTGGAGAGGATGCTGAACAGGTTTACCAGGATACTGCTTAAAAAACAGAGTATTAGCAAAACAAGAGTTGGACAACTTGTTATTTTTTTGGACTATTATAGGCTGAGGGGAGACCTGGTGGAATTTTTTTTTAATTATGTGAGGCATAGACAGAGTAGACAGGTGGTATCTTTATCCCAGGATCAAAGCGTCTAACACTAGAGGGCATAATACTCGAGTGCCAACTTGTTCCAGTCCATTGGAGCCTCCTTGGACTGAAGTGGTCCTTGCCTCCTGAAATCTTTGCGTAAGGTTGAAGGCTGCAGCCTTTGAAGTTTAAAAGAATGAGGGGTGACCTTACTCTATGACTTTACTCTAAGGGAGCTTTACAGTGCAAATATTGAGGTGTTTTCACTAATGGGACAATCATGAACAAAGAGACAAAGCTACAAAGAAGGAGCTGGTCAGGATTAGAAACAGGCTTATTACTATTGACTTATATATTGTGATATTTGATGTTTGAAGCTACAGAGAACTACTATAAGCGACAAAAATAAAAAGGTAGTGCAAATAAAAATGAATCGTGAAGTAGTGTTCATGGGTTCATGGATCATTCAGAAATCCGATGGCAGAGGAGAAGCTCCTTGAGCCTGGTTTTTCATGCTCCTATATCTTCACCTCTATGGTAATAATAATGAGAAGAGGTCCTGTCCCAGATGGTGAGGTAAGACAATCCCTGAGGCACTGCCTCTTGAAGGCATCCTCAGTGGAGGGTAGGGCTGACTGAGTGTGCAGTCCTCTGCAGCTTCAGGATATCCTGCTCATTGGAACCTCCACACCAGGCTAAGACACAGCCAGTCAAAATCCTGCGCACGATACAACTGTAGAAATTTGTAAGTGTTATTTAAAACCGAGGTCTTCAATATCAAAGATATCAAAGTATTTTCTCTCAGTCTCTGGAATTCTCTGTCCCCAAGGGCAGTGGAAGCTACATCATTAGATATATTTATGGAGGAGGTAGACATAGACAGCGGAAACCAGCATAGTTTGGCCCTATTAAGGGCTGATCCAATTAGCCAAAGTTTCATGGAGATAGTTAAAAATGCATTAAAAACAGTCAAACTACAGTTTAACGGTAGCAAATTATGTATATAAATGAAAAACCGAACAGATTTGAAACCACCAATACTACTATAAAACTGTGTATTAGTCCCTGCCGGTTATCGATGGAGGAATTAATTCACTGTACACTGCCATGATTGACTGTAAATGAACAATATCAGCACGGACATCCAGTGCAAATAATGCCTTCATACAAAGCTTTCCATGACTGCATTCTCCAAATCTTTATTTGCATTATAACATTCAAGATTTTGAATTTGCAGACAATTTTGTCTTCTCCCTTCTTTAACCTAAGGTTCCCACCTGCATTAAGAACACCACTATCATCCCGGTACCTAAGAAAACAAAATAATGTTTCTTAATGACCTGTTCCTGGTGGCTCTGAGTTCCACCATCACAAAGTGCTTTGAGAAGCAGGTCATGGCACACATCAATTCCAGCCTCCCAAACAATGTCAACCCAGCAGAACTCATCTACCATGGGAACAGGTCCACGGCTGACACTATCTCCCTTTCCCAATACCTATACCCATCTTTGAAGCATCGGGGCAGTAAAGGGACCTATGTTGGACTACTGTTTGTTGGCTGCAGCTCTACCTTTAATGTTATAATTCCAAGTAAACTCATCAGCAAAACCCTAAGCCTAGAATTCAACAACTCCCTTTGCAACTGTATCCTCGATATCCTGACCAACAGACCACAATCAGTAAAGATAGGGGGCAACACCTCCTTCATGATTATTCTTGACACTGATGCTGCACAGAGCTGTGGCCCCAGCCCTCTATCCTACTCCCTATAAACTTGTGCCACAGTGACCAGATCCTGCTCTAACTTTATCTACAAGCTTGTAGATGATAACTCCATAGTAGGCAATATTTTGGAGTTCAGGAAGGAGATACAGAGCCTGGTCACGTGTTGTCATGACAGCAACCTAATACCAGCAAAACAAAAGAGCTGATCATTTGCTTCAGGATGGAGGGATAGGTGCACATGATCCTGTTTACATCAGAGGGTCGAGAGGGTTGAGAGTTTCAAATTCATAGAAGTGAGCATCACCAGCAGCCTCTCCTGGTCCTACCTCATTGATGTCGCAGCAAAGAAAGCTCACCAGCACCTCTACTTCCTCAGGAGGCTAATGAAATTTGGCATGTTCCCTTTAACTCTTGCCAATTTTTATTGATGCATTATAGAAAGCATCTTTGCCGGATGCATTATGGCTTAGTATGGCGACTGCTCTGCTCATAAACACAAGAAACTGCAATAAGTTGTGGACATAGATCAGCAGATCATGGAAGACGACCTCACCTCCATGAACTCTGTCTACACTTCTCACTGCCTCTGTAAAGCAGCCAACATAATCAAAGATCCACCCACACCGGATATTCTCTCTCCTCCCCCTCCTCATCAGGTAGAAAATGAGAAAGATAGAAAAGTCCACCCTCAAGGACAGTTTTTATCCTGCTGTTATAAGGCTACTGAATGGACTCCTGACCTCACAATCTATCTTGTTATGTCCTTGTACCTTACTGTCTGTCTGGACTGTACATTCCCTGTATTGTAATCTGTAATTCTGCATTTTGTTATTGTTTTCCCTTGTACCACTTCAACGCACTGTTGTAATGAATTAACCTGTGACAAAATTTTTCACTGTGCCTCAGTCCATGTGACAATACTAAAACCAATTTACCAATTTTGAAAGGAACTTTTTGAACATCTGTGTCCAACAAACAGGATCAGAATGGTAAGAACATCAGAAATTAGGAGCAGGAGTAGGGCACTTCTCCTGGCTGATCTTCGCCAGGCTTCATCTCTTTTGTGTCATTTCCCCACAGGCCTCAATTTCCTGATGTTTCAAAAGATTGTCTACCTCCTCTTTACCCTCAAAGATCTCACCTCCAAAGCACCCTGTAGTCAAGAATTCTGAAGATACACCACCCTGTAAGTTGCTGTACATCTTAGTTTAAAATGGCTGCTCATCCCCCAAGTCATGTAACTAAATCCTCTCATTTGAGGTTCTCCCACTAGTAGAAATATCTCAATATCTACCGTAGTCTGTACCTCCTGATTAGTTTGTCCGCTCTCCCACTTTGTTCACAATTAAATTCCAGTTCTTACTTGGAGCGAGACCTTCATCTTTGTTAAACTTTGTTTTCTCTAGTTTTATTTCAATGGCTTCCTTTACCAGATGGTCCAAAACGCCATCTGCGCAGCACAGTAGTTTTGTGCTGTCGAAGTCAATGCTATGGCCATTGCGAATGCGATGCTCTACTACCACTGATTTCTCCAGGTAACCCAAATAGATACACCTCCTGTGCTCCTTGATGCGGGTTTCCACCATGTGTCCTATCTGGCCAATATACTTTGCTCCGCATTTGCACAAAGATGACCTGGGACTCAGGTCAGCTAGCACTTACAGGATTCCCTGATTGGATGACGACTAACCAATCAGGAGGGGTGGAGTACAGGGGTATAAATACCACCAGACTAGACATAACCTGGCATCATCACTGAAGAAGATGGTGGAGTTTGTCATTGAAACGTTGCTTATAATCGATACCTGTACTCGGCTGGAAGTCCGGGAAGAGTTCATTTGATAAATCTAATTGCTTCAACTACAAGTGATAGGCCAAAAGGAATTCTTCTGTGCTAGGAACTTCCATGATTCCACATTGCAGGAATTATTCTTTAAAAAAAACATGATCTGAGGGATCCAGATCTGGAGGACCTGTGGACAAATGAAGATGTCGCCAAATTTTCAGGTTAACAGCATCTTAGTCATTGGATGCTCTGACTCACTTTATTCTGTTCACAGTATTGTTACACTCTCTGGCTCTCTTGGACATCTCTGAGCAGGGGAAGCAAATAATAAATGATCATATATGATGTGGTGTGGTGTGCTGATCTGGTTGTATGCAGGGGAGGATGATACTTTCTGGTCTATCTATTGTCGTACCTTTTCTTTTTCAATCTTTTTATTAGTTTCATAATGATAAACATACCATAATATTGATACAAAGTTGTTGGGATTACATTGTTATGATTAACATAGTTAAATATAAACTCATTTAACACGTGTGTATTAAACTTCCCAATTATACAGGATGCAAATGTAATAAACAAAACAATTAGAAAAAAAATCATGAAAAAGGAAAAAAAAATACCCCAAAAGAAAAAATAACCTAAACAGTGTTAATCAACTAAACTAAGAGAAAAAAAAGACATGGGATGTTAAATAACATCAAAAAAAAAGGAACCATTAGTGTCGTTGACTCTGCTCCTTTCAATATATGTTAGAACGGAATAGAATAAGTTTGGAAAAGGTCAAATTACATCATACGAAAATGTTGAATAAATGGCCTCTAAGTCTTTTCGAATTTAATAGCGGGATCAAAAATAACACTTCTAATTTTTTCTAAGTTTAAACACAACATAGTTTGAGAGAACCAATGAAATGTGGGAGGATCGGTGGTGGGGAAACTGCTAGAGTCAGTTATCAAAGATGTGATAACAGCACATTTGGAAAGCAGTGAAATCATCGGACAAAGTCAGCATGGATTTGTGAAAGGAAAATCATGTCTGACGAAACTCATAGAATTTTTTGAGGATGTAACTAGTAGAGTGGATAGGGGAGAACCAGTGGATGTGGTATATTTGGATTTTCAAAAGGCTTTTGACAAGGTCCCACACAGGAGATTAGTGTGCAAACTTAAAGCACACGGTATTGGGGGTAAGGTATTGGTGTGGATAGAGAATTGGTTGGCAGATAGGAAGCAAAGAGTGGGAATAAATGGAACCTTTTCAGAATGGCAGGCAGTGACTAGTGGGGTACCACAAGGCTCAGTGCTGGGACCCCAGTTGTTTACAATATATATTAATGACTTGGATGAGGGAATTAAATGCAGCATCTCCAAATTTGCGGATGACACGAAGCTGGGCGGCAGTGTTAGTTGTGAGGAGGATGCTAAGAGGATGCAGGGTGACTTGGATAGGTTAGGTGAGTGGGCAAATTCATGGCAGATGCAATTTAATGAGGATAAATGTGAAGTTATCCACTTTGGTGGCAAAAACAGGAAAACAGATTATTATCTGAATGGTGGCCGATTAGGAAAAGGGGAGGTGCAACAAGACCTGGGTGTCATTATACACCAGTCATTGAAAGTGGGCATGCAGGTACAGCAGGCGGTGAAAAAGGTGAATGGTATGCTGGCATTTATAGCAAGAGGATTTGAGTACAGGAGCAGGGAGGTACTACTGCAGTTGTACAAGGCCTTGGTGAGACAAAACCTGGAGTATTGTGTGCAGTTTTGGTCCCCTAATCTGAGGAAAGACATCCTTGCCATAGAGGGAGTACAAAGAAGGTTCACCAGATTGATTCCTGGGATGGCAGGTCTTTCATATGAAGAAAGACTGGATGAACTGGGCTTGTACTCGTTGGAATTTAGAAGATTGAGGGGGGGATCTGATTGAAACGTATAAAATCCTAAAGGGATTGGACAGGCTAGATGCAGGAAGATTGTTCCCGATGTTGGGGAAGTCCAGAACGAGGGGGTCACAGTCTGAGGATAAAGGGGAAGCCTTTTAGGAACGAGATTAGGAAAAACTTCTTCACACAGAGAGTGGTGAATCTGTGGAATTCTCTGCCACAGCAAACTATTGAGGCCAGTTCATTGGCTATGTTTAAGAGGGAGTTAGATATGGCCCTTGTGGCTACAGGGGTCAGGGGGTATGGAGGGAAGGCTGGGTTCTGAGTTGGATGATCAGCCATGATCATAATAAATGGCGGTGCAGGCTCGAAGGGCCGAATGGCCTACTCCTGCACCTATTTTCTATGTTTCTATGTTTCTATGATTCACAGGTATCATCATTGAGTTGTTGTGTTCGCTTTAAGAGATGGTGTCTGGTGTAATGATGTCAGTGTAAGGCAACTATTTTTGGTTTGTTCATAATGGAAGTAAAGGGCTGCGGCTTTTGGTAAGCACATAAAATGACTTTTATATGTTTTATTCACAAAATCCTACTCTATCACCTCACGAGTCTAGTGCAAAAAGCAAATTTCTGGAGGAATTCAGAGGGTTGAGCAGCATTTGTGGGGGTGGGGGTGGGGGAAAACTGCTGGCATTTTGTGGGAGTGGGGGGCGGGGAAAAAACTGTTGGCATTTTGGGTTGAGACCCTGCATCAGGACAAAGAGACAGGAGGTGAGGCCAGTTGGTGATAGACAGAAAGAGGAGGGATGAAAGATGAAGGGCAGGTGGAGCCAGGTGGAGGAGGGGAAGGGTGGAGTTGTGGAGGCAGAGGCAGGTGGGTGATAGGTGGAAACAGACAAGGCAAAGAAGGGCAGGTGGACTCCAATGGGGGAGAGAAAGGTGAAGGTGGAGGCGGGTACAGGGGTGATAAGTGGGAACACAAAAGCTAATGGTGCTGGAATCTGATAAATAAGAAGGTGGTGAGGGGAAACATTAGATGAGTAAAGAAGGGCAGATCAACCAGATGAGGGAGGGGTTACAGTGGATGGAGTGTCTGGGTAGTAGGTGAATGTATAGACTGGTTTTAAACATGTCTGTGGGATGCCTTAACTAACTGCACAATTCAGTCTTTCGAATGTGTATTTTGTCAACGGCCATGAAATATCCTTTGCTTTGTAATGTATGCTTATTCTCTAAATTAATTACACACAAATACACACACACACACACATACACACACACATTTCTTTTTTCATATTGTTAGGCTATTGCATCCTGTCTGACAGATAAAAATAATGCACTGTTTCTAAACCAACCAAATGGAAAGGTAATTAATTTCCAGGCCTCTGCTAATACAGTTATTCAATCAGACAATTGCATGTTTGCACAAGCATGATAGTGTTCCTTACCCTTCAGTTTATCAGTCATTTTTCACAGTTTCATGCTTGCCCCTGAATGTGATCAGCAGCTTAGATGTGTAGCTTATTATGCGACAAAACAAAAATTAAAATTATGACACCCAGGGAAAGATAACCAGAGATAGGATCATAATCCGAGCTAAAAGATAAAGAATAAAGCCTTAGATATTGCCTCATAGTGTAACCAAGAATGGTCTAATTAATATATTCTTCCTTCTCCCTACATATACAACCATAGTTTAGAGACTCCAGCATTCACTGCTTTAATTGGAATTACTCAGCAGGGCAGGCAGCATCAATGGAAAGGGAAATAAAGTAAATATATCAGATAAAAATTGGAAATAAGAGAAAATCTGCAGATGCTGGTTTAGGTAAAAATTGATTCCGTTTCCTTCTGCACAGATGCTATCTGACCTTCTTCTTCACTATTTTACTTCTCTTTTAAAGACTTCAAACCTGAGCCTGAAGTTATTAATTTTGCAAGGGCCTGTCACGACCACGGATTCGGCAGCGCAACTAGTACAGCAAATGCGCTCGTGAATATGCACGTGTCAACTAATTATTATTTCATTGTGAGTGTTTAACTCCATTCTTTCCATCGTAGTGCTTGTCGAGACTTGAACCCAGCACCGCAATGCTTCGCTGCCTGCTTGCTTTCGGCTTTGCCTGAGAAATCAGACTGTCGAGTCAACTGACTCTGAAGACTGGTGGTATTTATTTTATATTTAGTTATTCCTTTCAGCCGCAGTGTAGGCTTCATTTTCCATTTGAGAGTTTTAATTAACGACCCCGTTTGGCCTAGCGTTTATTGTTTTCTTTTCCCTCTAACTCTGTTTGCATTAAAGTCTGTGAACCATCAACCCGCTTTAATGTCTTTCGCTCCACACTTGGGCCATATCTGAACCCGGTGACAAGACCTTTTCAAAAGAACAATGTATTAACTGGTTTTGATCTAACAATACTGAAAATAGCAAGTACTCACTCATTGAAAAGAAGGGATCAAAATCACACCATATTAACTGCAAATCAGCTACCAATCGTGTGCGACAGCTTCTGGTTGTCAAAAAGATAAGAAATGCTACTAAAAACATCACTAAAAATACCCTTCTGTGGTAAATTGTGTTAAATTATCGCCGCAAGTAGTAAAGAGGCAAGCAATAGTGAGGCAAGTTCATGTGGTGTGGCAGAATCATTGCAGATAGAGTTCCAATGCCTGTACAGCTGGCCAGGGTGTCAGGTCGGATCACTCCGGGTGCCAAAAGAAGTTAGGGCCCAGCCAGAGAAGGTCCAATGCCCATTCACCTGGCCTGGGTGCAAGGTTAGATCACTCTGGGCACTGAGCTGAAAAGTTTGAAAGCAGCATCAAGCTAGGCAACAGAATCTGGGCCCGGAGCAGTCGCTGGACGGTGTGGCCTAGCCCCAATGCCTTTTGCAATAGCCAGGTCCTAGTGCAAGGTACAATCTACTGTTCAGACTATTTAAACACTGGCCCAGATAGCAGGAGAGAGCTGATTTCGTTTGCTCTCCGCGACCTTCACTCCTCTCTCCGGGATGCCGGAGCCTTTTGCTCTTCCATCATTGGGTCAATTCAAACACAGGCCTATTTAAACTGAAAAGGCACGGTGTCAGTTGGAACTAGAGCTGATTTCACTTGCTCTCTGTGATGGTCACTCCTTTCTCCATGGGGTTGAGGCTATGAAATCTGCCCTGGCTGCTGTGCCCTGTGCCCACTAGTACAGTGAACTGATAGGTGAGGTTTGGGGCCTACTCCAGACTCCTCCGGGGTATGGATCTGATGACTCAGTTTTAGTTCAGAATGCTGTTGCTGTCCACTTCCATTGCTTGCATGATTTTTACTTTTTTTCTTTCTCTTGCACATTGAGTGTTGATCTTTTACTTTTTATTTTATTCTTTTCTTCTTTAATTGGGTTCTTTCAGGTTTCTTGCTTTGTAGCTACCTGTGAGGAAGCAAACCTCAAGGCTGTATAATTTATACATTCTCTGTACATCTCTGAACAGGAGTCTTTCATGATCATGACATCCAAACAAACACCAAAATGTTAGTGTACAAAGCAGTGGTAATCCCAATGCTCCTGTATGCATCAGAAACCTGGACAACATACCGACGACATCTGAAGGCACTTGAAAAGTTCCATCAATGCTGTCTTCAAAACATCTTAAATATCAGCTGGGGAGATAGAAGAACCAACGTCAGAGTGCTAAATGAAGCAAAAACAACAAGCATTGAAGCCTACGTCATCAAGAACCAACTAAGATGGAACAGTCATGTTGTTCGGATGAAAGACGAACGTCTGCTGAAACAAACCTTCTACTCCCAGATTAAAGAAGGCAAACGTAAAAGAGGCAGACAACAGAAGAGATTCAAAGACGTATTAAAAGCCAACATGAAGAAATGTAACATCGACATCAACAATTGGGAAACCAATGCCAAGGACAGGAAACTCTGGCAAGCCGTCATCCGAGAGGGAACAGCAACTTTCGAAGCCAACAGATGTGCAGAATTAGAAGAAAAGAGAAGAAAATAGAAAGAGAGGCAGCAACAACCAAAGCCCGACCTGCCATCTGGAACTACCTGTTCTGAATGCGGAAGAGCTTTCAAAGCCGAGATTGGACTCATAAGTCACTTGAGAGCCCATAAGTAGATCAACAGAACGAAGACCATCATCCTCAACTTCGAGGGATAGCCACGACAACGACGATAGTAAACTAATTTTGAATCTTCTTGACTCTTGAAATTATCATTTCTATCGACCATTGCAACAAATTGCATGGAAGTCATAAAGAAAGGGAGACATCTGCAGGCCATAAGTAAATGAATAAGTTAGGATTTGGATTCAGAATGAGCAATTGATTTTGGAGTGATCATAATTCCATTGTCCAGAACAAAATAAAAATGCCCAGATCCTTCAGAAAAAAGGCCTTCTACTTTCTTTATAATGTTGACTTCTTTGGTTTTAGCAGCTACCGTAACTTTGTTGAAGTATACAAATGTCAGGCCATTGTATTACAATCTCCAGGAAGAAATCCCTCAAAGAGCTAGATTTCATCTCTGAACTTCTATCCTGGGCACAGAACATGGTGGTGCTGGTTGTCCGTCATGTCCAATGTTGACAGGAAACCTGTACAGGAGAGTTTTAGAAGTGGAAAAGCCATTAAACTGGGGCAGTTCCACTCTCTTGACTTTAGAAGTCCAAGTCCAAGTGGCACGGACAAACTGAGGTCTTCCTTGGTTGTAGTGGATGACCGTGACATCTTCTGTGCTTTATCATACCCTTCGACCTCCACGAAGCATTACAGTACCACCTTCTGATGAATCTCACTGTAGATCCCATCCACCCAGTCCACCGGAGCCGTCTTCATAAGCTAGGACAGGGTATGAGGCCACCAGCTACCCTCACCTGCTTTAGCCCACCTGTCAAAGCAGTGTATTAGGGTGTGGCTGCCATCACATGCAAACAGCTACTTGGAGCCGCAGGTGAGAGCTGAGTGTCTGGTGGGGACCAAAGGTGATTGAGCTGCCCCAGAATGGACACGACAAGCCCCTTCACCAGAGGTGCTACCCTCCCTGGACACTGCATACACCCAACATATACAGTAGCTGCAATCTATATTTCATTTGGAGTTTGAGGAGATTTAGTTGTACTGTAGGGAGCAATTTGGTTGGTTAGATCAGCATCAGGTATGAAGGTACCAATGCAGAGGATCAAAGCTCCAGGAGTTGCTCACTTACCCAGCTCCATCATGGGCACTAATATATTATTATATATTACAATATCACTAAGGGTTGATATTATGGAGGTGTATAAAATCATGGGGAGCAAAGAGAGGATGAATGCACCAGTCTCTTTCCCCAGAGTTGGGGAACCAAGAACTAAAAAGCATAGTTTTAACGTGAGAGGTGCAAGATTTAATAGGAACATGAGGAGCAACTCTCTTACCCAAAGGATGGCACGTGAAATGAGTTGCAAGAGGAAGTGGATGAGGTGAGTACGATAACAACTTTTAAAAGCTAGTTGGACAGGCACATGGATTACAAAGGTTTGGAAAGTTATGGGCGGAATACTGGCAGATAGGATGAGCCTAGTTGGGGTATTTTAGTCAGAATGGACCAGTCAGGCCAAAGGGCTTGTTTCAGGTTCAAAGTCATAACTTTGGAAGATGTTCCTCCTTTGTGAAATCACCTTCTATAGTGGTACCTCTATGTTCCACCACCAAAACGACCAATTTGTATGAGTTAACTAAACTTGTGACAGCTGCCTCAAGTTGCTAATCCTCCTCTTGCAAATTTCTCAATCTTCCCATGATTCGACAGTGAAATTAATGTAACATGTGAACATAGCCAACTGCCTTATTGACAGGTTTTGTGCAACATACTGATGTCGTTCCACTTCACTGTTTGTGCTGTAACAACAGGGCGCACCTAGAGTCCTGCAAACAGCAGAGCTGTTACCAGCATTTATTTATTATATTTAATACTTTAAAACTTTTGCAGTGAATGTGAATGTGGTTGTAGATGAGTCAAAAATTGGTGGTGCTGTTGAAAGTGAGGGAAATAGCCATAGGCTACAGAATGTTACTGATCAGCTGGGAAGTTGGGCAGACCAATGTCAGGTGGAGTGTAAGTTTAAGTTCAGGTTTATTGTTGGGTTAGATATCCAGACACAAGGTATAAATGCCCTCCCTGGTCATAAGCTTTTTGCATCAATGGCACAATGAATTTGTTTATTATCGTCACATGGGCAAGATACAGTGAGAAGGTTTGTTTTGCAACCATCCATTACAGATGATCTAAGATCATCTAATTTGCCTTATTTCTAGCAGTGACAAGACAGCCTACAGAAGAGGATTAACACCCTGACACAGTGGTGTCAAGAAAACAATGTCCAAAGAACAAAAGAGTCAATCGTAGATTACAGGAGGAATGGAGACAGGCTCACCCTGATCAACAGCAGTGGGACTGTAGTTGAGAGGGTGAGTAGTTTCAAGTCCCTCGGTATATACATCACCGATGATCTCACCTGGACTGTACACACCGGCTGTGTGACAAAAAAAGCACATCAGCATCTCTTCCGACTCGGGTGACTGACGAAGCTCAGCGTGAGCCCCAGGTTCTCAAGACTTTCTACAAGGGCACCATTGAGAGCATCTTGACTGGCTGTATCACCGCCTGGTACAGGAACTGCATCAACCTTGATCGCAGGGCAATGCAGAGAGTGGTATGGACAACCCAGCGCATCTGTGGATGTGAACTTCCCTCCACTGAGACCATTTACAGCAGCAGGTACGTAAAAAAGGCCAAGAAGATCAACAGGAATACCGTCACCCCAACCATGAACTGTGTCAGCTGCTTTCGTCCGGTAAACGGTACCACAGCATTAAAGTCAGGACCAACTGACTATGGGACAGCTTCTTTCTACAAGCCATTAGACTTATAAATTCACATGTCTGTACATTGCAACAGAGTCATAACGCAAAGATCTTTACTCCCTCACTTTGTGGGATAGATGTAAAATTTAAATAAATTCAAATTACAGCAATGCACTGAGAAAATGCAGTACAAGGGTAAAGAAAAGATATTGCAGAATAAAGAGTTACAGTTGCAGAAGGCGCATACAATCTACATGCAGGAAGGTCTCAGCACAAATCTAGAAAATGTTGGTTTGGCCACAGTTGGAGTTTTGATGTGACAGCATTGGAGGAGGATGCAGAGTAGATTTTCTGGGATGTTGCTTGCGTTGGAATGTATTGTTGATGTGGAGAGACTGGATAGACTGGGTTTGTTTCCCCTGGAGCAGAAGCTAAGGGGGAACCTGATCAACGAGTATAAAACTACAGCAGGTGTAGATAGGGAGAAACTTCTCCCTATCACCAAGAGTCTGAGATCAGAGGGAAAGGTTTGTGGTGAGGATTAAGGGGTTTAGAGGGGATCTGAGGGTGATTTTCTTCACCTAGAGGGTGGTTACAATCTGAAATGTACTGGCTGATTAGGTGCTGGAGTAAAATACTATCACTATGTTTAATAGGTACCAATAGGAGCACTTGAATTGTCCAGAGGTAAAAGGCTTAGACTAAGTGCAGAGATATGTTCAGTTGTTGCCTCCATCCAGTGCCTTTTCACAATGTGAGTGGAGAACGAGTTGTGTACATTTTCCCTCTTCCTCACCTCGTTCACCAGGATCTCCACCACTGCGGAAACCCTCTGCCGCTTACTTTAATTATTGAGTGATACAACACATCAGCAGACCCTCTGGTCCATTGAGCCCACACTGCCCAATTAACTCACTATCTCCGGAATGTGGGAGGAAACAGGAACATCCGGAGGAAAGCCATGCAGTCATGGGGAAAATGTACAAACTCCTTCCAGACAGGGGCAGGATTTGAACCTAGGTGGCTGGCACTGTAACTGTGTTCCACTAACCATCACACTACCGTGCCACCTCTGTCTGGTTCCTCCTTTGCTATCTCATCTAGTAATTGTCCAAGGCTCCATAGAGATATACAATAGGACAGTACGGAGTGTCCCCAGGTTATGACATGGAACTGTAGCTGTGAAATTTTCATAACTCAAGCAGTCACAAGTCAGAAATGAGGTCACAAACCAAGTTCCTACACTGCAGTATCTGATAAATACATCCCACTGGTCTTGCAAAAACATTTCTTTGTATTTACAGGCTGTACTCCAGTTCCGTCAGTTGTAAGGACCTGCATTGTGAGGTCATTAAAGTTATACAAGGACACAGGTTATTTGTGCTAATTTCCTAATGCATTTGAATCTAATACAAATATGTTTCAGTGATGCTGGTTTGGCAATAAAAATGAAATTGTGCATGGGAGAGTACTGTTCTTCTTAAATTAATCTCATGAAAAATCTTAATACCTCTGAATGGGTGATGTGGTCTCATTTGGTAGACAGCGCTTCTGATAACGTAGCACGCCATAAATACTGAAATGCCAGCCTTGATTTTGACATTTGCAAACTAAGATGGACAGTTGTTTCATAGAAGGACAAATCAAAATATATGGAGAAAAGTATGTAAAAGTCAAGGTACTAACCATCCATGATTTAATTGAATGGAAGGATGAGCTCAAGAGGTTAAATAGCTCACAGCTGTTCATTATGTACTTGGAGTGAATTAAAAGTAGGAAAATACAGAAGGGAGGAAAGTTTTAATACCTAGCATGAGCGAGGCCAAAATTCACGTCTCCAGTTCCCCCAACTTTGCAAGATGGCCTTCTACAATATCAAAATCTATTCTTCAATTGTCAGCCTTCCCATCAACAATCATACCATGCATGCAGAGAATTGTATTGGTGTGTAGTAGAACAGCAAATACACAGCAGACACTTGGGCAACCAGCTGCAAAATCTTTTTGTCAGTAAATGATCATCCTTGCTGCAGTTCAGATTTGACATTTGGAGGTTGTGAAAATAGCAATGTATTTTAAATTGCAGTTTGAATAAGAAGCATATGATATGCATAATTTTTACAAACATTGTAAGATCAATGACAGAACAGAGGACATAATGGAGCAGGCACAACCTTGTACAATGCATCCTAATGTAATCTGCCTGCTAAATTATACCATTAGGTAAATTATCTTCGTTGCTTCCTTAACCATGCCATTTCTCCCAAGATTGAAGGGTGACTTTATAGAGGTGTATAAAATCTTGGTGGGGGGCATAGATAGGGTGGATACACAATGTTTTTTTTTACTGAGGGAAGGAGAATCAAAGACTACATGACAAAAGTTTATGGTGAGAGGGGAAAGATTTAAAGGGGACGTGTGGAGCAACTTCTTCACACAGAGCTGCCAGACAAAATGGTTGAAGCAGGTGCAATGACAACATTAAAAAGGCACTTGGATATGTATGTGAAGGGGAAAGGTTTAGAAGGATACATTCCAAATGCAGGAAACTGGGAGTAGTTTAGATAAGCATCTTGGTTAGACATGGACAAGTTGGGTTGAAGGGCTAGTTCCAATGATGTATTTCTCTATGACCCCATTGTGGCCACAGTATAAGCATCAAAGTATTTGACGTCCATCACCTATTTTTAGTGTCCAAAACACATCTGCCTCATCCAAGATGTCTTCAACTGCCCAACCAGCAAGAGTGACTTTGGTGTTGTGCCACACTCTGCCTTGAAATCTTCTCATTGACCTTTCATATTAATGTTGCCATCATTAGCATTTCATACTAATGTTGCCATCATTGTTGGCACGTGGCCAAGTGGTTAAGGCGTTCGTCTAGTGATTTGAAGCTTGCTAGTTCGAGCCTTGGCTGAGGCAGCGTGTGTGTCCTTGAGCAAGGCACTTAACCACACATTGCTCTGCGACAACACTGGTGCCAAGCTGTATGGGTCCTAATGCCCTTCCCTTGGACAACATCGGAGGCATGGGGAGGGGAGACTTGCAGCATGAGCAGCTGCTGGTCTTCCATACAACCTTGCCCAGGCCTGCGCCCTGGAAACCTTTCAAGGCGCAAATCCATGGTCTCATGAGACTAACGGATGCCTATAAAATTAGCATTACAATCAGTCATTGCAATTGCACCTAGGCTATCTGTTGGCTATCTCTATAACATCTCAATTGATGAAGACAGAGTTGTGTTCACCACTTCTTCCTTGGATTTACAATTGTTCTTTCATCTTGTAGACTTTATGGGCTAGGCTGTTGTTCTGACATCATGACATATGGTTTGCAATCCCTTTCATATACTTCATTGTGTCATTGTTGTTGATCCAGATTATGTCTGTGGTGTCATCAGGAAATTGAAGATTTGGTTGCTGCTATTTTTGACCTCACAGATGTGGGTATACAGGGAGAAGAGCAAGGGACTGAGCACACAACACTGAGGAGCTCCAGTCCTGAGGGTCAGGGTGGGTGAAGTGTTATGACCAATTCTAACCATCTGAAGTCAGCTGGTCAGCAAGTCCAAAAGTCAGTTACAGATGGGGAACCCCAGGCTAAGGTCATTGAGCTTATTTGCTCTTATGGTGTTGGAGGCAGATTTCTAATGTAATGAATAACATTCATTTAACTGTGAGCTTGTGCATTTGGATAGAAGGCTTACCAAAATCATACAGAAATTGGACGGTGTAAGTCTAAGTGGAATGGTGGAGAAAATTGAGCCAGAGAAAGAGATCCATAAGTCATTCAAAGTAGGAACACAAGTCAATAAGGCTTTAAAAAGTGCACATCAAACTCCGGGGTTCTTTTCATTAGAGACAAAATCCCTATAAAGAAGAGGACCTGTGAACCTATCTTATAAATTGGGTTGACGCAGTGAGCTTACTTTGTTGTCTATGTTATAAACTTTATATTGATAATTGAATGCAAAAGAAGGGACATTATGCTTCAGTTGTTGGACAGTGATGACACCATATCAAGAGTACAACGTAAACTCGGGCTCATTATTTGCTATCATAGATCATATAATCATCCCCAAGCCCGATCACATCCCTTTTCGAGCGCAAGTCATATTATATACAGTATACCATATTTGTACACATTGAGGAACCAAATGAAGCCATCAGTTCCCAGAGCACTTGTGTCACGTGACTCCCCATTATGTACCAATCTAAAGGAAAGAGATCTTTGTTCACACAACTGCACTTTGTGATATCAAAATGGAAGTAGTCTGTTAACCAATCTCACATTCTTTTAGGTATTTCTTGATGTTTTATTGACTTTTTTTGAATGATAAGAATTTATTTGTAAGTATTTTGGGTACAAAGGAGAGGGCCAAAGTTTATTTTCCTTTATTGATGGGAAGTTTGTGCCTCTGCTTTTCAGGAATAAGAAGGACTTGGTTTAGAGAATTTGAACTTTTATTTGCAGAAGTTAATTAATTCAGTGGAAGTCTGTTAAGAGGTTGCTAAACCAATGCCTGTAATGGGAAGAATGTCTTAGGAGGAAAGACTGAACTGTCCAGTCTTGTATACACTGGAGCTTACAAGAGTGAGGGAAACATTCAGAATAATATCCTGAGGATTCTTGACATGGTGGAGCTGGAGAAGAATCTAGAACTAGGATTGGCTGTTTACGAATAAAGGGTTGCCATTTTAAAACAGTGATAAGGTGTATTTTATCTTCCCTCATGATCATTTATCTTTGGAAGCCTTCATCAAAGACTGATGTAAGAAGAGCCTTCAAATATTTCTAAAGAAGAGGTAGATTGATCCTTGATAATCAAAGCATGAAAAGTGTTGGTATTAATTCGTTATTGTCACATGTACCAAATATAGTGAAAGGCTTTTGCTTTCATGCCACTGAGACAGATCATTCCAAAACAAGTTACATTGAGGTAGTATAAAGAAAACTGAATATATTGTTGCAGTTCCAGAGAAAGTGCAGTGCAGGAAAACAAATAAAAATGCAAGGGCCACAATAAGGTAGATTGGGAGATCAAGAGTTCATCTTCTAGCATAGAGATATAGTCATAGAGCCACAGAACACTGCCACACAGAAACAGACCCTTCAGCCCATCTAATCCATGCCATCTGTTATTCTGCCTATTCCCTTCAACCCACACCTGGATCATAGCTCTCCATTACCATTCCCATCCATATAATTATCTCAACTTCTCTTAAATGTTGCAAATGAACCCACATCCACCACTCCCACCCTCTGAGCATCCATGAGATCTGTTCAAGAGTTAGGTAACTGTGGGATGGAAGCTGTAAATCTGTTATGCTCTGAAGTCTTTATGTCTTCTGCCTAATGAGAGGAGAACAAGAGAGAGAATGACCAGGGTGATAGAGGTTTGTGATTGTGCCAGCTTATTTCATGAGGTAACAGGAAGTATAGATAGAGGTAATGGAGGAGAAGTTAGATTGCATGATGTTTTGGGCTGTGTGCACAACTCTGCAACTTCTTGATATCTTGGGTGGAGCTATTGCCATGCCAAGTAGAATGTATCCAGATTGGCTGCTTGGTGAATCTGTAAAGAAATGCGTGAGAGTCATTGGGACATGTTGAATTTCCTTACTTCTGACAAAGTAAAGGTGAGGGTGTGCTTTCTTGACCATAGCGTCCACGTAGCTGACCAGGGAAATCTACTGTAAGTGGAAAGGGATCTGGGATGAAATTACAGTCAGATCAACTGTGACCTGATTGAAGAGTGGAGCAATCTGGAGAGGCAAATGACCAACTCATGCTCCAAATTAGACGAATCATAGGAATGGATGTGGTAGAACTGAATCAGGAATTTAGAGAATCTAAAGATAGAGAACTCAGTTTCTGAATGACTCCATTCTGGAACTTGAGAAACCACCTTATTGAGAAAGAAATTGTGAACGGTGCAGGCAGCATATATTTGAGAGCAATAGGTTTCCAGTCGGCAGGGGCAACTCTAAGTTCATGAGGGTGAAAAACTGAAGGGTATGTGACACCATGAAATGAATTAGGGAGGAAGTAAGCAAGTATGGAAAATGAAACCCCATATAAAACAGTTGGACTGAATGGCTTGTTTCCGTGCTAGGAATTCAAAGTAGTATGTTATTTACCCAAAGGCATGATTAAAAAAATGTTCTGATCACAAATAAGAGCTCAACTATTATTCTGCCAAACAGATACAGCTTTTTCCATCAGATTTAGATCAAAAGCAAGGATCAGAAGTAAATCAGTACTTGGATTTGTCAGAATTCCAAGTTTCATATGGGTACCTTAGATTCACAGTGTAATCCAATGTCAGATCTTGAGTTTAGACGTCAGAGTTGATACTGATTTGTAAGTGAGATTAATAGTTACTAGAAATTGCATCTGAAAAGCAGCATGACAGAGAAATGTATCAAAGTAAGTCTTATTCACAGATTATCCATGAAGTACTTTTATGTCCACTTTTGCACTGATACATTTTTAAGTGGTTACAATGCAATATTGTGGTACACTTCATTAAATGATTCCAGTACACTGTTTCCTGACTTATTGTGCTAGTTTCTTCTTTGACAGTTTTCACTGGCAAGAGGCATGCTGGATGTTCCGTGACAAGCTATAATATTCTTTTAATAACTAACAGATCTTTGCACAGACCAAATCTGGCATAGTGTATTCATGGAGAGTTTATGTGGAACTATCAGCTTACTGCGAAAACAAAATATGTGGAGAATTTATTGCTGGCGGTATTTACACGTAAACATTTAACACACTCTCTGTTCGGTTGAACTAAGTTGACAGACAGCTAGGGAGCTGCTAGTGTTAACTATTTACGACTCATCTTGTTTTAGGCTTCCAGGATACGTATGGACAAAGGTGGAGGTCTAAAGAAGCCTGGAGTTTAGCTGTCAACATGCCTAACTTCCTGCTCTGCTGCTGGAGTGAGGAACCAGAGGCAATTTGCTTGCTAGCCTACTAGCCGTGGGTAGGGAATGGACTCACTGACATGAGGGTATACATGAAAGGAAGTGAGGAGAATGCTGAAATGCTGAAGGCAGCTTGTGTGAATGGCTGGTGTAAAATAGACAAATGAGTTTTCTTCAGTACAATATTTCAAATTAGTTGTTCATACTCTCAAAGCAACTTCATTATCTTATAGTGTTTTAACATTGGTGGCACAGTGATGCAACAGAAGAAGCTGCTCACTCTCTGCACCAATCCTGGCCTTCGGTGCTATCTGCATGCAGTTTTTATATTCTTCTGTGTGGGTTTCTTGCAGGTTCTCTGGTCTACTCCCACGACCCAGAGATGAGCGAGTTGGTAGGTTAATTGGCCCATAGTATGTGTGAGTGGTAGATTCAGGGGGAAAGTTGATGGGAATGTGGTTTAGTAAATGAAATGGGATTATTGTGGGATGAGTGTAAATGGGTGTCAGATTGAAGCACACACTCATTAGGATGAATGTCTTGTTTCTATGCTGTGTCTATCTATGACTCTACAACTCTGCTTTAATAATTGTTTAATATTTTAAATAGTTTTTAGCTGCTTCAGTAAGATGCATATGCATTTAAAATCATTTAATAGCAAGAACTGTTGAAAGACATTACTGTATAGAGCAGGGCAGCAGAGAGCTCACAGTGACTCCTGTGGTACCTCAAAAGTGCAGAGGTTGGTGGGTCAAATTAATCTGGACTCCACATCTAGAAACTGTAAGTGCAAGTGGAAAGGTATTGCAAGACTGAACAGTTAACTGTGTCCAGCACAGCCCAACTCATACTTTTAATGGAAATCGTTACCATGTATACAGTTGGAAACCTTAAAATGGCAAAGAAACATGATATGATTGCATTGAAGTTCTCAGATGTTTTTAATTACTTTGCACGAAGTTCTGTAAAGCCTGTACAAAAATAAATGTTTCACCCTTTGCAGCTTTGTAATCGAGGACTGAGAATAAAATGAAAGAAGTTCTTCCATGAAAAATATTTGAAAGGCAAACTAAAACATTAAGCTTGGCTCTATATCCTGACAGCACAGTACCAAAACTTGACGAAGATTGACTTTTAACCATCGAGCAGTTTATGCCTGCACTAATGTACCATCCATGTAAATCAATCAATTACCTGCACGCTTTTGTACACTGGGATCACATAAATGCATTCATGCACATAAATAGATTTATACAGAGAAGTCGTTGCATGACAAGTAAACAAACTTGGAACATAGAATAGCACAGCAAGTTTTTTTAACCATTGAGAGTATAAGTACAGACCCTCCAGTCCATGATACCTGAGCTGATTGATTCCGTTTTAAATTAATCCCATCTGCCTGCACAAGATCCGTATCCCTCCATTCCCTGCATGTCCATGAGCCATTCTGAATGTTTCTTAAACAGTGCCATCATAACTGCTGCCACTAGTTCCCCTGGCAAAGCGTTTGGGCACTTATACTCTTTAAATATCTTCTTTTAGTATCTTCTTTAAATTTTCCCCTCTCCTCTCAAAGTTCTGATATTTCCACCAGGGCAAAAGATACCAACTAGCCACCTCATCAATGCTTCCCACAATTTTATATACCTCCCTCAAGTCGCTGCTCAGCCTCTAGTACTCCAAACTAAACAATCCAACTTTGTCCAACCTCACCTTATGGCTCGGACACTCTAATCCAGGCAACATCCTAGTGAACTTTTGCACCCTTCACATCCGTCCTTTAAAACAGCAACTGAACTCCGTATAATACTGTAACCAAATTTTTGTATAACTGTAATATGATTTCTCAACATTGTAACTCAACGTCCCGACTGATGCAAGCAGCAATCATGCTGTTTGCCTTCTTCACCATCCTATCCACTTATTTTGCAACGTTCAAAGATTTTCACCACAAGATGCTTCTATATGTCAATTCTCCTAAGGATCCTGTCATTTTCTGTATATCTTAATAGCTCCATTGTTCTATATCTTCAAGTTCCACAATAAGGGACTAAAAGTTTTGGCTCTACCCTCTTTGCTGCAAAGTCACTTGTACTTGGTCAGAGCAAGATACATTCATATTCATATTAAAACTAGAAAATGCAGGGAATATCCCTTTTTCCTTTTATTAGCGAGAGAGCCCGTGGTATGTCGAATTGTCGGGTGACCAATTAGTTATTGTTGTACTGCAGATCATGGTGTTTAGTAGGGGCTTTGCCTTTGCTGCTTACTGCGTGGACAGTGTAAGGCTTTTTTTGCAGAATTGAGTGGGGCTGGGGGAGGGTCGTTGCTTTGCTGCTGCTTGTGCGTGGGAGGGGGAGTGGGTGGGCTTTGGGGTCCTAACATTTTAACTCTCACCCATTCTTTGGGACACACTTCTGTCTTCGTGGATGTCTGTGAAGAAACCAATTTCAAGAAGTATATTGTATAAATTTCTCTGATATTAAATTGAACTATTGAAATACTCACAAGGTTACCTAGCATTCATGTTGAGAGAAACAGAATTAGCACTTCAAATCAATGAAAATTTATAGTCCTGAAGCATTAACTCTGTCTCATGATTTGCTGAACATCTCCAACATTTTCTGTTTTAATTAGCCACAGTTTTTTGTTAAGTTTTGTTTGCTTACACTTATATCCACTGTGATAAAGTTTTTCGAGATGTTGGTCATGAAGCATATCAGCTCCTGACCGAAGTGTGACCTGGATCCACTCCAGTTTGCCTACCATCAGGACAGATCAACAGTAGGTGCCGTTTCACTGGCTCCTCACTCAGCCCTGGAACACCTGGATAATGAAGATCCATATATCAGGATGATTTCATTGACAACAGCACAGCATTCAATACTATCATCCCCTTGAAAAATCATGAAATTCCAACACCTGCGCCTCGATACTTCCCTGTGCAAATAAATCCTTGATTTCCTTACTGGTGGATCCCAGTTAGTACGGATTGGAAACAGCATCTCCTCCACACTCACCATCAGCATAGCTGTAACATAAGTCTGTGTGACTATCTCCCTGCTTTACTTAATTTATACCTATGATTGTGTGGCTAAGTACAGCTCCGATGCCGTATTTAAGTTTGTTGATGGAAGCATTGGAAAGGGTACAAAGGAGATTTACCAGGATGCTGCCTGGTTTAGAGAGTACGCATTATGATCAGAGATTAAGGGAGCTAGGGCTTTACTCTTTGGAGAGAAGGAGGATAAGAGGAGACATGATAGAGGTGTACAAGGTATTAAAAGGAATAGATAGAATGGACAGCCAGCACCTCTTCCCCAGGGCACCACTGCTCCATACAAGAGGACATGGCTTTAAGGTAAGGGGTGGGAAGTTCAAGGGGGATATTAGAGGAAGGTTTTTTACTCAGAGAGTGGTTGGTGTGTGGAATGCATTGCCTGAGTCAGTGGTGGAGGCAGATACACTAGTGAAATTTAAGAGACTGCTAGACAGGTATATGGAGGAATTCAAGGTGGGGGGTTATATGGGAGGCAGGGTTTAAAGGTCGGTACAACATTGTGGGCCGAAGAGCCTGTACTGTGCTGTACTGTTCTATGTTCTATGTGCCACTGTTGTTGAACAGATCAAAGGTGCTGATAAGTTGGCATATAGGAGGGCGATTAAAAATCTGGTTGAGTGGTGCCACAATAATGGCCTCACACTCGGCATCAACAAAAGCAAAGAGCTGATTATCAACTCCAGGAGGAAGAAGCTGAAGGTCCATGAGCCAGTCCTCATCGGGGGATTGGAGATGAGGAGTGTTGGTAGCTTTAAATTCCTTCCTGCTAACATATTAGAGTATCTGTCGTGGAATGTAAGTGCCATCATAAAGAAGTCTTAACAGTGCCTCTGCTTTCTTAGAAGTTTGTGTAAGTTTGGCATGTCACCAAAATATGTTGACAACTTTCTATAGATGCATAGTGGATAATATCCTCACTGGTTAGAAACAGCAATCCACATGAGCAGGAAGAACTAAGAAAGTGATGGATACAGCCCTGTCCATCACAGGCAAGGCCCTCCCACCTTTGAATAGATTTACATGCAGTACTGCCACAAGAAAGCATCATCAAAGATCCCCACTGTCCAGGACATGCTCCCTTCTCACTGCTACCATCAGGCTGAAGGTACAGAAGCCTTAGATCCCACACTTCCAGGTTCAGGAACAGTTATTACCATACAACCAGCAGGCTCCTGAACCAGCGCACACGCACCACGACTCTGAACTGATTCGATGATCTACAGAGTCACTTTCAATTTTTCTTTACAACTCACATTTTCAGTATCATTGTTTTTTTTTATTTGCACAGTTTGTCTTTTGCACTTTGATTGTTTGTCAGTCTGTACTCATATATGGCTTCTCATAGATGCTATTGTATTTCTTTATTTTTCCTGTAAGTGTCTGCGAGGAAATAAATCTCAAGGTAGTATATGATAACACGTATATACTTGGATAATTATATTTATCTTTGGTGACAATAGCTATTTCTTTCACCTTAGGTTTTGACCAGTTTTATTACCCAAGCCAAGCAAATGTATGAACAGAGGAGAAAGCTTTAAAGACAAGCAATGTTTTCATTATGCAATTCCATTTGGGAGGCTCATCAATTACACCTTCACTATCTCGGAAGTGGCGTTGGAGGCGAGGGAGAAGGGCGGCGGCCTGGTGAGGTTGAGATGCCGTACTAATCGGTTGCCTCTCCCTCGCATGCTCCTGGCTGCTGTTCAGTCCCTGGACAACAAGTTGGGCGCACTGACAGCCAGAATCTCCTATCAGCAGGAAACAAGGAAATGTAACATTTTGTGCTTCGAGGAGACGTGGCTGATGGAGGAGATACCAGACCACGCTATTGAGCCCTCTGGGTTCTCCCTGTTCCGGGTGGACAGGTCGAAAAACCTTTCTGGGAAGGGTAAAGGAGTTGGGGCATGCTTCATGGCCAATAATGCCTGGTGCGACCCCCGGAATGTGCATACCCTCAAATCCTTTGTTCCTCGGATTTGGAATACCTGGGGCTGCTGTGGAGACCCTACTGGCTAGGGAGCTCACAGCTGTTATCATCACAGCGGTGTACATTCTGCCGCAGGCTGATACTGACCTGGCTCTCAAGGAACTGGACAAGACCATCAACACGCTGGAGACTGCACACCCAGAGGCTGCCTTCATCGTCGCCGGAGACTTTAATAGAGCATCACTGTCTAAAGTCTCTCGGAAGTTTTGTCAACACATCCAGGTGAGCACACAGGGAGATAGCATATTCAACCACTGCTACTCTCCCTTCCGCAACACTTACAAAGCGCTCCTCTGCCCATGGTTTAGAAAGTCGGATCACTCCTCCATCTTGCTTCTGCCGATGTACAGGCAGAAGCTGAAACAAAAGGCGGCCATAGTTAAAACTGTCCACTGTTGGTCCGACAAATCAGTCTCCATGCTGCAGGTCTGCTTTGATGACATGAACTGATCCTCATGATGAGTATGTCTCCAAGTTCACAGATGGGGTCAGGAGCTTCATCCAGAAGTGCATCGAGGATGTTGTCCCCAGGAATCGGCCAGGGTCTATTCAAACCAGAAACCCTGGATCAACAGGTCCAACAGAGCACGGCACAACTATCAGGTGTGCTTACAAATATTTTTAATCTCTCCCTCTCCCAGTGTAGTGCCCTCCTGCTTCAAAACATCCACCATTGTCCTTGTATCTAAAAAGACCAAGGTAACATGTCTGAACGACTGGCATCTTGTCACACTCACTGAATAATAAGCAATTGCTTTGTGAGGCTGGTCAAGGATTACATCTGCAGCTTGCTACCACCAACACTGGACCCCCTGCAATTTACCTACCAACACATCCAATTGACAGATAATGCAATAGCCACAGCTCTACACACCGTCCTTACACATCTGGAGAAGAAGGATTCTTATCTGAGAATGCTGTTCTTGGACTACAGTTCAACATTCAACACCATAATTCCCTCCAGGCTCGACATGAAGCTCAGAGACCTCTGCCTTGACCCTGCCTTGTGTGGTGGGATCCTAGACTTCCTGTCAGATCGCCAGCAGGTGGTAAGAGTGGGCTCCCTCACCTCTGCCCCTCTGACCCTCAACACAGGTGCCCCTCAAGGATGTATCCTAACCCCCTCCTTTACTCTCTGTATACCCATGACTGTGTCACCACCCACAGCTCCAATCTGCTAACTAAATCTGCTGATTGGCCTAATCTCAAATAATAATGAGGTAGTCTACAGAGAAGAAGTCATCACCCTGACACAGTGGTGTCAAGAAAACAACCTCTTCCTCATTGTCGCAAAAACAAAGGAGTTGATTGTGAACTACAAGAGGAATGGAGACAGGCTAACTCCTATTGACATCAATGGATCTGGGGTTGAGAGGGTGAATAGTTTTAAGTTCCTTGGCATAACATCACCGAGGATCTCATGTGGTCTGTACATACTGGCTGTGTGGTAAAAAAAAAAAAGCACAGCAGCATCTCTTTCTCCTCAGACAGCTGAAGACGTTTGGTACGGGCCCCAAAATCCTAAGAACTTTCTACAGGGGCACAATTGAGAGCATCCTGACTGGCTGCATCACTGCCTTGTATGGGAACTGTACTTCCCTCAATCGCAGGACTCTGCAGACAGTGGTGTGGACAGCCCAGTGCATCTGTAGTTGTGAACACTATTCAGGATGTTTACAAAGACAGGTGTGTAAAAAAAGGCCCAAAGGATCATTGGGGACCTGAGTCACCCCAACCACAAACTGTTCTACCTGCTACCATTCGGAAAACGGTACCACAGCATAAAAGCCAGGACCAACAGGCTCCGGGATGCCACCAGGCCACCAGACTGATTAATTCTCACTGATACAATTGTATTTCTATGTTATATTGACTGTCATGTTGTACATTCTATTTATTACAAATTACTATACATTGCACTTTGCACATTTGGACGGAGACATAACGTAAAGATTTTTACTCCTCATGTATGTGAAGGATGTAAGTAATAAAGTCAATTCAATTCAATTTATACAGTGTAGGATTGGAAACACGTCTAAATATGCACATCCAAAACAGCATTAACTTGACATTGTTACAATGATTAATCCTCAATAATAATGATCAGATAGGCAGAGAGAATCTGTATTTACTGATGAACATCTTTATTGGCTCAATTCACAAGCACATGAATTTATACAACTGAATACCTGTGTATGCATACCTACTAGGTTTCTCTGACCCTCCATAAACAGTCAAAGAAGAGAAAAGATAATACCCTGGAAAAGTAATCTACACTGACTAGGCATTCTTCTTAAGCAAACATGTGGCTTGCAAGGGAATTCCTAGAAGCATGGTTTTCTGAAAACTATTCTATAGACAGACGTTGTAGACCTCGAACCCATTTACAAGCCGATGCGGGCAAAATTCCAGACAACACAAAGAGTTCACTACACAACCAATCAGCAGCAAGATCACCTACATACGTCAAAATTGAATTTCTGTAAGGACCAATCAACTGATTGATATGTATAAAAACGCCAAGCATTCAGAGGACACACTACAAGTTGTGGCGGTAATGCACCATTAAGCTGGGTGCCAACCACAGTAAAACAAGAAGAAGAAGAAGAAGACGACAAACTACAAGTGAACAGCACACTGAAGATGTCTCATTGTATGGTGATGAAACATTTGCAAATGGATTGCTAAGATCAGAGAACAACTCAACCCAACCGTCCACCACGCAAGCCACACATTCTCCGAGTTATTTCCAGTTCATAAAACGGTAGCGGCAAGGAAAGTCTCACAAAATGGCCGTCTCCATTCCTGCAACAGATGCAACTTGTGTTTTGTCTGTTTCCACCTCTCTTGTCTCATTCTTGTTCACTGATTTATAGATTGCATTTCTTTCCGGTCAACATCTTCTGTTCCTGGCCTGCTGCTGCACAAGTATCAGACTCTATTCCACAAGGGTAAAAAATGGAAAATCTTCTTTTCATTGTTTGATGATCAAAACAAAATATATCAGATGCTGACGATATGAAATATGTCAGAAACACTCAGCAGATTGTACAACATTTATAGAGTGAGAATTGGATTTATTGATTCAGGTCAGTCAGAACGAAGCAGTTTAATATTGATGAAAATGCTTTCTCCTAATTGGCTCCCAGTTCTGACAATGAATGGTCTCGGAGCTACCCTAAGCTTTACATTAAACCATTGCTGTTGCTGACTGATTCAAATGTTTCCTTACAGACAGAAAAAGAACAAACAGTGATTTAAGAGGACTGGTTATGGGATGAAAATTAATCTCCCTGAGGCCCAAGGGAATGAAGCTATCTTTTTACAATTTTGAGCCTCCTCTGTGTATTAACATTGGGATGCATCTTGGAGACTTACAAAATCATGTCTGATCTCAATATGAAATGTTAGTGAAGGTGACCTGATTGCCATCTGGCAAAGGTAACAAAACATCAGAGAACTGAGTGAATGGTACAATGAGCAGCATACTTCTTTAAGTGTGACATTTAATTAGGAGCATTTTCTGTTTTTAGTTCAGCAGTTTAACCTTATCTCTTCATCGCTATTGAATGCTGGATAATTTAAGCATTAATAATGGACACATATTTAACATAGCATTGGGTTTGCTGTGAAAAGTAAGTTCAACCCAGTCAGAAATTATGTGCAATTGCTCATGCCTGCTGTCTCAACTAGACCCATTGTATTCTAACCACAGCAAAAATTTGTGATACTGATCAGTTACTTCTCCTTGGCATGAACATCACTGAACTGTATCTAAAAATAACATGAGGCTTAATAGAATCATGAGAATATTCAAGCTTGGAGCAAGAAATGGACATTTGGCCCCTCAGACATGCTCTGTCGTTTAATAAGATAGTGGCTTTTCTGATTTCCACCGAAGTCTTCATCCCTGTCCACATCCAGTACTTTTCACACTCCAGAGTCCATATACCATTCGGCAGAATCTATCTAACATTCCCTTAAGATATTTGAAACTCTGATTTCAACACCCTTTGAGGAAAAGAGTTCCGAAGATTTGCAACTCCCGGAGAGACATTTTTCTTCGTGCCTCTCTGACAGGGTCATGTCTTACACCGGTGACCCTTTAGTTTTAAACATGACAGACAGCTCATTCTCCCTCAAGAGGAGGCATGCTTTCCAAATTCAACAAGTCATGGCCCCTCAGTATCTTGCTTATTTTAAGTCAGAATCAGATTGTTTCTTAGAAAATCGAACAGTAAAGCACCAGGAACAGGCCCAACACCCTCAGTGTCCTGCCAAACTAATTAAAGTAATAATCAAATGCCTAACTAAACTAATCTCTTCCACTGATATCCATATTCATATCCTATTTCTTGCACATAATGAACACCTCTACAGACTTGCTTCCACCACCACCTCAGGCAGTACACTCCAGGCAACCACCACTCACTGTGTAAAAACTATATTCCGCACATATTCTGGCAACGTAATTCCTCTCAGCTTAAATGTATGCCCTATGGTATTAGATATTTCAACTCTGGGAAAATATATTGGCTCTCTACTCTATCTCTGCCTCGCATAATCTCCTTCAAGTTCAAGTCTAATTGTCATTCAACCGGACACATGTACATAATGAAACAAAACAGCATTGCTTTGCAGCCAAGGTGCAAAACACAGTACATACAGTCACACACAGTACACAGGACATATAGTTACGATAACACATACAGTCACAGAATATTATTAGCACAAGTCCCTGAGTGGGATGGCCTGATGTATTGGAGACACTTTCTGCAGTTCCTCATGTCACGCTGGGTTAGCCACAAGTTTTCTGCTCAAAGACATTGGTGTTCCCATACCAGACTGTAAGGTAACCAGTCAGCACATGGTTCCCTCCTTTATTCTTGACTGATCCTACTTACTCCCTAGTCATCCTCTTGTTCTTGTTGTATGAAGAGAATACCTTTAATCCTACTTGCCAAATACCTTTCCTGGTCCCTCCTGGCTATCCTAGATCCACCCCTTTTGAGTTCTTTTCTGGCATATTTATAATTCACAAGGGTCCTCTTTGTTTTTTGCTTCCTAATCCTTATATATGTTTCTTTTCCCTCTTAACTAAATTTGCTAGCTCTCAACATCCAAGGTTTCCTTACCTTGGCATCCTTGCCCTTCCTCTGACTGAAACATATCTGTCCTGTACTCTGTTCAGTTGGTCTTTAAACACACTCCACATGTCAGGTGTGGACTTGCTCAAAAACAGCTGTTCCTAATTAACTCTCCCTAGTTCTTGCCTAATAGTCTTGTAATTTGCCCTGCTCCAATTTAGATCTCTTCAGCAAAGTTCATATTTAAGTTTGTCTATAGCTACTTAAAATGTAAGGAGTTGTTATCACTGTTACCTAACTGTTCTTCCAATGAAAAGCCAATCACCTGCTCAGGCTCATTACTTAACACCAGATCCAGTATGGTCCCTCCTCGTGCTTCAAATAAAATAAACAGTCGATGAAATATTGTTCTGCATGAATAGAGATGAAGAATTCTACAGCATGACAAACTGGCTCTTCAATCCTCCACCATCCCTTCTACTGCCCCCTGCCCCTACTGACCAACAAGGAACCACTTACACGAATCCCATGTTTGGTCTCCTCCCACTCCTATCTACTGCACCCATATATCACCACTCATTTACACAGAAGGGACAGTTTTCTGTGTCCATCTGACCTACCAAACTACAGGGCTTCGCATGTTGGAGAAAATTCGAGCACCCAGAGGAAATGGGTCACAGCAAGAACATGCAGACTCCACGTACATAGAGCCCAAGGTCAGGGTTGAAGACTGATCTCATGAGCTATGAGGAAGCATGAGCTATGCCTCTGTTTTAAAGGGTGGATCAAAATTGTAAAGATAATGAAATGCCTTCAATTCATCATAAATCAAGCTACAACTAGAATGCAGTACTAAATTTCTAAGCTGTGTTAGAGATGAAGGCTAACAATTGACAGACTGAAGTTCCCCAGCTCAGTAGGAGGAAAAGAGAAATTCCACAGAAATTTGCACTTACAAAGTACTAAGATTTCTGGAGGGAAATGATAGCGTAGCTATTCATTTTTTCTCAGGACAAAACTTTGTTCATAAACAATGACCAAGGAAAGTTAATTTATGTAAATAAAAGCTCTTCGTATCATGTGCAAAAGCCAAACTGCTGGTGCAGTCACAGTCGAATTGACACAGGAAGCCTTATGTAGGTCAGGGAGTGAGAGATTTAAATAAAGGAGTTTTCGTGGAATTTCAGCGGTGTAGTCAAGTCCAATCAACGCAGGAGGTTTCATGCAGGTTGAGATGTGAGAGAGTTAAGTAAAGGAGCTTTTGCAAGATTTTGGAAGCACAATCACAGTTGAAACAGAGCAAAAGGCATCATGCATTAGCAAAGGCAAATAATTAAGGCAGGGACAAGCGCAGAGGCCATATGTGACTGGAGCAGTGTTAGAGTGGGGAGGATTAGGCTTATCAGGCTCGGGTGAGGTACATATCTGGTAAGTTTCTTCTTATTAATTCTTTATTCGCTGTCTGTTGGCACAAGTTAAAGCAGCGAGAATGGCTCCAGAGGCTGTGTGGTGTTCTCCATTTGAGATGTGAGAATTCTGGGATACCACCAGCCTCCGGGATAACCACATCTGCACCAGGTGCACCGAGCTACAGCTCCTCAGAGAATGTGTTAAGGAACTGGACCTTCAGCTCATACGGGAAACTGAGGAGATGATAGAAAAGAGCAAGAGGGGGTGTGCTTACCCCTCAGTTGCAGGAGGCAGGAAAATGAGTGACTGTCAGGAGAGAGAAGGGAAATGAACAGCCAGTACACAGTACCCTTGTGGCTTTTCCCCTCACTAATAAATATACCATTTTGATACTGTTGAGAGGGACGACCTACTGAGGAGGAGCCATAGTGACCTAGTCTCTGGCATTCAGTCTGGTGCTGTGGCTCCGAAGGGAAAGGGGAAGAAGACAACTGCAGTAATGATAGGGGATTCCATAGTTTGAGGAGTAGACACGAGACTCTGTGGACATGATAGAGACATGATATGATGCTTCCCAGGTGCCAGGGTCTGGGACGTCTCAGATCAGGTACTTGACATTATTAAGGGGAGGGTGAGCAACTATATATGGGTACCAATGACATTGTTAAGAAAAGTAAGCAGGTCCTAAAGAGAGAATTTAAGAAGCTAGGAAGAATGCTGAAAAACAGGACCTCCAGTGTAATAATCTCTGGATAGCTGTCTGTGTCATGCACCAATGAGGGTGAGAATAGGATGATTTGACAGATGAGTGCCTGGCTGAAAAATTGTTGCAGGGTCCAGGGTTTCAAATTTCTGGATCATTGGGATCTCTTCCGGGGAAGGTAGGCCCTGTACAGAAGGGGCAGATTACACATGAACCTGAGGGAGACCAATATTCTTGCGGACAGGTTTGCTAGAACTGTTGGCGAGATTTTAAAATAACTTGGTAGGGAGATGGGAATTGGAGTGATGGGGCTGACAACAGGGCTGCTGGTTTACAAGCAGAGGCAGTGTGTATTGAGACTGTCAGGAAGGATAGGCAGATGGACGTGCAAAACTGCAGTCAGTGGTATGAGTTACAATGTAAAAGGGGACAAAATTGAAAATTGATACAAGACTGAAGGTGTTATATTTAAATTCACACAGTATATGGAATAAAATAGATTATCTTGTAGCACCATTAGAGATTGGTAGGTATGACACTTTGGGCATCATTGCGTTGTGGCTGAAACAAGATTATAGTTGGGAGTTTAACATCCAAGGGTTCACACCATATCAAAAGGACAGGCAGGAAAGCAGAGGTAATGGAATGGCTCTGTTGGTAAAAAATGAAATCAAATTCTTAGAAAGAAGTGACATAGAGTCGGAAGATATAGAATCCTTGTGGGTAGAGTTAAGAAACTCCAAGAGTAAAAAGACTCTAATGGAAGTTATATACAGGCCTCTGGACAGTAGCCAGGATGTGGGATATAAATTACACTGGGAGATAGAAAAGGCATGTCAAAAGGGCAATGTTACGATAGTCATGGGGGATTTCAATATAAATTACACCGGGAGATATCAAAAGGGCAATGTTACGATAGTCACCGGGGATTTCAATATGCAGGTAGATTGGGAAAATCAAATCAGTTCTGGATCCAAGGAGAGAGAATTTTTAGAATGCCCACAAGATAGATCTTTAGAGCAGCTTGTGATTGAGCCCATAAAGCAACTAACTATTCTGGACTGGGTGTTGTGTAATAAAAACATAGAAACATAGAAAATAGGTGCAGGAGTAAGCCATTCGGCCCTTCGAGCCTGCACCGCCATTTATTATGATCATGGCTGATCATCCAACTCAGAACCCCGCCCCAGCCTTCCCTCCATACCCCCTGACCCCCATAGCCACAAGGGCCACATCTAACTCCCTCTTAAATATAGCCAATGAACTGGCCTCAACAGTTTCCTGTGGCAGAGAATTCCACAGATTCACTACTCTCTGTGTGAAGAAGTTTTTCCTAATCTCGGTCCTAAAAGGCTTCCCCTCTATCCTCAAACTGTGGCCCCTCGTTCTGGACTTCCCCAACATCGGGAACAATCTTCCTGCATCTAGCCTGTCCAATCCCTTTAGGATCTTATACGTTTCAATCAGATCTCCCCTCAATCTTCTAAATTCCAACGAGTACAAGCCCAGTTCATCCAGTCTTTCTTCATATGAAAGTCCTGCCATCCCAGGAATCAATCTGGTGAACCTTCTTTGTACTCCCTCTATGGCAAGGATGTCTTTCCTCAGATTAGGGGACCAAAACTGCACACAATACTCCAGGTGTGGTCTCACCAAGGCTTTGTACAACTGCAGTAGTACCTCCCTGCTCCTGTACTCGAATCCTCTCGCTATAAATGCCAGCATACCATTCGCCTTTTTCACCGCCTGCTGTACCTGCATGCCCACTTTCAATGACTGGTGTATAATGACACCCAGGTCTCGTTGCACCTCCCCTTTTCCTAATCGGCCACCATTCAGATAATAATCTGTTTTCCTATTTTTGCCACCAAAGTGGATAACTTCACATTTATCCACATTAAATTGCATCTGCCATGAATTTGCCCACTCACCCAACCTATCCAAGTCACCCTGCATCCTCTTAGCATCCTCCTCACTGCTAACACTGCCACCCAGCTTCGTGTCATCCGCAAACTTGGAGATGGAGATGCTGCATTTAATTCCCTCATCCAAGTCATTAATATACATTGTAAACAACTGGGGTCCCAGCACTGAGCCTTGTGGTACCCCACTAGTCACCGCCTGCCATTCTGAAAAGGTCCCGTTTATTCCCACTCTTTGCTTCCTGTCTGCTAACCAATTCTCCACCCACACCAATACCTTACCCCCAATACCGTGTGCTTTAAGTTTGCACACTAATCTCCTGTGTGGGACCTTGTCAAAAGCCTTTTGAAAATCCAAATATACCACATCCACTGGTTCTCCCCTATCCACTCTACTAGTTACATCCTCAAAAAATTCTATGAGATTCGTCGGACATGATTTTCCTTTCACAAATCCATGCTGACTTTGTCTGGTCATTTCACCGCTTTCCAAATGTGCTGTTATCACATCTTTGATAACTGACTCCAGCAGTTTCCCCACCACCGACGTTAGGCTAACCGGTCTATAATTCCCCGGTTTCTCTCTCCCTCCTTTTTTAAAAAGTGGAGTTACATTAGCCACCCTCCAATCCTCAGGAACTAGTCCAGAATCTAACGAGTTTTGAAAAATTATCACTAATGCATCCACTATTTCTTGGGCTACTTCCTTAAGCACTCTAGGATGCAGACCATCTGGCCCTGGGGATTTATCTGCCTTCAATCCCTTCAATTTACCTAACACCACTTCCCTACTAAAATGTATTTCGCTCAGTTCCTCCATCTCACTGGACCCTCTGTCCCTTACTATTTCTGGAAGATTATTTATGTCCTCCTTAGTGAAGACAGAACCAAAGTAATTATTCAATTGGTCTGCCATGTCCTTGCTCCCTATAATCAATTCACCTGTTTCTGTCTGCAGGGGACCTACATTTGTCTTTACCAGTCTTTTCCTTTTTACATATCTATAAAAGCTTTTACAATCTGTTTTTATGTTCCCTTCCAGTTTTTTCTCATAATCTTTTTTCCCCTTCCTAATGAACCAGATTTGATTAGGGAGATTAAGCTCAAGGAACACTTAGGAAAAAGCCATTGTGATATGATAGAATTCACCCTGCAACTTAAGAGGGAGAAGGTAAAGTCATATATATCAGTATTACAATGGAGTAAAGGGAATTACAGAAGTATGAGAGAGGAGCTATGAGAAAGTTGATTGGAAGGGGGCACTAACAGAGATGGTGACAGAACAAGTATGGCTGGAGGGCCAGGGAAAAACTCAGAAGGCACAAAATAGATACATCCCAAAGAAGAAGAAGTATTCTAAAAGCAGGATGACACAATCGTAGCTGCCAAGGGAAGTCAAAGCCAACATAAACACAAAAGAGAGGGCATATAATAGAACAAAGATTAGTGGGAAGTTAGAGGATTGAGAAATGTTTAAAAAAACAACAGAAGACCATAAAAAAAGCCAAGGGGGGAAAGATGAAATATGAAGGTAAGCTAGCCAACAATATCAAAGAGGATATCAAAAGTTCTTTTTAGATAATCTTCCAGAAATAGTAGGGGACAGAGGGTCCAGTGAGATGGAGGAACTGAGCGAAATACATGTTAGTAGGGAAGTGGTGTTAGGTAAATTGAAGGGATTGAAGGCAGATAAATCCCCAGGGCCAGATGGTCTGCATCCTAGAGTGCTTAAGGAAGTAGCCCAAGAAATAGTGGATGCATTAGTGATAATTTTTCAAAACTCGTTAGATTCTGGACTAGTTCCTGAGGATTGGAGGGTGGCTAATGTAACTCCACTTTTTAAAAAAGGAGGGAGAGAGAAACCGGGGAATTATAGACCGGTTAGCCTAACGTCGGTGGTGGGGAAACTGCTGGAGTCAGTTATCAAAGATGTGATAACAGCACATTTGGAAAGCGGTGAAATGATCGGACAAAGTCAGCATGGATTTGTGAAAGGAAAATCATGTCTGACGAATCTCATAGAATTTTTTGAGGATGTAACTAGTAGAGTGGATAGGGGAGAACCAGTGGATGTGGTATATTTGGATTTTCAAAAGGCTTTTGACAAGGTCCCACACAGGAGATTAGTGTGCAAACTTAAAGCACACGGTATTGGGGGTAAGGTATTGGTGTGGGTGGAGAATTGGTTAGCAGACAGGAAGCAAAGAGTGGGAATAAACGGGACCTTTTCAGAATGGCAGGCGGTGACTAGTGGGGTACCGCAAGGCTCAGTGCTGGGACCCCAGTTGTTTACAATATATATTAATGACTTGGATGAGGGAATTAAATGCAGCATCTCCAAGTTTGCAGATGACACAAAGCTGGGTGGCAGTGTTAGCTGTGAGGAGGATGCTAAGAGGATGCAGGGTGACTTGGATAGGTTGGGTGAGTGGGTAAATTCATGGCAGATGCAATTTAATGAGGATAAATGTGAAGTTATCCACTTTGGTGGCAAAAATAGGAAAACAGATTATTATCTGAATGGTGGCCGATTAGGAAAAGGGGAGGTGCAATGAGACCTGGGTGTCATTATACACCAGTCATTGAAAGTGGGCATGCAGGTACAGCAGGCGGTGAAAAAGGCGAATGGTATGCTGGCATTTATAGCGAGAGGATTCGAGTACAGGAGCAGGGAGGTACTACTGCAGTTGTACAAGGCCTTGGTGAGACCACACCTGGAGTATTGGGTGCAGTTTTGGTCCCCTAATCTGAGGAAAGACATCCTTGCCATAGAGGGAGTACAAAGAAGGTTCACCAGATTGATTCCTGGGATGGTAGGACTTTCATATAAAGAAAGACTGGATGAACTGGGCTTGTACTCGTTGGAATTTAGAAGATTGAGGGGGGGATCTGATTGAAACATATAAAATCCTAAAGGGATTGGACAGGCTAGATGCAGGAAGATTGTTCCCGATGTTGGGGAAGTCCAAAACGAGGGGCCACAGTTTGAGGATAGAGGGGAAGCCTTTTAGGACCGAGATTAGGAAAAACTTCTTCACACAGAGAGTAGTGAATCTGTGGAATTCTCTGCCACAGGAAACAGTTGAGGCCAGTTCATTGGCTATATTTAAGAGGGATTTAGATATGGCCCTTGTGGTTACGGGGGTCATGGGGTATGGAGGGAAGGCTGGGGTGTTTCTATGTTTCTATGATACATAAGGAGTAAATGAGAGACCAGTGTAGATATTGGACTGCTGGAAAATGACTCTGGAGAGGTAGTAATGGGGTCAAGAAAATAGCGGACAAACTGAATAAATGCCTTGCATCAGTCACTAGCAGTACGCTGGAAGTTTGAGAGTATCAAAGGGCAGAAGTAAGTGCAGTTGCAATTACAAGGGAGAAGGTGCTTGGGAAACTGAAAGTATTGTGTGTTTATTATATCAGTTATATTTAAGTAATCTTGTATATATTAGTTGATTAAGCATTCTTAATAGTTTAAATAATTAATTACGGGTTATATATAAAAATATGTTCATTGCTTATGGCATCACACTATCAAGTGATACGTGCACATCTTATTTAAAGTAAAGACAAAGTCACACTTGCATTTCAGACTCCTTGTCTTCCTCTGAACTAATTTAATTTAATGTTTTAAAGTTACAAAACTTAATATTGATGATGAGGTGTTTTTACAACGAACCCAAGACAGCATTTCACCTGCTGGAGCACAGCAAGAGGTTCAACTAAAATGCAGTGGGAGCAATGATGAGTAAAACGAAACACACGGCACATGTAGAGATGGGTTGAGTTTTAAATAGAAAATAGTGTTCTTCAGAAGGGAAGACACAATCAAGTTTTTTTTTAAAGAAAACACAGAAAATGAAAGGATTCTGGGTTCATAAAGAGTGAGTACAGGGTGATCATAATCACAAAAAAAATCAGAAATGATTGGCTACATTGGAAAGATTGACGATTATACAACAGGTAATTGACTCATGTGTTCTGAATTACTGGAACAGTATTTTGAAGCAAATGAAATAGCCAATGAGAACCGAGTGCCAATTTTGCTGAGTGTATTAGGCTTAAAGGCATGCAGTTTGCTTTGAAGTTTGACTGCTCCAAACAAGCCAGCAGGAATGAGCTTTGATGATATTGCTAAGTAATGAAGGAACATTTAGAACCAAAGCTATTGTTGATTGCAAAATGTTTTAGGTTTCATAAGCAGAATCAAAAAGAAAGAGAGTCCATTTCAATGTATGTGGCTGAATTGAAGAAGTTGTGTCAGCATTGTCAGTTTGGTGATGGACTTAATGATACACTAATAGATCGTTTTGTTTGTGAAATCTTAAAAGAAAGCAATCAAGAATGGCTTCTAACTGAAGCACAACTTACATTTAAAAGCACAGTGAAAATCACTGTTGCAATGGAAACTGCAGACAGAAATGCAATTGACTTGGAGTCAAGAATGAATGTGAGCGTGAACAAAATTGCATCATTTAAACAGAAGCAAGTCTGGCCAAACAAATTGTGTTACTGTTGTGGCAGGGGCTCACATACATCAATCAAATGCAGATGTAAAGGTGAAACTTGCAGAAAATGTAATGAAGTAGGACATATACAAAGAGCATGTTAGGCAGATAAGAATAAGTAGACTGCAAAGGGAAGAGAAAAAGCTAAAAAGTCAAGTTGCAGTTTCGAAAAGAGCACTAAACTGCATGCTGTTGATGAAAAATCTGTTAATGATGAGAGTGACATAGGATTGTGTAGATTTTCAGTGTGAAAAATAATAATAGACAAGCAACGTGGCTTACACCAGAAGTGAACGGCAAATTAATGAAAATGGATTAGACACTAGTTCAGCTGTTTCAGTCACTCCACAAAATGAGTAAGAAGAGCATTTAAAACATACCAAACTGAAGCTTGCAGATGTCCAAATAAGAACTTATACTGGAGAAAAGATAACTCCTGTGGGAATGACATCCGTAACAGTGAAATACAACAATCAACAAGGCAAATTGAGCTTGTATGTGGTAAAAACAGAAAGATCAGCATTGTGGGGATATGAGTGGCTGAGACAACTACAACTTGATTGAAGATCTATCCACCATTTGCATGCCACATCCCCTGCAATGAAACCAATTGAGAACGAATTAAGGAAGGTATTGGATGATACCACAACTGTCTCCATGCCGAACATAATGAACTGCTGTCCATCAGAGGACAAACAGATATTGGAGCCAACCTGTGCCTCAGGTTGGAAAGCATATTGGACCGAGGAGGGAACATGCTGCTCAGAGGAAGCATAAAGGTGACAAAAGCAGTAATCCGACTGCAACAAGTTTTGTAGGCGACATATCTGAGGAAGCTTCTGTTATGTTAATCAGGCAATTATTTACGAAATGTGGCTTGGTTTAAAACTGGAAGACAGTTCAAGGATCTGCAGGAAAGTTGCAAGCATTCAGCTTTTGTGAGTATAAAGCAGGGGTCCCCAACCTTTTTTGCACTGCAGACTGGTTTATTATTGACGATATTCTTGCGGACCAGCCGGCCGGGGGTGGGGGCAGGGGTGGTGGGTGGTGGTTGGGTTGCCAACGGACAACAGTAGCAGTCAAATACGTTGTGTTTACCCCAAGAAAGACTACAATGACCATGAAGCCTTACACGGGACTTGCGCATGCGTGTACATGCCGATTTTTTTCTACAAATCACTTTTGGCGATTCTGTTCGGAGTGGGGTGGGGTGTTAATCACGACCGGAATATAGGTGATAAGTGGCTAATGCACTCAATTTCGTTTCTAAAAGGGTTTATCTAACAAATTTAATATTAAACACACAGCACATATTTTCCCCGTATGAACATATAAAATCATTGCAACACACCAATATTGCTGAATCAGTGGGAGCCCTGGGCTTGTTTCCCTGCAACAAGACGGTCCCATCGAGGGGTGATGGGAGACAGCGATACTTGAAGGGGGTTCCTTATGTCCAGTCTATTCCACAATTTAGTTTGCATTGCATTCATTGCAGAGATATATTGGAAATGGAAGCAACGTTTTCAGTGCTTCCGTGGCTATCTCAGGATATTCAGCCTTGACCTTGATCCAGAATGCCGGCCCGCCGTCATTTGCAAGTTCGAGGAGTTCATCTTCTTCCCGAGCTGACATGGATGACGCATGCGTAATGACCTTGTGTGCGTTCAAGCTCAACAGTGGGCGTGACAGGGGATGAGGAAAGGTTTCCTCACGGCCCGGTCACACATGCTTTGCGGCCCGGTGGCTGGTATAAAGAACCAGAATCTATTCTGTGTGCTTTAAAGTTATTGCATGAACTACAAGTGGGAGACAAAAAGCTGCTTGTAACAGTAGATGTAAAGACCAAAGCCCAGCTGGATGAATAAAAGGTGAAAAAGAAAGGAGTCAATGGAGATACAAAAACAGGGGATTCATCAGATGATGTTGTGGATACGGAAACTAAGAGGGGAGATCAGATCGTAAAGGGAACAGTAGAGGGAATAACAAGAGAATACTCCAGTGAACTAAACGCACCTTCCCAAGACTAGGAGAAGAAAAAGGAGGGAAGAGATAGAGAGAAAGGATGTGAATGTGAAAGAGAATGGTGCGAAAGAGAAAAGGAATGTGAAAAAGAAAAAGAAAGAGATCGAAGTAGATCCAGAGAGAGAAAAGAAGAGGAAAGGTGTCCAGAGCTGTCAGAACCACTTCCTGCAGTTTCAGAATCAACTCCTACAATGACCACAGGGGAGACCCCAGAATCCGAGGTTGTTTCACAGCTACAAGTCTCACCTGCCAAACAGAGTGAATCCCCCCTGTCAGGAAAGATGTTATCCCATGGAAGCTAGAAATCCTCCACAGAGATTAAATCTTTCAACCTGAATGGGACAATTTAAAATTTACTATGCTGCGGATATCCGTATATAGTAGTTGGATTATATAATGAACTATGTATATAGTTGAGATGCACTCCTTATTGGGTTGGAGCTTATAGCTAAGCAGAGAGGAGAGCTGTGTATTTAATATTTCAGATATATTAGAGTAATCCACAACCTGGATCAACACGCTGACACTGTGTGAAGACTTGCATGCTTCAAGGACTCCATCAGCCGATGCCAGCTCACGGCCACCTATGTTGGGATGGCTGTGGATGAGATGGCAGACGAGGATTGATCCGACCCCAGTTCCCAAATGGACAGACTGTAGACTGCCCCCCAGACCATGCTTCCTCATGAATCAAGCCAACTTTTCAATATATGCATTTAAGGTGGAGGTTTACAGGTTATTGATTAGTCAAGGCATGAAAGGTTTCAGGAAGAAGGCAGGAAAACGGGGTTGAGGGGGAAATGGATCAGCCATGATGAAATGGCAGTGCAGACTCGATGGGCCAAGTGACTTAATGCTTCTCTTATGTCTTATGGTCTCATGCTGATGGAACTCTGCAGGTCAAGCAGCATTTGTGGAGGGCAGTACTTCCAGCTGAGACATTTCACCAGGACTCTTGTCTAATCCAGTCAAAATTAAAGGTTTCAGCCCAAAGCATAGTCTGGGTTTGACAAGAATGCTAATTTTCAAATTAGGTGTAATATACCAGAGTGTATTCAGCTGATACCTCACTCCCTTTCCAAGCATGAATTCCTTTTTCTCTATGCCAATACAAGTCAGGTTGTAAAGCATTTCCATCTTAGGAAGTCCATAGTTCCATTCTTGTGTGCAAAATGAAACATAAATTCTGGTGCATTAGAATGACACTTGAGCTCCCAGAATGATGTTTTTTGTTTCTGAACTCAGAACTACACAAATTTATTGTGTCCACCTGCCTGGTGCACACCAGCAAAACCTGATTTGAGGTGATTATTGACCACAATAGGAAGAAATCAAGGATCCATGAGGGGACCAGAGGTGGAAAGGCTTGGTAACTTTAACTTCTTTGGTATTATCATTTCAGAAGATCTGTACTGGGACCAACATGTAAGCTCTATTACAAACAAGACACGGTAGCACCTCCACTTTCTTAGAGGTTTGTGCTGTTTTCTTGGAGTGCTGCCACAAGAAAATAGCATTCATCATCAAGGACCTCCACCATCCACACCATGCTCTGTCCTTGCTGCTGCCATCGGGAAGGTGGATCAAGGAAACGATCCACCCAGCCAACACACTTTTTGTCCCTCTTCCCTCCAAGAGAAGGCTCAGGAGAAAACTCATACGGCTAGATTTGGGAACAGCTTCTTTCCAACTGTGATAAGACTGCTGAACGGATCCTGACCCGGATGTGGGCCGTACCCTCCAAATATCCGGACCTGCACCTCGTTTTTTTTGCACTACCTTACTTTCCATTTTCCTATTTTCTATTTATGATTTATAATTTAAATTTTTAATATTTACTAATATTTACTATTTTTAATATGTAATATTTGTAATCCAGGGAGTGGGAAGTACAGAATCAAATATCGCTGTGATGATTGTACATTCTAGTACCAATTGTTTGGCGACAATAAAGTATAAAGTATAAAGTATTAGATCCCACACCATCATGACCAGGAACAATGATTACCCTTCAACTATTAGGCTCCTGAACCAGTGTGGATAATTTCAGTAACCTCAACACTAAATTTATTCCACAAGCTTTGGATTCACTTTCAAGAACTCTACAATTCATGTTCTGTATATTATCTAATTATGATTATGATTATTATTATTTGTTTTGTAATTGCAATAGTTTGTCTTTTGCACATTGTTTGTTTGTCAGTCCTTATGAGTAGTTTTTCATTGGTTCCCTTGATACTGAACCTGATCAATTTACAAGATTTAAATGTGCGTTAAATCTGCTCTGAAGTTGCTGACTTCCAACTGATGTCATTATCTTCTCTATCCATTATAACTGAACTCTCCAATAGTTTGAGGAATCTGAACATATATAGGCTGTGCAGTGTAATTTCTGTATTCAGATGGTATTTTTGAGTATATGTTTGACTCAAATATGAAATTCCTTGGGACTGAAAATGCAGGTGAGTAAAAAGTTCTGTAATGCCTGAATAAAATTATGCCAATGTTAATGGAAATAACCTGCCAGTGCAACACCAATAAATAACAAGCAGGATTTCCCAGTGGCCAAACATTTTAATTTCAATTCTCATTCCCATTCGAACATGACAGTCCATGCCCACTTCTTGAGCCAAGATGAGGCCACCTTCAAGATGGAGGATATTCCATCTAGCTAACCTCCAAACTGATGGCATGAATATCAATTTCCCTTCAGGTAAACAAATTCCACCCCACCCCTCCCTTCTCTATTCACCACTCTGACTTCTTACTTCTTCTCACCTGCTTATTACTTGCCCCTGGATCCCCTCCTTCTTCCTTTTCTCCTATGGTCCACTCTTCTCTCCAGTCAGATTCTTTCTTCTCCAGCCTTTCTGCTTTCCCTCCCACCTGGCTTCACATGTCACCTACCAGCTAGCCTCTTTCCCCTGCCTCCACCTTTTTATTCCATCATCTTCTCCCTTCCTTCTTAGTCCAGAAGAAGGGTCTCGGCCTGAAACATCAATTGTTTGTTTTTTCCATAGATGCTGTCTGACCTGTTGAGTTCCTCCAGCATTTTGTGTGCATTGCTTTGGATCTCCAGCATCTCAGACTTTCTTGTGTTTATTAAGTATCAAGTGTGTTGGATTTTTGGAGAGTTGTTACAGCTTTTTTTAAAGATTTCATTGCATAGTATAAAAAGAAAGTTTGGATGGAATAGAATTTTGAGGTCACAAACAAGAGAACATCTGCAGATGCTGGAAATCCAGCCAACACTGACAAAATGCTGGAGGAACTCAGGAGGCCAGGCAGCATCTATGGAAAAGGGTACTGTCGACATTTCAGGCCAAGACCCTTCATCAGGACTTCTGAGGTCCCCAGTTTTCAAAAGCAAGATTAAAAAATAATCAACTCTTAAAACTAGACAGTTGAATATGAGAACAATTGTTAAAAGCTTCATTACGTAAAGGGGTCCCCTTTCTCTCATTTCTAGTAGCCACATCCTCTCTCCCTTAGATTTTTTTCCTGTTATCCCACTGTTCCCAGTAGCTTATCACTTTCCCTTCCCCCAGCCGTTCCATCCATCCATCACCCTCACACTCTTCCCAGTGGTTCCTCTCCGAACCTCCTTCCTTTTATTCCATGATCCCGCTCTCCACTCTTAGCAGATTCTATTATTTTCAGCCCATTGTCTCCTCCACCTATTACCTCCCAAATTCTTGGTTCATTCCCACTCTCTTCTCTCCTTCATCTGCCTACACCCCCTCACCTGGACCCATGTATCACCCACCAGCTCTTGCTGTGCCCCTCCCTCCCAACTTTTTATACTAGCTCTCCACCCTCTATCTTTCCAATCCTAATAAGGGTCTCGATTCAGAGCAGCAACTGTCCATTTCACTCCAAAAGTAATGCCTGACCTACTAGATTCATTCAGAGCCTTTGTGTGTTACCATGAAATGGTTTGGAATCTACTGCAGATTGTCTAAAAAAGTGGATTCAGTGTTGACCTTGCAGAAGAAGCCGGAGAGTGGTAGTAGATGTGGTGTCTCTGACTGGAGGCCTGTGGCTAGTTGTGTGCTGCAGGAATTGGTACTGGGTCAGTTGATGTTTTTCATCTATATTATTGATTTAGATGATAAGGTGGTAAACTGGATCAGAAGATTTGCAGATAACACCAACATTAGGGTGTAGGGAAAAATAAGGAAGGCTACCTGTGTTGAAGCTTGAAGGTATATCGAGAAGAATGAGAAACATTAGCTTACCACGGACACAGTTCCAGAGAATGTGTATTGTAACTTTGATTTGGATCACTTCTGAACCATAGCAGGAGCAACTAACTTTAACTGGAGATGTCCAAAGCTGCAGAGAAGGTGCGTGTGTATCACTATCAATGCAGTTAGTTCTTTAGCACATCAAAATTATCATACAGACGTTTGTAAGTTGTGCCAATTAAGTAAGAGCATCGCTGTGTAAAACTAAAAGTAAAAGAGAAAGTGGAATTAACATACTCTTTTGTTTTATTTTGCCACCAAGAATTCAACGTCTTTGTTAAAAACAGCTATCCAACAAACCGACATTTCATAAAAGAAGAAAGCTGATAACTAAATAGTTCAGTGTTGTTAAATCTATCCATGATAGATTGTGGCAGGAATTTTATTCATATTTCAGATGGAATACAAGTTAGCTCAGAGACCAGAGCCAAAATTTTAGATTATGCAACATTCAACGTTGAGTTTTCAGCAGCATTTGAAGATGTCAGCCAGGTCACTGTAGATCAAACCAAATTCCAAATGCATTCATTGGGTCCAGGAAAGACTACTCCATGAGTCAAACACAAAAGCTGTTGAATAGGTAGGAAAATACACTCTTCCAGCTAAATATTTTATTAGGATTGGGTTTAGTTGCGTAATTAAGTTAGCAAAGATTTGGCACTGCTAAGTGAGCAAAAACAATGACGATCATCATTCACACCAACAGCTGACACTTACAATGTATTCAGCTCTCAACCTCGCAGTTCATTAAATGATAAGACTAAAATGCTGACTGAAATATATGACACAAGTAATCTGCTTGCTCCATGAGCTTTGTTAGTTTTTTTTCAGTGAAAGAATATTAAGTGATACCTAATGTCTGTGAAAGTAGTCTACCACTAAGTCTGAAAGCCATCAGTTTAAGAACATTGTAGGGATTTGAATGTACATCTGGATTACAACCATCATCAAAGTAGATTAACTGGAACCTTGCTGTGTGAATATTCACTGCTAGACTTGCCTAAAAACATAACAAATGCTATTTAAAAGTAATTGATTGATCAGGAAGTGCTCTGAAACATCTGTGGGGTTTGAAATGGGTTACAGAAATTCATCATTGTTTTTAATCAAAGACTTTTGAATCCTAAGGGATGGAAAGTAGAAACCCAAAGAATACAATCTTCACGGTTCCTTTTAAGCTGCACATGTGCACGGCTGCACAGTAAACTGAAATACTACCTTCACATAGTCGTTTGTTGCTACACAGCTGGAATTTTCCTTTATATAATGTTTTATTAAAGTGCCGTGCAGTTATCAAGCAATGAAGAATATCCTGCTCAAAGCAATGACTGGTACATGCAGCCATAAAAAAATAGAGGGGATGTTGACAAAAAGATAACAATATAATTCAAAATACTGATCATAGTGGACAAATGAGAACTGGAAAACCACAATTCTGTTGTTTTACAATAACCTTTTCCTGTATTATATGTTTCTGAGTGGGCAAATTAATTTCAGCATGTGTTATTCACACAAAGAAATGTGTTGCAGTAACAATTTTCAGAGAGTGGAACAAATTATGATTGTTGCTGGTAATACATGCGATTGTAAAAGCTTAATGTGAATTTAATACCTGCACACAAAGTACAGTCAGTAGCCTAATTAACCTTGTGAGTCTATAATGCAACATAAATCAAATCAGCTATCGAACGTGAATAATATGAGTATGTCACCAGTTTTTATCTATCTTTAAGCTATATCATGTTTCTGACTGACATTTTTTATTGTTTATCAAAAAAGTAAATGAGAATGAGAGTTAGGTACTAATATGATTAACAGAAGAAACTTGCAAAATTCATATTTAATTGACTTGTAATTTTATAATGCTCTGCAATCTTCCTCTTAATAAAAGATTAAATTTATGTTCAATGCAAAGTAGAAATTTTTGCTTGTAGAAATCTATTGCTGTAAAAGTACTCCTTGAATATGCTTTACAGACTGAATTGCTTTGTTACTCAAGATGAAACACAGAATTCAGAACATAATGTAGACCAGAACAACACAGGCATTTGTATTATCATTCACATTATGTGGTGAAAAATGGGAAAGATGAGGCATTGAACTTTTTTAGCACTGATATAAATTTCGGATTCTGATGGTGCTAGAGCTGTACAACAACCTCCACAGACATTGTATCATATCACCTTATCAAGAAATGCTCCTTCCATCCCTTTTGTTTCTTGCAATTGTCCAATTTCCACTTAAATACATCGATGCAATTGAACTCAACTAATCCATGAGTTTTCATCTTCAGTCTGGGTTGATTTTCCCCTGGATCATTTAAAGGACTGATTACTTTTTTTAATTTTGGTTCCTGGTTGCAGACTTCCATATCCATTTTATCGGCACTCCCCCTTTATAATTTTATAGATGTCTATCATATTATGTCAGAGAGAAATAGAAGTGTTTCTAGTCTGATAGCATCAGCATATTTGTAAGAATAGGGGTTTCAGTGGATTTAATAACTTAATGGAATTGTCTTGAGTATTAGCACTATTTGTTATCTCTTTATAACACAGATTATCAATTGAGGTGACACTGAAGTTGTATAGAGTGGCAATATGTGTGGGAATAATTTGATGATATTTCTCTGCCACAGCGTTAAAAGTAACCCTTCAAAGTGTTATACCTTGCATTCCTTCTAAGGTAAAGCTCTGATAAACTTGAGCTCTTAGTGGCACGACACTGGCAGATTTTACACAGGGTTGAATACCATTTCTATTAATTTGCAACTCACTTTTCTTTTAATGATTATCACAGTATGTTTTCCAGTGGATCAGGTAATTTAAAAGGGGGAGCAGGAAATGGGGTCCTTGTGAGTGAAAAGGGATTACAGAAACAGTGACACATGAGTGAAAAGAGAGTGCTGGAACCAGGGACCCTGAGAATGGATAAAAACCTTGGCAAACAATTTTGGATGCCTCACCATTGATAGCTCATCATTAATTTATTATCAAGAAAATACTATAAAATTATAGGAAATGCAGCAGAAATTACAGGGATATTCTCTGGAGGTCTAACTTATTACCTCATGACTTTTTCTATTCCAGCATCACAAGCCTTGCACTGTTAACACTACTTCAATTGACAATAATTTCTATTTTATAGCAGTGTTCACTAATTTGCAAAATTTGCATCATATCCTTCAAATCTCTTACATTAGAGATATTATCATGCTTCACCATTTTGTGACTTTTTCTCCAAGATGGTTTGGAAATAAAAGTTACTTCTCATTCATTTTAAAGCAAGGTGTTTCTGATCATTTTAGAGATGTGCAAAGGGTAGGTAACCTGTTAGACACAATTGATATCACCATGCTTAATACCTCTTCCATTCCCTAGCAACCCATTAATCTATCTGGACAATCAGCAATTTACTAGGTTATCATTGTAAAAGTACATTTAGTTCTGCCCGTCTGTGGAGAAGGAAATAAAAAAAAACGATATGAATTTCCATGGGAATTTTCCAAATATTCTAACTGTAGAGCAAGTTTAATTAAAATTCAGGACAAGAAACATAAACACGGGGGGGAAGAAAGGAAAAGCTTCAGCCCCCTTCCTTTTCAGTCCTGATGAAGGGTCTGAGTCTGAAACGGCAACTGATTATCCCCTTCCATAGATTCTGCCTGACTTGCTGAGTTATTCTAGCATATTGTGTGTGTTGTTCAAGATTTTCAGCATCAGCAGAATCTCTAGTATTTAAGAGTACAAATCACTCAAATTCATGTATTTATCACATATACATCGAAACATACAGTGAAACGTGTTGTTTGCATTTTTAAAAAACCACAATCAGCACTTATTGCATCCCACAGTCCCAGGGAAACATTGGATTGTGTAGAGGGAGAGAGAGTGAGTGCGGACAGTCAACACTTTTTGAGTGCCAGATTTTCTGAGGAGAACTTGGCTAGTGCGTAATTAGGCACTTGGCAATGACCAATAAAAAGAAGTTAGGTTTAAGCAGAGCAGCCATTGTGTGAGTGGATCAGTGTTAGAGTGGGGAGTTGAGGATTTTGTTCATCAAAGCTTAGGAGATGAATAGGCCACAGGTAGATACTTCTTCTGTTATTTGTTCATTATTTCTTTCATTTAGAGCACTGGAGATGCCATACAGGATACGAGAATGCTCCTCTTGTGGGATGTGGGGAAGCAGGGAGACCTCCAGTGTCCCTGACCACCACACCTTAAAGAAGTGCATCCAGCTGCAGCTTCTAACAGACCATGTTAAGGAGTTGGAGCTGGAACTGGATGAACTCCAGAACATTCGGGAGGCTGTGGGGTTGATAGACAGGACCTATAGGGAACTAGTTACACTCAAGGTGAAGGACTGAGTGACTGTCAGGATGGGGAAAGGGGATAGGCAGCCAGTGCAGAGTACCCCTCTGGTCATTCCCCTCAACAACAGGTGTGCTTTGGATACTGTTGGGAAGGATGATCTAGCAGAGGACAGCACAGCAGTCAGGTCTCTGGCACCGAGTCTGACTCTGTGGCTCAAAAGGGAGGCAATCTGTGCTGGTAGGAGATTTATTGGTTAGGAGAACAGAAGGGAGGTTCTGTGGACGAGAACAAGATTAGTTGCCTTCTAGGTGCTGGGGTCAACGTTCTCAGGTAGGAGGGTGAGCAGCCAGAGACTGTGCTCCACATTGGTACCAATGCATGGGTAGGAGGGCTGACAAGAGTGTCCAGGGACTCAGTTAAAGGGCTGGATCTCCAGGGTTGCTACCCATGCCACGTGCTACTGAGGGCAGAATCAGGAAGATCATACGGTTTAATTCGTGGCTAAGGATTTGGTGCAGCGGGGAGGGGTTCAAGTATTTGGATCTTTGGGCTCTCTTCCAAGGAAGGTGAGATCTATACAGAAGGGACGGTTTGCACCTGAACTGGAGGGGAACTAATATCCTAGCGGGAAGGTTTGCTGGTGCTGCAAAGGAGGCTTGAACTAGAGATGCAGGGGCAAGGCAACCTGAACGCCAGAACAGATAGTAGTGTGGTTGTGGAAAAAGATGTTGTTAAGCCTACATACAAAGTCAGAAATCAAAAGGTGAGGTGAACGGTCTGAGCAATGTACTGTTCAGTGCAAGGAGCATTGTAGGAAAGGCAGATGTGCTGACAGCATGGGTCAGCACACGGAATTATGACATTATTGCCATTAGTGAGACTTAGCTGGAGGAGGGACAGGACCTGCAGCTCAATGTTCCTGGGTTCTGTTGCTTTAGGTGTGAAAGGTCAAGAGGGATTAAAGGGGAAGGATGGCATTACCAAAAATGGAAAATGTCACAGTAGTGCTCAATCAGGACAGACTGGAGAGCTCTTCTAGTGAGTCTTTATGGATAGAAATGAGGAATAAGAAAGGTATGACCATGTTCATGGAACTATATTATATACCACCCAACAGTCTGTCGGATTTTGAGGAACAAATTTGTAGAGACATTGCAGACTGTTACAAGAAACGTAAGGTTGTGATAGTAGGTCATTTTTAACTTCCCACATATTGACTGGGACTCCCATACTATAAAAGGGCTGGATAGGAAAGAGTTTGTCAAATGTGTTCAGGGAAGTTTCCTGAATCGGTACATAGAAGTCCCAACTAGAGAGTGGGTGATACTAGATCTATTAGGGAATGAGACAGGGCAGGTGATAGAAGTTTGTGTAGTGGAACACTGCATCTAGTGATCATAATGCCAGTAATTTCAAGGTAATTACACCCTATCCTCATTACATGCGGGGGATACGATCCTGAAGTCGGCGCAAATTGTGAAAACGCATAACATGAATAACTATTTAAATGGAGAAAATAGGGATGCGTTCTGGAGGCTTCCTAAGTATGTTTTATCTGTAATTTATTCACATTTTCATACCAATACAACACAAAAGCAGTAACACAAGGCAACATTCGTATTATATTTCATCAATTTAAGGTCATATTCAATGTAATAAATCATAGAAAGTTAACATCCTAGGGTGTACAGTACTCACCAACAGTGGCAGGTGTGTTCGCCCCGGGAAATGAGTGGTTGTTGTGGCATCGGGCAGCTTTACGTGGATAAGGTGGATGGTTATGTGTCGTCAGGATCATCAAGGACCAGCAAGGGACGAAGGAAGACTCACAGAACTGTCAGTACTGCTGGCAGCAGGAGATGACACCAGTTTGAAGAAAATGGTGAGGGTTGTTTGCTTGGCAGCATTTTGTTTTTCAGCATAAATTTGCTTGTAGGGAAGAAGGCTTGACTGCAGGGAACAACTGAAATGCTGACTCCGTTCTAAACTTGGGTCCATGTCCATCGCCGTTTATGCAAAGTGTCCACACCCTTAAAAAAGTCTGCCAATTGCTTCACCGTAAAATCCTTCACCTGCAACTCGACACTTTCTTCCTCATCGTTGTTAACTTTAAAGGCAAGATTCTGTTCCCGGCAGTAGTCTTCAGCCTCAACAGCAAAATGATTAGCAAACCAATCTTCAAAGATTTGACCAGTGACCCATGCTTTCTTGTTAGCTGCCCAGTGGACAGGAAGCATATTCTTACTCAAACCCTTAAGAGCACGGGGGTTTAGTGGATGGTAAACTAAGAGAGGCTTCATCTTACAGTCTCCTTCAGCATTGGAACACATAAGCAATCTATCCTTTGCTGCCATGAAACCTGACGCAGTTTTTTCAACCTTATTTATGTAAGTGCATTTCGGCATACGCTTCCAAAAAAGCCCGGTCTCGTCTGCATTAAACACCTGCTTTGGTGTGATGCCCAGCTCAGCTCTCACAGCCCGCAACTGCACAGGGTAGCGTTCAGCAGCTTCGTGGTCAGCACTAGCTTTCTCACCACGCACAACTAAATTGTGAAGCCTGTGATGATTAAGAAATTTAGAAAACCATCCCCTACTTGCATTAAAGCTAACAATATCACTTGACACTTCCTCACTAGCCTTGGGTAATTAGTTTGTGTGGATGCTGTGTGATGTACCCCACCCCACCCAAATAACAGACAATACACCAGATACGATTAAATGGTTTACAGTTTATAGATAAATTTAGAAAACCATCCCCTACTTGCATTAAAGCTAACAATATCACTTGACACTTCCTCACTAGCCTTGGGTAATTAGTTTGTGTGGATGCTGTGTGATGTACCCCACCCCACCCAAATAACAGACAATACACCAGATACGATTAAATGGTTTACAGTTTATAGATATTACTGGAACTATATAATTAATAGAGAATAAAATATAAAAGGAAAATAAAAGGTGACACACTTATCACAGTTCAATCTCTTCGTGCACAAACGGTTGGAGCTCAGGACCCTTCTTCTTCACCCTGAGACCCTTCGGCCCACCTCGACCGGCCGCCTGGGACCAACAACGGTGGTCGACCAGACGCTCCACGAGTTTGTCTCCGTCTCCTCTCCTCGCCGAACGCCCCATTTGGGGTCCGACCCCGTTAGCGGACTCACAGCACCTGGTCCATCCTCTGTCTCTCTCTCCCGCTTTTTGCCCCAAAACCCCACACATACAATATCTTCAGATACACTAAAAACATAACAACTATCCCAATTGGTTCGTAACACCTTCTTATCACAGTCTAACCCAAAACAAGCTGCTAGCGCAAGAACTTTCTCAGCGTTTAACATAACAAAGGAGCATTCCCAAGTATAACATTACAAAGAAGCCATTTTAATTAGCCTACGCAGTAACATAAAAGACGAAACCCCCTTACATTTATTTCATGCTCAAAGTACAAACTCAACATTTTCTCCATTTTTGTCATAATCGAGTTACGCGCTTTGGTAACAGTCTTTGAAGACACTTGTGATGAATCAATCACTGCACTTTTTATTTTCTCAGCATTTTTCTCTATGTTTCTGATCGTGGACTCACCCAGGCCGAAGTAGCGTCCCAGAGCTGAGTTACCTTCACCTGATGCCGCTCTGTTTATAATTTCCAACTTTTTTTCAAGTGTTAAAGTGGTTCCCTGCGGCTCGGCTGATGGCCCAGGACATGACATCGGACGCTTAGGAGGCATAGTTAAATATTTCAAGCACAAAATCAGTGCACCGTAGGTAAAAAGAACAACAGTTTAAGAGTGTAAGATCGCACGTTGCCAAAACCAATGCGAGACTGGCGGGATTGAAACTGTGAAGCGTGCGCACGTGACTTGTATTGGTGGGAAAGCAGTGCTCCTCGCATAACTGTGAGTTTTGGATGCATATAACGAGAAGTTGGTAGAAATAGGTTCCTCGCATAACTGTGAATCCACATAGTCTGAAGACGCATATAACGAGGATAGGGTGTATAAAAAGGATGGGTCCTTGGGTTGTGATTCCAAATTGGGGAAAGACCAATTTTGATGGTGTGCACTTGGTTCACAGAACAATACAAACAACAACAGAACAATAGCAACTAATCCACAACAGCAAAACAAGCCCCTCACCTCACTCTCACACATGCACCTACACACACACACACACACACACACACACACACACACACACGCGCACACCACATACACACGCACACACACACAGTCCTCTAACACAGGAGAGTTAATCCGACTGTTAGCCTCCAGTGGACCCATGGATTTGCAGACACTGGGCCTTTGATTTCCCCAGTGGTCTTAAATATCTAGGCCTTCAGCCATTGGGCCCCAAATTCTAGACTTCAAATCAATCGATTTTTGGGCTTTGATCTTCAGTGTCAACCCTCGGACTCACCGTTGAGGACGAATGTGGATCCTGGATGAGGACTGCAAATGCCCTGCCTGGAACTACGGATTGGCCAATGGTAGGAGCTCAAAGAGTACACCTCAAACTCTGGTCTCTCTAAATGGTGTACCTAGGGGTCACCAGTGCTCGTGTCTCCTGCCCCAATGGAACTTCAATCCCAGAACCCGCAAACAACTTGCTGACCTATGGTAAGGGAGCATTAGTGCTCATTTTTCCTAGTCTACCGACCCAACATCTGACCATGGAGGTCCTCCGTCACACATCCATGTCAGTCACCTTCAAACACAGAACGCGGAACATGGAATGGAGGTCTAGATTCCAGTGGGACCTCTAATTCCCTCTCATCCCTGTCCCTAAACCCTAACCGGATCCCGAACTCCACACTTTCACCCCAAAGCCATCCCTATGATCCTAAAAATTAGTTAAGACTGAGCCACGACCTTGACGGAGACTGCACTTCAGTCCCATCTTAACTGGCCATCTTTCAACACATTTCTGAAAAATCTTTATACCGGCTCAGATAGTTAGAAGTTCTGGAGAAATATCATTAATGTGCATTATATCTTTGCTTTAAAATAATCAGTTAGCCCAAAGAATAATCATGTTACTTTTAAATTTGACATTATCAGAGCAGTTAACTAAAAAATGATGAATGGAGTAGAGATAAAAGAACATCTTCAAGAAGGCAGAGAGGCAAAAAGGAGCCCAGAGCTTGTCAGCTGAAGAAGTAGTCACCAAAGTGAAGCAAAGAAAATTCAACAAGTACAAGAAGCCGGAACTATGAGAGGATTATCGAACAGAGAGAGGTCATTTAGATGTCGGGGTAGTGTATGGATATTGAGGTTAGGAAGGGTAATTTGAGCAGGTGAATCTTAAAATTAGGACATCTGTGTGAGAGAAGCAATTAACTCTATTCTGACGAAGAACATCAATTCCACAGATGCCTTGATGACTATGTTATTAAGTATTTCCTTATTTCTGTTTCAACCAGATTGCCTATCAACGCCAAGGTATGAACATCCTGTTCAAATCAAGAGGGAGTAATATTGTTTTTTTTTTTGGAATGCAATATCTGTTCCTAATTCCTGAACCAATTTAAATTGTGACTCTATTAATTTGTGGTGAAATTGTGTCGTTGATTGCATATGTAACTCCATGTGGAAATATCCATGACTCTTTAACAGTAGTTTCACAATAGTCAAACTCATGAAGGAGCAGAAGAGGAAAGTTCTTGTCCCATGTTTCATGTTTTACAACACTGACACCCAGGAGAGCTGGTGGCTGTGCTGAACCTCCTCCATCCCTGTGTGCACGCCACTGGTGCCTGATTTCTCAGCACATGCAGATCACACCTCCAACTTAATTTCAAGATCACGTCCAATGTTACTATTTGAGGTATCTTCATGTGATTGTAACCAGCTGGCCAGGTAAATTGATAAATGTGTTTATTATTGTCATGTGTACCATTGTGCAGTGAGAAACATAGTCTTACATGCTAACCATGTAAATCATCTCATCATATCAATGCATTGAGTTAGTAAAGGGGAGGGCAATAACAGAATGCAGAATAAAGTGTAACAGTTACAGAGAGTGCTCAGTGCAGGCAGACAATAAGGTGGAAGGCTATAATGAGGTATATCGTTGAGGATAGGAGTCTATCTGATTGCACTAGGGAACCATTCAATAGTCCTATACCAGTGGAATAGAAGCTGTCCCTGTGCCTGATGGTATTTACTTTCAGGCCTTTGTATCTTCTGTGCAACAGAGAGGAGAGAAGAGAGAGTGACATGGATGGGTGAGGTCTTTGATTAAGTTGGCTGCTTTACCAGGAAGCAAGTCAGAGCCCATGGATGGAGGCTGGTTTCTGCAATACAATGAACTGTGTCTATAATTTTCTGCATTCACTTTTGGTCACAGGCAGAGCAGCTGCCAGACCAAACCATGGTGCACCTGGATAGGATGCTTTCTCTGGTGAAACAATAAAAATTGGTGAGAATCAAAGAGGATTTTTTTTTAGCCTTGTAAGGAAACAGAGGCACAGGTGAACTTCGCCTGTCGCATTGAGGACAGGCTTCTGGTGATGCCTACTCCTAGGAACGTCATGTTTTCAACCCTCTGAACTGCAGCAACATTGATGTAAACAGGGTATATGCACTGCCCCACTTCTTGAAGTGAATGAACTACTCTTTTGTTTTGCTGACATTGACAGAAAGGTTGTTGTCATGATGCAGTATTACTAGACTCCTTATCTACTTCCTGTACTCTGACTCATCACAATTTGAAATATAGCCCACTGTAGTGGAATTATCTGCAAACTGGTAGATGGAGGTAGAGCAGAGACTTGCCACACATTCATGAGTGCATAGGGAGCAGTAGGGAGCTGAGGACACAGCCTGTGGGAACCAGTGTTGAGGATTCCCGTTCCAGAGGTGTTGCTGCCTATCCTCACTGATTGAAGTCAGAGAGAGGTGTCGAGTCACAAGTCTAGGAGTGTAGGGATGAGTTTGGTTGGAATTGTAAAATTGAAGGCAGACTGTCATCAAACAATGTTCCAACATAATGGATTAAATTATTTGTCACCTACACATCAAAACATACAATGAATTGTATCATTTGCGTCAACAACCAACACAGTCTGAAGATGTGCTGGGGGCAGCCCACAAATGTTGCTATGCTTCCAGCGCCAACATAGCATACTTAGAACTACAGCTTACTAACCTATGTCTCTTTGTAATGTAGGAGGAAACCCACGTTGTCACAGGGAGAACATACAAACTTCTTACAGAGAGAGGCGGGAATTGAACTCTGATCACTGTCGTTGTAAAGCATTACATTTACTGTCTTTATTGTCCAGATGCTCCAAAGATGAGTGTAGGACCAAGCAACTGGTATCCACAGTAGGGAAATTGCAATGGGTTGAGGTTGTCTGCAAGGCTGGATTTGATGCATGCCTTGACCAGCCTTTCGAAGGAAGTCATAATGGTGGATGTCAGAGCCAGGGGCAGCAGTCATCAAGACATGTTACCTTGCTTTTCTGGAATAGTGGATGAAGACAGTTGCCGTTTTCACTGGCAAGAAATGTAATCGATCATGAGCCCTCATCTCATCTCTGAGATAGTGACAGTGTGGTGGATGTGGGAGCACTTGAAGATGCATTCACTAATTTTGACAGCCTGACTCAAGTTACTGACCTTTCAGAAGTACCATTTGCAAAGCATTGGCTTTAATTCATGGCAATGCCTGTCACAGTAATCCTATGTAATCACCTTCACTGTTAGGGGTCTGACAGGGCTCCAGACTCTCTGGTGAAGCAAAGCATTTCTCTGAATGGACACACTCTTCATCGGGGACCTACAGTTCAAACTCTGGAATATGTTCCATCCCATGTCATGCAATTCTACACAATTCCCAAGTATGTTTTGGTTACAGAATGTCTGCCAGCTCTTGCTTTAGCCTGAGTGGTTCAGAGTAAGGTTAACCAGTGTTAGCCATTGACAAATGGAGACATGAGTGGCTGCAAATGCTGGAACCTGAAGCCAAATGCAAAGCTCTGGAAGAACTAAGTGGATCAGGTAACACCTACAGAGGGACGTGGACAGTCAACTATTCATTTCCCTCCATAAATGGTGCCTGATGCATTGAGTTTCTCCAGTGTCCAGTATGTTGCTAGCCATAGACAAGTCAGGTCGAGAGTATTGTCATGTGCACAAGTATGGTGAGGTACGGATACAATGAAAACCTTGCTTGCTGCACCATCACAAACACATACATATGGACAGTCAATAAATTACCCAGCTGAAACAAACAGATGATAAACTGTATAATTATGTTTAGATGCTCCTCATGGTGGCGGTTGTCAGTCATGTCCAATGATGACAGGAAACCTGGGCAGGACAACTTTTAAATTGGTCAAAGCTATTGCACTGGAGCAGTTCAACTCCCTTGACCTCAGAAGTCCAGGTCCGACGGTACAAACAAGCATCTCATACTGGGGTCTTCCTTGCTTGCGGTGGATGACCGTGACATCATCTGTGCCTCGCCATGCATTTCGCTCTCCACAAAGCATTGCAGAACTGCCTCCATGGCCGTTGGATGTCACTGTAGATCTCATCCGCCCAGTCCAGCAGAGCTAACTTCACATGCTAGGACAGACGTGACCCTTCCTCACCGAGGCGTGAGGCTGTCGGCTACCCTCATCCGGTTTAGCCCACCTGTCTTTGCGGGGTACCGGGGGGTGTGCAGCTGTCACATGCAGGCAGTTACTTGGAGCCACAGGTGAGAACTGGGTGTCCAGTGGGGACCAAAGGTGAGTGAACTTCCCCAGAATGGACACGACAAGCCCCCTCACCAGAGGTGCTACCCCTCCCTGGACACCCCATAAACTTCATGGACATACAGCATAAATACACAGGCAGCTTGTTCCCTGTTTTAGAAGTCATTCCCAGTAGCCACAAAGACATTTATAGCTGCCAAGATTAAAGTTCACTGCACCTTAAGAAAGGTTTGAGATTGAAAGTAAAAGGCTTTAAAGGTTTTCTCTAAGTGCTAAAAACTGTGTGAAAAAAGGTCCACTGTATAACACATTTCAGGCCTGCTTCCAGCACTCTCTTGTCATCAGGATCCTCTCAAGTGTAGCCTGTATCCCTCCTGATAAGGTGTTTGCTTTTATTGTCCATGTTTTGCTGAGTAATTCAAGGCTAAAATAATAAAAATACCTTGATGACATTAACAACACCTTGGAAGAAGCACTGAGAGTACAGCACGTACTTAAAAGCCGACCAGCAAGTCTAAATGAACAGCACTTCAGAATCAGAATCAAGTTTAACATCACCAGCATATGTCATGAAACTTTGGGGCAGCAGTAAATGCAATACACGATAAATATAGGGGAAAAAAACTGAATTACAGTACATATATACACATATATATAATAGTTGTATGAAAATAAAGAAAAAACAGACATTTTAAACAAGTAGTGAGGTAGTGTTCGTGGGTTCAACATCCATTTAGGAATCGGATGGCAGAGGGAAAGCACTGAGTGTGTACATTTAGGCTTCTGTACCTCCTTCCTGATGGTAGCAAAGAGAAGAGGGCATGTCCTGGTGGTGGGGGGTGGGGAATCCTGAACAAAGAACACCGCCTTTGTGAGGCACTGCTCCCTGAAGATGTCTTGGATACTATGGAGACGAGTGCCCATCAAGGAGCCGGCTAATTTTACCACTCTCTGGAGTTTACTTAGATCCTGTGTAGTAGCAGCACCCCACCACCCCTCAAACCAGACGGTGATCTGCCAATCAGAATGCTCTCTACTGCACATCTGTAGAAGTTTTCAAGTGTTTTAGCTGATAAACCAAATCTCTTCAAGCTCATAATGAAATATAGCCACTGTCTTGTCTTCTTTATAGCTGCATCAATATGTTGGGACCAAGTCAGATCCTCAGAGGCATTATTGGAAAATGTAAACGCATACATTGTATTTTCTATGTATTACAGTATTTACAATATTTTCTCAACAGTATTTCAGTATTCATTCAAATGCACACATTATATTTTCTATATTTACTGTGTAACCACTGCTAGCTGAACAGAGGGTATTCACTATGTAGCCATGACTTTTGACCTAATCACTATTAATTCATGAAGAGAACTAGAATGAAACCAAGTAGGAAGATAACGGTGGCGAGTAAGGTAATGAAATATGTGGCAGTATGTCAAAACAAGACCAATTAAGAAATAACTGTGGTTAGGGATGAGGGGACACCTGGTCTAAAAAGTAAACTAGGACATAATTAAATTGGGGAGTAAAACAATAGTGGAAGGTCGAGAGCGGATGTATTGATGATATGTGATCACAGGCCGTCTGGATATGATAATGTAGCTAAGATAGGAGATTGCTATAAAAAATGCTGTGTACAAGCCTCAATGGGCAGTCAGCAACTATCTTTCTGATTGTCTCAGCTTTGATTTGCAAATTAAAGTTTAAAACTTCTTGAAGGATTTTCTGCTTCTCCTTGTTGTTTGTAAGAAACGAGAAACCACGACAAAATTGGCGTAGTCGGCAGGATCGGATAGAGACCCGCGAGGAAGGGAACGGCAGATTGGGACGCTTCCCGGTCCCTCGAGGACCCTCACAAGGCTAACAGAATTAAGGGTGCACCCAAAGAAAGTGAGCGCTTTTTGCGATAATTCGGACTAAGAATTCTGTTGGTTTTGGGGGGTCTCGGGGACTCAGAAGTGTGAAGCAACTGCCGAAAGGTCTCTCCGATCTAAAGAATCTGGCAGAATCAGGGATAAAAGGAGGCTCAGAGGATTAATCAAGAGCACGGCAGTGGGGGTAAGTACAAGTTAAGTAAGAAAATTCCACGTGGTGTTGGTAAGTCCCTGTGGATACCGCTTCGCACGAAACGAAGGTCTGAACAGGCAGGGAAGGAGAATTAAAAATCCTCGTGAATACCGCCTTAAGAAGTGTAAGGGTCTGCATAAGCGAGGTGTAAAAGGTTCTGTGGATACCGCCCTAAGTAGGGGTCTGCACGGGCAGAACGTAGTAAGAGACAAAGATAGTTTGATAGAGAATTCAGACGCTGGTGAGATAAACCATAAGGCTAGGCATAGAAATAGAGTTAGAAAAATAGTACTATTAAATAGGCAAGTAGTGAGATTCTAAAAATACCATAATAGAAAAAGGAAAAAGAGAGCAACATGACAGAGAAAGGAACAGCAGTAGAAATATTGAGCAGAAAATTCCCGGTGTGTCAAGGTAAGATCGTGGAAATTTCAGAAAAATGGGAAAAAAGAACTAAAGAACTGGTCACGAAATGGCCAAGAGAAGGAACGTTTGATGTAAGCTTATGTGAGAAAATGGAAGGGCTAATTAAAAATCACAAACCCAAAGATAAATCTAAGAAAAGAGAAGGAAAAAGGGAACAAGAAATGGAAGTGTTAAAACTCTTTAGGATGGAGGGAGAAAGATTAAGAAAGACGGGAGGCATATTAATAGTAAGTAAAAAAGACACTGAGAAACGAAACGAGCAGGCTGATAAAGAAAAGGAAAAGCATAACAGGGAGTCGGCTTCGGCTCCATACCCAGACCTGAAAGACGTAGAAAAACCTCCTCCCTATTACGAGAGAAAAACCCTTAAGCAGTGTCCGATGATAACAGGAAGAGTGGATCTAAATGGAGAAATTAAAGTCTGGAATACTGAGGAGGGAAGAAAGAATCACGAAAAGGAGCAGGAGAAAAGGGAAATAGAAGAAGAGATCAAAGGGTTACAGGAATTAAAAGCGAAAAGGGATGAAGAGAAATCTTTGTTACATGGACACGGAGCTGAGCAGGCTAGAGCAGAAGGTAACTTGTCGGGTGGGCAAGAGTTAAGTAGCGAAAGAGAGGGTGCCGGAGAATGTAGGCAGAGGATAGGAGACAGGAGCCTTGAAGGGGAAAAAGAGAGAGTGAAAAGGCAGATATTAGAAACGGAGGGAGAGATTAGGGAATTACCGCGCAGACTGAATTTCCAACGAGAGTTTGAGGATTTCGCATGGGCCAAAGCAAATGCTAGCTCAAGGCAGAAAGAAAGAACTCCACGAGGAGGCCAAGGGAGAAAGGAAACCCCGGAAAGAATCATGTGGCAGCCAGTGAAAACGTGCTCAGAAACAGATGGGGAGTCCGGCGAGGAGGAGAGTCAGGAGATGTGGGAAAGGAAAGGGAGAATGATGCCGTTGTTAGTAAAAGGATTGGGACAAGTACAGTATATTCCTTGGGGATCCTAGGACCTGGAAGGGCTGAAAAACACCCTGCCCAGCCTACATGAGGGTGCAGGGAAATGGATTAGGGCCTTTGAGGAAGAAACCACGGGACGAATGTTGGCTATGGGAGATTTGAAGGCGCTGCTGATAAGGCTGATGGGAACCTCCGGACTGCGAGAGTTGATGGAAGCGGCTGGCATACAGAATGCGGACAGCACACTGATTGACGGGGCCAGATTTGACACAGTGAGGCAGAGGGTATGGGTGGCCCTCAGGGAGCTCTATCCACCCAAAATGGACCCCAAAGCCATGAAAGGGGATCCACTGGGAGACACTGAAAATCCAGTAGCCTACATGGAAAATCAGTTGAAAAGGTGGAGACTGGAAATTGAACAAGAGATGGAAGGCAACCCGTTTATGACCTGGATGTTCCGAAGTGCTGTTTTGGATGCGATGCCTTCCCAAGTTAAGTCTAAACTTGAGGAAGTGGCCGGACTGATGTCAATGACCCCACAGGAATTCAGGGACCACGTAGCCCATACGGTCGAAAAATATCGAAAAGACAAACGAAAGTTGACTGAGCAGCAAGAAGCAAAGAAAGCTGATACAAATGCAGCTTGGAGAACTTAAAAAGAAGGAAAAAGAAAAAGGCAAGAAGATGCAGCCAGCAATGACCGATTTAAGCACAGCCGTTGAAATGAATGAAATGCCATTATATGGAGGGACCGGTCGTGCCGTAAGACAGAGTCCGGAAAACCCCATGCCAATAATAAACGTCTTTGGGGGAGCTTTTCCCGCAAATGCCCTATCAGGGACAGAATAAATTTAAACAACAGCCCAGACAGGACTGGAAATCCCAAGGAAGGGGGCAGAGAGATAACAGGCTAGATATGTTACCATCTATTCTGTGGTCACAACATGACACGGATGTAGGGAAAATAAGAACAGCTATTCCGGTAGAAATAAAGCTGAAAAAGGGAGCAGTTCCACCCAGGAGACCACAATATCCCCTGAAACCAGAGGCAGAAGAGGGAATAGCGCCAACGATATAGGGGCTACTGGAGGCAGGAGTACTTAAGGACAGACAGCCCATGTAATACCCCACTGTTACCTGTCCTTAAAGCGGATAAATCTAAATGGAGACTGGTGCATGACTTGCGAGCGGTAAATGAGGTAATGGAGGACTGGCCAGCGGTAGTTCCCAACCCACACACGCTCTTGACTAATGTTCCACCAGAGGCAGACTATTTTTCGGTGATTGATTTGTGTTCGGCTTTTTTCAGCGTTCCCCTGGCAGATCAGTGTCAGTACCTATTTGCATTTACATACAGAACAACCAGTATACCTACACTAGAATGCCTCAAGGATTTAAACATTCACCACACGTATTTAATCAAGTGTTAAAGGCGGACCTAGAGGGCATATCGTTGGAAAGTACATTGATACAGTATGTGGATGATTTGTTGATTTGCTCCGAAAGTGAGGGACAGTGTGAACAGGATACCATAACCCTTTTAGAGAGACTGGCGCATGGAGGGCATAAGATAGCTAGAAAGAAGCTGCAACTTTGCAAGCAACAGGTAGAATACCTAGGTAGAGTGATATCCAAGGGAGCAAAGGCGATAGCGCCGGATCAGATTGAGGTTATAACTAAAGCTCCCAAGCCCCAGACAGTGAGACAGATGATGACGTTTCTGGGACTGACAGGATATAGTTCAGATTGGATTGGGGAATATGCTGAAATTGTAACGCCACTAAGGAAAATAGTGAAGGAAGCAGGACATACAAGCTTGGGGAGTAATCTACAGTGTGGAAACAGAGAGGTTTTAAAAAGAGCAATGGAGATCCCATACAGCACTGTCAGCAGATTTTAGATCTCATAAAAGCGCTGATGAAACCTAAAGCACTGGCTATAGTAAAATGCCAGGCACATAAAAAAGGAAATGATACAGTAACAAAGGGAAATCAAGCTGCAGATGAAGCAGCCAGGAAAGCGTCAGGGTGTACATCCGTTGTCAGCGCACCCCAGGTAAGTCTAGAGCCGGAACCTATGGTAGAGGACCTAATTGAAATACAGCGAAAGGCAACTTTGGCAGAACAAACACTGTGGAGACGAAGGGGGGGGGGGGGCCAAGCAAATCCCAGAAGGCCTATGGACCACGGAAGATGACCTACTGGTAGCTCCCACCCCTTTACTGACTATCCTGATCTCAGAAGCACATGGGATGGATCATTGTGCAAGGGGGGAAGTAATAAGAAAAATAAAAAGGATGGATTTTGGTCGCCTTATTTACAGGTTTCAGTAAACCATGTGTTGTCACAGTGCGAAGTATGTGTGCAGAATAATAATCGGAAAGGAATTACAACCCCAATAGGTCATATACCCGTACCTGAAGGGCCATTTAAACACCTAGTGATTGACTATGTAGACATGATAAAAACAGTAAGAGGGAAAAGATACATGTTGATGGTAATGGACAGATTCAGCAGATGGGTAGAGGCAGTACCCTCGAAAGATCAAGGGGCAGGAACAGTGGTGAAATTCCTGACAAACGAAGTGATCCCAAGGTTTGGGATACCGACAGAAATTAGCTCAGACAATGGTTCAGCTTTCATTCAAAAAGTGGTCAAATTAGTTCTGCGAGCACTAAGAATAAAGCAGAGATTTGGATGTGTGTATCACCCTCAGTTGCAGGGTATGGTGGAAAGAATTAACGGGACCTTAAAAACCAAACTAAACAAAATCTGTGCAGATACTAAACTTAATTGGGTCGATGCACTACCATTAGCATTAATGAGTTACCGCATGCAGACTAATCGGATGACGTGTCTAACACCGCATGAAATGCTAACCGGAAGGCCCATGCCAGTGCCCCGGTGGAAAGGACCATATAAAGGGCCTAGTTTAGAACAACTGGAATTGGAATTAAAACAATGCATGCGGCAATTAACTATGATGCATAAGTCTATTTATGTACAGGAAAAACAGAAAAAGCCAGAGATTGATCAAGGGGAAGGACCAATCAAGCCAGGAGATCAGGTCTACGTGCGAGCGTTTTGAAGACAGTGGAACGAACCCAGAAGGGAAGGGCCCTTTACAGTAACCAAAGCATCACCCACCGCAGTTCAAGTGGAAGGACACTCCACCTGGTATCATCTCAATCACTGCACTAGAGCAATCCCGCAGGTACAGTCAGGTGGGCCGCCCGAGGTAAGTGGTGAAGAGGAACAAACAGTAGGGGACAGGCAAGAGCAACAAGAAGCTGACACTGAACCGCAGGAACTTGACCAAGTAATAAGGGAAATTTTTGGTCCTGAGGACAGGCCCGAAGACCCTAAGGATGGGGTTATGGATGGTAGTACTCTTTCAGATAATGGGGACGACTTGGGGGCGACCAGTCCCGCCCCCCGGGAGGATACACTCAGATACTCTTGTGCAGATTTGGAGACCATTAATTTGGCAGATGTGGCATGGGACTGTTAGGATCCCACCAAATCTGAGAGAAAGGAGTAAGAGGAGCGCAATGGTTACCTCCGTACCATGGTACCAGACATGTGGTACCAATGGGCAAATTATACAGCAGGAATGATGAAGAGACAGAATTGTTATCTATGCTCAAGGGCAAATCCAGTGCAATACGTAGTCCCCATGCCATACAACTCTTCCACCTGCACGCAATGGCGAAAGGAGCGGAGGGGGCAGTGTGCGCAGCAGTGTCCAAGTATAGTCAAGACCTGCAGTATGGGCATTTGTAGCGGGATAGCTTCTTGTTATCGGAAATGTATTGATAACACACCAATGTGCCCTTATTGGTGTATGTTATACCAGGCTTCCTCGCGGTATGATCAAAACAAGCTTGCCTCTAACTGTAATTACAGCAGACCATGGGCTATGAAAAAAAGAAGCCAGACACCCACTTTGGGAAAGTTCAAAGTGCAGGAGCATTTGAGTTATGAATGTTTCACACGGACGGGTGATCTCTTGGTTGGACATTTCAGTGGTAACTGTGCTGAGACTTGGGATGTAACCCCAGGCCGGAGATACAAGACAGGTACCCCTCCGCCCGATGGTGCACTGGATGCCCAGACCATCCCGTTAGCAGATACCTGGTGGCTCTGTGGGAAGGAGGGAGGTCTGAGATCCACGCTCCCCCTCGGTTGGACAAGTACATGTGCACGAGTTATGCTGATTCAAGAAGTTGTAGTATCCCCTGAAGTACAATTTGACGCTCTGAAGCAGCAGGTACTGCGACGAAGGAAGAGAAAGTATGAACCTGATCCAACAATCCAAATTGACAGTATAGGACAGCCGAGGGGTATACCTAATGAATTTAAGGCAAGAAATGAGATTGCTGCGGGCTGGGGGGCACTTACACCTGTAATAGGGGTTAGTAAAAATGTTGAATGGATAAATTATATATATTATAATCAACAGAGATTCATTAACTACACTGATGATGCACTAGAGGCCTTGGGGCAGCAGCTAGATGCAACCAGTAGAGTGGCGTGGCAGAATAGATAGGTACTAGACTGGCTATTGGCAGAGAAAGGAGGAGTTTGTGTAATGTTTGGGGAACAGTGCTGTACTTTTATACCGAATAATACTAGTCTGGAGGGATCATTTACCAGAGCAATGAATAAACTGAAACATTTAAGAAAGGAAGTTAAACAAAACGCAGGAATTTGGACATCAGTTCTTTGACTGGTTAAATAGTAAACTGGGAGGATGGGGAGCATGGTTGACCAAGATTGCAGTAACCATTGGTATTGTATTGCTAAGCTGTGCGGTCATTCTGTGCTGTTTTCTTCCATGCCTCAAGTCGCTTGTAGTGCGTGCTGCAATGAAATGGTTTCTGATGCTCCTGGAAATTGTTGGGTCGAGCCCTATGGAGAAGGAGACACCGATGATGTATTCGTACAGTCTACGAGACATGCAAGACGAACAGGAGAGAGATGAGATTTGTGGGGATTAGGCTGTGAAGACTCCTGAGTCATTTTTCCTGTCTCAGTTACGAAGGGATGGGTTTTTGGCTCAGCGGCCTAGGGAGTTAGGGAGAGAACACTTTGAGTCTTAAGCGCAGGAAACTATAGTTTAACCCAAATTTGGGAGTAAATGCGTGGCTTTATTTGAGCTTTTGTGCATAGACTCTCAGTCCTCTCTCTCTCTGTATGAGACCCTGTGGATCTCAAAGGGAGGATTATATTGGAAAATGTAAACGCATACATTGTATCTTCTATGTATTACAGTATTTACAATATTTACTCAACAGTATTTCAATATTCACTCAAATGCACACATTATATTTTCTATATTTACTATATAGCCACTGCTAGCTGATTAGAGGGTATTCACTATGTAGCCATGACTTTTGACCTAATCACTATTAATTCATGAAGAGAACTAGAATGAAACCAAGTAGGAAGATAACGGTGGCGAGTAAGGTAATGAAATATGTGGCAGTATGTCAAAACAAGACCAATTAAGAAATAACTGTGGTTAGGGATGAGGGGACACCTGGTCTAAAAAGTAAACTAGGACATAATTAAATTGGGGAGTAAAACAATAGTGGAAGGTCGAGAGCGGATGTATTGATGATATGTGATCACAGGCCGTCTGGATATGATAATGTAGCTAAGATAGGAGATTGCTATAAAAAATGCTGTGTACAAGCCTCGATGGGCAGTCAGCAACTACCTTTCTGATTGTCTCAGCTTTGATTTGCAAATTAAAGTTTAAAACTTCTTGAAGGATTTTCTGCGTCTCCTTGTTGTTTGTAAGAAACGAGAAACCACGACAGTATTGACTCCCAGGGACATGAAATTGCTCCCTGTCTCCACTTCGGATCCCACTTTGAGGATTGGTTATGTGTTTCCTCATCCTACACTTTCTGAAGTCCACAATCAGCTCTTTGGTCTTACTGACGTTGTGTGCAAAGTTGTGCTGCGACATCACTCACCTAGTCGGCATATTTCACTCCTATACGCCCCCTATATGAGATTCTGCCAACAATGGTTGTACCATCAGCAAATTTATGAGTGATATTTAAGCTATGCCTAGCCATCACTCATGGGTACAGAAAGAGTAGAGCAGTGGGCTAAGCTCTCATCCCTGAGGTACGCCAGTATTGATTGTCAGTGAGATGGAGATGTTATTACCAATCCGCACAGATTGTGGTCTTTTGGTTAGGAATCAAGGATCCAGTTGCAGAAGGAGTAACAGAGGCCCAGTTTCTGTAGCTCTTTGATCAGGGCAGTAGGTATAATGATGTTAAACGCTGAGCTATAGTCAAGAAACAGCATCCTGACATAGGTATATGTATGGGTACAGGTGATCCAAGGCCACACAGAGAGCCATTAAGATTGCATCCACCTTGGACTTATTGTGACAATAGGCAAATTGTTGTGGGTCCAGGTTCTTGGTGAGGCAGAAGTTGATTCTAGCCATGATCAACCTTCTCAAAGCATTTCATCATTGTAGATGTGAGTGCTACTGGACGATGTTGTTACCCGTTCTAGAGTCCTAAACTTAAGCCAATACTAAATCTTATAATCAGAGGTCCCTATAAATGCCATCACTTTAGGGAGATCATACTAAATTAATCTGTAATTCAAAGACTAATTTACTTAACTACTTTAGTCTCTTTTTTGAAGGGGTTTAGCTGTCAATAATCTCTACCTCAAGCAAGGAGCACCCTACCAACCATGGAGGAGATAATTCCAGCTAACAAAGATGACAAAACACAGTTGTTTCAAATGGAACACATTTGTTTTAAGGAATAATTCTAACAGAGATTATGAATCTACAAAGGATTTCTAAACACAAGTACAATATGTACCAACTAGAAAAACATACCAATAGGTTGCAGATGAACATGTTGTCTATCGCAAAAAGAAGGCTCTGGGAAGAGAACCTTCTCAGATCAAATCTGTGGAGTGTACTCTATCTCTGTTGTAGTCTGGTGGACTGACCTCTACCTTGCTGAGGCCAGGCGCAACTCCCAGACACCTCTTCTTATTATCTCTCAAACAGGACCCCACTAAGATGCATCAGGCCGTTGTCTCCAGCACCATATCCAGCCTCACTGACCTTACAGATCTTCCATCTACTGTCACCAACCTCCCAGTTCCCATCACCTGCACTACTCATTTCTACCTCCTACCCAAAATCCACAAGCCTAACTGTCCATTGTTTCTGCTTGCTCCTGCCCCACTGAACTCATGCATGAATTCTTTAACTCCATTTTATCCCCTTTCGTTCTGTCCCTTCCTACCTACATCCATGATACATCACACATTCTCCATCACCTTAAAAACTTTCAGTTTCCTTGCCCTGATTGCCTATTTTTCCCTAGGGATGATCAGTCCCTCTTCACTTCCATCCCTCATCAGGAGGGATTTAAAGCTCTCCGTTTCTTTCAGGAAGCAGACCTTACCAGTTCTCCCCCATCTGGTGCAACTGGTACATATGCTCAATAATTTCTCTTTTAGTTCCTCCCGCTTTCTCCAGACTAAATGACCCATAGACATTCACCTGGGCCACAGCTATGCCTGTGCTTCGTCAACTACGTGGAACAGTCCATGTTCCAAGCCTACATTAATAATGTTCCTCAGCTCTTTCTCCACTGCATCAAAAACTGTATCGCTGCTGCCTCCTGCACCCTTTATGAACTCACCAACTTTTCCTCCAACTTCCACCCTGCCCTTATTCACTCGATTCATTTCTGACACCTCTTTTCCCTTTCCCTGCCCTCTGTCTCCACCTCTGGCCTAAAGATGTCCACACTAACCTCTTTTACAAATGTCCCTTTCCAGTAGCTTCCTATACCAGCTGTTCACCTGCAGTCTGTGGGGAGTTTTACATTGAAATTAGATTAGATTAGATTAGATTATGAGGACACGCAGTCCTCTTTTATTGTCATTTAGTAATGCATGCACTAAGAAATGATACAATGTTTCTCCGGTATGATATCACAGAAACACAAGACAAACAAGACTGAAAAACTGACAAAGACCACATAATTATAACATATAGTTACAACAGTGCAAAGCAATAAGTGATTTGATAAGAACAGGCCATGGGCATAGTAAAAAAGTCTCAAAGTCTCTCGAAAGTCCCATCATCTCACGCAGACGGAGAAGGAAGAAAAACTCTCCCTGCCATGAGCTTCCAGCGCTGCAAACTTGCCGATGCAGCATCCTGGAAGCACCCGACCACAGCCGACTCTTGAGTCCGTCCGAAAACTTCGAGCCTCCAACCAGCCCTCCGACACTGAGCACCGAGCACCATCTCTGCCGAACGCTTCGACCCCAGCCCCGGCAACAGGCAACAGGCAAAGCCAAGGATTTGGGGCCTTCCCCTCTGGAAATTCTCGATTGCACAGTAGCAGCAGCAGCGAAGCGGGCATTTCAGAAGTTTCTCCAGATGTTCCTCTGTGCTTCTCATGTCTGCCTCCAACAAATCAGGGTTGTGCACAGCATCCTACTTACAAATACGATATCATTTCGGAGCGGCCACGCGCGCTGCGTCGCCCCGCCATCTTCTCCTCCCCTCTATGAGACCATGTTGCCATGTACTGAACCAAACAGAATACAGTGCTCCTCTCAACAAAGCATTTAATCTAAGATTTACAAAACACACACACACTTTCCCACTGTTAAATTTTGCTGGCTTCTGATTTTTGTGTTGCTACCAGATTTGAACGGTTGGATGATGCTTTGGCCTGTCATCAGACTCATCACTGTTCTGTTTGTCTTATCCAGCCTAACCATTCACATGCACCATTATCTTCCCTGCATTTCTGCTGAATTTCATTCTGCTATTTCTGACTCACAAACCCTTCCACCACCAACATTAGGTCAAAATCGTGAAATTATCTTTCCAACAGCACTGTGGAATGGTGGATGTCCCAGAGAAATGTATATTGGATAAAATTAAGGTATAGTAATTGATATACAGTAGTTCTACTGCTGCTCGTGCCCATCGTATTTTACAATGCCCGATTGCCAGATCTGCTCAGCGTCTAAACTCACGAGATTCTGCAGATGCTGGAAATCCAGAGCAACACACACAAAATGCTGGAAGAACTCAGCAGATCAGGCAATGAAACAGCTGTTGTTTCAAGCCAAGTCCCTTCATCAGGACTGGAAAGAAAAGGGCAAGATTTTAGAATAAAAAGATAGGGGGAGGCGAAGGAGATAAAGCTACAAGGCGCAAAGTGAGGCCAGGAGGGTGGGAAAGGTAAAGGGTTGGAAAAGAAAGAATCTTAGGGGAGAAGAGAGAGGAGCGTGAAAAGTATCTGTTCTTCAAACCTTTAATGGAAAATGTATGAGAATTATAATCTCAGAAATAATATTTTAGTAATAGTGCAGACTACTTTTCTTTTTATAAGTCATGATGTTTGGGTAAAGCACAGGTTCTTCACTACTTTACATCATAATATTCTTGGAAAATAACGATTTTGTTTGTAATAGCCATGAATCTGTTTAGATATTAAGTAACTTGTTTCTTTTTAAATTATTTTCACATGTACCAAGATACATGTGAAAAACTTAGTTTTGCAGGCCATGCTTGCAACTCATTTCAAAGCACATGCTTTGAGGTAGTACAAAGGAAAGCAATAACAAAATACAGAACATTATGTTATTGATACAGTTACAGAGTAAGTGCAGTGCAAGTACACAACAAAATACAAGGGCTTTGACAAAGTAGATGGTGAAGTCGAGTATTCATCTTTAATGTACAAGATCCATTCAAAATTCTTTTTAACAAAGGGATAGAAGGTGACATGAGCCAAGTGGTACATAGTCTCAAGCTTTTGTATCTTCTGCCCAGTGGAAAAACAGGGAGAAGATTCTGAGTGGAATGGGTCTTTGAATCTGCTGGCCTCTTTAAATTAGGTCACAATTACGATGAAAGAGGTTATAATTTCATTCCAGGAAAGTAAGGTATTTGAATCAAACAATGAGGCATTCACTATGAGATCATTCATAAATTTACTTCTCACTTCTTCTACAGAAGCTGCAACTTCACTCTAAAGTCAAACTCACTCCTAATGGCTTAACATCTAATCTACACGAGCCACACCAGAAGAAAGCTGGTTGTAATTATCCAGAATTTTTAAAAAATTTACAAATGAGGTCAAACGTCCAAGTTTGTTAAGTGAAATAAAAGAAAGGATAAGCAAGAGAACTGGGAATCAGTAATGACATGCAGTCAATTTGATATTACTTTCATTCACAATTTATCTTGTTTGTTTCCCAAAGGTTTTCCCCGAGGAGCTGAGTTTTTTTTTGTCTCTGATATATTGCTGCTGTTAAAGTTTCATTAGATTATTTGCAGCAGATTTCTCAATTCTTTGGATTCATAGATGGAACTCAATTTCAATCTCAAATTTGATCACTTCTGTGCACCTCTTAGACCTTTGAATTTATAATTCTGCAAGTAATAATTTAACTTTTTTTAGAAATTTATGTTTTCAAAAGTAGGCTCTGACACTTGATTAAACAATTTTGTGCTGTGTGTTTGTAGTTATGGATATATTACAGGCATCCTTTCATTTTCTATTTATTTAGATTAAATTTTATCCTTGGGTGGTTTCATAATGTTTATCTGCTTTAAAGATTTGGAAGTGTCTAATGTACTCTCATTCAATTTAATTTCTTCCTTATGTTATAAACAGTACATCCAACCCATCTTAATGAAACTATTCTTTCCACATTACTATTAACATTTCATGCCACCAAGGTTGGTTGTCCAAGGCATTTTGAATTAGTGTCTTAATTTGGTTTAATACTTGCTCTATTTTCATCTTGGAAGGAATCAAAGTCCACAAAGCCCCATGTCATTGTTGGAGAATGTTAGTATCTTAATCATAAACAGCTTCTCAACTCAAGACACTTTTCCTTCATTACTTCCAAATAACATTTGCCACTAGTACAAATGTCACAAGACTTCAGTGGGTATAACTGAAATTGATAAAATAATATAGCGTTTGACAGATCATTATGAGAATAACAAACCAATTGAGAAAATCCACTCATAAGAAGTGGATTGTCAAGTCACATGGGGTTATAGGGTTATCCTGCATCAAGTTTACTAGTGACACGTGATATTTATTAGTATTATTGTAATGGTTTATTATTGCCACAGCTACTGAAATACCTGTGGAAAATTTTTGTTTGCATGCTCTCCAGACAGGTCATTCCATGCATATCAAGGCAGTAAAAAGGGAAATAGAATGCAAAATAAATTTTTACAGATACAGAGGAAATACACTGCAGGTAGAAAAATAAAGTGCGAGGGTAGCTACATGTTCATCATTATTGTACAAATGCCCATTGCAGAATCTCATAGTGCTGGGATAGAAGCTGTCCTTGAGCCTGAAGGTGTGTGTTCTCAAGCGTCTGCATTTTCTGTGCAACAGGAGGGAGAAGAGAAAATGACTTGGATGGCAGGGGCCCCACTTTGCCAAGGACGCGGGAAGTGTAGACAGTCAGTTGGGGGAAGGCAATTGGACTGGGCTACGTTCATGACTCTGCAATTTTTTTCAGACTTGGGCGGAGAAATTGCCGTACCAACGTCTGATGTATCCAGTAGCTATATCTACTCTTCATTAGCTGAATAATTTTTTGTGTTAAAACACATTTTGCGCTTGCTCATATTGAATTAGCAAATTAGGATTATGAAGACACGTAGTCCTCTTTTATTGTCATTTAGTAATGCATGCATTAAGAAATGATACATTATTTCCTCTGGTGTGATATCACAAAACACAGGACAGACCAAGACTGAAAAAACTGACAAAACCACATAATTATAACATATAGTTACCACAGTGCACAATACCATAACTTGATGAAGAAGTCCATGAGCATAGTAAAGTTCAAAGTTTCTCAAATGTCCCACATCTCACGCAGACGGGAGAAGGAAGAAAAACTCTCCCTGCCATGCTGACCACAATCCGACTCTGAGTCATCCGAAAACTTCGAGCTCTGATCAGCTCTCCGACACCGAGTACTGAGCGCTATCTCTGTCCGAACGATTCGACCTCCTTCTCGGTCGCCAAAAGCAGGCAAGGCCGGGGATTTTGAGGCCTACCCTCCGAAAGATTCCCGACCACACAGAAATGACAGCAGCGAACGGGCGTTTCAGAAATTTCTCCAGATGTTCCTTTGTGCTTTCACGTCCATTCTCCATCAAATCAGAATTGTCCACGGCCCCTATTTAACAGATACGATATCATTTTTCACCGGAGGGCTGCGCACACGCAGGCGCGTCGCCATCTTCTCCTTCCGCCTTTGTGGTCTTAGATGATGATTGTAGTGCCTTCGAAATGTTGTGCCTTCTATAAATGGTGGGGGAGATGAGCTGGTTCCCATTGTATTTTGCTTCAGGGCTGTGTCAGTTCAGCAAACAACAGATCATCAAATTCCAGCCCTTAAAGAAAACTTCAGAGATGTAGCTCAGTTCTGACCTTGGACACTGTATATGTGCAGTTTGCTCATCCTCCTTGTGACTGTATGGGTTTCCTCCTGGTACTCCAGTTTTCTGTAACATCCCAAAGACACGTAACTTGGTAATTAGGTCACTATGGTCAGATATATAGGTGTACAGTGAAAGAGGTTGTTTTGCATGCCATCAGTACAGGTCATTTCTCCACATCAGTGCATTGAGATATGACAAGGGTAAAGCAATAACAGAATGTAGTATATAGTGTTACAGTTTCAGAAAAGCATGGTGCAGGCAGACAATAAGGTGAAAGAACATGATGTGGAAAGTAAAGAGATCTAAGTTGCCCACTCTAAATTGTCCCCTAGGTAGAAACTGGAGATGACTCTGATAGTAACGTGGAGAGAGCAAATTGTGGATTTAATGTAGGTTTCGTATAACTGCATGGTTGATGGTCAGCATGGAAGCGATGGGCCAAAGGGCCTACTTCCATTATGTATTTCTCTAGGACAATTGTTTTACAATAAAAGTGAGAAGTACAGAAAATATTTTAATAAATGAGGGAGGGAAGGAAGATGACTGGACAAATGCTGCTACCATACCGAAGAATTAAATTGAAAATAAGTTACGCTACAAGTAAAACTAAAGATTCTGTACAATATAATGAGGAAAAAAATGAAGTCTTTGTCTACCCAAGGTTTCTGCAGCAGATAAAGACGAAAGCAGTTGGTTACACCATATACCACATGCATGTCATATCCTGTTTCTTTTGCCAAATGTATGCTGCGGAGACGCATTGCAACAGCCGATTATTATTTTTGGTCACCTTATGAGGTTTTATGCCACCCATTTTAAATTGGGCCCATTCATTTCCAATTTAGCTGTGGTCTTACTGTGCTCCATAATTTTCAAGTAATCTTTCCCAGAATCATCCCAACTAAAGTTAAATTTCAGGTGTTGGCTGTGTATTATACAGCATTCTATTCCTCTAACCCATAAACCAATTGGATCTTCACCAAAATCCGAAATTTTTACCATAATAAACATAATCATGCAGCTTTGGCTTTTTGCTAGACAGTACACCTCTTGAGCTTTAGGTTCAAAGCATGGATATTTCAATGTTTAGATGCATTAATTGTCAGTGGTAACACAGAAAAAGTGCTGGAGGAACTCAACAATTCAGACAACATCTATGGAAAGGAAAAAAGAGCCAACATTTTGGGTCAAGACTCTTGAAGTGAGTCCTGATGAAGGGTCTTGGCCAGAAATGATGTCTTTATTCCTTTTTATAAAAGCTGCCTGTCCTGCTGAGTTACATAGAAACACAGAAATTACAGCACATTACAGGCCCTTCACCCCACAATGTTGTGCCGCCCATGTAACCTATTCCAGAAACTGCCTAGAATTTCCCTACTGCATAGCACTCTAATTTCCTCCAACACTTTTTGTGTGTTACTCTGGATTTCCAGCATCAGCAGAATCTCCTGTGTTGATGAATTGTCAGTGGCTTGTACCCTCTGGGGTTGATAAAGAAGGTTTAGAGACTTAAGGTTAGAACTTAACTTTCTGAAATAGTGAAAGCAGGATATTGCGCAAGTTCCACTGGTAGTTCCCTGGAGAACCTGAAATTCTTTCATTGGCATTGGCATTATTTTATACAGTGGCATGCAAAGGTTTGGGCACCCCGGTCAAAATTTCTGTTACTGTCAATTGCTAAGCGAGTGAAAGATGAACTGATTGCCAAAAGGAATAAAGTTAAAGATGACACATTTCTTTAATATTTTAAGCAAGAAAACTTTTTTATTTCCATCTTTTATAGTTTCAAAAAAACAAAAAAGGAAAAGGGCCCGAAGCAAAAGTTTGGGCACCCTGCATGGCAGTACTTAGTAATACCCCCTTTGGCAAGTATCACAGCTTATAAACGCTTTTTGTAGCCAGCTAAGCATCTTTGAATTCTTTTTTGGGGGATTTCTGCCCATTCTTCCTTGCAAAAGGCTTCTAGTTTTGTGAGATTCTTGGGCCGTCTTGCATGCACTGCTCTTTTGAGATCTATCCACCGATTCTCGATGATGTTCAGGTCAGGGGACTGTGAGGGCTATGGTAAAACCTTTAGCTTGCGCCTCTTGAGGTAATCCATTGTGGATTTTGAGGTGTGTTTAGGTTCGTTATCCTGTTGTAGAAGCCATCCTCTTTTCATCTTCGGCTTTTTTACAGATGGTGTGATGTTTGCTTCCAGAATTTGCTGGTATTTGATTGAATTCATTCTTCCCTCCACCAGTAAATGTTCCCCATGCCACTGGCTGCAACACAAGCCCAAAGCATGATCGATCCACCCCCATGCTTAACAGTTAGAGAGGGGTTCTTTTCATGAAATTCTGCACCCTTTTTTCTCCAAACATACAGGGATGGTGCCGGAGGATTGGCATATTGTTCATGTTGTTCCATTGTTTAAAAAGGGTTCTAAGAGTAAACCTAGCAATTATCGGCCTGTGAGTTTGACGTCAGTGGTGGGTAAATTGATGGAAAGTATTCTTAGAGATGGTATATATAATCATCTGGATAGACAGGGTCTGATTAGGAACAGTCAACATGGATTTGTGCATGTAAGGTCATGTTTGACAAATCTTATTGAATTTTTTTAAAGAGGTTATTAGGAAAGTTGACAAGGGTAAAGTGGTGGATGTTGCCTATATGGACTTCAGTAAGGCCTTTGACAAGGTTCTACAAGGAAGGTTGGTTAGGAAGGTTCAATCGTTAGGTATTAATATTGAAGTAGTAAAATGGATTCAGCAGTGGCTGGATGGGAGATGCCAAAGACTAGTGGTGGATAACTGTTTGTCAGATTGGAGGCTGATGACTAGTGGTGTGCCTCAGGGATCTGTACTGGGTCCAGTGTTGTTTGTCATATACATTAATGATCTGGATGATGGAGTGGTAAATTGGATTAGTAGGTATGCAGATGATACTAAGATAGGTGGCGTTGTGGATAATGAAGTAGGTTTTCAAAGCTTGCAGATAGATTTAGGCCAGTTAGAAGAGTGGGCTGAAAGATGGCAGATGGAGTTCAATGCTGATAAATGTGAGGTGCTGCATTTTGGTAGGACTAATCAAAATAGGACATACATGGTAAATGGTAGGGCATTGAAGAATGCAGTAGAACAGAAGGATCTAGGAATAATGGTGCATAGTTCCCTGAAGGTGGAATCTCATGTGGATAGGGTGGTGAAGAAAGCTTTTGGTATGCTGGTCTTTATAAATCAGAGCATTGAGTATAGGAGTTGGGATGTAATGTTAAAATTGTACAAGGTATTGGTAAGGCCAAATTTGGAGAATTGTGTACAGTTCTGGTCACCAAATAATAGGAAAGATGTCAACAAAATAGAGAGAGTACAGAGAATATTTACTAGAATGTTACCTGGGTTTCATCTCCTAAGTTATAGAGAAAGGTTGAGCATGTTGGGTCTTTATTCTTTGGAGCGTAGAAGGTTGAGGGGGGACCTGATAGAGGTATTTAAAATTATGAGGGGGATTGATAGAGTTGACGTGGATAGGCTTTTTCTATTGAGAGTAGGGGAGATTCAAACAAGAGGACATGAGTTGAGAGCAACACTCACAACACACTGGAGGAACTCAGCAGGTCAGGCAGCATCCGTGGAAATGATGAGTCGACATTTCGGGCCGGAACCCTTCGTCAGGACTGTAGAGGGAAGGAACAGAGGCCCTATAAAGAAGGTGGGGGGAGGGTGGGAAGGAGAAGGCTGGTGGGTTCCAGGTGAAAAACCAGTATGGGGAAAGATAAAGGGGTGGGGAGGGGAAGCAGGAGGTGATAGGCAGGAAAGGTGAAGAAGGAATAGGGGAAATCACAATGGGTAGTAGAAGGAGGCGGAACCATGAGGGAGGTGATGGGCAGCTGAGGGAGGGGGCAGAGTGAAACTGGGATAGAGGAAGGGAGGGGGAGGGAATTACCGGAAGCTGGAGAATTCTATGTTCATACCAAGGGGCTGGAGACTACCTAGATGGTATATGAGGTGTTACTCCTCCAACCTGAGTTTAGCCTCATCATGGCAGTAGAGGAGGCCATGTATGGACATCTCTGAATGGAAATGGGAGCAGAGTTGAAGTGGGTGGCTACTGGGAGATCCTGTCTGTTGTGGCGGACGGAGCCGAGGTGCTTGATAAAGCGGTCCCCCAATCTGCGTCAGGTTTCACCGATGTAGAGGAGGCCGCACCGGGAGCACCGGATGCAATAGATGACCCCAACAGACTCACAAGTGAAGTGTTTCCTCACTTGGAAGGACTGTTTGGGGCCCTGAATGGTGGCAAAAAAGGAGGTGTAGGGACAGGTGTAGCACTTACACTTACAGGGATAAGTGCCGGGTGTGAGATCCGTGGGGAGGGACCGATCCCTGCAGAATGCGGAGAGTGGTGGAGAGGGAAAGATGTGCTTAGTGGTGGGGTCCTGTTGAAGGTGGCAGAAGTTGCGGAGGATAATGTGCTGGATCCAGAGGCTGGTGGGGTGGTAGGTGAGGACAAGGGGAACTCTGTCCCTGTTGTGGTGGCGGGAGGATGGGGTGAGGGTCGAAGTGCGGGAAATGGAGGAGATGCGGGTGAGGGCATCATTGATGACGGTGGAAGGGAAACCACGATCCTTAAAGAAAGAGAACGTTTGAGATGTCCTGGAACGGAAAGACTCATCCTGGGAGCAGATGCGGCAGAGACGAAGGAACTAGGAATACGGAATGGCATTTTTGCATGTGGCAGGGTGGGAAGAGGTATAGTCGAGGTAGTTATGAGAGTCAGTGGGCTTGTAGAAGATGTCAGTGGACAGTCTGTCTCCAGAGATGGAGACCGAGAGATCAAGAAAGGGGAGAGAAGTGTCTGAGATAGACCAAGTAAATTTGAGGGCTGGTGGAAGTTTGAAGTAAAGTTGATGAAATTGACGAGCTCAGCATGGGTGCAGGAAGCAGCACCAATGTAGTCGTCAATGTAGCGAAGGAAAAGTTGGGAAGCAGTACCAGAATAGGTTTGGAGCACAGACTGTTCCACATAACCAACGAAGAGGCAGGCATAGCTGGGGCCCATGCGATTTCCCATAGCTACACCCTTAATCAGAAGAAAATGGGAAGAGCCAAAAGAGAAGTTATTAAGAGTGAGAACCAGTTCCGCCAACCGGAGGAGGGTAGTGGTGGTGGGGAACTGTTGAGGTCCATTATCCAGAAAGTAGCAGAAGGTTTTGAGGCCTTCTTGATGGGGAATGGAGGTGTATAAGGATTGGACATCCATAGTGAAAATGAAGCAGTCGGGACCGGGGAACTGGAAGTTATTGAAGAGGTGGAGGGCATGGGATGTATCCCGGATGTAGGTGGGGAGGGGCTGAACTATGGGTGACAAAATGGAGTCCAGGCAGGCAGATACAAGTTCGGTGGGACAGGAGCAGGCAGAAACTATGGGTCTACCAGGACAGTCAGGCTTGTGGATCTTGGGGAGGAGGTAAAACCGAGCTGTACTGGTTGTGGGAATTATGAGTTTAGCGGCTGAGGATGGAAGGTTTCCGGAGTTGATAAGGGCAGTGATGGTGCGGGAGGCAATGGTTTGATGGTTTTTGGTGGGGTCCTGTTCCAGGGGTAAGTAAGAGGAGGTGTCAGAGAGTTGCCGTTTGGCCTCAGTGAGGTAGAGGTCCGTCCGCCAGACTACTACGGCACCACCTTTGTCAGCGGGTTTGATGGTGAGGTTGGGATTAGTGCGGAGAGAGTGGAGGGCAGTGCGTTCAGAGGGAGTGAGGTCAGAACAGGAGAGAGGAGTGGTGAAGTTGAGATGGTTGATGTCTCGGCAACAGTTGGAGATGAAAAGATCAAGTGCAGGTAGAAGGCCCGGGTGGGGTGTCCAGGAGGAGGAGGGTTGAAGACAGGAGAAGGGGTCCTCAGTAGGGGGAGGGGAATCCTTGCCAAAGAAGTAGGCTCGGAGACATAGGCAACGGAAGAAGAGTTCAGCATCATGGCGGGCACAGAACTCACTGAGGTGTGGACGGAGGGGGACAAAAGTGAGGCCCTTACTAAGGACAGAATGTTCTGCCTCAGAGAGGGGAAGGTCAGAGGGGATGATGAAGACATGGCAAGGGTTGGGGCTGGGGTCAGAGGAGGGTGAAGAGTGGGAGGTCTCAGGAGGGAGAGGGGTGTTGGTATATTCAGGGAGAGTGGGGTTGGGGAGGATGCGGGATCAGAGGAATGGAGGGGCGATGAGGGGCAGAGGGAAGGTTGGGAGTCGCGGGGAGGAAAGAGGGTAGTGGGAGAATAAGACCATCTCCCCAGCAGCAGTAGGACCCAGCAGCAGTAAGAGCGGTCCCGGTCTGAAGAGGATCGGGACCTCGGTCCAAGCTGGATCTGGAGATGGGGGTAGCGGAGCCTGTAGCCTGCAGGGCCCCAGAGCTGAGGTCGGAGTCGGAGGCGAGTGGGTCTATGGCCTGCCGGGGGCTGGTGCCCATGTCCAGGAGGCGGTGGTTCCATTCGGGGTCAGAGTCAGAGGCGGATGGGTCTTCCACCTGCCAAAGGCCTGAGAAGTCGAGGTCCAAGGGGTCGGGGTCCGGGCTGGAGCCGGTCGTCGTCATGGGCTCCAGGCGGGCGAGCTTGTGGTCCTTCTTGGAGCAAGTTGAGAGTTAGGGGGCAAAAGTTCAGGGGTAACATGAGGGGGAACTTCTTTACTCAGAGAGTGGTAGCTGTGTGGAATGAGCTTCTAGCAGAAGTGGTAGAGGTGGGTTCAAAATTGTCATTTAAAGTAAAATTGGATAGCTATATGGACAGGAAAGGAATGGAGGGTTATGGGCTGAGTACAGGTCAGTGGGACTAGGTGAGAGTAAGTGTTCAGCATGGACTAGAAGGACCGAGATGGCCTGTTTCCATGTTGCAATTGTTATATGGTTATATAGTTATACCTTTGCTCCTGGCAGCCAAAAAGTTCTATTCAAAAGGTTCAAAGTAACATCTAAACAAGCCTGATTTATTTTGAAAACAAGTCCTGTGGACTGATGAAGTTAAAATAGAACTTTTTGGCCGTAATGAGCAAAGGTATGTTTAGAGAAAAAAGGTTGCAGCATTTCATGAAAAGAACCCCTCTCCAACTGTTAAGCATGGGGGTGGATCGATCATGCTTTGGGCTTGTGTTGCAGCCAGTGGCACAGGGAACATTTCACTGGTAGAGGGAAGAATGAATTCAATTAAATACCAGCAAATTCTGGAAGCAAGCGTCACACTGTCTGTAAAAAAGCTGAAGATGAAAAGAGGATGGCTTCTACAACAGGATAATAAACCTAAACACACCTCAAAATCCACAATGGACTACCTTAGAGGCGCAAGCTGAAGGTTTTGCCATGGCCCTCACAGTCCCCTGACCAAAACATCATCGGAAATCTGTGGATAGACCTCAAAAGAGCAGTGCATGCAAGACGGCCCAAGAATCTCACAGAACTAGAAGCCTTTTGCAAGGAAGAATGGGCGAAAATCCCCCCAACAAGAATTGAAAGACTCTTCGCTGGCTACAGAAAGCGTTTACAAGCTGTGATACTTGTCAAAGGGGGGTATTACTAAGTACTGACCATGCAGGGTGCCCAAACGTTTGCCTTTTTTGTTATTTTGAAACTGTAAAAGATGGAAATAAAAAAGTTTTCTTGCTTAAAATATTAAAGAAATGTGTCATCTTTAACTTTATGCCTTTTCGAAATCAGTGCAGTTTTTACTCGCTTAGCTATTGACTAACAAAAATTTTGACCAAGGTTGTCCAAACTTTTGCATGCTACTGTACATATTATTATTTAGTAAAAGCAAGTGATAGAAACACATCGTAGATCGGGTAGCTTCTGTGGATAAAGATCAATGACAGAGCACTCACAGACTGCAGCATATCCTACTGATCTTCAGGCAAAGCATCTCAACAATAAAGCAGGGATCTGAGCAGACTGCTTCCACCCTTGTAGAGCATTGCACTACATGAGCATGCAAAGAACAGGTTATATTTGTTCAAGAATATGAGCCTGGACCTTTTGTGCACCTTTATATTGTAAAGTTTCTTTTTCAATTTTAGATAAGGTGGACATCATTTATCTTCACTTTCTCATGTGTTCAATGTCAATAATGTGTGTGGAAAGATAAGGCCCATTTTGTTATTTTGTAGTCTGCAAAGGTGCTCTACAGGTGTAAGCAGATCTCTCTTGTATTGGGTGGACAGTGAGCTTAGTATCTAGGTATCATATTGGTGGTTCAATAAATTCTAAATCACGGGCTTCAAGGCCTCAGTGGTTAGGTTCTGGATGAAAATCACTAGCCATGTTCCAGTATCCAAGCAGAAAGCCGGGAAATCATGAGATGAATGACTCATGGAAACTGCCTGGAATCTTTGCAAAATGATGTTTTGTGTTTGTATTCCCCTTGGACTAGGGTGGTGTTGCCAATATGGTGGTTGTCAAGAACAGGGAAAAGCCACATTCTGCACTTGTTGGCATTCTGAACTTGAAGTGATTCTGTCAGAGCCGCAGATCAGAGTACCCACTAATTCTAACTGAACATATCAGACACAAAGTTTACTCTTCTCTATAGTGAGTATGGTTTTTTACAAGATTCACCTTATTGTTTGTTTTCCATTCTTTAGGGTTACAGGTCTTAGAGGAACACTCTGTTGCTATTCCTGCCATCGTTGGACTTGCAGATCTTCACCTTGGAATGCACTTGAGTCCCAGAAGTTAGAAAGCAAAAGCCATGCCTGTACTACGACGACTAGCCTATAAAATATAAACTCTGCTGAGGAAACTTCAAACTTTAGAGAAGTAAACTGCAGCTCAACATCTGTGAGCAAAACCTTTCAAGGAAACATCCAAGAAAGCAGCTATTAAGTTGTAAATTCTTTAACTTCTTCTATGTTCCCATTTTAATTTCATTGGAAAGTTCCAGGAAACATGGAAAATCTATATACCCACAATTTAACTTCAAACCTCACATTAACTCAGCATGAGACAGTTTGTGATGTCTCCTTCAAAATCCAGATATTCTAGATCAAAGCTCAAAGCCTAATTCCACGTTGCCGAATCTCTGCTGCTTTTGTCAAGTTTCTGTTTTATTCTCTCTCTAAGTTTGGTAAAACTTCCTTTTATCTGATAAGCATATTGTTGTTTGAATAAAGACCAAGGCTAAAAATGACTAAAATAGAAACATAATCAATTTTGATGTTTTAATTTATTATGCTGAAATAATCCTTTGCTTTGTTGTTCTAATTACGCCAGGATGAAGTTGTCAGATTGAAAGCTCTGGTTCTGTAAGTAAGCTCAAGTTAATATTTTTCAATATCCTGAAATTTACATCTCTGCCAAAATCTTTAATAATGAACCTTAAATTTGCACTATTAGTAATAACACACTTGGGTCTTCTTTGAGTGCTGATTCTCCCATTGTTTACATTATTGAGAAAATGTCAGCCTTTTGAATGTATTGTAGGGGTGTCAGAGTGGTGCTGACCTTGGGTACTGTCTGCGTGAAGTTTGCACATTTTCCCTGTAAATGTGCGGGTTCCCTCCAGGTCCAGTTTTCTCTCCCATGCCAAAGGTGTGTAGGATGGTAGATTAATTGGTCATTTTGAGTATGTAAGGGTTAGAACCTGAAGCATGTTGATGAGAAAGGGGTTACGAGTAAAGTAGGTTTGAGTAAGATTAATATAAAATAGATGGTTGGCAGTGATTTGATGGGCTGAAGGGCCTGTTTCCATGTCTCTCTATGACTGAGTTGCACTGCAAAATGCAACTTAGTTATAATCTGGGAGAAATTTGCAATAGGAGGTAAATCAACATTGTACCTTTTAACTAATATTACAATGTTTTAGGTCCACCAACCAGCGATGTTTGAGGTATATTTTTAAATGCACTTTCATTAAATACTTATTCCTTCAATGCTGCTAGGATTTTAAGCAGAAGCTGTTATTTTACTTTAGAACGGAAGATGAGACACAAAATGGACGCCTCTGGCATTTCAGCATGGTTCATTAGCATCATAATGGAACCCCCGTTGTGACCTCATCATTTTATTTCTTTGAAAAATACTAGCTGAATTTGAAGCAGCTTGGCTCAAGCACAAGCTGGCAAAATTAAAATTACTGAAAAAAGCACATTTATTCGCATGAAAAGAAGCAAGCTGGCGACACTGAGGGAAATGTCTTATTCCCAAAGTGAGGTTAGTCTGTCAAAACCTAGGTGTGTTAACCATCCAAAATCCACCACAGTAACAAAAAAAAATGCTCTTAACCTGCCTTAGTTTTTTTTTCAAACAAAAAGCTGCTGTGCTCATGCGAGTTTTTAACTGAAACAGTCAGCTGAGATTTAACTTTGAAACACTGCCATGTGGTATAAAGCATGGCAACTCTCATACACCTGGCATTGTGGAAAGACAAGAAACAGTCATCAGCTGACTCTCAGTGATGTGAATAAGGCATTGGTTCCTTAAGGTTATTATAGACAGGGTTGGTAATGGGGATAAGTTCCCACTATCTATTAAACACTCCCAACCACCTCAGATAGCCCCTGACAATCAAGTCCAGCTCCTGGCCTTTATGTATGCTTTAGTTACTAAGCCCGGCAGGACCATTTCTACTGACAGGAGAAGGGGCAAAGGCAGGTTACTGCCACCTTAAAACCAGTCGCTGTGGGCCGACAGGGCTCATCCGTTGTGGTTGGCAATTCATCTCAGAGAAGGAAAATCCTGATCTCAAACCTCCACTGCCTTGCAGCTCTACCTATTCTTGGGGAAAGCTTTGGGAGTAAACCCAGAGGGAGAAGTCTGGAGCTGGAGTCCCTAAGGCAGTCCTATGTTGAAAACAACGCTACTAGCAAGTCCTGTGACGCAGCTGAGGCCAAACTGTATCGGGCTCTGCCGTTCCTTTGGGTTCACCAGTTGCATGGAGAAGGAGAGCTTGCTACATGGGCAACAGCTTGCTCTCCATATTGTACTGCCCTGGCTTACTTACCTAGACAACCTAGGATGCTGCGTCCATGGTCAACTCTGGCCAATGGAGGCCTCAGGATGAGGTACAAGAATCTTTGGGAGAACACTATAATCTGTGTTGTGTTTTGGGATGTTCCTAGCATACAAAACATTCAAGAAGTTCAATTACTTATTGATTACATAGAAAGGGTAGTGGAATTTTTGGGATGCATACGCAGCATTGGCATGTATGCATGTGGAACATAATAATATAAGAATTAGGAGCAAGAGTAGGCCATCTGGCCTTTCGAGCCTGCTCCACCATTCAATCAGATCATGGCTGATCTGACCATGGACTCACCTCCACCTATCTGCCTTTTCCCCGTAACCCTTAATTCCCTTACTATGCAAAAATCTATCCAATCTTGTCTTAAATATATTTACTGAGGTAGCCTCCACTGCTTCATTGGGCAGAGAATTCCACAGATTCACCACTCTCTGAAAAAGCAATTCCTCCTCATCGCTGTCCTAAATCTACTCCCCCGAATCTTGAGGCCATGTCCCCTAGTTCTAGTCTCACCTACCAGTGGAAACAACTTCCCTGCTTCTATTTTATCTATCCTTTTCACAATTTCATATGCCTCTATAAGATACCCTCTCATTCTTCTGGACAAGATTCTTAATTCCAAATTCTTCCATGGGTGGGAAGGATTGCAGCTCTTGCATTCTGCAGTAGAAATGTGCAAGCCAATATCACTTGATAAGTGACATGAGGGCAATGGAAATGATGCTTGAGGCAACACAATGTAGATAATCTGGTAAAGAAGGCACAGTACGTTCTTGCTTTCATTGGTCAGAGCAGTCTGCAAGAGGTGGGATGTCATATTGTGGTTGTATAAAACTTTAGTTAGGCCATCCTTGGAGTATTTGATGCATTTCAGGTTGCCCTATTACAGGAAGGATGTGGAGGCTTTGAAAAGAGTGGAGAAGAGGTTTACCAGGATACTGCCTAGATTATAGAATACGAGCTATAAGTGGAGGTTGGAACATGAGTTGTCTACTCTGGAGCTTCAGAGGCTGAGGGGACACCTGATAGAATTTATAAGATTATGAGATACGTAGTTAAGATAGACAGTCAGAATCTTTTTTCCCAGAATAGAGATGTCAAGTCCTAGAAAATATGCATTGGGAGTGAGAAAGGGAAACTTTAAAGGAGAAATGCAGGGCAAGATTCTTTTTATACATATGGGCAGTCATGGGTGCCTTGAATGGATTGCTGGATGGAGTGGCTAAAGCAGATATGATAGTGGTGTTTAAGAGACTGTTAGCTAGACTAATGAAAATGCAACGTTAGATGGATATGGATCATGTGAAGACAGAAGAGATTTAGTTTAAGTTGGCATCATATTCAGTGCAGACTTTGTGGGATGAAGGGCCGGTTCCTGTGTGGTACTGTACTGTTCTATGGGTGATATGTGGAGTTCACAACCTTGATGATCTTAATAGGCAGCACTGCCCTTTGTTGAATGGGTTAGGATTTGAAAATTCAAGTCATCACTGTAAACCCTCCAAAAGCACCTGGTACATTTAGCTCCCTCCTCCCCTTCCCCTCTGAAGAACACTAGGAAATAATTGCACTTCCTAGCATGCTTTTCTCTTCAAATATCTCAGATGGGCAATCCATTTATCTTTAGTGTCTTGACTGTGATGCATACTGTTCTCTGCATTGAGGAAGTTTGGGAGGGACTACGGAACCAGTATAGCTGAGTGGGTGGTGAAAGATGCAAAATGAAAAAAGCAAGAACATAGGTACCACCAGTAGATCCCAGATCTCTCCCTCCTCATACCACGACATTCTAGGCATATATCTACCTAAGATTCTATTATGGATGTTGATACTTTGCTACAGACTCTGTAAAATCACTTGAAAAAGTAAAGGGCAACGATCAGTCATAACTGTCTTTGCAAGTTAACACCCAGCAACAAAGCAATTCCCCAGCTGCGAATGTGAGGGATTGAAATGCCAGGGTCCAGTGCTGCAGTTGGAACTAAACATTCTGGAAGCAACTCAGAACTGTAGTACAATTTCACCAAAGGCAATATGACCAATTAACAGTTATAAAGACATTACAAAAAAAGGAAGATAGTATGGCATACTAATGAGTCATTTGTCATAGATTATCTGGGTCCAAGGTCTTAAACAATTTACATGGTTAATTTCTCATGGAACAATGCCACTTTATTGGACTAATTTCCAAATCAAACAATCTGTCCTGTTTTCACATAGAAAGGTAACTCCAGTTTCACTTTAAAAATGCAATATGGATAGTCAGCTTCTAATTTTAATCCAGCTTCAGAACCTATTATGAAGGTTTGTTGTTTGGCAAATAACAAGAATGTTGCTTCTAATCCTCAGTTAAAGATCCCCTAAATAGTTCAAAAACAAAACTACACTTAAATCAAGGTTAAAGTTCTTTAATGTGATGTCTTCTCACATTATCTGAAACTGAGATCTGAAACTCGATTCATTAAAATTTAGTTCAGAAATATTTATGCAGAAATGTAATAATTCATAATTTTTCCAAATATTTCTTAAAATTCAATGGATTGTGTGATACATTGAGAAACTGGTAATAATGGAGGCCACAAAATGGTGTTTGTAGCAATAAGCAGTCTGTTGGAGGAATTCAGAAGGTCAAGCAGGATCTGTGAGGAGGAAAGAAATTATTGATTATTCTAGCAAGCAGTAAATGGGTTCAGGTATGTTAGGAAAGTTGTTTGCTGCTCCAGCTTCCAGTATCTGCAATCACATGTGTCCCTTTTGTTTGTAGGTCCATATTTAAATCATTGACCAAGTCAAGCAGCTATCAGAACACACCTTGCAATGAAATACCCAATCCACCCCACCCTTCTCCCTGAGGGTTGTGCTAATCATTGTGCACTCACCTGGGAGTCTCCCAGACTGTGAAGTTTCCCTTCCCTCATGCAAAATCTGGTGGATGTTGTCACCCCGTCCACATATTTTGGAAGGTTAGCTGCTGCCAACACTGCCAGTGCCTTAAGGTCTCATTGTGATCACCAGCATCACTGACACGCAGTTAAACCCTCTCACTTAACACACAGTAGTTTTTATATTTCCTCTTCTTACTTTATGCAAGTCCTATTTCTTCCATCCTTGTTGCTAATTCTTGCTAGTATCCCCTAGTGTTCTCTCAGTCTATATTTAACCCCACCTTTTCCTATCCAATTCCATCATCTTCTTCCCTTTATTACCTCACCTATTGCTTCCTAATCTCTGTCTCTATTTCCACTCTCCTCTCCTCTGTCTACCTATCCAAGCATTACCTGGATCCACTCAATGCTTGGTAAATATTGCTCTACTCTTTCCCCTCATCTCTTTATACCTGTTATCTCACTTTTACTTTTTTAGTCCAGATGAAAAGTCTTGACCCAAAATGTTGACTGTCCATTTCCCTTCACAAATATTGTTTGATCCACTGAGTTCCTCTAGCAACTTGGCTGTTACTAAATTTTAAACCTACAATCATGAGTATCTGTTGCGTGTGTTAAGTGTTTAATTAGAATTTTAAAAAGTAAGTCCATTTTAGTACAAATTCCTTGACATTCTTTGTCTTTAATAAATTCTAGGGAGAATCCTGGCAATGTTGGCAGGTAAAGATGAACTATTAACCTAGGTTAGTGTCATGTTTGCTCTTAATAAAGACAAACTTAGCATGGGTTTAACACTAGAGCATTTTATTTACAGAATGGTTTTAGCTCAACACTGAGCGTGTGCTCAACAATGTCGCTTCTGGTTCCAGGTGAACTATTCACATTACCCACTGGGAACTGAAGTTCTTTATTATGTACACACATAATAACACATCTTCTCTTTTAAAGAAACACAAACATGATACTATGTCCCCATGTACCTGCAAGGAACAGTAATCCTTTCCAACAAAGATATTTACATTAATTTCAATTGTAATGACCAAGTACAGTCCCTTATTCACTCAACAACTTTCAATCAGTCTCTGGGGTGGTCTGATGTCCTCGCATGGACCACGTGCTAGAATCGTGATCTCAGATTCGTACTTGATCCGTAGGTTTCAGGACTGGAAGGCTTTTCACAGTCTTGTCATGATACTGTTTCTGTTTTTCTTTCCCTTTCACTTTATCCAATTTGACATTGTGTTTTTCTTAGCTTGTGCTCATATGGTGTCTGCTGTCCTACACATATTCACGATCTTTTCCAGCGTCAAATCATTTTCATGGAGCAATTTTCTCTGAGCCCATTACCTGGAATTCCACAAACAATTTTGCCTCTAATTAGTGGGTCTCTCAAATCTCCAAACTTACAGGACTTACTCAGCGTGTGGAGCTCAGCTAGGCATTGGTCAAAGTTAACACCTTGTTTCTGATCGCAGGAAAATAACTTATATATCCTAAATGTTATATTTTTACTTGGGACAAAATACTCCTCAAATTTTGTAATTAGAGTGTCCAATTTAAAAACTGTCTCATCAACTTGAAAGCTATTATAGATGTCCAAAACATCATTGTCAATTAGATATAGAAAAATAGACACTTTCAATTTTTATCAGCCCCTCCTGCTCCACTAGCTGCTAAATATATATTGAATCACTGTTTGAAACATTCTTAGTTATCAGTTAGATTGCTGGTAAACCGCATAGGTGCGGGAGGGCCTAGCTTCTTCTCAATGGGAATTTTCAGCCTCTCACCTGAATTTCTCTTGGTGAATTCAGGACAACATGATCTCTTGCCTCACTGTCCAGTTTTTCTCTCCATCACTAGTGTCTTTTCCTTAGTTGTGCACGATATTTATTTGCTCTCTGTGTTCAGACCTCACGCAGACTTCTGACACCATGTTGTGTTTGTTCTTAATAAAGACAAACTTAGCATGGGTTTGACGTGAGAACATTTTATTTGTAGAAGAGCTTCAGCTCAACACTGAACGCTTGTGCCCAACTCACCAATGTCATTTCTGGTTCTGGGTGAACTGCCCACATTGCCACTGGGGACTGCAGTTCTTTATTATATACACACATAATAACACAGTCAGCATGGATGTTTTGAGCTGAGGTCTTTTTCTCTGCTCTCTGACTCTATGATTCCATGTTCTGACTATGACAAGCTCATCAAACTAGAGCCATCGAACTAGTTAACTGGGACAAGGCCTTTGAGGAGAATTGTTTGGCTGACTATATCAAAAACTGTAGAGAACGTAAAATGATGACAGGAAAAAAATGTATTATGCTCAAAATCACATTCAGAGAACAGCTTGCATAGTTTGATTGACATTTGACATCCCAGAGCCTTTGCAAAGTTACAAAGGAGTGTGATATTGATCTGGAATGAAGCAACACTGGCAACAGCCAAAAATTAATTGGGGATTCAATCAATGCAAAAGGAACTGTGGGAATGGACACAAGGATGGGATGGAATTGAGTAAGGGTTGGGAGTAAGCTATAATACCAAGAAAAGGAGAAAGAGATCCCTCCTCTCTACATATTCACAAAAAAAATGAAATTTAACTTAGCCCATGTTTTCTGATATTGGTAACTCCTAGATTATAGATAAAAAAAGTTAGAAAGTTTAATCTAAAAAGCAATTCAATATAACAAAGCTGCATTTTGATTTTCTGGTCTGAGTCCCACTCCACCAATAAACAAACCAAGAAAGTTTACAGATTGGAATTTCAACTATCTCTGAGACAGATGGAAAGATGGGATCAGTCGTCCAATCATCAAAACCTCTTAGAAAACAAGTTAAGATAACAACTTCAGGTCTCCACTAAATAATGAAAGATCACAGGAATATCTATATACAAGGATGGTGTAGTAATCCAGTGCAGAAATTGATCAAGTGAAGAACTAAACAACATTTACCTATGTCAGGCAATGTAATCAAACTCAAAGTAATTGAAAATGTGGTGTGGAAGCTCATCAGTTCCCTCTGTAATCATTCATTCAGTACAAAAGGATTCATTGCTCTTTCAGAAGAGCCAAAGATCTTCCTCATCTTTAAAGGAGTGACAATATTACATAGCAGTTGCAGGGAAGAGTAAAAGGCTAAACACTGATGATTTCAGATGCCAGGAAGTCCTTGCATTCATCAAGCAAAAATTACTAAATCTTTGGAAGATGTGGACTCCATTATCCTATGTCTAATGGTAGTAATTTGATTTATCTCATTTTAATACAGCAAACAGGATAGGAATGAGAAATGAAACCAAGCTCACACACAGCTACATAAAGCTTTGCTGTAGTCTTCTATTGTTTACAACACTGTTGGTTGTTTGAAATGTCAGTTTGTTGCTCTATTCAAACTTAGCATTTCTTACATGCTGACTGTAGAATAGTACAGGAGTTGAATGTAGTGTTGTCCATTCCAACTGTCCATTGTGATCTATCACCAGATATTAATCAACGCAGGAACCTGTTGCTTATGCTCCTATTTACAATTCCATACTCTGGTCTCATTGCACAGCTGTTTGAGGTAGCTGTAGTTCCCAAGATGAGACCAACAAACAGATTTTACTTAAAATGATATAAAATGTTTTTATATCCATTTAAGGATACAAAACACCAACGTACAGCCATGGGTACCTGGTTGGTAGTGGAGGCAAATACAATAGAGACATTTAAGAGAATCATAGGTGCATGAATGTGTAGAGAATCAAAGGATGTGGTCATTGTGCAGGTAAAAGGGATTAGTTATTTAGGTATTTAATTACCAGTTTAATTAGTCTGACACAACAATGTCTGTTCCTGTGCTGTGTATTCGTGGTGGCCAAGGACCATTTTTTACTGTTGATCCTTTAACTGGATCAGTAAATAACATCACCAAACAGAAATAAGATTGTGAACTTCTGAAGAAACTGTAGCAACACTCTAGAGAGAACTGAACATTTGTTTTACACAGTCATTGGAGACTAGCACAGCCCCTTACATATCCTGATTATATGTGATGCTTGGTTGTCTTATCAAAATGTGGTCTCATTTGTAAGTATAGCAAGGTAGAAAGAGGGACACTGAGTTTGGAATTATGTTTCATATTAGTCCTCATTAATATTGATTTTGGTTTCCTGTCAGAATCATCCTAACACAATCAATAACAGCATCCACAGTTTACCTAACACATTTACCTTCCATGAACCGTCTGATGTGAGTCATGCCCAAATTCCACCCATTTTTATGCATGTTAAATTTTTCACCGCAGCATCCAGATTGAACGTGATCTTGACTTGGCCATGAAGATGTGACGTTGCTGTTCCTAAGTCCCTGTTTCACATTGAAGTGGATTAACAGAGAAGCACAATAACTGCAGCAGTTTGTTAACAGAGTTCCTGCCTTTCCTATACAATACTCTTCAAATTTCCTTTTGACTCATAAAAATACATCACTAACAACTATCATCTTTTGCATCAAAAGGTTGTATATTCAAGACCTAATGCAGAAATAAACACATTATCCAGGTTGGCAGGTCACAATAGCTTTGTCAAGGTTGTGCAGTGTCAAAAGTACCAACTTTTAACTTTTCGCTTATAGTGTCCTTTTCTTTATACTGATACATCAAATTACCTAGAAAGCTGTCCCCTGATACTATTGGAAGGAGGCAGGAGAGAAGTCCTTGACCCAACAAATATTTCAAACAAATTGCATAAACATTTAATTCATTGCATGTTTCAGGGAGCATTCAGTGCACAGGTTAGGTTCTATGTTGCCTACAGGTACGCTTCATCGTTATAGCTTCCTCTGAGGTGGGCCAAGACCTTGCAAGGACCATACGTGCCCGCTGCTCAGTTGAAGACACTTTTCTATGTGCTGGAATTCACTTGCCTCCCATCAGTTCACTTTCCAAGACAAATTCCACAGAACAATCTCAGATATAAAATCGACAAATCAAAATTCAAATTCAGTGATATGCACAATATCATCTTTTATGTTTATTAAACTCTACTTCAGAGATACTGTTCCGATAACTTTATTGGGATGAAATTTCAGAAGCAGAGTTCAAGTCACTCATGCTTTTACATTACATTTTGATTAAGCATGGCTACCTATGACAGACTTCTCATGGCAAATTGCTACAGTTTTCCCCTGCTATCTGAAGGTAGAGCATTCCTATGAAACCTTTTGTAAGCCGAAATGGCATAAAGCGAAGAAGCAATTACCATTAATTTATATGGGAAAATTTTTTGAGCATTCCCAAACCCAAAAAAAATCTACCAAATCATACCAAATAACACATAAAACCTAAAATAACACTAACATATAGTAAAAGCAGGAATGACGCCGACTAAAAGAAGCCCACTTTGCTACTAGCAGAACCAATAGTAACATTGGCAGCTTTCAAGATTCTTTCTCTCTGCATGTAAATAGTATGAATGGTGGACGCAGGCAAGTTCAACACACGCACGTCTTTATTTCGTTCACCAAGATCGAAACGCTTAATTACATCCAGTTTTACACTAAGCGTAACACCCTTACGAGCTCTGTTAGGCTTCTTTGATACCTTAGGACATATCCTGCTAACGGATGCACAAAATAAATTGAGATAAAGCACAGATGCTCACAGACACAGTTCAAAGCTATGGTGGCTTGATGCTGAGATGTTGAGTGTAGTTCCCGGGGAAGGCACTTGGTGGCGCCACTCTCGCTGCTCGGGGTGCGCGCTGCCTCTATAACGGCTCGCTGCAAAACAAACGCTGAACGCTATTTTAGCTTTTCGCCTTTTTTCGTAAAAGTGAAAATCCTCTTCGGATTTCTTTCGGTTAGCGAAAACGGGTACTAATGTAGGTCTTTCGTAAAAGCAAAGTGGCGTAAAGCGAACTTTTGAAAAGCGGGGGATACTCGTATTAGGAATATGCCTTCTGCTGACCACAGTTCCTGTCTTTGATGCCGCTTTGTGAACATGTGATCTCTTAATCATAATCTATTGCCACTCCTGTGCATTACCGAGGTGGTTTGAGTGTGTGAGGTGACACGTTTTACTGACTGAACTGTGAGAATCTCTCATCACAGATGAACTTGCTGCAGATTGTGCCCACCGGGGTGCTGCACCTGGTACACAACAAAGCATCTGTGGAAGGTACAACACGATTGTGGTAATTATTCCCAAATCCAGAACCATCTTCTGAATCCTCTCCTGTTGCAACAATAACTCAGTAACCGATATTGTATACCTGCTGATCTTTAGGCGGTTACGTCAAGGTAACGCCACCAATGTAGCCAATGAAGCTTGAGGCATAATCATCTGTGTACATCTCTAGCATGTGTGGGTCATAAAAGTTCATCAGTAGTCAACATCCAAAATCACCCCCATTCCCTGGGGATCAGATATTCACAAAGTAGCACCAAAACCAAGCATTATGATTGTTATCACAGCCATTCTAAAAACAGGTCCTAAACTCACAATCCCAGGCTTGTCATCTGCTGGATGTGGTTGGTGTTTTTGTCCCATTATCCGGCAGAAAGCTTAAAGAAGGGACAACCCTTTCAAATTCACTAATATTAAACTAAAAAGACTCCAGGTATTTTCATAGACCAAGGACTCAATTGCTTGCGTGAGCATAAAGCTTGTAGATTAATACAACTTTAAGAGAAAGACACAGAGACTGTAACAAGTGCTATAGGCACTCTCTGCTTTGCTGTTCAATGAGTCAAACAGTTGCAGATCAATGTTGCCAACAAATACTCACATCTTTTGACAAGCATTGCAAGACTGTAAATATCAGTTCCTATGAAGTGTACCTCTTTACATGTGCCCTTTAGAATTTTATTGCTGTGTAAGTATTACCCAAGTGAATATATGTTGACAGTAAAACCCTGGTGTAACATTTTGTTTTTGATTCCCACCATTTTGCAGAGCAAAAAGAATATGTTGAACTAACTGGATGATGAAACATCTTGTACAGATCTTTGATAGTGACCTAAACATTTTTCAGAAATGTTTGACACCACAGATGAAAGATGCTTCATCATTTCTCACTTTAGCTGAAGCAAGTGGTATGAATTCTTGGACTGCTGGTGAACAGAATGTGGAATTGTAGAATCCTACTTTGCTGCCATCCCTCTCATCGTGTAGCTGTGCCACTGTCTAGTTGAGGTTCCAAGTAATGCTTTGGGCCCCTGAGCCACTCTTCTGTGTACTTCCTATTCTGTGAATTTCTCAATCTATCCTTTTATCTGAGTTGTTCTTTGGTCTCAGCAATGCTGCACACAAGGACTAGCAGGATGAGTGGGTGATTTAACCCCTCCTGCCTGCTCCACAATTCAATAAGGTTATGGCTAATTTCTCACATCTATGACGCTTTTGTTCAAAGCCCAGATGCCTCGATTACTCCATAAGACTATAAGATAGGAGCAGAATTAGACCCATTGAGTATGTTCTGCCAGGGAAGTTTGGCCAGGTGGATTCAGAATTGGCTTGCCTGCAGAAGGCAGAGGGTGGTGGTGGAGGGAGTACATTCAGATTGGAGGATTGTGACTAGTGGTGTCCCACAAGGATCTGTTCTGGGACCTCTACTTTTCGTGATTTTTATTAACGACCTGGATGTTGGGGTCGAAGGGTGGGTTGGCAAGTTTGCACAAAGGTTGGTGGTGTTGTAGATAGTGTAGAGGATTGTCAAAGATTACAGAGAGACATTGATAGGATGCAGAAGTGGGCTGAGAAGTGGCAGATGGAGTTCAACCCGGAGAAGTGTGAGGTGGTACACTTTGGAAGGACAAACTCCAAGGCAGAGTACAAAGTAAATGGCAGGATACTTGGTAGTGTGGAGGAGCAGAGCGATCTCGGGGTACATGTCCACAGATCCCTGAAAGTTGCCTCACAGGTGGATAGGGTAATTAAGAAAGCTCATGGGGTGTTAGCTTTCATAAGTCGAGGGATAGAGTTTAAGAGTCGCGATGTAAGGCCACACTTGGAGTATTGTGTCCAGTTCTGGTCACCTCACTATAGGAAGGATGTGGAAGCATTGGAAAGGGTACAGAGGAGATTTACCAGGATGATGCCTGGTTTAGAAAGTATGCATTATGATCAGAGATTAAGGGAGCTAGGGCTTTACACTTTGGAGAGAAGGAGGATGAGAGGAGACATGATAGAGGTGTACAAGATAATAAGAGGAATAGATAGAGTGGATAGACAGCGCCTCTTCCCCAGGGCACCACTGCTCAATACAAGAGGACATGGCTCTAAGGTAAGGGGTGGGAAGTTCAAGGGGGATATTAGAGGAAGGTTTTTTACTCAGAGAGTGGTTGGTGCGTGGAATGCACTGCCTGAGTCAGTGGCGGAGGCAGATACACTAGTGAAGTTTAAGAGACTACTAGACCGGTATATGGAGGAATTTAAGGTGGGGGACTTATATGGGAGGCAGGGTTTGAGGGTCGGCACAACATTGTTGGCCGAAGGGCCTGTACTGTGCTGTACTATTCTATGTTCTATTCCAAAATGGGGGATTTATCATCCCTCTCACCCCATTCTTCTGCCTTCTCCTCGTGACTTTTGACACCACTACTAATCAAGAACCTACCAACCTCTGCTTTAAATACACCCAATGACTTGGTTTCCACAGTTCTCTTATTCTCCAAAATCCATAAATTGCTGATTTAGTCCACCTGCTTCTGAACACACCAACCATTGACCCGTGTTTCTCTCTATTGTTGTCTCTCCAACCACCATCTGTGAAGTATGATAAAATACAATTAATGCAGTCCTTAATGAGGACATAAAAATGGAAATAGCGTTGGTTTTGTGGCCATTCAGAACTGCTGCCTGTCCTCAGTAATTTCGAGGCTGATATGGTCTTGGCCTCACACTTCTGTGCTTGTCCTCCATAACCCATATTCCAAAAATCTCCTCCCCCCACTGCCTTATATTTAGTGACCCGTCCACCCCACCTCCCACAGCTGGAATCGAAAATTCCAAACATTCAGAACTTTCTGAGAAAAGAAATTTCTCATTTCCAATTAAGTGGCTGATCCCTTATTCTGAAACTCTATCCCCCAAGTTTAATATTCTCACAAGGTCAGACATCCTCCTAGTATCTATGCTCTCATGTTGATTTACTATCACATGTTTTCAAATAAAATTAATTCTCATTTTTCTAAATTCTGGTAGGGCTCAGCCTGCTCAACATTTTCTCATAAATAGTGCCTCCATTTCAGGAATCAATCTAGTGAATAATTTCTGGACTGCCTTCAATGGAAGTAATTCCCTCCTTAAAGAGTGAAAACCATATATAGTATTCCAGGTATGGTTTCTTTCTTTGCTGTGCAATCTGAAAAGGCGTCCTATTGTTATACTCCCTTCCAATAAAGACTAACTTCTGATAATTATAAATGTTCCTGAATTATAACTTTCAGCGTTTTGGCTAGGTCCTCTGTACATCAGTACCCTTTTGTTTCCATTCAAAACAAACATTCTACTTGTCTTCCTACCAATGTAAATAATTTCCATCTACAAAATGTCTACCCATGTACAACAGATCTATGTCGTTCTACAAACACTCAGCTGCTTTACCACCTGCCTTTTGTACCATCAGTAAAATGGGCTACTGTACATGCAACTGTCATCAACAGAGAATGGACATTGTTAAAATAGCAACACTGATTCCTGTGGCACCTCACTAGTTACAGTTTTCCAACCTAAGAGGGACCAGTTTATCCCTCCTCTGTGTTTTCTATTAACTATCCAATCTTTAGTCCATGCCTGAATGTTGCCCTCAGCATGAGGGCAATATATTGCTTTTGCAGTAAATGTCTTTGATAAACCTTGTCAAATGCCTTTTAGAAATCCAAATACCTGTACATTACACCTGCTGGCTCCTTTTCTATTCAAACTGCTTGTTACATCCTCAAGAGTTTTTATTAAATTCCATTTATAAAATTCAATGTTCCTTCTATTTGAAGGTATTGTGATTTTCTAAATGCTTTGCCAATGGATTCTAACATTTTGCCAAGAACAGGTGTTAAGATTATAGGTCAATATGTTTTCTACTTCCTGTTTCCAAGTTTCCTACTATAGGAAAGCTTTATTTATGCACATTCAATCTGCTGGATCCTTTCCAAAGTCTAGAGAATATTGAAATGCCCCAATCAATGCATCCATTCTCATTAGAGATACTTCTTTAAGATGCTAGATGCCAGCCATCGTCTAATCAGCTCTAATCAGCCTCATTAGCGTTCCCCAGGGATATAATTGTTTAAGTTGCTTCCCACCCCACATTCCCCTCCTTCCCAATGCATACTTTTTATGACTTTTACCATGAAGGTAGATCAAAATATCTGTCCAAACTCTCTACTATTTTCTTATTTTCCATATTAGTTCACCATTCTCCTGATTTATAAATAATCCTTGAAGTATTGTACACTTTATCTTTCAATTTGGTTTCTTCTCTACTTTCCTTAGTTAATCACAATGGAATCATTGCATCTGTTTCAGAGTTATGAAATATTTCCTTCAATATCTCCTACTGCTTAGCCACCATCTTACTTTTAATCTGTTTTCCCAAGTTATTTTAGCAAAGTCTGCCTTCATATTTTTGTTACTACCTTTCAGAACTTTAGCTGCTTTATCCATCATCTTTGTTTCATCCTGAAATCAAAATTCAGAATGTTTACAGATGATTGCACAATATCCAATTCTAGATGCAACTCCTTAATGAATGAAGTATCAGAGCCTGCATACAGAAATGTCAAGAAAACATTCAGGGATGAATTCATGATTGTATGGCTAGGCACAGCTTAAACAGTACCTATAAATTTGCAATGACATTACTACCCATGGCATAATTTCAGATGGTGACGAAGCAGAGAACAGGAGCAAGATTACCTGTTGATTGAGTGGTGTCGCCTTGCACTCAATGTCAGTAAGTCCAAAGAACTGATTGTGGACTTCAGGAAGGGGAATCCAGGGAACACACTAGCTCCCTTCAAGGGATCAGAAATGGAAATGGTGAATAGTTTCGAGTTCCTGCATGTCAACGCCTCTGAGGATCTATCCTGGGCCCAACACATTGATGCATTTACAAAGAAGGCACAACAGTGGCTATATTTCATTAGGATTTTGAGAAGAATTGGTATGTCACCAAAGACTGTTGCAAATTTCTACAGATATACCATGGAGAGCATTCTAACTGATTGCTCAGTCAGGTATGGAAGGGCGACTGCACAGGATTGAAATAGGCCGCAGAAAGTTGTCAACTCAGCCAGGTCTATCATGGGCACTAGCCTCCCCAGCATCGAGGACACCTTCAAATTATGATGCCTCAAAAAGACAGCATCCATCTTTAAGGAGCCCCATCATGCTTTTTTTCTCATTACTACCATCAAGTAGGAGGTACAGAAGCCTGAAGACACACACTCATGTTTCATGAACAGCTTTTTTCCCTCCACCATCAGATTTCTGAATGGACAATGAATCCATGTACACTATCTCAGTATTTTCCCCACTCTCTTTGCACTTCTTATTTTTTTGTTATATACATACATATATATATATATGTGTGTGTGTGTATATATATATATATATATATACATATATATATATATATATATATACACAGTATATTGTAATTTATATTTTTTATTCTTATGCCAATAAACAACATTTCCATAGATGCTGACTGACCTGCTGAGTTCCTTTAGCATTTTGTTTGTATTAGATTTCCAGCATCTGCAGACTTTCTAGTGTCTATATTAAACCTGATTCTGAACTGATAAGTGCCACATTATAGTTGTGCTCAAAAATGTCAAGCAATGATTATCTTCAAAATTGAAAGTCTAACCATCAGCCCTTTTAATTCAATAGTGTCACATCTATTGAGTAAACAGGCTTATTCTTGTCATATCCAATCGATACAGTTCATTTCATTACAACATTGCATTGAGGTAGCACAAGGTAAAACAATAAGAGAATTCAGCATAAAGTGTTATAGAGAAAGTGCAGTGTAATAATGTGCATAACAAGGTACATTGTGAGGCCAAAGGTCTATCTTATCATTCTAGGGAACTGTTCAATAGTCTTATAAAATTGGGATAGAAGCTGTTCTTGAGCCTGCTCCCATGTGCTTTCAGGGTTTTGCATTTTCTGCCCAATGGAAGAGGATGGAAGAGGTGAGAAGAGGTGGTGGGATCCCTCTATCATATTGCCTGCCTTACCAAGGCAGTGAGGATGGTATACGGAATCCATGGAGGGGAGGTTGATTTCTATTAGTCACCTACTACCAATGCCCTTAGAGTCATTGTTGACCAGGAATGCAACTGGACCAACCACAGAGAGGCTGGGTGACCTGATGTCCTGACATCCCAAAGCCGAAGCACCATATGTGAGGTACAAGTCAGGAGTGCGATAGAATACCTTTGACTTGCCTGGGTGAGTGCTGCTCAAACAACATTCAGGGAACTTCTCATTGTCCAGGACAAAGCAGGCTGCTTGGCACCTCATCAACCATGCTAACCTCCATTGTCTCCATCAAAGGCACACCGTGACAGCAGAGTCTATTACCTACAGAAGACATTGAAGATACTCACCTGGACTAGTATCTCTCAAACCCACAACTTCTACCACAGAGATCATCAAATACATGGGAGCACCATCATATTCTTCCTTATCATATCTGCCTCTGGAACCCCCACCCTTACAGTTCTGTGGGGAGCTCTTTGTCTCCTCGCCAGGTGCTCTGCTTTCTTCCCACAATCTAAAGACATACCATTTGGTAGGTTAATTGGTCACTGTAAATTGTCCTGTAATTAGGCAAGGGTTAATCAGGGGTTGCTGGGTGGCGTGGCTCAAGGGGCTGGAAAGGTCTATTCCATGCTGTATCTCAATAAATAAATAAAAGATTATCCAACATGTTTAAAAACTACAGTACGTTTATCAATCTTATTCCAAATTGTGAAATTTTGTCAAGCTCTAATCACTCTTCCTCAGATGATTCTTTGCTATGAATTGTTTATTAACACTGCTTTGCTACACTTGACAAGATCTAAACTAACTAATCTCCCAAACCGTTCCAATAGACAGGAAACTGCTCAAATCATGGACATTATCAACACTATCTTGCCCAATTTGAGTTATTCATTCTTCATGGACAAATCATGTTTGACAGTAAATATTATGTCTTTCTGGTTGGGTTTCAATGAGAAATTAAGATCTTTTATTTCTTACTTTGTTCCTTGAGTTATATAAAGTTGAGGTATCCTTGTGTTCTTGCATAGATCTTTGTCACATTTGCAAGGAAAAGTAAGGCAATCCAGAAAAGGTTAGTCTATTCACATCCTTATGTTCATTTACACTCAAGGAGAGAGACCTCGAGTCTATAGGAACATAGGGATGAGAAAAGACTAACCTCCCCTGGATTAATTTCCCTATGCCATGAAGGTATCCTGCTTCTTCATGACAGTCTACTCCCTGATTGACTTCATACATAAGTTTAAAGCTATGTATCTCCCGGGCAAAAGATGCTATAAGATCTTTTGTGGGCTGTACTAGTGTGAAATGTATTGTATGTTGAGTAGGTCAAGGAATAATTAAGAATAATTGTACTTGTCATTGTCGGTCCACCAGCACTTGGGGCTTATAATGACGAGAAGGTACCAGAGAGACTGAAGATAGTATTGTGCTGTAACCTTTCTTACTTTACTAAAACCATACTCAAATCATGCTCAAGACTTTAGAACAAAGAGAGGGAAAGCTGACGTCCCAGATGACTGGATCTGGCCAGTCTTTATATACTTAACAGAGGCATGTCTCTCAAATGATCTTCCATCAAATTAAAATGGGAAAATATCCGTTTAGAGGAAGGAGGCATTTTGGAGTGAAAAGTCATCCCCATGGTGTGGCAGGGGCTATGGTTGTGATGTGAGTGGTTAATTGTTGGTTTTCCTTCAGTATTAATAATCTCTGCCAAATGTCCTCTCCTGTGTGGTAATTTCCACCTGTCCCCCCCAGTCATTGATTTTGATTCTGTCTAGAAATCCTGCCCATCCTTCCGAACATCTTCCAATATTTTCTGTGTTGGTTTTGAGTTTCCAGTCGTCGCAGGCACTTGGCTTTTTGTACAGTATATTGGGCTAGAACGTGAAGCATAGACTATAGAAAGGTTGTGATATGGGAGAGAGGACAGTCTGTATTCTCCTGACTCAGGGAGATCTCTAGAGCCAGTGGATCAAGTTGGGCATCAACTAATTAGCTGTTCCTCCAAACTAATTGACTTTTCTCTGCCAGAGGAGGTGGTGACAGTGGTCAGTTTGGAGGTAGGTGGAGAATTGTTTGAACATGACAAAGTAGAATGTATTGTAGGTGGAAGAACAACAGCATTTATGATTCTTTGTGGCCAGGAATATATCAACAGAAAAAGGTAATGAGCTAGGAAATGGCATTCCATTGCATTTCATTGCACAAAATTGAAGGATAAAATTATCACCAAAGCAGAGAGCTGTAAAATCTCAGTAAGGCACTCTTACAGATTGGGGTGTCAGAGTTCAGAGTTCAATTCCAATGCCCTCTGTACGGAGTTTGTGCTTCCTCCCCATGACTGGGTGTGTTTTCTCCAGGTGTGCTGGTTTCCTCCCAGAGTCCAAAGACTTACCGGTTAAGTAGTTTAATTGGATATTGTAAATTGTCCTGTGATTAGGCTAGTGTTAAATAGATGAGTTGCTTGGTGGCACATCTCATTGATCCAGAAGTGCCTGTTTGTGCTTTATCTCTAAATAAATAATAGAAATCAAGTGGCACCTTCAAAAAGAGAAAGAGACAAAGTTTCAGGTTCACAAGTGTCTTCAGAATGGAGTGGCCATTAGTTAGACAATGAGGAAGTACAGGGCACTGGAGAGAATGCAGACAGTATATGCCCAGTCCAACAAAGGATTGTTGTCCCAAAATCATGTCTCTTTCTCTATTCACCAAGGCTACCTGACCTGCTGAGTTTTTCCAGAATTTTCTGTCTTTGTTTCAGTTTTCTGATTTTTATTTAATGACTGAAGGAAGATGCTTGGCCTGCAACATTTGAAAGTATTTGTAGATTCTATATTACTGTTGTAAGAGCAGTATGAGCTGCCATAATAACTATCGTCCAGTAGCGCTCACAACTACAGTGGTGAAGTGCTTTGAGAGGTTGGTTATGGCTGGAATTAACTCCTGCCTCAGCAAGGACTAGGACCCACTGCAATTTGCCTTTCACCACAGTAGGTCTATGGTGGATGCGATCTCATTGGCTCTTCACGCAACCTTGAATCACCTGGACAATACTAATAGCCATGTCAGGATGCTGTTTACTGACCACAGTTCAGCGTTTAACACAATCATTCCTATAGTTCTGATCAAAAAGCTCCAAAATCTGGGCCTCTGTACCTCCCTCTGCAGCTCGATCCTCGAGCTCCTCACCGGAAGACCACAATCTGTGCAGATTGAAAATAAAGTCTCCACATTGCTGACAATCAACCTGGCGCACCTCGGGGACGTGTGCTTAGCCCACTGCCTCTACTCTCTCTACACCCATGACTGTGTGGCTAGGCACAGCTCAAATGCCATCTATAAATTTGTTGATGATACAACTATTGTCAGAATTTCAGATGGTAATGAGCGGGCATACAGGAGTGGGATATAACAGCTAGTTGAGTGGTGTTTCAGCAACAACCTTGATCTCAATGTCAGTAAGACCATAGAACTGACGGTGGTCTTCAGAAAGGGTCAGATGAGTGAACACACACCAGCAGGATCAGAAGTGGAAAGGATGAGCAATTTCAAGTTCCTGAGTGCAGCATCTCTGAGGATCTATTCTGGAGACAGCATATCGACACAGCTACAAAGAAGGCACTTTAGTGGCTATATTTCATTAGGAATTTGAGGAGAATTGTTATGTCACCAAAGACCCTCGCAAATTTCTACAGATGTACCATGGAGCGCATTCTAACTAACGGGTATGGGGCAGGGGGTGGAGGCCACTACACAAGATCAAAATAAGTTGCAGAGAGTTGTAAACTTAGTCAGCTCCGTCATAGGCACTAGCCTCCAAAGTATCCAGAATACCTGCAAGGAGTGATGCCCCCAAAAAGGTGGCATCCAGCATTAAGGATGCCCGTCACCCAGGACATGCCCTCTTCTCATTTCTATAATCAGAAAGAAGGTACAGGAGCCTAAAGGCACACACTCAATGATTTAGGATCAGCTTCTTCCCTCTGCCATCTGATTTCTAAATGAACATTAAACCCTTGGACACTACCTCACTACTTCCTTAAATGTTTATTTTTATATTATTTATTTAGTTTAACTATTTTATATATATCCACTGTAATTCAGGTTTTTTTCTCAATCCCGGACATTTCTGGCATCTCCAAGCCTGAATGCTTGAAACTGCAGTGAGCAAAATAGTTCCATTTAGCCTTACTGTTTATTTCCCACCAACTATCAGTGACGAAAATCTTTGCTTCTTGGACACAAACACACAAAACTGAAGCTGTTTAAAAACTGGTAACTGTAAGTGGCCACACAAGTCCACATGACGGTTGCTGGTTAGAAACTTCAACAACAATCTCCTGTCCAAGTTAGGCAGCATAGTGTCCCAAATAAACAAAGGGAATCCTGGCTACTTCCTCGGTTAGTTTTTGTTCTTTAAGAGTTGTCCCAAATAAGTGACTGCCCCCCAATTAACCGATTGCCCAATTAACCAGAATCCACTGCATTAGACTTTTTTTTTGACTTCTTATAATATCAGGGCAGGCTTGGATAAAGTGAAATGTCAGATGGGATATTGTTTACCTTGTGGCTGTGGAATCAACCAGTATAGTATCTTATCTTGTTAAATTATTCAAAATCACTTACCATCTTGTAATGCTACAATATTCTTCTGCAACATGGAGAAGGTTCTTGCTTTTCTCAAAATGGGTTTGTCATTTGATATGTAGTTTGAATTTTTTTTTGCTCAGCTATATTCAGCCCTTGGAGCTGAGAGTGTCCTTGGTCACTAAACATAACATTTTTAATTATGCCTGAGTGAATTCTATCATTACTTTATCCTTAATGAGAGCAAGTGTTTGCATACAGATAAAATTAAATTCTAAGGTCGGCTGACTTTGCCAACAGGTACCATTTATACAACCCCAGAGGGAACAAATAGATTTCTCAAGGAGTTTCAAAATGAAAATAAGCCAGCTGTTTAGATCCAGGGTCTATTTCAATTCAATTGGGTGACAAGCCTACAGAGCATACTTCTAAATATACTTGTTTGTAGTAGATATTTCAAGAAGTACCTACAAAATATTAATACAATAAATACATTTATAATGATTCCTGTTTATCAAATACTTGAAATAATCAATCTGATGGAAGCAAACATATCATTCCAGAAACACAACCAGAGAAGTATCAAGAGTTCCAACATTTGACTTTAAAGGAATTAGCGTAGATTTTCAGATGGTTTGAGCGAGTCCCCGTATTATATTAACATAGGGTTGGACAGACCCCAGGACCACAAGAGAATGCAGATGCTAGAATCTGGAGCAAAACAAATAAAGTAATGAAGAAAATCAGCAGGATGAAGGGAAACGGGCCGCTGATGTTTTGGGTTGGGACCTTTCATCTGGACTCAATACCTGTGGTCCAGATAAAGAGTCTCAATCTGAAATGTCAATTGTCCATGCCCCTTCACTGATGCTGCCTGGTCTGCTGAGTTCTTCAAGCTCTATGTTTTTTGTACTGATTCCAAGTTCTGTCCCTGGAGCATTGCACAATTTGATTTAATTGAGCGGTGATAAGTTTCCCAAGTAATCATTGATGCATGGGTGAACTTGAAGAATGTTAAGACAGTATGGCAACCTAGACATCTGTGGACAGTCTTTGCCAGGCTGTTGTGCTACAGTATCAGCTACTACCTTGAGGACAAACAATTGGAAATGAAAAGTGAATTCAATCTGCTATTCTGATTTCATTTTTAAGTTTTGAAATATAATCCACAATGCCTGACAGAAATGGATATTGTGTCTTTAAAATGTTCCATATGGCAAGCATTTTATAGACCTATAAAAGGTAACTTGTAATCTCTGTATCACTATTACCCAAAGTAGAATGTGCTGAGATTATTAACAGACTTGCAGGCTGCCTGAGGTATGTTTTTCAACCAAACGGTCCATGTCGGACTGTGACTCAAATCATTAATCTTGGGAAAAGCTAATCATGGCAGAGAGCCACTGTGAAAAAAAAAGTTTAAGGCAGATCTGAAAACTTATTCTCCAGATATCCTCCCAGAGAATAAGTTATGAAAGGTGATATGATGCTGCAAGATTAAGTGAAGTGGGGGATGAGGACTTTATAATAATGCAGAAAAATACAGAGAATCCAAATGGAAAATTATGTGTTCAATATTATTTTCCATTTTTCTTCTACTCTTCAAAATGCCACTTAGCGTTCTTTCCATTCTTCAGATATACTTGTGCAGAACTTTGATGTGACACCTCACGTGAAGGTTACCACAGATGGAGATGCTCCTCAATGAATAGCAGTTAGGAACAAGACATGTAATTATTATTTCCCCTTCCCAGTCACAGCTACTTCTCCTGCACAGAAGAAGACCAATTGAAGCTTTCATTGTTCGCCGATGAAATTGACAAGGGAGATTGAAATCTCCAGGCGAATGCGGAAGGTGAGCATCAGCTGCCTGCCTTTTGATCGCTGGGGATCGCTCCGCAACCTGTGAAGGTAAAACCTGCCACTGTGCCCGGAGAATGTTACCCAGGTTTTCTGCATTTTGGATATGAACTTGGACAATAGAACTTTTTTCAGTTTTATAGTTTTTATATTCTGTGTTTTTTGCCTGATCTTTCTCATTTTTTGTGTGCAGGGGTATGGGATTTGGGGGTCAATGTGCCTGTTCCATTTTTGTTCCTTTTTTTGTGCAGGGAGTTGGGGGTTGGACTTGGGCGTTTATAATCGTGCTGCCATTCTTTTTCTTTCTTGGTTTCATGACTTTCCGGAGAAGAATTTCAGAGTTGTACACTTTGATAATTAATGAACCTTTGACCTGAAAAATCCTCCAACCACTGTCAAACAAACCAACTCTGTCCTTGTAAGGCAGTTACCTTAACAAGGAACCAAAGGTGAAACCAAGGATTCTGCATCTGCGCAATTCATTATATATCATATTGTTTAGATATTGAATTATTGGTCTTCAATAAAACTATGTACATGGGAAATTCAATAGAAGGACGTTCAAATATCTCAAATTATATTGGCAGATGGTTGAGGGCAAAACTTCTTATAGGTCTAGACTGGATTCCAAAAGTTGTCTACAGTATACAGTTTGGGTTCTAGACTCCAGACACCGGTTCTTGGATCTTCTGATTCATTACGATACAGTAGGGTTCAGTCTTACAGTCTTAAACTGTAAAAGAGCTTTTATAGACCCTCAGAAAATGGGCTGGGTCCATGAAAGCTCTTTTACATTTTCAGGTAGCGACTTGGCTGCTCCTGCCTTTCACGGCTTGATAGACAGGCTGAAACAGGGAGATAGCCAAATGCAGATGTTCCATAGTCTATTCTCCATTTAAAACAACATACACATCCTTTTATCAGTCCCAAACCTGATCACCATGGTTTTGTATTGACCATTAAGCTCAATTCTGAACAATTGAAGATTACATACAGACAGAAGATTCTGGGAATCTGGAGCAACAAACAATCTACTGGAGAAATTTAACAAGTCAAGCTGCTATCTGTGAAGGGAAGAGGATCGTTGATGTTCTAGGTCAAACCCTGCATCAGTGCTGGGGGAGGTGAGGGGTGATGGCCAAGATGAAAAGCAGAAGAATGCTGAGACAGGAGTCTGAGGTGACTGGTGGATTGAGGACAGACAGCTTGTGCCGGGTAGGGGAAGGTGAAGAAGGGGCATGGATAGAGTTGAGAGACAGCGGCTGTTGAAAAATAAATGGAGGCTGTCAAAGAGGGAGAACAATGAGAGACAGATAGAGTGAGCTGACAGGAAGGAAGTGTGAGGGTTGGAGACAGTTGCTGGTGGGAGATGAGCAGGAACACAAAGGGCTACCGGTATGCATCTACTCAGTAAAGGTGAGAATGGAAACCATTAGGGGACATGAGTACCAGATGGAACTGATGCAGGGTTTCAACCCGAAATGCCGGCAATTCCTTTTCCCCACACAGATGCTGCTCCAGCTGCTGAGTTCCTCCAACAGATTATTTGTGGCTTACATATTGATGTAAGAGGAGAAACGCATAAAAAATTTGGTAAAATGGTTTATTATGTCGCATGCTTATTTCTTATATATAGATGCAGCATGGAATAGGCCCTTTAGGCCTTCAAGCCATGCTGCCCAGCAGTCCCTGAAATTAATTGAGCCTAATTTAGTCCTAATCACTGGACAATTTACAATGACCAATTAACCTACAACCAGTCTTTGGACTGTGTGAGGAAACCAGAGCACCTGGTCACAGGGAGAATGTATAAACTCCTTACAGACAGCGATGGGGTGGACTAAGGTTATTCATCCCATTCACACAGACCACTAGCTCACAGCAATGCATTAATATAGCACAACAGGAAACAATGACAGAATGCAGCATAAAATGTTACAGTTCGAGAGGAGGGCAGCACATGTAGACAATAAGCTGCAAGGTCATAAACTATGAGGTGATTAGTCCATCTTATATACTAAGGGGCCATTCAATAATCCTATGACAGCAGGATAGAAGCTGTGCTTGAGGCTGGTGGAACATGCTTTTAGGTTTTTCTATCTTCAGTCCAAAGGAAGGTGGAAGAAGAGATGATGCCCGGGATGGATCAAGTCTTTAATTATGTAGATTGCCCGTCTACAGATTACAGAACCTGTTGTCTCCAAACACGGACGTCTCCAGATTGTGACTCCTGATGCCGACCTCAAAGGTTCTAACAATCCCGAGAAGATTCAGATCCTGGATTCCACCACCGATAATGCAGGTTCCAATGACCTCGGACACCTTCACCCTCCAACTCAGGCTCAAGCCTTGAACGATGGCACCTCCAGGCCGGGCCTTTAAGCGCTGCCACTGGAAACCCCGTCTCCCCTTCCCCTACCACCACTCTACAATCCTGTCTCTCTCAGGCACCACCGCCAGCTCTTGGGTCCTCAGAGACTCCACCTTCCTCTCACCCCACTTTCCCTGAACACCCAAACCCTCCCCTCTCTGACACTACCAACCACCTTCAGCCCTTCTGACCCCAGCTCTCATCATGCCTGGTCTTCACCACCCCAGTGAGGTAGAAAGTTCCATCCTCAGTAAGGGCCTCATCTTTGTCCTCCTGCACCCACACCTCAGTAAGCCCTGCACCTGCATGCCGCTGAGCTCTTCTTCAGCTGCCTCCATCTCTGGGCCTAATTCGCTGGCAAGGATTCTCCACCCCACACCAATGACCCCTTCTCCCATCTTCAACCCTCCTCCTCTTCCTGGACACCCTGCTCTGGTCTTCTGCCTGCTCTGGATCTCTTCATTGCTAACTGGTGATGGGACATCAATTGTCTCAATTTCACCACTCCTCTCTCCAATTCCAACCTCACTCTTTCCAAATGCTCTGCTCTCCACTCTCTATGCATTAATCCTAGCCTCACCATCAAACCCGCAGATAAGCAGGGTGCGGTAGAAGACTGGTGGACTGACCTCTACCTTGCTGAGGCCCAGTGATAACTGTCTGACACCTCCTCTTACTTACCCCTTGAATAGGACCCCACTACAGAGCACCAGGCCATTGTCTCCCACACCATCACTCACCTAATTCAATCTGGGGATCTCTCCATCCACTGCCACCAACCTCATAGTTCCCTCACTCCCCACCTCCCATTTCTACCTCCTACCCAATGTCCTCAAACTTGTCTGTCCAGGTAGATCCATTGCTTCTGCTTGATCCTGCCCCACTGAAGTTATATCTGCATACTTCAACTCAGTTTTATCCCTCCCAGTTCAGTCCTTTCCTACCTACATCTGTGACACTTCACTCACTCTTGATCTTTTCAAATATTTCAAGTTCCCTGGCCCTGATCAGCTTATTTTACTATGGATGTCCAGTCCCTGTACACTTCCATTCCCCACCAGGAAGGCCTCAAAGCTCTCCATTTCTTTCTAGACACCAGACCCAACCAATTCCCCTCCACCACCATTCTCCTCCATCTGGAGGAACTTGTCCTCTCTCTCAATAATTTCTCCTTCGGCTCCTCCTACTTCCTTCAAACAAAAGGCGCAGCCATGGGCATTTGCATGGGTCCCAGCTATGTCTGCCTTTTTGTCACCTAAGTGGAACAGTCTATTTCCTAAGCCTACACTGGTGTCACTCCCCAACTTTTCCTACACCCATGCAGAGTCTGTCAACTTCATCAGCTTTGCCTCTAACTTCCACCTTGCTGTCAAATTTACCTGGTCCATTTCCGACGGCTCCCTCCCCTTTCTCGATCTTGCTGTCTTTATCTCTGGAGATAGCTTATCTACTATTATAAATAATATAGTCCATTATAAACCCACTGAGTCTCACAGCTACTTGGACTATACCACTGCCCACCCTGTTACTTATAAAACTGCCATCCCCTTCTCTCAATTCCTCTCTCTCTGCCACATCTACTCTCAGAATGAGGCTTTTAATTCCAGAATGAAGGAGATGCCCTCCTTCTTCAAAGAAAGGGGCTTCCATTCCTCCACCATCAATACTGCCCTCAACCGCATCTCTTCCATTTCGTGCACGTCTGCCCTCACCCCATCCTCCCACCACCCCACTAGGAATAGGGTTCCTCTTGTCCTCACCTACCACCCCACCAGCCTCCATGTCCAGCACATAATCCCCCATAACTTCCGCCATCTGCAAAGGGATCCCGCCACCCAGCACATCTTTCCCTCCCCTCACTTTTAACAGACTCCTGGCAGGTACGTGGAGCTTAGAAAAATAGAGGGCTATGGGTAACCTTAGGTAATTTCTAAAGTAAGTACACGTTCGGCACAGCATTGTGCGCTGAAGGGCCTGTATTGTGCTGTAGGTTTTCTATGTTTCTATGTTTCTTTGTTTCTGCTTTCCGCAGGGATCGCTCTCTATGCGATTCCCTTGTCCATTCGTCTCTCCCCACTGATCTCCCTCCTGGCACTTATCCTTGCAAGCTTAACAAGTGCTACAACTGCCCTTACGCCTCCTCCCTCACTACCACTCAGAGCCCCAAACAGTCCTTCTGTGTGAGGCAACACTTCACTTGTGAGTTTGTTGGTGTCTTCTACTGTATCCAGTGCTCCCAGTGTGGCCTCCTGTATATCGATGAGACACAACGTAGAAAGGGAGACGCTCTACCTGCCAGAAAAAGCAAGACATCCCAGTGACCACCCATTTTAATTCCACCTCCCATTCCCATTCCGACATGTCAGTCCATGGCCTCCTCTACTGTCACAATGAGACCACACTCAGGTTGGAGTAACACCTTATATTTCGTCTGGGTAGCCTCCAACCTGATGGCATGAACATCAATTTCTCAAACTTACAGTAATGCCCCCCCCTCACGATTTCCCTCTCTCACCTTATCTCCTTGCCTGCCCATCACCACCCTCTGGTGCTCCTCCCCCTTTTCTTTCTCCCATGGCCTTCTGTCCTCTCCTGTCAGACTCCCCCTTCTCCAGCCCTTTATCTCTTTCAACAATCAACTTCCCAGTTCTTTACTCCACCCCTTCCCCCCCACCCAGTTTCGCCTATCACCTTGTTTCTTCTTCTCTTCCCCCACTCCCACTTTCTGACTCCTCATCCTATTCCTCCAGTCCTGATAAAGGGTCTCGGCCTGCAACGCCGACTGTTTACTCTTTTGCTAGGTGTTCCCTGGCCTGCTGAGTTCCTCCAGCATTTTGCGTATGTTGCTTTAATGATGTTGGCTGTTTTACTGAAACAGTTTGAAGCGTAGGCAGAGTCCATAATGGACTGCCCTGTTACCATGACTCTTCAGTGTCCTGTGGTGTTGGGCAGACAAGTTGCCGTACTAAGCCATGATGCATCTGGTTAGGATGCTTTCTATGGCACATCGATAAAAATTGGTGAGGATTAAAGGGATATGTTGATACCAAAAAGGGAAAGCAGATGTGATAAGTGCAGGTAAATCATGAAACATCAAAAAAACAAGAGCAAGCGATGACATGTATACCCTCACAGATATTTTTACTTATCAGGAAATATCCTGAATCATCTGCACCAATTCTGAATCTTGGTATTACAGATGGCCCACTAAAGTGCCATACTCAATTGCACAGGCTGCAATGGATTGATAAGGGGCTTTACAAACGTTGCTAGGATTTGCTGCCTGGCTGACTGTTCTCCCGGGCATTTATATTCTTGGAACAAGCTTTCAGTGGCCCTCTGAATGAATTAACAATTGTGCATTTTACCAAGGCATATGATCTGCACATTTTGTTCTCAATTTCTCAACTTGCTATTATCCATGACGTTTAGCAGGTGTTTTAGTTTCAGTTCGCTGCTCGGCATGCAAGGAAAAGGGTCTTCCAACCCCACTAAGAACTCACTTTTTAAATAAAACCCTGCTGATTTGAAATAGTTTCATACTTTAAGGCTTGCCTAATCACTATCTTCCTAGCTGATTTTTGAAAGGCGGTGGCTCTTCTGGGCTCGAATTTCAAGGGCTAGGAATGGTTAGAAGATTATCATTATCCCAGGCTGAAGAGAAAGTAATAAGTTCATGAATCAATCAATTTAAAAACTGAGGGCACTGATGCATCAGTACCAGGCAGAGAATATCAAGAACTATGTTGTGCATGAATGATTGGATAGTATGGGCTGACCCATATTATATCCTGCCATGTTCTGTATGCATCCCAGAATAAAGAGCAATGAATCAGAAAGGCGATTTCAGCTCATCTGAATGCACATGAATGTGTTCTCTGGCAGTTTAGTGAAGCTTTAAGGATTTGCTCCCCTCCAGTGGCACAAATAAGGTATCACTACAGACACGGAAGAGCAGTTTCTTCCTGCAACCAAACAGCCAAGTGCAATTTCTTCTCATTTCACCTTAGACCTTTATTTAAATCACTCCGTTCAATTGTAATCCCACCTACCTCACTAAATGCTCGTGTTCAACCTTAACCAAACAACAGTGTGGTGTTCTACCTCTATGTGGTTGCTTCTTCTATAAATTTCCTTGTTATTATGTCCTGTTTCCCATTTGAACTGACCTTTGATTTTCATTTACAGAATGTGGGTGTCTTTGGTGAGGGGACATCCTTGAGTCGATGATTCATAAGACCCTACTTCTACCTTCCCACTGAATGGGATTCTCAAGCGATGTCTGCCCTGCAGAGTTTGATTCTGGAAAAGCCGTTCCATTTACATTGTGGTATCAGGAAGAATTATCCCATTCTGGACAGACAAATCTCCTGTAAATACTGGTCCTGCATAAGGTTCATTTCTTTGCTGTTATTTACCATTCCAACAGAGATAGCTTTCTTATGACCTTGTTATATAAGTGCAGAAGAAATAGGAACATCCCTTTGATTCTGCTCCGCTATTCAATTAAACAATGAGTTATCATTCATCTTAATGTCATTTCCTTCACACATCCCTTGACTTCCTGAATTTTGCAGAAACTATTAATCTCTGTCTTGGATCTCTGTCTTAGTCCAAGCCTCCACACCATGCTTGGATAGGCTATTCAGAGATTCACTAGTGAAGACATGTCTTGTCATTTCATTTTTGAGATTGTATCTCATGATTGCAGGCCCACCAACCAGAGGAGACATTGCATGTGCATCTGGTGAACCTCATAAGGACGTGTGTTCTTCAAGAGATCAGCTTGTATTCTACATTTAAGAGAGTACAAGACCAATTTGCTTAGTTGTAGGCAGCTGTCAATCCCAGGGTATAATGGGTTTGTGCCTCTGGTAGACTGCGTGCTCTCCAGGGTGCAAGCCTGAGTGAGAAGATTCGAAGAACCGGCTGTTGCCTAAGCAGCAGGTTCACCCTCTCAACGTCACTGATATAGTCCAAAGAAAGGGCAAGTTCTGATACAGAGGTTGCCAGAGTGAAGTTGTAAACAACATCAAACTGCCTAAGGGACCCCGGCTCTGGATTTCTTCCTCAGGGTTTACTCCCAAAGCCTTTCCCATGGGTGGGTATGGACGCAAGGCAGTAGAGCTTTAAAATCACAGTTTTCCTTCTTCCCGATTTGCTTAATCTCACCGAAAGTGGGCAGTTCTCCCTCCTGAGAAACAACCTACTGAACCTTTGCTGCACTCCCTCACTCATTCTTCCTCAAGTGGAGAAGAGCTGCATGCAACTTTCCAAGTTTGGCATCTGAGTTGCCATATATAATTGGAGTAAATTTCTCTACTCTTGTTTCAGACCTTCTTCCAATAAAGGCCAAAATAATATTTGCCTTTCCACGTGCTTATTGTACATTTTGAGATTGTATTTCCGGATTGTCAGCCTTCTAACCAGAAGTGACATCACATGTGTACAGCACTGTACAATACTGACACCATTGACTCTTCAGACTCTTGGGTGAGATTTCTTCCTAGATATTCTGGATTACACTGACCCAAAAACCTTGCTTTGATTCATCAAAGAAGAGTCCAGGCCTTTTGAGCTGGGAGAGTATACCTACCACGAAAACATTGTTTTTGTATCTGTACAGAAAGGCAGGGACCCCAGTGGAAGGCTCCTGGGGCAAACATTTTGGAAAAGCAGTGGTACTCAAGAAAAACAATTCTACAACTAGGAGCCTACTGTCTTCTGTTAAATACAGAGCATAGAACCTAGAACAGCAGAGTGAAGTACAGGGCCTTTGGCCCACAATGTTGCACCAACCTTTTAACCCTCTCTGAGATCAATCTAAACCATCCCTCCCATGTAGCCCTCAATTTTTCATTCATCAATGTGCTTATCTAAGAGTTACTTAAATATTCCTGGTGTTTCTGCCTCTATCACGACTCCCAACAGTGCATTCCATGAATTTACCAATATCTGTGTAATAAACTTACCTCTGATATCACCACAATACTTTTCTCTAATCACTTTAAAACTTTGTCCTCACATATTAGCTATTATATTCGTTATTGTTGCTCTGGGAAAAAGATGCTGGATGTCCACTCTATCTATATGCTTAACTGTTTATTCACTTCTATTAAGTGCCATTGCTCCAAAGAGAAAAGCAGCTCCCCCTGCCCCCCAGCTTGCTCAACCTTTCTTCATTAGATATGTTTTCTAATCCAGGCTGGTATATCTCCTCCGCACTCTCTCTAAAGCTTCTACCTCTTTCCTATAATGTGGCAAACAGGAATGGACACTATGCTATAAGTACTTCTGATCGGATGCATTGCTAGTTTTATAGAGCTGCAGCATTATCTCACAACTCTTGAATTCAATCCCCTGACTAACGAAGGCCAATACACCATACACCTTCAAACCACCCTATCAACTTTTATGGCAGCTTTGAGGCTTCTATGGACATGAACCCAAAGGCTCCTCAGTTCCTCAACATTGCTAAGAATCCTGCTATTGATTTTAATACTTCCATAAATTTTCACCTTTTGACTTTTGACCAAAGTGTATCACTTCCCACTTTTCTGAACTGAGCTCTTATCTGCCACTTCTCAGCCCAGTTTTGCATCTTATCAATGTCCCGTCGTAAACTATGACAACTTTCTACACTTCCCACACCACCAACTGTCATATCATCTGCAAATTTGCTAACTCACCCTTCCACTTCCTCATCTAAGTCTTATATAAAAGTCACAAAGAGCAGGGGCCCCAGAACATATGCCTGTGGAACATCACTAGGCATGGACCTCCATGCAGAATACACTTCATGTACTACCACCCTTTGCTGTCTGTGGGCGAGCAATTCTGTATCCACGCAGCCAAGTTTCCCTGGATCCCATGCCTCCTGACTTTCTAAATGAGCCTGCCATGGGGAACCTTGTCAGACACCTTCCTAAAATCCATATACCTCGCATTCACTGCTCTACCATCAACAATTTGTTTTGTCACTTGCTCAAAGAATCCAATTAGGCTCATGGGGCATGACCTGCCTGTCACAAAACTACGCTGAGTATCCCTAATCAGACTATGCTTCTCCAAATGCTAGTAAGTTTTGACTCTAAGAAATCTTTCCCATAGTTTGCCCACCACTAATGTAAGAATCAGTGATCTATAATTCCCTGGGTTATTCCTATTGCCTTTCATGAAGAAAAGAATATCATTTGCCAACCGCCAATCATCTGGTACTATTCCTCTGGCCAGTGAGGATGCGGGGATCGTCGCCAATGAAGCAGCAGTCATCTCCTTCACTTCTCGTTGTAACCTAGGATATATCCTGTCCAAGCCAGGGACTTAGTTATTCTCGCAAACACGAGGAATTCTGCAGATGCTGGAAATTCAGGCAACACACATCAAAGTTGCTGGTGAACACAGCAGGCCAGGCAGCATCTCTAGGAAGAGGTACAGTCGACGTTTCGGGCCGAGACCCTTCGTCAGGACTAACTGAAAGAAGAGTTAGTAAGAGATTTGAAAGTGGGAGGGGGAGGGGGAGATCAAAAATGATAGGAGAAGACAGGATATGAGAGGATCATGGGACAGGAGGCCCAGGGAGAAGGAAAAGGGGGAGGGGGGGAAAGCCCAGAGGATGGGCAAGGGGTATAGTGAGGGGGACAGAGGGGGAAAAAGGAGAGTGAGAGAAAGAATGTGTGTATATAAATAATGGGTGGGGTACGAGGGGGAGGTGGGGCATTAGCAGAAGTTAGAGAAGTCAATGTTCATGCCATCAGGTAGAAGGCTACCCAGAAGGAATATAAGGTGTTGTTCCTCCAACCTGAGTGTGGCTTCATCTTTACAGTAGAGGAGGCCGTGGATAGACATGTCAGAATGGGAATGGGATGTGGAATTAAAATGTATGGCCACTGGGAGATCCTGCTTTCCCTGGCGGACAGAGCGTAGGTGTTGGTTCCTGTACGCATGCTGAGCTCGTTGACTTTATTAACTTTGCCTCCAACTTTCACTCTGCCCTCAAGTTTACCTGGTCCATTTCCGACACTTCCCTCCCCTTTCTAGATCTTTCTGTCTTTGTCTCTGGAGACAGCTTATCTACTGATGCCTACTATAAGCCTACTGACTCTCACAGCTATCTGGACTATTCCTCTTCTCACCCTGTTTCTTGCAAAAATGCCATCCCCTGCTCACAATTCCTCCGTCTCCACCGCATCTGCTCTCAGGATGAGCCTTTTCATTCCAGGATGAGGGAGATGTCCTTCTTTTTTAAAGAAAGGGGCTTCCCTTCCTCCACCATCAACTCTGCTCTCAAACGCATCTCCCCTATTTCACACACATCTGCTCTCACTCCATCCTCCCGCCATCCCACTAGGATTAGGGTTCCCCTGGTCCTCACCTACCACCCCACCAGCCTCCAGGTCCAACTTATTATTCTCCGTAACTTCCGCCACCTCCAACGGGATCCCACCACTAAGTACATCTTTCCCTCCCCCCCCCGCTTTCCGTAAGGATCGCTCCCTATGTGACTCTCTTGTCCATTCCTCTCCGCCATCCCTCCCCACTGATCTCCCTCCTGGCACTTATCCTTGTAAGCGGAACAAGTGCTACACATGCCCTTACACTTCCTCCCTTACCACCATTCAGGGCCCCAGACAGTCCTTCCAGGTGAGGCGACACTTCACCCATGAATCGGCTGGGGTGATATACTGCGTCCGGTGCTCCCGATGTGGCCTTCTATATATTGGCAAGACCCGACGCAGACTGGGAGACCGCTTTGCTGAACACCTATGCTCTGTCCACCAGAGAAAGCAGGATCTCCCAGTGGTCACACATTTTAATTCCACATCCCATTCCCATTCTGACATGTCTATCCACGGCCTCCTCTACTGTAAAGATGAAGCCACACTCAGATTGGAGGAACAACACTTTATATTCTGTCTTATGGGTAGCCTCCAACCTGATGGCATGAACCTTGACTTCTCTAACTACTGCCAATGCCCCATCTCCCCCTCCTACCCCATTCGTTATTTATACACACACATTCTTTCTCTCACTCTCCTTTTTCTCCCTCTGATCTCTGATCGGTTCTACCCTCACTCTAGTCATCCTACTTTTCTTAACGTACATGTAGAAAACCTTGGGGTTTTCCTAATCCTACTTATCAAAGCTTATCAAGGCCTTCTCATGTTCCATTCTAGCTTTTCTAACTCCCTTCTTAAGTTCCTTCCTGGCTACCTCATTAGTCTCAAAAGCCCTGTCTGATCATTACATCATATACCTTAAGTATACTTGCTTCTTCCTCTTGACTAAATGTGCCAGTTCTCCCGGTTCCTTCACACTACCATTCTTTACCTGCCTGAATGAGACAAACCCTGTCCATTGCTCCCTAAACACATTTCCATTGTACATTTCGCTGAAAACATCTGCTCCCAATTTACACTCCCAACTTCCTGCTTAATAGTACCATAGTTAGCAACACCCTGCCCAAATAAGTACCTTCCATACTGTCTGCTCTTATCCTTGTACAATGCTATGCTAAATATCAGAGAGTTGTGGCCACCATCTCTGAAATGCTCACCATCAAGATATCCAACACCTAACCAGATTCATTGCTTGTACTAGATCCAGTACGGCCTCTCCTCTAGTTGGCCTGTCCACATATTGTATCAAGAATCCTTCCTGAACTCACCTAACAAATTCTGCCCCATCCAAAGCTCTTGCACTAAGGAGATGCCATTCAATATTAGGGAAGTTGAAGTCACTCATGAGAACAATCCTATTTTTTCACTTGTCTGGAACCTACCTACCATTATGCTCCTCAATGCTCCTGATGCTATTGGAGGGCCTATAGAATACTCCTGTTTCTGACTTCAACCACTCTGACTCAGTGGACAATCTCTCCACAGCATCCTTCCTTTCAGCTGCTGTGATACTAAATCTGATTAGCAATGCTACTCCCCCATCTCTTTTACCTCCCTTCTTGTCCCTTGTGAAGCCATCGAAACCCTTAAACAACCAGCAGTTATTCCTGCCTTTGTAAGAGCCAGGTCTCTGAAATGGCCAGAACGTAGTGGAGGCATCATATGAAGGGGATTTTTTACATGTCCATTGTTAGATAGTAATGCAGCACAAAAATGGGACTTCCAGCCCACCGTCTATACCAACCAGCAATCACCATTTGAACCAATCCTGCATTAATCTCTCTGCATATTAAAAGTGGGGTGACATGAGCTTCTTACTGAAGATAAGGAGCAGCTGAAAAGTCAAGTTGTTAAATATTAGGTTGTAAAACATTATTTGTTTTTATTTTCCCCATGTTGACAGTACCTCTAGCTAGATTCTACCATTTACCCACACACAAGAGGCAATTTACAATGACCAATTAACCAACCAGTGGAGGGGTGGGTTAGTAAATTTGCTGATGACACAAGGTTAAGAGTGTTGTGGATAGTGTGGAGGTAATGATAGAGATCTAGAAGATTATAAGGCTAGCAAGAAGGAGATTAAGAATGAAATTAGGGGAGTCAGAAGGGGCCATGAGAAGGCCTTGGAGAGCAGGATTAAAGAAAACCCCAAAGCATTCTACAAGTATGTGGAGAGTAAGAGGATAAGACATGAGATAATAGGACCAAATTAGAGCAAATGGTATTGGGGGTAGGGTACTGACGTGGATAGAAAATTGGTTGGCAGACAGGAAACAAAGAGTCGGGATTAACAGGTCCTTTTCAGAATGGCAGGCAGTGACTAGTAGGGTACTGCAAGGCTCGGTGCTGGGACCACAGCTATTTATAATATATATTAATGATTCAGATGAAGGGATTAAAAGTAACCTTAGCAAATTTGCAGATGACACAAAGCTGGGAGGCAGTGTGAAATGTGAGGAAGATGTTATGAGAATGCAGGGTGACTTGGATAGGTTAGGTGAGTGGGCAGATGCATGGCAGATGCAGTTTAATGTGGGTAAATGTGAAGTTATCCACTTTGGTGGCAAGAACAGGAAGGCAGATTACTATTTGAATGGTGTCAAGTTAGGAAAACGGAAGTACAACGAGATCTAGGTGTCCTTGTTCATCAGTCACTGAAAGTAAGCATGCAGGTACAGCAGGTAGTGAAGAAAGCTAATGGCATGCTGGCCTTCATATCAAGGGGAGTTGAGTATAGGAGCAAAGAAGTCCTTCTGCAGTTGTACAGGACCCTGGTGAGACCACACCTGGAGTATTGTGTACAGTTTTGGTCTCCAAATTTGAGGAAGGACATTCTAGCTATTGAGGGAGTGCAGCATAAGTTCACGAGGTTAATTCCTGGGATGGCAGGACTGTCATATGTTGAAAGTTTGGAGCAACTGGGATTGTATACACTGGAATTTAGAAGGATGAGAGGGGATCTGATTGAAACATATAAGATTATTAAGGGATTGGACACGCTAGAGGCAGGAAACATGTTCCCGATGTTGGGGGAGCCCAGAACCAGAGGCCACAGTTTAAGAATTAGGGGTAGACAATTTAGAACGGAGTTGAGGAAAAACTTTTTCACACAGAGTGTTGTGGATCTGTGGAATGCTCTGCCTCAGAAGGCAGTGGAGGCCAATTCTCTGGATTCTTTCAAAAAAGAGTTAGATGGAGCTCTTAAAGATAGCGGAGTGAAGGGATATGGGGAGAAGGCAGGAAAAGGGTACTGATTGTGGATGATCAGCCATGATCACAGTGAATGGTGGTGCTGGCTTGAAGGGCTGAATGGCCTACTCCTGCACCTATTGTCTATTGACCAATCAAGTGTGACAGTGGAAATGTGTGTATGGAACCGGAGGAGATAGCAGAGGTACTTAATGAATACTTTGCTTCGGTATTCACTACGGAAAAGGATCTTGGCAATTATAGGGATGACATACAGTGGATTGAAAACCTTGAGCATATAGACATTAAGAAAGACGATGTGCTGGAGATTTTAGAAAGCATCAAGTTGAATAGGTCTCCGGGACTGGATGGGATGTACCCCAGGCTACTGTGAGAGGCAAGAGAGGAGATTGCTGAGCCTCTGTCAATGATCTTTGCATCATCAATGGGGACAGGAAAGGTTCCATAAGATGGGAGGGTTGCAGATGTTGTTCTCTTATTCAAGAAAGGGAGTAGAGATAGCCCAGGAAATTATAGACCATTGAGTCTTACTTCAGTGGTTGGTAAGTTGATGGAAAAGATTCTGAGAGGCAGGATTTATGAACATTTGGAGAGGCATGATATGATTAGGAATAGTCAGCGCAGCATTGTCAAAGGCAGATCATGCCTTACGAGCGTGATTGAATTTTTTGAGGATGTGACTAAACACATTGAAGGTAGAGCAGTAGTTGTAGTGTATATGGATTTCAGCAAAGCATTAGATAAGGTACCCACGCAAGGCTTATTGAGAAAGTAAGGACGCATGGGATCCAAGGGGATATTGCTTTGTGGATCCAGAATTGGCTTTCCCGCAGAAGGAAAAGAGTGGTTGTAGATGGGTCATATTCTGCATGGAGGTTGGTGACCAGTGGTGTGCCTCAGGGATCTGTTCTGGGACCCTTACACTTCGTGATTTTTATAAATGACCCGGATGAGGAAGTGGAGGGATGGGTTCGTAAATTTGCTGATGACACAAAGGTTGAGGGTGTTGTGGATAGTGTGGAGAGCTGTCAGAGATTACAGCGGGACATCGTTAGAATGCAAAAGTGGGCTGAGAAGTGGCAGATGGAGTTCAACCCAGGTAAGTGTGAGGTGGTTCATTTTGGTAGGTCAAATATGAATGCAGAATACAGTATTAATAGTAAGACTCTTGGCAGTGTGGAGGATCAGAGGGATCTTGGGGTCCGAGTCCATAGGACACTCAAAGCTACTGTACAGGGTGACTATGTGGTTAAGAAAGGCATATGGTGCATTGGCCTTCATCAACTGTGGGATTGAGCTTAAGAGCCAAGAAGTAATGTTGCAGCTATATAGGACTCTGGTCAGACCCCACTTGGAGTATTGTGCTCAGTTCTGGTCACCTCACTACAAGAAGGATGTGGAAACTATAGAGAGGGTGCAGAGGAGATTTGTACGGATGTTGCCTGGATTGGGGAGCATGCCTTATGAGAATAGGTTGAGTGAACTTGGCCTTTTCTCCTTGGACCGGTGGAGGATCAGAGGTGATCTGATAGAGGTGTATAAGATGATGAGAGACATTGATCATGTGGATAGTCAGAGGCTTTTTCCTGGGGCTGAAGTGGCTAACACAAGAGCGCACAATTTTAAGGTGAGTGGAAGTAGGTACAAAGGAGATGTCAGGGTAAATTTTTTTACACAGAGAATGGTGAGTATGTGGAATGATCTGCCGGTGGCGATGGTGGTGGAGGCGGACACAATAGGGTGTTTTAAGAGACTCCTGGATAGGTACATGGAGCTTAGAAAAATAGAGGGCTATGGGTAACCCTAGGTAATTTTTAAAGTAAGCACATCTTCAGCATAGCATTGTGGGCTGAAGGACCTGTACTGTGCTGTAGATTTTCCATGTTTACCAGCTCGCATGCCTTTGGGATGTGAGAGGAACAGGAGCACCCAGAAGAAGCCTACACAATCATAGGGAGAACATGCAAACTCCACACAGACAGCACCCGAGATCTGTGCCCGGTGCTTTGAGCAGTGGTTCTACTAGCCCTCTCACTGTGCCATTCACCTATATTACATTTCATATTTACAGCCAAACATTTAACATTTATGGTAAGCTTAGTTGATAAGAAATGATTACTAAGGTGAAAACTGGGAAAAGATAGGATGAACTGCATGAAGCGGTGCTTACAATTTGCAAGTCGTGTGTACCAGATAGGTGTTCACTTAAAGGTATTTGCCAACGGAGGTTCTATTAAAAACAACTAACAGAATTTTTTGAACCTTCCATGTGTTTTCCTATGTTATGAATCTCAGGAAATCAATGAGGTGTTGTTGTGTTCTTCTGTTTAACAAATGTTTGTCTATTTTGTGATGTCCCTGAGCTGGTTGGCAAGGCCATAAACAGCTATAATTTTTCACAGGAAAGAAGTTTTTAAGGAGAATGTCTGAGGAAGTATTAGAGTTGTAACAATTTAGTTTGAGCTGAAATGTTTTTAACGTCTTTGAGAAATTAAGATGATTTGGTTTTCTATAAGATATTCATTTGCTCTTTCAATAGGTAGAGAAGCTCAGCTGAAACTCGTACACATTGATGTAGAGAAGGTGCCTCACCAGAAACCTAATGGCTGTTATTTGTCAGTGCTGGTGAGGATTGGTATATTTATAGAGGGGTGTGAGAAGATGATGGAATATTAGTCACTAATCTTCATGGATGCTGTTCCTAGAGGAAATCATTCTATCCCCATATAAATGTATGTGGCCAAATTTTGTTAAGTATCTTTTCTTCTCCCTTGCCATACTAATCTACAAAGGCACACTGTAAAAATATGGAGGGTGCCTCAGGCAGGTCCAATGTAACTCTCAGGTGCTTGTCCAGAACTGACGCTGACAGAGGAAGTCATCTGTACTGATTACTCATGATGTATTTGTGGAGGAGGAAGTGAGTCAAGGTTAGACTGTCAACGTAGTTTCAAGTTAGACAGGGTATTCGAGATGTTACTCCTTATAGACACAAATTTCCTCTTTGAGCTATGTTGTTATTGCTTTCTACTTTGCACTTTGGAGTACTTCAAGGAGATAACTAAGTGGATAAATGTGGGGAGGACAGCCAAGCCTTTGACAAGGTCCCTCATGGAAAGTTAGATTACATGGGATCCAGTGGGAGGTAGCAGATAGGAATCAAAACTGGCTCAGTGGTAGGACCAATGCCATTGAAAGGAAATCATACCAAAAGTAATGGATGCAGTCCAGGGTGGCAGGGATAAAGCCCTCCCCACCAACGAGCACATGTACATGGGGCATTGTCGCAGGAAAGCAGCATCCATCATCAGGAACCCCCACCAACCAGGTCATGCTCTCTTCTCACTGTGCCACCAGGAGCCTCAGGACTCACACCAGCAGGTTCAGGAACAGTTATTGCTCCTCAACTATCAGGCTCTTGAACCAGAATGGATAACTTCACTCAACTTCTCTTGCCCCATTATTGAAATGTTCCAACGAACTATGGACTCACTTTCAGGTCTCCTCATCTCATGTTCTTGATATTTCTGCTTATTTATTTATTTATTTATTGGGCGGGGAGGAGAAGATGGCGGTGCAACGCAGCGCGCGCGACCGCTCCAAAATGATATCGTATTTGTAAGTAGGGGCCGTGCACAACCCTGATTTGATGGAGACAGATGTGAGAAGCATGGAGGAACATCTGGAAGAACTTCTGAAATGTCCGCTTCGCTGCCGCTGCTATTGTGCAATTGAGAATCTCCGGAGGGGAAGGCCCCAAATCCTCAGCTTTGCCTATTGCCTGTTGCCAGGGCCAGGGTCGAAGCGCTTGGCAGAGATGGTACTCGGTGCTCGGTGCTCGGTGTCGGAGGGCTGGTTGGAGGCTCGAAGTTTTCGGACGGACTCAAGAGTCGGCTTCTAGGGTGCTGCATCAGTAAGTTTGCGCCGCTGGAAGCTCATGGCAGGGAGAGTTTTCTTCCTTCTACCGTCTGCATGAGATGATGGGACTTTCGAGAGACTTTGAGACTTTTTTTTGCCATGCCCATGGTCTGTTCTTTATCAAATTACGGTATTGCTTTGCACTGTTGTAACTATATGTTATAATTATGTGGTTTTTGTCAGTTTTTCAGTCTTGGTTTGTCTTGTGTTTCTGTGGTATCATTCTGGAGGAACATTGTATCATTTCTTAATGCATGCATTACTAAATGACAATAAAAGAGGACAGCGTGTCCTCATAATCTAATCTAATCTAATCTATTTGTTTGTTTGTTTATTATGTCTTTTTCTTTCTTTTTGTATTTGCACAGTTTGTTGTCTTTTGCACATTGCTTGCCCACCCTATTGGTGCAGTCTTTCATTGATTCCATTATGGTTATTAGATTTATTGACTATGCCTGCAAGGAAATCAATCATAGGGCTGTACATGGTGACGTGTATGTATGTTGATAATAAATTTACTTCGAACTTCGAGGAAGCTGCTGGTGATGACTGACGACTGTTCCTCAGACGGTGTCTAGAGGTGTGCCCACAGGGTCAGTGCTAGGTCCTCTATTGTTTGTGAATGTACAAGGCATTGTTAGTAAATTTGTGGATGATACTAAAATAGGTGGTGTTGTAGATAAGGTGGAAGGTTATGAAAACCACAGTGGGATTTTGATCAGCTAAATATGTTACATAAGGATTGGCAAATGGTTGTCAGTCTAGCTTAATGTACAGTTTTGGTCCCCTAATCTGAGGAAGGACATCTTTGCCATAGAGGGAGTACAAAGAAGGTTCACCAGATTGATTCCTGGGATGGCAGGACTTTCATATGAAGAAAGACTGGATGAACTGGGCTTGTACTCGTTGGAATTTAGAAGATTGAGGGGGGATCTGATTGAAACGTATAAGATCCTAAAGGGATTGAACAGGCTAGATGCAGGAAGATTGTTCCCGATGTTGGGGAAGTCCAGAACGAGGGGTCACAGTTTGAGGATAGAGGGGAAGCCTTTTAGGACCGAGATTAGGAAAAACTTCTTCACACAGAGAGTGGTGAATCTGTGGAATTCTCTGCCACAGCAAACTGTTGAGGCCAGTTCATTGGCTATGTTTAAGAGGGAGTTAGATATGGCCCTTGTGGCTACAGGAGTCAGGGGGTATGGAGGGAAGGCTGGGGCGGGGTTCTGAGTTGGATGATCAGCCATGATCATAATAAATGGCGGTGCAGGCTCGAAGGGCCGAATGGCCTACTCCTGCACCTATTTTCTATGTCTCTATGTTTCTAAAATAGAAGGAGAACGGAAAAGATTTACCAGGATGTCGTCTGGACTTGCGGGCCCGAGTTACAAGGAGAGATTGCACGAACTAGGGCTTCATTTCCAGGAATGTAGGAGATTGACCTGTTAGAGATACATAATAATATGTGGGGCACAGACAGGCTGAAGACACATCGTCTTCTTCCCAGGAGGAGGGTACTTAAAACAAGACGGCATAGGTTTGAGAACAGCGGTGCAAGATTTAAAAAGGGACATCTGGGGCAACTTGTTCATGCAATGAGTAGTGTGTATTTAGAATGAGCTACCAGAAATAGTGATTGAAGTAGGTACATCTGCAACATTTAACAACCATCTAGATAAATACGTAGATGGGGGGGATTAGAGGGTTATGGGTCAAACCAGGCAGATGGGACTTGTTCACTAGCAACAGTCATCATGGACCAGTTCAGCCATGGGGCCTGTTTCCATGCTGTATAAATCTGTGACTACGAATCAATACTGACCTGAAAGTTGGCAACACATAATACTGGCTGCAAACAAGTAATCAAGGGCAGATATATTCCAGCAAGAAAGCTGTATGGAAAAGCATAATAAATTCTGAAGTGAGCTTCAGATTCAGGAACAACAATGAGCCTGTTGAGTATTTCCAACATTTTGTGTTTATTCCAGCAACAGGAGAAGCTGCAGTGGAAACCCTTCTTCCACCATATGGAAAATACGCATGACAAATTCCGTCAGGGTGGCAGGACGGGGTATGATCCGAATATTGCTGCAGCATGTATAACACTTATTTATATATGACAAGGTATCTATCACTGAAATCACGTATTGGGAGCTGGCCTATGCACTGTAAACATTTCTTCAATCTGCTTGGATTTTATTGTCTTGGGATCTATTCTCAAAATATTTTAAAGAATGACAGAAGAGAGCGTAATCACATAATCAGTCCTGGATAGATTACACTTTTATCTGCAGGGAGAATTGTAGACGCACAACAGAACCATAAGATGAACTTGGAATTAAAAGTGATGAAACCGTAAAGAAAAGCAATTGGATATTTCTGAATAGAAGCCTTCACAGTACTTCAGCTCAGGAATGGAAGCAAGCTAAACTTACGTCGAGGTCTCAAGAAAATGACCTAACCAATTGTATGTGATGCATCAAAAATATTTGAAGAGCTTTGAAAAAACAAATCTGAACATGTACTGTATGTGGTCTGATTAAACAGTAGTTATAATTTTGATGGATTATTCTCAAAAATAAACAAGTAACATTAGTGATTAGGCTTGTTTTTGTTTATCTGATTCCATATCTTTTTGTCAAGAGCCCTGAGGGCCTATGCTCCTGTATTTGTTAATTGCTGTCTTATCTAGAATCATTAACCCCTTATGCTTTCTGTTTAATCAAGTTTATTTTGACTGGCACAGGTTTTCAGCGTACTGTGATTATTTAAAGCAGACTCCTGATTAGCACTTATCACGGAGTCCTTGCGTTTGGAGAATGATTTATCTCACGATTCCACTTGGTCGAGTCACCAATGTTCTGTAGGAATTCCTATGAATAAACTCTTGTTTCTTTCTCCACATGGGAGTCTGTCATTCCTGCACATCTGGGTTCAGTCTTTGTCAGCGCACACTGTGACAGTAGACCTATAGATGGACCCAATGGAGGTTCAATAGCGTTTCACTTATCATTCAGGTGTTTCAGTCCACCTTCCAAGTGTCTCTAGTCTACGTTCAAGTTCATCAATGTTTCTTAGGTCTCCCATAGCCCTCCAGGTTTCCGAAAACTATTCCATGTTCCCGAGTTTGATTCTATGTTTCCAAGTTATATGTAATGTTCCTGAGTTTACCAGCCCTGTCTCGAGAGCATCAAGTCTGTCTCAAGTTCCCCAGCGCTCCCTGGGCTGTCAGCTGCTGACCTTTGGAAGTGAGGTTCTGTCATGACCCTGCGGACCTCTGCATATATATTGGTTAGTTGTGTCTTATCTGGAATCATTAAGCCCTTGTGCTCTCTGTTTAATCTTGTCAAATGTTCTGTAGGGATTCCTATTTTGACTGACATGGGTTTTCTGCATATTGTGATTATTTAAAGTGGACTCCCAATTAGCGGGGTTCTTGTGTTTTGAGCATGAGCTGTCTCATGGTGCCAGTCGGTCAAGCCATCGATGTTCCGTTGGAATTCCTATGAATAATCTCTTGTTTCTGTCTCAACATGGGATTTTGTCATTCTTCTGCACCTGGATTCAGTCATTTGTCAGTGAACGCTATGACAATAGGATCAGAAAGCACAAGGTTTTAGCAGCTTTAGATAAGACAACAGTTAACAAATACAGGTGCATAGGCCAGCAAGGCTCGTGACACCTTTTCACTCTCTATCCCAGATCTCCCTTTGTCCTAGGCAACCCATGAGCAAAGAAAACTGTTCTTGGCGTTTACCACTGGAATCCAAACACAGTTCTGATTTCTTGTAAGCCTACCACCAAGCCAGCCAATATTGCAAATAAGTCACACCACACCACGTCCGCACAGAAACAGCTTGTAGCATTCCCACTCTCTCTTCTACCAGAAGGACTCCATGTGCATCTTGATGCCACCTGATCATTTGGTTTGAGGGATGTGGATGGGCATTCAAGCTATTTATTTTGACACATAATATCTAAGGTTAAGCTAAGCATCCATGGGAAGACTGATCTGAACATTAACCATGAGCCATAAACACAAATAGCTCTGCAAATTCCTGTTTTCTAGAATTCTATTAAATTACTTGACATCAGACAACATGTATAACTCATAAAAATATAACAGTAAAGCTTGAAATCATCCTATGTGGGTCCATTGACTGAAAAATCATACTGAGTCAAATTCAAAGATTCCATTTTAAAGCAAATAAATTAATTGTACATTGCCTCAGTTTTCAATTTTTGTTTCAAATAACTTATTAAAGTACTTAACAGTCTACCTCTTTGTAATTGGGGGAAACATTTGAATACTGTTCATCCAGTATTTCCCAGTTTTAGATCTTGTAAAAATAATTGTATGACTGGCAATTCTTTAGCCAAGGAAGTGCCATGTCTGGTTTTTTGTCATATTGCATTGATCAAGTATATTGGTGAAGAAAAAAGTTCATTTACACTGTATTGATTACCATTAGGGCTACATTTGATATGTTACACTATCATCCAGTGAAAATCTAAGAAACATCCCTGTAATATGATTCAGACTGTGAACAAGAATGATTCTCTGAAAGAATAGGTAGCTCTTTCTTCCCCCAAGTTGATAGCGAATTAACCTTCCATTTGTTATCCTATAATGTCAAAAGATTTCTGAAATTGGACAATTGTCACGGGAAGAATGAATGATCCTATCAAAGGTGTTGTAGAAGAACCCTTTACATTAAACTTTTCTCCAGGAACATGCCACTGAATTTCCAGCAGCAACATTTATTTTCAGCACGCGGTTTATTGCTTTTTGAAGAAGTGGTTTACGATAAATACTTCTTGCAGGCTCCAGCAACCAGCTTTATCTTTTTGCTGCTGAGAAAATAATTGCCATTGCCATGACCATCGCTACTTTTCAATAAGATCGCTGAAGTAGAAAGCATTCCTTTCACATCAGAAATGGCTTTCAGCTCCAAGCCTCCAGCACCCCAGGAAGCTCAAGAGTCAAGTCTTATTTTGTTAAAAGCTACTAATGACCACTAGCTAGTAACTGATCCAGTCATTTAAGTCAGTAAATCAAACCTGACCAAAAACATCAAAGTGTTTATACACAGACTTGTCACTGGCAAACCAGCAGACAAAGGCTAACCTGCTTGCACTTACAGATTAAAAAATCATCTCTAATTGTTAGAACCATATTTCAAATAAACTAGGTGTATGTACAAAAGCAACAATTAATTGCACAGAACATAGTTTCTTCAGAATTACTAAACAGCTTCAATACTGTTTGATCTTTCATTTGAAGCAATGCTAAATTAGCTCTTCTATTTTTAAAATACTTGGGTGATGTAATCAGTCATAAAGTTCCATGGCATAGGGACAGGCCATTCAGCCCAACTCATCCATGCTGACCAGGGTGTCAACAAACTGTGGGCATTGCTAACAAGGCCTGCATTCACTGTCAATACCAAATAGTCATGAGGATCCAATGTGTTTGAAATGAACAAACAAATCAGAAGCTGGATTAGGACAATCGGCACCTCAGGTCAAGCCAAGTTTATTGATGTGCACAAGTACAATGTGGTACAGGTACAAGAAAGACTTGCAGCAGTGTCACAGGCTCGTAGGTTTGGACAGCACAGAGAATACAAATTATGCAGGACAGTGGTGGAAAAGCCTGTGTAAAACAGAAATTAGTGCAAAATCACAATCAGAGACAAGTGCAAGGGGTGCTCTGTAGTGCTCCATTGCTGAGATAGGATTAGTGTGGTGCAGGTCACTTCAAGAATCTGATGGTTGTAGGATAGTAGTTGCTCTTGAACTTGGTGGTGCAACCACAAAGAAGGCACTACGAGCCTAAAAGCAGCACTACTTAGGAATCTGGGGAGATTTGGCATCTCACCAAAGACTCTTACGAATTCCTATAGATATATGGGAGACAGTATTCTGACTGGGTGCATCACAGCCTGGTATGATGGAGCCAGTATTTAGGATCACAAAAGGCAGAAAAGCGTTGTAGACTCATTTAGCTCCATCATGGGCACAACGCTCAGCACCATTGAGAACATCATGAAGCAAGAAGGTAGCATTTATGAGTAATGTCTTTCATTATCCAGCACATGCTCTTTTTACGTTATTCTAATCGGGGAGGTGGTACAGGAGTCTGAAGACCCACATTCAAAGATTCAGAAACTCCTCCTTATCCGCTGCTGTTGGATTTCTGAATGGCCCATAAACCTATGGATATTACCTTGTTATTCCTTTTGCATTATTTAGTGTAATTTATAGCACCTTACACTTTACTGCCACTGCAAAACAACAAATTTCACATCCTCTAAGTCAGTGATAACAAATCAGTTTCCGATTCTCCTACTTTCTCTGCTCTCACTCGCTCCCATTCACTCATTGACAAGATAACCTTGTTCACAGATTATCCTCATGATTACTGTGGTCTCACCCTATCAGAGACAACCCGCTTTCCCACTTTTCCTGCAGCTGAACAAGCTTCATTGTGATGAAGAGTCTCTGACATGAGACATTAGCTGTGTTTTCCTTCCCGCAGATGCATCCTGACCAGCTGAGTAGTTCCAACATGTTCTGTTTTTGTTTTGGATTTCCAGCATCTACAGTTTTTCTTCAACAAGCTACATCTTATTCTGCTCTAGTGTGACTAACCCAAGATGTCTACAGGTGTCCTCCTTATTAGAAGTCCAAATTGCATTATGTTATATTAGCTGAAATGTAACCTATGTAAAAGTGCAACAGATAATTTTGTCTTACTTGGGAAGTGTGTACTTTTGTCCATGTTAACCAAAGGGTGTAATAGTTTGTTATTGCCACATGTACTGAGATACAATGAAAAGTTTTTGTCTGCATGTCATCCTGATATACATAAGTACATCGGGGTAATATGAAAGGAAAAACAAAACTAAATGCAGAATATAGTGTTGCAGTTGCAGAGGAAATTCTGGGCAGGTAGACAACTGAAGAACAAGGAGCATGTCAAGTTAGGTTGGGCAGCGTGATAGTGTAGCGGTTGGCACAATGCTTTACAGTACAAGCAACCTGGGTTCACTTCCCACCGCTGTCTGTAAGGAGTTGGTAAGTTCTCCTGCTGACCACGTGGGTTTCCTCGGGGTGCTCCGGTTTCCTCCCACAGTCCAAAGACGTACCAGTTGGTAGGTTAATTGGCCATTGTAAATTGTCCCATAATTTGGCTAGGATTAAATCGGGGACTTGCTGTGTGCCATGGCATGAAGGGTCAAAAGGGCCCATTCCACTCTGTATCTCAATAAATAAAGAAAGAAATAGATCGAGAGGTGAAGAGTTCATCATTTCATATGGTCTAAACATGATTAAAACTGGTAAATTCAAACCTAGCTTCAGTGGACAGCTAAGTAGATGCAACTTGATACCACTGTGGTCAACATATTTATCAGTCAATTATTACCAAAGAATTTCACACAAAATAATTCTTCAGGGCATCATTTGTCTGTTGAAACACAGCAGTGATATAGCAGGCTTTTGTCAGAATTTGATATAGAAAGGCCTTTCCCACTACTTCTTTGAACCATTTGGTTCTATAGGCTAGAACAATGTAGTATTGAGATAAGATCCTCTACTCTCACAGTGCATGACCATGGTCCCTATAGCCCTAGAAGATGGTGACTCTGGCTTGAGCACTCCCCAGAGAGAAGGAAAATTTGAGGACCCTCATTTTTTGCACATCTCACATTGGCACTCAGTATTTTGACTCAGACACCAAACTTCAGTCCTTGCTTTTGGATGCCCATTTTCAACATGCACAAGGTTCACATGTCCCGGGAGGCTGAGGGGTGAAAGGGTTTGAGATAACAAAAGTTTAGGAGCTGACCAGTGAAAAAGTGTTAATTATTCACAAGGCTCATTTCACTCAAAAATTCAAGCATTATTAGAATAATACCAAGAGATTTTGTAGTCCCGGACCATTCCCTGTGTTTAGGTCTATTCTTCATCGTCAGAAAAATGAGTGGGAAGTGAAAATATTCTGTGAAGCAGAATAGGCTCAAAGGGTTGTAATGTCCTCAGTATGGAACTAATGAACACTTGTCTTTGTAAGTATGGTTACTGTCAGGTCTGTCTGAGTTGGAAAAGTTGAGTTAAAAAGCTTTTGCTCACCCGGCTCCATCTTTATACTGACCACTACTCCTTTACCCTCTCAGTCCTGATGCAGGGTCATTACCTGACAAACCTGATCCACCTTGGTCCTCCCATACACTCCTTTCTTTCTACTCGACTCCTCCTAACCCCTTGTTTCCCAGTTTCCTACTCTCCACTCCCCTCTAAATGTGGTTCCATCCTCATATTGCCCACACGCTCCACTCAAAGGTTCCCAACCCCTTCCAACACTGTCCCCGACTGCCCCACATCCCTCCTTTACGTGGCTCCACTCACTACCTGTCTTTCTTTCCAAATTCCATTGTCTGCTGCCCTTTGTTGCTACCACTCATCACCTCCCAGCTTCTGTCCCTTCCTCCACTCCTTTCCCTCAACCTGCCAATCAACCACTCCTCACTGGGCTCCATCTGCCTATCAACGCTTCCTCACCTCGTTCCACCAATTGTCTCCGAGCCCCGGTCATACGCCCGCCCCCTCACCTTTTTGTACTGGCTATTTGTACTCTAAATACTGAAACAGGTAAGGGCTTGACTGAAAACATCAAATACCACTCCACGCCACAGATGCTGCCTGACCTGCTGAGTTACTCCAGCAGCTTGTTGTTTTTTGTATGAGTTAAAAATGTTGCTTGGGCTAATCAGTGGGAAATATGCATCACTGTATTAAATGATTATTCCGTAATTGTCTCACAAGGTTCCTGTTATTTTTACAATGATAACCAAATTATCATCTGCAATTGTGTGAAAATATGTAACTTATTTCACACTTGACTGGTGACATTAAAGCAAGCAATTGGCCTCCTCAGCGACGTGTGCCAGAGGAAATCGTCAACAGCAGTTGATGCAATGAATATTGCTTATCTATTTCTCTTTTCTATGTAAGATATCTCAGAAATCTGGGGCTTAATTAAACGGCTATTCTACTCGGATTAAATTACTTATAGAATGAATGTATAGAAAGTCAATGGATACACTTGTGCAATCATAAGAGAGAGTTCTAATTAAAAAGTTTGTTTAGAGCATTCCTGAACTAGCAATATTTTAGGCCTTTGGGATACGCTGTGCTTACACAGTATGAAAGCAACACCATGAAATTAAATATACAATTGGAATTCTACAATCTGCCAGGCTTTAACCATTAAGTCAAAGTAATGCTTCCATTAGACAAATAAGGGCAGGGATAGTTGGTCAAAATAGTGAGATGTTCTATCAATATCATTTGAGTACATTGAATTAGCTAAAATTCACAATGATAAGGAAGCAGACAGATTGCAGATACTAGAATCGAGAGCGAGAAGCAACCCACTGGAGGAACACAGAGCATCAGGCAGCATCTGTGAAAGGAAATGGATGGCTGATAATTCAGGGCAAGACCCTTCATCCACACTAAAAACTAGAGGAGAGATAGCCATTGGTTGGTGAGGCAATTCAAAGTTTAAATAGAGCTTGGGGCCGTTCAGAGCTCTTCGACCGGCTGCAATTATAACGATCCCTCAGGGACTCAGCAGGGCCCAGTGGAATACATCGAGGGTGTAAGTGGTGCAGCCACTGTTGGAGAGGACAGTGTCTTTCCAACAGATACGTGTAGTATCGGATCATTTTTCTCAATAACTAAGTGAACAAGTTTAATGTTTTTGTGTTATTTAATTGGGTTTTCTTTATCTAGTTTTAGGGCCTACATGAAAATCTGATCGCATTATAGCTCATATTTATGCAGAAATAGAGAAAATTCTACAGGGTTCATAAACTTTCTAGCACAACTGGACAGGCAGGTAGACAAAGGAGGTGGCAGGGTTCTGTTGGTAAAAGTGGAATCAAATCCTTAGGAAGAGGTGACATAGGATTGGAAGATGTACAATCCTTGTGGGCAGAGTTAAGAAACTGCAAAGGTAAAAAGATCCTTATGGGGGACATATACAGGCCAACGAACAGTAGCCAGGGTGTATGATATATATTAGGACAGATAGGAAAGACATGAAAAAAGGGCAATGTTACAATAGTCATGGGGGATTTCAATATGCAGGTAGGTTGGGAATATCGGGTTGGTGTTGGATGCTAAAAGAGGAGCATATAAAATGGCTTTTTAGAGCAGCTTGTGATTGGGGCCACTAGGGTAAATGCAAATCTGGATTGGATGTTATGTAATGAATCAGATTTGATTAGGGAGCTTAAGGTAAAGGAACCCTCAGAACACAGTGATCATAATATAATAGAATTCACCCTGCAGTTTGAGAAGGAGTAAATAAAGTCATATCTATCAGTATTACAGTGGAGTGAAGTGAATTACAGAGGCATGAGACAGGAGCAAGTAAAGTTGATTGGAAGGTCACACTATCAGGGATGACAGCAAAACAACAGTGGCTGGAATTCCTGGAGGCATTGTTGGAAGGTGCAGGATAAATACATCCTAAAGATGATGAGGTATTCTAAAGGGAGGATGAGGCCACTGTGGCTGACCAAGACAACATAAAAGCAAAGTAGAGGGCATTTAATATAGCAAAAATTAGTGGGAAGTTAGAGGATTGCGAAGCTTTTAAAAACTAACAGAAGGCAACTATAAAAGTCATAAAGAGAAAAGATGAAATATGAAGATAGGGTAGCCAATGATGTAAAAGAGGATACCAAAACAGCTTTCTGATATATAAAGAGTAAAAGAAAGGTGAGAGTGGATATTGGACTGCTGGAAAATTACACTGGAGAGGTAGTAATGGGGGACAAAGAAATGGCAAATGAACTTAGTAAGCACTGTATTTTACATCAGTCCTCACCGTGGGAGACACTCACTGTATGCCAGAAATTTGTGGATGTTGGGGGTAAAAATGAGAGTAGTTGCTATTCCTAAGGAAAAGGTGCTTGGGAAACTGAAAGTTCTGAACATAGATAAGTCACCTAGACCAGATAGATTTCACTCAAGGGTTCTGAAAGAGATAGCTGAAGAGATTATGGAGGCATTAGTAATGATCTTTCAAGAATCAATAGACTCTGGAATGGTTCCAGAGGACTGGAAAAGTACAAATGTCACTCCACTCTTTAAGAAGTGAGGGAGGCAGAAGGAAGTAAGTTATAGGCCAGTTAGGCTGACTTCACTGGTTGGGAAGTTGTTGGAGTCCATTATTAGGGATGAGATTTCAGGGTATTTGTAGGCTCGTGATAAATTAGGCCAAAATCAGCATTGTTACCCTAAGTCAAAATCTTTCCTGACAAATCTGTTGGAATTCTTTGAGGAAATAACTGGAAGGGCAGACAAAGGAGAGTCAGTGGGTATTATTTACTCAGGCTTTCAGAAGGCTTTTGATGAGACACCACACAGGTGGCTGCTTAAAAGGTAAGATCCCATGATACTACAGAAAAGATACTAAATTGGATAGAATATTGGCTGACAAGTACAAGGAAAAGAGTGGGAATTAAGGGGGCTTATCCTGGTTGGCTGCCAGTGACTATTGGCGTTCTACAGAGATCGGTATTGGGATACTTCTTTTCACATTTTGTGTCAATAACTTGGTTTACCGAATGGATGAGTTGTGGCAAAATTTGCAGATGATTACAGAGGTAGGTGGAGGGACAAGTAATATTGATGAAGCAGGGAGTCTGTAGAAGGACTTAGACAGATTGGGAGAATGGGCAAAGAAGTAGCAGATGGAATATAGCGTGGGGAAGTATATGGTCCAGTATGTTGGTAGAATGGTAATAATGAAGCAAGAGCTGGCAAGTGATAGGTGGACCCTGGTGAGGAGGGGTAAGTGATAGGTGGAGGAGGAGAGAGTGGTAATGCCTATGCATGCAGGCAACCGATTGGCATTGACAACAAAAAGCTGCAGAAGTTGGAATCTGATTGGAGAGGAAGGTGGAGCATGAAGCCAAATAAAGGCAGCAGGGAGGGAAGGTAAAAACCTTGGAGGGAAGATATCCATTGGGAAATGTGTATGGGTGATAGGCAGATAAAGTAGTCATAGTCATAGTCATACTTTATTGATCCCGGGGGAAATTGGTTTTCGTTACAGTTGCACCATAAATAATTAAATAATAATAAAACCATAAATAGTCAAATAGTAATATGTAAATTATGCCAGGAAATAAGTCCAGGACCAGCCTATTGCCTCAGGCTGTCTGACCCTCCAAGGGAGGAGTTGCAAAGTTTGATGGCCACAGGCAGGAATGACTTCCTATGACGCTCTGTCTTGCATCTCAGTGGAATGAGTCTCTGGCTGAATGTACTCCTGTGCCCAACCAGTACATTATGTAGTGGATGGGAGACATTGTCCAAGATGGCATGCAACTTGGACAGCATCCTCTTTTCAGACACCACCATCAGAGAGTCCAGTTCCATCTCCACAACATCACTGTCCTTACGAATGAGTTTGTTGATTCTGTTGGTGTCTGCTACCCTCAGCCTGCTGCCCCAGCACACAACAGCAAACATGATAGCACTGGCCACCACAGACTCGTAGAACATCCTCAGCATCGTCCGGCAGATGTTAAAGGACCTCAATCTCCTCAGGAAATAGAGACGGCTCTGACACTTCTTGTAGACAGCCTCAGTGTTCTTTGACCAGTCCAGTTTATTGTCAGTTTATTGTCCAGTCTAGTAATTGTACAGTAGATGGGAAATGTGATCAGGTGCTGGGCTAGGTGGAGGAGGAAGATCAGGAGGGGAGATAAAAAGAACTGAGAGGGTACTGGTTATATGGAATTCAAGATTTGCTTAAGGTTGTTATAGGTGAGGGTGACAATGGGGACAAGCTCCATCTCTTGAAATTACAAGGATAAGTATTCATGTTTTGGAATATATGTAATCCTTACAGGACTTGACATAGTAGGCACTAAGATATCTGGAAGCAGATGTCACAGTTACAAAAGAAGGATTCAGAAGTGAGAAAACATTTCTCCACTGAAGCTTGTGAGCCTCTGGAATTCTCTACTGAGCAGGCATATTCAAGATGGAGGTTGATAGTTTTTTGGGAATTTACGGAACAAAGGAACAGGAGGAGATTGGAATTGAAAAAAAAACATCACCTACACCTACTGAATAGCAGAAAATGAGCCAAATAAGCAATTCCTTTCCTTTTTCTCAAAAAAAACCTACAAGTAGTAGTGGATACAACCCAGTCCATCGTGGATAAAGCCCTCCCACCACTGAGCACATCTGCATGAAGCGTTGCTACAGGAAAGCAGCACCCATGACCAGGGACCGCCAACACCCAGGTCATGCTCTCTTCTCACTGCTCTCATTAGGAAGAAAGTACAGGAGCCTCAGGACTCACACCACCAGGTTCAGCAACAGTTATTACCCCTCAGCCATCAGGCCCTTGAACCAAAGGGGATAACTTCACCTACCCCATCATTGTAATGTTTGCCACAACCTATAGACTCACTTTCAAGGACTCTTCATCTCATGTTCTTGATAATTATAGTTTATTTATTTTTCTTTCTTTTTGTATTTGCAGTTTAATGTCTTTTGCACACTGATTGAATACCCAAATTGAGTGAGGATTCTAGCAAGAAAATAAATTTCAGGGTTGCCTATGGTGACATATATGTACTTTGATCACAAATTTACTTTGAACCTTCTTATGTTTTATGTATATATCCTTATTGGCACATGTGTGATTGCTGTTACAAATGCAGTGGAAAATAGACCAGAGGAACAGAACCTCATATTCCACCTCCAACATAATGACGTGAACTTTGATTTCTCTAATTTCCAATAACCACTCTTTTTTCTTTATCCCACTGACCCCTATCAACATAACTCTTTCTCCTTCCCCACACTGTCCATTTGCCCATCACCCACACATTACTCCTGCAGGTTCCCCTCCCCACCCTCTCATCTTAGTCTATGGTCCACTGTGCTCTCCTATCAGATTCCATCTCCTTCAGTCCTTTGTTCTTTCCACCTATCTCCTCCCAGCTTCATATATAATTCCCACTCTCCTTCCTCCTCCATCTGCCTTCACCCCCTCACCTGGATCCATCCCTTACCTACCAGCTCTAGTTCCCCTCATCTACCTTTTTAGACCGGATTTCCACCCTCTACCTTTCCAGTACTGTTGGAGAGCCTTGATCCAAAACAGCAACTATCCTTTTCCCTCCAAAGATTCTACCTGACCTACTGAATGCCTCCAGATTTCCAGCATCTGCAGTCTCTTGTGTCCCAATACCTCCCAGGACAATTTAGCTCACTCCTTTGACCCCTCATTCAATTTACCATTCACTCTCCCACCTTTTACAAACTGTAGCTGTGGTGTGTACATCTAGAAAATATCCTGCCGCAACTTGCCAAAACTGCTTCAACAGCACTTCTCAAATTCTAATCTCTAAGGGTTGCATCAAAGGACAAGGGCAGCAGGTACAAGCAGAGCCACAAACTGCATCTTCTCCTCCTTCTCTCAAGAAAGCTTGATGTGGAGGTATGTCTCCATTCCTTCATCATCACTGTATCTGCAACCTGGAACTCTCTGACCAGCGGTGCTATGGAATATGTTAACCAGGGGAGTCATAGTTCAAAATCAGCATCTTCTGAAGGGTAACTGAGGCAGTTAAGTGTTGTACTTGCCTGTGATGCACCAACTGAACAGTTGTAGAAAAAGACAGAATGGAAACTGGCCAGTCAGCCCAAATCTTCCATGCTGAATTAGATGCAAGTTCCATTTGCCCTCATTTAGCCACACAGTATCCATCTGATTCTTTCCAATCCACAGATTTATCCAGCTGTCTCTTAAATATTTTTATTGTACCTGCCCCGACCATTTCCTCCAGTAGCTTATTTCAATAAATGCACCATTTTCTGGGAGAAACAGTTCTGCCTTAGGTTTCTATTAATTTTTTCCACTCTCTTCTTAGACTTATACCCTCTAATTTTTCATTCTGCATTCGCCCTCATGATTTTCTACAACTCCATATAATAAAAACACCTACAAAAATAGGGATTGGAGTCAGGAGTGATGAGACAGAGCAACTCTCACAATCCTTCACTGTGATTAAAAGAAATAAGGGAAATATTGATTATGAGTCAAAATGTGTTGACAACAGAACCCTTGGACTATAAAATCAAATGGTGTTGGGGTTAGAGTGACACTATTACAGCTCTGCATGTCCAGGAGTTTGGAGTCCTGCTCTGGTGCCATCTGCAAGGAGTTAGTGCGATCTCTCTGTGAATACATGGGTCTCCTCTGGGTGTTCTGGTTTCCGCACAAAATGTACTGGTTAGTAGGTTATTGTAAATTTCCCGGCGATTAGGCTAGTGTTAAATAAACGGGTTGCTGGTTTGGGCTGGAAGGGCCTGTTCTATGTTGTATCTCGAAATAAAAAATAAACAAAGTTAAAAGCCCAAACACTAGGAAATCTGCAGATGCTGGAAATTCAAGCAACACACACAAAAAATGCTGGTGAACGCAGCAGGCCAGGCGGCATCTATAGAAAGAGGTATAGTTGACGTAAAAGTACTGCTGTTTGGTAAGGATGTGATTGCCTGTTAAATTATTAATCTTATGGCAAATGGTAATTGCTCAACACTGAAAGGACTAAAGGGGTACAGAAGGTTTTGAAATGAAATTACAAAGGAAATCAAGAAGATAAAGTCAGCGCATTTTATTTATAGTTAACATGTACATGATGGGCCAAATGGCCTCATTCTAGTGCGTAAACTTCTAAAATTCTATAAAACCAAGTTTGAGTTCCTCTTTTAGGTCAACATGTGACATGATGCAGTGAGAACAGAAAAGGCAGAAAATGCCTGTTACAAAGTTAATAACATCGACCATTCAAACTGGTTGAATGTGAACCTTTCATTGCAGTGAGATTACAGGTGATTGTTCATTAGAGTATGAAGCAAGCTTTTTTTTTATTGATGAAATGAGCATTTGGTTGCCTTTATTTTTCCTGCAAGATTTGGCAGGTTTTATACCGAATGATTTGGTTCACAGTGCAGGCTGAAACAAGATTCATTCAAATGTACACAGTGTTCATGCAGCAGAGATAACCCCAGTTAACTGTGAAAAATATGTGCACCACCTTATGGGATATAGATTGCTATTACTCACTAGGAAGAAGATTCCAAAACTACAAATGGAGGCAATCTGAAATAAAAACAGAAAATGCTGGAAAAACTCAGCAGATTAGGCAGCATCTGTGGAGAGAGAAACTGAATGAATGGTTCCGAAGCATTAACCTTGCAATGTCAGCACACATTTTGAGAAGAGAATATAAAATCAAGCATGTACTTCTGAGATTTTATAAGGTGTTGTTCAGAACCCATTTGGAATATTGTGAGCAATTTTGGGCCCCCAAGTCTGAGAAAACATGTGTTGGCGACAATGCAGAGGAGGTTCATGGGACTGATCCAGAGAATCAAAGGCTTGATTTTTTTCAGCCAGAGCATGGTGAATTTGTGGAATTCTTTGCCATGTCTTGTGAGCTCTCTCTCCACAGGTGCAGGCTGACCTACTGTGTGTTCCCAGCATATTTTGTATTCAATATAAAATGATAAGTGACCCGTTTTTTTTTGTTAAGCTACAAGTTCAACAAGGCCAAAAGGCAGGATGACATCAACATCTATATTATTATGAGCCAGCATAACAAAGCCAATTTGCACCTTTAGTTGTTTATTTTTGAGTTAGATTTTCATATGCTCTTTTTGAAGTGGTATCAACTGTCTTTGGTGTTGACTAGATTCCTCAGAGTGCAATGACTTGCACTCAGAGCATTGTTAATTAGCAGTATCAACATCAATATTTTACAGTTACAAAGAGGTGGTGACTCAAGGGCATACCATTCTTCACTTGACTAACACGACACCAATTTCCCTCATTCACCAAAACATTGACTCATTGGAAGGGTTGGATGAAGGCATTGACTGTGACAGGAAGCTTCCTGGAAAAAGGTAAAACGTTGGATATAGTTGTCGTGTAAAACCTAAAGCAGATTTCATTATTTCCATGAATGTCCATGACATGTGAATACCTTGTCTTCAGGACAGAAAGGTAATGTAATTTCAACAAATGACTGTATGGAAGTTCTCAGTTAGACTCATGTTTCTGAGAAGTTATAAAGACCTGCATTGAGTGATAATTCCCTCCAGAACTGTGCTATGTCTCCTCACAAGTGCCAAAGCGTTTTGGATTCCAACAGATTCCAAGCTTCCTATCTGATCTCCTCCAGCTGTTTTCAGTTGTTCTCCAGTAGAAATCTGCTGAGACCCACCGCAAAAGAGAAGAGAGCTAGCAATAAGTCCATGTTTTAAGACTGGTTTGTATCTGACAATAGACCATTGAACTGTGCTGAACTGGAACAGGACCTTCGGTCAGTTCTGACTATGAGGCCAAGTTCAGTTAATCCCATCTGCCTGCACATGACCTATACCCCTCCTTTTCCTGCCTATTCGTGTAAATTTGCAAATTGATTTTACAGTGGGAATCGTTGTTTGCATGCCACCTATACAGATCATTTCATTAAAACAATGCATTCAATTAGTGCAAGGGAAAGCAGTAAACATTGGGAATCCCTTTTTTCCTCAGGTGCTGCTTGTTCCTCCAACCGATAGTTCCTATCAAAATGATACTGTGAAGTGATTTCAGTTGAGGCACTGCCCTTGATTTCCAACTGTTACGTAACCGGCAACAATGAATATCTATCAAGTCAGGTTATATAAAAACAACCAAACATTTATTAAACACTGATAAACAATAAAAAACAAACGAAAACCTTAACTGGAAATTAACCGCTATGCGGACATTTTACAAACCGCCACTCAGTACTGGTTCTTAAAGCGATAAATGCGAAAACAGTTCTTAAAGCGGTAAAGTCAAACACAGTTCTTAAAATGGTGAATTTGAAAGTCCAACAGATTTATACATTCAATTGGGAGAGACTTCTCTGGAGCAGGATTTCTTCATAGACATGACTTTCTTGATGGTTCTGTCCGAAGGATTCACTATGAACAACTGACCCTTCTTCTGGCAAGCAAATCCTGCATGAACTACCTTCTCTTTTGGCAGGAGTTATCTTCGACGCAGGTCGCTACTTCTTCAACGAAGAGTCAATAAGGTCAGTCCTTTGTTAAACTGCCGAATGTTACCAACTTTTCTTAATCCTTCAGATCCTGTACTTCAATAAAGTCTTCACTCTCCAATACTACTGAAAAGGTACATCAAGAAATCTGGCAGAAATAGGTAAACTGCCAGTCCAGCACTATTGTACCTTACAATAGAACGTAAAACTCCGTTTTAAAAATGAAACTGTGTCATAAAAAAATCACGCAACGGAACAGAGACTCTGACTAATGTTCTAGCTGGAAAACTAACTGTGTCACCAGGGGTCTTCCCTTTAATACCCGTGGTGAACATGTCATCACGTGACCTTACACTGGCAGGAAAATTACATCAGGTGACCTCCAAAAGACCATTACATCATTCTCACAAGAAAGTCACAAGATCTCCTTAAGGTATGTAACACAACAAAAAATGATTCTCCTGTAAAACATTTTATGAAGTGAAATTTTACGATACAAAAAGATTGAATAAAAAAACGGCATAGGCATTTTGGTGCAATATATTCCAAGAGATGGAAGGAGCCAGCTGGCCTGTAAGGCAGAAATTAACTTGCACTGTTCTGCTGCCACAAAAAACACAAACTTCAGATTGTCAGTGTCAGTGTTAATAAATCTGATTCTGACCTGTGTAAATGACAGGGCAAGAGCCATAAAGAATCAAAAGCATCATCATGACAATACATAAACAGAACATTTGTAAGTTTTGAGCTTGTTAAAATGTTTAAGTTTTAAACCTATAATTGTAACATATATACAACTACGTTTGTAGATTTAAGAATAAGATGAAATTCAGAGAATATGATTAGAACCCAGCCACACATCAGGTTGGTCACCAGCTGACAGAGAATGTAGACTTTTTTTATTACAATGAAGCCTTACTCTGGAAATATTCAACATTTTCACACTTATTAACCTGCTGTGCATTCCCAACATGGTTCAGTGTAACAAAATTTGTTCAGGTTTTTGGTCGTAGAGTAATATCCCTCCTCTCCCACCTCAGGAGGGAGTTATTAGCTATTCACAGGAGAGCAAAGCAATTTCCATCTGCAAATATTTGACAACTATACAATGGCAGTCCATGATGTTACATTTATTTTAAATCTGCAACACTTTTCAGTCTTGTTACTCCAGCCATAATAAAAGCAATGCTACGCTCTGTGAAATAGCAGCTTACATTTATTGGAACAGGGAATGATTTGGCCACCTGTTTAAGAATCCCTGTAGATCAATTAGACAGCCATGGCATGTACTGAAGTACTTGTGACTGTTCAATGCTGTAGAATACAAACAGATGTACACCATTACTGTTGATGGTGCGCTACATGGGTTAGATCAAAAACAATTGTTTCGTGTGAAGCTAAAGGCATGTCAGTTTTAGTTTAAAGAAAGCTCATGCTTCATGACATTATTTAGTGGCTACCTGATGGTTTTGTAAAAATAAGAATGAAGAGTCTAGGAATATTCTTGGAATAAGTAGCATGTGCTGTGAGTTATTTTAAAAAATGTTACTGTACTGCGGCAAAAGGCAATCTATGAAATGTTCTGTGTGAAGATATCTAGAAAGTATTTGTCACACAGTCATAGAGTTACTAGCATGGAAACAGGCCCTTCAGCCCAATACTTCCATGCTAACCAAGATACCCATCTAAGCTGATCCCATTTGCCTGCATTTGGCCCATATTTCTCTTAACCTTTCCTATTCATTTTCCTGTCTGTGTCCTTTATTTCCTGCTCTAGGTTCTTTTAAATCCTTCCCCTCTCACATTATACCCAAGACCTCCAGCTCTTGATTCTCTTACCCTGGGAAAAAGACTTGTGCATTCACCTTACCCTTGCCCCTCAGGATTGTATACACATCAGTAAGCTTACCCCTCAGAATCCTATGCTCCAAGGAAGCTCATCAAAGATTATTGTGAAAAAGGAAATTCATTGTGCAGGAAGTCACAGATAGAACATTGGATGATTCTCATGAAACAGCACGTGGATCTGTTTGGTTGGAAAGATAGCTGAAGTTTGCTGGGACCTCAGCCTTTTAAAAAAATTATACAAGTGGCAAATATGAATTTGCTGATGACATAAAAATTGGTAGGTAAGGAAATCATGAAGAGGAAGCACCGAGAGAGGAAAGGGATACTGTTAGATGAAATGAGTAGGCAAGGATCTTGCAAATTAAAGTATAATGTGGAAGAATGTGAAATGGACCAACTTGGCAGGAAAAAAAATGTTCTTATCTAAGTGTTGAGAGATTGTGGAGCTCTGAGGTGCAAAGGAATCCTTGTGCATGTTTTGCAGAAGGTTGGGGTGCACATTCAGCAAGTAATTTGGCTCATTAACAAAACGTCGTTATTGCTCTGGAGGCTAAATACAAAAGTAATGGGATTATCATTCTGTTTTATGAACATCAGAGAGGCCGTATCAAGAGCACTATGCACTCCTTATTCAACAGAGGGTATTAATGCATTGGAAGCAGTTCAAATAGGAATTACTGGATGATTCTTGGAATGGATGAGTTGTCGTATTAGAAAAAAGTTCGGAAGGCTAATCTTCTATCTACTGGAGCTTTGAAAAGTGAAAAGGGGCTTGACTCAACTGCAGAAGTCAAAGACTTATTTTTTTAAAGTAGTCAGGGCAGAAATCTCTTGTTTAAGACAGAGTTGAGGCAAACTCTGGAGACTTTGGAATTCTCTTCCTCAAAAGAGTACTAGTGGAAGTAGAATCTGAATAATTTTAAAACAGAGGTTGAAAGATGCCGAAAGGTCATGATGGAGTAGCTGAGAATGCAGAGCTGAGGTTACAGTCAGGGGACTAAATGTCCTCCTCGTTCTCAGCTGTATGTTTGTACTAAATGAGAATGAGTTTGGAATCTGCAGAGCATAGGAACGAGTACATTGGTAAATTAGTTTATTGTTGTCACATATTTGAAGGTTCCCTGAGAAACTTCGCTTTCCATTCCATCCATGCAGATAATTTCATCACATTGATGTAGTACGAGGGAAAATCAAAAAAGAAAATGCTAAATAAAATGTTACAATTGTAGAGAAAGTGCAGTGTGGATAGGCAATAAGGTGTAAAACTATAACAAGGTAGATTGTGATGTCAGGTGTCCATCTTACCCTATTAGGGAACCATTCCATAGTCTTATGACAGAAGATAGATGTTTTCTTTGAAACTCATGCTTTCAGGCATTTGTATCTTTTAGCTAATGGGATGGAAGAGAAGAGAGAATGAGAGGGGTGGGTGGGTTGCTTTACTGAGGCAGTGAGAAGTGTAGACCAAGTCCATGAAGGAGAGGCTGGTGTTCGTGACGTGCTGAGCTATGATTATGTCTCTGCAGTTTCTTGCAGTCATGGGCAGAGCAGTTGCCATTCCAAGCTGTGAAGCACCCAAAAAAGATACTTATACTGTTATCAGCAAAAATGCTCAGGCTCAAAGAAAACATGGCAAATTTCTTTAGTCTCCTGGGGAAGTAAGGGGTAATGTTGAGCATTCTTGGCCATGGTGATTATATGGTTGGTCCAGGACAGGCTAGAAGCTGTCCACCCTATAGACCTCAGTGCCATCGTTGTAAACAGAAACATCTTTACCAACCCCCACCATACCTATAGTCAAAGATCAGTACGCTTGTTTTTCTGATATTGCGGGAATGGTTATTTAGTTGTTTGGACTTGTGAACAAAACAAATTAATGTAAAAGTTATAAAGTAATATATTTGAATATATTTTTTGCATTTGTTGCATTTTGGAAGAGGAAACTGATAAGGAACAAAATCTCGTAATGATCACCATGGGGTTACATGACCAACTAATGGCAACAGCCTGTAACTACACAGTCAATACCCAGTGACCTGGTATTTCATGGTAACTTTTACAGAAATATTTCAAGTTACAGTATTGGCACAAGTCATGTGAACAAAAGTTAGGACTTTTTACTCATAGATTTCATGTTCCATATTATTTGGAGCTGAGGGAAAGTAAGTAATTATTGGCATTTAACTGCTGGCAACACTCAGGTAAGGCAGCATCAATGGAGAAAGAAGCAGAATTAATGCTTCGTATTGAACACCTCATCAGTAGACTAGTTTTGGTGACGAGATGTTGTCAACAATCAGTTTTTAACCCGGAATGTTAACTTCATTTCTTTCCTGACTTGCTGAGAATTTCCAGTACTTTCCATTTCAATTTCAGATTTCCAGAATCCGCATACTTTTAATTTCAGCTTAATTAATCTTAAAATATATTTGGTAATAGAAAGGTACTTCTGATCTTTTAGCAATAACCTGATCTTTTAAATTTTCAAATATTCCATATGTTATTCTTAACAAAATTGGAAAGATTCTTAATATTAGTCAATACCCATATTATAGGCCATCTATAGTTTTCAAAGTGCTATATTTAGAGCTTTCATCAAAATGCTTCCTTTATGCCTTGGCAGTGTGATAAGTCTCTGAGTTGTGATGAAAATTCATGGTGATCCAGGGCCTTGAATGAATTGAAGAATGTACGATTGACTTTAAAGTAGAAGCGAAATTTTCAGTAGGTGAAGAATTGCAGGGCTGTTCGCTATTGTTTTATCCCTCAATTTTCATGTAAATGCATGTTTTAAGAAAAAATATTCTGAGACTATTGATGATGAAGAAACTTGCACAGCACATTTAAAGTCAGAGTTCTGCGGCATGGAAACAATTAGTCGTAGCCAAACAAGATATGTATCTAATTTAGTCCTATTTGCCCACGTTTGGTGCACATCTCTCTAATCTTTCCTCGCCGCATACCTATCCAAGTGTCTCGAGTGTTGTTACTGTATCTACTTCAAACATTCCCACTGATAGATCATTCAGCTTCCCCTAATAGAGTCATACAAAAGTACAGAACAGAAACAGGACCTTTGGCCCATCTAGTCCATGGTGAAACCATTTAAACTATGTACTCCTATCAACCTGTACTGGGACCACAGCCCTCCATAACCCTACCATCCACGTACATATCTATATTTCACTTAAACACTGAAATCGAGCTTGCATGCACCACTTGTGCTGGCAGGCCATTCCACACTCTCACAAACTTATGAGTGAAGAAGCTTCCCCTCATGTTCTGTTAAACTTTTCACCTTTCACCCTTAATCCATGACCTCCAGTTGCTGTCCCACCCAACCTCAGTGAAAAAAGCCCTGTTTGCATTTACCTTAGCTACACCCCCATAATTTTGTATACCTCTATCAAATCTCTCAACCTTTTACATTCTAAGGAATAAAATCCTAACCTATTCAATCTTTTCTTAAAACTCAGGTCCCCCAGACCTGGCAACATACTTGTAAAATTTTTTCTGAAATCATGGAACCTTATTTATATCTTTTCTGTAGGTTGGTGACCAAAACTGCACACAATACTCCAAATTAGGCCTCACCAATGTCTTATACAACTTCAGCATAGCATCTTTTCTCCTTTGCTCAATGCTTTGATTTATGAAGGCAAATGTGCCAAAAGAATTCTTTACAACCCTGTCTGACTATGACACCACTTGCAAAAATTATGGACCTGTATTCCCAGATCCCTTTGTTCTACCACACACCTCAGTGCCCTACCATTTCACTGTGTAAGTCCTACCTTGTGAATGTGCAACACTTCACACTTGTCTGCATTAAATTCCATCTGCCATTTTTCAGTCCCTTTTCCAGCTGGACCAGATCCCTCTGGAAGCCATAATAGCCTTCCTCGCTGTCCACTACACCCCCAATCTTGATGTCTTCCACAAACGTGCTGATCCAGTTTACCACATTATCATCCAAATTGTTGATATAGATGACAAACAACAACGGTCCTAGCACCGATCCCTGCAGCATTCCACTAGGCACGGACCTCCAGACAGAGAGGCAACAATTTGTTACCATTCTCTGGCTTCTCCCACAAAGCCGTTGTCTATCCAATTTACTAACTCATCTTGAATGCCCAGCAACTGAACCCTCTTGACCAACCTTCCATGCTGGACCTTGTCTAATGGCTTGATAAAGTCCCTGTAGACCACGTCCACTGCCTCGCCCTCATCAACTTTCCTGATAACTTCCTCAAAAACCTCTAAGATTGCTTAGACATGACCTACCACGCACAAAGTTATGCTGACTATCCTTAATCAGCCCAAATACTTGTATATCCAAATAATTATATACCCAGTCCCTCGAAATACTCTCCAATTACTTTCCCATTACCGATGTCAGACTCACCAGCCTATAATTTCCTGGTTTATGTTTAGAGCCTTTTTTAAACAGTAGAACAGCACTGACTATCCTCCAATCCTGTGGTACCTCTCCTGTTGCCAAGGATTATTTGAATATCTCTCTTAGGGCCCCGGCAATTTCTGCACTTGCCTCCCACAGGGTCCGAGGAAACACCTCGTCAGGGCCTGAAGATTTATCCACTCTGATTTGCCTCAGGACAGCAAATATCTCCTCCTCTGTAATCTGTATGGAGTCCATGAAGTTGGTGCCACTTTGCCTCACTTCTACAGACTCTGTGTCCATCTCCTTAGTAAATCAAGACACAAAAAATTTACTTAAGATTCCCCCCATCTCCTTTGCCTCCTCACATGGATTACCATTCTGACCTTCCAGAGGATCAATTTTATCCCCTTCAATCCTTTTCCCTTTAATATATCTGTAGAACCCTTTAGGATTCTCCTTCACCTTGTCTGCTAGGACAATCTCACATCTTCTTTTAGCCTTCCTGATTTTTTTCTTAAGTGTTCTCTTGCATTTCCTGCTCTCCATAAGCACCTCATTTGTTCCTACCTGCCTGTACCTGCTATGTACATCCTTTTTGTTTCTTATCCAGGGCCTGCAATATCTCTTGAAACCACGGTTCCCTTCACATATTATCTTCTCATTTTATTCTGAGGGGCACATACAAGCTTCGTAAGCTCAAAATTTCACTTTTGAAGGCATCCAACTTACCAAGTACACCTTTCCCAGAAAACAGCCTGCCCCAATCCACACTTGCCGTATCATTTCTGCTACTATCAAAATTGGCCTTTCTCTGCTTTAGAATCTCAACCCATGGACCAGCCCTATCTTCTTGCATATTTACTTTGAATCTAATGGCATTGTGATCACTAGATGCAATGTGTTCCACTACATAATTTTTTGTCACCTGCCATTTCATTCCCTAATAGCAGATCCACTATCACACACTCTGTCATTGGGACTTCTATGTATTGATCAAGGGAACTTTTCCTGAACACATTTGAGAACTCTATCCCATCTAGTACTTTTACAGTCAATATGTGGAAAGTTAAAATCACCTACTTTAACAATCGTATGTTTCTTAGAACATAAGAACTTAAGAAATAGGAGCAGGAGTAGGCCATCTGATCCGTCAAGCCTGCTCTGTCATTCAATAAGATCATGGCTGATCTGGCCATGGTCTCATCTCCACCTAGCTGCCTTTTCTCCATAACCCTTAATTCCCCTACTATGCAAAAATCTACCCAACCTTGTCTTAAATATACCGAGGTAGCCTCCACCGCTTCATTGATCAGAGAATTTCACAGATTCCTCACTCTCTGTGAAAGGCAGTTCCTCCTCATCTCCATCCTAAATCTACTCCCCTGAATTTTGAGGCTATGTCCTTAAGTTCTAGTCTCAGATTGAGTAGTCAAGCAGGAAGTTCCTCACAATCAACACTCTCAAAAGTCTGTTCCAGTCTAATCGTCTCATCTTTGGTGTCGCATCAGCACCAGCAATTTAGCAAACAGCAATGGACCAAGTGCTCCAAGATATCCCAGGTACACAATGTTATCTTGATAACATCATGATGGGCAAAAATGATGAAGAGCACCTCCAGAACCTTGGTAAAGTGCTTACCAGGCTGCGTGAGTATGATCTGCGCACAAAGAGAGAGAATGTGAGTTTTCAAAAATGAAAACTCATATTGTGGACATATCATTGACAAGCATGGTTTACATAGGTCACAAGAGAAGATTGACGCAGTGCTGCAGGCACCCAAACCAGAAAAAGTGTCACAACTCAAATCATACTTGGGCCTTGTAAACTACTACCACCAGTTTCTCCCAAACATTGCTACAGAGCTGCATCCATTGAATGCACTGTTACAGACAGGAGCAAAGTGGGAATGGCCAGAAAGATGTGAAAAACCATTCAAAGAAACAAAGAGATTATAACGTCTATTGAACTGCTCACCAATTATGACCCATCCCTGCCCATCAGATTGGCATGCAAAGTGTTCCCATATGGTGTTAGAGCTGTTTTGTCACATATTATGAAAGATGGATCAGCACTCATTGAAATTCAGAAGAACGTGGTGGGATCGTATTAAAACTTAACGGATGCTGAAACGACTAGATAAGGTGGATGCGGGGAGGATATTTCCTATGGGGGTGTCCAGAACTATAGGGCACAGCCTCAAAATTGAGGGGCGACCTTTTAGGATGGAAGCAAGGAGGAATTTTTTTAGTGAGAGAGAAGTGAATCTGTGGAATGCTCTGCCACAGATAGCGGTGGATGCCAAGACCGTGGGTATATTTAAAGAAAAAGTTGATAGTTTCCTGATTGGTCAGGTCATCAAAGATTATGGTGAGAAAGCAGGTGAATAGGGTTGAGTGGGATCTGGGATCAGCCATGATGGAATGGCAGAGCAGACTGGCCTACGTCTGCTCCTATGTCTTATGTCTTATGGACTTTGCTGGGCCATTCATAGACTCCATGCTTCTGATTGCTGTGGATGCTCTTTCGAAGTGGCCGGAGGTTACTCCAGTCAAGCAGCTCAGCAAAGACTGTCTCTGCCAGAAATGGTTTACCAGAACAAATTGTGAGTGACAACAGACCACAATACACATCAGAAGAATTCCAGTTGTTCATGAAGAAAAGTGGCATCAGTCATTTCAAATCAGCTCCTCACCACCCAGCAACAAATGGGTTAGTTGAAAGATTTATCCAAACCTTCAGGAAGTCCATTGAAGTGATGGACAAGGACACTTCTGTACAGCACAAGATGGACAACTTCCTTTTTGTGTATCGGAACCCTGTTCACGCAATGACAAATCAAACACCTGCAATGCTGTTCTTGAGCAGGAATCTGAGATCTTGCACAGACCTCCTGAAACCAGACCTATGGAGGGAAGTGTAGAATAAACAGTTCAACCAGTTGCCAAGTGAAGCAGCAAGGAGCTTCAAGATTGGACAGGAAGTCCTTGCACATGGCGAGAAGACAAGTAGACACCTGATAGGATCGCTACATGACTGGACCACTGATGTACACAGTGGATGTTGAAGGTCAGACATGGAGACATCATGTGGACCATGTACTGGATGCTCAACCAAAGAATACACCCGAGCTGACTGCATCCAACAAGACGGACACATTACAGTCACCAGACTTATCTCTCAGTGATGTCACTGACAGCAATGTGACACTGAAAAATGAGACATTGTTTTAGACAAGACACCTAACAAACCTGATGCCACTCCACAGGTCCAGAGGTGCAATGAGAACGTTATCATTGACAAGACCCGTGCAAAACCTAATGCCACTACAAGGGTCTAGAGGCACTATCCTGAAAAAAACAGAGCACCACTAAAAAAACTGAACTTTTCAAACTGTGAAGTTAGTTATGGACTGTTATTGTGAAAGCACATTTATTTGGAATATGGGTTTATGAAAGGGAAATTAAATGTTTTGTGCATATACAGTTTTATATTGCATTAATCTAAAGGGGGAGGGAGTGTAATGTGTGGATCTATTTCTTTTAGAGCAATGCCCCCCCTTACCACTCTAATTGATCTATGTTCTGCACATACGCTATTATCTATGCATGTGCATTGTTTTCTCTCTCTTGCTGCAATGTGAATACAACAGTTAAAGCCATCTCCCACGTGTGTGCTTTTATTTAATTGATATGTAGTTGTGCACAGACACAACAGTTTCCTTAAGGAGAAACCTTACCTGAAATCTATTGGAATTCTTTGAGGAAATAACAAGCAGGATAGACAAAGGAGAGTCAGTGAACGTTGTGTACTTGGATTTTCAGAAGGCCTTTGACCAGGTGTTGCATATGAGGCTACTGAACCTGATAAAAGTTTATGATAATAAATGAATGATACTAGCATGGATAGAGGTTGAGAACACCTTCTCTGGCAGCAAAATCTAGGCCTGGAGCGAATTGCTGGGTGGTGTGTTCTAAACCCAGAGCAATTCACCATGGTGGGGCGGGGCCCAGGTCCTAATGCAAGATACAACACATTGTTTGGACAACCTGAACGCCAGCCTTTATAGGCGGGAACAGCAGGGTGTCAAGAGTTGGGTGAGGCTGGATGGCTCTCAGTCCTGGGCAGATTTGGAGAGGTTGAGAATGGTTTCTCCAGCAGCAAAATCTATGCCCGAGCAATTTGCTGTGGTGGGGCCTGGATCCCAGTGAGAGGTTTGGACAATTTAAACACTGGCCCAGATAGACTGGGGGCTCCCTTCTCTACGATGCTCAGGCTGTCAGACAGCCTCTGGCTGCAGTGATTTATGACTGCGAACTTTGCGGCAACTTGCTCTGCTAATATGATGAACTGAATACTGAGGCTTTGGGCCTACTCCGGATTGCTCCAGAGATTTAGATCTAAGAACTCAATTTGGTTTGGAATGCTGTTGTTGCTCGCTTCTATTGTTTGCATGATTTGTTCTGTGTTTTTTTTCTCTTTCTCTGTGGGCACTGGGGGTTGGACTTACTTTATTTTAAATTGGATTTAGTCAGGGTCTTTGCTTTGTAACTGCCTGTTAAGCAAACAAATCTCGAGGTTGTATAAATTACACATTCTTTGATAATAAATGCACTTTGAATTTTGTGGAAGATTGGCTGACTGGCAGGGGACAAGGAGCAGGAATAAAAGGGGCCTTTTCCGGTTGGCTGCCTGTGACTAGTATTGTTCCACAGGGGTCGGTGTTGAGCCTACTTTTCACTTAATATGTTAATGATCTGGATGATAATACTGGCTTGTGGATGATAAACAGATGGGTGGAGGGGAAGGTTTTGTTCAGGAGGTAAGGATTCTGCAGAAGGATTTGACAGATGAATGGGCAAAGTAGTGGCTGATGGAATGCAATGCAGTGAAGTGCATGGTCATACACTTGGGTAGAAGGAATAAAGGTGTAGACTGTTTTTTAAATAGGGAGCAAATACAGAAATCGGAGGTACAAAGGGAATTCGAGTCCTAGTCTAGGATTCCCTGAAGCTTAACTTGCAGATTGAATCCATAGTAAAGATAAAGTTAGCATTCATTTCGTGAAGTCCAGTATATAAAAGATGTAATGCCAAGACCTTATTATGTAGTTGGTCTGACCACATTTGGAGTAGTGTGAGCAGTTGTGCTGGCACTAGAGAGGGTCCTGAGGTTTACACGAATGATCCTGGGTTAACATATGAGGAGCATTTGAATGTTCTGAGCCCGGCTCACGGAGTTTAGAAAAATAGTGTGTGGGCGGGGGGTGAGGGAGGGATCTCATTGAAACCTACTGATTATTGAAAAGGCTTAGACAGAGTGTGCCTCGAGAGGTGTTTCCACTGGTGGGAGAGTCTAAGACAGAGATGAGAAGGAATTTCTTTCAGCAGAGTGTGATGAATCTTTATAATTCGCTGCTGTTCACTAGGTACATTTAAAGCGGAGTTTGATAGGTTCCTGATTAATAAGGGTGTCTAAGTTTATAGGGAGAAGGCAGGAGAATAGAACTGAGAGGGAAAATAAATCAGTCATGATGAATAGCAGACCAGATTTGATGGGCCAAATGGCTTAAATCTGCTCCTATGTCTTATGGTGTTACAATCTTACTTACCAGCACTGCTAATTATTCTGAATAGTGACAATTGTTTGTAACGAGATAGGGTAGATGATGACTAAACAAAAACTGTTCTTTGTATGGATGGGACATAACTGCACTAATTTTCATGCACAATTGTAGTTTCCAACATTGGAGCTATTTTCAATTGCATCATCAGCAGTAGTATAATTTAGTCTCTGTACTTTTATACTGTTTCCAAATGATGATAAATATTGATGAGTATTTATTCAGCTGCAGGAGGGCATGAAGACTTGGTGATTACCAATATCTGGAGTGAGAGTTCAGGTGGTTGTAGCCCATTCATGTTTTACAGGGCTCATATCTTCAGTGAATTTCAGAATACTGTCCCTGACTTGAACTCCAGTGCTGAAATTGAACTTGTTAATTCACTCAAATCTCATGGTGTTTTACACAGAGAACATTCCCGATAATGGTATTGAAGGAGTCTGGAATATGGATGGATAGTTGTGATTCTGGAGTTTGATTCTCAAGTTGAAGGCTTGACTAGTTTGGCAATGTTGGTGAGGTGGACTATGCAGTTGCTAACTTTGCATGTCCTGATTATCAAGATTACTGTCAAGATTTGCTTCACCCTGATGTAGAAAGCATGGTCCATGTGTGTTAAAGGGAGTGCAGGAATCAACATCTGGTGAGCAAAATGCCAAAATCATTGGGAATTCTGAAGAATGGGATAATAGATCATGACAGGCATGCTGTACTTTAATTTTATGCATCAATTTATAGTTAAACAGCAAAACCTACTGCAGTTGGAAAATAAAGTGAAAGAGCCAGAAACTTATCTGTGTGGAGTGATAAGCTTAAAAGATTGAAAAATGAAGGGCTCTATTATGTGGTCAAGGAAAATGTAATTACATAACTTGGTTGTATTTTAAATCTGGACAAAAATACTTCGACAGCAGCAGTACAATGCAATGCATGATAAATATAGGAAAAAACCCTGAATTACAGTAAGTATGTATATACATGTATATTAAAGTGTTAGTTTAAGATAAATAGTGCAATAAAGCAGAAATAAAAAGTAGTGAGGTAATGTCATGGGTTCAACGCCCATTTAGAAATCAAATCACAAAGGGGAAAAAGCTGTTTCTGAATCACTAAGTATGTGCCTTCAGGCTCCTGTACCTCCTTCCTGATGGTAACAATGAGAAGAGAACATGTCTAGCTTAAAAGAAATTTTAAAATATTTGTCTTGATTGTATATATGTACAGCTTCTTGTTTAATTGTTAACTGTCTTGTTAAATAAATGGGCAGACTATTATTTAAATGGGGAGAGAATTCAAGGTTCTGAGATGCAATGGGACTTGGGAGTCCTCCTGTAGGATACCTTAAGGTTAACCTTCGGGCTGAGTTGGTGGTGAAGAAGGCGAATGCAATGTTGCCATTCATTTCAAGAGGAATAGAGTATAGGAGCAGGGATGTGATTTTGAGGCTTTATATGGCGCTGGTAAAACCTCACTTGGAGTACTGTCGGCAGTTCTGGGCTCCTTATTTAAGAAAGGATGTGCTGACGTTGGAGAGGGTGCAGAGAGTTAAAAAAATACACGTGGACTAAGACGTTAGCTGTCCTGTGCTATCACCAGTGGGATCATCAGTTGATCTGCCACCTGTCTTCAGGAGTTTCGGCCCGCTTATGATCAAGACTCCCTCGAGGTGGTGGGCCAGCAGTGCTAAAGCACCACCTCCCACTGGTGAGCTTAAAAACTTGGCATCTGCCTCTATCAGAGTTGTTGGTCACTTCCATCCAACGGATAGTCTGCTCTTCAGGTGTCTATACAACCACCAAAGGGTTTGCAAGATATGTATACACTGTCTGACTATCTGCCCCTCTGGACGTACTTGGTTCACGCCCATGCTGATCCTGTCTCTGCCGCCTCAGCTACAGCCCTGCTGGTTGACTTGATCTCTCCGGAATGAGGGTTAACATATGAGGAACGTTTGTCCGCTCTTGGACTGTATTCCTTGGAGTTTAGAAGAATGAGGGGGGACCTCATAGAAACATTTTGAATGTTGAAAGGCATGGTCAGAGTGGATGTGGCAAAGTTGTTTCCCATGATGGGGGAGTCTAGTACGAGAGGGCATGACGTAAGGATTGAAGGGTGCCCATTCAGAACAGAAATGCGAAGAAATTTTTTTAGCCAGAGGGTAGTGAATCTATGGAATTTGTTGCCACGGGCAGCAGTGGACGCCAAGTCTTTGGGTGGATTTAAGGCAGAGATTGATAGGTATCTGAGTAGCCAGGGCATCAAAGGTTATGGTGAGAAGGCGGGGGAGTGGGACTAAATGGGAGAATGGATCAACTCATGATAAAATGGTGGAGCAGACTCGATGGGCCGAATGGCCGACTTCTGCTCCTTTGTCTTATGGTCCAATTTAAATTTTAAAAATGTAATATCCAACAAATATTCAACCAGTATTTAAAACTAAATAACTTGTTCTAACATATCTGTATTTCAAAATGGCCTTTTTTTGGAGATGGTGTGGCTGGTTTGACTTGAATTTTAACTGATAGTTGAAGTCACTTGTAAACAAAATAACAAACATACTTCTAAGCATGATTGGTTCTCATGAAGTGAGTGTATAATTAATAGCGCCATTCCCATTAAAAGTTGAAGATTCTACAATTTACGAATGAAGCAGGTTGGTTTTGAACAGGCTAGCAATGTCTGTTTTAGGAAGAGTTCAATCTGTACTCTAACCTATTAACTCCAACATAATGCCTTTTGCTTGGAAGCACATTGAAGCCACATTGTTTGGATTGTAATCTAAACGGAGTGGAGGAACAAAGTGATATTAGGGTTAACAAAAAGCGAGTGAGATATGTTAAAGAGGCTATTAAAAGAACAATCCAAGGTTTAGTTTCAGGAGTGATAGGATTTAAAACAAAACTTACTGTCTAATATTCCATAGCTGAATAACTGCACACTTGAGTCTCTCTATTTGGAGAGAGATGCAGGAGAGGGGTGGATGAGGTGATTTTTTTTCTTTTGTGTGCAGAGATCAAAGTTCAAAGTAAATGTATTATTAAAGTACAAAGTACCTGAGATATATTTACTTGCAAACATTTATAGAGAAAAAACAATGAAATGCAATAGAATCTACAAAAAAAAAAGCATGTATAAGCAGACTGACAAACAACTAATGAGCAAAAGACAGATTGTGGAAATAAAAAAAGTTGTAAGAGTTTTTGAAAGTGAGTGTGTAGGTCATAAAATCAGTTCAGAGTTGTGGTCAGTGAAATTATCCATGCTGGTTTAGAGGCCTGATGGTTGAAGAGTAATAACTTATCCTGAACTTTAATGTTTCTATACCTCCTGCCCGATGGTAGAAGCGAAAAGAGAGCAATGCCTGGATGATGGGTGCCTTTGATTATGGATGCCGCTTTCTTGTGGCACCACTCCATGTAAATGTAAAGAATGGTGGGGAGGGCTTTGCCTGTGATGGACAGGGCTCTACCCACCACTTTTTCCATTCCTGGGCACTGGTGTTTCCATACCAAGCTGTGATACGACCAGTCAGTACACATTCCACCATGCATCTATAGAACTTTGTCTAGGTTCTAGATGGTGTGCTAAGTCTATGCAAATTTCTATGAAAATAGAGGTACTGTTGCGTCTTCTTTGCAAGGGCATTTACATGCTGGAGCCAGGACAGATCCTCTGATATGTTAACAACAAGGAATTTAAAGCTATTGACTCTCTCCGTCTCTGTTCCCCTACTGAGGACTGGCTAATTGACTCTCAGTTTCTTCCTCCTGCTGTCAATAATCAGTATTTTTTGGGTTTACTGATGTTGTGTGAGAGGCTGTTGATGTGGCACCAAACAGATTTTCCATTGTCCTATATGCCAGTTTGTCACCAGCTTTGATTCAGCCAACAACAACGTTGTTATCAGCAAATTTAACTGTAGCATTAGAGCTGTACTGAACCACACAATCATAGGTATAAAGTGAGTACAGCAGACGGCTAGACACACAGCCCTGGGGTGAACCTGTACTACTGGTGAACACTGTTCCCTCTAAACTGCACAGTAACTGTAATGCTCCCACGCACATAGCCTTTGTTGCTCTGCAGCTGTAATTTTATATAATGCTAATAAAATTTTGAAATCTATGTTAATATAAATGTGAAGTACCCTGTAATGGTTTTAATGAAAATAATCCATACATTTTCTAAATAATAAACATACCACAACCTTTACTTTGAAACATTTTAGAGCTTCAACATATTCACATTGTGTTTAAAGTTACAACGCTGTTACAAATTATACAAATAAACACAAAGTGGAAGTCAGTACCTTACTGTTAATAAACCAATGAATGCCAATGCCATCTGGTCAAAATGTTTTACTTTTGCCACTGTTCATCAATTGTTTTGACTGCCTGGCATTGTTTACTTGTGTTGTGAGTTGTAGTCCATGTTTGTTTGATGTGCATATTAAAGTGGCACAGTTTTCAAGCTGTGTAAAAATTTTCTGCTGAGAGCAATGGTTGGTTCGTGCAGCTCTATAAAGAAAATAGAGATCATTGATGGTAAATGTAGGGGAGATGTTGTTACCAAGCTGTATTCACTGGAGTCTGCCAGTGAGAAAATCGAGGATCCAGTTGCCAATGTGGAAGTAATAGTGGAATCAAGCAGCATAAATGTGTTTAGTTAGGATTGAGAGGAGAAAGGAATAGAATGAAACAGGCTAAACATCCTATTTCAGTGAATTTAGTAAGGACTTGGTTTTGGAAGCAGCCAAGGTAGATGACTGTATGCCTCTTTGAGGGGATACGGGAATTGTTTTGCTATAGATGAATAGAGGAATTACAGATGATTTCCACACTCTGGTCTGAAGGGAAAACCTTGGGAATGGGAAATGTCAACAGGGAAAAAGAAATGTATTCAAATCTAAACATAACTGATTAAAAAATATATAGCTCTGCAATTCTATATTCCGGTCTTTGGCTCATTGTTGTCATCTATGTGCAGTATGTATCAAGCAAATACCTTTCCATTTAAACATGTCTTCAATTTTGTAACGTAAATAAATCGACTTATTGAATGAAGATTACATATACATTTGCATTCCCTTTAACCATCTCGTGGATTAGTTCAGAAAGCTATTAAATTTGTCAAGTGGTGCTGCCTTTTAACAAATCTACACGATTCGGGAAGCTGTCATTTTATTGATGTAGCAAGTTATTTTTTCATGTATATTGATGATATTCTTGTATACTTGGCTCAGTTGATTTGATCGAATTGTACCGTAGCAGCAGGCTTATGCAGTGGAGGGGATCAAGGGGTAAACTAATCATTTTGGTGAAAATAACCATGAACATTTTTGGATTTTTTACCTATTAATTTGTTGAAATATAGTTTAACATATACTTTCCAGTTTCTTGCTTTTAGATAAAAGTTTTCATTTAGAAGTGTGGATCAATTGCAGTACGTAAAACTAGTAAACAGGATATATAAACCTGCTGCAGATGTCCACTTTCCAACAGGGCTCACTACACATTGTTTCAATCTAGCTTGATAATATGGAAATTAAAAATAGTAACTCCATCTCTTCTGAAGCAAAAAACAATTCACCATTGCAGAAAACATCATATGTTGAAGTTTGTTTTCTCTGATTTGTGAGATAATAGACAATATATTCCAGAAAAGGACTGTAGCATTTTAGAATTATTTTAGAGATGGTCTGACGTAGCTGGAGGTGGAGTTACAATGGTGCTCAATGGCAACTTCTTAGAGTTTATCTGCAAAGACAGTTTAATTTCTATCTTTGATGTCTTTCCCCCCCCCCCCCAGAGTGAATGGGGCTTTCTCAGACTTTGCCTCCTTACGGTGGTGGGACCCGCTCCTGGGGGCTCACGACCAGTCACTTTTCAAAATCCCAAGGACGCAGCCTAGAAGAGAGCGCACCTTCAGGGTTCCGAGGTTTTGTGGCCCTGTGGACAGGCTGATTCTATGACGATGCCATCGACTAAGTGTCGCAGGAGAAAAACGGAACATCAGGACCAGCAGATCAGCTGTCAGAGGCTCTGTACTCAGCAGATCACATTCTCTCAATGGGGGGAGGAGTTTGTTGATGATTCACAAGTCAGAGAACTAAAAAAAAGCGGCATGACAGATTTTTAACACTGTAAATCAGTAAGTTGTTTTGTTATGTTTCCCTTCTCACTATGAAAGGGGCCACCTCTTTTTCCCTTTATTAGCCTGTGGTATGTCGAATTGTCCAGATAATGACTAGTTTTTGTTGTACTGCAGATCATGATCTTTATTGGGAGCTTTGCTATAGCTTGCTTTGTTGGTGGAGGGTACTGATGCTTTTCTTTGCTGAAGTAAGTGGGGGAGGGGAGGGTCATTGCTTTGTTGCCGCTTGAGTGTGGGAGGGGGGAGTAGGGGGGGCTTTCTGGTTCTAACGTTTTTACTGTCACTCATTCTTTAGGACACTCTTCTGTTTTCGTGGATGTCTGTGAAGAACAAGAATTTCAGGATGTATATTGTATACATTTCTCTGATATTAAATGAAGCTATTGAACTATTGATGTGATTTTCTCTGCCATTGAAACATAATTCAAGAGTTCTGAAGTTACTTTAAAAGCAACCTGAGAAATATCTAACAAGGTATCTCATACAGAAGGCCACTGATGAAGGTGTGACAGGATGAGTTATCAATTTGAATTATCTTACTTGATATGTTCAACCTCACAGTCCTTTAGAGACAAAGTAGAAAAGAGGAATTTGAGTATCAAAGGGAGAAAAAAACTAAATGTTTCTTTCCTGAATATACAATTTCATTGTTCAGCTAATAAAAAGTCAGGATCAATGACAATGAAGTGTCAGAAATTTGATAGCATGACTGCAACCATAACTCACCCATAAACAGCGTCCTCTGGTATGGACTGAAAGGCCAAGAAATAACTTACCAGTATCTAGATAATGCAGCATTGTGTGGAAGTTAACTCAAATCAAGGAATCTATCACCTGTTTTGATACATACTGCTCTTCCTCCTACTAAAATGCTTTGTAAAGATGACTCAACTGGAAGTCTTCATCTGGCTGAAAATTTGAATTCAGATGAACAATAAAATCTCTATGCAACATTAATGAGAAGGCACAAAACAGATTTCTGTTGCTTAAAATGAATCCAAGGTCAAACGTGGGCTTGTGATATATTCATATTTGCTGGATCTCACTGTCGAATGCTGGTACTTACAGATAGAACATTGAGCATTTACCATGTAAATAAAGGAAAAAAGCTCTGATTCCTATGTGTAGCTGTTGTCTACAGGGTTGTCTGGCAGCTCCTGAATACCAAATCCATCTGATTACTCTGCAGATCAGTCTATCTTAAGTTTTGTGAATTTCCTAGTACAATACTAGACTGGTCAGCTGGGGTACAGGATCCAAGAAATTTCATTGGAAATTCTTAAGAATATCGAAAAAAAAAATTAAAAATTTTAAGCAACACATTTAAAAGTTGCTGATGAATGCAGCAGGCCAGGCAGCATCTCTAGGAAGAGGTACAGTCGACATTTCGGGCCTTTACAGCCAGAAAGCTGGGTGCAGGCAATATTGATTTGCTCTAAGCAATCTAATAATCTTGATTATATCTAAGATCAGCACAGTTGCAAGCCTAAACAGGTTAACTAGATCACAAGTTTCCTGTAGGATGGCAACGTCTCCATACTAATTCTCTATTTAGTTTGCACTTGATCTGAGAAGCTCTAGAGATTTTTGGAGGACTTTTGAGTCCACTAAATGCTTAATATCAGCAACAGATTTTCCGGTACCATGTACTGTACAGCCCTAATGTACTTATCCTTATGAGAATTTACAGATCATATAATACAAGACATTATTAAAAATTTAATTTTTGGCCAGTCTTCCTCCATTTCTGACAAGTGTTTTTTTTTGTAAAAGGTAGGCACATTTCATATTGGTAAGAGGAGAGTTTGTTACAATCTATAAAGAGGCTATTGTTTGCTGCTTTGTAGAATGCTGGGTAAGTAGACTTGAATTCAGTTGAAAATAAGATTTACTTTTGGGAGATGCTGTGCAAAATACTACGAAGCAGGCTGGAATCAGTTTGGATCCCTGAAGGGTTCATGTGGGTTATGAGAAGAATTGATGTGACATGCTACAAGATATGGAAAGCAGCACAGACTTTCCTGGCAAAAGCTTTAAATATGGTCATGGATGAATAGCTATTTCATGCAATTCATGCAAAGGATAAAATATGTATCCAACCTAATAAATTCAAAAGACCAGAAGATGATTCTGTGCTGATGGTTTTATTCAATGCTGCCCATTCATAAACTTTAGGGTTTTTAAAAAGGGAAGTTACATTAAATAACCATAAAATAACAATAACACCAAACAGCTATAATACAAGAGCAATGAGTTCCTGTTTTTAAGAGAGCACTTAAAATGATTTAAACCTCATATATTGTTGCTACAATTAAGCCCCTAAGTATAAACCTGTTCCCTTAGGAAGGATAACCTTGTATTTTTCCATTAGTTTGCTGACTAAAAAACTAAAGACAAAGGATTAAGTAAGGCAAGGCTTAATGTTATAGGACCCTTATTTTACAGAATAGAAAAGTGTCCTTTACAATTTGGAAATGATTTTATATATATATATATATATATATATATATATATATATATAACTGATAAGAGTACCAAATAATGTAACAGGTACTTGTTTGCGAACTATCTGTCACTTATCTAGCTTTTATTAAATATATAAAAATCTAGGTAGCAATAGATCATTTCTTTCTCTTTTGCTAAATCTAGTGAATAAAAGCAAAAGAGCCAAATAACAGCAATTCTGTAGCAGTCTCAAAAATTACAAGGCTAAAATCAAGCAAAATAAGTGCTATCCAAAACTATAGCAGTCATATAAAAATATTTTTAATTCTCTTATGAATGTTTTTATTGTTTTAAAGACTCCAAATTGGAGCTTGTTGCTGAGACACTTGAAAAATTATTCATTCACACCAAAAAAAGTCCTTGTTCCAAGAAACAATATCCAGATATTTCTTTATTCCTTTAATCTTCAATGACGGTGGCAAGAGGAGTTTATGGATTCCCTTATTCTTTTAAACAAACTGAGTTTACGTGACTGTAACCCGAGCATGTTGGAGATTTATTTTGACTTATTGATCAAAATGGTTTTTCTTTTTTGGTTGTCAGCTTGACTTTATTGTCCTTGGCGGCAATGAGTTTGGAAGAAATTTCCCAAGAACGTGCGGTAACCAGGATCATCCACGTACTCATTCATGAATTTGTAATTCAGGACACGCAGTCGCTTCTTTGCCTGAATGTTCTCAGTGGAAAACGTTGCTTCATAACGCATGTCTGAAGCTGAAGACTGACAAACAGAGGTACATTTTAGGAAATGTAAATATTAGAGCACTGTGTCCCCCAAAGAGGTGTTTTGAGGGAGACAGAGTATTACTATTTATTTATTTAGCGATACAGCATGGTAACAGGCCCTTCCAGCCCAATGAGCCCATGCCGCCAAATTAACCTACCAACCCATAAGTCTTTGGAATGTGGAGGAAACTTGAGCACCAGGAGGAAAGGCAGGTGTTAATGGAGATGATATAGACAGACAGACAGCAATGGAGTTGAACCTAATGTGGTGCTGTAATTGCAGAATACTAACCACTATGCTCCTCTGCTGCCCATAAGAGAGCAAAACAGAGAGTGGTTATTGGTGTTATATGCAGTGAAGTATTGTTTGGGGAGTGAACACCGACCAATAGTTTCTTCAAATCATTCAATTTCTGACTGAGCATTTAATAAACAACTATTAGGCACTAAGTAATATTATTAAAGATAATGATCACATGGATGACACAAAGCTGAAGTAAGTGGTTGAATTTCAGTCACAGAATTAAAAGTCACATAACAGCCCTTCTTGTCACTCAATTAGTGATTATGAATATAGTTGTGCTGAACATTAGAAGCCAGATCCTTTTTGATATCTGGATTGAAGAACAATTGAGTGAGATTTACTTCCTTCCTTCCTTTATTTATTTATTTAATAAATAAAGTGAGCTTCCTGCTCACTTAACCATCACAAGTGCTTCACTCTAGCATTACTTGAAAGCTCAGTCCAGCTATGTCCATAGAACAGCAACAAATGAAACAGGAATACATTTTACATTATGCAGTCAGCTCTCTTTATCTTAACTGTTCCTCAATTTCATTTGCCAATCAAGTCAGTGACAATTTTGCCTCAAGACAAAACACATTTTCTTACATGTGTAAAGGTTATGTTCAAATATCTTTTTAAGGTGGGCACGTTTATCATTTAAGGTAGGTGTTAAAGGAATTTTCTTTTACTAGATGGATTTTTGTTCCCAAAGATCTGTTATTCCTTATTTACATGATACTGCATGGACTTTAAACTTCATATACTGAGGATAGACAACTTGTGAGAGAGGGTTCTTGTAAGTGAAAATTCACAAAGTTAAAATAAAGGACAAGTTGATATCTCAGTGGTTGCAACAAAAGTAATAACTAGTCAGGAGAGAGTAGTGTATAACATCATTATGCACCGCCAATCAGAGTTAGGGCAGGATAAAATATTAAAAGGACAAATGATTCATTTTCTAAATGTATGCTCATTCACTGCAGTGGAGGTGAAATAATGGCACAAGTGGTAATAAATAGAGATCCATGATAAGAGTTCTACAGGGATCAGTGTTGGGCCTCTTTTGTTTGTGATGTACACAAATGAGCAGGATGAAAATATAAACTAGTAGGTCAGTAAGGTTGCAGATACCACAAAAAATTGATGTGAGTTCTGGACGGTGTAGAGGGCATGCAATTGAGGTGAAAGTGGGAAGGTTTAAAGGAAACTATGGGGTATATTTATACATTTTTTTTAATACAGAGAGTGGTAGGTGCCGGAGAGCCTGGTGGAAGTACTTATGAAGATGGCATTTAAGATGCTGTCAGACAGACTCGGAAAATGCAGTAAGAGGAGGGATACAGGTCTCCTCCATTCTTCTACATTCTAGGGAATAAAGTCCTAACCTATTCAACCTCATGACCCACACCACCAGGTTCAGGAACAGTTACTACCCCTCAACCATCAAGCTCCTGGACCAGAGGGGATAACTTCACCCACCCCAGCAATGAACTGTTCTCAAAAACTATTGACTCACTTTTAAGGACTCTTCATCTCAAGTCCTTGATAATATTGCTCATTTATTTATTATTATTATTTTGGTTTTATTTTGTATTTGTACAGTTTGTTGTTTTTTGCACATTGGTTGTTTTTCCATCTCGTTATGTGCAGTTTTTCATTGATTTTATGGTATTCCTTTGTATTTACTGTGAATGCCTACAAAAAATGAATCTCAGGGTTATATGTGGTGACATATACAACTGTGGTGGGTGCACAGTAGCATAGTGACTAGCATGATGCTTTACAATACCAGCAACCCGGGTTCAATTCTCACCACTGTCTATAAGGAGTTTGTATGTTTTCCCCAATGTCCAAAGATGTACTGGTTAGTAGATTCGTTGGTCATTGTTAATTGTCCCGTGATTAGGCTAGGGTTAAATCAGGGGTTACTGGGCAGCACAGCTTGAAGGGCTACTCCACAAAGTATCGCAATAAATAAACAATTATGTACTTTGATAATCAATATACTTTGAACTTTGAATATAGAAATGTGTACTTATCAAGTGCATACACAGTGCACCAAAAGATATACTAAAATTATGACTGTCATCAGAAAGAACATAGTTATACTGGTGTGTTTTAGAAATGGGAAAAACATGGCTGATAATAATATTCCAAGAGGGTGGAAGAGGGAATGGATAAGAAAAGGAAACTTCTGTCATACGGTGAAGTCAGGTCTAATGGGTTAATGGGGGCAGTTGAAGATTGAGAACATTGCTTTGTCTATAGCAGGGCAGTGAGATGAGTCTAGAAGGTCGGCGATACCATCAGAGAGAAAAACTGAGGGAAAAATTGCAGAGGATGATTTGCAGCAGAAATGACCAATTCTTATACTTGTAAGAAAAAGAAAGTTACTCAACAGTGGATATTGAATCTAGAAGCCTGCAAATTGTCCAGGTAGAAAATGAGCTGTTTGGTCTCATTGTAATAGTACAGGAAGGTTGCAGTGAAGTAGGATGGAAAATTCAAAATGTCAGACAGCAAGAAGCTCAGGATCACTTCTGCAGACTAAATACAGGTGGCTCCAAAAAATGAACACTCAATCTGCATTTAAACCATAAGACAGAGTAGCAGAATTAGGCCATTCAGGCCATCAATTCTGCTCCACCATTCGATCATGGCTGATTTATTATCTCTCTCAACCCCATTCTCCTGCCTTCTCCCCGTAACCACTGACACCCTTTCTTTGGACTCCTCAATGTATAGGTGAGCACACTGTGTACACCTAATGTAACACATTATATTACAATAAATTTTTGTGAAATGCTTCTCTATTTGTAAAGATTGCCTGAATCCCTGACAGTTGGAGAGGTGAATGGATAGTTGTTGCAAGTGCCAGTAGACAAGGATTGGTTGGTTCAACAGAAAGATAGACCAGGGAGAGGGAGTCACAAAAAGAAAAGTTCCTTTGAAATGCTAAAATGGGAGGGGAAGATCTCTGGTGCTGGAATTTTGTGAAGGATGATCCTTTGAATGCAGAAGCTAGTAGAAAGGAAAGTGAGGTCAAGGGGAACTCTGTTCAGAAGCGCAGAAAAGGGATAAAGTGTATTTAAGGGCCCTGTGACAGGTGGAGGATGTTACAGAGGTACTGGTAAAGAAGGTTTACCACTGAAGCAAATACTGTGGAGGTTGATTAACTGGAAGAATGGAATGGAGACAGGTTGGTAAAGAAAACTGTGGAGACCCTGCGCCTGTAATGGATATTTATGGAGGGATCCAGAGAGGGAAGGAAGAATCAGAGATTGACCACAATAGAGGCGAGAAATTGCTAGAAAATGCTATCAAAATGTTAAACTCTGTACGAGTGCATGAAGTAGTACGAATGTAGTCACTGATACACAAAATAAAGTGTTTCGGGAATGAGCCCCAGATAGGATTAAAACAAAAATAGGCAGGTAGACTACAATAAAAGGCACATGAGCAAGCAAGAGTAGCCAACATTTAATACATATATTACAACTAAAAGAAAGTAAGAAAAGCGATCCAGCCATGGTAAAGGAGAAGGGTCAAACGAAAAGATGTAATGGTGCTCAAAAGCCTAGTGATGTTGAGAGTTGGGAACATTTCAAAATTCAGCAATGGAGGATCATAGACAAAAAAAAAAGATAGGCAGGTTCCAAGAGCAATGGGTGACTTAAGCGTTCTTCTCTCTCGTTTACAAACTTGCCAAATGTTGTCACTAATTTTACATCCTTTTATATTTGCTCATTCAAAATATTTATCAAAAACTCACGTTTAAGGCACCTATTCACATCTCCTCCCTTATTTCTATTTTCAATACACTGAAACATTGGTGTGGTTTCATTATCACTGTCAATACCATGATCTCTTCAGCCAACTTTCACCCTGCCCTCAACTTCAGATAGTCACAGAACAGAAACAATCCAGTTTGACAATCCATGACACATTCATGCCATTTTCTTTATACTTCCCATATTCTCACTAACTACCCCCAGATTTCACCACTCACCTACACACTAGGGGCAATTTAAAATGACCAATTAACCCACATCTTAGGATGTGAGAGTAAACGGGAACACCCAGAGGAAACCCACAAGGTGAACATAGAAATTCCACCTAGTTAGCACCTGAGGTCAGGATGAACCTGCGTCTCTGGTGCTGTGAGGCAGCAGTTCAAGTAGCTGCACCAGTGTGTTTCCCAGTCCATCTCCTGGGACAGGTTAGTTCTCATTGGCACCACATCTCCCACTCTGTTTCCTTGATGGATTCAGTGCCATTCTCTTAAGTCCCTCCTATCCATATTATTTTCTCCGATGAAGACACATTTAAAATGTAGCCACATAACTGTGACTTCTCCTCCAGCAGAGCTGACAGCTCTATCACATCTTCTCTAGTTCCTGTATTTCTGCTCTTAACCCCCGTCCCCCTAGCCAGAGCAGGATTAGACCATGTTCTAACCATCCACCACCAGATAAGTTTACCTTTCCACTTCAGACTCTGAAGGCACCATCCCACCATAAGTCTGTGGTCCATTCCCCCTTCTCTAACAATCACTGCCCTTCCCATACAACCACAACGTTCGCAACATTTTGCTTTCATTTCTTCCCTTCTCACTTCTCAGGAATCTAAGCAGCCCTTCCATGAGAAGTTTATTTGAGCTGTTCCCATTTTAGTATATTTCATTTGATTCTCTCAACGTGATCCATTCCACACTGGAAAACCAAATGCAGACGCGGTGCCGAACACTTCCATTTTTTTCTCTAAGTATGAACTTAGCTTCCAGTCATATTTATTCTCCCTCTTCACTATCGTTCTGGCTCTGCAGTTTTCTGCTTGCAAATTGCTCTGATGACACCCAAAAATATTGGAGCAAAGTGGGAAGGATAAAATGAGGTTAGTATAAATGAATCTGTATATGGTCAGCATGGAAATAGTGGGCCAAAAGGCTTGCTTCTGTGCTGTATGACATCTCACCTTTAGTCTTGATACTTTGAAGCCCATGGGATTTAATGCTGTACTGAATAATCAAGGGCAACCATGACTATATATGGTGTTGGGGCTGCTTCTTTTCACGTTAGATGTCAATGATTAGGATGACGAAATTTGTGGTATTGTGACCAAGTTGAGGACGATATGAAGATAGGTGGAGGGTCACGTAATGTTTGAGGAAGTAAGGAGTCTGCAGAAGGACTTAGTCAGATTAGGATAATAGGCAAAGAGGAGGCAGATGAAATATAGTGTAAGGAAGTGTACGGCCATGCACTTCAGTAGAAGGAATAAAGGCATAGACTATTTACTAAACAGGGAGAAAATACATACAGAAATCAGAGGTGCAAAGGGACTGAGAATCCCCATGTAGGATTCTTTAAAGGTTAACTCACAGACTGAGTCGATGGTAAGGAAGGCAAATGCAATGTTAACATTCATTTCAAGAAGATTAGAATATGAAAGCAAGGATGTCATGCTGAGGCTTTATAAGGCATTGGTCAGATCACACTTGGGGAATTGTGAGCAGTTTTGAGCCCCTTATCTAAAAAAAAGATGTGCTGGCATTGGAGAGGGTCCAATGGAGGTTCATGAGAATGATTCCAGGAATAAAAGGATTAATGTATAAGGAGCATTTGATGGTTCTGGGCCTGCACCCACTGGAGCTTAGAAGAATGAAGGAAAGAGCTCTTTGAAACCTATCAAATATACATTGGCCTAGATAAGAGTGGATGTGAAGAGGATGTTTCCTTTAGTGGACCAAAGTACACAGCTTTAAAACAGAGGGATGACCCTGTAGAACAGAGATGAGGAGTATGTTCTTTAGCCACAGAGTGTGGTAAATCTGTGGAATTCATTGCCACAGACGGTTGTGAAGGCCAAGTCATTGGGCATATTTAAAGTGGAGGTAGATAGGGGATTTTGATTACTGGGCCTTCTCAAGTTATGGGGAGAAGGCAGGAGAATGTGGTTGAGAGGGATAATAAATCAGCCATGATGGAATGGACAGGCTGAATAGCCTAATTCTGCTCCTATGCTTATCGTCTTAAACACAAATTCAGGTCAGTAAATGTTAAAATGAGAATTGACATTAATAGACTTTGTTCAGTAGTCTTAAAGAAAAAAACATATGAAATAATTGGATATAACAGTGGGAGGAAATATCTCAGCCCGCATCCAGTCCTGAGCTGCTTGTTGTTTAGTGCATGCTAGTTTGTCAAGTGTTAGATAACTCAGCTTTCATCGCACTGAATGGTTCTTGATCAATATGTTGGGTTAGGGCAAATACTTTGCCTCATACACAGTTACTTTGTAAATTATAGTACACAGAAGAAAATTTCAGGAGAATTTACTTACTAGTCGTGACTTAACCCGTTTCGGCAGTTCTTCATTTAATGTGTACACATCATCGCGTTTCACAACAAGCTGGGAGCCATCTTCAAACTCAACCTATAAGTACAATTTTAGAACGCCTATTAAATTGATGATATCAATCTAATAATGTTCCTTGACGTACTACATTGTAGTCCTATTCTGTACTCACAATATAGAATTTTCAAAACAGAACTAACTCTTTAAATAGCATTCATAACTAGAACAATAGAACTGTACAGCAAACATCCCACCTCTCCCGGTAGTTCCGGGAGTCTCCCGCATATTAATAGTGGCTCCCTGATGCCCGCAAATTATATACAATATCACGGAAATCAATTTTTTTGAGAGCAAGCAAGAGAAAGCAAGAGAGAGCGCAAGAACAACCATGAGGGAGAGTGCGCGCGCGCGAGAGAGAAAGCAAGAGCGCACGAGTGAGAAAGCAAGCGAGAGCACTTGAGAGCGCGCACACGAGAGAAAGCAAGCGAGAGCGCGCGAGAGAGGAACAGCGCGAGTGAGAGCGCGCCATGGCAGAGTGTTCCAAAAAAATATAAAACATACATCACCCCAGACAACACTAAAGTGTACCCCTGCCTAATAGGGAGTCAAAATAATGAGTGTTCCTCGCTGCACTGTTTGCAACAGTGACTTTTCTATTGCCCATGGTGGGTTAAGACTGTAAAAGACGTGTTGAGGTAAGTTTAACAGGTGTCATTCATTCATTAGCATAGCTAATGTTATTTAAACTAGCTGGCCAGCTGCTAAGGAGCTACTCTATTGCAGACATCCCACCTCTCCCGGAAGTCTCCCGCAAATTGATGGTGCTACCTCCCTGAAATGAGTTTTTGCAGGGTGGGATATCTGGTACAGCATAGGAAATGGCTGTTCAGCCAACCAAGTATGCACCGACCTATTGTCTGCCTGTTCATTAGTCTGTCCAAGTGCTTCTTAGATGTTGCTATTAGATCTGTTTCTACTACATTCCAGGCACCTCTCTGTAAAAAGAAAACTTGCCTTGCAAATCTCCTTTAAAAATCACCACCCACCACCTTAAATCCGTTCATACTGGGAAAAAGACTCCGACCACCCACCCTATCTGTTCTTCTCAGCCTCCTACACTCCAATGAACAGTGAAAACATTCTGAAGTTTGTCCAACCTCTCCTTATACCAAACAGACTCAAATCAAGGCAACATCCTAGTAAACCTCTTCTGCATGTTCTTCAAAGCCTCCACATCTTTCCTGTAATACAGCGACAGAACTGCAGAAATTATTTTAAATGTGGCTAACCAAAGTTTTATACAGCTGCAACATGTCTTCCCAACTTTTATACTCAGTGCCCTGACCAATAAAGGCAAGCACGCTGTACATCTACTTTGCTGCACTATCTACTTGTGTAGTCATTTTCAGGGAGCTACATACAGCCTTGCATCTCTTTGTACATCAGTTCTGCCTTTTGCTTTCCTCTTGTATTTGACCTCTCAAACTGTACCACTCCACGCTTGTCTATTTTAAACTCTGTCTCTCTCTCAATTTTCCAACTGATTTATACCTTGCTGCCTCACAACTTGCACCAACTTTTGCACTACAAACATAATAATCAGCACATCTACATTTTCATCCACCGCTTAAATGTATATATATTTGTAATACAGACAACAGAGATCCCAGCACTGATCCTCAGAGGATACGAGCATTCATACCTCCCAGCTGGCAAAGGCCCCTCCACCACTACCCTCTGTCCGCTTCCAAACCAATTCTGAATCCAACCTACTAAGTCACCATGTGTCTTAATCTTTCAGGTAAGCCTATCATAATTGACCTCATCAAATGCTTTACTTGTCCCCTATCCTCATCATCACTGTTACCCCTTCAAAAACTTGATCACGATAGTGAGCCATGACCTGCACCTGACAACGTCATGTTGACTATCCCTAACAAGTGAAACAATATCACATACCCAACATGAAACAGCATCACATACCCAAAAAAATTGTTCATAAATAATCTATTTAGGTACCAAACAGAATAAGAGGATACCATGATGGATCTAGTGCCAATAATCAAAGTGGATACCAATCTAATTAACAATTTCTAATACCTTTATGTTTAATAGGTCTGTTTTGGCTTTGTAAAGATGAGAGAACCAATTAGAAAACCTACAGCACAATTTAGGCCCTTCCGCCCACAATGCCATGCCTAACATGTACTTATTTTAGAAATTACCTCGGGTTACCCATAGCCCTCTATTTTTCTACGCTCCATGAACCTATCCAGGAGTCTCTTAAAACACCCTATTGTATCCGCCTCCACCACCGTCGCCAGCAGCCTATTCCATGCACTCATAACTCTCTGTGTAAAAAAACTTACCCCTGACATCTCCTCTGTACCTACTTCCAAGCACCTCAAAACTGTGCCCTCCCATTTTATCCATTTCAGCCCTGGGAACAAGCCTCTGACTATCCACACAATCAATGCCTCTCATCATCTTATATACCTCTATCAGGTCACCTCTCATCCTCTGTCGCTCCAAGGAGAAAAGGCCAAGTTCACTCAACCTATTATCATAGGGCATGCTCCCCAACCCAGGGAACATCCTTGCAAATCTTTTCTGCACACTTTCTGTAGTTTCCACATCCTACCTGTAGTGAGGTGACCAGAACTGAGCACAGAATTCCAAGTGGGTTCTGACCAGGGTCCTATAAAGCAGTAACATTACCTCTCGGCTCTTAAGCTCAATCCCACGGCTGATGAAGGCCAATGCACCACATGCCTTCTTAACCACACAGACAACTTGCACAGCAGCTTTGAATATCCTATGGACTCAGACCCCAAGATCCCTCTGATCCTCCACACTGCCAAGAGTCTTACCATTAATACCACATTCTACCATCATATTTGACCTATCAAAATGAATCACCTTACACTTATCTGGGTTGAACGCCATCTGCCACTTCTCAGCCCACTTTTGCATCCTATCGATGTCCCGTTGTAACCTCTGACAGCTCTCCATACTATTCACAATGCCCCCAACCTTTGTGTCATCAGTAAATTTACTAACCCATCCCTCCATTTCTTCAGCCAGGTCATTTATAAAAATCACAAAGAGAAGGGGTCCCAGAACAGATCCCTGAGGCACATCACTGGTCACCAACCTCCATGCAGAATATGACCCATCTACAACTGCTCTTTGGCCTTCTGTGGGCAAGCCAGTTCTGGATTCACAAAGCAATATCTCCTTGGATCCCATGCCTCCTTACTTTCTCAATAAGCCTTGATGGGGTACCTTATCAAATGCCTTGCTGAAATCCATACACACTACATCTACGGCTCTATCTTCAGCAATGTGTTCAGTCACATCCTCAAAAAATTCAATCAGGCTCGTAAAGCATGATCTGCCTTTAACAAAGCCATACTGACTATTCCTAATCATATTATGCCTCTCCAGATGTTCATAAATCCTGCCTCTCAGGATTTTCTCCATCAACTTACCAACCATTGAAATAAGACTCACTGGTCTATAATTTCCTGGGCTCTCTCTACTCCCTTTCTTGAATAAGGGAACAACATCTGTAACCCTTCGGAACCTCTCCCAGAACCTTTGCATTGATGATGCAAAGATCATTGCCAGAGGATCAGCAATCTGCTCCCTTGCCTCCCACAGCAGCCTGGGGTATATCTTGTCCGGTCCCAGAAACCTTCCTGAACATACCTAACAAACTCCACTCCATCTAAACCCCTTGCTCTAGGAAGGTGCCAATCAATAGTTGGGCAATTAAAATCTCCCACTATGAAGACCCTGTTAATATTACACCTTTCCAGAATCTATCGATTTGCTCCTCAATGTCCCTGTTACTATTGGGAAGTCTATAAAAAACACTCAGTAGAGTTATTGACTCCTTCCTGTTCCTAACTTCCACCCACTCTCAGTAGACAATCCCTCCATGACTTCCTCCTTTTCTGCAGTCGTGCCACTATCTCTGATTAACAGTGCCATGCCCCCACCTCTTTTGCCTCCCTCCTGTCCTGAAACATCTAAAGCCTGGCACTCTAAGTAACCATTCCTGCCCTTGAGCCATCCAAGTCTCTGTATTGGCCAAGTACATCATAGCTCCAAGTACTGATCCACGTTCTAAGCTCATCCGCTTTGTTCATGATTAGTAGATCAACCCCATTGTTCATTTCTCTGGTCATTAATGCAATACACAAGATATATGGTGCTGGGACTTTCACTCCTTGATTCTGCATTCTCCTCCCAACAAAATCAGTAACAGCTCAAATTTCATGTTATATTAAATGTGGACTGAGACAAATATGACAATACCATTCTCATTTTGGCTTACTTTCTATTTCTGGGCAGAATCAATATAACAAAGATACATTCCAAATTGAAAATAATCCATATTAAAAATTCTTACATGAATTTCTCAAGTATTTATAGTTCCACGGGTACATTTCTCAAAGTTTGTTATTGAATGTACTGCCTCCAAACAAAACCAAACATTTGATATGGATATTTGCACGGCGCCAGATAAAATAACAGAAATTGAAAAATATTCAGGTCAGCAACTATGGAGGGAAATAGTGCTACTGTTGCAAGCTCTAGGACCTTTCATTAAGATAAATTACTTTCCAGATGTTCAGCATATATGTATTTCTCCTCCTTTTTCCTTTAATTGAATTCTGGGCTCCATTATTTTCAAACCTGGGGATAAACGTTTCCATTAATTAAATCCCAATATGTAGAAGCAGGTGATAAATGTCATAATCATGGTCCTGTAATTTGTGCTGAATCCAGCTTAACACTCATGGTTCCCACACATTCACACTCACCGGGGCCACATGGAGAGTGCCTGTCTCAGTGACCCTCCATACCCAGGAAGCAGTTGGTTAATTCAAAGCAAGGGCCTCATGAACAAGTAGGCTTCAGGTGGCATACTGCTGAAGCTTCAGCCAAAATTGTTTTACCTTACAATCTGTGAATATAAACAGGAAATAGCAGCAGCAGTAGGGAAAACTATCTTGGAGCTTCATTGACCATTCATCACGACGATGGCTATCTTCCCCCTTATTGCCATTTTCCAGAAATCTATCTTTCTCTGCTTTGAACAAACATATATTGAGCTTCCACAGATGTCTGGACTAGAGTATTTCAAAGCATGAGCATCCTCAGCATGAAGAAATTTCTTCTCACATTAATCTTTAATGGCCTACCCTGTACTTTCTACCAATGTCCTAAACTTTCCAGTCAAGGAAAACATGTCTCGCCTCCTCTTGATTTCCCAAACCCATCAAGAATTTTGCAAGTGAAGGATTTTATTTTAATTAACCTTGATACACAAACAAGTGAAACTTATGCAAATAATTTTTTTAAAATAATTATTAATTAACACATTAATACAAATTTGATTCTTCAGGCTGATAATCTGAAATGAAATCCTAGAATATCCAATTCAGTGTCAGATCTCTAAGGAAAAAGATTCAATGGCTGCCCTCCCCAGCATCCTTTGACAATAGCCTCCACCTTTAGAATTCAGAGACATAAATGGCAGTATCTGAAATTAGCTCCTAGTCCTCCAACGTATCTATTTAAGGCCACAAAGCTGTTGTACGGGTACAGCTGAATACTAATGGCCATCAATGAAACCACAATAAGCATGATCTAGCCCATTATTTAAACATCATATAACGGATTAATTAGGAAGAAGATGAGAAGCTCTTCACAGTGCAAAATTAAAATGGTTCCAGATACTGTCGGCTGGATGTTTTTTGTGAATATTATCAACCACAATTTTGGAGTCCTGTGTCCTGCCTTTACCTTATTACAGTAATTATTTGACTTTAATTTAATAAAGGATGTGCTGGCTTTGGTAAGGGTCCAGAGGAAGATTACAAAAATTATCCTGAGAATGAAAAGGTTAACACAGAAGAGATGCTTGATGGCTTTGGGCCCGTACTCATTCAAAGACAAAAGAATAAGGGGGAGCGTCTCATTTAAAACCACCAAATATTGAAAGGATTAGATTGTACTAATCTTTTCAGCTTGGCATTGAATATGATAATCCCTCAGAAGCTGGTGGGTAAACTGTCCTCGTTGGGTTTCAGCACCTTTCCCTATAACTAGACCTTGGACTTCTTGACAGGAATGCAACAGTCAGTCCATACTGGCAGAAACATCTCTAGCCCCATCTCACTGAGCACTGGCGTACCCAGGGCTATGTGCTCAGCTCACTGCTGACGGTTGACTGCAGTTCCAGATCAAATCCAATGATCAAGCTGGTAGAATGGTGCGAGCACAACAACTTGAGTCTCAACGTGAACAAGACCAAAGAAACAATTGTAGACCACTCCTCAGTGCACATATATGGCTCCTCCATGGAGAGATTTCGGAGTACCAAGTTTCTGAAAGTGCACATAACAGATAATCTCATATGGTCCTTCAACACCAACTCCTCCATCAAGAAGGCACAGTAGCAATTCCATTTCCTAAGGAGAGTGAAGCCAGTGGGGCTCCTCTTCCCCTATTCTAACTAATTTTAACAAAAGCACCATCAACAGTGTCCTGATCAGATACATAAACATCTGGTACATGAATTGCAAGGTATCTGACTTCAAGCCCCTACAAAGGGTTGTGAGGATTACTGGGAGGAACATCGGGGTCTCTCTTCCACCCATCAGAGATATTTCTCAGAAGTGCTGCATATGTAAGGTTCTTAGTATTGTTAATGATCCCTCCCAACCATCCAACAATATCTTTAAACCCCCTATCATTGGGCATAAAATACCACAGCATTAAGACAAGAACCATTAGGATGGGAAACAACTTCTTCTCCCAGGCTGTAAGATTACCGAACTCCCCGCCACCAGCCAGCTCTCATCACACTTGAAACACCAGTACCATTATACTGGTTACATTCTAACTTGAGTCATAAGTGCACCTTATTATTTGTTAATTTATTTGTGGTCATATTACTTTATGCGTCGTATGTATGAATTATATAGACCATGTTGTGTACTTCAGTGCAGAGGAGTGATGTTTTGTTTGGCGAGGATGTGCTCCTCGGAGGTGGAGCTCTATGTAAATCAGTGCTATGCGGGGTCATTGTAACATTACATAAACGGACGTGTCCCTGATAAAAAAAATCAAACCTAAGATAGATGATATATTATTTTATGAATACACTGTAATTTGTAGAATAACAAGTACACAGATAGGCCTAACCCATACATCAATGGAGCAGCAACCCATCAGAGCAGCAGCAGAAGGAAGAGGGTGGTGGTTACATCTTAGAGGAAGGACCAGGCTGTGGGTTCCCCTCTAACTTCAATTTCTTCTTCAAGTAGGTGTTGAGGTTTGACTGCCCTTTCTTAATTTTCCTCTCATGAAGAAGTTCTCAGTAGCAGGAAATCATGTTGAGAACACCTCTCTTTGTCCTATTGCTTTGGTCTCGGTCAGGGTCATTATCAATGAACTGGTCCACGATTTGTGTGATTGCGGTGATGCTAGTGCTGGGATTTCTTGCTGATGTTTCCTCTTCTCCATCCGTGTCCTCAGATTCACCGAGGATGCATTGCCCTGCCAATTTTCGAAGCTTTTCGTTATTAAGGCTCTCACCATGAGAGTGCAATTTCACATTTATGCTAATGCTATTCCTAGACATCTTAGATGTACTACCTCCACTGGAAGTTGCAAGCTGTATTCCAGACATTATGGGTGAAAAAAAATGGAATAAATTGGCGAGTGAGTAAGAACACTTACATGTGTGGGGGAGGCTAAGCATAAACTAACACGCGATCAGCTGTGAATGGCTCAGAGCGTATGTGAAGCGCTCTTGTTGCTGGTTGAATATTTACTATAAAGGTGACCACTCTTGAGAAGTTTCAAGTGTTGTTTAAAATAATTTTTTTCATTTAAAAAAATGTCAATAAAGAATTAAAAAACCACATTGTAACGAATTAGCACTATGCAGGGTAGCATTATGTGGGGCCTGAGTGTACATGGGTACAGTTCAATGAAAATAAATTGAACTAGAACTTGAGTGCATGTGGAGAGGATGTTTCCACTTGTGGGAGAATTTGGGACCAGAGGGCACAAACTCAGAATAGAAGGATGTCCCTTTAGAACAGGGGGGAAAGAATACCTTGAGCTAGAGGGTGGTGAATCGTCATAGTGGAGACCAAGTTGTTGCGTAGATTTAAAGTGGAGATTGGTAGGTTCTTGATTAGCAAGGTCATCAACAGTTATAGGGAAAAGGCAAGGGAAGAGGGTTGAGAGGGAAAATAAATCAGCCATGATCTAATGGCAGAATATACTTGATTTGCCAAATGGCCTAATTCTGTTCCATCATATGTTTTATGGTCTTAATTTTGCTAATCTTACTTAGCTAAGAGTTTGGGTCTGATTATAAAGTAAAGTTAGTAATAGGGTAGTATATAATCAGAATCAGAATCAGGTTTATTATCACCGGCATGTGAAGTGTAATTTGTTTACTTAGCAGCAGCAGTTCAATGCAATACATAATCTAGCAGAGAGAAAAACAACAATAATAATAATAATAATAATAAATAAAACATAATAAATAAACAAGTGAATCAATTACGTATATTGAATAGATTTTTTAAAATGTGCAAAAACAGAAATACTGTATATTAAAAAAAGTGAGGTAGTGTCCAAAGTTTCAATGTCCATTTAGGAATCGAATGGCAAAGGGAGGAAGCTGTTCCTGAATTGCTGAGTGTGTGCCTTCAGGCTTCTGTATCTCCTACCTGATGGTAACAGTGAGAAAAGGGCATGTCCTGGGTGCTGGACGTCCTTAATAATGGACACTGCTTTTCTGAGACGCCACTTCCCAAAGATATCCTGGGTACTTTGTAGGGTAGTACCCAAGATGGAGCTGACCAGATTTACAACCTTCTGCAGCTTCCTTCAGTCCTGTGCAGCAGCCCCTCCATACCAGACCTCTCAGAATGCTCTCCACGGTATAACTATAGAAGTTTTTGACTTAAAATAGATACTGTATTTCCTGTCCTGACGAAGGGTCTCGGCCCGAAACATCAACTGTACCTCTTCCTAGAGATGCTGCCTGGCCTGCTGCATTCACCAGCAACTTTGATGTGTGTTACTGTACTTCACTGGGGTATTGGTGTAAGTAATACAATTGTTGTGGGTGGTGTAAAAGAGAAACTCGGAATGTACTGTACCTACATTTTTAGGTGTAACCTTTCAAGGTGGCAGAAACTGAGGAACCTTTGGCTTTGTCAAATAATGACATAAGGTGCGAAGTTATGGTAATCATTAACAATCATTCAGCCTTAGCTAAAGTGTTATATTTACTTTTTGTTGCATGTTATCGGCAAGGGTGCAATAGAGAGGTTGGGTTTGTAGTCATAAACAGAGAAGGTCTTACAGAATAACTTGAAGCTGATTTTTAGTGATAGCAAAATCAATAAAAGAAAGATACAGATTTAAGACAATTAGCAAAAACGCAATCAGAAATTATGGTGCAATACTCAAAGGGTTGTGAAAGCAGATTTAATTTTAACTTTCAAAAAGCAACTTCATTATCACTTTAAGGAGCTGTGTAAAATCTGGGAAAGGAATGGATCTACTAAATGGATTGATACTGGTACATAATGTCAAATAATCATCTACTACGTTGCATTATTTTAATTTTCTATTATGCCTTTAGCCTTTAGAAATGACTATTGCGACTTCATTAGGATGTTGAACCAAAGTAGGATTAATTAGGTAAACTAAGCTAAATTTGGTCAAAGAGGTTAACAGAATGGAGAGAATGTGGAGAAATTCAAGCAGAGAACAGAATCTGAGGTCTCTATGGTTGATGGAATAGCAGTCAATAGTAAAACAAAGTTGCAGGAGAAGGATTAATGTCTACTGCTACAGAGATGGAAACAGAAGAACCAAGAAGATTACAAATAAAGGGGAAGGCTAAGACATCAAAGGATGAGAACTTCAAATAGGAAGCACTAGGGGACCTGCACACATTGTACATTAGTGAGATGAGTGAAAAGTACTTGGCTTTTGACAGTATACAGACCACAACCTGAAAAGCCTTAGAGGATGGAAGGCCAAATAACTATATTTGCCAGACTGTTGGTGACAGAAGCACATATGAGGGACAGTCTATTGATGAACCTGTTTAATCAAAAGGTATCTGATAGCAGATTAATGTCCTCTCCATTTTGAATGTGCATGAAATCACAATGTACCTACTGCACACACATAACGTGCAATTTCTTTTTAACCTTTTTGCTGTAGCTAACATTTGGGAATTGCATGAAATTACCAACTGACAGGCATCAAAAGAGGATATTTTGTGACACTGTTCATTGGATTAATTATTTACATTTCATACTTTATCTCCATCAGAACAAAAAAAATGCAAAGAGTAAGACTGGTCATTGAAGCTGAGTAAGAAAAACAGCTGAATAAAATGCAATAATGTTTCTGGGACAGGTATACAGCTGAGATTGGATGTTGGGATTAGATACGTCTCTACCAAAGGAGGTGTAAAGCACTCCTTCTCTCCACTAACCAGCAGGTCACTCTTGGGCAAGGTGTAGCACCTGCTTAGCCTCTGGATCATGGTCATATGAAGCCAAGAGAGCTGGTGCATATCACAAGTCCTGGTTATGTGACCACTGACGCCAGGCAGAGATCTCTGAAGAGTATTGATAATGGCTGGTGTCACCTGGCTTGTATAGGCACTTCCCTGTAGAAGGCAATGGCAAACCTCTTCTGTAGAAAAATTTGCCAAGAACTATCAGGATCATGGGAAGACCACGATCACCCACGGCATATGACACAACACATAACAAATGAGCAAATGATACAGACGAGAAGATAAATCTGCATATGCATACAGTGGCATGCAAAAGTTTGGGCACCCCGGTCAAAATTTCTGTTACTGTGAACAGCTAAGCAAGTAAAAGATGACCTGATTTCCAAAATGCATAAAGTTAAAGATGACACATTTCTTTAATACTTTAAGCAAGATTACTTTTTTATTTCCATTTCTTACAGTTTCAAAATAACAAAAAGGAAAAAGGGCCCAAAGTAAAAGTTTGGGCATCCTGCATAGTCAGTACTTAGTAACACCCCCTTTGGCAAGTATCACAGCTTGTAAATGCTTTCTGTAGGAGTCTTTCAATTCTTGTTTGGGGGTTTTCGCCCATTCTTCCTTGCAAAAGGCTTCTAGTTCTGTGAGATTCTTGGGCCATCTTGCATGCACTGCTCTTTTGAGGTCTATCCACAGATTCTCGATGATGTTTAGGTCGGGGGACAGTGAGGGCCACGGCAAAACCTTCAGCTTGCGCCTCTTGAGGTAGTCCATTGTGCATTTCGAGGTGTGTTTAGGTTCATTATCCTATTGTAGGAGCCATCCTCTTTTCATCTTCAGCTTTTTTACAGACGGTATGATGTTTGCTTCCAGAATTTGCTGTTATTTAATTGAATTCATTCTTCCCTTTACCAGTGAAACGTTCCCCGTGCCAGTGCCTGCAAAACAAGCCAAAGCATGATCGATCCACCCCTGTGCTTAACAGTTGGAGAGGGGTTCTTTTCATGAAATTCTGCACCGTTTTTTCTCCAAACATACCTTTGCTCATTGCAGCCAAAAAGTTCTATTTTAACTTCATCAATCCATAGGACTTGTTTCCAAAATGCATCAGGCTTGTTTAGGTGTTCCCTTGCAAACTTCTGACACTGAATTTTGTGGTGAGGACACGGAAAAGGTTTTCTTCTGATGACTCTTTCACGAAGGTCATATTTGTGCAGGTGTCGCTGCACAGTAGAACAGTGCACTCCAGAGTCTGCCAAATCTTCCTGAAGGTCTTTTAAAGTCAAATGGGGGTTTTGATTTGCCTTTCTAGCAATCCTACGAGCAGTTCTTTCGGAAAATCTTCTTGGTCTTCCAGACTTCAACTTGACCTTCACCATTCCTGTTAACTGCCATTTTTAATTACATTACGATCTGAGGAAACAGCTACCTGAAAATGCTTTGCTATCTTCTTATACCCTTCTCCTGCTTTGTGGGCATATCATTTATTTTAATTTTCAGAGTGCTAGGCAGCTGCTTAGAGGAGCCCATGGATGTGATTGTTGCGACAAGGTTTGAGGAGTCAGGGTATTTATAAAGCTTTGAAATTTGCATCACCTGGCCTTTCCTAACGATGACTGTGAACAAGCCATAGCCCTAACAAGCTAATTAAGGCCTGAGACCTTGGTAAAAGTTATCTGAGAACTCAAATCCCCTGGGGTGCCCAAACTTTTGCATGGTGCTTTCCCTTTTTTCATTTTTGTTCAAAATTGTACAAAACAAAAATAATACACTAATCTTGCTTAAAAAGTTGAAAAGAATGTTTCATATTTAACTTTATGACTTTTGGAGATCAGTTCAGCTTCTACTCACTTAACTATTCACAGTAACAGAAATTTTCATCAGGGGTGCCCAAACTTTTGCATACCACTGTATATTTAAGCTATTTATAACCATGGGATGCAACTACCATGCTAATTGAAGTCAAAAAAATTAAAATGCCATAACTGGTTATTGTGAACATTCTTCTAGCTTCCCCGTAACCTAATAGAAATTCCAATATTGATGACAACAAGAATTATGCCTAATTTTAACATGGTGCAAATATTTATATACTGCAGCCATTATTTATTATGTAGACCTTGGTAGTATCTGGCAGAGATGTTGTATTTTTATGTAAATTAACATCATTCAAATTAATTCAAAGCACTTTGGTTATTCAACCAAATTAAAGTTGATAGTTTCTGGAGGAACAAAGGATAAGTTGCCTTTTGTAATTTATATTTCTTCTTTACTGCTCGCAGCCCCCCCAGTCATTTCATGAGTCAAAAAGTAGAATTAATATATAGACTTCAAGCAAGACTCCAAGTACAATTTTCCATTTTAGTGAAGCTAATTATTTTCTATTTTGGAAAAGAATATTTATTGTCTTTACAAACTAAAACCATTAACTATTTTTCCTGCAGTTTAAAGTACTATATTCCTTTGTTTAAATAAATTTGATCAGAAGTGAGTCACTGACCTTATATTTTGATATTGGCTTACATGATTTTTTTTGTGTTGCACATGTTTTTACAGGTTTCTTGGCTATCAATTTCAAAATTATTCCTTAAATTAAAATACAGCAATGCTAGAATATGTGATAATAAACGTGACTGAATTATTTTACTAGGAAACTAGTCAGCAAAGTCCAAATTTGTCTGAAATCCAAATGTACTAATGTATCCATTAGCAAATATCACAGAACAAACTATAGTGCATACCCCTGAAAATCAATTTTTTAAAACAACTAAAGTATAAATTCCACATAACCATTGCTCGGGTACTCTTCAAGGTGACAGTCCTTTGGTAATGTAACTTAACAAACAAATTGTTTAAAAGTAATTTGAGATTGCTCAATAGTAACCTCCAACCTGGCTTCTACATGTTTTCTGATCAGTAAAATACAATTAATTCTACTAAATTCGATATAATAAAAATATAAACTATTCTTTAAAACATAAACCTCTGATAGACTCAATTTCCACAATTTGCAAATATTTTCCTTCAGTTGCCTAATTTCTCATGACAGGCTTGAAGCATTTCTAATATTCTAAGACTATCATCATAATACAAGTGTGTAAATTCAAATCTAATCAAGGTCAAATTGGTGAGATAATAGTTTTGATGTTCAACTGATGCTTTTGAACAAGTTTTGTATATTACATTGGTATGAGAACAACTCATTCATTGTCTGTATGTAAAAATGTACAAGGAGTGGAAAGAATTGCAAGACAACACTTTTGGAGTAACATAGGTTTCTTTTATGCTAGCTTTTGATCTAGCAAGGACTTCCTCAAATTCCAACAGATTCACATTTGGCACACTCACCGATTTACAACAGGAGCTCAACAATGAACCCACATCTCAGCAGTACCATAGCAAAACAAAATACTCCAATGCACAGTCAAAAGCTTCAATTGTAGTAATATCACAATGAACCCTGCATCTAGAAATACACAAATCGCCGCTCAGAAGTACAAGTTGCATCTTATTACAAACTGATGTAAATACAATTCTTAACAAATGGCTAATTGAAGATTGTACACCTCTTTGTCAAATGGATGTTTGTGCATTGTGCACTTAATTTAGAAGAGAAACCGATTATGACACAGCTACTGAATATATTACCAGACTTAAAACAGACCTACATCTTTATCCCATTTAGGTTACTGTTCTTGAAAGGAAAATCATTAGCAAATAGTGATTAGGCACAATATGAGGATATTAAACCTATAACCTGTTAGTTAGCCATACCAAAGAATTTTCCTTGTGATTAATAATGAAGTACAAGATACAGAGTTGTACTCTAACACACTAACGTTCAGAATTTGGACTGTAATATGGAAGGGACATCAAACAAATATATCTGATTCATTTTTTGAAAATTAGTATTTTCCTTGTAGTTTCACAAAGATACACAGCTGGAGAATAAATTGGTTGTTTCCTACTACTTTAGCCAATTTAAAATATGAACAAAATTGCATGTGCTGTAACCATCCCTCCAACCACCCATCTGAGCCAGCCTCTTTTGGAAGCAAAAATAAATAACTTGTCATTCTTACCTTAGCTAGCAGGATGCTAAACACTGCCAGATATCTGAAAGTGCATACATAAAGAGGTTCCTCAACCCCAGGTATTACAAGGACCGAATTCATATTAATGAAGGTACTTAAAAACTACGGTTCCACATCTGTCAAGGTGTTTACAGGATACTCTCAGACCATATGTTGGCCTGACAGAAAGCTTGGCTGCCTTTAAGTTAGAAGCTGCTCCAGAAGAGATCTCAGAGCCCGTGAGCCACACTCAGTGCTTCATAGAGGCAGACAGACAGTTGGAGATGGACATACCAGATTGGGTACAGCATAACTAAGAGGGTTGGACAGTCAAATGGCCCAAATTTGTAAGTGAATAAAGGATTGTGAGAAGAGATTAGAGATCTGAGAGTCCACTGTGTGCCTGTTACTGCGCCACATGACTCTGTAACCACACAGAGAACAACTAAGGTCACCACAGGACTGTGTATAATGCTGGTCACTACATCTCAGGGAAATGTGAAAGAATTAGAAAAGATGCTGTTGAGACCTGCTGATGAGGATTGGAGAACTAAAGTTACAAGGAAAGTCTGGCCATCTTTCAAGCAAGGGAGACTGGATGATGGGTTAATTAGACGTACAAAGTTATGAGTAAATTGGACACGCTGAACATTGAAGACTCAATTCCTCTTGTTGTTCCTTTCCGTGCCTTCAGGCACATCAGGTGGCAACCTTGCCATGTCTTTAGCATTTGGTTTTTTACAAGGCCCAGTTGCTAGCTTGAGGCTCAACCCAACATGGATGGAAAGCGTGTGAGCAGCCAGTCAGATTTAAACTCAGGACCACTCACCTCCAAGTCCAGATGCCAACTCACCACTGGCCATCATTTCCTCTTAACAGATTGATCAAATAGAATACTCCAAATGAGGATTTGGATCCCAGGAACCATATTTCATTAACTTAAACCAATTTATTACTGACATATAAACTTGTATTATCATTCAACTTAAACAACAGGAATTCTGCAGATGCTGGAAATTCAAGCAACATACATCAAATTTGCTGGTGAACGCAGCAGGCCAAGCAGCATCTATAGGAAGAGGCGCAGTCGACGTTTCAGGCCGAGACCCTTCGTCAGGACTAACCTGAGTTAGTCCTGACGAAGGGTCTCGGCCTGAAACGTCGACTGCGCCTCTTCCTATAGATGCTGCTTGGCCTGCTGCGTTCACCAGCAACTTTGATGTATGTTGCTTATCATTCAACTTTATGGTTTCTTGGAAACTTTATATTCACACTAAGAAAGGTTAGGTGGTCTATAGCCTGGATTTGGAAGTGAATAGAAGATTACAGGAAGAGATTGGGGAGCTAACAGTACACTGAGAAGTTGGGTGGGTACATCAAAAAGCCTCTTTTTTTTTGCTATACATATCTGTAACTGGAGAGGCACAGATTTAATATTAATTGACAGGTGATTAAAGGGGAACTGAAAAAAAATCATTCAGCAAGATAGGACTCACTTTCTGAAATGATGGAAGCAGAACACATGTGATTAGGTACTTGAATAGTCTACAAGTCCATAAGACATAGAAGCAGAATTAGGCCATTCTGCCCATCAAATCTGCTCCACCATTCCATCATGGCTGATTTATTATCCTTCTCAACCACATTCTCCTGCCTTCTTACCATAATCTTTAACATCCCTACTAATCAAGAACCTATCAAACTCTGCTTTAAATACATCCAAAAACTTGGTCTCCACAGTTGTCTGTGACAATGAAGTCCACATATTCACCACCCACTGGCTAAAAAAAAATCTTCCTCATCTCTGTTCTAAAGTGATGTCCATAAATTCTGAGGCTGTGCTCTCTGGTCCTAAACTTCTCCACTACAGGAAACACCATACCCACATCCACTCTGTCTAGGCCTTTCAATATTCAATAGATTTCAATGAGATCCCTCCTCATACTTCTAATCTCCAGTGAGTAGGCCCGGGGCCATCAAACGTGTCTCATACATTAACTCGTTCATTCCAGGATCATTCTTGTGTACCTCCTCTGGACCCTTGTCAATGCAAGCACAATATCACTGCATTCAAAGTTACTGCTCAACAGCTAGGAACCTAAATTTTTTAATGAATGATCTTCTGGAGGAACTCAGCAAGTTGAGCAGCATCTGGGGAAGGAAAGAAAGTATTGACATTTTGGGTCAAAGCACTGCAAAAGGACTCAGTTCTGCCAGCAGGTTGTTTGTTGGTCTACATTCCTGCACCTGCAGTCTCTGATGTTTCCTAGTAAGGAACCACAATTTTCCACTTCTGGGCTAAATCTTCTCTTCCTATGCTACAAGTTTCCAAGACTGATTCTATGAAAAATTCTCCAGAGAACAGGTTGCTAACTTCGTTTAACACAAAATACAAAAAGTTGAGATAGGATAGGTTGCTGTTTTATATTTTTAACCTACCTCCCAAGTGAAACCTTTAGCTAATTATGAGTCATTCTAATGACTCTCATTGGATCCAAATTCATACAAGATAAAGTCTCTAAGAAACCATAAAGTTCGATGAAAGTGCAAATCTATATGCCAGTAATACATTCATGCTTAACGTAATGAAACATGGTTCTTATTCCCAAAGATGAAATCAAAATTTGAGCTAAATATGACTAAGCTTTTAAGAGTTCATATCACATTGTCAAATTGCATGTTGACTCATAAAATGAGCCTCTCTCCTTTGTAAAAAAGTAATCTAATTTATTTAGTTCATTTTACTAACATTATTTTGATTTGCTGTTTTACAAATTAAAAATATTTTCTTACCAACATTTGTTCCTGTTTTACATTTAAAAAATATTTGCCTGCATTGATTTTGCTGTATCTAAATAAGACTAAGCTGTAAAGAAAATAAATCAGAAAATATGCAATTACAATTCATCTTTACATTTCATTTTAAAGGAACAAGTAGTCCTAAAAGTCAAGAATGTTTGATCATAGAAAAGTAATTGTGTTGTAAGCGTGGCAAGGAGGGAAACATTTAATGCAAAATATTTCACAAGAAATAAAAGGGTTCTTATTTATACAAAGTTTTAATCTTGTAGATCATTGACCCTGAAGAGGCAGGATGTGATTTACTGCTTGTTGGGTGTGCATCTAATAAGAAAATAAAACAACAAGTTTATGTCACCTATCAGATGCCATTCCATTACTGAAGTTATTTTAATGCTAAAACTAAAAAAAACTGGTGGTATCCACAACATTTTAACAGAAAATTATCAAATTAAACTGCATTTTCAACCCTTAGAAAAATTCAAAGTCAGAGAGAGCACAAAAGATTGAAGATGTGATTTACACATTATTCCGTTGACATCTAGTTATATGGTAAAATACCAAGTGAGTTGCCATAATACATTACTACAATACAATTTCAATGCCAAGTTAACTGTGCAAAATCTTGATAAAATTAACTAATGCTACATGTGACATGTCTGTGCACAGCACATTCATTGAATTTATAGCATTAAATTAATGTTTATGCAGCATTAAGATTTAAAAATTCACTGTGTTCAAGCCTTCAAAGTCAATTTACACACTGAATGGAGTAAACAAGGAGTTGTTTTTTTAATCAAAGGAGGGAAACATTTTATATTCTTAATCACCATATCCTTTAATGTTATCAGTTGAGATGCAATTCAATGGCATTTCAGGGAATCCTTACATGAATTTCCAGATGTAGATGCAAAATAAATCATGACACAGCCCTTTACAAAGCAATCACACAAGTTCTACTTTTCCTCTTCTGTGATTGTGTCTGCATTGTTCATTGAGTGCCCATGGCAACAGCATTTGAGATTTATCACATCTTCTAGTGATATAATGGGGCATTCAGCCTACCAAATCTACGTTTACACTCAGACATTGACATCAGTCTCATTCTCCCTCTTCATTCCCCGTAACCTATCCTCTCTCATATGGCCACATTCCCTTAGATCACCAGCCATCATCTGCATTGAGGACAACTTACAGTAGTCTATTAACCTGCTAGCACACCTTTAAAATCTGGGAAGACACCTGACAAGTTGGGCAAAACCCACATGGTTACAGGAAGAACATGCAAACCCTATACAAACAACACCCAATATTACAATTAAACCCGGGTTGCTGGAGCTGTTTGCTGGCAGCACTAACTACTGCCAGAATCATCCAGAAAGGTTTTAGAAAACAAATTGATCAGTTTATTTCAGAGTTAAGACAAACAGAATCATGATGCCGCAGAATGCAGCCTCTTCACATAAAAGCTACCCAATCATGGATCAGAAATTATACATTTGTTTTAGAGTCACCGATCAATTGGTCAATCACAGTACAGACTACAATAAACTAATCTAGGTTGATAATTTTGTGCATTATTAGAATTATCCAGTACTTTAGTGCTCTACTTTAGAGAGGGTTATCTGACAGCACAGTTTTACTTGATCCTATTGCATGATTGAAGAAAAGCAAGGTCAAGAAATCTAGTGAACATTAGTTCATTGATGCCTGACACCATCCTTTGTGCAATTTTGCTACTTCATTAGTCTGCATTATAATAGGCATGTCAATCATGAATCAGTTGTAAAGGACGTTGTGATTCCAGATATCTGGTGATTTCAATTACTGATTGATAACATTTGTATTATCAGCATCCTTCCACCACTACAAGATTTCAGAAGCAGAGAAGATAGCTTGCTTAATAGCTGCTCATATACACCTTTCTGCTTGGGTGGCATGAGCGAGTAACAGTTAGCGCTGCTGCCTCACAGTTCTAAGTAACCAGTGTGACTCAAGAGCTATATTTGTGGTTTACAGTCTCTTCCTGTGGTGGTGTGGGTTCCCCTGATGTACAAAAGACATGTTACCAGATATTATGAATTTTCACTTTCTTAAGTGGCAAGGAATCAAAGGGGAGAGAAAGCTCAAGGGACACAGGGAATTAAGGGAATGGGACTCATCGGATTGCTTTGCTGGAAGCAGGTATAGACTGACGTGCCAAATGGCAGTCTCCTACATTCCTGTAAGCATCTACCTGCCTCCTGCTATTATTTCTCCCTTTATATTCATCTTTCATTATTATACCCACACCCTTCTTGATCATGATCCAGAATTATCCTGGTCTAACAAAAACAAATGTAGATGGTGGAAATCTGACAACAAACTTCAGAAAATGCTGGATACATTCAGCAGGTGAGACAACATCAGTGGAAAGAGAAGAAGAGTTGACACTTCAGGTCTAAGATCCCTCATCAGAACTGGGAAGGAGAGAAAAACTATAGCTTTAAGTTGCAGACAGGGTGGTTAGGACAAAGTGGATAGCTCTCTTAAAATGAGGCACAGGTTGTGTAGTCTATTCTACTGTTTATGGCGCTGTCAAGCTGATAATTTAATAAGGGCATTTAGAGAGAAAGTGAAATTAAATGAAGACATATGTAAAAGCTGTGAGATGTACACTCAGTGGTGACTTTATTAGTTACAGTGATAGACCTGCTCATTAATGCAAATATCTAATCAGCCAGCATCTATCTAGTATCTAATGTGGCAGTAACTCAAATAACAATGCATTACAACAGGAGTGTGAACAAGAACATCTCTGACTGCACAAGACATTGAACTTTGACATGAATGGGCTACAGCAGAAGACCACAAACATATATGCAGTGGCCACTTTATTAGGTATGAGAGGTAAGTGGCCATTGAATACATGTCACAGCTTTTGCCAAGACCTAGAATTCCTGAGATGCCCAACTAATGTGTAGTATTGTGGAACAACAAAAAATACTAAGCTAAGGTTACAAGTGGCCAACATTGCAGCAGATCCAGTCAATCTTATACCAACAGAAATAATCAAATGATCTGAAATCATTGATTTCAAAATTTTATTCAGAAAGCTACAACATGCCCAAACAGAAATGAGGTGCTGTTCTTCAGACTTACATTGGGCCTTGTTGGAAGAATGAAGGAGGCCATCATCAGAGAGGTCAGAGAGGGAATGGTGTGGAAAATCAAAGTGATAGGGAACTGTCAGCTTACCTCGTGGAATGAATGCACCTGCTCTAAAGAGTGGTTATCCTATTTGCTTTTAGTTTCTACATTGCTACACTGTTAGCAGCAATATCCAATACTCGACTGGAAGAAGTACCAGTGAATCATTTCACCTGAAAGGACCGATGAGGTCTGCTTCTCAGCATTTTGAAGGGACTGTTCCTTTTATCACTCCCTGGTTCACTTTTTCATCTCACCAATCACTCCCCTTCACATAGCACTTTCTAATGCAGCCGCAGGAAACGCAACACCTATACTTTCATCTCAACCCTCCGCACCATTCAGGAACCCAAGTAGTGAAGCAGTGGTTCACTTGCACTACTTCTAACTCTATGCATTGCATCTGGTTTATGATGAGGTCTCCTCTATACTGGAGTAACCAAGCACAGATTGGTTGACTGCTGTGTAGGGAGCAGCTCTATTCAGTCTATAATTGAATTCCACAATTTTAGCTAAGTTGCTTTTTTTTTAATTTATGCAATGAATAAAAAGTTCTGCTGTAATATTTGCCAGTTGCAATATTAGTTCAGTTTTCTCCCCGTCTGCAGAAAACAGCTGATCTAATGGTAATTTCCAGTATTATCTATTAATTTCTGCTCAGACCTTCCACAGCTTTCACCTATCCATTTGATTGCACTCTCTCTCTCTAAGTGCCTTCGTTATTCTATTAGTCAAACTGCCTCAACAACCCTGGACTTATCCTATTAGAAATATTTCTCTCCCATTCACCCTTCCCCAACTCTCCAAAACTTAAAACTAACCCGTTTTTCATTTTCTAGTTCTGATTTAGGAACAATATATTTTTCCCCACAGATGCTGCCTGACCAGTTGAGTGCTTCCAACATTTTCTTATTTCTCTGCTTTAATACTCAAATATATAAAGCTTTTCACAATGAACATATTTATAATTAATCAATTTAAAGGGTATTTGCAAATAAAAACAATTTTTAAAAGGACATTAAACTATTCAATAAAGAATTTTATTTTATTAATCTTGTCCTAGATAGACCAAAGTAAGAGAAAGAACTTCTAAATTCCCATGAACCTGCTCATAAGGTGTTAACAATTTTTGTTATGAATTGAACCATATCAAACATCTCTTACCTACCTGGTACATATAAATGATGTTTGATCCAACAAATTTGGCACCATAGAGCAGCCCATCAGTCCATCTCACCTGGACAACTTCTCCCTCTGCTGGAGGACCAAGCTCCAAGCAATTTTTGCTCTACAAAAGATGAGAAGAAAAAGAACATGCTTTTGTTGAGGTAAACATGCCACTCTTAACATTGATTCACAGTATTAAAGTGAAATTTTAAAGGTTACAGTGAAAGAGGCATTACTGTCTAATATTTGGAAATGATGGATTAATTATTTGCCAACAAAACTTTTGATTGTTCAACATCTGCATACACAGAAACATCTCCTGTTCCTATGAAAAAAATAATGATTATGCTATTGCTGTAACCTCTCATACTACCGGCTTTTCTCTGTCTCAGCATCACTTTCATTCAAGCCCTTAAAATATCCTCAAGCAAAGACTAAAAACAGAGGCAAAAGAAGCAATCCAACAACTGAAGTTACATAAAAGCTTCAGGTGAAGAAATGTGAAGTATAGTGTCTTACTGAATCTTTGTGAAAGGTCAGTCATCCTATTCAACTTTGCTAATGCCTTAAAAAAGGCAGAAATGCTGGCAATACTCAATAGAATTCTTGTTGGATCATCTTCACAGATATATGATTTGCTGAGTATTTCCAACAATTTCTGCTATTATATTGGATTACAGTATATTTAGTATTTTACTTCTAGCTAATGTCTAATCTGTTTCTTCATTATGAAAACTCACAACAATGAACATCTCCTGCAAAGTTAGCTGTCATTTGGTCAATGCAGAGGATAGCAATATTGGCATCATTCTTGATGACACAAAATCAAAGGTGGTGTTAATGCTGCATAGTGGATAGACACATTTATGTATCTAACCAGAATATTACAAACTATGGGCTAGTTTCAGTGGTTTCACATGCTGAATCCATTTACAGGTGACCTACGCTTTACAGCAATATGATAGACAGAAATTCACAAATCACCACTCAAAAAGTTGAGATACAGAATAAAATTCACTCTCACAGATTTTATGTGAAACAAATTAAATTAACTAAACCTGATGAGTCTAACAATTTTTTACAGATGCACCATTAGAAACATTCTATCCAGTTTGGCAACCGCTCTACCAAGACCACAAGGAATTGCAGAGAGTTGTGAACACAGACAATCGATTATAAAAAAAATGGCTTCCACTCCATTGTCTCCATCTACATTCCTGTTACTTCAGAAAAGCAGCCACCATAATCAAGAACCCCTCCCACCCTGGTAATTCTCCCTTCTTTCCCCTATCATCTGAGATAAGATTAAAAGCCTTAGAACATGTACCACCAAGCTCAAGGACAGCTTCTCGCACACATTTTTACAAGATTCTTGAACAGACCTCTTATACAACAAAGATGAACTGCTAATCCTTCTACCTACCTCATTATGGCCCTTGCACTCTATATGTTTACCTCCACTTTCTCTGCACATGTATCACTATATTTTGTATTTTTCTCTTCTTTACTATTTTGATGTGCTTATATTTTGAAATGATCTGAATGGATGGCATCAAACAAAAATAAACCAATTACTTTCCTAATTGGCTTGCTAAACCCATATATTAAGTTTCCATGCAGAAGGACATCAAGATATCTCTGAAACCCAACAGCTTTCCATTTCTGTCAATAACTCATGAAATGCTATTGTTCTAGGATGGGCAATTACTCAGGGAGAGGCTACAGATAAGAAAAAAGAAAGCTAGCTGCCCTGTCTAAAGATATCACGGCAATTCTCAAGAATTCTGGGATAGGCTCAATTCCTTAAAAGGAGCCACTCATGACATCAAGATTCATCTGTGGATTTAGACTAGTTCATTCGAAGAAATGCACTTTCCTGCATGGTGACAAATGGAAGTTCATTGATAAAAGCTAGGGGCATTGGTAGACATTGTAGATAAATACTCAGTTTAGTTATATGAAATGTGCAGGTTTCATCTGATAAGTATGTTTGCCAAGTGTGTATCCATCATATTCAGGCAGAAACTATTTTAGGAATTAAGAATCTCTGTTAATCCTTTGGAAGTGGAATGTCAGCAGGAAGTCATCAGTCAAAGAGTCATTTGTCTAACTTCCCTCTATGAGTTAGGCTCCTCTGAGACCACTTTCCATATCCTGTGTTTAAATGAGGCAGTTGTTTAATAAAAGGAGCTCAAGCTAAACTATTTGTCAGAATAAATTATTTAAATTGCATTTAGTACTTAATATACTGAATACAGGAAAGAAGATAAAAATAGCTGGATGCCTTTAGATCACTTCAGACAACCAGTGGGAGATCTAGGCACCTCAGCAAAGTGTTCAGGGGGGCTCAAAGTTCAAAGTAAATTTATTATCAAAGTGCCTAAACTTTGACGTTGAGATTCATTTTCTTGCAGGCATTTACAGGAAAAAGGAAATACAATATTTATGGAAAATTATGGAATTTATGGAAAATTATACCTAAACAAAGATTGACAAAACCAATGTGCAAAAAACCAACTGTGCAAAACTAAACTATACTGAGAACAGGGAGCATAAGTTGTAAAGAGTCTTTGAAACTGAGCCCAAAGGTCATAGAATAATCAGTTCAGAATAGTGGTGATTGAAGTTATCTACACCAGTTCAGGCACCTGATGACAGTAGAGTAATAACTGCTCCTAAACCTGGTGGTGTTGGACCTAAGACTTCTGTACCACCTGCGCAATGATAGTAGCGAGGAGAGGCCATGGCCTGGACGGCGGGTGCCTGGACACTTTGTTAAAAGGAAAATGAAAGCTATGTAGGAGAGAAGCATTACAGTGATCTTGGGAAATGGGTTCAAAGGTCACCATGCACCGAAGAGCCTGTACTGTGCTGCGTCGTTTTATGTTCCATCAGCCACATACACACTGTGTTTTAGATTCCAACCACCGTGTGGGTAAAGTTATTCCTCAGATACCCTCTAGACCACTTACACTTTGCCTTAACCTATGCCTTCTAATTTTAGATACCTCTGCTTTACAGAAAATTTTCCTATCTACCCTATCTATACCTCTCACAATACCTCACCCTTGCTAGCTCAGAAATAAGAATTCTAGGATGTTATAACCCAGTGCATATTGGTTGCATTTTAACATCATATCAAATTATCCTTATAGAGCAATACTATAATTATAATATATATAAAATAAGAAAGTATAATATTACTTCACACTGACGCCAGCTGGTGGCGCAATGGCATCAGCGCCGGACTCTGGAGCGAAGGCTCCCGAGTTCGAATCCAAGTCAGGCCACCCCCGAGCACGCTTTCCATCCATGCCGGGTTGAACGTCAAGCTAGCCACTCTCCCTCATTAAAAAAAAAGGGTTGAGTCCGGAACGTTCATATCGTGACCCGGTTAATCCGAAAGGAGACCAATCCTGACACCACACGCCAGACAAGAATGGCTGACTGTCTGGTGTGGCATGCTAAACAAAACACTGACTTCATCTCATAAAGGCAATGTTATTGGTTAAAGAAATGGTGACTAACTGATGAAATCAGAATTATCTGTTGTGCATAGTATTACATCATCCAAATATAATCAAATTTTGGATCATTTCATTTGGTGACATCAGAAAGGGCTGAAGATTTAAATACACAACTTTCTCATGTTACTGAAACAACACTTCCCCCCCTTCTGCCGCCTATCCATGTTTATCTCCCCATTTGCTTTGTTAGCATTGAGAAAGCTTTCTAACTGCAACAGTGATTGGCATACAGTAATGAACTGCAAAGATATTATTTTCATAATTTCAAAATAGCTCTTCATTCTATTCAAACTGTTTTTGCTGCTCTACTAATAGTGGAATGTGCAAGTGTATGATCCAGAGAAGTTCAATTACAGCTGGGTAAAATGCTTGCATATTTTGTTGAACAATTCAGCAACTAATCTACTTTCAGAGTTGATGGTACTTTCATGATATTGGATAGAACATATGGCTATAATACTCTTAAGTGAACACAATTTGCTTGCGCAAATTAATTTACTTGCAGAAAGCAATTGGCCCAGATGGCATTCCTAGCCATGTTCTTAAATTCTGCGCAGATCAGCTGGTGAGTGTTTTTGCAGACATTTTTAACCTCTCCCTGCTTCAATTTAAGATTCCCACCCACTTTAAGAAGACCACTATCATCCCATTATCAAAGAAAAACAAGGTAATGTGCCTTAATGACTATCACTTGGTGGCTCTGTTATCCACTACTGTGAAGTGCTTTGAGAGGTTGATCATTTACTCCAGCCTCCTAGACAATCATGACCCACTGCAATTTGCCTACAACTGAAACAGCTCTATGGCAGACACCATCTTCCTGGCCCTATATTCTTCTCTGGAGCATCTGGACAGTAAAGATACTTATATTAAAGCACTGTTTATTGACTACAGCTTCATATTCAATACTATAATTCCAAGTATATTCATCACAAAACTCCTTAACATGGGACTCAACAATTTCCTTTGCAAAAGGATTCTCAGCTTCCTGACCAACAAATCACAATCAGTGAGGTTAGGCAACAACATCTCCACCATAACTATTCTCAACATTGGTGCCTCAGAAGGCTGCATCCTCAGTCCCTACTCTACTGCTATCATCTGCAAACTTGAATTTGTAGGTGGAGTTAGAGCAGAATCTGGTCACAAGGTCATGGGTGTATTGGGAGTAGAGTAGGGACTGACGATGCAGCCTTGAGGGGCACCCTGGTAACATGGTGTCATTTGCAAAGTCTCTACTGCTCCCAATAATTCAAAGAACAACCATTTCATGTTCAGCAAGTCCTAAGAAATCAATTGACTTCTGAAGATTCTGTTTGCAGCTTACCTTTATGACTACACCAGCAAACAATACTCATGTTATATTGTGGAGCAATGAGAGATTAGAAATATATATGGGAATTAGAATGGGGGTGGCATAGCTTGATACTTCAGAGAAAACAGACCAGAATAAAATCTTGAAAAGTCAAATATGGGGGAAACAAAAAACAGTTTGAGAGGTTCAGCAAAAGGCAGAAACTGGAATTGCTGCAGATAAATTTGCTGCTTTAAAAAAATGTTTTACCTTCTCAAGTTTTTCCTCCTCAATGTAGATGAGAGCATAATTGTAGATCTTGTGACTTTGCCTACTGATTTGATTATCAGGTTACTGATTCCACAGTCAAGCAAACAGATGCACCTGACTACATATGCAACAACGATGTCCCAACATATCGATGCAACTACAAAGAAGGCAAGACAGTGTCTATACTTCATTAGGAGTCTGAAGAGATTTGGTATGTCAACAAAAACACTCAAAAATTTCTACAGATGTACTGTGGAGACCATTCCGACAGGCTGTATAACTGTCTGGTATTGGGGGAAGGGGATGGGGAGCTACTGCACAGGACCGAAAGAAGCTGCAGAGGGTCGTAAATTTAGTTGGCTCCATCTTGGTACTTGCCTACAAAGTACCCAGGACACCTTCAAGGAGCAGTGTCTCAAGAAAGGCAGCGTCCGTTATTAAGGACGCCCAGCACGTAGGCCATGCCCTTTTCTCACTGTTACCATCAGGTAGGAGGTACAGAAGCCTGAAGGCACACATTCAGCAATTCAGGAACAGCTTCTTCCCCTCTGTTATCCAATTCCTAAATGGGCATTGATCCCATGAACACTATCTCAATTTTTAATATATATCATTTCTGTTTTTGCACAATTTTTAATCTATTCATTATATGTATACTGTAATTCTTACATTTATTATTATTCTTTTTCTTCTTCTTCTATATTATGTATTGAATTGAACAGCTTCTACGAAGTTAACAAATTTGACGACAAATGCCCGAGATAATAAACCTGATTCTGATTATTTAAGGCAACGTCTGCAAAATCTTGGATCAAACAGCTATCTTAAGAATTTTAGCTTTTTTTGTATACACAAGGAAAACAAAAATAATTAAAATAGAGAATTATTTAGGTATTTTAACCTATGGGTTATTTTTATTCCAGCTTCAATTGCCCTCAGAGCAGCTTCTAGTTAAAATGGTACTTCATTATACAGTGGAATTACTAGTGTAACAAATCACCCATATTATGGCCTCCAAGAGAATCAGAATCAGGTTTAATATCAATGGCATATATCATGAACTTTGTTGTTTTGCAGCAGCAGTGCATTGCAATACATAATAATAAAACTATAAGTAGTACAAAAACAGAAAAAAACTGAGGTAATGTACATGAGTTCATTGTCCATTCAGAAATCTGATGGCGGAGGGGAAGAAGCTGTTCCTAAAATGTTGACTGTGTGTCTTTAGGCTCCTGTATCTACCTCTTGAAGGTAGCAATGAGAAGAGGGCATGTCTTCGTGATGGGAGTTCTTAATAATGGACGATGTCTGAGACATCACCTTTTGAAGATGTCCTCAATGTTGGGGAGGCCAGTGCCCATGATGGAGCTGGCTGAATTCGCTACTTTCTGCAGCTTTTTCTGATCCTCTGCAGTTGTTCATCCATACCAGATGAGGATGCAACCAGTTAGATCGCCCTCCACAGTACACCTGTAGAAATTTGTAAGCCTTTGGTATCATAACTACAGTTATCTGAAAAGTCTTAGGTACGTACTGTATATATAGGTAGCGGGCCTAAGACCTTTGCACAGTGCTGTATTTGTCAACATGGAGTAGAGAGTGAGTTTGTAAATCTAGCGGGAGCAAGGATGTTGGGAATGACAAGGGTGGAGTGCTGTGGGGAGGGGTGTTGCACAGGTGGCAGAGAAGGAGCGCCAGGGCGGGAGGGTGGCAGAGGAGCAGATACTCCCAGCCCTGAGACACCAGGCAAGGTCATTTGATTCCAAACAATTGGTTTATAGAAACATAGAAAATAGGTGCAGGAGTAGGCCCTTCGGCCCTTCGAGCCTGCACCGCCATTTATTATGATCATGGCTGATCATCCAACTCAGAACCCCGCCCCAGCCTTCCCTCCATACCCCCTGAACCCCGTAGCCACAAGGGCCATATCTAATTCCCTCTTAAATATAGCCAATGAACTGGCCTCAACTGTTTCCTGTGGCAGATAATTCCACAGATTTACCACTCTCTGTGTGAAGAAGTTTTTCCTAATCTCGGTCCTAAAAGGCTTCCCCTTTATCCTCAAACTGTGACCCCTTGTTCTGGACTTCCCCAACATCGGGAACAATCTTCCTGCATGAAGCCTGTCCAATCCCTTTAGGATTTTATACGTTTCAATAAGATCCCCCCTCAATCTTCTAAATTCCAACGAGTACAAGCCCAGTTCATCCAGTCTTTCTTCATATGAAAGTCCTGCCATCCCAGGAATCAATCTGGTGAACCTCCTTTGTACTCCCTCTATGGCAAGGATGTCTTTCCTCAGATTAGGGGACCAAAACTGCACACAATACTCCAGGTGTGGTCTCACCAAGGCCTTGTACAACTGCAGTAGTACCTCCCTGCTCCTGTACTCGAATCCTCTCGCTATAAATGCCAGCATACCATTCGCCTTTTTCACCGCCTGCTGTACCTGCATGCCCATTTTCAATGACTGGTGTATAATGACACCCAGGTCTCGTTGCACCTCCCCTTTTCCTAATCGGCCACCATTCAGATAATAATCTGTTTTCCTATTTTTGTCACCAAAGTGGATAACTTCACATTTATCCACATTAAATTGCATCTGCCATGAATTTGCCCACTCACCCAACCTATCCAAGTCACTCTGCATCCTCTTAGCATCCTCCTCACAGCTAACACTGCCACCCAGCTTCGTGTCATCCGCAAACTTGGAGATGCTGCATTTAATTCCCTCATCCAAGTCATTAATATATATTGTAAACAACTGGGGTCCAGCACTGAGCCTTGCCGTACCCCACTAGTCATCGCCTGCCATTCTGAAAAGGTCCCGTTTATTCCCACTCTTTGCTTCCTGTCTGCTAACCAATTCTCCATCCACATCAATACCTTACCCCCAATACCGTGTGCTTTAAGTTTGCACACTAATCTCCTGTGTGGGACCTTGTCAAAAGCCTTTTGAAAATCCAAATATACCACATCCACTGGTTCTCCCCTATCCACTCTACTGGTTACATTCTCAAAAAATTCTATGAGATTCGTCAGACATGATTTTCCTTTCACAAATCCATGCTGACTTTGTTCGATCATTTCACTGCTTTCCAAATGTGCTGTTATCACATCTTTGATAACTGACTCCAGCAGTTTCCCCACCACCGACGTTAGGCTAACCAGTCTATAATTCCCCGGTTTCTCTCTCCCTCCTTTTTTAAAAAGTGGGGTTACATTAGCCACCCTCCAATCCTCAGGAACTAGTCCAGAATCTAAAGAGTTTTGAAAAATTATCACTAATGCATCCACTATTTCTTGGGCTACTTCCTTAAGCACTCTAGGATGCAGACCATCTGGCCCTGGGGATTTATCTGCCTTCAATCCCTTCAATTTACCTAACACCACTTCCCTACTAACAAGTATTTCGCTCAGTTCCTCCATCTCACTGGACCCTCTGTCCCCTACTATTTCTGGAAGATTATTTATGTCCTCCTTAGTGAAGACAGAACCGAAGTAATTATTCAATTGGTCTGCTGTATCCTTGCTCCCCATAATCAATTCACCTGTTTCTGTCTGTAGGGGACCTACATTTGTCTTTACCAGTCTTTTCCTTTTTACATATCTATAAAAGCTTTTACAGTCAGTTTTTATGTTCCCTGCCAGTTTTCTCTCATAATCTTTTTTCCCCTTCCTAATTAAGCCCTTTGTCCTCCTCTGCTGAACTCTGAATTTCTCCCAGTCCTCAGGTGAGCCACTTTCTCTGGCTAATTTGTATGCTTCTTCTTTGGAATTGATACTATCCCTAATTTCTCTTGTCAGCCACAGGTGCACTACCTTCCTTGATTTATTCTTTTGCCAAACTGGGATGGACAATTGTTGTAGTTCATCCATGCAACCTTTAAATGCTTGCCATTGCATATCCACCGTCAATCCTTTAAGTGTCATTTGCCAGTCTATCTTAGCTAATTCACGTCTCATACCTTCAAAGTTACCCCTCTTTAAGTTCAGAACCTTTGTTTCTGAATTAACTATGTCACTCTCCATCTTAATGAAGAATTCAACCATATTATGGTCACTCTTACCCAAGGGGCCTCTCACGACAAGATTGCTAATTAACCCTTCCTCATTGCTCAAAACCCAGTCCAGAATAGCCTGCTCTCTAGTTGGTTCCTCGACATGTTGGTTCAAAAAACCATCCCGCATACATTCCAAGAAATCCTCTTCCTCAGCACCTTTACCAATTTGGTTCACCCAATCTACATGTAGATTGAAGTCATCCATTATAACTGCTGTTCCTTTATTGCACACATTTCTAATTTCCTGTTTAATACCATCTCCGACCTCATTACTACAGTTAGGTGGCCTGTACACAACTCCCACCAGCGTCTTCTGCCCCTTAGTGTTACGCAGCTCTACCCATATCGATTCCACATCTTCCCGGCTTATGTCCTTCCTTTCTATTGCGTTAATCTCTTCTTTAACCAGCAACGCCACCCCACTTCCCCTTCCTTCATGTCTATCCCTCCTGAATATTGAATATCCCTGAACGTTGAGCTCCCATCCCTGGTCACCCTGGAGCCATGTCTCTGTGATCCCAACTATATCATAATCATTAATAACAATCTGCACTTTCAATTCATCCACCTTATTACGAATGCTCCTTGCATTGACACACAAAGCCTTCAGGCGCTCTTTTACAACTCTCTTAGCCCTTATACAATTATGTTGAAAAGTGGCCCTTTTTAATGCTTGCCCTGGATTTGTCGGCCTGCCACTTTTACTCTTCTCCTTAGTACTTTTTGCTTCTACCCTCACTTTACACCCCTCTGTCTCTCTGCACTGGTTCCCATCCCCCTGTTGTGAACTAACCTCCTCACGCATAGCCTCTTTAATTTGATTCCCACCCCCCAACCATTCTAGTTTAAAGTCACCTCAGTAGCCCTCGCTAATCTCCCTGCCAGGATATTGGTCCCCCTAGGATTCAAGTGTAACCCGTCCTTTTTGTACAGGTCACGCCTGCGCCAAAAGAGGTCCCAATGATCCAAAAACTTGAATCCCTGCCCCCTGCTCCAATCCCTCAGCCACGCATTTATCCTCCACCTCATCGCATTCCTACTCTCACTGTCGCGTGGCACAGGCAGTAATCCTGAGATTACTACCTTTGCGGTCCTTTTTCTTAACTCCCTTCCTAGCTCCCTATATTCTCCTTTCAGGACCTTATCCCTTTTCCTACCTATGTCATTGGTACCTATATGTATCACGACCTCTGGCTCCTCACCCTCCCACTTCAGGATATCTTGGACACGATCAGAAATACCCCGGACCCTGGCACCAGGGAGGCAAACTACCATCCGGGTCTCTGGACTGCGTCCACAGAATCGCCTATCTGACCCCCTTACTATCGAGTCCCCTATCACAACTGCCCTCCTCTTCCTTGCCCTACCCTTCTGAGCTACAGGGCCAGACTCTGTGCTGGAGGCACGGCCACTGTCGCTTCCCCCGGGTAAGCTGTCCCCCCCAACAGTACTCAAACAGGAGTACCTATTGTTAAGGGGCACAGCCACCGGGGAACTCCCTATTACCTGACTCTTCCCCTTCCCCCTCCTAACCGTGACCCACTTGTCTGCCTCCCGTGGCCCCGGCGTGACCACCTGCCTGCAACTCCTCTCTATCACCTCCTCGCTCTCCCTGACCAGACGAAGGTCATCGAGCTGCAGCTCCAGTTCCGTAACGCGGTCCCTTAGGAGCTGCATCTCGATGCACTTGGCGCAGATGTAGACATCCGGGAGGCTTGGAGACTCCAGGGCCTCCCACATCCGACAGCGAGAACAGCAAACTGCCCTCACACTCATACTGCCCCTCTTCTCAAATAGCAACAGAAAGTGAATGCCAAACCTTCCTCGCCTCGCCTGTTTCCGCCTAAGCCCGTTGAGCCGAAGCCCTTAAGCCTTCACTCTGCTCCCGATAATGATATTATTGATCATTATAAAATGTCTTTCTGGTGCTTTCTATTCCGTCTCCACTTCCTTCCTCTTTTCCCGACCATAATTTCCCTCTCAGTCCATAACAAGAATCAGAATCAGGTTAATCATCACTCACATCATGAAATTTGTGGGGTTTTTTTTGTGGCAGCAGTACAGTGCAATACATAAAATTGCTGCAGTATTATGCAAAAGCCTTTGACACCATTGGTATATATGTGTCTAAGGCTTTTGCATAGTCCTGTAGTCTTCTCAACTTCTTATCAAATATAGCAACTGACATGCCTTCTTTATAATTGCATCAATATGCTGGGCCTAGAGATTAATATGTTGGGTCTGATCCTCAGAGATGTTGACACCCAGGAACTTGAAACTGCTCATCCTTTCTACTTCTGATTCCTCGATGAGGAATGGGGAATGTTCCCACGACTTCCCCTTGCTGAAGTTCACAATCAGTTCCTTGGTCTTTCTGATTTTGAGTGCAAGGTTGTTGGTGCAACACCATTCAACCAGATGATCTATTTCATTCTTGTACACCTCCTCATCACCATCTGAAATCCTGCCAACAATAGTTGTGCCTAGCCACACAGTCCTGAGAGTAGAGACAGTAGAGCATTGGGTTAAGCATGTATCCTTGAGGTGTGTCAGTGCTGACTGTCAGTGAAGAGGACATATTATTTTATATTTGCACTGACTGTTGTCTACCAATGAGGAAGTCAAGGATACAGTTGCAGAGGGAGTTACAGACACTCAGGTTTTGGAGCTTGTTGATTAGTACTGAGGGCTTGATGGTGTGGAACACCAAGCTGTAACTAACAAACAGCAGTCTGAGATAAGTATTGCTATTTTCCATGTGATCTAAGGCTGAGTGGAGAGCCAATGAAATTGCATCCACTGTAGACCTATTGAAGAGAAAGACAAATTGCGGCAGTCCAGGTTCTTGGTTAGGCAGGAGTTGATTCTGGCCATATCCAACCTCTCAAAGCACTTCATCACAGCAAATGTGAGTAAAACTAGGTGACAGTGATTGGGACAGCTCACACTGCTCTTCTTGGGCACTGGTATGGCCACCAGCACAGCCAAGACAATATGGTTGAAGTATAAACCCGAGAGATTGTTCAGTGTTCATTTACCAAAAGCAAGTAAGGTGAAAGAATCAAAACCTATCAAAAGAAAACTAGAAAACAAGTCTTTCTGAATCTGTGCACAAAATTAATTCATAAGGATTTAACTCTGAAGTTATCTGAAAGTTAAATTCATAATGAAATGGCTAAGCAAGCTTTGAATGCTTCAGCAAATTCTGAGTAAACATCTAATAGAGATCATTGTCATAGTTTAAAATGAACCTAATTTTTAAACATTTTTCAACTGGTATTGAATATTCCATGAAAACCACGGTGTCCATCTAAAATACTGTAGTTCCATTTGTTCCTGTTTAGTCTATATCCCACAAAACCTTTCCTGTCTTGTTCCAGTTACACACCTCCCTCTGCATGAAGAGGTACACCCCAGACCACTTTTAAATGGGAGCTTAACTTGTAGCTGAGTTTAACTTCCCTAATATGGATTGGGATCTCTTGAGTGCTAGTTACTTAGATAGACAGTATTTGTTAGGTGCATTTAGGACAGGTTTTTTAAATCGATATATAGATAGTTCAACAAGAGGACCTGGTGCTTGGTAATAAGGCTGTCCAGATAGGTGACTAACCTTTCAATGAGAGAACAATGAAGGAACTGCAATCACAACTCCAAGTTTTAAGATAGCAGTAAATAATAATTATGGACCTTGCAAGAGAATACTAAATTGGAGGACAAATTACAAGAGTACTAGGTAGAAATTAAGAAAAATTAATTGGGAACATTTGACATGTGAAGGGTCTTTAAAGACCAACTGAACAGAGCACCACTGAGTGCTCTGATCTGGACACTAAACACTGGCTCCTGCTCTGACTCTTCATTTATGACCCTGCCCTCTAACTGTCCCTCATTCCTGTCCAAAAACAATCTCTATGAACCTAGAAAGCAGCTAAGTCTGAACCAAGACGATGACAGACATCACAGATCAGTGCCATTTTGACCAGATAAAGAACATTGTGGATAAATCCTCAGCATCTAACGGAAAATACATGGGTTTAGTAAGATGTTTGACATGGGAGGCTCCCATTTCTCATGGGAGGCTCAGTTAAAGATTATGATGAATGACCTGGATGAAAATTAGATGGGTTGGTTAGTAAGTCTGCAGGTATTTATTTGTGTGAAGTTCTGCATAGGTACATTCCAATGAGACAGGGAAGATATTGTAGGGTACAGGAACCGTGGTGTACAAAGGCTGTAGTAAATCTAGTCAACAAAAAAAGCTTACAAAAGGTTCAGAGAGCTAGGCAATGTTAGAGATCCAGAAGATTATAAGGCTAACAGGAAAGAGCTTAAGAAGGAAATTAGGAGAGGCAGAAGGGGCCATGAGAAGGCCTTGGCGGGCAGGATTAAGGAAATCCCCAAGGCATTCTACAAGTATGTGAAGAGCAAGAGGATGAGACATGAAAAAATAGGACCTATCAAGTGTGACAGTGGGAAAGTGTGTACAGAACCGGAGGAAATAGCAGAGGTACTTAATGAATACTTAATGAGTACTTCAGTATTCACTATGGAAAAGGATCTTGGTGATTGTAGTGATGACTTGCAGCAGACTGAAAAGCTTGAGAATGTAGATATTAAGAAACAGGATGTGCTGGAGCTTATGGAAAGCATCAAGTTGGATAAGTCGCCGGGACCAGATGAGATGTACCCCAGGCTAATGTGGGAGGCGAGGGAGGAGATTGCTGAGCCTCTGGCGATGACCTTTGAATCATCAATGGGGACAGGAGACGTTCCGGAGGATTGAAGGGTTGCGGATGTTGTTCCCTTATTCAAGAAAGGGAGTAGAGATAGCCCAGGAAATTATAGACCAGTGAGTCTTACTTCAGTGGTTGGTAAGTTGATGGAGAAGATACTGAGAAGCAGGATTTATGAACATTTGGAGAGGTATAATATGATTATGAATAGTCAGCATGGCTTTCTCAAGGGCAGGTCATGCCTTACGAACCTGATTGAATTTTTTGAGGATGTGACGAAACACGTTGATGAAGGAAGAGCAGTAAATGTAGTGTATATGGATTTCAGCAAGGCATTTGATAAGGTACCCCATGCAAGGCTTATTGAGAAAGTAAGGAGGCATGGGATCCAAGGGGACATTGCTTTGTGGATCCAGAACTGGCTTGCCCATAGAAGGCAAAGAGTGGTTGTAGATGGGTCATATTCTGCATGGAGGTCGGTGACCAGTGGAGTGTCTCAGGGATCTGTCCTGGGACCCTTACTCTTTGTGATTTTTATAAATGACCTGGATAAGGAAGTGGAGGGATGGGTTAGTAAGTTTGCTGATGACACAAAGGTTGGGGGTGTTGTGGATAATGTGGAGGGCTGTCAGGTTACAGCAGGACATTAATAGGATACAAAACTGGGCTGAGAAGTGGCAGATAGAGTTCAACCCAGATAAGTGTGAAGTGGTTGATTTTGGGAGGTCAACTATGATGGCAGAATATAGTATTAATGGTAAGACTCTTGGCAGTGTGGAGGATCAGAGGGATCTTGGGGTCTGAGTCCGTAGGACGCTCAAAGCAGCTGTGCAGTTTGACTCTGTAGTTAAGAAGGCATACGGTGTGCTGGTCTTCATCAATTGTGGAACTGAATTTAGGAGCTGAGAGGTAATGTTGCAGCTATATAGGACCCAGGTCAGACCCCACTTGGAGTACTGTACTCAGTTCTGGTCACCTCACTAAGGAAGGATATGGAAACCATACAAAGGGTGCAGAGGAGATTTACAAGGATGTTGCCTGGATTGGGGAGCATGCCTTATGAAAATAGGTTGAGTGAACTTGGCCTTTTCTCCTTGGAGCAACGGAGGATGAGAGGTGACCTGATAGAGGTGTATAAGATTATGAGAGGCATTGATCGTGTGGATAGTCAGAGGCTTTTTCCCAGGGCTGAAATGGCTGCCACAAGAGGGCACAGGTTTAAGGTGCTTGGGAGTAGGTACAGAGGAGATGTCAGGGGTAAGTATTTTACGCAGAGAGTGGTGAATGCGTGGAATGGGCTGCCGGCAACAGTGGTGGAGGTGGATATGATAGGGTCTTTTAAGAAGACTTTTGGTTCGGTACATAGAGCTTAGAAAAATAGAGGGTTGTGGGTAACCCTAGTGATTTCTAAAGTAGGGACATGTTAGGCACAACTTTGTGGGCCGAAGGGCCAGTATGTGGTGGAGGTTTCCTACATTTCTATGTTTCCATGATATGAAGACTGGTGGTGCTGCTGTGGATAACAGAAAATTAGCGAAGGTTACAGTGGGAAAAGGATCATTTGGAAATATGGGTGGAGCAAACATAATGAACTTGACAAACACTTGGCTGAGGGATGATAACACACTCAAAAACATGTAAAGGAGAATGCAACCAGATTACTCAAAACTTCTCCGCTATTCATTATACTCATGTAGTCACACCTAGGCTGCTAGAAGTTGGGTGACAGTCAGAGGGGGGAAAGTGAAGGTGAGTAGACAGGTAGTGCAGAGCCTCCAGCACTGAGTCTGACCCTGTGGTAAAGAAGGGTAGGTCGGAGAAGAAGACAGCTGTCGTCACTGGGGACTCTGTAGTCAGGGAGCAGACAGGAGATTTTGTGGACATGAGAAGAACACCCGCATGGTTTGTTACCTCCCAGGTCCCAGGGTCCGGGATGTCTCTGACCGGGTGCACGACATCCTGGTACGAGAGGGAAAGCAACCAGAAGTTGTGATACATGTTGGAACCAATGACATAGGCGGGAAAGGGGATGAGGTCCTGAAGTGTGAGTTTCAGGAACTCGGCAGAAGGCTGAAGAACAGGACCTCAAGACTGGCGTTCTCAGGATTGCTACCAGTGCTATGTGATAGTGATGTTAAGAATTGGAGGAGATGGCAGTTGAATGCGTGGCTGAGGAGTTGGTGCAGGTGACAGGGTTTTAGATTTTTGGATCATTGGGATCTCTTCTGGGGAAGGTGGGACCTGCACAGATTGGATGGGTTGCACCTGAACTTGAGGGGGAGCAATATCCTTGCAAGTACGTTTGCTAGCATGGTTCGGGAGGGTTTAAACTAATTTGCAAGGGGGATGGGACACGGAGCAATAGAGCAGTGAAAGAAGTACATGGCGTAAAGCCAGATCTAACATACAGAGAGGCTTTGAGGAAAGAGAAGCAGAATAAAGGGTGTAAAGGTAGTAAGGTAGAAGGGCGAAAGTGCGTGATGCAAGAGGCATCAGGAACAAAGGTGATGAACTGAGAGCTTGGATACATACATGGAATTATGATGTAGTGGCCATTACAGAGACTTGGCTGGCACCAGGGCAGGAATGGATTCTCAATATTCCTGGATTTCAGTGCTTTAAAAGGGGGGAAAGGGGAGGAGGGGTGGCATTACTGGTCAGGGATACTATTACAGCTACGAAAGGGTGGGTAATGTAGCAGGATCCTCTTTTGAGTTAGTATGGGTAGAAGCCAGGAACAGGAAGTGAGCAGTTACTCTATTGGGAGTATTCTATAGGCCCCCTGGTAGCAGCAGAGATACTGAGGAGCAGATTGGGAGGCAGATTTTGGAAAGGTGCAAAAATAACAGGGTTGTTATCATGGGTGACTTTAACTTCCCTAATATTGATTGGCACCTGATTAGCTCCAATGGTTTAGATGGGGCAGAGTTTGTTAAGTGTGTCCAGGACGGATTCCTGGCACAGTATGTTGACAGGCCGAATGGGGGAATGCCATACTAGATCTAGTATTAGGTAACGAACCGGGTCAGGTCACAGATCTCTCAGTGGGTGAGCATCTGGGGGACAGTGACCACCGCTCCCTGGCCTTTAGCATTATCATGGAAAAGGACAGAATCAGAGAGGACAGGAAAATTTTTTAACTGGGGAAGGGCAAATTATGAGGCTATAAGGCTAGAACTAGCGGGTGTGAATTGGGATGATGTTTTTGCAGGGAAATGTACTATGGACATGTGGTCGATGTTTAGCGATCTCTTGCAGGATGTTAGGGATAAATTTGTCCCAGTGAGGAAGATAAAGAATGGCAGGGTGAAGGAGCCATGGGTGAAAAGTGAGGTGGAAAATCTAGTCAGGTGGAAGAAGGCAGCATACATGAGGTTTAGGAAGCAAGAATCAGATGGGTCTATTGAGGAATATAGGGTAGCAAGAAAGGAGCTTAAGAAGGGGCTGAGAAGAGCATGAAGGGGGCATGAGGAGGCCTTGGCAAGTAGGGTAAAGGAAAACCCCAAGGCATTCTTCAATTATGTGAAGAACAAAAGGATGACAGGAGTGAAGGTAGGACCGATTAGAGATAAAGGTGGGAAGATGTGCCTGGAGGCTGTGGAAGTGAGCGAGGTCCTCAATGAGTACTTCTCTTCGGTATTCACCAATGAGGGGGAACTTGATGACAGCGAGGACAATATGAGTGAGGTTGGTGCTCTGCAGCATGTTGATATTAAGGGAGAGGAGTTGTTAAAATACATTAGGACGGATAAGTCCCCGGGGCCTGACGGAATATTCCCTAGGCTGTTCCACGAGGCGAGGGAAGAGATTGCTGAGCCTCTGGCTAGGATCTTCATGTCCTCGCTGTCCACGGAAATGATACTGGAGGATTGGAGGGAGGCGAATGTTGTCCCCTTGTTCAAAAAAGGTAGTAGGGATAGTCCGGGTAATTGTAGACCAGTGAGCCTTACGTCTGTGGTGGGAAAGCTATTGGAGAAGATTCTTAGAGATAGGATCTATGGGCATTTAGAGAATCATGGTCTGATCAGGGACAGTCAGCATGGCTTTGTGAAGGGCAGATCGTGTCTAACAAGCCTGATAGAGTTCTTTGAGGAGGTGACCAGGCATATAGATGAGGGTAGTGCAGGATGTGATTTACATGGATTTTAGTAAGGCATTTGACAAGGTTCCACACGGTAGGCTTATTCAGAAAGTCAGAAGGCATGGGATCCAGGGAAGTTTGACCAGGTGGATTCAGAATTGGCTTGCCTGCGCAAAGCAGAGGGTAGTGGTGGAGGGAGTACATTCAGATTGGAGGGTTGTGACTAGAGGTGTCCCACAAGGATCGGATCTGGGACCTCTACTTTTCCTGATTTTTATTAATGACCTGGATGTGGGGGTAGAAGGGTGGGTTGGCAAGTTTGCAGACGACACAAAGGTTTGTGGGTTGTGGATGGTGTAAAGGATTGTTGAAGATTGCAGACAGACATTGATAGGATGCAGAAGTGGGCTGAGAAGTGGCAGATGGAATTGAACCCAGAGAAGTGTGTGGTGGTACACTTTGGAAGGACAAACTCCAAGGCAGAGTACAAAGTAAATGGCAGGATACTTGGTAGTGTGGAGAAACAGAGGGATCTGGGGGTACATGTCCACAGATCCCTGAAAGTTGCCTCACAGGTAAATAGGGTAGTTAAGAAAGCTTATGGGGTGTTAGCTTTCATAAATCGAGGGATAGAGTTTAAGAGTCACGAAGTAATGATGCAGCTCTATAAAACTCTGGTTAGGCCACACTTGGAGTACTGTGTCCAGTTCTGGTCGCCTCACTATTGGAAGGATGTGGAAGCATTGGAAAGGGTACAGAGGAGATTTACCAGGATGCTGCCCGGTTTAGAGAGTATGCACTATGGTCAGAAATTAAGGGAGCTAGGGCTTTACTCTTTGGAGAGAAAGAAGATGAGACGAGACATGATAGATGTGTACAAGATATTAAGAGGAACAGATAGAGTGGACAGCCAGCGCCTCTTCCCCAGGGCACCACTGCTCAATACAAGAGGGCATGGCTTTAAGGTAAGGGGTGGGAAGTTCAAGGGGGATACTAGAGGAAGGTTTTTTCTCAGAGAGTGGTTGGTGCGTGGAATGCACTGTCTGAGTCAGTGGTGGAGGCAGATACACTAGTGAAGTTTAATAGGCTACTAGACAGGTATATGGAGGAAATTAAAGTGGGGGGTTATATGGGAGTCAGGGTTTAAGGGTCAGCAGAACATTGTGGGCCGAAGGGCCCATACTGTGCTGTACTATTCTATGTTCTATATGGGCTTCAAACCCCCATTTGTATCAGTTCACCATAGCCCTCGATTTCCATTCTGTATTTCCCTCTCTATATGAAGACTCCCCTCCTAGCTGCACCTTTTAATCCTTGTCTGGTCCAGAATGCCGCAGTTTCTGTATACTTCTTATCACTAAATCACTTTCCAACCCCACTTCACAACCGGCAATTCTGGAAGTCTGTATTTTCACAGGAACTAATGTAACAAATAAAAATCAATTGTATACTCAAAGTGAAATCGAAGATTTTTACCCCTTAATTTATTAGTTAATCTCAATATCTACAGTTGGGAAATTGTATTATTGGCAGAGAAAGAAATATTCCAACACAAAAGACTTGTCTAAAAGGCATATCACTACAACAAATCATTAATAGCTTGGTCGTATTTTAACTGGTACGGAGAAGGTGAAGTGAGGTGGCAAATGAAATATAGATTATCAATCATATTTGCCACACGAGGTTCTGCAGATGCTGGAAATCCTGAGCAAAACAAAGCAAAAATTGAAGAGTTCATCAGGTCAAGTAGCAACTATGGTAGATGAAGTCTTGATGAAGAGTCTTGGCTGAGATGTCAACTGTTTATTTCTCTCCTTAGATGTTGCCTGACCTGCAGAGTTCCTCCAGCAATTTCTGTGCATTGTTGTTATTCACTACAATCCTAGCCTTGTTTGATAATGATATGCCTTCAGATTTATTTTAACTTAACTCATATAGAAGCTCCTGAATGTCAGCATGGGGTGCAAAGAACTAATTTTAATATTACACTGAGAGTCTAAATTATTAAGAAGTAAACACAGGACAAATATAAGCTACATACATTCACAAAGTAAAGGTTTGAAAATTTCCTTCCGATGAAGTCTTCATGATTGAATATTTTCATAGCCCAGATAAAAATACACAATATCTGATATTCAGGCTAGCAAAACATTTTTTCATGAAAATTGCTAAATGATATGCATTTATTTGCTGAAAACATGCTTTACAGGGCTCTGAGCATTTGGAATAAGCAGACCAACTGTGAACAGAGAAAAAAAAGTCAGCAGTAACAAAACTAAATTCTTTCACATGAACCAACACCTGACAGTAAAAAGAGAAAGGCAGGCCCCTCCCAGGCCAAAATGAAAAAAATTATTGACTGAAGCTATCCGTTCCTAAATTTCTTTCTATCACTTTATTATTATTCACATTTCTATTTCTGCCTTCATGTCCAAAGCAGTCTACACTCAAAGTTGTATGAATACCATCTTTATATCAGTTCAGTTTGTGTAGCATAACTTAAATGACAGATTGAATTTATAAAGAAGAACCCTCATAGCAAAAAACTGTCTCTTCACATAAAGACCATGAAAAATAATACATTAAGTACCTTCAGGGAACTATATTCATTGTTCTGTTTTTTTTTTCAATCACTGAAGACATAGAGTTACAGAGCAGTGTAACTGTAGGTCTTCAGATGATTCTGATTTTTCAGTTTGAGCATCTCCATTAGCACCAACCCACTGCTGTTTTCCTGAGTTTTCTATAGGGCCACTTACTGATGGAAACTAATTTCAATTTCTAGCACATGAGCAATCTGCAGTGGTTGACATCCATGGAATTAGAATAAATATGATTAACAAGTGGCACATTAAAGTAAATTTATTATCAAAATAAATATGTATATGTCACCATATACTACCTTGAGATTCATTTTCTTTCACAACAGAACAAAGAAAGACAACAGAATCAATGAAACACTGCACGCAAAGACTGACAAACATCCAATTTGTGAAAGAAGACATTGGTGCATATACAACAAACAAACAAATAAATAAATAAATAAGCAAGCAAGCCCAAAGGTTGTGGGATCATTTCAAATTTGAGGTGACTGAAGTTATCCACTTTGGTTCAGAAGTCTGATGGTTGAGGAAGGTTAACTGTTCCTGAACTTGTTGGTGTGGGACCTAAGGCTTCTGTAGCTTCTTCCAGATGCCAGCAGCAAGACGACAGCATGGCCTGGGCAGTGGGGGTCCTTGATGTTGGATGCTGCTCTTTAGTGACAGCAGTCCTTGTAGATGTACTAAATTGTGGGGAGGGCTTTGCTTGAACTGAGCTGTATCCACCACCTTTTAGACCATAAAACCACATACCATAGGAGCAGAATTAGGCCATTTGGCCTACGGCATAGGCACTACCATTCTATCAAAGCTGATTTATTATGCCTCTCAACCCCATTCTCCTGCCTTCACCCTGTAGCTTTTGAAGCCCTTACAAATCAAGGACCTATCAACCTCTGCTTTAAATTTACCCAATGACTTGGCTTCTACAGCAAAGAATTCCACAAATCCACCACCCTGTGGCTAAGAACTGTTTCCTCATATTTTTGTTCTAAAGGGTTGTCTTTTTATTCTGAGGTTGTGTCCTCTGGTCCTAGACTCTGCCACTAAAGGAAATACCCTCTTCACATCCGCTCTACCCATAATAGAATCAATGAAAGACCGCACTAGCTTGGGTATTCAACCAGTGTGCAAAATACAACCAACTGCACAAATACAAAAAAAGAAAGAAATAATAATATTAAATAAATAAACACTAAACATCAAGAACATGAGATGAAGAGTCCTTGAAAGCAAGTCTATAGGTTGTGGGAACATTTCAGTGATGGGGCTGGTGAAGTTGTGTGAAGTTATCCCTACTGGTTCAAGAGCCTGATGGGTGAGGGGTAATAACCATTCCTGAACCTGGTGCTATGTGATCTGAGGCCCCTGTACTTTCTTCCTGATGATAGCAGCAAGAAAAAAGCATGATCTAGGAGGCACGTCCCTGATGATGGATGCTGCTTTCCTGCGACAATACTCCCTCTGACAATGCAGCCTGACCTCCTGAGTTCCTCAAACACGAGGAAATCTGCAGATGCTGGAAATTCAAGCAACACACACAAAAAAATGCTGGTGAACGCAGCAGGCCAGGCAGCATCTATAGGAAGAGGTACAGTTGACATTTCGGGCCGAGACCCTTCGTCAGGACTAACTGAAAGAAGAGATAGTAAGAGATTTGAAAGTGGGAGGGGGAGGGGGAGATCCAAAATGATAGGAGAAGACAGGAGGGGAGGGATGGAGCCAAGAGCTGGAAAGTTGATTGGCAAAAGGGATACGAGGCTGGAGAAGGGAGAGGGTTATGGGATGAGAGGCCTAGGGAGAAAGGAAGGGGGGGAGCTCAGAGGATGGGCAAGGAGTTATAGTGAGAGGGACAGAGGGAGAAAAAAGGGGGGGGGATAATAAATAAATAAATAAGGGATGGGGTACGAAGGGGAGGTGGGGCATTAACGGAAGTTAGAGAAGTCAGTGTTCGTGCCATCAGGTTGGAGGCTACCCAGATGGAATGCAAGCCGACTCACAGATGAAGTGTCGCCTCACCTTGAAGGATTGTCTGGGGCCCTGAATGGTGGTGAGGGAGGAGGTATAAGGGCATGTGTAGCACTTGTTCCGCTTACAAGGATAGGTGCCAGGAAGGGTGATATACTGCGTCCAGTGCTCCCAATGCAACCTTCTATATATCGGCGAGACCCAACGCAGGCTGGGAGACCGTTTCGCTAAACACCTAGGCTCTGTCCGCCAGAGAAAGCAGGATCTCCCAGTGGCCACACATTTTAATTCCACGTCCCATTCCCATTCTGATGTGTCTACCCACGGCCTCCTCTACTGTAAAGATGAAGCCACACTCAGGTTGGAGGAACACCACCTTATATTCCGTCTGGGTAGCCTCCAACCTGATGGCATGAACATCAACTTTTCTAACTTCCGTTAATGCCCCACCTCCCCTTCGTACCCGATCTGCTATTTATTTACTTATTTATTACTAGTATTCTTATTTATTTATTTATTTCCCCCTTTTTTCCCTCTCTCTCTTTTTTCTCCTTTTGTCCCTCTCACTATAACTCCTTGCCCATCCGCTGGGCTCCCCCGCCCCCCTGCACCTTTCTTTCTCCCTAGGCCTCCCATCCCATAATCCTCTTCCCTTCTCCAGCTTCGTATCCCTTTTGCCAATCAACTTTCCAGCTCTTAGCTCCATCCCTCCCCCTCCTGTCTTCTCCTATCATTTCGTATCTCCCCCTCCCGCTCCCACTCAAAGGAAATTACAGTATCACAGTAGTGTTACAAGTGCAGAGATATACAAATATTAGAAGAGATGTACGAAAGAATAAAAAATAAGTTACCTCAAACAGTCAAACATGAGGGGGTCATCACTTCCACAGCTATAGGTTGACTCATTATAGAGCCTAATGGCCGAGGGTAAGAATGACTTCTATAGTGCTCTTTGGAGCAGTACTAAAAGTTTACTAAAACTGCTCCTCTGTTCAGCCAAGGTGAGGAATATTGTCCAGAATTGCCAGGATTTTCCGTAGGGTCCTTTCTTCTACCACACCCTCCAGTGTGTCCAGTTTGACTCCTATAACAGAGCCAGCCTTACTAATCAGTTTATTGAGCCTACTGGGATCACCTGCATTGATGTCATTGCCCCAGCACACCACTGCATAGAAGACTGTACTGGCAACAACAGACTGGTCGAACATGTGAAGGAGAGCCCTGCATACTCCAAGGGGCCTCAGTCTCCTCAGTAAGGAGAGGTGACTCTGGTCCTTCTTGTACAGCCTCTGTGTTGGTGCTCCACTCAAGTCTGTCATCCAGGTGCACCCCCAGGTACTTACATAATAGGCATCCGTTAGTCTCATGAGACCATGGATTTGCACCTTGGAAGGTTTCCAGGGTGCAGGCCTGGGCAAGGTTGTATGGAAGACCAGTAGTTGCCCATGCTGCAAGTCACCCCTCTCCACACCACCGATGTTGTCCAAGGGAAGAGCATTAGGACCCATACAGCTTGGCACCGGTGTCGTCGCAGAGCAATGTGTGGTTAAGTGCCTTGCTCAAGGACACACACAGTGCCTCAGCCAAGGCTCGAACTAGCAACCTTCAAATCACTAGATGAACACCTTAACCACTTGGCCACGTGCCAACATGAGTACTTATAGGTCCTCACCATCAATAATAACAGGGAGCAGTGCAGGCTTAGTCTTCCTAAGGTCCATCACCATCTCCTCTGTCTGACCGATGTTGAGCTGCAGATGATTCAGCTTGCACCATTTGACAAAGTCTCCTACCAGGGCCCTGTATTCATCCTCCCATTCTCCCTTTATACATCCAACTATTGCTGAATCACAGAATTTCTGCAGATGGCATAACTCAGTACTGTATACAGGTATACAGGGTAAACTGGAAAGGAACCAATACAGTCACTTGTGGGGCCTTCGTGCTGCTTCTAGCCATGTTTAACACACATTTCTGATGCCATACAAACTGTGGCCTGCCTGTCAGGTATCCATTATCCAGGATTCAATGGAAGTGAAAACTACATAGAATGGAGCTTTTGCCCCAACAATGAGGGCTGTATAGAATTAAAAGCACTTGAAAAATCAAAAAAACATGATCCTCACAGTTCTGCCCTGCTTATCTAAATGGGAGTAGGCTCTGCTCAGCAGGTAGATGACAGCATTGTCGACTCCAATGTGCTCCTGGTAAGCAAACTGGAGAGGATCAAGAACTGATCTGATCAGGGGTCGGACCTGAGCCAGGACCAGCCTCTCTAGGGTCTTCATGTTGTGTAAGGCTGACAGAACGGTCACATGTGCAAACATCAGTAATCAAACGTAAATAAATGTAAACATATGAACAGGTTCAACAATTATCAACAGAACAATGAGAGCAGGAAAAATCATTTATTGCAACGCACATCAACGTTGCTGGTGAACGCAGCAGGCCAGGCGGCATTTCTAGGAAGAGGTACAGTCGACCTTTCAGGCTGAGACCCTTCGTCAGGACTAACTGAAGGAAGAGTTAGTAAGAGATTAGAAAGTGGGAGGGGGAGGGGGAGGTCCAAAATGATAGGAGAAGACAGGAGGGGGAGGGATGAAGCCAAGAGCTGGACAGGTGATTGGCAAAGGGGATATGAGAGGATCATGGGACAGGAGGTCCGGAGAGAAAGACAACGGGGGGGGGGGGGGAGCCCAGAGGATGGGCAAGAGGTATATTCAGAGGGCCAGAGGGAGAAAAAGGACAGTGAGAGAAAGAATGTGTGTATAAAAATAAATAACGGATGGGGTACGAGGGGGAGGTGGGGCATTAGCGGAAGTTAGAGAAGTCGATGTTCATGCCATCAGGTTGGAGGCTACCCAGATGGAATATAAGGTGTTGTTCCTCCAACCCGAGTGTGGCTTCATCTTTACAGTAAAGGAGGCCGTGGATAGACATGTCAGAATGGGAATGAGATGTGGAATTAAAATGTGTGGCCACTGGGAGATCCTGCTTTCTCTGGCGGACAGAGCGTAGGTGTTCAGCAAAGCAGTCTCCCAGTCTGCGTTGGGTCTCGCCAATATATAGAAGGCCACATCGGGAGCACCGGACGCAGTATATCACCCCAGCCAACTCACAGGTGAAGTATTGCCTCACCTGGAAGGACTGTCTGGGGCCCTGAATGGTGGTAAGGGAGGAAGTGTAAGGGCATGTGTAGCACTTGTTCCGCTTACAAGGATAAGTGCCAGGAGGGAGATCAGTGGGGAGGGATGGGGGGGACGAATGGACAAGGGAGTCGTGTAGGGAGCGATCCCTGCGGAAAGCAGAGAAAGCAGGATCTCCCAATGGCCACACATTTTAATTCCACATCCCATTCCCATTCTGACATGTCTATCCACGGCCTCCTCTACTGTAAAGATGAAGCCACACTCAGGTTGGAGGAACAACACCTTATATTCCGTCTGGGTAGCCTCCAACCTGATGGCATGAACATCGACTTCTCTAACTTCCGCTAATGCCCCACCTCCCCCTCGTACCCCATCTGTTATTTATTTTTATACACACATTCTTTCTCTCACTCTCCTTTTTCTCCCTCTGACTATACCCCTTGCCCATCCTCTGGGTTCCCCCCGCCGTCTTTCTCCCTGGACCTCCTGTCCCATGATCCTCTCATATCCCCTTTGTCAATCACCTGTCCAGCTCTTGGCTCCATCCCTCACCCTCCTGTCTTCTCCTATCATTTTAGACCTCCCCCTCCCCCTCCCACTTTCTAATCTCTTACTAACTCTTCCTTCAGTTAGTCCTGACGAAGGGTCTCGGCCTGAAACGTCAACTGTACCTCTTCCTAGAGATACTGCCTGGCCTGCTGCATTCACCAGCAACTTTGATGTGTGTTGCTTGAATTTCCAGCATCTGCAGAATGCTTGTTGTTGCGTTTTTAAAAATCATTTATTGGATGTTGTGCAGGGATAGTTAGGATATTATACCTAAGTGAGTTCTGTTGAGAAGCTAGATAGCTACAGGAAAGAAGCCTCAGAGATTATGTGTGGTGTTAGACTTGTATCATCTCCCCAATGGAAATTTGGTGAATAGGTGACTGCCAGGGTGGATGGAGTCAGCAGTAACTTTACCAGCTCTTTTCTTTGCTCTGGCAATGAACAGAACTATTGATGTCAGTAGCTGATAGCCAATGATCTTCTCTGCTGTGTGGACTTCTCACTGCAATCTGGACTTGGAGAGGCAGTGAAACCAAACCTTGGTAGAAGTGGTCAACACTCTCAGTGACAGCTGAGTAAAAATTCATCCAGATATGCCCTGAGATGTTAAGATTCTAAGATGGTGTAGGAAGAACAATTTCTGCTGGGTTTTCCTAGTGATGAGCGTAAGGTGCTCATCTCACTTCAATGTACTGGTAATGGTAGTCCTAGGAATTTCAATGACTCAACCACAGACACAACATGACCATTAATTTTCAAGGGGGTTTGTGTAGGGGGTTGTCAGCAGGTCAATCCTCAATTCCACTGAGCTACAAGTTGTTATGAGCACACCACGCTGCAAAACAGTCTATCTCTGTTTGATAACAGGTCAGATAATTATAGAGATGAGACCAACTACAGTTGAGTCATCCTCTAAGCCTTAGGATTTTAATGGAAAAAGCAATTAAATGAAAAGCTGATCAAAGTGAATAATGGATAAAAAAACTGGGTAAAATGAAGCATTTTCATTCAATTTAAAGACAATGTTTTCCTTTAAATAAGGGTGAGCCAAAGAAGGCAAAGTAAATTTTATCAATTTCTCATAGATCTGGCTTATCAATCAAATATGAGAGGCCAGTTGCAAGTTCATTGCTTGTGTATCTCCTCAAAATACAGCACCACAGTCTGCACAACTCCCTTCCATATCCTCTGGAATTCAGTGTGGTTTAAGGCAATTTAAAAGCAGAACAATTAAGACAAAGATGGAATGGAATAAACTATTTTGTTTCAGATACTAAAGAGGGACTAAGATTTCTTACTTCTATAGGCTGAACAAAAACAGATTACTTACAGCAATGTCTTCTGGAAACAGATCATCACTAAAAGAACCATCATCAAATACGACCTCGTAGAAAGTTTGTGAGGAAACTCTGGTGACTCCACAACTGTAATACCTTCCATTCTTGTGCTTAGAGATGACTGTTTGCCCAATAGCTAAGTCTTGGAATGGTGGTTTGTTTTTCTTCATTTTGAGGTGGGAAAAGACAAAATTGAAGTTTAACCAAGAGCAATTAGTTCACAATGACAAATAATTTCATTAGAATGTGGCAATATTGCCAATGTGGCAGAATAATATTTTATATCCTTTTTGAAAAATATGGTTTTTCAATGTACATTTATTAACCTTCCATTATAAACCACAGAGCAACTGTTCATTAGTTTTTTGTTACTAAGGTGAAAATATAAAACATATCTAATGTGCTTAAAATTGCAATGAACTTAACTAACCTTATGTAAATTTAAGTGGCAGGTTCAATATAACACCCTATTAATCTCTATCAGTAAATTATATTTTAAAACAAGTATTTAATTAATTTAATTAATTAATAGTTCAGAGCATCATTGAGGTAAATTAATAGTTCAGAGAGAGTGGCAAGAACAGGAAGGCAGATTACTATCTGAATGGTGCCCAGTTAGGAGAAGGGGAAGTACAACGAGATCTGGGTGTCCTTGCTCATCAGTCACTGAAAGTAAGCATGCAGGTACAGCAGGCAGTGAAGAAAGCTAATGGCATGTTGGCCTTCATAACAAGGGGAGTTGAGTATAGGAGCAAAGAGGTCCTTCTGCAGTTGTACAAGGCCCTGGTGAGACCCCACCTGGAGTATTGTGTGCAGTTTTGGTCTCCAAATTTGAGGAAGGACATTCTTGCTATGGAGGGAGTACAGCGTAGGTTCACTGGGTTAATTCCAGGGATGGTAGGAATGTCATATGTTGAAAGATTGGAGTTACTGGGCTTGTATACACTGCAATTTAGAAGGATGAGAGGGGATCTTACTGAAACATATAAGATTATTAAGGGATTGGACATGCTAGAGGCAGGAAACATGTTCCCGATGTTGGGGGAGTCCAGAACCAGAGGCCACAGTTTAAGAATAAGGGGTAGACCATTTAGAACGGAGTTGAGGAAAAACTTTTTCACACAGAGGGTCGTGGATCTGTGGAATACTCTGCCTCAGAAGGCAGCAGAGGCCAATTCTCTGGATTCTTTCAAGAAAGAGTTATGTAGAGCTCTTAAAGATAATAGAGTCAAGGGATATGGGGAGAAAGCAGGAACAGGGTACTGATTGTGGATGATCAGCTACGATCACAGTGAATGGCGGTGCTGGCTCGAAGGGCCGAATGGCCTACTCCTGCTCCTATTGTCTATGTTATCTAAGTCCATTTGATGAGTCACACTAAAAACGAAATTAGTGACTGAAAATAATTTTCCTTCTAAAGGAAATATTAAAAATGTACGCTGGCAATATTTTTCAACATACCACTAATTTACCCCATTAATAGCAAATAAAGTTACACCTAGCTTATGTATTTATTTTTAAAATTGTGATGGTCAAACATCCAAGGTATTACAAAATCAGCTCTTGGATTTTGAAACCTAATTTCTGAATTCACAATCTGCCGATGTGCATTCCACATGAAATACGTACCACACTCGAATTTGTCTTGTGTCTGAAGCACGTGATGAGGACAATGTATGGCCAGTCATCTGCTTCCATTATGATTCCTGCTGCATGGGCACAGGTTACATGGAAGGATGTTGGGCAACGCCCATATGAACACTGAATACAAGCACCCAAAGTCTTTTTAACTCTCTTCCTGCAGAAAACACATTTCTGTAAGGGAAAAGAAGAGTTATGTTTAATCTTCAGGAAGGGTAAGATGAGGCCACATGAACCAATCCTCACAAAGGGATCAGAAGTGGAGACAGTGAGCAATTTCAAGTTCCTGGTTGTCAAGACCTCTGAGAATCTAATCTGGCCCCAACATATTGATGAAGCTATAAGGAAGGCAAGACAGCAGCTATATTTCATGAGGAGCTTGAGGAGATTTGGTTTATCATCTAAAACACTTGAAAACTTCTGCAGATGTACTGTGGAGAGCATTTTGACATGCCGCATCACCGTCTGGTATTGGGGGGGGGGTGGGCTACTGCACAGAATCGAAAGAAGCTACAGAAAGTTGTAAAATTAGTCAGTTCCATCTTGAAAACTAGTCTCCGCAGTATCCAAACTATCTTCAAGGAACGGTGCCTCAGAAAAGCAGCGTCCATTATTAAGGACCCCCATCACCCAGGACATGCCCCCTTCTCATTGTTACTGTCAGGAACAAGGTACAGAAGCCTGAAGGCACGCATTCAGCAATTCAGGAACAGCTTCTTCCCCTCTGCCATCTGATGCCTAAATGGACATTGAACCCATAAACACGACCTCACTTTTTTTGTTTTTATATTATTTCTGTTTTTGCACTATTTTTAATTTAACTATTATATAAATATATATATATATACACACACACATACTGTAATCTCTATATTATCATGTATTGCATTGTTCTACTGCCACTATGTTAACAAATTTCATGACATACGCCTGTCATATTAAACCTGATTCTGATTCTGATCTTTAAGTACGTACTTCAAACTCTCAGGAAAGGTTTTGTTTTCTTACTCAGTTAATCCAAGGGAAGCATACATTCATTGTTACTTCAATATAAGCACCATGATAACCAAAAAGCAAGTTAATTGCTATTAATGTAGATTAGCAGGGATGATTCAAACAATTAATTCAATGAGCAGTAAGCATGCAATGACAGGACACAATTCTCTGACTGGTGAGTATCTATGGAATTACTTATATACAATACTGTACTTCACTTTGTACTTCTGCAATATTATTATGCTTACATAGATCTCCCTTTTACAAAGACTATCATTGCAAGCATTTTATATTGACTGGAGAAATAATCTCCACTCTTTCCACGAGTCTCTTTATTAATATTATTTTCTCTCTCTTCAGATAAATCTGTTCTTTTCTGTTTCAATTTTTTTCTTCCTCTTCTTCAGTATTCAACTGCTAGTTTTTAAAGTTATGTTACCATGTTAACTTTGTTCTGCACCCTTTCATATACATTTACTCTATTCTTTTCACTCTCAACCTTTCTGCAACCAAAGCACTTTATTTTCTCTCTTTTCCAGTTCCAAAAATGCACTCACAGTTTTTCAGACTTGTCGCTTGGTCATCCTATTCCCGACATTATCTTGTACTTTAAATTATCCATCATTGAGGTAAAAATACTCACTTCAATACCATTATCACGGAAACCAATAAAGACAGTACTAACCATATCCTTTTTGCCCCTCCATTTTTATCATGAGTAATAGTTCTAACCAAATTGCATTCTTTGACTTGACAGGCAAACAGATGGTGATAGAAAACTTTACATCAGAGATTCCTAATTAAAAATAACGCACAAAAAATTGTATACCACGTGTTTAGGGGTAGGGAGAAGAGAAAAATTGCAGTAGACAATCGTGAGATATAAAATAACTGCATGGATTTTGTGAAACGGTATTCACTGTGATAAAGTTGGAAAACTGACAGCAAATTTGGATTTTCATACACATAGCACAGTCATTCTGCGGTCAGGTTATGATAACGTGGACCTTTTACCATTAGAATGGAGAATCAGTTAGATTACATGAGTTCATTTGCACATGAATCTCATTCTAAAAACGCTATGTTGTTTGTTGGACAAAGTCCAAGAGAGTTTTAAAAAGTGCAGTGAACCATAATTGCCTTTGAGCGTTAAAAATAATTTGATATGGACTGTGAAAGCTGCCAATAAATATTTCATAAGATCATGGATTTTAAGATAAAAATAATTATATCAACGTATGGTAACTCCTAAATGTTTATGTTCTGATCTTTATTTAACACTTAGTAAAAACAGCTTTTGTTCCTGCTTTGCTGTGTGAAGGGTTTAACGTGATTAGTTACTCTATCAGCTTAATGGTACTACAGCCACTTGACACCAAAGATGCTAAGGAACAGGTGCCCACAGTAACTCACATTGGAAAAATAACTAGTTCACTACACAGAACTCCACACCTCTGAGGATGGACTTCTATTGGTATAAGTATTGAGGATCATTGTTTTGTTACTGAGTACAAAATCCAAGCTCCTATTGAATTGAATATGCTTGTGGCTTATCATTAGCTTCAGGCCTCCAACTGCTTAAGTTCTGAAAGTGAAGTTCCAATTCTGAATTATAGCCTGAGATCCGATGAACAGTAGCTTACTATTACGCCTCTTGTCTTTCTTTGGATAGCTTGTGTGGCGAAATAAGGATGGTATAAATCTTTACACAAGAGGATTAGAACATAAACAGATATAACATAACAAGAACGATTGAGGAACATTGACTGCAAATGTGAAGTGAAACCTTATCTCAATAAAATCAAGTAGCTGTAGCAATGGCAGGCCAGCAGCATCTATGGTATAGAGTATAGTCAACACTTCAGGCTGTGACCCTTCATCGGGACTGGAAAAAAGATGAGGAGTCAAGAGTTAGAAGATGGAGGAGGGGAGGAAGAAACACAAGGTGATAGGTGAAACCATGAGAGGGAAGGGGTGAAGTAAAGAGCTGGGAAGTTGATTTGTGAAAGAGATATAGGGCTGGAGAAGAGGGAGGCTGATAGGAGAGGACAGAAAGCCATGGAAGAAAGAAAAAGCAAGAGGAGCACCAGAGGGAAGTGACAGGTGGGGAAGATAAGTTATGAGAGGGTAAAGGGAATGGGGAATGGTGAAGGGGGGGGACCATTACCGGAAGTTGGAGAAACTCTGGGGAACTCCCCTCCACTGCCACCAATATCACAGTTCCCTCACCCTGCACCTACCGTTTCTATCTCCTACCCAAGATCCACAAACTTGCCTGTCCAGGTAGTCCATTATTTCTGCTTGTTCCTGCCCAACTGAACACATATCAGCATATCACAACCCAGTTTTATCCCCATGGTTCAGTCCCTTCCAACCTACATCTGTGACACTTCACTCCCTCTTGATCTTTTCAATAATTTCAAGTTCCCTGGCCCCGAGCGTCTTAATTTCACCATGGATGTCCAGTCTCAATACACTCCATCCACCACCAGGAAGGCCTCAAAGCTCTCCATTTCTTTCTAGACACCAGACCCAACCAGTTCCCCTCCACCACCATTCTCCTCCATCTGGCAGAACTTGAACAATATAACTTTATTGTATTGAAGTGAATATCACATGTAGAGGCAGTAACAAGTAAACTGTTGACTAGCACCAAACTTCATACAATTATCTGTTGAATCAGAATTAAAAGCCAAACATTTTAGTTGGATGAAGGCAAATTTCTGGGAAAGTATCACAGGCAGTTATCAGATAACTAGGTTAGGAAGTCGTGCTTGTTGAAGACACAAAATATCTGAAATTTCATGAGCAAATGACAAGTGGAAAAGCTCCCTTTGTCCTGGCAATATAAACGGGTGTTATAAATCAGAGAACATGTCAGAGAACCTGATGAAGGACCTCAGTCAGAAATGTCGACTGTTTATTCATTTCTATAGATGTTGTCTCTCCTACTGAGTTCTTCCAGCATTTTGTGTGTGTCTCTCTGGATTTCCACCATTTGCAGAATTTTGTACATCCCACTATTACTATAATGGACACAAGAGTTTGAGTAAAAGAGGAAACACTATAAAAGGAAGTTTAAAAAATAATGAAAAGTTGCAAATACTAATGAAAAGTTCTAATGCCTTATGGATTACATCATAGAAGTTATGGTAAATTAAAGTGTATGAGTGTGCCTGAAATTACTCTGATCATTACTCAAACCTCACCTGGGACACAGCATTCAGTACTCATTGCACCATCTCAGGAATTTCCTTGGAGAAAATCCAACAAAGATTCATCAGCATGAAATATTAAGTGAGAAATCTGAGGTATTGTCAGAAACAGGGTGAATATGTTGTATTCTCTCAAGGAGAGGAATTAAGGAAATGATCTGACAACAATATTAAGAAAATGGACATGAGAATTATGGAATAGTTCTTTCCTTTCCCAGGGAAGTCCAAATAAAGTAACCTGACAGCTCCTGCTCTGAAAGTAACAAGCGGATTCAAGAAAGTCTTCCTGTAAAAAGTATTGCTGAACTGAAATTCTGTTTTCTGTCTGAACAATGAAAAGGCATGTAAAAAGGAATTGCAATTTTATTTGTAAAATTAGGTCATTTTACAATAAAGAGGAAAACGAGAACTGGATAAAACCAATTCAAATAATACATTCACTGAAAATGTAAGGTGGCTCTGATGGTTCCATCTACATAGAACATATAACATACAACATCACAGCACAGTACAGGCCCTTTGTGCCAACCTACTCAAAGATCACTTGACCAGTTCCCTCTTACATCAGCCTCCATTTCTCTATCATCCATTTGCCTATGTGAGAGCTTAAATGACCCAAATTTATCTACCTCTACTACTACCCTCGCAGGGTGTTCCACACACCACCACGTTCTGTGTAAAGAACCTACCTCTGATATTTCCCCCTATACTTTCCTCCAATCATCTTAAAATTATAACGCCTTGTATTAGCCATTTTTGTCTTGGGGAGAAGTCTCTGGCTATACACTCTATCTATGCCTATTATCTTGTACATCTTTATCAAGTCACTTCTCATCCTCCTTCACTCAAAAGGAGAACCTAGCTCGCTCAACTTCTCTTCATAAGACATGTCCTCCAAACCAGGCAGCAACTTGCTAAATCTCCTTTGCATCCACTCAAAAGCTTCCCTATCTTTCCCAGAATGAGGCGACTAGAACGGAACACAAAATTCGAAGTATGGTCTAACCAGGGTTTTATAGAGCTGTAACATTATGTCAGGCTCTTGAACTCAATCCCCTAATGAAGGCCAACACAGCATATGCCTTTTTAGCAAGCTTTTCAACTTTCACGGCAGCTTTGAGGGATCTATGGATGTGGACCCCACGATCCCTCTGGACTTCCGAGAGTCTTGCCATTAACCCTGCATTTTGCCTTCAAATTTGACCCTCCAAAATGAATCACTTCACACTTCTCCAGAATAAATTCCATTTAACACTTTTCAGCGCAGCTCTGTATCCTATTATTGCACCACTGCAAACTGCAATCTTCCATCTTCCATACTACCCACAACTCCACCAACCTTAGTGTCATCTGCAAACTTATTAACCCACCCTTCCACTTCTTCATCCAACTTATATATAAAAAAAGCTCAAAGAACAGGGGTCTTGGAACTGATCCTTGCAGAAAACTACTGGTCACTAACCACTAGGCAGAATACTCTCCATCTACTACTACCCTTTGTCATCAATGGGCAAGCCAATTCTGTATCCATACAGACAAGCTTCCCTGAATCCCATGTCTCGTCTTTCTGAATGAGCCTACAATGGGAAATCTCATCAAATGCATTACTAAAAATTCATATACATCACATCCATTGCTCTACCTTCATGAATGTGCTCTGTTGCATCCTCAAAGATCTCAATCTGTTTGGAAATGACGTTATTTCTTTCCTCATAGAAGAATAAGAATGCTGAAACTGAGAGGATTCGACACTAACTACCAAAGAAGATGTACATACCAAGGGATCCTTCATTTTTTGGAAAAATATTTTACACAGAGAGCAGCTGATATTTGGAAAAGGCTGCCAGAGGAGGTAATACAGTCAGATACAATCACCAAATTTAAGCAACATTTAAACAGACACAAAAAGGAAGAGGAGGAAATTGAACTAATATGGGCAAATGAGATTACAGTAGATGGGCAAAAAGGTCATAATGGAAATAGTGGGCTTAAGAGTCTGCTTCTCCACATAACTCCATGATTCTATTATCATTATGTCAAGAATGCATCGTGGCCAATTTTGAGCTGGAATAAGTCATCCACTTGGCAGATTCTTAAGTGGAAAGTAAAGACTAGAGCTTTCATCTTGCTAAATGGCCAAAAGGAAGGCCCTGAGAGAACTGTCTTTTAATCAACCTGTGAGACCCCAAAGTTAAGTCAAACCAAGCAAAGAACAGATTAGGAATTCATCGATATACTGGCAATACTAAAAATAGATCTTAATTAGCACAATTGGGCCATTTAGCCCATCAAGTCTGATCTGCCATTCCATCACGGCTGATTTATTATCCCTCTCAGCCCCACTCTCCTGCCTTCTCCCCATGACCTTTGATGCCCTTACTAATCAAGATCCTATAAACCTCCACTTTATATATATCCAATAACTTGGCTTCCACCACTTTCTGGATAAAGACAGTCCTCCTCATCTCTATTCTAAAGGAATGTCCCGCACTATAGGAATAAGCTTTTCAATATTCAATAGGTTTCAATGAGATCTCCCATTATTCTTCTAAACTGCAGTGAGTACAGGCCCAAAACTATCAAATGCTTTTTCATTTAACCCTTTCATTCCTGGGATAATTCTTTTGAATCCTCTGGACCCTCTCCAATGCCAGCACATAATTTCTTAGATAAGGGGCCCAAAACAGCTCACACTACTCCAACTGAGGTCTAACCAATGCCTTATAAACCTTAGCATTATATCTTTGCTTTTATATTCTAGTCCTCTCGAAATGAATACTAACATTTATGAATACTAACTGTCCATAGTCTACAACGATTTCGATAACAACTGAAATTTGGGCTGGCAGGTTGGCTTAGTTGTGGCAAGATGGAACTTGTAGCACAGCTAATAGTGGCAATGGTCCTTCCAAACTACAGCCAATAGCAAAGCCAATACAGCTCTTGGCAAAGTCTGCACAATATCACAGACTTTAAAGATAAGCACAGTGGTGCTGCCAACATCGCTGCCTCTCTCCCAGATGAGCTAAATCTTTTTCATGCTCGGTTCGATATCGCCAACACTGAGCCCCCCAAGGAGGGCTGCTGAAGTGACCTGCAGCTTAGTCATCTCTGAGGCTGAAGTACACAGGTGTTTCCAACGAGTGGGCGGTTGCAAGGCTGCAGGACCAGATGACATCCCAGGGCAGGTACTTAGGATGTGTGCGGAACAACTGGCAGGTGTGTATACAGTCATTTTTAATGCTTCCCTCTCCCAATGTAGAATGTCCTCCTGCTTGAAAATATCCACCATTGTCCCTGTACCTTAAAAAGACCAAAGAAACATGTCTGTACAGCTGGCGGCCTGTCGCACTCACCTCAATAATAAGCAAATGCTTTGAGAAGCTGGTCAAGGACTACATCTGCAGCATGCTACCACCCACAATGGACCCCCTAAAATTCACCTACTGACACAACCAATCGACAGATGACCCAATAGCCACAGATCTACACACCATCCTTACACATCTGGAGAAGGAGGAGGCTTATGTGAGAATGCTGCTCTTGGACTACCGTTCAGCATTCAATACCATAATTCCCCCCAGACTTGACAAGAAGCTCAAAGACCTTAGCCTTCAACCTGTCTTGTGCAGCCGGATCCTGGACTTCCTGTCAGATCGCTGGCAGGTGGTCAGAGTGGGTTTCTTCACCTCTGCCCCTCAACACAGGTGCCCCTCAGGGCTGTGTCCTAAGCCCCCTTCTTTAATCTCTGTATACCTATAACTGAGTCACCACCCACAGCTCCAATCTGCTAATTTAATTTGCTGATACTACATTGATTAGCCTCTAAAATAATAACAAAGCAGCCTACAGAGAAGAAGTCATCACCCTGACACAGAAGTGTCAAGAAAACAACCTCTCCCTCAATGTCGCAAAAACAAAGGAGCTGGTTGCGGACTACAGGAAGAATGGAGACAGGCTAACTCCTATTGACATCAATGGATCTGGGATTAAGAGGGTGAACAGCTTTAAGTTCCTTGGCATACACATCACCCAGGATCTCACATGGTCTGTACATACTGGCTGTGTGGTGAAAAAGGCACAACAGCACCTCTTTCACCTCAGATGGTTGAAGAAGCTTGGTATGAGTCCCCATATCCTCAGGACTTTCCTCAGGGGCACAATTGAGAGCATCTTGACTGGCTGCATTACTGCCTGGTATGGGAACTCTAATTCCCTCAATCGCAGGACTCTGCAGAGAGTGGTGCAGACAGCCCAGTGCATCTGTAGATGTGAACTTCCCAATATTCAGGACGTTTACAGAGATAGAGGATCTGAATGATCCTTGGGAACCCGAGTCACCCCAACCACAAACTGTTCCAGCTGCTACCATCTGGGAAACGACACCACAGCATAAAAGACAGGGCCAACAGGCTCCGGGACAGCTTCTTCCACCAGGCCATTAGACCGATTAATTCACCCTGATACACTTGTATTTCGACACTACATTGGCTGTCCTGTTGTACATATTATTTATTACAAATTACTATAAATTGCACATTGCACATTCAGCCGGAGATGTAACGTAAAGATTTTTACTTCTCATGTATGTGAAGAATGTAAGAAATAAAGTCAATCGATTCAATATCAAGGTCACAGTTGGAATGATGACTGCTATTATAGACATGATTGGTGGTTGAGATGCGTTGATGTGTACAGATGCTAAGTAAGTCTTGAACATTAACATGCAGCTCCCATGCAACATTTTATTGGATTTACTTAACTGCATGACAAACTTGTTTGTTTAAGGATGATGTTTTGGATAAAATTTAGTTGCATTTTACAGACAAATATGCTACATAAAATTATTGGAATCAGCACAATATTCTATAGATACTTTTGATGTATTTATTTATAAGTCCTCTACTAGAGATACTCTCTCCTTCTCTAGTTTAAATTAAACCCCAATCTACAGCTCTAATACTCATTTTGCCAAAACAATAGCCACAATTCTGTTTAAATGCAGCACATCCTCAGGAAGATATTTTTATTTTAGCTACAGATCACTGCTCATGAATCAAAATACTCATTTCCTAAAAGAGCACAGCATTCAGTGCAATCTTACCCCCAGTTCTAATCAACAGACTCCAAGACATGGACCTGCAACTGGATCCTTGACCGCCTCACCGGGAGACCACAGTTTGTGCAGGTTGCAAATAAAATTTCCTCCTCAATGACCATCAACATTGGTGTACCTCAAGGATACATCTTTTGGCTGCATAATCCACTCAACTTTCGAATGGTTTGCATCTATGCTAATTTATGATTGACTTGGGTAACAGTCCAGTTAAGGTGATATATAGTAATTTTAATTTTGATCTTAGATCCTTCAATTCTTACACCAGAACGCAAGTCTTCTTTAAACATCAATTTACCTACAACATTGGATCCTATCCACTGCACTGCAGGCCCTTCCTCAGCAGCGGGGCGCTGTACTTAACCATACCAGCAGGCAGCAAGCCTTTAAGACTTCTAATCGTAGTTGCAGATAATAGTCCCTGTCTATCTGCTACAAATCCAGAATTGCTTTTTAGTTTAATGATTTCCTGCAACTCATATAAAAAGAGTGCCACAAATGAATTATCACCAGAGAAAACTCATTAATTCAAAATTTCTAAATGATTATGTCCTTTAAGCCACAGATGCCAATTCATCTTTCTTTACACGATTGAGATGAGCAACAGCTCCAAACCACAACAATCATTATCCCATCGGCATTTTCAATAAAAATTTTCGCAAAAACGAGTGGACTAAAGTTCATTACAGCTCAATAAAGTACTCCCTAAAGAACAGTATGTCGGTTTAAATGAATTGAAGACCAGAGAATAGTGTGCCATTGATGTCATTTGGAAAATAAATGTCATTCATATTTACAAAATAATGAAAAGCGATTCTGAAAATTTATATAACCCTTTTATTGATCTATCCAACAAAAAAAATAAATGAGTGGTATCAAGATTTAAGATGAACTGTAAAACACTGTATTTTGGCATTGTAAGAATACCTTTTTAGATGATACTGAAGGGATTATAACAGGGGATATGAACGATTTCAGAAAAAGAAAAGCAGAGTATTGGAAGATTAGAAATAGGTAGAAAAATGAAGAAGCATTAGAATCAGAGGCACAATATCATGTCCAACAACGTATCAGAAGTAAAGATGATGAAGCACTTAAAGATAAAAGCAATAAATGTAGAAAAGTTGTCGATCGTTGAATAATAAATAAGAACTTCCATTCATACTGCAGCTTTAACACAAAAAACTTCAAAGATATCATACAAACACTACTAAAGTAATTATTCTTCAGAAGCAATTATTAAAAGGTGAAGATTTTTTGGAAGAGATTAATAATTGAGGTGGAAGTGAAAAAGCAGATTTGCTTTGTCAGACACTTCTGAGTGTAGGAAATTGACTTCAAAATATCACTGAGTGTATTAGTTTTATGGAACCATTCACTAAATCATATTAAGAGTACACAACACAGAGAATAATTCTTTAGAAGGTTTTGCTTGAGTTTATATCTATTAGATCAATTTTAGACCAGCAAGTGAAGATATGGCAAACTAAATGAACAGATATTTCAAATGATTCCAAAAACGGATAAAATAAAAGAATAGTCTCCAACAATAGGTGTAATGTACTTAGCTCACACATAAAACCTTTATATTAACTTTTTAAAAATAATTTATTAGCTGCCAACATGGATTTGAAATAGATAGTGACACTAATCTGATACAATAGCAATATTACCCTTCAGCTAAATTTCTCCATAACCACATCAATTCACAGTGGATGGAAATTTAAAATTTTAAAAACTATTACTGTACTTCCTGTGTCCCTCTAAAGACAGTCAAGGTAAATGCAGACTTTAATAACAATTTTCTGGGAATACCTCAAAGCCACCAAATTCACACGTATTACTCTCTGTTTATTGTGAAAGTCTATATGTTTACCCCTTTCATGTAGTAGTTGAAGGCACCAAATATCGCAGAAACTCAGTGTGCTTCTTACATGAAATGTCTTACTTTAAAAGCTGTTAGTTTAAAAATTGTTTCAAATGTTCATCCAAATAACCTATGTATAATATTTGGCACTGAACATAGAACACAGAAAATCTGCAACACAGTACAAGCCCTTCGGCCCACAATGTTGTGTCAACCATGTAACCTACTCCAGAAGCTGCCTAGAATTTCCTTACCGCATAGCCCTCTATAGGAATCTTGTAAAAGACCCTATTGTATCCGCCTCTACACCTTCACTGGTAGTGCATTCCATGCACCCACCACTCTCTGTGTGAAAAACTTACCTCTGATGTCCCCCTTTTACCTACTTCCAAGCACCTTAAAATTATGTCCCCTCGTGTAAGCCATTTCAGCCCTGGGAAAAAGCCTCTGGCTATCCACACGGTCAACGTCTCTGATCCTCTCTCTCTGCAAGGAGAAAAGGCCAAGTTCACCAAACCTATTCTCATAAAGGCATGCTCTCCAATCCAGGCAACTTCCCTGTAAATCTCCTCTGCACTCTCTCGATACCATCACATCCTTCCTGTAATGAGGTGACCAGAACTGAACACAGTACTCCAAGTGGGGTCTAACTAAGGTCTTATAGTTAACATTGTATAGTATATTATAGTAACATTGCCTCACGGCTCTTGAACTCAATCCCATGGTTGATGAAGGACAACACATCATTCACCTTTTTAACAACACTGTCAACCTGCGCAACACTTTGAGTATCCTATGGATATGGACCCCAAGATCTCACTGATCCTCCACACTGCCAAGAGTCTTATCATCAATATTATATTCTGTCTTCAAATTTGACCTACCAAAATGAACCACTTCACACTTTTCTGGGTTGAACTCCATCTGCCACTTCTCAGCCCAGTTCTGCATCCTATCGATGTCCCACTGTAACCTCTGACAACCCTCCAGACTATCCACAACACCCTCAACTTTTGTATCATCAGCAAACTTACTAACCCACCCTTCTACTTCCTCATCCAGGTCATTTATAAATATCACAAAGAGGAGGGGTCCCAGAACAGATCCCTGTGGAACACCACAAGTCACTGCCCTTCATGCAGAATATGAACCATCTACAACCACCCTTTGCCTTCTGTTGTCAAGGCAATTCTGGATCCACAAAGCAAGGTCTCCTTGGGTCCCATGTCTCATTACTTTCTGAATCCCCATGCAATGTTCATAAATGAAAAGAAATCAAATAAACCACTCAGGATTAGCAGCCAAATGGCAGTCTTTCCACTATCTAAACAAGGAAGGCACAAAGGGCTCTGTCAATGGCATCAATTGTAAGAGAGTGGGAGGAGTGCATGAATATCGGCCCAGACATATTGGGCATAATGGCCATCACTTTGTTGCAAGTGCATGTCTTTATGAGATGAGATGATAGGGACTGGCATTGATATTGGGGCAGCATTTAACTGAATAAGACATCAAGATGTCTGGTAAAACTGACATCAATGAGCATCAGGAAATAGGCCAGTGGTTGAAGTCATACCTCATACAAAGGAAGATCATTGTGGTTTTTGGAGCTAACCATCCCAGCTCCAGATCAGTACTGCAGGAACTCCTCAAGGCAGGGATCTAGGCCCACCACTGAGCTTCTTTTTAAGGGGAAGATCAGTTGTGGGGTTGCTCAGTAATGATCACACAACTCCATTTACAACTCTACATCAAATAAGGCAGTCCATGACTGCATGCAGCAAGATCTAGACGATATTCTGACCTGGACTGCTAAGCGGCAAGCAATATTCATCTCACAAACTGCAAGGCACAAACATTTTCCAACAAGTAACAGTCTAAAGATTTGTCCTTGTCATTCAATGGCATCATCATTGCCAAGTCACTAACCATCAATGAAATGGGTGATTCCACTGACGAGAAACTCATGGCCATTGCATTTTATTTATTAACTTGCATTGCACTTTCCCTGCAGCAACTACACTATATTATGTATTCGGCATTATGTTTTTTCTCCCCCACCTTGATGTGCTTGTTCTCAGAATGAACTGCCTGAATGGCACACAAACGTAAGTTTTTCCACTGTATCTCAGTACATACGACAATAAAAGTCATGGAGTTATATGGCAGCACAGCACAGAAACCAGCTCTTTGGTCCACGCAGTCCATGGCACCCATGTCTTCTGCCCAGTCTCATCCACGTGCACCTGGACCAAAGCCCTCCATGCTCCTTTCAATCATGTAACCTATACAAACTTCCCTTAAATGTTACAATTGAATCTGCATCTACCACTTCTACTGGTAGCTCATTCCACACTCCAATATCCTCTGATTTCCTTCTCAGATTTCACTTATATATTTCCCCTTTAATCCTCAACCTCTAACCTCTAGTTCTACTGTCACCCAACCTGAGAGGAAAAAGATTGCATGTATTCACCCCATCAACACCCCTCATTATTTTGTATTTTGTATACTCTATAACATATCCCATCATTCTCCCGTGCTCCAAGAAATAAAGTCCTAACCTATTTAACCTGTCTCTATAACTCAGGTGTTTAAGCCCCAGCAACACCCTTATAAATATTTCCTGCACTCTTTAAAGCTTATTGATGTCTCTCCTATAGGTAGGTGACCAAAACTACACACAATATGCTAAATTGGGCCACACCAACATCTTATACAACTTCAACATAATATCCGAACTACTTTCTTTACTCAATGCAAGAACGGGTTAATAACTCAGGGTCGTCAGATGTCAAAACTGTCAAGAAGAACATCCCTGGCAGTCAAATACTAAACAACACTTAAGAACTATTAAGAATATTATGAGAAAATGAAAATATAAATATTTCAAATATAAAAACAATTTTAAGTATATCTATAAATCACCAGCAATATCACTCTTTCTTCCTCTAAAACTGTACCAAGGGAACCTGATACAGGTTCAGCAGTTTTGTTAACTGCTGGGTAATTGCAGGAAGTTAGCACTCTACTGTCAGCTCCTAACACTGGCAACGGCACAGACTGAGTCTTCTGTATTTGGATGTCTGGGCTTTGAAGTGATCTGACTATGGCCATAAAGGTTGTGTGCCATGAAGCTCTTGCAAGAATATACTATAGGTACTTAAGAAAAGTTTCAATTTGACAGAAACAAATATGTTCAAGTATGGATCACCCTCACAAACAAGGAAACGTGCTAGAACTTGCGGAAATTGTAAGAATTAGATAAAAATAGTTTAAGAGCTCATTCAAATAACCTTTTTTGTGAAGTAACACATACATGTGATGCTGCAGCAAGTAAATTTTGCATTGCACCTGTGCATGCATGTACAGTATTTGTGCATAGGACAACAAACTCAACTTTGACAAATTAGGACCTACAAGCAACACTTCACTATTTCAATATGCAGCTAACTCAAGCATTCTAATTAGCTTTATGATGCTTCTTGCTAAATACCAGCTCTGACTTGAAGCTTCACAAAGGGCTTCTGTTGATCTAGTTCTTGCAACACCCAATCAGTAACTACAACAGTAACTGTTTCTGAATACTAATGAAAACATGAAGAAAATCACACAGATGTCATGATTCAAGTTGCATGTACCCAAACAAATGTCCAGTTATTAGTAAAGTTAAAAACTTATTTGTTGAAGAGAGTGACATAATTTTAACCAAAATATATCAGAGGAAAGGAAAGTATTGATGGAATTAGTCCTTGAAGGATCATAAAAAATATCTTTACCTATCTTGCAACTAGCCTTTCATTTTCCTAACCAACTCAGACTTCTAACTTTTTAAATACACTCAATGGCCACTTTATTCTGTACACCTAGTCTAATCAGCCAATCATGTGTCACTAACTCAATACATAAAACCATGCAGACACAGTCAAGAGGTTCAGAGCAAACATCGAATGGGGAAGAAATGCGACCTAAGCGACTTTGACTGTGGAATGATTTTGGTGCAAGACGGGGTAGTTTGAATATCTTAGAAACTGTTGATCTCCTGGGATTTGTATACAGAAAACGGAGTGAAAAACAAAAAAAAAAATCCAGTGAGCAACAATTCTGTGGGCAAAAACCTTCCATCAACCTTGGGTCAAAAACACCCCCATATTTCTTCCATGAGTGGCAAACTGTTTTTAAGATTATACTTGCTGGTTCTGTAAATAGCAAAGGAGGAAGTGTTTTCTTGATTCTACCTTACTTACAGCATGGATACAGGCCCTTATGGTCCAAACAGCTAGTCCCAATTTCCGTGTTTAGTCCCTATCCTTCTACGGCCCATTCCTGCATGTATCTATCCAAGTCCTTCTTAAATGATACTACTGAAACTGCCATAATCACTTCCTCTGGCAGCTGTTTCCATATACTCACCACACTCTGCATGAAAAAGTTTCCCCTCAGATCCATTTTAAATCCTTCTACTCTCACCGTAAACCCATGCTACCTAGTTTTGGTCAGAAAGCATCCTGGTCATTAACACCCATAAAAGTCTATCATTGCTAACATATAGTAATATTCCACCATAACCGAGATTAGATTTTTCATGGGCTAGGTCATGTCGTCAGCTTCATAGATATTATCCCAGCCACCACTGTGCAGGAGGTAGAGAAACCGAAAGTCCCACACCACCTGGTTCAAGAACAGGTACTTCTTTCACCCATTCAGTTCTTGAACCAACTGGCACAACCCTAATCACTGTAGTTTAGCAACACTTGACCACTTCGAGCACTGCAGTAAAATGGTCATTAATTTTTTTCTAATTGTGTTCCTTTCGTAAAAAAATGTATCATTTATGCTTAATTTATCTTTTTTCTTCTGAATACTGCTTACTAATGCACGTAAGATTTTCATTGCACCTGTGCATACATGTACTTGCGCATATGATTAAAAAAGTCCACTTTGACATTCTAGCTTTAAGACCAATAGTAACAGAACAGTGGGCAGGCATGGAGAAGGTCAAATCCAGAATGTAGCTATATGGAACCAGAGTGAAAATACTCGAGTTACCAACTGCTGCCTAATGCCTGCTTTTGACTTACATTATTGTTAATACACTTGCACCAACTAACATGGTGCAGTGCTCAATTGAGGGAAAAAATGACAGTCCTAAGCATCTTTTTAGACATTTATTTATATCTTATGGATTACCAAGAAAGCTTATGTCAAACAATGGTCCCCAGTTTGTTAGACACCAGTTGAGCCCTTGCTGAAATGAAATGTGGTCCACTGCATCATTCTGAAACGTATGGTACAAGTGAGTGGGTTATATAAACCTTTAAGACAACCCGAATAAAACAAAACTCATTCCTTCTTTCCAAAAGCTGCCTCAGGTCTCATTTATATACCAGAACACACCTCGTATTATGACGAAAAAAGTTTCTGCAAAATTTGGCTGACCTTGTTCAATCTCAATTTGTCCGGCACAGTTTCGAAGCATCAACTGCAGCAACTGAGAGCTCATAATAAAATAACTAAATCTGTTTGGTTGTTCTTTTCTCTAGGATTTCAGACACTAAAAGTATCACGATTTTTGCAGACATGGGATCATGTCAGGAGAGCTTTGACCCACACAGTACAAGTAGACACGTCTTAACTTCACAAGTTCCAACACTAGTAGCAGATCTTTAAGTGGTGCCATAACCAAAAAGTTTAGTTTAAAGGTTTGAAACTTTGCTCATATTTAGTTGAGAACAATGGTTCCCAATAAAACGTCTAATGAGAAGACACAAGAGAATGCAGGTACTGGAATCTAAGCATCATACAAAAAGCTCTTTTGGAGTGTAATTGACTGTCAGCATTTTGGGTCAAAATCCTTCATTCAGACTAGTGAAGCAACGTGCCGGCAATACTCAGCAGTTAGGCAGAACGCGTGGAGAGAGAAGCTGATATCTTTTGCTCTTTCCAAAGATTCTGCTTGACCTGCTGATAGACTCCATTAACACCTTCATGTGATGAAAATAATGCTACTGGAAGAAGAAAAAATAAATTGCATATTGATGGTTAGGATTTAGAACATAATGATGGCTCCAGATTTATCATTTGTATTCCATGATTATTATCAAAACTGCATCCACAGCTTCCAACTTCACTCCCTATATATTTCATGACTGTGTGGCTCGATTTTGCTGATAACACCATTGTGCTGAGTGTTACGTACCCCGTAACTGGGTTGCCAAACCAGCAGAAATGGACCACTTAGTTGGAGTCTGGATTACTGGAACTAAGAAAGTTTTATTAAAGAAATAAGCAACACAGTATTCTAATCAAAAGGATATAAATGCAACAGTTTAGCAATGATAAAACACACATGTACACAGAACTAGGATAATAGGATCAAGCAACACACATCAAAGTTGCTGGTGAATGCAGCAGGCCAGGCAGCATCTGTAGGAAGAGGTGCAGTCGACGTTTCGGGCCGAGACCTTTCGTCAGGACTAACTGAAGGAAGAGTGAGTAAGGGATTTGAAAGTTGGAGGGGGAGGGGGAGATCCAAAATGATAGGAGAAGACAAGAGGGGGAGGGATGGAGCCAAGAGCTGGACAGGTGATAGGCAAAAGGGGATATGAGAGGATCATGGGACAGGAGGTCCGGGAAGAAAGACGGGGTGGGGGGACCCAGAGGATGGGCAAGAGGTATATTCAGAGGGACAGAGGGAGAAAAAGGAGAGTGAGAGAAAGAATGTGTGCATAAAAATAAGTAACAGATGGGGTACGAGGGGGAGGTGGGGCCTTAGCGGAAGTTAGAGAAGTCGATGTTCATGCCATCAGGTTGGAGGCTACCCAGAATGAATATAAGGTGTTGTTCCTCCAACCTGAGTGTGGCTTCATCTTTACAGTAGAGGAGGCCGTGGATAGACATGTCAGAATGGGAATGGGATGTGGAATTAAAATGTGTGGCCACTGGGAGATCCTGCTTTCTCTGGCGGACAGAGCGTAGATGTTCAGCAAAGCGGTCTCCCAGTCTGCATCGGGTCTCGCCAATATATAAAAGGCCACATCGGGAGCACCGGACGCAGTACATCACCCCAGTCAACTCACAGGTGAAGTGTTGCCTCACCTGGAAGGACTGTTTGGGGCCCTGAATGGTGGTAAGGGAGGAAGTGTAAGGGCATGTGTAGCACTTGTTCCACTTACACAGATAAGTGCCAGGAGGGAGATCAGTGGGGAGGGATGGGGGGGACGAATGGACAAGGGAGTTGCGTAGGGAGCGATCCCTGCGGAATGCGGGGGGGGGAGGGAAAGATGTGCTTAGTGGTGGGATCCCATTGGAGGTGGCGGAAGTTACGGAGAATAATATGTTGGACCCGGAGGCTGGTGGGGTGGTAGGTGAGGACCAGGGGAACCCTATTCCTAGTGGGGTGGCGGGAGGATGGAGTGAGAGCAGATGTACGTGAAATGGGGGAGATGCGTTTAAGAGCAGAGTTGATAGTGGAGGAAGGGAAGCCCCTTTCTTTAAAAAAGGAAGACGTCTCCCTCGTCCTAGAATAACAGGATCAATCAAGCTCTATTGCAGTCTAGGGGTAAATGATCAGTTTCAAGTGACGCAAAGTTCAGTTCAATTTAGTTCAGTTCAATTTAGTTCAGTTCAGTTCGCAGTAATCACTGTCGTGCCGTTGGGGCAGGGAGAAGAGAGAGAACGAATGAATATGCAAATCGGATTCCAAACAGACCTTCGATATTCCTCGCAGTTAGCTTTCGGGCGAGCCCTTTGTAATGTCTTCCGAGGTCACCGACTGTGACCCCTCCGTTCCAGATACGATCATTCTTCTGCGGTGAACCCGGCACCCAGGCAAGGGCGGACACACACATCGGGTTCCCGCCCGACCGTATCTTTCTACCCTGTGCGTCTATGGCTGGTCCCGCGACCAGACCTCAAAAACTCCCACCAACTTGTGGGGGCACACCGCTTCCAGGGTCTCGTTACCTCGTGGAGTCGTGTGTCTGTTGCCTTAGCGAACCTGTCCCTTTTTATCCCCCTGCTGGGGTATCGCCTGTCCATCAAACTTCAAACAGTTCAGGGTTCAAGGCCACCGGTCTCTGCCAATACTCGGAACCATGTCTCCTTTCGGTAATCTCTCTCATCTCTCTCTTATTAGCACCTTGCATGTTCCCCCATTGTCCTCTTATCGGCATCAATCTTCTGATAACTGGTTCTTTTGTCACATGAGCCAAATCTCATGTAGCAATCAGTCAGAGTACAGAAAGGAGATATAGAAACTAGTAACTTGGTGTCCTAGAAATTCCTATAAGTTATCATCACTAATAGCCTGACCTGGCCTAATACCTGTTCCTGTACCTGGTAGTGTGGGTCTTGAGGCTCCTGTACCTTCTGCCTGATGGCAGCAGTGAGAAGAGAGCATGGTCTGGATAGTGGGGATCTTTGATGATGTATGCTACTTTCCTGTAGCAGTGCTCCACGTAAAGGTGTTCAACAGTGAGGAGGGCTTTACCTGTGAAGTACTGGGTCATTTCCACAACTTTTTGTAGGATGTTCCGTACAACGGTCTTGGGGACCACGATGCAACCAGACGTATTCTCCACCACTCATCTATAGAAGTTTGTCAATCCTTTAGACAACATGCCGAATCTTCTCAAACTTCTAAGTAAGAGGTGCTGCCGTGCTTTCTTCGTAATGGCACTTACGCGCTGGACCCAAAACAGATTGTCTGAAATGATAACACTGAGGGATATAAAGTTGCTGACTGTCACCACCTCTGATCCCCCAATGAGGACTGGCTCATGTAGCTCCAGTTTCCTCCTCCTGAAGTCAATAATCATCTCTTCAGTCCTGCTGACACTGAGTGAGAGGTTGTTGCTGTGGTGTCATTCAGTCAGTTTTGTCAATCTCCCCCCTATATGCAACGACAGCTTCTATCCATTACCATAAGTCTACGGAATGGTCCCCTTGCACGATAGATGGATTCCTGACCACACTATCTATCTCATTTTCTGCTTCTTATTGTTTTGCACTGTATTGTCTATTTCCATTGCACTTCTTCCATAATTGTACCACTTCTATTCTGCATTCTATTACTGTATTTTTCCCCTTGTATTACTTCAATGTACTGATGTGATGTAATGATTTGCATAGGATAGCATACAAAACCAAGTTTTTCAGCGTACATGACAACAATAAACCACTTCACCAAAGGAAATTTGGTTGAGAAATAAAATCAAGGTTATGAGGAAAGATCTGAGCCTGAACTGCTCTTCAAAAGAATAAGCATTGACTTGATGAATTAACTGACCTTTATGATGTGCTATAAATCCAAAATTGTAGATTTTTAGAATCTTGAGCTCAGTTAAAAAAACAGCTGGCTATACCATAACCAAAGATGTTCACTTATCAAAGGCATTTAACCAACGTAATTGGCCATGCCTTCAAGAACATGAGCACCTGAAGTTCCAGAGTTCACTCAATAAACCTCTGCCTCTCGCACCCTCCCGGCTTTGAAACATTCCTTAAAATCTAATTATTAGACCAAGCATTTAACCAACTGTCGTAATATTTTCATCTACAGTGCATTGTGATATATTAGTGATTCAGTTTGTGTAGGCAGCAGTGTATGTATTAAGTTAAGAATGCTATCTGTAAACAAGTTATTGTTAACAAGAAATTAGGAAATCAGTAATTAAAATTACAATTCAGATGCTTTAACTAACTTCTACGCAAATCACTTAAGCTAAGTCCAGCAAAATTTTCTACAGATGCCAACAAGCAGTTTCAAAAAATGTATAATGCGTAACAAACTAAATGAATGAGATCTCAATGCTAATGTAATTCATATAAAAAGGTTTTTATATTGTTAACCTGATTAAAAACCACTCTTCTGTCAACCTCTAGAATCCAAAATTACTCTTAGATTGCATAAAGTCAAAGGAAATTGCATGTCTTGCAAACTGAGAGTTTGTCAGATTCAGTGAAAATAGATTTAAGTATTTAAAAAAATGCTGATTCAAAGATCTGAGTCGATTTGTAACAAAACAAGTTCTCCATGAAATAGTGCAATGTTCTGCAACATCTAGAAAAAATACCTTGCTAAGAAAATTAAACATTTTCAGATTACCACCATTTGGACAGTGCTTGCTTAGAAGTTAGTTAAAGCATCTGAACTGTAATTTTAATTACTGATTTTCTAATTTGTTGTTAACAATAACTTGTTTACAAATAGCATTCTTAACTTAATACATACATTGCTGCCTACAGAATCCCAATCACGAATATACCAAAGGGAAAAAAATCTTGTAAATAATAAAAACAAAATTCCTACATAGTTAGTTACCAGTCTGAAAACACTAAGGACTGTACTGCCTCAAAGATCACATTGTGATTCTTTTCAACATAAAGAGATTATTTTGTGATATATTTTCTCTCTTTTATCTTCCCATAATTACACCATCTAATATCAAAACATCACTGTAAAATATATAAAACTGGTTAGTCCTGACGAAGGGTCTCGGCCTGAAACGTTGACTGCACCTCTTCCTACAGATGCTGCCTGGCCTGCTGTGTTCACCAGCAACTTTGATGTGTGATGCTTGAATTTCCAGCATCTGCAGAATTCCTGTTGTAAAACTGGTTTAGTATTTTTTATGAATAGTTTTGTGGCTGATTCTTTACTCTTTGCTCTTATTCTCATAATTAGTCCTTACCAATAAAAAAAGTTTCTCTGTTTGTGATTAGATCCTTAGTTTCCCTGGTACTTGGGTCAGGTGATTCAACAAGCAATGTGAATAAGCAGTAAACTAGTTGCTAAATTTGATGAGAACCACGAGCTGATAATGGCCATAAAGGAATTCCATTAGCACACCTACCATGATGGCTCACCTATAGCAGCATCTATGATGTAAAACTGGCTTAAGTACCACTCGATACTGGAATGTACAATATTCAGGAAGGTTTGGCAAAGACAGATTGTCAACACTCAAAACCCACATAAATATATTAAATAAGTAAAAATTAGTACAAGACAAATCAATTTCTTAACCCAAGCAAAAGGAAGTCATGTATGATTTCTCCAGCTTAATTTTTATTGCAATTTATTATTAATTTACTGATAATTTTACAGAAAAGTAAAGCTCAAATTTTCACAATACAATCAAACATTTCAACATTGTGGACCCACACAGAGATTAAAATGAATCATGCAGTGTTTGGCATGAAATTAAGCATGGAGACTCCAGAAATAAAATCACTACAGTATGAAAACTGGATTGAAGTGCCATGTGTTTGTACGATTCCCTTTAAATGGGAAATTAAATGAAATGGAAAATGTGGGATTTACTGTAAACTGATGAAGTTCAGAAGTTCAAGATGATTCAAGGTTGTGCCAGAAAGTGGCAACTCTTTGCATAAGCTCCAAAAGGAATGATCAGCTCAGCCTGGTTAGGTCTACTACAACAGAAATCAACAGCCTTACTTCAGTAAGCAACATTGTTCGAAGACATTAAAAAAAAATCTATTGATTTTCAAAATCGGTGAACTCTGGACTGCAGGTCCAGGTCATGGGCACAGAATTCCTTTAAGAAAACGTAAATGTAAGCAATACGCTGGGCTACAGGTAAAATTGAAATGCTGAGTCCTGAGCCCCCACTCCCTACCATCTAATGTACAGTCTCTGGAAAATAAAACTGAAGACCTCAGAGCAAGATTGCCGTACCACAGAGAGATCAGGGCCTCCTGTTTACTTTGCTTCACTGAGACATGGCTCACCTCCAGCACTCCGGACACAGCTCTGCAGCCCAAGGGCTACACTTCCCCCTGTGTGAACCAGACCACAGTGAAGGGTAAAGGCAGAAGCAGTGGTGTTTAATCATAATTAACTCATTGTGGTGCACAAACATGGCAGTTCTTAGTCCTGCTCCTCCAACCTAGAACATCTAGCAGCCAAGTGTCATCCAATTTATCTGCAGAGGGCGCTTTCTGCCATCATCCTGGTTGCGGTGCACATTCCACCCCTGGACAATGTCAGGCAGGCATAGGAGGAGCTGAGCACCATGATCAGCAGTCACAAAACAGTGCACCCTGATGACTTTCCGATCACTGCAAGGGATTTAAACCAAGCCAGACTGAGGAAATCTCTTAATAACTACCACCAACATGTCATCTGCGGAACAAGAGCAGCCAAAATACTTGGTGACTGATAGACCACCATCAAGAACGTGTACCATGCCATCCCAACTCTGCACAATGGCAAGTCCAATCATCTGACTGTACTTCTACACCCAGCATACAGGAAGAGACAGAGGATCACAACACGAGTGATGAGGACCACAAAAGTATGATCAAAGGGTCGGGGGGTGTGCAAGGCGGATTTACAAGATTGTTTTGAATCTGTGGACTGGACAACATTTAGGGATTTATCTTCAGATCTGAATGAATATGCCACAGAATCAGTATCAGGTTTATTATCACCAGCATGTGATGTGAAATTTGTTAACTCAGCAGCAGCAGTTCAATGCAATACATAATATAGAAGAGAAAAAAAAATTAAATAAAAAATAGTAAATAAGTAAATCAATTACAGTATACTCATATTGAATAGATTTTTAAAATGTGCAAAAATAGGAACACTGTATATTAAAAAAAGTCGGATGGCAGAGGGGAAGACGCTGTTCCTGAATCACTGAGTGTGTGCCTTCAGGCTTCTGTACCTCCTACCTGATGGTAACAGTGAGAAAAGGGCATGCCCTGGGTGCTAGAGATCCTTAATAATGGACGCTGCCTTTCTGAGACACTGCTCCCTGAAGATGTCCTGGTACTTTGTAGGCTAGTACTCAAGGTGGAGTTGACTAGATTTACAACCCTCTGCAGCTGCTTTCAGTCCTATGCAGTAGCCCCTCCATACCAGACAGTGATGCAGCCTGTCAGAATGCTCACCACAGTACAACTATAGAAGTTTTCGAGTGTATTTGTTGACATGCCAAATCTCTTCAAATTCCTAATAAAGTATAGCCACTGTCTTGCCTTCTTTATAACTACATCGATATGTTGGGACTAGGTTAGATCCTCAGAGATCTTGACACCCAGGAACTTGAAACTGCTCACTCTCTCCAATTCTGATCCCTCTATGAGGATTGGTATGTGTTCCTTCGTCTTACCCTTCCTGAAGTCCACAATCAGTTCTTTCGTCTTACTGACTTTGAGTGCCAGGTTGTTGCTGCGGCACCACTCCACTGGTTGGTGTATCTCACTCCTGTACACACAAAATACTCTGCAGGTAGATGCTGCCCAACCTGCTGGGTTCCTTCAGCGTGTTATGAGTGTTGTTCTCACTCCTGTACACCCTCTCATCACCACCTGAGATTCTACCAACAATAGTTGTATCGTCAACAAATTTATAGATGGTATTTGAGCTATGCCTAGCCACACAGTCATGGGTATACGTAGAGTAGAGCAGTGGGCTTAACACACACCCCTGAGGTGCACCAGTGTTGATCGTCAGCAAGGAGGAAATATTATCACGAATCCGCATAGATTGTAATCTTCCGATTAGGAAGTCGAGGATCCAATTGCAGAGGGAGGTACAGAGGCCCAGGTTCTGCAACTTCTCAATCAGGATTGTGGAAATGATGGTATTAAATGCTGAGATATAGTCGATGAACAGCATCCTGACATAGATGTTTGCATTGTCCAGGTGGCCTAAAGTCGCATGGAGAGCCAATGAGATTGTGTCTGCTGTTGGCGATAGGCAAATTGCAATGGGTCCAGGTAGCAGTTGTTACCGACTTCATCAAGACCTGACTGGATTACTGTGTGCTATTGCAAACATATTGGACATAGCCCAGCTGGAAGCCATGGATGAACCGTGAGATTCACAGTGTGCCGTTCAAGACTGCTGATCCAGAACACTACAAGATGTCCAGGTATAGCCGATGGAAGGCTACCTTAAGAGCTAAACAGCAATTCCAAGTGAAGTTACAAACAGAATCGCATGCACATCAGCTCTGGCAGGGTTTGCAGGAGATTACTTACTACTGGGAGAAAACTAACATCATAAACGGCTTTAATATTTCTCTCCCAGGTGAGCTTAACGCCTTTTACACGTGCTTTCAAAGGAAGAATAAAATTACACCTGTGCAAATCCTTGCAGCCTCTGGCAACCCTGTCTCAGAGGCTGATATCAGAACATCTTTCAAGAGGGTGACCCCTAGCAAGCATCAGACCCTGATGATGTATCTGGTAGGTCACTGAAAGCCCGTGCCAAAGCCCATGGAATGTTCAAGAGCACCTCCAATCTCTCACCGCTACAGTTGGAGGTTCCCACCTGATTCAAAACGGCATCAACCATACCAATGCTCAAGAAGAGCAAGGTGAACTGCTTCAACAACTATTTGCCAGTTACATTCACATCTACTGTGCTGAAGTACTTTGAGAGGTTCATTATGGCTAGAATTGACTCCTGCCTAAGCAATGACCTGGACCCTTCGCAATTTGCCTACTGCCACAATAGCAATCTCATTGGCTTTTTACTCGGCCTTGGATCACCTGGTCAACAGCAATACCCAAGTCAGATTGTTGTTTATTGATTACAGCTCGCATTCAATACCATCATCCCTCAGCACTAATCAATACGCTTTAAAACCTGGGCTTCTGTATCTCACTCTGTAACTGAATCCTTGAGTTCCTTATCGGGAGACAAGAGTCAGTGCAGATTAGAAATAATGTCTTCTCGCTAACAATCAACATCAGCACACCTCAAGAATGTGTGCTTAGCCCACTGTTCTACTCTCTCAATGCACGAGTGTCTGGCTAGGCACAGCGCAAACACTATCTATAAATTTGTTGATGACACAACTGTTGCCAGAATCTCACTTGGTAACAAGGAGGCATACAGAAGTGAAATAGTTGTACTCAATGTCAGTAAGACCAAAGAACTAATTGTGGACTTGAGTAAGGGGAAGATGAGGGTACAAATACCAGTTCTATCAAGGAGTCAGCAGTGGATGTATAAGCAGTGTCAAGTTCCTGGGTGTTAATGTGTCTGAAGATCTCTATTGAGCCCAACATATTGATGCAATTAAGAAGACAGCATGCCAGCAGCTATATTTCATTAGGAATTGAAGTGATTTGGTATGTCACCAAAGACTCTAACAATTTTATACACATGAACTGTGGAGAATATTCTAACTGGTTGCATCACTGTCTGCTATGGTATGGAATGGCATGGCCAATGCACAGAAACAGAAAAAACTCAGCCAGTTCCATCATGGGCACTAGCCTTCCCACCATCGAGGACATCTTCAAAAACTCCTTTGCTTGCATCTTCAGAAACAGCTCTATCTCTATCTGTAACACCTCTATTTTTCCCTTTCAGGATTCTTTTGAAGACCCTGACCTGGAGTTACACACTGACTTCAGTTCACTGCAGGAATGGGACCCGCTCTCGGGGTTTCACAACTGGCTGCTATTGGACATGCCAAGGATGTGGCCTAAGAGCTTCACTCGCCTTCGGAGATCCGAGATCTTGTGGCTCTGGAGACGGGTGGATCGAAGGTCGGTGTCCTGGCAGGAGATCGATGTGTCATGGGAGTCGGAAGATCTACGGCTGTGTGTCCAGAGACCTGAAATCTTTGGCCACAGAGCTCAGAAAAAGCGATGTAACAGACTTTTAACATCGTAAACCAGTGAGTTGTTTGCTATGCCTCCCCTCTCACTTTTGAAACAGAGACACTTCTTTCTTCCTTATTAAGGAGAGAGAGATCCTGTGGTATGTCGAATACCCGGGTGAATGAGTAGTCTTTGGGGTACTGCAAGTCTGTTTCTTTGCTGCATGCTTGACTGCTCGGTAGTGGGTGCCGATGCTTATTTTTGCTGGTGGGGGGAGGGGGGAATCATTGCTTTCTGCTGCTCACGCGCGAGAGCAAGGAGAACTTGCGGGGGGGGGGACTTTGGGATTCTAACATTTAGCTGTCATTCATTCTTTGGGGGCACTCCCCTGTTTTCATGGATGTTTGTGAAGAAAAAGCATTTCCGGATGTATATTATATACATTTCTCTGACATTAAATGTACCTTTGAAACCTTTGCACTGCTGCCGCAAAACAACAAATTTCATGACATCTGTCAGTGCTAATAAACCCGAATCTGATTCATTTCAAAAACTTCTTGCATTTAATATGCTATCTTGATGATAACTCTGAGAGTGCAACAACTAATTGCAGTGTATGATTGGTTACCACTTCCTAGACTGCATACACATGGCCATTGGAGTCTTGTTAAAGAGCATAGATTCACAACACTCAAAGTTGATTCAGTGTTAATAAAAGGGATTTGCTTGTGCAGGTAGCAGTTTGGTCTCTGTTGGGCTTCTCTTTAAATAAAGTACTTAGCCAGCTCACTCTTAAACCTCCCTAACTGTTACACTAGTAACAACCTCCACCATCAATACTCATAAATGGAGCCCCTTTCCACACAACTACTTTTTCAACACTTGCCTATAATCCCTGAATTATCTCACACTGACTGCCAATATTCTAAAAACTGCCAATTTCCTCCATGAACAGTTCAGCTAATCACAGTGCCATCACCACCTACTGATCCCCACTGGCAGTTGTGACGCATCCTTGCGACCATCCAGCCAAATCCTTTTATTGATATTCTTCCTGACCTCAACCCCTAAATTACTGAATGGCTCCATGTCCTGCAACCAAATGATGGTAATGCCTCTATTTATCAATTATTGATAATTAGTCCCAGATCCCACCTCCTCAAACTCCCCTCCCCTGCATCTACAACCCCGGCTAGGCTCTGAACTAAACTGAAACTTGAATGTGCTCTTCGATGGTGGAACAAGCAAACTAAAGGTCCTTGGCTGTGCAAGGTCTGTTCAGTACTGCATGACACCTTGGGTCTTGTAAGTTACTGGATTCTCCACTTAACTTATTTTTTTTAAAGTTAGATGCTGGAAATCTGTAAGCACTCAAAAGCCTGGCAGAACCTGGAGGCAGAAATAAAGTTGAAGTTTCAGGGTGAAGATTTATGGTCAGAATTGGCAAGCTCAAAATGTTTTTCAAATGGTAGTTTACAAGGAATCTTTGATTATGTTGGCTGCTATTCCAAGGCAGTGAGGTATAAACAGAGTCCATGGAGGGGAGGCTGGTTTTTGGGATGGACTGAGCTGTGCCATATCTCTGCAATTTTTTGCTCAAGAAACAAACATTTTGAAAGAATAAATTGAAGTTAAGAAGGGGCTGAAACTTAGGCCACTGAAACTACATCTGCCAAAAGAAGAGCAAAGGAGACAAATGCAGAAGGTGGCTCTACAGTAATCAGAAATTGGAGGATTTGAGTGTGCATGCAGGAAACAAGAGACAAGGAAGCAAAAGAGAATTTTATGCACTCACAAGTACACATTTCATTTTTGATGGCAAACTACCAACCTTACAAACTATCAAGCAATTTTTGAACATGTGAAATGCACTTCATTTCTGAGAATAACACTTTTGTTGCTGGTTGTGATTCCAGTAAAATAAGCACACACATACACAGAAAAGAATTATATCACAAGGAAGCAGATGGCTGAATACACAGAAAAATAATGCAGCTGCCCACTGATATTCTCTCTTTCTTCTGCCTGGTATCCATGCATGACTGCCTGCCTCAGATTGGATATACACCATATGGTGAGCACAGATGTGAACTATCTCCCCCCACTCCCTTGGGCAGAAGTAGATTGGTGAGCCAATGACACAAAGCACCAACCTCAGTCATCTAAACATTATTCATAGCAAAAGAAATCTAACAATCTTCAGGAAATTCACCAAAGTCTCCATAAATAAATTTAGTAAATAATTTGCCAACACATACCAAGCTGGCCAGATTAGTTTCACAAACTGTGATGAGCTTGCTGACTTCAGTAATATGCTGGGGTGTGCACTAGAAATGGTCTTGCAGGTCTCCTTCCAGGGAGAGCATTATCACCTAGATTTCCCCAGTCCTTGCCTAAGATTCCTACTACAAATCTGTTAATGAGACCAGCTTTAGTTGGTGATGCATAGCTTAAGAAAATGCCTGCTAAGAATCAACATGAAAGCTTAAAAAATGAGTAGAAAAAGAATGATGTTTAACTGTGGCTGTGACCATGCAAACCCTGAGGGGCAGGAGAAAACTGCTGACTAAAACAGTCTACATACATTATCTTTCCTTAGGAACAACATTATGGTCTAAAAGTGGCTTGGAAACTAACAGCAACATGAAAACAAATGCTGTTACTGGTGTGTAACTCAACTGTTACCAGTAGCAAGTGGCATTCCAATACAAGGTTACAAATTTCAGGAAGATTTGTACCATAGCTCATAGATTCACTTCAACTGTAACCCACAATCAAACCTTCCTGTGAGTTTTAAGATATTGCTGGATTTGTATATAAAAAAAAAACCCTACATCAGGGTTGGTAACTAAATGCAAAGACTTCCTCAATGACAAGAATGGCAGTTTTGCAATGATATTCATCATTGGAATCCCAGAATAGTGTCACTTCTCTAGCTACTATGCTACATTTTGAAAACATTATAATTTTGCCTTTTTTTCCTACTAATCTAATTTTTATTTATTTTACTGTTTTTCTTCCTAAATCACTTTCTATTTGTTCTTTGGCTGGTCCTCAGAGTCAAAGGTCGCCACCTTCCAAATTGCTGGTGAATGCAGCAGGCCAGGCAGCATCTATAGGAAGTGGTACAGTCCACGTTTCGGGCCGAGACTCTTCGTGTCCTGACGAAGGGTCTCGGCCCGAAACGTAAACTGTACCTCTTCCTATAGATGCTACCTGGCCTGCTGCATTCACCAGCAATTTTTACGTGTGTTGCTTGAAATTCCAGCATCTGCAGATTTCCTCGTGTTCACCACCTTCCAATCCAGTTTTGCGGGAGGTGAGTTAGCCCATGAGGTCACCATAGAATCGCAGATTCCAAAAGTGGGGCAGGAGGTCTTTGATGAAAAAAATAATTTTGAAGGTTGTGTGTTCCTAACACCACTTACATTTTGGTAGGTGTGTCCTCCAATCAAATGAACTCTAGATTCTCACTTTCTCCTAAATGACCTACCCCACTGTCTTCTTCTGGTCATGGAGCAATGATTTTCACATAAAAGTGAGGTTGTAATATTCTTTCAAGGAGACTTTGTGAATTGTCTTCAATTGCTTCCTCAGTCTGCCCAGAAATCTCTTCCTGTGACAGATCTTGGAATAAGGATTTTATTTTAGAACTCTGATGTCAAGGACTATGAATGGTATGGCTTGCCCGTTGGAGCAGGCTCCATGTAATTAAAACCTTAACACTGGAAATTTTGGTTTTGTTAAGGACCTTGGTTCACTTATTTTCGCAGTGGATTTGGAACATTTTGTGAAGACAGAGTTGGTGCTAACTTTCCAGTTGTCTCTTGTAGGTAACCATAGCTCAGAATAGGGTAGAAATGACTTCTGTCCAGTCGATCATGAGTTTTGTGACAAGATTGAGTCCTTGACCTTTAGACAGTCAAGGGTTATGTAGGTACATTGAAGCAATGGAGAATATCACCTACATTCACTGAATGACACGTACATTCATTAATAGATGGTCCCAGAAATCTCAGACACAACAGTTTTGTATAGACCTTTATATCATAGGGTTATTCTGGGAGAGACTGATTTAAGATCTACATTATACTGATGCTAAGCTCATGGTTCATTCTCTTAAATAGCTACAGTGAACAAATCAATGATGACTTGATGCTTGGCATCTGAATATGTACACATATTTAATTTTATTTGTTCAGACTTTTCTTTCTCTATCCTTATGTTTTGCTAGATAAAGCATTAAACTCCTTAGTTCTATTTTACCATGAAGACCTTGACACCACTATCACCTGACACTTTCAATAATATACAAAAATTACTTTGAGTCGAACAATGAGAAAAAGTTCCACGCATGAGCTTGTTGCAAAATGTTCCACTCCTGCGTTTACTGCCAGATCCTCATTGCCCTTGAGAAGTTGGTGGCAAATGAACTTCTTGAATCACTGCAATCCTTCTGGTGAAGGTGCTGCCACAATATGTTTAGGTATAGAGTTCCAGGATTTAACTCAACAACAAGGAACTGTGATAAATTTTCAACTTAGAATAGTGTGTAGCCTAGTTGGCACCCAGAGATCCTATGCTCTTTTATTTGCTGCTTGTGTTGTTGGTGGCACAGAGTTTTGGTAGAACTGGGAGTACACTGCTGAAACTGAGCAAAGGGTGCCAGTGGAAGAGTTTCCATCAATATGCTTAGTCCTAAATACAATGGAACTTGTTGGGATGGACTGGGAAGGGAAAGCTACAATTCTCAGATTTTTTTCTAAAGTTATTCAAAAAGACATAAAAATTGGATAGTGAAATAAGAGTTGGATGGCAGAATAATTTTAAACTTCCTTCATTTCAGAAATTAATGTTAAAATTATAATCTTATGACAGGTTTAACATAATATATTTTGCACTTTATTGATTAGTCAGACAGCTGATGGAAGGAAATTCAAAAAGTTGAGTACAGCAAACAAGTCCAGAAAAAAATGTTGTCATCATGAGTCTGTATTTGCAAGTTCAATCTCACAGACATCAAGAAAAAAAATCTGCAACCAGGCAACAAGCTTTTTAATTTCATAGGGATAGGGTCAGGCCAATAAAGCTGGTTGAACTACTCAACCAAAAAAATCATTGCTGATGTGTTTGCAAGCTTCATTTAATAGCCTTCACTCCATATCCCTAGGTACCCGATCAAAGAAAGCCTCGCTGATTCTACCGAGAGTCCAACTGTCTCAATATTTGCAAACCTTTACGGCAAGGGAGGAGCATCCAAGCTTTCATTAGCCTCCCTGTGGAAATGTTTTCTGGTTCTCCTGAACAACCTAGCTCTAATTTTCACAATATATCCTCTGTCAGATTCCTCATTAGAGGAAATGTTTTCTCTACCCTACTAAATCTGTTCTATATTTTATACCTCTCACCTCCTACTATTGCCTACTCAAACAAATATGTGGCAAGCTGGCACATAAATCAAGAGGCTGTGGATATTTTAATAGCTTCTAGTTAGACTGTTATATATATATTTCAAAGCATTTCTTCATCAGGCACAGTTTGAAGAACAGGCCACTAAATCCAATCGGGTCTACTCTAGTGCTGATGGTCCAGAGAAGGCTCCTTCCATCTCTCACCATCATACTTTTCTATTCCTATCTCCCTCATGTTTACCCAAATTCTCCTAGAAAGTTATAGAACTTACTATTCATCGTGGTGCAGTCATTTTTACCTCTTCAGTTAAACATCCAGATGAAGAGCCTTGATCCAAAACATAAAACGTCCATTTCCCTCTACATATGCTGAGTTTGTTTTCTCCTCATTTTTCCCCCATCAGGTTAATTTTAGACCTTCTCAGTCAAACAGTCATACAGTATGAATTGCATCTATTTCTTATATCCTTCACATTCATGAGGAGTAAAAATCTTTACACTATCTCCATCTATATGTGCAATTTATAGTAATTTGTGATAAATAGTATGTACAACAGGACAGTCAATATAGCATAGAAATACAATTGTATCAGAGTGAATTAATCAGTCTGATGGATTGGTGGATGAAGTTGTCCCGGAGCCAGTTGGTCCCAGCTGGTCCCAGCTTTAATGCTGCATTACTGTTTCCCAGATGGTAGCAGCTGGAACAGTTTGCGGTTGGGGTGACTCTGGTCCCCAAAGATCCTTTGGGCCCTTTTTACGCACCTGTCTCCGTAAATGTCCTGAATAGTGGGAAGTTCACATCCACAGATGTGCTGGGCTGTCCGCACCACTCTCTGCAGAGTCCTGTGATTGAGGGAATTACAGTTCCCATACCAGGCAGTTATGTAGCCAGTCAAAATGCTCTCAATTGTGTGTCCCTGTAGAAAGTTCTTAGGATTTGGGGCCCCCTACCAAACTTCTTCAACCTTCTGAGGTGAAAGAGGCGCTGTTGTGCTTTTCTCACCACACAGTCAGTATGTACAGACCATGTGAGATCCTCGGTGTCACCATGTCTGCACTAAACAACAAGGTCCCATCTTCATTAATCCTATATTTCTTCTCAGATCCCCATAAACTCCTTATCCCACCCTGATTTGCCACCCACCTACACTAGGGCTAATTCACTGTAGTTAATTAATGAAGCAACCAGCATATGTTTGTCATTTGGGAGGAAACTCTTCATGGCTGGAGGGAGAACATGCAAACTCCAGACTTACAGAACATGGGTCTCTGGAGTTGTGAGGCAGCAGCTCTAACTGCTGCACCAATCAGCCATTCCAAACCAAAAGCATTTTCTTCACAATTACGCCATCAATAGGTATGTTCCTGCCACTGTCTGTAAGGAGTTTGTGCATTCTCTCTGTAACCGTGTGGGTTTCCTCCAGGTGCTCCAGTTTCCCCCCACAGTCCAAAGACAAAGCAGTTGGAAATTCTCCCATGATTAAGCTAGGGCAAAATCAGGGGTTGCTGAAGGGTGCCACTTGAACAGCTGGAAAGGCCTATTTCACACTGTATCCCAATAAATAAATTGATTAACAACTTTTAAAAGGTACTTGGGCAGGTTAACATATATGAAAGGTTTAGAGGGATATGGGCCAAACATGAGCAAATGGAAGTATCCTAGGTGGGAATCTTGTCAGTGTGAATCAGTTGGGCCAAAGAGCCTGTTCCTATGCTGTAAGACTTTATGATACTATCAACACCTTTCATAAATCAGAGAGAACCTATCACTTGGGGTCATTGAGAACAAAAACAGGCCCTTTGGCTCAAATAATTACCTCATCCATGCTGCCAAAGATGCTTCACTCAAGCTAGTCCAATCTGCCAGTATTCAGTCCTTTCCAATCCATGTACCTGTATAAATATCTTTTAAAAGTTGTTATTGTTCCTGCCACAACCAACTCCTCTGATAGTTCATTCCACACAGATACAATATTTTGAGTTTTAAAAAAAGTTGCTTCTCAAGCTCCTCTTCAATCTCTCCCCTCTTAATTTAAACCTATGTCCTAGAGTTCTTGAGACTGGGGAATAGCACTGCGTGCGTTCCTCCTGACTAGGCCTCTCGTAACTTTATATATCTCTGTAAGAAAACCACTCAGTCTCCTACACTCTAAAAAAAATAAAGTCCTAGCCTGTCCAACCTCTCCCTATGACTCAGTACCTCAAGTATAGGCACTCTTTCGAGTTCAGTAACTCTTTCGAATTCGAATTCATCTTTCCTATAAGAGGGCAATCAACACTGAATAGAATATTCCAAGTACTGTCTCATCAGTGCCCTGCAGAGTCACGATCACCTCCCAACTTTTATACTAAATGCACTGACTGATGATGTCCAGCATGCCACCAACTATCCTCATTCTCAGTGAACTAGGTACTTACATTCCAAGGTCCCTCTGTTCTACAACCTCCCCCACCACTCCCATCCCTAGGGTCTGCCATTCACCTGGATTTGACTTTCCAAAATGTAATATCTTCGTCTTATCCAAATTAAATTCCAGTTGGCATTCTTCAGCCCACCTACTCAGCTGATCAAGAGTAATTTCATTGTCTACTATACCACCTATTTAGTTTCATCAGCAAACTTACTAACCATGCCTTGTATATTCTTGTCCAAATCATAGATATACAGTGGCATGCAAAAGTGTGGGCATCCCGGTCAAAATTTTTGTTACTGTGAATAGCTAAGCAAGTAAAAGATGAATTGATTTTCAAAAGGCATAAAGTTAAAGATGACACATTCCTTTAATATTTTAAGCAAGAAAACTTTTTTTATTTCCATCTTTTACAGTTTCAAAATAACAAAAAAGGAAAATGGCCTGAAGCAAAGGTTTGGGCACCCTGTATGGCAGTACTTAGTAATACCCCCTTTTAGCAAGTATCACAGTTTGAAAACGTTTTTTGTAGCCAGCTAAGAGTCTTTCAATTCTTGTTTGGGGGATTTTCGCCCATTCTTCTTTGCAAAAGGCTTCTAGTTCTGAGAGATTCTTGGGCCGTCTTGCATGCACTGCTCTTTTGAGGTCTATCCACAGATTCTCCATGATGTTTAGGTCAGGGGACTGAGGACCATGGCAAAACCTTCAGCTTGCGCCTCTTGAGGTAGTCCATTGTGGATTTTGAGGTGAGTTTAGGTTCATTATCCTGTTGTAGAAGCCATCCTCTTTTCATCTACGGCTTTTCTATTCAAAAGGTTCAAAGGAACATCTAAACAAGCCTGATGCATTTTGGAAACAAGTCCTGTGGACTGATGAAGTTAAAATAGAATGTTTTGGCAGCAATGAGCAAAGGTATGTTTGGAGAAAAAAGGGTGCAGAATTTCATGAAAAGAACCCCTCTCCAACTGTTAAGCACAGGGGTGGATCCATCATGCTTTGGGCTTGTGTTGCAGCCAGTAGCATGGGGAACATTTACTGGTAGAGGGAAGAATGAATTCAATTAAATACCAGCAAATTCTGGAAGCAAACATCACACCGTCTGTAAAAAAGCCGAAGATTGAAAACAGGATGGCTTCTACAACAGGATAATGAACCTAAACACACCTCAAAATCCACAATGGACTATCTCAAGAGGCGCAAGCTGAAGGTTTTGCCATGGCCCTCACAGTCCCCTGACCTAAACATCATCAAGAATCTGTGGATAGACCTCAAAAGAGCAGTGCATGCAAGACGGCCCAAGAATCTCACAGAACTAGAAGCCTTTTGCAAGGAAGAATGAGCGAAAATCCCCCAAACAAGAATTGAAAGAATCTTAGCTGGCTACAAAAAGTGTTTACAAGCTGTGATACTTGCCAAAGGGGGTGTTACTAAGTACTGCCATGCACGGTGCCCAAACGTTTGCTTTGGGCCCTTTTCCTTTTTTTGTGACTTTGAAACTGTAAAAGATGGAAATAGAAAAGTTTCCTTGCTTAAAATATTAAAGAAATGTGTCATCTTTAACTTTATGCCTTTTGGAAATCAATTCATCTTTTACTCGCTTAGCTATTCACAGGAACAAAAATTTGTGCCCAAACTTTTGCATGCCACTGTGGGTAACAAACAACAATAGGCCCAGTACTGACCCTAAGAAACAACCTTCCACCATCACCCTCTGCTTTCTACCATCAAGCCAAATGGGTATTCAATTAGCTAGCTTTTTCTGGTTTCCTTATGATCTAACCTTCCAGAGCAGCTTTCCATGTGGAACCTTAAAGGCCTTTGTGAAGTCCATGTAAAGCACGTCTACATGCCTATGCTCATCAACATCCTTGGTTACATCATCAGAAAAATAAAGAACTTAAGACATTACCTCCTGTGTAAAATCCCATGCTGACTACTGTCTAATCAACCTATCTTTCTAGATGTACATATACATTCTTGCCAAATGAGATAATACAGCAAAATTGTGCTCAATTTTCTCGAAGTATTCCCCTTATTTTGTCCATTAATAGTTTTTTTTTGCACCCTAGATCTTTTCTCCAATACATTACCAAAAAGTTCCTCAGTACTGCGTGAGGTCCAAAATATCTTATTATACCACAACCTTATCTCCAGGACTGAAAATCAGTGTTTGATGTTTTATGGTTTTATTCATCTGCATTTAATGTTTTGTATATCTGTATCCCTTGATTAGCTTGCTCATCTCTTCTCTTAGAATCCAAGATGTGGTTTCCCAGCAGATAGTAAAAGTGCTTTACAACTTCAGACATAATATTTTTAAGGCAGAATATGGGAAGCACTCTTGAACAAAAAAATTGCCTCTTTTATTTATTAACCTACCATATTACTGACTTCTATTTTGTAAGCTTAGTTGAAAACAGGATAACACAAAGAGCTCTACAATTACAATCATTTAAAAGTTCTTTCACTCTAAAAATGCACTATTAACAGTACTGGAAAACAAATTTGTAAAAATATAAGCAACACACATCAAAATTGCTGGTGAACGCAGTAGGCCAGGCAGCATCTGTAGGAAGAGGTGCAGTCCACATTTCAGGCCGAGACCCTTCGCTGACGAAGGGTCTCAGCCTGAAACGTGGACTGCACCTCTTCCTACAGATGCTGCCTGGCCTGCTGCGTTCACCAGCAACTTTGATGTGTGTTGCTTGAATTTCCAGCATCTGCAGAATTCCTGTTGTTTTTGTAAAAATATAAAGTGCATTAGATCTCAGCATGTAGGACAAAAGTTTTACATGAAGCAGAATACTATGTCAACAACGGCTTATTAATAATGCATATCTATGTCAACACTCAGTGTGTGGAATTAATATGATCAATTCAGACAATTACACAAATGACAACAAGGACCACAAAAGTCAGCTGTGCTGGAGATAGATGTCAACCACTACTTTTCCACATCAGTGCACCTCAGAGCCTCAGCTATGCACTTATCAAGTTTAACAGATCTATCATCATTTACAAATCTACTTTTTTGTGGCTCTTTGAATAACTTCAGCCACAGTTGGAAAAACTTATTTGCAAAAATCTTGATGTAAATAATCAAATAATGCAAAAAAAATTCAAAATTTCCTTACAAGTGAAAGTTATACTGATTGTCAGTTCACAAAGACAGTAAAAACAGTTGCACCTTTTGTAAGTATTTAACTAACATAATCCACAATTTGAAAGTTCTGATAATACATCATTTACTTCAAACTCTCCCACTAGATGCTAACTGAATTTGTTGATTACTTCCAGCCTTTTCTATTTTATTTTAAAAAATGTCAATTGTTTGTCTGTGGTTTTGAAATTATAATAACAGGGATCTCATTCTTTATGCTATGTAGATATTATATTTGGTACAAAATATCAGTAATGAAATTAAGAACAATATTATTGATGGAAATATCAGAAACAAAAAAACCCCACATGATTCAGAAGGCCATATAATCTGCAAACTAAATATTCCAATATCCTCTGTTCTGTTCAGTAGTGCTGAGTCAGGGCCAAAGAATGCAGTGTGAAACAAAATTTACATACAAATAACTTGGCTGCTTACTGTCATGTCTTGCTTAACACATCGAGCTCCAACTGTTCTCTACCATCTAAATCCAGAACCTCAAGTATAAAAAAGTTAATCAGTCTCCAGCACAGTGCTGATGGAATGCCATCTTTTGGAGAAGAGCATAAATAAATGTACTATCTGGATTGTCTAGCAGGTTTGAAGGAAAGTAAGGAATTATCTCTGGTGCCTTGCTACCTTTCATTAAACACTGGTAAAGTGTAATTATACTGTCTATAATTAGAGGGGGAGGGGGAGGGGAGAGAAAAAAAGAAAAAAACAGTTCCTAATTCTATTTGCTAACTACAGATGTCTGCCAGAAAAAAATGTATTACACTTTGGAATTTCATCCCCCTGGCCACTGACTGATTTCTGACATCAACAACTGATATGTGTACAAAGTACCAGTCCTGCATCTAAACAACAATACAGTAGCATGGCTTTCAAAAGAGAACATTATAAAGAGAAAATAGGAACATCTGAATAGTGTTTAGGCTTCAGATAAATACAGGTTTCCCCCATTATCCGAAAGTAGAGCGTTTCCATGAAACCTTGCGTAAGCCAAAATGGCGTAAAGTGAAGAAGCAATTACCATTAATTTATATGGGAAAAATTTTTGAGCTTTGCCAGACTCAAAAAATAATCTACCAAATCATACCAAATAGCACATAAAACCTAAAATAACACTAACATATAGTAAAAGCAGGAATGATATGATAAATACACAGCCTATATAAAGTAGAAATAATGTATGTACAGTGTAGTTTCACTTAACAGAATCGGTGAGATTTAGCCAAAACCGATTTGTAGAAAAAAATCGGCACGTACACGCACGCGCACACACCTGCCTGCGCAAGGCTTCACGGTCATGGTAGTCTTTCTTGGGGTAAACACAAGTTTAAAGCGTGCACCTTTTTTCGTAAAAGTGAAAATCCTCTTCGGATTTCTTTCGGTTAGCGAAAACAGGTACTAATGTAAGTCTTTCATAAAAGCGAAGTGGCGTAAAGCGAACTTGCGTAAAGCAGGGGACACCTGTAGATACTTTATTGATCCCAGAGGAAATTAGTGTCATGGTAGCATGACAAGTGCAGAGATATACAAATATTAGAAGAGAAATAAGAAAGAACAAAAAAATAAGTTACCTCCAACAGTCTGGCAGGAGGGGGTCATCACTTCCCCAGCTATAGGTAGACTCATAATGGAGCCCAATGGCCAACGGTAAGAATGACCTCATATAGCGCTTTCTGGAGCAGCGCGGTTGTCTTAGTCTATTACAAAAGTGCCCCTCTGTTCAGCCAAGGTAGCATGCAGAGTGTGAGGAACATTGTACAGAATTGCCAGGATTTTACATAGGGTCCCTTGTTCTACCAGAGCCTCCAGTATGTCCAGTTTGACTCCTATAACAGAGCCAGCCTTTCTAATCAGTTCATTGAGCTTGTTGGCATCACCCATGTTGATGCCATTGTCCCAGCACACCACCACACATAAGATTGTACTGGTGACTACAGACTGGTAGCACATATGAAGAAGGAGAGGCCTGCATACTTCAAAGGACCTCAGTCTCCTCAGGAAGTTGAGGTGACTCTGGCCCTTCTTGTACACAGCCTCTGTGTTGATGCTCCATTCAAGTCTGCACCCCCAGGTACATGTAGGTCCTCACCACCACATTCCATTTAAAAACTATAGAGGATATTGAATATTATGAGATGGGAGAAGATATTTCAATTTGAAAGTACACACAACTAGTTTCAGGGTATGTAAACTCTGACAGAGATGTTGTCAAAACATCTTGTGTAACTGAGAACTTACAGCACAAGAGACTGCCAGTCAGTGTCTAGTCTAAACTGCATTAAACAGATGACCTCCACATTCAGCATTTTTCTCTTAAAGAATTCCCAAAAAATTCAGAATTTTTGTATGGACGTCCAATGCAAAGAGTCACAAGAGGCTGTAGAGGGTTTTAAACTCAGCCAGCTGCATTGCAGGCACAACCCTGCCCCACCATCAAGGGCGTCTTCAAGAGACGGTGCATCAAGAAGGTAGTATCTATCATTAATTATCCTCACTGTCTGGGACATTCCTTTTTCTCATTACTACCGTCAGGGAGGAGATACAGGAGCCTGGAGACACATACCCAATGATTCAGCTATTGCTTCTTCCCCTCCATCACCAGATTTCTGAATGGTCCATGAACTCATGAATATTACCTCATTATTTCTTTTTTGGCACTATTTATTTAATTTGTTATTTATAGTCATTTTATGTCTTTACAATGTACTGCTACCAACAAACAACAAATTTCACATCAAACAAGTTAATGGAATCTGAAATACTGAATAAAAGCAACTCTCAGAATTTACACAGATAGACAAACAGAAAATTTATGTGTTCCAACTCACGTGCAGATGACGCATCTTCACGTTATAGAAAATTGCAATACAAACCATTTTCTAGGAATACAACACCCTCCCCCACAATACAAGACTTACCTACTTAGAGTTCCACCAAAAATTCTCTGCAGTTTTATCCTTTGCACCAACTAATAAAGGAAATCGTCCCTTTGCATTTTTAGTCACTGTATGACTTTTAGGGCCTATGGATGTACACTCCAATGTTCCTTTGTTCCTCCACATTGATCAATTCTTAATCCTGTGCCTTGTTACAAATGCATTACCTGTCTATTCTGGATTAAATTCCATCTGTATTTCTATACTTATTGTGTTCCTTATCTTACTGTGTGTTTTTGCGCTGTATCAGATCCAGAGTAATAAGTATTTTGTTCCCTTTTACACTTGTGTACTGCAAATGACATTCAACAATCTTGAATTTTTAAAACTGACTGTTTCTAAGACAATGCTAACATCATCAACACTATTAGAGATCTCTACAAATGTTCATGAATAGGCTACACAGGAATTTAGTATTAAAGTAATAAAGAATATTCCAGTTTATATAATTAAGATAACTATCTTTATAAAGTTAAGGAAATCCATGCACATAATGACAAATAGAAATAAAAGTTTGGTTAGATTTCATTCCACGAGGCATTCTTTCCAAGCTAGAATGAAGTTTAGACCACAAGCTTACTCCTGAATTAAAAAATTGATGATGTTTGTTGCTTACATGCACTTAAATACACACACTGTTGAACTTGAACAAAGGGTTGCCAACTGTCCTGTATTTGCCGGGACATCCCGTAGATTGGGCTAAATTGGTTTGTTCCATATGGGACCGCCCTTGTCCCGTATTTCCCCCGCTAAGGTAAAGTGTTCCTATGAAACCTTTCGTGCCAAAAGGGCCTAAAGCGAAGAAACAATTACCATTAATTTTATGGGAAAATTTTTTGAGCATGCCCAGACTCAAAAAATAACCTGCCAAATCATACCAAATAACACATAAAACTGAAAATAACACAAACATATAGTAAAAGCAGGAATGATATTCATAGAATAGTAGGGCACATTACAGGCCCTTCAGCCCACAATGTTGTGCCAACCCTCAAATCCTGCTTCCCATATAACCCCCCACCTTAAATTCCTCCATATACCTGTCTAGTAGTCTCTTAAACTTCACTAGTGTATCTGCCTCCACCACTGACTCAGGCAGTGCATTCCATGCACCAACCACTCTCTGAGTAAAAACCTTCCTCTAATATCCCTCTTGAACTTCCCACCCCTTATCTTAAAGCCATGTCCTCTTGTATTGAGCAGTGGTGGCCTGGGGAAGAGGCGCTGGCTATCCACTCTATCTATTCCTCTTATTATCTTGTACACCTCTATCATGTCTCCTCTCATCCTCCTTCTCCCCAAAGAGTAAAGCCCTAGCTCCCTTAATCTCTGACCATAATCTATACTCTCTAAACCAGGCAGCATCCTGGTAAAACTCCTCTGTACCCTTTCCAATGCTTCCACATCCTTCCTATAGTGAGGCGACCAGAACTGGGCACAGTACTCCAAGTGTGGCCTAACCAGAGTTTTATAGAGCTGCATTATTACATCACGACTCTTAAACTCTATTCCTCAACTTATGAAAGCTAACAGCCCATAAGTTTTCTTAACTACCCTATCCACCTGTGAGGCAACTTTCAGGGATCTGTGGACATAGAAACTATAGAAAAACTACAGCACAGAAACAGGCCTTTTGGCCCTTCTTGGCTGTGCCGAACCACCTTCTGCCTAGTGCCACTGACCTGCACACGGACCATATCCCTCTATACACCTCCCATCCATGTATCGGTCCAATTTATTCTTAAATGTTAAAAAAGAACCCACATTTACCACCTTGTCTGACAGCTCATTCCACACCCCCACCACTCTCTGTGTGAAGAAGCCCCCACTAATGTTCCCTCTAAACTTTTCCCCCTTCACCCTTAACCCATGTCCTCTGGGTTTTTTTTCTCCCCTTGCCTCAGTGGAAAAAGCCTGCTTGCATTCACTCTATCTATACCCATCATCATTTTATATACCTCTATCAAATCTCCCCTCATTCTTCTACGCTCCAGGGAATAAAGTCCTAACCTATTCAACCTTTCTCTGTAACTGAGTTTCTCAAGTCCCGGCAACATCCTGGTAAACCTTCTCTGCACTCTTTCAACCTTATTTATATTCTTCCTGTAATCTGGTGACAAAAACTGAACACAATACTCCAGATTCTGCCTCACCAATGCCTTATACAACCTCATCATAACATTCCAGCTCTTATACTCTATACTTTGATTAATAAAGGCCAATGTACCAAGAGCTGTCTTTACGACCCTATCTACCTGTGATGCCACTTTTAGGGAATTTTGTATCTGTATTCCCAGATCCCTCTGTTCTACTGCACTACTCAGTGCCTTACCATTTACCCTGTATGTTATAACTTGGTTTCTCCTTCCAAAGTGCAATACTTCACACTTGTCTGTTTAAACTCGATCTGCCATTTTTCAGCCCATTTTTCCAGCTGGTCCAAATCCCTCTGCAAGCTTTGAAAACCTTCCTCACTGTGCACTACACCTCCAATCTTTATATCATCAGCAAATTTGCTGATCCACGTACTCCCAGATCCCGCTGCTCCTCCACACTACCAAGTATCCTGCCATTTACTTTGTACTCTGCCTTGGAGTTTGTCCTTCCAAAGTGTACCACCTCACACTTCTCCGGGTTGAACTCCATCTGCCACTTCTCAGCCCGCTCCTGCATCCTATCAATGTCTCTCTGCAATCTTCGACAATCTTCTACACTTTCTACAACACCCCCAATCTTTGTGCTGTCTGCAAACTTGCCAACCCAGCCTTCTACCCCAACATCCAGGTCATTAATAAAAATCACGAAAAGTAGAGGTCCCAGAACAGATCCTTGTGGGACACCACTAGTCACAATCCTCCAGTCTCAACGTACTCCCTCCACCACCACCCTCTGCCTTCTGCAGGCAAGCCAATTCTGAATCCACCTGGCCAAACTTCCCTGGATCCTATGCCTTCTGACTTTCTGAATAAGCCTACCGTGTGGAACCTTGTCAAATGCCTTACTAAAATCCATATAGATCACATCTATTGCACTACCCTCATCTATATGCCTGGTCACCTCCTCAAAGAACTCTATCAGGCTTGTTAGACACGATCTGCCCTTCACAAAGCCATGCTGACTGTCCCTGATCAGACCACGATTCTCTAAATGCCCATAGATCCTATCTCTAAGAATCTTTTCCAATAGCTTTCCCACCACAGACGTAAGGCTCACTGGTCTATAATTACCCGGACTATCCCTACTACCTTTTTTGAACCAGGGGACAACATTCGCCTCCCTCCAGTCCTCCGGTACCATTCCCGTGGATAACGAGGACATAAAGATCCTAGCCAGAGGCTCAGCAATCTCTTCCCTCGCCTAGTGGAACAGCCTGGGGAATATTCCATCAGGTCCAAGGGACTAATCCGTCCTAATGTATTTAAACAACTCCAACACCTCCTTTCCCTCTCCCTTAATATCAACATGTTCCAGAACATCAACCTCACTCATATTGTCCTCACCATCATCAAGTTCCCCCTCATTGGTGAATACCAAAAAGAAGTTTTCCTTGAGGACCTCGCTCACTTCCACAGCCTCCAGGCACTTCTTCCCACCTTTATCTCTAATCAGTCCTACCTTCACTCCTGTCATCCTTTTTTTCTTCACATAATTGAAGAATGCCTTGGGGTTTTTCTTTACCCTACTCGCCAAGGCCTTCTCATGCCCCCTTCTTGCTCTTCTCAGCCCCTTCTTAAGCTCCTTTCTTGCTTCCCTATATTCCTCAATAGACCCATCTGATCCTTGCTTCCTAAACCTCATGTATGCTGCCTTCTTCCACCTGACTAGAGTTTCCACTTCACTTGCCACCCATGGTTCCCTCACACTACCATTCTTTATCTTCCTCACCGGGGAGTGTTCAAGTAGGGTTAAACTCACCTCAACATGTCTTTTACAGTTACGGTTGCCAACTTTCTCACTCCCAAATAAGGGACAAAAGTAGCAGTCAAATCCTGATGAAGGGTCCCGGCCCGAAACGTCAACTGCACCTCTTCCTATAGATGCCGCCTGGCCTGCTGTGTTCACCAGCATTTTTTGTGTGTTGACGGGACACCTGTGTTTACCCCCGAGAAAGACTACCATGACCATGAAGCCTTGCACGGGCACCTGTGTGCGCATGCGTGACGTTTGCATATGTAACATGCGCATGCGCGTACGTGTCGATTTATTATTCCACAAATCGGTTTTGGCTTAATCTTTCCGACTACACTGTACATACATTATTTCTACTTTATATAGGCTGTGTATTTATCATATCATTAATGCTTTTACTATATGTTAGAGTTATTTTAGGTTTCATATGTTATTTGGTATGATTTGGTAGGTTATCTTTTGAGTCTGGGAACGCTCAAAAATTTTTCCAATATAAATTAATGGTAATTGCTTCTTCACTTTACGCCATTTCCACATGAAAGGTTTTATAGGAATGCTCTACCTTAGCGGGGGCAATATGGGACAAGGGCGGTCCCATATGGGATAAAACCAATTTAGCCCAATATACAGGATGTCCTGGCAAATACGGGACAGTTGGCAACCCTATGTTCAAGTTCAACAGTGCGTGACAGGGAATGAGGAAAGGTGCAGCTGACTCTTATCGGTTCCTCACGGCCCGCTAGCACATGCTTTGCAGCCCGGTGGTTGGGGACCACTGAAATAAGGGACTTGAGCATACGTGTTTTTTTGGTATTGGGGGGCGAGGCGTCTGAAATCGAAAAATTCTGAATTCCAAAATGCAACTGGGCCCAAGGATTTTGGATAAAGGATTGTGGACCTGTACTGTATTCTGTCTAGGTACCTCCAATCTGTTGCATGAACATCGATTTCTCTATCTTCACGAAATTTCTTCCTTCTCCTTCATTTCTCCACTCTGAATTCCCTCTTACCTCTTGTCCTCATCTCCTATCACCTCACCTTGGTATCCCTCCTCTGTCCCTTTCTCCCGTGGTCACTTTCCTCTCCTGGTCCAGCCCTTTACCTTTTCCGCTTATCACCTCCCAGCTTCTTACTCCATCCCCCTCCCCAACTTGCTTCACCTATCACCTTCTAGCTTGTACTCTTCTCCTCCCCAATTTCTTATTCTGGCGTCTTTCCCCTTCCAGTCCTGATGTATGTTGATTCTTTATTCCCCTCCATAGATGCTGCCTGACCTGCTGACTTCCTCCAGCATTTTGTGTAAGGTTCACTAGATTTCCAGCATCTGCAGAATCCTATATGTCTATACTGGCCTCCTACTTTTCTAGAAAAGTTAACAATCACTAGTATTATTATCTTTATTCAGGAGTATTATTCGAAGTAAGAATTTGTATGTAGGAGACAGCCAATGAGGAAGGACATATTTTAATCAAAAATCTATTAAAAAAAAAATTTTGACACCCTGAAATTGATTTTAAATACACATTTTCCTTTAAGCATCTAAAATGTATTGCAATTTTACAGACAGAGTACTTGCCCACATAAATGACAGGTCACAGTTCTGAAGGGAAATAAGAAACCAATGATCATAAATTATGCATCATATCTAGGCAAAGCAGTTGGGAAGGAAAAATGGCAATAATCATTCACGCAGAAACACAAGTCCAGTGATGTTCCCAGTCTCTAAAGTGCTGTTTTATGTCTTGAAAAGAGTCTTTCTGAAATGAGAGAAATTAACTTCTCAGCACTGGGATTTCACCAGAATATGCAGACACCATTTGAGATGCTGGTGGAAAAATCAAGGCTAATACTATAATGCAATAAGGAAAGACTTGCATTTATAAAGCACCAATTACCTCTTTATCTGGATATCCCTTAACCACCTTACAACTAATGCTTTTATGTTCCCTGCTGAAGCACAGGCAGTACAACAGAGAACTAATGCAATAAAATTAACACAGAAATAAATGATAATGAGCTGATATTTCATTACCCAGAAATATTGATTGTGGGATAAATATTGCCTAGGATCCTAGTACCATCTTCCTGCTCCTTCTTCAAAATTTAGATACAGGAAGTTTTATATCTATTTAAGAGAAGAACCTTGTTTTAATACCAAAGAAAGATGCATCTCTAATGCCTTTCCTTAGTGCTGCACTGGAGTTGAGACTAGACTTTTGCTCAAGTCAGCACAGTCAAAATTGAGCCCGGATCTTTTGACTCAGAGAGCATAATCAACTAAACCACAGCTGACAGTCCTGTCGAAGAAGTCAGTACTGTGAGAGGTAGTGCGTATTGTATGAGACATAGAATCAAAACCTTGCCTGCAATCTGAGATGAATACCAATAAAGCATCCTGACGAGATTATTTTAAAAAAGTGGGTTATCTGCATTGCCCTTGGCCAATATTTAATCAATTAAAATGCAATCAATGTGACTGAAACTGAAATTTAGAAAGTAAAATGTTCAAAATACTAATCAGGTAAGGGCTGTTTGTGGAAAAAAGGATCTGAAGAGTTAATGTGAAGATGGGATACGCTAGAGATGAATAAATTTCAAATAGCAGTTAAGGAGGTAGGGAGAAAAGACAAAGAAAGAAGGAGAGATAAACTGAGAGGCAGGGGATGAAGAAAGGTGGAAGGAAAGAGAAAAGAAACTGGAAGAACTGCAGTAGAATGGGAAGCAGAGGATTACATAGGAAAACAAGTGTCTGAAAGGTGAAAATGGCATGAACACAATAAACTACTAAAACATACCATCTCATCATCTTCACAAACAAACTATTATCTTTATAACAAGACGTACTTTATTTAAAGTGTTTTGGGACATTTTAAAAGGGAGAGGTTATGTGATATATGAACCACAGTTTTTCCCCTTTGCTTTCTTTAAGTTGCTTAGACAACAACTCTGACTATGTTAACAACACATACAAAATGCTGGAGGAACTCAGCAGGCCAGGCAGCATCAATGGAAAAGAGTACAGTCAATGTGTCATGTCGAGACCCTTCAGCAGGACTGAAACGAAATGGCCCAAAACATCGACTATACTCTTTTCCATAGATGCTGCCTGGCCTGCTGAGTTCCTGCAGCATTTTGTGTGTGTTGCTTGGATTTCCAGCATCTGCATTTCTTCTCATGTTTCTGACTATGCTAATATGCATTTGTCAAGACAAAGATATACATGAGCAAATATTACAAGAAATTATTTGGATTCTGTATTAACGTTTTAATAAAAAATAAAACAATAAATATTTTCTTTAAAGTATGCAGTCCAATTCAATACAGTAAATTAAAATGACTTCATAGAAATCATTACACCATAGCATGTAGGTCACAAATTTCAAGCTGGTGACTAAAAGTATATAAAATTAGGTGATGAGAAACAGGACACAAGTCATAAATGTTCTGAAAGATGAATGCAATGGTTAAGGTATTGATTTACAAAGTGACTGAATCCATTGAAATGTCTCATAACAGAAGAAAATAAGCTCTTAAGCCAGCTGTTTCAAGTGAGCAAATGCTCCTGTTTCCAAGGAACAGAGCAGTGCTCCCTCCTTCAAACACAAAACTAGAGAGATTTCTCAGCTCACAGCCAAGAGGATCATTCATCTGGATAGTTGGTTCTGCAGGAATAAAGGTACTAAATAAATTGTTCATTCTAGTTCGAGATGGGCAGATCTTTGGATCTGCTGAAAATGAGAAACTATGCCTTTAGCACTCGGTCCAGCAAGAATAATACAGGAAAATAGTCAGGGGGAAACATTTAAGTGATTCAGCTCGCTCCATCACTCAAGTTGTGTTTCGGGGTCCAAAAAAATCAATTGCTACTTCAAACTTATCTCCCTTTGCACACAACAAATCATTTCTGTTTTTCAGGGACTGAGCTGAGGACAGAGACAGAGCTGAATTTAAAACAGCAATGTCAAGACCTGAACAAATGATTTTTCTAACATGTCCAGTGATGTGTTTGCAATATTATTAGCGATGCTTTCTGTTTTCAATTGTAATTTAAGCATACATACAATTTAAAGATAGAAGGGAGATAAAGAGAGAAGAGAATACGATAGAAATGTGGTAATGGGGAAATCATGGTTAGGAAAGAAGAAAGACATTTCAGAGGCAACTGTGTGGAAAGTCTCATCATCAGAACAAATGAGACAGAGACTGAGGAAATGAGAGAATGGAACGGAATCCTTACTAGAGGGAGAACGGATGGAAGTATATTCACAATATCTATTGGAGTCTATAGATATTTTAGTGGATGTTGGTGACTAATCTATCTCCTGAAATGTAGACGGTGAGGTCCAGAAGGGAAGGAGTCTGAGATAACCAGAATCAGAATTACCATCACCAGCATACATAAGTGAAATTTGTAGACTTTGCAGCAACAGTACAATGCAATGCATAATAATAAGGGAAAAACTATGAATTCAGAAAATGATGACCAGGGGAAGAAGCTGTTCCTGAATCATTGAGTGTGTGCCTTCAAGCTTCTGAACCTCCGTCCTAATAGCAATCAAGTAAAGGTGAGAGCAAAGTGAAAACTGGCTGCCAGAGTGACCACACTTTTGAGCCCTGCTGAAATGCAGAAAGCAACATCAATACAGTCAGTAAAATACTAGAAAAAGGGTTGAGGAATTAGATCTGCATAAGACAAAGATGATTTTTCACATCCCACAAAGGAGTAGCTTAGACCATATGAGTGCTTGTAGCTGTGCCTTTGATCTAGAGTTTCTATAGTGTTTTTCCTTATTTGTACTTTTAGATCAAATGTTTTGTTCAAATGCTTAGTACAGCTTATGCTTATAAAAAATCAGTTGAAACTTATGTGCATACTAATGGAAAATTGCCCATCCCTGGAAGTTGCACAGAGTGAGACACTGGCGGAGAATATGATCTCTCTGCCTTGCAAGGACCAATAATGAAGCAGAACTGCAACATCTCTGGTTCCAGACAACTGAATTTTATAGAACTTCGGAACAGAACAAGGTCACATGAATGAAATACATTCGAAATTACTGTGACACACCAGAGGTCCATGAGCCAGTGCTCATCAGAGGATCAGAGGTGGAGAGGGTCAGCAACTTTCCTCAGTGTTCTCATTTCACAGGACCTGTCCTGGGCCCAGCACATAAGTGTAATTATGAAGAAGCATGGCAGCGCTTCTACTTCCTTAGGAGCGCAATGATTTGGCATGACATCTAAAACTTTGACAAACTTCTATAGCTGTGAGGCAGAGAGTATATTTTCTAGCTGCATCACAGCCTGATATAGAAACAGCAATGCCCTTGAATGAAAAATCACACAAAAAGTAGTGGATAAGGTCCAAGTCCATCACGGGTAAAGCCTTCCCCACCATGGAGCACATCTACACAAAACATCGTCCAGGAAAGCAGCATCCATCAACAAGGACCTCCACCATTCAGGTAATGCTCTCTTCTCGCCGCTGCCATCAGGAAGAAGGTACAGGAGCCTCAGGACTCACACCACCAGGTTCAGGAACAGTTATTACCCCTTAACCATCAGGATCTTAAACCATGGAGATAACTTCACTTGCTCCATCATTGAAATGTTCCCACAACCTATGGACTCACTTTCAAGGACTCTTCATCTCACTTTCTCAACATTTATGATTATTATTTCTTTCTTTTTGTAATTTGCACAGTTTGTTGTCTTTTGCTCACTGGTTGAATGCCCAAGTTGGTGTGATCTTTCATTGATTCTATTATGATTATTGGATTTATTGAGTATGCCCACAAGAAAATGTATCTCATGGTTGCATATGATGACATCCATGTACTTTGACAACATATTTACTTTGAACTCTTTGAACTTTGAAAATCCTCTAAACTTTCAATACAAAATTTTGCATCCGTGTTGGAGACACAAAAGAGTCTGCAGATGTTAGAATCTGGAGCAACACACAAAATGCTGGAGGAACTCAGTGGATGAAGCAACAGCTATGGAAGATCCAAATGAAGCGTCTTGACCCAAGCTGCCAAGTGTCCGATTCCTGCCACAGTTACTGCTTGATCTGCTGAGTTTCTCCAGTGTTTTATATCTTTGTAACTATGTTCTGGAGTATTGTCTGCAATATCCACACTCATGCTTTCGATACGATAGTTTTCAGGGACATAAGAATCATGGACGCATTTCATCTGAGGAAATCCTCCCAACTCCAAGACTGCTATTTATGTATTGCAGAAGCTTCTTCAAAATTGATATATACGCTGTAGCAACCAGTCTGTATAGTAAATTTGATTCATATGGCAGGAGTAGATTTTAGATTCAGTAGTCCAAGTGCAGCAACTATAGCAATTCCATTGTTAACAAAACAATTTTTAAAAATCTAGTAACTGTCCTTCAGTATTCCAATTGTCCACAGCCTCATTTCCAAGGTTGTTAGAAAGAATGAACTTGAGTAATCATGCTCTAATTTGAATTTCAAATGAGAATATAAAGGCACACTGTATCAATACAGGAATCCTAAGTGAGCAGCACCACTGTATCCTTTTTAAGACTGAAGAAAGTACACTTTGGATTAGGTAAAATTTCCGTTTAGAAGATTGGAGTTTGAAAGAAGCATAGACAATGTTTGAAATACTGAGCTAATGTAGTTTAGCTGTCATCTGGAGCCTATCTACTTCAGTTTTCTGTAACATTAAGACCTACAACAGACTGTAGATACTGGAATCTGGAGCAATAAATAAACTGCTGGTGGAGCTCAGCGGATCAGGCAGCATCTGTAGAAGGAAATGGACAATCGATGTTTTGGGTCAAGACCCAAGGCTGACTATCCATTTTCCTCCACAGATGCTGCTCATTCTGTTGAATTTCTCTAGCATTTTATTTGTTACTTTAGTTGTCCAACTGCAGTCCTGGACAAACCACAGCTGTGCATCATGAACCTCAACCTCTGAGTCTAGACAACGTTCCAGAATCTAACTGTAACAAAACATGAAGAAGTCGCATATTATCAATGATCCCTTGCCATCAAGCTCTTGAACCTGACCACAAATTGTCGCTGAGAATGCTACTGCAAGACTAAATGATTTTGCACATATTGACTTACTTTGATGTATATATTGTACCTGAGATACAAATGCAGAGCACCTTCAACAATTTGAAACTCTTAAATTAGGTTACTATTGTAACAATGTTTCTGCTGACATGCAAACCCTCTCTATGAAAAAAATAAAATAATTTTGTGAAATGAACAAATAAGATAGTGAAAGAGACTAAGGTAAAGCCTTTCTTTTGAGAATTTTGTTGTAATATAAAACAACATTATGTTATGGATCCACAGGGTTAATTAGATACTTATTCATGCAATAGAGGTGGGAATGTTGGGACAAATGGGATTACAGGGAAGGCATCAGGTGAATAAAAAATGAGTAGGTATAAATAGCAATATTTTCAAAGTATGCACCTCTGTACTTCCATAAGAGAGATTAAATGTTTACTAACCAAAATAGCATTTCTTTTAATATATTTAAACATTTTGCCTTCTGATAATTCATTTTGCCTTTCCCATCTTTTAGCAAAGAAAAAGAATTTCAGGATGTATATTATATACATTTCTTTGACATTAAATGTACCTTTGAAACCATCACTCTATAATAATTTTAAAGGCAATTTTTAAAATCAAATCAATTAATAACTGATCTTTAGATCAACTGATCTACACCAGTTTATACTTAAAAATTATAAATTCATATGGAATCATTAATTCCTCTCCAATGCTCCTTCACATACAAAGTCCTTATACCGAAAACTGAGGCATCTTAAACATTTATTTTCTATTAAAAGCACAGAAATGCATTGATCTTCAGCAAGTAGTTCAGTCGAGGAGCATTAGTGAATTACCATGTATAAATCAACTTATTACTGACTTCTGTACCAACACCACACAACGTTAAAATCACAGATGCTGGAACTTAATAGTTAGCACATTCAACCTCCACTCTACCACTGATCTCAGCACTGACTACAGGGCTAGAGTACAAATACCCTGAGTGACCCTTCAGCTTCACACTAGCCAAGTCTGGTGTAGAAAGGACAACCCATTGCTTTGAATGGTCTTGCCAATTCTGATAGAAGGCCAAGTGCAGTAAACAGTTAAGCTTGTTTTTAAAGTATCCAATTAATTTCTAGCACTAAGGTGTAGGTTTAGCACTTTTTAGACTTAGAATGATACAAAAATTTTGAAATGCCTCTGATTATCAGACACTATATGATACTTCCCTTAATGTATCAGTGTAATCCAACAAGGAAACAGGTCCTTCTGCCCAATTCATCCATGCTAACCATCATGCCCATCTAAGCTAATCACACATTTGGCCCATAATCCTCTAAACCTTTCTTGACCATCTACCTGTCTAAATGTCTTTTAAATGCTATGTACCTGCCTCACCCATTTTACAACAGTTCCCAAGCTTAGACCAGCAGCTATCTGTCAACAACCAAGGGGAAACAGGGACAGGGCCTCAAGACCAGCAGACTGAGATCTGATTGTCACTTGCAACCCTCTGCACCTTGTGGGATGACAGTGGCAGTCAGTCCTCCAGAGCCTCATAAATTCCACCAGGGGAGTAGAGTGAGGGCAAGCTTGATCAGTGAACTGGATAAAAAACCCTATCCAACATTAACAGAAAATTGAATGATGGCCATACGCATTTCTGTTGGGAGAGAAAAACACTCAACTAAATAGAAAGCGTCAACCCTTACTATGGGGTGGTTTGTTGCTGAAGCAGGCACTTTATGACCTTTAATTAAGAAAATAAATTCCAATCTGCATTCATAAATGTAATTATGGGGTCCTCTGAAACCATTAACGTAGGAAAATGCAGTATGATGGAGTCTTAAACAATTAACCAAAGGCAGAACAGGGCAACATAATGAGTGCTTGATCATATCTGGAAAAAAGGCCTACTCGGATTTAATCCAAACATCTGAGCTGAATTGTAAGGTAGGACTGAGTGAAAATAAAATAATTCTGTATACTTACGAGCTTCAATCTTTGCAAAGGTATCCTGGTAACATCCACTGGACTGCGGTCGACTACATTCACAAACCTTGCTTCTGGGATTGCAACAGCACACATCACATGAGCCCACCTAAACAATACAGGAGAAAATCTGAAAAATGCAGGAATGCACAAAGGAATACTGATGGTAATGACTCATTGTTCTGATCCATCACTCTTAATATTCCAAATATGGCATCAGAGTAATTTTTAAGAATGCTGGCCTGTCAAATCTACATGCCACTTGAATTTATTTTGATTTCATATGCAAATTGGTTGCTGAAGACAGCAAAACCCTTTTATCCTACTCTGTCAATTTGTCTAATTTCCAAGTCTATCCATGTAGTAAAAGACGAAGGTCAACAATAAATTACTAGCTTTGTTATATAGAGGATATTTCACTGTTGAAGGTAAATTATGGCAGTTCCTTCACTTAAGAAAGAAAGACTCATCATTCATGAGAGCCACAGGTTAGAGAGATTTATGATGGTCATTTCACAAATGAAAGAAAGCATGGAACTCATCATTACCAGTGAACTCATCTGTTTAGTATATGGACATGATGCCTTTGAATCATTTCTGGAACACAAACTCTGGGGATTATTGTCAATGAATATTTTTTTCTTCCTTCTCATTTTGCTTTGCATTAGTTTATTCATTTAATCAACTATTATCATTTCAGCAGAAGAAGAGAAACTTACAAGAAATGAGGATATGCAAGAGCCGCTGAGAATTCTGAAGAACAATTTTACCATGTATTTTAGAGTTCATTAGCTTATGATAGATTCAGGACTTTGAACATTCATTTCAAATAGTTTAAAGATTGGCACCTTGCCAAAATCTTGCTGCTTAAACCTTTTTTTTATTGCTAAAACATGAACAAATGTTGTCATCCCAATATTCCCAACAGTCCGAGGGATTTAGGGGAACAAATTCCAAACAGTCCAAGGGAGTTAGAGGAACAAATTTGTAGAGAGATTGCACACTGTTGTAATAAATGTAAGGTTGTGAGAGTAGGTGATTTTAATTTTCCATATTGACTGGGATTCCCATAGTGTCAAAGGACCAGATGGGATAGAGTTTGTCAAACGTGCTCAGCAAAGGTTTCCATAATCAGTACATAGAAATCCTAATGAGAGAGTGCACAATACTGGATCTGCTATTAGGGAATGAGACAGGGCGGGTAAAAGAAGTTTGTGTAGCTGAACACGTTGCATCTAGTGACCACAATGCCATTAGTTTTAAAGTAAATATGCAAAAAGATAGGTTTGGCCCGCAGATTGCGACTCTAAATTGGAGGAAGGCCAATTTTGATAATATCAGAAATGATCTGACAAGTGTCGATTGGGTCAGGCTGTTTTCTGGCAAAGGTGTACTTGGTAAATGGGGCACCTTCAAAAGCAAAATTTTGAGAGTACAAAGCTTGTATGTGCCTGAAAGAATAAAAGGTAAAGATAGTAAGTGTAGGGAACCTTGGTTTCAAGAGAAATTGAGGCCATGATTAAGAGAAAAAAGGCAGTGCATAGCAAGTACAGCCAGGTAGGAACAAACAAGGTGCTTATGGAGTATAACAGTGCAAGAGAACACTTAAGAAAGAAATCAGGAGGGCTAAAAGAAGGCATAAAGTTGGCCTAGCAGACAAGGTGAAGGAGAATCCTAAAGAATTCTACAGATATGTTAAGAGCAAAACGATTGCAAGGGATAAAATTGTGAAGCCAAAACAGAAGGGGGATATCTTAAAATAATTCTTTTGCATCTGTATTTACTCAGGAGATGGACAGAGTCTATAAAGGTGAGGCAAGGCGGCATCAACTTCATGGACCCTGTACAGCTTACAGAGGAGGAGATGTTTGTTATCCTGAGGCAAATCAGGGTAGATAAATCCCCAGCATCCGTCAAGGTGTTCCTCAGGACCCTACAAGAGGCAAATGCAGAAATTGCTAAGACCTAGCACAGATACTTAAATCATTCTTAGCAACTGGAGAGGTACTAGAGGTTTGGAGGATAGCCAATGTTGTTCCACTGTTTAGTTAAGGCTCTAAACATAAACCAGGAAATTATAGGCAGCTGTGGGAAAGTTACTGGAAGGTATTCTAAGGGACTGGATATGTAAGTATTTGGATATCATGTACTGATTGAGGAAAGTCAGCATGGCTTTGTGCATGGTAGGTCACGTCTAATGAATCTTACAGAGTTTTTTGACGAAGTTACCAGGAAAGTGGATGAAGTTAAGGCAGTGGATCTTGTCTATATGGACTTTAGCAAGGCAAATGACAAGGTCCTACATGGGAGGTTGGTCAAGAAGGTTCAGTTGCTCAGCATTCAAGATGATGTAGTAAATTGGATTCAACAGTGGCTTTGTGGGAAAAGCCAGAGTGGCAGTAGATAGTTGCCACTTTGACTGGAGGCCTGTAACTAGTGGCATGCCACAGGGGCCATTGCTGGGTCTGTTGTTGATTGTCATCTATATCAATGATCTGAATGATCATGTGGTTCACTGGATCAGCAAATTTGTGGATGACACCAATATTGGGGATGTACTGGATAGCAAGGAGGGATATCATGGCTTGAAGAGGGATCTGCATCAGCTGGAAAAATGGGCTGATAAATGGCAGATGGAATTTAATGCAGACAAGTGTGAGGTGCTGCACTTCAATAGGACCAAACAGGATAGCTCTTGAACAGTGAATGGCAGTGCATTGAGGAGTGTAGTAGAACAAAGGGATCTGGAAATATAGGTCCATAATTCATTGAAAGTGACATCATGGGTAATAGGGTTGGAAAGAAAGCTTTTGACACACTGACCTTCAAAAATCAATGTGTTGCGTATAGGAGATGGGATGCTACGTTCAAGTTCTATAAGACCTTGTTAAGGACTAATTTGGAGTGTTGTGTGCAGTTTTGGTCACCTACCTACAGGAAAGATGTAAATAAGATTAAAAGAATACAGAGAAAATTTACAAGGATGTTGCGGAGTCTGGAGGACCTGAGTTATAGGGGAAGGGTGAATAGGTTAGGACCTTATTCCTTAGAACATAGAAGATTGAAAGGGGATTTGATAGAGATACACAAAATTAGAAGGGGTATAGATAGGGTAATGTCAGCAGGCTTTTTCCAATGAGGTTGGGTGGGTCTACAATCAGAGGTCGTGGGTTAAGCTTGAAAGGTGAAAAGTTTAAGAGGAGCATGAGGGGAAACTCAGAGGATAGTGAGATCAATTGGTACATGCCAGCTCAATTTCAATGTACAAGATAATTTTAGATAGGTACATGGATAGTAGGGGTGTGGAGGACTACGGTCCTGGTGTAGGTCGATGGGAGTAGGCAGTTTAAATGCTTTCTGCTTGCACTAGATGAGCCAAAGGGCCTGTTTCTGTGCTGTACTTTTCTTTGACTCTATTTAGTGTCATCCTTGGAAACTTGAGTTTTTCCCAAACAATCCTCTGTGAAGAGAAAAAAACTTAAGTTTATTTCCTATTAATTCTGAAATGATAAAACTTTATAAAATTGAAGATTACTGGCAGAATTTGCTAACTGAGAAATTTATAGTCACATTTATCTAAATTAGTTGTAAGTTATGGAAGCCAAAAATGTACAAGTGACACGAGTGTGGGAGGGAAAAAAGCCATTGTCTAGAGTTTGAAACTTGAGGTGCACCAAGCATCCATTCACTTGTTATAAAGGAAGACAGCTGGAGCACCTGAGGGAAAAACACAAGTTGCAGCATCTCCTTTTTCATGCATAGTGGTTTTTTTTCTTTTAATGGTTATTTTCTATTATGACTATAATGTTATTCATTCAGTCTCTTATGCCTTCTTTTTTCAGATTCAACATTAAACATTTGTCATTAATCAGGTACATCTGCCATTAACCACTGTACATTAACCAAGTGAATATAAAGTAATACACTATGCAAAGACATTCTCCTAGTGTCCTGGCAATATTTTGCATTCAGATGACAGATTATTTCGCTGTAGATTTAGTGACCATGTGATGTACAAATTGATTGTTCTATTTCAAGCATCGTAACAGTAGCTTTATTTAAGAATAAATTGATAAATTGATTTATTATTGTCACATGTACTGAAGTACAGTGAAAATCTTCATACCATCCATAGAGACCATTTCATCATATCAGTAAAAGGAACAAGCCATACCAGAATGCAGAAAGAAAGTGTTACAGTTAGATTAAGAGCAGGCAGACAATAAGCTGCAAGCTTATATGGGATGAAGTAGATTGTGAAGTGAGGCCAGCCTGGGCATTCTCTCTTCTTTCTCTATCCCATCAAGCAAAAGATGCAAAAGTGTGGAAGCACATACCATCAGGCTCAAGTACAGTTTCTACCCCATTATTGTAAGGCTGTTGAACAGTCCCTTTGTATGATAAGTTCAACTTTTGACTTCACAATCTATTTATTGGTTCCACCAAAAGTGACATCATAAAACTGTACAAATACTTTTCTCTAAGGATATACTTTCTCCATGTAGCTAAACACTTGCACATAGTTGCAGACATTTTAGGGCAGTAACTGTGTCCCATTAGGTGTGGTGAACAAGCTTGGCTCCATCTTTCTTGATCTATTTTAGTCAAGCAAATTGTAGGTATTTGTTAACTATTGTATTGGACATTGGTCTGTGCAGAACATCAATAATTTGTCTGTAGTTGTTAATGATGATGCCTTGAAACCTGAGAAATAATTGGGCCTTTATATAAGTTCAATTGTTAAGAATAATAACATATAATTAATGTTTACTTTGTACTCGGGAAAAGCATTGCAAATCATTTGTATTAATATGTTTACATCTTAGTACAACAGATTATTAAACAGTAAAATATACCTAGCCTCTCTGTCTTTTGGTTCAAATTTTTGCTGATCATGTATAGAAGATGGGTTCACCAATGAAATTCAATTACATCCACATATACTGTATAACAAAAATATACTTTAATTTGCTGGATTGACTCTTTAACAACTTGGTTTCTTTAAAACTAATCATGATAATGATATGACATTTGACTCATCAGAGGTAGCTTACAGAAACTTCACGGTTATTAGGAGCTATATTAACACTGTATCTCAAACTAATCTGAATGCTTTATGCAATTTTTCCCTTTCATCCCATGGGAAAAGTGATGAGAAAAATGAAATTTCTGCGACAGCAACATTTAAATGGACAAATATATGTTCCTGACTATATGCTGCAGTCTTCCAGGAAATGAAAAATAGCTTTCCACATAGAGTAGAATTAACCTGCCTCGAAGGCTCATTTACATTAACTGAATGATATATCTTTCATAGACTGCAAAAATAAATTCAGATCAAACCCCCATAAAAATAACGAATCATACTGAATGTAAACTGAACAAGTGGATAAAGTTGCATTGCTACAACAGTGAGCTTAGACTGCCACTAGGGAGAGTGACCAATGGCTCTGGAAATGACATTTTATGTAAATATGTCCCTGAACCACTGTAGTCTCCTTCAAGAACCAGTTCCTGGAACCTTAATTCAGCTTATTGATATTACAATGAGATGGTTCCACTGATGAATCATTTAACTATAGATCTTCCCATTAACACCCAAATGTTCTAAAGCATTGAGGACCTAAAAGGCTACTCAGAATTGCATTACTGGAATTGAGACTCATTTGTTAAAAACCAGTAACTTAATGAGCCTTGAGCACAGTTATTGCTACACTACAAATGAAAATGATGCTTCTTAAATACACATATTGCAGTCTTCCATGAATTCATCAGCTGGCAAACAATTCCAACGTTTCCACATCTAATAAAAAGGAGCCAGAGTGAGCCACAAAAGATAACAACACTGGAGATAATTACTAATACCTGCCCAATTTTCTTTTAAAAGCAATAATCTCTAACCGAACTATATATCGACAAGCAAATTCTTTAGAATATTGCTTGGTAAAACAAAAAAAAACAAATATAACTAATTTTAAATTGGAGTTGCTTTCATTAGGCCAGGAGATGCAATAATATCATGTGCATTACATTTTTATATGCTCATTGGAGAAGAAGATTTATCCTCCTCGTGGTCAACTCTCTCACTTCCTTGTCCACCCTAGTCTAATCCCTCCATACCTTTCATTTGTTTACTTAATCATTCCTTAAATGTATCAACACTCTTTTCTTGAGCGACTCAATATGGTAGGAGTTTCATGATTTAACCATTTCTTTATGAAGTTTCTTGTGAATTTCCTGTGGGATATTTATGTTATACTTATGTCCACAGCTACTTTGATATTCAGATATAAAATTCTATGGTCACTTTGGGCTTGAGTAAATGAAAACTCTTCAAATTCATTACCTGGGATATTTATGTTATACTTATGTCCACAGCTACTTTGATATTCAGATGTAAAATTCTATGGTCACTTTGGGCTTGAGTAAATGAAAACTCTTCAAATTCATTACTTTACTTCTTTTGCATAGCCTTTCAATCAGAATAACTACGTGTTGAAAAGTATGATAGGACAGGACAGGACAGATGCAATCTATTTTCTATAGCTTAAGTGTTGGGAAAATGGGGCACAAATATTACTAGTCGCAATATGTTTAAAACAGGGAGCAGGGGTAACTTTTAATTAACAGGTTTGCTTTCATAGCAATCCAAATATCAATGAATCTCTGGAACAAGAGAAAATTTGCAAATGCTAGAAATCCAAGCAACACACACCAAATGCTGGAGAGCTCAGTAGGTCAGGCAGCATCTATGGAAAAGAGTAAACAGTTGACGATTGGGCCAAGATCCTTCATCAGACTGTATACTCTTTTCCACAGATGCTGCCATGCCTGCTGAATTCCTCCAGCATTTTGTGTGTGTTCAATGAATCTCTGAAATTGTGGAGCCAAGATAGCTTTGGGGATTTGTGGCAGATATTCAAGGTGCAAACAGATACATTTTGGGTACATCAAGGAAATCTTAAGGATATTGATTAAAGCAAAATTACACTATAATGAAAGATCAGCCATGATCTCAATCATGAATGGTGGAGCAGTTGCAAACAGTAGAATACACTGCCTCAGTTTCTATTTATGTTGATAAATAGTTGAAGTCAAGAAGTTAAAAAATGGGGAAGGCACTTGGGATTCATATCACCACGTGTGTAAAATAAACAGAAATGCAGGCTGATTAGTCCTTATAGTAAATATGCACACCTATTTCTACATAATGCTATAGAACATGAGAAAAGATCATATACTGGGTGATCATTTTAAATTGATTCTACTAATCACCAAAGAAAGGGAGATGTATTTTATCTATATTCTAACAACCCATTTATAATTGTATAAACCAGATATAAATCTCATCCCAGCATTTTGCTCCAGGAGAAGAAGGCTTACTATTTCAAATTTTTTAAGAGTTTCTCAACTATATGGAGCCTCGTTACAAAGGCATGATTGATAATATACTAGATGATAACCTCTGGATTGGTAACCATGCTATGAATAAATTAATACAGGTGTAATGTGATAGGTAAGTATGGCAGGAAGAGTTGAATAAGAATCAGGAAAATGCAGATTAGGACACAAGATAATAATGTGTAATCAAAATCCACTTCAAGTAAACTAATTAGTTGCTCAGGTAATGAATAACAAGTACAGTTGATAGGACTTTCATATAATGAAGGAAGGTTATCAGAATCAGAATCAGGTTTAATATCACCAGCGTAAGTTGCGAAAATTGTTAACTTTATGGCGACAGCACAATGAAATATATGATCAATAAATATAGAGAAACAAAACCGAATTAGTGTGTGTATATATTAAATAGTTAAGTTAAAATAAGTGGTACAAAATAAAAGACATTTTTTAAAAATGGTGAGATAGTGTTCCTGGGTTCTATGTCTATTCAGAAATTGGACGGCAGAGGGGAAGATGCTGTTCCTGATTCATTGAGTGTGTGCCTTCAGGCTTCTGTACCTCCTTTCTGATGGTAGGAATGAGGACAAGGAATGGCTTGGGTGACACAGGTCCTTAAAGATGGGCCTGGCTCCGTAAAGCACCGCTCCTTGAAGATGTCTTGGTAACCACGATGAACCTGACTTAGTACAGTGGACCCCCTATCCCCGTACCCCCTATACAGTGAGTGATGCAGCCAGTCAGAATGCTCTCCACGGTATATTTGTAGGAGTTTTCGAGTGTTTTAGTTGACAAAGCAAATCTCCTCAAACTCTGAATGAAATATAGCCACTACCTTGCCTTCTTTATAGCTACATCAATATGTTGTGCCCAGATTACGCAAGGAATTGGATAAGTGCAACCATAAACATTAAGAGAAATTTCAAAGCTTAAGGTCAGAATAGTAATAGTGTAAACAGGATATAAATGTAAAATGGGTCAGGGTCAGGAAAGAACAGGCTTGTCAGAGCTATGAAACATTTGTTACAAGTAGAATTCATGCACAATAAAACAGATTAACTAAGGGCAGGGCGAATAAACAAAGGGCTAGAGATCATTGGTACAAAGGATCACATCTGGTAAAACCCAGATCTAAAATCAAAATGAGTTTATTGCCATATGCACAATTATATAAATGCAGAGGGCAATGAAAATCTTACTTATAGCAGCAGCAAAGACACATGGTATTAGATACATAAAATTCACAAGGAAAACAACCCCCAACTTTCACAAGAAAGAATACAAAATAAAACAACAAGACTTCAAAAATAATTTTGTAGCCAATAAAGAAGAACAAAAAATTAATTAAAAGGCCCCTAACCACAGATGTCATTAAAAGAAGTGTATGGGTCAGGTAAGTAGTGGAACAAGGGACAAAGAGAATGCAGTAATCTTGGTGAAACCAGAAATTCCAATTCAGAGATAAACGTAGTACCAATTGGATCACAGATGATACACTAACTAAGGCATACGTTTAGTATCACAGTAGACTTTAAAAAGGTTTAATCTGTGGCTAGATTCAAAACCCTGAAAATTAGGCCAATTTTCCATTTTGTAAAAAATGACTATAAAATTAATAAAAAGGATAAAACAGAAACAAAAACTAAAATCAAACTAATGACAGTAAATCTCTTGGTAGTTTTTTAATAAGAAGGCTGTCATTGAAAATGAATTTACATCAGTGACAGAAGAAATCATTCAGAGATTAGAAAAGGAAGGGCAGAGCAATTTAAAAGTTCTTTTTCTTCAGAGCAGCAGGCTCAATAAGTCCAGAAGTGCAGACAAATCATGAATTTAGTGAAAATGAGATGCATAAAATAAGTACCATTAATACAAGATATAACAGACACATATTAATAGATCTAAAAGTCAACACATCCAATGTTCCTGATAGCTCATAGTACTAGCATTTAAAAGAGATAGCTATTTAGAAGGTGCTTATTCCAGAATTACTTAGATTTTATGAGGATCCCTAAGAAAAAGCAGGAAGTAAATGTAATCTATATTTTCAAGGAAATAGGAAGGAAGTAAATAAATGAATTACCAATTGATTTGTTATCAGTAGAAACAATAATGTGAGAATCGATAATTAGAGATAATGTAGAAATTTGTGTGGCTAGACAGAGTTAACATTGGTTTATGAAAGGGAAATGGTAATTGTTTATCGTTAATTATTATGGTCGTACGTAGTAAGGTGTTAAGGTTACAGAGCAAATGCAGTGCAGGCAGGTAATAAGGTGCAACCACAGCGAGGTAGATTGCAAGGTTAAGTGTCCATTTTTTTGTAATACAGGATTGTAGCTTTTTCTGAATTGAACTTTGCAGGAAAGATTAGTTGAGTGAGGGGGTGAGGAAAAGGAGTGTATTTAAATTTTCAGAAAGTAATGAACAAGGTACAAAGGTATTACATAAAATCAGTGCAGACCCAGACTGTTGATATTACATTAGCACACTATATGGACTGGTAACAGACAGAAAAGGACAATTGGAAGAAAGCAAGTAACTTTCATGTTGGAAAATTGTACTTGGTATTACATCACAAGTATCAGAACTTGGGTTTCAGCTATTTATAATCCATATCAAGGAACTAGCTAAACAGAATGAGTGTCTTATTTTTATGCAAGTTAAGTGAAAATACACTGCAAAAAGAATGCAAAAAAAAATATTGACAGGCCAAATAGGCAAAATATGGTTCATGGAAGTTAATTTGGAGAAATGTGAAGTTATTTGCCTTGTTCAGAAGAAAGAAATGGAGAATAATTTTCAGTTGAGGTTCCAGGAAATATAGATACTTAAGAGCAACTTGTGCATCTATGTGCAGGAATCACAGAAAGTGAGTATGTAAGTACAAAAAAAATTAGAAAAGTGAAAGCTACATTGCTATTTTAGGATAGACATTTAGATCTAAAATTAGAATTTTAAGCAATTAAAACAAAATGTTGACAGACTAAACCTGGAATCTAAAATTTTGGACTTGTTACCATAGAAAGGATAAACTTCCCATGGAGGGGATGCAACGGTGGTTCACTTGGCTGATTCCAAGGAATGGTTGGTGGAAGTGGTGGGGCGGGGGGGTTGTGTGCAGGAAAAAGAATCAGCAACCCCAGGAAAGCATTAAATAGCCAAATATTAATATCCAAATGCTGCTGTCCACTTTAATATTAAGGCTGCATAAAACAGTAATTTTCCCTTAGTCTCCCCAATTTGTTGTTTTGTTATCAGTAACTTGCCACGTTTGCCCATTAAAAAATCTTTAAAATTTCAAGAAATTTAGTCCTGTTATTGCAAATGCATGAGATCTATCAATAATGCAGTGAGTATTAAAGGTTCTCAATCAATCTCTAACACCAAAAAAACCACAAACTTTCTATTTGCTTACTTCAGGTTTTGGAGTTTCCAGTACTAACATGAAATCAAATTCTGTGCTTTGAGTGTTTTTCTTTTTTCTGTTTTCTTGTTTTTATTCTAATTTATCTTTCTTTTATATTCTTAAATAGATATTGAATTCACTCATATTCTCGGTCTTTTTCCTGTTTGTTTACCAATCTCAAAGTCCCACTGATTATGAAGATGCCTTGCTGGTTGTCCTGTTCACTCAAATTCTCCACATTCCCTCTAAGCTATATTTAGTCACAACTTTATAGTCAGTGAGAGTGAAGATGATGAGGTAATTCCCTCATCAATCAAGAGATATGATTCTAAGCTGTCTGCACGTAATTTATATCCCACCCATTCTCCACTTATTGCACTTTCCGGAAGAAATAATTCTGGTTTAATTGGGAAAACTTGTTACATTTCTGTTTAAGACTCAGCACAGGCCCTACTGGTCCAACAAGCCATACTGTCCAGAACCCAGCTATTTAACCCTAGCCTAATTACAGGACAATTTACAATGACCAATTAACCTACTAACCAGTTCGTCTTTAGAATGTGGGAAGAAACCGTAGCAACCAGAGGAAACTCACATGTTCACTGGGAGTACATACAAACTCCTTACAGACAGCGCTAGAATTGAACTCTGAATTCCACAGCGCCAGAATTGAACTCTGAATTCCGATGCTCTGAGCTGTAATAGCATCATGCTAACTGCTATGCTGTTTCTTTCACTGTGAAACAAACTCTGATTTCTGAACAAATTGACTTTTTTAAAAATAGACTCTAGCTATGGGTACTGCGAGTCTCATCTCTATCTCACTGGCTAGCAGTTTTTTAAAATTCAGGTTGCTTTACAGGCGATTCAAAACATTTTTACAACTGTAAAGCTATAGCTTACCTATTATCAGTAGTCTGTTTAAGTGCACCACCCCTCAAATTGCACAGACAACAATCCTGCAGAAACAAGGAAAAACATTAAAGTAAATCATATTATCAACGATTTCCAATACAGAAACAGTCAATTATTAATTCCTCAGGGCTGTAACTTCACAAAACTTCTCAAAAGAAATTTAATATCATTAATTATTAATATATATGAAGTTGATATAAACACCTCAACTATCATCTTCACAAAAGACGATTATATAACCATATAATCATATATAACATATATAACCATCTACAAAACCAACTGGTCAAAATAGTACATTTGAGATTCATTATTTCTCAAGTGGAAGGATGAAAACTGTTGCTGTTTTCCATAATCTGAAAAAGAATGCTGGAATAATCAACAATGAGTTAAGGAAGTATCATAACCTTTGCCTATTTAGTTGCTGCAAAGCTCTGCATCACAAAAATATACAGCAACAGTAGAAAAATAAAAGGATGGAGCACATATAAAATGGAAGCAGGAAAACATGAAAACAGATTCTTACAAAACGCAACCAGAAACTTCTCAAAATAGTCACAATTGACAGTGATCTTCTGGTCAAGATGGCACCAGTGAATGATTTCTTGGGCGACATTTTCCAGATAGCAAATCTTTTAAATTATTTCAGTTTTTCTAGGCCTTCCACTTGTTCTTTTGGTATTGTTTGTGTTACAGAAACTGTTAGTGCCTGTGACGTATAGTTTGGACCTCGATCGAAGTATCCAGTGCAATGCTCTGCCTCATGCAAATCAGAGATAAGAACCCAAAAAGGACCATGAACACAAGCTGACTTACAGAAAAAAACAAAGATGGGATGCACAGTCACAAACAGCTCCATCTTGAAGCAGCGAGGAAGATTGAAGCATCGAGGTACAGGCATTCTAACCTGGTCAGCGATCACTCCCAACAGAGGCCAAATGGTCAGTGACCGCTCCCAATGGGGCCAGAGGGTCAGCAATCACTCCCAATGGAGCCTGAGAGCCAGTGATCGCTGCCAATGGAGGCCAGAGGATCAGTGATCACACTCAATGGGGCCAGAGGGTTAGTGATAGCTCCCAAAGGGGCCAGAGGGTCAGCGATCATTCCCAAATGGGGCCAGAGAGTCAGCAATTGCTCCCAACAGGGCCAGAGGGTCAGTTATCACACCCAACCAGGCCAGAGGGTCAGTGATCACTCCCAACAGGGCCAGAAGGTCAGTGATCGCTGCCAATGGAAGCCAGAGGGTCAGTGGTCACACCCAATGGGGCCAGAGAGTCAGGGATCGCTCCCAATGGGGCTAGAGGGTCAGTGTTCACTCCCAATGGGGATAGAGGGTCAGTGATCACTCCCAAAGGGGGCAGAGGGTCAGGGATCGCTCTCAATGGGGCCAGAGGGTCAGTGATCATACCCAATGGGGCTAGAGGGTCAATGATCGCTTCCAATGGGGCCAGAGGGTCAACAATCACTCCCAATAGGGCCAGAGGGTCAACGATCGCTGCCAATGGAGGCCAGAGGGTCAATGATCACACCCAATGGGGCCAGAGGGTCAACGATCGCTACCAATGGAGGCCAGAGGGTCAATGATCACACCCAATGGGGCCAGAGGGTCAGCGATCGCTCGCAATGGGGCTAGAGGGTCAGTGTTCACTCCCAATGGGGCTAGAGGGTCAGTGATCGCTCCCAAAGAGGCCAGAGGGTCAGCAATCACATCCAATGGGGCCAGAGGGTCAGCAATCGCTCCCAATGGGGCCAGGGGGTCAGCAATCACACCCAATGGGGCCAGAGGGTCAACGATCACTGCCAATGGAAGCCAGAGGGTTAGTGATCACTCCCAATGGGGCCAGAGGGTTAGTGATCACTCCCAATGGGGCCAGAGGGTCAGCGATCTCTCCCAATGGGGCCAGAAAGTCAGTGATCGCTGCCAATGGAGGCCAGAGGGTCAATGATCACACCCAATGGGGCCAGAGGGTCAGCGATCGCTCCCAATGGGGCCAGAAGGTCAGCAATCACACCCAATAGGGCCAAAGGGGCAACGATCGCTGCTAATGGAGGCCAGAGGGTCAGTGATCACACCCAACGGGGCAAGAGGGTTAGTAATCGCTCCCAATGGGGCCAAAGGGTCAGTGATTGCTCCTAGCGAGGCCAGACAGTCAGTGTTCTAACTTCAAAATATTTGTAAGAAACTTTCATCCTGTGGTATGGATTGGGGCGCACGGGGGTAATGATGTGAAGTGGCCACAGTGTTTTTAAAAAAGCAAAATAAATTATGAAGTTCTGATTATGCGTATGCCATTCCAACTGCCAGCAAACATAAACTAAATCACAATATTCCTGATTTAAGTTTATCCATAGAAATGAATTTAATGTTTAACACCTGCAATAAAGCATTAGTACCTATGCTAACAGTGCAATTGCCTCAAATGACACCTTGACAAGAAGAAACGCAATGCATGGGCAAGCCATGTTTCCTGGTGTACATCAAAACATAGCCTTTATAATCTACAGTAAATGAGCATTGTCAAACTTTGTATCACAACCGTGTAAATCTAAGAATAATTAAAACAGGTTACAAGCTGTTCATAACTCTTAGAGTAACTAGATTTGTTTTAATTTGAGGGAGACTTAAAAGGCAATTGAATCATGAATTGAATACAGTGAATTCTGGTTATAAAAACGAAAGATTCTACAGATGGTAGAAATCCGGAACAACACACACAAAATGCTGTAAGAACTTAGTGGGTCAGGCAGCATTATGGAATGAATAAATAGTCGACGTTTTGGCCAAGACCCTTCTTCAGGGCTGGAGAGGAAGCAAAAGACACCAGAATAAAAAAGTAATAGTTTTTTTTTCTGTCCCCCTTCTCTCTTCTTCTATTCCCCACATTAATCTCTTTTATCTTCTCTTCACCTACCTATCATCACCCCAGTGCCCCTCCTTCTTTCCTTTCTCCCATGATCCACTCTCCTCTCCTATCATATTCCTTCATCTCCAGTCCTTTATCTTTCCCACTACCTGGGTTCACCTTCTAGCTGGTCCTCCTTCCCCTCTCCCCAATTTTTTTATTCTGGCATCTTCCCCCTTTCTTTCCAGTCCTGAAGAAGGGTCTCAGCTTGAAACATCGACAGTTTGTTCATTTCTGTAGATGCTGCCTGACCTGCTGAGTTCCTTCAGCATTTTGAGTGGATTCAGGTTAATTGGACCATCACTGAATCAGGGAAGCTGCTTATTTGGGTCAATTCGTAAACAACAACAACAAATCAAGAAAATGGGATTCCCTCATTTATATGCCACTTAATTGAACAGGAATTTATAGCCAAACAGTTTCTAACATCAGACACTAGCGTGCACTTGTGTGGTATTTAGAGCAAACAGTTTTCAAAACAGCTTCTATTGTGTGTGCTTGTATTCAAAAACAGTGATTTTTGTCACTTATAGTTGAAGAGAAATAAGCAAGACAATTAAGCAGTGCTTTGCTCACTGTGGTTTCGAGAATTCAGGCTTGGAGATGCCAGAAATGGCCAAGAGTGAAAATGAAACTATTTCACTACTTCAACAAGTCAGGACCTACGAAGAACTTGAAGGTATCAATAATTATCTTGAATGTTACAATTTAAGTTAAGATTTGGAGGATGCAATCATCCATAGCATTGTATGAAAGCAGCCCATTATCTATACTAGGTATTTACACTGATTTTGGTCATTTACAACATTTAAAAAAAAGCACACCAGTATACATGGGATAAATTCCTCTATCGATAAAAAATCAGGAACTATTACAAAGTTTTATAGTTCTGTAGTAGTATAGGTAGTATTTTAATTTGTTATGCATTTCATTTAAATACATAATTTGCTACCAGTAAAATGGTAGTTTGACTTTTTTTAAGCACCTTTTTAAATATTTCCATGAATTTTCAGATAATTGGAGTGGCTGGTTCATTGGACCAAAATGTATAGACACTGATGTGCCCCAATTAACCAGAATCCACTGTATTTTTTTTTAACAACTCTGAATATCAATCAGTTCTTCTGCAGTTACAAGTTGCAAGTGCAATGCGGTCACTGAACAGGCAAATGGGGACAGATTCAAACAAAAATTCAGAGAAGTTGACATATTTTGTAATGCAGCAAAATTGATTTTGATTGTAGATGCATAATATTCTGGTTTATTTTCTGTAAATGAAGATAAGCAGCATCGAAGGGTTAATTGCTGTATGAATAAAGACATTGAAAACGTGCACACTGCCTTTTTTAGATAGTTGTCAGTCTGGGAGAGTTGACTGGAATTAGTTCTCATGATAATGAGTAATCAGGACTGAAATAGTATAGGATCCACATCCTCCCCTCTGCCGTTATTTACCACAAGCACAATGTAAACCACTAAGATCCCTTATGAGGAATGCAGAGGTGGACACTGTTAGTTTGACCTTACTACACATTCAATCCTGGAAGAACAACAGCTTCCTTTCTCCTGTAGAGGCTTTAGCGGAAGTAAGGTCTTCAAAGCACAGGGCCAGCGATGTCAATAATGACTAATCACAAAGCCACTTTTATCTGACTGTGTATATACTGAAGTTTCTGATAATACATAAAAAATGTCTTGCTCTATATGTTAAGCAGAAAGTTTGAATCATCTATTTGCAAGTGTAAGAACAATCAGAGTAAATATGCTACAAATGTTATTTTCCCACAACAATCACACCATTTATTATTAGTATGAAATTTTAAAAAAAACATTAAATAAACATTACCAACCTGTTTTGGAATTTTAAAAAACTATTTGTATTTATATAAAGCCTTTCAAATCTCTTCAGAATGACCTGAAGTGTTCAACAGCCAGTGAAGATATTTTGAACTCTAGGCAACAGTATGGCCAATTTATGTACACTGAGCTTTCATACACAGCACTGTGACAAGGGTTAGATCATGTTTCCTTTGCAAGAGTGCGAGATAAACATTAACGAGCATACTGAATACATACCTGTTCCTCTTAGAAATAATATCATGAAATATATTCTGAGGCAATGCCACTGATATTATGCCTAAGCTTTTTTGGGGTTAAACATTTTGTGCTTGCACTAGAGAGGAGCTAAGTGCATAAATCTGGCAGTGAACTAGTTAGAAGACTTCCCACACTGTGAATAAATGCAAGATTACTACCCTTCTTGGGCAATTGGATTAGGCCCTTGAGGTAGCACCGTGAGCATTGACACCAAAGCCACCCTACGACAGTCGGCCCTCCTTATCCACGAGTTCCGCATGCGCGGATTCAACCAACGGCGGATCGGGAAAACCCGGAAATTCTCTCTCCAGCACTTGTTGTTTGAGCATGTACAGACTTTTTTCTTGTCATTACTCCCTAAACAATACAGTATAACAACTACTTCAATAGCATTTACATTGTATTAGGTATTATCCAGAGATAATTTAAAGTATACGGGAGGATGTGTGTAGGTTACTGCAAATCGGGGTCGGAAAAAAACCATAAGTTCTCTTACTAAGTAAGTCGGAACAGGTACATCCGGTATTATTTAGCGTCAGTCAAACGTTTGTCTTAGTATATATTTTACCGTTCTAAGCATATAAACACTTAAGAAACGTATGTATATCAATAATTAAACCACTGCATTGCTTAGTAATAATTGTCGCTTTCATCAGGGCAGGGCTTTTCTCACTTTATCGTTTAAAATTGTTCCAATCGTTGACCGACTGTAGCCTAACGCTTTTCCAATGACCGATGGCGTTTCACCTCATTCCGATAGCTTTATTTTTTCCACTTTATTTTCAATCGTGATCGTGATTATTTTTGTGAACAGAAATACTGCGGATTCAGAGCTCAGCTGGGTCCTAAAGTCCACCACACTGAGACAGGTTAAATAAGGGACTTGAGCATCAGCGTTTTTTGGTATCTGCGGAGGGGTCCCGGAACCAATCCCCTGTGGATAAGGAGGGCCAACTGAATTTTGTTCTAGCTTTCAGAGGCTTCGTGGGCTATCCAGCACACAGGGTTTCTCTAGTTCTCCATTTCTTCCACTAATATTTTGTAGTTAGTGCAAATGAAATCAGATGTTGGGTTCTGGTGGTAGGGTTGCAGTGCAAGTTTATCAGTGCACAATTGCTGAATAAAATGGTTACCTCGCTTCTATACAAACACGAGGAAATCTGAAGGTGCTGGAATTTCAAGCAACACAGATAAAAGTTGCTGGTGAACGCAGCAGGCCAGGCAGCATCACTAGGAAGAGGTACAGTCGACGTTTCGGGCCGAAACCCTTCGTCAGGACTAACTGAAAGAAGAGCTAGTAAGAGATTTGAAAACCTTCCTTCTACAGATGCAGACCTGAAAGTAATTAACATTGATTACTTTCAGGTGTACAAGTCCTGAAATTACTCTGGTTACTATGTGCTAATAGGAAAAATATTGTGATCGATGTCTCTCAAGTGCACAAAAATCACACAATAAGGTAATTAAATTAAACTGGCATCGATACTTATTGAGCATCATTGTAGGCCATTTTTTCTGTATACAAATTAATTTCTAGACAGACTGCTTCTTTCAATATGTTCAACACTGTACGAAAATATTATAGATATATCCCAGAAATTGTTTTATGTTTCAGTAATCTTTAAAATTATACTTGTAGAATTTTCAAGTGAAGAATCAGAGAGGGTAATTGAAGGTAGAACAGTTCAGGTTATATGCATGGACTTCCAAAAGTGATCAGGTACCACATGACAGGATCGTCATCAAGATTGAGAGCTGCTAGGTAGTAGAAGCTACAGCAGAGTGGATATAAAATTGGTTGAGTAACAAGGAAAAGAATAATGGTGAAACTTGTTTCTTTGGATTGGAGGAAACAGTTCAGAGGTTGATAATTGAACAACTGCTTTTCTTAAAATACATGTATGATTCAATGTTCAGGACACTGTTCCAAACTTGCAGATGACACAAAACTTTGTACGGAAGTGAAAAGGCAGCAGCAAGGGTCTCGGCCTGAAACGTCGACTGTACCTCTTCCTAGAGATGCTGCCTGGCCTGCTGCGTTCACCAGCAACTTTGATGTGTGTTGCTTGAATTTCCAGCATCTGCAGAATTCCTGTTGTTTGAGCAATTGACTTTGTTGAGATGCTGGAATGGCAAGTTAAAATCTAAAACCAAGATCTGCAAGATGTTTTACATTTGAGTAAAACTGTGATGAAACTTAATATAATGCCAAAACTGATATGGGAACAGAGTGTTCCAAGAATATATATGTATGTAGTTCAAGAAAGTGACAGAGCAAGTTGAGAAAGTCATTAAAAAGCATATCGGAATCTATGATTTAAAGTGAGGAATACAAGAGCATTATAAAATACTGGTTTAGCCACAAATAAAGCACAGTGCCCAGTTCCGGGTGTCACATTTTAGATAAAGTCTGAATCTCTAAGACTGCAAGATGGTTCCAGAAGTAACAGACTAAAATTATATGTGTAGACCCAAGAAACTGAAGTTACTTTCCTTGCAACGCAGGTTTTTTGCAGAGCATAGAACAGTACAACACGGGAAAAGACTCTTTAGCCAACTATGTCTACACCAAACATAATGTCAAATTAAATGTCTACTGTCTGTATACAGGTGTCCCCTGCTTTTCGAATGTTCGCTTTATGAAACCTCACTGTTACAAAAGACCTACATTAGTACCCTGTTTTTTGCTTTCAGAAGGTGTTTTCACTGTTACAAAAAAAAAGCAGCGCACGATAAAAAATCAACATGCAATAAAAGGCAGTGCATGCCCCGAGCAGCCACTCTCCCCCGGATTCTCACCGGCATTGCTTAAACATAAGCCTGTGAGCAGCCATTTGCAAGATGAGTTCTATGGTATCGGAAAAGCCTGAAAGAGCTCGTAAGGGTGTTACACTTAGCGTAAAACTAGACATAATTAAGCATTTTATCGTGGTGAACGAAGTAAGGACAACGTGAGTTTGGCTTGTGGAAGCTGACGAACATGATGTTGAAGAGGTTTTGGCATCCCATGACCAAGAACTGACAGATGAAGAGCCGAAGCAATTGGAAGAAAAAAGGATAACAATCGAAACCGAATGAGTAATGATACAGTACGACTTTAATTTTGAAAGGGTACGTCGGTTTAGGAGATATTTGCAGGATAGTTTGAGTCCTTCCAAAGAACTGTGTGATAGAAAAATGCACGATGCTCAGCAGTCAAGCAAGCTTCCCACATCAGCCACAGCAGACGACGAACCTCGACATTCAACATCGAGGTGGGCAGAGATAGAAAAAGATGAGCTGCCTGCTCTAATGGAAACAGACGATGACGAGATGACACCCCAGTGTCCCACCACCCCAACCCCCAGGCCACGGACAGATACCGATTTGCGGAGAATGCAACGGTAGCCGGGAGGCACACAGCACATCTTTAAGAAAAAAACATGCTAATTAATTAGGTGCCACTGACACGTAATTGTCGGCCCAGATCAGAGATGATGCAATTGGAAATCGGCACCTAATTAATTAGCATGTTTGTTTCGGTTTTTTTCTTAAAGACGTGCTGTGTGCCTCCCGGCTACCGCTGCATTCCTGCATGCTTCACGGCAATGTATCACTCGGCGGCCTGGAGGGTGGGGGCCACTGCATCACCCCAGCCTGCGACGACTCAGTCTAACATACCATCATCAGTGTGCTCGGCAAGCTATCTTCCCAATTCCCGTAAGTGATACTACACTGTACGTACATTATTTCTACTTTATATAGGCTGTGTATTTTTACGTGTTATTTGGTATGATTTGGCAGCTTCATAGCTTAAAGGTTACTGGTGAGAGTGTTCTTGCCAACAGCGCTTGCGTGAGATTTTTTACCGATGGCGCTTGCGTGAGATTTTTGCTACGGAGTACAGTTCAGTAATGATTGTGGAAAAGTATTTCTACTTTATATAGGCTGTGTATTTATCATATCATTCCTGCTTTTACTATATGTTACTGTTATTTTAAGTTTTATGTGTTATTTGGCATGATTTGGTAGGTTATTTTTAGGTCTGCGAACGCTCACAAATTTTTCCCATATAAATAAATGGTAATTGCTTCTTCGCTTTACGACATTTCGGTTTACGAACCGTTTCATAGGAACGCTCTACCTTCGGATGGCGGGGGAAACCTATATAATGCATTTCCCTCCATAACCTGCATATTTGTGTGTCTACCCAAAAGCCTCAATCATCTCTATCGTAGCTGCTTCCACCACTACCCCTGGCAGCCCTTTCCAGACCCTACAGCTTTCTGCGTGAAAAACTTGCTCCCTAAACTTCCTTTAAACTTTCCCCCTCTCCCCTTAAATGAAGATCTAATCATGGTATTAAAACAAAACATGAGAAGTATTGACAGAGCAGGTAGAGAGGTCAAGAACCAGGGATCACAAACGAAAGAGATTGCAAAAGAACCAAAAATAGCAGGACAAAAGTGTAATTACAGTGAGTGATTGGGATGTGGAGTGCACTGTCAGGGATAAGAGTGGAACCTGATTCAGTTGAAGTGTGCAAAAGAGAGTTATTTAAGTATCTTAAAGGAAAAAAATTTGCAAGATTATGGGGACAGGGACCAGCAAAATTGAGCATACGTACAGCCAGTACAAGACTGTAAAGGCTAAATCATCAGCTTCTGTGCCATACCCGGTTATTATTTTATTTGTATCCCAAATAATGTGAATCAGATCAATTACATTATTTGGGGATATTGCAGGACTAGCTTTTTCAGAACTCATCAGCTGAAATTGTATTATTTTTCCCTTTGCTTTGGAACAGACATTGGCCATGAGGCAAGTTCAGTCTGGTGTTGCTGGCACCAATTGTTTTGATTTTTGGTCTTGCTGCTCTGTCAAGTGCAGAATGCTCCTTTCAACTAATATATCATTGAGTATGCTTTAGCCTTTAGCTATAATTTTGATTCAGTCTGCAATTTCAGTGTGTCCTGGGTTCAAATTCTTCATTCAGTGTGTAAAAACAATTCTCATGTACCACGACATTGCCCTGTATGATTGGTGTTAAAAACTCTCTTGGAGGATTAAAGACTTCAAACTGTAGCTTTTCTGTTTGATCATAGAACTTTTCTGCAGACTGTGAAAAGTGTAGTCTTCAACATTATTATCAAAGGAATGAAATATTAGTTCTTCTTAAAAATAAAGTATATTTTGGAAAAAGTAGTATGTAACTAGATATTAGAAAATAGCGTTAAAGGTAGATGGCCCATAGTCTGGTGTGGAATGCTATTGAAAGTGCCTTAAGACAGAATTCTGGCTTTGCTTCTTGCGTTGGTGAGGACCCGTCTCAAGACCAGGGATGGAGTAATTTGCATAAATTGGATAGTCGTTGTTTTAGGAATAGTACAAATTCATATTCCTCTGTGAAAGTAAAAAATGTAAAGCAGCTGAAAATCTGACATAAAAACAAAAAGTGTTAGGCAGCATCTAGGGAAGATGAAATAATGTTTTGAGTCAAAGACCCTTACTCAGAACTTCAACCTGAAATGTTAACTCTTGTTCAGATGCTACCTAACCCACTGAATTTGGGGGGGGGGTCTTTGTTGACATGGACCAGATGGGCCAAAGGGCCCAATTCTGTGCTGTATAATCTTAGTACAATGTTTTTATCACTCTCTCCCTCTGGGCAGACTAACTCAAATGCAGACTACTACAGTGTCAGATTTGACAGAAGTACCAACTCTTCATAGGTCTTAAAATCACAGAACTAGAAGCCAGCATGTTCTTGACATTATTGACAAGAACAATGGTTTCCTATATAATTCACTTTCTCACATTATAGATAGTTCAAACAAGGCTTTCTCAAATGTGCACATTCCTCACCTACTGTACATTCAGATACCCAACACATAACACCTTGTCACAACAGTCAGCGGAGGAAGGCAGCAGTGAACTTCATCTGTTGCTGGCTTTCATTAGTTATGATCTTAGCATCCTGCATTTTATTGAAGCTAATTTATAAGTGAGAAGTTCATAAAATAATTCAGCTGGCCATGGAAAAGCATAGCACGTGTCAGATCACTGGAGGTTATGCACTAGTTCTGCCCTATATGATTCAGTGAGGACTGTTATGCATCAGCTTCTGGACAGACGCTGATAAACATGCACATGGTGACAGATGGGGCACTGTCCAGCCTGCTACGAAGTATAAATAAGAGTCCAGGAGTAACTGGGATTTCAGCCCATATTTTGCACATAACCTGCTGATTATGGGCAATTGAACAGGTGAATTGATTATGGGGAGCAAGGACATGGCAGACCAATTGAATAATTACTTTGGTTCTGTCTTCACTAAGGAGGACATAAATAATCTTCCAGAAATAGTAGGGGACAGAGGGTCCAGTGAGATGGAAGAACTGAGCGAAATACATGTTAGTAGGGAAGTGGTGTTAGGTAAATTGAAGCGATTAAAGGCAGATAAATCCCCAGGGCCAGATGGTCTGCATCCCAGAGTGCTTAAGAAAGTAGCCCAAGAAATAGTGGATGCATTAGTAATGATTTTTCAAAACTCGTTAGATTCTGGACTAGTTCCTGAGGATTGGAGGGTGGCTAATGTAACCTCACTTTTTAAAAAAGGAGGGAGACAGAAACCGGGGAATTATAGACCGGTTAGCCTAACGTCGGTGGTGGGGAAACTGCTAGAGTCGGTTATCAAAGATGTGATAACAGCACATTTGGAAAGCGGTGAAATTATCGGACAAAGTCAGCATGGATTTGTGAAAGGAAAATCATCTGACGAATCTCATAGAATTTTTTGAGGATGTAACTAGTAGAGTGGATAGGGGAGAACCAGTGGATGTGGTATATTTGGATTTTCAAAAGGCTTTTGACAAGGTCCCACACAGGAGATTAGTGTGCAAACTTAAAGCACACGGTATTGGGGGTAAGGTATTGATGTGGATAGAGAATTGGTTAGCAGACAGGAAGCAAAGAGTGGGAATAAACGGGACCTTTTCAGAATGGCAGGCAGTGACTAGTGGGGTACCGCAAGGCTCAGTGCTGGGACCCCAGTTGTTTACAATATATATTAATGACTTGGATGAGGGAACTAAATGCAGCATCTCCAAGTTTGCGGATGACACGAAGCTGGGCGGCAGTGTTAGCTGTGAGGAGGATGCTAAGAGGATGCAGGGTGACTTGGATAGGTTGGGTGAGTGGGCAAATTCATGGCAGATGCAATTTAATGTGGATAAATGTGAAGTTATCCACTTTGGTGGCAAAAATAGGAAAACAGATTATTATCTGAACGGTGGCCGATTAGGAAAAGGGGAGGTGCAACAAGACCTGGGTGTCATTATACACCAGTCATTGAAAGTGGGCATGCAGGTACAGCAGGCGGTGAAAAAAAGCGAATGGTATGCTGGCATTTATAGCGAGAGGATTCGAGTACAGGAGCAGGGAGGTACTACTGCAGTTGTACAAGGCCTTGGTGAGACCACACCTGGAGTATTGTGTGCAGTTTTGGTCCCCTAATCTGAGGAAAGACATCCTTGCCATAGAAGGAGTACAAAGAAGGTTCACCAGATTGATTCCTGGGATGGCAGGACTTTCATATGAAGAAAGACTGGATGAACTAGGCTTGTACTCATTGGAATTTAGAAGATTGAGGGGGGATCTGATTGAAACGTATAAAATCCTAAAGGGATTGGACAGGCTAGATGCAGGGGGACTGTTCCCGATGTTGGGGAAGTCCAGAACGAGGGGTCACAGTTTGAGGATAAGGGGGAAGCCTTTTAGGACTGAGATTAGGAAAAACTTCTTCACACAGAGAGTGGTGAATCTGTGGAATTCTCTGCCACAGGAAACAGTTGAGGCCAGTTCATTGGCTATATTTAAGAGGGAGTTAGATATGGCCCTTGTGGCTACAGGGATCAGGGGGTATGGAGGGAAGGCTGGTGCAGGGTTCTGAGTTGGATGATCAGCCATGATCATAATAAATGGCGGTGCAGGCTCGAAGGGCCGAATGGCCTACTCCTGCACCTATTTTCTATGATTCTATGTTTCTATGATTATTTTTTGGATATTTCCAAATTACCATTCGAAGATCTAACAACATACAATGCTATAGGTTGCAGTACAAACAAAAGCCAACTAACATCGGAATAGTTCCATAAAGCTCAGAGTTTGCAATGCAAACTCATGACTCAAAATAATTGGTGCTATAATCTTCAAGGGTGTTCTGGCATTCCAGCTATCAGTCCTGAAGCATATTGCTGAGCATACTGAGCACCCCCGGGCAGTCCCATTGAATAGATGGAATACAATTCTGGTGACCTTTCGCACAATGGCACCACTTGTCATTGTGATTCCAACTGCAGCCAGGTAGATGTAAAATTACAACCAGCTGGCCTAGATTTCTAACATTCACATTGAGACAGTGCAGTGTGAAGCAAAGCATCCAAGCCTGAAGGTGCTGATCATCTTCCTTCAAGACCACCTGCAACGTTTTTCAGCCCAAGACAAATATGCACTCTCTTGTCTGTAGTTTTGCAGGAGGACTTTGTATAAGCAATGCCACAGGCAAAACCACACAGTAAGGCAGTGCACAACACAGTAGTTGCAAAGTTTTCATCTTCACTGAATAACTAAAAATATCTGAAATATTAAGCAACATTGAAATGATTAGAACATAGAGATGTGAACAAATGACAATTTCAGATTCTTGCTATTCGTGATGATTTATGGTTGTTGAATATTGAAGAGAGAGAAACATTTTTTGTCTACAAAGGAAACAGACTCCAAGTGAGGATAATGGATGACTTAAAGTCCATCTTGCAGGTGTTAGTGCATCAAAAAGGCAACTGCCTTGGATTTTTAAATCCTAGATTGAGATCTCCACATGATGGGCAGGACACTATAATGCATTGCCATTCTGTTTGGTAAATAGTCAACATAGGAGGCATTACTTCAATGTTATGCAATATAAGGTCAGCATGGTTCACAGGTTATCAGTGTGGCAAGCTGATATCTCATATGAGGTGGCATTCAGTGCATTCAGAATTGTATAAGAGGTTATCGAGACAAGTAGATTTTGTGTGCCTTTTGGATGCTGAGTAATCTCCCACATCCATGACTTCAGCAATTCAGATGATTTAACATTTTTGCCAAATTATTTAGATCTCAGTAATTACTTGCCTGCTTTTGGTAATTTTCTGATCAATGTTCATCCCCACATTTTTCCAAGTGAGAAACAGGCAGAAAGAATTCTGCTCTATACTAAGGGGACATGGTGAGAATCACATTTAAAAGAGATACCCACTACCAGACACATACATATGTGATGCAATGGTACCTTTCCATTGATCACTTCAAATCTGAATAGCAATGACATCTTATAGAATTTTCTCTGTCTGTGCCCGAGTTTGTAAGATGAGGCCCTCATGGGATTTCTGGTACTGGTATCCCCCGCTTTTCGAATGTTCGCTTTACGAACCCTCACTGTTACGAAAGACCTACATTAGTTACCTGTTTTCGCTAACAGAAGGTGTTTTCACTGTTACGAAAAAAGGCAGCGTGCAAAAAAAGCAGTGTGAGAAAAAAAGCAGCACGCGCCCCAAGCAGCCACTCTCCCCCAGATTCGGAATGGCATTCCCGCCGGCAATGCTTAAACACTTGCCTGTGAGCAGTGAGTTTGGCTTGTGGAAGTTGACGAAGATGATGTTGAAGAGGTTTTGGCATCTCATGACCAAGAACTGATAGATGAAGAGCTGATGCAATTGAAAGAGGAAAAGATAACAATCAAAACTGAATGTAGTAGCAAACGGACCGAAAGTGAAGTCGTCCAGGAACTGAACGTGAAGCAACTGCGTGAGATTTTCGCTGCAATGATAAAAGTACACTTTAATTTTGAAAGGGTACGTTGGTTTAGGACATATTTGCAGGATGGTTTGAGTGCTTACAAAGAACTATATGATCTAAAAATGTGCGAGGCTAAGCAGTCAAGCAAGCTTTCCACATCAGCCGCAGCAGACGACGAACCTCGATCTTCGACATCGAGGCAGGCGAAGAAGAAGATGACCTGCCTGCCCTGATGGAAACAGACGACGAGATGACACCCCAGTGTCCCACCACGCCAACCCCCGGGCCGCGGACAGATACCGATTCGCGGAGAATGCAGCAGTAGCCGGGAGGCACCCAGCATATCTTTAAGAAAAAAAGCCGAAATAAACAAGCTAATTAATTAGGTGCCACCCAGCACGTAAATGTCGGCCCAGATCAGGGGCGATTGCCGATTGCGTCACCTCTGATCTGGGCCGACATTTACGTGCCGGGCGGCACCTAATTAATTAGTTTGTTTATTTCGGCTTTTTTCTTAAAGATGTGCTGGGTGCGTCCCTGCTACCACTGTACCCCTGCATGCTTCGCGGATCGGTATCAGTTTGCTGCCCAGAGGGTGTGGGCCACTGCACCACCCCAACCTCCGACGACTCAGCCTAACACACCATCATCAGTGTGCTCGGCGCTGTCCCGATTCTGGTAAGTGATACTACACTGTACATACATTATTTCTACTTTATATCGGCTGTGTATTTTTATGTGTTATTTGGTATGATTTGGAGAGCGCTTGCGCCGTGTTTCTGCCGAGAGTGCTTGCGTGAGATTTTCGCTACGGAGAACAGTGCGGCAATGATTGTAGAAAAGTATTTCTACTTTATATAAGCTGTGTATTCATCATATCATTCCTGTTTTTACAATATGTTACTGTTATTTTAGGTTTTATGTGTTATTTGGCATGATTTGGTAGGTTATTTTTCGGTCTGCAAACGCTCACAAATTTTTCCCATATAAATTAATGGTAATTGCTTCTTCGCTTTACGACATTCCAGTTTACGAACCGTTTCATAGGAACGCTCTACCTTCGGATGGCGGGAGAAACCTGTACTATAAAAAATGCCTTGACTCTACATCCACTGGGTGCCTTGACTGCACATCTATTGGGTGCCTCTCTTTATCACTGTCTGCTGTTTCTCTCCTTCCGCAGCTGTGCAGAATGAAAAGGCTAGGTACTCACAATGGCCAGGGAGGCCATTTGAAGCATATTCACACAATAGACCATGAAACTCTTGTTTAATTGTATTGTGACCTATTCCTTGAGCAGACTCATTGAGGAGCCCAATAGCAATTTTTGTTCAGCTCCTCGTGACGCTGTAGCTGTGGTTCCAACTGCATTCTTCGGGACAATTAGGGTATCTGGACAGCAATGAGGAGTCAAAAACAGCTCCTTGCCCTGTAAGAGTTAACACTTTTGGACATAGCAATGGAAATTGTCAGGCACAGTGGATTGCCTCATGATAACTTCATCATGTGAATTTCCTTGATCCATGAAGTGTGGAGGAGCAGAGAGATCTAGGGGTACATGTCCACAGATCTCTGAAAGTTGCCTCACAGGTAGATAGGATAGTTAAGAAAGCTTATGGGGTGTTAGCTTTTGTAAATCGAGGGATAGTGTTTAAGAGTCATGGGGTAATGATGCAGCTCTATAAACCTCTGGTTAGGCCACACTTGGAGTACTGTGTTCAGTTCTGGTCGCCTCACTATAGGAAGGATGTGGAAGCATTGGAAAGGGTAAAGAGGAGATTTACCAGGATGCTGCCTGGTTTAGAGAGTATAGATTATGTTCAGAGATTAAGGGAGCTAGGGCTTTACTCTTTGGAGAGAAGGGGAATGAGAGGAGATGTAATAGAGGTATACAAGAGGAATAGATAGAGTAGACAGCCAGCACCTCTTCCCCAGGGCACTACTGCTCAAAACAAGAGGACATGGCTTTAAGGTAAGGGGTGGGAAGTTCAAGGGGGATATTAGAGAAAGGTTTTTCACTCAGAGAATGGTTGGTGTGTGGAATGCTCTGCCTGAGTCAGTGGTGGAGGCAGATACACTAGTGAAATTTAAGAGACTACTGGACAGGTATATGGAGGAATTTAAGGTGGGGGGGTTATATGGGAGGCAGGGTTTAAGGGTCGGCAAAACATTGCGGGCCGAAGGGCCTGTACTGTTCTATGTTCTATGTCATTGATCCTATGCAGTTTTTTTTAATGTAATGTTACCACACTACCTGGACATTCAGGGAATGAGGTTGATAAATTACTCCTTTTCACATGCACAGTCTGGAACACCATTTAAGGGCTATCGCTAGACCCAAGGAAAGCCTAAAACTCTGGAAATCCATTTCCATATGACAGTTACTAGTCAATCAAAACAATAAAGTCACAGAAAAATACAGACAGGCAGGCCCCTCAGCTCAACGAATCCATGCTGACCATAGCACCCTCCCTGCTGTTTCCAGCTGCCTGCATTCAGCCCATAACCCTCCAAGCCACTCCTTCCTCTATCTCTATCTAAATGCCTCTTAAATCTTGCAACTCTACCCACCTTGACAACTTCTTTTACCAGCTCATTCCAGGTACCACTATCTTCTGTGTAAGTAAATTACTTCTTAGGTCTCCTAAATCTCGGCCCCTCTCTATCTTGTATTGGTACCCTCTGGTTTTGGATTTCCCAACCCCAGGGTAAAGACTATGACCGTCCATCTTATCCATACCCCTCACGATTTTATAAACTTCTAAGATGTCATCCCTCATTCTCCTGCACTCCAAGGAACAAAGATCCACTTTGAATCTATAATTCAGGCCCTCTAGTACGACCATAAGACTATAAGATATAGGAGCAGAAGTAGGCCATTCGGTCCATCGAGTCTGCTCTGCCATTCAATCATGGCTGATCCAATTCTTCCAGTCATCCCCACTTCCTTGCCTTCTCCCCATACCCTTTGATGCCCTAGCTATTCAGGAACCTATCTATCTCTGCCTTAAATGCACCCAATGTCTTGGGTCTCCACAGCCACTCGTGGCAACAAATTCCACAGATTTACCACTCTCTGACTAAAGTAATTTCTCCACATCTCTGTTCCAAATGGATGTCCTTCAATCCTAAAGTAGTGCCCTTTTGTCCTAGACTCCCCTACCATGGGAAATAACTTTGCCATATCTAATCTGTTCAGGCCTTTTAACATTCAAAAGTCCAGGCAGTCTTTCCAGTTTGACAACGTCTTTATCAAGCTGACAACTGTGGTTTTACCAACAACTTAAAAACCTGCAAAAATACATCATTACTCCTAATCTCAATGCTCTGACTCATAAATAGCTTCTTCACCACCCGATCAACTTGTGTGGCGCTTTCAGAAAACTATGCACTTGTACTCCCAAGTCCCTTTGTTCTACAACACTTGTCTGTGCCCTTCCATTAACTCTATAGGTACTACCCTCAATTGAATGTCCAAAATGCATCACCTCGCATTCAGTTGAGTTAAAACCATCTGCCATTCATCAGTCCATCTCCCTAACTGATCAAGATCTCTTTGTAATTCATTGTAACTTGCTTCCAATGGTCTTTGGCCCAAAACATCGACTGTACTCTTTTCCACAGATGCTACCTGGCCTGCTGAGTTCCTCCAGTGTTTTGTGTGTGTTGCTTGGATTCTCAACATCTGCAGATTTTCTCTTGTTCGTGATTGGGTCACTATCAACAAGATTCCCTGATTTAATATCATTAGCAAACTTGCTAATCATGCCATGTACATTCATAACCAAATCATTTACATAAATAACGAGTAATAGAGGTCCCAGCACTGATCCCTTGGGCATCCCATTCACCACAGGCCTCCATTGATCCCGTGGGCATCCCACTCATCATAGGCCTCTAATCATCGAGCCAATTCTGAATCCACCCTACTCGGTTGCATGGGGTTCAGGGACAGCTAATCTTCCAGGTAGTGAGAGCTTGTCGGGGGCCTTTCTTAAGTCCATACAGACAACAGCCATAACTCTACCTTTTTCTATCCTGTTTGTTAGCTCTTCAAAAAACTCCAGAATATTTGTTTTACATGACCTCCCAGACACAAAACCATGCTGACTACTCCTAATCAGGTAATGGTAGATGAAACAATGGAACATTAGCCACTCTCCTGTTGTTTGGAACTTCACACTTCACAGTGGCTAACAATAAATAATTATCTCTATAAGGGTGTCTGCAATTTCTCCCCTGCCCTCCCCATAAAGACCAGGAGTACCTTTGGTCAGATGTTGGGAATTTTCCCATGTTCAAGGCTGCAAACACCTCCGTTCTCCTAATATGCTTACGTTTCAAAATCTCACTCACTGCTTATTACCCTCATTTCTTTGCCTTCCATGATGTTCTCCTTAGTAAACAGCAAAGAAAACTACATTTTAAAAATCTTGGTCATCTTCTGTGGCTCCATGCATAAACAGCACTGATGGTCTTTAAGAGAACTTAGTCTCTCACTAGTCACACTTTTACTTTTAATATAACTGAAGAACCGCTCAGCATTATCTTTAAACCTGCCTGCCAAATCCATCTCATACTCTTTTTTTGCCCTGCTGATTTTTCTCTTAAGTCTGCTCTTGATTTTTTTTTGATGTTTATCAGTGGATTCATTTGCACCAAGCTGCCTAAAAGCAATGCATGCATCCTTCTTTGTCCTGATCAGAGCCTCAATAGCCAGAGTTCACTGAACTTAGCAAATCTACTCTTCACAATAACATTTAATTAGAGTCAACCCCAGTCAGGCATTGCCCAAATCCCTCAAAGATGACCTTGATACAGTTTAGAACATTAACCTGTCTTTTTATATTTTCTATCTTTTACCATAACTCTTTTAAAACTAATAGAATTGCTCTTGGCTAGACTCAAAGTGCTTTTCAACTGCCACTTCAGTTACCTGGCCTGCCTCGCTCCCTAAGAAGAGGTCCAGTATTGCTCCTCATGTATGTGAAGGATGTAAGTAATAAAGTCAGTTCAATTCAATTCCTCTTTATATCGTGTAAGGAAACTGTCTTGGGCGCAGCGCACAAATTCGACTTCATCCAGGACCCTTCCATACTGGGTGGCCTGGTTGCTACCAGGAAAATTGAAATAACCTACTATAGCACTACCCTACTCTTCTTACAACTATGTGCAATTTCACAACACATCTGCTCCTCAAGTTCCTATTGACCATTGTAGCTCAATAACACTGCCTACCAAGATGACCATCTCTTCTTATTTCGAAGTTCTACCCAAATGACCTCATTAGATGATCCTCAAGAATACCCTCTCCAAGCAATGCTGTTATGGTCTCCTTATCAAAAAGGCACCAACCCCTCCACTCCTTCCTGTTCCTCATTTACACCCAAAGCTTCAGTACCATTGAGCTGCCAGTCCTGCCCTTCTCTTGGCCACATTTCTATTATGCCCATAATATCCCTGTTGTTGTTCGTCCATCGCTGACGTCGATGAGGACCTCGACACCATTATGATGGTGACTAGCGCGTGATTTGGATTTAAGTGAGGGAGACTTGCGCAGGGATTTAAGTGAGGGAGAGTTGAGAATATCCCTAAGTTAGAGATAAACCACACCTCCAGTTCATCAGCTTTACCTCTTAAACTATGTGCACTGAAATCTATGCAATTTTAAATTCCCCTTTATTGTAAACAAGGCACAATCAGACTGCTTTGATTATCCTGAATGATGTTTCATTCCCCTCTCCTTTCCCTGATGTCTTGTTTGCAACATGGAGGCTCAAACTGGGAAATATGGCACATAATTACTTAGTGATTCTGTAACTCTATAATTTCTGTAAGTGATTCACAATTAAGGAGTTTATTTTTATAAAGTTCAGCATGACGACGGCCTTCAGCACTTTGGGAAGAGAATGGCCAGGCAACGATGTTGCAGCTCAGCCATGGTTGAATCTCCATCATCACATTAGATAAACAAAGACTCTGTTCACAGTGCTTCTTAGAGGTCTGAGTATGATTTCCTGATGACTCTTTAGAGAGCCAATCCGACCCAAAGATGTTTTTCTCCCCACTTCCGCCTCTTTTCACAAATTTCCTGGCTCCTTTGAGGCATTAGGGACAAATATGTGTTCTAATGATGTGCAGTAATAAAATGCAATCTACAGCTTACAATAACAAAAACTTGCTTCCAATTACAAAACTGCGGTATGAAATGCAATAAGCACTTCCCCAAGTGAACCTCTAAGAGCAAATCACAAGCAACCAATGATCTGTTTGAGAAGTGCACGTGTACAACTGTTCCCTGCAATTAAAACGTGTATTTTCCTATGCATGGCCCTTAGTGGATGCTCATTTTAAAGCCATCAAACAAGTTCACAAAAAATGGTGACAATAATGAATTACGATGAGGAGGCACATGTGCACACACTAGAGTCATCATGTGCATGCAAACCAAATGTTTCAAAATTCAACTCCATACTTCAAACCAAAATAAACATGAACCAAATAACTATATGTTTGGTCACTTTCCTTCTATACTTATGATCCGCTTCACTGGCAAGCTGACAAAGAATCAAATTCATTCTTTTTAGTTCCTTTCAACATTGTTAAAAGCATTTTAATGGATGAATGAAAAATGAAGTTACCATTTGTGCATTGTTTTATGATTTTGATAACCATATTGATTTGATATTATAAAAACTTATAAAATGCTGATTCTTTTCATTCCCTCGTCTGACTTCAAGTGCAAAAACTAGCATTCACGAAGAAACCAACAATACAGGAACAGGGCAATCCAATCATATCCAATAGCAAATCCAATCAGCAAAGCTTACCAAGGAAAGGAAGAGGACCAATTAGTTAAATAGTTTCAATTTTTTGGTAAATTGTTTGGTGTCTTGAATATTCCCTCAGTTGTAAATTTACAGATAAAGTAGCATTTACACAAAATTAATTGATAATTATATACAGTTCAGATTCTTCATTTGACTTGCTACTGAAACTGTCAACAATCACTGGTCTTATGCCATGAAGCTCACAACGACTCCTGGAGTGTGTATTGTGCAGAAATCAGACACTGCGATCAGCAATTCCCAGCTCTTTTACAGAATGAAATGCTTACAGTTTTGTTTTCAAAATAAACTACAGAAGTCATTCATCTGATGAAATCCAAATAACTTACCAACTACTTATGCTGAAAAAAACCCTGAAAATACAATAGTTTATAGTCATCGAACACTACAGCACAGAAACGGGTCCTTCTGCACATCTAGTCTGTGCCAAACCACTAATCTGCTTAGTCCAGTCGACCTGCACCCAGACCACAGCCCTCCATACCCCTCCCATCCAGGTACCTATACAAATTTATCTTAAATGTTGAAATTGAGCCTACATCCACCACTTGTGCTCGCAGCTCGTTCCACACTCTCACCACCCTCTAACTGAAGACATTTAAGACCATACGACCATAAGACAAAGGAGCAGAAGTAGGCCATTCGGCCCATTGAGTCTGCTCCGCCATTTTATCATGAGCTGATCCATTTTCTCCTATTTAGTCCCACTCCCCTGCCTTCTCACCATAACCTTTGATGCCCTGGCTACTCAGATACCTATCAATCTCTGCCTTAAATACACCCAATGACTTGGCCTCCACTGCTGCCCGTGGCAACAAATTCCATAGATTCACCACCCTCTGACCAAAACTGCCCACAGTACTCCAAGTGAGGTCTCACCAGCGCCTTATAGAGCCTCAACATCACATCCCTGCTCCTATACTCTATTCCTCTAGAAATGAATGCCAACATTGCATTCGCCTTCTTCACTACTGACTCAACCTGGAGGTTAACTTTAAGGGTATCCTGTACGAGGACTCCCAAGTCCCGTTGCATCTCAGAACTTTGAATTCTTTCCCCATTTAAATAATAGTCTGCCCGTTTATTTTTTCTGCCAAAGTGCACAACCATACACTTTCCAACATTGTACTTCATTTGCCACTTCTCTGCCCATTCTTCCAATCTATCCAAGTCTCTCTGCAGACTCTCTGTTTCCTCAGCACTACCGGCCCCTCCACCTATCTTCATATCGTCAGCAAACTTAGCCACAAAGCCATCTATTCCATAATCTAAATCATTGATGTACAATGTAAAAAGAAGCGGCCCCAACACTGATCCCTGCGGAACACCACTGGTAACCAGCAGCCAACCAGAATAGGATCCCTTTATTCCCACTCTCTGTTTCCTGCCAATCAGCCAACGCTCTATCCACGTATATAACTTTCCCGTAATTCCATGGGCTCTTATCTTGTTAAGTAGCCTCATGTATGTCACCTTGTCAAAGGCCTTCTGAAAATCCAAATATACAACATCCACTACATCTCCCTTGTCTAGCCTACTGGTAATTTCCTCAAAAAATTGTAATAGGTTTGTCAGGCAGGATTTTCCTTTAAGGAATCCATGCTGAGTTCTGCCTATCTTGTCATATGCCTCCAGGTACTCTGTAACCTCATCCTTGACAATCGACTCCAACAACTTCCCAACCACGGATGTCAAGCTAACAGGTCTATAATTTCCTTTTTGCTTCCTTGCCCCCTTCTTAAATAGCGGAGTGACATCTGCAATCTTCCAGTCCTCCGAACCATGCCAGAATCTATCGACTTTTGAAAGATCATCGCTAATGCCTCCGCAATCTCCACAGCTCCTTCCTTCAGAACACGAGGGTGCATTCCATCTGATCCAGGAGATTTATCTACCTTTAGCCTATTCAGCTTCCTGAGTACTTTCTCTGTCGTAATTGTGACTGCGCACACTTCTCTTCCCTGCCACCCTTGAGTGTCCAGTATACTGCTGTCTTCCTCAGCGAAGACTGATGCAAAATACTTGTTCAGTTCCTCTGCCATCTCCTCATCTCCCATTACAATTTCTCCAGCATCATTTTCTATCGGTCCTATATCTACTCTCACCTGTCTTTTACTCTTTATCTACTTGAAAAAGCTTTTAGTATCCTCTTCGATATTATTTGCTAGCTTCCTTTCATAGTTAATCTTTTCTCTCTTAATGATCTTCTTGGTTTCCTTTTGTAAGGTTTTAAAAACTTCTCAATCCTCTGTCTTCCCACTAATTTTTGCTTCCTTGTATGCCCTCTCTTTTGCTTTAACTTTGGCTTTGACTTCTCTTATCAACCACAGTTGCATCCTTTTCCCATTCGAAAATTTCTCCTTTTTTGGAATATACCTGTCTTGCACCCTCCTCACTTCTCACATAAACTCCAGCCACTGCTGCTCTGCTGTTTTTCCCTCCAGTGTCCCTTTCCAGTCAACTTTGGCCAGTTCCTCTCTCATGCCACTGTAATTTCCTTTATTCCACTGAAATACCAACACATCAGATTTCTGCTTCTCTTTTTCAAATTTCACAGTGAACTCAATCATGTTATGAACACTGCCTCCTAAGGGTTCCTTCACCTCAATCTCTCCAATCACCTCCGGTTCATTACACAATACCCAATCCAGTACAGCCGATCCCCTAGTGGGCTCAACAACAAGCTGTTCTAAAAAGCCATCTCGCAGACATTCTACAAATTCTCTCTCTTGAGATCCAGTGCTGACCTGATCTTCCCAATCTATTCGCATGTTAAAATCCCCCACAATTATCATAACACTGCCCTTCTGACAAGCCTTTTCTATTTCCAGTTGCAATTTGTAGTCCACATCCCTGCAGCTGTTTCGAGGCCTATAAATAACTGCCATCAGGGTCCCTTTACCCCTGCTATTTCTTAGCTCAACCCATAAAGGTTCTGCACTTTCCGATCCTATATCACCTCTTTCTAATGATTTAATATCATTTCTTACCAATAAAGCCACGCCTCCCCCTCTGCCTACCTTCCTATCCTTCCGATACACGGTGTATCCTTGGACGTTCAGCTCCCAGAGACATGCATCCTTTAGCCAGGTCTCAGTGATGGCCACAATATCATACCTGCCAATCTGTAGCCGTACAACAAGATCATCCACCTTATTCCTTATGCTGCGTGCATTTAAGTACAACACCTTAAGACCAGTATTTGATACTTTTTGCTTCGATTTCACTGCAACTCATCCCAATAGCTACAAATTTGCCCCATCACCTGCCTGTCTTTCCTGACATCTTTACTACTCACTATCTTAGATTTATTTCTGTTTTCCCCTTCCTCCGCTCTATCATTCCGGTTCCCATCCACCTGCCAAATTAGTTTAAACCCTCCCTAACAGCTCTATTAAACTTTCCCGCCAGGATATTGGTCCCCTTCGGGTTCAGGTGTAACCTGTCCTTTTTGAACAGGTCATACTTCCCCCAGAAGAGATCCCAATTATCCAAGAATCTGAAGCCCTGCCCCCTACACCAGTCTCTCAGCCACGCATTCATCTGCCTGATCCAACTACTCTTGCCCTCGCTAGCACGTGGCACAGGTAGCAATCCTGAGATTACTACACTGGCAGTCCTGCTTCTCAGCTTCCTTCCTAACTCCTGGAAATCTCTCTTCAGGACCTCCTCCTTTGTCCTATCTATGTCATTGGTACCAACATGTACCAAGACAACTGGCTGCTCACCCTCCCCCTTTAGAATATTCAGGACCCGATCCGAGACATCCCGTACTCCTCCTGTTACTCCTCCTGTTCCCCTTAAACATCTCATCTTTCATCCATAACCCAGGACCTCTACTTGCAGACTCACCCAATCTCAGTGAAAAAACCCTATCTATACCCCTCATACTTCTGTACAGCTCTATTAAATCTATCATCAATCTTCTACATTCTAAGGAATAAAGTGCTAACCTATTCAACCTTTTCCGTAACTCAGTCGTCCAGTCCTGGCAATCCTTGTAAATTTTCTCCGTACTCTTTCAATCTTTCATCTTTCCTGGAGGTCGGTGGCCAAAGCTACACACAATACTACAAATTAGGCCTCATCAACACTCCCATACTCAATACATTGATTTATGAAGGCAATGTGCCAAAAGCTTTCTCTATGACTCCATTTTTAAGGTTTTATGGATTTGTATTCCCAGATCCCTCTGTTCTACTTCATTTCTTGGTACTCTACCACTTACTGTGCAAGACCAACCCTGGTTAGTCCTCCTTAAGTGCAACACCTCACAATTGTCTACATTATGTTCTATCTGCCATTTTTCAGCCCATTTTCCCAGTTGGTCCAGATCCCACTGCAAGTTTTGATAGTCTTCCTCGCTATCCACTGCACCCCCTATTTTGGCATCATCTGCAAATCTGCTGATACAGTTTAACACATTACCATCCACATTGTTGATACAGATGACAAACAACAATGGACCCAGCACCAATCCCTGCAGCGCCACCCTAGTCACAGACCTCCAATCAGAGGTAATCATCTACTGCTACTTCTGGCTACTTCTTCAAAGCCGATGTCTAATCCAATTTACTGCCTCATCATGAATGCCAAGCATCTGAACTTTCCTGACCAACCTCCCAAGCAGGACCTTGTCAAAGGCCCTGCTATAGTCCATGTGGACAACATCCACTGCCTTGCCTTCATCACCTTTCTTGGTAACTTCCTCATAAAACTCTGTAAAATTTGTTAGACACGACTTGCCACACACAAAGCCATGTTGACCATCGCAAAACAGTCCCTGTCTATACAAATACTTTATATCTGTTCTCTTACAATACTTTCCAATAACTTTCAAGCTTCAAAACAAAATTTATTGTCACAGTACATATATGTCACCACATCCAACCCTGAGATTCTTTTTCCTGTGGGCATACTTAACAAATCTATAGAACAGTAACTATAAACAGGATCAATGACTTAGCTGAAGACTTCTTCCACTTTATTTTCTCAAATACAGTGGTATGCAAAAGTTTGGGCACCCCTGATCAAAATTTCTGTTACTGTGAATAGTTAAGTGAGTAGAAGATGAACTGATCTCCAACAGTCATAAAGTTAAAGATGAAACATTCTTTTCAACATTTTAAGCAAGATTAGTGTCTTATGTTTGTTTTGTACAATTTTAGAGTGAAATAAAGGAAAGGAGCACCATGCAAAAGTTTGGGCACCCCAAGAGATTTGAGCTCTCAGATAACTTTTACCAAGGTCTCAGACCTTAATTAGCTTGTTAGGTCTATGGCTTGTTCACAGTCATCATTAGGAAAGGCCAGGTGATGCAAATTTCCAAGCTCTATAAGTACCCTGACTCCTCAAACCTTGTCCTAACAATCAGCAGCCATGGGCTCCTCTAAGCAGCTGCCTAGCACTCTGAAAATTAAAATTAATGATGCCCACAATGTAGGAGGAGGCTATAAGAAGGTAGCAAAGCGTTTTCAATAGCTGTTTCCTCAATTCATAATGTAATTAAGAAATGGCAGTTAACAGGAACGGTGGAGGTCAAGTTGAGGTCTGGAAGACCAAGAAAACTTTCCGAGAGAACTGCTCGTAGGATTGCTAGGAAGGCAAATCAAAACCCCCGTTTGACTGCATAAGACCTTCAGGAAGATTTGGCAGACCCTGGAGTGGTGGTGCACTGTTCTACTGTGCAGTGACACCTGCACAAATATGACCTTCATGGAAGAGTCATCAGAAAAAAACCTTTCCTGCATCCTCACTACAAAATTCAGCGCCAGACATTTGCAAAGGAACATCTAAACAAGCCTAATGCATTTTGAAAACAAGTCCTGTGGAATGATGAGCTTAAAATAGAACTTTTTGGCCGCAATGAGCAAAGGTATGTTTGGAGAAAAAACGGTGCAGAATTTCATGAAAAGAACACCTCTCCAACTGTTAAGCACGGGGGTGGATCGATCATGCTTTGGGCTTGTGTTGCAGCCAGTGGCACAGGGAACATTTCACTGGTAGACGGAAGAATGAATTCAATTAAATACCAGCAAATTCTGGAAGCAAACATAACACCGTCTGTAAAAAAGCTGAAGATGAAAAGAGGATGGCTTCTACAACAGGATAATGATCCTAAACACACCTCAAATTCCACAACAGACTACCTCAAGAGGTACAAGTTTTACCATAGCCCTCACAGTCCCTTGACCTAAACATCATCGAAAATCTGTGGATAGACCTCAAAAGAGCAGTGCATGCAAGACTGCCCCAAGAATCTCACAGAACTAGAAGCCTTTTGCAAGGAAGAATGGGCAAAAATCCCCCAAACAAGAATTGAAAGATCTTAGCTGGCTACAGAAAACATTTACAAGCTGTGATACTTGCCAAAGGGGGTGATACTAAGTACTGAACAAACTTTTGCTTCGCGCAACACACATAAAAGTTACTGGTGAACGCAGCAGGCCAGGCAGCATCTCTAGGAAGAGGTACAGTCGACGTTTCGGGCCGAGACCCTCTTCCCGACTGTACCTCTTCCTAGAGATGCTGCCTGGCCTGCTGCGTTCACCAGCAACTTTTATGTGTGTTGCTTGAAATTCCAGCATCTGCAGATTTCCTCATGTTTGCGTGAAACTTTTGCTTCAGGTCATTTTCCTTTTTTGTTATTTTGAAACTGTAAAAGATGGAAATAAAAAAGTAATCTTGCTTAAAATATTAAAGAAATATGTCATCTTTAATTTTATGCCTTTTGGAAATCAGTTCATTTTTTACTCGCTTAGCTATTCACAGTAACAGAAATTTTGACCAGGGGTGCCCAAACTTTTGCATGCCACTGTATGTAAACCTGCTAGCACCTTCTATAATCCTTCGAAGATTGGAGTTTATTTGACCTAAACTTCGAGTTCAATTTTCTTAAGTTCTCAATCAGTTGTAAAGCTAGCTAAAATGTCATTCAAGTTTCATTTAAAAGTTTACATCTTAAACAACCATAAAATCTGGATCAGCAATCTTCTGGAGCAAGCAGCACCTGTAAAGAAAAAGGAACTGTCTCTGGTTCGAGTTAAAACTTTGCATCAGGGTCCTGGAAATAATGGAAAATGACAACCCTGGAAAAAATGAAAAACTGAAAGTTAGTACTTTTTGTTTTAAAAAATGCACTTAAAAATAAAGAATGAGCTTGAATCTCCCAGTCCTTACGACTTCAAATGCCTTGGAGGCTGCTTTGGAGATAATGAGCACACAAATGTTATTTTCCACAACTACACGGATTCTAGAATAGCTTTCAGTCCAGAATGAAGCATATAATACAAGGAGGGAGGGGCAGAAATTTTAGGGAATAATTAGCATAATCTCAGTGGTCAGGGAATTGATGGAATCAGAGTGTTTACCAATACTGACATATTATCTTTTGATAATATGCTTGCAGTCCTGTAGCAGCAGTACAGCGCAAGGCAAAAATTATTTTATGTTACAATAACAAAACAAATAAACAAAGGAGGAATAGTGAGTAAGTACTCTTGGGTCCATGGACCGATCACAAATATGATGGCAGAGCGGAAGAAGCTATTCCTAATCTGAAGACACTGATTTTATTTTTAGTTTTACTGGTCTCACTTGGCTGGACAGAAACAGCTAATTTGAGAGTGCACATCTTCTGTAAAGCACCTGGGATGTTTGACAAATGGTCTTGGTTGTTTTAATATATCAGGCTAAGTGATTTCAATTGGCTTACTTTGTGTTGACGAGAACCACAGGGAGCATCAAGAAGGTTCACACACTTAGCGCTTACAATTGCAAGAAAAAGTTTGTGAATCCTTTCCAGTCACCTGGTTTTCTGCACTAATCACTCACAAGATGTGGTCTGATCTTCATCTGTCATAATAATAGACAAATACAATCTGCCTAAGCTAGTAACACAGGAACAGTTGTACTACTTCTTTTCAATACTGAGTACACCATTTAAACAATCACAGTCTAGTTTCAAAAAAGTAAGTGAACTTCTGGAGTAATGCCTTCTACAAAAGCTATTTGGAGTCAGGTGTTCCAATTAATGATATTAGATTGGAGGTAGATGTGTCCTGCCCTGTAAAAATAGACACACACAGTCAGGTTACTGACAGATTGTTCTTCTCAGGAAAGATCCACTTATGTGCACCATGCCTCAACCAAAACAACTTTCAGAGGATCTGAGAAGAATTTAGAGAGACATGAAGCTAGAAAAGGCTACAAAAACATCTCTAAAGACCTGAGTGTTCATCATTCCACAGTCACAGAAATTGTCTACAAATGGAGGAAATTCAGTACTGTTGCTACTCTCCCTAGGAGTGGGTGTCCTGAAAAGATCACACCAAGAACACAACATGCTGAAGAAGGTGAAAAAGAACCCAAGAGTGACAGCAAAAGACCTGTAGAAATCTCTTGAACTTTCTAGAGTTTGCTAAAATCAAATCAATCAAGTCAAATTTAAATGTCATTCAAACCATAAATGGATACAGCCAAATGGGACAGCATTCCTCTGGGACCAAGGTAGAATGACAGGAAAGGGAAAAACAGTATATAGTCACGTAACAGAATACATTGTTAGTTCAAGACCCTGTACATGTGTCCACTCTAAGAGAAACACTGAACAAGAATGGTGTTCATGGAAGGACACCACAGAGGAAACCACTACTCTCCAAAAAAAAACAATGCTGGATGTCTGAAGTTTGCAAAAGACCACCTGGATGTTCCACACATTTTTGGGACAGTATTCTGTGGACAAAAGTCGAACTTTTTGCCAGAAATGCACACTGCTCTGTTTGGAGGAAAACAGGCACTGCACACCAACATCAAAACCTCATTGCAACTGTGGCGTATGGTGGATCAAGCGTCATGGCTTTGCTGCCTCATAGCCTGGATAGCTTGCAACTGTCATACCTGGGTGTTACTCTGGCAGGCAAGCAGTAGTCAGCAGTCTGCCACAGGGGTCGGTGCTGGGCCCGCAACTTTTCACAATATACATTAATGATCGAGAAAAGTGGACCGAGTATAGTGCATCAACATTTGCTGATGATACTAAATTGAGTCGAAAAGTGAACCGCACAGAAGATATGGAGAGTCTACAAAGAGATATTTATAGGTTAAGTGAGGGGGCAAGGGTCTGGCATGGAGTACAAAGTTCAGGTCATCCACTTTGGAAGGAAAATGAAAGAGCAGATTATTATTTAAATGGTTAAAAAAAATTGCAGCATGCTGCTGTGCAGAGGGGCTTGCGTGAATCACAAAAGATTGGTTTGCAGGTGCAGAAGGCTATCAAGAAGGCAAACAGAATGTTAACCTTCATGGCTAGAGGGATTGAACTTAAGAGCAGGGAGGTTATTCTGCAACTGTACAGGGTACTGGTGAGGCCGCACTTGGAGTACAGTTCTGGTTTCCTCACTTGAGAAAGGATGTACCTGCTTTGGAGGCAAGTTGATTTCCAGAGATGAGGGCGTTACACTTTTAAGAGAGTCCTCTGGGAATGTACTCGCTGGAATTCAGAAGAATGAGAGGAGATCTTATAGAAATATATAAAATTACGAAAGGGATAGACAAAATAAAGGCCAACAGCTGTTTCCACTCATAGGTGAGACTAGAACTAGGGGACATAGCCTCAACAACTGGGGGGAGTAGATTTAGGACAGAGATGCTTTTCCCAGGACAAGGAACTGCTTTTCCCAGAGAGTGGTTAATCTGTGGAATTCTCTGCACGATGAAGCAGTGAAGGCCACCTCGATAAATATAGTTAAGACAAGGGTGGATATACAAACCCCATTTCCAGAAAAGTTGGGATATTTTCCAAAATGCAATAAAAACAAAAATCTGTGATATGTTAATTCATGTGAACCTTTATTGAACTGACAAAAGTACAAAGAAAAGATTTTCAATAGTTTTACTGACCAACTTAATTGTATTTTGTAAACATACACAAATTTAGAATTTGATGGCTGCAACACACTCAACAAAAGTTGGGACAGAGGCATGTTTACCATTGTGTTACATCACCTTTCCTTTTAATAACACTTTTTAATCGTTTTGAAACTGAGGATACTAATTGTAGTAGATTTGCAATTGGAAATTTTGTTCATTCTTGCTTGATATAAGACTTCAGCTGCTCAACAGTCCGTGGTCTCCGTTGTCTGATTCTCCTCTTCATGATGCACCATACATTTTCAATAGGAGATAGATCTGAACTGGCAGCAGGCCAGTCAAGCACGCTGCTGTAGCCCGTGCAGAGTGTAGTCTGGCATTGTCCTGCTGAAATAAGCATGGATGTCCCGGGAAGAGACGTCGCCTTGATGGCAACATATGTCTCTCTAAAATCCTAATATACGCCTCAGAGTCAATGGTACCTTCACATACATGCAACTCACCCATGCCGTGGGCACTGATGCACCCCCATACCATCACAGATGCTGGCTTTTGCACCTTTCGCTGATAACAATCTGGATGGTCGTTTTCATCTTTGGCATGGAGAACTCGATGCCCGTTTTTTCCGAAAACTAGCTGAAATGTGGACTCATCTGACCACAGCACATGGTTCCACAGTCTTTCGGTCCACCTGAGATGAGCTCGGGCCCAGAGAACTCGCCGGCGTTTCTGCATAGAGTTGATGTATGGCTTCCTCCTTGCGTAATACAGTTTCAAGTTGCATTTCTGGATGCAGCGACAGACTGTGCTGAGTGACAATGGTTTTCCGAAGTACTCCTGAGCCCAGGTGGCTATAATTGTCACAGTAGCATGACAGTTTCTTAGGTTGTGCCGCCTGAGGTGCTCGAAGAACACGCGCACTCAACGGTGGTTTCCGACCTTGCCCTTTAAGCACTGAGATGTCTCTGAATTCTCTGAATCTTTTCACAATATTATGTACAGTAGATGTTGAAAGACCTAAATTCTCTGCAATCTCGCATTAAGAAATGTTCCTTTTGAACTGACTAACAATTCTCTCACGAATTTTGGCACAAGGGGGTCTGTCCCAACTTTTGTTGAGTGTGTTGCAGCCATCAAATTCTAAATTTGTGTATATTTACAAAATACAATTAAGTTGGTCAGTAAAACTATTGAAAATCTTTCCTTTGTACTTTTGTCAGTTAAATAAAGGTTCACGTGAATTAACATATCACAGATTTTTGTTTTTATTGCATTTTGGAAAATATCCCAACTTTTCTGGAAAAGGGGTTTGTATTTTTGCTTAGTAGGGGAATTAAGGGTCATGGAGAAAAGGCAGGTAGGTGGAGATGAGTCCATGGCCAGATCAGCCACAATCTTATTGAATAGCGGAGCAGACTCGACGGGTCAGGTGGCCTACTCCTGCTCCTATTTCTGATGATCTTATGTTCCATGATCTTCTACCCTTTCCTATCAGATTCCCCCTTCTCCAGCCCTTTATCTCTTTCACCGATCAACTTCCCAGCTTTTTACTTCACCCCTCCCAGTTTCACCTATCACCTTGTGGTTCTTCCTCCCCTCCCCCCACTTTTTTACTCTGACTCCTTATCTTTTTTGCCAGTTCTGATGAAGGGTCTCGACACAAAACATCAACTGTTTACTCTTTTCCATAAATGCTGCCTCATCTGCTGAGCTCCCCCAGCATTTTGTATGTATTGCTTCTATTATTACATGGCTATTTGAGCATTATTACATGGCCACTGGAGCACAGAATCCTGGTTAACCCCTTCCATACCGGATGCAGCAATACAGATCGACGGGTTTACTATACGGCGTCAGGATAGATCTATAAAGTCTCTCAAAAGCAGAGGTGGAGGAGTATGCCTCATGATCAACTCTTCTTGGTGCACAAATATATCAGTGCTGTCCCAATTCTGCTCATCAGCTCTGGAATATCTAACAGTAAAGTGTTGTCCTTTTTATTTACCATGGGAGTTTTCTGGGGTCATTCTGGTAGGGGTTTACATTCCACCTCAGGCCAATGTCAAGCAGGCTTTAGATGATCTGAGCAATGGGATCAACATGCATGAAACAGCACACCCTAACGCCTGTTTTAACAAGGCCAGTCTGAATAAATTACTAAGCAATTACCATCAACAGACCACTTGCAATACCAGAGGAAACAACACACTGGACCATTGCTACACCGCCAAGTATGCCTACCATGCTAGTCCATGCCCTCACTGCATCAGGAAGTCTGATCACCTAGCTGTACAGGCAGAGACTGAAGACTGCAGCACCAGTAGTGAGGACCAAGAAGGTTTGGACAAGGGAAGCACAGGAGTGCCTACAGAACTGCTTTGAATTGGTGGACTGGTCTGTATTCAGGGATTCATCTTTGGATCTGGATGAGTATGCTGCAGTTGTTACCGACTTCATTAAAACCTGTGTGGATGAGTGTGTGCCCACAAAGATTCCCAAACCAAAAGCAGTGGATGAATCAGGAGGTACACCGTCTGCTGAAGGACAATCTGTGGTATTCAAGTCTGGCAACTCAGGCCTGTACCAGAAAACCAGGTATGATTTGCGGAGGGCTATTTCAAAGCCGAAGAGACAATTTTGAACGAAGTTGGAGGTAATACAAGATGCACGGTACCTCTGGCAGGGTTTGTAAGACATTACTTCCTACAAAGCGAAACCCAATAGTATAAATGGCAGCGATGCTTCACTACCAGATGAACTCAATGCCTTCTATGCACGCTTTGAAGGGGAGAACACAACTACAGCTGTGAAGATCCCTGCTGCACCTGATGACCCTTTGATCTTTGTCTCAGAGGCCGATGTTAGACTGCCTTTAAAGAGAGTGAACCCTCGCAAGGCAGAAGGTCCTGATGGAGTACCTGGTAAGGCTCCGAAAACCTGTGCCAACTAACTAGCGAGAGTATTCAAGGACACTTTCAACCTCTCACTGCTACAGGCAGAAGTTCCCACTTGCTTCAAAAAGGCAACAATTATACCAGTGCCTAAGAAGAATAATGTGGGCTGCCTTAATGACTATTACCCAGTGGCACTGACATCAACAGTGACAAAATGCTTTGAGAGGTTGGGTTTGACTAGACTGAACTCCTGCCTCAGCAAGGACCTTGGCCCCTTTGCAATTTGTCTATTGCCACAATAGGTCAAAGGCAAATGCAACCTTAATGGCTCTCCACAGGCTTTAGACCACCTACACAGCACAAACACCTACGCAAGGATGCTGTTCATTGACTATAGCTCAGCATTTAATACCATCACTCCCACAATCCTGATTGAGAAGTTGCAGAACCTGGGCCTCTATACCTCCCTCTGCAATTGGATCCTCGACTTCCTAACCGGAAGACCACAGTCTGTGCGGATTAGTGATAACATGTCCTCTTCACTGACGATCAACACTGGTGCACCTCAGGGGTGTGTGCTTAGCCCACTGCTCTGCTCTCTGTATACACATGACTGTGTGGCTAGGTATAGCTCAAATACCATCTATAAATTTGCTAACGATACAACCATTGTTGGTTGAATCTCAGGTGGTGACAAGAGTGTGTACAGAAGTGAGGTATGCCAACTAGTGGAATGGTGCCACACCAACAACCTGGCACTCAACGTCAGTAAGGGCTGATTGTGAACTTCAGGAAGGGTAAGACGAAGGAGCACATACCAATCCTCATAGGAGGATCAGAAGTCGAGAGAGTGAGCAGCTTCACTTTTCTGGGTGTCAAGATCTCTGAGGATCTAACCTGGTCCCAACATATTGATGTAGTCATAAAGAAGGCAAGACAGCAGCTATACTTCATTAGGAGTTTGAAGAGGAGCATGTCAACAAATATACTCAAAAACTTCTACTGTTGTATCGTGGAGAGCATTCTGACAGGCTGCATTACTGTCTGGTATGGAGGGGCTACTGCACAGGACTCAAAGAAGTTGCAGAAGGTTTTAAATCTAGTCAGCTCCATCTTGGGCACTAGCCTACAAAGTACCCGGGACATCTTTAGGGAGCAGCGTCTCAGAAAGGCAGCGTCCATTATTAAGGACGTCCAGCACCCAGGGCATGCCCTTTTCTCACTGTTACCATCAGGTAGGAGATACAAAGGCCTGAAGGCACACACTCAGTGATGCAGGAACAACTTCTTTCCCTCTGCCATCCGATTCCTAAATGGACATTGAAGCTTTGGACACTACCTCAGTTTTTTTTTTAAGTACACAATATTTCTGTTTTTGCACATTTTTTAAAATCTATCCAATACACGTAATTGATTTACTTGTTTATTTATTATGTTTTTTTCTCTCTCTGCTAGATTATCTATTGCATTGAACTGCTGCTGCTAAATTAACAAATCTCACGTCACATACCGGTGATAATAAACCTGATTCTGATTCTGTCTGACTCCCCAGATTCTATCCATTATAAAAAAAAATTAGAAATATAACTGAATAAATTCCTCTTGCTTTGAACAACACTCAAGCAGTTCAACAGCATCAAGGACAAAGCAGCCCACTTCATTAGCATCCCATCTATCATCCTATATATCTACTCCCTGTATACTTAGTACATCATTTACAAAATGCACTGCAACAATTCATTAAGGCAGTTCCCAAATACGTGATCTCTCTCACTTAAAAGAATAAGGACCACAGCTGCTGCATCATCCATCTTGACATGTGAATATTCATTCCTTGTTCATTGCTAACGAGTCCTGCAAACCTAATTAAAAGCACTAAGTGATAAACTCCATCGTTAACATCAGAAACAGCCCTAATCATCACCTTAGCAAGGTAACTCTACAGCACCTTGAGCAACAATGAACTTTGTCTCTTTTTAGCTCCAAGTGTATTCATTCTGGTACAATTCTTATATAATTTATGTTTTTCTTCTAAATGTTGTGTCTCTAATGCTATGTGCCTGTAATGCACATAATTATGTACTGGAACTACATTCCTGGCAGTAACCATGACATTTCCATAACACGTGGATCATCATGGGTAATACCACAATTGTTCAGAGCTAGACAAAAATATGCACCCATGTTGGTACAGAAAGTAAAAGACAATTCAAATATAAAAAATTTAAGGGCAACCATCAGTCAATGCCCTACTCTTCAAAAAGCACTTCCTGGTAACTACTTTTGGGCATTCTGAGTTCATGAAAGCCACATCATAAATGCATGCCTTCCTCTTTCCACCATTCCTACCCATGCCCCCATACCATTTCTACAGCAGAATCATCATATTTGAATTCAATTTGCATATATTAATTTGAAATTAAATGATAAATACATTGTAAAAATACAGAAGTGAGCATGCTTTTCAATGTCTGGGAGTGAAGGCATCAAACTATAAGCCGGAATGATCAAGAGTAATGAATCTGGTTATGGTAACAGCAAAACCTAATTAATATTCACACCTTTGAATTGAAGATAAATGAGCATGTCAGTGCCACAACGCATGCAGTCAAACCTGTACAAATGCCCAAATCCCAAAAAAACAAACTTTAAAAAATTACAGAATTCAGGATAACTTGAATTATAACAGACACAATCTGCTGTTTCTAAACTCCACTATGGCCTATTAATTAAGAATGTCCTGAACGCATTGTCCATTTAGAACAGGGGTCCCCAACCTTTTCTGCACTGCGGACCGGTTTAATATTGACAATATTCTTGCAAACCGGCCGACCAGGGTGGGGGGGGGGGGGTTGTTCATGTTCAACAGTGCATGACAGGGAATGAGGAAAGGTGCAGCTGACTCATATCGTTTCATATCGTCAAATTATATTGTTTCCTTGCGGCCCGGTGGTTGGGGACCACTGATTTAGAACACAAGATGCTGTACAAGCATCAAAGTGGAATTTACAAGTGAGAAACGCTGCCTCTTTGTGCATTCACTTAACTTAGTTTTCAGTCTCTGAAACTAGAGCTATGCACTGTTCCCTCTCAGATCTGCATCTGTTCAAAGACTGGCAACTACCATTCTGCTGATTGAATGTGAGGACAGGAGTAGGGTCTAATTCTGCTTCAGTGTCTTATCGTCTTGAGTCTAAAGGATCAGGGATAAAGATTCAGGAACCCTTAGCTCACTGAAGCGATGATGAATACCAAAAATGATGAGGTTGGACCAGGAAGCTCCCAGCTTTCAGGAAGAGGTGGAGAAAATGACTCTCCATTTCCTGTCTTCAGACCTTTGTACAATCTATCACAGATGCATCACTTCCTTCCATGCAGTTCATTGCTTCAGGAAGGTAAGTGGTATCATCCAGAAAGCCTGCAACCCCAACAATTCCCTTTTCTCTTTTCCACTTTCTAGAAGATATAGGGGTTTGAAAGCCCAGATGATCAGACGTAACAACAGCTTCTTCTCCAATGCTATCAGGCCCCTGAATCAATCCCCTATTTCACATCTCCTTCTTTTTGGTGTGGCCACATTATTATAACTTTAATGCAAAATTCTACTTCTTTCAGTTATTTCACTTTGTTTTTTTTTGTACTACATCAGACCGCACTACAACCTTTGCATCATTCTACAGTCGTATACTTGTCGTATCGGCTGTATTTATAATTACTAAGGATTTGCGTTATTTGTCACAAGAACATTGAAATATACAGTAAAATGTGTCATTTATAACAACATCAACATAGTCCAAAGGTGTGCTGGTGGCAGCCCTCAAGTGTTATCATCAACACAGCATGCCCATAATTTTATTAACCCTAAACCATATGTCTTTGGAATGTGGGAAGAAACTGGAGCCCCCTGTGGAACCCCATGCAGTCATGAGTAGAACATACCAACTCTTACAGAGAGTGCCAAAAATTTAATGCCAATTGTCCGATCACTGACACTGTACAGCATTACACTAACCACTATGCCAGCATGCTGCCCTCATGAGCTACATGTGAACATGGAATTTCATTGGTGTGGATGATAATCAACTAATCTACTATCTACTATGCTACTTCACCTATTCTTGACTGCAGGAAACACCAACTTGCAAATGCAATATTTCATTCTCCACGTGCTTTGACTACCTAACATAGACATAAAATCCAATGATGATTTTCTGGAACTGCCTCTAATAGAGTTGGCAACTTTACTCCACTAATATGTCCAATATTGTTATGCTACCAATATCCCCTACCACGTTCCAGTACTTCAAGAATTCTGAATCAGATTCAGGATATTTATCACTGGTTAGTTAGTTAAAATCTGTCCCAAGCCTTATAGGCTCATCAAGCCGGTGCTTATGCCAGTTTCTGTGGCGTGAAGTGACTGAGAGTACAAGACATCCCCCCTCCCCGATAGGATGCCAGTCTATCGTGAGGTTAACCCCCAGCCGGTTTCAGTTGGGTGCACTGCAGCAGTGTGTGGTTAAGTGCCTTGCTCAGGGACACAACACGCTACCTCGGCTGGGGCTCGAACTCACAACCTTCAGATCACGAGTCCAACTCCTTAACCACTTGGCCATGTGCCACACATTTGTCACTGGTATCTGTCATGAAATTTGTTGTTTTGTAGCAGCAGTGCAACAAGACATAAAACTTACGATAAATGACAAAACATAAGTAAGGTGGAAAGGAGGAATAGCAAGGTAGCAACCATGGACTGTACAGACATTCGATAGCAAAAGGAAGCTGTTCCTAAATATTGAGAGCAAGTCTTCAGGCTCCTGTACCTCCTTCCCGCTAGTAGTAAAGAGAAGAGGGGATATCTTAGATGATGAGATACTTAATATTGGATGCAACCTTCTTGATGCAGCATCTTTTGTAGAGGCCCTCATGTTGGCACAGGCTGAATTTATGACACTCTGAAGTCTCTGCTGATCCTACACATTGGAACCTTCATACTAAACAGTGACGCAACCAGTCAGAATGCTCTCCATCATACTTACAATATCTCTTCAAACTCCGAACAAACTAGAACCACTGGAATGCCTTCTTCACAACTGCACCAATGTGATGGGCTCAGGACAGATTTTCTGAGAAACTGATGCTCAGATATTTGAACCCCACTTCTACCACTGACCTCTCAGTATGTTCTGCCGACTTCCCCTTCCTGAGGTTCACAATCAATTCCTTAACCTTGCCAACAGTGTCTGCATGGCTGTTGCCGCAACACCCCTTAATCGGCCAGTCTCACTCCTATACACCTCGTTATCTCTATCTGAGATTCTGCCAGCTACAGTAGTGATATTGGCAAATTTATAGATGGTGTCTGAGCTACATTCATGAGTGCACAGAGAGTAGAGCAGTGGGTTAAGAACTTCCTTGAGGTAGACTTTTGTAACTGCCAATAGTCTTAGAAAGGGAATGGATCCCAAACACCAGGCTGCAGATATTAAAGAATAAAAGTCAGGTTTATTAGCACTAACAGTCATGATTTTTTTTATTTTGTGGTGTGGTATAGTGTAAGACATAAAAATTACTGCACGTTACGTTACAATAAAATATAAAATAAACAAAGTGAGGAAGAGGACTAGTGAGGAACTCAGCGGGTCAGGGAAGATCTTCAGAAGGAAATGTTTTGGGCCAAGACCTATCATCAGGACTGGAAAGGAAGGGGATGGAAGCCAGAATAAAAAGATAAGGGGAGAGACAGGAGCATGTACCAGCAGGTAATAGGTGAGTCCGGGTGAAGGGGGTGGGGGGCAAGGGACATGGTTAACTGAGGTCCATCAGGTTGCAGACTACCAAAATGGGATATGAGACGTTGCTCCTCCACCTTTAAGGTGCTTGGAAATAGGTACAGAGGAGATGTCAGGGGTAAGGTTTTTTTACGCAGAGAGTGGTGAGTGAGTAGAATGGGCTGCCAGCAACAGTAGTGAAGGCAGATACGATAGGGTCTTTTAAAAGACTACTGGGTAGGTACATGGAGCTTAGAAAAATAAAGGACTATGGGTAACCCTAGGTAATTTCTGAAGTAAGTGCATGTTTGGCACAACATTGTGGGCCGAAGGGCCTGTACTGTGCTGTAGGTTTTCTATGTTTCTAACCTATGTCCTCTTGGCAGTAGAGCAAGCCGTGGACAGACATGTCATTGTGGTAATGGGAAATGGAATTGAAATGGATGGCCACCAGGAGATCCCGGCTGTTGCAGTGAATAGACCAAAGGTGGTTGACGAAGTGGACTCCCCATCTGCATTAGGTCTTACCCAAGCAGTTTGCACCTTTGGGGCTTGCTACCAAAGGAGGAGGGTGTAGAGGACGGTGCACTGGTGCAGTATATGACCCCAACAGACTAGAAGGTGAAGTGCCACCTGACCTGCAAAAACTGTTAAGGGTCCTGAATGGTGGTCAGAGAGAAGATGTAGGGGCAGATATAGCACTTAATAAGGTTGTAGAGATTAAGTACTAGAGGGGGATCAGTGGAGAGATGAGTGTGCCTTAGAAATGGCAGTTAGAAGACAGAAGGTTTATAAAAGGAGAGACACATTTAAATAGAAATGTACAGCAAAATAAAAACACGTTGTGGTAGAAACTCAGAGGTCAGATAGCATTTGAGGAGGGAAGTAGAGAGCCAATGTTATGGGTCAAGGATTAGGACTGGATCAGTTCAGATAATTTGGATCTACCATATCTATCATTTCTCAAGTAAAAGTAAATAGTTATCTGAAGTGATTCAATTCAGTATAAAGCCCCAAAGTGGCAAACTGCTTAGGCAGAAGATGGAGCTGCTGTTCCTAGAGCTGACATTGGGTATTCTCCTCACAGATACTGCCTGACCCGCTGTTCCTCCAGTATTTTGTGTGCGTTGCTTAAGATCGCCAGAAACAGTAGAATCTCGTGTTTCTAAAGTAACTGTTTCTTTTACAAGCAACACACGCAAAATACTGGAGGAACTCAGCAGGCCAGGCAGCATCAAGGAAAGGAGTACAGTCGACTTTTCGACCCAGAACATCGACCGTACTCTTTTTCTGGATACTGCCTGCACTGCTGAGTTCCTCCAGCATTTTGTGCATGTTGCTTGGATTTCCAACATCTGCAGATTTTCTCGTTTGTTTCTTTTATCATTTTGTCTATGACATTCTCCTTCATAACAAACTAAAACATACCTGTTTTTTCACTTGTCGAGTTCTGTTGAAGGGTTCTAAATCTGAACAGTCAACTACTTATTTCCCCATTGATATTACTTGACCTGCTGAAAGTTTCTGATTTTTTTTTAGTTTTGTTTTGGATTACCGTTATCTGCATGGTTCTTTGCTCCAATTAACCCTTTACCTCTATACTTAACTGGAATCTGCTTGGCTGTCCAGCTGTATAGCAGTTAATACTACTGATCATAAGATCTAATCCTGAGATCACAATGTGCTTAAAACCTAAAACAAAATCACACCATATCATTCACGAAAAGTGCCACAGTCCAAGATAAGGAAGAAAAACAAATTAATGCTGTAAAACACAGATTCAATCCTGGGGCAGCTGGTTCATGCCTAGGTACTTCATGGTTCTGGTACTTCGAGCATCCCAGGAGTCACACTCACATCCCCATCTACATCAACGGAACTGTAGTGGAGCGTGTATCAAGCTTCAAATTCCTTCGTGTCCACATTTCCAAGGATCTCACCTGGTCCCTGAACTCCTCCATCCTGATCAAAAGGGCGCAACAGCACCTTTATTTCCTGCCAAGCATGAAGAAAGCTCACCTCTGTCCCAGGATACTGACGGACTTTTACCGCTGTACCATTGAGAGCATACTCACCAACTGCATCTCAGTGTGGTATGGCAATTGTCCCGTATCGGACAGCAAAGCACTCCAGCGGGTGGTGAAAACTGCCCAGTGGATTATCGGCACCCAATTGCCCACCATTGAGAACATCTACCATAAACACTGCCTGGGCAGGGCGAAAAATTGGAGGGAGGAGAAGATGGCGGCGCAACGCAACGCGCGTGGCTGCTCCAAAATGATATCATATCTGTGAAGTAGGATGCCGTGCACAATCCTGATTTGATAAGCCTGCTTCGCTGCCACTGCTACTGTGCGATCAAGAATCTCCAGAGGGCCCCAAATCCTTGGCCTTGCCTACCTGTTGCCGGGGCCGGGGTCGAAGCACTCTGCAGAGCTGGTGTTCGGTGCATCGGTGTCAGAGAGCTGGTCGGAGGCTCAGAGTTTTCCGACGGACTCAAAGTCAGACTGTGGTCGGATTCCGGGATGCTGCATCAGCAAGTTTGCAGCGTTGGAGGTTTACCGTCTGTGTGAGATAGTGGGACTTTCGAGAGACTTTGAGACTTTACTGTGCCCATGGTCTGTTCTTATCAAATTACGGTATCGCTTTGCACTGTTGTAACTATATGTTATAATTATGTGGTTTTTGTCAGTTTTTCAGTCTTGGTTTGTCATGTGTTTTCTGTGATATTCTGGAAAAACGTTGTATCATTTTTTAATGCTTGCATTACTAAATGACAATAAAAGAGGACCGCGTGTCCTCATAATCTAAAAAAAAGCATTATCAGGGATGCATCTCACCTTAATCATGGACTTTTCACTCTCTTCCCATCCGGTAGGCGCTACAGGAGCCTCTGCTCCCACACCAGCAGGCACAGGAAGAGCTTCTTCCCTGAGGCTGTGACACTGCTGAGCCTCTCATCACAGCGCTAAGCAGTATTGCACCTGTATTGTACTGTCTCAGTACTTTTATATTTCTGCACTTTTTTTTATTCACAATTATTCTGTAAATAACACTATTCTTCGCATTTCTGGTCAGGTGCTAAATGCACTTCATTGTCTTTGTATCTGTACTCGGCACAATGACAATAAAGTTGAATCTAATCTAATCTAATCTAATCGTCCAATTTACTCTGCATATAAAAACTAATTTGAACTTGTGAACTACAACAAAAAAAGGACATCTGATTCAAGCTGTTCATGAGTTCCTAATTTTAAGTTTCACTATATTGTATAAATGTGCTAATTAATCTTCCAGGAAAATCTTGCCTGTTTCACAACTTTCACAGAAATTATAGTCAGTGAAATATTCACTAACACGTCATAGAAATGACAGGTACCTTAATGCTAAACCTAGAACCCATAAACTATCCATAAAGATTCAAGTGCTTGAGTTAAAAGAATTTATGTTAAGAACCTATTTCTTTGTACTTAATGTTTCAATATTTACTGGTACTCTAATAGAAGTAAAAAACATGTCAAATACTAAATATAAACTAAATATAAATTGATGTGGTTAATATTTCACCAAAATTCAATGTACCACATTTTCAAAGGGAATCACCCTCCATGAACAATGGTAAAGATTTACTCAGTATTAAACTAAGAAAAAAGGAAAATTTTAGCAATGTGGAATACAAAGGAGCATAAGATTGCTCTTAGATGCCTACACTGATATCAACAAAACTAAACTTTGGAACACCACGTGCAAAAATGGATCAGAGAGTTAAATATGTGGTTCAAGGATTGCTATGGGAGAAGTGTGTTTGAATCCGTGGGACATTACCACTAATACTGGGGAAGGAGGTAGCTGTTCCAATGGAATGGGCTCCACCTCAACCAAACCAGGGCAATGGTCCTAACAAATCACATAACTGGGGGGATGGAAAGGGCTTTCAACTAAATAGCTTGGAAAAATATGGATAAAGTAAGAGGAAAGGAGAGTGCAAAAGTTACTGAAGTCTCCAGAATTTAACTTCAGGCAACATGCAGGCAAAATTGAGAAGGGTAATGAATACAGAGCTGAAATTATTACATTTGAATGTGGGTAGTATATACAATAAGATATTTGAGCTGAGCACAGTTAGAAATTGGCAGGTATGACATTGTGAGCATCACATAATTACAGCTAAAAGAAGATCACAGCTAGGATCTTAACATCCAAGGATATAGGCACTATTGAAAAGACTGGCAGGTGGGCAGAGGGGTTAGGGTAGCAATGTAGGTAAAAAAAAATTAAAGAAGTGACATAGTATCAGAAGATGTAAATGCATGTAGGCAAAGTTTTTTTTTAAATACTGCAAGGATAAAAAAGACCCTAATGGGAGTTACATACAGGATTCTGAATAGTAGCCAGGATGAGGGAGTATAAAGCACAATGGGAGATAGAAATGGCATGTAAAGTTCTGGTCACCTCATTATAGGAAGGATGTAGATGCTATGGAGAGAGAGCAGAGGAGATTTACAAGGATGTCCTGACGAAGGGTCTCAGCCTGAAACGTCGATTGTACCTCTTCCTAGAGATGCTGCCTGGCCTGCTGCGTTCACCAGCAACTTTGATGTGTGTTGCTTTACAAGGTTGTTGCCTGGATTGGAGAGCATGCCTTATGAGAATAGGTTGAGTGCACTTGGCCTTTTCTCCTTGCAGCGACGGAGGCTGAGAGGTCACCTGACAGAGATGTACAAGATGATGAAAGGCATGGATTATGTGGATAGCCAGAGGCCTTTTCCCCAGGGCTGAAATGGCTAGCATGAGGGGGCATAGTTTTAAGGTGCTGAGAAGTAGGTATAAGGGGGACGTCAGAAGTAAGTTTTTCACACAGGAAGTGGTGGGTGCATGGAATGCACTGCCAGCGAAGGTGGTAAAGGCAGAAACAATAGGGTCTTTTAAGAGATTCTTAGAAAGGTACATGGAGCTTAGAAAAATAGAGGGCTATGCAGTAGGGAAATTCTAAGCAGCTTCCAGAGTAGGTTACATACTTGGCACAACATTGCGGACCAAAGGGTCTGTAACATGCTGTCGATTTTCTATGTTCTATGTAAAAAAAGGCAAGGTAGTGATAGGAGATTTCAACATGCAGGTAGATTGAGAAAACCAGTTTGGGACTTGCTCGCCTCCATCTCCAATGCTGCTAACCCAACCTCAGCTCTCGATTTCTGGACTTGCACAGGCCTCCAACCTCGGGACACAATGAACTGGGTGAGGGGAAGGGGTCACTACCCATGTGCCTTTTGCCTGGATGAATCTCTCTGACCCGAAACTCGCCAACCTGGGGATCGCTGGTTTCTATCCTTAGCACCTACAGAACCAACCTCAGGCCTTGACTTCTGGACTCACAAGGTCCTCTGACCCAGGACTTGCTGACCTGGAGATCGGTAGTCTCGATCCCCTGCATCCACTGACGCAACCTCCAGAACCACTGGACTTCAACCCCAAACACTGGCTCCTGCCCATAACTCTTCATTTACTGCCACTGACCTCTAACTCTACATAATTCCTTCACTAAAAGCTAATCTCACCCCTAATTTGCTGTGCTGTTTAGAAAAACATCCCAAAGAACCTAAAAAAGTAACTAAATCTGAGCCACGTACTCGACTGACATTGCAGGTTAGGGCCACCTTGACCAGAAGTCCATGTGCAAGATGGCTTTTGGGGCAGCTTGTGGTCGAACCCAAGAGGGGAAAAGCAGTTCTGGATTTATTGTCATGCAATGAAACAGATTTGATCAGTGACCTTAAGGCTAAGGAACCTGAGGAGACAATGATCAGAATATAAAGGAATTCACCCTGCAGTTTGTGAAGGCGAAGCTAAAATCAGACGTCTCTGTATCACAGTTGAGTAAAGGGACAGGGTTCAGGAACTGACCAAAGTTGATTGGAAGGAGCCAATAGCAGAGATGACAGTAGAGCAGCAAAGACTAGAGTTTAAAAGTAATTCGGAAGATGCAGCATGAGTTCATCCTAAAAAGGAAGCAGCATTTTCAAGGGAAGGTGAGGCAACTGTAGCTGATAAAGGAAATCAAAGACAGCATAAAAGCAAAAGAGAGGGCATACAAATATAGCAAAAATTATTGGGAAGCTAGAGGAGTGGGGAACTTTCAAAAACCAAAAGAAGCCAACTAAAAAGACAGTAAGGAGAGAAAAGATGAAATACGAAGGTAAGCAAGTCAATTTATATAATAAGGTTGCAAGAGATTAAATCAGATATATAAAGAATAAATAGGTGGCAAGAGTAGACACCTGAATGTTGGAAAAAAATAAGCTGGGGAGGTACTAACGGAAAACTGAAAAATGGGGGGGGGTGCGGGGAATGAATTGAATAAGTATTTAGCATCAGTCTTCACTTTGGAAGATACCAGAAATTCAAGGGTGTCAGGGCAGAAGTGAGTGTAGTTGCCAGTATGAAGGTGGTACTTGGAAAGCTGAAAGGTCTTAAGAAAGATATATCAATTGGACCAGATGGACTACAACACAGGGTCTAGCGAAAAAGAGTGTGGAGGCATTAGTAGTGGCCTTTCAAGAATCACTAGATTCTGGAATGGTTCCAAAGGATTGGAAAATAATAAATATCACTCTACTCCTTATGAAGGGAAAGAGAGAAAAGACAGAACATTAAAGGCCAGTTAGCCTTACTTCGGTGGTTAGCAAGATGTTAAAGTCCACAATTAAGGATGAGGTACAATGGTATTTGGAGGCACATTACAAAGTAGGCAGAAGTCAGCATGATTTCTTTAAGGGGAAATCTTGCCTGACAAATCTGTAGAAATTCCTTGATGTATAACAGGCAGGATAGAGAAAGGACAGTCAATGGATGTTATTTACTTGGATTTTCAGAAAAGCTTTGACAAGGTGCCACACGAGGCTGCAAAACAAGATTTGAGCTAATGTATTATATGAAAAATACGAACATGAATAGAAGATTGTCTGACTAGCAGGAGGCAAAGAGTGAAAGTAAAGGAGGCCTTTTCTGGTTTGGAGCCAGTGACTAGTGGCATTCCACAGGGGTCAGTGTTACGTCCACTACTTTTAATGATTTGGATGACGGAAGTAACGGCTTTGTGGCCACATTTGCAGACAATACGAAGATATTGTAAGTGGAGGAAGCAGGGAGTGTGCAGAAAGACTTAGACCAATTGGGAGGATGAGCAAAGAAATGACAAATGGAATACAACATAGGAAGTGTATGGTCATGCATGTTGGTAGAAGGAATAAAAGCATAGATTACTTTCTAAATGAGGAGCAAATTTAAAAATTGGAGGTGCTGACGCACTTGGGAGTCATATTCAGGATTCCTTAAATGTCAACTTGCAGATTGAACATAGAACATAGAATAGTACAGCACAGTACAGGCCCTTCGGCCCACAATGTTGAGCCGACCCTTAAACCCTGCCTCCCATATAACCCCTCACCTTAAATTCTTCCATATACCTGTCTAGTAGTCTCTTAAATTTCACTAGTATCTCTACCTCCACCACCGACTCAGGCAGTACATTCCACGCACCAACCACTCTCTGAGTAAAAAACCTTCCTCTAATATCCCTCTTGAACTTCCCATCCCTTACCTTAAAGCCATGTCCTCTGGTATTGAGCAGTGGTGCCCTGGGGAAGAGCGCTGGCTGTCCATTCTATCTATTCCTCTTAATATCTTGTATACCTCTATCATGTCTCCTCTCATCCTCCTTCTCTCCAAAGAGTAAAGCCCTAGCTCCCTTAATCTCTGATCATAATGCATACTTTCTAAACCAGGCAGCATCCTGGTAAATCTCCTCTGTACCCTTTCCAATGCTTCCACATCCTTTCTATAGCGAGGCGACCAGAACTGGACACAGTACTCCAAGTGTGGCCTAACCAGAGTTTTATAGAGCTGCATCATTACCTCGCAACTCTTAAACTCTATCCCTTGACTTATGAAAGCTAACACCCCATAAGCTTTCTTAATTACCCTATCTACCTGTGAGGCAACTTTCAGGGATCTGTGGATATGTACCCCCAGATCCCTCTGCTCCTCCCCACTACCAAGTATCCTGCATTTACTTTGTACTCTGCCTTGGAGTTTGTCCTTCCAAAGTGTACCACCTCACACTTCTCCGGGTTGAACTCCATTTGCCACTTCTCAGCCCACTTCTGCATCCTACCAATGTCTCTCTGCAATCTTTGACAAATCTCTACACTATCTACAACACCACTAACCTTGGTGTCACCTGCAAACTTGCCAACCCACCCTTCTACCCGCACATCCAGGTCATTAATAAAAATCATGAAGAGGTCCCAGAGCCGATCCTTGTGGGACACCACTAGTCACAACCCTCCAATCCGAATGTACTCCCTCCACCATGACCCTCTGCTTTCTGCAGGCAAGCCAATTCTGAATCCACCTGGCCAAACTTCCCTGGATCCCATGCCTTCTGACATTCTAAATAAGCCTACCGTGTGGAACCTTGTCAAATGCCTTACTAAAATCCATATAGATCACATCCACTGCACTACCCTCATCTATATGCCTGGTCACCTTCTCAAAGAACTTTATCAGGCTTGTTAGACACGATCTGCCCTTCACAAAGCCATGCTGACTGCTCCTGATCAGACCATGATTCTCTAAATGCCCATAGATCCTATCTCTAAGAATCTTTTCCAACAGCTTTCCCACCACAGACGTAAGGCTCACTGTTCTTTAATTACCCGGACTATCCCTACTACCTTTTTTGAACAAGGGGACAACATTCGCCTCCCTCCAATCCCCCCATACTATTCCCGTGGACAATGAGGACATAAAGATCCTAGCCAGAAGCTCAGCAATCTCTTCCCTCGCTTCGTGGAGCACCCTGGGGAATATTCCGCCAGGCCCCGGAGACTTATCCGTCCTAATGTATTTTAACAACTCCAACACCTCCTCTCCCTTAATATCAACATGCTCCAGAACATCAACCTCACTCATATTGTTCTCAACGTCATCAAGTTCCCTCTCACTGGTGTCTTCTTCTTCTTCTTCTTCTTCATGTGCCTTGCGCATTACACGCTTGGGTGATCATGGCTCTGCACATCGAACGATCCCTCGCAGCGTCAATGATATCTCGCACACTTAGATCTGATAGTTCTTTCATGATGTCCATATATTTTCTTCTTTGCCTTCCTCTACCGCATTTCCCAGGCATACGGCCTTGTAATGTAAGGCATTCTATTTCTTCCTTTCTGATGACATGGCCCAGGGATTTAAGTTTCCTCTCATTTAATGTTCTCATTAAAGATCTTTTTATATGGGCACGTTGATGTACCGTCTCATTAGTTACCTTATCTCTATATGATAGTTTCAGCATTCTTCTAAGAAACCACATTTCTACTGCTCGTAAGTTTCTTTGGAGTTCTGGTGTTTGGAGTCAGTAGTAGGGAAGTCAAGTGGAATATTAGCATTCACTTTAAGAAGACTAGAATATAAAGGATATATTGCTGAGACTTTAAGACATTGGTCAGATCACAGTTGGAGTATTGTGAGCTGTTTTGGGCTCTATATCGAAGGAAGCATTTGCTGGCATTGGAGAGGGTCCAGAGAATATTTGCTAAAATGATCCCAGGACCCAGCAATTCTGATTGACAGGTTCACTATGCACCTTCAGGACAGGACTATTCAGTCTCTCTAAAGCAGAGGTGGAGGTGGTTGCTTCAGGATCAACTCCTCTTGGCACACAAATGTGTCAGTGATGTCCCAATTCTGCTCACCAGACCTGGAATATCTCTCAGTGAAGTGTTGTCCATTTTACCCGTTACAGGAGATTTCAGCAATCATTTTGGTAGTGGTGTACATTCCACCTCAGGCCAGTGTCAATCAGGCTCTAGATGATCTGAGCAATGTGATCAACATGCATGAAACAGCGCACCCTGACGCCTTCACTGTCATTTTGGGGGATTTTAACTAGGCCATCTTGAAAAAGACACTCAATAATTATCATCAACAAATCACTTGTAGTAGAAGAGGAAACAACAAAATGGACCACAGTTACACCATCAAGAGCGCTTACTGTGCTATTCCATGCCCAGACTTTGGAAAGTCTGGCTGTATTTCTACTCCCTGAGTATCGGGAGAGACTGAAGACTGCAGCACTGGTAGTAAGGACCAAGAAGGTATGGACTAGGGAAGCACAGGAGCACTTACAGGACTGCTTTGAATCGGCGGGCTGGACTGTATTCAGGGATTCATCTTTGAATCTATTAGAATATGCCACAGTTGTTACCAGCTTCATTAAAAACCTGTGTGGATGAGTGCCTACGAAACATTGCTGTACATTCCCAAACCAAAAGCCGTGGATGAACCAGGAGGTTCGTCATCTGCTGAGGGTTAGATCTGTGACATTTAAGTCTGGTGACCCAGGTCTGCACAAGGAAACCAGGTATGACTTGTGGAGGTCTATTTCAAGTGTGAAGAAACAATTCTGAGCCACATTGATGGCGACATCAGATGCATGTCAACTCTGGCAGGATCTGTAGGACATTACCTCCTACAAAGAGAAACCCACCAGCAAGAATAGCAGCAATGCTTCATAACCAGATGAGCTCAATGCCTTCTGTGCCCACTTTGAAAGGGAAAAAAATAACTACAGCTGTGAAGATCCCTGCTGCACACAGTGACCCTGTGATCTCTGTCTCTAAGGCCAATGTCAGGCTGTCTTTCAGGAGGGTGAACCCTCGCAAGGAGGCAGGCACCGATGGAGTATCTGGGTAAGGCTTTGAAAACTTGTGCCAACCAACTGACGGGAGTATTCAAGGTCATTTTCCGTCTTTCACTGCTACAGTCAGAAGTTCCCAACTGCTTCAAAGGGCAACAATTATACCAGTGCCTAAGAAGAGTAGTGTGAGCTGCCTTGATGACTATCATCCAGTAGCACTCACACCTAGTGATGAAATGCCTTGAGAAGTTGGTTATGGTTAGAATCAACTCCTACCTCAGCAAGGACCAGGACTCACTGCAATTAGCCTATGACCACAGGAGGTCTATGGCAGATGCAATCTCCATAGCTCTTCACATGGGCTTAGATCACCTGAACAATGCAAACACCTATGTCAGGATGCTGGTAGACAACTATAGCTCAGCACTCAACACCATCATTTCCACAGTCCTGATTGATAAGATACAGAATCTGGGCCTCTGTACCTCCCTCCGAAATTGGATAATCAAAAGACCACAATCTGTGCGGATCAGTAATAATATCTCCTCCTCACTGACTATCAATACTAGCAAACCTCAGGGATATGTGCTTAGCCCACTGCTCTATTCTCTCTACACCCATGACTCTGTGGTGAGACATAGCTGAAATGCCATCCATAAATTTGCTGATGGTACAATTATTGTTGGCAGAATCTCAAGATGGAGATGAGAGGGCATACAGGAGAGAGATATACCAGCACAGCAATAATCTTGCACTCAACATCAGAAAGACCAAAGAGCTGATTGTGGACTTCAGAAAGGGTAAGACGAGGGAACATGAACCAATCCTCATGGAAGGGTGAGAAATGGAGAGAATGAGCTATTTCAAGTTCCTGGGTGTCAAGATCTCTGAGGTTCAAACCTGATCCCAACATATTAATACAACTATAAAGAAAGCAAGGCAACAGCAATATTTCATTAGGAGTTTGAGGAGATTTGGTTTATCATCTAAAACACTCAAAAACTTCTACAGAAGTACTGTTAGGCATTTTGTTAGGCTGCATCACTCATTACTGTCAGCTATGGTGGGGTGGGGAGCTACTGCACAGGACCGAATGAAACTACAGGAAGTTCTAAAATTAGTCAACTCCATCTTGCATACTACCTACTGTAGTATTCAAGACATCTTCAAAGAGCAGTGCCTCTCAAAGGCAGCGTCCATTACTAAGGACCCCCTTGACCCAGGACCTGCCCGCTTCTCATTACCACCATCAGAAAGGAGGTACAGAAACCTGAAGGCTCACACTCAGCAATTCAGCTTCTTCTCCTCTGCTATCTGATTCCTAAATGAACACTACCTCACTTTTTTATATTATTTCTATTTTTGCACTATCTTTAACAACTATTTTATTTATATTTTTTTTTACTGTAATTGATTTATTTTCCCCTATATTATCATGTATTGCATTGTACTGCTGCCACATAAGTTAACAAACTTCATAACATATGCCAGGGATATTATACCTGATTCTGATTGGGGGAAAAAAGAGTTATTTAAGTATGAGGAGCATTTGATGGCTTTGGTCTGTACTTGCTGGAGTTTAAAGCATGAGGGGGAATGTCACTGAATCTACCCGATATTGAAAGGTCAAGATAGAGTGGATATTAAGAGGACATTTCCATTCGGGGGGGAGTCTAGGGCCAGGGGGCACAGCTTCAGTATGGAAGGTATGGAAGCTTCAGAACAGAGTTGCGGATGAATTTCTTTATCCAGACTTTGATGAATCTGTGGAATTCATTATCACAGATGGCTGGGGTGGCAACTCATCAAATATATTTAATGTGAAAGTTGATAGGTTCTTGATTCGTCAGGGCCTCAAAGGTTACAGGGAGAAGCTAAGTGAATAGGTTGAGAGGAGAAATAAACAGTTATGATCGAATGGCAAACCAGATTTGCTGGGCCCAATGGCCAAATTCTGTTCTTATGTCTTACGGTCTTACCAGAGGACAGATTTTTATTTCAGAACATTCCAATTTCCTGTTATCCTTACACTGAGAAGATAACTTAACTGCAGGTGTCAGTGAAATAAGTAATTTCATTGGTAATCCATTTTCTTTTCAGTGCTATGTAGAGTAAAAAATGCTGGTCAACCAAGTTTTACTCTTTAATAAATATGATTAAGATTCAATTAATTAATTTTACTAGGGAAGAAGGGAGGGGAAGTGCTAGGTTACCTACCTTTAAGCTTTTCTTTCCTTGAATGGAAGACTCCTTCAGCTACCAAAGAGCAAGCCCAAATCACTAATAGGCAGAACTGCAAAGACATTATCGCTTTAACATGTCTCCAATATTGATGCCAATATGTTGATGTCAATAGGTCACATGCATCTCCACTCTCTAGTGCCATTCCTGGATAACAATACTGATTTCCAGAACCAAGAAGAAACATTTTTCTTGTCATGTGTGGAATAATTTTAAATAAATAAATATATTCACTATTTCCCAAAAGGGATTTGGAGTTTGCTTCCATTGAAAGAATGATGAAAACCTTATCAGGTAGGTGTTAATAATTTTTCCATGATTTATATCTAAACAATAACTGAATTCAGAGGAAATATACAATAAAAAAACAGACATTTAGGAATGAACATTCATTTAATAGAAATCTACAAAAAAAAGTTCTTTCTGCTACTTTTCCCCTCCTGGGTCAAGGAAGTACCACTTCTGTAAGATGTAGAGTCAAAATTGTACACTTATTGACAGCTATGTTCTACAACTACAAAGAAAAAGGATTAGGTAGTCCACTGGTACCTCTTAATCAACTTCATAAGTCAACTCCCAACAGATTGAAATGCAATTGTAAATTTGCTACTTTGTAACCCAAAACAAATTTATCATTAATAATTACATGATGCAACAGAATTTTAAATGATGTTTGTAACTGCTGTTACAAAGATAACTTTAAACATAAAAGAAAACAAATCTATCTTTAATACACCTGAAGCTTATCAATAATCATAATCATTTAGCCTTTCAGTGATCCATTAGAATATAATAATGTGTCATCTTCAGCAGAACACTGAATTAATGAAATGCATACTTACTGCGGACCATGCACCAATTATACAACGAGAACAAGTCCAACCATCATGGATCTCATGAAACGGAACACCGTAACAACCTATAGATCAAAGTCGAGAGTCATAACCAATACTAAAAGTACAATAATGAGCATTCAAGAGAGCAGCAATAGTAAAATAGCACCTACTTGCATGTACTCGTAGACTGCACTTTGCACAGGATATCAGCAAACTAGTTCCATCTTCATTAATAAATGAATTTGTAGGGTAAAATTCATTATTTTCTTCACTGTATGCAAAGCACATTTCCGGAATAAGGGGTTTTGATTTATGTTGCTTGGATGGTGACACTTCTGCTGAATTAGATTCGATTTGAGATCTCGTTTCCAAGGATTGATCAGGCTTCACAAAATAAATTGCAGAAAAGTTAATCATGTTGGGTTTTCTTGTCCAAAAGTGTTTGGAAACAAAGTGAATATCAAAAAGGAAAAAAGATCACGGATGGACAATTTCAGTTTTACATGTAATACATTCTTAAGCTAAAAATAACATCTTCAGATGCAGAATAAACTTCTTTCCACATAACACTCAGGAATCACAACCTCCATCAGCAATTCCTCAGGTATCCATACAAAAGTTCATATTTATTCATCACAAGTCATTTTGTGCTTTGCAATCAGATTGTTAATCAATATAAAGCGAAGGACACGTTTTTGTTTCTGGTTATTACCAACTAGATACCTATAAAACATAGTCCAAATTGTAGCAAGTATGGCAGACAATATAGTTTAGGATGAAAGGCAAAGTGTGCCTGATAAGATTTAAGAGGCTGCAGCAAACTAAAAGATAAGAGACTGAAGAAACACAAAATAATCTGCAGATTCTGGGGTCAAAGCAACACTCACAACACGCTGGAGGAACTCAGCAGGTCGGGCAGCATCTGTCCTGACGAAGGGTTCCGGCCTGAAACGTCGACCGATCTTTTCCACGGATGCTGCCCGACCTGCTGAGTTCCTCCAGTGGTTGTGAGTAAGAGACTAAAGAGATTTGCCTGCTAGAGAGATTGAAGAAATAAAAAAAAAGTGATAATGGGGCCTTCAATTATCCTATTATGGCCTGATTTAATAACAACTGAAAGAGAGATTTCAAAAATGAGGGCAAAAGAATTTACTTGTTTACTGCTTTAATAACATGGTGGCAAAGAAAAAAATGAGTTATCTCCTTTAGCAGAGTGAAGTGACCCAAGGACAAGGAGAGCATGCAGTGGAAGAATATATGGGCAACCACAATCACATATCAGATTTAGAATAGTTACAGAATGCAAAAATATGATAGTGCAAAACGGCTTAACTGGTGAGGAACTAAATTCAGTTAGCTAAATGGCAATCTAGCTCATTAAACTTAGATCAAAAAGTTATAGACCGAAAAGTAATGGAATAAGGGTTTTAAAGATGAGGCAATTTGGATACAGAATAAAAGCATTCTTTTCAGAGGAAAAGAGGGGTGACCAAAGTTAAAATTGACTTAAACAGAGAAACACAGAAAACCTACAGCACAATATAGGCCCTTCAGCCCAAGATGCTGTGCCGAAGATGTACTTATTTTAGAAATTACCAAGTTATCCACAGCCCTCCATTTTTCTAAGCTCCACGTTATGTATCCAGGAGTCTCTTAAAAGACCCTATTGTATCCACCTCCACCACCGTCGCTGGCAGCTCATTACATGCACTCATCACCCTCTGCGTGAAAAACTTGTCCCTTACATCTCCTCTGTACCTACTTCTAAGCAGCTTAAAACTGTGCCCTCTCATGTTAGACATTTCAGTCCTGGGAAAAAGCCTCTGACTATCCACATGATCAATGCCTCTCATCATCTTATACACCTTTATAACGTATCTCATCCTCCGTCATTCCAGGGAGAAAAGGCAGAGTTCACTCAACCTACTCTCATAAGGTATGCTCCCCAATCCAGGCAACATCCTTGCAAATCTCCTCTGCACCCTTTCTATAGTTCCCACATCCTTCCTGTAGTGAGGTGACCAGAACTGAGCACAGTACTCCGAGTGGGGTCTGACCAGGGTCCAATAGAGCTGTACCATTACCTCTTGGCTCTTAAACTCAATCCCACAGTTGATGAAGGGTAATGCACCATATGTCTTCTTAACCAGACAGTCAACCTGCGCAGCAACTTTGAATGTCCTATGGACACGGACCCCATGATCCCTCTGATCCTCCACACTGCCAAGAGTCTTACCATTAATACTATACTCTGCCACCATATTTGACCTACCAAAATGAACCACCTCACACTTATCTGGGTTGAACTCCATCTGCCGCTTCTCAGCCCAGTTTTGCATCCTATCAATGTCCCGCTGTAACCTCTGACATTATCCACAACACCCCCAACCTGTGTGTCATCAGCAAATTTACTAACCCTTCCCTCCACTTCCTCATCCAGGCCATTAATAAAAATCACGAAAAGAAGGCTTAACGATGAAAGATAGAGAAGTCAGAATATCAGAAAAGAGGCTTATCAGAACTATGCAACTCAGACAGCATCTTTAAATGGGAATAAACAGTTGATGATTCAGACTATGACCCTTCATCAAGACTGGAAAAGAAAGGGGAAGAAGTCAGATAAAGGTGGTGGGGAGGGGGATGAACTCAAGCTGGCAGGTGTGAAGTGAAGCCAGGTAAGTGGGAAGGTAGGAGGGTAGGGAAGGAGAGATGAAGAAAGAAGCTGGGAGGTGATAGGTGGAAGAGGTGAAGGGCTGAAAGAAGAGCAATCTGATAGGGCAGAACAGTGGACCAAGGAAGAAAGAAAAGAAGGAGGGGCACCAGAAGGAGACGACAGGCAAGGGAAAAGAAAAGAAGGAGTGAATGGAAAAAGTAAGAGGGGGAAGGGGGAGAAATTCAAAGTAAGTTTATTATGAAAGTACATATATGTCACCATATACAATCCTGAGATTCATTTTCTTGTGGGCATACTCAATACATCCATAATAAAATAATAATCGTAATAGAATCAATGAAAGACTGCACCAACTTGGGTGTTCAACCAATGTGCAAAAGACAACAAACTACAAATACAAAAAAAAACGATAAATAAATAAGCAATAAATATCGAGAACACGAGATGAAGAGTCACTGAAAGTGAGTCTATAGGTTGTGGGAACAGTTCAGTGATGGAGCAAGTGAAGTTCAGTGAAATTATTCCCTTTGGTTCAAGCACCTGATGGTTGAGGGGTAATAACCATTCCTGAACCTGAAGCTCCAGTACTTTCCTCCTAGTGGCAGCAGTGATTACCAGTAATTAAAGAATTTGATGTCCATGCCATCAGGTTGGAGGTAACCCAGACAGAATATGAGCTGTTGCTCCTCCAAACTAAGAGTGGCCTCATCGTGGCAGCAGAGAAGGCTATGAACTGTCATGTTGGAATGGCTGTCCTGTTTGAAAATCTTACTGGAGTTCTGTGAGGACATAACGAGCACCGTGGATAGAAAGAAACAGATGGACGTTAGTTACTTGGATTTCTAGAAGGCATTTGATAAGATGCCATATAAAAGACTTATCCATCAGATAAGGATGCATAGAGTTGGGGGTGATGTATTAACATGGATAGAGGATTGACTAACTAACAGAGAGCAGAGAGTTGAGATAGATGGGTGTTACTCTGGTGGGCAATCGGTGGTGAGTGGTGTGCTGCAGAGGTTGGTGCTGGCCCCGCAACTGTTCACTATATACATTAACTATTTGGAAGAGGGGACCGAGTGTAGTGTATCCAAGTTTGCTGATGATACTAAACTGAGCAGAAAAGCTAATTGTGCAAAAGATACAGAAAGTCTGCAAGGGTCTGGCAGATGGAGTACAATGCTGGTAAGTGCATCCACTTTGAAAGGAAAGCTGAAAGAGCAGATTATTAATTCAGTGGTAACAAATTGCAGCATGCTGCTGTGCAGAGGGATTTGGGAGTGCTTGTGCGTGAATCACAAAAGGTTGGTTTGCAGGTGCAACAGGCTATCAAGAAGGCACATGGAATGTTAGCCTTTGTTGCTAGAGGGATTGAATTTAAGAGCAGGGAGATTATGCTGCAACTGTACAGGGTACTGGTGAGACCACACCTAGAGTACTGCATGCAGTTCTGGTCTCCTTACTTGAGGAAGGATATACTGGCTTTGAAGGCAGTGCAGAGGAGGTTCACCAGGATGATTCCAGAGACTATGAGGAGAGATTGAGTCGCCTGGGACTATACTGACTAGAATTCAGAAGAATGAGAGGAGATCTTATAGAAACATAAAATTATGAAAGGGATAGAAAAGATAGAGGGAGGAAAGTTGTTTCCACTGGTAGAGAGGACTAGAACTAGGTGACATAGCCTCAAGATTCGGGGAGTAAATTTAGGACGGAGATGAGAAGGAACTGTCTTTCCCTAAGAGTGAAGAATCTGTGGAATTCTCTGCCCAATGAAGCAGTGGAGGCTACCTTAGTAAATATATTTAAAACAAGGTTGGACAGATTTTTGCATAGTAGGGGAATTAAGGGTTATGGAGAAAAGGCAGGTAGGTGGAGATGTGTCCATGGCCAGATCAGCCATGATTTTATTGAATGGCAGAGCAGGCTCGACAGGCCAGATGGCCTACTCTTGCTCCTATTTCTTATGTTCTTATGAAATCCGGAAGTCAAAACAAAATTGGTGCCCATCAGGAAATCCTGTCTTTTGTGCTCGACGAAGTAATCCACCAATCTATGTTGAGTCTCAACGATGTAGCACGGACCACATTGGGATCACTAGAGACAGTAGATGTCTCCAACAGACTCACAAGTGAAGAGTCACCTCTCCGGGAATGATTGTTTGAGGCCCTGAATGATGGTGGGGGAGGTGTAGGGGCAGGAGCAGCACTTGTCCCACTTGCAGGGATAAGTGCTAGCAGGGAGATTAGTGGAGAGAGATGAGTGGACAAGGAAGTCATGTAGAGAGCAATCCCTATGATAAGCAGAGGAAAAGATGTGCTTGGTGGTAGAATCACGCTGATGTTGGAAGTTATGGAGAATGAGGTGCTGGATATGGAGGTTCATAGGGTAAAAGGTAAAGACAAAGGGAACCTTACCCCTGTTTTGGCATTGGGAGCATGGAGTGAGGACAGATATGCAGGAAATGGAGGAGATACATGTCAAGGCAGTGATGGAGGCAGGAGAGTGGGTAAGCATGGTAGTGGAAGCGAAATCTCATTCTATGAAGAAAGAGCACATCTCAGAGGTTATGGAATGCAAAGCCTCATCATAAAAACAGATGTGGCAGAGACGTGGACACTGAGAAAGGGAAATAAATTTTTTACAAGTGACAGGGTGGGAAGAAGTATAGTCTAGAAAGCTGTGAGAATCAGTAGGCTGATAAAATATATCAGTAGATGTCTTCAGAGACATTGAAAAAGGTGGAGAGAGGTGTCAGAGATGGACTAAGTAAGTTTGAGTGCAGAGTGGAAGTTGGAGGCAAAGTTGAAGAAATTGACAAGCTCAGAATGCAGCAGGAAGCAGCACCAATGCAGCCATCAATGCAACACAGAAGAAGTTGGGGAGCATTATCAATGTAGGCCTCAAATATGGACTGTTCCACATAGTTGACAAAAGGTTTGGCTTAGCTAGGGCTTATGCAGGTGTCCCTAGCTATACCCTGAGTTTGGAGAAAGTGGGAATAGCCAAAAGAGAAATTGTTGAGGGTGAGAACCAAATCCCCCAGACAGAGCAAAGTGATGGTGAAGGGGATCTGGTTAAATCTGTTGTCCAGAAAGAAGCAGATTTCCTGATGGGGGGAATGAAATGACCACCCAGTTCAATTTGACTTCCAATTTCTTTCAGGCATATTGTTCCATAGCCTCCTCTGCTGCCACGATGAGGCCACACTCAGGTTAAAGGAGCAACACCTCTGGGTAGCCTCCAACCTGATGGTATGCACACAAATTTCTTCTTCCTCCCACTTCTCTCCTTTTCCATTCCCCATTCTGGTTCTCCTCTCCTTCCTTCTCTTCTCACCTGCCTATCTTATCGCTCTGTGCCCCTCCTCCTTCCCTTTCTTCTGTGGACAACTGTCTTATCTTATTAGATTCCTTCTTCTTCAGCCATTCATTTCTACCAGCCATCACCTTTCAGCTTGTTACTTTATTCCAACCCCTTCCCCCACCCACTCTCTTTCCTCTCTCCTGGTCTCAGCTATCACCTGCCAACTTGTACTCCTCCCCCACCCCCACACCCACTTTATTCTGCCTTCATTTCTTTCTTTCCAGTGTTGATGAAGGGTTGTGGCATGAAAAGTTGACCATTTATTCCCATCAAGAAATGCTGTCTGACTTGCTGAGTTCCTCCAGCACTTTGTGTGTTACTCAAATTTCCACCCTCTGCAAAATTATTTGTGTTTATGAGAATTATGCAGTTCACAATACAGTATCAAGACAAACCACTGACAAAGGTCAGAGGAGATCTACAAAAACAAATCAAAAGAGCAATTGTAAACAGGAATCAAAATAATAAATAAATAATCAACATTAATTCTAAAAGTGCTGTGAAGTAAAGAACAAAATCAATTGAAGGCAAAATTAAATATTCTTGTGAGAATGAAGGGTGTGGTTAAGGTGAGCTACTTGTGTGGCTGAGGATTTAGAAAGTGCCTTCTCTAGATAAGAGAATACCAGTATTAAACAAGCATGGGAGAAGGTAGTGGTGATAGAGTATAGGATAATAAAATATATAAAAGTAAATAATTAAATGTTGACAGGAGTTTGTCAAAGTAGTAAAACTATCCAATCCAGGTGGCTTCATCCTAGGTTTGAAGAAAGTGTGTGGAAATTGCAATTGCTGGGTTGATAATCTGCCATTAATTTCCTCTTGCTTTACTACTGAAGTAGCACAAGAGGACTCACAACTGTAATCAGGATCCTCTGTTTAAAAGGATGGAAGGGATTAACTCAGTCAAGACAGTTAGTCATCCTAATAGTGGTGACAGATAAACTTTCAAGCAATAACCCCAACACAATTAATTAAATTTCACAGCAATACAAGCTAATTAAAGAAAGGCAATACCATTCTGTTAAAAACCATCATCTCTGGCTAAACTGATGAAGGAGCAGGAAAGATAGTACAGTTATTGCCATGCAAGTGGCTTTCAACATTTGGTAAAGGTTTCAATAGAACTGACAACAAGCAAAGTTATGGGTCTAAAAGGACAAGGGCAGCATGCCAGAAAGAAATGGATTTGTTTCCCCTGTTTATTGGTGCGCACAAGAACCTCCTTGATTAATACTTTAGCAAAGGTAAAAAGAGCCACATCTCATTCAGCCGAATGAAGTGTCCAAGGACAAAGATAAGACCACAAGATATAGGACAGAATTAGGTAGGCCATTTGGGTCATCGTGTCTGCTCTACCATTTCATCATGGCTGATCCATTTTCCTTTTCAGCCCTAATTTCCTGCCTTCTCCCCATATCCCTTTGTGCCCTGAACAATCAAGAATCCATCAATCTCTGCTTTAAATATATGTAAGGACTTGGCCTCCACAGCCACCTGTGGCAATGAATTCCACAGATTCACCATTCTCTGTCTAAAGAAATTCTTCCTCATCTCAGTCTAAGGACACCCTTCTATTCCGAGGCTGTGTCCTCTGGTCCTAGATTCTCCCACGATAGGAAGCATCTTCTCCATATCCACTCTATCCAGGCAGTTCAACATTCAATAGGTTTCAATTTGGTCACCCCTCATTCTTCTGAATTCCAGTGAATACAGGCCCAGAGCCACCAGATATTCTGGAGAGCATAGCATGCTGGAATATGTGGGGAAGAGCAATCATCGGATTAAGAATAGATATGGAAAATGATACATTCAAGTGTATAGTAATTTCTTGGTTTAGAGGGAGTTAAAGAGTGGGTTTTGTTTGGAGAAGATATGACGAACAATGTTTCTTATGGTCTACATTGATGACATAACTTTAGATAAATAGAATAATTGCAAATTATTTTATGGCACCACTGAGAAATATATAAATATTCTCAGAGGATTGTAATGGATTTAAGGAAGACAATGGTGAGTGTATTCTAACAGAAGTAAATGAAGCAATGTACATTCATGTTAAGAATGAGAAGTAGATTTTTAATGACTTGCAAAAACAGAAAAACCTATGGGAGTATGTATCCAACTATTTTTAAGGTGACCATACAGTTTAGACCCGTGTTTGCACAGTACATTAAATCATAATATTACAGAACACAGCCCCCACCAGCTCTCTGCCAAATCATTCTTGGCATTCCTTTTCCTCAGCTCAGTATTAATCTAACCTTTGTTTGAAAGCAATGACTGAGCCTGCTTTTGCTACCCTCTCAGACAATGAATTCCAAGTTGTCTCAGAGTATTCACAATACAGAAGAAAATTTTCCTTATGTCAGCCAACTCTTTTGTTAATCACTTTTTAATCTACATCCCCTGATGCTTAAACCTTTTGCAAGTACAAACAGTTTCACTTTGCTTAGACTTCATTATTTTCAACATATTTAATCAAATTGATTCAAGTTTCTGCAACTGGAAATGTTCATCTTCAGAAGAAGTCTGGTAAACTTTTCCTACATCCATGCCTCTGGGCTTTCACATCCTTCCTCGAGTAAACTGACCAGAGCAGAATTAGTTGCAGAAAACTCTTTCAGTGCTTTTATGGGTATTTTAATATAGCCTTCATGTTTCCTAACTTTAAATTATTAATTATAAACTCCAAGACAGCTTCTTTATTTTTGTACTCAACTCACTATCACTTTTCAAGATTTGTGTGCATATACACCAGGTCTCTTAGCTCCTAGATTCTCTTTAGAATTGTACCTTTGTAGTTTTACTTTCATTTATTCTTCCAGTCAAAATGCACAAGTTCAATTCTGTATATCAATTTTCAGCAGTCATGCATATGTGTGTGGGCACGTGGCCAAGTGGTTAAGGCATTGAACTAGCGACCTAAAGGTCGTGAGTTCGAGCCCCAGCCGAGGGAACATGTCGTGTCCTTGAGCAAGGCACTTAATCGCACATTGCTCTGCGACGACACTGGTGCCAAGCTGTATGGGTCCTAATGCCCTTCCCTTGGACAACATTGGTGTCGTGGAGAGGGGAGACATGGGCAACTGCTGGTCTTCCATACAACCTTGCCCAGGCCTGAGCCCTGGAGAGTGAAGACTTCCCACGCGCAGATCCATGGTCTCACAAGACTAACGGATGCCTTTACGCATATGTCAATATCAATCTATTATTATCCTTTTTAAGTTCATTATCTTCCTCAAAATCAGTGTTGGACTTACATATAGTGTGGAAGTAGGACCTTCAGCACACTGGTTTTAAAATTAGGAAGAACTTTGAAAATGAATAGAATATGTAAATGAGTCAAAATGACAGGGAAAATACTGAAGCATCTGCAACAAGGTAGCATCAATAGTTTGAAAGAGTACGCCAATGAAAGCAAGGAATGTATTCTAATTACTCATAAGTTAGCAGACATTTAGCAATGCTTCTTTGTCACCATTTCTTTCCATCTTGTTATGAGCTTCACATTGAACTTGATTGCAATTGTTAAGCTGTTAGATTTAAGGTGCTGAAGGGAATTATTCTTGCTGCTAAAATATTTGATAATACATAATCATAAGAAGATTCCGTATTGACCTGGCAAGGATATTAAGGGACAAGTAATGCAATGCAGTCTCACTCCAGCCCATCCCAAATTGCCCCTGGAAGAGATATTTTCCCCATTCTTTTTATCTGTCATAGTAATTTATATAGTCTTAATTACTGAAGGACCAATTTACACAACTGGGTCACACTTAATCTTTGTTCTTGCTTATAAAATGTCTGACTTTGCTGCCCATGAAACATGTTTTTCTTTAATTAATTTAACTTTAATTCATATCTCATCCTCCATCATTTCTTCTTTCTCCATCTTAAAACTGCTAAGGAGACGATCCACTGGCTGAATGTTCATTAAATCCCAGTTGCCACATTAATTTCTCCATGCCATTTTCATTTTAGTTTCATGCAGTTTCAAGGACAGCATTAACAAAGTGCAACTTATGACAATTGTTGAGAGATGTGTCACTTTTTGATCTCTTTTCCACAACTTGGTTATGCAGAGTGACGAAATTAAAATGTATCACAAAGAATCTACAAAATATACTGAAGTATCAAATGAGCTGATGATCAATGTAACTTTTAAGAAAATATTTATTGCATATGCAAAACAGAAAAGACTAGGAAACAGGCAGAGTATGTGCCATAAAATACCTGATGCTGAAAAGAACGAGAGAACTTAACAGGAAAGGAACCATAGTCATTTGGCAAGGCTGTGGTGAGGGACTTAAAAGATTGACAGGGCTACAGTGAGGTGCTTAAAAGATCAGCAAGGCCATCTCAGGACCTGCACTACATTACCATGAAAATCCTGCCTTTAAAGAAGCTAATCAACTCCCTTATAACATTTATGGCATCAACTTCCACAACCTGTTAGGAACCTGACAACTCATTTAGTCAACAGTTTCCATTTTTATTAGGCAACTTTATACCATAGCATAACAATTCCACAGAGTTTTTGACATTTTATCCTCACACCTCTCCTACAAAACATTTCATAGAATGTTTACTGCAAAAAATTATTCACTGGGAAGGAGAGAGAAAGTGCATAATATAAACTAATTACCTAACATCTATCATCAGAAGATTGCAAAAGTCTATGATTATTAAAATGATTAATAGGCAGTTGATAGTTTCATGAAAGTGAGATCAAGTTTGACAACATTTAAGTAACTGGGTAAATAAAAGGGAACGTTAATGAATCATTTGGCACTCTAAAAGGCACTCATTAAGGTTTTTAGCATTGAAGACAACATGCTGGTATGGGTCACAAAAAAGAGAAAATCTGCAGATGCTGGCAATCAAGGCAACACACACAAAATGCTGGAGGAATTCAGCAGGACTGATGAAGGGTCTCAGCCCAAAACATCAACTGTACTCTTTTCCATAGACGTTGCCAGGCTTGCTGAGTTCCTTTAGCATTTTGTGTCTGCATATTGGTATGGGTCGAGGTTTGGCTTAAATGTGAGAAAACTCAGTAGGGATAAATTGGTTATTTTCAGCTGCAACTAGTGGGGTGAAACAAAGATCACTGAGGCCTTATTACATAGTAATAATATAGGGGGAGGGATTAAGTGCAACATACTGACTAATAATTAAATATACAGACGATAGGTGGGAAAGTGAGGTATGAGGAGGACATGATCATGCTGATCTAATGTTGCAGCGTGTGCAGCAGTATACTTTTGACATGTGTGATGCAGAGCAAAGTACATAATGTGCATGCAGTCAGATGCCAGTGGTTCTGAATAAAGGGAACTATTTCCACTGTGAGAATCTCGAAGAACTCAGCAACATAGACTTAAAATGATTGGCATAAGAATCAAAGCTGACCTGGGAAAGCCAGCTTATATAGCAACAAATAATAATCTGAAATTCACTGCCTGACAGAGTAACAAGAAATACAAGCAGGACTAAACCCATGTACCTGTAGTCATCATATCTGCTTTGTTATTCAATAAGATCATCCCAAAACTATCCTCCACTAATCCTACATTCCTTGGTTCTAATATCTGCAACATGACCTGCATCAAAAAGCACATGAAACCAACAAGCCAGGAGGAATAACATGGTTTTTGAAGCAAGTTTTAAAAGAGCAGCAAAATATAAACATGATAGGATTTTTTATTTAAATATAGGTGCAAAAAACTGAAACAAAATCAGAAAATGCTGGAAACACTCAGTGGGCCAAACAGCATTTGTGCAAAAAGAAACAAAATTAAGATTTCATTCGCAGACACAGAGAAAGATGACAAGAGCTACACCACTATTATTCTAGCATTCCTCTTTCCCATCCATGAAATGCAGATTAACAGTTTATGAGACTTACTAACTTTCAGTCTCCTTAAGTACTCTCTTACTGCTTCTTTCATTATTGCTGATTTCTCAGCAGCTTTAATTGTGAATGTCTAAGAATTGACAAAGCTATTGGGCTAGAAAATGGGGCTAGACTGGGCTGCACTTACAAAGTCCAACCCAGGGTCCTTGGGTAATTTATCCAACCTTCTATGTTGTAATTCTCCAAGAGGACCACAGCCTTGATGTATGGTTTGTAGGCTTGTGTGCCTCAATGATCCGGAGACACGTTGGCTGGAGTCAGGGGCCTGTGCTTTGACTCTTGGTAGTGTCACCCATGCCAAACAGGTCAAAGGGTACAGGCCAGACTGAGTGGTTCACAATCCTCCAGGTTTGGGGGCTGACAACCCTGACTGGCCAAAAAAAATGTTACAGAACAGCAATGAAGAATCCTTTACATTTATTGCTGCCCTAAATGCCAGTGGCATAACGGGCAGTAACTAACTATGCTGTGATAATTGTATGACTCTAGCTTAAAATTCCCTACATCATCACTCTTTTCATTCTCAAGTCATACCTTCAGAACCTCTCCTTTTACTTTAACAACTTCTGACCTAGCAACATTCTGGTCTCCTTCATCTCTACCCTTCCAATAACTTAATCCCTTCTGAAATGCGGTGACCTCTCTGCACCTACAAACTTTATAATATTTCTTCCTGAACATTGTAAAATATTGTAATATTTAAGTGAATTTATTTTTTCCCATGAGTTTGAAGTTTGACAGGGCCATTGATGTGAACTCATCAGCCTGAAATAATTTGCTTATAGCAAATCAATCATGTCTCTCCTCGATCATCCTTGGCCATTCCAAGATTTATTTTGTTTCTGATAATAACTTACCGATTACTGACATAAGGCTGATTTGTTTGTATTTTCAATGCTTATCACCTGCTCTTTCTTGAAGAATTATAACATGAGCAACCTGCCAACATTCTGGTTCCAGTTCTATATCTAACAAGGACTGAAAATCTGAAGCAGTGGTTTTGCTATTCCTAGATTGGTTTCTTTCTGCTGTATGGGACATGTCTGTACATAGGCCAAGTGGCAATACCAAAGGCATTTCTTTTTGTTTTAATTATGTTTTCACTCTATTACTATCCAATACTTCCCACTCTAAGCAGCAATAAAAAAGTAAACTGCTTTGTCTGAAGCTGAAAACTACTCATCTATTCTGTCTGTACATACCAACTTCCATAGTTCCTTACTTCCATACACTCAATATACACAATTCTTTACTTAGTCAATTTCATATGCCAAGTTTATGAAACATTTACAAACTGACTTTAATATCAACCGCTTTCCTCCTAACCTCCCATACCTGCTATGTTTACCTTATTAGTTCCCTTCTGAACTTCTACTAACTTTCCTGATTAATTGAATGTTCTGACATTAGACAAAATAATTTAAAGTTGTTTCTAACCAGTGCACATATGCTTCAGATAGTTTAACTTCTCAACTGAAAGGAATGGCTTCAATAGAACCTGTGTGCCATTCATTCATTTGTACAATCTTTCTTGAAGTAGGGAAATCACCAGTTAATTTCAAAGTTATTGTCTTCGATTATTATCTTCACAATGCCTCAAAGATTGTTAATAATGATTATTCTACTTCAGAAAGACCTTGCTAACTTGTAGAATACATAAGTAAGCAGCAAGAAAGCAAAACAGATTGGTCAGAATATCAAGGGAAGAAAATATTTCAGGTGACCCTTGACCTGAAGTTCTTTGAAATATTTCTGTTAGATTTGAGGTCCAACTTGGCCTGCTTTTTGCATCAAAGAACAATTAATTTAAAAGCCAGTTATTATTGTAACATTTTGGATGTTGTGAAGTTATGATGTTATTATAGTAAGAATTTCCTCAGTATTTCTTAATACAAAAGAGCATTTTTCATTCATTAAATAGCTGTACCTGTTTACAGGGACAGACAGCAGAGTCCATATCTTTTTATCTCCTTTTTCACAAACACACTGATTTAAGAGATTAAATATATCAATACTGGTGCATCTACAATCTTGGTAAATTTAATGAAATTTAGTATCTACAGCAGAGGAGGTGAAAGTTCAACTTAACAAACCCACAAAGATTTGTGTTATCTTCATCTCCCAATACACCTGTAATGCCTATCTTATATTTAATGGTTCCTGAATCTAAGATTAATTGTAAACTAAAAATACATAGGAAAGAAGACGTTGACTGCAGAAAATTGTGAATTACCAGCTTAATTCCTTTTAGATTAAATATTAATTTACCTGGTAATAAGGAAAGAAAAGTGAACAAATCGCACAATATGGTTCCATTTTCGAGACAACTTCATTATATTCCTTCTCTGCTTGGAAATTGTGCAGTTTACTCTGCCACAAATGTACAAGAGGTTTGGCCCAAGGCTGTGTTTCATTTATGTCTTCTTCATTTAATGTTGGATCAGTCAATTCTACATAAAATTAGGGAATAAGGCAGATGAAGAATAATGAAGAATTAGTCTAGAGAAAAGTTACATCTGAACTATATACTTATGTTATATGCAAACAATCCAAAATAATCCCACTGTACAATTTAGTCTCATATCACCTCAATGTCCTTTAATTCATAAATTTATCCAAGTTTGTACAGCACCAAGAATTCTGGAGAATGATTTGTGATTTTAGGATTATTAACCCTGAATTTCTCAAATGATCCCAGATGATCAAATCACAGAAACAAAACCACCGAGAGATGTTGCACACTGGATGGCACTTGAGAGCTTTGGATATTTTCTGCTCACTTCATTCTTAATCTGCTGATACTTTCATCAAATTTTAAAGAATTGTTTTCCCACTTTCAATTTGACAGCAACTCTTTGACCATAGAACAGACCATATTTTTAAAACATTGAAAACATTTCAAATCAGAAAATAGTGCAGGATATCCAAAATACTATGTTTGATGGATTGTATTTGATCAGCTTCTCCCTGCATTTGTGTGCCCCTGATGTTCCTTTTCAGTCCCACAGTCAGATTAAATAAGCAAACCATACTGTCACAGCTATCCCATGAAATGGAGCAGTCTGTAAGCAGCCACTCAATGGTAGAACTCAAAGCTGCACATTAGCTAGTTTGTGCTATCAAAGACCTTTTCATCGTTTCTAAATATCTCTGATGACCAGATCATTAAAACAAGTTAAAATAAGACAATTTTACCAACTACAAATATTCAAGAAATTTTAAGATAATAAGCCATGCAGCTTGGTTCAAAACAGAATACTCGAGCCTAGTCTAATGATGGAATAAAAGGTCTAACATCACAAGTTCTGACCTGCAGTACATTCTGCACTCCTACATTGCACAAACACAAAGGTCAGGAACAACAAATGACATTGCCAACAGTTGTGTTGTGAATTGCTGCCACCTTTCTGCCCTTTAACCACAGGAGCTCAGATTTCTGCAGTTGAAATAACAGCAAAGCCATCATACTCCATGTTTTTCTGACAGCAGCTTCTAAATTAAGCATGTGCATTTACATGTAGAAATCTAGAAGTTATTGCCCATGATACCCTACTCTTTCAAGTAGTGTTCCATTTTAGCAACATCTTCTAATGTACAGAAGTCAATGAATTGACAAATATTATCAATCTTCAAACTCAGATAAAACACCGTTAAGCACCTATACCTTTTCATTATTGCATATTCAGTACTCGGGAAAAACACAACCATTTCTGGTCCCAAGGGGCTTTATATAAAAATCAACTGTGCTTTTCAAATTATTTGCAAAGAATGAGTTAGTTAATACTGCAAATACAATCACAAGCCATGCCAATTGTCATTGGCCGATCATTTCCTCAGTGAAGAAAGATTTCAGACAGCAAACAGAGAAAAACAAATTGCCAAACTGATATTGTTATGTTTTGCAACTCCGAAACATAAAATCTAAGTGGGAAGAGGATCACTCCGGTGGGCAAGTGAGACTTGTGGCTGTGAAACAATCTCAGGAACTGGGGCCTCCTCCATGCTGGTTATAGGAGTTGACTGTGGATACCTTTCTTCTGAATGTATTGGTATCCCAAACAGCACATGGCAAGCTACACTGGATGTTGTGGATCATAATGTGAGAGTACAATGCCTGACATCACCATTTCCTTCACCTTTTAGAAAGCCATCTCACACTGTTTTGTCCATTGCCATTTCTTCTCGATCTATAGTAATGTGTTCAAAAGGTGGAGCATAGTAGCCAGGTTTGGCAGGAAACTGTTACCGTAATTGAGATGTTCTAGAAAGGACTGCAACTGTAACATGTCCTTTGGTATTGGGGTATCCACCACTGCTTAAATTTTCACAGCAGACGTGGGTAATGCTTGTGTGTCAAAGGTTGACCACAGTAAGTGATGCTCAGTTTTTGCATATTGAAATCTTCTAACCTTTTAACACTATGCTGAAATTTTGGAGATGTTTGTTGTCATCATTACTAGTAATAATGATGTCACCCAGGTAGTACTGAGTGCCTGGGCAGCCCTGCAGTACCTGGTCTATAGCTTTCTGCCAGAATGCAGGTGCAGATGCTATTCCAAAAATAAGCTTATAATAGCGATAAAGCCCTTTGCGAGTGTTAATGTTGAGAAACACTTTGGACGCTTCTTCCACCTCCACCTCTAGGTAGGTCTCAGCTAAGTCACTTTGCTGGAGTATTTACCTCCAGGAAGATTTGGAAAGATATCCTCTATCCTGGGCAAAAGGTACTGATCTACTTTCAGTACTGGATAGATGGTGACCCTAAAATCAACACAAATCCTTAGAGATCCATTCTTTTTGGCTACTGGCACCACTAAGATTGCCCATGAGCTCCACTCAACCTCAGAAAGAACTCCTTCAGCCTCCATGCAATCTAGCACACTAGCTACTTTATCACTGATGATATAAGCAATAGGACAGGCTTTGCAAAACTTGGGTGTGGCATTTTCATTTAACACTATCCTACCCTTGATATGTTCGAGTTTTCCAATGCCATCCACGAACACTGCTGTGGCATCATCCAGCATCTTTCTTAATTCACTTGCATTTAACTCAATTGCAGGGGATGTGGCATGCAAATAGTGGATGGATCTCCAATCAAGTTGTAGCTATCTTAGCTAATCATGGCCCCACAATGCTGGCCCTCCTGTTTTTACTACATATAAGCCCAATGTGGCTTGTTGCTCGTTATAAATCTGGTGGGAGCAAAGGATTTTGGGAAATGCGAGAGTGAAGTGCAGCAGGAGGGTGTGGGACAGGTGTCAGAGGAGTGCCTGGGGCAGGGGGTGGCCCTGCGCATGAGGCAAGGTCATTTGATTCCAAACAACTGGTTCATTGATCATTACAGAATGCCTCTCTGGTGCTTCCTGCTTCCTCCCCTTTCCTCAATCATGATTTCCCTCTCCCTGCCTCCTTCCTACTCTCAGTCCACAATACAGACCCATGTCAGAATCAGGTTTATCATCACTCACATATGTCATGCAATTTGTTTTTTTTGTGTGGCAACAGTACAGGGCAATACATAAAATTATTACAAAACTGTGCAAAAGTCATAGGCACCCTAACTGTATATATGTGCCTAGGACTTTTACACAGTACTGTATATTTAAAGATCTAGTATCATTAATGGTGACCATAAATACTGTCATAAAAATACAATGGGTCCATAATCTGTTGTATTTACACAATCTATTCTGCATACCATAAATATGGAAGGAGAAATTGGCAATTAGGTAAATAACCAACGAGTCCACCCTTTGGTTGGTGGAGGTGGGGGTAAGAGAGAAATCAGGGATGGAAAATAAAACATTTACCTCAACTGAAGTATCCCTATCACATAAATGAATGTATTAAAATGTCTGTAAAATGACCATTCCACACATTCAGCCACGTCACTTTAGGAATAATAAAATAATGAAAGCCCAAACACAGGCCCTTCACCCCATCACATCCAGGCCAATCTCTTTACCCTCTATGGGTATTCGAAGAAAAATCTGAGAAAACCAGCATCAGATCTTTGTCGCATGTTCATTGCCACATTAGAATCATAGAGTAATACAACACGGAAACAGGCCCTTTGCCTAATTGGTCCATGCTGATCACAGCATCTTCCATTCTAGCCCCAGTTGCTCATGTCCAGGCCCCTTCCTTTCACGTACCTATCCCATTGCCTCATAAATACTGCAATTGTACCCACCTCAACCACTTCCTCTGGCAGCTCATTCCAGATACAGGTGTCCCCCGCTTTTCGAACGTTGGCTTTACGAAACCTCACTGTTACGAAAGACCTACATTAGTACCCAGTTTTCACTTGCAGAAGGTATTTTCACTGTTACGAAAAAAAAGTAGCGCGCGGGGAAAATCGGCGCGCGAAAAAATCAGTGTGCGATAAAAGGCAGTGCACCGCGCGCACTGAGCAGCCGCTCTCCCCCGGATTCAGAACTGCATTCTTGCCGGCATTGCTTAATCACGTGCCTGTGAGCAGCCGTTTGCAAGCTGAGTTCTAAGGTATTGGAAAAGCCTAAAAGAGCTCGTAAGGGTGCTACACTTAGCGTAAAACTAGACATAATTAAGCGTTTTTTGATCATGGTGAACGAAGTAAGGACTAAGTGAGTTTGGCTTGTGGAAGCTGACGAACATGATGTTGAAGAGGTTTTGGCATCCCATGACCAAGAACTGATAGATCAAGACCTGATGCAATTGGAAGAGGAACGGATAACAATCGAAACCGAATGCAGTAGCAAACGGACCGAAAGTGACTGCGTGAGATTTTCGCTGCAATGATAAAGTACGACTTTAATTTTGAAACGGTATGTAGGTTTAGGGGATATTTGCAGGATGGTTTGAGTCCTTATAAAGAACTGTATGATAGAAAAATGTGCGAGGCTCAGCAGTCAAGCAAGCCTTCCGCATCAGCCACAGCAGACGACGAACCTCGATCTTCGACATCAAGGCAGGTAGTCACAGGAGAAGATGAGCTGCCTGCCCTAATGGAAACAGACGACGAGATGATACCCCAGTGTCCCACCACCCCGCGATTCGCGGAGAATGCAGCGGTAGCCAGGAGGCACACATCACATCTTTAAGAAAAAAGCTGAAATAAACATGCTAATTAATTAGGTGCCACCCGACAAGTAATTCATTAGCATGTTTATTTCGGCTGTTTTCTTAAAGATGTGCTGGATGTCTCCCGGCTACCGCTGCACCCCTGCATGCTTTGCGGTTCGGTATCTGTCGGCGGCCTGGAGGGCGGGGGCCACTGCACCACCCAACCTGCGACGACTCAGTCTAACACACCATCATCAGTGTGCTCGGCGCTGAAACAATTCCGGTAAGTGATACTACACTGTACATACATTATTTCTACTTTATATAGGCTGTGTATTTTTACATGTTATTTGGTATGATTTTGGCAGTTTCATAGCTTAAAGGTTACTGGAGAGCACTTGTGCCGTGTTTTTGCCAACAGTGCTTGCGTAAGATTTTCTGCTGACAGTGCTTGTGTGAGATTTTCGCTACAGAGAACAGTTCAGTAATGATTGTGGAAAAGTATTTCTACTTTATATAGGCTGTGTATTTATCATATCATTCCTGCTTTTACTATATGTTACTGTTATTTTAGGTTTTATGTGTTATTTGGCATGATTTGGTAGGTTATTTTTGGGTCTGCGAACGCTCACAAATTTTTCCCATATAAATAAATAGTAATTGCTTCTTCGCTTCACGACATTTCGGCTTACGAACCGTTTCATAGGAACGCTCTACCTTTGGATGGCAGGGGAAACCTGTATTCAGTACACTCAGTGAAAAGAGGTTACCTGCTTAGCTTAGGCCACGTATTACTGACAATGTTCATGCATGCTTTACTCTCCTGTTTGGTGAACCTTGTGCCACTGCACCATTTAGTCACCAAGATGACATTCTAACTCCCAAATAACAGCTGGCACTGATCAGAATCATTCCCCATCTGAGCTCTGAGTTAGGACAACTCAATTAGTTAAATGCAATTCTTTTGTCTACATGCTAAAATTATAAGTGAGCATTTTAAATTATTCTATTATGATTTTTGAATGACTCATCAGTGACTGCATGCAATTATGTAGTCTCTTTCGGAAACATATGCTTCCATATGCTGGGAACTAATAAGAATGAAGCCACAAATGAGTTGCGATATTTCAGAAAAAAATAACATCCAAGTAATAACCGAAGGTCAGTTCCACATTATTCCTCACATACTATCTAAGAGCTAAATAACTTCCAATTTTATAAACACCCTGGTGTACAATAAACAAATGAAATTGAGTTTTATTGTTTCAGTTTAATTAAGTTCAAAATTGGACTGAAATATAATTTGACGCAAGAGGTTATACCTTAATTCCTTGAAGCTATGTTGCCAAATATCTGGGTGCAAATAATTATACCAGAGAGTATTTCTTGCCTGCAACATTGTGAAATTTAATTATAAATATTAAATGAAATGAAAATTCAGAACAAATATATACCTTTGAGAATAATGCTTTTTGTTTCTGAATATACCTTGCTATCATTACTACAGCTATTTCCTCCAAGTCTGATATTAATTCAGCCCTGCTCCTTGAAATTACACAATTCAACATAGGTTCAACCAGTGACTTTTATCAACACCAATTCCTATGCACCTTAATCAAAACTCACAAAAAAATCTTCACTACATTACCACAAAATCAGCCTCATTAACACAACCCTATGCATATGCAACACCCATAAATATCAACTTAACATGTAAAACTGTTAGTACTTATAGCATCCAAAGAATCATAATCATTATCCATCTACACCAATGACATTTTCAGAATTGCTGGTTACAATCCCTAAATGCTCTGTTTGTTTTGGCCAAAAACTTCTGAATTATAGATCCTTGATATTTATATCAATTGTTGTCTTCCATTTTCATATTGACCAATGTAGGTTAGTACACAACACAGTAAAACTAGATAAACTGTGTGAACTGCATAACTAAAATTTAACTGTTCTCCTGGCTTGTCCAAGATCAGGAATTTTCATTATTGGCCAGTGATACACTATTTCAGGGGGAAAAAAGGAAGATTATTATATTTACATTCAGTACCGCTGCAATAATGCATATATCTAATGAGCCAATCATGTGGCAGGAACTCATTGCATAAGAGGATGCAAACATGGTCAATGTTGTTGTTCAGACCAAACCTCAAAATGAGGAAGAAATGTGATTTAAATGCCTTTAACTGTGGAATGATTGGTGGTGCCAGATGGGGTGGTTTGAGCATCTCAGTAACTGCTGATCTCCTGGGATTTTAATGCAGAACAGTGTCCAGTTTACAGAGAATGGTGCAAAAATACAAAATACACCTAGTAAAGGGCAGTTCTGTGGGTAAAATTGTTAATGAGAGAGTTCAGAGGAGAATGGCCATACTGGTTCAAGCTGCTAAGAAATTAACAGTAATTCAAAGAACCACATGTTACAACAGTGGTATGCAGAAGAGCACCACTGAATGCACAACAATTGAACCTTGAAATGGATGGGCTATAGCAGGGGTCCTAAACCTTTTCTGCACCGCGGACCGGTTTAATATTGAGAATATTCTTGCGGACTGGCCAACGGGGGGGTGGGGGGCAGGTGTTGTTCAAGTTCAACAGTGCGTGACAGGGAATGAGGAAAGGTGCAGCTGACTCATATCGTTTCATATCGCCAAATCATATTGTTTCCTCGCAGTCCCGGTAGCACATGCTTTGCGGCCCGGTGGTTGGGGACCACTGGGCTACAGCAACAGAAGAGCACACCAGGTTCCACTTTTGTACCTGATAAAGTTTTTCTACATAGTAATAGCCATTATTTAAAATGTGAATCTCCTGAATATATATGAATAAATATTAAAAATATTATATATACTTATACAATTCGTACATGTACGGGGTTTCTTCTTTGTTAAGTTAAAATTAAAATGGCTTCTTTGTTATGTTAATCTTTTAAGCTGCTGCGTAAGTGAATTAAAATGGCTTCTATGTTATGTTAAATGCTGAGAAAGTCTCCAGCTAGCAATTTGCTTGGGTTATAACAGATAGCAGGTGTACTATCAGCCAATGGGTGTCTATGTTATGCTTTCTTGGGGTGATATGCTGTCTCATGTGACTGGGAACCAGGGGCATTTGGCGGGGAGTTGGAGGAGAGACCGTGAGGACAATGGACGTGCGGGAAAGCTCAGATTGATCATTCCGGGTGGTCCCGAGCTGCAAGCCAACGGGGTCAGAGCAGTCCTGAAGAGGTCCCCGAGCTCCAACGTGTGCACGAATAAATTGAACTTTGATAAGTCTGGCGCCTTTGCCATTCCTTGTTTTGTATTGAACTTCTATTAATCTCATAGACTTAGTAATATCTATAAAGTGTAATTGGTAAAACATACAGTGTGTGCTGGCTGATGATTGATGTTTGAAGCCGATTTCGGTGGCAGTTGTACAGTAACCAACACAACCGGGAGACCAGGCGGGCGGCAGACGGGGTGTCCCCTAGATAAATACGAGCCAATATAGACTATAGACAATAGACAATAAGTGCAGGAGTAGGCCATTCGCCCTTCGAGCCAGCACCGCCATTCACTGTGATCATGGCTGATCATCCACAATCAGTATCCAGTTCCTGCCTTATCCCCATAACCTTTGATTCCGCTATCTATAAGAGCTCTATCCATCTCTTTCTTGAAAGCATCCAGAGACTTGGCCTCCACAGCCTTTGGGGGCAGAGCATTCCATATATCCACAACTCTCTGGGTGAAAAAGTTTTTCCTCAACTCCGTTCTAAATGACCTACCCCTTATTCTTAAACTGTGGCCTCTGGTTCTGGACTCACCCATCAGCGGGAACATGCTTCCTGCCTCCAGCATGTCCAATCCCTTAATAATCTTATATGTTTCAATCATATCCCCTCTCAGCCTTCTAAATTCCAGAGTATACAAGCCCAGTCACTCCAATCTTTCGGCATATGACAGTCCCGCCATCCCGGGAATTAACTTTGTGAACCTACGCTGCACTCCCTCAATAGCAAGAATGTCTTTCCTCAAATTTGGAGACCAAAACTGCACACAGTACTCCAGGTGTGGTCTCACCAGGGCCCTGTACAGCTGCAGAAGGACGTCTTTGCTCTTATACTCAATTCCCCTTGTTATGAAGGCCAGCATGCCATTAGCTTTCTTCATTGCCTGCTGTACTTGCATGCTTGCGTTCAGTGACTGATGTACAAGAACACCTAGATCTCGTTGTACTTCCCCTTTTCCTAACTTGACTCCATTTAGATAATAATCTGCCTTTCTGTTCTTACCACCAAAGTGGATAACCTCACATTTATCCACATTAAACTGCATCTGACATGCATCTGCCCACTCACCCAGCCTGTCCAAATCACCCTGCATTCTCATTAACATCCTCCTCACATTTCACACTAACACCCAGCTTTGTGTCATCGGCAAATTTGCTAATGTTACTTTTAATTCCCTCATCTAAATCATTAATATATATCGTAAACAGCTGCGGTCCCAGCACTGAACCCTGCAGTACCCCACTGGTCACTGCCGGCCATTCCGAAAGGGACCCGTTAATCGCTACTCTTTGTTTTCTGTCAGCCAGCCAATTTTCAATCCATGTCAGTACTCTGCCATGTGACCTAATTTTGTCCACTAATCTCCTATGTGGGACTTCATCAAAGGCTTTCTGAAAGTCCAGGTACACCACATCCACTGGCTCTCCCGTGTCCATTTTCATAGTCACATCCTCAAAAAATTCCAGAAGATTAGTCAAGCACGATTTCCCCTTTGTAGATCCATGCTGACTCTGACCGATCCTGTTACTACTATCCAGAAGTGACGTAATTTCATCTTTTATAATTGACTCTTTCCCACCACCGACGTCAGGCTAACCGGTCTATAATTCCCTGTTTTCTCTCTTCCTCCCTTCTTGAAGAGAGAGACAACATTAGCCACCCTCCAATCCATAGGAACTGATCCTGAATCTATAGAACATTGGAAAATGATTACCAGTGCGTCCACGATTTCTAAAGCCACCTCCTTAAGTACCCCGGGATGCAGACCATCAGGTCCCGGGGACTTATCAGCCTTCAGCCCCAACAGTCTATCCAACACCATTTCCTGCCTAATATAAATTTCCTTCAATTCATCCATTACCCTAGGTCCTTTGGCCACTATTATATCTGGGAGATTGTTTGTGTCTTCCCTAGTGAAGACACATCCAAAGTACTTGTTCAACTCATCTGCCATTTCCTTGTTCCCCATAATAAATTCACCCTTTTCTGTCTTCAAGGGCCCAATTTTGGTCTTAACTATTTTTTTTCCTTTTCACACACCTAAAGAAGCTTTTACTATCTTCCTTTATATTCTTGGCTAGTTTACCTTCGTACCTCATTTTTTCTCCACATATTGCCTTTTTAGTTACCTTCTGTTGCTCTTTAAAAGTTTCCCAATCCTCCGGCTTCCCACTCATCTTTGCTATGTTATACTTCTTCTCCTTTATTTTTATACGGTCCATTACTTCCCTTGTCAGCCACGGCCTCCCCTTAGGATCTTTCTTCCTCTTTGGTATGAACTGATCCTGCACCTTCCACATTATTCCCAGAAACACTGTATAGCTGATCGTTACATGCAAAAGCTGTTAGAAAGTTAAATCATTTAAATTCTGGAAATCATTTTTAAAAACTTGAAAAAGATCAATCTGAAACAACTGAAATGGAAACTCAAACTTATCCCTTGCACAATGAAATGAACGGCAAAGTTGCTCCTGTGTCAAAGCTAACCAGGCACAATTTGCTCAGATGGATACCCCCACATACGTAAAGGTCAAAATTATCATCAGTTACACATCAGCAATTAACTAGGTAACTGCTAGTAATTGCCCACAAAACTTTTGCTACCAAATCTATCCAAAGTAAAATGAAATAATAAACCATAAAATAAAATTAAAAATCAATCTAAGGTATATTAGTTCCAACAATGCATTCTGTGTGGTTACATGTACATAAAGCATCTTCAAGATTCAAGAGATTCAAGATTGTTCAACGTCATTTCCAATTTACAAGTGTAAAGGAGAACAAAATAATTGTTACTCCGGATACGATGCAGTACAAAAAATATAAGAAAAAGAACATAATAAAAAAAATGATAAATATAAATACATAAGATAACTTATATACATAGATTGATTGTATGTCTATAAAGAAATGCTCGACATAGCAGTGTCTGTGTATAAGGTGGCTGACAGTAAATGACCAAATAGTGGTGGTTGGGCACGTGGAGGCCTGGGTTAGTGGGTGGAGGTATTAATCAGCCTTAATGCATGAGGAAAGTAACTGTTTTTGAATCTGGTGGACCTGACGTGGATACCATGTAGCCTCTTCCCTGATAGGAGTTAACAGTCCATGAGTAGGGTGGGTGGGATCATAAGACATTAAGACCATAAGACATAGGAGCAGAATTAGGCCGTATGACCCACCGAATCTGCTCCACCATTCAATCATGGCCAATCCCTTTTACCTCTCCTCAGCCCCACTCCCCCGGCCTTCTCCCCGTAACCTTTGATGCCATGTTCAATCAAGAACCTAGTAAGCTCTGCCTTAAATACTCCAAATAACCTGGCCTCCACAGCTGCCTGTTGTAACAAATTTCCCAAATTCACCATTCTCTGGCTAAAGAAATTTCTCTGCATCTGTCTTAAATGGACTCCCCTCTATCCTGAGGCTGTATCCTCTTGTGTTGGCATGTGGCCAAGTGGTTAAGGCTTTCGTCTAGTGAATTGAAGGTCGCTAGTTCAAGCCTTGGCTGAGGCAGCGTGTGTGTCCTTGAGCAAGGCACTTAACCACACATTGCTCTGCGACAACACCAGTGCCAAGCTGTATGGGTCCTAATGCCCTTCCCTTGGACAACATTGGTGGCATGGAGAGGGGAGACTTGCAGCATGGGCAACTGCTGGTCTTCCATACAACCTTGCCCAGGCCTGCGCCCTGGAGACCTTCCAAGGTGCAAATCCATGGTCTCATGAAACTAACGGATGCCTATCCTCTTGTCCTAGAGTCCCCCACCAAGGGAAACATCCTTTCCACATCTACTCTGTCTAGGCCTTTCAGCATTTGGAAGGTTTCATTGAGATACACCCCCATCCTTCTAAATTCTAGCAAGTACGGACCCAGAGCCATGATAACCCTTCCCAGAATCATCATTGTGAACCTCCTCTAAACCCTCTTCAGAACATCTTTTCTTAGATGAGGAGCCCAAAACTGTTCAGAATACTCAAGGTGAGGCCTCAGCAGTGCCTTATAAAGCCTCATTGTCACATCCCTGCTCTTGTATTCTGGATCTCGTGAAATGAATGCTAACATTACATTTGCCTTCCTCAGCACCGACTCTACCTGCAAGTTAACCTTCAGGGAGTTCTGCACAAGGGCGCCCAAGTCCCTTTGTGTCTCAGAATTTTGGATTTTTTCCCTGTTTAGAAAACAGTCTGCATATTTATTTCTAGTACTAAAGTGCACGACCATGTATTTGCCAACACTGTATTTCATTTATCACTTTCTTGCTCATTCTTCTAATCTGTCTAAGTCCTTCTGCAGCCTACCTGTTTCCTCAACACTACCTGCCCCTTCACCAACCCCCATATCATGCAAACTTGGCAACAAAACTATCCACTCCATCATCTAATCACAAACAAGAAAATATCTGCAGGTGCTGGAAATCTAAGCAACACACAGAAAACTCTGGAGGAACTCAGCTGGCCAAGCAGCATCTATGGAAAAAAGTACAGTTAGTATTTCAGGCCGAGACCCTTTGGCAGGCCTGGAGAAAGAAAAGGAATATATTTAAAAGGTGGAGTGAGGGGAGAGAGAGAGAAACACAAAGTAATAGGTGAAACCAAGAGGGGGAGGGATGAAATAAAGAGCTGGGAAGCTGATGGTGAAAGCGATACAGGGCTGGAGAAGAGGGAATCTAATCAGAGAAAACGAAAGGCCATGGAAGAAAGGGGGTGAAGAGTACCAGAGGGTGGCAATGGTCAAGCAAGAGATAAGGTGAAGGAGGGAAAAGGGGATGGGGAATGGTGGGGGGGGGGGGGGTTGGAATTGTTGGAAGTTCAAGAAATCGATGTTCATGCCATCAGATTGGAGGCTACCCAGATGGAATATAAGGTATTGTTCCTCCAACCTGAGTGTGGCCTCATCGTTACTGTAGCAGAGGCCATATCGAAATGGAAATGGGAAGTGGAATTAAAATGGGTGGCCACTGGAAGATCCTGCTCTTCTGGCAGATGGAGCGTAGGTACTCAGCAAAGTGGCCTTCCAATCTACACCAGATCTCACCAATATGCAGGTCACAACAGGAGCACCGGACACAGTGTAAGCCCCCAACAGACTCACAGGTGATCTCCTGTTGGGATTCTGTTTTGCTAAGCACTCACACTTCGTCCACCAGAAGAAGCAAGATCTCCCAGTGGCCACTCGTTTTAATTTCACTTCCCATTCCCATTCTGACATGTCAGTCCACGGCCTTCTGTACTGTTGCAATGAGACCACACTCAGGTTGGAGGAAAAACATCAAATATTCCACTTGGGCAGGCTTCAAGCTGGTCACATGAACATCGATTTCTCAAACTTCCGGTAATGCCCCCCCCCCCACCCTTTCACCATTCCTCATCCCCTTTTCTCTCTCTCACATATCTCCTTGCCTGCCCATCGCCTTCCTCTGGTGCTCAACTCCCATTGTTTTTTCTTCCATGGTCTTCTGTCATCTTCTATTCAAGTCCCCCTTCTCCAGCCCTCTATCTCTTTCACCAATCAACTTTCCAGCTCTTTACTTCAGCCCTCCCCCTCCCAGCATCATCTATCACCTTGTGTTTCTCTCTCCCCTCCCCCCACCTTTTATATCTACTCATCTTTTTTTACTCCAGTCCTGCTGAAGGGTTTCAGCCCAATACGTCGACTGTACCTTTTCCCCATAGATACTGCCTGGCCTGCTAAGTTCCTCTAACTTTTTGTGTGTTGCTTATTCCATCATCTAAATCATTGATAGACAGCACAAAAAGCAGTCCCAACACCGACCCCTGCAGAACACTACTAGTCAGTGGCAGCCAACCAGAAAAGGATCCTTTTATTCACACTCGTTGCTCCTATCAATCAGTCAATATTATAACCATGCTAGTAACTTTCCTGTAATACCATGGGCTCTCAACTTAGTAAGCAGCCTCATGTGTGGCACCTTGTCAAAGGCCTTCTGAGAGTCCAAATATACAACATCCACTGCATCCCCTTTATCTATCCTACTTGTAATCTCCTCAAAGAATTCCAACAGGATCATCAGGCAAGATTTTCCCTTAAGGAAACCATGATTACCTTGTCCTATCTTGTCCTGTGTCACCAAGTATTCTATAACCTCATCCTTAAGAATTGACTCCAATATCTTCCCAACCACTGAGGTCAAGCTATAATTTTCATTCTGCTGCCTTTCTCCCTTCTTGAAGAGTGAAGTGACTTTTGCCATTTTTCAGTCCTCTGGCACCATGCCTGAATCAAATGATTTTTCGAACTATCATTACTAAAGCCTCCGCAATCTCTAACACTACCTCTTTCAAAATCCTAGTGTGCAATTCATCTGGTCCAAGTGACTTAAGTGCCCTTAGGTCTTCCAGCTTTTTGAGCACCTTCTCCCTTGTAACAGTAAATGCATTCACTTCTCTTCCCTCACACGCTTCAACATCTGGCCACGCTGCTGGTGCCTTCCATAGACTGATGCAAAATATTCATTTAGTTCATCTGCCATCTCCTTGTCCCCCATTATTATTTCTCCAGCCTTATTTCCAGTGGTCCTATATCCACTCTCATCTCTTTTTATTTTTTACATACTTGAAAAAGCTTTTAATATCTACTTTGATATTATTTGCTAGCTTGCTTTCATATTTCATTTTTTCCCTCCTAATGATTCTTCTAGTTGCTCTCTGTAGGCATTTAAAATCTTCCTAATTCTCCATCTTCCCACTAATTTTTGCATTGCTGTATGCCTTGGGTAGAGCTGCATAACACTAAGGGGCAGAAAATGCTGGTGGGAGTTGTGTACAGGCCACCTAACAGTAGTAGTGAGGGTGGGGATGGCATTAAACAGGAAATTAGAAATGTGTGCAATAAAGGAACAGCAGTTATAATGGGTGACTTCAATCTACATATAGACTGGGTGAACCAAATTCGTAAGGGTGTTGAGGAAGAGGATTCCTTGGAACGTATGCGGGATAGTTTTCTGAACCAACATGTCAAGGAACCAACTAGAGAGCAGGCCAATCTAGACTGGGTATTGAGCAATGAGGAAGGGTTAGTAATCTTGTCGTGCGAGGCCCCTTGGGTAAGAGTGACCATAATATGGTGGAATTCTTCATTAAGATGGAGAGTGACATAGTTCATTCAGAAACAAAGGTTCTGAACTTAAAGAAGGGTAACTTTGAAGGTATGAGATGTGAATTAGCTAAGGTAGACTGGCAAATGATACTTAAAGGGTTGACGGTGGATATGCAATGGCAAGCATTTAAAGATTGCATGGATGAACTACAACAATTGTTCATCCCAGTTTGGCAAAAGAATAAACCAGGGAAGGTAGTGCACCACACATCAAAGTTTCTGGTGAACGCAGCAGGCCAGGCAGCATTTCTAGTAAGAGGTACAGTTGATGTTTCAGGCCAAGACCCTTCATCAGGACTCAGGTAGTGCACCCATGGCTGACAAGGGAAATTAGGTATAGTATCAATTCCAAAGAAGAAACATACAAATTAGCCAGAAAAAGCGGCACACCTGACGACTGGGAGAAATTCAGAGTCCAGCAGAGGAGGACAAAGGGCTTAATTAGGATAGGGAAAATAGATTGGGAGAGAGAACTGGCAGGGAACATAAAAACTGACTGTAATAGCTTTTATAGATATGTGAAAAGAAAAAGATTGGTTAAGACAAATGTAGGTCCCTTACAGTCGGAAACAGGTGAATTGATCATGGGGAACAAGGACGTGGCAGACCAAATGAATAACTACTTTGGTCTGTCTTCACTAAGGAGGACATAAATAATCTTCCGGAAATAGTAGGGGACCGAGGGTCCAGTGAGATGGAGGAACTGAGGGAAATACATGTTAGTAGGGAAGTGGTGTTAGGTAAATTGAAGAGATTAAAGGCAGATAAATCCCCAGGGCCAGATGATCTGCATCCCAGAGTGCTTAAGGAAGTAGCCCAAGAAATAGTGGATGCATTAGTGATAATTTTTCAAAACTCTTTAGATTCTGGATTAGTTCCTGAGGATTGGAGGGTGGCTAATGTAACCCCACTTTTTAAAAAAGGAGGGAGACAGAAACCGGGGAATTATAGACCGGTTAGCCTAACATCGGTGGTGGGGAAACTGCTAGAGTCAGTTATCAAAGATATGATAACAGCACATTTGGAAAGCGGTGAAATCATCGGACAAAGTCCGCATGGATTTGTGAAAGGAAGATCATGTCTGACAAATCTCATAGAATTTTTTGAGGATGTAACTAGTGGAGGGATAAGGAAGAACCAGTGGATGTGGTATATTTGGATTTTCAAAAGGCTTTTGACAAGGTCCTACACAGGAGATTAGTGTGCAAACTTAAAGCACATGGTATTGGGGGTATGGTATTGATGTGGATAGAGAATTGGTTGGCAGACAGGAAGCAAAGAGTGGGAATAAACGGGACCTTTTCACAATGGCAGGCAGTGACTAGTGGGATATTGCAAGGTTCAGTGCTGGGACCCCAGTTGTTCACAATATATATTAATGATTTAGACGAGGGAATTAAATGCAGCATCTCCAAGTTTGCGGATGACACGAAGCTGGGCGGCAGTGTTAGCTGTGAGGAGGATGCTAAGAGGATGCAGGGTGACTTGGATAGGTTCGGTGAGTGGGCAAATTCATGGCAGGTGCAATTTAATGTGGATAAATGTGAAGTTATCCACTTTGGCGGCAAGAACAGGAAAACAGATTATTATCTGAATGGTAGCCGATTAGGAAAAGGGGAGGTGCAACGAGACCTGGGTATCATTGTACACTAGTCATTGAAAGTGGGCATGCAGGTACAGCAGGCGGTGAAAAAGGCGAATGGTATGCTGTCATTCATAGCAAGAGGATTTGAGTACAGGAGCGGGGAGGTATTACTGCAGTTGTACAAGGCCTTGGTGAGACCACACCTGGAGTATTGTGTGCAGTTTTGGTCCCCTAATCTGAGGAAAAACATCCTTGCCATAGAGGGAGTACAAAGAAGGTTCACCAGATTGATTCCTGGGATGGCAGGGCTTTCATATGAAGAAAGACTACATTGACTAGGCTTGTACTCTGGAATTTAGAAGATTGAGGGGGGATCTGATTGAAACGTATAAAATTCTAAAGGGATTGGCCAGGCTAGATGCAGGAAGATTGTTCCCGATGTTGGGGAAGTCCAGAACGAGGGGTCACTGTTTGAGGATAAAGGGGAAGCCTTGTAGGACCGAGATGAGGAAAAACTTCTTCACACAGAGAGTGGTGAATCTGTGGAATTCTCTGCCACAGGAAACAGTTGAGACCAGTTCATTGGCTATATTTAAGGGGGAGTTAGATATGGTCCTTGTGGCTAAAGGGATTGGGGGTATGGAGAGAAGGCAGGTACAGGGTTCTGAGTTGGATGATCAGCCATGATCATGCTGAATGGCAGTGCAGGCTTGAAGGGCCAAATGGCCTACTCCTGCACTTATTTTCTATGTTTCTATGCCTTCTCTTTTGCATTTACATTAGTTTTGACTTCTCTTGTCAGTAATATCCTTCATGCTATTATTGGCTCTCTTCTGTATATACAGCATGTCCCTGATGTTTGGTAGGCTGGTACTGGTGATGTGTTGGGCAATTTTGACTATCCATTGTAGAGCCTTCTTGTTCGCCACAGTGCAGTTTCCATACCAAGCAATGATGCTGCATGTTAAGATGCTCTCTACTGTGGATCTGTAGAATGACAAGAGTATAGATGTACACAGTCCAGCTCTCTTCAGCATCCTCAGAAAGTAGAGGTGTTGGTGAGCTTTCTTGATTGTGTGGAATGTGTTCTGGGACCATGAGTGGTTGTGCAAGACTTGCACTCCCAGGAGTCTGAAACAGTTTGCTGTGCCACCAATGAAAAGAAGGGTGTGAGTGGTGCAAGTTCTCCTAAAGTCGATAACCATCTCCTGCCTTGTTGACATTGAGGAAGAGGTTATTTGTTTGGCACCAGATCTTGACTTCTTCCACCTTCAGTCAGCCGTCTCATCATTGTTGGTGATTGGTGTGTCGTCGGCGAACTTGACAATGTGATTACTCGGGTGTTTGATCAAGCAGTCATGTGTGAGCAGAGTGTACAGCAATAGGTTCAGCACACAGATCTGGAGGGCACCAGTACTGAGGATAATGGAGAGGGAGAAGCAGTTGTGCTTCCTGATTATCTGAGGTCTGTTGGTTAAGGAAGTCCAATGTCCAGTTGCAGAGGCATTAAGATCAAGGAGCAGGAGCTTGTTCACCAGGGAACTGAAATCCAAAAACAGCGTTGTGACATAAGTGTCCTTGTTTCCTAGATGTGTCAGGGTCAGATGCATGACAAATGTTATGGCATCTGTTGTAGAGCTGAGTGCCTGCTACTTGCCAGCTAACACAGAACAAAAACATGCTAGGTATGCCCAAATAAGTTCAAGGGTCATGAAAACAGAAATAAAATTTATACTTTAAGCAAATACAAGAAAATCTGGAATTCCACATCACTTGTCTCAAGCCTATTTAAAACAGAAACAAGATTATAAAATGTAAAGTATTAAAGAAAAATCAATTTCCTGCAGCTTTAAAAGGGCTGTAAACAACTGGGCTGCTTTGCCCTATACAACAGTAAGTTTCCTGAGGGCTGTGTGAAATACACGCATCCAGGTAAGGAATAGTTTTTCCATCTTCCATCTTCCTTCTGACTCATGACTCATGACTCATAGATGCAGAGCCTGTTAGTCCCTTCTCTTGTAATCCATAGCATTTATGTGGAAGGTGTTGATGATGCTGATAAGTGGAATGTCAAGAAAAGGTAATTTGGAGATGTTAACTTCTGACGTTTGTGTATCACGAATATTGTTTGCTAATTATCAGTCTAAGCTTGTACACTGTCCAGACTTTGCTTCATGAAAATCATACAGAACCCAGGCTAGGTGAAAACAGCTGATTTCCTTTCCTGAAGGACATTCGTGGGTCAAGTGATACTAGTTCCTTACAACAAATTTATTTAAGTTAATTCCCCAGTTATTGCAGTGTGATTTGAACTCAAGAACCCAGCACACTAGTCCAGGCCTTTGGATTTCTAACCAAGTAACATCCATGCTTCATTAAATATTGTCTTCCACCCCATTGTCCCTCACAACCTCCCAACCAATGGAAATAGTTTATCCCTTCTTATTTCAAGCAAAATTTTTCATATCCTCTTAAACATACAACTTTCCAAAGACATGGAAAATATAATGCATTACTGATCCCAGAGTTAAAGACTACACCCGAGGCAAAACCTTACATGTGTAATATTTATAGCCGTGCAGTGAATATTGTGTTCAAGTCTCTGAAGTTAGACTTTAACTTGTGCTTCAGAATCAGACACTAAAATTTGCTTAACAGATAATTTTGTTTGGAATGTACCAAACTGAATAAATTTGGAGATAAAATTATAAATAATTAACCTGTAAAATGGATATTCATGAAGTCAGTTTTTAGATTATCAATTTTTGTTTATAATCGATTAAAGATCTTGGGTTGCTATTAATAACCACTCTGATATTGTTATATTAATCATTCCTGGAAGATATACAAGTAACTTAACTAAGCAATTGAGAAATATTCAACTAAGACGGGCTAAAATGAACTGCAAATAAATGCTCATCAATGAATTCTTCACAGTTCATCACTGTGAAGAGATTTTACACGACAAACACCATATGGATATTGTAAAGCACTCCGGTTTGAACCCTCTGCCTCAATCCTGATCTACATTTCCCAGTAGCTTCTCTGACAATTCAACTTTGTTACAGCATATTAAATTGCAATTTTACTCAATGATATCAAATATATAACTAATACTAAATCAATGAAACCAAGAGCAATCTTTAGTATTAATGATATATTACAGTACTGGCCTAAGTGCATTCCAATTCTGGATACAATTTCAACACCACTTGTAACTGTTTCCTCAAGCATTGGTTCAATCAGGTTTGTTGTTATCTAATAATATTAATATGTTTAAGATTTATTTCTCCTCAGTATCTTGTACATATTTTTCTCCTATATAGGTACTGGATATTTCAGAATTCTCTTAAGGTTAAGAGGTGAGTACATAGTAGTGGTGGGTGTAAGGCAGGGAGGAGCTGGAAGCATTACTCAAGTGTCCAGACTGTTTGGTTCTGCAGCCTTGAAACATATCATGTCGAACTACTAAGTCTTGTGTAACTTGCAGAAACTGTTCTAATCATTCTTTGATTCACTAGTAGTTTAATGCTGTAACAAATGTCCAACTTCTAACAAATCCATGTTTGATTTGGCAGCACTGAAGTTGGAACCAATTATTTTTGTCAGATGATTAATTAAAGCGAGGATAATTGGAAGATGATTATGGTTGTCTCAGGACAATTAACTCCAGAACATTTTTGCAGTATTTCCTCAGAGTCTGGAGAGATCCAATCTCTCTCTCAATAGTTTACATATCTCTTTTCTGGACCCAATTCACATGTCCCAAAAGCTGCCAAGCTCTTTCGAATGTCAGAAGACCATAGTCCGACTTTATGAAAACTGTCTCATCCCACAAACTGAAGTCAATGTTCCAAACGCAAGAAACGTCTTTCCCAGTGCTGCCTAAAAGGAGTACTGTAAAGATCTTCTGCTGAGATCTGCCTGGCTCTCCACAGAGAAATCTCCGTAGCTGGAGTACTCTCAAGTGAAAGCTAGCAAAGCCTTGCACTCAGCAGAACGTCAGTCCTGGGACACAGGCAGTTCATTCCTCATGGAGCTTATCAGTCTACCACAATCACCTGTTCAATTTAACCTCTCAGGCTAGAATATACACTCACTGTCCTTTAATACCTAGCAAGGCAAATTTTTAATTGAATTAATTTAGGTTTAATATTAATGTGAGCATTTTAAAATAGTGAAAATTTTAAATGTTAAGAACTTTAATTTCCACTTTGGGAACAAGTACCAAATCATTCTGAATACGAAAAGCATTCACATGCAATAACAACGATAACTTCCATTGCTGGTGAAGTTAGTGGGGCAGATCTGAGCACAATGCATTCTGGTACTGCTCAGGTCTTAAGAAAAATTGCAGCCTTCCAAGATCCTTAACATTTTAGAAATCCCAGCTTTCTAAATATGCAGGTAATCACTTTAATAAAGCAATCCACAAATAAAAATGAGATCAACAGCCAAAACTGTACACATACAGGATTGTGTACCTGCTGTACTATGGAACTACATCATCTTTCTACTTAACAGGATAAGTTCTTTTATTTATACGTGCTTCAATAGACAGGGCAATGGGGTCTGAAATGGCTTCCTGAAACTGAATGAACCAGGGAGAGACACAAAGTGACGTAAAATGACAAATTGAGAACCAAAACTAGAGAGTTCAAGGATGGAAATTTCTCAGATGTGGCAGCCTCAGAACATCATGATCCACCAGCATTTATCAGCGTTTACAGAAATCTTTAGCCTATCTAAATTAAGAAGTACTGTAAACCTGTCAATCCATGTTTCTTTTCAGAGCTTCAACTAAGTTCATCATACATAAAGTATATCAATTATCATTTGGGAAATTAGGACAAATTAGATGATCAGGGCTGGTAATTATAATTCAAATTCAATGTTTATTATATTTTCTGCAGAACTACTCAATAGACTACATTGCCACTATAATTATGAATGCAGTGCATGAAAAGACTCAAAGCAAAAAGCTATTTCAAAGTTTTTGCCACTATTTCTCAGAATCCCAATAGACAAGTGTCTTTCTTCCCGTCTCCATGCTTTACTGGAAAAGATACACAAGTGCCATTTGGCTTGTCTATAAACATAGCAATGTATTCTATGTCATATGACTAGTTTCTAACAACCTAGGATCTTACTGAGGCAGTCAAATATTGTGTATTGCCCTAAGTCTTAGCACTATATGAAATAATACAGATAATGCCAAATGCATCCAGATCATTGATAAAATGTAAATGCCATCAACTACAAATGCATCAACTATCTTACTTAGTGTGCACAAAACATCACAAGTTTGCTAGAGAGGGCATCAGGAACAGAAGTTTTGTTTCAAAGCTGGTCAAATCTTTGCACAAGCCATCAGTGAAGTTAGCAGTAACTGCCTTTTTGATGCAGCTAAACAATATACAAGTTCAATTTCAAGTTTATTGTCATGGTCATATATACACAGAGTATAAATGCCATGAAAATTTGCTCCTTGCGGCAGCAGCACAGTACATTACAAACATAAATTATATAAAGTTAAATTGGCACAATTTACATATAACTAACAGAACAAAATAAAAACAGACATAATAACTTTGGTGCAAGTTGAGGAAAATATAATCTGAGGTAAAATATAGTCCATGGCAAAAGTCTACCATCATGTCCTTCATTATTGAAAAGGCAAAGTCTATTAACAAAATTTATTGTGGAAATTAATTATTACTGTAAATAAATTCAGCTAATGAATTTGGATCCTGTTGTTAATCTGAAGGCGAAAGAGCTACTGTCAAACTGGAACCAGAATTTGAGAGCACTATGCAACATAAAATTTCAAAGTACAGATTATTGAAAGTACCATAAACTACAACAACATACTACAAAAAATAGAGTCATACATTAGAATTTGCTTGAGAGGATGTAGAATGTTTTAAACTGCATATAATAGTAGAACAAATTTTACACACAATATGTGGCATTAACATCTTGAGTATGTATTACAATATACACAAGGGCAAACATTTTTTCACACTGATGTAAATGCTACTGACCTTCATCACTAACCAATTCTTCCTTGACTAGAGTTGAAGGCGATCTAGTTGGTGGTTTACATAATGGATGTCGTCGACACTTGGCTGATTTCTTCTTCCCGACACTTCTGGTGAACTGCTCTGGAAACTAAAATGAGGAAAGTTATTTTCATTTTTTATTGAAATCTCTAGAAAACAGTGTACTTAATGGGTCTTAAAATGTAATTAATTAGAACTGAATTTTACAACATTGAAAATTGTTACATTACTAATTTTACAGTGACAATGAGCAAACAACTCGCTTTGGTGCAAGCTACCTAATTTTGAATTATTCTTACCCGAATTAATTAGTCGATTATTAGTTAATTATTTAACTAAATTTAGACAATTCATAATTATTCAATGTCATTTCCAGTACACAAGTGTAAAGGAGAATGAAATAAGTTACTACTCCAGATCCAAAGTAGCACAAAAACAACGCAATAAGATAAAGAATAGAATAATAAAAAACACAGTAAATATAAATACATAGGATAGCTTATATACATAGATTGATTGTACGTCCATAAATTGCCGCTAGACACAGGAGTGTCTGTGTATAAGGTGACTCTGACAGGAATTGATAAAGTAGTGGTGGTGGAAGGTGTGGAAGAGTGGGTTGGTGGGTGGTGGCATTGGTCAGCCTTACTACTTGGGGCAAGTAACTGTTTCTGAGTCTTCCACAATAAAATATTTTTTAAAACAATTGTTTTTTAAATTTGTCCAATAAATGGTTAATCAAGACATTTCAATTAGAGGATTGGGGAATGGTTTAAGGGCAATGGAAACAGTGGATACATGGAAGTACAACTAGCCTCAAGATAATGAAAGGCAAAAAGACAACAAAGGTTGACAGAAAAAGAAATGGGGACTGGATCAGTCTAAATTCTACAGAGCAAGAACCTTTGAGACACAGCAGATGTATGTGAACCTTCATTTAAATTAAATAATAAATATTATTCTACTTGCATCTGAAAATGAATTGAAAGACAATATATTTTCAAGAATTTTTAATTCTTCCACTGAACAGACAACAGTGAAAGTGAATGTTTTATCATAAACTTGAAAGCACTCCCTGGTGTTTAAAGTGTTTTGTAAACATTCAAATTTAAATTACTGTGAACATGATCAAAATTCAAAGGCTCAGCAAACTAAGTTATAATTGTGCCTTTTAGTTTATTAACAAATTGGTGAATTATAGCTACCACTACTTTCCAAAGATCAGTGAGAATTATGACATAATAATGCAGAGTCATAGAATCATAAAGCACAAAAACAGACTCTTTGGCCCATCACGTTAATGCTGATCTTTTCGCCCATCCATAATAATTCCATTTCCTCACATTAGATCCATATACTTCTATGCCTCACCTATCCTAGTGAATGCATCTCATTTCACCACTTCCCTAGCAGCGAATTCTAGATATCAGTCCCACTGTGTTAAAAAAAAACCCTCAAATCCTCTTAAAATTTTCTTCTACTCACTCTTATATACCTTTATCAGACCACTGCTCAGCCTTCTTCATTCCAGGAAAAGCAAGCCCTCCCTATCCAATAAGTACAATCCGTCAATTTTCCTTTTGTTTTGAGGATATTGGAGGAGATTAGAATTTTGAATGAAATTCCATTAAGACTAACTCTTATGTGCATGGCATCACATAAACATATCTCTTCAAATATCAAGAATCATCTAAATATTGGTAACAGGCATACAGCTGAATGCAATGGCAGCCAAAATCCTTAACACTTATCTATTGCATATAACAAGAGTGACTATAGTTCAATAAGTATTTCAGTTGCCCTAAAACTTTTTGAATATCCTGAGGTTGGGTATGTTATTACAAAAATGTGAAAGAGTACAACTGAGTGAGTACTTCCAAATATCTTTCACCTTCATCCCCTGAATTGGCTGCCACCGTCTCTGTCATGTCCTCTAACACTACTTGCTGCCACTAATTATTGCACAGTACCCCTATCCATATTTGTTTAAACAATGGTGACTACATTTTTCATTACCAAGATACAAAGAATCAATGTTACAAATTTAACATACATTCTTGTGAATTCAAAGGCACTTCTTCTTCTTTAACAACATTTAAAACTATAAGATTGACTGAAGAACAACACTGTCTCTCAGATTATCCTGAGCTGAATATACAATTTTATAATTGGTGGGTCAAAACATTGGACCTTCCAGCCCAACAGTCCCTTCACTACAAAGACTGCAGATGATCATGAAAGAGGCTCACAACCACCTTCCCAAGGACAGTAAATAAATCCTAACTACATTGCATAAGTGAATTTTACAAGCTCAAGTCATGGGAAAGCTTAACCCTCAAATGCATTTTAAAGGATCTTGTTTTATTTTAAGATCCTCAATAATTTTAGATTATCATTTCCAAACCATTTCTCCAATGATTATTAGTTCAGTTCTAAATCCAGTCACAAGTCTTTGCAGCCTGAACTTTACTTATGCATAATGCTCATTTCAAAGTGTCTACAATTACTGAAGATATGTTAAATATGATTTTAAGTTTCAAGATGAAGTTGCCAGCTGAAGCAACAGTTTAATATATTTTTCGTTTCCACCTCAAGTACTCTGAACGATTCTTGAATCCGCTCACTGCAAGGATCTTACATCAAATATGTACAGCCTTAACCAAGCTGACAGCACATGACTTGACAGAAAATAATTCTCACTGCAGAAACATCAAATGGACCCTACAGCAGGAATGAAATATAAAAAGCTTCACTGAGCTATGTCAGTTCTATATAAAGCATCAAAATAAAATGATCAAACGATACGACACTTGAGAAAGCCACTCAACTAAACATACTGTGGCGATGGCTTTTCAGTTCTATCCAATTAATGCTTTTTCTTCACAACCCTACCAACGAGGAAGATCCCTTCAGTTATATGTTATTTCCATTTTATATATAGCTTTTGAACTTAGTCCCACCACTCTTTCAAACAACATAAAAAACACACCTAAAAAGCAACTCATGTTAAAAAAGATCCTCATAATTCTACTTGTTCTTTTAGAATTCATCTTGAATTTGTGTTGGCTGAATACCAATTATTCAATCACTGGAAGTGGTTTTTCTTTACTTATTCCATCAAAATAAACATGCTTTTAGTATCGCAAACATGAGGAAATCTGCAGATGCTGGAATTTCAAGCAACACACATAAAAATTGCTGGTGAACACAGCAGGCCAGGCAGCATCTATAGGAAGAGGTACAGTCGACGTTTCGGGTTGAGACCCTTCGTCAGGACTATCTCTTCTTTCAGTTAGTCCTGACAAAGGGTCTCGGCCCGAAATGTCATCTGTACCTCTTCCTATAGATGCTGCCTGGCCTGCTGTGTTCACCAGCAATTTTTATGTGTGATGCTTTTAGTATCTTTATTAAAACAACTCTTAGCCTACACTCCTCCAAGAATAACCATCCTGCTATTTCTAGTCTCCCTATAACTTGAGTCCCTCATTCCAATCTGGCAAATCTCCTCTGAGCTTGCTTCGTATTCTGAAAGACTTATAAAATCTTTCTAAACTGTAGTGTTCAGCACACAATAATATTTTAGGCCTTATCAGCTTTATAAATACTTACATTTGTACCCAAACCCCATACTAATAAAGACAAGATCTGGGGTGGGTTTGGAGAAATGAGAGAATTAGGGAGTAGGAAGCAGAGAGGCAGAGAAACACATGCAGCTAAACATTTCTGCTGAAAAACTGATTCTACTCTACTCAAGGTAAATATTAAACAGGTGAGAAACAATTATAATTAGATACTGATTCAGATCCTGCCTGATGTATGGACTGCTATATTCTTGGTTGCACTTTCCTACTTATTAAATTAACAGCATCATTTTATTTCCTATGGCAGTAAATTAATAATACCAGTTTTGCTGATAATTTGGGCTCTTGGTGAATTCAGTTAATACAGGGAAAGTGAGTGACAGATGTTAAATCAATTGTCTGTTTCATTTCAGTGCTTACTGATCTTGCAGCACTCAGGACACTAACTTCAATCAAAGCTGAAACAGTATAAATTCTTCAGAGAAATATTTACAAAATTTGTTGGGAAAATGGCAATGGAAAAAATTCAGCAATCTGGTGGTTCAATTTTTCCAAATATGATTAGCAACACTTAGCTATGTCATTCTGATAAATTTGAACACTATTAATTAAATGAAATGATCATTATCTATACCAGAGGACAGAAATGATTACACAGTAATTTATTCCATCCACTCTTGGACATATTTTTAAAGACATTATTACACTTGGTACTTCTCCAGGCTCCAAGCCATTTTCTTCACTCTCAGTTTCACTGGAGTCCTCCTCTGTGGACACACTACTCGTTTCACATCCTTTCCAGCAACTGTGTTCCACTTCTGCGGCAACATCATCAAAAGTGTTCTGACACAACTGTTCCTTCCTGCCGAATGCATCCGTCTCCTTGGACTTCTCTGGACACTTGCTCTCCCATTTGACTTTAAGGCCAAGATTTGCACGGTCCAGGCATTCTGAAGTGATGTCAACTGCATCATGTTTGGTTATTGGTGTTAATGAAAAACAGTCATTCACTTTCCTCTTTCCATTAGCTTTATTTCCACACTTGGCGCTGTCAAGACTGGACACTGATTCTGCTTGGAAATTGTCTGCAGGTGAAAAGAATATTCAATTTCAGTTGCAACATGAAATATAGTTGGATGAACACTACAGAATAAAAAGTGTTTTGTGCTATACAGTTACTGTAAAAAAAAATCCATTTGATGTGCTTCAAATAACTATTCCTGTAAGACAATGTAGAACATTTACCAAAATGTCAGCAAACTAAATTAAATCACTATTATGTTTAAAAAGGATGCCAAGAGGTTTCCAATCATATAATCTAGACTGTGAGAAAATCAAGGGAGATGCAAAACTGAATTACGCAGTTTGTGGAGCATTGCGAAAATAGATTTAAAATAAGGGTGCAATTTGATGTCCAGGCCACTCTGGGTCAGGGATTAAAGCAATGGAATTAACTTGTAGAATATCGATCAATCCACTAATTGTTCAAAACATTTGTCTTCAATGGTTGAAATATTATTTTGGGTTCTTCTACAGTGAAAGTGTAATACTGAAGTTGAATACTTTAAGATTAGTCAATGCCAGAAAGGCCAAATATATTCTTCATTATCCTGAAGCTTGTATGAATATGCATTAGCACTACACAATGCAATTTGAAAAATTCAGTAGCACGCAAGATCTCCTTGCAGATGCAAATCATCATCACCACCAGGATTTTTTTCCAGCATCAAGCATCAACCATCCATGGCTTCCAATCAATAATATATTCATCAGTTGTGCAGCTGGGTGGACCGTTTATTAGGTTCAATGTTCAATGAAAATTATATAAATAGATGGCCACATAAATTTCTGCTTTAATAGAATTTGCCTGTTCTTCAATTTTGAAGCAGAAGCCAAACAACCAAGGACCTATCATTTTAATGCATCAGTCCAGCTAATCCATTGTTGCTTTATCACATAAATTGCAGCTTGCTTGAAGTCAATGTGAACACTTAACTATTGTTTCAAATTTTTCAGTGATGAATTTGCGTAGAAATTTTTTTAGTCAGAAGGTGGTGAATCTATGGAATTTGTTGCCACAGGCAGCAGTGGAGGCCAAGTCATTGGGTGTATTTAAGGCAGAGATTGATAGGTATCTAAGTAGCCAGGGCATCAGAGGTTATGGCGAGAAGGCGGGGGAGTGGGACTAAATGGGAGAATGGATCAGCTCATGATAAAATGACGGAGCAGACTCGATGGGCCGAATGGCCGACTTCTGCTCCTTTGTCTTGTGGTCTTGTGGAACTACAATACATTCTTCAGAATACTCCAATAAATTTAATTCTTGATATTAGTGGTTACAGGATACAGGTTACAGGTCAAGATTATTTGTGGCAGAGTAGAGGGTAATCCATGACAAAGAGAAAAAATATAAGATCGATCCAGGAACAATAATCTGGAGAAAGGTAATCAAGCAAACAGTGTTAATAAAAACGAGGAACAGCAAAACACCAGATAAACATTGTATAAATAAAATGAAGCGAATCTTCTGCTGCCCCAAAACTGCTCAGGGTCCCAGACCACACTGTCTCAGGAGATAGTTTTCTGCTAGAAACCCAGTCTCTAGGCCCCAACATATCTGCAAGGCCCCGTGCAGCACTCCTCGCTGTGTAACTAGCTGGCTCTGCGGACTCAGCGTGCTTGACAACAAGTGAAGCTCATCATCGGGGAAGAGGTAAAGACCCACACTCAGTGTTTTAGAAACAGCTTTTTTCCCTGAACAGTCCATGAACACAACTTCATTATTCCACTTTTGCACTATTTATATATTTTGTAACTTACAGTAATTTTTATGTCTTACACTGTACTGTTACCACAAAACAACAAATTTTAAGACACATGTCAGTGATAATAAACCCGATTCTGATTCTAGTCTCCAGGCTCACCAGCTGTCAAAGTTGTCACTATTGAATGTTTGTGAATGTCACATTTTGACTTTCAAAATCACCCAAATACTGTTAAAAATGTTTTTTTAATTAGAAAATTAAAAGACTGAAAAGCATAATTAACATCGAAACTAAAAAGCTTCATTTACTTTTACTCGAGCAGTTAGTTTCTCCCATTCTGTTTAATCGAACTAGTCTAACATGGTTCAGGGCCAACTGAGGAGCACCCTGTGATGTCGGCTTTCCACCCATGGGCATCAGTGCAGTGTAGGTGTCCATGGACTACCATTTTGTTCAGGGGAAAGGTGCACTTTGTATTACTTTTGGAAATAGCCCAATTACAGCTTTATCTGCCAGCAATATAGCTGGGATTGTCTAATGGTCAGCTGAAAGCAGGCAAACAATAATGTCAAAAATTATTCATGGAAGAGAAAAGTACTGTATTTTACAAAACTGAAAGCAAACTTGTGTAGGTATGATGATCAACATTATAAACAAAAGAAAAGCACCAGAAACAATCATGTCTAGAGAAATCAGGCGAAATAAAAGAGCAAATGAGATTGTTCTGGCAGACAAGGTGAAAGAAAATCCCAAGGGATTTCTATAGAAATATTAAGGGCAACAGGATAGCAAAGGAAAGAATTGGTCATCTTATAGATTAGTGTGGTTATGTATGCATGAAGGTGAAAGACATGGGAGAGATCTTAATTTTTTTTGCATATTTATTCAGGAGACAAGGTCTGCAGAGATGAAGCATAAGAGTAGCTAGGTTATGAATCATATCCTGATTACAGAAGAGGAGGTAGTTGCTGTCTTGAGAAAATTAGGCTTGATAAATCCCCAGGGCCTGACAAGGCATCCTCCTAGAACTTGTGGGACACAAATGCAGAAATTGTAGAGGGCCTGGCAGAGATATTTAAAATGTCTTTAGCCAACGGTGAGGTGTCAGAGGACTAGAAGAGAGCAAATTTTGTTCACCGTTCAAGAAAGTCCAATAAGCAGGGAGATTACAGGCCTGTGAACCTGATGGCAGTTGTGGGTAAATTTTTGGGAGGTTTTCTCAGGGACAGGATACACAAGTATTTTGATAAAGAGGACATAAAAATATTTGATCAATCCTAATTATGGATCGTCAACATGGCTTTGGCATGGTAGGTTCTGTCTAACGAATTCTGTAGAGTTTCTCAAGTACCAGCAACATCCTTGTAAACCTTCTCTGCACTCTTTCAACCTTATTAATACCTTTCCTGTAATTTGGTGACCAAAACTGAACACAATACTCCAGATTCGGCCTCACCAATGCCTTATACAACCTCATCATAACATTCCAGCTCTTATACTCAATACTTTTGATTAATAAAGGCCAATGTACCAAAAGCTCTCTTTACGACCCTATCTACCTGTGACGCCACTTTTAGGGAATTTTATATCTGTATTCCCAGATCCCTCTGTTCTACTGCACTCCTCAGTGCCTTACCATTTACCCTGTATGTTTTAACTTGGTTTCCCCTTCCAAAGTGCAATACCTCACACTTGTCTGTATTAAACTCCATCTGCCATTTTTCAGCCTAATTTTCCAGCTGGTCCAAATCCCTCGGCATGCTTTGAAAACCTTCCTCACTGTCCACTACACCTCACCTCCAATCTTTGTATCATCAGCAAATTTGCTGATCCAATTTACCACATTATCATCCAGATCATTGATATAGATGACAAATAATAATGGGCCCAGCACTGATCCCTGTGGCACACCACTAGTCACAGGCCTCCACTCTGAGAAGCAATCCTCTACTACCACTCTTTGGCTTCTTCCATTGAGCCAATGTCTAATCCAATTTACCACCTCTCCATGTATACCTAGCGACTGAATTTTCCTAACCTCCCATGCGGGACCTTGTCAAAGGCCTTACTGAAGTCCATGTAGACAACATTCACTACCTTCCATTCATCCACTTTCCTGGTAACCTCCTCAAAAAACTCCAATAGATTGGTCAAACATGACCTACCACGTACAAAGCCACGTTGACTCTCCCTAATAAGTCCCTGTCTATCCAAATGCTTGTAGATTCTGTCTCTCAGTACTCCCTCCAATAACTTACCCACTACCGACGTCAAACTTACCGGCCTATAATTTCCCGGATTACTTTTCGATCCTTTTTTAAACAACAGAACAACATGAGCCATTCTCCAACCCTCCAGCGCCTTACCCGTAGACACCGACATTTTAAATATTTCTGCCAGGGCCCCTGCAATTTCAACACTAGTCTCCTTCAAGGTCCGAGGGAATACCCTGTCAGGTCCTGGGGATTTATTCACTTTAATTTTCCTCAAGACAGCAAGCACCTCCTCCTTTTCAATCTGTACAGTTTCCATGATCTCACTACTTGTTTCCCTTAATTCCATAGACTTCATGCCAGTTTCCTTAGTAAATACAGACGCAAAAAAAAAAATTTAAGATCTCCCCCATTTCTTTTGGTTCCGCACATAGCCGACCACTCTGATCTTCAAGAGGACCAATTTTATCTCTTACAATCCTTTTACTCTTAATATACCTGTAAAAGCTCTTTGGGTTATCCTTCACTTTGACTGCCAAGGCAACTTCATGTCTTCTTTTAGCCCTCCTGATTTCCTTCTTAAGTATTTTCTTGCACTTTTTATACGCCTCAAGCACCTTATTTACTCCCTGTTTCCTATACATTTCATACAACTCCCTCTTCTTCTTTATCAGAATTGCAATATCCCTTGAGAACCAAGGTTCCTTATTCCTATTCACTTTGCCTTTAATCCTGATAGGAACATACAAACTCTGCACTCTCAAAATTTCTCCTTTGAAGGCTTCCCACTTACCAGTCACATCCTTGCCAGAGAACAACCTGTCCCAATCCACGCTTTTTAGATCCTTTCTCATTTCTTCAAATTTGGCCTGCTTCCAGTTTAAAACCTCAACCCTAGGACCAGATCTATCTTTATCCATGATCAAGTTGAAACTAATGGTGTTATGACCACTGGAACCAAAGTGCTCCCCTACACACACTTCCATTGCTTGTCCTAACTCGTTTCCTAATAGGAAATCTAATATTGCATCCCCTCCAGTTGGTAACTCAATATATTGATTTAGAAAACTTTCCTGAACACATTTTACAAACTCTAAACCATCTAGACCCCTAACAGTATGGGAGTCCCAATCAATATGTGGAAAATTAAAATCCCCTACCACCACAACTTTTATGTTTCCTGCAGTTGCCTGCTATCTCTCTGCAGATTTGCTCCTCCAATTCTCGCTGACTATTGAGTGGTCTATAATACAATCCCACTAATGTGGCCATACCTTTTCTGTTTCTCAGCTCCACCCACAAGGACTCAGTAGACAAGCCCTCTAATCTGTCCTGCCTGAGCACTGCTGTAACATTTTCCCTGACAAGCAATGCTACCCCCCGCCCGACCTTTCATTCCTCTGCCTCAATCACGTCTGAAACATCGGAACCCTGGAATATTAAGCTGCCAGTTCTGCCCCTCCTGTAGCCAAGTTTCACTAATTGCTATAACGTCATAATTCTACGTGTCAATCCACGCCCTCATCTCGTCTGCCATCTCCGCAATACTCCTAGCATTGAAATATATACACCTCAGAAGATTTTTACCACCACTCACAACCTTTCTATTAGCGGATTTGCTTGAACTTTTAACATCATTTATTTTCATCCCAGCCCCACTGTTAGCTCTGGCACTCTGGTTCCCATCCCCCTGCAAATCTAGTTTAAAGCCTCCCCAACAGCACTAACAAACCTCCCTGAAAGGATATTGGTCCCCTTGTAGTTCAAGTGGAACCCGTCTCTCTTGTATAGGTCCCACCTGCCCCAGAAGAGATCCCAATGATCCTGAAATCTGAAACCCTGCCCCTGCACCAGTTCCTCAGCCACTTGTTCATCCTCCAGAGCATCCTATTCTTACCCTCACTGGCACGTAGCACAGGTAGCAATCCTAAGATTACCACCCTCGAGGTCCTGCTTTTCAACTTCCTACCAAGCTCTCTATACTCACTCTCCAGGACCTCCTCACTCCTCCTTGCTATGTCAATGGTACCAATGTGCACCACGACATCTGGCTGATCACCCTCCCACTTCAGAATGTCATGCAATCGATCAGAGATATCCTTGACCCTGGCACCCAGGAAGCAACAAACCATCCTGGATTCTCTGTCACGACCACAGAACCTCCTATCTGTACCTCTAACTATCGAGTCCCCTATCACTACCACTCTCCTCTTTTTCCACCCTCCCTTCTGCACTGCAGACAGGTAAGTCATCCCCCCCACCAGTATCCAATGTGGTATACTTGTTGTTGAGGGGAATGGCCACAGGGGAACCCTGCTCTGCCTGCCCTTTCCCCTTCCCTTGCCTGACAGTGACCCAATTTCCTGTCCTCTACTCCTTTGGCGTAACTACCTCCCTGTAGCTACTATCTATAATCTCCTCATTCTCCCTAATGATCCGCAGGTCATCCAGCTCCTGCTCCAGTTCCATAACGTGGTTTGTTAGGAGCTGCAGCTGGATGCACTTCTTGCAGGTGTCGTTGTCAGGGACACCGGAGGGCTCCCTGACGTCCCACATCCTGCAAGAGGAGCATTCCAACATCCTGCCTGGCATTCTCTCTACTCTAAACAATCTGGACAAAAAACTTACCGGAAACTGCCCTGGCCTCTGCCTGTTCTCGCCGAAGCCTGTTGAGCCAAAGCCGCCCCACTCTGCTCCCTCTCACTCCGCTGTCCGCTCACAACGCTGCCTGCTGTATAAGGTGGTCTGTTTTTAAACCTTGGCGTGCTACGTCACGTGCCTGCGCAGTGCAGACCCTTCTCCCCGAGCAGTGTTTTAAAAAAAAGACTTTTTGTACCCAATTTCTTCACTCCCTTCTTCTCAGCTGCTTGCTTCAACTGAAACAATGGGCAATTTTTATGGAAAAGGTTGTCAGGTACAGTTGAGGCAGATTGCCACGAAACACAAATAAAGAATAATTGAATTCAGAGTTCCTGGATGACAACAGAGGTAAAATAAAAAAGAAACTGCTTATTATAAGCAGTTATAAGCTGTCCTGATGAAATCAGCCCAAAATGTCAACTGTTTACTCTTTTCCATAGATGCTGCCTGACCTGATGAGTTCTTTCTGCATTGTGTGTGTGTTGCTTGGATTTCCAGCATCTGCAAATTCTCTCCTGTTTGCTTATTATAAGGGTTGGGTTGTAAATACCTATGAAAACCAGACTGACTACAAATGAATGAGGGGAAGTAAAAACTAAGAGAGTGTATTAGAAAACATTGGCTGCCAACATTAATGGAAATCCAAATGTATTCTATAGGTGGATAAACAGAAAAAGAGTAATATATGGAAAAGCAGGAATATTATTTGGGAAATGAATGTGGATGCTGAGGGCTGTATTAAGACACTAAATGAGTACATCAACAGGGAAAAAATGGTTCCAAAGTAGTACTGAAGGATAAAATAGTTGAGACAGCTGATATATTAAAAAAATTATAGAATGTCGGTTTTGGAAAAGTTGGCTGAACATAATGTAGAGACATCACAGGGCAAAATGGATTATTAAAGTAAGTCGGCACAGATTTGTTCAGGACACAATGTATTGAATGAATTTGACAGAAATTTTGATAAGGTGACAGAGTCAATGTAGCATGCAAGAATTTCCAGAAGACTTTGATAAAATGTTAGTAGTCACATCAACAAAGTTAATACACATGGCAAAAAAGAGCAACAGTAGCATGGATATGAAGTTGGTTAATTATTGAACAATAGTGTAATGGTGAATAATTTCTTTTCAGACACTAGGTATATAAATAATGGCATTCTCCAGGGATTGATTTTTGGGACATCTTATTTAATTTATATGAATGACCTAGACCTGGGGTATAAGCCACAATTTCTCAATTTGCAGAAGATACAAAATATGGTAGTACTTGAACTGCAAGGAGAACATCAATACATTGCAGCAAGATACAAACTAATTGGCAGAATGAGCAGGCACATGGGAGTTGAAGCATAACAGAGAAATACGAAACAATTCATTTTGATAGGAAGAATGAGGATAGACAAAATACTTTTCAAAAAGAATTGCAGGGGTAGGGAAACATGAAGATACAGTCATAGAAAGTGGCTGGGCAGACTAAGAGAGTAGTTAACAAGGCATAAGCAATCTGGACATTATTAATAAAGACATAGGGGTCTAAAGGAAGGGATGATGCCGAACTTTTATAAAACAGAGGTCTGACCTTACTGAGAGTACTTTGTTCTATTCTGGTCATCTCCATACAGAAAAGATGTAGAGACATTACTGAGGACTAGAAAAAATTTACATGAAAGATTCCTGGAATAAGGGACAGTGGTTCCTAGGAAAGAATATAGAGGCAGACACTGTTTTCTGAGTAGAAAATAAAGCTAAGGGGAAATTTGATAAACATATATAAAATGAAAAGGGAATCTGGACACAGTGGGTAGTGGAAAGCTGCTCCCATTGATGAAGGGTTGAGCATTAGAGATGATTGGCATGAAATAAAATGGGAAAATTAATAGTAACATAAGAAAACCCTTTTTTATTTCAATACATGGTTGGAACCTGGAATGCATTCCCTTGTGTGGTGGAGACAGGTTTCAATGAAACCTTTAAAGAGGGAATTTGATAAACATGCAGTAAAGAAAAAAAGAAAAAGATGTTAAGATGGGGGGAGCCATTTAGGGTGGAACTAGTGAATTAGAAATGGCGTGCCAAATAGCCTTCCTAAAGGCGTAACCATTATAAAAAAAAATGCACAGAGCACTAATGAATTGGAAACCTTACTTTCCATTTTGTACCACAGAATACAATTATATGTTGACCCACTGAAAGTGACTTAAGACATCTCTGAAGATTAAGTAACAAAAAAACAGTGAAATAGTTAACCTGACATTTCAACAATCCGCAATGAAAGTGCTTTGAGAAAGAAACATAATTCTTTCCCTTCTCACCTGATAACAGATCTTTATCCAATGCTGTCTGATCCAACTGCATTTCCTTACAACTTTCTTTTTCAGGACTCATTACAGCAACATGGCCAGACTCCTGTTTCTTCACTTGACCATTAGAGTTTTCGTCAACATTGATACCATCTGTAAGTGGCTCTGCTGCAGTTGTTTCTTTGGCCACAGGACCACTGAACATATTTTCATCATCTGGACATTTTATCTTCTTAGATCGAGTTCTGAACTGATAGACACTGTAGAAGATAATGATTCTCAGGTTGGAATTGTCCTGGATAAAATTAGCTATATTCTTATGAACAATTTCAATTACCAACAGATTTGATATTTTATTTATTCATTTTGATATATAAGCAATCTGAGATTATGAATTAATACTAAGTTTGAGATTATTATGGAAATATCAATGATATTTTTGATGACAGCTATTTTACAAGTATTTATGACATTTAAGACTACATTCAAAACCCAAATATGACACTTGCATTGCAGTGATATAGTAATTAAAACATGTGTTGGGAGATTAGCTATGGAATTTTACCACACATGTACTGATTCAGAATTATAAAGTACCTTTTCACAGACATTCCAGATTTCCTCTGAGTTACTTTTCTTTGCTTTTGCCAATTCTCCAATTCGGGAGTTGATTCTGGAGTGGGTTTTGTGTGATCAATGGTTTGAAAATCCTTTCCTTGTTTCCAAAGTGAGTATCTACTTGGCTGAAATTTCTCTACGAAGATGTCCATGGATATCTTAACCATGTCCTTCCTACATGTGCACTAAATCAAGAAGAAATATTGCATTTAATAATTACATATGGCACCCAAGTTATTTTTTATATTCAGGACACAGGCTCCATTCACTGACGACATGAATTATGCGGAATAGGTGGTGGATGTTCTTGATCAGTCAAAGCAGTTTGCCACATCTCATCAGTGGTCAGTTAAACATTAACCATCGCAGTTAACAGAGTCATATGGATCAGCTTGGGTTTCCGTCACAAAAGGACTTAACATATGTTTGACTTCACAACTTGCTTCACTGATAAAAGCTTTTTATTTTTTCTTTTATAATTCAAATTCACCAAATGCAACATTTATATGAGTAGAAACAAACATGCTTGGTTGGTTAACAAGAACTACAGGTGTCCCACGCTTTTTGAACGTTCGCTTTACGAAACCTCACTGTTACGAAAGACCTACATTAGTACCCTGTTTTCGCTATCAGAAGGTGTTTTCACTGTTACGAAGAAAGGCAGCGCGCGATAAAAAATCAGCGCGCCAAAAAATCAGTGCACGATAAAAGGCAGTGCGCGCCCCGAGCAGCCGCACTCCCCCAGATTCTCGCCGGCATTGCTTAAACACGTGCCTATGAGTAACCGTTAGCAAGATGAGTTCTAAGGTATCGGAAAAGCCTAAAAGAGCTCGTAAGGGTGTTACACTTAGCGTAAAACTAGACATAATTAAGCGTTTCGAACATGGTGAACGAAGCAAGGACAAAGTGAGTTTGGCTTGTGGAAGCTGACGAAGATGATGTTGAAGAGGTTTTGGCATCCCATGACCAAGAACTGATAGATGAAGAGCTGATGCAATTGAAAGAGGAAAGGATAACAATCGAAACTGAATGCAGTAGTGAACTGAACGTGAAGCAATTGATACACATCAAAGTTGCTGGTGAACGCAGCAGGCCAGGCAGCATCTCTAGGAAGAGGCACAGTCGACGATTCAGGACTCTCGTCCTGAATCGTCGACTGTGCCTCTTCCTAGAGATGCTGCCTGGCCTGCTGCGTTCACCAGCAACTTTGATGTGTGTTGCTTGAATTTCCAGCATCTGCAGAATTCCTCATGTGAAGCAACTGCGTGAGATTTTCGCTGCAATGATAAAGTACGACTTTAATTTTGAAAGGGTACGTCGGTTTAGGAGATATTTGCAGGATGGTTTGAGTCCTTACAAACAACTGTATGATAGAAAAATGCGCAAGGCTCAGCAGTCAAGCAAGCCTTCCACATCAGCCACAGCAGACGATGAACATTGATCTTCGACATTGAGGCGGGCAGTCATATGAGAAGATGAGCTGCCTGCCCTGATCGATGATGAGATGACACCCCCGTGTCCCACCACCCCAACCCCCAGGCCCCGGACAGATACTGTACCGATTCGCGGAGAATGCAACGGTAGCCGGGAGGCACACAGCGCATCTTTAAGAAAAAAGCCGGAATAAACAAGCTAATTAATTAGGTGCCTCCAACATGTAATTGTCGGCCCAGATCAGTGCCGATTTCCGATTGCATCACCTCTGATCTGGGCCAACAATTACGTGTCGGCAGCACTTAATTAATTAGCATGTTTATTTCAGCTTTTTTCTTAAAGACGTGCTGAGTGCCTCCCGGCTACTGCTGCGTTCTTCCTGGCAATGTATCGGGTCGGCGGCCCGGAGGGTGGGGGCCACTGCACCACCCAACCTGCGACGACTCAGTCTAAAACACCATCATCAGTGTGTTCGGCAAGCTGTCTTCCCAATTCCGGTAAGTGATACTACACTGTACATACAATATTTCTACTTTATATAGGCTGTGTATTTTTACGTGTTATTTGGTAGCTTTGGCAGCCTCATAGCTTAAAGGTTACTGGAGAGCGCGTTTATGCCAACAGCGCTTGCGTGAGATTTTCAGCCGAGAGCGCTTGCATGAGATTTTCACTACGGAGATCTGTGCAGGCAATCGTTGTAGAGAAGTATTTCTACTTTATATAGGCTGTGTATTTATCATATCATTCCTGCTTTTACTATATGTTACTGTTATTTTAGGTTTTATGTGTTATTTGTCATGACTTGGTAGGCTATTTTTGGGTCTGCGAACGCTCACAAAATTTTCCCATATAAATAAATGGTAATTGCTTCTTCGCTTTACGACATTTCGGCTTACAAACCGTTTCATAGGAACGCTCTGCCTTCAGATGGCAGGGGAAACCTGTATATGCACTTATCTATCTACCAGTAGTCACAGTCTTCATCATTTTCTTGATCATGAGTGGAGACAAGTAGCTTATAAACAAAGCAAATACAGGACTCCTAAAATACACATGATTATTTTGCAGTAGAGATAAGAGATTAGAGTGTTGAAGCATATAACTCCTTACATGAGATTTTTGTATCAATGGCAATGGAAGAGTTTGGGATAGATCCCATGTACAGTGGGTCTTTCTAATAAATACCTATCTAGAGCCATGAGTTTTGAACACATTTTCTGTTTAGAGAACAGATTCCTCATCCATTTCTGCAATCTTGAAATGTTTATCTACACACAAAAACACATGATCCAATTTAAGATTACAAGAATTATATTGTTTTAGTTCTCCTCATTCTTCGTATCAAATTAATTTGTTCACTAATGCCTGCATTAAGACTCTTAGGACCTGGAGAAGGGTTTTGGCCCAAAACGTCAGCTATGCATTTCCATAGGTGCTGCCTGACCTGCTGAATTGCTCCAGCATTTTGTGTATGTTGCTTTGGATTTCCAGCATCCGCAGAATTTCTTGTGATTTGGACTCTCATTTTATCTTGAAGTGCAATGTAAATACTTCTTAATATAACAGTGTAGACGAAAAGGCAGCCCATAACAAGTAGAGATCACCAAACTAATGGAGGTATATCAACTATGTGTGATAATCCTTCAAATTATGCAAACTATCACCATCTCTACAAAATGTCTTCCTTCACTCCCTTCTGCTCATTAAGTCATATTTGAGAACTAGGCTCAGAAATACTTCTTTCATGCCTCTTCATTTCTATATTTTCCAAAATAAAGTCTTAAATTTTCCCTTTGACCAAACGTTTTTAATCATAGTCGGACTATCTCCATGTTGTTGGCTCAAAGGCAAATTCAGCTGACCATGCTTTTCTGAAACCTCTTTTCTAAAAACACAATTTAAGCTGTCATTTAGTGGTCAGGGTAAATTTATGAACAGGAAATATAAATGCAAAACCTTAATTTTACAAAAAACATGTTTTAATACATTTGGAGAAGCTCCTTCAGGATAAAAGTAAACCTGTGACAGTTGAACAGGAAATCTTCAAATCAACCAAGGGAGAGGAATAGCAAACCAAACTGATGAATGGGATGAAAAGGTGAAATAGTGTACTCAAGCCTACTAATGAATTTGAATATCTTGATATTTTTTCTGTATTTTGTGTCACTAACACAAACTCAGTGGCTACTTTATTAGGTACAGGAGTGAACTGGTGTGGTCTTCTGCTGCTGTAGCCCATCCACTTCAAGGTTTGACATGTTATGAATTCAGAGATGCTATTCTGCACACCATGTTGTAATGCATGGTTATTTGAGTTACTGTCACCTTCTCTCAAGTTGAACCAGACTGGCCATTCTTTCCTAACTTCTCTCATTAACAAGGCATTTCCACCCACAGAGCTGCCAGTGTCTTTGATTTTCACACTATTCTCCATTTGATTTTCCCACCATTTTCTGTAAACTCTAGAGACTGTAATGCTTGAAAATCTCAGGAGATCATCAGTTTTATAGATACTCAAACCACCCCATCTGGCACCACAATCATACCACAGTCAAGGTCACTTAGATCGCATTTCTTCCCCATTTTCTTGTTTGGTCTGAACAAAAACTAAACCCTTTGACCATGTCTGCATGCTTTTATGCACTGAGTTGCTGCCATATAGTTGGCTGATTAGATACTTGCATTAATAAGCATGTATACAGGTATATCTAATAAAGTAGCCACTAAGCTGTGAAGATATTAAGTTGTGTATGTATTGAATGAAATCAAATTCAATAGGGCAAAAATTGGCTTATATGTAACTCCTACAAAAAATATCAAAAAGAATAACAGACACAATCACATCTCATAGCTTCCCAGAGTACCCAGATTATGGGATTAACACTTGGCAAAAAATGCAAAGAAATCAGTCAGATTAGAACCAGAAAGAGGTAACTGATCATGGAAGAATGCTGATGAATTAAATGACTTTCTCATTTCCATATTAATAGTCTTTGTGCATCACCACAACAAACAACACCAATATCATATCTCAAGCCGATTTGACATCCCTCCAAATGAAAAGCTGAAGCTTAATGATCAATATTTTATTTTCCATTCTACTTAACATTGTTACAGCTGCCTTATCAATACACTCAAAACACTGGCGGAACTTAGCAGGTCAAACTGCATCTATGGAAGTGAGTAAACGGTCAACGTTTCGAGCCGAGACCCTTCTTCAGGACTGGAAGGGAAGTGGGAAGATGGCAGAATAAAAAGGTGAGGGGAGAGGAAGGAGGCTAGCGAGAAGGTGACAGGTGAATGCAGGTGGGTAGGAAAGGTAAAGGGCTGGAGAGGAAGGAATCTGATAGGGGAGGAGAGTGGACCATAGGAGAAAAGGAAGGAGAAAGGGACCCTTCAGGAGGTGACAGGCAGTTGAAATGAGCTAAGAGTGGGGAATAGAAGAAGAGGGGAGGGGGAAGGAAAAACTTTTGACCAGGAGAAATTGATATTCATGCCATCAAGTTGGAGGCTACCCAGACAGAATATAAGGTATTACTCCTCCATCCTGAGGGTGGCCTCATTGTAGCACAAAAGGAAGCCATGGACCAACATGTCAGAATGGAAATGGGATCAGAATTAAAATGTTTGATGACCAGGAAGTTCTGCTTTTGGCAGATAGAGCAGAGGTGCTCAAAAAAGCGGTCCCCTAATTAACGACGGGTCTCACCTACATAAAACAGGCCGCAGCCAGAGCACCAGGCACAATAGACGACAACAGCAAGATTCAAGGGTGAAGTGTTACCTCACCAGGAAGGACTGTTTGGGGTCTGAATGGAGATGAGGGAGCAGGTGAATGGGCAGGTGTAGCACTTTGGCCATTTGCAGTGTTAAGTGCCAGGAGGGAGATTAGTGGGGAGAGACGAATGGTCAAGGGAATCACAGAGGGAGTGATCACTGTGGAAAGCAGAAAGAAGGGGGGAGGTAAAGATGTTTGGTGGTAGGACCCCTTTGGAGATGGTCAAAGTGGTTGAGTGCGAAGGTTCATGGAATGGTAGGTTCGGACAAGAGGAACTGTTAAGGCAGCAGGAAGAAGGGGTGAGAGCAGATATTCATGAAATGGAGGAGATGTGGGTGAGTACAGCATCAATGGTGGAGAAAAGGAAATTCTGTTCTTTGAAGGAAGACATCTCTGATATCCTGGAAAGGAAAACCACATCTTGGGAACAGATGTGACAGAGGCGACGAAACTGAGAAAAGGGAATAGCATTTTTACAGGAGAAAGGTGGGAAGAGGTATAGTCAAGATAACTGTGGGAATTTGTAGGAATTAAAATATGTCAGTCAACAGTTTCTACAGAGATGAAGACACAGAGATCGAGAAAAATAGAGGAAGGTTTTGGAAATGGACCAGGTGAATTTAAGGGCAGGGTGGAAGCTGGATGTAAAGTTGATGACACTAATAAGTTCAACATGGGTGCATGATGTAGAACTAATGCAGTTGTCAATGTAGCGGAGGAAGAGGTGGGAAGCATTACCAGGAAAGGCTTGGAAAATGGACTGTTCTATGCAGCCAACAAAAAGGCAGTCATAGCTGCGGCCCATGCAGGTTCCCATGACTCCTTCTCAAGTCTGGAGAAAGTGGGGGGAGCTGAAGGAAAAATTGTTGAGGATGAGGACAAGTTCTGCCACATTGAGGAGGGTGATGGTGAAGGGAAACTGGTTGGTTCTTTCAGTGAGAAAAAAGTGGACAGTTTTAAGGCCTCCTTGATAGGGGATAAAGGTGTATAGGGACTAGACATCCATGGTGAAAATGAGGTGGCTCAGGGCCAAGGAATTGAAAGTTAGTGAAGAGATCACGAGCACGAGAAGTGTCACGGATGCAGGTGGGAAGGGACTGAAGCAAGGGGGATAGAATAGAGTCAAGGTATGAGGACATGAGTTCAGTGATGCAAAAGCAGACTGAGCCAATGGGCTTACCCAGACAGTCAGGTCTGTGGACCTTGGGTAAGACACAGAAGCAAACAGGCAAGATAAAGGAACTATGAGTTAGGTGGCAATGGATGGGCCCATATAGCTGACATTCTGTTTAATCTTAACCTAGTGGTTTGGAAAATAAATCTGTTCATTGCAGTACATGTGACATTCCATAGAGTTTCAAATAGTGGCCAGAAGTCAATAAGTTAAGATTGTGAAACCAAGTAGCACAATGACAAACAATGTAACCCACAGACTGACATCACCATTACCAATCTGGGTACCAAATGTCCAAAGTTCACTTTGAACTAGTATAGATAAAGTCTTTCCTTTCCTGCAGGAAAAAAACATCCACTATATTATTAATAATATGGACACAGAAATTGATTGGTTTTCAGAATTGGCATCCAAGAGGTCTGCAGAGCTCTTTAAACAATTTTAAACTTTAAACAATTATGAAGTGCAATTACAATGCATCAGGATCTTTTGCTTAATTTTCATACAATTAAATCTGAATAGCAATGTGCACAGATGAACAATAAACAGATTTCCACTTTGTATTTGAATCTTTATTTCTTTCTACTATAATATAAACCTGTGACAAAAAAGGCCATTCAGAATTCCTTACATCTGGCACATCATCATTACGTATTTCTATTTCTACAAACAGGTTTGGAAATAAAGCAGAAGAATACAACAGACTTTCAATTAGACTTCTGTTTTAGTGGTATCAGGCCTATGCTCTTTGATACAATTCCTTTTTGTCCTTAGCATAGAAACTGCCATAATCCATACGAATATATCACCAGCACGGCACACCCAAAATGCTGGAGGAACTCCGCAGGTCAGGCAACATCTATGGAAGTGAATAAACAGTCAACATTTTGGGCCAAGACCTTTCATCAGGACCCATGGTTGACCTGCTGTGTGCGCTGCTCTGGATTTCCAGCAATTTCAGAATATTTTTTGTTTTTGAATGTATCACCAAAATAACATAAGTTTTATTTTGAAAACAGTAAGATAAGTGAATTTATTGTGGGCATTAATAACTTATATATTGTATAAAAGTAACATTTCATCTTCTATGCATTTCTTTAGCACCAATCACTGTTGCTCAAGTAACATGTATTCAATGTTACTGCCAACTCCATGATTAACCACTGCTCCAGAATTTGACCCAAAGTGATTTTATAGTCCCTTGGGCACTTATTGAATGCACAACTGATATAGGAATTTCTGCATGATGCAACTTCCTCATCAAAAGTGCAGCTGTTTCTGAACAGTTCATAGCTCACATAATGATGGATGAAAAAGTGGCATCTCAGGAGCCTTATAATTTTGTAGTTACGACTTCCTTTACCTAATAATGACTCCATTAAATTTTCCTTGGTAAGCCCTGATGTTCCAATTAAACCCCACAAGGAAGCAAATCAGGTACAGCCTGGTCCCAAAACAACACATTCTTTTTAATTAAAACCTGCAGCTGTTTCATATTCATCCTAATTCAATATAACTCATGTACAGCATACAAATTCAGCTGAATATAAACTCTAGAACAGTAACTTATATTTGCGAACCAAACATTTATTTAATAAAATGTCTCAACTTATGGGAAATGTACAAAACAAGACTTGACACCAGTTGAGAGAGAGATATATTTAGCTAAATGACCAGACCTTGGTTAAATAGCAGGCCTTGAATAGGATTTATGAGAGATCCAGGGATGGTAGTTCAGAGTTGAGAAACTTGGCAACCAGGAGAATGCCCCCAAATAGAAAACAATTAAAATCAGACTTAAAAGACCAGAAATAAAATAGCTCCAATATCTCCAAATATTTGTAAAGTGGGATTTCCTTTAAGAATCAAGGATACAGTCCTCTGGGAAAAGGAATCTTGTTGGCCTTTAACCTACTAAGTTTGTCTAGTTCTGTCTTCTCTTATGACAGTGATTGTTTTCAGTCCCTCTCGCCTACGTACCCCATGATTAGCTATTACTGGGAAGTCAATGTCTGCTACTACGATCATTTAAAATAATTCTATGACTGAAGGAAGGAGTGGCTAACATGACAGGGCACAGTTTTAAGGTGCTTGGAAGTAGGTACAAAGGAGATGTCAGGGCTAAGTTTTTTTTACACAGAGAGAAGTATGTGTGGAATGGGCTGCCGGTGACAGTGGTGGCAGCGGATATAATAAGGTCTTTTAAGAGACTCTTGGATAGGTACATGAAACTTAGAAAAATAGAGGGCTTGGGTAACCCAAGGTAATTTCTGAAGTAAGTACATGTTCGGCACAGCATTGTGGGCCAAATGGTCTGTATTGTGCTGTAGGTTTTCTCTGTTTCCATTAAATCTTTGTTATTTTTTTTCTCCTTTTCCCCAAAAGGAGGAATACTGATGAAAAATACATTTTCTGAGCTATTGTGGGTTGAAACAGTCAAGGAATTATATAATACACTAAACAGGGCATGAATTAGTAAACAATGTAGAAGAATGAATGATGTATACTTGAACAATGGTAACATGATCAAATGGTGACTTCTTTTACGATGGAAAGAGGAACAAAATTGGTTTATTTTAAAAAGTATTTTGTTGTCTTTGTTTTCTCATCTACATGCTAAGTTGATGTGGAAGGTAATGGGCATCGTAATGGATTACTACATATAGCGATTCAAAAGTAATATTTTCAGTTATGATCGACAGTTGACCGAAACTGTGAACTGACAAACAAAATTAGACAAATGTAAGGTGAAAACGCCTCCTGTACGTGTAAATAGATTTTTAAAAGGAACGCACAGTTGATACTTCAATTAAATACTCATACTATGACGAATTATTCCAGGCATATGCTTTATCATTTACTGAGAGTCTTTTACAGAAGTAAATACAATTTCCACCAAACAAAACAATACTCCCCCACCATTCCAATTTATGGGATAGATAGCTTTCTTGACAAGCAGAAACACAACGATCATCCAAATGGCCCCTGATAAGTCAAAAAAATTTTCAGTGCTTCTACACATGATATTTCTGCAGAGCAAATTAAAGATACCAATGTATTCTCTGTTTATCCTTATGACATAGCAGTACAGAAACATCCATAATGATGATTGCCTAACCATAATGATGATTGCCTAGCATGGTTACTTCTCAAATTCAACAAGATAGGAAATTATTGGAAGAAAATAGCCAAGCATTTTCTTGGGTTTTGCCACTTGTTACAACACAAATTGTCATCACTTTGCCTCAGCAATCAGAGATATGGGAGGCAGGGTTTAAGGGTCGGCACAACATTGTGGGCCTAAGGGCCTGTACTGAGCTGTACTATTCTATGTTCTATGTTTACATGCTGAACGCACAATTTGATGACAGGTTGTTACTGGCAAACCCATTACTTCACTTTACTGTTGGACTCACTGTTCCATCTAAGCTTCACGGGTGTGTGGCAGCACAGTAACTGAAATGTTCCTGTGCACATAGCCTTTGTTGCTGCAGAGCTGGAATTTTCTAATATATAATGTCAACATAATTTTGAAATTACGCTAATATAATTTTGAAATCTATGTTAATATAATTGTGAAATACCTTATCATTATGTGCTAATAAATATAATTCATTAATGCTCTAAATAACAAACGTACTACTTTACTTTCAAATATTTTAGAGCTTCAACATATTTACACTGTCAGTGTTTCAAGTTACAACACTGTTACAAATTGTAACAAACAATAAACACAGAATGGAAGTTGGTACCTCATTGTTAATAAACCGCCAGCCCACTGCCATCCGGTCAAAACATTTTACTTTTACCATTGTGTGTATCAGTAATTTTGACTGCCTGACATCATTTACTTGTACTGAGTGTTGCAGTGTGTGTTCTAGCTTGCTGTATTCTATATTCTGACTTTTTTGGCACGTAACCTTTCAAAGAAAAATCACAATCTAAAAAGATTTTTTTAAATTTAAAAACTGTTTCTATAAAATTGCTTGCATGACTGTGGTTATTTTATTAAAGTTACACATTTTTCATCTTACTGAATTTTTCAAATAATAATTATTATTTTCGCGTTCTCAAATAATAATTATCATTTTTAGCATCCTAAGCGTGTCAAAAAGAAAAGCAGAAGAGTTAAATGCTTTCAAGAACAAAGCTTGAACCAAATTAAAGGAAAATGACATTTGCAACTCAAATTTGCACCAAAAAACAAAAATTAAAAATTGGCAATATTTTTACAGATCAAGAATCTGCCGATGTTGTATACACCACTTGCGTGGAAACTAAAATTGGGGGCGAGTTCAGTAGTGGAAAAAAATGGGAAGAACGAAGGTTCAACTGTACTTTTTTCCATAGATGCTGCTTGGCCTACTGAGTTCCTCCAGCATTTTGTGTGTGTTGCTCGGATTTCCAGTATCTGCACGATTTCTCTTGTTTGTGATTTGATTACTACTCTGCAAAGTCTCGTCTAGGGATGTCTACCCTAAAAAAGTTTAAATCTTCCCTTCAGTTAAACTCTCTCCCACTCTCTCCCGCTGTAATTCCTGTTTTCATCAGTCCTGCCGAAGGGATTCGGCCTGAAATGTCGGCTGTACATTTTTCCATAGATGCTGCCTGGCCTGCTGAGTTCCTCCAGCATTTTGTGTGTCTTGCTCAGATTTCCAGCATCTGCAGGTCTTCTCTTGTTTGTGACCTTAACCAGAAAATTCATAAAGATGCAGTTACCAAGTTACACAACCAGAAGAAATGTGGAATTATGCACTTGTTAACTGAAACGCCAAAAGATTGAGAAGCAAAAGTAAAACAAGATGCACAAAAGTATACTAACTCTGATTCAGTCAAAGTGGTAATTGATTATATTATCTTAGCAATTAAAATTAATGTTTCTGTGCACTCCATGCAAGAAATTCCTGCAGGTGGCTAAATTTGTAAATATACCAGAGAGTTGGTGCGGTAAATAGTAAGCATTTGAATTTGTTGAGCACATCAGCTTTATGCTTCAGAAACAGATAATGGGGGGGGCGTCACGTGATGACGTGGGATTGAGATGTGTAGATCCAGCTCTCCCGCAACAAATTAGTAAAGTACCGTTTAAACAAAACAAAGTTAATAAATATTTTCTGAAAACTATTTATAAACTTTGTAAGACTACTTTACGATATGCCTCCTAAACTGCAACAAAAGAAGTCTGCTGTTACGAAGCAGCCGCGAGAGGGGAAGGAAAAAGGGCCTATTGCAACCATGGAGCCTCGGACTCGGGTTGGATCTCCTTCGGTAGAACAGGGAGCAATGGCGGTGTTAACGGGTTCTTCGAAGAAGGCACCGGAAATGCGCATGCGCAAATCGACACAACGCAAACTACAAGAACCGTCAGCCACTGCAATTGAAAATGACTCAGAGTCAGAATTGGATGCAGAGAACACAGATGAAGAAGAGGAGGAAGAATTGGAAGCGATTGGAAGTAAAGGAGATGATACAGACATAAGAGAGACTATATTGCAATTAACGGCTGAACTAAGAAAAGTAAGAGAAGAGCTTAGAGATACGAAGATGTGCTATAATAAAGTTATGGAAAGACAGGACAAAATGGATAAGAAGCTTCAAAAGATGGAAAGAGCAATGGGGCATATGAATGATAGAGTGGAAAAAACAGAAAATTATTTGCTTGTCTGGAACTCGGAAAGAAATCGACTCTTGGAGAAAGTGGACATGTTGGAAAATTTCAGTAGATGTAATAATATTAAAATTGTTGGTCTTAAAAAAGGTATGGAGGGAGAAAATCCAATAGAATTTTTTCAAAAATGGATCCCGGATGTTTTGCAAATGGAAGAGGAGGTTCCACCAATTGAAATTGAGCTGGCACATAGAGCTCTAAGGCCAAAACCAAAAGATGACCAATATCCACGATCGATTTTAATAAAATTCTTAAGATTTCAAGACAAGGAAAGGATTCTACAGGCAGCTGCTCGAGCTGCCAGGGATAGAAAAGGGCCATTGATAATTAAAGGGATCAAAGTTTTTTTCTACGCTGATATAAGTTATGAACTATTGAAGAGAAGGAAGAAATTTAATCCAGTGAAAAAAACCCTATGGGATCATGGTTATCAATTTATACTGCGTTACCCTGCAACCTTGAAGATTTTTTTGCCTGGTGGAGAAAAATGATTTTTTGATGACTACCAGAAAGCAGAGCGTTTGTGCGAGATTCTCTGAATATTCACCAGATACAAGAACAAATCCAGGGGAGCGAGATAGATTGAAGATGAAGATTGGGTTAAAGAATGGACTTGTTAGATTTTTGAAGCTGGATGAATGTATAAATATATCATTAATTATACGAGGGGGGTAAGAAAGGTTAAAACTGGAGGAATATTAGTTGGGAATAGTAACATTAATTTTGCCTATATATATATAATTTTTTTTTGTTGCGGGGGAGCTGGAAGAAGCACTGATCGATTGCTACGCTAATCATGTGTACAAGCGTGGCTTTTGCCATGACCCGTAAAATGGAGGGGGGTAGTGTTGTTCATTCACAACATTAGTGGGGGGGTATTTTGTTTTTTCTTTTTTTGTATTCTTTCTATCTTTTCTTTTCTTTTTGCCTGGAAGGTTGGGAGGGAAACACATAGCAACATGGTGAAGTTTAAAGAGATTCCCCAAGGAACTATGAGAGTTGAGAAGATAAGTAATGTTTTAGATTGGAGTAACTTTGTTAAGAATAATGACTAATTTATTGAATTTTTTGAGTTTTAATGTTAATGGGCTTAATGGACCAGTGAAAAGAAAAAGAATCTTAACACATATTAAAAAAATGAAGATAGATTTAGCTTTTTTACAGGAAACGCACCTAACAGAAACAGAACATCAGAAACTAAAGAGAGATTGGGTGGGAAGTGTTGTTGCGGCTTCATTTAATTCAAAAGCGAGGGGAGTAGCAATTTTGATCAATAAAACGTTACCAATTAGAATACAAAATGTAATAACTGATTCTGCGGGGAGATATGTGATTATACATTGTCAACTTTTTTCTGAATTATGGACTTTTATGAATATTTATGCATCAAACGAAAATGATGCAAAATTCATACAAGAAGCTTTTCTGAATTTGGCGGATGCACCTGAAAAAATATTAATTGGAGGAGACTTTAATTTTTGCTTAGACCCAGTCTTAGATAGATCAACCAAGGCTGTTATAAAATCGAAGGTAGTAAATTTAACTTTATCATTGATGAAGGATTTAAATTTGATTGATATATGGAGAAGAATCAATCCTAAAGAAAGAGACTATTCGTTCTACTCCCATAGACATAAAACTTACTCAAGGATAGATTTGTTTCTATTATCAATGCATATTCAACACAGAGTGAAAAATATGGAATATAAAGCAAGAATATTATCAGATCATTCCCCTTTATTAATGACAATAATAATGGCTGATAAGGAAGAAGTGGCTTATAGATGGAGATTTAATTCAACATTATTAAAACGTCAAGATTTCTGTGATTTTATGAAAAAGCAGATTCAATTTTTTTTGGATACAAATTTTCATTCAGTGGATGATAAATTTTATTATGGGATGCGATGAAAGCATATCTTAGGGGCCAGATAATAAGTTATACATCTAAAATTAAGAAAGAATATATGGCAGAACTAGATCAATTGGAAAAAGAGATTACAAAAATAGAAAAAGAATCTCAAAGAAATATGTCAGAAGAAAAACGAAGACAACTTGTTAATAAGAAGTTAAAATATAATACGCTTCAGACATATAGAACGGAAAAAGCAATTATAAGAACTAAACAAAGGTATTATGAGTTAGGTGAGAGAGCACATAAAATTCTTGCCTGGCAGTTGAAAACAGAACAAGCTTCCAAAACAATAAATGCAATTAGAACAAGGGCAAATAAAATATCTTATAAACCTCTTGAAATAAATGAAACTTTTAAAAATTTCTATTCTGAATTATATCAATCAGAATCACAAAATGATGTTAATGAGATAGAAAGGTTTTTATCACAAATTTCTCTTCCAAAATTGAATTTGGAAGAACAGAAGGGATTAGATATGCCTTTTACATTAAGAGAAGTTGAAGAAGCTTTAGGATCACTCCAAAGTAATAAATCTCCAGGAGAAGATGGTTTTCCACCTGAATTTTATAAAAAATTTAAAGATTTATTATTTCCTCTTTTTATGGAACTAATACGTCAAGCAGAAAAAATACATAAACTTCCAGAATCTTTTTCAACAGCGATTGTAATAGTATTGCCAAAAAAAGACAGAGACCCTATGAAACCAACATCATACAGGTCTATTTCTTTATTGAATACAGATTATAAAATAATAGCAAAAATTTTATCGAATAGATTATCTAAATATTTACCAAAATTAATACATATGGATCAAACAGGATTTATTAAAAATAGACAATTGGCAGATAATGTAACCCGGCTACTCAGTATAACTCATTTGGCACAAAAAAGGGATGAGAAGAGTATACTAGTAGCTTTGGATGCAGAAAAAGCATTTGATAGATTAGAATGGGATTTTTTATTTAAAGTATTAGAAAAATATGGGTTAGGAACATCTTTTATAAATTGGATTAAAACTTTAAATTCTAACCCTAAAGCTAAAGTAGTGACAAATTCTCAAATTTCAACACCATTTCAGTTAAAAAGGTCAACTAGACAAGGTTGTCCATTATCACCTGCTTTATTTGTACTGGCGATAGAGCCATTAGCAGAACTAATCAGAATTGATCCAGATATTATGGGTTTTAGAGTTAATCAGGAGGAATATAAAATTAATCTTTTTGCCGATGATGTTTTGATCTATTTAACAAACCCACAACATTCGTTACATAAACTATCTTCTAGATTGGATGAATATGGGAAGGTATCAGGTTACAAAATAAATTGGGATAAAAGTGAAATTTTACCTCTTACTAAAGGAGACTATAGTCAATGTCGATTAGTAACCCAATTTAGATGGCCGGTAAATGGTATAAAGTATTTAGGTATAAGACTTGATAATGATGTAAAGAATTTATATAAATTTAATTATTTACCACTGTTGAAAAAAATTCAAGAAGATTTTGACAAATGGATGATACTACCAATAACATTAGTAGGTAGAGTCAATGTTGTAAAAATGAATATATTTCCTAGATTACAGTATTTGTTTCAAACATTACCAATACAATTGCCACAGAAATTTTTTCAAGAATTAAATAAATGTGTGAGAAAATTTCTTTGGAAAGGTAAAATGTCAAGAATATCATTGGAAAAATTGACATGTAAATTTAGGTTAGGAGGGTTACAACTTCCAAACTTTAAAAACTATTATAAAGCAAATCAACTTAGATTTATTGCATCTTTCTTCGATGATCAAAAACCAGCATGGATTAAAATAGAACTAGATAAGATAGGAGAAAATAGACCTGAAGATTTTATATATAAATGGGAATCTAAATGGATACGGGAAAAGAAAGAATCTCCTATATTAACACATTTGATTGATTTATGGAATAAGATAAATGATGATAATGAAACACAGAAATCTCTATTAGCAAGGAGACCTTTGTTTCAAAACAGACTTATTCCTTTTACAATGGACAATCAACTTTTATATAATTGGTACCAAAAAGGGATTAAATTTATAGGAGATTGTTTTGAACGAGGTATATTGATGTCATCTGAACAATTAAAGGATAAATATAAAATATCTAATAATACTTTCTTTTGTTACTTTCAATTAAGGGCTTACTTAAAAGGTAAGCTGGGTCAAACAATGTTTTTGCCAAAACCTAATGAAATTGAAATTTTAATTCAAAAAGGGAAAATTAAAAAATTTATTTCTTGTATGTATAATTTGATTCAAGAACAGACAATTAAACAAGGAACCCATAAGTCAAAGCAAAAATGGGAAACAGATTTGAATATTAATATTGATGAAACAAATTGGTCAAGACTCTGTCTTGACAGTATGACAAATACAATAAATGTTCGACTTAGATTAGTACAATATAATTTTTTACACCAATTATATATTACACCACAAAAAATAAATAGATTAAATTCAAATCTATCTGATAAATGCTTTCGGTGTAATCAAGAAATTGGTACTTTTTTACATTCTACTTGGTCTTGTTTTAAAATTCAACCCTTTTGGATAAATTTAAGAGTCTTATTGGAACAAATTACTGGAACTCAACTTCCACATAACCCTGTATTATTTCTATTAGGTGATATTGAAGGGATAAAACCAAAACTTAAATTGAATAAATATCAGAAAGAATTTATAAAAATTGCATTGGCAGTAGCTAAGAAGACTATAGCAGTTACTTGGAAATCTGATTCGTATTTAAGTATGGATCGTTGGAATAATGAAATGGCTAGTTCTATTCCACTCGAAAAAATTACTTATAATTTAAGAGATAAATATGTAACATTTTTGAATATTTGGCGCCCTTATTTACAAAAGATAGGATGGCATATTTAAGTGCTCGATAAAGACCTTGGTCCCTTGGGGAAAGTAACGAATAATTATACCAAATTTATTTTGAATCCCATGGAGCATGTGGAAACCTTCCAACATCCAGGCGGTTCTTTTCTTTTTTCTCTCTTTTTTTCTTTTTAGGTAGGACTATATATATGGGGGGGAGGGTTAAGGGGAGGGGGGAGAGTAGATTTTATCTTTTCATGTATTCTTTTTGAAAACTCAATAAAAATTATATTAAAAAAAAGAAACAGATAATGGAAGAATTGTGGGAAACTGTTTTCCATACACTAATTGCTAACAAAAGCACAGACATTTCTGTACTGAAAATGTTAATTTTGTATTTTAAGTTTCATCTGTAAAATGAAATTTCCTGTAAGACTATGTTTGAGGATATTTTGAAACTATCTGCTTGTGACGGTATCACATTCGTTGTCGCAATAAAAAAATTACATTAACACCAATCTTAATATTCAATAGGTGGTGATGTTTACGTCAGACAGGGCAAATGTTATGTTTGGAAAGAATAATAGTGTGGCAGCAATTCTTCAAAGAGAAATAAAGCATCTGTCTGATCATTGCACAGAGAAGCCCTGGGATTAGACTATGCATGGGTAAACATATCAATTATGCAGGATATAGAAACATTGCTACAAACAGTGTATACAATGTACAGCAGGTCGCCAGTTAAAAAACAGAAAGCTAGAAGAATTAGCTAATGTTACAGAATGTGATGATGTGTCATTTAGATCACCAAACAACGTAAAACGGCTGTCACGATATTTTACCATTAATGATGAAGTAAGAAGTTTTAATCCAACGTTGCTAAGAGGAAGTTAATGAACGTAACGATCCAATCAGAAACTACTGCCTTAAGACCTTAACCAATCCACAGTATCGAGCAGCATTAACTATCCTTAATGATGTTTTAGAAGATCTGGCATCTCTTAGTAAATTACTTCAGAAAAGCTGTTTGAGTACAATTGAAGCACTGCAGTATGTAAAAACAAACATTAGCAAGTTGAGGTCACAGTATCTTGGTGATACCGTTTATTGGAGTGACAAAGTGAAAGGATCTGCTTACATCTATAAATTCTGACATCGATTCGGCGCCTGTTACTCAATTCATTTAACATATGTGTAATCTCTTGTTTAATAGATTTCTGACGATAAGTTAAGAGAATGGCAAGCTTTTGAACCTGTTGCTATTGTAAAGGAAACTAATTTTAAATGTGGAAAAGAGAATATTGTATCACTGACAAAACAGTTACTATTAAAAACTACAAAAAAAGTATTGCCTCAAAAATGTCACAGCAATACTGTGATTTGAAGTTTGTTGTTTCTGAGAAAGTTCAGGCTGGTTCAATCAAGACATTCACTGCCATGTTGAACGACGTGCTTAGAAATGGAGAATTTGAAGAACAGTCAATTCCTGTTGCATCATTGGAACATTTAGATTAGATTATGAGAACACTCGGTCCTCTTTTATTGTCATTTAGAAATGCATACGTGCATTAAGAAATGATACAATGTTTCTCCGGAGTGATATCACAGAAAACAAGGCAGACCAAAGACTAACACTGACAAAACCACATAATTATAACATATAGTTACAGCAGTGCAAAGCAATACCATAATTTGATAAAGAACAGACCATAGGCACAGTAAAAAAAAAAGTTCTCAAAGTCCTGAGTCGAATGACTCCCGAGTCCCCGATAGCAGGAGGCAAAGGGAGAAACTCCCTGCCATAAACCTCCAGGCACCGTCAACTTGCCAATACCTTGGAAGCAGCCGACCCCAGCCAACCCTGAGTCCATCCGTCCGAAAACTCCGAGCTTCCAAGCAGCCTCTCCGATACAGCCTCCCGAGTGCCATCGACCTCTCCCCGGCCACTGAAACACGCAAAGCCGAGGATTTCAGGGCCTTCTGCTCCGGAGATTCCAGTTACCACACAGTAGCAGCGGTAGCAAAGCAGTCATTTCAGAAGTTTTCCAGATGTTCCGCTGTGCTCTCACATCTGTCTCCATCAAATCAGGATTGTGCACGGTCCCCTACTTGACAAATAACAGATATTCATCACCGAAGTGGTTGCGCGCGCTGTCGTCGCGCCATCTTCTCCCCCTTCCCGGGAGGATATTTCAAACTTCTAGTGCTGACTGTAAACATGGATTCAATTTTATGAATTCAATCAAATGTAAATCCAGACTAGAAGAGGAACATTTGGATGATCTAATGAGGATTAAGATACATCTTTCATCTGGATGTGAAATTAATTTGGACCGGGTTTATAGACAGTGGATTTGTAATATAGACAGACAAGAAAAAGTTTACAAAACGTGAAAGATTTTATTTGCTGTATTTCATTATACTCAGTCATTAATAAATAAAATCAAAAGTATGTAATTTTTCCATTTTCATTCTAAATATTCATAGTATGTATACTACAAAAGAATCATTTAAAATGCCGCGCAGATTTCAGGCCATGTAAAAGTTTCTTGCTCAGAGGAATGGTTGGTCTGTACAACTGTAAAAAAAAAATTAGAGGAAGCATTTGTTGGACTCTACATAAAAATAAACAAAGAAACAAAAAGCTGTTGAAGGATCTACTGTTTTTCCGGCATATATGACGAATAAACCTGTTGAACTTCTTCAGGTTTCAAGCTGAAGCATCAGCTCGCAGATCCTGTGACATTACACTTGGTACAGAAGCCACAAACCCACTTCCTTATTTGGCTGAGAGAAAGGCATTCAAACATTCGAAAAGAACTGAAAGATTTTAACAGGTGGCAAAGATTTGATCTGGAAACCTCAGGATCCAATTACATCACAAAAAGGTTATCTTTTCAGATACACCTAAAGTCAACACAGGAAAAATATTATATTACACCTATTATATCTTTCAGTTAGCAAAGCATTAATTCCATGCCATAGAATTTAGTTATATTTCAACATTGCTGATTCAATATAACTGACACTGAACTTGAATTAAATTAAATTAAAACGCACTATGATTAAAAAAAACAAAAACACCAACTTCCATTTTAAGTTTAAAAGTCTGTTTGCCAAGTCAACCACAATAACACAGTGAAAAAATCCTCTGCAGCAAGAATATACCACATTAGTTTAATACGACAATGAAAATTAGTTGCAACAGACACAAAATGCTGGAAGAATTCAGCAAACACGAGGAATTCTGCAGATGCTGGAAATTCAAGCAACACACAAAGTTGCTGGTGAACGCAGCAGGCCAGGCAGCATCTCTAGGAAGAGGTACACTCGACGTTTCGGGCTAAGACCCTTCGTCAGGACTAACTGAAGGAAGAGCTAGTAAGAGATTTGAAAGTAAAAGATTTAAGAATTCAGCAGGTCAGGCAGCATCCTATGGAGTTGAATAAAGAATCAACATTTCAGGCCGAGATCCTTCTTTAGGACTGGAAAGGAAGAATGAAGATGCCAGAACAAAAAGGGTGGGGGGAGGGGAAGAAGAACCACCTAGAAAGGTGATAGGTGAAGAGAGCTGAAAGACTGGGTGGGTGCAGGTGATCCCTGCTGGCCAGCCTCCTCACCCGCTTGGCTTCACTTGTCTTTTTTTAAATACTCCTCCTTTCCTTCCCCCGACTTTTTTATTCTGGCGTCTTCTCCCTTCCTTTCCAGTGATGAAGAAGGGTCTCAACCTAAAACATCAACTGTTTAGTCATTTACAAAGATGCTACATGACCTGCTGAGTTCCTCCAGCATTTTGTGTGTGTTGCTTTGGATTTCCAGCATCTATGTTCATAAAAATAAGTTATTTTAAAAAACTCAGTGGCCTGAAATCTTAACTCTGTTTCTCATTACATTGTTGATATCTTAACTGCTCAGGTTTTTCAGTGTTTTGTCTTTATTATTGTCTGTAGAGGAATAGTCTGAAGGTAGAAAAAAATCAATGGCATGCAGAGCATGGAGCTCACAGAATTAAGAACCTTAATCTAATTTCAATGCAAAGTATTTTGAATTTTATACTGGGCGGTGGATACTTTAATCAGATTTTCTAAACAGAGCAAATAATGAAATAGCTCTCTACTATCATTCTATACAAATAAATCAAATAATTCTTACTTTCAGAATCCATTAGATACTCTGCTTGTGCCTCAGTTTCTCTGGGTTCACTTTACTTAAACCCATTTTGTGAAGCCCAATCAAAAACAACTTAAAAGGTCTTAACCAAAGTTCATGTTTAGCACTAAATCTGAGATATTGTCAAGACAAAAGATTATTATTGATCATTTCTACACATACTTTGCAATATTTTTGAACAGCAAGCAACAGTAAATGATGCATAAAATCAAACTGAGAAAATAAACATGATCAATTTACTGTATGTGAAAAACACTTAAAAGTCAACAGAAAATACTATCAATATAAAATTACGTTAAGAGTTTCATTCCTTAGGCTTATTACATGGTCAGCTTTGTTAGACAGTCAGCAAAATGCCCATAAGATGCCTGTGCAAACTGAATAGCTGTGAAAGATTTAAAAGTATTGAAACTAATGCCAGGCTTGAGTTCGCCAACAAACTACAGCTGTGTTCAAGGTGATTCTATTAACTTTCAAAATAATAATACTACAATAATGTACAGTGCCTTGCAAAAGTATTCAGCCCCAACCCTTTATTCACATAAATGAGCATTACAACCAGGCTTTTGATCAATTTAACTGAGAATTTTTATTTGTGCATTACATCCTCCTTTTTCACAGTAGAATCCAAAAAAAGGGTAAGTGGTAAAGAATACAAAAATAAAAAATCAAAATCAGAAATGTCAGCAGTTCAAAAGTATTCATCCCCCTTTGCTCAGTACTTAGTTGAACAACCTCTAGCAGCTATTCCAGCCAGTAGACTTTTTGGATAAGTCTCTATTAACTTTGTACAATGTAATGGAGCAAGATTTTCCAATTCCTCCATGCAAAATTGCTCAAGCTGCACCAGGTTAGTTCGGGAGCATCCCGCATTTATGTGCAAATATGCCCCACTCTCTATAACTGTTCGATTTGAATTCTAATTTGGCCGAACTCACTGCATGTAAAACCATGAGAGACTGATTATGTGCTTAATAAAATATGCCAGTAATTCAATAAATGTCAATTTACTATGGTTTTGATTTAGAAACTTGAATACCGTATAGCAACCAGCTAATGGAAAACAATTATACCTAACACATCAGATCACAAAAACTTAAGATCATTAGCGAAAATCTCAGCATTAAAAATGTTAACAACTAAACCAAATTCTCCAAAACCATAGCAACTTACATCATTTATAGAGGACAAAAAAAATGCCCAATATTCAATACAATTTATTTTTGGTATGAAGAAAGCTAAATTTTGATTTGGTTGCATTTTGAATATCAAAAGAAATAAAAGATCAGAGGCAACTTATAAGTAATAAAGGCTTCACAGGTATTAAAGTTAGCTTCCAATGCAATGCTCCTCAGCAAATAATAGGTATGTTGCAAAATGACAAACAGACTTATCTTCAAGTTACCGCAGATAAATGTTAATTTATATTGATTATAAGTCCCATACATAGAAAGAAATTGTCAGGGAATATATAAGCTAACAATATTGTTTACAAGATGATGGAATTCCATAGATAACTTGACCACATCTTACTTCCTCTGGGGATTCAATTACATTCTCAGTTTTGTTACATCTATTCTGACAAAGAAACTTTCCACATCGGTGGTTCCAAGATATGTTCCAGTTTGCTTGATTGCATTTTCACCTCCATTATAGCCAGTAGGACGTCCAACCTTGCCCATTCCATTTCTTGCACTTTGGCTCTGGACACCTCTTCTCCCACACAGAGGATATAGTTTCTCTTGTTCTTACCATCCAGCTAACCGACCAGAGTATCTCCTCCATAACCTCCACCAACTTCAGAATGCAAATAAACCATTCCAACTAATACATGGAGATTTGGTTGTGTGCTTAATATTTAACCTTATTCTACCTGACATTTTACCTCTCCTCTTTCAAGCCTAAATCTTCAAAAACATTTTCCAAGTGACACACCAATTCACATTTTTCTATTCCTATTCAGCACAGTGGATACAAAAGCAGACTGGGTTACAGATTCACAGAGCACTTTCATTTAGTCTGCAACAATGATCTTCCAGCTGACTGTTGGGTAAACTCTTCATTTTACTCACATTTGACTCAATTACAGGCTCTTGCTCTTAATTTAATGGTTTAATATATATATGAAGAAAAGGACCTCAACTTAGTATATCGTACATTACAATCAAACAAGAGCCAGGCAAGGCATCTCCAAAAAGATTGAGTCTTATCCCCTATCCTTAATGTTCAATAGATGTAGGAGCCATGTATCTATTTTCTGTCTGTATTGTATTTTGTGGCACATTTATTATGATCATCTGTCACGTGGGCTGGGACATAGGTAGAAGCAAATGAGTATAGTTAAATATCCACGCTTTGGGTTATCCAGCGAGAGAGTTAGCCAGGAATGATTTTTTTGTTGTTGACCACTTAAATATGCAAATTTCACTAATTGGAATGCTAATTTAGTTCAACTGCTAATTATGCTTCATATCGCTTACATTGCCAATTAGAACGCTTAGTTACGCTGAGTTAAATGCTAAAATCACAAATTTTTTTTAAAGTTTTTTATTGTTATAAGATTGTTTGACGAGACTGGAATTGTAATAAAGGATCGAACCTACTTCTTCCAACTTGGAACTTCGTTATTTGGAAGCACATCATCTAATGTCAATTACCTGTCAATTAGACTCTCAGAGGTTTTAGTTTGTTTTCAAGTAACCACTACGATGAGACTACCATCATCATACCCTGGGGTGCACCATCAGAAACTCAACTGAACCAGCCACATAAATACTTTCACTATAAGAGCTAGTCAGAACCTGGGTATCTGTGTCAAGATACTGTATTTATTGCCTGACACACCATAGCCTTCTAACATCTACAAGGCACAAGTCAGTTGTAATGGAATACGCTGCTTGCTGGACTAATAGAAATATAAGCCAAATTTACCTTATTGTTACTGTATTAACTTGCAAAAACCTGGAATAATTCCACCAAATACTTACACTTCTTTCCAACATTATTGTGCCTTTCCTGAGCAAAAAAAAATCTGCTGAGGAATGCATTAGGTTTCCCTGCATCTGCTGTGGGAAAGGAATTATCAATGTTTTCAGGTGGAAACCGTGTATCAGGGCTTGAAATGTCGACAATTCCTTCTCTTCCACCCCCCCCACAAAAAAAAAGATGCCGCTTGATCTGCTGAGTTCCTCCAGTACATCGCTTGTTGCTCCAGATGCCAGCATCGGCAGTCTTGTGTCTTTTCTAAGGATCTGCACAAAAATCAATGGAGTACAGCACACCATATTAGGCTAGACCAAGACTGGCCATTTTAGAATTGCAATTCCTTTGTGATAAAGACCACCAGTCTGTGAATACGTTTTATTACTTTTGTTCCTTTACAATAGGTTTTAGTTGTCCATTGCACATAATCCGTTCTCCTTTGTGTCTCGGCATTTACAAAAATATTCAAAAGGTGTCATTCTTGAATCCCATATTATTATCTTACCCCTGCTCACACTTGCTTGCCTACTCACATACTCCATCTTTTTGCAAGTTTCTGCTCCCACTGAAATATTTTACTGTGCCTCATAATTTGGTCATCCACTAACCTGTCGGTAGAATGCTCTTCTCCACTAACCAAGTCAGTGATATATATGGATTAGAAAAATGAAACCCAAGTAAAGATCTCTTACCGATATTACTTGTCATATCCCGCAAATCAAAATACTTTTACTTTCATCCCTATTTTCAGTCTGCTATCTCAGAACATATTATCAGAAAAATAAAAGTGGAGGCAATAAGGAGAAAAATACATTAAGAGCCTTTCTTGTGTGAATGATGCAGTAGATCAAGTATGAAACTCTGCATGTTTACTGCAATAGAAAACAAAAACTCAGCAATCACTGTCTTCAAAATTCACATTAATTTGGTAAGAAAATAATGGAAGAGGAAGAAGCTAAAATAAAAACTGCTGAGAAAAATAGCCTACAGTCACATTGATGAATGACTACTAGACTCTAACTAGGTACCATTATATAGGATGTTACTGCAATGTACTCAGTTCCAGCACACAAGAACTCTTCTTTTCAATTATAAGGTAATGGGCTTTTCACAACACCAATGCTTCCAATCAACGTTCTGCATCAAGTTTAGAAGGGACAGTGAATTCTTAAGCTGTCAGGGCAGTTTTCAGTAAAATTAATTAGGTGTGTACACCTAAATACAGCCACTTTTAAAAATATTGCCATGTTTAGAAAGATATTTAACATAATAAGATGCTAACATTTGAATAGTAGTTGCGTTCCTGAGAGATCCACCCTCATTTAAAAAAAAATAATTCTCATGGCAACAATACAATCTTTTGAATTCATCGATTACCTACATTAACAGAGATTTTATTAATGAAAATGTAATGCCAAAAATTCACAATGTAAAGAGCTAAATGTCTAAACCTTAAAAACTAAAATTTTGGATAAGAGTTCTCTTCATTGCATACTGAATGTTATCAGAAATGATTATTAATCCAATCCACATATATAATTTAATTGAACTTCTACATTAGGTTTTTTAAATCTATAACTTTGGAAAACAATTGGGGCCATCACTTTTACTAGTAGAAACAGGAATCAATGGAAACAAGGAAACAAGGAAATCAAGGTACTGGTCAGTCCGCACAGAGAACAGTTTTGAGCCCTTTATCAAAGAAAGGATGTGCAAGCATTGGATAGGGTCCAGAGGAGGTTTATGAGAACGATTCCAGGTATGAAAGGGTTACGGTATCAGAAATGTTTGATGGCTCTGAGCCTGTAATCACTGTAGTTTACTGGAATTAAGGGGATCTCATTGAAACCTTTCTTCTACTGGAAGGCCTAGATAGAGTGGATGTGGAGAGGATGCTTCCTGCAATGAGGAAGTCTAGTACCAGAGAGCACAGCCTCAGAATAGAAGTACAACCCTTTAGAACTTAGATGAGGAGTAATTTACTTAGCCAGAGGTAGTGAATCTGTGGAATTTATTGCCACAGATAGCTGTGGTGTCATTGAGTATATTTAAAGCAGAGGTTGATAGGTTCTTGATTAATAAGAGTGTCAAAGCTTATGGGGAGAAGGCAGGAGAACGAGGTGGATTATAAATCCGGCATTATAGAATGGCAGAACAAGCTTGATGGGCCAAAGGGCCTAATTTTGACCTATATCTGATTAATAACACAATAATAATAAGATATATTGGCTTTATCTTATTAATAATACAAATAGGACCACCTCTCACGTGTCAGTAAAGCCAGATACAGCAGCATATACATTTATGGTCCCCACTTCATTTAATTTTACTCAGGTTCAGTTTCAATATTTTCAAGATTATCCTGTAGTGGTGTGGTTGAATGAGGAATTACAAAGAGCAAATAAGCAGTTGACTCCACCAGTCACTGAGATCTGGTTCCGCAGTTTATGAACTTAATAAGTTTAGTTTTCTACTCTCCTGCAGTTTCCAAATCTGTGAATAAATCACCCAGATACAAAATTGCGTGTGTTACCTTAGAGAAAACTTCACTCTTAATGGGATATCAATTCATAATCATGAATGAATGATCAGAATTCAATTGAGGAATAATTACATACAAGAAAAACGCAAAGGAGCAAAACATGAAATTCTCAGTAACAAAACTCACTCTGTGCAGCATTATATTATGCAAAATGTTATAAACAAAACACTAAACCCTATGAGTTATCACTTTGCAAGTATAATCATTTCTACAGAATAGACGTAAATATCATTCCAAATACCAGTCAACACTCATAGCCCAAGAAATGTAACATAAAACTTGCAAAATCTGCAGGTGAGATCCCACAACGCAAAGATTTCAGCAAACTGCAGTAATATGAAAATTAATGACTTCAGAAAGTGAAGAGGCATCTGCAGTGTCTCCCAATTGTATGCATCAAAAACTATTACATTATTTAAAGGAAAACAAGTGCACAGAACTGGCTATTTGATAGGATTTTTAGCATTTTGTAAAGTGTAAGCAAAGGATGCCAAATTCAGTTGGATTATTAGAACCACAGGACCATAGAACATTACAGCACAGAAATAGGCCTTTTGGCCCTTCTTGGCTATGCCGAACCATTTTTCTGCCTAGTCCCACTGACCTGCACCTGGACCATATCCTTCCATACACCTCTCATCCATGTACCTGTCCAAGTTTTTCTTAAATGTTAAAAGTGAGCTCACATTCACCACTTCATCTGGCAGCTCATTCCACACTCCCACCACTCTCTGTGTGAAGAAGCATCTCCTTAATGTTCCCTTTAAACTTTTCCCCCTTCACCCTTAAACCATGTCCTCTGGTTTTTTTCTCCCCTAGCCTCAGTGGAAAAAGCCTGCTTGCATTCACTCTATCTATACCCATCATAATTTTATATACCTCTATCAAATCTCCCCTCATTCTTCTACGTTCCAGGGAATAAAGTCCTAACCTATTCAACCTTTCTCTGTAACTCAGTTTCTCAAATGCTGGCAACATCCTTGTAAACCTTCTCTACACTCTTTCAACCTTATTAATATCCTTCCTGTAATTTGGTGACCAAAACTGTACACAATACTCCAAATTCGGCCTCACCAATGCCTTATACAACCTCACCATAACATTCCAACTCTTACATTCCGATACTTTGATTTATAAAGGCCAATGTACTAAAAGCTCTCTTTACGACCCTATCTACCTGTGACGCCACTTTTAGGGAATTTTGTATATGTATTCCCAGATCCCCCTGTTCTACTGCACTCCTCGGTGCCCTATCATTTACCTTGTATGTTCTACCTTGGTTTGTCCTTCTAAAGTGCAATACCTCACACTTGTCTGTATTAAACTCCATCTGCCATTTTTCAGCCCAATTTTCCAGCTGGTCCAAAGCCCTCTGCAAGCTTTGAAAACCTTCCTCACTGTCCACTACACCTCACCTCCAATCTTTGTATCATCAGCAAATTTGCTGATCCAATTTACCACATTATCATCCAGATCATTGATATAGATGACAAATAACAACGGACCCAGCACTGATCCCTGTGGCACACCACTAGTCACAGGCCTCCACTCAGAGAAGCAATCCTCCACTACCACTCTCTGGCTTCTTCCATTGAGCCAATGTCTAAACCAAGACATTGTTCCCCAAGAAAACCTAATACTGCAGCTGTTTTATCCTTCAACTGTCTAACAAAATAAATGTTTTTATTTTCCCAACCTCAATTCTTCCTTTTGACCACTATTTTGGCAGTCAAAGAAAATACCAAGATTTATGAATTGAAAAATTCTTTTTACTATACTGTTTCACCTTTCTGCTGCCGCACTTAAAAGCTGATAAAAACCATAATCAATCCTAGTGCAGCTAGCTTTTACACAATAAGCTCATTTCCAAATGGTATGGAAAATATTTATTGTTATTCATTAAGTGCCTATTATAAATGTACACTTGCATACACAAAGAGTTCATGCAAATTTTTTAGAAGCAAGATGATCCAAGAAACATCAATACAGTAGTAGCAACTCCAGTCCACTGTTACTGTGGTACTACATGTTACATAGATCTGTTCACTCTCCTCAAAATGAAGCATCCAGAAGGAAAATTATATCCATTGTCATAGTTAACTTGTATAATTTTAACTGTTTTCTACAAGTCTTACTTACATACAAAGAGAAAATGCCAAGTCTCACCTGTTGAATATTTCCAGTATTTTCTGTTTTGGTTTTACATTTCTAGCATCTACATGTTTTAAATTTTAACTTACATAGGATCACTTAAGAGAAAATAACTAAAGCATGCATGAAACATACATTTGTGTGTCCCTCTCTTTAGATCCCATGGTCTAGGCTCCTAATTAGACACATTTTCAGAATGTCACATTGTTTTGCCCCAGAAATGCTACTCCTATGTTCTTTGTTCTAAACAGCCATAAAATGCAACACACATAAAAGTTGCTGGTGAACGCAGCAGGCCAGGCAACATCTCTAGGAAGAGGTGCAGTCGACGTTTCAGGCCGAGACCCTTCGTTCCAGCATCTGCAGAATTCCTGTTGTTTAAGCCATAAAATGCATTACTTTTGGCATAAATACTATTATCATATCCACCAGTACCTGAAAATGTGTTCAGTGGTTTTACGTTGTATACTTTTGAAGATAAAACACTCCTGCTGTGGCAACACAGAAGATGAAAGCCAGGTTGAATTGAGTGCTATCTGTCTATGTTTCTTTCTGTGATCTCTTGGGTTTCCTGTGGATGCTCCAGTTTTCTACCATGCCCCAAAGATGTACAAGAAATATATAAGGTTACTACAAATTAATCCAAGTAGTAAGTGACATAAAAAGAATCAAAGGGAAGTTCAGAGACGTGAGAGAGAATTACTTGAAAGGAAAAAATAATGGGGACTGAAGCTGATGGGTTTGCACTGCTGGAAGCTGGCATAACTGTTAGGCCAAATGGCCATCTTCTATGCCAGAAACTTTACAACTAGCTGATAACTGACTTTCACATTTCTTAGCCTTCTTCCCCTATTTGCAAATTTTCAACACGTACAATTCATTGAACTAGAACTATATGAATGAATATGTCATCATTTTTTTAAACTCTTGCAGCTTATTTTTATTAGAATTTTCTGTTAGATTAGACACCCAAATACACTCATTTCAATTTATTTCTTTCCTTCTACTCTATTTTGGTTGAAAAAACTTGTAATTTCTAATTAACAATCAAAGAATTCAAATACACTAAGTGATCTCGTAACAGCCTTGTCAATGAAATAATATGAACTGGAAAATATATTTCATTACAACGCTGTGAAATAAGCAAGAAACAAATCTTATTAAAACAATGACAGCAGGAATAAAAAAAATAAAAATCAGAACAAAATAATTATTTGTTGCATTACTGAACGGCAGCTCATGCAAAGGCTACCCACAGAATTAGGAAATGTTTATAGTACAAGGAAAAACAATGATCATTTTAGAGACTGAATAACTGCTAGGAAATAATGACAAAGCTGCATTAAAAGCATATCAATGGTTCTCCACTTCTAAACACCACTATTTTGCTGCAGATTGGGATCAAATATCTAACCTCCTGGATTTGATCCCGAGAACAATTACTCCCAAAGCATTAACATGTGCTATTTTGGGGAGTTCTCTAAAAGATCTTGTCGATCATAGAACCATATTACAAACAACTGTCAGCATTTTCATGGAAGGGAGAACCGAAGGAGATGGAATGGATCAACAAAAGAACTAGATATATATATTAATAACAGCAGAACAAAATATACTTGCACTAAATAGTAGATTATTGTACTTATCAGGCTATTTGTGTCTCTCCCCTACCCCACATATAAAACAACTTAGCTTATACAATGGCAATACTGTATTTTGATATATTAAAAAAATCAAGTGTTAGGGTGAACTATATAAATGGAAAATCAAACTAAAAAATTATTGGAATATAAACATTTTAATTAAAAATTTTCAATGATTTAATATTTGTCTAAGGTTCATCTTCATTGTTTTCCAGTTCAAAGATTTAAATATATTCTATGTAAATACCTTGCTAAACTAAAATATATTCAAAAGCATTTGGCAATCAAAATAAGATCAATTGCATTAAACATAAATACAATACTAAATGCACTTCAAAAGGACAGTGAAGAAAACTTGCTTGTAAAGAGAGGAATTTACAATTTCTGTATTTGAATTCCCAACACAACCCTAGTTGTGTCGTTAACAACAAAAATTGTTTTCTGCCAAATGATGCAAAGAAATTAAAGTTCCAACTGACTGCCAGCTACCATGCTGACTTTGTGGAAAAAATAACATTTAGCAAGATTTGATTGTTATGCCTTTACCTTCCATTAACATTCTAGCCATTAAGCTATTCAATTATTACTCTTCTATAGGAAGCCTAAAACAAGATAAATTTCAATGGTATGCAAATTTATTCTCTGACCTTGACATCTAATCATTTAAAACTAAAGAACATCAACATTACAATATTTCCTGGGCTATGAAAATACAATTTTTATGAAATTTGAATGACAATCAAGGAGACATTATAATTTAAGTGCACAGATTTGAAACAATGGCATATCTTTTATAGAAAATGTGTAATTCAAAGGTGCAGCAAAGGTACCTTCTCAGGTAAAGAATATCTTGAAAGAAAAAGATAAAATTAGAATTAGCAAAACTGAGCGTCTTATTTGTGAAGAGACAGCAGTGTTTGCTGAAAGTTTACATAAATGGTTAGCCACCAAAAAGTGACTTCTGTATATTGCATTAACCTCTACAACATCTTTAAAGCAAATATTTTTCACAATGAGCATGCGATGTTAAAATACAACACCACCGTGGTCTCCTTAGCATCCTCAATATTATATTTAGTTGCCCACCTCTAAAAAATACTTGACTACCTATGAAGCACTTTTTAGCAGCATGACTGTTTTTCTTGTTTTTTTTTCCAGTGTTACTGAGTCAAATCCATGTATATTCTTTTCAGCTCCTCTCATCATTACATCTAACTAGATCAATATCCTTTCAAATCCTTAATGCACAATTAAATCAACTTCAGACTACATACTGAAAATTAATTTGCGGTAGAAAGTTCTGAAAAATGTTCACAGCATGGCACCACAAGGAAATTCTGTTTTGCAAATGGTCAGACGCTCTCCAACCAGGTAATCAAATGATGACGTGTTAATGCACTCATAATTTCATAATAGTCTCTTTAATTCCTGCTTATATTAATTGTCAAATTGACAACAATACTCTAGGTTTGCTTTCTCATGTGGTACACGACAACTTTGTTGGTTAGCAAAATGAATGGCTTAAATGCCAAGGGTAACTATTATCCTATGTCCAGCTCCGTATGTTGTTAATAAGTCTAATTACCTACATCCAGTTGTAAAGTTCTGTCCACTTTATCCAATCATCTCATACAACTCCAAATGAAAAGAATCATGCAAATTGCATAACTTCTTCTTTAATCTTGTCTTCTTAAATAAATGTCACAAAAACACTACAGCAGATGCAGGATGATTTGATTGAGATAATGGAGCACATACCTGTCAAACTAACACAATAGTACTTGTAAAATATGCCCATTATTCTACTGAGGTGATAAAAAAGCAAATTATTCTGAAAAAGGCTCGCTGACCTTAAATGTTATCTGTTTCTTTTCGACAGGTGCTGCCTGACCTCTAGAACTGAGATCACAACTTCAGAATAAGGGCTCAGACATTTAATTTGGAGATCAGGAGTAACTTCCTATCACTAAGGGTTGTGAACACTTGTTACTCTTTATCCTAGACAGTTGTGGTGACCAAGGTGCCAACAGATTTACAGCTGAGATGGACAAATTTTTGGGCACATGTGGACTCAAGGGCTGTGCAGAACATGAAGGATAGCAGAGTGTAAAATAAGTTCAGCTCAATCATTACTTTAGTGAATCAAAAGGTATTAATTATAATGCACAACTGGCAGGAATTAACTGAATGTAAACAGGATAGAGTACACAGAAACAATTGTGCTCCAGGCAGAAATCATGAGCCCACCAGTACTTGTTGGAAGGATAAGGTATTCCAGCACATGGCCTTTCTGGTAATACACCAGAATCTGCCAGATAATAGATTATTTTCCTGGAAGTTTACAGACCCTGAACCCTAGGGTTAGCCATCAAAATACGGATACATTTAAATACAAAGCCAATGAAATGCAATTAGCATCTGACCAGAAGTGCAAAAGAATAGAATTATTTACACAATAACTACGAATAAAAAGTAAGTGCTATAGCACACAAATACAAAAGTACTGAGACGGTCCAATATGGATGCAATATTGCTTAGCGCTGAGATGTGAGGTTCAGCAGGGTCACAGCCTCAGGGAAGAAGCTCTTCCTGTGCCTGCTGGTGTGGGAGCGGAGGCTCCTGTAGCGCCTACCGGATGGGAGGAGAGTAAAAAGCCCACGGTTAGGGTGAGATGCATCCTTGATAATGCTTTTCCCCCAGCCCAGGCAGCGTTTATGGTAGATGTTCTCAATGGTGGGTAATTGGGTGCCGATAATCCGCTGGGCAGTTTTCACCACACACTGGAGTGCTTTGCAGTCCGATATGGGACAATTGCCATACCACACTGAGATGCAGTGGGTGAATATGCTCTTAATGGTACAGCAGTAAAAGTCCATCAGTATCCTGGGACAGAGGTAAGCTTTCTTGACGCTCCACAGGAAATAAAGGTGTAGCTGCGCCTTTCTGATCAGAATGAAGGAGTTCAGGGACCAGGTGAGATCATTGGAAATGTGGACACTAAGGAGTCTGAAGCTTGATACATGCTCCACTACAGCTCCGTTGATGTAGAGGGGGACATGAGTGTGGCTCCTAGCATGCCTCGTCCACAATAATCTCCTTGGTCTTCTGGGTGTTAAGGGCCAGGTAGTTATAGGCACACCACGCAGCCAGGTGCTGGACCTCATCCCAGTAGGCTGTCTCGTCATCCCCTCTGATCAGGCCAACAACCGTGGTGTCGTCTGCGAACTTGATTATGGAGTTAGAACCGTGTACATGAATGCAGATATGTATTAGCTACTGAAAGATATTAAGAAAATTTCTCATTGCAGAAAAACAAAAGGTAAGAGCTTTTTAATTATTTCCATCTGGCTAAGGAAAACCAATGTAACTTCAAGACAGCCATCTTATTAAAGGATAACATGTTTGTTTTATTTTTGTGGAAACTCTTAACTTTTTACAAATGTGAGTTAACTAATGTACACCATTAAAAAGACAATTTATATAATATTTTACTGTTGTGTTGTGTGTGCTTATATTAATTTCCCAACCTCAAGTGATGCTGTACATCAACAAGTAATTGAAAACATAAAAGTTATTAAAAATGCACAATTCTAGAACCATGGCTTGTGCCTGAAATCATGTGTTTCCAATATAATGCAGAGTATGTATATGTAACCTACTGAACATTTTTTATGTCCATTATGAACAAATTAATGTGGCAAAAAATACCTTACTTCAAAATTACTGTATCAGAAAATCAAATGAGACACAAGAAACTTCAGATGGTGGATTCTGGAGCAACAAACGATCTGCTGAAGGGAGCAGCTTCTGTGGGAGGAAAGGAATTGTCAATGTTTCAGGTTCCTCTAGCAGACTGCATGTTGTTCTATATTTAAATCAGAGTTGAACTTGGTAGATTAAATGCTGGTTGACCAGAAATAAATGGAATAACTGTAGAAAATAGATAAATGAAAGGATATAATTCTTGAGCAAAAAGACCAGATGAAAAAAGAAACTGTGAGAATACAAAGTATATAAAGAAAATAAAGGAAACACAAAGTGGAACACAAATGAAAATTAACAATCAACATGAACAGAAAAATATTTAGAACCTTCATAAGGAATTTTATTAATAACAAGGATGAGCAAAGATAAAGTGGGCAATAGATGTGACTAGCTGAGTATATTACTTTAAACAGAGATGAGTAAAAAAAACATGGAAGAAGTGCTAGACAGCTTGAGACAAAGCATCAACTATCATTGGTTAAAATGTCTTCAGAAATATAATTGCTTTTAAGAAGCAGGGGATAGCAAATGTTTCTAATTAGAGGTATGCGTCAATCTACATCCAAGTGTGTCTTCAGGCCTTTGGATTTGAGGAATTCACAAAATTCCTCCTATTTCTTCAAAAATTTTATTAGCAGCCTTTTCAGGACTGCAAGAGTTATCAAGTAAATAAATCCCACTTCTGAAGGATGACCATGAATAGTTAAAACTTACCACTTTCCTCTTCAGTAATAACTCAACAGCATCAACTGCAAGCACTTCCAATGAATTATATTATATTCCACTTCAAGGAAGCGATTGCCAGAAATGACTCTTGATTTCTCACAAGTCTGTGTTTAATTAATGACTTGGGCTGCTTCATTGAACACTGAAATTCACAGATCTGACACAGGTTCAGGGACAACAATTTCACAATCAATAAGCCTAATCAATTCTAGAAAGCTAGAAGGAACAAGTGCATGTATCCATTCCATACCAGCTCTTTCTCATCACTGATTCAATGCAAAATCAGTGATGCAGAAGATGTGGATCTTGGGTTGTACTTACTATTTTTTAGGCTGTTGCTGTGTTATAGCACTATCATATTATTTTAATGTAGCACTTAAGGAGTCATTCTGATGAAAAATCATGGGGTATATTGCATGATCCTTGCAATTCCAAGTACTAATGGCATTATTTCCTTTACATTTAGAAGTTTTAAGCTGACAAATGTAGTCCTCTCACACTACAAGAACTTAGATGATTTGACTGAAGGAGCTGAATAAATTTATGGACAAAAATTTCCATTTGCCTGCACTTTATTCCTTCTATTGATTCAAAATTTAATCCAGACAGTTTTATATGACTCCTATCTTTATATTTTCTTGTATCTTAAAAATTATAGCACCCATATTTGCAAAGTTTCCCCAACTTAAATTTTCTATGTAGAGCTGTATCATGAAGTACTGAATTTTACTGGCATCTGGATACAGTAAGCTACACATGGATTTTTATACAGCAGCTTATATTTACTGTCAAATGCTAACTTCATGCATTTCCTTCAAATCATATTATTATAATAGAGAAAAGGCTGTCCATTTTCATCCAAATGCTTGCTTGATCAGTATGAGCAATGATTCGATTCAAAAAAATGTCAAAGAACCCAGCAGGGCTGAGATTACTTCCATTAAGATAGCAAAGTAAAAATGACATCTGACTATAGCCTTAGAGAACATGCAGCAAATAACATTTCCATATCACGCTCTAATAGTTTCAGCTAGGAAGGGAATTTTAAATGGAAATTAATTCTTTATCTGCTGTCACAAAGTATGGGCATCATTAAACTTGGAAAAATTTAATAGATACAGTATGTCTATCAACAAATATAATTAACCCCAATATAAAATTTATTAACAAAAAAAGGACTACAAAGCCATTGTACCAAAATATTATGGCAAACCTGCTATTTTGTGTTGAAAACAGAATGTAGCAATGTTATTAAAAGGATGTCTAATCTACTATGTAACGATCAGACAGGAAGATCCAATTCTATCAATACTGCAGTACTGACAATATTTTAAATATAAATTTAAAATACAGTGAATTGCAATTCATTTTAAACACCCTTTAATAGTCTATCCAAGCACAACAAATGCACCATGTAATGTTGACCCAAAATAAGAACTGCAATGGGAAGAATTCTAAACATTGCCTTTTGTGACAAAGCTGAAGATTCACTGTATGCTCAAAATATTGACATAAATATATTTATGGCAAAATATTAAACATTAACAATTAACTACAGAGCTTTGAAAAAGTATTCAGCCCCAACAACTATTTTCACATTTTACTGTCTCATTTTTTAAATTTAAAATATCTTGGCGTAGGATTTTGAGCTAATTTACATAACATTGAGCATCGTGTCAAATCAAAAGAAAAATTCCAAAACCTGTCAACAATCTACTAAAACTTAAAAACAAAATTGTGAGGCTGTAAAACTATTCATCCTCTTTGTAATTACCATACTAACTTTCCTCAGGTGCAATGAACTATTAACTTACCAACTCAACCAATTTGTTGATGTAGAAAGTTGGAGGATCGCCTATTTTCAATGACTTCATAAGAATAAATACTCCCTCTCTTTGTAAGGTCCAGTAGTATGGTAGATTTTCAACAGGCCAACCCAAACTGAAGACAAAAGAGCATTCGAGACAAATCAGGGAAATGAGAATAGAGAAGTACAAATCTGGGGAAGGGTAGCAGACCATCTCAAAGGCACTGAATATACCTCAGAGCTCAGTGCAGTCTATCGTGAAAAAGTGGAAAAAAATATGAAGCCACAGCCACACTGCTTGGATCAGACCACCCCACTAAACTTAATCACCGGAGAAGAACAGCACTTACAAGAGAGGCTATTGTGACTCTAGCAATCACTCTGAATGAGCTGCAACTGGAGATAAAGATGTGAAAGGTATTCTTGTGGTTGGATGAGACTAAAGTGGAATGTTTTGGCATCAACACTAAGCAGAACATATGACGTAAACCTAATACTGTGCATCAGCCAGGTAACACCAACCCTCCTGTAAAGTCTGATGGAGATAGCATCATACTATGGGATGCTTTTAAGCAGCAGGAACTGGAAATCTGGTCAGGATTGATGGAAAGATGAATGCTGCTAAATACAGAGAGATCCTGGATAACAACCTGCTAGCCTCTGCCAAGAAACTTAAGCTGAGGAGGACATTTGTTTTTAGAATGACAACAACCCAAAGCACACGGCCAGAGTAGCCATGGAGTGGCTTCGAATGTAGAAAATTGATGTTCTTTTGTGGCCCAGTCAGACCTGATCTTAACCTGATTGAACATCTCTGGCAAGACCTCATGATTGCTGTCCATCACCACTCCCCAACTAACCTAGCATAGCTTGAGCAATTTTGCAAGGAGGATTGGAAAAATCTTGCTTCATCACATTGTTCGCCCCTAAAAGAAAATAAAATCATTTCACAAAATGATCGCTCCCTCTACCATCTGATCTCTTCTCTTGGTTTTCTCATCCACATCATCATCTGACGAATCCTCTGTTTCTGCATCTCCATTAACTACTTTCTGTTTGGCCTTCATCCAGCTGGGCTTTAGTCTTTGCATCTACTTTTACAAGCAACTTTTTATTCCTTGCTTGATAACCTTAATGCACACAGATTAGATTCTAATTCTTTATATTCACAAAAGGCAAATGCTTGCAACTTTCTTGGTGCTCCTTGAACTCTCTTCCAGCTTAAAACCATGCCACGTTTTGCAAGTAACTGCCTGATTAGCCTATCAGATGCTCTCTCAGAAATGTTGCCTAGTTGGATCACTGCTTTCACTACTGTCATGCTTCCTCTAAGCAGTATGGTCCTTCCTTGATCCAATATGCTTTCCAACCACAGGCACAGAGGTTGGTATCAACACCTGTTTGCCTTATTGGGCATGGTTCATGGTGCACAGCATGGAGACAATTGTGGCATCAACCAGTACCTTTCATAATTCACTTTCAGTTGACTCTATTACAGGGGATATGGCATACAAATTATGGATGGCTCTCCAATCAAGTTGAAGTTGTCTCAGCCAATCACGGCCCACAATGCTACCCCTCCCGTTTTTACCACATACGAGCACAATATGGCTTGTTTGTTGCTGTGTTTCACTGTTACAAATGTCACTCCCACAGAAGTATTCTGTTCTTCTGCATAAATTCTTAGTTGGATATCTGCGGGCTTTAGTTCAGTATCTTTGAAATGCCGATGAAACTCATTTTGTAGGACAACTAAAACAGCCAAGCCAGTGGCCAAAACCTAAAGTGTTCTGCAATCAACAATGGTTTAGGTTCTAAATGCTCCTGCAATCCTGTCACAATATCAGCAAAGCTCATTTCTGCTGGTTTGGTTGGAGCAGTCAAAATCCTAAGAAAACTATATGCCAGGGGTAGGCAACCTACGGCCCGCGAAGGTATTTTGACCGGCCTGTGAGCAAATATTGGGATCCTCTGCTTATCCGGCCCACGAGTGATTTTTCCTTATTCTGAGTGTTTCACACGACCACACTGATGAACATGCATGGCGTCTTGTTACACTGGCCCCAGGCTCCATCTCGTTCCAAACCAAACACTGGTATACACGAATGACGGGAAGGCAGACTACCTTATTAATATGTATTAGATACTCTCCGTGCACGCACAGGTTTTCAGACGGTATCGTTCAAATTTGTAAACAGAAACAGCGTCACTGTGTTTTAACAAGAAATCCACACTAAATATCCAGATATTTACGTGTGCTACAATACTTGTTGAATAACTCTCATTTTGAAATAAAATCGAAGAAAAAAATTCCAATGGCAATGAATGCAAAAAGCAGGAAGGTAGACATTGAGTGCCGAAATTTCCAAGACACTTGGACACTAGATTACATCTTCATCGAGCAAGCTGGGAGGCCAGTTTGTCTCATTTGCCTAGAAAATGTTGCTGTGAAGAAGGTGGCAAATATCGGGCGACATTATGAGACCCGCCATAGTGGAAATTTTAACAAGTTTACTCGGCAAGTAAGGAAAGATGAAGTTGAGCGAATGAAGGCTAGTTTCGGAAAACAAACGTCATTTTTTGCCAAGAAAAGCAGTGAAAATGGAGGAAATACCCGTGCCAGCTACGAAGTCTCAAAATGTATTGCAGAAAAGATGAAGCCTTTTACAGATGGAGAGTTTGTCAAAGAATGTTTATTGGCTGTGGTGGATATTGTTTGTCCTGAAAAGAAATCTTTATTTGCATCTATCAGCCTGTCAGCAAGAACGATCACATGGCGAGTTGAAGAAATGCCAGCAGATGTTAAAAGTTGTTTAAGGGATGCCTGAAAAGAATTGCAATTTTTTTCAATTGCGCTTGATGAGAGCAGAGACTTGAGAGACACTGCTCAACTTTCAGTGTTCGTGTGAGAAGTGACCTCAACTTTTCAAATTTTTGAAGAGTCTATTCAATTAATTCCTATGAAGGACACAGTTACTGGAGCAGACCTTTTTGCAGCTTCGTTGAAAATGATGTAAGAAATGAAACTTAATGTGTTGAAGCTAACTGGCATCACAACTGATGGGGCACCAGCAATGGTGGGACAGAAAAAAGGCATCATCGCATTGCTGCAAGGACAAATGGAAAACCTTGGAATCGCACAGACACCGGTTAAAATTCATTGCATTATCCATCAAGAGGCATTATGTGCCAAGTCTTTGAAATTAAAGGATGTTATGGACATTGTTGTGAAGGCAGTGAATCTGATCCTATCTCGTGGATTGAATCATTGCCAGTTTCAGCAGTTTTTGTTGCATACGGAGGCAGAAGATGGCTTATTTCTGCAATGTACGCTGGCTTAGCCAAGGGTCAATGCTGGAAAGAGTATTTGCATTGCATGAAAAGGTGACAATATTCCTTGAAAGCAAAAATGAGGATGCTTCACATTTTCGTGATCCTGACTGGCTTGCAACCTTGACATTTCTTGTAGACATTACATCTCATTTAAATAACTTGAATTTACAACTTCAAGGAAAAAAATCAGCTGATACATGAGATGTATGGTCATATTGTGGCCTTTGAAAGAAAACTGCAATTGTGGGAGTACCAGCTTCAAAAAGGAAATTGTGCACATTTTCCCACTTCTCAAAAAAGTAAAGCACAAGATCCAGACATTTTTGTGAATATGGTCCAAGAACTGAGAAAAGAGTTTTCATCTCATTTTGCTGATTTTCGTTTGCATGGAAATGAGTTCAAGCTGTTTGCTACTCCATTTGATGTGGAAGTGGACACTGCATCAGAAATTTTTCAAATGGAATTGATTGAGAGGGATTCTCCAGGAGGTGCTCATGAAATGAGGTTGTTTCTGGCTTTGTTCCATTAGCGTTACTTTTTTTTTTAAACTTATGATCTCCCTTACTTAATTTATTTTTACCTACACTAGAAGATTTATTCTATACTATTGATCTTTCCTTGAACTGTAACTGTGAAATCTGAAGAAATGAGCACAGAAATAAGTACAAGATCTAAAGGGCGAGTCCCTAAAACCAGGAAGGATTCCGACGGGAACAGGAAAAAAAAAGATGAATCCAAGCAAACTGAGCTATCTTATGATATTCTGTTGAACCTTTTAAATGAAAAATTTGAAGAGCAACATCAAAGTTTAACTGAAAAATTTGAACAACAACGTCAAAGTTTTAAATAAGTTTTAAAGTCAATTAAGGACTCTTTGAAATCGCTTGATTGTGAAGTTAAGCAACATCAAAGTAAAATTATTGAATTAGACGTTGAATCTCGGAAGGGAGATCTGAAAATTAAGAATTTGGAGCAGAAATTATCTTCAATGATGAAACAACTGGAACATTTTAAATCCAAGATTATTGATCTTGAAAACCGATCCAGAAGACAGAACTTATGTATAATTGGTCTCCCCAAGGATGTCGAGGAAGGAGACCCTTTAAAATTCTTCTCCCAACTTTTAAAGGATGCGTTTAGTTCTGTATTCCCCGACTATCCTCCATTGCTTGACTGCGTTCACCGTACAATGCGTCCTATATTGTCCTCCAAATTTAAACCGAGGGCAGTGATCCTCTGTTTCCATCATGTTCACGTCAAAGAGCATCTCTTCGAATTGCCCGTCAGCAAGGTATGATTAAATTTCAACAATATCAGCTCCGTTTAGTGGAAGACTACTCTCCTGAAGTGATGAGGGTGCGGCTGGCTTTTAAACTTCTGATGTCGGAATATTACCAAAAAGGACTCAAACCAGCCCTTTTGTACGCTGCACGTCTAAGAATTTCTCCTTTGGAGGGATCACGTCGTGTCTTCCATTCCACAAGTGCGGCTCGAAGTTTTTTGGATGAGCACTATTCAACTGCTACAGATACTTCGCTCTAATTAGTGTCTAGCTGTTGCAGTATTGGCTCTGTTTTTTGTGCTTTTTCTTTAAAGCCTATAATTATCATATGAAGAAGGTCTTTTATAAGTTCAAGATTTTCCTTTTTGGTTAGTAGTGTAGGTATTTTTCACATCTCAATTAAAGTCCTTTTTTGCTGTTGATGATTTCACTTTACTTTGCTATTTCTAATTATTTGATTTTCATTAACAATTTGATGGTAAATTTCTACTGCATGGATGAACATCTTGTTTATTTTTCGCTTCGTATAATTAAGATGGTGGCCTGTTTTTCTTCTTTCATAATATCTTTTGTTCTTTTTGAATACGCCATCTTTTCAGGCTCCTTCTCCTGTGACGGGGTCCTGAATTACCCCTATGAACTGTGCTCGATTACCCCTATGAATTGTGCTTTTGAAAAGAGAGAGAGCGAGTTATTTAACATCGACATGTTGTTTTGAAAAGAGAGAGAGAAAGGAAGGAAAAGAGAGAGAGAAAGGAAGAAAGAGAGCAAGAGAGACAAAGACTAACTTTTGGACTGTCACTATTAGGCACGAATAACTTTTGGATTTCAGCTGAGTTGGAGAGAGATGGCACCAAGCAGCTCGTAAGTCGCTATGGTGACAGAGGGCGGTGTTATTTGATGAACAATCGACGTTATAATTTTTCGGCTGCATGTTTATACTTCCAAGGACATTTGCGTGCTTGCATTTCTTACACAGTCAAAGGAAGGAGGAGTTATTTGAATTACAGTTGGTACGCAGTACGGTGAGATAAATAGGTGGTCAGATGATATAGACCTCAGACACATGTTTTAGACACAATGAGCTTTGTTGTGCCCTCAGAAAAAGTGTGTTTTTTGTAGGATCGATCAGGCAGATCGATCAGTCGCTCTTGCAGTGAGAAAAGGGATTGACCGGTGGGGAGTTGTCCATGTGTCCAACCTTTGCCTGTGTTGATAGCTCCACCACAGAAAAATTGTCCCCTTTGTTGTGGTCACAGTCGGTGACTTTTAAAGGATTTTGGAGGACAACGAGAAGATCGACAGGGTCAGCTCACCTGAAGACTCAAATCTCTCCCTCTCTCTCTCTCTCCATCACTACTCAACTCAATACCACAAACTGAACTGAATTTTACTCATCATCGTAAGACTGTATCTTTTTACCCCTAGACTTGAAGAAGCTTGGTTTTTCATATATATTTCCACACTTACTGATATACTTACTTATATATAATCATTGCTAAGCTGTTCGATTTATCTACATTTATATTACTGTATTGCGTAGTTACTAATAAATATTATCAGTTAATAGCAATACTGGACTCCAAAGTGTTTTCCATCTCTGCTGGTTCTTTATTCCCATCACGGGGTATGTGACACTCCCCATAATTCCTTTCTTTTTTTGAAGTGCCATTTTTAATTATTCATGTTTGTAATTGATTAATAATATGCATCTGTGCTTACTTCTTTTCTCTCATTCACTTTAGAAATCTCAATATGAAGATTATTATAGTATAGTGTAATTTGTTTTGGATTTCAGGGGGTTCTTTTTAACATTTATCTTTAGAGTTGCCTTCTGGAGAAATGGGGGTAGATTTTGTATTAGTTATTAGTTCTCTTTCTAGCTCTTTCTGGCTTAGTTTCGGGACTTTATGGGTGGAGGGTGGGGGGGGGGGTTTGCTTTTTTTATTAATCTTTTCTATTGGGCTGATTCAGCACTACAAAGATGACTGCAGTGTCATGACTTCCGGTTCCGCTCTGAATATTTATTCCTCTTCCAATTTCATGGGTTTACATTATGGTTAACTCTTTATATACCAAAGAGTTGACATTAAATTATGGCTCAGATTATTAATTTTGTCTCTTGAAATACAAATGGTTTAAACCATCCAATAAAACGGAAAAAGATTTTTAAAGTATTCCAAAGACTGAATGTTCACATTATTTTTGCACAAGAAACTCATGTGAGGAAAGAGGATAATCAACATTTCTTTAGGTTTTGGAAGGAAGAACAGTACCATCCGAACTCCCTGGCCAAAGTGCAAGGAGTTTCAATTTTTATGAATTCCTCAATTACATTTACTCATCAAGATACTGTTTCAGATCCGAATGGTAGATTTTTGCTAATCACTGGGTTACTTTTTAATAAGAAGTTGCTATGGTTAATATTCATGCTCCAAATGTGGATGATCCCAGATTTTTTAAGCACTTATTCACTCCTTTTCCTAATTTAAACGAGTATATGTTGATAATATGTGGTGACTTTAATTGCTGTTTAAATCCACTGATGGATAGATCCATATCTAATCAGGCTTTACCGAATAAGTCGGCTACTCTTATTAACTCTTTAATGATTGACTCTGGAACTTCAGAAATTTGGAGATTTCTACACCCTAAGGATAAAGAGTTTTCATTCTTTTCACGTTTGTCATTCTTATTCCCGAATTGACTACTTTTTTATTGACTCTCGTTTAATTTCATCTGTAATTGACTGCAATTATGACATTATCGCCATTTCTGATCATGCTCCAATGAAACTTTCTGTCAAGTTAATGGATACTTCTTCTACTATTAGACAATGGCAATTTGCTTCAAGGCCCGGATTCTGTTAAATTTATGAAAGAGCAGATTGATCTGTTCTTTTCAACTAATATTACGGAAGAAGTCTCCAACGGGATAGTATGGGATACTTTTAAAGGTTATATCCGCGGACAGATTATTTCTTAATTCTGTTGGTTTGAAAAATCCTATTAAGAATGAAACACTTTTGTTAGTTGATAAAATTAAAGATATTGATAAGAAATATTCTATTGACCTTAGTAGGAAGCTTTATAAACAGAGAGTTGAACTTCAAATGGAACACAGCTTATTATTAACATCCTCGATTGAAAATCAATTAATGAAAACTAGAAGTGAGTTTTATATTCATAGTGACAAATCCGGTAAATTATTAGCTAATCAATTGAAAACTACTTCAGTTAAGCATCAAATTATCAAGATTCGTACACATGATGACACCTTGATAGTTAATCATGACGAGATAAACAAATCTTTTCAAGAATTTTATACCTACTTATACCACTCTGCTTTTCCTCATGATCCCAACACCATGCATGACTTTTTAAGGAAATTGAATTTTCCGAAATTATCACCCGAAGAATGTTTAACATGTTATTTCTTCAATGAATTCCAGCAAAGCACCTGGTCCAGATGGTTTTACAGTGGAATTTTTAAAGTTTTTTTCTTCTATTCTTTCTTCTTGGTTGTCTAGAGTTTTTAAAGAAGCAATCAGATTAGGTCAATTACCACAATCATTTTACGGAGCTTCTATTTCTTTAATTCTGAAAAAGAATAAAGATCCTACTGATTGTGCATCATACAGACCGATATCTCTTTTGAATGTAGATTCAAAAATTTTTTCTAAAATATTAGCAACTAGGTTAGAAAAGGTATTACCTCAAATTATCTCTGTGGACCAAACTGGATTTATTAAAAATCATTATTCATCTTTTAATATTAGGAGGTTAATGAATATTGTTTATACTCCTTCACTTAGTATTCCGGAATGTGTTATTTCATTAGATGCTGAGAAAGCCTTTGACAGAGTTGAATAGCCATATTTGTTTAGTGTGCTTGAGAAATTTTAGTCCGATATTTATATCTTGGATTAAATTGATATATCATGCCCCTGTAGCTTCGGTTTGTACTAATAATCAAAGATCCCCTTTTTTTCATTTATCTTGGGGTTCCAGGCAGGGATGCCCTCTTAGTCCATTATTATTTGATATTTCCCTTGAACCTTTAGCAATTGCTATCCGAGACTCACCTAACATTTCTGGTATTACCCATGGAAATGAAATACATAAGTTATCATTATGTGCAGATGATTTGCTATTATATATTTCTAATCCTGGGAAATCCATTCCCGCTATTTTATCTTTGCTGGCTCAGTTTAGTAATTTGTCTGGTTATAAATTGAACCTTAATAAGAGTGAACCATTTCTCCTAAATATGCAGGTTCCTGTTTATGTATATTTACCATTTAAATTAATTACCGACTCTTTTACATATTTAGGGATTAAAATTATGAAAAAGCATAAGAATTTATTTAAGGTTAATTTTTTACCTTTAGTCATAGTCATAGTCATACTTTATTGATCCCGGGGGAAATTGGTTTTCGTTACAGTTGCACCATAAATAATAAATAGTAATAGAAGCATAATAGTTAAATAGTAATATATAAATTATGCCAGTAAATTATGAAATAAGTCCAGGACCAGCCTATTGGCTCAGGGTGTCTGACCCTCCAAGGGAGGAGTTGTAAAGTTTGATGGCCATAGGCAGGAATAACTTCCCATGACGCTCTGTGCTGCATCTCGGTGGAATGAGTCTCTGGCTGAATGTACTCCTGTGCACACCCAGTACATTATGTAGTGGATGGGAAACAGTGACCAAGATGGCATGCAGCTTAGACAGCATCCTCTTTTCAGACACCACCGTGAGAGAGTCCAGTTCCATCCCCACAACATCACTGGCCTTATGGATGAGTTTGTTGATTCTGTTGGTGTCTGCTACCCTCAGCCTGCTGCCACAGCACACAACAGCAAACATGATACCACTGACCATCACAGACTCATAGAACATCCTCAGCATCGTCCGGCAGATGTTACTTGATCAGATTAAACTTTTGTTTATTAAATGGTCACCAATGTCTCTGTCATTGATTGGTCGGATCATTGCTATCAAGATGATTATTTTGCCTAAATTTTTATATTTATTTCAAGCAGTACCAATTTTTATTCCAAAATCCTTTATTGATAATGTTGATTCCAAAATTTCTTCATATATATAGCAGAACAAAAATCCTAGGTTAGGTTAAAGCATTTACAGGAATCTAAAACGGAGGTGGGGGTTAGCTTTGCTGAATTTTAGATTTTACTACTGGGCAATTAATATTCGATATTTAAAATTTTGGTTATGGGACTTGAACGTAACTTTGGGTTACGTCCACATTGGGTTAACCTTGAATGTAATTCTTTACAAGGGTTTTCATTGGGTTCTATTTTAGGGACTTCGCTTCCTTTTACTCTTTCTAAATTGTATAAACAAATGGATAACCCAATAGTAAAACATACTTTACATACATGGTTTCAGTTTCGAAAATTTTTTGGGTTGAATCAATTTATTTTAGCAAGTCCTATTATATCTAATTTCTTCTTTCAACCCTCTATTATGGATCAAGCATATCTGGCTTAGAAAACTAAAGGTATTGTACAATTTTGTGATCTATGTTTGGATAATTGTTTCATGTCCTTTGAACAATTATCTAATAAATATAATTTGCCTAGATCCCTTTTTTTTAGATATTTACAGATTAGAAACTTTTAAAATACTGTTTCTCCTACCTTCCCGAATTTATATTCAACGGATATTTTGGAAAAAATTTTAGATTTAAATCCTTTCCAGAAAGGTGTAATAGCAATTATTTATAATATAATTATGAAAAAAGTTAAGACTGATTGGGAAAGGGAACTTAAGATCACTTTACCGTTTGAAAAATGGGAAAAAATTCTTCAATTAGTTAACTCATCCTCTATATGCGCTAAACATGCGTTGATACAGTTTAAAGTAGTGCATAGGGCTCACATGTCTAAGGATAAATTAGTTCGTTATTATTCTCATATAAATCCTGTATGTGATAGATACCACTTTGACGTAGCTTCTTTAACTCATATGTTTTGGTCATGTCCTTTTTTGGAAAAATATTGGAAAGATATTTTTGATATTATTTCAACTGTTCTGAATATCGATTTACAACCTCACCCTGTTACTGCAATTTTTGGGTTACCAATCATAGAATCAAGTCATTTAACCTCTTCAGCTCATCGGATGATTGCATTTCTTACATTAATGGCTAGAAGATCCATTTTGCTGAATTGGAAAGAGATTAATCCTCCCACCACATTTCATTGGTTCTCTCAAACTATGCTGTGTTTAAACTTAGAAAAAATTAGAAGTGTTATTTTTGATCCCTCTATTAAATTCGAAAAGACTTGGAGGTCATTTATTCAATATTTTCATATGATGTAATTTGACCTTTCCAAACTTACTCTATTCCTTTTTAATATATGTTGAGAGGAGCGGAGTTGACGACACTAATGGTTCCTTTTTTTTTGATGTTATATAACAGGCCATGTCTTTTTTTTTCAAGTTTAGTTGATTAACACTGTTTAGGTTAGTTTTTCTTTTAGGGTATTTTTTTTCCTTTTTCATGATTTTTTTCCTTTTTTTATATATTACATTTGCATCCTGTATGTTTGGGAGGTTTAATACTCATGTGTTAACTGGGTTTATAGTTAACTATGTTAATCACAATGTAATCCCAACAACTTTGTATCAATACTATGGTATGTTTATCATTATGAAATTAATAAAAATATTGAAAAAGAAAGGAATTGATTGAGATACAGTGTGACAACATATTGAGATCAAAATTTAATTCTGAAGATGTGTCAGTGCTTGACTTCTATAGAAAATATATTCATCCAAGTGGGAAGTATCCTAACTTAGTGGACCATGCAAAAAAAGATAGCATCATTGTTTGGCAGCACTTTATCTGTGTGAGCAATTATTTTCAAAAATGAAGCACACCAAGAACCATTTGAGAACAAGATTGACTGATGCCCATCTGGATAATGTCTTGCCCTTGGCATTAACAAGTCTGACCTCAATATTGAGAAGTTTCAAGCAACAAACAGCATCAAGTTTCACATTGATTTATCAACTGTTTGCATTAAAATTTTCTTTTTTATTATACATACCGTACTTAATTTACCACCATTCAATGCATCATGTTCATAAGTTTTATGTTTAAAGATTCTTTGTGTCCTAGATTCAAAAGATGCCTTGATTGAAATAAACTGCAACTAAACTGAGTTCTTTGATTACTAATTGGCATCCTTGGTTAAGCACAAATGATTTTCGAGCATGCGTTATTCATTAATTTGAGGCAAAACATAACTAGATGTATTTAAATGGATAATTCCCATATTTCAAGTTTCTTATGGCATTTATCTGGCCCGGCGTCCACTCAGTAATACGCGATCCGGCCCACAGAGGCAAAAAGGTTGCCGATCCCTGCTATATGCCTTTAAATTTAATGCACTCAGCAAAACTGGTACTTGCTTCTCATTGGCTGTTTCATTAGCTTCAAAATACCGCTCAATCCATTCAGTATACATATTCCAGTTATTTCTTGTGCAATGGAACATGTATATCTTTCCAATGTAGCTAGCCCTTTCCATTTTTTAAAATTTCTTTCCATTATTATCACCCAGTTGTCACTGTTTATGAACCGTTAATTCTTCCAGTTTCTGTCTTTTTTAACTCACCTGTCTCTGTATGTGTTATGCTGATTTTTACTCAACTGTTCCTCACAGTGCTTTTTTTTTAGCTTGAACATCTTGCTGTGCTTCAACAGGTAGGTAATCATCTCAGGTTCCTTTTAAAAATACCTCACCACCACTGTTATGTTTTGCAACTCCAAAACATTAAACTAATTGTTGAAGAAAAACAAGTGAGCTTGGAATGCAAGTCTAACTCTTTTCTTTACTTTAAGCGAGGTGTAGACATAGCACATAGTAGCGTCATTACGTATGTATGCAATTCACTCGTTTTTACATATGACCTATATTGAATTACGTAAATGAACAAGAAATCTTAATCGAACAATATATTTACAATATTACTCAAATACCACTTAAATATTAAATACACAACCGAAGAAAAATATCAGAACGGATGGTCACATTGAGCAACTTCGGCCAGCTCCAAATAGCTAGATACATGAAACACTGGCCAAAACTTCAAAGGATGGATAGCTATTAATAAACAAGAGCTTCAGCCAAAACATACATATTTTGGGAGTTAAAACATGGGGCTCAGTTTTAACCAGTGATCAACTTCAACTCCTCAAAATGGGACACATCAATAGTTGTGCAAGACAACTCAACATGTGATAATCAGAAATGTCCCTGCATCAGAATTCATTCATTCATATACAAGTAACTTCAAATATAACAAAGCAAGAAGACATCATGTTCTCCAAGCTCATTTTGGCACCTTGTAACAGCAATCTAGGTATCTCCATTCCAAAGCACTTATTCTATAATCATGCAAGTTTCTTTCCTTTAAATTAGATTCTAATTTTGAACACCTACGTCCATTTACCAAATCTTATCTACGGAGTTTCCACTTCCATTGATCTTTGACTATTTTGCTAATCATGACAAAACCTGAACATAGAACACTTTGTTTACATATATCACTCACAAGAATTTTTTGAAGCAACATACACATGCTTATCTTACGCTGCAGGTGGTATTGTAAAGCTATTGGCAACTTCAAAGTGCAAATACCTCAGAGAAAAAAATTGTGTCAGCAACTACACTGGGTGGGACAGTCTCATAATGAACTGAAGGCAGCAGTTTTTATATGCAAGCAAGCTCACTTTCTTTCATTTCCTATTCTTTACAATCCTTTGCAGAACTGAGATAGCCATAACTATCTGAGGTAGATCGGATCTTGCAGCCAGCTTTGGAGCTTACTTCATCTCATGTACGAAGCTGCCTACAAATATATATCAATCTCTATAACAGGGGTTTTACCTTTCCTGACAGAACTTGCTGTCTGATGTCAGTTCCATGGGATCTCTAATGTCCAGCAGCACTGATACCATCACACAGACTGAACAGTCTATCAAATAGAATATTTCTTGCTCTCAATAAAAAACAGGAAGTAGAAAGGTTAATTTTACATTTTAAAGAACATGAAAAAATTAGAATATCCAGGATAATATGTTCAAGTCCATCTGGTCTATAAATACTAACATTTATAACACTAAACAAATAGAAATTTTGAGAGCATTAATAATAAATTTACTACATTCATATATTCTCCACAAGATACCAGACAATTCAATGGTTTGACAATGGAAGAGAAAATGTGAAAGCAAGCTGCTGAAATTATTCTAAGCACAGATAAGCTGAAAGAAATGCAAGACTGTGGTATTCCTCCATGAACAAATTTGAATTGCTCCTTTTTATTGGCATATCAGACAAGTTGTGGTAAAAACAATGCTAGGAACAGAACAAGCAAAAAGAAGATGGACGATTGAGGGAGAAAGAAAGTAAAATGGGAGAGGGATAAAAAGAGTAAAGCACATTTACCAATTATTTGTAGGGATAATACAAGGCTCTGCTTTAACCTGTTGGAGAGAAAAAAGCTAGGGGAAAAAACATTTAAAGAGAAATTAATTGATGAGTGCAGTCAGTGTTACATGTGCAGTTTTAATCATGTGGTGAGACAGGGAACAGTATAGAGAGGGTAAGATAACAAATGGAAAAGATCTGTGATTGTGTGGGAGGCAGGATGATTACCAAAAGGATAACAGTTCAAGATAAAAAAAAACATGAAACGGGAAACCTTCAGTATTATCATCAGACAGAAAGAAATAAATGCATATCCTCAGTAATTCTTTCTGTGACCCTCATCCCAATTAACAAAGGTATTTCAAAAAGTCAGAGTCCTCTTCTGATTTACCAGTAAAATATTTGAAAATTCGAAATATTTCACAGTACCAAAGATATATTTGAAATTTTACAGAGCATACTGGCATCAAGAGATAGACGAACAGTCAGAACATATATCCTTTAGAAAATGAAAGATGTAAGATGTAATTTATCTTTCTGAAATTCAGCGGGATAAAAGAAAACAGGATTTTAACCATAAGCTGATTTTATTTTGTGTTGGAACTGGTGACCTTTACAGGATACAATCATTTCTGAATAACTTCACTAATCCTATCTTTGCTATTGTAACTGCTACCTTGGCCTAAAAACCTCACTCAAAATTCTGTTTTTATTCACAAGCACAGCTCTGCTGAAATAAAATTCACATTGAAGAAATCTGAATTCCTCTTATTTGCTTGGTTAGAAAACATCATTACAAAATCAAATTGAAGAACTCTACTGCCCCCTTATGCTTTTAACATACACAACAGCCATTTTTGTTGCAATTTGTAGTAGTAGTGCAAGATCAGTTTACTTTTTTAAAAAAAGAACAAACTTGATTGAAAATCAAATGAGTGGGTGAGGGGGAAATTTCTCGTAGTACAGTATATTTTGAAGCACTAACAACCTCAAACACAACTGTAACATGTAAATCATGTATTTCCTTAAAATCTGTATCATTATTAGCTCTTAAGAAATATGCAAAAATACTATGCTTCATTAACTCTAATTCGGAGGTTCTCAGTCTTTCTTTATTGTATCACTTTTTCCAGATTTGCCAGCAGTTTCCATAATTCTGCTACTGTTTTATATACAAGAGAAAATCTGCAAATGCTGGAAATCCAGGCAATACACACAATATACTGGAGGAACTCAGCAGGCCAAGCAGCATCACCAGGTCTGATGAAGGGTCTCAGCCCGAAATGTCAACTGTACTCTTTTCCATAAGTACTGCCTGGCCTGCTGAGTTCCCTCAGCATTTTGTGTGTGTTGCATTCTTTTATATATACCATTATCATAACATTCTTAAATAATAATTACAACTATCCCAATTCTTTCAGTCGCCTATGGAAAAGTGCATTAATTGCACTTTCAAACTTAATTTAGGGTCCCCGCCCGCACCATTCCGTGTTTATAACTAAACAATTATCATCTATACCTGTACAACATTTGAAACAACAATCCATCCTAAAAAATCACATTACTAATTAAGCTAATTCAACAATTAAAACTTTATTCAATTTTTTATATGGAAAAACCAAGGGAAATCACGCAATACCATGAAAACACAGATAAATATGATAGTTCAGTCTTGAATTTTGTATGAGCAATTATAGAATTAGCACAATTCAGTCTTTTTTCAGGTTATAAATTAAATCTTAGTAAGAGTGAACTTTTTCCGATTAATAAACAACTTCCCTTGTATCATAACTTTCCGTTTAAATTGATTAATAATTATTTCTCATATCTTGGGATTAAAATTACTTATAAACACAAAGATTTATTTAAGACTAATTTTTTACCCTTAATTGATCATATTACTCAACTTTCATCTAAATGGTTTCCATTATATTTAACTTTGATTGGTCGTATTAATGCAGTTAAGATGTTTATTCTGCCAAAATTTTTATATATATTTCAGGCATTACCAATTTTTGTTCCAAAATCTTTTTTTGATAAAGTTGACTCTAAAATTTCTTCATTTATTTGGCAAAATAAAAACCCAAGACTGGGTAAAATACATTTACAGAAAGCCAAGAGAGATGGAGGTTTGGCATTACCTAACTTTAGATTCTATTATTGGGCAATTAATATTCGACATATGAAATTTTGGTTACCTGACCAAGTTACACTATCCATCCCTAAATGGGTAGTATTGGAATTACAATCTGCTCAGGGCTATGCACTTGGCTCTATTTTAGGTTCCTCTCTTCCTTTCGATTTGAAACGCCTCAAACTGGTTTCTAACCCGATAGTTAAATATACCTTACGTATTTGGTTTCAATTCAGAAAATTTTTCGATCTTAACCAATTTGGGCTAGCGATCCCTATTTCAGGTAACATATTTTTTCCTCCCTCTTTCACGGATCGTGCGTTTCAAATTTGGAAGACTAAGGGTATTTCACGGTTTTTGGATTTGTTTTTAGATGGTTCCCTTATGTCTTTTGAACAATTATCTACTAAATATAATTTACCAAGAATACATTTTTTTAGATATCTTCAAGTTAGAAATTTCCTAAGTACTATACTTTCTTCCTTTCCAATGCTTCCTCCTACATATATTTTAGATACTATAATTAATCTTAATCCATGTCAGAAAGGTGCAACGGCTATTATTTATAATATTATTATGAAACTTAGGAAAGCTCCATTTGATAAGACTAGGTCAGATTGGGAACAAGAATTGGGTTCTATTATTTCCGTGGATGACTGGGGGCAGATTTTACAATTAGTCAATACTTCCTCTATCTGTGCTAAACATTCCCTAATTCAAAGTTGTTCATAGAGCACATATGTCCAAAGATAAATTAGCTCGTTTTTATTCTCATATTAATCCTTTTTGTGATAGATGTCCGGGGCAGATAGCTTCCTTAACTCATATGTTTTGGCTTGTCCTACTCTGGAAACTTTTTGGAGAGACATTTTTAATATTATCTCAAAGGTATTGAATATAGATATCTCTCCTCATCCTATTACTGCTATCTTTGGATTACCTAAAATTTCCAGTAATTTTTCCCCTTCAGCCCGTAGAATGATTGCATTTCTTACTTTAATGGCGAAAAGATGTATCTTACAACATTGAAAAGAGCCTAATGCTCCAACTACCTTTTTTTGGTTCTCCCAGACGATATTATGCTTAAATTTGGAGAAAATTAGAAGTAATCTTTATGATTCCTCATTTAAGTTTGAACAGACCTGGAGATCTTTTATTCAATATTTTCATTTAATGTAATTTTTTTTTCTCTTTTGTTTCATATTTATATTCCCTTCTTGCTTTTTTTAACTGTTTTTAATGGAGGTTGGGTTTGAGGACGTGATTTTAAGTTTTTTAGCTCTACCTGTTTCCAAGTTAGCTTTGCTTTGCTTTTAGTTTAGTTGCACGGTGGGTTTTTTGGGGGGTTTTTTTTCCCTTTTCTCTATTTATATATAAAATTAGTATACTATTATTTTACCTTATTATTTTATGTTTAAATTGCACTGTTTGTATCAATTTTTTTCGGTATTAATATCTCCTGTAATTTTTAACAGTGTATTAGTGCTTATATGGTTTACCTTTTGTATACTTATTTAATAAAAAGATTTAAAAAGAAAGAAAAGCAATTATAGAAAATCCTAACGTGTTTTATGTTGCAATATTTGTTCCATACTAATTGAGGTAAATCCCCCTGCCCTTACAACCTAATGCTGGTTTAATCCAGCATTATACAATCTCTTCCACGTTCACCAAGAGTTAAGCACACCACAGTCTGGGAATCCTTGCTTCAGCCTGTTGATCTGAAGTTTTCCATATCATCAATAAAATGCTGATGGGTTCCATATTGATTTACGATGGGCTGGAGCATTTTGCAAAGAGCAAGTTATCACCATAATTTGACTGATATTTTTTTAAAAGATACTCTACTTCCAAAAACCCTTTCTCTTTAACAGAATAGCTACCCAAAGTATGGATGACATACTGTGAGTTTCGTAACAAATTAATATAAAAACTTATCCAAAATAGGCTTCAATTATGGACTGGAAATCAAATATTTCTTCTTTTGTTTAATTGCTTCCATCTTTTCGTACATCCTACAGGTTTTTTTAAGCTCCTCATGACTTAACTGCTCTGTTCATTTCTTCCATCTCTTAAGATCTGTTAACTGGTCACTAAAATAAATGGTAACAGATGTTACCCGAGCTGTGGACAGAATATTCTATTTTTCAGATTTCAAACAGTATTTTATAGACAATAGACAATAAGTGCAGGAGTAGGCCATTCAGCCCTTCGAGCCAGCACCGCCATTCACTGTGATCATGGCTGATCATCCACAATCAGTATCCAGTTCCTGCCTTATCCCCATAACCTTTGATTCCACTATCTTTAAGAGCTCTATCCATCTCTTTCTTGAAAGCATCCAGAGACTTGGCCTCCACAGCCTTCTGGGGCAGAGCATTCCATATACCCACCACTCTCTGAGTGAAAAAGTTTTTCCTCAACTCTGTTCTAAATGGCCTACCCCTTATTCTTAAACTGTGGCCTCTGGTTCTGGACTCACCCATCAGCGGGAACATGCTTCCTGCCTCCAGCGTGTCCAATCCCTTAATAATCTTATATGTTTCAATAAGATCCCCTCTCAGCCTTCTAAATTCCAGAGTATACAAGCCCAGTCGCTCCAATCGTTCGATTGTTACATTGTTTTCTTTTTGCTTAAATACAAGCCAAATGCAATTTTAGAAAAATGCTCAGCAGTTCAGTCAAGATTATTGACATCATCAGGGCAAAGCTACTGTTGTCTCATGATATTACATTGTCTCCAGATGAATGAAAATGGCATTAACACCAAAGGATATTTAATACAAATTATTTCATATTTAACTTATCCATTGACAGGAAATCAAGGATTTTTCTGCATGTGGATGACATAAATGAAATTGGCCAAAAGGACACATTTCTGTGGTGTACGCTTCTATGATACCAGATCACAAGCTGGAGGATGGCCATCTATATCAAGAAAAGTAATATTCTCTTTGATCAGGTGGCACAATGTTAAATATACCTTTTCAACAGTGTACAAACAAGGACATATTTTTCCATCAACTGGCATTTTTATTTTCTTGTGAAATACAGTAAAATGAGGTCTAAGATCACATGACACTAAATTATCCAATCCATTTTAGATCTTGAAGAATAAGTAATACTGCAATAACTTTCGACTTTAACACTGCAAGTGATAATCAAATATAAATATTTTTCATTATCACTGGCCAGAATATGATCATGGCTGGTATTTTACCTCATTGTCACTGTCCTGGTCTAACCCCATATCTCTCAATTTTCTTAAGATGTAAAAATCGTTTGATCTCTATCTTGTTTATACTCAGCAACTAAGCCCACAGAACCCTCTTGGGTAGAGGATTTCAAAAATATCTATTCTCAACTCTGTTCTGGATCACTGACCAATAAGTTTGAAACTGTCACTGTTGGATGCACAACCAGGGACATCATGAACTCTGAAAAATATTCTGTCAGCACCATTACACCTCATTTTTCTTAATCCAAGAAAACATTGACCCAAACTGCTAAATCTCTTCTCATATAATAAACAAGGCATCCTCATTTTAAGGAAGAGGTACAGTCGACATTTCTGGCTGAGACCCTTCATCAGGACTAACTGAAAGAAGAGCTAGTAAGAGATTTGAAAGTGGGAGGGGGAGGGGGAGATTCAAAATGCTAAGAGAAGACAGGAGGGGGAGGGATGCAGCCAAGAGCTGGACAATTGATTGGCAAAAGGGATATGAGAGGATCATGGGACAGGAGGCCTAGGGAGAAAGAAAAGGGGGGGGGAGGAAACAAGCCCAGAGGATGGGCAAGGGGTATAGTGGGAGGGACAGAGGGAGAAGAAGGAGAGAGAGAAAAAGAATGTGTATATAAATAAATAACGGATGGGGTATGAGGGGGAGGTGGGGCATTAGCGGAAGTTTGAGAAGTCAATGTTCATGCCATCAGGTTGGAGGCTACCCAGAAGGAATATAAGGTGTTGTTCCTCCAACCTGAGTGTGGCCTTCTCACTATACCCCTTGCCCATCCTCTGGGCTTTTTCCCTCCTCCCCCTTTTCTTTCTCCCTATGCCTCCTGTCCCATGATCCTCTCATATCTCTTTTTGCCAATCAACTGTCCAGCTCTTGGCTCCATCCCTCCCCCTCCCCCTCCCACTTTCAAATCTCTTACTAGCTCTTCTTTCAGTTAGTCCTGACGAAGGGTCTCAACCCAAAATGTCGACTGTACCTCTTCCTAGATCCTGCCTGGCCTGCTGCGTTCACCAGCAACTTTTATGTGTGTTGCTTGAAATTCCAGCATCTGCAGATTTCCTCGTGTTTGCATCCTCATTTTAACCTTGAATCTCAAATTTGGTTCAGTATTTCTTACATCCTGGCATTGGGCCATGTCTCATCCATACAGAAATGCAACATTAGCATTTACAAGGCACACATAGAGCAGTGCCAAGCACATGGGCTCTATTTTCATTTGTCCACTCTTTCAGGGAAAGCGCAGATTTGAAGCACACATTCACAAAGGAAGACAGATCAATAGATAATTCCTTGATTTTCTTTCAAGTGACCCTTCTATCTTAATGGCTGAACTCTCCCACCTTAAAGGCAGGAGAATTTAAAAATACACAATGCAATCTGGTAAGTCCCCAAGACTTGATGGCTATCCTGTAGAATTTTATAAAAAATTCGGAAAGTTGCTCTCTCCGTATATGTTGGAAATGTTTAAGGATTCTTTTGTGAAAGGTGACTTACCCTCTACTTTTTATGAGGCTTCTATTTCTTTAATTCTTAAAAAAGATAAAGATCCTACTGACTGTGCTTCATATAGACCTATTTCATTACTGAATGTTGACGCTAAGATTTTGTCAAAGATAATGGCCAATCGGTTGGAGAATATTTTGGGTAAAGTTGGCTTTATAAAGGGTCGCTATTCTTTTTCAAATGTTCGGAGACTATTTAACATTATATATTCATCCTCTTCTAAAACTCCATAATGTGATGTATCTTTGGATGCTGAAAAAGCGTTCGACTGAGTCGAATGGGAATATTTATTCAATGTTTTAGAGAAGTTTGGCTTTGGTGTTAATTTTAATAATTGGATTAAAATGATATATAAAGCCCCTATTGCTACTGTTGTCACTAACAATCATAGGTCTCCTTTTTTTCAGCTTTCACGGGGAACAAGGCAAAGCTGTCCATTAAGTCTTTAGTTGTTTAATTTAATATTAGAACCCCTTGCTATTGTTCTGCGTGAGGCTAAAAATATCCATGGGATCTTTGTGAATGAGACCATGCATAAGGTCTCTCTTTATGCTGATGACTTATTAGTTTATATATCTAACCCTGACGAATCCATTCCTGCCTTGCTAAAATTATTTAATGAATTTGGAGGTTTTTCAGGATATAAAATAAATTTTAGTAAAAGTGAATTGTTTCCTTCAAATGATTCTGCCTCTATATATGATAATACTCCTGTTAAAGTTTCAGACTCTTTTAGATATTTAGGTATTATAATTACTAAAAAAGATAAGGTGCTTTATAAAGCTAATTTTGTTTCCTTAGTAGGCTCTATGAAGTATTTATTTAGTAGATGGAGTTCACTTACATTTTCACTTGTTGGTCGTATCCATATAGTTAAAATGATGGTTTTACCAAAATTTTTATATTTATTTCAGAATATTCCTGTTTTTTTGACTAGGAAGTTTTTTGATTGGATTGATTCTATTATTTTATCTTTTATTTGGAATAATAAAAGACCAAGAATTAGTAAATGAGTAAATGTCATTTACAAAAATTGAAAAAGGATGGAGGTCTTGCTTTGCCTAATTTTAGAATGTATTATTGGGCTGTTAATGTGTGATATATGCCTTTTTGGTTATACTGGGTTGATAAGAGTGATCAGCAAATTCTGGTAGACCTGGAACTGAAAGTTGTAAAACAGTTTTATTTAACCTCGTTATTGGGAGCTCCTTTACCTATGCAATTAGTTAAAGTTGTTAATTTAAACCTATATCCTGTGATTAAGTATTCTTTACAAATTTGGCTCCAGTTCCGTAGTTTTTTTAATCTTAAAAAATTTAAACTTTGTAGTTTAATTTACCGAAATTACTTTTTTAAGCCTTCTTTGAGTGATCGAATTTTTTTACTTTGGAAAAATAAAGGTATTAATTCTTTTTTGGATTTATTTAAAGAAGATAGATTGATGTCTTTTGAACAATTAATTGATAAATATTCTCTTTCATACTCACACTTTCCGCAATACCTTCAAGTTAGATATTTTTTACAAAAATATTTAAGTAATTTTCCTTACATATTGGAGGCTGACCTGTTAGATACTATTATGAGTATGAATCCTTTGATTAAGGGTTCTGTTGGAAGAATTTATAATTTATTATTACAATGGGATAAGCATCCTTTATCTAAGATTAAACAGGATTGGGAAAAGGAACTTAATTTGACTTTTATGACGGAGGATTGGATGCCGATATTGAAGTTGGTTAACTCTTCTTCAATTTGTGCTAGTCATTCATTGATTCAATTTAAAATTGTACATCGTTATCACTTGACAAAGGAGAGACTTTCTATAATCTTTCCTAATGTTGATAGTCATTGTGATAGATGTAAAACTGAGATAGCTACACTGACACATATGTTTTGGTCTTGTTCTATATTGGAACAGTTCTGGAAGTCGGTTTTCTCAACAATTTCTAAAGCACTTAAAATTAATTTACAACCTAATAAATTAACTGTGCTCTTTGGAATAGTTCCTCAAAATATTCATAGTATTTCTGTGTCTGACCAACATGTTATTGCATTTGTTACATTGATAGCTAGGAGGGCCATTTTGTTGAAGTGGAAGGATACATCAGCTACCACTTTGTCACAATGGTTCTCTCAAGTGATGTTATGCCTTAGTTTATTGAAAATTAGAAGTCCAACCCTTGAACCTTCAATTGATTTTGAGAAAAGATGGGGCTCATTTGCTCGTTATTATCATTTGAGTTAATTGATATAATTTTTCCACCATCTAATTGTAAATTTTTTTAGTTTATTTTCTTTTCTTGCTGGCGGTTTGATGTTTATTTTTAGAAGCTTATTGTATGACGCATGACTCCAGGGTTGTACACCTAATGGGTTCTTTTTTTTCCTCATTTTTCTGCTTAGTAGGTTTTTTTTGTTATCACAAAATTTTTTTTCAATCTTTAAGGTAATGTTTTTTTTGAGGCATTGTAGTGTTGTTACTTCGATATACTCATGTTATTTTTCCTGTATATAACAATAAAAAGATTTGAAAAGAAAGAAAAGAAAGAAAAATACAATTCCCATAGAGTCATGTTATAGAATTTTTGAGCCATGTAACCGATGAATCATGAATCAGAACACTTGGATCATACAGCCACTTCTCAACTAGATTTTACATCCCATTTCAGGACAATTAGCTGTGTCAATTAACCTACCTACAGGGACCTCTTTAGGATGAGGGAGGAAACTAGAGCACCCAGAGAAAATTCACAATGACAGAACCAAGATCAAGAGCTACAACTTGAATCAATGTGCCACCTAGTTCTATACATGGGAAATCAAGCCATGCTTAGAGATACAGAGAATGAGTGGGAGGCAGTGCATAAAGTAAATAAATACAAAAGAGATTAAATGGAATGCCGATGGTATAAGCTGTGAGACTATGGAAATGCAGAATGATTACTTAAAATTGCTGTGGGAATCTGGAAGAGAAATTGGTAAATTGGTTTATTATTGCCACATGTACTGAGGTACAGTGAGAAACTTGCCGAGCATAACTTCCATACAGATTATTTCATTACAGCAATGCATTGAGGTAGTACAAGGGAAAGTAACAACAGAATGCAGAATGGATACACGATTTCTTTCCACTGACATTGCATGACCTGTTGAGTTCTTCCAGCATTTGCGTGTTACAACAGAATGCAGAATAAAGTATTACAGTAGAGCGCCACAGTAATGCAGCAGTTAGTGCAATGTTATTACAGCTCAGGCTGTCGAAGTTTGGAATTCAATTCTGACATCCTCTGGATGAAAGTTTGTGTTTTTCCTGCGCGCATGGGCGCTCCAGTTTCTTCCCACAGTCCAAAGAGATCCCCACCATTGAGCACATGTACACGAAGTACTGTCGCAGGAAATCAGCATTCTCCACCCTCCACCCAGGTCATGCTCTCTTCCCGCTGCTGCCATCAGGAAGTTGGTACAGGAGCCTCAGGACCCACACCACCAGGTTCAGGAACAGTTATTACCCCTCAACCATCAGGCTTTTGAGCCAGTGGGGATAACTGCACTCGACACATCACTGAACTGTTCCACAACTTATGGACTCAATTTCAAACCTATGGACCCTTCTTCTCAGGTTCTTGACATTTATTGCTTGTTTTTTGTTTATTTATTTGTTTTTTTTCTCTTTCTTCATTCATGTTTTCAAAGTTTGTTGTCTTTTGCACATAGGTTGTTTGCCCGTCCCGTTGGGTGCGATGTTTCATTGATTCTACGTTCCTTGGAGTTACTGTGTATGCCCGCAAGAAATTAATCTCAGGGTTGCATATGACATAAGTGTACTTTTATAATAAATTTACTTTGACCTTTGAAGACATACTGGTTAGTCAATTAATTGGTCATTGTAATTTGTCCTGTTAACTCAATGGGTTCCTGCCGGAAGGGCCTGTTCCACACTGTATTTCTGAATAAAATTAAAAATATAATAAAGTTACAGAGAAAGTGCAGTGTAGGCAGACAATAAGGTGCAAGGCCGTACTGAGATAGACTGTGAGATCAAGAGTTTATCTTTTCATACTAGGGGACTATTCAATGGTCTTATAACAATGGGACAGAAACTGTCCTTGAATTTGGTGGTAAGTGCTTTATGGATGTTGTACTTTCAGTCTGCTGGGAGGGGGGAGAAGAGAGAATATGTGAGGTGGTTTGGCTCTTTGATTACATTGGCTGCTTTACCAAGGCAGCAAGAAGTATAGACAGAGTATATGGAAGTGAGGCTGGTTTCCATGAACAGTGCCCACATCTCTATGCAGTTTCTTGCAGTCATGAGCAGAGCAATTGCCATAGCCAGCAATGATGCATCTGGATAAGGTGCTTTCTAGGATGCATTGATAAAAATTGGTAGGGGTCAAATTTCTTTGCTAAGGAAGCAAAGGTGCTTATGAGCTTTCTTGGTCATGGTGTCGGCATGAATGGACTGGACCACCCAGTGATGACTTTCACTCCTAGGAACTTGAAGGAAAGCTGGAAATTGGAATGAAAGTGCTCATCAACTACAATTACTGAACTTAATGTTGACTTCACCAAATAGTAAAATATATAATTAGGTCAGAACAGAAAGTGAAAATTTGGAAGCATTAACTGTCCAGAAAGAAAAGACACATTTTCAGCTTGGCAGGCTACTACAGTGGAGAATGCCTGTATCAGTACTGAGAATTCAGCTTCTTGCCACCCATAACAAATGGATAAAAGAAAGGAATGTAATGTATCCAAGCTTTGAAGCTGAGACAACAGGCTCAAGAAACAACACAGATTATGGGACCAATTTGTCGAGCACCTTCAATCTGCCCTCCACAAAAGGCGGGATCTCCCAGTGGCTACGCATTTCAATTCAACCTCCCATTCATACATGTTGGTCCATGGCCTCTTCCACTTCCATAATAAAGCCAAATTCAGATTGGAGGAACAACATCTCATATTCCATTTGGATAGCCTCCAACTGGATTTCCAACTAAACATTGATTTCTCTGTTCTTCCGGTAATTTATTCCCCTCTCCCTCCTTCTCTCTTTATCCCCATTCCAGTTACCCTCTCACCCCTTCTCTTCTCAACTGCGATCATCTCTCTCTGGTTCCTAACCTCCTTCCTTTCCTTCCATGGTCCACAGTCCTCCCTTATTAGATTCCTTCACCTTCAGTCCTTTATCTCTTCCACCTATCATCTTCCAGCTTCCTACTGCATCCCCTCTTCCCCCATCCACATCCCCGTTCAGCTGGTCACACTTATCACCTGTTAAGCTTGTACTCCTTCCCCTCCCTTCCCTTTTTATTCTGGATTCTGCCCCCTTTCTTCACGGCCTGAAACATCAACTATTTATTCCCTTCCATAGATGCTGCCTGACTTGGTCAGTTCCTCCAGTAATTTGTGTATGTTGTCCAGAAGTACTTTCCTGAAGATTGAGCAACTGGACAAGAAAGTTGCAGATACACTATATAATGGGAAATATAGTTCTAATTTTGAGTTGAAAATTGAAAAACAGGGTAATTTCTGAATAGGGTCAAACAAATTTCTGATGTACAATGGGATCTAGTTGCACTTTCATTTGAAATCTATAAAATTAACATAATGCTATCCTCAATATCCTTCCCAATCTTTCCATACAACATAACCTCCTCATCATTATAATCAGTATAATGAATTTATGTTGTAGTGTCTCCAACACATTTGGCCTTGGTGTATGGAAGACTTACGAAACATGCTACTACAGCTTCACAAACACATGTACAAATGCAGCATGAATCCTTCACTTTTACTCGGCCCCACAACAAAAAGGATCAAAATACCAGGTCAAGTTATAAGGGCAAACAGAATGCTGCTCCTACAAAAGTGGTGGAGTAATTTTTTTCCTGCAATTGTACACAGACTGTACCTAGAGTTGAAAGCTAAAGCCAATGCAGCGTAAGTTCAATAGACTGATTTCCGGAGAGAATGAGAAGGCCTTTTGAGAGAGCAATTGCACTGAAATATATGAAATTGTCAGAAGAACAGATAAGATGCAAGTTGAAAGGTGGGGTCTTCTGGCCAGCAGATTACAACTAGGGAGAGAGAACTGTCACAGCTTTAGGAGATCAGCCATTGGCAACTAAGAAGAGGAGATTTTTCTCCACAGAGAAATGTGAATTGTCTAACATAGATAACATCATCCACATGGGTGTGGATGATTAGTCACTGCGGATTAGTAACTAACTTTTGGGCATGAAAAGACATGAGGAATAGGAAGAAAAGTGCATCTTACTAAATAGAAAATGGACTCAACAGATTATAGGGTGACAGACACTTCACTGACAATTTTATAAGAACACCATTAGCAAATAATTCTCCATCACACCTGCAGAGCCAAAACCAATCCTGCACTCCGTAGCTGAGAGACAGTTTATGTATAGATAAGGTGCTAGAACCTTGGACAACATAACCCTTCTCTAAACCAGGAGTACAGAGATCAAATAGAGAACCATAACTACAGCCTTGGCAGACAACATCTTGTCCAATGAAAACAATGTAGATTAACAAGCATAGACTTCACAAAATGCATATCTCACTAATCTTTAAATAAACTCCGAAAGCAACAGGGGTAGGGACTTCCATTCATGCACTTAATAAAATAGGTAGATTGCTTTCTGGAACTGTAGGCAGATTCAGCAAGGATTAATAAAACAATTTGAACAAAACTAGAATAAAATGCAAATGTCACTGAAATCCTCCATTTGCTTTGGTTGCCATTCAACTGGTTGTCTTCCTTCTTCACAACTGTTGCTTGGTATACCAGAAGTCTCATTAGTATATCACATGGCTTACTTTGGCATCATTACTGGGGGGAAAGGGTGTCAGATTGATGTAACGAGGCAAAAATGTGATTAAAATTAAACAATCTCCAAGAATCATACAATTAACCTTATTTCAGTCGATGAAAAAAAGTGTTGATATATGGTCTTTTCAAGTTAATGTTACCTGATCCAATTGAGTGCAGTCACTATGAATACACTCAGGGCACTAAAGCATGAAAATCATACAACAATGGGTACCTACAACATACCAATGTATTACATACCTCATTATACAACTGAATAATTGGTCTGCAATTTTTATAGTTTTACTCAGGACAACTGTGATGGGAAAGTTCATGATCTGTGTATAAGTTTTGCAAAATAAATGTACCAATACAAAGAAGTGTAAAAAATTATCATTGCTCCAAAGGCCAGACGAGCTCATTACATATTTATTTAACAAGACTATAAGACTGCTACATTGTAAAGCACTCGAATTCTTACCTAGGTGCATTCAGGTGTTCATGCTGATTTTTTTAAAATCATCCTTAAGCTCTGCTTTGAGTGTATTTTTTTTCATCAGTCTTTTACACGGCATGCCCATAATCAAGGAAAGTAACTCAGATTTTTTTCCTTGGCACCATTTCAAAGTACTTTGTTCCAGTACACATATTATTTTTCCTCAACAATACTTGCTTCCAGTTCTATCATCCCAATAGAGCTCTCCCAGCAGATCACCATTTTTTTCCTCATACAGAGTCCATGAAGCAAATTGCTTTTCACCCTTTATAAGCAACAGTGAGACCAGAAGCTGCTGCCACATAAAAACAACAATTCTTTGGAAACGTCTCCAAACAGTCAAGCTGAAAATCTAACTCTAAGTTTCATTTTACAGCCTGTCAGTTTTCTGATGAGAAACTAATGAATGTGGCACCAAACAAATCCATCACATCCAACATCACAACAACAATGCTTTACACTAGTGAGGGGCAGAGAGGGACGGGGGGTGGGGAGATCAAAAGTACAACCTGAAGGTTAAGATTGTGATCTAACAAATGCACAATAAGCATTTTGCAAGATAACAAGGTTTTGATTAATTCTGCACATAATTCAGAATAAATTAGATTTAGGACAACCTCAAACTATAACCAAATATTCAGCAAACAAAAATAGATCATACAGAAACATCTCCTATTAGACAAAGACTGCCCGTAAAGTATTTAAAAGAAGTAATTCTAAGAATATTATTAGTGGCTCACAGTTTGCTGGGAATTTCAAGTAGGGTTCCATGGTTCGCAGTGTAAGTACTGGTATATTCTGAGTCTCTTGCACAATTACTTAAGTTCCGTAGTTCCATACTTAATGGTCTGGCCAGCAATTACTTTACAGCTGTGCCCTGCAAGATTTGGAATCACCAGCAGTAAAAATTTTCTGAGTTTATTCCTGTGATGGGAAAGTTGCACTGTAGAATGACTGTATATTTTTAGGAAAAATATTGGGATCAGGATTTTGCTGAGATTTCCCAGTATTAACAAAGAGGAATCAGCTTTCAGATCCACAAGCTCACTCATTTGACTGGTTGGGGTTCATGGCTGTGGGGAAGAAAGGAATAAACAAAACACGCTGTATTTTCCAAAATTATTTCTAATTTGTTTAATAATTGTAACTATCTCTGGAATGTTCAGCAACTTTTTATAAATATATCTTTAATATTTTAAGTGTTTCTGAATGTCAAGGGCATGATATAATTTAGAAAGAAACGCTGACATCAAGCAAAACTAGGGATGGAGCTCAGGCAGCTACGTTTTCTGGCAAGATTTATTCTGGTCCATGTATGTCAAACCAATCTACTTCATTCAAGATTTCAGTGTTCTGGGGACTGACTAGGTGAGCAACATTTGGCTAACTGTGTAGGAAACATGGAACACAAGTCATGGGCAAATGTCAGTAAGATCCGGGCCAACGTGCAGTCATACATACAATAGAGAATAAGGGTTGAAAAGCTACAAAACTTAGCAGTACTCTTTTTACAAATATATGCCTGACATTCAATAATTAAGAGAAGATCAATACAAATATGATTTTGTTTTATGAGCAGAACAGTCCAGACATTGCAATAAAAATAATGGTGCAGCTGCCCTTGAGCTTACATCGGATAGCAATTTCTGGCATGTGCACACGCAAGCACTGTAGGAGTTCCCCTCCAAGTTTACCTTACCAACAGAGTCAGCATTCAAATATGTGTAATGGCATAAAGTTACAAAACCTGCACTGATACCTACTAAATTCTGAAAAAAAGCTTATTAGTTCTAATCTCTCTTCCCCCATCTTTCCCTCAATTATTTTGTATATTAACAGGGATTCAATTAATGCAATACCTGTTTTAAATTACATTGTTGTATGATTTGAATAATGATAGATGACATAATTAAAAATGAAATAAAGTAGTATCATATGATTCTTCCATGCACATAAATGTTCCAACTTCAATATTCAAATAAAATTGATTTTCCCATTATGCTCTCCCATTTAATAACACAAGGCAAAATGCAGACACTTCTGGCAAACTTGTCTGTTACTTATAATTACCTTCTTCTAATTTCTAACGTCCATTAATCCAATGGAATTCATATGAAACAACTTTTCTTACCTGCAGGATTTTTAAATTAGATTGTTATGGAAATAATTAACAATATCAAGAATTTTGGAAACTAAGCATTACAATGTTCAATAAGGGCAAGGAAATAGACATGAAATACCGCTGCATCTACCTCAAGATGACTCTTGTGATATAAAAAAAGATCTAGCCCTGAAGTAAAAAGAATCATGATTTAACAGAATAAAAGGCATTTTACTATTGCTCGTAAGACAACTACTTTTAAAAATGGCAAATCATTTTTCATCTGATATTCAATATTCTCTAAAGAAGCTGTCCAGAGAGGGATCAAAACAAAGCTCCAGTACACAAGAATATCATTTATATTATTTTCAGGGAATGAAATTGCCCAGCGATTGTCTTAAATATTAAGTTACAGAATAATACTTGAGAACACAGAAGGATGTTCCCAAACATCATAAAGCAAAACTTGCAAGATGCTTGTTTGCAACTTTCAAACAATCTAATCATATTTCTATTCCTGTCACTACACTGAAATAGCACATATAAAAGCTCAAAGCAACTGTAAAAGAATAATTGTTCCTCAGCTTTCTCAACAGATTTGTAACTTTGCAGATGGTTGAACAAACCATCTTCCAATTTGCCTTTCTCCACTAGTGTCCATTTGGTGGAACTCTAATTGGTTGATTTCATTCTTATTTAGCCATCGTCACCGGTAGATACCGAGGATCTATCTAAACCTTTCCACCTGCATTCTGTGAAGATGCAGTTTTTCAGCTTCTTTGTCTGAAAATACGGCACCAGCTTCCAAGTATGGTTATGACAAGCAAATTTACCTCATCGAGGTGACTTGTCATCTTTGGACTATTAAAATCCTATCAGCTTGCTTATTCAAAATCCACCCTAGGTTCCTATCCAACCAAAGTTTGGGAAGATCAATGGCACTGGCCACAACATAAAATTTGTTCCCAACTACAAACTCAGCCCCAGCTTGGAAATTGTCTCATGTACAACAAAACCATTCACAATTTTGATTTCATCATGTGTCAAGATAATAAATTTCAATCTATTTAAGCATTGTCACAACAACTATTTTTCCTAATTTTGTGGCTTCAACTCTGTCTGTCTAATCTGTTCTACTGCTGAAATTCTCGACCAAGCTTTGCTACTTCTAGATTTATCTGTCCCAATTCTAATCGACTTCCATTGCTTTATCCTGCATAAAACTGAGGCCATGCAAAATTCTGCTGCTCATGTTTTAATTTACATAATATTGTGTTATCAATTATCTGTGAAATACCACAAGGTGTTTTACTGTGCAAAAGCCTCTAAATAAACAAACCAATTGTTGCTGAAACTAAACAACTGCCATAATAGATCTATTGATTAAGTCAGAAGCATTTTGTACTTGTAAAGAATACAATTAACTTAATTAGTGAGCTGCGTTTTTCTTAAAGCAATTCTGTGTACAGAACTTTAAAGGGATGACAGACTTATTGCGTCAAACTGCATTATACAATTGGACATAAAACCAGAGAGCTGATCATTGAAGTGATCACATCATTTGTGGCTAAAACACAAATTTCAAAACAAAAGATGCTCACAACAAAAGGACAGATTCAACTATTTTGAAAAAGAATAGTTTCTCTTCTATCTTACATTACCCACAGTATAAAAGCCTCTTGTATAAACCACTGAAGGAAACAGACATTTGTTTTCAGGAATACATAATTTTCTTTCAGGTATAAAATCTTGGAACTCTCTCAAAGTTCAAAATCAGTTCTTTTGAACTGTAAGAAGCAGTCCTCAAAATTCACTGACACATGAGAAAAGCAGGCATGGAATACAGAACAACAGTTTAAGACACATTAGAGAAAAGCATAACAGCAATCAACTAATCATAATACATATCTTCAAAAAAAAAAGATGGAACTACAGGTATACTCAAAACCCATCAAGTTTGATAGCAGGAAATACTGGTTGTCCACCTATGTCATACAAGATCCATGCACTAATTCATCTAGCATTCAATAAGGGGATTAAAGGGACCTAAATAATAGTCAAATTTGGAGTAAAAATAAATTAGATGAACAGCACATTTTATTTTCTAAGTAGAAATCTTACAACATTGTCCATTTGTTTATTTTAAACATTGCATTGTTTATTTTTAAACTCCAGAAGTAGTTCACTAGATGCTCTGCCCACCAAAATGTTTTCCAAGTAGCTTGTAATTAATAATATATGGAAGGTGAGAAATGTTTACACTTATCTGATAAAAGGACTGAATTTATAGAATCACTGAGAACAGACAAGACAGAAAAGGTTTGTACTAGTGTCCTCCCATCCTTCCACATCCACTGGGGGGAGGTACAGGAGTTTGAAGACCCACACTCAACAATTCTTCTCCATCATCAGATATCTGAATGGTCTATGAACAGTAGCTCATTACCCTTTGTTGCACCATTTATTTAATTAGCAATTTTGTGTCTTTGCACTGTAATACTGATACAAAACAACAAATTTCACCATCATACATCAGAGGTAACAAACTGATTCTGATCATTAGAATATTCTTTATTCCTTGCACCTACTTACACTTATCTAGTCTCTCTGTAAAAAGATTTGTGAAATTCAGCCTAACCACATCCTTTGGGACAAGAGTTCTACTTCCTCGCTCTTCAGAAGTACAAGTGTTCTCTGATTTACTAATCTAATCACTTGATGGTTTGATATCAACACAGTTTAATTTCTCTCATACCAGATGGAAGCTACCCTTCTGCTGCAAATCCAAATCTTCCATAAAATTAACTGTATCAGGTCACCCTATCAGCCTTCTCTTTTCAAGGTAGAACAGTGGATGTTGTGTATATGGATTTTAGCAAGGCATTCAACAAAGGTCCCCATGGTAGGTTCATTTAGAAAACCAGGAGGCATGGGATCCAGGGGAACATGGTTGTGTGGATTCAGAGTTGGCTTGACAAAAAAGGCAATAGGTGGTTGTAGATAGACAGCATTCTTCCTGAGGGTCCATGATTACCGGTGTTCCACAGGGATCCATTGTAGGCCTCTACTACAGGTTTCCCCCACCATCCGAAGGTAGAGCGCTCCTATGAAACGGATCGTAAGCCGAAATGTCGTAAAGTGAAGAAGCAATTACCATTTATTTATATGGGAAAAATTTGTGAGCATTCGCAGACCCAAAAGTAACCTACCAAATCATGCCAAATAACACATAAAACCTAAAATAACACTAACATATAGTAAAAGCAGGAATGATATGATAAATACACAGCCTATATAAAGTAGAAATACTTTTCCACAATCATTGCTGCACTGTTGTCCATAGCGAAAACCTCACGCAAGCGCTGTCAGCAAAAACACGGCGCAAGCGCTCTTGGCAGAAAATCTCACGCGAGCACAGTTGGCAAAAACACTCTCTCCAGTAACCTTTAAGCTATGAAGCTGCCAAATCATACCAAATAACACATAAAAATACACAGCCTATATAAAGTAGAAATAATGTATGTACAGTGTAGTATCACTTTCCGGAATTGGGAAGACAGCGCCGAGCACACGGATGATGGTGTGTTAGGCTGAGTCGTCGCAGGCTGGGGTGGTGCAGTGGCCCCCACCCTCCAGGCCGCTAAACGATACCGATCCGCTAAGCATGCAGTGGTGCAGCGGTAGCCGGGAGGCACACAGCACATAGAAACATAGAAAATAGGTGCAGGAGTAGGCCATTCAGCCCTTCGAGCCTGCACCGCCATTCAGTACAATCATGGCTGATCATCCAACTCAGAACCTTGTACCTGCCTTCTCTCTATACCCGCTGATCCCTTTAGCCACAAGGGCCATATCTAACTCCCTCTTAAATATAGCCAATGAACTGGCCTCAACTGTTTCCTGTGGCAGAGAATTCCAGATTCACCACTCTCTGTGTGAAGAAGTTTTTCCACATCTCGGTCCTACAAGGCTTCCCCTTTATCCTCAAACTGTGACCCCTCGTTCTGGACTTCACCAACATCAGGAACAATCTTCCTGCATCTAGCCTGGCCAATCCCTTCAGAATTTTATACGTTTCAATCAGATCACCCCTCAATCTTCTAAATTCCAGAGAGTACAAGCCTAGTCGATCCAGTCTTTCATCAGATGAAAGTCCTGCCATCCCAGGAATCAATCTGGTGAACCTTCTTTGTACTCCCTCTATGGCAAGAGTGTCTTTCCTCAGATTAGGGGACCAAAACTGCACACAATACTCCAGGTGTGGTCTCACCAAGGCCTTGTACAACTGCAGTAATACTTCCCTGCTCCTGTACTCGAATCCTCTTGCTAAGAATGACAGCATACCATTCGCCTTTTTCACCGCCTGCTGTACCTGCATGCCACTTTCTGTAACTGGTATACAATGACACCCAGGTCTCGTTGCATCTCCCCTTTTCCTAATCGGCCACCATTAAGGTAACAATCTGTTTTCCTGTTCTTGATGCCAAAGTGGATAACCTCACATTTATCCACATGAAATTGCACCTGCCATGAATTTGCCCACTCACCCAACCTATCCAAGTCACCCTGCATCCTCCTCACAGCCAACACTGCCACCTAGCTTCGTGTCATCTGCAAACTTGGAGATGCTGCATTTAATTCCCTCGTCTAAGTCATTAATATATATATATTGTAAACAACTGGGGTCCCAGCACTGAGCCTTGTGGTACCCCACTAGTCACTGCCTGCCATTCTGAAAAGGTCCCATTTATTCCCACTCTTTGCTTCCTGTCTGCCAACCAATTCTCTATCCACATCAATACCATATCCCCAATACCGTGTGCTTAAGTTTGCACACTAATCTCCTGTGTGGGACCTTGTCAAAAGCCTTTAGAAAATCCAAATATACCACATCCACTGGTTCTCCCCTATCCACTCTACTACCTACATCCTCAAAAAATTCTATGAGATTCGTCAGACATGATTTTCCTTTCACAAATCCATGCTGACTTTGTCCGATGATTTCATCGCTTTCCAAATGTGCTGTTATCACATCTTTGATAATTGACTCTAGCATTTTCCCTACCACCGATGTCAGACTTACGGGTCTATAATTCCCCGGTTTCTCTCTCCCTCCTTTTTTAAAAAGTGGGGTTACATTAGCCACCCTCCAATCCTCAGGAACTAATCCAGAATCTAAAGAGTTTTGAAAAATTATCACTAATGCATCCACTATTTCTTGGGCCACTTCCTTTAAGCACTCTGGGATCAGTCCATCTGGCCCTGGGGATTTAACGGCCTTTAATACGTTCAATTTACCTAACACCACTTCCCTACTAACATGTATTTCCCTCAGTTCCTCCATCTCACTAGACCTTCCGTCCCCTATTTCCAGATTATCTATGTCCTCCTTAGTGAAGACAGAACCAAAGTAGTTATTCAATTGGTCTGCCATGTCCTTGTTCCCCATGATCAATTCACCTGTTTCTGACTATAAGGGACCTACATTTGTCTTAACCAATCTTTTTCTTTTCACATATCTATAAAAGCTTTTATAGTCAGTTTTTATGTTCCCTGCCAGCTTTCTCTCACAATCTTTTTTCCCTTTCCTAATTAAGCCCTTTGTCCTCCTCTGCTGGTCTCTGAATTTCTCCCAGTCCTCAGGTGTGCCTGCTTTTCCTGGCTAATTTATATGTTTCTTCTTTGGAATTGATACTATCCCTAATTTTCCTTGTCAGCCACAGGTGTACTACCTTCCCTGGTTTATTCTTTTGCCAAACTGGGATGAACAATTGTTGTAGTTCATCCATGCGATCTTTAAATGCTTGCCATTGCATATCCACCGTCAACCCTTTAAGTATCATTGGCCAGTCTATCTTAGCTAATTCACGTCTCATACCTTCAAAGTTACCCTTCTTTAAGTTCAGAACCTTTGTTACTGAATTAAGTATATCACTCTCCATCTTAATGAAGAATTCCACCATATTATGGTCACTCTTACCCAACGGGCTCACACGACAAGATTGCTAACTAACCCTTCCTCATTGCTCAATACTCAGTCTAGAATGGCCTGCTCTCTAGTTGGTTCCTCGACATGTTGGTTCAGAAAACCATCTCGCATACATTCCAAGAAATCTTCTTCCTCAGCACCCTTACCAATTTGGTTCACCCAATCTATATGTAGATTGAAGTCACCCATTATAATTGCTGCTCCTTTGTTGCACACATTTCTAATTTCCTGTTTAATGCCATCCCCAACCTGACTACTACTGTTAGGTGGACTGTACACAACTCCCAGCAGCGTTTTCTGCCCATTAGTGTTATGCAGCTCTACCCACATCCACATCCTCCCGGCTAATGTCCTTCCTTTCTATTGCGTTAATCTCCTCTCTAACCAGCAATGCCACCCCACCTCCTTTTCATTCATGTCTATCCCTCCTGAATATTGAATATCCCTGAACGTTGAGCTCCCATCCTTGGTCACCCTGGAGCCATGTCTCTGTGATCCCAACTATATCATATTCATTAATAAGTATCTGCACATTCAACTCATCCACCTTGTTACGAATGCTTCAATTGACAGACACACAAAGCCTTCAGGCTTACTTTTACAACACGCTTAGCCCTTATACAATTATGTTGAAATGTGGCCCTTTTTTATTTTTGCCGCGATAAAAGGCAGCGCGCCCCGAGCAGCCGCTCTCCCCCGGATTCTCGCCGGCATTGCTTAAACACGAGCCTGAGAGCAGCCGTTTGCAAGATGAGTTCTATGGTATCGGAAAAGCCTGAAAGAGCTCGTAAGGGTGTTATACTTAACGTAAAACTTTAATTTTGAAAGGGTACGTCGGTTTAGGGGATATTTGCAGGATGGTTTGAGTCCTTACAAACAACTGTATGATAGAAAAATACGCGAGGCTCAGCAGTCAAGTAAGCCTTCCACATCAGCCACAGCAGACGACGAACCTCGACCTTCGACATCGAGGCAGGCAGTCATAGGAGAAGATGAGCTGCCTGCTCTAATGGAAACAGGCGACGAGATGACACCCCAGTGTCCCACCACCCCAACCCCCAGGCCACGGATAGATACCGATTCGCGGAGAATGCAAAGGTAGCCAGGAGGCACACAGCACATCTTTAAGAAAAAAGCCGAAGTAAACATGCTAATTAATTAGGTGCCGCCGACACATAATTGTCGGCCCAGATCAGAGACGACGCAATTGGAAATCGGCACTGATCTGGGCCGACAATTACAGGCGGCACCTAATTAATTAGCATGTTTGTTTCAGCTTTTTTCTTAAAGATATGCTGTGTACCTCCCGGCTACCGCTGGACCCCTGCGTTCTTCGCGGCAATGTATCGCTCAGCGGCCTGGAGGGTGGGGGGGCCACTGCACCACCCAAACTCCGACAAGTATAACATACCATCGTGTGCTCGGCGCTGTCTTCCCAATTCCCTTAAGTGATACTACACTGTACATACATTATTTCTACTTTATATAGGCTGTGTATTTTTACGTGTTATTTGGTATGATTTGGCAGCTTCATAGCTTAAAGGTTACTGGTGAGAGTGTTTTTGCCAACAGCGCTTGCGTAAGATTTTCTGCCGACGGCGCTTGCGTGAGATTTTCGCTACAAAGAACTGTTCAGTAATGATTGTGGGAAAGTATTTCTACTTTATATAGGCTGTGTATTTATCATATCATTCCTGCTTTTACTATATGTTACTGTTATTTTAGGTTTTGTGTGTTATTTGGCATGACTTGGTAGGTTATTTTTGGGTCTGCGTGAACGCTCACAAAATTTTCCCATATAAGTAAATGGTAATTGGTTCTTCACTTTACAACATTTCGGCTTACGAACCATTTCATAGGGACGCTCTACCTTTGGATGGCGGGGGAAACCTGTACTTGAACTTTCCATTAAGATTTTCTATATTATATTCCATTTCTTTGCTTTTATGCTCTCTTTGACTTCCCTTGTCAGCTATGCTTATCATCCACCAAACATATACTTTGGGATGTATCTGTCCTGCGCCTTCCGAATTGCTCCCGAAACTCCAGCCATTGTTGTTTGGCCGTCATCCTTGCTAGTATCCCATTCCAATCAACTTTGGCCAACTCCTCCCGCTATATCTCTGTAATTCCCTTATTTCACTGTAATACTGATACATCTGACTTAAGTTTCTCCCTCTCAAATTGGAGGGTGAAATTAATTATATTATTATCACTGTTTTCTAAGGGTTCCTTTACCTTAAGCTCCTTTATCAAATCATTGCACAACATACAATCCAGAATGGTGACATGGACATAATGATTAGGAACACAAAGAGATGCAAGTGAAAAATTACAACCACCGTAAAACTCAGAAATTCTGCATTCTGGGAAAGCTCAAGAGAAGTTTAAGTGTTGTTCATATAAAGCTGGCAGACCAATGATACTATCAAGAGAACAATGTATCACCAGTGTAAGCAAATTCTGTGAACAAAAATTTCAGGCAAAATTAAACCTTAGTTGATTACAAGGACACATATCACATACAAAATAAATCTTTCAATATAGCAAGCACATATACCAAGTATCTAAAGAAAGCATGTGCCACATTAAATACTTTTGATGCAATATTTGCAAAATTAAGTCTATGAATTAAAAATAGTTCAATGTCACAAGTTTCCAAAGATTAATTAATAGAATCAAATATAATGGATTCTACGTTGATCTATCATCTATCCAAGAAGAATTCACAATACTCATTTGGTTTTAGCAAGAGAGAGCAAGGAAGAACAAAATAAAGGTTGAAATTAGCACTTAGCACTCACTCTTCAGACGAATTTTCTTTTTCTTTTTTGTTCACAATGATCAAGCTATATTGGAAATGGTGAAGCTGGCTAAAACGGAGACAGTGTTCCACCCCACTATGGTTACTTTGAAATACAAAAAAGTTAAATGATATATAGTCCACTTCCACTCTTTGCTGTCACTTACTTGTTTAGCAATTTTTCCATAATCAAGCCATCGAATTGTGGCAAAGTTTGTTGACTCAGCACAGTTGAATCCGTGATTGAAGCCAGCATGGTAGCCATATGGAAAAGTGATCATGAATTGTCCTGCTTCTTGTGTTACCTGCAGCACAAAAAAATGCAGAAAGCAGCTTAAAAGTGGAGAACTGTTAATAACATGCCTCCAAATCTGATGAACAACTAAGCGGACATTTGAGGAAAAAAACATGATCTCAATTAATTTAAATTTTTAAGAAAGTTGCATAAATTTCTTTTCACACTGATGATTTTTTGTTGTACATACAGTGCAGCACACCCAGAAACTGACATGCCAATTCCACTGATTTTGAGATATTTCAACCACAACCTGGTGTTACAAATAGTGTATTAATTGAAAAATATTAGATTTTTATGCTCTTCGACTGCTTGTTTAACTATATCCGGAAATAGGGAATGATTAATGGGTATGTAAAGAGAAAACAGAATTGTGAGTTAAGTGAACAATTTTAGCTGTTTTAGAACACTAAGAATATCAAGATTACATTGAACATGTGAATATTTTTATTACGATAAGAAGGCTGCTGATTTTAGCATTCAGGTGAGCATGAGAGAAATGAGCAAAACCTGGGAAAACTAAATGCTAGTATTCAAAGACTGAATACAGATGGTCTATATTAAATGGGGATAACAATTCAGTATGTTATAACACCAGCAGCAAAATCTATTTTGAAGAAATCATGAAATTGCTTGAGTATTCAGCATAGATTCAGGTTTATTATCACCAGTATGTGTCGTGAAATTTGCTAACTTAGCAGCAGCAGTTCAATGTGATACATAATATAGAAGAAAAATAAATACAGTATAGGTATATCAAAAAGATTTAAAATCATGTAAAAATAGAAATAAAACATAATTTAAAAAGTGAGGTAGTGTTCACAGGTTCAATGTCCATTTAGGAACTGGATGGCAGAGGAAAAGAAGCTATTCCTGAATCGCTGAGTGTGTGCCTTCAGGCTTCTGTACCTCCTACCTGATGGTAACAATGAGAAAAGAGTATGCCCTGGGTGCTGGGGGGTCCTTAATAATGGATGCTGCCTTTCTGAGACACCTTGAAGATGTCCTGGGTGCCCAAGATGGAGACAACTAAATTTATGACCCTATTCAGCTTCTTTCAGTCCTGTGCAGTAGGCCTCTACACCGCCCGCCCCCCCCCCCATTCAGGCAGTAATGCAGCCTGTCAGAATGCTCTCCACAGTACATCTATAGAAGTTTCTGAATGTACTTGCAGACCATCAGTCACAACTTAATAAGTAACTTAGCTTTATACAGCTCCTTTCACCTCTGAACACCCACAAAATTCTCAGAGAAAGACTTCCACCTATCACCACCTGTCCATCTCCCAACTTCACTCCTCCCCTTCCCTCACCAGAGTCCATATCCCTGTCATCATTTCTTTCTCCTCGGTCCATTTATCAATTACCAGCCCTTGTCCTACTCATCTCCCTCTCTTCTTTGTACAGGCTATTTTTGCTTTCCAGTCTCAGCATGATGCAGGGTCTTCACCCAAAGCATGAACTATTCCTCTTTGTCCACCCACTCAGTTGCTGCTTGACCTGCTGAATTCCTCCAGCAGATTAACAATTGCTCTAGGAATCTTTAAGATGCAAGATACAGTAATCTTCATCAGTGTGTAAAACAGGCTTTTGAAATTTCCAACAGTGTATCAAATATTTTACAGAGGAGACACAAATTGATAGTCAAAAAGACTTCCAAAGCCACATTTGTGAAATATACTTATTTTTAAGACTATTCCATTCCAAGCCACTTGGAACTTTCCATGGTCATTGTTGATTTTACACATTTATTCAACATAGCTTTTGCTTCCTATTTGATAAAAGACCACTGACTTGAATATTTCCTTGGCCTAGATTCTGCTTAACCTGCGCAGAATTTCCACAGTATTCCTCCACCTTTGCCTCTATTGCTCCTTCCTGCTTCTGCACTCCTGCATTTCAAGTGCTGCTTTCCAATTTACCAAGTATCATGTCCCCTTCTTTTTAAAAAAGTGGTCTCAAGCAAAATGAATGCAGGGAAACATTCACAGTCATATGCAGTGCCACAGAGTTTCATAGCACCGATTTGACCGTTCAACTGATACACAACCCTAACAATGAGCGCCTGGACCCCATGGAGCTAAAAAATTAAAATACAGTGCTAGTTTGATATGCCCATTATTGCAATGCTCCAGACAGTTGTCTGAAGCAGTATTACACAAAGATCATAGATCAAAATCTGTTAATAAAGGACACAACAGTTTTTAATGCAATTCTTTAAAACGAATATGTATGGAAAATTAGATGTACAAATTGAATGGTGCATAAATGGTGCATTCAATAACTTGTGCTTAGCTAATAACATCATATTATATAAAAAAGAATCTGCAATTCTTTGATGCAACTCTCACAATATCTCCACCTGTTGACTTACATGTGTTTGAGCTAGCATCAGCTTCGCTGTCACCTATTTGTTGCTGATTAATCTAATGGTTTTCAATGCATTTCTGTTTCAATGCAACAAGAACTTAGTTTGCATGTTATTTTCAGCCTGGCTATCTTTATATTATTCAAAAACACAAATAGGAACATCAATTCAATTCAAGTTTAATTATCATTCAACCATACATGAATACGCACGAATACAACCAAAGGAGACAATGTTACTCATTGGTGTAGAAAATGAAGGAACTGTGTATCATGCTGCTGCCCGAGTCAAAAGAGAGGTACAGTTTAATAGTGAGTGACCGTCTTGGTCACAAGTCTATTTCGGACTTCATTAATGTGGAATGTTGCAAGTTCAATTCACTGATTTATTAGTGGAGAGTATGGGCAGACAACAGGGGAGCTGCATGGCCTCAGGACTAAGGCTAAGCCATAGTGTTGCCTGATTACAGCCACCAAAGGAGAGAGGCACCAAAGCTGGTGCACTCTACCAGGGCCAGTGAAGCATGGCATCCAAACTGGAATCGGTGCTGCCCCTCCACCCCAGTGTTCATTTGGCAGAAGACAAGCTATATTGTGTTCTTCTGCAGATTTCTGCAGCACTGAATGGACTCAAGGCTTTAAGTTGCAGTGTCACCTGTTATAGCCACCAGGAAGAGGCATCAGAGCCCTTAGAGCAATTGCACTTCTGACTTAATTTTCAAACACATCATCACCACCTGCCCTTTTCCTCAATTGCAAATGTTCAAAGGTTCACTTTATTGTCAAAACATGCATATACAATACAGCTCTGATATTAGTCTTCGCCAGATAGCCATGAAATACAGAAATATGGGAGTTGTTGATAGAAAAGACATCAACTCTTCCTCCACCCACTGGCACAAAAAAGAAAACAAAATTCACAAACTCCAAAATCCTCCACCCCTCCCCAGCAGAAAACAACAATGACAATAGCAACAAATGCCCCACCCCCCCACACAGAAAAAAGTGACGATAACATAAAATCCCTCACCCTTCCCATGCAGAAAAAACAATAGCATCAAATCTCCCCCACAGAAAAAACAGTGATATCTTCAAATTCCCCACCCCTGCAGAAAAAAACTGTGTCAATAACAATTCCTGACCACCCTCACAGAAAAGAACAGCGACAGTAGCATCAAAACCCCCAACTCCCACCCGCACACACAAAAAATTAACAGATCACCCACCTGCCAATTGGCCACAAGAAAGAAAACACAGAAAAACGTAAGGAGACCAATATAATGTACAGTCCAATAATCACATAAATGTCAGAATAATGAAAACATTTTTTCATCAGTATATGAGGAGACCACAAACTCCGTCCTTCCATGAAGAGTGACTGCCGACCCAGGTCCAAACACCGCCAATTCAACTGTTGACCATCATCGCCCAACTGGCCTCCGTTGGGAGCGATCGCTTACCCACTCTTCATTCACTTCAGTGGCTTCCATAGTCCAGGTCTGAACACCACTGCTGACCTCCTCCGCATTCACCTCGATGCTTCAATCTTCCTCGCCACTTCGAGACGGAGTCGCTCATGACTCTGCGCCCCATCTCTGGTCTTTTCCATGAGTCAACTTGTGCTCTCAGTCCTTTTCGGGTCCCCGTCACTGATATTCACGAGACAGCTCTCCCACAGCACAGCGCTAGATCATTCGATCAACTTACAAACTACATATCACAAACAAGACAACAAGAACAAGCAGGAGCAGAAAAAATGAAATAATTTAAGAGATTTGCTCTCTGGAAGTGCCGCCCATGGAATCATTGTTCGCTAGTGCCATCTTGACCAAACGTCACTATCATCATATAGAAAAGTGAACTTTATGATTTATTTTAAATAAGTATTTATGCCAAAAAAAATAATATTCAACTGAATTGAACACGTTTCAGTTGTTATCTCCATTTTCTTCAAAGTCATCTCCCTCTCTCTCTCTCCAGATACTTAACTGTCTTATATTTCCCAATCATCCACTTACACTTCCCACTTTAATGATCTCCCCCTGGATATTCCACAAATTCTTGGCTGGAAATAGAATTGTATTCTGAAGCATCTTCTTGCTTACTCTCTCTTTCACTGCTCTCTCTTGCATTTGCTCTGTATCATGTTCTCATTTATTTATTTATTATTTATTTTCTTTGGTATTTGCTCAGTTTGTTATTTTTTTATACATTAGTTGTTCATCCATCCTGTTGGGTACGGTCTTTCATTGATTCTATTATGGCTCTTGTACTTACTGAGTCTGCCCACAAGAAAACGAATCTCAGGGTTGTACATGGTGACATCTATGTACTTGGATAATAAATTTACTTTGAACTTTTGAATTCAGTGGGCTGAATGGGCAAAGGACAACAAACTGCAAATACAAAAAAAAAATAAATAAGCAATAAATATTGAGAACATGTGATGAAGAACCCTTGAAAGTGAGTCTATAGTTGTGGTGTGAGTAAAGTTAAGTGAACTTATCCCTACTGGTTCCTCCCTACTGGTTCAAGAGCCTGATGATTGAGGGGTAATAACTGTCGATGAACTGGATGGTATAGGTCCTGAGGCTACTGTACTTTCTTCCTAATGACAGCAACAAGAAGAGATGACCTGGGTGGCAGGGGTCCTTGATGATGGACGCTGTTTTTCTGCGACAGCGCTTCATGAAGAAGTGCTCAATGGTGGGGAGGGCTTTACCCATGATGGATCCACTACTTTTTGTAGTCTGATGATAGTGGGATAGATCCTTGAGTCTGGTGATCTCCAAACTTTTGAATCTTCTGCCAGGTAAGAGCGGGGCAGAAGAAAGAATGACTGGGATGCGAGCAGCCCTCTATTAAGTTGGCTGTTTTACTGATACAGCTGGAAGTGCAGATGCAGTGAATGAAGAGGAGGCTGGTTGGCATGATGGATAAGGCGGTGTTCACAACTCTGCAATTTCTTGCAGTACCGGGCAGAGCATGTGCCATACTAGTATTAGAAGTTCTGACCCTGGGGAAAGAAGGCACCTCTCCTAATCTTATAAACTTCTATCAGGTTTCTGCTCAGCCTCTACTGATCCTGAGAAATCAACCCTGTTTTATCCAACCTCCTAATAGCTCAAGCTCTTTAATCCTGACAGTTTTCTCAATTTGAGATCACTTATTCTGGGACACAATTGTGCGCATTCTATGCTGGTGCATGTAGTAACACTTGCTGGCTGCCCACAGCAAATCCTCACTGATTTGATTTGACGTAAACGATGCAGTTCACTGTATGTTTTGGTGTTGCAATGTACAGGTGACAAATAAAGCCAATCCTTTTAATCTTTCAATTCCCCAAGTTTGGGAATCTGCAGCCCAGAGAACCAATCCCACTGCACCTATCCCCCCCAATCTAAGAGTTGTCTGTTTCCTTCTCTACTTTCAAGCCTTCATTAACAAAAAGGCTCAGCAGAGGATGTGTTTATTATGGCAGTAGCTAAAATTCCATTTTCCCCAGAACATTCTGTACTAGAGCAATTCTACACGGCCATCATAGAGAGTATCCTCACATCGGTCATCACTGTCCAGTTTGGTGCAGTATCCTCTCACAACATCCTAAAACTACAGCCAACTGGCAGGTTCTAAGAAAAGAATATTGGCTGCAGTCTACCATCACCGCAGGACTCATATGTGTCCAGCACATGAAGTGGACAGGAAAAATCACTGCGGACACCACCCACCCTGTAAACTGCCTTTTCCAAAAGTTTCCTTTTGGACACCACCATAGGGTTATTAAAACAAAACCATACCATCTTAAGTTTCTTCCCTCAGGCAGTTACTCAGATCAACCATTATAGTTATCTCCTCTATCTATTAACTTGCTGTTTACATTCTAAATACGTTCAGTGACCACTTTTTAGGTACACTTGCTCGTTAATGGAGATATCTAATGAGCCAATCACGTGGCAGCAACTCAGTGCATAAAAACATGCAGACACGGTCAAGAGGTTCAGTTGTTGTTCAGACCAAACATCAGAATGGGGAAGAAATGGGATTTAAGTGACTTTGAATGTGGAGTGATTGTTGGTGCCAGTCAGAGTGATTTGAGTATCTCAGAAATTTATGATCTCTTGGGATTTTCACACACAACAGTCTGAAGCATTTACACAGACTGGTGTGAAAAAACAAAAAAAAATCTAAAGAGAGGCAGTTCTGTAGGTGAAAACACCTTTCTAATGAGAGGTCAGAGGAGAATGGCTAGACTGGTTCAGGCTGACAGAAAGGCCACAATAGTTGAAATAACCACGCATTACCACAGTGGAGTGCAAAAGAACATCTCTGAATGCACAACACATCAAGCCTTGAGTGGACGGGCTACAGCAGCAGAAGACTCTGTGTTCCAGTCCCATACCTAATAAAGTGGCCAGTGCGTGTAAATACTAATATTTAAGTATTTATGCACATTTTATTCCATATCCATACTTAAATGGAGGTAGGAAAAGATGACGGCGTGACGCAACTTGCAGCGGCCACTCCGGTGAATGATATCTGTTATCTGTCAAGTAGGGTGCCGTGCACAATCCTGATTTGATTGAAACAGACGTGAGAGCACAGAGGAACATCTGGTGAAACTTCTGAAATGCCTGTTTCGCTGCCGCTGCTACTGTGTGATCCAGAATCTCCGGAGGGGAAAGCCCCGAGTCCTCGGCTTTGCTTGTTGCTCGGTGGCTGGGGTGGTGTCGAAGCGCTTGGCAGAGATGGTGCTCGGTGCTCAGTATCGGAAGCTCAAAGTTTTCCAATGGACTCGGAGTCGGCTGCAGCCAATGCTTCCAATGCATCGGCAAGTTTGCGGCGCTTCCGTCTGCGTGAGATGATGAGACTTTTTTTTTTACCGTGCCCATGGTCTGCTCTTTATCAAATTATGGTATTGCTTTGCACTGTTGTAACTATATGTTATAATTATGTCATTTTGTCAGTTTAGTCCTGTGTTTCTGTGATATTTTTCTGGAGGAACATTGTATCATTTTTTAATGCATGCATTTCTAAATGACAATAAACGAGAACTGAGTGTCCTCATAATCTAAAAAAAATCTCCAACTTTATCTTTTATGTAGTCCTTTATAATTGTTGAATGTTTTTGTTGCATGTCATGACAATACACCATAGCAGATTTAGAACATAGAACATAGCACAGCCCACAATGTTGTGCCAACCCTTAAACCCTGCCTCCCATATAACCCCCCACCTTAAATTCTTCCATATACCTGTCTAGTAGTCTCTTAAATTTCACTAGTGTATCTGCCTCCACCACTGACTCGGGCAGTGCATTCCACGCACCAACCACTCTGAGTGAAAAACCTTGAACTAATATCCCCCTTGAACTTCCTTAAAGCCATGTTCTCTTGTATTGAGCAATGGTGCCCTGGGGAAGAGGCACTGGCTGTCCACTCTATCTATTCCTCTTAATATCTTGTATACCTCTATCATATCTCCTCTCATCCTCCTTCTCTCCAGAGAGTAAAGCCCCAGCTCCCTTAAACTCTGATCATAATGCATACTCTCTAAACCAGGCAGCATCCTGGTAAATCTCCTCTGTACCCTTTCCAATGCTTCCACATCCTTCCTATAGTGAGGCGACCAGAACTGGACACAGTACTCCAAGTGTGGCCTAACCAGAGTTTCTAATACGTGAAACTATATGGTGAATAAGGTTGATCCTTAATCCTTCATCCTTCTTTGAGATTAATTCTTATTCTTCTAGAATGCTGAGCCTGTACTATTGCTAAACCATGGGTCAGACTTTACATTTAATCACAGTGCTTTGAGAGAAAGGATTATTCGGAGATAGAAACATAGAAACATAGAAAATAGGTGCAGGAGTAGGCCATTCGGCCCTTCGAGCCTGCACCGCCATTTATTATGATCATGGCTGATCATCCAACTCAGAACCCAGCCTTCCCTCCATACCCCGTGACCCCTGTAGCCACAAGGGCCATATCTAACTTCCTTTTAAACATAGCTAATGAACTGGCCTCAACAGTTTGCTGTGGCAGAGAATTCCACAGATTCACCACTCTCTGTGTGAAGAAGTTTTTCCTAACCTCGGTCCTAAAAGGCTTCCCCTCTATCCTCAAACTGTGACCCCTCGTTCTAGACCTCCCCAACATCGGGAACAATCTTCCCGCATCTAGCCTGTCCAATCCCTTTAGGATCTTATACGTTTCAATCAGATCCCCCCTCAATCTTCTAAATTCCAACGAGTACAAGCCCAGTTCATCCAGTCTTTCTTCATATGAAAGACCTGCCATCCCAGGAATCAATCTGGTGAACCTTCTTTGTACTCCCTCTATGGCAAGGATGTCTTTCCTCAGATTAGGGGACCAAAACTGCACACAATACTCCAGGTGTGGTCTCACCAAGGCCTTGTACAACTGCAGTAGTACCTCCCTGCTCCTGTACTCGAATCCTCTCGCTATAAATGCCAGCATACCGTTCGCCTTTTTCACCGCCTGCTGTACCTGCATGCCCACTTTCAATGACTGGTGTATAATGACACCCAGGTCTCGTTGCACCTCCCCTTTTCCTAATCGGCCACCATTCAGATAATAATCTGTTTTCCTATTTTTGCCACCAAAGTGGATAACTTCACATTTATCCACATTAAATTGCATCTGCCATGAGTTTGCCCACTCACCCAACCTATCCAAGTCACCCTGCATCCTCTTAGCATCCTCCTCACTGCTAACACTGCCACCCAGCTTCGTGTCATCCGCAAACTTGGAGATGCTGCATTTAATTCCCTCATCCAAGTCATTAATATATATTGTAAACAACTGGGGTCCCAGCACTGAGCCTTGCGGTACCCCACTAGTCACCGCCTGCCATTCTGAAAAGGTCCCGTTTATTCCCACTCTTTGCTTCCTGTCTGCTAACCAATTCTCCACCCACACCAATACCTTACCCCCAATACCATGTGCTTTAAGTTTGCACACTAATCTCCTGTGTGGGACCTTGTCAAAAGCCTTTTGAAAATCCAAATATACCACATCCACTGGTTCTCCCCTATCCACTCTACTAGTTACATCCTCAAAAAATTCTATGAGATTCGTCAGACATGATTTTCCTTTCACAAATCCATGCTGACTTTGTCCGATCATTTCACCGCTTTCCAAATGTGCTGTTATCACATCCTTGATAACTGACTCCAGCAGTTTCCCCACCACCGACGTTAGGCTAACCGGCCTATAATTCCCCGGTTTCTCTCTCCCTCCTTTTTTAAAAAGTGGGGTTACATTAGCCACCCTCCAATCCTCAGGAACTAGTCCAGAATCTAACGAGTTTTGAAAAATTATCACTAATGCATCCACTATTTCTTGGGCCACTTCCTTAAGCACTCTGGGATGCAGACCATCTGGCCCTGGGGATTTATCTGCCTTCAATCCCTTCAATTTACCTAACACCACTTCCCTACTAACATGTATTTCGCTCAGTTCCTCCATCTCACTGGACCCTCTGTCCCTTACTATTTCTGGAAGATTATTTATGTCCTCCTTAGTGAAGACAGAACCAAAGTAATTATTCAATTGGTCTGCCATGTCCTTGCTCCCCATAATCAATTCACCTGTTTCTGTTTGCAGGGGACCTACATTTGTCTTTATCAGTCTTTTCCTTTTTACATATCTATAAAAGCTTTTACAGTCCGTTTTTATGTTCTCTGCCAGTTTTCTCTCATAATCTTTTTTCCCCTTCCTAATTAAGCCCTTTGTCCTCCTCTGCTGAACTCTGAATCTCTCCCAGTCCTCAGGTGAGCCACTTTCTCTGGCTAATTTGTATGCTACTTCTTTGGAATTGATACTATCCCTAATTTCTCTTGTCAGCCACGGGTGCACTACCTTCCTTGATTTATTCTTTTGCCAAACTGGGATGAACAATTGTTGTAGTTCATCCATGCAACCTTTAAATGCCTGCCATTGCATATCCACCGTCAATCCTTGAAGTGTCATTTGCCAATCTATCTTAGCTAATTCATGTCTCATACCTTCAAAGTTACCCCTCTTTAAGTTCAGAACCTTTGTTTCTGAATTAACTACGTCACTCTCCATGTTAATGAAGAATTCCACCATATTATGGTCACTCTTACCCAAGGGGCCTCTCACGACAAGATCGCTAATTAACCCTTCCTCATTGCTCAAAACCCAGTCCAGAATAGCCTGCTCTCTAGTCGGTTCCTCGACATGTTGGTTCAAAAAACCATCCCGCATACATTCCAAGAAATCCTCTTCCTCAGCACCTTTACCAATTTGGTTCACCCAGTCTACATGTAGATTGAAGTCACCCATTATAACTGCTGTTCCTTTATTGCACACATTTCTAATTTCCTGTTTAATACCATCTCCGACCTCACTACTACTGTTAGGTGGCCTGTACACAACTCCCAGCAGCGTCTTCTGCCCCTTAGTGTTACGCAGCTCTACCCATATCGATTCCACATCTTCCCGGCTTATGTCCTTCCTTTCTATTGCGTTAATCTCTTTTTTAACCAGCAACGCCACCCCACCTCCCCTTCCTTCGTGTCTATCCCTCCTGAATATTGAATATCCCTGAACGTTGAGCTCCCATCCCTGGTCACCCTGGAGCCATGTCTCTGTGATCCCAACTATATCATAATCATTAATAACAATCTGCACTTTCAATTCATCCACCTTATTACGAATGCTCCTTGCATTGACACATAAAGCCTTCAGGCGCTCTTTTACAACTCTCTTAGCCCTTTTTAATGCTTGCCCTGGATTTGTCGGCCTGCCACTTTTACTTTTCCCCTTTGTACTTTTTGCTTCTACGCTCACTTTACACTCCTCTGTCTCTCTGCACTGGTTCCCATCCCTCTATCCTGAATAAAAGAAAGCACAGATCACCAGAATTTCTAATCTGACAGTAAATTAATGGGTGGAGTGGTTTGGCTCTAATCAACAAGATGTCCTTTTTCAGATTAACTGCCTCCACATCTGAATAAGCATTCCATCAACAGGTAGTTTATACTCTTTACAAACCAAACAACTAGACTGAGATATCTGAGTATCTCTGAATTGGCCTCTTCTGCAGAACCACAGAAAACGATGGAGAGCAGCTGCTGTTAGTATAACTCTGTTCCATTTCTTGAAGATGAATTTTATAACCCCCAATGTATTTTTTGTGAGGTGTAGTATCTATTACAAAGTAGTGAGCAATTCAGAAACTAAATCAAACTAAATAATATTGAAAGGCCTAGATGGAGTAGACGTCAAAGATCATGGGGATAAGGCAGGAGAAGGGGATTGAGAGGGATAATAAATCAGCCATGATCAAATGGTGGGCAGACTTGTTAGGCCAAATGGCTTAATTCTGCTCCTATGTCATACAGTCCTATGGAATCAGCTGATTTCAGACACCAAAAATGCATCACAACTTTCATTCATGATCCCACATATTCATTGAATTGCATCTGAATAATTTGACATGTCAAATTATAGTTAGTTCAGTTAATATTCTTCACCTGCACTATTCAAATATATATTCAAGACAACTTATTTATTAAATTGCCAAATTTAAAACCTTTATTACAAAGTTAAACCCAAATAAATGTTTGCAATAGGTTAAAACTATTACCTAAATAAAGTGGCACAAGCATAGCAAGAGTACAACAAACCATTTTGTTATCTCACTGACATAAAATATTCAGATTAGCAGTGAATAATTTGGAAAAAGTCAATGCTCACTCATCCCTGAAATTTTGATTTTGTCACATAGCCTTTGGAATTTAAAGTTCTTCAATCATCTTTTAATCAAATTAGCTTGCCAATTTTGCAGTTAAAACAGAAAGAAACAAAGACAAGATACTAAGAGGAACCATAAACAACATTTTCTAAATAGAAGAATCACATTAATTTTGAAATTTTCCAGCTACAGCTGCAAAATTCAGTCTCATCTATGCAGGAAGTCTGAATACTGTTGTATTTGGAATTATGGTTGAAACTCAGAATATTTAACTTTTAAACTATTCTTTCACCTCAGGAAAAAAATGCTGTTAAGAGCATTCTGCTAAAATAGTTAAAATCTGAATCCTCCATATTTCAATTTGAACAAATAATGATCACATCCAAATAAGTATTTTTTATAAAACTTGCTGTTCTCAATTCTTGTTCAATAACTGTCAATAAGAAAATGCAACAGCTTATTGGAAAAGGATAGCTCTAAAAAAATCTTTTCATTAAATCCAAACAATAGGTATTTTTGCTTGAAAGTGTGAGGATTACACTGTGTGACCATCATACAAATGTATCTTACAGCATACAATTTGAAATATAACATACAAACAAAAGGCTTGCAAACTTAATTTTACCCTGAATCGGTCTTTGTTAAAATCCGCAAGTCAGAACACAAACTAAAAACAGTCTTTAAACATGACTCTCTTTAAATAATTCTTACGACAAAAAGGTAGCACATATTTAAATATAGAAAATTAGAATTCAGTGTTGTCCAATTCCAGATAAATGAAAAACTCTTCAGAAAGAGGTAATTCATTTCCACTATCTTCATGAATATGTACTGCATTTTATTTCAATACCTTGTCAAAAGGAATCCCATACTTCTTTAATATTGATGGAGATATAAGGGTCATCTTGTGACGTAGAAAAGCATCACATCCTTGTGAACTACTTGGAAAGAAGCCTGCAACAAATATTTTACAAGTATTTACTTCAATTGCATTAAATTAAACAGAAATGATACTTTGCAACAGAAAGGAATATGCTGCTGGGATATTCAAAGACCACGGAAAAAAATCAACCGCAGGTATTTTAATAACCAATATTTCAAGTTATTTTACAGCTTTAGCTCATAGAGTAATACAATTCAAACTGATTTCCATTATTACCACTCTTGACATTATGTTCTACTCCTTTCCCTGATGCACCAAAAAATGCATCAAATTTACCCTAACAGATCCACCAAAAAGCACATTAATCTTTGAATGGCAATTACTGCAATTTAATACTGTGAAATACTGTACTGAAGACTTTGACACTTCATATTTCACTAATTTTTTTATGAAAGGTTGCCGAAAGATCAGAATCAGGTGCAAAGATTCATTCTTACAACAGTGAAGGGCTACAAGTGCATTCTTTTACTGATAATCAAATTTTAGATCCGAATCCCTCTTCACTGATGCTTTGTGATGTGAAATGAAGGAAGAACAAGTTCGTTCAAGTAGTCCAACACCATATAAAATAATTCTGCTAGGTTTGTAGCATGAAAACATACTGTTGCTGGTTAGACAGCATCTGTGGAGGGAAAGGAATACCAATATTTCAGGTCTCTACTGCCAAGTGATACACTGTTTCACATATAGCTTATCAAATGGTTTTCTGGTGGCTCCAAAACTAATATCAATGTCATTGAGTTATCTAAGATGTATCTTTTCCCCAGGTAATGGCAAAGAAACTTTGGAGCTTAAAAGTAATATGCATTCTTGAATAAGCAATGCTTCCCTTAATATTGAGATTTTTTTTTAACAGGACTATTTTGATTGATGACTTAGATTTTATGGCCATCAAACTTTACAACTTCTCCCTTAGAGGGTCAGACACCCTGAGCCAATAGGCTGGTCCTGGACTTATTTCCTGGCATAATTTACATATTACTATTTAACTATTTATGGTTTTATTACTATTTAATTATTTATGGTGCAACTGTAACGAAAACCAATTTCTCCCGAGATCAATAAAGTACGACTATGACGTTTCCCCACCTTTCTACCCAAATCTCACCAAACCATTAAGTCAAATAAAAATACAATATGGTTAAAGACTGAAAACAATTTATCATTATCTATGATTCATTATTTTCATTTTATAGCTTATTTTAATTTGGTGTGTTAGAATACCAATGTTGTATAACCATACAGGAACACAGACTTAGACTGCAATGAGAAAACTCAAATCAATATTATCATTATGCCCATGAAGAAATAGAAAGCAAAACATAAGAAAAAGGACATACAGCATTTATTCATAGAACAGCCTTTACCTTTATGTTAAAATATATGTTAGCCAACTGATTTTAACAAGAATTAAACTTGGAGGTACAGAGTCATTATGGTAAGTAAAGATAAAATGTTGAAACAGGATGAATGTAGAGTTTCAATCGTTTCTTTAACTTCCAACAATCAAAATAATGCCTGTAGCCATGAAATTAATTGTTCAATATTGTAAACACGAGAAAATCTGCAGATGCTGGAAATTCAAGCAACAAACACAAAATGCTGGTGGAACACAGTAGGCCAGGCAGCATCTATAGGAATAAGTACAGTCAACGTTTCGGGCCGAGAACCTTCGTCAGGACTAACGGAAAAAAGAGATAGTAAGAGATTTGAGAGTGGGAAGGGGAGGAGGAGACTCGAAATGATAGGAGACAACAGGAGGGGGAGGGATGAAGCCAACAGCTGGGAAGTTGATTGGCAAAAAGGATACAAGGCTGGAGAAGGGTGAGTATCATGGGACAGAAGGCCTTGGAAGAATGAAAGAGGGAGGAGAGCACCAGAGGAAGATAGAGAACAGGCAAGGAGTTATTGTGAGAGGGAAAAAGAGAAAAAAAAAATTGTTCAATATTGTAGTTTGATTGGCAAGGTGGCATAATAAGGTCCTACTTTCCATGAAGTCACGCTGATAGAAACAGAGCACTTCAACTGCATAATTCACACAAACTGTAAAAAGATAAAAAAAAATACCCAATTCATATTAAAAACCAATAGATAGCATTCGGTTTTCTCCTTTTTTACCACCCCCAGATGGAAAATACACAGCCACCCACAACGTTCCTCACTTGGGATTCTCTGCTACAGCAGAGAGGTACGTATCTCAATTAAAACAAAGTATCCAGTTGTTTAGGTGGGATTGGGAATTAAAAAGTATAGCCATTTTGAGTATATAAGAGGGAAATACACTAAAGATTTCACAGTAGAGACTTTGGCTACGTCCACACAACGCCAGATAATTTTGAAAACGTCGGTTTTGAGTAAAAACAACAGGCGTCCACACTAAGCATTTTTCAAAATATCTCCGTCCACATTAGACAGATATTTGGGCGAATCTCCTCTACTGGGCACGTGCAGGACACACAGAAAACAAACGAAGAGGAAACGATATACTTGGTGTGCGTTTGTCCAGTTACAGACTAGAAAAACTTAAAAGGAATTGCTCTTGGCTCTTGCGCAGGAGGACTTAAAACTAAAAAAAAAACAAATTCTGGAGCGTATGGAGGCAACCGACAGGGAGTTCACGGACAGTATGACCCGGCTGACGACAAACATTGAAAAACTGACTAACTCTGTTGCATTAATAAAGTACCTTGTTAAATGTATAAAACGTCTGCATTAGTGTTATCTTGCATTTCCAAACAATGTTACATTAGGCTGTTACACATCTATTGTCAGAGAAGTGCTTGCATAAATAGGTACACCACCTTCATACAAGCAAGGATAGAAAACAGGGCAAAGTGAGTATACTTATTTATTCAGTAAGCTATGGTCAAAGTATTTGGTGAGTACATTTCTAACTCTTCTGGCTTCAATCTCATTGTCGTCTGTTCTGAAATTGTTGGGTGGTTGCGTTCAAGAAAACAACGAACATCTGTTCCGGCACGTCATAACAGCGTTTTAAAATAGTCAAAAAAGCTCACTTTACAATTTAACTCTCACGCCGTTCACACTGACTGCGCGTTATAACAGCCATACAGCAGTGCTTGCGCAGTACCAAGCAAAAGCAGAAAAAGCATTGCTGTTGTGGTGTTGTCATGACAACGTTTTTAAATATCTCCGGTTACCCTGTACACACTACAACGGATATTAGGCATTTTCAGATTTTTTCACTCTGGAGACCGTTTCTGAAAATCTCAGTTTTCAGGGGATGAAAACGCCGTTTCAGTGTGGACGGAAGGTCAAAACCAAGAGAAGAAGCTTTGTTTTCAAAATTACCTGGCGCAGTGTGGACGTACCCTTTATCTTTGGTTATGACTTGAACATTGGTAGACAATTATGCTGTTCATGGCAAAAGGTTTGCTGGTTAATCTCCAAATCCTGACAGAGCTGGGTTTCATCCTACTGGCTTATATAGCATAAAAACTTTTGATTTTCATTCTTGTAGATTGACTTGTAATGCAGTGAGTATTTTAAAATTCATGGGATATTGCTTGGATCAAAAATCCAAAGTCATCATGACATACAGAGCTATAAAATAATTTCAATATCATTAAGCTGCCATGTATCCATATACATCAGCCACAATTGCCTGAAATATAATTAGGCATAAATAGATTGATGCTCATAAGATTTTTAAGAGTAACTATACAGTCAACAAACTTTAATTTTTATGTCCATAGTTATGTACATGATTAAATATATCAGCATCTGGCTTTACAGGCCCTCTAAAGCAATTGGAATTGTTGCTCTACTTCCACATGCAGATAAGGATGTACATCAACGCATCATATTAACTTAAAGCCAGTGAATCCTTTGATGAAAATTTTCTTGGGTCAATATTTATTGCTATTTATCTACATTTATCACTGAAAATTACTTCCTGGGCTGTCTTTTTTCCATATTACATTAAACTTTGACGTGTCCAAATGTTATCATTCATTATCCAGCACCACATTAGAACAGCTTCTGGGGCCTATCCCTGGGCAGCAAATGGGCCAAGAATTTTACTAGCTGCAGGTTTGAAAATAAGCTGTGGAATGAGGTTATTTTTGGCTAAACAACACTTCACTCCGCTTCAATTTTGTCAAGCCCAGCGTCCTAGTCAATCCCCGAAATGTTCACATCAGACATATACTATTAACAAAGCAGACTGGCCAACTGTTATTTTAATTCTTATTTGTTTATCTGTGTAGAAAAGGAGCATAACAGTATGGAATCAACAATGTTTCTCTTAAACTGCAGCAGCAAATAACTGATGAATCCATTCAGATTATAAACAATATTGCTGCAAACAATTGCTTATGTCAGACTGCCTTTCAGTATTAATTCCTAGTTTAACAAATTATTTTGATTCAAAATATTTCCTATCCTCTGTACAATTCTCTATAGCCTAAGAAGGGGGAGAGAGGGGAGGAGGAGGGGAGAGAGGGGAAGAGAGGGGGGGGAGGGAGGGGGAGAGAGAGGGGGAGAGAGAGGGGGAGAGGGAGGGGAGAGGGAGGGGGGCGAGGGAGGGGGGAGAGGGAGGGGGGAGAGGGAGGGGGGAGAGGGAGGGGGGAGAGGGAGGGGGGAGAGGGAGGGGGGAGAGGGAGGGGGGAGGGAGGGGGGAGAGGGAGGGGGGAGAGGGAGGGGGGAGAGGGAGGGGGGAGAGGGAGGGGGGAGAGGGAGGGGGGAGAGGGAGGGGGGAGAGGGAGGGGGGAGAGGGAGGGGGGAGAGGAGGTGGGGATTGAAGCTGGTTGATTAGTTTTGAGGGGATGATGGTATTGAATGCCAAGCCATACACAATAAAGAGCATCCTGATGTATGCATCTTTGCTGTCCAGATCTTCCAGTTGACTGAAGAGTCAATGAGATGGTATCCATTGTGGACCTGTTGCTCCAGTAGGCAAATTGGGAGTAGATCCGAGACATTTCTCAGACAGGAGTTGATAAGTTTCATCATCAACCTTTCAAAATACTTCATCACTGTGAATGGAAGTGCTACTGGATAATAGTCGTTGTGGCAGGTTACCATTCTCTTCTTAGGCACAGGTATAATTGAAATCTGCTTGAAGCAGGTGGGTACCTCAGACTGCCGGAGTGAGTGGTTAAAGATCTCAGTGAACACTCCCATCAGTTCATCAGCACAGGTCCTTGGTACTTGGTCAGGTACCTCGTCTGGCCGGATGCTTTTCGTGGCTTCACCCTCCTGAAGACTACTCACACATTGGCCTCAAAGACTGCAATCACAGGATCATTGAGGGCTGTGGGAGTTGGTGATGGTTCCTCTGTGTTTTGACCATCGAAGTGAACATAGAAGGCATTCTTTTTTGTTCAGCAACATCTCTTTTATAACAAGGTGATCAACACTGTACATAATACTGCAAATGTGGCCTCATCAACTTCTTGTACAACTACAACATAATTTTCTAACTCCTATAATCAGTGCCCTGACTGATAAAGGCCAGCATGCCAAACACCTTCTTCACCATCCTGTCTAGCTATGACACTGCATTCAATGAACTATACAACTTGCACTCCTAGGTCCCTCTGTTCTCTAATACTTCTCAGGGCCTTACCATTCACAATACAAGTCCTACCCTGGTTTGATCTCCCAAAATAGAATACAGTTATCTGGATTAAAAACCATTTGCCAATCCTCGGTCCACAAACCTAGCTGTTCAAACCCTCCCCCCCCTGTAATTTTTCATAACCTTTTACATTATTTTCTACCATCTATTATAATATAATCTGCAAACTTACAAATCATGCCTTGTACATTAACATTCAAATCATTTATAAAAACTGTAAACAACAAAAGGCCCAACACCAATCTCTGTGGCAAACCACTAGCTGCAGACTTCCAGCCTGAGAAACAACCCTCAACCCTCACCCTCTGCTTCCTACCGCTGATCTAATTATGAATGCTATCTGCTAACTCCCCTGGATCCCTTACAATCTAATCACATGGAAAACACACAAACTCCACACATTCAACACCCAAGACAGGATTTATCCAGGATCTTTGGCACCATGAGGCAGCATTACTGTGCTGCTCCCGAGTTTTAATTCATTGTTACGTGTAAAGTATTGATTACAGAATCTCCTGTATTACCAGAAAAATATAATTTCAATAAGTATTTCATGAGCAGTAAAGAATAATAGGAGTATTCAAGGACATTTTCAACCTCTCACTGCTATGAAAAGAAGTTCCCATTTGCTTCAAAAAGGCAACAATTATACCAGTGCCTAGGAATAATAATGTGGGCTGCCTTAATGACTATTGCCGGCAGCACTCACATCGACAGTGATGAAATGCTTTGAGAGGTTGGTCATGGCTAGACTGAACTCCTGTCTCAGCAAGGACTGGGACCCATTGCAATTTGCCTATCGCCACAATAGGTCAACGGCAGACACAATCTCAATGGCTCCCCACACGGCTTTACAGCATCTGGACAACACAAAACCTATGTCAGGATGCTGTTCATCAACTATAGCTCAGCAATTAATACCATTGTTTCCACAATCTTGATCAAGAAGTTGCAGAACCTGGGCCTCTGTATCTCCCTCTGCAATTGAATTCTCGACTTCCTAACCAGAAGACCACAATCTGTGCAGATTGATGATAACACATCCTCCTCGCTGACAATCGACACTAGTGCACTTCAGGGGGTCTGTACTTAGCCCACTGCTCTACTCTCTCTATTCCCATGACTGTATGGCTAGGCATAGCTCAGATAACACCTATAAATTTGCTGACGATACAACCATTGGTGGTAGAATCTCAGGTGGTGACGAGTGGGCATTCAGGAGTGAGATATGCCAACTTGTGGAGTGGCGCCACAGCAACAAACTGGCACGCAATGTCAGTAAGATGAAAGAGCTGCTTGTGGACTTCAGGAAGAGTAAGGCGAAGGAACACATACCAATCCTCATAGAGGGATCAGAAGAGGAGAAAGTGAGCACTTTCAAGCCCCTGGGTGTCAAGATCTCTGAGGATCTAACCTGGTCCCAACATATCAATACAGTTGTAAAGAAGGCAAGACAGCAGCTATACTTTATTAGAAGTTTGAAGAGATTTGCCATGTCAACAAATACACTCTAAAACTTCTACAGTTGCACCGTGGACAGCATTCTGACAGGCTGCATCACTGTCTGGTATGGAAGGGCTACTGCACAGGACCAAAAGAAGCTGCAGAGGGTTGTAAATCTAGTCAGTTCCATCTTGGGCACCAGCCTACAAAGTACCCAGGACATCTTTAGGGAGCAGCATCTCAGAAAGGCAGCGTCCATTATTAAGGACGTCCAGCACCCAGGGCATGCCCTTTTCTCACTGTTACCATCAGGTAGGAGATACAGAAGCCTGAAGGCACACACTCAGTGATTCAGGAACAACTTCGTCCCCTCTGCCATCTGATTCCTAAATGGACATTGAATCCTTGGACACTGCCTCACTTTTTTTAATATACAGTATTTCTGTTTTTTGCACTTTTTAAAATCTATTTAATATACGTATATTGTAATTGATTTACTTGTTCATTTATTCTTATTATTTTAATTTTATTTATTATTTTATGTATTGCCTTCAACTGCTGCTGCTAAGTTAACAAATTTCACGTCACAAGCAGGTGATAATAAACCTGATTTTGATTCTGAACATGAGGTACTGAAAGGTGCTATAAACAATAAATTTATCTGCAAAGAATTGTAGATGCTGAAAATTAGTAAAAGAAAACAAGAAATACTGGAAATATTCAGCAAGTCAGGCGGCATTTGTTGAGAGATAATTAACATTTCAATATTGATGAAATGTCATGAACCTGAGACATTAAGCTCTGCTTCTCTTTCCACATACACTGATCAACATTTTAAGTAAAATCTCAGTTTTAATTTCAAATGCATCTGAGTATTGCTCCACAAGATTTATTCTATATATTTTTAACATACTAATTGTATTTCTGTATTGAGGTAAATCTAGCTATAAAATCATACTTAGATGACAGAAGAGAATGCATTCCAGTTGAAAATTTGATGCTTAGAATTTTATATTGCATTACCTTGTGCAAGTCGTTCCAGCCTTTTTCCATGCTCTGGAGGTACTGCGTACCTGAAAATGACAGCAAGGAATATCAATTCAACCTGCACCGGAATGTAATTTTTGATGTGTCACTTCACACAAACAGAAAAACTTCCTTGGATACAATTAAATCATATACAGCGGATTCCAGTTGATTGGGCCACATTGGGACTAGTACATTTTGGCCCAATTAAGCGGCTGCCCCAATAAGTCAAAGTTTCACGGAAAAAGTTGAAAAGGTATAAAAAAAGACAGACAGCCATTTAACTGTGTAACAAACTCTGCATTTAATTGAAATACTGAACAAATTATAACATTACCAATACTACTACAGTACTATAAAATTGTATTAACTCCTAGTAGTTATCAACAGAGGAATTCATCCAGTGTACTCTGCTGTGTTCTTTTAATTGACTGTGAATGACCAAAATAAGCACAGGCACAGTGCAGATAATGGACTGTCTTCATACAAGGCTATCAATGATTGCGTCCTCCAAATCTTCATTTTTATTGAAACATTCAAGATGATTATTACCTTCAAATTCTTCGCAGTCCTTAACTTGTTTCACTACTGGCTGTTTCTGGCATCTCTAAGCCTGAATGCTTGAAACCACAGTGAGCAAAACAGTCCTATAATGTCTTACTGCTTATTTCTCACCATCTCTCAGTTACAAGGATTACTGCTTTTTGAACATAAGTACACACAATTGATGCTGTTTGAATCACAAACAAGAGAAAATCTGCAGGTGCTGGAAATCCGAGCAACACACACAAAATGCTGGAGGAACTCAGCAGGCCAGGCAGCATCTATGAAAAAAAGTACAGTCAACGTTTCGGGTCGAAACCGTTTTTGAAAACTTTTCACTCTACGCATGCTGTAGTCTTAACAGTCACACAAATGCATGTGTCTGGCACTAGTTAGAAACTGTTCAGGAAGTTTCCTGTCCCAATTAAGCAGTCCCAAATAAACGTAGGAAACGCTGGCTATTTTCTCAATTTGTTTTGTTCTTTAAAAATTGTCCCAAATAAGTGGCTGCCCCAATTAACCGATGGCTCAATTTCACAATTTCTATTATCTGCTAACATGGCTACAAAGAACTTTACCAGTCAGTCAAGCTGTAAACCTCCTGATGCAAATCTCCAGTCTCTGCATGGTTTACAACTTATGTAACATACATTTCCAAAACAGTTGCTTTAAAATGGGTTGCCAGTACACATTCACCCAGATTTTCCCCGAGTGTTCCACTTGTTTCACATGGAATTCTCACCATTTACAAATGGGACTTTCATATAATTCTCCAGTTTCAATAATTTGTTAATTTGAATGGGGATTTTATAGCTGCAAGGAAGTTAGGACATTTTCTAATTATTTGTGTTAAAAGCAATAATTGTAATTATTTAAATGGTTTTTTTGCATGCAAGGTGTCCTGTTTTAATTTTACTTTTCATATTGATTTTGTTTCAACATTTTTGAATCCCAGAGAAATTTCTTGGGTGGGCCTTGTTACAGCCCATGTTTACTTTGTGCAAGAATAAACATCACAAGCAAGCAGGAACAGGAATCACCACCAGGCCCCTCAAGCCAGCTCACTTTTCAACATGGCCATGGCTGATATACGCCAGTCTCAACTTCAATTCTGTGCCAGTTCCCTGCAACTTTCTATATCCCAATCTTTCAAATACTGTACTTATTTATTTTCAACTTATTCTCATGACCTTGGCCTCAGGACCCTCAGAGGAAAAGATTGACCACTTTCTGAGAGAAGAAATTTCTATGCAACTCAGTTTTAACTGACAAACCCCTTATTTTGCAGCTATGTCCCCTTGCTCATGACTCTCTCACTGAAGAAAAGATTTCAACATCTGCTCGTTAAGATCTTATACACTTAAACAAAGACACCCCATCTTCTAAACTCCAAGGAGTAAACACAAAACCCTTAAACAGAATCATCCCAGGAAATGGCCTGGTTAACCTCCTTTGGACTACTGCTTTAAACTACTGTATTGTGTTTTAGGTAAGAGGACCTAAACTTCATACAGTATTCAGGTGTGGACTCGCAGACACGCTGTAAATTTGTAACAAAACCTCCCTATTCTTAAACTTCATAATAAGGCAAACAGCAGGTTGGCTTTTCAAAGTCAAAGTAAATTCATTACCAAAGTACATGTTACCATGTACCACCTTCAGACTCATTTTCTTTCAGGCATTTACAGGAAAAATACAAGAAAATTTTACAAAGAACCTTACATATATGAAGACTGACAACCAATGGTTGTTTGCAAAAGAAGATATCTATGCAAATAAAAACAATACTGATAACGAGTTGTAAAGAGTCCTTGAAAGTGATCCATATATTCCAGAATCAGTTCCAAGTAGTAACTATTTATTGAACATGTTGCAATTCATCCACTAAAATTTCTGAACTTCACTCTCTCTCCATTTACATAGTAAGCTACTTTTGTTTCCTCTTACTTAAGTGTATAACCTTTCACTTCCCCACACTGAACACCATCAACCAGATTTTACATCCAATCACTCAATCTATCTCTATCCGGTCACAACATGCCCTTGCAGTGATATTTGAATCGGCAGCAAACCCAGAAAACCTGTACTGCATTCCTTCTCCAGGTCATGAGGTGTTGATCAGCTCCGTAGTAAAACATCCCAACATCTTGCAGGAATATTAGGGTGATGACCAAAACCTTTATCAAAAAGAAAATTTTAACCAACATCTCAAAGGAAAAGACAGCCATAAAGAGTTTAAGGGAGGCAGCTCAAGGTTTTAAAAGGTAGGCAGCTGAAGATACTTCCATCAAAGGTAGAAAAAAAATTATGATGAAATTGGACCAGACCCAGAAAAGAAAATGCTTTTAATGGCTATGAGGCTTCAAATGAAATTAGTTACAAGTTTAAATGCAAGAAACCTAACTATGGAATTGAATATGATTAGAGCCATCTGCTTGTATGGAGGGTAAAAGCTAAGGGACTTGTCAACTCTTTCTATGAACTTACAAAACAGCTACTTTAATCTAACTACAATCTATTCAGTAATCGCAGCAATACCCATAAAATTCTTTCAGAATAGTTTTCCTGTCTAAAACTCAGTAAACAGTCAAAAGAATGATGTGTGCGGAATAATATGTGACAAGCAACATAACTGATTATATCAATCTACAATAAAGACCAGCAAGTGTCCAAAGCATTCATGTAATTTTGATAGCTCAAAATTTCAAATTAATCAGAACTCGTGAAATGTCAGCCTCTGAGATAAAGACTGATTACAAATTACAACATAACTAATATCTAGATTGATAAGTGAAGAAAAGATTACTGTGGTTTAAAAAAATTAATATCAACACAGTAACACATTGGCTGTTTCAGATAAGGGTACCTTAATCACTGAATCTTTTCCTGTCATGTATTTCTTCAATTACTTTTACCTTAATTTAAAAAGTTAGATGTTATCAACAAGAAAGCTCTTTGTGAAAAAGAATACTGCTACCAATAGTACAGTTAAAAGAATTTGCTCCACATAAAAGAAGAAATACTTTCTTTAAAGACCTGTACTCATTTTATTTCTCAAATAACACCACTTTATTTCAATTAAAAAATAAGTATTTTAGTTGCATTTAAAATATTTGCTTTATTTTCTATGCCTTTATAAAGCGTAAACTAATACCAACACTGCAAGGATTATTACCGCAAACACGAGGAAATCTGCAGATGCTGGAATTTCAAGCAACACACTTAAAAGTTGCTGTTGAATGCAGCAGGCCAGGCAGCACCTCTAGGAAGAGGTACAGTCGACGTTTCGGTCTAGGAAGTTTCGGTCTAGATACGGCAACTGTACCTCTTTCTAGGGATGCTGCCTGGCCTGCTGTGTTCACCAGCAACTTTTAAGGATTATTACCATATGTTTATCTTCAAACACAGGGCAGAGATATACTTTCAATAGTGAGCAAAGTAGTTATTGCCTAAAAGAAACTTAGTTTCAAAGTACTTGGAAAATTAGAAGCATTTTGTTTCCTTTGTGAATGACTCAGTTGGAATTTTGTATCTTTAATCTGCTGAGCCAATACCATCACTTGAAAAGCTTGAAAAAATACGAATAGGTGAAGAAATCCTCAACAAATATTTTTGGCATTTTGACCTCTCTAAATTCTGGTAACCATTTCCCTCTCTCTTCTGCCCGCCCCCCCCCCTTTGTTTCCCTCACTCTAGTAGCCCTCTCACTCCTTCTCTTCCATTCCCCAGCTCCCATGACCTGCCCATCACCTCTGCCTCGTTCCCAATCTCATTGCTTTTATTCCATACAAGATGTTCCTCTTTCTTCATCTATCACCTCCTAGCTTCTCATATCATTCCCTTGCCTCCCCCTCCCCCACACACCTATCTTTCCCCCACCTCTACCTGCCAGCTTGTACTTCTCCCCCTCCCCCACCTTTTTGGATGAGATTTGGCAGCAGCATTTCAAGACATCATCATCATCATCATCAGGTGCCATGCCCAGTCTGAGCTTTGACTGCCATGGCCTACACACTCCTGTTTCGGGTCAAGTGGATCAATTCATTGGTATTCATTTCCAGTTCTCTGGCTGCTGTCTCCATCATCATTTGTCTTTGTCTTCCTCTTGCTTTCTTCCCTTCAATCTTTCTCATAATTACCATGCATTCTAACTCCTCTTTCCTAATCACATGTCCAATGAAGTTATGTTGCCTTTTCATGATCTTATACATTATTCCTCTTTTTGTGTTTGCTCTGTTCATGACATCCGCGTTAAATATTTGTTTCGTCCATGATATTCTTTGCGTCCTCCTCAAAAACTATATCTCTGCTGCTTCAATTCATTTCCTCATGTTACTAGATATTGTCCAACATTCTGAGCCATATAACATAACAATTCACGACAGATCTCCAGAATGCTGTCGAGAGGAGCAACCTAGTTTGTCAAGAGATGATCAGTCAGGTTTATTATCACAGGCATGTGACGTGAAATTTGTTAACTCAACAGCAGCCGTTCAATGCAATACATAATCCAGAAGAGGGAAAAAAAAATAATAAAATAATAATAAAAATAAACAAACAAGTAAATCAATTACAGTATACATATATTGAATAGATTTTTTTAATATGCAAAATACATAAATACTGTATATTTTAAAAAGTGAGGTAGTGTCCAAAGATTCAATGTCCATTTAGGAATCAGATGGCAGAGGGGAAGCTGTTCCTGAATCAGTGAGAGTGTGTCTTCAGGCTTCTGTACCTCCTGCCTGACGGTAATAGTGAGAAAAGGGCATGCCCTGGGCGCTGGATGTCCTTAATAATGAACGCTGCCTTTCTGAGACACTGCTCCCTGAAGAAGTCCTAGGTACTTCATAGGCTAGTGCCCAAGATGAAGCTGATTAGATTTACAACCCACTGCAGCTTCTTTTGGTCCTGTGCAGTAGCACCCCTCCATACCAGACAGTGATGCAGCCTGTCAGAATGCTCTCCATGGTACAACTATAGAAGTTTTTGAGTGTATTTGTTGACATGCCAAATCTCTTCAAACTCTTAATGAAGAATAGCCACTATCTTGCCTTGTTTATAACTACATCGATACGTTGGGATCAGGTTAGATCCTCAGAGATCTTGATACCCAGGAACTTGAAACTGCCCACTCTCTCCACTCTGATCCCTCTAGGAGGATTGGTATGTGTTCCTTCATCTTACCCTTCCTGAAGTCCACAATCAGCTCTTTCGTCAGTAAGTGCCAGGTTGCTACTGTGGCACCACTCCACTAATTGGCAAATCTCACTCCTGTTTGCCCTCTTGTCACCACCTGAGATTCTACCAACAATGGTTGTATTGTCAGCAAATTTATAGATGGTGTTTAAGCTGTGCCTAGCCACACAGTGATGTGTATATAAAGAGTAGAGCAGTGGGCTAAGCACACACCCTTGAGGTGCACCAGTGTTGATTGTCAGGCTAAGCACACACCCTTGAGGTGCACCAGTGTTGATTGTCAGTAAGGATGAGATGTTATCACCAATCGGCACAGGTTATGGTCTTCCAGTTAGGAAGTCAAGGATCCAATTGCAGAGGGAGGTACAGAGGCCCAGGTTCTACAACTTCTCAATCAGGATTGTGGGAATGATGGTATTAAATACTGAGCTATAGTCGATGAACAGCATCCTGACATAGGTGTTTGTATTGTCCAGGTGGTCTAAACTCATGTGGAGAGCCATTGAAATTGTGTCTGCCATTGACCTATTGTGGCGATAGGCAAACTGCAAGTTCACAAGCTCATGGAGCCGGTGACAAGTTCTGCAAAATTGACAGATGGTCACTGTCAGATTATTTACCTCTGAGAAAGAAGGATGTTAACATGCCTATTAACAGGAGATTGCTGAGCAGCATGCTCTGAATCGAAGGAAAAGGTTCAAGAAGGGTTAGGCATTTTGCAGACTACACAGCTTTCCTGAAGAATACCATCTCCATAGGTTGGTGAAAAAGTGCAAGCAGAGGATCTGGAATGCAGTCATAGGAAAGTCTGGTATATTCCACATTACAGTGTGCATCACCCCAGGAAAGAGAAATATTGTGTTGTGTTTGACTGTGGAGTGACTTTTCAGGGAATGTCACTTAATGCTCAGTTGTTACAGGGTCCTGATCTTACTGGTTCTTTCACTGCAGTCAAAACCAAATTCAGAAAAGAAAAAGTGGTGATCCGGTGGATATTGAATCAATGTTTCATCAGGTTAAGGTGTCAGTGGAAGATGCAGACCTACTCTGGTGGCCTGATGACCTCAGCCAAGATGTGGTGGATTTTAGAATGGTGGTACATCTCTTTGGAGCAATTTCACCACTAAGTTGTGCCAATTTCACCCTTAGGAAGTGCACAGAAGATAATGGATAAGGTTTTGCATTACTATGTTGATTACAGCCTAGCATCAGAGTCCTCTGAGCTAAAGGCAGCTTCTCTCTGTCATGACCTTGTATCAATTTGTGCTAAAGGTGGTTTCATTTCACATAGTGGACAAGCAACCGACATAATGTGCTGTCTGCTATACCAGAAGAAAAAGCAGAAGATATGAAAGATTTGAATTTAGATCAAGATGTTCCTTCAGTGGACAGAGTACAAGGTGTGCAATGGTGTATTCTGTCTAATACTTTCAAGTTTAAGGTCATGATCCAGGATAAACTGCTTACCTGAAGGCCGGTCCTCTCTACAGTTTGTTCCATCTATGACCCTTTCGGAATTTGAATCCATTAATGTTATCTTCTAAGATTCTCCAAGACCTTAGAGAGGGCTTGGATGGGATGATGCTATGCCAACATCAGTTTGTTCGTAGTGGGCAAGTTAACTGGAAGATGTTTTTATTATGGGAAAATTTAGAGTAGCTCCATTGAAGTCCGTTTCCATCCCTCGAATGGAGTTCATTGCTGCTACAATGGCAAGTCATATGAACACATTGTGGAAGGAGGAGATGCATACGCAGCTTAAGGACTGAATTTTTTTGGAGTGACAATACTGTGCTGAACTACAAAGTATACTAAGAATGAAATTTCCAGGTTCTGAATCTTTGTCACTAAGAGTTTCATAAATTCTTATGCTGTCACAAGCATCTCCACGGAGGTATGTGGCCTCCAGACGAGTGAAGGTGAAGGCTTGTCTGAAGAATAAGACTTGGGTGTCAGGACTTCAATATCTTCTTCAGAATGAAAGTGAATGGCTTGTGAATCTGATTATTCTGAAGAACTTCTGCTAGATGATCCAGAAGTCAAGAAGATTGTTACAATGAATGTCATGCAGATTGAAAAGGAGTTGCACAGTTACATGTATTATCCATCACTTCTTATCTTGGACCCATTTGAGGAAGACAGTGGTCTGGTTTCTTAAGTTTAAGAACTTCCTCTTATTTCTTAGTTGGAAAAGGAAGCAAATGAACAATGTTTACTTTCAATCTGATTTGGATGAAGAACAACGGGTGTATTCTTTGGACAAAGATGGAGAAGGCCAAAGGTCAAATTGATCAAGAATGTCTCTCAGTAGAGAAGCTCAGAACGGATGAATTGTCATATTTTCAAGCTTAATCCAGTACTTGATGATGGTGTCTTGAGAGTTGGTAGACTGCTTAGTAGGGTGGCTATATCTTTAGAGGCAAAACATCCTCTTATACTGGTGAAGGATCTTAATAACTCTGATCTCATTCCGAGGCATGTACATCAAGAAGTGGGACATGGTGATCGTAACTACATGTTATCTAGGTTGCACCAAAAATATTGGATTCCCAGTGCTAGTAATGATTCAAAGATTCAAAGTACAGAAGTATGTAAGCAGTATACAATCCTGAGATTCATCTTCCCCACAGACGGCTACGAAACAAAGTAAACTATGGAATCTGTTCAAAAATTAAACATCAACCCTCCCCCCCACGCACCAAAAATTACACAAACAGCAACAAAAAAAGAGCAAGAAACACAGAATATGAAAATCAAAAGAGTCCAGGCATGTTGAGTTGAGCTGTTTGTTATCTGCAGGCCACCCCAATTCAAAATCGCAACAAAAAAAAAGGAGTGACCAGAAACCAGTACAGCTCTAAGAAGAATTCTGTGTGTTGTTTGTCGCTGGTTGAACACAATTCCAGGATGTCAGCGCATGGTGGATCTACCTCTGGCCAGGGTCTCTCCAGATGAATCTCCATCCACGATGTAGGATTGGACTATTTTGGACCTTTTGAGGTGAAAAGCTGGAGTACAGTGAAGGAGATATGGGGTTACATTTTCCTGTCTGGCTATTCGAGTTCTTCATGTAGAAGTGGCATCTAGCTTGAACACAGATTCCCTTATGAATGCACTTAAATGCTTTATAGCAAGACAAGGACAAGTTCGTGAACTGCGATCTGATAATGCAATGAACTGTGCTGGAGCTAAGCGCAAGTTGAGAGAAGCCATTCATAAGTAGAATCATTCAGAGATTAATGATGTACTTCTTCAGAAAGAAATTGTGGTTTTTTAATCCACCAATTGGCTCACATCATGTACAAACATGGGAAAGACAGATCAGGTTGGTAAGGAAGGTTCTCAATCCTACCATGAAGGGAAAGAACCTTGATGAAGAGGGTCTTCACACAGTTCTTTTTGAAGTAGAGGCTATTATCAATGGTCATCCAATTACCAAAGAATCATCTGATTCCAAAGACGTGGAAATGTTAATACCCAAAATCATCTGTTGCTTCTGAAGATCCCACCATCCTTACCACTAGGGATTTTCAATAGGAAGACTTCAATGCTAGTCATAGATGGAAGCAAGTCCAATACATGTCAAACTTGATTTGGAAACAGTGGGTCAAGGGATATTTACCCCAGCTACAGCAATGTCAGAAAAGGTCAAGTATAAGACGCAATTTCTTTCCAGGAGATACTGCGCTCATAGTTGATGACTCAAAACTCATGGATCATGGGAAGAATCGTTCAAGTTTTTCCAGACAGAAGAGTATTTGTGTGACAGGTACACATCAAGACCAAGACCAGCTGTTTGGATCGGCCTATAACTAAGACCCGTCTTCTGCAGGAGGCAGAGGTTTGAGGAGCTACAACTTAAGAAGCTTCATGATTCTGTCCTGTCAGTGGTGACAAAGATCACTCTGTACTGGGCTAAGTGCTGGTAAACTCTGGGCTGGGTAAGTGTTGCATGACATGTGTGGAAAAAGAAGAAAAAGGACATTTGTGTGAATGTTAAGATTTCATGACACCTGTGTTTTGGTAGTATTTAGTTATAATTAATTAAATTAAATAGGAGAGGAGAAGATGGCGGCACGATGCAGCGCGCAGCGGCCACTCCGGTGATGAATATCTGTTATCTATCAAGTAGGGTGCCGTGCACAATCCTGATTTGATGGAGGCAGACGTGAGAGCACGGAGGAACATCTGGTGAAACTTCTGAAATGCTTGTTTTGCTGCCGCTGCTACTGTGTGATCCAGAATCTCTGGAGGGGAAGGCCCCGAGTCCTCGGCTTTGCTTATTGCTTGGCGGCCGGGACAGGGTCGAAGCACTCGGCAGAGATTGTGCTCGGTGTCAGAGGGTTGGTCGGAGGTTCAAAGTTTTCGGACGGACTCAGAGTTGGCTGTGGTCGGGTGCTTCCAGGGTGCTGCATCGGCAAGTTTGCGGCGCTGGAAGTTCATGGCAGGGAGAGTTTCTCCCTTCTACTGTCTGCATGAGATGATAGACTATCAAGAATTTGAGACTTTTTTTTTTACCGTGCCCATGGTCTGCTCTTTATCAAATTACGGTATTGCTTTGCACTGTTGTAACTATATGTTATAATTATGTGGTTTTTGTCAGTTTTAGTCTTGCTCTATCCTGTGTTCCTGTGATATCATACTGGAGGAACATTGTATCATTTCTTAATGCATGCATTTCTAAATGACAATAAATGAGGACTGAGTGTCCTCATAATCTAATCTAATCTAATTATTATAGCATAATAAATAAGGGGCTGGGATGTAGATGCCATGTATCTGTTTTCTATCTGCATTGTATTCCATGTTGCATATTTATTATGGTAGTCAGTAACGTGCGTGGGGGTGAGGTAAAAGTGTAGGGTTTCGTTACGAATTTGAGCTTTGTTCTCGGTAGTTTGGTTCTGGGGACCACCAGATGTCATATCTTTCGTTGACCACTTAACTTTGCTTAATTATGTTTAATTATGCTTAATTGCACATTTCTTTTGTTAGTTGCTAATAAAGGAGCGAGTACATTTCTTCAACTACGTGAAACATCATTATTATTGGATTAATTGGAGGGCAGGACATACAAGGATAACAACCTGTATTAGGTCGCCAGCAGCGGCATTTGCCCACTACATTGCCTTTTATATTTATGACATCTGCTATTTATCTCTTTACGATACATATAAAGAGATGATGCTTGGTGTTTTGTTTCTGTATTTTATGATCTTTTTTTCCCCTTTTAGTGTGAAACCTGATGACAGCAGAAGAGGGTACCATTTGTTTATTTTGTACTTTCCACTGATTCATTTTAACTTTTTATTATGTGTTTGGGAAGTAAGGTGCAGTTACTTAGATTAATTTTCTAATGTAAAAATGCAAATTATCTACTTTGCTTCCAGATGTTTACGGTATTATACTACTTAGACCACAAGATACTGGAGCAGAATAGGTCATTAGGCCCATCGAGTCTGCTCCACCATTTCATCATGGCTGATTCAATTTTTCTCTCGGCCTAATCTCCTCTCTTCTTCTTGCATCCCTTCATACCTTAACCAATCAAGAATCTATCAACCTCTGCCTTAAATATACATAAAGACTCCACGCTGCCTGTGGCAAAGAATTCCACAGATTCACCACTCCCTGGCAAAATAAATTCCTTCTCATCTCCATTCTAAGAGGACATTCCTCTATTTTGAGGCTGTATCCTCTGGTCTTAGACTCTCCCATCATAGGAGACATCGTCTTCACATCCACTCTATCAAGGCCTTTAACCATTCAATAGGTTTCAAGTAAGTTATCCCTCATTCTTCAGAATTTGAGTGAATACAAGCCCAGAGCTCTCAAACACTCTTCGTATGACAAGCCATTCAATCAGCTGCATGAACCTCCTTTCAGCCCTCTCCAGTTTCAGCACATCCTTTCTAAAATAAGGGGCCCAAAACTACTCACAATACTCCAAGTGAGGACTCCCCAATGCTTTATAAAGTCTCAACATTATTTCCTTGCTTTTATATTCTAGTCCTCTTGAAATGAATGGTAACATTACATTTGTCTTCCTCACCAAAGACTCAACTTGCAAATAAACCTTTAGGAAATCATGCACAAGGACTCCCAAATCCCTTTGCACCTCAGTTTTTTGCATTTTCTCTCCACTTAGAAAATAGTCAACTCTTTCATTTCTTCCACCAAAGTGCATGACCGTACACTTCCCGACACTGTGTTTCATCTGCCATTTCTTTGCCCATTCTCCTATTCTGTTTCGGTCCTTCTGCAGCCTTTCTACTTCCTCAAAACTACCTTCCCCTCCACCTATCTTCATATTGTCTGGAAACTTTGCAACAAAGCCATCAACCCTGTGGGACACCACTTGTCACCGGCAGAAAAGGCTCATTTTATTCTCACACTTTGCCTCTTACCAATCAGCACTGCTTTATCCATGCTAGGATCTTACTTGTTCCTTAAGAGAGCATCCCAAATTAACTTCTGTCAAACAATATTTTAAAATTCTTTTCAAAAACAGCATGACACACAGAATGCGGAAATTACACAAGCTGTACATTTTTTGTAAAATATAATTGTACCATCCAGTAGGTGGCAATGAAGTATCACATTTGCCACAGTGGTACTACACAAGGCTTCAGCTGTCAGGTAGAAACAGCATAACTCAATTTAATACATTGCAGAAAATAGACCTAAAATTATCTTTCAAATATGATTGCCACTTGATCATTGTTCATTTTCATTAAGATACATAATTTAAAAGTATTGGTTCAGTATAGCCTATAGACATCATCAGTTACATAAAGCACTACTTTTGGATCAGAGACTGCAGCAGACAACTGATTCTGATCAGCATTATAGCTTGATCTACCGGAGCTATTGAACTTAACAGTAGATTCCAGCTGTGTCAGTATGTCAGAACCAACCCACATGATCCACTACAATCACATTAAAAATGTTGTGAAGTACACATATGGAAAATGTTCGAAATAGTCAGCAGGTTATATGGTCTACTGAGAGCAATGGAATCCAGCTATACCAAAACCATGGCGAAAGTTGTATCACCAGACGGAGAAACAGCAGTGTTCGAGCTCCTAGCTGTTGTGCTGCAAGGAGACACTCTGGCACCCTACACCTTTATAATCGTCCTTGATTACACTCTACGTCAAGCTACCAAAAATCATGACAAGCTTGGTTTTACCATAAAACCAGGAAGAACCAAAAGGGTCAGAGCAGTTACGCTCACAAATCTCGATTTTGCAGATGACATAGTCCTGCTCTCTGACCAGATGGAGGAAGCACAGCAGCTACTGACAAAAGTGGAAATTGAGTGCAATAAAGTTAGACTTCACCTGGACACTAAAAAGACAGAGTACATGGCGTTTAACTGCGACGAAGGTACCCTCAAGACCATAAAGAATGATACCATTAAGAAAGTCTTTGACTACAAGTACCTCGGGTCAAGAATGATGAGTTCGGAGAAGGACATAAAGATACGGAAGGCACCGGCGATGTTACGTACCTCATGGGTATCTTGTGACTGTCTTATGACCATGATGTAATTGAGTATCTTGTGAGCCTAATGTAATGGTCTTATGATAGTGGGGTGAGGTGATTTTCCCGCCAGTGTGAGGTCATGTGATGACATGATCTCAGCAGGTATATAAAGGGAAACCCCTGATGTGACGCAGTTAGTTTCAGTTTAGTTTGTCAGTTAATTCAACAGTTACTCCGTTATGCTGCGTATTCGTCTCATGATGCAGTTTCGTTTTAAAGTGGAGTTTTACTTTCTATTGTAAGTCTAGTATTGGAGAGCGAAGACCTTACTAAAACACAGGAGCCTGAAGGATCGAGTAAAGATGGTATCGTTCGGCGGTTTCATAAAGGTTCGACCTGATTGAATCTTCGTTCAGAAATAGTGACATGCATCTGAGTTAACTCCTGCAAGATCAGGGAAGTTTATGCAGGGTTCACTCGCCAGAAAAAGGTCAGTTCCTTTAAGCCATTTTATTTCCTTCGTCGTGAATCCTTTGGAGAATCAGCAATAACGTCACATCTCCCAAGAAATCCATTTCCAGAGAAGTCTCTCCTAATTGACTCTGCAAATCACTTGGACTTTCGAATTTACCATTTTAAGACTATGTTCGAATTTACCCTTTTAAGAACTGTTCCAGAGTTGCCGTATAGCAGTTAACTTTCCGTTAAGTTAGTCGGTTGAATACTTTTCGCTATTGTCGAGAAGAGTTTAATAAATGTTTATGTTGGTTTATAAAACTTGACTCACGTGACAAAAATCGTCCTGAATTGTTCCGATTTTGAGCTTAAGTGCTTGTTTAATTATCAATCTGATTTGGAAAAGGGAAATACCTGATTCTTTTGTTTGATTGGCCTGTGGGTGGTATTCGGCAGCATTGAATATTGACGACTTTATGGCATCACCAGAGCCGGAGGTATTAGCGAAGGTGAAAAAGGGTGATGTATCCGAGATTGCTAGAAGGTTGGACTTTAAAGAAATTACAAAGGGTACAACAAAGCCAGTAATTCAGAGAAAAATCGCAGCACACTATAAAGAGTTGGGTGTTTTTGATGAAGAAGTGTTGGATATGTTTCCATTGATTAATCTAGAGGTGCAGTTACATATCGAACAAATAAAGTTAAAGCAATTAGAAGCTAATTTGAAACTAAGTCGGTTAGAAGCTGCAAATAAACAGAAGGAATTAGAAGCTAAAGAAGCAAATAAACAAAAGGAATTCGAAGCTAGAGAAGCCCATAGGAAAAGGAATTTGAAGAAAGAGAAGCAGAGAAACAGAGGAAATTTGATCTAGAGATGGAGGAATTAAAGTCTGAGAATCAGTCCTCTGGTTCTAGGAAACAGTTTGTTATGTGTCAGGAAGTTATATTGGCTCCTCCATTTAAAGAAACAGAAGTGGACAGATATTTCCAACATTTTGCTCTGATTTCAGGGTGGCCGAAAGATAAATGGCCAGTGATGTTACAAAGTGTAATTAGAGGTAAGGCACAAGAAGTTTATACCAGCTTTAACTGTTGAGGAAGCACTTTATTATGATATTGTGAAGCAGCATATACTGAAACTGGTTCATGAAGCTGATAGAGAAAAATTCAGAAATTTGAAGAAATCCATGGAAAAAACTTACATTGAATTTGCCTATGATAAACCTGTGTGTTTTGAGAGATGGGTTTCCTCTAAAAATGTGAATGGGGAGTATAAAAAATTAAGAGTTGCTTTTATTGGAGGAATTTAAAAGGAGCATTCCTGTTGAAGTAAGGACATACTTAAGTCAGAGAGACACGGCTACATTGCAGGAGTATGCTAAATTAGCAGATGAGTATGCTTTAATCCATAAGAGTAAATTTCTTCCAGGTAGAACTTTTAAAAGGAAAAATAGCACAGAGAGTCTACGTAAACCAGAAATTAAATCAGAAGTTAATGAGAAAGGTAAGGATGAAGGGAAACATGTGAAGGAAAGACATTTTGGTCCTATTTGTAATTATTGTAAGAAACCTGGTAACATAATAGCTAACTGTTTCCTATTGAAGGAGGAGAAGGAAGCAGTCCCAGATGCTTGTGTGCAACATATTGAAACACCTGTAAATCCACAGGGTTCAATAAATACAAATGAAGCTTTGTCGGAGTCTGACCAAGTTAAGAGGGGATATGATCATTTTATAACTGAAGGATTTGTATCCTTTAAAGAGGGATCCACTCCAGTGCCAATAAAAATCCTTAGGGATACTGGAGCTTCTCAGTCACTTATGTTAGACAGTGTTCTAAAGTTTAGTGACGAGTCTGACACTGCTGAGGCAAACTATATACGAGGTGCTGCGAGTGCCTTATGCCAGTACATTTGCATAAATTGAATTTAAGGTCAGGGTTAGTTACAGGACTTGTTAAAAGTAGGACTACAACCCAGTTTACCTGTGAATGATGTTTCTCTATTGTTAGGAAATGACTTAGCAGATGGACAGGTTTTTCCTGAAGTGCATTTGACACTAAAGCCCATTTCTGAGGAACCAAAGATGGATTCCAACACGGATTCCTCCTGTGTTGTAACCCGAGCTATGGCTAAAAAGACTATTGTGCAGGATGGGTTTGTTACCCATGACTGTTCAACTCAGGATTTGAATTTTGAGGATGTGTCAGAAACTTTCTTACCTTCATTGTTTGATCAAGATTCTTGTAGTAAGTCTGACCATGAAGATTTGTCTCTATCTCGGAAGGAGATGATAGCAGAACAGAGTAGAGACCATGAGATTATCAAATTAAAGGAACAGGCTCTTCCAGATAGTGAAATTGAGAAGGTGCCAGTAGGATATTATTTTGAGAAGGGAGTATTAATGAGGAAGTGGAGATCACCTACAATTCTAGCAAGTGAAGAATGGGAAGTTAATCACCAGGTAGTAGTTCCTAAAGTTTATCGGTATGAGATTTTAACTATTGCTCATAGTATACCTTTGGGTGGACATCAAGGTGTGAAGAAAACTGCAAACAAGGTTTTTAAACATTTTTACTGGCCTGGTTTAAGAAAAGATATGGTGACATTTTGCAGAACGTGTCATACTTGTCAAATTGTGGGTAAACCTAATCAAGTTACTCCAGTGGCCCCATTGCAACCTATTCCCACATTTGTTGAACCGTTTTCAAAAATCATTTTCGACTGTGTAGGCCCATTGCCAAAGACCAAAACTGGCCATCAATATTTGCGGACCATCATGTGCACAGCATCTAGGTTTCCAGAAGCAATACCACTTAGGAATATAATGGCTAAAACTGTAATAAAGGCTCATAAAACTCTTTACTTACTTTGGGTTACCTAAAGAAATACAATCTGATCAAGGTAGTAATTTTACATCTGGATTGTTTCAGCAGATAGTTTATAAACTGGGAGCAAAACAGATTACCTCATCTGCATACCATCCAGAATCGCAAGGAGCTCTGGAGAGGTTCCATTCTACCCTCAAAACTATGATTAGGAAAATGAAAATGACTGGGATGAGGGCGTACATTTACTTTTATTTGCAGTATGGGAGTCAGTGCAGGAATCCCTAGGTTTTAGTCCTTTTGAACTTGTGTTTGGGCATAGAGTTAGAGGACCTTTGGCCTTGTTAAAAGAACAGTGGATTAATAAAGAGGTACATACTAATTTGCTGGATTATGTTTTAAAATTTAAAGAAAGATTACATAAAGCTTGTAGCTTAGCTAGGGAAAATTTAAAATCGGCTCAGGAGAAAATGAAAACTTGGTATGATAAGGAAGCTAGAATGAGGTCATTTAATCCTGAAGATAAGGTGTTGGTTCTTTTCCCGGTGCAAACAGACCCTTTACAAGCTAAATTTCATGGTCCTTATGAGGTTATATCTAAAGTTAATTATGTGGATTATGTGATAAAAACACCAGATCGAAGAAGGCCAACACAGCTTTGTCATAAAAGTATGATAAAACCATATTATGAGAAACAGTCTGTTACTATGACTGTTGTGGTCAATAATAATGAGTCTGATCCCACTAGGAACTAAATGGATGATTCATCTGAAACTCATTTTAAACCTAATATTATTTCTGCCAGGTTACCAAACTCAACAATTCTGGAAAATATTGATGAGAAATTAGCTCATTTAAAGCCAGAGCAGAGGCAGCAGATGAAGCAGTTTATTTTTAAATATAGGGATTTATTTCCAGATCTTCCTAAAAGAACCACAGTAGCTTCACATGATGTAGATGTCGGAGATGCCAAACCTATAAAGCAACATCCATATTGGATGAACATGGAAAAATGTGAACTTGCTAAACAAGAAATTAAGTATATGTTAAAGAATAATATTATGAAACCTTCTAATTCGAATTGGAGCTCACTGTGTGTTATGGTGCCTAAGCCAGTCAGTAGTATTCGGTTTTGTACTGATTCCAGGAAGGTGAATGCTGTGACAAAAACTGATGCATATCCAATCCCTAGAGTAGATGACTGTGTGGATAAAGTGGGAAAAGCAAAGTTCCTTACAAAGATTGATTTGTTAAAAGGTTATTGGTGTGTTCCATTGACGGATAGAGGTAGAGAGATTTCTGCATTTGTAACTCCATCCGGGTTATATGAATATAATGTTCCTCCCTTTGGGATGAAGAGTGCACCAGGTACTTTCCAGTGGTTGATTAATTCTCTGATTAATGGGTTAAGAGATACAGATGCCTATATTGATGATATAGTTACAAGAAATTATACTTGGGAAGCACATATTACTGCGGTGGAGGAACACTTTGAAAGGCTTTCAAAAGCTAACTTAACTACTAACTTAGCTACAAGTGAATTTGGACATGCCACTGCGACTTACCTTGGTTATGTTGTGGGTCAAGGTAAGTTAGCTCCTGTTCAGGCAAAAGTTCAAGTAATTTTAGAGGTACCCACTCTAACTGATAAAAAGACTCTAAGGAGATTCTTGGGAATAGTAGGTTATTACTGCAAACTTTGTAAAAATTTTGCTGACATTGCCCTTCCAACTAATCTCTTGAAGAAAAGTGAAAAGTTTGTTTGGACAGAGCCTTGACAGGAGGCGTTTAATAAATTGAAAACTATGCTATGTCATCAGCCTGTGCTCAGGTCACCTGACTTTGAAAAACTATTTTCATTAGCTGTAGATGCTAGTGATGAAGCTGCAGAAGGAGTGTTACTTCAAAGGGATGAGGGTAATGAGGTTGATTGTCCTGTAGCTTACTTTTCTAAGAAATTTAATTTGCATCAGAGAAATTATTCAACCGTAGAAAAGGAATCATTATCTCTTGTTTGGTTTTACAACATTTTGATGTGTATGTTGATACAACCCAGAAACCACTCATAGTTCACACCGATCATAATCCGTTAGTGTTTTTGAGTAAGATGAAAAACAAAAATAGAAGGTTACTAAATTGGAGTTTGATGTTACAGGAGTATAATATTTTGCTAACTCATATTAAAGGCAAAGATAATGTGATTGCTGACTGTCTATCTAGATGTTGAATGTACTATGTAAATTTTTTTGGAGTGGTATTTTAACATTTGTAACACTTCTACTGTATATTAGTTTGCAAGGTTCTGTATAATAATACTGTGGATATTGTGTATGTTGTAAATTTTATACATTTGTATTTTTCTTTATGTAAATAGTTGTTAAAATGTTGCTCAGACAAAACCAAAATTTTCCTTTTTGGAGGGAGATGTTACATACCTCGTGGGTATCTTGTGACTGTCTTATGACCATGATGTAATTGAGTATCTTGTGAGCCTAATGTAATGGTCTTGTGATGGTGGGGTGAGGTGATTTTCTCGCCAGTGTGAGGTCACATAATGACATGTTCTCAACAGGTATATAAAGGGAAACCCCTGTTGTGACGCAGTTAGTTTCAGTTCAGTTCAGCAGTTAATTCAACAATTACTCCGTTATGCTGCGTATTCGTCTCATGATGCAGTTTCATTTTAAAGTAGAGTTCTACTTTCTATTGTAAGTCTAGTATTGGAGAGTGAAGACCTTACTAAAATACGGGAGGCTGAAAGATCGAGTAAAGTTGGTGTCGTTCGGCGGTTTCATAAAGGTTCGACCTGATTGAATCTTCGTTCAGAGATACTGACATGCATCTGAGATAACTCCTGCAAGATCAGGGAAATTTGTGCAGTGTTCACTCGCCAGAAAAAGGTCAGTTCCTTTAAGCCATTTTATTTCCTTCGTCGTGAATCTTTTCGAGAATCAGCAGTAACATCATGTCTTCAAAGAAATCCGTTTCCAGAGAAGTCTCTCCTAATTGACTGTGCAAATCACTTGGACTTTCGAATTTACCATTTTAAGACTATGTTCGAACTTACCACTTTAAGAACTGTTTTCAAATTTACTATTTTAAGAACTGTTCCAGAGTTGCCGTATAGCAGTTAACTTCCCGTTAAGTTAGTTGGTTGAATACTTCTCGCTATTGTTGAGCAGAGTTTAATAAGTGTTTATGTTGGTTTATAAAACTTGACTCAATTATATATTCATTGTTGCTGGTCATGTGACAGCATGGAGGGCTATGAATGACATGAAGGAAATCTGGAAGTCGAACCTGACCAGACGGCTTAAAAAGAGGATCTTCATAGCAGTCATAGAAACCATTCTCACGTACGAATGCGAGACATGGACACTCACCAAGACTATGTGAAAGTCTCTAGATGGTTGCTGTATACGAATGCTCCGGAGGGCTCTTGACATGAGTTGGCAACAGCACATGATGAGCGTCGAGCACTATGACGACCTACCAATGCTCACCACTAAAATCGAGGCGAGAAGAACTGCAACTAGCGGGGCACTGTCTACGCCACCCTGAGCTACCTGCCAGCCTAGTCATCATATGGGAGCCCAAGCATGGGAGGATGAACCCTGGGCGCCCTCCCAAGAGTATGGTCAACATGCTCCTAGAAGAGAGCGGCGCTGCTAATGTAGATGAACTGAACACACTGATGAGGGAGAGGGAGAAGTGAAGAGTCCATCATCGTGCCCAACACTGGCCCCCTAGGCCTGAGCCGACGTAGTAGTAGTAATTATGATCAGAGATTAAGGGAGCTAGGGCTTTACTCTGTGGAGAGGAGGATAAGAGGAGACATGATAGAGGCTGGGGGAAAAGACTATGTGCACTCTGAACTGAAAAAATAAAATAAAATTGTAATATTTTAATAAAGTTAGTGGTTCCCTGATACGGTTAACTCCTGACTTCACAATTTACCTCGTTATTATCTTGCACTTTATTATTCGCCTGCAGTGCACTTTCTCTGTGGCTGTTATACTTCATTCTGCATTCTCTTACTTGCCTTGCTATAATCTCATTGCACTGTGTAATGATTTGATCCAAATGAGCAGTATGCAAGACAATCTTTTCACTCTCAGCACGTGACAATTGTAAAACAATTCCAACTACAAGGAGGCTATAAGTGGTTTAAGGACAAAAGGAATGATGATGCAAAATGGAGGGAGAACTTGTAAACGAGACTGCAGAATATATCCCTTGCCTGCAGTCCAATAAAAATAACCTTCCCAAATATATTGGCAATGAAGTTTTCCTACTTTTCATCTTATTGACAAAATAATTTAGAGCTGAATTATTTTGTGTTACAATTACTGCTTAAAACTTCAATTAATATTTGTAATCCACTGTGTCTATATCCCACTTTTTTTTTAATTTCATGGTTGTTAAAAAAAAGTTTAACTGGTTGGTTCAGAACATGTAAAAATATAAAAAGAGCAAGAATTGATCATCAGTTCTCAATGTACCCTGTCATTTAATACAATTAGGAGCTTGAAGACTCGTATGGCCAGATTTGGGAACAGCTCCTTTCCAACTGTGATAACTGCTGAACGGATCCTGACCCGGATCCTGGCCGTACCCTCTAAATATCCGATCCTGCCTCTCGGTCTTTTTGCACTACCTTACTTTCCATTTTTCTATTTTCCATTTATGATTTATAATTTAAATTTTTAATATGTACTAATTTTTACTATTTTTAATATTTAATATTTGTAATCCAGGGAGTGGGAAGCACAGAATCAAATATCGCTGTGATGATTGCACGTTCTAGTATCAATTGTTTGGCGACAATAAAATATAAAGTATTATAGCTGATCTGCCCCAGGCCTCAATGCCAGTTCCCTATAGCCCTCAATTCCCTGATCTTGCAGAACATTATCTATATCCTCTTCAAATACCCAGTCTGCTCACATTTTGCGATCCATGCATAAGAACTCTGATCAACGTTACACTTTGTTCATCTTTAACCCTTTTCCATTCACCCAACAGTCTGTCTTTAGATCCTTCTTGGGGAATTTTCCCACATTAAACTCCATCTGCCAAATTTTAGCCCACTCTCTCAATCTATTATAAACTGTCTAAATATTGTTATCGTTCTGCTAGAGAAAGCAGGATCTCCCAGTGGTCACACATTTTAATTCCACATCCCATTCCCATTCTGATATGTCTATCCATGGCCTCCTCTACTGTAAAGATGAAGCCACACTCAGGCTGCAGGAACAACAACTTATATTCCGTCTGGGTAGCCTCCAACCTGATGGCATTAACACTGACTTCTCAAACTTCCGCTAATGCCCCGCCTCCCCCTCGTATCCCATCCGTTATTTACTTATATACACACATTCTTTTTGTCTCTCTCCTTTTTCTCCCTCTGTCCCCCTCACTATACCCCTTGCCCATCCTCTGGGTTCCCCCCCCCTTTTCTTTCTCCCTAGGCCTCCTGTCCCACAATCCTCTCATATCCCTTTTGCCAATCAACTGTCCAGCTCTTGACTCCTTCCCTCCCCCTCCTGTCTTCTCCTATCATTACGGATTTCCCACTCCCCCTCCCACTTTCAAATCTCTTACTAGCTCTTCTTTCAGTTAGTCCTGACGAAGGGTCTCGGCCTGAAACGTCGACTGTACCTCTTCCTAGAGATGCTGCCTGGCCTGCTGCATTCACCAGCAACTTTTATGTGTGTTGTTTGAAATTCCAGCATCTGCAGATTTCCTCGTGTTATCATTATCATAAAATGCTCTCCCATCATTTTCAAATCATTCATTAACCTGGATCCTTACACCCTGCCCCTTTAGTCCAGGCTATTAACATAAATCATACTTTATTGAGGAAGAACAACTAATCCTTGGTTACAACCTTCAAACTTGTAAAAGGCCTGTTCATTCAGACTTTCTATTTAATTTTGTCTAATATGCCTCCATATTAATATTTTTACTTCCTGCAATGCACTGCTGTTTGAAGATATTTCAACATGAGTAGTTTGGTACCCTTTGAAGAGAATACCAGCAACAGGAGCCAGAAAGCAGACGTAGACCACTAATACTTGTAGCACTGCTGATCAAATAACTGATCTAATGCTAAACATAACAGAGTTGAGTGATGGATGGAACGCTGTTCCTAGAACTTCCATTTAGTTTAAGTGGAAGGTTTCAAAAGATCAAGAACAAAACAGAATATTGAATAATTAGGTAGTTAAGGATTAACTTTATGTTGAAGACAAAATAATTAACACCTGTAACAACAAAAAAATTCAATAGGATGGAAAGTTATCATTGTCGAAACAAGCCTGCAGACAAACAAGCACTGGTTTACTATCCAGGACATATTTAACTTAAGATATCCAACAACTACTGTAAGTAAGATAAAATGTTCAAACGTGCCTTATAAAAAAAATCAGGTGGATAGCTTTTTCAAGATATGAAGAACTCTATTAAGACCTCTATTAAGCATGAGGACTCTAATAGGCAACTCATTCAAATTTTGACTTAACACTTCAACTTTCTCCAAGAACATTCAACAAAAAATATGAATTCAGCCATCTGCCTGATACACAAGTAAAAAACAGCAGGTGTAAATATTTCTGTTTATATATCAGCAAGATCTAAGTGGGTAAATTTACACTGCTGTTATCATGTATCCACTTTATAATTCACGTGTTGGAACTGTATGATTGTCACATAAATCACCTTATTTTTAAGCAAATCAATAGTCACATCATTTGCTATCAACTCTCTAAAATGTGCCGGCAAAATTAGTTGGACCACTTCCTTTTTAAATAGATCTCGAAGTGGGAGTGCAATGCAGAATGGAAAAAAAGGATAATCAGATGCACATAACTTTACTCTTCGTCACTTCACCAGTGCCTTAGAATTACAAGAATTCGAACAGTGCAGATTAATCCGGTGGTGACAAATAGATCAGCTCACATTGTTAAAAAGCAAGGAGAGACATAAAGTCACAGGGTAACATTAAGAAACACCATTCATAGTAAGCAAACATCAACTTTCAACTTATTCAACTAGTATCCTACAGTGATATTAATGAACCCTCACCTTCTATTGCCATGCAAGCAGTCATCAACGATTAAAATCATCAAGAATGGCACCAATTTACTGAGGGAGTTCAGTACCATTGTGATGTGGCTATATATATCCCGCCCTCCAGTACAAACGTTGGAGAAGTGCTGGGTGGGCTCTATGACACCAGTGACCCCCAAACGACACACCCCAATAGTTTCTTTATTGTTGCTGGCGACTTCAACCATCCTATCTAAAAAGAGTACTGCCTGAATTCTACCAGCAAGTTGATTTTACACTTTAACCTGGTTTATACCAGCATCCCTATGGGATACAAGACTGCTCCTCGCCCCCACAGTGGATGCTCTGACCATTTATCTATTATCCTAATTCCTGCATACAGACCACTAATTCAAACCAGTTCAAAGGGAGATGAAGACCGGGCCAGAAAGAGCAACTTCAGAACTGCAGGACTGTTTTGAAAACAAGGACTGGAACATGTTCAGGAGGTGGCTACCTACAACAATCATTAACATTGTTGAATTTGCTGGATCAATAACTGACTATATAGAGAAATGCATTAAGGACGTCACCATTATTAAACACATCGATGTGAGGGCAAATCAGAAGCCATGGCTAACAACAGAGGTCCAGACATTGCTGAGACATCAGGATGCTACCTTCAGATCGGAGGATAAGATGACTCTCAGGTCAGCAAGAACTGCACTTTCCCACACCACCAGGGAGGCAAAATGGGATTGTTCATAAAGAATATACAGCCATTTCTGTGACAACAAAAACACAAGGCACATGTGGCAGGGCGTTCAGAATCAGAATCAGGTTTATTATCAGCGGCATGAGTCATGAAATTTGTTAACTTAGCAGCAGCAGTTCAATGCAATACATAATATAGAGGAAAAATAAATAAATAAATAAATAGATCAATTAGATTACGCAGATTGAACAGATTAAAAATTGTGCAGAAAACAGAAATAACAGTGAGTTAGTGTTCAAGGGTTCAATGTCCATTTAGGAATTGGATGGCAGAGAGGAAGAAGCTGTTCCTGAATCGCTGAGTGTGTGCCTTCAGGCTTCTGTACTTCCTACTTGATGGTCAGACCATAAGTGACTACAAGTCCACCCTGCACATCAACGACAAGAAAGCCTATCTTCCTGATGGGCTGAATACCCCTTACGCACAATTTGATGCGTGGAACAATGTGCTGGCGAGGAACCCCAGCCCACCTTGCCCACCTCCCCACCAGATTAAGCACTCTGGCTGTAACTGTTATGTGGAAGACCCCAGCCAGGGGCTTGATAACACATCCGGTTGGATGCTGTGTGACTGTGCAGCACAACTAAGAGGTTCTAACAGAGATATTCTACACCCTCCTGGAATAATCTACTGTCATCACCCATGCAGGCTTCAAGGTAGACATCATCATCCCAGTGTCCAAGAGGGTGACAGTAACTACCATCCCCACTGACCTCAACAATAATGAAGTGCTTTAAGCAATTGGTTATGGATCATATTAAATCTCATCTTCCTGCTACATTGGACCCTTTCCAGTTCGCTTATCACTCAAATTGCTGCAGTGAATCTGTTGCTCAGTATGTCAGTATGCTGAGTACGTCAGGATGCTCAGTATGTCAGTATGCTGAGTACGTCAGGATACTCAGTATGTCAGGATGCTATTCATTGACTATAGCTCAGCATTTAATGCCATCATTCCCAGAATCCTGACTGAGAAATTAGAGAACCTGAGGCTCTGTACCACCCACTGAAATTGGATCCTCGACTTTTTAACCAGAAGACCATAATCTGTGCAGATTGGTGATAACACATCCTCCTCACTGACTATCAACACTGGTGCACCTCAGGGGTGTGTGCTTAGCCCACTGCTCTACTCTCTCTATTCCCATGACTGTGTGGCTAGGCATAGCTCAAATACAAGTCTATAAATTTGCTGATTATACAACCATTGTTGGTAGGATCTCAGATGGTAACGAGAGTGTGTACAGGAGCGAGATACGCCAACTAGTGGAGCAGTGTCGCAGCAGCAACCTGGTACTCAAGATCAGTAAGACAAAAGAGTTGATTGTGGACTTCAGGAAGGTTAAGACGAAGGAACATATACCAATCCTCACAGAGGGATCAGAAGTGGAGAGAGTGAGCAGTTTCAAGTTCCTGGGTGTCAAGATCTCTGAGGACCTAACCTAGTCCCAACATATCAACCCAGTTATTAAAAAAGGCAAGACAGCAACTATACTTCATTAGGAGTTAGAAGAGATTTGGCATGTCAACAAATACACTTAAGAACTTCTATAGATGTACCGTGGAGAGCATTTTGACAGGCTGCATCACTATCTGGTATTGGGGCGGGGGGGGGGGGGGGTCTACTACACAGGGCCGAAAGAAGCCGCAAAGGGTTGTAAATTTACTCGGCCCAATCTTGGGTACTAACCTACAAAGTACCCAGGACATCTTCAAGGAGCACTGTCTCAGAAAGGCAGCGTCCATTATTAAGGACCTCCAGCACAGAAGGCATGCCTTTTTCTCACTGTTACCATCAGGTAGGAGGTACAGAATCCTGAAGGCACACACTCAGTGATTCAGGAACAGCTTCTTCCCCTCTGCCATCCGATTCCTAGATGGACATTGAACCCTTGAACACTACCTCACTTTTTTAAAGTAAAATGTTCTTCCTCGCACAAAAAGTCAGGATATTAAAAAGTTTTTTCTGATGTGCTTTAATAATACGACTGCTGGGTAGACCTAAGAGTAAAGACACTGGGTCCAGTTCAAGCTCCATCTTCAGAATCTTTTCCATTTCACCCAAAATATCACTCCAGTATGCCTGATGTTTGGGACAAGTCCAAAAACAATGGGTGAGTGTTCCAGTACTTCCTTTACATTTAGAACACATTGGAGAAACCCCCATCTTAAATTTTGAGAGACTATCTCAAGTCAGATGGGCTCTATGCAGAATTTTGAGCTGCAATGCTTTAGTTCTATTACAAACTGAAATTTTCTTTGCATTTTCACAGATGTCTTCCCATGTTTCAGCTGTAATTTCTACTCCCAGCTCTCCCTCCCAGACCCTTCCCAGCTGCTCAGCCTCTCCACAAGAACATTCCCTCAGGATGCTGTAAAAAGTACTAATAGAGACTTCACCCTTAGAACGAAACACCCTCTTTTCTATGTCAGAACTATAGAAATCAGTTAACAATGATGTTTTTTCTGTATATAATCTCTTATCTGAAAGAAAGGAAAAAGATCCCTGCTGGGTATGTTGAATTTCTGTACTATTTGACTAAAAGACATCATCGTTCCTTCATCAAACAAATCTCCTAGATGGAAAATACCCTTAGATATACCAAGTTTAAATCCAGAATCCATTATGCCAGGCTGAAAATCTGGACTGCCGGTTATTGGAGTAAAGGGTGATATTTTCGCTGTGTTGCCCTCAATTTGTCGCACCGCCCTCCAACCCGATTGTGTTAATTATTATTGGATTGTGACAATATTCCTTAACTAATTTCATCTTATTGAGGAAAAGCAAACTAATAAGAGGGCATTTTGTTTGTGAGGCTTCAATGTCCAGCTAAATTGAGGAGAGATCCCTGCAAACCCAGTCAACCACATAAAATAAAAAAGAACTTAATTGATATTTTTTTGATGTCTGGAAAATCCAGACCCCTAGACTACTGGGAAGCTGTAACTTAGACATTTTAATACAGGGTCTTTTTTTATTCCAAATGAAAGAACCAAACCAGCCCTCCTGAGGAGATGGAAGCGAGCAAGGCTCCCACCAACCACCCCTCCATTCCAATTAATTTTTACAGGAGCACCATTGGGAGGGTCCTGACCAGCTGCATCACCATCTCATATGGGAATTGCAAGGCATCTGACTGCATGATTCTAAAAAGGATTACGAGGATTACTGAAAATATCATTGGGGTCTGTCTTCCACCCACCCCAAGATATTTACCAGGAGCGCTGAGTACGTAGGGCCCTTAGCATTGTTAATGATCCCTCACATTCATCCAACAATCTCTTTGACTCCCTACCATCTGACAGGAGGTGCCACTGCATGAGGGCAAGGATTGTCAGGTTGTGAAAAAAGCTTTTTAACTTTTTCTCCACAACTTGAGACTTCTGAACTCCCTAGCACCATCCAGGTTTCATCACATATGAAGTGCCAGTAGCATATGCTGTTTACTTCTAAATTTGTTTTGCAAGTGCACCCTACTACTTGTTAAATTACGTAAAGTAATATGACTTTATGTACTGTGTGTGAGCTATATGTACTGTGATATGCACCTTGTTCCAGAGAAATGTTGTTTCGTTTGCCAGTATACATGAATGAATGGAACACAACTGTATGATGTTTGCACAGACTGACATAATTAGATCTTAAACCTAATCAGTTTTTATAAACACACTGAATGAGGCTGCAGTAGAAGAAATCTTGATCTTCAATATGAATACAGGTACAGTACATGCTTGTCCAGTGATGCGACAGACAACAAATGTGAGATGATCACATTCTGGGACATTTGACCAAATATACAGGAAACTTAACAATTCACAGTGAGAGAGATCAGTTAAGGGCTGAATTCACAGGAATTCCTATCAACATCTTGAGAGATGCACAAATTTCACGTCACATGCCAGTGATAATAAATCTGATTCTGAAACTGAGCCAGGAAATACAAATGAGCTCAAGAGCAACAACAGATAAATGTTTTGTAACTAAGTGTGAAATACACTATATTGGAGATACAAGATTCTGCAGATGCTGGAATCCAGAGCAAAGTAGTGCTGGAAGAACTGAACAAGTCAAGCAGTATCTATTAAGGGAAATGGACATTAAATGTTGCAGATCAAGACACTTCAATGTGGAGTGCAATGAAATATTTGAGAATCATCTAGTGAAGCAGATATGAATGAACAACCAGTGTTCTGATGACTCTGTGGACATGTACTCACTGGAGTTCAGAAGGATGAGTGGGATCTCACTGAAATCCATCGATGCTGCAAAGTCTGAATAGAGGAGACATGGGGAAGTTACTTCCATTGGTAGAGTCCAGATTCCAAGGGCACAGAATAAAGGAGTGTTCATTTAAACCCGAGATGAGGAGGAATTACTTCGGCTAGAGGGTGGTAAATTTGTGAAACTTGTTGCCACAGAAGGCCGTGAAGGCAAAATAATTTGGTGTATTTAAGGCAGTGCAGATCATAAATAACATTTCCCCCTAGCTGACCATCAACACCAGTATACCATATACCTCAAGGATGCATGCTTAGTCCGTTGTTCTACACTCTCTCTACATACCAAACAGTGTAGCTATCTATAACTTTGCCAGCGACTCAACTGTTGTTGGCAGAATCTCAGATGGTGACAAGGAGAAATACAGGAGTGAGATAGATCCGCTGGTTGAGTGTTGTTGCAATAATAACCATGGACTCAATGTCAGTAAGACCAAGGAATTGATTGTGAACTTCAGGAAGGGTAAGTCGGGGGAACACACACCAATCCTCATCGAGGAGTCAACAGTGGAAAGGATGAGGAGTTTCCAAGTTCCAGGGTGTCAACATCTCTGAAGATCTATCCTAGGTCCAACATATTGATGCAGTTATGAAGAAAGCACACCTGTAGCTACAATTCATTATGACTTTGAGGAGATATAGTATGTCACCAGTGACTCTAACAAATTTCTACAGATGTTCCGTAGAGAGCATTCTAACTGGCTGCACCACTGTCTGGTATGGAGAGACACTGCACAGGAGCAGAAAAAGCTGCAGAGGGTTGCAAATTCAGCCAGCTCCATCATGGGCACCTGTCTCCCCAACATAGAGGACATCTTCAAAAGGCATTAAGGACCCACAGTCACCAAGGACTTCTTATAACTACCATCAGAGAGAAGTCAAGAACCTGAAAACACACACTAAGCATTTTAGGAAAAGCCTCTACCCCTCTGCCATCAGATTTCTGAATGGACAATGAACCCACGTACATTACTTCACTACTTTTGTTCTCTTTTCCACTGCTTATTTAAGTTTTTAAAATATTTCTTATTGTAACTCATAGCATTGATGTATTGCACTGTAATGCTGCTGCAAAACAACCAATTTCATGTCATTTATCAGTGATATTAAATCTGATTCTGCTTTAGATTCAGCGATTGATAGGTTCTTGATTGGTAAGGGATGCAAGGGTTACAGAGAGAAGGCAGGAGAATGGGGTTGAAAATACACAGCATGAAGTGAAACCAAATGCCAATGAAATATTTTACATACCAAAATTTTGGCTCTCCAAAATGTAGGTAGTTAATGCTGTATAGATCCATATCTTCTGTGTGCCAAGCAAATGTAGTTTTCCACATACCAAAATACAAATAGGGCGTGTTCACACCTTCAATAGCAATCCCGCTTTCTTCTGCCACCACATCTAAAATTGTATTCAAATGACTAATATTCCACTCATCGACATCCTAGAAAAATAACACTTGAAATTAATCATATGGATGAATTCAGGTGTTATACACTTGAAACTAATCATATGGATGAATTCAGATGTAATACCAATCAGTCCATAAAAGAAAAACTATTTACAAAGATTTGAGTTTAATAACAACAAGATCATCACCACCTAATACATTGAGGATACATAGTGTGCAGTTTTGGTCCCCTAATCTAAGGAAAGACATTCTTGCCATAGAGGGAGTACAAAGAAGGTTCACCGATTGATTCCTGGAATGGCAGGACTTTCATATGATGAAAGACTGGATTGACTAGGCTTATACTCTCTGGAATGTACAAACTGTAGAAGAGTGAGGGGGGATCTTATTGAAACATATAAAATTCTAAAGGGATTGGACAGGCTAGATGTAGGAAGATTGTTCCCAATGTTGGGGATTTTGAGGAAAAAGGGGAAGCCTTCCAGGATCGAGATGAGGAAAAACTTCTTCACACAGAGAGTGGTGAATCTGTGGAATTCTCTGCCACAGGAAACAGTTGAGGCCAGTTCATTGGCTACATTTAAGAGGGAGTTAGATATGGCCCTTGTGGCTAAAGGGATCAGGGGGTATGGAGAGAAGGCAGGTACAGGGTTCTGAGTTGGATGATCAGCCATGATCATACTGAATGGTGATGCAGGCTCGAAGGGCTGAATGGCCTACTCTTGCACCTATTTTCTATGTTTCCATGTAAAAAAATATTAGGGCCTAATATCTATTTGTGCAAAAAAAAAGAATTCCTTTATGCACAGTAATCAGTTACAAATTGAACCAAACAGCAGAAACAGATGCCCAGTACTCAAGTCAATGCTAGAGATTAACTATACCAGTAACAGATTGCTGTAAATATACAAGAGGAAATTAAGACACAATCCAATTTATAAAGAAGCAAAGGGCAGTGGGAAGTGAGCAGAAGAAGGAAGAGCGGGAGGGGGATGGGGAGAATTGAGTAGGTGGTTCAGGGAGAATTCAGAGGTTCAGAAGACATGATAAAAATGTCACAGACTCCAGGGGTTCACCTGAGAAAATCAAAAAGGGAAGATTGTAAGGTACTAGAAACAGGAAATGGTGCCAAAGCAGAGTAATGGAGGTTGAAAATGGAAAAAATGAGGAATGCACTCCTAAACCTGTTGACAATTACCTAAATATTTGGCTCTAAAATGCACGTACTTGATAAAATAATTCATTTTTTGGTAATTTGGGAAATTAACTAGGGGAAAATAGACACAGCACAGCAACAAACATGAATCACAGTTCTTTTTTCAATATGGTTGATGCCCAAGTAATCAATCCTCCTAGGATGAGCAAGGATAACATTAAAAAAATAATTCTTCACAATACAAACAATAGTAAAACAATAGGCTGAAAGAAAATTTCTATCAAAATACAATTCAATTAAACAATGGAGAACAGCAATGCATTAAAAATAAATGGAAACTTTTAACATTTTGATGTAGTCACCCATTCAGTTGCTCCATCTTAATAATACAATTAGTGGCAATGGGTCTTAGAACTATTTGAACCTGCTGCATGGTTTATCGATTTGGTGGCTGATCTTCTACCTTGGCTCTTTTTTCCCCACATCATCCCCAAATCCACTGATTCCCTTAATGTCCAGAAATCTACATTCTGCTTCTACAACCTTCAATGATAGACAATTCCAAAGAGTTACCATCTTCTGAATAAAATAATCCTACTTATACTATTCCGAGTGGCCTCTGTCTAAATTGAAGACTGTACTTCAACAATGAAAAACATCCTCCCTGTATACCTTCTGTCGAGTGCTCTATGAATGAGCTGAATTCAATGAGATCATCTCTTTCCTCTAAACAGAGGCCTAGTCTACAACTCTCCTCAGATGACAAATTGGCTGCACAAGTATACTCTTTTTATAATCTATATACCATACTCCAGGGTGGCCTTACCAGCACCCTATATCATGAACCCTCTCTTCTGAAATCCACAAAAATCCAGTCACCTACCAGTGTTAAATGTCTGTTGGAACAGGACCTTTGCCTTTGATATTAGCCGGAGGTGGCTAAGTGGCAGCATTCAGTTGTAGCATTAGATTTAATACAATTTAAATCTTGGTACAGGTGTCCCCCACATTTCGAACGTTCGCTTTACGAAACCTCACTGTTACGAAAGACCTACATTAGTACCCACTTTTCGCTTTCAGAAGGTGTTTTCACTGTTACGAAAAAAAGCAGCGCACAGGGAAAATTAGCGTGCAAAAATATCAACGTGCGATAAAAGGCGGCGCGCCGCGTGCCCCGAGCAGCCGCTCTCCCCAGATTCGAAACTGCATTCTCGCGGGCATTGCTTAAACACGTGCCTGTGAGCAGCCGTTTGCAAGATGTGTTCTAAGGTATTGGAAAAGCCTAAAAGAGCTCGTAAGGGTGTTACACTTAGCGTAAAACTAGACATAATTAAGCGTTTCGATCGTGGTGAATGAAGTAAGGACTAAGTGAGTTTGGCTTGTGGAAGCTGACGAAGATGATGTTGAAGAGGTTTTGGCATCCCATGACCAAGAACTGATAGATGAAGAGCTGATGCAATTGGAAGACAAACAGATAACAATCGAAACCGAATGTAGTAGCGAACGGACCGAAAGTGACTACGTGAGATTTTCGCAATGGTAAAGTACAACTTTAATTTTGAAAGGGTACGTAGGTTTAAGGGATATTTGCAGGATGGTTTGAGTCCTTCCTTATAAAGAACTGTATGACAGAAAAATGCGCGAGGCTCAGCAGTCAAGCAAGCCTTCCGCATCAGCCACAGCAGATGACGAGCCTCAACCCTCGACATTGAGGCGGGCAGTCATAGGAGAAAATGAGCTGCCTGCTCTCATGGAAACAGACAACGAGATGACACCCCAGTGTCCCACCACCCCGCGATTCACAGAGAATGCCGCGGTAGCCGGGAGACACACAGCACATCTTTAAGAAAAAAGCTGAAATAAACATGCTAATTAATTAGGTGTCACCTGTCACGTAATTAATTAGCATGATTATTTCAGCTTTTTTCTTAAAGGTGTGCTGGATGCCTCCCCGCTACCGCTGGACTCCTGCGTGCTTTGCGGTTCGGTATCTGTCAGCAGCCTGGAGGGTGGGGGCCACTGCACCACCTAAACCTGCGATGACTCAGTCTAACACACCATCATCAACCTGCTTGGCGCTGAACCAATTCCGGTAAGTGATACTACACTGTACATACATTATTTCTACTTTATATAGGCTGTGTATTTTTACGTGTTATTTGGTATGATTTGGCAGCTTCATAGCTTAAAGGTTACTGAAGAGCGCTTGCGCCGTGTTTTTGCCAACAGTGCTTGCATGAGATTTTTTGCCGACGACCCTTGCGCGAGATTTTCGCTCCGGAGAACAGTTCAGTAATGATTGTGGAAAAGTATTTCTACTTTATATAGGCTGTGTACTTATCATATCACTCCTGCTTTTACTATACGTTACTGTTATTTTAGGTTTTATGTGTTATTTGGCATGATTTGGTAGGTTATTTTTGGGTCTGCGAACGCTCACAAATTTTTCCCATATAAATAAATGGTAATTGCTTCTTCGCTTTACGACATTTCGGCTTACGAACCGTTTCATAGGAACGCTCTACCTTCGGATGGCGGGGGAAACCTGTAATTTGTACTAGTAAATATTTTAAAACAATTCATTTGAATAACATTGCAAAAAAGTATTAAAATTAAATTTTACCTTAGCATTTTAATAATATCTGGCAATGGTTAAAATTTGTCAACAGTAGCATTCTGCACAAAGAGAATTCTGGTGTTTTTGTTTCAGAAGCTGAAAATACTTAAACTACACAAAATACCACCAGAAGGCACACTAAACATTACATCGGTCTACAACTTTTGCCTGCTACTTTCAGCCTTAAACTCCTCTGGACCACTGAAGATTAATCTAATTCAAAACAAAAGCACCAGGGGAACTACTTTCTATAACTAAAGCAGAGAATGCTTTATCTCACAAAGTAAAATTGACAGCCACTCAAAACATTCCTTTCTTCAAAGATGGATGCAGTTTCGGGTTTTATCAATAAAGACATGGAGTATTAAAGTAGAGGTGTTTGTGTATGCAGATGTTACACAAATCTGCATCATCTCATCTTAATGAGTAGACAATAAGTGGACATACCAGGACTAACGAACACTTTCTAAAAGGAATTAAGTAGAGTGTCAAGTCCCACACCACTACTTTCAAAAAAGCTACTTCCTAAGCATTCAGTTCTTGAACCAACCAGCACAACCCTAATCACTACCTCAATACTGCAACACTAAGATAACTTTGCACTACAATGGAGTTTGATTTATCTTTGGTTCTAACTGGGTTCTTTCTAGTACAAATTGTGTAAAATTGATCTTTAATTTATGTTTTTCTTTTGAATGCTGCCTGTCTGATGCTCTATACTTGTATTGCTACTGCTGCAGGTAAGTTTTTCCATTGTGCTTGTGCAAGCATTTCTGCTTTAATCCATGTTATGTTACTGCTTCTTAATACAACTTCGTTTTTAACAACCCATGAACAATTGAATGCTATGGTGTGTAATTAGATAGGATATTTTGGAGTCCAACAATAATGATTTATTTTGGAAATTGGGAAATGATATAATATCAGCATAGCCATAAAGTAGATGAACCCATGCAACAATGCAAACACATGAAGGAAGCTATGAACAGCATTGTGTATGCACCCCACAAACCACCCCCCCCCCCCACCGGATTGACACACGTGAAAAATGTCCAGAATCAGGTTTATTATCACTGAATTTGTGAAATTTCTTTTTTTACAGCAGCAGGATAATGCCACGCATAAAAATTATGACGTTAAATTAAGAAATAATAAAAAATTTAAAAGTGCAAAGAGTGCAAAATAGTAGGGTTGTGTGCATGAATTCATGGACTGTTCAAAAATCATTGACAAGTTAGCAAATGAGGGTGGGTTGATGAGTAGACAAGGATGCTGTGGAAGACTTATTGTAATCACAACAACACACTTACACATGCAGAACCATTATAGCTTGAGCAACAACACATTACTCTAATGTGATGATTTAATTGATAATACAATATCTTGTTATTTAAGAGACTTGTGCTGATGTATTCTTAAGTACTTAGGTGTTTCTTAAGCAAAGATTAATGAGCTTTAGATGTCATTTTGAGTTTTTATATTGAAACTAATGGAATTTTTTTTTGATTTATGAATTTTTCTGTAATCAAACATTTTCTCAGAACACAAGTCCTTCAAAGTTAAGATAAACAGTACTATCATAGGAAATCGATGCACTAAAGTAAGATGGCAGATGCTGATTAATTGATATTGCAATAAAATTGCACAGGTAATTATGAATTTGAACTCTTCAGTTAGGTTTCTAAAGTGGCATTCTGTGCAATTCTGATCTTTCACAACAGGACTGAATCATTCAAAAGTCATAACAACAGGGTAGAAGCTGTTCTTGAGCCTGGTGGTACAGGTTTTCAGGATTTTGCTATCCTCTGCCCAAAGGGTGAGGGGAAAAAGAGAGAATGTTTGAGGTGGGTATGTGATTATGCTGGCTGCTTTTCTGAGGCAGCGAGAAGTATAGACTGAGTCCAATAGAGGAGAGGCTGGTTTTCATGATGTGCTGAGCTGTGTCCACAACTCTGCAATTTCTGCAGAGTAGTTACCATACCAAGCTGTGATGCATCCAGACAGGTCAACCTCCAAAGGTTAATTATCAAAGTGTACTTCTCCACCAGATAGCCAAGAAACCAAGAAAGAAAAGAATGGCAGCACGATCATAAACCCCAAAAAAAAGGACAAAAATGGAACAGGCAGATCGACGTCCCAAATCCCCCTCCCCCACACACAAAAAAACTAGGAAGATCAGGTGAAAAATACAAAAATAAAAAAACTACAATTCTGGGAAAAAAGGGGTCTATAGTCCAAGTCCATATCCAAAACGCAGAAAACCTGGGTAACAGTCTCCGGGCACAGCAGCAGGCCTTTCCCTCTCCGTAGCAGAGCAATCCCACTAGTGATCAAAAGGCAGTCTCCCCTCTCCATAGCAGAGCAATCCTACCAGTGATCAAAAGGCAGTCTTCCATCTCCATAGGAGAGCGATCCCACCAGCGATCAAAAGGCAGGCACCTGGCGCCCACCTTCCGCATTCGTCTCTATGTTTCAATCTCCCTCGTCGTGTTAATCAGTGAAATGGAGTCGAACATCAGCTTGCAGCCTTGTCGCCACTAGGTTTGCGCATGCTGCCTCTGCCTCCCGGAATCCTCTCCAAGACTGCAGGGTGCTGGAACACCCAAGCAATCACCAAACTGCGAATCACAGGTGTCCATGATGCGTCGATAAAAATTGGTAAGGGTCTACATGGAAATGCACAATTTCCTTAGCCTACTGAGGAAGTAGAGGCAGTGGTGAGCTTTCTTAGCTGCCATTCCCAGATTCTATTCTAACCCATTTTATCGAAGCTACACAATCCCCTGTAATGCCATCTCTTCTCACCTCCAAATCTTTTCTTGGATCCCTCAACCACAGTATATTTCATTTCATAGTGACATCATTCAGACAAAACGTCAGGTAACACATTCATGCTAGTAATATTCAGCTCTACATCATTACTTCCCTCAAAATTTCCAATGCCTTCAAGTTTCAACAGCATTTCTGATGCTGAATATTGGATAAGGTTCTTATATTCCAATTAAATATTGCATACATCCAAATAAATTGTTGTTGAGCCCTACCATAAAAAGAAAAAATAAGGAGCAAAAATTATCCCATTACAAGAGTACATCTTCAAAGAATAAAATTTTTTTGCCCTATAGTTCGAAGCAGGAAAAAATAATGCAGAGATCATTAAATCTACTACTAGGTACACATCTTATCAGATGAGAAATTCCATCTGTGGTGCATTGCTTTTTACATTCCACTGAATGTCACAATGTCTGAATTCAACATTGCTAACAGTTTGAATAAAACTTAACAAGAACAGTTCAATGTATCCAGGTGCAATTATTCACCACAAGAACAGCTGTGCAAAACCAAGTGGTAAAGTACGTTATATCATTCTTGCAATGAAGTTAGTGCTGCGTTATGTACAATTCAAACTAACTCAAACTGCAACAAGTGCCGCTGGAAACAAACAATTTGAAAATAAGCAATACAGTGGATTCAGGTTAATTTTGCTATCTGTTAATCAGGGCAGCTGCTAATCTGGGACAATTCTTAAGGAACTAAAACTATTTGAGAAAATTGCTGGGGTTCCCTTTTGTTTATTTGGAACACTATGGCCCTTAATTAGGGCAGGAGAATACTGCCAAACAGGTTCTAACTAACAGCAGTCACGTGCACTTATGTGGGTATTGGACACTGCACCGTGCTAAGAGCAAATGGTCTTTAAGATAGTGTCAATAGCATGCTTTTCTGTTCAAAAAGTAGTGATTTTTGTCACTGATAGTTGACGAAAAATAAGCAGCAAGGCAATTCAGAACTGTTTTGATCACTGCGGTTTCAAGCATTCAAGCTTGCAGATGCCAGAAATGGCCAGGAATGAAAATGAAACGCTTTCACTACTTCAACAAGTTAGAAACTATGAAGAATTTCAAGGCATCAACCATCATCTTGAATGTTACAATGAAAATTAAGATATGGAAAATGCAGTCATCAAAAACAATGTAAGCAGTCCATTATCTATATTAGGTGTCTGCACTGATCTTATTCATTTAGTCAATCAAAAGAGCAATGCTGCCTATACCGGATCAATTCCTCAATTGATAACTTTAGGACTAATACATAGTTTTATAGTACTATATTGATAGTGCTCTCATTTGTTCTGTATTTCATTTAAATACTTAACTTGTTACTCAATTTGTCTTTTAACTATTTCCATGAAATTTTGACTAATTGGGGCAGCCACGTAATTTGGCCAAAATGTACTAGTTCCGATGTGTCTCACTCAACTGGAATCCACTGCATATTATACTATTGACTTCTGTCAATATTTCTCAGGAAGCTGGGTAAGAGATTTACCAAAATGTATTTTAAGTTCTTTGAACATCTAGTGATCCCATTTCATAGGCACTTCCCCACACAAGGTACCACACAATGACAAATGGTATTTTTCATTCTCAAAAATCTGGCTGCTTAGTTTTTTTAAAAAGAGGAAGAAAACTATTAATTTTCTATCCAGACAAGGTAGTTCATCAATGATTCAAGAGTTACGGATGTAACTCTTAACAACATCAAACAAGGTGCTCAAAAGCTGAAAGATCTGAAGGTACATAAGACCAGACCAGATGAACTACACCCTAGGGTTCTAAAAGAGGTAACAGTAGAGATTGTGGAGGCATTAGTAATAATCTTTTAAAAATCATTAGACTCTGGCATGATTCCAAAGGACTGGAAAATTGCAAACGTCACTCCACTCTTTAAGAAAGAACGGAGGCAGCAGAAAGGAAATTATAGACCAGTTAGCCTGATCTCAGTGGTTGGGAAGATGTTGGGAGTCAATTGTTAAGGATGAGCTTATGGAGTACTTGGTGACACAGGACAAGACAAGACAAAAGTCAGCATGATTTCCTTAAGGGAAAATCTTGCCTAAAGAAACTCCTGGAGTTTTTTGAGATGAGAAGTAGGATAGATAAAGGGGATGCAGTGGTGTTGTACATTTGGAATTTCAGAAGGCCTTTGTGGTGCCACCCATGAGGCTGTTTACCAAGTTAAGATATTATAGTGGTATTACAGGAAAGTTACAAGCATGGTTAGAGCATCAGCTGATTGGTAGGAGGCAGCAAGTGGGAATAAAAGGATCCTTTTCTGGTTTTCTGCCAGTGACTAGTGGTGTTCTGCAGGGGTCAGTGTTGGAACCGCTTCTTTTTATTCTGTACATCAATGACTTAGATGATGGAATAGATTACTTTGGTGCCAAGTTTGCAGATGATACAAAGATTGATGGAGGGACAGGTTGTGTTGAGGAAACAGGAAGGCTGCAGAAGCACTTAAACAGATTAGGAGAACGGACAAGAAAGTGGCAAATGAAACACAATGTTGGAAAATGCATGGCCATGCACTTTGGTAGCAGAAATAAATATGCAGACAGTTTTCCAAATGGAGAGAAAACCAAAAAATCTGAGGTACAAAGGGACTTTGTATCCATTGGGTTGGACGAGACATTGGATGCACAGCAACTCTGGTAGGCTCTGTAAGACATTACTTCCTACAAAGCAAAACCCAATACTATGAATGGCAGCGATGTTTCACTACCAGACAAACTCAACATCTTCTATGCCTGCTCTGAAAGGGAGAACACAACTACAGCTGTGAAGATCCCTGCTGCACCTGATGACCCTGTGATCTCCGTCTCAGAGGCTGATGTTAGGCTGGCTTTAAAGAGAGTGAACGCCCGCAAGGTGGAAGGTCCCAATGGAGTACCTGGTAAGGCTCTGAAAACCTGCGCCAACCAACTAGCAGGAGTATTCAAGGGCAATTTCAACCTCTCATTGCTACGGGCAGAAATTCCCACTTGCTACAAAAAGGCAATAATTATACCAGTGCCTAAGAAAAGTAATGTGGGCTGCCTTAATGACTATTGCCCAGTAGCACTCACATCAACAGTGATGAAATGCTTTGAGAGGTTGGTCATGACTAAACTGAACTCCTGCCTCAGCAAGGATCTGCCCATCGCCACAATAGGTCAACGGCAGACACAATCTCTATGGCTCTCCAAATGGCTTTAGACCACCTGGACAACATAAACACCCACGTCAGGATGCTGTTCATCGACTACAGTTCAGCATTTAATACCATCAATCGCACAATACTGATTGAGAAGTTACAGAACCTGGGCCTCTATACCTCCCTCTGCAATTAGATCCTCGACTTCCTAACCGGACGACCACAATCTGTGCGAATTGGTGATAACATATCCTCCTTGCTGACAATCAACACTGGTGCACCTCAGGGGTGTGTGCTTAGCCCACTGCTCTGCTCTCTCTATTCCCATGATTGTGTGGCTAGGCATTGCTCAAATACCATCTATACATTTGCTGACAATACACCCTACTGTTGGTAGAATCTCAGGTGGTGACGAGATGGCGTACAGGAGTAAGATATGCCAATTAGTGGAGTAACAATCTGGCACTCAACATCAATAAAACGAAAGAGCTGATTATGGATTTCAGGAAGGTTAAGACGAAGGTATACATACTAATCTGCATGGAGGGATCAGAAGTGGAGAGAATGAGCAGCTTCAAGTCCCTGTAAGTCAAGATCTCTGAGGATCTAACCTGGTCCCGACAGGTCGATGTAGTTATAAAGAAGGCAAGACAGTGGGTATACTTTATTAGGAGTTTGAAGAGATTTAGCATGTCAGCGAATACACTCAAAAACTTCTATAGCTGTACCGTGGAGAGCATTCTGACAGGCTGCATCACTGTCTGGGATGGAGGGGCTACTGCACAAGACCGAAGGAAGCTGCAAAATCTAATCAGCTCCATCTTGGGTAATAGCCTACAAAGTACCCAGAACATCTTTAGGGAGTGGTGTCTCAGAAAGGCAGCTGAAATTATTAAGAACCTCCAGCATCCAGGGCATGCCCTTTTCTCACTGTTACCATCAGGTAGGAGGTACAGAAGCCTAAAAGCACACATTGTGATTCAGGAACAGCTTCTTCCCATCTGCCATCCGATTCCTAAATGGATATTGAATCTTTGGACACTGCCTCACTTTTTTAAAATATACAGTATTTCTGTTTTTGAACACTTTTAATCTATTCAATATATGTAAATGATTTGTTTATTTTTTTCTCTCTCTGCTAGATTACGTATTGCATTGAACTGCTGCTGCTAAGTTAACAAATTTCACATCACATGCCGGTGAAAATAAACCTGATTCTGATTCTGACTTGAGAGTCCTTGTGCAGAACACTCTAAAACTTGCAGGTTGAGTCAGTGGTGAGGAAGGCAAATGCAATGTTTGCATTCATTTCAAGAGGTCGAGAATACAAGAGCAGGGTTGTGATACTGAGGCTTTATAAGGCACTAGTAAGGCCTCACCTTAAGTACTGTGAACAGTTTTAGTCATAGTGATAGTCATATTTTATTGATCCCGGGGGAAATTGGTTTTCGTTACAGTTGCACCATAAATAATAAATAGTAATAAAACCATAAATAGTTAAATAGTAATATGTAAATTATGCCAGTAAATTATGAAATAAGTCCAGGACCATCTTATTGGCTCAGGGTGTCCGACCCTCCAAGGGAGGAGTTGTAAAGTTTGATGGCCACAGGCAGGAATGACTTCCTATGACGCTCTGTGTTGCATCTCGGTGGAAGAGTCTCTGGCTGAATGTACTCCTGTGCCCAACCAGTACATTATGTAATGGATGGGAGACATTATCCAAGATGGCATGCAACTTGGACAGCATCCTCTTTTCAGACACCACCGTCAGAGAGACCAGTTCCATCCCCACAACATCACTGGCCTTACGAATGAGTTTGTTGATTCTGTTGGTGTCTGCTACCCTCAGCCTGCTGCCCCAGCACACAACAGCAAACATGATAGCACTGGCCACCACAGACTCGTAGAACATCCTCAGCATCGTCCGGCAGATGTTAAAGGACCTCAGTCTCCTCAGGAAATAGAGATGGCTCTGACCCTTCTTGTAGACAGCCTCAGTGTTCTTTGACCAGTCCAGCTTATTGTCAATTCGTATCCCCAGGTATATGTAATCCTCCACCATGTCCACACTGACCCCCTGGATGGAAACAGGGGTCACTGGTACTTTAGCTCTCCTCAGGTCTACCACCAGCTCCTTAGTCTTTTTCACATTAAGCTCCAGATAATTCTGCTCACACCATGTGACAAAGTTTCCCTGTACTCAGCCTCATCTCCCTTGCTGATGCATCCAACTATGGCACAGTCATCAGAAAAGTTCTGAAGATGACAAAGCTCTGTGCAGTAGTTGAAGTCCGAGGTGTAATTGGTGAAGAGAAAGGGAGACAAGACAGTCCCCTGCGGAGCCCCAATGCTGCTGATCACTCTGTCGGACACACAGTGTTGCAAGCACACGTACTGTGGTCTGTCAGTCAGGTAATCAAGAATCCATGACACCAGGGAAGCATCCACCTGCAACGCTGTCAGCTTCTCCCCCAGCAGAGCAGGGCAGAAGGTGTTGAACGCACTGAAGAAGTCAAAAAACGTGACCCTCACAGTGCTCGCTGGCTTGTCCAGGTGGGCGTGGACACGGTTCAGCAGGTAGACGATGGCATCCTCAACTCCTAGTCGGGGCTGGTAGGCAAACTGGAGGGGATTGAAGTGTGGCCTGACCATAGGCCAGAGCAGCTCCAGAACAAGTCTCTCCAGGGTCTTCATGATGTGGGAGGTCAATGCCACCAGTCTGTAGTCATTGAGGCCGCCGGGACGCGGCATCTTCGGCACAGGGACGAGGCAGGACGTCTTCCACAGTACAGGAACTCTCCGGAGCCTCAGGCTCAGGTTGAATACATGGCGAAGTACTCCACATAGTTGAGGGGCACAGGCTTTGAGCACCCTGGTACTGACACCGTCCAGTCCTGCAGCCTTGCTTGGGTTGAGACGTTTCAGCTGTCTTCTCACCTGTTCAGCTGTGAAGCCCACTATGATGGTTTCGCGTGGGGAAGAGGTATAGTCATGAGAGCAGGGTGGGGGACTGTGAGGAGGGGTAGGAGGGGAGAGTGGAATATGTTTTGGTTGGGGGCCAATAACAGATGACTCATGTGGATGGGCAGGGGCCACAATGTCAAATCTGTTAAAGAACAGGTTAAGTTGGTTGGCCCTGTCCACATTGCCTTCAGCTCCTCTGTTGCTGGTTTGCCAGAACCCAGTGATGGTCCTCATCCCCCTCCAGACCTCTCTCATGTTGTTCTGCTGGAGTTTCCACTCAAGCTTCCTCCTGTACCTGTCTTTAGCCTCCCTGATCCTGGCTTTCAGGTCCCTCTGTATTACCCTCAGCTCCTCCCTATTTCCATCTCTAAACGCCCTCTTTTTAGTGTTCAGGATTTCCTTTTGTTACCCATGGCTTGTTATTTGAATAACAAAGGACAGTTCTTGTCGGAACACTGCAGTCCACACAGAAGTTGATGTAACCAGTGATGCACTCTGTGAGCCCATCAATATCCTCTCCATGTGGCTCACAGAGTGCCTGCCAGTCTGTCACCTCAAAACAACCCTGGAGCACCTCATAAGCCTCCTCCAACCATTTTCTCACTGTCCTCGAGGTTGCCGATTTACTCTTCACCAGAGGCACGTAGCAGGGTTTTAGATGCACCAGGGTGTGATCTGACCTTCCCAGTGGGGGGAGGGGGGAGGAGCTGTATGCATCCTTAACGTTAGCGTACATCAAATCCAGAGTCCTCTCCCCTCTGGTTGTACAGCTCACATACTGAGTGAAGTTGGGCAGTGTTCTAGCCATGGTAACATGGTTCAAGTCACCCGAGATGGTAATGAGGGCACTCGGGTGCTGGGTTTGTAATCTGGCTATGACGGTGTAAATGATGTTACACACCGGTGTCGGGTTGGCAGAGGGAGGGATGTACACAACAACCACAATTGCATGCGAGATTTCCCTTGGCAAATAATATCGTCGGAGTCCAACAGCAAAAAGTTCAATATCCGGGCTACAAACACGTTCCTTGATCGTAATATGCCCAGGATTGCACCGTCTGTTGTTTACCAGAACCTCCAGATCTAAGGAAAGAGTAGAGGTGGAAAGGATATTTCCCATGGTGGAGGAGTATAAGACAAGAGGGCATAGTCTCAAAATAGAGGGGCATCCTTTAAAACAGATACAGAGAAACTTCTTTAGCCAGAGGGTGGTGAATTTGTGGGTATTTGTTACCACAGGCAGCTGTGGAGGCCAGGTCGCTGGGTGTATTTAAGTCGGAGATTGATAGTTCTTGATTGGCCATGGCATCAAAGGTTAAGGGGAGAAGGCCGAAGAGTGGGTCTAAGGAAGGGGAAAAAAAAGAACAGCCATAATTGAATGGTGAAGCAGACTCAATGGGCCAAATGACCCAATTCTACTATGTCTTATAGTCTAACATGACATAACAAAATGTCCCAAGACATTTCAAAGTAAGGTTAGCAAACAAGACTGGGTACCGATTCACAAAAGGAAATATTAGGGCAGATTATCAAAAGCTTGGTTAGAGTTTTTATGAAACATCTTGGAGGGAATGAGCTCTGGGGTTCTGGGCTATTATAGGTGAAAGCAAAGCTGCCAATGGTGAAACAAGTATATGTTGGATGATCAAGAAACGAGAACCTAAGGCATGTAGATATATCACGAGGTATTTAAGATGGCAAAGATTAAAGAGAAGGAAGGGATCGGATCATAGCTGAATGTGAATCTCAATGATATTTTTTAAATTAAGGAGCTGATTAAATGGGAACAAATGTAGGGACCTGTGCAAGTTAGGGCAGTAAGAGCAGAATTTTGGTCTCAAATTCACATTGCATATAATAAGGAAAACTGGCCAGGAGTTCCTTACCCAATCTGATTCCATCTGCCCACCACCCACAAACTTAACCCACTGGATCTCCTATCACCTCCCACCACTGTTCACATCTGCCCATGTCTCTTAGTTACCTGGTTCCACTCACCACCTTCCTTTTTTTAAAAAATCAGACTCCATAATCTCAGGCCCTTTGTTGTCTCCGTTACACAGGCTCTGTCACTTTTACTGCCCTTCCAAGCCCCTCCTGACTCCATTTGCCCATCAACCCTTCCTCACCTGCACTCCTGCCTCAACCCTTCCTTTCACTTCTTTATATGAGCTATATCTCCCTTTTAGACACTTACTCCTGAAGCAGGATCTCCACCTGAAAAGCCAACTTGCTGCCTGGCCCACAGAGTTCTTCCATCAATTTGTTTTTTGATTCAAATTTAATTGATACCTAATATTTAGTGCCTACATACTAACTAGTACCTATGTTATTTTAGACATTCATGTTTGATTGTATACATTATCTGCTCAATTATTAATTCATTGTGACATACACCACCTTCAAGTTCTACAACAAAATACAAAGCTCTTGGGAAGAGGAAATGAAGTCCTGCCATGGAGCTCCTCAAAGACACTGTTATTTCTTTTTCACAAGGATTGTCAATAAACATCAAAAGCTTAATTCAATATTTATGATTCATAATCCATAGAGTGAAGACAATAATAAACACTGCATTAAAGACTAAATTCCTTACAGTTCATAAATAATAGTTTCAAAGCAGATAAGTCCAGTTGATACCAAACCAATTACTTTGGTGTAATTGATACACAAATTACCTACCTCATCATAGAGGCTGCCACTGACATCTGCTCCGTAGATCGGTGCTACAAAGGTCAAATTTTTCCAGTATTTGCGTTCAAGATCTTCATAATCTAGGTATCTTGGAGTGCAGTATCTGCTTCAAAACAAATGATCTGAAAAGATTTCTGAAGCCAAATATCTGGTAAAAAAAAATTACCCTCATTTCTTCATAGTCTTCTTCCTCATTTAAATTAGGGACAATAAGGGTTAAGTGCAGGAGAAAGAGGATAAAAAAACCAGTTTGCCTTCCAACTACTCAGCTAAGAAATACCCTCAGTCAATTTCTTTGATGGTACATAATTATACTAGTATCAGATTTGAAAGGTCAGTGTAATAACTACACCAGACAATAAAATAGAAAATGCTGAAAGTACTCATCAGATCAAGCAGCATTTGTGAAGACCAAATGTTTCAGGTCCGACATCATTCATCAAAAATTCCAGTAAAGTTCAATCACTCTCACTTTTATTTCAGATTTCCAGCATCTGCAATATTTGGCTTTTGGAGCTTATCTCCTTTCCTTTCTCCAAGTCATTGACATATATTGTAAACAAATGCTCCAATCAGTATGGTACTCTATTGGTCATGGGGTGCAAACTCTTCCCCACTAAATTTAATACTTTATCCTCATTTACAGCCTTCCTCTGGTATACTGATCCAGTGAAATAGATGGCAGGCAAAACAAAAGATTTTTGCTGTACCTAAGTAGATGTGGCATTATTAGTTTATTAACTTGAGGATTATATGACGGAAGAGGTTGCCTGAGTCAGTGGTGGAGGCAGATACACTAGTGAAGTTTAAGAGACTACTGGACAGGTATATGGAGGAATTTAAGGTGGGGGTTTATATGGGAGGCAGGGTTTGAGGGTCGGCACAACATTGTGGGCCGAAGGGCCTGTACTGTGCTGTACTATTCTATGTTCTATGTTCTATAAGAGCAAAGAGGAAAAGTGTAGTGCAGGCAGGCAATAAGGTGCATGGCCATGGATGAAGTAACTGTGAGGTCTGGAGTCCATCTTAACATACAAGAGATCTACTCAATAGTTTTATAGCAGCAGAATAGGCGTCCTCAAGTCCGGTGGTACAAGCTTTTAAGCAATTATATTTTCTGCCCAATGAAATTGGGGGGGAGAAGAAAAAATATGCAGGGAGGGAAGGGTCTCTGATTATGCAGGCTGCTCCTTTGAGCAGTGAGAGGTGTAGACGGAGTCCATAGAGGGGAGACTGATGAAAATTATCCCCTTATAGCCCTTACTGATCCTGCCTATTAGTCAATCATCAATTTGTACTTCCAAAACCATAGATCTCATCAAGTGATTTAACCTTCTGTGAAGCAGTCTGTCAAACACCTTCTGGAAGTCCAAGTATAATACATTTATTGGTTTCACTCTGCTTGAGACTTCTTCCAAACCCCCCCAAAAAATTGTTGTGAAGTATCTTTCCACTAAATTTAATATTTTATCCTCACTTACAGCTTTCCTTTGGTAAATAAATATAACTCTTACCCATCTTGGTTAGCATGAGGAGACTAAATACTCAGAGTTCACCATATATAATGGCTTATTTTGTTAAATTCAATAGTTGAGTCAGCTTCGGAGCCATATGTGGCTCCCTCTAACATTCCCCATTATGACTGTAAGGAAAAGATTAGCTAGTTTTGAAATACTACCTATTTTCAATTTCTCCATTTAAAACAAACTCTTTTCACTTATGAACACAAACAATTGCTTTTATGTTTTACGGGAGACAAGAGATTACAGACACTGGAATCTAGAGCAACAAGCAAACTGCTGGAGAAACTCAGCAGGTCAAGCAGCATCTTGGGTGGGAAAATAACATATTTCTACTGCAGGATTTTGACTCGAAAAGTTGACAAATCTGCCCACTCCACACAACCACCACCACACCACAGATGATACTCAACCTGCTGAATTCCTCCAGCAGACTGTTTATTATTAAATGTTTTACAACTGATGTTTCAGAAAACCATCAGCTACATTAGATCATGGAAACTGTACAAACTGAAAGGAGGAGGTGCTTGCTGTCTTGAGGAAAATTAAAGTGGATAAATCCCCGGGACCTGACAGGGTGTTCCCTCGGACCTTGAAGGAGACTACTGTTGAAATTGCAGGGGCCCTGGCAGAAATATTTAAAATGTCGCTGTCTACAGGTGAGGTGCCGGAGGATTGGACCGTGGCTCATGTTGTTCCGTTGTTTAAAAAAGGATCAAAAAGTAATCCGGGAAATTATAGGCCAGTAAGCTTAACGTCGGTAGTAGTTAAGTTATTGGAGGGAGTACTAAGAGACAGAATCTACAAGCAGTTGGATAGACAGGGACTTATTAGGGAGAGTCAACATGGCTTTGTGCGTGGTAGGTCATGTTTGACCAATCTATTGGAGTTTTTCGAGGAGGTTACCAGGAAAGTGGATGAAGGGAAGGCATTGGATATTGTCTACATGGACTTCAGTAAGGCCTTTGACAAGGTCCCGCATGGGAGGTTAGTTAGGAAAATTCAGTCGCTAGGTATACATGGAGAGGTGGTAAATTGGATCAGACATTGGCTCGATGGAAGAAGCCAAAGAGTGGTAGTAGAGAATTGCTTCTCCGAGTGGAGGCCTGTGACTAGTGGTGTGCCACGGGGATCAGTGCTGGGCCCATTGTTATTTGTCATCTATATCAATGATCTGGATGATAATGTGGTAAATTGGATCAGCAAATTTGCTGATGATACAAAGATTGGAGGTGTATATAGACAGTGAGGAAGGTTTTCAGAACCTGCAGAAGGATTTGGACCAGCTGGAAAAATGGGCTGAAAAATGGCAGATGGAGTTTAATACAGGCAAGTGTGAGGTATTGCACATTGGAAGGACAAACCAAGGTAGAACATACAGGGTTAATGGAAAGGCACTGAGGAGTGCAGTAGAACAGAGGGATCTGGGAATACAGATACAAAATTCCTTAAAAGTGGCGTCACAGATAGATAGGGTCGTAAAGAGAGCTTTTGGTACATTGGCCTTCATCATTCAAAGTATTGAGTATAAGAGCTGGAATGTTATGATGAGGTTGTATAAGGCATTGGTGAGGCCGAATCTGGAGTATTGTGTTCAGTTTTGGTCACCAAATTACAGGAAGGATATAAATAAGGTTGAAAGAGTGCAGAGAAGGTTTACAAGGATGTTGCCGGGACTTGAGAAACTCGGTTACAGAGAAAGGTTGAATAGGTTAGGACTTTATTCCCTGGAGCGTAGAAGAATGAGGGGAGATTTGATAGAGGTATATAAAATTATGATGGGTATAGATAGAGTGAATGCAAGCAGGCTTTTTTCCACTGAGGCAAGGGGAGAAAAAAACCAGAGGACATGGGTTAAGGGTGAGGGGGGAAAAATTTAAAGGGAACATTAGGGGGGGGCTTCTTCACACAGAGAGTGGTGGGAGTATGGAATGAGCTGCCAGACGAGGTGGTAAATGCTGGTTCTTTTTTAACATTTAAGAATAAATTGGACAGATACATGGATGGGAGGTGTATGGAGGGATATGGTCCGTGTGCAGGTCAGTGGGACTAGGCAGAAAATGGTTCGGCACAGCCAAGAAGGGCCAAAAGGCCTGTTCCTGTGGTGTAGTTTTTCTATGGTTTCTATGGTTTTCTATTAATATGAAGTTTTGAAGCAAGAATAAATGGAAACATTGGAGAGTAATTGAAGCAACACACATAAAAGTTGCTGGTGAACGCAGCAGGCCAGGCAGCATCTCTAGGAAGAGATATAGAGTCACCTGCTGTGTGTACCTCTTCCTAGAGATGCTGCCTGGCCTGCTGCGTTCACCAGCAACTTTTATGTGTGTTGCTTGAAATTCCAGCATCTGCAGATTTCCCTGTGTTTGGAGAGTAATTGAAACTCATTTTTCAGAGCAAAAACTTAGTTTAATCACATTGTTGTCTAAAACTGATGATTTGTTTTAAAATGTAACTTTGACATCTTTTCCCGAAATCCTCAATACTAAAAGATCCATAAAATAATACATCCTCATAATATTACACTTACTTATCATTATTAGCCAAATTTCTGAATTCCTTTACAGTCAACGGTTTTTGCTGTATGTTATACTGAGTAAAAAGGCCCGACTGTCCCGTAACCATTTGCTGAATTGGAGCAGGAATAATCAAGTTATCGATGTTGTTGTAATTTCTTCTAGGTTTCCAATCCTTCGGTGGAATCACCTAGGCACAAAATTTTAAATCTCAGAAGATGCAAGTAATCCTGCACTTTGATTTTTTTTTAAATCTATAAAACTTTCTTATCGACAATGCTACACATTGTAAATAATAAGTAAACTCTATCTTAACTGCACACATATTTTGCCTACTTTTAAGTTTAGTTATCTAGCAAAGTTCAAAGTAAATCTTTCTAAGTATATATATATTATCATATACTACCTTGAGTTTAATCTTCTTGCAGGCATTTACAAGAAAAAGAATTTTGGTAGAATTTTACAATAAAACTATACATAAAACTGACAAACAACCAATGTGCAAAAGACAAACTGCAAATAAAAACACAATTGAGAAATGAATTATAGAGTCCTTGAAAGTGAGTCTGTATGTCACAGAGTCAGATCAGAGTAGTGGTGAATGAAATTATCCACACTGGTTCTGGAGCCTGACAGTTGCAGGGTAATAACTGTCCCTGAAACCCGTTGTGTGAGAACTAAGGCTTCTATACCTCCTGCCTGATTGGAAGTAGTGAGAAGGTGGTATGGGTTTAGACAGCAAGGTTCTTTGATGATGGATGCTGCTTTCTTGTAGCAAATGTACTCAATGGTGGGGAGAGTTTTGCCCATGATGGTCTGGGCTGTACCTACCACTTTCTGTCGTCTTTTCTGCTTCTGGGCATTGGTGCTTCCATACCAAATAGTAATGCAACCAGTTAGGATACTCTCCACTGTGCACCTATAGACATTCGGCAAATTTTTTGACATGCCAAATCTACGCAAACTTCTAATAAAGTAGAAGTGCTGTCGTGCCTTCTTTATGATGACACTTCTGTGCTGATCACAGGAAAGCTCCTCTGATACATTAATGGCAAGTAATTTAAAGCTGCAGACTCTCTCCATAAAAGTTGCTGGTGAACGCAACAGGCCAGGCAGCATCTCCAGGAAGAGGTACAGTCGACGTTTCAGGCCGAGACCCTTCGTCAGGACTAACTGAAAGAAGAAATCTCTTACCAGCTCTTCTTTCAGTTAGTCCTGACAAAGGATCTCCACCCGAAACGTCGACTGTACCTCTTCCTAGAGATGCTGCCTGGCCTGCTGCGTTCACCCGCAACTTTGATGTGTGTTGCTTGAAATTCCAGCATCTGCAGATTTCCTCGTGTTTGAGACTCTCTCCACCTCTGTTTCCTCAATGAGGACTAGCTGATGGACCTTCAGCTTCTTCCTCCTGTAGTTGATAAGCAACTCTTGGGTTTTGCTTTACTACTTATGTAATTGGTGAATGCTTACATTTGGGTCCCTTTGCTCCTCAATCTCATTTGGAAATAGCACATAAATATATACACAACCATTTATTCTTCCTGCTAAAATATGTTACTTTACATATATGGAAAATTATTTGCCTATTATATGCCCTATTTTAGGTGCATGAATGTTCGACTATGGTGCATATTTTGTTTATATCAACTCCAGAATTTGGCATTTTCTCGAATTTTAAAATTGAGTTTCTATTCTCAAATCATCAATACAGTGAACAAAGGTGATTTAAGCACCAAGACTTCTGCACACTTCCCAGCTTTTGTTGATCTGAATGGCTATGCTTAAATTCTATTCTACTTTCTCTCCTGTAGACAGCTTGTTATCTATTTTGCTTCCTGGCACCCAACAACTCCACATGCTCTGAACAAATATGGATCCTCCAGATTACTCAGCAAAAACTAATTGCCTTACGGCTCCCTGCACTACTTCAGTCTCTCTTTTAAATATAGGAATTGCATTAAACCTCTGCTAGTCTTCTCGAATGACTCTCCTTTCTAAAAATAACTTCCACGTATATTTCGTAAGTCTTTCTCTTCCTCATAACCTTAAATATGCAAGAATTATTCCCTGGAGCGGAGGAGGATGAGGAGAATATGAGAGGGATACAAAATTATGAGGAGTATAGACAGGGTAAATGCAAACAAGCTTTTTGAACTCTGTAGAAACCCTTAAGATTCTCCTTCACCCTGTCCGCCAGAGGATTCCCAGTCCTTTATTTAGCCCTCCTAATTTTCTTCAAGTATTTTCTTGCACTTCTTATACTCAAGTGCCTTATTTGTTCTTTACTGTTTATATCTGCTATGAACCTCATTGTTCTTAACTAGGGCCTCAATATCCCTTGAAAACCAAGGTTCCCTAAAACTGCTAGCCTTGCCATTTATTCCAACAATCTCAGTACTTCACTTTGGAAAATAACCTGTCCTTTCTGATGCCATCAGAATTGGCCTTTCACCAATTGAGAATTTCAACCCAAGGAGCATTCCTATCCTTTTCCACAACTACTAATTGAATTATGATCATTAGACGCAAGGTGCTCCCCTATACAAACGTCTGTCACCTGCCCTGTCTCATTCCCTATCACACTAGACCCAGTACCACACTCTCTCTAGTTGGGACCTCTATATATTAAGAAAACTTTCCCGAACACGTAACAAACTCTATCACATCCAGTCATTTTACACTCTGGTTCCCCTCTTACCTTGTCTCTACTCCTCACCTGCCTATCACCTCCCCCTGGTGTCCCTCCTCCTTCCCTTTCTCCCGTGGTCAACTCTCATCTCCTCTCAAGATTCCTTCTTCTTCATTCCTTATTACCTCCCAGCTCCTCACTTCATTCCCCCTCCCCTAATGACCTGGCTTCAGCTATCACCTTTTAGCTTGTTCTCATTTCCTCAACCAACTTTCTTATTCTGGCTTCTTTCCCGGTCCTGATGAAGGGTCTCAGCCTAAAACATCAACTGATTATTAATTTCCATAGATGCTGCCTGACCTGCTGAGCTCCTCCAGCATTTTGTGTGTGTTATTTAACAATTATCTATTGTCTATTTTCAGCATTTAAAATGAACAGCTAAGAATTTTTCTAGGTATTACATCAAAGTAAACCATCAAGCTTGAATTTCCTACCTTTGCAAGACCTGCTCGGTGTGCACCCTGAGACTCCATGTATGCAATATACTTGGAAAAATTCTTAAACTCTTCCATTGTGGGGTGGAAAGTCATAATTTTGCATGAAAATTTTGATGGGGACCCTGCTTCTTCTCTTGCCATGATGACAAGAAACACGTGTTGTTTCCACCTAAAGTTAAAATGATACTCAACATTATTTATCAAACCATAAAGGCACATTACATTCATAATTAAGCGTTTAAATTATTAGTGCCACAACCTTAGGTTAAAATTTTTATTGTAAAGAAGATATTCATGTCAGATACAGAGAAGCGGTGAATTTGGGAGTTATTATATTACAGTTGAACTCTCATCAGGTTCTGGTGGAAAAACATTCATCAGAATTATTAACTGTTTCTCTTTTTCCAAATACAGCCCAACCTGTTGAGGAGTTCCAGCACTTTGCTTTTAGACTTCCAACATTTGTAGTTATTTTGTTTTTAGTATCACATCAGACTTTCCTGTAGTAAAATCAAAAAGCATGGATACAACTATGATACAACTATTTCAAGATGACTGTCATTTTTCAGATGAGGTTAAAACCAAAAACCCATTCCAGTGAATATGAAACATCTGACACAACCAACAAAAGTAAATTAACTAAATGCACAAACATTATACATAACAGTGACAAAGTATACACTCAACATGACGATGCAAACCTGTACACTAAGCTTGCCACCATAATCAATGATGTTCGACCAGTCCTCAGCACTGATTTAATGTGTTTTGAACATCTATGCAGACAGTCCACTTAATTACTCACTTATTACAATACACAAGGGCCTTCAGCCCATCAGGTCCATACTAACTCTAAAAGAGCATTCCCATAGTTCCCTCCTTATTTCCCACCAAACTTACATTTTGGTTTCTCACAAACCAGTCACTCCCCCTTAATTCTTTTGTTACTGAGCTCCAGCAAGGTGTAAATTACAGCAGCCAGTTAATCTACCAACACGTTTTTATAATACAAGATGAAATCACAGCACACAGCAGAAACCCATGCAGTCAGAGGAAAAACAGACAGCACCCGAGTTTAGAGTTCATGAAGATCTGAGATAGCAGAGTGATACCGAGCATATGCTTCAGCCCTCGCCAACCCTCCTGGAAAAAGTTCAAGAAAAATAGCAGCACCTCCTAAAAGATGCAAAAACAAAAGTGATCAAAGAGGAAATCAAAACCCTGATGAACGCACAAGGCAACTGGAATGAAGGGAATTAAGGTCAATAAATCACAAGACCACGTGCATAGAGAAATAAAGGACGAAATTTATGAAATCCCGAAAGTTATGCATGCAAAGTCAATAAATGCAGGCAAGTTCTCAGTGGTAAAAAAACAAAATAGAATTTTCAAATAAAATAGCAAAATAAAGCCAACTACCAACTTGTCTTACAAGAATGTTTTGAAGTCATCATTTGGATGATTAATTACTTTCAAATGTGTGACATTTAAAGGGATTTCAAGTATAAAAGGAATTTGTCCTTTTACTCTTATACTTGTTTTTTAAAATTAAATTCACTACAGAGTCAAAGGCTACAAAAGAGAAGTTTAGTGCAGCTAAGTTACGCTAAGGATATCTGAATTTAGCATGTAATGACACTTGCAAAACTAAGAGAAACAGAATACACATTTTTCAAGCTTTACACTTAATGACAAATTTAATCATCACAAGGTTGTTATTTTTACCAGAAAAGAGGAAGAAAAGGGAACTATTCTACTGTTTCTTGTGCTTTTATAATATTATTGACAGTACGCTTTATCAACCAAAGCTTAATGTGCAGATCTCATTTAGTTTCCTTCTGGGTTAGCAAGGTGATGGAAGTACCCAAGAAACAAATCTAAACGGAATGTAGCTGGATTGTTTCCCGATCCAAACTAACCATTCCAAAGTCTCTCTACCGAGCAAGACAACATCACTGGGTCAAAGCACTGCAGGAATATCTTTACCATATGAATTACAATGATTCATCAAGATGGCTCACTGACATCATCTTGAGACAATCATTGATGAGATTCCTAAAGGTACCCATCACTGAGTGGCTAGCATTTATTAATCTTCCAGTGAAGTTTATAAATTTACTAAGCCATAAAATATTTGGATGGATATAACACAAACTTACATCTCTGTTGCATTCAGTAGAGGTTAATTAAATACAAGGGAAACGACCCCCACCCCCCGGAGGTGATCAATGGTACAACCTAACTTTGAGGTCTGTTACAAAATGAGATTCATCATTAATATCTTCAGATATTCAGAGCACCCATTGCTTGTACAACATGATTACAATAATATAGAAACATAGAAAACCTACAGCACAATGCAGGCCCCTCGGCCCACAAAGTTGTGCTGGACACGTCCCTACCTTAGAAATTACTAGGCTTACCTATAGCCCTCTATTTTTCTAAGCTCCATGTACCTATCCAAAAGTCTCTTAAAAGACCCTATCATATCCGCCTCCACCACCATTGCCGGCAGCCCATTCCACGCACTCACTACTCTTTGTGTAAAAAAAACTTACCCCTGACATCTCCTCTGTATCTGCTCCCCAGCACCTTAAACCTGTGTCCTCTTGTGGCAACCATTTCAGCCCTGGGAAAAAGCCTCTGACTACCCACACGATCAATGCCTCTCACCATTATCAAACAAATTTCTCAAAACCATAAGACATACAAGCAGAATTAGGCCATTCAGCCCATCGAGTCTGCTCAGCATTCCATCATGGCTGATACCAGATCCCACTCAACCCCATACACCTTCCTTTTCGCCGTATGCTTTGATGCCCTGACCAATCAGGAAGCAATCAACTTCCACCTTAAATATACACACGGACTTGGCTTCCACCGCAGTCTCTGGCGGAACAGTGCACAGCTTTACTATTCTCTGGCTAAAAAAACTTTTCCTTACTTCTGTTATAAAAATGGTCACCCCTCAATTTTGAGGCTGTGCCCTCTAGTTCCAGATACCCCACCACAGGAAGCATCTACTCCACATCCACCCTATCTGGTCCTTTCAACATTCGGTAGGTTTCAATGAGATCCTCCTGCATTCTTTCTAAGTTCAGTGAGTACAGGCCCAATGCTGCCAAACACTCCTCATATGTCAACCCCTTCATTCCTGAAATCATCCTCGTGAACCTCCTCTGGACCTTCTCCAATGACAACACATCCTTTCTGAGATATGGGGCCCAAAACTGTTGACAATACTCCAACTGCGGCCTGACTGGTGTCTTATAAAGGCTCAGCATTATCTCCTTGCTTTTATATTCTATTCCCCTTGAAATAAGTACCAACATTGCATTTGCCTTCTTTACTACAGACTCAACCTGTAAATCAACCTTCTGGGAGACTTGCCTGAGGACTCCCAAGTCCCTCAGCACCTCTGATGTTTGAACCTTCTCTTCATTTATATAACAGTTTGCACTATTGTTCCTTCTACCATAATATATTATCATACATTTCCCTACACTGTATTCCATCTGCCATTTTTTTGCCCATTCTTCTAATTTGTTCAAGTCCTGCTCCAATCGCATTGCTTCCTCAGCACTACCTACTCCTCCACCTAACTTCATATCATCCATAAACTTTGCCACAAATTCCATTATCTAAATCATTGACAAACAATGTGAAAAGCAGCAGTCCCAATACTGACCCCTGAGGAACACCACTAGTCATTGTCAGCCAAACAGAAAGGCCCCTTTTATTCCCACTTGCTGCCTCCTACCTGTCAGCCAATCCGCTATCCATGCCAGTATCTTTCCTGTAACGCCATAGGATTTTATCTGGTTAAGCAGCCTCATGTGTGGCACCTTATCAAACGCCTTCTGAAAACCCAAGTAAATGACATCCACTGCCTCTCCTTTGTCCACCCTGCTTATTACTTCCTCGAAGAACTCGTAACAGATTTGTCAAGCAAGATTTTCCTTTACAGAAACCATGTTGACTTTGACTTGTTTTATCATTAGTCTCCCAGTATCTCGAAACCTCATCCTCAATAATAGAGTCCAACACTTTCCCACTGAGGTTAAGCTAACTGACCTATAATTTCCTTTAATTTGCCTTCCTCCCTTCTTAAAGAGTGGAGTGACATTTGCAATCTTCCAGTCCTCCAGGACCACACCAGAATCAAATGATTCTTGAAAGATCATGACTAATGCATCCGTTATCTCTTCAGCAACCTCGCTCAAGACTCAGGGATATTGTCCATCTGGTTTCTTCATGAAACAGTATCTACTTGTGCAATAGCCAAATTAGAAACGATTTATACTCTGAACTGGATATTCATGTCCTTTGCACATAGTTATGTTTAATTTACCTGAACGTCCTATTAATACAAAATAGGGAGTGGGATATGTCACTTCACTCAATAGGCTTTATTCTGCAGTATTTTCTATTGAACAAGGTATAATTCACTTAGTTCAATGAGTATACCACATTCCTGTATAGCTTCATTAAAATATCATACAGGCTACACTAGCCTACTTCAATGAATTATCTTGCTTTTTCAAAGACTCTATTTCCCTTTTATTCACTTTCTTGATTCCACTACAAATTGGTTTAATAGCTCAAATTATTAAAGTCAATCACTGAAAGAGAGATGATAAGCAGCATTCTCTATCATCTTTTTGAGGCTAATAGAATCTAAAGTTTTAACCAAAGTATCCTGATATATATTTACTTAGTCACACATCTCACCCCAAACACTTTAAAACCAGAATATTGCTATGAATGAGATTACTATACTTTATAGTCCAACTTTCTTTCAAAGATACAATCTTCAAAAGAACAAAAAGTGACTTATTATAAATATACAACTAGTTAATTTTGTAAAAAATCAGTATTAGAAATGTGCACGTTTGAGTCACCAATGGGGCATAAACAAACATAGCATTTCCAGTTTAAGATGGTGCTACTGAACGTGAGCAACACCTTACAGGTGGTTCCCAAAGCAAGAAATTTGACTAAATTATTAATAACACTTTTTAAAATGGAAAATTGTGGTAAACGATCACCGCAAATAATGAGGTAAGCACAGGCAAGACTGACCCAAGGGTCAGAGCATGTGGGCGCAAGACAGAGCGAAGTCTTGGCGTGTTCCAGGACAGATTGACTGAAAAGGTAAGGTGTAAGAACTGGAGGTGAGGTTCAAGCTGGTTCTGCTCAGCAACATTTTGCTCTGCTCTGCTCGGTACCAAAGCTGATGCTGGGTCATGCCCGGCTGTTGCGGGCTTAGTATCTTCGAGCTTCACCATGATTTGCCTCTGTTTGATGGACTGAGACTGAGACTATGGGCCCACTCTGGCTGCTCCCATCTTGGGATTTATGGCATAAACATGAGGAAACCTGCAGATGCTGGAAACCCAAGCAACACACACAAAATGCTGGACAAGCTCAGCAGGTCAGGTGGCATCTATTGAAAAAAGTAAATAGTCAATATTCATGCCATCAAACAGAATACAAGGTGTTGCTCCTCCAACCTGAGTGTGGTCTCATCACAGCAATAGATGAGACCATGGACTAACATGTCGGAATGGGAATGGGAAGTCAAATTGAAATGAGTGGCGACCGGGAGATCTCGCTTTTTCTGGCGGATAGAACGTAGGTTATTAGCAAAGCAGTCTCCCAATCTACGTTGGGTCTCACCGATATACAGGACACTTATCCTTGCAAGCGGAACAAGTGACATACCTGCCTCTACACATCCTCCCTCACTACCATTCACGGCCCCAAACAGTCCTTCCAGGTGAGGTGACACTTCACTTGTGAGCCTTTTGGGGTCATGTGCTGTTTCCGGTGCAGCCTCCTGTATATTGGTGAGACCCGACGTAGACTGGAAGACCGCTTTGCCAGAAAAAGTGGGATCTCCTGGTGGCCACCCACATCAATTCTACTTCCTATTCCCATATGTTAGTCAATGCCCATCACTTCCTTCTGGTGTTTCTCCCCTTTCCCGTTCTTCCATGGCCTTCTGTCCTCTCCTATCAGATTCCCCTTCTCCAGGAATTTATCTCTTTCACCAGTCAACTTCCCAGCACTTTACTTACCTTGCCCTCTCCCAGTTTCACCTATCACCTTATACTTCTTCCTCCCCTCTCCACACCTTCTTGCTCAGACTTCTCATCTTTTTTTCCAGTCCTGATGAAGGGTCCTGGCCCAAAACATTGACTGTTTACTCATTTCCACAGACACTCCCTGGCCTGCTGAATTCCTCCAGCATTGCGTGTATGCATCTTCATCAAGTTTATGTACGGTGCTCAATTTCATTCTGAATGCTGATGGCTGCTTTATTGTTTGAATGACTTGATTTGATTTGATTGTTTTTTTTCTCTCTGTGCATTGGCTGTTGGTCTTATTTTAAATTGGGGTCTTTGGGGTTTCCTGTTTTGTGGCTGCCTGTAAGCAGATGAATCTCAAGGTTGTACAATTTATACATGATTTGATAATATAATGTAATTTGAACTGTGAACTTTGAATATTTTGTCCAGAATACCAACTAGTTTTGGAGAAAATTTAATAATGCAGTGTATCAAAGCCATAACTCCTAATAAAGCACACTGTTACTTCACATTGGAATTTGCTTCAAATGCATTTTCAAGTCACTTAACAATGCAGTTTTAAGAGGAAAGATTTGCATTATCCTTTCAGACAACTTCTGCATTCTAAACAATACACTCTGCAAAATTCATGAAGTAACACAGCAGGATACATTGCAATAGCATAAAGCTAAATAAGATACTTCTTAAACAAGCAAAACACAGGAAACAGTCTGAAACATGCAATAGAGAATAGGCTTTACAGCCTTAATTACTGATAACACCACTGTTGTTGACAGAATCTCTAATGATGACGAGAAGATGTACAAAAGCAAAATAGATCCAGTGGTTGACTGATTCTGTAACAACAAGCTCGCATCAGTATCAGCAAGAACAAAGATTTGACTGTGGAGTTCAGAAAGAGGAAGTTGGGGGGGGGGAAAAAACACACCAATCCTCAGTGAGGGATCAGTACTGCAAAGAGTGATCAGATTCAAGTTCCTGGGCTTCGACATCTTGTAGAATCTACCTTGGGCTCAATACAAAGAAGTTTGAGGAGTGTTTTTTAGATTATGAGGACATGCAGTCCTCTTTTATTGTCATTTAGTAATGCATGCATTAAGAAATGATACAATGTTCCTCCAGAACGATAGCACAGAAACACAAGACAAACTAAGACTAAAAAAACTGACAAAAACCACATAATTATAACATATAGTTACAACAGTGCAAAGCAATTCCATAATTTGATAAAGAATAGACCATGGGCACAGTAAAAAAAAGTCTCAACGTCTCTCGAAAGTCCCATCATCTCACGCAGACGGTAGAAGGAAGAAAACTCTCCCTGCCATGAACCTCCAGCGCCGCAAACTTGCCGATGCAGCACCCTGGAAGCACCCGACCACAGCCGACTCTTGAGTCCGTCCGGAAACTTCGAGCCTCCAACCAGCCCTCCGACACCGAGCACCATCTCTGCCAAGCGCTTCGACCCCAGCCCCGGCAACTGGCAGTAGGCAAAGCGGAGGATTTGGTGTGTCACCAGACTTGCAAGTTTCTATAGACATACAATGGAAAGCATTCTGACTAGTTGCATCAACGACCAGTAAGGAGGCTTTTATGCACAGGATCAAAAAAAGCTGCAGCGTTGCTGACTCAGCCAGCTCCATCAAGGACACAAGCCTCCCCAACAACAAGGACATCTCCAAGAGGCAGTGCCTCAGGAATAAAGCATCCATCATTAAGAACCCTCACCGTGCAGGACATGCCCTTTTTGTTCAAATCATCAAGGAGGAGATACGGGAGCTGAAGACACATAATCAATGATTCAGAAACAGTTTCTTACCCTCTGCCATCTGAACAGTCCATAATACCATGAACACTACCTCGTTATTCCTTTGTACTATTTATTTATTTTTGCTACTTATAGTAACTTTTATGGCACACTGTACTACCAACACAAAAAAACAAATTTTGCGACATATATCAGTGATAGCAAACCCAATTTTGATTTAAAGGCAAACAACATGGCATGAAAAGGGTGCAACATGCCAGTGCATCATCATTGCAAAAAAATCTATGTTTGCATATTTATCTCACCAATAGCAAATCACAGAGCAGCCGATAAACTGAAACCAAATGTCTGCATAATACTTGCATTTTCAGGAATGGAAATGGAGAAGGGTGTAAGAGTAAGTAGATTCTAAAATAAAGATAGCACAGGTCCTCCCAGTTTACAGATGCCTGATTTACATACAGCCTATACATACGTACGAGCATTTGGAGTACAGTGGGATGGATTTGCCGACTGCTACAGGGCTGCAGGCGTCTTTTGCCGGATGATAACACAACAGGGTATTTCTATGTCTCTTGTCTCGCCATCCACCCCTCAGGCCACAATAATCAGGGGCTGGGTTCAGCCAAGCAAACCTCAGAGCACTGAGCAGACTCACTTGCTTATTCACTGGGTTAGTGAAGGCAGCTGACGCCTGTTGCTCTCCCATATCTTCTCCCAACACTGTTCTTCACTTTCAGCTTTCAAATAGCATGGGTTTTGAGTTCAGGGAAAAAACCTTTATGTAACATGGGGCAGGCAGCTTGGAACTTTAAAAAAAATGGAGTAAGAATTTTCTGCATACATGCAACATGCCACAATTTTGTACATCTGGAAATTTAAGTTTAAGAACTCACAAAAAACTGAAATTGTATTTTATTCCAAAGCACAATCGAAAGCTCCAAGACACCAATTTGATTTTTAACTGTTCGTCACAATTGTTTTTGATAGACAGATTTGTACTTAATCAATGTTTTCTTCCTTTCATTTCTAACAAACTTAGACATCAATCACCAATCTTCATACAGTTTTATTGAGTTAATATTGAATATATCTGCCCAAATATCAAACCTGTTGCAAGTATTTTCCTAATTTTAGATTTCAAAAATATACACTTAGATGACTACAGTATCAAACCAAAGCAGTTTAATTTTACATCAATACAAAATTAAACTATAAAACCAACTGAATTAAGGGTACTCACAGAGAGAAGAACAAGGTTCACCATGACACTGCCTAGACTTCAGTACGTTAGCAACAAGGAGGTATTTGACAAACTTAACTTGTTTTCTCTATTGCAGTAGAGGCCAAACCTGATGTGAGTATATAAAATTCTGGGAGGCATTGATAGGGTAGATAGATATTTTCCACCTGGGTGGAAATGCAAATTACTATAAGGCATAGGTTTAAGTTGGGGGGTTATATGGGAGGCAGGGTTTAAGGGTCAGCACAACATTGTGGGCTGAAGGGCCTGTACTGTGCTATGTTCTATGTGACAGAAGAAAGTTTAAGAAAGTTGGGCAAGGCAAGTATTTTTTAAAACACTGAGAGTGGTAGGTACCTGGAATGAACTGCCAGGGTAAATGGTAAAAGCAGATATGAAAGTAATGTTTGAAAAGCATTTAGATAGACACATAACCAAGCAGGGAATGGAATGAGTATGCAGATAGGTGGATTCTGAACTGGTGGGCTGAAGAGCCCTTCCTGTGTTGAACTGTTCTATTTACATACTAAGATTTCATGGAGATTTTTATTTCTTTCACTTCCACAATAGGGTTCTCTCCTACTTCATCGTCAGACTTTCTACATCCTCCCCCCCACCCCCCACACAGTATTTTTTCCATCAAGTTTGGCAATTTGATCTCAAAGCAAACTGTTAGGATCCATGTTTACAATAAGCTCACTTACTTCTACCTCACCACCACCTTTCAATTCCTGCACTGTCTCCAAATTGTCATGTTGATCATCCTCCATCCAATGTAGGAATAAACCACTATCAATTACTTACAGGAAAACCATGATTACAAAGGCTGAAATTAACTTTGTCTTCTAGACCAAGTTCAGTTCAAGGAAATTCCGATGCTTAACCAGATCATATGCAACCTCTCAATCTGATGTGAGATTCTGAACCTTAAGTCTCTCAAAACCACAAATATCTATTATCAGTAACACTGTATGATCACTACCCAGGTCAGGCCATTTGATAATGAAACTGCAACTGTTCATTTCTACAGCTTTAAGGCTCTTCTGGCCAGCTGCTCATCTGATTCAATGCACAATCTCAATTTCAAATAAAACTGTGGTGCCTGTGTAGGAGCACAGATCTAATCAAGTTTTGTAGTCAAGAAAGGCTCTAAGATTGTTCAAGAAAGGCTCCAACAATAAACGAGGAAACTATAGGCTGGTGAACCTGATTGTCAATAGTGGGAAACTTAGTGGAAAAGGTACTGTAGTCTAAGAGACAGGGCATACAAGTATTGGACAGATCGGGCCTAATTACAGATAGTCAACACGGCTTTGAACATGGCAGATCATTTCCAACCAATTTTATAAAGTTTTTTTCAAGGAGATTACCAGGATAACCGATGAAGGAAAGATAGCTAATGTTTTCTGTATGGACATAAGCAAAGTAGTAAAAAAAGTAGTAAATTATATTCAACATTGGCTCTGTGGGATAAGCCAGAGAATGGTAGTAGATGGTTGCCTCTCTTACTGGAGGCCTGAGAATAATGGTGTGCTGCAGGAATCCGTGAAGGGTCCGTGGCTGTTTGTCATCTTTATCAATGATCTGGATGATAATGTGGTAAAATGGATTGACAAAATTTCAGATGACACCACAATCGGGGGGAGGGGGTAGTGGACAGCGAGAAAGGCTAACAAAGCTTGCAAAGGGATCTGGACAAGCTGGAAAAATGGGCTTGGAAATGGCAGATGGAATTTAATGCAGACAAGTGTGAGGTGTTGCACTTTGGGAGGACAAACCAGGGTAGGATTTACACTAAGCAGCACAGTGGAACAGAGGGATCTGGGAATCCAAAGTTCCCTAATTCCTTGAAAATGGCATCTCAGGTAGAGTTGTAAAGAGTGATTTTGGTACATTAGCTTTCATAAATCAGAGTAATAAGGGATCGAGATGGTGTAAAATAAAACGAGTTTTTTTTTTACTGAGTTTGGGTGAGACTGGAACTAGAGTTCATAAATTAAGGGTGAAAAGCAAAATATTTAAGGGGAACCTATGAATAAATTTCTTCACCCAGAGGGTGGTGCAAGTATAGAACTAGCTGCTAGTGGAAGTGATGAATTGGGTTTCACTGCAATATTTAAGAGAAATGTACAGTACATGGATAGGAGGGGTTGGAAGACTATGGTCCAGGTGTGTGTTGATGGAACTAGGCAGAACAACATTTCGACGTGGAATAGCTGTTGCAAGGAAAGTGACAGTGGAATGAACAGGAGAAAGAGAACATCTGTAAGAGGGTGAGACCAGGTGACGTGGCTGTGATTGGGGAAGTTATAGAGTTATTATGCTTCCATCCTGTATTGTGTGTTGTAAGTGGCAGAGGTACTCATTGTAATCAGCAGGCTGTGCCTAGGAAGAGAGAAATACTGACCAAAAAAATCGTAGATGGATGACTGGAAAATGGCCATTGCTGACATAGACAGGAAGAGTGAGTTACGCAAATTGGAGAATTTAATATCAAGTCCAAAGGCATTGCCTCTCAAACTTGTTCTGGATGTTACTCTGATACACACTTCCCTCCTTCGACCAAAGGCAAAGAAGCAAACTGATGTTACAGCCAACGTCTAGGCTGAAATCAGCTTCTTCTGGTTGAGCTAGTTACACCCTTTAATCATCTAAACCATTATGGAAGCTTTCGCTTCTACTAAATTGAGGATACTCAAAGTTCTTAGGTGCTTCATCCAAAGCACATTACTTTTGCATCATACTTTCACTGACTTGTCAAATCCTGACGTTTACCTGTCACTCAGTAAAAGGAAAATTGACATAAGATTAACTTTGCACAGAAAGAAATCCTTGATGAGAAAAGTAGTTAAAAACGCTTCACTTGTGATACCATTTGCAGATTTGTATATTTATCACAGGTACATTAAAATATGCAGTGAAATGCACCATTTGCAACACAACCTAAGGGATGTGCTGAGGGCAGCTGAACACCATATTTAATTCACCAACATAAAACAATAATAAAAACAGAAAATGCTGGAAACACTCAGCAAATCAGGCAGGAGCTGTAGAATCAGCAACAGAGTTAATGTTTCAGGTCAAAGACCCTTTATCAGAGTAGCTTTCATCAGCATACTAAAACATTTTAACTGAATGCTAGATAACTTTTATATGTTACAGCCTATTACCAGAATAAGACAGCTCAAACCAGGTTATAAGCTTGCCTTGCAAAAGTAATTTTAGATTTCCAGGTCACAGAATTTCAATTATCGCAATAAACTGTGGCAACAGGAAGGATGAGGGTTTTACTGTGTTTGCGTGCTGTCCAAATGAATTGGAAGATACACTGCACCAAGCAACACCAATCTCAACCATAAAAACACAAAGTGATTTATTTTGCCCAATGGCATTACTTTCCTATGTTAGGTAGTTCTAGGCTGGAATATCACATGCATATTCAATTGTGTCATTCACAGAGCAATACTATATTCTGTTTGTTTCAACCCGTCAGCTATACTGTAATTTCAATTGCTATCACATAAAGGAATGAAACCCTCCAAAACATATATATTTCAAACTCCAGTTTTGTATTAGAATATTAGGAAAACTGATTTATAAATCAACTCAAATCTGTGCAATTTTGCAGCAAACTTTGAATACAATGGCAGCCAGTCAAGACATTAGAACTATGGACTTCAATAGTTTTACAAGTGAAACCTTCTGTTAACTCTGAAAAACTAAACAATCTGCTCTCTAAAATAAACTATACTTGTCAATATTATTGAGGAAATGAAAGTAATTTTTTAAAGAGTGCAGATAATAAATTGGTACAATCTAACCTAAAACTCTGACATATGTGTTTACAAACATCAACTTATTTACTCTAAATATTTTTAATTTCACCTCCAATTTCCAAGAATTAGTCATTTTCCTTATAAGGCCCAACTTAAATATACTTGTAAATGAGTCCAGATTTGTTTTTAAAATGCACAAGACAAATCTATTTCAAACCAAATCCACATTTTGTTAAAAATAATCAAATTAACTGAATTAAAAATAATATCCATGTGCTATCACGCAAGGGCCGAGAACACTCTGACCAAAGTCAATTGGCTGTGTTTGAAACTGCTAAGTAAATGACACCAAGTCTGGGATTTCTACATATGCGTTGTCAAATGCTGATGCCCACTGAACTTCCATATAAAATCATGAGGTAACTCTGCCTTTGTACTTCACACAGAGTCCACTTTTACTGAAACACTCCAAAATTTGAAATAAGGGGGAAAAAACTGCTTCCTGAATCTTAGCAGCATACATCAAAGTTGCTGGTGAACGCAACAGGCCAAGCAGCATCTATAGGAAGAGGTGCAGTCGACGTTTCAGGACGAAGGGTCTCGGCCTGAAACGTCGACTGCACCTCTTCCTATAGATGCTGCTTGGCCTGCTGCGTTCACCAGCAACTTTGATGTATGTTGCTTGAATTTCCAGCATCTGCAGAATTCCTGTTGTTTGTCCTGAATCTTAGAGAGGGTTGATATTGTGAGGATCCATAACCACTGATTATAGATAAAGAAGCGAAAGGAAAAGACATGGTACTTCTTTGGTTGTTTTGTTTTTAATTGTGGGTTTTAGTTAATTGATCTTATGGGTTTTAATAACCTGCTTTAAGTTTTTACTAAGATCACTGAATTTTAGAAATACAAATATCTCTGGATGTCAGAGTCAATGAAAAACTTTTGATTAAAAAAATCACAGCTTGGACTTTGCTTTGGCTCTCCACATATGAACTTAAGCACAGAAATTGTAAAATTAAGAAAAAAAGTTATTATATAGCGTACCTCGATCACTTTAGAATATTCTGTGTGCTTCACCCAAGCATGAAATTTCATCGCACCCTGGTGTATATGCCAATAAACTGTTCTAAATTGACAGTATATATTCATGGACAATCAGTGTCAAATGAAATATTCAAACATTTCAACCACGGCTGAAAAGTAGAACTAACTTGAAACAATGAATTATGAGCACAAGGAATTTCGCAGAAAATCCTGAGTAGCACACACAAAATGCTGGAGGAACTCTCAGCAAGAAAGTCTTGGTCCAAATATTCCTCTCCACAGATGCTGTCTGTCCAGTTAAATTCCTCCAATATTTTGTGTCTTACAATGAATCATGTGCCATGCAAACCATGTTAAATCACTTTCCGTCAGTAGAGATCACCAAAGCAGCTTAGGTGTGATGTGTTGTGATAATTAGTAAACAATTCATGGACAGTGATCAAATTTTGTCCACCTTTTCAATATCTGATTGTGGCCCATTCCCAACATTGTGGATCAGTCTAAGATTTCAGGTGAATTTAAGGGAAAATGAACAGCTCTTAATGCACTGAATCCATTCTAATTTCCAACAGCTGAGTTCTCGCTGATTCCAAGCCCATTTTCATGTTGCACACACGTTTCCAAACAGGTAAGATAAATCAACTCAAGACTTTCACATTTCTTGCGTCTGACAGTTTCTAAAACCATTGCATTTGAGTTCTAAATGTGTGTTTTTTTTCTGGTATGATTTTTGAATAATGTTTAATTTATGTCGTTCTTGCGAACGTTCTGTCTGATGGGATGTGCCGATGTTGCTGCTGCAAGTTAAGTTTTCCATTGCAGTTGTGCTTATGACAATAAACACGACTTTTACTTTCAGAATAATCAAGCTTAATGGTTTTCGAAACTGTCAGAAGCAAAAATTCGAAGCGGTTGTGGAAGTACTGATTTGATCTTTCGCTCAGTTGTTTGTAAACACCGGCTGCACTGTAGGGTAAGGCTGCTGGATCCGCCATGGGTGTAAAATGCCAAGAACTATCGCCGTAACCAGTCAGACGTTAGCACTGGGGCCAGCTCACCCCGCGGGGTTGCCAGAAAAGTGGGTGGCGCCCCCAGCATCAGATTCCCTACCCACAGCCCGACAGCAGCCCAGACCACGAGGGGGTGGGACAGCTCGAGCCGCGGCCCGAGGCAGCCCCGAGCCCCGCCCCGCACAATTATCCTTCCCCGCCACCCCTCCGGTATGCCCGAGTGCCTCGTTCCTTCCTCGCAGCCGTCGGCAGCAGCGGAACACTTACGGAGAACAGCTCGTCTCGGACAGGCCGCCTGGGGACTCGGCCCCGCTCGCTCTCCGTCGTCAGCTGTCGTTCAGGGGAGGGGTGAGGTGGTGCGTGTGTGTGTGTTTGTGTGTGTGTGTGGGGGGGTTGGGGGGGTGGGGAGAGGGGACTCCGACGCAGGCGCATTGCCGGTCGGCGCTAACTGCGCCCCTGGCGGGCGCCACGCAGCTCCGCAAGCCGAGGTTGCTCCACAGCGCCCTTCACAGATGGCACGCAGCACAGCAGCTTAGCTGCTCCACTGCCCTCAACGTTGTTCAGAGCTACGAAACTTAAGAATGGTACTCTGCGCCCTTCCCTAGTATGAAGCTGAAACATCTCTCACTGTCAGATGACGTTTTACCGTCTTTTCCTATGAGTATTGACATTTTATTTCAGTTTGGAAAGCTGAACTTTTACTTCAGCTCAATCACAAACAAGAGAAAATCTGCAGATGCTGGAAATCCAAGCAACACTCACAAAGTGCTGGAGGAACTCAGCAGGCCAGGCAGCATCTATGGAAAAGTGTATTGTCGGCGTTTTGGGCTGAGACCCTTCATCAGGACTGGAGAAAAAGAGATGAAGAGTCAGAGTTAGAAGGTGGGGGGAGGGGGGACAAAGCGATAGGTAAACCCAGGAGGAGAGAGGGGTGAAGTAAGTGGGAAGCTGGTGAAAGGTATAGGGCTGGAGAAGAGGGAACCTGACAGGAGAGGACAGAAAAAAGAAAGGGGGAGGAGCACCAGAGGGAGGTAAGGAGATAAGGTGAGAGAGAGAAATGGGAATGGGGAATGGTGAAAGAGAGAGTGGGCATTACTGGAAGTTTGAGAAATCGATGTTTATGATAATCAGGTAGGAAGTTACACAGATGGAATATAAGGTGTTGTTCCTCCAACTTGAGTGTGGGCACATCGCAACAGTAGAAGAGGCCATGGACTTGACTTGTTGGAATGGGATGGGGAACTGGAATTAAAATGGGTAGCCACTAAGAGATCCCACTTTTTCTGGTGGTTGGAGCATAGGTCCCGGCAAAGTGATCTCCCAATCTACATTGGGTCTCACCAATATACAGGAGGTCACACTGGGAGCACTGGATACAGTAGATGACCTCAACAGATTCACAGGTCAAGTGTTACCTCACCTGGAAGGAATGTTTGGGGCCCTCAAGAAAGGGGAGGGAGATGTCAAAAATGGACCAGGTAAATCTGAGAGTAGGGTGAAAGTTGGAGGCAAAGTTGAGGAAATCGACGAGAGGAGGAATTTAAGGTGGGGGCTTATATGGGAGGCAGGGTTTGAGGATCGGCACAACATTGTGGGCCAAAGGGCCTGTACTGTGCTGTACTATTCTATGTTCTATGTTCTATCTATCTGCATGGGTACAGGAATCCCACGCTATATTGATGACTGCATTGGTGCTGCTTCCTGCACCCATGTGGCGCTCATCGACTTCATCAACTTTGCTTCCACCTCCCTCCCCTTTCTCGATCTCTCTCCCTCTATCTCTGGAGATAGTGTCTCTATTGATATGAATTATAAACCCCATGACTCTCACAGCTACCTGGACTAGATCTTTTCCCACCGTTACGTATAAAAATGCCATCCCCTTCTCTCAAATCCTCCGTCTCCACTGCATCTGCTCTCGGGATGAGGCTTTTCATTCCAGAGCGAAGGAGATGCCCTCCTTCTTCAAAGAAAGGGGCTTCCCTTCCTCCACCATCAATGCTGCCGTCAAGCACATCTGTTCAATTTCATGCACGTCTTCCCGCATCCCATCTTCCCGCCACCCCACCAGGGATTGGTTTCCTCTTGTCCTCACCTATGACCTCACCAGCCTTCACATCCAGCACATAATTCTCTGTAATTTCCACCATCTCCAATGATCCCATCACCAAGCACATTTTTCCCTTCTTTCCAATTTCTTCTTTCCACAGGGATTACTCCCTACGTGACTCCCTTGTCCATTCGTCCTTCTCCTCTGATCTCCCTGCTGGCATTTATCCTTGCAAGTGGAACAAGGGCTACACCTTCTCCCTCACTACTATTCAGGGCCCCAAACTATCCTTCCAGTTGAGGTGAAACTTCACCTGTGAGTCTGTTGAGGTCATCTACTCTATCAGGTGTTCCCAGTGTGGCCTTCTGTATATTGATGAGACCTGAAGTCGACTGGGAGACCACTTCACCAAGCACCTACGCACCATCCGTCAGAAAAAATGGGATCTCCCAGTGGCCACCCATTTTAATTCCACTTCCCTTCCCATTCCATCATGTCATCTCTACTATAACAATGAGGCCACACTCAGGTTGGAGGAGCAACACCTTGTATTCCATCTCAGTACCGTCCAACCTGAAGGCATGAACTTTTCTCGAACTTCCAGTAATGCCCCCCCCCCACCATCCCCTTTCCCCTCTCTCACCTTATCTCCTTGCCTGCCCATCACTCTCGCTGGTGCTCCTCCTGCTTTCCTTTCTTCCCTGGCCTTCTGTCCTCTCTTATCAGACTCCCCATTCTCCAGCTCTGCCTTTCTTTCACCAATCAACTTCCCAGCTTTTTACTTCACCTCCTGGTTTCACCTATCACCTTGTATTTCTTCCTCCCCTCCCCCACCTTTTAATTCTGACTCCTCATCTTTTTTTTCTCCAGACTTGATGAAGTGTCTCAGCCTGAAATGTCAACTATACTCTTTTCTGTAGATGCTGCCTGGCCTGCTGAGTTTCTCCAGCATTTTAAGTATTTTACTTTAGTTTTCCAGTTGTTTGAAGACATTCTGAGAAGCCTGGGTTTTCTTGTCTTGTTCTCAGCGTATGCTCTTCTGGTTTTAATTTACACAATTAAATTTGAATTAATATTGTAAGAAATACAGGCCCAAGTCCCAAAATAGCAATGTCTGGTGACTGTTGTGAAGTAGATGAGAATTCCTACTGTGGATATTAAAAATTAACTGGTATTTTGGGACTGGGTTGAATATTAAATCGTAATTTGAATATGTTTTTTTCCTATGTAGTCAATTCTGGCATAGTTAAATTTGCCATTTTAACTGATTTCTCCTTCTTGAGTGTAGAAAATTAAGTGAGTTCCAAAAAGGTTACCTAGAAAGTCAGGGTGACGGGTAGGAAGAAAGATTGATGGATTACAGCAGTAATGGACTGGATGAGAAAATCTGCAGATGCTAGAAATCCAAATGCTGGAGAAACTCAGCAGGCCAGGTAACACCAATGGAAAAGAGTATACAGCCAACATTTCTGGCTAAGACCCTTCATCAGGATCGTATTAGAAATAACTTTGGCACATTGTTGGGGAAAAAAATACATTTTATTTGAAATGGCGTGTCTTATTTTAGCTATCGAATTTTCTTCTATGATTAGATAATGATCATAGAAGAAAATTCAATCGCTGAAGTGTGGTGTAAAAGGCACAACAGCACCTCTTTCATCTCAGACAGTTGAAGAAGTTTGGTATGGGCCCCCAAATCCTAAGAATGTTCTGTAGGGGCACAATTGAGAGCATCCTGACTAGCTGCATCACTGCCTGGTATGGGAACTTCCCTCAATCGCAGGACTCTTCAGAGAGTGGTGTGGACAGCCCAGAGCATCTGTAGATGTGAACTTCCCACTATTCAGGACAGTTACAAAGACAGGTGTGTAAAAAGGCCTGAAGGATCATTGGGGACCTCAGTCACCCCAACTACAAACTGTTCCAGCTGCTACCATCCGGGAAACGGTACCACAGCATAAAAGCAAGGACCAACAGGCTCCAGGGACAGCTTCTTCCACCAGGCCATCAGACTGATTAACTCATGCTGATGCAACTGTATTTCTATGTTATATTGACTCTACTGTTGTACATAATATTCATTATAAATTACCGTAAATTGCACATTGCACATTTAGGTGGAGACCCCTAGGCCTGAGTCGACATAGTAGTAGTAACATAAAGATTTTTACTCCTCATGTATACGAAGGATGTAAGTAATAAAGTCAATTCAATTCAATCCAAGATAAGAATTAAACCATCATCAGTCTTATAGAATTAAAAGCGGGAGTTTAGACTGGTTTGCAATTTATTGTGTTTATTGAAGATAACATTTGATTCAATTAGAGTTAAAAATGCTCTCATCTCAGATTGTAAATTGAAATGAATAGTTCTGCACAATACAAATTGGATCAAATAATAAAAAAGTTTAGTTTGCTTAACAAGTTTCTGTCAAGTGTGAATAATCATTGCAGACTATGAGAAAAAGCAAAATCTTATACAAAAATAATTTAATATAATAATTTAATAGTTATACAATTAACCTTTTGTATTCAGCTTGCTTGCTTGGTACTGACAAGATGTGTGATCCTATAACTCTTGCAATTAGGAGGAAAAATAGTACTGATATATCCAATCAACTTTCTAATTTCAATATTGAAGAAAGCTATAAAAATAGGCTTTGACTTTGATTGTTTTAAATCCTACCTTTAAGTCAAAATAACTAAACCACTGAATAATCCTCATGTATCTCAGCATGTGGAGTGGGAACTAAGGCAAGCTAAAGTGGGGATCACATTGATGGCATCAGTTTTGCAACCAGGGGACTACAGACACAATAAATATTCAATGACAATCTTATTGACCCAACTGGTTATTGTGATTTGTTTGCTATAGGTTCAACAGGAAGTTGATTAGCAGTGACTGATTCTCCAGGAAGTCCAAACATTTGGGGATTGACTCCTGTAGCCAGTGCTGCAGCAAGCACATGACTAACTGGAAGAAAACTAAGGCTGAAGAGGTCAAGTGGCTCAGCTATAAAGGCAGTTTGGTGGCCTGCACCAACAAAAATTGGCAAAACTTAACAATCCTGTATGCCATGAAGAACCGCCTGAATTAATGCAACTTTTTAAACAGGCCCTCTGAGGAAAGGAGTTATTCTTAATAAGTCAAAAGCACAATAATCTATAACTGACCCAAGGAAGAAAATAATCAAATCACACTGTGAAATGTGTTGCTTTAAATCTGTCCACCTTTTGAGACCCTGTTTGTGGTGGTGGTGGTGGTCAGATTTTTGCAGTATAGTGTAGCTATAAAGTAGCAATGGCCATCAGATTGACTTTGACAGTACAAAACTACTGTGCCACTCCAATGACTTTAGGGACCGCCCGGTGAAGGAAGCTATTGAAATAAAGTGAGAGGTAAAGAATTTTAATAAAGACGAAGGTCTCACTCTAAGTAAAAACTGGAATTCAATTGTAAACAATGTGGGACAGTAGAAATCTGATTGGATGAGTACTAACCAATCAGGAGGGTTGGACGACAGGCGTATAAATACCACCAGACTAGATATGCCCAGGCATCGTCCCTGATGAAGATGGCAGAGTTTATCATCGAGAAGTCCAAGCTCAAACGCATTAGTTTGTTATAAAGTAGTATTCAAACTTAAATAGTTGGCAAGGGGACTGGACAGGATGATCACCTACACATTATGAGAACAGACTTCATTCAGTAATCAGTAGTAGTGAATATTTTTATTCAAGATCATCTAATGTTAAATCTGCATCTATCTATAGTATTTAAGATTAACGTGATCTCTGTGTTAAATAGGACTCCTATATTTTTTAATGCAAAATACAATTGTTTGTAAAGAAATGCCAAAAATGTTAATGGTATAAGAAGCAGTTGAAATATTTCCAAATTAAAAAATCAACTGTGATTTATTATTTCCCTGATTTAGTGCAAGTTTCCCCCGTAAAGATTTACATTATTTGCCCAAACTCAGGTACAAATTGTAAACAGACAAGGTGTGATAGCAATGTTGCAGTTTTAGAAATCAAGAGCATTTAAATTTTATGCAAGCAGTACTAGTTATCACCTTGCTACATTAACAACCAAAATCATTCAATCCCAAGCCATGGAGATTGTGCCTTTTCTCTCTCCTCCTGATCTACCCAGTTCCTCCTATATCCACCCTGCCGCCCATCACACTATTTTCTTTCCCCTACCCAACCTGGTCCATCTTCCCATTACCTAAACACTCCTCCCACTGGATTCCCCTCCACAACTGTTCCCATCTGCCCTCCCCAGCTCCCTTATTCAATTCTGTGCTTCACCATCTTTTCAGATCATATTTCAGCATCTGTAGCCCTTTGTCCTCTCCAACGCTCATCTTCCAGCATCTATTACTATTTTCATTCCTCCCTCCGCCATTTGCCTATCATGCCTCCTCACCTGGATCCACCTATTGCTTACAAGCTCTTGCCCTTTCCCCTCACCACTTTATACTGCTTTCCCCATCCCACCCCACTTTTCAGTTCAAATGAAGCCTCTAAACTTGAAACATCAATTGTCCATTTCCCTCTACAGATACTGCTTGACTCACTGGGTTCCTTTAACAATTTTTTTTCCACAGATGCCAGCAACTTCAGTCTCTAGTATCTCCAGTACTTTTATCTTGTCTGGATAGTGTATTAAAATATTGAGTCTGCAAAATATTAACCACAATCTTAAATTCCTCTGCATTTGAGAAATTCTCTAGAACAGCTTAGCAACATTAAAATGTAGAGTTCCAATCTCTTGTCATCAATTGCATCACCCTGAATCCCATAGTGATCTTTCTCAAGGCTGGTGGTCACTCATTAGTTAGTTAATTAGATCATGGTACACAAATGTAAAAAAATACCAGAAATTCTTTTTGGTTTCCACGTACAGGAGAGTTTTTTAAAGTGGAAAAACAGTTGCACTGGGGCAGTTTCAATCTCTCAGCCACAGAAGTCCAGCCCAGTGGTATGAACTGGGGTCTTCCTTGGTTGCAATGGATGACCACCTGTGTCTTGTCATGTCCTGCAGTTGCAGTACTGCTTCTTAGCCATTGGATCTCACTGTAGTTCTCATCTGCCCAGACCACCATTACTGACTTTACATGCTAGGACAGGCATATCCCTGTCTCACTGGGGTATGAGGCTGCTGGCTACCCTCACCTCGTTTAGTCCGCCTATCAAAGCGGTGTACCGGGATGTAGCCACTGTTGCATGCAAACATCTACTTGGAGCCCACAGGTGAGTGTGGAGTGTCCGATGGGGACTAAAAGTGAGTGAGCTGCCCCAGAATGGACACGACAACTCCCTTCACCAGAGGTTCTACCGCTCCCTGGACATCCCATTGCGTAAACTTCCATAACTTCACCAAACCTTCCGTTACACCATGGACCATGACGAGGAAAACTAGCTTAAACAAAATAAAACTCAACCTCTGTTGGAACCATCAAGGAAAGTTGTAGCATTTTTGAAATACATAGCAACCCGATGTTTCTTGCCAACGTTCAGTCCAGGTCTTGAGGTAACAAGCTTGACTTTGGCAAAACAGAATTTGGACATTTGTCACATTCCTTGTTGGCTGTTGCTATTTTTAAGAGTTGTACCATAGAAAGTATCCTATCCAGCTATATCACAGCTTGATACGGCATTCATTCTGCTCAAAATTACAAAAAATCTGCAGTTATGAATGCAGCCCAGTCCATCGCACAAACAACCTCCCCTCACTGACTCTGTTTACACATTCAGCTGCCTCAGGAAAACAGCCAAGATAACCAAAGACGCTGGTCATTCTTTCTTCTCCCCCTCCCACTGGGCAAAAGATACAAAAGCTTAAAAGCATATGTATACCACCAGACCAAAGGTCAGTTTCAATACTGCTGTTATTAAACTCTTGAACAAATCACTTATCTGCTACAGATGAACCTTTGATAGGCCAATCTACCATGCTATGGGCCTCGCTCTTCTACCTGTATTGTACTTTCTCTGTAACTGTGATACTGTATGATGCATTTTTTTAGTAACTCAATGTACTTACATATAGCATGATCTGTACCAACTAAAAGATTATTGCTGTATCTTGGTACATGTGACATATAATAAATCAATTCCAATTTCATTCTGATTACAGGTTTGGATAGCTGTGAAATACTGGTTCTGGTTGACCTTCCACAGTGTTGTAAAATTGTTTCGTGTGATGAGTTAGACATATAAAGTCCCTGATCCATTTGAACAATATGTTTGCAAACATACTAATTCAAATGTCAAATGTGTTCAGATCAATGATAAACTACAGAGTACCCACAGACCTATCTACTAAAAGCCATCTGCACCATGTAACAGGAAGCATATTTTCCAAACACTTTAACCTCAGAGACACTGGTGAGCAGAGTACACAGGTAATCTGTTGTATCTGTACCTTCCTTTTACTTTCTCTTGGTTCCATAATTTTGTAACTATCTTGTGTGATGAATTTCTTCCATTTTTTCAGAACCTAATCATTTCAGTTCTTTGTTAAATATGCTTACTGGCTAAACAGATGCTTTTGCTGTTGGAGCCCATTGCTCCAGGCCATGTGATGAATGACACTAATAAGCTATAGAGTCATACAACAGGGAACCAGGTCCTTAGGCCCAACTAATCCATGCCTACCGAGACTTTGTCTAAACAATCCCAATTGCCTGAATTTGGCACACATCCCTCTAAACCAGTGGTTCCCAACCTGCAGTCCATGGACCCTTGCCTAATAGTATTGGTCAATGGCATGTAAAGGTTGTGAATCACTGCAGACATCCCACCCTGCAAAATCTCATTTCAGGGAGGTAGCACCATCAATTTGTGGGAGACTCCCGGAACTTGTGGGAGAGGTGGGATATCTGCAATAGAGTAGCTCCTTAGCAGCTAGCCAGCTAGTTTAGATAACATTAGCTATACTAATGAACGAATGACACCTGTTAAACTCACCTCAACATGTCTTTTACAGTTTTAACCCACCATGGGCAATAGAAAAGTCATTGTTGCAAACAGTGCAGCGAGCAACACTGTCATTATTCTTGACCCCTATTAGGCAGGGGTACACTTTGGTGTAGTCTGGGGTGACGTACGTTTTATATTTTCTTTTTTTGGAACACTCTGCCACTCTGACTTTTTTTGGAACTCTCTCGCTCTCTCTCGTGTGCTCTCTCACGCTTGCTTACTCGCTTTTGCTCTCGCTCTCTCTCTCTCGCTCTCTTGCACTTGCTTTCTTGCTCTCTCTCTCGCACGTGCTTGCTTTCTCGCTCTTGCTCTCACTCTCTCTCTCTCGCTCTCTTGCGCTTGCTTTCTTGCTCCCTCTCACACGCGCTCTCTCTCGGTCACTCTCACTTGCGCTTGCTTTCTTGCTCTCGCTCTCGCACTTTCTTGCTCTTGCGCTCACTCTCTCGCCCTTTCTCGCACTTTCTCTCACGCTCGCTCTCAAAAAAATCAATTTCCGGGACATTGTATATACGGGCATCAAGGAGCCGCTATTAATATACGGGAGACACCCAGAACTTCCGGGAGAGGTGGGATGTTTGTCACTGCTCTAAACCATTTCCCTCCATGTACCTATGAAAGTGTCCTTTCGATGTTGTTGATGTGCCTGCCTCAACCGCTTCCTCTGGCAGCTCATTCCATATTCTGTCCACCTTATAGGTGCAAATGTTGCCCCTCAGGTTCCTATTAAATCACCTCCCCCCCCTAAAATAAAACCATATCCTCCAATTCTTAATTTCCCCACATTGGGAAAACAACTTTGCACACTCACCTTATCTATGCTCCCATGATTTTATACACTTCTATGTGATCATCAGCATTCTGCTGCACTTCAATGAATAAAATCCAAACCTGCTAAATCTCTCTATAGTTCAATCCCCTCCAATCCATGCAAAATCCTCACAAGTCTCCTTTGCACTTAATGGCATCTTTCCTGTAACAATCCAACCAAAACTGAACTCTATATTCCAAATGCAGTTTCATCAAATCCTCTACACTTACAAAGCAAAGTTTATCCTGCAGGCACTTAGGTTTACAAATTGAGCTAATCACATTCTTGAAGCAAAACAAAAGGATTATCACCTTTGGAGAAACTGCAAACTTTGTGTCATGGCAGGTTGGATGAAATGGGAAGATGGACAAGATGGTGCCTGCTTACTACGCTCCTTCAGTCAACATCTTCTGTACAGATCATGAAACCATATATTTCACTTCCTTTATGTATTTTACATTTGTTTTTCATCTTGAATGTGACTTTGGAACTGTTGGAGCCTGTGATTTGCAGTATGGAGATCGCTTTGGTGTTTCAGCACTCTGCAGTCTGTGAGACGATTTCAGGAGGCAGAGGCAGCCTGCAGCGACCTCGTGGCAAGAAGGCTGCAGTATGGGCGAGAGCCAATGTTCAATTCCATTTCTATTGTTTGCCAATTAAAGCAACAACGGAGATTGAAACATCGAGGCGAATATGGAAGGTGAGCACCGGCTACCTGCCTTTTGATCACTGGGGGATTGCTCTACATTTGGGGAGGAGAGAGGCTACAACTGTGCCTGAAGAATGTTATCCAGGTTTTCTGCATTTTGGATATGGACTTTTGCGTCGGGGGAGGACAATTTGGGATCGCTGTACATGTTCCATTCCTGGGGGGGGTTTTTGTGCAGGCAAGAGGGATTTGGGGTGGTTGATCATCATGCTGCCGTTCTTTTCTTTGCTTTGTAGCTATCTGGAGAATAGAATTTCAGAACTGTATACTTTAATAGTAAATGAACTTTGAACCTTTGAATGTACTGATGTCCTGAAATCAGGACATCTTATTGTGCTTTCCCATCCGAATCAGAATCAGAATTAGAATCAAATTTATTTTCACCGACTTAGATGTCATGAAATTTTTTGATTTGTGGCAGCAGTACAGTATTAAGATTTAAAAGTACTATAAATTACAAAACTAAATAGCACAAACAAAAAGAATAATGACCTAGTATTCACGAGTTTATGTACCATTTAGAGATCAGATGGTGAAGGAGAAGGAACTGTTCTTGGAATGTTGAGTGTGATCTTCAGGCCTCTGCAACAGCTACTGATGGTAGTAATGAGAAAAGAGCATGTCTGGGATGGTAAGGGTTCTTAGTGATGGTTGTCACCTTCTCGGGGCACTACTTCTTGAAGTTGTCTTCGGTGATGGGAAGGATTTGACCTCTGACAGAACCGGCTGAGTGTACAACCCCCTGCAGCCCCTTGCAATCCTGTGCATTGGAGCCACCATAACAGACAGTGATGTAACCAGCTTTCCAAGGTACATCTATAGAAATTCGTAAGAGTCTTTAATGACAGAGTGTATCTCCTCAAACTCCTAATGAGTTAGCCCCACCAGCATGCCTTCTTCATGATTGCATCGATATGCTGGCTTCAGGATAGATCCTCTGAGATGCTCAGGAACATGAAGCTGCTTAACCTTTCCACCACAGACGCCTTGATGAGGTCTGGTGTGTGTTCTCCCAAATTATTGTTCCTGAGGTCCACAATAGATTGCTGACATTGAGTGAAAGGTTGTTGTTACAACATGACATCACTCAATCAACTGATCTATCTCACCCTTGTACACCTTCTCATCGCCATCTGAGATTCTACAAAACAAAGGTGTAATTGGTGAATTTATAGGTGACATCTGAGCTTAGCTACACACTCATGAGTGTATACAGAGTAGAGCAGTGGCCTAACTATACATCCTTGATTGAAAACATTCATCCACAGGGATCACTCACTGCTGTGAGCAGATAAAGCAGCAAGTTATCCTCAATTCCATGAAAATGCTACTTGTTACATTCCTGATCCCTGTGTAAAAAGTAGTTCAGATCAAGAAATATTTAAATACTGTAAATTAATGCATTTAAACCAAAATGTGTTGTGTGTGAGTTTGCCTGGAGATAGAATAACGCCTTGTGACTCCAAACAATTAATATGCCAAGTCATGAGAGAGCATGGCAACATTCCAAGTTACTAAATAAGTTTAGTGAAAAAGTGCAGTTAGAAAGTTATTTGTAGTATTTGTATAATCTGGAAAAAATCTGGTCTCTGGCTAATGTTAGATGAGTTAAGTTTGCACACCAGTTGTTTGTCACTTTGTGCATAGATTATCATTGATTTTATTGTATTTCTCTGTTCTACTGTGAATGCATGCAAGAAAATAAATCTCAAGGTATTATATGGTGGCATATACATAGTTTGATAATAAATTTACTTTGAACTTTGAGTGGGGAAATGGCCTATATAGATAGGAGAGGGAGGAGTGAGGAGACAGAGGCCTGAGGTGAGTGGTGGAGAGGAAGGGTGAAGGAAAGTAGGAAGGACAAGTCAGGTACAGGAGGAAGAAGAAGTAAAGCTGGGAAATGGCCATGTGTATGACAGTTAGATGAAGACAAATAAAAGGAGAGGGAGATGGAGCCAGTGAAGGGAGAAAAATGTGAAAACTGGAGATACATTCCATTGCACCTGCTGCCTTCGTTCTTCTTGGTGGTAGAGTTTACAGAGGGGCTTCATTTGGTTTTAGTTTATTATTGTCATGTGCACAAGATATAATGAAAAGCTTTGTTTGTTTGCTATTCAGTTAGATCATTCTATACATAAATACTGAAACACGCTGGTTTCCTTGGCTGCGTAAGTCTAGGGAAGGCAACCTCTGGCCCCGCCAAACTCGTGCGATTGAGGTGCGCTCAATCCCACCCCAAACCCCGGTTTGTGTGGAAACTGTGTCGTTTGCTACCCTGTTACAAAATAATGCCACAAAATAGCAGACAGCACACTACATACGATTAAAGGAATTATACTTATGAATCTTAACTGAAGGGTTAGTAAAGAGTAACAAAAAGACAAGGGCCTATTCTGCTTAAACAGTCAAATGTGCACAAGTTGGAGCTGACCTTGAACTTCTGTCACTTACGCACTGGCCCTCAGTCCATGTGAAAGTACACACCACCTTCCAAACGTCGCTCACAATCCATCTCGAACAAACCAGTCTCCCACCAATCGTATGCTATGACCGGTTCTCCCCAGTGTCTTCTCTCTTCATCGCCTCTCAAATAAAAGAAAACCTCAAGCCCGACCTTATTGTCCCTCACTGGGAAAACCTCCCTCTAACTGGATGGCACACATTCCACATCATCCCTTATCTTCAACAATAACCCAAACAGGCTGAAAGCAGAACAAACAGCTCTTGCAGAGTTGCTAAATGAAATACCTACAGCATAACAGTAAAAATGTAAACATAGAAACATAGAAAATAGGTGCAGGAGTAGGCCATTCGGCCCTTCGAGCCTGCACCACCATTTATTATGATCATGGCTGATCATTCAACTCAGAACCTCGCCCCAGCCTTCCCTCCATACCCCCTGATCCCCGTAGTCACAAGGGCCATATCTAACTCCCTCTTAAATATAGCCAATGAACTGGCCTCAACAGTTTGCTGTGGCAGAGAATTCCACAGATTCACCACTCTCTGTGTGAAGAAGTTTTTCCTAATCTCGGTCCTAAAAGGCTTCCCCTCTATCCTCAAACTGTGGCCCCTCGTTCTGGACTTCCCCAACATCGGGAACAATCTTCCTGCATCTAGCCTGTCCAATCCCTTTAGGATCTTATATGTTTCAATCAGATCCCCCCTCAATCTTCTAAATTCCTCCTCACTGCTAACACTGCCACCCAGCTTCGTGTCATCCGCAAACTTGGAGATGCTGCATTTAATTCCCTCATCCAAGTCATTAATATATATTGTAAACAACTGGGGTCCCAGCACTGAGCCTTGCGGTACCCCACTAGTCACCGCCTGCCATTCTGAAAAGGTCCCGTTTATTCCCACTCTTTGCTTCCTGTCTGCTAACCAATTCTCCACCCACACCAATACCTTACCCCCAATACCATGTGCTTTAAGTTTGCACACTAATCTCCTGTGTGGGACCTTGTCAAAAGCCTTTTGAAAATCCAAATATACCACATCCACTGGTTCTCCCCTATCCACTCTACTAGTTACATCCTCAAAAAATTCTATGAGATTCGTCAGACATGATTTTCCTTTCACAAATCCATGCTGACTTTGTCCGATCATTTCACCGCTTTCCAAATGTGCTGTTATCACATCCTTGATAACTGACTCCAGCAGTTTCCCCACCACCGACGTCAGGCTAACCGGTCTATAATTCCCCGGTTTCTCTCTCCCTCCTTTTTTAAAAAGTGGAGTTACATTAGCCACCCTCCAATCCTCAGGAACTAGTCCAGAATCTAACGAGTTTTGAAAAATTATCACTAATGCATCCACTATTTCTTGGGCTACTTCCTTAAGCACTCTAGGATGCAGACCATCTGGCCCTGGGGATTTATCTGTCTTCAATCCCTTCAATTTACCTAACACCACTTCCCTACTAACATGTATTTCGCTCAGTTCCTCCATCTCACTGGACCCTCTGTCCCTTACTATTTCTGGAAGATTATTTATGTCCTCCTTAGTGAAGACAGAACCAAAGTAATTATTCAATTGGTCTACCATGTCCTTGCTCCCCGTAATCAATTCACCTGTTTCTGTCTGCAGGGGACCTACATTTGTCTTTATCAGTCTTTTCCTTTTTACATATCTATAAAAGCTTTTACAGTCCGTTTTTATGTTCCCTGCCAGTTTTCTCTCATAATCTTTTTTCCCCTTCCTAAGTAAGCCCTTTGTCCTCCTCTGCTGAACTTTGAATTTCTCCCAGTCCTCAGGTGAGCCACTTTCTCTGGCTAATTTGTATGTTTCTTCTTTGGAATTGATACTATTCCTAATTTCTCTTGTCAGCCACGGGTGCACTACCTTCCTTGATTTATTCTTTTGCCAAACTGGGATGAACAATTGTTGTAGTTCATCCATGCAACCTTTAAGTGCTTGCCATTGCATATCCACCGTCAATCCTTTAAGTGTCATTTGCCAGTCTATCTTAGCTAATTCACGTCTCATACCTTCAAAGTTACCCCTCTTTAAGTTCAGAACCTTTGTTTCTGAATTAACTATGTCACTCTCCATCTTAATGAAGAATTCCACCATATTATGGTCACTCTTACCCAAGGGGCCTCTCACGACAAGATCGCTAATTAACCCTTCCTCATTGCTCAAAACCCAGACCAGAATAGCCTGCTCTCTTGTTGGTTCCTCGACATGTTGGTTCAAAAAACCATCCCGCATACATTCCAAGAAATCCTCTTCCTCAGCACCTTTACCAATTTGGTTCACCCAGTCTACATGTAGATTGAAGTCACCCATTATAACTGCTATTCCTTTATTGCACACATTTCTAATTTCCTGTTTAATACCATCTTCGACCTCACTACTACTGTTAGGTGGCCTGTACACAACTCCCACCAGCGTCTTCTGCCCCTTAGTGTTACGCAGCTCTACCCATATCGATTCCACATCTTCCCGGCTTATGTCCTTCCTTTCTATTGCGTTAATCTCTTCTTTAACCAGCAATGCCACCCCACCTCCCCTTCCTTCATGTCTATCCCTCCTGAATATTGAATATCCCTGAACGTTGAGCTCCCATCCCTGGTCACCCTGGAGCCATGTCTCTGTGATCCCAACTATATCATAATCATTAATAACAATCTGCACTTTCAATTCATCCACCTTATTACGAATGCTCCTTGCATTGACACATAAAGCCTTCAGGCGCTCTTTTACAACTCTCTTAGCCCTTATACAATTATGTTGAAAAGTGGCCCTTTTTAATGCTTGCCCTGGATTTGTCGGCCTGCCACTTTTACTTTTCTCCTTTGTACTTTTTGCTTCTACCCTCACTTTACACCCCTCTGTCTCTCTGCACTGGTTCCCATCCCTCTGTTGTGGACTAACCTCCTCACGCCTAGCCTCTTTAATTTGATTCCCACCCCCCAACCATTCTAGTTTAAAGTCACCTCAGTAGCCCCCGCTAATCTCCCTGCCAGGATATTGGTCCCCCTAGGATTCAAGTGTAACCCGTCCTTTTTGTACAGGTCACGCCTGCGCCAAAAGAGTTCCCAATGATCCAAAAACTTGAATCCCTGCCCCCTGCTCCAATCCCTCAGCCACGCATTTATCCTCCACCTCATCGCATTCCTACTCTCACTGTCGCGTGGCACAGGCAGTAATCCCGAGATTACTACCTTTGCGGTCCTTTTTCTCAACTCCCTTCCTAGCTCCCTATATTCTCCTTTCAGGACCTCATCCCTTTTCCTACCTATGTCATTGGTACCTATATGTACCACGACCTCTGTCTCCTCACCGTCCCACTTCAGGATATCTTGAAGCCAGGGCATTACATTCTCCCCTCACCACAAATAGTCACGTCCTCATGACTTTGAAATAATTTGTCATCCCGTCATTAATAACACCACTTTCAAAGGAATTTTGTGATGTTAGAACCTCCAATCCATTTGTAAATGGTAGTGACATATCTCACTAGGGGCATAGTCGCAACCCTCTATTCCCACGGTGCTACATAGGCCAGCCTATCCGGGGGTCTCCTGACTCCTTATCCCATCATCTATGCCTTCAGTTTCAGACACTCCTTGGGATATTTCTGTCTACCATTCGTACATTCCTGCATCTCAGATCCCCCTGCCACTTGGCTGAGCTCAGCTTCATCCCCAGTTAGCTTAGAGCAGCGGTCCCCAAACACTGGGCTGCGAACCGGTACCGGACCGCAAAGCATTTGCTACCGGGCCGCGAGGAAACGATATGATTTGGCGATAGGAGTCAGCTGCACATTTCCTCATTCCCTGTCACGCCCACTGTTGAGCTATTATGCATGTGAGGTGATTACCCACGCGTCATCCATGTCAGCGCGGGAAGGAGATCAACTCCTCGAGGTTGCAAATGACGGCGGGCTGAAAAGTATGTTTAACATAACATCTCTGCCGGCATTCTGGATCAAAGTCAGGGCTGAATATCCTGAGATAGCCACAAAAGCACTGAAAACGTTGCTTCCATTTCCAACATATCTCTGCAATGAATGCAACGAAAACTAAATTGCAGAATAGACTGGACACAAGGAACCTCCTTCGAGTATCGCTGTCTCCCATCACCCCTCGATAGGACCGTCTTGTTGCAGGGAAACAAGTATTCAGCCCAGGGCTCCCACTGATACAGTGATATTGGTGTGTTACAATGATTTTATACAGGGAAAATATGTGCTGCGTGTTTAATATACAAATGTTACTTAAAATGTGATGATGTTATTGACTTATATAACCATATAACAATTACAGCACGGAAACAGGTGATCTCTGCCCTTCTAGTCCGTGCCGAACGCTACTGTCACCTAGTCCCACTGACTTGCACTCAGCCCATAACCCTCCATTCCTATCCTGTCCATATACCTATCCAATTTTTCTTTAAATGATAATATCGAACCTGCTTCTACCATTTCTACTGGAAGTTCGTTCAACACTTACTTCAAGCTCCCCACCCTCCCCGATAATTGACTTATCACTATATTCATGCGAGGAAACTATATGCATTGTGTGTTTAATATTAAATTCGTTAGATAAACCCGTTTAGAGACAAAATTGAGTGTATTAGTCACTTATCACCTATATTCCGGCTGTGATTAACACCCCCCGCCCCAGAACAGAATCGCCAAGAACGATTTGTAGAAAAAGAGGGGCATGTACACACATGCGCACCGGTGCCCGCGCAAGGCTTCATGGTCATTGTAGTCTTCGTCGGGGGTAAACCCAATGTATTTGATTGCTACTCTTGTCTGTTGGCAACCCTACCCCACCGCCCCCCCCGCCCCCGGTCAGCCGGTCCGCAAGAATATTGTCAATATGAAACCAGTCTACAGTGCGATAAAGTTTGGGGACTCCTGGCTTAGAGCCCAAGGTCCAGCTGCAAGCCTGCCCCAACACTGCTAATCCCCCCCCCCACATTTCACCTGCCTCAGTGTGAGAAAGGTTGGAAATCTCTTCCTCAGTTATTGAGGAGTTGGCACAAGCCAGCATATACCACGCCCCCATTTCCTCATCCTTTTTGAGTCCATATCCCATTCAGGAATGGGCACCAGCTTAATCGTTCCTGCTGCTCGTCCTTCAGTCTGACCATGTTGCCACAGAGTCCTCTTACTTGGTGTAGGGCCCAGGTCAGACGCCAGGTCAACAGGCACCTCTTGTCCCAGAGGTAGAAGGTGGTTCCAGTGTAGAATCTCTGCACCGGAGTCCACTAGCACTGGCAGAGGCAAGGACTCTTGGTTGTAACACAGAGTGGCTTGAAGCTGCATTCGGGGTTGCAGGATGAAAGGGAAGGCTGTCTGGCTCACCAGGGTCTCCACTGCTACTGGTGAGCCCCCCCCCCTTTGGCCGAAGGGGACAGGTGGCAAGGAAGTGGCCGGACTGACTGCAATATAGACCCTTGCCTGGTCTCATTCTCCGGAAACGTTCAGCGGGAGAAAGGCGGTTCTGCCCCAGCTGCGTGGGTTCCTCTCCCGGGGTGGTGGAAACGGCAGGGCTGGGAGCTTCATTAGTCCTGATGAAGGGTCTCGGCCTGAAACGTCGACTGCACCTCTTCCTAGAGATGCTGCCTGGCCTGCTGCGTTCACCAGCAACTTTTATGTGTGTTGCTGACACTGGGGGTCAGAAGCCATACAGCATATGGTCAGCACAATTTCTGAGATTAATAATTATGATAGGGTGTTGTTATATAATCTTCCTTTACAAATTCCACTTTCTCCTCATCTCACATCTTTTCTATTCAGATAGTTTAAATGTAAGAGAATTCAAATGAGGGTTCTGCTAGACCAGTCCATGGTGAAAAGCACTGTATCTAGAGATTGCTGTCAAATCACCATGTTATCGGAACTCTAAACTGCTGATGAGGTCATTCCGCAATTGTACTCCCATATGTGCTATCATCCAGTAGAATGGAATAGTGAACTAGACTACAGAACAATTATGCATACTGCAGCAGTGTATCCAAACTGGGCCTGGCTTTATTCTTACTATTGCAGAGCAGTGTTCAAAGACTCATTGCATTTCTCTCCTCAGTCTTCCTGTTCCCAAGAAGGTGACTCCAACTGAACTTAATGACTATAGACCAATTGCCCTCACATCTCATGTGATGAAGGTGTTGGAAAGGCTGGTCCTGACTTACCTTGGACCACAGGTGAGATCTTCATTGGACCCCCTACAGTTTGCCTACCATCATTCACCTGTTGCAGAGATCTCATTCTCACCTGGATGATGCTGGTGGCATTGTGAGAATCACATTTTGCTTTCAATACAATCCAGCCACTTCTTCTGCATAAGAAGCTGCAACAGATGGGTGTAAACAAATCCACTATCTCCTGGATTACTGCCTACCTTACTGATAGACCCCAGTTTGTACAGCTGGGTAGCTCGCCGTCTGAGACAGTGGTGAGCAGCACTGGAGCACCACAAGGAACTGTCCTGCCTCCATTCCTGTTCACACTCTACACCTCAGACTTCCAGTACAAATCTGAGTCTCATCATTTGTTGAAGTTCTCTGATGACTCTGCGTATCAGAGATGGGCAGGAGTCGGAGTACAGAGGACTGGTGGACAAGTTTGTGGAGTGCTGTGGGTGGAATCACCTGCTCCTGAATCTGGCCAAAACCAGGGAGATGGTGATTGATTTTAGGAGGTAGAGGACTGTGACGAGTCTTGTACACATTCTGGGAGAAGAATTTGCAGTGGTGAAGGAGTACAAATACTTGGATGTTCACCTCGACAACAGACTAGACTGGAAAACCAACACCAAGGCTGCTTACAAGAAGGGGATGAGTACTCTATTTTCTAAGGAAGCTGAGATCCTTCAATGTGTGCAGCAGGATGCTGGAGATCTTTTACCAGTCTGTTGTAGCGAGTGCAGTCTTCTTTGCAGCTTTATGTTGGGGGAGCAGCATCGGTGCTGATGATGCAAAAAGACTAAATAAACTCATCAAAAAGGCTGAATCTGTTCATGACTACAACCCGGACTCTTTTGAGCTGGTGGTGGAGAGGAGGTCACTAAACAAAATGTTATCCATTATGACAATCAGGCACATACTCTCCACAACCTACTGAATAAACAGTGGAGCACCTTTTTGAACAGGTTCATTCAGCTCTGCTGTCTCAAGGATCATTACAGAAAACTAGATTAGCCAAAGGTCCTGCCTCTGTGCTGTAGTGCTCTAAGTTTCTATGACCAGGTTAATCCAATCGTCAGTGTACAGCTACAGCATACACCTTCGATTACAAGTTTGTTTCTTAATGACATTGTGCAAGGAGCTGTGCTCATGACAACAATGAACACATTTCTTGGAAACTTTAATTTCCTGAGCATATAGCCATATGCTTTCTGTTGCTTTTTCTCTCGCTCTCAAAAAGATTGATTTCCATGAAATTGCATATAATTTGCGGGCATCAGCAAGAGAGGGCGCGAGAGGGACCACGAGAGAGCGAGAGCGCACCATGGCAGAGTGTTCCAAAAAAAAAAGAAAATATAAAACGTACTTCACCCCAGACTACCCTAAAGTGTACCCCTGCCTAACAGGAGTCAAAATAATGATTGTGTTGCTCGCTGCGCTGTTTGCACAGTGACTTTTCTATTGCCCATGGTGGGTTAAAATGTAAAAGACATGTTGAGGTGAGTTTAAAAGGTGTCATTCGTTCATTAGCATAGCTAACGTTATTTAAACTAGCTGGCTAGTTGCTAAGGAGCTACTCTATTGCAGACATCCCACCTTTCCCGGAAGTCTACCGCAAATTGATGATGCTACCTCCCTGAAATGAGTTTTTGCAGGGTGGGATGTCTGTGATAACAATTGGACCAGGTTAATAGCAAGCAGCTAGCCTTACCATCCTCTCGTGTGTCAGTGAACTGTTGAACCAGCAGGCTGCAGTGCAACAGCCCGGGCTGTTATTACCATTAAATACAATGCTATAGTATTTCCTGTACGTCGCCCATTCCGGTTAGTTGTTATGATTTCCAGTAAAGGTTGTCAAGAAAACCCTTATATTTTTGGGGGTGCAAACAAATTCCCTCAGGGTTATCAGGAAAGGAGTACATAAAGAAACAAACAGAATCACCCGTCAATGATGTTGGTTCTCGCACGTTTTTCCTCGGTCATGAACATTCAACTTCGTATGACTGCCGTTTGTTGGAATTTCAATCCATGAATCCCAGCGCGAATTTAATGGCGGGGACCATGTACAATTAAGACAGTTCTGAGAGTGATATGTTGGTGAATTTCTTCACTTGCCACAACCCTCCCAAACATGAAAAAACTATTTGGTTATCCATTTCCTTATTTCCTGAACTAGTTTTGTCAAAGGGAAACCAATACTGCATGGCACAGGTCGCCCTAGCTTATGAATGTCTGACTTACCGAACCTCTACATGTGAAAAAGCTCCCATAATACTAATTTTAAAAGTACGCGAGAAACCACGAACGGCAAAATTAGTTTCCTCTCTCTTTAAGTAAATTGTCCTTTTTTATCAATCTTGTGTCCTTTTAATGCCACTCAATGCAGTACTGCGGAGGTGTGATTACTACGTGGAATGATTTTTGTGTATTTTCTGACCTGGGGACACATTTGATTTAAGGCCATTTGTAAAAGCAGAATTGGTTTGTTCCGTGTGTCTGTCTGTAACTAGTTTCTAGAAGACCTTGTGTGCTATGTCCATTGAAGTGGTCTATTTAATTCCTTAACCCAATCTTGTTGAAGGAGGCTTGAATACTGAGGTTTCAGAACAAAATATTTTTGAAAGTAAGCATCAAAGAGATAATGTTATTCAGTGCATTCAATTGCAATAATGACTTCCCCACCATGAGTATCTGGGCTCACCATTGACCAGAAACTCATTGGCCCACCTGTATAATTGTCACAATGGGGGTGTTGGGAACGGACTGAGTGGGAGTGTGGAGGAAGCCTTTTTTAAATGTTTTGGTTTTTTTCATCGGCGTCGAGAGCGTCAGGACTGCGCAGGCGTGTGATGTCGTGGAGGGAAACGAGGAAGATTTAAAAGGAACACAGCCTTATATAGTGGGCAGCGGAGTGAACTGGGAACAGAACGAAGGCTTGAGGGCTTTGGCTAAACAGGCTTAAGTAGAAAAGGGCGAGGCGAAGAGGGTTTGGCTATTGATTTTTTTTCCCTGTTATTTGAAGAGAGGGGGAAGTATGAGTGTGAGGGCAGCTTGTTGTTCTCAGTGCCGGATGTGGGAGGTAGTGGAGTCGCCAAGCCTCCCAGACATCCACATCTGCACCAGGTGCATCGAGATGCAGCTCCTAAAGGCCTATATGTAGGATCCCTACGCCGTAGCCTGACACGCACCTCTTCCAAAATGTAACTACGCGTCTTGGCAACGCAGACCGCAACAACTGTGATTGATCCACTTGGTAGCATTGTATTTCCTCCTACGCTGCAATAGCTTCCCATTGGACGACTGAAGGGCAGGGAAGGAACTTTGGCTGCAATGCTTTCGAGAAAGCTTTCCAGACCTCCGAAATTATGGAGGACACATTTTGCTTTTACAAATAAAGACGCTCGCTTTAAACTTGTTTACCCCGATAAAGACTACCATGACCATGAAGCCTTGCACGGGCAGGTGTGTGCGCATGTGCGACATGCCCGAATTGCAGCGCGACACAGACACACCAATGCACAAGTATAAATGCTCACAACGCATGTAGGCCACTTGCGTAGGTTACAGCGTTGATTGGACGCAGAAGTATAAATCAGCCTTAAGAGACCGCGTTAGGAAACTGGAGTTGCAGCTCGATGACCTTCGTCTTGTCAGGGAGAGTAAGGAGCTGATAGAGAGAAGTTACAGGCAGGTGGTCACACCAGAGCCATGGGAGGCAGACAAGTGGGTCAAAGTTAGGAGGGGGAATAAGAAGAATAAAGTAATAGAGAGTACCCCTGTGGCTGTGGCTGTGCCGCTTGACAATAAGTAAGTTTGAGTACTGTTGGGGGGGACAGCTTACCTGGGGGAAGCGACACTGGCCGTGCCTCCGGCACAGAGTCCAGCCCTATAGCTAAGAAGGCTAGGGAAAGGAAGAGGAGGGCAATAGTAATAGGGGACTCAATAGTTAGGGGGTCAGATCGACGATTCTGTGGACGAAGTCAGGAGACACGGATGGTAGTTTGCCAACCTGGTGCCAGGGTCTGTGATGTTTCTGATCGCATCCAAGAGATCTTGAAGTGGGAGGGAGAGGAGCCAGAGGTCGTGGTACATATAGGTACCAATGACATAGGTTGGAAAAGGGGAGAGGTCCTGAAAGAAGAATATAGGGAGTTAGGAGGGGAGTTGAAAAAAAAGGACAACAAAGGTAGTAATCTCGGAATTACTGCCTGTGCTACGCGACAGTGAGAGAAGGAATGCAATGAGATGTAGGATAAATGCGTGGCTGAGAGATTGGAGCAAGGGGCAGGGATTCGGGTTTTTGGATCATTGGGACCACTATTGGCGCAGGCATGAACTGTACAAAGGGGACGGGTTGCACTTGAATCATAGGGGGACCAATATCCTGGCGGGGAGATTTGCGAGGGCTACTAAGGTGACATTAAACTAGAATGGTTGGGGGGATGGAATCAAATTAAGGAGACTAGGAGAGGGGAGGTTGATGTAAGGGAAAAAGAAGAAGAAGATAGCAAAGTTGTTTGCTCAATTAAGGATAAACAGAGTGGGAGGTGGAGAGTTTCTTAAATCCATCTATTTTAATGCTAGGAGCACTGTAAGAAAGGTGGATGAGCTTAGAACATGGATTGATACCTGGAAATATGATGTTGTAGCTATTAGTGAAACGTGGTAGCAGGAGGGGTGTGATTGGCAACTAAATATTCCAGGATTTCGTTGCTTCAGGTGTGATAGAATAGGAGGGGCAAGAGGGGGAGGCGTTGCATTGCTTGTCAGAGATTATCTAACAGTGGTGCTCTGGCAGGATAGATTAGTGGACTCATCTAGGGAGGCTATTTGGGTGGAATTGAGGAATAGGAAAGGTGTTGTGATGCTTATAGGGGTGTATTATAGACCACCCAATGGGGACTGAGAACTGGAGGAGCAAATTTGTAAGGAGATAGCAGATATTTGTAGTAAGCACAAGATTGTGATCGTGGGAGATTTTAATTTTCCACACATGGATTAGGAATCCCATTCTGTAAAAGGGCTGGCTGGTTCGGAGTTTGTAAAATGTGTGCAGGATAGTCTTTTGAAGCAATACATAGAGGTACCAACTAGAGAAGGGACAGTGTTTGATCTCCTGTTAGGGAATGAGACAGGACAGGTGATGGAGGTATTTGTTGGGGAGCACTTCGGGTCCGGTGATCACAATACAATTAGTTTCAGTGTAATTATGGAGAAGGATAGGACTGGACCTAGGATTGAGATTTTTGATTGGAGAAAGGCTAACTTTGAGAATATGCTAAAGGATTTAGAAGGAGTGGATTGGGAAAATTTGTTTTATGGGAAGGATGTAACAGAGAAATGGAGGTCATTTAAAGGTGAAATTTTGAGGGTTCAGAATCTTTATGTTCCTGTTAGGTTGAAAGGAAAGGTTAAAAGTTTGAGAGAGCCATGGTTTTAAGAGATATTAGAAACCTGGTTCAGTAAAAGAGAGAGATCTTCAATAAATATAGGCAGCTTGGAGTTAATGAGGTACTCGAGGAATATAAGGAATGTAAAAAGAATCTTAAGAAAGAAATTAGAAAGGCTAAAAGAAGATACGAGGCTGCTTTGGCAAGTAAGGTGAAAATAAATCCAAAGGATTTCTCCAGTTATGTTCGTGGCTAAAGGATAGTGAGGGATAAAATTGGTCCCTTGGAGAATCAGATGGACGGCTATGTATGGAGCCAAAAGAGATGGGGGAGATTTTGAACAACTTCTTTTCTTCAGTATTCACTAAGGAGAAGGATATTGAATTGTGTAAGGTAAAGGAAACAAGTAAGGCAGTTATGGAAAGTATGACAATTAAAGGAGAGAAAGTACTGACACTTTTAAGGACTATAAAAGTGGATAAGTCTCCGGGTCTGGACAAGATATTCCTTAGGACTTTGAGGGAAGTTAGTGTAGAAATAACAGGGGCTCTGACAGAAATATTTCAAATGTCATTAGAAACAGGAATGGTGCCGGAGGATTGGCGTATTGCTCATGTGGTTCCATTGTTTAAAAAGGGTTCTAAGAGTAGACCTGGCAATTATCGGCCTGTGAGTTTGACGTCAGTGGTGGGTAAATTGACGGGAAGTGTTCTTAGAGATGGTATATATAATTTTCTGGATAGCCAGTGTCTAATTAGGAACAGTCAACATGGAAGGTCATGTTCGACAAATCTTATCAAATTTTTTGATGAGGTTACTAAGAAAGTTGACAAGGGTAAAATGATGGATGTTGTCTATATGGATTTCAGTAAGGCCTTTGACAAGGTTCCACACGGAACGTTAGTTAGGAAGGTTCAATCGTTAGGTATTAATATGGAAGTAGTAAAATGGATTCAGCAGTGGCTAGATGGGAGATGCCAGAGAGTAGTGGTGGATAACTGTGTGTCAGATTGGAGGACGCTGTATAGCGGTGTGCCTCAAGGATCTGTACTGGGTCCAATGTTGTTTGTAATATATATTAATGATCTGGATGATGGGGTGGTAAATTAGATTAGTAAGAATGCAGATGATACTAAGATAGGTGGTGTTGTGGATGATGAGGTAGGTTTTCAAAACTTGCAGAGAGATTTAGGACAGTTAGAAGAGTGGGCTGAAAGATGGCAGATGGAGTTTAATGCTGAAAAATGTGAGATGCTACATTTTAGTAGAACTAATCAAAATAAGACATAAATGGTAAGTGGTAGGGCATGAAAGAATGCTTTAGAACAGAGGGATCTAGGAATAATGTGCATAGTTCCCTGAAGATGGAATCTCATGTGGATAGGGTGGTGAAGAAAGCTTTTGGTTTGCTGGCCTTTATTAATCAGAGCATAGAGTATAGGAGTTGGGATCTAATGTTGATTTTGTATAAGGCGTTGGTAAGGCCAAATCTGGAGTATTGTGTACAGTTCTGGTCACCGAATTATTGGAAGGATGTCAATAAAATTGAAAGAGTACAGAGGAGGTTTACTAAAATGTTGCCTGGGTTTCATCTCCTAAGTTACAGAGAAAGGTTGAACAAGTTAGGTCTTTATTCCTTGGAGCGTAGAAGGTAGAGGGGGGACATGATAGAGGTATTTAAAATTATGAGGGGGATTGACAGAGTTGGCATGGTTAGACTTTTTCCATTGAGAGTGGGGAAGATTCAAACAAGAAGGCATGGGTTGAGAATTAGAGGACAAAAGTTTAGGGGTAACATGAGGGGGAACTTCTTTACTCAGAGAGTGGTAGCTGTGTGGAATGAGCTTCCAGCAGAAGTGGTTGAGGCAGGTTCGATGCTGTCGTTTAAAGTTAAATTGGATAGATATATGGACAGGAAAGGAATGGAGGGTTATGGGCTGAGTGCAGGTCGGTGGGAATAGGATAGGGTAAGAGTTTGGCATGGACCAGCAGGGCCAAGATGGCCTGTTTCCGTGCTGTAATTGTTATATGGTTATATGGACCCAAATGCAAGACACAGACACTGAAGTACAAAGAACAGGACATGACTAGAATAGGGACGTGACAGGATACACCCAAGGAGCAGGGACAATAACGCAGACTAGGGCTTGGACCCCGAGCCAGAGACTGGACAAGGACCCAGAACCTGGGTCTTGCCTCGGGCTCGGGCCCCAGAACCAGGCATGGACATGACATGACTGCAGGACTGGATGCTGGGGTCTTGAGGCTTGAGGCTTGGAGACAGGCTTGAGGTCTTAAGGCTTGAGGCTTGGAAACAGACTTGGGGTCTTGAGGCTTGAGGCTGGGGTCTTGGTCTTGAGTCTTGAGGCTGGAGACAGGCTGGGGTCTTGGTCTTGAGGCTTGAGGCTTGGAGACAGGCTTGGGGTCTTGGTCTTGAGGCTTGATGCTGGGGTCTTGATCTTGAGGCTTGATGCTGGGGTCTTGATCTTGAGGCTTGAGCTTGGAGACAGGCTGGGGTCTCGGTGTAGAGGCTTGAGCTTGGAGACAGGCTGGGGTCTCGGTGTAGAGGCTTGAGCTTGGAGACAGGCTGGGGTCTTGGTCTAGAGGTTTGAGCTTGGAGACAGGCTGGGGTCTCGGTCTAGAGGCTTGAGCTTGGAGACAGGCTGGGGTCTTGGTCTAGAGGCTTGAGCTTGGAGGCAGGCTGGGGTCTTGGTCTTGAGACCTGCAGGCTGGGGTTTGGTCTTGAGGCCTGCAGGCTGGGGTTTGGTCTTGAGGCTTGCAGGCTGGAGTCTTGGTCTTGAGTCTAAGGTACTTCGAGGCTTGGGTATGGACTCTGAGCCGACACTTGGCTATGGACTGGAGGCGACACTTCACCTGTGAGTCAGCTGGGGTGATATACTGCGTCCGGTGCTCCCGATGTGGCCTCCTATATATTGGCGAGACCCGACGCAGATTGGGAGACTGTTTCGCTGAACATCTACGCTCTGTCCGCCAGAGAAAGCAGGATCTCCCAGTGGCCACACATTTTAATTCCACGTCCCATTCCCATTCTGATATGTCTATCCACAGCCTCCTCTATTGTAAAGATGAAGCCACACTCAGGTTGGAGGAACAACACCTTATATTCCATCTGGGTAGCCTCCAACCTGATGGCATGAACATTGACTTCTCTAACTTCCGCTAATGCCCCACCTTCCCCTCGTACCCCATCCATTATTTATATATAAATATATATATATTCTTTTTCTCTCTCTCCTTTTTCTCACTATACTCCTTGCCCATCCTCTGGTTTCCCCACTCCTCCTTTCTTTCTCCCTAGGCCCCTAGGCCTCCCATCCCATGATCCTCTCATATCCCTTGTGCCAATCAACTTGCTAGCTCTTAGCTTCATCCCTCCCCCTCCTGTCTTCTCCTATCATTTTGGATCTCCCCCTCCCCCTCCCACTTTCAAATCTCTTACTATCTCTCCTTTCAGTTAGTCCTGACGAAGGGTCTCGGCCCGAAACATTGACTGTACCTCTTCCTAGAGATGCTGCCTGGCCTGCTGCGTTCACCAGCAACTTTTATGTGTGTTGCTTAATATCATCAGCGTATGTCTGAAATTTGCTGTCTTTGTGGCAGAAAAAGATAAAAAATGTGAATTACAGTAAATATATAAATCTTTGCTGTAATTCACATTTTTTCATATATATATATATATACAGTCTATGAAATAGTTGAATTAAATAAGTATTGCAAAATAGAAATTAAAAATAGTGAGGTAGTGTTGATGGGTTCAAAGTCCATTCAGAAATTGGATGGCAAAAGGGAAGAAGCTGTTCCTGAATCGTTGAGTGTGTGCCTTCAGGCATGACCTTGGTGATGGGAGTCCTTAACGATGGATGCCACTTTTTTGAGGGGTCACCCCCCGAAGATGTCCTGGATACTATGGAGGCTAATGCCCATGATGGAGCTGACTAAGTTTACAATCCTCTGCAGCTTATTTTGATCCTGTGCAGTAGCCCTCCCATACCAGACAATGATGCAGCCAGTTAGAATGCTCCCCACGGTACATCTGTAGAAATTTGTGGGTGTTTTTAGTGACATACCACATCATCTCAAACTACTAATGAAATATAGCTGCTGTTGTGCCTTCTTTTGTAGCTGCATTGATGTGTTGAGTCCAGGATATATGGTCAAAGATACTGACACCCAGGAACATGAAGTTGCTCACTCTTTCCTCACTTCTGAACCCTCTATGAGGACTGGTGTGTCTTCCTCCATAATATGTGACATGACTGCACCTATAACATATGGCAAGGTGTCACAGCAAGCTTCACTGGATGAGGTGGATCATAATGTGTGAGCAGTATCTGAGATCATCGTTTCCTTTGTCTTTTGGAAAGCCACTTCATATTGCTTTGTCTATTGCCATTTCTTCCTGATCTGATGATAATGAATTCAAGCAGGTGCAGCACAGTAGCCAGGTTGGGTAGGAACCTGTTATAGTAATTGATTAATCCTGAAATGGGCTGCAACTCTTCACATCCTTTGGCTTTGGGGTATCCACCAGTGCCTGAATTTTCTCAGCACACTTGCATGATCCTTGTGCATCAATAGTGTGACCACAGTAAGTGATGCTTGGTTTAAGAAATCACACTTGTCGCTTCATGCTCTGAGCTCACAATCTTCTAATGCTTTTATCTTGAGATTTTGCTTTCTGCTAGAGTGCAGGTAAAGATGCTATTTCAAAATAAGCCTATTATAGTGATAAAGACCTTTGTGAGTATTTATGGTGAGAAACACTTGGACTCTTCTATCTCCATCTGTAGATAGGTCTCAGCTAAATCCATTTTGCTGAAGTGTTTTCCTCCAGAAAGGTGTGCAAAGATATCCTCTATCCTGGGCAGAGAGTAATGATCTATTTTCAGTATTGGGTTGATGGTGACCTTACATTCATTACAGACCCTGACAGACCCACCCTTCTTGCCTATTGGTACCACAGGTGTTGCCTATGTGCTCCACTCAACCTTGGAAAGAATTCCTTCAGTCTCCATGCAATCTCGCTCACTGGCTACTTTATTACGGATGGTATAAAAACCAATGGGCTTTGAATAGCTTGGGTGTGGCATTTTAATTTTGCATTATTTTACTGCCAATATGTTTGAGTGTTCCAATGCCACCCTGGAACGCTGCTGTGGCATCATCCAGTACCTTTCATAATTCGCTTTCAGTTGACCCTATTGCAGGGGATGTGGCATGCAAATAGGGGATGGATCTCCTATCGAATTGTAGTTGCCTCAGCCAATCACATCCCCACAATGGTAGTCTTCCTGTGTTTACCACATAACAGGCCCAGTATGGCTTGATGCTTGTTGTATCTTACTGTTAGAAATGGCATTCCCGTAGAAGTTATCTTTTTTATAGTGTACAGGGTTTCTTCTTTGTTATGTTAAATTTTAAATGGCTACTTTGTTATGTTAATCTTTTAAGCTGCTGCGTAAGTGAATTAAAATGGCTTCTATGTTATGTTAAATGCTGAGAAAGTCTCCAGCTAGCAATTTGCTTGGGTTATAACAGATAGCAGATATCAGCCAATGGGTGTCTATGTTATTCTTTCTTGGGGTGATATGCTGTCTCATATGACTGGGAACCAGGGGCTTTTGGCGGGGAGTTAGAGGAGAGACCGTGAGGACGACGGACGTGCGGGAAAGCTCAGATTGATCACTCTGGGTGGTCCCGAGCCACGAGTCAACGGGGTCAGGGTGGTCCCGAAGAGGTCCCCGAGCTCCAATGTGTGCACGAAGAACTTGAACTTTGATAAGTCTGGCGCCTTTTCCATTTCCTTTTTTTGTATTGACCTTATGTTAATCTCATAGACTTAGTAATATCTATAAAGTGTAATTGGTAAAACATATACTGTGGGCTGGCTGATGATTGATGTTTGAAGCCGATTTCGGTGGCAGTTGTACAGCAACCGACACAACCGGGAGACCAGGCGGGCGGCGGACGGGGTTTCCCCCAGATATATACGAGCAAATATAGCTGAGCGTTACACTGTGGGGGCCGACATCCGAGTTTGGTTATTCGGTAAAGCTGTAATAGTCACCACGTTAAGTAGTGCGGAGATGGATCGAGATAAGATTGTAAATTGGTGTGAATTAGAGGATGTACCGGTGACTCATGTGTGCATGCTAAGTGAGGTGGATTTCCACATTTCAGGAGATGTACTAGTGCAGGGGTTGAGTTTGATTAAAGGTATAGGGCAGGTAGAACTGGTAGCTAGAAGGTGTGGGAAAGAAGTGGAATCTACCTGGGTGTTGGTTCGAACGAGTGCTAACGTCATTTCGTTGGAACTGCCAGTGACGGTCAGCGTCCAGGGGGAGGCGGGGCCGTGGGGTCTCCACAACCTCCCGGAGGAAGAAAGTGAGGAGACACCGGAGGAGGAGCTAGATGAGACCCCAGGGGAGGTGCCAGTAGCCAGTGGTGGAGCGTTAGAGTGGGAAGGCTTGGCCAGGGGCTGTCCCCCAGCTGGGGGTGAGACCTCCGAGTTAGCGGCTGCCATTACCTCCCTGGTGAGAAGGGTCAAGGGGCCCTGCCCGAAGCTGAGAATTTTCTCAGGAGCCACGCCCACCCCGGAAGGGGAGGACGACTACGAGGTATGGATTGAGAATACGTCCCAGTTGTTAGAGGCGTGGTTAGGTTCAGATGAGGAAAAGAGACAGCGATTGGTGGAAAGTTTGAGGGGAGGGGCAGCAGGTGTAGTCCGCGAGCTGAGGGTGGAACAGCCTTCGGTTTCCATGGTGGAATATCTGGAAGCTTTGGAGGGAGCATTTGGAATGTCAGGAGATCCCTGGGAACTTTTAGCCGAGTTTCACCACATGGGGCAGGGTAGAGGGGAAAAGCTCTCAGAATACATTTTTCGGCTGGAGAGAATGCTTACTGGGTTGCCTCACCGAGGGGTAGTGAAGGCGGACAAAGTGGCGAGGTTGAGGATGAGTCAGATATTTCGTGGTTCCCTGGAGGAGGACAAGGTGGCTTGGAGTATCCGGCAGTCCTATAAAAGGAGCCCCCCTCCATCATACGGGCAGAGAGGTGCGGGAGGAGGAGAGCGCTTTGGGCCAGAAAAGGGGCTCGCGCCACCGGGGACGGTCCTCAGTGGTTCAGGAGGTGGTAGCTTGTTTGAGAACAGAGAAATCCAAGGGGTCCCGGGGGAAGGGACCCCCTGCTTGAGGGAATGGACAGGGAAAATACCTCCTTTGGGGGACGGCCCGCACTGTGGGTTGGGAGTGGGGGGCATCCCAGGAGGACAGGGGCGGCGGGTAGCGTGTGCTATAACTGTGGGAAAGAGGGGCATTTCCAGTGGGAATGTGAGTGGCCGGGGGTGTGCTACAGCTGTGGGGAAGTGGGTCACTTTCGGAGGGATTGTGAGAGACAAGATGCCCCACAGAGGGAAAACCCCGGGCCACTAAGAAGGGAGAGGTGTCGGGAAACTTAGGAGAGACTCAGTGAGGGAACGGACTAGAGTCTCAGGAGGAACACGTTGCCGGAAATCAGCCATGGAACCCCCGAAAGCACAAGCCCTTATTCTGGATGGACTGGTGGGACCCTGTTCCAGCGTGTCCCTATGGATAGAGGGAATCTTGGCAAGAGCCATCCTTGACACAGGATCGCAGGTTACCTTATTGAACGGTCATTCTACAACAAATATCTGAAGCATTTGCCAGTAACTCCGTTTAATGCACTGGAGATTTGGGGCATAAGTGATGGCGATTACCTGTACGATGGGTACCTGTCAGTGAGATTGGAATTCTCAGAGGGCAACGTGGGAGTGTCGGAAGCCCTTGAGACATTGGTGTTGGTTTGTCCAGACCCAGTGGAAACCAATGGCGCTGCCCTGCTGGTGGGGACTAACTCCCCTCTTGTGCGACGGTTCCTGGGAGCCTGTAAGGAGAAAGCGGGGGAGAACTTTCTGGAGACCCTCTTGGTACACCCAGTGTTTCGAGCAATGTTTGAAGAAATGGGTGACCCCCAGGGGCTGGATCCTGGGTGCAAACGAGGGACGGTGTGGTGTACTGAGGCGAGGCCTAAAGTGATACGGCCAAGGAAGCTGGCATTAGTGATGGGGACCCCCAGATTCCCTGGAGGCCCTGCTAGTAGACGCCCCAGAAGACCTTGAAGGGGAGTCCCGATTCCCGGCTGGGGCGCTGGTGAGACCCGAATTGCAGAGGACCTCGGTTGTACAGGCACGACGGATGGCGATGATTGTAAGGAACATAACGGAGAGAGAGATCACCTTTAAGTGCGGGATGCCCCTTGCACACTTGTTCCCGGTGACGGTGATGTCCAGCGCCCCTGTGAGGCTCACTGGAGGAAAACTATTGGAGAACAGGGGGCGGCTGACCGAGGAGGCCTTTAATTTTAAAGACTCCCCTGTACTGCTGGAGTATAAGAGCAGGCTGGTGGAGAAGATGCTGAAGCTAGGGGATGTCTTTTCTCAGGGTGAGTTTGATATGGGATGTTCCAAGAGCACGCGTCACACTATCCGGGTGACAAATGACACCCCGTTTAGAGAGAGGTCGTGGCGGTTGGCCCCAGCAGATGTGGAAGATGTGCGGGAGCACTTGCGGCAGTTGAAGGATGCAGGGATTATTGTGGAGTCCCGAAGCCCCTATGCGTCCCCCATAGTGATGGCAAGGAAGAAAAATGGGAAAGTACGCATGTGCGTGGACTATAGGACCCTGAACCGGCGCATTGTCCCCGACCAATATACGGTCCTGAGGGTGGAAGATGCCTTGGCCTGTCTGAGTGGTGCACAGTGGTTCAGTGTATTGGATTTGCGGAGTGGGTATTACCAGATTCCGATGAGCGAGACTGATAAGGAGAAGACGGCCTTTATCTCCCCCCTGGGGTTTTTCCATTTCAAACGAATGCCCCAAGGCATCTCGGGGGCCCCAGCCACCTTCCAGCGGCTCATGGAGCGGACAGTGGGGGACATGAACCTGCTGGAGGTATTGGTGTACCTTGACGACCTGATAGTGTTTGGACCTACGTTGGAGGAACATGAGGAGCGGCTGCTGAAGGTGCTGAGTCGGCTGAAGGAGGAAGGGTTAAAACTTTCCCTGAATAAATGTCAGTTCTGTAAGACGTTGGTCGGCTATGTCGGACACATAATCTTGTGAAATGGAGTGCCACTGATCCGGCTAAGATAGCCACGGTGACCACCTGGCCGAGACCCCAGAAGGTGAGCGCCCTGCGCTCGTTTTTGGAGTTCCATGGGTATTACTGGCGATTCGTGAAAGGATACGCGAAAGTGAGTCACCCTTTGAACCAGCTGCTGTGTGGCTATCCACCTGTGGGGAAGAAAAGGAAGGGAGACCGAGGGTCGGAGGTAGGAGGATACTTGAACCCGGGGGAGCCTTTTGGATTGAGGTGGGATGCTCAATGTGAGGAGGCGTTCCAATCCCTAAAAAGGGCGCTGACACAGGCCCCAGTGTTGGCATTTGCTGATCCCCGGAAGCCGTATGTTCTACACACTGATGCCAGTCATGAGGGTCTGGGGGCTGTTCTGTACCAGGAACAGGGAAACGGATTGAGGCCGGTGGCGTTTGTCAGTCGGAGCTTGTCGCCATCTGTGAGAAACTATCCCACTCATAAGCTGGAGTTCTTGGCATTGAAATGGGCGGTGGTGGACAAATTGAGCAACTATCTATACAGGGCCCAGTTTGAGGTGAGAACTGACGACAACCCCCTCACTTATATCCTGACCTCGGCAAAGCTGGATGCGACTGGGCACCGGTGGTTAGCAGCCTTGTCTGTCTATGAGTTCAGCCTGAAGTACCGGCCGGGGAGTCGGAACATCGATGCAGATGCTTTATCTCATCGGGCGCATGACAGGTCGGGCACAGATGAGGGGTGGGAGAGTGTCCCTGCCCCGGGAGTGAAGGCCATGTGTCAATTTGTGAGCGATGCTGAAGCAGGAGCCCTGATGGGGCTGGATCAGGCAGTGGATCAACTGGGGGCTGACGATGACGCGCTACCCACTGTTTACTGTAATGTGACTGCTCTGAGGAACAGGCAGCTGCCGGAGTTGAGCCCCCAGGAAGTGGAGGCGGCTCAGCGTGATGACCCAAGCATTGGCACTATCTGGTACACGGCTAAAAAGGGGGATATGGTTCAGGCGGAGAAGGCAAAGCATGCTTCCGTTCCCCTACTACTGAAAGAGTGGCTTCAGTTGAAGCTGAAGAACCAAGTCTTGTACCAGGTCACGTCGCCGCTGGACCACCCCCGGCGCTGGCAGCTGGTCATGCCTGAGAAGCATCAGAAGATCGTGCTCCAGGCACTACATGATGATTCCGGGCACTTAGGGGTAGAAAAGACCTATGGATTACTCAAGGATCGGTTTTACTAGCCCCGGATGGGGGGCAGGTTGAAGAATACTGTAAGACATGCAGTCGTTGCATCAGGAGGAAGAACTTGCCCGCGCAGGCGGCTCCTTTGGCCCACTTGCAGAGCGCGGGACTCGGGGACCTGGTGTGTATGGATTTCCTGTTTATTGAGCCAGACACCAGCAACACCGCGAATGTCTTAGTCATCACGGATCACTACACTAGATACGCGCAGGCATTTCCCACTAAAGCCTGATTTATACTTCTGCGTCAAAGCGTCGCCGTAAGTACTGCGTCGCCACAAACCCTACCCAAAGCCGACGCAGAACCCTACGCGAGAGCCTGCGTGGCTGCGACACGCACCTCTCCCAAAATGTAACCACGCGTCGCAGCAACGCAAACCGTAAGAACTGTGATTGGTCTGCTTAGTAGCATCGCATTTCATCCTATGCTGCAATAGCTTCCCATTGGGCGACTGAAGGGCAGGGAAGAAACTCTGGCTGCAATGCTTTCCATAAAGCTTTACAGACCTTCGAAATTATGGAGGATACATTTCGCTTTTACGAAAAAAGACGCTCGCTTCTTGTTTACCCCAAGAAAGACTACCATGACCATGAAGCCTTGCGCGGGCAGGTGTGTGCGCATGCGTGACTTGCGCGAATTGCACAGCGACACAGACACACCAATGCACAAGTATAAATGCTCACAACGAGCGTAAGTCACTTGCGTAGGTTACGGCGTCGAGTTAGCGCAGAAGTATAAATCAGGCTTAAGGACCAGAAAGCGACTACAGTGGCGAAGGTGTCATGGGAGAAGTACTTTGTTCATTATCGCCTCTCCTGGCGGATCCATAGTGATCAGGGACGGGACTTCGAGAGCAGGCTTATCCATGAATTACTGGGTATGCTTGGGGTTGAGAAATCCAGGACCACACCCTATCACCCGCAGGGTGATCCTCAGCTCCAGACGTTTAACCGGACCCTGCTGGACATGCTTGGCACCCTGGAGATCGGACAGAAGAGCAAGTGGAGTCAGCACATCGACCATTTGGTTCACTGTTACGATTGTACTCGCAATGACGCTATGGGGTACTTGCCTTATTATCTGATGTTCAGACGGGAAGCGAGGTTGCCCGTTGACCTGTGTTTTAGGATTGAAGTGGGTGAAATACCTTCGAAGCTATATCTGAAGTACATGTCTGATATGAGGAGAGAGTTGAAAAGGGCGTATGAGTTGGCTGAGGCGGCGGCCACCAAGCAGAATCAGAGGAATAAGAAGAGGTATGATCAGAGAGTAAAGTTCGCCCAATTATTGCCGGGAGACCAAGTCCTTATCCAGAATTTAGGACTACCTGGTAAGCACAAGTTGGCGGACCGTTGGGCAGCTACCCCCATGTGGTGGAGAGTCAGATGCCGAATCTCCCGGTTTACCGGGTGAGACCTGAGGGCGGGAAGGGTCCTGTCAAGGTACTCCATCGGAACCACCTGTTGCCTCTGGGTCGAGAGGTGCAGGTAGACCCAGAGCCCGAATGGAAGTTTACGCCTAGTACGAGGACTCTGCGAGGGCACAGGGCGAGGGAAGAGCCCGCCACGAAGGAGATGGGGCCGGTCTCCACCTCGAGAAGGGATACGTCATCGGAAGACAATGATTCGGATGTGTGACACCTGTTTCCATTCGCTAATTCGCCGGTGCCGGAAGAAGAGGCTCCTGGCCCTTCCCCCACTGAGTTAGGGAAGAGGAGGGAGGGTGTTGAGGAGCCACCTGAAATATAGCCGGAATTGGGGGAAGAGAAGGTGGAACCAGAACCCGAGGCAGAGGGCTCACAGGTGCTGAGGGGTCCCGGTGAGGGGGAGGGTCGGACAGGTAGGCCTGGAGTGTCCCCTGTGGTATCTGAACTGGAAGAGTCAGCAGAGGAGGTACAGAGGTCTCAGAGAAGTAGGCACCCCCCCCCACCCGCCCCGGAGAGCTTGACCTATAAAGCGCCGGAGAACAGGGTGTGATCTCTACAGCACTGGGAAGTTATGTCACTGCTTTATGCACCTTGGTTGGGTTTTGTGTTTTGCAAGGAGCAATGGTGAACTCTGTTAATGTCCTGAGGGCATGACTTTAATTTGGTGGGGGGAGAGTGTATGGGGTTTCTTCTTTGTTATGTTAAATTTTAAATGGCTTCTTTGTTATGTTAATCTTTTAAACTGCTGCGTATGTGGATTAAGATGGCTTCTGTGTTATACTAAATGCTGAGAAAGTCTCTAGCTAGACATTTGCTTGGGTTATAACAGATAGCAGGTGTACTATCAGCCAATGGGTGTCCATGTTATCATTTCTTGGGGTAATAATGCTGTCTCATATGACTGGGAACGGGGTTTTGGCAGGGAGTCAGAGGAGAGACGGAGAGGACGGCGGACGTGCGGAAAGACTCCAGGCGATCACTCCAGGTGGTCTCGAGCCGTGAGTCCACAGGGTCCGGGTGGTCGCCAAGAATTTCTGAGCTCCAACTTGTGCATGAAGAACTTGAACTTTGATAAGTCTGGCGCCTTTTCCATTTCCTTTTTTTGTATTGAACTTTATTAATCTCATAGACTTAGTAATATCTATAAAGTGTAATTGGTAAAACGTACAGTGTGTGCTGGCTGATGATTGATGTTTGAAGCTGATTTCGGTGGCAGCTGTACAGCAACCAACACAACCGGGAACGTCCACGTGCGCGGCGGATGGTGTTTCCCCCGGATATATATGAGCCAATATAGCTGAGTGTTACAACAGTATAAGTTGTTAGTTGGATATCTGCAGGCTTCAGTTCAGTATTTTGAAATGTTGTTCAAACTCTATTTGTGGAATTACTGGAACAGCTGAGTCAGAGTCCAATTCCGTTTAAATTTATTTGCCGTACACTTCTGATGTAAGACGTTTTGCTTGTCTCTTGTTAGTTTTCAGATTATAAATCTTCAGGCTACGCAGTCCTGTGTCACTCATCGTTCTCAGATTTTTCATCAATAACATAAAGATTTGTGCTCTTTTTGAAACTACAACTTGACTTTTTATCTTTTTGTCTTCCCTGTGCAGTCCATTTATTTGTGGCTGCCTGATATGGTCTTTGTATGTATACCATTTTCTTGCATTTTCTGTGAGTTTTGACCTTAAACCTGCGTTGCTCTGGTATATGAAAGCCCCTGCCACAACAGTAAATCAATTTGTTTGGCCAGATAGGTTTTTGTTTAGACTTTGCAATTTTGTTCATGCACGCTTTCATTCCTGACTGCAAGTCAGTTGCATCTCCATCTGCTGTTTCCATTGATACAGCAATTTCAACTGTTCTTTTAAATGTGAGCTGCGCTTCAGTTAGGAACTGTTTTTGAATGCTTTCTTGTAACATTCCATAAACTAAGTGATTTCTTCGTGCATCATTAAGCTCATCACTGAACTGACAGTGCTTGTACAATATCTTCAATTCAGTCACTTTAGCAGAAATGGACTCCCTTACCTTTTGATTCTGCATATGAAACCTAAACGATCTGCAACCAACAATGATTTCAGTACTAAATGGTTTTGCATTACTTCCATGATGTCAGAAAAGCTCATTTTGGCTTGTTTGGTTGGAGGAGTTAAACTTCTAAGCAAAATGTATGCACTTCCACCTATTGCACTCAACCAATCTGGCATTTGCTTTGCATTGGCTGTTTCATTCACTTCAAAATACTGCTCAATTTGCTCAATATATATCAGCCAGTTATCCATTGTGTTATTGAACACATCTGTATTTCCAATGCAGCCAGCTGTTTCTGTTTTCTTATTATTTATTATTATTATCACCTAATACTCACTGTTTACCATTTTATGCCTTTTTTTAACTCGAATGTCTCGTTGTGCTTCTGAAGGAAAAAAAACATGCTGTGCTTCAACAGGTACGTAATCATCTTGGGTTTGTCCTAAGACAACCTCGACAGCACTGTTATGTTTTGTAACCCCTGAACATAAAACTAATTGAAAGAAAAAAATGGAGCTGAGGATAACTTGTGTATGCTTCATTTTTACTTTAGTGAGGCACGCAGAGATATGATGTGGTGGCATAATGATGTATGCCATTCATGTACTTATTTGTATAACCCATAATGAATTATGTAAACAACACAGAATGCTCAATCAAACATATTTACAACGTTGCTCAAATAATACTGAAATATTAAATACACAACTGGCTAAATGTAATAGTGTTTGTCAAGTGTGTTCAGAAAAGTATCCTTAATCAGTACATAGGGGTTCCATCTAGAAAGAGTGCAATACTAGATCTCCTATTAGAGAATGGGACAGGGTGGGTGACAGAAGTTTTGTATTTAGTGATCATAATGCCATTAGTTTCAAGATAATTATGAAGAAGGATAGGTCTGGTCCTCGGGTTGAGATTCCAAACTGGAAAAAGGCAGATTCTGATGGTATCAGAAAGAATCTGGCAAGTATTGATTGGGTACAGGTTGGTTTCTGATAAAACTGTATCTGGCAAGTGTGAGGCCTTCAGAAGTGAAATTGTGAGAATCTGTATGTTCCTGTCAATATAAAAGACAAGGATAACAGGTTTAGGGATCACAAACAAGAGAAAATCTGCAGATACTGGAAATCTGAGCAACATGCACAAAATGTTGGAGGAGCTCAGCAGGCCAGGCAGCATCTATGGGAAAAAACACAGTCGATGTTTCAGCCCAAAACCCTCTGATGGGACTGGAGGAAAAAAGTTGAGGTTTAGGGATCCTTGGTTTTTGAGAGATATTGAGGCCCTAGTTAAGAAAAAGCAGGAAGTGCTTAGCAGGAAGGAGCAAATGAGGTACTTGAGATATATAAGAAATGTAAGACAAATGAGAAGGAAATCAGGAGGGCTAAAAGAAAGCATGATGCTACTCTAGCATACAAGTAAAGGAGAATCTCAAGGATTTCTGCAGATATAGTTGGAGCAAGAGGATAATAAAGGACAAATATGGTCCTCTGCAACATCAGAGTTGTCTTCTATGTATGAAGCCCAAAGAGATGGGGGAGATCTTAAATGGATTTTTTTTCATCTGTATTTACTTGGGAGACAGGGACAGGGTCTACCGAAGTGAGGCAAAGCAGCAGCGAGTTCACGGACCATATACAGTTACAGAGGAGGAGATGTTTGATTTCTTGAGGCAAATTAGGGTAAATAGATCCTCAGGGCATTGGACCCTGTGGATGGATAGTGCAGAAATTGAATGGGCACGATCAGAGATATTCAAAACTTCCTTAGCTGGAGCATTAGAGGATAGCTAATGTTGTTCTGTTGTTAAAGAAGGGCTCTGTGAATAAGCCAGAGAATTATAGGCCAATGAGCCTGACATTGGTAAAGGGTATGTTATTGGAAAGTATTCTAAAGGACCAGATATATACGTAAGTAATTGGATAGACAGGGACTGATAAGGGACAGTCCACATGAATTTATGTGTAGTAGGTCATGTCTAACCAAACTTATAGAGTTTTATGTGGAAATTACCAAGAAATTTAATGAAGGCACGGCAGTGGATGTTGTCTACATGGGCTTTAGCAAGGCCTTTATCGTACTTCAGAAAGCTGTTGGGTAAATATCTTCATTGGGTCTCAGCACCTCTCAGTGTAACTAGATCTTGGACTTCTTGATAGAAAGGCCACAGTAAACCATTGCTGTCAGATACATCTCTAGTTCCATCACGCTGAGCTCCCCAGGGCTGTGCGCTCAGACCTCTGTTGTTTACACTGTTGATGTATGACTGTATTGCTAGGCCCAGTTCAGACCAAATCTTCAAGTTCTCCGATGCCACAACAATGACTGGCCTCATCGACAACAACAACAACGAGATGGCATAAATAGATCAGGTAGAGCAGCTGGTAGAATGGTGTGAACACGACAACTTGAGTCTCAATGTGGACAAGAGCAAAGAGACAATTCTGGACTTTAGGAAGGAGTAGCTAATCGCTCCTCACTGCACATCCATGGAGAGAGTTAGCAGCAAAATGTTTCTGGGAGTGTACATAGTGGACAATCTCACCTGGTCCCTCAACAATGCCTCTTTTGTCAAGAAGAAAGTGTCTCCACTTCCTGAGGGCATTGAGGTGAGTGAGTCTATACACCTCCCACCCATTCTAACCAATTTTTCCAGGAGCACTATCAAGAGTGTCCTGACCAGCTGCATCACCATCTGGTATGGGAATTGCAAGGCATTTGACTGCGAGACCCTACAAAGGGTCTCTCTTCCACCTATTAGAGATGGTTATCAGGAGCACTGCATGCACAGGGCCCTTAGCATTGTCTTTGATCTATCTCATCCATCCAACAATCTCTTTGACCCCTATCTAAGGCAGAAGGTACCATACCATTACCACAAGATCTGTTAGGACAGGAAACAGCTTCTTTCCCCAGGCCATAAGACTACTGAGTTCCTTGTTACCACCCAGGTCTCATCATGAATGAAGCCCCAGTAGTGTTATACAGTTTTTATTTTAACTTATATCGTACATTTGTTAATTTATTTGTGGTAATGTTATTTTATATGTTATGTGTGTGAGTAATATGTACTGCGTTGTGCACCCTGGTCCAGAGGATCACTGTCCTGTTTGGCTGTATAAATGTGTGCAGTTGTATGATAATAAACTTGAACTTCAACTTTAGATTGACAAGGTGCCACATGGGAGGATGGTCAAGAAGTTTCAGTTACTTGGCATTAAATTGTATTAGACATTGGCTTCAGGGGAGCGTCCAGACGGTGGTAATAGATGGGTTGCCTCTCTGACAGGAGGCCTGTGACAAGTGGTGCACCTCAGGAATTGCTGCTGGGTCCATTGTTGTTTGCTCTCTATATCAAACAACTAGGTGACAATGTGGTAAACTGGATCAAAAAATTTGCAGATGACACCACGATTGGGGTACAGTGGACAGCGAGGAAGACTATCAGAATCAGGTTTACTATCACTGGCATTTGTTGTGAAATTTGTTGTTTTTGTGGCAATAGTACATTGCAAAACATAGTAATAAAAATTGTGAATTACAGTAAATTTGTATATATTAGTTTAATTAAGTAAGCAGTGCAAAAATAGAAATAATAAAGTAGTGAGGTAATGTTCATGGGTTCAAAGTCCATTCAGAAATCTGATGACAGAGAGGAAGAAGTTGTTCCTGAATCACTGAGCGTGTGCCTTCAGGCTCCTATATCTCCTTCATGATGGTAGCAATGAGAAGAGGTCATATCCTGGGTGATGGGGGTCCTTACAAATGGATGCAGCCTTTTTGAGGCATTGTTCCTTGAAGATTCCTGGATACAGCGACTAGTGTCCATGACGGAGTTCACAACTTCCGGTAGCTTCTTTTGACCCTGTGCAGTAGCCTCCACCCCATACCAGGCAGTGATGCAGCCAGTCGGAATGCTCTCCATGGTACAGCTGTAGAAATCTGCAAGTGTCTTTGATAACGTATCAGATCTCCTCAAGCGCCTAATGAACTAAAGCCACTGCTATTCCTTCTTTGTAACCACATGATATGTTGGGCCCAGGATAGACCCTCAGAGATGTTGACACCCAGGAACTTGAAATTGCTCACTTTTTTTCCACTTCTCATCCCTCTATCTGGTGTGTGTTCCCTCATCTTACCCTTTCAGAAGTCCACAATCAGTTCTTTGGTCTGACTGACATTGAGTGCAAGGTTGTTGCTGTGACACCACTCAACTACCTGACTACCTGATAAAGGTTGAATAGGCTCGGATTCATTCCCTCAGATGTTGAAGAGTGAGGGGAGATTTGATGGAGTTATACAAAATTATGAGGGGTAAATCCAAGCGGACTTTTTCCACTGAGTTTGGATGAGACTAGAACTAGAGGTCATAGGTTAAGGGTGAAAGGTGAATTGGATAAGGGGAATATGAGGGGGAACTTATTCACTCAGAGAGTGGTGAGAACATGGATCTAGCTGTCAGCAGAAGTGATGTTGGTAATGTACCTGTCTTAATCACTTCCTCTGGAATCTCATCTCATATGTTGACCACCCTCTGGCTGAAAAAGTTGCCCCTCTGATACCTGTTAAATCTTTTCCCCTTCACCCTAATCCTGTGCTCTTTAGTTCTTGATTCCCCACCCTGGAAAAAGACTGAGCATTCACCTCGTGGTTTTATGTGCCTCTCTATGATCGCTTCTTATTCTGCTACACTCTAGTGAAAAGAGTCCCAACCTGCCTAACCTCTCTCCATAACTCAGTTGCCGAAGTCCCGACCCCATGATTGTGATTGCGTCTGAGTGTCTGCACAAAGGTCTTGTTTTTGCAGTCTTTTCTTTCCATTATCTTGTTTCATTCATGTGTAATTTATCTGCTGTGTGCTGTCCACTACGTACATGTTGTTGCTGTTGCATGCAAGCTTTTCTTTATAACTACACCAGACTGTCCTTGCGCACATAACAATAAACTCGACTTGAAGTTTTCCTGTTCACAAATATGCCTATTATAAATGAATGCATTAAATCGATGTGTAATTATGTGTCAATAGACATGTTGGGGCAATATGGTAATGTAGTGGGTAGCACAACTCTTTACAGTGTGACGGGGTCCTGAATTACCCCTATGAACTGTGCTTTTGAAAAGAGAGCGAGAGAGTTATTTAACACCTGTAACGGTCTTTGCCCCACTGACCCACCGTTGCCTAGGGTAAATAGCTGTCAATCCCGCCAAACAGTGCAATTGCTTTGGTGCGGATAAGGTGTGAGTCGCCCAATGAACAGCCACAACACAACTATGAAACAATATACCAAGTGCGAGTAAAGAATTATACTTTATAGCAAATTTTTGGTGATGGGTTAGTAGAAATAACTACAAAAAAAATAGGCACCACATAAGTAACTTATCAGTCTTGTGCACATAATATTTTAATACGTTGGAGCTCACGCCTTCGATTCCCTTCACACGTCCTTCCGAGACTCCGGCCACCATCCGAACTCCCGAGGTCCGGTATCCGCCGCCCCGGAACCGCTCTCCGTTCCACACACGTCCGTCCTCCCCGCTCGCCTCCCGAAAAGCCCGTGCTCCTCAACTCAGCACACATATACAAGATAATAGAACATGACTTCCATTGGCAAACAAATGAATACAATTTCCATTATCTCCCTGTATAACCCGAACGTTGCAGTTACAGAGAACCCCTTGCTTAGCAGTTAACAATACGAGAAGCCATTTTAATATAACACTTCAGAGAAGCCATTTTGGTAATAAGCGATCAACAGTTAACAGACCACCTAGTATACTGAGAGCCCTACATTCTCCCCCCACCGAAATAAGTCATGCCCTCATGACGCTCAGATAATTCGCTATCCCTTCCTGCAGAACACACAGCCCAATCCACGTGCAGAAAGCAGTGATCTGACTCCCCAACACAGTGGAGATCACACCTTGTTCCCCGGGTGTTACGTTGGCCAACCTCTCTGGGGGTTTCTGACTCCGCTGAGGCCTACGCACAACCTTGTCCACCCCTTCTGCCTCGGACACTACAGGGGACCCTTTGAAACTACGAGACAAATCCTCCCCCGAGCAGTCACCTAGGCCCCTCTGCACCTCAGAACCCCCTATCTCTGGTCCAGGCCCTACATTCTCTCCTCCAGAGCCCTGTGGTGCCACAGACTGCCCCTCAGTAGCCCCTTCTAACCCAGTGGGGGAAAGGCCAGGAGTCTCTTCCTCCGTCCCGAGAGCATCAGCGAATAGCAGAATGTACCAACCATCTCAGTCATCATCTTCTGTATCAATATCCCTCACAGGGGCTGGGCCCAGGCCCGTCTCTCCCAGGGTAGGCATGTCCTTCAACCTGCGGGGACGCAGAGTCCTGGCATGGGGTGCAGCCACCTCGTCAGGCTCCTGCTCTACCTGCACACCTTGCCCCAGGGGCAACAGGTGATTCCGATGGAGAATCTTGACAGGCCCCTTTCCATCCGCAGGCCGTACCCGGAAAACCGGCAGGTTTGGCATCTGACTCTCCACCACATAGGGTGTGGCTGCCAGCGATCAGCCAGCTTGTGTTTTCCCGGTAATCCCAGATTCTCCTCTTATTTCCCTGATTCTGCCGGGCAGCAGCCTCCCTAGCCAACTCATACGCTCTTTTCAGTTCCTGCCTCATATCAGACACATACTTCAAGTAAGGCTTTGGCGACACCTCACCCGCATCAGCCCCGAAACAAAGGTGAATGGGCAACCTTGCCTCACACCAAAACATGAGATAATAGGGCGAGTAACCAGTAGCTTCATTGCATGTGCAGTTGTAACAGTGAACAAGATGCCCAATATATCGACTCCAACGATTCTTTTTGCTAATCTCCAAAGTCCCGAGCATGTCTAGTAGCGTCTGATTGAACCTTTCCGGCTGGGGATCATCCTGCGGATGATAGGGCGTGGTTCTCGATTTCTCAACCCCCAGCATGCCCAGCAACTCATAGGTGAGTTTGCTCTGGGAAGTCTCGTCCCTGGTCACTATGCATCCGCTGAGGAAGACCATGATGCACAAAATACTTCTCCCATAGCACTTTTGCCGCTGTAGTCGCCCTCTGATCCTTAGTAGGAAAAGCTTGCGCATACCTGGTGTAGTGGTCTGTAATGACCAGGTCATTTGCCGTGTTGCTGGCATTGGGTTCCATGGACAGGAAATCCATACACACCAGGTCCAAAGCCCCGCACTCTGCAAGTGGGACAAAGGGGCAGCCTGTCCGGGCAGCAACTTCCGTCGTATGCAACGAATGCAGGACTTGCAGTACTCTTCAACCTCTGTCCTCATTCGGGGCCAGTAAAACTGATCCTTGAATAATCGATAGGTCTTTTCCATCCCCAAATGCCCAGAGTCATCATGAAGAGACTTCAACACAACCTTCCGATACTTCTCCGGCAGAACCAGCTGCCAACACCGAGGTCGGTCCGGGGGTGACGTTACCCGGTATAACATATGGTTCCTCAACCTCAACTGAAGCCATTCCTTCAGCAACAGGGACGCGGGACCGTGCTTGGCCTTCTCCGCCTGTGTCACATCCCCCTCTTCCACGGTATGCCAGACCGGGCCTATGTCTGGGTCATCTCGCTGCACAGCGGCCATTTCCCCAGGGCTTAACCCTGGCAACTGCATGGTCTTCAGAACAGTCATGTCGCAGTACCCTAAGGGCAGAGCATCATCGGATGCCCCCAACGAGTCCACTGTTCGCTCTGGCCTCTCCTTCTCCTCAGCCTGCACGGTGATAGCAAACTGGCATATCGCCTTCACCCCGGATGCAGGAACACTCTCTCACTCCTCGTCCTTCCCTGGCTTCTCATGGCCCTGTCAGGACAGCGCAACCGCGTCCACATTCCGGCTCCCCGGCCGGTACTTCAGGCTGAAATCATATGAAGACAAAGCTGCCAGCCACCGATGGCCTGTGGCATCCAGTTTCGCCGAAGTCAGGATGTAAGTGAGCGGGTTGTTGTCTGTCTGCACCTCAAACTTGGCCCCATAGAGATAGTCACTCAGCTTATCCACCACCGCCCATTTCAACACCAGGAACTCCAACTTGTGAGTGGGATAGTTCCTCTCCGAAGGGGACAAACTCCGGCTGACAAATGCCACAGGCCTCAGGCCAGCACCCCGATCCTGTTATAGAACGGCCCCTAACCCCTCATGACTGGTGTCAGTGTGTAGCACATGGGGCAATCGGGACTCTGCAAAAGCCAGCACCGGCGCCTGAGTCAACATCTCCTTCAGTGACTGGAAAGCCACTTCACATTTGTCATCCTATCTCTGTCCGAAGGGCTCTGACGGGTTCAAATATTCTCCCACCTCCTGTCCTTTCCTTTCTCCCTCTGTCCCAGGGGAGGGTAGCCATGCAGAAGCTGGTTCAAGGGATGACTCACCTTGGCGTAGCCCTTCACGAATCTCCGATAGTACCCACAGAACCCTAGGAACGAGCACAGAGCACTCACGGTCTGGGGCCTTGGCCAGGTGGTCACTGCTTTGATCTTAGCCGGGTCGGTCGCTACACCATTCCACAAGACGATGTGTCCAACACAGCTAACAGACATCTGACAGAACTGGCACTTGTCCAGGGAAAGCTTCAACCCTTCCTGCTTCAGCCGGTTGAGCTCCTTCATTAGCCTCGCTTCGTGTTCTTCCAAGGTGCATCCAAATACTATGAGGTCATCTAAATATACCAGCACTTCGAGCAGGTTCATATCCCCCACCGTCTTCTCCATGACCCTCTGGAAGGTGGCAGGGGCTCCCGGTATGCCCTGGGGCATCCGTTCAAACTGATAAAAGCCCAAAGTGCAAATGAAGGCTGTCTTCTCCTTATTGGCCTCACTCATCGGGATCTGGTAATACCCACTCCTCAAATCCAGCATACTAAACCACTTTGCCCCACTCAGGCAGGCCAGCGCATTTTCCACCCTGGGGACCGTGTACTGATCTGGGATCGTGCGCCTGTTCAGTGTTCTATAGTCCACACACATACGAACCTTCCCATTCTTCTTCCGGGACACTACGATAGGAGACGCAAACGGGCTCCGGGACTCCGTGATGATCCCGGCCTCCTTCAACTTGCCCAAATGCTGCCGCACATCCTCGACATCTGTCGGGGCCAGTCGCTGTGATCGTTCCCTACACGGCGTATCCTCAGTCACCCGTATGGTGTGGTGTGTGCTCCTGGAACAACCCACATCAAACTCGTCAAGGGAAAAATCATCTGTCATCATCAACATCTTCTCCACCAGCCTCCGCTTCCAACCCTCCGGTACAGGTGATGCCCCAAAGTTAAAAGCTTCAGCAGTCAACTTAGGCCTTTTTCCCCGACTGCTCTTCCCCAACTGGCCTCATGGGGGCGCTATGCATCACCGTCACCGGGAACAAATGCGCCAGAGGAATTCCTCGCTTAAAGGTGAGCTCCGGTGCCGTAGTGTTCCTGACGATCACCACCAGCCTGCATGCCTGCACCACCGAGGGCTTCTGCAACTCGGGTCTCACCAGCACCCCAGCAGGGAATCTCGACTCCCCCTCGAGATCTTCCGGGGTGTCCACTAAAAGGGCTTCACCCTCAGGTACCCCCGGGAATCTAGGGATCCCCATCACTCTCACTACTTCACCTGGCCGCACCACCCTTGGCTTCGACTGGGCACACCACACAGTGCCTCGTTCACACGTCGCGTCCAGCCCAGAGCGACCCCACGCTTCCTCAGAAGCAGCTTGGAACACTGGGTGCACTGACAGGGTCTCCAGAAAGTCTTCACCTGCCTTCTCCTTGCAGGCTCCCAGGAGTCCCCGCACAATAGGGGTGTTGGTCCCCACCACAATTGACACATCCCCAGTCTCACTAGGATCGGGGCAAACCAATACCAGGGCCTCATGAGCCTCAGACACCCCCACCTCAGCTTTCAGGAACTCCAGTTTCACAGACAAATAACCATCATATGGGTAATCACCATCACTGATGCCCCAAATCTCCAGTGCACTGAAAGGTGTCAGGGGTAGATGCCCCAGATACTGATTGTAAAACAACAGGAACAGTAATGTAACCTGCGACCCTGTGTCGAGTATGGCTTTTGCATCTATCCCCTCGATCCCTATGGACACACTGGATCGGGGCCCCACCAATCCTTCTGGGATAGGGTCTTTTCCTCTCGAGGGTCCTGCGGCATATTGTTGGGAACGTATTTTCCCAGAGACTCCAGACTGTTCCCTCACTGAGTCCCCTCTAAGTTTCCCAAACTCCCCCCTTCCTGCTGGGACACCCGGGGACTCTCCCTCCGAGGGGCTCCCTGCCGTTCACATTCACACCTGAAGTGCCTCTCTTAGCACACGCCTCGCTTCACCAGACACTGGCCTCCGCCTGGCCTCAGTGCCGTCCGTCCCTTCTGGGAGAGGCCTTCCCCGCTACTCCCCTCCCATGGAGGGACCCCACCTGCCGCAACCCCTTTATGTGCCTCCCGCGTGGAACTGACCCCAGTCATTTCACCACAAGAGGCTGCTACTGAGGACTGCACCTTGTTAAGCGCCTTCTTCCGCTTCCAATTAATCCTCCTCCTCCCTGACCTCTCTGAGCAACTGAACAAAAGATCGGGGGGGCCGCGCACTACGAGACTGCCGAAGGCTCTTAGCGGTCGCTTCATGTCTCTGCGCGCCCCTGACTACCTGGTCGATCCTTATCCGATCCACCTTGCCGGCCGAAATGACCCCCCGGCGCCTCAAGCAATTTAGCCTACGCTCAAGTCGGAGAAGATACTCAGAAAACTTCTCCCCTTTCTCCTGACGTAGATTCTGAATCCCCCCTAGAAGCTCCACCGTGCTTCCCGTCAGCCCAAGCGCCTCCTCTAGGGCAACTAGACACTCCTTCCAAGAAGCCAGGAGCTGGTTAATTCTCACCCTTTTTACCACCTCAGCTGCCGCCCCTCTCAAACAGTCCCCCAATCTTTGCCGCTTCTCCTCCTCAGAACACTGCCACTCACCTAGCAGCTGAGAGGTATGTTCTAACCAGGATCCGTAATCCTCTTCCCCCTCGGGGACTGAGTTTTTACCTGAGAAAATTCTTAACTTCTGTCGCAGACCCACCGCTCGGTTCACCAAAGAGTTAATGGCTGAGGCCAACTCAGAGCCCTCCCCCTTCCGTGGGGCACGAGAACCAATTAATTCTCCAAATCTGACCACTCCCTTCCTTCATCCTTCAAAAACAATTGGACCCGTTCGCTAAAATCTCCGCCCCTAGCTTCGGGCAACCCCTCTGGTGTTTCATCAAACCCTTCCTCCGTGACAGTGTGTACGCCTCATGGCCCCACCTCACCTACGTCACCGATAGACGGCGGCAGTCCCAATTCCTTGATGTCAGCACCCGTCTGTATCAGCACAAAGGTTGAATCTCCCATTTTACCAATCTTTCTGCTTACAATCTCAACCTTACCGATAGCTCTGACCATACTCAAACATCGAATTAACACATCAGCCGGGGTACGTATATCCACCCCACTTAACAGGCAGGCATGAGTAACTGGAACATCCTCGATCTCACACCAAAGTTCGATCTTATCCGCGTCCATCCCTTTTAATTCAACCCGGACGACTTACCACTCATCCTGACAGAATTCAAATCGCGGAATGAGCCCCCAAATGTAACGGTCTTTGCCCCACTGACCCACCAATGCCTAGGGTAAATAGCCGTCGACCCCGCCAAACAGTTCAATTGCTTTGGTGCGGATAAGGTGTGAGTCGCCCAATGAACAGCCACAACACAAATATGAAACAATATACAAAGTGCGAGTAAAGAATTATACTTTATAGCAAATTTTTGGTGATGGGTTAGTAGAAATAACTACAAAAAAATAGCCGCCACATAAGTAACTTATCAGTCTTCTGCACATAGTATTTTAATACATTGGAGCTCACGCCTCTGATTCCCTCCACACGTCCTTCTGAGACTCCGGCCACCATCCGAACTCCCGAGGTCTGGTGTCTGCCGCCCCGGAACCGCTCTCCGTTCCACACACGTCCGTCCTCCCCGCTCGCCTCCCGAAAAGCCCGTACTCCTCAACTCAGCACACATATACAAGATAACAGAACATGACTTCCATTGGCAAACAAATAAATACAATTTTCATTATCTCCCTATATAACCCAAATATTGCAGTTACAGAGAACCCCTTGCTCAGCAGTTAACATTACGAGAAGCCATTTTAATATAACACTTCAGAGGAGCCATTTTGGTAATAAGCGATCAACAGTTAACAGACCACCTAGTATACTGAGAGCCCTACACACCAACATGTTGTTTTGAAAAGAGAGAGAGAGAGAGAGAGAGAGATGAAGACTAACTGTTGGACTGTCACTTTAAGGCACTGGAAGTAACTTTTGGATTTCTGCTGAGTTGGAGACAGCACCGAGCAGCTCGTAAGTTGCTACGGTGACTGAAGGCAGCGTTGTTTAATGGACACTGGATGTTATGATTTTCCGCAGGTTGTTGATACTTCTCAAGGACAGTTCACCTGTTTGTATTTCTTACACAGAGAGAAGAAGGAGGAGTTACTTGAATGACAGTTGATGCTCAGCACAAAAAGATAAAATAGGAGGTCAGATGATAGACCTCAGACACATGTTTGGACACTGAATGAGCATTGTTGTGCCCACAGAAAAAAATGGGTTTTGGAGGATCGATCAGGCGGATCGATCCGTCGCTTTTGCAGTGGAAAGGAAAAGGGGTTGACTGGTGGAGAGTTGTCCATGTGTCCACCCTTGCCTGGGGGGATAGCTCCACCACAGAAAACCGGTCCCCTTTGTTAAAGTCACAGTCGGTGACTTTTAAAGGATTTCGAAGGACAACCAGAAGATCGATGGCATCAGCTCACCTGAGGACTCAAATCTCTCCCTCTCTCTCTTTCCATCACTACTCAACTCAATACCACAAACTGAACTTTACTCATCATCGTAAGACTGTATCTTTTTACCCCTGGACTTAAAGAAGCTTGGTTTTTCATACATATATTTCCACACTTACTGATATACTTACTTATATATGTAATCATTGCTAACCTGTTGATTTATCTACATTTATATTACTGTATTGCGTAGTTACGAATAAATATTACTAGTTAATAGCAATACTGGACTCCAAAGTGTTTTCCATCTCTGCTGGTTCTTTATTCCCGCCACGGGATACATGACAAAATTGGGGGCTTGTCCAGGATATGAACAAAATTGGTTGGGAGGCTTGTTTGAATTGATTGGGGGAAATTCTCTTTTGATTTGGTTGTGTGAAAATACAGCAGAAATGGATGTTAGTATTGAGGATGAGCTTCAGCTTCTGCTGGAAAAATTAAAGGAAGCACAAAGACAGCATGAATTGAAATTAAAACAGCTCAAGAGAGAGGCTAGAAAGGCAGCAAAACAGAGAGCAGAGGCAGCAAAATGGAGACAAGAGGCAGCAAGACAGAGAAAAGAGGCAGAAAGACAGAGACAGCTCCAGAGGGAGAAATGGCAATGTGAAGATCACGTGGCAGACAAGCAGAGGCAGTTCGGGCGAAGGGCAGACCCAGATGCGGAGGATGCCGCTACCTTGCAGGGGTCTGATATGAAAGCAGATTAAGAAGTTTTAACCCACGAGGGTGAGTTTACTCCAGAAAAGAGTTTGCCAGAGAATAGCTGGGAGGTTCGGGGTGACCTTAAATTTGAAACTGGGATAAGTGATGACAGCCCAGAAGAGGCAGCTGTTCCGATTGAATGTGTTCAGGTTGTGGAAGTACCTGTGAATTCACAGGATTCTGAACCTTATGTTGAAGCTCAGGTACAGTCTGAGGTGTATGATTTGGTTGAAAAGGAAAGCAGTTTGGTTCAGTGAATAAGGGGTTAACCTTGGTACCAGTGGAATGTGAGGATTCTCAGTTACTTGTATTAGACCGTGTTTTAAAAGTTGGTGATGAGGTGGAAATCGGTGAGGTCAGTGTTGCTGAAAATAATGGGAAAAGTGCTGTTCCTGGACTTTTGGATAAAGTGCTGGAAAAGGTTGGATTGGTTGTGCGACCTTTGACCCTGCCTGCAGGACAAAGGCCTGCTGAGAAAGGATGTGTGACTCTGTTGAATTTTGTTTGAACATTTGGGCACCTGCAAGGTTATGTTGTTGAAAAGAACAAGAATTGTTATGGTTTTGGGGTGAAAGTTGCTATGGAAGCAAGTCAAAGTGGAAGTTGTAATCAGATAAATGGATTGTTTGGTCTCTTCCATAATGTATACATGGTTCTCATAAGCCCGATGATGGTGCTGAGTTTAGTAAACAATGGAGGCATGTTGACACCTCTCCAAGATAAGAGTGTTTCAGAAATTCAACTGATGAGCAAAGCTGCTTTTGAGGCCTATGATAGCAAAACCAGAGGTTTAAATTATAATGATGTGTCACAGTCTTCTCTACCTTCCAGATTTCAGCAGGACTTAGAGGGTAGTACAGCTGATGAGAATAAGCTGTATGAGAAAGGTTTGTCTTTATTGAGGAAGGAATTTATAGAGGAACAGAAGCGAGATTTTGGAATGGTGGCTTTAAAGAAGATAGCCCTCATAGGAGAGGAGGTTCAGAGAGAGTCAGTGGGACATTACCATAAAGATGGGGTGTCGAAGAAGAGGTGGTGACCAGCCACAGTGCCTGCAAATCACGTGGTGGTTCTGAAAGTTTACAGGGCTGAAATTTTAAACATGGCTTACAGTATGCCTTTCGGTGGACCTCATGCAGTGAGAAAGACAGTGAACAGGATTATGAAGGAATTTTACTGGCCTAGTTTAAGAAAGGATGTTGTGAATTGTAACAGGACTTGCAATATCTGTCAAGTTGAGGGGAAATCTAATCAGGTTAATCAGGTAACACTACTTAAACCAATATCTGCTTTTAGTGAACTTTTTCCTAGGGTCATAGGGGATTGTGTAGGCCCATTGCAAAAGACTGCAGCTGGTTATCAGTCTGTGTTAACAATTGTGTGTGCTGTGTCTAGGTCCCCTGAAGCAGTGTCTTTTGAAAACACCGAGGCCAAGACTGTGGTAACAGCATTCAGTAAATTTTACACACTGGTAGGTCTGCCCAAGGAAATTCAATTTGACCAGGGTAGTAAATTTACTTCGAGAACATTCCTGGGGATAGTTAGAGAAGTGGAAGCTAAGCACATGGTGTTATCTACATATCACACAGAGTCCAAGGGAGCTTTGGAACGGCTCAACTTAACTCTTAGGACCATGAGCATATGGTGTGAGAAATGGGAAAAATTGGGATGGGGGTTCCCCTCCTCTTATTTATTGTTGGAGATTCGATTCAGAAGGCATTGGAGGATAGTTTGTTGAAACCTGTATTCAGTTACAGGCCAAAAGGACCTTTGACCCTACTCAGAGAACTATGGTCTGATTTAGAAAAATGTGTCAGTGTGTTCAAGTATGTTTTAAAATTCTGGGAAAGATTTAGTAAGCTTTGTGTCCTTGCAAAGGGAAGTTTACAAGATGATCGAATCAAAATAAGACACTTGTTTGCTAAAATTGCAAAATGTTATGGAACAAAATGGAGTCATGGAATCTGATAATGGAGTGGAAAAACATGTTTACCCACTGAATCTAGTCTCACCAAAATGTCAGAATTCCATTGTTTTGGAAAATATTACTGATAAGGTTCATCAGTTGGACCCAAAACCGCAAAAGCAAGTGAGAGGACTGATTGGCATTTTGAAATGGTGCACAGGTGTAGTGCATCACGTCATTATAATTCAGCCCAGCCTATGAAACAGCATCTTCACAGAATGAACTTTGAGAAAAGTAAAAAGGTTGAACAAGGAATTAGAAACAAGAAAGAACAAGGAAAGAGAATGGATGACTTATTGATAGAGTGGGGAAGAGTGAAAGATTTGTATGGAGTGATCTTTGCCAGGAGGCATTTGAACGTCTGAAAACCGTCCTGTGCTCAAAGCACCTGATTTTTCAAAGCCATTTTCTTTAGCAACAGACGTTAGTGACGAACTGCTGGGGCAGTACTGTTACAGGAAGGAGTGACTGACTTCCTTGAACATCCAGTAGCTTATTTCTCAAAGAACTTTAATGTACACCGGAAAATTTATTCAACTGTTGAAAAGGAATTACTAGCACTTATTCTGGCTTTACAACATTTTGAGGTCTATGTGCAGAGGCCTCGAAATCTTTCTGTTGCCCAGAGACCACTTGTGGTTTACATGGGTTATAATCTTTTGGTGTTTTTTAACTAAGACGAAGGATAAGAATAGAATGTTGTCAAATTGGAGTCTGATATTGCAAGAATGTGACTTAAATATCAAACATATGAAAGGTACTGACAATATTATAGCTGATTAGTTATCCAGATATTAAGTTGGAAATTGTACACATTTTTGCTCTGTCATCTGATGATTTTACTTGTATTGTTTTAGACCCTGTACTTTACATTTAGAGTAAAAAAAATTCTCGCCTTCGTCAGAATTTTTTTTCTGAAGAAGGGGAGTGTGACGGGGTCCTGAATTACCCCTACGAACTGTGCTTTTGAAAAGAGAGAGAGAGTTATTTAACACCAACATGTTGTTTTGGAAAGAGAGAGAGAGAGAGATGAAGACTAACTGTTGGACTGTCAGTTTAAGGCACTGGAAGTAACTTCTGGATTTCTGCTGAGTTGGAGACAGCACCAAGCGGCTTGTAAGTTGCTCTGGTGACTGAAGGCAGTGTTGTTTAACGGATACTCGATGTTATGATTTTCAGCAGGTTGTTGATACTTCTCAAGGACAGTTCGCCTGCTTGCATTTTTTACACAGAGAGAGGAAGGAGGAGTTACTTGAATGACAGTTTTTGCTCAGCACGGGAAGATAAAATAGGAAGTCAGATGATAGACCTCAGACACATGTTTGGACACTGAATGAGCATTGTTGTGCCCGCAGAAAAAGTGGGTTTTGGAGGATCGATCAGGCAGATCGATCCATCGCTCTTGCAGTGGAAAGGAAAAGGGGTTGACTGGTGGGGAGTTGTCCATGTGTCCACCCTTGCCTGGGGGGATAGCTCCACCACAGAAAACCAGTCCCCTTTGTTAAAGTCACAGTCGGTGACTTTTAAAGGATTTCGAAGGACAACCAGAAGATCGATGGCGTCAGCTCACCTGAGGACTCAAATCTCTCCCGCTCTCTCCATCACTACTCAACTCAATACCACGAACTGAACTGAACTGAACTTTACTCATCATCGTAAGACTGTATCTTTTTACCCCTGGACTTAAGGAAGCTTGGTTTTTCATACATATATTTCCACACTTACTGATATACTTACTTATATATGTAATCATTGCTAACCTGTTTGATTTATCTACATTTATATTCCTGTATTGCGTAGTTACTAATAAATATTATTAGTTAATAGCAATACTGGACTCTAAAGTGTTTTCTATCTCTGCTGGTTCTTTATTCCCATCACGGGATACGTGACAACAGTATCGGCAACCTGGGCTCCATTCCTGCCACTGCCTTTACATTCTCCCTATGACTGTTTGCGTTTCCTCCTGGTGGTCTGGTGTCCTCCCACAGACTACTGATTGGTGGGTTGTATCATGATAAATTGTCCCATGAGTAGGCTAAGATTAAATCGTAGGATTGATGGGCTGCATGGCTTGAAGGGCTATTTCACGCTGTATCTCATTATTCTAATTGTTAAATGAACATATTGTGAATAAAGATAAACACAAAATAATCTGCAGATGCTAGGGTCAAAGCAACACTCACAACACGCTGGAGGAACTCATCAGGTCGGGCAGCATCCGTGGAAACGTCGACTGATCGTTTGCACGGATGCTGCCCGACCTGCTGAGTTCCTCCAGCGTGTTGTGAGTGTTGTGAATAAAGATTATTTCTGGAAAATAATACCATACCTGACGTGAGATTCATTTCGACAATAGCACTTTCGACCTGTTCCCAGCAGATGGCACCAGAAGTTGCAAATGTCCGATAGTATGCGTGACTGAAAAGTATTACCACCTTCCCTTCTAAATATCTTGCAATGCAAGACGCTTTTTCAGACGCTAGAACATGCAATGCATGCAAATGCAGAGCCACACAACTGCCAGAATTCTCAACTGTACACGAAAGAGAGTTAGTTTGAGGGAAAAACAAATGCTTGCATTAAAATATAATGTTTGGGGGGCTTGTCCGTACGTCATGGTTACGGAGGCACTTGATTGGACGTTGATATATAAAGCGGTGTCGCTACGCTTACGGTTTAGTTCATTACCCCAAGTGATTTTTTAATCTGAAAAGTGAGCGCAGTGAGCTGGCGAGAATGCAACGCTGTGTGAAATCCTGGGGATTCCTGGCAGCTGGTCGTAGTCTAAACCACACCTGCCAGAAACTTGGAGGAAGGAGGCTCGCACCAGGCAGACTGCTGGTTTTAAGCACAGACTGTGGAGGAAAACAAGATGCCCCAACCGGGAGCGTACGAGCTCTGGCCACCACCTATGCAAGCCGGGCAAGGCTGATGGACAACATCCTCCCAAGGCACGATGACTTCTCAGAGAGACACATCGGACCCGGAGACAAAGAGAAGAGAGAAATGCTGGACACGTTAGGAGTGGCGGTAAAAAAATCTCTTCTCTCTCTATTCTTTACTGCTCACTGTTTTACTTCAAGTTTAAAGTGGTCGGAGGGTATCCCCGAGCAAGTCCCCAAAGTGCATGTAATGTTGCAACTTCCAGATCGAGTGGTTGGGAGCATTTTTTTCGGATTTCCACTTGATAAGAAACGCTTGTTTTAAAATCTAGGCAGCAACTGAAGATGTGGGGGGGGGGTAATTTGTAACTTTACAAATTAAAGTTTTGGGTGGAAAGTGTTTACAGTTTTGCATTTTATTCCTGGAATTGCTTTTAATGTATTTCATGTTTTTTTGTTTTGCACTGCTAGAGTATTGACGAACTGATTGACAATACTATTCCCAAGAGCATCCGCCTCGCTAGACCCTTGAGAATGGACGACCCCGTATGTGAGTAAACTGCATTATTGCAATTAATAAATGTTGATTGGAACGCAAAGCTAGAGGTTTGGAAAGACGCCGAGCAGTGTTCCTTTTATTTGCTACATTGCAACATAAATTTCAGATGCGACCCGGACCCTTAGCCTTATTAGGTATAGGTGAAGTCTGGTGCTTTTTTTCTCTACAAATCACGAGGGAAGGGGAGGGCATTGCGATGATAAAGCAGCTTAACACCGTGTAAAGTTCATTTGCTCCGGCGCCTCAGCCCCCGATTTGGTCTAGATTTCATCAGCCCAAGTGCAAGCATGCAAGTCCTGTAACTGGGATAGTTTGCCCTCACCCCCGCTATCGCTCGGGTTGCGTCTGATTGTCGTTTCGCCACTCTCATGACCACCACCAATATTTTTTTTGCTTGTATTTTCTTGAAGTCAAGAGGTTTCGGGCTTGTGTGGAGCCTGATTCCCTAAACCAAACTGCCAGATGTGACTCAAATCTTACTATTTTGTGATCACATTATTGAAAAGTAAATGCACCTACACTTAAAGTTCTGAAAGCCTTTGCTGTCGAGTCATGGATTGGTACAAGTATACAGCACAGCAGCAGGCCTTTTGGCCCATCTTGTTCATGTTGACTAAGTTGCCTACCCAACCTAGTCCAATTTGCTTTCATTTGACCCAAATCCTTCCTATCGAGGTACCTGCTCATGTCTTCTAAATGTTGCTATTGTAGTGTACCTGCTTCTACTACTTCGTCATTTCACATACCTCTCACTGTGTGTGTATTGAATGGCCCTTTAAAATTTGTTTTGTCTCATCTTAAATCTGGGTCTTCCAGTCTGAGATTCCCACTACCCTGGAAAAAATGACTGACTATCCACTTAATATGTGTCCCTTGTAATTTTATATACCTCTGTATGGTCACCTATGCTCTAGGGAGGGGAAAAAAGCCCCAGTTTGTATAACTCAAGCTTACTACACAAAGTAACATTCTCGTGAATCTTTTCTGCACCCTTTCAAACTTAATGACATTCTTTCTATGCTGGGTGACCAGAACAGCAGATCATACTCCAGCTGTGGTCCCAATAACATCTTTGAGAAAATGAAATCCCAACTCATACTCATTGCCCTAACCAGTGAAAGCAAGTGTACCAAACACTTTCTTCATTAGAAAAGTGGGTGGGGGGGGGGAAGCCCAGAGGATGGGCAAGGGGTATAGTGAGAGGGACAGAGGGAAAAAAAGGAGCGAGAGAGAAAGAATGTCTGTATATAAATAAATAATGGATGGTGTACAAGGGGGAGGTGGGGCATTAGCGGAAGTTTGAGAAGTCAATGTTCATGCCATCAGGTTGGAGGCTACCCAGACGGAATATAAGGTGTTGTTCCTCCAACCTGAGTGTAGCTTCATCTTTACAGTAGAGGAGGCCGTGGATAGACATACCAGAATGGGAATGGGATGTGGAATTAAAATGTGTGGCCACTGGGAGATCCTGCTTTCTCTGGCGGACAGAGCGTAGATGTTCATCGAAACGATCTCCCAGTCTGCATCGGGTCTCGCCAATATATAGAAGGCTGCATCGGGAGCTCCGGACGCAGTATATCACCCCGGCCAACTCACAAGTGAAGTGTCGCCTCACCTGGAAGGACTGTCTGGGGCCCTGAATAGTGGTGAGGGAGGAAGTGTAAGGGCATATGTAGCACTTGTTCTGCTTACAAGGATAAGTGCCAGGAGGGAGATCGGTGGGGAGTAATGCATTGAAGTGCAGGTTTATCATATCATTCAATTCAGTAAAGATGATATGGAAGAGATCTTCTGTACCACCCTCCCTTGCCCTGTGGAAATTGATCATAGCCGTAAAGTCGTGGTGTAAAAACGAGCCCCTTGGACCGCTGGGTCCATGGCAACTATCACACATACATTTACACTAATCCTTCACTTATCCCATTTACTCTTCCTACGTTCCTGTTAACTCCCCTCAAGATTCTGCACTTGCCTGCACTGACAATTGATCTTCTAGACTTCATGTCTTTGGGAAGTGGAAGGAAGCAGGAGCAGCGGGGAGAATGTGTAAACTGAACACACAGTACCCAAGGTCAGGATTAAACCAGATTGCTGGAGCCGCGAGCTGGCAACTACTGTTTATTTGTGCTGCCTATTAATAATCTTGCTTTTTCCCAACCAGGTAGGATTTCTTTTCATCATGGTACTCGTAGTCAAAATGCCACTTTAGACACTTAAGCACATTTCTTAGGGGTTGAGCCAGAAAGCTATCTTGCCTTTAAAAAAAAACTCGCATGCAGGCAACTAATAGAAAGATTCTGCCTAGTCAACTTGCATTTCTCTTGAGGACAACTCAATTTGACTGTAATAATCCCCACAATCTTGTAAACTCAGATTTCACAACAGTATTTGTTACCATTCCACTGTAAAGTTGTTAATTAAGATCAAAGGTCTGGGGAATTTAATAGGGTCGGAGACATGCTGTAGTTTGTACAAGTGTTTCATATTGGGACATTTCTCAGTTACATCACTTTCAGTTGACTATAAAGTCAGAATAGGAAGGCAGTAGTGCCTGGACTGTAATGCCAGCTATTAAAATAACTCTTATCTTTTCTAGTTCCACTTTCCTATTCATGGTCAATTGCACTGTACATTGCAGATAAGAACATTTCTGTCTCTGCTACCCTATTGGGAAACTCTGCTCCAATTTCTCTTTATCAATTATTTCAAATCTTTGCCCCAGTCACCCTCCTCTTTCAGCTCCCTCATAAATTCCTGGACACCTTAATTAAACCTCTCTCAAATTCTGCTGTTTGGAAGTGACAACTGCAGATCCAAACTTTCTCTGAACCACTTCTGGTGCCCTGAAAGCCTTTCGATGGTGTGGTACTTAGAATTGTGCACCATATTCTAACTGTGGCCAGGCTAGTAGTTTACTCATTTCCTACGTGATCATCCTGTTCTATACATTTAGCAGTCTAGTAGAACTTCTTAAAGACATTCTTTTATCAACATGACTGCTACTCTCACACATAATCCAGGGTGTCTCTGCTCCATTTCACTTATCAGTGTCTTTCCTTTTTACAGTATTTATTTGAGCTTGTCAAATGCAATACTTTACACTTCCTGGGATTAAAGTTCATTTGTCATCTGGCCAGCTGCTTGCTCATTGATACTTTCCAATAGTCTTCAGCTTTCTCTGTAACCATCCCAAAATTAATTTCTGTATCAATCTCTAGACTTTATGGTGTTCCCTGCATTTTAGCACAAGGAACATCAAGTAAATCAACAACTTTTTTTGAGTGAGCCTTGTATAACCTTACTGTGAACCCACCCAGTTGATATAATGCTTTAACCCCTTTGATGCCTCTCACTGAGTTAATTGTAGATTCATTATGCCATTTTCCCTCTGATTCCATGGGCTTTTACTTTTCAGACGTATCAGTCTTCTGGGACCATGTTAATTGCCTTGGTAGATCAACGTTGACCAGCACTGCTAATGCGCGAGTAAATCTGTAGGTACTGGGTGCATGTGAAGTCTCCGGGATATACTGTGAGCTTAAGGATAATGTTAAGTTGTCACTGTCTAATGTTGCTAAGTTATTGCAATAGATTCAAGTTGAGCAAGCCACACATTTCATCACTTGTTCCTGTTTCTCATACTTCAGATTCCAGAGGAAGAAACCGAGGTTGTAAACAAAAAAAAACTACTTATAATGATGATTAGTGAGGCACAGAGGGGTCTATTTACTGACCAGTACCTTTATTGTTTAAACTAACAAGTACATGAATTCATACACTAAGTACCTGTGTGCACACCCACTAAGTATCCCTGACTCTCCTGAGTAGTCAAAAGAATAGCAAAGCTATTACCCAGGCAAAGGAGTTTACGCTGGCCAGGTGTTCCTCATTGTCCCAATTCACTCACCATGTGTTTCACGCAGGGTTGCTTACGCTTGTATCTGCAATGTACCAGCACACACAAAGCATCCACTTTTGTATCCATTCCTTATCAATTGAAATATCGCATTTCAGTGTCATTGGCCACAGGCCATGTGTCTGTCCTTTAACACCTTGTTATTGGCTCTGCTCCAAGCCAGCATCAATATATTGCCCTCTTCCCATCAAGTGACAGTGGATAATTTATGGCTCTTTGTTGTTAATCAGCAATGAGCTGGAATCACTTCAGGCAGGCATCAACCCCAACATTCACAAACCTGCATGTTATAAGCAACCAAAGAACATCTCTCAAGTAACTTCTTATTTGGAAATGATCTCCAGTCCAGCAGATTTCCTGAAGTATCGTTTCTTCCTTAAAACTTTGATCAAGCCTAGCATGTCAAGCTTACAAAATGGAGAATAGAGTGTCTTCACAAAATGGCAGCCTCCATCCCCAAGCATGCGGCAAGAACAAAGACAATGAGTCTGTCTGCTTCCACTGTCCTTGATTCATTTGAATTCACTGATTTGTAAATTGTCATTCTTTCTGCCCAACATTAATCTGCCCATCAAATCTAAACTAGCAATCACGTCAATCTTACTCACCAGTAATCTATACTCTTTTTCGTATCCATCAACTTGACCTTAAATTTCACATCACTCACCTTTACCATGTGTACCTTGTTAACTGGGAAACAACCCTGTTTAAACAAGTAGGTTAACCTAATTCACCAGGAGTACCCTGGTACCACCCTATCAGTGATGCCCTGTTAACCTATTATTGTAATCTACCAGTGCCAATTGTTGTCAGCCTTGCTCTGAAATTTAACTTGCTAGTCAAGAAGTTCAATATGCTTTTTTAGATGTTAAATAAACAGTTATATTTGTAAAGATTTGAGTTTTGTTTTCAGAAATTATTCCAGTTTCTCTGTCATAGCTCTCATTTTCTCTGTCTGAGTTTGTATTTCCTGTTTGCCCTGAGCAATCAATAATCAATCTGATTTTGTGAAGGAGATGCTCAGTTGCATTTCACACTCATTCGGGTACCAAATGAAGGGTAGCTGTACTGGTAGAGCCACTCCCTTGGAGTTCGAGAGACCCAGGTTCAGTCCTGACTCTGCTGCTGGCTGTGTGGCGATTGCATGTTCTGGTGATTTGCTTGAGTTTCTCTCGGGTATTTTGCTTTCTTCCTAAAGTGCAAGGAGGGTCCCAGGAGAGTTGATGGGAATGTGGGATAATAAAACTGGTTTAATGGAAAACGGGTATTTCATGTTTGGTGCAGTGTCAGTGTGCCAGGCGACTTGTTTCATACTCTGTGACTCTTTGAAATGCCAAATTTCTCTTGCCAAGCGATTGTTGTCTTGTTCATATAGCAATACATTGCATTAAAAATGGTAAGTTGTACCTGGACATGTCTAGGAACAGCTAGCATTAACAGCCACCTTCACCATTATCAAAACTGAAACAAATTGGTAAAATTTGCACTTGTAGAACAGCAAGAGGGCCAGGGCATCTGAGGATATTATGCAGGCAAGTTTACCGTCTGAGTGTAGAAGCTGAGTAGGTTCTGTTCTCAGTGAAAGATCTTGGTACCTTTGGTATGACTGAGTCTTGTGTGACTTTCATACAGTATTATTTCAAATCATTGCCCCTTGTGATCTCCTTTCAGTTTTCTGAGAAACTCCTACATGCCTTCATTGAATCTCTCCGCCTCCTCTGTTCTAAAGAGATAACTGCTGCCCATCCAAATTCCTTTATAACTGGCAAAGTCTGATAAATCTCCTCTGTAGTACTTCTGGTGCCTTCCTGTCCTTTCAATTATATAGTATGTAGAATGGTCTACTATACTCAAGCTGGTCTTGACACAATTCGTAAATATTGTTCTTGTGCTCTGCTGTGGCTAATCTGGTAGAACTTCTGGAATAGTTTATCGACCTATCCTGTATCCTTGGACAAATCCCTCTGTTCCACTTCACTGATCAATATCTTGCCATTTTATTTATTTGAGTTCTTCAAGTGCAGTTGTTTATACCTTTTCTAAATTGAGTTCATCTGTCTTATCAGTTGACTTCCCTTGGTATTTTACAGTGTCCAGCGTTCTCCCTATCAACCACAAAAAGTATTTCTGTATTTATCTGCAAACTTTATAATGCCCCCAACATTTTAGCATGAGGAGTTGTATGTCAATTGTATAGGCACTATTTTACACAGATAATCAGTAAATTAATTGATTAGTCATTAAAATTAAATATTGACCTCCCCCTGCCCCACTTTGTAGGCACACATGAAGACACGCTTTATCCTGCATTATGTGCAGAGAGTTAAGTAAAAATTACATTAAAATCTTGTGTTGCTAATGTAATTTAAACTTTAGTAATGGAATGTGTATGCATTAAGAGATGTTTTGAAGTACAGTCCTGAGGTTCTTTCAATAATTGGAGCAAATGTTGCTGCAGAGAAGTAGTGTTCAAATCCCTGGCATTGATTTTTTTTTAAAAAAGAGAATAAAACAGTGAATCAATAAAGGCTTGTTCTAGAATGGATAAGTTTAAGATCACATGAGGTTCCTTGCCCAAGTATTTTCCACTTTTGATCTCTTTCTGCATTCTTGTACCTCAATGTATTTCTGTCTTTATTACAGCAACTGCTGTGCAGAAAGGAAATGAGAAGAGAACGCTTCCCTCCTTTCATTTGCTTTGATGTGAAGCACCATGTAAGAAAGTAGTTAAATTGAACTCCAGACTGCTGCAGTTGTCTCTATACTGTTTTCGTTGTAGCAGTAGTTTAAATTGAAAATATCTGCTTGTCATGTGGTAACTACAGAATTCTCTTTAAACTTGAATAATATCTTGTGCTTCAGGCTCAATTCTGTTGCCTGATTGAAATTATACAGCATGGAAACCTGCCGCTCAGCTCAACTGGTCCATGCTAACCAAGATACCCCATCCAAGTTAGTCCCCTTTGCAGCTTTTGACTGTAGCCTTCTATACTTTTCCAATCCACGCACCTCTCCAGCTGTTTTTAGAAGTAACTTCTGGGTGACATGAGTTCAGGTTATTAATACTGAAGTCAAAGAAATGAAAGGTTTCTTTTCTCTCAGACACTAATAGTGTAGGCTTTCACAAATAAAACAACATGAGGTATTTTATGTTTAATGAAACACGTAACACATTTCATTGAACTCCAAAACTTAAAAACAAAAGCATGCTGAAAATCCTTGTGTAACAATGTCATTGTGTCCGACCAGCCTCTTAAGGCAAAGCCCCAACTCAATATCAGTGGTTGTGAATTATGTACCATAAACATGTGCAGCTTTGTTTCCAGAAACTCTAGGACAATCAAGCTTGGCTTCCATGTCCTATTACTTTTCTCAGAAGAATTCCTGCTTTTACCTCCTTCAAAGCTCTCAAGTGCTTTGAAGTCACCATTTGATTTCAAGTTATGACACATGATGTAACTTAAGTTAGTTTCCTTGATCCAGCCTCCAGGCTTTGATGCCATAATGATCTTGAAAGAATACAGAGAAATTGGACACTTTGTGGGCTATTGCGAATTGTATTTACTGACCACCCACTGCTTTACCCAAACATTCACACGTTTTTACTTGATCGTGACTCAGTAAGTGAATAACTTTAAGGGGAAACGATATAAACCTGGGAATGCTTTGATTGAGAAACTGTAAGAAGGCAGATTCTAATCAGGACCCATGCTTGTGGTGTCATCTACATTTGTGCACATGCAAGTTTCACAAAGGCATATATGGTCAACTGCCCTTTTGCACAGTAAATTTCCACAGTACTTTGTCCACTTCCATTATTGACTTCAGTATTACTCACCTGAATGCATGTTACTCGCAAGTTCAAAGTAAATTTATTATCAAAGTACATATATGTAAGCATATACAGCCCTGAGATTGATTTTTCTTGTGGGCATAGTCAATAAATCCATAGTAGAATAATAACCATAATAGAATCAATGAAAGATTACACCAAACGGGCATCCAGCCAGTGTGCAAAAGACAACAAGCTGTGAAATACAAATAGGAAAAAGTAATAACAAATAAATATTGAGAATATGAGATGAGGAGTCCTTGAAATCGAGTCCATAGGTTGTGGGAACATTTCAGTCATGGGGTAAGTAAAGTTGAGTGAAGTTATCCCATTCGGTTCAAGAGCCTGATGGTTGAGGGGTGATGACTGTTCCTGAACTTGGTGGTGTGAGTCGTGAGGCTCCTGTACCTTCTTCCTGATAGCAGTAGCAAGAAGAGAGCTTGGCCTGGGTGGTGGGAGCTCCTGATGACGATTGCTGCTTTCCCGTGACAGTGATGTGTGTAGATGTGCTCAATTGTGGGAAGTGGTCTACCTGTGATAGACTGGGCCATGTCCACTAATTTTTGTAGGATTTTTCTGTTAAAGGGCATTGGTGTTTCCATGCCAAGCTCTGATGCAGCTGGTCAATGTACTCTCCACCACCCATCTATAGAAGTTTGTCAAAATTTTGGATGACATGCTGAATCTTAACAAACTCCTAAGGAAGTAGAGGTGTAATTGCACTTACTGGCCCAGGGCAAGTCCTCTGAAATGATAACACTGAGGAATTTGAAGTTGTTGACCCTTTCCACCTCTGATCCTCTGAGGACTGGCTCATGGATGTCTTTTCCGCCTCCTGCAGTCAATAATCAGCTCCTTGGTCTTGTTAATATTGAGTAAGAGGTTGTTGGTGTGGCACCACTCAGCCAGATTTTCAGCCTCCCTCCTATATGTTGATTCATCACCACCTTTGATTCAGCCTATGACAGTGGTGTCATCAGCAAACTTAAATATGGCATTGGAGCTGTGCTCAGCTACACAATCATAAGTGTGAAAGCAGGTAGAACAGGGATCTAAGCACACAGCCTTGTGGTGCACCTGTGCTGATGGAGATTCTGGAAGAAATGTTGGTGTCAATCCGAACTGACTGGAATCTGCAAGGGAGGAAATCGGGGATCCAATTAACATGACAACAAGTAGTGACATAATGTAGATTGGCTTGATTTTTCTCTTTTGATTCTGTTCTATAGTAAAATCAATGACTATGTTTCTTTTAATGGGCCCTTGCAAGTTTTGTTTTTAAAAGTTAAGCCATCATTCTGCATTTAAAAAATCCATCATTTAACCAACAGCTCCAAAACTCTAGGTTTGTCACTTTTAAACATGCAAAAAAGAGGTGACAGTTTGGTTAAAACCTGTTACTTTTGAAGTGTAAAAAAAAGTTCAAACAACTCAAACTTTTTTAAATTATAAATCATTATATCTGTTAATTACATATTAGTCTACTTTGTCTTTCCTGTGGCCCAAGATTGTAATCTTAACGCTTCAACTAATCTTGGATCATCTCTCTGTTCAAGGATGCCTTGCTTTTGCTACACTTCTGAGCTGTTGGTGGTGCCTGTGTCTGAATTCTGTTAATTGGGGATTTATGCTCACAAGCTACTACACTGAATTAGAATTGACAGAACTAGAATCTTGGTCCAATGGCAGAGGAATCTAGGATGAATGGAGGACCGACTCTGCTGCTGAGACTTGGCAAATGCACATAGGCGTACATTCTGACCATTTACCTGTTGTAACCTCTGTAGTGTTTAAAATCAAGGGGCCACTGTCCTCTGTTTCTAAGATCAGCAAGTTCTGTCAAGGAGAGGACTTGTTTCACTAACATCCTGTACAAATGTGCCATAATTCATTTTGATGGTTAGTACCCTAATTTGTACCGTATGAATTGCAGCACTTTTTAATGCAGTTTTTGAGGATCTGCAATAAAAATCTAATCTTTTTATTCCTTCTGATGCTACGTGTCTGTAATGGTGCCACAGGTAAGTTTTTCTTTGCACCTATCCATATGTGTACATGTGCATATGACAATAAATTCAACTTTGACTTTGTCCTTCACTCATAATGTTGAGGTTCACTACCTTTGTTCACTACCTTTGTTCACTGATTTCTCTTCAAAATACACGGTTATTGATTCACTGTGCCTTCCCAGCTATTATGGTTAATTCCATTTTTATGAATAAGGTTTTGATAAGTCTCTCGTGAGCCCTTTGGTCAACTCATCTGTGCCAACCAAGATGCCCAACAGTAAGCTAATTCCATTTGCCTACATTTGGCCCATATCCTTTGTGGGTGGAATTTGTATGTTTAAGCAGCACCCTGAGTCTGGCTCTCATTAGAGGCCAGTGACCCTCTTAATTATGGCTCAGATCAGTACAGCACACAAAGAAAACCTTTTACACAACACTGGTGAAATTCTTGAACAAGCCAGTTGACTCATGTACTGTTAACGTTAGACACTGGCGAGCACTTTGAATGAGAATTCAAAGATACTCTGATTATGCTGATACAAACATCTTCAAAAATTCAAAGTACATTTATTATCAAAAGTAGTTATGCAGTATACAACCCTAACATTCGTCTTCCTCACAGATGGTGACGAAACAAAGAAAAACCATGGAACTCATTCATAGAAAAACATCAACCCCACACCCTATGTGCAGAAAAAAAACACACAAACAGCAACAGAAAACTACGAGTGAAAAACACAGAATATAGAACACAAAATCGAAAGACTCTAGGCATATTTCAGTTCAGCTCGGTGTTTGTTATCTACAGGCCACCCTGATTCTAAATTGCCCAAATACAGGTTTCCCCCGCCATCCAAAGGTAGAGCGTTCCTATGAAACGGTTCATAAGCTGAAATGTTGTAAAGCGAAGAAACAGTTACCATTTATTTATATGGGAAAATATTGTGAGCGTTCGCAGACCCAAAAATAACCTACCAAATCATGCCAAATAACACATACAACCTAAGATAACAGTAACATATAGTAAAAGCAGGAATGATATGATAAATACACAGCCTATATAAAGTAGAAATACTTTCCACAATCATTACTGAACTGTTCTCCGTAGCGAAAATCTCATGCAAGCGCTCTCGGGAGAAAATCTCATGCAAGCGCTGTTGGCAAGAACACTCTCTCCAGTAACCTTTAAGCTATGAAGCTGCCAAATCATACCAAATAACACGTAAAAATACACAGCCTATATAAAGTAGAAATAATGTATGTACAGTGTAGTATCACTTACGGGAATCGGGAAGATAGCTTGCCGAGCACACTGATGATGGTATGTTAGACTGAGTCATCGCAGGTTGGGTGGTGCAGTGGCCCCCACCCTCCAGGCCGCCGAGCGATACATTGCCGCAAAGCATGCAGGAATGCAGCGGTAGCCGGGAGGCACTCAGCACATCTTTAAGGAAAAACCAAAATAAACAAGCTAATTAAATAGGTGCTGCTGGACACGTAATTAATTAGCATGTTTATTTCGGCTTTAAGATGTGCTCTGTGCCTCCCGGCTACCGTTGCATTCTCTGCGAATCGGTATCTATCTGTGGCCCGGGGGTTGGGGTGGTGGGATACTGGGGTGTCATCTCGTCATCTGTTTCCATTAGAGCAGGCAGCTCATCTTTTCCTAGACTGCCCGCCTGGATGTTGAACGTTGAGGTTCGTCGTCTGCTGTGGCTGATGTGGAAGGCTTGCTTGACTGCTGAGTGTCGCGCATTTTTCTATCGCACAGTTCTTTGTAAGGACTCAAACCATCCTGCAAATATCTCCTAAACTGATGTACCCTTTCAAAATTAAAGTCGTACTTTATTATTACTCATTCGGTTTGGATTGTTATCCTTTTTTCTTCTAATTGCATCAGCTCTTCATCTGTCAGTTCTTGGTCACGGGATGCCAAAACCTCTTCAACATAATGTTTGTCAGTTTCCACAAGCCAAACTCACGTCCTTACTTTGTTCACCATGATCGAAACGCTTAATTATGTCTAGTTTTACACTAAGTGTAACACCCTTACGAGCTCTTTCAGGCTTTTTCGATACCTTAGAACTCATCTTGCAAACGGCTGCTCACAGGCACATGTTTAAGCAATGCCGGCGAGAATCCGGGGGAGAGCGGCTGCTTGGGGCGCAAGCTGCTTTTTTTCTTGTAACAGTGAAAACACCTGAAGGTGAAAACAGGGTACTAATGTAGGTCTTTCGTAACAGTGAAGTTTCGTAAAGCGAATGTTCGAAAAGCGGGGGACATCTGTAGCAATGAAAATAAGGAGCAACTGGAAATGAGGAATGCATAATAATGTGTACTACAGACCCCAGTCCACAAGCCTTGTTGATTAAACCTTACTCTGGTACCATCCTCCGATAGTATTGAGGGGGAGCGAGACCATTCAAACGCAGGGACCTTCCATCGGGAGCAGAGAGGGGGATCTTTAGATTAGATTATTAGGACACTCAGTCCTGGTTTATTGTCATTTAGAAATGCTTATATTAAAAAAAGATACAATGTTCCTCCAGTATGATATCACAGAAACACAAGACAACACCAAGACTAAAACTGACAAAAACCACATAATTATAACATATAGTTACAACAGTGCAAAGCAATACCGTAATTTGATAAAGAGCAGACCATGGGCACGGTTTAAAAAAAAGTCTCAAAGTCCCGATAGCCCCAACATCTCACGCAGACGGTAGAAGGGAGAAACTCTCCCTGTCATGAGCTTCCAGCGCCGCAAACTTGCTGATGCAGCATCCTGGAAGCACCCAACCACAGTCCGACTCTGTGTCCGTCTGAAAACTTAGAGCCATCAGTCAGCCCTCCGACACCGAGCACTATCTCTGCCGAGCGCTTCGACTCTGGCACCAGCCGCCAAACAACAGGCAAAGCCGAGGATTCGGGGCCTTCCCCTCCGGAGATTCTGGATCGCACAGCAGCAGCGGCAGTGAAACGGGCATTTCAGAAGTTTCACCAGATGTTCCTCCGTGCTTTCATGTCTGCCTCCATCAAATCAGAATTGTGCACGGCCTCCTACTTGATAGATAACAGATATTCATTACTGGAGAGGCCGCGCGTGCTGCATCGCGTCGCCATCTTCTCCTCCCGACACAGGCACCTTGGAGGCAGCCAAGTGCCAGATCGCTCAGTCGGCCAGAAAACGGACCACTAGAATGTAGATCACAGACTCCAACAGTCGCAGCACCACATTTGGCGGGGGTGGAAGGAAGGCATGAAAGAAGTAGTTCAGTGAACTATCTGGAGGATGTCACCCTTGGAAGCAGTGTTTGCTGGTGCCTTTTCCCACCAGTTGATAGCATTTGTGTTACAATATTTACATGAGGATTTCACAATTTCATCAGTACTACTTTTCATTGTAGTACTTGATTCTTCTCTGCAAAGGGTGCTTCCAACTATCCACCAGGTTCAAGAACTGCTACTTCCTTTGCTTCTTGAACTGACCTGCAAACCCTAATCACTACCTCAGTATAGCAACACTATACACTAAAATGGATATTTTGTTCTAATTGTGCTCTTTCTTGCAATAATTGTGTATAATTTACATTTAATTTGTTTCTTTTCCCTTGTGAATCCTACTTGTATAATGCTCTGTTCATGTGAAAAATCTTTCATTGCACCTGTGCATGCAAGTAATTGTGCATATAACAATAAACTCAACCTTGAAAAATGGGACTTTGCTTCCTTTGCCAGGCAGTAATTGCCTCCATTCTCCCTTCAATTGAGTGCTTCAATTTATGACCTTGTCCTTCTGTTATTACTCTGCCCATCTAGCAATCAGTATTCCTGCAGTCAGCTTTATTTCACAATCTCCATTTGCTTACCTTTGCTCCAACTGGCTATGTCCTGACATCTAAAGACTTTCCTTTACTAATGTCTATTCTACTCACCTAACAAGACCTTTAAATCGCTTCCACTATTGGCTCCTTCACCGTTGTTTGCCTCTCCTCTCCTCTCCATGTGCCTCTCTCTCCAAATATCATTTAACTGTTACTATTGTAGCTGCCTCAACCACTTCCTCTGGCAGTTCATTCCAAGCACTTGTGTACGAAGAAGTTTCTCCTTGGGTCATTTTTTTAAACCTATTCCCCCTCAGTTTAAATCTGTGCCCCTGTTTTTTATTTCCTTTCTCTGGGTCGAAGACTGTGTGTATTCGTGATTCTATTTATCCCTAAGTTCATCCCTGCACTCTTAAGGAATAAAGTCTGCCTAACTGCTTCCTATAACTCAGGTCCTCAAGACATGGCAATATTCTTGTAAATCTCCTCTGCATTTTTTCTTAATGATATACTTCCAAGAACAGAGCAACCAACGTAGTACACAATACTCCATATGCAGCCTCACCTGTGGAATGCTGTGCTTCAGAAGGCGGAGGCCAATTCTCTGGATTCTTTCAAGAAAGAGTGAGTTAGAGCTCTTAAAGATAGCGGAGTGAAGGGATATGGGGAGAAGGCAGGAAAAGGGTACTGATTGAGGATGATCAGCCATGATCACAGTGAATGGCAGTGCTGGCTCAAAGGGCTGAATGGCCTACTCCTGCACCTATTGTCTATTGTCTCACCTGTATCTTTTGGACTGCAACACAACATCCCAACTCCCACACTCGTTGGCCGGACTAACGAAGGCTATTGTGCTAAACCCCTTCTTCACCGTTCAGTCTGCCAGTGATGCCACTTTCAGGGCTGAGTACTTATACTCCTATTCTATATTCTCCTACTTAACTCTTCTACAGTGTGCTCTAGGGCTTGGCTGTTTACTGTGTTTGACTTCCCAAAATGCAAAGCCTTGCACTTAATCAGAATTTGCCATTCATTGGTCTACTTGCCTAACTGATCAAGATCTACCATTTATGATAAACACCCTCACTGTCAATAAAACCATCTGCAAACTTCCTAAGCATGCTTATACATTCTCATCCCAATCCTTAGTATAAATGACAAACGATGAGCCCAGCACTGATCCCTGTGGCACAACACTAGTCGTGAGCATCCAGACTGGAAGAGCAATCTTCCATGATCAGCTTTGTTTTGACCATCAAGCCAGTTGTATATGACACTTAGCCAGCTGTCACTGGATCCCATGTGAACTAGCCTTGCATGTATAACCTTGTGCAGTATGTACCTTAGGTTGTTGTGTGAAAGGCAATCTATCTCTAGCAAATATTCTGGCCATTTTAACATTTTTTTTGATGAGCAAAAGGAAATTTCACTGTTCTGAAAAGATCAGGTTTCTGAATTATGCCATTCCCTCTATAGGCTTTCCATTGTTCAACCTGATGAAAATGCTTATCCACCAAAGCATCCTCAGAAACTACTCCTTTATGTTGTCGGAGCTCAACTCTCCACCATGCCTTCAGGGGTCAGTGTATGCTTTGTATTCTGGGATTTCTTTCCAAAAAAATCCCTTTTCCTGTCCTTTTTAGAACCTTCAGTTTTAAAATTTTCTTCCTCTGTAACCTTCCCTACTCTGGCTGATTTTTGAGTCTCTGAAATGTTTTCTGCCTTCATTTGTTTGTCTAGATGCAGATCTGCATCTTTTTATCAAAGATATTTGTTTACTGCAAGCTAGTTTGTGTTTGAAGCAGCAGCTGTATAAAAAATGCTTCTTGTGTAGCACCACACCATATCTTGTCAACTCTGTTGTTCCTGGCTAATGTACATAACGAGGTAATTAAGAACACTAGTCTGCCTGTGGGTGTCCAGCAAAAAAAAATAAGCAAAGTTCATCTGCAGAACCATAAGATTTTAACCATCTATAAAATAATAATGGTGTTTGAGGGGGGAAAAAATAATGACAAATGTGGTGCTGTGTATGAATTTTGAGAAGCAAAGTTCTTGATTTAATATTTGGTTTGAGTGTAAGTTAAGCATCTAGAGTGGCAGTTTTCAATTGAAGTCTCTAATTTTAGATTGTTGTGTGTGTGTGTGTGTGTATATATATATATATATATATATATATAAAAATAAAAAGTGAGCATGGGACCAAACATTAACAGTTTACAACTATTTGCTATTAACTATAATGGTATTCCTGTGATGATGATTATTATAAGCATCGGTCATGTGACTTGGCCTCTTCTTGTATCGGTAATTAAGTTTTTGAAAAAGATGTTTGAATTCATTTGGGGGGGAGTGCAGAGCAAATCAATTTTCTGCTCCATGTGATAGTCATTACATAGAACATAGAACAGTACAGAACTAGAGAAGACCCTTTAGCCCACAGTATCACTGCCAACCATAATGCCAATTTAAACTAATCTGCTTGCTGTGGTCAAACAGCTCCTCACAGCAGGGAATCATGGGAAGGTTGGCCAAGCTGACCAATCTACAAAGATCCAAATCTTTGAAATGATAGGCTAACAGATTAGTGGTACAAGGGCAAGAATAGATACAGGTTGAGTGCCCCTTATCTGAAAACCTCTGAAATACCAATTTTTTTTTGAGCACCAACATGATGTCACAAATGGAAAGTTCCATAAGATGCTGGGAAGATTCCCAGGTGATTCACAGGTCTCTGCACACCAAAGACCATTCTGAAATGTGACCTTGCTTAATGAGCAGAAGTTAATGGAAAAATAGAAAAACACTGCAAAAAGCAAAAAAATTTAAGAGCTCAGTCATGTATTGTCAGTGTTGGAGTGAATGTGTAATTTAAATGTTGATCCTGAAACAAGCAAAGGTCTATCATGATGAACTGAAAATGGAAGGTACTTGTGAATATTCAGCGGACAATCAGCACCGTACACTTGTTCTGGTGATACATTTTCATCAGCAATGCTTTACAGAATTTAATGCCATGTTTAAGAAAACATGGCATTAAATTCTGTAAAGCATTGCTGATGAAAATGTATCACCAGAACAAGTGTATGGTGCTGATTGTCTTTATGCACTTGATACACTTGATTTCTTTACAGACTCCAGGATGTACTCTACATATTTCTATTTTAATTTTTAAATAACTTTATAAAACTGTACATTAATGCAATGTTACCTACAACAGAGGTAGCACATTGTGTACTGCTGAGCAATCTTTCAATTTGGAACTATTTTTCCGGATATTTTATTTTTACACAAGGTAAACTCAATTCTGTGCATTCACAGATGTAAGTCTAAAATATGTCTTGTATACATTGAGTTGTGATTTGTTTCTCTATTTTTCATTATCTTTTCGTGGGAAAATTCCTTGCTCACAGATCATAAAGTGGGCATGTTTCTTTTTCAGTCTGGTTTCAGCCCATTGCCTCTGGCACTGAATCAACTATAATTATATCAAGTAACTCTGATTTGGTATCAGATCTGTGAGATGTGCTCACCCTGTAGCTCTTGTTTCCAGCTCTTTTGTTTCTCCCCTGCAGCTGAACTTGATGTGGCTACCTTTACCTAGCTCCATTCTTGCCTTACCAGTCGTAGCCAGAATTGATCTTTCTGGCTTTGTGCTAATTATTATGAACTCCACAGTTCCTCCATTCTCTCTGGCCCCCTATTGCTCCCTTCCTCAATTACAGACCAACCTTTGACATAGAATTATACGGCTCAGAAACGGGCCCTTTAGCTGACCAGGGAACCTACCTGAGTTCAAGTTCAAGTTTACATTCAACTATACATGGGTGTATAGTTAAATGGAGTGTGGCACGGATTCCAGCCCGTCTGCCGTGCCTTTGTTCTCTCCTGGACAGCCTCTGGCACCTGCTTCCTCTGGGTGGGTTGAAAAGGTGAAGCCAGGAATAAGAGTCTGGTCTGTGCAACAACGAGGCCACACAGCTCCCCCCCACCATCATCGGTCGTGCCAATGGACCAATGAACTGGACTTGTACCATTTGTTGGATCCAGAGAGGCTGCTGTGAGCAACCATGTTGCCATCTTGCCCATTAGTTAGTCCCATTTGCATGTGTTTGGCCCATCCCTCTAAAGCTTTCTTATCCATCTACTTCACCAAGTGTCTTTTGGTCAAGGGTATTAACAACACCCACCTTCATTTCGCTGCTTTCCCCAATTTCTTCCAAAAATAGTTGGCACTGACAGGGTAGGCTGATAGGATTAATTTCTGTGGTGTTTGAATCTATGATTCATAGAATCATCTTTAATTCCATCACAAATTCCCTCCAAGATATAATTTAGCAAATAATCCTGATCAATTTTCCTTCTAGTATTTTGCTGAGACTCAGAATTTGAATGTTGCATATTTAAAAGGTTCAGCTCTGTGTTTAAAATACTTTCTTAGCACAGCGTCTCCAGAACTGGACTATTAGTTCTCCCTTCTTCCTCCATCACTCCAGGAAAAAGGACCCTAACCATCACAGACCTTGTCAACTCTAGAGATATCCCATCCACTGCCACCAACTTCATAGTTCTCTCACCCTACACCTCCCATTTCTGCCTCCTACCCAAGATCTATAAACCTGACTTTGCAGGTAGATCCATTGTTTCTGCCTACTCCTGCCCCACTGAACTCGTGTCTGCATACCTCAACTCTGATTTATCTCCCCAGTTCAGTCCCTTCCTACTTGGATTCGTAACATTTCTCACGCTCTTGATCTTTTCATTGACTTTAAGTTCCCTGGCCCCGATCGTCTCATTTTCACTATGGATGTCCAGTCCCTATACACTTCCATCCTCCATCAGGAGGGCCTTAAAGCTCTCCGCTGCTTTTTGGACAACAGACCCAGTGGGTTCCCCTCTACCACCACTCTCAGCCATCTGGGGAAACTGGTTCTCGCTCTCAATAATATCTCCTTTGGCTCCTCCCACTTCCATCAAACCAAAGGTGTAGCCATGGGCACTCACATGAGTCCCAGCTATGCCTGCTTTTTTGTTAGCTACATGGAACATGTAGATGCCAGCCTACACTGGTATCTCTCCCTGTCTCTTCCTACGCTACATTGACAACTACATTGGTGCTGCTTCCTGCGTCCCCGTTGAACTCATTGATTTCATCAACTTTGCCTCCAATTTTCACCCTGCCCTCAAATTTACCTGGTCTATTCCAACACCTCCCTCCCCTTTCTCGATCTCTCTGTCTCGCATCTCTGGAGACAGTCCATCTACTGGTGTCTTTTATAAACCCACTGACTCTCACAGCTTCCAGGACTATTCCCCTTCCCACCCTGTCTCTTGTCTTTTAAAAAAAAATGCTATCCCCTTCTCTCAGTTCTTCCGTCTCCACTGCATCTGCTCTCAGGAGGAGGCTTTTCTTTCCAGAAAAACTGAGATGTCCTCCTTTAAAGAAAGAGGCTTTCCTTTCACCACCGTCAGTGCTGCCCTCGCCCAAATCTCTTCCCTTTCATTAACATCTGCCCTCACCCCATCCTCCTGCTGCCACACCAGGGATAGGATTCCTCTTGTCTTCATCTTCCACCCTCGGCTTCCAGCTCGTAATTCAACGTAACTTCTGCCATCTCCAAAGGGATCCCACCACCAAGCACATCCTGCCACTTTCCACAGAGGTCACTCCCCACACGACTCATCCCTCCACACTGATCTCCCTCCTTGCAATGGTATTTATCCTTGCAAGCGGAACAAGTGCCACACCCACCCCTACGCCACCTCCCTCACTACCATTCAGGGCCCCAAACAGTCCTTCCAAGTGAGGCGACACATCGTCTGTGAGTCTTTTGGGGTCATCTATTGTATCTGGTGCTCCCTTTGTGCCCTCCTGTATATCCGTGAGACCCGACATAGATTGGGAGACTGCTTCATGAGCACCTTCGCTCTGTCAGCAAAAACGGGATAACCCAGTGGCCATCCATTTCAATTCTACTTCCCATTACCATTCTGACATGTCAGTGGCCACCCATTTTGATTCCACTTCCTTCCCATTCCATCATGTCAGTCCATGGTCTCCTCTGCTGTCACTTTGAGGCCACATTCAGGTTGGAGAAGCAACACCTTGTATTCCGTCTGGGTAGCTTCCAACCTGATGGCATGATTATCGATTTCTCTTAGCTTCCAGTAATTGCCCCACCCCCCCTTCACCATTCCACATTCCTGTTTCACTCTCATCTTATCTCCTTACCTGCCCATCACCTCCCTGTGGTGCTCCTCCCCCTTCCCTTTCTTGTATGGCCTGTCCTCTCCTATCAGATTCTGCCTTTTCCAGCCCTTTATCTTTTTCTCCAATCAACTTCCCAGCTCTATACTTCACCCCCTCCTCTCTCCCAGGTTCGCCTCTCACCTGCCACTTTGTACTTCTTTCTCCCCTCCCCCCACCTTCTTAATCTGACTTCTCCGCTTCCAGTCCTGCTGAAGGGTCTCGGCCCGAAATGTCAGCTGTTTACTCTTTTCCATAGATGCTGCCTGGCCTGCTGAGTTCCTCCAGCAGTTTGAGTGTGTTGCTTTGGATTTCCAGCAACTGCAGATTTTCTTGTATTACATGCCCTCTAATCCCTAGGCAGCATCCTGGTAAATTCTTCTGTATACTCTTTAAAGCCTCCACATCCTTCCTATAATGGTGCAACTAGAAATGAATGAAATACCCAGATGCGACTCAACCAGATTTTCATAAAGCTGCAATGCAACTTTCAGATGCTTGAACTCCTTGCTCATCTAACCTCTGCAGCCACTTTCAAGAAGCTAGAGTCTTGATCCCCAAGATCCCTCTGAATATTAACACCGTTAAGGGTTCGATCATTAACTGTATATTTGTCCCTCTGCATTTGATTTTCCCAAACTGCAATATCTCTCACTTTAGTGGATTAATCCCCACCTCTCATTTCTCCACCCACATCTACAACTGATCTGTATCCTGCTGTATCCTTTGGCAATCCTCGACACTATCCATGATGCCACCAATCTTTGTGCTGTCTGCAACTTCATTGGCTTCACGTCATGGCATGCTTGATGTCTGCCTGCTTGGATTTTCTCTGCCTTGTGATGTTCCTGCATTGATATTTAGCCCCTCCCATTTGCACTCCCTACCTACTCCTCCCCACGTCTTCTGGCATTGGGATGACTTTCATCATCGAAAAGTATAGCACCTGAACCTAGACATTTGACCCACTGAGTCCAGGCTGACAATGTTAGCTACTGACTTGTATTATACAATCAATACAAGTATATTGTATATCAACCTGATATTCTCCCAACATTCTTCTCAACTCTTCCTAAATTCTACCACTTGCTACAGCCCATCTTTTTCTTTCGCCTGTCACTCCTGCTTGGGCATAAGCTGCCGACCAACTGCAGTTCGTCAGAGTCCTCTGACTTGGGCCTCTCTGTTTCAAGTTGTCCCCATTTAATAAAGATCCAAGGATGAGGTCTTTGGAGCTTCTCTTGGTGATTCTGCAGCTCTGGGGTTGCAAGCTGCCTGCTAACACTCCAACTTGTGCAGCTGGGCTTGGGACTGTCCAGGGCAGAATTGCCACTCACTACACCTTTGGGGTTATTTATCAATCCACATTGCATTGAATTTGGAACACCTGGAGAAAACCTACCCTGCCACAGAGAGAATGTGCAAATCTTCGACTTCCCCAGCGGGCTCTTTCCTTTCTCCCGTGGTCCTCTTCCGCGAACATTCGTTGCTCTGACATGACAGGCGAGCTCAGACCCATGCCATGCTCCTCCTGTGGCAGGTGGGAACTCAGAAAGGCTGAAGACTACGTGTGCAGGAAGTGTGTCCAGCTGCAGCTCCTGATAGACCGTATGGCGGCACTGGAGCTGTGCATGGACTCACTTTGGAGCATCCGAGATGCTGAGAATGTTGTGGATAGCACATTGAGTGGGTTGGTCACACTGCAGTTTAAGGATCTAAGGAAAGATAGGGAATGGGTGACCAGCAGGAAGAGTAGTAGCAGGAAGGTAGTACAGGAGTCTCCTGCGGTCATCCCCCTCCAAAACAGATATACCGCTTTAGAGTCTGTTGGGGGAGATGGCTCATTGGCGAAGGCAGCAGTAGCCAGGATCATGGCACCATGGGTGGCTCTGCTGGACATGAGGGCAAGAAAAAGAGCGGTGGAGCTGTTGTGGTAGGAGATTCCGTAGTAAGGGGAATAGAAAGGAGCTTCTGTGGCCACAAACGGGACTCTCGTATGGTGTGTTGCCTCCCGCGTGCAAGGGTCAGAGATGTCTCGAAGAGGCTGCAGGGCATTCTGAAAGGGGAGGGTGAGCAGCCAGCTGTCGTGGTGCATGTAGGTACTAACGATATAGGAAGAAAGCGGATGAGGTCCTACAAGCTGAATTTAGGGAGCTGGGAGATAAATTAAAGAGTAGGACCTCAAAGGTAATAATCTCAGGATCTCAGGAGTAATCTCAGGATTACTCCTGAGCACAGGAGTACATTCGACCAGAGACTCATTCCACTGAGATGCAACACAGAGCGTCATAGGAAGTCATTCCAGCTGGTGGCCATCAAACTTTACAACTCCTCCCTTGGAGGGTCAGACACCCTGAGCCAATAGGCTGGTCCTGGACTTATTTCCTGGCATAATTTACATATTACTATTTAATTATTTATGGTTTTATTACTATTTAATTATTTATGGTGCAACTGTAATGAAAATCAATTTCCCCCGGGATCAATAAAGTATGACTATGACTATTATTACCGGTGCCACGTGCTAGCCAGAGTTGGAATAGCAGGATAGCTAGAATGAATATGGGGCTTGAGCGGTACTGCAGGAGGGAGGGTTTCAGATTCTTGGGGCATTGGAACCGCTCCTGGGGGAGGTGGGACCAGTATTGTCTGGACGGTATACATCTGGGCAGGGCTGGGATCAATGTTTGCTGGTGCTGTTGGGGAGGCTTTAAGCTAATATGACTGGGGGAGGGGAACCCACACAGAAATAATGCAGAGACCAAAGCTATAGTGAAGAAAAAAGTAAGAGTAGAGTGCATAAAAGTTAAAAGCAAAAATCATATAGGTCACTAGATTCTAAAAGCACAATGAGTATAAGGGCACTTTATCTAAATGCCCGTAATACTAGAAACAAGGTTCGTGAACTTGTGGCACAGATCAGTACCAAGGCATATGATTTGGTGGCCATTACAGAAACCTGGTTGCAAGGTGGAAATGACTGGGAATTAAATATCCAAGGGTATTGGTTAATACAGAAAGATGGGCAGGAAGGCAGAGGAGGTGGAGTGGCGCTTTTGATTAGAGATGAGATCAGGGCAATTGTGAGAGATGATATAAGGTCTACGGAGCAGAATGTTGAGTCCATCTGGGTAGAGATTAAGAATAGTAAAGGGAAAAAAATCACTGGTGGGTGTTGTCTATAGGCCACCTAATAGTATTGCAGTGGCAGAGGCGATCAACCAAGAAATAAATGAGGCTTGTAAGAACGGAACGGCAGTTGTCGCAGGGGATTTTAACTTCCACATAGATTGGGTGAATCAGGTTGGTCAACGATGTCTTGAGGAGGACTTAGAATGCATCCATGATGGCTTTCTTGAGCAGCATGTTAGTGAACCTACAAGGGAAAATGCTATCTTTAGACAGGTAGGATTAACAATCTTGTAGTCAGGGATCCTCTTGGAAAGAGTGATCATAGTATGATTGAATTTCGCATTCAGATGGAGGATGAAATAGTTAGATCTAAAACTAGTGTATTATGCTTGAACGAGGGAGGCTACAACAGGATGAGGGAGGAATTGGCTAATGTGGATTGGGAGCACAGGCTATTTGGTAAGACAGTAGAGGAACAGTGGAATACTTTCAAAGAGATTTTTCACAGTGCTCAACAGAAGTATATTCCAGTCAGAAGTAAGGACAGTAAGTGTGGGGAGAGCCAGCCTTGGATAACTAAGGAAATAAAAGATAGTATTAAATTAAAAGTTTGAGTACAAAGTCGCAAAGAGTAGTGGGAGACTGGAGGATTGGGAAAACTTTAAAAAGCAACAAAGAACAACTAAACAAGAAATAAGGAAAGGGAAGATAGAGTCTGAAAGTAAATTAGCACAAAATATAAAAACAGATAGCAAAAGTTTTTATAAATATATAAAGCAGAAGAGGGTGGCTAAAGTCAACATAGATCCCTTGGAAGACGATTGGGGGAAATTGATATTGGGTGATAAGGAAATGGCTGAGGCATTGAACGACTATTTTGTGTCGGTCTTCACGGTGGAGGACACATCTAATATGTCAAAGAAGGATGTTAATGGATGAAATGGGAGGTGAGGACTTCAATAAAATGACTGTCACTAAAGAGATAGTGATGAGCAATCTAGAGGGCCTGAAGGTAGATAAGTCCCCTGGTCCTGATGGGATGCACCCCAGGGTACTGAAGGAATTGGCGGAGGTTGTAATAGACGCGTTGGTAATCATTTATCAAAACTCTCCAGACTCTTGGGCAGGTCCCGGCGGATTGGAAGACAGCAAATGTCACGCCACTTTTCAAAAAAGGCTGTAGGGAAAAGACGGGCAACTGTAGGCCAGTTAGCTTAACATCTGTAGTTAGGAAAATGCTGAAGCTGTCATTAAGGAAGAAATAGGGAATCATTTAGAAAGGAGTAGTTCCATTAGACACACAGCATGGATTCAGAAAGGGCAGGTCCTGTTTGGAGCATCGCCTCTGATCTGGGCCGACAATTACGTGCTAGGGGGCACCTAATTAATTAGCATGTTTATTTCGGCTTTTTTTTAAAAGATGTGCTGTGTGCCTTGCAGCTACCACAGCATTCTCCGCGAATCGGTACAGTATCTGTCCAGGGCCCGGGGGTTGGGGTGGTGGGACATGGGGATGTCATCGCATCGTCGATCAGGGCAGGCAGCTCATCTTCTCTTGTGACTGCCTGCCTCAATGTCGAAGATCAAGGTTCATCGTCTGCTGTGGCTGATGTGGAAGGCTTGTTTGACTGCTGAGCCTCGCGCATTTTTCTATCATACAGTTCTTTGTAAGGACTCAAACCATCCTGCAAATATCCCCTAAACCTACGTACCCTTTCAAAATTAAAGTCGTACTTTATCATTGCAGCGAAAATCTCACGCAGTTGCTTCACTTTTGCTACTGCATTTGGTTTCGATTGCTATCCTTGGTCATGGGATGCCAAAACCTCTTCAACATCATCTTTGTCAGCTTCCACAAGCGAAACTCACTTTGTCCTTGCTTCATTCACCACGATCGAAACGCTTAATTATGTCTAGTTTTACGCTAAGTATAACACCCTTACGAGCTCTGTCAGGCTTTTCCGACACCTTAGAACTCATCTTGCTAATGGCTGCTCAATGCAACGTGTTTAAGCAATGCAGTTTTGAATCTGGGGGAGAGCGGCTGCTCGGGGCGTGCGCTGCCTTTCTTCGTAACAGTGAAAACACCTTCTGAAAGCGAAAACAGGTTACTAATGTAGGTCTTTCGTAACAGTGAGGTTTCGTAAAGCGAACGTTCGAAAAGCTGGGGACACCTGTACTGGCTTTGGAGGTTCACCAGGTTGATTCGAGGGATGAAGGGATTAACCTGTGAGGAGAGACTGAGTCGCCTGGTACTGTACTCTCTGGAACTCAGAAGAATAAGAGAGGATCTTAAAGAAACATATAAAATTTTGAAAGGGATAGATAAGTTAGAAGTAGGAAAGTTGTTTCCATTGGTAGGTGAGACTAGAACTAGGGGGCATTGCCTGAAGATTCAGGAAGAAAATTTAGGACAGAGATGAGAAGAAACTGTTTTTCCCAGAGAGTGGTGAATCTGTGGAATTCTCTGCCCAGGAAGCATTTAAGGCTTCTTCATTAAATATATTTAAGAAACAGTTAGATAGGTTTTTATATAGTAAGGAAATTAAGAATTATGGGGAAAAGGCAAGTACATGGAGCTGAGTTTACGGACAGATCAACCATGACCTTATTAAATGGCGGGGCAGGCTCAATGGGCCAGATGGCCTACTCCTGCTCCTATTTCTTATGTTCTTAAATTCCACACACAGTACCCAGAGTCAGAATTGAACTATGGGTCTCTGGTCCTGTGAGACAGACAGCAGCACTGTGCCACTGCTGTCTGTCTCACAGGACCAGAGACCCATAGTTCAATTCTGACTCTGGGTACTGTGTGTTTGCCCGCACAGGTTGAAACCCTCAATGTTCTGTGGTCTGGCAGCTCTTGTAGTTTAACATATTTTCTATCCATAGTGCAGACCTGTGCTCATTAATTCTAATTAAGATCTAAACGTAACAAAGATCTGTGTTAATCTGTAGCTAATTAATCATCTGGTACAACTTTTATAATAGTAGTCAACAATGGTCTAAGCCAGCATTGTTTCCAATAGCTGGAAACTTCAGGTTATAGCCAGTTCTTAGAATCCTTGCGTAACGCAGGAAGTGCATTCAGCATTTCTGCTCAGAGTAATATGATTAGGGGCATTTTCCATGGTCCAGCGCTAATCAGGTCCCAAAAAGTACTACTTGCAATCTGCCAGTTGATAAAATTACATTCTTATTAATTTCTTGCTAACTCTTCACAATAGACCTTTTGATTTGAGCAGATAATTGGAAATACGAAGAAGCAACAAACAAACTTGCTTGCCTTCACTATATTGCACTCATCAAATTTTGCATTTTACTCTGTGCAGGGTTTAATGAACCCAATATAATACATGGTTTGGTGACTTGTTCTACGTTGGTGGATAAACGTATGTTAGACTACAAGAGCTGCCAGACCACAGAACATCTTGTATTTCAATATTCAGTACATCTACAGACACTTCAGATTACTAGTTGTGTATACTGCATGTTCAAAGGTTTGGGTTTTGAGGAAATTTGTTTTATGTGAAGGGGCAATTTGCTGCTGTTTAATGTGCAAAGGGGAATGTCTGCATATGTTGCAGTGATGCCACCATAGGGTGAACTTTGGCCTTTTTTTTTGCTTTTGTTCTAACAGCCACTAGCCCTGTCTAATTGCATTGTGTAACATTGATTTGGGAACAAAAAACATACTGTTAGCTTCAGCTGAATAAGGAGCTGATTAATAATAGCTTACTGTTTCTGTTCCTTTTTGATGCATTCTGCAGTGCATTTGGATTAAATATATACCAGTTGCCCCCTTTCCCTATTAACTATTCCCTATTAAAATTAATTATCCTGTGTACATTCTGCACCTTTAAATAAATGCAGTCAGTCTAGTGAGAAAATTAAAAGGATTTTCCAACTGGAGAAAATACTTTGGAAATCCTTTTTAAAAATTTTCTCACTAGCCGTTGTAGTTCCATAAGGCATTTTGATTTTGTAGGGAGTGGGTTCAAAGAACTGTGGTGACTGTGCAGCAGTGGCACAAAACACCATACTCAGGAGAAATATAGACAGTAGATACTGTGCTGTCAATTGGTCTCTTAACATTGTTTAGTCTCCAGCACAATTAATCTGGGGCGCAACAATCCAGCCTCAATATTTTTTTGACTGGGTGCAGCATATCCTTCTCCTGTGTCACCATTTGTATTTCTTTGTAAAGGGTTCTTGCAAGTTGCCAATTGGTTTCTATTGGCTGCTGTTTCAGATATTTCCCCCTGTATTTCCAAGGTTATTAAATGCTACGGGGAGTGGATTGGCAGATACTGATGGATGTGGTCATGATTTCAAAGCTTCTGGACAGAGTTGCTCTCAGGTGGAGGTACATTTTTTTTTTGTTATTTATTTATTGTGATGGCCTTTGAGGCACGCTGCCCAGCAATCCCCCAATTTTTCATCCTAGCCTGATCAAGGGACAGTTTACAGTGACCAGTTAACCTACCAGTGTGAGGGAAAACTGGAGCACCTGGAGGAAATCAAAGTGGTCAAGCGGAGAACGTACGTACTCTTTGCAGGCAGCGGCGGGAAACTTGGCATTTCTCTTGGAATTATAGCATGCAGGTAGAGTGAGCCAAGACTACACAGCAGAGAGCAGGTAATGGGAGGGAAATGTTGTAAACACTCGTCTAGGTCAAAGAGCATTTGTCCTATCTAAACACATCAGTGAGATGTTGGTGTATTAGGACACTTTCTCATGTAAGTATACCATTACTGTGTGGTTAATCAGAAGATGGGTGATCAGGTGTGACAGAAGGCCTTTCTGCTGTATTCTCAACGATTCTTCCCTCTAAATTGTGCTTGTCTGCATGCGCACATACCTCTTGTAGCTAGCACACAAAGGGATTTAAACTGTGCACAGAAGTTTGTCACCCTCTACCTCATTAGCACATTAAGTATATTTCACAATCTTACGCAATCACCTTTCCTTTTCCGGCTTCTGATGCGGACAGTGTTGACAACATGAAGTTTGCGATGATTTGCCCACGGATTTTAGAACTGACGTATTTATACTGTTTTTATCGAAGAAATTATTCAGTGCACACATGATGTTGTCGCTGGGCAAAAAATTGCACAGTGCAATATTTTTTGCGCATACTGGTCATTACAAATTAGATAGAACGTAGTTCCCAACCCTTCAAGAGGGCTCTGGAGACACTTCTCTTGCCTGCAGGAACATTGCTCAAAACATCTGCTTTCCATTTGGTGCAAGTGGTTTTGTGAGGCTACTGGACAGCGCCATTTATTTTAACAGCTTTTAGCCCAGTTTTCTGGTATGTGATTATTAGAGCAAAGGCTGAAAATGTACTTTATACACATACTATAAATGTGTGATTTAAGAATAGTGTTTACTAAACCAACCTGCTGTGCGTTGGTCAGTGGTAAATTTGAGGAATTATTAAATCGGGTCTATGCTGTGAGGGTACTATAATCTGCAAAGTTTGCTATGAGTTTCTGTGTGTCTTGTGGCACATAATCGTTCAGCTTGGATTATGGAAGACGATAATTCCTGTTGTTTCATCTCTGTGCTAGAATTTAAGCTCAACAAGTGTGAGGTGTTTTATTTTGGTAAAATAACATAATGGTAGGTGCTATAGGCTGATTTATACTGTGCGTCAAGCTTGCGCTGTAGCCTACGCAAGTGGGCAACACTGTTGTGAGCATTCATGCTTGTGCGTTCGTGTGTCTGCGTCACTCTGCAATTCGCGCACATCACGCATGCACACACTCCTGCCCATGCAGGGCTTCAAGGTTATGGTAGTCTTTCTCGGGGTAAGCAAGTTTAAAACGAGCGTCTTTTTTCGTAAAATCGAAATGTGTCCTCCATAATTTCAGAGGTCTGTAAAGCTTTATGGAAAGCATTGCAGCCAGAGTTCCTTCCCTGCCCTTCAGTTGCCCAATGGGAAGCTATTGCAGCGTAGGAGGAAATGCGATGCTACCAAGTGGACCAATCACAGTTGTTGCGGTCTGCGTTGCCACGACACGTAGTTACGTCTTGGGAGAGGTGTGTGTCAGGCTACGGTGTAGGGATCTGCATAGGCACTGCATAGGGTTCGCAGCTACGCCGTACCTACGGCATCAATTTGACACAGAAGTATAAATCAGCCTTAAGATGAATAAGGGGATCTTTTTAGGCTGTAAGGCCGTAGGTCCCTGTCAGTGGTTATATAGGTAGATTTGGTATGAGGAAGTAAAGAGACATGCTTGTCTTGAAAGGTTGTGGCATAAAGTATAAAAGTTGACATGTTATTTTGCAACTTCACAAAACACTGCTTAGGCCAGTTCTGGAGTATTGCGTGCAGTTTTGGTTACCACAAGATGTGGTTTTACTGCAGAGGAAATTCACCAGGATGTTTCCTTCATTGGATAATTTCAGTAATGGAGTGATTTTGGATAGGCTGGATTTATTTTACCTAGAGTGAAGGAGGGTGAAGTGTGACCTTGGAGGTATGTACCATTATAAGGGGCATAGATAAGGTAGATAGTTGAAAGGAAGTATTCCCGTATTAGGGCTGCCAAAAGCAAGAGATCAGAGGTTTCTCGTGAGAAGGAGGAGTTTCAAAGGGATTTGAAGGGAAAACTCCCCACCCTTCCTCCCCACACGGTAAGTAGTTGACATCTGGAACCCACCGCCAGAGGAGGTGGTGGAGTCAGGTACTGTCGATGCATTTCAGAGGATGTTTAGACGTGCTCAAATAGCAAGACACTGTAGGATACAGACCTCCTGTGAGCCTGCAAGATTTGTGTAGATGGGCAAAATGTTTGAACTTGGTAGGCCAAAAGAGCTTTCTTTGTGCTGTACAACTTAGTGACTCTAATGGGTTCCAGGCAATCCAAAATGCATCTTTCACTGAATTAATGATTTTCTAACATAGGAGTTAATAAATTATTGTATTATAGTCACTTGTACGGAGGTACAGTGAAAAACCTTGTTTTGCCTGCCATCCATATAAATTACTTTTTACAATAGTGCATTGAGCTAGTACAAGGCAAAACAATATCGGAATGCAGAATAAAGTGTTTCAGAGAAAATGCAGGCAGGCAGGTAATGAGGTGCAAGGCCATTACAGGGTAGCGGTGCACAGAATGCTGGAGGAACTCAGCAGGTCAGGCATGATCTGTGCAGCTAAGTGGACAGTTGGTGTTTCAGGTTGAGACCCTTTATAACAGCTGGCAAGAGAGAGGGGAGATGGTCAGTGTAAAACAGTTGGTGGGGGAAGTATGATGCAAGAGCTGGTGAGTTATAGGAAGATGCAAGTTAGGAGGAGATGATAGGGCAGGTAAGGGAGGGGGAGAAGAGTGAGAATGATGTGAGAAGCTGTGAGGTGATAGGTTGAACTAACAAAGGGCTGAAGAAGATGGAATCTAATAGGAGAGGGCAGTGGGCCATGGAATAAAGGGGAATAAAGCAGATGGGGAGGAGTACCAGAGACGAATGTGTGGATGATAGGGAGAACGAGAAAGTGGGCGAGGTGAAAGAGGGTGATGGGACTGGTGGGATAATGGGAAAGAAAAGTGGGGAGTGGTTACCAGAAGTTAGAGAAATTGATGTTCATCACTTTGGAGACTACCGAGATGGAATATGAAATCTTCAGCTTGGCAATAGGGGAGGCTGTGAGCGGAAATGTTAGTGTGGGAATGGGAAGTGGAATTCCCTTACACTTCCTCTCTCACCACCATTCAGGGCCCCAGACGGTCCTTCCAGGTGGGGCGACACTTCACCTGTGAGTCGGCTGGGGTGATATACTGTGTCCGGTGCTCCTGGTGCGGCCTTCTATATATTGGTGAGACCCGACGCAGACTGGGAGACCGTTTCACTGAACGCCTACACTCTGTCCGCCAGAGAAAGCAGGATCTCCCAGTGGCCACACATTTTAATTCCACATCCCATTCCCATTCTGACATGTCTATTCACGGCCTACTCTACTGTCAAGGTGAAACCACACTCAGGTTGGAGGAACAACACCTTATATTCCATCTGGGTAGCCTCCAACCTGATTGCATGACCATTGACTTCTCTAACTTACGTTAATGCCCCACCTTCCCTTCATACCCCATCCATTATTTATTTATTAATTATTTTTTATTATTTTCCTCTTTTTTCCTCTTTTTTTCCCTCCCTCTGCCCCTTTTACTATAACTCCTTGCCCATCCTCTGGGCTCCCCCCCCCGCTTCTTTCTCCCTAGGCCTCCCATCCCATGATCCTCTCCCTTCTCCAGCCTCGTATCCCTTTTGCTAATCAACTGTCCAGCTCTTAGCTTCATCCCTCCCCCTCCTGTCTTCTCCTATCATTTCAGATCTCCCCCTCCCCCTCCCACTTTCAAATCTCTTACTATTTCTTCTTTCAGTTAGTCCTGACGAAGGGTCTCGGCCCAAAATGTCGACTGTACCTCTTCCTATAGTTGCTGCCTGGCCTGCTGCGCTCACCAGCATTTTTTGTGTGTGTTGAGTGGAATTCACGTAGTTGGTTACTGGAAGATCCTGGCTGTTGGTGGAGGTGCTCGATTAATATTAATATGCGTCTAGTCTCATCAGATGTAAAAAATTGACACTGGTGAATTCATGTTTGACGTCCTGCCTCACCTGAAAGGACTTTTTAGGGCTCTCAGTAGTGGAGAAGGTGAAACAGAATAGTGCTGGGGGTGGTCAGTGGGGAGGGATAAGCAGACAAGGGAGTCGCAAAGGGAGGGGAGGGGAAGGTGTGCTTGGTGGTAGGATCCAGTTATAGGTTATTGGGTTGTCTCTCTACTGGACATATTCCCCCCACCCCCCATTTTTTGTAGATTTGTACAATATTTTCATGGCGGTGCAAACTATTTTGGATCTATAGGTGAAATAGGCTGTTCAGGTGATTGCCATAATGCAGAAGTGATGGATAATCCACACCTACCTCATGCACGGCAACAAGAGCCCGAGATGACCAGCTTGAGTCTCATCACGAAGTGGGAGCACCACTCCAGCTTCCCATTTCTGTTGCTATATGCGCCATCGATTTCTCAGTAGCATCCTTCTCCAAAACATACTGCCAACTCTCTCTCAGGTGAAAAGACCTGACATTTGTAGGACAGAGGATCAGTCAGGTTCCCTTTTCTAGAAAATCTGCCTGAGCTTTGACTGCAGTTGACTCTGATCCTCAAAGACTAGTTCACATTGATTATATCTGCTCTTCAGTCTGTGAGCCCACTGTTGGTCTGAGTCGAAAACATGGTGTTGACCATGTTCATGAGTGATTCGACTGCCTCATAGAGGGAACAGAAGTGGAGGGAGTGAGCAGTTTCAAGTTCCTGGGTGTTAAGGTCTTTGAGGATCTAATCTGGTTCCAACATATCAATGTAGTTTTAAAGAAGGCAAGACAGTGGCTGTATTTCATTAGGAGTTTGAAGAGATTTGGCATGTCAACAAATACACTCAAAAACTTCTATAGTTGTACAGTGGAGAGCATTCTGACAGGCTGCATCACTGTCTGATATGGGGAAGGGGCGACTGCACAGGACCGAAAGAAGCTGCAGAAGGTTGTAAATTTAGTCAACTTCATCCTGGGTACGAGCCTACAAAGTACTCCGGACACCTCAGGGAGCTGTGTCTCAGAAAAGCAGCATCCATTATTAAGGACCTCCAGCACCCAAGCCATGCCCTTTTCTCACTATTACCATCAGTTAGGAAGTATAGAACCTGAAGACACAGACTCAGCGATTCAGGAACAGCTTCTTGCCCTCTGTCATTCGTTTCCTAGGTGGACGGTGAAGCTTTAGACACTGCCTTCCTTTTTATAAATATAATTATTTCTGTTTTTGCATGATTTTTAATCTATTCAATATATGTATACTGTGATTTATTTATTATTATTTTATTTCTTTTTTTTTTCTCTTCTATGTTATGTATTGTAATGTACTGTTGCTGCTAAGTTAACAAATTTCATGTCACATGCCGGAGATAATAAACCTGATTCTGACTGTCTCCTCTGGTTGCCATAGAAATGTTCCTGGTGGGCTCTGTAGAGGTGGCCCACCTCCTTGCACAGGTTGCCTGCTTGTACTCTTCGTCATCCTTAGTCTGGCCTTGGCACGTAGAGGCACTCGTAAGGATAGTGAACCAACTTCTTGACTATTTTAGATTCGAATTGTCACTGAAAACTCTTAACTTTTATAGATGTACTGTTGAAAGAATCCTTACTGGCTGCATCCTGGTCTGGTGTGACAATTTGAAGATGCAGGAATCCAAGAAGCTCCAGAGAATAGTAAACCCTGCTCATACATCATGGGCACAGCCCTCCTCCTCCACTGGTAATATCTACATGAGGCTCTGCCTAAAGAAGGCAACATTTATCATCAAAACTCCCCGCCATCCAGGCCATGCTATCTGTAGCTCCTGCCCAACAGTAGCTGTGAGAAGAACTCTGAAGTCCCACACCACCAGGTTCAAGAACAATTACTTCGCTTCAACCATTCAGTTCTGGCAAAACCTTAATTCCTACATTTTAGCAAAATTTATAATCACTTTTCACTAAATTGGACCTTGCTTTTTTTGTTCTAATTGTGTTAGTTATTGTAGAAATTATATATAATTTGTTTTTCCTGTGGATATCGTGTATCTGATGCTGCTGTAAGTTTTTCATTGTACTTATGCATACATACACTTATCCATCTATTATACTACTAAAACTCTCATGCTCTGTCTGTTTATCTGTTTGTGACCTCCGATTAGCGCAAACGGTGCATTACAGTGGCACTTTTTTTTGGCTAAATCAAATTAAAATGCGCTAACTTACAGAATGCAGGCAAAGTTCAGGGTTATATATTTGTATAAAACTGCTCATTCACCAAAATAAACAGGCTCCCTTTTAATCCGAGACCCGATCAGCCATCATGGAAATCAGGACGCGACAGCCCGACGCATGTGCACGGCCAGCCTCAGCAGCGACACCTACGGAAGAAAAGGGCAGGGCAGCTCTATTTCGAGGGGTCACATTCTGCTAATCACCATCAGCATGTGCAGGATTGGGACAGATCTAACTGCCACCCATCAATAAGAGATAATTAAATCTTATTGTAATGACGTACTTCGAGACACCCATAAAACCCTTTGCTGCAGTCAAAGGACAGCGGTGACTATATCACGTCCATTTAGGAGAGCGCCAACCACATCATCAAGAGTAATCAGCATCCTTTGGTGTTACTGCTTCGTATCTTCTATCCAGCATTAGGGTAAAAAGATGGTTAGCCTAATTATGCCGCGTGGAAAGGGAAGGGGGACATTATGGTCAAGAGATGACGCCAGACGTCGTCAGAAAGCGGCAAGGAGAGGGAGAGAACAAGAATCGGATGAGGCCAGGGCCGCATGACTCCAGGATCAAAGAGTCAGGACAAAAAAAGATGAGAGAAGAAGAGACAGAGGAGGAGAGGCATGCACGTCTCCAGGATCAGAGACAAACAACAAACAGCAGAAGAGATAAAGAGACCAGGGATGAAAGGGCTGCATGTCTCCAGAACGACAACGAGAGGCACGAGAAACCAGATAAACCAGAAATTATGCCATCAAAAGTGTCCTTTGTTAAATGAGGAGCAGCTATATTTGCTTTGCTACGCATCATTCTTCTTTAATAAACTGAGGTTTTCTACTTCAGTTTCCAAGGCAAAGCGATACCAGTAGCATTCAGGAAAATTTAATGTTCATTCTGGTCACATCAGACTGCACTGCCCTTCTCTCAAAGGGCACCCCAACGGGTCACCCCGTTGTCTAGTTTGACAATAAACATTCACTTTGACTTGCTTGGAGTTTCTGTAAACACTCAGGATTCAGGTGTCTTCATTGTTGGTGTACCCTCTGACTATGTTGTTGCAGCTTCCACTGACTAGAAAATTCAATAGTGGTATTGGTATCAGAATTAGTACAGTGGGTTGTGGTTAATTGTGTGGTTGCTTATTTGGGACGATTTTTAAAGAACATAAACTAATCGAGACATAGCCAGGATTCCTGTCTATTTGGGAGACTGTTGCCGAACAGTTTCTAACTAGCGTCAGACATGTGGGCTTGTGTACACTGTGCTTTGAACAAACAATTTTTAAATAGCCTCAGTTGCATGTGCTTGCGGGCCACCTGGGGCACCGGCGATCTTGTGCAGCACAGCTCAATGGATGTGATGAAATATTCCCATTTCAGCCTGATACAGCTGAGAATCACAACAGCTTCCAAGGTCTGTACAGTTAATAAAGATGTCTTAATGTGATTGGATAAACTATTCCTGCTTAAAACCGATGGCAACAGTGCTGATTGTGGCCGTAGTTCTTGCTGGAATCCTCGTAGGAAACGTGGTTGCTGGCCAGGGGTACAGCTGTGTTTAAGACAACAGTGTCATAAACTCACTAGATAGACCCACTATCTTGCTGGCAAATGTACAGTCTCTAGAAATAAAATCGAAGATCTCGGAACTAGAGTGCTTCATCAGAGGGACGTTAGGACCGCGTGCGTCCTTTGTTTCATAGAATTGTGGTTACCCTTCTGTACCAGATGCAGCAATTCAGATTGATGGGTTCACCAGACACTAGACCAGAAAGAAGGCAAGACAGTGGCTATATTTCATTAGGAGTTCGAAGAGATTTGGTTTGTCACCTAAAACACTAAAACTTCTATAGATGTACTGTGGAGAGCGTTCTGTCAGGCTGCATCACTGTCTGGTATGGGGGGTGGGGGGTAGTGCACATGATTGAAAGAAGCTATAGAAGGTTGTCAAATTAGTCAGCTCCATCTAGGGTTCTAGCCTCCATAGTATCCAAGACATCTTCAAGGACTGGTGCCTCAGAAAGGTGATGCCATTATTAAAGACCCCCATCACCCAGGACATGCCCTCTTCTCATTGTTACCACCAGGAAGGATGTTCAGAAGTGTGAAGGCACACACTCAGTGATTCAGGAACAGCTTCTTCCCCTTTATAAAATGTTTGATTTTGCTTTACAGGTTTCCCCCGTCATCCGAAGGTAGAGCGTTCCTATGAAACAGTTCATAAGCCGAAATGTCGTAAAGCGAAGAAGCAATTACCATTTATTTATATGGGAAAATTTTGTAACCATTCACAGACCCAAAAATAACCTACTAAATCATGCCAAATAACACATAAAACCTAAAATAACAGTAACATATAGTAAAAGCAGGAATGATATGATAAATACACAGCCTATATAAAGTAGAAATACTTTCCACAATCATTGCCTGCACTGTTCTCCGTAGCGAAAATCTCACACAAGCGCTCTCGGCAGAAAATCTCACGCAAGCGCTGTTGGCAGAAACACACTCTCCTGTAACCTTTAAGCTATGAAACTGCCAAATCATACCAAATAACACATAAAAATAAACAGCCGATATAAAGTAGAAATAATGTATGTACAGTGTAGTATCACTTACTGGAATCGGGACAGCGCCGAGCACACTGATGATGGTGTGTTAGGCTGAGTCGTCGCAGTTTGGGGTGGTGCAGTGGCCCCACCCTCCAGGCCGCCGACCGATACATTGCCGCGAAGCATGCAGGAGTCCAGCGGTAGCCGGGACGTACCCAGCACATCTTTAAGAAGAAAGCCGAAATAAACATGCTAATTAATTAGGTGCCGCCCAACATGTAATTGTCGGCACAGACTAGAGGTGATTGCTGATTGCACCTAATTAATTAGCATGTTTATTTCGGCTTTTTTCTTAAAGATATGCTGTGTGCCTCCCGGCTACCGCTGCATTCTCCGGGAATCAGTATCTGTCCGTGGCCTGGGGGTTGGGGTGGTGGGACGCTGGGGTGTCATCTCATCGTTGTCTGTTTCCATTAGAGCAGGCAGCTCATCTTCTCCTATGACTGCCCGCCTCGATGTCGAAGGTCGAGGTTCGTCGTCTGCTGTGGCTGATGTGGAAGGCTTGCTTGACTGCTGAGCCTCACGCATTCGTCTATCATACAGTTCTTTGTAAGCACTCAAACCATCCTGCAAATATCCCCTAAACCTACGTACCCTTTCAAAATTAAAGTCGTACTTTATCATTGCAGTGAAAATCTCATGCAGTTGCTTTACGTTCATTTCACAAAAGAATTCGGTTTCGATTGTCATCCTTTCCTCTTCCAATTGCATCAGCTCTTCATCTATCAGTTCTTGGTCATAGGATGCCAAAACCTCTTCAACATCATCTTCGTCAGCTTCCACAAGCCAAACTCATGTTGTCCTTACTTCATTCACCACGATCAAAACGCTTAATTATGTCTAGTTTTACGCTAAGTATAACACCCTTATGAGCTCTTTTAGGCTTTTCCGATACCTTAGAACTCATCTTGCAAATGGCTGCTCACAGGCACGTGTTAAAGCAATGCCGTTCCCAATCCGGGGGAGAGCGGCTGCTCGGGGTGCGCACTGCCTTTTATTGCACGCTGATTTTTTTATCGCACGTTGATTTCTTTTGTAACAGTGAAAACACCTTCTGTTAGCGAAAACAGGGTACTAATGTAGGTCTTTCGTAACAGTGAGGTTTCATAAAGCGAACGTTCGAAAAGCAGGGGACACCTGTATTTTTAATCTATTCAATATATGTATTTGCTGTAAATGATCTACTTTTCTTTCCTTTCTATATTATCACGTATTGCACTGTACAGTTGCTGCTAAATTAACAAATTTCATTACACATGCCAGTGATAATAAACCTTATTCTGATTGTGTTCAAAAAGCAGTGATTTTTGTCACTGACAGTTGGTGAGAAATAAGCAGTAAGATAATTTAGAACTCTCTTGCTTAGTGCGGTTTTTAGCTTTTTAGCTTTCAAGCTTGGAGATGCAAGAAACAGCCGGGAGAAAATGAAATTATTTCACTTCCTCAAGTTAGGAACTATGAAGAGTTTGGAGGCATGGACAGTCATTTTGAATGCTGCAATGAGAATGAAGATTTGGAGAATGCAATCGTCAAGAATTGTATAAAGGCATTGAATTATGTACACTAGGCGGCTGCGCTGATTTTGTTCATTTAGAGTCAATCAAACAAAGAAGACAGTGTATGCTGGGTGAATTCCTCTGATAGCTATTAGGAACTAATATAGTTTTATAATACTGTAGTTACATTGATAGTGATCTAATTGGTTCTGTATTTCATTTAAGTACATTTTTACTCAGTTAAACTGTAGTTTGTCTTTTTTATACAGTATATCTAAACTATTTCTATGAAATGTTGGCTAATTGCATGAACTGCTTAATTGGGCCAAAATGTACTGGTCTCAATGTGGCCCAATTAACCAGAATCCACTGTATTGGTTTATTATTATGTGTTAAGTTATGTAGAGAAAAGCTTTTGTTGGCATGCCATCCAGACAGATCATGCCATACAGAAATCTATTAGTAATCAAATGGAAAACAGAAAGCAAGATATGCTGATACAGCTACAGAGAAAGTGCAGTGCCGATTAAAATGCAAGGGCTATATTAGGAGATCAGAGTTCAAAAGTTCATCTTTAGTATAGGAGAAAAAAGCAGTTGATAAGTGGGATAGAAGCTGAACTTGAGTCTAGTGGTATGTACTCAAGGTTTTGTACCTATTGCCCAATGGAAGTGGAAAGAGAGGATGACTAGGGTGGGGTGGGGGTCCTTGTCTTTTGCACATTGGGTGCTTGCTCCCTCTGTCATGTGCAGATTTTCATTGATTCTACTTGTGTTTCTTTGTATTTACTCTGAATGCCCACAAGAAAATGAATTTCACTGCATTATATGATGATGTGCATGTACTTTGATAATAAATTTACTTTAAACTTTTTGAACTTTGATTACATTGACTGCTTTCCTAAGGTAGCCGAAAGCTTAGACAAAGTCACTCGAGGGAGGCAGGTTGGTGATGGACTAGGCTGTTTTCACAGTTCTGTCATTTCTTGCCAGCATGGGAAGAGCAGTTGACATGGCAGTGTGATGCATCCAGGTGGTATGTCATCTATGGTGCATCAATTTAAAAGATGATAGGAGTCATCAGGGACATGCCAGATTTATTTAGTCTTCTGAGGAAACGAAGGGATCGGTGTCCTTTCTTACCTGTAGCATCCACATGTTGGATCAGTACATATTGTTTGTCTTCCTCCATGTTCCTGAAATTGTTGCAAATTCCTTGGCCTTTTGCTGAATCACTGCTGCGAAATAGCGTTAGCCTGGACATGATTAGCATTGTGATCCAATCCCATGTGCTCAGCGATTCAAGAACAGCTTCTTCCCCTCGGCCATCTGATTCCTAAATGGACATTGAACCCGTGAGCACTGGCCTCATTTTTTTTTAATGTATATTACTTTTGCTTTTTGCACTATTTTTAATCTGTTCAATATGCATATACTGTCATTGATTTACTTATTATTATTATTATCTTCTATATTATGTATTGCATTGAACTGCTGCTGCTAAGTTAACAAATTTTACGACACATGCCGGTGATAATAAACCTGATTCTGATTCTGATCAGTAAGAATCCAATCCATACCCTGAGGGAGTTATTTCAGGGTTCTCGCATCCAAGCTGTTTTAATTCTAACCAGATGCTCTCATGCCTAAAATTAAAAAATGTAATAATTTCTCCAGGACAATCAATATATCTCATCTTGAGAGTGTTTATTAAAACAAGAGTTCATGTAGGATACCCTTTATGTATTCTGCTGTTTGCTCCAACCATAACTGGGAACCCCTGAGCAGTTTTAAGTCTGACGTTGCTTTTCACTGTCAAGTTAGTTCTGGCTGGACCTCTTCCCAGCTTCCAGAATGTTTCTGGAGCATCTCCACCTTCTACCCATCGATGCATGAGGATGATCGCTGCTGCTCTGCGTAGAGAACTGAGAACATTTCAGTCAATTGCCGGATAGCGAGCAGGGCGACCTCCAACACTTCTGAACTTCGTACTGACGACCTTGAGGGCATCAAGCTGAAGCTTCCCTGAAGCATCCAAATCTCTGGTCGACTCAGATGCTACATCATGGATCACTTCCAAGTGTCTTCTTGGAATTGACTCCCACTTTCACATCAGAAAGGATGGATGCTGTGCTCTGTGGATGATTGGCATTGGATGATCCCCAAATCATGGGAGATTGCAATTTGGGTTTTTGCCAGTGGGCCAGATATTTTTATTATGTGCACATATCTCTTGATTGCTCCAGCAGTGTCCCTATTTAAGTCTCTGTGGCTGAAGTTGTGTCTCTCTAACCTTTGCCTTATTCCAAGCCAACCTTTCTCAGTGTCCTGTCACATGCAAATTCCACCTCCTAAGCTGTCCTCTAAATTTACAACCAGTGGCAGTATCTGGGGTCTGTAATTTTTTTTTAATATATTTTTTGATCCCCCATCTTCATACTCCCTCTTTTCACCACTGTGTAACTAGTTTGTAAATGTTGCTGATCTGAGAGGGGGAAGGTCTGAGGGTGGTGGTGTGATCAGGGCAGTACCTGATCCACAGCTTGTAACTCCAGAAGTGATGGTGTGACGTGTGAAGGATGGTTAAATATGAAAATAGGATCACGAGTTATTTTGGATTTGTTGCTGGGCAAAGCTCCAATGATGACCGTCCTTAATGGCAGTTGATGTCATGCTTAAACTCTGGCAAAGGCTGCATCTGGTTCTGTTACACCTTGAACTACAACAGGATGTGTTTATCAGCTTCAGTGAGTGTATTTAATGCTCCTGACATGCTAAGTAAAATAGTATACAATCTGCGAAATCTGGGTTTGAGACTTGCAAAGTATGTAGCACGAATGCAACCACTTCATGTTAGAGAGGGATTATTGATGAGTGGTGATGTGGATGGTGATCCAAGTTTCTGAGGTGTATCTGAGCTTAGTCGGTGGGACATGTCATTTGAATTAGCATTCACTGACTTTGACAACTCTTGTAGATTTATTGAACTTGTGCTGCTGCTTCCAAATTTTCCCAGCAAGATGACTAATGGGGAAGCCATCTGGTCTCCTGCAGATGGAGCAGATTCCTCCTCTTCTATCTTCAACAAGGCCACGAAAACATTGAAGTTGTTTCTTTCTCTCTCTCATCTTCCCACACTCATCCATAATTTGGAAGGATGAAATTAAAAGTTCTGTTGGGTTTTGTCACTGAACGAAAACTGCTGAAGACAATGATAGATACGGCTACCTGGAGCACTCAAGTATAAACTGGCACAGTCTAAATATGATTGAAGCCCTTGGAATGGTCACTAGCATCAATTCTCTTTGTTATTTCCTTAAAAAAGAATTCAGTCAAGACATAATCTTTCCTTAACAGATCAATGAAGGTCTGTCTTAGATTAATCTAAAAGACTCGTACTGTTTCTTGGAATTGATTTTAATAGTTTGCCCAAGCCTCAAGTTAGACTAATTGCCTTGCACTTACACAGTGAATCCCTACCAACATCTGTGAACAACATATCAAGTGAAGTTTATTGTTTATTGATGTGTGCCAAGTACAGTGAGGTACAGCTACAATGAAAAACTTGCAGCAACATCACAAGCACTTAGGTACAGACAACACACAAACATCAAATATACTAGGCCGTGAAGGGGGGAAAAAGACTGTGGAAAACAGGACATTCAGGCAGGGAAAAGAAACAATCAGAGACACGTCCATGATAGTGCAAGAATGATCCATTGTATTCTGTTCCTGAGGTGCAGGTCAGATCATGTTACTAATCCCTGGACCCCTAACTCCCCTCTAATCCCCCAAAACAGCTTTACAAACAATTAAGAGAAAACATTTTATAAACAATTAAATCTGAGTTGCAACTCAGAGGTCACAACCCACACCATTTGGATTAATTGTGGTTACACCACCACAAGACCTAAAGTATTATAACTATTGCCTTAACTATCACACTTAATCATTAAGTTGTTATATTTAAAACAAACATAAGTGAATCTTACACTAAGATCCCAACCAACATAAAAAGATTATAAGAGAAACTTCTGTATGGCAGTTGGTGTACAAGGGTTATCCCTTGTTAGAGGAAGTCACGTCCCAGCATTTTCCAGTTGTCAGTGGCATACAGTCATCCTCAATTCCAAGAAACTGCCTAAGAAGGAGAAAGGAGGTTTTATTTTCTTAATCCAATTTTCAAGCAGGACAGAAAAAGGGTATCAGTCAACTGTTAAACGCTTAGTTGTCTCAGCTGAGATTTTATCTTATCAGATGCATTTTTTTCCTGTGCTCTTCCAGATTTTTAAAAATATTTGTTTATTATAGTCACATGTACAGAGATGGAGAGGGCTTTGGGAGAAAGCTGAAATTTAAAGAAATCTGGAAAATGAGGGGTAACTTTTTACATAGAGAGTACTGAGTTAATGGAATGAGCTGCCTGTGGAAATGGTTGAGGCAAGTACATTAACAATACATGAAAGGTATTTAAATGGACTAGTTGCAGGCAAACAGTTTTGGCTTAAATGGGAATCTTGGTTACATAGACCGGATGGGCCAAAGGGCCTGTTTCTATGCTGTGTGACTTTAACTGCACTCAAAACTTGAGTGCAGATAGCCTTCGATTGCATTAGAGTGTTACGGGTGGGATGTCATCCAGAACTTGCTGCCTGAAAGGATAGACGTAAAGCTGTCATTGTATTTAAAGTATTTGGATGAGCATTTTGCATCCCACGGTCGGTGTAGCTATTATCCAAGGACTGAAAAGTGGGATTGGCTAGATAGCTTTGTGTTGGCTGGTTAACACTGGACAGCAAATTTTTCCAAAAGTGCAGATTCCTCAGAATTTTTTTTTGTTATGGTTATGATAGACTGCTTGAAGCTGAACACAAATATAATTTCACACTACTTGTACTTGGAGAAGCAAGAAATTAACTTTTAATTACATAATGGTGCAGATGCTTTGCAACTGTTCATCATTTTTGTTTGTACTCAGTATCTGAGACTACTTGCTTAAGTATCTCACAACAGTCAGCCAGGATTGATGGATTCCAGTTGCCCTGATACCGTTTCTGCATGACCATGATGTCCTGGTGAAACCTTTCACCATGCTCGTCACTGACAGCGCCAAGATTCGCAGGGAAGAAATCTAAATGGGAATGCAGAAAAATGAATCATTAGTGACATGTTGCACTTCATGAGTTTGTATGCTTGAAGTGTGTTGTCAACTAGCTGCATGTAATTTGGGGCTGTATAGTTGCCAAGAACATTTTCAACAACATCAAACATCCTTGAATGCTTTCCATGCGATTTTCTCCGGTGCCATTAGAAGTTCTTCGAATTGCCTGTAATTGATGGCATTTTGTTCAATTTGTGGACCAATGAAAAGGTCTTCCTTAATCTTAGCATCAATTATTCTGGGAAACATTTGTCTCAAATATTGAAATCCTTCACAGAAATTTTCTTTTTGCCTGGTGACTGCAGATTCCATCCTTGCAGTCTTGAACTCAGTAATTCTGCTTTTGCTTTTGATAAACCCAAGTCTCTGACCAAGTCATTTGACTCAGATTGAATAATCAGATGAGGCTCACTCAACATAAAAGGTTCAAAATTTGTATCGGTGTCCGTGTCGTTTTCCAGTAACAGAAACGGGCAGGGCCGAATAAATTGTGTTATCATTGTGGCAGTGACTCACATACACCAAACAAATGCAGATTTAAAGGCGAAACTTGCAGAAAATGCAACAAGCTAGATCATATACAAAGAGTTGGTTTGGCAGACAAAAATAAATGGTCTTCACAGAGAAGAAACAAAGCTAAAGTTAAGTTGCAGTTTCAAAAAGAGCACTAATCTGCATGCTGTTAGTGAAAAATCTGATCATGATGAGAGTGACACAGGACTGTGTAGCATTGAATAAGTGTGTGAAAATTAACAATAGACAAGCAATATAGCTTGCGCCAGAAGTGAATGGTAAATTAATTAAAATGGAATTGGGCACTGGCTCAGCTATTTCAGTCATTGCACAAAATAAGTTTGAATGTCATTTCAAAGGTACTAAACCAGTGGCATTTTGGAAACCTGTATATATCCAATTAAGAACTTACACCAGAGAAAAGGTAACTCCTTTGGGAATGACATTTGTGTTATAGGGTCATAGAAAAGTACATAAATAGAAATAGGCCCATCTCGAACATGCAGAAGCTGTTTAAGCTGTCTACCCCGATTGATCTGTACTGGGACCATAACCCTCCAGACCCTTACCATCCATGCACCTGTTCAAACTTTGCTTAAGATTTGAAATTGAGCTTGCATGCGCCACTTGTGCTGACAGCTCCTACCATGTTTTCATGACCCTCTGAGTGAAGAAGTTTCCCCTCGTGTTCCCCTTAAATTTTCACCATTCATCCTTGACCCATGACCTCTCATTGTTGCCCCACCCCAACCTCAGTGAGAAAAGTCTACTGGCATTTACCCTATCGATACACCACGTTTGTATCAAGGGCTTCAATCATATTTAGACCGTGCCAGTGCGACAAAAATTATGCTCAGATTGACAGATAGGCTTTGAGTTTGGTTTGTGGTGTAAAATGTTTCAACCAGTACTTGTATGGGAGAGAATTTATCCCCATGACTGACCATCAAATACTAGTGTCCATTTTCAAAACTCAGAAGTGTGCTCCACTAACAGCAGCACAGATGCAGAGATGGGCTCTGTTTCTTGGAGGACACAATTACAAGATCAAATTCAAGAGGACGACTAATCATGGAAATGCTGATGGATTATCCCCTTTAGCCTTGGAAAAGGAAGTACCGGGAAAAATTACTGATAAAGATACTACTCTTGACAGATTCTCCCTAAAGCAAATCAAAAGTCTCTTGATTATGGCAGAAATGATTCAAAGAGAAACCAGAAAAGACCCCACAATGTCTCGGGTCTAAACGGCTACTGAAAATGACTGAAATTTGCAACAGAATTCCCACTTCTGCCATTTTATTTTTACCAGAGCTGGAATGAACTTGCCCTTGACGGGTTGCTTTATGTTGTGTTACAGTCACACTTGGATCTCCTCAAACCCAGTCTCAGAAGAGTAGCAGGACAAGCAGCTGAGACAAATTGAAGGCTCCTAAAACAAGGAGGTTCAATGTTTCACTCTGGGACAAGCAGTACTCCTGGCAAAGGACTACAGAGATTATCTAAACTGAGTACTCGAAAAGATTAAGTATAGAATTGGACCACTTCCCTTTACGGTGGAGATTGTGTCTGATGTCATCTGGAGACAACGCATCAATCAGTTGAGGAAAACAGAGTCAAATGATAGTGAAGAAAGTTGGCTACCATTATCTGAACCATTCCAGAAGTTCGAGTCAACTGCCACTACCACAACCACCACCAGGGAGGCCCCAGAATCTGAGATTGCTTCACACCCACAAGTCCCACCTGCCAAGCAGTTGAACGCCCTTGTCAGGAAAGATGTTATCCCACAAGAGTAAGAAATCCTCCACAGTGATTAAATATTTAGACCTGAACGGAACAACTTAAAATTTACTATGCTGTGGATGTCTGTATATAGTAATTGTGATATATAATATACTGTTCATCAGCCCACAGTAAGAGAAATTGTCTACAAATGGAGGAAATTCAATATTGTTGCTACTCTCCTTAGGAGTGGGCATCCTGCAAAGATTATGTGAAGAGCACAATGTTCAATGCTGAAGGAGGCGCCAAGGGTAACAGCAAAAGACCTACAGAAATTTCTAGAACTTGCTAAAATCTCTGTTCAAGTGTCCACTATAAGAAAAACACTGAACAAGATTGGTTTCATTCCAGAACAAAGGAGATGTCCTCCGTCCTCAAAGATAGGGACTTTAGTTCCTCCACCGTCAATGCTGCCCTCAACTGCATTGCTTGCATTTCGCGCATGTCTCCCTCACCCTATCCTTGTACCACCCCACCAGGGATAGGGTTCCTCTTGTCCTTGCCTACCACCCCACCAGACTCTGCGTCCAGTACATTATTCTCCAAAACTTCCGCCATCTAATGGGATCCCACCATCAAGCACAACTGTCCCTCCTCCCCCCACCCCCCACACACTTTCTGCTTTCCACAGGGATTGCTCCCTGCGCGCCTCCTTTGTCCATTCGTCCCTCCCCACTGATCTTCCTCCTCGCACTTATCCTTGTAAGTGCATCAAGTGCTATACCTGCCTCTACATCTCCTCCCTTGCCCCAGACAGATGAGGAAAAAATTCAAACTTTTTGGCAAAAGTGTGCTCCACTGTGTTTGGAGGAAAAGGGACACTGCACAGCAACACCAAAACCTCATCCCAGCTGTGAAGCATGGTGGAAGGAACATCATGGTTTGGGGCTGCTTTGCTGCCTCAGGGCCTGGACAGCTTGCAATTGTTGAAGGAACAATGAATTCAAGATTGTATCAAGATATTTTACAGGAGAATGTCAGGGTAGCGGTTCATCACCTGAAGCTTAATAGAATTTGGAAGATGCAACAAAACAGTGATCCGAGCCCATGAGTAAATCAACAACAGAATGGTTTAAAAAGAAGAAATATTGTGTTTTGCGGTGTCAGAGTCCAGAACTTAACCCAATTGAGATACTGTGGCATGACATGAAGAGGGTTGATCATGCAAGGTATCCCAGAAGTATTGATGAACTGAAACAGTTTTGTATGAGGGAATAGTATAAAGTTCCCCTTGCTGTTGTTCAAGTCTGATCAGCGGCTACAGGAAACGTTTGGTGGTGGTTACTGCTGCTGAAGGAGGTGCTACCAGTTACTAAGTGCAAGGGTTCACATTTTTTTCCAGCCTAACTGAATGATTAAACAATGTGTTCAATAAAGACATGAAATGTGCAATTGTGTGTGTGTTATTAGTTTAGGCAGATTATGTTTGTCTATTATTGCGACTTAGATGAAGATCAGACCACATTTTATGAGTAATTAATGTAGAAAACCAGGTACAGGTTTCCCCCGCCATCCGAAGGTAGAGTGTTCCTCTGAAATGGTTCGTAAGCCAAAATGTCGTAAAGCGAAGAAGCAAGTACCATTTATTTATGTGGGAAAATTTCTTGAGTGTTCGCAGACCCAAAAATAACCTACCAAATCATGCCAAATAACACATAAAACCTAAAACAACAGTAACATATAGTAAAAGCAGGAATGATATGATAAATACACAGCCTATATAAAGTAGAAATACTTTTCCACAATCATTACTGCACTGTTCTCCGTACCGAAAATCTCACACAAGCGCCATCGGCAGAAAATCTCACACAAGCGCTGTTGGCAAAAACACGGCGCAAGCGCTGTTCAGTAACCTTTAAGCTATGAAGCTGCCAAATCATACCAAATAATACGTAAAAATACAGTCGATATAAAGTACAACGTTTGTAGAAATAATGTATGTACAGTGTAGTATCACTTACCGGAATTGGGAAAACAGCGCCAAGCACACTGATGATGGTGTGTTAGGCTGAGTCGTCAGAGGTTGGGGTGGTGCAGTGGCCCCACCCTCCGGGCCGCCGAGCGATACATTGCCGCGAAGCATGCAGGGATGCAGCGGTAGTCGGGAGGCACACAGCACATCTTTAAGAAAAAAGCTGAAATAAACATGCTAATTAATTAGGTGCTGCCCAGCACGTAATTGTCGGCCCAGATCAGTGCCGATTTCCGATTGCGTTGTCCCTGATCTGGGCCGACATTTACGTGCTGGGCGGCACCTAATTAATTAGCATGTTTATTTCGGCTTTTTTCTTAAAGATGTGCTGTGTGCCTCCCGGCTACCGCTGCATTCTCCGGGAATCGGTATCTGTCCATGGCCTGGGGGTTGGGGTGGTAGGACACGGGGGTGTCATCTCGTCATCGTCTGTTTCCATTAGGGCAGGCAGGTCATCTTCTATCTCTGCGCGCCTTGATGTCGAGGGTCGAGGTTCGTCATCTGATGTGGAAGGTTTGCTTGACTGCTGAGCCTCACGCATTATTCTATCACACAGTTCTTTGTAAGGACTCAAACCATCTTGCAAATATCCCCTAAACCTACGTACCCTTTCAAAATTAAAGTTGTACTTTATCATTGCAGCGAAAATCTCACACATTTGCTTCACATTCAGGTCGCTATTGCATTTGGTTTCAATTGTTATCCTTTTTTCTTCCAATTGCATCAGCTCTTCGTCTATCAGTTCTTGATGATGGGATGCCAAAATCTCTTCAACATCATCTTTGTCAACTTCCACAAGCCAAACTCACTTTGTCCTTGCTTCGTTCACCACGATCAAAATGCTTAATTATGTCTAGTTTTACGCTAAGTGTAACACCCTTACGAGCTCTTTTAGGCTTTTCCGATACTTTAGAACTCACCTTGCAAACGGCTGCTCACAGGCATGTGTTTAAGCAGTTCCGAATCCGGGGAGAGCGGCTGCTCGAGGCGCGCGCTGATTTTTTTTCATAACAGTGAAAACACCTTCTGAAAGCGAAAACAAGCGAAAACAATGTAGGTCTTTCGTAACAGTGAGGTTTCGTAAAGCGAACATTCGAAAAGCGGGGGACACCTGTAATTGCAAAGGGTTCACAAGCTTTTTCTTGCAACATATATGTATGTTTCATAAAGTGTTATTGTTCATTTAAACAATTAGTTCTGGGCTGTATGCATAAATATGTGAATTATATTCGTCATCTCGCTACCATATGATTCGTGCGCACCTCTCTGAAAGTAAAGTCTAGGGTAGACCTGCATTTTGGACTCCATTATCTTCCTTTGAATTGGTTTAAAGTTTTGAAGTTAGAAATTATAACAATAGGGAATTGCCCTGTCCCCACCCAGCAGAAGATGCCAGTTGCCTCGCAGAAGAAAGCAAATTCATCTCCAGCCGGTCTCCCAAATGTTGTAGACGGCCTATTCTATCAAGGTGCTCAAGATGTAAGTTGGGACGTCTGAAGTTGCAGCTCAGTTTTAGTTGTTTTGTTTTAGTTTTTTGGGGGTTAGTAGAGATGGTTTTGGGGACAGAGAGGGGAATTAGGCGTCAGGTCAGGTCAGGTCTTTAGAGACAGTGATGTGGGGGAATTAGAGGACAGCCCAGAATCTTAAGTCTCTGCTCCACATTCGAAGGCCAGTGATGCAGACATGGGCATCGTTGGGCAGACCCACCTGTTGTTGGGTTCCAGAGCGGGCAGGAGGAATGCTGACACCTTGGTTTTGTGTATTAGGGAGAACGAGTATTTGAGGTCAGATTAGAAGCCTGTGACTCTCAGAGTCTGCTGGGGGAGTCGAAGGCTCAATGTCTGCATGTCCAAGTCCTCATCTGCGTCCGAATCCAGGTCTTGCTGGAGGCTGAAGACTGCCTTAGGGTTAGTGGACTGTGTATATGCGTGGGTGGGTGGGGGGGGGGCCCTTATTTCACTGTTGTTTTTGTTACTTGTTCTGTTCTGTGTGGATCTGCTGAGCGTTGTGGGCATGCTGTGTTGGCACTGGAATGTGTGACAACATTCGTACTCTGCCTGTGGCACAGCGTTGCGTGTGTTAGTTGTTAATGCAAACAAAGCATTTCGCTGTGTTTTGATGTACACCTGATAAATGAACTTGAATCTTGAATCTTTTATCAGCATTGTATCTTACAAATTAGGAGCAGGAATTAGCAATGTGGCCCCTTAAATCTGCTCTCCACTCACTAATAGTTTCTGATGCGGTAACCTTACTGCTCCCCTAAGCTGGTGATTATAGATACAACATAGGAACAGGCTCCTATAATAGACATTCAAGTACCAATCTGTACATTTTTCATCCATATTGAAACTTTAGTTTTACTTTTCTTCTTCCAATGTTTTTTTTCCCTTTTTTCTCCTTTTTCTGTATGTCTTACTGCCATTCTGTGCTGCTTCCATGCCAACCCCACTGAAGCCTTAGTTTTATCCTTGCTGAGGAGATGAGTATGGAGAATCAACACTCACAAGCTAATTTGCAGAAGGCCTTTGGTAATAGGGAGAGAGACATTGTTCAGGATCAGTGATCCTATGGGGATTGGATCTAATCCACTGATTTCCCATCTGGGAATAGTGGAGGATGGCTGAGCAGCTAGCTGGAGTAGTGGTTTCTAAGGGCTCTCCCATTCTTGGAATGGCAAGACATGGCATTGTGAATGTTCCATCTTGGTTCACTGATGCTGAGTATTTCCTTGAGGCTGGCATTTGGGCTTGGTGAGGGTAAAGTGGGTCGAGGCATGGGGGAGAGGGAAGCCAGGATGTGGTTGTGGGGAAAGCACTGGTGTTTTGATGTTCAGGGCAGGAATGAATCCAGTCCTGGGGGGTTTATTGGGATCATCACATCAGGAACAGTTGTCGTGCAGGAGGAGAGCCTGAAATCTAAAGTAAGTAATGTACCACAGTGCAGGTCACCTCGGTCAGCACTAGAGAAATAACATTTATTGGCTATGTTTGTCCAGTGTCAGGTATCTACATGATTCAGCTTGCCAAAAGGTACATTGCACAGGTTATTCAATACAGTCCAGTCATATATTGGGATTGTTTTGTCAACAAATACATGGTGAATTGACAAATGTAAGAAGGATGTCCGCTGATAGTATTTCTTGTGTGTGTGTGTGTGTGTGTGTGTGTGTGTTTGTGTGTAATATATATTTATGAATGCAGTTTATTTTTTTTAAATTCTGGAGTGATGTAAAACAACTCCAAAATAGCAATTGTTATGTTTCACTCCTGGAAAAAACTGTTATTTTCTACCAGAAAAAAGTACAAGTATAGCTCAAAGTACAGGTGGTATGCAGGATTTGAAAGTTCAGTTCGTTGCCACGATAGACAAGTAGCTGTGAAACAGATGGCATTAACTTTCTACTTTCTGTGAAATTTGGGAGAGAAACATATAATTTTGTCTACAATCTGATAACTACTACATTACTCAACTATGTAAAACCAATAATAATAGTATCCTTTCATCACCATTGAAAGCAAAACTTTTAACTGCCTCAGTGCGACGGCATATTTGGACCTTCCACTTAGAATAATAATCTGTTCATTCTTTGAATTTTAGTACTTTAAAACTGAGTTAAAATAATCGAATTAACGTTCGGAGCTGCTGCTGTGATAAATGATTTGAAATTACCGTTTTTATTTTACCAAAATATATTTGGAAATTAACTGTAAAGAGTGAAACATTGAGTGCACCCTCAGCCAGTTCTCTTAGTACTTTACTAAGTTCTCCTAGAAGAAGATATAAATCTTTTTAGATTTACTTCATTACCACATTGTGGTATTTTAGTAATTTGTTTTTAATCTGTAAGTGAGATCAGTGGATTCGATTTTGTTTTCTTTTCCCCCATAGGTGAAAATGAAATCCTTAACAGTCTGCACAAGATTGCAAGCAAGAATAAAATCTGGAGATCTTACATTGGAATGGGCTATTACAACTGCTCAGTACCACAAGCAATTCTCCGCAACTTGCTAGAAAATGCAGGATGGTAATGCTTTCTCTTTTTATATGTACAACACCTCAGTTGGTTAACTTCAGGAGTGGTTACCCCGTCGTGGTGGAGTGAATAACAGAAATGCTTGGTGTATGTTCTATAATTCATAGAATGTCCTGGCTATAGACCCTCGAGACCTTGCAAGATGCATACAAAGTGCTGGAGGAGCTCAGCGGGTAACGCAGCATCTATGTATGGGAGTGGGCAATGGATTCTGGATGAAGTGTCTGAACCGAAACACTGATTATTCGCTTCATGTATACTGCCTGAGTCACAGAGTGCCCCAACACTTTGTGTGTTACTCTAGGTCCCAACATCTGCAACCTCTTGCGTCTCTTATCTTGCAAGATAGATAGACAACTCTCTTTGCAGAGTAATTGTGGAGTCTGTAGCCTTGAGTCAGACAGGGGTAAAAATGTTTCAGTGCTTCCTATCCCCATCTTGTTTGCACTGTAGTTGCAACACCGTATCACTGTTGACCTGACGGTTAAGGAGGAAGAGGTTGAAAGGGAATCTGAGGAAGGATTTTTAACCTAGTTAGTGGAAGGAATCTGGATGCAATGCCTATTGGGTTGTGCATATGGGTGCTCTCAAAACATTCAAGATGTATCCAGCTGAGGAGATGAATTGAAAAGGTGTGGATGAATACAGGCAAATTATTGGTGAGTGGGATTAGTGTAGATAGGTCATTGATGAATGATGCGGATGTGGGGGGCTGAAGAACCTCTTTCTGAGCCGTGTACCTCCATCTCTCTAAGATAGCCTTTCTCAGCCTTCATGCCCTGGAGGAACTACTCAAGTAATTTTCAGGTCTCGAGGAACCCCTGCGTAAAAATTATATCTACAGTTCGCAGTACGTTAGTGTGATCAGCCAGTTTTAGATATAATAATCTAAAAATAATTGCCAATGCTCTTTTGAGTAGAGAATAAATTTTTAGCTGACCTTTCTGGAAAAAAAAAGGTAGTTAAGTTTAGCTAATCTTTCTTAAAATTAATCTATTTCCCTTTCATATATTTTTAAAAATCATAAGGAAAACATAATTAATTTTTGTTAAATTACTGGCTTAAACAAAAATGGGATTTAATTTTTCTAAAGGTAAGCTTGGTAGATTTAATTTAAATAAAGGCTGCAAATTGATTTTAATTAAAAGCTTTACTATTTGATTTGAGATTCCAATAGTGGTTTAAAATAATCAGCACTTATACATATTGTATGGCTGTGATTTGTAGTTAAGTGTCTTCTCAGTTTTGCTGGAGCCATTACTGTATTTGTAAGTTGTTTGCTACAGACTAAGCACAATGGAATAGGGGTCAATAAAATATTTTAAAAATGGCATAATAAGTAACTAAACAAGAAAACCGCAAAAAAAAAAGACAAATTCACAGTGAAATTCACTTCTTGCCTACACAACCACCTTTTGTGACATTTACAACAACAGCAAAGTGGCAGTCCAGGTGCGTAAAAATTCCTTCTTTAGAATGAAAATTTCCCTCCAATTTTCTACTACACTGGTACCAATATATTCATTCTTGTAAGTCAGTTGGTGGTGCATGAGAAGAATTTGGGGGAGGTAATTCAGGAGGGAGAGGTTGACAACACAGGCCAAGGAGGGTGAGTCCATTCAATGCTCAGAAAATGCACTTCACACTCATCAGCCTACCGTCCTCCCCTGTGAGCAATACAGCGCTCACCAAGTATCATCAGCCCACCCTATCTTGCATGAGAATAAACAAGGTTCGTACTGAGCACTGCCATACTAGCTTGAAAGACATCTAACGAGATTGAGAACTGGGCTGCTCGGTCACTGCCCACCACTGTGAGCATTAACATCGCGCCTTGCACAAAGTTCAAATATTGATGTTTATTTTTTTCAATCCTGATCGCTTGTGGAAACTTAGTTGATAAACCCTGCTCTAAGATACTGAGGATTTGAAAATAGATGAAGAGTGCAAACAGCAGTTCCGATTTATTCACTGTTAGAACAGAACATTGGAATGAACAGCACAGGAACAGGCCTTCGACCATCGAAATGAACAGCGCAGGAACAGGCCTTCGACTATCTGACAGAACAGCACAGGAACAGGCCTTCGACCATCGGAATGAACAGCACAGAAACAGGCCTTGGACTATCTGACAGAACAGCACAGGAACAGGCCTTCAACCATCAGAATGAACAGCATAGGAACAGGCCTTCGACTGACAGAACAGCACAGGAAGAGGCCTTTGACCATCAGAATAAACAGCATAGGAACAGGCCTTCGACTGTCTGACAGAACAGCACAGGAACAGGCCTTCGAGCATTGGACAGAACAGCACAGGAACGGGCCTTCGACCATCGGACAGAAGGACAGGCCTTCGACCATCAGACACAGGAACAGGCCTTCGAGCATCGGACAGAACAGCACAGGAACAGGCTTTCGACCATCAGACAGAACAGCACCGGAACAGGCCTTCGACCATCGGACAGAACAGCACCGGAACAGGCCTTCAACCATCAGACAGAACAGCACAAGAATAGGCCTTCGAGCATTGGACAGAACAGCACAGGAACGGGCCTTCAACCATCGGACACAGGAACAGGCCTTCAACCATCGGACAGAGGAACAGGCCTTCGACCATCAGACACAGGAACAGGCCTTCGACCATCGGACAGAACAGTACAGGAACAGGCCTTCACCATCGGACAGAACAGCACGGTGACAAGCCTTTGGCCATCGGACAGAACAGCACCAGAACAGGCCTTCGACCATCAGACAGAACAGCACAGGAACAGGCCTTCGACCATCAGACACAGGAACAGGCCTTCGACCATCAGACACAGGAACAGGCCTTCGACCATTGGACGGAGGAACAGGCCTTCGACCATTGGACTGAACGTCAAACAGAACAGCACAGGAACAAGACTTTCGACCTACAATATCTGTGGTGTGCATAGTGGCAAATTAAACTAGTCCCTATTGCCTACATATGATATTATAATTCTCCTATCCTGAAAATGCATATACCTATCTAAAAACCTCTTAAACATCACCAGTAGAAAAGGAGATCAGGACTGATTAAACCACATCTGCTTGGGGTTAAGTGCTGATGCCTGAAGGATAGTGGCCTTAGTGTTAGTTCTGCAATGGCATGCAACCAATTCATATCTCTGAATGATGCACATAAAATTAGTGCTCTGGGAAGACAGTCTAGAATGGTCCTAGTTATGGATAATAAATTTTGATCCTTTAATTCTTACCTCTAATTTCCATAACATGGTCCTGTAGTGCAATAAGAAAAGATGTTTGTTAACTTTGCTGCGGCAATTGTTCCAGCATTTTTGAGGGATTTGAGAAGGATTCTGATCTCCTTCTCAAATCCCTTCTCAAGACGTGTGGCCCTCCTCCTGCAGGATAGGAGAATGTGGGTCAAACACGGGCCAGTGGACCAGTTGGGCTGAAGGTCCATTTCCATATTGTACCAGTTGACCACCTTGAGTCTGGCAGTCGGTAATCCGGTTCCACCGCTGGTTCAGACAAAATATTCACCAGCCTAATTTCAAATCTCTCGCGTCGCCACGATTTTGGTGGTACCATGAGCCCAATCAGCTGTTGGCACGGTCTTTAAACGAAGCAAGTCATTCTTCTCTGTTATTCTGCATTTATTTTTATAACCTGAGCTTATCTCACCCCAGTCATGTCTTCATTGAATGAAGGAAGTGCTTCTCATGGTGTAAAGTGCAAACACCATGCTTTATCTATATAAGATAAGGTCAAAGTTCTGAAAAAAACTCAACAGTGGTGTATCTGAAAAGCATAGGTGACCTGTATCACATTGGTTCTTCCACAGTTTATGATAGAAAGAAACAAAAGGAGAAGTTGCTCCAGTTCTTTGCTGACAGCGAATCAGAAAACCAGATGTGCATGAGGAAAATGACGGAAGATGTTCACAACGAGATAAAGTTCTCATAAAGTGGTTTAAACTCCACGTCAGCGAAGTTGGAGAACTGTCAGGAGAGATGGTGAAGGAACAAGCGAAATCATTTCATGAAGAATTAGGACTGGATTATGAGTGTGTTCAGAGTGAAGGGTGGCTTCAGCATTTTAAGCAGCAACTTGGCATAAGATTTCACGCAGTGTGTGGCACGAACGGTCAGCCGACAAGGAAGCAGCTGCTGAGTTTGTTGATGAGGTAACTGTTAATTTCTGATGAAAATTTGAGTACCGAGCAGGCCTACAATGCAGACAAAACCACCTTATTATGGCTTTGTATTCCAAGATGATCACTGACTACAGAGGATGCAGAATCACCAATGGGTTATAAAGCGTCAAAAGATCATGTCACTGGGTTGGGCTGCTCTAATGCTGCAGGAGCCCACAGGTGGAAGTTGCTAGTCATAAGCGAGAGTTTACGTCCCAGAGCTTTCAAAGGTATGATGCAGTTTCCAGTAATTCACCATGTCATCAAAAAAAAATGGATAACAGCTGACATTTCATTGGAATGGTCTTTGTTCCAGAAGCGAGAGCTCACTGTGGCTCTGTTGGTCCGGACAAAAATTATCCGATAATGCTGATTTTAGATAACTGCTTTCTGCATCCAAAAGCAGAACTCTTGGTACAATGTTTGCAGTATCTACCTGCAACCAAACTGTACGTCATTAATTCAACTCTTGGACAATGGAATATTATGCTCTTTGAAGGCTAAATATCGCTCCCTATTTGTCAAATGGTTACTGAGTGCAGATTGCTCTGGCAGACTAGTACAGGAATTGTGAAAGAACTTAATGTGAGCGATATGATTTATGGAGTTGCTAATGCTTAGAAGTTGGGAGAAGCATCAACACTGAAAGATGAACAGCATAAATTGTGGACAGGTTTAATGTCCGAGTCTGCACCTGGTGAGGAAATTGGAAATGACTTTATAGGATTTAGGGTTTCAAAGCAAAAACAGATTGTACATGACCTGCTTTCTTGTGCTAAAGATCAAAGTAATCCTGCTGCGAAGGATATTACATCAAGGCTGGATGCAGATAACATAAACGAGTGGATGGGTATTGATGTTAATGAACCTGTTCATCATTATACTGATGCTGAGATTGTGCAGATGGTTGTAAGTCCAGGGACAAAAGACAGTGGGGGAGAAGGTAGTGAGGAAAGTGGGGACGAGATTGTCGAAAGAATGTCCATTGATAGGTTAATTTGTCTGACAGGTGAACTGATAAAAGGTCTCAGGCAACACAATTTTATTACTGAACAATGAATGATGAATGTGCGCATGCTGCAAAATAAACTAATTAAAGAAAGACCAAAATACATGAAACAGGTTAGCTTGCAGGATATTTTCAGAAAAATAGCTACAAAAAGTGCAAGACAGGAGTCAACACTTGAAAATTCAGGGCCGTCAACTTTGGCTCACCCAGATGTGCTGCCACCACCAACACCAGTTCTTGAAGATGCTGTGCCAACTTCACCCGCCACCAGCAAGTCATGAGGATTCGATTGTTTTTCAAGGTGAAACACAGGACAATCCTAATGACATCCACTTTCAGACATGTAACTCTGCTTCGTTGCACAATCCAATTCTTTAATTTGGAAATGGCAATAACCAACCTTATGATGTAAGTAAATACAGATAGGTATTTTGCCTGTACTGTACTTAGAAACCATAGAAAAACTACAGCACAGAAACAGGCCTTTTGGCCCTTCTTGGCTGTGCCGAACCATTTTCTGCCTAGTCCCACTGACCTGCACACAGACCATATCCCTCCATACACCTCCCATCCATGTATCTGTCCAATTTATTCTTAAATGTTAAAAAAGAACCCGCATTTACCACCTCGTCTGGCAGCTCATTCCACACTCCCACCGCTTCAATAAATTTCACTTGCTTTTCATTTGTCATTCTGTTTTACCGTATTATCCAACTTGTATCATTTACAGGGTACTTTAACGGCAGGGTGGAGGTGATCATCAAGTAGGTTAGAGGTGCTTATTTACTTAATCCTCACCTAACCATCTGTGACTCGGCAAAATCACTAATCCAGTACTGCACAGTTCCCAATCATTCTGGATTTGTCATCTTGTATTACTCAATAGCCTTTTGATGCAGCAACCCTATTCATCTTACTTCAAAATTATCTTTAGAATTATTTCAAATTATTTTAATGTGTGTGGATAGAAAAACTTGATATTTTAGGTGTAATGTGATCTTTGTATCAATGAAATTTAGAAAGTAGATTGGCTTGCTGATATATTAGTCCATTCCAAATGCTTTTAAAATGCAGTCTGGTAGAATTTGGCTGGGTAGGTGCTTTATGACAGGGCAGGCACTTGTCAATGCCACCACTCTGCGCTGCCTACAGCATAAGCAGATTTGCCTTTGTTTGTGTTGCCTTTGTCTGTGTTGTCATTGTCTGCGCTCATTTCCAAACTTTTTTTAAAGGTGCTTCTGCTACTGCAATCCCTGTACACTTGGTCCTTATCCTCTAATATGTTATCTACAGGTCAGCATACAGTGCCTATAAAAAGTATTCAACCCCCCTCCTCCCAGAAGTTTTCATGTTTTATTATTTTATAACATTGAATCACAGTGGACTTAATTTGGCTTTTTTGGACACTGATCAACAGAAAAAGACCCTTTCGTGTCAAAGTGAAAACCGATTTCTATGAAGTGATCGAAATTAATTACAAATATAAAACACAAAATAATTGATTGCATTTGTATTCACACCCTTTAATATGACACGCCAAATCATCACTGGTGCAGCCAAGTGGTTTTAGAAGTCACATAATTAGATAAATGGAGATCACCTGTGTGCAGTCAAGATGTTTCAATTGATAGTGGTAAAAAATACACCTGTATCTGGAATGTCCAACTGTTGGTGAGTCAGTATCCTGGCACGTACAACAACTGTTGCCTGGGTGCTTCATTGGAAAGTGGCAAACAGAAGGCCACTGTTGAAAACAACTTGCATGAAATCTTGATTAGAGTTTGCCAGAAGGCATGTGGGAGACTGAAGTCAGCTGAAAGAAGGTTCTATGGTCTGATAAAACCAAAATTGAGCTTTCTGGCCATTAGACTAAATGCAATGTTTGGCATAAGTCAAACACTGCACATCATCAAAAACACACCATCCCTACTGTGAAACATGGTGGTGGCTGTATCATGCTGTGGGGATACTTCACTGCTGAAGGCTGTGGGAGGCTTGTGAAGGTAGAGAGTAAAATGAATTCAGAAAAATACAGGAAAATCCTGGAGGAAAACCTGATGCAGTCTGTAAGAGAACTGAGACTTGCGAGGAGATTTGTTTTCCAGCAAGATAATGACCTCAAGCATAAAACCAAAGCTACACATGGATGGCTTAAAAACAACAAAGTCCTTCAGTGGCCATGTCAGAGTCCAGGCCTCAGTCCAATTTAGAATTTGTGGCTGGACTTGAAAAGTGCCGTTCACTCATCATCCCCCATGCTGTCTGACAGAGCTTGAACAGTTTTGTAAGAAGGAATGGGAAAAAATTGCAGTGTCCAGATATGCAAAGTTGATGGAGAGCTATCCACACAGACCCTGCTGAATACTGACTTGAAGGGGGTGAGTAATTATGCAATCATTTATTCTGTGTTTAATAATTGTAATAAATTTAGACCAATTTGTAGAAATTTGTTTTTCACTTTGACCCAAAAGGGTCTTTTTCTGTTGATCAGTGCCAAAAAAGCCAAATTAAATCCACTGTGATTCAGTGTTGTAAAACAATAAAATATGAAAACTTCCGGGGGGGGGGGTGCCGCTGAATACATTTTATAGGTGTTGTATTTAAGAAATTGGGCTCGGGCCCCATCTTGAAATTTTTTTGAGCAAATGTATTTTTTGTGCACTGATTGAGGAACCAGTCATTGTCTTTCCAAATTAGTGATCAGCTTCCAAACCACTTACGTTAAGTGGTTTCCCGCTGTGCACACTTCTGAGAGAGCAGTCTTTGTTTATGCTGCTGTGCCTTGTTATTTAAATATTCATCACTCCTTCCAGCATCTGTACGTTGAATTGATTTGGTTTGTGAAGTAATGTCACTTTCTGTTAGGTATTCAAATAATTTGATGTATTTATTAATGTGTGTAAAAAGCTACTACAATATTAAAGAACATTTATGATTTATTTAGGTGGTGATTTGGGTGAATTGAAGTGGGGCTCGGTAGTAAAAACCAGCATTTTTTATCGTGTGAGAATTCTGTTTCCCTAGCCCTCAGGTATCAAAGATTTTGCTGTTTATGTAGAAAATGTTGTTGAAAAATGCCTTGAATTAGTATTTAAAAGAATTGAATAACTTGGTGGTTAAGAATACTGGATAAACATGTAGAGATCCGTTCCCTCTCTGGATTTAGCGGTTGCTTTCCACTATGACAGCTGAGGAATTTAAAATTGAATTTTTAAAAAATATGTCTGCACTGTGAAAGGAATGTGGCATCCTTGTTTGGTCAGGTCGGTGTTACCCAGACCCATCAGTGTGGCTGACTTGTAAACGTCATGTCAGTTTGGAGGGAAATGAGGAATGACAATAAAATGGCAGGTTGCCAAATTGCACCCACTTTTATTTTTCTCCAAGTCTGTGGCATCCTACTTGATAATTTCACCTTCTCACATTTCAAGATGTGGACGTTAGTGGGCAGGCAGTCATTCACGTTCTTCCCAGTTTGCTCTTGAGGTGGTGAACGCCTGCTAAGGTGTTCACAGAGTGCTGCTGGGAGTTCCAAGATTTCGATCCAGCCAGGTATTTCCCAGTGAGAATAGTGAACATTTCAGAGCAGAATCTGTGGGTGGGAGTGTTCCTGTGCACCAATGCTACCCCCCCCCCCCATTTAATATCAGACACTGTGGCTTTGAAAGGTGCTCTCAGAGTAACCTGGGCTCAGTCATTTGATTAAATGATCAACTTCCACCTTAAATATGCTCACGGACTTAACCTCAACTGCAGTCTGTGGCAGAACATTCCACAGCCTCACTACTCTCTGGCTAAAAAAAAAAAGTCCTCCTTAACTCTGTTCTAAGGAGTTCAGGAGAATGGCGGGGGGGGGGGGGTTGGATTCTCATAGGAACATTCCAAGTGTTAAAAGGCCTGTACAGATTAGATATGGCAAAGTTATTTCCCATGGTAGAGGAGTCTAGGATTGAAGGACGTCCATTTAGACCAGAGATGTGGAGAAATTACTTTAGTCGGACGGTGGTAAATCTGTGGAATTTGTTGCCATGAGCGGCCATGGAGGCCAAGTCATTGGGTGCATTTAAGGCAGAGATAGATCGGTTCTTGATTAGCCAGGGCATCAAAGGGTATGGAGTGAAGGCAGGGAGTGGGGATGACTGGAAGAATTGGATCAGCCCATAATTGAATGGCGGAGCAGGCTCGATGGGCCAAAAGGCCTACTTTTGCTCCTATATCTTATGGTCTCATGGTCTTAAAAGGTTGCCCTCAATTTTGAGGCTGTGCCCTTTAGTTCTGGATATCCCCTCCAGAGGAAACATGCTCTCCATATCCACCTCATCCAGTCCTTTCAACAATCGGTAGGTTTCAATGAGATGCCCACGCATTCCTCATGAATAGCAGCTCAGCTTTCTGAGGAGATCGAGGGGGAAATGAAGGAGGTGCAAAAAGTGGTGTGGTAGTGTAATCTGCCTTCAGGTAATGAACAGGCTTCGCTTTTACAGGATAATACACAAAAATCACTCAGTCTAGTCACATTATTGTAATGAATGGCATTTAAAGCATATCAGACTGAAAATAAAATATTTAAAAAAAGACTGAAAGAACAAATGCGCAAGGGGAGAGAGGAATCTAGTACTGCTGTCAGTAAGTATGATTGAGTGCATGTACATGCATCAGACTTTTGAATTTAATATTGTAGGAGTTCGGATTGTCCAGAAGTTGTGTTTTCATAACCCAGAGATGGTGTATAATGGCATGGATTTCATCTACCCTGATGTAAAGAATCAGGTTTATTATCACTGATAATATTAGTGATATTATAATGATTGCTATAATTATTTAACAGTGTATATATGTGTGCTCGCGCGTGTGTGTGTATGTACTATTTTTGCAGCATCAGAGCACCAGTATAGTCTAAGCCGTAAAAATCACCATAAGTTACAAAATGCATAAATTCAAGGTAGTGTTCATGGACCATTCAGAAATCTGATGGTGGCAGGAGAAGAAGCCCATTGTGTGGGTCTTCAGATTTCTCTGCCCCCTCCCAATGGGAGCAAGGATATGGGAAAATGTGGGGAGTGGGGGTTGGTGTTAAAAAGGGGGAGTGACTACTGGATGTTAGAGAAATTGTTGGGGACCACCAAGAGAGAATAAGAGTTGTTCCTCCAGTCTTCATCTGGCTTCAACATGGCAGTGGAGAAGGCCATAGACAGACATGTCTGTATGGGAACGGGAAGTGGAATTACAACGGTCAGCTACCAGGAAAACCTGGCTGTTGCAACATCTGCTGTTCTCTCCACCTCAATATGAAGACTTGATCTAAAATGTCCAGCACTGTTTGTGTTGTTTCAGGTTCTAGCATCTGCAGTCCCTTATGGCTCCCATTTGACATACATATGGAGAGCAAATATGTACTCCAGAGTCGAGCTTTGGGTCAGGGCCAAGGCAAAAGTTACTCAACCAGGCAAGCAGCCCTGGAAGAGGAGAAGCTAGTTGTTGTTTCAACATTCCTGAGCAATGTCTTGTTTAACCATAGATCAGAATCAGAATCAGGTTTATTATCATTGGCATGTGTCGTGACATTTGTTAATTTAGCAGCAGCAGTTCAAAGCAATAGATAATATAGAAGAAAAATAAATAAATCAATTATAGTATATGTATATTGGAGATATAAAATCGTGCAGAAACAGAAATAATATATATTGAAAGAGTGAAGTAGTGTTCACAGGTTCAGTGTCCATTATCGGATGGCAGAGGGGAAGAAGCTGTTCCTGAGTCGCTGAATATCGCCTTCGGGCTTCTGTATCTCCTACCTGATGGTAACAGTGAGAAAAAGGCATGCCCTGGAGGTCCTTAATAATGGACGCTGCCCTTCTGAGACACCGCTCCTTGAAGATGACCTGGGTACTTATAGGCTAGTACCCAAGATGGAGCCGACTAAATCTATAACCCTCTACAGCTTCTTTCGGCCCTGTGCAGTAGCCCCTCCATACCAGACAGTGATGCAGCCTGTCAGAATGCTGTCCCTGGTACATCCATAGAAATCATTTTCATTTTAAAACATTTTCAAATTCATCTGTTACCATGTTTTCTCTAAAGGAGCAAAACTGAATTGAAGCAGAATGTTTACCGTAAGATGATATTTAATGGCAGGGCTATTTAGATTGTCAATTTTCATTCAGGTTATTCAAATGTGTTGTCCTAAGCAAAGGCATAAGATTCACGGCAGGGTTATTTTAATGCACTGGAGAGGAGTATTTGCTCTATTTCTGGCCCAGCATTAAAGATCCATCAGTTTGCTGGAGATACTACTTAGACTGCCAAGGTTCATTATTTATAATTACGGTTGCAATGCTTCATAAATGCCTTATTAGTTCCAGTTTCAGGCTATTCCGTATCAGACCCACCCCCATTCTTTGATACACGATTGCGGGCCAAAGCTTTCCAGTTGATGGTTGCTAAGAGGACGAAAATGTGTGTGTGCGTTGTGTTTGGCCAGCATCATCTTTCAAATTCTTGAATTAACTAACTGTTAGTTCTTTTTGACTCCAACAAATTACCAGAATAATAACAAAATTGTATCTAAATTAGAGTATGTTGTTCTTCACTATGACATTTGTTATTCAACAGGTGACCAAGATCATCAGGTTTTACTGGTTCTGATATTTTCTTTCTCAGATGGGTATGGCTGTGTATTTGCTGTTTTTTAAAAAAAATTCCTGTTGTTATGCTTGGAAATTATAGTGTACAAAAATAAATGGTGTGGGTTGGGACTGTGACATTACCACGTTACTGGGCTCATTGAAGTTTGGCAGGGGATAGGACTGGTGTCATAGGCTGAGGTTCAGTGCCTGGGAAGGTAAGGTTGGTAAGGGGGAGGACAGAAGTATAGGGGCAATATTATTTGAGTAAATTATTCCTGGCTGAGCAGAGTTCTGATGAAAATGGGGAAAGCTCAAGGATGGATGTTGGATGAGTGGCCAGGGTGGAGGAGAGACAGGGGTGTGGACACTGGAGAGAGTGTTGAGCTGGAGCTTGAGGGAGGATTAGTAGAGTCTTTGTGTTATATTTGTGGAACTGGGAAGCCAGGTGGCCATGAATAACACACATGAGAGACAGGGATGTGAGGAATAAACGTGCAGCTGTTTTTATTTTTTGCTTGGAAGTCATCTAGCCAGAATGCCCAGACGTGATAGAGTGGTGGGGATTAAAGGGGGCAGGGGTGGCATTACTATTCAGGGAAAATGTCACGGCAGTGCTCAGTCAGGACAGATTGGAGAACTCATCTAGTGAGGCTTTATTGGTGGAACTGAGGAATAAGGAAGACATGACCATGTTAATGGGGCTATATTACAGACCACCCAACAGTCCATGGGATTTTGAGAAACATATTTGTAGAGAGATCGCAGGATGTTGCAAGAAACATAAGGTTATGATATAGGTGATTTTAACTTTCCACATACTGTCTAGGACTCCCATGCTATAAAAGGGCTAGATGAAATAGAGTTTGATAAATGTGTTCAGGAAAGTTTACTCACTCAGTACGTAGAAATATGCACACTGGAGAGTGTGCAATACTTGACCTATTAGGGAATGAGACAGGCTAGATGACAGAAGTTTGTGAGGGGGAACACTTTGCATCTAGTGGTCATAGTGCCATGAGTTTCAAAGTAAATATGCAAAAACATTAGGCTGGTCCACGGGTTGAGATTCTAAATTGGATTAAGGCCAATTTCGATGGTATCAGAAAGGATCTGGCATGTGGATTGGGACAGGCTGTTTTCTGGCAAAGGTGTACTTGGTGAGTGGGAAGCCTTCAAAAGTGAAATTTTGAGAGTACAAGGCTTGTATGTGCCTGTCAGAATAAAAAAGTAAAGATAACGAGTGTAGAGAACCTTGGTTTTAGAGAGATATTGGCAGGTAGGAACAAATGAGTTACATGAGGAATATAAGAAATGCAAGATAACACTTAAGGAAGAAATCAGGAGGGCTAAAAGAAGGCATGAGGTTGCGCTAGTAGACAAGATGAAGGAGAATCCTAATGTCTTCTAAAGATACATTAAGAGAGAAAGGATTGCAAGGGACAAAATTGGTCCTTTGGAAGATCAGAATGGTAATCTATGTCTGGAGCCAAAAGAGATGTGGGAGATCGTAAATGGATTTTTTACTTCTGTATTTGGGAGACGGACACAGAGGAGAAGCAGCAGTGAGGTCGTGGACCCTATACAGATTAGAGGTGGAGATGTTTGCTGTCTTGAGGCAAATTAGGGTAGACTATCCCCAGGGTCTGACAGACCCTGTGGGAGGCAACTGTAGAAATTGCAGAGGCCCTTGCAGAGATATTTAAAACATCCTTAGTGACAGGTGAGGTACTGGTTGAAACATTTTACACGGCAAATCATAATTTATGAGGGAACGTGATCAAAGGCTATGAGGCATTCACTTTCATCACTCCATAACATGTGACCTGGCTGCACCTACACCAGAAGGTAAGGCGTCTCAGGCAACACTGAATAATGTGTGAGTGCAGTGTCTGATATCACCATTTCCTTTATCTTTTGGAAAGTCATCTCACACTGCTTTGTCCATTGCTATTTCTTCCCGATCTGTAGTTCAAAGGGTAGAGCACAGTAGCCAGGTTTCCCAGGAACCTATTATAATAACTGACAAATCCTTAAAAGGGCAACAACTTTGCCCTTGGGACATCCACCAGTGCTTGAATTTTCTCAGCACACTTGTGTAATACTTGTGCGTGAACAGTGTGACCACAGTATGTGGTGCTTGGTTTAAAAAAAAATTCACATTTCTTGTGGCGAGCTCTGATCCTGTAATCTAATCTTCTTAACATCATCTTGAGATTTTGGAGATGTTCCTTGTCGCCCTTACTAGTAAAAAATAATGCATTCTAGGGAACACTGATTGCCTGGGCTGTACCTGGTCCATTATTTTCTGCCTAAGAGCAGGTGTGGATGCTACTCAAAAAATAAGCCTATTATAGTAATAAAACTCTTTGAGTGTTTATGGTGAGAAGCAGTGGGGACTCTTCTTTCATCTCTATCTGTAGGTGGCCTTAGCTCAGTCCACGCACAAAGCCATGCTGACTATCCCTAATCCTTCCCTGTCTATCCAAATGAGTGTATATCTGGTCCCTTAATACCTTCCAGTAACTTCCTCACTACAGATGTCAGGCTCACTGCCCTATAATTCCCTGGTTTATTCTTAGAGCCTTTCTTAAACAACGGAACAATGGTAGCTATTCTGCAATCCTCGTGGCTAAGGATGTTTTAAATATCTCTGCTAGGGCCCCTGCAATTTCTGCACTAGCCTCCCACAAGGCCTAAGGGAGCATGTTGTCAGGCCTTGAGGATTTATCCACTCTAATTTGCCTCAGCACAGCAAACACCTCCTCCTCTGTAATCTGTATATGGTCCATCACCCCACTGCTGCTTTGCCTCACTTCGATAGACTTCTTGGCAGTCTCCCAAGTTAATACAGGTGCAATAAATCCATTCAAGATCTCCTCCATCTCTTTCGGCTCTATGCATAGATTACCACTCTGAACCTCCAGAGGACTAATTTTGTCCCTTGCTATCCTTTTGCTCTTAATGTAGCTGTAGAATCCCTTTGGATTCTTCTTCGCCTTGTCTGTTAGAGCAACCTCATGTCTTCTTTTAGCCCTCCTGATTTACTTAAGTGTTCTCTTGCATTTCTTATACTCAAGTATTTCATTTGTTCCTGTCTGCCTGTACCTGCTCACATCTCCTTTTTCCTAACCAGGGCCTCAGTAGCTCTTGAAAACCAAAGATCCCTAAAACTCTTATCCTTGTCTTTTATTCTGATAGGAACATACAAACTCAGTACTCTCAAGTTTTCACTTTTGAAGGCCTCTAAATTGCCAAGTACACCTTTACCAGAAAACAAACTGTCCCAGTCCGCACTTGCCAGATCCATTCTGACACCATCAAAATGGGACCTCCTGTCCCATGATCCTCTCGTATCCCCTTTTGCCTGTCACCTGTCCAGCTCTCGGCTCTATCCCTCCCCCTCCTGTCTTCTCCTATCATTTTGCATCTCCCCCTCCCCCTCCAGCTTTCAAATCCCTTACTCACTCTTCCTTCAGTTAGTCCTGACGAAGGGTCTCGGCCTGAAACGTTGACTGCGCCTCTTCCTATAGATGCTGCTTGGCCTGCTGCGTTCACCAGCAACTTTGATGTATGTTGCTTGAATTTCCAGCATCTGCAGAATTCCTGTTGTTTGTGACCATCAAAATTGGCCTTTTTTGAATTTGGAATCCCAACCTGAAGGCCAGATCTGTTGTTTTCCATAATTACCTTGAAACTAATGGCATTGTGATCACTAGATGCAAAGTGATCCCATACACAAACTTCTGTCACCTGCCGTGTCTCATTCCCTGATAGATCTGGTACCGTCGTCTCTCCAGCTGGGCCTCCTGTGTACTGACAAGGAAACTTCCCTGAATGTGTTTGACAAACTTTTCCAGCCAGCCCTTTTATAGTATGCGAGTCCCAATCAGTTTATGGAAAATTAAAATTACCTATTATCACAACCTTAAGTTTCTTGCAACAATCTGTGATCTCTCTACAAATTTGCTTCTCCAAATCCCTCGGATTGTTGGATGATCTTTCTCCATAGGCATGCCATTATCCGTTTTGGTGCTCTGGTTCCTATCCCCCTGTAACTCTAGTTTAATCCCCTCCCACCTACAGGTGCAGCATTAGCAAACATTCCTGCTGGGATATTACTCCCCCTCCAGGTCAGGTTCAAACCATCCTATCTGTACTTGGCCCACCTTCCTTGAAAGAGAGCCCAATCATCCAGAATCCTGAAACCTTCCCTCCTACAACAAATCCTTAGCCACGTCTTAGACTGTATGATCGTCCTATTTCTAGCCTCATTAGCCTGTGGCTCGGGTAGCAATCCTGAGATCACCACCCTGGAGGTCCTGTCCTTTACCCTAGCAGCTAACTCACGGAATTCACGTTGCAGGACCTCGTCACGCCTCCTACCCACGTCACTGGCACTGATGTGGACCTTGACTTCCGGCTGCTCACCCCCCCCCCCCACTTAAGAGTGCTGTGGACTCAATCCAAGATGTCGCTGACCCTGGCACCTAGGAGGCAACAAACCATCCGGGAATCTCGTTCTCGTCCACAGAGCCTCCTTTCCATTCCCCTAACTAACGAATCCCCATCACTACAGATTGCTGCTTCTTTCCCATTCCCTTCTGATCCACAGAGCCAGATTCAGTGCCAGAGACTGCTGTGTCTTTCCTCTGCTTGCTCATTTCCCCTCTAGCAATATTCAAAGTGGTCCATCATTATCTGTGACAGTGGTAGAGCTGCAGGATTTCGTTCTGCTCTGTTAGTTAAGAGATCACTTCGTGTTGGCACTCTTGCCAACATCTGTCATTGTTCTGAATTGCTGTTGAGTTAATGATTAGCTTTCATTTAGTCATCACCTTGGAACAAAGTAACTTCCTCAATATCATGGTTTTTGAACAGGTCCTTGTTCACCATCTATCAGCACATTTTAGCTTTTGCGTAACTTGGCTGTTAAGTAATTCACTTTCACTGCTGACGTTTTCATTTTAAACATTATCAGTACTACCCTCTGAGATCTAATTTTATTGTATTGCATTGCCACATGCGTATCCACAGGTGACTGCACAATGTTTAGTCTTCCTCGGACCCCGAGAGACAACCACCATTAGTCCACTAAGGACTCGTAAGGTTAAAATAAAAATCATGTAATACGTGGCAACAAAAATGCACAGTTATGGATCATTACACACAGGGGATGAGATTCAGGTTTTTGTTGCCTTTTTAAAGTGTCTGCAAGTGTATGTCTTTGTAATCAATTGTTTTAAGCAGGCTGTTACAGAGGCAGCATGTAACTGCCATTCAGATCTGCTGTAGGTCTATATACTGACTTCATAAAATAGTGCAGAATAAAGCTGGAAGGCAAGACAGTGCAATGTTATGTAAGTATTTGGTAACTGCTTTTCTGGTGAGATAGAAAGTTTTGGAAAATAAATTATCGAAATTTACCTTTTGGAACAAATATAGATAGGAAGTTGAACATGGAGATGTATTTTCCACCGCATTATCTCTACCTAGTTTATTGCTTTCATTCTAATATAAAACAAAATCAGCTAAATCCTGCCCTGTAATACAGAGGTCATCATACACAATCCTTTGGTATCAGCAAAAAAAGGTTCATTGGATTATCAATCTGTTCTCTTCATTGTGTATCGAATTAAGATGTGGAACCAGGTCTTTCTGAAAACAAATCTGGCTATTAAATCAATCTGCTCTTGCTAGTATGTACTTTATTTATACTGTCCTGTTGGTTTTGAAATAGCTAGTTAGCATTTGTTAGTCTTCTCCAGATAATGCTATTTGAAAAGTGATGTGAAATATAACAGTGTTGCTTATGGGTGGTGCATAAAAATACCACTCATAATTTTTTAGCTTTTGCAGTTTTAAGATTCTGCTTTACTGTACAAACTTGGCCAGAAGTTAAACAGTTTAGAAATCAAAAGAATAGCAAATTTTAGAAATCAAGAGATAGAAAAACTCAGCAAGTCTGGCAGCTTTCTGTAGAGAGAGAAGTGGAGATAGAGGAAAGCAAAATTAATATTCCAAGTCAATGATTCAATTATTTTCAGCACTGAAGTTAGTGTTTGATTTTCTTCCTGTAGTAAACAAGAATTTATCAATACATCAGCCTGCTGAAGTAGTTTTATAAATAACAAATATAGTAAGAAGATGATTTGGATCATTTATGAATTAAACATTTGGCATTGGGGTACATATTCTTGTGTGAAAGGCATTAACAGAACATGGAAAAATACAGCATAGGAATAGGAATCAGCCCATGATGTTATGCTGAACTAACGAATATTGTATATAAATACCCCAGTTTGTCATTTGGGGCTTGGGGTTTGATGTTTCTGTTGCTGTTTTTTTTCCATGTGGGTGATGTTAGTTTTTTGGGTGGGGGGGGGGGGTTTGCGACTTTTTGTTTCTTTGTCGTGTGTCGGGGGGGGGGGGATTGTTGATGCATGCCATGGTTTTTCTGTACTGCATGGTGACCTGGAGAAGCCGAATTGTATTCTGCATACATACCTTGCTAATAAAATGAACATTTGAACCCTTTCATCTGTAGAAGTAAGATGGATTATCGAAGCAACATTAGAGCAGCTCTCTATATTAGTAGTACCAGTAGATTTTAACATTTCACCATAGACCCTTCCCCAGAGCATGAACACCTGACTTATGGACAACCTATAACTCCATAACTCTTAAATTCAAAGAAGAACCAGCCTTGAAAAGAAGTCATAATTGTATTATCCTCCCTGTGCAGTAATTCATTACAACTGTTTCTGAAGAACAGAGGCATCCTCTTTCACTGGGGGAGGCCACATGAGAAAATTGCTTTGGAATTTGACAGTCACTTTTATTGATACTTGTATTACAATACTCGATTAAACAATATAATATCCACTGATCCTACACCAACGTATTGAAACCAGCCTCAGAGCACTCTGATTCTGTACCATTGTAACAAGGCAATGGAAGACGATAAATAAATATCCACGTTAATTGGCCCTCATCATGGGCAATTCACTGCAACACTGTGGAGATGTGGGTGATGTTGTGTATTACATTCGGACACCGTGGTAACAGATCCTTTGGCCAAACTCTCCCATGCTGACTGTTGCCCAGCAAACCGATCCCACCTGCCTGCCCTCTGAACCTCTCCGATCCACGTCTAGATGGCTTTTAAATTTTGCTGTTTTGCCAGCCACAACCACTACTTCTGGCAGCTCATTCTAAATGCACAACACTCTTTGTGTGAAATAACTGTGCTTGATGGCTCTTTTAAATCTCTCTCCTCTGATTTTAAACCTATGCCCTCTTGTTTTTTTTCTTGCAACCTCTCCCAGGGAAAAAACCTAAATCCTTTAACCCTGTCTATGCCCTTCATGATTTCATCTATCTCTTATCAGGTCACCTCGCAATCTCCTGCATGCATGCATTCGTTCATTCATTCATTATGTGCTGTGTCATATGACATGGGTGATTATGGTCTTCAAACTGTCTTTAATCTGAGAAGTTCTAATAGCTCTTCAAAACTTTTGCCTGCCAATCCCTTGATGTAACTCATGAATGTTATGCGCACTTTTTTCTTCCATCAATTTTTCCCGTCACTGCAAAATGTTTGAGCTTCTCTTTCCTCAGTATATGTCTCAGAAATTCCAGATGCTGTTCTGATTGATGATATCAGCTCTCTTCTTACTCTGGCTTTTCACAACACTTCCTCATTTGTTACTCTGTCCTTCCACGATGTTTTCATCATTCTTCTCAAAAACCACATCTCTGCTGCTTTGAGTCTTCCTTCAATTAGCTTTGATATTGTCCAACATTCTCTTCCATATGTTGGTGCGGAATGAACGTAGCACCACAACACTGCGTTTCATACCATGGAAATTGTTATTCTTTAGTATCTTGCTCAAACACTCAAACGTGCATTTAGCAATCCCAATCCTCCTCCTAATTTCAACATCAGCCTTACCGTCAGATGCTATCATGAAGTAATTGAACTTTCATGTTTGTTTAATTGTTTTGTTGCCCATTTTTGTTTGATTTCTGTATTTCTTTCTGCTTTGTTCTTTTCTTTTTCCAATATTTTTATTAAATTTCATATACTCAAATACAGAATTCATAAGGATACTTATTATAAATCAAAATAATGTAGCACAAAATGCACTATATATTAATCACACTGATACAATCATGGTATCCCATATTCATGATCAATCAAATAAAATAAATTGAATTATGAAATACAATAATATGGTTAATTATATTATTTTTAAAAATCTACACCCACTACCAAGGCAAAGCTGGTTGGTTTAAAAAAGAGAAAAAAAGAAGAGTACTTTACCATATAGTGATTTATAATAATGGCCCAGATCTATATTTTAATAACAATAACAATTCAAAGATTTTCAAAGTAGTTCAGAAAGGGTCCCATAACGTTTGAAAATCTTAATTAGGATCAGAAATCGAACAACGAATCTTCTCTGAATTTAAACATGACATAACATCGCATAACCATTGAGCATATGTGGGGGGGGGGGGCAGCCTCCTTCCATTGAAGCAAGATCGCCCTCCTAGCCATAAGAGACATAAAAGCCAGTACCCGCAAATGAGAAGGCTCAAAAATTATAGTTCGTTCCTCAAAAATACCAAATAAGGCACTCAAAGGATTGGGCTTAAAATTAACTTTAAAAAGTACAGAAAAAGTTTGGAATATATCTTTCCAATATTTTTCAAGGCTCGAACATGACCAAAACACATGAATTAATGAAGCCTCTCCATTATTACATCTGTCACAATAAGGAGATATATCTGCAAAAAAACGAGGGAGCTTGTCAATTTACCACTTTAAATTGTAGGAGGGAATGAGGAGCATGCAATGATGAAGAATTAACCATTTTGAAAATAGCCTTCAGGTCTCATCAGATAATGAAGTCTGTAAATCCTTCTCCCAATCTTTTTTAATTTTGTCCAAAGGAGCCATTCTCAGTCCCAACAACAGACCATAAATATAAGATATTGAACCATTATCAAAAGGTTTCAAATTAAAAATTACATCTATTATGTTCTTATCTGGGCTGGTAGGAAATATATATAGTTTAGATCTTAAAAAATTTCTAATCTATAGATATCAAAAAAGTGGGTATTTGATAAGTTATATTTCACTGAGAGCTGCTCAAAAGAAGAAAGATCCCCTCCAACAAACAGATCCTGAGATTGTTTAATGCCTAATCTATCCCATTCTCTAAAAAAAAGATGGTTGTAGACGGTTTAAAAAAAATTAGAAAAAATAGGACTGGAAGGAGAAAATCTCAGTAAACTGATATGTTTTCTAAACTGCAGCCAGATCCTCAAAGTATGTTTAACCACCAAACTGTCAGTTAATTTACTTAAAGATAAAGGAAGAGAGGATCCGAGAAGAGAAATAATAGAAAAGTTTGTAACAGATTTGGCTTCCAAAGACCCATATTGGACAATCCTCACGATTAATATAATATAACCAGAACATCAGATTTCGTATGTTAATTGCCCAATAATATAACCTAAAATCGGGTAGAGCAAGCCTCCATTCTTTTAAATTTTTTGAAGGTGGGCTTTATTTAATCAGAGTTTTCTGTTCTATATATAGGAAGAAAGAATCAAATCTAAAGAATCAAAAAAAGACTTAGGCATAAAAACAGATACGGCTTGAAAAAGGTATATAAATTTAGGTATAATATTCATTTTAATAGAATTAATTCGACCAATCAATGATAGACAACCAATTAGAAAGTGTCTTTTTCACATAATTCATTAAGGTTAGAAAATTTTCTTTGAATAGAAATTATAGGCCGGTAAGTTTGACGTTGGTAGTAGGTAAATTATTGGAAGGAGTACTAGGGAGAGTCAACATGACTTTGTGTGTGATAGGTCATGTTTAACCAATCTATTAGAGTTTTTCGAGGAGGTTACCAGGAAGGTGGATGAAGGGAAGTCAGTGGATGTTGTCTACATGGACTTCAGTAAGGCCTTTGACTAGGTCCCGCATGGGAGGTTAGTTAGGAAGATTCAGTCGCTAGGTATACATGGAAAGGTAGTAAATTGGATTAGACATTAGCTCAGTGGAAGAAGCCAGAGAGTGGTAGTGGAGGATTGCTTCTCTGAGTGGAGGCCTGTGACTAGCGGTGTGCAAATTTGCTGATCCAATTTACCACATTATCATCCAGATCATTGATATAGATGACAATTTGCTGATGATACAAAGATTGGAGGTGTAGTGGACGGTGAGGAAGGTTTTCAAAACTTGCAGAGGGATTTGGACCAGCTGGAAAAATGGGCTGAAAAATGGCAGATGGAGTTTAATACAGACAAGTGTGAGGTATTGCACGTTGGAAGGACAAACCAAGGTAGAACATACAGGGTTAATGGTAGGGCACTGAGGAGTGCAGTGGAACAGAGGGATCTGGGAATACAGATACAAAATTCCCTAAAAGTGGCGTCACAGGTAGATAGGGTCATAAAGAGAGCTTTTGGTACATTGGCCTTTATTAATCAAAGTATTGAGTATAAGAGTTGTAACGTTATGGTGAAGTTGTATAAGGCATTGGTGAGGCCGAATCTGGAGTATTGTGTGCAGTTTTGGTCACCAAATTACAGGAAGGATATTAATAAGGTTGAGAGAGTGCAGAGAAGGTTTACAAGGATATTACCGGGTCTTAGGAAACTGAGTTACAGAGAAAGGTTGAATAGGTTAGGACTTTATTCCCTGGAGAGGAGATTTGATAGAGGTATATAAAATTATGATGGGTATAGATAGAGTGAATGCAAGCAGGCTTTTTCCACTGAGGCTGGGGAGAAAAAAAAAACAGAGGACATAGGTTAAGGGTGAAGGGGGAAAAGTTTAAAGGGAACATTGTGGGGGGGGGCTTCTTCACACAGAGAGTGGTGGGAGTATGGAATGAGCTGCCAGATGAAGTGGTAAATGCAGGCTCACTTTTAACATTTAAGAAAAACTTGGACAGATACATGGATGGGAGGTGTATGGCGGTATATGGTCCAGGTGCAGGTCAGTAGGACTAGGCAGAAAAATGGTTTGGCACAGCCCAGAAGGGCCAAAAGGCCTGCTTCTGTGCTGTAGTGTTCTATGGTTCTGTGGTTCTAGATCTTTATAATTCTTTGTGATTATTACTCCCAAATATATAAATTGTTTTCTTACAATTTTAAAAGGAAGGTTAATATCGGATGGTATCAAATTATTTAAAGGAAACAATTCACTCTTATGTAAATTCAATTTATATCCTGAAAACTGACTAAAATTAGTCAGCAAAAGAAACATAGAGGGTAAAGCAGTTGTAACATTAGATATAAAAAGCAAGAGGTCATCAGCATAAAGCGAAACTTTTATGAATAGTACCTTTCCTTAAGATATCAGTGATATCTTTAGACTCTCGAAAGGCAATTGCTAAAGGTTCTAATACCAAATCAAGAAGCAAAGGGCTCAACGGACATCCTTGTCTGGTTCCATGTTAGAGTTTAATTGGTTTAGAATTCTGAAAGTTAGTAAGGACCCGAGCGGCGGGAGATAAGTGAAGTAATTTAATCCAAAGAATAAAATTGGGCCCAAAATTAAATTTTTCTGAGGCTTTAAATAGGTAATTCCATTCAACTCAGTCAAAAGCCTTCTCCGCATCCAGAGAAATCTCATATTCTGATATTTCCTTGGATGGAGAATGCATAACATTTAACAATTGCTGTATATTAAAATGGGAATATCATTTTTTAATAAATCCTGTCTGATCATCAGATATTATAGAAGGTATAATATTCTCGAGTCTACAGGCCAAAACTTTAGATAGAATCTTAGCATCAACATTGAGTAAAGAGAGTGGTCTATATGAGGAGCATTTAGTGGGATTCTTATTCTTTTTAAGAATAAGTGAAATGGAAGCTTCATAAATAGACTGTGGCAACCTACCCATCTTGAAGGAATCAGTAAAGGTAGAACATAAATAAGGTATAAGCAATGAAGAAGAAGCCTTATAAAATTCTCCAGAGAATCTGTCAGGTCCTAGAGATTTCTCAGAATGCAATGAGCGTATAACTTCAGTGATTTCCTCCTGAGAAATAGGTTGATCCAACTGCTTTCAATTATCAACCGAAAGTCCAGGAATATTTAATTGGTCTAAAAAATTGTTCATTGCAGTATTATCTTTAATAAAATCAGAACTATACAGTTTAGAATAAAATTCTCCAGAAGTGTCATTTATTTCAAAATGGTCAGTTGTCAAATCACCATTGGTTTTGCGAATTGCTTTAATTTGCTATTTAGCTATAAAGGTCTTCAATTGATTGATTAGCCAATAGTTTACCAGTTTTTTCTCCATGTATATAGAATTGGCTTCTATCTTTTAAAAGTTGGCTTTCAATTGGATACGTTATAAGAAGATCATAATAAGTTTTAATTTCAATACATCTTTTGTATAATTCAGGGTAGGGTGCCAAAGCATATTTCTGGTCTAATTGTTTTAGTTGATTAACTGTCAGTTCTCTATTAGCTTTTTTCTTAATATATGCAGTATAGGAGATAATTTGTCCTCTAATATATGCCTTAAAAGTATCCCAAATGATAAGACTAGAAGTCTCTTCCAACAAATTTTCTTCAAAAAAAAAGAGTAATTTGATTTTCCAGAAATTTTAGAAAGTCCTTATCAGATAACAAAGTTAAATTGAAACACCAGGGTCTGTTCATATGAGTGAAACCAGGCAGATTTAAAGAAAGATATACAGGAGAATTATCAGATACATCTATTTCTTTATATTCAATGGATCGAACTAATGGAATCATTTGACTATCAATATATAAAAAAAATCAATCCTGGTATAGGAACGATGGATATGAGAGAAGAATGAATACTCCCTTTCTGCCGGGTGAAGAAAACACCAGACATCAACAATATCACATTTCATTAGAAAGGATTGAATAAATAATTCTGATTTATTAGGTGTGGCTGATTTAGGAGAAGAACGATCTAATACTGGGTCTAGACAACAATTTAAAATCTCCTCCCATCACTAAAGAATAAAGACTCAAATCTGGTAGAAACGAAAAGAAATGCTCAAAAAATCCTGGGTCATCCACATTGGGGGCATACACATTAGCAAATACAATTAATTTATTACCTAGTTTCCCTGACACTATGACGAATCGCCCATTAGGGTCAGACACAACTTTATGTTGAACAGAAGAAATTGTATTGTCTATAAAAATCGAGACCCCTCAAGATTTTGTTCTGAATGAAGAATGAAATTATAAACCCCTCCACTGATTAAAAAGGCGTGCATTGTCGCAACTACGTACATGCATTTCTTGTAGGAAAATAATGGAGGCCCTTAACTTTTTAATACAGATTTCCCCCACTACCCGAAGGTAGAGCGTTCCTATGAAACAGTTCGGAAGCCGGAATGTCGTAAAGTGAATAAGCAATTACCATTTATTAATATGGGAAAAATTTTTGAGCGCCCCGGACCCAAAAAATAACCTAAAATCATGCCAAATAACACACAAAACCTAAAATAACAGTAAAATACAGTAAAAGCAGGAATGATATGATAAATACACAGCCTATATAAAGTAGAAATACTTTTCTGTAGCACTGTCAAGCGCAGCGAAAATCTCGCGGAAGCGCTCTTGGCAAAAGCACGGCGCAACTGCTGTCAGCAGAAACACTCTCTCCAGTAACCTTTAAGCTATGAAGCTGCCAAATCATACCAAATAACACATAAAAATACACAGCCTATATGAAGTAGAAATAATGTATGTACAGTGTAGTTTCACTTAACGGAATCGGGAAGACTCCAATAAATTGCATTTTCGTCACGGTTATACACTTGCTTATACGAATAACCATCTGATGCATTCGACAATCGCCTCTGATCTGGGCCGACATTTACATGCCAGGCGGCACCTAATTAATTTGCTTGTTTATTTCGGGTTTTTTCTTAAATGATGTGCTGTGTGTGTTCCGACTCCCGCTGCACCACTGCAGTCTTCGTGGCCCAATATCAGTCGGCGGCCCGGAGGTTGAGGACCACTGCTTAAACTATGATGCTGCCCTGGCCTCAGAAACCAATCAACCACCCATGACTACCTTTAAATTCCACTTTCATTCCCATCGTCCAGTGCTTTCTGTTTCAGCTTATTAAAAAGACTGACTGATTTCTCCTTACGGAACTTAACGGAACACCACACTTTGTACGCCCATCAATCCACTCAAGCAATAGACTTTCCATTTTATCCATTATTTGATGTCGACTGAGAGAGACCACTTTGCTACGAGCAGAACCAACAGTAACATCGGCAGCTTTCAAAATTCTTTCTCTCTGCGTATAAATGGTGCGAATGGTGGACGCAGGCAAGTTCAACACACGGACAATGTCCTTACTTCGTTCACCATGATCAATACGCTTAATTATGTCTAGTTTTACGCTAAGTGTAACACCCTTACAAGCTCTTTTAAGCTTTTCCGATACCTTAGAACTCACCTTGCTAACGGATGCACAAAATAAATCGAGATAAAGCTCGTGTTTAAGCAATGCCGGCTAGAATACAGTTCTGGGAGAGGAACTTGGCTGTTTGGGCACGCACTGCCTTTTATAGCGCTCTGCCTTTTTTCACACGCTGCCTTTTTTCGTAACAGTGAAAACACCTTCTGTTAGTGAAAGTAGGTCTTTCGTAACAGCGAGGTGTCATAAAGCAAACGTTCGGAAACTGGGGGCCACCTGTATAAGCAAACATCTTATTCCGTTTCACAGGATGATTTAACCCTTTCACATTAAAACTAAGAAAATCAATATTTCAATCCATTTTAAATACTAATTAACAGAAGAGTTAAAAGATCTGACCATAAATTATTAGAACCAGAGAACGAACCATAAAATAAGGTACTCAAACAGAAAATTTGGATGGTAGCCCAACCCAGCTTCCAGAGAAAAAAGAAATCCCTTCCCTCTCCCCTCCCCCTCCCAAAGCCAAAAAAGCCAGCCAAAGGACAGATGGCATGCTAAACCCTAAAGGCAACCCTCCCAAAGAAATCCTGCTGGCTAAACCCCAATCATTCAAGGATATTATGTTCCTACCAAGAGAAAACAGACAAAATAAACTTAGATCAGAAATCCAAAATGTAAGAGGATTCATTTTAACAATTTCAAAAAAAATATATCGAAAAGCCTCAAAAAAAGAGTAGAGTAATAAAAAAATCAAAGAAAATATCAAAAAGCAAGATATATAAATGGTCAAAGCGTAAGTTTATTAAAACCTTATTCTATCCAACATTAAAAAGATAGTTGCTCTTGTAAGAGATATAACGCAGTTAATCTTCTGCTTTCAAAAACTTCTGTGCGTGTTCAACCAATCCCAGCCATTTCTGCACACTGTTTTTCTGAACGATTCTAAGACGTGTGGGGAAGCAAAGGGAGGGCGTAAACCCTTTGCTATAAAGCAGAGACATAACCTCTTTATATTTGGCACGTTCAGCCATAACCAGTGTATAATCTTCCTCGAATCTGATCATCTTCCCATTGTAATCGATCATTCCTACTCGACGGGTGTGATGGATTAAAAGCTCCTTAGTATTAAATTCATGAAAACATAAAATAACCGACCAAGGTCGCTCTCCCGACTTCGGTTTTGGGGCCAGTGACTGGTGGGCGCGGTCCAACTTAGGCACAAACGGCAGTAAATCAGGGAATAGCTGCTTCAGAAAGCTTGCAAAGAACTCCGTGGGATGGGCACCCTCAATCGATTCTTCAAGACCCAGAATACGTAGATTGTTCCTTCTGCTTCTGCTGTCCAGCTTGGTAATCTTCTTGTTAATTTTTCATTAGATAATGATAAATTTTTTGCAGAGCTTACTCATGTCTTCTAAGTCCGCTTCCAGTATCGACAAAGTTTCTTTATTCTCCTTAATTCGCTTATCATGTTTGATTAGAGTTTGTTGAATAGTGTCCAACTTGACGTTAAGATGTTGAAATTCCTCAGAAAGTTCTATTCTTTGCTTTTTAAGGAAATCTCCAATTGATTCCAAAGTGGTTGGAGAATCATCTTCTTTTTCTTTTGCAGAGGCTTTAGTCTTTCTCAAAGACATAATAGAACAAATTTGAAATGTATACAGGTGTCCCCCGCTTTTCGAACGTTCGCTTTACGAAACGTCTCGGTTATGAAAGACCTACATTAGTTACCTGTTTTCACTAACAGAAGGTGTTTTCACTGTTACGAAAAAAGGCAGCGCGCGCCCCGAGCAGCCAAGCTCCTCCCCTGGAACGGCATTCTAGCTGGCATTGCTTAAACACATGCCTGTGAGCAGCTGTTAGCAAGATGAGTTCTAAGGTATCGGAAAAGCCTAAAAGAGCTTGTAAAGGTGTTACACTTAGCGTAAAACTAGACATAATTAAGTGTTTCGATCGTGGTGAACGAAGTAAGGACAAAGTGAATTTGGCTTGTGGAAGTTGATGAAGATGATGCTGAAGAGGTTTTGGCATCCCATGACCAAGAACTGATAGATGAAGAACTGATGCAATTGGAAGAGGAAAGGATAACAATCGAAACCGAATGCAGTAGTGAACGGACCAAAAGTGAAGTCGTCCAGGAACTGAACGTGAAGCAACTGCGTGAGATTTTCTCTGCAATTATAAAGTACAACTTTAATTTTGAAAGGCTATGTCGATTTAGGGCATACTTGCAAGATGGTTTGAGTGCTTACAAAGAACTGTATGATAGAAAAATGCGCGAGGCTAAGCAGTCAAGCAAGCCTTCCACAGCAGACGATGAACCTCGACTTTTGACATCGAGGCAGGCAGACATAGAAGAAGATGACCTGCCTCCCTGATGGAAACAGACGATGATGAGATGTCACCCCAGTGTCCCACCACCCCAACGCCTGGGCCACGGACCAATACATTGCTGCGGAGAATGCAGCAGTAGCCGGGAGGCACACAGCACATCTTTAAGAAAAAAGCCGAAATAAACAAGCTAATTAATTAGGTGCTGCCGGGCACGTAGATGTCAGCCCAGATCAGAGACGATGCAATCGGCAGTCACCTCTGATCTGGGCCGACATTTACGTGCCGGGCGGCACCTAATTAATTAGTTTGTTTATTTCGGCTTTTTTCTTAAAGATGTGCTGGGTGCGTCCCAGCCACCGCTGTACCCCTGCATGCTTGGCGGATTGGTATCGGTCGGCGGCCTGGAGGGTGGGGGCCACTGCACCACCCCAACCTCTGACGACTCAGCCTAACACACCATCATCAGTGTGCTCGGTGCTGTCTTCCCAATTCCGTTAAGTGATACTACACTGTACATACATTATTTCTACTTTATATAGGTTGTGTATTTTTATGCGTTATTTGGTATGATTTGGCAGCTTCATAGCTTAAAGGTTACTAGAGAGAGTGTTTCTGCCGAGAGTGCTTGCGTGAGATTTTCGCTACGGAGAACAGTGCGGCAATGGTTGTAGAGAAGTATTTCTACTTTATATAGGCTGTGTATTTATCACATCATTCCTACTTTTACTATATGTTACTGTTATTTTAGGTTTTATGTGTTATTTGGCATGATTTGGTAGGTTATCTTTGGGTCTGCGAACGCTCACAAATTTTTCCCATATAAATTAATGGTAATTGCTTCTTCGCCTTCCGACATTCTGGCTTACGAACCGTTTCATAGGAACGCTCTACCTTCGGATGGCGGGGGAAACCTGTAATAAGGTTTCAAAAAACTGGTAGGAAACAAAAAGATAGATAAGGTAGGAGCAAGTTCAAAAAGATGTTACCCCATCGGCTGCCAGCAGTGCTCCACTTCCTGCTTTGTGACAACCACACGTTGCTGTTCTTGCAGTTGATGGTTAATCCTTTCTTTGCACTTTCTTTGACACTTTATCGAGCATCTTTTTAGAAGTTGCAATCAGCACTGTTTTGTCTGTGTATTGGAGGTTGTTCAAATTGTATCCATAGTCATAGTCATACTTTGTCAATTCCAGGGGAAATTGGTTTTCGTTACAGTTGCTCCATAAATAATAAATAGTAATAGAACCATAAACAGTTAAATAGTAATATGTAAATTATGCCAGTAAATTATGAAATAAGTCCAGGACCAGCCTATTGGCTCAGGGTGTCTGACCCTCCAAGGGAGGAGTTGTAAAGTGTGATGGCCACAGTCAGGAATGACTTCCTATGATGCTCAGTACTGCATCTCGGTGGGATGAGTCTCTGGCTGAATGTACTCCTGTGCCCAACCAGTACATTATGTAGTGGATGGGAGACATTGACCAAGATGGCATGCAACTTAGACAGCATCCTCTTTTCAGACACCACCGTGAGAGAGTCCAGTTCCATCCCCACAACATCACTGGCCTTACGAATGAGTTTGCAACCAATTATCATGTCTGGAATACTGCTAATTTCTCTTAGAATCTTCTCATTCTAAGAGAAGTTAGCAGCCGGTAGACCTGAGGAGGGCTAAGGCACCGGTGATCCCTGTTTCCATCCAGGGGGTCAGGGTGGACATGGTGGAGGATTACAAATACCTAGGGATACGAGTTGACAATAAACTGGACTGGTCAAAGAACACTGAGGCTGCCTACAAGAAGGGTCAGAGCCGTCTCTATTTCCTGAGGAGACTGAGGTCCTTTAACATCTCCCAGATGATGCTGAGGATGTTCTACGAGTCTGTGGTGGCCAGAGCGATCATGTTTGCTGGGGCAGCAGGTTGAGGGTAGCAGACAGCAACAGAATCAACATTCGTAAGGCCAGTGATGTTGTGGGGATGGAACTGGACTCTCTGACGGTGGTGTCTGAAAAGAGGATGCTGTCTAAGTTGCATGCCATCTTGGACAATGTCTCCCATCCACTACATAGTGTACTGGTTGGGCACAGGCGTACATTAAGCCAGAGACTCATTCCACCGAGATGCAACACAGAGCGTCATAGGAAGTCATTCCTGCCTGTGGCCATCAAACTTTACAACTCCTCCGTTGGCGGGTCAGACAGCCTGAGCCAATAGGCTGGTCCTGGACTTATTTCATAATTTACTGGCATAATTTACATATTACTATTTAATTATTTATGGTGCAACTGTAACAAAAACCAATTTCCCTCAGGATCAATAAAGTATGACTATGACCATTCTAAAGGTTGAATAGGTCAGGCGAAAGAACACAACCTTGTCTTGCATCTCCTACATTGAAGGGAATAAAGTCTGAGTCTATGTAACCTCTCCTAGTACCTCAGGCCCCCAAGACCAGGCACCAACTGATAAATCTTACCTGCACTCTTTCTAGTTTACTAACATTTTTCCTATAAAGGTGCAACCAAAACTCCAATATTCTAAGTGGAGCCTTGCCAACATCTTGCGTAACTAACATAACCTCACAATTCCTTTACTCAGCACCGAGTGATGAAGGCCAGCATGCGGAATGCCACCTTCATCACCCTTCTGACATAGGGGCACAATTGATTTATGGACATTGTAAAGATGGAACCCATATGTAACCTACATACACTCTAAACTGGATGTGTCAGCTGGAAGGATGGCACCTAGGATATGGCTGTTTTACCATGAGCAGCACTTGGAATGTCTGCCAAGATTATGTGATTAATTCCTTGTATTAAACTGTAATCCACAAGATCTTGTCTCTGAGCTGCATATACTACCAAATGTGTTGCAGTGACAACTGGTCACCAGGAATCCCCTTATGTGGGTCAGTTACCCAGACTGGGCTGAGGAATATTTAAAGTGAAAATGTCAGAAAGATTGATGGTTAAATGGTTCACATTTTTGCCATAATTTAGAAATACTTTAGATGCTAGAAATCTAAAGTAAAACGAATAACAGTGGGTGTGTGAAAATAACTTTTGAAAATAAACTTCAATCACTGGGACTGTAATTATCGCATTTAATTGACGCATGCTAAGTGGGGTAATTAAATCAGACAAAAACCAAGCCCACTTGGAGTTATTCAATGAGATGACAAAATTGGACTTCATAAATAAATTCAGCTCTCTCTCATTCAACTCCTGACTCCCCTCAATATATTTGGTCATTTAGTTTTCCTTCTGCGAGATTTCCAGAAATTGAGATCAAAGGCACAGAATGAGAATCAACTTCAAAGTTCAAAGTAAATTTATTATCAAAGTACATGTATGTGACCATATACTACCCTGAGATTGATTTTGGGCATTTCTCAGTGCAAAGGAAAAACTACACAGAAAGACTGACAACAAACACTGTGCAAACGAAGCGTTACTGGGAAAATGAGCTGAAGTGTTCATAGGTTGTGGAATCAGTTCATTATTGAGGTGAGTGAAATTATCTGCACTGATTTAGGAGCCCGATGGTTGAGGAGCAATAATTGTTCCTGAACATAGAAACATAGAAACATAGAAAATAGGTGCAGGAGTAGGCCATTCGGCCCTTCGAGCCTGCACCGCCATTTATTATGATCATGGCTGATCATCCAACTCAGAACCCAGCCTTCCCTCCATACCCCCTGACCCCTGTAGCCACAAGTGCCATATCTAACTCCCTCTTAAACATAGCCAATGAACTGGCCTCAACAGTTTGCTGTGGCAGAGAATTCCACAGATTCACCACTCTCTGTGTGAAGAAGTTTTTCCTAATCTCGGTCCTAAAAGGCTTCCCCTCTATCCTCAAACTGTGACCCCTCGTTCTGGACCTCCCCAACATCGGGAACAATCTTCCCGCATCTAGCCTGTCCAATCCCTTTAGGATCTTATACGTTTCAATCAGATCCCCCCTCAATCTTCTAAATTCCAACGAGTACAAGCCCAGTTCATCCAGTCTTTCTTCATATGAAAGACCTGCCATCCCAGGAATCAATCTGGTGAACCTTCTTTGTACTCCCTCTATGGCAAAGATGTCTTTCCTCAGATTAGGGGACCAAAACTGCACACAATACTCCAGGTGTGGTCTCACCAAGGCCTTGTACAACTGCAGTAGTACCTCCCTGCTCCTGTACTCGAATCCTTTCGCTATAAATGCCAGCATACCGTTCGCCTTTTTCACCGCCTGCTGTACCTGCATGCCCACTTTCAATGACTGGTGTATAATGACACCCAGGTCTCGTTGCACCTCCCCTTTTCCTAATCGGCCACCATTCAGATAATAATCTGTTTTCCTATTTTTGCCACCAAAGTGGATAACTTCACATTTATCCACATTAAATTGCATCTGCCATGAGTTTGCCCACTCACCCAACCTATCCAAGTCACCCTGCATCCTCTTAGCATCCTCCTCACTGCTAACACTGCCACCCAGCTTCGTGTCATCCGCAAACTTGGAGATGCTGCATTTAATTCCCTCATCCAAGTCATTAATATATATGTGCGACCCAAGGCTCCTGTACCTCCTTCCCGATGGCAGCAGCAAAAAGAGAGCATAGCCTGGCCGGTGGGGTCCTTGATAATGAATGCTGTTTTCTTGAAGATGTGCTCAATGGCGCAGATGGCTTTTCTAGGGATGGACTGGGCTGTATCCACTACTTTTTGTAGGCTTCTCCATTTTTGAGCACTAATGTTTCCAAACAAGGCCATGATGCAATCAGTTAGGATAATTGCCACTGTGCACCAATAGAAGGTTGTCAAGCTTTTAGATAACATGCTGAATCTGCACAAACTTCTCAGAAAGTAGAGGTGCTGCTGTGCCTTTTTGTAATTCACTTACACGCTGGTCCCCCAACAGATCCTCTTAAATGATAGCGTCAAGGAATTTAAGGTTACTGACTCTCTCCGCCTCCAGTCCTCTGATGAGGACCTCTGGTTTCCTCCTGCTGTAGTCAGTTATCAGCTCTTTGGTTTTGTTGATGTAGAGACTGCAAATGAGGAAATGGAGGATTCATTGAACAAGATGGTATTGTAGCTTAGTTTCAAGGGGTGACGGTGTTGAATGCTGAGCTACAGTCAACAAGCATTCTGATAGATATTTCTTTACTCTCCGATGTTCCAGGACTGAGTGAAGAGTCAATGAAATGGCAGCAGCTGTTGACCTGTTGTGATGGTAGGCAAATTGGAGTGGATCCAAGTCACTCCTCAGGCAGGAGTTTGGAAGATGGTCATGAAGCACGTGATAAACTTGGCTACCTTGGTTCAACTCCGGAGTATAATTATACACTTAATTATCTCATGTCTTGCCCTGAGGGGGTTAGTGTGCTTGTATTTAATAGGTAAATCAGTATCTCTGCTGATTTTGGCAGTAATTAGGCTTGGGAGTGAGGAGTGGCAGCATTCAGGTTTTATACGTGGGGTGATTCATAAGTTCTAAGGTAGAATGAGTCAATTTTAGAAAATCTGGCATATATTTATTTTGCAACATAGTCCCCTCCTACATTTCCACACTTAGTCCAGCGGTCGTGGAGCATACGGATCTTGGACCTTCAGAAAGTGTCCACAGCAAGGGTGATTGATAAGTTCATGGCCTAAGGTAGAAGGAGATGAGTTATACAGCTCTCGTGACATCAACTCTTTGATTATGCAGAAAGTTTGAGGTTAATAACTCATCGGGGGTGATTGATAGGTCCATGGTCTAAGGTAGAAGGGGATGAATTATTAACTTCAAACATTCTGCATAATCACTCAAGGCATGGAACTGCATGTGCATGTAACGAGACCTGTATAACTCATCTCCTTCTACCTTAAGCCACAAACTTATCAATCACACCTGCTCTGGACACTCCCGGAGATCCCAAGATCTGTATGCTCCACGAAAGCTGGACTAAGTGCGTAAATGTAGGAGGGGACTATGTTGAAAAATAAATGTGCTAGGTTTTCTAAAAATGACTCATTCTACCTTAGCGAAGAACTTATAAATCACCCCTCATATAATGAAAACATATTTGATAATTGATCTGACTAGCACAGTGGTGGTTCAAGTGGTCATTGAATTGTACATCGCAGCTGTGGAAGCCAGGTCATTGGGTGTACTTAAGGCAGAGATTGATAGGTTGTTAATTGAACATGCCATCAAAGGTTACTGGGAGAAGGCCGGGATCTAGGGTTGAGGGGGAGATTTTAAAAAAAAAAGGATCAGCCATGATTGAATCGTAGGGCAAACTCAGTGGGCCAGATGGCCTAATTCTGCTCCTACGTCTTGTGGTCTTAACTACCTCCTCTGGCAATGAATTCCCAATATCAACCACTGTGCAAAAAGAAAAACTACCCTTCAAAACACCTTTAGTACTCCTTCCTCTCACTACAAAGCAAACCCTTCTTGTAATGATACCCCTACTGTGGGGGGACAAAAGATTTTGACTTATCTACCCTATGTGTGCCTCTCATAATCTTGCATACTTCTGTCAGGACACCACTCACATTCCATGAGTTCTGGGAAAACAAGCCCCTTCAATCTAATGGATCCCCATAACTTTAGTCCTTCAATCTAGGCAACATGCTCTTGAATCCCTTCTGCACAATTCCACAGCACAAACATGTCCTTCCTATCGTATATCAACCAGAACTGCACACATTATAATTAAGTATGGCCTAAACAATGTTTTGTAAGTTTACAACATAACATCCCAACTCTTTTATTGAATGCCTTGACATATAACCATATAACAATTACAGCATGGAAACAGGCCATCTCGGCCCTTCTAGTCCATGCTGAACTCGTACTCTCACCTAGTCCCACCGACCTGCACTCAGCCCATAACCCTCCATTCCTTCCCTATCCATATAGCTGTCCAATTTAACTTTAAACGACAACATCAAACCTGCCTCAACCACTTCTGCTGGAAGCTCGTTCCACATAGCTACCACTCTCTGAGTAAAGAAGATCCCCCTCATGTTACCCCTAAACTTTTACCCTTTAACTCTCAACTCATGTCCTCTTGTTTGAATCTCCCCCACTCTCAATGAAAAAAGCCTATTCACTTCAACTCTATCTATCCCCCTCATAATTTTAAATACCTCTATCAAGTCCCCTCTCGACCTTCTACGTTCCAAAGAATAAAGACCCAACTTGTTCAACCTTTCTCTGTAACTTAGGTGATGAAACCCAGGTAACATTCTAGTAAACCTTCTCTGTACTCTCTATTTTGTTGACATCTTTCCTATAATTCGGTGACCAAAACGGTACACAATACTCCAAATTTGGCCTCACCAATGCCTTGTACAATTTTGACATTATATCCCAACTACTATACTCAATGCTCTGATTTATAAAGGCCAGCATACCAAAAGCTTTCTTCACCACCCTATTCACATGAGATTCCACCTTCAGAGAACTATGCACCACTATTCCTAGATCCCTCTGTTCTACTGCATTCTTCAATGCCCTACCATTTACCATGTATATCCTATTTTGATTAGTCCTACCAAAGTGTAGCACCTCACATTTATCAGCATTAAAAAAAACTCCATCTGCCATCTTTCAGCCCACTCTTCTAACTGGCCTAAATCTCTCTGCAAGCTTTGAAAGCCTACTTCATTATCCACAACTCCACCTATCTTAGTAAGATCTGCATACCATAAGACATAAGACAAAGGAGCAGAAGTGGGCCATTCAGCCCATCGAGTCTGCTCCGCCATTTTATCATGAGCTGATCCATTCTCCCATTTAGTTCCACTCCCCCACCTTCTCACCATAACCTTTGATGACCTGGCTACTCAGATACCTATCAATCTCTGCCTTAAATACACCCAATGACTTGGCCTCCATTGCTGCCCATGGCAACAAATTTCATAGATTCACCACCCTCTGACTAAAAAAATTTCTTTGCATTTCTGTTCTGAATTGGCGCCCTTCAATCCTTAAGTCATGCCCTCTCGTCCTGGACTCCCCCATCATGAGAAACAACTTTGCCACATCCACTCTGTCCATGTCTTTCAACATCCGAAATGTTTCTGTGAGGTCTCCCCTTATTCTTCTAAACTCCAAGGAATACAGTCCAAGAGCGGACAAATGTTCCTCATATGTTAACCCTCTCATTCCTGGAATCATTCTAGTGAATCTTCTCAGTACCCTCTCCAACGTCAGCACATCCTTTCTTAAATAAGGAGACCAAAACTGCCCACAGTACTCCAAGTGAGGCCTCACCAGCACCTTATAGAGCCTCAACATCGCATCCCTGCTCCTATACTCTATTCCTCTAGAAGTGAATGCTGACATTGCATTCGCCTTCTTCACCACTGACTCAACCTGGAGGTTAACCTTAAGGGTATCCTGTACGAGGACTCCCAAGTCCCGTCGTGTCTCAGAACTTTGAATTCTTTCCCCATTTAAATAATAGTCTGCCCGTTTATTTTTTCTGCAAAAGTGCATAACCATACACTTCCCAACATTGCATTTCATTTGCCACTACTTTACCCATTCTTCCAACCTATCCAAGTCTCTCTGCAGACTCTCCATTTCCTCAGCACTACCGGCCCCTCCACCTATTTTCGTATCATCAGCAAACTTAGCCACAAAGCCATCTATTCCATAATCCAAATCGTTGATGTACAATGTAAAAAGAAGCGGCCCCAACACAGACCCCTGTGGAACACCACTGGTAACTGGCAGCCGACCAGAATAGGATCCCTTTATTCCCACTCTCTGTTTCCTGCCAATCAGCCAACGTTCTATCCACGTATGTAACTTTCCCGTAATTCCATGGTCTCTTATCTTGTTAAGTAGCCTTGTGTGGCACCTTGTCAAAGGCCTTCTGAAAATCCAAATATACAACACCCACTACATCTCCCTTGTCTAGCCTACTGGTAATTTCCTCAAAAAATTGTAATAGGTTTGTCAGGCAGGATTTTCCTTTAAGGAATCCATGCTGAGTTCTGCCCATCTTGTCATATGCCTCCAGGTACTCCGTAACCTCATCCTTGACAATCAACTCCAACAACTTCCCACCACCGATGTTAAGCTAACAGGTCTATAATTTCTGTTTTGCTTCCTTGCCCCCTTCTTAAATAGCAGAGTGACATTTGCAATCTTCCAGTCCTCTGGAACCATGCCAGAATCTATCGACTTTTGAAAGATCATCGCTAATGCCTCCGCAATCTCCACAGCTACTTCCTTCAAAACACGTGGGTGCATTCCATCTGGTCCGGGAGATTTATCTACCTTTAGACTATTCAGCTTCCTGAGTACTTTCTCTGTTGTAATTGTGACTGTGCACACTTCTCTTCCCTGCCACCCTTGAGTGTCCGGTATACTGCTGATGTCTTCCTCAGTGAAGACTGATGCAAAATACTCATTCAGTTCCTCCGCCATCTCCTTATCTCCCATTACAATTTCTCCAGCATCATTTTCTATTGGTCCTATATCTACTCTCACCTGTCTTTTACTCTTTATATACTTGAGAACGCTTTTAGTATCCTCTTTGATATTATTTGCTAGCTTCCTTTCATAGTTAACCTTTTCCTTCTTAATGACCTTCTTAGTTTCCTTTTGTAAGCTTTTAAAAACTTCCCAATCCTCTGTCTTCCCACTAATTTTTGCTTCCTTGTATGCCCTCTCCTTTGCTTTAACTTTGGCTTTGACTTCTCTTGTCAACCACAGTTGCATCCTTTTTCCATTCGAAAATTTCATCTTTTTTGGAATATACCTGTCTTGCACCTTTCTCACTTCTCGCATAAACTTCAGCCACTGCTGCTCTGCCGTCTTTCCCACCAGTGTCCCTTTCCAGTCAACTTTGGCCAGTTCCTCTCTCATGCCGCTGTAATTTCCTTTACTCCACTGAAATACTGACACATCAGATTTCGGCTTCTCTTTTTCTAATTTCACAGTGAACTCAATCATGTTATGATCACTGCTTCCCAAGGGTTCCTTCACCTCAATCTCTCTAGTCACTTCCGGTTCATTAGACAATACCCAATCCAGTACAGCCGATCCCCTAGTGGGCTCAACAACAAGCTGTTCTAAAAAGCCATCTCATAGATATTCTACAAATTCTCTCTCTTGAGATCCAGCGCCGACCTGATTTTCCCAGTCCACTCGCATGTTAAAATCCCCCACAATTATCATAACACTGCCCTTCTGACAAGCCTTTTCTATTCCCTGTTGTAATTTGTAGTCCACATCACTGCAGCTGTTTGGAGGACTGTAAATAACTGCCATCTTGGTCCTTTTACCCCTGTGATTTCTTAGCTCAACCCATAAAGATTCTGCACCTTCCGATCCTATATGACCTCTTTCTAATGATTTAATATCATTTCTTACCAATAAAGCCACGCCTCCCCCTCTGCCTACCTTCCTATCCTTCCGATACACCATGTATCCTTGGACGTTCAGTTCCCAGAGATATGCATCCTTTAGCCACGTCTCAGTGATGGCCACAATATCATACCTGCCAATCTGTAGCTGTACGACAAGATCATCCACCTTATTCCTTATGCTGCGTGCATTTAAGTATAACACCTTAAGACCAGTGTTTGGTACTTTTTGCTTTGATTTCACTGCAACTTTATTGCACTGCAACTCATCCCAATGGCTACAAATTTGCCCCATCCTCTGCCTGTCTTTCCTGACATCTTTACTGCTCACTATCTTAGATTTATTTCTGTTTTCCCCTTCCTCCACTCTATCATTCCGATTCCCATCCCCCTGCCAAATTAGTTTAAACCCTCCCTAACAGCTCTATTAAACCTTCCCGCCAGGATATTGGTCCCCTTCGGGTTCAGGTGTAACTTGTCCATTTTGAACAGGTCATACTTCCCCCAGAAGAGATCCCAATTATCCAAGAATCTGAAGCCCTGCCTCCTGCACCAGTCTTTCAGCCACGCATTCATCTGCCTGATCCTACTTTTCTTGCCCTCGCTAGCACGTGGCACAGGTAGCAATCCCGAGATTACTACCCTGGAGGTCCTGCTTCTCAGTTTCCTTCCTAACTCCCAGAAATCTCTCTTCAGGACCTCCTCCTTTGTCCTATCTATGTCATTGGTACCAACATGTACCAAGACAACTGGCTGCTCGCCCTCCCCCTTCAGAATATTCTGGACCCGATCAGAGACATCCCGTACCCTGGCACCTGGGAGGCAGCACACCATGCGGGTATCTCTATCAGGCTCACGGAATCTCCTGTTCGTTCCCCTGACTATGGAATCCCCTATGACTACCGCATTCCTCTTCTCCCTCCTTCCCTGCTGCACAACAGCGCCAGGCTCATTGAGACCCGGTCACCGTGGGCGTCCCCTGTTAGGTCATCCCCCTCAACAGCATCTAGAACAAGACATTTGTTGCTGAGGGGGACAGCCACAGGTGTGCTCTCCACTATCCAGGCATTTCCCTTCCCTCTCTTGACAGTGACCCAGTTTTCTGACCCCTGTAGCCTAGGTATGACTACCTCCTTGTAGCTCCTGTCTATCACCTCTTCACTTTCCCTGTTAAGCAGTAGGTCATCAAGCTGCAGCTCCAGATCCCTACCACGGTCTCGGAGGAGCTGCATCTCGGTGCACCTGGCACAGATGTGGCCATCAGGGAGGCTGGGGGTCTCCCAGGATTCCCACATCTGACACCCTGAACAAAGCACAAACCCTGCAGGCATGCTATCTAACTCTTCAGGAATGAAACAGGAAAATTAAGTCTACTCACCCACTTACCTCGCCAAACAGACGAACTTTTTAAACCATTAGCTTGTACCGTTAGCTGTGAGAGCCCTGTTGTTCCTGTCTGTCCGGGCCGATTCGCAAAAGGGGGGGGGAGAGAAAAAAAAGAGTTGGTGCTTCACTCTCACCTCTTCCCGTTTACTGCCGAAGCCCGTTGAAGCCAAAGCCCTACACTCTGATACCGCTCACTCCGCTGCCTTCTCCGACAGCTGCCCGCTGTATAGGGTGGTCTCCTTTTTAAACTCTCCGTGCTATCCTGTTACGTCATGCGCCTGCACAGTCTCGTCCTTCTTGCACACGAAGAAGTTTTTTTAAAAGAACTGCCTTCCTTCAGAATTCAGCTCCCATGCCACTCTTGTTACGTACCCCGTAACTGGGTTGCCAAACCAGCAGAAATGGATCACTCAGTTGGAGTCTGGAGTACTAGAACTAAGAAAGTTTTATTAAAGAAACAAGCAACACAGTAATCGAAAGGATAATAAATGCAACAGTTCAACAATGATAACCACACATGTGCACAGAATTAAGATAACAGCATCAATCAAGCTCTATCGTTGTCTAGGGGTAAATGACCAAATTTCAAAGTGACTCAAAGTTCAGTCCAGTTTAGTAGTTCTGTTCGCAGTAATCGTTGCCATGGCGATGGACAACGTGGGGGAAGAGAGAGATAGAACAGGAACAACCGATCATTCAGCACGGCTTCACTCACAGACCGGCGAGATGGCTCACAAGCAGCTTTTGGGCGGGTCCTTGGTGGTCACCGACTGTGACCCCTCTTCCAGATGCGGTCGATCCTCTGCAGTGAACCCGGCACCCAGGCAAGGGCGGACACACACCGGGTTCCCGCTGATCGTACCTTTCCACCCTGGCCGTTGTCTGGTACTTCCCACCGACTCGTGAGAAGCGTACCGTTTCCAGGGTCTCGTTACCTCGGGTGGCGTGTGTCCTGCCTTAGCGAACCGGTCCCTTTTTATCCCCCTGCTGGGGTATCGCCTGTCCATCACTTCAAACAGTTCAAGGTTCAAAGGGGGGAGCCGCTCCAGACAGCTCTCTCTCCCCCCGTCCCTTCATTACACATCTCCAGACGCTGCTCCATTGTTCCTTATCTCTCCTTCCCCTGAGGGCAGGTGGCAGACCACTTGCTGATGTCACTGATGCTAACCCAGGCCAGCAAACATCTTAATTTTATGTGTATTCTCGTCACACTCTGTAGTCCCAATCCAAAAGAAAGCTGTTGGAAGCAACCTTCTTTTTTAAACTCTCCACGCTGTCCTTTTACGTCCCGCGTCTGCGCAGTCTTGTTCTTCTTGCAGTTGAAGAAGTTTTTAAAAAACTTACTCATTCAATTTACCACCCGATCAACCAGTTCATTAATGTATATGACAAATAACACTGGACCCAGTACAGATCCCTGAGGCACACCACTAGTCACCAGCCTCCAATCTGACAAAACAGTTATCCACCACATACTCTGGCATCTCCCATCCAGCCACTGCTGAATACATTTTACTACTTCAATATTAATACCTAACGATTGAACCTTCCTAACCAACCTTCCTTGTCAAAGGCCTTACTGAAGTCCTTATAGACAACATCCACCACTTTACCCTCATCAACATTCCTAGTAACCTCTTCAAAAGATTCAGTAAGATTTGTCAAACATGACCTTCCACGCGCAAATCCATGTTGACTGTTCCTAATCAGACCCTGTCTATCCAGATAATTATATATACCATCTCTAAGAATACTTTCCATCAATTTACCCACCACTGACGTCAAACTCACAGGCCGATAATTGCTAGGTTTACTCTTAGAACCCTTTTTAAACAATGGAACAACATGAGCAATACGCCAATCCTCCAGCACCATCCCCGTTTCTAATGACATTTGAAATATTTCTGTCAGAGCCTCTTCTATTTCCACACTAACTTCCCTCAAGGTCCTAGGGAATATCCTGTCAGGACCCAGAGACTTATCCACTTTTGTATTCCTTAAAAGCGCCAGTACTTCCTCTTCTTTAATCATCATAGTTTCCATAACTTCCCTACCTATTTCCCTTATCTTACACTGTACAATATCTTTCTCCTTAGTGAATACTGAAGAAAAGAAATTGTTCAGAATCTCCGCCATCTCTTTTGGCTCCACACATAGCTGCCCACTCTGATTCTCTAAGGGACCAATTTATCCCTCACTATCGTTTTGCTATTTATATAACGGTAGAAACCCTTGGGATTTATTTTCACCTTACTTGCCAAAGCAACCTCATATCTTTTAGCTTTTCTAATTTCTTTCTTAAGACTCTTTTTACATTCTTTATATTCCTTGAGCACCTCATTTACTCCATGCTGCCTATATTTATTGTAGATATCTCTCTTTTTCCGAACCAAGTTTCTAACATCCCTTGAAAACCATGGCTGTCATACTTTTAACCTATCCTTTCAACCTAACAGGAACATAAAGATTCTGTACTCTCAGAATTTCACCTTTAAGGACCTCCATTTCTCTATTTCATTCTTCCCTAAAACAAATTGTCCCAATCCACTCCTTCTAAATCCTTTCGCATCTCCTCAAAGTTAGCCTTTCTCCATTCAACAATCTCAACCCTGGGTCCAGACCTATCCTTCTCCATAATTATATTGAAACTAATAGCATTGTGATCACTGGACCAGAAGTGCTCCCCAACACAAACCTCCGTCACCTGACCTGTCTCATTTCCTAACAGGATATCCAACACTTCCCCTTCTCTCGTTGGTACCTCTATGTATTGCTGCAAAAAACTATCTTGCACACATTTTACAAACTCCAAACCATCCAGCCCTTTTGCAGTATGGGCTTCCCAGTCTATGTGTGGAAAATTAAAATCTCCCACAATCACAACCTTGTGTTTACTACAAATATCTGCTATCTCCTTACAAATTTACTCCTCCAATTCTTGCTCCCTATTTGGTGGTCTATGATACACCCCCATAAGAGTTACACCACCTTTCCCATTCCTCAATTCCACCCAAATAGCCTCCCTAGAGGAGCCCTCTAATCTATCCTGCCAGAGCACTGCTGTAATATTTTCTCTGACAAGCAATGCAACACTTCCCCCTCTTGTCCCTCCGATTCTATCACACCTGAAGTAATTAAATCCAGGAATATTTAGTTGCCAATCATACCCTTCCTGTAACCATGTTTCACTAATAGCTACCACATCATACTTCCAGGTATCAGTCCATGCTTTAAGCTCATCCACTTTTCTTATAATGCTCCTAGCATTAAAATAAATGCATTTAAGAATTTTTCCACCTCTTACTCTCTGATCACTAACTGTGCAAACAACTTTATTTTCTTTTTCTTCCGTCTTCCCTACACCTGTTCCTACACTCTGGTTCCCCTCCCTCCTCTTATCTAGTTTAAATCCACCAGAGCCTCTCTATCAAACTTGCCTGCAAGAATATTTGTCCCCCTCCAGTTCAGATGTAGACCGTCCTGCCGGAACTGGTCCCGCCTTCCCTGGAAAACTGCCCTATTATCTATAAATCTGAAGTCCTCTCTCCTGCACCATGTCTTCAGCTACTTGTTTATCTGCGCTATCTTACTATTTCTAAACCGGCCTGCACGTGGCACTGGTAGCAGTCCTGAGACTGCTATCCTGGAGATCCTGTTCTTTAACGTGGCACCTAACTCCCTAAACTCACCTTTCAGGACTTCGTCACGCTTCCTACCCATGTCATTGGTCCCTACATGGACCATGACATCTGGCTGCTCACCCTCCCTCTTGAGAATACTGAGAACTCGATGCGAGATATCGCGGACCTTGGCACCAGGGACGCAACAGACCATCCGGGATTCTCGATCTCTTCCACAGAACCTCTGATTTGTCCCCCTAACTATCGAATTCCCTGTCACTACTGCTCTCTTCTTTTTCCACCTTCTGAGCTGAGGGTCCCATCTCAGTGCCAGAGACGCAACCACTGCAACCTGAACCTGGTAGGTCATCCCCATCAACAGTATCCAAAACAATGTAATTATTATTGGTGGGAATGGCCACAGGGGTGCTCTGCTCATTCTGTCTATTCCCCTTCCCTCTCCTGACAGTCACCCAGCTACCTGTCTCTTGACTCTTAGGAATGACTATCTCCCTGTAACTCCTGTTTATCTCTGCCTCTGCCTCCCGAATGATCCGAAGTTCATCCAGCTCCAGTTCCCTGACTCTGTTTGTCAGGAGCTGCAGCTGGATGCACCATTTCGCAGATGTACAAACGTTTTTAGTTATCAGGGACGATTGTGCTCGCCCTGACTTCCCACATCCTGCAAACAGAGCACTCAACTGCCCTAACTGCTGCCTCCATTACCTACTCCTAAGGTAATTCGATTTATTAAAGGAACTTACCCGGTCTTACCTCACTTGGAGTGAAGCTCTTCATCAACCTCTGCTTGCCGAAGCCTCAGGAGCCAAAGCCTTCCTACTCTGTCACCCTCTACTCCGTCGCCTGCTCCATTAAACTGCTCTCCTTTAAATACTCCCACTGCCTCACAGTCTGACTTACACGCGCTTGCATAGTCGTGCCCCGTTCAACTGCCGAAGAAAAAGGAGGCAAGCATACCATATGCCTCCTTTACCCTATAGGTTTGGCCAAAGTAAATTTATTATAGAAGTACATATATGTCACTATATACAACCCTGAGATTCATTTTCTTCTGGGCATACTCAGTAAATCCATAATAAAATATTAACCATAATAGAATTAATGGAAGACTGCACCAAAGTGGGCATTTAACCAGTGTGCAAAAGACAACAAATGGTGCAAGTAAAAAATAAAGAGAGAATAATAAATAAGCAATAAATATCAAGAAGATGAGATGAAAAGTCCTTGAAAGTGAGTCCATAGGATGTGGGAACATTTCAGTAATTCAGCAAGTGAAGCTGAGTGAAATTATTCCATTTGGTTCAAGAGCCTGATGGTTGAGAGGTAATAACTGTTCCTAAACCTGGTGATGTGGGTCCTGAAGCTCCTGTGCCGCCTTCCTGATGGCAGCAGTGAGAAAAGGGCATGGCCTGTGTGATGGACTGGGCTGTATCCACTACTTTTTGTAGTGTTTTCTGTTCAAGGGCACATCAATGTTTCCATATCAGGCTGTGATGCAATCAGTCAATATACTTCACACCATACATCTATCGAAGAATGTCAAAGTTATAGATCTCAGCCTAGTCTTTGCCAACTAGTCTCTGTCATACTTGCTTCGTGATTACATTTATGTGCTGGGTCCAGGACAGGTCCTCTGACATGATAACACTGACACTCTCCAATTCTGATCCTCCTGTGAGGACTGGTTCATGAACCTGTGGTTTCCTCCTCCTGAAGTCAATGATCAGCCCCTTGGTCTTGCTGACATTGAATAAGAGGTTGTTATTGTGACGCCACTCAGCCAAATTTTCAATCTCCCTCCTATGTGCTGATTCGTCACCACCTTTGATTCGGCCTACGTCAGTGGTTTCGTCAGCAAGCTTGAAAATAGCATTGGAGCTTTGTTTAGCCACACAGCTGTAGGTGCAAAGCAAGTAGAGCAGGGGGCTAAGCACACAGCCTTGAGGTGCATCTGTGCTGATGGAGATTGTGGAGGAGCTGTTGCCAATTTGAAATGATTGGGGTTTGTAAGTGAGGAAATCTGGGATCCAATTGCACGGGGAGATTTTGGGACCAGGGGCGTATCTATGGAAAATAGCGCCTATGGCAAGCACTAAAATTGCATCCCTGTCCAAACATCTGACACCCATATTTTAGATAACTTTACCATAATGTGAGCTCAAAAATACAAGTCAGACTCATTAATCTTTTAATTAACAAATTATGGCACTACATGAAAATTATAACTGCACCTTCCTTGCTTTCACTGATGCAAATTGGTCTTTGATGTGATCAAAGTCAGTTTTTTTTCAGTTTCTTCTCTTTCTACACTCAACGGAGCAAGATCACAGAGTCTGCCTTGACCCATGGAGGCTCTCAAATACGAAAGTATTAGTTTTAACTTGCTGAATGATCTCTTACAGCTGGTGATGGAAACTGCGATGGTTAGCATTATCTGAATAGCAATGTGAAGATTGGGGAAGATGCTCTCATCTCCATACTGAACAATAAGTTGAAGAAGCTCTTCAGGTCTTGATATTTTCATGTCGACCCGCCTTGATAGCAACGTTCTGCAATCCAAAATTTCTTCATATAGCTGCTGTCCATCAACATCAGAGCTGTACAATTCACCCAAATTTTCACATTTCTTCTTTAGGTCATTACTGTCAGCGCCGTAGCACAGTCTCTCGACATAGAGAAGGAATCCAAACTTGGCATCAGTGTCATGCAAACGAGCGAACCTTTCGTCCATTTCTCTGTGAAGATGGTTGAGTGTTCCCTTCATGACTCTTCCCATTTCCTCCTTAGCTGTTAACCCAGCGTCTCTCGAGTTCTCATCAGTCATTCCTTTCTTACGTCTCTGACGTCTTTCAACTTACAATATTCCATTCTTGAGAGAGATTGACTCCTTCTTCGAGTGACTCACTGACTAATACTTCTCTTTCATCATAAAAATGATCTCGGAGGGCTTTCAAATCCAGGGCAGCATCATGGAAGTTCATGCTAGGATCCTACAGCCTCTTTTGAATATGGTCAATGGGAATGAGTACTTTGTTCCAAAATTCTAGCAAATCAGAAAATAGTAACTCAACATGCGGTTGTACAGCTGCCTTGCGTCACTTGTTTCACTGGTCTCGTTTTCATTGTCTATCATGTGCTAGAGAACTTGAAGTATCTCCTCAAGGTACTTGTTGATGGGCTTCATTGCTTCTGTCCTTGCACTGCACCTGGTTTCGGACTCCGACTTAACAACCACAGGCACAGCGTTTTTGAGTTTTTCCCAGTGCTGTGTTGAACGAGAGAAAAACACGTAGAGAGCTTCGATAGTTCCAAAAAACGTTACAATCATCGTATCCTGCTTGGCTGCATGTACACCCACCAAGTTGAGTGAGTCATTGTCGCAATTCACAAACACTGCCAGGTTGTTTTTCTCACTTATTCTTTGATGAACACCACTTCTGTGTCCAGCCATCACAGCAGCGTTGTCATAGCACTGTGACCGACAAGCTTGTAGCTCCATTTCGTCTGTCTCTAGCTGTTTCAAGATGTCTTCAACCAAGCTCTCAGTATCCTTTTGGCTTATCTGGATAAAACCAAGGAAGGACTCTCTAACACGGTCTATTTTCCTCTCAAAATCAACTTCCACATACCTCACTACTTCTGACATCTGCTCACGGTCTGCCTGATCAGGAGTCGAGTCGAACCTGAGACCATAGTACTTGGCTTTACGAATGCTTCTCTGTAAACTCTGGCAAACAGTGGATACCATCATGTGGATGAATTTGTTCTGGACACCCGCTGAAAGATAAGACGTGGATCCAGGATGACTTTCCAAATGAGTGAGGTGTTCTTTTATGACAGGGTCAAAGATGGCCAGTAGTTTCAGTAAGCCAAGGAAATTTCCCACATTGGAGTCATCGTCTAGCTGGAGTGACTCCCTGTGTCCTCGCAAAGCCAGGTTCTGAGTCGCAAGGCATTTTATGCAGTGAAGGATTCTCGTCAAGATATCACACCACTTCTGCTTTTCCTTCTCAATTTGTGACTGAAATACCGCGTCAATAACTCCTCTGTTTCCAGCTAAATTTCTTTCCACTGTGTGAAGCATTCTCGATGATTCTTGGCATTTTCATGAATACTAATCTTTTCAGGTGCTTTCCACTGGTTGAATCCACTTTCCTGCTCCAATGAGGATTGATGGTCTGACCGGGAATAGAGAAGACAACAGACACAAAATGCAGACTTTTTAGAAGGAGAATAGACCAGCCATGAGCGAGTCACGTCCTCACCACGACCATGTCCCAATTTCCTCTTCTTTTTCAATCTTTTTATTAGTTTCATAAAATATAAACATGACATAATAGTAGTACAAAGTTATTGGGAATACATTGTTATAATTAACATGAGTAATTATAAAACCAAATAATACTTAATTGACAAAACTCCCAATCATATAGGATACCAATGAATAATACAGAACAAAGAGAAATATCTAGACAAAAATCATGAAAAAGGAAAAAAAAGTTTAAAAAAAATATAGTAACCTCCCTCCAAAAAAACTAATCTAAATAGAATTAATCAACTAAACTAAAAAAAAAAGACCTGGGCTGTTTTAACATCATAAAAAATGGGAGAAAAGAAAACCTTAGTGTCGACGACTCCATTCCTCTTAACCAACACTACAGAGAAGTAAAATAAGTTTGGAAATGGTTAAATTACATCGTATGAAAATGCTGAATAAATGGCCTCCAAGTCTTTTTGAATTTAATGGAAGGGTCATAAACCACACTTCAAATTTTTTCCAAATTTAAACACAACATAGTTTGTGAGAACCAGTGAAATATAGGAGGAGGGTTAATCTCTTTCCAATTCAGCAAAATGGATCTTCTAGCCATTAAAATAAGAAATGCAATCATCTGACGAGCTGAAGAGGTTAAATGATTTGATTCTATCATTGGTAACCCAAAAATAGCAGTAATTGGGTGAGGTTGTAAGTCTATATTCAAAACCATTGAAATAGTATCAAAAATATCTTTCCAATATTTTTTCAACAAACGACATGACCAAAACGTGTGAGTTAAAGAAGCTATCTTGGAATGACATCTATCTCATATAGGATTTATATAAGAGTAATAACGAGATAATTTATCTTTGCACATATGAGCCCTGTGCACATTTATAAGCCAATTGCTCTTTCATCACTTCGGGACTGTAATTGGACTGAACTATTCTGAAGGAATGCTGCCGATATTTCATCATCCCTTGCCGACGAGCAGCCTGGAGAAGATGTTCTTTAACATTAACGTAATGGAAACGAAGAATACTTGGTCTTGGTTTTGATTCGGCGGATGCCAGCTTTGGCCATGGTATACGATGGGCGCGGTCGAGCAATGGAGGATCGTTGGGAAATACTGAACTAAACGTATCCTTTAAAAGTTGAGCAAAGAATATTGAAGGGTCTCCATTCTCAACATCCTCGGGTAGACCAATTATACTTAAGTTCTGTTTTCTCGATCGATTTTCAAGATCGATAACTTTGGATTTAAAATGTTGCAGTTGTTTAATGGTCGAAGCTAAATTCTGCTCCAGATTCTCGACTTTTGAATCCGTCTTCTGAGATTTAATATCCAGTTCAGAGATTTTACTTCGATGTTCTTGGACTTCACAATCCAGGGATTTCAGAGTTTCTGTGATTGATTTTAAGTCTTCATTAAGACTTTGATGTTGTTGTTCAAATTTATCAGATAATTTATCAGATAAGCTTTAAGATAGATTTTGACTTCGTTCCTCGAATTTTTCTGCGAAAAACTTCATCATAGGGTAGCTCCATTTGTTTAGAATCACCTTTTCTTTTTCCTCCGTTTCCGTCGGAATCTTTCCCGTCTTTGGTTTTGGATCTTGTACTCATTTCTTTAGATTCCACAGTTGCAGTTCAAGAAAGAATCAATAAGATAAAATAAATCTTCTGGTGTAGGTAAAAATTGGTTAAGTAAGGGAGATCATAGGTTTAAAAAAAAGATAACAGGAATGGAGCAAAGCCAAAAGCGACCTTACTCCATGAGCACTCCCTGCAGAATCCCCGCCAAATAACAGTTCAAGGCTCTTTGACACCATCCAGTTCACTAGGTTCAGTGTTGTCAGGTTCAATCTCGTCAGGTAAAACCTTGTCAATAAACTCAACATCATCACCACCACCACCATCATCTTCCCCTCCTGTCATGTCTACGTTCTCTGTGGCAACCTCACTCTGAATCTCGTCATACTCGTATTTATCTGACTTGACTTCCTCCTCGGCTAGTGACGCATTTGTACTTGATCCACCTTCGGATTCCAACAAACTTGTAGCATGTGCAGGCAGCTCCATGGAACGTGTCGAACTACTTGTTCCGGGCTTTTCAAAGAAGGGCATGAAGAGCTTGCTTGACTTCTTGGCTTCCTCCGCCTCCAACTTTCATCTCTTCCGTCCTTCAGCTCCACTTTCCTCCTCCTTCATGAAGAAACGTTTCATGCTCTGAAATAAGGCCATCCTTGTGCTTCTCACCCATGATAATCAAAGACAGATGATACATCTGAAGAAAATTCTTTTTCACTACCTGAGGATGACTTGTCTGACTTTAATAGAAACTGCTCAGTGGTGCCCCCCCCCTTCAAGTGGTGCCCAGAGCATGTGCCACACCTGCCATACCTTAGATACACCACTGATTAGGACCAATAACTTGTGCAGCTGTCGCAAAGCTCTGGTGACCTGGGTTCAGTCCTGACTTCCACTACTGGCTGCTTGGAATTTGTATGTTTTGTCTGAGTGCTCCAGTTTCCTTTTGCATCCCAAAGGTACAGGCTGTTGGGTTCATATTGCCCCTTATGATGAGGTCAGATGGGAGATGAGGGGTCGTTACTGGACATGTGGGAGAACATAGGAAAGAAAGTAGAGGGTGGGGATTGTTCTGAGAGCATGCATTGACTCAGTGGGGTGGATGTTGTAAGAAAAAATGGAATTGGTTCTGGATTCGATTGTAACTGCTGCCAAGGAAGAAATGGAACTAATCAGAACTACAGCTAGCATGATATTTGAATCTGATTAAACAAGTAAAATTGTTAGGTTTGTGTATGGTTGTGAGGGTACAGTATATAGTACCATCAGTGTTTTGGGTAGCATTGCTCCATGAATATGTGGAACAGTTGGTATGAGAAAATGGGAACCCAACTCTTGTATGGATAAGCCCGACAAGGCAATTATGAATAGCGACTTCTTGCACTATTGCCTTTGAACCAGAAGGTTGTATATGCAAGCTCTTCTGATGCCTTTTGTATGAGATAAATGGTCAAGTTTCAAAGTAAATTGATTATCAAAGTACTTATAGTGCATGTCACCACATACTACCCTGATATTCATTTTCTTGCAGGCATACTCAATAAATCTATAATAGGATAATAACCATAATAGAATCAATAAAAGACTGCACCAACTGGGCATTCAACCCATGTGCCAAAGACAACAAACTGTTGAAATGCAAATATAAATAACTAAATAAATAAACAATAAATAATCAAGAACATGAAATGAAGAGTGCTTGAAATTGAGTCCAGAGGTTCTAAAGTTTGGGCGTTTTTATTCACATTTTGATGTTCTAAAATGCAACCTTTCAAACTTTTAATAGCAGCTGCCTCTAGCGATCACAGAGATAATAAACTGTTTTTCGATATTTTGTAGACAGCATATTACCATGAGAACTCTGGTCTCACCTTTGACGTTTCACTTTTTCGTGTCCATCCCTCCCCAACCCACTCTGAAGCCCTGATGTGGCAAAAGAAGCTTCCATGTCTGATGAAATGATGGGATCTGAAATGTCAGCTCTGTTTCATGCAGAGAACGGACGTTGTATGGGCTGAAGAGATTAATTTAATTAGCTCAGCACTAACAACATCTTGGGCCAAAGGACCTGTTCCTGTGCTGTACAGTTCAAAGTTCAATCAGCTCTGATTATAACAAATGGTGGGGCATTGAAACTCCTGCACCTACATTAAATGTTCTTGTGTTGCAAGTAGAACCCAAGAAATGTTCTACCGAACTGGTCTTGTCATTCTGCTCCACGGCAACTCCCCCTCCAAGCAGGATCAACAACTGGGAGCAAGAAACTCAACTCAATACCAAGTATTCAAAGGTTGTTTATGTCTCATTCTACCTAGTGGCCTGACAACTCAAAACTTACCGATTCTCTTTACGTTAAAAACTATGAAGAGATGTGATTCAAATCTCAGAACCAACATGAGTGTTTTTTTTTCCCAATTTCATTGCAGGGTAACCCAGTACACTCCCTATCAACCAGAAGTTTCTCAAGGCAGATTGGAAAGCCTGCTCAATTATCAGACTATGGTGTGTGATCTCACTTGCATGGATGTGGCCAATGCCTCCTTGTTGGATGAAGGAACCGCTGCTGCTGAGGCGATGCAGTTATGCCACAGGTACTATAGTTTTAATGTGTATTCAACAATAAAACTCTGATCATTGCTTATCCAGTTATTCAGAAATCCTACTGGTACGATATCCAGCTTGCAAGATGTTGATTCCCTGTGCTTCCCTTCCCTTCACCAGGATCTTGGTAACTGTATTCCCTGGAAACTCACCTGAGTTTACCTGTGCTCCCTTGAAACTCACCTGATGCACAGGAAGAGTTATTATTGCACTGTGTACTATTTTAAAAAAAAAAGTTAATTAAATGTATGTTGGACTATAAATAGAATAAATTCTGCTCACCTGACACCACCTATCAGCACCTGAACTCCCATGGTGTTATATTAAAGGAGTATTACAATAGCTGTTATCTGGGTGTGACTTGATAATTCATTTTCAAATAGTTGATTTCCTGAAGCAGTAAATTAGGGTTTGAAAAGGCTAATCCATTTGTTATAGATGAGTGGGTCATCAATTTCTTTTGATTGATGCTGTGACATTACGGGCTGGATAAAAGCTTAAATTTATTGTCGTATTAGGCATGTGTACATATACAGGATGTAAATACCTTGAAAATTAGTATTGCACATCAGCAACACTACATTAGAAAACAAAGACAAACGCAAGTTAACGTACACTTAAATTAAAGCAGCACACACAAAAGCTGGAGGAACTCAGCAGGCAAAGCAGCATCTATGGAAAAGAAAGTACAGTCAATGTTTTGGACCGAAACATTTCGGCAGAATACACCTAAATGTTGGTTATGCACTGAAATTAACATAAATTATACAGAACTTCGACGTGTGCAAAATAAACATAACAGCACTTATGCAAGATTGAGAAAAAGAAAAAAATATATAGACTCAGTGGCTATTTTATTAGGGACCTCCTGTACCTAATAAAGTGGCCACTGAGTGTATTTTTGTGGTTTTATGCTGCCCTAGCCCATACACTTCAAGGTTCAATGTGTTGTGCATTCCGGGAGGCTCCTCTGTACGTTGCAACACATCGCTTTCCTGTCAGCTTGAACCAGTCTGGCTATTCCCTTCTGACCCCTCTCATTAACAAGGTGATTTTGCCCATGGAACTGCTGCTCACTGGATTTTTGTTTTTGTTTCTCGTACCATTCACTGTAATCTCTAGAGAGACTGTTGAGCGTGAAAATCCCAGGAGATACTTTGAGATGCTCAAAAGCGTCCTGACTGGCACCAATGATCATTCCACAGTCAAGGTCACTTAGATCACATTTCTTCCCAATTCTGAAGTTCGGTTCAAACAACAACTGAACCTCTTGACCATGTCTGCATGTTTTTATGCATTGAATTGCTGCCAATAAATATCTTAATAGATATTTGTATTAACGAGCAGGTGTAGAGGTGTATCTAATAAAGTGGCCTCTGAGTGCATGGCCCAAGGTAGTGTTAAGGTTTTTGAGAGCAGTTCAAGTGGGAAAGAAGCTATTGCTGATCTTTGAGTTATCTGACTTCGGGCTCATGTACCTCCTCCCTGATGCCAACATCGAGAAGTAGCATAGCTCAGATGTTGGAGATCTCGTCTGATGGATGCTACCGTCCTGAGACATCACCTCTTATAGTGAGGTCCTCAACAGTGGAAGAGCTGTACACGTCTGAGTCCACCACTCCCTGTAGCGGCTTTTGTTCCTTTTCATTGGAGTTTCCATACCTGACCCTGATGCAACCAGTCGGAATGTTTTCCACTGTACATCAATGGAGGTTTGTCAGAGTCCTCGATGTCATGGCAAATGGTAACATTATTTGAATTTGCACATAATCATTAATTTTCTATGCCCTGACCTGTGAAGATAAGTATGTCGTATGTCTTCTTCACTTCCTCTCCAGCTGTGTTGCCGCTCTTGGAGAAAATGGACTTAGATCTTGAGTTCCCTCTGTTCCTCAGTCCTTAGTACCCTACCATTTAATGTGGATGTCCTATCCCATTTGACTTCTGAAAATGCATCATCTAGCAGTTGTTGGGATTGACATAGGTAATCTTGTACTTTAACTGTACCTGGTGCTATCTGTTTCACAATATGGTGATGAGAAGGCATACAGGAGAGAGAGAGATCAGCTGGCTGAGTGGTGTCACAGCAGGCAAGATAAGGGAACACACACCAGTCCTCAGTGAAGTGGAAATGGTGAGCAATTTCAAGTTACTAGGTGTCAGCATCTCTGAGGATCTATCCTGGCCCCAACATATCAATGCAGTTACAAAGGAGACACATCAGTGGCTACATTTCATTCGGAGTTTGAGGGGACCTGGTATGTCGCAGATTTCTACAGATGTACCTTGGAGAGCGTTCTAACTGGCTGCATCACCGTCTGGAATGGGGGAGGGGTCATTGCACAGGATTGAAATAAACTGCAGAATGTGTAAACTCAGTCAGCTCGATCATGGGTGCTAGCCTCCCCATCATCCAGGACATCTTTAGTGAACAATGCCTCAAAAAGACGGCAACCTTCATTAAGGACCCCCATCACCCAGGACATGCCCTCTTCTCATTGCCACCATCAGGGAAGAGGTACAGGAGCGTGAAGTCACACACTCAGTGATTCAAGAACAGTTTCTTCCCTTCCGCCATCTGATTTCTGAATAGACATTGAACCCATGAACACTACCTCACTAATTTTTTTTCTCTTTTTGCGTTACTTAATTTAATTCAACTATATTTAATTTATATACTGCACCCAATCCTTGTTATATGCGGGGATACGTTCCTTGAAGTTGACACATAATGTGAATAATTATTTAAACGGAGAAAATAGAGCTGCATTCCAGAGGACTTCCTAAATATGTTTTATCAGTAATTTATTCACATTTTCCTACCAATACGACACAAAAGCAGTACTGCAAGACAACGTGTATTATATTTAATCAATGTAAGGTAATATTCAATGTAATAAATCATACAAAAGTTAACATCCGAGGGTGTACAGTACTCACCAACAGTGGCAGGTGTGTTCGCTCTGGGAGATGAGTGGTTGTTGTGGTGTCGGGCAGCTTTACACAGATAAGGTGGATGGTTGTGGTCGTCAGGATAATATCAAGCACAGCAAGGGGTGAAGGAAGACTCATAGAATTCTTAGAACTGCCGGCAGAAGGTGTTACCGATTTGAATAAAGTGGTGAGGGTTGTTTGCTTGGCAGCATTTTGTTTTAATTTTGCTTGTAGGGAAGAATGGTTGACGACAGGGAACGACTGAAATGCTGACTCCGTTCTAAACGTGGGTCCATGTCCATCGCCATTTGTGCCAAGTGTTCCGACTTCCGCCATTCCCTCACCGTTGGTAAACTCCCGGGATTTTCAAAATCGTCTGTTGCTTGCAGCATCTGAGAGATAGTTCGCGGTAAAAAAAAACGCATGCCTTGAATGTGGATCACAACTTGGTCGACTGGTTGAATCAGCGATGTTGTGTTAAACGGCAGGAAACGCACTGTTATGTTAGGATGACGCACTGTTATGTTAGGATGAATGCTGTCCAAATGTTTAGGATGGGCTGGCACATTGTCAAGCAACAAAGTTTCTGTTCCCGGCAGTAGTGTCCCACAGCTGTTACCTTCAGCTGATGCTGTGCTGTTTATAATTTCCAACTTTTTTTCATGTGTTAAAACGGTTCTCTGCCGCTTGGCTAACAGCCCAGGACATGACATCGGACGCTTAGGAGGTGTAGTTAAATATTTCAAGCGGAAAATCACTGCACTGTAGGTAAAACCAACAAAAGTTTAAGATCGCGCATCCACACCTTGCCAAAACTAATGCGAGAGTGGCGGGAGAGAGATTGTGAAGTGCACGCACCTGACTTGTATTGGCGGGAAAGCGGTGCTTCTCATCCCAACAGTGAGATTGTGAAGCGTGCGCATGTGACTTGTATTGGTGCTCCTCGCATAACTCTGAAGTTTGGACGCATATATATAGGTATAGAGACAGACAGTGACATGCAAAAGTTTGGGCACCCCTGGTCAAAATTTCTGTTACTGTGAATAGCTAAGCGAGTAAAAGATGACCTGATTTCCAAAAGGCATAAAGTTAAAGATGACACATTTCTTTAATATTTTAAGCAAGATTACTTTTTTATTTCCATCTTTTACAGTTTCAAAATAACAAAAAAGAAAAAGGGCCCGAAGCAAAAGTTTGGGCACCCTGCATGGTCAGTACTTAGTAACACCCCCTTTAGTAAGTATCACAGCTTGTAAACGGTTTCTGTAGCCAGCTAAGAGTCTTTCAATTCTTGTTTGGGGATTTTCGTCCATTCTTCCTTGCAAAAGGCTTCTAGTTCTGTGAGATTCTTGGGCCGTCTTGCATGCACTGCTCTTTTGAGGTCTATCCACAGATTTCCAATGATGTTTAGGCCGGGAGACTGTAAGGGCCTTGGCAAAACCTTCAGCTTGCGTCTCTTGAGGTAGTCCATTGTGGGTTTTGAGATGTGTTTAGGATCATTATCCTGTTGTAGAAGCCAACCTCTTTTCATCTTCAGTTTTTTTGACAGACGGTGTGATGTTTGCTTCCAGAATTTGCTGGTATTTAATTGAATTCATTCTTCCCTCTACCAGTGAAATGTTCCCTTTGCCACTGGCTGCAACACAAGCCCAAAGCATGATCGATCCACCTCCGTGCTTAACAGTTGGAGAGGTGTTCTTTTCATGAAATTCTGCACCCTTTTTTTCTCGAAACGTACCTTTGCTCATTGCGGCCAAAAAGTTCTATTTTAACTTCATCAGTCCACAGGACTTGTTTCCAAAATGCATCAGGCTTGTTTAGATGTTCCTTTGTAAACTTCTGATGCTGAATTTTGTGGTGAGGACGCAGGAAAGGTTTTCTTCTGATGACTCTTCCATGAAGGTCATATTTATGCAGGTGTCGCTGCACAGTAGAACAGTGCACCCCACTCCAGAGTCTGCTAAATCTTCCTGAAGGTCTTTTAAAGTCAAATGGGGATTTTGATTTGCCTTTCTAGCAATCCTACGAGCAGTTCTCTTGGAAAGTTTTCTTGGTCTTCCAGACCACAACTTGACCTCCACTGTTCCTGTTAACTGCCATTTCTTAATTACATTACAGACTGAGGAAACAGCTACCTGAAAACGCTTTGCTATCTTCTTATAGCCTTCTCTTGCTTTGTGGGCATCATTTATTTTAATTTTCAGCGTGCTTGGCAGCTGCTTAGAGGAGCCCATGGCTGCTGATTGTTTGGACAAGGTTTGAGGAGTCAGGGTATTTATGAAGCTTTGAAATTTGCATCACCTGGCCTTTCCTAATGATGACTGTGAAAAAGCCATAGCCCTAACAAGCTAATTAAGGTCTGAGACCTTGGTAAAGGTTATCTGAGAGCTCAAATCTCTTGGGGTGCCCAAACTTTTACATGGTGCTTCTTTCCTTTTTCCCACTCTAAAATTGTACAAAACAAAAATAATACACTAGTCTTGCTTAAAATGTTGGAAAGAATGTTTCATCTTTAACTTTTTTGACTGTTGGAGATCAGTTCATCTTCTACTCACTTAACTATTCACAGTAACAGAAATTTTGATTGGGGTGCCCAAACTTTTGCATGCCACTGTATATGTATATGGCAGACCACAGTACGTGTGCTTGCAACACTGTGTGTCCGACAGAGTGATCAGCAGCACTGGGGCTTCACAGGGGACTGTCTTGACTCCCTTTCTCTTCACCATTTACACCTCGGACTTCAACTACTGCACAGAGTCTTGTCATCTTCAGAAGTTTTCTGATGACTCTGCCATAGTTGGATGCATCAGCAAGGGAGATGAGGCTGAGTACAGGGCTACGGTAGGAAACTTTGTCATATGGTGTGAGCAGAATTATCTGCAGCTTAATGTGAAAAAGACTAAGGAGCTGGTGGTAGACCTGAGGAGAGCTAAGGTACCAGTGACCCCTGTTTCCATCCAGGGGGTCAGTGTGGACATGGTGGAGGATTACAAATACCTGGGGATACGAATTGACAATAAACTGGACTGGTCAAAGAACACTGAGGCTGTCTACAAGAAGGGTCGGAGCCGTCTCTATTTCCTGAGGAGACTGAGGTCCTTTAACATCTGCTGGACGATGCTGAGGTTGTTCTACGAGTCTGTGGTGGCCAGTGCGATCATGTTTGCTGTTGTGTGCTTGGGGCAGCAGGCTGAGGGTAGCAGACACCAGCAGAATCAACAAACTCATTCGTAAGGCCAGTGATGTTGTGGGGATGGAACTGGACACTCTGATGGTGGTGTCTGAAAAGAGGATGCTGTCCAAGTTGCATGCCATCTTGGACAATGTCTCCCATCCACTACATAGTGTACTGGTTGGGCACAGGCGTACATTAAGCCAGAGTCATTCCACCGAGATGCAAGACAGAGCGTCATAGGAAGTCATTCCTGCCTGTGGCCATCAAACTTTACAACTCCTCCCTTGGAGGGTCAGACACCCTGAGCCAATAGGCTGGTCCTGGACTTATTTCCTGGCATAATTTACATATTACTATTATTTATGGTGCAACTGTAACGAAAACCAATTTCCCCCGGGATCAGTTAAGTATGACTATATAGTTAAATTATAAATATATATCTAAATTACTATATATAGTAACTTAGTTTTTTTTATTATTATGCATGTGAAGTACTGCTGCCGCTCAGGTAACAAATTTCACAGCATATGCCAGTGATATTAAACTTGATTCTGATTCCGATATTGGTCCTCTGTTGTAGTATTCAAATGGTGAAAAGCACAGATTGTAGTTACCATGGGGATCAACATTTGCCATTGCAGTGGGTGGAGATGTGGAAGTTGCACATCTTTGTTTTTGTTCGACTCTGCGTTGTCCTCCCAGTCTTCGTCAGACAGAGTTGAGTGTATTTTACGCACAAGTACGTGCATGTACAGATGCAATAATTAACATACAGCGATGTTGCAGGCAAATACCATCACGTAAGTGTCATCCGTTAAGAGAAATGCATATTCAATATAAATTCTACACATCTCTAACAAGAAAGAACATGATCAGAACAAAGAAATTGACAGTTCTGAGGTAAATCATTTTTAGAAGACCAAACTGTAAATTTCTGTTTTGTGTTCCCAACTTTTTCTCCATTTTATTGGCTAACAAATCAAATGTTTCAGAGATTAAGAAATGCTTTCTGAATTCACTATTTTTGTTATGTTTTACTTAGACACAACAAGCGAAGAAAATTCTACGTGGATGCTCGTTGTCACCCTCAAACAATAGCTGTTGTGCAAACAAGAGCAAAGTATGTAAAAATCCTATAAGTTAAATTGAATAATAAATTGTGTGTTCCAGTACATTGGTATATGCAATAGACGGAGAGAGATTATGACCACAATTTAATAGTTCAGAAGAATTTAAGTAGTGAATAATTTTGCATCATAGAAACATCCAGGAGACTGATATGGTGACCTACTTGGAGATGAGTCATAGCTATTCTCAAAGACCAGGCTTCAATGAACTGTACTCCAGGGCTTGTTTGCAGGCAAACCCTTTCTTGAAGCTGAAGATTGGAGGCCAGGTGCTCATCAGCGTTTAAGCTCACCCCAGAGTCAAGTGTCTTTGAATTTCTAAGATGCCTGTTTATAGTAATGGAAACACTTGTTCTCACTGCCAACAGTATGATCCTGGATTCCTACTGGTTTTAAGAAATTGTGGAAGGTTCTCAAGGCCGAATCATTTGTCTTAGGTCCATTTTGAGTAACCACCTGACTTGCCACCTAAAATTATATTCCCTGGAAATTTAAACTCTCCAGCTCCTGTCTGTTTCTTGCTGTGATTTCCCTAAACCCCCAATAATTAAACTTCCCACGGCTCTCTTGGTCCCACTCTCTGTCTGCACCAACTTCAAATAGTAATGCAAAACCTGGTCAGCAGAATTAGTCCGTTCAGCCCATCGAGACTGCTCCGCCATTCCATCATAGCTGATTTATTATCCCTCTCAACCCCATTCTCCTGCCTTCTCCCCATAACCTTTGATGCCCTGATTAATCAAGAATCTATCAACCTCCACCTTAAATATGCCCAGTGACTTGGCCTGCACAGCCATCTGTGGCAATGAATTTCACAGATTCACCTCCTTCTGGCTGAAGAAACTTTTCCCTATCTCTGTTTGAAATAGATGTCCCTCTATTCTGAGTTTGTGCCCACTGGTCCTAGTCTGCCCCACTATAGTAAACATTCTCCCCACATCCACTCTATCCAGACCTTTAATATTTGATAGGATTCAAGGAGACCCTCCTCATTCTTCTAGCTCCAGAGAGAACAGGCATTGAGCCATCAAAGGCTTCTCATACGTCAAACCTTTCATTCCTGGGATCATTCTTGTGAACCTCCTCTGGGATCTCTCCAGTGCCAGCAATTCTTTTCTTAGCTACGGGGCATTCGCCCTGCTTGGAAGTTTTCATGTTTATATTGTTTTACAACATTGAATCAGTGGATTAATTTGGCTTTTTTGACACTGATCAACAGAAAAAGACCTTTGTGTCAAAGTGAAAACAGATATTTACAAAGTGATCTAAATTAATTAGAAATATAAAACAGCATAATTGATTGCATAAGTATTCACCCCCTTCAAGTCAATATTTAGTAGATGCACCTTTGGCAGCAATTACAGCCTTGAGTCTGTGTGGATAGGTCTCCATCAGCTTTGCACATCTGGACACAGCAATTTTCCCCCATTCTTCTTTACAAAACTGCTCAGGCTCAGTCAGATTGTATGGGGATCGTGAGTGAACAGAACTTTTCAAGTCCAACCACACATTCTCAATTGGGTTGAGGTCTGGACTCCGACTTAACCACTCCAGGGCATTAACTATGTTGCTTTTAAGCCATTCCTGTGTATCTTTGTCTTTATGCTTGGAGGTCATTATCTAGCTGGAAATCTCCTGAGTCACGAATCTCTTGCAGACTGCATCAGGTTTTCCTCCAGGATTTCCCTGTATTTTGCTGCATTCATTTTACTCTCTACCTTCTCAAGCCTTCCAGAGCCTGCTGCAGTGAAGCATCCCCACAGTACGATGCAGCCGCCACCATGCTTCACGGTAGGGATGGTGTGTTTTTGATGATATGTGGTTACGCCAACCATAGCGTGTAGTCTGGTGGCCAAAGAGCTCAATTTTGGTTTAATCAGATTATAGAACCTTCTTCCAGCTGACTTCAGAGCCTTCCAAACTGTATGGCAAACTGTAGCCGAGATTTGATTTCTTCCTGGACCTCCTGTCCCATGATCCTCTCGTATCCCCTTTTGCCTATCACCTGTCCAGCTCTTGGCTCTATCCCTCCCCCTCCTGTCTTCTCCTATCATTTTGGATCTCCCCCTCCCCCTCCAACTTTCAAATCCCTTACTCACTCTTCCTTCAGTTAGTCCTGACGAAGGGTCTCGGCCTGAAACGTCGACTGCACCTCTTCCTACAGATGCTGCTTGGCCTGCTGCATTCACCAGCAACTTTGATGTGTGTTGCTTGAATTTCCAGCATCTGCAGGATTCCTGTTGTTTTTTTTTTCAACAGTGGCTTTCTCTTTGCCGCTCTCCCGTAAACTTGCAACCGATGAAGCACTCAGGCAACAGTGGTTGTATGTGCAGTCTCTCCCGCAACCATTTCAGCCTTGGGAAAAAGCCTCTGACTATCCACACGATCAATGCCTCTTATCATCTTATACACCTCTATCAGGTCACCTCTCATCCTCCATCGCTCCAAGGAGAAAAGGCCGAGTTCACTCAACCTATTCTCATAAGGCATGCTCCCCAATCCAGGCAACATCCTTGTAAATCTCCTCTGCACCCTTTCTATGGCTTCCACATCCTTCCTGTAGTGAGGCGACCAGAACTGAGCACAATACTCCACGTGGTGTCTAACCAGGGTCCTATATAGCTGCAACATTACCTCTCGGCTCCTAAATTCAATTCCACGATTGATGAAGCCCAATACACCGTACGCCTTCTTAACCACAGAGTCAACCTGCACAGCTGCTTTGAGCGTCCTATGGACTTGGACCCCAAGAGCCCTCTGATCCTCCATACTACCAAGAGTCTTATATTCTGCCATCATATTTGACCTACCAAAATGAACCACTTCACACTTATATGTGGGTTGAACTCCATCTGCCAGTTCTCAGCCCAGTTTTGCATCCTATCAATGTCCCGCTGTAACCTTTGACAGCCCTCCACACTATCCACAACACCCCCAACCTTTGTCTCATCAGCAAACTTACCAACCCATCCCTCCACTTCCTCATCCAGGTCACTTATAAAAATCACAAAGAATAAGGGTCCCAGAACAGATCCCTGAGGCACACCACTGGTAACCGACCTCCATGCAGAATATGACCCGTCTACAACCTCTCTTTGCCTTCTGTGGGCCAGCCAGTTCTGGATCCACAAAGCAGTGTGCCCTTGGATCCCATGCCTCCTTACTTTCTCAATAAGCCTTGCATGGAGTACCTTATCAAATGCTTTGCTGAAATCCATATACACTACATCTACTGCTCTTCCTTCATCAATGTGTTTAGTCATATTCTCAAAAAATTCAGTCAGGCTCATAAGGCACGACCTGCCCTTGACAAAGCCATGCTGACTATGCCTAATCATATTAAACCTCTCCAAATGCTCATAAGTCCTGCCTCTCAGGATCTTCTCCATTAACTTAACAACCACTGAGACTCACTGGTTTATAATTTCCAGGGCTATCTCTACTCCCTTTCTCGAATAAAGGAACAACATCCGTAACCCTCCAGTCCTCTGGAACCTCTCCCATCCCCATTGATGATGCAAAGATCATGGCCAGAGGCTCAGCAATCTCCTCCCTCGCCTCCCACAGTAGCTTGGGGTACATCTCATCCGGTCCTGGCAACTTATCCAACTTGATGCTTTCCAAAAGCTCCAGCACACCCTCTTTCTTAATATCTACATGCTCAAGCTTTTCAGTCTGCTGCAAGTCATGACTACACTAACCAAGATCCTTTTCCACAGTGAATACTGAAGTAAAGAATTCATTAAGTAACTTTTATAACCTTTTCACGAAGTTGCTTAGTGTTCTTTTGTCCTTGTGGTTTAGTTTTCGCCAGGATACGGACTCACCAGCAGTTACAGATACAGGTATATTTTTACTACAATCAATTCAAATACCTTGACTGCACAGGTCTCCCAAAACAGATCTCTATTTAATTAATTATGTGACTTCTGAAACCATTTGGCTGCACCAGCAATGATTTGGTGTGTCACATTAAAGGGAGGAGGGAGTGAATATTTTTGCAGTCAATTATCTTGTGTTTTATGTTTGTAACTAATAGACAATAGGTGCAGGAGTAGGCCATTTGGTCCTTCGAGCCAGCACCGCCATTCACTGTGATCATGGCTGATCATCTACAATCAGTATCCAGTTCCTGCCTTATCCCCATAACGTTTGATTCCACTATCTTTAAGAGCTCTATCCATCTCTTTCTTGAAAGCATCCAGAGACTTGGCCTCCACAGCCTTCTGGGGCAGAGCATTCCATATATCCACCACTCTCTAGGTGAAAAAGTTTTTCCTCAACTCCGTTCTAAATGGCCTACCCCTCATTCTTAAACTGTGGCCTCTGGTTCTGGACTCACCCATCAGCGGGAACATGCTTCCTGCCTCCAGCAAGTCCAATCCCTTAATAATCTTATATGTTTCAATAAGATCCCCTCTCAGCCTTCTAAATTCCAGGGTATACAAGCCCAGTCGCTCTAATCGTTCGACATATGACAGTCCCGCCATCCCGGGAATTAACCTTGTGAACCTACGCTGCACTCCCTCAATAGCAAGAATGTCCTTCCTCAAATTTAGAGACCAAAACTGCACACAGTACTCCAGGTGTGGTCTCACCAGGACCCTGTACAGCTGCAGAAGGACCTCTTTGCTCTTATACTCAATTCCCCTTGTTATGAAGGCCAGCATGCTATTAGCTTTCTTCACAGCCTGCTGTACTTGCATGCTTGCTTTCAGTGACTGATGTACAAGAACACCTAGATCTGTTGTGCTTCCCCTTTTCCTAACTTGACTCCATCTAGATAATAATCTGCCTTCCTGTTCTTACCACCAAAGTGGATAACCTCACATTTATCCACATTAAACTGCATCTGCCATGCATCTGCCCACTCACCCAGCCTGTCCAAGTCACCCTGCTTTCTCATAACATCCTCCTCACATTTCACACTGCCACCCAGCTTTGTGTCATCAGCAAATCTGCTAATGTTACTTTTAATTCCCTCATCTAAATCATTAATATATATTGTAAACAGCTGCGGTCCCAGCACTGAACCCTGCGGTACCCCACTGGTCACCGCCTGACATTTCGAAAGGGACCCGTTAATCACTACTCTTTGTTTTCTGTCAGCCAGCCAATATTCAATCCATGTCAGTACTCTGCCCCCAATACCATGTGCCCTAATTTTGCCCACTAATCTCCTATTTGGGACTTTATCAAAGGCTTTCTGAAAGTCCAGGTACACTACATCCACTGGCTTTCCCTTCTCCATTTTCATAGTTACATCCTCAAAAAATTCCAGAAGATTAGTCAAGCATGATTTCCCCTTCGTAAATCCATGCTGACTCGGACCGATCCTGTTACTACTATCCAGATGTGTCGTAATTTCATCTTTTATAATTGACTCCAGCATCTTTCCCACCACCAATGTCAGGCTAACCGGTCTATAATTCCCTGTTTTCTCTCTTCCTCCCTTCTTGAAGAGAGGGACAACATTAGCCACCCTCCATTCCACAGGAACTGATCTTCAATCTATAGAAAATTGGAAAATGATTACCAATGCGTCCACGATTTCTAAAGCCACCTCCTTAAGTACCCTGGGATGCAGACCATCAGGTCCCGGGGACTTATCAGCCTTCAGACCCAACAGCCTTTCCAACACCTGTTCCTGCCTAATATAAATTTCCTTCAATTCATCCATTACCCTATGTCCTTTGGCCACTATTACATCTGGGAGATTGTTTGTGTCTTCCCTAGTGAAGACAGATCCAAAGTACTTGTTCAACTCGTCTGCCATTTCCTTGTTCCCCATAATAAATTCACCCGCTTCTGTCTTCAAGGGCCCAATTTTGGTCTTAACTATTTTTTTCCTTTTCACATACCTAAAGAAGCTTTTTCTATCCTCCTTTATATTCTTGGCTAGTTTACCTTCGTACCTCATTTTTTCTCCGCGTGTTGCCTTTTTAGTTAACTTCTGTTGCTCTTTAAAAGTTTCCCAATCCTCCGGCTTCCCACTCGTCTTTGTTATGTTATACTCCTTCTCTTTTATTTTTATACTGTCCATTACTTCCCTTGTCAGCCACGGCCTCCCCTACTCCCCTTAGAATCTTTCTTCCTCTTTCGAACAAGCTGATCCTGCACCTTCCGCATTATTCCCAGAAACACTTGCCATTGCTGTTCCACTGTCATCCCTGCTAAGGTATTGTTCCATTGAACTTTGGCCAGCTCCTTCCTCATAGCACCATAGTTCCCTTTGTTCAACTGTAATACTGACACTTCCGAGTTTCCCTTCTCCCTCTCAAATTGTAGATTAAAACTTATCATATTATGGTCACTACCTCCTAATGGCTCCTTTACCTTGAGGTCCCTGATCAAATCCGGTTCATTGCACAACACTAAATATAGAATTGCGTTCTCTCTGGTAGGCTCCAGTACAAGCTGTTCTAAGAATCCATCTCGGAGGGACTCCACAAACTCCCTTTCTTGGGGTCCAGTACCAACTTGATGCCTCCAGTCTACCTGCATGTTGAAGTCCCCCATAACAACTGTAGCATTACCTTTGCGACATGCCAATTTTAACTCTTGATTCAACTTACACCCTACCTCCAGACTACTGTTTGGGGGCCTGTAGATAACTCCCATTAGGGTTTTTCTACCCTTAGAATTTCTCAGTTCTATTCTTACTGACTCTACGACTCCTGATTCTGTGTCCCCACTCGCAAGGGACTGAATATCATTCCTCACCAACAGAGCCACCCCACCCCCTCTGCCCATCAGTCTGTCCTTTCGATAGGACGTATACCTTGAATATTCATTTCCCAGGCCCTGTCCACTTGCAGCCATGTCTCTGTTATTCCCACAACATCACACTTACCAATTTCCAACTGTGCCTCAAGCCCATCCACTTTATTTCTTATACTCCGTGCATTCATATACAATACTTTTAATTCATTACTCCCCTCACCTCCCATATCAATTCCTATTTCACTTGGCCGTATTGTACGATCCCTTCTTGAGCTTTCTGCTCTGTTGATTCTGCTGTCATTCTTAACTTTTCTTATTCTCACTTTCCCTTTATCTCCATCCTTATGTTTCCAGTTCGTCCCCTCCCCCTCACTACTTAGTTTAAACACACCCGTGTTGCAGAGGCAAACCTGCCTGCGAAAATGCTGGTGCCCCGCTTATTAAGGTGCAATTCATCCTTACCCCGAAACATACCCCAGTGGTCCAAGAATGTAAATCCTTGCTTCCTGCACCAGTTCCTTAGCCACACATTCAGATCCATTACCTCCCTGTTCTTGACCATCTCAGCACGGGGAACTGGAAGCAAACCGGAGATGACCACCCTGGAAGTCCTGCTTTTCAGCCTTCTTCTGAGTTCTCTGAAGTCACGCTGTAGAATGTCTTTTAGATCACTTTGTAGAGATCTGTTTTGACTTTGACACGCAAGCCTTTTTCTGTTGATCACTGCCAAAAGAGCCAAATTAAATCCACTGTGATTCAATGTTGTAAAACAATAAAACATGAAAATTTCTGGGGGTGGGGTGAATACTTTTTATAGGCACTGTACTCATAATACTTTATGTGCGATCTGATTAATATCTTATATAGCCTCAGCATTGCATCCTTGCTTTTGTATTCCAGTTCTCTCGAAATGAATGTACTTACTACTTGATTGAGTTCCAGAGGCCAATTAAAGTCGTTGATTGAAGATAACACAAACAACAGGAATTCTGCAGATGCTGGAAATTCAAGCAACACACATCAAAGTTGCTGGTGAACGCAGCAGGCCAGGCAGCATCTCTAGGAAGAGGCACAGTCGACGTTTCAGGCCGAGACCCTTCGTCAGGACTAACTGAAGGAAGAGCTAGTAAGAGATTTGAAAGCTGGAGGGGGAGGGGGAGATCGAAAATGATAGGAGAAGACAGGAGGGGGAGGGATGGAGCCGAGAGCTGGACAGGTGACTGGCAAAGGGGATATGAGAGGATCATGGGACAGGAGGTCCGGGAAGAAAGACAAGGTGGGGGGGAAACCCAGAGGATGGGCAAGGGGTATAGTCAGAGGGACAGAGGGAGAAAAAGGAGAGTGAGAGAAAGAATGTGTGTGTAAAAATAAGTAACAGATGGGGTACGAGGGGGAGGTGGGGCATTAGTGGAAGTTTGAGAAGTCGATGTTCATGCCATCAGGTTGGAGGCTACCCAGACAGAATATAATGTGTTGTTCCTCCACCCTGAGTGTGGCTTCATCTTTACAGTAGAGGAGGCCGTGGATAGACATGTCAGAATGGGAATGGGATGTGGAGTTAAAATGTGTGGCCACTGGGAGATCCTGCTTTCCCTGGCGGACAGAGCTTATCCACTGATGTGCCCCTTTCTAGATCTTTCTGTCTCTGTCTCTCACAGCTATCTGGACTATTCCTCTTCTCACCCTGTCTCTTGCAAAAATGCCATCCCCTTCTCGCAATTCCTCCGTCTCCACCACATCTGCTCTCAGGATGAGGCTTTTCATTCTAGGACGAGGGAGATGCCCTTTTTTAAAGAAAAGGGCTTCCCTTCCTCCACTATCAACTCTGCTCTCAAACACATCTCCCCCATTTCACGTACATCTGCTCTCACTCCATCCTCCCGCCACCCCACTAGAAATAGGGTTCCCCTTGTCCTCACCTACCACCCCACCAGCTTCCGGGTCCAACATATTATTCTCCGTAACTTCCGCCACCTCCAACGGGATCCCACCACTAAGCACATCTTTCCCTCCCCGCTTTCTGCAGGGATCGCTCCCTACACAACTCCCTTGTCCATTCATCCCCCCCCATCCCTCCCCACTGATCTCCCTCCTGGCACTTATCCTTGTAAGCGGAACAAGTGCTACACATACCCTTACTACCATTCAGGGCCCCAGACAGTCCTTCCAGGTGAGGCAACACTTCACCTGTGAGTCGGCTGGGGTGATATACTGCGTCCGGTGCTCGCAATGTGATCTTCTATATATTGGCGAGACCCGACACAGACTGGGAGACCGCTTTGCTGAACACCTACGCTCTGTCCACCGGAGAAAGCAGGATCTCCCAGTGGCCACACATTTTAATTCCACATCCCATTCCCATTCTGACATGTCTATCCACGGCCTCCTCTACTGTAAAGATGAAGCCACACTCAGGTTGGAGGAACAACACCTTATATTCCGTCTGGGTAGCCTCCAACCTGATGGCATGAACATTGACTTCTCTAACTTCCGCTAATGCCCCACCTCCCCCTCGTACCGCATCCGTTATTTATTTTTATACACACATTCTTTCTCTCACTCTCCTTTTTCCTTGCTCTGACCCTCTGACTATACCCCTTGCCCATCCTCTGTGTTCCCCGCCCCCCGTCTTTCTTCCCGGACCTCCTGTCCCATGATCCTCTCATATCCCCTTTGCCAATCACCTGTCCAGCTCTTGGCTCCATCCCTCCCCCTCCTGTCTTCTCCTATCATTTTCGATCTCCCCCTCCCCCTCCCACTTTCAAATCTCTTACTAGCTCTTCCTTCAGTTAGTCCTGACGAAGGGTCTCGGCCTGAAACATCAACTGTGCCTCTTCCTAGAGATGCTGCCTGGCCTGCTGCGTTCACCAGCAACTTTGACGTGTGTTGATTGAAGATAACAGCTTGTTTTCAAATTTATTATTCTATATGTGTCTACATTGTGTAGGGCCTACACAATCTTACCATTCTATTGAGGAGATGTGATATTGGGTGTGCCCACTGTCAATGTTATTACCACAGTACAATGAAGGAATGGGAAAATGCCTCTCCTGTTGTAATGCATTGTGATGTGGAGAGAGATTGTTTACATTATTTGGCCCACGCTCCCCTGCAGGCAAAATATACAAATGCTTGAGAGCACCTACCACCAGAATTAAGGACAGCTTCTATCCACACTTGAAAAGATCTCCTCTCCAATATTATTTTAAGGTTTATTTTTGATCTCTCAATCTACCTCTTCACAGCTCTTGCATTTTAATTTGTCCGCGTGCACTACACTCTCTATGTAACTGGAACACCATTTTGTTTGTTTTCTTGTGCATTACCTTGATATTCTTTCAGAATAATCTGTCTGGATGGCAGGCAGACAAAAGTTTTTCACGATATCTTGGTATATGTGACAATAATAAACAAATTACTTATTTATCAAGCTTGAGAACCTTTGAGGTCAAGCACAAGGGTATGTATGGTGTTGTTGAAGAAGCCATACCTAGCTGCTGGAATGTCCTTTGTAGATGGGGCTAAATGGAGGTGGATATCCCATTGGTAGTGTGAGGGGCAATGTTTAAATTGGTCAATTTGTTTATTATTGTCAGATGTACTGAAGTGGAATGAAAAGGTTTGTTTTGGATGGCATCCATACCGATCATTTCATCGCATCGGTATCTTGAGGGAAAGATGATAGCAGAACACAGACTACCTTGTTGTATTTGCAGAGAAAGTAAGTGCACAGACAATAAGGTGCGAGGGGTAGAATTTGAAATGAAGAGATCATCCTTATCAAACAAACAAGAGTCTAATAGAATTTTCTTTGAGCCTGGGAGCGTGTGCTTTCAGTCTTTTGTATCTTATGCCCGATGGGAGGGGGGAGAAGAGAGAGTGTCCAAGGTTGGTGGGGTCTTTGATTATGCTGGTTGAACACCCACCCAGTCAAAGAGGAATGTTCTGTTCACCATTGTACCTAGTATTGAATTTGGTTTGTAGCTTGATGATGGTGCAAAGCCCTCAGATGCCCGGAGTGAGTCATTGATTGCAGGATGCCCAACCCTGATCTGCTGTTAGAATCAGCATTCACCGTTTTTCATACCTTCTTCCCAAGAATTTGATGGCAGATAAATCAGTTGTAACACAATGAAATGTTACGAGGAAGTGATTAGACTTCAGAGATGATTATTGCCCAGGTATGACAGGAATATTATTTTGAGGTTTATTTTCGTTTTTATTTAGAGATGCAGCACAGTAGCAGGCTCTTCCAGGACAATCAGCCCGCACCACCCAGTTACACCCATGGGGCCAAGTAACCTAGTCTGCTGTGTGTCTTGGGAATGTGGGAGGACAGTTGAGCACCCAGTTGAAACCCATGTGGTCATGGGGAGAACGTACAAGCTCCTAACAGACAGCAGCGGAATTGAACCTGGGTCGTTGGCGCCATAATTCTGTTACACTAACCGCTACTCTACCTTGCCACCCCCTTTATTTGTCATTCATCCCTGAATATTATCCACATTTTGCTGAATGAAGCGGTAGACTGTTTCAGTGTTGGAGAAAACTCAACCGGAATTGATCATCATGCCATCATCAGCAAATATGACCTCTAGCATTCATTGATAAAGCGGGTCGGGTCTGAGACGCTTCTTTAAAACATTGGAGTTAGGCGAAATTAACTTTTAGGTTAATATTTAGAAATCTGGAGACTGCAACTTCAGTATCTAAACTATGACTCCATCGGGTTCGTTCACTGTCTTCTTGCAATAAATTCTGTACTTCATTCAATCATGTGTGTCTCCCCTGCTCTTTGCGACTCTGTCAACTTTCACTCATAATTGCTGGAGACTTTTAGGGGGAATAAAAAATGTAGGATTAGTGTGTACAGTGGTTGGCAGAGATGCGGCCCAGAATAGGCCCTTCCAGCCCTTCGAGCCATGTTGCCCAGCAACCCCCAACTTCACCCGAGCCTAATTACATTACACAATAGTAACCTACTAGCTTGAATGCCTTTGTACAGTGGGAGGAACCCACACAGCCCATGGGGAGGATGTATAAACTCCTTACAGAGGACGCTGGAGTTGAACTCTGACACTCCGAGCTATAACAGGGTCACATTAACCACTGTGCTACCATGGTGTAACAGTTGTGTGTTATGTACCTTCCACATGTTCTACAGGATTTTGCAAGTCCTAGCAACGCTTAGGTTTAGCAATTGCTTTATAAGTGAAGCTGGAACTAAAAACTGAGGGCGGCAAGGTATTATGCTGTGTATATTGTGTTCTGATGCGCTTCTTGACAAGGAATCTGTTTCCAGTTACATAGGAGTAACGACAGAATTGAAATTGCCCCATGAAATGGATTTCAGCAGAAAGGATATCAGTGGAGTACTGTTTCAGTACCCAGACACGGAGGGAGGAGTCGAAGACTTCTCTGAACTTGTTGACCTTGCACACCAAAATGGGGTGAGTAATAGAAGCTTGAATTGTGTTGGGGATTGGTGACTGTAGGCACCTGGTAAGTGCTGGGATTAGAAGGTCTACCTTTTGGAATGTTAACCAATTTAGCAGGCTAGAGAATCTGAGGCGATCTCCCGAGGTCACTAAGTGTTCATATATTAAGGGATATGGGGTTGGTTTGAGATAAACAATTATTCATGATTATATTGAATGATAGAATAGGCCACCTCTGATGAAAAAGATGTATACTCTCAAATATTACCCGTTTTTCTGTCCTCAGTTTCTGCCTGGCCTGCTGAGTGTTCAGAACCCTTTCTGTTTCTGTTTCAGACTTGTGATAGTTTAATGATTTGTTTACTACTAATACTTGTACCTGTAATTAGAACATTCATGTGTCACCTAGAAACAATATTTCAACATGTCATTCTATGGAATGGGCTGGGTGTGTGAGAACTGGGACTCCAAGTGAGGAAAGTAAATATCTTTTGTCTGTCTCTGTCATCTCTGTTGTCTATCTCTCTCCTTCTGTCTGTCTGTTTCTCATGTTTTTCTCTCTCTCTCCTGTCTGTTTCTCTCTTTCTCCCTCTCTTCCCCCTTTTCCCTTTCTGTGTGTGCGTGTGTGTGTGTGTGTCTGCCTGTGTGAGAGTGCGTGTGTGTGTGCGCGTGTGTGTGTGTGCCTGCCTGCCTCGCGGTCTCCCTTGCGCTCTCACTCACTGCCTCACTCATCCTTGTGCTCCCCCCCCTTCCCTATTTCTTCTTTTGCTGCAGCTGCCACAGTTCAACTTCCCTAATATCGATTGGCACTTCCTCAGTGCAAAAGGGTTAAATGAGGTGGGATTTGTTAGGTGAGTTCAGGATGGATTCCTGATTCAATATGTAGACAGGCTGACTGGAGGAGAGGCCATTCTGGATCTGGTGCACACACACACACACACACACACACACACACACACACACAGAAAGAGACAGGCAGTGAACCAGGACAGGTGTCAGATCTCTCAATGGGAGAGCCAAAACTCCCTTACCTTGGGAAGGGAGAGGAGCAGACATTATGAGAAAGTTATTAATTGTGGGAGGGGGGTACATGATGCTTTTCGGCAGGAACTTAGGAGCACAAATTGGGACAGATGTACTTGGGGAAGTGCACAATAGAAATGTGGAGGTTGGCTAGGGAACACTCTGGATAGGTTTGTCCCACTAAGGCAGAGAAAGGATAGTAGGGTGAAAGAGAGGTGGAAGATCTTGTCAAGAGGAAGAAAGGAGCTTACTTAAGATTTAGGAAATGAGGATAAGATGGGGTGCTAAAGAGTTGCAAGCTTGCTGGGAAGAAGTTGAGGAATGGACTTAGGAGAGCAAGAAGGGGTGTAAGAAGGCTTTGGTGAGTAGAATTAAGGAAAACCCCAAGTCATTCTACACATGCGTAAAGAATAGGAGGTTGGCCAGAGTGATGAGAGATAGTAGGTGAAACATGCCTGGTGTCAGAGAAAACAGGGGGGGCCCTTATTGGATACTTTGCTTCAGTATTCACTAGTGAGTGCCCCCCCCTCCCACCCAGACCAGACAGGATGTACTCCAGGTTATTACAGGAAGCGAAGGAAGAGATTGCTGTGTCTTTTGTGATTACCTTTACACCCTAACTGGCTGCAAGAGTCGTACCATATGTCTGGAGTGTGGCAAATGTTCAAGAAAGGGTGTAGAGATATCCCAGCATTTTATAGACCAGTGAGGCTTACTTCAGTGGTGGACAAATTACTGGAGAAGATCTTTAGAGACAGGAACAGTAAGGATGGGGAATGTGGAGAAAACATTTGCCTGGAGTTGTTGGAGATGGGGGTGGGGAAGGTCCTTAATGAATATTATGCTTCAGTATTCACCAGTGAGAGGGACCTTGATGTTTGTGATTACAGTGTAAAACAGGCTGATATGCTAGAACATGTTGATGTTAAGAAAGAGGATGTGCTGGAACGTTTGAGAAACATTAAGTTGGAGAAGTCCCTGGGGCCAGCACATTTCAAACCTAATTACAAGGAGATCAAATCAGAAAAGCATTTACCAACATATTAATAATAAATCTTACATTCAGCTAAAATTAGTTCTTCTTTCTGCAATGTGTTTCAATCCTTTAGGGCATGATAAATGGCAAAAGTTGCTAACATTTTCACCAGAAGTAGTAAACGAACACTGTAAACTTGAAATTAAAACGGACCTATGGCAAATGCTACAGATAAAACTGGTCACCTGTAACTATTCAAAAACTGAATGACACCCACAGCTGGTGGTTATCTATCACCAGGGTTTTGTGTACTTCCAGAATTTGGGACTGAGAAATATGTATTTAGAGGATCATTTGAATATTGTGGACTGCTAATATACAAAATATAATGATCACAATTTCTCTGCCCTTTCTAAAATTCTAATAGAGGTCACAAGTTTCATACTGTGGCATCGGCACTATCGCTGTTTAGTTTCTGGTTTGCTAAGGGTTTGCAATGCATTGCAAGGCAGGGTCACCCCTCAACAGCCAGCTGATGTACAGCCATTTCTTGAGCAAAGTGGTATGTAAGTAATTTTTCACATGGAGATGCATTTTGTTTGGAAGCAGTAGAAAAAGTGCCCAGAGCTTAGCCACACATTCAAAAATGTTGTCACTAAGCTACCGGTCTGCATTTGGTCTGGTAACATTTGAAACTCTCAGAGAATGGATGTACCAGTTATATTTGGAATTTGAAACTGAATCAGGTTGAGTTTCCTCCCCACTTTCTTTTTGGTAAGTGTATGGTTGTTTGAAAAAATTAGATATTTATATCAAATAAAATTTTTTTTAGGCCTTGGCGTGTTGTGCTACTGACCTCTTGGCACTGTGCGTACTGAGACCACCAGGAGAATTTGCGGTAGACATTGTCCTCGGCAGCTCACAGAGATTTGGCGTGCCGCTTTCCTACGGTGGCCCTCACGCAGCTTTCTTTGCTGTGAAAGAAAACCTTGTGAGGCTGATGCCCGGGAGAATGGTTGGTGTTACCAGGTATGACTATGCTTGTCAGTGATGCACAATATCAGGCGTGTGACAAGTACTTGTCAGTATTTTCAAATCCTCTTTAATTTTCAGAGGAAGCTTAGAAAAAACAAAATTATCAAGGGATCCCTTTTGGAACACGTGATTTTGGAAGAAATTTGAATGAGTAAGGATGCTTGCAACTATTTGAGGTCATGAATAAAGAACTAGATGTAGGAGGCATTAAAAGGGAGTGAATCACTGGTTTCAAAAGAATTGGGATTGGCTGGTGGGGGTTGGAAGGAGCAGAGAGAATATGAGAGATGCATCAAGCATTATTGGTACAGCAGGTCTATATTACAATGAATGAAAACTTGTTGTTTGACTTTTTGTTTTGCTGTCATTGCTTTGTTTCCTGTCTCCCCTCCTCTCCAATTTCCCTTTATTTCCATCTGCTACATCCCCCCCCACTCAAATGGCATTTGAGTGGTTCAGTACCCTCTTAATTTTGAAAACTCCTCTTTCTTGACCCACCTGAGTCATTAAAATCTCAATGATTAAGAAGTTAAAATTGCTGAAGCCAGCATTCAGTATGGTCCCTTTGTCTTTATCCCACAGTTGGAGATGCATAATGTGTTTGGGCTAAATGGCATGGATTAAAACAGGACTAAGTAGAATTAATAATGGAGTGGCATGGTATGGTGGTCTAGCGGTTAGCACAACGGCTTACAGTACCAGTGACCCAGGTTCAATTCCCATTGCTGCCTGTAAGGAGTTTGTATGTTCTCCCCGTGACCGCTGGCTTTCTTCTGGGTGCTCCAGTTTCCTTCCACAGTCCAAAACTGTACCAGTTGGCAGGTTAATTAGTCATTGTAACTTGTCCTGTGACTAGGCTAGGGTTCATTTGGGAGTTGTTAGGCAGCACGACTCGAAGGGCTGGAAGGCCCTACTCCGTGCTTTATCTCAACAAGCAAATAAATAACATTTTAAAAGCGGTAATGTGGCTAATATATTAGTTTAAAAATTCTCACTGTATAAAAACAGTAAACATTGCATTAAATTTATAACACTATAAGTGATAAAAGAAGTTTTTCTACCTTGCTTGGCTTAAAAAGTTTTCGAGCATGGAACAGTGGAGTACCTACAGACCCTTCAGCCCAAATTGTTGTAGCAGCCTAGATAACCTACTCCACGATCAACCTAACCCTTCCCTCCTACACAGCCCATAACCTTCCATTTTCCTTACAACCACGCCCTGATCTGAGAGTCTTTAAATGCCCCTATTGTATCAGCCTGTGCTGCCACCCTGGCCAGTGCATTCCAGGCACCTACTACTCTTTGTGTATATGTTAACAAAAAATGTATCTCTGCTATCTAAACTTTCTGTCATTCACCTTAAATGAATGTCCTCTGGCACTGGCCACTGTCACTCTGGGGAGAAAAGATGCTGGCTGTCCATTCTATTGAGGCCTCTCGTAGTCTTTACGCATCTATCAAGACACCTTTCATCTTCTGTCACACCAGAGAGTGAAGCCCTAGTTCACTGAACCTTTCCTCATAAGCATTGTTCTCTAATCATGTCAGCATTCTGGTAAGTCTCCTTTGCACCCTCTCTGAAGAGTCCACACCCTTACTATAATGAAGTGATCAGATGTGAACACAATACTATCAAGTGCGGTCTAACCAGAGTTTTATAGAACTGCAACTTTACTTCGAGCCTCTTGAACTCAGTACCCTTACTAATGAAGGCCAGTACACCACATGTCGTCTTAACCACCCAGTCTATCTGTGGGACAACTTTTAAGGGATCTATGGATGGGGACCCTAAAAATCCTCCTCACTGCTCAGAATGCTGCCATTAACCCTGTACTCTGCCTTCAAGTTTGATTTTCAAGTGTGAATCACTTTTATGCTTTTCCAGATTGAACTTCATCTGCCACTTCTCTGCCCAACTCTGGATCCTGTCTGTATCCTTCGCCAACTTTTTGCACTATTCATAACACTTTGATCCTTTGTGTGATCTGCAAATTTACTAGTCCATCCTTGCACTTCCTCATCCAAGTCATTTATAAAGGCCACACAGAGCAGGGTTTCCAGAATAAATCTCTGTGGAACACCACAGGTCACCGACCTCCAGGCAAAATACACAAATAGCACCCTTTGCCTTCTGTGGGCAAGCCAGTTCTGAATCCACACAGCCAAGTGTCCCTGGATCCCATGTCTCCTGACTTACTGAATGAGCCTACTTGTCAAACACCTTACTAAAATCCATATATACATCCACTTCCTTTATCTTCATAAACACAAGAGATTCTGCAGATGCTGGAAATCCAGAGCAACACACAAAATGCTGGAGAAACTCAGCAGGTCAGGCAGTATCTGTGGAAATGAATAAACATTTGATGTTTCGGGCTGAGCCCCTTCTCAAAGAATTCATTTAGGCTTGTAAATCAGGACCTGCCCCTCACAAAGCTATGCTGACTATTTCTGATAAGACTACCCCTTCTCCAGATGCTCATATACCTATCCTAAAGAATCCACTCCAATAGTTTGCTCATGCTGATGTAAGACTCAAGGTCCATAATTCCCAGGATTGTCCCTGCCACCTTTCTTGAACAACATTGGCCATCCTCCAGTCCTCAGGTAACTACTGTGGCAATGGGGGGGGGGGGGGGCGCACAGAGATCATCATCAACACACCTTCAGTCTCTTCCCTCAGTTTCTGTAGTAACCTGAGGTATATCTAGTCTGGCCCTGGGGACTTGTCTATTCTAATGTTTTTCAGAAGCTCCAACACTCCCCCTTTCATAACCAGAACATGCTTTGGCATATTAATTTGTTCTACCCTGACCTCACATTTGCCAAGTCTCTCTCCTTGATAAGCACTGAGGCAAATAACTTCCATTGTTTCTGTTGCACATTTAGGACCTCCCATAACCTGCTCCATCTCTAGGCACATTTCCCTCTTTATCACTGAGTGGTCTTACCCTCACTCTAGTCATCCTCCTGTTCTTCATGGTACTTGGAGAATACCTTGGGGTTTTCATTAACCCTGCCCAACAAGATGTTCCCATGTTTCCTTCTGTTTCACCTCAATCCCTTCTTTAGCTCCTTCCTGGTTACTTTATAATTGTCAAGAGCCCTGCCTGAGTTCTGCTTCCTAAATTTTACATTGCTTCCTTCTTCCTCTTAATTAAATACTCTCTGCCTCTCTTGGTTTCCTTTCCCTGTCTCAGTGGGACAAACCTATTCAGAGCCCCATGCAAGTACTCCCCTAAAACAACTGCCGTTATTTCTGTTGCACATTTCTCCAAGAACATCTGTTCCCAGTTTACGTTCCAAAGCTCCTCCTAATAGTTTTGTAATTAGCCCTCCCACTATTAAATACAATTAGATATTGTAATGAAAAATGCAGAGATGGCAGAGGAACTGAATGCGTATTTTGCATCAGTCTTCACAGTGGAAGATGTCTGCAGTATACCGGACATTCAAGAGTGTCAGGGAAGTGAGGTTTGTGCAGTGAAAATTACGACTGAGAAGGAACTCAGGAAGCTTAATGGTTTGAGATTGGATAAATCTCCTGGACCTGATGGAATGCACCCTTGGGTTCTGAAGGAAGTAGCTGGAGAGATTGCAGAGGCGTTAACAATGATCTTTCAAGAATCAATAGATTCTGGCATAGTACCGGATGACTGGAACATTGCAAGTGTTACTCCGCTATTTAAGAAGGGTGGAAGGCAGTAGAAAGGAAACTATAGACCTGTTAGCCTGACACCAGTGGTTGGGAAGTTGTTGGAATCGATTGTTAGGGATGAGATTATGGAATACCTGGAGGCACATGACAAGATAGACCAAAGCCAGCATGATTTCCTGAAAGGAAGATCCTGCCTGACAAACCTACTGCAATTCTTTGAGGAAATTACAAGCAAGGTAGACAAAGGAGTGGTGTGCTTGGATTTTCAGAAGGTCGTTGACAAGATGCCGCACATGAGGCTGCTCAGCAAGTTAAGAGCCCATGGAATTCCAGGGAAGTTACTAGCATGGGTGGAGCATTGGCTGGTCAGCAGAAAACAGAGAGTGGGAACAAAGGGATCGTATTCTGACTGGCTGCCGGTTACCAGTGGAGTTCCACAGGGGTCGATGTTGGGACTGTTCCTTTTTACGATGTACATCAATGATTTGAACTATGATATTAAGGGATTTGTGGCTAAATTTGCCGATGATACAAAGATAGGTGGAGGAGCAGGTAGTGTAAAGGAAACAGAGAGCCTGCAGAGAGACTTGGATAGTTTAGGGGAATGGGCAAAGAAGTGGCAAATGAAATACGATGTTGGAAAGTGTATGGTCATGCACTTTGGTGGAAGAAATAAACCGGCAATTATTTAGATGGGGAGAGAATTCAAAATGCAAAGATGCAAAGAGACTTGGGAGTCTTTGTTCACGATACCCTAAAGGTTAACCTGCAGGTTGAGTCGGTTGTGAAGAAGGTGAATGCAATGTTGGCATTCATTTCTGGAGGTACAGAACGTAAGAGCAGCAATGTGATGTTGAGGCTCTATAAGGTACTCGTGAGACCACACTTGAAGTATTGTGTGCAGTTTTGGCCTCCTTATTTTAGAAAGGATATACTGACATCGGAGAGGGTTCAGAGAAGATTCACGAGAATGATTCCAGGAATGAGAAGGTTACCATATGAGGAACATCTGGAAGCTCTTGGGCTGTATTCCCTGGAGTTCAGGAGAATGAGGGGGGATCTCATAGAAACATTCCAAATGTTAAAAGGCCTGGACAGATTAGATATGGCAAAGTTATTTCCCATGGTAAGGGATTCTAGGACAAGAGGGCACGACATCAGGATTGAAGGATGTCCATTTAGAACTGAGATGCGGAAAAATTACTTTAGGCAGAGGGTGGTAAACCTGTAGAATTTGTTGCCATGAGCGGCTGTGGAGGCCAAGTCATTGGGTGTATTAAAGACAGAGATAGATAGGTTCTTGATTAGCCAGGGCATCAAAGGGTATGGGGTGAAAGCAGGGGAGTGGGGATGACTGGATGAAGTGGATCAGCCCATGATTGAATAATGGAGCAGACTGGTTGGGCTGAATGGCCCTCTTCTCCTAAATCTTATGGTCTAAATACTCGTTACCTGCTCTTGCCCACCGAGAGGTCTGTCACCTGACCAGGTTTGTTGTACAGTTCTCTATCCAGTATGATCTCTTTAGTCAGCCTGTCCACATATTGTATTAGGAATCCTTCCCTGACACACCTAATAGATTCTGCCCCATTTAATATTTTTGCAGTAAGGAGGTGCCAGTTAGTTTTAGAGAAGTTGAAGTCACCATGGCGACCTTTGCTAAATCTGCTTGCTATCCTGCTCCTTGGTGTCCCAGTGACTATTAGGAGGCCTAAGGAATGATTGTTTCTTTCCTGATTCTGACTTCCACCCACACAGTCTCAGTGAACAATTCTTTCACAACATCATCGTTTTCTGCAGCTATGATACTACCACTGGTCAGCAATGTCACTCCCCCTCCTCTTTTAGCTTCCTCCCTGTCCCTTTTGAAGTATCTCAACCCTGGAACACCCAGCAACCACTCCTGCCTTTGTGACAGCCAGGTCTCGGTAATGGCCACAATGTCATAGTTCCATGGACTGACAGGTGCTCTAAGTTCATCACCGTTATTCTTAATACTTTTCGTATTAAAGTAGACACATTTCAAGCAACTTATCTAACTGATTGCAGTTAGGTCCTGTCTACTACCTATTTTTTCTCAATGTCCACATACTGCATCTACCTTTATACCAACTGCCCTAGCCAATGACCTATCACTCTGGGACTATTCATCACAAAACTAGTTTATACCCACTCCAACAGCTCTAGTTGCAAGGACGTTGGTCAAGTCATACCTTCCCTAGAAGAGATCCCAATGATCCACAAATTTAAAACCCTGCCTCTGCACCAACTCTTCATCCACACATTTGTCTGCTGTATCTAACCATACTTGCCTGCACTGTCCAGAGATTACTGCTCTTGAGATCCTGCTTCCTTCCGAACTCCCTATCTTCACTCTTCAGAGCTTTCAAAGTTCAAAGTAAATTTTGTTATCAAATTACATATAGGTCACCATATACAATCCTGAAATGCATTTTCTTGTGGGCATACTTAACAGATCTATATAATAATAACAGTAACAGGATCAATGAAAGATCAAGCATATTGTAGAAGACAACAGTGCAAATGTAAATGTAAATAAATGGCAATAAATAATGAGAACGTGAGATGAAGAGTCCTTGAAAATGAGATCATTGACTGTAGGTACATTTCAGTGATGGGCAAATGAATTTTAGTGTTCAAGAACATAATGTTTGAGGGGTAGTAACTGTTCTTGAACCCGGTGGTGCGAGTCCTGATGGTCTTGTACCTTCTACCTGATCGAACATAGAACATAGAAAATCTACAGTACATTGCAGGCCCTTCGGCCCATAATGTTGTGCCAACCATGTAACCTTCTCTAGAAACTGCCTACTGCATAGCCCTCTATTTTTCTAAGCTTCATGTACCTATCTCAGAGTCTCTTAAAAGACCCTATTGTATCGGCCTCAGTGCATTCCATGCACCCACCACTCTCTGTGTGAAACTTGCTCCTGACATCCCCTCTGTTCCTACTTCCAAGCCCCTCATGTTAGCCATTTCAGCCCTGGGAACAAACCCTCTGGCCATCCACACAATCAGTGCCTCTCATCTCATCATCTTATAGGATTGTCAGGGTTAAAACATTTTCTCTTATCCTTTTGCAGTTTGAAAGGAACAGTGTTGATTTCAATATCAATAAAGTATTTTTGCAGTTGTTGTATTTAACTGTTTTTATTGTACAGGGATGCTGCAGGAAAGGAGGTATACCGGCTGGCACTACAGACAAGGGAGCAGCACATCAGGAGAGATAAAGCCACCAGCAACATTTGCACAGCTCAGGTAAAACTGACTGATGGCATTCAAATAAGATTTGCAAAGGCTTGTGTTCAAACATACAGGTACAATGCAAGCCTTTTTTTCTAAGTATCCTATGAGGTTATTATAATTGAATTAAAAGGAAGTAACATTGGTTGTATTGTTAAAGAAATCATTTTGTTTATCAGTCTTTGCATTCCACCATGCATTCAGTTACTGAAGTCTGTCTGGTGTCATAGACAGACCCATGATGTTTGGCCATATTTGTAGTGCAGAGTTGTAGCTGTCTTTATGTAGCTTGTAAATTAATTAGGTTGATTTGTTGCAATGAAGTTGATATTCAGTAGAATTGTGCCCTTGGGTCGAGAGGAAAACACTATTCACTGGAACAGTTTGCATATGCTTGTCCTCAAAGCAAACAGTTCCAAACATATTTTCATAAACACAAAAGATTCTTCAAATGCTGAAAATCTAGAGTGACACACACAATGCTGAAGGAACTCAGTCAGCCAAACAGAATCCATGGAGAGGAATGAACAATCGACATGTTGGGCTGAGATCCTTCAACAGGACTCAAAAGGAAGGGGGAGGAAGCCAAAGTAAGAAGATAGAGGGCGGGTGGGTTGCTGGGGAGAGGCGGGGGGGGAATGAAGAAAGAAGCTGGAATGTGATAGTGGACGGGAGAGGGGGGGATGAAGAAAGAAGCTGGAATGTGATAGTGGAAGATAGAGGGCGAGTGGGTTGCTGGGGAGAGGGGGAATAAAGAAAGCTGGAATGTGATAAGTGGAAGATAGAGGGTGGGTGGGTTGCTGGGGAGGGTGGGGGAATGAAGAAAGGAGCTGGAATGTGGTAATTGGAAGATAGAGGGCGGGTGGGTTGCTAGTGGAGGGGGGGAATGAAGAAAGCTGGAATGTGATAATTGGAAGATGGAGGGCGGGTGGGTTGCTGGGGAGAGGGGGGGAATGAAGAAAGGAGCTGGAATGTGATGTGGAAGATAGAGGGCGGGTGGGTTGCTGGGGAGAGGGGGGGGGAATGAAGAAAGGAGCTGGAATGTGATAAGTGGACGTGGCTATTGGCTGAAGAAGGAGGAATCTGATCAGAGAGCAGGTTGGACCATGGAGGAAAGAAGGAAGAGAACCAGAGGGAAGTGATGAGTACGTGAGGAGAAGAGGGGAGTCAGAAAGGGGAATATAAAAAGAGAGAGGTGGGGTAGAAATTACAGGAAGTTAGATAAATCAATATTTACCCAACACAGACTGGGAGACCATTTCGCTGAACACCTACGCTCTGTCCGCCAGAGAAAGCAGAATCTCCCAGTGGCCACACATTTTAATTCCACGTCCCATTCCCATTCTGATATGTCTATCCAAGGCCTCCTCTACTGTCAAGATGAAGCCACACTCAGGTTAGAGGAACAACATCTTATATTCCGTCTGAGTAGCCTCCAACCTGATGGCATGAACATTGATTTCTGTAACTTCCGTTAATGCCCCTCCTCCCCTTCTTACCCCATCCCTAATTTATTTATTATTCCCCCCCCACTTTTTTTTTCTCTGTCCCTCTCACAGTCACTCCTTGCCTGCTCTCCATCTTCCTCTCGGCTCCATTCCCACTTTCTTTCTCCCCGGACCTCCTGTCCCATGATCCTCTCATATCCCTTTTGCCAATCACCTGTCCAGCTCTTAGATCCACCCCTCCCCTCCTGTCTTCTCCTATCATTTCGGATCTCCCCCTCCCCCCCACTTTCAAATCTCTTACTATCTCTTCTTTCAGTTAGTCCTGACGAAGGGTCTCGGCCAGAAACGTTGACTGGCTTCCTATAGATGTTGCCTGGCCTGCTGCGTTCCACCAGCATTTTGTGTGTGTTGCTTGAACTTCCAGCATCTGCTGATTTTCTCCTGTCAATATTTATGTAGTCAGGTTGGAGTCCATTCAGATGGAATATGAGGTGTTGTTCCTCCAACTTAAATATGACCTCATTGTAGCTGTAAAGGAGACCATGGACCAACATTTGGGAATGGGAAGACAAATTGGAATGGGTGGCCTCTGGAAAATCTTGCCCTTTATAGCGGATGGAAGTGTTCAAAACGGTCCCTCGATCTACAGGGAGGGAAAGATGGGCTTGGTAGGATCTCTTTGTAGATGGCAAAGGTTATGAAGAATGATGTGCTGGAATGAGGAGGCTCATGGGTACAAAGTACAAAGGGGAACCCTATCATTGTTACAGTGCTGGGAAGGTGGGATGACGTCAGATGTGTGGGAAATGGAGGAGATGTGAGTGAGGGCAACATTGATGGCATTGGAAGGGAAACACTGTTCTTTGAAGGAGGAATGTACCTCCGATGTTTTGGAATGGGTGGAAGTTGGTGAAATTGACGTGAGTGTAAAAGGCAACAGCGGTGCAGTTGTTGAAGTAGTGTAGGTATTTCAGATTCTTTCACAGGTATTGATCCTCCTGGCTGCATTCACAATGCTCGGTGTAACAGTCCAATCTGTGATTCAGTATAAGCACTGTTCTGTCCCAGGATTTAAAAGGGTTACTTTAAAACCAAACAGATATTACAGTGAACGAGTTGACATTAAAAGGTTTGTCTTGGATCTGGTGATGTAGCCATTTTCTGTGCATTGACTAGACTGAGAGTGGTGCTAATGAACAATTAATTGCAACATTGCAAATTACAATCCAAAATCACTGTCATCAGAAGAAGAATGGAAGCTGGCAGGTGAGGGTGGAAGGAGGAACAAGAACAGACAAAGGCTTTATCATGAGCTAATACAAACTAATACAATCAGAATCAGTAATTTTTCCCCCTTCCACTTCCAAAATAGACAAGTAGGCAGAGTGAATCATCAGTACAAAGCTTTACTTAGTTTGAGTCTGATTATATTTTTGCAAAGGGGATTGTGGTAGTGGGAATGAAGACGAATATCTCTAGTAAAGGGATCTGACAGTAAGTTTGCCTTGGAGACTGGCAAAAACAAGAGATTCCTGTAAACAGTGCTTCCTTCTTTCTCCCTATTACATGTAATAGGGTGGTGAGCTTGTTTTTCCCTTAATTTGCACTTTGTATAATTGAAAGATTTTTTTTATTCTTGTATTCTTCCTGCTGCCAGCAGATTTTCTTTCAACACACAGACATACAGGAGCAGACCAAATTACAAACATCCAAAGCCTGTGGGCCTGTAGTTTATGCTGGCATCTTTATCTTTCACGAAAAAAAACATTGGTGCTTCCTTTGGCAACCCTTTAATTAGAGTAATTACATACTGTAGGCATTTGTTTTTCACCCTGTTTAATTATCAAAATTTGGTTTTCATATAAAGGCATGCAGAAGGGAATACAGATAACTAAATTGATTTTTAAATATTACTTAATCCTTTCCGATCTATATTGGTATACTTGGAGATCTTTTGCACTTTATTTTCACTTGTCTTCAGTAACATGTTACTGTATTCAAATATCTTTGCAAAGGACTGTTCCAATTTTATCTGTGTGAATTTGTGGCATATCCACGCAAGCCAGAAAATTCATGAACGTGAATGAGGTGTAACATTTGTGAAATAAAGTGCTCGAGGTCCAAAGGTTTTGTGCATCACCTTATGGAATGTAAATTTATATTTCCCTAATTGGTATACTTTGTTGAGATTTTGACATCTATTGCTTTTTTTTTGTTTAACATCTAATTCTAGGCACTTTTGGCGAACATGGCAGCAATGTTTGCCATTTATCATGGCCCTAATGGACTGAAACACATTGCAAAAAGAGTACATAATGCTACCTTAATTTTAGCTGAAGGTAAGATTTATTAATGAAAGTAAAATTTGTTTTAAAACTTGTTGATAAATTCATTTCTGATCTAATCTCTCTGTATTTAGGTTTGAAACGTGCTGGGCACAAAATACAGCACGAGGTGTTTTTTGACACACTGAAGATCCACTGTGGAGTGGCTGCTCAGGAGATACTTAACAGAGCCACCCAACGACAGATAAATCTCCGAGGATACGGTGACAGTGTGGTGAGTAACTTACAGCCGTGATATTACATTCTGGTGAAGGATCATAAAAGCATTCTTCCTGGAATGCTTGACATGTTAACATCTCAACCAGTGATGAATTCTCAAAATTCAAATGACCTCCTTCCTCTCTGTCCCTTTTTACCCTTGTCAAGTTATACCCAATTTCTTCTGCACACATCTAACCCAGCACACAATCACACTATTTCTTTTACCTCCTCCACCCACTCCATCAGCCCATCACCTGCACACTCGTCCCACTATTCCCATCTGTCCTCTCCACCTCCCATGATTGGTTTCATGGTCCACTATCCCTTTCAATCAGATTCCATCTCTGTAGCTGTCTTTGCCTTCACCTATCATTCCCAACCTCAGTCACCATTACTGCTCGTCTCCTCCATCTGCCACTCACCTGAATCTACCTGTCACAAGAGAAAATCTGCAGATGCTGGAAATCAAAACAACACACACAAAATGCTGGAGGAACTCAGCAGGCCAGGCTGCATCTTTGGAAAAGAGTATAGTCAACGTTTTGGGCCAAGACCCTTCATCAGGACCGTAGAGAAAAAGATGAGTAGATTTCAATCTTCCCTTCAGGAGTTCAGTGCAACCTCCTCTCACTGCTCCCTCTGTGTGATCTCTATGGCCCTCCGACTCTTCGACCACCTGCTTATCCAGACCTGCTACTGCAGCCACATATGCTTCACCCCTCCCCCTCCCAGTTTCAGCTACCACCTTGTGTTTCTCTCTCCCTCCCCCCACCTATTAAATCTACTTCTCATCTTTTTTTCTCCAGTCCTGATGAAGAGTCTCAGCCCGAGATGTCGAGTGTACTCTTTTCCATAATTGCTGCCTGGCCTGCTGAATTCCTCCAGCATTTTGTGTGTCTACCTATCACTTGCCAAGTCTTGCCCCATTCCTTCTCCTCCCCACTTTATACTGATGAAAGGTCTCAACTGAAAACGCGACTGTGCATTTCCATCCACAGATGCTGCCTGACCTGCTGAATTTCCACAGCAGTTTGTGTTTTGCTCCATATTTCAGGACCCGCAGTCTCTTGTCTCTCCGCCTGATACATTACCGTGTCCTTTCTAAACAATTGCACATTTTGTTTTACATTGTCTCAGCCTGGAAGAAAATGGACAGTTGACACTTAGGGTCAAGACTCTTCAGTCCCAGTCATTAGCCTCCTACATTGTCCAACGTTTTTCTATCATACGATTGCCTATCTAAGGGTTTCTTAAAATGCTCCTGATGTATTTGCCCCTTCCACTACCTCTGGCTGCACATTCCGTACACCCAGCACTTCCTGTGTTGAGAAAATGTTTACCTCTGACGTTACCCCCATAGCTTCCTCCAGTCACTTTAAAATTAGGCCCACTTGTATTAGCCATTCTGCCCTGAGGAAAAAGTCATTCGCTGTCCACTCAGTCTATGCCTGTTACTGTTTTTGCACCTACTGGTACTGGTATAATGGTGGTCTTCCACTATCAAGCTCATATACTGGTGGAAGACTACTATCAAACCAGTACCTGAGTAAAACAGTTAATGTTCCTTAATGAAAACCGCTCAGTGGCTCTGATATCTACCATCGTTAATTGCTTTGGAATTGCTGATTTGGAACATACTAACTCCAGACTCCCAGAGAATCTCAATCCACTGCCAAAACTGATCTACAGCGAACACCATCTCCTTGGTCCTACATTCATCTCTGGAGCATCTGGGCAGTAAAGGCACTCATGTTAACTATTGTTTATTAATTTCAAGCAAACTTACCATCAAATTCCAAGACCTAGTAGTCAACACCTCCCTCTGTAGCTGGATCCTCGACTCTCTGACCACCAAACCGCAATCAGTAAAGATGGGCGGCAATTATTCTCAACACTGGGGCCCACAGGTGTTGAATCATCAGCCCCCACTTTATTTTCTGTACTCTCATCACTGTGTGGTCAGATTCTGCTCAAACTCCATCCGTAAGTTTGCAGATCATACCACCATAGTGGGCTGTATCTCAAATTGCGATCAGCCAGAGAACAGGGAGGAGATATAGAGAGCTTAGTAACATGGCGCCTTGTCAACAGTATCCCTCAATGTTTGCAAACAAAAGTGCTGGTCTTTGATTTCAGGAAAGGGCTGGGTGGGGGGGGTAATGCACATGCACCAACAACGCTGGGGTTGAGAGAATTGAGAGCTCCAAGTCTCTCGAAGTTAATATTCACCAGTAGCCTGTCGTGGTCCAGTCTTTTAGACGCCATGACCAAAAAAACTAACCATCACCTCTACTTCAAAGTTTAAAGTAAGTTTATTATCGAAGTACATATATGGCACCATATTCAACCCTGAGGTTCATTCTTTCTTGTGGGCATTCGCAGTAAATACAAGAACCACAATAGGATCAATAAAAGACCACCCCCAACAGGATGGACAAACAATCAATGTGCAAAGGACAACAATCTATGCTAATACAAAAAGAAAGAAATAATAACAAATAAGCAATAAGTGTTGAGAACATGAAATGAAGAGTCCTTGAAAGTGAGTTCATAGGTTGTGGGAGCATTTCAGTGATGGGGTGAGTGAAGTTGAATGAAGTTATCCCCTTTGGTTCCAGAACCTGATGGTTGAGGGGTAATAACTGTTCCTGAACCTGATGGTTGAGGGGTAATAACTGTTCCAGAACCTGATGGTTGAGGGGTAATAACTGTTCCTGAACCTGGTGGTGTGGCTCCTGAAACTTCTGTATCTTTTCTCCTGATGGCTTCTTCATGAGGCTAAATAACTTGGCATGTCCCTCTAAATCTTTACCAAATCTTATTGATGTATCATAGAAAGCATTTCCACTTTCCGCAGGGTTCACTCCCTCTAAGACTCTCTTGTCCATTCGTTCCTCTCCACTGATCTCCCTCCTGGCACTTACCCTGTAAACGGAAGAAACACTATACCTCCCCATTTACCTCCTCCCTCACCATCATTCAAGTCCCCAAAATGTCCTTCCGGGTGAGGCATTGATTCGCCTGTGAGTCTGTTGGGGTCATCTATTGTATCCAGTGCTCTGGTGCAGCCTCCTCTACATTAGTGAGACCCAACATGAATAGGGAGACTGGATTGTCAAGCACCCTTGCTCCGTTCATAATAAGCAGGATCTCGCAGTGCCAACCATTTAAAGTCCAATCCTCATGCCCGTTCTGACATGTCAGTCCATCGTGGCCTTCTCTGCTGTTGGAGGAGCAGCAACTTGTATTCAATTCCAACCTGATGGCATGAACTTCAATTTCTCTAACTTTAGGTAATTTTTCCCCTCTCCCCTTTCTCTCTTTTTCCATTCCCCCTCTGGCTCCTCTCTCACTTCTTCTTACCTGCCTACCACCTCCTTCTGGTGTCTCCCTTCCTTCCCTTTCTCCCATGGTCTACTTTCCTCTCCTATCAGATTCCTTCTTCTTCAGTCCTTTACCATTTTTTTTACCCATCACCTCCCAGCTTCTCACTTCAAGCCCTCCCCTACCCACCGACCTGCCCTTCACATGGTTTCATCTATCACCTTCTAGCTTGTACTCTTATCCCATTCCTCCCCCACCTTCTCATTCTGGCTTCTTCCCCCTTCCTTTCCAGTTCTGACGAAGGGTCTCAGCCCAAAACGTCGACTTTTTATTCCCTTCCATAGATGCTGCCTAACTTAGTGAATTCCTCCAGCATTTTGTGTGTGTTACTCTGTATTTCCAGTATCTGCAGAACCTCTTGAGTTTATAGAATGCATCCTATCTTGGTGTGTCATGCAACTGCTGAAGTACATCATGGACTCTGTCTACACTTCTAGCTGTCTCAGTAGAGCAGCCAGCATAATCAGTGCTGCTACCCATCCTAGATGTTCTCGCTTCTCCCCGCTTCCGTTGGGCAGAAGATACAGAAGCCTGAAAGCAGGTACCCCAGCGTGCTCAAGGACAGCTTTACCCTGCTGTTACAATACTATTGAATAGATCCCTAGTATAAGGCGTTCTGACCTCACAATCTACCTCGTTATGATTTTGCACTGCACTTTCTATGTCAGTTGCACTTCACTCTACATTCTGTTATTGTTTTACCTCAATGCACTGTTTAATGAATTAATCTTTATGAACGGTATGCAAGACAAGCTTGTACATCATTGAACCTCAGCACATATGACCCATTCCAATTCCAATTGGCAGAAGTTTGGAACAGTGAGAAGGAATTGACTGAGTCCCTAATATCTGTTTTAATAAATAAGGTGATTCCTCTTGTGGGAGAGTCCAGAGCTGGCTATCACTGTTTAAAATGATAGAGATTCATATTAATGGCAGAAAGTTGTTCTTCAGTCTTGTGGAAGCCGAGTATTGGAATATTCTTATGGTAAATGTAGAGTAAATAGATTCTTGATAAGCAGAGAGTAAGTAGGGACTCAGATGGAAGGTTACCATGCTAGATTTTAACTGAAGTTGGTGTTCGAATCAAATCAGCCATCACCTTATTAGATAGCGGGACAGAAGTAAGTGGGTTATTCCTTTTCAGGTTTGGAATACTCCAGTAAACCACACGAGCAATGTTACCTCTAATTTTTAGTAGTCAGTGTGCGCAAAAATCTTACGTTGTGCAAATTTTTTTCCTGTGACAAAGGTATGTGTGCACTGAATGCACACATGGCACAGTTTATGTAGGTTTACAAAATATCTGACATAAAACTGCACAGAATAACAACAAAATAACGTACATATTTAAGTCACTAGTTAGAAACATTTAGCTAAAAGATTATTTTCAATAAGTATAATTATTAATTACTACATTATTTTAGATAACTATCCTTTTTGTGCACACATTGATTTCCTTTGTGCGCTGGTTGAAAAACGTGTGCGCGTACACACGCACACAGCTTAGAGGGGAGCATAGCACACACGGTGCAGTTTAAATGATAAATATGAAACTTTTAATTTGACTTGACAGTTGGGAGTATCCCTGGATGAAACAGTGACCGAGAGAGACTTGGATGATCTTCTTTGGGTCTTTGGATGTGAATCTTCAGCTGTAAGTATTTTTTGATACACTATTTAGACTGCTTCAGTTATAATTGTATTGCAAATTGTATTTGCAGCACTTGATCGTGTTTTCTTCAGAGACATAACAATGCAAGTTTCAACTTGTTAATCCCTCCTTTTCATGGTGTAGGATGTAAGAGGAGAATTTTAATTACATGGCGAGGAAAAGAACTTGTATCTTATGTGCATTTTCATGTGTCCTTCCAAAATGGTTTGTGGACACTGCACTGCTTTTTTGAAATGTGGTCATTCCTTTGGGTAACCCAAGCTCGCTGGAACTGGTAAATGACCAATTAATCAGATTTGGTGCTGTTGGCAAGGTTACTAGCATTCATTGGAAGTGTGGAATATTTTAAATTGGCCTTAGCTACCGAGATGGGGTCCCATTGAAAAGATGATACCATTGTCATTACAACGTTCACCACACAGCACCATGGATTCTGTTTCTGTTTCCATAGAGGGGTTTGAGCCCATGACTTTCTGAAAAGCAAGTACTGCAGCTCTTTAGACTCAGTACTTAAGGCTTTAAAACTGGCATCCAGTACCAGCTTAAATCCTTTTCCATGACATCTGGACAGATAGGTTTGGTTTACATATGAATCATATGATACTGGAATACCAGTGTTCAGATTAAACATTTAATTATTGTCTGCTTGTGTGACATAACACATAGGGAAAGTGTTAAAAGGGATTGCTGTTAATATGTTTCTGTTGTGATAGTAACTTTGTGGCTCTGAATAGGGTGGCTTGTAGAATGAGCTGGATTATTTGATTCATGGTGTGGAACATTCATTATTGGTCATGGACTCTGCTTCTGATCAAACTGTGAACTGCAATCAAAGTGTATCGACTGCAGCCTGTTGTGTTTTTGATTAAATGGTTTGGTGCACTCTTCAAGAGTTTGATGTATAAACTTATTTTAAAGGAGTTGATCGCAGAGTCAATGGGTGATGAGAGAAAAGGTATCGCAGCCACACAGTTTAAAAGAACGAGCAAGTTCCTTATGCATCCAGTCTTCAGCAGGTCAGTAAGAAGATGAGATTGTACCCTAAGCCTTTCTGTATGTAATCAGTTGAAGGTATTGAAGTAACAATACTCTGTATATGTTCAAATGAAGGCATTGATGTAAAGCTACTGTGTATGTGTTCAGTTGAAAGTGCAGTAGAACATAGATTAGAAAAAGAATGATTTGTTTTTCTTTTAAATTCTTCCCTCACGTACTTCATTGCCCCTCAACATATCATTGATATGGCGAAGTCCCACATCTTGTCTGAAGTTTATGCTTGCCAAGTCTTCACCCTGGATGTGTGGTATGAGGTGGTAACACATGGGAGAGGTGGTCAGCAGTGTGTGATACATCTCACTCACTCATTGGACTGTCCTTCACATCAGTCTGTGGAGATTAAAGCATCCGCCTCTATGGAAATCCTTTTCCATCTGGTCCGTAAGCTTCATCTGGATGGATTGGGTTGAATTACTAATGAAACACTTCTTAGAGTCATACAGCACTGAAACTGGCCCTTTGGCCCACTATTGATACTGACCATGAAATGCCTATCCCATTTACCAGCCACTTAGTAAAAAGCCTTTGGTATTGTTTTGGTGTCCTGTGGCATTTGCAGACCCCACTCTGTTGAAACAGAGCTTGTACCTCCTATCTGATGGGCTTTAGGTACACCTGCTACTTGACCTATTTGGAATTCACACTAATTAATCAATTGATATTAGAAAAATAATATTTAAACTGCATCACTATTTATACTAAGTGGGAAATATGAATATTTAAAAAGCCTGAGTAAATCTGATGAATAGAGAAAAAGTTAATAATTTAACTCCTTTTTCTTTATTCCTTGATTTTTACCTCCCAAATCATAAAATTGATTTTCAAATGTATATATGAGATCCTATTGAACTTATAAAGTTTGTTTGAATAATGCCACCATGGCTTTGAAATAAAGAAACATTATGTGGTTCTGCTAATTAAACAATCATTTTGTTTGACTAACAACACACATAAAAGTTGCTGGTGAACGCAACAGGCCAGGCAGCACCTCTTCCTAGAGATGCTGCCTGGCCTGCTGCGTTCACCAGCAACTTTTATGTGTATTGCTTGAAGTTCCAGCATCTGCAGAATTCCTGTTGATTTTGTTTGACTATATTTATTCTCACCATTCTGGAAATTTATCCACAAGCTATATTGAGGATTTGGCCTTAAGATAAGTACACCCACGTCCCTTTATGCTTGCTTTTGGTGCTATGTTCTACTGAAACAGAATTTATTATCCAATCTTAAACATACGTTTCTATAAGTCTGTTCAGTCAATTTTATTATCTGTATGTGATTGGCTCTTTCAGGTGATTAATTTGTTGGTCTTTGCATTTTAGTTACCACTCAGAAACAAACATTGTCCGCTACATGAAAAAGTTGGAAAATAAAGATATTTCACTAGTTCACAGCATGATTCCTCTGGTGGGTGATAGTTTTATATTTTTTCACATTTCTGTATGTTTTATCCAGATTTTATATTTTGTACATCATTCATGTTTGATCTCTCTGAACTAGGGGTCTTGCACTATGAAGCTGAACAGTTCCTCAGAGCTCACTGTAAGTTTGCTTATTCTGCACTTCAACACCAGTATTTTATGTATTGCCTGAAGTGGAATACAATCTTAACTTTGTTGGGTGTGTTTATGGCAGAGATTGATAGGTTCTTGATTGGACCTGGCATCAAAGGTTACGGGGAGAAGGCCAGGAACTAGGGTTGAGGAGGAGGAAAAAAAGGATCAGCCATATTTGAATGGTGGAGCAGACTCAATGGGCCAGATGGCCTAATTCTGCTCCTGTGTGTTATGGTCTTGACTGCTGTTCAGGTCAACGCAGTGGTAGTTTTTACCTAAGCAGAAGGCAGAGCCACCCAATTCAACTCCTGTTTCATACTCATGTTACACTTACAAATTGGGACTTTCTGCCTTGTACTTGGGTCTGGAAACTTGGATGCCCAGATGCTTAATGACCAGTAAAGCTTACATGAAGAGCTGAGAAAAGACATCAACACAATACGCATTGATTTCTCCTGGAACAATTATTGGAATTCTGGAAATAAATGACCTTGAGCTTGTTTTAGATTTTAAGTTTGAGATTGAAGTAGGTGGTAGGTGGCCACATCTATCTTTTGCCTTAAAAGGGAGGGATACTTTGTTAAGATTTTCAGCAGCTGCTGCACGTCCATTGCAATCTGCCCTGTTTCGTGGCATATCTGAACGTGTCTCCTCATCCAGTGAAATCCTTCCAGTTTTTGGAGGCTCTGAGATGATATGAAGCACCAACAGTAAAATGTTGAGTGAACACTAGATTGTTTGCTTCACCTAAACCAGTAGTTAAAGATAACAGCACCTGAATAACTGCCAGTTTGATTTTACATTGAGTTGTCTCCTCAGTCTCACCATTGATCAGTCGGAGGTGTGATTTCACCATAATGTGACCAGGTCCCCGAATTTCAAACAACTGAATCCGAAGCTTCAAACATGCCACAAACTCCCTTGTAGTTAATATGCATGTATAGAAGTTCATACTGAACCAAGAATATTAGTTGATGCAGCTGTAAAATTAATTGGCTAAAGCTGCCATGAATCGATCCTGTGTGTTTAGTGAATGTGATTATTTATAGTGGATGTTTGCTTGTTCCTTCTCTTCGTCCCAATATTCTACAGCCTATCACGTGGCCAGAATTTGGAAATATCCATCCTTTTGTCCCTCTGGATCAAGCTCAAGGCTACCAGCAGTTATTCCATGAACTGGAGCGGGACTTGTGTGAAATAACAGGATACGACAAAATATCTTTCCAACCAAATAGGTAGGCCTTCAGCTCTATAACGTATCTTTTTGTTCTTGAATGTTTATCAATGTTGTTTTTACACCCACTAAAATAGTCACATAATTAATACGATTATTCCTTTAATCAATCCTGATGAGGGGTCTCATCCTGAAACGCTGACTTTGTATTCTTTTCCATTGATGCTGCCTGACCTGCAGAGTTCCTCCAGTATTTTGTGTGTGTTGTTCTAGATTTCTAGCATCTGCAGAACCTCTTGTGCTTAATCCCTTTCAACTGCTGTTCTTCCTTTTTAATCCTGGTACCATGCTTAATAGGAATTTCTCTGCTGGGCCATGTTGTAGAAACAATGCACTGGGTCCTGGTTGATTATCTTACCAGGCAGTGTAGCCAGTTTGTACACAAAGTCAAAGTTGAGTGTATTGTCATATGCACAAGTACATGTATGCAGAGACAGTGAAAAAATTAACCTGTAGCAGCATCACAGGCAGAGGCGCAACATTCACAAGAAAGAAAAACAGAAGTTAAACATCAGATAAACATTGCAAGAAAGAACTCAATTAGAACGATAAAAACAAATTCCACTGCAGTTCAAATTTGTCGCAGTATTGCTGTCCAGAGCTAGTGATTAAGGTTGGTTCAAGAACTAGATGGTTGAAGGGAGGTAGCTGTTCTAGAACTGGTGGTGTGGAACTTGAAGCTTCTGTACCTCCTGCCTGATGACAATGCAGGAAGATGGAATCTTTGATGACAGATGTTGTCTTTGTGAGTTAGTACCTCATGGAGATACTTCCAAATGGTGGTAGGGGGGATGGGCCAATGACGTATTGGCCTGAGTCCACTACCATCTACAGCTTCTTAGGTTCTGCGCGTTCAAGTTGCTGTACCAAGCCATGCTCAACCAGCTATATATTAATTGATCCTTGATTGGAAATGAATGTAGTGGTGCACACTACCTCACAAAGTGGCACTGAGCTGTGTCCAATCCTGAGCTCTGTTGCTCTCCGTGAGGGGTTGCTGCCTTCTCCCTGTGACAGCTTGGGTCTGTGCGCTCCAGCTTCCTGCCGCATCCCGAAAATGTGCAGATGGCTTGGTTATTAGGGCGTAGCGTGCAGGTGACTGGTCCAATCCAGTGAGGGTGAAGTTAATGGGGATGTGTAGAAAATAAAATAGGTTAGGGTATGGCTGGTGTAAACTACTCTCTACTGGCTTTATATTTTAGACTCTGAAGCTAAATACAATTCCGTTACCACATTCAAGTTTGCTCTTGACACCAGTTTCGTTGGCTGAATGAAAGATGGTGATGAATTGGCATATAGGAACAAGATTGAAAACCTGTCTGAATGGTGCCAACACATCATCCCCTCAGTCACCGTCAGCAAAACCAAAGAGCTGGTTATTGATTAGAGAAGGAGGAAATGAGAGGTTCTTGCGCCAGTCCCCATCAGGGGTCAGAGGTGGAGAGAGTCAGTAATATTAAATGCCTTGGTATTATCATTTCAGAGAATCTGTTTTGGGACCAGATAAGGGTCATGCGAAAGAGGACACAGCAGCGCCTCTACTTTCTGAGATGTTTGTGTAGATTTGGCGCGTCATCTACAACTTTGACATACTACTGTGGGCACTACTATATTGGGACACCAAAGTCCATGAATGGAAAAAGCCTACAAATAGTATTAAATACAACCCAGTTCATCATGGGGAAAAATCCTCGTCACCATTGAGTACTACAAGGAGCATTGCCTCAAGGAGGCAGCATCCTTTGTCACCCCCCCTCTACATCACCCCACTGCACCCCACCTGCCCCCCCCCTCCCCACCCCTCTCGCTCCTTCACCTTTATCAACCAGGCCCCTGAAAAGCTCTGTGAGTGAGTGTGCGTATATGTAACCTGTGCACATCTGAGAGACAGATAATGTTAATGTGTGTAGAAGCAAGATGGGTTGCACAAGGCTTTCCAGCCTAGCCAAATACAGAGGATTCCAGTTAAATGGGTCATATCGGGATCAGTACATTTTGGCTCAATTAAGTGGCTGTCCCAATTAGCCAAAGTTTCATGGAAATAGTTAAAAGTATAAAAAAGACAAACTACCATTTAATTGAGCAACAACTTGTGTATTCGAAAGAAATACAGACAAGTTAAAAGATGATCAGTAGTACTGCAGTACTGTAAGACCACATATTAGTTCCTAATAGTTATCAACAGAGGAATTCTATTTTCTAAGGAAGCTGTGATCCTTCAATGTGTGTAGCAGGATATTGTAGTGAGTGCAGTCTTCTTTGCAGCTTTATGTTGGGGGAGCAGCATCAGTGCTAGTGATGCAAAAGACTAAATAAGCTCATCAAAAAGGCCTGGCTATAACCCGGACTCTTTTGAGTTGGTGATGGAGAGGAGGTCACTAAACAAACTGTTATCCATAATGGACAATCAGGCAGATCCTCTCCATGACCTACTGAATAAGCAGCGGAGCACCCTTTCGAACAAGTTCATTCAGTTCCACTGTCACAAGGATCGTTACAGAAAATCTTTCCTACCAAATGCAATAAGCATATACAACAGTTCATCTCTCTGCAACAGGAGAATTCACGTCATGTACAATAGTCTTTGTTTTATTATTTTGCAAATTATTGCACATTGGTAAATTATTATCGTGTATTATTATTCTGTACTTTATTACTAGTCAAGTCTGAACACTGTTAAGTGTGTTTTTAAATGTTGCTGCTGTAATGAAAGAGTTTCTCATTTGGGATCAATATTTTTATTATTATTATTCATCCAATATATACTGCTATGTTCTTTTGACTGTAAATGAACAATATTAGTGCAGACACCTGGTGCAGATAATAGACTGCCTTCACTGCTTTTTAATTTGGTGCCCATTGAGCCAAATGAATAACATAACACAAGCACACACAACTGATGCTATTTAAAATCTGTTCACTGAAAGCACAATGTGGTGCATAAAGGCCACACAAGTGCATGCAACTGGCGCTGGTCAGAAACGGTTCAGCGAGTCTCCAGGCCCAATTAAGAGGCCTAGTGTCCCAAATAAATGAAGGGAATGCCATCTGTTTGCTCTTTAAGTGTTGTCACAAGTAAGCATTTACCGATGGCCCAAATAACTGTATCTGTAGTATAAGACTTGTAGATTGGCGTTTTGTGCAAAATTTCAATTTTAGTCGGGCTGCAGGAGAAACAGATATTTGTACTGACAGGTTTCAATGAGTTTTGTATTTGCTTCAATACTACTATCCATGCAAACTTGCCTCAATATTGCTGTACCTTGGCAATCATGCCTAAATGTGATTGTAGGCAGTTGTCTTCAGCAGATTGCTTTGTGGAGGAAATATTCTCTTCTGATCTCATTGAGCATGTAATAAAGTGATACTGATCTCTATATTAAACCACACTTTGGACTGTTATTTACGAAGGCCTGGTCCTCCGAGGAGCTGATTGACTTTGTTTAATTAGAAACGAACATGCTGATTTAGCACAATGCCACCACAGTGTATATTACTAAGATAGCATGAACTTGATAAGGACATTTTCTTACAGATAGGTGCCAAACAGTGTGAACTCTGGCCATGATTATCCTTCTGACTAGCAACTCAGAAAGAAAAGTTTCAGCTGCTGCCATTTTAGCTAACATCAAGTTGTTTTTTCTGAATATGGTTTCAAAAGTTATTGGAACTATATTTTAAAATTTAGTGAAATGTGATTTTGATGTAATGCCAAAATTATTGGATTATGAGTTGATAACGGCATCTCATTTTTACTGTACTGTGAGAGACACTCTGCACGGTAATCGAGTTGAAGCTATAACGAGTGTGGGTGTGGAAAGATGCACTACGGAGCTCCACAGGCCATGGTAATGCCAACCACACCTTTGCATTCGGCATAAGAGTATTCCAGGTCATTACTCTGCTCTCGGAAATTCGAGTCAACTTCTTCCCTTGGTCACAGTCCAGCAAACTGCTGGAGCTGTAGGTTGCTGACTGTGGAATATTCATCCGACGTGGATGAATGCCATGCCAACGTTTGCAGTTTGGGCTCATTGTACATTGCCAGACAGCAGTCAGGGTGGATGAAACAAATGCAGGAAAGGGGTGGAAGAAAAACTAGCATTTTGCAGTATAATCACTCTAAAATGGGAACCCCCTTTCAACGAGAATGCCTATTGCAAATGCTGGTCCCTTTGCAGTGGTGCGTCAGCACACTCACACCCTCTCCATTACCCTGCCCTGGGGTAAAACAGCTACTCAGCGTTTTTGATAATGACCATCTACGCATGCGAGGTGGCCAGAGGCAGCAGGAGCTCACTATATTGCTGAAATCCTCTGAACGTAGAGTATTGAACCTTTTGATTATCTAATCTGACGACCCATTTGAGTCCACATGTAAACAAATCAAGTATCTCCTTTGCAAAGTAGCATTTCTAATGTGTGCTGAACACATATTTGTATGCTTTATCTTTTCTGAGCTATGATAGATATTTTGGGTAACATAATGTACAGTGAACATATGCTTTATGTGTGTGGTTTGAATTTAATTTTTGGGTTTTGTCAAGATCTTGCTCCGGTGACAAACTGCTTTGGGAGAGATTGTGCTCATAACTTGTTGAAGATAGTGATAGTATGACAATTAAGATGTTGAGACAGCACAAAGCAAAACTATTGTTCGTATTTCACAGTCATGCTGCTGATAGATGTGCATAGTTAAAGGCTTACAGTAATTTAATCACACATTTTTGTGGTGTGACTCAGGCTACGTCCACACTACGCCGGATAATTTTGAAAACGAAGCCTTTTCTCTTCGTTTTCACCCTCGGTCCACACTGAACTGGCGTTTTTAGCCCCTGAAAACGGAGCTTTTCAGAAACTGTCTCCAGAGTGAATAAATCTGAAAATGCCTAATATCCGTTGCAGTGTGTACGGGGTAACCGGAGCTTTTTAAAACCGCTGTCATGATGTGCCGGAACAGATGGCGGCAGCCCGGCATTTCATTGTTTTCTTCTTATTATTCTTATCCTTATTATTATTACTACTTTATTGCTTAGAGCGTACAATCATCACAGCGATATTTGATTCTGCGCTTCGCAAAAGCTAACAATTTCAGAACAGAGGGCAATGAGACTGAAGCCAGAAGAGTTAGAAATGTACTCACCAAATACTTTGACCCATAGCTTACTGAATAAATAAGTATCATCACTTTGCCCTGTTTTCTGTCCTTGCTTGTATGAAGGTAAGGACAGAAAATCCCGCCGCCACCTCCAGTTTAAATTCCTGCAGAATATTTTGGAGGATCAAGAAACAAGAACCAATGTGGTTTACCTATTTATGCAAGTACTTCTCTGACAATAGATGTGTAACAGCCTAATGTAACATTGTATGGAAATACAAGATAACACTGATGCAGACATGTTTTATATATTTAACAAGGTGCTTTATTAATGCAACAGAGTTAGTCAGTTTTTCAATGTTCGTTGTCAGCCGTGTCATACTGTCCATGAACTCCCTGTTGGTTGAATGCATACGCTCCAGTATTTGTGTTTTTTTTTAAGTTTTAAGTCCTCCGGCGCGAGAGCCAAGAGCAATTCCTTTTAAGTTTTTCTACTCTGTAACTGGACAAACGCACACCAAGTATACCGTTTCCTCTTCACTTGTTTCTGTGTGTCCTGCACATGCCCAGTAGGAGGAGATTCGCCCAAATATTCGCCTAATGTGGACGGAGATATTTTGAAAAACGCTTAGTGAGGACGCCTGTAGTTTTTACTCGAAACCGACGTTTTCAAAATTATCCGGCGTAGTGTGGACGTAGCCTGAGTTTCATTATTGTTTCGTACTTGTCTCATATAGAGTTTTATTTACAGATTACTGGGTGTGGACGATATTTTTATTGTTTGTAAGAAAGCCCCAGTGCTTTGACCTTGCATCTTTCTTATACACTTCGACTTTGTTTTCCGTTGTACAGTGGTGCCCAGGGAGAATATGCAGGTCTGGCGGCAATCAAGGCTTACCTAAATTCAAAGGGAGAGCATCAAAGAACTGTGAGTAGCAAAGTGAATAACTGTGGAGTGTGCACTCACTATCGGCCGGAAGCAGAACCCCGGGATTTCTTCATACAAGTGTATTCTCCCTTGCCCTCAGTTGATGCTGTACTTGTCTTTTGACCTTCCTCATCCTAGTGGGCCACAAGGTGTTCAGAGCAACTTGAGAAGGGGCAGAGAGCTGAGGACTTGTTATTTTTTAATGTGATTTATACTATGATGGTTAGACAGATGAGGAGAATGGGCAAGAAAGTGGTGAATGAAATACAAGCTTGGAAAATGCATGGTCATGCACTTTAGTAGGAGAAAAAAAATCTGCAGACTATTTTCTAAATGGGGAGAAAATCCCAAAACCTGAGATGCGAAGGGACTTGGGAGTCCTAGTGCAGAACACCCTAAAGGTCAACTTGCAGGTAGAGTCAGTGGTGAGGAAGGCAAATGCCATGTTAGCATTCATTTCAAGAGGTCTCGATTACAAGAGCAGGGATGTGATGCTGAGGCTTTATAAGGCACTGGTGAGGCCTCACCTTTCGTATTGTGAACAGTTTTGGGCTCCTCATCTAAGATAAGGTGTGCTGGCATTGGAGAGGGTCCAGAGGAGGTTCACAAGGATGATTCCAGGAATGAAAGAGTTATCAAAAGAGGATCATTTGATGGCTCTGGGTCTGTACTCGCTGGAATTCAGAAGGATGAGGGGGATCTCACTGAAACCTTTCAAATGTTGAAAGGCCTAGACAGAGGTAGAGAATCTAGGACGAGAGTACAGCCTCAGGATAGAGGGGCGCCCACTTAAAACAGAGATGCGGAAAGATTTCTTTAGCCAGAGGGTAGTGAATTTGTGGAATTTGTTGCCACATGCAGCTGTGGAGGCCAGGTCATTGGATGTGCTTAGGCAGAGATTGATTGTTTCTGGATTGGACATGGCATCAAAGATTACAAGGGGAAGGCCAGGGAGTTGGGGGGTGAGGGAAAAAAAGGATCAACCATGATTGAATGGTGGAGCAGACTCGATGGGTCAACATGGCCTAATTCTGCTCCTGTGTCTTATGGTCTTATCATATTAGGGCAGATTTAAAAAAAAAAGTTTGGTCAATGACTCAGGTTTTAGAAGCAACTGGAGACAGGATGGATGGTATAGGGAGGGAGGGTAGCCAAAGACCAGACTGTCAGTGGCAGAACAATTAAAGTTGAACCAAAAATCAAGGATGGCAGATATCTGCAACATTCTGTAGGTCACGGGAGCTTTTAGATTATGGGAGTGAGACTGTCATGAAGTAATTTCAAAACATGTTTAAGAAGTACAACGTGGGTGCTTTGCTCATGTGGAGAAATTATAGGTCAATAGGCACAAAGCTGAGATGCAGCATAGAAACAGGCCCTTCAGCCCAACTAGTCCATGCTAGCTATGATGCTACCACGCTTGTCCCAAAGCCCTCTTACACCTCTCCTATCCTAGAGGTGAAGCAACACACGTCTTTTAAGGGAAAGCCAAAATCATACTCCAATCCTTCAAAGACAGTGGAAATATTGCTGCAGTCAAGTCAGCATCAGTCCTTTCCTGTTTGTTGCACTACAGGGCCAAATTGGGTAAATTACTGATCAGGATTAAAGGATCAAAATTTATTATCCATAACTAGGACCATTCTAGACTGTCTTCCCAGAGAACTGATTTTATGTGCACCATTCAGAGATGTGAATTGGTCACATGCCATTACATGGTAAATTACTGGAAACTGCATCATACCTTTGAAAGCTCTGGGACGTAAACTCTCGCTGATGACTAGCAACTTCCACCTGTGGGCTCCTGCAGCATTAGAGCAGCCCAGCACAGTGACATGATCTTTTGATGCTTTATAACCCATTGGTGATTCTGCGTCCTCTGTAGTCAGTGATCATCTCGGAGTACAAAGCCATAATAAGGTGGTTTTGTCTGCATTGTAGGCCTGCTCGGTACTCAAATTTTCATCAGAAATTAACAGTTACCTCATCAACAAACTCAGCAGCTGCTTCCTTGTCTGCTGACCGTTCGTGCCACACACTGCGTGAAATCTTATGCCAAGTTGCTGCTTAAAATGCTGAAGCCACCCTTCACTCTGAACACACTCATAATCCAGTCCTAATTCTTCATGAAATGATTTCGCTTGTTCCTTCACCATCTCTCCTGACAGTTCTACAACTTCGCTGACGTGGAGTTTAAACCACTTTATGAGAACTTTATCTCGTTGTGAACATCTTCCGTCATTTTCCTCATGCACATCTGGTTTTCTGATTCGCTGTCAGCAAAGAACTGGAGCAACTTCTCCTTTTGTTTCTTTCTATCATAAGCTGTGGAAGAACCAATGTGATACAGGTCACCTATGCTTTTCAGATACACCACTGTTGAGTTTTTTCCAGAACTTTGACCTTATCTTATATAGATAACGCATGGTGTTTGCACTTTACACCATGAGAAGCACTTCCTTCATTCAATGAAGACATGACTGGGGCGAGATAAGCTCAGGTTATAAAAATAAATGCAGAATAACAGAGAAGAATGACTTGCTTCGTTTAAAGACCATGCCAACAGCTGATTGGGCTCATCATACCACCAAAATAGTGGCAACGCGAGAAATTTGAAATTAGGCTGGTGAATATCATGTCTGAACCAGCAGTGGAACCGGATTACCGACTGCCAGACTCAAGGTGGTCAACTGGTACAATATGGAAACTGACCGTCAGCCCAACTGGTCCACTGGCCCGTGTTTGACCCACATCCTCCTATCCTGCAGGAGGAGGGCCACAGTTCTTTTAAAAGGAAATCAGAATCCTTCTCAAATCCCTCTTAAATACTGGAACAATTGCTGCAGCAAAGTTAACAAACATCTTTTCTTATTGCACTACAGGACCATGTTAGGGAAATTAGAGATAAGAATTAAAGGATCAAAATTTATTATCCATTCTAGGCTGTCTTCCCAGAGAACTGATTTTATGTGCATCATCCAGAGATATGAATTGGTTGCATGGCATTGCAGAACTAACACTAAGGCCACTATCCTTCAGGCATCAGCTCCTAACCCCAAGGAGATGTGGTTTAGTCAGTCCTGATCTCTTTTTCTAGTGGTGATGTTTAAGAGGTGTTTAGATGGGGGAGGCGGGGGTGCAGGCCTCTCATGTTCTGAGTCGACGTTCCCCTTTAGATAGGTATATGAATATTCAGCAAAGGAGAGTTCTAAGATCATGTGTAGGCAACAGGGGTTAGTTTAATTTGCCATCATGCACAGCACAGATATCGTAGGTCGAAAGTCCTGTTCCCGTGCTGCTCTGTCCGATGGTCGAAGGCCTGTTCCTGTGTAGTTCTGTTCTAACAGTGAATAAATCAGAACTACTGTTGGCACTCTTTGTCTATGTTCCAATCCTCAGTACCTTAGAGAGATGGAGGCACACGGCTCAGAAACAACTCCTTCAGCCCACCACATCTGCATCATCCATCAATGACCTATCTACGCTAATCCCATTCACCAATAATTTGTCTGTATTCTTCAACACCTTTTCAATTCATCTCCTCACCTGGATACATCTTGAATGTTTTGAGAGCACCCATATGCACAACCCAATAGGCATTGCATCCAGATTCCTTCCACTAACTAGGTTAAAAATACTTCCTCAGATTCCCTTTAATCCTCTTCCTCCTTACCGTCAGGTCAACAGTGATGAGGTGTTGTAACCATACTGCAAACAAGATCGGGGTAAGAACCACAAAAATGTTTTTATTCCTCCTTGATTCAAGGCTGCAGATTCCAGTTATTCTGCAGACAGGGTCATCTGTCTCACAAGTTAGAGACACAAGAGGCTGCAGATGTTGGACTCTGGAGTAACACACAAAGTGCTGGAGGAACCCAGTGACTAGGACAGCATTAGTGAAGGGAAATGGACAATGGCGGCTTTGATTGAGATCCTTCATCAAGAATTCACTTCATAGATGCCGCCATACCTGCCGAGTATCTCCAGCATTTTGTGTGGAGTAGTCACTGGTGTAAGTTAAAATAAAACATTTCAATCTTTGATTTGCAGCAAACACCAGTGTTATCTGTGTAATCCCATGTTGAAATTGCATGTGCTACACTATATCTTCAGACTGGATGTGTTTTGATTTTTGTTATCAGTTATCTGCTAATGCCCAATCCTTGCCTAAGCTCGCAAGCACAAGGAAATCTGCAGATGCTGGAATTTCAAGTAACATGCATAAAAGTTGCTGGTGAACGCAGCAGGCCAGGCAGCATCTCTAGGAAGAGGTACAGTCGATGTTTCGGGCCGAGACCCTTCATCAGGACTAACTGAAAGAAGAACTAGTAAGAGATTTGAAAGTGGGAGGGGGAGGGGTAGATCCAAAATGATAGGAGAAGACAGGAGGGGGAGGGATGGAGCCAAGAGCTGGTCAGGTGATTGACAAAAGGAATATGAGAGGATCATGGGACAGGAGGCCTAGGGAGAAAGAAAAGGGGGAGGGGGGAAAGCACAGAGGATGGGCAAGGGGTATAGTGAGGGGGACAGAGGTAGAAAAAGGAGAGAGAGAGAAAGAATGTGTGTATATAAATAAATAACGGATGGGGTATGAGGGGGAGGGGGGGCATTAGTGGAAGTTTGAGAAGTCAATGTTCATGCCCCACCTCCCCCTTGTACCCCATCCGTTATTAATTTATTTCTTTATATACATACATTCTTTCTCTCACTTTTTCTCCCTCTGTCCCTCTCGCTATACCCCTTGCCCATCCTCTGGGCTCCCCCCCCCCCACCTTTTCTTTCTCCCTAGGCCTCCTATCCCATGATCCTCTCATATCCCTTTTGCCAATCACCTGTAAAGCTCCATCCCTCCCCCTCCTGTCTTCTATCATTTTGGATCTCCCCCTTCCCCTCCCACTTTCAAATCTCTTACTAGCTCTTCTTTCAGTTAGTCCTGACAAAGGGTCTGAGCCCGAAACGTCGACTGTACCTCTTCCTAGAGATGTTGCCTGGCCTGCTGCGTTCACCAGCAACTTTTATGTGTGTTCCTTGCCTAAACTGTTTGCTCTTTTCTGCTGTTCCTGCTAGATCTTCTCTCAAAGGTGACTTACAAATTAACATTATGTTCTTAATCTTGATACCAGTAAAGACTCAGCAACTGTTTCTGATCTGCTGTTCATTTGGTTAGATTTTAAGTTCAGTAGTAATAATTTAATTCTTACCTGACTAATGCTTTGAGTGTGACCGGTGCTGTTTGGCCGCCACTCCCTAGCACACTCCTGGTGAACGTTCTGTCCCTGTATAATAAGCTGTATGAACTGAGAGCCAGAATTTCCTACCACGGAAAACAAAGGAATGTAACGTTTTGTGCTTCGTGGAGACCTGGCTGATGGAGGAGATACCGGATCACGTCATTGAGCCCTCTGGGTTCTCCCTGTTCCGGGAGACAGGTGTAAAAACCCCTCTGGGAAGAGTAAAGGAGGTGGGGTATGCTTCATGGTCAATAATACCTGGTGCGACCCCAGGAATGTGCATGCCCTCAAATCCTTTTATTCCCCAGGTCTGGAATACCTGGTGCTGCTGTGTAGACCTTTCTGGTTGCCTAGGGAGTTTATGGCTGTTAGTGTCACAGCTGTGTATATTAGTCATGGTCATGGTCATAGTCATATTCATACTTTATTGATCCCAAGGGAACTTGATTTTCGTTACAGTTGCCCCAACCAGGAATAGAGCCACTGCAAGCTGGTATTGATCTGGCTCTCAAGGACCTGTACGAGAGACAAACCTCCTGGTTTGGTCTGAACTATGTTTCTATGCCACGTTTGAGTCTTGATAACCACTGACCCACCCCCAAACCAAACCAAACTCTACCATCTTCTGCTCACCCCTCAATTCAGTGCACCTCTGAAACCTCACAGTAAGAACTTCCCCTGGGTTTGCTCTGATATGTCTCATCCACCAGCTACACCGACGTCTGAATTTAGGCAACAGATCAATAAATTAAGAACAAAAGTGAATGTTGGAAATACTCAGCAGCTGAATCCGTAAGAAGTTCCTCAATATTCTTCAAGCTGCATGTGTCAATTTTATCTGATGGAGTCACTGCTGGATTATTTGCTTTATTCCTGGTTTTATTTCTTCTCGTCCTGATTATCAGGGTCTAAATAGTGACAACAAAGCCAGGCTTGATGTATGTTGAGTTTCCATCCAATGAAGTGGCACATTTTGTCCCTTATTTTTTATCGTTGTCTAGAGCATTATCACCATGCCTGCTGTTACTTCTCTCTTTGGATTCTTTGCCCTCCCAATCCATACCCCAAACTCCAAATACTCCATGATCATGACCTTCCTACCCACCAAGGCTTCATGGTGGATATCCAGTCTCTCTGCTCTAACCTTGGAAGAACCATGGCCCCTGATCCATATTCTATGGGTTACCATAGTTACTTCCCAGTCACCAGGCTGATTCCTGGGACGTGGGTGTCATCTTTCATGTGGCTAAAAACATTCATGTATTCTTATGAGCTTAGCACCCAATTTCCCTCAGGATCAATAAAGTATGACTATGACTATGAATGTAGGTGAGTTTATTGAAAAATATTAGATCCATTGGGGCAAAACAGGGCAAAGTTTGAGGTTTAACTTGTGGGAGAGCCTCAAGTGAGGGTATATATTTACAAGACAGAGGGCAGTTAGTGAAACCTGATATATGAAGGAATTTCTCTTTGCAGAGTGTGGTTTCTCTACGCCAGACGTTTGTGGAGACTACCTTGTCAGGGGTAGATACATTTTTGAAAGTTTTAGGAATTCAGTGCTAAGGCAAAGAAAAGGAGTTGAAAACTGGGGCAGATCAGCCATAATGATAGTGAATTGCAGGACAGGTTTGAGGGGCTCAATGGCCTAATCCTGCTATTTTCATGAGTGTTTTTGGGTCATGTTTACTATAGAAGAACAGGACAAGCCCCCAGAAATTATTTCCCTCTCTTCTCTTTCCAAGAGGAAACTGCATTAAGGTAATGAGATTTAGCAGAATTCAGCAAAGGTTAACAGTGCTGATTCTCCAGCTACATACTTTTTATCTATGAAGTTAGATTATAGTATGCAAAGTTGTTCCCAGAATAATGTGTCAGCTCTTGTTAAAGAACTGCTTCCCTCTGGTGGTTGGCTGGGGTATTGATTGTGCACTGATCTAGAGTAAATGGGTAAACAAAATGGTACTGGAACTGTGGAAGCAATTGTGTGTCTATGAATAGATGGGAGATACTGGCAAGTGATTAAAGTTATAGACACTCCCTGGAATAAACACAGATCCTTTACTTGGGACAACTTGTTTTCCATGGTCCATCTGAATTTTTGACCCATAGATGCTTTACATCAGCTGTCAACTTTTCACCTGATTTTCCAGATCATAGGTTTGTTCATTTAATTTAACATTGATTAAAGCATACAATTATTACCTTAAAAATATTAATTTATTTCTTCCATTTTGAGCCTCTTAATAAATTTTTTGAATTTTACTGATGACTTTTCTAACCAAGTTTTAAGTAAGTGGAAACTTTCTGTGGTTTAAATCTAATTCTGACATTTGAAACAATTTTATTATAAAGGTTCATTCATTTATTTTGGAACTCCACCTGATCAAAAAGGCGCAACAGCGCCTTTATTCCTTGCGGAGCATCAAGGAAGTTCACCTCTGTCCCAGGATACTGATGGACTTTTACCGCTGTACCATTGAGAGCATCCTCACCAACTGCATCTCAGTGTGGTATGGCAATTGTCCCGTATCGGACTGCAAAGCACTCCAGCGTGTGGTGAAAACTGCCCAGCGGATTATCAGCACCCAATTACCCACCATTGAGAACATCTACCATAAACGCTGCCTGGGCAGGGCGAAAGGCATTATCAGGGATGCACCTCACCCTAACCATGGAATTTTTACTCTCCTCCCATCTGGTAGGCGCTACAGGAGCCTCCGCTCCCGCACCGGCAGGCACAGGAAGAGCTTCTTCCGTGAGGCTGTGACCCTGCTGAATCTCACATCACAGCGCCAAGCAGTATTGCACCCATATTGTACTGTCTCAGTACTTTTATATTTGTGTGCTGTAGCATTTTTTATTCGCAGTTATTTTGTAAATAACACTGTTCTTTTGCACTTCTGGTCAGATGCTAATTGCACTTCATTGGCTTTGTATCTGTACTCGGCACAATCACAATAAAGTTGAATCTAATCTAATCTGAAACATTTCTGATTTCAGTACTCTGGCCTAAATATTTATTTATTTGTCGATCGACATACAGCACAGAATAGGCCCTTCTGGCCATTTGAGCCGCGACACCCAGAAATCCCCCAATTTAATCCAATTTTAATGACAGGACAGTTTACAATGACCATTTAACCTACCAACTGGTACATCTTTGGACTGTGGGAGGAAACCAGAGCACCTGGAGGAAACCCACACGGTCACAGGGAGAACATACAAACTCCTTACAGACAACAGCAGAAATTAAACCCTGGTCGCTGGTACAGAAAGCCACTGCCATACTGTGTAGTAAAGCCACAAGGTTGAGGACAACTTGCAACACCAAACCATAAATGAGCCAACTAAGCCAATGTTGTCTACCTTTACTGGAACTTTCTGCAACATTTTGTTTAATCACACTGTGAAACGTTGCAGCAAATAAGGTTTTTTTAAAAGCAGGAATTTGTTCAGTAGGCAGAGTTTCGATCCTGATCTCCAGCCCTGTGTGGAATTTGCATGTTCTTCCTTCGGCCGTGTGGGTTTCTCCCTTTTCTTCAGTTTCCTCCTACATCCCAAAGAAGTGCAGACGGCAGGTTCAGTGATTCCTGCAAATTGCTGTGCGTGTAGGTGGATAATTAGAATATCAGAGTGGGAGGCGATAATACGCAAGTGAGAGCGGATAAATCACAAGAAATTAAGTGGGAGAATGGGAGTAGATTGTGGTCTATAAATAGTTGGAGTATGACAGGACTGTGGATGCATCTGTACCTGTTACAGCCTTCCAAATGCCAAGCCTGTCAGAGGAACAGAGTGGAGTAGGCCTACTCAGCCCCTCATGCCTGCCCTGCCATTCAATATGACCATGGCTGACCTATGCTGGCCTCAATTCCTCTTCTGTGCCAGTTCCACATAGCCCTCAAATCCTCAATCTTTCACATATTATTCTATCCCCACCTTAAATATATCTAATGCCACCACCAACCTTGGAGGCACTGAATTTCAGAGATTCACATTCCTCTGAGGGAAGAAATTTCCACACACTGTTTTAAGTAACCAGTCTCTTGTAGCTATGTTCCCTTGTATGAGACTCTTCCATCAATGGAAACAACATAACACATCAAATGGGCCTACTCTGGCTGTTCCCTCTGGGAGCAGATCTGGGTACTGGGTCTGGATTGGAATGTTGTTGGTTTGTTTCTTTTGTTTGCATGATGTGTGAGTGTTTTCTCTCTCTCTTACTCTGCACAGTGGGTTTTGTGTTTTTTTAATTGCGATATTTGGGTTTCTTGCTTTGTGGCTGCCTGTTCGCAGATAAATTTCAAGGTGCATAACTTATTTATTTTTTGTGCTTTGAATCTTTGAATCTTGAATCGGCCTAGTTAAGCCACCTTGACATCTTATATGTTTTTATAAGAACATCCCTCAATCTTATCAACTCTTGATAAGACAACTCTCTTATCTCAGAATCACCCTGATGAACCTTCTTTGGACTGATTCAATGCAACTGTATCTCTTTTTCTTTCAATAAAGGGACCAAAATTGTGATTGTCTTGTCATGAAACATAGACCTTTCTTCATGAAGCTACAAGATGTGGCTTTTTCTATATTCAATGCTGTTGAAGTTCTTCCACTGGTGTAATTAGAAAAGTCACTTTGGAATACAATAAGAATGCTCAGAGGCTCATCTCAGTGTTATTATCGCAAACACGAGGAAATCTGCAGATGCTGGAAATTCAAGTAACACACACAAAATGCTGGTGGAACGCAGCAGGCCAGGCAGCATCTATAGGAAGAGGTACAGGCGACGTTTTGGGCCAAGACCCTTCGTCAGGACTAACTGAAAGAAGAGATAGTAAGAGATTTGAAAGTGGGAGGGGGAGGGGGAGATCCAAAATGATAGGAGAAGACAGGAGGGAGAGGGATGGAGCTAAGAGCTGGAAAGTTGATTGGCAAAAAGGATACAAGGCTGGAGAAGGAAGAGGATCATGGGACGGGAGGCCTAGGGAGAAAGAAAGGGGGAGGGGAGCCCGGAGGAAGATGGAGATCAGGCAAGGAGTTATAGTGAGAGGGACAGAGGGAGAAAAAAGAGAGAGAGAAAAAAACGGAGGAAAAATAATAAATAAATAAGGGATGGGGTAAGAAGGGAAGGAGGGCCATTAACGGAATTTAGAGAAGTCAATGTTCATGCCCAGGTGTTGTTTCTCCAACCTGAGTGTGGCTTCCTCTTGACAGTAGAGGAGGCTGTGGATAGACATGTCAGAATGGGAATGGGATGTGGAATTAAAATGTGTGGCCACTGGGAGATCCTGCTTCCTCTGGCGGACAGAGTGTAGATGCTCAGCGAAACGGTCTCCCAGCCTGCATCGGGTCTCGCCAATATATAGAAGGCCGCACCGGGAGCACCGGACGCAGTATATTACCCCAGCCGACTCACAGGTGAAGTGTTGCCTCACCTGGAAGGACTGTCTGGGGCCCTGAATGGTGGTGAGGGAGGAAGTGTAAGGGCATGTGTAGCACTTGTTCCGCTTACAAGGATAAGTGCCAGGAGGGAGATTGGTGGGAAGGGATGGGGGGAACGAATGGACAAGGGAGTCGCGTAGGGAGCGATCCCTGCGGAAAGCAGAAAGGAGGGGGAGGGAAATATGAGCTTGGTGGCGGGATCCCGTTGGAGGTGGCAGAAGTTACAGAGAATAATATGTTGGACCTGGAGGCTGGTGGGGTGGTAGATGAGGACAAGGGGAACCCTATCCCTAGTGGGGTGGCGGGAGGATGGGGTGAGAGCAGATGTGCGTGAAATGGGAGAGATACGTTTGAGAGCAGAGTTGATGGTGGAGGAAGGGAAGCCCCTTTCTTTAAAAAAGGAGGACATCTCCCTCGTCCTGGAATGAAAAGCCTCATCCTGAGAGCAGATGCGGCGGAGACAGAGGAATTGCGAGAAGGGGATGGCATTTTTGGAAGAGAGAGGGTGGGAAGAGGAATAGTCCAGGTAGCTGTGGGAGTCAGTAGGCTTATAGTAGACATCAGTAGATAAGCTGTCTCCAGAGATAGAGGCAGAAAGATCTAGAAAGGGGAGGGAGGTGTCAGAAATGGACCAGGTAAACTTGAGGGCAGGGTGGAAGTTGGAGGCAAAGTTAATGAAGTCAACAAGCTCAGCATGCGTGCAGGAAGCAGCGCCAATGCAGTCGTCGATGTAGCGAAGGAAGAGTGGGGGATGGATACCAGAATAGGCACGGAACATAGATTGTCTTCTCCTCTCATTTTGGATCTCCCCCTCCCCCTCCCACTATCTCTTCTTCAGTTAGGCCTGACGAAGGGTCTCGGCCCGAAATGTCGCCTGTACCTCTTCCTATAGATGCTGCCTGGCCTGCTGCGTTCCACCAGCATGTTGTGTGTGTTGCTGGGTGTTATAATTGTCAGCTTTCTCTATGGTGGGGTTTCCTAACATTTTTAGTTTTGGTATTGCAGATTCTTCTCAACCTTGTGACTTCACTAGTGCAGGCCAGAGAATTGGAATATGAACCTTTTTAACTGTTCCAAGAATTTTCATTCCCCGAATAGCCACTTAGTTTTTCCAAGTCTGATACCAGGTGTTTTGCAATTTCTACTCTTCATATTGCTCTTTTCCCCCGGTCGCTTCCCTGGCCTCTATCCCTGCCATACACCTCATACACAAAACTAAATTCAGGAATCATTATGTAACTTTGTCGAACACACCTTTAGTCTGTTCACCAAGAAATAAATTATAGCCTTGTAACAGTGGGTAGTTTATGATCCATAAATGTAACCCAGATTACAAAATTAACCCTTTAGGCTTAGTGAACAATTGATACTATACCCAAAGTATGCTCTTTGATGTTGTTTCAAAGGTAGTTTTAAAGTATGCAGTATATCATTAGACAAATAGAATATTATTAAGCCTTATCTGAGCTTGTTAAAACCAAGCAGTGATTTTTGTAGGACATAATTGTTGGGAAGCAGTCCCATTATAAAACAGTTTCCTCGCCTCTTACATCAAAATCTTGGATCATTTTTTTTACACAAAAATAGAAAGTGTTAGAGAAATCAGCAAGTCAGATATCATTCGTGAAAAGAGGGAGAGTTACTGTATCTGGCACTGAACTTTCAACAGAATTGAGAAAGAGGGAAAGAAAATGGTGTTGGGGGCAGAGAAGGGTGTGACAAAGGAATGTCTGATAGGATACAGTGAAGATAAGACTAAGTTGCTTTGCCTGTGTGATATATTGCTCATTTTGTATTGTATGGTGCGATTATATATAGAAAAAGGATTGGCTGGCAAATAAGGCCAGCTTTCAGAAAAAAGAGGGAGCTATCTATATTTGGAGCATTCAGAATGAGTCCTCAAAGTTGCAGTTTGCTCATACGTGTGATATGGTGCTTGTATTGCAGCTCCTTGTAATAGTGCAGCTGGCCACAGAGGAGAGGTTAGAGTAGGCTAGTGAATTAAAATGGCTGGTAACCAGGATCTCAAGGTGACAATTGCAGACTGAACGTGGTTGCTTCGTGAAGTGCTCGCCTACATTTGATTTTTGATGTGTAAATACTCAAAATGTGCCCTTTAGCGTTTTATTCTCTAAGTACTGCATGATGTCTTAACGAGTGTTTACAGCAAATCTCTTACAAATGGACTTCATTACCCAAGTAATGATGGCTCAAGACGTCAATTTGTGTAACTTGCACCTGTTGTTTATTGTTGGTTACTGCTTTTCAGTTGCCACACTAGATGATCATTCATCCAAATTAATCTGTCAAACTTATGTTACTATCCTTTATTGCCAACAGACTTATTAATCTTGGGTACTTAAGATTCAGATTAATTTTATTTATCGCGTCTACATCGCAATATACAATGAAATGCAGTGTTTGCATTAACGACCAACACAACCTAAGAACGTGCTCATGGTCCACGAGTGTCGTCACACATTCCAGTGCTAACACAGCATGCACACAATGCTTGGCAGAACACACAAACACAGAAAAATAACTAAACAAGCCCCATTCCTCCCTCCCATCCACCCTTGGCCATATGTACACTGTTATACTAGTTCCAGATTGAATCAGTAACTGAGAAGTATTTCTAAATCAAGGTTAATGTTTAAAGGATGCTTTGTGGAGCAAGGTTTGAGTTTGAATGCAATTTCTTTTACTCATATGTTGCTCAATTTTATTTACTCTGATGTTGGCTTAAAGAGGTCAAGAATCTTCTCTTTGTCTCTTGTTAAATTACTGAGTTAGTTTGGTGAGATCCTAAAATATCACAGAATAATATAGGCTCATGTACTTCAAACAGCTTCTGATTTCTGTAGTGTTTGCACAGTCATTATAGATTGCTGATTAGCCTGCACCCACAAGATCCAGTTGTCAGCACACAGCTGTCACTGGCAATGGATAATGTAGGGTATTTCAGCATTTTTATCAAATTCGATACACAAGGTTTTGAGTAGATAGTTACCTTTGGACATTGACCATTTAACTCTTTCCTTTTCTATCCAGGTCTGCCTTATCCCTAAATCAGCACATGGCACCAATCCTGCCAGTGCACAGATGGCAGGGATGAAAATCCAGCCAGTCGAGGTGGACAAGAATGGAAACATTGATGTTGCACATTTAAAGGCTCTGGTATGTGAATAATGCCGCTCCCATAGGATAAGTGTGGTGGGATCTCTATCGAACATTACATAAACAATTAGTACTACCTTTCAGTTAAAAGCAAAAAATATTGCCGATGCTGAGAATCTAAAATAAGAACTGAAAATTGCTATGAAGAGGGAAACAGTGAATGTTTCAGGTTAATGAGCTTTCACTAGAACTGACTGAATGACATTCAGATTGTCAAAACACCGTTCTTAATGTTTTTCATGCTTGATATGCCCAGTGTGTTTTTTTTTTAATACAATCCTTTGTTCTGCATTTCAAACCTCTTGAGGTTCACCTTTCTCAGTCATGGCCATATTTAAAAAAAATCGCTGAACTAAGATTTCTGAAGTGCACACTTCGCAAGGAGCTTTGTACCGTGAATGTTGAAGTGGGGTGGATTTCTGCTGGATAGCTGGTAACTCTGATTGCAGTCTGCTGTTGGAAACAACAGTGGAGTGTACTTTATCTGGGGCATCGAAAACTATAAAGAAAATAAATACTGTGTTACAGTTCATTACACAATACAATAATCAGTTTTATTCCATCGGTAAAGAGTAGGTTACTGGCTCCATCAAATACAGATAGACTCACTTAGATTTGCGCTGGCATTTTTACAAAATGTGGTATTAATTATTACTGTTAATCCAAAATTATTTGCATTAATTGATAATTTCTCATTTATCAACTTATTTATGATTACGCCTTCTGTCATCACTTATCATATAGCAGCCAGTCAGAAGAGTAAGGGTACCAGTGTGCTTTCTTTCCAAAAGTAGCCACCTCTCATAAATGAAACACACCATGCTCTCTGGAGTAAGCATAAATGTCTCAGGGGCAGGCAGAGCCAAATTAAGTGTCTGCTATCAAGTTATATCTCCTGGGCAGGCAAAGAACCCAACGAACGGATAGAATGCAGTGTTTAATATACAAATTGCTTTTAATAGAAATGTAAGAGAAGTGATGCCCAGTCATGGAAAACTGATTTCTAAAGCTGTCCTTTAATTTTCTATTCAATATGCATGGTAGTATGGTGTTACCAACCTCTGCATTGTGAAAAGGAAAATAAATATGACATCAGAAAATGATAGAGGGCTGACTAGAATTGAACCACTACCTGTCGTAAAGCCATTGGTGGTATCTTAACTGGTGGAATAAAATTGGTAATGTACTGTGTGATGGAGCTGCAATGTATCAGTCCGTTGGTATGAAATTATTGTCTGCCATTGATAAAAGTTTTGGATGGCTGTGTAACTTGCTGACAAAGTACAGCCCACTGATATTTCCACAGCAGTAGATTGCAACAGAGGTTTTGTTCTGCTGCGGTCGAGCTTACTGATGCACATACAAGTCCCCAGAGTTACGTGGATGATTGAAGGGGCAGGGTGTCGGGACCAGCAGCGAGAGTCGGCCAGTTCTGCTTGGGGTTCTGGGCTCGCTCTGTGATGTTTGCTCTGCCATGTGTTGAACCGAGGCTGAGGCTGTGGGCCTGCGCTGGCTGCTCCAGGCTTCATGTCGGAGGACTTGCTTTTGTTCTGAATGCTGTCTGCTTGCTTTTATTGTTTGCATGATTTGTTCTCGTTCTCTCTCTCTCTCTCTCTCTCTCTCTCTCTCTCTCTCTCTCCCCCTCTCTCCCTCTCTCCCCCTCTCTCTCTTCCCCTCTCTTTCTCTCTTTCCCCCCCCCTCTCTCTGTCTCTTCCCCCCCCTCTCTTTTTCTTTGTGTTCTTTTGGGTTTTCTTGTTTTGTGGCTGCCTAATCTCAAGGTTGTATAATGTATGCATATTTTGATAATGTACTTTGACCTTTGATCTCACTGAGCAGCTCTAGGAACAAACTGGGTTTCATTTAAATGAAACAATATGAATTTCAACCACAGAAGCATTTTGTACCCATTGATGCTTTATTTATTTTGGTTTCACATTAATTCTCTCTTTTATGTGCATGAAAAACAAACTTGGGTATCGGTTTACCTCAACCAAAATCTCCACTATTATCATGACCCATACTGCAGGAAAATTGCAGTGTTGTCTTAATTAACTCTCAGCTACTTTCCGTTCTGACATTTGTGCATGTTTGTAACTTGTCTGATGAAAATTGTGCTAGTGATGCACCTGTGCTGACACACTGGGTTGTAATTACTCTGTGATTATAATGGAAACTTATTTTTACTGAGTCATGTTAGTAACAGTACACACGGAGCGTGGAAGTGATGAACTGGGCCCCCGAGACGAAAAGGCATGTGCACTCGAAAGCCTGCGCCCAAAAGAGAATGCCTCCTTGCCTTAGGAGGCCCCGCAATTCACTGCGGTCCTCCATCAGTTTGTTGGTGTGTACGATCAAAATGTCACCTTCCAATCTGTTGACTCAAGTTCTGTATTTGACTGTGACAATTCCAGATGACAGCTGGTAGCCAGTTCTCTTGCTGCGAGATGTGTGTGTGTAGACTTTGCGTCTGGCGTCAAACATTCATGGCCTGGTGTGCGTAATGTATTTTTGTTTCATGGCCTCTTGCTTGCTGCGAATTTGTTAGTGGAAAGCTGGCTGTAGGAGATCTGCTCTCTGTAGTCGACCAAGTTCTTCTGCCTTTGGGCCCACCACATATAGCACTTTGGCTGGCAGTTCCCCTTAAACTGGAACTTAGCTGCCTGACCACAGTATTGACCCTAAGCATCAGCTGGGTGCTTTCATGATAAAGAATTCAATATGGGGTCCCCTCCAATACAGTCGATACAGGATAGCACTGGACTGCAGAGTCCCCGAAAGTGAGTGCAGCCACGGAGCCAGTTCAGTGCTGAGGTGAGTGCTGATGGCTGCAGGCCGCAGCCACGGAGCCAGTTCAGCGCAGAGGTGAGTGCTGATGGCTGCAGGCCGCAGGCTGCAGATCAGTTCAGTGCTGAGGTGAGTGCTGATGGCTGCAGGCCGCAGATCAGTTCAGCGCAGAGGTGAGTAAAGCCTCTCGGAGTAGTGAGCTGAACATCGGTTTGTCCTTCACCCTCGGCCTTATCACTTTGATCTTTTAATCTGGTTCGGTGCTTAAATAGGCTAAACATCAATTAGTTTTCGTTCTTGGGCCTGGACCCTGCCACTCTGCTCCAGCAATGGCCACTGCGGCTGTTCCTGCATTCTTGAGAGTCTCATTTGTCGAATCGTTCAGGATACTGCAGAAACACCAGGTCACACAGGCGGTTCAAAAGCACAGTTCCCAAAGGGAAATTACAGGCTGCGGATTGTGATCATAGTCCGGAAGAAGTATATTTAGTCCAATACATAGCAATTCTGTTGGTTGCCCGCAAAACATCGCCACATCTCACCAGCACCATCTTGGTCTTGTCTGGTCACCGGTACATGCATGGGTAAGTGAATCAGGTGCCCCTGGTGAACCCTTTCTGCCGTAAAGACACCACACACGTCCATGCAATCTCCGTGTAGCTCCAGAATGCCGAGTTCAGTGGTGATAATTTTGGAGTTTTAGTGTGAGGATAATTCGCTTACCAACATGACAAATGACCTGGTATCCAGCTCATATTTCACTGGCTGGTTGTCCACTGTGTGTGTAACCAAATAAGAAGCTAGTGTTGATGGCCTGTGTCTTGGATTTAGAAAATAGTGCCCACTTCTTCGTGCTGACCATCTCCCTGTGCGGGGTTGATGGTTGAACTCTGCTGTTTTCTCATGGTGCACACCTTTTTAAGTTACCCTATCTTCTGACAGAACCCTCAGACTGCCTTTTGATGCTTGCCATGACTGTGACTTTCCCCACAGCAGCAGTGTCTCTGTAGAGGCTCACACGATGTTGACTGTGGGCTGTGGGTTGTTATCCACTGGCGATGGCTGAATCTGTGTAAGGCCTGTCTTGACTGCCTCCTGGTGACGAATTGTGGGGCATGCTTTGTCCCAGCACTATACGTGCTTTTTAGACAGTGGGCTGTCCTGTGTCCTCCCATCTTTGACTCCAACAATTAACATTTGGATAAGCATTGCTTCTTCAGATTTGCTGAGGGGAATATCTTTGTAGTTACATTCCTGCACCACTAGGGACAGTCTGTAGTCTCATTGGGCATCTGCCATAGCTGTGAGAGCCTGAAGTGTGCCGTAAAGACAATGTCCTGTGACCACCAGGGGGTCAAAAGTGTTTGTCAGTTGTGATTCATTCTGTAGGTGCAGAGTATCTATATTTCTGCCTGAGTTCTCCCAAATGCATGTGGAGCAGCTGGAGTTTCATTGCTTTCTCCTGCTTTGCCGCTGGTGTTAATTGGAAGGATAATAGAGCATAGAGCAGTACAGCACAGGAACAGGTCCTTCGGTCTACAACATTCTGCTGAGCCAATTAAATTAGTAATCGAATAGTCAACTAAACTAATCTCTTCTGCCTACACAATGTCCGTATCCATCTATTTTCCTCACATTCATGTGCCTATCTAAATATCTCTTTAACAGTCCCTAATGTATCTGCCTCTACCACCATCCCAGGCACCCACAACTCTCTGTGTAGGAAAAAAAACAAACTTGCCCCTCACATCTCCTTTGAAATTACCCCATCTTGGGTACTAGCCTACAAAGTACTCAGGACATCTTCGGGGAGTGGTGTCTCAGAAATGCAGCGTCCATTATTAAGGACCTCCAGCACCCAGGCCATGCCCTTTTCTCACTGTTACCATCAGGTAGGAGGTACAGAAGCCTGAAGTCACACACTCAGCGATTCAGGAACAGCTCCTTCCCCTCTGCCATCCAATTCCTAAATGGACATTGAACCCTTGGACAATTACAGTTTATGTATTTAATATACATATACTGTAATTGACTATTTATTTATTTTTTCTCTTCTATATTATATATTGCATTGAACTGCTGCTGCTAAGTTAATAAATTTCACGTCACATGCTGGTGATAATAAACCTGATTCTGATTCTGGTCCCAAGAAATGGAAAGAATATGGCACAGCTGTAAATCTGCCTAGAGCAAGCCATCCTCAAAAACTAAGTGACCGTGCAAGAAGAGGACGAGTGAGGGAGGCCACCAAGAGGCCTATGACAACCTTGGAGGAGTTACAAGCCTCAGTGGCTGAGATGGGAGAGTACGTCTAAAACACTGTTGCCCAGATGCTTCACCAATTGCAGCTTTATGAGAGAGTGGCAAAGAGAAAGCCACTGTTGGAAAAAAAACTCGCATGAAATCTTGGCTAGAGTTTGCAAGAAGGCATGTGGGAGACTCTGAAGTCAGCTGAAACCAAAATTGAGCTTTGTGGCCATCAGACTAAACACTATGTTTGATAACATGCATGAAACAGCGCATCCTAACGCCTTCACCATTGCTTTGGGAGATTTTAATCAGGCCAGTCTGAAAAAATCACTAGGCAATTATCATCAGCAGATCACTTACAATACCAGAGGAAACAACGCTCTGGACCATTGCTACATCACCATCAAGAATGCTTACCGTGCTATTCCATACCCTCACTTTGGGAAGTCTGATCACCTGGCTGTACTTCTACTCTATGAGTACAGGCAGAGGCTGAAGACTGCAGCACCAGCAGTGAGGACCAAGAAGGTATGGACAAGTGAAACACAGGAGTGCCTACAGGACTGCTTTGAATTGGTGGACTGGACTGTATTCAAGGATTCATCTTTGATCCTGGATGAGTATGCTGCAGATGTTACCAACTTCATTAAAACCTGTGTGGATGAGTGTGTGCCCACAAAGACTTGTTGTACATTCCCAAACCAAAAGCCGTGGATGAAGCAGGAGGTATGTCATCTGCTGAAGGCTAGATCTTTGGTATTCAAGTCTGGCGACCCAAGCCTGTACCAGAAAACCAGGTATGATTTGCGGAGGGGTATTTCAAGGGCGACGACACAATTTTGAATGAGGTTGGAGGCCACATCGGATGTACGGCAACTCTGGCAGGGACCGCAAGACATTACATCCTACAAAGCGAAACCTAATAGCATGAATGCAGTAATGCTTCACTACCGAATGAACTCAATGCCTTCTATGCACTCATTGAAAGGGAGAACACAATTACAGCTGTGAAAAACCCTGCTGCACCTGATGACCCAGTGATCTCCGTCTCAAAGGCCGATGTTAGGTTTTCTTTAAAGTCGCAATCTCAATGGCTCTCCACACGGCTTTAGACCACCTGAACAACACGAACACCTACGTTAGGATGCTGCCCATTGACTATAGCTCAGCATTTAATATCATCATACCCACAATCCTGATTGAGAAGTTGCAGAACCTGGGCCTCTGTACCTCCCTCTGCAATTGGATCCTCGACTTCCTAACCAGAAGACCACAATCTGTGTGGATTGGTGATAACATATCCCTCTCGCTGATGATCAACACTGGCGCACCTCAGGGGTGTGTGCTTAGCCCACTGCTCTACTCTCTATATACACGACTGTGTGGCTAGGCATAGCTTAAATACCATCTACAAAATTTGCTGACGGTACAACCATTGTTGGTAGAGTCTCAGGTAGTGACGAGAGGGCGTACGGGAGTGAGATATGCCAACTAGTGGAATGGTGCCGCAGCAACAACCTGGCACTCAATGTCAATAAGACAAAAGAGCTGATTGTGGACTTCAGGAAGGGTAAGACGAAGGAACACATACCAATCCTCATAGAGGGATCAGAAGTGGAGAGAGTGAGCAGTTTGAAGTTCCTGGGTGTCAAGATCTCTGAGGATCTAACCTGGTACCAACATATTGATGTAGTTATAAAGAAGACAAGACAGCGGCTATACTTTATTAGGAGTTTGAGGAGATTTGTCATGTCAATAAATACACTGAAAAACTTTTATAGTTGTACTATGGAGAACATTCTGACAGGCTGCATCACTGTCTGGTATGGAGGGGCTACTGCACAGGACCGAAAGAAGCTGCAGAAGTTTGTGAATCGAGGGTACTAGCCTACAAAGTACCCAGGACATCCTTAGGGAGTGGTGGCTCAGAAAGGCAGCGTCCATTTTTAAGGACCTCCATCACCCAGGGCATGCCCTTTTCTCACTGTTACCATCAGGTAGGAGATACAGAAGCCCGAAGGCACACACTCAGCAATTCAGCTTCTTTCCTTCCGCCATAGGATTCCTAAACGGACGTTGAATGTTTGGACACTACCTCATTTTTTAAAAAATATACAGTATTTCTATTTTTGCATGTTTTTAAAAATCTATTCAATATATGTAATTGATTTACTTGTTTATTGTTTTTTTCCTCTACTAGATTATGTATTGCATTGAACTACTGCTGCTAAGTTAACAAATTTCACATCACTTGCCGATGATAATAAACTTGATTCTGATTCTGCCAAACACCACACATCTTCAGAAACACACCATCCCTACCGCAAAGCATAGTGGTGGTTGCATCACGCTGTGGGGATACTTCACTACAGCAGGTCCTGAAAGGATTGTTACGGTAGAGAGTAAAATGAATGCAGCACAATACTTGGAAATCCTGGAGGAAAACCTTATGCAGTCTGCAAGAGAACTGTGACATGCGAGAAGATTTTTTTTCTAGCAAGATAATGACCCCAAGCATAAAGCCAAAGGTACTCAGGAATGGCTTAAAAATAGCAAAGTTAGAGTCCTGGAGTGGCCAAGTCAGAGTCCAGCCCTCAATCCAATTGAGAATTTGTAGCTGGACTTGAATAGGGCTGTTCACTCAGGATCCCCATGCAATCTGACAGAGTTTGAGCAGTTTTGTAAAGAAGAATGGGAAAATTGCAGTGTCCAGATGTGCAAAGCTAACAGTGACCTATCCACACAGATTCAAGGCTGTAATTGCTTCCAAAGGTGTAGTTACTAAATACTGATTTGAAGGGGGTGAATACTGAAGTAATCAAATTATTTTGTATTTTATATTTGTAATTAATTTAAATCATTTTGTAGAGATCTCTTTTCACTTTGTCTTTTTCTATTGATCAGCATCAAAAAATGAAATTAAATCCACTGTGATTCAATCTTGAAAAGCAATAAAACAGCTGTGGGGGTGGGGGAGTGCTTTTTATAGGTACTGTATAGCTAGGGTGCCTAAGACTTTTGAACAGGACTATATCTGTCAACATGGAGCAGAGAGTAACTTTGTAAATCTGGCACGAGCAAAGGATGTTTGGAATGGTGAGGGTAGAGCGCCGTGGGAGGGGTGTGGGATAGGTGGCAGAGAAGGAGTGCCAGGATGGGGTGGCATGAGTCCTGAGACACCAGGCAAGATAATTTGATTCCATACAGTTAGTTTATTGATCATTACAGAATGTTTCTCTGGTGCTTCCCGCTCCCTCCCCTCTCCCTTCCCCTTTTCCCAACCATGATTGTCCTCTCTCTGCCCCCTTCCCACTCTCAGTCCACAATAGAGACCCATATCAGAATCAGGTTTATCGTCACTCACATGTGTCATGAAATTTGTTACATATATTACATTGTGTAATCTACCTTTTAATATCCAACTGTTGTACAGTGGGTGGGACTCTCCTTTTCCACCTCCATCTTTTCCATTGCAGTGGAAGCATACTTGCAGTGTCTTCTCTCCTCGCCTTTGAGTCTCCCAAAGATCTATCCTTGGCTCCCTCCTGTTACTCTATATTTATGTACCCTCAACAATAATATCCAGAAACTCTTCACAACCAAGTTCAACATTGATTTATTGTTGAAGTACATATATGTCACCATATGATACCTTGAGATTCATTTTCCAGCAGGTATTTACAATCACTTTTATGAAATCTGAATAACAAAAACTGACAGTCAATGTGCAAAAGAAGACAAATTGTGCAAATAATAAAAATGTAAATAAATAATACGGAGAACGTGAGTTGTAGAGTCTTTGAAAGTGTGTCTATAAGTTGTGGAGTCAATTCACTGTTGAGGTGAGTAAAGTTATCCACACTGATGCTTGTACCTGATCCTGGTGGTCTGGGACCTAAGGCTGCTGTACCTCCTGCCTTTTCGCACAAAACTCAGTTCTGCCTCAACACCACCTGTATCAACCCCAAATATTACTTCTCCTAGTTCATCAAACTTCCCACCAGAGCAGATTTTTTCCTGAGTAAATATTGGAAAAAAACGTGATTGCTACCTCAAATTCCATTAAAAGGTGTATAAATCATAATCTCCAGTGTTCTATCCCTCAACCTTCCTGACTTTTGAGATCACTTCTTTTAAACCATATCTCTCCACGTGAATGGGTTGCCATCTTGAGAAACTCCGTTAAAAATGGTGGTTCTGCAAGACATGATATAACTGTCACATTAGGTTTAGGACCTCACTCCCTCCCTCAAGAAGTAACATTTAGGCAAAGTCCTTTAAGTAGGTAAGAAAATAAATCTCATCAGAGTTTGAATCTGTTGAATCTATGCAAATATTTATTTGGAATGTGATGAAGAAGAGCTCTGTTTGTCTTTTTTGCTGAAGGTCGACAAGTATAAAGATAATCTGGCTGCCATCATGATCACCTATCCATCCACATACGGAGTGTTTGAGGAGAACATCAGTGATGTGTGTGGCCTGATCCATGATCATGGGGGACAGGTTTACCTAGATGGGGCTAACATGAATGCACAGGTGAGTGCTGTAACTTCTGCCTGTTTTCAATGTCACTGAATCAGGTGCTGTGAGCATCTGTACACAACAGCAGGTGGTAGGGACTAGGGTTCAGTAGTGCATCTGCTTTGCTGCATGGAAGCAACAGGAAGCTGCTAACGTGGAAGGCTTATTACTTTGTGCCCTGGTGCTCCTGGTTACATATCAGGAGAAACTGCTCTTTTCTTGTTTGGATGTTTACGGATAGAAAATATGGTGTTAAGGATTTGAGATTTGCAACAATGGAAGCACAGTGAAAAAGGACTTTATATTTTTCCCCTCTCCCTGAGTCGGGTCTCCTTGCGGATTCTGCTAGACTAGGGTCTAAGCTGGAAAGGCCTCCATAGCCATGTTTCCCCTATAGATAAGTTCAGGTCTCCACCATGGGCATCCCCCTTCTGATGAATTTGGGAGACTGTTGTTCCTTACTACCCTTGGACAGGGATTATAAATAGTGCATGTTTTAGTAAATGTGGGGTTATGCATGAAATCATGGGATTTAAAATAAATTGGGATATATGGGATTGAAATATTGCACAACACACATTTATTTGTATTGCTTACTGTGTTCCGTGCCAAATCAATATGGAGTGTCAGATATATTAGCGATTTGGTATCTTCAAGGAGGCTCTTTGGAGGAGTGGTGTACTTACAGAGCAGTAACCTGTTCACACGTGTTAACTTAGGCTTGGACTGTCCACTGAACCCCTTTTTAAACTGAAAATGTTCTCAGAGGCTGGCTGTATTGTTTCTGTCATGAATACTTCAGTGCAGCACTGACAAGCAGCTTACAACATGCCGGGTACACCATGAAGCACAAAGCTCTGTACTTACCATTCTGTTGGAGTGCCCATTGATGCAATTAATGCAGTGTAACTCTGCTGTGCTCTGTCAGCCAGTTTGCTGACTTGACCCTTTTAACCTGAGTGACTGAACAAAATGAAGGACCAGACCACAGTGTGCTTAGAAGTAACAGTGCAGTTCTCAAGCATACCGTCAAATCTCGGAGCTTCAGTGGCACCTCATGTTAGAAGAATGTAAGAACTTATTGTGGTCATAACGAGTGTGTTGTTCAGGGGGTTCTCTGTTAACATTTCACTTGAATGTCGCTTGCATCTTTGGGAATGCTTAATTCTGAGCCCATGGTGTAAATAAATCCTGTGGCAGATAACCTTTTGAACCATGATTTACCTCTCAGTCCTTTAGTGTACCTTTGTAACATTAACAGATGCCTGAACACAGGTCAATGGAGCAACATCTTCAATTCTGAATGTTGTAATGTAAAAAAGTGGAGTAAGTATGAAGTCTTGTTTGATAGTGTCCCTGAGAAAAGCCTTATGGCCTGATAGGAATGTGGGGCAAATAAAATAGGCAAGTGAGGGGAAGAGAAGGGGTAGAAGAGGGCCAAGGTGGGGGGAGGGGAAAAGTACTGGAAGTTGGAGAAATCAATGTTCACGCCATCAGGTTGGAGGCTACCCAGATGGAATATGAGGAGTTGCTTCTCCAACTTGAGAGTGGCCTTATCATAGCACTGGAGGAGGCCTTGGACTGACATGTTGGAATGGGAATGGGGATTAGAATTAAAACGGTTAATATATATGTTAATGTATGTAGGTTTTTGAAGGACCTTTTCCATCCTATATCACTCTTGAGGTGCTTGGTATAGGTGGTTGACATGTGCCAAGCCTGAACTTATCCACAATAATTGAAAGCTAATTGTAATCCCAAATGAAATATAAAGTGGTTACCTGCTAGTGAGCTTTTTTTAAACCATGTTTCTTTCTTGCTGCTTTCAGAAAGGAAATTGTTTTTAAGAGCTCTGATGTTCTGGTACTCTCTCCCCTAATGGTGCAATCTTTCAGGTGGGCCTCTGTCGTCCTGGTGACTATGGATCCGACGTGTCTCACTTAAACCTGCATAAAACTTTCTGTATTCCTCATGGAGGCGGTGGACCTGGCATGGGACCAATTGGAGTGTAGGTTTAAACCATCTTCTTAATAATTTTGAATCACAGTGCTGACTCTTTTTACAACATTATGGGAATTTAAATTGAAGACCATAAAAATAGTGAGTAAGCTCTTATGTACATCTCTTAATATTTTAAGTTTACTATATTGTCCCTACCTATCATAACCCACCTGGTAACTATTACTTTTGATTTCCTCCTGATTCCATTTATAACAATGTTCAGTACAAGATATCTAAGATGATCCCATGCTGAACACTGTTAACAGGAGGCAAACTGGTTCTTGATAAAGTTTTAGAATTTGGTCAGAAGATTTGTATTGTGGATTACAATTCTGATCTTGATTTAAGACAAGCGATCATGTTTTGGAACAATTGGCTATGTCTACTGTAGCTTCAGGGTTGTCATGGCCACGTTGGAACTCAGACAATTTGTTCAGTGATTGTTTTGAAACTCAGGATAGGATGAAATTGAAGTGAGAGCAATCCAAAAAGGATGCATCGTTAAAAACGTTCTTTTTAATTATTTCAGTGGCTGTGTAATGGACTTTTATGTCAAACCCAAACTTAAATCATGTTGGGGGGAAAAGAATCCTAATTGCTTAATAGCAAGCCACAAGGATAAAAGGCCCCATTGGCAGGCTGTGTTGATCAGTCACACTTGAAATATGACAATTAGCTTCCAGTTCTTTTGAACTGGAGAGGGAAGAATTAGTTTCATGCAATTGCTCCTTATTGACTCCTGCCCTGGGTGTTTTTGCCCAAGTTAGTTCTTTGACTCAGTGTTTCCTCATCATGTTTGGGTCACAAGCAGAACCATTGACGAGCTGTGGTGTGCTTCATTGGAGAATGGCCACCAGGGACTTTGTCATTGGAGCCTATGTTTTAACCTAGTTGAGAACTTAACAAGAAGAAATCTTGTAGTGGTCAGTAAGTACAGAAGTGGCAAATATATTGTTGTTGAATACTAAAACATTTGTAAGGAATTAGGTTTTAAAGAGGTCTGAACGACGGCATTCAAGTAGGATGGCCAAATGGTACTTAGTGTTTATTTACCCTGTGTAGTAAGTAACCTCATGCCCATACATTGACCTTCCATTCATGCTGTACCCTGAGTTTAAAGAGACCCAGGAACTCCAACCTATGTTGAGGTGATATTTGGCTTTGCATGTTTTTGGGTGATGTGCTGCAGAGTAATATGTTAATGAATAAATGTCTGAAGTACTGTCAGGTCAGAAAACTGAGATACCCCTATCAGTGCATTCTCGTTTAAGGCTTCCATCACCATTTCAGGTAGGCATTCTGGATTGCAGTAGCTCAATGAATACTTCTCTTCGGTATTCACCAAAGAGAGGGAACTTGATGACAGTGAGGACAATATGAGTGAGGTTGATGTTCTGGAGCATGTTGTATTAAGGGAGAGGAGGTGTTGGAGTTGTTGAAATACATTAGGATGGATAAGTCCCCGGGGCCTGACGGAATATTCCCCAGGCTGCTCCACGAGGCGAGGGAAGAGATTGCTGAGCCTCTGGCTAGGATCTTTATGTCCTCGTTGTCTATGGGAATGGTACCGGAGGATTGGAGGGAGGCGAATGTTGTCCCCTCATTCAAAAAAGGTAGTAGGGATAGTCCGGGTAATTATAGACCAATGAACCTTATGTCTATGGTGGGAAAGCTGTTGACAAAGATTCTTAGAGATAGGATCTATGGGCATTTAAAGAATCATGGTCTGATCAGGGACAGTCAGCATGGCTTTGTGAACGGCAGATCATGTCTAACAAGCCTGATAGTTCTTTGAGGAGGTGACCAGGCATATAGATGAGGGTAGTGCGGTGGATGTGATCTATATGGATTTTAGTAAGGCATTTGACAAGGTTCCACACGGTAGGCTTATTCAGAAAATCAGAAGGCATGGGATCCAGGGAAGTTTGGCCAGGTGCATTCAGAATTGGCTTGCCTGCAGAAGGCAGAGGGTCGTGGTGAGTACATTCGGATTGGAGGGTTGTGACTAGTGATGTCCCACAAGGATCAGTTCTGGGACCTCTTCTTTTCGTGATTTTTATTAACGATCTGGATGTTGGGGTAGAAGGGTGGGTTGGCAGGTTTGCAGATGACACAAAGGTTGGTGGTGTTGTAGATAGTGTAGAGGATTGTCGAAGATTGCAAAGAGACATTGATAGGATGCAGAAGTGGGCTGAGAAGTGGCAGATGGAGTTCAACCCAAAGTGTGAGGTGGTACACTTTGGAAGGACAAACTCCAAGGCAGAGTACAAAGTAAATGGCAGGATACTTGGTAGTGTGGAGGAGCAGAGGGTTCTGGGGGTACATGTCCACAAATCCCTGAAAGTTGCCTCACAGGTAGATAGGATAGTAAAGAAAGCTTATGGGGTGTTAGCTTTCATAAGTCGAAGGATAGTAAGAGTCACGAGGTAACGATGCAGCTTTATAAAACTCTGGTTAGGCCACACTTGGAGTATTGTGTCCAGTTCTGGTCGCCTCACTATAGGAAGGATGTGGAAGCATTGAAAAGGGTACAGAGGAGATTTACCAAGATGCTGCCTGGTTTAGAGAGTATGCATTATGATCAGAGATTAAGGGAGCTAGGGCTTTACTCTTTGGAGAGAAGGAGGATGAGAGGAGACATGATAGAGGTATACAAGATATTAAGAGGAATAGATAGAGTGGATAGCCAGCGCCTCTTCCCGAGGGCACCACTGCTCAATACAAGAGGACATGGCTTTAAGGTAAGGGGTGGGAAGTTCAAGGGGGATACTAGAGGAAGGTTTTTTACTTCGAGAGTGGTTGGTGTGTGGAATGCACTCCCTGACTCAATGGTGGAGGCAGATACACTAGTGAAATTTTTAGAGACTACTAGACAAGTGTATGGATGAATTTAAGGTGGGGGGTTATATGGGAGGCAGGGTTTAAGGGTCTGCACAACATTGTGGGCTGAAGGGCCTGTACTGTGCTGTACTATTCTATGTTCTATCTGTCTTTGCTTCCTCTGGTGTTTTTGCCAAATTTTCTCCCCTGAGATTTTACTCTCAAACATTAACAAGCACACATCTCCTTTTATCTTTCTGTGCTCCATGCGGAACCTTTTACCATGTCTCCACATCTCCACATCATCAAAGTCACTCAGGCTTGGTGGATCTGTTCTGCTATCTCTTCAAATCCTTAAACTCCAGCCGACTTTAAACGGATATTTTTAGAATAAGTGCTTCAACCTCCCCTTTTGTGTCCCTCCTTTAGTACAGTGGGACATACTTCTTTGTGGAGTTTGCACTTTCTCCCTGTTACCATTTGGGTTTCCTCCCACGTTCCAAGGATATGCAAGTTGGTAATTGTAAATTGCCCCTTGTGGTGGCTGAGCAGTTGAATCTGGGGAGGAGTCTATGAGAATGTAAATAGACTTTCAATGGTCAACATGGATTCAGTGGGCTGAAGGGCCTGTTTCTGTGATGCATCTCCCTATGACTTGGAATCAGTTGCTTTTCTCAGTTTCTGAATTTGTCCAGTTATGGGGAAGATGGTTGACGTTTATGTCACCCCACAGAACATGTGTATGAGGCCTCAGCTGGCCCAATTGACCAATTTGAGTATCAAACCTTTGACTGAACAGTATGCCAATGGTGGAAAATTTTTCTTCCCACTTTTAACCACTCCCCAGTCTCCACTTTCAGATTGGGTATGAATCGGGGCTGGGTTGAAACATTCACACTACAGGGGACGTGTAACTCGCAGCAAAGTCTGAGATTCTGACATGAAGACGGTGCTTAATTCGAATAGAAGAACAAGTTGATAGTTCCTCACAGCATGGTCTGATCCGGTCAGCTACTGGTTGGGCGTTTAGTCATTAATGCAGCTAAATGTGTTACATAAGGTGTTATTCTACCTGGCACAGTCTATGATGTAATTAAACTTCAAGGAATAGAGCCAGGCTGCCCTCTCTGTTCCTGCATCCCCTTTGATTTTGGTTCATGCTACTACTCTCAATTTTTTTTTCCATCTGATCGTTTCAAACTGGTTGCATTATTTTTTTTTTGCTCCTTTGTATGGCCATTGGGCATTATCCTTTCCATTGCTTACTGGGAAAATTTTATCAACTCTCTCTGAAATTGTATCTTACTACTCTAATTGACCATGTTAATATACGTATATCACAAACTTGCAGCAAAACCCGTTACCTTCCTGCAGTCTGCAAAAGTAATCCTTCATCTCCATTCTCTGCTTTCCATCCCCTAACCAGTGTGACACCCACTTACCCACCATGCCTCTTAACTGACAGATTATAATTCTACCAATAAATATTCTATGGTATACCTTTCGGAAGACAGCAGTGCTATCATGAATGCTTTCTGACATTCCTTTACAGAATTCATCGACCCAGCAATATAATTTTCCTTTAACAAATGTGCCCCAAATTTCACCTGTTAACTAATGCTTCATCAACCTGTTGTCTACTGGATATTTGGTTGACTGGTGTGTGGTTTTTCCATTTAATCCCTTTCACCTTAATAAGGTGTGACGTTTGCAAAACTCCTGTCGTCTGGTGCTACAATTGCCACAAAAAACATTGGGAGATTCTGGCCAGGTTCTCCATTGTTTCCACCTCTAGTCCTTCAGTAACCCTGGATACGTTCCATCTGGATGGGTAACTTTTCAGCTGCCGGTTGCATGATTGAGCTTATCAATAGAGGAAGTTTTTGAGAAACTGAGAACATTGCTGATCCAATGAATAGTTTTGTGAATAACAAAAAGATGGTGATGGACATTTTAATTCCTTTATAAGCCTATAGAACAGCAGTGTTAAGCATCTGTGTGTTGTTTAGTAATATAGAAACATAGAAAATAGGTGCAGGAGTAGGCCATTCGGCCCTTCGAGCCTGCACCGCCATTTATTATGATCATGGCTGATCATCCAACTCAGAACCCAGCCTTCCCTCCGTACCCCCTGACCCCTGTAGCCACAAGGGCCATATCTAACTCCCTCTTAAACATAGCCAATGAACTGGCCTCAACAGTTTGCTGTGGCAGAGAATTCCACAGATTCACCACCCTCTGTGTGAAGAAGTTTTTCCTAATCTCGGTCCTAAAAGGCTTCCCCTCTATCCTCAAACTGTGACCCCTCGTTCTGGACCTCCCCAACATCGGGAACAATCTTCCCGCATCTAGCCTGTCCAATCCCTTTAGGATCTTATACGTTTCAATCAGATCCCCCCTCAATCTTCTAAATTCCAACGAGTACAAGCCCAGTTCATCCAGTCTTTCTTCATATGAAAGACCTGCCATCCCAGGAATCAATCTGGTGAACCTTCTTTGTACTCCCTCTATGGCAAAGATGTCTTTCCTCAGATTAGGGGACCAAAACTGCACACAATACTCCAGGTGTGGTCTCACCAAGGCCTTGTACAACTGCAGTAGTACCTCCCTGCTCCTGTACTCGAATCCTCTCGCTATAAATGCCAGCATACCGTTCGCCTTTTTCACTGCCTGCTGTACCTGCATGCCCACTTTCAATGACTGGTGTATAATGACACCCAGGTCCCGTTGCACCTCCCCTTTTCCTAATCGGCCACCATTCAGATAATAATCTGTTTTCCTATTTTTGCCACCAAAGTGGATAACTTCACATTTATCCACATTAAATTGCATCTGCCATGAGTTTGCCCACTCACCCAACCTATCCAAGTCACCCTGCATCCTCTTAGCATCCTCCTCACTGCTAACACTGCCACCCAGCTTCGTGTCATCCGCAAACTTGGAGATGCTGCATTTAATTCCCTCATCCAAGTCATTAATATATATTGTAAACAACTGGGGTCCCAGCACTGAGCCTTGTGGTACCCCACTAGTCACCGCCTGCCATTCTGAAAAGGTCCCGTTTATTCCCACTCTTTGCTTCCTGTCTGCTAACCAATTCTCCACCCACACCAATACCTTACCCCCAATACCGTGTGCTTTAAGTTTGCACACTAATCTCCTGTGTGGGACCTTGTCAAAAGCCTTTTGAAAATCCAAATATACCACATCCACTGGTTCTCCCCTATCCACTCTACTAGTTACATCCTCAAAAACTTCTATGAGATTCGTCAGACATGATTTTCCTTTCACAAATCCATGCTGACTTTGTCCGATCATTTCACCGCTTTCCAAATGTGCTGTTATCACATCCTTGATAACTGACTCCAGCAGTTTCCCCACCACCGACGTTAGGCTAACCGGCCTATAATTCCCCGGTTTCTCTCTCCCTCCTTTTTTAAAAAGTGGGGTTACATTAGCCACCCTCCAATCCTCAGGAACCAGTCCAGAATCTAACGAGTTTTGAAAAATTATCACTAATGCATCCACTATTTCTTGGGCTACTTCCTTAAGCACTCTGGGATGCAGACCATCTGGCCCTGGGGATTTATCTGCCTTCAATCCCTTCAATTTACCTAACACCACTTCCCTACTAACATGTATTTCACTCAGTTCCTCCATCTCACTGGACCCTCTGTCCCTTACTATTTCTGGAAGATTATTTATGTCCTCCTTAGTGAAGACAGAACCAAAGTAATTATTCAATTGGTCTGCCATGTCCTTGCTCCCCATAATCAATTCACCTGTTTCTGTCTGCAGGGGACCTACATTTGTCTTTATCAGTCTTTTCCTTTTTACATATCTATAAAAGCTTTTACAGTCCGTTTTTATGTTCTCTGCCAGTTTTCTCTCATAATCTTTTTTCCCCTTCCTAATTAAGCCCTTTGTCCTCCTCTGCTGAACTCTGAATTTCTCCCAGTCCTCAGGTGAGCCACTTTCTCTGGCTAATTTGTATGCTACTTCTTTGGAATTGATACTATCCCTAATGTTTATGTCTTATTGTCCCTGGGCTCATTGTTAGAGAATGCTTTTCTAAACATTACATAACAAGATAAACACATATTGAGGAAGTTTTCAGGGATAATGTTGCTTTCAAGAGGAAAATTGCTTGTAATATAATGCCAGCTACTTGCTGTTCACTTTCCTGTTTTATACAAGGGCTGTGACTATTAATTCACATTAACCCTTTTACTCTCTTGATGTGTTTTTCTTTTCACTTTCATACTGTTCCTTCCTGTGTAGAAGGGCTGTTTTGTTTTCAAATCCAGTTCCTCTTTTGCTGATATTTGGAACTTCCAATTGTTCCGGCTGCCACTGAGCCAATCTCAAAGATATTCACGCCTGGAAAATCACTTGCACTAAAATAGCTCTTTGCTGGGAACAGCGACCGCCTGCTCTGGTGCTGCTGGTGTCTGATTTCCTTATTAGCCCTTCGGGCAAGGAGCAGTGCCAGTCACGTTTTCCACATTTGTGCATGTTAAGGGTGCATAGTTTTGACACTGTTTCACACCACTGCAAACTTGGAGGGTTTGAGATTGTTCACTGAGTTAATTGACCAGGAAATGTGGCCGCAAGGTCTGGGTTTTAGAAGTGTGAAATTGGTCTTGATAATTTTCCTGCAACAGAGCACATGCAAATATTGGATTCAACTTGGCTGTGATCCTTCCTGTAAAAGAGACCTTACAGAACTATCAAAAACCTTATGACAACTGCCATCCTTTGCTGTTGATTTTCTTAGCGTGTGGCTCTTGAGAGAGATGGAGAGAGGGAAAATGATATCTGCAGTGGAAAAATGATTAAATGAACAATCAGGAGCTCTTGGTGACACCAAAGATGCAAATAAAAATCGGTGTGTCAGGAAGCATCAACGAAGAGAAATGACAGTCAAAATTTTGATCAGGACCCTTCATCTGGGCCTTGCACTGATTGTCAGTAAGATGACAGAGCTGATTGTGGAAGGGTAGGATGAGGGAACACCAACCAATCCTCATAGAGGGATCAGAAGTGGACAGAGTGAGCAATTCATGTTCCTGGGTGTCAAGCTCCTTGAGGATCTGATCTGGTCCCAGCATATCAATGCTGCTATAAAGAAGGCAAGACAGCGGCTGTATTTCATTAGGAGTTTGAAGAGATTTGGTTTATCAACAAAAACACTCAAACTTCTATAGATGTACCCTGGAGAGCATTCTGACAGCTGCGTCACTGTCTGGTATGGGGGAGGGGCTACTGCTCAGGACCGAAAGGAGCTACAGAAAGTTGTAAAATTAGTCAGCTCCATCTTGGGTAAGACATCTTCAAGGAGCGGTGCCTCAGAAAGGCGACATCCATTATTAAGCACTGCCAGCACCCAGGGCATGCACTCTTCTTATTGTTACTGTCAGGAAGGAGGTACAGAAGCCTGAAGGCACACACTCAGTGATTCAGGAACAGCTTCTTCCCCTTTACCATACCATTCCTAAATGGACATTGAAACCATGAACACTACCTCCCTTTTTAAAAAAGTATATGTATTATTTTTGTTTATGCACTAAATTTTAATCTATTTAATATACATGTATATACTTCCTTATTTTTTTCCTTTCTGTAGTATAATGTATTGCATTGAACTGCTGCTGCTAAGTTAACAAATTTCACAACACATGCCAGTGATAATAAACTTGATTCTGATTCTGGACTGAAAGATACAAGGGAGATAGCCTGTAGAGAAAGGTGGAGGGAAGGGGTGGAGCAAGTGTTGGCAGGCAATGGATGATAGGGGGAGAAGAGAGTGGAATAGCAGATGTTGGGAGGTGATAACAAAGGATTAAGGATGATGGAAAGGAGGTTGTGGCATGGAATCCAAGACGAGAGGTAGGGAGTGCGGGTGGGAGTGATGGAGAAAGGGGACGGGTGGGAGGAGTGTGTGTGGATGACGGGCAGGTGAATCTGCCGCTGCTCTTGCCTTAAACACCTGCGTTATCAAAGGATGTAATGTTAACCATGTCTATTGTGTGTGATCTTTTGTTTTCTTAACTGCTTTCTTTTCAGAAAGAAGCATCTCGCTCCCTACTTGCCCAGTCATCCTGTGATCCCGCCAGTGTCAGACAGAGATGCTCGTCCTCTGGGTACAATCAGTGCAGCTCCCTGGGGCTCCAGTGCTATTCTGCCCATTTCCCTGGCATACATTAAGGTACTGCACACTTCTACAGTTATATGTAAGTGCTTGCAATTACATGAAATGTCCTCTATGTATATTTGTGTTTAGGAAGGAGGTTACTTGGGGAGTTAGAAGAATCGAAATTGATGTGATAAAGATAGTAGGGTCACGGAGGGCAAGTCGATGGGCGTAAGAAGTTTAAATGGTTCACCACAGACTAGATGGGCGGAAGTGTCGGTTTCTGTGCTGTACTTTTCTATGCCTCTTATCTGTAATGTTCTTCTCCTGCGACTTTAGCAATGCTTCTGATATTTTTATGTTTCTCCTCACATAGTTGATGGGATCAAAGGGACTTCGCCATGCTACTGAGGTTGCCATTCTAAATGCAAATTACATGGCCAAGAGGCTGGAAAATTTCTACAGAATAGTTTTTCGCGGGGCAAAGGGTAAGTTGACGGAAATTTTGGGTGTCACTTTACTTATCTGAGAAGGCTTTCTTCTCTTTTATGTAAACACTTAACGTTGCAGTATGAATCGTCAAATGGAGTTCAGTCCAAAAGGCTTATGCACTTGGCAGGGAAAGTAAGGCAAGAATATACTTGGTGAACAATGCAGTATTGAACAATGAAGAGGAGTAGGGAATCTTACTGTACAACATCCACAGATTCCCCAAGAGGTGTTGCTGCCTTCCCATTCTCATTGTGATCTGTTGGGCAGCGTGTCAGGAATTAATTGCAAAGGAAGGTGCTGGTCATAAGTCTGGAAGTTAGGAGATGAGTTTGTTTGGAACTATAATATTGAAGGCAGAACTATTGGACTTTGAATCTTTGAACGCTACCTCACTTTTTAAAAAATATACAGTATTTCTGTTTTTGCACTTTTTAAAAGTCTATTCAGTAGATGTAACTGATTTACTTGTTTATTATTTTTTAAATTTTATTTATTATTATTATTTTCTTTTTTCTCTGCTAGATTATGTATTGCATTGAACTGCTGCTGCTAAGTTAACAAATTTCACTTCACATGCTGGTGATAATAAACCTGATTCTGATTCTGACTTTACTGAATAAATTAGAGCCTGACGAAGGTGCCTTTGTTATTTAGATGTTCCAGAGATCATTGTAGGACCAGGAAGATGGTATCTGCCATCGACTTGTTTCAGCAGTAGGCAAATTGCAGTGGCTCAAGATTGGCTGGAGGGTAGAGCTCATGCAAGCTATGACCAGCCTCTTGAAGCACTTCACGGTGGTGGATGTGAGAGCTTTGAGAGGTGGGCCTGATGAAGGGTCTCGGCCCGAAACCTCTACATGAAAGCTGGAGTACTGTACTTTTTTGCTTTTGACATAACAGAAAGGGATGTGATACCATTAGAGAGAGTGAAGAGGACATTTATGAGGATTTAGTTTCAGCCAATAAGGAGAAATTCCCGGGTTCAGTTTGCTCTTTTTAAAGAAATTTAATTGAGGTTTATAAAATTATGAGATGCCTACGCATGTGTCCCTAAGCAGACGTATCAATAGTTTGGGCTATAAATTAAACATGATTGGTTGAAGATAAATGGGGGAAGCTGATGAAAAATATGCTTCACCAAGAGACTAGAATAAAATCCGGGGAGAGTGAATGAGACTGTGGGGAAAAGGTCAGTGTATACTTGATGGGCTGAAGGACCTGTTTTCTGCTTTCTCTCTCTATTTCTGTTTTGGTTGCAGGAGCATAGTGGAGCATATTGTACAAATTCCTGAATCACCATAAATTGTAGGCAATAATTTTTAAACTCCATCCTTTTATGTAAAGAGCAAGGCAGGTAAAAAGGTAATTGCCATAGGACATGTGTCAAACTGGTTGGATTACAACATTTAAGAGATATTTGGACAAAGAGAAAATTAGATTAGATTAGATTCAACTTTATTGTCATTGTGCCGAGTACAGATACAAAGCCAATGAAATGCAGTTAGCATCTGACCAGAAGTGCAAAAGAATAGAATTATTTACAAAATAACTACGAATAAAAAAAGTGCTACAGCACACAAATATAAAAGTACTGAGACAGTACAATACGGATGCAATACTGCTTAGTGCTGTGATGAGAGGTTCAACAGGGTCACAGCCTCAGGGAAGAAGCTCTTCCTGTGCCTGCTGGTGCAGGAGTGGAGCTCCTGTAGCGCCTACCGGATGGGAGGAGAGTAAAAAGCCCACGGTTAGAGTGAGATGCATCCCTGATAATGCTTTTCCCCCTGCCCAGGCAGTGTTTACGGTAGATGTTCTCAATGGTGGGCAATTGGGTGCCGATAATCTGCTGGGCAGTTTTCACCACACGCTGGAATGCTTTGCAGTCTGATACAGGACAATTGCCATACCACACTGAGATGCAGTTGGTGAGTATGCTCTCAATGGTACAGCGGTAAAAGTCCATCAGCGTCAAATAGGAAAGGTTTCAAGAGATACGGGCTAAAAATGGACAAGTGGGACCAGGTTAGATGAGAATCTTGATTGGCATTGATGATTTCGGCTGAAGGTCCTATTTCTTCTTTGTTTTGTTCTATCACTATAATTGACGTGAGAATGACATTCCTATTTGGAAAAAAATGCTTGGCTTCCTTAATTGAGCTTTTTTCCCGTTGGGAGAGGAGGCAAAGCACAAGTGGCTTTTCAAGAGAGTGGAGTCCTTCCAAATCCAAGAGCTGTCACCAGCTTCTGGCTCCCCTTCTTCCTGCATCCCTCCCAGATGGAACTGCTTCACTACAGATTTACGAAAAATGACACTAACTGCATGTGGCCATCAATAATATTTAGGCCAACAGGGTTTTGTCTCTCAACAGTGAGTACACTGAGTTCACTTGGAGTGCAGTGATTTTTAACTTCCATGTGTTACATTTTGCTCATTCATGTATAGCTGTGAAATGAAATACTGCTGTGAGCTGACATCGTTTTCTTGCAAGCACTTTTACAACCTGTGTCAAGTATGCAGTTGGTTATAGAAACGTAGAAATATAGAAAATAGGTGCAGGAGTAGGCCATTCGGCCCTTCGAGCCTGCACCGCCATTCAGTATGATCATGGCTGATCATCCAACTCAGAACCCTGTACCAGCCTTCCCTCCATACCCCCTGATCCCTTTAGCCACAAGGGCCATATCTAACTCCCTCTTAAATATAGCCAATGAACTGGCCTCAACTGTTTCCTGTGGCAGAGAATTCCACAGATTCACCACTCTCTGTGTGAAGAAGTTTTTCCTAATCTCGGTCCTAAAAGGCTTCCCCTCTATCCTCAAACTGTGGCCCCTCGTTCTGGACTTCCCCAACATCGGGAACAATCTTCCTGCATCTAGCCTGTCCAATCCCTTTAGGATTTTATACGTTTCAATAAGATCCCCCCTCAGTCTTCTAAATTCCGAGTATAAGCCTAGTCGATCCAGTCTTTCATCATATTTTTAAGGACGTCTTGAGTTTTCATTGTTTCTTGAAATGTCATAAAAGAGTTGGAAACTTCTGCATGTTTGCCCATTTTGTAAACAGTTTTTAGTTCATTTTCATTAATTGACTTGTGATAAAGAGGATTTAGGTAATAAGTTTTTAATTCGGGCAAGTGCATTTTTATATATTGTCATGATATTTGTTCATTTCTATTGGCATTAATATCTTTCAGGAAGAGCATCACACTTGGACTATTGCATTCTGAGTTTTGTGCCAGTTATCTGTGACAGAATTATCCTTTTCAGCCACCAAATATGATCATGGTTGATCTGTGAATGCCTATCACCCATTACTTCCCCATATCTGTCACAGATTTTTGCCAACAAAAAGGCTTGAGGTTAACAATAGATCTTGCATTCTTTGGTGTTTGTGAAAATTCCAAATTTTTACCACTTCTCTGCTGATGAAGTGTTTTCTAAAACTCCAGTAAAGCCTAGCTTTTCCTGTTGCATTTGTTCATTTGTTCCAGATTGCCTTACCTGCAGGAATCACTTCTCCTGCATTCAGCCTAATGTTTCTTTTTAATATCCCATGACTTGGCCTTGTAAAAGGTCATGGAGAGATTGAGGAAGAGCCTTAAACTGTGATCATTTAATGCCCATTAGAGCTTTGCAGAGGATTCGATGAACTATTTTTGAAGCTGAGTCATTGTCATAAAACAGGATGCAAGGAAATGAAAATTAAACACAACAGGATCCTACATGCAGCAGTGCAATGCCGACCAATAATCTGTCTTTCATAAGCTGTTGTTTAAGAGCTGTTATGTCACCAGTGTCGACAGAGGCACTTCTCAGCTTGGTATCCCATCAAAAAGGTGCTACCTTTGGCAGTGCAGTACTCCTTCAGCATCAGGACATGGACAATTAATTTAAATCTGACCCTTTGGAAAGGCAGATTTAAATATGTACATATTATATATGTTCACATGCTTCCTTAACATGGGTATTGGCCTGTGCCTTGTATCCTTGCCTACGTTGCACAAGACTCAGTTTATGCTCAGATCTCTGGAGTGGGCACAAACTCAGAATCTTACGACACAAGAGACAACATCAGTAATATTGCATCAGCTTCTAATTCCATCACATGTGACCATAAGACCACAAGACGTAGGAGTAGAATTAAGCCGTTCGGCCCATCGTGTCTGCTCTACCATTCCATTATCCTGCCATTACCCCATTCTCCTGCCTTTACCCTGTAACCATTGACACCCTTATCAATCAAGAACCTGTCAACCTCTGTTTCAAATATACACAACGACTTGGCCTCCACAGCCACTGGAGGCAATTAATTCCACAGATTCAGCACCCTCAATCGCAAGGAATTCCTCTTCGCCTCTGTTCTGAAGGAGCATCCTTCTGTTCTGAGGCTGTGCCCTCTGGTCCTAGACTCCCCCTCAATAGGGAACCTCTTCACCACCTCCACTCACACTCACTGTCTTTCCAGCTTCTGTGTAACATGCAATCCTCGATGCTCTGATGATCTAACTTTTAGGTTCAGTGCATATCTTACACTCTTTTGTTTCCATTACCATTGTGTGTGAAGAGTAACTGAACAAAGTAGAAACTCGCAAATCTTTTGCGAATATGTTAGAATTAATGGTTCACATTTATAAGTCTTGGTTATAGTTGTTGAGCTACTCACGTGAATTAAGTAAGAATTTGGCTCTAGTGCCTTGCAGGTAAACAATGAAGGTGTCTATGGAATTCTTCTGACACCAGTGTTTAAAAAAAAAACACTCTTCCGTTTATTGAAATGGAATCATACTCTGGTTACAACATAAACACTGACAAAGGATCACAGATCCAAAACATTGACTGTTTCTTTCTCCACAGATGCTGTCTCTTTTGCTGAATATTTCTAGCATTTTCTGTTTTTGTTTCAGATTTCCAACATCTGCAGTTTTTCTGATATTCATAACAACCAGTTTGAATGAGTGTTTAACAACCTAATTTTGAGCTTTGTAATCCTGGTACAAAGGTTTTTAGTGTGACAATGCGCAAGTTCCCCTAATTGACAGTATTCAACAATCTTGTTGGTTGGCCGTAAAGATTTTCTTCTACAATATTGTGCTGTTCGAGTGCTATGTTAGAAAAGTATCGTGTTTCAGTATCCTGCAGGTAATACCAGATTTCTGAATATGTTTTTACAGGTTATGTAGCTCATGAATTCATCTTGGATGTGCGACCGTTCAAAAAAACAGCAAACATTGAGGCTGTGGATATTGCCAAGAGGTTGCAAGATTATGGTGAGATCATTTACTTTTCTATTTCCAACTCCTTGAATTTTAAGCTATTATTATGCAGTCTGCTTCTCCCAGGACCTGAACGTCGACATATTTGGCTAAATTTGTTTCAATCTCGTACTACAGTATCCTTCAAGTGCAGTGCAAGAGGAATGTTTATTTGTACTCTTTGATAGGATATTATTAAAAAGGGCACAGAGAATTAAATGGGGGTCTGAGTAAGTGTTAAAATAGTTCTAAATAAGTCATGGATACATTGTGGATTTTTTTTGTTGGTGTAGTCTTGTAAAAAGGAAGTTATATGGCTTTAGTGATAGGAGGAGGGTGCTAAGTAATAATTGGCAAAGGATCTGAATGTGGTTGAAAGAGAACAAAGTTGGCAGACTTGATCTGCATGGGTTCTCCCACCGTTCTCCTGACCGACTGTAACTGATATTTATAAGGTGAATTTGGAATGTGGAAGTATCTTCAGATTTTCAAGTTGAGCAGGATTAATTGGTGCAAGTTGTATACCTAGCTGCAACTGATCCTCTCCCCAGTGAAGTCACCCAACTGTTCTGTCCTGCAGGGTTCCACGCTCCGACTATGTCCTGGCCGGTTTCTGGCACACTCATGATTGAGCCAACAGAGTCTGAAGATAAAGCTGAACTGGACAGATTCTGTGACGCAATGATCAATATCCGACAGGAAATAGCAGACATCGAGGAGGGAAGAATGGATGTGCGAGTAAACCCGCTCAAGGTAGATCAATCGAAGAAAAGCATTGATTTTGCCCAAGGACTCCATTTGAATAAAATGTTTGAACCCAGAAGCTCATTGGTTGATGCAGGTGCCCATTAATTATTTGCTGTGAATCGCGCCAGCTGTTGCTTTGGCCTTGTGCCCGAGGCCTGCAAATACAGCAATGTGGCAGACAGTGTGGAGGAGAGAGGGCTGCCTGGGGGAGTCTCCTGGTCAGTTTGCTGCTCATGGGCCCAGGCAGTTGGGCTGTTGAGGTCTCTGAATTTGGATAGGCTGCACCAAACATTTATTTACTTGGATTTTGATATTATGATGAGGAATGTTAAGACTCAAAGATTACTGTGTGGATATAAGTAGGAACTTAGTTAAACAAGTATGGCTTTCGGAGACTGACCTCTAACTTTAATATTTTTTAATTAATAAAATATTGGCATGGACACAAAAACAGATCTTTCAGCCCACTACACTAATCTCATCGTAGTCTCCTCACTTTCCATCAACTACCCTCAGACTGTACCATTCACCCACATGTCATGGGCAGCTTCTGGTGACCAGCTTATCTACCTGAACGTCTCCTGCATCAAAAAGGATTGGAAGATCATAGTAAAGAAGGGATCACAAGGAGATGGGGAAAAGATGGTGGGGAGGGAGAGAAATAAATAAGAAAGGCATGCTCATTGCCATTTTGACACACAGTGATACGGGACATGGAATTCGTTTCCCTTTCTGCGCTCACACCAAACTTTGCGTACAAAAATTTCCTTCATGCAGACGCCATCAGCATCGAAATCCGATACTTAACAGAGATTGGGTGCTGAGACACAGTTAAAATGCTGGAGTCAGAACCAGACTTTAGATTAGCAGAGTAATAAATGCAGGGTAAAGTTCATATGGTGTCAGCAATCAGACTGGGCATGAAAAGTAGGACTTGGTAAGATCAATGATGTGACTTGGTCCTGAGGAATTAATCTAAATTTAATTTAAGAGTAGAGGGGTGTAGAGTTCAGATACTTAATTCACTCATGCTTATCCAACTAACTTGAAAGCAGTCCAACTACTATAGCAGGGGTTCCCAACCTTTTTTATGCCTTGGACCCCTACCATTAACCGAGGACCCAAAGTTAGGAACCCCCTGCTCTATAGAAATAGAACAAAAAGGTGCAAGTTAGTTAAATTAATAATTCTGATTAGACCAGACTGAAAGGAGAACTGTACTCAAGTATTGTTTCTGTACTACTATAGGAAACAGTTCAGGTAGTTTGGAAAATATTTACCATCAAAATTGAAAGGTTGCTGTCATCTTGAAACAGCAAAAAGGCTGGTTTTCTTTGGGAAAGATAAATTTATTTCCAATTATGAAGAGATTCAATAAGGGAGATGTGGTGGGGGGGTGCACGGTGAGTACAAAACAAGAGGAGATAAATTTCCTCAAGTGAAATTTCTTAACATAGAGATGATAAGTAATGAAACTTGCTGCCACAGGGAGTAGTTAAGGCAAATAGTACAGATCAGATAGTGTTTGGAGAAATATCAGAGAGAAAGAACTACAGGAAAAATTGATGTGGATCAGTTGTAATCATAGGCTCAGTAGAGCTTAAATACCAAACTAGCCAGTTAACTCCCGTGGTATTTCAGTACTGTAAGTCCAATGCACCAAGGTTTAGTATGAATCCAGAGTACTGACTGGTCAGACTGGGGAAACTTGGAGATCTCTTCGTGCAAGTCAGCCCAATCCCAGGTTTAGTAAGTAATCCGGTTTTCTCATCAGTGGTTAGTTAAGCCATTGTATGTACTGCGAGCGGGGTAATTCAATATCAGTCTTGTAGGCAATTTCACCGAATATGAAACAAGTATATCTGTGGAACCAACAGTTGATGGATGGGGTGTATAATATTATTAGTCTAATTATAAGAAAATGGTGATTTATATGATAAAGTGAGTCTATTACGAACTGTTTCTGCTTCGTCACTGAAATTCCCAGAAAGATTGGCTTTGAATACTGTTGCATTCCAACAGAAGTGTCCATTGATGACATACCAGAGCAGTTGGATGTTGGTTTTACCAACAATATATTAAGTAGCAGTACTGAGAATATCCAGCAGGTGGTGCTGTTATGCCTAAACTATAAATTTTATATAGCTTTCAATTTGAAGTCCTTAAAATGTAATCACAATGATTAGCTAAAAGACTCCACTGCCACAGAAGAAGTGCTGAAAACGGTCTCTGTAGAAAGAACAGATGTGTACGTAACTTTTAGGTGTTGTGTTCTTCTTAGATGTTATGATTTCCTGATTACTTTTAAAAGCATTTTACTTTTGCTTCTGATTTACATCATTTAGCCTTTTAGACTTTTGAACACAAAAAGCCTCTTAGAATAATTCTGAATTAGAATTTCTCTGATGAATTACTGAAGCTCCAATCACCCATTAAGTAAGTGTGCACCAATCAGAAACACTCTAAATATCTTTGTCACTACTGAAAGGAATGGCTCAACATATTTCAAACCATTCTTGAAATTAAACCCCGTGAAGAACTTTAAAGATGATTTAAAAACTTGAGTTGAAGCCTTGTTAGTTGGTAATAATTATAAGGTGTCTCATATGCATGCATGTCAGAGATGAACCAAGTAGGGGCTTTGTACATTTTCTCTTGTGTCTCTTTCTCTCATCAACCATTTCCCTTCTTCTTCCACCTTACCAGGCTCGTCACCCTTTCACTTTCTAAAACAGAGTCAGGACTCACTCAGCTCCTCTCTCTAACATCCAATCGCAAAAAGAAAAGAAAATACTCTGTGGCCACTTTATTAGGCACACCTGTACTCCTGCTCATTAATGCAAATACCTAATCAGCCAAGTATTTGACAGCAATTCCATGCATAAAAGCTTGCCGGCATGTTCAGACCAAAGATCAGAATGGGGAAGAAGTGACTTTGACTGTGGTATGATTGTTGGCACCACATTGGATGGTTTGAGTAGCTGAGAAACTGACGATCTCCTAGGATTTTCACGTCCAACAGTCTCTTGAGTTTATGGAGAATGGGACAAAAAACAGAAAAAGCATCCAGTGAGCGGCAGTTCAGTGGGTGAAAACGCCTTGTCCTGATGAAGGGTCCCGGCCCGAAACATCGACGGTACCTGTTCCTATAGATGCTATCTGGCCTGCTGTGTTCACCAGCATTTTTTGTGTGTGCGGCTTGAATTTCCAACATCTGCAGATTTCCTCGTGTCTGTGTTGTTAATGAGAGAGGTCAGACTGGTTCACGCTGACAGGAAGGCAACATTAACTAAAATAACCACATGTTCCAACAGTGATGTGCAGAAGAGTATCTCTGAATGCATAACACATCAAACCTTGAAGGTACCATAGCAGCAGACAACCACCAAGGATACAGTCAATGGCTACTTTATTAGATATAGGAGGTACCTAATGAAGTGGCCACAGTATCTTTTTACTGTAAATGCAAGAGATTGCATATGCAGGAATATGAAGCAACAAGCAAGCGCTGGAGGAACTCAATGGCTCAGACGGCATCTGTGGAAGGAAGTGGACAGACAACACTTTTGGTTGTGACGCTTCATTTTGACTGAGAGAGGGGACAGCCATTATAGAAAGGTGAAGGGAAGTGGTGGAGCAAGAGCAAGCAAGTAATTTTCTTACTGTGTAACTTTAGCACCAAGCTATTTAATAAGTGGCCCATTCACATGGTCTGTTGCCTGTGACTGGGTGAAGGAAATGGGGTCAAGCAGAGACAATTAGAGAAATTTAAAGATTGTAAGTTTCTACATTCGGAGATATAAGATTGGTAGAGAATAGGGAAATGGAGGCAAACGTAGCGAGATTTGAATGCCAAGGGTATTTTTAAATTAAAGGCTACTAAGGCAAAAGGTTTTTCATTGAATCACAAATCAAAGGCAAAATTACTTTCTTTTGAGGCATTTGGAAGAATTGTTATTCTGGAATTATTTAACGGAGTGATGTTCTTGATTAACTTCAGAGTAATTCATCATAATCATTTTTTATTCCTTTATTCTTTTAATTTACTGCTTGTAACAATTTAACATTGGGGAAAAAATAATAAAATAGGAACTTGGAGAATAGCCATAGAACTATAGAACACTACAGCACAGAAAACAGCCCATTTGGCCCTTCTAGTCTGTGCAGAAATTTATTCCGCTAGTCCCATTGACCTGCACCCAGTCCATAACCCTACAGACCTCTCCCATCCATGTATCTATCCAATTTATTCTTAACTTAAGATTGAGCCCCCATTTGCCACGTCTGACGGCAGCCCGTTCCATACTCCCACCATTCTGAGTGAAGAAGTTCCCCCTAATGTTCCCCCTAAACCTTTCCCCTTTCACCCTAAAGCCATGTCCTCTTGTATTTATCTCTCCTAATCTAAGTGGAAAGAGCCTATTCACATCTACTCTGTCTATACCCCTCATAATTTTGTAAACCTCTATCAAACCCCCCCTCATTCTTCTACGCTCCAAGGAATAAAGTCCTAACCTGTTCAATCTTCCCCTGTAAACTCAATTCCTGAAGACCTGGCAACATCCTAGTAAATCTTCTCTGCACTCTTTCAATCTTACTGGTATCCTTCCTATAGTTAGGTGACCAGAACTACACACAATACTCCAAATTTGGCTTCACCAATGTCTCATACAACCTCACCATAACATCCCAACTCCTAAACTCAATACTTGGATTTACGAATGCCAGGATGCCAAAAGCCTTCTTTACAACCCTGTCCACCTGTGACGCCACTTTCAGGGAATTATGTATCTGAACTCCCAGATCCCTTTGTTCCTCTGAACTCCTCAGTGCCCTACCATTTACTGTGTATGTCCTACCTTGATTTGTCCTTCCAGAATGCAACACCTCACACTTGCCTGCATTAAATTCCATCTGCCATTTTCTGGCCCATTTTTCCAGTTGGTCCAGATCCCTCTGCACACTTTGAAAGCCTTCCTCGCTGTCCACAACGCCTCCAATCTTAGTGTCATCAGCAAACTTGCTGATCCAATTTACCACATCATCATCTAGATCATTGATATAGACAACAAACAACAATGGTCCCAGCACAGATCCCTGAGGCACACCACTAGTCACAGGCCTCCAGTCTGAGAAGCAATCATCCACTACCACTCTGTCTTCTCCCACACAGCCAATTTCAAATCCAGTTTACAACCTCTCCATCGATACCTAGTGTCTGAACCTTCTGAACTAACCTCCCCTGTGAGACCTTGTCAAAGGCCTTACTAAGGTCCATGTAGACAACATCCACAGCCTTTCCTTCATCTACTTTCTTGGTAACCTCCTCGAAAAACTCTACAAGATTCATTAAACACAATCTACCATGCACAAAGCCATGTTGACTATCCTTAATCGGCCCTTGGCTGTCCAAATACTTGTATATCCGATCTCAGAACACCTTCCAATAATTTACCTACTACTGATGTCAGGCTCACTGGCCTGTAATTACCTGGTTTACTTTTGGAGCCTTTTTAAAACAACGGGACAACATGAGCTACCCTCCAATCCTCTGGCACCGCACCCGTGGCTAAGGACATATTAAATATTTCTGTCGGCCCCTGCAATTTCTACACTAGTCTCTCTCAAGGTCTGAAAACCTGTGAAATTTGCAAGCAGTTGTTAATACAATGATGAAATGATCAAATCTGGCACTAGTGAAAAGTAACATGATTCATTCAAGAGTACAGAAATAGCCCAGTCACTAGGCAAAGTGCTGATGAAAAGCATTCAGTAGTTAGAACAGTTTGTAAGGCACAGTTGTATTTAATCAGGCTATTTAAATTCACTGATTTTGGGAAGTTCTATGGAAAATACACACATGAGATTCTGCCAATGCTGGAAATCCAGTGCAACACATACATAATCCAGGGGGATTTTGGCAGGTCAGGCAGCATCTATGGAGGGGAAATTCACAGTTGATGTTTCAGGTTGAATTCGCAAACAAACTTGGCAAAACTAGTATCAGAGTTGTGTTTTGATCTTCAGACCATAGCAGGGAGACAGAAACAAGGGAACCGGAAAGGTGCACACACTAGGATGCTGTCAAGTTTGACGAGTTCAACTAGAAACAATTTTAGAATTTTAAAGCTGGAATTTTCTGGGTAATCTGAGGTTTGCCACATTGCTGTTTCCTGCAGCTTACTATATATAAATAGGCTTCATTCTTACCTTATTTATGAAAGTGACTGAACAGTGATGGGTTAAGCTGAGGTTCTGAATATAATTATCCAAACCCAACTACAGCTTCAGATTGGACAAAGTAATTATATTATTTAAAATATGAATACACTGGATTTGCTTAATTGGGACACAGTGGGGCAAGTACATTTTAGCCCAGTTAGCTGAAGTTTTATGGAGATCGTTAAAAAGGTATAAAAAAAAGAGAAGCTGCTGTTCAACTGAGTAATAGATTATGTATTTAAATGAAATACAATACAAATTAGAACACTACCAATACTACTATAGTACTATAAAAACTGTATTAGTTCCTAATAGTTATCATTGGATAAATTCAACCAGTGTATGCTGCTGTGTTCTGAGTGACTGTAAATGAATTATCAGTGCAGTCACTTCATGCAGATAATAGACTGCCTTCATACAATGCTTTTGATGACTAAATCCTTCAAATTTTCATTTTCATTGAGACATTTAAGGTGATTGCCATTACCTTCAAATTCTTTCATAGTTCCTAATTTGTCGAAGTAGTAAAATTGTTTCATTTTCACTCCCAGCTGTTTCTGTCATCTCTTAAGCCTCGGTGCTTGAAACGGCAGTGAGCAAAACAGTTCTGAAATGTCTTACTACTTACTTCTTATGCTCTATCAGTGGGAAAAAATCACTGCTTTTTTGAATAGAAACACACAACTGACACTATTTAGAAAGTTGTTTGCTCCAAGCACAGTGTAGTATCTAATGGCCACACAAGTAAAAGCAACTGATGATGCTTAGGAAGCATTTGGCAACAGTCTCCTGTCCAAATTAAGCAGCCCAGTGTCCCAAATAAGCGATTAACCAGAATCCACTGTATGATGCACATTAACCATTTTTTAGCAGAAAGGGGAACCTTGCTCTATTCACAGACGTCTAATATTTTAATTGGTATAAAGAGCTTTGTGCTTTATTTATATCTCAAGATGCCAGCTATCAATCGTGCCAATTAGTACTGTCAGCTTGAGGTGAAAGCAGTAATTTCTTGTTCTAAGCTTAATGGTAGCCAGGCATTTTTCATAACCTTTTGATTGACCTCTGGTTCACACCGTCTCCAGTGTAATGGATCTCAAGAGTCATTATGCATTTGTATGAATGCAAAACTCTCTCTACATAGGACAACCGGGGAGCACCTGCTGCTCACTGTGCCAAATGGCAAAGCTGTCATATCATTGAATGTTTGAATACATCTAGTGTAAGAATCAGAGATAATATATTTTTCACTTGACACAGATGCACATTTAAGCTAACTTATTTGTCTTACCTACCGTTCTCCTGGAAAAGAAAACAGTCCGTCAGCCACTTGAAGAGATTGCTATATCTGCTGTGAAAGCTGTTCATTGTAAATCCTGTGGGTAGTCTGTCCATTCAGTGCTAGCTAGGGCTGCAACAGTAAGCACACGCAGTGCTGGAGACACTAGCGGGGCATAAAATGTTTATTTATTTATACATGTGTATAATTAGTTAATATTTTATCAGTAAAAATCTGCTGTGCCATTCAATAATGGCTTTTTAAAATCTGTTCTACTTTCTCACTGGAGAATGCAGTCTGATACCTGTTTCTTTCTCTACAAATGCTAGCTGACCTCCTGAGTATTTCCCATCAATCAAATACTTATACCACTTGAGAGAAGCCCTGACCATAGTTTTACAGTTCATACTGTTTGCAGGTGATGCAGAACTGTAAGGTCACTTGCAGTTTAGTTCAGTGGTAACTAAATTGAAATTGGATTTGGCTGTGAAATTGAACTTGGGTATAAGTGCAAATAGTGATTGCACACCAAGAGCTGCCTGATTTCAGTGCTAGCTGGCTTCATTTTGGCCCATAGCTGCACCATGTAGTTAGAAGTATTTTCCTGACTACAGGACCAGATGATGAAACTTAAGGCTTTTTTTTAAAAGAAAAACAAGTTCCGTGTAATTGGCACTAAAACGTGCAAGCTAAAGCAACTTGTGTCAATGCTCTGTTGAATAGAAAACTAGGAATACTGAAAAATAAATCCATATACTGTGCACTTGTGTCCATGGTGTAATTAGCTGATAGTACTTTGTACTTTGTGTTTCATATACCTTTTGCATTCAGAAAACATTCAGGATGTCCAGTAGAATTAAGGGTGGTTTCTAATTACTGCATTAGCACAAGTACTTGCAAATTCCCCTGTGACAGAACAGGCCTGTGGAATTCTGCAGAGAATTCTCAGATTCAAGTATTTTGTACTTTGTCAGCAAAAACATCAGGTCATTAATTACACTGATAATCCTGGGACACCAGCTGAAACAGTTCTATCATAATCCATTCCTTCTGTGAATATGATAGTTCAGTTGGTAGACGCCAAGTGTTTGCAATACTTCATCCAGATGGGCGCTTGTTTATGTGGTAAATTGCACACCCACCCCTTCACAGTCTACCACAATGGCATTATGCCCAATTCCGATCCAATTCATTCCTCATAGTCAGGCAAACACTGATTTGACCAAAGGTCAACGAAATGGTAATTCTGCTTCTCTGATTTATGTTTCCTGCTTCCCCTGTGACAAGATTACTGCTGCTCATTGTATTTTCACAGCTATAGGTCCCGTGATCACCAGCTTCCCATGGCGTGAACAAATATGGGACCTACGTGGAGAAGTTCTAATGCAATTACATCTAACAGTAGTTCATTGTTGTTTACTTGATTTTTAAAAAAATGTTAATTCACAGGTTTGAGTGTCTCGCATTTATGACTTCCTTAAAAACAGATAATACTGGAAACACTCAGTAGGTCTGGCAGCATCTATAGAAAATATAACTTTTAACTTTTCAGGTTGGAGACCCTTTATCAGAAGAGGGAAAGAGCAAGGTACAGTTTTTGGTTAAGAGTAAGGTAGACAGAGTTAAAGAAAATGAAGAGAAAATCTTGGTAAGGTGATACCAAATGTGACAGGTTATGCTGCTTTGTCTTTGCTGTCAGTAGTAGGGCTGTGGGATATGCCCATCAGGCAATACTAATAGAAGAAAGAAAAGCTGAGCCAGGTTGTTGGGAAGCTGATGGTGAGCTACATCCACGGTTCCAATAGGCTGACTGGCCAGTTTAGCCATTTCAGTAGGAAGCTAACCATATTGTTCTGGCTCTCCGCTCACAAACAGGCAGATTGGATGAGGCTGGCAGATAATTTCCTGCATGACTTGTATTTCTGTGCACTTTTCACACCAGTGCAGATGAAATACCTTTACATGTTGTACTTGTTCTGCTGCGGTGAATGCAGAAGCAGTTAATTGGAGAACTACACAGACTTCTGTAACAAGAAGTTATGATTTATTTAACAACTGATGTTTAAAGTCCCTTGGCTGCAGTATTGGAGGTTGAACTTGTCTCTTGAGCACTAATCCTGGTCTCTGCATTACCAGAATAACCACTGTGCCATCGTTTACGTCTGTGCGCATTGTTACTTTATCACATGCAGGGTGGTCCCAGCATGTATCCCATTGGCCATTAGATACTACACACCTTTAATGTTTCAACCTCACAGCTTTTTAAACTTCCTGGGCCTAGAGATAAGTATTGGACCCATCACCGCAGTCTGTCACTTTGTGTCAGCTGCAGATTTAATCTTCTGCAGGAGACTGCAGTTGCTGGAATCTGGAACAACAAACAACTTGCTGGAGGAACTCAGCAGGTCGGAAACAACTCTTCTCCCCACAGAGCCCTTCCAGTAGATTCCTTGGTGATTTGTTTTAATTTTCATTCCTTGGTGGTTCCCACTTCAAATTTGTACAGTATTATGTGGCATGTATTAGAATTTCTATTAATTCCAGTGCAATTTCACTTTACTTTTCTTCTTCATTGATGAGGTTCGATCTTCCTTGACAGTTTTATTTATTGTCATTAAAGATGTCGCCTCACACTCTGGCTTGCATTGCTGCTTCAAACTGGGATCGACCATACTCTCGAGAGCAGGCTGCGTTCCCATTGGTAAGTCCAGCTCTAAATTTCAGTAAAAGGAAGATAATTTCTGTTGGGCTCAGCCTGGGTGTGGTAGTGAGATTATTTCAGGTCAGTATTGGTATATTTTCACAAAATTACCATTCTGCATTGAGTATCCTCTACACCTTCTGTTTTTACACTATTTCATCGGTAAACGAGAAGCACATAAGTACAATGCTTCAGACTCCCCTTCCCATTTGGAGTGTCTTTCTCAAATCCCGACTCTTGCGACAAACTGAGCAGGGAAAGATACCAGTGATAGTTTGCTATATAACAGAAATTCTGCAGATACTGGAAATCCAGAGCAACACACAGGCAAGGTTCTGGAAGAACTCAGCAGGTCAGCCAGCATCTGTGGAAATGAATAAACAGTCCACATTTCAGACTGAGACCCTTAATCAGGGATGGAAAGGAAGGGGGAAGATGTCAGAATAAAAAGCTGGGGGAAGGAGAAAGAGGACAAGGTGATAGATGAAGCCAAGTGGGTGGGAAAGGTAAAGATAAAGAAGGAGTGTGATAGGAGAGTTGACCGGGAGAGAAAGGGAAGGAGGGGCACCAGGGGAGGTGATAGAAAGGTGAAGCGAAGAGGCAAGAGGCCACAGTAGAGAATGGAAAAAGAGGGAGGGCAGAGGGGAAAAGAGGAATAAAAAGAAAAAAATAATTATGAGGAGAAATTGATGCTCATGATATTAGTTGGAGACTGCCTAGAAAGAGATAGGGTATTGTCCCTCCACCCTGAGAGTTGTGTCATTGTGGCAAAAGAGGAGCTATGGACCTTCATGTCAGAACAGGAAAGAAGATAAGATTTAAAATGAGTGAGTCCTATTCAAACAGGAGTACAGTAAAACTTGATACTGGCAGCCCTCAGGATGTTTGTGCTTTTACTGACTACTGAATGCCACCTATTACTAGCCCAACCCACTTTTTATTCAGTTTTTTAAAACATCTTGCAGATTATTATAAATTTTTATGTGAACCAAATTAATTTAAGAGAAACATTGAAAACCTGCTGCAGTCTATAAAGGGAGCAAGGTAAACAGTCTTGGTAAGTCAGATGCCAAGCCACTAGGATTTACAAACAATTAGAAACTGTTTTATCAAAGTGTGATGTTAATTACTTTCTAGTTCCGAGACTATTGAGGGTATTTATTTGAATGACTAAATTCAAATATATGTTTGAATGTTTTACAGCAATTTGTAAAACCTGAAACCAAATTTTGGCCTACAATTGCTCGCATTGACGACCTTTATGGAGATCAGCATTTAGTCTGCTCTTGCCCACCCATGGAAGCCTACGAGTCACCGTTCATTGAAGAGAAAAGAGCGTCATCCTAAGATTTAATCGTGAATTTATTTTTATAGTCAGTAATTACTGTGAACAAACCCATCCATGTTTTTTTTGGTTTTAAAAATCAATATCTGATGAGTTGGATATCTCATTTTTGTAATGAAGCAGCTGCTAACAGCTTTTGAAAGAATAGATGATGTCTCAGCCACACTTCAGTTGATGATAATCAGTGCCTCAGATTTAAGCAGCATTGAATTACACAAGTGGCCTTGATCCTGTGCACTTTTCCCTCTGAGTTGTGAATGGCTGCAATTGCAGCTGTGATTGAACATACCAAGTTCATTTATAGGACTGTTGGACTTGTAACAATTTGTCAAAGTATAGCAATCTGCAATCTAGTGAGAAAGTGGTTCTAGGCAGGGGTATTTTCAGTGTTTCCTTTTGATGGTCTTGTGTGTAATTGTGAATTCCTTTGTAGATGTAACCAGCATCTTCTGGTTAACTGAGATTTTTAAAATATGTAAATTTTAACTGTTATCATTCCAATAAAAGTTCTTGAATTGATCTCACTTTTTCCACATCTGTTAATGTTACTAACATTTTTTTAAATGTTCTGTTCATTCAAATTCTATATAAGAAGCATTGAAACACACAAACAACAGGAATTCTGCAGATGCTGGAAATTCAAGCAACACACATAAAAGTTGCTGGTGAACGCAGCAGGCCAGGCAGCATCTCTAGGAAGAGGTGCAGTCGACATTTCAGGCCGAGACCCTTCGTCAGGACTAACTGAAGGAAGAGTGAGTAAGGGATTTGAAAGTTGGAGGAGGAGGGGGAGATCCAAAATGATCGGAGAAGACAGGAGGGGGAGGGATGGAGCCAAGAGCTGGACAGGTGATAGGCAAAAGGGATACGAGAGGATCATGGGACAGGAGGTCCGGGAAGAAAGATGGGGGGGGGGGACCCAGAGGATGGGCAAGGGGTATATTCAGAGGGAGAAAAAGTAGAGAGAGAAAGAATGTGTGTTTAAAAATAAGTAACAGATGGGGTACGAGGGGGAGGTGGGCCATTAGCAGAAGTTAGAGAAGTCGATGTTCATGCCATCAGGTTGGAGGCTACCCAGACGGAATATAAGGTGTTGTTCCTCCAACCTGAGTGTGGCTTCATCTTTACAGTAGAGGAGGCCGTGGATAGACATGTCAGAATGGGAATGGGATGTGGAATTAAAATGTGTGGCCACTGGGAGATCCTGCTTTCTCTGGCGGACAGAGCGTAGGTGTTCAGCAAAGCGGACTCCCAGTCTGCGTCGGGTCTCGCCAATATATAAAAGGCCACATCGGGAGCACCGGACGCAGTATATTACCCCAGCCAACTCACAGGTGAAGTGTTGCCTCACATGGAAGGACCGTCTGGGGCCCTGAATGGTGGTAAGGGAGGAAGTGTAAGGGCATGTGCAGCACTTGTTCCGCTTACAAGGATAAGTGCCAGGAGGGAGATACGCAACTCCCTTGTCCATTCGTCCCCCCCCCATCCCTCCCCACTGATCTCCCTCCTGGCACTTATCCGTGTAAGCGAAACAAGCGTACACATGCCCTTACACTTCCTCCCTTACCACCATTCAGGGCCCCAAACAGTCCTTCCAGGTGAGGCAACACTTCACCTGTGAGTCGGCTGGGGTAATATACTGCGTCCGGTGCTCCCGATGTGGCCTTTTATATATTGGCGAGACCCGACGCAGACTGGGAGACTGCTTTGCTGAACACCTACGCTCTGTCCGCCAGAGAAAGCAGGATCTCCCAGTGGCCACACATTTTAATTCCACATCCCATTCCCATTCTGACATGTCTATCCACGGCCTCCTCTACTGTAAAGATGAAGCCACACTCAGGTTGGAGGAACAACACCTTATATTCCGTCTGGGTAGCCTCCAACCTGATGGCATGAACATCGACTTCTCTAACTTCTGCTAATGGCCCACCTCCCCCTCGTACCCCATCTGTTACTTATTTTTAAACACACATTCTTTCTCTCACTCTACTTTTTCTCCCTCTGAATATACCCCTTGCCCATCCTCTGGGTCCCCCCCCCCCCATCTTTCTTCCCGGACCTCCTGTCCCATGATCCTCTCGTATCCCTTTTGCCAATCACCTGTCCAGCTCTTGGCTCCATCCCTCCCCCTCCTGTCTTCTCCGATCATTTTGGATCTCCCCCTCCTCCTCCAACTTTCAAATCCCTTACTCACTCTTCCTTCAGTTAGTCCTGACGAAGGGTCTTGGCCTGAAACGTCGACTGCACCTCTTCCTAGAGATGCTGCCTGGCCTGCTGCATTCACCATTGAAATACACACTTAAGTTATTTATTTCATGAGCTGACGTTCCAGATGCTATGGCTGCAACAGGTAGAAATTGGACAAATCACTCAATCCTGAATCAGCTGAAGAAAACTGCTGGAGGAATTTAGTGGGTTGAGCAGAATCTAGGGGCTTGGGGTGGGACGGTTAACATTTCGTATCTAGATCCTGCAGCAGGTCTGTGTCACTTAAGCTCATCATGGACATTAATAGACAATGTAATCAATTTATTGTACTATTACGTTCAGTACTGAAGAGATAAAACCCATGGAAGGAAACCCACAATATCCCCTGCTCATTTTCGTCACCTTTTTAAAAAGGAACAATAAAATGCAGCTATCCTCACTGAAGGAAGGTGGCTTAACTGAGGAAATCAATTTTGGATTTATAAAATCTGAACACATTTGATAAAGGGAGGTGTTTTCATTTTAAGTTAAAGATTTAAATACTCGCTTCCCAAAATCGTGATAATACAGATTCAAACAAATGTACCAGCAACAAAGTCTTTTTCATACTCTAGGTCCTGCAACATCCAACCATGCACTATAGATGTGATGTACTCCTGACAATTGTATTTGACAGCAGTTTGCAGGCAACTTTAAATTCAAGAGCTATTTCCCTTAAGTTGTTGGGAATCATCTAGGAATGTATATGAAGTCTCTAGCCTTTCTCTTAACTGTCTTGTCCGCATGATGATCTCCTTAAATTTGAAAAGAAATGCATAACACTATATGGACAGCAAAGGAAGTGAATGGAAAAGCACAAAAAATAAGTTGCTTTCTTTTTTGAAAGGAGCTCACCTTACTTTGAGGACTGAGGACATCAGCTGAAGCCATTCTTTTAACTCTTGTTTTTCCAGTTTGACTTTTGACACTGGGTTTATTTCAGAGTTTGATTGTAAATAAACAGGTACAGCAAGTTTCCTGGAGACACTAGTCTGCAGAATCTGGCATCTGAAGCAACAAGTGATTTGCAGTGGGTCGAGCAGCATCTGTCAGGGAAGAAATTGCCGCAGTTTCAGAACAAAACACTGTATCAGGGCAGGGTAGAGATGGGAGATGGCCACCATAAAGAGAGAAGGGTGGCAAGACAGAAGCCACAGGTATTAAGGTGGGGGGTGATGGATAATGGAGCCAGGGTGGGGGTGGAGAAGGAACACAGGAGGGTGGATAATAATGAAGACAGGCAAAAAAAAGAGACATGGAATCAGGTGAGGGAACACAAAGGTTTCCTGTACAGGATTCTGATAAGGGAGACGGTGGCTGCCCGCAGGTAAAATGAATGGGCTGTGGGTGGATGGAATTAGAAAGGGGAGGGGACGTACGGGAAATGGGACAAAAATAGGGTCGGGAGAAAAGTGGGAGGGGGGATGGTTCAACAGACTGGAAGTGAACTTGGAAAATGAGATTGTTCACACCATTGTGAATTATATTCATATCATATGGTTAGTTCCTGATTACTTCACCTCAAAGAATTCTATCCAGTTCTGGAAAATTCCTCAACTCTGGTAACTTGATACACAGGTCACATGCTCTAATTAACAAGCTACGCTGTGGCTTAGAATGGACATGAAACTACTGCGTGGTTCTTTGACCAAACAAATCTGTGGTTGAATGGATACACATTACCTTTACAAGCTTCTGGCATCTGTTGTGTACGCACATTATTCTGGTTGGAAAAGGTTTTAGTGAAACAAACCACAGCTTCAAATCGATATGAGGTTTTTTGTTCACCACTGCTTACAGTGCATTTAATGCCCTTGGCAGCTTTGTATTCTGGTTCCTTTTGCCATCTGTGACATCATGGTGCTGACAGCAAAAATGGAAATCTAACAGACTGTTCTCAGGAGAAAGACTGGCAAAGGAAAGCAGAATAAAGTTTCTACATAATTCACAATCTGCTTTTTATCCATAGCCACATTATTATAATGCCGTTGTAGCAAATAATAGGTGCTGAAAATCTGAAACAAAGACTGCTGAAAGCACTCAGCATAGAGTCAAAGATAACCACACCACAGAAACAGGCCCTTTGGCCCATCTAGTCCATTCAATATCATCTAAATTGCCTAGTTCCATCAAACTGCACCCCCTACCATAGCCCCCCCCCATATCCTTCCTATCCATGTAACTATCCAAACATCTCAAATATTGAAATCAAAGTCACATCCACTTGAGCTGGCAGCTTGTTCCACATTCTCACCACCCTCTGAGTGAAGTTTTCCCTCATGTTCCCATTAAACATTTCACCTTTTACCTTTAACCCATGACTTATAGTTGTAGTCTCACCCAACCTCAGTGGCAAAAGCCTGCCTGCATTTACCCTAGCTATACTCCTCATAATTGTGTATACCTCTATCAAATCTCACCTCAATCTTCTACATTAAAGGAATAAAGTTATAACCTAATTCAATCTTTCCTTGCATCTCAGGTCCTCCAGTCCCGGGAACATTTTTGTAAAATTTTCTCTGTACTGTTTCAATCTTACATCTTTCCTGTAGGTAGGTGACCAAAACTGTACACAATACTCCAAATTATACAACCTTGACATAACATCCCAACTCCTATACTCAATATTTGATCTATGAAAGCCAATGTGCCAAAAGCTTTCTTTACGATCCTATCAACCTGCGACACTACTTCCAATGAATTATGGATCCGTGCTCCCAGATCCCTTTGTTCTGCAGCGCTCCTTAGTGCCCTAACTGCTCACTGTGCAAGACCAACCCTGGCTGGCCCAACACCTCCCAATTGCTAGCTTTAAATTTCACCTGCAAGCTTCGATAGTCTTCCTTGCTTGTCCACTACACCTCCAATCTTGGCATCCGCAAATGTGCTGATCCAACAACGAACCCAGCACCAATCCCAAGCAGGCTGAGCAGTGAACAGTTCCATTGCTTGTTAATATACATTTGCCATGCACACAAAATATTAACCTCCTCTTGCCCGATAGTTGCTGATTTATCTGTTACCTAATTGCTACCTTTCACCATCACTTTCAAAAGCCATGATTTGCATTTATTTCTATTTTCAAAGGTCTGAATTCTTTTCAACTACTTATTACAGATGGCGTGTACTAAATAACTTGAGCCAAAACGTTTCAAGGCATTTCAAATGTTAACATGTTTATTGGTAAGTACTGGTCAAGGAATATATATCAAATCTCAAAATCACAATATGAAGTGTTTTTTTTCTACCCCACTCCCAGCTAGAATTGTTTTGAACACTGATACAGACATTATTGCCACATACAAATAATCTAGTTATAATATATAATGTGTGACTAAAATACCAAAAGTGGCATATTCAATAATAACAAACGTATATTCTTTACATTGTCATCTGTTTGGCTAGAAGTGCTTTATTTTCTCTGCATGTTGAAATGCAGATATCACTGGTATCACTGAACACTAATGTAGGTACAATAGTACATAATTATCCTTGAAAGCCATTAGTAGTCAAACCATTCAAATATAAGAATGCACACTTAACTTCACAAAAGCCCATTAACTTGCTGTTTTTCTAATTTTCTTTTTTTTTCAAAATAGCAACATTATAAAATCAAGGTAAAGAGAGATATACTCACCACAGAATTACTTCAAAATTAGATATAATTTTCAGTGCTATTACAATTCAAAAACAAAGCAATATGGACCAGGCACAGGTAATATTGATTTGAAGAGGCAGTGTGTAGCTGGACTTCTTTTTGACTGAAAGCTCCCCATGATCTTACTTCCACTGTCTTGAGGTAGTTTAAAGAAAATGTAATTCTAGCTTCAGACCATTTTAGATTTTGATGCCAAGTATTTGTCTACATTACAGAGAAAACTACCTTAGATGTTACCAGACAGCCAATGGGAAAGAGCGGTATACCGGGGGAAAACATTAGTGGTTCTGGAGTGATGGTCCTCAGGTTATTTAATGTCCAGGCCTGTTGGTCCTTCCTTGTTTTATTTTTAAATTCCTCCTCCTGTAAAATTGTATGCAGATGGGAGTCAGATTACACGAACAAATGTCATCGTCCTTTGCTATATCCTGGGAAGAACTGGTCCAGGATGGATTGAAGAATCTTGTTGGGAACCATGTTGTAATCCTTTCCAAGCTCATGGCGGCAAGCAGGGCAAGTGTAGACTTGGGCACGGAATGATCGCTGCAGACAACTCTGTGGGAAGAGAAGGAAAGGAACTTATAAATGCATTCAAGGGCTTGACAAGATTCAAAAAGATGTGAATTACCTCAGTGCTTTAAGCCAATACCCAAAGATAGTCCATATGCTCCAACATTCACCCATGGAGACTTAGAGAAGCAAGTCTTGAAGGAAATAAACCACAAAAAGTTGGAAGTTTGGTGCTTAAGACCATAAAATATAGGAGCAGAATTAGACCATTCAGCCGATTGAGTCTGCTCTGTCTTTCAATCACGGCTGGTTTATATTTTTCTAACCCCATTTCCCACCTCCTCCCTGTAATCCTTAACTCCCATAACAAACAAGACCCATCAATTACTGCCTTAAATATTCCCAAAGTCTTGGCCTCTACATCCCTCTGTGACACTGAATTCCACTGATTCACCACACTGAAGTTAAAGGAAAGGGATGTCCCCTTTTTCCGAGGCTGTGCCCTCAGATCCTTGACTCCCCTATTGATGGAAATATCTTCTCCACATCCTCTTAGGCAACCCGCATCTATGGAGGGAAATGGACAGTCAGTGTTTCAGGTCAAAACCCTTCATCTGGACTGAACAATAGAGAGGAGATAGCAAACATAAAGCTTTGGAGGGATGGGGTGAGGCACAAGCTGGCAGGCAATAAGTGCATCCACATGAGGAGTGGTGATAGGCACATGGGGGAGTGAAGAGCAAATGGGCACAGAAGCTGGGAGGTGAAAGGCAGAAGTAACAAGGGGCTGAAGGTGGAGCATGGAATAAAGGAAGCAAGGTGGGGAGGGAACAGGGAACCAGTGAGAGGAGTATGTGGGTGATGGGCAGATAGAGCAGATGGGAGAGGGGAAAGAGACAGTGATGGGTCAAATGGATCAGGAGGAGAGAGAAACAGAATTGATTGAGTGCAGTTTATTGGAAGATGGGGAATTCAATATTCATGCCAGTGGTCTGTAGACTACCCAGATGGAATATGAGGTACTATTTCTCTAGTTTGCAGGCACCTCCAGCTCCTTATATTTCACCCGGGTAGTCTACAACATAGTGACATGAACACTAAATTTTCCATCTGCTATTAAATTGCTCCCCATCAGGCTATCTCCTCTCTTATAGTTCAGACCAGATGAAAGGGTTTGACCTGGAATACCCACTGTTCATTTCCCTCCAAAGATGCTGGCTGACACTGACTTCATCCAGCTTTCTGTGTTATTCCAGGTCCCAGCAATCGCAGTGTCTTATGTTTCGGAGTGAGATGCAGGCAGTTGGATATGGTGGTGTAGTGCTCCTTCTGCCACTCTCTTCCCAATTCTTCTTCCTTCTCCCCAGCCCATCTCTGCTTTCCTGCCTCACATCCACTGTAGCCTACGGGTTGGGCTTGAATGGGTCAAGGCCACCAATTAACTAAAGGTCAACAAGGAGAAAGACTGAAATTGGAGGTGAACTTCCAACAGAAACAAAAAATTAACATAGGCATTTCTCTGGATGATCAGTTTAATGATGCATTTGTACTGTACCAATATCACTCAAGTGAATGAGATTCTTTGATTTTCTTCAAGGCTTAACTGAATTCAAACTGGGCATGCGATCATTTATGAAGAGCATTCACCACAGCTTAAAAAAAAGTACCAAAGAAACACTAACAATGACAGTATAAAATGCCCAGCACTACTGAAAAGTATAAACATGCTGTATTAGTCTAGTACGTTACTTCATTCACAAGGGAAATGAATTACGTTAGAGTTGTCTGATTTAAAAGAAAAATCGTAGCTAAAAACTTGTACTAGAAATAAAATCTTCTATATATTTCCACCAAGCTAGCAACCTGGATCCTACAAAATTTTAAATGCAGCTCGGCTACTACATGCATTCTTATAAAGAATCACAATAGACTTCAAGTGAGACATTTCTATCAGGGAAGAATTACATGATCCAATGCCATTTATTGAAGTGTGATTCACCAAAGGAATTTTTGATGACTTGTACCATGAATAATATTGAGGCTTTCAATGATACAACATTAGAGAGAGGCCTATCTAATCACACGAGAACCCCACAGGGAAAGCAGAACTCTGAATTCTGAAGCCCAGCTAAAATCACGGGTTATCAACAGAACTCGGGACTTCTGGATTTGGCTCAATTATTCACTGAATAAACACATCAACGCATCTGCAGGACTGAGTTTTAGACCACCTGATAATAGAAATATTTACCCTCAAACTGCTGGGGAATAGATAACCAGACAGCCAACTCTCTCTCTCTCTCTCCAATGGGCTAGAATCAATGCGTTTCATACATTAATGAAACCACCGTGGTCTGGGGGCACTTTTTCATTTAATTGTGCTAATTACTTTTGTGGCATTTCTAGATAAATTTATTTTGACTTCTTGGGGTGCTTAAGACAAATGAAAAATATCCATCATGTGACATAAATATTAAAAAAAAACTGCATAAACTATTCTCAGTTCTTCTGTTCGATCTGATCAACATATAAGGATGAGGACATGTGACTGAATGATGAACACTCACCTTGCAGACGTTGTGCTGGCATTCTGTTGTGATTGGCTGGAAGACCAATTCCTGGCAGCAAATACACATGAAGATCTGTTCGGTTTTTCTTAAGAATTTCTATAAAAATAAGAGAAATTGTGCACTAATGGAAACATCTTCAAGACAGACTTTGCTGGGGGTGGGTAGCAGAAACACATCTGCAAACATACCGGTCCTTCCATAATAGAAGCAAGTGCCTCATCCCAAAGTTTCTTGTTTAAGTAGTCCTCACTGATCAGCCATCGTTGGTGCGGAGTCAGCTGGTACGCTTCTCCTTCAGCATCATCCTGGGCGACCTTTACAGTCTTTGGTGGTGGTGCAGTCATTGTAGCAGAAGCAGCTATAACAAAGGAGGATTCGAAATAAGTAGATCTTTTTAAACCACAATGTAAGTGGTCTCCTACTCTCTCAGCGATACTGTGTTCATAACTTGCCATCAGCAACATACTTTGACATCTCAATTTACTGTTGAATCATGTTTAAAATATTACACAGTATCCATGTTGCTGTTTTCCTAGTCACGCTTCCAATAACCTCTGACAAACTTATCTCAGAGGCGGGGATTGATGGATTGTCATTACAAAAATGATAAAATTATGAGAGGCACTGATAAGGTAGACATTCAAAATCTTTTCCCCAGGATAGAAACGTCAAGTACATTTAAGATGTGAATGGGAACGGTTAAGGGAGATATGCTGGGAAAGCTTTGTTTTACACAGAGTAAAATTGCCTGGAATGAGCTTATAGTGGTGGTGGATCCACATATGACGATTGTGTACAAGAGGCCATTAGATGGACACACGTTTCAGGACTCGCACCACCAGGTTCAAGAACACTTGCTACCCGACTCTTGAACAAAAGGGGACAACTACACTCACTTGCCCATCATTGAGCTGTTCCAACAACCAATGATATCACTCTATCTCATGTCCTCATTATTTATTGCTATTTATTTTTATTTGCATGTGCATAGTTTGTTGTCTTTTGCACTCTGGGTGATCTTTCATTGATCCTGTTATAGTTACTATTCTATAGATTTGTTGAGTATGCCCACAGGAAAACGAATCTCAGGGTTGTGCATGGTGACATACGTACCTCAATAATAAACTCTGAACTTTGAACAGGAATATAGAAGGATATGGATCATTTACAGGCAGAAGAGATATTGTTTAATTTGGCATAAATTGGAACAAACTTCAATAGTCGAAGGGCCTGTTACTGTGCTGTACTGTCCCATGCTCTAGGATGTACCCACGTTATGAACACCCAACTTATGGTCATCACCCATACGAATGAGCTCCCGTATTACACCTGACATACATACATACATACATTCATTCCTATGAATAGCAGAACAAGTTTCCACTCTCTCCACTGCTAGTAATTGTTCTTTCTTAGGAGTCTTCTGTGGGTTTGATGCCATTCATTATAATATTATAGAGCGATTCTGGCTTTTTTCCCCCAACATATGGACAAATTCAACTTAAGGGTATCTGTAAAAACAGAACCCATGAATTATCACAGGACAACCTGTGCCTCACACTCTTTAAATAGAGTAGAGTAGACTTGGGTCTGGTTTGTACTTAGTTACAGCCTTCCGGTATGGAAACAGGCCATTCGATCCACTTCATCCATGCCGTTACCCTGCAATTTGCCACATGCCTGCATTTTTTTTTTAAAATCACCGTACAGTCCCTTTGGCGCACGATGTTGTGCCAACCTTTTAACCTACTCCAAGATCAAACCAACCCTTCCTTCTCACAAAGCACTCCATTTTTCTTTCATCGTCACTTAAATCTCCCTAATGTATCTGCCTCAACATTCTCCACTTTCCTCCAGTCATCTTAAAATTATGCCCTCTCGTATTAGCCATTTCTACCCTGGGAAACAAGTGCTGGCTGTTAATTTAAGCTAAGCCTCTTACCACCTTATACAACTCTATCAAGTGATCTCTCATCCTCCTTTACTCCAAAGAGAGAAGCCCTAACTTGCCCAACCTCTCTTCTTGATAGATATTCTCTAATCCAGGAAGCATCCTGGCGAATCTCCTCTCCACCCTCCCTAAAGTTTCCACATCCTTCCTATAATGACGCCACCAGAACTGGGCACAATACTCCAAGTTTTATACAGCTGCAAAATTACCGTGTGGCTCAAACCCCCAACAAATAAAGACCAACACTCCATGCACCATTTTAACTACCCTATCAATTTGCACAGCAGCTTCAAGGGATTTTTGGACATGGACCCCAAAATCCCGCCATTCCTCCACATTGTTAACAATCCTGCCTTTAACCACTTCCTCTGCCTTCAAGTTCCACCTTCTAAGCGCATCACTTTACAAACACTTTTTCGGACTGAACTCCAACTACCACTTCTCAGTCCAGATCTGCATTCTATGTCCCATTGTAACCTTTGTGAAAACTTTTAGAGGACCCATAGCCCTGTACACCTTTCCCACCCATATACTTACCTAGATGTTGTTTAACCATTGCTAACAAGCCTGCCTCAACCACTATTTCTGGCAGCTCATGGCAAATATGCACCACCCTTTGTGTGAAGCTGCCGTCTTGATGTCCTTTTTAAATCTCTCACCTCTGATCTTAAATCAATGCCGTCTTGTTTTTGACGTCTCTGCCCTGGGAAAAACGCTCTGGGTTTTCACCCTGTCCGTGCCCCTCATGACCTTATATGCTTCTATCATGTCAGCCCCTCAACCTCCTACATTCTAGTGAACGAAGTCCTGGTCTACACAACCTTTCCTTGCAACTCAGGCCCCACAACCCCAGGCAACATCTTGGTAAATTTTAATAATTTCATAGCATCTTTTCCGATAACAGAGTGATGAAAATTGTAGAGAATATTCCAAGTAAGGTCTCAGCAACATCTTACATAAATGCAATACAACTTCCCAACTCCTATTCTTGATGCCCCGACCAATCTTCTCCACTCTATCTACCTTAGACATTGCTTCAGCAAACTATGCACTTGCACTCCTAGATTCCTCTGTTCCATAACACCCCACCAGGGCCCTACCATTCACTGTATTAGTCTTCCTTAAGTGAGGGAGTACCTGGCAGAGGAGGCTTAATACCAGAGGAAACAAAAGATCCAACCAGTGGATCATGCTCATTTCCCAACAAGAATTTCAGTCACACTGCATTTACTAAAACTAGCTCTTGATAGGTAATGAATCTGTGGAATTCGTTGCCACAGAGGGCCTTGGAAACCAGATCATTGCATGCATTTAAGTCCAAAATGGATATTGGCAAAGTGGTTAAGGGTTACAAGAAGAAGGCAAGACGATAGAATCGAAAAAGAAATCTGTCATGATTGAATGGTACAGCAACGTGATGGGGCCAAACGGTCTAATTCTGCTCCTATATCTTATGGCCTTGATGATGCAGAGTCTCACTCTCAAACATCAACTTTCCCTTTGTCTCACTAATGCTACTTGACCCGTTGAGTTCCTCCAGTGGTTTTTTTTTTGCTCTTGATGCAACAACGTTTTTTTTTATGGTCACTATAATGAATTTTCCACAGATACACTAACATAAAAGCATTTCTAGACATACCAGTTTTTCGCTGCCTCTTCTGAGATGTTCTACCACAATTGTTCACCATCGAAGTGGGTTCCTGTTTTTTGCCCTTTTTTGCCTTATTTGCCATAGCTTCCAGGTATCCTTCAGGATACTATCATCAAATACAATACAGAATTAAAAATAGTGTTTATATCTTTTCAAGAACAGTCCATTGTTAGGGTAATAAAATAACAAGCTCTGACCTGTATTTTCAAGCCCAGTTTCTTTGTTCTATCCTTTCCTTCTGGGGTCCATGGAGCAGGTTCTACGTCATCACGTCGCAGGAGATAGCGCCAGACCAGGAAACCAGACTTCCCAATTTCAGGCCAGTATTTTACCACCTAGTTATTGCAAAAGTTGAAATTAACATCCTCTGTTTTTGACTGTAGTCCCAACTCCTGCTTATATTCCCCATGTTCTTTTAATAACTAGGTAGCAGAGGCTGAGGGTTTAAAGGGTGGTATTAGAGAAGTGCTGTACATTGCAACTACAGATTTCAGATGGTTGAGAAAATGAACTGTGGATGGGATGCCAAACAGGCAGCTTTGTCCTGGATGTTGTTATTGTTATTAGAACTGTACAGAATTCCATCATTCTCCATTCGCCTTGGAAATGAAGGAATTGTTTCAGGGATTCATAGCAGGTGTGTCTTGTCACAGTACATTCACTTAAGCTGAACTTGCAACTACTGTGTATGTGGCTTGCCCAATCAATTCTCCTCCATGTAGACTGCTCCATATCTTAAGGGTTGTGAACGGAACACCATCCTAACTTAGAATGAAGGGAAGACAACAGATAAAGGACCTAAATATTACAGGGCCTGGGACCTTGAACTGGAACTACTATAACTAACTATATCAGATATTAACATGGTTTACAACATGCTTAAATAAATGTTCTCATTTTAATTTTGAAAACCACCTAGCATTTAACAGCGGCGTTGTTTTTGTTTAAAATATTTGTGTTTTTATAGATGGAAAGAAATAACTTGTATTTAAATCAAGGGAGGATGATTCCAAAGCAAAGTCAGCTGCACCAGCAATGACAATTCACTAACACTTCAAATGAACACACAGGCAATAAACTGTAACTACAGGGCCCTCTGTCGGACGTGAAACTGAGCCATGCAAGTTTTGACTTTCAGCGAATGAGAACCTTGTAAATCCCATCATATCTGTTGCCCTCTTCAGGTGCATATTTGCTGACTTTCCGTCCTTTTGAACTGCGGACCACCCGAACCGATTTCCCAGCCTTCCAGTCTTTGGCTTCTGCTCCAACCTCATCGTTCAGCACAGCGTCACAATTAAGAGCCAGTGCCCTGAAATAAAACACAGGGAATTGATGCTTGAAATTAAGTAGCATTTAACGTTCAAGCTGACGACACGGTGCCGACTAGTTAAAATTCAGGATTTAGAAGCATAACAAAATACATGAGAAACATTCTACAAATGCAAATTCATATTTACAATTCTTCAAACTGAAATTAAAAGAATTTTAATGAAGCACAATGTTGGGGTTACTCATTAAAAGATACAAGAGAATCTGCAGATGCTGGAGTAAGGAACAACATACAAAATGCTAAATGGAGGGAAAGGACAATTGACCTTTTAGGTTGAGATCCTTCATGAGGTCTGACTGACCTCATTAGGTTCTGGTCTATTGTCACATGAAAGAATTTCTTGTCTAGTTTTATAATATTTGTGATTACATGACTAAGAAACACTCATAAGAAAATGCACATGCACTCTCCAAGAGTTATAAATATTTTAGTGCATGCAGTACTAGCGAAAGAGGCTATAGGAAGTTCATATTCCAACATTCAAAACCTACAAAAAGATAGCAGATGTGCAGTGATGGTAGCTCAACAGAAGCATACAGCTGCCGAATTCCTATTTCTTGTAGTGCAATTGAAATACAACCTATAATTGTTAAAACTTTGTCCTTTAATTCCTCTGCACACCCCAACTTCCCTCAAACTAATATAACAGCCCTATGGTTATGAGACTAACAACCCAGATGTGACATTCTAATTTCAGCAAGTCAAATGTGAAATTGAATTCAGTCTGTTAAGAACCAGAAGGAGGATACAATATTTCACAATGGCACAATATCTAAGGGAAGTTATTCAATTCAGTATGTATTTAACAGCAAATGTTTGATGATCCAGGAACCAAATTAACTCCTAGGACAAGAACGATTTCTTTTGAGGAGAAAAACAATCCTTTACTGAGATTGATTTTTTTTTTTGACAGTGAAGAGAAATACATTGAATCAGACCATAAGCACAATTTTGCTGAGAAGAACAGGTTTTATGAGCCTTAAGTCCTTACGATGGGGCTCCAATCTGGTATAGCAGATAGCACCAATGACACAGAACTTAAACCCTTCATTGGGACTGATGAAGAGTCTCAGTCAGAAACATCAATCGTTTACTCCCCTCCATAAAGACGGCCTGACTTGCTGATTTCTTCCAGTAGTTTGTGCTGTTTTACTCATGATTTCCAGCATCTGCAGAATCTTCTGTGTCCATCATGTGCACAGACTGTCCATAAATTGGGAGTTCTTAACAAAGAGAAGACCTGTACAAGGCAATGTGATTCTGAGAACCCGCATCAGTTTAGTGGGCCAAATGCCTTCCTTCCATTTCACTACTAACCTGGGAAAGCAAGAACAGTGATACTGCCTCATTGTTTGGATTTGATTTTCACTAAACAAAAATATTATTAAAATTCTTCTTCAAATGAGGATACGCAATATACAGTATATTATGTACAAACATCAAATTACATTTTCAAATATCACACCAATTCCGTGAGCTTAATTCTTCATGAGTATATTCTAATTCAAAAATAATTTCTTTCTCTTGGATGTACTTCACTTTTTTTTTATATAAATGCCATCCATTCTTTTTTTCCTAATACAGGGGTTCACATTAACAGCTGAGATGCTCATTTTTTGCTCAGGTTGGGAAAAAAATACGCTCTTCTCTCAGGAGGTTACATCAGGGGTCCCCAACCTTTTTTGCACTGCAGACCGGTTTAATATTGACAATATTCTTGCGGACCGGCCGACCCCAGGGCGGGGGTAGGGTTGCCAACGGACAAGAGTAGCAGTCAAATACGTTGTGTTTACCCGGAGAAAGACTACAATGACCACGAAGCCTTGCGCCGGCACCAGTGCACATGCGTGACCTGCGAATGCGTGTACCTGCCGATTTTTTTTTCTGCAAATCGTTTTTGGCGATTCCGTTCGGGGGGGGGGGAGGGGTTAATCACGACCGGAAAAAAGGTGGTAAGTGGCTAATACACTCAATTTCATTTCTAAAAGGATTTATCTAACCAATTTAATATTAAACACACAGCGCATATTTTCCTCACATGAACATAGTGATAAGTCAATTATCAGGGGAGCTTGAAGTAAGTGTTGAACAAACATTTAGTAGAAGTGGCGAGGCAGGTTTGATATTATCATTTAAAGAAAAATTGGATAGGTATATGGACAGGAAAGGAATGGAGGGTTATGGGCTGAGTGCAGGTCGGTGGCACTAGGTAAGAGTAGCTTACGGACTAGAAGGGACGAGATGGCCTGTTTCCGTGCTGTAATTGTTATATGGTTATATAAGTCAATAGCATCATAACATTTTAAGTAACATTTGGATATTAAAAAAAAGCACATATTTTCCCCGTATGAACATATAAAATCATTGCAACACACCAATATCGCTGAATCAGTGGGAGCCCTGGGCTTGTTTTCCTGCAACAAGACGGTCCTATCGAGGGGTGATGGGTGACAGCGATACTCGAAGGGGGTTCCTTATGTCCAGTCTATTCCACAGTTTAGTTTTTGTTGCGTTCAATGCAGGAAACTCCGCTTCGCAGAAAAATGTTGGAAATGGAAGCAACGCTTTCAGAGCTTTCGTGGCTATCTCAGGATATTTAGCCCTGACTTTGATCCAGAATGCCGGCAGAGATGTTATGTCAAACATACTTTTCAGCCCGCCTTCATTTGCAAGCTTGAGGAGTTGATCTCCTTCCCACGCTGACATGGATGACGCGCGGGTAATGACCTCGCGTGCGTTCAACAGTGGCCGTGACAGGGAATGAGGAAAGGTGCAGCTGACTCATATCACCAAATCATATCGTTTCCTCACGGCCCGGTGGTTGGGGACCACTGGATTACATGATCAAGCTCGAATTACCTGTTGATTATCTCCAGCACTTTTTCTGAAACTGATTCCCCCACTTGCTTATTTCATTGAGAGAATTTATCCCTCAGTAAAACATAATAGACTAATTATGATATGCCTAAATACTGTTTGTTTGTGAAACTTCGCAATACCTGGTTTGACTGAGGCTGCAAATCAAAAGTTTGACAAATAATTCATCAACCAGAAGCAAATTACAACATTTTCTGAAGTAATGAGACCAAGTACAAAATCAATAGGTCTTTGAAATTTCTCTGCAAACAAAATAAATTGCGAGTATGTTGCAGTACTTTTGTGTTACATGGCATTAGAATTCATTCTGTCACACTGAACTCTGCTGTGAACACCTGGTTGCATTATACAAAATCCATAAAAGGACAACCCATAAATGGCAAACCTTACCTGTTCATGTTGGTGAGAGTCTGATCATATGATTGCTCCCCAATTCTCTTATTTCCAGAAAGGTCTCGCCCACCGCTTCCAGTGTATGTAAATTCATTGCCTCGATCCTATTAAAAATAAACACATCAGCTACAGAGCTTTTCTCAAGTCAAGTTTATTGTCATGTGTCCAAGTGCAACGAGCAATGGGCACAATGAGAAACTTGCTTGCAGAAGCATCACAGGCATGACCCAGACAGCTGTATTTTAAGTCAATGTGCTCAGAATTACAGAATTTCTGCTCTATCAGTAATCACACCGTGGGAAAGGTATGACCTGGTAACATTATGAACTGACAATGATAACATCAGGATCTGAAGTGGAGCTCAGCTACCTGACAGAGTGCAAAAGAACCTAACCATTTGTGTCACCTTCAGGTTGAATTGGGTATACATTCTCAACAAGCAAGCATTTGTGTTAATTCATGACAACCCAGCCAACTAAATTATCAGATGCTTCAAATTAACAGATAGTTCAAATTATCCAGATCAGGACAACTTGAACATAGAATATAGAAATATAGCACAGTACAGGCTCTTCGGCCCACAAAGTTGTGCCATCGTTTTAACCTACTCTAAGGTTAGCATAACTTTTCCCTCCCACATAGCCCCCTCCCATCCCTGGCAGGGCATTCCATGTACCCATCATTCTCTGTGTGAAGAACTTACCTCTGACATCTCTCCAAGCATCTCAGAAATATGCCTCCTCATATTAGACATTTCCGCTCTGGAAGAAAGTATCTGGCTAACCATTCTATCTAAACTCTTGTCTTGTACACCTTTATGAAATCACCTCTCATTCTCCTAGCTCGCTCAATCTATCCTCATAATACCTGCTCCCTAATCCAGGCAGCATCCTGGTAAATCTCCTCTGCACCTTCTCGAAAGCTTCCACATCCTTCCTATAATGAGACAACCAGAAGTGAACACAATATTCCAAGTGTGGTCTAACTTACAGAGCTGCAACATTATCTCACGATTCTTGAACTCAATCCCTGACAAATGAATGACAATGTACCTTCTTAACAACCCTATCAACTTGCACGGCAACTTTGAGAGAACTATGGGCATTGACCCCAAGTTCCCCCTGTTCCTCAACATTGCTGAGAATCCTGCCATTAACACTGTACTCTGCCTTCAATTTTGACCTTTCCAAAGTGAATCACTTCACGCTCTTCTGGGTTGAATTTCATCTGCCCCTTCTTAGCCCACATTTGCATCCTGTAAATGTCCCACTGTAATCTATGGCAGCCTTCTACACTATCCACACCACCACAAAACTTCATGCCATCTGCAGAATTACTAACCACCCCTTCGACTTCCTCATCCAAGTAATTTATAAAATTTACAAACAGCAGGGGTCCAAGAACAGATCCCTGTAGAACACCACTGGTCACCAACCTCCAAGCAAAAATAGCTCCACCTATAACCACCTACTGCCTTCTATAGGCAAGCCAATTCAGGAACTACACAGCCAAGTTTCCCTGTAACCTTAATGCTTAATATTTCTGTGGTGAAGATTGATCATCAGTTCACTTATGCAACAAAGGACAAATCTTCAAGTTGGAACCACTTTTGGACTGGCCATAAACAGGGAAATTTAAATTTTACCACAGCTTCAGGCAGTACGTCCCAGAATCCATTTACCCTCTGTGTGGAACAAAATTTCCCTCTCACTTTTCTAAACTCTCATCCTCTCACCATACACTTACACCCTCTTGTCTTGTACACCCCACTACAGGGAGAAATGATTGCTAATATCTTCCCTATCTAGTCCCATAACAGTGGACAGAAGTGTAGTGTAGTAGTTAGCAACACACTACTCCACGGCTGTCTTTAACAAGTTTGTACGTTCTCCCCATGACCACATGGTTTCCCTCCAGAAGCTCAAGTTTTCTCTCACTTTCCAAAGAGAAACAGGTTAGTAAGTTAATTAGTCACATGGGTGTACTTGGCCTCACTAAGCCAGAAGGGCATGTTGTCATGCAATATCTCTAAATAAAAAATAAAGCAAAAGGCCACGCATCTTAACACTTTGTAAGCCGTGTCTCAATAATATCAATTATTTTACATAAAACAAGATAGATACAAAAGATAAAGCAGAAAGAGTATCATAAATAAGTCATGGGCCCCATTATGTCAAACCATTCTTTACTGCAATGTACATAATTGTCTTGATTTCCTTGACCACCTATCTCTTAGTCTAAAATTGTGTGAGGACTATTTCATCACAGAACTTCTTTTTAAGAACATATTATGTTTATATTTGTTTCCACTCTTTGTTTTTTTTAATACAATGACTAATTATGGCGTCAAGGGCTGCAATTTTCAAATGTGTACTGTTCATTAATATAATTTCCTCGCTGTATCATTTTGAAACACTATATCCCCACTTGTGCTGCAGAGCTTGATGAATCACTGCCAAGAATATAGAGTGCAAGTTCAAATAGGCAGCAACATTAAACAACTTCTTTGATTTTACAGTTAGAAAAGTAGAATCCTGCTTTTGAGTACGAGGACTGTGCTGGCTTTACTCCTGATCTGTGTTATCTTGCTCAGATAATGAAAAATTATGATTTTCTTAGAACTACCAACTAATGTTGGGCAGGATGGAATAAGTTCAGCTAACAATAACTCTTCATTACTACTCAGTAATCTCTAGCAGCTGGAAAAGCAGTGGAACAAAGAATGAAAATGTTGGATATTGAAAACTAAAACATATAATGTTGGAAAAACTCAGCAAGTCAAACTGCATCCATAGAGGGAGAAACAATCAACCTTCTGGATCATTGACCCTTCATCGCAATTGCTGACTGACCTGTCGAGTGCGTTCCTGTTTTTGTTTATGAAAGGCTGACATCCGTTTGTGAGCACCGTTCTGATCAGATCATTCTCTCACAGTCTGAAACTGAATACTTGAAAAATACTAAAGGATAGCTAGTGCATCTTCACTAGGGACAAAATTGAAAGAAGGTTACATGCATTTGTGTACTAATTTATGTATGACCATGCCAATTTGTGTATAGATGCATTTTTAAAACCAGAGAATATTTTAATGTAGTCATTAAATTAGTGGACCAGAAGTCAGATTACAGGGAGCAAATGCAAATCAAACAAAAATGCAGATGATGGATATTTGAAGCTGAAACAGAAAATGCTGGAAACATTCTGTCGAAGACCTTCCATCAGCCCTGAACCATATCCACAGGTGCAGGCTGACCTGGTGAGTGTTTCTAATATTTTCTGTTGCAGAGATTTTAAATTTGAGTAATCAGACAAAATGTAATACTTCAGTAAGACTGGCCATAAAGCTAGTTAAATGTCATGAAAACTCAAATTTGTATCAGTCAGTGTTGCCACATGTGACCCCAGATCAGCTAATGTGGTTGACTCTTAGAAGCTTCTCAGTCCTAGGGCACGAAGTAATGGATTATAAATATCAGCATAGCCAGCAACATCCAAGTCCCATGAAAGGGTGAAATGATTATACAGTGAACCGGTGTCTCTTGTTCTGAGGATCAACCAGCTATCCTTCAGTATTTCAAATTAAATAAACAGTAAGTCGAAGAAGGCAAACATGCATGCTTGGTTTATTATTGTCAAGTTTACCAAGATACAGTGGAAAAACTTTTGGTTGCATGCCAGCCAAGCATATCATTCCAAAAAAAAACTGAAATAATACAAAGGAAAACAGAATACAATTTAGAAAACTAAAACAATAGCACATGCTATCAATCTGAAATATAACAACTGTAAAATGCTAATATACAGTAGCATCCGGAGTGAGAAACAGTTGATAATCTCTCACCAGGTTTGGATAATTAGTGATAAAGGGATGAACAAGATCAGCAAGAAGAGGAAACAATGATCGGATACATGATATGAGTGATTAAGTAACAAAGGGGATAATGGTGTGAGACAGAAACAGTAAAAGTAAAGAAAGTGATGTCCAGCATATAAATCAGAACAACAGGAACGTCACATGAAATTTCTGAACTCAGCTAAGAGTCTGGAAGTCTGTAAAGTTAAATAATCATTGATCTATAATGTGAAGATGATTAGTTGTACCTCATTTTTGCGCTGAACTTCAAAGGAATTATGCATGAGCCAAGTTCAGAAACTTCAGAGCAGGAGAGAATTGTAGACTATTGACATAGCTGAGGCTTGGGATAATTTCTGTGGATATATGTTCTGTATAAACATCGTCTAATCATCATTTGTACCCCCACCCCCATGCAGAAATACCACTCTGAATAATATGTATTATGCCAATCCCAAATTAGTACTAATAATCTACCTCAAAGGTAATGCGTGCTTGATGATGAGAAAACAGGACGTCAAATTACACTTCCTGGGTTCATCATGGAAAGTGAGGATGTAATGGTGAGAAATATACCATACTTTCACAAAAGGAACGGAACCTTTGGGACAGTGAAACTGTAACACACACTTCGGAAGGCATCATGATGGAGGCACTGAAAATACAAGATTTACTGCTGAATGTAGAGATTGGTGAAGTAAAAGGCAATGACAAGGGGAAGGGCAAGTCCAGACTTGCAGGACAAAGAAGGGATGTGGCAAAAGGATCAGTCCATAACAATGGAAGAAAATTCCCAACTGCGGAAAAAGGAAAAAGGATGCCATGATTTGAACGGTAACATCAACAGAATGGAATCAGAAAATTAAATCCTCCTGTGCACTGGGAAGACCAGGTACAAATGAGTTAAGTGGTGCGCATTCACTCTGCAAGGTGAGGCTAAGCTTCCAGGTGCCTGCTCACTGTTTCTGCGACATTCCAATGAAGCTGGATAATTTGTACCCTATCTTTCAGTCAGTGTATCACAATACAAGTTCAAAAATTTCAGAAAATTAAGCTTACATTTCCATTTTCAGCACCTATGGATCTGCCTTTCATAACTTCTTCAAACTTCTGTTTTACTACAAACCTTCAATTCTGTTCTCCTCCCTGTTGCAACGTAAAACTTGTTTAATCTCTAACTTTAGAGTTCACCGACTGGAAACATTAACCCTGTTTCGCATTCCACAGATGCTGACCGACCTTCTGAGAATATCCAACATTTTGTTTTCATTACTGTGTAGAGGATACTAGTTTAAATCACATACCACTTCATCCTCAAAGCCTCCAGCGAGCACCAGGGAGTAGGCTCCATCATTGCTCCGTCCATGAATCCCTCCGACATGTGGCCTGTGAACACCTGCTTCACTCACCTTGCGGCAACAAAGCATCCAAATTTAAACAGGTAGCAATCAAATTGCTCATCAGGTGATCAACAATCATGCCAATTTTTTTTTATCTATCATTAACAAAATCATAAAAAGAAACAGAGATCTTCCAGATCTGTTACACGATTCGAAATAGGATTCCTCAAGATTGAGTATTATTGTCAAAATAAAATAAATCACCAACAAATGCTGAGAAATGGAAGAAATTAAAGAATGGTACACACCTGAACTCTGAACTTCCACATTGTACCAACAGGAGTTCCAGGTATGGGACCATAATGGTTAGAAGGAACTATTGTGCATTCCTTTGTGCGACCAACACAGGCCATACCCTAAGGATATGTGATAGATTGCAAGAAGTAAATTGATAATTAAACAAGCACTCAAATGAATGTACACACATGAAATGGTAATGGACAAGCAGCTGTACCCACCTTGCCCCAGTCTCTCTGACTTGCAGTGCTGGCAGAGGGCATCTTGGCCTTCTTTTTACTTTCTTTAAGTTTTTCTCCTGCTCGGACAACTTCGCTTGTATCATTTTTACAGGAGGGGCAATACCTGCAGATACATAGTGTTTAAATAGAGAATAACATGACTGATATCGAACGTAATGAAAGACCAAGGATTCAAATCAAAACTTCAGTCACGAAGCATGACAGAAAAATAACAACAGTTCAGAAAAACAAAGACAGTCATCCATGGTATTTTGTTAGCTCAGCACAGGGCTGACATCAATCCCAAAACCAATTACATTTAATAAGCATAAAATCTTTATGGTCCACAAGACATAATACAATCAATAGTGCATCAATTTAATCAAATTTTGAGCTATTTAAGATTGTTTCATCCAATTAAGTTTTGTCAACCCACACAAGTGAATGGTAAATTGGTTTATTATTGTCGCATGTACCAAGGTGCAGTGAAAAAACTGTCTTGCATACTGTCCACAGATTAATTCATTACAACAGTGCACTGAGATAGTACAAGGTAAAACAATAACTGAGTGCAGAATGAAGTTTTACAATACTGAGGAACTGCAATGTAGGTAAAGAGCAAGGTGCAAGTGCCATTGCCAATTAATGGGACTCCGGAAACTGGCACTCATTGCTCAGTAACACTTGAACAGCGGGGCCAGCCCTGCTCTGATCTGAACTGTTCCGAAGTTTGAACAAAGAAGTGCCACTTTTATTCCGAAATTGATGAGTTAGATACCAATATTGAGCATCTCAATACAAATTTTATTCACTTCCAAATCCCATCATTTACATAAAGTACAAGTAATGCATACTTTTGTAATACATATTTCAGGTGTTAATAACAAAACAAAGTGACGTGTTAAAGGCCAAAAATACTTCAGAATTATAAAAATAACTGTCCAATAATAAGCGTTGCAGTAGGATCCTTCATTTGCATCGTTATCTTGTCTTGTTATGCTTGGTGACTTAGATTCCCAGGCTTGGACAGAAAAGCTGTACAAAAGGGAGTTAGGCTTTCAGTCTGGATGACCGCACTACGTCTGCACACTGTCTCTGTTGACTCTTGCCCTTACTGAATTCCCACACTAAGAAAAGGCTGTATGAAATGTCTGTTAGCGTACCATTTTAACCTTTTCTTTGATGTAACTTCCATACAAGGTCACAATGAGGTAGAAGGTGAGGTCAGGAGCCCATCTTACTGCACTGGTGAAACACTCAATAGTCTTATAACAGTGGGATATAAATTGTCCTTGAGGCTGATGGTATGTGCTTTCAGGCTCTTTATCTTCTGCTTGAAGAGAGAGGGGAGAAAAGAGAATGGCCAGGGTGGGTGGTGTCCTTGATTATGCTGGCTGCTTTACCGAGACAGCAAGAAGTGTAGAGAAAATTCAGGGAAGGGAGGCTGGTTGCCATGATGTGCTGTGTCCACAACTCTCTTCACTTCCTTGTAGTAAAGCAATTTCTTGTAGATTATTTGCTAATGCCACATTTGGAACTTATTACCAATTGTTGTTTCAGAATTGGAAAGAATAGTTCACTATGTGACTTTGCATGAACTTGCCCAATGGCAGATGGGCCTAATAATACTGACTTCCACAAAAACAGCAGGTTAGAACACTGGTGCCAAATGTCACTTCTGCTGCTTTAGTAGGTTGCTACTACAACCAAAGATAATCTAAATTGTTATCAAACATATAAACTTCTGCAGGCAGTACTATGATCCTAACAAGCAACTGAAAGCTGGCAATCAGCTCTCTGTAAACTAGATATTGTTCTTTTTACATGTAGTCTTAGGTTACTAAATTGGCTGTAGTTTTATTCCAAAACTGATTTCTCATTCTAGTGCCAATAAATGATTCAGAATTCTGAATTATTCATCTGTTTCCTTCATTGTGTGCCTTCACAATGAAGTAAAGGCACATCTTTCGAGAACTATTTGTAGATTTGTAAGTGGAGCCAAGTTAGTTAAGCCCAACTGCAAAAGACCAGCTTCTTGTGTTTTTTTTTATATACAAAATAAAAGGTGTTATTACACACCGCTATAAGAAACAAAAATTATGCTAACCATATGCACTGGTTGAGTAAGTATCTGAAGAGTGACAATGGTGAAGATCCAAGGCAAATATCAAATAGTGGTCAGAAAATTGGGATTAAGGAAAAAAACAACTGTAGATGCACCAAGTTCAGTAGCAAATTCAACAGCACCCACAAGCAAGAAATCAAAATCAGCCTAGTTCTGCTGTTTGTAGGAATAAATGTATGGCAGACATTTAACAATATGGGACACCACTTGTATCTACCCTATAAATCAGATGCTTGTAACCAGGAGATCATCTGTAATTATAACCTAGTACATACTTTTAGTGGGCGGTTTTAATTAAATTCATAGCCCTCTGAAAAGGCATAAAGATTCTTCTGCTCTTTCCCTTGTCCCACCAACCAACCAAAATGATATTCATCTAGACAAAATTTACCAGTCTTCATCTTCTGGTATGTGGCTGAGGGGTGGGTTCAAGCAGTATGTGTGATACGCCATGTTACACTCGTCACACAACAGCTGCATATCTGGATCCTGCTTCCCACCACATAATCGACAGGCACAGAATCTGCATTCTCTATCAGGATCTGCCTTGCAGTGTTTACATTCAGGTCCACTCTTCCCTGGAGAAGTAGTGAAGGAAAATAAAATCAAAACAATTGTTTGAATTAAGTACTGTCCACAGATTAAATTATCAGTATACACAAGTCTTTGCATATAATCAGCATCGTACTTTTAAACTGGCCATCGGCATGTGTAATTGGCTCAGCTCCAGTTTCTTCAATCTTGTATATTTCATCGAAAAACACTACCTTGCAATCAGCCATTACATCTAATGGGCCTCTGTAAAAGATAAGAAGTGCAAACATTTACAGGATTGCAAAATTAAGCAATTTTATCAATATTTAAAACAGACATCTTCTAAAGAAATCCTTCAAAATCAGTTAAAAGCATTTTTGACAAATGCAACTTTTGGTGCAAATTTCACTGTTACAAAGTAAAGATGGGTTAGAGAATAAATATTCATTTTCAAAAACATCATATATACAAATACAGTGTAAAGCACTTCCATGTAAAAAAAATCTGTTAAGTATTCTTTCCTAATGCAAACAAAGGTCAACAGCTAACTCTGACATTGCTACTAATTGCTTTAACCAATGCCATAGGTATGCACATGCAATACAAGCTCACCGCGGGAAAATATGATTATTCATAATCAAAGTTATTCTTTCAAGCAGAGACCCTCCATTCAATGTAATATTAAAGATAAATACAGCAAATAGTTTTGGTGATCATGTGGTAGATTTGCAAATGCACAAATGGTAAATTCAATCTCCTAATACTAAAATATACAGGGGTCCCTCGCTTTTCGAACGTCTGCTTTACGAAACCTCAATGTTACGAAAGACCTACATTAGTTACTTGTTTTCGCTAACAGAAGGTGTTTTCACTGTTACGAAAAAGGCAGCGCGCGCCCCGAGCAGCCGCTCTCCCCTGGAACTGCATTCTAGCCGGCATTGCTTACACACGTGCCTGTGAGCATCTGTTAGCAAGGTGAGTTCTAAGGTATTGGAAAAGCCTAAAAGAGCTCGTAAGGGTGTTACACTTAGCCTAAAACTAGAAAAAAATTAAGCATTTTGATCGTGGTGAACGAAGTAAGGACAAAGTGAGTTTGGCTTTTGGAAGTTGAAGATGATGATGTTGAAGAGGTTTTGGCATCCCGTGACCAAGAACTGATAGATGAAGAGCTGATGCAATTGGAAGAGGAAAGGATAACAATCGAAACCAAATGTAGTAGCGAACGGACCAAAAGTGAAGTCGTCCAGGAACTGAACGTGAAGCAACTGCGTGAGATTTTCGCTGCAACGATACGACTTTAATTTTGAAAGGGTACGTCGGTTTGGGGCATATTTGCAGGATGGTTTGAGTGTTTACAAAGAACTATATGATCAAAAAATGCACGAGGCTAAGCAGTCAAGCAAGCCTTCCACATCAGACGACGAACCTCGATCTTCGCCAAAGAAGATGACCTGCCTGCCCTGATCAATGATGAGATGACGATGAGATGACACGACACCCTAGTGGTCCCAACCCCGGGCCGCGGACAAATACCGATTCGCGGAGAATGCAGCGGTAACCCGGAGGCACACAGCACATCTTTAAGAAAAAAGCCGAAATAAACAAACTAATTAATTAGGTGCTGCCGGACACGTAATTAATTAGCTTGTTTGTTTCGGCTTTTTTCTTAAAGATGTGCTGGGTGCCTCCCGGCCACCACTGTACCTCTGCATTCTTCGTGGATCAGCTTCAGTTCGCTGCCCGGAGGGTGGGGGCCATTGCACCACCCCAGACTTCGACGACTCAGCCTAACACACCATCATCACTGTGCTCGGCGCTGTCTTCCTGACTGCCGTGATACTACACTGTACATACATTATTTCTACCTTTATATCAGCTGTGTATTTTTATGTGTTATTTAGTATGATTTGGAGAGCACTTGCGCCGTGTTTCTGCCGAGAGCGCTTGAGTGAGATTGTCTGCCGACGGCGCTTGCGTGAGATTTTCGCTACGGAGAGCAGTGCGGCAATGATTGTGGAAAAGTATTTCTACTTTATATAGGCTGTGTATTCATCATATCATTCCTGCTTTTACTACATGTTACTGTTATTTTAGGTATTGTGTGTTATTTGGCATGATTTGGAAGGTTATTTCTGGGTCTGCGAATGCTCACAAATTTTTCCCATGTAAATTAATGGTAATTGCTTCTTCGCTTTACGACATTCTGGCTTACGAACCATTTCATAGGAACGCTCTACCTTCGGATGGCGGGGGAAACCTGTAGTAGAATCGAACGTTTTTGCACAGCTAACCAGTTTGAAATTTTTGTTACGACAAACAGATCTTGTGCTGTGAAAAACTGCGAAGGTAATCTGAAATTATGTTTAATACGTGAGTAACACCTATGACTTTTGTAATCTTTTAACTCTGCCCTAAAAAATGATTTTAAATGAAAGTTATATTTACATTAAAATTCATAATTAGATGCTCATCCTTAATACCTTTAAAGGCAAATTATTCAGGTGATAAGTTGCCCAAATTTTCCCTGAAAATTGAGAATTTTCTATAATTTACAAATTTTTATTTGAATTTAATAGCTTTTTTTGATTATTCATTAATATCAGTGACACTAAAAGAATGATCAAACTAAGAGCTGGTGCATCTAAGGAGTGTACTTTTCCCAGCTGTCAAAGCATTTCTTGGAGTTGGGGTGGGGGGGAGGGAGAAACTTCCTTAAGTTCTGCAACATGAGATCAGAAATCCCTGCACAATGCCTTTTCAAATCAGTCAAAGCTGACTAATGGACCAAGTTACTGCTGAAACACTCACACAAGTTTGCACTAGGTGGGTGATGAGAATGTGCCACTTCTAGGAAATTCTTTCTCAAGAATTGCTTCTGTGAACCAAGTCTATGGTGGTATTAAATTTCTGTGAACTTACTGCTATTATCAGGTTCTGGAGAAGCTTTTCTGACCTAAATAGGAGTTAGTGCCCTAAGTAACTAGACCCTAAATAGCAACAGATGTGCCAATCCTCTGCACAATTGGTTGTTAACACATGACAAGATCAGAAGCCAATCATTCATGCCAAAACAATGCAGACCCCAACTGCTGTCCAGCCCGTGGAAGTCTTTAATGCCTCTGAGCATTAACATTCAGGGACAATTGAAAAATCAAAGAATTGTTCTGAAATTTAATGAACTGAAGAAATTAAATTTAAATAATGCATTGCCTGTACAACTATTTCCCTCTACTGAAGTGATGGATTTGCTGTTCCTGGTGTGAGTTCATCTGCAGAGTACCCAAGAAACTGATGGGAAGTGTAAGAGGCTGATGGTCTGCCACTGAACTCCATGAGGAGTTCACTATCAGAGTGCTATTGATTTAATGAACCACTGAACACTTAAGGTACAGTTTGGTGCTATCTACTGGTAACTGCCATTTAATTCCAACTCAGTGCTCTGAATTGCATTCTGCTTATATGCTTAAGAGCATCAATGCAGATTGACAACGACATACAGTTATAATTGAACAGGCATCAGACTAGTAATGAAGAGTGTAACATCCAGAAGCCTGTTACAAGCAAACAAAGCCACTGTAAGTAAATTAACATAATAGTCTTCTCCACGATTAGTAAGCCCTGGAAGCAACTCCACTAACTAAAATGTCACCTGATATTTGATAAGGTGGTTTGATTACATGGGCACTGGAATTATATTTGTACTAAGATTTTAGAATGAGGCTCTGAGGATGGTACTCCTCTCCACAGCAATTAATATAATCTGTTAATGGATAGGTTACAAAATAGAATCTATTGTGGAAATGCTCTAGCAGCTTGTAACAGAATCATGCACAATAATGAAGGTGACTTAAGGTAAAGAGTTAATAAAGAAAATGTAAAAACACAACATTTACATCTGTCAGAATTATATTCTCAAAAATTATTTAAAAGTAGTCATAAACTAAATGTAAATAATACCCAAACTAATATAATCTAATTGCTCATAGTGCTCCAATTGTAGTCAAATCAATGCCTTACAAAGCCTCAGCATTACTTTCTTGTTTTTATTATCTTGCCTTCTAGAAGCATTTGCCTAAAGCACATGTCCCTGCAATGAAACCACTTAGGAAGTCCAGTGTAAAAGCACTGGGCCAAAAGGAATCTTGTGTGACCTATCAAACTGCATTAATGGTACAAAAACCAGTATAGGTCTTTTTGCACCAGCAATTATATTGTCCAATAACTAAATTATTGTGGATTTTCCTTTACGCCTCCTGGATACAGCTGAACAATCACTTCATCCCTGAAATATTTAATGAGCAAGATTACAATGTAGAGTACTACAATGCAAGCCAGAATTCTTAACAGATATCCTGTGGGTTTGCAAACATCAGCAAAACTATTATTTAATATTTGTCTATGCTTCTTCTTTAGTGCAACACTTCATTACTTTCCACCTTCATCTGTGGCTTGTTTTATCTTACAATTCTGCAGATGCTCCTGAGAACTTCACCTAAACAGAGGCCCTTCGTGCCCTGGATTTTTTGTTATAAACAGATGCCACAGCTGAATTAAGCGTACACCAACCCATCTAACTGTATTTGGTATTGTGCAATTGAGCTGATTATTCCCCACCCCACCCCAGACCAGACCACCAAGACCAGCATTCTTGAGTACTGCAGCAGCTAATGTCTGTTAACTCAATCCAGACCACTAATCCAAACTGGAGCCCTCATAGCCAAAAATAGATTGCATCCTTTTTCTAAATAATTCCATTTCAAACAAGCCAAAGGGTTGCAATTATCCACAGCATCTTAATGTTTGACAGTTATCACCAGAAAAGTTTGTCACACAAAACGTAAATCCCCATGTTCCTCACAAATCAGTTACATATTGAACTCCAACAAACTTTAGAAGGATAGCCAGCATCGATGAAAATCAGAAAATATCTACAAATACTGAAAATCTGAAATAAAAAGACAAAATGCAAGAGAAATGCCAGGCAATATCTGTGGAAACAAACAGCAATTGTTTCAGATCCCAAAACATTAGCTCGAGAGATTCTACAGATGCTGAAAATTGTGAGCAACACACATAAAATGCTCAGCACGTCAGGGAGCATCAATGAAGGGAAATAAGCAGTCGACATTTCAGGCCGAGACCTTCCACAGCACTGGAAAGCAAGGGTGCAAAAACCAGAAAGACATTAGTACAACCATTAAAGTCTATTTATACTACTTATTGGTCTAAAGAGTGGAATATTTAAACTGGTTGACTTCTGGTAGTGTTTGCTTCATAGCAATGCCAGCCTTTACTAACTGCAATCTCAAAAGTTGGTTGCCAGTGAATGTTCACTTTCTGAAAGAGAACCCTATGACAATGGAATCCTTGTATCAGAAGGCTCAGTTAAGTTTACTGTCATATACACCAAGGTGCAATGAAATTCTCTGCTCGTGTGAACAATATTAAACTGTAGGCCAGAGCAAACAGTACGCATGGTAATAATAAATAGAGACAAGCACAGAACAACCAACTGGTGCCAAGTATAATAGTGCAAAAAGAACTGCTAAAGAAACAAAGGAAAAGAGCTCTCAATAATTTCTCTAATTCTTCATTCAACTCTCCCAAATCTAATATCTGCTTGATATGGAAACCAAATTAGCTACTAATAACAGAAAAATTAGTTCACTCTTCTGAGTGTGAGAATGCTGCTACCACAGAAAAGTAATCTGTTTCAAGCTCACAAAATCAGCCTGATAGGATGTCACAGATCTATGCTTGCTATAGTAACTGCCACAAGACAAGCCACATCACAACAGTCATGAAGAAACTGCTGTCAATGAAACCATCTGGAATTTTAAGATTCTTGCTTCCCAGAAAAACAGACATTAATTTCCAAGAATTTATTAATCTAAAGTTGGCTGTGGTCAAACATGAATCAGTCATTTTTAAAATGCTGATGGTGAAATACAAAAAGCTGTTACAAGGATATTTATGCCGCAGAAGCAACCATCTAGTCCTAATGCCCTATGCCAGTGTTCACTTTCTCCAGGACCACCCTATTAATTCATTTATCTTGTCACAACTTATAAGGTATAACCAAGATTATATATCAGTTAAATCTAGCTTAAAGACTTCCAGTTTCTATGTCTCTTTAAGTTAATACTTCGGGCTACTTATATTTTGAAACGGGTTTTCTGAATGTTGGCTACCTTTTACTATCTGTGCTTCTGCACCTATAAGACATAAGTGTAGAATTAGGCCACTCGGCCCATCCAGTCACTGCCATTCCATCATGGTTGAGGTATTATCCCTCTCAAATCCAACCTACTGCCTTCTCTCCATAACTTTTGATACCCTGACTAACCAAGAACCTATGAACCTCTGCTTTAAATACTAAATGACTTGGTCTCCACAGTCATCTGTGCAAATGAATTCCAGCTTCACCACTCTCAGGCTAAAGATATTCCTCATCTGCTTTAAATGAATGTCCCTCTGTTCTGAGGCAGTGGCCTCTGATCCTAGACTCACCTAGGAAACACCTTTTCACAACTACTCTGACTAGGCTTTGCAATATTTGATAGGTTTCAATGAGACCCCTCCCCAAATCCACTGAATATAAGTTCAGAGCCATTAAACGCTCCTTGTACATTAACCCTTTCATTCCTGGAATCATTCTCATGAGCCTGCTGTGGACCCTCTTCAAAGCCAGCACATCTCCTCTAACCACAGGAATTCTGCAGATGCTGGAAATTCAAGCAACACACATCAAAGTTGCTGGTGAATGCAGCAGGCCAGGCAGCATCTCTAGGAAGAGGTACAGTTGACATTTCAGGCTGAGACCCTTCGTCAGGACTATCTTCTCTAAGTTAAGGGGCCCAAGGGGCTCCTCCATCCTGATCAAAAAGGCGAAATACAGCCTTTATTTCCTGCGGACCATGAAGAAAGCTCACCTCTGTCCCAAGATACTGACGGACTTTTACCGCTGTACCATTGACAGCATACTCACCAAATGCATCTCAGTGTGGTATGGCAATTGTCCTGTATCGGACCACAAAGCACTCCAGCGTGTGGTGAAAACTGCCCAGCAGATTATCGGCACCCAATTGCCCACCATTGAGAACATCTACCGTAAACACTGCCTGGGCAGGGCGAAAGGCATTATCAGGGATGCATCTCACCCTAACCATGGACTTTTTACTCTCCTCCCATCCGGTAGGCGCTACAGGAGCCTCCACTCCCGCACCAGCAGGCACAGGAAGAGCTTCTTCCCTGAGGCTGTGACATTGCTGAACCTCTCATCACAGCGCTAAGCAGTATTGCATCCGTATTGTACTGTCTCAGTACTTTTATATTTATGTGCTGTAGCACTTTTTTTATTCGCAGTTATTTTGTAAATAACACTATGCTTTGCCGTTCTGGTCGGATGCTAAATGCATTTCATTGGCTTTGTATCTGTACTCGGCACAATGACAATAAAGTTGAATCTAATCTAAAAATTGCTCACAATACTCCAAGTGTGGTCTGACCAATGCCTTATAAAGCCTTAACATTATATCATTGCTCTATATTCCAGTCCTCTCGAAGCAAATGCTAAAGTTGCTTTTGCCTTCCTTACCACCGACTCAAACTGCAAGTTAACATTTAGGGAATCCTGCACAAGGACTCTCAAGTCCCTTTGCAACCCTGATTTCTGAATTTTCTCCCCATTTAGAAAGTAATCTATGCCTTTATTCCTTCTACCAATGTGCATAACCATACACTTCCCTACACTATGTTCCATCTGGCTCTTCTTTGCCTACTCTCTCAATCTGTCCAAGTCCTTCTGCAGACTCTCTGCTTCCTTAATTCTACTTACCCCTCCACCTATCCTTGCATCGTCTGCAAAATTAGCCATAAAGTCAACAATTCCATCATCCAAATTGCAGACATATAACATGAAAAGAAGCGGTCTAGTACTGACCTCTGCGGACCACTCTGCAGCCAACCAGAATAGGCCTTCTTTATTCTGATTGTTTGCCTCCTGCCAGTCGGCCAATTATCCATGTTAATATTTTTCCTGTAATACTATAAGCTTTTATCTTGGTTAGCAGCCTCCTGTGTGGCACCTTGTCAAAGACCTCCTGAAATTCTATGTTAACAGGATCCAGTGGCTCTTCTGAGATATTTCCTCACATTCCCAACAGATTTCCCCTTTGGCCTCCTTTATCATGTACCTCCAAGTATCTCAAAACCTCATCCTTAATAATGGACTCTGACATCTTTCCAACCACTGATGTCAGGCTAACTGGCCTGTAATTTCCTTTTTTTCTGCCCTGCCCTCTCTTCTCAAAGAATTTTCCAGCCCTCTGGAACTATTCCAGAATCTAGTGATTCTTGAAAGATCATTACTAATGCCTCCACAATCTCTACAGCCTCCTCTTTCGGAACCCTGGGATGTAGTCCATATTGTCCAGACGACTTATCGACATTCAAACCTTTCAGCGTCCCAAGCACCCTCACCTTAGTAACAGCATCTACACTCACTTCTGCCATCTGACACACTTGAATTTATGCATACTGATAGTGCCTTCTACAGTGAAGATCAACAAAATACTGAAAGTTCGTCCGCCATTACTACCTTTCCAGCATCATTTTCCAAAGGTCCAATATCCACTCTCACCTCTCTTTATTTTTTAAATCTGAAAAAACTTTTGGTATCCTCTTTGATAGTATTGGTTAGCTTACCTTCATGTTACATCTTTTCTCTCCTTATGGTGTTTTTAGTTGCCTTCTGGTGATTTTTAATCACTTCCCAATCCTCTAACTTCCCACTAATTTTTGTGATTGTATGCCCTCCCTTTTGATTTTATACTGACCTTGACATCCCTCGTCACTCATGGTTGTCTCATCCTCCCTTTAGAATAGTGCTTCATCTTTGGGATGTATCTATCCTGCCCCTTCCAAATTGCCCCCAGAAACTCCAGCCAATACCGTTCCGCTGTAGGCCCTGGTAGTGTCCCCTTCCAGTCAACTTTGGCCACTCCTTTCTCACGCCTCTGGAATTCCCTTTACTCCACTTTAATATTGATACATCTGACTTTATCTTCTCCCACTCAAACTACCCAAAGTCCTTCTACCTTACTGAACCACTCATTTTTCAAAAACTCTACCTCATTTTTCTACCAAAATCTGTGACTCATGCCTACTATATTTGATTTTGATGTTCATTTGCCAATTATTACTCAGATTTTGTAAGTTCAATGATGTCTCCATTATTTTGTTGCAAACATCTTTGATAAATTGATCAACACTTGGCAACAGATACAAATTTTATTATTTGATTCCAATTCCCTAGTCCTAAAATTGCTTACATCTACTTCATTCTGCTGGTTCTTAAAAATCCTATTACTTATCAAATAAGATCTATTAATTCATGCCTTCAGTTTCCAGATCATTTGTTTTGCTAAAGATTCCATTACCATTACTGCCATCAACTTTAAGCTTATCAGCCTATAGCTTTCTGGATAAAATCAGAACATGTTAGAAACAGTCAAGAGGTCAAGAAACTTCTGTAAGAAAAAGAGAGCCAACATTTCAGGCCACTGCTCCTTTGTAAGACCCAGTAAAGTCAGAATACTATCATGTTATAAAATTGCAAAGAGGGATAGGTGCACAGAAGCAAGATTATCTGTGCTAGGGGTGCAGATAAAAGTTGCCACTCTAACTACTGCTGTAGTAATGTGCACAATCAGATGAAGTACTGCTCTTCCAGTTTTATGTTTGGTATTATAGACCAAAGACAAGGCAGGCAGAACGAAAGTGAGACAGAAAATTCAAGTGACAGGCAACTGGAAGGCTAGGGTGGGCTTAACAGAGATGTTCTGCAGAGCGGTCAACCAATCTGCATTTGGCCTAGAGAAGAGAGGAGTTCATATCATGACCATCAAATCCAATATACTCAAAGTGAAATAGTGCAAATCAATTGCTCAGCACAAGGAAGGACCGCTTCAGGGTCTGGATGGTACAAAGGGAAGAGGTAAAAAGGCAGGCATTTCCTCTACTGCTAGCTACTGAGACTTGTTTAATTGCTTTAAAAAGTTCTACACCGCTTTTATTATGTATTCTGCTTGATTAGTTTTTGTAAATTTTATGTTTATATCTTTTTGGATATAAAATGACATATCCTGACTGCTGCAGTAACAATGAAAGTTCTAAATGGGTGCTGGAAATGTTTTAAAACTTTTCTGTCCTTTAATACCTGAGAAAATCATTGGTAGATAGCCACCAAAAGAACCACAGAAAAGAAGATTGACTGCTGTAGTGCAAAAGGAAATGTTTATATACAGAAGAAGGCTGAAAAGCATATGCAGTGAAGAGGGAGAACCCAAATCTTTAAACACTATTCTGCACTGCGTCAAGGATGGGCTATCATTTTTACTAAGTTAGAGAAACCAATAGCCCGCTGAGATCTCAGCAAAGCCCTGTGGCAATATAAACTTGTTTCTTGGACCATCTTCCTTGAAATAAAAGAAAAATGTTAATTTGCCTTTTTTTATTTCAGGATCAGCATCAACATTTATGTAATAATGTCGTGCTAACCACTACACCATGGTAGTGTAGCAGTTAACACAATGCTATTACAGCTCGGGACGTGAGAGTTCAGATTTCAATTCCAGCATTCTCTGTAAGCAAGTTTGTACATTCTTTTTCATGAACGTAGCTGCTTTGGTTTCCTTCCACTGTCCAAAGACGTACCAGTTAGTAGGCCAATTGGTCATTGTAAATTGTCCCACTAATAGGCTAGGTTTAAATTGGTGGGGTGCTGGGCAGCATGGCTCAAAGGGCCTGTTGCACAATGTATCCCTAGTAAAATAAATTTAATAATTTCTACCCATTTAAAATTTTATTTAGTTTTCCTCCACTCCAAATTAATATTTTCATGTTTTTCTCTCCTACTACTTTATTCACTTAACCTGCTATATCTTCTTGCATGTTCATTATGTCTTCCTCACTGCTACATTTCCATAGATGTCAGATATGAATGAAATTCATTTCAGCTCAGCCATTCATGTAGATTGCAACTAGTCCAGATCCCAGGACAATCTATGGGATCTCACCAGTATTAGACATATGAACATAACTGCATATTTGTATCCTTTCCTGTCCTTTAATGAATTCTTTATTCAGCCAATCCCAAGAGATTTTATTTTATGCAACAGCTTTCTATGTGCTGCCTCATCAAACAAACCAGACTAAATTTGTCAAGCACTATTTCCCAATTTTAAAATTATATTAAATTCTATACAACCCTGTTAGAAATGTCTAAATGCGTATGACTACATCCTTAATTAATGGCTTCTAGTATTTTCTTGACAACGGTAGTTAAGCTGACAAGCTAGTGATGTAGCACCATCCCATGGTGGCACTTCTGCAAGCACTGAGATCACAGTACTTTGACAAGATGGAGGGCAATCACATTGCTGTCTTTTAAGTACCTCATAAACATTTTATATTAAAACTCATCAAGAGCCTACATAAGTGGCAAAGCATGGTACAGAACAAGCTACTGAAGACAACTTAACACAGTATTGTGATGGATATTCACTTTCTTTCTCATGTTTCCTCAACTTGCTTTCTAAACACACAGCAGCTGCCACTTGTAAAGATCAAAAACAGTTACAAGCAAACTTCCAACTAATACCTTTAACTTCTGGTCGTAAACGAGTTATTCTTGAGTTCTTTAAATGTAAATGGAAAGCAGTATCAGCTTGAAGTTAAAACAAAGTATTGTCTGCAGAATAGCTTTGAAGACACTCTTTAAAGAGTCAATGCACCTGCTTTATGATTCCTTGAGATGCACTATAACAGTGGTCCCCAACCTCCGGGCCACGGACCAATACTGGGCCGTAACGTTAGCCTGAGCGCACCCAGCACATCTTTAAGAAAAAAGCCAAAATAAACAAGCTAATTAATTAGGTGCTGCCCAGAAACCAGTCTTCATTAGATGAACTGAGGTGGAGAGGGTCAATAACTTTAAATTCTTCAGCATTAAGGATGGATGTTTCTCTCTCTGAAAAGTGTCAGAGGATCTGTCCTGGGACCAGCACGTAACTGTCATGACAAAGAAAGCACGGCAGCACCTATACCTTATTAGAAGTTTGTGTAGATTCAACATGTCACCTTGATCCTGACAGCCCTGTCTTTTCAGCCTGTCTGGGCTGGCGTTTAAATTGACCAAACAGTGGAACAAATAAAGGCTGTAGCGCCCTGGAAAGAGGAGTGAACATCGCGTAGAGCAAGTGAAATCGTCAGTCGCCTCTGATCTGGGCCGACATTTATGTGCCGGGTGGCACCTAATTAATTAGCTTGTTTATTTCGGCTTTTTTCTTAAAGACGTGCTGGGTGCGCTCCGGCTACCGCTGTACCCCTGCACGCTTCGCGGCCCGGTATTGGTCCGCAGCCCGGAGGTTGGGGACCACTGCACTTTAAGACAAAGGGTTGTTTCAAACACACAAGCCGACTTTAAGGAAGCTTGCACGGCAGATGGATAATATCATTTAACATATCAATAATCGATGTGTTTATAGTTGGATGGTTTTATGTGCTCAAGGCAACCAGCTTCATAGCATTAATGGCAGCTAGATAGGATCTATGTCTCCAAGATGCTTTTAGACTGTCTGTGTTAAAAGAATAGCTGAAGAAATATCATATATGTGAAGTCATCCAAGTGGGAGAAGAGGAGTAAAAATGTATAGAACAGTTCAAGCTCATTAAGAATGGAGTCAAGAATTTCAAGAAGAAGCGTGGAAGGAACAAGGGGTGAACTAGAATCCATTCCTCCACCTTCAATTTCTGCAACAGACAATGTGTCTGTCTGAATTGTGTTATGTCTTTTTAGTATATAGGAATTGTACCTGTGTTTTGGAAATCCTTTGGATTTAAGAAATGCTTTGGAATTTGTATTTAGAAAAATGTTTTAAGTTCAAGAAATGCCTTATATTTTAGGAAGCTGTTTGTGATTTGGAAATGATTAAGATAGAAGTCCTCTGAGTTTTAAATGCATATTAAGAGCATTGTTTGGATTTAAACGTGTATGACTGAAAATAAACGCACTGTATTTTAAACTACTTTGTTAGCTGGGAGTATTTTCTCCTTGGTGTGTGTGTGTGTGGGAGGAGGGGAGAGATAGAGAGATAGATAGAGAGATAGAGAGATAGAGAGATAGATAGAGAGAGATAGAGAGATAGAGAGAGAGATAGAGAGAGAGATAGAGAGAGAGATAGAGAGATAGAGAGAGAGATAGAGAGAGAGATAGTGAGAGAGATAGAGAGAGAGATAGAGAGAGAGATAGAGAGAGAGATAGAGAGAGAGATAGAGAGAGAGATAGAGAGAGAGATAGAGAGAGAGATAGAGAGAGAGATAGAGAGAGAGATAGAGATAGAGAGAGATAGAGAGATAGAGAGAGAGATAGAGAGATAGAGAGAGATAGAGAGAGATAGAGAGAGATAGAGAGAGAGAGATAGATAGAGAGAGAGAGAGAAAACCCACCACTTGAATTGTAGATATTGGCAGCTAAACACCATGGAGAATAAACAGGGAATAAACAGTCTTTGAAGATTGGGTAGTTACAGTATAACCTCCCTTTAGTGAGAGAACTTGTGACTATTTATATCTAATAGGGCTCGAGCTCTTCATCTGAGTTTACAATTTCACGGTCAACAAACCCAATTCCATCACAATATGCCTTTAGAAAGTGGTCTAGACGTGTTATATCTATCTGAAGGTGGCTTTGCTTGGAACACTGTCTTGTTATTAAGAAATGTTACATAGAAAGTGAGTGTACAGAGAGGCATGAACGGGACAGAATTTGATTTCATCTGTTTGAATGGGGTGCCGGCGACTCCAGATAAGTGAATATATAACCCATAACCCACGAGACACAAGAGACACTAAAAGCCTGAAAGCACGCACCACAAGCCTCAAGGACAGTTTCTGGCCTGCTGTTATAAGACGACTGGACAATTGCCTTGTACAATAAGATGGACTTCTGAGATCATGATCAACCTCAGAGCTTTGCACCTTAATGACCGCATGCACGCTCTTTCTCTGCAACACTTCATTCTGCATTATGTTATTGCCTTCCCTTGTACCACCTCAATGCACTGATGTGACAAAATGATGGCATACAAAGCAAAGTCTTTCACTGTATCTCAGTACATGTGACAATAACAAAACAACTTACGAGACATTAAGCCAAGGGATCAGAAACACAAGAACTAGTTTTCCTCCCATTAGATCACCATACTGTTGATCTGCACGTTAAAATGGGGCAGACAGAGCCAGCTCAGCAGCTGTACTTTCAGGCAGGCCAAATTTCCAACTGAATAGAAGCGAGAGAGGGAGGGTGCATTTCTCTATATTTTACCTGGCAATGACTAATAAACAGAAGAACATAAAAGTGATAAATATGTGACATTAAGTTGTTCAATGACACAATGAGCTCTGCTCAACAATGAGGCATACAATGGTAATGGTGGAGGAGGTTCAACAAATAAATACTGCAACCCTCCACACAAACATTTCATGGGCAGATTCTAGTATTACAGAACATGTCAGGAAAATGGGGAGATCATTCACACATGCTTGACTGAGCTAATTTTGTTAACTGCATGTTGCAAGTTCTGAGCTCTCGGAGACTGACTGATCTCTGACAGAATTTGGTCTTTATTTTTCATCCTCCATCAATTTTTGGTCATCCTTGCAGTTTTAAAACATTAACTCCTCGGTAATATTTTAATCCTGTTCTGTTAGACTAATATACCCTTCAAGTGCTTTACCTAACCAGAGATGGATCAACTTCACCCATGGGGTTTTGCCCAATGGACAATTATGGACAATTTCTAAAGTTTGCCATTGTTCATTCAAATTTCCAAATTTACATTAACCAGCTTGTTTCCGATATCTGAATAATTTGCTTTAAAATTCTATGCTTTGACTTAATAATATTCCTTTAAAATATTGAATTCTCATATTTTGATCATTTTCCCTAGTGAGTCCTTTACTACATTATGAATCAACAGCATCCCGTTACGAAGTAGATGTTTTATAAACTGTCCCCAAATTGTACTGTCCAGGAAATGTCAAGTGCATTCAATAGATACATCCTACAAGGTATTTTCAACAAATTGATCAGAGCAGTCTCTGTGAAATCTGAAGCCTAGGTCCATGTACCTTAACTAAAACTCGTCTCCAACAAGATAGCTGCTTTGGGAAAATGTATTTATACCTGAACCCTAGACCTTTTGCTATGCCTTATCTCTACCTACATTAAGTTGCTTTCATGTTTATTGTTTTTTATATTTTTATATTTTCTCTATCAAATGACCACAGGTAAGCTTCAGATCATGGGAGCGTAGTGGTTAGGACGACACTATTACAATGCAGGGTGTCGGAGTTCAGTGGTCATTTCCAGCATGCTCTGTAAGAAAGTTTGTGCGTTCTTCTCACGAACGTGTGTTCTTCTAGGTACTCCAGCTTCTTCCCATAGTCCAAAGACATACTGGCTAGTAGTTTAATTGGTCATTGTAAATTGTTCTGTGATTAGGCTAGGGGAGGGGGGAGAAGGGGGAGGAGAAGTAGGGAGGGGGAGAGGGGGAAGTAGGGAGGGGGGAAACAGTTCAAATACAGGGAGTAGCGAATAAGAGGAGAGAAAGGCTGTCACATGCAGACACCTTCCTTTGGTAGCAGTGAGCGAGAGGCTGGTAGACAGCGCTGAAGACCCGCTCACCTTTTGCACTCCTCTCGATGATTTCAGTCTTCCTTGGCGCTTTAAACAGTGAGAAATGGAGTCAATCATGGACTCGCACCCCATCTCCAGGCCTCTTGGCCTCAAGGCCGCACGCTTCACTTGAAGCCTCATGGAACACCCTTGGAGACAGCAGAGCACCAGATCGCTCAATCAGTCCGAAAACATACCACCAAAATGTACATCACAGGCTCCAACAGTAGCAGAACCACATGAGAAAGAAAAAGACGTAGAAGTGAATGTAGTTGTTCTGTGAACTGTCAGGAGGTTATCACCCTTGGTTGCATGGTTCACTGGCGCCATTTTCTTCTGGTCACTTTTGATCTTGAAGGACCAGTAATAATAATTTCATAGCAAACAATGAAAATTCTTTTCTACTGTGCCCCCTTTACAACAACTTGGCAAGGAGCACCTCTAACAAATCACAATGATATTTTTCTATTCACTATCAGCCAAATTTCTGGCTAAATACCAGATGTGTAGGACATTATACAAACACATTTTCACTTTATACCTATCTATTTCACATTAAAATCCCCACTAGCTTTCAGTTCATCAACTGTATTCAAAGCAAGTCTAAGATACAAAAGAACAATGTGCCAACAAAACCTGTTAGCTTGCCATATGTTTATAAAACAACCTGAAAGTATCAAACTTCACCTTTGTGCCTGTTAGTCACTGAGCTGCAACTGCCATTTGGAGGAGGAAGAAAAGGCAAGCACAATTTCTAACACGGTTCCTGAAACATTAATGCCCGTGAGGAGCAATTTACATTGATGATCACGTTATGTATTCCCCCTTTCATTCGGACTGCCACTGATTTTTCATCCATGAATTAAGCCATGGAATTTGAGATGTGGAACAAGAATTGTTTCATTTTGAAAAGGCACAATTTATTTCTTTCATCCAATTTCATTCGGGGAGCCAAACCAACATTGATAAAATGTAATCATGACTTTGTTAATAGAATCCTTATACTTACTTCAACTGAAAGCATCTTACAGATAAGTAATGTATTCATTAAGGTAAAGAAGGTGCTTTTTAAAAATGGTGCTTTTTTAAAATCCGCAGTGAATGTAAGAACATAAGAAATAGAAGCAGGAGTAAACCATCTGGTCTGCCAGGCCTGCATCGCTATTCAGCAAGTTCGTGGCTGATATGGCCATGGGCTCAGCTCCACCTGCCTGTCTCTTCCCCATAACCCTTAATTGCTCTGCTATGCAAAACGCTATCTGTTATAAATATATTTAATGAGGTAGCCTCTGCTGCTTCCCTAGAATTCCACAGACTTGCTACTCTCTAGGAAAAGCAGTTTCTGCTCATCTCCATCCAAAATTTATTCCTCCAATCTTGAGGCTATGCCCTCTAGTTCTAGTCTTGTTTACTAGTGGAAGCAGCTTTTCCTTTATCTTTATTTATCCCGTTCAAAATTATATATGTTTCTATAAGATCCCCTCTCATTCTTCTGAATTCCAGCAAATATAGCCCAAGACAACTCTTAGTTAACTCTTCCATCTCCAGAATCGACCTGGTGAACCTCCTCTGCACTGTCTCCTCAAACAAGGAGACCAGAGATGCATGCAGTACAGCAGATACAGCATGACCAGTTGCAGCATAACCTCCCTCTAGCAATGATGGCCAGCCTTCCACTTGCCTTCTTGATAACCTGTTACACCTGCAAACCAACTTTTGTGATTCAGGCACAAGACCCCTAAGTCCCTCTGCACAAATTTAAATAATAATCTGACCTTAAACTTGTCCTTCCAAATTTCACATTTACCAACATTGTACTACATCTGCCAGACCTTGCCCACTCACTTAACCTGTCTATATCTCTCTACAGATACTCCACATCCTCTGTGCAATTTGTTTCTCCACTCCACTTAGCGTCATCAGCAAGCCTAGACAACTAAACTCAAGATCCTTCTTCAAAATCATTAATATACATTGTGAACAGTTATGGGCATTAGCACCAACACCTTGCCACACTCCACTTCATCACTGACTGCCAACCAGAGAAACACCCCCTTATCCCAGCTTTCTGACTTCTATTGGTTAACCAATCCTCTATCCATACTAAGACATTATCCCCAACTCCATGCATCAGTATGTTATGGATTGGTCTTTTCGGCATCACCAAGTATGCAACAACCACCTGTTCACTCTATCCACTGCCACCATTACATATATCCGCAAAGAACTCTTTCAGTACCCTGGCTTGCATCCTATCAGGACCAGGGGACCAGTCTACCTTTAGCCTCATTAGCTTGCCCCTCAATTCCTCTTTAGTGATAACTTTGCCGAGGTCTTCACCTTGCGTTACATCTATAAATATTGTTTTGGAGATCGACACCAAGAAAGAAGACATTCAAGACAAGAATAATGTTACACCAGGGTTGGTCTAGTAGATGGGAAAACAAGCAAACATTTGAGAAATATTTAGAATGCTTAAAGATACCAAAGCAGCTTGAAAAGTAAATGTGTTCATATCTGTAACATATGAAAGCACTGAAATATCCAAAACAACGCAGATTTAGAGATGAGTTATTAGTCACACTGTTTTCATCTTTACTGCAGAAATCAAACAAAACTGCCTTTACTGTATAACAGAGTTGCTGGAACCCCCAAGGAATAAAGTAATGTACATTCTTAACTTAAAAAGAAAAATCTTGTAGGTCAAGGACTTGAAAGGCAGATTTTAAAAAGTAACTACTGGGTGTTTATCACAGAAACATTCCTAGCAAGAGTAGAGACGCAGTATTATGGTCTTGTAAGGAAAACCATCTGTCCCTATTCTAAATAGTTATGCAGGTTCACACTCAGTGATCTCAGAAATACAGACCTTGAGGAATATTTATGTTTCTTCATATGATTTTTGCTGGTGTTTCAGAACTCCTGTATATGTACCAGAAGGATTTTCTTTGGCCCCTATACCAAGTTCAAACCAAGTTGTGAAATAAAACTGTGTCAACAAATGAAAGGATATCTCTAGCCTGTCACGGATAGTCTGGAGGATGAGTCAACCTCACAGTATGACTGTCTCTATCAGCAAATCCCTTTTAACTCAGATTATGTACTCATAAAGCTGATACATGATTCAGGTTGAATAGATTAAGGCGACCATTACAAAGAAATCAAACTTCCATTTGGTAATTGAATGAACATTGGCTTCAAGTCAGAAATTTTTTTTTACTTGAAAGCTATGCGTCAAAACAATCGTTTTTTTAATCATCTAAACCGAATTACATAGAAATAAACCACTAACAGAACTCCACAACTTATATGGCAGAATTACCAATTACTCAGGCATAGTGCGCAGCCAGACACTGATTGTGATTTGAGTATGAAATATCTACATAAGTTGTAAGATTTACAGTTTCACCAGCTTGGAATTCCTTTTAGCCAGCAAGTATTTTTTTCTTTGAAGTTCACATTTGAAAGTTATCAACTGGTTATAAATTTCCTGAGAACAGGAGAAACAGGCACGGACAATAGGCTGTTTGATTTGACACTGCTCCATGGTAACTTACTCACCAATTAAAGTTCAAAGCTCGATTAGTCATCTATGACAAATATGCCAATCCAATGTACAGTATTGTGCAAAAGTCTTAGGCACATAGATATAGCTGAAGTGCTTAAGACTTCCACAATTTTATATATTGCACTGTACAGCAGCCGCAAAGAAAAATGAATTTCATGACGTGAGTGATGATAAACCTGATTCTCATTTGGGCCTCTATTGTGGACTGAGAGTAGGAAGGGAACAGAGAGAGGGGAATCATGGTTGGGAAAAGGAAAAGGGACAGAGGAGGGGCTGGGTAGTACCAGAGACATTCTGTAATGATCAATAAACCAAATGTTTGGAATCAAGTGACCTTGCCTGACATGTCTGCACCCATGCTACTCCCCGCCCCTAGCACTCTGCCACCTGCCCCATACTCCTTCCACAGCACTCCACCCTCACCATTCCCAACCACCCATGCTCCTGCCAGATTTACAAACTCACTCTCCATTCCATGTTGACAAATACAATACTGTGCAAGTCTTAGACAAAATAAATACATACATACATACACACACACACACACACACCCCTCTAATATTTTTTGCACACTTTTGTACAGAGCAGACAGATCTGCAGAACTCCAAACTAGCAGCACTGACAGGCCGTACAAGGCTCAATAATACAACCAAGGATAGGTCTTTCCCTTAGGAATCATCATCAAGCCCAATCCTATTCACATCTAGCAATGTAAATGCACATTTGCAGGTAAAACCAAGGACCACAATGATGAGCAACACACACAAAATGCTGGAGGAACTCAAACATGAAGACATCTGCAGATGCTGGAAATCCAAGCAACAAGCACAAAATGCTGGAGGAACTCAGAGGGTCAGGAAGTATCTGTGGAAATGATTAAACAGTCAACACTTCAGTCAAAACTCTTCATCAGGACTGCAAAGGAAGGGGAAAAGATGCCAGAATCAGAAGGTGGGGGAGGGGAAGGAGTACAAGCTAGCAGGTGATAGGTGAAGCCATTCATGAACTAGAATTCAGAAATAATGATGAAAACACAAACTCAGATAGCTATATCTGAAGAGTTGTACAGACCGGATTGAAATAGAAGTGCTCCAGCATCTCAGCTCAACCACACACTGTCAGTTGCAAACAGTACTCACTGCAAGCACAACGAAACTCACAAACTCAACAGGGTGGTGGGAAAGGTTGCTAGGCTAATAATCCACTCTCTTAGCACCTAAATGCATCCATGACATTGGAAAAATTGCTAATAGGATGAGTCACCAGTACAACTAGCTCAAAGTGTGCAATTCAATGGAAAATCATGCTTGATTCCTGTTTATAGGCATTCCGTTCTCCATAGATCATATAAATGTTCCACTTAAGTGACAAAGGAAGTGGTTGAGAAATTGGTGAGCACCGTGGTCAGTATGGACAGGTTGGGCCAAGGGGCCTGTTTCCATCAATTACTCCAAGACTCTAACTAGAACATGGTAACTAACACATCCATACTCCATTGCTAGTTACATTACAGATTCAAGCTTTTTTGAAACAGGCACTGGATAACCTCCTTTCTGGAGTACACCTTCTCCATTCTCACCCCTTGCATTATTCAATTGCTCCTACCCTCCACCTCATCCCAGGTCTGTCCTTGCTTCCTTTGCTTAGCAGCTACTCAAAATCCATTTATCTCTGGTTCCCTCTTCAGACTGAAAGACAAACTGAGTTTCTTCCTCCACAGATGCTGCCTGATTCACATTTCCACCATTTTCCAATTCCACCGAGTTTCATCAGCTTGTGCAGAATTTAGGTTTAGGATGAGAGGAGAAAGATTTAAAGAGGACCAAACAAGAGGCACCCTTTTCTATGTCGAGGGTGGAAGGTGTATGCACCTCTGTGTTGCCACAGCAAGTGATAGAGGCAGGTATATTTATGTTTAAAGGACATTCAGAATTGTATGTGGATAGAAAAAGTTTAGAAATCAAATGCAGGGAAACCAGACCTGCTCAGGTCGGCAACTTGGCTGGTATGGTTGAGTTAAACTGAAGGCCTGCTTCCACCATATATAGGTGTTACGACTCTATAACTGTGCTGAATACAGCTTCTGCTGCAGTCTTTTAATGCCATGAACCTTAACTTCAGATAGAAACTCTTCTAGCCAAAAACAACCAACTTTATTGGCCATCTAAAATTTAATTCAACAGAAGGCACAGCAGAATTCTAAATAACCATACATAAAAAAAAGTAACTTGTTTCAGAGTAGTTCATGTGTACCTCGCTGGGTTTTTCTAATTCATTTCAATTCTGACCTGCTGAGCTGTTGACCTGAAACACTGACGCCCATTTCCTTCAAGGATGCTACCTGCAGGATTTCTGCGTATTGCTCCAGATTTCCAGCACTTGCTATGTTTCAATTCTGATCGGAATGGTTTCTCTTTCCACGGAGTATGCTCCACCTATTGAGGGCATTATGCCTTTAACATTTTTTTTAAATTTCCTATTACTAACAATTGCATTTTTATTTATTTCTATTCTCTTAAGATAATCTTTCACCATATTCCACTTTTAAATTTATTTAAAATGTTTTATATTTAACAGCTGTAAAATCAGATCATGTGAGAAATTAGGAAATAATAATGGGGCCTTCCATTTTAACAAATAGGTTCCCTTTTGCCGAGCAGATTGTGATAAAAATGAGTGAACTGTTCCCCCCCCCAACAAAAATAAAATCTCTTTAAAGTAAAACTGCCCTCATTTTAGATTATTAGATTATGCGGACACGTAGTCCTCTTTTATTGTCATTTAGTAATGCATGCATTAAGAAATGATACAATGTTCCTCCAGAATGATATCACAGAAACACAAGACAAACCAAGACAAAAAAAAACTGACAAAAACCACATAATCATAACATATAGTTACAACAGTGCAAATCAATACCGTAATTTGATAAAGAACAGACCATGGGCACGGTAAAAAAAAGTCTCAAAGTCTCTCGAAAGTCCCATCATCTCACGCAAACGGTAGAAGGAAGAGAAACTCTTTTCCTGCCGTGAGCTTCCAGCGCTGCAAACTTGCCGATGCAGCACCCTGGAAGCACCCGACCACAGCCGACCCGAGTCCGTCCGAAAACTTCGAGCCTCCGACCAGCCCTCCAACACCGAGCACCACCTCTGCCGAGCGCTTCGACCCCAGCCCCGGCAACAAGCAATAGGCAAAGTCGAGGATTTGGGGCCTTCCCCTCTGGAGATTCTCGATCAAACAGCAGCAGTGGCAGTGAAGCAGGCATTTCAGAAGTTTCTCCAGGTGTTCCTCCGTGCTTCTCACGTCTGTCTCCATCAAATCAGGATTGTGCACGGTACCTACTTACAAATACGATATCATTTCGGAGTGGCCGCGTGCGCTGCGTCGCACTGCCATCTTCTCCTCTCCTCACAAGTTGCAAATGGTTTAATACGCAAAAATGCTTATTCTGACAGTCATCAATTATGAACAGACTATACAAGGTACTCATCTTAATATCATTGACAAGCCAGCCTCTCCAAATTAATCAAAAAAAAACTTTGTTTCTGAAGAGAAAGAATCGATAGTGAATTGCAAACATACTTGAGAAAGAAACACATTTTTTTTACAGCCAGAGAGACTCAGACATTTGCTACCTTTCCAACTGAAGGGGGACCACAAAACCACACAGAACAACATCTCTCAAAATGATCTATGTCGCCATGAAACATTTAGGCAAAACATCAAGAATGTGACACTCTGGCACTTGTAACAAACGCACTTGGCTCAGTGCAGGGAAGGGGCCTGTTGAAAAGTTACAGCACTATTTTTGGAGTGGAAGATAAACCTGTTGTCATTGTTTTATGCCATTATTAGCAGGCTTTCAATCCAGGTACAAGGGAAAAAATGTAAACTGCACGAATAATAGTGTTCAGAAATACTACATTGCAAAAATTACTTTAAAAGAAAGCATGCACCTTAAGGCAACAAAAAAAATGGCAAAGTAAGGCAGAAATAATTTAAAATGTATGTGTCAATTAAATGATCTTTGATTACTCCATCTTCTTCCCCCAAGCCATCCTTACCTTCCACAGGAAGACAGCACAAGAACACAAAAGAAACAAGGACATGGAATCCAAATACGCACCATTTGGATAGATTTGAAAACCACTTGAATTTACTCTCATGAATGCAACACTGTATGTTGCTTGGGTTGAAAGGCCAATGCCCTCTTTCCTCCTTTACACTATTTCTAGTTTTCATTCACTGGACAAAACACCATCTTTCTACTTGTCCATCAAATTGTCAGATTACAAAACAAATAAATAAAGAAAACACCAATTAGCCTTAAAGTCAAAATAATGCAAAAAAATGTCTACGCATCAAATTTACATTTGAGCCTAAATCTCAATTACACCACAGTTATTGGCATAGTTTAACCAACGATTCAGTCAGTTGATCTACTTTCCTTAAACATACATGGCCACGTATGTGTCAAACTGAATTCTGACATTTCTTCCACTGACCTTCTGCTAATGTGGAACATTTATACAGAATGGAAACTATGCACAACGGTATCTCATTGCCTTTGTGGGGTAAAATAAGCTCAGCACAGAAAAATGTACCAAATTCATAAACTGTTCTACTTTTAGAGAAAAATATGCATTTTTTAGTTCAATAGAACTATGTAATTTAGTTACCTTGTGATTTTTTTTTAAAGTAAAGACATCATATTTAAGTTTTATAAAGTTAAGATTAAGTTAGCAGTGCAGTTAAAAAGATGAGGTGGTTCCAAAAATGAGGACTATAGCCCATTTTATGCAGAAGATGTAACTTCAGATTTGAAGAACTATCATCAAGCTTGTATGCTATAAATGGTGCCCATCTGCAATAATATTCACATTAACACCTGATAAAACCAGCTGCAAAACAATTCACATCAGTCTTGCATCAAGCTTTTATTTGCATTATGCCACAGAAAATAAAATTAAAACTATGCTGCATATGCTCGTCAGATACAACCCAGCTTCTAAAAATAGAGGGATTACCTGTAATTGAAAACACAGCTGACAGAAATCTAAAATAAAAAAGAGCTAATGCTGGAAACTTCATCACAGGCCTCAACCTTAAAAGGTAAAAATGTTTCTCTTTCCACAGATGCCACCTGACCTGCTGAGTATTTTTATGTGTTTTGTCAGAATTTACCCTTATTAAGGTTGTCTCAAAACTAGGCTAAAACAAATGGCTTTGCATGATTACCAGGTGTTACTTCTGATTTACACATCACTTCCAGACGATTCAATGGATTGGTTACCATAATTTTTAATGTATTACATGTTGAAATGTTTGCGCTTTTACAACTGTGTGTGCACTCCAAATAAAGTATTATAAGTGGAACTGCTTAAATATCCCTGCAGAAGTACTGACAACGTAACTTCACATCATTGGGGATGAGTAAGATTGGAAAAGTTACTTGATGGAATGGTGGTCACTATTTATAATAAGTGATTTGTATTTTGGAATCAAACATCAGACCTAGTGCCTTTGTTAATCCCAAGGAAGACTGTAACAAAAATCAAGCAACAAAAGAACTTGCAGAAAACTGTTATTAATTACTCATGGATTCCAATACAAGTGCCAAATAATACACCAATTGGCCACTCGTTCCTTTGACCTGCCATCAGGCGCTTCCCAGGATTCTCCATGGAGGCTAACAAACTCCAGAACATTACAAATTTCCTTCCCAGCATCACAAATAGGACTTCCTGAGTCATGATCTTGACCTCATCAGTCTCCATGTTCAAAGACTAAACTCACATGCACGTGCTTCTATCACATCTTCCTGTTACCCTAATATTATGAACAAACATACAGTTTAAGACACTCAGCCACACTGCCCTCTTGTTATCCTTGGCAACCACAGGAGTTGCAACAAATGTTCTTTTACCACCTCCCTTCTTAATGGTTCATGGTGCAAAACTCACTTCCCAAAGAGAAACAGCAAATTTCCTTGTCTTTCATTAAAATTAATACGATCAATTCACTACCCTCAGTGAGGTCTAATCCACACTGCAGAAACCACCTCTAAAATGGGAAGCTTCTTCACAAAGCATCTCTGTACAATCCATAAAATTGACACAAAGCTTCCTGTGGGATATTCTTGGAACTTTTTGTTCCACTATCACTGAATTTCCTTAATCGCCTACACTGTGCCTTGTAAATAGAAAACAGTATCAAATTTAAAATATATTTATTACAGATTTCCAGACTCAACATTAACTAAAACTACATGGCTCCCTGGTATGAATCTTGTCTACTTATGGAAAACTGACTTCACACACATTCTTCCTTACAACTCTGAAGTATTTTTCAAACCAGTAATTTGATAATAATATTAATGTTTCATTGTATTCAATAACAACTGGATACAGCATATATTCCATTAGTTTAATTATGGGGAGCATTAGGGTGATTATTGGATGAAGGAATTAAACCAAGTATATGTAAACTAATCCTCCAAGAGGACCACAATTGGTTTGGAGGTTTGTGTGCCTCAATGATCCGGAGAGCTATGTCGGCTGAAATCAGGGTTTTATGCTTTGGCTCTTGGTGGGGTCACCCATGCCAAACAGGTCAAAGGGCAGAGACCAGACTTAAAATGATCCACAGTCCTCCAGGTTCGGGGGATCAACTCAGTGCTAACAACCCTGACTGATCAAACAAAATTGTTATAGAAACAGCAAGGAAGAATCCTTCTGCAGCTGAGTGCGATGGCAATCCTGAGTCTCCACCCGAGACTTGCATGACTAACAGTAGTGAAAAATCGAGAGGAAGCTACTGACATGATGAAGGAAGTCCTGAATACCACCAGAGATGGAGGACCTTCATTGCTGCCCTAGGTGCCAGCAGCGTAACGGGCAGTAGGTACATAAACCAATATAACATGGGTTACTATAATCGGTTTACAGTTTCCTGGAACAGAACCCTTATGCAACCTGAAACTACCTGTATTTTGGACATGTTTCAATTTCAAATTTCCAGCTCCCACAGAATTTTGCTTTCTGTTATTGGTTAAAAATTGAACTAGTCTTTGTAACCAGTCAGATGTTGCATATCAAGTGTTAACCTGCAAATGGAGTTGATCATTTATTACGCAGATCATTTAATTCAACTTGCACGTGACATATTAAAAAAACAATGAGTTGGAGGTAATTCTTCTTAGTTTTAACCACACTTTCCTCAAATTCTTCTTAGCAAATATCTCAACATGCTTCATCAATTAATTAAGACCTATTTTGTCCAGTTTCAATAAATATGTCATGTACATCTGCAAACAGATAGTTGGTTGAATCTGTAATAAACAATGGTTCATTGTCCATAGCTGCTGAAATCAAATGAATCATCAATCACAATGTTAAGTATAAACTGAAACAATACCTTGTACATTGAACAGATCTTTTAATAATCATTACTCTCGGTAATGTTATACCTGTTACTGCTGGATCAGTAATAACCTCACCAAATTAGGGTGAATAACTTTTAATTTTAAAAACAGGTCACAATTTTTCTTTCACAAACTAAACAGTAGGTTACCCCAGAATTAAAGCAGAAAAGCGATTTTTTACTATATTGTCATATTCTTAATGAATAAAAAACTTTATTGTACTCACATACATGATATCCTTGATATAACTTAGCAGACTTATGAAAGCACCAACGTTTTGCATCCACATTCACTGCACATGTAAACATTCTGCACTGGATGCCAATGAATGCTTACCCCAAAAGAATTTTAACAAAGATTTCTTTATTTGTCCTTGATGTCTCCTTCAAAGTGGTAATTTCTGCGTCAAACCAGAAACCACGTTCCTCTGGTAATTCTAAATTGTAATTCACCATCACAACTTGTCCTATTCGAAGCTCATTCCATTTCAAAATAGTCCTTGCTCTTGGCCGAACATTTTCCGCACACATTGTCACTATTCCATTTTCTGGATAACTGGAGACAGGAAACAGAAAAACAAAAATTAGCTAAAATACCAAATCAGCAATATAAAATGTTTAAACAAAAAGATTAGTTTATTCCTTGGAACAAATATATAAATAAACAACTAGTCCAAACATGTGCTTCAGTCGAAGTTACCCATGGTCTATGAAAACATTAGCAATGCAGTATTATATCTCAATGCCAGAATGCATTTAACCAAAACATAAGATGATGGAAGATCATGAAATAACACATCAACAAATGAGGATTAATTTCTTTACTATTCATCTGCACTCTTGAAAGTGAACCATTTTCAAAAATATGCAACCCAAATCAGAAACTTATGCAAAGGCACCTGTTGATTAGTTAATTTTAATCTGTACAAATCAATACATATCCAGAAATATATTTTCAGGTTAGCAATCAAAAGATATCCATGTCATACAGAAATTTAAACTACATCAATCTCTATTAACTGTGTCATTTCAATGTCACAAGGAAAAATGGCATTGATCAAAATTATTTAACTATAAATGATGACTTGGACGACCACAATTCTAGTAAACCGCTCTTTGTGTCAACAGCTCTCATCTCAATTTTTTAGGGCTATGGAAGTAATTCAAAAAACTTAACATTATTTTCATATGATGAATTGTCAGCACTTTTGATACCAAACATGCAACAGACGGCGTGAAACAAAGCTCACACCATTTCTTGAAACAAATTAGTCTTGTGCAAGCTCCTTTCTCCAAATATTATTTGAAGGCAAACTCTTAAGAGGCCAAAACAAAACTTAGAATACTGGTGCTCCTCAGCTATCAATCCAAAAATAACTTTTGTTTTTCTTTGTATTCATTTAAAAATGTTGCTGGACAAAACTATCCTTCCCTCAAATTGGCTCACACACATATACTGATGTCTGGTAAAATTTAACAAGAATTGTATTGCAAACTTAAGAAATACCTTTTTTAAACAAACAAATCTTAAACATCTGATCTTGTAACTGATACAAGTACTCTGATGCCTGATTTGAAGAACACAGGTCAGATAAAGAGTATTTTTGGCCTAGAGAAAAAAATATCTTTGATTACAAAATACTAGAAATCTAAAAGTTTTAGCAAAATCCATCAGGTCATCAAATGCAACTGGAGGGCTTGCTGAACACACCCTTGTTTGTATTCATTCAGCCAATGAGGACACTATATCATTGACATGCCTAATTGCAGGACCTTCTACATTACATGACCCTTTTAGAGCTGATCCAGTTATCAGGAAACATAACGACTGGTAAGTGAGTTATCATTACAGGGATTAGCACACACAGATATTAAAATAGAGAAAAGAATTACAAATATATTTGTCACAATTTTCCAAAACTCCGCAGATTCAGGAATTGCACTTTTGAATTTGAAAATGACTGATGCAATTCTTAATTCAGAAGGGTGGAGGAGGAAGCGGGCCAGTTTATTTAACATTAACTGTGGAAGCTATTGAGATGAATACTTGAACAACATGCAAATGACAGAAAATAAGCAAAGAATTGTTGTGGGAAGCTCATAACTTAAGAATTTTGATTTTTTTCTTTAAGGTTTTAAACATGGTGAACAAGTGAATCGAGGAATATAATCTCTAAAAATTTCTAGAATCAACATAGTAAGATACTGCATGTTTGTTTTAAACAAAATTGAAAGCAAATGGAATTAGAGATGACAGTATAAGTTTAGGTACATGGTGCACAACATACAACCCGCAGCATGGGTCCACTTGCCATCACTGCAGCTCATGTGAGGCCATGCCTCACAGTCCTGCCATTGCTGAACCCCAGGCCAGGGCCAGGGCCAGGGCCAGGATATGCAGGGAACATATGAGGCACAGTCTGTGCCCATGTGCAAGACCACATCCTGCTCCAGATCCAGGTGTACTTCAGCAGTGGCCACATCTTTGTCATTATGTATGTGTGCTCCTGATATGAACAGGTATGTTATAATGTAATACCAGCGTTCTGACAGACACAGATCTAGCATGTTGAGGAGAAGCGTAGGTTAGGATCAGCAAGGAGGCAGCACTGTGGAATAGTAACATATTTGTATCATGACTAAAAATACCACAGTTTATGCATGATCACCCACAAAATATAATGCACCACTAGTTTGGATGCCACATCACCCATTTCTAGTAGAATGCCACCCTCTGAGCATGTATTCAAATATAAAATAATGCCCAGATTTTGGGAGAAACAGGCAGTGTAGGAAATTAGGAATAAACATCAATCCTAAATGACAGAAAGGCAATTGAAATCCCACAAGCAATATTGAGACTCACAATCAGTATCTACGGAATTTGGAATTAAACAAAAATCTTCATAATTCAATGTAGAATACAAAGGAAAACAACAAATAGAATAATACATGATAAATGGACATGTAATTGGCAAAGGAATTTGAAAATAAATGTGAAACTTTCCAATGAGATTATGGTTTGAATCTGATGTCGGCAGTTTTCTGATGAGGAAACTGGAGATTAAAATGCACTTGAAATCAAACTGAGCACCAAGATTGCCCAGGCAGTCTTCAAGATGGGTGCCGAGAAAAAGGATCAAATTGGTGACTAGAGATTCGAATTTGCAACAGATGTGTAGGCAGTGACAGTGGTCTTCCCTGTATTTCGTAGGAGGAAATTTATTAACTTCCTCCGATGGAATACAGATGGTGGTAGTTGAGGGGTAGTCTACAGATGAAACCTGTCTTGTTCTCAGAAGAAGGGGTTGAGCATAAACAAAAATAAGAGGCTGAGAAAGATCCTTGGACTCCAGTGTGAATCTAGGAAAAAAAACAATTAGTCAACTCTTTGATTCTGACTCAACAGAAAAGAATCAAAATAGAAACCCAAGAGATTCTGCAGGTGCTGTAAATCTTGAGTAAAACATGCGAAATACTTCCAGAACTCAGCAAGAAAAGGCAGCATCTATGAAGAGGGGGAAAAAAAGTCAACGTTACAGGCCAGGACCATTCAAAAGGAAGGAGACAAAAGACAGAAAGGATGATGAAGTTAGTGGTCAACAGTTTGATGAGAGCAGAACTGGTGAAACAAGAGTGGAATAACTGTGCTTGTTGAGAGAAGGATGGGAGATCTGACAAAAACAACAGAAACATACAAGTACAGAGACAATGGTGGGGACCAGAAGAGGGCAACAGCTCACACTCAAATGACAGAGGAGAGACACAAGGGGATGGTGGGTTAACTTCAAGTAAGATTAAGGACTATTTGAGAACATGATATGTAATTAGTATTACTTGCACGAGTTGTTTCCCCATACGTGGTAGACAAACATAACCTGAACAATTCAAAGAGAACTGTGGAAGCATCAGCATGCTTCGGATATTATGAGGCCACTCAAAACTGAAAGGCAAGGTTGTTGGAAATAGGATACTAGCTTACAAGGACAGAGACACAATGAGTATTTCGTTTCGCTGCCCCCCCCCACCTCAAGAGGGGCAACAAAAGGATTTTTGAAGCAAGGATACACAACAGGTGGAGGTGTAAGAGTGACGAGTGAACAACACATGGTAAAACAAGAATGGACAAAATGAATTTGATGAGAGGATGGGAGATCTGAGAGAAACATACAAGTACAGAGAACTGTAGGAATTTCAGCCAAGTGGGACAGCATGAGAGAAGCCCCTGAAGCAAGTAAACCAGAGGCCTTCATCTCTTTTCACTTGCCAAAGTTAAGGCCAGAATTTGTGGGCTGACAGTTAATGTTTCATATGAAGGGATATTGTGCATTATCAATTCATTCTGACGGAACCTCTATAATTCATTAACAAGAGAAAATCTGCAGATGCTGGAAATTCAAGCAACACACACAAAATGCTGGAGGAACTCAGCAGGCAACATCCTGCTGAAGGGTCTCAGCCTGAAACGTCGACTATGTTCTTTTCCATAGATGCTGCCTGGCCTGCTGCGTCCCTCCAGTATTTTTTGTGTGTTGCTCTATCATTTATTGTTGTTGATACTTCTGTAAAACAGATCAAAATAAAAACATTAAGCAAGTGTTAAATATTTGAAGTCTGGTAGTATACATATATTGGATATTAGTCGTGAATTTCTGTATTCCTTGCAGGACTCCTTGCATTTCCTTCTTTCTGTCATTGAGGACTGACGACCCTTTTATTCCTTACTTTGTATTGAGATGATAAACCAGAATTATTACTCCAGCTTATTCAACCAACTTTCCATTATCTTCAATATTTACTGAGATGCCCAACACCCCCTGCATTTTGCTTTTGTAAAATTTTATACACAATGTCAGTTGCATGCACAAGTAAGCAGTCAGAGAAATGGCTACTTGTTCCATTCCTTATTCCAATGTTAATTCATAAATTTAAGTAGCAAAGCAGCCAAACCCATCTTGTCTACCCAAGCAAAGGGAAAGATTTTACAGAGGGACACAAAAATAGACAGAATTAATATATCAGTCAAACACAATGTAAACAAAATTACAAACAGAACACAGCATTTTTGTACATTTTTGATGTGTACCTAGGTTTGATATATATTCACTGTGTAGAGGATCAGAGAAAAAATTTTCAATTTTATTTTACAATCTACAATTTCTCAAATTGCAGTGTTACACCAAATTATAGTGACCTGAGTTCAATGTGGATGTTTGCACATTCTACCTGTGACTACATGCATTTCCCTTGAGTGCTGCTGTTTCCATCCATATCGAAAATATCTGACTGGTGGGTCATCTGCTACTGTAAGTTATTCCTCGTCCCAACTTGAAAGCAGGAGAACCAGAGGAGAGTTAATTGGTGAGAAAATACTGTAGGTTAAAGGGCAAGAGTGATGAAACAGGACTGATGGCTGGCATTCAGCATATACTCAATGTACGTCCTTATGCAGTGAGGAAATATGAAAAAATACCTCCAAGTGCATACAGCAGAAAATTCACTCCCAACTCTGTGCTGGTTGATGGATCTGGCATTGTGCAAAACATTCAGGACCCAATATTTAAATTGGATCCTTTATAGGAACATCTTACTGCAAAATGAAAATCACAGATTCAAATCAATGATTTTATTGTTTCATCAATGATTTTATAGTTTCACTCCAAAGTGCTGCTCACAGCAGATTATAAAGCAATGTTCCATAAAGCAAGTGAATGTTCAGGTTGAAGTTAGGCAGTGCTGTAACACTACATATTATCTGAAACCTTTTATGTCTACTGACGCAAGGAGATGGAGCTTCAGCTCTACATCTTAAAGCATTAACAGCTTTACAAAAGGTAGAACTATTTTCAGTTGAGTGGCATAGAACGGCCCGGAAAAAAGTACGGGCTTCGTAAGTTGGGTGTGCACATTTTATGTAGGGTTTTGACCGTGATGAAGCTGGAAGTGAATTTTTTGTTGGCAAGAATGAATATCTGAGATCGCCTGTGGGCTTAGCTACTGGTAATACTTGTACCGATATACAAGGAAAAGCCTGTTTGCATGCCATTCAGCCAAATCAGACCAAGCACAAGTACATCAAGGTTGCACAAAAAGAAATCAAAACAGAATGAGGAATATAGTTTCACAGCTACAGTGAAAGTGCAGTGTAGGTGGACAAATGAAGTGCAAAGGCCATGATAAGGGAGACCGAGAAATCAGGAGTTCAGCTTTATTGTACGAGTTCCTTTTAAGAGTCTGATAACAACAGAATGAAAGCTGCTCAGTCTGGTGGTACATTCCCAACTTTCGTATGTTCTGCCTGATGGGGGAGGGAAAGAAGAGAGAATGTCCAGGATTCGGGGTGGGGGGGGGATGTCTTTCATGTAGCATTAGACCGATAGGATGCAGGGAAGGCTGATTTCTGAGATGGAACGGGCAACTGTGGTCTCAGGCAAGCTGTGACATCTCCAGATAGGATAAATGATGTAGGCACCCAACCCTATAATTCCACCTCCTATTAGGATGCTTGTGAGTGAGTTCTGCTAATTTTGGCAGATCAGTCTATATTCAGGGAGCAAGGCACTGAATGCCTTCAAAATTCAAGGCATATTGGTGAATGCCATAAATCATTTCGAGGAATTGTATACTGGTCCTGAAGTTGAATTCAATCAGTCAGGATGAGCAAAAACTTTCCGGTCAAGACAACAATGCTTAGCTATGCAACCGCACAGGTAACCGATTGCATTATACTGCCAAAGAGTAAGGATAGAAAAATAGAGGGCTATGCACTAGGGATATTCTAGACAGCTTCGAGAGCAGGTTATATGGTCAGCAAAACACTGCAGGCCGAAGGACCTGTATTGTGCTGTAGATTTTCTATGTTCTATGATTGGAAAAATTGATCCAGAAAAGCTTGGCAGAACCTTGGTCAAAAGATATTTGAAACAACCAGGCCCTCTTAGCCTAAGTGCTGTCTCTGAAATGCCTTCAGAACTTGTGGCTTCTAAAAAAAAAATCAACACAAAAAAGAAAATCAATAATACCAGGCTGTTAAAGCAGGAAAAAAAATAGGATATTGGCAATGATTAAAACCGTTGAAGTGGATAGAGGCAGATAATATCCTTGCTCCTGCAACTGAAGTTAATCATACTGAGATACCCACCTTCTACTCTCTCTTTAATTTCTTTCACATCTTCCTTTTCTTTCAAATGTGGTTCTGCTACTGCAGGAGCCGGTGATCTACATTTTGGTGGTGTTTTCAGGCTGATTGAGCAATCTGGCGCTTTGCTATCTCCGAGGGTGTTCCATAACACTTCGAGCGAAGCGTGCGGCCTTGAGGCCAAGACGCCTAGAGACGGGTGCAAGCCCGTAATCAACTACAATCCTCGCCGACCTCACTGATTAAAGAAAGATTGAAGTCATCAAGGCGAATGCGGAAGGTGAGCAGGCGTTCAGCACACTCTACCAGCCTCTTGCTCACTGCTGCTGAAGGAAGGAGTCTACATGTGACACAATCTCCCTCGCTCTCACTGCTCCCAGAGAAAGGTCCTTGCATTTCAGTGGTCTCTTTCTCCCTCTCAGTCAACGTTGCCAGGGGATGGTGCTGGAGTACTGAGTCTTGGGCAAGGTTTAATCGATGTGGTGTGTGGGTTGGACTCTGTAGTTCACTTTATGATGTGTTTCTGCTCGCTCCTTTATTTTTGCTGCTATTTTGTGTGATTTCAATCAGGGTGGCCTGCAGATAACGAAAGACACAATGCTATATTTAGCTGAACTGAATATGCCTGAACTCTTTCGATTACTTTTTGGGTTGGTATTTTATATTCTGTGTTTTTGCTCTTTTATTTTGCCATTTGTGCAATTAGCTCTTTTGTGCCTGTTTGGGGGGGGGGGGGTTGATGTTTTGTTTTTTGAACAGGTTCCATGGTTTTCTTTGTTTCGTAGCTGTCTGTGGGAAGACAATCTCAGGGTTGTATACTGCATACATACTTTGATAATAAGTGTACTTTGAATCTTTGAACAAGTTAAAGGAGCTGCAAAAATGCTCTTTCAAATGGTAATCAAGAGTGATGAATGGCTGGATTACTTTGCAGCAACCCACAAAGACGAAGAAGCAGAATCTGTAGGAGTGACTCACAGGCAAGAGCCAGTAAATACAAGGTCAATTCTCCATTGATTGAAAACCTGTCAGCTCTGTCCAGAAGAAATTATTGGGACAAGTGGTGATGACTAAGAAGTCCAGCAATCAAGAATCAGCTCTGGCTTTAAGTAGTTAATTTATCAATCTAGCCACCAGACATAATCACACAGAGGTTAGAATAAGTCTTGCCATGCAAATTTCTTCCATGTAAAACTGTTCAGCCAATGGCAGAATAAAATTTTGCCTACATCTTAACTTCCATTCCATCCACAAGTAAGAAACAGCAGCAAATTCTGAAGGCAAAGTCACCTAGAAATCAATATTTTGGAGGTAAATTATTAGGATTCTGTTGACTTTGAATGAGACAGGTGATACCAATGGGCTTCAAAATATCATATACTGTTACCAGATTCCACAGACATTTATAATATATTAGATTTCTTCAGCATGGAGTCCAGGCCTCTGCACCATGCTTGAACAAAGGACACGCAGGGTCTCCAACTCCATTCCTCGCTCGGCGGCAAGTGGGTGACAAAAGACATTAACGATGTCAGGCTGTCTCAGGTTGCTGGGTTCTGGGACTGGATGCCCATGAGAGCAGGAGGCACAAGAGCACAAGAGTTTGGAGTCCTGTCATCAGTTGGTCCAGGGGTTGATCAGAAGTCCAGAAGTCGAAGCACAACGACCACAGCCTGGTGATTGGAGGCTCTGAGGCCTGTCCTGGGATTAGAAGGCAGTCTTTGTGTGTAGGTGAGTGGGAGGGAGGAAAAAGGTTTGTTTTACTATTGTTTTATTGCTTGTTGTGGCCTGTCTTGTTGTGTTCTGTGTTGTTCTATCGAGCACTATTGGCACGCTATGTTGGCGCCTTAAATGCAGACCACCCCCAGCACATCCTCTGTTGGTCGTGAGTGCAAATGACACACCTCACTACATGTTTTGATGTACATGTGATAATTAAATAAATATGAAGCTGATTAGACAAACAGAAACAACAGATCAACTTACCTCATGAAAAATTTGAGATAATGGTGTTCAAAGTCAACTTTCAAAGGAAATTCATTTAAATTTTATAAACATACCCTCAGGGTCCTCCGAGAGGTAGGGCGAATGATGGACCCAATCGTTTGGATACAGTTAATTACAGGGAACAACTACAATCGAGAGGGTCTGAGTGTCCAATGTGTTGGTGTGAGAGTGTATTTTCCAGCATTAAAGGTTTATGAGTCCACCAAGCAAAGTTGAAATGCTATTCTATCTCAGTGGATGAAAATGAAATTACTTCACCAAGCAAAGATGATGTGGTCTTTTCAACCACTAATTCACAAGCCACAGCAATTCGCTCTGGAGAGTCATCATACTCCAGGTCAGACAAGAGATAACCCAGGTCAGGTTTCAGACCAGAGTACCCAGGTAGATCCTTCGCATGATGGCGGTGGTGAGCAGGTAGAGAAGAAGAGGAAGGTAAAGTGGCCAGCAAATGGCAGATGAGAAGGCTTGGTGTGTGTTTGATGAGGATATCAGTATGATGCTGGAGGACACTCTCATGGGAACATCAAAGAGAAAATTGGAAGTGATGGGCGAAAAGATTTACGATGTTGGAAAGTACCGGTTTGGTTTGGTTGAGTTGAAGAAAGCAAAGCCTACTCAGACACCAAGCAGGCACTAGAAGGAGATTAGTAGGTTGAGGAGAGAGCTTAGATCGCTGAGACAGAGGCAGAAGGTAGCAAGTGAGGGTGACAAGCCAGGGCTTGCTGATCTCCAAGAGCATTTTCGATTAAAGTTAGCATCACTCCGTCGTGCACAGTCACAATGTAAAAAGAGAAATAAGAGAGAGAAGGCAAGAAAGTCATTCTTTGAGAACCCTCACCAGTTCACAAAGAAATTGTCTGAACAAAGTAAGAGCAGGCAGCTTAACATCTCTCAACAAGAACTTGAAGATCACCTGGCAAGCACTTACTCTGACGAACAGCGGGAGGCTCCTTTGCTTGACATTTCAGGGCTTGTGAAGCCTACCAAGCCAGGAGTGAAGTTCGATCTGTCAGAACCCAAAATAGCCCAAGTCAAACGGTTCATCAGAAAGGCAAGGTCAGGTTCGGTGCCAGGACCTAATGGAGTGCTGTATAAGGTGTTCAAGAAGTGTGAAGAGCTGAGGAAATAATTGTGGAGATTATTAAAGGTGGTGTGGAGACAAGGTGTTGTTCCTTTGTCATGGAGTGAGGCTGAAAGAGTATACATCCCGAAGGAAGAGAACTCTACTACATTGAATCAGTTCCAACCAATTTCACTCCTGAATGTAGAGGGGAAGATTATGTTTGACATTCTCGCAGAAAGAATATCTTCATTTGTGATAGAGAATGGATCGGTAAATACATCTGTGCAGAAGGCAGGATACCAGGCTTCCCAGGATGCCTTGAGCATACTAGTATGATATGGCACACCATCCAGGAGTCGAAAAGGTTGAGAAGGAATCTGGCTGTAGTTTGGCTTGATCTTGCAACTGCGTATGGTTCTGTTCCCCATGCCCTGATTGAGTTTGCAATGGAATTCCTATGGATTCCTGCGAAGGTGAGGAACTTTGTTATACAGTACCACAACGATTTCCAGATGAGGTTTTCCACTCAGCAGTTTACAACTAGGTGGCAGAGCTTGGATGTTGGAATCCCAATGGGATGTGTGATTTCCCCCATCCTTTTTGTATGTTAGCCGTGGAGGTCATTGTGAGGGCTGCAGAATCAGTGGGACCAGGTGTTGCACTTGATGGCAGAGGGGAGTTAACACCAATACGAGCGTTCATGGATGATCTCACCCTTTTGGGTCCTAGCACGGAGGCAGAGGAAAGTGTACTATCTAGACTCGAGGAGCTAATGGATTGGGGAAGAATGAAGTTCAAGTCCAAGAAGTCAAGGAGCCTTGTTCTTAGGAAAGGAAAGCTGGTTAACTTTCATTTCACCCTTTGTGGAGAGCAGATTCCATCCATTCGGGACCAATCAGTTAAGAGCCTTGGGCGATGGTACACAGAGGAGCTGAGAGACACCAAGAGGGTTCAAGAGACAGGAGAACAGATCAGCAGAGGTCTGATGTCTGTTGACAAGTGTGGCTTGCCTGGCAAGTTGAAGTTGTGCTGCTTGCAGTACGGACTGATGCCACGGATAATGTGACCGCTAACTGTCTATGAAGTGGCAATGTCCTATGTTGAGGCAATGAAACGGAAGATCAACAAGTATGTGAAGAAGTAGCTTAGAGTACCGAGCAGCCTCACCAATGTTGCAATCCATAGTAGCCAGACAAAGCTTACCATCCCAGTGCAATTCCTTGTTTGAAGAGGTCAAGGTAGCCAAGGTAAGATCATTCTTGATGCTTCGAGACTCAAAAGACCCTATCATCAAGAACACCCAGCCAGATGTGAGATCAGGCAGGAAGTGGTCAGCCCGTGTAGCAGTTGATGAGGCAGACTCTAGATTGAAGCACAAGGAGACGGTTGGGGCTACCCAGCTAGGCTGCCAGGGACTTGGATGGACAACCCACAAGTGGTGGTCATCTTCTACAGGTATGGAGTGCCGTGAGCTTGTAATGCAAGAAATACAAGAGGTAGAAGAGAAGCGGTTAGCTAAAACAGTTGGTCTGGCCAAACAAGGGGTTTGGACCTGGTGGGAAGGTGTTGAACAACAACATCTATCTTGGAATGTTCTGTGGCAGATGGAACTGCTCTGCATTTCTTTTCTATGCAGAGCAGTGTACGACCTGATCCCAACACGTGCCAACCTCAGCACCTGGTATGAAGATAAGACAGACAGGTGTGCTGCTTGTGGCGAGAAGGGAACACTTCAACATATTTTGAGTGCATGCAGAGCCAATCTTTCCAGCATGTACACTTGGAGACATAACAATGTTCTCAAAGTTGTAACAGAAGCGGACGAGCAGAGAGTACTGTAGCACAACTTATCTCATGCCCCATGCTGCACAGAACATATCATATCATCTGTGAAAGGCGGCTCCAAGTCAAGGGTGTACAGCACAAGCCCACAATCAAACATACTTTCTTCAGCCAATGATTGGCGAGTCAAGGCTGACCTGGACGGGAAAGGCAGTTTCCCGGAGCAAATAGCTTTCACCACATTGCGTCCAGATATAATCGTATGGTCTGACACCAGTAGAGAAGTGGTTATTGGTGAACTCACAGTCCCCTGGGAAGACAACATCGATGAAGCCCATGAGCACAAGTTAACCAAGTATGTAGAATTAAGATCAGAGTGCAGAGACAGAGGGTAGAAGGTCTCATGCTATCCATTCGAAGTAGGTTGCCGTGGCTTTATTGCGTTCACTTTCCAGAAATGGCTGCGTGACCTTGGCTTCATTAGAAGAGAGATCAAGTCAACCAGCAGGGCTGTAGCTGAGGCAGCAGAGACAGGATCATCATGGGTGTGAACCAAGTATGTCCAGAGGGGCAGATAGTCGGACAGTATATCCATCTTTTGCAAACCCTTCAGTGGTTGCATAGACACCTGAAGAGTAGACTGTTGGATGGAGGCGACCAACAACTCTGATAGAGGCAGATGCCAAATTTTTAAGCTCACCAGTGGGAAATTGTGCTTTAGCACTGCTGGCCCACCACCTCGAGGGAGTCTTGATCATAAGTGGGCCGAAACTCCTGAAGACAGGTGGCAGATCAACAGATGATCTCACTGGTGATAGCACAGGACAGTTAACATCTTAGTCCAAGTGTAGTTTCAATTCTAAATGATGTGGAGCTCTGTAACATGAATGAAAAACTTTAAATTTGTCAATACATTGTTGAGCTTTTTATTAGGGATATACACCTCAGATTCAAATCCGCAGTAGATATATTTGAGTCATTGAATTTCCCTCCTGCCCCCCGCGAGAAGTGATGCTCAGATAGATGTGTTGCCCTTATCCATGAAACGGTGGATGTCATTGTAATGAATGGTGCTGCAGAAACTGTTCCAAGTACTTCTGAAAGGGTGCTTTATTCCAATGATGATTTCATAATATCACTGTACTCACTTGCTGATTTGGTGAACTTCACACACCCTTGACCAAAGTAGGCAACTTCCCAGGAACGTAGTGGTATAGGAATTAGGTTTCTGCCTTTACTTTCAATACTTCAGTATTGAACTCAAAAAGTTTAGGTAAATAATAAATATGTAATCTAGTCAATACTAGGATATCTCTGTTCCCCACCCCGCCCCCCCATACTGGTGCTACTGATTCTCAACTCCTCCATTATTCATTCATAGCTTAATACCAACAGCATAGATCCTTCAAAAGGTATAAATGCAATGGAGATCCTGCATTTTACACATTGTTTCAACTTACTTCATTAGTGGAAATACCTATTCCCAAACAATAGACAGAGATGGTGTCAAAAAATAAATACAATGGATTCTGGTTAATTGGGCAGCTACTTTTTTGGGACAACTCTTAAAGAACAGAATCTAATAGAGAAAATAACCTGGATTCCCTTTGTTTACTTGGGACACTGTGCCGTTTAACTGGGACAGGAGACTGTTGCTGAACAGTTTCTAACTAGTGTCAGTCACATGCCCCTGTGTGGCCATTAGACAGTACACCATACTTAGAGCAAACAGACTTTAAACAGCATCAGCTGCATGTGCTTGTGTTCAAGATGCAGTGATTTTTGACACTGATAGTTGGCGAGAAATAAGCAGCAAGACAATTCAGAACTGCTTTGCTCACTGCGGTTTCAAGCATTCAGGCTTGGAGATGCCAAAAACAACCAGAAATAAAAATGAAATGATTTCGCAACTTCAACAAGTTAGGAACTACAGATAATTTCAAGGTATTGACAATCACTTGAATGTTACAATGAAATGAAGATGGAGTATGCAATCGTCAAAAACACCTAATGAAAGCAGATTATTATTTGGGCTGATTTTGTTCATTTATAGTCAACCAAAAGAACATGGCAGCACACCTGAATGAATTCCTCTATCATTAACTATTAGGAACAAATATTGTAGCAGTATTGATAATGTTCTAATTTGTTCTGCATTTCTCTTAAATACATAATTTATTACTTAGTTATATGGTAGTTTGCTTTTTTTAATACCTTTTTAACTATTTCCATGAACTTTTGGCTAATTGGTGCAGCCACTTAATTGGGCCAAAATATATTGGTCCTGATTTGTCCCAATTAGCAGAATCCATTGTATTTGAGTCATTATTACTATTTCAAGAATGTCCATATTCCAGTTCCACTTCCTTCCCTTTTTCATGACAATTATAACTTTTACTTTTAAATTGGAAGTTTTTTCTAACCTTGCTCTTTTCCCCGATCCGGACCTAGCATACAAGAGTAAAGATTGAGTCACCAATGTAACAGTTTCATTTGACAATTTTCTATACAATTTCAATGCACTCCAACTCAGATGCACAGAAACACTACCCCTTACTTGTTCCCCTCCAAGATGAATACAATCCTGCCCATCAACCTCACCTCCACTCAGGCCCCAAGTCTTTCCACGTGAGGTAACACTTCACCTGTGAATTTGTAGGGGTCATCTACTGTTTCCGGCCTCCTTGACATTGGTGAAAACTGACATAGATTGGGGGATCACTTTGTCCAGTATCTTCACTCCATCAGCAAAAAGCAGTATTTTCCTGTGGTCAACTAGTTTAACTCCAATCTCCGCTCACATTGTGCCATGTTGGTTCATGGCCTCCTCTTCCAACACAACAATGCTACTCTCAGGTTGGAGGAGCAACACCTCACTTCTAGGTAAACTTCAACCTGATGGCACGAGCATCAATTTCTCTAAATTCCAGTAATAATTTTCCTCCCTCCCCCTTTCCTCTTCTTCAATTACCCATTCTGAATCCCCCCAACCGCTTACCTCTTCACCTCACCTGCCCTTCCTCCTTTCCTTTCTCCCATGGTCCACTTTCCTCCTCAGTCAGATTCCTTCTTCTCCAGTTCTTAACTTTTCCATCTATCACCTCCCAGCTTCTTACTTAATATCCCGCTCCTCAACCCATCCGGTTTCACCTTTAACTCGTACTCCTTCCCCTCCCCCTCCTTCTTATTCTGGAATCTTCCCCCTTCCTGTCCAGTGCTGATACATCATCTGTTTATTCATTTCCATAGATGCCGTGAGATCTGCTGAGCCCCTTGAGCATTTTGTGCATGTTGTTCTGGATTTCCAACATCTGCAGCATCTCGTGATCCTGACTTGCAAATACTGCCTTTCCCTCATTATCACCATCTCCAAATTTTGGAACTCCCTCAGCAACTACGGCAGTACTTTCAGCAGAAATTCAAAGAAGCGACTCACTATCACTTTCTGGGATGATTAGATACAAGAAACAATCTTGACACCATCAGCAATGCCTAGATCCTGAAAAAACAGTAATAGAAAAAAATACAACCTCTAAAATTTCTTTCAATGCAAGCAAAATAAAACCAACAAGAGTTTTGTAGCGTAACTAGTAAACAAAAATATGCTTACTATATGTTTACTGTTAAATTAAGTGCAACATTTTGTGGCAAAATGGAGGTTAATTTTGACTATGCAATCCTAAACACACATTTCAAATTTCTGTACTTATTAGTACATGTTTCTGAACTCAGTATCATTTGTTTAAAAAAAATGAAATTGTCTTCAAGCGGTAGGAACTAGACTTACTCATCATATTTGATATGATATATAATATCATTGTCTGCAGAATCCACGTTAGACGTAGATGGCGTACAGTCCAAATTATTTGAAGTGACCCCATTACAGTGCTGTGACTGATCTTGGTCCAAGGGATCTTTAACATATTGAGCACATGCTCCTGTCCTTTCATTTCCATTGGCACCTTCCGAGTCATTAGTCTTAGTTTTCCTTGTTACATTTACAATGTGAGCTTCAAACCAGGCTCCAATGACCACATCACGAGCATCCACCAATTCGTTTATCTGTAATATAAAATATAATGTAAATCAAGACTTTTCTTCAATGACCCATTGACAAGTTCAAATGGTTATATACATTTCTCTTTGTCACATGCCCAAAACAAAGCCTCTTGTAACACAGGCATTTCAAAAGCATAAATAACTACATAACTTGCATTGAAATTCAAAAAGAGATGATGGAAGTTTAAAAAGTCACATCGCAAAAGATCTTAGTTTACATATGTTCAATTTAAATATTTCATGAGGTTATAGCAGTGTCTGGACTCTAGACAGTTAATGTTTTTTTCACAATTGTGCAAATACCCATGTTCCAAACACTGTATGTTGAATTGCAATGAGGTTTTACTGATTATTAGATGTATGTTACTATTAGGGATAAGAAATAAGTCCTGTGAAAGAATGCAGGAGTTCCTTGATCCAGAAGTACTGTAAGAAAATTTGTATGTGTCACCTTCTCATTTGCAACATTGACTGTCTGTAATTTCTGACATGTCAAATTAATTGATGGGGAACTTACATCTCCCGTTGGTTTTCTTTGGATACTGGGGAAACACCCACTTGAGTCACAGCTGATGATTATGGGGGCAAAAAATCCGACCACGTGCTTGATTTAAGAGAATTCTACAGGTACTTGAACAGGCACAGTGCCAACCTAAGGATTTGATCAATATTTCTAAGAAAAGTGTCCAAGCGCAAAAGTATATGAGCATTAAAATACATTTATGTTTATGTTGAACTTGTATATAAACTAAGATTGAGCAACACTTTGATGAAAACAATATTGGAATATTGTGTGCCGCTCTGGTCACCTACCTACAGGAAAGATAACAATAAGATTGAAAGAATACAAAGAAAACTTACAAGGATGATGCTGGGTTGAGGACCTGAGTTATAGGGAAAGACTGTACAAGTTAGGACTTTATTCCCTGGAGCAGAAGAGAATGAGAGATTTGATAAGAGGGATACAAAATTATGAGATGTATAGATAGAATAAATGCAAGCAGACTTTTTCTATTGAGGTTGTATGAGACTACAACTAAGCTCATAAGCTAAGGGTGAAAGATCAATGTTTAAAGTGAATATGAGGGGGAACTTTTTCACTCAGGGGGTGGTGAGAGTGGTAGAACAAGCTGTCAGCAGAAGTGGGTGTGGGTTTGATTGCAACATTTTTGATGGTTGAATTTTAGATAAGTACATGGATAAGGGGGTATAGAGGAGTTTGGTCCAGGGACTAGGCAGAATAACAGTTTGGCATGTACTAGAAGGGCCAAAGGGTCTGTTTTTGTGCTATAGTACTCCGTGAATTTATGATTTTATTTTTCAGAACATACAGATCAAGAATATGATTGAATACACTTCACCTGCTCCAACATCAACATTATTGGGTACAAAAGTTTTCCAATTGTCACTCCACATACTGAACATACTCACTCTCTCACTGGTCCACGCCACTTACAAAATGTACTGCAGTCAAATATTAAGGTAATCACTGACAATAAATCTTTGACTTTGATCATCAAAACAACGTGGGGAAGCATGAAACAAAATCAGTGGTAAAAACAAGATATGCAGTAGGTGGTGCAGATCCACAGGAGACATAGAGACATGGATATTCAGGTCATGCAAGAATTTAAAACATGAGGGGAAAAAAAAACTCTTTAGTTTAATATATAAAAATCAAGGACTATCCTTGTTCAGAAATAAATAACTAGTCTTTTGTTCACTCAGGGCCAAAATGCTACAGATGGTGAAAAGAAGTTCAACAAGGGACATAGGAATGGAAATACACTGAAATAGATGAAGCGTGTGGAGTACAAATGACATGACAACATTAAGCAGAGCCGCAAGTCTGTAGGTGACTACAAAGGTAATGAGAAATGGAGCAAGATCAGGATATGGACAAGAAGGAAAGAAACAAATTACCTTGATTATTAAATCACTTGGGTCACTGACAAGGGTGAGAAGAGCCAAAGATAAAACTTTTTGATTTGTGAAAGTTATCAAGAGGGGTTCAAAGAGGGGTGGAGGGAAGGTGGGAGGACAGGCAAATGCAGTAAAATACAGATCAGAGTAGGAAAAAATTCTCAGCTGCTCAGACAGTGTCTGGTGAAAGAAATGTTAATACTTCCAATGGATTACACGGGTGCACTGGCCAGCTCTGATACAAATAGAGAAAGCAAGTTCATTGATATTGAGCCCCAAAGGCAGCAACAGTCTGGAGGGAAGGTGAGGTGCTGCCCCCACCAAATTCATATTGAACATCTTTTGAACAATTAAGTCAGGATGGGTTGGAGACTGAAAGTGACAAGTAATTGGAAGCTCAGGGCCACATCCACAGATATTCCTTTATCCTATCTATTTATCCCACAAACTCTCAGCAGCCTAAAACTAACTTCCTTTCTCTTTATCATAGTTCCTATAAAGGACCTTTGAGCTGAAACATTAACTGTTTTTCTTTCCACAGGTACTACCTGTATCCTGCTGAGTGTTTCCATCATTTCAGCTTTCCAGCATCTGATTTTTTTTTTGATTTTCTTACAAGGCTGCATTTACACAACACAGTTTCTCACTCGAAATGCATTCAACTTGAACAGCTTATATATCCAACAGTATTTTCCTAGCATTCAAAAAGATTTGAACTTGAAAACAAGCCCAGAACTTTGTTTCGGATCCAAGCATTTCTACATTTATTCAAGTTTGACACCCAAATTTAATGCAAATTGACAACAAATGTGTTGCTATCTGCATTACTTCAAAAACTTGCTCTTCCTTTTAGTGAATTACATGACATATTTTTCAAGGCTGCACCAAATTCCCTCATTCTAATTCTTAACCTTCATCCGTGTTGCCTCTGGTTCAGATATTTCAAATATTCACAACAGACAGCTCCACAAATAAATCAGTGCTACTAAAGAGTAAGTATTATTCGATACACATGCAGTGCTTCTAAACAGACATGACCTTGCTTTGATTTTTTTTGTACTTTAGGTACTTACATAAGAGGAACCTATTTAAAATGGAGGGAAAAAAGAGCTTTTTTTTAAGCACAATGAGCCCTGACAAAGGACTGCAATAGATGTTTGTAGGTATTTGCACCCTAGTAAAAATTGCACTTTTCACCTCAATAACATTTCAATGAATTTGCCTATTCTATGGCTTTAATTGACGGGGGAAAACATTACAGCTACAATTTCTGTTACGAGGAACATTATAACAGTGGAATATTACAAGATATTTTAGGTTTTGAATAAACTATAAATATTCATTGATCCACATTCCACTTTTGTGATTTTTTGATGGATATATTTCCTACCTGCTCCAATGTAGCCACACTATATCATCAACCAACAGTAAGAGCATAACATATATACAAGTTTTCTACAGCATTCCTCTTGAAACTACATGCACCCAAAACATATTCAACTCCTAACATTATGTATACTGCTGCTGAGGGTGTCCACAACCATCCGGGAAGTTTCCAAGTTGCCAATGTAAATATCTTTTATATGCAATAATCCAATGGCAAATTCTCTCTTGTTATGCACCTTTTTGCTACATCTTAGAGCAAACAACAATTAACTCAGAGTGGATCGATCATAAGCATGTTTATTTTACTTGCTGCAAGGGAAGACCATCACCGCACAAGAGCCAGTGATTGCTTGAAGAAAACAGACAGCATAATCAGTCCTTTATACCCAAGTGTCAACTTCAGTTTAAGGACATTCTATAAGTCTGCTTAAGCAGTGTTCCTGGCATTCTTTCAGTAACACATCTGCTTGTCTTTCTGCAATTTGTCATATACCCAAGGCCCATCAGCAGAATGTTGCACAAACACTATCAGCAAAGCACTTTGGTACAATACAGGTTCCTTTTTTTTTAAACAGACAAAATTGCCTTTTTTTTAAAAAAGTACATTTCCACATTCCCTCCTTTTTGTCATTTCATGACAACTCTACATTTCACCAAATACAGTAATTGAAATATGCCTATATATGTATATAAAGCAATGATACTGTTTCGAAGTCCTACCCAAAATTTCCTTTACATCCATTCATTTCAACAAGTACCCATTCCTTTCCTTAATACCCTCTCCTTTGTCCTGTTATCTCACAGAAAAAACGTAAAAGAATAACATCCATTATTACATTACCAATAGGTACACCGTAATACAGAATAGTTGCCCACTTTTCTCCCAGCATAGCAAATGGCCACTATCTACCCTCCTGGAGCATAATAGTTGTGATAGTTAACCCCCACTTTCTTAATCTGTTTGGTAGCTTCTCGGATGTGATTTGCCAAGTTAGCATATTTACAGATTCATCAGGTATGCAAGTCTAGCAACACAAGTGCCCCCTTTTTCTGAGAAAATAAAACCGAAAGCCACTCTGTTCTATAATGCTACTGTACAAACAGCCACCAATTCTGCTGATAAGTTGGTTAATCCTTGTCGGGCTTGATCAAAGGCATATGTGGTTTCACTGACTATTTTCTCCAAAGCCGATACCATATTTATCAGATCCTGGGACAATCTCGCAGTCCCATATCCTGGAAGGGGAATCACCCAGAATCTCTCAGCATCTGTTATGGACCTTTGGTGCCACCAGACACATAGACAACATCACAGCAGCCCTTCCAGGGTCATGGCTCTCTCCACCTTTTTTCTTACTCGAGGAACATGCACGGAAGCCAGGAATAGGCCTGGTAACCACATACCCAATAAGTGGCGTTCAGCAGAAAGGAAGGACTGACATTTGTCAGTTCTATACTGTACCTTTACTGCTCCACAGATAGGGGCCCTTACCCTTCCAGTTGCAGTTGCAGTCAATGCTCTTTGATTCCAGAAGCAAACATCAGGATCCCTCTCCCAATCACTGAGGAGCCATCGGTGTATAGAATCAAATCTTTGGCAGAGTAATAGCCAACAGGATGCGATCGGTCTCCATGTTCTTGATTTAAGACTGTTATCATGTGTTTCACATTGACATGCAGGGCGAATTGTCCAATTATATCAGTGATTCTTAATGTAGGTGCAGTACACAAAGTCACCTTTAAAGTTTACAACTTTCAGTTGTTCTTCATTAAGAGTCAAAGGGCTGCCTGAGCACTTCTTGTCCTTCAGCAGATTATTGAGTGGTTGAGCAACGGTTGACTGACCTGCTACCAGCTTATGAATACATTAATTCGCAATAGTTACATCCACATAGTTGTCAATCTCTTTGTTACATTACTGTCATTCTCAGATCAGTCACTAGGGGACCCTGTAGAGTCCACATCATGTCCACCCTATAATTCCTTGGGAGTCAAGATGGTGTGGCTGTTCCCGGAATCCTGTATTCTCCTGAGTTCAGGTGGTGGTGCTATACAGGGAGACTGTTTGACGCGAACTGTAATTCCTTAAGTGGAGTTTCAGAATTAGGTGTTTCCCAGGACGGAATACCAGCAGTATCATCACGAGCAGGACTGCTCAGAGTCCCGGCGCGCTTTTCTAGTTTGCTTTGAAATTTCATACAATGGATATCAATTGAACTAGCATTCTTTCGCTCATTCAGTTAATGCAAAGATTTTCACTGTCTCTATCAGACTGTTTTTGTAATTTATCACCTATGCCATTTCTTTTGATTAGCAAAAAAAACTTTGCTTGCTTCATTAACTTTTCAATTACTCACACATTTTAAAACGCTCGTTTTTAATCATTCCATTCATCCTTTCTACGGAGGATGGTAACTACAATGAAAATGTTAGTCAATCTGAAAGACCTTACATACTTTTATTACTTTTGCAGTCAAGAGAGTATCATTGTCGCTAGGTAGTTTCCAAGGGAAACTCGGGATGATTTCCTTCAATAAACATTCAGTTACCATAACTGCATCATTCTTTCTACATTGTGAAAAACCATCAATAACAAATTTATATCTATATCCTTCACTCGAAGGTAATTCTATAAAAATCCATCTGTAAATGCATGAACATTTCATCAGAGGGTGGTGTATGAGATCTGAGTTTTCCTGGATTTTGTAAAATACATATCATACATTGTTCACAAACTTGATTTACAGCTTGTGATAAACCAGGGGCGTACCACGTTTGATTTATACGATTTCACAATCCTCTCTTCAGCCTCCGGGGAAAGATTTCCAGCGAAGCCAAAATAAGCCGTACAGTAAAGATAACAATGCCACTTACTGAGTTGTAGATCTGAGCAAAATCTAGAGAAATCTCCAAAGGCTTTCAAGGTACTCTCAGAAAAATCCTCCAAACTCTTTGATAAGTGGGTGGTGAGTAAGTGCCACTTATACAAAACAGGTTGACTACTACTGAAATACAGTAGTGTTTTCCCCTAGTGACTCTCTGGTATACACATTATCCCTCAGGAGTGCAGGTATTAGTAGCTCACATTTTACAAAATAAGTTGCTTCCACATAAGTTTACAGGCACTTCTGGAGAAAGTACAAAGGTATGATATAAATCCTGGTCTCCAATGCTAACCTCCACCAAGTCTGACAGCCTTGTAGCAGTTGGACTATAGCTCTCTTCCAGAGTGCTGGTGCAGGTGCAGGTGCTATTCCAAAAATAAGTCTATTGCAGCGAGAAAGCCCTTTGTGACTGTTCATTGTGATAATCACTTTGGACTCTTCTTCCATCTCCATCTGTAGGTAGGCCTCAGCTAAGTCCACTTTCCTTAAGTGTTTCCCTCCAGAAAGGTTTTCTAAGGTATCTCCTATCCTGAGCAGAGGGTTTTGACCTAGAAACATAGAAAACCTACAGCACAGTACAGGCCATTCAGCCCACAAAGCTGTGCCAAACATGTCCTTACCTTAGAACTACCTGGGCTTACGCAAAGCCCTCGAGTTTTTAAGCTCTTCATCCAGGAGTCTCTTAAAAGACCCTATCGTTTCCGCCTCCCACCACCGCTGGCAGCCCATTCCATGCACTCACCACTCTCTGTGTAAAAAACTTAGCCCTGACATCTTCTCTGTACCTACTTCTAAGCAGCTTAAAACTATGCCCTCTCATGCTAGCCATTTCAACCCTGGGAAAAAGCCTCTGACTATCCACACAATCAATGCCTCTCATTATCTTGTACACCTCTATCAGATCACCTCTCATCCTCCGTTGCTCCAAGGAGAAAAGGCCAAGTTCACTCAACCTATTCTCATAAGGCATGCTCCCCAATCCAGGCAATATCCTTGTCAATCTCCTCTGCACCTTTTCTATGGTTTCCACGTCCTTCCTGTAATGAGGCGACCAAAATAGAGCACAGTACTCCAAGGGGGGTCTGACCAGGGTCATACAGAGTAGGGGTCCCAGAACAGATCCCTGAGGCACACCACTGGTCACCAGCCTCCCTGCAGAACATAACCCATTTACAACCACTCTTTGCCTTCTGTGGGCAAGCCAGTTCTGGATCCACAAAGCAATGTGCCCTTTGATCCCATGCCTCCTTACCTTCTCAATAAGCCTTGCATGCAGTACCTTATCAAGTGCATTGCTAACATCCATATACACATCTACGGCTCTACCTTCATCAATGTGTTTATTCATATTCATATTATTCATAATCATATTATGCCTCTCCAAACGTTCATAAATTCTGCTTCTCAAGATCTTCTCTGTCAACTTACCAACCACTGAAGTAAGACTCACTGATCTATGATTTCCTGGGCTATCTCTACTCCCTTTCTTGAATAAGGGAACAACATCCGTAACCCTCCAATCCTCTGGAACCTCTCCCGTCCTCATTGATGATGCAAAGATCATCGCCCGAGGCTCAGCAATCTCCTCCCTCGCTTCCCACAGTAGCCTAGGGTACATCCTGTCTGGTTCCGGAGACTTATCCAACTTGATGCTTTCCAAAAGCCCTAGCACATCCTCTTCCTTAATATCTACATGCTCAAGCTTTTCAGTCCGCTGCAAGTCATCCCTACAATTGCCAAGATCCTTTTCCATAGTGAATACTGAAGCAAAGTATTCATTAAGTACCTCTGCCATCTCCTTCGGTTCCATACACACTTTTCCACTGTCACACGATTGGTCTTATTCTCTCAAGTCTTATCCTCTTGCTCTTCACATACTTGTAGAATGCTTTGGGGTTTTCCTTAATCCTGTCCACCAAGGCCTTCTCATGGCCCCTTCTGGCTCTCCTAATTTCATTAAGCTCCTTCCTGCTAGCCTTATAATCTTCTAAATCTCTATTACTACCTAGATTTTTGAACCTTTCGTAAGCTCTTCTTTTCTTCTTGAGTAGATTTACAACAGCCTTTGTACACTATGGTTCCTGTACCTTTCCATCCTTTCCCTATCTCACTGGAATGTACCTATGCAGAACCCCACGCAAATATGCCCTGAACATTCGCCACATTTCTTCCATACGTTTCCCTGAGAACATCTGTTCCCAATTTATGCTTCCAAGTTCTTGCCTGATAGCCTCATATTTCCCCTTACTCCAATTAACGCTTTCCTAACTTGTCTGTTCCTATCCCTCTCCAATGCTATGGAAAAGGAGATAGAATTATGATCACTATCTCCAAAATGCTCTCCCACTGAGAAATCTGACACTTGACCAGGTTCATTTCCCAATACCAGATCAAGTACAGCCTCTCCTCTTGTAGGCTTATCTACCTATTGTGTCAAGAAACCTTCCTGAATGCACCTAACAAACTCCACCCCATCTAAACCCTTCACTCCAGGGAGATGCCAATCGATATTTGGGAAATTAAAATCTCCCACAACAACCCTGTTATTATCACACCTTTCTAGAATCTGTCTTCCTATTTGCTCCTTGATGTCCCTGTTACTATTGGGTGGTCTATAAAAAACACCCAGTAGAGTTATTGACCCCTTCCTGTTCCTAACTTCCACCCACAGAGACTCAGTAGACAATCCGTCTATGACTTCCTCCTTTTCTGCAGCCCTGTCACTATCTCTGATCAGCAGTGCCACCTCTTTTGCCTCCCTCCCTGTCCTTTCTGAAACATCTAAAGCCTGGCACTTGAAGTAACCATTCATGCCCCTGAGCCATCCAATCTCTGTAATGGCCACAACATTGGAGCTCCAAGTGCTGATCCACGCTCTAAGCTCATCCACTTTGTTCATAATACTCCTTGTATTAAAAATAGTTACATCTCAAACCATCGGTCTGAGTGCATCCCTCCTCTATCCCTGCCTATCCTCCCTCTCGCACTGTCTCCAAGCTTTCTCTATTTGTGAACCAACTGCCTCTTCCTCTGTATCTTCAGTTTGGTTCCCAACCCCAGCAATTCTAGTTTAAACTCTCCCCAATAACCTTTGCAAACCTTTGCATGTGTGCCCCAAAACAGGTCCCAATGATCCAGAAATCCGAATCCCTACCCCCTGCTCCAATCTCTCAGCCACACATTTATCCTCCACCTCATTCTATTCCTATACTCAATGCCATGTGGCACAGGCAGTAATCCCAAGATTACTACCTTTGAGGTCCTGCTTCCCAACTTCCTTCCTAACTCCCTGTAGTCTTTTTTCAGGACCTCCTCCCTTTTCCCACCCATGTCGTCGATACCAATATGTAGCACAACCTCTGGCTATACTCCTTCCCACTTCAGAATATCGTGGACGCAATCAGAAACAGCCCAGACCCTGGCACCTGGGAGGCAAACTACCAAACAGATACACCCGCTGTGCTCCTGGCCAATATAAACTACCCCGCATTCACAGGTAATCCAGGAAAAGCCAGTCGTCCGGAGTCCCAGATCACCTCTGACCTGCATAAGATTTGATTTGAGCTTCCATACCGATTTGTGGATGGTATTAATCTGGTATTTCTTCAGGATCCTGGCAATCCTTCCAGAAACCATGGAAATATAGGTAAGACAGGCAGTTGCAATGGGTTCCTCATTGTTGGGTTTCCTGGTTTTCCCCGGATTAATACCATTCACAAACCCGCAATGAAGCTCAGATCACAGCTTACGCGGGTCAAAGATGACCTGGAACTTCAGACAGCTGGCAGTTACAGAATCAAGGAGCACAGGAGATGTACCTGTTTGAGTTACCCGGAGAAATCGGCGATAGCAGAAAATTGAATTTGCAATGACCACAGGATTGACTCGAACAGCACAAGACTACTGTGCCACACCAATGGCTTTTGGGACTGCCTAGTGAAGCAGACATTGGTACAAAACTAAAGGGGAAGAATTTTAGCAAAGATGAAGGTCTCGCTCTAGGTAAGAACTGGAATTTGTAAACAAGGAGGAACAGCAGAAACATGATTGGATGAAGATTTGCCAATCAGGAAGATCAGGTGACAGAGGTGTAAACACCACCAGACTAGTCATGCCCAAGCATCACCCCTGATGAAGATGGCAAGAGTTTGTCATTGAAACGGTTAAAATTGATAGTTGTACCCAGCTGGAACCCCGAGAAGAGTTAATTTGACATATACGCCAGGAAAGCACTAGATCCTTTTGCAAGTTTTCTTTTGTTAAATTTTTTAAATTGCTAAACCAGTTATAGTTCTTCATTAGATCCTTCATGGCCTATCCCCTCCTGTTCATACAGGCTCCTTTGGCCTAAGAGCACCATCTCAACATCACACTCCTTGGCTGCAGCTACTCAAACTCAGCTGCCATTTGTTACATCTGTAACTACCTACCTTGATCCCAACTGCTCCCCAAATCTCAACCCCTTTTCCAGTCAACCCTTCCCAAAATTCCATCTGCCTGCTAATGCCTCATTTACCGAATGAAGCACAAACACTTAATTACACATTTGCTTCCTCTGATTCACATCTTACAGCTGAGATTTTGATTTCTGGTTATATCAAAACTCCTCAAACATTAAAGTTCAAAATAAAATTTATCAGAGTACATACAGGTCACCATATATAACCCTGAGATTCTTTTTCTGCGGGCATACTGAGCAAATTTATGCAACTGTAACTCTAAACAGCATCAATGGACAACAAACTGTGCTAATACAAATAGAAGAAAATAGCAATTAGTAATAAGCATGAAATTTTACATTCAGATGCGAGTCATAGACATCAGCCAGCTTTAAACTCCTGCGAAATTCTAGGTTCCAACCTAATGCCAAAGGAAAAATCTGACAATTTTCTTGGCTGCTTCTCTTGGAAAACAGAAACTTTTCAACATTCCTAAATTGTTACAAGTTTTATTTTCAGTTTAGTTTCACATTTTGATTGATATTTATTCTTTTCAATTTCTGTCCAGAGGCAACATCCAAACCTAACTTGGAGAGGCAAACTACAGGAATCTGATATACTGCTGTTTTAACAACCTAGGGGACAAAGTGCTAAAATCAGACAACTACGTATACAAGAGGACTTGTTACATTTAACTCATGATTTTCTGCACACTCAGACTACGATTTCCACAACATTAAAGATCATGCTACAGCTACAGAATCAATATGTCAGGTTTCAGAATTTCTATTTTCAGACTTCCATTCAAAAGCCATACTACAACATTTTCTACTGTTAAAAAATTCTAATACCAACAGCAAATTCTCAGAATTTTTATTGTCAATCATATTTCAAAATAATTAGATAAATTTAAGCACTAATTAGAAAGGTTGTTCAAATGTATGAAGGCATCTTCTGCTGCAAAAAAAAACAAGTTGTCTGAAGAGGACATATCAAGAGGATTCACAAGATCTATAAACACTGTTTGCCCCTGAAAAATCAAAGCAGTAAGGTGCCTACTACAAGTCATTTCTGACTATGTGTCTGCAAACAAGGGATAATGTGACATTAAAAACTAGTTATATTTGTGCTTTCACAATGACATGAAATTGTTCTTTTCCTCAGAAAATAGAACAGTAATTACTTTCCAGAAGCCTTGACTGTATCATATTATCATGTCTATCCTGCCTTGGAACTGGACAGCTGGATGGGTGCATGCTCTGGGAGAAGAGATGGGAAAACATACAATTACATTCAGCAATTTTTTTTGTGCCTTATAGAGAGATTAAAGAAGTCAGAGTTATGGGGAACTGGTACACAAGGCGAGTTGAGGCCAGCGCAGTTCAGCTATGATGATATTGAACGGCAGGAAGGGTTGAAGGACCTGCTGACCTATTCCTGCTTCTATTTTTCTCATTTTTACCTGTATTACTTTCCAATTGTACATATTGAAGCTGTTTGAAGCACTCATTTGGCAAATAATTTCTGAATCATTATCTACACACACAAGCATGACTTGTGGTTATCTGGTATCAGCTCTTGAAATTGTATCTAAATGAGTGTTGCTTTGCCAAATTTGCTGCAAGAAAAAAGCAAACATCACCAGTCACAGAAAGCACATTAAAATAGCATCCTTAATTAGACACGCATCCTCTTATGTTTCCAGCGTTTATATCCCAGCCTCATACTACATCCTTCCATCTAACCCAGTTCCTTCTCCTTTCCCCTGCCTACTCCCCACACTGGACAGAATGTCACATTTCATGTGTGATATCAAAACAAAAGACAATTTATGGCAAAGATCTGTCACAACTTTCATTCATGTCACTATCGATGGTCTCCTCTTGTGCCATGATGCAGTCACCTTCAAGGTGGAAGAGCAACACCATGTATTCTGTCAGGGTAGCCTCCAACCTGACTCCAGTTAAAAATAAAATCCCTCTCTCTTCTCCGCAATGACTTCTTATCTCTTCTCACCCGCCAATTACCTCTCCCGGTGCCCCGCTCCTTCCCTTTTGCCTATGGTCCACTCTGCTCTCCTATCAGACTCCTACCTTTCCAGCCATTTACCTTTCCTACTCACCTGGCTTCACCTATCACCTTCAAGCTATCACACACAAAATGCTGGAGGAACTCAGCAGGCCAGGCAGCATCTATGGAAAAAAGTACAGTCGATGTTTTGGGCCAAGACCCTTCAGAAGGACTGGAGAAAAAAAAGATGAGGAGTAGAGTTAAAAGGTGGGGGGAGGGGAGGGAGAAACACCAGGTGATAGGTGAAACTGAGCGTAAACACAAAATAATATGCAGATGCTGGCATCCGAAACGTCGACCGATCTTTTTCCACAGATGCTGCCCGACCTGCTGATTTCCTCCAGCGTGTTGTGAGGTGAAACTGAGAGGGGGAGGGGTGAAGTAAAGAGCTGGAAAGTTGATCGGTGAAAGAGATATAGGGCGAGAGAAGGGGGAATCTAATTGGGTAGAAAGCCATGGAAGAAAGAAGAGGGGTGAGGAACACCAGAGGGAGGTGATGGGCAGGCAAAGAGATAAGGTGAGGGAGGGAAAAGGGAATGGGGACTGGTGGGGGGTGGGGGGGGTGGAGGAGTTTGAGAAATCAATTTTCATGCCATCAGGTTGGAGACTTCCTAGACGGAATATAAAGTGTTGTTCCTTCTAGCTACCCTCCTTCCCCTCCCCCACCTTTTTATTTTAGCATCTTCCCCTTCTTTCCCTGTCTTGAAGATGGGTCTCGGTCAGAAATGTCGACCATTTGTTCATTTCCATTGATGCTGCATGACCTGCTGAGTTCCTTCAGCATTTTGTACGTCTCGCTTTGGATTTCCAGCATCTGCAGAATTTATCTTGTTTACAACTTTCATTTGTTGATGTAAATCAGTGTTTTGCATTGTCAGTTGATATAAAAGAACTATTGATATCCTTATCATTTGTATGGTATTATTCTCTGTATCATGCCACAAAGAAGCTTCAAAGGCATTATGTATTTGGCTCAATGCATGATTATAAGGTTTCAAAATGATCAAGCCAATTGAAGTTGGAACTGTTTTTCTGTCTCTTTTTACTCATGCTCAGTTAGCCACATTACAAAAAAATTCCCACAAAGCTACCGAGAGCAACCATACCAAAAATGCAGAAGGCATCATTTATAGATCACATAGATTTTATTTATTTTCCATTCATGAAAGCCAGTAAGTGCACGAAGATCACAACTCAACTTTAAAAAGCTCTAAACATAAGCTGTATGGATCCTAATGCCCTTCCCTTGGGCAACATTAGTGGCATGGAGAGGGGAGACTTGCAGCATGGGCAACTGCCGGTCTTCCATACAACCTTGCCCAGGCCTGCGCCTTGGAAAACTTCCAAGGCGCAAATCCATGGTCTCACAAGACTAACAGATGCCTATTATTAAAAAATTTTGAGTTAAAAATCAGAACTTTTTGGCAATAATGAATCTGCAAGCTGTCTTAATGTACATGACTGCACTCCATCTCCAAAATGGTGGTGTTCAGGACTTCTAGCACAACTCCAGCAAAAATCAGAAGAAACTATACGTTAGTAATTTGGAAGACCAAATAATAAAACTAAACCTGGCTAAAGAAGCAGTCAATAGTCCAGTACAAAGAGTCATTAGTTAACAAACTAAAAGGCCAATTATCTTAACTACATATGGTTCAAGTTGACCATCACCAATCTTTGGCACAATCCATGCTTATGTCGATACTCACAGAGCTTTTGCATTTTAATTATTTTATTTGCTAGTTAATTCTGATCATGGGAAAACTACTCCAAAACAAAGTAGGTTCTCCATTGTTGGAGATCATTTGCATACTGTTTTGTTACACATACAGTTGAAGCAAAATTGAAGGAGCTCTTGCCCAGGTGGCCTAGAATTTACAGAATGGCAAAGATTACAGACTGAAAGGTTTGCAAAGTGGCAAAACACAAGTCCTCTCATTCTTCTTCAGGAAACATTTCTAAGGAGCTTCCCGAAAGAGTAAAGATAGAAAATCCAAAATGGGACAGGTACAGGAGGTTTTGACAATCTTAATGCATTTGAATGTTGACACTTGAACAAAAAGTAAAGAGTAAAGTGTACAAATCCAAAGCCACTTATAAGCATAAAACTGTGATAAGGCCATCAAAGGAAATATGAGCCAATATGAGACAAAAAGTAGAGGCAAATGACAAAGTTTAGATCCTAAAATATTCAGTAGCCTTCACTTGAGAATTGACAATGCAAGCAGCAGCAGAGGGTTTGCAGTGGGCTGGATAGAAATGAAAAAAGGGTACTTAAGAGGAGGAGGAGAAGATGGCAGCGCGACTCAGCGCGCACCCTCTCTGGTGAATGATATCTGTAATCTGTCAAGTAGGGGACCGTGCACAATTCTGATTTGATGGAGACAGACGTGAGAGTACGTAGGAACATTTGGAGAAACTTCTGAAATGCCCGCTTCGCTGCCGCTGCTACTGTGTGGTAACCGGAATCTCCGGAGCAGAAGGCCCCGAATCCTCGGCTTTGCTTGTTTTGGCGGCCGGGGCTAGGTCGAAGGCGCTCGGCAGAGGATGGCGCTTGGGAGGCTGTATCAGAGCGGCTGGTTGGAGGCTCAAAGTTTTCAGATGGACGGACTCGGTGTCGGCTGTGGCCAGCTGCTTCCAATGCATCGGCAGTTTGTCGGTGCCTGGAGGTTTATGACAGGGAGTTCCTCCCTTTGTCGCCTGCTATCGGGGACTCGGGAGTCAATCGACTCGGGACTTTGAGACTTTTTTTTTTACAGTGCCCATGGTCTGCTTTTCATCAAATTATGGAATTGTTTTGCACTGCTGTAACTATATGTTATAATTATGTGGTTCTGTCAGTGTTAGTCTTTGGTTTGTCCTGTTTTCTGTGATATCACTCTGGAGGAACATTGCATCATTTCTTAATGCATGTATGCATTTCTAAATGACAATAAAAGAGGACTGAGTGTTTTCATAATCTAAAAGACTGGAGGGTTAAGATGAAACAAGACGAATCCTGAATTACCACCGTAAGTACAAGTGGAAACAACAGAAGGTCTGATCATAATCTTGCAATCCTCTTTGGTTCAGGAGGGGTTGCCAAACTAATGGATGCAAAATGTTACACCCTTCTCTTAAAAAAGTGTAAAAATAAACCCAGCATTAGAGATTTGCAACACAGATACAAAATTAGCTTAAGCAGGGATGGCAAGATTTTAAACAGATGCTTATCAAATTGGTTATAAAGCTACAATGTGTCCAAAAGGGCTCTTTCTGATATACATTAATGATAGCATCACACACAAAATGCTGGAAGAACTTGGCTAGTCAGGCAGCATCTACAGAGAAGAATAAACAGTCGATGCTTTGGACCGAGACCCTTCATCAGCACTGGAAAGGAAGGGGGAAAGACACCACAAAAAGATGGTTGAGGGAGGGAAAGGAGTACAAACTGGCAAATAATAGGTGAAACTAGCTCAAGGGGAAGGTAAGTAGGTGAAGGAGGAGGACAAAGTGAGAAGCTGGGAGGTGACAGGTGGAAGAGTTAAAGAACAGAAAAAGCAGGATAAGAGAGGACAGTGGTCCATGGAAGAAAGGGAAGGAAGGGGGGCACTCGAGAAAGGTAGGTGAGGAGAGAGGAAGGGGAAAGTGGAGAGCCAGAATGGGGAATGGAAAAAGAGAGAAGGGTGAGGGGGAGGGAAGAAATTACCAGAAGACTGAAAAATCAATGTACCTGCCACAAGGTTGGAGACTACCAAGGCAGAATACGAGTTGTTGCTCCTCCAACCTAATAGTGACCTCATCATGGTAGTAGAGAAGGCCACACCGGGAGCACCAGATACAGTAGAAGACCCCAACAGACTCGCAAGTGAAGTGGTTTAGGGGTAGCTGTAGCACTTGCCCAGTTGTAAGGGTAAGTACTCGGAGGGAAATTAGTGGGCAGGAATGAGTGGACAGGAAGTCGCGTAGAGAGTGATCCCTGTGGAAAGCAGGGGGGAGGCAGAGGGAAAGATGTAGTTCGCAGTAGGATCCCTTTGAAAAAGGAGGAATTGACAGATACTGATCTACTGGATCGAAAAGCTTATAAAACCTTGGTATTCTTACTAATTAAGTATAAAAAGTTATAGAATCTCACAGATCATTACACTTTGCAGGTGAACAATGTTCAACTCTGGGTACCAAATTTTATGAAGGATGACAAGTCATGTGGACACTACAAAGGATATTTACTATGCAGAACTCAGGTGAAAAAGGTGAATTACCTTTGAGGGCAAAGAACGTATGAGGAGAGATTTCATTGAGATGTTCAGAATCATTGAGTTCTAACAAAATAAAGATGAACCACTTACACAGATCGATCAAAAGATCATTGGTTGACATGACCTTGAAGATTCTGAAATTATGTTGAATGCAAAATTGAAAATAACTTTCAAGGAAACATTGAATAAGTGTGTGAATGATGAAAGTACACAGAGCTGAAGGGAACATAGGGTGTTGGATTCATCAGGTAACTCTGGCAAAGAGCTAGCACAAGATTAACTATAATCTTTTATCTAGTTCAAACCCAAAAAAAAGTAGTCTGTATAATCTAACAGATAATACAATATTAGGTAGAAAATTACATCTGGTCCACTACATCTTCAGCTGTCAGCATTAACTCCAATTCTAATGAAACTTCTTATCACTGATAGATTGTAATGATGCCACAAAATGCATCAGTAAAGTTAAGATACTCACCATAACTACCATAAAGTGTAAAATAAAGCATTCATGTGTTCTAAATTCCATTTAAATTGTAATTAACCTTGCTATCCAATCTGGACAGAATTCTTACTTTAACCATTTTCAATTTGGAGATTTATTAGAAATATTTCATGTCCCTCAAATACAGCGACATTCATAAAAATAACTGTCAGAAGTATGACCATTAGTACAGCAAAATTAACTGTAAATCTTAGCATATTTTGAAACAAATGAAGATTTTTAGGGAGATACTGATTCTCTCAAACATCGAAGCACAAATGAATTAACGAGTACATATTAATATATTAATACGCAGCACAAATTAGTACATATTAATATGTACTCACAATATTAAAATTTTGCCTTATGCAGCTGACCATAACAGCACAGGTATTAATAATGTTTTAAATACTAAAGCAGATCCTTAAATTATACATTAAAAGTTTGAATTAAAGTCTAAAATATTCATAAATATTGCAGCTAACCTCCTGGCATACTTGAACATTATGCTAAAATACTTTATAATGAAATATCAAATCAAGGGCCTGGAATGTAAGAAAATACAACCAAACAACATTTAATAGGTCTGTATATCAACATAGAAAATAAAATGGAGAAATTTGAAATCTTTCTCCTGCTCTCAGGTTATCTCCTTTACATAGATCAGCTGATTATCAAAGCCCTTCACTGCTGCCTCTCAACCAGCTTCAGTATCAGCCTATGACAAGTGCACCACAGGGGTTAGTATCAGTACGTTTGTTGTTTGTCATACAAATATTGGATATAAATGTAGGACGAAAAAGACTTTGCAGATGGCATGAAAATTGATGGCGTTTGTAAACAGTAAGACTAGCAGGATATAGATCAGGTGGAAAACTAAACATATTATTTGCAGATAGAATTTAATCCCAACTTGCACACAGTGATGCATTTTGTAGAGTCAAATAAGAGTACAATATATACAGTAAATGGTAGAGCACTAAGGAATGTTGATGAACAGAAATAGAGACACATACAACAGTGGAAGACAAATATGGCACCCTTGCCTTCACAGTTCATGGTAAAGAACATAAACGTTGGAACACAAGGTTGCAACTTTACCAAACATTTCACGAGCCCGTCCTCGTTTGGTGATCAGAGGTAGAAAGGATCAGTAGCTTTAAATTCCTTGCATTATCATATCAGAGGACCTGTTCTGGGATCAGCACGTGAATGACATCACAAGGACACAACAGTATATCAACTTTCTTAGAAGTCTGTATAAATTCAGCATGCCATCAAAACCTTTTACAACTTCTATAGATACAGTGTAGAGTACCCTAAGTAGTAGCATAATGGCCTGCTTGGGAAACACCAATACCAGGGAATGGAAAACACTACAGAAGGTAGTGGATGCAGCTCTGTCCATCGCAGGCAAAGTCCTCCCCACCACTGAGCACACTTACATGGAACGTCCCAACAAAAAAGTAGTACCCAAAGATTCACAGACCCAGCCACCCCCCCACCCACCCCCCACACACACACACACACACACACACACAATCTGGGTCAAGCTTTCTTCGTGCAACTACCAACATTCTTTTGGAGATGCTCTTGGTAAAGTCCCACAAACTCAAAAGTACATCACATTCTTGTATCTTTAAGATTAACAGTAACAGTAAGTGCTTCAATACATTTTCACTAGTTACAATGACATCATTTAGTTCAGTATTTTAAATTGACAATGCTTCCTTAGTTACATACCTCCAGTGGGAGTTACCTCTGAATGTTCAAACACCCCTGCTGAGACAAACTAATTGACACAGATATTCTACAAACTTCCAAAGATATTTCATTCACCCAAAATTAATGTTGCCAGGGCTGTCACTGAGTACACAAATATCCTGAGTATGTAAAAAAAAAACTACTGATTGCCTTTCTCTGTGACCATGCTTAATATGCTGAATGACAACATCAGTCTGGTCTGCCAGGTTGAACTTAAGTCACAATAGTGCAAATAACTTAGCTTGTGTGGCCTTGTTTGATGCAGGCCAATTAACACAACCCCAACGTCTTAATGTTCAGCTGATGCATATGCAACATCTCATGGTCACCATTTTGAAAACCATATCTCTTAGTCTGTGAGTTATATAAGGTATTAACTTCAATATACTGCTTGCAACTTGCAATTTACATCAAGAACTGAAGACTAGTTCGCGTATGAATTACCATCTGCTATATTGACATGACTCCACAATACTCCCTAACACTAGCATCAGGCAGAAGGCACAGAAGCCTTAGGTTCAGGAATATTTATTATTCTACAGCCATCAGGCTCTTGAACCGGTGTGGATAACTTCACTCCACACAATTCTGAAATTGAGTCATATAATTCTAATAAGTCATTCATAGAATCATTAATGACATATAGAAGTGATTCTGTGATCAGATCAAAAATGCAGGCTGAGTCGGTAGTAAGAAAAGCAAATGCAATGTTAGCACTTATTTCAAGAGAACTAAAATATACAAGCAAAGATGTAATGTTGAGGCTTATAAGGCATTGGTGTGATCACATTTGGATGGAATATTGTTAACAGTTTTGGGCTCCTTATCTTATCGAAGAAAGGATGTGCTGGCATTGGAAAGGGTCCAGAGGAAGCTCTCAAGAATGATTGCTGAAATTAAATGAAGAGCTCTTGATAAGCCTGTGCTCAATGAAGTTTAGAAGAATGAGGGGGGGATCTGTTTGAAACCTATCGAATACTGTAAAGCCTAGATAGAGTGGACATTGAGAGGGTGGTTCCAATAGTGGAAGAGTTTAGGACCAGAGAGGCAGGCTCGGAATACAAGGATGTCCCTTCAGGACAAAGATGAGGAGGAATTTCTATAGCCAGTAAGTGGTGAATCTATGGAATCCACTGCTACAGATGACTGTAGAGGCAGAAGATAAGTTCTTGACTAGCAAGCACATCAAAGGTTACAGGGTAAAGGCAGAAGAACAGAGTGAGACGGATAATAAATCAGCATGATCAAATGGTAGGGCAGACTTGATAGGCTGAATGGCCAAATTTCGTTCCTATATCTTATGGTCTTACGATCAACAAACTCACTTTCAAGTATGCTTTACAACTCATGATCTCAGTATTATTTTCTATTTGTACAATTTTACTTTGTTTCATATTGGTTGTTTGTTAGTCTTTGTGTATAGTTTTTTATAGTGTATTTCTTTATTTTATCTGTAAATGGCAATAAGAAAATGAATCTCAAGGTAGTATATGCCACAAATTTTGATAATAAATTTACACTGAAACATTAGTCAGTCCACACACAGTAATGCAAGCACTGGGGGAAGGATGAGACTGAGGGGTGATAACTTTTAGGGTAGATAACTTTCCCCGATGATAGGGGTGTCAAAGATCAAGAACTTTTGGTTTTAAGGTGAGATGAAGGAATTTTAAAGATAAATGAAGTGTAATTTTTTTTCAACTACAAAGAATTTGAAGATATCAACAATCATCTTGAATATTACAATGACAATGAAGATTTGGAGGATTGAATCATCAAACATATTGTATGAAGCCAGTCTATCATTTGCACTTGGTGTCTGTGCTGATTTGTTCATTTACAGTCAATCATAAGAACACAGCAGCATACAGTGGAGGAATTACTCCATTGATATCTATTAGGAACTAATACACAGTTCTATAGTACTGTAGTAGTATTGGTAGTGTTCTGTTTTGTTCTGTATTTCATTTAAATACATAATTTGTTACTCAGATAAACAGTAGTTCCACAAACAAAAGAAAATCTGCAAATGCTGGAAATCGAATACAACACACACAAAATGCTGGAGGAACTCAGCAGGCCAGGCAACATCTATGGAAAAGAGTAAGCAATCAGCATTTCAGGCCGAGACCCTTCCTCAGGACTCAATTAAACAGTTATAGTTCGTTAAACAGTAGTCGTCTTTTTTCAAGATTCAAAGATTCAAAAAACTTTATTGTCATTCTAACCATACATCAGCTCTGCAGGACAGAATGAGACAGCGTTCCTTGGGGCAGCGCAATCATAACATAACAAACACAACACTAAATAATAAACATAACAATAAATAGTAAAACACAACAGCCACATGTCAGTTAAATCAGTTATAAGTGTCCAGTGCGAGTTAAAAGTGTCCAAAGCAGAGTCAGGTAGAGCAGCTATTTAGCAGTCTGACTGCCTGTGGGAGGAAGCTGTTTAGTAGCCTTGTGGTTTTAGTTTTGATGCTCCTGTAACGTTTGCCTGATGGCAGAAGAACAAACAGTTCATGGAGAGGGTGTGAGGGGTCTTTTATACCCTTTTAACTATTCCCCCAAAAACTTCAGCTAATTGGGGCAACCACTTAATTCGGGCAAAATGTAAAGATCCCGCGTATCCCAATTAACTGTAATCCACTGTATTTACAATACTGTGGCGACCCACTTTCTGACACCCACGAACCGGCTCACGAAACAGCGCGCGCAGGCAGAGGGCGGGCAGCAAAAAGGGCGGGAACGGAAAGGCTATAAAGCGGGCCGCGAAGTTTGAATAAACCTCTTTCATCGCAACTCCAACTCACCGACTCCGTGTGGTTATTCTAGCGCTGTGTGTAGCACATCGCTACAATTGGTGACCCCGATGGCCCAAACGACATTTGGACCAGAGTTGACCGACGCTGCATCTGTTCACGCAGTTTCGTTAGAACTGCCAGGCTTCTGGACGCTGCGACCCCATTTATGGTTCGAACAAGCAGAAGCACAATTCCACATTCGGCAGATAACCTCGGAGTCCACTCGCTACTACTACGTGCTGAGCTCCCTCGACCAGGAGACTGCTGCACAAGTTGAGGAGTTTATACAGTCGCCCCCGGAGGACGGCAAATACACAGCATTCAAAACCCTGCTCATAAGGACTTTCGGACTCTCACGGCGCGAACGAGCACGCCGCTTAATGCACCTGGATGGTTTGGGAGACAGGCCGCCATCAGCATTAATGAACGAGATGCTGGCCCTGGCTGAAGGACACAAACCCTGCCTCATGTTTGAGCAGGCATTCTTACAGCAACTGCCCGAGGACATATGCCTGCTGCTGTCCGACGCAGATTTCAGCAAACCCCGGGAGGTGGTGGCCCGAGCAGATGTGCTGTGGAATGCCAGGAAAGAGAGAGGGGCATCCGTCGCACAGATCACCAAGCCGCGTGCCCAACGACAGATCAGACCGAGCCCGGCAGCAGAGCCTACAAAACCCGGCGACGGGAGTGAGGAGCCCAACGAACAATGGTGTTTCTACCACCAGCGGTGGGGCACGGAGGACCGCCGCTGCAGACCGCCCCGCAAATTCCCGGGAAACGCCAAGGCCCAGCCGCTGCCGATCGCTACGGCGGCTGGCCATCAGGACAGCCTCCTGTACGTCTGGGACAAGCAGTCGAGACGCCGCTTTTTGGTCGACACCGGAGCGGAGATCAGCGTCTTACCTCCAACGAGTTACGACACCCGCAACAGAGAACCGGGACCCACCCTGAGGGCCGCTAATGGGAGCACAATACGAACCTACGGCACCCGCACGGTGCGGCTGCAGTTCAACTCCAGACCTACCATACAGGCCCTGTCCCAGGGGGTGGACTATGCAGCTCTGGCAGAGGCACAGCAGGTAGACGCTGAGATCCCCAGTTACAGGACTGCAGTCTCCGGTTTGCAGCTCCAAGACCTCCCCATAGGCCCAGGTGAGAGGACCCTACTATGTGACGTAGCTACTGGCCAACCCCGCCCCGTCGCCCCAGCAGCCTGGCGCCGGCGGGTGTTCGAATCCATTCACAACTTAGCGCACCCCTCCATCAGGACAACTGTCCGGCTGGTCTCCAACAGGTTCGTGTGGCATGGACTTCGTAAACAGGTCAGTGAATGGGCCAAAACGTGTATGCAGTGCCAAACAGCCAAGGTGCAGCGGCACACCAAGGCTCCACCGCAGCGGTTCGAACCCACCCGCCGGAGGTTCGACCACATCCATGTGGATATCGTAGGGCCCCTGCCAGTGTCACGAGGAGCGCAGTACCTCCTAACTATGATAGACCGGTTCACCAGATGGCCAGGGGCGGGAACGGAAAGGCTATAAAGCGGGCCGCGAAGTTTGAATAAACCTCTTTCATTGCAACTCCAACTCACCGACTCCGTGTGGTTATTCTAGCACCATGTGTAGCACATCGCTACAATACCATGTAAAGATGTTTCTCAACTCAGTCCTAAATTCAGTGTTTTCGTGCACAAAGTGGACAATAATGAGAATGAGATCTGTTCTTAATGGTTTCTTTGTAATGTACAAGGTTTAATGTTGCAATAGATATACATTGAAATTATTCAAGAACTTTCTGCAGAGGGGGTTGGAGAGAGGATTGTAAAGCACAACAAGCATACAGCCTGAAAATCTCCATTTAAGAAACTACAAGTTACATGATTTTGCAGTTCACCCACTTAAATCTGCCAGAAAGAAATATTCTCCACTGCATAATTTACTAATTCATCTAAAACGAACACATCATGGAGAACAATGTCACAGCCACCACCTTCCCTTTTCTCTCTAATTGCTTATTATTATTTCTCTTCCTTTGTATTTGCACAATTTGTTGTCTCCTGCACACTGGTTGAACGTCCAGGTTGGTGCAGTCTTTCATAGATTCAATGCTGACATAGATGTACTTACTTATAAACTTACTTTGAACTTTTCAAGATATCCATTTCAGAGAACACCACCACAGGAAAAAGATCCGAGCTACTCACGAGACCCCAGGAATCGTGCCCATAAATTGCCAGGACTCTTGCAAGAGCACATTAAACCACTTGATTAGTGATTGTAGCCAGAGACTTTTATGTATATTGGTGTTCCTCAATTGGAAACTCAAGCTCAGTTCAAGGGAAAAGCAGCAGCTCCAAAGCACAACCTCCACCACCTTACAACTCTCTGCATCAGGGGTTCCCAACCTGTGGTCCATAGACCACCTCGGTCAATGGTCGGGGTCCATGCCACAAAAAAGTTTTGGAACCCCTGCTCTACATCAAGAATAATGATGAGGCAATGTCTCAGTAAAGCGACAACCATCGTTAAGGACCGCTATCAACTAGGCCCTGCCCTCCTCGCACTACTACCTTCAGGCAGGAGGAAGAGGCTGGAGACCCACACCTCAAGGTTCAATAACACCTTTTTCTCCACTACCATCAGGTTCTTGAACCGATCCGAAAAACCCAAATCCAATCTCAGATTATATTTCCCTCAACTTGCACTAATGCTGCTATGTTAATTATTTTGACTATTTTGTTGTGGATATATAATGTATTGGGTGACGGGGTGGAGATACAATGAACATCATCTTCCCCACACAACCCAAGAGAAATGCATGCATAGGGCAACATCAACCACCACGCATGGTCCTTACTGCCTTTACAAGTCGTCATCAATCAAAAGATTATGAAGCTTCCTTCTAAAGTTTAGCTGCCTCAGAAATTTGTTGCCATATTATTGCAACAAATGAGGCCATTGGGCTCATGTCAGTTCCCAAAAGGGTACCCTCATCTCTTGTGCCGGGGGGGGTGGGGGGGGGGTGATGGGAATCACTGCAGCCTAATCCTGCATGCTTCCAAAAATGATCTAGCTACAAGACATCTCAAAGCACTAAAGGGTGTCACCAATGGAGTCGCCATAAAATCCTCCAAATCCATTGGCAGGATAAGAGAAGTAACATCAGCATCCTTTCCGAGATTAAAATTCCCTCCAATAATTCTTTAATCATACTTAGTTGGCAACTGTCCATCACTTGTAAACTGAGGCCAGAATGTCAAAAGTCACTCCACTCTATTCCAAGCTTTCACAAGAGATAATGAGATATACAAAAAAAAATTATCAAAACCCTCTGTTAAATAGTGAAACATCCCATTATTTCTGAAAAACCTATGATCTAAAACTGCTCAAAATGGAAAAGCAATATTTGGAACGACACTGGGACTTTTAAGTCCATAAATCTGGAGACCATAGAAGAACAGGATAAGCACAGAAACACACTCTCTCTCAAACTAATCACACGCCCTGTAGCGGTTACTTGAAAACAACCCAAAATCACTGAGAAACTGAGTACGGGAACTGACACTGTATGACGCACTTCCAAATAATTGAGTTCCAAGTTGACAAAGTATGTTTGATCCGTCATTATGAAATAAGCAAAGAGGAACAATCTTATACAGTGTTACAAAAAACTCTCAGAACTACATCAGCAATATAGTGGAATAACAGTAATTAGAATTCAAATTAACAGACAACAAACAAAAAAATCATCCTTGTCTCTGGCTGCTTCTAACTAAGCTAGCTAACTAGGACAGAGTGTGAATACGTGCAACACAAAATATAATACAGACTGACATAGATGGCTCCTACAGCCCCATCCTGTGAACCACATACCTCACTTGTGAACGAGAATTCAAGTCCTACGTTGACTTCATCAGCCACCTCAGAACACACAAGTCCATAGTGAGAGTAAGTCACCCTCAGCTCAAAGAAAAATGAGCACAAAGCCTTCCAATTGACCTCCATTCAGAAGTCAAACACCAAGTTCTGTTTGTAAAGTTTAATAATTAATTTGCAAACACTTGATAATAGATCATTTGCACCAGGTTAACAGTGCTAAATACTGTTTATTGTTGCCCAGCAACAAGCAACTCTTCCCATATTCATGTCCATTGATTTTAGTACAACAGATATCAGAGGAAGGCTCTAACGGGTTGACACTGCTACATGCAGCTGACCTGGTACAAGGGTAATATCTAATCAGACGTAAAACTGAGAAATGACTTTGATGGAATGGCTATTAGCCTCAAAGGACTACCCAATTAGAATTAAAATTAACTATCACTTGATTTATAATAGCATCTTTAACTCAATTAATCCGCAAGTTGAAACCCAAACTAACAATGTGGTTTCTTCCAAGTCTAAATATTGAGATCAAGTATTCCCAAAGGTTTGAATGACAGATATATTTACTGCTGAGTAATTAAATTCACATCCCACTGGGAACCAGTATTGGCTCATCTGGTCTATAATTTCCAAATGGTTGGTATAAAACAAGACACACCAAGAATTTTCCCTGGCAAACCACATGGCACTCCAAAGTGCAAAGCAGTTGCAGTGAAATGCAATGTGGAAAATGCATGGTCATGCACTTTGGTAGTAGATATAAATGTGCCGGTTTCTTTCTAAATCCCGGAATATGAGATTCAGAGGGATTTGGATGTCCTTGTGCCAAACTCCCTGAAGGTTAACTTGCAGGTTGAGTCGGGTGAGGAAGGCAAATGCCATGTTAGCATTCATTTCAAGATGTGTAGAATACAACAGCAAGGGTGTGATGCTGAGGCTTTATAAGGCACTAGTAAGGCCTCAACTTGAGAATTGTGAACAGTTTTGGACCTATCATCTCAGAAGAGATGTGCTGGCATTGGAGAGGGTCCAGAGGAGGTTCATAAAGATGATTTCAGGAATGGAAGGATTATCATATGAAGGTGTAGAGGAGATTTACAAGGATGTTGCCTGGGTTGGGGAGCATGCCTTATGACAATAGGTTAAATGAACTCTGCCTTTTCTTCTTGGAGCGACAGAGGATGACAGGTGACCTGACAGAGGTGTACAAGATAATCAGACGCATTGGTCGTGTGGATAGTCAGAGACTTTGCCCCAGGGCTGAAATGGCTAACACGTGAAGGCATTGTTTTAAGGTGCTTGAAGTAGGTACAGAGGATATGTCAGGGGTAAGTTTTTTTACGCAGAGAGTGGTAAGTGCATGGAATGGGCTGCCAGCGGCAGTGGTGGAGGCAGAAACTATAGGGTCTTTTAAGAGACTCCTGGATGGCAACATGGAGCTTAGAAAAATAGAGGCCTATGGGTAAAGCCTAGGTAGCTCTAAGGTAGGGACAAGTTCGGCACAGCTTTGTGACAAACATGTCCCTACCTTAGAGCTACCCAGGGCCTATATGCGCTGTATGTTTTCTGTGTTTCTAACGTTTGACGGCTCTGGGTCTGCACTCGCTGGAATTCAGAAGGATGAGGGGGAATCTCATTGAAACCTTCCAAATGTTGAAAGCCCTAGATAGAGTGGAGGTGGAAAGGATGTTTCTGATGGTGAGAGAATCTAGGACAAGAGGGCACAGCCTCAGGATAGAGGGGCGTCCACTTAAAACAGAGATGCAGAAAAATTTCTTTAGTCAGAGGGTGGTGAATTTGTGGAATTTGTTGCCACATGCAGCTGTGGAGGCCAGGTCATTCGGTGTATTTAAGGCAGAGATTGATAGGTTCTTGATTAGACATGGCATCAAAGGTTACGGGGAGAAGGCGGGAACTGGGGTTGAGGAGGAGATTAGAAAAAAGGATCAGACATGATTGAATGGCGGCGCAGATTTGATGGGCCAGATGACCTAATTCTGCTCCTATGTCTTATGGTCTAAGATGTAACAAAATTTTAAAATAATTAAGTGATCTTTCTGGTAGTGCTCCACAAGATGATATGAACAAGCAAAAATGGCACAGCAGGAACTTTATTACTAGTATGGAAGCTCTTCTATAGGAATACAAGTTGCACACATGGGAGCTTCAAGTGGTAACCACAAACAAGTACAGATATGACCCAGATTCATGCCTTACTTAAAGCCAAGCAAGGTAAGAAGTGTTGCCACAAGTCGAAGATGCATTCCTGAGAAGTTTTTTTTTGGTGTGTGCCTGCATGCGTGCGAGTCTGTGCGTGTGCGTGCGTCTGCGATGATGTCTTTTTTTTTCACAAGGCATGAAGCGAGAGAGAGACTGTGTGGCCACTCCTCACACAGACATTTTTGCAGTATTTCCCCTTTATTTTACGAGGTCAAGTTGCGAACTTGACACTCAACCCAGCAGGGATGGAAAGCGTACTCGGGAGTGGACTCGACTAGTTTCGAACCTGGGAACCTCCACTCCCGGGTCCGGCGCCGATCCCATTGCGCCACCAGCTGGCCCCCCAAGAAGTTTTTGAACAGCCAGGAAGGAACAAATTGATCATTAACATGGGGATAGAGAAAGAGTGTAAAAAATACAGTATGATGGGCATAAGGTGAAGGAACAAATCAAGGACAAAAAAGATCTTAAGAAGAAGAGAATTGCAGTTTGTTTTGGCCTGACTGGAAGTTATAAAGAGAAAGGGTATACAGGGAAAAATAATTAGGCCAAATACCTCTACAAGCCACCACTATTTTCATACTGCTCATGTCTGGACAAAGGGTCATGGCTAAAACATCAACTATCCATTTCCTTCCACAGATGCTGTCTGACCTGCTGAGTTCATCCAGCATCTTGTGTTTGTCTAATAGCCATCCCAGTGAAAACTGTAGTAGAGGAAAAGTACTTTGGATGGCAAAATGGCTTCGAAGTCCTTCCTAGCTCCAAGCCCTTCCAACCTAAGGTTTTTCCTTGCTATTCCAACCTCAATCAAATGCTATCAAAGAAGAAAATATGGTGCAAGTGCATTAAAAATATTAAAGGTTATTTCACACAGTTCCTTTTTCAAAGTAACTCAGAGTCAGCAATTCCATAATTCTATTAAAATACTTCATAAACTAAAGCATGAAAGGCAGCTACGGAACGTTATAGCTTAATTACCCATTCAGCCTTTCCTCAAAGGTTTACCTGATCAATTCTGAACAGCAATACTTGGCTTCATTGGAAGATATAAAATTAACAACCACACTTTTCTGAAAGCAAAACAATTAACCTGAAATTAACTAATCTGAGTTGTCCCTTTCTACGTGGGGTAGATTAGAAATGTTTTTAGGAGACCTTGAAACGGTAAAATTAAATTCATTATAGACCTATATGCTGGAGTACGTTTTGGTCCCCCTTGGAAAACACACACCGAGCTGATTAAAGCAAACGAATTCCACACAGAAAACACTTTCTGAAATTAATGGTACAAATTCATAGAGCTGTAATATTACAAACAATGTGCTAGAGTTCATTCCAGAAATAAAAAAACCAAGGCACCATATTAACTTTTTCAAAGGAATGCTGTTTACATCACACAAAAGTTCAGTATTAAGAAAATGTCATAACTCCAAAAGATGATTTATTTCAATGGTACTAGAATACACAGATTCAAGCTCTCAGGAAATACTGAATAAACTGGAGAATTGGGTGATGACTTAAAGAGTTATCAAAAAGACTTACATATAATGTAGATGCATTATTTCCATTGGCTGATACCAGAACAAGGAACCACGAGATCAAGACAATAATACATCAGTTTGGGAGCACAGAAGAAATAACTTGACTGACAGAATGGCTAGAATGTGGAACTCTAACAAAGGGAGCCAACGTAACAACACAAGTACCAGGGTGGGAAAAGTACATAGGCTGTGTTAATTAGGTTGAGTGAGGCAGCTCATCTGGAGTATAAACATAGTAATACATATGACCAAATGGGCAGTTACTGTGCTATAAATATACTGCAATAGTTTAATAGGGCAGAATAGAAGCTAATCACCATACACTGTCATTAGGATCTCAGATTACTCAGAAACTACACCATAAAAAAAGTTTAAATGTTCACAGTACGTATTCTCTTAAAGCATGTCAGACCATTAAGTTCTAGGCTCTATTCAACATTCCTCTATGCAGTGGTCCAAACAAGACTTCATCTGATCATATCCTTTCACTTAAAAGTCAAATAATGACCTTTTTTTTAAATCCTCAGAAGTTAATATTTTCATACAATGTTTTTGAAAGGGAACTGTTGTGCTGTCTTTTTGGCAGCAAATCTGAAATTAAAATTGCCAGAAAAAAATAACATAAAACACACTGGAAAACTTCAAGCCTTTGAGTAAGTACCACTCAAAATGGCAAAATATTTGAAGTACTAATGCTTGAAAAATCCTGACTGAATTATTAAAATTCTTCCGTATTATTTAAATTCTTAGTGGGGAGCCTCTCCTTACCCTCTTCCCTTCTAGCATCCATAACATATCAGTTGGCCTGCCTCAACTACCAACTACGCAACTTAACCTTAACACAGGAACACAAGAACATACGAGCAGGTTTAGGCCACTCGGCCCCTCAAACCTACCCTTTCATTCAATGTGATCATGGATGACTTTGCCTTTTAATTAACACATTCCTCACTCCTTTATTTTTGTTACAATTCCAGTGTGGACAAAACGATGGGGACAAGATATCAGTTATATATTTCTGAATGTCAAAAGAGCTGCGGATGATGAAAACCTGAAATAAAAATAGAAAATGCAGTTAATACTGAGGTCAGGCTGCATACTGTTTGTGGGAAGAGAAACAAGGCTAAGTTTCATGTTGAAACATTACTCTATTTCTCTCAACACACAACAAAGTTGCTGGTGAACGCAGCAGGCCAGGCAGCATATCTAGGAAGAGGCTCAGTCGACGTTTTGGGCCGAGACCCTTCGTCAGGACTAACTGAAGGAAGAGCTAGTAAGAGATTTGAAAGTGGGAGGGGGAGGGGAGCCAAGAGCTGGACAGGTGATTGGCAAAGGGGATATGAGAGGATCATGGGACAGGAGGCCCAGGAAGAAAGACAAGGGAGGGGGGGGACCCAAAGGATGGGCAAGGGGTATAGTGAGAGGGACAGAGGGAGAAAAAGGAGAGAGAGTAAAAGAATGTGTGTATACAAATAAATAACGGTTGGGATACGAGGGGAGGTGGGGCATTAGCAGAAGTTTGAGAAGTTGATGTTCATGCCATCAGGTTGGAGGCTACCCAGACGGAATATAAGGTGTTGTTCCTCCAACCTGAGTGTGGCTTCATCTTTACAGTAGAGGAGGCCATGGATAGACATGTCAGAATGAGAATGGGACGTGGAATTAAAATGTGTGGCCACTGGGAGATCCTGCTTTCTCTGGCGGACAGAGCGTAGGTGTTCAGCAAAACGATCTCCCAGTCTGCGTCGGGTCTCACCAATCTACAGAAGGCCACATTGGGAGCACTGGACGCAGTACATCACCCCAGCCCACTCACAGGTGAAGTGTCACCTCACCTGGAAGGACTGTCTGGGGCCCTGAATGGTGGTAAGGGAGGAAGTGTAAGGGCATGTGTAGCACTTGTTCCACTTACACGGATAAGTGCCAGGACGGAGATCGGTGGGGAGGGATGGGGGGGACGAATGGACAAGGGAGTCGCGTAGGGAGCCATCCCTGCGGAAAGCGGGGAGTGGGGGGGGGGGGAGATGTGCTTAGTGGTGGGATCCCGTTGGAGGTGGCGGAAGTTACGGAGAATAATATGTTGGACCCGGAGGCTGGTGAGGTGGTAGGTGAGGACAAGGGGAACCCTATTCCTAGTGGGGTGGTGGGAGGATGGTGTGAGAGCACATGTGCGTGAAATGGGGGAGATGCGTTTGAGAGCAGAGTTGATGGTGGAGCAAGGGAAGCCCCTTTCTTTAAAAAAGGAGGACATCTCCCTCGTCCTAGAGTGAAAAGCCTCATCCTGAGAGCAGATGCGGCGGAGACGGAGGAATTGCGAGAAGGGGATGGCATTTTTGCAAGAGACAGGATGAGAAGAGGAATAGTCCAGATAGCTGTGAGAGTCAGTCGGCTTATAGTAGACATCAGTAGATAAGCTGTCTCCAGAGATAGAGACAGAAAAATCTAGAAAGAGGAGGGAGGTGTCGGAAATGGACCAGGTAAACTTGAGGGCAGGGTGAAAGTTGGAGGCAAAGTTAATGAAGTCAACGAGCTCAGCATGCGTGCAGGAAGCAGCACCAATGCAGTCGTCGATGTAGCGAAGGAAAAGTGGGGGACAGATACCAGAGTAGGTTTGGAGCATAGATTGTTCCACAAAGCCAACAAAAAGGCAGGCATAGCTAGGACCCATACGAGTGCCCATAGCTACACCTTTAGTTTGGAGGAAGTGGGAGGAGCCAAAGGAGAAATTATTAAGAGTAAGGACTAATTCCGCTAGACGGAGCAGAGTGGTGGTAGAGGGGAAATGGTTAGGTCTGGAATCCAAAAAGAAGCAGAGAGCTTTGAGACCTTCCTGACGGGAGATGCAAGTATATAGGGATTGGACATCCATGGTGAAAATAAAGCGGTGGGGGCCAGGGAACTTAAAATCATCGAAAAGTTTAAGAGTGTGAGAAGTGTAATGAACATAGGTAGGAAGGGATTGAACAAGGGGGGATAAAACCATGTCAAGGTATGCAGAAATGAGTTCGATGGGGCAGGAGCAAGCTGAGACAATAGGTCTGCCAGGACAGGCAGGTTTGTGGATCTTAGGTAGGAGGTAGAAACGGGAAGTGCAGGGTGTGGGAACAATAAGGTTGGTAGCAGTGGATGGGAGATCCCCTGAGCGGATAAAGTTGGTGATGGTGTGGGAGACAATGGCCTGGTGCTCCTTTGTGGGGCCATGATCAAGGGGTAAATCAGAGGAGGTATCTATCTTCCCACAGACACAATCTGACCTACTATTTCAAGCATTTTCTGTTTTTAAATCCACAGTTCAGAACATCACCAAAAAGAATCTTAAAAACCAAGCATGTTTTTTCAATTACACTTGCATTATTACATTGTAGCAGTTATTATTGATGCATACAGTAGAGAGCTTGTTTCTCATTCTACTCCAGCAGCATGTGACATCAAGAGAGAGCACCAAGTGCTCCTTGGCCTGCTTATACTCAAGCCTGAATGAAGACTCCTTACTACAAAACTTAACTGTAAACCACGGCCCTGGAGCTGCAACAACTTGGGTGCAACTATTTACTTCTGTTTGCACTTGTACGTCCTATTTCCTTGGTTGTTCGATTTCAATTATACAGATCTGGAGTTTAGGAAAGGGCTGCTCTATTGCTTCGTTAATGTAATGTCAAAACATCATGATTTGTCAGTACCAGTAATTTGGGACATACACAAGAAAACAGGCAATTTAATTTTCTATGATATGCAAACACTCCATAATCCACAAATAAAAACAACACCCTCTTCTCAACAACATTCTAATCTTGCACTGTATCTGATGGCCCAGGTTTGGGGCCCTGACCCATGCCCTTGACACACCGCACCAAATCGCTGACACTGACAAATTCCCTGCAGTCAACAATAATCCACCGTCAACAAGGTGATTTGCCCTTCAGTGAAAGTGACTCTCATACAGCATGGATACAGGCACTTGGGGCCAACACGTCCATGCCAAATGTGTTGCCTAGCAAGCTAGTCCCAGCTGCCCACATTTGGCCAATAGCCTTCCAAATCTCTCCTAAATTCTCATCTGGATGGCTTTTAAATGTTGTTAATGTGCCCATCTCAGCCACTACTTTTGTCAGCTCATTCCAAACATCACCACCTTTTACACGAAGAACGGTCTTTGAATTTCCTTTTAAAATCTGTCATCGTTAATCTCCAACCTACGCCGTTTTGCTTTAATCACCCTCTCCACAGCAAAAGGACTATGTGCTTTAACCCAGTCTATGCCCTCAAGATTTTATATACCTCTATCAAGTCACTCCATATGTTCCAGGGAACGTAAGTGCAAAACAACACAGACACATATTTACCTTATATAATCCAAAACCCGGATCTATGAGAAATGATCGAGTTGATGTGCCAGGACGATTTTTCTTGCTGTTTCCTGCACTAGAAGAGGTTTTTTCACACTCACTCTGTGATGAGCTACATCCAGAGTCACTATCTGAGAGCTCAATCTCCTTTTCCTTTTTCTTCACAGTGGAGGAAGCTTGCTGACGGATCAGAAGTTGGATGATATCATTCAGTCCCACGTTGTAATCAAAGAGACTGTGGCCATCTTCTAACTAAAAAATGAACAAAAATGCTTCAGTCAACATTGTTGCAATTACACCATAATTAAATAAAAATCAGGACAGTAATTCTGACATTCAGAAAATTTATACATGACTGCAAGTTGTTTTTCAACTTCAAGTCAAGTTTGTTGTCATTTAACTATATACATGGATAACATATATAACCATATAATGTATATAAAAATTAGACATTTCTTTAAACCAGGGTGTAAAGCACACTAGTATACATAACATACGATTACTTATGAAGGTAAGGATAAAATCTACAGATGAATCACACATAAATGACAAACTAAAATACATTAATATTAAATATTGTAAGGTATGGGACAGATTAATCAGTGACACTCCGAATACAATGTAGCAGGGAGTTCAAAACCTAATGGCCTGGGGGAAGAAGAAACTGTTTCTCATCCTGACCGTCCTCGTTTTTATGCATCACAGTTTCCTGCCTGGTGGAAGAAAATCAAAGAGGATGCTGAATGAATGGGTGGGATCCTTAATAACATTAGCGCTCCTGATAAATTTCCCTGATGGATGGTATGATCCTTTTAGCTGTTCTCACACTCCTTTGTAGGGACTTCTGGTCCAATGCTCAACCTTTTCCATACCAGATGGAGCTGCAACTTGTCAGGACGCTCCCAATGTTGCTCCTGTAAAATGCAGTTCTGATGAGGGGATGGGAGCATTGCTTGCCTCAATCTTCTTAGGAAGTAGAGGCGCTGTTGTGCCTTCTTGTTCCAGTAGGTGACATTAAGGGACCAGGCGAGGTCATCCATGATATTAACTCCTGGGAGTTCATATCCACGTTCAGACTTAGGCTGTTCTTCTCACACCAATTCATCAGCTGCTCCACTTCCCTGCTATACTCCACCCAGTCATTCTTGATATGGCTAACCACTGGCGTGTCACCTGCAAATTTGATGACAAGGTTTGAGCTGGATCCTGCAACACAGTCATGGTCAGCAGTGTGAACAGCAGCAGACTGAGCACACAGCCTTGGGGAGCACGAGTGCTCAGCGTAACGGGAGGAGAGATGCTGATGGCCAGACAGACCAGCTTTGGCCTCATGTTATTAAGTCCAGTATCCAATTGCAGAGGCAGGTGTTGAGACCCAGCGAGGACAGTTTCACCACCAGTTTCTGGGGTCTGATGGTGTTGAATGCTGAACAAGTTTATAACCAGCAGCCTTCAAAGTAATTTTATTATCAAAGAACATATATGTCACCATAAACTACCTTGAGATTCACTTTCTTGCAGGCATTCATAGTAAATACAAGAAACACAACAGAATCAATGAAAGACCAAACCCAACAGTTTGAGAAAGACATAAATGTCAAATAGATGGATCTCCTATATTCTAATTCACAACTGAGAAGGTACTTTTCTTTTCACAACTACAAGCTTGTCTTATTCCACACTCCCAAGTACTGTATTTTCATCACTAGCCAAACAGGCACACCATTTTTTTTTTATATAAAGAGTTTCAAATGGCAATCAGGGATGACTTGAGTGAGATACAAGGTTGTTAACAACAAAAAAACTGAGTGATATCAAATGTAAAAGTTCCATAGTAAAACAAATAAAAATTTAATTTAGATTCACTTTCAAGGACTCTTCATCTTAAGTTCCCGATATTTATTATTATTTTGTTTGTTTTTTCTGTTTCATTTTCACAACTTGTTTTTCGCATTGTTTGTCCATCTTGCGTGCAGTTTTTCATTGATTATTTTGTGTTTCTCTGCATTTACTGTGAATGCCCACAAGAAAAATCTCAGGGTCATATATGGTGACATATATGTACTTCGATAATAAATATACTTTGAACTTTGACAATATGCCAGATTGCAACCAGTTCAATGATTCAGTCTGTTCCAATGCTCTTACACACCATCTTCCCCACAATTTTACTTCATTTGCTTCAAATTGTCAAGCCGTCTAAACTAAAGAGGTTGAAACTGAAAGCTGTAATATACTGGAAAAAATACCAAATATTAAACTGATCACATTGATGTCACATTTGTAACCCTAACAGGTACAAGCAAACCACACACTGACTCCTGAAATTCATGTACTCGAGTAAACGCTGATGTACAGGTATACTGTTGTCACATAAACTTGGGACACTTTCACGTGCTCTATCTATTCATTTTCTTTGTTGCATGCAGTCACTTGGAACATTCCTTGCTCTGCAAACCCATGAGGCACCTTAAGTCAAAGTATTAATAATTAATCCCTTTGAGGGATTAATAATTAATTATTCCTCCATTCTACAAGTCCAAAACACACAAGAACACACCCACGGTATTGCCACATTTCCCTTTGATTTTTATATTAAGCACAGGCATTTGTCAGAGCTAAAAATAATCATAATTATAAAAAGTGTTAGTCAGGACAGTAATTTAGAAAGAGAACAGTCTGCCACAAGTTTATTCTCAGAATCAAGTTTAAAGTCACCGGCATACGCCATGAAATTTGTTGTTATGCAGCAGTACATTGCAATTCATAACAATAAAAACTGTGAATTACAGTAAAGATATATAGATAGATAGAAAGTAAGTAGTGCAAAAAAGTAGTGAGGTATTGTTCATGGGTTCAAGGTCCATTCAGTAACCTGATGGCAGAAAGGAAGAAGTTCTTCCTGAATCATTGACTGTGTGCCTTCAGGCTCCTGTACCTCCTTCTTGATAGTAGCAATGAGAAGGCGGCATTGAGAAATGGCTAAATAATGATTCATTTCTGATGCAGATACGAAAATATTTCATAAAACATAGTCTACTGCTTAATCGCAGCTAACTAAGAACATCCCAATAATCTTGGTCACAAAAGTTTCAGCCTTCCCCAATAATCCTTTCAAAGTTTAAATGCACAACTGTGGCAAAACTGTACCCGTAAGAACTTGTGTACCACATGGTCTAACAATGATAGATTAACATACTGTTGTTAGTGAAACTTTACTACATTGAAATTTTACCACTTTCAAACAAAACGGATGTTTCATTTCAGCTCCACTTCCGTTAATTGCCTCAGTGATGAGCAATGCTAAAGCTCGTTCCTTAGTCAATTGCTGCTTTAAGTCAAGCAGAAAGACCTGAGAAGAGAATTATTAAAAACATTTGTGAACAATACGCTGTATATTCTATCACATGATTGGATTCCAGTTTCTCTCATTACTGCCAAACTTAAAAACAAAATCTGAATGGATCCGATGAAAAGTTGCATCAAACTTCTACCCAAAATGAGGAAATATATCCCACAGATCATAGTTAAGAGACAAAATTAAAATATAACTGGAGGTGGATAGTTGGATATCAGTGTTGCTTAGCAGAGCTGTCTCACATAGCCATTGCAGTGAACAGACTCCATAAAGTTTATTTAATCTTTGTTCCTTCCAATAAAGGCCTTTCATAAAAGGTATCGATCCCTTTCTAAGGTTACAGCCTGACAACTGGTGGGGAGGCTTCAATATTTTCCAGACTTGCTGCATTTAAAGGAAGGCCTGAGGAATGACTAATTGCCTCAAGCAGAAGCAAGCCTCGTGCAGCATTGATATAAGATGTAAGAGCAGAATTAGACAACTCGGCCCATCAAGTCTGCTCCACCATTTCATCATGGCTGATCCATTTTTCTTCTCAGCCCACCCGTGTCCCTTCATGTCCTGACAAATCAAGAATCTATCAATTTCCGTCTTAAATGTACCTAAAGATTTCACCTCCACAGCTACCTGTGGCAACAAAATCCACAGATTCGTTACTCTTTGGCTAAAGAAATTCCTCATCTCTGTTCTAAAAGGACGACCCTCTATTCTGAGGCGGTGTCCTCTGGTCTTAGAGACACTCACACCATAGGAAATGTCTTCTCCACATCCACTCTCTCGAGGCCTTTCTCCATTTGATAGGTTTCAATTAGGTTACCCCTCATTCTTCTATATTCCAGAGAACAAAGACCCAGAGTCATCAAACAGTTTTCATTTTACAAGCTGGTTAATCCTCGAATCATTTTTGTGAACCTCTTTGGAAACCTCTCCAGTTTCAGTACATCCTTTCTAAGATAAAGAGCCCAAAACTGCTCACAATACTCCAAATGAAGCCTAGAAATGAATGCCAACATTGCAGTTGCCTTCCTCACCAGACTCAACCTGCAAATTAACCTTTAAGGAATCTGCACAAGGACTCCAAGATCCTCTTGCGCCTCCGGTTTTTGTATTTTCTCTCCATTTAGAAAATAGTCAACCCTTTCACTTCTTCTACCAAAGTGCATGACCATACACTTCCCAACAATGTATTCCATCTGCCACTTCCTTGCCCATTCTCCTAATCTGCCCAAGTCCTTCTGTAGCCTATTTCCTTAAATCCACCTGCCCCTCCACCTATCTTCGTATCGTCTGCAAACTTTGCCTCAAAGCCATCAATTCCACCGTCCAAATCATTGACATGTAACATAAAAAGAACTGGTCCCAACATAGACCCCTGTGGAACACCAGTAGTCACCAGCAACCAAGCAGAAAAGACTCCTTTTATTCCCACTCTTTGCCTCCTGCCAATCGGCTTTATCCATGCTTGAATCTCTCCTGTAATACCATGGGCTCGTAGCTTGTAAAACAGCTTCATGTGTAGCAACTTGTCAAAGGCCTTCAGAAAATCCAAGTGCACAGTATCAACCAAATTTCCTTTGTCTACCCTGCTTGTTATTTCTTCAAAGAATTCCAGCAAATTTGTAAGACTAGATTTTCCCTTGAGGAAACCATGCTGACTGCAGCCTATTTTATCATGTGCCTCAAAGTATCCCGAAACCACATCCTTAACAATCAACCCCAATGTCTTTCCAACCACTAAGGTCAGACTAACCTATAATTTCCTGTCTTCTGCCTCTCTCCCTTCTTGAAGAGTGGAATGACATTTGCAATTTTCCAGTCTTCCAGAACCATTACAGAATCTAGTGATTCTTGAAAGATCTAATGCCTCTACAATCTCTTCAACCACCTCTTTCAGAACCCTGGGGTGTAAACCAGCTGGTCCAGATGGCTTATCTACCTTCAGACCTTTCAGTTTCCTAAGAACCTTCTCTCTAGTTATAGCAATTTCACACATTTCATATCCCCTGACGCCTGGAACTTACACCATTTTGCTGGTGTCTTCCACAGTGAAGACTGATGCAAAAAACGTATTTAGTTCATCTGCCGTTTGCTTGTCCCCCATTACTACCTCTCCAGTATTGTTTTCCAACAGTACGATATTTGCTCTTGCCTCCCTTTATATGCACTATATCTGAAGAAACTTCATTTTCTATCTTTACCTCCTTAATGATTTTTTAGTTACCTTCTGTTGGTATTTAAATGCATCCCAATCCTCTAACTTCCCACTCAATTTTGATCCATTATATGCCCTCTCTTTGGCTTTTATGTTGGTGTTGACTGTGTCATCTTACCTTTAAGATTACTTCTTCCTCGTTAGGATGTATATACCCTGTGCTTTCTGTACTGCTTCCAGAAATTCCAGCCATTGCTGCTCTATCATCATCCTTGCCAGTGTTCTTTTCCAATCACTTCTGGTCTACCTCCTCTCTCATGCCTCTGTAATTCCCTTTACTCCACTGTAATACTGATACATCTGACCTTAGCTTCTTCTTCTGAAATTTTAGGGTGAATTAGATCATATTTTGACCACTTTCTCTTCAGGGTTCTTTTACCTTAAACTCCCTAATCCAGTTCATGGCACAACACCTAATTCAGAACAGCTGATCCCCTAGCAGGCTGAACTATGACCAGCTCTAACAAGCTATCTCGTAGGCACTCTAGAAACTCCCCCTCTCAGAATACCCCACTAATCTGATTTTCCCAGTCTACCTACATATTGAAATCCCCCATGACTATTACAACATGCCCCTTTTGGCATGCATTTTCTATCTCCCATTGTAATATATAGACCACATCCTCACTACTGTTTGGGTGTCTGTATTCAGGGCCTTTTTACCCTTGCAGTTCCTTAGCTTTTCGACAATGATTCAACACCTTCCGACCCTATGTCATTTCTTTCTAATAATTGAATTTAATATTTACCAACGGAGCCACACCACCCCCTCTGCCTTCCTGCTTGTCCTCTCTATACAATGTGTATCCTCGGACATTAAGCACCCAGCTATAATTTTCCTTCAGCCATGATTCAGTGATGCCTACTACATCATATATGCCAATCTAAACTGTGCTACAAGTTCAGCAACCTTATTCCGTATACTGTTTGCATTCAAATCTAGCACCTTCAGTGCTACATTCACATTTTGATTTTTTTTCCTGCCTTTTACGTTGCAACTCATTCTGTTGACTGCAATTTTGCCCCATCAACCTCCAGTTGCTGGGAATCTCACGACACATTGCCTCTGCAAGCCAGCTAGCTACCTCATCTTCAACACTATTGCTCCAGTTCCCATCTCGCTCCCAAAGTAGTTTAAACCCACACGAACAACTCTAGCCAACGTGCCCACAAGGATATTGGATTCCTTTGAGTTCAGGTGTAACCCATCCCTTTTGTACAGGTCATACCTTCCCCAGAAGAGATCCCAATAATCCATAAACCTGAAACACTGTCCCCTCCCTACACCAGTTCCTCAGCCATGCATTCACCTGCCAAATTCACCCTATTCTTACCCTCACTGACATGTGGCACCAGCAGCAATCCAGAGATTACTACCTTGAAGGCCCTGTTTCTCAGCTTTCTACCTTGCTCCCTAAAATCTCTCTTCAGGACCTCCTCACCTTGTCTATCAATGTCATTGGTGCCAATATGTACCAAGATTTTTGGCTGCTCACCCTCACCCTTCAGAATGCCATGGACAAAATCCGATACATCTCTAATCCTGGCACCAAGGAGGCAACATATCATCTGGGTGCCTCTACTGCACCCACAGAACCTCATCTCTGTTCCTCTGACTAAAGAATCTCCTATTAACATTGTAGTCCTCGCTCTGCCTTTCTGAGCCACAGCACCAGGCTCAGTGTCAGAGACCCAGTCACTGTGGCTCCGCCCAGTAGGTCGTCCCCCTCAACAGTATCTAAAGTTATATACTTACTATTGAGGGAAACAGCCACAGGTGTACTCTGCACTAGCTGTACATGTCCCCTCCTTCTCCTGACAGTCACCTGGCTACCTGAATTCTCCAACCTAAGGGTGACTACCTCCCTATAGCTCCTGTCTATCTCCTCCTCATTCTCCCGTATGAGTTGAAAGTCATCAAGTTGCAGCTCCATTGCTTAATATGTTCTCTCAGGACCTGTCACTCAGAACACCTGGTGCAGATGTCCTTATCTGGGAGACTGGAGGTCTCCCACTCTTCCCACCCACAGTACAAAATACTGCTCCCATAGCCATTCTCACTACACTATGCACTAATAGATAAGGAATGAACAAATAAGAACACAATGAGTTGTGCACCTCCAGAATAATTGTGAAGAATAAAGTATTTAGTTGCTTTGTTTTATTCGCCACCAGCAAGCAGTCACTGAGCTTCACCAGCACCATCTTAAACCGAAACTAAATTCAAACTTCAAAGTACATTTATTATCAAAGTGTGTATATATTATTTGTCTCCTAACAGACAGCCACAAATCAAAGAAACCCAAAAGAACCCATTCAAAAAAACCATCAAACACTCAAGGTGCAGAAAGAGAACAAAACAAATCAAGCATATTAGATTATGAAGACACGAAGTCCTCTTTTATTGTCATTTAGTAATGCATGCATTAGGAAATCATACATTATTTCCTCCAATGTGATATCACAAAACACAGGACAGACCAAGACTGAAAAAACCACATAATTATAACATATAGTTACAAACAGTGCAACAATACCATAACTTAATGAAGAAGTCCATGAGCACAGTAAAGTTCAAAGTTTCTCAAATGTCCCGCATCTCACACAGACGGGAGAAGGAAGAAAAACTCTCCCTGCCATGCTGACCACAATCCGACTCTGAGTCATCCGAAAACTTCAAGCTCTGATCAGCTTTCCGACACCAAGTACTGAGCGCCATCTCTGTCCGAACGATTCGACCTCCTTCTCGGTTGCCAAAAGCAGGCAAGGCCAGGGGATTTTGAGGCCTACCCTCCGAAAGATTCCTGACCACACAGAAATGACAGCAGCGAACAGGCGTTTCAAAAATTTCTCCAGATGTTCCTCTGTGCTTTCACATCCATTCTCCATCAAAGCAGAATTGTCCACGGCCCTTATTTAACAGATACAATATCATTTTTCACTGGAGGGCTGTGCACACGCAGGCACGCCGCCATCTTCTCCTGCCTTGAAAGGTATAGCGTTCAGAACTGAAGTCCATAAGAATCTGTCCACAGACACAAAGCCACAGCCTCAGTTCCGTGCAAAGCTGAGTAAACATGACGGAGTAGCGAGCTCAACCAGCCCATCCACTGCCTCCAGCACTGACAGTCTGACCTTTTCAACCTCGCCCAGTGCTTAAATTGTTGCCCAAACATCAGGTTCTGTCGTTTCAATACACCCAGGGGCCTGGACTTCACTGCCTCGATTTGGCCTGTACCCAACCTTTCCAATTCAGCCAGCAGCAGAAGACCCAGGTTAACTGTCCTTATCTGCAGCCATGCAAATTGTATTCCCCCACCAACAGCAGGCAGTGACATTAACCGATTCAGCATAAGCTTGAAATTAAACTGCTCTCTGTATAGCCACTCACACAACCACTGGGGGGAAACCCACACTTTCGTAGCCATCGGCAGTACATGCAGATGGGATCTGACCCTTCATTTCCTCAGTATAGATTATTTAGTTGTCTTTGACTCATATACAGACCTGGAGATTTGGTAACTGGTTTATTTTCATCACATATACTAATATACAACAGAAAAGTTTAGTGTGCCATCCCAACAGATTATTCCAGAAATAAGTACACCAAGGTAGGACAAAAGAAAATCACAATGCTGAAGATAGTGCTACAGTTACATCGAAAATGCAGTGCAGGTAGACATATAAAGTACAAGGGCCATGACTAGTATCTGATAGATCAAGGACTCATCTTTTATCAGACAAGAAACCCACAGAACAAGGACAGTCAATTGTCTGTTATGTTACAACTTAACATTGGATGTACATCTTTAAAAGAAAAGGATTGCAAAACCAGGGGACCTAAGCTGCCTAGGGCTCTGCTGGCAGCATTAAAGGGGTATATTTGTTACCCCTGGTTTCAATAAATATCCACAATTGATTCAGACCTCAGAGGCCAGTCTGCATCACTTCCCTTCTATCAGTCTGGGCTTCCAGTCACATATAGGCAATATCAAAGCACATTAGATATAAAGGAGAAGTTGGGTTGCTTTCTTTGGGAGCACTGGAGGATAAGGGATGCCCTGATAGCGGTTTATAAAATCATGAGAGGCATAGAAAGGGTAGACAGAATCTTTCTGCCCCAAGGGCAGAAATGATAAATACAAATGGACATGCATTTACGGTGAGGGGGGAAAGGTTGAAAAGGTGAGATGCGGATAGCTTGTTTTACAGAGAGTAGGTGCCAGGAATGTGCTGCTGAGGTGGTGGCAGAAGCAAACACATTAGTAGAACATAAATGGACACATGAATATCAAGTCGTCACTTTTTATTGTCATTTCGACCATAACTGCTGGTACAGTACAAAGTAAAAACAAGACAATGTTTTTCAGGACCATGGTGCTACATGAAATAATACAAAAACTACACTGAACTACGTAAGACAACACAAAAACTACACTAGACTACAGACCTACCCAGGACTGCATAAAGTGCACAAAACAATGCAGGCATTACAATAAATAATAAGCAAGACAATAGGCACAGTAGAGGGCAGTAGGTTGGTGTCAGTCCAGGCTCTGGATATTGAGGAGTCTGATGACTTGGGGGAAGAAACTGTTACACAGTCTGGTTGCAAGAGCAAGGAATAGAAGAATATGGATCATGTACAAGCAGAAGAGATTTAGTTGAATTTGACATTGTGTTCCGCAGCCTGTTCCTGTACTGTACTCTATGACCTATATTACCAATAAACTTGGCGTGGATGAACTTACTCCTTCTGTTGCTGGGACACGGCCCTTGGGTTTGCTCCTGCTGGGTATTAACTTCAAGTAATTTCAGTCGAACATTGCAGCATTGAATTTTCACCATAGGAGTCCACAGAACGTATGCTAGATTGACAAATGGAGCTGGTCAAGAAAAAATGTTTATAACACAAATGCAGCCAAGAAGATTGTCTTGGAAGCAAGTAATTGGGAACACCCACAGCAATTAAGTGTGCAGGTTGCTTAAATCAGCAGTACAAAAACAGTTCCCTTTCACTGAAGATTACACTGTGGAACCATTTTCACAATATTAAACGGCATTACACAAGCAAATTTTTTATTAAAAACTTAATCAGAAAATAGTCCAGGAAGAAATAAGGAAATATTAGTCCTTGTCCATTCGTTCCTCCCTAATAATCTGACATCTGGCACATACCCCTGCAAGCAACAGATACACTACACTTACCCATTAACCTCCTCCCTTACCCCCATTCAGGGCCCCAAACAATCCTTCCAGATGAGGCAACTTCACAGGTTATTGTATCCAGTGACCCTGAAGCAGCCTCCTCTACAAGTGAGACCTGATGTAAACTGCGAGAAATTCCCGGAGGCCAACCATTTTAATTCCTAAGCCCGTTAACATTCCAGCATGTTGGTCCATGACCCCCTCTTTTGCCACAATGAGGCCACTCTCAGGGTGGAGGGGTAACACCTCATATTCTGTCTTGGTCACCTCCAACCTGGGCATCGACTTCTGCTCCCAGTAAAAAAAATTCCCACCCCTTCTCTTTTCTTCTATTCCCCATTCGAGCCTCTTCCCTCATCTCCTCACCTGCCTACCACCTTTCCTTGTGCTCCTCTTTCTTTTCTTTCCTTTCTCCCATGGTCCACTTTCTTCTCTTATCAGATTCCTTCCTCTCCAGCTCTTTACCTTTCCCACCCATCTAGCTTCACCTATCACCATCTAGTGGAATTCAATCAGTAAGGATTCATAACATCTACTCCCTGTTGATAATCAACACAAGTGCACGCTTTGCCCACTGTTCTACTCTTTCTACACCTACAACTGCATGGCTAGGCACAGCTCAAATGGAATCTATAAATTAGCCAATGACACAACCAATTTAAGATGGTGACAAGGAAGCATACAGGAGCAAGGTAGATCAGCTGGTTGAGTGGTGGTGCAACAACAACCTTGCACTCAATGTCAGTATGACCAAGGATCAGATTGTGCACTTCAGGAAGGCGAAGTCGAGGGAACACTGTTACCCATTTAACATTTCAGTAATATTTGAGGAATCTTGCATATACAGTGCCTATAAAAATATTCACCCCTCCCCCGCTTTGGGTGGGGGGGGGTGTTGTTTTACAACACTGAATCACCTTTGACTGATCAACAGAAAACAGCTCTCTACAAAGTGATCTAAATTAATCACAAATATAAAACACAAAATAATTGTCTGCATAAATATTCACCATTCCCCCCCCCCCATTTAATATGACATACCAAATTATCATCAGTGCTGCCAACTGGTTTTAGAAGTCACATATTTAGTTAAATGGAGATCACCTGTGTGCAGTCAGGGTGTTTCAACTGATAGTGGTAAAAATACACCAATATCTGGAAGGTCCAACTGCTGGTGAGTCAGTATCCTGGCAAAGACTATATCATGACGACAAAAGAACACTCCAAGCAACTCCGCAATAAAGTCAGGAGACGGATACAAGAAAAATTTGAAGTCACTGGATATACCTTGGAGTACCGTTAAGTCAATCATCAAGAAATGAAAATAGGGCAGAGCTGTAAATCTGCCTACAGCAGGCCGTTCTGAAAAACTGAGTGACTGTGCAAGAAGGGGACTAGTGCAGGAGGCCATCAAGAGATTCATAACAACTCTAGGGGCTTCAGTGACTAAGATGGGAGAGATTGCACAAGTGAGAGAGTGACCGAGTCCAGACTTTAATCCATTGAGAATTTGTGGCTGAACTTGGAAAAAGGCTGTTCACTCACAATCCCCATGCAATCTTGACAGAGCTTGAGCAGTTTTATAAAGAAGAATGGAGAAAAATTGCAGTGTTCAGATGTGCAAAGCTGATAGAGACCTATCCACACAGACTCAAGGTTGTAATTGCTGCCAAAAGTGCATCTACTAAATACTGACTTGAAAGAGGTGAGTAATTATACAATCAAGTATTGTGTTTAATAATTGTAATAAATTTAAACCAATTTGTAGCAATTTGTTTTCACTTTGACATGAAAGCATCTTTTCTGTTGATCAGCGTCAAAAAAGCCAAATTAAATCCACTGTGGATCAACGTTGTAAAACAATAAAACATGAAAACTTCCAAAGGGGGTGGGAGGTGTGAATACTTTTTTTATAGGCACTGTATCCGCAGTGTTTCTGTTCACGAAAATAATCACCATCGAAAATAAAGTAGAAATAATAAAGCGATCGGAAAGAGGTGAAACGCCATCGGTCATTGGAAAAGCGTTAGGTTACATTCGGTCAACGATCGGAACAATTTTAAAGGATAAAGTGAGAAAAGCCCTGCCCCGATTAAAGCTACAATTATTTTTTAAGCAACGCAGTGGTTTAATTATCCGGTTTTGGGGTTTTGGGTTTTTGATTCTTCACATCAACCCAGCCGGGATGGAGGGTGCTTGGGAGCAGTCTGTCACTGGATCGAACTCGGGAATTTCCGCTCCCAAGCCCGGCGCTGAAACATTCATTTCTTAAGTGTTTTATAAGCATAGAAAGGTAAAATATATACTATATACTAAAACAAATGTTTGACTAACTGATACTAAATAATACCGGATGTACCTGTTCCGACTTACTTAGTAAGATAACTTCCCGATCCACGATAACCTACGCACATCCTCCCATATACTTTAAATCATTTCGAGATTACTTATAATACCTAATACAATGTAAATGCTATGTAAAATTGTTGTTATACTGCATTGTTTAGGGAATAATGACAAGAAAAAAGTCTGTACATGTTCGAACAACAAGTGCTGAAAGAGCACTTCCGGGTTTTCTCGATTCGCGGTTGGTTGAATTCGTGCACGCGGAACTCACGGATAAGGAGGGCCAACTGTACTGCCTGATTAAGCATTCTTGATCTTTTAAATAATTCATTATGGGTTATATGCATAAACACATGAATTGCATACGTCATCACAACACTGCCACGTGATACGTGCACTCCTCACTTAAAGTAAACACAAAGTCAGACTCACATTTTGGACTCCCGTGTCTTCCATTGAATTAGTTTAATGTTTTTGAAGTTACAAAACATAAGAGTGACAACGTGCTGTTTTTAAAATGAACCCAAGATAGCTGCCAACCTGTTGAAGTTCAGCAAATCATTCGAACTAAAGAAAAGCAATGACGAACTGAGAGTAACAAACACAACCCTACACATGCAAAGACTGTTGAGTTTTTTTAAAAAAAGGCAGTAAACAGAAGAAATGAAGGTTCATAAACAGTGAGTACCAGGTGATAATTTAAAAAAAGCAAAAATGGTTGGCTAGGGAAGATAGACACCTTTGATTACACAACAGGTAAGTAGATTTTATATACTAAGCAAATTGAACAGTTATTTGAAGCAAATGAAATAGCCAATGATAAACATTTAACAATTTTGCTGAGTGCATTGGATTTAAAGGCATACAGTTTGCTTCAAAGCTTGACTGCTCCAACCAAACCAGCAGGAATGAGCTTTGGTGATATTATCAAGGTAATGCAGGAACATTTAGAACCAAAGCCATTGTTGATTGCAGAATTTAGGTTTCATAAGTGGAATCATACATGGCTGAATTGAAGAGATTGTCTGAGCATTTTCAGTTTGGTAATGGGCTTAATGATACACCGAGAGATCATTTCATTTATGGAACCTTACAACAGAGCATTCAAAAATGGCTTCTAATGGAAGCACAACTTACATTTAAAAGAGAAGTTGAAATTGCTATATCAATGGAAACAGCAGGCAGAGACACCAATGAGTTACAATCAGGAATGAAAGCAAGCATGAAAAAAATTGCAAAGTCTAAACAGAAACCAGTCTAGCAAACAAACTGTGTTACTGTTATGGCAGAAGCTCACATACATCAGACAAATGCAGGTTTAAAGGCAAAACGTGCAGAAAGGCAACAAAATAGAACACATCCAAAGAGCATGCAGGGCAGACAAAAATAAATTGACTACACAAGAAAGAGAAAAGACTAAAAAGTCAAGTTGCAGTTTCAAAAAGAGCACCAATTTACACACTGTTGCTGAAATATCTGATAAAGATAAAACTGATACAGGATTGTGTAGCCTTGAGATTTACAGAGTGAAAATTAACAATAGACAAGCAATATGGGCTACACCAGAAGTGAACTGTAGTTAATTTAAATGAAATTGGACTCTAGTTCAGTTGTTTCAATCTTTCCACAAAATGAGCTTGAACAGCATTTCAAAGATACCAAACTACAGCCAACTTATACTGGAGAAAAGATAACTCCTGTTGGAATGATGTTTGTGACAGTGAAATACAAAACCAGCAAGCCCATTGAGCTTGTATCTGGTAAAAACAGAAGGACCAACATTGTGCAGGCATGGTTGGCTGAGACAACTACATCTTGATTGAAGATCTATCCACCACTTGCATGCCACATCCCCTGCAATGAAATGAGCTGAAAGCGAATTAAGAAAGGTACTGGTTGGAAAGTGTATTGGACCAAGGACCATGCTGCTCAGACGAATTGTGACAAAAGCAGTAGTCTGACTACGACAGCTTTTGTACACAACATCTAAGAAAACTTCTGATATGCTAATCAAGCAGTTACTTGCAAAATGTGGCTTAGTTTTAAGCTGGAAGAGAGATGAAGGGACTTCAGGAAAGCGGCACGCATTCAGCTTTTGCGAGTATGAAGAACCAAAATCTACTATGCTTGCATTAAGGTTATTGAATGAACTTCAAGTGGAAGACCAAATGCTGCTTGCAAAGACCAAGCTCAGCTGAATGAATGGGCCAAGAAGAAAGGAGTCAATGGAAATATAAAAACAGAGGATTTGTCGGATAATATTGTGGATGTGGAAACCAAGAGGAGATCAGATTGTAAAGGCAGCAATAGAAGGATTAATAAGAGAATACGCCAGTGAACGTTTGTAAATGAACCTACCCAAGATCAACATGCACAAATTATAAAAAGGAAGAAGGAAGGTGGGTATCACTGATAAAAACCACTTCCTGCAGTCTCAGAGTCAACTCCTACAACCACCTCAGAAGAGGCCCCAGAACCTGAGATTGTTTCACAACCACAAGTTTCACCTACCAAGCAGTGATCGCCCTTGTCAGGAAAGACATTATCCCACAAGAGTAAAAAAGCCTCCACAACGATTAAATCTTTAGGCCTGAATGGGACAATTTTAAAAACTGATTCTGCTGTGGACGGCTATATAGCAATTGCATTAGAGTAATATAGTATATATAGTTGTGTATATAGTTGAGATGCATTCCCTATGAGTTGGAGTTTAATAACTAAGCAGGGAGGAGTGTTTGTATTTAATATTTCAGTAACATTTGAGTAATATTAAACTATATTATATATTTTAAAAGTTTGATTAATCATTCTTGTTTAAATAATTCATTATGAGTTATATGTATAAATACATGAATTGCACGTGTCATCATGCCACCACATGATACGTGCGTACCTCACTTAAAGTAAACACGAATTTAGCCACATTTCAAACTCCCATGACTTCCACTGAATTAGTTTAATGGTTCAAAGTTAAAAAACAACACATACATCAGTCTTCATCCAAGGATCAGCAGTGAAAAGGGTGAGCTATTTCAAGTTCTTGGATGTCAACAACTCTGAAGATCTATCCTGGGCCTGACATATTGATACAATTACGAAAAAGGCATGACAGCAGCTATATATCATTTGAAGTTTGAGGAGACTTGGTATGACACCAAAGGCTCTCGCAAATTACTACAGATGTACCGTGGAGAGCATTCTAACTGGTTGCATCACCACTTGATATGGAGGGGCGACTGCACAGGATCGGAAAAAGCTGCAGAAAGATGCAAGCTTAGCCAGTTCCATCATAAGCACCATTTCCCCAACATCGAGAACATCTTCAGAAGGCAATGCCTCAAAAAGGTGACATCTATTATTAAGAACCCCATCATCCAGGCTATGACCTCTTCTCACCCTAACCCTACCATCAAGGAGGAGGTACAGATGCAGCCATTCAGCATGTTAGATTTTCATCAGCGATCATCTTGGCAAACTCATCAATGAATTTCTCTTCTGCTTCATCAGCAGATGCTTTATCAAAACACAGTTAAAATTTTGTGAATATTCACAATTACCTTCAATTTTCAGTTCATCGGAATAGATCTTTGCTTGTTTCATTATCAGCATACTGTTAAGCATCATATACTCACTCCGACACTGACAAATGCATTCTTTCAATATCCTCATTTTTCACTTTATGTAGTGTTTTTTCTATTTTTCATTAACTTCTGTTCATCACATATGTGAGATTACCTCTCAGAAGTGTCTGAGGAGTGCAGACACCTGCGCTTCTCCTGGGAACCCATTTGTGACCTTGGGTCAGCGCTCAAAAAATTCGCATTTCAGAGTTCTATGGATTTTCGAATTTTGGATACCAATACTTAATCTTTTAAAATATATTTCTTACTATAATTTATAATTTTTTAAATTATGTACTGCTGCCACAAGATTGAGCGAACTCGACCTTTTCTCCTTGCAGTGACGGAGGATGAGAGGTGACCTGATAGAGGTGTATAAGATGATGAGAGGCACTGATTGTGTGGATGGTCAGAGGCTTTTTCCCAGGGCTGAAATGGTTGTCACAAGAGGACAGACACAGGTTTAAGGTGCTGGGGAGTAGGTACAGAGGTGATGTCAGGGGTAAGTTTTTTTACTCAGAGAGTGGTGAGTGCGTGAATTGGGCTGCCGGCAACATTGGTGGAGGAAGATACGATGGGGTCTTTTAAGAGACTTTTGGATAGGTACATGGAGCTCAGAAAAATAGAGGGCTATGGGGAAGTCTAGTAATTTCTAAGGTAGGGACATGTTCGGCACAACTTTGTGGGCCAAACAGCCTGTATTGTGCTGTAGGTTTTCTATGTTTCTAAAACAACAGATTTCCCGACATCTGCCAGTGATATTAAACCTGATTCTGATGGAAATAAAACAAGGAACACTGCAAATCCCACTAAATACTTCTACCACATGACCACTGCTTTAATGTGGGAAATACAGTAGCAGATTTGCACTCAGTGAATGGCAATAATATAATGAAGTGTTAGCAGATTGTGCAGCATCTGTGGGGGGGGGGAAAGAGGGAGGAATCGTTGACGTTTCAAATCAAAACCCTGCATCAGGGCTACCCGTCAACCATCACGCTCTTCACTTGCCCCATCAATAAAATGTTCTCAGAAACAATGAACTCACTTTCAAAGACTTTTCGCCTCATATTCTCAATATTTATCACTTATTTATTTATACTATTGCTCCTTTTTGCATTTGCAGAGTTATCTTCTGCATTCTGGTTGAGTACACTAGTTGGGTGGTTTTTCAGTGTTTCTGTTACAGTTATTATTCTATAGATTTGTCAAATATACCTGCAAGAAAATGGATCTCAGGGTTGCATATGGTGACATATACGTACTTTGATGATAAAATTTACTTTGAACTTTGCTCCACCCACAGAGTACCTTCCTAAGATTGTTTGTTGTTCTAGATTCCAGCATCCACAGTCTCTTGTGTCTCCATAATGAAGAGTTCAATTGATTTAGTGAAATTGGATAAGTGATAAATATTGACCACATACCAATGTTACTCCAATGTTCTTGGCTATTTTTTGTATTGTCAGACAGGCAGATGGAGATAGTTTTATACCAAATGCAAAGATTTCACATTCCTTTTTTCTTTTATTTTGTCAGTAGGATAATTTTCAGATGAAGTTTCAAACATAAATTTTGTCTCTTGTAGGTATGTGGTATTATAGGTTTGTAGGTATTGTAGGCATTATGCTTTCTTTCACAAGGGCAATCTGACAGTATAGATAACAATTATAACACATTCCAAAGGATGCTTTTCTATTAGATAAGGAGCTTTAATCTGTGCTTGAATCTCAAAGGGACTTGAATCTACAAACCTTTGGAGTTGAGAGCTAGGAGTACTAAATTTGGAGCAATGCTGAAATCTGAACCTACTTGCAAATGCCGGCATTTTAATTCCTACCAACATTCCAGCTCCCTTTGAAAAGGAATGAGATATCAAGCCCATATCAATGCAAAATTCAGCTCTCCTTTGTTCAAATTAGTGACAGGACAAGTGGAACTCAGCCATTCGTAAACGCTTTAGGAAATCAAGCTACTGAACTTGAGGTAAATTTAGAACATTGGAAGCTGTGTTTTGGAAGTCTGCAAGAAATGTAGTCTGCCAAACCAATGTTTGTACCTTCTAAAACAAAATGGAATTAAATCAATCATGCTCTGCTGTAATCAAAAAGTTATTCTTCAGCAGTGTATCTTATTAAAAGCCAAAATTTCCCATGTAATACTAGAAGTCTGATGACCCAAAATTAGCATAGTTATCTAAATGATTTGAACAAAAAAAAAATCAAAGGTGTGACTTATACCATGTCCAGCAGTAAAATTTTAAACTGACACACTTATACCCTTAGATCATTATACCAACGCATTTAACATTCATCCACAATTTGGAGACACATCTTTTAATTAATATGCTGGCACATGCAAGAGGCTCCAGTGAAATTATTTTCAAGACACAAATACAGCTGTTTGCTATACTCACATTAAAAATAACCTTTACTGAGATAATACATATTGTAAGTTTTGTATTTACATAATTTTATTTTCTTCCTGCAAAGGAAATTAATTCCTACAAGCAAAACAATTCACAAATAGCCAAAGTTCTTTCATTTGTCAGTATTCCCTCTCCTCAAGGTGTTGACTTTACCACAATACATTCCTGTGAGTAGAAAAGCCCAATTTTCAATGTTTCAGTACTGTTCCCTTTCACTTCAAATGCCAACTTGATCACCAAACCTCAACAGCAAGAAACAATAGTTATCTTAGTAAAATATCAAAACCAATTCTCAGCCAATATGAGATGCAGTACAAGCTTCTCATGAAGCACCGTTGGCTGATGTTCACCTCTTAACTGAAGCACTGGGAGGGAAAAAAATGAAAAACAACCCTTGATGTACCAGATATCTCCCAAATGGATTTGCAGGGGTCACTGTACTCACTAATTGGAGAGCAGCTCAGCATTAGCCCAATACAGCCACAATTACTAAACAGTTGAGCCATTGTCTTGACTTGCTTCAAGATACAAGTACAAATTTGCAGTTATCCTCAAAACAAAACGATCAATCAAAACTTTTTTGCTGCATTAAGAACACATTCTGAAACCTTTAATTTGATTATATGATGAAATGCTTGCAATAAAATCTTACTTGATGCCTTTCAAAATCACTTTGATGGAGTGAAGCAAGGTGCCCCAATCATTCTCCATCATGTAGAAATAAAAGCCACTGGAAAAATTGATTCATACATTTCACATCTACATACATTAGTTCTGCATACTACATTTGCTAATACGGTTATTTTGTTGTTTCATCAGCGTTCAACATTTTAGATTTAGATTCCTGGGCAACATAAATGAATGCAAAAAGTATTAGGGAAGACTAAAGATTAAAATAACTTTCACTCTTAGGACTCTATCCTCCTGAGAACATCTATAATGTAAGGAATGGGTTTAAACACACTCTATTGCATCAACCCTCACTCCTGTAAGACTGTGTTCCAAATATGCCACATGTAGCAACCATTTTCAGTGATGCATTTTCACCTGCTTACAAAGAATGCAAGATAACTCCAAAAACAAAGATTCAACATAAGTGCAAGCTGTTCTTATTTCTAAGATCATTTTCAAACTATTTCACAATTTGCTGCAGTCCTCATATATGATTATCACCATTATATTTACCTATTAATCCACAGGTGCAGAATTTACAACCAACTGCCACGCAAAGTCTTCCATTTCAATTTGACCAAACCAGGTTTGGGACATAATTAAAATGTTTAACACTGTAAAGCCAGCTATTTACAGTTTAGTTAATAAGCATCATCATCTAATCACACAAATTCTTCGTCCCACAATAAAGGTTGTGCCAGTTTTTTTTGGTGAGTAGGTGACTTGTCACTTGAACTTAACTTAAGGATAAAAAGGTGTGAAATTCACCACTTCTCAGCCACTAGGTGGAGTTCAGCCAACCAGCAAAGGTTTTCCAATTACTCACAGCACACATGGCAACAGAAATGGACACAAAGGACTTCCTGCTTTATTTTCTCACAGCCATCTTCTGAAAGCATTTTATTCTGTCAGACAATCTATATAAGACAGAATTAATGATTTCACAACCAGGACAGATCCCAGCTTGCTTAATGAAGTTTGTTTTGTTCTAATCGTATTTTTCTTTTAAAAACTATGTATAATTAATGTTTGTTTTTCTTGTGAATGCTGCATATTTGATGCTACTGTAAGTTTTTCATTGTTTCTATGTGTACAATATACTCGACTTTAACAAAGACTTCATGCAATGGTCACCACATAACAGAGAGGATACAATGACCAGGTTTACCCTCTCCAAACACACTGATAAACAAGTTGTTAAACTCCTACCATTCCTAACACGTAACTCAGCAAGGATCACCTTGATACAGTAATACTCTCCATACTTAGTAAGAGAATCACTTATTACTATTTTCCTGAATACTACTTTAAAAAGAGAATATTGTTCCTATTCCTTCAGTTGAAAAAGCTGTAACCAATCAACAAAAATAAAAGTATCCAATTTTAACTCTCATTATCTGGTGGAAACCTCCTGTGATGATTTCAAAGTTGTTCTCTTTTAGGGAAGGATACACTGCCTACCTCATACAGCAGCCTAATTCTTTGCAAACTGGGACCCCATGATGTACCCGACCCTCCAACAACCAATGTATAAAACATTCCTCAAGCCTCCTTTACTATTCTATACCTTAAGTTCACATTCCCACCCAGTTCTCAAATCCACTGGCTCACTTCTGTCCAAAATTCTATAAGCTGTAGACTCAAAAATAATCATAAGAGACTGAAGATTCTGGAACCTGCAGCAAAACAATGAGCTGATGGAGCAACTCAATGGATCAGATAGCATCTGTAAGAGTGCTGTTTTGGGTCAAGACTCTGACCTGGAAGAGTGGAGAGAAGGTATAAAGATGATGGGAAGTGGTGGGGCAAGAACTGACGGTAATTAATGTATCTATTTTCAACTGTTTGCTCCAGGGCACTGTCTTTATCTGATCCACTATGTCTTCTCTGAAGCCTGCAGGAAGATCTATCCAACCAATTCTTCTCAGCCCCTTGTCTCAATGAAACCATCTCACATTCTTAACTCCCGAATGAAGGACTCACCCCCACAATCTTTTCTCAGAGGACAGCAACCCCCCCCCCCACCATCTGAGGAGTCAGTGCTCAATAAATGCTACTTATACCACTAAGATAAAATGTCAAAACTTCAAAAATCCTGCATCTTTTCATTAGGGGTTTGCTTCTAAACCCAAGACTTCTACCAGCTAGAAGGGCGAGGGCAGAAAAATTATGGAACCACTACCAGTTGGAGGTTGCCCTACAAGCCAGACACCGTGCTGACTTGTAAATATACTGCTTTATCTTCCCAATGCTGAGCAAAATCCTGGAATTTACTCCCTTAACAGTTTTGTGGTTTACCCATACCAAGGGTTGCAGACTTTCAAGAAACCAGTTCACCACCACTTTCTCCAGGGCAACCAGGGATGGGTAACTAAATGCTGACTCAAGCCTGTAAAGTCCATATCCCTTGGAAAAAAGGATTTAAAGAAAAACTTTAGAATTTTTAAGTTGGACAACAAAGAGCAAATTAAAATAAAATCACAGAACACTATACATACTTTCAGACTGAAACCCCTACATCAGAAATGGTAAGGCGGGAAAATAAGCCTGTTAAGCAACAGAGAGTGGGAGAGGTGAAAACCAACCAGTAAAGATTGATAACATCTCCTGCTCGCTGATCATGAACAGAGGTACACCACAATACTGCATGCTTAGATCCCTGCTCTCTATATCTACACAACCGTGTGGCAAAGCACAGCTCCAATGCCATTTTCAAATTTGCCAGTAACACTACCCTTGTTGGACAAGTTGCAGGTTAGGAACTACTGGAGCAAGATAACTTCAAACAGAAAGTTCAGGAGCAGTCTATCTTGATGTTCAAACCCCTGAAAGGTTTTGATAAGAACAAGTCAGAAACTATTTACCGTGGTGGAGCAGTCAGTACTCAAAGATTTAAGCCATTTATCCAAACAATTTAAATCACAGGGATTTAATTTACATACAGCAGATTATTAATTGGTTGGCTAAGTAGTGCCACAACATCTCACTCAAAGTCAGCAAAACTAAACTGCTGATTTCTGACTTCAGTAAGAGGAAGGTGAAAAGTTTAAGCGGAATATGAGGGGAAATTTCTTCACTCAGAGAGTTGTGAGAGTGTGAAGTGGGCTGCCAGTGCAAGTGGTGCATGCAAGCTTGATTTCAATGTTTAAGAGAAGTTTGGATGATAAGATTATGAGGGGTTATGGTCCCAGTGCAGGTAGATGGAGGGTAGGCAGTTTACAGGGTTCAGCACAGACTAGATAGGCCAAAGGGCCTGTTTCTCTGCTATGCTATCCTATGACTCTAAGGTGGGCGAATATGCTCCATTCTCTATTGGTGGTGGAGAGAGACAGCAGCTTTAAATTCCCAGCCAGTAACATATGGGATGATCTATCCTGGGACCAGTCATGAAGGCAATTACAGGCAAGCATGTCAGCCTTTTTAATTCCTTGGGGTATTAAGGTCGTCTACTTTTTCATTAAACACTTTAACTAACTTCTATAGGTGTACTTTTGAACATATCCTCACTGGTTACATTATGGTCTAGCATGGTAATTTGAATGCATAGAAATGCAAGAAGCTGCAGAGTGTGGTGGACTTCGCCCAATACAAGATGGGCACATCACTCCACACCACTGGTAATATTGCCAAGAGGCACTGCCACAAGATATCAAAGTTTATATAAAAAAACTCAGATGGCGACAAGAAATTGTATAGGACTGAGAAAGGCTGGCTGCTTGACGGGCTTGCAACAACAACTTCGTACTCAATGACAGTAAGATGAAGAAACTGATTGTGGACTTCAAGAAGGGAAAGTTGGGACAACACAGTCTTCATTGAGCAGTCATGGAAAGGGTGAACAGCTTCAAAGTTGTCAGCATTAACACCTTAGAGAATCTATGCTGGGCCCAAATGATGCAATCAGGAAGGAGGCATTCCAGCAACTCTACTTCAATAGAAGTTTGAGGAGATTTCGTATATCAAAGACTCTTGCAAATTTTTACAGATTTAAGATGGAGGGTATTCTGATTGGTTGCATCACAATCTGTTACAGAGTCTCTAATGCACAAGATCACAAGAAGCTGGGTAGAGAGATGCAGACTCCGCCAACATCATGATATCATCCCCTCACACCATCAAGGGCTATGTTCAAAAGACTGTGCTTCAAGAAGGCAGCATCCGTCTTTCAGGATCCTCATCACACGAGACATGCCCTCTTATCATTACTACCATCAGAGAGGAGGTATAGGAGCCTGAAGACCACACTCAATGTTTTAGGAACCGCTTCTTCCCCTCCACCATCAGGTTACTGAAGAGTCTATAAATATATCTCGCTATTCCTCTTCTGCACTCTTTACTAATTTTGTAACTTCAGTAATTTTTACATCTTGCACTGCACTGCCGTCACACAACAACAAATTTCACAACATATGTAGTGATAATAAACCTGATTCCAATTCTGAAAAAAGAAAATTGCTGGAAACGCTACACAAAAGAACATAAAGAATGCAGTGGACTGCAAAATGCAGAACAAGAAATCAGACTCAGCTGGTCCCACCATCACTGCAGCTTAACAAGTGTCTTTTATCCCTTCCCTCATTGTGATGAAGGTTCTTTGACCTGAAATGTTACTCATTTCTCTTCCCACAGGTGCAGCCTGATCTGCTGAGTGTTTTCAAAATTTATTTTTATTTCAGATTTCCAACATCTGCAGTTTTTTTTTCATTTTCACTGAAGCACAAATTAACAAGTTTTATCAAAGCATGGGCTAATTTGTGTGTTGTAGACTTCTTGAAACAGATCTGTATCATGTCTCTTCAAATTAAAATTAACTACCAATGACAAGGCATATTCATTCATGCAAATTCTGTTCCATCATTGCTACATCATCAGGACCAATTTAAAAGCATGTCCCAAATGTGTCCGTTCAACCTATTCTGCCAAAATGTAATCACATATAAAGTGCATTACAGCTCAGATTGTATTATTTCCTGTCTCTTCTGTTCACTTCAAAAAATATAAAAGCACATTATTTTTTTCTTAGAACATACTGAAGTATTGGACCGGCTGGTGGCGCAATGACATCGGCGCCGGACCCAGGAGCGGAAGTTCCCAGATTCGAATCCAGACAGGTCCACTCCCGAGTATGCTTTCCATCCGTGCCGGGTTGAGTGTCAAGATCACAACTCAACCTCGTAAAATAAAAGGGAAAAATACTGCGAAAATGTCTGTGAAGAGTGGCATGCCACACAGTCTCTCTCTCGCTCTGCGCCTTGTAAAAACCATGAAAAAAACATCATCACGGACGCACGTACAGATGCACGCACAGACTCGCATGCATGCAGGCACACGCCAAAAAAAACAAGAACATACTGAAGTACAAAATATGTTCTATTCTTGAATTTATGTTTCCTAACTGTACTTCATTACTGTGATCACAGTCTGGAGGCACCTTTGCCACAGAGTGATTGCCAAAGAATCAACAGGCAGTGTATATATGAAAACAATACATTTATCAGGATCATTATTCTTTTCATTTATAGGTGACCACCATTTTTAACGTATCCATGTTTGACAGAATGTAAACTGTTTGATGAATGAATCAGTACCAGGGAGCAAATGAACCACATAAATATGGACACATGGTCTTGAAATGTTGCACAAACTTTTTTTGCCGATATTAAACATACACTTCAGGATAAAGTTCTCTGATGATCCAGTATGTGAAATATATGAATTATAGGTGTTCTGACAGATGCTCAGTTAATTATTCCCCTTTTCCAAAAATCACCCAGGTACCTCATCAGAACCCTCTCATTTGACGCTGAAAACACTTTAAGGGAAGCTATTTATCAGCCATGAATGTTACCTGGATTAGAAGAGATTAAAGATAATCTTTACTTGTCACATGTACACCAAAGCATACAGTGAAATGTGTTGCTGCGTCAAATCAGTGAGGATTGTGCTGGGCAGCCCACAAATGTCACCACGCTTCTGTTGCCAACACAGCATGCCCACAACTCACTAACCCTAAATATACATCTTTAGAATGTGGGAGGAAACCAGAATACCCAGAGGAAACCCACGCAATCACAGGGAGAACAAACAGTAGGTCTTAGGCACCCTAGCTTTTTATATAAATTAAATGTTCAATTTTTTGTCTTCTGCATTAGTGTCTCAGTAGAAAAGAACAAATTTTAGATTTCCAAAAACTAAATTTTAGAGAATTTTTTGTCTTTTATTAAAGGAAGTAACTTTTCAAATAAAATTTGATTACTTGGTAGGTATATAGCCCAGTGCACAATTAAACAAAGATAACAAACAGGATGCTAATGATCAATGGCATAATGAGTTGAATGAACTAAAATGATTACCTGGAACAGAAACAGGTGCAAGAGGAATCAAACAGGGTAAAGGGCAACCAAACTAAAAGGTGAGGTTGTGGGAGATGTGACAATTTAACCTTCAAATCATCAATTCTTACACCAAGGCAAGAGTGAGCATAGCAATTAGACAAAAGGTAGTCATCCTGATTCAGCAAGGTCTCTCCCAAGCAAAAATTTTGCAACAGTTTCAAAATTGCTGTCCAAGATCTCCTGAAGCCCAGAGAAATGGGCAAGGTTGAGGGCCAGAAACACAACAGAAGAGAAATATATCAAACTGACATCCCTTCTAAATCGGCAGAAGTCTAGCACTGCTATCAACTCTGAACTCACTGGAACCCAAATACATCCCTCTACAGTTCGGAGACAGTCTACATCCCCCTACAGTCTTGTCCAAAGTAATCTTCATGGAAGAATTATTGCAAAAAAGTCATTCCTCTGAAGTGGGAGCAAAGCCAACAGACTCACCTACGCACAAAAACACAAGGACTGGGTAGTGAACAATGGTAGCAAGTGTTCTGGACTGATGAGTCAAAATTAGAAAATTTTGGCTCAGAACAGGAGGCAGTTTTTCCATAGGATAGCTGGAGAACGCTACATGGATGAGAGTCCGAAGCCAACAGTGAAGCACGGTGGAGGTTCCCTGCAGGTCTCCCCCTCCCCCTCCAGCTTTCAAATCCCTTACTCACTCTTCCTTCAGTTAGTCCTGACGAAGGGTCTCGGGCTGAAACGTCGACTGCGCCTCTTCCCATAGATGCTGCCTGGCCTGCTGCGTTCACCAGCAACTTTGATGTATGTTGTTAGTATGTTTAAGAGTCTGTTAGACACAAGAATTTTCAGGAAAGGAAGAATATGGATTATATGGCAGAAGTTAATTAGTTTAACTTGGGATAGTTTTCAGCACAAACACTGTGGGCTGAAATGCCTATTCCTGTATACTGACCGGTTGTGTGGTGTTGCAATAGCAGCCTCATATTCAATGTCAGCAAGACCAAGGAACTGATCTGGGCTTCAGGGAGAGAAACTCAGACAGAACTTACAACAGTCCTCGTTGAGGGGGTCAGTATTGGAAAGGGTGAGTAGTTTTAGGTGTCAACATCTCAGAGAATCCGTCCTGGGCACAACACATTCAAAAATCACAGAGATGGTATGCCGGCAGCTCTACCTCAATAGGAGGTTGTCATTGGGTATATCATCAAAGGCTTTTGCAAATTTCTACAGGTATGTGGCGGACAGCATTCCGACTGGTTGCTTCCTAGCCTGGCATGGAGGCTCTAATGCACAAGATCGCAAGAGGCTGCTGAGGGTTGAAAACTCAACCAGCTTCATCACTGGCACCCCCCACACCATCATCAACAGACAGTAACTAAAGAAGGTATCCATCATGGGCACTCCCCACACCAACATCTTCAACAGACAGTAACTAAAGAAGGTATCCATCATGAAAGACTCTCACCATCCAAGACATGCCCCTTTATTGAGGAGGAGATACTGGTGCCAAAGACCCACGCTCAACAATTCAGGAACAGCTTCTTCCCCTCAGAACGGTTCATGATCATTAATCCATTTTATTTGCACCACTTATTATTTTTGCAAAACACATTTCATATAAGGCAGTGATAATAAACCTTATTCTGATTTTGCCAGGGAAATCACATTGTAGCCATATAAATCTGTGATCAGGCCATATTTGGAATGTGTGTAGTTCCAGTCATCACATTGCAAGGATGCAAGATGGCACTGGTGACACAGCAATATTTTGCAGGCAATGCACAAAACTGCTAGCTATTCAACTAAATATACTTCTAGACTACGATCACTACAATCCGTAGCCTGTAATTTTCCTTTGGGTGGTGTGATTTTGAACCATCTGAATGATCCAGCATTTCTGCAGTCACCTCAAGGATTTGGTAAACCGGACTCTTGAGAATGCAGGTATAACCACAACACGCTATTGATGGGTTCGACTTGAGCCAGGTTGAAGTGTCCGGCCTGGGCCCAACAGCGAAAAACGAACCAATGTCTAGCGATTTAATCTGTCTCCATTGAAAGTGTTGAGGCCAAGGGTGGAGGACGATCTGGCTTACTCCTGGACCTACTGCAATTCATGTTCTGTGCATTATTTGTTTACTTTTTTAAAATTGTTTGCATGATTTGCTCTTTTTCGCACATTGAATGTTTGTCAGTCTTTGTTATGAGGGGTTTTTGTGGCTTCTATTGTGTTTCTTTGATCTGTGGTGCCTGCAAGATGTGTCTCAAGGTTGTATGCAGTATACATACTTCAATCATAAATGCAGCTTGAACTTTGAAGATATAGAGGATTTAGAGAAGGTGCATTAGAGGTTCACCTGGTGAATATCTTGCCCAACACATTCTATCTCATAACTTCTTATCCAGGCAGTATTCAACAATAACACCATGGATGATACATACTATGTTCTAAATACATTGCTGTGCAAGAGACACAATCCATCATCCCAGCAGTTCTCCAAGATACCAATAACATTAGGTACGAAACTCGATTCAGAGTCAAACTTCCAACCACATACCCCATACCCACATCATCATGAAAACCATCAACTTCCACTTTTAACTCTTTTGGCTTCAGCTCAGAATACCATGGTTAAAGCACAGATAGAATATTATGTTCAGTTCCTTCTCATCAATGATGAGTACACCAAGTTACTTCCCGTGATGGAAGTAACCCTAAAAGAACTGAAGCAGACTCATTAACAGGATTTATAAGGTAGTGTTCATGAGCCATTCAGAAATCTGGTGGAGAGGAAGAAACTATTCCTGAATTATTGAGTGTGGTCTTTGACTCCTGTATTTCCTCTCCAATGAGAGAGCATGTCCTGAATAGTGAGGATCTTTCATGATGGATATATGTTTTTAATGTGAAGTTCATTAGAACAAAGGTGATGCCATTAAAGCACCCAAAATTTTCATGGGGGTAGACAATAATAATGTTTCTCCTTGGTGTTAAGAATCAGGATTCACAGTCTCAAATTAAGGGGAACTATTCAGGATCAAGGTGAGAACAAATTTCTTGATTAGTGAAGCTCTGGAACTATTCAAGACAACAGATCAATAGATTACTAAATATTAAGAGAATTAAGTAGTATGGAATTAGCAAAGTGACATTGAACTAAGAGCAGGCACAAACAGACTGAAAGTTATAAGGAGCCAAAGCAACTGCTCTTGCCCCTTTTTCTTTTGATCTTATTATCCACTGTTAATCTTGAACGTGTCACTCCAATGTTTCACTCACTGAAACAAAATTATCCAAAACTTTCCTGATTTGCACTCTTCTATCCACCTAATATCCCTACGTTTCTTGAAAAACTCCTATTAATTTTGAAATTTTGAAGTTTGAGTTCTCTCATATATTCAAACATCCATAAGCTCATTATTCTTTGTTGATATAGTTTCTGACAACCCTACATCTAGAAACATAGGAAGTCTACAGCACAATACAGGCCCTTCCGGCCACAAAGCTGTGCCGAACATGTCCGTACCTTAGAATTTAGCCAGGGTTACCCATAGCCCTCTATTTTTCTGAGCTCCATGTACCTATCCAGGAGTCTCTTAAGACCCTATCGTATCCGCCTCCACCACTGTCACCGGCAGCCCATTCCACGCACTCACCACTCTCTGCGTAAAAAACTTACCTTGATACAACAATCCGCCAGAGGAACTCATCTGGTTGAGCATCATCAGTATTGGGAAGAAACTCTCGCTATTTCAGGGTTGAAGCCTTGCTGTGGGATTTGTTAAAATAAATCAGAGAAATAGATGAATATGGAATCGAACTTTGCTCTGCATGCAATGCAAGAGCGGAATAATCTTGAATTGCTGTTTTAGGGTCACGACACAAGTAGCTAAAAGTTAGCAAGATCAATTGGATAATGGAAAGTTGCCCTGAAATTACTGTCCAATGGTTAACAAAAATGAAAAATGTTTTGTTTTTTCCCCACATCATACGGACATGCCTGAGGACTATACTGATATTGATGTATTTTATAAGCTTAGTCACATTCTGTGGCCAAGGCGACAGCTACGTAAAGTGAGATCCCATATGAGTTAATTGACCAGTAAATCCATTTTTATGTTGTTTGTTGAGAGTGAATGCTAGCCACTAATCTTTCACATCCATCACACAGCTCAAATTAATCTTCATCAGAAAAAGATGCCTGGAGTGCCTACTTAGATTGTGCCCAACTCCTGCAGTATCTGGCTTGGACCTAGGTCCTCTGACTCAAGTGAGATGATTATGTCAAGCCACATAAATAAGCTGACACCACTAAAACAATGTTTGAATTTTTTTCATGTTAATAATGTGAAAAGATGGCACATCCCTGTTAAATGTTCTGATTGGAGCTGATATATTACAAGCTCCCTCAGCTTTTCCTAATAGTAGCACAGGAATCAGTTAAATGTTCTTATATCATTAAATTTAGTTTTAAACTGAAAAGTAAAAGATGCAAACAAAGCATCAGACACAGGTCCAAGTCATGCAAAACTGATTCATTGCCAATAAAATACTTCAGACAACTGGAAAGCCACATTTTCTTGAATGATTTATCTCTTTGAAATATATCCATCACAATAGCCTACTGCATATTTATATACAGTGCCTATAAAAAGTATTCCCCCCCCCCCCAGAAGTTTTCATGCTTTGCTGTTTTACAACATTGACTCACAGTGGATTTAAATTGGCTTTTTCACCGCTGACCAACAGGAAAAACTCTTTCATGTCGAAGTGAAAAAAGATCTCTACAAAGTGATCTAAATTAATTACAAATATAAAACACAAAACAATTGATTGCTTAAGTATTCACCTCCCCCCCTTAATATGACACACCAAAATTATCACTGACGCAGCCAATTGATTTTAGAAGTCACATAACTAGTTAAATTGAGATCTGTTTTTGGAGACCTGTGTACAATCAAGGTGTTTCAAATGATTGTAGTAAAAATACCGCTGTATCTGGAAGGTCCAACTGCTTGTGAGTCACTATCCTGGCAAAAACTAAACCATGAAGACAACAGGACACTCCAAGTAACTCCACGAAAAGGCTATTGAAAAGCACAAGTCAGAGATGGATGCAAGAAAATTTCCAAGTTACTGAAAATCCCTTGGAGTACAGTAAAGTCAATCGTCAAGAAATGGAAAGAATACGGCACAGCTGTAAATCTGCTTAGAGCAGGCCGTCCTCAAAATCTGAGTGACCATGCCACAACTTCAACTGTTGTCCGGGTGCTTCACCAGTCGCAGCTTTACTGGAGAGTGGCTACAAGAAAGCCACTGTTGAAAAAAAAACTCACATGAAATTTTGGCTAGAGTTTGCCAGAAGGCATGTGGGAAACTCTGAAGTCAGCTGGAAGAAGGTTTTATGGTCTGATGAAACCAAAATTGAGCTCTTTTGCCATCAGGCTAAACACCATGTTGGCATAAGCCAAACACTGCACATCATCAAAAACATACCATCCGTACCGTGAAGCATGGTGGTGACTACATCATGCTATGGGGATGCTTCACTGCAGCAGGCCCTGGAAGGCTTGTAGAGGGTAAAATGAATGTAGCAAAATACAGGGAAATCCTGGATGAAAACCTGATGCAGACTGCAAGAGAACTGCAACTTGGCAGATTTGTTTTCCAGCAAGACAATGACCCCAAGCATAAACACAAAGATACAAAGGAATGGCTTAAAAACAACAAAGTTAATGTCCTGAAGTGGCCAAGTCAGAGACCAGACCTCAATCCAATTGAGAATTTCTAGCTGGACTTGAAATAGCCTGTTCACTCACGATCCCCATGCAATCTGACAGAGCTTGAACAGCTTTATAAAGAAGAACGGGGAAAAATGCAGTGTCCAGATGTGCAAAGCTGATATAGAGACCAATCCACCCAGACTCAAGGCTGTAATTGCTGCCAAAGGTGCATCTGCTAAATACTGACCTGAAGGGGATGAATACTCATGCAACCAATTATTTTGTTTTATATTTGTAATTAATTTAGATCACTTGGTAGAGATCTGTTTTCACTTTGACATGAAAAATTCTGGGGGTGGGGGTGAATACTTTTTATAGCCACTGTAACAATCCCATACACTTCCCTCAGCGTGTAACTGGTAGGTTATTCCTAATTTACAGAACACATTAGCAAAGATATACTCAACCAAAAGCAAAAGACAGCACTGCCCCATCTGACATTTATAAATTTATGACCTAACACACAACTGCTACATGTTTCGCTAAAGTATTATCTACTGCAGTATACCCAAAATTTAATCTTTTATTGTCCTATCTTGGTTGGAGTAATTTCCCAAAAGTACACACCAAAGTGAGTCACAATAGCAGAGGGCAGCACCTCGCTATTTCACTTCTTGACAGCATCCATGCTTGTTTATATTCATTTCAAGGTCTAGTATAAGCAATTGTGTTGAACTCTCATTACAATTAGCACTCACAATGCTTTAAATGATGATATAATGAGTCATTATTGAATCGTTTCTATTGATTCTCAGTTAAGGATTAAATCTTGATCAAGATAAAATCCACAGCTCAACATATCACCACCGGCAGTCCTGGTGGGTAAAGTGCTCAAAGCAATCCCATCTTCCCCTCGACCAGGAGGAATTACTCAACAGCGCAAGGCCATAAAATTCTCAGTATCCCTACTTTCAATTTCAAGTCCCTTGGAAAAATAGCTCCATGCAATTCTACGCCAAAAAGGTATCCCAAGGAGGTGTCCTGATGAAAGCTCATTAATCTGGGTCCCTTTCTTATACTGTTGTACTGAACAAAACTGCACATATTTCTGCACTTCAATAAATTCCTTAGAGGTCTAGATATCTTGCAAACCAACAGAATGGTGATTCACTTGTATCACAAAATCAAAATATTACTTCCTCTACCCAACCAGCTTGAATACTGGTTGTACTTCACTAATGGTCACCTCAGCTTTGACCAGCTGGCGCAGAAGGTCTCAAAGTCCTGATCATAAGTCCTGGCCATTTTTCATCCAAGATGTACAAGCCAATCAGGCAGAAGTAATAGCCACCTCTCTCTCAGACACAGTACTGCCAATACTCAAAATACTTCCGAAAATGAAAAAGTGGAATTCCCCCAACACACTTGAGATCCTCTGCAACAAGAGAATATTCTCCTTTATGGACACAAGGGACTTCAGATACCGCAATCTGGAACAAGAAAATAGTGTGCTAGAGGAACTCAATGGGTTAGGCAGCATCTGTGGAAGGAAATGGACAACAGTTCATGCCAAGACACTTAATCTGCACTGTCCATTTCCCTCCACAGACACTGCCTGATCCACAAAATTTCTCCAGCAATTTAATTCTCCCCCCCACCCACCTCTAAGTTATGCTTTGGACGGCAAGGTTCCTTTCAGTTGTGTTCACTCACTTTCAGTATCTTTGGTTATTATTGTTTTTTCTTGAAGGAGATACTAAGTACTGACTGGATCAATTACCCAGAGATCCACTGGAAAAGGTTAAAGACATGTTTCCAATAATACTCAGAATTGAAGGACATTTCTTAAATTTATTTCCCAAACATTAGCAACATCTCCTATTCCAAGAATAGCAGGAGTTTGAAGTTGCACACTTACATGTGCATAAGAATACAATTAAAGGATATGCTAGATGAGAAGGCAGATGCAGAAAGAAAGTATTATGTGTGTGAGGCTGGCTGTCTGCACTCGGTGTCAGATGTGGGAGGTCCTGGAGTCTCCCAGCCTCCCGGACGGCCATATCTGCACCCAGTGTGTCGAGCTGCAGCTCCTAATGGACCGCGTTAAGGAACTGGAGATACAGCTCAGTGACCTTCGTCTGGTCATGGAAAGCAAGGAGGTGATAGAAAGGAGTTATAGGCAGGTGGTCACACCGGGGCCACGGGAGACAGACAGGTGGGTCACAGTCAGGACAGGGAAGGGGAAGAGTTAGGCAGGTGGAGAATACCCCTGTGGCTGTACCCCTTGACAATAAGTACACCTGTTTGAGTACTGTTGTGGGGGGGGGGGGAGAGAAACAACCTACCTGAGGGAAGCAACAATGGCCGTGCCTCCGGCACAGAATCTGACCCTATGGCTCAGAAGGGTAGGGAAAGGAGGAGGAAGGCAGTAGTGATAGGGGACTCTATAGTTAGGGGGTCAGACAGACGATTCTGTGGACACAGGAAAGAAACTTGGATGGTAGTTTACCTCCCAGGTGTCAGGGTCCGGGATGTTTCAGATCACGTCCAAGATATCCTGCAGTGGGAGGGAGAACAGCCAGAGGTCGCGGTACATATTGATACCAACAACATAGGTAGGAAAAGGGAAGAGGTCCTGAAAACAGTCTACAGGGAGTTAGGAAGGAAGTTGAGAAGCAGGACCGCAAAGGTAGTAACCTCGGGATTACTGCCTGTGCCGTGCGACAGCGAGTACAGGAATAGAATGAGGTGGAGGATAAATGCATGGCTGAGGGACTGGAACAGGGGGCAGGGATTCAGATTTCTGGATCATTGGGACCTCTTTTGGGGCAGGTGTGACCTGTACAAAAAGGACAGGTTGTACTTGAATCCCAAGTAGACCAACATCCTGGTGGGGAGGTTTGCTAAGGCTATTGGGGAGAGTTTAAACTAGAATTGTTGGGGGGTGGGAACCGAACTGAAGAGATGGAGGAAGAGGCGGTTGGCTCACAAATAGAGAAAGCTTGGAGACAGTGTGTGAGGGAGGACAGGCAGGTGATAGAGAAGGGACACGCTCAGACTGACGATTTGAGATGTGTCTATTTTAACACAAGGAGTATTGTGACCAAAGCGGATGAGCTTAGAGCGAGGATCAGTACTTGGAGCTATGATGTGCTGGCCATTACAGAGACTTGGATGGTTCAGGGACAGGAATGGTTACTTCAAGTGCCGGGTTTTATATGTTTCAGGAAGGACAGGGAGGGAGGCAAAAGAGGTGGGGGCATGGCACTGTTGATCAGAGATAGTGTCACGGCTGCAGAAAAGGTGGACATCATGGAGTCTACGGAGTCTCTGTGGGTGGAGGTTAGGAACAGGAAGGGGTCAACAACTTTACTGGGTGTTTTTTATAGGCCACCCAATAGTAACAGGGATATCGAGGAGCAGATATGGAAACAGATCCTGGAAAGGTGTAATAATAAGAGTTGTCGTGATGGGAGATTTCAATTTCCCAAATATCAATTGGCATCTCCCTAGAGCAAGGGGTTTAGATGGGGTGGAGTTTGTTAAGTGTGTTCAGGAAGGTTTCTTGACACAATATGTAGATAAGCCTACAACAGGAGAGACTGTACTTGATTCGGTACTGGGCAATGAACCTGGTCAGGTGTCAGATCTCTCAGTAGGAAAGCATTTTGGAGATAGTGATCATAATTCTATCTCCTTTACAATGGCATTGGAGAGAGATAAGAACAGACAAGTTAGAAAAGCATTTAATTGGAGTAAGGGGAATTATGAGGCTATCAGGCAGGAGACTAGAAGCATAAATTGGAAACAGATGTTCTCAGGGAAAAGTACGGAAGAAATGTGGCAAATGTTCAGGGGATATTTGTATGGAGTTCTGCAAAGGTACGTTCCAACGAGACAGGGAAGTTATGGTAGGGTACAGGAACCGTGGTGTACAAAGCCTGTAATAAATCTAGTCTAGAAGAAAAGCTTAGAAAAGGTTCAGAGAGCTAGGTAATGTTAGAGATCTAGAAGATTGTAAGGCTAACAGGAAGGAGCTTAAAGAAGGAAATTAGGAGAGCCGGGGGGGGGGGGGGGGGGGCCATGAGAAGACCTTGGCAGGCAGGAGTAAGGAACACCCCAAGGCATTCTGTACGTAAGTGAAGAGCAAGAGGGTAAGATATGAAAGAATAGGACCTATCAAGTGTGGCAGTGGGAAAGTGCGTATGGAACTGGAGGAAATAGCAGAGGTATTTAATGAATACTTTACTTCAGTATTCACTATGGAAAAGGATTTTGATGATACTGATGACTTGCAGCAGACTGAAAAGCTTGAGCATGTAGATATTAAGAAAGAGGATGTGCTGGAGCTTTTGGAAAGCATCAAGTTGGATAAGCTTCCGGGATCAGATGAGATGTACCCCAGGCTACTGTGGGAGGCGAGGGAGGAGATTGCTGAGCCTCTGGCGATGATCTTTGAATCATCAATGGGGACGGGAGAGGTTCTGGAGGATTGGAGGGTTGCAGATGTTGTTCCTTTATTCAAGAAAGGGACTAGAGATAGCCCAGGAAATTATAGGCCAGCGAGTCTTGCTTCAGTGGTTGGTAAATTGATGGAGAAGATCCTGAGAGGCAGGATTTATGAACATTTGGAGAGGTATAATATGATTAGGAATAGTCAGCATGGCTTTGTCAAGGGCAGGTTATGCCTTACGAGCCTGATTGAATTTACATTGATAAAGGAAGAGCAGTAGATGTAGTGTACAGTCGGCCCTCCTTATCCACGAAGGATTGGTTCCAGGACCCCTCGCGGATACCAAAAAACGCGGATGCTCATGTCCCTTATTCAACCTGTCTAATTGCGGTGGACTTAGGACCCAGCAGAACCCCGGACCTTATTTAACCTGTCTCAGTGCGGTGGTCATTAGGACCCGGCAGTGGAGCTCTGAATCCGCAGTGTTTCTGTTCACGAAAATAATCATGATCATCATCGAAAATAAAGTGGAAATAATAAAGCGACCAGAAAGAAATGAAACGCCATCGGTCATTGGAAAAGTGTTAGGCTACAGTCGGTCAACGATCAGAACAATTTTACAGGATAAATGATAAAGGCCCTGCCCCAATGAAAGCTACAATTATTACTAAGCAACGCAGTGGTTTAATTATTGGGTTTTGGGGTTTTGGGTTTTTGATCCTCCACATCAAGCCCACAAGGATGGAGAGCGCACTCAGGAGCAATCTGCCACTGGATCGAACTCGGGAGCTTCCGTTCCCAAGCCCGGCGCTGAAATATACATTTCTTAAGTGTTTTATATGCATAGAAAGGTAAAATATGTACTATATACTAAGACAAATGTTTGACTAACTGACGTTAAATAATACCAGATGTACCTGTTCCAATTTACTTAGTACGAGAACTTCTGTTTTTTTTTATCCCGATCCACGATAACCTACGCACATCCTCCCATATACTTTAAATCATCTCTAGATAACTTATAATACCTAATATAATGTAAATGCTATGTAAAATAGTTGTAATACTACATTGTTAAGGGAGCAACACACATCAAAGATGCTGGTGAACGCAGAAGGTCAGGCAGCATCACTAGGAAGAGGTACAGTCGACATTTCAGGCCGAGACCCTTCGTCAGGACTGAAACGTCGACTGTACCTCTTCCTAGAGATGCTGCCTGACCTGCTGCGTTCACCAGCAACTTTGACGTGTGTTGCTTGAATTTCCAGCATCTGCAGAATTCCTCGTATTTGCGTTGATTGTTTAGGGAGTAATGACAAAAAAAAAGTCTGTACATGCTTGAACAACAAGTGCTGGAAGAGCACTTTCGGGTTTTTCGATTCGCGGTTGGTTGAATTCGCGCATACGGAACTCGCGGATAAGGAGGGCCGACTGTATATGGATTTCAGCAAAGCATTTGATAAGGTACCCCATGCAAGGCTTATTGAGAAAGTAAGGAGGCATGGGATCCAAGGGGACATTGCTTTGTGGATCCAGAACTGGCTTGCCCACAGAAGGCAAAGAGTGGTTGTAGACGGGTCATATTCTGCATGGAAGTCGGTCACCAGCGGAGTGCCTCAGGGATCTGTTCTGGGACTCTTACTCTTCGTGATTTTTATAAATGACCTGTATGAGGAAATGGAGGAATGGGTTAGTAAGTTTGCTGATGACACAAAGGTTAGAGGTATTGTGGATAGTGTGGAGGACTGTCAGAGGTTACAGCAGGACATTGACAGGATGCAAAACTGGATTGAGAAGTGGCAAATGGAGCTCAACCCAGATAAGTGTGAAGTGGTTCATTTGGGTAGGTCAAATATGATGGCAGAATATAGTATTAATGGTAATACTGGCAGTGTGGCGGATCAGAGGGATCTTGGGGTCCAAGTCCATAGGATACTCAAAGCAGCTGCGCAGGTTGACTCTGTGGTTAAGAAGGCATACTTATTGGCCTTCATTAAGCACGGAATTGAATTTAGGAGCCAAGAGGTAATGTTGCAGCTATATAGGGCCCTGGTCAGACCCCACTTGGAGTACTGTACTCAATTCTGGTCGCCTCACTACAGGAAGGATGTGGAAGCCATAGAAAAAGTGCAGAGAAGATTTACAAGGATGTTGCCTGGATTGGGGAGCATGCCTTATGAAAACAAGTTCAGTGAACTCGGCCTTTTCTCCCTGGAGCGACGGAGGATGAGAGGTGACCTGATAGAGGTGTATAAGATGCTGAGAGGCACTGATTGTGTGGATAGTCAGAGGCTTTTTCCCAGGGCTGAAATGGTTGCCACAAGAGGACACAGGTTTAAGGGGCTGGGGAGCAGGTACAGAGGAGATGTCAGAGGTAAGTTTTTTTTTATTAAACACAGAGAGTGGTGAGTGCATGGAATGGGCTCCCAGCAACAATGGTGGAGGCGGATACGATAGGGTCCTCTAAGAGACTTTTGGATAAGTACATGGAGCTTAGAAAAATAGAGGGCAATGGGTAAGCCTAGTAATTTTTAAGGTAGAGACATATTCGGCACAACTTTGGGGGTCGAAGGCCTGTATTGTACTGTAGGTCTTCCATGTTCCTATGTGGAAGAACAAAGCTAATGCACACTGGATGGTCTAAATCAGTGGTTTCCAAAATGGTTGAAATCACCCCCCCTGGGGCAGAAGGGAGTTTCTCAGTGGATGATACAGAAGGTTGCAGGCTTCACTTAAGAAATGGATTACTTATTATAAGCACATGATCCTCAGTGCCTCATAAATGATTACAATGATCACGTAATCGCCTCATTTCTCGCTAATGCACTGTTCTCTGAGACTCTGCTCGAAGTGCGTTATGGTTGTTGAAAATCAATGTGACACTCCCATATTTGCCATGAGAATTCCAATGAAATAAATTGTGTTATTTCCCTCATCACACAGTGACTTGATTCCTGTGAATTAGAGTATGTCATTCAATGGGGTAAAGGTCAGAATCTGCCCTTTCGAAAGATCTTAATCACATTTTTCTAGCCCACTGCCCAACCAAGTTATCACTGCCCCACTTTACAGAGTCAGGTTTTACCTGTACTATGATGACATCATAACTTTCCCATTTATTGATCGCAGCGCTTGAGGTTGGATTTAAATAATAGTGATTGACAGTGGTAATTAATCCATAACGAAAATGGCAAAAGCAGACCAAACAAACAAGAAGTGCAGACATTATCATGTGGAGTACCTGAAATGTGGATTTATACCAGCATCAAATTGTTATTTGCAAGTGGAGTAGAAACATATACAAAGGGGGAGTCAATATTTCTGGTTGTTGAGCACTTTTTTTTAAAAAGAGAAAGACATTCTGCTCACCAGCTTTCTTGGCTTGTGCAGTAGATGGGATACCATCAATGACAGGACACTACCGTGGGTTACTAACTTTCTTAAAAGAAGCTATATTTAACGTATTTACCATTCTCTGTGTAATTCACAGACAACAACTTGCCACAAAAAGATCAAATGCACAAATTAAATACTTTCATCACAGCAGTAAATAAAATCAAGTCCCGTGCTCTCAATTCTCAACTGTTTTGAGAGCTTTGTATTGAGAATGATGAACAGTTTGAACATTTGTTGTTGCACACAGAAGTCAGATGGCTTTCAAAAGGAAACAGCCTGAGACAATTTATGTGCTTTTTGAAACTCTGATAAAATTTTTTGAAAACTCAAATGCTTCATTCAGTAATTGACTCATGAGTTTTAAGGTTGACGTTGCTTATTTGTCAGAATTATTTGCAAAGTTTAATGAAGTCAATCTTCAATTGCAGGGAAATCATGTGAATCTTATCAAAGTCAAATCAGTCTTCTCCACACTTCCGTCCAAGTTAACTCTATTTTAAAGTGCAACACTGGCCATCACAACCTTCCTAGATCCCTTTGTTCGACAACACTTCTCAGTGCCCTACCACTCCCTGGTTTGTCCAACCGAAGAGCAACACCTTGCATTTGTCTGCATTAAATTCCATCTGCCATTTTTCAGCCCATTTTCCCATCTGATCCAGATCCCTCTGTAAGCCATAATAGCCTTCTTCACTGACCACTACACCCCCATTCTTGGTGCCATCTGCAAATTCGCTGATGCAGTTAACCACATTATCATCCAGCTGACAAACAACGGACCTAGCACTCCGCTAGTCAGAGGCCTCCAGTCAGAGGGGAAACCTTCTGCTACCACTCTGGCTTTTTCCACAAAGCTAATGTCTAATCCAATTCACTACCTTATCATGAATGCTGAGCAACTGAACCTCAATGATCAAACTCTGATGCGGGACCTGTCATATGCCTTGCTGAAGTCCATGCAGACAACATCCACTGCCTTGCATTCATCCACTTTCTTTTCCTTGAAAATCTCAGCAAGATTCTTTAGACTTGACCTACCACACACAAAGAATGCTGACCATCCTTAATCAGTCTGTGTCTATCTAAATATATTTGGTCCCTTAGAATACCTTCCATTAACTCTTACCACTGCTGACGTTAAGCTCAGCAGCCTATAATTTCCTGTATTTTCTGTATTTCTTTCTTTGTAACAACCACACATTCGGTCTTCTTACAGTTGATGGTCAACCTTCTCTTTGCACTTTAACAATTTTATCAAGTACTTCTTGGAACTTCTCTTTAAAAGTAGGAATTAACAGGAAGGATGGGGAAAAACTGATCTCACTACAAAATGACTTTGAGCTGAGGCGAAGGTTCAAAAAAAAAAAAATCATATTAGGACTTTGGTTGCAGAAAGAAATCTCTAAACACTATCCTGCACTGGGACAAAAGGTCAAAATGTTCTATATTGCCTTTCCAACATCATACTTAGCAGAGCATGGTTTCAGTACAGTCACCCACCCAACTTCTTTCAAAGCAACAAAACACACTGCAAAGTACTGAACATGGAGATCTGACAGACCTTCTGAGTGACATTCAACCTGATATTGAAAAGATGATGCCATTGCACCAAGCCTATTCATCTCATTAAAAAGTTAAAAAGCGAGTAGTGAATAGTTGAATCAGAATCTGGTTTAATATAACTGGCATACGTCATGAAATTTGCTGTTTTGCAGTAGCAGTACATTGCAATAAATAATAAAAACCATTAATAGTACTGGGATACTAATGTATGCTCTAAAATTGCTGTTAAAAATAGGTTCACTGTAATCAAATACTAATTTTATTTGTAGCTTTAAACAGATTTTTTTTGCAATTATTTGTCACCGCTTTGAATCTACAGTTCCTATTTTCTTTCACTACATATTGTAAATCAAAGTTCTTTACAGCTTATATGTAATGGCCGGAAAGGGAGAGGAGGGGCTGGGGAGTCAAGGGGCAGTATCTCAAAGGTCTGGAAACCACTGTTCTGCGTGTATGGATTCTAACCTCTAACTCCTATGATCCTTCATTACCTTACAATATACAAACTGTTCTGCATATTAAAGAAAAATATTTTGCAAGATTTTTCCATTTTCATTTTTTCCCACATGATACTGCCTTATAATCGTAACCATATAATTCAGTTTCCAAAAGCCTTACAGGTACATTGTACATTTATCTGCAGCACCTAGTCCAATTTGGAAAATTCCATTGTATAAAAATCTGCAGTGAACAACTCCAAAGCTGCAAACCAACAAAATGGAAACTTCAGTTACTTAAGCTGGTTTGATATGTGAATTCATGAACTAACATGAAAAAGGCCCCCTTCTGGCAACCCAAGCAATAATGAAAAATGTTGTAATTTGATTAAAGTGAGCACCACAGTGCCTCCTTTAAGAACACCAGCAACAAAACAAACAATTCTAAAGATGAAGCAAATGAACAGACTGAAAGGAATATCGCATCATAAAATCTCAAGTTTGCTTTCTTGTAAAAGTACTGATGCTACAGTCTAGTTCTATGTACCTGCAACAATATAACCATCTTCTGAGTGTTGTGCATATATTACTAAATAATTATCTTCCGCTCTGCACCCAAATTCTCAGATGCATTGCTTTTAATCAGAGCAGAAAGTAATAGAAAACATGGTTTGCAAATAATCAAACACATCTTTCACCAGTGCTCTCTCTTCCACAACTCATTTACACCACATCACATATTGCTAAAAGTAACACGTCCAGAATGAAGAGATATTTATCAGTATTTACAGACCAAACATTCAGCATGTCTGGGAGCATCCATGGAAAGAGAACAATGTTTCAAGTTTCGTTCTTTCTCAGTTTTACAGTCTTTAACCTGAAACAGTTTCTTTTTCCATTGATTGTCCTACTAACTTGATTGAATATGTTCACCAGCTGACGAGGGTGATTTTTAAAGGCAGAGCTGTGGATGTTGTCTACATGGATTTTAGTAAGATGCTTGAGAAGGTCCCTCAGGCTCATCTAGAAGATTAAGCTGCACGTGATCCATGGCGAATTGGCCATTTGGATTCAGAACTGCCTTGCCCATGGAAGACAAAGGGTAGTGGTTGAAGGGACTTATTCCAACTGAAAGTCTGTCATTAATGGTGTTCTGCAGTGATCTGTACTGGGATCTCTGCTGTTTGTAATGTATGTACATGACCTGGATGAAAATGTAGTTGGGTGGGCTAGTGAGTTTGTGGATGATACTAGAACTGGTTGTGTTGTGGACAGCATAAAAATTGGCAAAGAATACAGCGGGATATAGATCAGTTACAGATACGGGCAGAGAAATGGCAAGTGGAATTTATCCCAGCCAAATGTGAAGCTTTGTACCTTGGGGAGGGGGAGATCAAATGCAAGGAGACAGTACACTGTTAAAGGTAAGATCCTTAACAGAGTTGATGAGCAGAGAGAACTTGGGGTCCAAGTTCATAGCTCCTTGAAAGTGGCTACACACATTGATAGGATAAGGCAGCATATGGCCACTTGCCTTTACTAGACCAGGCACTGGGTTCAAAAGTCTTGGTGCAGCTTTATAAAACTCTAGTTCCATATCCTGGTCATCCTATTACAGAAAGGATGTTGAAGCTTTGGAGAGAGTACAGAAGAGGTTTACCAGGATGTTGCCTGGAATTGAGGGGTGTGCTGTAATGAGATGTTGGACAACTTGGTTTGCTTTTTCTGGAGTGGCGGAGGCTGAAGGGAGATCTGGTAGAGGTTTATAAGGTAGAGCAGACAGTCAATATCTTTTTCCAAGGGTTGAAATGTGTAATACCAGGGGACATGCATTTAAGGTCAGAGGGTGTAATTTCAAAGGAGATATGAGGAGCAAGTGTTTTCTTTAAACACCAGAGAGTGGTGGGTACCTAGTACGTGCTGCCAGGGGTGATGGTAAAGGCAGAAACATCAGAGACTTTTAAGAGACATTTAGATAGGCACATGAATGTGAGGAAAATGTAAAGATACGGAAGTGTGCAGGCAGAAGAGATTAGTTTAGTTGGCTGTTTGATTACTAATTTAATTGGTTCAGCACAACATTGCGGGCCAAAGCAATCCTGTGCTATACCATTTCATGATACTTTATTTCAGAGTTTTGACATTTGCAGTTTTTTTTTTAATTTTTGTGTTCATTCAGTACATTAACACCTTCAACATTTTTTCTCACCCTAATCCGACTATTATCTGAAACTGGAGGAAATCAGACCTAACGTAACTTGCATATGTAAAATCACAAAAGCTGCAGATGCTAAAAATCTAAATAGAAGTAGATGGAAACATTCAGTAGGTCAGGCAGTTCCGAAGAAAGATCTTCGACTGAAAGCTTTAACTCCGTTTTATTCTCCACGGATACTGCCTCAACTGCAGTTTTCCCATCATTTTCTGTTTTTACTAATGTGATGTTTATGAATGAACAGAAATACAAGCCAAGCATACAGGTAATTTCTGATGTAATCTGCCCAGAATCCTCAAGATGATCACGTGTTAGGGGGAAAGCCTTCTTCTACGACTCCCCAGTTTGGAAATTCACTGTTGCACAAAAAAGTGAAAAAAAAACTACCAAGCGAGATGTTCAAGTTTCTCGTCCTATGAGGGAATCCAGACTAATGTGTTGAATACATTTTGGAACTGATTTAGTTTCCAGTCTAGCCTCGCTCCCACCCTCTGACCGGGGAAGGAGAAGCGAGCTCCGAGTCCACAGACGGGGACGGGAGTGGGGGGGTTGGGGATAAGGTTTTCACAGCAGAAGACCTGCTAGAGGGCGACATGAGCAGTAATCTCCCCAACATGAGCCCCAGGGTACAGTACATATTCCGTGCAACGACTCGGGTACCGCACATTTACAAGGCCCTTCAGCAGATTAGCCCGCCGAACATGTCGAATGCTCCCGTTTTTCTTTTAAGTAATCCGCCAAACTGGTTTTCCGGTTTTATTAACATTGGATGGGGAGATCAATAACCGAGCGATCCAACAGCTCCGCAATAGAGCGGCAGCTGCTGTTTCATTCTAACATCAGGAAATGGGCCAACCACCACACACCCCCACCCACCCCTTTTTCCAGTAGTTCCCGCCGCTCATCTCCCCCTACGCCCTCCCTCCTCCGGGCCTGTGTTTGAACATGTTGAGCCAGGTCCCGGGCAGAGCAGCGAGTAATTCCGCTGCTCGGATCGACTCGCCATGCTTGGAGCAGTGCCCGAGGGATTTTGGAGCAGGATCAGCGGAACTGGTTCGGGCCGTCCTACAACACCACCGCCGACCCGCACCAAGAGAACCATCCTGTACCCTACAAATAAAGCCCCACAAGCCAGCTATTCTGTTCTGAATGCAGAATAAATTTTTAAAATAACAAGATAAAAAACAACAATTTGCATTTTGCGCTGAATTGCTTCCTTTCCTCACTCCTTGTCTTGCTGAAAGGAATGTCGTAGCAACCAGTCGCATATTCATGTCCGGTTGCAATGGGGGGGGGTAAAACATCATTGTTTTGGGGGTTACACTGTAGTTAAACAGGAAGCAAATGCGGTTTCAGTGCATCTCGCTGGTTCTCTGGAGGGGGTTTATTTCGCATTTACCTGCTTGCCTCTGTAAAACAGACGCTGACACTCCGGGTTCACATTGAAGCTCTCTTGGATCTTTAACCTCAGCGACTCAATTTTGGTCAATCTGGATAGATCGTCAATGCAGCGGGTTTGCTTGCCGTCGATAGTCCGCACTTGAATCCACATTTTTCCTCCTCTCTTCCTCTTTTAACCCAAAGCAAAACAATAAAATGGAAAGAATACCATCAGCCCTGCAACTGGTTACAGGCGAAAAGGGAGGGAAAAATTAAACTGGGAATAAGATTTAAAAAAAAACAAAAATCTCCTCCTCTTCCTGCTGCAGCTAATAGTCTCTGTGTTGTTTACTGAACTAGGAACAGGCAGACACACATGGGTTCACGGCGCGCCAAGCAAATCTCGCGAACATATGATAATTAATTCTACATGGGGGGGTGCAATCGAGAGAGAAAAATAAGAATTCATTTTCGGTCGTTTCAACTTTCAGGCGCATTTTCCCCCTCAAAGTAAATGAATGAAATAGTGCATGTCACCGAGGGCAGGACAACGGTACTCCCTCGATCATGAGGTAAATTTCTTGCCCCTCTAGTTCTCCGCTCTGCTGTGATCTCGTTTCGGGTTACCGGGCTTTTGCTTTTGGCGGGCTGTGGAAAAAAAACAAAATATTTCGCTTATTCTTGCCAATCATTATTATTTCTAAAGTTTTAGCTGATTATCTATAAATCTTGCAAAGGAAAACAGACTTGGTTGAGTCTATTCTGCTTCTCCAACACTTTGGATGATATTATTCACCCTGAAATGTTTGAAACGTACTGTTGCAGAAAGAATTAAACGTGAGGTTTCATTTTAATATGCCCTGCTGAATTCAATGTCGGGTCAATCAGCCAATAGGGAAAGTGTGAATTCTGCTAACCCATCCAATGAATGCTAAAATACATGGAATTGAAATTAAATATTCTTTTAAAAAAACGTATGATATCATTTGTAAACGGCCCAAAGTGCTTTACGAGAGCCTGGGGAAGAACAAGCAGGGGCTCTTTTAATTTGGGAAGAATATTCCAGAATGCAAGGGCACTCCTAGTATGTCAGTATCATCCCCCACATGCACACCAGCTCATTATCGAGTTGAGAAGATGCAGCTGCAGGCTTGGGTTCTATGTATCTTGTTTCTAAGCAACACTCTTTCTTGTGTATTTCATTGTTGAAGATTTTAACTGCATTATACTCTTAATTTCAAATTTTCTGCTTAATGATTGTCTTACGTTTTGAGGATCTCCTCATTTTCAACAACCATAATATTTGCTACAAAGACACACAGGAGACTGCAGATGCTGGAGGAACTCAGACCAGGCAATGTACGTGGAACGAAGTGGACAGTCAACATTTCAGGTGGAGACCTTTCACTTGGAATGAATATTTGCTACATCTTCATTGACAGAAGCCTGAAGTACCCCACCACCCTGTTCAAGAATAGCTAATCCCTTCAACCCTCTGGTTCCTGAACCAATCTGCACAACCTCTGCATCATAACCATTTTTCACTACAATGGGCTTTATTTTGTTGTTCCAATTGTATTCTTTCTTGTAAAAGCTGTATAATAAATATTTAATTGATCCTTCTTGTGGATGCTCATAGCTGATGTGGTAATGCTGTATCACTGCAGGTTTTTCATTGTACTTGTGTATATGTGTGTGCGTGTGTGTATTTGTGTTTTGGGCCCATTATCTAAGAAAAGATGTGGTAGCATTGGAGAGGGTCCAGAGGAAGTTCATGAGAATGATTCCAGAAATGTAAGTGTTAATATATAAAAAGCATTTGATAGCTCTGGGCCTGTACTCACTGGAGTTTAGAGGAATGAGGGGGATCTCCATGAAAACTATCAAAAATAGAGTAGATGTGGAGAACCTGTTATAGTGGGTGATTCTAGGACCAGAGGGAGCTGCCTCAGGATAGAGGGAAATCCATTTGAAACAGAGGTGAAGAGAAATTTCTTTAGCCAGAGGGTGTTGAATCTGTGGGCCAATTAAACAGCTGCCCCAATTAGCCAAAGTTTCATGGAAATAGTTAAATACATATAAAAAAGACAAATTACCATTTAACTGAGTAACGAATTATGTAATTAAATGAAATACTGAACAAATTAGAACATGATCAACAGACTATAAAACTTCGTCTTAGTTCCTAATAGCTATCAATGGAGGAATTCATCCAGTGTACACAATGAACAAATTCACTTAGTGCAGATAATGGACTGTATTCATACAATGCTATCAAACATTGCATACTCCAAATCTTTACTTCCATTATAAAATTCAAGATGATTGTTAATACCTTAAAATTCTCTGTAGTTCTTAACTTGTTGAAATAGTGAAATTGTTTCATTTTCACTCCCAGCCATCTCGAGCATCTCCAAGCTTGAAACAACTGTCAGCAAAACAGTTCAGAATTGTCTTACAGGTTATATCTTGCCAACTATTAGCGACAAAAAGCACTGCTTTTTGAACAGAAACACATGTAACTGACACTATTTTAAAACTGTTAGCTCAAAACATGGTGTAGCATCTAATGCCCACTCGTGTGTGCACAACTGACACTAGTTATAACTTGTTTGGCAGCAGTCTCCTGTCCCCAATGAAGTGGCATATTATTCCAAATAACCGAAGGAAATCCCAGCAATTTTCTTGAATCCGCACCAATCAGTAAACACATATTTGTACTGTTACGTACCCCGTAACTGGGTTGCCAAACCATTAGAAATGGAACACTCGCTGGAGTCTGTGATTACTAGGAACTAATAAAGTTTTATTAAAGAAATAAGTAATACAGTACACTAACCACAAGGATATAAATGTAACAGGTTAGCAATGATAGTATACCCATATACTCAGAAATAGGGTAGTATGAATCAACCAAGCTCTATCGCAGTCTAGGGGTAAAATGATCAGCCTTAAGGTGAAGCAGAGTTCAGTTCAGTCTAGTGCAGTTCGAAGTAGTCGCTGTTGTTGTACCGTTGGAGAGAGAGAGAGTGCAAGATGCAGTTGGTTTCAGGCAGACCTTTCAATGCCTTCTGATCCAGCTGTGGTCACCGACTGTGACCCCTCTGTTCCAGATGTGATCGTTTTTCCGTGGTGAACCTGGCACCCAGGCAAGGGCAGACACACACTAGGTTCCCACCGATCGTACTTTTACACCCTATAAGCCTCTGACTGATTCCTGCGAACCAGTCCTCCATTCTCCCACCAACTTGTGGGGCACACTGCTCTTTCCAGGGTCTCGTGGCGTGTGTGTGTGCCTTAGCAAACCCACTATTTTTATCCCCCTGATGGGGTATCACCTGTCCATCAAATTTTAAACAGTTCAGGTTCAAAGCAAACGGTCTGTGGCAGATGCCAACATCTGAATTGTGTCTCTTTCTCGTTAATCTCTCTCTTCTCTCTTATTAGCATTTTGAATGTTTCTCCATTGGCTTTTGTTATCTCTCTCATTAGCATCATCCATTCTGCAGCTCTGCCTGGCTTCACACATGACAGTACCAATCCTTCATTAATCCCATTTTTTTATTTACCCCATATTCCCATCATATTCCCATCAATTCCTCTACATTCTACCACTCAAACACACAGCAGGGATAATTTACAGTAATTAATTAACCAACCAAACTGCCTGTCTTTGGAATATGGGAAAAAAACTCAAGTACCTGGAGGAAACCCATACAGTCAAAAAGTGAACATGGAAACATCACGCAGACAGCCCTCGAGTTCAGAACTGAGATGTGATTCAGCGGCTCTGTCACTTGTAATTCTTTTTAAACCAATGTTGTCAGACTGCTATTACCATTACCGCAACTGAACAGAGCTTACATGCTTTGCTCAGTTATGGTCATGGTTGGGTTATGGTTAGAATTATAGTTAGAATCAGAATGTAAAGCCATCTTCTAATATCTTAACATCCTGCAGCACCTATGGCATCCTCTTCCTGGTGGTAATTTCTATAGTTTGAAGCAGGTCACAGCCCTTGGACAGATGTAACTGAAACTCAATTTGATATTCCAATGCAATATGAAAGAAATGTGCTGGCTGGGGCTCAAAGTAGATATAAAAGATTGAGAAAGAGCACTTTACAGACCAACAGTTATTTGTCAACCAACAGCATTTAATAAATTAATGGCTATTAACTTCATAATCTATAGCAATGATATGGATGAGAGAACCAAGTGCAATATATCCAAATTTGCTGATAGCACAGAGCAGACTGTCAGAGGACACAGAGAGTCTTAAGGGGGATGTAGACAATTTAAATGTATGTGGAATAACAGCAAGTGGAAAAAATAGGCCATTCACTATGGTAGTAAAAAACAGAAAGATCTTTTAAATGATGGAAGATTGAAGAGGGGCCTGATGCAAGAATCACTAACATCTCTGCAAGTAGTTAGAAAGACAAACATGAGATTCTGCGGATGATGGAAATTTTCAGCAACACAAACAATGCTAGAGGAACTCAGCAAGTCAGGCAACATCTGTAGAGGGGAATATGTCACCTTTTAATCTCCTCCATAGATGCTGCCTGACTTGCTAAGTTCCTCTGCATTTTGTGTGTGTTGCAGTTGAAAAGCAAACAGTGTATTGTGCTTTTTTGGAAAAATATCTAAACTCCAGAGAAGAGCTATGATGTGTCTGCATGTGGGAAATTGTGTACAGATCTGGTCAAGAAAGGATGTACAGTGGATTCCGATTAATGAGGCCGTCAGTTATCAGGCTGCCGCTTATTTGGGACAACTCTCAAAGACCAAAAACTAAATCCAGAAAATAGCTGGGATTCCCTTTGTTTATATGGCACACTATACCGCTTAATTGGGACAGGAGACTGTTGCTGAACAGTACCTAACTAGCATCAGTTGCACACACTTGTGTGGCCATTAGACACTACATCGTGCTTAGAGCGAACAGTTTTTAAATAGCTTCAGTTGCATGTGTTCATGTTCAAAAAGCAGTGCCTTTATTACTGATCGTCGGTAAAAAATAAGCAGTAGGTCAATTCAGAACTGTTTTGCTCTCTGCAGTTTTCAAGCTTTCAGGCTTGGAGTTGCCAAAAATGGTCAGGAACGAAATGAAACAATTTCACCACTTCAACAAGTTGGGAACTATGAAGAGTTTGACGATGTCAACAATCTTCTTGAATGTTACATGAAAACAAAGATTTGGAGGATGCAATCATCAAAATGCATTGTATGAAAACAGTCTGTTATCTGCATTAGGTGTCTATGCTGATTTTGTTCATTCAGTCAATCAAAAAAAACCTGGCAGCATATACTGGATGAATTCTTCTGTCGATAACTATTAGGAACTAATACATAGTTTTATAGTACGGTAGTAGTATTGGTAGTGTTCTAATTTGTTCTGTATTTCATTTAAATACATAATTTGTTACTTAGTTTGTCTTTTTTTAATACCTTTTTGACTGTTTCTATGAAACTACCAGCTAATTAGGACAGCCACTTAATTGAGCCAAAATGTACTGGTCCCATGTGTCCCAATTAACCAGAATCCACTGTACTTGTAGTATAGGGAGTCCCATGACAACTCACCTGATTGATACCAACAATGGAGGATATGGCCTTTGAGGTCACATAAGTGTGGCTATGTGGCTAAGTACAGCTTCAATGCCATATTCTAATTTGCTGATGACACCGCTGTTATGGGCCATATTAAAGCTGGTAATGAATTAGCATACAGGAGGGAGATTGAAAATTCGGCTGAGTGGTGTCAGAATAACAACCTCTTACTCAATGTCGGCAAGACTAAAGAACTCATTGTAAGCTTCAGGAGAGAGAAACAAGAGGTCCATGAGCCAGTCCTCATCGGAGGATAAGAGGAGAGGGTCAGTAACTTTAAATTCCTGGATGTTACTATTTCAGAGGGCCTGTCTTGGGCCCGTTATATCAATGTAATTGCAAAGAAAACAAGACAGTGCCTCTACCTCCTTGGGAGTTTGTGGAGATTCGGCATGAATTCAAAAACTTTGACAAATTCTTTAGATGTGTAGTGGAAATTGTATTGACTGACTACGTTATGGCCTGGTATGAGAACACCAATGCTTTTAAAAAGAAAATCTTACATAAGATAGTGGATTCTGCCCAGTACATCTTGGGTAAAGCCCTCCCAAACATTGAGCACATCTACATGAAACGCTGTCATAGCATCCATCATTAACGATCCTCACCACCCAGGCCATGCTCTTTTCTTGCTGCTGCCAACAGGTAGAAGGTACAAGTGCCTCAGGACTCACATCGCCAGATTCTGGAAGAGTTACTACTCCTCAACATTAGATCCTTGAACAAAAGAGAATGACTACACTCTTCTATTGAGATGTTCCCACAACAAATCATCTCACTTTAAGGACTCTTCATCTTGTTATTTCATGCTCTCATTATTTATTGTTATTTATTTTTATTTGCATTTGCATAATTCACTGTCTTCCATGATCTGCTTGATCTTTCCTTGATCCAGTTTATAGTTACTATTCTATAGATTTGCTGAGTATGCCCGCAGGAAAAAGGATCTCAGGGTTGGATGTGATGATATATATGTACTTTACAAAGAGGTTAAAATTTCAGAAATGCAAACTTCTATAAATAAGCCCCATTGTGCTAATATTGTGAAAATAAACTCTTCAAGACAAAGTTTTATATAAAGAATAGTCTTCATTCATGCTTTTGTCTTAACACATTCGTTATAAATACACTAAAAATTAATCTGATTCTTTCCTATCCAATCTAAATTTATTCTAGTCAGATTACTTTCTCCTTTGTTATTTAGTAGCACCATAAATATTTTGCCCATCCTATTAAACTAATAGGAGAGATCTTCTCTGCAGAGTTTCTATCTTTATCACTGCATGGTCAGCAGATTGAAGGTTTTACAGCAAATGCAACAGGTCTTACTGGTTTCAAATGTAATTGTTACTTACATTTTCCCCAGGATAGAGTTGAGAGGACAGACATAGGGTGAAAGCGGGAAAGTTAAATGAACATCTGCAGTTCAGTTTTTATATACAGTACATAGAGTGGTTGGTCCCTGGAAAGGACTGCCTAGGGGAGTGGTGGAAGCAGAAATGATAGTGATGTTTAAAAGGCTCTTAGGTTGTCGCATGAAGTGTGCTTGGATTGGAGGGATATGGATCATGTGCAGGTAGAAGAGATTTAGTTTCATTTGACATCTTGTGGGCCAGAGAGCCTGTTCATATACAATACTGTTATGTGTTCTCAAGTGATGTAGTATTTTGGTCAATGTGTTACTTGAATGCAGAGGACTGTACTATTAATCCAGAGACACAAGTTCGGACCACATTATTGCAAATAAGGTACAGTGGTTTCCGATTAATTGGGCCATTGGTTAATTGAGGAAGCCGTTTATTTGGGACAACTCATGAACAAAAACTAAACTGAGAAAATAGTGGAATTCCCTTCATTTATTTAGGACAGTATGCCACTTAATTTGGGACAGGAGAGTGTTGCTAAACAGTTTCTAACTAGCATCAGTAGCATGCACCTGTGTTACCATTAGACACTACAGCATTCTTAGAGCGAACAGTTTTTAAATAGCGTCAGTTGCTTGTGTTTGTGTTAAAAAAACATTGATTTTTGTCACTAATAGTTGCTAAGAAATAAACAATAAGACAATTCTGAACTGTTTCATTCTCTGTAGTTTTAAGTCAAAAATGGCCAGAAGTGAAAATGAAATGATTTCACTACCTCAAGAAGTTATGAATCATGAAAGTATCGACAATCATCTTGAATGTTACAATGAAAATTAAGATTTGGAGGATAAAATTGTCTGAAGTATTATATGAATGAAGTCCATTATCTGCACTAACATCGTACGAAGGAATTTTGTTCATTTCTGATTTTGTTCATTTTCGGTCAATTAAAAGAACATGGCAGATAAATTCTTCCATCAATAACTATAAGGGACTAATACACAGTTTTATAATACTGTGGTACTATTGATTATGTTCTAATTTGTTCCGTATTTCATTTAAATACAGTGCCTATAAAAAGTATTCAACCCTGCACCCCCCCCCGGACATTTTCATGTTTTATTGTTTTACAACAATGAATCAGAGTGGATTTGATTTGGCTTTTTTGACACTGATCAACAGAAAAAGACTCTTTCATGTCAAAGTGAAAACAGATCTCTACAAAGTGATCTAAATTAGTTATAAATATAAAACACAAAATAATTAATTGCATAAGTATTCACCCCCTTTCATATGACACACTAAATCATCACTCGAGCAGCTAATTGCTTTTAGAAGTCAAATAATTTGTTAAATCGAGATCACCGTGTGCAGTCAAAGTGTTTCAGTTGATTCTAGTAAAAATACACCAGTATCTGGAAGGTCCAACTGCTGGTGAGTCAATATCCTGGCAAAAATTACACTGTGATGACAAAAGAGCTCTCCAAGCAATTCCGCGAAAAGGTTATTAAAAAGCACAAGTCAGGAGATGGATACAAAAAAATTCCAACTCACTGAATATCCCTTGGAATGCAATTAAGTCAATCATCAAGAAATAGAAAGAATATGGCACAGTTGTAAATCTCCCTAGAGCAGGCCATCCTCAAAAACAGAGTGACCATACAAGAAGTCTAGTGAGGGGGGCCACCAAGAGACTATGGCACCTCTGGAGGAGTTACAAGCTTCAGTGGTTGACATGGCCAAGGCTGCGCATACACTGTTGCCCGGGTACTTCACAAGTTTCAGCTTTATGGAAGAGTGGCAAAGAGAAAGCCACTGTTGAAAAAATCTAATATGAAATATTGGCTGGAGTTTGCCAGAAGGATTGTGGGAGACTCTGCAGTCAGATGGAAGAAGGTTCTACAGTCTGATGAAACCAAACTTGAGCTCTTAGGCCATCAGACTAAATGTTATGTTTGGTGTAAGCCAAACACCGCACATCATGAAAAGCACACCATCCCTACCATGAAGCATGGTGGTGGCTGCATCGTGCTTTGGGGATGCTTCACTGCAGAAGGCTTGTGAAGGTAGAGGGTAAAATTAATACAGCAAAATACAGGGAAATCCTGGAGGAAAACCTGATGCAGTCTGCAAGAGAACTGTGATTTGGGAGAAGATTTGTTTTCCAGCAAGGCGATGACCTTGTATAAAGCCAAAGCTATACAGGAATGGCTTAAAAACAACAAAGTTAATGTTCTGGAGTGGCCAAGTCAGAGTCCAGATCTCAATCCCTTTGAGAATTGTGACTGGACTTGAAAAGGGCTGTTCACTTACAATCCCCATACAATCTAACAGAGCTTGAGCAATTTTGTAAAGAAGAATGGGGGAAAATTGCAGTGTCCAGATGTGCAAAGTTCATAGAGACCTATCCACACAGACTCAAGGCTGTAATTGCTGCCAAAGGAGTATCTACTCAATACTGATTTGAAGGGGGTGAATACTAATACAATCAATTATTTTGTGTTGTATATTTGTAGTTAATTTAAATCACTTTGTAGAGATCTCTTTTCACTTTGACACAAAAGGGGTCTTTTTCTGTTGATCAGTGTCAAAAAAGCCAAATTAAATCCACTGTGATTCAATGTTGTAGAACAATAAAACATGAAAACTTCCGGGGGGGGGAGGGGGGTGGTGAATACTTTTTAATAAGCTCTGTATGCAACTTGTTACACAGTTAAATGGTAGTTATTGTCTTGAGTAACACACACAAAATGCTGGAGGAACTCAGCAAGTCAAGCACCATCTGTGGAGGGGAGCAACCAGTCAACTTCTTGAGCTGAAACCTTTCATTAGGACTTATTAAACCATCATTAAAAACAAATGCCCACAGATAATATATCATCGTTACCCATCCTGGCCCTTACTAACCTGTCTCCATTAGTATAATAAAATAGGCATTGGTTATTATCACACTGTTATTTGTGGGAGTTTGCACTATTTTGCTTGTTAAATGGTTGCGTGACATTAAATTGTGAAAAATGATAAATAAATGCCAATTTCTTTTACTTTAAATTAATAGTTTTGTTCCAAGGCCTCGTGAGTAAATGCAGCACCAATATTACCACATGATTGTACTGTACACTGTATGTCAGATATCTTATGTATATATCTTTATTATGTTTTTTTTATTATTGTGTTCTTTATCTTTTACACTTGTGAACTGGAAATGACATTAAACAATCTTGAATCTTGAGGATATGCTTTTTTGGAATATCATGTTTGCAAAATCTAACTGTATGTCGAGAATGTGGTGCTATTCTGCCTCTTTAGATATACAACCCGTATGGGTCAGCTCACAAACTGGGAACCCCACTGGACAATTTAAATATGCAGAATTCTCCGTAGATTTAGCAAAATTAATAACAGCGCTGCTTTTTCTCTCAAAATCTTCATATTCAACACTCAACACTCAACACTCTTCATATGACAAGCCATTCAATCCTGGAATCATTTTTGTGTGCCTCCTTTGAACCCTCTCCCACTTCAGCACATCCTTTCTAAGATAAGGGGCCCAAAACTGCTCACAATACTCCAAGTGAGGCCTCACCGGTGTTTTATAAAGTCTCAACATTACATCCTTGCTTTTATATTCTAGTCCTCTTGAAATGAATGGTAACATTGCATTTGCCTTCCTCACCATAGACTCAACCTGCAAATTAACCTTTAGGGAATCCTGCACAGGCACTCCTAAGTCCCTTTGCACCTCAGTTTTTGTATTTTCTCTCCATTTAGAAAATAGCCCTTTCACTTCTTCTACCAACATGCATGACCATGCACTTCTCCACATTGTATTCCATTTGTTACTTTATCCATGCTCTTAATCTGTTAAATCCTTCTGTAGCCTCTCTATTTTCTCATAACTACCTGCCCCTCCACCTATCTTCATATCGTCTGCAAACTTTACAACATAGCTATCAATTCCGTCATCTGACTTATTGACATGTAAAGTAAAAATTATTGCCCCAACACAGACCCCTATGGAACGCCACTAGTCACCGGAAGCCAAACAGAAAAGGGTCCCTTTTTCACACTCTTTGTCTCCTACCAATCAGCCACTGTTTTATCCATGCTAGAATCTTTCCTGTAATACCACAGGCTTGTAGCTTGTTAAGAGCCTCATGTGTGGCTCCTTGTTAAAGGCCTTTTGAAAATCCAAGTACACAACATCAACTGATTCTCCTTTGTCTATCCTACTTGTTGTTTCTTCAAAGAATTCCAACAGATCTATCAGGCAAGATTTTCCCTTGAGGAAACCATGCTGAAGTTCCCTGAGATCTCATCCTTAAAAATCAACCCCAATATCTTACCAACTACTAAGGTTAGACTAACTGGCCAATAGTTTTGCAAACATGAGGAAATCTGCAGATGCTGGAAATTCAAGCAACACACACAAAAAATGCTGGTGGACACAGCAGGCCAGGCAGCATCTATAGGAAGAGGTACAGTTGACGTTTCAGGCTGAGACCCTTTGTCAGGACTAACTGTCTAACTAACTGACTAACTATAGATGCTGCCTGGCCTGCTGTGTTCACCAACATTTTGTGTGTGTGTTGGCCTATAGTTTCCTTTCTATTGCCTCTCTACCTTCTTGAAAAGTGGAATGACATTTGCAATTTTTGTGAAAGAACTATTACAGAATGTAGTGATTCTTGAAAGATCATCACTAATGCCTCCACAATCTCTTCAGCGACCTCTTTCAGGACCCTGGGGTGTAAACCATCTTGCCCAGGTGACTTATCTACCTTCAGACCTTTCAGTTTCCCAAGAGCCTCTCCCTAGTAATGGTAACTTCACACACTGACACCTGGAATGTACACCATATTTCTAATATCTTCCACATGATGCAAAATACTTCTTCAGTTCATCCACCATTTCCTTTTACCCCCAGTACAACCTCTTCAACATCGTTTTCCACCAGTCGAATATCCGCTGTCACCTCCCTTTTACACTTTATGTATCTGAAGAAACTTTGGTATCCTCTTTAATATTATTGGCTACCTTACCTTAGTATTCCATCTTTATCTTCTTAATTACTTTTTTAGTTGCCTTCTGTTGGTTTTTAGAAGCTTCCCAATCCTTTAACCTCCCACTAATTTTGCTCTGTTATAGCCCTCTCTTTGGCTTTTATGTTGGCTTTGACTTCTCCTGTTAGCCACAGTTGTGTCATCTTGCCTTTATAATACTTCTTACTTTTTAGGATGTAAATGTCCTGTGCTTTCCAAATTGCTTCCAAAATTTCCAGCCATTGCTGCTCTGCCATCTACCCTGCTTGTGTTCTTTTCCCATCAATTCTGGCCCACCTCCTCTCTCAAGCCTCTGTAGTACCCTTTACTCAACTGTAGTACTGCTACATCTGACTGCAGCTTCTCTTTCTCAAATTTCAGGATGAATTTGATCATATTATGATCACCTCCCCTATGGGTTGTTTTACCTTAAGTTCTCTAATCAATTCTGGTTCATCCCAGAATAGCTGATCCTCTTGTGAGCTCAACCATGAGGATGAGTTGCTCTGAAAAGCCATCTCATAGGCACTCTAGAAATTCTCCCTCCTGTAATCCAGCAACAACCTGATTTTCCCAATCTACCTGGAAATTGGATCCCCCATGATGATTGTAACGTTGCCCTTTCGGCGTGCATTTTCTATCTCCCATTGTAATTTGTAGACCACATCCTTACTACTTTTGGGGGGGGGGGTTCTGTATATAAATCCCATCAGGGTCTTTTTACCCTTGCAGTACCTTAGATCTATCCATAATGATTCAACACCTTCTGACCCTATGTCACCTCTGTTTAAAGATTTGATTTCATGTTTTACCAACTGAGCAACGCCGCCCCGTCTGCCTTCCTGCCTGTCCTTTCAATACAATATGTATCCTTGGAAATAAATGTCATAACATTTCTTCCCTACGTCATTGACATTGCCATCATCATCATCATCATCAGGTGCCATGCCCAGTTTGAGCTTTGATTGCCATGGCCCACACATTCCTGTTTCGGGTCAAGTGAATCAATTCATTGGTATTCATTTCCCCCTTTATTCTCAGCCTGCAGATAGGATTCTCCTCCTTTTTGGATATCACCATACATTCTGTCTTTTTGCAATTGATAGATAGACCCATTTTTGCACTTTCTTCAACAATTATATCAGTTAAGTTTTGTAGTTCTTCCTCTGTACTTGCAATTAACACAGTGTTATCTGCATATCTGAAATTATTGATGTTTTCACCACCAGCTTTGATTCCCAAGATGTCTCTTATTTTTTATAATATTGTCTCACTGTACACATTAAATAAATCAGGGGAGAAAACACACCTTTGTCTCATGCCTCTCTTGATTTTTGTAAACTGATTCACTTCTCCATCTATTCTTACAGCGGCAGTTTATTCCCAGTACAGATTTCTGATTAGGTGGAGGTCTTTCGAATCTAGATCTAGAGTTTTCTGTAACATTTCAAATAACTTATTGTGCTTCACTTTATCAAATGTTTTTGTGTAGTCGATAAAACAAACAAATCTTTTTGCACTTGAATAGCTCGTTCTGATAGTATCCTTAACATCAATATTGCGTTTCTTGTACCTTTGTCTTTCACAAAACCACATTTTTCTTTGCCTATTTCAGCTTGTATCTTACTTTTAGCTCTTGTCATCAAAATTCTTTGAAGTATCTTAGTGATATGACTCACTAAACTTATGATCCTATGTAATTCACATTCTGTTGCCATCATAGCGGCCTGAAACAGCATATCAGGAAAGTCTAAACGAGTACCAGCCACTGGCACTGACTGACACCAATCATCATGAAGTGCCATTCTATCAGGTTCAGGAACAATTGCTTTCCTATAATATCCAAGCAATGAATGAGCTAAAAATCTTCTTCTTGTGGAAAGTGGCAATTGTATGCAGTGTGCAACAGGTCTGACTGGGTGTGTGATGACTAGCTCTGTTGATGACTTGTTCTTTGCTGGAACAATATGCTGGACAACTGCTTGAAAAATATAGGGCTTATTGCTCTTAATCTTTTGATGATCTCAGGTGATAATTTGGAATTGAGCAACAAATTGCACCTCGTTATGTGATCTTTGAAAAATACAAAGCTCAAAGCCTTGTAATGCTCCTAATATATGATATTATCAAGTTCCTTGAACAAATGGTTGCCTTTTAAATAATTAGCATGGAGAGCTATAGGTTTGAATTATGAGTGAAAGGGACCTGAGTTGACCAGTAAGACTTCCTCTTTACCTGGGGTTCATTGCAGCATCAAGGTAGCTGGGGTGCATGAGAAATAATGAAGTCGCCCACGGGTTGTATGGACTAATAATTGAGTTGGCCAGTAAACTAGGTAATAACCAGACCAAGTGCTGTAGCTGAAATATGTGCTACAGAATAATGTCAGCTTCTCCTCAGTCCTCCTGTACCGAATGGATTGGAAAGTTAAAATCAAAGCTTTGATGTATTTCATAATAAAACTAGTCAAGAAAGTTAACGTTTTCCCATTTGATCTATACTGGTGGGTGAACTCAGCCAAGATAAATTTTGAACACTACTGTCAATATCTGTGTATGGAGAATAGGCAAAGAGCATAAAACATGTTTTATGCATTCAATTCCCTGTCTGCAGTTATCCAATGTGGGAAGTTTGCTTGAGAAATTTAAATACTTGGGGCAGAATGTGAGGAACAAGTGGAGAAACTAACATTCCTCTCAAACTTTTATTTTCATGCAGTATTAAAGGGATTATTTTTATTATTATTCTTCCTTCTAAACACCTTTGCAAAAGTTCTTGCCCCCCCCCCCATATTCCACCACAGTGAGATATACAATAGAAAATAATTCAACATGAAATTTTAAAAGGGATGAATATTTATGTGGCTCTGTTCAGGATATCCAAGAAGCTTTTGTGGTCAGTGACACACATCAAAGTTGCTGGTGAACGCAGCAGGCCAGGCAGCATCTCTAGGAAGAGGTACAGTCGACGTTTCGGGCCGAGACCCTTCGTCAGGACTAACTGAAGGAAGAGCTAGTAAGAGTAAAAATTGCAGATTCTGGAATCTGGAGTGACAAAGTGTTGGACTCACTTGGTCAGTCAGCATCTGTGGAGGCAACTGAACGGTGAGCATTTCAGGTCGAGACGCTTTATCGGATGGAAATGCTGGACAGCATCTGTGAAGAGAGAAATAGAATCAACATTTCACATTGATAACCTTAAAACAATTTGCAATTATAAATAAATAAATAAATAAAATAAATAATACTTGCTAATACATAAAACTCCATTATCTCAGTGTTCCAGAACACTTTACAGTCAATTAAATAATACTTTCTGAAATGTGATTGTTCTTGTAATTAAATCAATTTTCAATATACAAATGACTCTGACATTGTGGCAGTTCAAGTAACATGAATTCAAAGATTATTACTCTAAATCTGGCATTTAGAATTAAAATACACTCTTATGAAATCTATATGTAAAAATGGTAAATAAATAAACACAAAAATTATTTCTTATCAACTCTTATTTCTTGACAAGTGCAGATGTCACAGTTTCACGTTATGGTAATTTGCAACAGAGACAGTTACTGTAATTAGCAATCCAATTTCTTCTCCTCAACCCTATGATAATATGGGTGTCACCTGTTTCAGGGCCAGGATATGAACAACAATAATTAAATCAAGTAGAAGGAATTACTCCTTGAGACACAACAAAGCTATTTCCAGCCGAGGTAACTCTGCAAATTTCTCTGCACCAACTTAAGGGAGATTTTACATACTGCTTAATAGCCCTAGACTTATCCTGGGCATATGCTCACTTTATGAGATCAGGTGAAACAGAGACATTTCCCCTGAGCTGATGAATCAATTCCCCTCTATATTGAATTTCAGTTTTTAAAAAAATACTGAAGATAGGAAATGTACTAAATAAATTATAGGTAGAAAACTTTTCAGCTTGTGCTTCATCAAGAGTGTTTCTGGAACATTACGACTGACTAAGTTGGTCAAGCAACAAGGAGTCTGCTGGAACTCTGGATCTCAGTGAAGCAGCATTTAGGTAAGATGGGAGGTCAACTCTGAAGCTTCCACAACTCCTTCCAACTCTCCCTTCCCCCACAGATGCTGTTCAACCCACTGAGTTCCTCCAGCAAATTGTTTGTGCTCCAGATTCTAGCGCCTGTAGTGTCTCATATTCTAAATTTCCCAAGCTTTGAAGGACATATCAGCCACACTAGGCTTGAGAATTAAAACAAGAGAATAACTTACTTGATCTCGACTTCTCTCATCTATCTGTTATAGGTTCAGCTATTATTAAAAGAACAGTCAGCAATGACCTGTTCACAGTATTTGCAGTGAACATGTCCCTTTTTCAACAAGGACATCTCCCATCTTGTCATTAATAATAAAAGAAAAGCAGTTGCTGGAAATCCAAAATGATAGCAGAAAATGCTGCAAAGGCTTACCAGGTCAGATAGTATCTATGGAAAGAGAAATAGTTAACATTTTAGATGATCAACCAGCTTGCTTCGTCAGCAGCTTGTCACCATGGCAACACTGGCCTCAGCCTATCACAGACAGATATTCCTTTTGTCCAATCCATCCTTCCTCCATCTTCTGTATTCTCTCTCTTCCTCAGTTCCAACAAAGGATTTTTGACTAGAAAGTTGCTTCACTGTTTCTCTTTCAACAGAAGCTGCCTGATTTGTTGAGTGTTTTGTATTTTATCGCATCTTATCATATGAATTGCTAATAGAAATGGTTTCAAGACATACCAAAGAGCTCAGAACTGGGTATCCATGACGACTGTGGACCATCAAGAATGGCCATTTTGTATTCCTCCATTATCTGCGACAAAGTGGCTTGGTACATTCTTATCTCTTCTGTCACAATCCAGCCAGAGAGCTAACCCTTGTTCTGTAAGGATTGTAGATGAGAAAGGCACAAGCTACTCCAGATACCCCTAGAAGAGGTTAAAGTTAAAGTCTGTCCCGAGCCTTGGCCTATCAGGTCAGTGCTAATGCTGGTTTCTGTGGCGTGAAGCAACTGAGAGTATGAGACTCCCCCTGCCCCCGCCAGATAGGATGCCTATCTATCGCATTTGCCGGTACCCATTTTCAGCTGGACAGACTGGAGCAGTGTGTGGTTAAGTGCCTTGCTCAAAGACACAACGCACTGTCTTGGCCGAGACTCGAACCCACAACCTTCAGATTGTGAGCCCAACACCCTAACCACCTGGCCACGCGCCACACCTAGAAGGAGGTACTGACCCATTAAGGTGACAATTTCTGTGCTGAGCAGCAAACAGAAGGCAATGGGCAGAATGAGTGATCTCAACTCTATGAATCAGTTCAAATCTCTGAAGGTCTGCCTTATTGAGACGTGAATGCTGGTGGGACCAGTAGGAGGAAGAGATTGCAGGACTGTACAGCACCATAACTGGCCCTTCAGACCAGGAAACCTGTGCTGAGCATGGTGCCAAACTAAACTGATCCCTTTTCCCCATGCATGATCTATTCCCTGCATTTTTATGTGCCCATCTAGAAGTCTGTTGTGTGGTACTTCTGTGCCTGCTTCATTATCACCCCCGGCAGCACATTCCAGATACCTACCACAATCTGTATAAATAAAAAAATGCCCTTCAACACCTTTCCCATCCTTTTTCAAAGTGCTTCGAAAAATAAGTGCTATTTCAACTTCATCAGTCCACAGGACTTGTTTCCAAAATGCATCAGGCTTGTTTAGATGTTCCTTTGCAAACTTCTGACGCTGAATTTTGGCCACAATGAGCAAAGGTATGTTTGGAGAAAAAAGAGTGCAGAATTTCATGAAAAAGGCACCTCTCCAATTGTTAAGCATGGGGGTGGATTGATCATGCTTTGGGCTTGTGTTGCAGCCAGTGGCACGGGGAACATTTACTGGTAGAGGGAAGAATGAATTCAATTAAATACCAGCAAATTCTGGAAGGAAACATCACACCATCTGTAAAAAAGCTGAAGATGAAAAGAGGATGGCTTCTACATCAACAGGATAATGATCCTAAACACACCTCAAAATCCACAATGGACTACCTTAGAGGCGCAAGCTGAAGGTTTTGCCATGGCCCTCACAATCCCCCGACCTAAACATTATCGAGAATCTGTGGATGGACCTCAAAAGAGCAGTGCATGCAAGACGGCCCAAGAATCTCACAGAACTAGAAGCCTTTTGCAAGGATGAATGGGCGAAAATCCCCTAAACAAGAATTGAAAGACTCTTAGCTGGCTACAAAAAGCGTTTACAAGCTGTGATACTTGCCAAAGGGGGTATTACGAAGTACTGCCATGCAGGGTGCCCAAACTTTTGCTTTGGGCCCTTTTCCTTTTTTGTTATTTTGAAGCTATAAAAGATGGAAATAAAAAAGTTTTCTTGCTTAAAATATTAAAGAAATGTGTCATCTTTAACTGTATGCCTTTTGGAAATCAGTTCATCTTTTACTCGCTTAGCTATTCACAGTAACACAAATTTTGACTGAGGTGCCCAAACTTTTGCATGCCATTGTATAGTTCTATTTGAAATTTCACAGATGGTAAAGGAGTTTGGCTTACAACAAGGCCTGAACAACAATGTGCTGATAGTTGGCAAGTATCATTCCGTCACTGAAGTGCTGGACAAGAACCATCTCCCAGGAGAGAGGGGCTAATGTCTTTTCCTTGTCATTCACTAATACTGCCCTTGACAAATTTCCCACAGTCATCATTCCAGATGAGTTTCATGTCTAAACCTCACCTGGACCAGTCATAATTGTACGGATGATACAACAAAAAGTGAAATATTAATAAAGAATAACAAACAAAAAAATAGAGATGCAATTACACTACGTAGACTGCTAATTAATGGAAAGGGGAAAAGCAATAAACTTTCAGGGAAATGGCAGAGATGTGCCAAAGCCAAAGGGGGACTTAAGCTCTCCAGATAAGGGCTGGGGTTGCAATAATATAAAGAGGCAAAGGGCAAAAGGAGTTTCTGAAGTATGTTGAGGAGAACATTCCCAATCAGGAAACATTTCATTAGGAGTTTGAGAAGATTTGGTTTGTCAACTAAAACAACTTCTACAAATGTAATGTAGAGAGTGTTCTGACTGGCTACATCACCATCTGGTATGGAGGGGGGCTACTGCACAAGATCAAAATAAGTTGCAGAAACTTGTAAAATTAGTCATCCTCTGTTGTATCCAAGACATTTTCAAGAAAGGCGACATCCATCATTAAGGATCCTCACCCCCCAGGACATGCTCTCTTCACATTGTTACCATCAGGAAGGAGGTACAGAAGCCTGAAGGTGTACACTCAGCAATTCAGGAGCAACTTCTTCCTCTCTGCCATCCAAATCCTGAATGGACATTGAACCCATGAACACTACCTCACTATTTTTTTATTTCTGTTATTTTGCTCTACTTTTCTTTCTTTTCAAATCTTTTATTGTGATATTATACAAAAGAAATAATACGAGTATATTGAACAACGCTTGCAATGTCTCAAAAAAGACATTATCTTAAAGATTGAAAAAAAAATTTGTGATAACAAAAATCTGCTCTACTTTTTTAACTTAACTATTTAATAACATATATATGTACTTAATGTAACTCAGTTTTTTCTCTATATATTTACTTATCATGTATTTCATTGTACTGATGCTGTGAAGTTAACTAATTTCATGATATATGCCAATGATATTAAGTCTTTTTCTAGAAAAGCTGTAAGGCACTCCAACATAAATTTGGGGCAGTACCTATCTGGAATTTGTACTTATGTACATCATGACAATAATTAAGTATTTGTTTTGATAAGCAAAACAGATGTTTTGACATATTCTCCTCCATAGATGCTGCCTGACTTGTTGAGTTCCTCCAGCATTTTGTGTGTGCTTCTCAAGACTTCCAGAATTAGCAGAATCTGTAGTGTTTATGCCTTTTTCCTATGGTTTGTGGATAGCCCAAGCAACGTAGTTACATCTTGTTACTATAGTACTGCCCAGTTCCTGTGGGGAACCTTTCGAAGTGTACTGACTAGATTAACTGCAGCTGCTTGTAAACCCTCCTGTTAGTTAGAGGGTAATTGTAGATCATTTTGAATTCCTACCTCAAGTCAAAAGAGTACAGCATAAAGCAAGTTGGTCAGTTTTATTTTTCAAGGAGCCATTTGGCAAAGTACAGTACATTGGTAACCTACACATTCTGAGCCCCAGATCTTATTTAAGTCCTTCTAGTTAGCTGCTTTCAGGAGTTTCTCCTAGATTCTAAAATAGCTTTGGCTGCGACTACTGTAATTTTACATTTTTTTATGGATCAATAAATTCAGTAGTTTGATGTTGACAGTTTTTGCATGCAAATTTATATTTTATTTGTCTTAATTCATGTAATAAAGTTTGTTTTTGCTTTTTATTTTCTTGCCTCAACATATCAGATGATGTTGCCTTTGTTAACGAGAACAGTTTTGCCTTGCTATGCTACTACTTTCATGTTCTGCAAACACAAGGCCAAAAGGGCAATGCTTTCTCCCTTTTCTCTTCCATTCTGTCTCTTCCCCCATCCCCCCACCTTTTACCTTCTGCACAAAGACTCATTTCATCTCCATCTCCCTGGAGGGGATTCATTGGCTGAGGAAGAAATAGGAAGCAGTGGCATGGCCAGGACAGCAGCGGAAGCAAAAACTGGCGGGGTTGACACTTGGGAATGTGGGGGGGGGGGGGGGAACAGAATTTAGAAATTCCTGTGGCAGAGTACAGAATAATACAAAGATAAACAGGCATTTGCAAAATCTTATGTATACCGTGCCAGCACGTGACATGAAAACAGAAAGCGAGCAGGCAAAATGATCACGCCTTGTGTAGATTACCATGAACATGATGCTGCAAGCAGCTGGCAGGTTGGCAGAGGATCTGTTGAAGCATTACAAAGTAAAATAAGAGTATAAAATAACAATATGTATATAAACCCAATAACACACTTGGTGTTAATGCCTGCAGGCAATGGACAAGGAAAACTGAATCATGACATCAAATATCCATGTGGTAAGGGGACAATTTTAAATGAATAAGTAGTGATCTCCGTGGCAGAACAGAAGGAGTTACTCCCACTTACTACACCAAAAACATATTTCATGTGATGTTCTGCACAAAATAAAGTGAACACTGAGCTGGGTTTATGGATGTGGCTTGTTTGGTTGTATTCCGGAAAAGTAGAGTGAAAAGAGATCTTGAAAGAAAATGTGTGTTGGTGCCGCAGGAGAGTGGAGATCAGTGCAAAGGTGAGAGGGATTATTTTGCCAATTCTAGAGATAGCATTTTTAAGAGTAGCGTTTTTAAGAGCCCTGTTTTTGTTTATAAAAGTGCTGTACTCTTAACTATTTAAAAAGTGTCTATTCCACTATCAAAATTGTTTTATGAAATTAGTCCTCCTTCCTTGTTCTGAATGATGGGAACAAAAATAACAATATATAGAAAATAAATATTAAAATTAAGTAACTATATGTACAAAAAGAGCTTCTTAAAATTTCACTAGGACTTTATTGAACTTCATAGGTGGAAAGGTACACTAATAAAAAATATCTTTTTTTCCTACTGTTAAGGGAGGCCAGTGACAGAGGAAGACTCCACATAGTAATACTGCCCTGTAAGAAATTAGATGAAGAAAGCAATAAGAAGCTTTTAGGAGGTAGGTAGTAAAATTCTTGGTGCATTACTAAGCCCATCAATATGAATGTATGAGACATGGAGGCATCCTTTTCTGAGATATTACAGGAGGTCTTGTAGAGCCAGCAGAGCAACACTTGCTCTGTGGGGTTGATATACACTTGTATTCAAATCTGTACCAACACTGTCAGCCTGACAACTCAAGACATAGGTTAGCATTCTGTTTCCATTACTGCTCAAAGCCTTTGTACTAGGGGAAGAATCATGTGGATCCATCCCAACTCTGCTAACTGACCCAATGACAGAATAATCTCTAGTGTGAACTGTACTGCAGCATCGAAGAATTGCCTCACTGGACAATACTACATCCATCCTGAATCAGACCACAGATACGCTGATCATCAACTTGTCAGAGTCAGACATCAGTGCGATATGAGTCACAGCAGTTTGACATATTATTTTCCAACTGGTTCTGTGAGAGCTCCAGTGACTGACGAATGTGAAAATTTTGTCTCTTCTCACCACAGGCTCTCCGGCATTTTCCTTGAATGAGCCCACAGCCAGCTTTCTAAGACAGCCACCACAAGCAAAATGCAGCCCTTGGAAGCTGGTCTTCCCAGGGTAAGAGCTCAACCTGACTTCTACTTCATCCTCCGCAGAGGAGAAGATTATTTTGTAACAACCTTGGGACAAACTGCGACATATTAGGGCATGATAGACTACGTTAAAACACAACAAGGAAAGAGGGATTTGCAGAATAAATTGTCAACTTTGTTGGTTTGAAACTTCTGAAGTTTTATTTCATGCTATATAAAACACTTGCAAGGTTGAAATCCTAAGTGGCCACTTAAGGAATTAACTTTTTCTCCAGACTTGAAATGTGTCTGTTTATGCCGGAGAGTTAATTATGTCGAGGGAAATGAGGCAGTACCCCGTGCTCCTTCAGGTTTTGTTTCAGGGCAATCCATCAGTCAGTCAGCTCGTGTGGCTTCTCCACTGTCACTGACACCTCAGTAGCTGACTAACATCTGTGTATAAGGCCTTGAGGGAAGGGCAGCAGTGGAAAGAAGCATGCTGAAAACATTACTGCATGGTGCAGCAGTTTCTCCATGCAATCCAAAGCAGCAGTTCAGCCTTTACAATGTGGAGAGAGAAGAATTTATTGAACACAGGTGTTAAAGCTTCGTCATTACAAAGGATAAAGCAGTTTCTCAGGTTTGAAACTAACTCTATGGTAGATGTTTCCACTGCACCACATAGGTGGATGAAGTTCTATTGTTTCCCATCACCGGATTAACTAGAAGCTCATATGACTTCTATCTACAGTCTTCTCCAATGTTCACTATAATCACAAGAAACACAATTTTATAAACACTGATTGTAATCTGTGGTTTCTGTCTCCAGTGAATAATGAGTTGTTCATCACGAATGGCCATGCATTGGTTTTATATTGGCAGCTGAATGTTATCATGTTAAAGCAGCTTCAGCCCTTATTACCACAGAAGCAAGCTAAATTCCCACAAGCATCACAACATCCATTTGTTAATGTCCAAGAAAAGCCCATGCCCACAGCCCAAACAATTCACACCAGGCTTTCTTACCCCTCCAACAAACCACAGGAGCACAAACTACTGAAGTGTGCTTAAAATATATGCTCAGTGGATGTGTGGCCAGGTGCAACTTTAACGATAAAGTGGTAAACAAAAGGAAAAGTGATAACCTTGCTGTGTATGCTCTGGTTATATAAATGCCACCCTGTAATACAATGGACGAATTGTTTACATTTGTACTATGCTTGTAGGAAATTAGGCCAGATGCTTGCGACTGGACAGGAAATCAGTGCACTGAGAATCTGCAAGAATAAGAAGCTGTGTTCAATTAGACAGTTCCTGACTGTACGTAAAGACAGGGCCTCCCTCAGTGCAACCTGCCACTCTAATCTCCCAATACAGCATGTTGTGGGTCTCCTTCTTCTTTCTCCTTTTTCTCTTCTTCCTGTAAGTAGCAGGTAAGAGCTTTGGTTGTCTATTTGCTTTCCTCCATCGACTCTGTCTACACTTGCGCTGCCTCAGGAAAGCAGCCAACATAATCAAGGAGCCCTCCCTCCCTGGTCGTTCTGTCTTCCTCCCCTCTGATCAGGCAGAAGAAACAAAAGCTTCAGAATATGTACTGCCAGGCTCAAGTATAGCTTCTAACCCACTGTGAACAGACTCTGGAACTGATCTCTTGTATGCTAAAGATCTCCCAGTCTACCCTTGCACTTTATTTGTTGATCTGCACAGTGCTCTCTCTTCAACTGTAAAACTATATTCTGCATTATGTTTTATTTTCTTTTTGTACAACTTCGACGTACAATGATCTGTCTGGGTGGCATGCAAACAAAAGCTATACACTGTATCTCAGTACGTGCAGCAGTAATAAACTAATTACCAGTTAGCTGTGCAGTCAAGAACAAATGACCACAAAAGCAGAATCATATTCAGATTTATTATCACTGACGTATGTCATAAAATGACAGGCAGTAGTACAGTGCAAGACATAAAAGTTACTCAGTTACAAAAACGAGTAAATGGTACAAGCGGATCTCAATCTAGGACTAGCACAGTCATTGAATTCTCAACTTCGGGAGATCAGTAATAGTACTTACCAAGCTAGTAAAAATTATATTGATTTTATGTGCTGTCCTCCACCTGAAACTTGAAATCTTTCTCTACAGATGCTGAGTGTTTCCAACATTTTCTATATATATTTCTTGAGCTTTATGATAAAGAGGACAGGCAATGTTGTTTCAAAATTATAATAAAGAGTACTTATTTTTGTATGTAAGTGTTAACGATGCAATACATTCACTCACACATAATTGATTATCCCATATATATAAGTTGCACGACTTTATCTAAGTGCAACAGGCAAAGGGGCTGGAGGACCTCAATGAATCAGGCAGCATCTATGGAGGGAAATAGGTAGCCAGCATTTTGGACTGAGACCCTTCATCTGGACTGTTTCTGATGAATCGTCAATGCTGCTTGACTCTCTGAGCTCCTCCTGCTCCTCTGCCTGTTACTCAAGATTCTTACAGCTGCAATCTATTTTGTCTCCCTGGTAAATTAAGTGTAGTGCTTTTCCATAAACAGCCAAATAAGTAACTATTTATTGTCATTTCCATGTTTTTGTCCCACTTTCTCTCCTTTGGCCTCAGAAATCAAATAGGCTAAGCTCCTCAGTGGCATTTTATTCCATAAAATACAAACGCTTCGCATACAGTATATCCTGATTATGTAGAATCTGTTACGAGGTTTATGGATTTTAAATACACTAAGCGAAGTTACTAGTCAGAGTAATGTCTGACTTAATTGCACCTTTAGATTTCTGTGATGTTCTGTGATGTTCAGTGGTGCTGGAACTCTGTGTTGATGTTATGTGTGCTTAAATCATAATATGGTCTTTGTGTGGCTATTGCTGGAATGTTTAAGAGAAATAAAGAAGAATAAAGTTCCAGAGGAATACATGACTTGGAAGAATCAGACTGATAAGAACTGGAAAAAAATTATCAAGACTAATGAGAAGCTGAAATCAAGTCAGGTATGTTGAATCTAAATTAGAAATGTGTTCGAAATAGTTTAAGGAAACTACAAACTACATGATCTGAGATACTGGATCATCTAGTACCCATTTACTGAAGCCTAATGGCACAAAATTCAATTTCAGAAGCAGAATCAGAATCAGGTTTATTATCACCGGCATGTGACGTGAAATTTGTTAACTTAGCAGCAGCAGTTCAATGCAATACATAAAATAGAAGAAAAAGAATAAATAAATAAACAAATAAATCTTATTCCGTATACTTTATACAGTATATATATATTGAATAGATTAAACCGTGCAAAAAACAGAAATACTATATATTTTTTAAAAATGTGAGGTAGTGTCCAAGGGTTCAATGTCCATTTAGGAATTGGGTGGCAGAGGGGAAGAAGCAGTTAGTTCCTGAATCGCTGGAGTGTGTGCCTTACCTGATGGTAACAGTGAGAAAAGGGCATGCTCTGGGTGCTGGAGGTCTTTAATAATTTTACCTGAAATATCTCATACATCATCCATTTCCAGTTACAACAACATTCACTGAAGTTCAGAATTCCTAACAACAGCCATTGATAAACAGTCTTAGTGGAACTAAAAGCAAATTATGCTAGTTTGTTGCTTTTCTTTCAGTTTAAAGGAGCACCAATCTATATAAGGAGATACTGTATGACTATTTTATTGCCTTGTGAAATATCTTCTAATAATTAATATTTAGATTGAGTAAGAAATTCAATCAAACTATGTGGTGTCTCAGTGATAACAATGACTGGAATGGTGAGGGACTCAAACATCATCAGTGGGCACATACTGTAACCCTGATTCTGAATTTAGGAAGATATAGCTCAGTGATTGATGCCAATGTCTCTAATTAAGGAAACTAAACTCTAATAATCCTTATCATTCGTGGGATTCTCGATGTGTATCGTATACTTCTGGGCTAAAATGTTAAAACAGGTCCAAAATGGATTGTAAATCTATGACTATTGAATGACAGAGGCTTCAATTAAATGTTGCAGTGAACATGTTCTGTTTGAAGCGGTTTGTCATTGAGGCCACTATTATATAAGTGTTAATAATCTCTTTGATCTTTGTGCGGGAAGGATTAAATTGTTCAGCAATTTCAAAATTAGTTCAACACGTAACATCAATAATCAGAGCACAAAATTATTAATATTTTTGAATGGTGTACAATAAAACCTGTGTTTACTCTTGTAGGTGAGAACTGTATACTTAATCTCTAATTTGCTTTGTTCAATATCAAGAAACCTTTAAAAATATATTGATGTGTAGCACAATGGCACAGCAGTTCATAATGCTGCTCATTGCTTGAGCAATATTGGTTCAATCCTGATCTTAGGTGATGGTGTGTGGAGTTTCTACATTGCCCCCTGAATACATTGATTTCCTTCAGACACTCTGGTTTCCTCCCACATCCCAAGGGTGCACTGGCTGGTCTTATGAAAATGTAAATGATAATATATGAAAATACGTTCAGACAATATACTTGCACAACTATGGTAGAGATTGTGTTGTTGATGAAATTTGAGAGAATTGGTTTTATTTACATCATGTTTGCTTGAGATGTCATGGGCCAAAGGACTCATTCCTGTGCTGCACTCTTTTATGTTCTGTTTGGTCGTATATAACTGTCAATAGTTTGGTTTAAATTCACGTCTATGGTTCACACTAGAATTGGTCATCTTCCTAAGGTTCACTCCTGCATTATTAAAACTTAGGCCCCAACCATACATCTTAGGCTAGAGCACATCGTCCAGTTCTGAAACTTCAGTGCAGGGTCAAGGATTTCAGAGGGAAAATGTGTAATGTATTTAAAGTAAAAATAAAATCTTAGGTGAATTACTTCAATTTTGGCAAGAAAACATTTATTTTCAAGACAAACTAATTCCACTGGTTACCTCCTGCCCTCATTCTTCTCCCATTTGTGCTGTGGAGCTCCTTCTCCACGTTTTTATTAGTGGTGAATTTAACTTTCAGTAATATTCTCAGGATTTGGATATCAATAAAATGTTCTCTCTGGTTGATGTTGAATCTCAGAGGGGAAGGAGCTATTCCTGAATCTCTGAGTGTGTGCCTTCAGGCTTCTGTACCTCCTACCTGCTAGTGACAATGAAAAGAGGGCAAGTCCTGGGTGATGGGGATCCTGATTAATGGACGCCACCTTACTGAGGCACTGCTCTTTGAAGATGTCGTGGATATTACAGAGGCTAGTACGCAAGATGGAACTAACTAATTATACATCTTTCTGTAGCTTCTTTCAATCCTGTGCAGTAGCACCCCACCCCCCATATCAGACAGTGATGCAGCCTGTCAGAATGCTCTTCATGTTACATCTGTAGAAGTTTTGAGGGTTTTAGGTGTCAAACTAAATCTCCTCAAACTCTTAATGGAATATAGCTGCTGTCTCGCCCTCTTTATAGTTGTACCGATATATTGGGAGCAGGTGATCTAATGCTGTGTGCAGAACCATTGAGATGGTAGTAGGGGACTCCATAGTGAGAGGTACAGAAAGGGGTTTCTGCGGCGACTGGCGGGATTTAAGGGTGGTGTGTTGCCTCCCTGGTGCCAGGATCCAGGACATTACCGACCAATTGCAGGGCATCCCCAAGAGTGAAGATGAACAGCCGGAAGTGGTAGTGCATGTCAGCACAAATAATATCGGGAAGAAGAGGAAAGAAATTCTGCAGCGTGACTTCAGAGAAATCGGAAGAAGGCTGAAAAGCAGGACCTCCAGGGTGGTTATCTCCAGTTTGCTTCCAGTTCCTCGTGCTGGTGAGGGCAGGAACAGGGGATCTGAATGTGTGGCTGAGGAGCTGGTGCGGGGAGCAGGGATTTAGATTCTTAGACCACTGGGATCTGTTTTGGGGTAAGGATGAATTGTACAAAAGGGACGGGTTGCACCTTAACAGGTGGGGGACCAGCGTTCTGGCAGGCAGGTTTGCCACTGCTACATGGGTGTGTTTAAACTAAGTAGTGGGGGTGAGGGGATGAACTGGAAATATAAGAATGGAGTTAAAGGGAAAGAAAGAATAAGAAAAGTTAAGAAAGACAACAGAATTAACAGGGCAGAAAGCTCAGGAAGGGATTGGAGAGTATGGCCAAGTGCAATAGGAATCGATGTGAAAGGTGAGGGGAGTAATGGATTAAAAGTATTATATATGAATGCACGAAGCATAAGAAATAAAGTGGATGAGCTTGAGGTTCAGTTGGAAATTGGCAAGTATGATGTTGTGGGAATAACAGAGACATGGCTGCAAGAGGACCAGGGCTGGGAAATGAATATTCAAGGTATACGTCCTATCGAAAGGACAGACTGATGGGCAGAGGGGGTGGAGTGGCTCTGTTGGTGAGGAATGAAATTCAGTCCCTTGCGAGGGGTGACATAGAATCAGGAGACGTAGAGTCAGTATGGATAGAACTGAGAAACTGTAAGGGCAAAAAGACCCTAATGGGACTTATCTACAGGCCCCTAAATAGTAGCCTGGATATAGGGTGCAAGTTGAATCAAGAGTTAAAATTGGCATGTTGCAAAGATAATGCTATGGTTGTTATGGGAGATTTCAACATGCAGGTAGACTAGGAAAACCAGGTTGGTACTGGACCCCAAGAAAGCGAGTTTGTGGAGTACCTTCGAGATGGATTCTTAGAGCAGCTTGTACTGGAGCCTACCAGGGAGAAAGCAATTCTGGATCTAGTGTTGTGTAATGAACTGGATTTGATAAGGGAACTCGAGGTAAATGAGCCATTAGGAGGTAGTGACCATAATATGATAAGTTTTAATCTACAATTTGAGAGGGAGAAGGGAAGATCGGAGGTGTCAGTATTACAGTTGAACAAAGGGGACTATGGAGCCATGAGGGAGGAGCTGGCCAAAATTGACTGGAAAGATACCCTAGTAGGGATGACAGTGGAACAACAATGGCAGGTATTTCTGGGAATAATACAGAAGGTGTAGGATCAATTCATTCCAAAGAGGAAGAAAGATTTTAAGGGAAGTAAGGGGTGACTGTGGCTGACAAGGGAAGTCAAGGACAGTATAAAAATAAAAGAGAAGTATAACATAGCAAAGATGAGTGGGAAGCCTTTTAAAGAGCAACGGAAGATAACTAAAAAGGCAATACGGGGAGAAAAGTTGAGGTACGAAGGTAAGCTAGACAGGAATATAAAGGAGGATAGTAAAAGCTTCTTTAGGTATGTGAAGAGGAAAAAATTAGTCGAGACCAAAGTTGGGCCCTTGAAGACAGAAATGGGTGAATTTATTATGGGGAACAAAGAAAAGGCAGACGAGTTGAACAGGTACTTTAGATCTGTCTTCACTAGGGAAGACACAAACAATCTCCCAGATGTAATAGTGGCCAGAGGACCAAGGGTAACGGAGGAACTGAAGGAGATTCACATTAGGCAGAAAATGGTGTTGGATAGACTGATGGGACTGAGGGCTGATAAATCCCCAGGGCCTGATGGTCTGCACCCCAGGGTACTTAAGGAGGTGGCTCTAGAAATTGTGGATGCACTGGTAATCATTTTCCAATGTTCTATAGATTCAGGATCAGTTCCTGTGGATTGGAGGGTAGCTAATGTTATCCCGCTTTTTAAGAAAGGAGGGAGAGAAAAAACAGGGAATTATAGACCAGTTAGCCTGACATTAGTGGTGTGGAAGATGCTGGAGTCAATTATAAAAGATGAAATAGCGGCACATTTAGATAGCAGTAACAGGATTGGTCCGAGTCAGCATGGATTTATGAAGGGGAAATCATACTTGACTAATCTTCTGGAATTTTTTGAGGATGTAACTATGAAAATGGAGAAGGGAGAGCCAGTGGATGTAGTGTACCTGGACTTTCAGAAAGCCTTTGATAAGGTCCAACATAGGACATTAGTGGGCAAAATTGGAGCACATGGTATTGGGGGTAGGGTATTGACATGGATAGAAAATTGGTTGGCAGACAGGAAACAAAGAGTAGGGATTAACGGGTCCCTTTCAGAATGGCAGGCAGTGACTAGTGGGGTACTGCAAGGCTCGGTGCTGGGACCGCAGCTATTTACAATATACATTAATGATTTAGATGAAGGGATTAGAAGTAACATTAGCAAATTTACAGATGACACAAAGCTGGGTGGCAGTGTGAAATGTGAGGAGGATGTTATGAGAATGTTATGAAGTGACTTGGGCAAGTTGGGTGAGTGGGCAGATGCATGGCAGATGCAGTTTAATGTGGATAAATGTGAGGTTATCCACTTTGGTGGCAAGAACAGGAAGGCAGATTACTATCTGAATGGTGTCAAGTTAGGAAAAGGGGAAATACAATGAGATCTGGGTGTCCTTCTTCATCAGTCACTGAAAATAAGCATGCAGGTACAGCAGGCAGTGAAGAAAGCTAATGGCATGTTGGCCTTCATAACAAGGGGAGTTGAGTATAGGAGCAAAGAGGTCCTTCTGCAGTTGTACAGGGCCCTGGTGAGACCCCACTTAGAGTATTGTGTGCAAGTTTGGTCTCCAAATTTGAGGAAGGACATTCTAGCTATTGAGGGAGTGCAGCATAAGTTCACGAGGTTAATTCCTGGGTTGGCGGGACTGCCATATGTTGAAAGATTGGAGCGACTGGGCTTGTATACACTGGAATTTAGAAGGATGAGATGGGATCTGATTGAAACATATAAGATTATTAAGAGATTGGACATGCTGGAGGCAGGAAACATGTTCCCGATGTTGGGGGAGTCCAGAACCAGAGGCCACAATTTGAGAATAAAGGGTAGGCCATTTAGAACGAAGTTGAGGAAAAACTTTTTCACCCAGAGAGTCGTGGATCTGTGGAATGCTCTGCCTCAGAAGGCAGTGGAGGCCAATTCTCTGGATGCTTTCAAGAAAGAGTTAGATAGAGCTCTTAAAGATAGTGGAGTCAAGGGATATGGGGAGAAGGCAGGAACGGGGTACTGATTGTGGATGATCAGCCATGATCACAGTGAATGGCGATGCTGGCTCAAAAGGCCGAATGGTCTATTGTCTATTGCATCTACATAGACCTTTTGTGGCAATAGGCAAATTGCTGTTTTGTCATAGAACAGAAAAATCTACAGCACATTACAGGCCCTTCGGCCTACAATGTTGTGCCGACCATGTAACCTCCTCTAAAAGCTGCTTAGAATTTCCCTACTGCATAGCACTCTATTTTTCTGAGCTCCATGTACCTATCTGAGAGTCTCTTAAAAGACCCCATTGTATCCACTTCTATCATCGTTGCACACATCCACCACTCTCTGTGTGAAAAACGTACCTCTGACATCCCCTTTGACATCCTCCAAGCATCTTAAAACTATGCCCCCTCATGTTAGCCATTTCAGCCCTGGGAAAAAGTCTCTAGCTATCCATACTATCAATATCTCTCATCATCTTATACACTTCTATCAGGCCACCTCTCATTCTCCATCACTCCAAGGAGAAAATGCCAAGTTCACGCAACCTATTCTCATCAGGCATGCTCTCCAATCCAAGCAACATCCTTGTAAATCTCCTCTGCACTCTCTCTATAGTATCCACATCTTTCCTGTAGTGAGATGAATGGAACTGAGCACAGTACTCCTGAGTGAGGCCTAACTAAAGTCTTATATAGCTGTAACATTACCTCACTGCTCTTGATCTCAATCCCATAGTCGATGAATACCAACACACATACACCTTCTTAATAACACTGTAAATCTGCGCAGCTGCTTTGAGTGTCCTATGGACTCAGACCCCAAGATCTCGCTGATTATATTCTGTATTCTAATTTGACCTATTAACATGAACTACTTCACTCTTATCTGGGTTGAACTCCATCTGCTACTTCTCAACCCAGTTCTGCATCCTATCGATGTCATGCTGTAACCTCCAACAAAACTGCAGACTATCCACAACGCCCCCAAATTTTGAGTAATCAGCAAACTTACTAACCCACCTTTCCACTTCCTCATCCAGGTCATTTATACAAATCACGAAGAGGAGGGGTCCCAGAACAGATCCCTGAGGAACACCACTGGTCACTGTCCTCCATGCAGAATACAAACCATTTACAACCACTCTTTGCCTTCTGTGGCCAGCCAATTCTGGATCCACAAAGCAAGGTCTCCTTAGATCCCATGCCTCATTAATTTCTGAATGAGCCTTGCATGGAGAACCTTATCAAATGCCCTACTGTAATCATATACACTACATCTACTGCTTTACCTTCATCAATGTGTTTTATTATATCCTCAAAGAATTCAATCAGGCTCCTAAGGCATGACCTGCCCTTGACAAAGCCATGCCGACTATCCCTAATCAGGTTATGTCTCTCTAAATGCTCATAAATCCTGCCTCTCAGGATCTTCTTCAACAACTTGCCCACCACTGAAGTAGGACTCACCGGTCTACAATTTCCTGGATTATTGCTACTCTCTTTCTTGAGCAAGGGAACGACATTTGCAACCTTCCAATCCTCTGGTACTTCTCCCATCTCTATTGATGATGCAAAGATCACCTCCAGAGGCTCAGCAATCTCCTCCCTCACTTCCCACAGCAGCCTGGGGTATATCTTATCCAGTCCTGGCGACTTATCTGACTTAATACCTTTCAAAAGCAGCAGCACATCCTATTTCTTACCCATTTCAGTCTGCTGTAAGTCATCCCCACAATTGCCAAGGTCTTTTTCACTGGTGACTACTGAAGCAAAGTATTCATTAAGTACCCCTGCTACCTCCTCTGGCTCCATGCACACGTTTCCACTATCGCTCCTGATTGGTCCTTTTCTCACACAGCTCACCCTCTTGCTCTTCACATACTTGTAGAATGCCTTGGGGTTTTCCTTAATCCTGCTCGCTAAGGCCTTCTCCTGGCCCCTTCTAGCTTTCTTAAATTCATTCTTGAGCTCCTTCCTGGCACCCTTGTAATTTTCTAGAGCTCTAACAGTACTTAAATTTCTTGAACCTTTCATAAACTTTTCTTCTTAACTAGCTTTTCTACATCCTTTGTACACCATGGTTCTTTTACACTACCATCCTTTCCCTCCCTTAATGGAACATACCTATGCAGAATGCCATACAAATGTTCCCTGAACATTTGCCACATTTCTGCCGTGCATTTCCCTAAGAACATCTGCTTCCAATTTATGTTCCCAAGTTCCTGCCTAATAGCATCATATTTCCCTCTACTCCACTTAAATGTTTTCCCAAATTGTCTGCTCCAATCCCTCTCCAGCATTATGGTAAAAGAGATAGAGTTGTGATCACTAACTCCAAAATGATTTCCCACTGAGAGATCTGACACCTGACCAGGTTCATTTCCCAATACAGCCTCTCCTCTAGTTGGCTTATCTACATATTATGTCAGGAAACCTTCCTGAACACACCTAACTCCACCCCATCTGAGCCCCTTGCTGTAATGAGATGTCAGTCAATATTAGGAAAGTTAAAATTACCCATCACAACAATTCTATTATTATTGCACCATTCCAGACTCTGCCTCCCTATCTGCTCCTTAATGTCTCTGTTACTATTGGGGAGGGGGGGGTCTATAAAAAGCACCCAGTAAAGTTATGCCCTTTCCCATTTCTGACTTCCAACCACAATGACTCCGTAAGCAATCCCTCCATGACTTAGACCCTCCTGACGAAGGGTCTCGGCCTGAAACGTCGACTGCGCCTCTTCCTATAGATGCTGCTTGGCCTGCTGCGTTCACCAGCAACTTTGATGTATGTTGCTTGAATTTCCAGCATCTGCAGAATTCCTGTTGTTTGCCTCCATGACTTCTTCCTTTTCTGCAGCCGTGATACTATCCCTGATAAGCAAAGCCATTCCCTGTCCTTTTTGAAACATCTAAAGCCCAGCGCACTCAGCAGCCATTCCTGCCCCTGAAACATCCAAGTCTCTGTAATAGCCACAACATCATAATGCCGCATCCGAGGGGTGATTGATAAGTTCATGGCCTAAGGTAAAAGGAGTCAATTTTAGAAAACCTAGCACGTTTATTTTTCAACATAGTCCACACTTACATGTACACACTTAGTCCAGTGGTCATGGAGCATACGTATCCCTTCTTTGTAGGAGTGGTCCACAGTAGGGGTGATTGATAAATTTGTGGCCTAGGGTAGAAGGAGATGAGTTATTAACTTCAAACTTTCTGCATTATCACTCAAAGAGTTGAACTGCATGTGCATTTAACGAGAACGTCTTGGACCTCCAGGTGGTCCACAGCAGAGGTGATTGATAAGTTCGTGGCCTTAGGTGGAAGATGATGAGTTATACAGCTCTTGTTACACGCTCATGCAGTTCAACTCTTTGACTGAAAATGCAGAAAGTTTGAAGTTAATAACTTATCTCCTTCTACCTTAGGCCACAAACTTATCAATCACCTCTGCTGTGGACCACTTCTGGAGGTCCAAGGCACCAACTTCTACAAAGAAGGGATCCGTATGCCCCACAACTGCTGGACTAAGTGTGTAAATGTAGGAAAAATAAATTGACTCCTTCTACCTTCGGCCACAAACTTATCAATCACCCCTCATATTGATTCACACTCTAAGTTCATCTGCCTTGCATGAGTTGTGGATTTAGAGGCCTTCAGTGTCTTCCAACATTGACTCAACTGACGTTGAAAGCTTTAAAGTTGAATTTATTGTCATATGAATGAGTATGTGTATGCACAGCTGTAATGAAAGACTTATTTATAGCAGTATCACAGGCACATAGATTCAGATTAGATGCATTCACAAGAAAAACATAAATATAAATTATACACAACTTTTACTAGAACAAGTACAATTAAAACAAAGCAAAAACAGAGCCCATGATAGTGCAAAGTGTACCATTTGCATTAAATTGTTAAGTGTTTAAGCTTAAAAGGAAGGTTAATACACAAGGGCAAGGGGTTAGAATGTATCTTTGGACATACAGTATCTCCAATGCCTAGCTGTTCAAGCTTGCTGCAAACTCTTTTTCTCATAAACCACTGGAGTAGCTGCCTTTTTTTTATATTGGATAACGATGTGTAGTTTTGATGATAAGGTCACCTCCATAGATAGAGCTCATGGTGTAAGAGCACTAGTTTCTTCTGGAACCAGAGGGAACTCTTTTCCATTTGAGCACAATTTTCAAGAAGATGCACATGTAAGATCCACAGCTCTTTGTATTGTAGTAATTTCGAGAAGTGCACAGGGGAGGCATATGTACTTAAAATGCAAGTCTTATAACAATATCTCTCAGAGAAGTGGCTTGCAATTGGAAATGCTGCTACATGTGGTAGGGCTCAATTAGCTGGCTTTGTGATAAGAATGGCTGGAGGAGTGGGCACTCTATACCCCCAAAAGGACAACAGGATACTATGTGAGCAGAGGTGGAGCTTGACTTTTCCCATCACCACCCCCACCTACCACAAAAAAAACTGAAGGTCTTAGCTTAAAAATATAAATTAGTCCAGTCCGTTACAGAAGAATTCATAATTGTCGTTGGTGACAGATTCTCTTATAGCAGATTAGGTAAGGACTGCAGCCTTGAAGAGTACACAGCTTTGATGCCTTTCTGCCCAATCATGTCTACATGTTGAAATAGCAACATCAAGCTTGCATTGCATCCTAGTAGATATTACTACTGAATTTAATATTTCATTTATGAGGTACACTGGATAGGTTGGGTTAGTTTCCTTCGAGTGGGCAATGCTGAGGGAAGACCTGATAGAGGTAGAAAAAAAGATGGGGGAGGGACAAAGATAGGATAAATAGTGAGTAAATTTTCCCTTAGCAGTTTAAAACTGAGGGGAATAGATTTAAGGTGAGGAGAATGAAGTTTGACTGGATATGGAGATGTTTTTCACCCAGAGGATAGTTGCAGTTTGGAAAACACTGCAGCAGAAGGTGATGAGGCAGGTAATCTCACAGTATTTAATAAATAGCTGGATTAGGACTTGAATTGTCAAAGCATGGAAGCCTATTGACCAAGTGCTGATAAATGGAATTCACATAAAGGATATTCGATGGTTGGCATGGATTTGATGGACAAAAGGACCCGCTTTTGTTTGGTATGAATTTCTGAATATACAATTTCATTCTTCATAATTCCATGATTTTTGATCAGTATTTTTGGGCAACCCTTCTCTTCAGTTCTGTTCATTTCTCTGTGGCAGCAGAGATGCTTGAGAGTACTATAATAGGGAGGTAAACTCACATATATTAAACTGTTAGAAATTAATATTTCAGTAATTTTTTAGTTGTGAACATTTTTACATCAATACATTGAGATTTCACAACATCACAGCTGTATGCTAGAGAATTCCTTCTATAGTATAAACTAATAAAAAAACGCAATATTTGACCCACAGCTGAAGCACAAAGCAGTTACATCACTGTTTCCTTGGGGATAACATGAATACAGATGGGGGATGGGGAAAACAAATGTTTCCTGTTACATGAGAGCGAGGATTATAGTGTCTACAATGTGAATATTATTACACAAAACATGGGGTTTATCTGCGGCATGATATTAAAGAAAATAAGAATTTGAAGTTTTCCTCAGGAGTAAATGAACTGTTTTATTATGAAAACAGACCAGAATTCTGTCTATATTCTCCTCACCACTAAATATTTCGAATCAATCTAAGACTACTCAACAAAAAAATGATGAAGATTCAAAATCACTGGCCATTGTGAGAGCACATGTTCCTTATTTCTTTCCACTTAGCAGTCAAATATGAGCCCAGACTAGTGGCATGAGAACAAAGTGTGTAGTTCACTCCATTTGGTCTTTTTCATAATTGCCTTGCTGCTGGTTTAAATTAATTTTGTTGGTTTGGATATCTGCCATATTGTTGTAATTTTTAATAATAACCTCCTTTGTAGTTTTTTTGACAGTTATAAAATGAAGAATACTAAATTACCATTAACATAAATGTAGGGTGTATTCCTCTTTTGCTGTATCGTGTTGGGGCGCAGAAATCATGTTTACTTTTCACTAACAATACAAGTCACATACTGATTTCATTAGTCATCATACCCACACTATTAAGCAAATCCTGCTCAAAATCTGTGCAAGCTGCTTGCAAATTTTCATAGACTTGGAACAGCCTACTATATCACAGTTTCATCATCTATGCTTTTGCCAGTTTGAAGACAATTTATGCTGAATAAGTGACATTAAACAAGCAATTAGAATGAAGAATAGTGTGGCTGCACCATTTACAGTTGGTATAAAGAGATTCTTTCTGCAGCTGAAGCTTTTGGAAATGTATCACAAACACTGGCACTTAATCAAGCAGTTATGCCATTTCTTTTCAGACTCTTAGTTTTACAAATCTGGAGAAAATTCCTCACATATGCACAAAACCAGTAAGTTCTCACAGGGTGTGGAAGACTGACTTTCAGCAGAAGTGTGAGGAAAGTGCTGTGGTGAAATTACCATTTCAAATCAAAATCATCTGGAACACTTTCCTTGTTGGGTCAACACTTACACTTTCTCAGCAGTGTAATTCGTCATTTATATGAGTGCAGCCAAATTATGATGTGACAGTGTCTTTTTCCAAAACTTTATAATTCAGTTTGAATAGAACAAAGATCTATGGATTAAGAAATGTAGTTAGCCTATTATGTAGATTATTATCTATTAATAAATAGTCAGGAGAACTGCATTGTGTGAAAATTAACAAAATATGTCAGGACTGTAAGTAACTTTCCAGAACAGTTCTTTGATAAAGTGAGGATCAATGATAACAGCCATTTCTGATGAGAGGTCAAAAACCATTCTGAGTAGTCACAGATATTTCAGCTGGGACTCCATCAACATGAGGATGAACAAGTAAAATCCTTTTTTAAAATCATTTTGAATGTTTCTGTGCTCTAAGATTATATTCCACATTGATTAACATTTTTATATTGATATTGGTTGACTGTGATCATGTGTGCACAGATAAGCTTCCATGCCTTCCAGATAGATCATCCTATACAATAACTATCTAGTGAAAAGAAAAAGAGAACACAAAACTTAATGTTATAGTTAAAGAAAAAGTGCATTGCAGGTAGACAAATAAAGAGCAAGGACTACAACGAGGAAGATTGGCAGATCAAGAGTTCATCTTTTAGCATATGAAATATCTTTTCAAGAGTCTGATAACAATGAGACAGAAATTGTCCTTTAGTTATGCTCTCAGGTTTTGGTATCTCCTGCCCCTTGGAAGATAGGAGAAAAGAGAATGGTTGTGTTAGGAGGGGTCCTTCTTCATGTTGGCTGCTTTCCCGAGTCAGCAAGAAGTGTTGACAGAGTGAACAGAGGGCAGGTCTATATAGGTAATGAATTGGGCTGCCTTCACAACTCTCTCCTATTTCCTGTGGTCTTCAACAAAGAAGTTAACAAACTACAGTGTTTTAGTGATCAACCATTTTAGCCTGCTTCCTTGGTACACAAACTCCAACCCAATGTATAGTCTGACATCTCTAATGTAACCCCAAGCAGTCTGGAAGGCACCATGAGATTACAAGGTGAAAGATTCAACCAATGTTTTGCTAATGACCAAGCTTATTATCATTCCACAATCTATGTAATCATGCAATAACTTGAGTCCCCTGGTAATTCTCCCATCCCTAAGTCAGTATGGCTTAGATTGCACAATTAGCTCAGATCCCAAACAGGATCATTGCTCCAATACAATGTGGTGGGATTGCTAAATTGCCATGGGAGTTTAGATTGGGGGTTCCCAACCTAAGGTCCATGGACCCCTCGGTTAATGGTAGGGATCTATTGTATAAGAAAGGTTGGGGATCCTGATTTAGATTGTTGTAAAGTTTAAAATCTCAAAGGATGACTGAAGAAGAGTAAGGAGATCTTTGGGAAAATATTCCTTCCCTAGGCACCCCACAAAAAATAAATCACTTAATCATTTATCCACCTGTTGGTTTTTTGCCTTTTCTGTATTCAAAATGGCCACTGTGCTTAATCACGTGCTGTTAGTACCACACAACTTCTTTATGATATCACCTATCACCTTCTAGCTAGTTTTCTTAAGGAGGTGCTATAATAATGCAGTCTCCTTCAGGAATAATATGGCTTCCCTTGCCTGGCATAACTATGCCTATTTATCATCAGTGCATCTATTTCTTATTAATTTCAGAATGCCCAAATTTTGTATTACTTCTGTATAGAAATGGATTAAACACCTTTTGAGATACAAGAGGAAAATATATGCTGTAAAAGAATTTTACTTTTTTAATCGACGTTTCTTCAGGACTGGGAAGGAAGGGGGAAAATGCCTAAGTAAAAATGTTGGGGGAAAAGCAGGAAGACTAGCTGGAAGGTGATAGGTGAATCCAGGTGTGTGGGAAAGGTAGGAGAGGAGCGTGGACCATAGGAGAAAGAGAAGAAGGAGGGCCACCAGGGAGAGGTGACAAGCAGGTGAAGAGAAGAGGTATGAGGCCAGAGTGGGGAATAGATGAATAAGGAAGGGGGAGGGAAAAATTGCCAGAAGGTGAAATCGATGTACATGCCATCAGTTTAGAGGCTACCTAGACAGGATACAAAGTATTGCTTCTCCACCCCAAGGGTGTCTTCATCATGCCAAAAGAGGAGGTCATGGGCCGAATGCTGGAATGGGAATGGGGATAAGAATTAAACTGGCCAGAAGGAAATTATGCTTCTGGTGGATGGAGTGGAGGTGCTTGACAATGCAGTCCCCCAATTTACATTGGGTGTCACCAGTGTAGGGGAAGCCACATCGAGAGCACTAAATACAATAAATGATCACAACAGATTTGCAAGTATGTTAGTTTCTTCAGATATGTTTTCGATTTTTATATGATTATTGGGGAATTTTAGAGTGACATTCTACCTTGCATTAGCAAACACATTTTGGAATTAAATTCTCAATAAAAGACTGTAAGATCTAAGAGAAGAATTAGGCCATTTGGTCTATTGAGTCTGCTCTGCCATTATTGTTCAGCCAATAAGACCAGTATTATCAGATAGTAAAAAACAGGGGCATGGTGGATTTATTTTTCCCACTCGATCTCATTCTTCTGCTTTCTCCCTGTAACCTTTGACATTTGTAATAATAACCTATCAACCATTGCTTTAAATTCATTCAAAGACTTGGTCTCCACAGCCATCTGTGGCAATGAATTCCACAGTTTCACCACTCTCTGGCTAAAGAAATTCCTTCTCATCTTTGTTCTAGAGGCACATCCTTCTATTCTGAGGCTAGCCCTTTGGTCCTAGACTCTTCCACTACTGGATACATTTTCTCCATCTCCACTCTTTCTCGGTCTTTCAATGTTCGGAAGATGTCAATGAGATCGCCCCTCATCCTTCTAAACTCCAGAGACTAGAGGTCCAGAGCCATCACACACTCCTTTCATACCCGGGATCATTTTCATAAAAATCCTCTGGAGCTTTTCCAGCACTTGCACATCCCTCATTCGATATGTGCCCTGAAACTACTCACAGTACTCTAAATGTGGTCTGACCCGTGTCTGGCATGTGGGAGGAAACTGGAGTTCCAGGGAGAAACTTGTGCAATGACAGGGAAACGTGCAAGCTATACATGTGGCACCTGAAGTCATTGACTCTGTTGGAAGATGCAAATGTGTTTAATTTAGCAATGAAATCATAAAGAATACAAATGCATGATGCCTGAAATCATGAAAAGTTAACAGTTGTTCGATTGCGGACTTCATAATTTAGCCTATGTTTGGTAGTTTCACTGCATTTAACATTTGAGATTGTTTTGAATTAGTACTGAATCATAAATGGTCCGTGCTATTTTTGAAAGCAGATTTCCAAAGGCACTGTACATAACAATTGGAATAAGTACTGTATTATCAGAACAAGAATGTTTCATTATGTCTCATAATGTCTGGTAAGGCAGAACTGAGTCATTTTTTTTGGTTTCAAGTATTTGGAGTTTAATTGTTCAGCCAATAAGCTCATTATTGTCAGATGGTAGAAAACTGGGTCATAACGGATTTATTTTTTATTATTGTTCATTGAGGGGATATGGATCTGCAGGCTAAGCGAGCATTTAATTGCCCATCTAAGGAAAAGAGTACAGTCAATGTTTCAGGCCGAGACCCTTCATCAGGAAGGACTAGTACTGCTGAAGGGTTTCGGTCCAAAATGTTGACTGTTTACTCTTTTCCATAGATGCTGCCTGGCCTCCTGAGTTCCTCCAGCATTTTGTGTGTGTTGCTTGGATTTCCAGCATCTGCAGATTTTCTCATATTTGTGATTTAATTGCCCATCCCTAGTTCCCATTGAGATGGTGGTTGTGAGTGCCTTCTTGAACTGTTGTAGTCCTTGGTGTGGGAGGGAGGGAGCTCCAGGATTTTGACCCAGTGACAGTGAAGAAATGGCAGTATGTTTCCAAGTCAGAATTATGCGTGACTTGGAGAACAGCTTCCACGTGGTAGTGGTCTCCTTGCTTTGCTGCTCTTGGCCTTCTATCTTGTTCAGTTCATGGGCTTGGAAGATGCTGTTTAGGTGAGTTTCTGTAGTGATTCCTGTAGTTGGTCCATACTGCTGACCACTACTGTGCATCAGTGGTGGAGTGAGTGAATAGTGTGGGTGGGGCACCTATCAAGTGTGCTGCTATGTCCTGGATGGTGTCAATCTTCTTGAATGCTGTTGAAGCTGCACTCATCCAGGCAAGTAGAGAATATCCTCCTGACCTAAGCCTTGTAAATGGTGGACAGAATTTAGAGAGTTAGGAGGTGAGTTACTTACCAAATTAAGTTCAAGTTCAGGTTAAAGTTTATTGTCATTCAACTGTACACTTGTATTCAGATGAGCAAAACAATGTTGCTCAGAGACCAAGGTGCAAAACACAGTACATGTATCACCTACAGCACATAAAATAATATTACAGATTTTAAAAAAACTATTCTGTTGATGTACAAGTTGGCATACAGTTAAATATACAGCAGTACTACTGTTGCTGGTGCTGTGATAAATAATGTGTACTGGGTGGTAGCAGGCTGTCCCAAAGTCTCACAGACAGGGAAGAAGTTATTACCAAGCCTAGCAGTCCTTGTTCTCATACTGCAGTAGCTTCTGCCTGTTTGTAGGAAGTCAAAGAGATTGTGGGTCGAATGGGAGGAGTCCTGTCAATGCTGAGGGCTCTGCGAATGCAGTGCTTCTTGTGTATGTCCTGAATGGATGGGACTCCAGTGATTCTCTCAGCAGTCCTCACAATCCATTGCAGAGTATGGGAATATGCCTTGCAATTCCCATACCACATTATTTACTGTGAAATTGCAATGTCCTTGTTAAGCTCATATCTGGATCAGAATTAACTAGGATTTTGGGATTGTCTTCAAAATAACATCAATGTAACATTGTCTGAACAAACCAAGGTAACTTTTTAAATATATATTACTCATAATATACTATATATGGTTCCGTTCAATATAAATGAAATGATCTGTTTGAAAAGGGAAATGTTTCATACAGATAATTCATAGTTAGGTTTCTGATATTTGAGTGTGATGTACAGCTTTTTAATGCTGAACAATGTAATTGCTCTGAAATCCCAAAATAAATCCTTAGTTCAATTACAGATTATCCTGGCTATCTATCATTCTAGTTTGTTTCAACAGAATTGTTAAGAAAATGCAAGCTTGGTGCTGACGCACATTTATGCTCATGTGACAAACGGTTCATCTGTTTGTTTATAAAAGTGTTTAAACTGCGATGCAGAAATCTGATTATGACAGTGTGCAGGAAAGGAGAGGGAAAGTCTAATAGAATTGTCTGTGCTAATGCCACACCTTTATAATAGCCGGGTGTTGAAGGAAAATGTTGGCTTATCTGCTGATATTTCCCACCTAAACGCTAAGAATTTTTCAAAATCTGATTAAAGTCCCAAACTTGCTGACTGCTGTTTCTTCAGCCTGCTCCCAGCTCATCATTGATTCAGCATGGGAATGAATTTTCATGCAACGAAAGTTTTAAAAAATATATATATATTTTAACTTTAATTGCATGAAAACTCATTCCCTTGCTGAATACATGTACTATATATACTGAAGATACATGTTATATATTATAATTCTGATTAATTTTAACAATTTTAAATTTTTTTAGCAATGCCTTATTGATTGTGAATACAATTAAAAGCATTTAAAAGTTTCAACATTTTCAACAGCTTCAATGGTCGGCTGAGCTGATTGATTTCTCAGCTGTGTTATGGTTTAGACCTATTCTGGACACCACCTCTCCCTTGTGACCCAGCATCATCCATCCCATGCATTGCCGAAGGTCCTAAAGCAATATGGAAGTCATCCTACTACTGACTAGCCAGAATTCTTAATGGAGGTTTTAGTCAGGAGATCCACAGTAGATAAGATCAAAGACTCTCCACAGAGTCAATAGGGACGCTGGTAAGTAAATTCTGACTGCCAACTCAGGTTACTAGCTGCTGCAAATGTAGTCATTGCCAAATACAATCAGCTTGAGTGGGAGCTGTGTTAGAAGTGCTAGATGTTATAACATATAATTGATGTGTCCTTTTGAAACTGGACGATGTAATTGCTTAGTGTTCTGGAAACAAACAGCTCATTTATAGAGGGGATGTGTTGTAGACAGAGGCTGCATGGTTCTGCTCCGTAACTAATGTAGTTTCATCTCTATGATGTCAATTACTTAGTCTTTATTTTGCAATACATGATCTGTGGTACAAATTGCTCTGTTTGCCACATTGGGAAGGGGGAGGTGCCAATGATACAATCACATGCTGTCAGTATGCAGAGAAAGTGACTGTAGTGACAATTAGCCTGCAATGCTAATTGGATGCATGGTCATTGAACAACTGCGGCCATGCCGTAGGAAATGTTAGTCGCAGCATATGCAGGGATAAATGCAATTGTGGAATGGAAGATGGAGTTGAGGGGACTGGGAGTGTGATTCAGGGGGTCAATGAACAGGAGAACAGTGTCAAGGTTGATTGGCAGATATAGGACTGGGGTTATTGAGGAGGGGTGGGAGATAATGCCAAGTGAATGAGGAGCTGGAGCCAGTTTTATTCAGAGGCTGTACAGGTCAGTACTGTGAGGGCGCAGGGTATCAGGGAAATGAGAGTAAGGTGCTGAATGTGGAATCTGAGATTGTCGGGTGGGACTTTAAAACATTAGACTCTAATGTGAAACCAAATATTTAACGTTCTTTTGCCTCATTGTGTATCCTTTACTGTCGCACTTCTTAACACCCACATCCACATCTACACATCCAAACTGAATTTTCCAGCCCAGATCAGCAAACCACTTTCTCAATTCGTTTCCATAACTTATATTTCTGAGAAATAACAAATACTTTTTTTTAAAGAGGTCAATGAAGTAGTTAAGGAAGCTTTTGGGATCATATGTTTTTCTTAATAATGTGACAAAGTAATTGGTTTACAGGCACAGGCTAGGATTCTAGGCAATACACAGTTATCCTTTGGAGAAATCCATCTTCAGTCTTTCTTTGACCATGACAGGGACAACGTGCTGCCCTTTCCAAGTTAAAAGAAGATTGTAATGGAATAATTTGTAATGAGAAATGGATTACAAACATTTTCAACCTGACACTATTTTTCCTGCAAAAAAACACAATACACAGCATTCATTTTTTTCCACATTTCATTAATATTGGCCAAAGACAGTTTAGTCCATGAGAAAAGTATTTTTGGGTGCCTGCCACTTTAAGAGAACATCATTGTCGTGGAATGTAAAAATCTGCTGAATGAGTTCAGATTGTTATTACGCCTAAATCAATTCCTAGTATTTAGTTTGTGAATAATTGTGGCTGCTGATAATGGTGCTTTATTTTTATTAAGGATTAACATTTTTCATTTTTGCTCTTTCAAAAGAAAGCAAATAATTCATAACTCTGTCAATAAGTAACTAAGGTATCTCCATGTCCTGTGCTCTTTACTTATTTTAAACCATATGTTGGCATGGTTTCCAGTATATAAACATTTCTGACTGTGAGCAATACGTATACTTCGCTTTGGGGTGTGAATCCCTATTGTAGTTAGATAACATTCAAGAACTGCTCAATATCATGTTCATGTTGTATTATAGTTTAAAAAAGATTTTTTTTCGGTTGAGTACTAAAATTAACATTGGTATGTCTTTAATCTTTATGAGTTTTGATTGATTCCAGGTGGGATGATTCAAGCAACCAGAGGAAATGAACAAAGTTAAACATCATTGAGAGGAGATTTCATAGAGGTCTACAAAATTATGAGGGGTATAGATAGGTAGGGTAAATGCAAGCAGGCTTTTTCCACTGAGGTTGGGTGGGACTACAACCAGAGGTCATGGATTAAGGGCGAAAGATGAAAAGTTTAAGGGGAACATCAGGGGAAACTTCTTCACTCAGAAGGTTCTGAGAGTGTGGAATTGAATTCCAACGTTTAAGCGAAGTTTGGATAGGCACATATACAAACATAGTAGCGGTGTGGAGGGCTATTGTCCCGATACAGGTCAATGGGAGTAGACAGTTCAAATTCTTTCGGCATGAACTAGATGAGCCAAAGGGCCTAATCTATGCTGTACATCTCTGTGGCATAGTGTACTGTTTATCAACGGATTGCAATTAGAAATTGCAAAAGCTCAGACTAACAACTAATTTAGTCACATGTGCTTCCTGCCAGTAGAAAAATAAACAAATAACAATTCTGGGCATACACAGATCTCTTTTAGATTGGCATATGAGCAGTCAGTGGATTGGCTGTTGCAAGTGATAGGTTAATGGAGAAGTGCATCTCTGCACTGAAAGTACAGAATAGTGTTTATGATGAAGCTACTTACTATTTCTTCATTGGTTTATGGAAATTTTGGGAATAGTTTTCTTCACCTCCACTCTACAAAGGTTTACTTAAATTAGTCTATACAAAAGAATAATCAGCACTTGACCCAATATCTCATCCGTTTAGACTGAGAATGTTAACAATAGAGACTGAAAAGTGTTGAGAAAATGTTTATATAACAAAATGTTTCACATTATTTGCAACAATGCTTAAAATTGATTTCAGTTCAAAGTTAGGGGTACATAACATAACTTTTAATTTTCTGGACCATTGATCCAGAGGCATGAGTTCTAATCCCAGCATGGAATTTAATCCAAGCAGTCAAATAAATCGTAATTTCAAAGAAAGTTAGTCTCAGTAATGTACCACAAAACTACCAGGTTATTATAAATACCCTTCTACTTAATGAATGCCTTTCCAGAAAGGAAATCCTTTGTCTTTCTAGTTGAGAAGTGACTCTAGACTTAATGGTGTTGAATTTTAAATACTTCATTGATAGGCAAGTAAAAATAGAGAAATCATTGCCAATGACATCCATATCTTGTGATTGAACAAATAAAGAAATATGCATTGGGTATGCATGAAATGAATTCCAGTCAGTAACATTAGTCTGTACCTTTGGAGTTTGTGCTGTACTCATGCCTAGGAATCCAATGTGAAGATGATATAGTTCTTGATATCACTTGAACTACTGAGGGTGAATGTCGAGGCAAATGACTTTTAATTTGAACTTCCTCAAACATGAAACAAAGAACAATTTAATTTTATTTCAAGACTGCTTTGCAAAGAAAAACTGCTGAAATATGGTCAGTTTTCTCATGACTGTACATTGCAGTAAGCAATGTGATAATGACAATCTATTTTTGTGATGTTGCTTGAGGGTTGGTGAGTACAGGACCCCAATAAGCTGTTTCTCATAGCACTTTGAGATAGATCTCATCTGACCCTGGGGATTTATTCTTTCTCTTATGTTCTTAAGGTACTTAATTCTTTGCACCTTCTTAATACTGACGTGCTCCAGATATCCCTCCCTGAATTCACTCAGTGCATACAGAGGAAGTCCACTACTCTTGTTTAAAATAGTGCAAAGGAATCTGTATCATCAATCTCACAGTGAGATGCAGCGTGGGAATTGGCCACAGTAACCATTAACGGCCCGTTTACACTAATGCTACCTGAAAATTAGCATAGCTGAACATTAATTATAAGAGAAGCTGCTTGGTAGGCTAGTTCACGAACTACTATAACCCTATTGCTTTTACAACTTTCTGTGCTTTCCTCAAGTTTCTGTTCTTCTAATTCCTGTTGACAATTGGGAGGCTTCAGTCATAGGAATAGCTCCAGTAAAGTGATGGGTTTTCTCTTGTTCCTAAACTCTACCTAAATGGCCTCATGGATGATTCCTCCAGAATATCCTCTCCACATACTGGGAACTGCTGTGATGTTCTCATCAACGATTGTAGGAGTACAGAGTGTAGGAGATTTATGTGAAAATGTTATTGTCCAAGGTGGAAAATATAGAAGAGTCCAAGCCTGCACACACTTTGAAAAACCTGATGATAACTGGCATCTTGGAGCCTTATAGGTACTTGAAGGGGAAAATTGAACTGGTTACAATTACCAATTGATTCTGTATTATTAATACCATATACAGAAATCTCACATTAGTAGTTTGTTAAATATGTAAGTATTTAATCAGTTTTGTAAGAAAGAAATTGGGAGGGCAAAAAGGAGCCATGAAATAAACTTGGTAGGTAAGATTAAAGAGTATGCTGAGTTATTCTGCAAATATATTGGGAGTAAGAATTAGCCAAAGAAGTAGTAGGCACCAATGTATGGAGCCAGGGGATTTTAGCAAGGTATTTTCATCTGTATTCACCAAAGAGAAGAACATGGAGGATAGTAGGCTCAGGGAGTGATATGCTAATGGTCTGGAGCAAATCAGCATAAAGGAAGGAACAAAGCGTTAGGTAATTTGAGAATCTATAAGAATGAATAAACAGTCAGATACAATCTATCCCAGAATGCAATGAGTGGAAAAGCAAATTGTGCAGAAGATACGGAGAGTCTGCAGAGAGATATGGATAAGTTAAGAGAGTGGGCAAGGGTCTGGCAGATGGAGTACAATGTTGGTAAATGTGAGGTCATCCACTTTGGAAGGAAAAATGAAAGAGCAGATTATTATTTAAATGGTAAAAGCTTGCAGCATGCTGTTGTGCAGAAGGACTTGGAAGTGCTTGAGAATGAATCACAAAAAGTTGGTTTGCAGGTGCAGCAGGCTATCAAGAAGGCAAATGGAATGTTGGCCTTCATTGCTAGAGGGATTGAATTTAAGAGTAGGGAGGTTATGTTGCAGTTGTACAGGGTACTGGTAAGGCCACACCTGGAGTACTGCACGCAGTTCTAGTCTCCTTACTTGAGGAAGAATATAAAAACACAAACACGAAGAAATCTGCAGATGCTGGAAATTCAAGCAACACACACAAAATGCTGGTGGAATGCAGCAGGCCAGGCAGCATCTATAGGAAGAGGTACAGTTGACGTTTCGGGCCAAGACCCTTCATCAGGACGTTGACTGTACTTCTTCCTATTGAGGAAGAATATACTGGCTTTGGAGGCGGTGCAGAGAAGGTTCACAGTTGATTCCAGAGATGAGGGGTTTAGACTATGAGGAGAGATTGAGTCACCTGGGACTGTATTCGCTGGAATTCAGAAGAATGAGAGGAGATCCTATAGAAACATATAAAATTAAGAAAGGGATAGATAAGATAGAGGCACTGGTAGGTGAGACTTGAACTAGGGTCATAGCCTCAAGATTCTGGGGAGTAGATTTAGGATGGAGATAAGGAGGAACCGCTTCTCCCAGAGAGTGGGGAATCTGTGGAATTCTCTGCCCAATGAAGCAATGACTCTCTGTAAATATATTTAAGACAAAGTTGAATAGATTTTTGCACAGTAGGGGAATTAAGGGCTTTGGGGAAAAGGCAGGTAGGTGGAGATGAGTCCACGGCTAGATCAGCCATGACCTTATTGAATGGTGGAGCAGGCTTGATGAGCCAGATGGCCTACTCCTGATCCTATTTCCTATGTTCTTATGAGAAACAATGGAGAAAATTGTTTGGGTCCTGTTGGGGATCTTTGCATCTTTGTTAGACACAGGTGATGTTCCAGAAGATTGGAGGATAAGGAATGTTCAACATTTGTTAAATTCAGCAGGGATGTCGGGAATGACAGTACTGGGAGCTTTATGTCCATGGAAGGGAAATTATTTGAGCAAATACTAAGGGAGACTTGCGTACATTTGGAATGGACTAACAGGGAGAGTCAGCGTAGTTTGGTGCATTAAAAGTCTTGTCTCACTAATTTGAATAAGGTTTTTGAGGAGGTAACAACGGAGGTTGATGAACACATATCAGTCCATATTGAGGAGTCAGCAATGGAAAGAATGAGTAGCTTCAAGTTCTTGAACTCAACATCTCAGAGGATCTATCTTAAGCCCAACACCTTGATGCAATCATGAAGAAGGCATGCTAACACCTCCACTTCATTAGAAGTGTAAGGGGATTTGGTATGTCACCAAAAACTCTTACAAATTTCTATGGTGGAGAGCTTTCAGACTGGGTGTAACTCAGCCTAGTATGAAGGCTCCAATGCACAGGAATGCAAGAAGCTGCAGAGGGATGTACAGTCAGCCATTACCATCCCAGGATTAACCCTCCTCACCATTTAGGACATCTGCAACAGGCGGTGCCTCAGGAATGTGGCAGCCATCTCTTCAGACCCTCATTATCTGGGACATGCTCTCTTCTCACTACTGTCATCAGGAAGGAGGTACAGGAGCTAAAGACCCACACTCAACAACTCAGAAATAGCTTCTTCTCTGCCATCAGATTTCTGAACATGTCATGGATCCATGAACACTACCTTGTTAGTCTATCTTTTTGCACTATTTATTTATTTTGTAATTTATAGTGAATCTATGTCTTTGCACCATACTGCTGCCAGAAAACAACAAATTTCATGTCAGCTAAATCAGTGATAATAATTCCGATTCAGAAGTAATGGATGCCACATCCTTGAGCCACCACCATTACCCTCCTACTTCTGTTTTCTTGTGTTTTGTGTTCCTTCCAATGTCTGTCATTATTTGTAAACTACTCTGGAAGGTCTGATGTCTTCAAAGGTGTGTTTTGCAAAGATGCAAAGGAGGCACAGCAAAAAAAGATGGTTTTGTTTTGTTGTGCCTCCTTTGCTTCTCTGGTACTTAAATCAATGGCAGATCTACCTTGGTTCTAATTTACCACCTCCTTACCTTGAAACTGTGTCTCTTCATTCGAGGTTCACCCACAAGTAAAGCCACTGCAACAGTGAAAAAATACGGTGACTAATTGAGGCAAGCTCCACAAGCTGCTATGTGGTAATGACAATTATTCTCTGTTTAAATGATATTGTTTCACAGACCATATCAGTTTAGAAGATTAAAAACAACTCTCATACTCATTTTCAAACCAGTGGCATTTTTTGCATCCACCATGGAAGGATTAGTAACATACCTGAAAGGTGAGCACAATTAAAGAATAAGCAGTATGAACACTTCTGGGAGCCTGCTTTGAAAACCTTGTCTGCAAATAATCTGAACAATCATCATCATCTTCAGGTGCCGTGCCCAGTTTGAGCTTTGACTGCCATGGCCCACACAATCATGTTTCGGGTCAAGTGGATCAATTCATTGGTATTCATTTCCAATTCTTTGGCTGCTGTCTCCATCATCATTTGTCTTTGCCTTCCTCTTGCTTTCTTCTTTTCAGTCTTTCCCATAATTACCGTGCATTCTAATTCCTCTTTCCTAATCACATGTCCAATGAAGTTACGTTGCCTTTTCATGATCTCATACATTATTTCTCTTTTTGTGTTTGCTCTGTTCATGACATCCTTGTTAGATATTCGTCTTGTCCATGATATTCTTTGCATCCTCCTCAAAAACACATCTCTGCTGCTACAATTTGTTTCCTCATGTTACTAGATATTGTCCAACATTCTGAGCCATATAACATAACTGGATAAATGTAACATTTCAGTACTCTGAAGCGGGTTGTCATGCCTAGTTTAGTATTGGTCAGTATATTCTTCATTCTCGTAAAGGTGTCGTTTGCCATCCCTATTCTTCTTTTGATGTCCAAGTTGCACCTGCCATCTGATGTCACCCAACTTCCTAAGTAGCAAAAGTTCTTTACTTGTTTTATATCTTCGCCATTTATTCTCAGCCTGCAGATAGGATTCTCCTTCTTTTTGCATATCACCATACATTCTGTCTTTTTGCAATTGATAGATAGACCCATTTTTGCACTTTCTTCAGCAATTATATCAATTAAGTTTTGTAGTTCTTCCTCTGTACTTGCAATTAACACACTGTCATCTGCATATCTGAAATTATTGATATTTTCACCGCCAACTTTGATTCCCAAGATGTCTCTTATTTTTGTAATATTATTTCACTGTACACATTAAATAAATCAGGAGAGAAAACACACCCTTGTCTAACGCCTCTCTTGATTTTCGTAAACTGACTCACTTCTCCATCTATTCTTACAGCGGCAGTTTGTTCCCAGTACAGATTTCTGATTAGGGAGATGTCTTTCGAATCTAGATCTAGAGTTTTCTGTAATATTTCAAATAACTTATTCTGCTTCACTTTATCAAATGCTTTTGTATAGTCGATAAAACAAACAAACAAATCTTTTTGCACTTGAATAGCTCGCTCTGGTGGTATCCTTAACATCAATATCGCATTTTTTGTACCTTTGTCTTTCACAAAACCACATTGTTCTTTACCTATTTCAGCTTGTATCTTACTTTTAGCTCTTGTCATCAAAATTCTTAGAAGTATCTTGGTGATATGACACATTAAACTTATTGTCCTATGTAATTCATATTCTATTGCTCCAGCTTTCTTAGGAAGAGTGATAAATACTGATTTTTTCATCTCTTCTGGTATTATTCAAGTCTCATAAATGTCATTGATTAAATCAGTAAGTTTTTCAATTCCATAATCTTCAAGGGCAATAATTTGTTCTATTGCTAATTCATCAGAACCTGCTGCCTTTCCTTTCTTCATCTTATTTATTGCACTACGAACTTCAGATTTTAAAATACTTGGACCTTCAATGTTTTTCTTAATTTCTGGTTTTTCGCCGCGATCATTTTCAAACAATTCCTGAATATACTCAGTTCATCTGTTCATAATCTCATCTTTTTTCATGATAATGGTACTGTCCTTTGCTTTCAAACATCCACCTGAAGAACAGAGGAGCTTCTTACCAGTGATATTCTTGATTTGTTGATGTAACCTTTTTGGATCAGTAATAGGGATTCTTTCTATTTGCTCACATTCCTGGTTTAACCATTTTTCTTTGGATTTTTGACATAAGCTTTTAACTTTTTTATCTAAGGACTTATATTCTATAGGATTTGCTTTCTTCTGTCTCCTTTCTTCCATTAAATTTTTGATTTCATCTGTCATCTATTTATTCTTCGTGCTTTTTTCTTTTTTATGAATCACTGACTTTGCTGATTCTCCCAAGGCATCCTTTAGAGAGTTAAATTTCATTTCTACATAATTGCTATCATCTTCAACAGATTCTATTTCTAGACTTTGAAATCTATTCCTTACTTCAAATGTAAATTTTTGTGTTAAGTTTTCTTCTTTAATTAATTGCAAGTAGTCAAGGGATTGTTCAGGTTTTTGCTTCTTTAGTTTTTTAAGTTTTACTTTTACATGACATACTGAACAATAGTTTCTTTATTATGGAGTGGAAGGACCATTCTGATTATATATTTATCTTTGAAACTATAAATTTACTTTTGATTGTATGGCAAGTTTTCAACTAGATTTCAACTATTTAGGCAGGAGATATAGTAACCTGAAGTTTCATACTCAATGATTCAGAAACTGCTTCTTCCCCTCCATCATCAGAGTCCTCATTGTTCCTTCTTGTTGCAATCTATATTTATTTCTGTAATTAATAGTAATTTTATGTCCTTCCACTCTACTGCTGCCACAAAACAATAAATTTCACATCACTTGGGTCAGTGATAATAAATCTGGTTCTGTAATTACACTGGAGTTTTCTAATTGTTCTGTGATTATGGTAGTGACCCAGATATCATGAGTTTGAATTTCTAAAGCAAGTTATTACAATAAATTCAGTAAAAATGTTTCAATCAAAACCAATCACAGCATTTTTCATCATGAAAATTTTCATAGAATTTAATTAGTGTAAAAGAGTCACAGAAATCCCGATCCAATCAGAACCAGGTATTATTCCAATTTCCCACTATGTGATTGTATAATTACCATATCCTAACATGGCAGCCAGTTGGAAAAGATGTGGGAAGGGAGAAGCAAGTCAGCACAATGGGGGAAGATTAGATGTTATTATAAGGATAGAATGACTGACTCAATCTCTGTCCAGTCAGCACTTGTATGACTGATGTCTATTGACCAACAGACTGCAGATTCATACTCGCCTTCTCTGTAACTGGCATTCAAGGATGCTGGTGAAAATTTTCTCAGCAACTACAGAGCACCGGACTATATGCAGCTGGTTAACAGCATGTTTCAAGCAACATGTCACTAAAGATTCATTTTCTGAATTCCCATTTAGACCTCCCTGCAAATCTTGGCACTGTAAGTGAAGAGATGCCCTCACCCGCATCTCCTCCATTTCCCGCACTTCGGCCCTCAACCCATCCTCCTGCCACCACAACAGGGACAGAGTTCCCCTTGTCCTCACCTACCACCCCACTAGACTCCAGATCCAGCACATTATCCTCCTCAACTTCCGCCACCTTCAACAGGACCTCACCACTAAGCACATCTTTCCCTCTCCGCTTTCCGCAGGGATCATTTCTTCTGCAACTCCCTGGTCCACACGTTCCTCCCCATGGATCTCCCACCCGGCACTTATCCCTGAAAGCGTAAGTGCGACACCTGTCCCTCTCTTGCCACCATTCAGGGCCCCAAACAGTCCTTCCAGGTAAGGCAACACTTCACTTGTGAGTCTGTTGGGGTCATCTATTGCATCCGGTGCTCCCGGTGCGGCCTCCTCTACATCGGTGAGACCCGATGCAGATTGGGGGACCGCTTCGTCGAGCACCTCCGCTCCGTCTGTCACAACAGACAGGATCTCCCGGTTGCCACCCACTTCAACTCTGCTTCCCATTCCCATTCGGATATGTCCATACATGGCCTCCTCTACTGCCATGATGAGGCTAAACTCAGGTTGGAGGAGCAACACCTCATATACCATCTAGGTAGTCTCCAGCCCCCTGGAATGAACATTGAATTCTCCGACTTCCAGTAATTCCCTCCTTCTCCCTTCCCCTATCCCATTTTCACTCTGCCCCCTCCCCCAGCTGCCTACTACCTCCCTCATGGTTCCGCCTCCTTCTACTACCCATTGTGCTTTCCCCTATTCCTTCTTCACCTTTCCTGCCTATCCCCTCCCTGCTTCCCCTCCCCCACCCCTTTATCTTTCCCCTTACTGGTTTTTCACCTGGAATCTACCAGCCTTCTCCTTCCCACCCTCCCCCCACCCTCCTTATAGGGCCTCTGCCCTCTTCAGTCCTGATGAAGAATTCCGGCCCGAAATGTTGACTGATCGTTTCCACTTATGCTGCCCGACCTGCTGAGTTCCTCCAGCGTGTTGTGAGCATGATGAAAAGTTTTGCCAAGATTTTGCAGTCATGGAGAAACAGTACTGGGGCAACTGGAATTCATCAATGCTGACTGATTATTGTTGGACACTCAAGGGAGAAGCCTCAGACACTGAGTTCAAATGGAAACCGTCAACAAAACATGCTTAGCTTCGTTGAACTATTGCATAACATCAGCACCGTAATGCAATTAAATGCACTGTATTAAATAAAAGTTAATTACTTGTTTCTCCAAATGTCTACATGATACATGTAGTAAATAATAATTGTGTTCAGTTTCAAGTAGTCTATCATAACCACAAAAAATTCTGAGGGAATAATACTTTCGAAAAAATTTGCTGTCCGGTAATATCTCTGAAAATATTGTAGTATTATAGAAGTAGAACTTTCTGACATAGAAGTATTTGATGGAAGCAGATGGAAGCATGTATAATGGGTAATGACTTAAAGCTGTATCATTGGTGTAGGCTTTGTAAAATATAAACATTGTTTGTTAGTGAATGTTCATCCAAATGCAAATTGTCTAATATATGAACGTAAAAGCCAGTAAACAGCACCTATATTACAAATTAATCAGCAGCTTGTCTGGTACCTGAAAAGGAGCTGTTATTTATGCTGCACCATATTGCAGGTAATAGTGATGTAGCAGCTAAGTTCCTGTTTAATAACATGCTATCTTTTCAACAAGTTGCATTAAGTAGCAAATTAAGATCTTTATATCTATTAAATGCCGCAAATTCAAAATCACACAATGATGAAATGGTTCCTATTCCAATTTCATTTGGAGCTTAAAATAAGAATTCTGTCAGCGAACCCCAACTCTCAAGCTGCAAAATTATGTGGTACTAAATTTTGACAAAAAGTATATTTGTTGGCAGAATATTCACTTGCATAATCTGAAGAACTAAATTGCTTTCCTACAATTTTAACTGTCATGCAACTGGAAAAAAGTCTGGTGCTACAAGAGATTCAGAGTTAGTTGCATTTCTGCAATATTTGTTATAGCTGATTGGGTACAGGCACGCTCAATGGAGAGAACCTGTGGAGATATGTTCCATGGCCATTAACTTCATTTCAAGTATCCCATCATAATGACCATCTGCTGCCAGAAAATGGGACAGAGATTTTGTATGCGCAAGTCAAAGAAAGAACTGTGGTCAGAATTTCATATCTGATTAGTTCAGATTTATCGAAATGTACAGTGATGTATCATTTGTGCTAACAACCAACACACCCAAGGATGTGATTGGGGCAGTCTGCAAGTGTCGCCACACATTCTGGTGCCAACGTAGGATGCCCACAATGTTCCACAGCACAACACAAGCAGCAGCAGCACCAATAGCAATAAAACAAAACAAAGCAACAAAATAAGCCCCTTCCTATCTCTCTCTCTCACGTGCGCGTGGGCACGCGCGCGCCGCACACACACACACACACACACACACACACCCTCCAACCCCAGGCCTGTGCCAGGCCTCCTGCCCTTGTCATCGGATTCTCAGACTTACAGATATCGGGCCTCCAACTTTGGACTTCACCCCAAGAATCTATTACGGATTTGCACTGGGCCTCTGACCCTGATGACACAGGCCCTTGTGAGTCCTTTAGACCCTCATGGCCCCTTTGGGCCTCTACCTTCAGGCTTCTACTTCCAGGCTCGCCATGTTCTGGGCTTCAACTTTTGGCTTTGTCCTCCGGACTTTGCTGGTTTGACCTTCAGGCCTCTACTTTCAGACTCACATAGACCTCAACTTCTTGACTCGCACAGCCCTCCAACCCCGGTGACCTGGGGGATCACCAGCCTTTGTGACTCCCACCCATATCTGGGATGTCACCTGTACAGGCTTCCAGCCCAGAAACGGTATCTGACCTGGGGATCCTGGTCTCCTCAGTGCCTGCAATATAACTTCCTGGATCACCTATGTTCAACCGCGGAGCACTTGAATCTATTCACCATCTGAATCCTGGTTGCACAGTGCAGAAACAGGCCTATTACATCCGTGCTGCGAAACAAATGTCCATTTATACTGGATGTGAATGTGGATTTCAGATGTGGATGTTAAATGAAGCCAGATCAGAATTAACAGTAACATTCTGTCAACCAAGCAGTCTGTTGGCATTCAGCACCTTGGCTTACAAATTAGGAATTGCTCAAATATTGCCAAAGACTTAAACCAAAATACTGAAGAGATCATCATCTTTAGAAGCTGATTGAAAAAAAAACTAAGAATGGGATAAAATATATGAGGACCTCCTTAAAAATAATATATGCATGTTTGAACCCACTTGGCATCACAGAGTCATAGAATAATGCATCACTGCAAGGCTCTCGATGCTGAAAACAACATTCTCTCTGCTAGACCCCATTCGGCTCATAACCCTTTGAGTACCTATCCAAGTGCTTCTTAAATGTTGCATTTGCATTTGATTGTACCCATCTCATCCACATTTTCTGGCAGTTCATTCCAGGTTCTCACTACCCTATTTGCAAAGAAGTTTCCTCTCAGGTCTTTTAAATCCATCCCCTCTTATCTTCTGACTGTGTTCTCTAGTTTTGGAATCACCAACTCTATAACCATCTACCTTATCTATAGCCCTTGTGGTTTAAAAAAAAACTTCTCTGAGGTCATCCCTCATTCTCCTGCACTCTAGGGAATGAAGATCTAGGTAGCTAACCTCCCCCATAATTCTGGCCCTCTAGCCCAGAAAGTATCCTCATAAACCCTTCTGTGTTCTCTCCAGCTTGACAATGTCTTTCCCAAAACAGCCTGGCCAAAACTGTACACAATACTCCAGGTGCAGCCTGAACACTGACTTATAAACCTGCACAGTAAAGTCCCTACTCCTAAACTTGATGACCTGACTGATGAAGGCCAGCATGCCAAATACATTTTAGACCACCCTGTCTACTTGCTTACTTTCAGTAACCTGTGCACTTGTACTCCCAGGTCCCTCTGTTTCACAACAGGGTAATGCCCTGCCATTCACTACAAAAGTTACACCCTGGTTTGACTCTACAAAATGTCTCACCTCACACTTAATTAAATTGACATCGATTTGCCATTCCTCAGCCCATCTCTCTATCTGATCAAGATCACTTTGTAACTCCTTTCAACATCAATAATTCTGCTTATTGAAGTACCCATGGCTGTGACTGTGGTTTGCAGCTGTAGTCATCCAAAACGGGAATATCTGATGATTCCCATCGGAGCTATATGCAAGGAGTCATCACTTAGTGGCGCCATCTTACAACACCAGTCAGGATATTCTCTGCTGTGCATCTACAGAATTTTGTGTATCAATAGATTTTTATGCACACTTTGAAAGGGGGAATAAAACTAAATCTAGGGAATCCCTGGAGCATAGTGACCCTGTGATCTCTGTTTCAGAGGCCAATGTCAGAATATCTTTCAAGAGGCATCAGACCCTAATGGTGTACCTGGTTGGGCACTGAAAACATGAGTCACCAACTGTTGGGAGTGTTCAAGGACATCTTCAATATGTCACTGCTGCAGTTGGAAGTTCCCATCTGCTTCAAAAGGCGACAAACGTACGAGTGCCTAAGAAGAGCAGGGTGTGTTACTTCAATGACTATCACCCAGTGCCATTTACATCTACTGTAACAAAGTGCTTTGAGAGGTTGTTCATGGCTAGAATCATCTCCTGCCTAAGCTAGAACCTGGACCCACTACAGTTTGCCCATCACCACAATAGGTCCACAGTGGATGCAATTGCACCGGCTCTCCAGTGGGCTTTGGATCACCTGGACAATAGCCGTACCTGTGTCAGGCTGCTGTTAACTGATAAAAGCTCAGCATTCAACATAATCGTATCCTTAGTTCTAATCAACAGGCTCAAAAACCTGGGCCTCTGTACTCCCCTCTGCAGCTGGATCCTTGACTTCCTCACCAGGAGACCGCAGTCTGTGCGGATCAGAAATACCATTTCCTCTTTGCTGACAATCAACACTGACTCACTTCAAGAATGCATGCCTAACCTATTGCTTTACTCTCTCTCCACTCACCATGGTGATGAGAAGGCTCAGAATGTGAGATGGATCAGCTGGTTGAGTGGTGTCACAGCAATAACCTTGCATTCAATCTCAGTAGAACAAAGGAATTGATTGTGGACTTCAAGAAGGGGAAGTCGAGGGGAGACACACCAGCCCTCATCTAGAGAAAGTGGAAGGACTGAGCAGCTTTAAATTCCTGGGTGTCAACATCTCTGAAGATCTACCCTGGGCCCAACATATTGATGCAATTGCAAAGAAGGCATGACAGTGGCTATATTTCATTACGAGTTTGAGGAGAATTGGTATGTCACCAAAGACACTCACAAATGTGCCATGGAGATTCTATCTCAGATATACCATGACATTCTAACTGGTTGTATTACCATCTGGTATAATCTCCCCAGCATCCAGGAAATCTTCAAACGGTGATGACTCAAAAAGGCAACATCCATCATTAAGGACATGCCCTTTTCTGATGCTACCATCAAGGAGGAGGTACAGGAGCCTGAAGACACACAGTCAATGTTTTAGGATCGGCTTTTTCATCTCCGCTATGAGATTTCAGAATAGACAATGAACCCGTCAACACTTCCTCAGTATTTTTCCCTCTCTTTTTGCACTAATTTTTTTTAGATATTATAATTTATAGTTTTTATTTCTATGTATTGCAGTGTACTACTGCCACAAACAACAAATTTCATGACATTTTGAACCTGATTCTAATTCTGATTCTGTTTGTATCACGGCCTGGTATGGAAGCCCTGATACCCAAAAATGGAAACGCCGATAAAATATTATCGATACAGCCCAGTCCTTCAGAGGAAAAACTGCTTCCACCTTTGACCACATCTATAAGGAGTGCTGCCACAAGAAGAAAGCATCTATCATCAAGGACCCCCACCATTCACACCATGATCTCTTCTCACTCTGCCACCAGGAAGGAAGTTCAGAAGCCTTAGGTCCCACACCACCAGTTGCAGGAACATTTACTACCCTTCATCCATCAGGCTTCTCAAGCAGCATGGATCACCTCCAAGAACTCTACAACTCACATCCTCAATATTATTTATTTATTTATTGTATTTGCACATTAGTTGCTTATCAGTCTTTGTTTATGTACAGTTTTTCATTGATTCTGTTGTATGTCTTTGTTCTTCTATTAATGCACGCAAGAAAATTAATCTCAATGCTTAGTGACATACAGTATTCATAACACTAATAATAAATTTACTTTGAGCTTTTCAGGTCAGCCTGCCATGCTAACTTACTAAAATCTATACAGAAAAATCCACTGCCATAATTTCATCTACCTTCTTAGTTACCTCTTTGAAAAACTCTAAATCTTCATCAGACATGACTTCCCAAGCACAAAACCACACTGACTATTCCTGATCAGGTCTTGACTATCCAAGTGATCGTAAAAATGGGTTTTCTTGAAAGAAAATGGATTTGTTTGATGTTAGACACAGTCAGATAGTTCCTCATTCTGGTTCATTATTTTAGAATGTTGACTCATGGTGACGGATTAAGTGAATGAGGAAGAAAGTGTAAATTTTTAGAAGTAGGGTTAATTATGTCCAGAAATATTTGACTGCGGAATCTGATTTAACATAACACATGGAATCATTGGCAATACAAGTAGAACATAGAACACAGAATAGTATAGAACAGGAACAGACCCTTCAGCTCACAGTGTCTGTGCCAAACATGATAACAAATTGAACTAAATCTCTTCTGTTTGCACATGATGCAAGTCAGGTTAAGATAGCGCTATCGACTACCAGCTTTCTGGTAGTCAAAAAGCTAAGAAATCCAACTGAAAACATAACTAAGAATACCTTTTCTGAAGTAAATTGTGTAAAATTATCATTGCCAACAGTGAAGGGGTGAGCAATGGCGAGGTGAGTTTGGGGGATGAGCTGAGATGATATGTTGCAGAATTGTTGCAGATGGAGTTCCGATGCCATACAGCTGGACCGGGAGCAAGGTTGGATCGCTCTGGGCACCAAGCTGATTTGAAGAGCTTCAGAGTGGTTTCGGGCTGGTCAATAAAATCTGGGCCCAGAGTGGCTCATTATGCAGCGTGGTCTAGGCCCAAAGCCTTTCACTGCAGCTGGGTCCTAGTACAAGTTCTAGTCGCTGTTTAGATAGTTTAAATGCCCACCCAAATCGGAGGCGAAAGCTGATTTCACTCACTCTCCGTGATGTTCAGCCTATTCAGGGTGCCAGAGCCTTTTGCTTTTCCATTGGGGATGGGAACGAGAGTGATAGGGCTGAGGAAGGGGAAAAGAGAAATAAACCAAAGATAGAGTGCAACAGAGATGAAAGAAAGGACAGGCAGAAGATGAGGCATAGTCACAGCCAGTGGGATGAGTTACAGGGCAACAGAGGCATGGTCCAATTAAAACAGAAAGCAACAAGTACTGGACTGAAAGTGTTGTATTTGAAGGTACGTAGCATAAGGAATGAAATGGGCAATCTTGAAATTCAGCTACAGATTGGCAAGTATGACATTGTGGCCATCTCTGAAACTTGGCAAAGGGATGGCTGCCATTGGGAGCTGAATGTCCAAGGATATATGGTGTATCAGAAAGATAGGTTAGTAAGCAGAGGGGGTGGTGTGTCTCTGTGTATAAAAACTAATATTAAATCATTAGAAATGAATGACATAGGATCGGAGGGTGTAGAGTCTCTATGGGTTGAGTTAAGAAATGGCAAGGGTGAAAGGATCCTAATGGCAGTTGTATACAGGCTTCCAAACAGCAGCCGGGATGTGGATTACAAATTACAGCAGGAGATAGAAAAGGCGTGTCAGAAGGGCAAAGTCATGGTAATTGTTGGGGATTTTAACATGAAAATGAATTGGGAAAACCAGGCCAGTACTGGACCTCAAGAGAGAGAATTTCTAGAATGTCTAAGGGATAGCTTTTTAGAACAGCTTATTTTTGAACCCACTAGGGGATTGGCTGTGCTGGATTGGGTGTTGTGTAATGATCTGGAGGTGATAAGAAAGCTTAAGGTTAAGGAACCCTTAAGGAACAGTGATCACAATATGATCAAGTTCACTTTGAAATTTGAGAAGAAGAAACTAAATTCCAATGTGTCAGTATTTCATTGGAATAAAGGGAATTACAATGGCATGAGAGGGGAACTGGCCAAGGTTGACTGGAAAGGGACACTAGCAGGAAGGACAGCACAGCAGCAATGGCTGGAGTTTCTGCGAAAAATGAGGGAAGTACAAGACAGATATATTCTAAATAAGAAGAAATTTTTGAATGGAAGGACACTACCGTGGCTGACAAGTAAAGTCAGAGCCAAAGTAAACGCAAAAGAGAGGGCATACAAGGAAGCCAAAGCTAGTGGGAAGATAGAGGATTGGGAAGCTTTTAAAAACTTGCAGAAGGAAACTAAGAAGATCATTAGGAAGGAAAAGATGAATCATGAAAGGAAGCTGGCGACCAATATCAAAGGAGATACTAAAAGCCTTTTTAAGTATATAAAGGGTAAAAGGGAGTTGAGGGTAGATATAGGACCAATAGAAAATGATGCTGGAGATATTGTAATGAGAGATGCAGAGACGGCAGAAGAACTGAATGCGTATTTTACATCAATCTTCGCGGTGGTAGGCATCTGCAGTATACTGGACATTCAAGAGTGTCAGGGAAGTGAAGTATGTGCAGTGAAGATTACGACTGAGAAGGTGCTCAGGAAGCTTAATAGTCTGAGGGTGGATAAATGTCCTGGACCTGATGGAACGCACCATTTGGTTCCGAAGGAAGTAGCTGGAGAGATTGCGGAGGTATTAACAATGATCTTTCAAGAATCGATAGATTCTGGCATTGTACCGGATGACTGGAAAATTGTAACTGTTACTCCACTATTTAAGAAGGGTGGGAGGCAGCAGAAAAAAACTATAGACCTGATAGACCTGACATCAGTGGTTGGGAAGTTGTTGGAATCGATTGTTAGGGATGAGATTACGGAATACCTGGAGGCACATGACAAGATAGGCCAAAGCCAGCATGGTTTCCTGAAAGGAAAATCTTGCCTGACTAACCAACTGCAATTTTTGAGGAAATTACAAGCAGGGTAGACAAAGGAGATGCAGTAGATGTGGTGTACTTTGATTTTCAGAAGGCCTTTGACAAGGTGCTGCATATGAGGCTGCTTGGCAAGATAAGAGTCCATGGAATTACGGGGGAGTTACTAGCATGGGTGGAGCATTAGCTGATCGGCTGAAAACAGGGAGTGGGCATACTAGGGCCTCTGCCCCTTCCCCCTACAGTCCTGACGAAGGGTTCCAGCCCGAAACGTTGACTCATCATTTCCACGGATGCTGCCCGACCTGCTGAGTTCCTCCAGTCATCACTCCATAGATGCTGCCTGACTTGCTGAGTTCCTCCGGCATTTTGTGTGTGTAGCTTAATATGCTTGATATGTATTAAACACTGGTTAGGCCCCAGCTGCCATATTCAGACCATTTCTGAGCACCACATTTTAGGAAAGATGTCAAAACCTTAAAGAGGATGCAAAGGAAATTTGCCAGGGATTAATTATGTGGAGAAACCAGACAAAATAGGATTATTCAACTGATAGCACAAAATGTTTTGGAGATTTAATGAGTGTGTTTTAAATTATAGATGTTATGTTTTGTAACTGTTTCTTTGCTGCACTGTTCTATGTTTTTTTTAAAAGAATAGCCTTTGTGCTCATTGAGTTCTGAGTTCTGAGCTCATTGCTTGAAAGGCCATTGGAAACAACTATAACTTTCAAAAAGGAAATGGAAATTTGGGAAAGAGAAATTGAGATAGAGCTATGAAGAAAGGATGGGGTTTTATGAAATAATAACTGTTTTCAAATATGAGCTGAAGGGCAATAGACTGATTGGCTTTTCTCTGTGCTGTGAAACAGGCCCTGTGAAAACAGAATGATTGGAAGATGAAGAGCATGAATAACAAGTTACATTGGAGCTGACAAATCCCAGTCAAAGCTCAATCTTATCTGAAAGTGAGAGAATTCTGATAACTATGCCAAACTCAAACTTGCCAGTTTAAGGTTCTATAGCTTTGAATTTTAAAACTTGCAGCTGTGGTACGCATTTCACGTCGCCAGAGAGGGGAGGCACAAGATGCTAATGTCGCTGCATCTATTTTAGCTTGGTAGCAGTGTGAAAATTTGCTTTGTTAACAGTGTGAGTTACAGTGAATTAGCAACTAGCTTTCCACCAACTGATTTCAAATGTGCTGCTTGTTCAAAAGTGTCCATTGATGGCTTTCCCTTTGAACATCTACCATATTAGATCGCTTCCTAAACGTGGTCGTGTATATTGCCATCAGATTAAATTAAAAATAAAATAAATGCATTGCTCCAACAACCACTTTTCCTTTGCTATTCTTTGTAATAAGTTTCTGGTTAACGTAATAGCAAGACATGTAAGACTGCCATATATAGAAAATACAAAGATTATTTTCAAAGACATAAAACATAATGATATTTGTGATGGCTGGGAAGAAGGATTCCTAGCTGAACGTGATTTTATTCTTATAATGAAGTATTTTTTTCAACTAACCTTGGCTTTTGGTAACCATAACAACACCACCATCTGGTATGAAAACAGCCCTGGATTTCCCTAAAATGTTCATGAAGAGAAAAGACCAAGCTTTCTTGCTAATTAGGTCATTGAAGGACTGGTTTTGCTCCAAATTAATTTTTCATGATGTTTTTCAGTTGTGGATTGATTAATTTCCCACACTTTCCTTTCTCATGCACAGCAATGCACCAGTTAATTTAACCCATTTCCTTGAAGCCTATGTAAGTTACAGCTAACATGCAACTGGGCAACCAGTCAGATCAAAACAATGCTAATTCTGCAGACTTGTCCATCAGATGTCCCAATGCAAGTACGAATTCTGTGCAATTCCCAGAATATCAATGCAGCTGTGCAGCACGCTTATTTGGGTGCTCATTAAGGGAACAAGAAAGAGCCAGAACCTCCTACAGAACTTAAAGTGAAAGAATATTGAAATCTCCACCCTGGCTAGAAAGGGAGCTGCCATGATATTAGGTTTGGATTCAGATTTATTTATCACATGTACATCAAAACATATAGTGAAATGTGTCATTTGTGTTAACAACTAACCCACCCAAGGATATTCTGGGGTCGGCTTGTAAGTGTAGCTAGATATTCTGGCACCGATATAGCATCCCCATAATGCTTGGCAGAACAACACAGAACACAACAAAAACAGAACATACCAAGCAACAATGCAATACAGTGAAACAAGCCCTATTTCTCCCTTCCTTCTACTAACCCACCCTGCACATACACAGTCCGTCTTCAGCCCCCGGTCTCCAGTGAACCCGTGCGTTCTCAGACACTGCGTCCCAACTTCTCCAGTGGACTTGCAGAGATTCACAGACTTGGGGCTTTGGCCATCAGGCCTAGATTGTTCCAGATTCCAACATCTGTAGTCTCTTTTATCCTCAGAAATTGTCTGGTGGTTTAAATTCCTGTTCCTGCCAAGCAGGTATGGAATCATAGATATAATTAATGATATAGACCACAGACCAAGGCCAGTCTCAACTTTGCCTTAACTGTAGTTGTCACCCTTCTTATTCAGCAGTATCGATGACCACCTCTTTAATTAAATCTAGAGTCACAAAACACCATCTTAGAGCAGGAATCCTAATTAATGCATCAACCAAAGGAGAAGTTCCAAATCAAACTGTATTAAATGGTAACATGAGTGGATGAGTAAAAATCTTTGATCTAATTGATGGGAGGCTACTCTACTTTATTTTTCTTCTTCACAGGGAGTCTGGGATAATTTGCTGTCATTCTGGTTTTGAGGGTTTTGATGAGGCCAAAGTGGGCAGGAGTCAGTGGGTGGGTGGTTTGTGAGGTGGAACTCTAATTCTGCCACTTACACAGAGCTACTGAGTGTTCCCAATGCTTGCACTCAAGGTTCCCCATTCCACCTTGAATGCTCTCTCTACACATTCTGTTGTCATAAGTCAGAGGTTCCAGGGTATCAGTGGGAGCATTTCACTTCTTCAAGGAAACTTTGATTTTTTTTTTGCTCCGTCCACTGGTAACACAAGAGATCTTTAAGTAAGTCCTGATGAAGGGACTCGGCCCAAAATGTCGACTGTACTCTTTTCCATAGATGTGCCTGGCTGCTGAGTTCCTCCATCACTTTGTGTGTGTTGCCTGTATCTTTAAAAGAGTGTCTGTTTAGGGAGTCTGTTGCTGTTAGTACATCTTCAATACCATGCACACACTATTTGGAACTTTCCATTCATCTTACCTTGCATAGCTCCATGTCCCTTTGAACACGACTATCCCACATGTCATTCAGCATTTACAGACCTGTAAGCCACTTGAGAACATCCATGTGACTCTTGACCAACCATGATATGACAACCTGTACGTTCCACCGTCCATTTGTCTCCAGTAATAGTCCCTTGTATGGAGTATCCTACCTCACCAGGATGTGTCTGCAGACGATATTAGGAACCTGGAGTGGGAATCAATTCCTCACGTGCTTTCCTGGTGATTTGAATTCTGCATCATGAGTTGACCCTGCTGATTAGATATATGAACCAAAGATATGGGCAAGAATTTTTACAATCTGTTTTCATCACCATAGTCTTTATATTGTTCTTTTCTGCAGCTATGGCAAATTGCAGCCAATTTGTGTATTGCTCAGTTCTCAGACTAAACGTTAGATGGAATTTAACAATATTGAACTCAACAAATAAAGTTAATGCTTGGTTCCCTGAATTCTACAAATTATAATATTGCCTAGCTTTGTCAGATTGCCCTTTTAATTAGACAACCCGATTTAATATTGGCCAGTGTTCTAGAGTACTGAGGGTCTGGGTCTTATTTTATTTCAAAATATAACATCAAGTACATAAAAAAAAGCACATTTTGCTAGTGATCACATTTCCATTCAATACATACATTCCATGGCCACTTTATTAGGTACACCTGTATACCTGCTCATTAATACAAATATCTAATCAGCCAGTCATGTGGCAGCAATTCAGTGCATAAAAGCATGCAGACATGGTCAAGAGTTTCAACTGTTGTTCAGACCAAACATCAGAATGAGGAAGAAATGTGATCTAAGAGACTTTGACCATGGAATTATTGTTGGTGCCAAATGGGTGTTAAGTATCTCAGAAAGTATTGATCTCCTGGGATTTTCATGCACAGTAGTCTCTAGAGTTTACCGAGAATGGCGTGAAAGACAAAAATAATCCAGTGAATAGCAGTTCTGTGGGTGAGAATCCTTGTTAATGAGAGAGATCAGAGGCCAGACCTTTACAAGCTGACAGGAAGGCAACAGTAACTCAGATAACCATGTGTTACAATAGTGGTGTTGCGTCTCTGAAACAGCAACACATCAAACCCTGAGGACCATGAATGTACACACAGAGGCCATTTTATTAGATACAGGAGGTACCTAATAAAGTGGCCACTGAGTGTAGTTTACTTAACCAGTGGAGAACCTGAAACATAATTAAATTATTTAAAAACTGTTGCAATTGAGTGACAATGCTTCATTCACGAGTTAGGAGGAAGTCAGTGAGATAAAAGTACCAAAGTAAGTAAAAAGTTAAAAAAAAAACTGTAGATGCAAGAAATCTGAAGCAAAACTAGAAAAGGTGGAAAACACTCACTGGCCAAATAGCACCTGTAACGAGAGAAGTCACATTAACATTTCAAGCACAGATGAAATGTTACTGACCTGAAATATTAACCTTCTTATTCTACCACACAGCTGCTAACCTGTTGAGATCTCCAGCATGTTCTCTTTGTAATTCTCAAAAATAAAAAAGACTGTCAAGTCACAGAGAATGGTGACACCTCAGACATTTCATTTTCCTTTGTCATTTTACATAATTGAAATATTGTTAAGCTGACTTTGAGTGCTATGAACAACTCTGGGGAAGGGCCTACTCTGATACAGGTATCTCAAATAATGATACAGAGCACTTGTGTTTATATTTCTTTATGCTGTTTCAGTATTAGCCTGTAAGTTCTTGACGACATAGAACATAGGTACATTGGTCATCTTCACTGGCATAATAAGAAATGCACTATAAATCTGACATTGCAAATCCTTTAGAAATCACTTAGCATTTTTATCATTAGATCATAGTCCCCACATACAAATTGGTGCCTCATTCTCAGTGAAACTAATGCAATCTCTGTAATTATTAAACCTACATACATCTTAAATCCAGGAGTTCCTGCAGATGCTGGAAGTTTTGAGCAACACACACAAAATGTGGAGGAACTCAGCAGGCCAAGCAGCATCTAAAGATAGGAGTAAACAGTCGTCATTTCAGGCTGAGATCCTTCATCAAGGCTGGAAAGGAAGGGAGAAAAAACCAGAATAAGAAGTTTGGGAGAGGGGAAGGAGTGCAAGCTGGCAGGTGATGGGGAAAGGTGGATGGGTGGGGAAGGAGGGATGAAGTAAGAAGCTGGGAGGTGATAGGTGGAAGAGGTGAAGGGCTGAAGAAGGATTTTATTTTCTCCCATTTCAGCTTGATTGCCGAAACTGATAGTTGGCATTAATATTTAAATCTGACGAGAATTTCTATTAATTTTACACTCCGCTGTATAACTTCTCCAGTGCAGAATGAAAATACGCAACTGAAAACAATAACTTTACAAGTTTATTTTTGTGTGGGAGAAACATCTACTTTTCTGGGTCATGATACTTAATATATATTAAAATATTGGAACATGAAAATAAGGTAAAATGGAATATAATTAAAAGGCCTTAAATTTCAATACACAATATAAATTTTGTTAATTAGCTGGCTTAGAGCATTTTTAAAAAACTGAACTAGTGAAGCAATTGTTTTTCCTATTAGTTGAAGATTTAATCGGTTCATTGTTCTTCATTTGAAAATTATCCCAATGTCTAAAATTAGTGTTTCAGTTATCTGTAACATGGAGTAAAATACTGTGTGAAATCAGAAAAAGAAAAGTAAGGGAACAAAAAAAAACTCCAAAACCATGCAGGATGTTCATGTGTGGGGGAGGTGGTGAAGGGAGGGAAGGGAATGGTATCAGGTTTCACACATTGAATGGGGAGGAAGTAGTCCCACACTACAGCAAGGGCAAGTTATCAAATAATGACTTTCTGGGAATTCAGAATAGGTTGTCCCACTTAATCATTAGGCTGCACAGGGTGCAAACATCTGTACGTCTTTGAGTATTCTAATAAAGAAAGAATATTTATTAACAGTGTTACAGAAGAAACAATCTAGATTATATACTGTCAACTGCTGCTAATATTGTTAACTGCATCAACAATGTGCACCAGATTAAACCTGTTTACTTCAGCACATCTGAATTTATCTGGAACAGAAATTTACGCAGACGCTAAATTTCTGTTATTACAGCCAGATGTTAATTCCCCTTTAATATTAAAGGGTAACATCCAAAAGCAAGAGCATGTTTAGAGGAAAAAAGTAAATTGCTGGAGGAGCTCAGTGGGTCAAGCAGCATCTGCGGAGGCAGAGGGATGTCAACATTTTCATTTAACACCCTGGATTAGGACTATGAGCAAAAATGCTCCTTCCTTTGATTCAGACAGAGTACTTAAAATCATATTATTTCAGTAGTTTAAAATGAGAAAGCACTATAAAATGTCTGAAGTGCCAACGTGTCTTGTGATACAACAGTCTTTGTTATTTGTGAATTTTATAGAGACAGAACCAAGGTTAATATTTTGGGTCAACAACCTCCCATCTGTGTTTGAAAGGCTATCAATCTGAAATATGAATGTAATATTTCTTTCATTACAGGTGCAAATCCTGTTACAGGGTCTGGATCCCAAAAGTTGACCATATGTTTGCTCCTACAGATGCTGCTCAATGTTCTCGGCTGTGCGTGGAAACATCAATGCCCAGGAACAGAAAAGGCTGCAGAAAATGGTGGATACAGACCAGTCCATTGCAGGCAAAGGACTCCCCAGTTACATGAAGTGCTACCAAAAGCAAACACAGCATCCATCATCAGAGAATTCCACCATCCCAGGCCCTCTTCTCGTGACTACCATTGGGCAGGAGGTACAGAAGTCTTAGGTATCATCACCAGATTCGGGAACAGTTAGTATCATACAACCATCAGGCTCCTCAACTGGCGTGACCAACTTCATTCACCACTACTGATTCTATCACCGACAGATTCACTATTAGAACTTTGCAGTTCATGTTTACAGCCTTATTTTAATTTTCACAATTTGTCTTCTTTTAAACACTGGTTGTTTGTCAGTGTTTTTTAAAATCTACTTGCATATAGTTTTCCCTGTAATTGCTTGCAATAAAATGAATCTCAGGTTAGTTTATGGTAGCATATATTTACTTTGATCTATGAACTTTGAGTCCCCCAACAGTTTGGTTTTATTTGCTCCAGATTACAAAGTCTGCAATTTCTTGTAAGAAGCACGAGAGGCAGCCTGTATAATAGTTACAACTTGACATTGGTTAGTGGCAGAAAATAGCGGTTAATGCAACGCTTGGGGTGTCAGAGTTCGGTGTTCAGTTCCGGCATCCTCTGTAAGCAAGTTTATATGTCTTTTCCATGAACACATGGGTTTCCTCCCACAATCCAAAGATGTAACAGCTACTAGGTTAATTGGGCATCGTAAATTGTTCCTTGATTTGGCTAGGGTTAAAATCGGTGGGCTGCTGGGCAGCGCGGCTTGAATGACTGGGAGGCCCTCCCTATTCCGCACTGTATCTCTCAATAAATAAATAAAGAACAGGAGCTTCATTGCCTGAGTTTATAACGTATTTTCAGCAGTACATATCTTCTCACAGGCCTCAATGTTGGATTTCTATTTTGTTTCTTGTCTGGTCAACTAGGCCTCTTAAACTTCATATTCCATATTGTTAGTGAACAAAAATATTCCCTGACACATACTTATGTTTTCTTGCAATAAAGCTGTAATTATGAACTTGAAGTGCAGTAACAATGCACACACAGTATAATAGACCAGATTAAAAACAAAGTGAATGCATACCTTCTGAAAACAGCATCACTGGAAATAAGTGGATGATTTCGAAGTAGAAGCATTTGGGATACTAATTTCTCAAGTCATGCAATCAACATAGTTTAATCTGCATTGTGACATAAATGCATTTTGTTGTTGTTAGGTATACTTGCAGAGTGGTTCATGAAGAATCCACTGTAAGATGGATAACAACAGTGTCACAATTCTAACAAAATGGAATCAAATGTGATGATGCATTCACGTACACAAAATAAAACATCTCTGGTTTCACAATCTGTAACTTTCATTGAGAAACCAATTGACTGAGGTGGAAGATGGAGGGTTCTTCGTGTCTGCATGTCTTTTGTGTTTCTGGCAGTTTTAACTTTGAAGTTTGCTGTTCTTTTGCTTTAGCCGACCCATCTTCACTCTCTTTTGATTCCAATGGAAAATATTGGCTAAAAACTAAACATGCTTGCAAGCGCTGTAGTTTCGAGAGAATCTCTGTGAGGAGATCAGGACGTGCCAGTATTTCACAATGCTCCTCCTAAAATCAATGTGAAATGGTGCCTTACAAATCTCTGGTGCTGCAAGCATAATGACATCAGCAGTACACTGCAGCTAAAAATGGAGCAATGTTTGGGAGATTGAAAAACATGATTTCATCTAACAGTAAACCTTGATTGTGATGTAAGCAGGATAGTTTGAATGTGAGAGAATCTGATTTCTTGGTGTTAATATTAGATTGGGATGAAATTCAATTTATTTGTGTGTTAACGCAGATCCTCGTTCTGCAGTATCAGACGTGCATTTGTCATGTGTTCATCGCCATACCAATTGTAATGAAGATTCACTTTAGACCTTTCGTTCCATGTACCTGGGTCATACATAATTCAAACTTGTTTTGGCTGGAATGATAGCCTTCCAAATAATTTTCTCATGTTTGGATAAAATGCAAAGCATTGAATTTCATGAATAGTCTGAGCAGAGTGAATCAATTGAAGATTCAAGATTGTTCAATGTCATTTCCAGTGTACAAGCATAAAGGAGGATGTGATATTTGTTACTCCAAATCTGATGCAGCATATACAAACGCAACAAGATAAAGAATACAATTTATAAAAAAACACAATAAATATAAATACATAAGTTAGCTTATCTACATAGATTGATTATATGTACATAGAGTGACGGTAGATACAAAAGGTGACTGTGATAGGAAATGACAAAGAAGTGGTGGGGGGTGGGTTAGAGAGTGGAGGTGTTGATCAGCCTCACTGCTTGGGGAAAGTAATTGTTTTGAGTTTGGTGGTCCTGCCATGTATGCAATACAGCCTCCTCCCTGATGGGAGTGAGACAAACAGTCCATAAGCAAGGTAGGTGGGATCCTTCATGATATTGCTGGCCTTTTATCAGCACTTTTCTGTACATACTGTATATCCCTAATAGTGGATAGGCTGGTGCCAGTGATGCATTGGGCAGTTTTGACTACTCTTTGTAAAGTCTTCCTGTCCACCACAGTGCATTTTCCATACAATGTGGTGATGGGGCACGTCAGGATGCTCTCTACTGTGTATCTGCAGAAGGTCATGAGTATCGATGTGCATTGACCAGCTCTCTTCAGCCTCCTCAGAATGTAGCTTTCTTGATTGCGTAGGATGTGTCCTGGGATCGTGAGAGATTGTACGAGATGTGCATTCTCAGGAGTTTGAAACTGCTTCCAGTTTCCATTACCATGCTGCTGATGTAAAGAGGAGTGTGAATGATACGCGTTTTCCTGAAGTCAATAACGATCTCCTTTGTCTTGTTGACGTTGAGGACGAGGTTATTTGCCTGTCTCATCATATATGATCTGCTTTGGAGATTATATATGATGTGAAAATTTGACAATGGGGAATGCCATGTTTCATTTCTCACAGCAGAGATGCAGATGGGCATAGAGATAGACATTGACGATCATTAAGTTCATTTTCTGCTTTGCACGTTGGCACACAAATTCTGCTCAGATTATATTGGTGGATATCCTGTTGTTTCAGGCTCAAAGCAGGGATCAATGTCTGCATTGATAATTGCAGCATAAGGAGATAAGAACCCAGAATGATTCTGCACTGTAAGGTAAGAATGCTGCAAGACAACATTTCCATTTGATTGGAAATCTGAAGTTGAGCTTTTAACCCACTGGCTGTGGGCTCTTAAATGTGTTGTCGAGCATTGGTTTCTGCCTATTCAGCTGACCTTAGCAGACAGCTGAAAAGTGCTTTCCAGTTAACCACAGCAAATTTGGGAGACTCACCTGCATTTTCAGTCCCTACTCAATGAGGCAGATTGGAAAGGGCAGAGTGAGACATCAACCAGATCTCTCAAGGTTATGATGGACCTATCCGATGACTCACAGTATGGGTTCAGACAAATGAAAGCTTGCACAAGGTACTCAAGGTTATTGCTGTACCCCAGAGAAAGCGTGGGAGCAATGGTAGAGAAAAAGGAGACATCCGAACTGTTCAGATGCAAAATGCAATTGATGGTGTTACAGAGGATATGGGATAGACACTTATTCTCTGTAATAGAGGATACTGAACAACTTATAGGTCAAATTGTACTTATTATGTTTCCTACCTCAGATATAAGTTGTTAAATAAGATCTTTATGTTACACTTTTGCCTTGCAATGAAAGTTGCAGGAGAGACACTGAACCTAGTGGGGAGATAAGTATTTTATTCAACAAAATGAGACACTCTCGGAGGAAGAGGCCTGTTCAACCCAATATTAAACAATATTTTATATGCTAAAGATCAAAGGACAATTCTATATTTACCATGTATCTATAATGCTTCCTTTGAATTACATATAATTTTCACATTCTTTGCACCCACACTCCAGACACCCAAAATGAACGTTAATCAGCCTTGTCTGGTTTTCAGTTATTTGGTGTCCACAGCTCCAGGAAACTATTGTCTAGGGCTGCATTTCAAATTTAATCTGCAATCCACATTTGGGTCTAAAGATTGGTTGCTGAATTTAATATTTTACTATGTAACCTAACTCCGGAATATTCCCTAACAGCTGCATGGTTATGTTTTGCATTTTTTAAAACTTGCTAGTTCTTACTTTGTTTGAGAGATTAAAGAATACTGATAACATGTCTAATCATTGTTTTGAAAAGCTGAGAATGTCATTGTTAGAAAATGCAAGTCCTGATCAACTAAATTAACATACATGAATATTTACTACATTATTACCAAAAGAGAGGTTGACAGAAAGATGGATTTTTCTAAAAGGCGTGGTGTTACACTGTTACACCAGAAATAGTTTGCTGCGGTATTGCTTTTTATGATGTTCTGGGTCATGCGTTGGTACAACCTGTGCAAGCTAGATAAAGGAGTGGCTGTCAGAAGCAACTTCAAATGGTAGTCTTTGTCAGGGTTTGTTCACGTGAATTAGCCTAACCTTCTCTTTCAGGGACTGATTGGCCTGCTGTATGTTTCTAATCATACATTCAGATGTTTACTTTGAAATTTAGTAGCTACAATATCAAGCATTTCTATTTAAATCAGCATTAGTTTTGTTCCTACCCTGTCAGCCACAATGGCAATCCGGTAGTTATTAATTTACCAGGTACTCAAATCCCACTCCACTCAATATAATATACAGCAAGAGAACACTTCAAAGCAAGGCTTTAAGCGGTTTTGACTGAACAGATTATTATTCAATGTGAGATTCAGTCAGGGTTAGATTGGATGGGTGAAATATATGCTTTATCATTCCAGTACCTTGGATGATAAATTTCAATCTCAATAATTTCAATAAGGTGCACTTCTGGGGTTTATGCTTCTTCTGTGTTGTATCATAGCAACACAGGGCTTTTTTTACATTTCGCTTTTCCACTTCTGAGTCACAGATGCATCAATTATTTCTTCTGAAGCTATGCATGTATATCTGCAGATCTTGACGTCACTCCCAGCCAATCAGCAGCAATGCTTAGTGGTACAAGGAGACCTCAAATGCCCGAGATACAGTGTGTCTGGAACCAATCGTACACACTCATACACTTAGTGTTCAGCAATCACTTCCAGCAGCCGCTCTCCACCTCAGAAACCAGTATTAACATTAGGATGGGGAGGGGAAGCCGAAAAAGAGGAATTCCATTCACAATGCTGCTAAAAAAAAGTTAATAACTTAGTTTGGATAAATGCCTCTCAGTTTTTGGAGCTTTGTGTTGACAGGTCGGGGTTACTTACTATATTGTGATTTGCTGAACAGTTGCTGGAGGAATTTGGCCAACTTGTTGCAACTCCCATGAAGCATTGTCTTCCATTGTTTCCCTTACTACTTCGTTGAATGAGGCAGGAGACTCAACCCCTAGCACTGCCATTAAAATATCTCCCCATGAAGTGCTTTCTTATTGCCATTATTGATACCTTTCAAGGGTAATTTTAAGTGAATAACCTCCTGTCAGTGCCTTCCCAACCAGAAGAAATAATCTTCCTTAAATTAGCCTATGAAAAGCTTTTATAATTTAAAGATTTTTTTTATTTTCAGGAAGTGAGGTCAAAAGCCACTGAAAGATCAATTAGCACAACGGGGATATAGCTTTTATTGCAGCATGGAGTTAGATGAACAAATTGACATATTTTCCCCATACTTGACCAAAACATAAGGATTCCTTTTTGGTGTGAGCATATTTACACATTTGGCTTTCTATTATTCAGTTTTTAAAATTAATCACATGATGCATGCACTTCAAATCATGACCACCAGGCTCAAGGACAGCTTCTATTCTGCTGTTATAAGATGACTGAATGCCTCCTAGTACAACAAGAAGAACCCTTGACCTCACAGTCTGCTCGTTTTAACCTTGCACCCTCTTGTCTACCTACCTTGCACTTTCTCTGTAACTGTAACACTTTATTAATACCTAGAACAGTACAGCACAGGAACAGGTCCTTTGGCCCACGATGTTGTGCCAAACCAATTAAATTAGTAATTAAACGGCCAACTAAGCTAATTGCCTCTGCCTACATAGTCCATATCCTTCCATTTCCCTCAATTTCATCTTCTGCGTTCTGTTATTGACCTCCCTTGCAGTACCTCAATGTAGACATGATGGAATAATCTGTATGAATGGCATGCAGAATAATGTTTTTCACTGTATTTTAGTACATAGTAAAACAATTACCATTTTACCCAGTAATACCAGCATTTATTGCCCATCCTTAATTACCCTTTGTAAAGGTGAAATGGTCAGCCATCCTGAAGAGCTGTGCTCCTTGCTCTCAAAGAACCCCGACTGTGTTGTTGGGCAAGAAGCCCATTCGCAAGACCAAACGCTGATGGAGATACAACAATTTATTTCAATGTCAGAATTGTCTGAGACTTGTACTGGAATTTCCTTTCCTTCTAAGTTATAGAGGTTGTAGGGGCGGGAGGTGCTGTTGAAAGAAACCCGGGTGTTCCTCTGTCTCCATCTCCCCCCCCCAACCCCCCAAGTTTTGTTATCAGAGCTTCCTAATTCTACATTCTCTGCCACTCTCAATGCAGGGTATCAACCCAAAACGCTGACCATCCCTCAAGCAGCTTGCCTTTTTTTAACTCCCTATTCCAGCACCTGCAGTCTCTTGTGTCATTCTTTACCACTCTGTGTTTTGCATTTTCGCTCCATTGGCTTTCAAGTGAAAAAAAAGCAGGAAACACCGTGTCTTCTGCACATTTCCTTGTGAGTGGCAGCAGAATTGGATTTGGCTGAACGTGTGTCTCCTCTCCCCTAGATGGTCTTCCCATTCTCACAATGATGGTCACTGGTACATACAACACAGGAGAAATGAGGAAATAACAGTCAGTGATTTTTTTAAATCAGAGATGTTAAACAGTGCAGATATATTAAGATATCAACTAGACACTTAAGTGGGAATTACAAGAATAAGACTCAAGAAGTTTGGAGAAATAAAACGTACCAAGATCAAAAGGTTAAACATTGAGGGAGTTCGTTGAGTCTGAGTTGGTGGTTATTTTTCTGTAAGCATTCAAGTTCTTGGGTACACTTTATTTACACAGGGTTATGACAATTTACCACAGTGTAATGCTGCTGTTTGCAACGTAAAGAGAGTTGAAAATTAAATATACTCTGATGTGGTCAGATGGCAGATGTGAGTTCAATCAGGATGTGGGCTGAAAGAGGCCCTTGCTATAGAGTGGATGAAAATAGCAGTCAGCTCGATGTATAATTCTGAAAATTTTAACGTTGAGATGTAGGAGTTTTTGGAAGAGGTAACTGTAATTTTATATCTTAACTGGTATAAAGTTGCATTTTATTGGGTTATGGATCAGAAGATAACATTCGTTGACTCTTGTGATGTCAAGAGAACCACCTCTCCCTCAATGTCACAAAAACAAAGGAGCTGGTTGTGGACTGCAGGAGCAATGGAAAATGGAAACCTATTGACATCAATGGATCTGGGGTTGAGAGGGTGAACAGCTTTAAGTTCCTCGGCATAAACATCACCGAGGATCTCACATGGTCTGTACATACCAGCTGTGTGGTGAAAAGGCACAACAGCGCCTCTTTCACCTCAGATGGTTGAAGAAGTTTGGTATGGCCCCCTGCCCCCATATTCTAAGAACTTTCTACAGGGGCAGAATTGAGAGCATCCTGACTGACTACATCACCGCCTGGTATGGGAGCTTTACTTCCCTCAGTCACAGGACTCTGCAGAGAGTGGTGCAGACGGCCCAACGCATCTGTAGATGTGAACTTCCCACTATTCAGGACATTTACAAAGACAGGTGTGTAAAAAGGGCCCGAAGGATCATTGGAGACCCAAGTCATCACAAACACAACTGTTCCTGCTGCTACCATCTGGGAAACAGTACTGCAGCATATAAGCCAGGACCAGCAGGCTCCAGGACAGCTTCTTCCACCAGGCCATCAGACTGCTTAATTCATGCTGACGCTACAGTATTTCCATGCTATATTGACTATCCTGTTGTACATAATATTTATTATAAATTACTATAATTGCACATTGCACATTTGAATGGAGATGTAACAAAGAGTTTTACTCCTCTTGTATTTGAAGGATGTAAGTAATAAAGTCAATTCAAATTCAAAGACCTTTTTTTTGCAGTTTCAAGTGTCTCTTAAGTGTAATACAATACATGTTTTAATAGAACGTTAACCTCTTCAGTGATGTGCCTGGCCTTCTAAGTATTTCCAGTGTTTTCTGCTTTAACTTTAGCTTTTCATCATCTGCAGTATTGCACTTTTGTTTTACATGTTTTTTATTCCGAAGAACTTTGTTTTTCTTCACGTTGAGCTAATTTGTGATTTGCAAACATTTTTTTTATTTTTCTTTAACCCCGACTTCTAACTCCACCTTGGATGGTCCCAAGCCCAATTACAGAAGAAGGGAGATTGGATATGGGGCTAGCAACACCATCCAGTAAAAACCCAGAGCTGCAGAAATGCCAGGGGAAGCTCCAAAGACCTCATCCCTGAGAGAGGAAGCATCTTTGAAAATGGGCTACACTTGGGGACAACTTCAAAGACTGGCCCAGGACAGAGGACTCTGGTGAGCTGCTGTCAGAGGCCTGTGGCCCAGTAGGAGTGATAGGCTTAATGTAACATAACCAGAATTCTACTTTGTGGCTCACTTAATGTTTTTTGTCCTGACGATATCAGGTATAGTCCCAAACTTTTTGATCAAGTTCATCTCCTGAGGGGTAAAAGTTCTATGTTGACTCCTTGCACTGATCATAGAGTGCAGAACTGTAAGAGGTAGTGAAGGTAGTGGTTTTTAGATGGGGCATTCAACTTTTCAGATAGACTTTAAAAAACCTGCACATTAAGACTCCAATAATCTGATATGTTCAGCATTTTTGTGAACTGGACGAGTGGATTTTCTAGAGTATTGGGTTTTCATTTTTCCATTCACTCTTTTCTTTACATATTACACAGTAGATGGATAAATTTTCTGCTGAGCTTGGTAAGTTTGAAGGGAACATGGATAATATGATAGTACAAAGTCAGCATAGTTTCCTTCAGGGAAAATCCTGCTTGACAAATTTGTTGAAATTCTTTGAGGAGATTACAAGTAGGATAGATAAATGGGATGCAGTGGATGTTGCATATTTGGGCTTTCAGAAGGCCTTTGACAAGATGCCATACATGAGGCTGCTTACCAAGTTAAGAGCCCATTGTATTACAGGAAGTTACTGTCATGGTTACAGCATTAGCTGATTGGTAAGGGGCAGCAAGTGGGAATAAAAGGATCCTTTTCTGGTTGGCTGCCAGTGACTAGTGGTGTTCTGCAGGGGTCGGTGTTGGGATCACTTCTTTTTATGCTGTATATCAATGATTTAGATGATGGAATAGATGGCTTTGTTGCCAAGTTTGCAGATGATACGAAGATTGGTGAAGCGGCAGGTAGTGTTGAGGAAACAGGTAGGATGCAGAAGGACTTAGATTAGGAGAATGGGCAAGAAAGTGGCAAGTGAAATACAATGTTAGAAAATGAAGGGCCATGCACTTTGGTAGTAGAAATAAATGTGTGGACTATTTTCTAAACAAGGAGAAAATCCAGGAATCTGAGGTGCAGAGAGACTTGGGAGTCCTTGTGCAGAACACCCTAAGGTTAACTTGCAGGTTCAGTGGTGGTGAGGAAGGCAATTGCCATGTTAGCATTCATTTCAAGAGGTCTAGAATACAAGAGCAAGGATGTGATGCTGAGGCTTTATAAGGCACTGGTGAGGCATCACCTTGAGTATTGTGAACAGTTTTGGTCCCCTCATCTTAGAAAAGATGTGCTGGCATTGGAGAGGGTTCAGAGGAGGTTTACAAGGATGATTCCAGGAATGAAAGGGTGATCATACGAGGAATATTTGATGGCTCTGGGTCTGTACTCGCTGGAATTCAAAAGGATGAGGGGGGATCTCAGTGAAACCTTTCAAATGTTGAATGGCCTGGACAGAGTAGATGTGGAAAGGATATTTCCCATGGTGGGAGAGTCTAGGACAAGAGAGCACAGCCTCAGGATAGAGGGGCGCCCTTTCGAAACAGAGATGCAGAGACATTTCTTTTGCCAAAAGGTGGTTAATTTGTGGAATTTGTTTCCACATGCAGCTGTGGAGGCCAGGTTGTTGGGTATATTTAAGGCAGAGATTGATAGGTTCTTGATTGGACATGGCATCAAAGGTTCCAGGGAGAAGGCCAGGAACTGGGGTTCAGGAGGAGATAGAAAAAAGGATCAGACATGATTGAATAGCAGAGCAGACTCGAAGGGCCAGATGGCCTAATTCTGCTCCTATGTCTTATGGCCTAATAAGGCCCAGGTCAAGTTTAAGCAAACACATAAAACAGAACCAGTTGATTTTCACATGTGCAACACTCACAACACGCTGGAGGAACTCAGCAGGTCGGGCAGCATCCATGGAAACGATCAGTCAACGTTTTAGTCTTCGTCAGGACTGAAGAGGAAGGGGGCAGGGGCCCTATAAAGAAGGTGGGGGGAGGGTGGGAAGGAGAAGGCTGGTAGGTTCCAGGTGAAAAACTAGTAAGGGGAAAGATAAAGGGGTGGAGGAGGGGAAGCAGGGAGGTGATAGGCAGGAAAGGTGAAGAAGGAATAGGGGAAAACACAATGGGTAGTAGAAGGAGGCAGAACCATGAGGCAGGTGATAGGCAGCTGGGGGAGGGGGCAGAGTGAAACTGCGATGGGGGAAGGGAGGGGTAGGGAATTACTGGAAGTTGGAGAATTCAATTTTCATGCCAAGGGGCTGGAGACTACCCAGATGTTATATGAGGTGTTGCTCCTCCAACCTGAGTTTGACCTCATCATGGCAGTAGAGGAGGCCATGTATGGACATATCCGAATGGGAATGTGAAGCAGAGTTGAAGTGGGTGGCAACCGGCAGATCCTGTCTCTTGTGGCGGACGGAGCGGAGGTGCTCGATGAAGCGGTCCCCCAATCTGCGTCAGGTCTCACCGATGTAGAGGAGGCCGCACCGGGAGCACCGGATGCAATAGATGACCCCAACAGACTCACAAGTGAAGTGTTGCCTTACCTGGAAGGACTGTTTGGGGCCCTGAATGGTGGCGAGAGAGGAGGTGTAGGGACAGGTGTAGCACTTATGCTTTCAGGGATAAGTGCCGGGTGGGAGATCCGTGGGGAGGGACGTGTGGACTAGGGAGTCACGGAGGGAATGATCCCTGCGGAAGGCGGAGAGGGGTGGAGATGGAAAGATGTGCTTAGTGGTGGAGTCCTGTTGAAGGTCGCAGAAACTGTGGAAGATACTGTGCTGGATCCAGAGGCTGGTGGAGTGGTAGGTGAGGACAAGGGGAACTCTGTCCCTGTTGTGGTGGCGGGAGGATGGGGTGAGGGCCGAAATGCGGGAAATGGAGGAGGTGCGGGTGAGGGCATCATTGATGATGGCAGAAGGTGAGAAAATGGATCGGTGGATAGTCCCGGTGGAATCCATTAGAGCTTCCTGCATGCGTAGAGCCATTGGGGAGTGGAATGGTGGGCCGGGGGAGCTTACCAGATTGTAGGCCTTTTGTCTTCACTTGGTGATGTCATTTTCCAGAACGCACTGGGCATGGGATGCGTGGGTGGTTGGCAATTCCACAGTAAGTTCACATGTTGTTCATCCAACGACACTCATGCTCTTGGCGGGGGGGGGGGGCGGTTGGTGGTTAAGGGAGCTCCCCCTAACTGTATGGGTCTGGAGACATTTTTAATGAGTGCCCTGCATGAAATGGTTCTGGGAACGGAACTAGGGTTCTGGCTGATGATTTGCAGTGTCGTTCCATAAGAAGCTTATCAATTTGGAGGGCAAGAATGATGAGGCTTTTGAGATCAGTGTGCTTCTCCTGGGTAGACTGCTAATCTTTCAAGCACTATGAGAGGCCATGATTGTAAGGCAAGGCAAGTCGTCAAGGTAACTGAAAGCTAGGAGCAACCTGTTGATGTTGGCTGATTTGTGTGAATGAACAAGGATTGTGTTTGAAAGCTGGGTTTAAGTAGACTGCAAGCGATGAGTTGGAAATGAGTGGCAGATGACTACAAGCCTACTTCTTTGGCAAGGTCTCTCCACCCTGCACCAATGACCCCTCCTCCCACCTTCAACTCTCCTCCTTTTCCTGGATACACCGCCCTGGTCTTCTGCCTGGTCTGGATCTTTTCATTGCCAACTGCCGACGAGACATCAACCGTCCCGACTTCAACACACCTCCCTCCAATTCCAACCTCACTCCTTCCGAACGCTCAGCTCTCCACTCCCTCTGCACTGATCCTAACTTCACCATCGAACCTGCGGATAAAGAGGGCGCTGTAGTAGTCTGGCAGACTGACCTCTACCTTGCTGAGGCCCAGTGACAAACGTCAGACACCTCCTCTTACGTACCCCTCTAACAGGATCCCACCAAGGCCATTGTCTCCCACACCATCACTGACTTTACTAGCTCTGGAGATCTCCCTTCCACTGCCACCAACCTCATAGTTCCCTTACCCTGCACCTTCTGTTTCTGCCTCCTACCCACGATCCACAAGTCCGCTTGTCCAGGAAGACCCATTGCTTCAGCTTATTCCTACCCCACTGAACTCATATCTGCATACCTCGACTCTGTCCCCTAGTACAGTCCCTTCCTATCTACATCTGGGACACTTCACACACTCTGGATCTTTTCAATGATTTCAAACTCCCTGGCTCCCATCATCTTATTTTCACTGTGGATGTCCAATTCCTGCACACCTCCATTCTCCATCAGGAAGGCCTCAAAGCTCTCCATTTCTTTCTGGACACCAGACCCAAGTAGTTCCCCTTCACCACGACTCTCTTCTGTTTATCCGAATGTGTCCTTACTCTTAATAATTTCTCCTCTGTCTTCTCCCACCTCCTTCAAACAAAAGCTGTAGCCATGGGTATTTGCATGGGTCCCAGCTGTTCCTGCCTTTTTGTCGGCTATGTGGAACAGTCCATGTTCCAAGCCTACGCTGGTGTCCGTACCCCACTTTTCCTACACCACATTGACAATCATCATGGCTGATTTATTATCCCTCTCACCCCATTCTACTGTCTTTTCCCCATAACCTCTGATACCCTGACCAATCAAGAACCCATCAAATCTGCTTTAAATATACCCAATAACTTTGTCTCCACAGTCATCTGTGGCAATGAATTCTACAGATTCACTACCCTCTGGCTAAAGAAATTCCTCCTCATCTCAGTCTAAATGGATGTTCCCCTATTCTGAGGTTGTGTCCTCTGGTCCTAGACTCACCTATGTCCTGCCCACATCCACTCTGTCCAGCCCTTTCAATATTCGATAGGTTTTAATGAGATCCTCCCCTCAGGCCCAGAACAATCAAACACTCCTTATGGGTTAACCCTTCCATTTCTGGAATCATTCTTGTGAACCTTGTCTGGACCCTCTCCAATGCCAGCACTTCTTTTCTTAGATAAGAGACCCAGAGCTGCTCACAATACTCCAAGTGCAGTCTGACCAATGCTTTACAAAGCATCAACATTATAACCATGCTATTATATTCTAGTCCTCTAAAAATGAATGCTAACATTGCATTTGCCTTCCTTACCATCATCTGAACCTGCAAGTTAACCTTTAGGGACCCTTGCATGAGAACTCCCAATTTTTAAATTTTCTCCCCATATATAAAATATTCTATGCCTTTATTTATTCTACCAAAGTGCATGACCATACAATTCCCTACACTATATCCCAACTGCCACTTTGCCCATTCTCCCAATCTAAGTCCTTCTGCAGACTCCCTGTTTCCTCAACACTACTTGACCCTCCATCTATCTGTGTCATTTGCAAACTTGGCCACAAAACTATCAATTCCATCATCCAAATCATTGACATATAGCATGAAAAGAAGTGTCCCAACACTGACCCCCTGCAGCACACCACTAGTCACCAGCAACCAACCAGAAAAGGCCCCCCTTATTCCCACTCTTTGCCTTCCGCCAGTCAACCAATCTTCTATCCATGCTAGTGTTTTTCCTGTCATACAATGGGCTCTTATTTTGCTAAGCAAACCCAAGTGTGGCACCTTGCCAAAGGCTTTCTGAAAACCCACGTTAGCAACATCCACTTGGTGTATCTTGCCTGTTGTTTCTTCAAAGAATTCCAACAGGCTTGTCAGGCTAGATTTTGTCTTAAGGAAACCATGCTGACATTGACCTATTTTATTATGTGCCTCCAGGTATCCTGAAACCTCATCCTTAATGAAGGACTCCAACATCTTCCCAATCACTAAAGACAGACTAACTGGCCTGTGATTTCCTTTCTTCTACCTCCCTCCTTTCTTAAAGATTGGAGTGGCATTTGCAATTTTCCAGCATGTACAAAATACTGTATGCAGGTTTGGTCACATTTCTGATAGAAGGGCATTCTTATAATTATTCTTGCAAAAATAATACTGTAGCAATATTTCCACCAATGAAAACATTCAGAAAAGGTGCTGTGTAAAGAAGGTAGTATCCATCATCAAGAATCCCACCATCCAGGTCATACCCTCTTCTTGCTGCTACTGTTATAGACAGGAGGAACAGAGGCCTGAAGTCCCATACCACCCAGTCCAAGAATAGCTATTTTCCTACAACCATCAGGTTCTTGAATAACCCTAACCCTCCCTCAGCAATGGAAAACTATAGACTTCTTCTTACACCCCCATGGACTTGTCAATATGATATTTTAGCACAGTCTTTTTTCCCCCTTCTCTTCAGTGTCTTGCATAATTTAAGTACAGTTTATATTCTGTATGCTGTCTGTACCTACGTGCTTGTCATGTTGCTGTAAGCAAGGTTTTCATTGTGCCTGTACATCACAATAGTTGTGCAATATAAAATAAAATTGACTTCTGCTGCAAATGCAAGAGATACAAAACCTACTCTTTTACCCTTTCCTTTCCACCATCCAGGAACCCATGCAATTCTCTTAGGCAGAGCTGCAATTCCCCTCGCACTTTTTCCAATCTTATAAACTGCATTCTCTGCTCATGATGTTGTCTCCTCTGTACTGTAGAAGCCAAACGCTGACTTGCTGATTACTCCATGGAACATCTGTGTTTAGTCAAAAAAATCAAGCCGCTAAAGGAACTCAGCAGGTCAGGCTGATGAGGTGAGGTAAAGAGATTGTCGACGTTTTGGCTCGAAGACATCAGTTTCCATATTTGGTGCATGGTTTTGACCAGAAATTTCGACCATCCCTTTGCCTTCACAGATGCTGCCTGATCTACTGATTTCCACTAGTAGGCTGGTAATTTGCACCAGATCTCAGTCTCAGCCTCTTGTGGTTGCCCTAAACTTGGAAGAGTGAAAACACATTTGATTTTAGTGTCAGGAAGGGTGGGGGAGGGATTCATAGCAAAAACGAAGGTCCATGTGTCTTCCAACTTCCCATCACTTTAAATTTCCATCCCATTCCCTACACTGACCTTTCTTTCAAAGGTCACCTGCATTGTTCCAACAAAGCTCAGTGTAACTTAGACAACACATTTCAACTTTATTCGGGGCATGTTATGGTCTTCACAATTCAGCATTAAGTTCAGAATATCAGAGAATTTGCTTTCTCTGTTTGTAATAGAACAGGACAGTTCTGCTGTAGCTATCTCTCTGTAGTATTAACCCAGTTTTCCTTTTTCAGAGCCACTGTGTGGTGTGCAGAGCATTTCCTGCATTCTCCTTTTGGTCTAGTCTCTTCAACGCCTATGATCTGCAGTACATTTCAGATATTACATGACTGTTTTGTTTGTTCTCTCTCTCTCTCTCCTTCTCACCTCATTAATTCATAGACAAGACTGCTTCATAAACCGTGCAGCACTGCCCTGTGGCAATACTCATCTCACCCTATTGAAGAGCCTCCTATACCACACCTGCTCTGCAACTTTTGTGATTGATCTTCTCTCTCCACGGCCTCAGAGGCTATGCTAAACTCAGCTTTCTAGTACAGCACCATGACCTTAACAAAGGGTCAGAGTTGCTTGTGACAAAGTTAAACTTCCAGCCAATATTCCTTGCTCAGTTTCTTGTTGTAAACAAGAACTAGTCTTCAGTCCTTAATGTAAATTACAAGCAATAATTAGACTGAAGTTTAAAGTATAGCTTTGCAAACAAGCTGCACTGCCTACAGAGCACAGGCTGCTAGTCCACAGCAGGTGACCCATATGGTTAAGGGTTAGAAAGTGAAGTGACCATGAGATTTTCTGGTCTGCATCAGCTAAATGTAAGACAATGAGGCCTTTAAACCAGGCAACTATAGACAATAGACAATAGGTGCAGAAGTAGACCATTTGGCCCTTCGAGCCTGCACCGCCATTCTGAGATCATGGCTGATCATCTACTATCAATACCCAGTTCCTGCCTTGTCTCCATAACCCTTGATTCCCCTATCCATAAGATACCTATCTAGCTCCTTCTTGAAAGCATCTGGAGAATTGGCCTCCACTGCCTTCTGAGGCAGCGCGTTCCACACCTCCACAACTCTCTGGGAGAAGAAGTTCCTCCTCAACTCTGTCCTAAATGACCTACCCCTTATTCTTAAACCATGCCCTCTGGTACTGGACTGTCCCAGCATCTGGAACATATTTCCTGCCTCTATCTTGTCCAATCCCTTAATAATCTTATATGTCTCAATCAGATCCCCCCTCACTCTCCTTAATTCCAGCGTGTACAAGCCCAGTCTCTCTAACCTCTCTGCGTAAGACAGTCCGGACATTAACCTAGGAATTAACCTAGTGAACCTACGCTGCACCTCCTCCACAGCCAGGATGTCCTTCCTTAACCCTGGAGACCAAAACTGCACACAATACTCCAGGTGTGGTCTCACCAGGGCCCTGTACAAATGCAAAAGAATTTCCTTGCTCTTGTACTCAATTCCCTTTGTAATAATGGCCAACATTCCATTAGCCTTCTTCACTGCCTGCTGCACTTGCTCATTCACCTTCAGAGACTGATGAACAAGTACAAGCAACTACAGCGAAGCATCATTGTGACAGAGATCAAGGAAGGTTCCAGACCAGACTTATTTTCTCACTTAACACATCAGACATGGTAAACTAATATGGCAGGGGATTGGGAACCAGTATGAGAATCAGCCAGCAGATTTACAAGCAGATGATGGGTGTAGCATGAATGTAAGTAAGGACAAGCCAATGATTGGGTACAATTACAGACAGAGTTGTACCACAGAGGCAAAATTCAAAAGGACGATGAATCCAGGACTGAAGGTGCTGTATTTATAATGCATGTAGCATTCGGAATAAGGTTGATGAACTCATGGCGCAATTAGAGGTTGTTCAGTATGACATTGTGGACGTCACTGGCTGAAAGAAGGCTCGTAGTTGGGAGCTTAACATCAAAGGATATACTTGGTATTGAAATGACAGGCAGGAAGGCATAGGTGGAGGGTGTGGCTCTGTTGGTAAGAGATGGAATTGCATCTTTATAAAGAGGTGACATAGGGTCAGAGAATGTTGAATCTTTGTGGGAGGTGTTAAGAAACTGCAAGGGTAAAAATAAACCATAATGGGAATCATATTGAAACTGGCTAACTGGATTCAGAACTGGCTTGGTGATGGGAGGAAGAAGGTAATGGTGGGAGGATGCCTTTCTGATTGGAAGTCAGTGGTGTAACACAGAGATCAGTGCTGGGATCCATACTGTTTGCAATATATTGTATATATTACTGATATTGATGCAAATGAAAGTGATATGTTTAATAGGTTTGCGGATCACATGAAGATTGGTGACATTGTGGATAGTGAGGGTATATCCAAGGCTACCGCAGGATGAAATTGAATGGAGCATTAGCAGACAATTTAATCCTGACAAATGTGTGGTTATCAATTTTGGGAAGTCAAATGGAGGAAGGACAAATCAATACAATAAGAGGTGGGCACAATGGAATGTTGATGAACGGAAAGATTTTGGGATTCATTACATAGTTTCCTGAAAGTGGTAACACACACACAGTGGCCACGGCAATAGGTACACCTGTAAACCAGTACACCTGTTCACCTGTACACCTGTACACCTGTACACATGTTCATCTGTACACCTGTTCATCATGTGGCAGCAACTCAATGCATAAAATCATGCAGACATACATGGTCAAGAGATTCATTTGTTGTTTAGACCAATCATCAGAATGAGGAAGAAATGTGATCTGAGAGACTTTGGCCGTGGAATGATTGTTGGTGCCAAATGGGGTGGTTTGAGTTTCTCAGAAACTGCTGATCTCCTGGGATTTTCATGCACAACAGTCTTTAGAGTTTACAGAAAATGGCATGAGAAACAAAAAAAAAACATCCAGTGAGTGACATTTCTGTGTGCAAAAAATGCCTTGTTAATGAGAGAGTTCAGAGGAGAATGGCCAGACTGGTTCAAGGTGACAGGGTCTCAAGTAACAACGTGTTACAACAGTGGTGTGCAGAAGAGCATCTCTGAACGCACAACACGCTGAACCTTGAAGTGGATGGGCTACAGCAGCAGAACACAAACATACACTCATTGGCCACTATATTAGGTACAGGAGGCACCTAATAAAGTGGCCACTGAGTGTGTATTGATAGAGTGGTGAAAAAGACATATGGCATGCTTATTTTCATAGGTCAGGGCAAAGAATAGAGAAGTGTCTGGTCACCACACTGTTGGAAGGATATGGTTGTGCTAGAGAGTTCAGAGGAGATTCACCAGGATGTTGCCTGGAATGAAGGGTTTTAGTTATGGTATGTGATTAGTTGGGCTTGATTTCCCTGGAGTGAAGAGATCATCTGTTCTATTAATAATATTGCTTAGGAATATATATTGGAGATAACTGTTCTGTCCTCCTTTGAAATACTACCACAGGGATTTTATGTTCAGCTGAGAGGGTCGACAAAGCTCTGAGTTAACATTTGAATGAATTGCTCAAAGCTCAATTCTAGCTGTAGGTGTGTGCGATATGCATCTCACATCTCTTGCCTAACTTGCTCATCTGAACGAGGCTTGGTCCAACTTATATTTTATTCCCACAATGACAGCTTCCATGGTCTAATTATACCTGGAGTATAAAGCAGCTGAATATTTACAATGAAGCTACCTGCTTCAATCTGACAGTCTAAAAGAATCAGAACCAGGTGTATTGTCATAAGTTGTGAAGTTTGTTGTTTTGCTACAGCAGAACATTATAATAAATAACAAAAAATAAATATATAGTGTAGAAAAGAAAGGAATAACTAGATAGTGTTCACAAGTTTAGGGACCGTAGAGAAATCTCATCGCATAAGCTGCTTCTGTATTATTGTGTACCAATCTTCATGCCTTTGTTCCTCCTCCCTGATGGTGACAATGAGAAGAGGGCATGGCCCAGATAGTGAGGTTCTTTAGTGATAGGTGCCACCGTCTTGAAGATGGGGAGGGTTGTGTCCACAATGGAGGTGGCTGAGCCTGCAGCCTCCTGTGATCCTGTGCAGTGAAGCCTCTACACCAGGCTGTGATACCACCAGTCAGAGTGGTGAGGACTGATGTATGATGAGGACTGGTGTGTTCTTCTGACTTCCCCTTTCGAAAATCCACAATCAGTCCCCTGTTCTTGCTGACAATGAGTGCAAAAAGTTACATGCTGACTTACTGTACTTTGACCAATGAGAGGGATTTCTTGGAATGAAATATGCTTCTGTTAATTTTCTACACGAAGAGTATCGTGTATATAAAAATAGGATAAAACTGAAGGGGAAGAGTAGAGTGGAGACCAGAAGAGAAAGGTTTTATGCATTGAGCTGAAGTGTAGGATACACAAAAATTGCCAAAAGTATTTTCTTCTTATTAAGATCGTGGAGTAAAAAAAAGATTGTAAGCAAGTAAAGAGAAATGAGGCCAGACATCACTGTGCTATAAATGCAACTTTTTATTTTATTGAGTCACAGAGTAATAACCATGGAAACAATCCCTTTGGGCCGGCTCATCTATGCTGATCATGGTGTCCCCACCCCCGTGAACTGGTCACATTTGGCCGCTTTTGGACCATATTCCTCTAAATCACTCCTGTCCTTTTCTGTAATTCCTCCTTAATACTTTAGTATATATTGACATAGGCTCCTTCTTCTGTTGAATGCCACCATCCTTTCTTAATCAAATCTCTGAACTTCTACAAGAAGCTCATTTCATTGTTTTACCTTAAAATTTTAAATGAATTTCCATTGAGAATCCAATCACGTTTTTCCTCATTTTTTTTAAAGTGTGTGAATTTGGCACACTGCAGTTGAAGTCTGTACTTAGATTGTCCTGTTTGATTATCATTAAGGACACCAGGCTGGCTGAGTAGATGGGGAATTTATTACAGCAATCCTCCAGGATCAGAAAGGAAAATAAAATTGTGAAGCTGTGAGATATGACAAGACTCTCAGGTAAAGCTGTAGTAGGAAAGGGGGATGTTGAGATCTCCGGGAAAAAAATCAGATCAAGAGAGCGTAGGTAATATCTGCATGAACTGCTTCATCAAATTAATGGATTACAATTGTGGTTTTTAGAATATTTCCTGGAAAGAATGCCTTAAGATCACAGCCTGAATGTGCCTGAAGATGTTCAATGGAAGGATTACATTCCAGAACTATCACGTACACAATACTGCTTTGTGCATTTATGGCTGAGCCCTGCAGCAGATTCATGAAACAGCAAGTATCAAAGAGAATTACGTAGGTGTTTATTCCCCTTGCTGCAATTTCATTTTCCACACAATAGCCTTCTTTGCTTCAGTTCATACCTTCCTATTGATTAAAATGGATAGTTTAAATTTAAAAAATTATTCTATGCAGGTCTATACATGTGTTGTACTGAAGGTTTGAGTGGCAAACTGAGGTTTGATTTTTACACCGTACTTACAGCAAAAAGAATATCAGCTATGTGGATTAAGTGTTTTCGGCCCATGGTTATGATCACCTCCTCGTACTTGACTTCATCTAACTAGAACAAGCAAATCTTCCTCTCAAACGTGTGTGTTTATCATTCCATGAGACAGTACTTTGAATAAGTAATTAGCCACTGCCTGATTTGCCAGTTGGACTTATTGAAGATTGGCAAATTTTGGAATTCACTGCATGGCTATGTGGAGTTTGCACATTTTCTCTGCTGTCTAGTGGGTCTCCTCCGGATGCTCTGGTATCCTCCAACATCCCAAAAATATGTGGATGGGAAAATAATTGGCAGCTCTGTGTGTCCGTGTGGAAGAATATGGGGGGAGGTTGAGGCAAATGTGGGGAAAATAAGGTGAGTTTAGGTACAATCTGTGTGAAAATGGATGACTGATGGTCAGTGAAGGGATCTATATCTATGCTCTATCTGCGACACAATGGGTCTTCCTTAAAAACTCTTAATAACTTTGAAGATTTCCATTTGACCAATCCTCAGCTTCCATGTTTCTGGAGAATGGAAGCTTTCCCATATATTCTTCCTTTATAATTGTAAAGTTTGAGATCTATGATCATTGTTAGCTCTGTTCTTGAACCATAATTGCACTTGGATTCACTTTTGCCATAACATACATTATTATATCTTAGGAATCGTTTCTCAGTTTGCTGTTGACAGATTGACCGGCTTATGGAGAATTTACCTCTCTAAAAATGACATCTAACAATAACTCTATTGCCAAAGCCCGATTTCTCGAACTTCTGGTAATGCCCTCCACCCCCTCCTTCACCACTTTCCACCCCCTTTTCCCTCTCTCACCTTATCTCCTTGCCCGCCTATAGCCTCCCTCTGTAACTCGTCCCCACCCCCTTCCTTTCTTCCATGGCCTTCTGTCCCTTTCACCAATCAACTTCCCAGATCTTTACTTCATCCCCTCCCCCTCCAGGTTTCACCTATCATCTTGTGTTTCTCTCTCCCCTCCCCCACCCTTAAAATCTACTCCTCAGCCTTTTTTCTCCAGTCCTGCTGAAGGATCTCGGCCCAAAACGTTGACTGTACTTTTTCCCTTAGATGCTGCCTGGCTTGATGTGTCCTCCAGCATCTTGTGTGTGTTGTTTGTTGTATGGAGTGTCTGTGTTTACTCTTTGGAACGTAAATGTGAATTTCTGAGTTTTGAGAATTTGATTGCTTAAAACAGCTAACACAGAATAGAGTACATACCGGTGAGTGTTTATATATTCTGACAGGACTCCCCACACGGCCACCCCTCCCCCCCCGGTGACCCAGGACGTTCTGGATGGATCTAGTGGAACTCCTTGATGAGTGATGGATCCAAGATGTAACTGGATGTCACCCAAGATCTCTCCACAGGACCATACCCTTCCCAGTCAAACAGATACTGTACACCATGTCCATGATAATATGAATCCATCATTTGTTTTGGAAGTGCGAGCTCAGTGGGTTGAGTGATCGATGAACAATGGGTTTGAGGCAGGTCACATGGAAGGTAGGTGTGATCCTGAGAGACGGTGGCAGCTGGAGGTGGTAAGTGACTGGGTATATGCGATTGGTAACCTTAAAGGGACAAATGAACCCGGGCAAGAGCTTGTGTGAGTCAGTGTACAGGGACATCCAGACACAGTCCCCAGGCCAGAGCAGTCTGGCTGAGTGCTGGTGGCAGTTAGCCTGGTGATAGTAGGTGCAGTTGGCAGCGATGAACCAGGGACCTCCACTGTTGGCACCTCCACAGGGAACAACCCAGTTGGTAGTCATGACACACTTGAAAGGGTGACACATCTGTGGAAGAGGAGGCATGTAGATTTGGGACAGCTGCCCGTGAGCGGGTCCTTCTATAATGCGGAAGGGTTAGAGGTGGTAAAGCATCGCAGAATCTTCTCCACTTGCTGATTGGCTCTTTCTGACTGACCATTGGTCTGCAGATGATAGTCGAGGACAATCTCAAAAGCGTGCAGGGAAAGGAACAGAAAGCTTGCCAGAAGCAGGAGATGAATTGTGGAGGCTGGTCTGACACACTGCCTTGGAGACCAGTCCACCGCTGTCATGATCACCCTGGCGCCATTGGAAAGTGGCAAACCCGTGATGGAATCCATGAAAATGTGAGGCCACAGGTGTCGAGGGTCCTAGGAGCCCAGAGGGCCGCTCATTGGAGAAATTGATCTGGGCACATGGAGGGCAGGCAGTGACAAACTGCTATACATCTAGGATCATGGTGGGTCACCAGAACCGGCATTGCAGAAAATACAGAGTCCGTCGGGCACCTGGATAGTCAGAATGGGATGAGGAGTGGGCCCACCGGAGTGCCTTAGATCACAGGGTCGCCAGCACGTACGTGTGGTTATCAGGTGTGTTGGCCATAACAGATTTGTTCTGTAGTGCCTGGCAGATCTGGTTCTCAAGGTCCCAGATGATTAGGGCAATGATCGGAAAGGATGGAATGATGGGCTGGTGTCAATCTCTATTTCAGCTGGGTCAAACAGTTGTGATAGGGTGTCTGCCTTTGTGTTCTTGGAGCTGGGTCAGTAGATGGTAAAATTGAATTGCTTGAAGTAGAAGGCCTAACAAGCCTGACACAGGTTGAGCTGGTGGGTCTTTTGTATGGATATGAGGTTCGGGTGGTCAGTCCAGATCAGGAAAGGCTCAGTTTTTCCTTTCAGCTAATGCCTCCATTCCTCCAAGGCCCATTTATTGGTGAATAGTTCCCTGTCTCCTACTCCATAACGATGCTGTATAGAATTGAACTTGCATGAGAAGAAGACACAAGGGTATGTCTGCCTGTCTGGCCCTTGCTGGGAGAGTTTAGCTCCTGTGCCCTCATGCGGTGGTAGGTGAGGACAGGGGGAACTCTACCTCTGTTAAGGTGGTGGAAAGATTGGGGAGTACAGATGTCCAGGAAGTGGAGGAGATGCAGTTGAGGGCAGTATCAATGGCAGAGGAAGGGAAATACTGTTCTTTGAAGACAGAGGACATCTCTGATATCCTGGAAAGGAAAGCCTCATCCTGGGAACAGAAGCGGTGGAGACAAAAGAACTAAGAAAAGAGAATGGCATTTTTACAGGAGGCAGGGTGGGAAGAGGTATAGCCAAGACCTGATTGAGGGTCTTGGCCCAAAACATCGACTGTTTCTTCATTTCCATAGATGCTGCCTAACCTGCTGAGTTCCTCCAGCATTTTGTGTGTGTTGCTCTGGATTTCCAGCATCTGCATAATCTCTTGTGTTTATAAAGTCTTTGTAATCAACTTGTGCAATTCATCATTTTGTGAACTACTAAAAGCCCTTTCTCCGATTAAAATTTCTTGTGCTCCTCTCATTGCCATAGCAACATCAGATGCCAGACACTAATAAGCATCTTTGGCATCCAGTGTTACAATGAAACATATCGCTGAAAGGTATCAGAGGATTTCAGCCTGGTTTGCATTTTCTTGAAAGCTGCCCCAAAGATCAGTGGGGGTTAGGCAGGCTATGTTGCTTGGGTTGTCTTCAAGACTAACAGCTTGTTAATGCACTATGATGATTCTGGTAAGATGGCAGTGTGCTTGGTCACAGCACCCTTTCCGGGTTCAACAAATGGTGCAAGTGTTATTCTTAAAAGTTATTTTATTGTAATCACAAGACCCTGTTGGACACTGATAATACAAAATGCTGCAAGTCAGGTTTCTGATTGGTGAGGCTGACAGTTGAGGGGCTGCATGGTATTGGTTGTTGCACGACCCAAGCCCTCGTGACACGCTGTCACCTATTACAGCAATGATGCTGGTGAGAACAGAGGCACGGCGGCATACAGGAATCTGTACTGAGTACAGTTGACGTTTCGGGCCGAAACCCTTCGGCAGGACGTCGACTGTATTCTTTTCCTAAATGTAGCCTGGCCTGCTGAGTTCCTCCAGCATTTTGTGTGTGTTGCTCGGATTTCCAGCATCTGCAGATTTTCTCTTGTTTGCGCTGTATGTACTTTGTTTTGCACGCTGGCCCTGGAGGAAAGCTGTTTTATGTAGCTGTATACTTGTGTATGACTGGATGACAATTGAACTTGAACTTGAAGTAATTTGGGCTTTTAAACACTTAGCAATGTTCATGGCACAAACAGGCCTGAGTTCCTCTACATTCAGTAGAGAATTAAGTTACACATTTCTAGTGCATTATGTATATTAGCTACCTTGGAAAAATGAATAATTATTAAAAAAAAGAATTATTTTCAGCTGATCCTGAACTTAACACTGCCTCTTCAGATTGAAGCTTAGTAAGGTGGCTTTCCAAGAATATGTTTTCATGGTGGAACAAACTTGTGTTCTACAGGTTGAAGCCCAGAGGGGCACTGTACAGATCTACTCCTATTGTTTATCTGTTTAAATATGCAGTCCAGTGTTATTGTGGTAGTGTCATTTCATCTGTTACATTTCTATCCCATTACATTACATGACACTGTGTTTAACAGCACTGTGCCTTTTCTTACTCCAGCTTTATTAGTATCACACCTTATGCCGCAGCATCATTAGTGGCATCTCACCTTGTAGTACGCCATCACAATCTCCACTACACCATCTGTCACCCATGTCCACTTTGCATAACAACACCATCTAGTCCATGTGAGGGGCCTTGCTCTGAAACATCCGCTGTACATTTCCCTCCATAGAGGCTGCCTGACCTGTTGAGTTGCTCCAGCATTTTTGGTTTTGCATAGATACCTTTTCTTCTTAAAGCGTGAATCAGGAACAAAGAGTAAATATTAGAGCATAGAACAGTATAGCACCTTATGGGTCTTTCGGCCCATGATATGCTGACCTTTATAACCCTACTCCGTGATCCATCTAAACCTGCTCTCCTACACAGCACATTCTGTTAGAAAAAGCAATGTATCTGTATAAGCAAACAACAGGAATTCTGCAGATGCTGGAAATTCAAGCAACACACATCAAAGTTGCTGGTGAACGCAGCAGGCCAAGCAGCATCTGTAGGAAGAGGTGCAGTCGACGTTTCAGGCCGAGACCCTTCGTCAGGACTAACTGAAGGAAGAGTGAGTAAGGGATTTGAAAGTTGGAGGGGGAGGGGGAGATCCAAGAGCTGGACAGGTGATAGGCAAAAGGGATACGAGAGGATCATGGGACAGGAGGTCCGGGAAGAAAGACAAGGGGGGGGGAAACCCAGAGGATGGGCAAGAGGTATATTCAGAGGAACAGAGGGAGAAAAAGGAGAGTGAGAGAAAGAATGTGTGCATAAAAATAAGTAACAGATGGGGTACGAGGGGGAGGTGGGACCTTAGCGGAAGTTAGAGAAGTCGATGTTCATGCCATCAGGTTGGAGGCTACCCAGACGGAATATAAGGTGTTGTTCCTCCAACCTGAGTGTGGCTTCATCTTTACAGTAGAGGAGGCCGTGGATAGACATGTCAGAATGGGAATGGGATGTGGAATTAAAATGTGTGGCCACTGGGAGATCCTGCTTTCTCTGGCGGACAGAGCGTAGATGTTCAGCAAAGCGGTCTCCCAGTCTGCGTCGGGTCTCACCAATATATAAAAGGCCACATCAGGAGCACCGGACGCAGTATATCACCCCAGTCGACTCACAGGTGAAGTGTTGCCTCACCTGGAAGGACTGTTTGGGGCCCTGAATGGTGGTAAGGGAGGAAGTGTAAGGGCATGTGTAGCATTTGTTCCGCTTACACGGATAAGTGCCAGGAGGGAGATCAATGGGGAGGGATGGGGTGGGATGAATGGACAAGGGAGTTGTGTAGGGAGCGATCCCTGCGGAATGCAGAGAGAGGGGGGGAGGGAAAGATGTGCTTAGTGGTGGGATCCCGTTGGAGGTGGCGGAAGTTACGGAGAATAATATGTTGGACCCAGAGGCTGTTGGGGTGGTAGGTGAGGACCAGGGGAACCCTATTCCTAGTGGGGTGGCAGGAGGATGGAGTGAGAGCAGATGTACGTGAAATGGGGGAGATGCGTTTAAGAGCAGAGTTGATAGTGGGGGAAGGGAAGCCCCTTTCTTTAAAAAAGGAAGACATCTCCCTCATCCTAGAATGAAAAGCCTCATCCTGAGAGCAGATGCGGCGGAGACGGAGGAATTGCGAGAAGGGGATGGCGTTTTTGCAAGAGACAGGGTGAGAAGAGGAATAGTCCAGATAGCTGTGAGAGTCAGTAGGCTTATAGTAGACATCAGTGGATAAGCTGCCTCCAGAGACAGAGACAGAAAGATCTAGAAAGGGGAGGGAGGTGTCGGAAATGGACCAGGCAAACTTGAGGGCAGGGTGAAAGTTGGAGGCAAAGTTAATAAAGTCAACGAGTTCTGCATGCGTGCAGGAAGCAGTGCCAATGCGGTCGTCGATGTAGCGAAGGAAAAGTGGGGGACAGATACCAGAAAAGGCATGGAACATAGATTGTTCCACAAACCCAACAAAAAAGCAGGCATAGCTAGGACCCATACGGGTGCCCATAGCTACACCTTTAGTTTGGAGGAAGTGGGAGGAGCCAAAGGAGAAATTATTAAGAGTAAGGACTAATTACTTCTCCGTCTCCGCCGCATCTGCTCTCAGGATGAGGCTTTTCATTCTAGGACGAGGGAGATGTCTTCCTTTTTTAAAGAAAGGGGCTTCCCTTCCTCCACTATCAACTCTGCTCTTAAACACATCTCCCCCATTTCATGTACATCTGCTCTCACTCCATCCTCCCGCCACCCCACTAGGAATAGGGTTCCCCTGGTCCTCACCTACCACCCCACCAGCCTCCGGGTCCAACATATTATTCTCCGTAACTTTCGCCACCTCCAACGGGATCCCACCACTAAGCACATCTTTCCCTCCCCCCTTCTGCATTCCGCAAGGATCGCTCCCTACACAACTCCCTTGTCCATTCGTCCCCCCCATCCCTCCCCACTGATCTCCCTCCTGGCACTTATCCGTGTAAGCGGAACAAGTGCTACACATGCCCTTACACTTCCTCCCTTACCACCATTCAGGGCCCCAAACAGTCCTTCCAGGTGAAGCAACACTTCACCTGTGAGTCGACTGGGGTGATATACTGCGTCCGGTGCTCCTGATGTGGCCTTTTATATATTGGCGAGACCCGACACAGACTGGGAGACCGCTTTGCTGAACATCTACGCTCTATCCGCCAGAGAAAGCAGGATCTCCCAGTGGCCACACATTTTAATTCCACATCCCATTCCCATTCTGACATGTCTATCCACGGCCTCCTCTACTGTAAAGATGAAGCCACACTCAGGTTGGAGGAACAACACCTTATATTCCGTCTGGGTAGCCTCCAACCTGATGGCATGAACATCGACTTCTCTAACTTCCGCTAAGGTCCCACCTCCCCCTCGTACCCCATCTGTTACTCATTTTATGCACACATTCTTTCTCTCACTCTCCTTTTTCTCCCTCTGTCTCTCTGAATATACCTCTTGCCCATCCTCTGGGTTCCCCCCCCCTTGTCTTTCTTCCCGGACCTCCTGTCCCATGATCCTCTCGTATCCCCTTTTGCCTATCACCTGTCCAGCTCTTGGCTCCATCCCTCCCCCTCCTGTCTTCTCCTATCATTTTGGATCTCCCCCTCCCCCTCCAACTTTCAAATCCCTTACTCACTCTTCCTTCAGTTAGTCCTGACGAAGGGTCTCGGCCTGAAACGTCGACTGCACCTCTTCCTACAGTTGCCGCTTGGCCTGCTGCGTTCACCAGCAACTTTGATGTGTATCTGTATAAGAGTCTTTTAAATGTCTCGATTGCATTAGCCTCTGCAACCACTGCTGACAGGACATTCCACTAACTGTGTAAGAAACCTGCCTCTGGTGTTCCCCCTAAACTTTCTTCCACTCACCTTAAACAGATGTCTTCTAGTATTGGCCATTGTCATCCTGGGAAAACGGTGCTGGCTGTCCACACCATCTATGCCTCACACTCTTGTATACCTCTTTCAAGATGCCTCTCATTCTCTGTCTTTCCAAAGAGCAAAGCTCCAGTTGATCAGCCTTTCTTATGTTCTCTAACCCAGACAGCACCTTGGTAAATCTCCTCTGTGCCCTCTGTGAAGCTTTCACACCCTTCCTTGTCAAGATATATGCCACCAATGTTGGAACCCAAATGCAGAGGAAAGACAGACTCCCGTGCAGAGTTTATTCATAAGAACTCCAACAGAACATCAGTGCTTGGCCAAGTGATAACATTCTCAAAACTAACACCCCGTGATTTGCGCTACTTGGGCATTTGCTTAAATAATACAAGTCAAGTCGTTTATTGTCATTTAAATATATATATACATACACACGTACACACCGTATATAACCATATAATGTATATAGAAACAAGATGTCTCTCTGAACCAGGGTGTAAAGCATAGTAGTATACATAACACATGATAACTTATGAAGGTAAGGATAAAATCTACAGATGAATCACACATAAATAACAAACTAAAGTGCATTAATATTAAATAATATAAAATATTGTAAGGTGCGAAATAGATTAACCAGTGACACTGCGAATGTGATGTGGCTGAGATTTCATTAGCCTAATGGCCTGGGGGAAGAAACCCTTTCTCATCCTTTCCGTTCTCGTTTTATGCATCGTAGTCTCCTGTCTGATATTAGAAAGTCAAAGAGGATGCTGGCTGGGTGAGTGGGATCCTTAATAATATGAAGGGCCCTGTGTACACAGCACTCCTGATAAGTGTCCCCGATGGATGGTAGGGAGACTCCTATGATCCTCTCAGCTGTTCTCACAGTCCTTTGTAGGGACTTCTGGTCCGATGCTCGACTGCTCCCATACCAGATGGAGATGCAACTTGTCAGGACTGTGTCAATGTTGCTCCTGTGAAACGTAGTTAAGATGGGGGAGGGAGCCTTACTTGCCTCAATCTTCTTAGGAACTGGAGGCTGTAATGTACGTTCTTGTTCAGGTAGGTGATAAAGGGACCAGGTGAGGTCATCTGTGTTGTGAACTCCAAGCAACTTGCTGCACATAACTCTCTCTGCGGAATAGATATGTATTTGCAGAGGTGGATAGTTCATCTGCACCTTCCTGAAGTCTACAATGATTTACTTTGTCTTCTCCACGTTCAGGCGTAGGTTGTTCTCACACCAATCCACCAGCCACTTCACCTCTTCTCTATACTGCGTCTCATCATCGTTCTTGATAAGGCACTGGCCTGTAGTGCCATCAGCAAAACTTGATGACAAGGTTTGAGCTGGATCCTGCGACACAGTCATGGTCTGCAGTGTGAACAGCAGTGGACTGAGCACACAGCCTCTGGGAGCACTAGTGCTCAGCGTAATGGGAGGAGAAATGTTGTTGCCCACATGGACTGACTGTGGCCTTACTTAAGTTGCAGAGGGAGGTGTTGAGATCTAGTGAGGACAGTTTCCCACCAGATTCTGGGGTATGCTGATGTTGAATGCCAGAATGAATTCTATAAACAGCAGTCTGGCACATGAGACTCCACTTTCCAGATGGGACAGGACAGAGGAGGTCAGAGGCTATTGCGTTGTCAGTGGATCAATTTGAGCAATATGCGAACTGCAAAGAGTCCAATGTAGCCAGGAGAAAGGTTTTAATGTGCTCTATGACCAGCTGCTCAAAGAATTTCATAATGGTTGATGTTAATGTCTCCAGATGATAGTCATTTAGGGAGGTTACTATTGCTTTCTCTGGCACTGGAATCATGGTTGCTGCCTTTAAAATAAAGGGGACAATGGATTGTTCCAGAGTTTATCCGTCAGCACCTCCATCAGCTGGGCTACACAGTCTTTCAGAACCCGGCCTGGTATGTTATCAGGCCCCGCAGCTTTGCGTGGGTTGACTCTGGCCAGGGTCTTCCTCACCTCAGCTTCAGCCAGACGAGTGTCTGCTCTCCTGGAGGGTGGGGAAGGGGTGCTTTCCTCACCAGCGCTCTTTTCTGGGCATCAAACCAGGCGTAGAGGGCATTCAGCTCCTCAGGGAGTGAAATATCCAGGTCACTGGCGCGCAGGGTAGACTTGTATTCTGTAATCCTCTGACTTCCTTGCCACTTGCAACTTATGTCTCTGGTATCGCAGATCTGGCTGTAAATTCTCTGAGAGTACTCCCATTTTGCCTTCTTGATGGAGCAGGAAAGCACAGTTCTTGCTTCCTGGAGACCTGTCGCATTCCCTGATATAAAGGCCTCATCCCAACCCCTCAGCCGACACAGACCTCTGCAGTAAGCCACGGTTTCTGATTATCCCTCACCCGGATGTGTTTCGTGATGGTAACATCCTCATTACACTTGTCTATGTGGCTGGTCACAGAATTCACATTTCCCTCAATGTTGACATGGTTGCCACAGGTAGCAGCCTCCCTGAGCGTTCTCCAGTTTCGATGATCAAAGCAGTCCTGCAGTGCAGAGCCTGCGCCCTCAGGCCTCCTGTAGAACTGTGTGACCAGTTCTAAAGTAGCACAGAATTCCCCAAGCCAATCAAAATAAACTTAACAAGTTTAAACAGCAAGTACCAGGAGACTGTATAATAAAGAGCGAACAAGAGAAAATCTGCAGATGCTGGACCCTTCCTGCCAAAGAGTCTTGGCCCAAAACATCAGCTGTACTTTTTTCCATAGATGCTGCCTGGCCTGCTGAAGTCCTCCTGTAACTTGTGTGTGTTGCTTATAAATAGCAAGCTGCTCAAGAAAAACACAACAATTATTGACTCTCGTTAAGCAACAATTAACCCATTCGGGTGCTCTTAAAAACCTTGGAGCCCATTGCTCTCCATCACCCCCCACACAGGTCCGAAGAGCTCATTACACTTCCCATAATGAGGCAACCAGAACTCACACCATAAGTGTGGTTTAAAGGCTGATTTATACTTGTGCGTACGGGCTACGCCGTAGCCTACGCAAGTGGCCTACACCGTTGTGAACAGTTATACTTGTGCGTTGGTGTGTCTACGTCGCTCTGCAATTCACCGCCAAAACGCTAGTTGGCTGTGGGGTTTCTATGCCGCTGTGTTGAGTTTCTTCCTGTACTTCAAACAATGGCGATTGAAACTGAGCGCATCAGGTTGGAGTTGGGGCTAATAAATGTTGAACAAGAGTTTCTTCTCTATCAATTCTGAAATGGTGGAGAAGAAGAAGCAACTGGAAATGCATAGGAGGAGATGCGATGCTACCAAGCGGACCAATCACAGTTGTTGCAGTCTGCGTCACCACGACGTGTAGTTACATTTTGGAAGAGTTGCACGTTAGGCTACAGCGTAGGGTTCGGCATTGAGTACAGCGTAGGGTACGCGGCTATGCCGTACCTACGCGTACATTTGACGCAGAAGTGTAAATTGGGCTTAACAAGTTGTATGGAGCTGGAACATTACCTTGCAGCTCTTGAACTCAGTCCCCTGACTAATAAAGACCAACACACCATACATTTTCTTAAACACTCCATCAATTTGTGTGGCAGCAAGTCAGAGATCATTGCCCTTGAGGTCCTGCTGTTTAACTTTCTTCCTAACATCTTATATCCAGTATGTGATTGTTAACAATGTGTACCTCAACTTCCGGCTGCTCACCCACCCTCTCAGCATACTGTGCATTTGATCCAGACGTCTCCGACTCTTACATCTGGGAGGCAACATAACATCTGAGAGTGTGATTATCATCCACAGAAACTCCTCTCTGTTCCCCTTACCAAACAATCTGCTATCACTGTCGCTCCCGTTTTCTCCCCCCTTTACCTCCGAGTCACAGAGCCAGACTCGGTGCCAGAGCATTGGCTGGTTTGTCTTTCCCCTGGTAGGTCATCGCCCCAAAGTATCCAAAGTGGTATACTTGTTATTGAGAGATGCCCTGCACTGACTGCCTCTTCCCTTCCCTTTTCCTGAAAGTCACCCAGCCACCTGCATCCTACGACCTAGGTGTGACTGCCTCCGTGTAACCCCTGTCTATCATCCCCTCAGCCTCCCAAATGATCCATAGTCCATACAGCTCCAGTCCCCTAACAAAATCTGTAAGGAGCTACAGCCAGATGCACTTTTTGCAGATGTCATTATCAGGGATACTGGAGGTCATCCTGATTTCCAACAACAGGAACACCACGCCCACTGCTCCAGCTATGCAATAAGAATGGAAGAGACCTTACTTGAATCTTACCATAACGTTTGCTCATCATTGCCTCCTGAATCAAAGCCTTGACACTTCTCCCACAGCAATTCCACTTAGCACAGCACACTACCAACCTTACTTGTGCCTTCTTACTGAAGCTTTCTTCCCCTAAAGAGCTACCCTCTCTCCCAACACCTGGACCACTATCTCCACTTTGTACATTGATCATAAGATCAGAAGGACTTCCCCTTCCTAAGTAATGCTATATTTACTGTACAGAATGCAGTGTTATTATTCCAATAACGACAACTCTATCATTGTTAGCATTATAATGAAATATAATTGATTTGATTAGATTAGATTATGAGGACACTCAGTCCTCGTTTATTGTCATTTAGAAATGCATGCATTAAAAAATGATACAACGTTCCTCCAGAATGATATCACAAGAAAACACGAGACAAATCAAGACTAAAACTGACAAAACCACATAATTATAACATACAGTTACAACAGTGCAAAGCAATAACATAATTTGATAAGAGCAGACCATGGGCACGGTAAAAAAAAAGTCTCAAAGTCCCGATAGACTCATCATCCCACGCAGGCGGCAGAAAGGAGAATCTGTCCCCGCCATGAACCTCCAAGCGCCGCCAACTTGCCGATGCAGCACCATTGGAAGCACCCGACCGTAGCGGACTCTGAGTCCGTCCGAAGGCTTCGAGCCTCCGACCAGCCCCTCCGACACAGCCTCTCCGAGCACCATCCTCTGCCGAGCGCTTCGACCCTGCCCTGGCCGCCGAGCAACAAGCAAAGCCGAGGACTTGGGGCCTTCTCCTCCGGATTAGAAATTGATTCCTAGAAATCACAAAAAGAGGTGATTTCCCCTGTAGTCCTCAAATTAGCTCACTACATCTGATATTATCTGGCAAGTGATAGGTCTGATGTTTTCTTCCTGGCTGGTACAACCAACAAGATGTTGTGTGTTCTATATGCATTTATTGAAAGGGATGCTCCGTTGACATCTGGCGACTGAACTGAGAAACTTTGGAACTCTGGTCTGTCTGCTCAAACACCTCACATCATCAACAGAGCACACAAGCTAAGAGGGAGTGTACCCTTTGCAGCACTGATATTCAATGCATGCTTCAGTAGTCACACAACTGATAACACTCTATCACTGTTGATATCAGAAAGGCAAATGATAACCAGAACAGAGTGACAGCTTTTGTCCATCTCCGAACAGGCTTCATCCATACCACAGTCACACCTCTGCCGATCCATGCATTTGGAGGATTGGTTTCTCCAACACTATCACAGCAGAGATATGTAAAACCCTTCACCGTGCTCTTGTGCCTGACTGGTCTCCCAAAGGAGGTGAAAGCCACCTTGATTCCCATCATCTTCACCCCAGGGTCGTTTGAGTGGCCACGTCCCCTTATTTGATGCTCTCTGCAGCTTCAGTGTGATCACTGTCAGTACAGAGTTTGTAGAGAGGTGAATTCATATATTCACAGTACACCATCTTTGGGTATTTTATTTGCCATTACAGAGACATTATCACTTTATACATTACTATTACACTAGTTTTAGTGGCATGGCATTTCATATTACATTATCTTTAGTGCATTACACCATCATTTGTGGCATCATACATAGGAGTACATCATTTTTAGGGCATAACTATACACCCTCTACGGCATGATCACATCTTACAGAATACGATCTGAGAACATTGCATTATGTGGATTTTTAAATGATAAAGAAATACTGCCACTGTTTTGATTCAAAGTAGTCTTGTGAGTTTTAGCACTCAGGTATTCTACTCATGCTCTAGTTACTCTGCTGAGTATCCACCCCAAGGTAGGATCAGAGAATGGAAAGCAGTTCTTGCGTGTGATCTATTAAACATGGTGAATTTAAACTACATCCAAGGTGCAGTGCTGCATCACCCAAATCATGAATAATTCACGCTGTTCAGCCACGTCCTGTTTCCAATGCTGAACGAGGCTCCAGATCTGCAAGGCAATGAGGAGAAAAGTGGAGAGAGATGACAGCAAGATGCACCCAACTACAGCGTAACCTCTTCATAGCGACCATCTTAAAGACCATCTTCATAGTCAAGTGGTTTAATAAAGTTCACATTTGATTAATGCATATGTTGCTGATTTGTTAACTGATTACCACAAGCAAGGGTTCTGTCTTTGCAACTCATTTAAAGCAACTGTGTGTTCTTTAAATTCATTTAGTACAAATTTTTCCTATAAAGTATGCCTGAATCAACGTCTTCTCATTACACAATTTATACCCCTCTATGTTACCTTCGTCAGTATAAAGAGAGTGCTATCTGGTATTTGAAATATTTCAATACCATTTGGGAATATTACACAGTGAAATGTTACCAGACAGATTTGTATTCAGTCCACCACCAATAATTCAGTCATTTTGCACTAAATTGGACTGGTAACTCACATTCCCCGATCGTAATTATTAGATGTGTATTGATCTAATTCAAAGAATGGGAACTAAGTATTATAAACTGAGAACAAGCATAGTGAGAGATTGTGCTGGGATTGTCAGGCAAAGTCAAAATAGATCTCTGATAAAGAAATTATGTTTGACCAATTTATTGGCGATCTTTGGAGAAGTAAGACTAGCTGTGGCTAAAGTGAAGTCAGTTGTGGTACAGTATGTGGATTTCCAGAGGCATTTTTATAAGATACCAATACATGGGTCATTGTTCAATAAACGGACCCTTGACCTTGTAGAGTACCTCATTACAGTCTTGCAGCCGATTGCCTATCTGCACTGCACTTACTTTGTAACTGTAAAATTTTATTCTGAGTTCTGCTCTTGTTTTCTATTGTATTACTTCAATGCTCTTTTGTAGTGAAATTATCTGTATGGATGCAATGCAAAACAATGTTTTCACTGTATCTCCATACATATGGGAATGATAAACCAATTTACCAATTTACTAAAATAATAACACATGGTGCAGGAGGTGGCGTGTTACCTAAACAGAAGATTCACTGGTTAGTAAGGAATTGGAGAGGAGGCTTGACTCAAAGTCAGAGCAGCTGACACAATTTAGTAGTAAATGATACTTTACTAATAAACAGCAAAATAACAAGCCACGTGAGATCACAAAACAAGAGACAACAGATACTAAGTTCAACAGGCAACAGGGTAACTGAAGGCTAAGGTTTTTATTCTTTTTCTCCGATCCCCATGAAAGGTCTCAGCCCACAACATCAACTGTACTCCTTTCCATTTGTGCATGCTGAAGGCTGGGCGTACTGGTTCGGATGGACTATTTTGAATGGGTGAACAACTGTGAGTGATAGCTGGGTTTAAATAGGCTGCAGTTGAGTTGGAAACGAGTGTTAGCTGGGTAGAGACTGGGAGGTGTCTGCCTAGCAAAAACAGCATAAGTGTGCCTTTTGCTGACTAGCCAGGTGTAACAGGTGATGTATCACCGGTTTCACATCTGGGGCTTTGGCTTTTTACCTATTTCATAGGTGAGTTGGATGAAGTTGCCAAAACATGGTTGCAAAAGTTGCTGATGACATAGTGATTGATGATAAACCAAATGAAGAATAGGAGGAAGAAATTCTACAAAGTGATTGAATTTGTTTAGCGGGAAAAATCTGGAGAACGATGTGGGGAAATGTTGAATTGTGTATTTTGGTAGGAACAAAGAAAGAGTATGTGATCTAAATGATAAGAGATCGCATAAAGATCTGCATGTCCTAGTGCATGCTTTGCCAAAGGCTATAGCAGGTACAGTAAATAATCCAGAAAGTTCTTTTAATGTTATTATTTACTGATGTGAGAATTGAATGCAAAAATATGGTAGTTTTGCTTCAATTATATAGGACATTGGTGAGACTATATCTGAAGTATACTATCAGCCCCCCTATTTAGACAGGATGATTGCAACAGTACAGTGAAAAATTCATTTAACTGAGAATTTTTATTCATGAATCATATGCTCCTTTTCCCACAGTAGACCCTAAAAATCAGGGAAAATTGTAAGGCATGAAAAGCTAAAAATTCAAAAACTGAAATGTAAGCAGTTCAAATGTATTCATCCCCATTCGCTCTGAACTTAGTTGAACCACCTCTCGCAGCTATTACAGCCAGTAGCCTTTTTAGATAAGTCTCTATTAGCTTTGCACAACATGATGAAGCAATATTTGTCCATTCCTCTCTGCAAAATTACTCAAGCTGTGCCAGTTTAGTTGGGGAATGGCAGTGGACAGCGATCTTGAAGTCTTGTCAGAGGTGTTCAAACACGTTAAGGTCAGGACTCCGAATGAGCCACTCAAGGACATCAATTTTCTTCATCTGAAGCCACTCCATGGTTGTTCTGGCAGTGTGCTTTAGGTCGTTGTCCCGCTGAGTTGCTAACATCCTCCCTAGTTTAAGCTTTCTAGCAGGTTTTTATCCGGAATGGATCTCTTTATATTCAGCAGCATTTATCTTGACCAGATTTCCAGTCCCTGCTGCTGAAAATCATCCTCATGGCAGGATGCCAATTTCAATCATATTTTACAGTAGGAATGGTGTTACCTGGCTGATGCACAGTATTGCATTTATGCCACATGTACCACTTAATGTTGAGGCCAAGAAGTTCCACTTTAGTCTCATCTGACCACAAGAACTTCCACATCTTTACAGTACCTTTTAAGTGATGCTTTTCATTGTCCTTAAGGGCAAGGATATACTTTTTTTTTCAGGGCATCTTCCTTGCCACTCTTAGATAAATACCCTTTTTGTGCAAGGCTTTAGAGATTGTAGAGCCATGAACTTCATGTCCAGTTGCACCAATGATGTCACAAAGGGTAATGATCAGTGAAATATGTGTATCTTGTGGCAAAATATTACTTAAGAAAGCTGTAATGGATGATAGTACCATAAAAACCATCACAAAGGAAAACTGCTTCAGTGATGTATTTCAGGGTGGGATAAGTAGCACACTACCTCCTCCCTGAAGAAGCACTTTAGAGATCCATTTGCTTTCACAAATACCTTCCTGCTGTGACAATGTGAAAGTGAGGTACAAGTAGGATATGGAAGGAGGCTTCTTTGAAAGAGGTGGAGATTGCCTCTGCAAGTGAAAAAGTTAGTTGCCATGGAATATAATATGAAAGAATGTGTGTTTTTCAGCTCATTTTGTCATGGTCCGGTCCGTGAAGTCCGTATTCCGGTTTACGGTCCAGTCCATCGACCCTTGCTCCAGGTTTTCCTGTTTACCTTGTTTCTGTTCTTATTGAGCTCTAGTTGAGGCAGCTGATGCTCGTTGGGGTTGGCTGCATAAACACCTTCAGAGACCAGGGCGTGGCGGCTGGATTGTTCTTTTCCTTACTCCTTGTATCCTTTCCTCTGCCTTCTGTTTCCTCGCCTGAAGCCTTGCCTTGTCTTGCCGGTAACTCTCGCCTCGCCTGAAGTTCTCGTTTCGCCTTGCATTGCCTGAAGCCTTGCCTGGTCTTGTTGGTAACTCTCGCCTCGTCTCGCCTTCAGTCTTGTCCTGGAGCCACCCCGTACCTAGCTCCCTTCCTGTCCCTTGCCTCCGCTGGGTAAGTCAGGCTGTCTTGCCATTACCCTGTGGCTGGTTCTGTCCCTTCCTGTTCCAAGCCTCCGTTGGGTAAGCCAGGCCGTATTGCCGTTACCTACGGTTGGTTCTGTCCCTTCCTAACCCTTGCCTCCGTCGGGTAAGCCAGGCCATATTACCGTTACCTACGGTTGGTTCTGTCCCTTCCTGTCCCTTGCCTCCATCGGGTAAGCCAGGCCGTATTGCCGTTACCTACGGTTGGTTCTGTCCCTTCCTAACCCTTACCTCCGTCGGGTAAGCCAGGCCGTATTGCCATTACCTACAGTTGGTTCTGACCCTTGCCTCCGTTGGGTGGTGATCCGGGCCCTGCCCAGGAGTACCGCGCCCTACCCAGGACCAGCCTCCTGCCAAGCCTTGCCTCAAGTCTCTAGCGTCCAGCCTCAAGCCTGCAGACTCCAGCCTCCTGCCTCCTGCCAAGCCTCGCCTCAAGTCTCTAGCCTCCAGCCTCAAGCCTGCAGACTCCAGCCTCCTGCCTCCTGCCAAGCCTCGCCTCAAGTCTCCAGCCTCTAGCCTCCTGCCAGGCCTTGCCTCAAGTCTCTAGCCTCTAGCCTCAAGCCTGAAGACTCCAGCCTCCTGCCTCCTGCCAAGCCTCGCCTCAAGTCTCCAGCCTCTAGCCTCCTGCCAGGCCTTGCCTCAAGTCTCTAGCCTCTAGCCTCAAGCCTGCAGACTCCAACCTCCTTCCTCCTGCCAAGCCTCGCCTCAAGTCTCCAGCCTCTAGCCTCCTGCCAAGCCTTGCCTCAAGTCTCTAGCCTCTAGCCTCAAGCCTGAAGACTCCAGCCTCCTGCCTCCTGCCAAGCCTCGCCTCAAGTCTCTAGCCTCTAGCCTCAAGCCTGAAGACTCCAGCCTCATCCTGCCTGCCAGCCAAGCCTCGTCCTTGCCTAGTTCTGGGGTCTGAGCCAGAGGCAAGACCCAGGTACTGGGTCCTTGTCCAGTCTCTGGTTCGGAGTCCAAGCCCCGGCTCCTAGCTCTCTTGTCCAGTCCTGTTCCGGGTTCCCGGTTTTCGTGTCCATGTCCTTGCCCTCACCCTGTATCCTAGTCTTGTCCCTAGTACTTCAATGTCCGTGTCTTGCACTTGGGTCCGTTCGTAGCCATCTCCTTGCAACACATTTGGAAAAATAGAAAAAGAACATTTTTATTGTGTTAATATTTAACATGAGCAAACACTCATATATAATGGGATTCAGGAATGATGGTTCATGAAAAGCAGGAAGTAAAAATGCAGGTACAGGGAGCAACAAGGATATTTTGTTATTGGAAATGATTGGAGCACACTAATAAGACAGTGTTGTCTCATTTGTACAAGGTTTTGGTGAGCAAACATCTGAACTACCATGAAACACACAGAATGTTGGAACTCTGCTGAGTTCCTCCAGCTTTCTGTGAGCGTTGCTTGGACTTCCAGCACCTACAGATTTCCTCGTGTTTGTGACCTGAACTACCATGAAACACACAGAATGTTGGAACTCTGCTGAGTTCCTCCAGCTTTCTGTGAGCGTTGCTTGGACTTCCAGCACCTACAGATTTCCTCGTGTTTGTGACCTGAACTACCATGCACTGTTTTGACTTGTGGACATACGGAAGAATAAACTTACTTTGGAGTCAGTGCAGTTTGCATTCAATGGATTTCAGAGATGAGGGTTTGTCCGATAAGGAGAGAATGAATAAGCTTTGCCTGTAAATAATGGAGTTTAGAAATATGAGTGTTACCCTCAGATAAAATATTCAAAGGATTAACCAAGTCAAAACTAGGAGACCGTTCATACCAGCTATGAATCTAGAATGGGGAAGCATAACTTCAGGGTTTGGGAAATAAGGATTGAGGAAGAGATGCTTTTTAATTGAGAAGGTTATTTCATTTTTTTTTGTGATTATCTATCCCAAAGAGCTTTTGAAGTACCACAAGAGCCATTTCTGAATGATGAAATAGATTTCGGAACACCAAAGAACGAAGTGAAATAGAGAGGGGATAATAAAATTTTTAGGATCAAGGCTTTGCTGATAGGTCAGTATTCATAAATTATTTCTAATTGGCCCAGAACATAGTGAAGAACCTTCCTAAATTGTGAAAGTCTTATGCTCCTACAGTGCTGTCAGGATAGCAATTCCAGAATTTGGACCCAGTGGCGATGAAGGAACAGTGAATTATTTCCCAGTCAGGATGTTACGGGATTTGAGGGGGTCCTGCAGGTGGTAACAATTGAAAAGGATTGTTTATTATACCTCGGCAATGTGGTGTCAGCTCCTTGTCCACATGGAGTAAATTCTGGACAGTGACACAGCATTGAAATATCTGCACCATAATGAACAGAAACATGTCTACATCCATTTCATTCTTGTGTAGTGGAAGTGTTCAAAGAGCAGTCGTAAAATAATGCACAAATATTTGGCTAATAATACTTGAATTTGTAGGTTTCAGTGATTTAACAGCCCCCAGTGGATCTCCCATCTGGTGAAATACCTCTCTCACTTTCCACCTCTGATGCTTGCGCCACCCCGAGCAGGGTGAATGTACGGAAGGCAGCTGGTCCGGATGGAATACCTGGCCGTGTGCTCAGAGTCTGTGCAGGGCAGTTGCCCGGGGTCTTCACGGACATTTTTAATCTGTCCCTGGCCCAGGCAGTTGTCCCCACAAGCTTCAAAATTGCCACTATCGTGCTAGTGCGGAAGCATTCCACTGCCACGGGCCTGAATGACTTTCGCCCAGTTGCACTCACCCCCATCATTGCAAAGTGCTTTGAGAGACTGGTTCTATCACATCTGAAATCCTGTCTGTCCACTACCCTGGACCCCCATCAATTTGCCTATCGCACCAACAGGTCAACAGAGGATGCCATCTCCATGGCACTTCACTCTGCCCTGACCCACCTGGACAGCCCCAACTCTTACGCCAGAATGCTGTTCATTAACTTTAGTTCGGCATTCAATACTGTGATCCCCCCCCAAGCTGATTGCCAAACTTCGCCAGCTTGGTATCAGCTCATCCCTCTGAAATTGGATCTTGGACTTTCTGACTAACAGACCCCAATCAGTTAAGTTAGACAACCCCTCCTCCTCCACTCTCAGCCTGAACACTGGCATGCCTCAAGGCTGTGTGCTGAGCCCTCTTCTGTACTCCCTTTTCACCCATGACTGCGTTCCTGTACATGGTTCTAACTCCATAATCAAGTTTGCAGATGACACCACAGTGGTTGGCCTGATCAGAGGGGATAACGAGATGGCCTACAGGGACAAGGTGTGCCGACAACAACCTGGTCCTTAACACCCAGAAGACCAAGGAGATCATTGTGGACTTCAGGTATGCTAGGAGCCACACTCACGTCCCCGATGTACATCAACAGAGCTGTAGTGGAGTGTGTATCAAGCTTCAAATTCCTTGGTGTCCACATTTCTGAGGATCTCATCTGGTCCCTGAACTCCTCCATCCCGGTCAAAAAGGCGCAATAGTGCCTTTATTTCCTGCGGAGCATCAAGAAAGCTCACCTCTGTCCCAGGATACTGACGGATTTTTACCGCTGTACCATTGAGAGCATACTCACCAACTGCATCTCAGTGTGGTATGGTAATTGTCCTGTATTGGACCACAAAGCACTCCAATGTGTGGTGAAAACTGCCCAGTGGTTTATCTGCACCCAATTGCCCACCATTGAGAACATCTACCATAAATGCTGCCTGGCTTAGGCAAAAAGCATTATCAAGGATGCACCTCACCCTAACCATAGACTTTTTACTCTCCTCCCATCCGGTAGGCGCTACAGGAGCCTCTGGTCCCGCACAGCAGGCACAGGAAGAGCTTCTTCCCTGAGGCTGTGACCCTGCTGAACCTCACATCACAGTGCTAAGCAGTATTGCACCCATATTGTACTGTCTCAGTACTTTTGTACTTGTGTGCTATAGCACTTACTTTTTATTCACCGTTATTTTGTAAATAACACTATTCTTTGCATTTCTGGTTAGGTGCTAACTGCATTTCATTGGCTTTATATCTGTACTCAGCACAATGACAATAAGGTTGAATCTAATCTAATCTAACAGCAGTTCACATATTACTAATGTATTAATAACATCACTTGTAATATAAAACTTTGCTTTTATTTATTACTTCTTGCTGAATTTTAAGTGCGTACATTTTTGATCCAGAATAATTACAAACAAACTTCTGACTATATTTGTGATATATCTCATATGAGAGTTTAAAGGAAGTAGATAGTCTCTCATGCTGTCATTGAAATCTGCCAACGATACCTTTGGCACGTATGTGACTTCACCAAAGAATGAGAACTCATTGGAATTGGAACCATAAAGACAATTTGTTGAACTAATGCAATAAGTTAAATCTTACTGAAATTGTCTTTTTTAATTGAAACACCTCGACTTAACAAGTACTCAGAGTCTCCTTTCACATCAGATTACCGAGAGTGCCAATTGAAATTTGTGGACTGAAAGTTAGAATTCAAAAAGAGAGAAGTGGTCACGCTCTACCTATCAAACTCCCGACAGATCTTTCCCTTTAGATGCTCAAAATTGTAGAACAGTCACAAACTGGTTGGGAACAAAAGATTAAACCAAAATACTGAGCATGACTGCTAGATCTTCCATTGGATAGAGATTAGTGATGATTTAGCCTCATTGATGGACAACTTTGAAGTTCTTTTGCAGAAGCTTAAGCAGTTACAGTACTAAAGTATATTAAAATATATAAACACAAGAAAGTAGGAGCATAAGTAGGCTATTTGGTTGCACAAGTCTCTGTTCAATATGACCATGGCTGATCTGCCCGAAGCCTCTTTTCCTCTTCAGTGCTCAAAGCCTGTTTTCTTATCTCCCCATAACCCTCGAATGTCTTTCAAAATATTATATACAGTACTTCCTCTTCCTGTTGTAATTTGTAGACGACAAATTACAACAGAAAATAGAAAAGGCTTGTCAGAAGGGCAGTGTTATGATAATTGTGGGGGATTTTGACATGCGAGTGGATTGGGAAAATCAGGTCGGCACCGGATCTCAAGAGAGAGAATTTGTAGAATGCCTGCGAGATGGCCTTTTAGAACAGCTTGTTGTTGAGCCCACTAGGGGATCGGCTGTACTGGATTGGGTATTGTGTAATGAACCGGAAGTGACTAGAGAGATTGAGGTGAAGGAACCCTTGGGAAGCAGTGATCATAACATGGTTGAGTTCACTGTGAAATTTGAAAAAGAGAAGCCGAAATCTGATGTGTCAGTATTTCAGTGGAGTAAAGGAAATTACAGTGGCATGAGAGAGGAACTGGCCAAAGTTGACTGGAAAGAGACACTGGCGGGAAAGACGGCAGAGCAGCAGTGGCTGGAGTTTATGTGAGAAGTGAGGGAGGTGCAAGACAGGTATGTTCCAAAAAAGAAGAAATTTTCGAATGGGAAAAGGATGCAACTGTGGTTGACAAAAGAAGTCAAAGCCAAAGTTAAAGCAAAGGAGAGGGCATACAAGGAAGCAAAAATTAATGGGAAGACAGAGGATTGCGACATTTTTAAAACCTTACAAAAGGAAGCTAAGAAGGTCATTAAGAGGGAAAAGATTAACTATGAAAGGAAGCTAGCAAATAATATCAAAGAGGATACTAAAAGCCTTTTCAAGTATATAAGGAGTAAAAGACAGGTGAGAGTAGATATAGGACCGATAGAAAATGATGCTGGAGAAATTGTAATGGGAGATAAGGATATGGCAGAGGAACTGAATGAGTATTTTGCATCAGTCTTCACTGAGGAAGACATCAGCAGTATACCGGACACTCAAGGGTGGCAGGGAAGAGAAGTGTGCGCAGTCACAATTACAACAGAGAAAGTACTCAGGAAGCTGAATAGTCTAAAGGTAGATAAATCTCCCGGACCAGATGGAATGCACCCGCGTGTTTTGAAGGAAGTAGCTGTAGAGATCACGGAGGCATTAGCGATGATCTTTCAAAAGGCGATAGATTCTGGCATGGTTCCGGAGGACTGGAAGATTGCAAATGTCACTCCGCTATTTAAGAAGGGGGCAAGGAAGCAAAAAGGAAATTCTAGACCTGTTAGCTTGATATCGGTGGTTGGGAAGTTGTTGGGGTCGATTCTCAAGGAATAAGGTTACAGAGTACCTATAGGCATATGACAAGATAGGCAGAACTCAGCATGGACTCCTTAAAGGAAAATCCTGCCTGACAAACCTATTACAATTTTTTGAGGAAATTACCAGTAGGCTAGACAAGGGAGATGCAGTGGATGTTGTATATTTGGATTTTCAGAAGGCCTTTGACAAGGTGACATACATGAGGCTACTTAACAAGATAAGAGCCCATGGAATTACGGGAAAGTTATATATGTGGATAGAGCGTTGGCTGATTGGCAGGAAACAGAGAGTGGGAATAAAGGGATCCTATTCTGGTTGGCTGCTGGTTACCAGTGGTGTTCCACAGGGGTCCGTGTTAGGGTCACTTCTTTTTATATTGTACATCAACGATTTGGATTATGGAATAGATGGCTTTGTGGCTAAGTTTGCTGATGATACGAAGATAGGTGGAGTGGCCGGTAGTGCTGAGGAAACGGAGAGTCTGCAGGGAGACTTGGGTAGATTGGAAGAATGGGCAGAGAAGTGGCAAATGAAGTACAGTGTTGGAAAGTGTATGGTTATGCACTTTGGTGGAAATAATAAATGGGCAGACTATTATTTAAATAGGGAAAGAATTCAAAGTTTGGAGATGCAACGGGACTTGGGAGTCCTCGTACAGGATACCCTTAAGGTTAACCTCCAGGTTGAGTCAGTAGTGAAGAAGGCGAATTCAATGTTGGCATTCATTTCTAGAGGAATAGAGTATAGGAGCAGGGATGTGATGTTGAGGCTCTGTAAGGCGCTGGTGAGACCTCACTTGGAGTACTATGGGCAGTTTTGGTCTCCTTATTTAAGAAAGGATGTGCTGACGTTGGAGAGGGTACAGAGAAGATTCACTAGAATGATTCCAGGAATGAAAGGGTTAACATATGAGGAACGTTTGTCCGCTGTTGGACTGTATTCCTTGGAGTTTAGAAGAATGAGGGGAGACCTCATAGAAACATTTCGAATGTTGAAAGGCATGGACAGAGTGGATGTGGCAAAGTTGTTTCCCATGATGGGGGAGTCTAGTACGAGAGGGCATGACTTAAGGATTGAAGGGCGCCCATTCAGAACAGAAATGCGAAGAAATTTTTTTAGTCAGAGGGTGGTGAATCTATGGAATTTGTTGCCACGGGCAGCAGTGGAGACCAAGTGATTGGGTGTATTTAAGGCAGAGATTGATAGGTATCTGAGTAGCCAGGGCATCAAAGGTTATGGTGAGAAGGCGGGAGGGGGTGGGACTAAATGGGAGAATGGATCAGCTCATGGTAAATGGCGGAGCAGACTCGATGGGCCGAATGGCCTACTTCTGCTCCTTTGTCTTATGGTCTTATGGTCTAAAGTATTCACTGATGAAATGAGAAAACCACAATGAAATGTGAAAGTCATAAAATTCAATTCAGTAGATCTTCAGAATTAAACTCACTGGTTTTTCATGAAACAGAAATGGTTAAAGATTCATCCTAGTTGAAATGAGCAGGGGATTTCTAAAGTCATAGCCATACAGCATAGAAACAGGCCCTTCAGCCCAACTTCTTCACGCTGATGGTGTTAGCCCATGAGCTAGTCTCATCTGGCCACATTTCTAGCCTGTAGCTCTCTAAATTTCACCTGTCCAAGTGAATGGGCATGCTTGAAGGCGGTAGTTGTTTTCATTTAAATTTAATTTAAATTTAATTTTATTTAGATACAGTGCGGAATAGGTATTCCAGCTCTTCAAGCTGCACCGCCCCAGCGACCCCTGATAACCCTACTTTAACCCTAATCTAATCATGAGACAATTTACAATGACCAATTAACCAACCCGGTACATCTTTGGACTGTGGAAGCAAAACTGGAGCACCCTGGGGGAAACCCATGCATTCCACAGGGAGAACCTACAGAGACTCCTGACAAAGGATGCTGGGATTGAACTCTGACCTTTGACACCCTGAGCTATAATAGTGTTTCACTAACCATTTCGCTACCGTTTTGAGACGTTGCTGAGTGTAATAAGGAAAGAAAACTTCCATGCAAGCAGAGGGAGAAAGCGATCCAAAATATCCAATAAGGGATTAATAGTGATCTCTTTTTGTACAGCAAGAATGGTGGGCATATTGTTCTTGCTATTTAAGAGGAAAATCTGGCTCAACAGAACAGTGTACGATGAATCAGATAATAGACAGCAAGGAACAAGGAAATATTGCAGTGTGCAGTTGTCTCTGGAGATTGTGGGATTCATAAGGAATAAGTTTAAGTTTTCCCGCTTGGATTGAAAACTAGGCATAAGGTTTTTCAAATGTTGATGCTATAACGCAGCATGGGGGCTATATCATTTCATGCGGGGAAATGAAATATGAAAAATAATTACTAGTTGCACACTCCTCCCTTTACTTGAGTTCAGGGTAGATCGCCTTGTAACTAAAAGTATTGAATGACTACATACCAACTTTCATAATACCAAACACCGCCAAAGGGAAGAATCATAGGATATCCTGGAGTTCTGTGCACTTACACATGTCATTCTTCAGAGATTCTTATGTGTATTCTCCTGAGTTTGGAAATGAACAAAGGAATAGCTATTGTTATTATTTCCTTTTCATTAGAACTTTCAGTTTTGATTTAAGTTTATTAATTTATTGACAGTATTCACTCCAGCTGTATGTTAATCCATGGAGATGGATGTTTTCCATCTTATTTACAATTTCTTTAATAATACTAATTTTTAATGACATCTGTGGCCAAAGTTGCAATTGGGATTCCGGGTACCGGAAAAGATCAGATCCTCTGCAATATAAACAGAAAATTCAAGCGACACCCAGCAGATCAGACAGCATCTGTGGTAAGAAAAACAGAGTTAATGTCTCATGACAAAGGTTCTTCATTAGATCCGTTTTATGATTTTCATGGGATTTTTGTTCATGACCTTGCAAGCTAGGATGTTTACTTACAGATTCTGCTTTTAGAATTCTCCCATAGTCCTGGCAAACATTCGTTCTCACTGCAATAAATTTCCAGTATGGCCAATTTGTTGCATCATGCTGTAAGTAAATTGGCTGCTGACTTCGTCAACATATCAACAAGGACAAGATTTCTAAAGTAAGTTGTTAATTGTACAGCATGTACAAAGATATCAAGTAGAAATTGCTTCTTTATTTTGAAATTATTTGAAGTCATTACAATTATTTGGTGCTTTTGTTCTCTACCAATGTTACTTTTAAGCTAATAATTCGAAGTTAAGGTTGATTAATTCAAGGAATTTTTCTTAAAAAATTTCAACTTGGTATAAGTGCGCAACTTTATCTAATAGAAAAGAAAATTAATTCTGTTATATCTATGTTTTGATGGTATTGTTGGAAACAATTGTAGATCTGCACTCATTTCCCCTTTCTCTATCATACTGAGCACAAACTTAATGTTATCAATCTTAGTGTTATTTCTAGGATGCTAGAAATGCTCAGCAGGTCAGACAACCTCATGGAGAGGGATCAGATTCAGATTGATAACCTTCTGCAAGAACAGATGCTGCTGAGGAGTTTGGCATTTTATTTTATTGCCGATTTCAGTATTTTGCTCAATCAACTTGCAAAGCATTTTAGCTCTTCATTTGTCTAATTCTTTTTTTATTTCTCATTAAGTCATAAAGCTACACAGTATGGAAACAGAACCTTCAGTCCACCTTATTAACGCTGACCAAAGTGCCTTGCTCAGCCAGTCTTATGTGTCTGCATTTGGCCCATGTCCCTCTCTCCCCACCTTTCCTATCCTCTTAAACATCACAATGGTGTAACAACCTCTACCACTTCCTCTGGCAGTTCATTTCAAATCCCCACCACCCTCTGCTGGAATATATAATGTAATAACAGTGTTCATTGAGAAGAATAGGACAGTGCTGTCATGGATTTCTGAAAGGATTAATGTACTGGAGTTTTTGTGGATGTGAGATGCAGACTAGATAATGAGAACTAGATAATGATGTGGGTGTATTTGGAGATTTGGATGGCTTTTGACTAGGTCTCACATAAATAATTGGTCAACAAGGAACTGCAAGTAATATACTGATGTAAAATGAGAATTGCTTTATTGTGCAGAAAGCAAAGGAAGAGAATTATTAGCTCTTTCTAAGATTGACAGGCTGTTAGATGTGGGCTATCTCAGGGATCACTGCATAATCCCCAGCTATACAGAAACTATGTCAACAATTTTCTGAGGGGATCAAATGTGATTATTCAAGGTTTGCTGATAATACTACATCATGTGGGGCCGAGCGTGCGGAGGAGAGTGTAAAGAGATATCAGAAGGATATAGGCAAGATTGAGAGTGCAAGAACCAGATAGACAGAATACAGTGTGGGAAATGTGAGGTCATCCCAATAAAACCTAGCCTCTCACTATTTAAAGTAAAACAAAGTTTTACTTTAAATAGTGAGAGGCTAGGTTTTATTGTTATCTAAACTGATCTAAGTACACTTGCAACAGGTCACAAAACAACAAACTTCACAACTAATATCAGTGACAATAAACCTGATTCTGATAGCCAATGTGCACGTGCCACAAGCAATTGGAAAGACAAATAGCCTTTATTTTGAGAGGAAATGGATACAGAAGAACTTACAGGACCTTTGTGAGACTACACTTGGAGTAGAGAGTACTGTTTTGGTCTCTCCCATGAAAGAATGTACTTGCCCTTGAGGGGAGTGCAACAAGGATAGCAGGGATGACAGATTTACTGAAGCAGAACAGGTCAAGTAGATTAGGTTTGCATTCTCTAGGGTTTAGAAGAAAGTCAGGAAAATTCTTTGAAACTTACATTTTTTTGGCAGGTTGGATATAGGGAGAATATTTCCATTGTCTGAGTCCAGAACCAGAGATCACAGTCTCAGGACAAATAAAAGGATGCTTAATCTTGAAGTGTGAGGAGAACTCTCTTCAGATTATGTTTCATAATCTATGTTTAATATCTGTTTTGCTTGTGAACGGTGCTCATCTGATTCTCTATGCCTATGATACTGCTGCAAGTTAAGTTTTTCCATCTCACTTCTGCAGACATCCACTTGTGCACATGACAATAAACTCAACTTTGACTTAGACAGTGGTAAATCTCAACTCCAGGGGCTGTGGAAGTTCAGTCACTGGCTTCAGTTAAAAGAGCGAGCTGTAGATTTCTGTATGAAAGGCGATATGGAGACAGTGCAGGGAAAAGGTATTGAAGTGGAAAATGAGCCAGTGCCCTGGTGAATGGCAGGGTAAACTTGAATGGCCTGTTCCTGTTCCTGCTCCTATTTCTTCAGTTTTTTTTTGTTTTAATTCCCCAATTGTCTCCCTCCCCAAAAGATTCACACTGTTTTTGGGACCCACTTCCATGCAGCTGGTCATCCTCCACCATTCTTAGCAAAGAAATTACATAGTGAATGCTCGCAAGCATCTGAGGCCGATTCTTCTCCCTCTACCTTCATGTGAAACTCTCTATGGCTCAAGATAATCCTAACCATTCCCTAACACATGGCACCAGAAACAGGAGGTGCCACTTTACCCAAGTGGGGAACTTTCTCATTGTCACCAGGCTTGTACCATCTGGATCTATCAATCTTGAAAATCTAATCACCGATCCCTCCATTTTTCTGAACTTTGACAACATAGGCTTCTCAGTATTGTTGGGTTTACCATAAGATTATTTGAATCAACTGTGCTAAAACAGGCTAAAAGTCTACATAAACCTCAGGAATATCAGTTATACATTTTCATAGAATGCTATCATTGTCTTCATGTAGTATTGGTCATAAAAGGACAAGCGTTGCTTTCAGCATTTCTATTAAGTGCAGTGTCGCACGTTTGACAGTTTTCTAGGTTGTAACAATCTGAAATTAACAGAACCAGCCTGCAATAAAAAGTCGTATTGTCCTAAGCTACCGTCTGTGGTTTCCTTCAATTCCTCACCCAGGAGGTTACAAAGAGAAGCCAGTATTGTTCTGAATCTGAAACATTGTGGTGCAAGTGATGTGGTGCTACGACAAGCAGTTTTATTTTACTCATTGAGCTACATAGAAAGTTTTCTTATTGTTAACCGTCTTGTGCCACCAGAATCTGTGATTATGATTAATCTAGAAAAGCTATCTCCATTCTCAATCTCTTTGGAGAATGTTTTATGTACTTTGAAAGCCAACTTTCATAGGACTTCATTTACAATGAGATCATCTGGTGCAAGAGTTCTATAGACTCTTGAAATACAGAGTCCAGAGTCAATATTTATGCAGTCTTATAGAAAAGAATCAGAAAAATCTATCACAATTTGGCCCATCTATTGCTCCCTGTTTATCCAGATTACTTATGAATTTCAGCAAGGTTGCAGTAGAATACTGGGAGAAACCAGGAGGAAAGCCATGGGACAGGAACCGACCCATACTCATCATTGGGTTATCAAGTGGGTTATCAACAGAAGAAAGAACTAGACCAGTTTATATAAATATATACTGACATAAATAATATTTTTTTTAAAAATCAGCAGTAGGGTTACAGTACTGGGTCAGATGATAGAAAGGGGAAGGGTTCAAAGTTAGCAGCTTAGTTTCAGTTTATCACCAACTCAAAGCAAGAAAAAATTGGTTAAAGTTCATCAAGTAGGTTTGAGTTTCTTGCCCATTTACGTTGAGCATGGTGTGCACTCAAGGGCAGGGCTTGTATAAAAAAATAAGGTTTGGTATTACTCATATTGGAGTGAAAACTCCTCTTGCTTGCAACATTACCTCCTTTGCTCAGGAAAAAAAAACTTCAAGAAACACGAGCTATGCAGTTTAAAAGCTCACAACCTTTGCTTCACGGCAGTAACGTTCCTTTTGCAGTGCAGAGTCAGGGCACTTTTGCTTGTTTATTTATTGAGATTGTTGGCTGTTTATATATACCAGAGATCTGATAAGAGGCACCTAATGCAGATGATAAGTTGCAGTTATTGAACAATATATTTGAAAGCTGGCTCCTTAATTTGGTTAATTGTGACACTAAAGTGATTTTTTGAAGCTTGGGCACCTGACTGTGTCTCCTTCAAACTCTAATATCTGCCTTTGTGGTCTTCTTCCCTAATATAGCTACAGAATGTCTGTCCACCCCTATGGCGACTCCTATATTCCACATTAAGAGATGCCAGGCACTTTCCTTCTATGTCCATGAGACATCTTCTTATATTGCATCTCTCCCAGGCACGTGCCACATACTTCCAGAGTACAAGTATTGCTATCTTGGCTCAACATAACCTATCGCTGGAAGTACAAGTTGGATACTTCCTCATCATCCCAGGCATTCAGTCATTCAGTTTCTTACTGTATGTTCACAGTCCTCCAGCAGACCAGCTGAATAAACTTCTTCATCTTCTTATTTGACAGCAGCGCATTAATCTGCTTGTGCATTGTCATCCTACAACCTGTGTAGTGCTCTTGTAGTGTCGGCATCTAGGCTGAAACTTAGCGAATGAAGGCTTGTCATCTTTTCCTTCTCCTCCCTCTTTCTCTTGATCTGTTCATTGACCTCTGGGAGTGATGGCAAGTGTCTCTCTCTGATTCAGTGACAGTGATCGGGACAGAAAAGTGTGAGGTCCCTTTGTCAGAAGTGACAAACGCATGCCAAATTTTTAGACAGGAAGGCATTTTAGATAAGGGAAAAAGAAGAAAATAATTGCTTATGTTGGAAATTCCATTTCACTTCCGTGATTTCTTGAACCTGCAACTCAACTGCCCCAAATCCCATCAGCAGTCAGCCTGTCTCCTCCAGGATGATTTCCTTCTTGTTTGCCACAGGGTCCCTTCTCTTCTGCAGTGACAGACTTGGATTTTGTGCTCCTTAGACTAAAGGATCAAGAAGATTTAAAAAAATCATACACCCAGTGTGACACAACGAACAGAGCTGCTGCCTCACACTGCAGTGACGTCACCTAGAGCCTGTTTGACATTGGCCTGAGATGGAATGTACACTGCTACCAAAATGACCGCTGAAACCTCCCGCGGCAACTGAAATGGCTGACATTTGATTGCAAACTGCTCCAGGTCTGGTGAACAGGAGTAGGACAGCACTGCCATGTTTGTACATCACGAGGAATTGATCATGAAGCATATGTCTCCACCTCTGCTTTTGAGAGACTCAACAGACTTATGTTGGCAGTGTATAGTGCCAAGTTTGAATTGCTGAGTCCAGAATGGAAGGGGTTAACCAAGATTCTGTGAAACAAAGAACGCGTTGGTCCTAATGCCCTCCTGATACTGCACTCAAGCTCTGAGATCTTCAGTTTTATTTACCAAAGGCTGTACATTTGCCAGCAAGACAGTTGGTATTGGGAGTTGAAAAACTCACCAATAGCCCAGTGTGGCAACCTCAGTTCCACCGACATCTTAAAGGGATAGTGCACCAGCCACCGTACGATCTATTTCGGTCGGTTTTAAGCAGCAATAGATTGTTTAAACTGTTGTTACTAACTGTACAGGCCTTAGATGCAGTTGTGGTTTTCAGCTGTAGCAGGCTGAAATGGAAATTTTTAATTGTTTCCGTCAGAGTTGCTGCTTTGAATCGCTCTTCTCCTTGGCACCCCAGAAGTAACGTAACAAAAATAAGAGGAAAAACTCTTCCTATGAGTTTCCCCTTGGACTGAGTGGATAGTTCCACTTGTCTCTAAAACAATTAATAACAGAATATGTTTGTAATCTATTTAATGGCATTGATTTCTGCTCTTTAACTTCACCCTAAGCCACTGTCTCTAACTTCTGCACACCACGTTGATATTGATTTTCTCGAATGGTGGATGTTTCTATTGCAGCTACTGGTTTGCTCAGGTTCATTTATTAATTCACATCACAAAGGAGCCAGGCAGGTCAATGTCAGGATTTTGCTCCAAGACTTCACTAGTGAACCGATTAATGAAATTCGTTATCACTTGAGGTATGTTAATGAACTGCAAATCATTTCTATGTGTTTTTAATACATAAATGACTTTTATAACAATTTTGACTCTGAAGAAGTTAATTTTGCATGCTTGAATGTAACAAGAATTTTGAGCTCAGGTCAGTTGGTGTCTATTGTTCTGACGACAATTATGGAAGAATTTAACCCAGTGGGAGAAAGAGTTGTGGTCAGGAAACCTGGAACTTTACATTTACACATTTACTGTGTTTGTTTCAGTTCCACAGGAAGGATATTTTCCCTGTACGGGTTACAGCCCAGAAGCCAAGGAAACAGGTTTCCTTGGGAGTTTGGGGGAGAAGAGCTCTTGATCTTTCTGACACATTGGCAATTCCTGGAAGTCCCTTGTCTTCTTGCTGTAAATTTCACCTCCTTGTAATTGTCTTGTTCAAGATGTCAAATCGGAGGCACTCAGTCACATTAAATTAAAGTACCTGTCTCCGGAAAAGAGGTTTTCTTTCTATTATCCATAAAATTGGGTGGCTGGATTCAGGTTTCTGAAGGTTTTTTTATTATTCATGTCTCACTTAAACTAAACTCAACATTTTGGAGATTAAAAATCCCCTTAAAATTTAAGGAGATGAAACTAATGATGAATGAAACTAAGTGCAATCTCACTGATTGTGACATACAGCATGAAATGAAGCCCTTTAGTCCACAGAGTCTCTAGCAAACATCCATCACTCAATAACACTAATTCTATACTAATTCCGTTTTTTATTCTGGTGGCATTAACTCCAACTCACCCACATACTAGGGACAATTTAAAGCAGCCACTTAATCTACCAAACCCACATCCTTGGGATGAGGGAAGAAATTGAAACAGCAAAGGAAGTCCATGCAGTCACACGGAGAACATTCATATTCCACATAGACAAACAATCTGAATTTATATTCTATATAAAACCTGAAATAATATGTTACAGGCTTTCAATGCATTGCTCTTCAAAGCAGATGAACATGTATGGTTTAAGGGAAAGGTATGGGAAGTAATTTCATGCACAATTGAAGAGATACATTTAAGGAGGCTTTCAGGCAGGGGAGGATGCAAAAAACAGACGATTTGGAAGCAGGTTTTCAGAATTTGAGACAAATCAGCCGAACAGCTGTATCACCAAATCTAAGCCAATGACGTTAGTGGAAGAGGAACTGAGAGAGTGGAGAACCCATGCAGGATAGTGGCCTTAGGAAGGATTTCAAGAAATATTTTCCAAAATAGTTGTACTGAGTGACAGAGAGCCAATACAAGGGTTAAGATTAACAGATGGTAAGGATTTAGGGAGGGAGATAACATGATAAGAATTCTGGATAAATTTAAATTCATTGAAGCTATTCATTTGAGGAGTTTTGGACAAGTCAAATTCACAGATGACCAAGGAATAAATGAACTTTTATGTATAACCAGTGTTAGTGATGGAGAGAATTTTGCATTTGAAGTTCAACTTAGGGAAAGCAGAACGTTCTGCATTTTTGTCTTGTACTTGAGTTTAAAGCTAGAAAAAGAGGATGTGAAAGTTGAGAAGTCTGTCAACTCAATATTAGAAAATTGGCTTAAGCACCTAACTGGTGACAGACTCTCTAGGGATGGTCAGATTCTATAAAAAATGCCTCCAGAGTCCATTAACAACATTTAAAAAGTACTTGTGCATGGATAGGAATGATTTAGAGGGAGATGAGCCCAACATGGGAAAAGGGGACAAGTTTAGATGGGAGTTTGTGTTGGTATGGATCAGTTGGGCTATGACTCTGTCTCTGAGTATGGTCCTAAATAGGAGTGAAACTACTTCCTGGGGAATACAGAATATTAGATGCAACGGAACTAGAACTGGTGGGTGTTCAGGCAGATTACACTATTGCATCAGATTTTCAACACATTTGCCAATGGACACCTCCCAACTTATCCCTCAATACCAGTTCAGATACAACGTGTAGAGGATCATAAACGTATTGAAACTGGGCTGTAAGTGAAATGGTCTTAGATTTTAGAGCTGTGAAGGCCATGACATGAAATTTTCAAAGTGTGCCATTTGGTATGAGAAAGAATAAAGATTTAAATGTTAGTTTTATTTGTCACATGTATATCGAAACACTGAAATGCACAATACATTGCTTGTGTCAAATCAAATCAGTGAGGGTTTTTTTCATGCACAAATGAGACTGGGGAAAAAAACCTGGTCAGAGGAAGTGGAAGGGAGATGACTTAGGCAAGATATAGCTTGGAGGAAACATACCTGATTGAGCAAGAGAAGTGGAGGCAAAGAGAAATGTGGGGGTGGGGGAGAGGGGTAGAAATGGAAGAATGATGAGATGAAAGATTGGAGAAAACGTGGAGATGAAAGGAAAATATTAAAATAAAGTAAATTGAGTGGAGGACACAAAGATTAGAGAGTATCGAAGTAGCAAGGGAGATCTCTAGAGGTACGTAGGGTAATGCAGAAGGATGAAGAAGTGAAAACAGGCAGACAGCTGAGTGATAGGACTTGAGAAAGATGGAGACTAAGTTTCCAACAACTTTCTTCAAAGATCAGATTGGTTTATTGTCATATATATGAGGATGCAAAGAAATTACTTGCTTGTATGAAACTCACAGTGTAAATAAAATAAATATAACAATAATTATTGCAAAAAATGCCAAAAACAGAATGGTGCAAAAATAGTTGTGCAGTCGGAAGTAGTACAAAAAAATTTAATTAAGAGACAATGACAGAACAACCAAGAGACTGAGAACATGGTAGCACCAACAGGAAGGGAGAATAAGCATTGACCCAAACCTAACTTTCCTCAGCATCACTTGTCTTAACTACAGTATCTCCTCTCTGTCCTTCTATCATCATCAATATCCTACTACTGCCATCCATTATCTCTCGCCCCACAACCCCAGCATTTCCGAAGTGTTTCCTGGCAGAGCCGTTTATTTCTGTAAAATGCTCCATCTAGTGGACTGATGCTACTTTTTGCAGATTGTGTCAATGACTATGAAGCGAAAATGACAGCTAACATTTAATTTGGAGAATAATCTGTGAAGTTATTCTGACAGAGAGATTCTCTCCCAAACTGTTTGACTCTTTCCATTCTCTCTCCAAAAGAATATGGCCAGTCTGCTCCATGTGAACTAATGCAGTGGTACAGCTGTCAGAAATGTCTCATAGCTCCAGATACTGACGTTCAATCGTGGCCACGGGTGTTTTCTGTAAGCATTCGCCATGAGCTTTCTCTGTGAGCTCTGCCTTTCTCTTACATCCCAAAGACATGGGTTGGGAGGTTAACAGGGTGATGTAAAAGAAAAAGTAGTATGATATTAACATTTGTATTACCAGGTGAGAAACTAATGCTTCAGTATGCTGAATTCTTGTGACACCATTTTTCAGAGAATTACTTCAGAAAGGGTGATGTTGAAGTCATAGTCCAATAACAAAATTAAAAATCTAGCACATTCCCCTGAGAATGCAGCGGTCTCTTGCTGTGAACAAACATGGACCTCATGAATGGAATTCCACAAGACTACCACATCTATTAACCCTGCACTGTGAAGGCCTTTGGAATATCTGCACATGCATATTTTAACATGGAAATGATTAAATTGCAACCAGTGATTCAAACCCATTCCAGTGGCTTTTCTTTTTTACAATTTCCTTTATAAATAAGTGAACATGGCAACTTAAAATGTGTTTACAAGTAAGTCTTTAAATTGTTTAACAATATTCTTACTTTGTTTTATTACAGGGGGTTATTCAGCCCATCAATATTATACTGGTCCTCAGAGCAAACTCATTCCTCAATTATTTTCCTGTAACTAATTCTCTAACACAAAAACACACCCATGTTCATCCATTGTCAACGTCGATGAGGACCTCGACACCACTGATGGTGTCGAGACTAGCACATGATTTGGATTTAAGTGAGGGAGAGTTGTGCAGCGTTAGCCTCACTCTCTCTTCCCAATTCCCATCTGGATCCAGTGGCAAGACAGAGTCGAGACGGCTAGAGATGGGACTAGGTGCAGTGGATGACCAGGACGTCTTCTGTGTCTTGTCATGCTCTACACGTTCGACGACGCTTGCAGAGACCGCCTTCTTGACCGTTAGACCTTCCATTCGTCTCGTCCGCTCAAACCGCCAGAGTCCATCTTCAGATGCTGGGATAGACATCTTCCTATCTCACCGAGGGTTTGAGACCCGTCAGCTACCCTCACCTGGTTTAGCCGGCTTGTCGAAGCCGTTGCCCGGGGTGTGGCCGCTGTCGCATGCAAACAGCTACGGGGAGCCACAGATGAGAGCTGAGTGCCAGGTGGGGACCAAAGGTGGACTAACCGCCTTGAAAAGGATGCGACATGTTCCCCCAGCAGAGGTGCTACCCCTCCCTGACACCCCATACACTCCAATCTCATACTACCAACCTCAGGGAGGCTTCCAACCTGATGTTATAAAACTCTTGTACAGATCCCTTGATTAATAAAGATGAACTCTTCATCTCCCGGTCTAGTTGGTCATGGGCCTTGCAGTTTATTTGTCTACCTGCACTGAACTTTCTCTGTAGTTATAACACTGTATTCTGTCAGTGCTTTACCTTTTGTGCTACCTTGAGGTACTTATGTGTGGAATGACCTGTTTGGATAGCATATGAGACACGTTTTCCACTGTATTTCGATACATATAACAATAACATAGGTCCTCCTAATTGGAAGACCGCATTCTGTGTGGATTGGTGATAACACATCCTCCTTGCTGACGATCAACACTGGCGCACTTCAGGGGTGTGTGCTTAGCCCACTGTTCTACTCTCTCTATACCCATGACTGTGTGGCTAGGCATAGCTCAAGTACCATCTATAAATTTGCTGATGATACAACCATTGTTGGTAGAATCTCAGATGGAGACGAGAGGGTGTACAGGAGTGAGATATGCCAACTAGTGAAGTGGTGTCATGGCAACAACCTGGCACTCAATGTCGGTAAGATGAAAGAGCTGATTGCGGACTTCAGGAAGGATAACATGTAGGAAAACATACCAATCCTCATAGAGGGATCAGAAGTGGAGAGAGTGAGCAGTTTCAAGTTCCTGGGTGTCAAGATCTCTGAGGATCTAACCTGGTCCCAACATATCGATGCAGTTATAAAAAAAAGGCAAGACAGCGACTATACTTCATTAAGAGTTTGAAGAGATTTGGTATGTCAACAATTACACTCAAAAACGCCTATAGATATACCGTAGAGAGCATTCTAACAGGCTGCATCACTGTCTGGTATGGGGGGAGGGGCGGGGTGATGGCTACTGCACAGGACCGAAAGAAGCTGCAGAGGGTTGTAAATTTAGTCGGCTCCATCTTGGGCACTAGCTTACAAAGTACCCAGGACATCTTTGGGGAGCGGTGTCTCAGAAAGGCAGCATCCATTATTAAGGACCTCCAGCACCCACAGCATGCCCTTTTCTCACTGTTACCATCAAGTAGGAGGTACAGAAGCCTGAAGGCACACACTCAGCGATTCAGGAACAACTTCTTCCCCTCTGCCATCCGATTCCTCCATGGACATTGAACCTGTGAACACTACCTCACTTTTAAAATATATATTACTTCTGTTTTTTGCACGACTTTTAATGTATTCAATATATGTATACTGTAATTGATTTGTTTATTTATTACTATTATTTTTTTTCTCCTTCTATACTACGTACTGCAATGAACGGCTGCTGCTAAGTTAACAAATTTCACAACACATGCGGTGATAATAAACCTGATTCTGGTTCTGATAATATAAAACAATAACTTTTTCGTATGTTCATTCTGACTCTGACGTTTCTAAAAGCCACCCAAGGGATAGCTTAAAATAGACAAATAATGAACATATTTTTTGAATTGTGGGTGGAAACTGGAGCACCTGGGGAAACATCCACATGATCTCCAGCAGAGGTCAGGACAGAACCCCAGTCCCTGGGGCTGTGAGGCAGCATTTCTACCTGTTGCATCGTTACTGTTCATAAGGTAAAAGTGGATATTAATGAAATGTTAAGCAATCTTTCCAGAATTACAAAATAATTACTTGTGTGGGATTATAGTTCGCTCAGATAAATAAATACAAATGTAATAGATGTTAATATTTTAAAATTGTTTCAGAAAAAGTTTATTTGATATTTCAGTTCCAAAATAAGTTATATATACAGTACTGTGCAAGAGTCTTAGGTACATATATATATATATATATATAGCTGGGGACTTATGACTTTTGCACAGAAATGAAGTAATTTTATATATTTTCTATACTGCCGCACAAAAAAACCAAATTTCATGACATATGTGAGTGATGATAACCCTGTTTCTGATATATATATATATATTTTACAAACACACACACACACACACACACACACACGCACACACACACGCACACACACACACGCACACACACACACACACACACACACACATCTCAAGTTCAAGTTCAAGTTTAATTACTTTGAATTGTACAGAATATGGTCACTGTCCCCCAGCCCACACTTCCGCCTCCTGACTTGTTTCTTTTCTTAAAATAAGGTTGAGTATTGCCCTTTCTTTGGTAAGCTATCTTTATACTGTCTCAAAAGAACTATTTTAGATTCACTTAATATCTGCCACCCCATCTAAGATACTTGGACTCAGATAATCCCAGTTAAATTCCCACTAAAATCTGATTTGTCTTTACACCTTCTTGCAATATGCTTGCATATCTGTTGCTCCAATTCTCTTTGACTGTTAGGAAGACTATTGTATAACTCCAGCAAAATAATTGTTCCTCTCTTATTTCTAGGTTCTTCACATATGGCTCAGTTAAATGATCCCTCCAAGATATCATCTCTACCGACTGCGACGATACTCTTCCTAATCAGATGTGCTACTCCTCCTCCTCTTTTGCATCCCTGTCTGTCACTTCTGAAATTTCTCATTGAGCACATTAAGTTGTCAGTCCTACCTTCACTCAGACATGTTTCTGTGATGCAACAAGGTCATACTTCCTTGTGATGATGCTAGAGTTTTGTTAGTGACATAGATGTGGTGGGCCAAAGTCCTGTTTCTGTGCTATGTCACCCAATGGTTCTTACTTCCAGATCTATAACAAATGCTTCCTTTTTGAAATATATTCACTCTTCTTGAACTGTGGCTTGCACACCACTATAGTGGACAGTAGCACACCTCTGCTTTCAGCCCCTCGGCTCGGGACAGAGTAAAAATAGTGTTTCCCTGCTTCTCACCTTCCACCTCATCACCCTTCAACTTTCCTAATATAAACTGGGACCTTCTTAGGGCAAGGGGTTTAGACGGAGCTGAATTTGTTAAGTGTATCCAGGAGGGTTTCTTAAATCAATATGCGGATGGTCCAAAGGAGGAGGGGCCGTATTGGACCTGGTGTTGGGTAATGAGCCCGGCCAGGTGATTGACCTTTCAGTGAGTGAACAGTTAGGGAACAGTGACCACAATTCCTTAACTTCCAGGATAGCTGTAGATAAGGATAGGTATGGTCCTTGTGGGAGAATTTTAACTTGAGTAGGGCAACTTATGAGGGCATTAGGCTGAAGTTAAGAAACATTAATTAGGATCACCTTTTCTCTAGCTAGTCCACATCAGACATGTAGAGGGTTTTTAAAGATGAATTGCGCAGAGTCCAGGAAAAGTATTTTCCTATTAGAAGGAAGGATGGGGATGGAAAGATAAGACAACCTTGGATGTCTGGAGAGGTGATGAATTCGGTCAAGAAGAAAAATGAAAAGTATGTAAAGTTTCGGAAGTCAGGATCAACCAAAGTACATGAGGAGTATAAAAAAGCCAGAAAAGAACTAAAGAAGGGAATTAGGAAGGCCTGGAGGGGCCATGAAAGTCCTTGACAAGTAGGATTAAGGTGAATCCCTTGGCATTCTATACATGCATCAAGAGCAACAGGATAACTAGGGAGAGAGTGGGACCACTCAATGATAAAAGGGGAAACATTTGCTCGGATACGGAGAATGTGAGTGAGGTACTTAATGAGTACTTTGCTTCAGTATTTACCAAGGAAGAGGATACGGAGGACCAGGAGATTAGTGCTGTGTATAAATACATCTGGGTGTTTAAAGGTCAAGGAGGAGGAAATGTTGGGCTTCCTAATGAGTATTAAGGTGGATAAATCTGCAGACGCTGATGGGATTTACTCCAGGTTACTGAAGGAGGCAAAAGCCAAAATTGCTGGGCCCTTGACCAGGACCTTCATGTCCTCTCTAGCCACAGGCGAGGTTCAGGAAGACTGGTGAGTGGCTAATGTTGTATCAGTATTTAAGAAGGCAACAAAGGAAAATCCTGGGATCTATAGACCGGTGAGTCTCACATCACTTGCAAGGAAATTGCTGAAGAAAATTCTTAGGGATAGGATATATGAGCATTTGGAAACCCATGGCCTAATTGAGGAGAGCCAGCATGGCTTTGTGCATGGCAGGTCGTGCCTTATCAACTTGATTGAGTTTTTTGGCAAGGTGACGAGAAAGATAGTGAGGCTAGGGATGTGGATGTTGTCTACATGGATTTTACTAAGGCGTTTGACAAAGTTCCTCATGGGAGGCTAGTCCAGAAGATTAAGATGCATGGGGTCCCCTATGACTTGGTTGTTTGGATTCAGAACTGGCTAGCACCTAGAAGACAGAGAGTAGTGGTTGAAGGGACTTAGTCGAGCTGGAGGTCTGCAATTAGTGGAGTTCCACAGGGATCTGTGCTGGGACATCTGATGTTTGTGATGTATATAAATAACTGGATGAAAATGTAGATAGGTGGGTTGGTAAATTTGCAGATGATACCAAAATTGGAGAGTTGTAGATAGAGTAGAAGTCAATATAGATCATTTGCAGATATGGGCTGAGAAATGGCAGATGGAGTTTAACCCAGATAAATGTGAGGTGTTGCACCTCAGTAGGGCAAATTCAAGGAGTCAGTCCACTGTTAAGGGCAAGATCCTTAACAGTGTTGCTGAGCAGAGAGTTCATGGGATCCAAGTTCATAGATCCTTGAAAGTGACTACACAATTTGATAAAATGGTTCAGAAGACTTATTGGTCAAGGCTTTAAGTTCAGAAGTCAGGAGGTTTTGTTACAACTTTATAAAACACTAGTTAGGCCACATCTAGAGTATTGCATACAGGTTTAGTTGCCCCACTATAGAAAGGATGTTAAAGCCTTGGAGAGGGTGCAGAAGAGGTTTACCAGGATACTGTCTGATTTAAAGGGCATGTACTATCATAAGATTTTGGATAAACTTCGGTTGTCTTCTCTGGAGCACCAGAGGATGAGGGAAGATTTAATGAAAGTTTGTAAGATTATGAGAGGCATAGATAAAGTGGACAGAGTGCATCTGTTTCCCAGGGTTGAAATGTTTAATACCAGGGGGCATGTATTGAAGATGAGAAGGGGTTGGTTCAAGGGGGATGTGAGGAGTAAGTTTTTCACTCAGAGAGTGGTGGATGCCTGGAATGTGTTGCCTGGTGTGGTGGTAAAGGCAACTACACCGGAGGCTTTTAAGAGACATCTGGATAGGCACATGCTGTCAGTTTACTATTGCCTGCAAAGTCAAAAACTAATGCTGTACTGAAGTAAGATTATATTAAGTTATCATTGTAAACCAGACACATTTGGGGTCCAATATCTTTCTCTCTATTTCTTCAGATGCCCATAATTCTTCATGGTCCTGTAGACATCCATAGCTCTCTCTACTCCCTGTCTGCTTGCAATCCATATCTCTGTGCCCTTTTGTATCTATGATCTTTCCTCAGTTGTTGGGTATGATTCATTCACTGTCCTGTTGCAAATATCAGATTCCATTTTTGTGGTTTCACTAGAAACCACAGTCTGTGATTGTCTCTATTTGAACAAGTCTACGAATGGTTTTGTTTTGTACTTGCAGTCTCATTGCTCCGTCTGTATATGAATATATGATATCATCTTGATCTCTGTCTCAATTTGTACTGATATTTCTGTTTCCCTCGCTAATATTTCCATAACATCTTCATTATGACTGTAGTTCACTCTCTGTATGTCAGTGTTCTTAAAAAAAATGTTCAAGAAATGTGCTATTTGTTTCTTTAACTAAGAGCAAAATAAATAAAAGAGAAGTTAAATATTGCTGCCCGTGCTTGCTGCGCCATTTAGTAAGATCATATCCTTAGTGCTCCTTCCCTGCACTAACCCAACATTTCTTGAATCCCCTCGTTCCATCTGCCCGGCATCCCCTTCCCACCTGTTTCCACATATCACTGAATGATGTCCTTCCCCCCCCCATCCCCAACTAGTACTGCTATACACTGGCAATCATTCCTCTTCCTTCTCAGGCCTGATGCAGCATGTTGACCCAACATATTGACTTGCGTTCTGGTGGATTGGGAAATCGGGTTGGTGCTGGATCTCGAGAGAGGAAATTTGTAGAATACCTACGAGAATGCTTTTTTAGAGCAGCTTGTGGTTAAGCCCACAAGGGGAAAGGCAATACTGGATAGGGTGTTGTGTAGTGTAACAGATTTGATTAGGGAGTTTACTGTAAAGGAAGCTTTAGGATGCAATGAGCATATTATGATAGAATTCACCCTGCAGTTTGGGAGGATGGGTGGCAGGGTGGCAGCATGGAGATGCATCTCTACCAAAGGAGGTGTAAGACACACCTCTGCTAACCTGCAGGTCACCCTTGGGTAAGGTGTAGCACCTGCTTAGTCACCCAACAGGGGTCACATTTGTTATGGGAACAGGTGGTGGATGGTTGTATTAGTTGCTGGTGTATATCGACCTGGTTATATGACCACTGAAGCCAGACAGACAATCTCTGAAGAATATTGATAGTGGCTGGGGTCACTTGCCTTGTAAAGACACTGCCCAGAGGAAGGAGATGCCAAACCACTTCCATAGGGAAAGAACAATCATGGTCATGAGGCCATGATCACCTACGTCATATGACATGGCACATGATGATGATGAGTTTAAGAGGGAGAAGATAATATGAGATGCATCAGTATTACAGTGCAGTAAAGAGAACTATAGAGCCACGAGAGAGGAGGTGGCCAAAGTTGATTGGAAGTGGACACTACCAGGGATGACTGAGTTTCTCGGGGCAATTCAGAAGGCGCAGAATTGATGCATCCCAAAGATGAAGAAGTATTCTAAAGGGAGGATGACGCAAATGTGGCTGACAAAGGAAGTCAAAGTCAGCATAAAAGGAGAGGGCATATAATATAGCAAAAATTAATGGGATGTTAGCAGACAGGAAACAAAGAGTAGGGATTAATGGGTCCCTTTCAGAATGGCAGGCAGTGACTAGTGGGGTACCGCAAGGCTCATTGCTGGGACCGCAGCTATTTACAATATACATTAATGATTTAGGTGAAGAGATTAAAAGTAACATTAGCAAATCTGCAGATGACACAAAGCTGGGTGGCAGTGTGAAATGTGAGGAGGATGTTATGAGAATGCAGAGTGACTTGGACAGGTTGGGTGAGTGGACAGATACATGGCAGATGCAGTCTAATGTGGATAAATGTGAGGTTATCCACTTTGATGGCAAGAACAGGAAGGCAGATTACTATCTGGATGGTGTCAAGTTAGGAAAAGGGGAAGTACAACGAGATCTAGGTGTCCTTGTTCATCAGTCACTGAAAGTAAGCATGCAGGTACAGCAGGCAGTGAAGAAAGCTAATGGCATGTTGGCCTTCATAACAAGGGGAGTTGAGTATAGGAGCAAAGAGGTCCTTCTGCAGTTGTACAGGGCCCTGGTGAGACCCCACTTGGAGTATTGTGTACAGTTTTGGTCTCCAAATTTGAGGAAGGACATTCTAGCCATTGAGGGAGTGCAGCGTAAGTTCACGAGGTTAATTCCAGGATGGCGGGACTGTCATATGTTGAAAGATTGGAGCGACTGGGGTTGTATACACTGGAATTTAGAAGGATGAGAGGGGATCTGATTGAAACAGATAAGATTATTAAGGGATTGGACACGCTAGAGGCAGGAAACATATTCCCGATGTGGGGGGGGGAGCCCAGACCAGAGGCCACAGTTTAAGAGTAAGGGGTAGACAATTTAGAACGGAGTTGAGAAAAAACTTTTTCACACAGAGGGTTGTGGTTCTGTGGAATGCTCTGCCTCAGAAGGCAGTGGAGGCCAATTCTCTGGATTCTTTCAAGAAAGAGTTAGATGGAACTCTTAAAGATAGCGGAGTGAAGGGATATAGGGAGAAGGCAGGAAAAGGGTACTGATTGTGGATGATCAGCCATGATCACAGTGAATGGTGGTGCTGGCTCGAAGGGCTGAATGGCCCACTCCTGCACCTATTGTCTATTGTCTATAATATAAATGAGGAAACCAAAGGCATTTTCAAATATATAGAGTAAAAAAAGAGATGGGTGCAGATATTGGATCGCTGGATAATTACACTGGAGAGGTAGAAATGGGAGAATAAAAAAATGATGGACGAACTTAATATTATTTTGTGTCAGTCTTCACTGTGGAAGACACTAGCAGAATGCCAGAAATTCAAGAATGTCAGGGGGCAGAAGTGAGTGTCGTTGCTATTACGAAGGAGAGGGTGCTTGGGAATCTGAAAGATCTGAAGGTAGATAAGTCACCTGGACCAGATAGACCACATCCCAGTGTTCTGAAAGAGGTAGCCAAAGAGATTGTGGAGGCATTGGTAGTGATCTTTCAAGAATCACTAGATTCCGGGATAGTTCCAGAGGAATAAAAAATTACAAATGTCACTCCACTCTTTAAGAAAGGAGGGAGGCAGAAGAAAAGAAATTATAGACCAGTTAACCTGACCTCAGTGGTTGGGAGGATGTTGGAGTCCATTATTAAGGATGAGGTTTTGAGGTACTTGGAGGCCAAAGTCTGCATGGTTTCCTTAAGGGGAAATCTTGCCTGACAAATCAGCTTTGAGGAAATCACAGGCAGGATAGACAAAGGAGAATCCGTGGATGTTGCTTTCTTGGATTTTCAGAAGACCTTTGACAAGGTGGTGCACTTGAGGATGCTTAACAAGGTAAGAGCTCCTGGTATTACAGAATGGATTGAAGATTGGCTGACTGGCAGGAGGCAAAGCGTGAAAATAAAAGGGCCCTTTTCTGGTTGGCTGCCAGTGACTAGTGGCATTCCACAGGGTTCGGTTCTTTTCACATTATGTCAATGATTTGGATGATGGAATTGATGGCCTTGTAGTTTTTAGCCAATACAAAGACAGTTGGAGGGGCCATTAGTGTTGAGGAAGCAGGGAGTCTGCAGAAGAACTTAGGCAGATTGGGAGAATAGGGAAAGAGACTCATTCTCCCAAGCTGTCTAAGTTTGTAGGTAAGTGTATGGTTATACACTTCGGTAGAAGGAATAAAGGCATAGACTATTTTCTAAACGTGTAGAAAATTCAAAAATCAGAGGTGCAAAGGGACTTGGGAGCCCTCGTGCAGGATTCCCTAAAGATTAATTTGCAGGTTGAGCCATTGGTAAGGAAGGCAAATGCAATGTTATGATTTATTTCGAGAGGACTAGAATACAGCTGCAAGGATTTAATGCTGAGGCTTTATAAGGGATTGGTCAGATCGCACATGGAATGTTGTGAGCAGCTTTGGGCCACATATCCAAGAAAATATGTGCGGGCATTGGAAAGGGTCCAGAGCAGGTTCACAAGAATGATTCTGGGAATGAAAGGGTTATTGTGGGAGAAAAGGTCAGCATAATAGCTCTGTGCCTGTACTAGCTGGAGTTTAGAAGTATGGGGAGGGGGATTTTATTGAAAGTTATCCAATATTGAAAGATCTGGATAGAATGGATGTGGGGAGGATGTTTCATCCAGTGGGCGAGTCTAGGACCAGGTGGCACAACCTCAGAATAGAGGGACACCTATTTAGAACAGAAAGTAGGAGGAATTTCTTTAGCTGGAGAGTAGTAAAACTGTGGAATTCATATCGAAAGATGGCAGTGAAGGCCAAGTCATTGAGTATATTTAAAGTGGAGGTTGACAGGTTCTTGAACAGTCAGGGCATCAAAGGTTACAGGAAGAAGGTGGGAAAATGGGATTGGGAGGGAAAATAAATCAGCCATAATGGAATGGTAGAACAGGCTCAATGGGCTGACTGGCCTAATTCTGCCCCTTTGTGTTATGGTCTTATGGTCTTACAGCTTTTGATCTGGAACAGATGTTTGACCCATTGAGTTCTTCCATGACTTGTTTATTTTTGTGTTCAGTCCTCAATCTAAATATATTTTAACAGTTTATTGTGGACTTGATGAATACAGTATACAATTTTCTGTTTAGCTTAAAACCAATATCCCCACTCCCATGCACACTCCGTTTCTTCTCCCATTGTCCACCTTTCTCATAACCACCCTCTTCCTCGTCCAGCTGCCCTGTCTGTCATCTCCATCCCCTCATCTGATTCCACCTATCAGCCACTGAGCCACTCTACCGTCATACTGCTATACAACACCAATCGTTCCTCTTCCCTCTCAGTCCTGATGCAGGGTCTTGACCTGAGGTGTTGTCTTACAGCCTTAACCTCCCCAGATGCTGCTTGAACCTCTGAGTTCTTCCACTAATTGATACAGTTGCAATTATACTACCTTTCTCACAACAGAAACCGATATGTTTCTTGTTCAGCTTTCCTCTGTGTGCTACACGGGTTCCAACTGAGCGGCACGGTAGCATAGCAGTTGGCATAGCATCAGCGGCCCGGGTTCAATTCCACCACTGCCTGTAGGGAACCTGCACGTTTTCCCCAGGACCATATGTGTTTCCTCCGGGTGCTCTGGTTTCCTCCCACATTCCAACAACATACAGGTTTATGTAGGTTAATTAGTCACATGGGTGCAATAGGGCAGCACAGGTTCACTGGGCCGGAAGGGCCTCTTACCGTCCTGTATCTCTAAATAAATAGATAGATAGATATATAAATTCTGTCCACACCTACTACATTACATGTTAAAGTAACCTGAGGCTGCAGGATTATCTTAAGGAATAAAAAGAGATACAGTATATGGATAAAAGTTCTTTTCTTTCTTTCCTCCCTTTCTAGTACTAACTGGGCCACTTCTGAGGCAGCGTATCCCAATGTAGTCAGGACACTGAGGTTAAGGCTTTACACACCCGACCCAAGATATGTCTCAGAAGTTACTGTTGCCATACCTATCTCTTTTTAAATGTTTTATTTCAGCATCTGGGCATTGCTGCCAATTTAGATGTTTTATTGCCCATCTCTAAATGCCCATGAATTAAATTTCTTCCTTGGTCATTTCAGATTCGTGGATCTGGAGTCAAATTGAAGCCACTCTATGTAATAATGGTAGATCCCCCACTGAAATCCATTAGTGAGCAAATGTGATTTTAATAACTGATATCTACTAATCATAGCCAATGGCTTTTCAAAATAAATCCATAAAATTAAGGGAGTATAAATTTCACCGCTGTCATGGGATTTGAACTCATCACTGAATGACTAATCAGCAACTTAACCTCTGCACCTTCTCTAGTACAGTATCAATGAATCAACTCCATTTCATGTTTAGCTATCCTTCAGCACTGAATTTTAGAAAAACCACAAATGAGGGAGATTTTGCAAATTGCAGCAGTGCCCTACAAAAAAGGCATCAAAGTTGGTTCACTAGCAGCTCGACTTAAGCAGCACATTGTCTACCCCACGTTCTGGTCTCCAGAAACAAGAGAAAAATCATTATTTATCTCTTCACCAAACCTTACAGCTTCAGCTTTCCTAATTTCCATTAATTTCCTGATTCCCCATGCCCAACAAGTTGACTTTCAATCCTTTTGTTGAACTTGAAATTATTTTGCCAAAACTACATGCTAACGCACTACCAAATTCAGTCAGAATTATCTAGATGCAGCCCCTCTCCTCAGACATGGAGATACTAATTTCCCACCACTCTCTGCCACCACTGGTGAGCCCTTCATATGGCAAAAGCTATTGATATCTACAACTCCCGACTGAAATCTGTACCCCATCTATGTAATTACTTTCTACACATTCAAAAGTCTTTTTAAAACTTTGTCCATGATTGTACATTTGTTTTTCTTTGACTCCCATTTATTGCACTCTCCCTCTTATGTACCACGTCTTTGTCTGCTATCTTGCAGGATACCTGAGCATGAAGATCACATTTGGAAAACAAACTGTTGTTGCAATTTAACTTGGCAAATCACTGGGAGCTGGTTTGTATCCATGAACGTATATCCCAGTAAGAACTTCATGCCTGCAGGGAAGGAGGAATGGAGACTGGAGAAGATTGGTGGGGTGGGGAATACATAAAAGAAAAATGGGATGAAAGTCATGCGGTGAAATTGTTGCATCACTCCAACCGTTCACTAGGGGGAGTCAAATTAAAAGTCAAGTTACCAGTAACTTAATATGTACAATCTTACCAAATGCATTTGTCATGTTTCTGAAAGAAGTCTCTAAATGTTTTTTGCAATTTTTTTATGGTATACAGTTGTGGTGTGTAAGTTAAACCATCAGACTAGTAATCTAGAAACAGCAATGTTGAAAAAACTCAGCCAGTCAAGCAACATCTACAAAGCGAAACCCAATAGCATGAATGGCAGTGACACTTCACTAACAGATGAACTCAATGCCTTCTATGCATGCTTTGAAAGGGAGAACACAACTACAGCTGCACCTGATGACCCTGAAATCTCCGTCTCAGAGGCCGATGTTAGACTGTCTTTAAAGAGAGTGAACCCTCACAAGGCGGAAGGTCCTGATGGAGTACCTGGTGAGGCTCTGAAAACCTGTGCCAACCAACTGGCGGGAGTATTCAAGGACATTTTCAACCTATCACTGCTATGGGCAGTAGTTCCCACTTGCTTCAAAAAGGCAACAATTATACCAGTGCCTAAGAATAATAATGTGGGCGCCTTAATGACTATCGCCTGGTAGCACTCACATCAACAATGATGAAATGCTTTGAGAGGTTGGTCATTACTAGACTGAACTCCTGCCTCAGCAAGGAACTGGACCCAATGAAATTTGCCTATCGCCGCAATAGGTCAACGGCAGACGCAATCTCTATGGCTCTCCAAATGGCTTTAGACCACCTGGACAACACAAACACCTATGTCAGGATGCTGTTCATCGACTATAGCTCAGCATTTAATACCGTCATTCCCACAATCCTGATTGAGAAGTTGCAGAATCTGGGCCTCTGTACCTCCCTCTGCAATTGGATCCTCGACTTCCTAACTGGAAAACCACAGTCTGTGTGGATTGGTGATAATATCCTCCTCACTGACGATCAACACAGGGGTGTGTTCTAAGTCCACTGCTCTACTCTCTATATACACATGACTGTGTGGCTAGGCATAACTCAAATACCATCTATAAATTTGCTGACGATTCAACCATTGTTGGTAGAATCTCAGGTGGTGACGAGAGGGCGTACGGGAGTGAGATATGCCCACTAGTGGAATAGTGCTGCAGCAACAACCTGACACTCAACATCAGTAAGATGAAAGAGCTGATTGTGGACTTCAGGAAGGGTAAGATGAAGGAACACATACCAATCCTCATAGAGGGATCAGAAGTGGAGAGAGTGAGCAGTTTCAAGTTCCTGGGTGTCAAGATCTCTGAGGATCTAACCTGGTCCCAGCATATCGATGTAGTTATAAAGAAGGCAAGACAGCGGCTATACTTTATTAGGAGTTTGAAGAGATTTGGCATGTCAACAAATACATTCAAAAACTTCTACAGTTGAACAGTGGAGAGCATTCTGACAGGCTGCATCACTGTCTGGTATGGAGGGGCTACAGCACAGGACCGAAAGAAGCTGCAGAAGGTTGTAAATCAAGTCAGCTCCATCTTGAGCACTAGCCTACAAAGTACCCAGGACATCTTCAAGGAGCGGAGTCTCAGAAAGGCAGTGTCCATTATTAAGGACCTCCAGCACCCAGGGCATGCCCTTTTCTCACTGTTACCATCAGGTAGGGGATACAGACGCCTGAAGGCACACACTCAGCAATTCAGAAACAGCTTCTTCTTAAATTCTTCATCCAATTCTTAAATGGACATTGAAGCTTTGGACACTACCTTTTTTTTAAATATACGGTATTTCTGTTTTTGCACTTTTTTTTAATCTATTCAATATACGCAATTGATTTACTTGTTTATTTATTATTATTTTTTTTTCTCTCTGCAAGATTATGTATTACATTGAGCTGCTGCTGCTAAGTTAACAAATTTCACATCACATGCCAGTGACAATAAACCTGATTCTGAACATCTGTGATAAGAGAAACCAGATATAATGAAGCAACTTTGACCCAAAATTATTGACTAGTTTCTCTGTCCAGAGATTGTGCTTGACTAGTTGTGTTCTTCCAGCATTTCTGTTTTTGTTTCAGATTCTAGTGTCTGCAGTTTTATTTATTTCCCAGTGATCCAGAATGTCTAGATTCTGTGCGCCACAGTTCCCTTGGAGATGTTGGATTGCGTGTCGCAGGAGAGAGATTTCAAAAGAAGTGAGCAGCAGCAGTCAGGATATTCTGTATGCCACAATTCCCTTGCAGCTATTAGATTGTGCGTATTTAGGCACTTGGCAAGGACCAATAAAAAACCAGGATTAGGTGGAGTAGCCACTGTGGGAGCCGGAATCGTGTGAGTGGGCTGGTGATAGAGTGGGGAGTTCAGGTTTTGGCTTACAGAAGCCGGCGAGGAGAGGCAAAGGCTGTAGGTGTATTTTTTCGCTTAATTTTTCTTTCTTTCTTAGTACACAGTTAGAGCAGTGGGGATATCAGGCAGGATAGCGGATGTGGGAAGGCTGGGAGACCTCCGGTGTCGCTGATGACTACACCGACAAGAAGTGTATCCAGCTGCAGCTTCTTTCAGACTGTGTTAAGGAATTGGAGCTGGAACTGGATGAACTCGAGATCATTTAGGAGGGTGACAGGTTGAATGACAGGCGATACGGGGGATAGTTACACCCAAGGTACAGGACACAGGTAACTGTGTGACCGTCAGGAGGGGGGAAAGGAGGAGGCAGTCAGTGCAGAGTACACTTGTGGCCATTCCTCTCAACAACAGGTATACCGCTTTGGAAACTGTTGGAGGATGACCTAGTAGAGGAGAGCCACAGCAGTCAGTTATTGGGCACTTAGTCTGGTTCTGTGGCTCAGAAAGAAAGGGGAGAAGAAAGAGGGGATTCTCTGGTTAGGACAACAAACAGGAGATTCTGTGGACAAGAATGAGATTCCTGGATGGTATATTGCCAGAGTCAGGGATATCTTGGATCACATCCTCAGCATTCTTAAATGGGAGGATGAGCAACCAGAGGTTAAACATAAAAATATAGAAACATAGAAAATAGGTGCAGGAGTAGCCCATTTGGCCCTTCGAGCCTGCACCGCCATTCAGTATGATCATGACTAATTATCCAACTCAGAACCCTGTACCAGCTTTCCCCCCACACCCCCTGATCCCTTTAGCCACAAGGGCCATATCTAACTCCCTCTTAAATATAGCCAATGAACTGGCCTCAACTGTTTCCTGTGGCAGAGAATTCCACAGATTCACCACTCTCTGTGTGAAGAAGTTTTTCCTCATCTCGGTCCTAAAAGGCTTCCCCTTTATCCTCAAACTGTGACCCCTCGTTCTGGACTTCCCCATCATCGGGAACAATCTTCCTGCATCTACCCTGTCCAATCCCTTTAGGATTTTATATGTTTCAATAAGATCCCCCCTCAATCTTCTAAATTCCAACGAGTATAAGCCTAGTCGATCCATTCTTTCATCATATGAAAGTCCTGCCATCCCAGGAATCAATCTAGTGAACCTTCTTTGTACTCCCTCTATGGCAAGGATGTCTTTCCTCAGATTAGGGGACCAAAACTGCACACAATACTCCAGGTGTGGTCTCACCAAGGCCTTGTACAACTGCAGTAGTACCTCCCTGCTCCTGTACTCGAATCCTCTTGCTATGAATGCCAGCATACCATTCGCCTTTTTCACCGCCTGCTGTACCTGCATGCCCACTTTCAATGACTGGTGTATAATGACACCCAGGTCTCATTGCACCTCCCCTTTTCCTAATCGGCCACCATTCAGATAATAATCTGTTTTCCTGTTTTTGCCACCAAAGTGGATAACCTCACATTTATCCACATTAAATTGCATCTGCCATGAATTTGCCCACTCACCTAACCTATCCAAGTCACCCTGCATCCTCTTAGCATCCTCCTCACAGCTAACACTGCCGCCCAGCTTCGTGTCATCCGCAAACTTGGAGATGCTACATTTAATTCCCTCATCTAAGTCATTAATATATATTGTAAACAACTGGGGTCCCAGTACTGAGCCCTGTGGTACCCCACTAGTCACTGCCTGCCATTCTGAAAAGGTCCCGTTTATTCCCACTCTTTGCTTCCTGTCGGCCAAACAATTCTCTATCCACATCAATACCTTACCCCCAATACCATGTGCTTTAAGTTTGCACACTAATCTCCTGTGTGGGACCTTGTCAAAAGCCTTTTGAAAATCCAAATATACCACATCCACTGGTTCTCCCCTATCCACTCTACTAGTTACATCCTCAAAAAATTCTATGAGATTCGTCAGACATGATTTTCCTTTCACAAATCCATGCTGACTTTGTCCGATGATTTCACCGCTTTCCAAATGTGCTGTTATCACATCTTTGATAACTGACTCTAGCATTTTCCCCACCACCGATGTGGTCCATATTGTTACCAATGATGTGGATAGGAAGGTAACTCCAAAAACATAAAACTAATTGAAAGAAAAGCAAGGGAGCCCACAAGATTTAATTAGATGTGGTGGTGTAATGACGTATGTCATTCACATAATTTTACACATAATCCAGAATGAATTATGTAACAACAAAGTATACTTAATCAAACAATACATTTACAATATTACTCAAATATTGCTGAAATATTAAATACTACACTCCTCCTGTTTAGCTATAAATTCCAACTCAATATAGAAAGCATCTCAACTTATATACATATATATAAGTATGCTTCATAATATAACTACTATGTAGACATCCACAGCATAGTAAATTTTAAACTGCCCCATTCAGGTCTACAGATTTAATTGCTGTGAAGGCTTTCTTACTCTTGCAGGATAACATCTTTCCTGATAAGGGAGATCATTCTACTTGGTAGTTGAGATTTGTGGCTGTGAAACAATCTCAGGTCCAGAGGCTCCCTCCATGGTGGTTGTAGGAATTCATTCTAAGACTGCAGGAAGTGGTTCTGACAACTCTGGATGCCCTTCTTCTCTGACAATTGACTCTGTTCTTCTCAACTGATTGATGGGTCATCTCCAGGTGATATCAGACACATCTCTACTATATAGATTGGTCCTATCTTGTCCTTAATCTTTCCAAGTACCCACTTTTGAACACTTCTGTAGTCCCTCGCCAGGACTGCTTGTCCTGGAGTGAAACATCAAACCTCCTAATTTGAGGAGCCCTCAGTTTGACTCAGCTGTTTGTCCTGTATACACCTGATATTGGGTTTGAGGAGATCCAAGCATGAACCCAAGGCATGACCCGGGAACAGCATAGCTGAAGAGTTGTTAGCTGTGGATTGTGCTGCACTGCAGTATGCAAGGAAGAACTTGGCAAGCTTCTGGTTCAGTGTCAGTGTTGTATGTTCTGCTGACACTGCTTGCAGTGCATCCTTTAGACTCTGGACCAACCTTTCTGCCAAGCTATTTGTAGCTTGGTGGTACGGTGCAGATATAATAAGTTTTTTTTTCCATTCGTTTTCAGGAATGACTGAAATTGTTCTACAACAAACTATGGTCCATTGTCACTGACTAAGTGTCCTGCAACAGAAGTCTTTGAGAAGAGGCCTCTCAACTCTCCAGCAGTGTGCAAGACTGTAGTGATGGCTATTGAGACCACTTCTGGCCACTTGGTGGCTGCATCCACTACTACCAAGAAATCTGTACTCATGAATGGTCCAGCAAAATCCACATGAATCCTCAGCCAGGGAAATGAAGGTCATTCCCAATGATAGAGAGCAGCCGCTCTTGGCATTGGCCTCCTGAACAGCACCAGTGAGCTGCTTGATCTGCTGATTGGTCCCCTGCCACCAAACAAAGCTTCAAGCCAGTGCTTTCATTTTGTCCACAACTAGGTGACCAGCCTGCAGCTCCTCCAAGACCTTAACTTTCAGCTTGGAGAGTACAATAACTCTTAATCTCCACGTAAGGCAACTTCCATCAAGGGCAAATTCATCCCACTGCTGGTAGAAATAGGGGAACTGGGATTTCTGCTGTATATTCCAGGCATTTTGGGTTGCCATGTAGACATCTGACAGTGTGGGGTCTTTTCTGGTTTTCCTTTGAATCATCTCTGCTGTAATAGAAAGACTTTCAATTGCATTAGAGAGAATGCATCATGAGGAATGTCTTCTTTTGTAATTTTTTTCAGGTATTTCCTTTTCCAAAGGTAAATGGGTCAACATCAGTATTTCCGTGATTTGTCGGCCTCTTCAATTCGAACTTGTAATTATGTCCTCCAAGAAACGGAGCCCATCTTTGCATTCATGCCGTTACTGCTAGTAGAACACCATTCAGTGGATTGAAAATGGATGCTAGTGGTTGATGATCAGTAATGAGGGCAAACTTTCTCCCATACAAGTACCAGTTGAAACATTTTACATCACAAACTAAATTCTTGGTCAACTTGTGCATAATTTTTCTCTGCAGTTGTAAGGGAGTGTGATGCAAAGGCTATGGGGGGTTTATTTCCATCAGTGAACTGATGACCTGACTGCACCTATGCCATAAGGTACAGGCAAGCTCCACTGGACCATGTGGATTATAATGTGTGACTACTGTATCTGACACCACCAGTTCCCTTGCCTTTAGGAAAACCACCTCACACTGCTTTGCTCATAGCTATTTCTTCCCAATCTGTAGCACCGAGTTCAAGTGCTGGAGCACAGGAACCAGGTTGGTCAGGAAGCTGTTACAGTAATTAGTAATTGATAAATCCTAAAAAGGACCACAACTGTGATACGTCCTTTGGTCTTGGGGCATCCACCACTGCTTGAATTTTCTCAGCACACTTGTGTCATCAGTGGTGTGACCACAGTAACTGATGCTTGGTTTAAAGAATTCACACTTGTCACATTGCACTCTTTTTAATACGCTCTTGAAATTTTGGAGATGTCATTTGTACCAGTAACAATGATGTTACCAGTAACAATAACAAGAGTGCCTGGGCAGCCTTGCAGTACCTGGTCCATAGCTTACTGCCAAAGTGCAGGTGCAAATGCTACTCCAAAAATAAGCCTATTATAGCGATGAGGTCCTTTGTGCATGCTTATGGACTCTTTTTCCATCTCTACCTGTAGGTAGGCCACAGCTAGGTCTACTTTGCTGAAGCGTTTCCCTCTGGAATGGTTTGCAGAGATATCCTCTATAATGGGCAAAGAGTATTGTTCTACTTTCAGTACTAGGTTGACAATGAGCTTAAAGTCATCACAGACACTGAAAGACCTATTTTTCTCGGATACTGTGGCCACTGGCACAGCATGTGGGCTCCATTCAGCCTTGGAAAGCATTCCTTCAGCCTCCATGCAATCTTTCTCTCTGGCTATTTTATCATGGATAGTATAAGGAACCAGATGGATTGGCTTTGTAAAACTTACATATGGCCTTTTTATGTAATACTATTTTACCCTTGATCTGTTTGAGTTTCCCAATTCCAACCTTGAACACTGCAATGAAATCATCCTGTACTTTACTTAATTTGCTTTCAGTTGACTCTATTACAGGTGATGTGGCATGGAAATGGTAGATGGCTCTCCAATCAAGTTGTAGTTGTCTCAGCCAATGGCGTCCCCACAAAGCTAGCATTCCTGTTTTTACCACATATAAGCCTAATGTGGCTTGTTAATTGTTGTATTTCACTTTATAAATGTCATTCCCACAGGAGCTATCTCTTCTCTGGTATAAGTTCTTAGTTGGATATTTGCAATCCAGTTCAGTATTTTTGAAGTTCAAACTCATTTTGTGAAATAACTGAAACAGTCGAGTCAGTGTCCAATTCCATTTAAATGGTTTGCCATTCATTTCTGGTGTGAGTCTGGCTTGTCTATTGTTAGTTTTCACATTGTAAATCTCAAGGCTACCCACTCACATCATTATCAAAATTTTCTTCAACAGTTTGTAGATTAGTGTTCTTTTTAAAACTGTAACTTGACTTTTTATCTTTTTCTTTTCCTTGTGTAATCCATTTATGTTTGTTTGCCTGACATGCTCTTCGTATGGGTTTCACTTTGTTGCATTTTCTGCAAGTTTCGCCTTTAAATATGCATTAGTCTTTGTGAACTCCTGCCAAATGGTATCACAATTTGTTCAGCCAGGCCATTTTCTGTTGAAATGTTGCAATTTTATACACATTCACTTTCGTTCCTGATGGCAACTCAATTATATCTCTGTCTGCTGTTTCCATTGATACAGAGATTATAATTGCTCTTTTAAATATAAGTTGTGTTTCAGTTGAGAGCCATTTTAAATGCTTTCTTGTAAAATTTCAGAAACTAAGCGATCTCTCAGTGCATCATTAGATCCATCACTGAACAGACAATGCTCAGTCAATTTCTTCAATTCAGCCAAATTTACTGAAGTGGACTCCTTTTGATCCACTTATGAAATCTAAAGTGTTCTGCAATCAACAATGGTTTTGGTTCTACATGTTAACCATAACCATATAACAATTATGTTCCTACATTGCTTTCACAATATCAGCAAAGCTCATTTCATTGGATTTGGTTACAGCAATCAAACTTCTAAGCAAACTGTACACTCTCCTACCATATGTATTCAGAAAAACTGGCACTTGCAGTTCATTAGCCACTTAATTTGCTTTAAAATATTGCTCAATTTGCTCAGTATACAATATCCAGTTATCCCTTGTGCAATCAAACACATCTATCTTTCCAAAGTAGTCAGGCATTTCAGCTTTTCTGTAATTTATGTTTGTTATCACTGTACTCACTGTTTATGAACCCATGCAATTTGCCTGTATTCTGCCTTTTAAAAAAAAATTCTAATTCCATGCTGCGCTTTTTTTTAACTCAAGTGTCTTGCTGCACTTCAACAGGTAGGCAGTCATCTTGAGTTAATTTAAAACTTCCTTGTTACCACTGTTATGTTTTGTAAAACCAAAATATAAAACTAATCAAAGGAAAAACAAAGAAGCTCATGAGTTGCGTGTAAACTTGGTTTTTACTTTTAGTGAGGTGCACACATATGACATGGTGATGTAATGGTATATGCCATCCATGTAGTTTTATATATAACCCATAATAAATTATGTAAACAACATAGTGCTTAATCAAACAATATATTTACAGTATTACTCAAATATTACTGAAATATTAAATACACAACAATGAGTTCTGGGACTTAGGTACTAAGTTAAAGGACAGGAAGTCAGTGGTTGTGATCTCAGGATTGCTACCTGTGCCACGTGCCAGTGAGGCCAAAAACAGGAAGATTATACAGTTTAACACATGGCTAAGAAGATGGTGCAGGAGGGAGGTCTTCAGATGTTTGGATCATTGCGCTCTCTTCCAGGGAAGTAGGACTCGTACAGAACGGATGGTTTCTACCTGAACTGGAGGGTGACTAATATCCTTGTGAGAAAGTTTGATAGTGCAGCATGGTGGAGGGAAGGTTTAAAGTAGAGTTGCATGGTTATGAGAATCCAGGTGCCAGAGCGGGTAATTGAGTGGTTGTGGAGTCAGATGTGGTTAAGCCCACATACAAAGTCAGGCATTGAAAGGTTGAGCAATGTAGGACTAATGTTCTGAATTGTGTATATTTCAATGCAAGGAGTATTGTAAGAAAGCAGATAAGCTTAGGGCATGGATATGTATGAGGAAATCTGACAGATAACCTGCTTTCTCTGTCTGTATCAGAAAGAATTATTTTCACTCCAAGTCTGTGATATTAGCTCAGTGTTCTCTCTTCTCTATTAGCACATACTCATTCAATATTTTAAAATGTCACTCTTTGTCACTGTCCCACTAACAACCCTGAAACATTAATTCTGATTTTCTTTCCACAGATGCTTTCTGGCCTTATCAGTATTCCTAGTATTTTTAGCTTTCGTTTCAGAATTCCAGTATCTGTAGCTTTGTTGGAAGTGAGGATGCTGTGCTTGGTATACAGTACAATTGAAATGCAGGGGCCTTAGGTTTCCACACCTGGCTATCCTGCTGGCAAATGTACAGTACCTAGCAAATAAAACTGAAGCCCTCAGAGGGACTACTGTGTACTTTGCTTCACTGAAACATGGCTATCCCCTGCTGTTTCAGATGCATGATGTAGCTTGAAGTCTTCTCCATTCTCCGCAAAGACAGAACAGCTGAGTCATTTAAATGCAAAGGAGGTGGAGTATGTTTTATAATTAATTCATTGTGGTGCACAAACAGGGTGGTTCTGTATTTGTGGCTTGTTTTTGTTTCGCAACAAGCCACAAGTTGTTAACTGATATGTTAATTATGAGTAAAATGAATTCTGTGTAAAATCTGAACAACAGCTTATTGCAAATTTTGGTGTCTAAAACATAAATAAACTTTTAACAACAGGAATTCTGCAGATGCTGGAAATTCAAGCAACACACATCAAAGTTGCTGGTGAACGCAGCAGGCCAGGCAGCATCTGTAGGAAGAGGTGCAGTCATACCGCTTCCTACAGATGCTGCCTGGCCTGCTGCATTCATAAATAAACTTTTAACTACTTTTAAGTGTGGAGGTGATAGATTTGTGAAGGTTAGCAAAAATAGCTGGTAAAATGGTCCTGGGTTTGCTTGACATTTTGCGTCCTCACAGGATTGTTTGATAAATTACAGTGTGCATTTGATTGAAGTAAATATGCTCATCAGAAAGACGCTGATGACTGTTAGAACAAGTGCATTATTTGCAATTTATTCCGAGGCTGGATCCTGTTGTTAGTGGTCACATTGATGAAGAAAACAACTGCTGGAAATTAGTTCAGGTAGTGACAAATAACCACAAACTACCGATCTTTGTGAAAAAAAGGAACAGGTACTATCTACATATGATCTGGTCAAGGTAATTATTTAGAGTTCCTCTTTATTCTTATTTCTAAAGATAAGGAGTCAAATTCTGGTTAATTTTAGTGGATGAAATACAAGATAGAGCTGGAATTAATCATTTTAATCAACATACTTTTCATTACAAATTCCTTTCAACGTGAAGACCTTTACTGGAATGCAAGACTACTTAAAAACAGATGGAAAGCAAAAATCAATCTTCTTGACAATACAGCTGAGGCTACCACATAGCTAGAGAGGAGAAACTTACAATGTTCAATCAGGGGTTGGATCTCAAAATCAGGCACAGCAAAAACAAATCAAAGATATTAATCGATAATTATGCCTTTTCACTTAATTCAATGGGAAGCAAGTTGCCTTGAGCTTGCTACATAAACATCATAACAATATTAGTTAATAAATGGCCTAAAAAATGTTTTTTTTAAATATATTCTTCACTCCCCATTTTCAGGTTCTGGTTTACTGAAGCTGGATGTGCAGCAACACTTGCGGGAGTCCCGGCCCATCCTCATGTTGTGTTGCTAATTAACATGAACGACACTTTTCACTGTATGTTTCGATGTACACGTTATAAATAAAAGAATCAGAGTCTGAAGGTTCGCTGCCCATAGACTGAACAACACGGAGTCAGGCAGTTGAAGCAATCGACGGAGCAAATAGGGGGTGGGGTGTGTGGTAGCGTAGTGGTTAGTATAACACTATTACAGCACCAGAGACCCGGGTTCAATTCCCACCATTGTCTGTACAGAGTTTGTACATTCTCACTATATGCACATGAGTTTCCTCTGGTTTCTCTTGTTTCCAAAGACATACCGGTTAGTCATTGTAAATTGTCCTGTAATTGGGCTGGGGTTAAGTAGATAGGATGCTGGGTTCCACAGCTCATTGGACTGAAGGGTCTGTTCCGTGCTGTATCTCTAAATAAATTTTAAAATAAAGTTAAATTCTGAGAATTCAAGGAACTAAATGCCAATAGAGTGCCTGGTTAAGAATGCAAATAGGAATAGGGACGCCTGGCCCTTTGAGTCTGCTCTGTCATTCATCAGGATAAAGCTGATTTTCTATTTCCCCTTTTCAATATCCAGAAAACAATCTATCCCTATTTTGAATAAAATTAATAATTGAGGTTTCACAGCCTTCTGAAATAGAGAATTCTAAAGACTCAAGGAAGTTTCTCATCTCAATCCTAGATGGCTGGCCTCTTATTCTGTAGTTGTTTATAGGGGTTAACCTCCTCAGTCATTCCTACTTGGAGAGGAAATGGAAATAGATTTTCTATTGTGGAATTGTCAATCAATGATTAAATAGGCTGCAGGGAAATATCTTCATCCCAACAAGCATCTTTGGAATCTGGAAGTTGCTACCTCTGAGATTAATTAACTTAAATGCATTTAAGGGAAATCCAGATATACATATTAAAATAAGATTGGATGGAAAAGGATAAAGTGTGAGGATCAGGAGGGATCTGAATGCCAGTGCAGATTCCAGCTGTAAATGCTGGAATTAGATTAGATTATTTGTTTTAGATTATGAGGACACACAGTCCTCTTTTATTGTCATTTAGTAATGCATGCATTATGATACAGTGTTTCTCCAGTGTGATATCACAAAACACAAGACAGACCAAGACTGAAAAACTGACAAAAATCACATAATTATAACGTATAGTTACAACAGTGCAAGCAATACCATAATTTGATAGAAGAACAGACAATGGGCACGCTAAAAAAAAATCTCAAAGTCTTTCAAGAGTCCCAACATCTCATGCAGTCGAAAGAAGGAAGAAAACTCTTCCTGCCATGAGCTTCCAGCACCGCAAACTTGCCGATGCAGCATCCTGGAAGCACCCGACCACAGTCTGACTCTCACTCCGTCCGAAAACGTCAAGCCTCCGACCAGCCTTCAGACACCGAGCAGCATCTCTGCCGAGCACTCGACCCCAGCCCCGGCCACCAGCAACAGGCAAAGCCAAGGATTTGGGGCCTTCCCCTCCGGAGATTCTCGATCGTACAGTAGCAGCGCAGCGAACCAGGCATTTCAGAAGTTTCTCCAGATGTTCCTCCATGCTTCTCATGTCTGTCTCCATCAAATCAGGATTGTGCACGGCCCCGTTTAACAGATAAAATATCATTTCACCGGAGAGGCCGCGTGCACTGCATCACGCCACCATCTTCTCCTCCCTCCATGGAATACACTATACATGGAATTTAGCATGCGGTTGTGGGGGTGGAAAGGATCTTGCAACGTTCCTTGCTTTCTATGGTATATATGTCAATGACCTAGATTTAGAAATAGTAGTCATGCTTAAAAAGCTTGCATATGCTGCGATAATGATATCCAGAACAATAGGGTATGGTCCAAGGTTTAGCTACTTATTACTAGGTCGATGAATTATTTCTTCACGTATAAGCTTTCCTACTCAAAGGACTGTTGATGCTTAGCCTTGAACACACTTAGTGATTTAGATTGATAGAATTTTGGATGCTGGGAGAATCAGAAGGTGATCAGGAGGCCAAGTGGATGGAACTACACGAATGGAAGAGAAGGCTTAGTGGGATTAACAAGCTATATAGAATGATTGAGTTTTGTGGCCAATGCTCAGAATAGAATGGAAGATAATGCTCATACTATTGAACCACAGTAGTTTGGTCACAGCCACAGTATTGTGTACAATTCTACAAATTACATCACAGAAGAATATTAAAAACAGTTAAAATTAGTAAATTAATTAACTGAACCAGTTTTAACTTTCTCAGGAGGCCAGCAGTTTATTAACAATGAACTACTGTATTGACTTCCATTCTGTGTTTATTGTTACAATGTAACAATGTTGTAGATTGAAACACTGACAATGTAGATATGTTGAAGCTCTTAAAATGTTTCAAAGTAAAGCTTGTGGGGGTATGTTTATTATTTAGAAAGTGTGTGGATCATATTCATTAACACATAATTATAGGGTATTACAATAATATTAATATAGATTCCAACATATTAGCATAATTTCAAAATTGTATTATTATATAAAAGAAAATTGCTGTTGTGCAGCCACAAAGGCTGTGCGTGCAGCCATGCACCTGCACAGCTTAGAGAGAACAGTGCTGAAGAGGAGGGCCATAGGCGTATAATCAATCAAATCACATCAAGTTTAATTGTCATTCAGACCATACATAGATCCAGTCGAACAAGACAGTTCCTATGGAGCCCAGGTGCATACATACATTCAAAATAACTAGATAGAAACACACACACACACATCATTATGCCAAAAAACACATGTATAGAACTAGTCCCTGAGTGGCATGCAAATTGATGGTACTGCTCCCAGCAATCAGCCTGCCATTCTGACAGTCAAACACCAGAGGGCAGCACTGATGGGAGAGGCCAGCTCCCAACCAAGCACAGACTCCACGCTACTGCCTCCAGCGTCGTCTCACCTGGACTGCAGCAGCAGGCAAGCCCACTTCAGGCCTTGTCCTCGCTACAACCAAGACCAAGCTGCCACCTCATTGCCTGTCTCACCACCAAACAAGGGAAATAGGCCTGCAGCATCTCACATTATCAATGGCCAACAGGTCCTTATAATCGGAAGAGAAAAGTCCAAGGCAGTGACTCACAGTTACACTGCACACTGCTTTCGTGCACCAACTCCGATGTCTTCAAGTAGCTGGCAGCAGCACGGTCTGCACCCTGGTCAGCTCCTCTGAACCCCTGCTGGCCTGTTCACCAGCTTCTCCTTCTCCCGGCCGAGCACCATAGTGGCCATTGGAGAGCACCACTGCATACCTTCATCCAGCCTGAAAAACAAGAGCTCAATCCTGATGCAGGTTTTCACCCTGAAACTCTGACAACTTCTGTCTTCCCACAGGTGCTACTTGATCTTCTGAATTCCTCCAGTCAATTGTTTGAAAGAACAAGCCCCCAAAACGTAATAACATACAGTGGTGGTGGCATCCGTTAGTCTTGCAAGACCATGGATCTGCGCCTGGAAAGTCCTGCTTCAGTCTGTATTGGTAGAGCAGTGTCTGTTGTGGCTGTAGAGGCCCTCACAGGAGTGACCGTCTCAGCTGCAGCAACTGCACTCAAAGACACTGTCCTCCAGTGTTGTCTTGGTGCTGTTTTTCCAGCAAGTGTGCTTTTCTTCAGCAGCAAGCCTCAGCTTCTCTTCTCCTCTTTTTAGACCTCTGCATAGTTCCAGCCTCCAGCATAACATGTAACATATACTGCGAACTTAACCCTAACAGTCTGGGTGAACCCTGCCTAATGAAAAAAAGGAGTCCCTGTGAGAGTAAATTGACTGGCTGCATCACAGCACAGCATGGTATGAAAACACCAATGCCTTTAAACAGAAAATTCCACATAAAGTGGTGGATTCAGCCCAGCATGTCCCAGATAAAGCCCTCCGAACCATTGAGAGCACATCTACATGAAAAGCTGTCATAGGAAAGCAGCAACTATCACCAAGGATCCCCACCACCCAGGACATGCTCTCTTCTCACTGCTGCCATCAGGTAGAAGGTACAACAGCCTCAGGACTGGCACTACCAGGTTTAAAAACAGTTACTACCCCTCAACCATCAGGCTCTTGAACAAAAGGGAATAACTACATTTGACTTCACTTGCCCCAACATTGAGATGTTCCAGCAACCAATGATTCGACATTCAATTATTCTTTATCTCATTTATTTATATTTGCATTTGCACAGTTTGTTGTCTCCTGCACTCTGGTCAATCTTTCATTGATCCTTTTATAGTTACTGTTCAATAGATTTGTTGTGTATAGCAACAAGAAAATGAATCTCAGGGTTGTGTATGAACATACATGAACTATGAAAATAACATTTACTTTGAACTTCAAATTTGTCTTTAATGCATTTGTGCTTGCTATCTCTTTATTAATTAATTCTTGTTCAGAAATGATTCATTTTACTCTTTATCATTGTCAGCAGCTCCCTAACCACCAAGATTAAACTCCCTACCTTGTAATTGCCAGATTTACAGGAAGTAACATTCTCAATCATCTCGTCCTCTGGCACCATCGCCATGGCTAAGTATTTGCCATAACATAAACAGATCTTGCCAGGAAAACTCACCCACTTTAAGTCCTGGTTGACAATAGTACCCCAAATTGTGGTTTTCTATCCATGTGCCACATTAGATATTTAAGCATATAATACAGGTAATGGTTCAGTAGAGTGCAGAGAGAATGCACAGTAGGGTATCCATCAACTCTTGAGTTAATGCAGGCCTTTAAAAACACGATTATTATTTTGCATTTCTGGAGAATATTAACCCCTCACTCTGCACTGCTAAAACAGATTGCTTGATCTTTTGTGTTCTTACTACTAGAGGGTCATTACAAAAATGTGCACTTCAAAAGGTATTACATCTGCTCTGAAGAATTTGACCAGGGTTTGAAAGGTGTTGTGTTCTTTATACTTATACGTACCATGGGTTAAACAATAAAGAATCATATTCTGGAAGAATTAGAACTTCTATTTACAGCAACAAAAGCAAACCACGTTTTTAAACAAGCCATGTTCCAGATCATTCTCTCATTTCTGCACATGTTCAGAACTCTTTCCAATCACGTTCTGACATGACATATCACCACATCTCCCTTTCCTTAAAAAGAAAAACAATTAGCAACATTAACCAGAACAAATACATAATTTAACATGTCTCTATCAGTCACTCTGGGGGTTTACAAACACGAGTAGACCTTCTAACACTACGTCCACACTACGCCGGATAATTTTGAAAATGCCGGTTTCAAGCAAAATTGACAGGCGTAAACACTAAGCGTTTTTCAAAATATCTCTGTCCACACTAACACGGATATTTGGGCGAATCTCCTCTACTGGACACGCGCAGGACACACAGAAAACAAGCGAAGAGGAAACAGTATACTTGGTGTGCGTTTGTCCAGTTACAGAGTAGAAAAACTTAAAAGGAATTGCTCCTGGCTCTCGCGCAGGAGGACTTAAAACTAAAACAACAACAAATACTGGAGCGTATGGAGGCAACCGACAGGGAGTTCATAGACAGTATGACCCGGCTGACGACAAACATTGAAAATCTGACCAAGTCTGTTGCATTAATAAAGCACCTTGTTAAATGTATAAAACATGACTGCGTCAGTGTTATCTTGTATTTCCGTTCAATGTTACATTAGGCTGTTACGTATCTATTGTCAGAGAAGTACTTACATAAGTAGGTAAACCACCTTCTTACAAGCAAGGACAGAAAACAGGGCAAAGTGAGTATACTTATTTATTCAGTAAGCTATGGGTCAAAGTATTTGGTGAGCACATTTCTAACTCCTCTGGCTTCAGTCTCGTTGCCATCTGTTCTGAAATTGTTAGGTTATGTGGGGGGTTGCGTTCAAGAAAACAACGAAATGCCGCACTGTGGCTATGTGTTCCAGCACGTCATGGACAGCGGTTTTAAATAGTCAAAAAAGCTCACTTTACAACTTAACTCTCACGCCATTCACACCGACTGCGCACTATCACAGCCGTACGGCAGTGCTTCCGCAATACCAAGCAGAAGCAGAGAAAGCATTGTTGTTGTGGTGTTGTCATGACAACGTTTTTAACTGTCTCCATTTACCCCGTACACACTACAACAGATATTAGGCGTTTTCAGATTTATTCACTCTGGAGACAGTTTCTGAACATCTCCATTTTCAGGGGATGAAAACACCGCTTTAGTGTGGACGGAGGGTCAAAACAAAGAGAAAAAGCTTCGATTTCAAAATTATCTGGCGTAGTATGGACGTAGCCTGAAACTCTGAAGTTGGCTCTTTCCTGAGGTCTTTGCGATTTCTTCTTAACACTGCTCCCTCCTCTGTTTGAACCATGTATGGCCTGGGTTGTACTTCAAGTACTGTGGCTTTCTTAATTCCTTCACTTCCATTTGTAATGAAATACGAATCTTCTTTTCTTCATCTAATTCATTTATTAACTGTAATCTCTTTTTTATGCTGAGACTTCATCATTTCAATAAAACTTTTCAATTCCTTCACTTGTGCTTTCACTTCTTCAATTGGATCCTGATTTTTGTCACTCTTTGGCTTCAGATCAGTATTGTACTGTACCAGCAAGTTTGGCCTCTGTCCTCCTGCAGAGGTGAGATTGTGATGGAATTCATGGCCCATTGATGCATGTGTGTTACTTCCAGAGGGCAAAATTGCAACTCCTGGTTTTGTCAGATGCTGGTAACAAAGAGATGGGTCTGAGAGCTTTCTTTATGACTTTTAGCCGTTCCATTCTGTCACTGTATTCTGACTCTGTGTCACTGTGCAGGACTAAGTCTCTTTGCACCAAATTCAGTCTTTCACAGGCAGATAGACCCAGTATTGACTGTACATTCTTTGGCACCACCACAAATGAAAGCATGTGCACAATATTTTTGTGTGATACTTTTGCCACACATATTCCTTTAACTGGAATGTCTGCACCTGAATACCCAGTCACTTTTATATTTGTCTTATATAACCTTGGTCTTGGCTTTAATGCATTAAACTCAGATTCTGCAAGAACATTTACTTGTGCTCCAGTATCAAGTTTAAACAGAATATTGTTTTGGTTCACTTGCAATGGAATAATCCAGTCATTCTTACCTTGTTTTCACCAAGCACATCTATATAAAACTCCTCAAGTTCATTTTCAAGCACTATATTTACTTGTTTTATTTTCTTTCTACTTCTGCAACAGTGTGAAAAATGATTACACTTACCACAGTTGTTGCATATTTCCCCATACACTGGACACTGTTTAGGTCGGTGCTGCCGCCCACAGCGATCACAGAGCTTTTTTCTCTGAGATGACGTCATGCTCTGTCGGTTTTGTTGTTGTTTTATTATTTTCTCTAACATGTTTGCACTTTTTTTTTTAAACAGTGTCTATGTGGCAGCTTTCAATGAAAAGTTCTGTAGCTTGCGATGTCACGGTTTCCGAAGCTTTGCAAAGCATCAAAGCTTTTTTCAAATCTAAATCTTGTTCTTTTAACAGTCTTTCTCTCAGACCATTATCCTGAATGCCACAAACAATTCTGTCTTTAATGAGAGTCTGTCAGTTCTCCAAACTCACATGTTTCACTATGGTGTCTCAACTCAGCAACATATTGATCAATTGTTTGATCAGCTCTCTGCCCATATGTAAAAAACTTATGCCTTTCGTACATTAAATTACACTTCTGTATACAAAATGCTTCAAATTTGTCCATTATCAATTCCAATTTTAAACTACCTCCATCTTCAAAAATAAAATGATTATATACCTCAATTGCGCCATCACCTATTACTAGGAGTAGAAGTGCAGCTTTTGTTTTTTCAGTTTTTTTAAAAATCAGCTTTGATCACCGATAAATACAGTTCAAAAACATTGTTTGAATCTTCTCCAGTTCTCAGCTACATTCCCAGTGTTGGCGGAGGTTGCAGCCCTTCCATTTGTAAAACTGTTAGCAAACACCAGAACAGTTCAAACTCTTTTTTGATTATCTTCGCTTCTCCTGTGTTAGCAAATGTATTATTCTTCCAGACCAACATCTGACACCATGTTGTGTTCTTTATATTTATACATACCGTGGGTTAACAATAAAGAATCATGTTCTGGAAGAATTAGAACTTTTATTTACAGTAACAAAACCAAACCACATTTTTACCAAGCCATGTTCCAGATCATTCTATCATTTCTGTGCATGCTCAGAACTCTTTCCAATCATGTTCTGACACGTCATATCACCACAAAAGGCATTTTATTGATGCCTATTCCTTGTTACACAGAACTTCTCCTCACCAACTAATGGATTAATTAGGCAAGTCAAAAGATATCTTAAAAAGGCAACCAAATGTTAATGGAAGATAAAACAATTAACAGTAGTGGTAGCTTTTGGCTGCTGCTGAGGAACAAGGACAGAGACTGAGGGACCAGCTAACCCCATTGAAAGCTCCAGGGGGTCACTGTCACTGATCCTCCACCAGGAGATACACCAGGGCTAAGGGAGCGAAACCTATAAGTCTGATTAAACTGCCATTAATTTGATGGTGTGGTACTGCACTGTGATGGAAAATAAGTTGATGGGAAATTAGAATATATTTAGACATTTAAAGGCATCCGTTAGTCTTGCCACACCATGGATCTGCGCCTGGAAAGTCTTCACTCTCCAGGGCACAGGCCTGGGCAAGGTTGTATGGAAGACCAGCAGTTGCCTATGCTGCAAGTCTCCCCTCTCCACAACACCAATGTTGTCCAAGGGAGGGGCATTAGGACCCATACAGCTTGGCACCAGTGTCGTTGCAGAGCACTGTGTGATTAAGTGCCTTGCTCAAGGACACAACACGTTGCCTCGGCTGGGGCTCGAACTCCCGACCTTCAGGTAGCTAGTCCAATGCCTTAACCACTTGGCCACGTGCTCACTATTTAGCCCTATTTAGACATGACTGGCAGATTTAAACTGATTTTGTTTCAATGCTTGCTCAGACTGCACACAGGATATGTAGTTTAAAATGTTTCAAGCTTTAACTTGCCAACCCACCTTTCACATGAAAAAAAATCACTGCAAATCAAGGTTAAGAATCGTGTTGCAAACATCAATTGACATCCCTTAGTCAGGATATGTATTAATTTGTAGGAATATTTTCAGCAGTGAGGAACACAAGTTATATGGGAATTTATAGAAATTGGCGTTCAAATCTGGCAAAGTTCAGAATTTTTAAACAATTTGAAGTGGCGGTAGGATCTGTTTCCAAATGACAATACATACTTAAATGAATCATGGAAGCGAAAAGTTTTAATTTAAAGGGACAGTGTAGAGCTACCAGTGTAAACAAACTATGATTCTTTCAAAGCACTGGGGAAGGCAGAATTGGCCAAATAGTCTCAAGTATTGATTAGAGGAATCGTGATAACAATTAATAATCGTATAGGTGCGATAACTGCCAGCCGGTTTCTTACAAGTTGAATAGATTGTGCAATTACTGCGTAATATAAGCAGCTGTGGCCACCATTTGGTCAGAGTAGTACTTAATTGAACAAAACATAAATGTCAATTTAAAACTAGGTTGTATATAAATCCCGATCTCAACAAATCGAGATTTAAGTCATCAATCCGTGAATACAAATTTGGCACGTCAACGAGAACTTCCAATGAGAAGTTCAAATGAAGAAAGTACTGCAATCGTCGTTAGTTCAATTAATTTACCGGGACTATTTGCCGTTTCTGCTTTGATGCTAGGGCAAAACAAAAAATGCTGGGGGAAATGGATTAGGTAAGGGTCTAGTCCCGAAACGTCAATTGTTTACTTCCCTCCACAGATGCGGTGAGGCCCCACCGACTTCCTCAGGCGTCCTGTGTGTCGTCACCTATACAGAGACAAAAATCTATAGATACTGCCCGTGCCGACGAGTACTTCCAGCAGTTTCTGTTTTTCATTTCAGGACATCCAGCTTCCTGAAATCAAAGCAGCCTCGATTACGTCGCGTCATTAAAAATAAATTTATTATCGAATTTCGTACTATTTCCACTGTGAGATTCATTCTCTGGCAGGCATTCACAATAAAGAAACAATAGAATTTTACGAAAAACTATACAGAAACAGGCAAAGACTGACGAACACCAATGGTAACAACACCCTCCGTAAATAAAAATAGCACTGAGAACACAAGTTGTAATGAGTCCTTAAAGTGAGTGCATAAATGTACAATCAGTGCAGAGTAGTGGTGATTGAAGTTATCCACGCTGATTCAGGAGCCTGATTACTATAGGATAAGAAGTTGTTCCTGAACCAACTTCCCAGCCAATATACCAGGTCAATTACTGCAGTGTGGATTTTCGCAACAATGTTAAAATGAAACTCTTGCGATAAAAATATGAAAATGCAGCGAATGCATAATGTGCATATAGAACACTCGGGTAAATTCTAGATGCAGCGATTAAACATTTATTCGGCAGACAGTCGAGCTGACAGGTAAAGCTTACAATTTGTAAGACTCCAACAAGATGCTTTTTTAAAAATTCTTGGACCTGGCAACCAGTCTCCAATGAATGCAGCTGATATTTGATGTTCAATGTGACCATATGCATTTCAATAAAGTCCTAACATGTTTGTTTATTTTGCAACGCTTAGGTTCGATTCTTGGACCGAGCATCCTCTCCCTGCTCCTCTCCGCGCGACGCCGGGCTTTCTCTCGCGAGGGTCGGCCCGACCAATAACGCACGGCGGAGCTCTCGCCGCCCGGTGTCAATCAGGTGGCGCCATCCAATTGGGGCAGGGAAGGGATGGGAGGGAAAGAGCGAGGCCGAAGCCAGCGCTGGAGGGTGCCCGATAGCGAAGCCGAGGGCTGTAGGCCGAGCCGGCGGTGGTAGCGGCTCCGTGTCGCCACCATCTTCCCGGCTCGTTCCATCAAGGGCGGCGGCAAGAGGGGAGTTGAGGTCCGGCTCCGGCTCTAGCCCGGGGTCTCCATCCACTACCAGCCTCCGCCCCCTTCCTCCTCCCCGGCCCGGCTTCAGAGCGACTCCGTGGAGCCTGCGGCCTGGCGCAGGATGGAAGAGGCGGCGGTGGCCGCGGCAGGAGCTGGTGAAGGAGGCGGCGGCGGAGAGGTGGTTTCTACGGCGCCGCGGCGACGGAAAAACGACAGCTCGGTCGAAGAGGACAAACCGAACCCAACGGCGCGGAGGAGAAGCAAGAGGCCGCGGCCTGCGAGCGATGAACGGAGCAGCGCCGGTGTAGCAGCGAGCTCGAGTGTGGGGCAGTCGCCCTCGGCCTCTGAGTGCCCGCCCAGTGATGAGACAGGAGGCCCAGACGGCGGAGATCAGCATCAGGCAGAGGTCTCCGGAGCAGCGCACGGCGGCGGCGAGTCGCTGCAGGAGAGGGCCGAGGCCACCGGGCCCAGGACTCGCTCAGCCAGCAACAGGCTCTGCAAAGTCAACGGCGTCAACGGGCGGCGCTCCACGCCGTCCAATAGCCGGCCCCAAGCGGAGACCGACACGGACGGCAGGTGCCAGGAGGCCGAGTCTCCCGGGCGCGCCGACAGTGAGAGCGACGGTGAGGCAGAGGCCGAGGACCCGAGTTATGAGGTACAGCAGGGCCGCAGGATCCTCAGCGAGTTTCTGCTCGATAAGCACAAGACCCTGACGGCGCCCTTCGTGCAGCCCGGCGAGTCCGAAGTCGGCTGCCAGGCACAGTCGCAGCCCGTTTGGTTCCGCAAGATGGAAGAGAAATTCGACAATAACCAGTACGGTGGCATTACGGACTTCGTGGCCGACTTTCGGCTGATGCTGGAGAACTGTTACCGCTACCACGGCGTGGACCACTGGCTCTCCAGACAGGCTCAGAAGCTGGAGATGATGCTGGAGCAGAAGTTGACGTTGTTGTCAAGGTGAGCTCTCATAACGTTGCTGGGCTTCGTATGGGAAACACGTGAATTTGTACCCAGGGCAATTATGAAAGGACAATCGAAGCAACAATTTGGTTGCAAAAGTTCTTTTTGTTTAAAATGTCAGCGGCATTTATTTCAAGCAGTCTGAAGCTATATCCTCTCAGGGATGAAAATAATTCAGATTTATTATTGGTGACGCAAACAGCGTCGCCGACTCTTACTGGTACGTTGGTTCATCTTTCTTTCCCTTCTTCCACGACTGTTTTCTGTTTTATCTTCCTTTACTTCTCGGTCCTTCCCCAAATTTTCTCATGCAGAAACTCAATTTGTAGTATTCAAGAATAAAATGGTTAATCTGATATTTTAGCACAGAACAGGTTGTTTTTCACAAATATTTTAAAAAAGTTTATTCTTTCTAAGAGCCTTCTCCCATGTTAGTGATATGCTCGGTAACCTTTGGGACGTTTTTCATTTGTCATCGCTTTCCATTCCCAGAGAACGTTCAAGATATTCCCTAAAACGTTAACAGCAGGATGTTTAACCATTGGCTGTTTTCAACTTGTATTCTAACTAAATAAATAATTTTGCTTCAACCTTCCTTTGCACATTTAGTGCAACTTCTTTAAACTTAGATTATTCCTTGTAGACAGCATGCAGGTAGTTTGTAATTTTTGTTTGACTTGATTTTTCATGAGCACCTTTAGTTCTCCATATTCAGTTCAGTGTTTTTTCATATACAAGTTCTCTGTCTTCATTGGTCTATTCCTTGCCGTGCCTTGCCCTGCCCACTAAACTCCTGGTGGAGTCTATTCGTCCTAACCTAAATCTCTTCATGGTTCTCTACCAGAGCTTTTAGGAGCAATTAGTTAAATTCCTTTATAAATATGCAGATGTGAAAAGGCTCTGATTAATACAGTATCTTGTAGGAGCATAAAATCCAGGGATGTTGTGAAGAAAAGTTCTCTTTTAGGCAGCAGTTATGGTCTGGGACGCACAGCCTGCGTACAGATTCAATTTTAAATTTGAAATAGAAGTTGGATGAATATTTGGAAGTGAAATTTGTGGGTAAAGAGAAGGTAGTGGGACTTGGTGGATTGCTTGAAAAAGCAAGTACAGAATAGATAGGCTAAATAACCAATGCTGTGATGTAGGAGAAAAGTTAAAAAGAAAGTGGTGTTAAAGTCTATAGTGAATTTATTTCTCTTTGTGTTTTTACTGCACCTGCCATTAGAAACTGATTAGCACGTTCGGTGTTCTCTTGTGTTGAAGTACAGTATTTTGATATAAACCACGGGCACTTCTGTTTTCCAAGATTGGACCTGTGGCCCTTAATTTGAAATCAGTAGCTGCTTGTTTCAGAAAATCTTGAGTATGACCTCGACATTTCTTCTGAGTCGAAGCAAGATTTCAATGTGATTTCTCTTTGCTTCCTTCTCTAGTGATATATCCTTATGTTATGTAGCTATCGTCCAGTGTTAGTTATGGGAGTTTGGAGAGTCTCATTAAACTTCCCTGAACTGCCATACTCTGCAAAAAGTTTCAATGACTGATCTGTCTTTTTGTTCACATTTTGGCCCGGTTGCCTATTCTTTAACCATTTATGTTCCTGTTATGCATTTCCATCTATGCTTCTCAGTCCAATTGCTTTGCTATTCCCCACTGATTGAACCCGCTTCCAAATTTAGTGTGATCCTAAGTTTTGTTTCTGTGTCCATCCATTCATTCATCTATTCTTGTGTTCATTTTCTTCAGTTGATCAAATACAATGTAGTCTCAATCTATGCTGAATTTTTGAACTGAATTGAGAAATTCAGTTCCACATAATATTAATTTTTTTATGCTGTGAAAAAAGTGTGGGCAAATTCGAGGCTTTGGAGAAAATGCAGAAGAGATTTACCAGGTTAGAGGGCATGTGCTATAACAAAAGGTTGTACAAACTTGGGATGTTTTCTCTGGAGCTGAGGGGAGATCAGATAGAGATTTATAAGATTATGAGAGGCAAAGGTGGAGTAGACAAGACAGTACCTCTCTCCATGGTTGAAATTCCTAATGCCAGAGGGTATACATTTGAGTGTGAGGGGGTATTTTTAAAAGAGATGTGAGAGGCAAGTTTTATTACATTGAGAGTGGTGGGTGCCTGGAATGTGCTGCCAGGGTGGAGGTGGAGGCAGAGGCAGACACATTAGAGATTTTTAGGAGAAATTTAGATAGCTACATGAATATCTGGGACATGGGCATTGCATAGGCATAAAGGATTAGTTTAGTTGGCCATTTGATTACTGATTGGTTTGGCACAACATTGTGGGCTGAAGGGCTTGCTACTGTGCTGTACTGTTCTATGTTCTAAATGAATATGATGTAATTCTGGTAAATCTGGAACTGGAGGAGACATATCTTGTGCCTTTTTTTTAAATTTAAAGACATCAATTACAGAGTTCTGTGCAGATTAAGTCTCCATTTAATATATATGGAATGCATTGTATGGCCAAATAACTTGCTATTTATGATTACTGATAACAAATCACCACTTTAGTGAAGCATCTATGAGACTATACTTCAAAATTATTGTCCGCAGTGTAAGAAACAAGAATATTCATCCAATGTTCATTTAGAAACAGTTCTGCAAAATTTCTACGACTTATTCCCTTGAGTTAATTCTGTATTGCTGCCATTAAAATTGAATAATAAGCATAACATCATATTCGGGTCCATCTATCCATTTGGCACAACTTTGTATTTACACTTCATAAGCCAATGAAGGTTGCACAAGAAACAGAAGAAGTATATTTTTAACTCCTGTTCTAATTGAAATTTGTGCACATTGCTCTTCATTGAAAAGTTGAAGACTTAAGAGTGAACAGGTTTATGGTTCTTATCTCCACTTAAAAATGCCCCACAGACGGGTCCTACTTGTGGCCCTGTTTTTATTTACTGTCTGTGATCCATAGAGATGGAATAAGGGAAGTATCAAATTTGGGCCCTTAATGATGTGATACGTTCTGCATGAATGTTAACATTTTGAGCAATAGAAAGTTAGCACAAATATTGAAAGCCATGCTTTGTCATATACTGAAGGTTCTTTCTCAGTCATAATGATGGTCCCTGAGCATAGGGTGATAGTGATAAGCCATTAAAGTACAGGCCTGTGAGCTTTTGGTTGTCATGTATAGAATATCTACAGTTTCATAAGTTTACTTATAACAACCAAGTTGGTGAAGATTTAGATAGTTTTGTAAGAATGTAGGGGGACATAGATCAGCTGGAAAGTAGAATAGTGACAGAATTTAACCAGAGAAATGTGAGGTAATGCATTTTCATTTGTCTAATACTGGCTGTACATGTACTGTAATTGGCAGACACTTTAGAAGCGTTGTTCAGAAGGATCTTGAGGTGAAATTCATAGTTCCCTGAAAATAGTGATGCAGGTGGATAACGTAGTGAAGATGATATTTAGCTTCTCTTCATCGGCAGGGTATTCAGTATAAGAATTGGGACATGTTGTAGTTGTACATGAGTCTGGTCAGCATACCATTGGAGAGGATGTGGTAGAATGAGAAAAAGTGCATTAGTGATTCTGAAAGATGTTGCCTGGAATGGAGGGCTTTGTGTGTACACGTACTTTAGTTATAGGAGAGACTCGACAACGGGGTGACCCGTTGGGGTCCCCTTTGAGAGAAGGGTAGTGCAGTCTGATGTGACCAGAATGAACATTAAATTTTCCTGAATGCTATTGGCATCGCTTTGCTTTGGAAACTGAAGTATTCTTCTTTATTAAAGAAGAATGATGCGTTGCAAAGCAAATATAGCTCCTCCTCATTTAACGAAGGGCAATTTTGATGGCTTCATTTCTGGTTTATCTGCCACCCTCGTGCCTCTCGTTGTCGTTATGGAGACGTGCAGTTCTTTCATCCCCCGTCTCTTCATCTCTTCTGCTGTTTGTTGTTTGTCTGTGATCCTGGAGAAGTGCATGCCTTTCCTCCTCTGTCACTTCTTCGCTCATCTTTTTTTGTCCTGACTCTTTGATCCTGGAGTCGTGCGGCCCTGGCCTCATCCGATTCTTGTTCTTTCCCTCTCCTTGCCGCTTACCGACGACGTTTGGCATCATCTCTTAACCATAATGTCCCCTTTCCCTTTCCATGCAGCATAATTAGGCTGACCTTTTTTTTTTACCCTGATGCTGGATAGAAGATACGAAGCAGTAACACCAAAGGATGCTGATTACTCTTGATGATGTGGTTGGCGCTCTCCTCAATGGACGTAATATAGTCACCGCTGTCCTCTGACTGCAGCAAAGGGTTTATGGGTGTCTCGAAGTACGTCATTACAATAAGATTTAATTATCTCTTATTGATGGGTGGCAGTTAGATCTGTCCCAATCCTGCACATGCTGATGGTGATTAGCAGAATGTGACCCCTCGAAATAGAGCTGCCCTGCCCTTTTGCTCTGGTAGTTGTCGCTGCTGAGGCTGGCCGTGCGCATGTGTCGGGCTGTCACGTCCCGATTTCCATGATGGCCAATCGGCTCTTGGGTGAAAGCCAGCCTGTTGATTTTTGGTGAATGAGCAATTTTATATGAATATACAACCCTGAACTTTGCCTGCATTCTGTAAGTTAGCGCATTTTAATTCGATTTAGCCAAAAAAAAGTGCTGCTGTACTGTACCATTTGTGCTAATTGGAGGTCACAAACAGACAGAGCATGAGAGTTTTAGTAGTATATGGTTCTCATTGGAGCAAAAGAGCCTGAGAAGTAGCCTTGTAGATGTTTATAAAATTATACAGGCCGTAGATAGATTGAATAGTCAGACTTCATCCAACAGCAGGGAAGCTAAAACTAGAGAACATAGGCTTAAGGTTGAGAAGGAAAGATTTAAAGGAGATCTGAAGGGTATGTTTATTACGCAGAGGTCGTAGAGGCAGGTACAATCATAATGTTTAAAGAAATTTTGGACATTTATGTGGATAGGAAAGGAATAGAGCGGGGCGATCCCAACCTTAATTATGCCATGGACCAAAACCATTAAGCAAGGGGTCTGCTGAGCCCTTGGAATTGAGGGATATTGACCAAATGCAGCAAATTGGGATCAGTGTAATTTGGTGTCTTGTCGGTATGGATGAGTTAGGCCGAAGGGTCTTTCTTTGCTGTGCGGCTTGACTCTAATTTTGTTTTATTGTTTTAAAAGCAATTGGATGCGATGTCAATCACTTCAGAGTCTCATCTGTAAAGAATCCAACTTTTGTTTCTGCTCTTATTAACATCTGAACACATTTCATTGCAAACTGATTTTTCACTCAACTATTGACTAGAGAAAGTCATTCCAGAATGTGTATTAGCAGCTATTAATGCAAGGGCCTAATTTAATGCTATTTGCAAAACACTAGGTAAAGATTAATTTCAAATTGTTCAGAATTAGTGAGCTGTAACAGCTGGGTTTTGTTTTGGTCTAATATTTTCTTGATTGGATCTTGGCCATGGTTTGTAGTTTTGCTTCTGGAATTGCAACCAGTTAATTTATTATGTAGAATGCTTTGTACGTCCTGCTTTAATCATTTACAATTCATTGTAGATTGTGCAGCTGAGTGTGCTTACAGTTTTGACATGTTCTATGATGAGCACATGAGAATTGTTAGTTTAGGAAAACCATTTTGCTCTTGTGAATGGTATTTTATTTTATTATACCCAATCTCTGGACTTCAGAGATTCAAAGTACTACATTTATTATCAAAGAATTATGATACAGCCTTGAGATTTGTTTGCTTACAGGTAGCCGCAAAGCGAGAAACCCAAAAGAACCCAATTAATAAAAATAAAAGACCAACACCTGATTCACAAAAGAAAGGGGAAAAACACAAATCATGCCAACAATTGAAGTGTGAAACGACATACTCCGATCCGGAGTAGACCCAAAGCTTCGCTTATGAATTCATCATCTTAGTGGGCGCGGAGCACAGCAGGTGGGGCAGTCTTCACTGCCTCAGCATCACAGGGAGAGGAGTGATCATTGCGGAGAGCGAGTGAAATCAGCTCTCACCTCAGTATAATAATTTGTATTAAAGTTCCAACATGGAGAGCGATTATATTATCCGAAGGTAATATACTGCATTTGCTGGAAATCCAAAAGAAAAGAAAATACAGGTTGCAGGTTGAACTTAACTAATGTACCAGGATCTCTTTCTCTCCATTGTCCTTTAAAATAAGTTGTGAACCATTTGGGTGGTGAACCTTTGCAGTACTCTGAGCCAGAGGACCATGGGGTCATTGTTTGTGTTGAAAACAAGTGCAAGATTTCTGGATATTGAAGGAATTGAAAATGTAGAGTTAGGGCAGGAAAATGATGTTTGAGGTAGAGAATCAACCATGTTTTTACTGAATTGTGCCGGATCTTGGTGGGCCATAGTCTAATACTGCTATTTCTGTTCTGAGCCTTAAGTTTAGATTCTGTATATAGATGTGTCATCTACAAGTTGATTTTAATATGTACAAACCTTATGGTTATGTTTCTTCCTTGTACTGTCTAAGATTTTCATTTATAAAATACAAAATACCCAAGATGCAGGTTATCAAACAAAAGCTGATGCCAAGTCATGCAAGGAGGTTAGGTTTTTAGCTTTGAGGTGTATCTAACATGAAAGAGATGGAGAAGATTGTGGATGATTTTTGCAACAATGGTCAATTTTGTGGCTTTTTAAAAAAAAATTACATTTATTGAAATTTAGCTATCCTGCTTTTCTGTTTCTCATTAAATTTCAGAAACTTTAATTTGTTATATTTTGACTGTAAATTTTGTTTTGACCACCTCCATCTTCGTTGGCTTTCCATAACTTAGCATATTAATTTCAAATATTAATTTACCATTTTAAAAGCCTTGTCACCCGAGGATATATACAAAAAAAATATGATGCGGTGGCGCCCTCGGAAGTACTGAGGAATTGGTTGATGCTAACATACATGTATAAAGACTCTGGAAGCCATCAGTTCAGGTAGATAGGTTGGTGAAGTAGTCACATAGTGTATTTGTCTGCATTAGTCGGGATATAGGATATTAGTGCAGGGAGGTTATATTTCAATTATATAAAACATTAGTTGAGCCACATCTAGAGTATTGTGGGTAGTTCTGGTTACCACACCATAGGCTGGGTGTGATTGCACTGAAAAGGGTTTGGAAAGGACTTACTAGGATAGGACAATTCAGCTACGAGGAGAGGCTGAAAAAACGTTTCCTTGAAATCTGGAACTGAATGCCTAGTGGATTGGTGAAGTCTGCCTGTTGGGATGATGAAGAAAGGTATGCTCTCAATACTTTAAGATGTGCTGAGATGAGCAAGTGGAGTAACATGGCTGGATGTTGAAACTTGGAATGAGATTGAATTTTGCTGCTGTTTGGCATGGATACTATTCTGGGAGACTTTCTCATGCTATCTGAATTTTTGACGATAAGCCGATGATTTGATCTGGTTTAAGATGGTGCTGATGAAACACTGTGACTTGCTGGCAGAAAACACAACTATTAAGTTCTTTATTACTCATACTTTTTCTCGAAAGTGCATCACTGCAATTAATAGCCTGTAACGTCCCTTTCGGAGTTGAGCTTTCAAGCTGTCAGTATAACCTGGCATTTTTGCGGTGTGAACTGAAGTCTCAAAGGAGCAGGACGGTTGTGGCGTGTATGGACTGAACCAAGATGGCAGGGTCCGAGGCCTAAGAGGGGAATGAAACAATGTTTGGCTGCTGGAGTAGACTTGGAGCTGCTTTGAAGTGGCAGAACCAGGACAGTACAAAGTTGAGGCAGCCAGGCCCAACAGCAAGCTGATGTTTGACTAGCTTAAGCGCTGGGTTACATTGGAAAGGTCGGATACAGGTGGAATTGAGGTGGTGGGGCTTGAGCTTGAGAGTGTATCAAAGTGGCAGTCTCTGGGTCTGAGAGCAAAGAGTGACCCACTGTTTGGTCAATTTAAGTGCCGAGCCAGATTGTCAGGTGGGAGGTGAGGGACAGGCCAGTGTTCAGTTTGCTGCTTTTAAGATTTACTTGTCTCTGTGCTGAACTAAGGCTGTGGCCTGCAACTAATGGGCTCCTGAATTGGCTGTGGCTAGCTTCGTGGCTGTGAACTCACTTTCGTGAACTCCAGTTCTGAATGTTGCTTGCTTTTATTGTTTGCACAATTTGTTTTTTTTTCTGCACATTGGGTGTTTGGTCTTTTTCCAGTGAGTTCTATTGGGTTTTTTGTTTTGTAGCTGCCTGTAAGGAGACGAATCTCAAGGTTGTATATAGTGTACATACTTTGATAATAAATGTACTTTGAACTTTGATTATATTTTATCTTCATATTATACTTGAAAACCTGACTTGCATTTTTCATAACTACTCTTACAATTTGTGCCATCTCATCGGGGTTAAACTAGTTTCTCCGCAGTACTTAAGTTCCTTGAACAGCTTTACTTCACACAAAAGACAAAAAAAACTGAATTTATGACCATCCTTCAATGGAAAGATTGTGATAATGAATTTTAATAGTTGTTTCTCAGTTTTAAAAACAAGTGATATTTGGATGATTTGTATGTCACCAGAGTCCAGCAAATTTCTATATGGAGAACATTCTGACTGGTTGTACACTGCTGTTGGATTGGGCTGTAGAATTGTTATTTTTATTGTAGTTAACATTCCTATGCTTGCTTGTGTTTTATGTATCACCTATATTTGTGTTCTGAGAGTTTTTCAGTGGTTACAATTGCCTCTGTATTTTTCTGGAAACTTCTTGGTTTCACTGGTAGATATATTACTTGAATCTGGCTATATGATTAATGTTACCAATGGAATTTCTGTTATCAGTAGTTTTGAATATGAAGACCACACTATTCCCTTTTCCCTGAAGCTCTTTTTTTCCTCTTCCTTCTCTGCCCTTCATCCTCTTCCTTTGTTCTCTTCCCCTGCTCTGCCCTCTCATTCCTGCTCTTCCCTTTGCCTACCTCTCGTTTCTCTGTCTCTCGCTATTCGTCTTCCCTTCTATTTGCTCTTGTAACACTTAATAAAACCACTGTAAGTAACAAGTTTTATGTCTCATTCTTGACTTCTGAAGAACCTTTGAATCACAAAAGCATCAGGATCTAACACTACCTTGTATGATCGTTTCAGAATTTGCAGTGGCTTGTAGACTCAGCCAGCCCCATCATAGGCACTCGCCTTCCCACTATTGAGGATATCTTCAAATGGTGGTGCCTCAAGATGGCAGGAGACAGGGGTCTTCTGGAGTATGCAGGCCTCTCCTTCACATGTTCTACCAGTCTCCTGTTGCCAGTACAATCTTCTATGCAGTGGTGTGCTGGGGCAATGGCATCAGCATGGGTGATGCCAACAGGCTCACTAAACTGATTAGAATGACTGGCTGTGTTATAGGAGTTAAACTGGACACGCTGGAGGCTGTAGTAGAACAAAGGACCCTATGGAAAATCATGGCAATTCTAGACATTGTTTCTCACCCTCTGCTTGCTACCTTGGCTGAACAGAGGAGCACTTTTAGTAATAGACTAAGACAGCTGTGCTGCTCCAAAGAATGCTATCTGAGGTCATTCCTATCCTCGGCCATTAGGCTCTATAACGAGACAACCTATAGCTGGGGAAGTGACCCCCTCCTTTTAGACTTTACCAGACCTCTGTTTACCACATCCTGCTATCACGAACACCCTGCGCAATACTGTGCAATATTATCATCACTTACGAGGGGTGATTGATAAGTTCGTGGCCTAAGGTAGAAGGAGATGAGTTATTAACTTCAAACTTTCTGCATAATCATTCAAAGAGTTGAACTGCATGTGCATGTAACGAGAGCTGTATAACTCATCTCCTTCTACTGCAGGCCACAAACTTATCAATCACCCCTCGTATGGATGATGTGAATGTGCACCCATTACTGTATAATATTGTGGTAATTCTTGCACTACCTTATCAGCGTGAAAGTCTTGTAATCTTTGAATTGTAAATCTCTTCTAATATTTGTATATCTGTGTACTTGTAATGCTACTGTGACACTGTGATTTCCTTTGGGATCAGTAAATCTGTTATCAAATGCCCTCAACATGCAGGACATGCTTTCTTCTAATTAGTACCATCAAGGGGGAGGTATAGGAGCATGAAGGTACACACGTGTTAGGAATAATTTATTTCCCCTCTGCCATCAGTTTTCTGAACGGTCCATGGATCCTTTAACACTACCTCACTACTTAGTTCTCTTCCTGCATTATTTATTTTTACTGTATATTTCTTATTGTAATCTGTAAGTATACCCAAGAGTTCTGAAAGAGGTGGCTGAAGAGATCATGGAGGCATTAGTAAAGATCTTTCAAGAATCACTAGATTCTGGAATAGTTCCAGAAGATGGAAAATTGTAAATGTCACTACACTGTTCAAGAAGGGAGAGAGCAGAAGAAAAGAAACTATAGGCCAGTTATTCTGACTTCAGTGACTGGGAAAATGTTGGAGTCGATTATTAAGAATGAGGCTTCAGATTACTTGGAGGCACATGATAAAATAGGCCGTAGTCAGTATGTTTTCCTCAAGGGAAAATCTTGCCTGACAAATCTATTGGAGTTGTTTGAAGAAATAATAATTAGGATGGGTGAAAGAGAATATGTGAATTTCCAGACAAGTGGTGCCCCACGGGTCTGTATTGGGACCGATTCTTTTTGCGTTGTATGTCAATGACTTGGATGATGAAATTGATGGCAAAGTTTGCAGATGATGTGAAGATCAGTGGAGGGGCAGGTAGTTTTGAGGAAGTAGAGAGGCTACAAAAGGACTTAGACAGATTACAGTGTCAGGAAGTGTATGGTCATGCACTTTGGTAGAAGAATTAAAAGGGTTGACTATTTACTAAATGGAGAGGAAATACAAAAAACTGAGGTGCAAAGGGATTTGGGAGTCCTTGTGCAGATTCCCTAAAGGTTAATTTGCAGTTTGAGGAAGGCAATTGCAAAGTTAGCATTCATTTCAAGAGAACTAGTATATAAAAGCAGAGATGTAATGTTGAGACTTTATAAAGTACTGGTGAGGCCTCACTTGAAGTATTGTGAACAGTTTTGGGCCCCATATCTTAGAAAGGATGTACAGTACTGAAAGTGGAGAGGGTTCAAAGGAGGTTCACAAAAATGATTCCAGGATTGAATGACTTGTCACATGACGAGCATTTGATGGCTTTGGGCCTGTATTCACTAGAATTCAGAAGAATGCTGACCTCTTTGAAACTTATCAAATGGTGAAAAGCCTTGATCGAGTGGATGTGGAGAGGATGTTTCTCGTGATGAGAGAGTCTTAAGACCAGAGGACACAGCCTCAGACTAGAAGGGCGTCCTTTTAGAACAGAGATAAAGAGGAATTTCTTTAGCCAGAGAGTGGTGAATCTGTGGAATTTGTTGCCACAGATAGCTGTGGAGGTCAAGTCTTTATGTATACTTAAGACGGGTTGATTGGTCAGGGCATGAAGGCATACGAGGAGAAAGCAGGAAATTGGGGCTGAGAGGAAAATTGGATCTGCCATGATGAAATGGCAGAGCAGATTCAATGGGCCAAATGGCCTAATTCTGCTCCTGTATCTTATGGCCTAAGTAATGTTTTATGAATTGCATTGTTCTGCTACAAAACAACAAATTTCATGACTTGGGTCTAATTCTAATTTTGAAATGAAGAAGCTGCTTTTTTTTCTTTGAGTAGAAAAGGCAAAAGGCAAGATTTGAATGAAGCATTTAAATTAATGAGAACTTAGATTAATGATCTGATAGGTTATTTACATTTAAAGTGATAAATACATTCTTTTTTGGGGGGTGAAGGTGGTTAGCATGTTTTCATACGGGGAAGAGATATGGTTTGGATTGCACTGACTGAGGGTAGTAGATATAAATTCAATGATTACATTCAAGAAAACTGACTAAGTGTGCATATAAAGTTTGTCTGTCAAAGTGCTGATAGATTTGATGGGCTAAATAATTTCTTGCAGTATTCTTATCAAGTGACATCAAATGTAAATAAATGCAGCTGTCCTCAATTTGTTGCTTATTTTGATTCTTTCATTTGGGAATCAATGAAACATTTAAAAATGCTTTAAAGATAGGGCAGAGTTTCGTTTTGGACACAAAAGAAACCAAAACACACAAGCACAGACTTATAAAGTTGTCCAACAGTATGATTCCTGGCAGTGGCTTTTGTAGTCAGTTTGAAGTTAAATGAAAGAACCATTATTTCCTCAATTTTTAACCACTTGCTGTTCTCACCCATCAGGTTTTCATCTCTTTGATGTGTGACAGATAGTTTAGCTTTTGTCAGTCTGCTTAGTCGGTGTATTTAGCTTGCCAGTTCTATGCATGATAAAATAAATTATTAAAATGTTGGTCTATCTTGAGTAATCTGAGACAGAAAGCAAAATAATGTACTCTTCTTAGCTGTTTGTAGAATTGTACTTGGGTCAATTATGAGGAAATGTTACCTTAACAATGTTCCTGGTTTCTGATTATAGGATGTTTTTGATGAGACTGAAGTACTTGCAACATCTTCGTTTTTTAACTATAGAGGTTAAAGTATTGCAAAATATATGAAACATTTGAATTTTATGTTAACATAGTATTTCATTAAAGAAAACCTCTAAGTAGGGAAATGACGATGTATTACTTTCTCTTCCAGTCTATTTATACAGTAAGTGGCATGTTAAGTTATTATTAGTTCTCTATTGGTCACAAAACGGTTTCATGTTGAGCAATTGTTTTTCAATGGAATCGGCATCTGTTTGATTGGAGTGCAAATACTAATATGGCTTAGAATAGGGGACTTCATAACTTCAGATCTATAAAATATACTGTTTACATTTTCTGCATAGTTAGCAGCTGGATTAATCATTTAGATGGAATAAAATATGTGAGATAAAACATGTTATGAATATAAACTAATTCTAAATTGGTGCTAAAGACAATAAGATCATAGCATAATTAGGCCATTCAGCCCATCAAGTTTGCTGTACTATTCGATCATGGTTGACTTATTTTCCATCTCTAACTCATTCTTCTGCTTTCTCTGCACAACCTTTGATGTCCTTACTAACTAGGAACCTATCAACCTCTATTTTAAATATACCCAGTAACTTGAATTCCACAGATTAACCAATCTTTGACTAGGCCAAAGAGAATCCTCCTCATCTCTGTTCTAAAGGGATGTCCTTTTATTCTGGAGCTATGCACACTGGTTCTAAACTGCCCCACTATTGGAAGTTGCCTCTCCATTACATGGGCCTTTCAGTATTTGGTAGGTTTCATTGAAATCGCCCGTCATCGTTCTAAACTCCAGTGGGTATAGGCCAGAACCATCAAACACTCCTCATGCATTAACGCTTTAATTCTTCGGATTATTCTTGTAAACCTCCTGGACCCTCTCCAATGCCACCACATCTTAAATTGTTCATTCGTTATGTGCCATGTCATATGATGTAGATTATTATGGTCTTTTCATGACTATGATTGTTCTTGGTAAACTTTTCTACAGAAGTGGTATGCCATTGCCTTTTTCTGGGCAGTTTATTTCCAAGACGGGTAACCCCAACCATTATCAATACTCTTCAGAGATTTTCTACCTAGACTTGTGATGTGCATCAGATGCTCATACGACCATACACTACCTGCTCCTATGGCTCATGTTACACCGATCTAGGGGCTAAGCCTTGCCCAGGATGACCCTGCAGGCTCGCAGGGAGGAGTGCCTTGTACCTCCTTCAGTAGAAACATATCTCCACTCTGCAACCTATTTTTTTTACATAATGGGGCCCAAAACTGCTCACGGTACTCCAAATGCTGTCTGATCAATGTCTTGTAGCCTCAGCATTACATCCTTGCTTTTGTATTCTAGTTCTCTTGAAATGAATGCTATTATTTGCATTTGTCTTCTTTTACTACTGATGCAACCTGCAAGTTATCATCAGGGGATCCTGTAATAGGACTCTCTAGGCCCTTGCATCTCTTTCTGGATTCGCTTCCCATTTAGAAAATAATACATGCCTTTATTCCTTCTACCAAATTGCACGAACATGCACTTACCTGCATTGTATTCCATCTGCCATATCTTTACCCATTCTGATCTGTCCAGGTCCTTTTGCAGATTCCCCACTGAAGAAAAGACTATTCCTCTTTACAATTATTTCTTTCTCTTTAAGGTATTGAGTTTGTAGGATCTGTACAAGCCAGCATTATAATGTGATATAAGTGTTTTTAGGCTGCTTAATCAGAAAGTAGAGTAACTAAATTCAAAGTAAATTGATTAGCAAAGCACATATGCGTTACCATATACTACCTTGAGATTCATTTTCTTATAGGCATTTACAGCAAAAATAAATACGATAGAATGTTATGGAAAAAATATACATAAAGACAATTACCAGTATGCAAAAGAAGACAAACTGTGTAAATAAAAATGATACTGAAAACATGAGTGTCGAGTCCTTGAAAGTGAGTCTGTAGGTTGTAGAATCATTCAGAATAGTGGTGAATGAAGTTATCCAAGTCAGTTCAGGAGCCTGGTGTTGCAGGTTAATAACTTCCTGCACCTGATGATGTGTACCTAAGGCTTCTGTACCTCCTGCAGTCGCGAGATGAGGGCATGGTCCAGATCAGAGGTTCCCAACCTGGAGTCCATGCACCTCTCAGTTAATGGTTGGGAAACTCTGGCCTAAATGGTGGGGGATGCTGCTTTCTTGTGGCAGTATGTAAATGTATTGAACAGTGGGTAGGGCTTTGCCTGTAATGTACTGGGCTGTATCCATTACTTTCCATAGCCTTTTCTGTTCTTGGCCATTGGTGTTTCCATAGCATGCTATAATGCAACCAATTGGTGTGCTCTCGACTGTGCGTCAATTAAAGTTTGCCTAGGTTTTTGGTGAGATGCCTAAGCTATGCAAACTTTTAAGAAGGTCTTGCCTTTTTTAGTGATGACACTTAATGTGCGGGTCCCAGGAAAGATCTTTCGATATGTTGAAGCCAGGGAATTGGAAGTTACTGACCCTCTCCATCTCGGTTGCCATAATAAGGACTGCTCAAGGACCTCCCCTGCTTCTTCCTGTAGCTGATAATCAGCTGTTTGGTTTTACTCATGTTGATTAAGAGGTTATTGTGGCACTACTTATCCATATTTTTAATCTTCCTCCCATATGCCAGTTTGTCACCTTGTTTGATTTGGCTAACAACAGTACTATCTTAGCAAACTTAAAATGCAACATTGGAACTGTACTTAGCCACACAATTATAAGTATGAATTGAGTGGGTGGGGGGGGGGAGTACATAGCACTATGGTGCTGTGAGTATTTTATCATGTCCCAGCTGAAGCAAAAATAAAGTTATAAACCAGAGTATATCTAGAATCCAGCTAATTTGTTTGGTTTAGATATTTTCTGGTGAGCCATTATTCATGAGCCTTGGAATATAAAAATACAGGAAATAAAACGTGTTTTCTCAGAAGTAGGATTGGAGTAATTCATTTATGGCTTTATTCTCCCTAGAATGTGAAAGCTGAGGGATGATCTGATAGAAATATATAAAATGTAAGGGGAATAGAGAGGGTAGATAGTATAAATCTTTTCCCCATGGTGAGGCAGATATTCTTATAACTTTTAAGAAGCATTTAGACAAGTACTTGAATTGCTAACCCTTGGAAGGCTATGAACCTAATGTGGGAAATGGGATTTGTTTGGATCGGTGCAATGAGTGGCATGGATGTGGCGGATTGAAGGACTTGTTTCTGTGCTATATGACTCTGAGCTATAATAGATGTCTCACTTACTATTAGTGCCTATGCATTATCGAGTTGACACCATGACAGGTTGCACACCACTGAATGCCATGAAACATGTCTAGGCTGCTCTGGAGGAGAATCATATATTTTGTGAAAATTTCACAATTTTCCACTGCAGTTGATTGCTTGTTTCTTATTGCAATTAATTTGTGTGGAGCTGCGTGATCTAATTTCTAACACATTTACTCAAAACTTCCGATTTTCTTCCTAGTGCTAAAGTTTTGGGTTTCCACTGTTTGGAAGCAGGTATTTTGATTTACTGCTTTGTGAAGGCACTGCACAGCATTTTTTTAAATCACCAGGAAGATGTAATGCAAAGTATTTGGTCACTTTACATTGTTCAAGGAGGTTAATTCTTTCTGTTTTTAATCCTGTTATATTCCATTCTTTTGTCATCATAATGACATCCCTAATCCTGATCAGAAAAAGGATTAAAACATGCACACTGAATTTAAAAATGTAGACCAATTAGATATCGAAATAATTTGACTTTTCATCCACATATTTCAATTGTCTAGTACTTGGGGGATGTTAAATCATATGTAATAAAACACACTCACAATGTTTTGGAAGCATCTTCACCACTAATTTGCAGAATTTCAGTATTTCATTATCGGTAGATTCCACAATATGTTCCAGTAGGATGATTATACACTCAGACCCCGCATAGCGTAGATTCGTTGCAATGCGGTTATTCAATTCTTTATAGAAATTTTTAAAAATGACAATAATTCATTCTGAACAACACTTAAAATTCTCAGGATTGGCCACTATTTGAGTAAGTATTCAATCAGCAAATGAGAGCGACTTGCGTATGCCCTGAGCCACTCAGAGCCAATCATGTATTAGTTCATTGTCTACCTCCCCAGCGTGTGTAAACGTTCTTGCTCCCTCGCCAACTTATTCCATTCTTTTCACCCATAATGTCTGGAAAACGGCCTGCAGATCCCAGTGAGGGTGGTACATCTAAGGTATCTAGGAAAAGCATTAGCATGGATGTGAAACTGCAAGTGATACTGCGATTGGAAACTGCTGAGCGTCAGGTTGATGTTGCCACCTCTTTGAAATTGGCCACATCGACGATCAGAACAATTATAAAAGAGGCAGACAGGATAAAATCTTCTGCAACAGTGACCTCAGGGTTATCAACGAAGGTGAATCATTCAAGGAGCCATTTGCTTGAAAAAATGGAAAATAGACTAAGTATATGGGTGGATGACTAAACACAAGAAAACATGCCCCTATTCCAGCTGATACTGATGGAAAAGGCAAGAAGCATCTTCAGTCATATTCAAGAAGAAGATACATTAGTAAAATTCACAGCCGGCGGAGGTTGGTTTGATAGACTTAAGCAGCACAGTAACCTCCATAACATGCATATCTCTGGTGAAGCAGCTAGTACCCTGGATTTTCCTGAAACTCTGAAGGCCATAATTGAGAAGGACAGTTATTCGCCCGAGCTTGTCTTCAATGTGGATGAAGTGGACCTATTTTGGAAAAGAATGCCTTCTAGTACTTTCATCTTCTGAGAAGAGAAACATGCATCTGCGTTCAAGGCTGCAAAGGACAGTTAACTCTCTTGCAAGGAAGCAATGCTAACTGATTCCTAAGCTCTGGAACCTGGGCCTTCGCGCTCAGATCTGCAGCTGGATCTTCAGCTTCCTCATAGACAGGACCCAGGCTGTAAAAATAGGAGACAAGCTCTCCTCTACAATCACTTTGAGCACCGCTGCCCCCTGCTGTACTCACTGTACACCCATGATTATGTAGCCAAGTTTCCATCGAACTCAATATATAAGTTTGCTGATGACACAACAATTGTAGGCCGTATCTCGGGTAATGATGAGTTTGAGTACAGAGAGGAAATTAAGAACCTGGTGGCATGGTGCGAAGACAATAACCTATCCCTCAACGCCAGCAAGATGAGGAATTGGTTGTTGACTTCAGAAGGAGTAGCAGGCCACACGACCCAATTTACATCGGTGGTGCGCAAGTGGAACGGGTCAAAATCTTTAACTTCCTCCGGGTCAATATCACAAATGACCTGACTTGGTCCAACCAAGCAGAGTCCACTGCCAAGAAGGCCCACCAGTGCCTTTACTTCCTGAGAAAGCTAAAGGAGTTTGGCCTGTCCCCTAAAACCCTCACTAATTTTTATAGATGCATCGTAGAAAGCATTCTTCTAGAGTGCATCACAACCTGGTATGGAAGTTGTCCTGTCCAAGACCGGAAGAAGCTGCAGAAGATCGTGAACACGGCGCAGCACATCACACAAACTAATAATCTGTCCGTGGACTCACTTAACACCGCACGCGGTCGGAGCAGTGCTGCCAGGATAATCAAGGACACGACCCACACAGCCAAAACACTTTTCGTCCCTCTTCCCTCTGGGAGAAGGCTCAGGAGCTTGAAGACTCGTACAGCCAGATTTGGGAACAGCTTCTTTCCAACTGTGATAAGACTGCTGAACGGATCCTGACCTGGATCTGGGCCATACCCTCCAAATATCCGGACCTGCCTCTGGGTTTTTTTGCATTACCTTATTTTCCATTTTTCTATTTTCTATTTATGATTTGTAATTTAGATTTTTGATATTTACTATTGATTTGTAATCCAGGGAGCGGGAAGCGCAGAATCAAATATTGCTATGATGATTGTATGTTCTAGTATCAATTGTTTGGCGACAATAAAGTATAAAGTATGATTGTGTATTGCTCTGAAACATCATGAGCAGTGAAAGGCATTTTAAAGTCAAGTCTACCAGTGATTTGGAAATCAAACAAGAAAGCCTGGGTGATGATTGATGTTTAACAAAATTGGTTCATTTCATTTTTGTCTGGCAGTGAACCAGTATTGTGAGGAGCATGACCTTGAACCTAAAGCATTGTTAATGCTTGAAAATGCCCCAGGCCACCCTGAGAACTTAGACAGCTTCGGACCTGCATTCCTGTAGAAGTGGTTTACCTTCCACCCAACATCACTTCATTACTCCAACCAAAGGATCAAGGAGTAATATCAAATTTTAAAGCTACTACCTTTGTTGCACATTCAAGCAACTTGTAGAGGAAACTAAAGGTCAAGACAAATAATCCATCAAACAATTTTGGTAAAACTACAGGGTCATGAAAGCTGTAGACCATATCAGAGCAGCCTGGGATGAAGTAACTTACAAAATGCATGAACGGAGTGTGGAAGAAGCTATGGCCAGAAGCATGCAACGACATCCTAGGATGTCAGGAACAGTCATCCAAAACATCATTAAACTGGCCGATGAAGTGAGATTAGAGGATGTTAATGACGACGATGTTGAAGAGTTACTGCATTCTGGTGGTGAGAAGCTTAATAACGAAGAGCTTGGAAAATTGACACAGCAACGTATCCTGGGTGAATCTGAGGACACGGATGGACAAGAGGAAACACCAGCAAGAAACCTCACCACAAAATTCCTCTGCACTAGCCTCACCACAATCACATAAATTTTGGACCCGTTTATTGATATTGACCATGACTGTGTGCAAAGGAATAAAGCAAAGAAGGTGTTCTCAACATGATTTCCTGTTTCTGAGAACTGCTTCGTGAGAGGAAACTTAGGAACAGGCAGTCAAATCTTGACGCCTACCTGAAGAAGAAGCCAAAGTTGGAGGAGAACCCACAGCCGGTCCCTCCTCTAAGATGTAACCACCACCACCACCCGCTTACCTCCACTGATGCTGCGATGTGTTGCTGTTCCACTGATGTACAGATTAGACCTATTTGTGTGTTTGTTACAGCATGAATTACTGTGTATACATAAAATAATATCATGGGTTTGATTTTTTTTAAATCACACACGTCCATTTACGTAATGTATGACCCCTCATAGCACTGATTTACATAGAGCTACACCTCCAGGGAATGAATGCTCAGCATTAAGCAGGGTCTGAGTGTGATGACCGGAATACATTTTTATATAACTGACAAATTAATTCATTGCTGTAAAGATTAGCCATATTTGCAGCCAGTACAAATCATGTCCAGTTCATTCTAGCTGTTTATGAAGTAATCTTATGTGGAAATGTTTTGCTCTGTGTGGTACTAAAAGCGAATCTTGAAACTGAATTTTTGTCCTTTAAGGCATAGAATTCAGTGATTTGAGAAATACTGCTCAAGAAATCTATGGAGTTGCTGTAGTGAATTTTGTAGATGGTATACATGACAGACGGATCTACTTTGGAAGGAATTAATGTTATGGATGGAGGACCTGAAGCCGATTAAATTGACTGCTTTTAATCTTTGAGTCTTGGTTTGGAAAATAATGGAGTTACACTCAATGATTCAAAGTACACTTTTAAAATTATCGAAGTATGCTTGCAATATACAACCCTAAGATGCAAGTTAAAAGTATTAATTTTTCTGGTTTGTGGAAGGGTTTGATATGACAGCTACTTGCAGCATACTCAACTTCTGAACTTGCTGTTGCAGTCACATTATTTATGTGATTGGTTTGTTTTAGATTCTGGTTAATGGTGTTCTGTGACATATTGATAATGTAGGACTTGGTAATTGTGTCTTGGAAGATCAAAGGTGTGTGATTAGGGTCTCTGTGAGATGGCCATTTTCCCTCATACTGTGCCATGAATATTTCTTGCCACTGGTTTAGGCTGTTGATATTTCAGAGCAGACTAGTTATGTTTAGAATTATGTACAGGCCAGACTGGGGACTGCAGGTAGATCTTCTGTACACATGCAAAAATCACTTTTTAAAAATTTTTGTATGATTCATTTTGCTTAATTTAACAAACATACCTTTTCAAACTGCCTTCACATTACTGTCATGTAATGCTTTCTCTGTTGCCATACAATATATAATTTTCTTTTTATCAAATCTATTCCAGCTTCTTGTAACCAAAAATATGCTATATCTAAAACGTGCCAAAAGATAGAGGTACCTAAAATATGACACTTGTTTACATTGCATATTTGGATATGTAATTCAATATTCTTTCATTCTTTGGGTATTGACACAAGACTTGTGTTTATGGTACATCTCTAAAGCTTGTGAACATTTTAGTTGCTGCTGAATGTTTGTTGTAGGCAGTTATGTCTGAGCAGATCAAGACAATTTAATGACCATTACATAAAGATTAAAAGGCTTTGGAATGTATCTTCCACTCCTAATGCATTTTGGTATCAATGTGTTAAGTAATCTTTGTTGAATGACTTGATTCATTATTCAACTTCTTTGGTCATTACTATGTTTTTGTCATGGATTATTGTTTCTTCTGTACATTCAAGACCATTAAGAGAAAAGACAACCATCGCAGTTACGTCCAAAGGCCGTTACGGTTTGGAAGAGGAGCGAGGGGCCACTCGTCGGCGTTCCATGCCACGGAGCTTAGGTGGCATGTCCACAGGCGTCACAGAGTCCATAATGATTCAGGCTTTGAGACAAGAGGAACAGCAGCGAGCAAGGGAAGAAAAGAGGTGAGGTATATTCAAGATTATACTAGTATTTCTATTTGAACAGAAGTAAAATGTTTGGTTCTTATAATTCCTAGAAATTCCAATATAGAGGAAAGCTATTTAATCCATCGTGTCTCTGCTGGTGCTAACAAAATAACCAGTGCTTTGAATTTCAGTCTTTTTTTCTGTTTGTTTATATTCCTTTTCAAATTCTTATCATTAACTTTTGTAATATAGAATTCATTTCCTTAACAGCAACACGCAGCAAATCCTAGCAAATCATTTTTCCAATAATTGAGTTTCTTTTCTATTTGGTCCAGGTACTCTACCTGTTTTCTGAGTGCTCTGTGTTTAATTGTAATTATCTGTTTGATTCCCACATGGCATTCATTGTTGATTAGAAAAGTACATCAAATTGATCATTGCTTTCATATATTAAAAGATATACGTTATATTAAAAGGTAAATACAACAGATTAAATAGCATGTTGGTTTACTCAATATTTCAGGAAAAGGGACTGTTTGACCTATCAACTCTGTGTAGGCTGTATGTGAGCTCATTTGATCTAATTCCAATATTGGGTCCACTCCCCATAGCCCTTCAAATTCTTACTTTTGAGTGATAATCCAGCATTAAAAGTGAGTCTTCTGCTACTACCTGGCAGAGCCTTTCAGATCCCACATCCTAGTTCTTTAACCTTTTGTCAGTGGAAACTCTTTCTGCCTCTGTGTTTTGTCTATATCCTTCCTGATTTTAAATGTTTCCATTGGATTTTCCTGCAATCAGTTTTTCAAGAACAGCTCCAACTTTTCCACCACTCTAGAGTCATTTAGGTAAATTGTTTTAGAGCAACCTTCCCAAAACTTTTTATCATTCCTGAAATCCCGGTAGCAAATGCGATGAAGTGCTACTCTGTCCACTGATACAGCATTTACAATTGATTTGTCCACCAATTATTGGATTGTGACTTGCATTCTGTTTAGAACATGTGGAACAAGCAGAAGACTAACATTCTATGTTTTCTTGTATATTTGTTAATTAAATTTATTGCTCCTGCTGTTAAGTTTCAGGTTTGAGGACATGAACTATTTCAGCATTCCTCCATTTCCTTTATAGGGATGATTTTTGCTATGGTGTGAGGAAGTCTCTGCAACTCATCTCAAAAACCATTTTGCAGGTTAAAACACACATTTCCTAATGAAGTATTCACCCTAAGTATTGAGGGTGTGAACTCATCTGGGATGTGGTTTCATGACACTCACTACACCAGTACCTCAACTGGAAAGGAGATGTGCCTAAAAACTGGATGAGAATTAGGCACCCAAGAAAACTGAAAATACACTAATAGGCTTTCCATTGCATTATTGAATAAGCAAGTATTTTGTATCTATTTGTTTAATGGGTTGGATGGTAGGGGTACCTAAGGTGAGCTGATATAGTTGGAGCTAAGTAGCTTTCATTATGTTGTGCTTGCTATTTTTTGCTGCTCTGGTATAAAATAATCAAATATTATCTGTGATTTTGAGCATTCAGGATTTCTTTATGGAATAGTAAATTGGAAGTCATGGAAAAAACTGAGCTCACTATTAGGTGAATGTTATACATTGTGACTTTCTTCACACTGGTACTTGAGATCTTATAAGAACCCATATCCACTATTGATCACACTGAGTTTTCAGTTTAAGTATTACCTGGCTGTTGAGTTTAAGGAGAGTAGAACCTACACATCTATGCCAGATTGTGCAGGAGGCCTGCAATACCTGGCCATCTAGCTCTATTAAAGGAGATGAACATTCCTTGATTTGTCAAATGATATAAATGCTGCTGACCTGTTACTCTTCTTCCTAAAGGGATCAGTAACAGCTGAACTAAGAGCAGCATAGTGTATTAATATATAGATAACCATTATGTTGGATCTTGCCACTGGGTCTGTATTATCCCATTTCCAGGAGGGATGCCTTGTAATTGACTTGTTTACCTTGGCTCTTGCCAGATCTGGTCAGCTAAGAATCAGGACTCAGTTATCACCGTATGGATATGAGCTTAGGCCCCTGCTCAACTTGCTTTACGCCTATGACTATGTGGCTACGTACAGCTCCAACACAATCTGGAAGTTTGCTGATGACACCATGGTTGTGGGCTGTATCAAAGGTGGTGATGAATCAGCATACAGGAGGGAGATTGAAAAATTGGCTGAGTGGTGTAATAACAGTAACCTCTCACTCAATCTTAACAAGACCACTGAACTGATTGTAGACTTCAGGAGAAGGAAACCAGGGGTCCATAACCCAGTAAACATTGGAGGATCAGAGGTGGAGGGGGTCAGTAACTTTAAATTCCTGGGTGTCATTATCTGAGATAACCTGTCCTGAACCCATCATATAAATATTATTGCAAAGAAAGCACTATGGCCCCCTCTACTTTCTCAGCAGTCTGCGGAGGTTTGGCATGCTATCAAAAACCTTAGCAAACTTCTATGGATGTGTGATGGAAAGTGTGCTGGCTGGCTGATTTATGGTCTGGGAACACCAATGCCTTTGAGTGGAAAATCCTACAAAAAGTAGTGGATATCACGGGTAAAACCTTCCCAACTGTTAAGCATATCTACATGAAACTTTGCCGTGAAAAGCAGTATCCATCTTCAAAGATCCTCACCAAGCCCTTTTCTCACTGCTGCCATCAAGTAGAAAGTACAAGTGCCTCAGGACTCTCACTGACAGGTTCAAGAACCGTGATTGCCCCTCAACCATTGGGCTCTTGAACAAAAGAGGATAACTACGCTCATCTGCTTTTGGTATTCCCACAACTGGTGGTCTCACTTTAATGAATCTTTATCTTGTTATTTCATGCTTGTTACTTATTGCTATTTATTTATATTTGCATTTGCACAGTTTGTGTTCATTGATCCTGTTTACAGATACTGTTCTATAGGTTTGCTGGGTATGCCCACAGAAAAAGAATCTCAGAGTTGTATGTAGTGACATGTATGTACACTGATAATAAATTTTAATTTGAACTTTGTCGTAGCTGTAAATAACTACTGTCCCGGCATCTTTTTAAGAGAGGATATTACAGGGAGGATGTCATAGAGCTGAATCAAATTATAAATGATGTTGCGGAAAAGGGGCAGTAATCTGTGAATGCAACAGAACAAATAAAAGCAAGCTCTAAAGCAAATGTTGATAGTACTTTAATCACTTTTCAATACTTAGTTTCTCTTTTGCCTCTCATGTCATCGTGAACCTTGTATTTATTTATTTATACTTATTTACCGTATCACAGATATTTCAGTTTCATCCTCCTCTTCCTCTCCTCACGCACCACAACCACAGTTTTTATAACATTTTCCAGATCTGACAGTGTTATTGGGCTGAAATGTCATCTTTTTCTCTGAGTAGATGCTGCATGTATTTCCAGTGTTCTTTTGTTTTTTATATATTTCCAGCATTTCTAGTATTTTGTAACATTTAACAACATTGATCATTGGGTATTACTATCTGAGAAACTCTGTCTCAACTTATGACTGATTTAACAGTACGGAATTACAGTAATTTTAGATTGATTATATAATCATTATGATGTTAGTTTCAATGACCTATTGCCATGATATATTTCCAAATCTGAATTATTTTATAGAAATTTAACTTCAGCACACGGCAGCTGTAATGTTCTTTCAGTATTCCTCCCCTTTCCCTACCTGCTTGATCTACATGTCTGTCATAGTTCAATCACCCACCTCATTCCTGCTGTTGCCTCTACTACTCCTCCCGTGTAAATTGGCTATCTCCCCTCTCCACTGTCAAGCCTGGTGCAGGGCTTAACGCAAAACCATCAACAATTCTTTTCCCCATAGATGCAGTTTGACCTGATGAATTTTCATGTAGATTTGATAGATTTCCTTTACACTGACAAATAGGGATTTATTCTTCACATAACATTTTTATGCACATAACAGGTGCTTGGATTATGAGACACCCATTGACTATCTCACCACACTTTAGTTTATTTCTGCATTATATTGTATAAAATATTTTGAATAGGGAGACAACATTAATAAATACAATTGATTCTGCAGTTACTGGAAATCCAGAGCAACAAACAAAATGCTGAAGCAACCTAGATGCATGATATCAAACGAGGCATTAGAATGTTTTAGATGCTAGTGTGTGCACAGTTCCAGGATTTTATATAAAATCATGCTCTTGTTAGATGACTTTAGGTATCTTTATTATTAGACTGATGTTGAGTTTTTGCATCTCCAGATTACGTGAACAGGAGAGGAAGGAGGCAGAGGAAGCTGTCCAAAAAGAGATTGAAGAATGGGAGAAGAATCTACGAGGCCTGGCTGAACCTACTCGCATGGAGACACTTTGGGAGATTCCTGCCATTGGTCATTTTCTGTGTTTGGCTCAGCAGATTCTTAATTTGCCCGAAATTGTCTATTTTGACCTTGAACGCTGCCTTCTAATGCCCAAGTGTAGTAGTTTTCTGGCTAAGATAATGACTTCTTTACTGAGCCCTCATCATCGCCGTGCAACTTTGCACCGTAAGCCACCTTTGCCATACAAAATGTGGGAAGCTGCATTGAAAAGAAAAGTGCAGCATTGGTATGTAGTGGTTGGACAGGCTGAAAATCCCAATCTTCAGGCTGAAAAACTTGGACTTTGTCCACAGTTTTTCCATGTTCTAGGAGAAACTAGCCCTTTGGAGACCAAGGCTTTCCACCAGATAACATTCTATAAGCGAGTTTGGTTGCTAAAGGGTCTAAGTGATCATGTATATGAAACACAGAAAGAGGTCCAAGATGCAGTTTTGGGGCAGCCCATCCATGAATGTAGGGAAGTAGTATTAGGATATGACTCTCATGAGAATGCTTATGTCCATTTTCCACAGTTCTGTGGTGCAGACTTGCGGGTTTATAAACAATGCCCTCTTCCACCTCCTGAATTTCCTATTCCACCGATCAAAATTTTCAGAATGTCACAGCAGAGATCAGAGGAGGCAAGAAACAGACTTTCATTGGAAAGCCCAGAAAAAACAAAATGTGATAAAAAAGAAACCACTAACAAAATAACTCACAATTCCAAAATGTCCTCTGAAGGAATTGACTCTGGTGACTTGGAAGGTTTTTATGTTAAAGTGGAATCAGGTTCTCAGTTTCTTTCTCAAAGTGAAGAAGAAATGAAAATCAGTTGTGAATGTAAAAATCATAGAATTTCAGCAGTAAAAAAAGAAAATGTTGGCTCCTGTAAAGAAAACTTGGTGAAGCCTGCTAGCCCTGGAGAAGTCGTGGGGTATGGGGAACCTCTTAGCCCGGGAGAAATTAGGATAACTGAAAACGGGGAGTTTTGTACTGATGACCCTGAACTGAGGAAAGGTGTGAAGCCATTGACTGAGAAAGCAATCAAGAGCTGCAAAACACTCATTAATGGAAGTCACTCTGAAAATTTGGATGTTAGCTGTCTGGTTGGTAAATTAAATAATATTTCTGCAAAACATTTCCTTGGAAAAATTGAGGAGCTTGAGATTGTTAAGTTGCATGTCAAGAAAAAGAAGAAGAAGAAAAAGAAATTGAAAGATGCAATGAATAAGACCTCACAGTTAAGATCAGATATAGTATGTCCAAATCCACTGAAGATTTGGAAGCCAGGAATCCAGAAAAAATCTCTACTAATAAAGAAGAAAACAAAACACAAAAAGCACAAATCTGGTTAGTGGCCTCTTGTGTTTTATATTCCATGTGAAGCTATTATGTGTACATGTTGATGTCTGTTTCTTCTGCCTAAAATATTATTATTTTAAAGATGGTTTACCATTTTTTATTGCTATAAACTATTTCATACACGTCATAAACTGGAGGATAGAAACATTGAACCTCTTCAGTTGAGTTTGTTTAGTTAGCTGGCAGAATTCATAGATGCAAATGCATTATATGTTGCTATTGGTACAATGATATATGCAGCCAATGCTTGATATTTTCTTATACACTCCTCATCTGTAATGTGCTGTTGAGCTGCCGTGGACAACTGACAATTCAAATAGATAAATACTGATTGATCGAAGAGTTTGGGGCTACATGAAACTGCTACAGAAGAAGCCACGATCATATTGAATGGTGGGGCCAGGGTACTCTGCCTCCTGCTCTCTTGTGTCAAAATTCCAAATGGCAGATGGAGTTTAATCCAAACAAGTGTGGGGTGTCGCAAGTCAGAGGGATCTTGAGGTGCAGTGCAAGGAAATAGTGACAAATAAGGCATTCGACAGACTTGCCTTCATTGATTCGGACCTTGAGTATAAAAGTCAGGAAGTCATGTTGCAGCTGTATAAAACTTTGGGTGGATTGTGCTTGGAGTATTGTGTACAGTTTTTGTCACCCTATTACAGAAGGGATGTGGAAGCTTTGCAAAGAGTGCAGAACAGAGAGAAGTTCACCAGGATGCTGTCTGGGTTGGAGAATATGTAAAAGAAGAGGTTGGACGAACTTGACTGTTTTCTCTAGGGTGCTGAGGGGATACCTGATAGAGGTTCATGAATAGGGTAGCCAGGGCCTTTGTGCAGGGTGGAAATGTTTAATACCAGAGAGCATGAATTTAAGGCTGTAGTTCCCCACCTGGGATCTGCAGACCCCTCGCTTAATGGTAGGGAAACATGGCATTAAAAAAAGTTGGTAACCCCTTATTTAAGGTGAAAGGGGGAAGGGGGAAAGTTCACAGCGGTTGTGCAGCAATATTTCTTCACACAAAATGGTGGGTGCCTGGAATGTGCTACTTGGGGTGGTGGTGGAAGCAGATGTGATAGCAACATTTAAAAAGCATTTAGACAGGCATGTGAATATGGAGGGACATGGATCACATCCAAGCAAATTGGATTAGTTTAAATTAGAGTCATGGTTGGCACATACATGGTGGGCCAGAAGTCAAGTTCCTGTGCTGTACTGTTCTGTGTTCTTCATCCTATATACCATTGAAAGAGCTTACTACATTAAATTTGAGCCACCAGTATTGTAATTCTAAAAATCTGAAAACCAGTTTCAAAACATCAGAATTGGTTGAAACATGAAATATCTGCAATGGTCATGACATTTTCTTTATTAAATTCTGTGTTGGAAGGATGCTTTTGATTTTGGAGATGGATAACTATTGTGCATTCCGCGAATCATAAGCTTTACCTGGCACGAATGAATTAGGGTATATTTCATGTAAGAGTTTATTTGTATAGCATAGCTTGCCAAGGAAAAATAATGGTAGAATTTGGAAATAATATTAAACACCATATGAAATACACATCACAAACCAAGGTAGTTTATTAAACCAATTAAGTGCTGAAATTTCTTAACGACTTTGCAGAATTGTGGTCCATACCAATTATCATCTACAGGAGACTTTCTCTTATAGAAAAATAACATGTTTAACCAAGAGTCATTGAGAGTTTAAGGAATCCTTATTATATCTAAGTTACTTGGTCAGAGAAAGTATTCAGTGTTTGCTCTGAGGGAGTAATAAAGCATGGAACAGGCCTTTGGCCAACGTCATCCATGCCAACCATGGTGCGTATCAAACTATTCCTGTCTATTTAGTTTGGCCCATGTCCCTCTAAACCCCTCCTATACATGTACTTCTCTAAATGACTTTCTCTATTGTAACTATCTTTTTCAACCTCAATTCCTTTGTTTTGTCTACCCTTCATGAATAGGTATCCTAAACGCCAACTTATTTTGCATTGACATTTTGGCATTTAACAAAACTTAAGTCCTTTGGATTTTAACTTTGTGTCAATGTGGCAACATTCTTAAGATGCGTATAATAGTCATATTGCAAATGTCAAGCAATTTATTGGGGTAGGCTCAAGTCATATAATCTCCAGAGTTGCTGTGGATTGAAGTTTTAAGTGCAGTGATAACAAATGCTATGTGGTAGAACGTTCCACTTATATAAGCAGCTAACTTTTTGTAGCTGTTTTGATGTTATCACATCACTTTAATGTTTAAAATCTACAATCTGCAGAGATGAGCAAAGCCACATTTTCCCCTCAAAACCACTGTTATCAAAACAAATCAGGTTATCTGCTCATTCATGTTTATGGTTTGTTTTACATGAAAATTGGCTGGTATATTTTTCCTACATTGAGTAACTGCTGAAATATGATCCTTTATCTAAAACTGAACTACCTGAGGACTTCAAAGCTGTAACTAAATAAACACTTTTTCTCTTGTGTATTGTTATTAGATTATATTATATTATTTCCTGATTGGGAAGAAGGCTTTTCCTAGTTCCTCTATTTATTTTAATTTTCTTGGTTAGATCATCCCTTGAACCCTTATCACAATACGAGTATTTCAACCTTAACCTCAACATCCTAGTATTCTAACGGCTTTCATCCTAACTGTGATTCTAATTTAGGCTATTTATGTGTTTGCTCACTTTTCTTGTTCTTGATTTCCCCCCCCCCTTCCCCCTCATAATTTGGATTTCAGGAGAATCCCAGCTTCTTGTGACCTTGGCCATCTTTACTGGTGGAGTTGTTAACATTAACTTTTGGTAACAATTTATGATAAAGTTGCTTAATTTGGGCCATTTTATCTATGGAGTGAATATTTAAGACACAACATTTGGGAAACATCATCTAATAGAAGAATATCTTCCTTTTTTATTTCAACTTGCTTTCCAGCCATCAAGCAATTTAAAATGTTCATTATGCAGTTGCTTTTTAACTTTTGTTTTTCCATATTAATAATCTTTTAATGTGTAATCACACACTAGCCATATAACCAGGCTTGAGGTTCTAAGGACTTTTTTTTAGATGCAATTAACGAGTTTAAAGAATATTTTCAACCTGCAATGAAATTTTGATTTAATTTCACTGTTAGGCGAGGAAGTTATTGTACAACTAATATTATTGCTCGACAGAAAGGCTATTAACATTTGTTCCAGAATATTTAGAATTATACTTACTGAAACTTTTGGCATGAATGTTATTATTTAATTGATCAAGCCTATTGCAAATGATCACAAACATAGTTGGTTTTGATCTCCATATTGAATGGCTGACAGTTGATTTCTGATAGAGGAAGGCAAGAGTTCCCTTATCACTTGGTTAAGTTGAGCACTGCTCAAGCAAGAAATAATTTTTTGGGTATTGCAGCCTATTTCAAAATCAGTTTAAATTAAAGCTGGAGTACAGCAATTTCAACAATAAATTTGTTTAATGTCGTTGTGAGCAACATCGTTATTCAGTAATGCAGGTTACACTTACTAGAAGTTGGAAGTAAAATGTAAGTTTGTTAAATATGTTTATGTAATCTACTTCAATAAGAGTTGACAGTAAAACAATGTCAAATGAGACATGTCAGTTTCCTGAGCAGGTGTTCAATGATCCTTGGGTTGTGCAAGTTTTCAGCTTCATTTTGTATGTGGAAATGTGAGTTTAGTATGACACAAAGTAACAGGACTGCTTACAGTAATCCTTGTGAAGCTGAAAGCAAAGAAAACCCCAATAAATTGCTTGACATTTGCAATATGAAGACTGGAAAATTGCAAATGTCACTCCACTCTTCAAGAAGGGAGAGGAGCAGAAGAAAGGAAACTATAGGCCAGTTAGTCTGACTTCAGTGGTTGGAAAGATCTTGAAGTTGATTATTAAAGATGAGGTCTCAGGGTACTTGAAGGCACGTGATAAAATAGGCTGTTGCCAGTATGGTTTCCTCAAGGGAAAATCTTGCCTGACAAATCAGTTGGAATTCTTTGAAGAAATAACGAGCAGGATAGACAAAGGAGAATTGGTTGTGTACTTGAATTTTCAGAAGGCCTTTGACAAGGTTCCACACATGAGGCTGCTTAACAAGCTACGAGCCAATGGTGTTACTTTGTAAATATTTTTCTGTTAATTTGAGTTACATTTTGTGCAGGTTTCACTGCAATTGAAGTTGGTATCATGAACCAATTTTTGCACAAATCATAGAGTAATACAACAAGGAACCAGGGCCTTTGGCCGAGCTGGTTCATGCTGATCACAGCATCCTCCTTTCTAGTCCCAGTTGCCCGTGTTTAGCCCATAACTCTCCTAGCTTTTCTCTTCCAAATACTTGTCCAAATGCTTTTTAAATGTTGCAATTATATCCACCTCGACCACTTCCTCTGGTAGCTCATTCTAAGTACCCTCTACCCTCTGGGTAAAGAAATTACAGTCGGCCCTCCTAATCCGTGGGGGATTGGTTCCGGGACCCTCCTCCTCCCCCCCCCCCGCGGATACCAAAAAACGCGGATGCTCAAGTCCATTATATAAAATGGTGTAGTATTTGCATATAACCTACGCACATCCTCCTGTATACTTTAAACCATCTCCAGATTACTTATAACACTTAGTACAATGTAAATGCTATGTAAATAGTTGTTATACTGTATTGTTTAGGGAATAATGACAAGAAAAAGGGCTCAAACAACGAGTGCTGGAGAGAGAACCGGGGTTTTCCCGATCCGCGGTTGGTTGAATCCGCGCATGCGGAACCCGTGGATAAGGAGGGCCAACTGTACCTCTAAGTTCTCTGAAACCTCTCCCCTCTTGTATTTGTGCCCTTTAGTTTTGGACTCCCCAACCCTTGGAAAAAAGACCATCACTGTCCACCTCATCTATATCCTTATGGTTTTATAAACTTCTATGAGGTTGCAGTTCATTCTCTTGCATTCCAAGGAATAAAAGTCCCATGGCTAACTTCTAATAATTCAGGGCTTCTATCCAGGTAGCTTCCTTGTAAGTCCCTTCTGTGCCATTTCCAGCTTTAAAATGTCTTCTATAACATGGTGTTCACAGTATCGTAAGTGTGGCCTAACAACGACTTGCATAACTGCCAGATAATGTCCCTACTCCGAAACTAGGTGCCCTGATTGACGAAGGCCAGGATTCTAAACGCCTTCTTAACCATTCCATTTACTTGAGCGGCCACTTCCAGTGAGCTGTGCACTTGTACTCTCAGATCCCTCTGTTCCATGACACTCATCAGTACCCTGTCATTTATGAAGGTCTCTATGAGTACTTCTCTTTGGTATTCACCAATGAGAGGGAACTTGATGATGGTGAGGTCAATATGAGTGAGGTTGATGTTCTAGAGCATGTTGATATTAAGGGAGAGGAGGTGTTGGAGTTGTTAAAATACATTAGGACGGATAAGTCCCCGGGTCTGACGGAATATTCCCCAGGCTGCTCCACAAGGCGAGGGAAGAGATTGCTGAGCATCTGGCTAGGATCTTTGTCCTCGTTGTCCACAGGAATGGTACCGGAGGATTGGAGGGAGGTGAATGTTGTCCCCTTGTTCAAAAAAGGTAGTAGGGATAGTCCAGGTAAATATAGACCAGTGAGCCTTACGTCTGTGGTGGGAAAGCTGTTGGAAAAGATTCTTAGAGATAGGACCTGTGGGCATTTAGAGAATCATGGTCTGATCAGGGACAGTCAGCATGGCTTTGTGAAGGGCAGATCATGTCTAACAAGCCTGATAGAGTTCTTTGAGGAGGTGACCAGGCATGTAGATGAGGGTAGTGTAGTGGATGTGATCTATATGGATTTTAGTAAGGCATTTGACAAGGTTCCACACGGTAGGCTTATTCAGAAAGTCAGAAGGCATGGGATCCAGGGAAGTTTGGCCAGGTGGATTCGGAATTGGCTTGCCTGCAGAAAGCAGAGGGTTGTGGTGGAGGGAGTACATTCTGATTGGAGGGTTGTGACTAGTGGTGTCCCACAAGGATCAGTTCTGGGACCTCTACTTTTTGTGATTTTTATTAACGACCTGGATGTGGGGGTAGAATGGTGGATTGGCAAGTTTGCAGATGACACAAAGGTTAGTGGTGGTGTGGATAGTGTAGAGGATTGTCAAGCATTGCAGAGAGACATTGATAGGATGCAGAAGTGGGCTGAGAAGTGGCAGATGGAGTTCAACCCAGAGAAGTATGAGGTGGTACACTTTGGAAGGACAAATTCCAAGGCAGAGTACAAAGTAAATAGCAGGATACTTGGTAGTGTGGAGGAGCAGAGGGATCTCGGGGTACATGTCCATAGATCCTTGAAAGTTGCCTCACAGGTAGATAGGGTAGTTAAGAAAGCTTATGGTGTGTCAGCTTTCATAAGTTGAGGGATAGAGTTTAAGAGTCGCGAGGTAATGATGCAGCTCTATAAAACTCTGGTTAGGCCACACTTGGAGTACTGTGTCCAGTTCTGGTCGCCTCACTATAGGAAGGATGTGGAAGAATTGGAAAGGGTACAGAGGATATTTACCAGGATGCTGCCTGGTTTAGAGAGTGTAGATTATGATCAGAGATTAAGGGAGCTCGGGCTTTACTCGTTGGAGAGGAGGAGGATGAGAGGAGACATGATAGAGGTGTACAAGATATTAAGAGGAATAGATAGAGTGGATAGCCAGCGCCTCTTCCCCAAGGCACCACTGCTCAATACAAGAGGACATGGCTTTAAGGTAAGGGGTGGGAAGTTCAAGGGGGATATCAGAGGAAGGTTTTTTACTCAGAGAGTGGTTGGTGTGTGGAATGCACTGCCTGAGTCAGTGGTGGAGGCAGATACACTAGTGAAATTTAAGAGACTACTAGATAGGTATGTGGAGGAATTTAAGGTGGGGGTTTATATGGGAGGCAGGGTTTAAGGGTCGGCACAACATTGTGGGCTGAAGGGCTGTACTGTTTTATGTTCTAAATCGGGATTGCTGGGTGGCATGTCTTGCAGGGCCTATTCCACATTCTCTCAATTTAAAAAAAACATTCTAATGCACATGGACTTTGATACTTGAGCGTTTCTACTGACGGTCATGAAATCAATATGAAGCTTCAGTTAAATGCTCTGAATTTGCACAACAGACCTGAAATTTAATATCAAACAATGGCACTAACATATTTGTTGTTAAGTGCGAAAATTTCTCTTGCTCATTTTGCTGTAGCATATGGTGTGTGACTGCTGTAAAAGAGTGTTATTTTTTTCAGGTTTGGTAATATTACATGTGAAAGAACAAATTCTTGTCAAAATTTCAATTGCTTTTATGTAGCAAATAAAGTAAAAGCTGGAATTTTCATTTGATTTTTAAAATTATCGTCAGGTCTAAGTTTTAGATAGAAGTTGTGCTGAATAAAGATCACTGTATTCACATTGGGTTCTTGTGGAGATTTTAGCAGCTACTTCATTGAAGTGGCCACTTTTAGTTCTTTAGGCTGAGTATCCACAGACTTTTTTAAAACCATGAGAGAGTTGGATACCTGCTCTGAATGTAATTCTCCCAGTATATTTTTCTTCTTAAGGCTGCTGAATAATGGATAGCTTGAACCTTGGGTGACCCTTTCTCTCCATTCATTTAAAGAAAGTGATGATAAATGTGTTTCCACTGCCTCCCAGTTAACTCGAATGTAGAACCACCTTTGCTTATTGGTGCTCTGTCATTTGCATTCTGCAGTTTAGCATCCTTTTCACATTTTATTTTGCAGTTTGTTCTTTTTGAAATTTGTAGGCCTAGCATGACAAATATTTTTTGACTTGTTACTGTTACAGTGCTACATAAGCACATTTTTGAGATTGGCACTTGTGAGTTCATTACAACATTGTTTAATCTTTATGGATTAAAAATTGGATTGAATGGATTGAATTGAATTGCATTTTTTAAAATGTAAAACTGGCCGGTTTGTTGTCGAGCTAAATCTGGCTACATGCCAAATCTGCAAGTTAATACCAGGTATCTTCCCAGTTGATCCCATCTTCAATTCACTAAAAAAAAATGCTCCGGACCTCTGTTTCCCTCTCTTGAAGTCTACAGTCAGTTCCTTGGTTTTGCTTGAGGTTGTTGAAATGACATCATTTTGCCAAATTTTCAATCTCTCTCTTGTATGCTGATTCATCACCGCTTTGATTTCAGTGCTTTATGTATTACTAGACAATGGGGTGACCCGTTGGGGCACCCTTTGAGAGAAGGGTAGTGCAGTCTGGGGTGACCAGAATGAAATTTAAATTTTCTTGAATGCTATTGGTACCGCTTTGCTTTGGAAACTGAAGTAGAAAACCTCAGTTTATTAAAGAAGGATGACACGTAGCAAAGCAAATATAGCTGCTCCTCATTTAACGAAGGACACTTTACATCATTAAAATAAGATTTAATTATCTCTTATTGATGGGTGGCAGTTTAGATCAGGGCAGGGTAGTAGGTGTTATTTACATGGACTTTTGAAAGACCTTGACAAGATGCCACATGGGGGACTGGTTCAAAAAAAAATAGTATCCATAGAGTCCATGGCAAATTGGCAGATTGAATCCAAAATTGGTTTGACAGTAGGTGACAGAGTGTGAGGCTAGAGGCTTGTTCTTTGAGATTGGTTGCTTGTAAGTTGTGATATCCCAGATAGATTGCTGGGAGATGGTCTTATCTAGGCAAATGTGGGAGCACAAATAAGGCTATGACATACACCTTGAATGGTAAGGACTTGGGGAGTATTGAGGTACAGAGGAAGCTTGGAGTACATGTCTGTGGATGCTTGAAAGGGGCAAAACAAGATGATGTAGCTAGGAAGGCATATGGAATACTAGCCTTTATTAAACAGGGTATTAAATACAGAAGTAGAGCGATTTTGCTTCAACTTCACAAAACCTTGGTTAGCTGGAGTATGCCATACAATTCTGTTTAGGAAGGTACAGGAAATGTGTTAGTGCTGGAGGATGGAGACTCACTAGGGTGTTCCTGGGATGTGATGATTCAGTTATGAGGCGAGACTGGAGAAGCTGGGTCTGCTCTTCTTTGGAGCAGAGAGCATTAAGAGGGGACATGATTGCAGTATATATTTCTATGAAGCCTATAGATAAGGTAGACTGCAGGAAATATTTCCTCATGTCAGAGATAAATAAAACTAGCTTTAGTGTAAGTGAGAGAGGGATCTAGAGATTAGACGGGAGAAGAGTGTATTCCAGGTATATCCACAGAGTAGGAAGCACCTGGAATGCACTGCCTGTGAGAGTGATTGAAGATGAGTCACTGAGCACATTTAAGAAGTTTCTAGATGAATAATTGAACTGCTTGGGCATAAATGTGGTACAACCTGCAGTTTTCGATAAGGAACATCAATAAAGGTTGGCTTGAGGAGAAATGTTGCTGAATATCTGTAAGGTAGTATACATCAGTAGCTATTCTCACTATTGGTTTTGTCGTGTGGGGTTGCAGGTATTGTTAGGGAGCACTGAGTATATTAACTTCAGAATATTTCTGTTCTCTCTATAATATAAAGATTTTTCTTTGTACTTCTCTAATTTTCTCTTAAATACCAAGATTAATACAGATTCAATGACCACTTTATTGCCTGGTATACCATATTTCATCCTTTGGCAAATTCATTGGTTGCATCTCCTTTTTAATTGTAGACTGGTCTGATTTGCCTTTCACTTATAAAACTTTGTATTAATGACTGGTGTTTGCTATTTGTGTTGTTAACAGCCTGCCATTTCCAGCCCTCCCAATATACTTCATGTCAATACAGTGAAAATTTGAGTTTGAGTATTGAGAAAGAAAACCTATATCAATATGGGAGGGATATTATGTAGCTGTGGCATTTGTATCAATGTTGCTGTATAGTATTGATGTGGCTGGTGTATTTACGGACATCTTCAACCCTATGCTGCGGCATGTGTGATACCCACCTGCTTCAAGTAGTCTTCGATCTCAACAGTGCCCAAGAAGAGTGTGGTAACCTGTTTAAATGACTATTGCCCAGTGGCACTTACATCCACAGTGATGAAGTGTTATGAGACGCTGGTGTTGAAACACATCAGCTCCTGTCTGAGTGGCAACTTGGATCCACTCCAATTCACCTACTGAAGGAACAGGTTTATAGCAGATGCTATCTTGTTCTCTTCATACAACCCTGGAACATCTGGACAGCAAAGGTGCATACATCAGGATGCTCTTTATTGATTACAGCTTGACTTTTAACACCATCCCCTCAAAACTAATCAGTAAACTTCAAGACCCGGGCCTCAATACCCCCTTGTGAAACTGGATCTTGGATTTCCAGTTTTGTAGACCCCAGTCAGTTCAGGTTAACAAAAACATCTCCATAATCTCCATCAACACAGAAGCACCACAGGGATGTGTACTTGGCCTTACTGCTCTACTTGCTTTACACCTATGACTGTATGGCCAAGTACAACTCCAAGTGACACCACTGCTGTGGCTGTATCAAAGGGGGTGATGAATCAGCATACAGGAGGGACGTTGAAAACTTGGCTGAGTGGTGTAATAACAACCTGTCATTCCAAGTCAGTAAGACCAAGGAACTGATAGTAGATTTCAGGAGAAGGAAACCAGACGCCCATGAGCCAGTAATCATCAGATGATCAGAGGTGGAGAGGGTCAGTAACTTTAAATTCCTGGGTGTCACTATCTCAGAGGACCTGTCCTGGACTCATCATATAAATATCATTGCAAAGAAAGCATGATGGTGTCCTCTGCTTTCTCAGGAGTCTGTGGAGGTTTGGCATGTCATCAAAAACCTTGGCAAACTTCTGTGGATGTGTGGTGGAAAGTGTGATGACTGTCTGCATTACGGCCTGGTATGGGAACACCAATGCTTCTGAGTGAAAAAGCCTACATAAGGTGGTTAATTCAGTCCAGTACATCACGGGTAAAACTCTCCCAACCATTGAGCACATCTACATGGAATGCTGATGTATGCTGCTTTTCTACAGCAACAAAGATGCTCACCACCCAGGTCATGCTCTTTTCTTGCTCCCATCAGGTAGAAGGTACAGGTGCCTCAGGACCTGCACCACCAGGTTCAAGAACACAAACAACAGGAATTCTGCAGATGCTGGAAATTCAAGCAACACACATAAAAGTTGCTGGTGAACGCAGCAGGCCAGGCAGCATCTCTAGGAAGAGGTGCAGTCGACGTTTCAGGCCGAGACCTGACGAAGGGTCTCGGCCTGAAACGTCGACTGCACCTCTTCCTAGAGATGCTGCCTGGCCTGCTGCGTTCACCAGCAACTTTTATGTGTGTAGGTTCAAGAACAGTTGCGATTCCTCAACCTTCAGGCTCTTGAATAAAAGTGGATAGCTCCCCTCACTTAAGGACTGCTATATTGTTATATCATGCTTTTGTTGTTTATTTATAACTGCTTTTCCACAGTTTGCTTACGGTTTACAGTTCCTGATGTTTAGTTACTATTCTATAGATTTGCTAAATATGCCTGCAGAAAAATCTCAGGGTATGTACTCTCATAATAAGTTTTACTTTGTACTTTGAACATGGGACGAGTACCTTTGCAACGTCACAATCTGTCACATCTTATGTACGATTAATACTGTTTCATTTTGTTTAACAGGCAAGTACCTGATGCTGTATGATCATGATACAGATCAAACGGCCAGTTTTGACCCTTTGTCCCATTATTTGTTCCTGCTAACAATACAGTAAAATGCTGTATATTACTGCTTTAAAATTATAAGTAATGATCTGATAGGTTATTGCTATGATAGTGTAAGAATGTTGATTCTGTTTGGCATTGGATACAGCAGTTTTTTTTTGTCTGTCAAATGTTAGTCATTGCTTCTGCAGGTTTCATGACAGCATCACAAATATTATCAAATTAATTTGCGAATAAATACTTTAAAAACTGCACCTCTTGCTGTTTTTGCTGCAGATAAAAACAGCTGTTCTCAATGTTTGGGCTCGGATATGAGGACGCAAGTCACAGGATAAATGAAGGTGTTGGTGAAGCACAGCGACAACTTGCTGACCGCAAACAAAGCTATAAACTACTTTATGAATCTTACTTTTTCTCTGAAACAATCACTGCAATCAATAGCCCATAACTTCCCTTTTGGAGTTGAGGTTTTGAACCACCTGCAAGACCTGTCATTTTTGCAGTGTGAACTTGAGCAACAAGCCAATGTTTGGCCATTGCTGGAGCAGACTTGGAGGCAATTCAAAGCAGCAGAACTGAGGCGAAGCAGTGGGGCCTGGGCTCTGAGAGTAGAGAACAATGAGTAGTTTTGGCCAATATAAGCGCCAGGCCAAATGGGAAAGGCAATGGTGTTGGTGCTAGAGTGGAGAGGTGGGCGTGTTCCGGTTGCTGTTCCGCGAGGTTTACCTGTCTCTGCTGAACTGAGGTTGTGGTTTATGACTAACAGGCTCCTGGATCAGGCGCAGTGATGACTGGCTTTGTGGCTGTGGATTCACTTTCATAGCTTCAGTTCTGAAAATTATTTTCTTACTTTTATTGTTTGCACAATTTTATTTTTCCTGCACATTGGTTGTTTGACAGTCTTTCTATTTGGCTTCTTTGTTTTGTGCTGTCTGTATGGAGATGAATCTCAAGGTTGTATATAGTATTTGATAATAAATGTACTTTGAAATAATTGAAGGACAAGGGAATTCAAGTGAGAACTGCTACTCCAGTGTATTAAACTATTGAACAATACCCTAGTATGATAAGATCAACTTTTGTCCTTGCAATCTACCTCAGTTTTGCTCCTTATTGTTTACCTGCACTTTCTCTGTAGCTGTTATGCTTTAATGTGCGTTGTTGTTTTACCTTGTTTTTCCTCAATGCACGGTATAATTATTTGATCAGTACGGATGGTATGCAAGACAAGCTTTTCACTGTAACTTGGTACATGCGACAATTATAAACCAAATCTAATTCCAGTATATTGCAATATTCTGGTCATCAGACAATGCAAAAAAAAATAGCCTTGTAAAATTATTGGGCTCCAACCCTTTATTCACATAAATGAGTATTACAACCAGGGATTTTGATCAATTTAACTGTGAATTTTTAATTGTGAATCACATGTCCCTTTGTTCCCAACAGTTTAGTCCAAAAATTAGGGAAAATTGTAAAGCATGAAAAACAAAAAAAATCAAAAAATGAAAGCAACACACATCAAAGTTGCTGGTGAACGCAGCAGGCCAGGCAGCATCTATAGGAAGAGGCGCAGTCGACGTTTCAGGCCGAGACCCTTCGTCAGGACTTTTCAGGCCGAGACCCTTCGTCAGGACCTTCGTCCTGACGAAGGGTCTCGGCCTGAAACGTCGACTGCGCCTCTTCCTATAGATGCTGCCTGGCCTGCTGCGTTCACCAGCAACTTTGATGTGTGTTGCTTGAATTTCCAGCATCTGCAGAATTCCTGTTGTTTGCGTCAAAAAATGAAATATCAGTAGTTCTGATATATTAATTCTGCCTTTGCTCAGTACTTAGTTGAATCACCTCTCACAGCTATTGCAGCCAGAAATCTTTTTTGGATAAGTCTCTATTAGCTTTGCACAACGTGATGGAGCAAGATTTGCCCATTTTTCCTTGCAAAATTGTTCAAGCTGTGCCAGGTTAACTGGGGAGTGACGGTGGACAGCAATCCTGTCCAGAGATGTTCAATCAGGTTAGGGTCAGAACTCTGACCGGGCCCCTCAAAGACATTAATTTTCTTCATTTGCAGCCACTCCATGGTTGCTCTGGCAGTGTGCTTTGGGTTGTTGTGCTCTTGAAAGACTAACTTCCTCCCCAGTTTAAGGTTTCTGGCGAAGGCTTGCAGGTTTTCTCTATGTTTAGCAGCATTCATCTTCCCATCAATTCTGACCATATTTCCAGCCCCTGCTGCTGAAAAACATCCCCATTGCATGATGCTAGCTCCACCATTCTTTGCAAGAGGGATGGTATTACCTGGCTGCTGCACAGCATTAGATTTACACCACATGTACTGTTTAGCGTAAAAAGTTCCACTTTAGCCTCATCTAACCGCAAGACCTTCTTCCACATCTTTAAAGCATCTTCTAAGTGACGTTTTGCAGTCTTTATGGGCAAGGATATGTTTTTTTTTTGCCAGGCTTCTACCTTCCCATTCTTCCATTAATACCCTTTTTGTGGCAGGCCCTGGAACAGGAGTTCCCAACCTGGGGTCCACAGACCCCTTGTTTAATGGTATTGGTCCATGGCATAAAAAAGGTTAGGAATCCCTGCTGTGGAGATTGTGGAGTCATGCACATCACCTCCAGTTGCAGCACTGACTTTTGTGGCTCACTCAGTGACTTGTTGTCACAGTAGCCTCTTTTACAAGTGCCGTTCTTCTTTCGACGACTAAGTTTAGAGGGGTAGACTGACCTAGGCAGTGTGGCCGTGGTTGCATGTTTTTCCACTTTTTCAGGATGATCTCTGAGGTATGTTCGTTGCCTTTGAGTTGGTCTTATACCCTTCCCCAGATTTGTGCTTCTCTATTATCATTTCTCCAGCTTGTTTTGAATGCTCTTTTGTCTTCATTTTGGTTTGGTCTATTCAAAATTTAACAGATGGTGGGAGGAGAAGATGGTGGCGCGACGCAGCGCGCGCGGCCTCTCTGGTCATATTTGTTAAATAGGGGCCGTGCACAATTCTGATTTGATGGAGACAGACATGAGAAGCACGGAGGAACATCTGGAGAAACTTCTGAAATGCCCAGTTCGCTGCGGCTGCTACTGTGCGATCGAGAATCTCCGGAGGGAAGGCCCCAAATCCTCAGCTTTGCCTGCTGCTGGCGGCCGGGGTTGGGGTCGAAGCGCTCGGCAGAGATGGTGCTTGGTGTCGGAGGGTTGGTCGGAGGCTCGAAGTTTTCGGACAACTCAGAGTCGGACTTTGGTCGGGTGCTTCCGGGATGCTGCATTGGCAAGTTTGCGGCGCTGGAAGCTCATGGCAGGGAGAATTTTCTTCCTTCTCCCGTCTGCGTGAGATGATGGGACTTTTGCGAGACTGAACTTTTTTTTACCATGCCCAGTATTGCTTGCAGTGTTGTAACTATATGTTATAATTATGTGGTTTTTGTCAGTTTTTCAGTCTTGGTCTGTCTTGTGTTTCTGTGATATCACACCGGAGGAACATTGTATCATTTCTTAATGCATGCATTACTAAATGACAATAAAAGAGGACTGCGTGTCCTCATAATCTAAATCTATTGTTGGATGTTAAAGAGAGAAGGGGTATTCGTTCTTATGAATTAATTGAAAACAGTTGATCCTCCAATTTTCTACATCAAAAAATAAGATGAGTTGGTAAGGCAATAGTATATTGCACCTGAGGAAAGTTAGTGTGGTAATTACTTCTACCTCACAATTTTAATTTTTAGTAAATTGACAAGTTTTGGATTTTTCCTTTTGATTTGACGTGATGCACCATGTTTTGTGGATTAGCCTAAAAAGAAAATAGTTGTGGGGGCCAAATACCTTTTCAAAGCACTGTATTTTTAATTTGCATTTCTGTTGGCAGTGGATTACCTGAAAGAAAGGATAATTGTACAATTAGATAAAAGCTATGATTTTGTTTTCTTCCATCTTTATTTCCTTTTGAGTATGATTCCTGCCTCTTCAAATTATTAATTTAGGTTTGGAGGTTTTAACTCTACATTAGTTATGCAAGGATTATGTTAGCTTCAAAAATATCTTTTAATATAATTGCTGCTTAACACTACTAGGAACTAACTATTTGAACATATTTCATAAATGTTTGCAGGAAAGAAACCAGACTCAGAAAAGACTGATGAGAAGAAGAAGAAATTGATATCACCACCATTGCCTACAACGCCACAGTTCCAGGTGGGTGTACTGAAAAATTAAAATGGTGTGCTGGAGAGAGCAAAATACTACAATACTACAAACCTGAAATAACAGAAAATGCTAGAAAGAAACAAGGTCAGACAGCACCCATGGAGAAAGTAACAGATTTAATTACTGGCAAAAATATTCCTAGGAAAAATACTTTGTGCTAAGATGGTAAAGTTCATGAATTAAGTCCCTGATAAACTTGTGATCTTAATCTTAGGATGAGAAAAAGCATTTTAACCTTTTGAAATTCATTGTGAGGTCATGATACAAGTATGTTTTGTTTGCGACTACATGACATGAATTTTTCATTCCTTTACCCAATGTTTCCATTATCTTTACTAAAATGTGGGATTTTGTTGTGGATGCAAAGAACCAATCTGGACTTGTTCAGTGCTGTATGTATCGTGTCTCTCCCATTTACAGTAGTTGTTTCCCAGTTAGACCTATTGAAATTGCTTCTCTGCTGGCTCAGATGTTTAAAATTCTGAATGGTGAAAATGAATCCATCCTTCTCAGTGAGGTGCCTGTCTCAAACCTTAGTTCACACTCGGTTTATTTCTATAGGTGAAAAAAGGGGCACTTTGAATCCAGCAAAGAAAATTATTTCAAAGTAAACATTGATCCCTCGATAGAAACTAGGAAAATAATAATGGGATAAAGGAATTACAGAAATGTTAAATAATACTTTTGTGTTTGTCTTTGTAGTCAAGACAATAAATGCATTTCACAGTTAGCATGTAATCAATAAGTATTTAAACAACTAATATTTCCAGAGAAAATGGGTCTAATCAATTTGAGAAAGAGCTGACAAGTGATAGTGGATGCATTGCTTATAATTGTCCAAAAGTCTGAATTCTGAATACTGTATTCAAGAACCCAAGCAAAAGTGAAGGAAATCAACAGGCCTTTGAATTGATATGATATTGATCACTGGGAAATTGCCGAAAATTTTCATAAGAAAGCTGATATAAGAAAAGTAATGGGTTTATCGTGATTAGGCAGTCATTATGATTGTATACAGGTTTCCCCCGCCATCCGAAGGTAGAGTGTTCCTGTGAAACGGTTCGTAAGCCGGAATGTCGTAAAGCAAAGAAGCAATTACCATTTATTTTTATGGGAAAAATTTGTGAGTGTTCACAGACCCAAAAATAACCTACCAAATCATGCAAATATCACACAAAACCTAAAATAACAGTAACATATAGTAAAAGCAGGAATGATATGATGAATACACAGCCTATATAAAGTAGAAATACTTTTCCACAATCATTGCCTGCACTGTTCTGTGTAGTGAAAATCTCACACAAGCACTGTTAGCAAAAATACTCTCTCCAGTAACCTTTAAGCTAGAAAGCTGCCAAATCATACCAAATAACATGTAAAAATACACAGCCGATATAAAGTAGAAATAGTGTATGTACAGTGTAATATCACTTACGGGACTTGGGAAGACATCGAGCACACTGATGATGGTGTGTTCAGCTGAGTTGTCGGAGGTTGGGGTGGTGCAGTGGCCCCCACCCTCCGGGCAGTGACCCGATACCGATCCGCGAAGCATGCAGGGGTACAGCAGTAGCCGGGACGCAGACAGCACACCTTAAGAAAAAAGCCGAAATAAACAAGCTAATTAATTAGGTGCCGCCCGGCACATAATTGTCGGTCCAGATCAGAGGCGATTGCCGATTGCGTCGCCTCTGATCTGGGCCGACATTTACGTGCTGGGCGGCACCTAATTAATTAGCATGTTTATTTCGGCCTTTTTCTTAAAGATGTGCTGGGTGCCTCCCGGCTACGGTTGCATTCTCCGCGAATCGGTAACTGCGGCCTGGGGGTTGGGGTGGTGGGACACTGGGGTGTCATCTCATCGCGTCTGTTTCCATTAGGGCAGGCAGGTCGTCATCTTCTATGACTGCCGGCCTCAATGTCGAAGGTCGAGGTTCGTCGTCTGCTGTGGAAGGCTTGAAAAACGACAGTATGCTTGACTGCTGAGCCTCGTGCATTTTTCTATCATACAGTTCTTTGTAAGCACTCAAACCATCTTGCAAATATGCCCTAAACTGACGTACCCTTTCAAAATTAAAGTCATACTTTATCATTGCAGCGAAAATCTCATGCAGTTGCTTCACGTTCAGTTCCTGGATGACTTCACTTTCACTACTGCATTCGATTGTTATCCTTTCCTCTTCCAATTGCATCAGCTCTTCATTTATCAGTTCTTGGTCATGGGATGCCAAAACCTCTTCAACATCATCTTCGTCAACTTCCACAAGTCAAACTCACTTTGTCCTTACTTGGTTCACCACGATCGAAACGCTTAATTATGTCTAGTTTTGCACCAAGTGTAACACCCTTACGAGCTCTTATAGGCTTTTCCGATACCTTAAAACTCATCTTGCTAACGGCTGCTCACAGGCACGTGTTTAAGCAATGCCGGCGAGAATGCCGTTCCGAATCCGGGGGAGAGCGGCTGCTCGGGGCGTGAGCTGCCTTTTTTTTTCGCGGGCTGCTTTTTTTCGTAACAGTGAAAACGCCTTCTGTTGGCAAAAACAGGGAAGTAATGTAGGTCTTTCGTAACAGTGAGGTTTTGTAAAGCGAATGTTTGAAAAACGGGGGCCACCTATACAGCAGAATATGTAACCAACAAATTTATCAGAGTTCTTTGACAGTATAATCCTATTGTGGATAAAGTGAAACCTGCAGATGTATTTAGATTTCAAAATGACAAATGAAAAGGTTTAGAGGATCATGTCGATGTATATTTCAATTCTGCGAAATGGTGCTGATTGGTATATAAAGATAGTCAAATTAAGTTGTGAGGATACTTGAGTCTGCAAAGGGACATAAGCAGGTTAAGTGAACGTGCAAGAGTGTCTGATGGAGTATTATTTGAGGAAATTATCCACTTCCATAAGAGTAGAAAAATTCTGAATTATCTCAACACTGAGATGTTAGGGAGTGGAATGTGTATCCTTGTGAAGGGAAATAGGCTACAAGGTAAAGGAAAAATTGCTGCAGCTGTACAGAGCTTTGAAGATACACCTGTAGTACTACATATAATTCTGGTTAACCAATGGGAGGATCCTTCCCTGCAGTGCAGGTTCTTTGCACTATGAGGTTATTTTTGAGGAAAAGTAGTCTTTGCTGAGTTCTTTAGGAAAAATCAGGCATGATCTCACTGAAGTGCAAAATTCTGAAGCTACTGGGCGGGATTGATGTTGTGCGGATGAGGTAACTTCAAGATAAAACATTGCCCACAATATTGAGCTGAAGAGATTTTTTTTCTCTTTATAAGGTACCCAGAAGAGTGGGTGACAAGTGATTAATTCTGGCCTGACTGCTTTGAACTGTGGGAATTTTGAGAGGGAACTGAAGCTGATGAATACTAGTGTATAGCATGGTTTTGATGTTGTTTTGCCTTGTTTAACAGGTTGAAAATTCTATTAAAAAAATAGAAAGGTGGAAATAAGGGCAGGAACCCAGGCAATAAGAAGAGAAAAGAAATAAAACCAAAGAAAGCAGCAAATGCTTGAAGGCAGCAGGATACAGTAGATAAAAATGCGTGAGAGAATTGCACTGAATAGTTAGCTAAATGGGAGAGGGATAGAAAGAAATTGAGAAGTTGGAGGAAAAATAGGTTATTTTAAGATATCATTGTTTGCGTACAAGAAGAAAATCAAAAGCAAACTGTGTAAGATTAATTCCATGAACTCCCCTGAATTTTCACGGCAGCAATTTTGTTCATGAATGAAGTTATCCTAAATGATTTTCAGTTATTTTGACAGATGTCTCAATTAATTCTTCATGAGAACTTCAAAGCATTTAATCTATAAGTATCGAGCAACATTTTCCTCCAAATATTTAATTATCTTGCTTGCAAATGAATATATTATAGTTTAAACAATTATTATGTCCCCCTCTTTGGAGTAGAAAGGAAAGCATTATAGGTGACCCAAATGGTTGATATTGTACAGTGTGATAAATTTGGTTCATGTATATGCTTTACTAAATATTTACTAAATTGAGTCAATGTGAGATTTGTTGTGGACACAATTATTGTTTGGATTTGGCCACATTTTCAGTTTTAACTTCTCTTAACACAACTAGACCATAAGATATAGGAACAGAATTATGCCCATCTGCTCTATTGTTCCATCATGGTTGATTTATTATCCTTCTCAGCCTCATTCTCCTGCCTTCTCTCCTTAACTTTTGACAGCCTGACTGACCAAGAGCCTATCAACCTCTGCTTTAACTATACTCAATGACTTGGCCTCTACAGCCATCCACGGTAATGAATTCCACAGATTCACCACCCTTAGGCTAAAGAAATTCCTTCTCACCTCTGTTCTAAATGGATGTTGGTCTTCTGAGGCTGTGCCCTCTAGCCCTAGACTTCACCTTCCTCACAGACAGGACCCAGGCTGTAAAAACAGGGGACAAGCTCTCCTCTACAATCACTCTGAGCACCGGTGCCCCACAGGGCTGTGTACTCAGCCCCCTGCTGTACTCACTGTACACCCATGATTGTGTAGCCAAGTTTCCATCGAACTCTATATTTTGCTGATGACACAACAATTGTAGGCTGTATCTCGGGTAATGATGAGTTTCAGTACAGAGAGGAAATTAAGAACCTGGTGGCATGGTGCGAAGAGAATAATCTATCCCTCAACGTCAGCAAGACGAAGGAATTGGTTGTTGACTTCAGAAGGAGTAGCGGATGACACAACCCAATTTACATCGGTGGTGCACAACTGGAACAGGTCAGAAGCTTTAAGTTCCTCAGGGTCAATATCACAGATGACCTGACTTGGTCCAACCAAGCAGACTCCACTGCCAAGAAGGCCCACCAGCGCCTTTACTTCCTGAGAAAGCTAAAGAAATTTGGCCTGTCCCTTAAAACCCTCACTAATTTTTATAATTGCACCGTAGAAAGCATTCTTCTAGAGTGCATCACAACCTGGTATGGAAGTTGTCCTGTCCAAGACCGGAAGAAGCTGCAGAAGATCATGAACCCGGCGCAGCACATCACACAAACCAATCTTCTGTCCTTGGACTCACTTTACACCACACGCTGTCGGAGCGGTGCTGCCAGGATAATCAAGGACACGACCCACCCAGCCAACACACTTTTCGTCCCTCTTCCCTCCGGGAGAAGGCTCAGGAGCTTGAAGACTGGTACGGCCAGATTTGGGAACAGCTTCTTTCCAACTGTGATAAGACTGCTGAATGGATCCTGACCCGGATCTGGGCCATACCCTCCAAATATCCGGACCTGCCTCTCGGTTTTTTTGCACTACCTTACTTTCCATTTTCTATTTATGATTTATAATTTAAATTTTTGATATTTACTATCGATTTATACTCCAGGGAGCAGGAAGCGCAGACTTAAATATCGCTGTGATGATTGTACGTTCTAGTATCAATTGTTTGGTGACAATAAAGTATAGAATATAAAGTGGACTCATCCCCTCCATATCCACTCTGTCTAGGCTTTTTGATATTTGATGGGTTTCAATGAGATTTCCCTCCCTCCCCCCCACCCCCCATTCTACTAAGCTCTAGCGAGTACCAGAACCATCAAATGCTCTTTGTATGTTAACTCGGTATCATTCTCGTGAATCTCCTGTGGACCCTCTCGTGCCATGTTTCCTTTGATAAGGGGCCCAGAAACTGCTCACAGTACTCCCAAGTGCGATCTGACCAATGACATACAAAACCTTAGCATCACAACCTTGCTCTTGTATTCTGGTCCTCTCGTAATGAATGCTAACTACTGAAGTCAGGCTAGCTGACCTATAATTTCCTTTCTTCTGCCTTCCTCCCTTCTTAAAGAGTGGAGTGACTTGCAATTTTCCAGTTCTCTGGAGCCATTCCGGAACCTAGTGATTTTTGGAAGTTAATTGCTAATGCGTCCACAATCTCTGAAGCTGCCTCCTTCAGAACTCTCAGGTGTAGTCCATCTGGTCCAGGTGACTTGTCTACCTTCCTCTACTCTCTCATGCCTATATAATTTCCTTTACTCCACTGATGCATCTGACTCTCGCTTCTCTCAAACTGCAGGGTGAATTCTATCACATTATAATACTGCGTCCTAAGAGTTCCTTTACCTTAAGCACTCTAATCAAATCTGGTTCATTGCACAACGCCCCACCCAGAATTGCTTTTCCCCAATGGGCTCAACTACAAACTGCTATAAAAAGCCATTTCGCCATTCTACAAATTTCCTCTTGGGATCCAGCACCAACCTTATTTACCCATTCTATATGCATATTGAAATCTCCCATGACAATCGTATCATTGCTTTTATTACGTGCCTGTTCTATTTCCCATTGAAACTTATATCCTACATCCTGGCTGCTGTTCGGATGCCTGTACATAACTCCCATTAGGGTCATTTTACCTGTTGGAGTTTCTTAACTCTACCCACAAAGGTTCTACACCTTCTGATTTTAAATATCCCCTTTCAAAGGATTTGATTTCATTTGTTACCGACAGAGCCATCCCACCCCCTCTACCTGTCCACCTACCTGTCTGTCTGTTCGATACAAGGTGTATCCTTGGACGTTGTTTCCAACTCTGATCTTCTTCCAACCACTTTTCTGTGATTCCCACAATGTCATACCTGCTAATCTTTACCTGTGCTATAAGATCATCTAGCTTATTCTGTATACTGCGTACATTCAAATATAGCACCTTCAGTCCTGTATTCATCACCTTTTTCGATCACTTCACCTTCTCCTATTTTCTGCAATTTTGCTCTATCATCTGCCTGTCCATCCTCATAGTTTCATTACACAATGCATTGTTTTGTATATCAACTGCTCCATCATCCTATCACCCCAGTTCCCATAAACCCTACAAACATAATTTTGCTCTAGCAAAACTGCCCACAAGAATACTGCACCGCCCCACCCCCATTTGGGTTCAGATATAACTGTGTCAGATTTGCACTGAATTTTCTCTTTCCTGGCATTTTGGTCATCTATTCAGAATAATTCTGTTCTATTGAGGTGCAGTTCCTTGTGAGAGGAAGCTGGGTGCTTTTCTAATCCACATCCAACCTTAGTGTTATACGTCAATAGATTATATAAACCTAATCCTGACTGCATTATGAATCTATATATGCATTACAAGCTGAGTCAGAAGTTGGGGTCCAACATCACCGAGGACTATTTCAATGCAACTTGATCGTTTTCACATGAACAGCAAACTCGGAAAAGAAACTCAATTTGAGTCTTTGCATTTTCAGTGAAATTGTAATTGACATATCTCACCAAGGAACTAATTTCTGTTTTAAAAGAAAAACTTTTCCCAATACAGGTGTCCCCCGCTTTTCGAACGTTTGCTTTACGAAACCTCACTGTTACGAAAAAAGCAACACGCGAAAAATTGCCGGCGTGCGAAAAAAAAAAGCAGCGCGTGCCCCGAGCAGCTAAGCTCCTCCCCCGGAACTGCATTCTAGCCACCATTGCTTAAACACGTGCTTTATCTCGATTTATTTTGTGCATCCGTCAACAAGATGAGTTCGAAGTTATCGGAAAAGCCTAAAAGAGCTCATAAGGGTGTTACACTTAGCGTAAAACTAGACATAATTAAGTGAACGAAGCAAGGACATCGTCCGCGCGTTGAACTTGCCTGCATCCACCATTCGCACTATTTATACGCAGAGAGAAAAAATCTTGAAAGCTGCCGATGTTACTGTTGGTTCTGCTCGTAGCAAAGTGGTCTCTCTTAGTCGGCATCCAGTAATGGATAAAATGGAAAGTCTATTGCTTGAGTGGATTGATGGGTGTACAAAACATGGTGTTCTTTTAAGTTATCTTATACTTAAGGAGAAATCAGTCAGTCTTTTTAATAAGCTGAAACAGAAAGCACTGGCCGATGGTGATGAAAGTATTGCGAAAGTGGAATTTAAAGGTAGTCACGGGTGGTTTGATCGGTTTCTGAGGCGAGGGCAGCTTCATAGTTCAACGTTTACTGGAGAGAGTGCTTCGGCTGACACTGAAGCTGCCGAAAGGTTTCCCAGCAGAACTGAAGAAAATAATTACAGAAGATGGTTATTCGTATAAGCAAGTGTTTAACTGTGACAAAACTGCAGTTTATTGGAAAAAATTGCCGAGTAAGACATTTATTTCGAAAGAAGAAAAGCAGGCTAAGGGACACAAGGCATCGAAGGACAGGTTTACCCTAATGCCTATTATTAACGCCACTAAGCCTCTACTAGTGTACCATTCAGAAAATCCGAGGGCACTTAAAGGCATTGATAAGAAAACACTTCCCGTTGTGTTCCGTTCACATCCAAGCAGTTGGAACACCCAAGTGCTTTTTTCTGAGTACATGAGCAGATACGTTAGTCTTTCTGTTGAAAAATACTGTAGAGAAAATAACCTCGATAAATAGGTGCCTTGTGATTGTCGATAATTGTGCTGCTCATCCGCCTGACATTACCGAGTATGGCTGTAACATTCGTGTTGCGTTCTTACCGCCAAATACCACATCGTTGCGACAGCCGTGTGATCAAGGCCTAATAGTCACAATTAAGGCTTACTATACGCAAAATGTGATGCATTTTATTGTAAGTGCTATTGACAGAGAGGGCAACTGTGAAGCATCTTTGCGAGAGGTCTGGAAAGACTACAATATAAAACTGGCAATCGCCTACATTGGAGATGCTCTCGCTAGGCTAACAGTCTCGATGAGAAACGGCGTTTGGAGGAAACTATGTCCCGAAGCAGTGAACGATTTTAAAGGCTTCGAATCATTAACAATAAATACGACAATAGTGGGGAGGCTGGGTTTGTGGAAGTTAACGAAGATGATGTTGAAGAGGTTTTGGCATCCCATGACCAAGAATTGACAGATGAAGAGCTGATGCAATTGCAAGAAGAAAGGATAACAATCGAAACCGAACACAGTAGCGAAAATGAAGTCGTCCAGGGACTGAACATGAAGCAGTTGCGTGAGATTTTCGCTGTGATTGACAACGCTGCAATGATTGCAGAAAAGTCTGACTTTAATTTTGAAAGGGCACGTAGGTTTAGAGCAGGTTTGCAGGATGTTTTGAGTGCTTACAAAGAACTGTATGATCTAAAAATGCGCGAGGCTCAGCAGTCAAGTATACTGTCGTTTTTCAAGCCTTGCACATCAGCCACAGCAGACGACGAACCTTGACCTTCGACATCGAGGCAGGCAGACATAGAAGAAGATGACCTGGCTGCCCTATTGGAAATAGACTACAATGAGATGACACCCCAGTCTCGTCTCCTCTACCTCCCACCACCCCAATTTCCGACGACTCAACCTAAAACACCATCCCAATTCCCGTAAGTGAAACTACACTGTACATACATTATTTCTACTTTATATAGGTTGTGTATTTTTGTGTTATTTAGTATGATTTGTTATTTGGTATGATTTGTTAGCCTCATAGCTTAAAGGTTACTGGAGAGAGTGCTTCTGTCGAGAGCGTCTGTGCCGACAGTGCTTCCACCGACAGCGCATGTGTGAGATTTTTGCTGTGCTAGACTGTGCTTCAACGATTGCAAAAAGTATTTCTACTTTATATGGGCTGTGTACTTTTGTGTTATTTAGTATGATTTGTTATTTGGTACGATTTGGCAGCCTCCTAGCTTAAAGGTTACTGGAGAGAGTGCTTCTGCCGAGAGAGCGCGCACGTGAGATTTTCGCTGCGCTAGACAGTACTTCAATGATTGCAAAAAGTATTTCTACTTTATATAGGCTGTGTATTTATCATATCATTCCTGCTTTTACTATATGTTACTGTTATTTTAGGTTTTATGTGTTATTTGGCATGATTTGGTAGGTTATTTTTTGGGTCTGGAAATGCTCACAAACTTTTCCCATATTAATAAATGGTAATTGCTTCTTCACTTTACGACATTTCGGCTTACGAACCGTTTCATAGGAACGCTCTACCTTCGGATGGCGGGGGAAACCTTTACGTTGTTATGCAGTAGTACTAATTTTTCTCTTATTAATCAATATCGGCGTGTATTTAATGCCCTACATGTTTTCATACATAAAATAAATGTATAAAATAAAGTAATTATCAATTTGCTCTTAAGAAATTGCCCAGCCAGTGGATCTACTCTCGGCTGTAGTGGCCTATGTTAAATCCTCATCTTTGATGCTGACTGCGTGGAATTGGTACATTCTGCCCGTGACTGCACAGGTTTCTCTTAGTGCTCCCATTTCTACCCACATCCCATGTATGAGAGTGGCTGTGGTAAATTGCCCTGAATGTGTAGGTGATGTTTGTGTAATGTTTGACTCTCTGATGTTTTTTCCTTTAGTCTTACTATGTTCAGATGGGAAGTCTGTATTCGTTATTTCATTCACAGAAATGTTAAAATATTATTAGTTTGATTGGTTAGAAGGTAAATTGTACTTCACTGTTAAGAGCAAAAGCTTTTAAGTTTGCTTTTTATGCATTTTGATTTTATTACGTTTCCTTTTAAATTTCTCTTTGTAGCTTGTTTGCACTAGTCTTGATGAACTCAGGGAACTTATTGCCAAAATGGAAGGAGAGCTCAAAGAACTGGAAAATAATAAGAAGAAATCGGTAAGTCACTGGTTTTCTTATTCTGTGAATCCAGATACGAAAATCAAAAGTTCTCTAACAAAACATTGACCCTGCTCATGATTTATTTTGGATTTGTTGACTGGACTGGATGGTGTGGTTTATTTTTAAAGATTTCCTCCAGAATCAATTTATAAGCTGTTTTGCAGCTTCGCACGACATAAATGCGTGTATTTGTTAAGTTTAGAAGTCACGAATGAAAAACAAATTTTCTGTAAAAGAATAGGACTGTATAATTTTGTAACAGTGCTTTCTGTTGATGCACATTGTATTGTGCATTTTGGATTTGAAACGCATGTTATGTGCATGTTTTAGAATGGTCAAAATGTTGTAAAAGTAGCTCAAATTTAAGTTTTTTTTAGTTTTAACTCCTCTTTGTTTTTAGGTAGGTTGCTGTTGTTTTGATACTTCCCTAGACAAGACTTCTAATTTCTAGAAGTGGAATTGATGGTTATATAATTAACAATTGGGGTCATCATCGTGCTCCAGAAATTAGTTGATTCAGCAGCTCAAGAGTAATTGTAGAGGAACTATATTTATTGATAATGTGTGCTGTTAATACCCAATCAGTTACAATTTGATAACTAAAACATTGGGCTTACAAAATCACATAATTCTTTCATTATGGCTAAAATATATAACTTTTGTTATTTACAGGAAAAATGGTTTTACAGGCGACAAGCTTTAAAAGATTTGCATAGTACCCTAGGACGACTGTTGAATGAACTGTTACCATGGGAACCAAAGCTAATCAAGGCTTATCAGAGAAATCGGTAATTTTTGCATTTTATGTGCATTTTCCTTATGTATGCTAATTTCTTCGCTTCATTGAAAGAAAATAGTCATGGTGAGGAGTGGTTTTGGTGCTCTGAGGTAGTGGGTCCAAGTGACTTTCTAGAAACAAATAAGTAGCAACATCAAAATCACAAACACGAGGAATACTGCAGATGCTGGAAATTCAAGCAACACACATCAAAGTTGCTGGTGAATGCAGCAGGCCAGGCAGCATCTCTAGGAAGAGGTACAGTCGACGTTTCGGGCCAAGACCCTTTGTCAGGACTAACTGAAGGAAGAGCTAGTAAGAGATTTGGAAGTGGGAGGGGGAGATCCAAAATGATAGGAGAAGACAGAAGGGGGAAGGGATGGAGCCAAGAGCTGGACAGGTGATTGGCAAAAGGGATATGAGAAGATCATGGGACAGGAGGCCCAGGGAGAAGGAAAAGGGGGAGGGGGGGGAAACCCAGAGGATGGGCAAAAAGTATAGTCAGAGGGACAGAGGGAGAAAAAGGAGAGAGGGAGAAAGAATGTGTGTGTGTATATAAATAAATAATGGATGGGGTACGAGGGGGAGGTGGGGCATTAGCAGAAGTTAGAGAGGTCAGTGTTCATGTCATCAGGTTGGAGGCTACCCAGACAGAATACAAGGTGTTGTTCCTCCAACCTAAGTGTGGCTTCATCTTTCCAACATATTATTCTCCGTAACTTCCGCCACCTCCAACGGGATCCCACCACTAAGCACGTCTCCCCCCCCCCCACTTTCTGCAGGGATTGCTCCCTACGTGACTCCTTTGTCCATTCGTCCCCCCCATCCCTCCCCACTGATCTCCCTCCTGGCACTTTTCCTTGTAAGCGGAACAAGTGCTACACGTGCCCTTACACTTCCTCCCTTACCACCATTCAGGGCCACAGACAGTCCTTCCAGGTGAGGCGACACTTCACCTGTGAGTTGGCTGGGGTGATATACTGCGTCCAGTGCTCCCAATGTGGCCTTCTATATATTGGTGAGACCCGGCGCAGACTGGGAGATCGTTTTGCTGAACACCTACGCTCTGTCTGCCAGAGAAAGCAGGATCTCCCAGTGGCCACACATTTTAATTCCATATCCCATTCCCATTCTGATATGTCTATCCACGGCCTTCTCTACTGTAAAGATGAAGCCACACTCAGGTTGGAGGAACAACACCTTATATTCCGTCTGGGTAGCCTCCAACCTGATGGCATGAACATTGACTTCTCTAACTTCCGCTAATGCCCCACCTCCCCCTCGTACCCCATCCATTATTTATTTATATACACACATTCTTTCTCTCTCTCTCTCCTTTTTCTCCCTCTGTCCCTCTGACTATACCCCTTGTCTATCCGCTGGGTTTCCCCCCCCTCCCCCTTTTCCTTCTCCATGGGCCTCCTGTCCCATGATCCTCTCATATCCCTTTTGCCAATCACCTGTCCCGCTCTTGGCTCCAACCCTCCCCCTCCTGTCTTCTCCTATCATTTTGGATCTCCCCCTCCCCCTCCCACTTTCAAATCTCTTACTAGTTGTTCCTTCAGTTAGTCCTGACGAAGGGTCTTGGCCGGAAACGTCGACTGTACCTCTTCCTAGAGATGCTGCCTGGCCTGCTGCATTCACCAGCAACTTTGATGTGAGCAACATCAAAATGTCCATATTTCCTCTCATGGAATGCTTTGGTCTAAGCCTGTTTTCTTTCTCACTTGTGTTTAAGGTTCTTTTCAATTATTTAATGACTTTCTGAAAATTATAGAGCCAGTCAGTACACCAGAAACAGCTTTGTGATGTATTGCTGCAGATTCCAGGAAAATTACTTTCACTTAAATAGCTTTTGAAATTATTTTATTGTTATGCACCCTGGCTATTTTTATTTAGTCATCAAAAGGCATCTAGGAATACAATTCATGTTTACTCACCAGATGATGATTGGCTTATTAGCATTATTTTTTTTTAAGCCAGCTTTGAAATCGTCTTTGTATGATGGAGTGAGTACTGATATGTGTGTTTGTGCAACTAGACCATAAGACACAGGAGCAGAATTAGCCCATTTGGCCCATCGAGTCTGCTCCGCCATTAAATCATGGCTCCCCTTCCTTTTTCTCCTTCTCAATGCCATTTCCTGGCCTTCTTTGATGCTATGTCCAATCAAGAACCTATCAATCTCTGCCTTAAATACACCCAATGACCTGGCCTCCACAGCTGCATGTGGTAACAAAATCCACAAATTCACCACCCTCTGACTAAAGAAATTTCTCTGCATCTGTTTTGAATGGATGCCCCTCTATTGCGAGGCTGTGCCCTCTTGTCCTAGACTCTCCCACCATGGGAAACATCCTTTCCACATCCACTCTGTCTACTTGGCCTTTCAACATACAAAAGTTTTCAATGAGATACCCCCTCATCCTTCTGAAGTCCAGCAAGTACAAACCCAGAGCTGTCAAATGTTCCTCGTATGATAACCCTTTCATTCCTGGAAAACCATCCTTGTGAACCTCCTCTGGAACCCTCTCTAATGCCAGCACATCTCTTCCAAGATGAGGAGCCCAAAACTGTACATAATACTCAAGGTGAGGCCTCACCAGTGCCTTAAAGCCTCAGCATCACATCCCTGGTCTTGTATTCTTGAAATGAATGCTAACATTGCATTTGCCTTCTCCACCTCCACCTCAACCTGCAAACTAACCTTTAGGGTGTCTACACAAGGACTCCCAAGACCCTTTGCATCTCAGATTTATGGATTTTCTCCCCGTTTATTTCTACTACCAAAGTGCATGACCATGCATTTTCCAACATTATATTTCATTTGCCACTTTCTTGCCCATTCTCCTAATCTGTCTAAGTCTTTCTGCATCCTCCCTGTTTCCTCAACACTACCTGCCCCTCCATCAATCTTTGTATCATTTGCAAACTTGGCAACAAAGTCATTTATTTCATCATCTAAATCATTTGTATACAGCATAAAAAGAAGTGGTTCCAACACTGAACCCTGCAGAACACCACTAGTCACTGACAGCCAACCAGACAAGGATCCTATTATTATCACTGGCTGCCGTCTTCCAATCAGCCAGTGCTCTAACCATCTTAGTAACTTTCCTGTAATACCACGGGCTCTTAACTTGGTAAGCAGCCTCATATGTGGCACCTTGTCAAAGGCCTTCTGTAAGTCCAAATATACAACATCCACTGCATCCCCTTATCTATCCTACAGGTTCGTCAGGCAGGATGTTCCCTTAAGGAAACCATGCTGACTTTGTCCTATCTTGTCCTGTGTCACCAAGTGCTCCATCACCTCATGCTTAACATTTGACTCTTAACATCTTACCAACCACTGAGGTCAGGCAAACTGGTCTATAATTTCCTTTCTGCTGCCTTCCTCCTTTCTTAAAAAGTGGAGTGACATTTGCAATTTTCCAGTCCTCTGGCACCATCCCAGACTCCAATGATTTTTGAAAGATTGTTTTCTAATGCCGCCACAATCTCTAACACTTCCTCTTTCAGAACCCTAGTATGCAATTCATCTGGTCCGGGTGACTTATATACTTTTAGATCCTTCAGCTTTTTGAGCACCTTCTCCCTTGTAATAGAAATTGTACCCACAGTTTTAAAAACTTCCCAGTTCTCTATCTTCCCACTAACTTTTGCTTTGTTGTATGTCCTGTCTTTTGTTTTCACATTAGCTTTGACTTCCTTTGTCAGCCATAGTTATACTATTTTGCCATTTGAGTATTTCTTCATTTTTGGAATACACGTCTCCTGCACCTTCCTCATTTTCCCCAGAAACGCATGCCATTGCTGCTCTACTGATGTCCCTGCCAGCAGCTCCTTCTAATTTACTTTAGCCAACTCTTCTCTCATACACTGTAATTTCCCTTACTCCACTGAAATATTGCTACGTCAGACTTTACTTTCTCCTTATCAAATTTCAAGTTGAACTCAATCATAGTGTGATCACTGGTTCCTAAGGGTTCTTTTACCTTAAGCTCCCTAATCGCCTCTGCTATATTACACCCAATCCAGTATAGTTGATCCCCTAGTAGGTTCAATGACAAACTGCTTTAAAAAGGCATTCATCAAATACCAACCTGATTTTTCCTATCGACCTGCATGTTAAAATCTCCCATGACGATCATAACATTGCCCTTTTGACACGCCTTTTCTATTTCCTGTGGTAATCTGTGGTCCACCTCCCTGCCACTGTTGGGAGGCCTGTATATAACTGCCATCAGGGTCTTTTTACCCTTGCAGTTTCTTAACTCGACCCACAAGGATTCAACATATCCCAATCCTATGTCACATCTTTCTACTGATTTGATGCCATTCTTTATCAGTAGAGCCATGCCTCCCCCTCTGCCTACCTTCCTATCCCTCTGATACAACGTGTAACCTTGGACATTTAACTCCCAACTACAACCATCCTTCAGCCACGATTCAGTGATGGCCAGAACATCATACCTGGCAATCTATAGTACGAGGGGTGATTGATAAGTTCATGGCCTCAGGTAGAAGGAGTCAATTTTAGAAAACCTAGCACGTTTACTTTTCAACATAGTCCCCTCCTACATGTACACACTTAGTCCAGTGGTCGTGGAGCATATGGATCCCTTCTTTGTAGAAGTGGTCTGCAGCAGGGGTGATTGATAGGTTCGTGGCTTAAGGCAGAAGGAGATGAGTTATTAACTTCAAACTTTCTGCATTATCACTCAGAGTTGAACTGCACGTGCATGTGATGAGAGCGTCTTGGACCTCCTGGTGGTCCACAGCAGGGGTGATTGATAAGTTCGTGGCCTGCAGTAGAAGGAGGTGGGTTATACAGCTCTCGTTACATGCACGTGCAGTTCAACTCTTTGAATGAAAATGCAGAAAGTTTGAAGTTAATAACTCATCTCCTTCCACCTTAGGCCACGAACTTATCAATCACCCCTGCTGTGGACCACTTCTGGAGGTCCAGGATGCTGACTTTTACAAAGGTGGGATCCGTATGCTCCACGACTTCTGGACTAAGTGTGTAAATGTAGGATTGACTCATTCTACCTTAGGCCACGAGCTTATCAATCACCCCTTGTAGTGCAACAAGATCATCCACATTATTTCTTATACTCTGCACATTGAGATACGACGCCTTGAGTACCGTATTTACTATCCTTTTTGATTTTGTATCACTCATATACTGATACTCATCCTGTTGGCTGTGACTATGTCCCATCACCTGCCTGCCCTTCCTGACAGTCTGACTGCACACTATCTTTACTTTGTTACCATCCATCCTATCCTGATTCCCATCATTCTGGTTCCCATTCCCCTGCCAAATTAGTTTAAATCCTCCCCAAAAGCTCTAACAAACCTGCCTGTGAGAATATTCATTCCCCTCTGGTTCAGGTGCAACCTGTCACTTTTGAACAGGTCATTCATCCCCCAGAAGAGATCCTAATGATCCAAGAGTCTGAAGCTCTGCCCCTCGCACCAGCTTCTTAGCCACAGATTTATCTGCCATATCATCCTGTTTCTACCCTCACTTGATTCATGCCACAGGCAGCAATCCAGAAATTAATACCCTGGAGATCCTGCTTTTCAGCTTTCTACCTAGCTCTCTAAAATCTCTTTTCAGCACTTCTTTGTTTTTTCTTCCTATGTCTTTGGAACCAATATGTACAAAGACATCTGGCTGCTCTCGCTTCCTCTCCAAAATGTTGTGGATGCAGTCTGAGATGTCCCTGACCCTGGCACTTGGCTAGCAACATACCATCTGGGTGTCTCGTTCATGTCCACAGAATCTCCTGTCTGTTTCCCTCACTATTGAGTCCCCTATCACTACCACACCCTTCTTTTCTCTCTTTCCGTTCTGCACCATAGACCCATGCTCATTGCCTGTGTAGCCGGTCGCTGTGGCATCCTCCCGGGAGGTCATCCCCCACAAAAGTCTCCAAAGTGATATACTTATTTTTGAGGGGAATGGCCACAGGTGTGCTCTGCTCTAACTGCCTATTTACATTTCCATTCCTCCTGGCAGTCACCCAGCTACTTGTCTCCTGCAAGTTTGGGGTGACTACTTCCCTGTAACTCTGATCAATTATCTCCTCATTCTCCTGTACAAGCTGAATGTCATCCAGCTGCTGCTCCAGATCTCTAAAATGGTCTTCAAGGTGTTGGACTTCCTGGCCAATAGACCTAGTCAGGATGCACATCATTCTCAGTACCTCGCAGGGTTGTGTGCTAAGCCCAGTACTGTACACTTTGCTCACACATGACTGCACGGTCAAACACCTGAGTAATCACATGATCAAGTTTGCCAATGACACGACAGTGGTATGGCCGATTACCAACAATGATGAGGTGGACTACAGAGAAGAGGTAGAAGAGCTAAAGGCCTTTCACAGTGTCAACAAGACAAAGTTCAAAGTAAATTTATAATCAAAGTACTTATATGTCACTATATACGACCCTGAGATTCATTTTCTTGTGAACATGCACAGTAAATCAAAGAAGCACAATAAGATCAATGAAAGACCGTGCCCAACAGAATGGGTAAATAATCAATGTGCAAAAGACAACAAACCATGTCAACACAAAATAAAATAAAGTATGCACTAAATACCGAGAACGTGAGATGAAGAGTCCTTGAAAATGAGTCCAAAGTTTGTGGGAATAATTTAGTGATGGGGTGAGTGAAGTTGGGTGAAGTTAACTGCACTGGTTCAAGATCCTGATGGTTGAGGGTTAATGACTGTTACTGAACCTGGTGGTGTGGGCAGCTCCAACCTGCTAATTATATTTGCTGATGATACTACATCTACTTATCTCAAATAATAACGAGGCAGCCTTCAGGGAACAAGTCATCACCCTGACACCGTGGTATCAAGAAAACAACCTCTCCTTCAATGTCGCAAAAACAAAGGAGTTGGTTGTGGACTACAGGAGGAAGGAAGACTGACTAACTCCTATTGACATCAGTGGATCTGGGATTGAGAGGGTGAACAGCTTTAAGTTCCTCAGCATACACATCACTGAGGACCTCGCTTGATTTGTACATACCAGCTGTGTGATGAAAAAAGCACAACAATGCCTCTTTCACCTCAGATGGTTGAGGAATTTTGGTATGGGCCCCCAAATCCTAAGAACTTTCTACAGAGGCATAATTGAGAGCATCCTGACTAGCTGCATAACTGCCTGGTATGCGAACTATAGTTCCCTCAATTGCAGGACTCTGCAGAGAGTGGTGGGGACAGCCCAGTGCATCTGTAGATGTGAACTTACCACTGTTCAGGACATTTCCAGAGACAGGTGTGTAAAAAGGGCCTGAAGGATCATTGGGGACCCGAGTCACCCCAACCACAAACTGTTCCAGCTGCTTCCATCTGGGAAACAGTACCGCAGCATAAAAGCCAGGACCAACAGGTTCTTCCACCAGGCCATCAGAATGTTAAATTCACATTGATATAATTGTTATATTGACTGTCCTGTTGTACATACTATTTATTGCAAATTACTATAAATTACACATTGCACATTTAGATGGAGGCGTAACATAAATATTTTTATACCTCATGTATGTGAAGGATGCAAGTAATAGTCAATTCAATTCAAGGTCATTTCAATCCATACTCATGTCATTTCTACAAATGTGCAGTAGAGAGCATCCTAACAAGCTGCATCATTGTATGGCACAGAAACTATGCTGGAGCAGACAGAAAGTCTCTACGGTGAGTAGTCAAAACTGCCCATTGCATCATCAGCACCAGCTTACCTGCCAACAAGAGCACTTGTACAGGAAGGTGCTGGAAAGGACTGGTAACATGATGAAGGATCCTACCAACCCAGCTCATGGACCGTTTGTCCCACTCCCATCAGGGAGGAGGCTACTTAGCATGCACACCAGGATCACCAGTCTCAAGAACTGTTACTTTCCCTCAGCAGCAAGGTTGATCTACTCCTCCACACCCCCAGTTATCACTACTTTATCATTTCCTGTCAGTCACTTTATGTATAGACACTCATGTGCCTAGCATCACTTTATGGACATACAATCAATAAACTAATCTGTATCTAAGGAATCTTGTGAATTTATATTTATTGTGTCTTTTTTGTGCCGCGTTGAAATCGGCATAATAATTATTTGTTCACCTTTACACTTGAGTACAGGAAATAGCATTAAGCAATCTTGTGTCTTGAATGTATGAAGGTCTACCTAAAACATAGGCCTCCATAAACCTTTATAGTATTTACATGAGATTTTAACTCAGAACAGCCTGTTCAGATGAATGTTAAAGATCCCTAGTACTGAGTTCTGTCAATCTTAGAGTTTTTCACCATCATTATGTAACAACAAATAAATAGTTTCTTATTGGGGAATTTTTTTTGTTGCTGTAACATAACTCCCTTGCAGTCTGAAATTAAGACGTATGAATATTTTTCTTTTTTTTAAATGAAGGAGAAATGTAAAGTACTATTTTAGAAGTCTAATAAATAAAAATGCTTCTTTTTTATAGAGCTCGAATGAAGAAAGATTTTGATGACTTTAAAAAACAGCCTGATGATGATGCATTCATTAGAGATGCTTCACAAAATGAAGAAATGGATCGGGAGCTCATAAAAGACATGTCTTTAAATGAAGCAGGATCCTCAAACTCTGATCATCAAGAAATAGTTAAGAAGGAATGCTCTGAACTAGGTACCATCACATTTTTAATGAAATTGAGTTTAGATCGTCATAATTCCATTTTGGATAGTTACTCTTAGCCTCAGTAATTTTATTTGTTTGTGCATAATGATGAATTTTTGTGATATTTTATGGTTATGTAAAAGGAAGGCTACCAGAAGCATTCACCTCATTAGTAGCCAAGTATGGCTTAGTTGTTATTTTGTGCTAAAGGTTTTAGAACCATTTTGAACCATTTTGTATATAAGAATTAAATTCATATTAGGTAACTTCATTATCAAAGTTCAAAGTAAATTTTAATATCAAAGTACATACATGTCACCTTATAAACCCTGAGATTCATTTTCTTGTGAGCACTCAATAAGTCAATAGAATAATAACCATAGTCAATCAATGAAAGACTGCCCAACTACGGCATTCAGCCAGAGTGCAGAAGACAACAAACTGTGCAAATACATAATAAGGAATAATGATAAATAAATAAGCAATAAATATCGAGAATATGAATTGAGTCCTTGAAAGTGAGTCCATTGGTTGGGAAACATATCAATGATGGGGCAAGTGAAGTTGAGTGAAGTTATCCCCTTTGGTTCAAGAGGCTGATGATTGAGGGGTAGTGGCCAACTAATGATAGAGAGTTCCAAAGCATTTTCTTATTTTCACTAGCATTTGTTGCTGCCTCAAATGCTGCTCATTCTCCTGTATCTTCATGTGATGATAATTGACAATTAATCAGTGGTTAATTGGGCCATTGGTTAATTGGGGCAGCTGCTTATTTGGGACAACTCTTAAAGAACAAAAATAAATGAAGAAAATTCTTTTTTGTTTTATGGTGGTTGGCAACCAGTTTTCAGTGCATTACCATCACCTGCTAGACTTGTGGTGTTCCAACCAAGTATGTCCTGGAGTTCTCTACTTTAGACAATCTAGTTCAGCCTGCAGTTCTCTATTAGCATCACCCTGTAGTTGCAATTCCTCGTGAATGCTTAATGCACTCATTAGATAATGCCACAAACTGCTATTCTTCCCTAATTATGTCACATGTTTTTGCATAGTTGCATTACCTCAATTACATTGATTTCATCTACATCACTTGTAAGACTAAAATCGTCTTGTTAAAGAATAGTAATTATTGCACGTTATACTTTTAAAATTGCTGTTTTTCCAAGTCTATCTGCTTTTTCATGTTTTCCTTTTCTTGGATCGTAGCCTGCAGTTGTTTACTGAGACCTCAGAGTTCTTCATTTGCTTCCAGGTTTTCATTTTATAATCTGAATGTAGATAATTCACTTTGCAACAAATTCCTTTTCCTTTTGTATCCTTGTAATAATTTCCTCCATTTTCCAATCTCTTTCCAGCTCACAGTTGTTCTTGTCGGGTACTTTTATCTGTTGTTGGAATTCTGCACATTTACCCTGGGCTTCGACCATAAAATCTGAGGATTTTCCTTAAGTTCTGAAATATATTTCTTAAATTCCTGACCATTTGCGATAAATATACTGCCATTAAGATTCCATCTCCCCTGCCTGTGAACTGTTGGATCCTCCATTCAGCATTTCTTTGACTTCTTCCTACCTAATTCCTTTAATACCAAGATACTTTTCTGCAGACTTGATGATAATTTTAATTTTCTCGGTTCTTTTGCTTGTTTGCACTGAACAATTAATTGCATCCACCATAAAAAGTACGAAATCCTTTCTACTCATTAATAGTGTATCCTTATTTTTCATATTACAGCTCTCACAATTCACCAGTTTATTATTCCCTGTATTTGTTTGCTTGACAGCCTTTTTTTCATCAAATTCTTTCACTGACTCTGCATAACCGATTCCTTGAGTTGGTTACATATTGTATTTCAGCCACCTTCTTGCTATAAATGCACCCTCGATAAGCTGCACTGTGTTCCTCGCCACAATTGCAGCATTTCAGCCTAGCTCCCGCTTCACATTTCCCATATTCATGTTTTCCAGCGCATCTCCCACATCTTTGTTTTCCTCTGCAGACCGCCGCAATGTGCCTGAATTTCTGACATTTATAGCATCTTAAAGGCGGTGGTATATATATTCTAACCGCATAACACATATACCCTAAGTAAACGTTAGTCGGCAATCTCTCTTCATCAAAGTTAGTCATTACCGATAAACTATCACACTTTTTCCCGTTTCTTGTAACTTTCAAACGTTTGACCTCAATAATTTTTGCTCCTTTTATGTTCTGTTTAATCTCATCCATAGGAACTTTTGTTGGTATCCCCGAAATAACTCCTCTAGTCCACTTTCTATTGTTGGGTATTGAGCATTGTACTTCTTTGCCGTCTATTTTATGTAATCTTATCACTTTACCTTGCTGAGCACTATCCCAACAAATCACTGATAGCAATCCATTTCCTAAAATCTTTGCTCCTTTAATCTCGCCTATAATTTTGTTGAGCATCTTCATCAAACGAATCGGGTTCCAATCACCAAATGACGCCCCGTCTTCACTTAGTTTTATAATTGTTTTAATCTCATCTTCTTTCCATTGTTTTGCTGTCCTGCTTTGATCGTCCGCTGACTCCTCAGAGTTTGATATCCCGTAGCTCTGCTTTCTTTTCTTCCTCTTTCCATTCCGTTCCTCTTCCCCGCCGACCTCCATCTCTAGTTCACTTCCACTTTCGCCAAAAACTTCCTTCAATAGCTTGGCTCTTCCCTTGATGTTCTCTCTCTCCGCCATTTTCTAGTCACAACTCGACTCTCTCTTTCCACCTCAAATCAAGAAAATTGCTGGGATTCCCTTCATTTATTTAGACACTATGCCACCTTATTTGGACAGGAGATTTGCTGAACAGTTTCTAACTAGCGTCATTCACATGTAGTTGTGTGTGTTCGTGTTTAAAAAGTGATTTTTGTCACTGATCTCCCCCATTTCACGTACATCTGCTCTCACTCCATCCTCCCACCACCCCACTAGGAATAGGGTTCCCCTGGTCCTCACCTACCACCCCACCAGCCTCCGGGTCCAACATATTATTCTCCGTAACTTCCGCCACCTCCAATGGGATCCCACCACTAAGCATATCTTTCCCTCCCCGCCTCTCTCTGCATTCCGCAGGGATCGCTCCCTACACAACTCCCTTGTCCATTCGTCCCCCCCATCCCTCCCCACTGATCTCCCTCCTGGCACTTATCCGTGTAAGCGGAACAAGTGCTACACATGCCCTTACACTTCCTCCCTTACCACCATTCAGGGCCCCAAACAGTCCTTCGAGGTGAGGCATCACTTCACCTGTGAGTCGACTGGGGTGATATACTGCGTCCGGTGCTCCCGATGTGGCCTTTTATATATTGGTGAGACCCGACGCAGACTGGGAGACCGCTTTGCTGAACATCTACGCTCTGTCCGCCAGAGAGAGCAGGATCTCCCAGTGGCCACACATTTTAATTCCACATCCCATTCCCATTCTGACATGTCTATCCACGGCCTCCTCTACTGTAAAGATGAAGCCACACTCAGGTTGGAGGAACAACACCTTATATTCCGTCTGGGTAGCCTCCAACCTGATGGCATGAACATTGACTTCTCTAACTTCCGCTAGGCCCTACCTCCCCCTCGTACCCCATCTGTTACTCTTTTTAATGCACACATTCTTTCTCTCACTCTCCTTTTTCTCCCTCTGTCCCTCTGAATATACCTCTTGCCCATCCTCTGGGTCACCCCCCGCCCCCCCGTCTTTCTTCCCGGACCTGCTGTCCCATGATCCTCTCGTATCCCCTTCTGCCTATCACCTGTCCAGCTCTCGGCTCCATCCCTCCCCCTCCTGTCTTCTCCTATCATTTTGCATCTCCTCCTCCCCCTCCAGCTTTCAAATCCCTTACTCACTCTTCCTTCAGTTAGTCCTGACGAAGGGTCTCGGCCTGAAACGTCGACTGCGCCTCTTCCTATAGATGCTGCCTGGCCTGCTGCGTTCACCAGCAACTTTGATGTATGTTGCTTGAATTTCCAGCATCTGCAGAATTCCTGTTGTTTTTGTCACTGATAGCTGGCAAGAAAAGACAATTCCAAGTTGTTTTGCTCACCGTAGTTTCAAGTATTCAGGTTTGGTGATGTCAGAAACGGCTGAGATTGAAAATGAAACTATTTTACAACTTCACATTAGGAACTGCAAAGAATTTGAAGGTATCTACACTCAGAGCCCGCTTAACGCTGAGGATGTGTTCTTCGGAGGTGGAGCACTATGTAAATCAGCGCTATGCAGGGTCACTATAACATTACCTAAATTGACATGTGTCTGATTTTTTTTCTAAAAGAAATCAAACCCCAGATATATGATACTTTTTGTATACATAGTAGTTCATGCAGTGACAAAGACGCAATTAGGCCTAACCTGTACATCAGTGGAGCAGCAACACATCGTCGCAGCAGTGGAGGGAGGCCGGGGTGGTGATTACCTCGTAGAGGAGGGACCAGGCTGTGGGTCCTCCTCTAACTTTGGCTTCTTCTTCACTGCCTTTTTTTTTAAGTTTCCTCTCATGAAGCCATTCTTGCTAGCAGGAAATCATGTTGAGAACACCTCTTTTTGCCTTACTGCTTTATTTCCAGTCAGGGTCAAAATCGATGAACTGGTCCATAATTTGTGTGATTGTGGTGATGCTAGTGCTGAGGAATTTTGTGGTGAGGTTTCTTGCTGGTGTTTCCGCTTCTCCATCCGTGTCTTCAGATTCACGCAGGATGCATTGCTCTACCAATTTTTGAAGCTCTTTGTTATTAAGCTTCTCACGACGAGAATACAATAACTCTTCAACATCACCATCATTAACATCCTCTAATCCCGTTTTATTGACCAGTTCAACGATGTTTTGGATGACTGGTTCCACCTGAAATCCTAGGAGTTTCACATCCATGCTAATGCTTTTCCCAGACATCTTAGATGTACTGCCCTCACTGAAAGTTGCAGGCCATTTTCCAGACATTATGTGTGGGGGGGGAAAAAATAGAATAAATTAGTGAGGGAACAAGAGTGTGAACTAAAATGCGATTGGCTGTGAGTGACTCAGAGAGTACGTAAAGCGCTCTCATTGGCTGATTGAATGTTTACTATAATGGCGGCTGCTCTTGCGAAGTTTTAAAAGTTGGATGTTTGCTCTGACTTTTGTTCATTGGGTACACTGGATGAATATTTCAATCAATAACCATTAGCTAATACATGGTTTTATAGTACTATTGGCAGTTTTCTAATTTATTCTCTACTGTATTTAATTTAAATGCATAATTTGTGATTCAATTTGTCTTCTTTGTACCTTCTTAACTATTTTCATGAAGCTTCGGCTAGTTGGGCCAAAATGTACTAGTCCCAATGTATCTCAATTATGCAAAGTTCTGTATTTTATGTATGTTCAATGCTGCCTTTGAAAATCCCTTAAGAACAGTGTTAAGCTTTGCTCCTTTGGTATATGTCATCATCATCAAAGCCTGTTATGCTGCCAGCATTTCAGGCAGATCTGGCATATGTAGAATATTAATATTCCTGTAAAACACTGACATAAAAAGCCCCAGTTCTTTATCCTGTTTTTTTTTTTCTCCCCCAGGCACTAATTTATCACTGAAATGTCTTTATATACTGTAAGAGTAGAACAGAAACTGGATGTTTCTCTTTGAGTATTTGATCAGGCCATTTTTTTTCTCAGCTGTATGTCAGTATGTCCAGCAATTAATATATAACAAACCACTTTATGAAATTAGTTGCTAGACGACTGTTATACTGCATCAAGAAGCAACAGCCACGTGCCTGCCTGCTTATTGCCGTGAAATAGATCGTCTGCAAATTGGCAGAATTCTGATTTTCTTTGGTATGAGAAATATTTCAGGAGAATGCAAATAAGGGTGATCCTGGAATCTTTCTCATCAGCACAATTAGTTTGCACTGTTGTGGGCCTGTTCTTGTGATTTTCTGTTCTTTGTTCTTATAAGAAAGTCTAGCATGGTGGACATGTTATGAAGGATTATTACACAGGACAAATCCTCAATGAAGAAGGCATAAACATAGCTGTTTTCTTTTTGAACACTTGTATCCCTCACACACACATCCTATGTGTAAGATTAGGGAGAGAATATATATTTTTTTAATTCATTAAGATGGAATTAAACTATGGATAGCCTAGCACATCTCAAGACTACATTGCAAATATAGCTGGTATGTACATTGTTTGGCAGCAGTACAGTGGCCTGCTATATCTCTGTGATTCATTATTTTGGGTTGTGATACTAGTTTTCTTGGATGAGTATCCAGAGTGTGCAAGAATCGTGGAATCCCTTTCGTTTTACAGTTCAAAGCATAGCTCAATGGCTTGAAATAGTTTTGGGTATCTGGGATAGAAAGCTATTTACCTCACCCTATAGCTACCAGATGCTGAGTTCCTGCTGAATGGTGGAAGTCTGGTAACTCATTGGCAGTTTTGAGAGTGGTCTATCTCCCCTTTATTAGAATGTACTTTTCCTCTGAGTATCTGTTCTGCAGGATAATTGAAAATTTGCAAAGAAATCAAGCCATTTGTGTGACTAAGTCTCCACTAACTTTCAAATTTAGCTATTCTTGGCAACTTAGAATGCTTGTATGATGCGTCAGAAGCCAGTTAATCCTAGTTAATTACTAGTCAACTTGTTGAAAGACTGTATCTATTAAGTCACATTTATTTCTGGGGATTATGCTAATTGTTCTTGAGCACTCAATGTTATGATTGATGAGAAAGTCTTGCAGCAAGCTGATTAGTCACATGTTGTGATCTTTGTTTGGGATAAAAATGAAATAATCTAATTTTGTGGGTTTAAATGTAACTACTTTTCTTCCCTGACCTATTTAGAACATCAGGGAATCACTCATTAGTGTACTGCTTTCAGCAAACTATTTGGAGAATGCTGAATTAAGCCCTCATTGACAAAGTCTTTCATGCTCCCACTGTGCAAACATCTCACATTATTTCATGCATGGAGAAATGCATTGTTGATGGTTTTTTTCGGTGTTCAGTGTTAATGAATTGCATATCTTTATTGTGAACCAATCATACTTTATCTTTAGAAGTTATCCACTTAGGTGAAAAGATCATTCAGTTGTTTTAATGGCTACCATAAAATTGATTTGAATCTTGCTTAGAACCACTGTGTCCTAAGGAAATAGATGTAACTCTTGATCTTGAGAAACTATATGAACTGAAAATGATGTTGCAGGCTGTTTTGATATCTTGGTGATAATTCCATTTATTGTGCAAGAATTGGTAACTAAGCAGCAGGCAACCAACCACACAATGCTGTCATGCAGGGAGCAAGGTTGAGAGGAGATTCCAGCTTTCCATTTATTTTGGGTATCTTTCAGCAAGACAAATAAAAAGCTACCATGGGATAAGCTCTATATAATTTTAATTACCGTGGATTTTGACTGCCCCTATTGACAGCTGATGTTTTCACGAATATTCAAGAGTATTTTATTTTGCCTTTGTAGTGTCGTAGAGCAGTACAGCGTATAAGTAGGCCACCATGTTTATGCCAACTACCTGCCTGCATTAATTCCTCATCCCTATGCCCTGTTCATTCAAGATGCCTCTTAAATGTTATTGCTCCTGCCTCTGCCACTTCCTCTGGCAGGTCATTCCGAATACCAACTGCTCATGTGAAAATTTTCCCGCTCGAGTCTCTATTAAACTACCTTCCTCTCACTTAAACATATGGCCTTTAGTTTTAGATACACCTACTCTGCGAAACAGACACCTGCACCTCTTGGCCTTCTGCACTGCAGGAAAAACGGGTATACCTTTCCAGTCTGATAACTCAAGCCCTACATTACTGGTAACATGCCTGTGATTTTTTTTTTCTGCACCTTCTATAGCTTAACCATGTAGTGTGGTGACCACAACTATACACAATATTCAGTTAGTACAGCCTAACCAACATTTTGTACAACTACTGGATCCACTGAGTTCATCAGCATCTTATTTTTTGCTCCTCCAGATTTCAGCATCTGCAATCTCTTCTCTCTCCAAATTTAAGGAGCTCCTTGGAGGAGAAATAGATAAAAGAGATGCAGAGTTTTATTGCTGGACTTTCAGAACCCTGGTCCTTGCAACTAAAGGCAATATTCTGAAGGAGTGATTTAGCTCTTGGTGGCGGGGGTGGAGATACATCTCTACCAAAGGAGGTGTATCGTGCTTCTTCCCTCCGCTAGGCTGCAGATTATCCTAAACACCTGCTTAGCCCCCTTGATCAGAGTCACATGAAGCCAAGGAAGCAGGTCGTATGGTTGTATGAGCAGCTGGTGCATATCACAACTCCTGGTTATGTGACCACTGAAGCCAGGCGGACAATCTCTGAAGAGTATTGATAATGGTTGGGATTGCCCGTCTTGTAAAGACACTTCCCAGAAGGTGGCAGTAGCAAACCACTTCTGCAGAAGAATTTGCCAGTCATGGTCATGGAAAGACCATGATGGCCTGTGTCATACCACACAGCACACAACGAACAAATGAGTAAACTCTGATATGAATGTGAGAATAGAACTGATGGAGTTTGGGTGCTTAGGAAGGTTAAGAGATTGAGATTGAGATCATGAATTTTAATATGAGGGCTTTTCTTAATCATAAGCTCGCAGGTCAGCAAGAATAGGAGAGATAGAATCAGGGTCACACTCAGCATAGTGGTAGGCTGGCTAAGTTGTAACAAGTTTGTCAGTAAGTTATATGCTTAAAGATTCACCTCCCATCTCAAAAGCTTGATCTTGAAGCCTAGGCTGACAGTTTAACCAATGCGAAACATTGTCCTACCTGCCCATTTGAGTGCCGGTAAAGGTACCTTCAGCAGCATTCTGAATATCAGGGCAGCTATGATCCAACTGATACTTGGTCTCTTACAACCGATTTTCCTCCTCATCGTCACACTACTTTTTGCAGGAGTTATTTTTTTCAGAGGTTCCAATAATCCAGGAATCTGAATGCTTGCCCCCTGCCCAGTTCCTCACCCACAGATTCATCTTTCTGTCTTTCTATTCCTCCCCCGACTAGCAATTGGCACCAGAAGTCTTGTCACTGTCCCATCTGTCTGCATTTGACCCATCTCCTCCTCACTACTACTGTCAGGCGGGAAGTGCAGGAGTCTTAGGACCCATGCCACCAGGTTCAGGAGCAGCTATTGCCCTGCAGCCATCGGGTTCCTGGACTGGCTTCACTCGCCTTTGTGCTGAACTGACTTTGCAGCTGTGCAGTCACTTCCAGGACCTGGTAGCTCATGTTCTCTGTATTAGCTGCTAACATATTTTTTTATTATTTGCACTATTTGTCCTCTTTTGCACATTGAATGTCTGTCAGTTGTATGTGGTTTTTCATGGATTCTATTGTTTCTTTGTTTTGTGCATGCCTGTAAGAAGATGAGTCTCAAGGTTGTATATGGTATATGTACATTGATAATAAATTTGAACTTTGAACTTAGAGCTTTGAGTAATCCAGAGATTACTGCCTTCAAGGTCCTGCTTTTGAGCTCTTTCCTAACTCTCTAACTTCTACCTATTTCATTGGTGCCAATGTGCACCTTCACCTCTGGCTACTCGATCTCTCCCTTGAAAATGTGCTGCAGCCGTTCTGAGTCGTACTCCACCCTGACGCCTGGTGGGCAGCAGAACACCCTGGCGTCTCCTGTCATGTTGCTCTACCTGACCTTATCCTTCGTTACCTAGCCTTGGAGTCAACCACTGTGCCATTGATCTGCTGTGCCTTAATAGGTCATTGCACCCACCCAACCCCCTCCCGCCCAGCAGTATCTTAAATGGTATACTTGCTGCCGAGAGGAAATGGCCACAGGGTGTTACTGTATTGTATGTCCCTTCCTCCTTACCTTACTGTCTGTACCCTGGGTGCAATCAACTCACTAAAACTTTTGTCTATGATGTTCCAGCATTCCAGACAACCCTAAGAACATGGGATGTTTGTAGAATAGAATAGACAAGTGGCCATTTTCAAAACTGGAGTAGGCTCCCCACAAAACACTAATTTCCCTTTTAGGCCTGATTAAAGTTTAAGCCATTATCCCCACTGTTTAGTACCAGCTAAAGCAGATTAAAACAAAAGCCTGGGCAATATGACATTTATTAATTATATTAGGTAACTGCATTCATCACAAACTGCATATGCAACATTCAGTGTTCAACTTAGCAGTAAAGTTGTGGTGTGTACATCAGCAGCTTTTTTTACAGGTTTGTCTGCAATATATTGTTTAATGTTAATCATTTTAATGTCTTTCAGATGACATTTTGCAACCAGATGTTGAGGTACCAACGGCCAGAGTAAAGCCACTAAGAAAAGAATGTTCCAGTAAAGAAACACAGAAACAAGCTTCCAAGAATCCTAAAAGGCAAATTAAATGTAATGATCTTGAATGTTTAAAGGAATCTCCTCCTTGCAAAAAGACCAAAATAAGCACAAATGAAGCTGCTGCAAATCTAAACACACTAGATGTGTCATTTGACTCTGATATGGGAAAGCAAAAGATTGAATCAAAACCTGCAACAGTACAGCTTTCGACTGAATCACCCAGTTTAAGTGGAGTGGATGAACAGCCTGTCAAATCAGATCATTCAAAAGGGGAGGTAGTCAGTGTATCACGATCAGTTATGCAGAAAGGGACCAAACCTATCCAAGCTTTACTTGCAAAACACAATGGGAACAAAGTGACCTTAACTAGTCAGATATCCTCCTCTGTAACAGAGACTAACAGCCCAGAAGAGAGAACATCTCCAGCTACATTGCATCCTAGTCCAGTAAAATTCTGTTCGCCCCCTCCTATGTCTCCAAAAGGGCCTCTGCAAATGTTGTATAAAATGCCTGATGGATCTTGTGTGCCAATTGATTTAAGTAACAGCCAGATTAAGATTGCAGTGCAACCTGTTATTGACCCAAAATCTGGAGAAAAGATCATGCAGCAGGTGCTTATTTTACCCAAGAACTTCTTGTCTCAGCAACAAGATGGTAAATGTGTTGAAAAAGGAAGTCCACCCAAGACACCAAGGGAACTGGAGAAACAGCCCTTGGCTGTGTCTCAAAATACTAACTTGGGACACTCGCCTTCAGCTGATGACCAATCTCTGTCATCTGTTAAAGTTCAGTCACAGATTTCCAGTTTAACAAAAGGTAGGAATACAGCAAGTACAGCAACAGTAACAGTTTCTGCTAGTCAATCATTGAAAGTTACATCATCTTCGTATAATTTCTTGGCATCATCTACCATGGTTGGAGCAGAAGGAAGGCCAGAAATGCCATCAATCATGGCAACTGCAGTTACAACATTAAGTACTGGACATAGACAATCAGCATCTATTCAGCCAGCAACACCGACAAAACTACAGAGCAGGTCAACTAGTAACACTGGAACAACACAGAATTCTAACTTACAACAATCAAAAGAATCAACTGAAGCAAAGCAGGAACTTAAGACTGTGTGCATAAGAGATTCTCAGTCCATTTTAGTCATGACTCGTGGAGGAAACACTGGTGTAGTTAAGGTGCAAACCAACTCAGACCAAAAGTCACCTAATGCTATTACTCCTCGGCCAATATTTACTTTTTTACCAGAAGTTCAGAATTTTGTAGTATCAAAAACACAGCCGTCATCACCATTGACATCTCTAGTTCCTACACAAACTTCCATTTCAAACCTTAGTCAGCTCCCTGCTTCCAGTTCTGCTTCATCAGTTCCATTAGGCTTAAACCATATGGCTGGAGACAAAGTTAAACTCGGGCCTAACAAAACTGTGAATAATTCAGGGGTTGTACCTGTTCGTGTACCTCTGCCTACAATATTGTCACCAGTTTCAGATAGTCCAACTGTGAACAGCACCACCCAAAATGCCGTGAATATAGTCAGTGGTCCTGTGGGTGGATTATCTAGTGGAGGTCCTGTCCAAAATAAGGTAACATTAGCTCAAGCACCATCACTGCAACTCTCTCTTGATGCCACAAGTTGCAAACAGTTATTTCTTACCTCACCAGAAAGCAATAAGGCAGGAGAAAGTACATTTTTGGCTGGAACCACAGTGCCAAAACTTCTATTGGTTCCAAGTCCCTCTGCTGCACCTTGTGGAACAAATCAAGTCACCATGGCTGCTAATGCACAACCTCAAAAGTTGATCTTTATGAGTCCACCTGTGACTCCAATCTCCTCATCCTCCAACTTAATATTAACAAAACTAGCCCACCCACAGCATCCTCCACTAATAAATGCAACACAGGTGACAGTGAAGAATGCAGATCCTTGTCAAGTTGTGCTCTTACCATTTACCGGTGAAACACCAATTAAGACCAATCCATTGCCTGGCCCATTTCAGGTAACAGAAATAAATAAGGGAAATCCAGCTCATCTTGTTCAGAACAATGTCCCAAAAATCCCAGGAATCAATGTTTTGCCGAATATATCTGCAAAGGTTGGAGATGGATTATCTACCACACGCGCAGTCTTACCAACAACTTGTGTTACCACTCCAGCAATTCCTTCTGTTGTAGTTGGGAATCGAAGCTCTTCATCTTTTAAGACCTCTACAGGAATTAAGACGTCTGTAAGAAGTGTGCAGACACTAGCAACAACAGCGGCAGGTGTATCTCTTCCAACATCAACTTTCACAACTTTTGGTTCACGTCCCACTACATTAGTTAAAAGAAATGAAAATCCATCTAGATCTAATCAAGCAATGCTGTCAACTAGGCATCCCGTTGCTATTTCAACAGTGAAAGCAGAACACCTTGCGTCATCAATGCTTCTTGCATCTGTACAGCCAAAAGTGTCACAGCAGTCTCTGACTCCATCTCTCTCTTTGCCAATTTCGACTGCTTTGCCAAGCCCAATCACGGTCAATTCAAAGAGAGTACCAGCAAGCCCTCAGCCATTGAATATAGCCTTTACCCCACAGAACTCGCATTTCTCAAAGGACAGTTGTCAAACAGTTATTCGATTCCAGAATCCAAACACAATAGCATCACAAATTGATTCAAGTACTGCTTCCAGGTTTGCATCTGTGCCAGCACCTACTCGCCCAAGTCCACCAGCTGTTGGTAATGTGTTGTCTCCTGCTGCTTTGGGTCTTAGTTCAGCCCATCAAACAACAGTACCCAGTTTAACAAAACATTCTGTAAGTACTAATGCAGTTACTGCAGCTGCTTCTCCAATGCAGCCTATGGTACCTGTGCCACCTCCTATCAGCAGAGCTTCTGGACCGTTAGATGAGTCTTGTATCCGACAGAAAATAGTCATCAACACAAGTACTCCTCTGGCCCCAGGGACTCAAATAGTCATCAACAACCATCGGTTTGTTGTTCCACCACAAGGCCTTGGATCTGGTAGCCATGTCCTGCTAATTTCCAATACACTGAAGCAAAGTAGTCCAGGATTTCATGCAGGAACTGATGTTACTACTGCTTGTCGTAAGGGCATGATGGTACCTGCTGTGTCACACTGTTCTCAGTCCTCTGTGTCTCCTTCTGTTCCTCCCTCTGAAAGGTTACTTCAAACTCTGTGTCCTCTGAGTGCTCCACAAACTTTAACTGCTGTTTCTAAATCCACTCAGTTTACCACAGGATCGACGCTGATAAATGTTTCTACAGCAAGATCTCAGCCTCATACTATTGTATCTAACTTCCAAGCTCCTACAACCCAGAGTGCTGCAGTTCTTCCTGTAGATACAGCCTTCAGTAAATTATTGGTCAGCCCAGAGGGAGCTGTTTTAAATGCTATTAATACTGTTGGTAATCCAATTGCAAAAGTGGTGTCACCATCATCTCTGACTAGTGTTTCAGCAAATTCAAGTGCTGCTGTAGTCTTCCCAGCATTAAAGACATCGGAAGTCCTTGACCCTACCAGAACTATTTCAGCATCTTCCAGTCTTTGAATTGTAACTGCCATTAGTCCAAACCACGAGCCTTGAACAGGACTGAAATTATTCTTAGATTATGTTTTTGGCTTGGGGATAAGGCACAATTTAATACATCAACCGAGTTCTGTAAAACAACAGTGACTGAGATGTCTAAGAGGCACAATATTTATTAATCTGCAGTTCCTAAATTCCTGTTGCAAGGATGCTATCCTAGTGTTGTCTCTGTGAAACTTGTGTATTTCAATGTACAAAACAATGTTTAAAAAGTGTAAGACAGCAGATTTTGAAGGTACTTGTAAATTTTCCTGGTTTATAATTTTAAAAAAACTTAGCAATTTTATTGATTGCTTACTGTGCACTCAAGCTTCTTGCACACTTGCAGTACGACCTGTATTGATGTTTATATCTTTGGTATGCTGCAATGTTCACTTTAAATGTGTGACCTTTTTTTAGAAAATGTGCAGTCGAAAACAAAGCATAAGACTTGTTTATAAGCTGTTGCTGCCTTTTTAAAGTATTTAACGTAGAAAACCTCTGTAATTGTACAGTTGTAAATACTTTTGAATCCACAAAGTTGTACTAAAGTGAATGTACAAAAGAATTTTCCTAATTTATTTGTTTGTTTATATAATGTATAGGTTTTTAAGCTGTTTAGTAGCTTTTAAGGACCAGTGTTTAGAGAAATGCAGACAAATCTGCATGATTAAAAACGTGTGCAATCATTATTTATTTGCTGAAAGTTTTTTCCAATTTAAATGCAGCTTTCCTCCCAGACTCTAGTTTTTGGTCCACTCCCAAGCTTATAGTAGTCTTTAAATTTGACTGTATAGCTTGGCTTATGAATATGTGATTGTATGATTGGAAAATGTAGCTGTAGAGAAAATACAGCTGTAGAGAAAATGCTCCATATATTTTCTTATTATTCTTTTGGCAGTGCTTAAAAATTGAAGACCATGCCAAAGTTTTTGAAAAGCAACTTAAAATTAACCCCATTTTTTCTTTGTAACATTGTCTCAGCTTTCTCTCAAATCACCTTTCTCTCAAACACAGTTTGTTTGTCCTAATAGCAAATGGAGTTTACATTTCTGATATGTCCTTTTTGTCTCATGGCAAAAATAACTTTTCCATAGTATCAGTTTTGTCCAAAATTTCTTCCTGTATACAGTGTCTCAGGAAATTCTGGTTCTAGTATTTGGTCTTTCAACTCATAATTGCATCTGTTGTTTAAAATACGCAAGATATTGGCTTGTATGATAAATAATTTGTTCATTTTCTCTTCGAATAATACTTTAGGGATATTTGTTGTTAGCAGATGGGTAATTCAATGCAAGGTGTTTTATTTGTGAGTTTAAAGGATCTAGTTATCGCTGCAAAGTTAGCCATCATTGCTTATCCCTAATTGCAGATGAGAAGGCGATTCTACAGCACACTCTTGAATCACTGAACCTTCTAGTGAGGATTCTGTTGGAAGCTCTAAAAATTTAGACCTAGCAATGATAAAGGAACGATGATGTATTTCCAAGTCAGAACGGTGTGTGGTTTGAAAGGAAACCTGCAGTTCTTCTTCCAATTGCACTTACCTTTTTCCTTCCTTCCTAACCATAGAGATCATGAAGAGCATTTTTAAAAAAACTCCCGATTTATACCCTGGATGGAGGCACAGGTAGTTTGTAACATTATTCTTCAGTACCGTAGTAATAATGTCTGGTTTTACAGCCTTTATCAGAGTTCTCAACCACTTTGATAATAAGTATAGAGTAGTAATTAACTGAAGGCTGTCTTCTATGTTTCTTTTGTGAGAAGGAAGCCAATTTGGATTATCTACATGGTTTTTGGCTGAACACAGTGGTAAGTGCTTTAGCAATGAATTTTGTACTTGCATGTTGGATCTTCTGTCATTGAAATTGGGGATACCATTGAAACTTCCTCCCATTAGCTATTTATAGTGCACCACCATTCATGACTGCATGCAGTTGGTCCATTACATGCTGCTACAAAATTGAGCACTGATTGTACCTCTCACATAGCTGTGCCCTGCCCTTGCAAATTTTGAATTTGCTCTATAAATTTAAATGTTTGCTATGCCACCCATTGTCCTCTCCAAGTTACAAATGCACAATTTATATGTGCCTATGCTTACAAACTAGTGTTTCGGAGAAGTCAGAATGGATTTGCCAACTGCTGTTTGGCTCTGTGGAAATACCTGAATGGTTGAGTTAAACACCCTGGTTAAACTGCACATTCTCCTTGGTTGGCCCTCTTTAAGTATATTGGCAGGTGACTGCATTTCCAACTTACAAGTTGTTTGCAATTTGGGGAGGACCTGTATATACAACTCGACGTTGGAGCAATATTACTAGAATTAAACCTAGTGCAAATTACATGGTGGGTATTCAACTGTAAAATACTGCTTTGACTTTTTCAGTGCCTGCTCTTTATCAATGTATGTGATAAATTTTACTTCAGTAATCATAAATTATTTCTAATGGTATGCAAGGAAATAATGTAAAATACACCTATTTAACCCTGATTTTTTTATGCAGGTCATCCTCTTTTTCTTTTCCCTTGACTAACCTTCTTACAAAGAAAATGTGAGCAAAGAATCTATTTAGTTTTATGTAGCAACGGCAGCAGGCACTTCAGCCCTTTATTGGAAGCAAACTGGGCCTTCAGAAGCTGAGGGAGCTGCAGGGAATAAGAAAATGGAAGAGACATTAAACTTAAAGAAAACACAACATAATCAGGAGTTTGCACATAGTTTTATGAAAGTGGAAATCTGCATATATGTACTTTGAACAGGTAACTAATGGTTGGAATTAATGGGAGACACTGGGTGTAGTGTATTTGGATTTCCAAAAAAGCATTCAATTAGCTGTAGCATAAAGGAAAGCAGTATGGTGAATGGTATTTTGGCTTCAGCCATTTACAATCTGTATTAATAACTCAAAAGTTTAAAAAACAGTGTAATACACCCAAATTTGCTTATTTTATAGATTGAGAAATTGAATCGGCCCTATTCGAAATTTTATCAGGGTATATAGACTTGTTCAGTGGGTGGGCTAAAATAGTAGTTGAAGCACGAGTGGAAACTTAAAGTAAAGTTAATTGCTTTGTTAGAAAGAGTTTAAAAAGTCTAAAGTTTGAGATTTTGAATCTGTGAGATTTAGGTGTCTGTCATCACGGCTTGTCACACCAGACAGCCAGCCACTCTAGTGTTGTTTCAATGTTTTGCACCTTTTCGCCAAACTCACAGGATTCGCTGGTCTTTAAACTCCACTTCACCATATTGTCTCCCATCCTACAAACTCCCGCTCTCGCTCTGTTGAGCGTGCACCACTTCCGTCTGTCAAGCAGTGCCCTGTCTGGTAACATTTCTGTGGGGTCTTGCACTGTATTGTTTGGTGGGATTCTGGCTTCTGTTTGTTGCCAGAGGTCAATCCTGTATGCTTGTGGGGATGTTTCGTACGGTAGTTCCAACACTGTAGCAAAGCTTTTCCTCGATTTTAGGGGATTGGAAACTGGCACATGATGATGTAGTGGGTGCCGTGGACCCGAGTTCTGTTCACCTTTTTCCAATTTTTGTTGTAGTGTGTCTTCGGATCTCTGGGGGAGCAACACCTGCAAGTCCGTAAATGATGTTAGTGGGTGTGGGGCGCAGTGTGCCCGTGATTATTCGGCAGGCTTTGTTAAGCAACGGGTCTATTTTCTTCGCATGGGCTAATCTGCCCCATACAGGTGCACAGTATTCTGCAGATGCATAGCAGAGTGCTAGGGCAGTTGATCTAAGTGTGTAAGCATTAGCTCCCCATTTCGTGCCTGCTAATTTTTTCAAGAGAGAATTGCGAGAGCCAACTTTCCCTCGGAGTTTTTGGATGTGGGTGGCAAATGAGAGCGTCCTATCCAGTGTCATGCCCAGGTAAATTGGAGTCAGATAGTGTTCGAGCTCCTTCCCACACCAGAAGATCTTGAGTTTCCGAGCTGCTCGAATCAGGTGGAATGCACACACTTGAGTTTTTGATGGATTTGGGTTCAGAGACCATTTTTCATAATACTGCTTCATTGCTTTGAGGATTGTTGTAAGTCGTACTTCAACTTTTTGGAAGGAGTTAGCTATGCATAGTCATCTGCATAGATAAACCCTGTGTGTGTTAGGAAAGGTTGGTTGGTCATTTGTGTAGACATTGAATAGTAGAGGTGCCAGGACTGATCCCTGTGGTAGTCCGTTCTTTTGTGGACGCCACCTACTCTTAATTCCATTCATTTCTACATAAAATCTACGATTTTTTAGGAGGCTTCTTATTACTTTGACTGTGGTTTCGTTCTTTAACATTTTAGATAATTTCAGTAGAAGGCCTCTGATTCACAGTGTCGAGTAGGAACGTTTACGCCATGACCTTTTTAATCCGAAAGGAGACCAATCCTGACATTACGCACCAGGCCAAGTGATCCAGTGAGTGGTAAAAGGATAAACCCTCGGCCCACTGGAAATCATGAAAATCGTTGGCCACAACATCGAAGGCTTCAGCCACAGTAAAGCAGGCGTCACTGTGCAAGTGATCACAGGGATACAGCAATTAGGAAAATGGAATGTCGTCGTTCCTAGAGCAATGAAGTATATGATTAAGGAGGTTTTGCTACTGTTTACAGATCTTTGACAGGAACACAGCTGGTGTATAGGGTGTTAAGATAATCTTATTTAAGAATCCATATGAAATAATGAAGCAAAGCTTAACTAGATTTCTAAGATGCCCTTTTGACCTGTGCAAAAAGGTTCTACAGAATAGTTTTATAAAGCTGTCTGAAACATAATAGAGGATGTTTCCCTGGCTTTAGAAACACAAACACGAGGAATTCTGCAGATGCTGGAAATTCAAGCAACACACATCAAAGTTGCTGGTGAACGCAGCAGGCCAGGCAGCATCTCTAGGAAGAGGTACAGTCGACGTTTCGGGCCGAGATCCTTTGTCAGGACTAACTGAAGGAAGAGCTAGTAAGAGATTTGAGAAGGGGAGGGGGAGATCCAAAATGATAGGAGAAGACAGGAGGGGGAGGGATGGAGCCAAGAGCTGGACAGGTGATTGGCAAAAGGGATATGAGAGGATTATGGGACAGGAGGCCCAGGGAGAAGGAAAAGGGGGAGGGGGGAAAAACCCAGAGGATGGGCAAAGGGTATAGTCAGAGGGACAGAGGGAAAAAAAGGAGAGAGAGAGAGAGAAAGAAAGTGTGTATATAAATAACGGATGGGGTACGAGGGGGAGGTGGGGCATTAGCGGAAGTTAGAGAAGTTAATGTTCATGAAGATGTCTAACTTCCGCTAATGCCCCACCTCCCCCTCGTACCCCATCTGTTATTTACTTATATACACATTTTCTCTCTCTCTCTCCTTTTTCTCCCTCTGTCCCTCTCACTATACCTCTTGCCCATCCTCTGGGTTCCCCCCCCCCCTTTTCCTTCTCCCTGGGCCTCCTGTCCCAGGATTCTCTCATATCCCTTTTGCCAATCACCTGTCCAGCTCTTGGCTCCATCCCTCCCCCTCCCACTTTCAAATCTCTTACTAGCTCTTCCTTCAGTTAGTCCTGACGAAGGGTCTCTGCCCGAAACGTGGACTGTACCTCTTCCTAGAGATGCTGCCTGGCCTGCTGCGTTCACCGGTGACTTTGATGTGTGTTGCTTGTTTCCCTGGCTTGGTGGTTTTTCCTGGATTAGAATGAAGCCTCAGAATAAAGAGGTGTCCGTTTAAAGTTTGCATGCATTTGCTGTGAGAGCTGTGGATGTACAACTTACAAAATTTAGTCAAACTGAAGATGCTTTTAGCTTCAAAATGCCAAGGTACTGAGGCCATGATTAGATCAGCCATAGTCATTCTGGCTGAACTGACATCAGGAACTATTTGCCTATTTCCACTCCTCTTTCTTGTCTTCTATTTGAGCCAGCAGTAGAGGGAAATATGACTATTTCGTTTTCACCCATCTCCTGCCTCACTTGTCACCCTTGTCACAGATGCACAACAACACTGGATTGTATAGTCTTTGTACCATATAGTCCATGTTTATACTGTATAGTCTTGGCCCAATTGAAATCCTTTATAACTGCTGAGCATACTTTCTATCATGTGTGATGTAACATCTGTGGAGAAGTAAGTGATTCCGAACTGATCAAAACTGGATGTGCCTGAGGTGTTGAATGGTTTTTGTTATTAGAATTGTATTTCACAACAATATGACCACTTGGCTCATTAAGTGTCTCTCCACAATGTCCTTTCAATTCAGGAAACTAACCATGAGTACTGAAGTAACGTCAGGCGTGCTTTAAACAAGGTGTGAGCTTGATGAATGAGCAACACGAGTGTTAAATGTTAACTAACAAGGCCATCTCAACCAAGTATCAGACTCAAGTTTTGTAGTCCTGTCATGTAGGTCATGAATGGTTGTGGACAGGTAATGGAAGGAGGCTCCTTAATTATCCCCATCCTCAGAAGAGTAAAACTGAGAAAGCTGAAGAATTGCCAACCATCTTAAGCCTTCTATAGAGATTCCCACTATCGAAGGAGTCAATTCAGTTCATCTCCTCCTGAATCAAGCAATGTGCATTGGGAGAGTTGTATAGTTTTGCAACAGTCCATTGTGTCCATGCTGCAAGCACCCATCAACATGAATCCGACACTCTGCTTGTAACTCTGAATACATTGCTCCCAGCATTAACTGTGTCTCCAGTCAATGCAGTTGTAACTGCTGTTTAACCATTAAATGGCCCTAGATTTTCTCCGTCCACAAATGAGCAGAGTAAGTTTTCTCAGGTAATCTCTTGGGATTGACAATGACTTGTTGCCATTCCATTTCATAGGAATGAAAACTGCCATTGCACAAATTTTTGAATGTGTGGTGACTGTTGTACACCAGTTGTCATACAGTGTTGATGTTCTGAGCTTATTGTCCAATGGGAAGGAGATCCAGGACAATTGGAGACCAGTATTTGGACAGGCTTAGTGCACGTACTTAAACACATGCATTTTATAAGCATACAGTCACCTGAACTGCATTCACAATTTTTCCATGTTCTCTCGTATCTCTCCATCTTCATTGTACACGTAGCATCACCATGTATTTTAATTCTAATCCAATGATTATTGTAGCCTGTTATTGACCCAATGGTTCAACAGAAAATGTCTTTGAAGTGCTATCACAAGTAGTAATCCCCTTGGCCTTCCGGCATCATTCAATGATTACAACTGTTCTTCACTGGTCTCGTCTCTTCTGTACCAGTTCCCTCAGCACTCAATCTTTTAAATATTTTTCTATCTTTTTAACTATATCTAATTTTACAGCCTCCACCACTTCAGGGACAAAGAATTCTAAAGATTAACTACACTCTCTGTCACAAGGGGTGCTGGGAACGGACCCAAATGCAAGACAGAGACACTGAAGTACAAGGAACAGGACTTGACCAGAGTTAGGATGTGACAGGATTCAGGCAAGGAGCAGGAACAAGAGCACAGACTTTGACTAGGGAAAGCAGGACCAGGACTAGGAACCATGGACTAAGAGACAAGGCTAGGACTCCGAGCCCGAGACTGGACAAGGACCCAGAACCTGGGTCTTGCCTCGGGCTCGGACCCCGGAACCAGGCAAGGACATAACGTGCAAACAACAGGAATTCTGCAGATGCTGGAGACTCAAGCAACACACATAAAAGTTGCTGGTGAACGCAGCAGGCCAGGCAGCGGTGCAGTCAACGTTTCAGGCCAAGACTCCTCAGTCCTGACGAAGGGTCTTGGCCTGAAATGTCGACTGCACCTCTTCCTAGAGATGCTGCCTGGCCTGCTGCGTTCACCAGCAACTTTTATGTGTGTTGCAAGGACATAACATGGCTTGAGGCTGGGGTCTAGGGTCTCAAGCTTTGCTGCTGACTGGGGTCTTGAGTCTTGAGCTTGGCTGCGGGATCCTCGAGGCTTGGGGTCTTGGGTCTTGAGCTTGGCTGCGGGATCCTCGAGACTAGGGTTCTTGGAGCTTGGCTGCGGGATCCTCGAGGCTTGGGGTCTTGGAGCTTGGCTGCGGGATCCTCGAGGCTTGGGGTCTTGGAGCTTGGCTGCGGGATCCTCGAGGCTTGGGGTCTTGGAGCTTGGCTGCGGGATCCTCGAGGCTTGGGGTCTTGGGTCTTGAGCTTGGCTGCGGGATCCTCGAGGCTTGGGGTCTTGGGTCTTGAGCTTGGCTGCGGGATCCTCGAGGCTTGGGGTCTTGGGTCTTGAGCTTGGCTGCGGGATCCTCGAGACTAGGGTTCTTGGAGCTTGGCTGCGGGATCCTCGAGGCTTGGGGTCTTGGAGCTTGGCTGCGGGATCCTCGAGGCTTGGGGTCTTGGAGCTTGGCTGTGGGATCCTCGAGGCTTGGGGTCTTGGAGCTTGGCTGCGGGATCCTCGAGGCTTGGGGTCTTGGAGCTTGGCTGCGGGATCCTCGAGGCTTGGGGTCTTGGGTCTTGAGCTTGGCTGCGGGATCCTCGAGGCTTGGGGTCTTGGGTCTTGAGCTTGGCTGCGGGATCCTCGAGGCTAGGGTTCTTGGAGCTTGGCTGCGGGATCCTCGAGGCTTGGGGTCTTGGAGCTTGGCTGCGGGATCCTCGAGGCTTGGGGTCTTGGAGCTTGGCTGCGGGATCCTCGAGGCTTGGGGTCTTGGAGCTTGGCTGCGGGATCCTCGAGGCTTGGGGTCTTGGAGCTTGGCTGCGGGATCCTCGAGGCTTGGGGTCTTGGAGCTTGGCTGCGGGATCCTCGAGGCTTGGGGTCTTGGAGCTTGGCTGCGGGATCCTCGAGGCTTGGGGTCTTGGAGCTTGGCTGCGGGATCCTCGAGGCTTGGGGTCTTGGAGATTGGCTGCGGGATCCTCGAGGCTTGGGGTCTTGGAGCTTGGCTGCGGGATCCTCGAGGCTTGGGGTCTTGGAGCTTGGCTGCGGGATCTTCATCTTGAAATGCGGAGGCTGATAACTCAGAGGCTGGAGCTGAGAGACAGACTGGGAACTGAACATCTACATAGAGCTGGGACTTATCTTACAACAAGCTGGGACTCAACATCATCTCCACACCAAGGTGGGACAGGTCCACCTGTTGGGTAACAGCAGGATGGTCAGACTTACCCAACAGAGGTAAAGACAAGACATGACCCCCTGCAGGGCAACAGCAAGATGGCCTGACTCACCCCACGGAGGCGAGGACAAGAGACAAACACCAAAGAACAACGACAGTTCCATCTCTGCTCTGGCCTCAGTTTGCTGGCTACGGAAACAGCCGGATCCCTACCTAGCTTGGAGTGGCTGGCAGCCACTCAACTGGCCCAGGAAACAGCCGAATCCATACTGCAAAGGCAGCTCCAACTACTGACAGCAAGGCTCCATGAGGGGATGGTTCCCCAATGCAGCCTAAAGAAGGCAATTGGCTGCTCTAGCCTTCCACCAGCAGGTTACTCCAAGGGGGACTGACAAAACAAACCAGCAGCCCACACTCAATCCCAAGGCTACTTATATTGCAAGCCCAAAGATGGGAATCAGGTGCCTTTGATTTAGTCAAACAAGGGACAGCTGGAAGACCCGGAGTCCTGAGTCCATGGACCGGACCGTGAACCAGAATGCGGACTTTGCGGACCGGACCATGACACTTTCCCGCCAGACATCACTTTTCATAAAACGAATCTGTTCAATGCTCATTGTTGATATGACATCATTTGACTACATTTCATTATGGCCACAGGGTTAAATGGAGAGCTAAATGCGAGATGAACTGAGATAATCTGCCTTTGACATTTGGCTGAAAGTTTTATCAAACAGCCCTAGTAAAACTGGAGTAAGAAGGTAATATATGTTAAAACTTTACACTGGTTGCTATCACCCTTAGCACTTTGGAGAGTAGAACTGCTTCGAACTGTAAAAAATTGAGGCAGGATTCAGTCACGGGTCCCTGCAGTGCCTTTTAGTAAGGTCATCGCTGATCTTTTACTTATGTTATTTCCTCTACTATTCTGTGTCCATCAATTTTCTGACCATTCCCGGCTTTCTTGGGTGGAAACTTCCAAAGACTCTCTGTTCTCTGTGTGAATTTTTTTTTTCTCTCGTCTGTCCTGACTGGTTAAACTCCAATTCTGAAACTTCAGCTTGGTTTTCAAGACTAGCCAGAAGCAAACATCCTTCAGCATCTACTTGGCGAACTCCTTAAACATTTTGTACACATCAATGAAATCAGCTGAACAGAAGTATACTGTATAGCCGTCTCCTTAATCTGGCAAAACAAGCTTGTTATCCTTGGAATTAATCGGATGAACGTTCTGTCTTCTCTGTAACTTGCTATTATCTCCTCTTAGGAAAATTACCTTCACTATGTAGTTCAAAGTGTTATCTGCAACCCTCCAACCTGATGGCATTAACATCGATGTCTCAAACTTCCAGTAATGCTTCTTCCCACTCTACACCCTACACCATTTCCCATCCCTTTGGCCCTCTCTCATGTTAACTACTTGCCCGCCCATCACCTCCCTCTGGTGCTCTTCCGCGCCCCCAACCCGCTCCTTTTTTTTTTCTTCCATGGCCTTCTGTCTCACCAATCAACTTCCTAGCTCTTTAATTTATCCTGCCCCCCCACCAAGTTTCCCCTATCGCCTGACGCTTCTCTCTCCCCTACACTCACCTTTCAAATATACTCCTCAGCTTTTTTTCTCCGGTCTTGCTGAAGGGTTTCGGCCTGAAATGTACTTTTTTCCATAGATGCTGCCTGGCCTGCTGAGTTCTTCCAGCATTTTGTGTGTATCTGCGGCCCTAATTATTGAATTCCTGAGGACACTGGTTGCAGCCAGTTCAGGTGAAATCTGTCCCACACGAATGACTGCCTCTTTACCAGCACTGCTGCTTGAAGGTGTTGCTACAATATCCCTTGATACAACCATCCCTAACAGCGTTATTGATTTTAATGCTACACTGCTGCTAAATTGCCACACTCTCAGATAGGTGGCAGGTACTGTTTGTATCACAAGTGCCAGTCAACTTTGATCTCGTGCAAAAAACTGTCTATCACCTCTAGACATTTACAGAATTACCATTGCCAAAACCCAAGCAACAATGTCCTGAGGAGCACCAGGGATGAGAAAGTGATTCAGATGCATTAATACTGTAGCCATGAGTGTAAACCTCAGGCTGAATGTTCTGGGGCTGAGTGAGTAACTTGTCTCCTGATATTTCATAGCCTTTACACTAATTGCAAGGTACGAAGCAGGAGTATAAAGGAACACTTTCTAAGATGTGTGCAATTTCAATGGCAGAGACAGTGCAATCTGCATGATGGCGTGCAACATGCCTACATGATGTACTTTTTACCAGGTGCATGCTGTGAAGGGCCAAGTTGTCTTTGAGAGCATCTCACTAACCCATGGTCACTCAACAAGGTATGGCCAGTATGGTACAAAGTAAAATTACCCTCTTTCAAATTGCTTTCCTTCCTGATATAGAAATGTATTGGCACTGGGTCAAATACTGCAGGGATATCTTTCACACAGTCATTCAGATGTGAAGAAAGCAGCTCACTGGTGCCTTCTGATGGACAATTATAGATGAGCAATAAATGTTTATCTTCTAGAGTTGCACACATAAAGAAAATGAAGTAAATACAGAAAAGGTGATATATTACCATTTATTATCTTTAAAAAAACTTGTTTTTCTCACTTGTACTAGTTAATGTTGCTCCTCACTCTAACTTATGATAACTACCATCATCAAAGTAATTGATAATTATAGTAAAGGCCAATGAACAAATACTGATTCTCAGGTGCAGCATTTATCACATCAGAGGAAGTATCTTTTGTCCTTACTATTTTCCACTTTTCCAACCAATTTGCAATGGTTGTAGCAAGGTAGATTCTGATTTCATGCATTTTCTCTTTTGTTAATCTCTCACGCAATAAATTACAGTTTGTCATCTAAAAAATCTACAGAGAGATTTGTGAAATTGCCCTATGTGTTAACAAGATACTTAAAAATGATTAGATTGCTCAAACATAGCTTGCCTTACGTAAATGCAAGCTGATTCTGATCATTGTTATCAGTCTCCCTGTACTCAGTCATTCTGCTCCTTGCTATTAATTATTCTGAAAATGTTCCATAACTGACACCTTTATATTTTCCTTGATTCTTTTTCCCCCTCCTTGAATAATCTGGGTCAATAATAAAGACGAGCAACAAATATGCCACAACCTTACCCTTTTGTATTTTTAAGGCAAAATAGGAATATTAAATATAGATCTGCTCAGATTTATTGGATGAAGCCAATTTTATTTCTTGATTGTAAACTTGCAAACCTGTACATTCTGCTTTGTTGAACAATATGGTGTTGCTTACAATTTGCTGCCAATTTGCTTACAATTGTTTTCTGATCACTTTAGAGGCAGAAAATATTGCCAAGAGTTTTAATATCAAGTTATATCCCGAAAGCCAGTGAATCCGTAAGACACTGCCCTTATGTTGGGAACGGGAAGTTATTATAGGTCCGGTGATTTGATTAGCACTTGCAGTTGCAAGCAGGTGAAATTCTATGGTGCAATTTGTGTATCAGTTAGCTATATTATAATATTTCATGACAAGTATTTATTTCACCAGTCTTGTGCAGTTTGACTCATTTACTAAAATTCAAACAAACTCTAAAAGTGTTAGTTATTATTCTGAACAGCACACGCTTCTTTTTATGTAGCAGAGATTTTCCATACAAACTAAACTTTGATTATTACAACACATGCAAATATGGCATCAATATGCAAATTACTAATGTACAGCATATAAAAGTTACATTTGTATGTAACTAGAACTGATTAAAGATTTATTGATGCTGAATTAATATGCACCGTCAATTCAAGGAAAATAGGCTGGTGGCATTTGGTCTGAAGCAACTTTCTCGTATGCAGGTGGAGCATTGGGAATCTGTTAAATGGAAAACAAATATTGTTTTTAAGGCTAATATACACGATAACTCAAACACAGTTTAATATTAATAGTTTACTGCATCATTGTTTTGTTTCACAGTGTTTAATTTAGATTTATTTAATGACAGAAATAAGAAACAATTAAACCTTGTCAGTTATTTTAAAAAGTAGTTGGTGCACAATGCTTTAGATTACAGTACTACTTAAGCTTTTAATTTGGCAAGAATATGAAAGGAATTATATATAGAGTTGTGATTTTGAGGCATAATACAAAAATCCAGATTTTAATGGAGACAGTTATGAGAGGACAGCGCATCAGTCAAGTCCTGAGAGATATCAGATTTTAATGGTGAACTTGCTGGGCCATGGATATTCTCAGGCTTTTTAACTATTTAGTCTCTGCGGAGAAATTTATTTCCTGACAAATAGTTGTAGACACGAGTCTCTGTGAGGTGCAGCTCACATCTAACTGTTCCCACCAGCCATGATTTGTTCTCTGGTACCAGTCTTGACATATGCACTCAGGTTTCTTCAATTCTTTTAAACAGTTCTTTAAAACCTCAAAGTCCACTTTATAGTGAACATTGCTTTTGATGTTTATTGTTGAAAATTTTACCTAGATATCAAGGATGTAATTTTATCTTCAAGTTTGAACACAATGTAACTTGCCAAGAAAACTTGAATAAGAACACTTATTCAAATATTTATATCCTGGAAATCTAAATGTGTGAATTAGATAAACTTATGGAATAGGCAACTTCTTACCATATTGGAATGTGTGTAACCATTCATGGGTATTTTGGTCTCTGAAGAGATCTCTTCTTTGCTATGATGAAGGGTTGGCATAAAGAAACTCGCTACATTATCAGGCACACGTTGATTCTGAAATAAAATGTGTAAGTAAATTCAGTTGGGGCATACCACTAATCTCTCAAATGGATTATGCAAAGATTAATACCAAGTATGAAAGCGAAACGCAGTTTAAATGTATAAACTTAAAATGTTATTGAAATCACTATTCCCAGTTGTAATAAAAAGAGTAAGATTGATCAACTGGTTGCTACAATAACCTTGTACTCAAAAACAAGGAACTGATTGTGGACTTCAGGAAGAAGTCAGGAGATCACACAGTCCTCGTTGAGAGGTCAGCAGCTTCAAGTTTTTGGGTGTCAAAATCTTGGAAAATCTATCCTGGGCCCAGCATATTGATGCAATCATGAAGAAGGAACCCCTGTGGCTCTACTTTGTTAGGAGTTTAAGGATATTTGGGATCTCACCAAAGATTATTATAATTTTTATATGTACAGTGGATAGCATTCTGACTAGTTGCATTACAGCCTCATATGAAGTCTCCAATTGACAGGGTTGTACACTCAACCAGCTCCATGGTGGGCATAACCCTCACCTGCTTTGTGAATGTTTTTATGAGACAGTGCCTCAAGAAGATGGAATCTGGCATTAAGAACCTTCGCCATCTGAGGCATTCCACCTTCTCACTACTGCCATCAGGGAAGAGGTACAAGAGCTTGAGGACGCACACTCAGTGATTCAGAAACAGTATCTTCCCTTCTTCCATCAGGTTTCTGAATGGTCTATGAACGCATGAACACTACCTTGTTATTCCTTTCTTTTGCACTATTTATTTTAGTAATGTATAGGTTCTTATGCCTTTGCACCATAGTTTTTGTCTGTATCTTTGTATAATAGATTATCTCAGTCTCTTCCTCTGCACAGATATTCTCTTGGTGTCTGCACCACCTTGGCTTTTCCTTCATTCATCTTTGAGTTCTAACTTTTCCTAGAAATATTAACTCTATTTATTTCTCTGCAGATGCTACCTGACCTGAGTATTTATGACAGTTCCTGTTTTTACAGTTCGCTGTGTTCATATTTTAATGCAAAGGTTCCCAAACTGGGGTCTATGGACCCCTTAGTTAATAGTAAGGCTCAATAGCATAAAAAAGGTTGGGAACCCCAGTTTTATTGGTACCTTTGCGTTTTTGATTCATAGAATACATTATTACCGTGCTTGACTACTTTTCATTAAACTACCTTCTGGTCATGAATATTGAAACTGAAAAATATACCTGGAGTGTTAAGTATCCATTGCGTTTTTTGTAATACCAGCACCCAATTATCAGTAGAATTAGAAGTATTATGATCAGAACAGCAATGCCAATGGCCCTGGAAGAAAAGAAATGGGAATGTCAATTTGTATCCTCTGTTCTCCAACTGATAGAAAAGTCACATAAAATTTATTTCAATAATCATCAGGAAGTCAGTGAACCTAAATCTTGATTATTGCTGACCATAATCAGGTTTCTTGACTCTTGGGAAAAGAATATTTAGTCAATTGAGCTAAAACCACTGTTTCACTATATGCTTATATCTCAGCAACACTCACAACACGCTGGAGGAACTCAGCAGGTCGGGCAGCATCCGTGGAAAAGATCGGTCGACGTTTCGGGCCGGGGGGCCCCCCACCTTCTTTATAGGGCCTCTGCTCCTTCTCTCTACAGTCCTGATGAAGAGTTCCGGCCCGAAACGTCAACCGATCTTTTCCACGGATGCTGCCCGACCTGAGTTCCTCCAGCGTGTTGTGAGTGTTGCTTTGACCCCAGCATCTGCAGATTATTTTGTGTTTGCATATATCTCAGCTGTTTTGTCTTAACTAAATTTACTTTGGTTTTGTAATCTTTGATTTTCATTCTCTGTTAAATACCTGTATTATTTTGGAAATTTTCAGTTTCTCCTTATTTTGACCCTATAAGTTTTTGGGTGAGCCTGTTCCAGATTTTTTTGATTAATTATTGCATGAAGGAGTACTTCATAATATCTCTGAACACTCTGGGTCTAATTTTAAGATTGTTTCTCCTTGCTCTGAATTATTCTGGCAGAAGATGTAATTTAGCCAGTAATGGTTTATATAGTATTATCACTTATTAATCTGAAACAGTTCTTCAAATTTGCCATTTAATTTATGATAAGCTGGGAAAACTGAGCATTGTTTATGCATACTTCATAGCTCAGTTAAAGTTTTGGTAAATGTAAATTGCATACTACCAAAGTTCAATACAGTGGACTCTAGTTAATTGGGCCATTGTTTAATCATGACAGCCACATACTTGGGACAAGTCTTAAAGAACAAGAAATAATTGAGAAAATAGCTGGGATTCCCTTTGTTTAATTGGGACACTATGCGCCTAATTGGGACAGGAGACCGTTGCCAAACAGTTTCCAACTAGAATCAGACGTGTTCACTTGTGTGGCTGTTAGACACTGCACCATGCTTCGAGTGAATATTTTAAAAATAACATCAGTTGCATTTACTTGTATTAAAAAAAAGCTGTGATTTTTATCACCATTAGTTCTGAGAAATTAGCAACAAGACAATTCAGAACTGTTTTGCTCACTGTGCTTTCAAGCATTCAGGTTTGAAGATGCCAGAATGGGCCAGAAGTGATAATGAAACAACTTCAAAACTTCAAGTTAGGTACTGCAAAGAATTAAAGTATTGATATTCATCTTCAGTGTTGGCGCATGGCCAAGTGGTTAAGGCGTTTGTCTAGTGATCTGAAGGTCGCTAGTTCGAGCCTTGGCTGAGGTGGTGTGTTGTGTCCTTGGGCAAGGCACTTAACCACACATTACACCGTGACGACACCGGTGCCAAGCTGTATAGGTCCTAATGCCCTTCCCTTGGACAACATCGGTGGCATGGAGGGGGGAGACTTGCAGCATGGGCAACTGCCGGTCTGCCATACAACCTTGCCCAGGCCTGCGCCCTGGAAACCTTCCAAGGCACAAATCTATGGTTTCATGAGACTAATGGATGCCTATATAGAAATCATCTTCAATGTTGCAGTGAAAGTGAAGACTTAGAGGATGCAATCATTGATAGTATTGTATGAAGACAATCTATTATCTACAAACAAACAGGAATTCTGCAGATGCTGGAAATTCAAGCAACACACATCAAAGTTGCTGGTGAACGCAGCAGGCCAAGCAGCATCTATAGGAAGAGGCGCAGTCGACGTTTCAGGCCGAGACCTGACGAAGGGTCTCGGCCTGAAACGTCGACTGCGCCTCTTCCTATAGATGCTGCTTGGCCTGCTGCGTTCACCAGCAACTTTGATGTGTGTTGCATCTATTATCTACACTAGGTGTCTGCACTGATTTTGTACATTTACAGTTAATGCTGCAAATGAAGTTCTTCATCGATAACTATTGGTCAAACAACACTGCAGCACAGAAATAGGCCCTTTGGCCCATTTAGTCTATGGCAAACCATTAATCTGCCTAGACATATTGACCTGCACCACACCCTCCATACACTTCCCATCATGTACCTATCCAAATTTCTTGGAAATGTTGAAATTGAACCCACATCCACCACTTGAACTGGCAGCTCATTCCACAGTCTCACAACCTTCTGAGTTAAAACTTTCCCCCTCATGTTCCCCTTAAATATTTCACCTTTCATTCCCATCCTCCCATGACCTCTAGTTCTAGTCTCACCCAAACTCAAAGGAAAAACCTTCCTTGTATTTACCCTGTCTATACCCCTCATAATTTTGTACTCCACCATCAAATCTCCCCTCAATCTTCTATGTTCAAAGAAATAAAGTCCTAACATTCAACCTTCCCTATAACTTGGGTCCTCAAGTCCTGGTAACACCTTTGTAAATTTTTTTTCTGTGCTCTTTCAAACTTGTTTACATCCTTCCAGTAGGTAGGTGACCAAAACTGCGCACAAAACTCCAAATTAGACCTCACTACTATTTTATACAATTTCAATATAACATCCCAACTCCTTTACTTAATACATTGATTTATGAAGGCCAATGTGCCAAAAGCTTTCTTTATGACCCTATCTGCCTTTAAGAGCACTTCCGAGGAACTATGAATCTGAATTCCCACATCTTTCAATTCTACCATTCTCCGCAGCGCCCTACCACTTACCATGTAAGACCTACCCTGGTTAGTCCTCCCAAAGTGCAGCACCGCATTCCTGTCTGCATTAAATTCCACCTGCCATATTTCAGCCCATTTATCCAGCTGGTCAAGATCCCATTGCAAATTTAGATAGCTTTCTTCACTCTCTACTGCACCCCCAATCTTGGTGTCATCCACAAATTTGGTGATTTGGGAACTAATACACAACTATTAGGAACTAATGCACCATTTTATAGTACTGTAGTATTTGTAGTATTTATAGTGTTCTAATTTGTTCTGTATTTCATTTAAACTCTTTATTTGTTACTCAATTAAATAGTAGTTCACTTTTTAAAAAAAGTAACTTTTAAACTATTTCAATGAACCTTTGGCTAATTGGGGTAGCTGCTTAATTGGGTCAAAACGTACTGGTCCCAATGTGTCCCAATTAACTGGAGTCCACCGTATATCAAAAATATTTCAATGACTGAAAATTATTTCTACTAGTTATATCTTTACACTACAAAGCAATCTCATTAGGATAACGGTGAACGGTATAATCTTTGGTCCTCATATCATTAAATTTAAAAAAATCACAAAAGGGGTATAGATAGAGTGAACACAGTCTTTTTTTCTGCAGAAAGGGGAGCTAAAATCAAAGAGCATAGCTAAAATGTGAGAGGGGAAAGATTTAAGAAGGATCTGAGGGGCAAATCCTTGGTGGTGAGTATAAGAATCAAACTACTGGAGAAAGTAGTTGAGGCAGGTACAATAATGATATTTAAAATATATTTGCATAAGTACTTAGCAAGGGTTCAGATGGATATAGGCCAAACATAGGCGAATAGTGCCTGGTGGGCACCATGGTTGGCAAGAACTCCTTGGGTCAAGGACTTGTTTCCATGCTGTATTAGACAATAGGTGCAGGAGTAGGCTATTCGGCCCTTCGAGCCAGCACTGCCATTCACCGTGATCATGGCTGATCATCCACAATCAGTATCCAGTTCCTGCCTTATCCCCATAACCTTTGATTCCACTATCTTTAGGAGCTCTATCCATCTCTTTCTTGAAAGCATCCAGAGACTTGGCCTCCACTGCCTCTGGGGCAGAGCATTCCACATATCCACCACTCTCTGGGTGAAAAATTAATCCCAACAGTAAATGCATCTTCATCCCTGATGAAGATTGCAGAGTTTGTCATCAAAACATTGGTTATAATCGATACCTGCACTCAGCTGAAAGCACAAGAGGGGTTTATTTGGCATTATTACGGTTATTTATGTAATGCAGCCATTTACAGCTACCGACAAATTGAACAACAAAGTTAAAAATGTCAAGATGGTATGGATTTATGCTCTGTAATGTTCAAACTATCTTTTTAAATGCAGGCAGTTGTACTTGAGTTGATCATGTCAGATAAGTTCACCTTTTAAATTCAAAATAGGTATTATTCTATTAAAATGCATTTTATATGTATTTATTCATTTGGGTATTAATTGTGTAACTGTGGTAAGTTAAATAGGATACCTTTTTGACAAATGTTTAGAGATGCATCACATATTGAAAATTAATAGCTTTGGACATTGATTACAGATGTCTTCACACAATGGCGACATTTAATCCTGTCTAACAGTGGTGTCTTTGTACTATAGATTTGCTTCTGTGAAGTAAGTCCTGTGTTCATAAGGTATCTCTTAGTGGAGATGATGTAATAAACCCTCTGGGACATCATAATGAATTTAGTCATTTAATTCTGAAAGCGCAAAACATGAACATCAAGATGCATGTTTTCTAGTATTAAGGGATATTGTCTTCAGGGAAAAATACTCTATTTAGAAAGAGAAGATGTATTGACCTGCAGCAGAACAGAACATGGCTTTACTGTATATTCAACATAAATAGATGTACTGTGACCATTATTATGAAAAAAAACTAACAGACTTTTAATGCACAAAAAATAATTTTTACAAGAAAAATTCTTGTTTGTATCTTTGTTTAACAATTAGTTTGCATTTGTATTCAAGTTTCCAGTTACTTGAATTTTCAACTGTCTTCTGATCAACAGAACGACAATATTTTCACCCCATTTAAAATGTAATTCTGGCCTGTTTCTACATTGCACACAAGTTGTTTATTTTTGCTGCTTAATTAACAAGAATGATCTCCAAAAAGACATGCTGTAACTGTGGGTCTTCCTGACATACGATTTTTGTTAGGTTTGAGTTGAATGAAATTCTAAACTCACATCAAGCAATGTGATTGTGATTTTAGATGCCAAAGTTGCACTTATTCCACAGTAGCAACAGGGATTAGTCCTTAATTTGTTCTTCAGCCTCAATATGTAAAGTTCCAATCTTCCAACTTTGTACTTTATATAAAATGTGTCAGAACGCAGTATTTATAGCAGAAAGCCAGGTCATGCATCTTAACAGGTATATGTTAGTACTTCATGGGATCATTCTCCCACGATGTTTAATCTCACTCCATCAACACTTACTATTTGATTCTTCCTTATACATTTAACGGATTTATCCTTAAACATAACCTTTTATTAAGGAAGGCACTGTCAATTCATGCTTCATCTACTCAAAGTATTGAGCCACAAACAAATGTAAGTAACACACTTACTCATTCTTGAATTTTGCATGGTCAGCTGGTAATCTGACATTTTGCTTCCAGTCTCTATTCCATAAATTCAGCAATGATATTTATAGTCTTCAACAATTTGAGAAACTTTATGTATGTGGAATCAACAATGTTTTAAACAAAATTACAGAGAACTTTTAAATTGAGTTCATATTGTAATTTATACAATTGTCAAAATCAGAACTTGGGTTATGAGAGCAGATGTAGAAATTACAGAACCAGTTGAGTAAATGTTTAAACACTATAAGCAATTAATACCACTGGTGCATTAAGTTAGCTTGGAAGTAGTGAAGAGGAAAAAGCATTCTCAAAGGTTGTTCAAACTTACTCTTCTAATTTCAGGTAAAGTCCAACTCCCCTCGAACGAAAACCTCCTTGCACAGTATTCTTTGGCATTTCTGTTGAGTCAGTTGGTCTAAGAAACAAAGCATAAATATGAAATATTACTAGAATATATTCAACTTGAAGCATTTTGACTGTTCAGAACCATCATCTGCAATAACAAGATAAACTTCAATATTACTCAGTGTAAAAGATAGACAGGACCGCTGCAATCACATTAAATGCTATGAACATAACTTGAATTATTGTATCGAATTAAAACTGAACTATTATTTTGATTGCTTCAGTTAGCACTAGTAACTTACCCTTGTTAGAAGCTGCTGGTGATGTATGAAAAGGTCTTAATTCTAGGGCTGAGTAGTGTTGGTATTAGCAGTGACTCTTGTATTCCACCCCCAAACCCCCTGTCTGGAGTTCTCATGACTATCATGAGATCAAGGCCTGACCAGCAGGATCTTTTTATAGGTATAATTGGTGCGAGTAAGCAGCAAACTGGCAAAAAAAAGGAAATTGTCAGATGTTTCAAGTTTGATCTGCCTTTTTATGAGCACAAGGTTGCAATTCAGTTCTGAATCCAAATAGTACCTCCCTGTGGTGCTTCCTAACAGTATCTTACCCCAGTGCTCCGAAACTACTTGAAAGAGGCACAAGTTCCATTTAATAATTGAGATAGGTTTCAGTGAGGTCTCCCCTTTTTAATCTATCGAATGGTGAAAGGCCTTGATAGAGTGGATGTGGAGAGGATGTTTCCCATGGTGGGAGAGTCTAAGACCCGGGGGGGGGGGGTCATCCTTTTAGAACAGAGATAAGGAAGTTCACCAGCAACTTTGATGTGTGTTGGTTGAAGAATTTCTTTAGCCAGCGAGCGATGAATCTGTGGAATTCTTTGCCACAGACAGCTGTGGAGGCCAAGACTTTATGTATATTTAAGGCAGAGGTTGATAGATCCTTCATGGGGGTACCAGAAGAAGGCAGGAGACCGGGGCTGAGAGGAAAATTGGATCAGCCACGATGAAATGGTGGAGCAAACTAGATGGGCCAAATAGCCTAATTCTGCTCATATATCTTCTGGTTTAAGAGCTTTGTGAAAAGAAATCACTGTTTCAGATTGATTTTTTTTCTTTCTCTTGCTTCCACCTGCACCAACACCATTACCCCATTCCAGCTCCCTTGTGCAAGTCTAATTTTGAATCGTATGGTAAGAATCCAAAGTTCACACAGAAATTGGCTCACTCAAATCAGACTGTTTAGTGACACCAATTCCAAGTATATTTTGTGCATCATTTTTTAAAAAAAGATACAGAATCCATGGGATGGATAAATCAGCTTGATTGTGAAAATATATAAACTAAAATATATATGCAGCCAGGAATAAGGTATTCTTTTTGCAAAGAGGACTAGTTTGTGTAACCTGCTCAAATGTAGGCAAGAGATGTGCTTGTAAGCCAGTTCTTCAAAACTGTTTTCAGAAACTGGGCTATGATATATTACCTAGTCTCTAATGGGACTAAATGCCTAATAGGTTGAAAGCATACATGACTGTTGTGTATTTAATATATCAGTAATGTTTAAATAATATTATAAATAGTGTTTGATTAAGCATCCTTTGTTTACATAATTCATTATGAATAATATGTAAAAGTATATGAATGACATGCATCATCACACCACAGAACATGCAGTACTGTGCAAAAGTAAGTGAGGAAGGCACCTTAGCTATATACATGTGCTAAGACTTTTGCACAGTACTGTAGTCATTTTGTATATTACACTGTACAGCTGCTGCTGCAAAAATAAGTAAGTTTCATGACGTGCAAGTAATGATAAAGCTGATTCTGATCTGGGTCTCTTTCGTGGACTGAGTGAGGGAAGGGATGTAGGTTTTCATAAATAAAACGGCAGAGGCAACCCCTATGTGTATGGTCTCATACGGCTGGCTGTGAGAGGCAATCAGCATTATTCTTCCCCTTGATGTGTTGTTTGTCAGTCGTGAACTTTGATGTGTAGGCCAGGTGGAATTGCTGCCGTGCAGTCCAACGACTGATATTGTGGGTCAACGTATGCTGTAGAATACGAAAAGGCAAACAGCTAGATAGAGAAGGAGAAGCTGGTGGTTAAACCTGCTGTACCTCCCAGGGGGGGGGGGGGGGAGGTGTGCGGAGGAGCTATTGTGTAAAGAAGGCAAGCAGCTGTCACAAGCCTGCAACCAACTGTTCATGCACAGCACCCACAGCATAGTCTGCAGCATCGGTAGTAATGGTTATGGGTGCATTGGGGAGCCGGCACGCTAGCAGGATCATGTTGGAAAGAGCACATTTGGTGTCATCTTCTGCTTTAGTTACGTGATTAGAGGCTTTGCAGGAGGGAGCACAAGTTCAGCTGCTCGCAGAATGACACAGTGATAGAAATTCACCATATCTAAAAACTCTTGTAGTTTTTTAGTAGTGTGGGGTGGTGGGAAATTCATAATATGGTGACTTTGGGAGGGGTTTTGCACCTTCTGTGGATATGGGATAGCCGAGAAAGTCAATGGTTGGTATTTAGCAAAATTAATAATCCAGCAAGGTTTTGTTGCTCTTTGCCTTCTGATCAATGGGTGATACTAGCACCACATTCACTTGAGCACCCGTGTCACACAAGAAGCGTCACCCTGAAAGGGTGTCTGCAATGAACTGTAGACGACCCTGGCAGGTGGAACACATGGAATTCACAGACCTCTGATGTCCTAATGTGCTGGCACTGTCGAAGCTGCAAGATGGTTGGTACTTCGTAGTATTCATATCAAAGCGAGCGTGGTAAAAACACAGGTCTAGCACTGTCTGTTTTTGGATCTATAGGCATGCGTATGTTGGAGGCCCTGCTGACTGGGCTTACTGAAGCAGGAAAAGGAAGAGGAATTATGCATCTCTGCCTGGCTGAGTGTAGATTATCAGCCATTTTAGCAAGCTTGCTATCGTCATTCATGGGTGTATTAGTGAGGACTATCTGAACTTGCTCAGGCATTTGCTGCATAATGAGCTCTTTTTAAAAAAAAACATGGTGATTCCCAGGAGAAACAGCATGTAGTCTATTAGTTCTGAAGGCTGGGCAAGGACAACAACTGATTGGTGCGTTCAGACTCCGATAGTCCAAAAGTCTGCAATAGCTGAGTTTTCAGCGTGTGATTTTTTTTTTGCGTTCAGGTGTGGTTCAAGCAGACTTGACACTCTGATGCCATTTTGAAGTAATATCTGGTGTCATCCATGGAGATTTCTCGCAGCATGAATTGTACCTCTGCTTGTACGAATCAAGAGATGGTATTGAGCCCCCAAAGGTCCAGCAGTTTCAAACTGACTGCTTTGGTCAACATGTTCAATAATTCTGGAATCGATTAAGATCACCTGTGTAGGTTTTCATAGATAAAACAGCAGAGGTGTTTTTACGTTTAAGGAAAACCGTAACAGCTCCTTGATTATCTACCAAATACAGAACATAAAGCACAGTTAAAAAAATTTCACATAGTTACATCATCATGTCAGACCAGCCTCTTAAAGTGAACCCCAACTCAATGTCGGTGGTTGTGAATTAGGCATATGTTTCCACCCACTATATTACCCCACAGGGGCAGGGAGAGGGAATTATGATTGGGAAAAGGGAAAGGGAGATGGGAGGAACTGAAATGCATCAGAGAGATGTTCTGTAATGATCAATAAACCAATTGTTTGGAATCAAAGGACACCTGCATCCCCCCCTGCCCTGGCACTCCTCCTCTGCCACCTATTCCACACCCCTACTGTGGTGCTCCACCCTCACCATTGAAATTTTTTTGCTCCCGCTAGATTTACAAACTCTCTCTCTACTCCATGTTGACAAATACAGTACTGTGTAAAAGTCTTAGGCACCCTAGTGCTATATATATATAACCTTTCAATTAGTTTTATGTTTTATGTTTTGGAGTCACAAAACATAAGAATGACTGTTTAACACATCCTGGCATGACAGCCATAATCCATCCAATGTTGGGTGCAGGGGTGTTGTGAGCATTGAAATTTTTCTCCTGCCAAATTAGATCTAGAATTAGCCTCATAATTTTTATTCTATCAGATTATTCTTTAATATTAAAAATTTGTTCAGTGAAAATCCTGATTGAAATACAAGCATGGGAAGGTTAACTAAAACTTTTCAGGGGTTGACTGATGAAGTAGAGTATCAAGTATATTGTCTACAGCAAGTTTTAAGAAGCAAGAGGCAGCAGGGTAGCCTAGCGGTTAGCATTTGTAGCACCAGTGACCTGGGTTTAATTCTCACCATGACTGCATGGGTCTCCTCCAGATGCTCTGGTTTCCTCCCACATTCCAAAGACATATGGGTTAGTAAGTTAATTGGGCTGGAAAAGCCTAAAATGTGCTGTATCTTTACAAAAATTTTCACAGTTCCTAGTAAGGAAATACCTGTGTAATTACCAAAGAGCAAATATTTGAAAGGATGAATTGATTCATCCTTTTCATTTATGTTTCGATTCTGTTATGTCCTCCAGTATTTACAATATATAGCTTGTACCTAATGTTCTGACAAGTCCTAATATTCAGCTGAATGCATACTTTTCTATGGTTTATGGTATTGGAATGTGCTGAAACTGGAGAGGATTCAAAGAAGGTTCACGAAAATGATTTCAGGATTGAATGGCTTGTCATCTGAAAGGCATTTGATGACTCTGGGCCTGTATTCACCAGAATTCAGAAGAATGAGGGGTGACCTCACTGAAACCTATTGAATAATGAAAGGCCTTGATAGAGTGGATGTGGAGAGGATGTTTGCTGTGGTGAAAGAATCTAACACCAGACGACACAGCCTCAGAATAGAGGGACGTCCTTTTGGAAGGGAGATGAGGACGAATTTCTTCAGCCAGGGCGTGGTGAATCTGTGGAATTCTTTGCGGCAGGCGGCTGTGGAGCCAAGTCTTTATGTATTTAAAGCAGAGGTTGATTGGTCAGTGCATGCAGGGGAGAAGGCAGGAATTGGTTACAATTCTATTAGCACTGTAAGATAGACATATACAAAAGTCTTCTGTTATGTAAAAATATGACTATGTAAAGTCATGTCATTTGACTCAGTTTCTAAATCTGACACAGCCTTGTAATAACATTCAACAGCTGTGAAAAAGGAAAAGAGTAAAGAATGTAGAAACATCACAACATCAAAAGTGTAAAAGTCCTCTGCCACAGATCATGGACAATTTGCCCTGTAATTAAATCTGTCCTGGTTATTCGAGGAACAAATTAGTTCAATTGCAAAGCAGAGAATTAAAAATAAAGTTTGTAGACCTTATAGCATTGAGGTCATAAGTCTATCTAGTCAGATGACTTCGAGGTGGACAATATCAAAATATTCTCTTGTGAATTACATTTTCAGAATACTCTGGTTAGTTTGTTTTGACTAATAACATAATGCGAAGTAAAAATGTATTCAGAACAAGGAACTTGCATATTTCATTTAGAAGTATGATGGTAGTGAGGTTTCAGGAGCAATTTCTGTAAAGAGACCATAAAACATCAGAACAGAATTAGGTCATTTGGCCCATCGAGTCTGCTCCACCATTCAATCGTGGCTGATCATTTTTTTCCCTCCTCAGTCCCACTCCCCAGTCTTCTCCCTGTAACTCTTGATGCTATGTCCAATCAAGAAGCTATCAATCTCTGCCTTAAATACACCCAGTGACCTAGCTTCCACAGCTGGCTGTGGTAGCAGATTTCACAAATTCACCACCATCTGGCAAAAGAAATTTCTCTGCATTTCTGTTTTAAACGGACATCCCTCTATCCTGAGGCTGTGCTCTGTTATCCTAGACTCCCCCACCGTGGGAAACATCCTTTCCACATCCACTCTGTCCAGGCCTTTCAACATTTTAAAGGTTTCAATGAGATATCCCCTCATCCTTCTAAATTCCAGCGAGTACAGACCCAGAGCTATCAAACGTTCCTCGTATGATAACCCTTTAGTTCCTGGAATCATCCTTGTGAACCTCCTCTGAACCTTCTCCAATGCCAGCACATCTTTTCTTAGATGAGACTCAGATGGACTCAGAGTCAGCTGTGGTCGGGTGCTTCCAATACATCGACAGCTGTTGGTGCCTGGAGGTTTCTGGCAGGGAGAGTTTCTCCCTTTTGCCGCCTGCTATCGGGACTATCGGGAGTCAATCGGGACTTTGAGACTTTTTTTTTTAACCATGGTCTGCTCTTTATCAAATTATGGTATTGCTTTGCACTGTAACTATTTGTTATAATTATGTGGTCTTGTCAGTGTTAGTCTTTGGTTTGCCCTGTTTTCTTTTGTGTGATATCACACTGGAGGAACATTGTATCATTTTTTAATGCATGCATTTCTAAATGACAATAAACACAATCTAATCTAACCTGCAAGTTAACCTTTAGGGTGTTCTGCACATGTACTCCCAAGTTCTTTAGCATCTCAGATTTTTGGATTTTCTCCCCATTTAGAAAATAATCTGTACATTTTTTTCTTCTACCAAAGTGCATGGTCATGCATTTTCCAACATTATATTTCAATTCTTCTAATCTGTCTAAATTCTTCTGCAGCCTACTTATTTCCTCAACACTACCTGCCCCTCCATCAATCTTTGTATCATCTGCAAACTTGGCAAGAAAGCCATCTATTCCATCACCTAAATCATTGATATACAGCATAAAAAGAAGTGCTCCCAACACCAACCTCTGTGGAATACCACTAGTCCATTTGGCACCCAACCAGAAAAGGGTCTTTTTATTCCCATTCGCTGCCTCCTACCAATCAGTCAATGCTCTAACCATGCTAGTAACTTTCCTGTAATACCATGGGCACTTAACTTGGTAAGCAGCCTCATGTGTGGCCTTCTGAAAGTCCAAATATACAACATCTACTACATCCCCTTCATCTATCCTTCTTGTAATCTCAAAAAATTCCAACAGGCTCATCGGGCAAGAATTTTCCTTAAGGAAATCATGCTGACTTTGCACTATCTTGTCCAGTGTCACCAAGTCCTCCATAACCTCATCCTTAACCATTGACTCCAACGTCTTCCCAACCATTGGGGTCAGGCTAATTCGTCTGTAATTTCCTTTCAGCTGCCTTCATCCTTTCTTAAGAGTGGAGTGACATTTGCAATTTTCCAGTAATCTGGTACTATGCCAGAGCACAATGGTTTTTGCAAGATACCTTTGCAATCTCTACTGCTACCTCTTTCAGAAGCATAGGGTGCAGTTCATCTGGTCAGGATGACTTATGTACCCTTAGGGTCTTTCTGTCTTTTAAGCACCTTCTCCCTTGTAATAGTAAATGCACTCACTTCTCTTCCCTCACACCCTGCAACATCTGGCACACTGCTGGTGGCTTCCATAGTGAGGACTGATGCAAAATACATCAAAGCTGATGGCACTTGGCCAAGAGCTAGCATTGTATGTGAATATGAGTGAGATTCTGCAATTCTTTCAATAGCCCCACCAGCCATTTCAGAACAAATGAAACAGGAATGAAAGTATATCATCCTTGATTCCAAATGGCCGCCAAACAAGATGGTTCTAATTGTTATTGTAACAATAGTTTTAAAATTTATTCAGATTCAGCAATAGCAATCGCATATGTATTTGCAAACAAAGTGAGGCACTGCATGTGTTAAACTGCAAGAAATCACTTTTTTAAAGTTGTATAAAGCATGCAATACAGAAAGGAAAACAAATGGTTAATGTAGCAGTACAGAAAGCAAACTAATACTTATCATCCACTAAACAAGCTGATCTGCAGTGTGTTGACAAACTTTCATGCAGCCTTTTCTCTGTCACCCTCCTGATCTTCTTGTCCCTATCTTCTCCAGTTAACATTAGTCCCGTGAGAGGGTTCTCCCTCCCTCTCTCTCTCTCTCTCCATCCTTCCTCTTCCCCTTTGCACAAAGGAATTGGCTCTTTGTATACCCATTCAAAACCTTTTGCCCTAGTACTCTCCCATTCATTTGGTACCTGCATCTGCACAATGATCTCACCTTCCCCAGACAAACATGTTTTTCATCATAACAACACACACAAAATGCTGGAGGAACTCAGCAGGCCAGGCTGCATCTAAGGAAAAAAGTACGGTCAGCATTTCTGGCCTTTGACAACAATGACAATGTATTGAAGAGGCAGTTCAACATGAAAATGGAGCAAAGTTTTATTTTTCCTGTTTTTCATTAATTCAATCAGAGAAATCTCTACAACATCATATAGTTAGGCAATTTAAAAAAATGTTCAGGACTGAAGGAGACCATGGTCAAAAAATATTTTTGTAATAGATGAGCAGAAGCAGGGTCACACTGAGGTTGAAATTGGTTGATCTAATGATGACAGAATGTCCCAATCTCACACTAGAGTTGTGAACAGTCTGATTCAGTGGCAGGTAGTGCAATGGGGAGAGGTAATGTTGGGGCCTCAGGAATGGACTTCGTGGCAGAAATGGCTTTGGCTTTCCCAATAGTTATGAAGGCTCTGCATTAGTACTGGATGTTGGACAGTCAGCCTGTTTAGAGACAGTGGACAGTGAAAGGAGGCTTGATTGTGGGAAAGAACTGGCTCTAATCAGCATACACTTGAAAAGTGAAGTTGGCAGATATCCCACCTCGCCCAGAAGTTCCAGGAGTCTCCCGTATATTGATAGCGGCTCCCTGATGCCCGCAAATTATATACAATATTCCGGAAATCGATTTTTTTGAGAGCGAGCACTCACGAGAGAGCCCAATACATCTCATTCTCTTGTGTGTTAAAGAGTGAGAGAGAGAGAGAAACACGCTATGGCAGAGTGTTCCAAAAAAAAGAAAATATAAAACCTACTTCACCCCAAACTACACTAAAGTGTACCCCTGCCTAATAGGGATCAAAAATAATGATACTGTTGCTCGCTGCACTGTTTGCAACAGTGACTTTTCTATTGCCCATGGTGGGTTAAGACTGTAAAAGACGTGTTGAGGTGAGTTTAACAGGTGTCATTCGTTCATTAGCATAGCTAACGTTATTTAAACTAGCTGGCTAGTTGCTAAGGAGCTACTCTATTGCAGATATCCCACCTCTCTGGGTAGTTCTGAGAGTCTCCCGCAAATTGATGGTGCTACCTCCCTGAAATGAGTTTTTGCAGGGTGGGATGTCTGGGTTGGATGATGTAGCCAAGTAGAATCACGAGGTTGGGAATAGGGACCAAGGATAGATCTTGTTGTGGACTTGATGTAGAAGATGGAGTTAGGGTATGCAATGCATACAAGTTTGAGTCTAATTTAATTATCATCAAGTCCGTTTAATTATTATGTGGTGTATGATAACTAAACCAGAGGCACCAACAACAAATGCAGTTGCAAAATTTTTTTCCTCAAGCGTAAGAATTGGATCACTTAATGGCACTTTTTTTGGTTGTTTTCTACAGTAAACAACATGATAGGCATTTTTCTGAATTTTGGGCTGTCCTTTGCTGCTGTTTAACTGCTTGGAGAAGGTCCTGATGCAAAAATGTTCTCTGAGCATTATTAATTCGAAGCCTTCCCCAGTTATACTCCCCAACCCCTCCTCTGCTACATTGCTGACTGCATTGGTGCTGCTCCATGCACTCATGCTGAACTTGTCAATTTCATCAATTTTGTCTGTAACTTCCACTCTGCCCTTAAATTCACTCAGGCTATCTCTGACACCTCCCTCCCCTTTCTCAATCTCTCTGTCTCCATCTCTGGAGACAAAATGTTAACTGATATTTTTTATAAACCTACTGATTCCCTTGGTTATCCTGACTATACCTCTTCCAACCCTATCTCCTGTAAAAATGCTACTCCCTTCTCTGCCTCCACTGCATCTGTTCTCTGGATGAGACTTTCCATTCCAGGATATCAGAGATGACCTCTGCCTCTAAAGTACTGGTTTTTTTTCCCCCTACTAATGATGCTGCCCTCAACCGTATCTCCTCCATTTCCTGTACAACTGCATAACCCCATCTTCCCAGTGTTGTAACAGTGATAGGGTCCCTCTTGTACTTATCTACCATCCTCTTGGCCTCTACGCCCACACATTATTCTCTGCAACTTCCATCATTTCCAAAGGTACCCTACTAGTAAACATATCTTTATCTCCCAACCGCCCCCCCAACAAGGATCTCTCCCTCCGAGATTCCCTTGTCCATTGTCCCTCCCCACTACTTTCCTTCCTGGCATTTATCCCTGCAAGTGGCCAAAGTGCTACACCTGCCCATACACCTCCTCCCTCACTTTCATTCAGGGCCCAAACAGTCCTTCCAAATGAGGCAACACTTCACCTGTGAATCTGCTGGGGTCGTTTATTGTGCCCACTGCTCCCAATGCAGCCTCCTCTGCATTGGTGACATCTATTGTAAACTGGGGGACAGCTTTGTCGAGCACCTCCGCACCATCTGCCGCAAGCGGGACCAAACATTTGAATTCCGATTCCCGTTCCCATTCTGATATGTTGGTCCATGGCCTCCTTTTGTGCCAAGATGACGCCACCCTCAGGGTGGAGGAGAAACAACTTGTAGTCTGTCAGTGTAGCCTCCAACCTGATGGTATGAATATCGATTTCCCTTTCCAGTGAACAAAATTCACCCCCCCCGTTCCCCACTATGACCTTTTACTTCTTCTCACCTGCCTATTACTTCCCCCCGGGCCCCCTCCTTCTTCCCTTCCCCCTATGCTCCACTCTCCTCTTATCAGATGCTTTCTTCTCTAGCCTTTGACCTTTCCCACCACCTGGCTTCACCAATCACCTTCCAGCTAGCCTCCTTCCCCTCTCCCAGCCTTTAAGTCAGGCACCCACTTCCTTTTCAGTCCTGAAGAAGTGTCTCAGCTTGAAGCATCAGTTGTTTATTAATTTCCCTAGATGCTGCCTGACCTGTTGAGTTCCTCCAGTATTTTGTGTGTGTTGCTTTGGATTTCCAGCATCTGCAGATTTTCTTGTTTATTATAAATTCCAGTTTGCAGATACTTATATACAGGCTTATACATATTTCAGACTTAGCTGAGTGCCAAAACAATGCTACATATGCTTATTTCATTCAGGCAATGAGGCATGGCTTTCTTCTGGCATGATTTGTAATTCATCATTAGTGAATCCCAGACTTCTTGTAAGATCTAGTTCAACAACCATGCAATGGCTACAAAGTTACCTCCAGTTTAGGAATATATTCCTGAATTTGAAGTCCTTTGCTGTTTTGCAAGCATGCGTTCATACTACAGTATTGGAACAACAGTGGCCAGGTGGTTAAGGCATTGGACTAGCGACCTTAAGGTTGTGAGTTCGAGCCCCAGCCAAGGGAACGTGTTGTGTCCTTGAGCAAGGCACTTAACCACACATTGCTCTGCGACGACATTGGTGCCAAGCTGTATGGGTCCTAATGCCCTTCCCTTGGACAACATTGGAGACTTGCAGCATAGGAAACTGCCGGACTTCCATACAACCTTGCCCAGGCCTGCGCCCTGGAGAGTGAAGACTTTCCAGGCGCAGATCCATGGTCTCGCAAGACTAACAGAGGCCTTTATTGGAACAATGTCATCAATCATGCATTGTGACTCTGTGTGTCAGCATGTCACATAATTTAACATTGTCATAGCACAACTTTATTAAAGGCATTGACTACATTTGCTCTGGATTGTTTGAAACTGTTAACGGGAACCTGTGGCCGTTATATTGCTGTGCATTTGATTTACCGGCAGCTGCGGAGTTGCAAGCATCTTCTGCCGGTCATGGTGGAGCAGAGCAGATAGGGGAAGTTCGGAGCAGAACTCGCTCACTCACTGGGGCAGTTAGACTGGTTAGCGGCCGGTCTTCGCACGCTCTCGCTTCCGCTTTACAGCTGTTTCCGCGTTCTTCCCTACGCCGTGGTTCATTGCATACGAATGGTCCTTTTGAACGGAACTCTATCTTAACCTGTGTACTGGCTGTAATCTATTTAGTGGTGGGTGCTTTGATCGCACCCAGAGCAATTCTTTGAACAGGTCCAGAGATAATTCAGAGCACAGTCTTCTGTTGTTTTTATGTAATAGCAGTCAGTCCTACTGCAATGAAACCTTCTAAACTATCTGCCCACGCAAATCCGGAAGTAGGATTGGATCTGTAGTTTAAACATGATTTCTAATTCACTTTTGAAATTAGTTCCCTGATGACTATGACTTTTTATTATAAAACTTGTTTTTTTCAGCAAAGTACAACATGATCTTGAATTATATACTGTACATTTCATTGCAAAAAATCTATTTAAAATATATATGAAGGAATTGTTTTTAGTTGCAGCATTATTTTCAATTAATTCTACACAGGTCCTTTCCAAAATAATTGCAGTGAGGCAGATTTTGACTCTTAATATTTTGGCATATCTTTTTGGCATGAACCAAATGAAATTGCAACTGTTATTTGCAAGTGATTTTGATATTACAAGTAATCAGAAACAGTGTAAGGGCTATTGCTTAATTGATTAGGCAATACTTCAGTGTTTGTGCATTAAAAGATCTATCTTGGGTTGTTATTTACATAGTAGTGGGCGGGCATCTAATCGGATAGGAATTGGGCTGTTCGCTCCCGGTTGCCTTGTACTGTAGTTGGTGCAGTCGTTGACGGCGGGCGTGAGTCGTCGCCAGGGCTCGCGTTGCGATGGCGGCCGTTGTTAGGGAGGGCGCGGAGCTCGAGCCGGGCGCCGGTCCGGGCCGCGACGTGCGGATCCGGGGGGCCCGCTGGCGAGGGCCCGAGCCTCTCTCCGCGAAGTGGGAGAGCGGAGCGAAGAAACAGCCGAGGAGAGGCCTGCATGGCGTGGCGGCGGTATTGCCGCCGGGTCCGGCGCAGCTGTCGGAGGTGGCCGTGTGGCTGGTGGCGGCCGCCTATATACTGCTACTCTGGGGCGCCATTCAGCTATCGCTGCGGCAGCTGCTGACCGGACCAGCGAACAGCGGTGGTGGGGACGCGTTTAATGCACTTAGGGCAAGGTAAATGGCGTCAGTTCTGCAACACGCCTTCTTACACCCGTTCCGGTGCAGAGTGAGTCGCCAACTATGCTGCTGGTTCCCGTTAGACTTTGAACCATTGAACATTGGGTCGGTGGTCTAATACTAACTCTGGTTTTGGAATGGAGATTATTCCCTTCTCATTAGTTTGTCATTTCCGATGTTCAAAGTGACGCTGGGTTGTTGTAGTGGTATCCAAATGAAGTTTTCACTTTTAAGAGGAGGGAATATAATTAATAGAGATATCTTTTTTTGGGTAAAATTATGACATTATAGTTGCCTGCTCTGCAGGTCAATTCCTGGTCTTTGGGTTGTTAATGGAGACTTGTTTTTTAACCTTTCGGCGCATGCAAAAATCTTGAAAAGACAGAGTAAGCAAGATTGAAGCCGCTTTTGGAAATCTTCAGGCTATGAGATGTTTAATACATTAATCATTTTTAATTTTAGCAGATTGTAACATGATAATTAGAGTACAGAGCACAGAAGCAGGCCCGTCAGCCCGATAACAGTGCTGACCGTGATGCCATTTTAAATTGTCTGTGACCCATATTCAACCATCCCGTGCCTGTTCAAATGCCTTTTAAATTACACTCTGAGGTAATAATAAATAGTTGTTTCAGTAGACATAATTCTGTTTTGTAAGAGTGTTGGTTATCTTTTCAAAATGGAACCACCCGGAATTGTGCTGTTTGCTTTAAAAGGTTCTTCATTCAAGTTCCACATTGAGGTTTAAGGACGCAATCGTAAACCGCTCGCACTGATGCAATGAAATGCTCACCGAGAGCTAGTGGCTTCCTGTAAGATAAAGACCTTGTCATTGAAATGGCATTCAAACACATCCTTGGGAAGTGTATAATATTTTATTTTGCCATTGTGATCTGAATCTGTGATCCGAGATGAAACAAGTGAAATGTCTGCTAGAAATTCAAGTTTAATTGTCATTCCACCATTGCATGAATACCCATGAATGCAGCCAAATGAAACATCATTACTCCAGGTACTAGGTGCAAAACACAGTACTAACAGTTGTACACAGCACAAGGTACTTACAAGACAGGGAGGTAGATTTAAGATATCAGTAAAATACAGTCACACAGAAAAATGTAGTCCAAGACTCTGAGGCCATGAATGTTGCAGCAGTCTGCAGTTGAACATAATATGATATGTCTTTAGGAAGACATATGTAACTAAACTTTCTGACAGGTAACTCTGCTTATCAGATCTTCTGCAGCTTTAGACTATTAGCACCAGATTTGCAAAAGTGAAAAGGACTGGTTGACACTTCAATATTCTCTATATTATCAATATATTTGCAGTTTAGCAATCTAGCTGAGGCCTAAAGTCTGGTGTCCCTGTACAGTATCTGTGTAAAAGGAGTGTTTCTGTTCTGAACCACTGTCCATTGATCACAAGCAGAAGCTGAAGCAGTGTCTATCAGTGACGTCTTTACTAATTCAATTGCTTACTGAGACTTGAGCGTAATGTATTGTGTGTAAGGTACTTCAGAATTTTAGTCTGAGTTGTTATTGTTAATGAAGGGAAATGTCTTTAATTCCCTTTTTAATCCAGTTCCATGTTTTGGAGTTTGTTTTAGCATAGAGTGGATAAATTGTATGTGATCTTGAGCAGTCAAAGATGGGACATTTGAGATCAGGAAAACATATTGCAGGGATGCTTTCTTTTCACCTATACACCCCTTCAGATGCAACTGAAGAGAGATACTGAACATTGATCTCACATTCTTTTGCTTATAATTAAGAACTGCTGAAAATGGGGAATATCAAGCCAGCAACAGTACAGCAGAGGTTTGGATACTGGCCATTTTGGTTAGGGTAATGGTATTTAGAAAGATGTACATTGGTACCCTGCTTGCTGTTAGAGAGATAAATTTGAGGACATATCTGCAGTGTTAAGCAGTGTCATAGAATCACACTGGAAACAGTCCTTCCAGCTCAACTGGTCAATGCTGACCAAGATAACCGATTTGGCCATTTGCCCACATTTGGCTCAGAGCCTTCTAAACCTTTCCGGTCTTATAAAAGTTGTTATTGAATCTGCCTCGGCCACTTGCTCTGGCAGTTTATTCTACAGACACTTCAGTGACCACTTCATTAGGTATACCTATACACCTGGTCGTTAATGCAAATTTCTAATCAGCCGATCATGATCAGTAACTCAGTGCATAAAAGCATGCAGACATGGCAAAGAGATTCAGTGTTCAGACCAAACATTAGAATGGGGAAGAAATATGATCCTATGTGACTTTGACCATGGAATGATAGCTGGTGCCAGATGGGGTTGTTTGAGCTGCTGATCTTCTGGGATTTTCACACACAACAGTCTCCAGAGTTTACAGAGAATGGTGCAAAAAATGTAAAATAACATCCTGTGAGCAGCAGTTCTGTGGGTGAAAATGCCTTGTTAATAATGAATGAGGTCAGAGGAGAAGGGCCAGACTGGTTTGTACTGACAGGAAGGTGACAGTAAATTAAGTGATCATGTGTTATAACAGTGGTGTGCAGAAGAGCATTTTTGAATCCACAACATGTCAAACCTTCAGCAGCAGAACACAAACACTCAGTGGCCACGTTATAAAATCCAGGAAGTACTTAATAAAGTGGCCACTGAGTGTATATATCACCTTTTGTGTTTTTAAAAGTTTCTCTTCAAGTGCCTATTAAATCTTTCCCCTCTCTTCTTAAGCCTATGCTCTCTAGTTCTTGATTTCCCCAACACTGGGGTAAAAAAAAAACACATTCACAGTTCATTCATCTAATTATGGTTCCCAAAATTTAATTTTCTCTATAAAATCACCTCTCAGTCTCTTGTGTTCCAAGAAATAAAGTCTTAGCCTGTCCTGCTCAGTCCTTCAAGTCCTTGTAAATCTTCAGCATCTGTTCCAGTTAATAAGACTGTTTTTATAGCAGGGTGACTAAAACTGAACACCATTCTAGTAGTGATTTGTACAACTGCTCCATGGCCTCCCAGCTTCTGTACTCAGTGCCCTGATTGATGAAGGTGACTGTGCAAAAGTCACATTCACAGCCTTGTCTACTTGTGACTGCACTTTCATGGAACCATGTCTGTGAAATTCAAGGCCTCTCTGTTCCACAACACTCCCCAGGGACCTCCTATTCACTGTGAAAACCCTACTTTGATTAGATTTTCCAGAGTGCAACATCTTGCACTTATCTGACCTAAACTTCAATATTAGGGCAGCCACCGCAGAGGCCCTTTACCCATGCCCACCGAGCCTCGCTTTGTCCGCTAATGGACACGGTGCAGCGGCAGAGGCTTTCCTATGCATTGACTGTTACTGTGGTAGTGCTGTGCCCCTCCACTGCGAGAGCTATAAGTTCATCATTGCTTCTGACCGTTGCCTGCCTTGGCGAGGTGTTGCCGTGAGGGGGTACCAGCCTTGACCTGCTGCATGGTGCTACGAGACTGAGTGGCAATTGAGAGAGGGGGTGTCGAGAGTGCTGAATTGCAGAGGTACCAAAATTGCAAGTACAAATAGATTTTGAATAGGCTGTTGATATATGTATGAGTATGATGATAAAGAAATGTTGCCTCTTCTATGTGAACAGTAAGGTTGTCATGAGTAATCAGATGGCAAAACCATCTTTTTTTGTTAGGAAATATCTCCAGGACATTACTGATTTTGGACCCAGGCCAACTGGAAGTGCTACCAGTGAAATCCTGACTGTTAACTACCTCTTGGACCAGGTCCAGAAGATCAAAGCAGAAAGTACAGCAGTGCATACCATTGCAGTGGATGTTCAGAAACCAACTGGCTTCTTCAGTATTGATTTCCTTGGTGGTTTCACCAGTTATTATGCTAATGTTGCTAATGTTGTTGTGAAATTAGAACCAAAGAATGGAGCAAAGCATGCTGTGCTTGCAAACTGCCATTTTGATTCTGTGGCCAATAGCCCAGGTAAAATTATTTCTGTACTCTTTTTGTCTATTTCTGTAATAACTTGGTGATCTGCAATGTGAAGCAATGAAACATGAGGTGGCCAAGTTTTTATCTGTGTTTACTTCCACCTCTTTATACTTTCTACCTCCACTCTAGTGCCTCAGTCCAGATAAAGGGTCACAACCGCAAATGTTGATTGTCATTTCCCTCCATATCCTGTATGCTGCCTGACCTGTTCATTTGGTTCATTTGTGCATTGCCCAAATTCCAGCACCTGGAGTCCCTTGTGTCTCTCTTTATGTCTGTCATTCTAGGAATCAGCTGCTGGTAGAGACTAAAGTTCACTTCTCACACAACCTTTAGTATGAAGTGGATGTGAACTGTAGGAACATGAGTTCTCATGTTCTTGTAATGGTTATCAAAGGATAAAATGTACTTTTGATACTTTCTGCTCACACACGTTACTTTATCCATTTGGGCTTTCATGGTAGAATTATTTCCAGTTCTCTGTAAGCCTTCACTTTTCGAGGAACCCATGTTCATGTTATTAAAATGGTTTCCTGATCTTGAAGGCAGCTTTAGTTTCAGGGGGTTATAATCTCTCCTTCAACTGTAGCCAGTAGTGGGGAACATTTGGGTCTACTCCTGCCAGTATCACAAAAATCAGCCTTGCAACTAGGAGGCAAGGGAAGCTAATGCTGGTGGGTCTCCATTATTAGAAGCTGAAACTAGGCTCCAAGCTAGCATTTGCCCAGCTTACCCAAGTCCAAACCTTGCAGGCAGCCACTGGACATTGCATTGACGGCTCTGTCTGACTCGTTGGTTGAGAGGTCGCTTAGCTCTATCTACTGTTTAATGTACAAATGGTACCTTCTGGTTGTACTGACTGCCTTTTTGGATTATCAGTATAAATAGTGACATGTCAAAATAATTTGTGAAGAGTCACGTGGATGTTTTGTTTTGTTCAGGTGCCAGTGACGACGCGGTCAGTTGTGCAGTTATGCTTGAAATTCTGAATGTTTTGTCAAAGTCTTCATTCCCTCTGCAACATGCAATTATATTTGTTTTTAACGGAGCAGAAGAAAATATTTTACAGGTAGGATGAAAAAGCAATCCTTGCATTGAATGTTAACAACACAGAAGTTAAAGAGTGTTATAACTGCTTGACTTTGAGTGTACCAACCTGTCACTGTCTTTTTCTTGGCAGGCAAGCCATGGATTTATTACCCAGCACTCTTGGGCTAAATTAGTAAGGGCATTTATTAATTTAGAAGCTGCTGGCGTAGGAGGGAAGGAGATTGTTTTTCAGACAGGTAATTATTAATATGTTTATGGTGAATAATGTTATCTTTGATAAAGTTTTATGCAGATCAGATGTTGGATTAGAGCCTGGCGACCAGACCTGTGCGTAGTCAGGTTGGGGCTAAGCTCTGAATTGTTGGAATCCTGCTGCATTGACTGGCTCTGCATGTTATCCAGGTCACTGATTTACCAATTTGCCAATCTTACTGGCATATCAATAGCATGTCTATGGTTTTGTTGCTGTCCTATCCAGAACTGATGTACTGTCTTCATCTGGGAGGTTGACCATCTTTACATCTTCACAAATGCTTCTTGACCTGCTGAGTTCCTTTTTGCTACAGATTTCAGCATCTACTCTCTCGTATGCAGTTTACGGTTGTTATATTTACAGTTATGGTTGGATTTGTGGTGGTGGGGCGATAGTTGGGGAAGAATAATAAGTGGACATTGTGTTCAGTGGTTGTAGTTGGGTCAGGTTTCAATTTTATACCCTAGTAAGCCTCTGATTTTCATTACTATCCAGTGTTTGGTGTATGTGTATTTTATTTATTTAAACTGTTACGCAAGAACCTTTGAGACAAGGACATATCCAAACCTGTAGCTACTTTTTTCATGATCATTAATGCAGATTGTTTGGTTCTCTCTGTCTTTATAACTTCATAAAGTTTGCATTTTGAGCATTGACATAAAATATTCTTATCAAATCTTATTCTTTGATCTCACTAGAAAGCTGGCAGGCTCCCTGTGTAACTGGGTGTTGTGTGATTTCCTACAGAGTGTTGCACCTGAGTCAGAAACAAAGAAGACAGATTGAAACTTTCATTGAGTTATCTGATCTGATTATCATTAAGTTTCAAAATTGATTTTAAACTCACTAAATTGCCTTCTGCTTTTGTAGTAGTGCTAACATCTTTCTTTGATGTAGTACCTTTTAGAGCAGGGGTTTCCAACCTTTTTTTTTAATGCCGTGGATCCTACCATACATTAGGGTTGGGAACCTCTGTTATAGAGCCAGCCAGTATACTATGCCATTAGTTTCAAAGTTAATGCGCAAAAAGATAGGTCTGGTCTGTGGGTTGAGATTCTAAATTGGGGAAAGGCCAATTTTGATGGTATCAGAAAGTATCTAGCAACTGTGGATAGGGACAGCAACACACATAAAATGCTGGAGGAACTCAGCAGGCCAGGCAGCATCTACGGAAAAAAGTACAGTTGATGTTTCGGGCCAAGATCCTTAGGCAGGACTAGAGAAAATAGCTGAGGAGTAGATTTAAAACATGGGGGAGGGGAGAGAGAAAAACACAAGGTGATAGGTGAAACTGGGAAGGGGAGGGACGAAGTACAGAGCTGGGAGGTTGACTGATGAAAGAAATATGGGGCTGGAGAAGGGGAGTCTGACAGGAGAGGACAGAATACCATGGAAGAAAAAAGGGGGAGGAGCACCAGAGGGAGGTGGTGGGCAGGCAAGGAGATAAAGTAAGTGAGGGGGGCATTACTGGAAGGGTCTTGGCCCGAAATGTGGACCGTACTTTTTTCCTTAGATGCTGCCTGGCCTGCTGAGTTCCTCCAGCATCTTTTGTGTGTTGCTTAGATTTACAGCAACTGCAGATTTACCCTTGTTTGTGATTGGATTGGGACAGGCTGTTTTCTGGCAAAGCTGTACTTGGTAAGTGTGAAGCCTTCAAAAGTGAAATTTTGAAAGTATGAAGCTTGAATGTGCCTGTCAGAATAAAGGGTAAAAATAACAGGTGTAAGGAACTTGTGGTTTTCAAGAGATATTGAGGCCCTGGTTAAGAATAAAAAAGGAGGTGCATTATAGATATTGGCAGGTAGGAGCAAATGCGGTGCTTATGGAGTGTAAGAAATGCAAGAGAAGCTTGAAGAAAGAAATCAGGAGGATGAAAAGAAGGCATGATGTTGCCTTAGCAGACAAGGCGAGGGAGAATTCTAAGGGATTCTACAGATATGTTAGGAGCAAAAGGATTGCAAGGGACAAAATTGATCTGGAAGAATAAAGTGGTAATCCATGCATGGAGCCAAGGAGATGGGGGAGATCTTAAATTTTTTGCATCTGTATTTACTCAGGAGATGGAAACAGAGTCTATAGAAGTGAGGCAAAACAGCACCAACTTCATGGAGCCTATACAGATTATAGAGGAGGAGCTGCTTGCTGTTTTGAGCTAATGAGGGTGGATAAATCCTCAGGGCTTGACAGGGTGTTTCCTCGGACCCCGTGGAAGGCAAGTGCAGAAATTGCCAGGTCCCTGGCAGAGAAATTTAAAACCTCCTCAGTGTACCAGAGGATTGGAGGATAGCCAATGTTGTTCCACTGTTTAAGAAAAGCTCTACAAATAAACCAGGAAATTATAGGCTGATGAGCCTGACATCAGTAGTCGGAAAGTTATTGGAAGGTGTTCTAAGGGACGGATTATGAGTATTTGGAAAGACATGGACTGATTAAGGATAGTCAGCATGGCCTTGTGCATGGTAGCTCATGTCTATCCAATCTTGTAGAGTTTTATGAGGAAGTTACCAGGAAAGTAGATGAAGGCAAGGCAGTGGATGTTGTCTACATCGACTTTAGTAAGGCATTTGACAAAGTGCCGTATGGGAGTTTGGTCAAGAAACTTCAGTTGCTTGGCATCAAGATGAGGTAGTAAACTGGATTAGACATTGGTTTTGTGGGAGAAGCCAGAGAGTGCTAGTAGATGGCTGTCTCTATGACTGGAGGCCTGTGGTTAGTGGAGTGCTGCATCCGTTGTTTTTTGTCATCTATATCAATGGTCTGGGTGATGATGTGGTTAATTGCATCAGCAAATTTGTCGATGATGCCAAGATTGGGGGCGTAGTGGATAGTAAGGAAAACTCTCATGGGTTAGAACATAGAAACATAGAAAACCTACAGCACAATACAGGCCCTTCAGCCCACAATACTGTGCTGAACATGTACTTACTTTAGAAATTACCTAGGGTTAACCATAGCCCTCTATTTATCTAAGCTCCATTTACCTATCCGGGTGTCTCTTAAAAGACCCTATCGTATCCACCTCCACCACCATTGCTGGCAGCCTATTCCACACACTCACCACTCTCTGCATAAAAAAACTTACCCCTGACATCTCCTCTGTACCTACTTCCAAGCACCTTAAAACTGTGCCCTCTTGTGTTAGCCATTTTAGCCCTGGGAAAAGCCTCTGTCTTTTTCCCAGGGCATGATCAATGCCTCTCATCATCTTATAGACCTCTATTAGGTCACCTCTCATCTTCCGTTGCTTCAAGGAGAAAAGGCCGAGTTCACTCAACCTATTCTCATAAGGCATGCTCCCCAATCCGGGTAACGTCCTTGTAATTCTCCTCTGTACCCTTTCTGTGGTTTCCATGTCCTTCCTGTAGTGAGGTGACCAGAACTGAGCACAGTACTCCAAGTGGGGTCTGACCAGGGCCCAATAGAGCTGTAACATTACCTCTTGGCTCTTAAACTCAATCCCACAGTTGATGAAAGCCAATGCAGCGTATGCTTTCTTAACCACAGAGTCAACCTGCGCAGCAGCTTTGAGTGTCCTATGGACATGGGGCCCAAGATCCCTCTGATCCTCCACACTGCCAAGATTCTTACCATTCATACTATACTCTGCCATCATATTTGACCTACCAAAATAAACCACTTCACACTTAACAACAGGAATTCTGCAGATGCTGGAAATTCAAGCAACATACATCAAAGTTGCTGGTGAACGCAGCAGGCCAAGCAGCATCTATAGGAAGAGGCGCAGTCGACGTTTCAGGCCGAGACCCTTAACGTCGACTGCGCCTCTTCCTATAGATGCTGCTCGGCCTGCTGCGTTCACCAGCAACTTTAATGTATGTCACTTCACACTTACCTGGGTTGAACTCCATCTGCCACTTCTCAGCCCAGTTTTGCATCCTATCGATATCCCGCTGCAATCTCTGACAGTCCTCCACGCTATCCACAACACCCCCAACCTTCGTGTCATCAACAAGTTTACTAACCCATCTCTCCACTTCCTCATCCAGGTCATTTATAAAAATCACGAAGAGAAGGGGTCCCAGAACAGATCCCAGAGGCACACGACTGGCCACTGACCTCCATGCAGAATATGATCTGTCTTCTACCACTCTTTGCCTTCTGTGGGCAAGCCAATTCTGGATCCACAAAGCAAGGTCCGCTTGGATCTCATGCTTCCTTACTTTCTCAATAAGCCTTGCATGGGGTACCTTATCAATTGTCTTGCTGAAATCCATATACACTACATCTACTGCTCAACCTTCATCAATGTGTTTCGTCACATCCTCAAAAAATTCAGTCAGGCTCGTAAAATACGTCCTGTCTTTAACAAAGCCATGCTGACTATTCCTAATCGTATTATGCCTCTCCAAATGTTCATAAATAGCTGCCTCTCAAGATCTTTTCCATCAATTTACCAACCACTGAAATAAGACTCACTGGTCTATAATTTCCTGGGCGATCTCTACTCCCTTTCTTGAAAAAGGGAACAACATCTGCAACCCTCTAATCCTCCAGAACCTCTCCCGTCCCCATTGATGATGCAAAGATCATTGCCAGAGGCTCAGCAATCTCCTCCCTTGCCTCCCACTGTAGCCTGGGGTATATCTTGTCCGGTCCTGGAGACTTACCCAACTTGATGCTTTCCAAAAGCTCCAGCATATCCTCTTTCTCAATGTCTATATGCTCAAGCTTTTCAATCCACTGTAAGTCATCCCTATACTTGCCAAGATCCTTTTCTGTTATGAATACAGAAGCAAAGTGTTCATTAAGTACCTCTACTATCTCCTCCGGTTCCATACAGTTTTCCACTGTCACACTTGATTGGTCCTATTGTCTCATGTCTTATCCTCTTGCTGTTCACATACTTGTAGAATGCCTTGGGGTTTTCTTTAATCCTGCTTGCCAAGGCCTTCTCATGGCCCCTTCTGGCTCTCCTAATTTAATTCTTAAGCTCCTTCCTGCTAGCCTTATAATCTTCTAAATCTCTATCATTTCCTAGTTTTCTTTTTTAAACCTTTTGTAAGCTTTTCTTCTTGACTAGATTTTCAACAGCCTTTGTACACCATGGTTCCTGTACCCAACCATCCTTTCCCTGTCTCATTGGAATGTATCTATACAGAATGCTGCTCAAATATCCCCTGAACATTTGCCACATTTCTGCCTTACATCTTCCTGAGAACATCTGTTTCCAATTCATACTTCCAAGTTTCTGCTTGATAGCTTCATATTTCCCCTTACTCCAATTAAACGCTTTCTTAGCTTGTCTGTTTCTATTCCTCGCCAATGCTATGGTAAAGAAGATAGAATTGTGATCACTATCTCCAAAATGCTCTCCCCTGAGAGACCTGACACCTGACCAGGTTCATTTCCCAATACCGGATCAAGTACAGCCTCTCCTCTTGTAGGCTTATCTACATATTGTGTCAGGAAATCTTTCTGAACATACCTAACAAACTCCACCCCATCTAAACCCCTTGCTCTAGGGAGGTGCCAGTCAACATTTAGGAAATTAAAATCTCCCACCACGAGGACCCTGTTATTATTACACCTTTCCAGAATCTGTTTCCCTATCTGCTCCTCAATGTCCCTGTTACTATTGGGTGGTCTATAAAAAACACCCAGTAGAGTTATTGACCCCTTTGTGTTTCTAACTTCCACCCATAGAGATTCAGTAGACAATCCCTCCATGACTTCCTCCTTTTCTGCAGCCATGACACTATCTCTGATCAGCAGTGCCATGCCCCCACCTCTTTTGCCTCCCTCCCTGTCCTTTCTGAAACATCTAAAGCCTGGCACACTAATTAACCATTCCTGGGCCTGAGCCATCCAAGCCTTTGTAATGGCCACAACATCATAGCTCGAAGTACTGATCCACGCTCTAAGCTCATCCGCTTTGTTTATGAAGCTTCTTACATTAAAATAGACACATATCAAATGGTCTGAGTGTATCTCTTCTCTATTACCTCCCTTTCACACTGTCTCCAAGCTTTCTCTATTTGTGAACCAACTGCCCCTTCCTCTGTTTCTTCAGTTCGGTTCCCACCCCCCCAGCAATTCTAGTTTAAACTCTTCCCCAATAGCCTTAGCAAACCTCCCTGTCAGGATATTAGTCCTAGCGGTCCCCAGCAGGTTGCAGCGGGATCTCGACCAGCTGGAAAAATGGGCTGAAAAATGGCGAATGAAATTTAATGCAGTCAAGTATGAAGTGTTGCACTTCAGTAGGACCAACCAGGGTTGGTCTTGCACTTGAATGGAGGACACTAAGGAGTGTGGTAAAACAAAGGGATCTGTGAATACAGATCCGTAATTCATTGAATGTGGCTTCACAAGTAAATAGGGTTGTGAAGAAAGCTTTTGGTACATTGGCCTTCATAAATCATTTATCAAGTACAGGAGATGGGATGTTATGTTGAAGTTGTATAAGACATTGGTGATGCCTAATTTGGAGTATTGTGTGCAGCTTGGTCACCTCCCTACAGGAAAAATGCAAACAAGGTTGAAAGAGCACAGAGAAAATTTACAAGGATGTTGCTGGGTCTGGAGGACCTGAGTTATATGGAAAGATTGAATAGGTTAGGACTGTATTTCTTAGAACATAGATGATCGAGAGGATATTTGAAAAAGGTGTACAAAGTTACGAGGGGTATAAATAGAATAAAAGCAAACAGGCTTTATCAACTGAGGTTAGGTGGGATTAAACCAGAGATCATGGGTTAAGGCTGAAAGGTGAAAGATGAAAAGTTTAAGGGGAACATGAGGGGAACTCAGAGGGTCGTGAGAGTGCGGAATGAGCTGCCAGTGCAAGATGGATTTCAATGTTTAAAAGAAGTTTGTATGGGTAGGGGTATGGAGGGCTATGGTCACCGTGTAGGTCGATGGGAGTAGGCAGTTAAATGTTTTTGGCATGGACTAGATGAGCTGAAGGGCCTGTTTCTGTGCTGTGCTTTTCTATGACTCTGAGGACAGTTGGCAAATCTTAACACTATTATGACAGAGAACTTTGTGAAAGTGTTTCAGCTGTTCTAAGGAGGAAAGAAATCTTCACCAGGTACTGCTTCAGGAAGTGATAATAGTATCATCAGGGATTCCTTTGTGTGTCTCTGTACCTTTTGGGAAAAGATATAGGAGCTTGAAAAAGGTGATGACCAGATTCAAGATGTCTTCTTCTCCACTGCTATCTGACTTCTGTATAACTTGCCTCCTTCACGTCCCCTTTCCTGTGGTGCTGTCACATTCTTGGACTCTTAACTCAACCTCTCTTGTCACTTTATTTTCACTTCTGCATTTATTTTTGCAATACTTCAGATTGTACTGTAGTCTGCACTATTCTGTTGTTTTGTGCACTGGTCACTGTACTTATTGTATGTTTACAAATTTCAAGTGAGCAAGATACTTCATTGCATCTTGGCATATATGACAGTGGACAGATCTGAATCTAGAAAGTAATTGGGGCAAAAAATGGATGCTGGAAATGTGAAACAAAAAGCAGAAAATGCTGGAAACATTCGGCAGGTTAAACATCATAGAAAGAAAGTCAGTTGAGAGAGAGTTCTACAATCTGAAGATCAGGTGCTTGAAAGTTTAGAAAAAAGATTAGAGAGGCTATTCCAGAAATTACGGACATCAATGCTGGTGACTATATTGTGTTTTGGGTAAGGAGGTAGGCTGAAGGACTATAGAGAGATACAAGAACTTGAATGGGTTAGAAATGAGGAGGGACGAAATCACAGAGTAACGGAGTCCGGTGCTCCCGATGTGGCCTTTTATATATTGGTGAGACCCCACGCAGACTGGGAGACCGCTTTGCTGAACATCTACGCTCTGTCCGCCAGAGAAAGCAGGATCTCCCAGTGGCCACACATTTTAATTCCACATCCCATTCCCATTCTGACATGTCTATCCACGGTCTCCTCTACTGTAAAGATGAAGCCACACTCAGGTTGGAGGAACAACACCTTATATTCCGTCTGGGTAGCCTCCAACCTGATGGCATGAACATTAACTTCTCTAACTTCCGCTAGGCCCCACCTCCCCCTCGTACCCCATCTGTTACTCATTTTTATGCACACATTCTTTCTCTCACTCTCCTTTTTCTCCCTCTGTCCCTCTGAATATACCTCTTGCCCATCCTCTGGGTCACCCCCCCCGTCTTTCTTCCCGGACCTCCTGTCCCATGATCCTCTCGTATCCCCTTTTGCCTATCACCTGTCCAGCTCTCGGCTCTATCCCTCCCCCTCCTGTCTTCTCCTATCATTTTGCATCTCCCCCTCCCCCTCCAGCTTTCAAATCCCTTACTCACTCTTCCTTCAGTTAGTCCTGACGAAGGGTCTCGGCCTGAAACGTCGACTGCGCCTCTTCCTATAGATGCTGCTTGGCCTGCTGCGTTCACCAGCAACTTTGATGTGTGTTGCTTGAATTTCCAGCATCTGCAGAATTCCTGTTGTTTGAGTAACGGAGTCACTTGGATCTCCTTAATGAAACGCAGTGAATCATTCAAGTACAGCAGGTAGAGATGGGCTTTGGCATTTTTTTTCTGTGAATCTGCAAATCAGGCTCTAGGACATTTCACTGCTTTTTGCTTGGTGGAATGACCTGTTTTCATTGATATTCTGTGTCTGCATTTTACCACCTAAAGGTCCAGAAAATCCATGGTTAGTTCAGGCTTATGCTCGTGCAGCTAAACATCCTTTTGCATCTGTCGTTGGTCAGGAAGTATTTCAAAGTGGGGTCATTCCATCTGACACAGATTTTCGAATCTACCGAGATTATGGCAATATTCCAGGTATGGTGTTTCTTTGGTGATTTCTCATTAAAGTAATTGCAGTTAGAGCTAGATATTGCTGAATTTGTAAAATATCTTGAGTTTCATTTAGTCTTTCAAACTAATTTCACAAATGCACCTTTTGAATGCACATTGTTAAATCAAGGAGCCAACTTGTGCTTTGCAATTAGGGGATAAACTGAATGCAGGGAAATTGAAGCCAATGGTTTTGGTTTCCATCTGCGTTTGGTTCCTGGTTTGAGCCACTGTGAGTGTAAGTTTGGTAATCTTCTGTAGGGAGATGTTTACAGTTGGTGGGATTGAAGTTGTACATTTGATAGTTGCTCATAAAATGATTGGAATCTGTCCAGATTCTACTCCAAACTTTGAAGGTGCAGTAGAAATTTTCCTGGGTAACAAATGTGTTCCATTTTTTAAATGTACATCCACAAGTTGATTTTTATCCATAATTTGGAAAATAAACAAAAATCACTTGATATGATAACTAAATTATTGTAATGAATGGCATGGAAAGCACATAAGATTGATAAAAAACAGTTACTGTAAGTAGAGAGATAGAGAAACTGGTTCTGTCGTTCATAGAATGAACCTATGTACGTATATCGGATTTTTGAATTTAAAAATGTATAATTAATGTAAAAATTGGACATTTTTAGCTCCGAGACAGCACAGGAGCAAGCTCTTTGGCTCACAGTAACTAAGTTAACCATACTAGCAAGTTAAACTGAACATCTGCCTGCACATGGTTGGCAGCCCTGCATTCCCCACCTGTTCACGTGTCACTCTGAATGCCTCTGATCAACAGATGGTTGAGGTTCTGCTGTCCCCAGTCTCACTGTTGCTTTAATTCATTCTGTTTATAAATTCTACCAGTACATCCAGAACTCTTACAGAAGTTAAGGTGTCAATTACTTAACACTGTAATGTAGTTTCTTTTCTTGTTCATTGTATGTAGAAAAAATTATTCACCTATCAAGAAGCAAAGTGGTTATAAGGTGTGACTACCATGAGCCAAAACCCGACCAACAATGCTTTGGTAGATTAAACTTGAGGTTTCCGTTTTTGTGCTTCCCTTAATTTAACAGATTCATTCTGTTACAAAACAAAATTAACATTAACTTTCTTGAGACTAATAATTGTTTTCTTTTTCAGGAATCGATTTGGCTTTCATTGAAAATGGTTACATCTACCATACAAAATATGATACAGCAGATCGTATCCATTTAGACTCCATTCAGAGGGCTGGTCAGTATTATGTGATTTCTACAGCAAGAAGGACTTGGTGAATTTGTTCTATTAACCAAGCTTTTCAAAACTAGCTAATGATAATTGCTTATTTAAATTGGTTTATTATCGTCAGATGTACAGTGAAAAACATGCCTTGAATATAGTTCATGAGGATTATTTCATTACAACAGTGCATAGAGGTAGTTCAAAGTAAAACAATACTGAAATTATTAGTTACAGGGAATGTGCAGTGCAGGTAGTCAATAAATTCATAACAAAATATTACAAGGTCAAAAGTCCATATTATCGTATAAGGAAACCATTCAGTAGTCGTATGACAGCTTTTGCCTAATGGAAGTGAGGAAGAAGAGAATATCTGGGGTGATTGCATCTTTGATTACATTGGCTACTTTACTGAGGGAGCAAGAAATGTAGATGGAGCTCGTGGTGGGAAGAGTCGATTCTGTGATATGCAGAGCTGTGTGCACAACTCTGTAGTTTCTTGTGGTCTTGGACAGTGTTGCCATACCAAGCCATGATGTGTCTGGATAGGGCCCTTTGTGGTGCATCAGTTAAAAATTGGTGTGGGTCACAGGGGACATGCCAAATTTATTTAGCCTCCTGAGGGACTAGCAGTGCTGGTGAACTTTCTTGGCAGTGGTTGGACAGGTTGTTGGTGATCACTCCTAGAAACTTGAAGCTTTCAGCCCTTTCAGCTTCTATACAGCTGATGTAAATCATCCCCTTGCTGAGGTCGAGACCAGTTCTTTTGTTTAGCTGACTGTTGTGTATGTGGCCTGGTTACACAACAATGCCATTAATAAAAACGCTGGAGACGGGAGCTAAGGTTCATGGTTCTTTAATGGCAGAAACAGAACTTGGCACACAAGTACAGATCAATACGCGCCTAATAGCGCATGCAACGACGTGTTACTAAAACATAAAGTAGTCCCTTATTATAATGTAGGCTGTACGGTACACTCCTCCCCTTTTAATAGTGTATCAACTTTTTTTTACTGGGGCACTATGCTAAACAAATATGTTTACCCTTAACATACAAACGCTTACCATTTGTTTACTTAGTAACTTAATAATATCAAATTATAACAAAGTAAAGTAATAATATCAAATTATAACAAGCCTTTTTTAAACTTTTGGTCTAAGACCCATTTATAACTCAAGTCTCTTTGGGGGGGGGGGTTCTTCTCTGCCTCTCCGGGTAATGTCTGTCAATAAACTTGTTTGTTTTAATACAGATTTTCATATAAAAGTCATGAAAAGTTGACCTCTGAGCACAGAGAGTTAAGAAGATGTGCGCCTCCAACTTGCTAAGAGTTCTGGGCAGCAGATTGCCTCCATATAATAGTACATAGAATAGTACAGCACAGTACAGGCCCTTCAGCCCACAATGTTGTGCCGACCCTCAAACCTTGTCTCCCATATAAGCCCCCATCTTAAATTCCTCCAAATACCTGTCTAGTAGTCTCTTAAACTTCACTAGTGTATCTGCCTCCACCACTGACTCAGGCAGTGCATTCCACGCACCAACCACTCTCTGAGTAAAGAACCTTCCTCTAATATCCCCCTTGAACTTCCCACTCCATACCTTAAAGCCATGTCCTCTTGTACTGAGCAGTGGTGCCCCGGGGAAGAGGCGCTGGCTATCCACTCTATTTATTCCTCTTATTATCTTGTACATCTCTATCATGTCTCCTGTCATCCTCCTTCTCTCCAGAGAGTAAAGCTCTAGCTCCCTTAATCTCTGATCATAATGCATACTCTGTAAACCAGGCAGCATCCTGGTAAATCTCCTCTGTACCCTTTCCAATGCTTCCACATCCTTCCTATAGTGAGGTGACCAGAACTGGACACAGTACTCCAAGTGTGGCCTAACCAGAGTTTTATAGAGCTGCATCGTTACATCGCGACTCTTAAACTCTATCCCTCGACTTATGAAAGCTAACACCCCATAAGCTTTCTTAACTACCCTATCCACCTGTGAGGCAACTTTCCGGGATCTGTGGACATGTACCCCCAGATCCCCCTGCACAGTTGAAGACTCCTCTGTGCAGTTGTCCTAGATATATATGCATCTTTGTGCTATCACTTGTCTTCCTTACCCATATCTCATTTGTTCCAACTGAGCTAATTACACAGCTAGTCTTCATATTCTCCTTGGATTCCAAATAGATAGCCTGACCTTTATGATACCATCTCTTATTGTAATATAACTTCCCATCTTCTATTCATGCTTTATATCTTTGTGCTGGTGATTCAGCAGGAGTGCTGGGAAGATGCTCAGGAGAAGATGGAGATGCTGGTCTTTTTGGAGATTTAAACTTATTGAGAGTTCGCAGATCTTCCATTATCTGTTCATCTGTTAACAAGTAATTTAACTGCGCAGGTGCAGGTTTTCGTCTTTTGTCTGTAATTGGAGCAGGGTCATTAGGTCTCCTCCTTAGTTTCCTAGTCATTTTGTCTTTACCTCCATAGAATCTCCTGTGAGTTCCATTGTTAGTCTCTCATTCTCAATCATCTTTTTCTTTTCTTCTAACTCAATCTTTTTATCTTCAAATTCCTTCACTGCTGCTTTCTTCTCTTTAATATAATTCCTTTCCACTTGTTCTGTCTCCAGTTGCAGAAAAAGCTCTGCATTTTGTATTCTTTCCTTGTACTGTTGATCTAGTTTCTTCATCCTTTTCTGATACTCCTGCAAAGTGCCTTCCTGTAACTGCTGTAGCTGTCTTTTGAGAGATGTCAATTTCTCCTGGTGCAGCTGCTCTTTTACTTCCAGGTAGTCTTCATCATCCTGCTTATTGGCAATATCTGTCTCCCTTGCATCCTCTATCTTCATCCGAGTCGCGGCCACGAATATTGCGTTCGTCCTCATCGTCAATGCTGTCTAGCTCCTCCTTGCCATTGTAACAGTCGACAATGGGTGAGAGGAGAGCTGTGGACAACTTCCCTGCCGAGCTGCCCTCCTTTGTTGACACATCTAGTACCTTGATGGTGTGCCAATCCAACTGGATTTTCCTGAGCCATTCATGTCCCAGCGATGGTGGTCCTCCATTTTTCAGTACATAGAGGTTCAGCTGCTGTATTTTAGCTCCGTAGGTCACTGTCACTTTAATTTTACCTTTGGGATGCACTTTCTGTCCCGTGTAAGTCTTTAGCAGTAGTTTAGTTCGTTTCAGAGGTATGTGAGAAAACAGTCATTTGTAGTCGTGTACAGAGATCACTGTTAAAGCTGAGCCTGTGTCCAACTCCATTTTCAGTCTCACACTACCACTTGTGGAGTGATCCTTATTACTCTTGATCATCTGTCTCTTTCACACTGTGAAGTTGCAGTCAAGACAGTTCACTTTCGTCTGAGTCATTTTCATCAGAACTGCTTTCTTCCATGTTGTGTACATTGTTGTGTTTTCCTTTCTGGGGTTTCTTGTTTCTCTGTATTTTGACCTTTTTCTGCTGTTTACTAGCTTTGCATACTCTGCCAGTGTGGCCCTGTTTGCCACAGTTTCTGCATTCTTTGTCTTTAAACCAACATTCATCTGGCTCATGTGACCTATTCCCACAACCCGTAACATTTCTTTCCTTCATTTCTGTTTAGTGACATTTTATTTGTGGCATATTCCAGAGATTTTTGTTGTATCTCGGAAGCACCCCGTGTCGCTGTTTCCGTTGATATTGCAATGTTTAGCGCAATGCAAGGTCTCTTTCACACAGAAGCTTCTTCTGTGTGGTTTCACAGTGCATGCCACACACTAACCTGTATCTCAATGCGTCCGATAGGCCAGCTCCGAATTGACAATGTTCTGATAATTTGCGTAATTCAGCACAATATTCAGAAATGCTTTCATTTTTGCTCTGATACCGATTGTGAAATTTAAATCTTTCAGCAATGACCAGTGGTTTGGGGTTTAAATGCTGTTGGAGAGTGTCTACTATTTGCTTGAACGTTTTGTCAGCTGGCTCTTCAGGGGTTAACAGGCTCCGTGGCAGGCCGTATGTTTTTGCTCCCGTAATACTGAGTATGGCTACGTCCACACTAGACCGGATAATTTTGAAAACGCCGGTTTCGCGTAAAAACGATAGGCGTCCACACCAGGCGTTTTTGAAAATACCTCCGTCCACATTAAAACGGGTATTTGGGCGAATCTCCTACTGGGCATGCGCAGGACACACAGAAAACAAGTGAAGAGGAAACGATATACTTGGTGCGCGTTTGTCCAGTTACAGACTAGAAAAACTTAAAAGGAAATTGCCAAACGAAAGACTTGGTGCGCATTTGTTCAGAAACATTTTCTACAGCCATAGTCTCTTCATCGATGAAAGGGACGACAGCTACAACTAAATGCAATAAGGTTTGTTACTGGGCAAAGCACCTGTCCCTACACCTCCTCTGTTGCCACCATTCAGGGCCCCAAACAGTCCTTCCAGGTGAGGCAACACTTCACTTGTGAGTCTGTTGGGGTAATCTATTGCATCCGGTGCTCCCGGTGCGGCCTCCTCTACATCGGTGAAACCCGATGCAGATTGCGGGGGCTGCTTTGTCGAGCACCTCCGCTCCGTCCGCCACAACAGACAGAATCTCCCGGTAGCCACCTACTTCAACTCTGCTTCCCACTCCCATTCAGATATGTCCATACATGGCCTCCTCTGCTGCCATGATGAGGCTAAACTCAGTTTGGAGGAGCAACACCTCATATACCGTCTAGGTAATCTCCAGCCCCTTGGTATGAACATAGAATTCTCCAACTTCCGGTAATTCCCTCCCCCTCCCTTCCCCTATCCCTATTTCACTCTGCCCCCTCCTCTAGCTGCCTATCACCTCCCTCATGGTTCCGCCTCCTTCTACTACCCATTGTGTTTTCCCCTATTCCTTCTTCACCTTTCCTGCCTATCACCTTGCTACTTCTCGTCCCCCACCCCCTTATCTTTCCCCTTACTGGTTTTTCACCTGGAACCTACCAGCCTTCTTCCCAATCTCCCCCCACCTTCTTTATAGGGCGTCTGCCCCTTCCCTCTTCAGTCCTGATGAAGGGTTCCGGCCCGAAACGTTGACTGTCCGTTTCCACGTATGCTGCCTGACCTGCTGAGTTCCTCCAGCGTGTTGTGAGTGTAACCTCACTTGTTTGCCTTTACTTTTGCTATGTCTTTGTGCATTATTTTGCTGTATTTAACATGTGCAATAAAACGAGTTACTGGGCACAAGCAATACATTAGTAAAGCACCTTGTTAAATGTATAAAACATGTCTGCATCAGTGTTATCTTGTATTTCCATACAATGTTACATTAGGCTGTTACACATCTATTGTCAGATATTAAAGTTGTTGGTGAACGGAGCAGGCCAGGCAGCATCTTTAGGAAGAGGTACAGTCGACGTTTTGGGCTGAGACCCTTCGTCAGGACTAACTGAAGGAAGAGCTAGTAAGAGATTTGAAAGTGTAAGCGGAACAAGTGCTACACATGCCCTTATACTTCCTCCCTTACCACCATTCAGGGCCCCAGACAGTCCTTCCAGGTAAGGCGACACTTCACCTGTGAGTCGGCTGGGGTGATATACTGCGTCCGGTGCTCCCAATGTGGCCTTCTATATATTGGCGAGACCTGATGCAGACTGGGAGATCGTTTCGCTGAACACCTACGCTCTGTCTGCCAGAGAAAGCAGGATCTCCCAGTGGCCACACATTTTAATTCCACGTCCCATTCCCATTCTGATATGTCTACCCACGGCCTCCTCTACTATAAAGATGAAGCCACACTCAGGTTGGAGGAACAACACCTTATATTCCGTCTGGGTAGCCTCCAGCCTGATGGCATGAATGTTGACTTCTCTTTTCTTTTTAAATCTTTTTATTAAATAAGTATACAAAAAGGTAAGTCATATAGGCACTAATACACTGTTAGAATATAATAAAATTACAGAAGATTACAAAAAAAAGATACAAACAATGTAATTTAAACATAACATACCAAGGTAACATAATAGTATACTAATTTATATATATATATATAGAGAGAAAAGGAAAAAAAAACCCCAAAAAAAACCCACCATGCAACTAACTAAAAGCAAAGCAATGGGCTAACTTGAAACCAAACAGAGTTAAAAAACTTAAAATCACGTCCTCAGTCCCGACCTCCATTAAAAACAGTAAAAAAAAACAAGAAGGGTATATATTACATTAAATGAAAATATTGAATAAAAGATCTCCAGGTCTGTTCAAATTTAAATGAGGAATCATAAAGATTGCTTCTAATTTTCTCCAAATTCAAGCATAATATCATCTGAGAAAACCAAAAAAAGGTAGTTGGAGCATTAAGCTCTTTCCAATGTTGTAAGATACATCTTTTTGCCATTAAAGTAAGAAATCCAATCATTCTACGGGCTGAAGGAGAGAGATTACTGGAAATTTTTGGTAGTCCAAAGATAGCAGTAATAGGGTGAGGAGAGATATCTATATTCAATACCTTGGAGATAATAAAAATGTCTCTCCAAAAAGTTTCCAGAGTAGGGCAAGACCAAAACATATGAGTTAAAGAGGCTATCTGCCCCGGACATGTATCACAAAAAGGATTAATATGAGAATAAAGCGAGCTAATTTATCTTTGGACATATGTGCTCTATGAACGACTTTAAATTGAATTAGGGAATGTTTAGCACAGATAGAGGAAGTATTGACTAATTGTAAAATCTGCCCCCAGTCATCCACGGAAATGATAATTCCTGTTCCCAATCTACCCTAATCTTATCAAATGGAGCTTTCCTAAGTTTCATAATAATATTATAAATCATAGCCGATGCACCTTTCTGACATGGATTCAGGTTAATTATAGTATCTAAGATGTATGTAGGAGGAAGCATTGGAAAGAAAGAAAGTGTAGTACTTAGGAAATTTCTAACTTGTAGATATCTAAAAAAAAATGTATTCTTGATAAATTATATTTATTAGATAATTGTTCAAAAGACATAAGGGAACCATCTAAAAATAAATCCAAAAACTGTGAAATATCCTTAGTCTTCCAAATTTGAAAAGCACGATCCGTAAAAGAGGGAGGAAAAAATATGTTACCTAAAATAGGAATCGCTAACCCAAATTGATTTAAGATCAAAAAATTTTCTGAATTGAAACCAAATACGTAAGGTATATTTAACTGTCGGGTTAGACACCTGTTTAAGGCGTTTCAAATCAAAAGGAAGAGAGGAACCTAAAATAGAGCCAAGTGTATAACCCTGAACAGATTGTAATTCCAATGCTACCCATTTAGGAATGGATAGTATATCCTGGTCAAGTAACCAAAATTTCATATGTCGAATATTAATTGCCCAATAATAAAATCTAAAGTTAGGTAATGCTAAGCCTCCATCTCTCTTAGCTTTCTGTAAATGTATTTTACCCAGTCTCGGGTTTTTATTTTGCCAAATAAATGAAGAAATTTTGGAGTCGACTTTATCAAAAAAAGATTTTGTAACAAAGGTTGGTAATGCTTGAAATATATATAAAAATTTTGGCAAAAAAAACATCTTAACTGCATTAATACGACCAATCAAAGTTAAATATAAAGGAACATACATCAAAGTTGCTGGTGAACGCAGCAGGCCAAGCAGCATCTATAGGAAGAGGCGCAGTCGACGTTTCAGGCCGAGACCCTTCGTCAGGACTAACTGAAGGAAGAGTGAGTAAGGGATTTGAAAGCTGGAGGGGGAGGGGGAGATGCAAAATGATAGGAGAAGACAGGAGGGGGAGGGATAGAGCCGAGAGCTGGACAGGTGATAGGCAAAAGGGGATACGAGAGGATCATGGGACAGGAGGCCTAGGGAGAAAGACGGGGGGGGGTGACCCAGAGGATGGGCAAGAGGTATATTCATTCTAGGACGAGGGAGATGTCTTCATTTTTTAAAGAAAGGGGCTTCCCTTCTTCCACTATCAACTCTGCTCTTAAACGCATCTCCTCCATTTCACGTACATCTGCTCTCACTCCATCCTCCCACCACCCCACTAGGAATAGGGTTCCCCTGGTCCTCACCTACCACCCCACCAGCCTCCGGGTCCAACATATTATTCTCCGTAACTTCCGCCACCTCCAACGGGATCCCACCACTAAGCACATCTTTCCCTCCCCCCCCCTCTGCATTCCGCAGGGATCGCTCCCTACACAACTCCCTTGTCCATTCGTCCCCCCCATCCCTCCCCACTGATCTCCCTCCTGGCACTTATCCGTGTAAGCGGAACAAGTGCTACACATGCCCTTACACTTCCTCCCTTACCACCATTCAGGGCCCCAAACAGTCCTTCCAGGTGAGGCATCACTTCACCTGTGAGTCGACTGGGGTGATATACTGCGTCCGGTGCTCCCGATGTGGCCTTTTATATATTGGTGAGACCCGACGCAGACTGGGAGACCGCTTTGCTGAACATCTACGCTCTGTCCGCCAGAGAAAGCAGGATCTCCCAGTGGCCACACATTTTAATTCCACATCCCATTCCCATTCTGACATGTCTATCCACGGCCTCCTCTACTGTAAAGATGAAGCCACACTCAGGTTGGAGGAACAACACCTTATATTCCGTCTGGGTAGCCTCCAACCTGATGGCATGAACATTGACTTCTCTAACTTCCGCTAGGCCCCACCTCCCCCTCGTACCCCAGCTGTTACTCCTTTTTATGCACACATTCTTTCTCTCACTCTCCTTTTTCTCCCTCTGTCCCTCTGAATATACCTCTTGCCCATCCTCTGGGTCACCCCCCCCCATCTTTCTCCCTAGGCCTCCTGTCCCATGATCCTCTCGTATCCCCTTTTGCCTATCACCTGTCCAGCTCTCGGCTCTATCCCTCCCCCTCCTGTCTTCTCCTATCATTTTGCATCTCCCCCTCCCCCTCCAGCTTTCAAATTCCTTACTCACTCTTCCTTCAGTTAGTCCTGACGAAGGGTCTCGGCCTGAAACGTCGACTGCGCCTCTTCCTATAGATGCTGCTTGGCCTGCTGCATTCACCAGCAACTTTGATGTATGTTGCTTGAATTTCCAGCATCTGCAGAATTCCTGTTGTTTACGTTTAAATATAAAGGAAACCATTTAGATGAAAGTTGAATAATATGGTCAATTAATGGTAAAAAGTTAATCTTAAATAAATCTTTGTATTTACAAGTAATTTTAATCCCAAGATATGAAAAATAATAATCAATTTAAATGGAAAATTATGATATAAGGGAAGTTGTTTATTAATCGAGAAAAGTTCACTCTTACTAAGATTTAATTTATAACCTGAAAAAAGACCAAATTGTGCTAATAGCTCTAAAACGGCCGGGGTGGATTTTTGGGGATTAGAAATATATAAAAGTAAGTCATCAGCATAGAGTGATATTTTATGGGACTTTAAGCCCCGAGTTAGCCCAGTAATATTTGGAGATTCTTGAATGGCAATTGCAAGAGGTTCTAATGCAATATCAAATAATAAAGGACTAAGAGGACAACCTTGTCGAGTACCTCGAAAAAGAGGGAGAAAAGGTGAACTTAAAGAGTTAGTATGGACCGAGGCCACAGGAGAATGATATAACAGTTTAATCCAGGATATAAATTTCGAGCTAAAATTAAACATTTCAAGCACCTTAAATAAGTAAGGCCATTCTACTCTATCAAAAGCTTTCTCAGCATCTAAAGAGATAACACACTCAGGAACATTTTGTGAGGGAGTATAAACAATATTTAACTGTGTGTGAATATTATAAAAAGAGTAACGACCTTTAATAAAACCCGTTTGGTCTTCTGAAATAATAGAAGGAAGTACTTTTTCTAATCTATTTGCTAATAACTTAGAAAAAACTTTAGAATCAACATTTAATAAAGATATTGGTCTATAAGATGCACATTGAGCAGGATCTTTATCCTTCTTTAATATTAGAGAGATTGACGCTCTATTGAAAGATTCAGGAAGTTTACCAAGTTTTAATGAAGCCTCAAAAACCCTACAGAACCAAGGGATTAATGAAGGTGCGAAACATTTATAAAATTCTACGGTAAACCCATCAGGGCCAGGAGCTTTCCCCAAATTCATAGAGAAAATAACATTCTTAATCTCATCCGTGGTAATGGGAGTATCTAACATAGAAGACATATCCTGTGAAATCTCAGGGAAGTCTAGATTATCTAAAAAATCATTCATATATTTAGAATCTCGAGGAGACTCTGATTGATATAAGGAAGAATAAAAATCACAGAAGGTTTGATTAATCCCCACATGATCAAGTATCAGTCGGTCATTTTGGTTATAAATCTGATTAATTTGAGATTTAGCATAATTAGACTTCAGTTGATTAGCCAACAGTTTGCCAATTTTGTCACTGTGTACATAAAATTCACTTCTTGTTTTCTTTAATTGGTTTACAATCGAGGACGAAAGTAATAAACTGTGTTCCATTTGAAGTTCAGTTCTTTGTTTATATAACTCCTCAGAAGGAGCTAAAACATATTTCTTATCAATTTCCTTAATCTTGTCCACAATTACCAACTCCTCCTGCTTCAGCTTCTTCCTCAAAGCAGCAGAATACGAGATAATCTAACCACGAATATAAGCTTTAAAAGTATCCCAAAGAATGTTCACAGAAATATCCTCTGTATAGTTAATTGTAAAAAAAAGATCAATCTGTTCATTCATAAAGTTAACAAAGTCCGAATCCTGAAGCAACAGCGAATTAAAACGCCATTGTCTATTATTTTGTATATTGGCCAGAATTTTAATAGAAAGCTTAAGTGGAGCATGATCCGAAATGGTTATAGAGTCATAATCACATTTAATCACTGAGAATATTGACTTCTCAAGCTTCCACTGTTGCCCCACCTCCCACTTGTGCCCCATCCGTTACTTATTTATATACACACATTCTTTTTCTCTCCCTCTTTTTTTCTCCCTCTATCCCTCTCACTATACTGCTTGCCCATCCTCTGGGTTTTTCCCCGCTCCCCCTTTTTCTTTCTCCCTGGGCCTCCTGTACCATGATCCTCTCATATCCCTTTGCCAATCACCTGTCCAGCTCTTGGCTCCATCCCTCCCCCTCCTGTCTTCTCCTATCATTTTGGATCTCCCCCTCCCCCTCCCACTTTCAAATCTCTTACTAACTCTTCCTTCAGTTAGTCCTGATGAAGGGTCTCGGCCCGAAAAGTCGACTGTACCTCTTCCTAGAGATGCTGCCTGGCCTGCTGCGTTCACCAGCAACTTTGATGTGTGTTGCTTGAATTTCCAGCGTCTGCAGATTTCCTCGTGTTTGTGTATTGTCAGATATTGTTGTGATGTTGGAGGTTGCGTTCAAGAAAACAATGAAATGCCGCACTGCCACCACCATTTGTTCTGGCATGTCACGACAGCGTTTTTAAAATTAGCCGGTTACCCTGTACGCACTACAACGGCCAACTGGCGTTTTCAGATGTTTTAGAAAAGCTCCGTTTTCGGGGGAGGAAAAAGCTGTTTCAGTGCGGACGGAGGGTCAAAACGAAGAGAAAAAGCTTCGGTTACGGATTTATCCGGTCTAGTGTGAACGTAGCCTAATATGCTGGCTTTAACACCATTAACCTCACAATATAACTCCAGTCTTTCAATGTAAGTTTCCCAGTCCTCAATGCCATTATCAAATGCTGTAATGGTTCCAATCAATGCCATCTTTGTTATGTTAATTAAGCCCCATTCTCCCCTTATTCTCCTTTTTGACTCACGTGTCCTTTTTGCTAGCGTCATGAGCACACTCCGTCTAGATGTGTGTGTGTCGCTCTTTTTTATTTCCCTTCTGGGGCAGGCAGTCCCTCAGCCCCTGGGGGTCAGCGCCGGCTGTGGTCTGGCCTGGACGTGCTGTGGCTCCGCCTGTGGCTCCGACTGTGTCTCTTGGTCTCCCAACGTTCCCGACGCCAGCTGTGCTGGAGTTAATGTGTACCATGACCAGCCTAGCTGAGTTAATCTGTTGGCCGAGGGTTGCATTTGGTTCCATTCTGAGTTATAAAAGTCAACCCTTTGTGTATATCAGTTTGAGGTTTGAGGGGTTTCTCTGTATTCCTGGGATAATGTAAGGTTTTACAATGCAGATGGCATCACTGTTAGCTGTTTGGAAAAACAATAGCATTCCTCTGTACTTTTTAAAATATCTATCCACTGCTATGATTTTTTTTTCCTGCAAGGCTTTCCATGACATACTGCCTTATGCTTAGAAAATTTAAAAGAAGCATTATTTTCCAGCGCATTCCAGCAGTGTCCATTATTGTGAAATTTCTCATGGGAGCTTGCCTCCAAACTAATCTCACTATTGCTGTTTCTGAGTCATAGACTTCAGGCAATGGTTTTGTAAATAATGTAATTCTTTTATACCGGTATAGTTGTGAAGTGCTGCACCACTATTGCAGTGGCTCTGCAAATTGCCCCATGTGTGTAGGTGAATGATAGAATCTGCGAAGCAGGTACAATGTAGGACAAATGGGGTCAATATAGGATTAGTAGAAATGAGTGATTAATAGCCGGCATACTCAGTGAGCAGAAGGGGCTGTTTCATGCTCTACCTCGCTATGAATCTACTGATTGTAGTGATGTTTTCCACAAGTCTTTTGATTTTTCACTTGTGATACCACGTGCTAGAGAGAATAGCATTCATTGTTATGTAAGAAATATTTCCTCAGGTTTTAAAAGTAATGCTATTTTTTATATAAAAAACTGCTTGCAAATATTTCTGTTGTAGTTAGCAGGTTTACATTGCTGTGATTTTGGTGCCTCAAGTTGTTCTGCAGGTTTGGAACATCTTGTTCACATCTTGTCCGAAGTGCACTTAGGACAAACACAGAGGCACAGATGTATTAACTTGAAAGCTCATTTATTCTGCCTTGATAATGTGACTTGACCTTGTTTTATGCATTCCCTAATATAAGAACGTTACTGCCAATAGATTTTGAACATTGGTTGGTTATATTTGGATCAAAGTCATTGACCAGAACTCAAAGGATGATCCATGCACTTGTTAGAGAAAGGCCAGTCTTTCTTCAGAGACCAAATTTCAGTTTGAGATGACTGGATGTTGTTATACCTGTAGTATATTTAGTAAACTTATTTTAAAGTGTGCTGCTAACGTTTAACGATAACTACCACTTAAGGAGGATTTTCAAACAATGACATACATTTTAACACCACAAATAACCACTGCCCTGATCCTTTTAGTAAAAAAAAATACTCATTTTTTTGAGATTTAGGTGGGTTTTGCAAGGATAGCATTTATTAGCCATCCCCAGTTACCCTGGAGAAGGTCTTGAATGATTTGCAGATCCTCCAGTGAAGATACCCCGCTATCCACTGTTTGGTGGATAGGGAGCTCCAGGATATGGATCCAGAGATGATGATGGTATCCATCAAACCGTCTGATTTTACCATTCACTTGTACAGTTTACAGTGGCCAATTAACCCTCCAGCCTACACATCTTCAGCATGTAGAAGGAAAACAGAGCACCCAAAGGAAATACACACAGTCACAGGAGAACATGCAAACTCCACACAAGCAGCACCACATGTCTGGAATTGATCCCAGGTTACTGGAGTTCTGAGGTAGTGACTCTACAAGGTGAACCACTGTATTGCTCCCTTTTATTCTTTTCATCTTTGAATGTTTCTTTAGCTTCCCCTTAATCTCTCCTGCTGTTGATTGTGTGTTAGTATTTCGCACTCTGAAGAAAAAAGGCTTCTCTGACCCAACTAATTATTGGTTGTCTCCTACTCTGCCACCAAGTACTGGACTTTCCCACAAGTTCAAATGCTTTTGACAAGTGATGCACTCCCATTCAGAACATTGAGGACCGTCCCTCTCCTCACCCCATCAGTTCATCCTCAGGGATGGACACTGTGCCTTCAGCAAAGACCAGCATGTTCCTGACCGGATACAAATGGAAGATGTTAAATTTGAGGTTGACTGGTGTTGACTGGTGTTGGCTGATGTTACTTGCTACATAACAACCCATCCCAGAATGTGATTCGGATCTTGTCGCATGGAGATGCGGGCTGCTTCATTTCCTGAGGAATGGTGGCTGAAATTGAGCATTAGAAAGTATCCCCGGCCCTGACCTTGTAATGGAGAATGTCATAAAGCAGGTGAAGATAGGGCTGCTTGAACTCCTACATTGATGACCTGGGACAAGGATCAAAGAATCACAACCAGTCCTCAACTAATGAAGACAATTGTGTCGTGTAGTTGGGATGCCATATTATAATTGCACATCACCTTGTTTCGGCTGGATTTGGAGAATTGAGTGCAGTTCTGTTCACCAGTACTTGAGGAAGGATTGATTAAGCTGGAGAGCAGGCAGAAAAGATTCATGAGAAGGTTGTCTGGATTTGAGGGCTTGAGGTGTCAAAAGAGATTGGATAGGCTAGATCTATTTTACCTGGACCAAAGGAGGCTAATAGGTGACCTGCTGTATATAGCTGTATAGAATTATGAAAGGCATAGATGGGTTAGTTAGTATTACCCATAATGGAGATGTCTGTGACTAATGATAATATTGAAGATGAAGGGGAAGAGCTTCAAAAGGGATCTATGGGGTAAAATTTAAATAAGAGTAGTTTGTTTGTAGAATGAGCTGCCAGAGGTGGTGATGGAGGCAGGAACAGTAACAGCATGTAAGGGACTTGAAAAAGCAAGGTGTCCTATGAATTAGTTTAGATAGGCAGGTTGGTTGGCACAGATTTGATAGCATGAAGGTTTGCTTATGTGCCGTACAACTCTGTGGAACCCAGGACACATTAGAATTTCTTCAGTGGCAGACCCATGTATCTTTGTTGCTGGATTAATGCTCCTTTTCCTGGGTTCAGCACCTCATTAGGGAACCGGTCCATCTCCCATTCACTGTTCACCTGGCATCTTATTCCAGAGCTTCCAATTCTCGGCAATGGATTACCACCCATGTCCATTCTACTTCTATTAACATGGGGTAAAAACTTGTCTCCTGGCCCAAACCATTGAATGATAAAACATAGAAACATAGAAACATAGAAAATAGGTGCAGGAGTAGGCCATTCGGCCCTTCGAGCCTGCACCGCCATTTATTATGATCATGGCTGATCCTCCAACTCAGAACCCCACCCCAGCCTTCCTTCCATACCCCCCAACCCCCGTAGCCACAAGGGCCATATCTAACTCCCTCTTAAATATAGCCAATGAACTGGCCTCAACTGTTTCCTGTGGCAGAGGATTCCACACATTCACCACTCTCTGTGTGAAGAAGTTTTTCCTAATCTCGGTCCTAAAAGGCTTCCCCTCTATCCTCAAACTGTCGCCCCTCGTTCTGGACTTCCCCAACATCGGGAACAATCTTCCTGCATCTAGCCTGTCCAATCCCTTTAGGATCTTATACGTTTCAATCAGATCCCCCCTCAATCTTCTAAATTCCAACGAGTACAAGCCCAGTTCATCCAGTCTTTCTTCATATGAAAGTCCTGCCATCCCAGGAATCAATCTGGTGAACCTTCTTTGTACTCCCTCTATGGCAAGGATGTCTTTCCTCAGATTAGGGGACCAAAACTGCACACAATACTCCAGGTGTGGTCTCACCAAGGCCTTGTACAACTGCAGTAGTACCTCCCTGCTCCTGTACTCGAATCCTCTCGCTATAAATGCCAGCATACAGTTCGCCTTTTTCACTGCCTGCTGTACCTGCATGCCCACTTTCAATGACTGGTGTATAATGACACCCAGGTCTCGTTGCACCTCCCCTTTTCCTAATAGGCCACCATTCAGATAATAATCTGTTTTCCTATTTTTGCCACCAAAGTGGATAACTTCACATTTATCCACATTAAATTGCATCTGCCATGAATTTGCCCACTCACCCAACCTATCCAAGTCACCCTGCATCCTCTTAGCATCCTCCTCACAGCTAACACTGCCACCCAGCTTCGTGTCATCTGCAAACTTGGAGATGCTGCATTTAATTCCCTCATCCAAGTCATTAATATATATTGTAAACAACTGGGGTCCCAGCACTGAGCCTTGCGGTACCCCACTAGTCACCGCCTGCCATTCTGAAAAGGTCCCGTTTATTCCCACTCTTTGCTTCCTGTCTGCTAACCAATTCTCCACCCACACCAATACCTTACCCCCAATACCGTGTGCTTTAAGTTTGCACACTAATCTCCTGTGTGGGACCTTGTCAAAAGCCTTTTGAAAATCCAAATATACCACATCCACTGGTTCTCCCCTATCCACTCTACTAGTTACATCCTCAAAAAATTCTATGAGATTCGTCAGACATGATTTTCCTTTCACAAATCCATGCTGACTTTGTCCGATCATTTCACCGCTTTCCAAATGTGCTGTTATCACATCCTTGATAACTGACTCCAGCAGTTTCCCCACCACCGACGTTAGGCTAACCGGTCTATAATTTCCCGGTTTCTCTCTCCCTCCTTTTTTAAAAAGTGGAGTTACATTAGCCACCCTCCAATCCTCAGGAACTAGTCCAGAATCTAACGAGTTTTGAAAAATTATCACTAATGCATCCACTATTTCTTGGGCTACTTCCTTAAGCACTCTAGGATGCAGACCATCTGGCCCTGGGAATTTATCTGCCTTCAATCCCTTCAATTTACCTAACACCACTTCCCTACTAACATGTATTTCGCTCAGTTCCTCCATCCCTCTGTCCCCTACTATTTCTGGAAGATTATTTATGTCCTCCTTAGTGAAGACAGAACCAAAGTAATTATTCAATTGGTCTGCCATGTCCTTGCTCCCCATAATCAATTCACCTGTTTCTGTCTGCAGGGGACCTACATTTGTCTTTACCAGTCTTTTCCTTTTTACATATCTATAAAAGCTTTTACAGTCCGTTTTTATGTTCCCTGCCAGTTTTCTCTCATAATCTTTTTTCCCCTTCCTAATTAAGCCCTTTGTCCTCCTCTGCTGAACTCTGAATTTCTCCCAGTCCTCAGGTGAGCCACTTTCTCTGGCTAATTTGTATGCTTCTTCTTTGGAATTGATACTATCCCTAATTTCTCTTGTCAGCCAGGGGTGCACTACCTTCCTTGATTTATTCTTCTGCCAAACTGGGATGAACAATTGTTGCAGTTCATCCATGCAACCTTTAAATGCTTGCCATTGCATATCCACCGTCAATCCTTTAAGTGTCATTTGCCAGTCTATCTTAGCTAATTCACGTTTCATACCTTCAAAGTTACCCCTCTTTAAGTTCAGAACCTTTGTTTCTGAATTAACTATGTCACTCTCCATCTTAATGAAGAATTCCACCATATTATGGTCACTCTTACCCAAGGGGCCTCTCACGACAAGATCGCTAATTAACCCTTCCTCATTGCTCAAAACCCAGTCCAGAATAGCCTGCTCTCCAGTTGGTTCCTCGACATGTTGGTTCAAAAAACCATCCCGCATACATTCCAAGAAATGCTCTTCCTCAGCACCTTTACCAATTTGGTTCACCCAATCTACATGTAGATTGAAGTCACCCATTATAACTGCTGTTCCTTTATTGCACACATTTCTAATTTCCTGTTTAATACCATCTCCGACCTCACTACTACTGTTAGGTGGCCTGTACACAACTCGCACCAGCGTCTTCTGCCCCTTAGTGTTACGCAGCTCTACCCATATCGATTCCACATCTTCCCGGCTTATGTCCTTCCTTGCGTTAATCTCTCCTTTAACCAGCAACGCCACCCCACCTCCCCTTCCTTCATGTCTATCCCTCCTGAATATTGAATATCCCTGAACGTTGAGCTCCCATCCCTGGTCACCCTGGAGCCATGTCTCTGTGATCCCAACTATATCATAATCATTGATAACAATCTGCACTTTCAATTCATCCACCTTATTACGAATGCTCCTTGCATTGACACACAAAGCCTTCAGGCGCTCTTTTACAACTCTCTTAGCCCTTATACAATTATGCTGAAAAGTGGCCCTTTTTAATGCTTGCCCTGGATTTGTCGGCCTGCCACTTTTACTTTTCTCCTTAGTACTTTTTGCTTCTACCCTCACTTTACACCCCTCTGTCTCTCTGCACTGGTTCCCATCCCCCTGTTGTGAACTAACCTCCTCACGCCTAGCCTCTTTAATTTGATTCCCACCCCCCAACCATTCTCGTTTAAAGTCACCTCAGTAGCCCCCGCTAATCTCCCTGCCAGGATATTGGTCCCCCTAGGATTCAAGTGTAACCCGTCCTTTTTGTACAGGTCACGCCTGCGCCAAAAGAGGTCCCAATGATCCAAAAACTTGAATCCCTGCCCCCTGCTCCAATCCCTCAGCCACGCATTTATCCTCCACCTCATCGCATTCCTACTCTCACTGTCGCGTGGCACAGGCAGTAATCCCGAGTTTACTACCTTTTGCGGTCCTTTTTCTTAACTCCCTTCCTAGCTCCCTATAGTCTCCTTTCAGGACCTCATCCCTTTTCCTACCTATGTCATTGGTACCTATATGTACCACGACCTCTGGCTCCTCACCCTCCCACTTCAGGATATCTTGGACACGATCAGAAATATCCCGGACCCTGGCACCAGTGAGGCAAACTACCATCCGGGTCTCTGGACTGCGTCCACAGAATCGCCTATCTGACCCCCTTACTATCGAGTCCCCTATCACAACTGCCCTCCTCTTCCTTTCCCTACCCTTCTGAGCTACAGGGCCAGACTCTGTGCCAAAGGCACGGCTACTGTCGCTTCCCCCGGGTAAGCTGTCCCCCCCAACAGTACTCAAACAGGAGTACCTGTTGTTAAGGGGCACAGCCACCGGGGTACTCCCTATTACCTGACTCTTCCCCTTCCCCCTCCTAACCGTGACCCACTTGTCTGCCTCCCGTGGCCCCGGCGTGACCACCTGCCTGCAACTCCTCTCTATCACCTCCTCGCTCTCCCTGAACTTCAAAAAAAATTGTGTGTATGTTCACAGCAGTCTGCGGAAAGCTGCTATTTGATAGGGTGCCACTGGATAGCGCAATGTTACTACAGCTCAGGATGACGGAGTACAGAGTTCTATTCTGGTGTCCTCTGTAAGAAAAAGGATCTTGTGCTTTTCCGGCGTATACGCCGAATAAGCTCTTCTCGGGCTTCCAGCTGGGTATAGGTATTGATGACAAACTCTGCCATCTTCTTCAGGGATGATGTCGGGGTACCTCTGCAGTCTGTCCCTCCTGATTGGTTAGTCCTCATCCAATGAGGTTTCCACTCTCCCACCTTGTTTGCAATTGAATTCCAGTTCTTACTTAGAGCGAGACCTTCGGCTTTGTTAAAATTATTTTCCTGTAGTTTTATTTCAATGGCTTCCTTTACCAGGCGGTCTTAAAAGCCAGTAGCATGGCTTAGTTGTTTTGTTCTGTCAAAGTCCCTGAGGAAATGAGACAATTGCGCAGGATGTTCCTACAGAATGGCTACAGGTGAAAGAAATCAATCGGGCTCTTAAAAGGGCCAACGGGAAAACCAGGAAACTTAACAACAAGGAGGAATCCATCGCCACTGCTTGTTTTCCCTATATTTCCCTGAAGAAGATGACAGTTTGTTATCAAAACGTCCGTTATAATTTATACCTGTACTTGGTTGGAAGAGTTCATGTCCTCTGTAAGAAGTTTGTACGCCCTTCCTGTGAACACGTGGGTGTCCTCCCACAGTCCAAAGATGTACTGGTTAGTAGGTTAATCAGTCATTGTGAATTCTCCTGTGATTAGGCTATGGTTGAATAGGTGGGTTGCTGGGTAGTGCAGCTTATTGGGCCTGTTCCACACTGTATCTCTAAAAAATTAAATAACATTGTATTTGTCTTTAACCCTTAGTTTTTGATTTCTTGAGCCTGGTTTGCACACACTGCTTTTCTACAGTCCAGTATTTGATAAACAAGTGGATTATGTTTTTCATCATCCATGATAAATCAGAATGTGGATGGAAAAGTTTTTAAAGCCTTTTTTCCCAAAACTTTCCTGTATTATTTCTAGGTGATAATATACTAGCTGTACTGCAGTACTTGGCAATGTCCGAGGAGTTGGCTGACTCGACACAGTATCGTCATGGCTCCATGGTGTTTTTTGATGTGCTTGGAATGTTTGTTGTGGCTTATCCAAAACGGATTGGTACCATAATAAACTGTCTGGTAGCCGTAGCGACTGCCCTCTACCTGGGAAGAAAGTTCTCTCTATCAAAGAGTTCTGGTAAGTCAAAGTTCAATATATCATAAGTGTGTGTTGTCTTTTTTCTTCCTTTAGTATCTAGGCATGTTTGAGTAGGCTGCATTTGCTGCCCATTTCTAATTAATTTTGGGAATGGTGAGCCACATTCTTGAACTGCTGGTCGTTTCTGGTGAAAGCGCTCTTCAGTTGGGTTGAAGAATTTCGACTCAATAACCTTGTAGGACTGGTGATATTTCCAAGTCAGAATGGTGTGTGACTTGAAATGTTTAAATTTATTTATCATGTGTCCCACAAAACATGTGTACAGTGAAATGCGTTGTTTGCGTTAACAACTAATATACCTGAGGGTGCACTAAGGGCAGCCGGCAACTGTCGCCATACATTCCAGTGTCAATGCAGCATGCTCACAATGCTCAGCAGAGCAACACAGAACACCACAAGTCCTGTTCCTCCCCTCCACCCATGCACACAAACACACAGTCCTCCAACCCCAGGCCTCCAGCAACCTGGTGTCCAACAACCCTCTTGAGAAGCTCCAATTCTGGCCTTGCATGTCAATGATTTTCGGCTTTCTGTCTCTGAAGTTTGCATGTTCTCCCTGTGACCATGTGGCCGCCTTCTGGGTGCTATGGTTCCCTCTCACATCCTAAAGATCTGTGGTTTCATAGCATAATTGGCAATTCATTGTAAATTGCCCTCAGTGTGTAGGTGAGTGGTAAAATCTGGGAGGTGGGGATGGTGGAATTGATGAGAACACGAGAGTAAAGTTGGATTAATGTGGATTTGGTGGGCTGAATTTGGGCTGTATCTCACCTTGACTTGGTGGTTCTCCCATATTAAAGATGCTTCATAAACACATGTCATTGTTAAAGATATTGAATCTTTGATTATCTTTTTGTTTATTCTCAAGTGTTAACTGGTGTTATTATTTGTAGGTTCTCTCTATAGGAGTGATCTACTTTATGGAATTGGCATCACAATAATATGCTGGTTTATCACCATTGTGACCATCCTCATTGTAGCTGTATTTATATCTCTCACTGGACACTCCATGTTTTGGTTCACCCACTTCTATGCTTCTGTCATCTTGTACGGCTCCATAGCCCTCATGAAGCTCCTGCTGATACATACACTGGCCAAAAATCTTTTCTATGGAGTAAGTATACTGGTGGCTTTTGTACTGGCGAGGGATGGGTATGGCCATATATGGAGACAGAGTGTTATTGTGGATGACAGAGACTTAGAAGAGTTATGAAAATATGGTGGGATGTGTACAAGGGCCTATGGAGATGGGGAGGAGTGGGTTTAGAGCCCTCTTGTAATTAATGCCTGACCAATCATTTCTTTATCCTCTTAATCCCACTCACTTCAAGCCTCTGGCTGACAAAACTTAGAGATTTTGCAGATTGATTATGTGTGGTGAACTGCTTGTTCAAGTCTCTCATGGCTTCTTGATGTTTTAATGGTTAGATATGGGAAAAGGAAGATAAAAAGATGAAATTTCCTTTGTAAATCATCTGGCTTTATAACATTGAGTTTTCAGTTCAGTGTTAGTGAGCTTCCGAGGAATAAACATAGGTTCCTGACTCTGTAAATTAATGTAACCTGACTAGAACTGTTCTCCAAAAAATTGATCGTAACTTCTGAGGCATGCTTTCTGGCTGGGGTGTTTCTGGTGTCAATGCACGAGGGAGCAATTCATGTGCTGAAGCTACCATAAAGAACAAAAAAGGTGACTCTTACTCTTAGAGGTCCAAGCTATGAGAAAGACAGGACTTTTTAGTCCAGTTACTTTTCCTTTCTACACTGACTTACAGCTACTTACAGCTTAGACAACGATTAATGACTTGTCTAAGGTATTCCAGCACCATAAGGTCGTATTCAATCATATCGATTCATTTCTTTGCCTTTGGCAATAACAAAAGATATTGTTGCAACAAATAATAACTGTACAGATGACTCATTAACTGAAATGTTCATTTCTCTACGTTGATGCTGCCTGACTTGCTGAGTTCCTCCAACATTTTGCTTTTTGTAAATAATGTGTTTGTCTCTGGGTAACAAAGCTAAATTTGCTTGTACCATTTCTTCAATGAATTAACTTGTGCCTCAGATAAATGTTGGGCTTCTTCTTGTATATCTCTTTATGAAGCCAGGCCTTGGCTCTTCTATTGAGGGATGCACATGGTTATACAGGAGAGAGTGCAGAGGACATTTAGCCAGATGTTGCGTGGATTGAAGGACTTAAGACCTGGGGAGAAATTGGATAGGCTGGTCTTGTTTTCCCTGGAATGAAGAAAGCTAAAGGATGATTTCAGAAATATCATGACATTTTTAGGGTAGATGGTCCATATCTGTATTTTTTCCTGTGGTAGAGAGATCAAAAGTAAGAAGGCAGAGGTTTAAAGTGAGAGGAAAGAATTTTAAAGGAGATCCGCCAGGAGTGTTGTTTACACATAGTGGTCGATACCTGGAACTCCCTGCCAGAGGGGATTTTTGAATTAAATACATTCACTTTGTTAAAGAGGCATTCAGGCTCTGAAATAGGCAAGACGTAGAAAGAGGTGGTCCTAATGTGGGCAAAGAAAGATCAACATAGATGTGGTGGGCTGATGGATGGTTTTTAGCATGGCTCTATGATATGGATTATGTACTGTGTGGTCTATTCACAACTTGTTGCAGGCTCTTTTTCAGGCTTTTTGTAGAGGATTGGTCATACTATGATAGTTTATTAGAATTATGTGTTGTACTTGGACTGCATTGAAACCTGTGGGTTTTGACTTCCTTGATCTGTCCAATAAGTTAGGTTTGCCCAATTAATCTATTAGCACAGTGGATTCTGGTTAATTGGGACACATTGGGACCAATACATTTTGGCCCAATTAAGCAGCTGCCCCAATTAGCTAAAGTTTATGGAAGTGGTTAAAAAGTTATCATAAAAAGACAAACTGAGTGACAAATTATGTATTTAAATGAAGTACAGAACAAATTAGAACACTATTAATAATATTACAGTACTATAAAACTGTCTTAGTTCCTAATAGTTGTCAATAGAGGAATTCGCCCAGTGTACGCAATGAGCAAAATCAATGCAAGCACCTGAAGCTAATAATGGACTGCCTTTGTACAATTCTTTTGACAATTGCATCCTTCAAATCTTCATTTTCATTGTAAGATTCAAGATGATTGTCAATATCTTCAAATTCTTTGAAGTTCCTAGCCTATTGAAGTAGTGAAATGGTTTCACTTTCACTCCCAGCCTGAATACTTCAAACTGCAGTAAGCAACACAGATCTGAATTGCTTATTTCTCACCAATTATCAGTGACAAGATCATCACTTTTTGAACACAAACACACTATTTTAAAAACTGTTCACTCTAAGCATGATGTGGTGTCGAATGGCCACACAAATGTGTGTGACTGGTACTAGTTAGAACCTGTTTGGCAACAGTCTCCTGTTCTGGTTAAGTGTCCCAAATAAAAGAAGGGAGTTCTGGCAATTTTCTCAATTTAGTTTTTGTTCTTTGAGTTGTCCCAAATAAGCAGCTACCCCGATTAACCAATGGCCCAAATAACTGGAATCTACTATATTTCCATGTTGTGCTCTGTTTGTTTAAATACATTTTTGCTTGCATTTATTTTGAACAAAGCTACCTTGTTCTACTTGTTTGCATGGGGACTGTGCTTCATTTTTGAATTAATTCTGGTGGCATGGCATTAAAGTTACTGGATTAGTAATGCAGAAACTTGGGCAAACAATTCTGAGACTTGAGTTCAGATCCCATCAGGGTTGCTTAGAATTAAAATTTGGAACTAAGAACAATACCACATAACCCTTTTGGACGATTGTAAAAAAACCATCTGCTTCATTAATGTTCCTTAGTAAGGAAGTCTGCTGTCCTTGTCTGGTCTCTATGTAACTACTGGTGCACTCTATGTTGTTAACTCTTAAATGCTCGCTGTTGTAGTTGATTCTTGATCACCTAAGGACATGCAGTAAATGCAGGCCATGCCAGCTGAAAAATGAATAAATTAAAATAAATGTTTTACTAATTTGTCCAGTCTGACACAGAATTACAGTACTGAAGTAAACTTCTACTGTGAGAAGTAATACTCCTTTAATGGGAAGAGAGAAGGTAATGAGGAAAGAATCTCTCTTTAATGGAAGGTGATCAGTCTCTGTCAGCTTTATCTTGTAAAGATAATGGATGTTAGTTCCCTGAGTTTTTATAAAGAATAGGCTAAAAAAAAATTCACCAGAACCTGTTGTTTATCACTTACCTGATGTACTAAACAGATTTTTTTTGCTTCTGCACAGAAGAACGTGAACAAGGTTTACCTATCAGAATTGTATTTTGATGTTTCACTAACAATCTGGTGCTGCATTTTGATTTACTGTACTCAACGAGATCTATGCTCTGCTTATGTGCCGGGATTGTGGGTGGCGTTTCCTTTGCTGGTGAAGTTATTGATTGGCGGACAACTGAAACAAAAAGGTAAACTTTCACGTTTATGTTCTAGTGCATATAAATGAGTACACAACAATAATCAAAAAATAATTTGATTGTGCCTTCACTTTGTTTATATTACGAGTTAGTTTTTTTGGTTTCTTACAAAAACTCAGCTCTCTTCTTGATTGTACTTTGAACTCGGTAAAAGGTGAGCTGTACTGATCATCGAGCATCAGACATTGAATAGAATCTTTGAATGAAATCCTTGTTCCCACTTTTGATATACTATATTGTACAGTAATTGAAGATAGTATTAGTTGATGAATAATGATTTGTCGATAAACTCAGTGTATGCTTTGTATAAAGAAAAATACGGATTCCCATATTGATGCATTTACAAAGAAGGCACGACAGTGACATATTTCATTAAGATTTTGAGGAGAATTGGAATGTCACCAAAGCCACCTACAAATTTCTACAGATTTATCGTGGACAATATTCTAACTGGTTGCATCACCATCTGGTATGGAGGGGCCACTGCACAGGATTGGAAAAAGCTGCAGATAGTGTAAATTCAGCCAGCTCCATGGGCACTGGCCTACCCAGCACTGAGCACATCTTCAGAAGGTGATGCCTCAAAGGCAGCATCCATCAATAAGGCCCCACCCCCACCCAAAACATGCCTTCTTCTCATTGTTTCCATCAAGGAAGAGGAGGTACAGGAGCCTGAAGACACACACTCACTTTTCAGGATCTGATTTTTCTCTGCTATCAGATTTCTGAATGGATAATGAATCCATGAACATTACTTCAGTATTTTTTTTCCTCTTTTTGTACAAATTTAATTTAAAATTCATATATATTTATTTTAATTTATAATAATCATTATTATGTATTACAACATAGTGCTGCTGCAAAACATATGCCAGTGATTTCAAACCTGATTCTGATTCTGGATTCTTTAAAGATTAGGTTTATTTGTTACGTACGTTGAAGTATACACTGCAATGTGTCACTAGCGTCATCAACCAATGTAGTCCGAGGATAGTGCTGCAAATGTCACCCCGCTTCCAGTGCCAACACAGCATGCCCTCAACTCACAGGAAAACAAATTTTTTTTGATATTCCTTTCTGGAATTTTATTTTCCAGTTATGAATGAGCAGTCAGTGTATCATATTGTTTTTGGCATTCTGCATATGAGATAATTTTCAACAGAAACGATGTGCTTTCCTCTGTGTTTTGCTGCCTGCGTATAATCCTTGAAAAGGGAAAGGATTGCTTTTAATTTTCTTGAGCTTTAAGCTTTGATTGCCGCAGCTATAATTTTGTTATCAGCACCAGTACAAGTTGTTGGTTATGACACTGTTCACTTAATGAGGCTAACGATTTCCATTTGTACTACTTCCCACAGGTTTTCTGTGCTAGGTTTGCTCTGCAGTGTTTTCATGGTTTTTTGCTTCCTCTTTTCTGCCCCCAAATTGTTTACACACTTCACCTTTTGTTCTTGAACGTTTATTTGGGCACAGTCTGTGAACCTTTTGTACTTGCAATCTTTTCTTCTTGTGGGTATAAGTTTTCTGTTTCTAGCACAGAAGCCAGAAAACCTAGTGTTTTTTGAGATGTTAGTGTAAGATTTTCCAGAAGTTTTAATTGGGTACAGCTTGGTGAGGTTGTGATGCTCTTCATCTTGTTTTCATGAGTGGAGGGGCACTACGATAAAATGTCACTGTTAAATTACAACTTTTCACTAACATAAGTAAATTTAAAGTAAGTTTCTTCCCTTCCGGCACCAGATTTCTGAAAGGTCTGTGAAACCCTTGAACACTTCTCGTTATTCCTTTTTATTGTATTATTTAATTTATAGTACTATGTACTATTTTGTTGTAGTATGTAATTTATAATAATTTTATACCTTTCCATGTTGTACTGTCTCAAAACATCACATTTCAGGATGTACAAGTCAGTGATGATAAATCTGATTCTGGAAAGTAAATATATTTGTACCTTTTTAGTATGGTCAATTCTTATTTGTCAGATCCTTAATTGAGGGCGATTTCAACTCTGTTTTGAGGCTCCTTAGGTAGCTGATTCAAAGTACTTTTATTATCAAAGTATGTATGCAGTATACAATCCTGAGATTTGTCCTCCCCACAGACAGTCATGATACGAAGAAAATGGAACCTGTTCAAAGAAACACATCAACTCCCCTTCCTCCATCCCCTCAGGCATGAAAAAAAACAGAAATTGTACAAATGACAACAAAAAATAAGTGAGAACACAACATAAAACACAAAATCAAAAGGCATATTTCAGTTCAGCTCAGTGTTCGTTATCTGCAGGCCACCCTGATTCAAAAAAATCTCCTAAAAATAACAAACAAAAAAGAGTGACCATAAAACTAGAACACATCATATACGTGAATTAGTGTCCAATCTACAAACTGTTGTTTAAACCTTGCTCTGGTACCATTCTTCAGCAGCATTGAGGGAGAGAGAAATCACTTGAACACAAGGACCTTCCCTCAGGAGCAGCGAGTGAGAGGACGAGAGAGCCTCCCACATGCAAACACCCTCCTCTGGCAGCAGAGAGTGAGAGGCTTGTAGACGGTGCTGGACACTTGCTTGCCCTCTGCACCCGCCGTGATGATTTCAATTGTCCTTGGTGCTTGAATTGGTGAGATCGGTGAGAGATGGAGTCGATCATGGGTTCGTGCCCCATCTCCAGGCTTCCTGACCCCCATGTTGCACGCTTTGCTCACAGCCTGTGGAACCCTCTCAGAAGCAGCAAAGCACCAGATCGCCCAATCATCCTGAAAACACACTGCCAGAATGTAAATGGCAGGCTCCAACAGTATCAGAATCACATCTGACATAAAAAGTAAGGACCAACTTGAGAATGTCACCCTTGGTAGTGTTGTTCGCTAGCACCATCTTCTGATAAGGCCAGTGTTAACCTCCTGTTAATCCACAATGGTAACACTATATAAATATCTGTTTTAAGTTGGTACATGTTTAATTTATGATAAGTAAATTCTAAGACTTGCTATAAATTCTGTTAATTATAGACTGTTAATCTGATGTTAGCGGTTGGGAAGATGTCTGAGTCCATTGTTAAAGATGAAGTTTCAGGGTGCTTGGAGGTATATGTTAAAATAGGCCGAAGCCAGCATGATTTCCTCAAGGGGAAATCTTGCCTAAAAAATCTTTTGGAGTTCTTTGAGGAAATAATAAGTAGGAGAATAGGTGGATGTTGTGTATTTAGATTTTCAGAAGGACTTTAACAAGATGCCGCACAGGAGGTTGCTTAACAAAGTATGAGCTCAATGGTATTACAGGAAAGGTAGATTGTACAGGAAGATTGGCTGATTGGCAGGAAACAAAGCGTGAGAATAAAAAGGGCCTTTTCTAGTTGGCTGCTGCTGGCTAGTGGTGTTCTGCATGATTTGGTGTTGGGACTGACTCTTTTCATGTTATATGTCAGTGATTTGAATGGTGGAATTGATGGCTTTGTGGCCAAGTTAGCAGACCATGCAAAGATAGGTGGAGGGGCAGATATTGTTGAGAAAGCAGGGAGTCTACAGAAGGACTTACAGATTGGGAGAACAGACAAATAAGTGGCAGATGGAATATTATGGAGGAAATGTATGGCCATGTACTTTATTTCTTTAGCCAGAGGGTAGTGCATCTGTGGAATTCATTGCCACAAATGGTTGTGGAGGACAAGTCATTGAGTATATTTAAAGTGGAGGTTGATGGATTTTGATTAGTCAGGGTGTCAGAGATTATGGAAGAAGGCAGGATAATAGAGTTGAAAGGGATAATAAATCAGCCTCAGACTCGGTGGACCGAATGGCCTAACTCTGCTCTGACGTGTTATGGTGTCATGTAACAAATTTAGAATTTGAACTTGTTGGCAACACAGCTGCTTCCAAAAATTAATGCAAGGATTCCCAAATACCTCTCAAAGCCTGTATGCGTTTATGCCTTCATTTTCCCCATTTATTTTATGAGGACAAGCTAGCTAGCTTCCAGAATAACGGCTACTTGTATGAAATGCAATTCATAGAAAACCATAGAAACCATAGAAAAACTACAGCACAGAAACAGGCCTTTTGGCCCTTCTTGGCTGTGCCGAACCATTTTCTGCTTAGTCCCACTGACCTGCACACGGACCATATCCCTCCATACACCTCCCATCCATGTATCTGTCCAATTTATTCTTAAATGTTAAAAAAAGAACCCGCATTTACCACCTCGCCTGGCAGCTCGTTCCATACTCCCACCACTCTCTGTGTGAAGAAGCCCCCCCTATTGTTCCTTTTAAACTTTTCCCCCCTCACCCTTAACCCATGTCCTCTGGTTTTTTTTTCTCCCCTTGCCTCAGTGGAAAAAGCCTGCTTGCATTCACTCTATCTATAGCCATCATAATTTTATATACCTCTATCAAATCTCCCCTCATTCTTCTACGCTCTAGGGAATAAAGTCCTAACCTATTCAACCTTTCTCTGTAACTCAGTTTCTCAAGTCCCGGCAACATCCTTGTAAACCTTCTCTGCACTCTTTCAACCTTATTAATATCCTTCCTGTAATTTGGTGACCAAAACTGAACACAATACTCCAGATTCGGCCTCACCAATGCCTTGTACAACCTCATCATAATATTCCAGCTCTTATACTCAATACTTTGATTAATAAAGGTCAATGTACCAAAAGCTCTCTTTACGACCCTATCTACCTGTGACGCCACTTCTAGGGAATTTTGTATCTGTATTCCCAGATTCCTCTGTTCTACTGCACTCCTCAGTGCCTTACCATTAACCCTGTATGTTCTACCTTGGTTTGTCCTTCCAAAGTGCAATACCTCACACTTGTCTGCATTAAACTCCATCTGCCATTTTTCAGCCCATTTTTCCAGCTGGTCCAAGTCCCTCTGCAGGCTCTGAAAACCTTCCTTACCGTCCACTACACCTCCAATCTTTGTATCATCAGCAAATTTGCTGATCCAATTTACCACATTATCATCCAGATCATTGATATAGACGACAAATAACAATGGACTCAGCACTGATCCCTGTGGCACACCACTAGTCACAGGCTTCCACTCGGAGAAGCAATTCTCTACTACCACTCTTTGGCTTCTTCGATTGAGCCAATGTCTAATCCAATTTACCACCTCTCCATGTATACCTAGCGACTGAATTTTCCTAACTAACCTCCCATGAGGGACCTTGTCAAAGGCCTTACTGAAGTCCATGTAGAAAACATCCATTGCCTCCCCTTCATCCACTTTCCTGGTAACCTCCTCGAAAAACTCCAATAGATTGGTCAAACATGACCTGCCACGCACAAAGCCATGTTGACTCTCCCTAATAAGTCCCTGTCTATCCAAATGCTTGTAGATTCTGTCTGTCAGTACCCCCTCCAATAACTTACCCACTATTGACGTCAAACTTACCGGCCTACAATTTCCCGGATTACTTTTCGATCCTTTTTTAAACAACGGAACAACATGAGCCACTCTCCAATCCTCCGGCACCTCGCCCGTAGACACCGACATTTTAAATATATCTGCCAGGGCACCTGCAATTTCAACACTAGTCTCCTTTAAGGTCTGAGGGAATACCCTGTCAGGTCCTGGGGATTTATCCACTTTAATTTGCCTCAAGATAGCAAGCACCTCCTCCTCTTCAATCTGTACAGTTTCCATGATCTCACTACTTGTTTCCCTTAATTCCATAGACTTCATGCCAGTTTCCTTAGTAAATACAGAAGCAAAAAACCCATTTAAGATCTCCCCCATTTCTTTTGGTTCCGCACATAGCCGACCACTGTGATCTTCAAGAGGACCAATTTTATCCCTTACAATCCTTTTACTCTTAATATACCTGTAAAAGCTTCATTCTGAAGCTTGGCTTGATCTTGTTTTACTGGCCTGTATTTGGTATCTTTGCAGGTACCTGATTGGTCAGTTTCAAAATCCTTTGCTCCATTTTCTGTGTGGTTTTTGTTCTGGGTCCTAACCTGTGGAGAATGTGACGTGACAATGCGTTTCAATATATAAGTATTTGTTTGCGATTACTCCAGCCATAACTGTTTACTGTTTATAGCCACAGTGTCCCCAAGCCTAGCAAATTCAACCCCCATCCAATACCTTTATTTTTCTCTAACCCCACACCCCCATCTGACCATTAAAGCCTTTAACACAGACTTGCCATGCCTCAGCCTTTGTGTGCGGTTAGAGTATACTTACTGACAACTTCCCAACAAAATTGGTGCAAACCCATTGTTTTGATAAACCTCATAGTCTCGGATCGCGTCCACGGCATTTTGGAGAGGGAGGGAGAGCAACCAGATGTCTTGGTACATACTGATATCAATGACTTGGAAAGGAAAAGCAAAGAGGTCCTGAAAAGAGAATTTAGAGAGCTAGGTAGAAAGCTGAGAAGCAGGACCTCGAAGTTAGTAATTTTTGGATTGCTGCCCGTGCCACATGCCAGTAAGGGGAAAAAACAGGATGATTTGGCAAATTAATGCAGGCTGAAACACTGATGTAGGGGGCAGGGCTTCAGGATCTTGGATCATTGGGATCTCTTCTGGGGTAGGTATGACCTGTTCAAAAGTAACGGCTTGCTTCTGAACACGAGGGGATCCAATATTGTTGCTGGCAGGTTTGTTAGAGCTGTTGGGAAGGGTTTAAACCTTTGGCAGGGGGCTGGGAACCGGAATGAAGAGACTTGGAATAGGACGGATGCTATAAAAGCAAACATGGTGTGCAGTCAGGCTGTCAGGAATGGCAGGCAGATGATAGGACAAAATTGCAGCCATCAGTGTGAGTATCAGTGCATTCGGGATGTAGAGTCAAAAAGGGTAGCAAATACAGTACTCAGTGTTATATCTCAATGGATGGAGTATAAGAAATAAGGTGGATGATCTTGTTGCACTATTACAGATAGTTAGGTATGATGGTTGTGGCCACCACTGAATTGTGGTTGAAGGATCGTTGTAGTCTGGAGCTGAATGTCCAAGGTTACATGCATTGGAGGAATAAGAAGGTAGGCAGAGGGGGTAGTGTGGCTCTACTGGTAAAGAATGGCATCAAATTAGTAGAAAGATGGGACATAGACCTTAAGATGTAGAAGTAGGCCCATCAAGTCTGCTCTGCCATTCAGTCATGGGCTGATCCAATTCTTCCAGTCATCCCCACTCCCCTGCCTTCTCCCCAAACCCTTTGATGCCCTGGCCAATCAAGAACCTATCTATCTCTGCCTTAAATGCACCCAGTGACTTGGCCTCCACAGCTGCTCATGACAATAGATTCCACAGATTTACCACCCTCTGACTAAAGTAATTTCTCCGCATCTCTGTTCTGAATGGGCGCCCTTCAATCCTGAGTCGTGCCTTCTTGTTCTAGACTCCCCTACCATGGGAAATAACTTTGCCATATCTAATCTGTTCAGGCATTTTAACATTTGGAATGTTTCTATGAGATCCCCCCTCATTCTCCTGAACTCCAGGGAATACAGCCCAAGAGCTGCCAGATATTCCTCATCCGGTAACCCTATAGGACATAGGATTGGAAGATATTGAATCCTCGTGGGTTGAGTTAAGAACTGCAAGGGTAAAAGGACCCTGATGACAGTTGTATACAGGCCTCCCAACAGTGGCTGGAAGGTGGACCAAAAGGGCAATGTTATAATAGTAATGTAGATTTCAACATGCAGGTTGATTGGGAAAATCAAGTTGGAAATGGATCTCAAGAGAGTGTGTTTGTTGAATGCATACGAGATAGCCTTTTAGAGCAGTTAGTCATTGAGCCTACTAGGAGATCAGCTATACTAGACTGGGTGTTATGTAATGAACTGGAGGTGATTAGGGAGCTTAAAGTTTTAAAAAAAAAACAATTAGTAGGTAGCGGTCACAATATGACTGAGTTCATCTTGAAACTCGATGGAGAGAAAGTAAAGTCTGATGTCGCAATATGTCAGTGGAGTAAAGGTCATTACAGTGGTATGAGAGAGGAGTTGGTCAAAGTAAATTGGGAGGAGCTGCTGGTAGGGATGACAACAGAACAGCAATGGCATGAGTTTCTGAGAAAAATGAGGAGGATACAGGATAGATGTATTCCAAAAGTGAAGAAATACTCAAATGAAAAAATAGTCCAATTGTGGTTGACAAGGGAAGTCAAAAGTAATGTAAAAGCAAAAGCAAAAATTAGTGGGAAGACAGGATTGGGAAACTTTTAAAACCCTTCAGAGAACAACTAAAAGAATCATTAAGAGGGAAAAGATGGAGTATGAAAGCAAGCTAGCAAATAATATCAAAGTGGACAGCAAAAGCTTTTTCAAGTATGCAAAAAATGAAATAGAGAAGAGAGTGGACTGCTAGAAAATCATGCTAGAGAAATAATAACAGGGGTTCAAAAAGATGGCAGATGAACTAAATGAGTGTAGCCCCCTAGTAAGCCTCAGGCTCACTCAACTCACTTTCATCTAGGGGGAACAGCCTTCAGCCCTGCCAAACTGGGTAATCAAGTTTGTGTGGATGCTGTGTGATGTACCCCATCCTGCCAAATAACAGACTATACACCATATGCGATTAAATGATTACACTTTATAAATCTTACTGGAACTACGTAATTAATAGAGATAGAATATAAAAGGAAAATAAAAGGTGCCAAACTTATCAAAGTTCAACCACTTCGTGCACAACAGTTGGAGCTCAATTAACAGAGTCTTCTTTCACCATTCGATCCCCTCCGACCACCTCGACCCGCTGCCTGGGACCAACCACGGTGGTCAACTAGACGCTCCACACAAGTCTCTCTTCCTCTCCTCTCCTTGACAAAGACCCTGGGCCTCGGACTCCCGCTCGGGGTCGGTCTCGCACCCAGGGTCACAGCATCGCGTCTCCTCTCTGTCCCCATCGTGCCTTCTCCCCCAAAGCCCGCGAACAATAGCTTACAGACACACAAGAAACATAGAAAATAGGTGCAGGAGTAGGCCATTCGGCCCTTCGAGCCTGCACCGCCATTTATTATGATCATGGCTGATCATCCAACTCAGAACCCCGCCCCAGCCTTCCCTCCATACCCCCCGACCCCTGTAGCCACAAGGGCCATATCTAACTCCCTCTTAAATATAGCCAATGAACTGGCCTCAACAGTTTCCTGTGGCAGAGAATTCCACAAATTCACCACTATCTGTGTGAAGAAGTTTTTCCTAATCTCGGTCCTAAAAGGCTTCCCCTCTATCCTCAAACTGTGGCCCCTCGTTCTGGACTTCCCCAACATTGGGAACAATCTTCCTGCATCCAGCCTGTCCAATCCCTTTAGGATCTTATACGTTTCAATCAGATCCCCCCTCAATCTTCTAAATTCCAACGAGTACAAGCCCAACATCTATTCCAGTTGGTTAGCAAATGAATACAATTCTCTTTATAACCCAAACAAGCTGCTAGAGAGAGAACTTTCTCAGCAGTTAACATAACAAAGGAGCCATTTTGATTAGCCTCAGCAGTTAACATAACAAAGAAGCCATTTTGATTAGCCTCAGCAGTAACATAAAAGAAGAGATCACTTACATGAGTATTTTGCATCAATTTTCACAGTGGAAGACACAAGCAGTGTGCCAGATCTTGATGGGTGTGAGGGAAGAGAAGTGAGTGCAGTTACAATTACAAGGGAGAAAGTGCTCAAAAAGCTGAAAGACCTAAGGTTACATAAGTCACCCAGATCAGATGAACTATACCTTAAGGTTTTGAAAGAGATAATGGTAGAGATTGTGAAGGCATTAGTAATGATCTTTCAAAAATCATTGGACTCTGTGGGGCAGCAGGCTGAGGGTAGCAGACACCAACAGAATCAATAACTCATTCGTAAGGCCAGTGATGTTGTGGGGATGGTACTGGACTCTTTGACGGTGGTGTTTGAAAAGGGGATGCTGTCCAAGTTGCACGCCATCTTGGACAATGTCTCCCATCCACTACATAATGGACTGGTTGCGCACAGGAGTACATTCAGCCAGAGACTCATTCCACCGAGATGCAACACTGAGTGTCATAGGAAGTCATTCCTGCCTGTGGCCATCAAACTTTACAACTCCTCCTTTGGAGGGTCAGACATCCTGAGCCAATAGGCTGGTCCTGGATTTATTTCCTGGCATAATTTACATATTACTATTTAATTATTTATGGTGCAACTGTAACGAAAATCAATTTCCCTCGGGATCAATAAAGTATGACTATGACTCTGGCATGGTGCCAGAGGACTGGAAAATTGTAAATGTCACTCCACTCTTCAAGAAAGGAGGAAGGCAACAGAAAGGAAATTATTGACCGGTGGTTAGGAAGATGTTGGAGTCAATTGCTAAGGATGAGGTTGTGGAGTACTTGGTGACAAAGGGCAAGATAAGACAAAGTCAGCATGGTTTCCTTAAGGGAAAACCCTGCCTGACGAACCTGTTGGAATTCTTTGAGGAGATTACAAGTAGGATTGATAAAGGGGATGCAGTGGATGTATATATGGACTTTCAGAAGGCCTTTGACAATGTGACAAACATGAGGCTGCTTGCCAAATTAAGAGCCCATGTTATTACAGGAAAGTTACTGGCATGGTTAGAGCATTAGATGATTGGTAGGAGGCAGCAAGGGATTCTTTTCTGGTTGGCTACCAGTGACTAGTGGTGTTCTAAAGGAGTCAGTGTTGGGACCACTTATTTTTCTGCTGTATGTCAATGATTTAGATGATGGAATAGATGGCTTTATTGCCAAGTTGCAGATGATGCGAAGATTGTTGGAGGGGCAGGTACTGTTGTGGAAACAGGTAGGCTGCAAAAGACTTAGACGGACTGGGAGAATGGGCAAGAAAGTGGCAAATGAAATACAATGTTGGAAAATGCATGGCCATGCATTTTGGTAGGAACAATAGATATGCAGTCTATTTTCTAAATGGAGAACAAATCCAAAAATCTGAGATGCAAAGGGACTTGAGAGTCCTTGTGTAGAACACCCTAAAGGTTAACTTGCAGGTAGAGTTGGTGGTGAGGAAAGCGAATGCAGTATTAGCATTCATTTCAAGAGGTCTAGAATACAAGAGCAAGGATGTGATGCTGAGGCTTTATAAGGCACTGGTGAGGCCTCCCCTTGAGTATTGTAAATAGTTTTGGGCTCCCCATCTAAGAAAAGATGTGCTGGCTTTGGAGAGGGTTCAGAGGAGGTTCAAAAGGATGATTCCGGGAATGAAAGGGTTGTAACAGAAGGAATGTTTGATAGCTCTGGGTCTGCACTCACTGGAATTTAGAAGGACCTTTCGAATGTTGATAGGCCTGGACGGAGTGGATGTGGAAAGGATGTTTCCCATAAGTCATGGGAGCAGAATTGGGCCATTCAGCCCATGTAGTCTGCTCCGCCATTCCATCATGGGTCGCACTGAACTTCATGCACCTGCCTTCTCGCCATATCCTTTGATGTCCTGATCAATTAGGAAATGATCAACTTCCGCCTTAAATATACGCACGAACTTGGTCTCCACTGCAGTCTGTGACGGAGCATTCCACAGACTTAGTACTCTCTGGCTAAAAGAATTCCTTCTTACCTCTGTTCTAAAGGGTCACCCAACATAGGAAACATCCTCTTCATATCCACCCTGTCCAGTCCTTTCAACATTTGGTAGGTTTCGATGAGATTACCCCCCCCCCCCCCATGGTAGGAGAGTCTAGGACAAGAGGGCATAGCTTCAGGATAGAGGGGCATTCATTTATAACAGAGATGCAGATAAATTTCTTTAGCCAGAGGCCGGTGAATTTGTGGAATTTATTACCAAAGGCAGCTGTGGAGGCCAAGGTCATTGGATGTTTTTAAGGCAGAGCTTGATAGGTTCTTGATTGGACATGGCATCAAAGGTTACAGGGAGAATGCTGGGGAGTGGGGCTGAGGAGGGGAAAGAAGGGTCAGCAATGATTGAATGGTGGAGCCTAATTCTGCTTGCACATGCTCTTTGAACTTGCCCCCTCTCACCTTAAATTCTGCCTTTTGGTGTTAGACATTTCAACATGATGGGGGGTGGGTGGGTGGGTGGAAGATGCTAATTTTCGATTTCATCTATGCATCTCATAATATTATAAACCTCCATCAGACCTTCCTCAGCCTCTCCTGCTCCAGAGAAAATAACCCAAGTTTGTTCAACCTCCCCTTTAATTCAGGCAGCATTCTGGTAAACCTCTTCCATATCCTCTCCAAATCCCCAACATCTCTCCTATAATGAAACGGCCAGAATTGAATGTAAGCAGTGCAACCTAACTAGAGTTTTACAAAGCTTCAAAGTAACTTCCTGGCTCTTAAACTCGGTCTCTTGATTAATAAAGACGAGTATGCCATATGCCTTTTTTTTTAAATCACCCTATAAGCTCCCCACTTTAAGGGGGCTATGAACTTGGATGCTAAGATCCCTCTGCTCATCAATATTGTAAGTGTCTAGACCTTAGCAGTGTACTGTGTCCTTACATTTGATATTCCAAAATACAACAATTCGCAATTGACCGGGGTTAAATCCATCTTTCATTTCTCTGCCCATATCTGCAACTGATCTGTGCTCCACTGAATCCTTTTGTCAGTTTACTACACCATCCACAACACTACCAATATTTGTATCATCTGCAAATTTACTAACCCACCTATCTTCGTTTTCATCTAGGTCATTTATACATTTATATAAACTCAGTAGTCACTTTAATAGGTACACCTGTACACCTGCTTGTTAATGCAAATGTCTAATCAGCCAATCATGTGGCAGCAACTCAATGCATAAAAAGTACGCAGACGTGGTCAAGAGATTCAGTTGTTGTTCAGGCCAAACATCAGAAAGGGGAAGCAATGTAATCGAAGTGACATTGACCATGGAATGATTGTTGGTGCCAGATGGGGTGGTTTTGAGTATCGCAGAAACTGCTGATCACCTATTTTCACACACAACGATCTCTATAGTTTACAGAGAATGGTGTGAAAAACGTCCAGATACTGGCAGTTCTGTGTGCATAAATGCTTTGTTCATGAGAGAGGTTAGAGGAGAATTACCTGACTGGTTCAAGCTGACAGGAAAGCAATAGTAACTCAAATAACTCCCAACAGTGGTGTGCAGAAGAGCATCTGGAGGTATAACACGTATAACCTTCAAGTAGATGGGCTAGAGCAGCAGAAGACCATGAGCGTTTACTCAGTCACCACCTCATTAGGTACAGGAGGCAGCCACAGACCTTCAGCCAGAATAAATCTCATTGACGACTATCCTGTATCTAATTTGGGCCAACCAATTCTGAATCCAAACAGCTACTTCACTATGGATCCCATGCATCTTAATCTTGTGGATGAGCCTCCCATGAGGCGCCTTGTCAAATGCCTTACTAAAATCCATATAGACAACATTCACAGCTCTGCCTTGATCAATTACATTTGTCATCTCCCTTAAAAACTCAATGAAGTAAGTAAGACATGACTCGCCCCATACAAAACCGTGCAAACTGTCCTTAATTAGACCATGGTTTTCCATATACTCACAAATCCTATATCTAAGAATCGGCTCCAGAAACTTCCCTACCACTGATGTGAGATGTATCACTCTATAGTTTCCAGGATCATCCTGGAAACATATCTGAGAAAGCTTCCGATATGTTAATTAGGCAGTTACTTGCAAAATGTGGCTTAGTTTGAAGTTGAAATAGAGTTCAAGGAGCTTCATGAAAGTTGCAAGCATTCGGTTTTTGTGAATAAAATGAACCAGAATCTACTCTGCATCATTAAGGTAATTGCATGAAATTCAACTGGGAGACAAAAATCTGTTTGTAAAAGTAGATGCGAAGACCAAAGCCCAGATGGATGAATGGAAGGTCAAAACGAAAGGAATCAGTGGCGGTATGAAAACGGAAGATTCGTCAGATGATGTTGTGGATGAGGAAACCAGGAGGAGAGATTAGATCAGTGAAATAAATGCACCTCCCCTAGATCAAAATGCACAAACTAGATGAATTTGTACAGGTAATGGGTAGGGAAGGTGGATGTAGGCCAAATGCAAGTAAATTAGACTAACTGAAGAATATATTTGGCAAGGAGGAGTTGGACCAAAGGGCCTTCTTCTATGCTGTGTAACTGACTGATTTGGACAAATCAACACCGTATGAGTTGATGGAGTGAGCAGGCTTTGAATAAGTTTTGATAAAAACATAATTATGATGACATGAAGTACATGCTCCTAAGACTGTTTGGCCTATTGAATCTGCTCTTTACTGGTTGGCTGCATGTGACGTTGTAACCTTGTAGCCTTTGGCTAATCAAGAATCTACTAACCTCAGCTTTAAATGTACCCAGTGACTTGGCCTCCATAGCAGTTCTGTCTAAAATAAATTCTTCCTGATCTCTGTTCTAAAGGGTATTGTTTTATTCTGAGGCTTAAGCCCTTTGGTCCTAGACTCTTTCCCCCTACTGGAAATATCTCTATCCAGGCCTTTTTCATAAACCTCCTCTGAATGTTCTCCAATGCCTCAGCATTACATCCTTGCTTTTATATTCCAATTCTCATAAAATGAATGCTAATGTTGCATTTGCTTTTCTTAGTACTAATTCAACCTACAAGTTAACTTTTAGGGAATCCTGCAGTAGGATCCCAAATCAATTTGCATCTCTGATTTCTGAATTCTCTCCACATTTAAAAAAAAATAGTCTATTCCTTTATTCCTTCGACCAAAGTGCATAATCTAACGCTGTATTCCATCTGCCACTGCTTTGCTCATTCTCCCAAGCTATCTCCAGACACCCTGCTTTGTCATCCGGGTTATTAACATATAACATGAAAAGTAGCAGACCTAGCATCGATACCTACAGAACACCACTTGTCACCAGCAGCCAACCAGAAAAGGCCTCCTTTATTCCCACTCTTTGTCTTCTGCCAGTTAGCTAGCTTTCTGCGCATGCTAGTGTCTTTCCTGTAATTCCATGGGCTCTTGTTTAGCACCCTCATGTGTTACCTTGTCAGACGCCATGTGAAAATCCAAGTAAGCAATATCTACTGACTTTGTCTATCCTGCTTTAACTTCCTCAAAAGGATTCCAACAGATTTGTCAGGCAGGATTTTCCCCTAGGGAAACCACGCTGACTTAATCCTGTTTTATGTGTATTCAAGTACCTCATTCTTAATAATGGACTCTGAAGTCTTATCAACCACTAAAACCTAGTTAACGCCTATAATTTCCTGTCTTTTGCCCCTCTCCCTTCTTAGAGTTAGCGATTTTCCAGTCCTCCGAAACAATTCCAGAATCTAGTGATTCTTGAAGGAGCACCGCTGATGCCTTCATAATCTCTTCAGCTACCTCTTCCAGATGACTATTCCATGCAGCCCAAGTGACTTATCCACCTTCAGACCTTTCAGCTTCCCGAGGACCTTCTCCATAGTCATAATGACTACACTCCATCCTCTGCCAGTTGCCCCCCAACTGACTGACTTAAATTTCTGGCATGTTGCTGGTGTCTTTCAAAGTGGAGACTGATGGAAGATGGTCCGTTCATTTGCTGTTTCTCCTCCATTAGAACTACTTCTCCAGAGTCATTTGCCAGGTGTCTGATGTCCACTCTTGCGTATCCTCTTTTATATCTAGAAGTACTTTGGTATCCCCTTTAATTATTACCTTCATGTTTCATCTATTCTTCCCTTATTTCTTTTTTTAGTTGTCTTCTGTTGGTCTTTGAAAGCTTCCTCTAGTTCTCCTCTAGCTTCCTGCTAGTTTTGCAATATTGTATGCCTTCTTTTTGGTTTTATGCTGTCTTTGACTTCCCTTGTCAGCCAGAATTGCTTCATACTCCCCTTTAGAATGCTGCTGCTTCTTTATGATGAATTAATCCTCCATCTTCTGAATTAATCTGAGAAACTCCAGCCATTGCTGCCCGACAATCATTTGTACTGGGTTCCCCTTCCAATCGGCTTTGACCAGCTCTTCTCTCTTGCCTCTGTAATTACTCTATTCAACCGCAATACCAATACATCTGATTTTAACCTCTTCCTCTCAAACTGCAATTTGCAAAGCTAGAAAAATTGAGAGTCTGGAATATGTTCCTTGGTAGATGGATTGAATCCTTTGGAAGGTCTTTTTAACAGCTGCATTTGTCTTCATTGTTGCTGTTGGGTTCCACCTCTGATGCACAGTATCACAGCAGTTTTTCTGTTAAGATGTGCATGATATATTTTTGAATTATAACAACATTCAGCAAAATTGTGTCATAATGAAGCATTTCTTGTATACCATTCACTTTTCTATTTTTTTTTCCTTCTCCACTCAAAGTACTTTGAAGATTTGTGTCAGGTTTGAATATTGACACGAGTGAAATCATGTCACTCGTTTATCATCGTGTATTTTTGCCTCATTGATTATTTAGTTTTGAGAGTATGTCTTTTCCCCCTGGCTTTTCTTGTTTTCTAAATTTTTCTCCTAAAGTGAAAGGAATTCCTGTGTATCATGCTGAAAGAAACTATCTCGTGTGACAGTTTTTAGAAGTTGCAAAAATTTGTATTTAAAACTTAATTTTTTCCGCGGCTAATTTGTGATATATTTGAAATATCAATTTATTTGTTTATTTATTTCTTTTTGATCTAGGTCCTACATTGAAGCTGATGGCAATTTATTTTCTGGGCCTGTCTATTCCTCATCTTTTGACCATGTATCTATTTTGGACTGCATTTGAAATGTTCACACCTATCCTTGGTCGAAGTGGGACTGAGATACCTCCAGATATTGTACAGGCTTCTATTATTGCAGCATGCACAATTATTCTAACAACTTATTTTGTAAGTTATCACTTTACTTTTAAGCTTTGAAGTTTTAAAAAGGTAAAGCAAAGATATTTAATGTTTTGCTGAACTGAAATGGAAAATTGTTAATAAACATTTCTTAAAGGCACAGTTAAGTTTTAGTTTTGAGTTGCATCCCTTTGTAGCTGTTGAAGTCCTGGTCAGACTGTACTGCACGTCAGTAAACTGATCTTAACATTGAATTTTTGTAGCTGCATGTAGGCTGTTTCATCTAACAGGCTTGTGTCATTTTTTCACCCCAATTTGATTTAACTTCCCTGATCCAAAACTTAATTTGATGAGAATCAGCAGAAGTAGGTCCCTTTGTATCTCATCCCTGCTCGTCATGTGGCCTATCTACACTAATTTTGTTTGCCCACAATGTGCCCCTATCCCTCTTGTGCCTTTCCTACCAAAATATCTGTCTAAATGCCTGATAAATATTGCAAATTTATATGCAACCCTGAGTTCTTATTTAGCTTATCAAGTGCATTGGTGATATGTTAACGGAGATGTTCAGTGTTCTCTAAATAAATGTTTGATTGGGAGCTTCACAGCATCATTTGTTGCTCACCCTTCTCTACACCTCTTCCAGCCTTCTGACTTTGGTCAAAAATATTATAAACTACAAAGATGACCAATGTCTACTTTGCTTTCAATTTTATGCCTTAGTAATATTTTCTTTATTTGGGTGAGGTGTAATGAGAACTCCCTGATATCCAAGCATTCTTCTTCTATTTATAAAGTGAGTTCATGCAGAATATTTTTAGGTTAAAACATTGCACATCTTCTGTACTGTGCACTTGCTTGGTATAACTGCTCTGGCAGGTTACCCAGATCAACTTCAAATTTCCTGTTATCCTCATCTAATTCTTTCTTTAACAGATTTCTTTAATTTTCCATTCGGATCACCAGGCCATTAGATTCAATCAGAGTGTGTCATGTTTATAACTACATTTTGATGGGAACTTGATGGAAAAACCTAGTTTGTCCATATTGTGGCCTTGGATTTATGTTCTGGGTCTTAACCTGTGGGGAGTGTGACGTGACAATGCGTTTCAATATACAAGTATTTTTTTGCGATTGCTCCAGCCACAGCTACTGTTTATAGCCACAGTGTCCGCAAGCCTAGCAAATTCAACCCCATCCAATACTTTTACTTTTCTCTAACCCCCCTCCCCCCACCCCCATCTGACCATTAAATCCTTTAACACAGACTTCCCATGCCTCAGTCTTTATGTGCAGTTAGAGTATACTTACTGACAGCTTCCCAACAAAACTAGTGCAAACCCATGGTTTTGATAAACCTCATAGTCCCCACTTCCTTAGCAATGGTGTTGTGTCTTCTGCTTTTAGTTATTCACTCAAAAGGTATTTTCTCTAGGTAAGCCTGATCTACCTGTGCCGCAGTACCAAGTGGAGTCTGCTGAGTTTGGCGATTGTGTTTCTGGGTTCTGCCTCCCTTGTGTGTAGTGGAGTGTTCTTTCCGTATTCAGGTGAACCTGCTAGTCCACATCCCAAACGGATCTTCCTGCAGGTAAGAGGTACTTCGATTAATTGCAACAGAGCTTGCTGGCTCTACTAAATGCCACAAAGAAGGGCAACTTATATTTTTACATAGTCTTTTTTTAATCTCAGGAGACTGCAAATATTTGCAGTCAGAAGTATTTCTGAAGTCTAAAATCTTGTAAAATAACCAAATTGCTTACTGTAACAGGGTCAGAAATGGCATTGGGCTAATGCTCTGCTTTTGTAGGTGATGTAAATAAGGTAGGTAGATTCCTATTGTTCTTCAAGAAAAGAGATTTGGGATAATGTTAGCTGCATCTGATGGGGCAGATGTGGTCTCACTCAAGGTATAGCATCTCTGACAGTGTTGCACTCCGTCAGCACTGTGCCAGAATGTGGGGTTGCATGTGGGCGGGATAGGATTTTGAAGTCTCGTTCCTCCTGCCTCTGATCGGAAGGCAGAGCAGATGATGCAGAGCACTCAAGACATAAACAGCAAGTGGAAATGCCCAGTTCTGAAATTTTAATATGATCCTTTAAACAGATTTAAACCGCAGATTTTGAATTGTGTTCAGGAGGCTGCCTGAACATGCAGTAAATCTGGATAATTGTGTTTAGTATCCAGAGTGTTGGAGTCAGTAGGCCTGATCAGGCAAGTGTGATTTGAGAAGTGGTGGCTTGTCTCAGGAAATATACTTGTTTTAGTATCTCATATAGACTTGCTACTTTGGATTTACTTCTATTTCCACTTTAAACTTTAGTGGTTAGCTCTAGAGTGAACTTTGACCTTGGACTTCATTGCAGCTCAGAATGGCTTGTATGGATGTGCTGTAAGTGGGGGTGGGGTGGATAGAATTGGGTATGTGATGAGAACATTAGTTGGCACATCCTTAGTTCATGAATCGTGGGTAAAATCTGTGCAATGGTAGATTCGACTGGGTAATTTTTTGTCTTCATCACCTCACTGGTAATCAGAGTTGTTTCTTAGTCTTTATCTGCATGCTCGATTGCACTCCCTGGTGCCCTACCATTCACTGTATATGTCCTGTGCTGGTTTGCCTTCCCAAAGCGCAACACATCACACTTGTCTGCATTAAATTAATCTGCCAGTTTTCCAGCTGGTCCAGCTTTCATGGCTTTCTGTGCTGTCTGCTTTGCCCCCAGCCGTGGTGTCAACTGCAAATTTACAGATCCAGTGTATTCACATTGTCATCTATATAATGATCTGGTTGATAGAGTCCTTGCTAACGTCCGTGTAGACAATTTCCATTGCCTTCATGAATTTTCTTGATACTGCCCTTTCTATCCCAGTACCTACCCTGTGCTTTAGAATACCTTCCTATAACTTGCCCAGAACTTAGTGATAATTTTCCAAAACTTTTTAGATTCTGGATTGGTTCCTGAGGTTTGGAGGGTGGCTAATGTAACCCCGCTTTTTAAAAAGGAGGGAGAGAGAAACCAGGGAATTATAGACCAGTTAGCCTGACATCAGTGGTGGGGAAAATGCTAGAGTCAGTTATCAAAGATGTGATAACAGCACATTTGGAAAGTGGTGAAATCATCGGATAAAGTCAGCATGGATTTGTGAAAGGAAAATCATGTCTGACGAATCTCATAGAATTTTTTGAGGATGTAACTAGTAGAGTGGATAGGGGAGAACCAGTGGATGTGGTATATTTGGATTTTCAAAAGGCTTTTGACAAGGTCCCACACAGGAGATTAGTGTGCAAACTTAAAGCACATGGTATTGGGGGTAAGGTATTGATGTGGATAGAGAATTGTTTGGCCGACAGGAAGCAAAGAGTGGGAATAAACGGGACCTTTTCAGAATGGCAGGCAGTGACTAGTGGGGTGCTGCAAGGGCTCAGTGCTGGGATCCCAGTTGTTTACAATATATATATTAATGACTTAGTCGAGGGAATTAAATGCAGCATCTCCTAAGTTTGCGGATGACATGAAGCTGGGCTGCAATGTTAGCTGTGAGGAGGATGCTAAGAGGATGCAGGGTGACTTGGATAGGTTAGGTGAGTGGGCAAATTCATGGCAGATGCAATTTAATGTGGATAAATGTGAGGTTATCCACTTTGGTGGCAAGAACAGGAAAATAGATTATTATCTGAATGGTGGCCGATTAGGAAAAGGGGAGGTGCAAGGAGACCTGGATGTCATTGTACACCAGTCATTGAAAGTGGGCATGCAGGTACAGCTGGCGGTGAAAAAGGTGAATGGTATGCTGGCATTCATAGCAAGAGGATTCGAGTACAGGAGCAGGGAGATACTACTACAGTTGTACAAGGCCTTGGTGAGACCACACCTGGAGAATTGTGTGCAGTTTTGGTCCCCTAATCTGAGGAAAGACATTCTTGCCATAGAGGGAGTACAAAGAAGGTTCACCAGATTGATTCCTGGGATGGCAGGACTTTTATATGATGAAAGACTGGATCGACTAGGCTTATACTCTCTGGAATTTAGAAGATTGAGGGGGGATCTGATTGAAACGTATAGAATTCTAAAGGGATTGGACAGGCTAGATGCAGGAAGATTGTTCCCAATGTTGGGGAAGTCCAGAACGAGGGGTCACAGTTTGAGAATAAAGGGGAAGCCTTTTAGGACCGAGATGAGGAAAAGCTTCTTCACACAGAGAGTGGTGAATCTGTGGAATTCTCTGCCACAGGAAACAGTTGAGGCCAGTTCATTGGCTATATCTAAGAGGGAGTTAGATATGACGTTGTGGCTAAAGGGATCAGGGGATATGGAGAGAAGGCAGGTACAGGGTTCTGAGTTTTATGATCAGCCATGATCATACTGAATGGCGGTGCAGGCTTGAAGGGCCAAATGGCCTACTCCTGCACCTATTTTCTATGTTTCTATAACTGACGTCAGCTCCCTGGCCTATAATTTCCAGTTTATTCTTCAATTCTTCTTGAACAACTGAACAACATTAGCTATCCTGCAGTCCTGCAGCACATCACCTGTGGCTATGGACGTTTTAAATACATCTTTCAGGTCAATTTGCCCTTTAATCTCTGCACCAGCTTTCCACAAGGTCCTAGAGAATACCATGTCAGGTTCTGTGGACTTATCTACCCTATTTTGCCTCAAGACAGCAAGCACCTCTTCTCTAATCCAATATGGTCCACCTCACTACTGTTTTGCCTCAGTTTTATAGACCCTGTGTCCTCTCCCAAGTAAATACAGATGCAAAAAATCCATTTCAGATCTCCCCCATCTCTTTCAGCCCCATGTATAAATGACCACGCAGATCTTCAAGAGGACCAGCTTTGTCCCTTGCCATCCTTTTGCTCTTAATATATCTATAGAGGCTCTTGGGATTCTCCTTCACCTAGTCTGTCAGAGCAACCTCGTGTCTTTTAGCCCTCTTGATTTCCCTCTTTATTTTCCTCGAGTGTTCCCTTGCAGTTATTATACTCCTCAAGCACTTCACTTGCTCGTTGCTGCCTTTTCCTGCCATGCACCTTCTTCTTAACCAAAGCCTCATTATCCCTTCAACCAATGTTAGCCTTGCAGGAATATGCAGACTCTGAATACTCAATGTTTCACTTTTAAAGGCTTCCCACTTGGCAAGCATCTCTTTGCCAGAAAACAACCTACCCAAATGCACACTTTCTAGATCCTTTCAAAAGATGCCATCAAGATTGACCTTTCTCCAATTTGGAGTATTAACCTGAGGAGCAGTCCATAAGACATAGGAGCAGTTAGGCCATTTGGCCCATCAAGTCTGCTCCTTCATTCCACTATGGCTGATTTATTAGCCCCCCCAACCCCATTCTCCTTGTAACATTTGACACCCTTAATAATTAGAAACCTATCAACTTCCATTTTTAATATAGTCATAGTCATACTTTATTGATCCCGGGGGAAATTGGTTTTCGTTACAGTTGCACCATAAATAATTAAATAGTAATAAAACCATAAATAATTAAATAGTGATATGTAAATTATGCCAGGAAATAAGTCCAGGACCAGCCTATTGGCTCAGGGTGTCTGACAGGAATGTACCCAATAACTTAGCCTCCACAGCATCTGTGACAATGAATTCCACAGATTCACCACCCTCTGGCTAAAGAAATTCCCCTTCATCTCTGTTATAAAGGGACACACTTCTATTCCAAGGCTGTGTCCTCTAGTCCTAGACTCCCCCACTACAGGAAACATTCTCCCCATGTCCACTCTATCTGGGTCTTTCAGAAGGTTTCAATGAAATCTCTCTCCCCCCCCCCCCCCATTCTTCTAAACTCCAGTGAGTATAAGCCATGAGCCATAAAATGCTCCTCATATGTTAATCCCATCGTTCCCGAGATTATTCTCATGAATATCCTTTGGACCCTCTCCAATGCCAGCACATCTTTTCTTAGATAAGAAGCCCAAAACTGCTCTCAATACTCCAAGTGTGGTCTGACCAATGCCTTGCAGATGATACAAAGATTGGTGAGTAAGTGGGTTGTGTTGAGGAAACAGGTAGGCTGCAGAAGGACTTTGACAGATTCTGAGAATGGGCAAGAGAGCGGCAAATGAAATACAATGTTGGAAAATGCATGGCCATGCACTTTGGTAGTAGAAATAAATGTACAAACTATTTTCTAAATGGAGAGAAAATCCAAAAATCTGAGATGCAGAGGGACTTGGGAGTCCTTGAGGAGAAATTGCAGGAAGAGTTGGTGGTGAGGAAGGCAAATGCAATGTTAGCATTCATTTCAAGAGGTCTAGAATACAAGAGCAGGGGTGTTTTGCTGAGACTTTGTAAGGCACTGGTGAACCTCCTAGAGTATTGTGAACAGGTCTGCGCTCCTGATCTAAGAAGAGCATTGGAAGGGGTTCAGAGGAGGTTCACAAGGGTGATTCTGAGAATGAAAGGGTTTTTAGCTCTGGATCTGCACTCACAGGAATTTAGAAGGAATGTGGGGGGGGGATGGGGAGGATCTCATTGAAACCTTTCGAATGTTGAAAGGCTTGGACAGAGTAGATGTGGAAAGGATGTTTGCCATGGTGGGGGAATCTAGGACAAGAGATAGAGGGTGTCTATTCGGCTTTGGGATAGAGGGTGTCCATTCAGAACGGATGTAGAGAAATTTCTTTAGCCAGAGGGTGGTGAATTTATAGAATTTATTACCACAGGCAACTGTGGAGGCCAGGTCATTGGGTGTATTTAAGGCAGAGCTTGATAGGTCCTTGATTAGACATGGCATCAAAGGTTACAGGGAGAAGGCTAGGGAGTGGAGTTGAGGATGGGTTTTAAAAAAAGGATTGGCCATGATTGAATGGCAGAGTAGTGTCGATGGGCCAAATGCCCTAATCCTGCTCCTGTGTCTTATAGTCTTATGAAGCTTCAGCATTACACCCTTGCTTTTGTATTCTAATCCACTTAAAAGGAATGCTATCATTGGTCTGGGCCTGAAACGTCGACTGTACCTCTTCCTAGAGATGCTGCCTGGCCTGCTGTGCTCACCAGCAACTTTGATGTGTGTTGCTTGCATTTGTCTTCCTCACCACCAGCTCAACCTGCAAGTTAACCTTTAGGGAATCTTGCGCCAGGACTGCCAACCAAGTCCCTTTGCGCTTACGATGTGTGTATTTTCTCTTTGTTTAGAAGATAGTCTATGCATTTATTCCTTCTACTGAAGTGCATGATGATATACTTCCCTAGACTATATTCCATCTGCCACTTTGTCCATTCTCCCAATTTATAAGTCCTTCTGTAGACTTCCTGCTTCTCCAACAATACCTGCCCCTCCACCTTTCTTTGTATTGTCCGCCAACTTCGCCACAAAGCCATCAATTCCGTCATTCAATTCATTGACATATAAAGTGAAAAGAATCAGTCCCAATACAGGCTGCTGCGGAACACCGCTAGTCAGTGGCAGCCAATCAGAAGAGGCCCCTTTTATTCCCATTCTTTGCCTTCTGCCAGTTAGCCATCTGCCAGTCAGCCATCGGATCCAAAGTGTTTCCTCACACACACTTCTGTCACCTGTCCTGTCTGGTTCCCTATCACACTCGATCCAGTATCGCACTCTCTGTACTTGGGCCCTCTATATATTGATAAAGGAAACTTTCCTAAGCACATTTGACAACCTCCATCCCATCCAGTCCTGTTACAATAATGGGAGCCCCAGTCAATATGTGGAAAGTTAAAATCACTTATTATCACACTTATTTTTCTGGTAATTCCCTGCTATCTCTACAAATTGGTTCCTCTAAATCCTGCTGAATATTGGGATGTCTATAATATAATCCCATGAACGTAGTCATTCCTTTCTTATTCTTCCGTCCCACCCATAAAGCCTCAGTAGACGAGCCCTCCAGTCTGTCCTGTCTGAGATTGGTGTGATTTTTCCCTGACTAATTATGCCCCCCCATGCTAAATAACAGAACCCCCGAAACACTGAGCAGCCAGTATTGCACCTCCTGCAACTAAGTCTCACTAATGGGAGCAATATCATACTTCCAGGTGCTGATCCATGCATGTTCTTAAGCTCATCTGCATTGAAATAGGTGCAACTCAGAACATTAGTCCCACCATGCTCAAAGTTTTGTTTCCTATAATTGTATGTAGGCTTAACATCTACTTTCCCCAACAACCACTCCACTACGTGCCCTGGCACGCTGTTCCCTATTGGTTAAGGTGCTATAAAAATGTAAGTTATTTTTAAAATTACATTGCAAATCTATCAAGCTCTTAAGTAAATAGGATACTAAAAAAGGTGCCAATTGTGTAAATTATCAGCAAATTCTGCAGATACAACTTGCTTACTACCACAAATTTGAGGTAATGATGTGCATTATCAGCCCACCATTTTACCTTGCCCAAATTAAAATGGGGAAATCAGGTTAAAGGTGAGAAAAGGTTCTGAAGGTGAAACTTGGGGAAAATATGACACTTGCTGTGTGAACTGGAGAATTTTGACATGTCTGTAGGCTGATTGCAGAGAGAAAATGTTGACTTCTCTTTCTCTTTCTTCTTCAGCATATAACACGAACTTTTCACAATGTTAATGGAGAAGTGGTCAAGAAAGATTCTGGCATCTGGATCAATGGATTTGATTACACCCTCATGTCCCATGTTACTCCGTATATACCTGAAATCAATGATACATTGAGGAGCCCCTGTGAGAACGCACCTTTTTGTGGATTCCCTTGGTATTTACCTGTTCATAGTTTTATCAGGTGAGAAATTTGCTCTCCTCCCACCTTGTTTCCATTTCTGCTTTCTTGAAAACATCGCATCTTATTAGGACTGGCTGCTTTGTTTGCCACTATTTGTCCAAAATTATACATTTAAGAGGCGATTGACTGTGGGTTGGAGCAGATTAGGGTGAGTGGATGAATGTCTGTCAACCCTTGTTTCATGATGTGAAAAGCCTCCTCTTGATATTTGTCCCTGATAATGGTACAGGGGTCAAACATGCATTTGACCCCGGTACTATTACTAACCTCTGAGACCCATCTGTTTTTTCACAGACAACGATTCCATTGTAGCACTATTTCTGATAAATCCATCAATTAATGTTATTTCTTTTTTGTTTAGATTTCAGATCTAAAAGCTTATTGACTAATGTTTACTGTTTTCTAGGAAAAACTGGTATCTGCCAGCTTCAGAACTTCCAATCAGGGAACCTGTTGCTTTCAGACTTATTTCCAAGTACAAGCTGCCTTCACAATCTATTAACATGACCTTTGAGGTGGATGGTATGATAATTAAAATATTAATTTCTCCATAAAATACGTTATACAAATGTTGTAATTATATCTAAATATAAAGACTTTTCTCTGATGGACTACAGGTCTGATTTTGAAGAAGAATATCAACAGCAAAAAAAAAGAGCCATCATTTACAATCTGAGAATGACTTAGGCACACTGTTTTGAAGTGTTAACGGTTTCTTCTTTGTCATTCTGAAGGTTTGTGGTGTTGCAGATAGTGTACAGTGGGGAATTGATAGGGCACAGAGCTGGACTGAGAAGTGGCAGGTTAGGTTCAAGCTGGAAGTGTGAAGTGATTCACTTTGAATGGTTGAACGTGAGGGCAGAATACAGGACTCTGAACTGTAGAGCAGAGGAACAGGCTCTGCAGCCCAACAGTGTGCAGGAGCAGAGGGATCTTGGGGCACATCCAATAATCCCTCAGTGTTGCAGGGTGGTTAAGACGATGCCTGGTGTGTTGGTCTTCATTAGTTAGATGAATTGATTTCATGAGCTGTGGGGTGATGTTGCAGCTTTATAAAATTATAGTTAGACCATAGTTGGAATACTGGGCTCAGTTCTGGTCTGCTTCTTACAGAAAGGATATGGAAGCTATTGAGAGGGTGATGAAGGGTCTCGGCCTGAAACGTCGACTGTACCTCTTCCTAGAGATGCTGCCTGGCCTGCTGCATTCACCAGCAACTTTGATGTGTGTTGCTTGAATTTCCAGCATCTGCAGAATTCTTGTTGAGAGGGTGCAGAGGAGAGTTCTAGAGCTTTTCTCTTTGGAGAGGAAGAGGATGAGAAGCGACTTAATACAGATGTTCAAGATAATAAGAGGAATAGATAGAGTGATCAAGATGCACCTTTTTTTCCACGTTGGAAATGGCTAATATGGGGTTTGGGGGTGAGGGAAAGGATAACTTTAGGGTGTTTGGAGGAAAGTATGGGGGGGATGTTGGGGGTAGTTTTTGTTTTTAAACACAGAATGTGGTTGGTGCATGAAACGCACTGCCAGGGATGGTGGTAGAGGCAGATACATTGGGGACATTTTCGAGACTCTGAGATGGGCACATGGATGAAAGAAAAATAGAGGGCTGTGTAGGAGGGAAGGATTGGATTGATCTTGGAGTAGGATAGAGGGTCGTCAAAACGTCATAGGGCAAAGGTCCTGTACTGTTCTATGCTCTATTCCCAGTATTTTCTTTTTTTTCATTTTAGATTTACAACATTTATTTTAGATTTAAAATAGCTGATGCCTAAATTGCATAATGTTTAAATTTGCCATTTACTGTAATCCCTGAACTTTCACTGTGGTTCTGCTGTGTACATTGTTAGTGTGCTTTAATAATTCGAGTAAGAACTAGTCAGACAATGTATGATCTTAGTGTTTTCCATGTAATCCATTTAATCACCTAAATTGTTGTGTTTGATGTGTGTTGCTTGAATTTCCAGCATCTGCAGAATTCCTGTTGTTTACGTAAATTGTTATACTTTTTACATTTGCATGATTGTGCTAATGAGTTAATAAGTTAACTTTGATTTAATTTTAGCTTGCTCTACACCACCACCTGATGGCGAATTTCTGTACTGCATTTTGCACAAGTTATTAAAATATTTTGAAATAACAGAAAAAGCTGATAAAAAGCCTTAACTATTATTCCACTACTTTTGTGAAAACTTAGTCACATCTATTTTAATTCTGTTCATCTTTTATCACATGTATGCACTTTTATGAGGTTGTATCTTGCACATTCACTTCACCACTCAAAATGGTACATGAAGTTGAGAAAATCTACAGCTGCTGGAGATCCAAAGCAACACACACAAAATGCTAGAGGAACTCAGCAGGCCAGGCAGCATCTATGGAAAAGAGTACAGTCGATGTTTGGGCCGAGACCCTTTGTCAGGACTTATGAAGGGTCTCGGCCCAATACGTCGACTGGTCACTCTTTTCCATAGACGCTGCCTGGCCTGCTGAGTTCCTCTAGCATTTTGTGTGTGTTGTATGGTATGTGATGTGTTGCATTGAATGGCTGCTGTTCCTGTTTAACTGCAAATCTGTCTCATTCAAAAAAAGACAAGTTGCCAATGAGCTCTGATGATTTTGTATTCAGTAGTTTTATTAGAAAGAATTGGGTATGAAAGGTGATTTCTCTCCATGCCTTATTACACCTTTCCTCTTTGCATAGGTCCCAGTCACATTACACTGTACATTCGGCCACGTGAAGGTTCTTCCATAATCAGGTCGTCTGTAGGGGATGCAAGTTCTTTATACAGCACTGATGGAGATTACTTTTTCTTCTATTCCCATGGGCTACAGGCTCCCCCATGGCAATTTTGGTTGGAGATTCAGGTAAACCTGCTTTATCTTGTAGTATTAATTTAAAAGCAAAACTTGTATTACCTATTAGGGGATGAGATAGGGAAGTGATAGAAGTGTGTGTTGGGGGAACACTTTGAAGCTGTAATCATAATTCTATTGATTTCAAGATAATTATGGAAAAGGATAGGCCTGGTCTTCAGGTTGAGATTCTGAATCAGATAAAGGCTAATTTTGATGGTATCAGAAAGTATCTGTGAAGTGTGGATTGGGACCGGTTCATTTCTGGCAAAGCTATGTTTGGTAAGGGAGGCCTTCAAAAGGGTAATTTTGCAAAGACAGAGTTTATGTTTCCGTCAGAAAAAAAGGTGCGTTGTAAACAGAGGCCTCAAAGAACAAATGAGGCACTTGAGTATAAGAAATGCAAGAGAATATTTAAGAGGGAAATCAGGAGGAATAAAAGAAGACATAAGGTTGCTCTAGTGATGGAGAATCCCAAGAGCTTCTACAGATAGATTAAGAGCAAAATGAGCTTGTTAAAAATTTGGTCCTCTTGAATTTCAGTGTGGTCATCTATGCATGGAGCCAAAAGAGATGGGGGAAATTTTAAATGGATTTTATTTGCAGCTGTATTTACTTGGGAGATGGGAACAGAGTCTATGGTACTGAGGCAAAACAGAAGTGAGGCCTTTGGATTAGAGAAGAGGAGGTGCTTGCTGTCTTGGGGCAAATTCGAGTGGATGAATACCTATGGCCTGAGAAGGTGTTCCCTCAGAGGCTTATGCAGCAATGGCAGCATCCCTTAGCCATGGGTGAGGTGTTGAAGAATTGGAGGATAGCTAATGTTCTGTTAAGAAAGGCTCTAAGAATAAATTGGGGAGTTATAGGCTGGTGAGCCTGACATCAGTAGTGGGTAAGTTATTGGACGGTATTCTTAGGGACTGGATATATATGTATTTGGATAGACAGGGACTGATCTGGATAGTCAACATGGCTTTTTGTGCAATAGATCCTGACTAACCAAACTTACTGACTTTTTTTGAGGGGGTTGCCATGAAAGTTGATGGCAGTGGATGTCATCTATATGGATTTTAGCAAGGTCTTTGGCAAGGTCCCATGTGGGAGGCTGGTTAAGAAGATTTAGTCACTTGGCAATAAGGACGAGGTAGTAAATTGGATTTGACATTCGCTTCACGAGAGAAGCCAGAGAGTGGTAGCAGATGTTGCCTTTCTGACTAGAGGCCTGTTACTAGTGATATGCCACGAGGACTGGTGTTGGATCCATTGCTGGTTGTCATCTTTAGCAGTGGTCTGGATGATGTGGTAAACTGGAGCAGCAAATCTGCAGATGACGTGATTCGGCATATAGTGCTAAAGGAAGGCTATCAAAACTTGCAGTAGTTCCTGGACCAACTGGAAAAATAGGCTAAAAATGCTGGATGGAATTTAGTGCAGATTAAGTTTGAGGTATTGCACTTTGGGAGGACAAACCATGGTAGGCCTTACACAGTGAATGGTAGGGCACTTAGGAGTGTGGTTGATCAGAGGGATCTGGGAATACAGATCCATAATTCCTTAAAACTGGCATCACAGGTAGAGAGGGTTATACAAAGAGCTTTTTGCACATTGGTCTTCATAAATCAAAGTACTGAGTACAGGAGTTTAGATGTTGTATAAGAGATTAGTGAGGCCTAATTTGGAGTATTGTGTACAGTTTTGATCAATAAGGTATCACCGAGATCAAAAAAAGTACAGAGAAAACTTAAAAGGATGTGGCCAGGTTTTGTGGACCTGAGTTATAGGGAAAGGTTGTGTTGGTTAGGACTTGATTCACAGTACAAAATAGTATAATAAAATAATAATATACAAAATCATGAGGGGTATAGATAGGGTAAATGCAGACAGGCTTTTTCATTGATGTTGGATGAGATTAGAACTAGAGTTCATGGGTGAAGAGGGAAAGGTGAAATGTTTTAAGCAAAACAGGAAAGATGGTGAGAGTGTGGAATGAGTTGCTGGGGAAGTGGTGGATGTGGGTTTGATTTCAACATTTAAGAGAAGTTTGGATAAGTACATTGATGGGAGGAGTGTGGTCCAGCTGCAGGTCAGTGGGATTAGGAAGAAAATATTGCAGCAGGGGCTAGATGGCCAGAAGTTCTCAATGATTCTGTGTCCCCCTTGACTACAGGCAATGATGTGAATCCAACTACATTGACTGAGATGAGTCCTGATGCATGTCCATGGAACAGAATTATTTTAGCAGGAAATTACTAAATTGAGATATACAAGTTGTTTTAGAGCTTCTGCCTTTACTCTAAGCTCTCTCAGCTGAATTTTCCTCCCCAGTCCTGGCTGTGAACTTGCAATTCTGTGTATGGCATTCCTTGTCCAATTTAAGGATGATGTGCATTGAGAACAATTTGGAGGCTCGTTATGCTACAGTACTGTGCAAAAGACTTAGGCACACATATATAGCTAGGGTGCCAAAGATTTTTGCATAGTTGTAGCCCCCGGTCAGCCTCAAGCTCGCTTTCATCTAGGGGAAGCAGCCTTCGGCCCCACCAAACTAGGTAATCAGTTTGTGTAGATGCTGTGTGATGTTCCCCACCACGCCAAATAACAGAGAGTACACCATATGCAATTAAATGATTACACTTTATAAGTATTACTTGGTGATGGGTTAGTAGAAACAAATACAATAAAGTTGCCAAGTCAGTAACTCTTATCAGTTCTGTGCACAAATAATTCGTTGGAGCTCTTACAGAACTGGGTCTCCCTTTCCTCCAGTTGATGTGCTCCAAGCTCTGCCAACCCTCGAATGGGACCACCCTTGGTGGTCGACCAAACGCTCCACATGTGTCTGTCCTCGTCTCCTCTCCTCCCGAAAATTCTGGGCCTCGGACTCCTGCTCGGGGTCCATTCCGTCGCCCAGTTTACTGCATTTCTCGGGTCGCGTCTCCTCCCTCTGTCCCCATCGCGCCTTCTCACCAAAGCCCGCGAAAAACAATAGCTTTCACACACAAGAAAGAATAACATCTATCCCAATTGGTTAGCAAATGAATACAATTCCCGCTATCAGTAATTATAACCCATACAAGCTGCTACCGTTAACTCAGCAGTTAACATTACAGAGAAGCCATTTTATTATAACATAACAAAGAAGCCATTTTATTAGCCTTAGCAAATAACATGAAAGAAACCCCTTACATAGTATTGTAGTAATTTTATGTCTGTATTGCTGCTGCAAAACAAAATTGACACATGAGAGTGATAATAAACCTGATTTAAATACGGGTCTCTATTGTGGACTGAGAGTGGGACAGGAGCAGAGGGGGAAGCACCAGAGACATTTTGTAATGATCTATAAACCAAATCTATTGTTTGAAATCAAATGACCTTGCCTGGTGTGTCTACACCTGTGCCACCCCTCCCACAATGCTCCACCCTTGCCATTCCCAACATCCTTTGTTTCCGCCAGATTTGCAAACTCACTCTTCTGCTCCTTGTTGACATACAGTATTGGGCAAAGATCTTAGGCATCCTAGATGTATATACTTTTGCACAGTCCTGTAAATCCTGGAATATATGGCTAGTCTTGAGTTATTCTTTTTGGATTAGATCACACCTAAACCAATATGACTTCTGGTTACCATACCTGATGAAGGACATGGGCTTGGAGAAATTCCAACAACAGCTTACTCCAAAGCTGTATTCTCATGTCCATATTGAGAGTGAGGAATAAAACCTGGGCTGGTTTTTCCAGCTGTACAGAGCAAGGCGAATGGCTGAACAGACTAGACGGTGTTGCTTCTCTCGTGTTCTCAATCTGACCCTGTGGTGTTCCTTAATGATTTATTTCATTGTTTTGATTAAAAAATAATTTCATAATCTTTGTAAAAATGTCCTTTTTTTTAGACTGTAGACCCTACTCCTGATGAGATGGTGGTTATTGCTGTAGCTTCTCATTATTTATTTGGAGATGAACAAAGGACAAGAGAACTTACTGCTCTTGAAAAGAGATTTCCGGAATGGTGTTTTATATCCAGCTGGACCAGTACATACAACTTGTTTGTCTTCTGAAACTAGGTAAGAGATGGAGACAATATACCCCATGTTGCTACACCATCTCTGCAAGGGCAGCAAACTATCTTGAATATGAGGCCATAATTGCAATAATTATTCAATTTGATGATGACTGTTTTGGAATGAAGGAAAGACTGATCAAGTGAAGCTTCAAGCTATTGCCAGAAACTTCTTGGCCCTAAGATGATTAAAAAAAATATAACTAATCTTCTTGACTCATTTTGCTGTGTTTTGTCATGTATTCATTGGCAATGCTTCGCCTCAGTGAAGACCAGCATACTTTCTCCACAATTCTCTTAAATTTCTAATTATTTGCAAGGAATTAGTTGTGAAAGCCACCTTGAACTAAGACTTGAGATGCAAGTGTACAGAGACTTGAGTGTATTGTTGTTAACTGCCTGTCCTTGATTTATGTTGGAAAATGAATACTTTTACAATAAAATTTAGGATTAATGGATGAGGTGAAGCAATATTACTGTGAAATAATTAAGACTTCAACCATTGCATTTCAGAGGGGAAGTGGATTTGTAGTGCAAGATGTTCTTGAATCAAATAATGCATTCAGAATATTTAAGTTGTTCTCAGGGTATTAATCTTTCCCTCTGTTGTCAGATGTCTGGTTAATTTTAACAAAGTTCAAAGGGATACTGTTGAAAATGGTATTAGATACTTATGATGCTCCTGGCATTTAAAAATTGACACAAGGTATTTCTGAAAGTTCACAATGCTCATTTATCAGATGTCTCTTGCACACCTTGGGAGGAGTAAATAATCAAATTCAGCAGCTGCTATTGAAAAAGTGCTCCACCCGAAGCGATTCTCAATACCATACACCCAGTATGCTTGGATCCAGAGTGTGAAATCATACTCATTTTATTTAGAATTTAACGATCCTTTTTTTTAAGCCAAGTGTAGATGCACCAGTCTGTTTTTCAATCATGTTTTACTTGACACAGTGTTGTGTGGAGTTCCTTCACAGAATGCTTTTTAAAGTTTTATATTGAGCATTGTTTACATTAGAGGTAGTGTAGTTATTATTTCTTTGCACTGGCATTTTGATCTGAATTGAAACGAAACTGCACAAATACAAAAACAAAAACTTTTGGAGTTAGATTTAGTATGAATGACCGTTTCTTTTATGCCATAATTTTGTTAAAGCATCTGTATCATGTTAAAATTGAACTGAATTTTTAAAAAAATTAAAAATTAATTACTGTTTCAATACTGAATATTCTAGCAATGTTAACTGGTAACTATGGTATAATTGAATATTAAAACAAAATAAAAATATTAAACAGTTGACAGAGAACCCATTTTTGTAGAATACTATTTAGTTTCCATGGTGTTGCGTACAGTACTGTGGTATTGGAAAAACTGGAACCTGAGTAAATAGTTCTAGCTTTTGAGATGCCAACACTGGAGAAATGGTAAATTGCACATAAGCTTTTCTAATATTGAAGTATATCAAAGTTTTAAAAAATATTGCTGTGATGAATGTAGTAGTTCAATTTTAAAATATTCTTGTTACAATGGGTATGAAAAAAGCCTTTGTTTGCAATGAGATGCAGATTTCTTACCTGCTGTTGTTTCAAGTTGGGTTTGGAAGTACATGAAGAACTACAGTATGTCTTACTAACTGATAAGTGATGACATTTATTTTGTTCATAATTTAGTAGGTTAAGGATGAATGAGTAAGATGTTTTCAAACCACCATCTCCAAACACAGTTTTAGCTTGGGTCTGACAGTCTTGCAATGGAAGCTAGTTTTAACGACATTGTTCATAACCAAGTATGTCAATGTCCATTAATTTCACAGGTTTGTTTTGTAGGGAGAGCGGAAATAAATCAGGGTGCAGACAGGACTATTGATAAAGATAAGATGACCATTATAAGCACATGGTTGCCTGAACTATCGAGGGGTTATTGCTGCTGAAGACAGTGTAACTACTAGTTTTAGATGTGTATTGGAGCCAGATTAATTTGTTCCTTTAATCCAGCATTCTTCCATTTACCAAAATTATATCAGCTTTGGTCTCTTGGCTGTTTGTCTCAAAACCTATTTGAGGCATTTTATCAAATCCTTGGATTACTTAATTGGGTTGCTGATTTTAAGTAAATATATTTTACTTAAGCTTGAGTTTGGAAAAAATCTTAAACGGCATTGGACAATTATCAAATAACAGGGCAGAATACCTGTAAAATGATACATTGTATATGAACTTTTAAGTGATTACAGAAGTAAGGGAATTATTGAATCGGTCAGTTATCTTCTAGGAAAGATGCTACCAGAAAGTGCGGAAGGATTTTAGTTAAAGTAGTTTGTTAAACTCAGGGAAAGTACCTAGAAAGAAACTTCCCCTTATTTTTCTATAATGTCTTCTAACCACTAGGCGGCACTTGCTGAACATGCACCACCTTGAGCTTTTGCTTTGGAATATGGTGCCCTTTGGGCATAACTCCTGCAAAGTTGTTTTCACAGTAACAGTATTTTTACATGCTTCAATTTTTATAGTTGAAATACATTCAGTCAATAACTTAAAATAAATTGTTTAATAATACTGATGGGGACTGTACATTGATTATTTCATGTTTTGCATTGTGGCAGTGATTGTTGAGGGATAAATGTTTAGTGGAAGCTTTCATTGATTTTATTTTAAGATTGAACCAATTCCTGTGAAGTAAAATTTTGCTATTAATATTTAGAGCACAATGCCATGTTTTTCAGGAACAGCCTAAAACAAACTTGTGTAATCAAAAGTGTTTATTGCTGTAAAATCGTACATGTGCCAGGAAACAAAAACAAATAAATTTGTTAGTAAAACAGATAAAAACTGCCATTCCATCAATCTTGCAAAGAGAATTCTAACTATATGCCCATGTTGCTACATTATTGAGGTTATGTTAAACACCACCAGACCATGCTCAATAGTTCCTAGAGACTTGTCTCCATTTCACAGCTGTCAACAAAGTTACAGGAAGGGGTCTTACTGGGATTTTTAAAAAAATATTTTTTTTAAAAAAAGACTTCAAACCAGGTTTTAAATATTTGGGAATTGGATGAAAATACTGCTTGTTTTGAAACACTTGATGGGTTTTAAGTAGATTTACAGTGTGGTGTTTTAACAGGTTAATGTCAGTTATTTACAAGGTCATGTTAGCAAACTGAAGAGTACAAAAGAATCTTTAAGCAGATTTAAATATTAAATAGAAAGATATTACTGCATAAAAAAACCAACTGCTTGGAAAACAGTCTAAAATATAATTACCTTTGCCATGTGTGGATGTACAGCCAAGCACACTTCAAACTTAGTTAAGAAACTGACCTCAATTTAGCCCAGCCAAGTACAGGGGCCAGTAATCAAATAATACATTTTTATATTAGCTTAAGTCTGATTGTATGGTACATGTGCAACATGAATCCAATCTCAACTCACTCACTCCCTCTGCATTCCTCTGAACATTCAACAAAATGTTAAAATCCCTTTTAAAGGATATATTGCATTTAATGAATTCTGTTCTGTCCTTTATTATCCTATGAGCTTAAACATTGATAATTAATATACTAATTACTATTTAGGGCTAGATTACCAATTTGGTCCACATCAAAATTCAATTCGGTTTGGCTAAAAAAATAGACTACTCATTGTATAAAATAAGCAACAATTTGCATTTCTTTTGTTCAAATTGCACAGTAACAAATATGCTATTTTAGTCTCTTAATACTGCTTCAGTTACATTTACCTTCGCATTCAGATGCAAGGAAATGGGTATGTAGATAGTACCACTATTTAAGAGTATACACAGCAGCACTTTATTTGGAGTAGGAAATTAATGGGTGACTTTACTCCCTTGAAAGTGGATTAACATAATAATCAAGCTTTAATTAGGACAGCCTTTATTAAAAGCTATTGTTACTGTTCATATTTTACACCTTGCTAGAATCTAACCAAGTATAAAAAACATGATTACACAGCTTTATTTTATTTACATAAAAATACTTTTTGCATCTAGAACAAAGCTTAAGTTTTTGGGAAAGCAATAAATAAAGGCATTTCTAAACACAAACCTGTTAAAACAGTCCTCTGATAATTTTCATAAATGATCTTTTTCAGCTCCTGCCATCTCAAAGCAATGGTATTTATTTTACAGCACAAATCTCACACAGATCTTACAACAGGGTACCAAATGCTCATGCAACACCTGCGGCAACACTGTACAATATAAATAGCTGTATGAGCAGTTGGGTTAATGATGGCGTCTTAAACAAAATCTGAAATGCACTTTATTTTAGAAAAAGTTCTGTATAAAATACTTGAGGGCCAAGATCAATTCCTTAAGCACCAACACGGGTTTAAAAGTTTGATTTAGAGCCTCAGTCACATATCATGCACATGTCTTTTCCTTCAAAAATTGTGACAGGGTTTTCTGACTTGATTTGTGACATTGAAATATCCAGTCATTGTGGAACCAAATAGCATGATTTGTACAAGATCTTAACACCTAGCAGGCAACTCTGCACCGATAGAAAGGGAAATTTTAAATTGCCACATTTTGTAAAATAGAGGTTTAGACTTCGCAATATTCTAGGTAGGAGTAATTAATCTAGTTAAATTTAGATGTCAGTGGGGTAAAGAGAGCTCAGCCTTCTAATTCCAATGCCTAGTTATCTCCAGTGTTCCAATGGAGTACTGAATCATGCCTGGCTCAAGTAATAGGTCAAGTAGAGTACAACTGGTTATAACACCAAGGCTATAAGCATGCAAGAGACATTGTGGATCACTAATTGGTTGTTGGACCAATATAATTAAAGTTAGGGCTAAACTAAGCAATAACCTATGGAGAATATGGTCAGAAGCTCAATTTAATTACCAATTTGAGACCATCTATCTATTCCAGCAGAGGTATAGTAATGAGCAAAGCACACACTTACATCTAGAGGGCATAGTAATGATTCCTGCCTGAAATTAAATACACAGCCAATAATACTCTTCAAAAATATCAAGCATCCCACTTTTGAGTCATGTGCCTGGAAGAGAACCGGAGCCCCTTTCAAATGTACTCGGAACAATCCCTTTTAAGAATATAGTTTTTAAATTAAATTTATGGTGATAAATGAATACTTCTAGGACAAGTATGGACTCACACTTCAATGTAGCAATGAATAAAATCTAAAATAAATCAGTGCCTGAAACTTGGTCCTTTACGCGGATAATGTTCAGTTTGTATGGCACTATTTCATTACACTCCCTTGCCGAAGAACAAAAATAATAGAATTTGAAACATTTCTGAAGTAAGAACACCTTTATAAGACTCACCACCCTAACCAAACTAAGGCAGTATTAAAACAGGCACTGTTGCTACAGAGTCAAGTTCCAATCCAGAAATAGTTGCTGTAGAAAGATGTTACTTTCATAAAATTGCATCTAGAATTCATGCATTTCTTCCACACTGTCTGGTACCCTGTATGTCACATGATGCTCAGGCACACAGAAGGGAAAGAATGGTTACTTTGCCAGAGATGTTCCACATCAGCAATCTATTTCAATAACCAAGATGTCATTTTTTTGATTTTATGAAATGAAGGCAGACATTTTGTTCCAAATTCAGTTTGGACATTAGTGTGAGAATTCTCCTTCAATATACAAGACATGTGCATAACAGAGGAAGGCACCAATGATTCATTTGCATTCTCAAAGTTTGGAATTCAACCATCTAAAGAATAGCTATTCATGACAGATTACACTCATAACTGCCTTCATCCATGAGTGGTACATCTTCCTCCTCTCCCTGGTCATCATCTTCCTGCCCACTGATACCACTACCACTATCATTCTGGCTATTGTTCACATGGCTCACAGAGGTTCTGCTGTCTTCTGACCATGGGTTGGGGGGCTCCACTGCCTTTGATATGCTCAGACGAATTGAAGGCTGAAAAGCTTCGGGTTGAATTTGCTCCTCTGTGACCTCATTCAATTTTTGCAACTGAGGCTTTATACGATTTAGAAATGGCTTGTATCCAGGGCTGGCCATATTCAATTAGCATAGGGGGAAGAAAAAAAGATTACTGTGTGGAACAGAATTCTGCTATTCCTTAATAAATTCTTCTCATTGAGTATTTATTCAGTTGTTCACTATGTGTAAATAAATGATATCAAACACAAACATTTCAAGTAATCACCTTTCACACAGTCAGATGTGAAAATGGTCAGAGGTTACCAACAATGTGCAAAGACCTTAAATAAAGTCAGGTTAACTTGTCACTTTATATGCAATTTTTCAAAATAAATTTTATTCCTGTTGCTACAAGTTGTGAATAAAAAGCAAATTTTTTCCTTTATTGGGACTTCATCTAGGGCTTGCTTGACCCATTTCTCCATTAAGCAAATGTACAAATCTCCGTCTTTAGGCACATTTGCTTTGGCTTCATTCCCAGATATCCTGCTGTTCACTGACCATGGAACTACCTTGCAAAAACGTTTTGAGTGAATGAGAACAGCAGCTGCACTTCTTTGCATACCAAGATTGCCATCAGAGGGGAAAATATGACTGCATCAACATCTATACTCCAGACCAGGAGTTTATTAAAAAGCAGGGGGAAGTGAGGAGACAAACACAGGAAATTGTTCTGTATGAAGTTAATTTAAAGGAAATATTCTGTTCAGTCAGATATGGAAGGTTCCTTGATGGCACACCTGAGCTTATCCAGTGACCATAACATCCGGCAATCCAGCTCACTCAAAAAGTAGTCTTGAAAAAGGATCTATGCTTTCTTGGTGTATATGATGAATAAACTCTTCTCGGGCTTCCAGCCAGGTATAGGTATCAATGACAAACTCTGCCATCTTCAGAATCAGAAACAGGTTTATTATCAGCAGCATGTATTGTGAAATTTGTTAACTTAGCTGCAGCAGTTCAATGCAATACATAATAAAAGAAAAATAAAAAAGTAAATCAATTACAGTATATGTACTTGTATTAAATAGATTAAAAATCATGTAAAACAAGTAATATATATTTTAAAAAAGGTAGTGTTCACAGTTTCAATGTCCATTTAGGAATCGGATGATCAGGGATGATGCGTAGGCACATCTGGTCTGTGGGTATATATACAGATTTCCACTCTCCCAACTTGTTTATAATCGAATTCCAGTTCTTTCTTTGAGCGAGACCTTTGCCTTTGTTCAAATTCTTATCCTCTAGTCTTATTTCAATGGCTTCTTTCACCAGATCGTCTCAAAAGCCATTGGTGCGGACTGTAGTCTGTCAAAATCAATACTATGGCCATGGCATATGAGAAATTGGCGGTAGCAGTTGCAAGCAATGGTCATAGGATTGATTTTGACAGTACAAAACTACTGTGTCATGCCAATGGCTCTTGGGACTGCCCGGTGAAGGAAGCCATTGAAATAAGACTAGAGAATGAGAATTTTGACAAAGACAAAGGTCTTGCCGTAAGAAAGAACTGGAATTCGATTGTGAACAAGGCAGGACAGTGTAAACATGACTGGTGGAGGACTAACCAATCAAGGAGGACTGACAATGTGGGTATATAAACTCCCTGACCAGACGTGCCTAAACATCACCAATGAAGATGGCAGTTTGTCATCGAAATTGTCAGTTAAACTTGACACCTCTACCTGGCTGGAAGCCCAGAAGTTTATTCATCAAGATGGAGACTTGCTGATTTCAGATAAAGCAATTGTAAAAATTGTAAAAAAAAACTAGAGCTATTCAAAGGAAAGATGCTGGCAATTTGGGGCTCCATTACTATAGAATATAGATGACCAAAAATTAATCCCAAAATTTAACATAAAGCCACTTGAAACTATATAATCTTAAAATGCAAAAAAAATGTTCTGATAGTACAGGGCAACACTTACCAGTCTGATGAAGCCCATCCATCCACAGCAAGCATCCCATCTTTAATACCCTGCAAAACTTCCTTGGAAATCTCGGAGTGTTGGATTGAACTAATTATCTGACCTATCGCTGTAGAATCTCGGAGGATGAGTGCTGTCACTATGCACCACTCCAAACAGCCAGCTTCCAAAAATATATGGAGTAGATACCTGAAGGAGCAGAACAGGTGACAAAATTAATGACTGCAGAAGTCAGTCACCAAAAGTTCCACCATTACAATAAATTTCACTTTGAAATTATGTGGCCATTTTAAAAATAAAACCTCCCACTGGATTCATGCTGCTGCTTCTATGCACTGTCACCTCAATCTTCCTCACGCCCACCCACCAATCCCACTTCAATTCTATTTGCAATTAACTACATTAGCCAATTGCCAGGACACTTGTGATGTGGGCACCTCAAGATCAAAGATGATCATGTGCAAATTCCTCAGACGGCTCCAGATTAATCCCAGGTCACTGCAGCTGTGAAAGGACAATAATGAATGCTGCACCACCGTGCCAGCTTTTATCTTTGCCATTTAGGCTCACCTCAATCCTGTCCAATGGGCAGCTGGGACCTACTCAACCTTTTTCCATCTTATTCCGGAGTTCATTCACAAATGACCAGTGGAATCTCTGACCACTCACTCCTTTACCCCATGCGGAGGAAACAAAAGGGGGACTTCAACCATCTCATTTTCAATTCTACTGGAATGGTAGAATATGCTGAGCAAAAATTATATGGGATATCTGTTTTCATACACTAGTTTTAAATGCTGTTGACATAATGATACAGAAAACAAGGTTAGCAGGTTATTTACCTTAGCTGAACCTGTGACTTACAAGGACCTTTATTGGCCAACTCCATTGATATGTACTCTAGCTCAGACTGCGTGAGGCTGAGTGTGGAAAAATGCTCATCTACCATAGTCCAGTCGCCATCCACCATTGAACTGGTTTCAGTGAGATCAGTAGCCGATCCGATACTGCATTCATCACCTACAATGACAGTGAAAATATCATGCAGCATGAAGACTTTACAACTTCCAGGAAACACAAATCAATTTTTTTACGCCAAAAACAAATGCCAATAAATAAAAATTTTTAAAAAGTACTAGGTAAACTCAGTTCTGCTACAGATTTAAGATTTCTCAACTAGAGTGCAGATTGGATTGTGGGAAGTTTGATAGAAAATACATGGGAAAATGGTTCTATAAAATTTACTGATTAACCAGTCCTGAATGTGAAGTTTAATACTTAATCTGCATCAAAATGAATTATAATTTAACACTAAAAATTAAAATGTACAATTTGCATTATGTAGCTACTCCATAAGCGTCATTTAAAAATATTCCATTCTCAGAGTAAAAATAACTTTTGCCAACTAACAATAAAAGAAAAAAAAATCGAGCAGAAACCTGCACATGCATGATATTGTTCCTATATATATGTATGACAAGACACCAAAGGTGTAATAAACAAGTGTCTAACACAGGGAACAGATTTTTAAAAGCTTGGCCACTTATGTAGGCTCTAAGGTGGAAGAGAATTCTAAAGTCTATCTGGTGACTAAATATATGGATTGTGTAAAAATCAAAAAGGATGTGATGAGGGTGGGGGTTGAGCTGGAAGAAAGAACAGTGGTATACTCTTTCTTTCTTTTTAAATCATTTTATTGAGTAAGTATACAAAAAAGGTAAGCCATATAAACATTAATACAATGTTAAAGTATAATAAAATTCCAAAAGATAACAATACCAAAAAGAAAATACTACAAACAATGTAATTTAAGCATAAGAAACCAAGATAACATAATAGTATACTAGATTTTATATATATCAATGGAAAAAAAAAGAAAAAAAAACCCCAAAAAAAAACCCACCGTGCAACTAACTAAAAGCAAAGCAAAGCAATGGGCTAACTTGAAACCAAACAGAGTTAAACTTAAAATCACGTCCTCAATCCCGACCTCCATTAAAACAGTGAAGAAAAAACAAGAAGGGTAAATATTACATTAAATGAAAATATCGAATAAAAGGTCCCCAAATCTGTTCAAATTTAAATGAAGAATCATAAAGGTTACTTCTAATTTTCTCCAGATTCAAACATAAAATCGTCTGAGAAAACCAAAAAAAGGTAGTTGGAGCATTAAGCTCTTTCCAATGTTGTAAAATACATCTTTTCGCCATTAAAGTAAGAAATGCAATCATTCTACGGGCTGAAGGGGAAAGATTACTAGAAATTTTAGGTAGTCCAAAGATAGCAGTAATAGGGTGAGGAGAGATATCTATATTTAATACCTTAGAAATAATATTGAAAATATCTCTCCAAAAAGTTTCCAAAGTAGGGCAAGACCAAAACATATGAGTTAAAGAGGCTATCTGCCCCGAACATCTATCACAGAAAGGATTAATATGCGAGTAAAAACGCGCTAACTTATCTTTGGACATATGTGCTCTATGAACCACTTTAAATTGAATTAGGGAATGTTTAGCACAAATAGAGGAAGTATTAACTAATTGTAAAATCTGCCCCCAATCATCCACAGAAATGGTAAGCCCCAATTCCTGTTCCCAATCTACCCTAATCTTATCAAATGGAGCTTTCCTAAGTTTCATAATAATATTATAAATCATAGCCGATGCACCTTTCTGACATGGATTAAGGTTAATTATCGAATCTAAAATATATATAGGAGGAAGCATTGGAAAGGAAGAAAGTATAGTACTTAGGAAATTTCTAACTTGTAAATATCTAAAAAAATGTATTCTTGATAAGTTATATTTATTAGATAATTGTTCAAAAGACATAAGGGAACCATCTAAAAATAAATCCAAAAACCGTAAAATACCCTTAGTCTTCCAAGTTTGAAAAGCGCGATCCGTAAAAGAGGGAGGAAAAAATATGTTACCTAAAATAGGAATCGCTAACCCGAATTGATTAAGATCAAAAAATTTTCTGAATTGAAACCAAATGCGCAAAGCATATTTAACTATCGGGTTAGAGACCTGCTTAAGACGTTTCGAATCAAAAGGAAGAGAGGAACCTAAAATAGAACCAAGTGTATAACCCTGAACAGATTGTAATTCCAATGCTACCCATTTAGGAATAGATAGTATGTCCCGGTCAAGTAACCAAAATTTCATATGTCGAATATTAATAGCCCAATAATAAAATCTAAAGTTAGGTAATGCTAAACCTCCATCTCTCTTAGCTTTCTGTAAATGTATTTTACCCAGTCTCGGATTCTTATTCTGCCAAATAAATGAAGAAATTTTAGAGTCAACTTTATCAAAAAAAGATTTAGGAACGAAAATTGGTAATGCCTGAAACACATATAAAAATTTTGGCAAAAAAAACATCTTAACTGCATTAATACGACCAATCAAAGTTAAATATAAGGGAAACCATTTAGATGAAAGTTGAGTAATATGGTCTATTAATGGTAAAAAGTTAGTCTTAAATAAATCTTTATGTTTACAAGTAATTTTAATCCCAAGATATGAAAAGTAATTATTAATCAATTTAAATGGAAATTTATAATATAAGGGAAGATGTTTATTAATCGGAAAAAGTTCACTCTTACTAAGATTTAATTTATAACCTGAGAAAAGACCAAATTGTGCTAATAACTCTAAAACAGCAGGAATGGATCTCTCAGGATTAGAAATATATAAAAGTAAATCATCAGCAATATACTCAAAAAGATTAAAGAACTAGGAAGATACGAGACAATTTTCAAGAAAATAGCATCTGTCCTTACTTTTGCACTTCTTCTAATATATCTATACACTACTAGAACTCTCATGCTCTGTCTGTCTGTTTGTAACCTCCAATTAGCGCAAACGGTGCATTACAGCAGCAACATATATCAAAGTTGCTGGTGAACGCAGCAGGCCAGGCAGCATCTGTAGGAAGAGGTGCAGTCGACGTTTCAGGCCGAGACCCTTCGTCAGGACTCATCCTGACGTCCTGACGAAGGGTCTCGGCCTGAAACGTCGACTGCACCTCTTCCTACAGATGCTGCCTGGCCTGCTGCGTTCACCAGCAACTTTGATGTATGTTGCTTGAATTTCCAGCATCTGCAGAATTCCTGTTGCTTGCATTACAGCAGCACTTTTTTTTTGGCTAAATCGAATTAAAATGTGCTAACTTACAAAATGCAGGCAAAGTTCAGGGTTATATATTCATATAAAATTGCTCATTTGCCAAAAGTCAACAGGCTGGCTTTCACCCGAGACTCGATCGGCCATCACGGAAATTGGGATGCGACTACCTGATGCATGCGCGCGGCCAGCCTCAGCAGCGACAACTACCGGAGCAAAAGGGCAGGGCAGCTCTATTTCGAGGGGTCACATTCTGCTAATCACCATCAGCATGTGCAGGATTGGGACAGATCTAACTGCCACCCATCAATAAGAGATAATTAAATCTTATTGTAATGACGTACTTCGAGACACCCATAAAACCCTTTGCTGCAGTCAAAGGACAGCAGTGACTATATCACGTCCATTGAGGAGAGCGCCAACCACATCATCAAGAATAATCAGCATCCTTTGGTGTTACTGCTTCGTATCTTCTATCCAGCATTAGGGTAAAAAAAAAGGTCAGCCTAATTAAGCCACGTGGAAAGGGAAGGGAGACATTACGGTCAAGAGATGACGCCAAACTTTGTTGGGAAGCGGCAAGGAGAGGGAGAGAACAAGAATTGGATGAGGCCAGGGCCGCATGACTCCAGGATCAAAGTCAGGACAAAAAATGATGAGAGAAGAAGAGACAGAGGAGGAGGAGAGGCATGCACGTCTCCAGGATCAGAGACAAACAACAAACAGCAGAAGAGCTTAAGAGACGGAGGATGAAAGGGCTGCACGTCTCCAGACAACCCCTATAACAATGATGGATGTAGAATTTCTAATGCAAATAAACTGAATATACAGGACTAAATATATGTGGAGAGGTAGCAACTTCAGGGGTGATGGGTCTATAGAACACGCCGCCAGACACTTAGTTAAGGCAGATACAATAACATTCAAAAGACATTTGGAAAGGTACATTGATAGGAACAATTTAGAGGCATGTGCGCTATATCAGGGAAATTGGAACTCGTTCAGATGTCCTTTTTTCAAGAAAGGGGCTTTATTCCTCCACAATCAACGCTGCCCTCATCTGCATCTCTTCCATCCTCTCGCCACCCCACAAGGGATAGGGTTCCTTTTGTCCTCACCCACCACCCCAGTAACCTCTGTGTCCAGCACATAATTCTCCATAACTTCCGCCATCTCCAATGGGATCCCACCATTAAACACATCTTCCCCACACCCCCACCCTCTCCAGGGATCAACCCTTACCCGACTCCCTTGTCCATTCATCCCTCCCCAATGATCTCCATCCTGATACTTATCCTTGCGAGTGGAGTAAGTGCCATACCTGCCCCTACACCTCCTCAAAGAGTCCTTCCAGGTGAGGTGACAGTTCACCTGTGAGTCTGTTGGGAACATCTACTGTATCTGGTGCTCCCGGTGTGATCCCCTGTATATCGATGAGATGCAACATAGATTGGGAGACTGCTTTGCTGAGCAACGGTGCCAGAAAAAGCGGGATCTCCTGGTGGCCACCCACTTCAAATCTACTTCCCAATCCCATATGTCAGTTCATGGCCTCCTCTACTGCCGCGATGAGGCCACACTCAGGTTGGAGGAACAACACTTAATATTCCATCTGAATAGCCACCAACCTGACGGCATGAACATTGATTTCTTGATCTTCTGGTAATTGCCCCCACCCCTTCACCATTTCCATTCCCATTTCCCTCTCTCACCTCATCTCCCTACCTGCCCATCACCTCCCTCTGGTGCTCCTCCCCCTTGCCCTTCTTCCATCGTCTTCTACCCTATCAGATTCCCCCTTCTCCAGCCTTTTACCTCTCTCACCTAACAGCTTCCCAGCCCTTTACTTCACTCCTCCCCCTCTCCCAGTTTCACCTATCACCTACTTCCTGCTCGAACTTCTCGTCTTCTGTTCCAGTACTGAGAAAGGGTCTCAACCTGAAATGTCGACTATACTCTTTTCCATGAATGTTGCCTGGCCTGCTGAATTCCTCCAGCATTTTGTGTGTGTTGCTTGGATTTCCAGCATCTGCAGATTTTCTCATCAGTTGGCAACTTAGTTGGTACATTTGAGTTGAACTAAGGAGCCAGTTTCCATGTTGTATTATTCTGATTTATAAAATCTGTCAGCCAACTGATTAAGTCACACGGAGGAAAGAACATGCACTAACACTCAATGTTATTTCCCAACGCACAGTATGTGGTAGCACTCAGGAGGGAGGACAATTGCCAAAATCAGAGTCTTTATCAGCAGTATGAGTCAGCATTTGTCAAGAACATTACAAAAGCAGTAAATAACTGAATATACTTGTGATTTTTTTCAAATTAAGGAACAGAAGTTTTCATTTTCACATTTTATAGTGCTTTCAGTGTTCATGTAAGATAATAGGTACACAGTCCCTAGAGATGTATGGTGTGCAGCATCCAAGCTGAATAATGAAGTGGTGCCAAAGAACAGAGGATTGAATGTATGACACCCTTGTTCAAAAGAAAGGATAAAAACAATAATTTACATCAGTCAGTTTAATAATCTGGATTACTTGGATTAACAATAAATCAGTATGGATTTGCAAAAAGCAAAACTTGTTTTATCAACTGGATAGAATCTGATGAAGGCAATGGTGATGGTGCATATGCTGATTAAATGCTGTTAGCAAGGTTGAAGACCACAGAATAAATGGTACAGCAACAATACAGAATTTGCCTTAGGATGGAACACAGAATCAGCCCCTTATATGGGGCTGAATTCCAAAACTTGCAGACAACACCAAATGGTACAATAGATAATATAATCAGTGATAGTAGGATCTCCTGGTGGCCACCCATTTCAATTCCACTTCCCAATCCAACATGTCAGTCCATGGCCTCCTCCACTGCCGCAATGAGGCCACATTCAAGTTGGAGGAGCAACACTTTATATTCCATCTGAGTAGCCTGCAAATTGATGGCATGAACATCAATTTCTGAAACTTCTGGTAATTGCCCCCACTTCTCCTTCACCATTCCCAATTCCCATTTCCCTCTCTCACCTTATCCCCTTTACCCTTCTCCCATGGCCTTCTGTCCTCTTTCATAATATTACCCCTTCTCCAGCCCTTTATCTCTTTCACCAATCAACTTCCCAGCTCTTTACTTCACCCCTCCCCTTCTCCTGGTTTCACCTATCAACTAATACATTGTACCTCAAATTTACAACTTGAAGTTTTTTCCCCGATGCTATACAATAGTCCCTCCATACCACACCATACATACCCTCCATACAACCAGTTAGAATGCTCCCCATGGTACATCTGCAGAAATTTGAGTGTGTTTTTGGTGACATACCAAATCTCCTCCAACTTCTAATGAAATATAGCCGCTGTCATACCTTCGTTGTAATGCATCAATATGTTGGGCCCAGGATAGATCTTCACAGATGTTGACAACCGGGAATTGAAACTGTTCACCCTTTCCACTGCTGATCCCACGATGAGGACTGGTGTGTGTTCCATCGTCTTCCCCTTCCTGAAGTCCACAATCATTTCTTTGTTCTTGCTGATGCTGAGTGCAAGGTTTTTGTTGCAACACCACTCAATCTATCTCACTCTTGCATACCTCCTTGTACCCATCTGAAACTCTGTCAACAAAACTGTTGTTGCACATTTATAGATGGCATTTGAGCTGTGCCTAGCCATGCAGTCTTGGGAATAGAGAGTAGAGTAGTGGGCTAAGCACGCTTCCTTAAGGTGTGCCAGTGTTGGCTGTCAGTGGGGAGATATTACTTCTGATCTGCACAAACTGTGTCCCAGTGAGGAAGTCAAGGATCCAGTTGCAGAGGGAAGTACTAAGGCCTGGATTTTGGAGCTTATTAATTATAACAGAGGGTATGATTGTGTTGAACGCTGAGCTGTGATTAATAAACAGCAGCCGCACATATGTATTACTTTTGTCCAGATGTTGACGTGGCCAAGTGGTTAAGGCATTGGTCTAGTGATCTGAAGATTGCTAGTTCAAGCCTCAGCTGTGGCAGCATGTTGCATCCTTGAGCAAGGCACTTAACCACACATTGCTCTACGACGACACCGGTGCCGAGCTGTATCGGCCCTAGTGTCCTTCCCTTGGACAACATCGGTGGCGTGGAGAGGGGAGACATGCAGCATGGGCAACTGCCGGTCTTCCAAACAACCTTGCCCAGGCCTGCACCCTGGAAGGTTTCCAAGGCGCAAATCCATGGTCTCAGGAGACTAACAGATGCCTATAGATGTCTAGATGATGTAAGGCTGAGTTCGAACTAGTGAGATTGCATCCGCTGTGGACAAACTGCAGCAGGTCCAGGTACTTGCCGAGGCAGGAGTTGATTCTCACTGTGATCAACCTCTCAAAAGCTTTCATTACAGTAGATGTAAGTGCCACTGTGCAATAGTCTTGGAGGCAGATCACCCTGCTCTTTTTGGGCACTGGTATCATTGTTGCAGGTGGGAGCCTCCGACTGCAGCAGTGAGAGATTGAAGATGTCCTTGAACTCCTGCCAGTTGGTTGGTGCAGGTTTGCAGAGCCCTACCAGGTACAACATCAGTCCCTGACACCTTGCGAGGGTTCACCCTCTTGATAGATGTTCTGACATTGGCCTCTGAGACAGAGATCACAGGGTCACCACATGCTGCAGGGATTCACATTGATGTCGTTTTATTCCGTCTTTCCAAGCATGCATAAAATGCACTGAGCTCCTCTCGGAGTGAAGAATCAGACATTCATTATATTAGCTTTCACTTTGTAGGAAGTAATAGCATGTTACCCCTGCCAAAGCTACCATGCATCCGATTCTGCCTCTAACCTGAATCGAAATTGTTTTCTCGCTCTTAAAATAGTCTTGGTAGGCCGTAACTGGACTTGTATAGTTTTGTATGGCCAGTCTTGAATGCTGCAGATCTACTTCTCAGCAGACTATGAATCTGCTGCTTCAATTCACAGGTTTTGGTTTGGGTATGTCTCGTTTGTTCTCAAAGATGCACACTCATCCACACAGGTCTTCATGAAGTCAGTGACAAATGTGGCATATTCATTCAGATTCAAAGATGAGTCCCTGAACATTGTCCAGTCCACCAACTCAAAGCAGCCTTGTAAGCGCTCCTTTGCCTCCCTTAACCATACTTTCTTTGCCATCAGCACTGTTGCTACAGGATTTAGTCTGTGCCTATACGCCGGGAGTAGTACAGCCAGGTGATCAGACTTTCCAAGGTGTGGGCATGGGATGACACGATAAGTGTCCTTGATGGTGGTATAACAGTGGTCAAATGTGTTGGCTAGCCTAGTTCCACAGGCTAAGTGGCAGTGGTTCAGACTTCAAGCTGGCCTGGTGAAATCCCCTGTAATTATAAGGAAGACTTCAGGTGCACTGTTCTGGGCCTGCTGATTATAGTGCTCAGCTCCTCTAGTGCCTAGGTGATGTTGGCCTGAAGTAGAACGTATACCGCTACCAGTATGATGGCAGAAGACTCCCATGGCAGATAAAAAGTGCAACAATTGACTACTAAAAGCTCCAGGTCGGACAAGCATGATTGAGACAGAACCACCACGCCGATGAGTTAATTGGAAAGTATATTCCACTTCCTGTACCTTTAAAAGACTGTCCTGTCTTTGAAGAGAATGGTGAAGCCACTGGGTTATTGTGTTGCATACAAAATGGCTAATGATAGCCATGTTTCTGTGAAGCAAAGAACACAGCAGTTCTTGATGCCCCTCTAGTACAGCTATCTTGCTCTGAAGTCTTCAATTGTACTTTCCAGTGACTGTACATTCACCAGCAACATAGTTGGGAGTGGGGGTCTAAGCCTCTGTGCTTCAATCGTACGTGTAGACTGGCTTGTACCTGTACCCGTAGTCTCTGCTTCCTTTTTCTTACAGGGGAACTACACTCACAAGCTCAGTCTGTTGTCCAGGGTCCGTTGATTTTGAGTATTGATAGATTTTTTAAATGTCTTAAAATGATGCTGCTTACTGAAGTACCCATGACTGTGGATTTCAGCTGTAGTAGTCCTAAAGTGGAATATTTGATGATTCCCATCAGAGCTGCATGCAAAGAATCACCATTTATCGGAGCCATTATCTGAAAAGTTATCATTGTAAATTTTCCTGCACAGAGGGCAAATTTATAAAGTTCTCCCACATTATCAAAGGAGTGCAAACTGCATTTATTTTGTGCCGATTTACATGTTATATTTTATGATACTGATGTTTTTATTTCCATAGAGTCAGAGAACTACAACACAGAAACAGGCCCTTTGGCCCATCTCGTCTGTGCTAAACTGTTCTGCCTTGTACCATTGACCTGCACCCAGGGCACTAAGCACACCCTTCATACCCCTCCTATCCTTGTACTTATCAAAACTTCTCTTAAATGTTGAAATTCAATTCACATTCACCACTTCTGCTGGCAGCTTGTTCCACACTCTTACCACCCTCTGAAAGTTTCCCTTCATGTTTTCCTTAGACATTTCACCTTTCACCCTTAACCCATGACCTTTAGTTCAAGTCTCACTCAACCTCAGTGGAAAAAGCTTGCTTGCATTTACCCTATCTATATCCTTCATAATCTTGTATTCCTCTATCAAATCTCCCCTCATTCTACATTCCAGGGAATAAAGTCCTAACCTATTGAACATTTTCCTATAACACATCGTCAAGTCCTGGCAATATCTTTGTACTCTTTCAATGTTATTGATATCTTTCCTGTAGGTTTGCGAACAGAACTGCACACAATACTCCAAATTTTGCCTCACCACTGTCTTATACAAATTCAACGTCACACCCAATTCCTGTACTCAGTACTTTGATTCTGAAGACCAATGTGCCTAAAGCTCTCTTTAGGACCTTGTCTATTTGTGATGCTGCTTTCAAGGAATTATGGATTGGTACTCCCAGATCCCCCTATTCTATCGCACTCCTCAGTGCCTAACCAATCACCATGCAAGTCCTACTCTGATTTGTCTTGCCAAAGTTTACCACCTCACACTAGTCTGCATTAACTTCCAACTGTCATTTTTCAGCCCATTTTTTCCAGCAGGTGTGGATCCCTCTGCAAGCTTCGATAGCCTTCCTCATAGTTTACTACTCCACCAATCTTGATGTCATCCACAAAATTTGATGATCCAGTAAATTATCATCCAGATCGTTAATATAGAAGATAAAAAACAATAGACCCTGCAGTGTACCACTAGTTACAGGCCCCAGTCAGAGAGGCAACCATCTATTAACACTCCTTGGCTTCTCCTGCGAAGTCAATTTACTACCCCATCCTTTATGCCAAGCGACTGAAATTTCTTGACCAACGTCCCATGCAAGACCTTGCTAAAGTCCATGTAGACAATATCTACTATCTTTCCTTCATCATCTTTCCTGGTAACCTCCTTGAAAAACTCTTTAGACACAACCTACCATGCATAAAGCCATATTCACTATACCTAATCAGTCCCTGTCTAACAAAATACTTAAATATTCATTCCCTTAGAATACCTTGCAATAATCTATTCACTATTGATGGCAGGTATATTGGCCTTTAGTTTCCCATCTTATTCTTAGAGTTTTTCTTAAATAATAGAACAACATTAACTAGTCTTCAGTACTGGCTCCTCATTTGTAGCTAAACAAGTTTTAAATACCTCTGTTAGGCTCCTGCAATTTCTTTAATAGCCTCCTACAAGGTACGAGGAGACAACAAATCCCTGGAGATTTGCCCAGCCTAATTCACCCCAGGCAGGCAAGCATCTTCTCCTCTGCAATCTGCATATGCTCCACAACCTCATCTGTTTTTCCTCAGTTCTGTTACTATGTTTGACTTCCGAGTAAATACAAATGAAAAGAAGGATTCATTTAAGATCACCCCTATCTCTCCTGGCTCCATACATAGATGACTACACTGATCTTCAAGAGGACCAATTTTGTCCCTTGCTATCCTTTTGCTCTTAATCTATCAATAGAAGCCCTTGGGATTCTCCCTCACCTTGTCTGATAGAGCAAGCTCATGCCTTCTTTTACCCCTTCTGATTTCCCTCTTAAGTGTTCTCTTGCATTTTTTATACCTCTCAAGTACCTCTTTTGTTCCTTGCTGCTTATATCTGCTATGCACTTCCTTCTTCTTAATCAGAGTCTCAATATCCGTTGAAAACCAAGGTTCCCTAAAACTATTTGCCTTGCCTTTTATTCTGACGGGAGCAGACATACTCTGTACTTTCAAAATTACGCTTTTATAGGCCACTCCTACTTTGGCAGAAAACAACCTGTCCCAATCCACACTTGCCATACCTTTTCTCATACCATAAAAATCGGCCTTTCTCCAATTTAGAATTTGAACCCAATGACCAGTCCTTTGCTTCATAACTAATGGAATTATGATTACTAGATCCAAAGTGTTCCCCTACACATATACACACATTTTGCTTTTATAATTAAGTGACAGTGGGACAGTGTTAGGGCTTAATTCATGTTTTGAAGGCATTGTATGTATCCGTAATTAATATTTTATAGTGGCAACAAATAGTTACCTTTAGAAAGCATCGGTGAGAGAACTGCTTCCTGTGTCTGTGGTCCATGCAGTGAGCCAGAATCCATTTCTCTGTCTGCAGTATTTAGACCAAGGCAGATATGACTGCCACGGGTGTTTATGATTCCACTCTCCAACTCACTGCTTGCAAATGTTTCAGTTGACTGTGACTTAAGAAACTGATCTCCAACTGCAAAAAAGTAGAACCAACATTATTAATGATCATTACATTTTAATGAAGTTATTTAATATCTGTTCCTTTTGTCCACCATTTCAAATTGTAAAGCCCAATCTTACAATTACTAAGTATTACAATGTATTGCCCTGATGAATCTAGAGTGAAAGCACAGTTCCCTGATAGCTATAACTTTTGTAGGGCTATTGCATCGCAACTTTTTCCAGAGATCAGAGAACGGAAAATAAAAAATAAATTGTACAAAGAGAAGTTTATGTGCCTTTAAACAACCTGTCCCAATGCTGCTCATTGTAGGAATAGATCCTGAAGCATGTATTTATATTTACCACCCTTGCAACATCTATTACTGGAAAGCCATAACTGCATCAGCATTAGGGAGACACGTGATCATGACTTGGATATATATCACTTTTCCCTTACAATGGGTAAACACTTTGGAACTTCCTACCAAATGCCTTGGAGCGGCTGGAAGTGCCACTGGCTCAAGTTCAAACCCAACCTCTAGTGTTGTCTCTATGAAATTTGTATGTTCTCCAAACCGAATTCCTCTGGGTACTCTGATTTCTTTCAACACCGCAAAGATGTTAAGATCAGTAGAATAATTAACCACAGTAAATTGACCCCAGTATCCCTTGCACAGCACGATCCTCACTATTCTGATTTGATGAAAATGGTCCATTTCACTGTATGTTTCAATGTGTATGTGATAAATAAAGCAGATTTTTATCTCCTTTTTTATTAGAACTGCAATACCAGCATTTTGTGTTTCTATCTTCAATTTCCAGCATCTGTAGTCTTTCACAATGATAGTTTGCTGCTTAAAGAAGTGATATGTACGTACTTTTATTCAGATGAACCAAGAATGGGCAGTAAATCATTAGAACCAGAAAGTATTTGTACCAGCACTTTGGAAAAAATAAGCCAGTTGCTCCAATCATTCCCTCAATGGTCACTGAGTTTTAAGATCTACAATACAGTGACCACAGTACGTGTGCCTGCAACACTGTGTCCGACAGAGTGATCAGCAGCACTGGGGCTCCACAGGGGACTGTCTTGTCTCCCTTTCTCTTCACCATTTACACCTCGGACTTCAACTACTGCATCTTCAGAAGTTTTCGGATGACTCTGTCATAGTTGGATGCATCAGCAAGGGAGATGAGGCTGAGTACAGGGCTACGGTAGGAAACTTTGTCACATGGTGTGAGCAGAATTATCTGCAGCTTAATGTGAAAAAGACTAAGGAGCTGGTGGTAGACCTGAAGAGAGCTAAGGTACCGGTGACCCCTGTTTCCATCCAGGGGGTCAGTGTGGACACGGTGGAGGATTACAAATACTTGGGGATATAAATTAACAATAAACTGGACTGGTCTAAGAACACTGAGGCTGTCTACAAGAAGGGTCAGAGCCGTCTCTATTTCCTGAGGAGACTGAGGTCCTTTAACATCTGCCGGACGATGCTGAGGATGTCCTACGAGTCTGTGGTGGCCAGTGCTATCGTGTTTGCTGTTGTGTGCTGGGGCAGCAGGCTGAGGGTAGCAGACACCAACAGAATCAACAAACTCATTCGTAAGGTCAGTGATATTGTGGGGATGGAACTGGACTCTCTCAAGGTGGTGTCTGAAAAGAGGATGCTGTCCAAGTTGCATGCCATCTTGGACAATGTCTCCCATCCACTACATAATGTACTGGGTGGGCACAGGAGTATATTCAGCCAGAGACTCATTCCTCCGAGATGCAGCACAGAGCGTCATAGGAAGTCATTCCTGCCTGTGGCCATCAAACTTTACAACTCCTCCCTTGGAGGGTCAGACACCCTGAGCCGATAGGCTGGTCCTGGACTTATTTCATAATTTACTGGCATAATTTACATATTACTATTCAACTATTTAATACTATTTTCTATTACTATTCTATTACTATTTATTATTTATGGTGCAACTGTAACGAAAACCAATTTCCCCCGGGATCAATAAAGTATGACTATGACTATAACATTGATTTCAAGCTAGAGGGGACATTAGTCGAGAATGGTTGGATGATAATTGAAATTTGGTGACTTTTATGCCCACTTTTTCTGTCAATGCCCATCCCTTTTAATTATACTATATTGTAGATTTATTATTTTCAAGTGAGCTACCCTTTCTGAACAAAACAGCATTTTATTGAAGCCAGTTTGCTTCTCAAGATAGAGCCATTCCATTATTTTAATTTCACTTTCAGAACATTTCAAAGATATTTCCAAATATTCTTTTTGCACTTTAACTCGTCATGAGCCAGAGATTCCCAAGAAGCCCTGGGGATATTGCATTTTCCCAGGTGGCTTTGGAAATATCCTTCAATCTTTCATCACATAGTAACAGCTTCCTATGACGAGGTTCAGAATAGAGTATCTGTCTCAGAAGTATGGCAAATGAATGGCATGATCTTTGTTGGCCTGAAGAAATTAAAAAAAATCAAAACAGCTAGTTGGAACAAGTCAAGGACAGTGGATGAGTAGACACAACAAATGCGTGTTTTTGTCAAACGATGAAAGAAGTGGAGACAGTTTTATTAAATGATTTTCTGAATTAACTCTTTCTGGATTTAAGTATCAAAAGTGAACATAACAAAAGCCCTACTAATAATCTACTAAATCAGAGATCATTTCAAAGTACAGAGTTATTCGTGAGATGCTCTATGATAAGGTAGCAGAATCAATGCAGATTTATAAGATTAGTCTGATTCGAGCTTGACGTAACTGGCTTGAAATGGCCTGACTCGGGGGGGAAGATAACAAAGAAACAACATCAGGGGCATTTCCTTATTTGGAAGAAGAGCAATGAAGAAATGCTACTTTTGGTCTTGCGCTAAAGACAAAGGAAAGTAGACACAGGCTAGCCTGATAAATCAGAAGCGATGGAATTGCAGTACAACAGTGCAGAACTGATAGAGGTAGCAGAGCAAGAACTCCGGAGACTAATTATTGTCAGGAAGGCTCCCATGCCCAAGGCAAGGAGACTACTGATCAATTGTTAGGCCAATGGATGATTCCTTATTTCAGTGTTGCAAGTGGGAGAAGTAGTTTTGGTGAATATTGACACTAAAGGAATAGTAGCTTTCGCTAACACAACAGATTCTGCAGATGCTGGAAATCCAGAGTAACACACACAAAATACTGGAGGAACTCAGCAGATCATACAGCATCTATGGAAATAAATGAGCAGTCGACATATCGGTCTGAGACCCTTCACCAGGAGTCCTCCAGCATTTTGTGTTAATAGCATTTCAGAACTGTTGACCTGGGGTCAACACAACGTGAATATTTACATTGGTTCTATAGTTGTGAGTAGCTTGAATATATTAGGATTAGTATGGTCATTTACCTAAGATAGATGACCAAGGTTAAGGGTCAACATGCCCCACCAAGCTTGATGAGTGTGATTAGCACCTTAAAATAATGGCTGGGAGATATTGAGCTGATGATTGTTTGTTTATTCTTCCAGTGGATTTGGAGAGTCTTGCAGGAGCTACAGTATCATTTCAGGGCTTTCAGTCATCCAATAATCAGACGCACATAGGAAGGCAAGGGCCATTGCTGCCAGTAAACCATCAGTTTTGTCCTAACTTGAGGTTAACCTTTCACATGTCAGCCAAATGCTGTTGTATTGTTGTATTGAGGGAATCGTTGGAATCAGAGTATGGAAATCACAACACTGTCCAGACCTTTCCTCATTTAACAGCTTACTGGTAACTACCAGTTACTGTAAGATGAACTACTAAAGGATACAGGTACTCATGCCACTTCATCCCAGCAACAGCCATTTCCTATCGGTGATAGGGCAGCAAGCCAAGTAGCAAAACCACAGTATATTTTGCATAAATATAGATAAACTAAGTTTTTAAAAGCTAAACTAAACTACAAAGTATACAGTGAAGCTCATGAGAAATCACTAAGAAAATAGCTCTATTTGGTTGATAGTTCTATAAAATGTTACCTTGTTTGGGCATGAAATCTTTTCTCTTGGCACTTTAAAAGTTGTTAATACTTGTTAGTAGTTGATGGTTAATGCACAATGGTTAATTTTGAAAATTCTGTGATTTATTCACACATGAAACAGCACGTATCTTTTAAATTTAATACTGTGTTTTAGAGAACAAAATAATAATGCTATTACCTGTTTTGTATTTCCCATTCTTGAATGGTGAGTTTAGGAATGAGCAGGAAGGAATAACAGGAAATGGCCAAACAAAGTCCTTGTGGAGTCTTTTTAAAGCCTTTACAAAGTCCTCAACTCGTGCTGCTCGAGTCCTTTCTTTGCAGAGCCAACCAATGAGCTCAAAACCCAGCTGTGCAGCAAAACTGCAGAGATCTTTTAACCTCATTTCTTCCAAGAGTCTTCGTGCATGACGCCAAAGCATCTCATCTATGTACATGTTCTCAGCACTATCAACATCTTTGCTCCACCTGAAGAACAAATACAAAGGGTGATTCCCCCCTAATTTTTGCTCTTAAATCATGTTCCTGCAACCTCCATTAACAAATGCCAATATAAAAATGGCAAATTCCGAAAGCCTGAAGTACAGAAAATGCTGGAAATACTCAGCAGCCCAGGCAGCATTTGTTTAGTTTTAACTAGATGAGTATTTTCAGTATTTTCTACAATTGTTTTTTTTTCATGACTTTGGCATGAAATTGAAGGAAATTGGTTCAAATTTTAATTGCTTAGATTGCACTTTCTTGAAAACATCAACATATACATAAAGAATAGTTACAGAATCATACAGCACAAAAACAGGCCCTTTGACTCCAATGGTCCATGCAAATTTTACGACACATGCTGGTGATAATAAACCTGATTCTGATTCTAAACCTTTCCTATCATGTACAGTTGAAGTCAGAAGTTTACATACACCTTAGCCAAATACATTTAAACTCAGTTTTTCACAATTCCTGACATTTAATCCTAGAAAACATCCCCTGTCTTAGGTCAGTTAGGATCACTATTTTAAGGATGTGAAATGTCAGAATAATAGTAGAGAGAATGATTTATTTCAGCTCTTATTTCTTTCATCACTTTCCCAGTGGGTCAGAAGTTTACATACACTTTGTTAGTATTTGGTAGCATTGCCTTTAAAATTGTTTAACTTGGGTCAAACACTTGGGGTAGCCTTCCACAAGCTTCTCGCAGTAAGTTGCTGGAATTTTGTTCCATTCTTCCAGGCAGAACTGGTGTAACTGAGTCAGGTTTGTAGGCCTCCTTGCTCGCACACTCTTTTTCAGTTCTGCCCACAAATTTTCTATCGGATTGAGGTCAGGGCTTTGTGATGGCCACTCCAATACCTTGACTTTGTTATCGTTAAGCAATTTTGCCACAATTTTGGAAGTATGCTTGGGATCATTCAAGTCCTGTATCTGTCAAACTGCCTATTAAACGTTAATGTTAATTGTCCCAACTACCACCTCTGATAGCCCATTCTGGTAGACTATCCGCTGGATGAAAAGTTGTCCCTCAAGTTCCTATTATATCTCTCAGTAGTTTCTCAAACTTTATTATATGTTGGTGATCATTTGGATACACATAATCAAAATAAAAGATAAACTGGGATGGAAAAAGATTGTTTGAATCAAATAATATGGTTATATGAGCTCCTTACAGAGTTAAATGTTACAAGTAATTTCCAAAGTTTTCTGAGATGAAATGAACAAAAAGCAGTAGCCAGCTTTGGGTGCAGTTGTCTGTGTATAGATGAGATTCAATCTATTACATGTATCCTACTGTGAAAAATAATTTCACCATCGAAAGGGTGCATTTGGATTAAGTTCTAGTAGGTAACATTGCTGTCTCAGGCTTGGAGAAAAGAACTAAATCACAGTATTCATAAGGACATTACATATATTATCTATCCAATAAATTGGTGGACCCCAAACTGCGAACTTGAGTAACTACATCAATGACTGCCATTCCCAGATACTGATCACAGATAATTTGTTGATCCATCTAATTCATGCTGAATACAGTGCTTCCAAGCTGCTATACAGACTTGACTTATCACTTTTCCCCTAGATAGCTGCTAATGAGATAGGTAGAAAAAGGAATGAGGTCCTTCACAGCAAATACAGTGAGATTGGAAAGATTAAAAAGCAGTATCACAAAGGTAGTAATCCCTGGATTACTTTCAGTGCCACAAGTTAGTGAGGGTAAGAATAGGAGGGTGTGGCAGATGAGTTGGTACAGGGATTCATACTTCTGGGAGAGTTGACCTGTAAAAGAGGGATGGGTAACACCTGAACTGGAGACGGGTGGGGGGGGGGGGGAACAATATCCTTGTGGGCAGATTTGCAGGTGCTACTAGGGTAGGATTAAATTAGATTGATTTGGGAGATTGTGGTGGGGAAGTGGGTAAGATCCAAAGCAGCAGTGAGGCAGATGGGAAGCTGGAAGTCGATACAGCATTGAATGGGAAGGTTCGCACTCCAGGGATTGAGGGTAAGGTAGACATCGTGATTGTTGTGACTGGCTGATCTGAGTCACGTGGACACAAAAGATTCATCACAGCAGATCCTCTGGAAGGAATCTAGTTTGCTTTTCCCAACACAATGAATTCTACTTTTCGAACACAAAGATAACAATAAATGATTAACTATTATTATTATTAATAACTATTATTCAATGGCTATAATCACCTACTTAAGTTTAACGTTTTGAATGCAGATAACTTTGCAGAAATATGTATTTACAATGGCAGCATATCCCAACTAGTAGAACCCCTCTGAATATTCAAATACTGATAGTTGATCCAAGAACTTCTAAACATAAACTCCAGATACCCAAAATATAACTAATTTTTTATATTATATTTTGTGATATTTCCAAAAATATACAACTAACCAGAATATAAATGACAAACCAGACATGTTCTGAACTGTGCATCAAGTGGCAGGATGTGTCTTATGAAAGTAATAGTTGGAAAATTACACAATATTATACTCTGATGCAGGCTCATGCATCAATAGAAAAAAGAAAAAAAAGAGAAAAGTAAAACCAAGCCTGGATAATTAAATGACAATTTTTGAAGAGCCAAAATAGTTTCATACTAGGAAACTACATAATAAAGAATAGGAATTTGTGAATAATTTTGACTTCTCAGTTCTTTAACTGTAAATACTTATTGACTATCCCCTTCAGTTAATGTGACTCACAATTATACCTATCCTAATTTTTTTTTACTAGATTGATTTTTAATATTGTGACAGAGCGAAGGTTATTTTTTGCAATAAATATCTGCATTTCATCTTGATGTACCCAATGTTAACAAATTTTTCATTTGTCTTAATATTTTATACGTCAATTTAATTCACTAATTTAACACTGGCAAAAATAACCAGGAATGATTTATGATGTAAGTAATTTGAACACAAATCTAGTTAGAAAATTAAATAGAATAGTACCTTTTGGCTGAAGGCCCTGTAGGCATGCTTAGTGTCTTCTGCAGGTTAAATTTACCAGTACTGAGCCCTTCTGTTGACTGTGAAAAACTAATACTCCTATGTTTGAAGAACTCAAAACCACCGGCTGAGCTGGGTTCCTGTGAGGAAACAAAAGGCAATACATGAACCTCAAATTCTTATCCCTTATACCACATAGGAACAAACAGAAAAACATCTAAGGCAGCACTAGGCAGGATCCTGACACTATTTCTTTTAATCCAAAGTATTTGCTGGAATTTGGGAGTGACAGTGAAGTTGTTGTGATGACTCCTGATGCAAAGTTTTGACCCAAACATCAGGAATTCCTCTCCTTCCACATCCTTCTCCCAAACATATGCTATTCAAACCCCTCCAGCAAATTGTTTGTTGCTGAAGTTTTCATTAAAGTATCATAGAAAAGCATGAAATTTGCTGCAATAGTCACAACAGCTAATTATTTTAGGCATTCATCAGCTTTAATCAGCCAATTCTGGCACTCAATAACCTATCTCAAACATTTAAATCCTCAACTACTTGCAGCAACTACTGTAAACAATTCAGAATGTTTAAGCTTCTTGATTTTTTTTCCCAATTCACTGCTTTTGCAGTGATAATCATATCCACCATGTTGCCTGAAGATTAGGCATCATCTATCATCCTTATCCTGTAACCTTATGATATAAACTTATGACCTTGTGGATTAGTCAGAGGCTTTTTCCCAGGGCTGAAATGGCTAACACAAGAGGGCAGTTTTAAGGTGCTTGGAAGTAGGTACAGAGGAGATGTCAGAGGTAAGTTGTTGTTGTTTTTTTCCACGCAGAGAGTGGTGAGTGCGTGGAATGGGCTGTCAGTGACGGTGCTGAAGGCGGATACCATAGGGTCTTTTAAGAAACTCCTGGATAGGTACATGGAGCTTAGAAAAAGAGGGCTATGGGTAAACCTAGGTAATTTCTAAAGTACATGTTCGGCACAGCATTGTGGGCCGAAGGACCTGTATTGTCCTGTAGGTTTTTTATGTTTCTATATAAAGTGGGAGGAATGACCTACGAGCCAATCTGTATCATGTTAGCTTGGTTTTGTTTACAAAATAACATTTAATTTGCAATGTTGATTGCAAGACTGATCATGTTGAATGGAGTTCATCATAATCTGTACTCTTTGAATTTTCTCAGAATCCCAATACTCCACTTAATACCAAAATTACACGGGACAAAGAGAAATTAGATAGATAGCTTTTCAAAGTTCAAACTAAATTCATATCAAATACACATGCCACCAAATACAACCCTGAGATTCAATGTTCTTGCAGGCATTCATAGTAAATAAAATAAGTACAATAGAAACAAAGAAAACCTACAGCACAATACAGGCCCTTCGGCCTACAATGTGCAAAAGACAACAGCTGAAAATACAAAAAGAAAAAGAAAAAGAAACAATAGTAATAAATAGATAAGCAACAAATATCAAGAACATAAGATTTAGAGTCCATCTAAGTAAGACTATAGGTTGTGGAAACAGTTCAGTGTTGGGGTGAGTGAAGTTATGCTCACTGGTCAGGAGCCTGAGGGTTAAGGGGTAAGGGGTAATAACTGTTCCTGAACCTGGTGGTCTGGGTCCTGAAGCTCCTGTACCTTCTTCCTGTTAGCAGCAGTCAGGAAGAGAACCCCCTAGATGTTTGGGGGTGGGGGTGGTCCTTGATGATGGATGCTGCTTTCTGTGACAGTGCTCCATGTAGATGTGCTCAGTGATGAGGAGGGCTTTACCCATGATGCACTAGGCATATCCACTACTTTTTATAGACTCTTCTGTTCAGAAGCATTGTTGTTTCCATACCAGTCAATATACTCTCCACCATCCATCTCTAGAAGTTTGTCAAAGTTTTAGATGACATGCAGAATCTTCACAAACTTAAGAAAGTTGTGGGTGCTAAAGCACTTGCATGCTGGACCCAGGGCATATCCTCTGAAATAATAACAATGAGGAATTTAAAGTTGCTGACCACTGCCCCCTCCCCCAGTGAACTGGCTCATGGATTTCAGTTTTCTTCTCCTGAGTCAATAATCAGCTCCTTGGTCTTGCTGATATTGTGTGAGAGGTTGCCTGTTGTGGCACCACTCTGCCAGATTTTCAATCTCTCTCCTACTGTATACACTGATTCGCAACAACCTTTGATTTGGCCAACAACAGTAATGTTGTCAGCAAACAAATATGGCACTGGAGCTGTACTGATAGAGATTGTAGAGAAGATGTTGTTGCCAATTTGAAGTGACTGCAAGTGAGGAAACTGAGCATCCAGTTGTGCAAGAAATTACCGAGACCAAGATATTGAAGCTTATTGATTAGTTTTGAGGGGGTGATAGTATTGAATGCCGAGCTGTAGTCAATGAAGAGCTTCTTGATGTATGCAGCTTTGCTGTCCACATGTTCCAGGCTTGAATGAAGAGGCAAGGAAATGTCATCTGCTATTGATCTGGTGTGACGTGAGGCAAATTGGCATGGATCCAATTCGCTTCTCAGGCAAGAGTTGATGTGTTTCATCACCAACCTCTCAAAGTACTTCATCACAGTGGATATAAGTGCTATTGGATGATTGTCATTGAGACAGGTAGCCATGTTCTCCTTGGGTACCAGTAGTCTGCTTGAAAAAGGGCCATCAGACTGCCAAAGCTTGAGGTTAAAAATATCGGTGAACACTCCAGCCAGTTGATCAGCACAGGTCTTTAGTACTCGGCCAGGTACCCTGCCTGGTCTATGTGCTTTCTGTGAGTTCACCCTCCTGAGGGATGCTCTCAAAGCCTGAACTCACAATGTCATCGGGGATTCTGGGAGTTTGTAAAGGTTCCTCCATGCTTTGACAGTCAAAGTGTGCAGAAAAGGCATTGAGCTAATCTGGGAGTGAAGCCTTGTTGACACCCATGTTGCTTGAATGCTTTTGCCTCACTTTGCAGGAGGCAAAAGCATTCAAGCCCTGCTACAGCTGTCAAGCATCCTTCAGTGATACAAGTTTGGTCCGGAATTGCCACTTTGCACGTGAGATAGCTTTGAGGAGATTGTAACCGGACCACTTGGTTACCAGATCTGAATGGCACTGATCTGGCCCTTAACAGATTGCGCATCTCATGGTTCATCCAGCGTTTCTGGTTGGGGAAGGCTCAAAGACTTTTTGAGGACACACTCATCTATGACTGTTTATAACGTACGTGACAGCTGTGGTGTATTTGTTTTGATCCTCTGATGAGTCCTTCAACATGGCCTTGCCCTCCAACTTGAAGCAATACCATAACTGTTTCTCTGCCTCCTGCGACCACCTCTTTGATGTCCTTATCTCTGGAGCCTTACTCTGTATGCAGGTAACAGGGCATGCAAATGATCAGATTAAAGTAATCAAATAACATATGCCCCATTTACAATGTAAAGTACAAGTATAAAGCTTGAGGACTTCTATAAACTGAGCCTCAACACTGAATTATGGAAAACTACAGTCAGTGGCCATTTTATTAGGTACATCCACTCTTTAATGCAAATATCTCATCAGCCAATCATGTGGCAGACATGGTTAAGAGGTTGCTGTTCAGACCTAACATCAGAATGGGAAAGAAATGTGATCTCAGTGACGTTGATTGTGGAATGATTGTTGGTGCCCAATAGTCTGGTCAGAAACTGCTGATCTCCTGGGATTTTCAGTCTTTAGAGTTTACAGAGAGCGTCTAGCGAGCGGCAGCTCCGTGGGCAAAACTGGCTTGCTAATGAGAAAGGTCAGAGGAGAATGGCCAGACTGGTTCAAGCTGACAGGATTTTAAATAACCACGCATTGCAACATTGGTCTCTGAACACACATTGAACTTTGAAGTTGATAGGCTACAGCAGAAGACCATGAACGTACATTCAATGGCCACTTTATTAGGTACAGTAGAGCCTAATAAAGTGGCCATTGAGTGTATATCCTATATTTGCACCAGCTATGAAGTGATTGTTTTGTCAACTGGAGGCCAATCATTTCATTTCAAGGACAGTACTGTATGAGTTCCCAAGGGAGTGTCCAAAACTAATCATCTTCATTAGTGATTTTGCCCCATTAGTGATTTTGATTGCTGACGTTTGTGCAGTTTCATTTGTACTTCCTCATAATTCAGTCTATGCCTGCATACAACAGAATCTGACAAGAATCAGGATTGCACTATTAACTACAAGCAGTATTTGTGCCAAGCACTGAGAATCTCAATAATCAGAACCAAATTCCCCACTAAAATTCTGAATCACCTATGGCTTGAAAATTTAGTTGGATTAATCACACAAGTACAGTGGAATTGAGAAGTTAAGAGGCAAGGCATACTGCTGTGACTCCCCTCCAATGTTCCCTCTAATTTGTAATGACCAGTGTGTGCAAAAATCACGTGCTGTGTATTTTTTTGCCCAGTGAAAACATATGGGCACCAAATTTTTAAGTGGGAGTAAACCTGAAGCTATTCCGCTTTAAATAAACTAGCAGTTCTTTTATGCTTCATGCCCTTTGCTTCTTTGGAATTTGACATACTGAATCAATAATTTCTTCAATAAAAACAGTTTAAATAAGCCAGTTCTAAAATCTGCAGAAAATCATCGCAAATTCCACATTGTCAATACCGTCTGCATCAGAAACTGGAAAAAGGAAATATGATTCTATAGGATCATGAAATATACTTAATATGTCAACGAGGTAGAGAGTGAGAACCTTCTGTGCACAGTTTACACAAAGGGTGGGGAAGAGGTATAGCCCCACACTGTTACTAGTAAAAACACCATCCCCTTCTCTCAGTTCCTCCATTTCCACAGCATCTGCTCTCAGGATGAGGTTTTTCATTCCAGAACAAAGAAGATGTCCTCCTCCTTTAAAGAAAGCTGCCCTCAACTGCATTTCTTCCATTTAACGCATATCCACCCTATCCTCTCGCCACCCTACCAGGGCTAGGGTTCCTCTTGTCCTCACCTACCACCCCACCAGTCTCCGCAATTTCTGCCATCTCCAATGGGATCCCACCACCAAGCACATCTTTCCCTCTCTCCCACTTTCTGCTTTCCACAGGGATTCCTCCTACACGACTCCCTTGTCCATTCATCCCTCCCCACTGATGACTCTCCTGGCACTTATCCTTGCAAACAGAACAAGTTCTACGCCTGACCCTACACCTTTTCCCTCACTACCATTCAGGATCCTAAACAGTCCTTCCAGGTGAGGTAACACTTCACCTGTGAGTCTGTTGGGGTCGTATACTGTGTCCTGTACTCCCAGTGTGGCCTCCTGTATATTGGTGACCCCCAATGTAGATTGGGAGACTGCTTCGCAGAGCACCTACACTTCATCTGCCAGAAAAAGCGGGATCTCCCAGCGGCCACCCATTTTAATTCCACTTCCCATTCTCATTCCGATATTTCAATCCATGGCCGCCTCTACCGTTGCGATAAGGCCACACTCAGGTTGGAGGAACACCACCTTGTATTCTGCCTGGGTAGCCTCCAACCTGATGATGTGAACATCAGTTTTGCGAGTTTCCAGTAATGCCCCCTTCGCACCATTCCCCATTCCCCTTTCCCTCTCTCACCTCATTTCCTTGCCTGCCCATTGCCTCCCTCTGGTGCTCCTCCCCCCTTTTTCTTTCTTCCATTGTTTTCTGTCCTCCCCTATTAGATTCCCCATTCTCCAGCCCTGTATCTCTTTCACCAATCAACTTCCCAGTTCTTTAGTTCATCCCTCCCCCTCTCGGTTTCGCCCATCACCTTGCGTTTCTCCCTCCCCTCTGCCCACCTTTTAACCCTACTCCTCATCTTTCTTTCTCCAGTCCTGATGAAGGGTTTCGGCCCAAACTGTCGACTATTTACTTTTTTCCATAGATGCTGCCTGGCCTGCTGAGTTATTCCAGCATTTTGTGTGTTGCTTGGATTTCTAGCATCTGCAAATTTTCTCTTGATTGTGCACAGTTTAAATTCTTTTGTGCGCTAGAAGCAAAAGATGTGTGTGTGCACACCTTAGAGGGAATATTGCTCCCCTCCTGCATTTCCACCATCTTTCCACACATTGTAAGACTGCAGCATGATAGTTTACCCCTCAGTTACCTAGAGCTCCAATACCACTTGACAAGCTTTCCAAACAAAGCAGTCCCCATTACTGGCACTCAATCTGGCATTCTGAACATTCACTATCACAACTGACCCAATATGGTTATACTGTTTATTATCTACAAAATGTCTATCAGTAACTTGCTGGCATTCCATAGTACCACCTTCCAAATCCTGAAAGAGGAAGGGCAGAAGGGTATTAGGAATGCCACCACCTGCAAGTTCCAGTTAAGATCACTCCCTTTTTAAAAAAAAATGCATCAATATTCTATGGCCTAGATCCTGAAGCTCTATACAGAATACTTACACCACAAAGACTGCAGCAGTTCAGAAGGGCAACTCACCATTATCAGTTATAAACACCGGACCTGTTAATATTTCTCACATACCAGATGCAATTTCACATCTTCCTTTTCTGCATTTGAAAACTGTTGCAAAATTTGCTGATAGAATAGCATGGAATGACTATGATAATGATCCAAAGATTCAAAGTACTTTTATTATCAAAGAATGTATAAACTATACAATCTTGAGATTTGTTTGCTTACAGATAGCCACAAAGTAAGAAACCCTAAAGAACCCAATAAGAGACCAATACCTGATGCACAAGATAAAAAAAAACAAATCATGCAAACAATTGAAGCGAACAACAACATTCAAATCAATTCAAGTCCTCAGATCCCTGGTGTAGACCCAAAGCTTCACTTATCAGTTTACCATATTAGCGGGCAATGGAGCACAATGAAAGAGGAGGTTGAGCAGTGCATGGCAATTTTGCTGACAACACTGATGATAATCATTGCATACTGTAGCAGTATGTTTTGATGCCCAAAAACCAGCCATTTTCATACATGCCTGAGTGGTAGGAGTGGGTGGAGGAGTTTCTAGTTCTCCTGCTCCAATGGCTTTCAAGAAACGGATCATGTGACGGCAAAGATCCCATTTTCCTTGTTCTAGAGCTGTGTTGAAAAGCAGTGTTGCATGCTGTCTGCTAACAGCAGGGACTTCCATGTTCTACCAGGAGAAAGAAACAGTGGTAAAATTATGCAAACAACACAATATTTCTGTGGACTTCATTGCTATATGCTTTAATTTTATATTGAGTCTTTAGGCAATATGATTTTTATACAAATAAATATCTAAAATTCAGGTTAAAATGTACAGCAGGTGTGGAATGTACAAAATAGCCAAAATCAGCCAATAGGAAGCTGACAGGTTAATAGACAAATATCATAAAAACAACGTATATGAGAATGGAGATGTCCTGACAATATTTTCAGAAAAATGTGTACGAAGAAAAATACAACATCTCATGCTGTTACCTGGTTGCCAGCACACTAAACATGTCATATTCACTGCCTATCCATTATGTAATTTACTGTATAAAATATCCCCAACACTAAGTACTGTAAGATGTCGTTTCATTTATACCTCTGATTTTCATATAACATTCATTTGCAACAATCATCATAGCAACCAACACTATTTATTTTACCATAAGGCAAATGTAATGTTATAATCATTTTGAGAGGACTACAACATAAAAACAAGGATATAATGTGAAGGTTTTATAAGGCACTAGTGAAGCCCCACTTGGAGTACCGAGAGCAGTTTTGGACTCCATATCTAAGATGTGCTGACATTGGAGAGGGTTCAAAGAAGGTTCACGAAAACAATTGAAAGGCCTATCACATGAGTATTTGATGGCTTTGGGCCTGTACTCGCTGGAATTTGGGCCTGTACTCACTGGAATTTAGAAGAATGGGTTGGGGGTGGGGGGGGGGTTCATAAGATCATAAGGCATAGGAGCAGTCTTGGACCATTTAGCCCGCTCCGCCATTCAATCTATTGAATGGTGTGAAAGGTTACGGGGACAAGGCAGGAGAATGGGGTTGAGAGGGAAATGGATCAACCATAATCAAATGGTGGAACAGACCTGATGGCCGTATGGCCTAATATTGTTCCTAGGTATTATGGTCTTTGATTATTTTTTTGGCTCCATCAAGAACTTGTGAAGAATGGATTAATTCTTAATTCCACTGAAGATCAAAGTGAAAGAAAAGCAAAAGCATATTTACCAACAACAACAAAAAACAAGGATGTTGGAGACATAGTTGTGATAAGGCTATGGAACTAAAAGTTTCAAGGAAAGTGGACTGATCAAAACGAGTAAAGCTATAAAGATACAAGGCTTGAATTGGGGAACTTTGCCTATTCATTGTCAGTTCATTTGGTAAGAAACAAAATTTAAATAATGCACACATGAATTACGACAATTATTCAAATGAATGTTATTCTCCTGTCCCTACTTTCAATGCTTTTAAGTGCTTAACGAAACATACACAAAGTTCGCTTGTTTGATTTGTCAGATGTTTTCTGCTCTTTAGTAATAATGTTTAACATCATGATGCTTAACTATGAAAGCAAACTTCAATGAAAATCACCCATTTGGAAGTAACCCAAGAACAACTTGGTGCAGCACCATGAAGAGCGAGCTCTTGAGAAACATGAACAGAGTCATTCATCCCTTTAAGTTAATACCACTTAATATCCCTGTATTTCATACGTCTGCCAGTCTGTGCCTTGAACATACTTAATGGTTCTGCCTTTGGATCTTTCTTGGTAGAGAGTTCCAAAGTTTCACCACCTTCAGAGAAGAACCCCACCCCCCCCGCCACATCTTTGTTTACCACTTTTTCTGATAATCCCTAGATTTAGAACACCCATGAGAGGAAAGATCTTTTGAGCAACTATCCTGTCAATCCATTTCAAAATTTTACACATTTCAACAAGATCAATTCTTGCTCTAATGGTGAACCCTTCCTCATGTCAGCATCTTTGTTCCACAAAGCAACTTACTGAATTTTCTCTGCACTGCCTCGAAAACAATTATCATTCTTTCAACAATGAGACCAAAACTATACTTGAGGTGCAATCTTACTTCTAAAGTTACATCCAACTGTTTTACTTGTCTATTCTATATCCAAATCAACAAAGGCCAACAGTGCATTAGGTTTTCCCAATTGTCTGTTGTGGCAATTTTAACATTATATATTTCATGTACTTTTCTGCCTTCCTCCTTTCTTGAATAGAGATGTTGCCTTTGTGGCTTGCCAATCATGGGGCCTCTCCACAATGCAGGGAATCTTAGTAGATTAAAACTGGATCTCTCTTGGGGTGCTAGATGGAGTAGGTCGCATTTTGGCTTTGCTCCGTTCATTTTTCAATCTTTTTACCATGCTTTTACTATCTATATCAAAGTGTTTATAACACCTTTATATGCTTGAATTTTGATTTTTAATCGATGGAAATGTCTACCAGAGGGAAAAAGGCATTAACTGAAGGCAAGGAAGCCGGTAATGGAAATGGAAAGAAAGCTGGTGTTTTTGAACTTACTTTGGAGGCTATCTTGAAGCTCCTAGATGATAAATTCCATAAAAGATTTGCTACTTTGGAAGTATTGTTACAGGAGATCGAAGGTAGATTGGCAGTACTTAAGCGGGAGAGCGAAAAACTACAACAAATTTCTGAACTCATTGAAGCTGGGAGACAGAGAGATCGCAGGCTCAATCTATTGAAAAAGAAATTAACTTTGACCACTCAAACACTGAAACAGTATAAAGTTAAGACTATTGACTTGGAGAGTCGTAGTTGGAGACAGAATTTGCGAATAATAGGACTCAGTGAAGACGTTGAGAGCAGTGACCTTACTAAATTTTTTTCCTCAATTTTTAATGGAGGTGTTCGGTTCCAATGTTTTTTCTTCTCCCCCTATACTCGATCGCACTCACTGGTCTTTAAGGGTTAAACCCCCTAAGTTTTAAACTGGTGGTGTCCGAGTTGTATCAAAGAAATTTCCAACCAGCTCTGCTATTTCCAAGGGTTGTTCTGCCTGATAAATCGCATAAATGGTTTAAATCCGTGGATGAAGCATATCAATGACTTGAGGATCAAAGTCTGAGCTCAGATGTCTAATAAACTTGCTGTTTCTTCATGTTTGTATTCATTTGACTTATAAACTGGTGATGTCTGAACTCTATTAAAGAAAGTTCCAAACAGTTCTGCTATTTCCAGCTCGCCTAAGGGTTGATCTGCCTGATAAATCACGTAAATGGTTTAAATCCGTGGATGAAACTCATCAATTCCTTGAGGATCAACATTCGATCTCAACTGTCTAATAAATTTACTGTTTTTTCATGTCTGTATTCATTTGTTCGTAAGTTAATAACCAGTTCATAGATTTAGACTTTTAAAGTTCGAAGAATTTTGCCCTTGGTTTGATAATGCTCCTACTTTGTTTTGGCGTATGGATATTTATCATTCTTTTATGTTAAAGTTCCTTTTTCTTTCTCTCCCTTTAGTATTTTATTCTATTATTTTCAATTGTTTTTGAAAATAATTAAGAATCTGATTTGGTGATTGATTTTTTTCTTGAAATATTAATTAGATTGTATTTTGTTTCACTTTCCAAGATCTTACCTTTCAAAATGTTTTGCAAACAGCTGTTTTTTTAACATTTGTTTGGTGCATGTTATGGCATTCTCTTCTCAATGTTTTGACTGCAGGTGGCGGTTTGAATTCCCTTTTCATTGGAGACTTGCCTTCAAGAGAGATGGGGGTAGGGAAATGTCTAGATAACTTTCCGGCTGTCTATTGGCCAGTTTTCGGGCTTTTTTGGGTGGGGGTGGGGTTATTTTTAGTTTGATTTTTTTTCATCTGGGCTGATCCGAAACTACAAATATGTCTGAATTGTCGTAACTTCCGGTTCCTCTTTAAACCTTTAACCTTCTTCCTGATTCATGAGTTTCCTACGCAGTAAGGTTAACCCTTTACACACCATATGGTTTATTAAAGTACAATGGATAATATTATTAACTTTGTTTCATGGAATACGAATGGTTTGAATCATCCAATTAAACGAAAGAAGATTTTAAAAGTTTTTCATAGATTGAAGGCCCAGATTATCTTTGCTCAGGAGACTCTTGTAAGGAAGGAGGATAATCAGCGTTTTTTTTTAGGTTTTGGAAAGACAATAATTCACTCTAATTCACAGGCTAAAGTGAAAGGTGTCTCTATTTTTATAGATTCCTCGATTTCATTTGTTCACTATGAAACAACTTCAGACCCGAATGGTAGATTTCTGTTAATTACTGGTTTACTTTATAACCAAAAAGTTGTTATGGTTAATATCTATGCACCAAATACCGATTATCCTGAATTCTTTAAGCATTTATTTGCATCTCTTCCTAATTTAAATGAATATACATTGATAATGGGCGGAGATTTTAACTGTTGCCTGAATCCCTCGATGGACAGGTCTGGGCCCAGTCAGGTACTTCCAAACAAATCCGCTATTTTTATGAATTCCTTTTTAGTTGACTCTGCAAATTTAGAAGTTTGGAGGTTTTTATATCCTAACGATATAGAGTTCTCATTCTTTTCTCATGTGTATCATAATTACTCCAGAATTGACTACTTTTTCATTGACTCTCGATTAGTTTCATCTGTTACAGCCTGTGAGTACGATGCAATTGCCGTCTCTGATCATGCGCCCCTGAAACTATCAATCAAATGAACTGATTTCAGTGCCAGACAATGGCGGTTCAATTCTACTCCGCTTCAGGACTTAAATTTTGTTAACTTTATTAAAGAACAGATTGCCTTTTTCTTCTCAACTAATTTTACGGAAGAAGTTTCCAGTGGGATATCATGGGACACTTTTAAAGCATATATCCGTGAGCAAATTATTTCATATTCTGCTGGATTGAAAAAATGAATTAATAATGAAATACGTATATTGGTTGATAAGATTAAAGAAACTAATAAAAAATATTCTGTTGCTCCTAATTTGGAGCTTTACAAAAAGAGAGTTGAGCTTCAGATGCAACACAGTTTGTTATTAACATCCCCAATTGAAAATCAATGACTTAAATCTAAAAGTCAATTTTATATACATGGTGATAAATCGGGTAAATTACTGGCCAACCAATTGAAAGCTGCTTCGTCTAAACATCAGATTATTAAAGTTTGTAAACGGAATGGTACTATTACGGTTGATCACGATGAAATTAATAATCTTTTCAAGAGTTCTATACTTCTTTATACCAATCAGAATTTCCTGACGATTCTACCATAATGCATGAATTTCTAAGAAAATTGAATATTCCAAAATTACCACTTAATGTTTAACATTAGATACACCTATACCAAAGAAGAAATAAAGAAAGCAATTTCTTTGATGAATTCTGGTAAAGCACAGTAGAATTTAAAAAATATTTTTCAAGTCTACTTTCTCCTTGGTTATGTAGAAATTTTAAGGATTAGGTAAATTACCACAATCTTTTTATGAAGTATCTATTTCTTTAATTCCTAAAAAAGATAAAGACCCCACTGAATGTGCATCATATAGACCTATATCCTTGTTAAATGTGGACTCCAAATTTTTTCCAAAATATTAGCAACTAGATTGGAAAATGTATTGCCACAAATTGTTTCTGGTCACCAGACAGGATTTATTAAAAATCGTTATTCATATTTTAATGTTAGGAGGTTGATGAACATTGTATATACTTCATCATATAAATTGAATCTTAATAAGAGTGAGCTTTTCCATTAAATATGCAAGTTCCAATCTATAGACAATCACCATTTAGACTGGTTACCGATTATTTTACTTATTTGGGTGTAAAAATTACTAAGAAGCATGAGGATCTATTTAAAGTTAACTTTTTACCCTTAATTGATCATGTTAAACAACTGCTTACTAAATGGTCCCCATTGTCCCTATCATTGATTGGTTGAATCAATGCTATTAAAGATGATTATTTTACCTAAATTTCTGTATCTATTTCAGGCAGTACCAATCTTCACCTCTAAATCCTTTTTTGATATTATTGATTCTAAAATTTCTTCATATATATGGCGGAATAAAAATCCTAGATTAAGAAAGAAATATTTACAGAAATCAAAAAAGGATGGTGGTTTGGCATTGCCAAACCTTATATGCTATTTTTGGGCAATTAATATTCGATACCTAACGTTCTGGACGCAAGAACTGGATGAAATTCAATGTCCACGATGGGCGAACCTCGAGTGTGAGTCTCTACACAGGGGCTCTCATTGGCTTCTATTTTAGGGGCTTCGTTTCCCTTTGCACTTACTAAACTGAATAAACAAATGATTAATCCAATAATTAAACATACAATATGAATATGGTTTCAATTTCATAAATTTTTTGGATTGAATAAATTTATCCTATCAAGTCCTATTATATCCAATTTTTTCCTTCCAACCATCCAGAACTGATCAAGCGTTTTCTTTTATGGAAAACGAAGGGAATAATATGTTTTCGTGATTTATTCATGCATAATTGTAATGTCCTTTGTACAATTGTCTGATAAATATAATTTGCCTAGATCACATTTTTTCAGTTATTTACAGATTAGAAACTTTTTGAAGGTTATTTTACCTACTTTTCCGATATCACATCAAATTGAAATTACAGAAATTTTTTTAGGTTTAAACCCCTATCAGAAGAGTTTAATAGCAATTGTATATGACTTAATTACGAAAATACGTTTAGGTATGTCTGATAAAATTAAGAATGAATGGGAAAGAGAACTTCAGGTATCTTTACCCATAGAGAAATGGGAGAAAATTCTCCAACTAGTTAACACTTCTGCAATGTGTGCTGGACACGCTTTGATACAATTTAAGGTGATTCATAGGGCCCATGTGTCTAAGGATAAGTTAGCTCATTTTTATGGTCATATAAATCCTGTCTGTGACAGATGTAATTCTGAGGTAGCTTCCTTAATGCATATGTTCTGGTCTTGCCCTCTTTTGGAAAAATATTGGAAAGACATTTTTGATATTATTTCAGTAGTTTTACGTATTGATTTACAACCTCATCCTATTACTGCAATCTTTGGATTACCAATGATAGACTTTATTCATTTATCCCCTTCAGCTTGTCATTTGATTGCATTTGTTACATTAATAGCCAGAAGATCCATTTTATTTAAATGGAAAGATTCTAATCCCCCTACTACATTTCAGTGGTTTTCCCAAACTATAACATGTTTAAATTTGGAAAAAATTAGGAGTGGTACCACTGAAGAAACTTGGAGAATTTGAAGAAACTTGGAGGCCATTTATTCAACATTTTCATATGATATAAGTTGACCTTTTCCGAATCCTTTTTAATAACTTTTTGTTTGTGTATAGAGGAGTGGAGTTAATGACAAATAATGATCTTAACTGATGAAATGTGGCAGCCCAGTTTCTGTTCTGTTCTGTTTTGTTTTTTTTTTAGTGTAGGGGGTTAAAAACGTTTTTTTTTTGAACCTTTTTCATGTTCAGTTATTAAGAGATTGGGAGGTTTAAATTAAATATGTTACTCGGAGTCTGTGTCTGTATACGTTAACTGTTATTAATGTAATCCCAATCTCTTTGTATCATTATCATTGTTATGTTTATCAATTTGAAACTCAACAAAAAAGATCGAAAAGGAAAGAAAGAAGATTAAAACCAATGCACCTGCAGCCCAAGAGACTTCAGTCATGAGTCCCATTAATTTATCTCATACTTTTTTCCTTAGTGAAAGAAGTTCTAAATTCCTCCCTATCGCCACTATATATTTAGGGTCTTCTATTGTGCAAGATAGTTTGAGCATTCCCATCCTCAGAAAGACAGGCAAAAAAAAGTATTTGCGTCGTCTTCAGCCAGAAATGCTGAAAGGATGACTCATATTGGTCCCTTTGAGATCCACACCTGCATAGAAGTCATCAACCAATTCAATTTACTCTGTGGAACATCAGGAAGTAGCTAAGATACTTGAATCAAAGATACTGGGATCTGACAATATTCTGGAATGAAAATATCTAAGACAGCGGTCCCCAACCACCGGGCCATGGACTGGTACCAGGCCGCAAAGCATGTGCTACCGGGCTGCGAGGAAACGATATGAGTCAGCTGCACCTTTCCTCATTCCCTGTCACGCACTGTTGAACTTGAACATATGGTTGCAAACTGTCCCGTATTTGCCGGGATAACCTGTATATTGGGCTAAATTGGTTTGTCCCATATGGGACCGCCCATGTCCTGTATTTCCCCCACTAAGGTAGAGTGTTCCTATGAAACCTTTCATGCCGAAATGGTGTAAAGCGAAGAAGCAATTACCATTAATTTATATGGGAAAAAATTTTGAGCGTTCCCAGACCCAAAAAATAACCTACTAAATCATACCAATTAACACACAAAACCTAAAATAACACTATCATATAGTAAAAGCTGGAATGATATGATAAATACACAGCCTATATAAAGTAGAAATAATGTATCTACAGTGTAGTCTGGAAGATTAAGCCAAAACCGACTTGTGGGGGGAAAAAAAATCGGCACGTATGCGCATGCGCACGTCATGCATGGGCACACAGGTGCCCGCGCAAGGCTTCATGGTCATGGTAGTCTTTCTTGGGGTAAACACAAGTGTCCCGTATTTGACTGCTACTTTTGTCCCTTATTTGGGAGTGAGAAAGTTGGTAACCCCAACTGTAAAAGACACGTTGAGGTGAGTTTAACCCTACTTGAACACCTCCCCCCCTCCCCCAGTCAGCTGGTCCGCAAGAATATTGTCAATATTAAACCGGTCCGCAGTGCAAATAAGGTTGGGGACCCCTGATCTAAGAACTAAGCTCTAGCACACTTTAAAGTAAATTTCAAAACAACATTGCAAGTATTTTTTTTCCCCTGAACATAATTTTATGAATTAGTACAGACTGACTTCTTACCTGTAGGATGATGAGATAAGATGCAGCAGTGTCCAAATCCTGCGCCAGCAAACACTCCTCAAACAAATCTTTAGGATTACCCACAGCAGCAAATAGGTAATTCCACAAGGCATATTCCGTCTTTCTAGCACAATGAACTACTGTCTGCAGGAAAAGAGGGAATTCAGTAATGAACTTTGCCACAGTTGGAAGCAGTGGGTCAGGAATAGGTTCCCGAGAGGTAGCTTCTTCTTCCAATACTTCGTGAAGCATCAGTTCCAGTACATGAGGGAAATATGGTAATGTGACACAGGACTGAGCTAACAGCAGGGCCTGTTCACCAAGGTTCCTTACGAGAAGCTGGCGAAGAATATGATGGAGGTAGATTTGAGAAGTCCTCTCAACAGTACAAAATGGGAATAGGACTTCCAAAGGTTCTTTTTCACTACTATATACATATAAATTATCATAGAGCACAGTTTCATTCACTGCACCAAGGACAAGGGCATCTTCAAATAAAACAGCCAAAGGATAGATATTGATCTGGAATGGCAACATAATCCGCCTGGATAAGAAGGAATGTGGTTTGCGATTGTCTCGAGGAAAAAGAGGAAGCCAAACTTTCATTCCTGCTTCTCCACAACTGAGCCAGAGAGCTTCGAGCAAATGACGCTTGTGTTTGTTGGATCGACAGGTTGTCCACACACTTTCAACACATTGTGCAAGCACAATGGGAGCAGAGAATGGGAGCTAAAAGATACAAGATGCTGGTCATGAAATTAGTAATAATATCTGTTGTTCTGAACTGATCCAAAATATCTAATCCAGTATCATTTTAGGGTATAATTTATAAAGAAACAAAATATTCAAATACTTAAAGCATTTCTAATAATCTGCATGGTTATTTTTCTACAGTATTTACTTACCAGCTTCCTATGTTTAGAAATACTATCCTTCTCTCGTACCTGAGGACCAGATCGATCCCTCTGTAGCATGATAAGCTGACCTGCCAAATTAAGCATAATGCTTTCTGCAGCAGAGGCCTGAAAGAGAATGTATTAAGGCAAAGGCACTCAGTAAAGTAGGAGTATCTTCAGCTTTAAAAAAAATCAAAAATAAAATCTAGTGTCATTAACTGCTTCCAGTTTCCTTTCTCTATGAATTTCAAATTAATCAGACACCATTTGAAGTAGATAATTAACAACCAAAGGACCTAACACAATGAAATGCTCATCAATCTAATTGTATTTTTTTAAACTACTGATTAATTTCACTATGGAGAGACATTTAAAAAACAAATGGAATTCTTGCTGGCCTGATACAAAAACAGCTTGCACTGTAATACCATTTTCACAAATTTTTGCACTTGCAATTCATTAAATCCACAAATCTAAAGTATAGTTCTCCTATCAATAATAGATACTGTGACATCCAACTTGGCAATCCTTAATGCTTTCACTTGCAATTTTATCACTGCACATATTACAGAAATTGGGGGAAAAGCCATATACCTCCACTCAGTTCTTTGAACAGTACTAACCACTGGCTATTCAGTGCTGCTGGTAATATTAAAAATACAGGATGATACTTTTTCCTTCTGGTGAGGGACATGCAAGTGCTTTGAGAAAGATACAGGCAGCAAATAATTTGACTAGTACAACTCATCTAAGTGTATGCACAATTAACCTGAACAAATTACCATATAAAATAGTAGCATAAGAATCACATATACAGTGACCAATACCTGCTGTGGCATTTTCAAGGTGATGCCGGTCTCTGTTCTCACAGAACTCAAAGTTATTGATACCACAAGTGAAGGATGTGGGATGTAACGTGACATAGATACTTCTTGCAGAATTTGAACACTGGCAGTGGGATTAGGGCTAAAATTTTAAGAAAACAATAAAAGTCAGATTAAAATCAGTGTTATAAGTTCGTGTTTTCTCAAAGTCATCATACATTACAGTTTGTTTTCCTATGTTTAAATTCAAAAACAACTTTAAGTTCAAAACTTAAAAGAAAATTCAGACTAATATTGGGTCAGAGAGTAATTGGGGTTGTTTCATGCTGCCAGTGGACTGCTCTGGTGTTTGCATGCTGTAGGGGAGAAATTTATCCCATAGCCAGGAGTTAGTCTCAAATCTAGCTCTGGAATTAAGGCACTTCACTGCTATTCCCCCCTCCCCCCAGGAGAGGAATAATAAATTGTGGCCTTGCCAGTAATATCCAGATCCCACAAATTTTTTTGCATACGAAACCTATCAAGTACTCTGAAATACACGTTGAAATGGTATTATACATAATTTTCTGAGGACTCACTACAATGAACAATGTTTATTTAATACTCAATTGCAAGTTATTTTTTTTGTGAGCAACTGGGTCTTTCATGTGCTTCCAAGTTTTATTAAAGAGTCCATGTTCTAGGAATTAAAAGCTAACTAACTAATCACATTTCAGCTTAGACCCAACGGAGGTCAAATGTATCCTTCAACATAATTTACTGTTCTATTCTATAACATTCAAATCTAGGTCAGTTTAAGGAAACTAATCCAGCATTACTGTAGTGAGTTGGCAAGGAACTGGCTTGTGAAATCTCATTAGGAAATATGTTCCAGATTTTCCAAAATATTTTAAATGTCTCATTAATAGTTTTATATTTTTTATATTAGTCCTTATGCAAAATATTATCTTCCAAAAAAGGAAAAATATATTCGTTCATTTTGCTCCATTTAAATGGTGGCGTCTGCCCTTAAAAGTATCTTGCTTGATCACTGGATGAGGATTAGCATCTATCCAAATTCAAATGCAATATCTGGACAGAAAACAACAAAGTTCCTCACAAAGACAAAATGAAATTTATTACTATTGATAATTCATAAAAAGCATATCTAAGTATGCAGACAATGGCTGGCTTACTAGTCCTCTTAAGAGAACAAATGTGAGGGCTAAAGGAAGAGAGAAAAATACAAAGAAAACCTATTTTTGAGGTATTTGTTCTGCTTTCAAATGAACTAATGCTCCTAAAGTTACCTGCTCATCTGCTTACAAGAGTTGTAAATTCCAAGAGAATTAGTGCAGCAAGATTTGATGACCACCCAAGCAAAATAATTTAAAAATTAAATTGGGGATTTAAAATAAATTAAGTAGACAAAAGCCAGTGTAATAATTTCATTTCAAAAAACTGCTCATTCTTCATTAATAAGGATCTAACATACCAGTAAATGGCTACACATAGTAAACAGATTATCTATAATTTACAAATTGCTTATTCAGAATAACATGACAGAATTATTCTTAGTCATCAAGCTGAGGCACAGTCACTGAAGTTTACAGCAGATTTGCGTCCCATATATGTGAAGTCAGCTGCATAACAAAGGAATATTCATGAATATGCGAACTTTAAAGAATCTTTAAAATGAATTTAAAATTGCTTAATTTCTAAGATAAATAAGAATGTTGATAATACAGTTTAACTAGAATGTTTTTGTTTTCACTGTGTGGCCCAAAAGCAAAGAAATTTTAAAGCCCCCTTTAAACACTGTCATAGCTTGCATACACTAGGATCTCACTTAATGCTGAATCGTTACAGCACTCTCATTTTTAGAGATCATACATTCACAAGAAAGTACTGCTATGCCAAGAATTTAGTGCAAAACCTTGCCTACATTCCCACAGCAATGAAACCGTGATCTCATTCCCATTTGGTTTGTTGTTGAATAAAGCACTGAGGCAATGTGCAGAGGCTGCTAGCGAGGACTGGTGTTGAATAGTTAGGGCAATTAGTGTAGCAGCTCAAGGCTGAGGTACAGGATTCAGCTTGAACCGTGGCCAGCACAAGAGTGGGCTATTGCTTGGATTTGGCAGCTGCTCATTGATGTCTTGGCAGATTGCCTGGATCATATCACTCATCACTTCCATCATATTGGACTGAATGGAAGCTGGTGTCATCCCTTCACTTGGTTTGGTTGCACAGTGGTTCCCAGCCTGGAGATTTCTGTACATTAACAAGAACAAGCAATGACTGGACCTAACAAGGGCCTGTAGTTACACTGACAACATGATTCAGACTCGAGCACCAAATCTCAGTGCTGAATGGGCAGAACATCTATCTTTAGCCCTCAATAACTAGCTCTTGCATGTTGCCTCAATGTCTCATGCCAAACTGATCCATGCAACAATGAGAATATTGACATTTCAGTGACATGGGAAGCATGAAGATTGAGCCCTCAATCAAGGTCTCGGCACAGCTGTGTGAAAAGCTGGGGAAGATAGGGGTTGCATCTATTTCCAGCATAACATTGCTGTAAGTAATGCAGCTCTACATACATAATACTATAAAGACACTCTTAGTATCCCCTAGCAGAGTTGTTTTTGCTGGCAATGCATCCCGAGTACTATGCAAAATGCCACTTTACTGTGGTTGCACGATCTGGCGAGCTTGCGGAGTAAACACTTTTATGAGTGGGAAGCCCAAATCACAAATCTATATGTCAGAAGTTAACATGCTTTGTGTAAAGCTGTGTTATCTTTTACAGAAAATTAAACTATAATATGGGAGGACCATTTTGGCTACTTACCCATTATCATTCCGATCAATACTGTATAAGCAGATAGAGCAGTCTGCCCTGAACAATATCACCATGTCCCTGAAGACATTTATCAATAAAGTCTCTGCCTGTACTTTGGTAATGTGAGCAAAAACATTGTCCAAGTTGGATGATCGGAGATAAAGTCTTAGCTATTTTGGAAAGAGGAACAGAGTGAATAAAATAATGACAATGCAAGTTCAATATCAAACATTCAGCAAATGTTAACAAAGTTTTCTGTAAAATGGACTGCTGGGAAAATATGGTTTGTTCTGCATGGTGATGTGCTTCTGGAATGATTTTGGAGCTGCACTGACAATTTCCCACCATGCTCTTATATTCCTCACAAGATTCGAACCCCCACCTATTCTTGAAATTCAATGGCATTATTATAACCTCCCTCCATTAACACTGTGGTGTATGAGTGGCCATCATTAACCAGAAAGTTAACTGAAAAAGCCACATTAAATAATGTTGGGAATCTGCAATGGGTGACTCACTTACTGAATTGCCAATATCCTTACATCCTCTACCTTCAGAAAATACACTGCAGCAACTCACCAAGGCTTCTCTGAGAATTCCTTTTAAATCCACATCTTTACTATCTAGAAGGACAAAAGTAATAGACCTATGGAACACCACCAATACCGTATTCTCAGTGAAATTGTGTAGCATCTTTACTTGGCGATACATTGCTGTTTTATATCCACTGGACCTAATCATTAAAGCTCCTTACTTAACAACCCTATGGGAGTACTAACATTAAAAATTACAGCAGTTCAACCACTATCTTCTCAAAGGCAATTAGGTATGAACATAGTCAGCAATGAACTTTAAAAGCCTCGACTGACTCCGATACTCCACAACCAAATCAATAAATGAAGAGTTATTTACATTTTGTAAAACCTGCATGGATGCAAAATATTAAACTGCACTTTTTGCATAAAGTGGCATAATTATTCATCAGATCATTAACACTTTGCAATATAATTTATAATTCTGATGACCAAAAATCCAAATAGTCAAGAGTGATTTCTTTAACATTCCTCATTTCCTCCTTGTTGTTCTCTTACGAGATGCAACTTGTAGAGTTATTAACTTAAAATCCTTTTTTTCTGAAAACTGAAAATTAAAATGAGACACTATTTCAAAATGGAAGGCAGGAAGCAGGTTCAATCAGATTAAATTGGATAATTAAAGGTTGAATTAAAGATTGGTTTGTCTATTATCAGGATTTTGGTAAATACTCAGAATCCTGACCGGAGATTAATAATTATTCATTGCTCTCGATCCAACTCTATTTATACAGTGACTGGGTATGATTGTCAGTACCAACTTCAAAGACCCTTGGACGTTTCAGGGTTTCTCCTTGAATATATCTCTGGAATTAATACTAAAGAGTCTACACATAAAATGGAAACTGCCAACTCATATTTATCTTTTTGAAAATTCATGGATGAGAAAAATGACGAGCAAAAAAGATGGAGAACAGAAGATCTGTGGACATTGATTCTAATTCTAGTCATAGTCATACTTTATTGATCCCGAGGGAAATTGGTTTTCGTTACAGTTGCACCATAAATAATTAAATAGTAATAAAACCGTAAATAATTAAATAGTAATATGTAAATTATGCCAGTGTCAACAGATATTGGTGTTTTAATGCTTTGCATGTCCTTTTGCTTCTTATATTATTTTACAGTGTTAATAACTGAAATAGTTTCAGGCTTCACACACTGTTTTGGCAATATTTTAGAAGGAACTTTTGAGGATTAGTAAAATTGTTGGGCTTAAGACTTATTCTCCTGCAAGGATTTTATCACAACGGGTAAATTGTACTTGGTCATACAAGTCAGATGTTCTTCACTTACCTCCTCTTGTTGGTCAATCAAATTATAACAGGCTAAAACAATGAAGTCATTCCACCATGCCAAACCACCAGTCACTGCCATATTTTGTTCCTAGAGGAAAAAAATAAGGATTGAAATGTTTCATCCGATTCTGGAAGAATTCATTTTATAAAATTATGTCAAATTCTTTTAGATCATTATTGAACCTGATTAAGTAAGCATTTATACCAGAAATACTATATTTAGATATGCATCACCAGATTGCTCTGAATCTTGCCTGAAGTGAGTTTATTCAAAACAATATAGCTAGTAAAGTTTTAAAGATAATTCCAACATTGTTTATAAAAGTATGCATTTCCCCATTTGCAAACATCCATCTCAAACCCTTCAGCTAAGTTCTAAGTTTCAATAAAGATCCTTATATAGAAAACAATCTATCACATCCTGCCAACCTGCGATCTTGCCAAATTTTCAAAAGGTTATGTCCTCTGCCACTCTACCAGTATCCCAGATAAGATAATAATCTTCCTTCTGTCCACAAGCCTTAACTTTAACCTTTCATGAGATATTTTATTAATTTTTTTGGGCAAATCAATATAAATAAAATCCAAATATATTTCCCAGTCTGCTATAATAATTGACTCTTCAAAAATGTTAAATAACTTACTTTAAAAATCTAAGTTGAATTTCTCTCACGGACTGAAAAATTCCAGTTTTATAATTCTTAAATAGATCAGAATAAAATTCCAACATTTATTTTGATATCAAGTACAGTTGCAAGAAAAAGTTTGTGAACCCTTTGCAATTATCTGGTTTTCTGCATTACTCACAAAATATGGTCTGATCTTCATCTAAGTCACAGTAATACAGACACAACCTGCCTAAACTAATAACACAAACAATTGTACACCACATCAATACTGAGTACACTATTTAAATAATCACAGTCTAGGTTCAAAAAAGGATGTGAACCTCTGGGATAATGCCTTCTGCAAAAGCTATTTGGAGTCAATCAATGAGATGAGATGGGAGGTGTGGGTTGTAGAGGTGCCTGCCCTATCAAAAAAGACACACAAAGTCAGGTTACTGACAGAGCCACTCTTATCACGATCTGTTTATGTACACCATGCCTCGATCAAAACAACCTACAGAGGACCTGAGAAGATCTGTGGAGATGCATAAAGCTAGAGAAGCCTACAAAAGCATTTTTACAGACCTGAGTGCTCATCAGTCCACAGTAAGAGAAATTGTCTACAAATGAGAGGAAACTCAGTATTGTTGCTATTCTCCCTAGGAATAGGCATCCTGCAAAGATCACACCAACAGCACAACATGCAATGCTGAAGGAAGTGAAAAAGAACCCAAAGGTAACAGCAAAACACCTGCAGAAAGTTCTAGAACTTGCTAAAGTCTCTGTTCATGTGTCCTCTACAAGAAAAATACTGAACAAGAATGGTGTTCATGGAAGTACACCACGGAGGAAACCACTGCTCTCCAAAAAAAAAACATTGCTGCACATCTTAAGTTGGCAAAAGACCACCTAGACACTCCACAACGCTTCTAGGACAACGTTCTGTAGACAGATGAGATAAAAATTTGAATTTTTTTGGCAGAAATGCACACTGCTATGTTTGAAGGAAAAAGAACACTGCACACCAACACCAAAACATCATCCCAACTGTGAAGCATGGTGGAAGGAGCACAGTGGTTTGGAGCTGTTTTGCTGCCTCAGGGCCTAGACAGCTCGCAATCATTGAGTGAACAATGAATTCAAAATTGTATCAATACATTTTATAGGAGATTGACAGGGTAGTGGTCCATCACCTGAAGCTTAATAGAAGTTGGATGATGCAAGAAGACAATGATCCGAAACACAAATTAGCAATAGAATAGTTTAAAAAGAAAATTTGTGTTTTGGAAAGGCCAAGTCAGAGTCCAGACCTGAAGAGGGCTGTTCATGCAAGGTATCACAGAATATTGATGAACTGAAAACAGATTTGTATGAAGGAATGCTTTAACATTCCTCCTTGTCATTGTGCAAGTCTGATCAGCAGCTACAGGAAGTGTTTGGTGGAGGTTATTGTTGCTAAAAGGAAGCACTACCAGTTATTAAATACAAAGGTTCACATACTTTTTCCAGTCTGGACTGTGAATGATTAAACAATGTGTTACATAAAGACATGAAAAGTACAATTGTTTGTGTGTTATTAGCTTAGCAGATCGTGTTTGTTTATTACTGTGACTTGGTTGAAGATCAGACCACATTTTATGATTAATTAATGCAGAAAACCAGGTAATTGTAAAGGGTTCATAAACTTTTTCTTGTAACTGAATATAATTGTCTGATTTTTCTTATCCTCTTAAAAAGATAATGTACACATTTTTTCAATCTAACTAAACCCTTTACAATTCAAGACAATTTTGGAAAATTATAGTTACATCATTTGCAATGCATCATCAACACCCTTTAAAATTCCCAAATAAGTACCAGTTTTTCCTGGAAATCTGTCTTTAGTGCCATTATTTTCTTCATCAAACTTAGGTAGCTTGTGAATATTTTGGTGGGCTCTTGTTCTTGGCCCAATACCAATTGTCTCAATATTGTGTCTCTACTAAAAATACGGGTATAATGATGTAACATATGAAATCCATAAACATATTCCTTTTTATGGCACTATTTTTGTAATTTATAATAAATACTTATCTTTGCACTCTCCTGCTGCCGCAAAACAAGTTTCACAATATTTAAATCAGTGATAATAAATGTGCTTCCGATCTGTTCTGAAAAGGCAGTAACTGTGTAAAGTTGTCATACCGCATGCAATGACTCATAAAGTGTAATAAACCACACTGTACATTTAAGTTGTGTTAAATTGACGGCATGTGATCACATTAGCACTGGACATGAAAATCAGAACTGAAAAGACTGAAAATCTGTAATCAGAATCATATTTATTGTCACTGATGTCATGAAATTTATTATTTTTGCAGTACCAATACAGTTCAAAACATAAAAATGACGCAGCTGAAATAAATAAATAATGCTCAAGAGGAATATGTGATGGGAGTGTCCATGGACCATTGAGAAATCTGATGGCAGAGGGCAAGAAGCTACAGGTTTTCCCTGCTATCCGAAGGTAGAGCGTTCCTATGACACGGTTCGTAAGCCGAAATGGCATAAAGTGAAGAAGCAATTACCATTAATTTATATGGGAAAAATTTTTGAGCATTCCCAGACCCAAAAAATAACCTACCAAATCATACCAAATAGCACATAAAAACTAAAATAACACTAACATAAGGGTCTCGGCCTGAAACGTCGACTGCGCCTCTTCCTATAGATGCTGCTTGGCCTGCTGCGTTCACCAGCAACTTGATGTATGTATAGTGTAGTTTCACTTAACAGAATCGGGAAGATTTAGCCAAAACCGATTTGTAGAAAAAAATCAGCATGTACACGCATGCGCACACACCTGCCTGCACAAGGCTTCACGGTCATGGTAGTCTTTCTCAGGGTAAACACAAGTTTAAAGCAGGCGGCTTTTTTCGTAAAAGCGAAAATCCTCTTTCGGTTAGCAAAAACTCTTTCATAAAAGCAAAGTGGCGTAAAGTGAACGTTCGTAAAGCGGGAGACACCTGTATTCCAAAATGTTGAGTGTGAGTCTACTTCTTCCCCAATAGTAGTAATAGAAAGAAGGCATGACCTCGATGATCTTACTGAGGGACTGCCATTTGAAGATTAAGTAGTTGCCCAAGCACAAGTCTCCCATATCTATTGATGATTAATGCTGCAACCAGAAGTCAAAGATGATGTTATGCTTAATCCCCGTTTATAATGCCGTAATTCTCAGAATAAAGGATTATTTGTCTGATGACACCAGAGTTGTTAGTATTTTTCCATTGTGACCATTAAAGGCACGAAAACATGAAACTTCTCCATTCTTTTGGTGGTGCTAAAATTTTGCACATAGTCAGCCACAAAATCAGTCTGACTAGTGACTCGAAGGGTCAGCAAAAGGGTGAACTAAGTAGCTAAAATGCATTTTTCTATTTGAATTTTCTAACCTTCTGAACTTTTGTTACCTAATGTCTTAAGCTTAGACTTACAGCTGACAGTGTTTCAAAATCATGATGCAGCACTGAGTGCAGAAAAGTGGAACATACATTGATATGACTTAGTTACTGTCTGTTCTGTGATTAAAAATACCTTGTGCTACTATTTGCTCCTTTTTTTTGCATGGTTAAGACTAAAATTACAAACATCTTGGTTTCTGTGTTGTATAAAAGAAGTAACTTTCCACTGCTTATTTGGAGTCCAGGATGACCTGATTGTGAGACGGACACCCCATGATATATCTCATAAATAATGTGGAGTCTTCTCGGAGTCCGTGTACATTTATTTGATCCAGATAGTTCGGATTAATTTTGCTAACAGTAAGAATTACTTTAAAGAACAGCAGTCAGAGACAGTGAACTAAAACAAGCTAAAATTGAAAAGTGCAGCCATATCTATGGATGGTGGGTGGAGGAGGGGATGAGATTGTGGAGAAGGTAGGCATTACCAGAAATTGTTAGTTTGATATTAAGCCATAAGATGTTAAATGTATCCACATGAAAGAAAGATAAATGGCTAGTCCATGATGTTAAGCCAAGCATCACTGAAGTAACATAGAAAGTTATAAAGAAAATGGCACGGACGGGAGTGGCATGGATAAGTTAAATCTAGAGTCACTGTGACCTACTTTGTGAAGGAATTGTACTTCAGTGAAATACCCAAGGATATCCATGGAAGCACATCTTAACTCAATGTTTTTGGGATGGGCTCAGTAGAATGATTAGCAGGAAAATACAAAAAAAACCTCAAAAATAAGATAGAATAGTAATTCTAAAGACAGCTTACCTGTGTAATATTTCCAAAAAGTTTCCATTTTCTTGTAAACAAAGCGTAGTGTGCAATTCCATATTTGCCTGCCACAGCAACACACTGACCCAGACGATCTATTGCTGTGAACTGAAGAAATAGTGAATGGAATGAAGACTAAAATTAAATTCTAATTAATGAGGTTTCTTGATTTCATAATTCAGTTAACAGGAAAAAAAATCCTCACCTTTATAGGCCAATTACTCTCTAGATAGGTACTGTGGATCTACAAAGAGAGAAAAAAATTACACAAATCTAAATGTTGAAAATCCAATATAGAAATAACTGTACTTAGTACTGTTCCAATGAATCGTTCCCCCAGCAATCAACAGGTTATTTCCCTGTTTAAGACACTAAAAGGATACGAATTTCTCTCATACAGCTCAGACAAGTGAAAACCTCTGCAACATACTAAGCTGAATAGTATCCAAGATGTCATGATTCAGGTCAATGTGAAATGTCAAGACCATTTAATGGGCTTGAAAGTAATATCCAGGTGGTTAATTCAGGACTGCAATGGAGTAACTTTTAATTTGTGCTGTAATTACAATTAGTTTATTATTGTCCCTGTTGCAGTAAGATGTGTTTTAGCTTACCTGTTCATTGAACGCCACTCCCCCACGGGAGGTAAGGATTGGCCCATTGCAGCCCCTCCCACTAGCTTCCATTTAACTGATGATGTCATGGCACTGGTAGCTTAAATCTAGCATACAGTAATCACGCGATCTCTTTTAACTACCGTGTTGCCATGAACCACCAGATAGACGAGGATGCCATGAAAAGAGTAGATAGTGGGAGTGTGCTGCAGTAAAGTGGGTCAGATGCACACTTCAGATAATTTGCCACTGTGTGGTATGTCTAGTGTCTGTTTTGAACTGTAAATCAATTGTTAACTTACTTATCCACAGTGAGTGTCTTCTGAACCCACTTACCGAACCTGCGAACCTGATTTTCCACAATACTCACATGTAAAGAAACAGTGAGTAGCTTTTGTTTGCTTGTCATCCAGAGAGAATATTCCATACAGAAGTACACAACGATAGTCAAAGGAAAACAGAATGCAGAATATGGTGTTACAGAGGAATGCAGTGCAGGTAGACAAAGTAAATTGTGACAAGGTAGATTGGGATATCAAAAGTTTATCTCTTGCATATTAATTGTTAGTGTTAGTCTTTGGTTTGTCCTGTTTTCTGTGATATCACTCCGGAGAAACATGTATCATTCCTTAATGCATGTAGGCATTTCTAAATGACAATAAAAGAGGACTAACTGAAAAATGTTTATCAATTCAAGGGAGCCAAAATGCTGAATTTCAGGCACTGAAAAATTCCCTGTTGTTTTGTCAAAATATTGACTGAAATTAAATGGTACCATGTTGTGGAATACACTATAGTATGTTTCTCATGAATAACAGATCTTGCAATGACTATCAAGTTTAACAAAGGTGTGTGAAGGTCTAAGAACACTGAGGCTGTTTATAAGAAGGGTCAGAGCCGTCTCTATTTCCTGAGGAAACTGAGGTCTTTTAACATCTGCCGGACGATGCTGAGCATGTTCTACGAGTCTGTGGTGGCCAGTGCTATCATGTTTGCTGTTGTCTGCTGGGGCAGCAGGCTGAGGGTAGCAGACACCAACAGAATCAACAAACTCATTCGTAAGGCCAGTGATGTTGTGGGAATGGAACTGGACTCTCTCACGGTGGTGTCTGAAAAGAGGATGCTGTCTAAGTTGCATGCCATCTTGGTCAATGTCTCCCATCCACTACATAATGTACTGGGTGGGCACAGGAGTACATTCAGCCAGAGACTCATTCCACCGAGATGCAGCACAGAGCGTCATAGGAAGTCATTCCTGCCTGTGGCCATCAAACTTTACAACTCCTCCCTTGGAGGGTCAGACACTCTGAGCCGATAGGCTGGTCCTGGACTTATTTCATAATTTACTGGCATAATTTACATATTACTGTTCAACTATTTATGGTTCTATTACTATTTATTATTTATGGTGCAACTGTAATGAAAACCAATTTCCCCCGGGATCAATAAAGTATGACTATGACTATGACTATGTGAATTCAGAAATCATTACCTGTACAATATGCCAATGCCTGTGTCCTAATAAAGTGCTTAAATCCTGAGGAATTAGAATGTCATCTGAAAGAGGATTCTTTTCCCTGACTGGCTGGTGCCCTGAATTTGCTGATGCGGTACTTGAATTCTGATTCTGCAATGCATCACCACAATTCAAATAAAGACGATCCTCCCCTTGCAGAAGTACTTGTTCCTGGTTATTCTGGGGGAAAAATAGATAACAATTGTTAAATATTTGAATTTCCTATTCAGAAAGCTTTTCCCCCAAAGACAGACAAAATAAGGGGGTGCCAAAGTGAAAAATTCAAGATAAATTTGTTATTAATCACGAGTTAAGAAACACAAACCAAACTAAAGATCAAGCTTATTCTACTACTCAATATCATCTAACATCCTTGATAAATTTACTCTCTGATCATCAGACCCTGTTAGTGTTCAAAGTTCTATCCAACTCTACCCTGAATGCCCGACCCAAAGGTAAAAAATTCAGAAAATTTACAACCCTCTGTAGTAAGAAATTCTCAATTCAGTCCTAAATAGCTGACATCTTAGCCTGAGACTCTCATCTTATTTAGGGCTCTCTAGCTGGTGGAAACAATATTGCAGCATTTACACAAGCTTCCCACTATACATTTCAAATGAGCTCTACATAATTTTTTTCTGAAAGCAGGCCAATCTTAATATCTTCCCTAAAATAATATTCCCAGTAATAAATCCAGAAAATTCTTGATCCAAGGGAAGTACAGATATTTTGACATAGGCCAAACTTGCATACATTTCAGGTGCCTTCAGCAAGAACGTTTTAACTCATGGTGAAACAAAATTGATAGAAATTTTGTTTCTAAGTTAGTATGTAGAACCTACCATCAGCATTGAACTGTTCAAACATACTGTAAGTTGAAAAAGGAAACTTTAAGCATTTGATTATGCAAACATAAGTTTCTCTTCTGGATTCTATGCCTTGTCTGGTTCCACCCTCAAAACCTTTTAAAAATAGTAAATAACACAAGGCTACATTTTGGAATGCTAATAAGCTGAAACATTTTCCACCAAAACTTCTAGGTTATGGATATTAGATTCAACTTTATTGTAATATAGATATATTATAGATATAATATAGATTGTTGTTATAGATATACAGATATCAAACATACAGATGAACTATACAGATATCAAACATACCTACACTATATAGCTCATGTTCTTATAATCAGGAAAACAATGTGAAGATAGTACAATCGACTGGGAAGGTCAATTTTGGACTATAAAATAACAAGGGTCAAAGTCTGGCCACTCGCAAGGAACTTCAGGCAGAATTGATGGCATGTACAGAGATAAAATGTGAGAAATATTTGAAGGCAAATAATAGCTTGCAAAGGTAACTTTGTAGAGTTGACCATTTGTACAGAGAAAGAGAGTGAAAGTCAAGGTGGGTGGAGATAAATATATACCATATATAGAGGTCAGTTATGGATTAAGGCTGTAAAAGGATAACACAATAATCACTGCATGTAGTATTTTACATAAAATTATACAGCACAGAAACAGGCTATTCAGTATCCCACATTTCTGCTAACCGCCAACTTATAATAAACCCATTTATTAGCACTTGATCCATAACTTGTTCTTTGGTGATTCAAGTGCTTGTCTAGATAATTGTTAAATGTTATAAAAATCTGTATCTCCACCACCTTCTCTGGCAATTCTTCATCAGATCACCTAAAAACCTCTTACAACATAAAATAAACATATGCCCTCAACATTTAGACAACTCTGCTAAGGAATAAAGTTACTACTAACTTCACTTTCCTTGTTCCTAAACATATTGTGTTTCTCTATTCAGTCACCATTAGTTTCCTCTGTTGCACGGAAAATAAACTCAAGTTATTCAGCCTCTTCATACCTGAAACATACCATCCCATTTCTGGTGAATCTCTTTGTACCCTCTCAAAAACAACAATGTCCTTTCTATACTTTTGGGATAGAACTCCAGTTATAACCGTACCAATGTTTCTCTTGCTCAAAAATCTCTCAGACCAAAAATCTTTGGCCTGGCATATCAAAGCAAGTATCCTATATGCCTCCTCCACCATCTTATTTGTACCCATGTATCAGGAATCCTTAGACTTGTACCCCAGAAATATTCTTTAATGCTCGCAAGGGTTCTGCTATTTTGTACACTTTATCCTTATCAATCTGCACAAAGTATACCATCTTGCATTTACAATGGCTAAATTCAATATTACATTGTTCTGCTCATTTTTATGCCTGATTAATAGTGTCCTGCAGCTGAAGAAAATCCCAACCATCAACAACGGGGCGGTGTTATTCTGCGATATTTAACGAGTTACTTCACATGGATGGGTTCAAAAGGTACAGCTGTCTGAACAAAGACTGGCCCCATTTAAACAGTGGTCCTGGTGAATTTGAGGATGGCACAGGAACTGTGTGAGACAGACACCGAATACACTGGGATTTCCAAATAGTTATCAGATTATCAGAACTTTCTTGTAGCTCAGGGGTCAGTATTGAGCCATAGGACTTCCTAAAAACAATTAATTGATTCTTTCTACAGAACTAAATTTAGATTTGAACAGAATACATTTATCTCCAACTATGTGAATTTTGTGAAATAGAACAAATGCCATGAAATAAATTTGTAAATGGCACAAGTCAGTTTGATCAGAAACTTACAATTTGAGGTAAGAAAAAGAAAAGTCCCTCTGCAACTGGATCCTTCACTTCCTTACCAGAAGACCACAGTCTGTGCTGATAGGAAATAATGTCTCCACCTCAAGGATATGTACTTAGTCCACTGCTCTGCTCCACTCTGCTCTACTCTTCTCTACACCCATGACTGTGTGACTAGGCGCAACTCAAATGCCATTTATAAATTTGCTGACGACAAAACTATTGTTGGCAGAATTTCAGATGGTAATGAGAAGGTTACAGGAGCAAGACAGATCAGCTGCGTGAGTGGTGTCGCAACAACAACCTTGCACTCAGTATCAGTAAGACCAAAGAATTGACTGTGGACTTCAGAAAGGGGAAGATGAAGGAACAGACACTAGGTTTCATCGAAGGATCAGAAACGGAAAACATGAGCAATTTCAAGTTCCTGAGTGTCACCATCACTGGGCCCAATATATCAACATAGTTACAAAGAAGGCCTGACAGCGATAATATTTCATTTGGAGTCTGAGGAGATTTGATATGTCACCAAAGATACCCTCAAATTTCTATAGATGTACCATGGATGGCATTCTAACTGAATGGATCACTGTCTAGTAATTGGGGGGGGGGTGCATTGCATAGGGTCGAAATAAAGCTTCAGAAAGTTGTAAACTCAGCCAGCTCCATCATGGGCACTAGCATCCAGGACATCAAGGAGTAATGCCTCAAAAAAAAGGCAACATTGATCATTAAGAGCCCCCCATCACCTGGGACATGCCCTCTTCTCATTGCTACCACCAGGGAGAAAGTACAGGAGCCTGAAGGTACACAGTGAGTTCGAAATAGCTTCACCTCTGCCATCAGATTTCTGAATGGACACTACCTCGCTACTTTTTTTGGCACTATTTATTTAATTTAACCTTTTACATATTTATATACACTTCTTACTGTCAGTTACAGTTTTATCATGTATTGCATCGTACTGCTGCCATGTAACAACAAATTTCATGACATACGCCAGTGATATTTGACTGGGAATCCCGTGATATAAAAGCACTAGATGGGATAAAGTTTGGCAAATGGGTTCAGAAAAGTTTCCTTCATTAATACGTAGTAGTCCCAATGAGACAGCAAGCGATGCTGCTATTAGGGAATGAGACAGGGCAGGTGACAGAAGTTTGTATAAGGGAATACTTTGCATCCAATGACCACAATGCCATTAGTTTCAAAGTAAACATACAAGAAGCTAGGTCTGGTCTGTGGGTTGAGATTCTAAATTGGATTAAGGCCAATTTTGATGGCATCAGAAATGATCTGGGAAGCGTGGATTAGGACAGGCTGTTTTCTGGAAAAGGTAAACTTTGTAAGTGGGAGACCTTCAAAAATGAAATTTTGAGAGTACAAAGTTTGCAAGTGCCTGTCAAAAAAGGTAAAGATAACAACTGCAGGAAACCTTTGACTTCAAGAGATATTAAGGCACTGGTTAAGAGAAAAAAATAAGGAGATGCATGGCAAATACGGGCAAGAAAGAATAAATGAGGTGCTTATGGAGTACAAAAAATGCACGAGAACACTTAAATAAATCAGGAAAGCTAAAAGAAGGCACGAAGTTGCTCTTGCGGACAAGGTGAAAAAGAATCCTAAGGGATTCTACGAATATATTAAGAGCAAAAGAATCGCAAGAGACAGAACTTGGTCCTCTGGAAGACCAGAATGCTAATCCATGTGTGGAGCCAAAACACTTGGAGGAGATCTTAAAAGAATTCTTTGCATCTGTATTTACTCAGGAATCAGGCAGAGTCTATAGAAGTGAGGCAAAGCAGCATCAACTTCATGGACCCTGCACAGATTACAGAGGAACAGGTGTTTGGTACTTTAGCAAGGCATTTGGCAAGGTTCCACAAAGGAGGCTGCTCAAGAAAGTTCAGTCACTTGGTATTCAGGATGAGGTATAAAATTGGATTAGACATTAGCTTTGTGGGAGAAGTCAGAGAGTGGTTGGAGAGGCTTGCCTCTCCGACTGGAGGCCTATGACCAGTGGTGTGCTACAGGGATAGGTGTTGGGTCCTTTGTTGTTTGTCATCTCTCTCTGGATAATGTGGTTAACTGGATCAGCAGATTTGCAGATGACACCAAGATTGGGTGAAGTGGACAGTAAAGGCAGCCATCATCGTTTGCAGAGAGATAGGCATCCGCTGGAAAAATGGGCTGGGGAAAAAAACACAGATGGAATTTAATGCAGACAAGTGCAAAGGGATCTGGGAATACAGGTCCATAATGCATTGCAAGTGGTGTCACTGGTACAGTGGTGCTAGGAAGTTTGTGAAGCCTGTAGAATTTTCTCCATTTCTGCATAAATATGACCTAAAACGTGATTAGATCTAGTAAGTCCTAAAACTAAATAGAGAGCCCAATTAAATAAATAACACAAAAACATCATACTTGTTCATTTATTGAGAAAAATGACTGAATATTACATTTGTTGGAAAAAGTATCAGAACCTTTGTTTTCAGTAACTGGTGTGTCTCCCTTGTGCAGCAATAACTTCAACCAAACGTTTGTGGTAACTGTTGATCAGTCCTGCACATCGGCTTGGAGGAATTTTAGACCAGCCCTCCTTACAAAACTGCTTCAACTCTGGGATGTTGGTGGGCTTTCTTGCATGAACTGCTTGCTTCAGGTCCTTCCACAACATTTCTACAGGATTAAGGTCAGGACTTCTGACTTGGCCATTCCGAAACAAATATTCTTCTTTTTAAACCATTCTGTTATTGATTTACTCTTGTCATTCAGATCATTGTCTTGTTGCATTGTTTAACTTCTATTAAGCTTTAGGTGACTGACTGCTACTCTAACATTCTCCTGTAAAATGTCTTGATACAACTTTGAATTCATTGCTCCCTTCAACGATTGCAAGCAGTCCAAGCCCAGAGGCAGCAAAGCAGCACTAAATCAGGATGCTCATTCCATCATGCTTCACAGTTAGGATGGGGCTTTGGTGTTTGTGTACAGTGCCCTTTCCCCTCCAAAATGTTCAACTTTTGTCTCATCTGCCCACAGAATATTGTCCCAGAAGCATTGTAGAACACCCAGGTGGTCTTTTGCAAACTTGAGATGTGCAGCAATGTTTCTTTTGGAGAGCAGTGGTTTCCTCTGTGGTGTCCTTCCATGAACATTATTTGTGTTTAGTGTTTTTCCTATAGTGGACACATAAACAGAAACTTTAGCGAGTTCTAGAGATTTATGCAGGTCTTTTGCTGTTATTCTTGGGTTCTTTTTCACCTCTTTCAACATTGCACGTTGTGCTCTTGGTGTGATCTTTGTAGGATGCTCACTCTTATGGAGGATAGCAACAGTACTGAGTTTCCTCCATTTGTAGACAATCTCTCTTACTCTGGACTGATAAACACTCGGGTCTTTAGAAATGCTTTCGTATCCTCTTCCAGCTTCATGCATCTCTACAATTTTTCTTCTAAGGTCCTCTGCAAGTTGTTTTAATTGAGGCATGGTGCATATAAACAGATCTTTCTTGAGAAGAGCAGGCTCTGTCAGTAACTAAGTCAGGTTCTTTTTTTTTATATATAGGGCAGAGCACCTCTACAACCCACACCTCCAATCTCATCTCATTGGTTGGAACACCTGACTCCAAATAGCTTTTGTGGAAGGCATTAACCCAGAGGTTCACATACTTTTTACTTTGAACAAGTACATTTTCTCAATAAATGTACAAGTATAATGCTTTCTGTGTCGTTTATTTAATTGGGTTCTCTTTATCTCGTTTTAGGACTTGCGTGAAGACGTGACAACATTTTAGGTCATAGCAGAAAAAGAGAAATTTCTACGGGGTTCTTAAACTTTCTAACACCACTGCAGATAGGGTTGTAAATAAAGCTTTTGGCACAATGGCCTTCATAAATTGAAGTACTGAGTACAGGAGATGAGATATTATGTTGAAGTTGTATAAAATGTTGGTGAGGCCTAACTGGGAGTATTGTGTGCAGTTCTGGTCACCCACCTACAGGAAAGATGTAATCAAGATTGAAAGAGTACAGAGAAAATTTACAAGGATGTTGCCAGGTCTGGAGGACCTGATTTATAAGGAAAGATTGAATAGGCTGGGACAGTATTCTTTAGAACGTAGAGACTGTGAGGAGATTTGATAGAGATATACAAAATTATGAGGGGTATAGATAGGGAAAATGCAAGCAGGCTTTTTCCTATGAGTTTGAGTGGGACTACAACCAGGTAATGGGCTAAGGATGAAAGGTGAGGAGTTTAAAGGTAACATGAGGGGAATCTTCTTCACTCAAAGGGTCTTAAGAGTGTGGAATGAGCTGCCAACACAAGTGGTGCATGCAAGCTCTATTTCAATGTTTCAGATAAGTTTGGATAGGTACAGTTGTAAGAAAAAGTTTGTGAATCCTTTGCAATTATCTGGTTTTCTGCATTAATTACTCATAAAATGTGGTCTGATCTTCAACTAAGTCACAATAATACACAAATACAATCTACCTAAATTAATAACACACAATTGTACTATTTCTTGTCAATATTGAGTAAACCATTCAAACAATCACAGTCTAGGTTCAAAAAAAGTATGTGAACCTCTGAAGTAATGCCTCCTACAAAACCTATTTGGAGTCAGGTGTTCCAATTAATGAGATGAGATTGGAGGTGTGGGTTGTAGAGGAGCTCTGCCCTATAAAACAGACACACAAAGTCAGGTCACTGCTCTTCTCAAGATCGATCCGTTTATGTGCACCATGCCTTGATCAAAACAACCTTCAGAGGACCTTAGAAGAATTGTAAAGATGCTTGAAGCAGGAAAAAGCTACAAAAGCATTTCTATAGACCTGAGTGTTCATTAGTCCACAATAAGAGAAATTGTCTACAAATGAAGGAAATTCACTACTGTTGTTACTCTGCTTAAAAGTGGACATCCTGCAAAGATCACACCAATGTGCAATGCTGAAGGAGAAAAAGAATCCAAGGGTAACAAGCAAAAGACCAGCTGAAAACTCTGGAACTTGCTCATGCAATGCACACACAAAATGCTTAATGAACCCAGCAGGCCAGGCAGCATCTACAGAAAAAGAGATTAGTTGATGCTTCAGGCCGAAACCCTTCATCAGGACTGGAAAATAAGAAGATGAGGAGCCCAGTAAGAAATTGGGGGGTGGGTGAAGAAGACCAGCAAGGTAGGTGAAACCGGGTGTGGTGGTGGTGGGGGGTGGGGGGAGAGGATGAAGTAAAGAGCTGGTAAGTTGATTGGTGATAGAGATACAGGACTGGAGAAGGGAGAATCTGACAGGAGAGTACAGAAGGCCATGAGTCTCTGTTCATTAGTCCACTATAAGAAAAACACTGAACAAGAATGGTGTTCATGGAAAGACACCACAGAGGAAATCACTGCTTTCCAAAAAAAAAAGCATTGCTGCACATCTCAAGTTTGCAGAAGACCACCTGGATGTTCCACAATCCTTCTGGGACAATGGTCTGGGCAGATAAGACAAAAGTTGAACTTTTTGGCAGAAATGCATACCACTATATTTGGAGGATAGGGCTCTGCACACCAATACCACAACCTCATCCCAACTGTGAAGCATGTTGGAAGGAGTTATCATAGTTTGAGGCTGCCTTGCTGCTTCAGGGCCTGGACAGCTTGTAATCATTAAGGGAACAATGAATTCAAAATTATATCAGGACATTCACCTGGAAGTTGGATGATGCAACAAGACAATGATCTGAAACACCAGAGTAAATAAGCAACAGAATAGTTGAAAAAGAAAATTGTTTTGGAATGGCCAGGTCAGAGTCCAGAACTTAACCCAATTGAGATACTGTGGACAACAGGAATTCTGCAGATGCTGGAAATTCAAGCAACACACATAAAAGTTGCTGGTGAACGCAGCAGGCCAGGCAGCATCTCTAGGAAGAGGTGCAGTCGACGTTTCAGGCCGAGACCCTTCGTCAGGACTAACTGAAGGAAGAGTGAGTAAGGGCAAAAAGTTGAAGAGCCGAAGAAATTACAGATGGGGAGCAGTGAGAGATGGTTTCACTGAACTCCCGTTGAAGAGAGGATCTAAACTTCTTCGGTGTAGGCATCACCGGAAGAGGCTTCGCAGTAGTGATAATGTGGCATGACTTGGAGAGCTATTCATGCAAGGTATCCCAGAGATATTGATGAACTGAAACAGTTTTGTATGGAGGAATGGTCTAAAATTCCTCCTTGCTATTGTGCAAGTCTGATCAGCAGCTAAAGATTACTGCTGCTAAAGGAGGTTCCACCAGTTATTAAATACAAGGGTTCACATTCTTTTTCTAGCCTGGACTGTGAATGATTAAACAATGTGTTCAGTAAAGACAGGAAAAGTACAATTTGTTTGCATGTTATTAGTTTAGGCAGATTGTGTCTGTTATTTGACTTAGATGAAGATCAGACCAGATTTTATGGGTAATTAATGCAGAAAACGTTGCACACTCAAGTCATTTGCCAAGAAAGCTAAAAATGGCCTCGATAGTGGTCTCATTGCTTCTTATAACATTTACAAAAATGATAGCAAAGTGTGGAAAATCTCATACAATTGGTGAAAGATTAATAATGCCTATTGTATTAGAAGTACTCACTACTGTTCTCAAATTGGATACCAGTATTTTAAAATCAATTCCTCTCAGTAATAACTCTACAGCTCGTTGTATTGACGAAATGAGTGAAAACATTGAGTATCAACTACGCACAGAGCTACAAAAAACAGAATTTGGGAAACAACTGGATTAGTCAACCATGTGAGACAATGAGGTATTGCTAATAGCATATGTAAGGTATAACAAAAATAGAAAAGTTTATGAAGAGGTTCTCCTTTTCAAAAAAGTTAAAAATATCAATGGAGAATCAGTCTACGACGAGCTTAAAAAGTGTATTGAGGATAAAAGTATTCTGATTATGAACATGATTTCCTGTGCAACAGATGGAGCACCATATGACAGGCTGCCATGATGGTTTAGTGGCATTTATGGAAAAAGAAATTCCAAGTCTGTTTGCAATCCATTGTGTAATTATTGTCAAGATCTCGCAGCCAAAAACCTCAGCCAGCAATTTTCAAGCCTGACTCTTGTAATATCTGCTATCAACAAAATTAAAGCTCATCCATTAAATAGCAGAAAATTTTGCCAATTATGCCAAGATAACAAAAAGTTTGAATTCTTGCTTCACACTGAACTGTGTTGGCTGTCAAAAGGCTGCTGCTTAAAATGTTTCTTTGATTTTTTTGACTGTTGAATTTTTACTCAAAGTCAACAAGAACTTGGGAAACAAGCTTAAACTTCTACGTGGAGATGTGGCATACCTAGACAAAATGAACATTCTAAATATGAAACTGCAGGGTGAGAATTTCAATTTAATCAAGGCAAAAGTGCAGTGTCCACTTTTATAGGAAAATTGGAAATATGTAAGCAAAACAATGGGAGAAGAATGTTCTCACAATTTCCCTGCATGGAAAGTATGGCACTCTCTTTCACAGATCGTGATTTGCAAGAGTACTGCTTACACCTGTAGTCACTGAAGAAGGATTTTCAGAATCAATTCAAGGATTTGATAATCTGGGTAGTTAATCAATTTCTCTGCAAGTGGAAGAACCAGAAGAGAGCTTCCAAGAAGAAATCAGTGAAATTCAGAATGAAGAAGCAAAAACTCTTCAAAAAATGTTGGTATGTGGCTACACAGTCATACAAAGTTTCCTGGTCTTTGGAGAAGAACCAAGCTACTCTTCATTGTAATTCCATCCTACCTTGTTGAAAAAGGCTTCAGTGCAGTGAACCATGTACTCACAAAAAAAAACAGAAACCACTTGGACATTGTTACGTGTGGAGATTTGAGGCTTTTGCTGTCACTTGAACCAGATATTTCAACTCTGGCTAAAAACCATCAAGCTTAAAGATCACATTGATATTGAAGGTCCTGGTCAGTGCACAGGTATTGTGTAGGCTAGGTTTAAAGACAAAAGAATTTGAAGCAGAATTATTTTTCTCATGTTATCATATGGTAGACACATTTTTACACTATGGGGTGCCGGAAAGTATACTGTGCCCAAGAAGGGTGCTGGCAAGTATGAAGGTGCTTTAGTGGGACTTAGGAAACACTGTCTTACATGATGAGACCATCAAACACATCTTCCACTCTCTTTTTTTAGTATTCTAAAAACACTGCTTCCTCCACTGCATCCTGGTCCATTTTTGATTGATGCCAGCACACTTTCCTCTTGCCACAGCACCTCTGCATGTAGATGTTCCAAAGTCTTGGAACCTAACAGTTATGGGCAATAGTGATTTATTCGATATTTTTCCATTTACCAAATTGCTTTATACCGCGTATGATGTGGTCTGCTCACAGACTTCTACCAAGAGCACTTTGTTAACATCTCCTTTCAGCTTGCAAAATTAACCATATTCAGAAGTTTTACACTCAAAACAACAGATCTTCCTTAAGAATTGAGAAACAGATGTAACAAATTTATACACAAACGTTCAGTGACTTAAACCTTGTCTCATTTAAAACCCCTTGGGAATTTAATCTTCTCAGGAATTTACACAATCACAGATTTTCGTTCTTTTCTTTTTCATTCCCTTAAACTTCAGAATCAGGTGTATTATCACCGGCATGTGATGTGAAATTTGTTAACTTAGCAGCAGCAGTTCAATGTAATACATAATCTAGCAGAAAGAGGAAAAAAAATAATAAGATAAAGTTTAAAAAAAAAGTAAATCAATTACAGTATATGCATATTGAACAGATTTTAAAAAGTGCAAAAACAGAAATACTGTATATTAAAAAGTGAAGTAGTGTCCAAAGATTCAATATCCATTTAGGAATCGGATGGTACAGGGGAAAAAGCTGTTCCTGAATCGCTGAGTGTGTGCCTTCAGGCTTCTGTACCTCCTACCTGATGGTTAACAGTGAGAAAAGGGCATGCCCTGGGTACTGGAGGTCCTTAATAACTTTCTGCCTTTCTGAGACGCCACTCCCTGAAGATGTCCTGGGTACTTTGTGCGGCTAGTCACTAATTATATACAATTGAGAGATATTTCGGTAACTTGTGAAGGAGATGGTAACTCAAATTTTAGAAAGGACATTGAATACAGGTTGAGTACCCCTTATTTGAAATGCTTGGGGCAGGATGTGTTTTGGATTTTGGCTTTTGGAATATATAATAAAATAGATTGGGATTGCCATCACTTCAACTGAATTTATGTGCTACCGGTAAGTAGTCTTTGTTTTACACTTGTTCATCACACATATGTACTTAACAATAAAAATTATTATATACCATTAACATAATGAAAATATAATGTGTGCAGGATAACAAAAGCAGCACAGCAATATCAGGAGAATACCTGAATCTGTTGTTGGACAACAACAAACAACAGCAGGCTTTCAATCTCCACCTATGATGTCCTGTTTTGATAAAAAGGTTACAGTAAAATGTATTTGTATTTTACTTTTTTTTTAGGTTTTATGCAAGGTGTAAAAACAATCAGCACTGTAGACTTTTCTGATGATAGATTTTCATCAGTGATGAACCTTTCAAACTCATCAACAAATTTCTCTGCTACAGATGATCAGCAGATGCTTTACTACCACAAATCTTTAAAAGTTTAATGCCATGCCTTTTCTTAAATTTCTGCAACCAGACTGCAGAATATTTACAATCACCTCTAATTTTTAGTTTGTCAAGATAGATCTTTGCTTGTTTCATGATCAATATACTGGTAAAGTTAAGCAGCACATGTTCACTCCGACGCTAACGAATCCACTCTTTTGATACACGATATTCATTTTTTGCCTTGTGCAGTTTTTTTCTATTTTTCCATTAACTTTTGTTCATTACACATGTAAGATCACTTCTCAGAATTGGCTGTGGTGTGCAGAGACCCGTGCATTGACTGGGAACCTTCTCAGCACCTTGTGGAATTTTCCATTTGGGTGATGTCATGTCAGCACTCAGAAAAATTCTGGATTACAGAGGTTTTCAAATTTTGGATTTTCTGATAAGAGGTACTCAACCTGTATTTTATTTAAGTATCATGAGAAATATTTGTGACCAAAATGCACTGCTCAGAAGGTAGTAATATAATGGATAAAACAAAGATATTTTTCTAGTGTGTAATTAATAAAAAATTTAGCTTGTAACCTACCATGCAGGGATTAACCGTTAGAGCGCTTTTGATGAATTGAAATTGAAGAATTTCTGCTTGCACACTTTTATTTTCCAGGTCACTTTTTACTTGTTGAGTGTTATCACTGGAAATTGCCCAAAGGTGGTAGCCTTCTGCACCCCAGCTCTGTGAACACAAAATAACTTTAAAATACAAATAAGAAAATCAAATTTTAAACCACCAAATGTTCCAAGAACAACAATCTTCAGTTTTGTTCCAATCAATGGGAACAATATGTCCCTTCATCTCAGAAGCATGAGGTTATACAATGCAAAAAAAAAACACAGCTATGAATCACTCCCCATATACACTCAGTAGCCACTTTATTAGGTTCACCTTATCGTTAATGCAAATATCTAAGCCAATCATGTGGCAGCAGCTCAATGCATAACAGCATGCAGTTATGGTCTAGAGGTTCAGTTGTTGTTCAGACCATACATCAGAATTGGAAAGAAATGAGATCCAGGTGACTTTAACAATGGAGTGATTGTTGGTGCCAGATGGGGTGGTTTGACAGGATCTCAGAAACTGCTAGTCCTCTGAAATTTTCACATACAAGAGTCTCTAGGATTTACAAAGAACGGTGCAAAAAACAGTCAGTGAGCAGCAGTTCTGTCAGCAAAAACACCTTGTTAATGAGAGAGGTTATAAGAGAATGGCCAGACTTGTTCATGCTGACAGGAAGGTGACAGTAACTCAAATAACCACCCATTACCAACAGTGGTGTACAGAAGAGCATCTCTGAATGCACAACATGTTGAACCTTAAAGCAGATGGGCAACAGCAGTAGAAGACCATGAGCATACATTTAGTGGCCACTTCATTAGATTCAGGAGGTACTTCAAAGTGGCCACCAGTGTATATACATTACTGATAGTTCACTGTTGAATAAGACTTATGTTGCAATTTGAACAAACAGAATAATTTGTTTATAAACAATCTTTTCTCAAAAGATCACCATCTTTTTCCATTGAACAGTTTTCTTAAATGTGTCTCTACTTAATATGCAATGCACTAGAAGACAGTATAACTTTCAAACACCATGAACAAGACTTTCGCTACCTCTGAATTCTACTCACCATAGAGCTGATTTTAATGGGATCCTTCTTTGTGCCATCAGAATAATGCCTTCAAAAAGGTAATTTATAGAAATAATTAATTGTATAAATGTACAAGCTTCCAAAAATAACTTCTAGTAATTCTTGACCATTAATGCATATTTCATAGTCTTTAAGCTAATCAATATATTTCAGCAGATAAATGCTGATTTTATCTAATTTTACACCTCGAGGATCATATCTCATAAAATGATATTTCTGAATTTTTTTCTGTACTTCTGGAGTACATTTCCAGTTTCATAGAAATTTTTCACACAAGCTTCTAACTGTATAATAACATGCCAGTAGGCACTACTGTATTTAACATATGACAGAATACATACAGCAGAAACATATATATGGCATAAGGAATTACATGGCTTTGGAAACCAGGTTAAAATCAAAATGCAAAGTATTATGTGGTATCTTATCAAATATTTTTAACTCTTAAAAATTTTCAAGTCACCGTGTGCCAATACTCAATTGCTCAATATTGAAAACCTAGTTATGGATACAATTTCTGCACTGCATTTAGTCCTCTACAACAATGTTGCAGAACTTTTAATTACTGAAGGAAATACTTACGCAAAATCTCCACCTAATGTGCAAAATAGATGAGCACCAAAAACACTCCACAAGGATAAGCCTCCACACTCCCATGTAACCATAGCAACACTCCAATCAGGTGACCATTTGACCAATTTCACAGCTCCCGTTTTGTTCCAAATATCTGTTCAACAGAAAGGCAGGAATGAATATTGAAATACAGTACATGTAGTGAAGTTCTCAATATACAATCACAGTATTTAAGATGATTAGTAGCATTATATTTCTTTCTCTTAAAGATGTTTAGTGCAGCACCAAGCAGAACACTTTACAGCACCAGCAATCAGGGTTCAATTCCTGCTGCTGCCTGTAAGTGTGCACTCTCAACATGACCATGTGGGCTTTCTCCGGGTTCTCCGGTTTTCTCCCACATTCCAAAGATGTACGGGTTAGTAAGTTGAGGGCATACTATGTTGGCATTGCGACACTTGCAGGCTGCTCCCAGCCTATTCTCAGACTTTGTTAGTCATTGACACAAGCAACACATTTCACTGTATGTTTCAATGTACATGTGACAAATAAAACTAATCTTTAAGATAACGACCATGCTCTCAAGTCTCCTGTCAGTTGAAGATCGGGAGGCTTGACGTTCTTTACACAGTTTTAAATTACATTATTGTTGGTCCTTGTGTGCTGAACAAGAATGTGCTACATCTTACAGCAAGTCCCATCTACCTGCAATTTGACATGTGCTTCAATGTATTAGTTTTAAAACTCATTTCACGGTATGTGCAAATAAATGATGGTACAGCAAGGGATCAGTGGGTCTGTGTCATTGGAACAAACAACTGCTTATCTCATGTAAGATTAAAGCACTGAAATAAACGGCTCAACATCTGAGAAGAAAGGTTAAAGTCACTCCACCATTATTTAATGTCAAATCAGGGAGAAAAGAAATAAATTGGAAAATAAGAATAGACTAGTAGAAAAAGAGAGAAAAAAATCCAGGTTTTATATTTTAAAATCTCTGACTGTTAAAACCTGTAAAGACTTCATACTTATCAATTACTTTCCAGGGCCATGATGGATTACTTTACAATTATCAGCTCATCAAATTGTTGAGAGTATATACGTGGACAAATGCAAGATCTATAATTTTGCAGCAAATAGCACAATTTTATTTATCTTAATGCACATGTAATTAGGGGCAGAGGAGGGGTATAGCTTACTACATAACTAAAGTGGAGAAAGTTACACTGAAATAAAGCTTTTCATTCTTTACACTTGTGTACTAGAAATGACATTAATCAATCTTGAATCTTGAGCAAGCATATATTTAATCTTGTAATTTTCTGTTGACTAAAATTTGCAATAAATAGTTATTATTAGCTGCAATGATATTTTGACATAAAAATTCTGGCCAAGCATCTGTAGTTTCTAATACTTTCTGAGTGGGATCCAGTTCACTTGAATATGATGGAGTAGGTGCTGCTAATATACAACCAGTAATTAAACTTAGCAATTTTTTGGTGGAGTTTGGTGAGGTGAAGATTGTGCAGAAGGACAAAGATTACTTAATGAAAAAAAATGTTCCTTACATTATTTATCTTGAAAAACATACAGTGAGACTGCCTGTGTTCTTTTAATCTATTTAAGAATATTCATTACTTAACAGTTTTACCAAGTTAGATTGAAATAAATTTTAATTATAAACTTTAACGCCGAGATTAATTGTTTCAACATTGATATCAATGATGTTTTAGTTAGGTTAGGGAAAAAAAAAAGCTTTATGCGAGGATTATATTTCTACATAGAAAAGCCTTAACATCTCATACCTACCAGGATAATGTTTTGGAGTTAATTCGAACTTGTGGGATAGTTGCATGCTTCCTGTAGTTGTATCCATTGAGTAAACTAAAACAGAACCACTAGTGGAATGCAAAATAAAATCAGTTGCCAGAAAATATTCAATACATTCCTGTCAATTTTCCATTCATCACTGGGCCTTTTGAAACACTGCTTAATACTGTCTACAGGGTTATTATTATGATACAGAATATGCTTACTTGTTCATGACAATAAATTTCACAAATAAAGTCAATTACAAAATTATATTCTGTATTCTTTATCACATCGACTTGATTTGAAGGGAAACCCATTATTGTGTTCCTTTTAAAACTACTGCAATAACCACAACCTCACGGTCTCATGCTCATTAAAGATCAATAAGTATAAGAACATCAATTTTTGTGCCAATTGCTGCATTTAGCTACGTTAGTGTTAACTTCAAATATAAACTCATTTTTCATTAGTTTCCAATTCAATTAAGCATTTTAGTTAATTGTATTATTCTTGATTTCTTCTTCATAATACCAAGTTTGTTCCTTTGTTACCAATTTATCAAATTGTGAAAATTACTGTCACTATTTCTCTTTCAATTTCTTGCATAATTCTTGCATTTGCCTCTCTATGCTAGTGATAAGTCCCCAATTTTGTACCATTCTACAAAATGATGGCCGGCACTCCAAATACCAAAATCTAATTAATTTGTACACGATTCATGAGTGGCAATATTTTTTAAACACAGATTACACTTTTATGTCAACAAGTTGACTTACTTTGCACAGCCAAATGCCATCAATTTGTACTTGTTGTTAATAGCCACACAAGTTCCATCAGTAACTTCTTGTGCCCATACACCATGAAAATCCTGAAAATTAAAATTTTGTTGTATAAATGTCAAACAATTTATTGAACATGTTTTGTTCATAACAAGAATATTGTCACTCTTCAACAGTCTTTGGCATTCTGACAACATTAAGGTCATTCAGCTGGAAGCTGAATAAACAAATCTCAGAACTCTACTTCTGTTGGATACATTTTGCATATTCCATTATCCTCATACCTTGACATTAGATTTGCTCTATATCCAACTGAAAACTGTATTTCAGCAATAGAGAACATTACAAATGCAATTTATCATATGTATGAATGTTGTAAACCACAATAGGCTAAACAAATAATTAGCCAGGTGAAAATAAGTTATACTCATTATAACAGCTGATCCAGGACAACACACACTGTTGGTTATAGGTAGTGCACGAAATATGGGTTTAAATGCATATTTTTAAAAGTAATAGATTACATTTGGGATCTTTAAGCATTACAAATGTCTCAGAAACATCACTAAATTATGATTATGAAAATCAACACAATCAGGATGCCTTTATAAGAAAAGTAAATCAGAATTTCTTAATCCCACATATCAAACATGATTTCATCCAGATTACAGCTGACATCTGTATTAGAGAGGAGTTGTGTTCCTTGAAAACCATCCATATGCAATTTTCTGTAAGCTGAATTCTTTTTGCCCACTATTCCTATAGGGGTGCTTTTACTTTGTTTTTTAAATTCTAGGAAGGTGTAGCTTACCTTTTTCAATGAAAAATACACGACAAAATGGGAAGAAGAGCCCTTATAAACTCTAATACTACAAGGCTGCAATAATAGTGAAAAAATCCTATTTGTTGAATTTAATGAAAAAAGTTTAGCTTCCAAAAAATGCCAGGAACATCAAGTATTAATTTAACACCTGAAATAAAATGAAAATATGCTGTATTATTTTGCATATCATTACAATCTAAAACTTATTTTACCTCAGCTGCAAGTCTACTGGACACAGGAGCAATGAACCCAATCCGACCATCATCAAAAACCACAGCAAAACCATCGAGGGTTGCACAGTATTCCATATCCTGGACACATACAAATTCAAACTCTAATGAAGGACCTGTCAAGAAGAAAAAAAGTATCATGCTGTAAGATACCAGTGTTGCCAGATGTTGCAGGGATTTTCACAGGTATAGTTTTATTCTCCCTTTCAAAGTGTGCATAAAAGGCATTCAGCTCATCTGGGACTGAAGCATCACTGGCATTTATGATGTTAGGTTTCGCTTGTAGTAAGTAATGGCCTGCAAACACTGCCATAGCTGACATGCATTAGATTCAGTCTCTAACTTCACTGGGAATTGCTTTTCCATTCTTAGGGTAGTCTTGCATAGGTTGTACCTGGAGTTCTTGTAGAGATCTGGATCGCAGGTCTTGAACACCACTGATGTGGCCCTCAGTAGTGTGTGAATCTCCTAGTTCATCCACAGCTTCTGGTTTGGGCATGTATATTCTCAAAGGCACACACTCAACCCACACAGGTCTTGATAAAGTTCGTGACAACTGTGTCATATTCATTCCAATCCAAAGATGAATCCCTGAATATGATCCAGTCCACCGACTCAAAGCAGTCCTATAAGCGCTCATCTGCCTCCCTTGACTATACCTTCATGGTCCTCACCACTGGTACTGTGGCTGTCAGTTTCTGCCTGTATGCGGGGAGCAGAAGTATACCAAGTGATCAGACTTACCAAAGTGCAGGGATGAGACAGCATAGTAAGTGTTCTTGATGATAAACAATGCTCGAGTATTGGCTTCTCTGATTCCACAGGTGACGTTTTGGTGGCAGCTGGTCAAGCTAGCCTGGTTGAAGGCCCCTGCAATGATCAGGAAGGTATCACGGTGCACTGTCTCATGACTGCTGATCACAGCGCTCAGCTCCTGCGGTGCCAGCCTGAATTGGTCGGTGTGGATCGCACATGACAACCAGGATGATGGCAGAAAACTCCCGCAGCAGATAGAATGGATGGTACTTGACTTCAAGGTCAGAAAGTAGGACTGAGATAAAACTGCCACGTCTGTGCACCATGATGAGTTAATCATGAAGCAAATGCTGCTGCCTCTGCCTTTATCTGTTGCTGTGGTCTGGTCCAGGTGATGGAAGGTCAACCCCTTGCGCTGAAGTGCTGTGTCCGGAATGCTAAGGGTGAGCCATATCTCAGTGAAGCAAAGTACACAGCAGTTCATAATGGCCCTCTGGTGCTGCAATCTTGCTCCGAGGTCTTCAATTTTGTTTTCCATAAATTGTACATTAACCATGATGGTGGTAGGGAGTAGAGGCCCTGAATTTCAATTTCGCCCAACAGCTGCATTTTCTTAAAAGGGAAACTGCACTTGCTACTTGAATGGTCTGCAATCCAGAGATTGATAGTTTTGAAGATCAATTGATTTAAAAAAAATTAAAACAATATTTCTTACTGAACTATCTATGGCTGTGACTATAGATTTCAGCTGTAGTGAGCCTAAATGAGAATATATGATGATTCCCTTTGGAGCTGCACAGAATTGCAGCTCTCTGGTGCCATCTTTAAAACATGGTCACATGGTCTTCTCACAGGCCACAATGGGCGAGTGCCGTGCCGTTTGCCAAATACCCATCAGCCCTTGCTGAACAAACAATTCAAACCAGCAACTAATCGCTGAGTGGCCCGAAGTGCCCAATACAAACTCAACTCAAAGGAGGATGGTGGATTATTACAAGGATCTGGAAGAAATCAACGGGTCAGGCAGCATCCATGGAAGGAAGTAGACAGTCGATGTTTTAAGGATCAGACCCTTCATTTTGACTGTAGGACTGGTCATGATGAAGGGTCCTGACCTGAAACATTGACTGCCCATTTCTATTACACTCTTAAAGAGAGGCTGCTTCTACTATGATCATTCTTCTGTGAGTGACAGAATTTACACGGGCCATGATGGGTGAATTGGAATGAAATAATAATCCTCCCCTTCTCACAGTCTATTATATCCAGGAAGCATAGATATTTTAAAATGCAACTTTGCTAGACAAATATCACCACAGGTCAGAATGACAAAATGTGAACATCTTACTTCGTGATGACTGGAGGTCCACAGAAAATGGAACAGAACGAAGATTAATGGCTTTTCTTCCATTTGTTAAACCATCCCAGTGAATAAGATGTAGTATCCCATCACTCGTAGCGATTACTAAATCATCCTGCATTGACTGCAGACTAGGAAGAAGAAAAATATATTTTAAATTGAAACTTTAATCTACTGCAAATAGAGGAAAAAAAAACATTGTTTATAACTAGGAAAATCCAATTCTAAACATTCTATTCTCAACTTTTATTAAAAATCCTACATTAAATTCCTTGAATTTGACTGCAGTCTGCAGACATTATTTACAATTGTTAGAAACAATGCTAATGACATTCTTCCTGTTGCTGTAACATTACAGGTGTCAGTATTCCAGACAGATGCCAGATACATATGATCTATCTAATCAAGATGGCCAATGGAACACAAAAAAATATTGCCGGACCCACTCAGCAGGTCAGGCAAAGTATGTGGAAAGACAAACAGTTAACATTTCAGGTTAATCTGAAAAGTAAACCCTGTTTCTCCATTTGCAAATACCTCCCTGACCTCCTGAGTGCTTCTAGCTTTTTCTGCTTTTGGTCTGAAAACTCAAATATGTTGGTGAATTTCTATTAAGCCATTAAGAAAATCTCCTGTGAGGAAGATAATTAAAGATTGCCTTTGCTTTTGACAGCAACAGGGGCAAAATTATGATGACCAAATAAGCATGTAAAAAGATTGATTTAACAAATATTAATGAAGCTGAACCAAGTGTTATTCCCTTGAGAAAGTATGGAAAATATTACAGGCATAAATTACATCAAAAGGATAACCCAATATTTGTTTCAGGGGCAGCAAATTAACTTCTAATTTTGCTCATGTATGCATGTTAGCATCACTGAAGTTACTTGAAAAATCTCTTGAAGCTCCAAAACGTAACCATTAATTAACCAACCAAATATTACATTCTGTTGTATTAAAGACCCCATTAGAAGTCATACTTATAAGATAAAATCTAGATACATTTGTGGCTCAATGGCTGTTATCACAGATACACATTGAAATTCCTCACTTGTATAGAAAGTAAAAGGAATGTAACCCTTGATATTTTATGGAATAGAAAAGTACAGCATAGAAGCATCTAGTCAGTGATCATTTAAAATTAATTCAGTTTAGTGAATTGCATGAAGTGGCATCAGAGCTAGCTACAAAGTGAAAATCTCAATGCATCACAAACAGCAAATATTTTAAAAATATACAATGCAGTTTGCAACATATTCAAAGATTACCTTGTGATTTGTGCTTGGAAATCTAGCACCTTCTTCATCTCTACAGTTATGGAAGGAGCACATTGTTCTTCCTTGTAACCAGTTGATACCTTAACTCTTGGGTTTCCTCTATAACAAATGAAAAAAAGTTTGTTAAAGCAAATATGATTCCAAATTGCAAAGCTAGGATTCATACGATTATTGAATGAAACAATATCTATATTTAAGTGGTCAGACTAAGGAACTGAGGCATCTGATTGCAAACAAAATGCTCTACTAATATAATCTATTTTCATCACCAATCAGAAACTTGATTTTCTGATTGTTCTTTAAATCTGAAATAAGTCTATTTTTTGGAAAAGGCAACCAGAAAAAAACCTTTTTTTACATATTTACTTTGAAACTAATGGCATTGTGGCCACTGGATGCAGTGTGTTCCAGTAAGCAAACTTCTGTCACCTGTCCTGTTTCATTCCCTAATAGTAGATCCAGTACAGATGTCCCCCGCTTTCCGAACGTTTGCTTTACGAAACCTCACTGTTACGAAAAAAGGCAGCGTGTAATAAAAATCAGCACGCGTCCCGAGCAGCTGCTCTCCCCCGGATTCAGAACTGCATTGTAGCCGGCATTGCTTAAACACGTGTCTGTGAGCAGCCATTAGCAAGATGAGTTCTAAAGTATCGGAAAAGCCTAAAAGAGCTCGTAAGGGTGTTAGTCTTAGCGTAAAACTAGACATAATTAAACATTTCGAACGTGGTGAACGAAATAAGGACAAAGTGAGTTTGGCTTGTGGAAGTTGACGAAGATGATGTTGAAGAGGTTTTGGCATCCCATGACCAAGAACTGATAGATGAAGAGCTGATGCAATTGGAAGAGGAAAGGATAACAATCGAAACCTCAGTGTCCCACCACCCCAAACCCCGGGCCGCGGACAGATACCGATTCGCAGAGAATGCAGCGGTAGCTGGGAGGCACCCAGCACGTCTTGAAGAAAAAAGCCAAAATAAACAAGCTAATTAATTAGGTGCCGCCCGGCACGTAAATGTCGGCCCAGATCAGAAGCGATTGCCAATTTCACTTGCTCTATGTAATCGGCAATTGCCTCTGATCTGGGCCAACATTTACGTGCCGGGCCGCACCTAATTAATTAGCTTGTTTATTTCGGCTTTTTTCTTAAAGATGTGCTGTATGCCTCCCGACTACTGTGTACCCCTGCATGCTTCACAGATCGGTATCGGTTCGCTGCCCGGAGGGTGGGGTCCACCCCAACCTCCGACTCAGCCTAACACACCACCATCAGTGTGCTTGGCGCCGTCCCAATTCCGGTAAGTGAAACTACACTGTACATACATTATTTCTACTTTATATAAATTGTGTATTTTTATGTGTTATTTGGTATAATTTGGCAGCTTCATAGCTTAAGGGTTACTGGAGAGCGCTTGCGTGAGATTTTCTGCCGATGGCGCTTGCGCCGTGTTTCTGCCAAGAGCACTTGCGTGAGATTTTCGCTACCAAGAACAGTGCAGGCAATCGTTGTAGAGAAGTATTTCTAATTCATATAGGCTGTGTATTTATCATAGCATTCCTGCTTTTACTATATGTTACTGTTATTTTAGGTTTTATGTGTTATTTGGCATGATTTGGTAGGTTATTTTGGGGTCTGTGAACGCTCACAAATTTTTCCCATATAAATAAATGGTAATTGTTTCTTCGCTTTACGACATTCTGGCTTACGAACTGTTTCATAGGAACGCTCTACCTTTGGATGGCAGAGGAAACCTGTATTTCATGCTCTCTAGCTTGGACTTCTACGTCTTGATGAAGGAAATTTTCCTGAACTTATCTGACAAACGCTATCCCATCTAGTCCTTTTACAGGTTGAGATTCCTAGGCAATATGTGGAAAGTTAAAATCCCCTACTGTAACAACCTTATGTTTCTCGCAATAGACTGCGATCTCTTTGCAAATTTGTTCCTCTAAATCCTGCAGACTATTGGGTGGTCTGTAATATAGCCCTATTAATATGGTCATACCTTTCTTATTTCCCAGTTCCGCTCATAACGCCTCACTAGACAGGTTCTCCAGTCGGTCCTGATGGAGCACTGGCGTGACATTTTCCCTGACTAGTAACGGCACTCTTTTCATAATTCCTTTTGGTAGAGTCTAAAGACTCACCATCCTCTGAGTGAAGAAATTTCTTCAAAACTCAGTCCTAAATGGCCAACCCTTAGTTTGAGATCTAAGAAGTGTATCAGACATCTACCCAGATGCTGAAAAGCATGTCATCTATCTTCACAATTTCTTCTCACAGCTGCATAACTTTGTGATCCATATGCAAAAATATCCAGGCCCCTTTGCTCCACATCTCAGCATTTAAAACATTCTACTTCCACTTTCTCTACAAAAGGTGATGACCTCGTATTTTCTCAATGTCATTAATGACATATCTGAGCATGGTCAAGACAAGAAAGAAAACAGTTAGACTAATAGAGACAGAGTTGTACAGCTTAGTAATTGGCCTTTTGGCTCAAATCATCCATTCTAACCTTGATGCCTACAGTACCTAAACTAATACACCTGCTCACATCATTCTCACATAGTTATGCCTCACAGTTTTATAAACGCAACCTCCTATGTCCCAGTGAGAAATAACCCTGCCTATTCAATCTCTCCTCATTACTGCAGCCTTCAAATACTGGCAACATCCTGGTGAATTTCTTCTACACCATTTCTTATGCTACCACATCCTTCCTGCAGTGTGGTGACCAGATCATTACATAATCACAGCATGACAACTGTTTTGTATAGTTTCAATATGATATCCCAAATCTTAATACTCAATTCAAAAATCATTACCCGATCATTTGACATTGTTGCAGCTAAGGAAACTGTTTGGCCCATTGTGCTGTGCCTGCTGTTAAACAGAATTATGGAATAGTAGCTAATGTAGGGTAATGGTTAAAAACAAATAATCAAGGGAATTTTACTTCTTGAAAATGGCCATAATAATTGATTGGGATTCCCATACTGTTAAAGGTCTAGACGGGTTGGAGTTTGTAAAATGTGTTCAGGAAAGTTTTCTAAATCAATATATAGAGGTACCAACTAGAAAGGATGCAATATTAGATCTCCTATTAGGAAACTAGTTAGGACAGGTGACAGAAGTGTGTGTAGGGGAACACTTTGGTTCCAGTGATCCTAACACCATTAGTTTCAACTTGATCATGGATAAAGATAGATTTGGTCCTCGGGTTGAGGTTCTAAACTGGAAAAAGGCCAAATTTGAAGAAATGAGAAAGGATCTAAAAAGCGTGGATTGGGACAGGTTGTTCCCTGGCAAGGATGTGATTGGTAAGTGGGAGGCCTTCAAAGGAGAAATTTTGAGTGCAGAGTTTGTATGTTCCTGTCAAAGGCAAAGTGAATAAGAATAAAGAATCGGTTCTCAAGGGATATTGGAACTCTGATAAAGAAGAAGAGAGAGATGTATGATATGTATAGGAAACAGGGAGCAAATAAGGTGCTTGAGGAGTATAAAAAGTGCAAAAAAAAACACTTAAGAAAGAAATCAGGAAGGCTAAAAGACATGAAGTTGCTTTGGCAGTCAAGGTGAAGGATAATCCAAAGAGCTTCTACAGGTATATTAAGAGCAAAAGGATAGTAAGGGATAAAATTGGTCCTCTTAAAGATCAGAGTGGTTGTCTATGTATGGAATCAAAAGAAATGGGAGAGATCTTAAATGGGATTTTTGCATCTGTATTTACAAAGGAAACTGGCATGGAGTCAATGGAAATGAGGCAAACAAATAGTGATGTCATAGAACCTATACAGATTGAGGAGCAGGAGGTGCTTGCTATCTTGAGGCAAATCAGAGTAGATAAATCCCCATGACTTGTCAGGGTATTTCCTCGGACCTTGAAGGAGACTAGTGTTGAAATTGCAGGGGCCCTGGCAGGTATATTTAAAATGTTGGTATCTACAGGTGAGGTGCCGGAGGATTGAAGGATAGGTCATGTTGTTCCATTATTTAAAAAAGGCTCTAAAAGTAATCCGGGAAATTATAGGCCAGTAAGTTTGACGTTGGTACTAGGTAAATTATTGGAAGGAGTACTGAGAGATAGGATCTACAAGTATTTGGATAGACAGGGACTTATTAGAGAGAGTCAACATGGCTTTGTACATGGTGGGTCATGTTTAACCAATCTATTAGAGTTTTTCGAGGAGGTTACCAGGAAAATGGATGAAGGGAAGTCAGTGGATGTTGTCTACATTGACTTCAGTAAGGCCTTTGACAAGGTCCCGCATGGGAGGTTAGTTAGTTAGGACCATACAGGGTAAATGGTAAGGCACTGAGGAGTGCAGTAGAACAGAGGGATCTGGGAATACAGATACAAAATTCCCTAAAAGTGGCGTCACAGGTAGATAGGGTCGTAAAGAGAGCTTTTGGTACATTGGCCTTTATAAATCAAAGTATTGAGTATAAGAGTTGGGATGTTATGGTGAGGTTGTATAAGGCATTGGTGAGGCCAAATTTGGAGTATTGCGTGCAGTTTTGGTCACCAATTTATAGGAACGATACTAATAAGGTTGAAAGAGTGCGGAGAAGGTTTACAAGGATATTGCCGGAACTTAAGAAACAGAGTTACAGAGAAGGGTTGAATAGGTTAGGACTTCATTCCCTGGAGCGTAGAAAAATGAGAGGAGATTTGATAGAGGCATATAAAATTATGATGGGTATAGATACAGTGAATGCAAGCAGGCTTTTTCCACTGAGGCTAGGGGAGAAAAAAACCAGAGGACATGGGTTAAGGGTGAAGGGGGAAAAGTTTAAAGGGAACATGGGAGGGGCTTCTTCACACAGAGGGTGGTGGGAGTGTGGAATGAGCTGCCAGATGAAGTGGTAAATGCGGCCTCACTTTTAACATTTAAGAAAAACTTGGACAGGTACATGAATGAGAGGTGTATGGAGGGATATGGTCCAGGTGCAAGTCAGTGGGACTAGGCAGAAAAATGGTTCGGCACAGCCAAGAAGGGCCAAAAGGCCTGTTTCTGTGCTGTAATGTTATATGGTTCAATGGTAATACCCAATATGAGTAAGCTGGATTTTATTGTGGGCAGAAAGGAGATAAATAAGATTTTAAAAATCTTTCCATTCCTTAGTAATTATATCCTTCATGGTGATAAAAACTAAAACCAAGAAATGATTTGCAATCCTTTTCTTAAAAGTTAGAAAATTATCTGAAACTCAACACTATGTTGTAATCTTGTATATAACATACAAGAACTAGTAAATGCACTCCCATCTATTGAGATGTTCCCATAACCAATGATCTCACTTTATCTTGTCATTCCATGCTCTCGTTATTTTTTGCAATTTACTTATATTCACACTTGCACAGTTCGTTGTCTTCTACACACTTGCTCTTTCATTGATCCTGTTAGTTACTATTCTATAGATTTGCTGAATATACCCACAGGAAAAAGAATCTCAAGGTTGTATTTGGTAACATATTTTGTGTTCTGATAATAAATTTTACTTTGAACTTTTGAACCTTAAGTCATATCATTCACAAGTCATAAAATAGGCATACAGGATATGACTATTAAACAGCATTAAAAGGAGCTAGGTCCATAGTACAGTCAACAAGTGAAAGACGTTTGAACTTTGTTGCCACATCAGCATCACGTTTGATGAGGTGCTCTAGTGAAGCAAATTGAAGAAAATGAAATCTAGTCTCTGTTCTTTTGCAAAATCTTCAATTGACACACTTTTCTCATACTTTACAACAGTTTAAGACTTGGTGCACCTATTATGTTAGTAAATCATATACTATAACTTAGTGACAGCATTAAATAGTTAAATTGAAAAGGCATGCCATATTCTATGGAAAACTCTATCTCAAAAATGGTGTCTCTAAATAAAGTACAAATCTCCAATACTAAGACCATGCCAGATTTCAAGTCTGTATGAGATAACCAGCCAACATAATTTAGCTCATTTGCAGCAGACGCTGTTTTCCCAGGCTCACTATAACAGTCAAGCCACCAGGCATTCTTAGTATAGTGTTTCCTAATTCTGGTTATTTTCCTGTGCAGAACATAATTAAGTGTGTCCAAAAAAATTAAGAGTTGAACCATAACCATGCAGATCTGGTAGTATTACAAAACTTAATTTGCATAGACCATGGAAAAGACAATAAATTGAAGGGAAACTATCATTACAAACAAACTGGCAAATCAAAATTGTTTTAGTCAAATAAAACCCTTAGTATCGTTGAACCCTTTGTCTCTTCATTAACTGTATACTGTAAATTGCTATTAAATTTATAAATGATTTTCACTTGCCAGATTTTATGATATTTTTGACAGTTTGCTATCATCATTATGTTGAGCATCTGCACTGCAGTAACTCCACAAAGGTTTAGTTTTGGTCATTACATGTAACTTAATGATATTAAAGTTGCTGTATGAACATAAAATCCATTTTTATTAACTTGGAACACAATTAGACAAACAAGTAAATAGCATTAAATAGTAAAAATCCTGACAGAGAATGCTATTGAACTTCATGATTCCATGCATTATCTACAGTAAAACCCTGTAATTATTGAATATCTAGAAAAATTTTCACTGTAAATTTGAAATTATTTATAAATATATAGAACTATTAGAAATGGGCCAATTGACAAAAATCAATGGAATTACAATTTTTTTCATTGTATCAAATATCAAAAATATTTCTCAGCTCAAGTAACGGAGCTATTTGCTTGAGTTATCTTTGAACTCTGGAAAAAAATACGATGTTGGGGAAGTGATTCAGGACAAGCCTCCTTTACCAGATGAAATCATTGTTAATTGCATATTCTCCCCTCACTTGCTTTCACTGTTATAAGGCAAGGAAATTGATTTCAACTTGTGAAAACGTACGTTGCTAAACAATTCACAATTCAATAATTATTTAACAGGTTATAATATGTTTATTAAATCAACATGTTGGAACACACTGTAGCTGGCACATGCAACAGCACGCTTAACTTTTTAAAACTGATACAAAAGTTATACTTTCAGATATGGCAGGCAGATGTAAGACCAATAGCCAATCTTGTATTTGTTCCCTTTCATTCTCGTCTCTTCAATCTCATCACCTTTCTGATTATATACAGTATACAAAATTGCTAGGACAATAACAATACTTCACCTCCCATAAGACAAGTTGGCATTTAAAGCTGTTCCACTTATGTCTTTAAAACAATTTAAATTTTTCTAAATACTTTTGCAAAATGATAACACTCAAGATTCAATTACTTGATGTCATCATGTGAAGATCTGAAATTCATTTCACCCTCAAAACACCTTTGTTATAAAAGTGAAATACATGAAGGCATTAACAAAAGGAATCTAAACCAATGATTTTCTAACTAGATTTATTTTGAGTTTCATGGGGGTAGTTTTTTTTTAATTTCGAGGCTATTGCTGACTGTCTTTATGAAAAGGGTGCTGAATCACCTTCTTGAACCACATAGTCTTTTGTTCACACTGATGTTGCACAGATGAAATATACTACATTTTCAAATCAGGACAGTGTGTGACGGAGAAACATGCAGATGATGGTGTTCCTACGCACTTACTGCCTTTGCCCTCTTAGAGCTTGTAAGTTGCCAGAAGTAGATTGGGTGGATTTTGCAGATAGTACGCACTGCAAGCACAGTGTGCCTCAGGTGAAGGGAATTAACACAGGATTTAAGGTTGTGTCAGGTAGTTCTTTGATCTGTGATCTTTCAGGCAAGTGGAGAACATTCCGTAAGGTACCTAAATTAGGTCTTTCGAGTGTTAGGAGGCAAGGAACTTATGCGACTGCTCCTGCCTAGTCTCTGATAAACAATAATACCAAGTTGCTAATTGTGGGGGAGCTCATAGTGGTGGTGTCACTTCATGGCCATGCTGGATTAGGCTTCCTTGTTGGAGATCATCTTTGACACCTTCACTGAGGTGCATGTTTCTTCTTATTTGTCAATCTACAATTACATGTTGTCTGAATCTTGCTCCGTGAAAATGTGGGTGGCTTACTTTTCTGAGAAGCCACAAATGAACATTGTGTTATATCAAACATCCCATTTGACAGGAAAAGTCACTGATGAATCAACTGAAAGTAATTGAACTTAGGGCACTGCCCGAAGCAACTCCTCTAATGATATTCTGGATTGGGATGACTGACTTCCATAATCATGAACACCTTTTCTTCAAGGGACAACTCCAATCACAGGAGTATTTTGCTCTTGATGCTCAGTGTTTTTAGTTTTACAGGTTGTAAAAAGCTAGCTGGTCAAATGCAGCCTAGATGTCAAGGGCAGTCACTTTCACCTCACTTCTAGAATTTAGCTCTTTTGTCCATATTTGGAATTTTCCATCTAGAACCAGGCATCATGACCCGAGTTTGATGGGATTGGACAATATCAGCTTTGGCATCAAAAGTCCATGTTCAGATCAGCTTAAGCTGGTTCTTTTTAAGTAGGTTTAAAAAAATAATTCAGTATAATGGTAGATATAGCTTGGCATGCTAAAGTCTGCAGGTGATGAATTCTTTACAGAGAAATTGAAGGTGATATATCACTGCACCTTGGTGGAGAGTTCTGGGCTTGCAGTGGGCACCATCACAGCAAATTTCTAAATCTGAACAGCTGTGGTTAGTCTGCCCTGAGCCCCTGCCAAACTCGGGAAGGCTTGAACCAAGTCTCCGTCCTGTGGCAAGATAATGAATGAAAAAAAAAGCTCAATTTTATCATGACCTTGCTTTCTGGCAGATCAATTTCTTATTCATGCTGCTATTAACATTTTATTCAATAAAGTTTGCTAATCATCCTTTTCTTTATTAAATGCTTTCTGCAAATGCATGTGGGGAATATTTACTGCAATTCCTTGATCTCATTAAAATATTCAATAATGCTGATTAAACATGAAATAGTAATTCGCAAGAGACCAGTGTTTAATCCTGACCTCTGTTGCTATCTGTGTGGAGTTGCACATTTTCCCTGCCATTACATGGGTTTCCTGCAGGTTCTTCAGTTTCTTCCAGCAACCCAAAGACATGCTGGTTGATAGAGTCATTCAGCCACATTTCCTTATTTCATTTTCCCTCTGATTTTGCTTGTCAGACTTGCCCATCTTTTATACAAATTTCAATTTCTTGACTTTGTAATGATTCTGATCATTATGGCAGTTACTTTTGTTACCTTATGTTAATACCCTTACTGAAGTCAGATTCAGTTTTTAATCCTTATTTATCCTTGTCGTGGCTTTTGTTTTGCAACAAACAAAAGACACTAAAGCTCATCTTCAAAGAGGGTATTGCATAGACCATGTACCTTATGTTGGTATTATGCTTGCTGCATGTTTCAAAATTTGCTGATAAAATATCTAGTTAAATTTTAATATGGATACACTTAAAATATTGTACAAAATAGAAAAAAACTCGTCTTACAGACTTATCACCAAAAACATGCATTTATATGAAACTACTATCAGAGTTGTTAATTGATTTTAACACTGATATTGAGCTGTACAACTGTCTTGCTGGGGACAGATTTAATACACGGCACATTATCACAGCAGCATTCTGATGTACTCTGGAATTTAGAGAAAAGCTGAAATGACTTAAATAGGCAATTGAAATACTAGGGTTGAGTTTACTGAGACTATTAGTGAAAAATACCAAGTGTTGGGTCATTTCTCTTCTCCCTGTATTTTAGCAACCATAAGCATTTTAAAAACTTTCCAGTGCTGTGAAATGATTGGCTAAACTGTCAGGGTCTGCAAAGCTTGGCCTCAGTGTAGGTAGTGTATGCATAAAAGACAGGCAATGAAGAGTACAACCCATGTTAATACTTGACACCATCCACAATCCTCTTTGATTTTTGTTTCACCTTTCTGTCTGTAGGATATTTGAAACCTTGGCGTAACCAAGATAATGAGAGGCATTGATCGTGTGGATAGTCAGAGGCTTTTTCCCAGGGCTGAGATGGTTGCCACAAGAGGACACAGGTTTAAGGTGCTGGGGAGTAGGTACAGAGGAAATGTTAGGAGTAAGTTTTTTTTAAACTCAGAGTGAGTGCGTAGAATGGGCTGCCAGCAACGGTGGTGGAGGCGGATACAATAGGGGTTTTTAAAGAGACTTTTGGATAGGTACATGGAGCTTAGAAAAATAGAGGGCTATGGGTAAGCCTAGTAATTTCTAAGGTAGGGACCTGTGCGGCACAACTTTGAGGGCCGAAGGGCCTGTATTGTGCTGTAAGTTTTCTTTGTTTCTATGTTTTTCTATGTTTAACCAGTGAACTTGATTATTAGTTACATCTGAGTTTACAGTAATGATGTTATAAGAATTATTCTTTTTCACTTTGAACCTACATCTAAGTAGCCCCAGCTCTTTTGAAGCTACCCAGTTTACTTCAACAAATACTTTAAGCATTAAGGCCTTTATAAATTCTGTGGAAAATGAGGATTTTATAATATCTGACCTTTATCAGAATATTGGGCTTGGGCCCTGAATGTTAAGTGCACCCCTCTCCCAGTCACATACACATGACGCTGTTCTGAACAGCCAATTCTGAATGGAAAAAGATGATAGAGGCGGCGGACATAACTCAGGGAGAACAGGAGTGATGTCCTGTCACATCAAGGAAAATAAGGTGGGTGTGATGGCATACTAATAATTTCATACATGGGGAGAAATCGAGAATTTGATTCCAAGCCTGAGTTTAATCGAAAAGTAATCTGGATGGAGCTTACGCAAAACAGAATTAAACCTTCAGTCATGTAATCAATGTCAAGACAAATCGGCAACTGAACAACAAAGCTATTTCAAAATTAAAAAGTTAAAACTCACTTGGGATACACCGGTTCATATAAGTATTTCTCTTGTCCTGAATATACAATGTCAAAGAGCAAGATGTATCCATTTTTAGTCTGAAAGAAACAGAAGTCAAAATTATAATACAGAATTAATAAAAAATACTGAATTAAGGTTGTCATTTAAAAAATAATAGAAGCATTTTTTGCCATACATGCTGAAATAACAAGAGAAAAAAGTCCAATAAATTAAGGCCCTCTTACACATTTGTTAATTACTATTGGTTTTATTTTCTACATATACATACTAAATATCAAATCTTGGTGATACCAAATTAAATTTCTTAGAACTGCTTATAATGGTACATGGGGTACTATTCACAGGGCTAATTCTTTTATTGGTTAAGCTTCCAGTTTATGACTTTGAAACATGCCATACAAGTTTAGATTACAATCAAATTTGTTTTTTCAAACATTGCTAATTTTGAAAATTATCTATACAAAAGGTATGTTTGTAATTTTTATGGAGAATTTATGAAAAACTCAAAATGTATAAATACTCTTGCAAATGCAGGCTTGGCTGTGGCAACCATTGCTAGAGTGGACTCAAGGTCACATTGAAGCAGTGGGACTTTGGTCCAAGAGCAAAAAACAAACTGATGTTTGGCTGATTTAAGTGTGAGCCAGATTAAAAGATTAAGGCGTCGAGGCCCAGGGCAAAGTATGAACCAGTGTTCAGTTTACTACTCTGAGATTTTTATTCACATAAACGCTGAACTGATTTCACAGCTGTGGCCTACAGCTAACATTCACCTCAGCGCTGAACTGGCTCCGTGGGTTTTGGGGACTCTGCAATTCATGTTCTGTGTGTTATTTGTTTAACTTTTTTTAAAATTGTTTGTACGATTTATTCTTTTTATGTCCATTGAATATTTGATGGTCTTTGTTGTGTGGGATTTTTTCATGGATTCTGTTGTTTCTTTGTTTTGTGGCTACCTACAAGATGAATCTCAAGGTTGTATATGGTACACAACACTTTGATAACAAATGTACTTTGAACTTTTGAACTTTGAAACAGTACTTAGCAAATAGTTTTACCAAGGATTACTAATATCAAGCCACAGATGACCAAAGCTTTGTAAAAAATCTAGGTTAATCTTAAACATAGATGGGAGCAGGGCTGTGTTAAATAAAGAGCAGTGAAGAGTTTTAAGGATTACATTGAACAGCTTGGAGCCTACAAGCTGCCAATGGCAGGTTAATTATAATCAAGAAGCCAGAATGCAATAAGTTAAAGTATTCCAGATGGTGACAAGATGAAGAAATTATGGACAGAGGGAAGATCAAAGCCATGAATGATTTGAAATCAAGGCTGATCCCTGTATATCAAGAGAATACTTAACCTGGAACCAATCTAGGTCCTCAGCACGGGGTAAAATGGGTGAAAAGGACGTAATATAAACTTGGACACGGGCAATCAAATCTTAGTCTAACAGAAAAAGGCGGCTGGGGATTTATACACTGGAATATTCTCTTGCTTGGAAAACTACTATTTTCTAAAGGCTGGCTCGTGGGGGGCAGTCAATATTATAGTAGAGGAAATAGCAGATATAATGATGGCATAGGTGTAGCACATGCTTAGCACCCTCCCCGAAATCAGGGGCATGTGAAATCATGGGAGCAGGTGGTGGATGGTCGCATGAGCAGCTGGTGCATATTACAAGTCCTGGTTATACAACCACTGATTTCAGGTAATCTCTGAAGTGTATTGATAATGGCTGGGGTCACCTGTCTTGTAAAGACACTGCCCAGAAGGCAATATCAAACTTCTTCTGTAGAAACGTTTTGCCAAGTACAACCATGGTCATGGAAAGACCATGGTTGCTCACGTTATACGACATGGCACATAAGGGACCAGATATACAAATATTTGTGAAGACATGGGCTGATTAAGGATAGTCAGCATGGCTTTGGTGCATGGTAGGCCATGTCCAACCAGTCTTAGAGTTTTTCAAGGAAGTAGAAAAGTAGATGAAAAATACCAGGAAAGTAGATGAAGGCAAGCCAGTGGATGTTGTTAACATGAATTTTAAGGCATTTAACAAGGTCCCACACGGGAGGTTTGTCAAGAAGGTTCAGTCGCTCGGTATTCAGAATAAGGTAGTTAATTGCATTAGATATTGGCTTTGTGGGAGAAGTCAGAGAGTGGTAGTAGAGGGTTGCCTCCCTGAATGGAGTCCTGTGATTAGTGGTATGCCGCAGGGATCGGTGCTGGGTCATTTGTTGGTTGCCATCTATATCAATGATAATGTGGTTAACTGGATCAGAAAGTTAGTGGACAGTGAGGAAAGCCATCGTGGCTTGCAGAGGGATCTGCATTAGCTGGAAAAATGGGCTGAAAGTGGCAATGAAATTTAATGCAGACAAATGTGAGGTGTTGCACTTTGGCAGGACCAACCAGGGTAAGTCTTACACTGTGAACAGTAGGGCACTGAGGAGCGTGATAGAACTAACGGATCTGGGAGTACAGGTCCAAAATTCACAGGTAGATAAGGTTATAAAGAAAGCTTTTGGCATATTGGCCTTCATAAATCGATGTAATGAGTACAGGAGAAGGGATGTTATGTTGAAGTTGTATAAGACGTTGGTGAGGGTTAATTTGGTGTACAGGTGTCCCCCGCTTTTCGAACGTTCGCTTTACGAAACCTCACTGTTACAAAAAAAAAGCAGTGTGCGGGGGAAATCAGCGCGCGATAAAAGGCAGCGTGCGCCCTGAGCAGCCGTTTTCCCCCAGATTTGGCACTGCATTCTCGCTGGCATTGCTTAAACACGTGCCTGTGAGCAGCTGTTTGCAAGATGAGTTCTAAGGTACAGGTGTCTCCCGCTTTTCGAATGTTCGCTTTATGAAATCTCACTGTTACGAAAGACCTACATTAGTACCCTACTTTCGCTTTCAGAAGGTGTTTTCACTGTTACGAAAAAAAATTCAGCGTGCGATAAAAGGCAGAGCGCACCCCGAGCAGCCGCTCTCCCCCGGATTGGGAACTGCTTTGCTTTAACACGTGCCTGTGAGCAGCCGTTTGCAAGATGAGTTCTATGGTATCGGAAAAGCCTGAAAGAGCTCGTAAGGGTGTTACACTCAGCGTAAAACTAGACATAATTAAGTGTTTTGATTGTGGTGAACGAAGTAAGGACAACGTGAGTTTGGCTTGTGGAAGCTGACAAACATGATGTTGAAGAGGTTTTGGCATCCCATGACCAAGAACTGACAGATGAAGAGCTGATGCAATTGCAAGAAAAAAGGATAACAATTGAAACCGAATGAGTAATGATAAAGTACGACTTTAATTTTGAAAGGGTATGTTGGTTTGGGGGATATTTGCAGGATGGTTTGAGTCCTTATTAAAGAATTGTGTGATAGAAGAATGCGCGAGGCTCAGCAGTCAAGCAAGCCTTCCACATCAGCCACAGCAGACGACGAACCTCGATCTTCGACATCGAGGCAGGCAGTCATAGGAGAAGATGAACTGCCTGCTCTAATGGAAACAGATGACGAGATGACACCCCAGTGTTTCACCACCCCGCGATTCGCGGAGAATGCAGCGGTAGCACACAGCACATCTTTAAGAAAAAAGCTGAAATAAATATGCTAATTAGTTAGGTGCCGCCCAACACGTAATTAATTAGCATGTTTATTTCGGCTTTTTTCTTAAAGATGTGCTGGATGCCTCCCGGCTACCGCTGTACCCCTGCATGCTTTGCGGTTCGGTATCTGTTGGCGGCCCAGAGGGTGGGGGCCACTGCACCACCCAACCTGCGACGACTCAGTCTAACACACCATCTCTGTGTGCTCGGTGCTGAACCAATTCTGGTAAGTGATATTACACTGTACATACATTATTTCTACTTTATATAGGCTGTGTATTTTTACATGTTATTTGGTATGATTTGGCAGCTTCACAGCTTAAAGGTTACTGGAGAGCACTTGCGCCGTGTTTTTGCCAACAGCAGTTGCGTGAGATTTACTGCCGACAGCGCTTGCGCGAGATTTTCACTGCGGAGAACAGTGCAGTAATGATTGTGGAAAAGTATTTCTACTTTATATAGGCTGTGTATTTATCATATCATTCCTGCTTTTACTATATGTTACTGTTATTTTAGGTTTTATGTGTTATTTGGCATAATTTGGTAGGTTATTTTTGGGTCTGCGAACGCTCACAAATTTTTCCCATATAAATAAATGGTAATTGCTTCTTCACTTTACGACATTTCGACTTACGAACCGTTTCATAGGAGCGCTCTACCTTCGGATGGTGGGGGAAACCTGTATTGGGTGCAGTTTAGGTCAGCTACCTATAGGAAAGATGTTAACAAGGTTGAAAGAGTACAGAGAAAATTTACAAAGATGTTGCCAGGTCTGGAAGACCTGAGTCATAACGAAAGAATGAATAGTTAGGACTGCATTCCTTGGAATGTAGAAGATTGAGAGGAGATTTGATAGAGGCACACAAAATTATGAAGAGTGTAGATAGGGTAACTGCAAGCAGGCTTTTTCCAATGAGGTTGAGTGGGACTACAACCAGAGGTCATGGGTTAAGGGTGAAATGTGATAAGTTTAGGAGGAACATGAGGGGAAACTTCTTCACTGAGAGGGTCGTGAGAGTGTGGAATGAGCTGCCAGCACAAGTGGTGCATGCGAGCTTGATTGCAACGTTTAAGAGATGATTGGATAGGTACATGGATAGTAGGAGTATGGAGGTCTGTGGTCTAGATGCAGTCAATGTGAGTAGACAGTTTAAATGGTTTTGGCATGTACAAACGTTGTACTTCTCTTTGACTCTGTAATAAACAAATAAATAATGACAGATGTGGCCTAAAAGATATTCTCAGGGACAAATATGACATCAGGACTACAATCCAGTCTTTAAAAATATGTCTATGCAGCCCAATCAATAACCCCCATAGTTCTTGACAGCAAATATGTTAAGTGTACTCATTGTACTGTAGGAGCATCAACAGTAGCTAATTTGCATACATGCACACCAATATGATAATGAAAAAAATGTACTAAAAATGTTTTAATATACAAGTCTCCATGGGCTAATCCAGGGTTGGAACAGCAGATCAGTGTGCAGAAGTGCCAAAGCTCTGGGGAGGAATTGTGAAGTTAGGGGGAAAATGAGAGGAAGTATAATGATTGAATGGGTTGAGAATAACACAAAAGAAAAGAAACAATCTGGAAGTTACAGGCTGAAGTTGAGAGCAGCAGCCAAATTAGCAGATAAACAGTTACAGTTACTTGGAAAAAAGATTGTGGCAAAAGTGAAGGTTACCATGAAATTCCAAAGTAAAACATACTTTTCTCACAAGACTGATCAAATGTTCCACGTTGTGCAATCTGGCCATGAAAATATTTAAAACAAAACTCCATGCATGGAAACAGACAAACATGCATCCTATATTCAAAAACAGATGATATTAACATCAAGCAAATTGTGTGACCATCAGATCTTGATCCAATTTTTGGTTTGAGCTTCCTCTCTGCAACTCATTCATTAAAAGCAACACACATCAAAGTTGCTGGTGAACGCAGCAGGCCAGGCAGCATCTCTAGGAGGAAGTACAGTCGACGTTTCAGACCGAGACCCTTCATCAGGACTAACTGAAGGAAGAGCTAGTAAGAGATTTGAAAGTGGGAGGGGGAGGGGGAGATCCAAAATGATCGGAGAAGACTGGAGGGGGAGGGATGGAGCCAAGAGCTAGACAGGTGATTGGCAAAAGGGATATGAGAGGATCATGGGACAGGAGGCCCAGTGAGAAGGAAAGGGGGGGGGTAAAACCCAGAGGATGGGCAAAGGGGTATAGTCAGAGGGACAGAGGGAGAAAAAGGAGAGTGAGAGAAAGAATGTGTGTATATAAATAACGGATGGGGTACGAGAGGGAGGTGGGGCATTAGCGGAAGTTTGAGAAGTCAATGTTCATGCCATCAGGTTGGAGGCTACCCAGACGGAATATAAGGTGTTGTTCCTCCAACCTGAGTGTGGCTTCATCTTTACAGTAGAGGAGGCCATGGATAGACATGTCAGAATGGGAATGGGATGTGGAATTAAAATGTGTGGTCACTGGGAGATTCTGTTTTCTCTGGCGGACAGAGCGTAGGTGTTCAGCAAAATGATCTCCCAGTCTGTGTCGGGTCTCGCCAATACATAGAAGGCCACATTGGGAGCACTGGACGCAGTATATCACCCCAGCCGACTCACAGGTGAAGTGTCGCCTCACCTGGAAGGACTGTCTGGGGCCCTGAATGGTGGTAAGGGAGGAAGTGCAAGGGCATGTGTAGCACTTGTTCTGCTTACAAGGATAAGTGCCAGAAGGGAGATCAGTGGGAAGGGATGGGGGGGACGAATGGACAAGGGAGTAGCGTAGGGAGCGATCCCTGCGGAAAGCGGGGGGAGGGAAAGATGTGCTTAGTGGTGGGATCCCATTGGAGGTGGCAGAAGTTACAGAGAATAGTTTGTTGGACCCAGAGGCTGGTGGGGTGGTAGGTGAGGACCAGGGGAACCCTATTTCATTCACTAAAAGCTTGTTCTCTTCCTCACTTCCATTTGCAATGGCAATTTAAAACTGATATGGAATAGATGATGCCCCTGTGGAGCTCAACACTTGCGGACTCTTCCTTGTTGATCTGCAAAGTTTAATTAATTTGCTCTGTCACTTGAAGACATTGAGGGGCAAATTCAAATAAATTTAAGTTGAACAGACAATATCTCAATTATCTCATTTTGTCGAGTCAGCCTGCTGCTAATCCTACCCTTCCTAGACAGGTATTCCCAGACAGGGATAACAGACGGACAATTTAATGGAAGTGTTATGATATATCCAATTCCTTAAACAATGGCAATGGGACTTCATGAACCAAGTATCTTGAGTGATTGTGGAAAATACACAGTATGCAATCATTTAACAATATAACCATATAACAATTACAGCACGGAAACAGGCCATCTTGGCCCTTCTAGTCCGTGCCAAACTCTTACCCTCACCTAGTCTCACCGACCTGCACTCAGCCCATAACCCTCCATTCCTTTCCTGTTCATATAGCTATCCAATTTAACATTAAACGACAACATCGAACCTGCCTCAACCACTTCTGCTGGAAGCTCGTTCCACACAGCTACCACTCTCTGAGTAAAGAAGTTCCCCCTCATGTTACCCCCATACCTTTGCCCTTTAACTCTCAACTCATGTCCTCTTGTTTGAATCTCCCCAACTCTCAATGGAAAAAACCTATCCATGTCAACTCTATCTATCCCCCTCATAATTTTAAATACCTCTATCAAGTCCCCCCTCAACCTTCTACGTTCCAAAGAATAAAGACCCAACTTGTTCAACCTCTCTCTCTAACTTAGGTGATGAAACCCAGGTAACATTCTAGTAAATATTCTCTGTACTCTCTCTATTTTGTTGACATCTTTCCTATAATTTGGTGATCAAAAGTGTACACAATACTCCAAATTTGACCTCACCAATGCCTTGTACAATTTCAATATTACATCCCAACTCCTACATTCAATGCTCTGATTTATAAAGGCCAGCATACCAAAAACTTTCTTCACCACCCTATCCACATGAGATTTCACCTTCAGGGAACTATGCACCATTATTCCTAGATCCCTCTGGTTCTACTGCATTCTTCAATTTACCATTTACCATGTATGTCCTATTTTGATTAGTCCTAGTCACATTTATCAGTATTAAACTCCATCTGCCATCTTTCAGCCCACTCTTCTAACTGGCATAAATCTCTCTGCAAGCTTTGAAAACCTACTTCATTATCCACAACTCCACCTATCTTAGTATCATCTGCATACTTATTAATCCAATTTACCACCCCGTCATCCAGATCATTAATGTATATGACAAATAACATTGGACCCAGTACAGATCCCTGAGGCACTCCACTAGTCACCGGCCTCCAATCTGACAAACAGTTTTCCACCACTACTCTCTGGCGTCTCCCAGCCGGCCACTGCTGAATCCATTTTACTACTTCAATATTAATATCTAACAATTGAACCTTCCTAACCAACCTTCCGTGTGGGACCTTGTCAAAGGCCTTATTGAAGTCCATATAGACAACATCTACCATTTTACCCTCGTCAACATTCCTAGTAACGCCTTCAAAAAATTCAATAAGATGTCACACATGACCTTCCCCGCACAAATCCATGTTGACTGTTCCTAATCAGACCCTGTGTATCCAGATAATTATATATACCATCTCTAAGAATATTTTCCATCAATTTACCCACCACTGACGTCAAACTCACAGGCCGATAATTGCTACGTTTACTCTTAGAACCCTTTTTAAACAATGGAACAACATGAGCAATACGTCAATCCTCCGGCACCATCCCCGTTTCTAATAACATTTGAAATATTTCTGTCAGAGCCCCTGCTATTTCCACACTAACTTCCCTCAAGGTCCTAGGGAATATCTTGTCTGGACCTGGAGACTTATCCACTTTAATATTCCTTAAAAGCTCCAGTACTTCCTCTTCTTTAATTATCATACTTTCCATGACTTCCCTACCTGTTACCCTTACCTTACATAATTCAATATCCTCCTCCTTAGTGAATACTGAAGAAAAGGAATTGTTCAGAATCTCCCCCATCTCTTTTGGCTCCACACATAGCTGTCCACTCTGATTCTCCAAGGGACCAATTTTATCCCTCACTATCCTTTTGCTATTAACATAATGGTAGAAACCCTTGGGATTTATTTTCACCTTACTTGCCAAAGCAACCTCGTATCTTCTTTTAGCTTTTCTAATTTCTTTTTTAAGATTCTTTTTACATTCTTTATATTCCTCGAGCACCTCATTTACTCCATGCTGCCTATATTTATTGTAGATATTTCTCTTTTTCCAAACCAAGGTTCCAATATCCCTTGAAAACCATGGCTCTCTCAAACTTTTAACCTTTCCTTTCAACCTAACAGGAACATAAAGATTCTGTACTCTCAAAATTTCACCTTTAAATGACCTCCATTTCTCTATTACATTCTTCCCATAAAACAAATTGTCCCAATCCACTCCCTCTAAATCCTTTTGCACCTCCTCAAAGTTAGCCTTGCTCCAATCAAAAATCTCAACCCTGGGTCCAGACCTATCCTTCTCCATAATTATATTGAAACTAATAGCATTGTGATCACTGGACCCAAAGTGCTCCCCAACACAAACCTCTGTCACCTGACCTATCTCATTCCCTAACAGGAGATCCAACACTGCCCCTTCTTTCGTTGGTACCTCTATGTATTGCTGCAAAAAACTATCCTGCGCACATTTTACAAACTCCAAACCATCCAGCCCTTTTACAGTATGGGCTTCCCAATCTATGTGTGGAAAATTAAAATCTCCCACAATCACAACCTTGTGCTTAGTACAAATATCTGCTATCTCCTTACAAATTTGCTCCTCCAATTATCGCTCCTCATTTGGTGGTCTATAATACACCCCCATAAGAGTTACTACACCTTTCCCATTCCTCAATTCCACCCAAATAGCCTCCCTAGACGAGCCCTCTAATCTACCCTGCCAGAGCACTGCTGTAATATTTTCTCGACAAGCAATGCAACACCTCCTCCTCTAGTCCCTCCAATTCTATCACACCTGAAGCAATTAAATCCAGGAATATTTAGTTGCCAATCACACCCCTCCTGTAACCATGTTTCACTAATAGCTACCACATCATACTTCCAGGTATCAATCCATGCTTTAAGCTCATCCACCTTTCTTATAATGCTCCTGGCATTAAAATAAATGCATTTAAGAAATTTTCCACCTCTTACTCTCTGTTTATCACTAATGGTGCAAACAACTTTTCTATTTTCTTTCTCTTCCTTCTTCCCTACATCTGTTCTTAAACTCTGTTTCCCCTCCCCACCCTCGTATCTAGTTTAAATCCACTGGAGCCTCTCTAGCAAACCTACCTGCAAGAATATTTGTCCCCCCTCCAGTTCAGATGTAGACCGTCCCGCTGGAACAAGTCTCACCTTCCCTGGAAAACAGCCCAATTATCTATAAATTTAAAGCCCTCTATCCTGCACCATGTCTTCTGCCACGTGTTGATCTGCGCTATCTTACTATTTCTAAACCCGCCTGCACGTGGCACTGGTAGCATTCCTGAGATTGCTATCCTGGAGGTCCTGTCCTTTAACTTGGTGGCTTACTCCCTAAACTCACCTTTCAGAACCTCCTCACTCTTCCTACTCACGTCATTGGTCCCTACATGGACCACGACATCTGGGTGCTCATCCTCCCTCTTGAGAATACCGAGAATTCGATCCGAGATATCGTGGACCTTGGTACCAGGGAGGCAACAGACCATCTGGGATTCTCGATCTCTTCCACAGAACCTCTGATCTGTCCCCCTACCTATCGAATCCCCTATTACTACTGCTCTCCTCTTTTCCCTCCTTCCCTTCTGAGTTGAGGGTCCCATCTCAGTGCCAGAGATGCAACCACTGCAACCTGAACCTGGTAGGTCGTCCCCCTCAACAGTATCCAAAACGATGTACTTATTATTGGTGGGAATGGCCACAGGGGTGCTCTGCTCATTCTGTCTATTCCCCTTCCCTCTCCTGACAGTCACCCAACTACCTGTCTCTTGACTCTTAGGGGTGACTATCTCCCTGTAAATCCTCTCTATTTCTGCCTCTGCCTCCCGAATGATCCGAAGTTCATCCAGCTCCAGTTCCCTAACTCAGTTGGTCAGGAGCTGCAGCTGAATGCACCTTTCGCAGGTGTAGTTATCAGGGACGATTGTGCTCACCCTGACTTCCCACATCCTGCGAACGGAGCACTCAACTGCCCTAACTGCTGCCTCCATTACCTACTCTTAAGGTAATTAGATTTATTAAAGGAACTTACCCAACCTTACCTCACTTGGAGTGAAGCTCTTCCTCAGCCTTTGCTCGCTGAAGCTGCTTGAGCCAAAGCCTTCCTACTCTGTCTCCCTCTACTCCGCTGCCCGCTCCATTACTCTGCTCTCTTTTAAATACTCCCACTGCCTCATGGTCCACTTACACGCACTTGCGCAGTCATGCCCCATTCAACTGCTGAAGAAAATGACCGACTTCCACAAACTGCTCTCTTTTAAATACTCCCGCTGCCTCACGGTCCGACTTACATGCGCTTGCGCAGTCGTGCCCTGCTCAACTGCCGAAGAAAATGACCGACTTCCACGAACTGCTCTCTTTTAAATACTCCTGCTGCCTCACGGTCTGACTTACATGTGCTTGCGCAGTCATGCCCCGTTCAACTGCCGAAGAAAATGACCGACTTCCACAAACCGCTCTCTTTTAAATACTCCCGCTGCCTCATGGTCCGACTTATCACGCGCTTATCATTGTGCCTTAAACAAAAAATTGATTTACACTAAGGAATATTTAGATGTGACTTCCGGTAGCGCTCATGGAGTGAAGTCGCGTTCTTGACTCGCTCCATTACCTCTGAGTTTTTTCTCTCTATGGTCAGCTATACTTTAATTAACTATTAAGGCATCAATTTTTACAATACTTTGAATTAAACTGAATTCTCTGACAATTGGATGATACTGAGATCGGCTATGTCTAAGAACGGGAAAGACGGCAAGGATGGTAAACCTCCGGTTAAACCGAAAGCTACGGATCTCCCTCCGACTGAATCACCGGTGACTTTGAAAGCGATATCGGAGTTAATTCAGAGGGAAATTTCAACCTCTGTTAGGGAGATGATTCGTACAGAAATTATGGGCTTTGTTAAAGACCTGATTCATACGGAAATCTCAACTAAGTTCCAGAAAATTGCCGATTTAATTGATAAGATGCAAACATGTATTGCGGAACATCAGTCGGCTATATCTGATCTTCAAAAATCCGCGCAACAAAGTGAGCTTAAGATGGGGAAAATCGAAGAAACAATTAATGTAATGAAGAAGAAACTTGACTTTTTGACTTTTAAAAACTCTGACTTGGAATCTAGAATGCGACGGCAGAATTTACGAATGATTGGCGTCAGGGAAGCCGTGGAAGCTAACAACCCTATGAAATATTTCTCCCAACTTTTAAAAGATGCATTCCCTACTGTATTTCCTGACCAACCACCGCTACTGGATCGTGTTCACAGAATCCCATCATACTCGTCTAGGTCAGATAGACCTAGGCATGTTATCTTACGTTTTCATTACTTTCAAGATAAGGAGAGACTGTTTCGATTCGCTCGATCTAAAGGTTTCATTGATTTTTCGGATCTTAAGTTCCGATTCGTGGAAGATTTCAGTAAACCAATCTGGGACCAACGGGTCCGTTACAGATCCGTGATGTCGGAATTCTATAAGATGGATTTAAGACCAGCGCTGCTGTACCCTGCACGTCTAAGGATTCGCATGGCAGATGGAGCCCTTCGTTTTTTTGATTCTCCATCGGATGCCCAGAGTTATCTGGATCAACTTTCATCTTCAACATCTTAATTGCCTTTTTTTAATTTTCTCCGTTGATCGGAGGCTGTGAATTGGTTGGTTTTAACTTTTCTGTGCCCTATTTGGGCAGAAAAGTTTACTTTCGATTTCTTAATATGGCTGCTAAACTTTCTTTTTAACTGCGTCATTTCTTTCTTTTCCCAGGGGATTCTGGGTGGTTACTTCCCTTTTGTCATCTTACGTATTTCCTGTGCGGCCTTAAATTTTGTAGTTTTTTTTTAAATTTTGTTCTGTTTTGCTTTTTATAATCATTTTATGTTAATAATCCTATTTTTTTTGTTGCTGTGTCTATTCATGAGTTTGAGGTTTATTGTGGTTTTTTTTTAATATATACTTTCCGGCTTTTGTTCTGTTCTGTGTGTATTTTAATTGAGCTAACTTTTTTTTACTTATTTTTTTACTGTTTTACAATTAGCTGATCCTTTTCATATTTATACCTTTTTTTTTAGGGAGCGTATACCGGAAGTCATGGGGGTAGTTTTAGCGCTTGCTTCTTTCTGGCGGGTCTGCTTTAGATTTCGCCTTGGGGTCTTGGGGTGGGGGGTGGTGGGAGGGGCTTCACGTTTTAGTTTGTTTCTCTTTGGGCTATATACATTATTGAAGTATTGGTTACGTCCTTTTCCCCGGTATCTTTTGTATGTTCTGTTTCCTCTCCGGGTTTGTGGGTCGCGCCTATTGTCAATCCTCCTTGTTATGGGTTGACTTTAGGATTTATGGAGTCTATTATTAATTTTGTCTCCTGGAATACTAATGGTCTTAATCATCCTATTAAAAGGAAAAAAGTTTTTAAAGTGTTCCGGAGACTTAAAGCACAAATTTTATTTTTACAAGAGACCCATGTACGGAGGGGGGACAGACTACGTTTTTTCAAATTCTGGAAGGGACAACAATTTCATTCGAACTCCAATGCTAAGATTCGAGGCGTCTCTATTTTTATAGACTCCTCAGTTACTTTTATACAACAGGATATTATCTCTGATCCGAATGGTAGATTTTTATTGGTTAGTGGTTTACTATTTAATAAAAAAGTAGTTTTGGTTAATGTTTATGCTCCTAATATGGATTGTCCAGAATTTTATAAATCATTGTTTGATCAGTTTCCGAATTTGAACGAGTTTTCATTGATTTGGGGCGGAGATCTTAATACCTGTTTATCTCCAGCTTTGGACCGTTCGGCTCCTTTACGGACTTTACCTAATAAATCTGCAAATTTGATTAATTTTTTCCTTTCTGATTCTGGGTCGACGGACATTTGGCGTTTTCTGCATCCTCAGGAAAAAGATTTTTCCTTCTTTTCACATGTTCATCATTCCTATTCAAGAATTGATTATTTTTTCATTGATTCTCGTCTCATTCCTTCAGTGATTAAATGTGATTATGATTCTATAACCATTTCGGATCATGCTCCACTTAAGCTTTCTATTAAAATTATGGCCAATATACCAAACAATAGACAATGGCGTTTTAATTCGCTGTTGCTTCAGGACTCGGACTTTGTTAATTTTATGAATGAACAGATTGAGCTTTTTTTTACAATTAACCATACAGAAGATATTTCGGTTAACACTCTTTGGGACACTTTTAAAGCCTATATTCGGGGTCAGATTATTTCGTATTCCGTTGCTTTGAGGAAGAAACAGAAGAAGGAGGAGATGGCAATTGTGGACAAGATTAAAGAAATTGATAAGAAATATGTTATGGCTCCTTCTGAGGAGCTATACAAACAAAGAACTGAACTTCAAATGGAACACAGTTTACTACTCTCGTCCTCGATTGTAAACCAATTAAAGAAAACAAGAAGTGATTTTTATGTTCACAGTGATAAAATTGGCAAGCTGCTGGCTAATCAATTGAAATCTAATTATGTTAAATCTCAAATCAATCAGATTTATAACCAAAATGATCGATTGATATTGGATCATGTGGGGATTAATCAAACCTTTTGTGATTTTTATTCTTCTTTATATCAATCAGAGTCTCCTCGAGATTCTAAATATATGAATGATTTTTTAGATAAGTTAGACTTCCCTCAGATTTCACAGGATATGTCTTCTTTATTAGATACTTCCATTACAATGGATGAGATTAAGAATGTTATTTTTTCTATGAATCTGGGGAAAGCTCCTGGCCCTGATGGGTTTACCGTTGAATTTTATAAATGTTTTGCTTCTTTATTGATTCCTTGGCTCTATAAGGTTTTTGAGGCTTCTTTGAAACTTGGTAAACTTCCGGAATCTTTTAATAGAGCATCAATTTCTTTAATACTAAAGAAGGATAAAGACCCTGCTCAATGTGCATCTTATAGACCAATATCTTTATTAAATGTTGATTCTAAAGTTTTTTCTAAGTTATTAGCAAATAGACTAGAAAAAGTACTTCCTTCTATTATTTCGGAAGACCAAACGGGTTTTATTAAAGGTCGTTACTCTTTTTATAATATTCGTACATTGTTAAATATCGTTTATACTCCCTCACAAAATGTTCCTGAGTGTGTTATTTCTTTAGATGCCGAGAAAGCTTTTGATAGAGTAGAATGGCCTTATTTATTTAAGGTGCTTGAAATGTTTAATTTTAGCTTGAAATTTATATCCTGGATTAAACTGTTATATCACTCCCCTGTAGCCTCGGTTCGTACTAACTCCTTAAACTCACCTTTTTTTCCTCTCTTTCGTGGTACTCGACAAGGCTGTCCTCTTAGTCCCCTATTATTTGATATTGCATTAGAACCTCTTGCAATTGCTATTCGAGAATCTTCAAATATTACTGGGATAACTCGGGGATTAAAGTCCCATAAATTATCACTCTATGCTGATGATTTACTTTTATATATTTCTAATCCTGAGAGATCCATTCCTGCTGTTTTAGAGTTATTAGCACAATTTGGTCTTTTCTCAGGTTATAAATTAAATCTTAGTAAGAGTGAACTTTTTCCGATTAATAAACATCTTCCCTTATATTATAAATTTCCATTTAAATTGATTAATAATTACTTTTCATATCTTGGGATTAAAATTACTTGTAAACATAAAGATTTATTTAAGACTAACTTTTTACCATTAATAGACCATATTATTCAACTTTCATCTAAATGGTTTCCCTTATATTTAACTTTGATTGGTCGCATTAATGCAGTTAAGATTTTTTTTTGCCAAAATTTTTATATGTGTTTCAGGCATTACCAATTTTCGTTCCTAAATCTTTTTTTGATAAAGTTGACTCTAAAATTTCTTCATTTATTTGGCAGAATAAGAATCCGAGACTGGGTAAAATACATTTACAGAAAGCTAAGAGAGATGGAGGTTTAGCATTACCTAACTTTAGATTTTATTATTGGGCTATTAATATTCGACATATGAAATTTTGGTTACTTGACCGGGACATACTATCTATTCCTAAATGGGTAGCATTGGAATTACAATCTGTTCAGGGTTATACACTTGGTTCTATTTTAGGTTCCTCTCTTCCTTTTGATTCGAAACGCCTTAAGCAGGTCTCTAACCCGATAGTTAAATATGCTTTGCGCATTTGGTTTCAATTCAGAAAATTTTTTGATCTTAATCAATTCGGGTTAGCGATTCCTATTTTAGGTAACATATTTTTTCCTCCCTCTTTTACGGATCGCGCTTTTCAAACTTGGAAGACTAAGGGTATTTTACGGTTTTTGGATTTATTTTTAGATGGTTCCCTTATGTCTTTTGAACAATTATCTAATAAATATAACTTATCAAGAATACATTTTTTTAGATATTTACAAGTTAGAAATTTCCTAAGTACTATACTTTCTTCCTTTCCAATGCTTCCTCCTATATATATTTTAGATTCGATAATTAACCTTAATCCATGTCAGAAAGGTGCATCGGCTATGATTTATAATATTATTATGAAACTTAGGAAAGCTCCATTTGATAAGATTAGGGTAGATTGGGAACAGGAATTGGGGCTTACCATTTCTGTGGATGATTGGGGGCAGATTTTACAATTAGTTAATACTTCCTCTATTTGTGCTAAACATTCCCTAATTCAATTTAAAGTGGTTCATAGAGCACATATGTCCAAAGATAAGTTAGCGCGTTTTTACTCGCATATTAATCCTTTCTGTGATAGATGTTCGGGGCAGATAGCCTCTTTAACTCATATGTTTTGGTCTTGCCCTACTTTGGAAACTTTTTGGAGAGATATTTTCAATATTATTTCTAAGGTATTAAATATAGATATCTCTCCTCACCCTATCTTTGGACTACCTAAAATTTCTAGTAATCTTTCCCCTTCAGCCCGTAGAATGATTGCATTTCTTACTTTAATGGCGAAAAGATGTATTTTACAACATTGGAAAGAGCTTAATGCTCCAACTACCTTTTTTTGGTTTTCTCAGACGATTTTATGTTTGAATCTGGAGAAAATTAGAAGTAACCTTTATGATTCTTCATTTAAATTTGAACAGATTTGGGGACCTTTTATTCGATATTTTCATTTAATGTAATATTTACCCTTCTTGTTTTCTTTCACTGTTTTAATGGAGGTCGGGATTGAGGACGTGATTTTAAGTTTAACTCTGTTTGGTTTCAAGTTAGCCCATTGCTTTGCTTTGCTTTTAGTTAGTTGCACGGTGGGTTTTTTTTTTGGGGTTTTTTTTTTCTTTTTTTTTCCATTGATATATATAAAATCTAGTATACTATTATGTTATCTTGGTTTCTTATGCTTAAATTACATTGTTTGTAGTATTTTCTTTTTGGTATTGTTATCTTTTGGAATTTTATTATACTTTAACATTGTATTAATGTTTATATGGCTTACCTTTTTTGTATACTTACTCAATAAAAAGATTTAAAAAGAAAAAGAAAGGAATATTTAAAATTTAAAGCGATATAATAGGCAGTTTTTCTGACAGGTGAACATTGATCTTCATGCATAAAGATCAAAATTTTGTAGTAACTTGGAAAATGCCGACTCTTGATGCACAAGATAAAACTGCTAACTTGGTATACGTTGTATCCTGAAGATACATGCAGTATCAACTTTGAAAATAATCTATTGGAGTCAAACATATGGTGAAATTTAAAAATGTGAACTTCATAATTACAAACACATTTTGAAACTTGAAATGTAAAAAAAATCAACGCATGTCATACCCAACAAATTTTAAGATTAACATGCTATTTAGAAATCAACTTTTGTTTAAAATATCAATGTTTGTGAAATAACTACTTTTACTGACATTCATTTAACAAAACACATTTCTAAACCTCCAGCAAAGAGCCAGTCAATGATCACACAGTAAACAGTAACCTCCAGGCAGGCCAAAATATTTCTGCTATTAAAAAAGCAAGAAGCTGCATTGCGACCTGACAAATTTGATAACCACTTTCATGAGACTTAGGAGAAAAGGAATTTGTGCAGAAAAAGAAGATACAAATAGAATGCAAAAGTGATTTCACTCCTCATCTTCAGTGACCATGTGCTAGTAAACAGAAATTGGTACTTATATCATACAAATGCAATTCAATAAATAATTATGTTTTCATTTCATGAATTCCCACAGTACCTGGAATGAATCAATATCTGATGAGGCAGCAAAACAGAATTCTTCACTGATTAGAAAGTTACGTGAGACAATTTCGTAAAATTCACAATGACTCATGCTGCAAGATGCGCATGTACTGTTGAGTAAAACAGTTCATCTGTAATGCTATTGACTAACTTGATCACGCTCACACAAGATATTCCTACAACTATACTGTAGATACTAATCTTTAATAAATTTTTATATTTCTGCAAAATGTTGACAAGACTAGAATTTAACTCTCTCAGCTACAGTTGAAGAAGTTTGGTAAGGGCCCCCAAATCCCAAGAACTTTCTATTGGGGCACAATTGAGAGCATCCTGACTGGCTGCATCACTGCTTGGTATGGGAACTATACTTCCCTCAGTCATAGGATTCTGCAGAGAGTGGACATCTGTAGACGTGAACTTTCCACTATTCAGGACATTTTACAAAGCCAGGTATGTAAAAAGGGCCCGAAGAATCTTTGGGGACCTGAGTCACACCAACCACAAACTGTTCCAGCTGCTACCATCCGGGAAACGGTACCACAGCATAAAAGCAAGGATCAGCAGGCTCCGGGACAGCTTCTTCCACCAGGTCATCAGACTGCTTAATTCATGCTGACACAACTGTATTTCTATGTTATATTGCCTATCCTGTTGTACATACTATTTATTATAAATTACTATAAATTGCACATTACACATTTAGAGATGTAATGTAAAGATTTTTACTCCTCATGTATGTGAAAGATGTAAGTAATAAAGTCAATTCAATTCAATGCCTGGAGAAGGTGTTGTCAAGTTGCCTTCCTGAAAGATGAGATGGATCATCCTCTGGGCACTTCTGGCTGAAGATGCAGTGGATTCCAGTTAATTGGGATACATCGGGACCAGTACATTTTGTTCCAATTAAGCAGTTGCCCCAACTGGCCGAACTTCCATGAAAATAGTTGAAACAAATTTTAACTGAGTAACAAATTATGTATTTAAATGAAATACAGAACAAATTAGAACACTACAGTATCATTAAACTGTATTAGTTGCTAATAGTTATCCATCGAGGAATTCAGTGTACGTCTTTTGACTGCAAATGAGCAAGATCAGCACAAACACCTAGTGCAGATAATGAACTGCTTTCATACAATCCTTTCGACAATCATTCAAGCTGATTGTTAATACTTTCAAATTCTTCATAGTTCCTAACTTGAAACAATGAAATAATTTCATTTTCACTCCTGGCTATTTTGGTATCTCCAAGGCTAAAACCAGTGAGCAAACCAGTTCTGAATTGTTTTACTGCTTATTTCACACCAAGCATCAGGGACAAAAATCACTGCTTTTTCAACACAAACATACACAACTGGCCACACATTTTAATTCCACATCCCATTCCCATTCTGACATGTCTATCCACGGCCTCCTCTACTGTAAAGATGAAGCCACACTCAGGTTGGAGGAACAACACCTTATATTCCGTCTGGGTAGCCTCCAACCTGATGGCATGAACATTGACTTCTCTAACTTCCGCTAGGCCCCACCTCCCCCTCGTACCCCATCTGTTACTCATTTTTATGCACACATTCTTTCTCTCACTCTCCTTTTTCTCCCTCTGTCCCTCTGAATATACCTCTTGCCCATCCTCTGGGTCACCCCCCCCCCCCGTCTTTCTTCCCGGACCTCCTGTCCCATGATCCTCTCGTATCCCCTTTTGCCTATCACCTGTCCAGCTCTCGGCTCTATCCCTCCCCCTCCTGTCTTCTCCTATCATTTTGCATCTCCCCCTCCAGCTTTCAAATCCCTTACTCACTCTTCCTTCAGTTAGTCCTGACGAAGGGTCTCGGCCTGAAACGTCGACTGCGCCTCTTCCTATAGATGCTGCTTGGCCTGCTGCGTTCACCAGCAACTTTGATGTGTGTTGCTTGAATTTCCAGCATCTGCAGAATTCCTGTTGTTTGCGTTTAAATACACAACTGATGCTATTTAAAATCTGTTTACTTTAAGCATGATGTGGTTTCTAATGGCCACACAAGAGCACACGGCTGACGCTAACTAGAAACTTTTAGGCAACAATCTGTCTCAATTAAGAGGCAGTGTCCCAAATAAAAAAAGTAAATCCTGGCTATTTTCTCAATTAGTTTTTGTTCTTCAAGAGTTGCTCCAAATAAGCAGCTGTCCCCATTAACCGATGACGCAATTAACCAGAATCCACAGGATCTCCATTCAATCGTTTCTACACATTCTCCCACTCAACAATCTCCACGAGTTCCTGATTAAGCCGAAGAGTCTGCTTCAAGTTTTCGCAGCATCCAACAATTCCACAAGACATGAAGACATAGGAACAGAGTTAGGCCATTTGGCCTATGAAGTCGGCAACACATTTGATCAAGGCTGATTTATTTTCCTTCAGAATCTCAATTTCCTGCCTGCTCTCCTTAACCTTTGATGCCCTGATCGTGAACCTACCAACCTCTGCTTTAAATACTAGCTGCAATGATTTGGCCTCTACATCTGTCTGTGGCAATGAAATCCACAGATTCACTATGTTACAGCTAAAGAAATTCCTCATCATCTCTACTCTAAAGGGACATCCCTCTGTTCTGAGGTTGCGCCCTCTGGTCCTAAACTCTCCGCTACTTGGAAACATCCTCTCCACATTCACTCTTATCTAGGACTTTCAATATTCAGTAGGGTTTAAAGAGATTTCCCTCATTTTTCTAAACTCCAATGAGTACAAGCCCATACCATCAAACACTTTTCACACAAGCGTCTGTACATTAACACTTCAATTTCAAGGATCATTCTCGTAAACCTCCTCTGGACACTCTCCAATGCCAGTACATCCTTTCTTAGATATTGAGTTTAAACTGCTCACAATACTCCAACATGGCTTGGCCAATGCCTTATCAAGTCATCCTTACTTTTATATTATAGTCTCTGGAAATGAATGCTAACTTTGCACTGTGGGTGTACCTACACCTCAGGGACTGCAGCGGTTCAAGAAGGCCCCTTCAAGGGCAACTAGGGATGGGCAATAAATGCTGGTTTAGCTGGTGATTCCCACATTCCGTAAATGAATATATAAAAAAAACAATGGCCTCCCTTACTACGAACTCAACCCGCAATCAAGGACATGACCCACCCAGCCAACAGACTTTTCGTCCCTCTTCCCTCCGGAAGAAGGTTCAGGAGCTTGAAGACTCGTACTGTCAGATTTGGGAACAGCTTCTTTCCAACTGTGATAAGACTGCTAAACAGATCCTGACCTGGATCTGGACCGTACCCTCCAAATATCCAGACCTGCCTCTTGGTTTTTTTGCACCACCTTACTTTCCATTCTTCTATTTTCTATTTATGATTTATAATTTAAATTTTTTATCTTTACTAATTTTAATTTTTAATATTTATAATATTTAATATTTGTAATCCAGGGAGTATGAAGCGCTGAATCAAATATTGCTGTGATGATTGTACGTTCTAGTACCAATTGTTTGGCGACAATAAAGTATAAAGTTAACCATTAGGGAATCTTGCACTAAGATTCCCGAGTACTTTTGTACCTCCGATTTCTGAATTCACTCCCCGTTTAGAAAATAGTGTACAGCTTGATGAAGGGTCTCAGCTCGAACCGTCAGCTGTTTACTCTTTTCCATAGATGCTGCCTAGCCTGCTGAATTCCTCCAGCATTTTATGTGTATTGTTTTGATTTCTAGTATCTGCAGATTTTCTCGTTTGTGAAAAGTACATTCAAGCTCAATTTTGCAACATGATGTAATTTATGAACAACTGCAAACTCTATTTGAATTACAGATAATTTAAGTCCCTGAACACTTTTAAAAAAAGCACTACACTTAATATTAAGGTAGGTTTCAGGAACGAAGGCCAACTACTCTGTTGGAAACCTCACAAGAAATTCTAAACACAAAACATATTGGATTTTCTACATGGTACAGGATGAGTATTGCAAGCCCCTGCCTTGCCTCCACATTTTAGATAAACTCATCTAATAGTAAACAAGAACTTAAAACAGGTCCACAATCCCTTATCCGAAATCCTTGGGGCCAAGTTGCATTTCAGAATTCAGAACTTTTTGGGTTTCAGACCCCCCTCCCTGATGATACCAAAAAACACGTATGCTCAAGTCCCTTATTTAACCTGGCTCAGTGCGGTGGACTTTAGGACCCGGCGGCACACCAAACTTACGCACATCCTCCCGTATACTTTAAATCATCTCTAAATTACTTATAATACCTAATACAATGTAAATGCAATGTAAATAGTTGTTATACTGTATTGTTTAGGGAATAATGACAAGAATAAAATTTATTTCCAACAAAAACATTCAATAAAACAAAAATATACAGCTTCAAACGAACCAAATCAAACACATGGTAAATGACTTATTGGGATAAATGTAGAACGTCACCGTCACTATAAAACTTCAGTAACTTGTCTTTCTGTTTATTTGAATCATATACAGTGGTAGTTTCGACACTATTTTCTTCAGTAAGACAACGTACAGACACACCACGATCAAGATTCTGCAATAACTCCACTTTCTGTGTTATTGATAATGATAGATGCTTCCTTCTCTTTTTCTTATTGTTACCCATAGGGGTATAGAAACATAGAAACATAGAAAATAGGTGCAGGAGTAGGCCATTTGGCCCTTCGAGCCTGCACCGCCATTTATTATGATCATGGCTGATCATCCAACTCAGAACCCCGCCCCTGCCTTCCCTCCATACCCCCTGACCCCTGTAGCCACAAGGGCCATATCTAACTCCCTCTTAAACATAGCCAATGAACTGGCCTCAACAGTTTCCTGTGGCACAGAATTCCACAGATTCACCACTCTCTGTGTGAAGAAGTTTTTCCTAATCTCGGTCCTAAAAGGCTTCCCCTCTATCCTCAAACTGTGACCCCTCGTTCTGGACTTCCCCAACATTGGGAACAATCTTCCTGCATCCAGCCTGTCCAATCCCTTTAGGATCTTATACATTTCAATCAGATCCCCCCTCAATCTGCTAAATTCCAACGAGTACAAGCCCAGTTCATCCAGTCTTTCTTCATATGAAAGTCCTGCCATCCCAGGAATCAATCTGGTGAACCTTCTTTGTACTCCCTCTATGGCAAAGATGTCTTTCCTCAGATTAGGGGACCAAAACTGCACACAATACTCCAGGTGTGGTCTCACTAAGGCCTTGTACAACTGCAGTAGTACCTCCCTGCTCCTGTACTTGAATCCTCTCGCTATAAATGCCAGCATACCATTTGCCTTTTTCACCGCCTGCTGTACCTGCATGCCCACTTTCAATGACTGGTGTATAATGACACCCAGGTCTTGTTGCCCTCCCCTTTTCCTAATCGGCCACCATTCAGATAATAATCTGTTTTCCTATTTTTGCCACCAAAGTGGATAACTTCACATTTATCCACATTAAATTGCATCTGCCATGAGTTTGCCCACTCACCCAACCTATCCAAGTCACCCTGCATCCTCTTAGCATCCTCCTCACTGCTAACACTGCCACCCAGCTTCGTGTCATCCGCAAACTTGGAGATGCTGCATTCAATTTCCTCATCCAAGTCATTAATATATATTGTAAACAACTGGGGTCCCAGCACTGAGCCTTGCGGTACCCCACTAGTCACCGCCTGCCATTCTGAAAAGGTCCCGTTTATTCCCACTCTTTGCTTCCTGTCTGCTAACCAATTCTCCACCCACACCAATACCTTACCCCCAATACCGTGTGCTTTAAGTTTGCACACTAATCTCCTGTGTGGGACCTTGTCAAAAGCCTTTTGAAAATCCAAATATACCACATCCACTGGTTCTCCCCTATCCACTCTACTAGTTACATCCTCAAAAAATTCTATGAGATTCGTCAGACATGATTTTCCTTTCACAAATCCATGCTGACTTTGTCCGATCATTTCACCACTGTCCAAATGTGCTATTATCACATCCTTGATAACTGACTCCAGCAGTTTCCCCACCACCGACGTTAGGCTAACCGGTCTATAATTCCCCGGTTTCTCTCTCCCTCCTTTTTTAAAAAGTGGGGTTACATTAGCCACCCTCCAATCCTCAGGAACTAGTCCAGAATCTAACGAGTTTTGAAAAATTATCACTAATGCATCCACTATTTCTTGGGCTACTTCCTTAAGCACTCTAGGATGCAGACCATCTGGCCCTGGGGATTTATCTGCCTTCAATCCCTTCAATTTACTTAACACCACTTCCCTACTAACATGTATTTCAGTCAGTTCCTCCATCTCACTGGACCCTCTGTCCCTTACTATTTCTGGAAGATTATTTATGTCCTCCTTAGTGAAGACAGAACCAAAGTAATTATTCAATTGGTCTGCCATGTCCTTGCTCCCCATAATCAATTCACCAGTTTCTGTCTGCAGGGGACCTACATTTGTCTTTACCAGTCTTTTCCTTTTTACATATCTATAAAAGCTTTTACAGTCCGTTTTTATGTTCCCCGCCAGTTTTCTCTCATAATCTTTTTTCCCCTTCCTAATTAAGCCCTTTGTCCTCCTCTGCTGAACTCTGAATTTCTCCCAGTCCTCAGGTGAGCCACTTTCTCTGGCTAATTTGTATGCTACTTCTTTGGAAGTAGCTGTTGATACTATCCCTAATTTCTCTTGTCAGCCACGGGTGCACTACTTTCCTTGATTTATTCTTTTGCCAAACTGGGATGAACAATTGTTGTAGTTCATTCATGCAACCTTTAAATGCTCGCCATTGCATATCCACCGTCAATCCTTTAAATGTCATTTGCCAGTCTATCTTAGCTAATTCACATCTCATACCTTCAAAGTTACCCTTTTTTAAGTTCAGAACCTTTGTTTCTGAATTAACTATCTCACTCTCCATCTTAATGAAGAATTCCACCATATTATGGTCACTCTTACCCAAGGGGCCTCTCACGACAAGATCGCTAATTAACCCTTCCTCATTGCTCAAAACCCAGTCCAGAATAGCCTGCTCTCTAGTTGGTTCCTCGACATGTTGGTTCAAAAAACCATCCCGCATACATTCCAAGAAATCCTCTTCCTCAGCACCTTTACCAATTTGGTTCACCCAGTTTACATGTAGATTGAAGTCACCCATTATAACTGCTGTTCCTTTATTGCACACATTTCTAATTTCCTGTTTAATACCATCTCCAACCTCACTACTACTGTTAGGTGGCCTGTACACAACTCCCACCAGCGTCTTCTGCCCCTTAGTGTTACGCAGCTCTACCCATATCGATTCCACATCTTCCCGGCTTATGTCCTTCCTTTCTATTGCGTTAATCTCTTCTTTAACCAGCAACGCCACCCCACCTCCCCTTCCTTCATGTCTATCCCTCCTGAATATTGAATATCCCTGAACGTTGAGAACGTATCTGCAGCTCTTTTTAACATTTTCACAGTGAAATTAAACACAAAGTCAACAATGAACACAAAATATCAGCGAACAGCAAATGCACGTGTAACCAGTACAAGCGCTGAGCCACAACTGATGTCTGGCGGCCTCTGCTAGTACTGCCACGTTATACCTGAGTGACCTCAGCTGATGGCGAAAAAAACTTCGGTTTTCGGAACTTTTCGCATTTCAGAATTTCGGATAAAGAATGTGCACCTGTACGCTCCTACTATTACACTTCTTTTACTTACCTAGATCAATTTCCCAACTAGGAATTCAAATTCACTAAGGGTCTTTCGCCCTTCTTGCTTTTAAACTGATTGAACCTCTGTTTCCTAAAGACCATAGGCTTTCACAATGAACATACAGTAGCTTCCTTTGAAGGATAAATTAAGTACAAGCAAAGTGGTTTCAGATAGTTGGCAGCAGAGCTCTCACATATCTTGAGCAGACTAGAAGGAATCCAGTAATAATTTTTCTAATGTTTTGTGAAACTAAATCAATGTCTGGGTGAATGCTATTAATTCACCTTTGTGGTCCCCTCAAGAAAATGGTTTTGTACCTTACTTATTGAACTTTTCCACACAGAAAGTCCGGTTAATCTTTCCTCACTGTCTATAAAGTTCAGATTCACAAATAGTGCATAGTCCTAGTTTTGCAGAATGTCATTCAAATTTATTCTATGATTTACAAATAATGAAAATCAGTGGGCTAATCAAATGTGACAGAGCATATACAGATATCAATTTGGGTGTCAATAACACATAGTTAACATCGATAATAAAGAATTATTCATAATATTTTCTCAACAGACATCATGCATTGAAGATCAGACCTGATGATCGAAACCCAAAATATCAACTTGTTTATTCCCTGCCAAAGTTGCTGCCTGACTTTCTAAGTTCCTCCAACATGTTATGTGTATTGTTCAAGATTTCCAGCATCCGCAGGATCTTATGTTCTCATACATTGGCCTGCTTTATATCCGGTCAACCAATGAAAACTCAAATCAGTGATCTGGAAGATCACTTATGGGATCGTGAGCCAGAGAGAGATTGGAAAGAATTGAAGAGTCAAGTCTTATTGCTTGCAATTTTCACTAGGGCCAATAAAATGTAGTTAAGTTTAAGTGGAACAGCCATTGTGTGAATGGCCATACGTGTATGAATGGAATGAAGGCCTAATGCTTTGGTTCAAGAGACTTTAGCAAGAAGAGGCACATATCTGCAGCAGATATGTTCCAGGTAAGTTTTTCTTTCATTCTTCATTGTTTGAGATTTTCTCTTGCAAGAGCAGGGACTTGGAGCAAGAGTGGGAACATTGAAGAGGTGAACCTTGTTGCTTGCTTGAGCTTCACTTTCAGAAATTTAAAATAAGTAGGTGAACTAATTGTGTTAGATGATTGGCTAATTAACTAAATATCAGCAGCCAATAAAAAGCTACAGTCAAGCAGAGAGGCCATTTTGAGAGGGGCCGCTATTATTTAAGTGTGGGCTTTGGTGAATACCAGGCTTCAATGAGGAGGTGGAGCAATATATTTTTTTTTGCACAAAGCTTTTTATTCATAGCAGGTGAGCTGATTCTTGTGTCCGGCTCCTCCTGTGCAACGTGGGAAATCAGGGAGGCTGCCAGAGTCTGAATATTATGTATGCAGGTTCTGTGTCCAGCTGCAGCTCCTGACAGACTGTATGATGACCATGGAGCTGCACATTGGTTGACAGATACTTTGAAGCATCCTTGATGCTGAGAATGTTGCAGGAAAAAATAACACATTTAGTGAGTTGGACACTGCAGTTTAAGGGCCTAGGAAAAGATCAGGAATAGATGACAAATAGGGAGAGCAGTAACAGGAAGGTAGAGCAGGAGACCCCTGCAGTCCTCTCCCTCCAAAACTGACATACTACTTTGGATAGTGTTTGGGGAGATAGCGATCAGGGGAAGTCAGCAGTAGAAAGAATCATGGCACCGTGGGTGGCTCTGCAGCACAGGAAGGCAGGAAAAAAAAAGAGGCCAAGCTATCATGGTAGAGGATTCATGATAAAGGGAATAAAAAGGAGCCTCTGTGGCCTCAAACAGGACTCCTGGTTGGTATGTTGCCTTTCAGGTACAGAGGTCATAAATATTTCAAAGCGACTGCAGAGTATTCTGAAAGGAGAGGATGAACAACCATTTGTCATGTTGCATGCAGGTACCAATAATAGAGGGAAAAAAACAGAAGTCCTACAAGTGGAAGTTAGGGAGCTTGGAGATAAATTTAAAAAGCAGGACCTCAGCATTATAACCTCAGGATTATAACCCGGGACACATGCTAGTCAGAATAGGAACAGTAGCATAGTTAGGAGGAATGTGTGGCTTGAGCAGCAGGTCAGGGGGGGCATATTCCTGGGGCAATGAAGCCGGTTCAGGGGGAGGTAGGATGGTCTACACCTGGGCAAGACTGGGGATAAATTCCTTTGGGATATTGTTTGCTATTGTTGGGGAAAGATTGAAACCAATATGGCAGGAGGATGAGAATCCAGGCAGAAGGGTGTAGGAAAGCAATGCACAGACCAAAGCAGAAGTTAGAAAAGAGGGAAGTGAGAATGCAAGACAAGTCAAATGCAAATAACAAAGGTTACCAGATTTTAAAAACACAGTAAGGGCCTCTACTTAAAGCCTGTAGTACACAAAACGTCAGTGAACTTATGGAACAAATCAGTTTTAAAAAAAAACATACTATTTAGTGGCCATTACAGAAATAATGCAGGATGCAGATGATTGGGAATTAAATATCATGGCGGAAGGAGAAGATTGCAGTGCAATGCAGCAGATGCGGCGTCTCTGGTGAAATGATATCGTATTTGTTAAATAGGGGGCCGTGCACAATTCTGATTTGATGGAGACAGACGTGAGAAGCATGCAGGATCATCTGGAGAAACTTCTGAAATGCCCGGTTCGCTGCCGCGGCTACTGTGCGATCAAGAATCTCTGGAGGGTAAGCCCCAAATCCTCAGCTTTGCCTGTTGCTGACAGCCAGGGCTGGGGTCGAAGTGCTCGGCAAAGATGGCGCTCCGTGTCGGAGGGCTGGTCGGAGGCTCAAAGTTTTCGGACAACTCAGAGTCGGACTGTGGTCGGGTGCTTCCAGGATGCTGCATCGGCAAGTTTGCGGCGCTGGAAGCATGGCAGGGAGAGTTTTCTTTCTTCTCCCGTCTGCGTGAGATCATGGGACTTTCGAGAGACTTTGAACTTTTTTTTACTGTGCCCATGGCCTGTTCTTCATCAAGTTACAGTATTGCCTGCACTGTTGTAACTATATGTTATAATTATGTGGTTTTTGTCAGTTTTTCAGTCTTGGTCTGTCTTGTGTTTTTGTGATATTACACCGGAGGAACATTGCATCATTTATTAATGCATGCATTACTAAATGACAATAAAAGAGGATTGCATGTCCTCATAATCTAATATCTAATAGTATTAGGTAATATTGAAAAGTTATTGATGGGAGTGGTTGATAGGCCACCAAATAATTACATTATAATGGCATAGGAATTAAACCAAGAAATAGCTGATCCATGCAAGAACTTGCACGTAGATTGGTTAAGGCAGTCTTGAGGACTTCAAGGATGTATCTGTTACAACTTCCTTGAATAGTATATTAGTGAACCTACAAAGGAAAATGCTACTTTAGATCTGGTCCTATGCAATGAGATAGGTAAAATTAACAGACTAGTTAGACATCTTCTTGAAAACGGTGAACACAGTATGATTGAATGTCTCATACAAATGGATCTAATTAAAGTAAGTGGGTATTATGCCTTTATCAGGGAGACTACAATGGGATGAGGGAGGACCTGGCTAGTATAGACTGGGTACACAGGCTATTTGGTGGGACAACTGAGGCATGGTAGAAGACTTTCAAAGTTTTTACATGATGCTCATATATTCCAGTTAAAAGCAAGGGCAGTGAGAGTGGTCAGAACCAGCCTTGGACAATCAAATAAATATGAGGGCATTAAACTTAAACTCATGCACACAAAGTCACCAAGTATAGTGAGAAACTGGAAGATGGGGAAAACTTAAAAAGCAACAAAGAACCACTTAGCAAGCAACAAGGGAAAAAAGATTATGCAGAAAATAGTTTTTATAATTACATAAAGCAGAAAAGAGTGGCTGAAGTGAACACAGGTCCTTTGGAAAATGAGAAGGAGGAATTAATAATGAGTGATATGGAAATGCCTCCATCAAAATTTCAAATGACTTCAAGACCTTGTGTACTCGCATATTAATCCTTTCTGTGATAGATGTTCGGGGCAGATAGCCTCTTTAACTCATATGTTTTGGTCTTGCCCTACTTTGGAAACTTTTTGGAGAGATATTTTCAATATTATTTCTAAGGTATTAAATATAGATATCTCTCCTCACCCTATTACTGCTATCTTTGGACTACCTAAAATTTCTAGTAATCTTTCCCCTTCAGCCCGTAGAATGATTGCATTTCTTACTTTAATGGCGAAAAGATGTATTTTACAACATTGGAAAGAGCTTAATGCTCCAACTACCTTTTTTTGGTTTTCTCAGACGATTTTATGTTTGAATCTGGAGAAAATTAGAAGTAACCTTCATGATTCTTCATTTAAATTTGAACAGATTTGGGGACCTTTTATTCGATATTTTCATTTAATGTAATATTTACCCTTCTTGTTTTTTTTTCACTGTTTTAATGGAGGTCGGGATTGAGGACGTGATTTTAAGTTTAACTCTGTTTGGTTTCAAGTTAGCCCATTGCTTTGCTTTGCTTTTAGTTAGTTGCACGGTGGGTTTTTTTTTTGGGGTTTTTTTTTCTTTTTTTTTTCCATTGATATATATAAAATCTAGTATACTATTATGTTATTTTGGTTTCTTATGCTTAAATTACATTGTTTGTAGTATTTTCTTTTTGGTATTGTTATCTTTTGGAATTTTATTATACTTTAACATTGTATTAATATTTATATGGCTTACCTTTTTTGTATACTTATTCAATAAAAAGATTTAAAAAGAAAAGAAAGACCTTGTGGATGCGCATGCACCATCGCGAACATATGGACATACTCAAATCAAAGGCTGTGGATGAACCAGGAGATTCATGATCTGCTGAGGGCTAGATCTGTGGCATTCAAGACTAGTGATTTAGAACTATACAATAAGTCCTGGTACAACCTACAGAAAGCTATTTTAGGGGTGACGATACAATTCCGATTGAGGCTACAGGCAGAATCAGATGCACGTCAGCTCTGGCAGGGTTTGCAAGATATTACTTCCGACAAAATAAAACCCAACATTATGACTGGCTGTGATGCTTCACTCTCAGATGAGCTCAGTGCCCTTTATGCTGTTTGTAAGGGAGAATAACTATGCCTGTGTGAATCCCTGCAGCACGCGGTGATCCTATGATCTCTGTCTTGGAGGCTGATGCCAGAACAGGGTGAATCCTTGCAAGGCCCTGATGGTGTACCTGGCAGGTCTCTGACATCCTGCGCCACCCACATGGCAGGAGTGTTCAGCGACATCTTCAATCTCTGCAGTCAGAGGTTCCCAGGTGCTTCAAAAGGGGGACAATCACACTAGTGCCTTGGAACAGCAGGATGAGCTGTCTCAACAACTATCATCTAGTAGCACTCACATCTACTATGATGAAGTGCTTTGAGGTTGGTCATGGTCATTGTACAGGATTGGAAAAAAACTGCAGAAAGTTGTGCTCTAGCCTCCCCAGCATCTAAGACACATTCAAAAGGTGATGCCTCAAAAAGGCAACTCCTTTTCACCTAGGATATGCCCCTTCTCATTGCTATCATCAGAGGAGGAAGTACAGAAGCCTGAAGACACACACTCAATGTTTTCAGGAACAGCCTCCTCCCCTCTGCCATCAAATTTCTAAATGGACAATGAACCCATGAATATCTGTTTTCCCCCCTTCTTTTAGCACTACTACTTTAATTTATATATGGGTCCTTCACAGTCAAGGACACACATAACATGCTAAAGAGAGATGTTGTGGATTCCATAGGAGGCGAGGACCTCTATACAACCACTGTTATTAAAGAGGCAGTGATGAGTAAACTAGTGGGCCTAAAGGTAAACAAGTCCCCGAATCCAATGGGATGCTTTCAGGATACTGAAAGAAAAGGTGCAAGTTATAGTACCCATGTCTGTGATTGTTTCTGGGCATTTTTCAGCAGACTGGAAAAGAGCAAATATAACACCATCGTTTTAAAAAAAAAAGAGGATTCCAGTTAAATGGGCTTGGTACTCGTGGCAACTGTTTATTTGGGACAAGTCTTAAAAAGAACAAAAACTAATCAAGAAAATAGCTGGGATTCCTTAGGTTATTAGGGACAACATGCCACTTAATTAGGACAGGAGACTGTTCTGAACAGTTTCTAACTAGCATAAATTGTGTGCTTGTGTGGCTGTTAGATACTACAAGCCTAGAGTGAACAATTTTTAAATAGTGTCAGTTGCATCAGCTTGTGTTCAAAAAGCAGTGATTTTTGTCATTGATAGTTAGCAAGAAATAAGCAGGAACAATTTAGAATTGTTTTTCTCACTGTTGCTGCCAGAAATGGCCAGGAGTGAAAATGAAAATAATTTCACTACTTCAAATTAGAAACTACGAAGGATTTGAAGGCATCAACAATCATTTTGAATGTTACAATGAAGATTTGGAAGATGTGATCATCAAAAGGATTGCATGAAGGTAGTACATTCAGATGTCTGTGCTGATTACAGTCAATCCAAAGAACACAGTGCATACACTGGAACATGGCAGATGAATTCCTCCATCAATAGTACGGTAGTAGTATGGTAGTATTTAATTTGTTCTGTATTTTGTTTAAATTCACTAGTTACTCAGTTAAATGGTAGTTCATCATTTTGTTTTAATACCATTTTAACTACTTCCATGAAACCCTGGCCAATTGGGCCAGCTTAACTGGGCCAAAATGTACTGGTCCACTGTAGAGGACAAAGGGGGTAACTACAGGCCAGTTAGCTTAAGGTCTGTAATTGAGGAAATGCTTGATGCTATCATTAAAGAAATAATGAGACATCTGGGTAGAAGTGGTTTAATCAGACAGATACAGTATAGATTCATGAAGAACAGGTCCTGTTTAACAAACTTAAGAATGTTTTTTGAGGATATACGAGACCACAAAACAGAGGAGCAGAACTAGGCCATTCGACAAATAGAGTCTGCTCTGCCATTCCATCATGGCTAATTTACTATCCCTCTCAACCCTATTCTCCTGCCTTCTCCCTGTAACTTTCAATGCCCTGACTAATTAAGAATCTCTGCTCTCTCTTTAAATATACACAATGACTTGGCCTCCACAGCAAACTGTGGCAATAAATTCCAGAGATTCATCACCCTCTAGCTAAATAAACTCTTCATCTCTGAATGGAGGTTCCTCTATTGAGGCTGTGCCCTCTGGTTCTAGACTTGCCCACTATAGGAAACATCCTCTCCACATCCACTCTCTCAGCCTTTCAATACTCTATAGATTTCAATAAGATCTCCCCCACCCTCATTTTTCTCAACTCCAGTGAGAGCAGGCCATCAAATGCCCCTCATACATTAACACTTTCAAACCCAGAATCGTTCTTGTGAAGTTCCTCTGGACCCTCTCCAATGTTAGCACACTTCTTATATAATGAGACCAAAACCGCTCACAATACCCTGTGCAGTCTTACTAATGCCTTATAAAGCCTCGGCCACATCCATGCTCTCATATTCTAGTCCTCTTGAATTGAATGCCAACATTACATTTGATTTCCTTACCGACTCAACCTGCAAGTTAACCTTTAGGGAATCCTGTACAAGTAATCCCAAGTCCCTTTGTACCTCTGATTTTTAAATTTTCTCCCTGTTTAGAAAATAGTCACTTTCATTTCTTCTACCAAGTGCATGACCATTCCCTTCCTGGCACTGTATTCAATCTGCCATTTCTTTGCTCATTCTCCTAATATGTCCAAGTCCTTCTGCAGACTCCCTCCTTCCTCAAGACTACCTGCCCCTCCACCTATCTCTGTATCCTCTGCAAACTTGGCCACAAAGCCATCAGTTCCATAATCCAAGTCGTTAACATATAATGTGAAAAAAACTGTCACAATACTGACCCCTACAGAACACCACTAGTCACAAACAGCCAACCAGAACCCCCACGCAATGCCCCCACCACTTATTCCCAAACTTTACCACCTGTCAGTCAGCCAATCTTCTATTCATGCTAGTAGAATCTTTCCTGTAATACCTTGGGCTCTCATCTTGTTAAGCAGCCTTATGTGCGGCACCTTGTCAAAGGCCTCCTGAAAATCAAAGTATACAACATCCACTGACTTTCCTCTGTCTATCCAGCCTGTTATTTTGTCAAAGAATTCCAACAGATTTGCCAGGCAAGATTTCCCCCCAAGGAAACATGCTGACTATGGCCCAATTTATCATGCGTCCCCAAGTACCCCAAAACCTCATCCTTACAAATGAACTCCAACATCTTCCTAATCTCTGAAGGAGACAAATTAGTCTACAATTTCCTTTTTCTGCTTCCCCCCCAGCACCCCCCCATCTTCTTAAAGAGTGGAGTGGCATTAGCAGTGGACCAATTGATTCGAAGAGAGAGAGGGCGCTTTGCATGGGTCGGGGCGAAGAGTTTAAAAAAGGAGTGTTTCACAGGGCTCGGTGCATTAGAATAGTTGGTATGACTGCGAGGTCAGTTTTCTGTTCTAGGTGTCAGATGTGGGATGTGAGAGACTTCCTGCCTCCCTGATGGCCACATCTATGCCAGATGCATCGAGCTGCAGCTCCTTAGAGACCAAGTTAGGGAACTGGAGCTGCAGCTCGATAACCTTCGGCTTGTGAGGGAGAGTGAGGTGGTGATAGACAGGAGCTACAGAAAGATAAGCACTCCGAGACCACAGGAGACAGATAAGTGGGTGACCGTCAGGAGAAGAAAGGGAGAGCGCCAGGGAGTGCAGGGTGGGGGAGAGCAACGGTGGCACTGAGTATGGCCCTGTGGCTCAGAAGGGTAGGGAATGGAAGAGAAGGACAGCAGTAATAAGGACTCTATAGTTAGGGGGACAGATAGGCGATTCTGTGGACGTGAAAAAGAAACAAGGATGGTGGGGTTCATGACGTTTCTGAGCGCATCCACAATATCCTGAAATGGGAGGGTGAGCAGCCAGAGGTCGTAGTACATATTGGTACCAATGACATAGGTAGAAAAAAGGTGGAGATCCTGAAAGTAGAATACAGGAAGCTGAGAAGCAGGACTTCAAAGGCAACAATTTCAGGATCGCTGCCTGGGCCAAGTGACAGGGAGTATAGGAATAGAATGTGGTGGAGGATAAATGCGTAGCTGGAGGATTGGAGCAGGGTGCAGGGATTCAGATTTTTGGATCATTGGGACCTCTTCTGCAGCAAGTGTGACCTGTACAAAAAGGACGAATTACACTTGAATCCAAGGGCAAACAATATCCTGGCAGGGAGGTTTAAACTAGATTTGCAGAGAGTTGGGAACTGAAGTGAAGATGCAGAGGATGGTGAGGTTGAAGCAAAAGTAGTGATAGCTTGTAGGGAGTTTGCGAGGAAGGATAAGCAGATGTTAGAGCAAAGATGCACTTAGCCTGATGGTTTAAGATGTGTCTATTTTAATGCAAGGAGTATCATAAACAAGGCAGATGAACTTACAGCGTGGATCAAAACATGAAAATATGACGTGGTGGCCATTACAGAGACTTGGATGTCTCAGGGGCCGGAATGGCTGCTGTGTACCAGGCTTTAGATCAGGGATGGCCAAACAATGGCGCCCCAGTGGTAATAATAAAAAAGTAAGCCTACTCATGCAAAAAGTATTAACCAAAAACCGATTTGTAGAAAAAAAATCTATAACAGGAATTCAAGTAGCTTAGAGCTAGAAATGGGTTTTACTGAGAATAAATCTAAAACTTAGCAATTATTTTTAGCGATCTTATTATTTCGTGCACATCTTTTGGCGAATGTTATCTTCTTTCACATTAATCTGTTTTCAATTTTAAAAAATGTTCAATGAGTCAAACTAGGAAAGAAGGATTTTTGTTCTGCAGTCGTTCCATAACTGTTAAATACACGTTTGATACCTGTTTGATCCTGAGGCGCTAGGCATCTGCACCAATGATGCGTTGCATGTTTTTGCCAGTCAGTTTATAATTGACACTCGTGCGCTATGGAGTTGTGCTTTGTTTGTCCTTTGTGAACATTTGCAGTTGTACCTTTTCGAAAATTAACCCTTTCTTTTCATTAGCTTTGGACGAATCTGCTGACATATGTGATGTAGCCCAGTTAAGCATTTTTATAAGAGGAATTGATGATAATTTTATCGTCTTTTAAGAACTTATCGGTCTTGAGTCGCTTCATGGAAAAAAACAAGAGGATCAGACATATTTGACAAAGTAAATTCATGCCTAGAAAATCTACAACTAGATTCTAGTAAACTCATCGGGGCTTGTACTGACGGAGCACTGTCAATGATAGGTAAAGCCGCTGGGACTACAACTTTGCTTGAAAACTTTTTAGGTCGTCCACTACTAAAATATCGCTGCATTATACACCAAGCGTCACCGTGTAGAAAAACATTAAATTTGCAGCACACATCAAAGTTGCTGGTGAACTGTTACTGGTTGTGAAATGCGTGGATAAAATTAGAGCAAGAGGATTAAACAGATGAGAATTCAGAGAATATTGTGAAATGTTAGATTTGGAATATGGCGATCTTGTCCTTCATTGTGAGATGTGCTGGCTTTCTAGAAGACAGGTTCTGAGTAGATTTTGGACACTGAAAAATACTGTTCATAATTTTCTAGAAGAGCAAAATGAGCTGCCTGAGGAAAGAGCCCTTTTATGTGATAACAACTGGCTATTTGATTTAGCATTTTTATTTGATGTTACTAGCCATCTCAATGATCTAAATTTGAAACTCCAAGGCAAGAACAAATTGTTTCCTAGCTTAGTAAATGATATCAGTGCATTCAAGATGAAGTTAAAACTGTTCACCCCTCAGTTAGAAAATGAGGATTTGAGCTAGTTTCTGCACTTAAAAGAGCAGAGTGAATGCGCTGAATATAATGGCAATTTTACAAAGCATATTGGAAAAAAAAATCAGGTTATTGCAAGAGTCATTTGAAAGTTGTTTTCGTGATTTTGCTAAAGAAGAAGACTGCATACTTGCATTTATAACCTATTTTCACTTAGTGAACAAAAAAATCATGAAGATGCCTAGTAAGATACAAATGGAACATTGACTTGAAAACAAATTCATTATTGAACATGAAATTTGATGAGCTTCCCTCAGTCTCAAATGCTTCTGACATGATTAATTTCTGGCAGTCATTACCCTGTGAACATTTTCCAGAACTAAGAAAATTTGCCCAGTTATATCTGTAGTTTTGGAATGACGTACAGATGTGAACAAGCATTTTCAGCCATGAAATTGATTAAAAACAAAATGAGGTCGCGACTGACTGATTCAAATTTGAAGAATTCTCTGCTGCTTTCTGTAACTAATTTAACTCCAAACACTAAAAGCTCGGCGAAATCAAAACAGACTCAAAAGTCTCATTAAGGTAAGTAATGTTTATCTTGTTTTTAGATTAAATCAATATATCATGTAAAAATGCTAAATATGTCTATATTGACATACTTTTACAAGTATGGTGGGTGTATGAAATAAGGAGGAGGAGAAGATCGCAGCGCGCGCGGCCTCTCTGGTGAATGATATCTGTAATCTGTCAAGTAGGGGACCATGCACAATTCTGACTTGATGGAGATGGACGTGAGAGTACGGAGGAACATCTGGAAAACTTCTGAAATGCCCGCTTCGCTGCAGCTGCTACTGTGTGGTAACCAGAATCTCTGGAGCAGAAGGCCCCGAATCCTCAGCTTTGCTTGTTTCAGCGGCCAGGGCTAGGTTGAAGGCACTCGGGAGGCTGTATCGGAGGCTCGAAGTTTTCGGACGGACGGACGCAGTGTCGTCTGTGGTCAGCTGCTTCCAAGGCATCGGCAAGTTGACGGTGTCTGGAGGTTTATGGCAGGGAGTTTCTCCCTTTTGCCGCCTGCTATTGGGGACTCGGGCACTCTGAGGCTTTTTTTTTTATCGTGCCCATGGTTTGTTCCTCATCAAATTATGGTATTGCTGTGCACTGCTGTAACTATATGTTATAATTATGTGGTTCTGTCAGTGTTAGTCTTTGGTTTGTCCTGTTTTCTGTGATATCACTCTGGAGGAACATTGTATCATTTCTTAACGCATGTATGCATTTCTAAATGACAATAAAGGAGGACAGAGTGTTCTCATAATCTAAAAAAAATACAGGTACACTGCCAGCAGCAGTGATGGAAGCAGATGCAATAACGTCTTTTGAGAGCCTCTGAGATAGGTACATAGAACTTAGAAAAATAGAGGGCTATGCGCTAGGGAAATTCTAAGCAGTCTGAAGAGCAGGTTACATGGTCGGCACAACATTGTGGACTGAAGGGCCTGTAATGTGCTGTAAATTTCCATGTCCTATGTTCACATCTGATCACAGTCAGTGGAGAAGGAAAACACGCACGCATGCACGCGCTCAAGACATTTGCAATTTTCCAGTCCTCCAGAAACAAGTGATTCTTGAAAGATCATTACCAATGCCTCCAAAATCTCTTTGCCTATCTCCTTCAGAACCATGGGACGTAGTCCATCTGGTCCTGGTGACTTATCTGTTTTCAGACCAGGAGCACTGGACACAGTACATGACAATAGATTCACAGGTGAAGTATCACCTCAACTGGAAGGACGGCTTAGGGCTCTGAATGGTAGTGACGGAGGTGGTGTAGGGGCAGATGTAGCCCTTGTTCCACTTGCAAGGATAAACGCCAGGAGGGAGATCAGTGGGGAGGGACAAATGGACACGGGAGACGCATAGGGAGTAACATTTGCATAGCAGGAGAATTAAGGGTTGGGGAAAAGGCAGGTAGGAAGCTGAGGCACATCCAGACTAGCCAAGATCTTATTGAATAGTGAAGCAGGCTCAAAGAGCCCAATGGCCTACTCCTGTTCTTATCTCAAAAGCTGCAATACTCCAAAAATAAGTACCTTTGTCCGAGGAGGATTCAAGAGGTAAGCAAGGCAATTAAAGACCAGCGAGTCTAACGTCAATAATAGGAATATTACAGGAAAAATTCTGTTTGACAAGGTTAATTTATACTTAAAGCTCAGGGATTAAAAGATAAGTGAGCATGACTTTGCTAACAAGGATGCCCCAACAGACCAAGTCATTTTTTAAAAGAGGTATAGCATAATGTGGCTAATGTAGTCCACATGTACATTATGGCCTTCTGTAGCATCACAAAAGAAAGGGGGTAATGTTGGAGGGTTGCTTTTGTGATTAAAAATCCATGACCAGTGTTGCAAGAACAGGATTGTTGCTGGAACTCCTACTGCTCATTATAAAAACTAATGATTTGGATAAGGAAGTAGGAGTTCACAGATGAAACACGTTCATGTTGTTGATAGTAAGTGTACTCAGGCTAAAGGATGATATTAATGGTTTGATATAATGGGCCAGTAAGATAGACCAAGCAACTGCAGATGTAATTTAAACAAGCAGAAGGTGTGCATTCTAGCAGGACAAAGTGCCAGAGCATACACGGTGAATGGCAGTGCCTAGGGAGCATACAGGATCAGAGAAACCCTAGTGTACATGTCCAAGTATCCCCCAATATAGCAACACAGGTAAATAAAATGGGCAGGTATATTTACAGAATACTTGCTTTGAACATTGGAGCACTAAAGTTCTGGTACACTATATTAAAAAGTAATTGTAGTACAGTAAATTGAATAGCTAAGATGGGGTAGATGGAATAAACTTTTCCAAATAGCAGGAATGTCTAAAACCAGAAGGCTTAGGTTTAAGGTAAGGAGTAGGGTGTTGAGGTTTTGAAGATTTTTTTTTGCCCAGTAGCTGCAAATTAGAAAGCACTGCCCAATGGCAGTGATCGAGCGAAGACTCAACATTTGAGGTAATCACACATGTACTTGAATTACTCTGAAAGGGTTTTTGACCTGAAACAATGACCATGTCTCTTCCCAGTGGTGCCATTTGATCTGTTGAGTATTTCCAGTATTTTTGTTGAAGTGCCTTCTTCGCTTGTTCTGGGCCAAGTGCTGGAAAATGGGTTATGTATTGATTGGTAGCTGATAATTGTATATGGTGGGCCAAAGGGCTAAATTTTGTTCTGTACTACCTATCACCCGAGGAACCAGCTGAGGACCATCATACTGAACAATTGTAATCAACAGATTATAAACACAGGTAAATCAAACACATAAGTTTGTTTGAAATCAGCCAAGGCAGATGAATACAATTGTGGGATGCCCAGGTAGACATTTATTTAACAAAATGTAAATCAATGTTTGCAGCAATTTAAAACTCGCAATTCCTATTTCATTCAGATTTTTCTAAGCAGCATATCAAATTGCAACTGACTGGAATATATTACTTTCCCATTTGGGTCAACTTACATTTTTTTTCTTTTTCGTACTGAGCAAAAGCAAAGCTAAGTTATTATGTCTTCATCTGAGCTATTCAAACTGAAAGTTCTATAAAATTTTTAGATGGCAAAACAACAAAGATGCAAAATTTCAGTGAAGTCCAAGGGCATTGAAGTCCATGAAAATCAAAGAGTATCAAAACATAGTTTGACACAAAATTAATGGTGCAGAAGAGGAACTCATGTCTCAAATCAAAAATTATTTTGCACCAATGTTCTATTAGCACATGATTTAAAGTTACATTAGTTATACTTAAATTCCTTAAAATACTTGAAGCACTCCAACTAAATGGCACATCAATGTAAAAATATCTGTCTAAAACAGGGTTCAGAAAACACCCAAGTTCAAGTTATGGTTATTGTACTTGCCCTAAAATACCCAAATTGATTTTATAGTGAGCATACAAACAAAATCTAACAAAGGTGACATGTTACTAAATCTTGTTTAATTATGGTCCAAATCTAGGAGGATAGTTTGAAAGCAAACAGAATTCATCCTTAAATGAGTCAAATATTTCCACAATGAGAATTTAGGAAAATGGGAGCCTTGGGGAAAAAAGTGTCTATAAAATATTGCTAAAAATATTGGACAGATTGAACTAAAATGACAACCAGAGGCATAGCTGGCCTCAAGCTTCCATACATAACTAACCCATTCATATTAAATCTAATCATACTGATCCAGAAAGATTATCAAAGATACCTTACATTTGGCTTTGAAGAAAATCTGCAGGTATAACAGCAAGCTGTCACAGTCTGGCAGGGCATAGTAAGGGTAGTGCACAGGGAAGATTGAAAAGTGAGTTTACAGAATTGTTTATAATGGTATAAGCTTGCTGAAAAGATCAACATTTAATAGCAATCTCTTACTGCCTTGCAAAAGGTGATGAGCCCCGGTTAGTAATACATCGCAGGTTTGAGAGGTGCTATTAGTAGATTTTGTATATTGCAACTAAGAGGAACAAATGAGTATTTAGAATGATGGAAGGAGTGCTAATCAAGTAAGCTGCCCATCAAGCTCGATTGACTTTGGGAATTGCACTCTTCAAGGCAGGTGGAAAGTTTTCCAGTGCACTGAACTTGTTTCGTGTAGACAACGGAAGCCCACGGGTGTTATGAAAAAAGTCATGTAATGCAAAATAACCCTCCGAACTACTCCTATAGCCACAGTTTTTGAGCTGCTGGTAAACCATGACTAACTTTTTGTTTAGGCTGATGACAATGCCATTACATGCCACTAATTGGTGGCTTAATTTTTTTGTTAGAGATTGCAAAATGTGAAATTCATGACTGGACAATCGTTATTTAATAATCTCTTTCTAACCATATGGAAAGATCTGCACTGATGAAACAGTGGATGTTGGAGTCAAGGAGACTATGTGAAGAAGTCTTGCAGAGCTGTCATTGGACTGAACAGCTTCCAACAACCATAACATCTTCCTTTTTGTACAAACAGCAACAACTATGTGTTATCTCCCTGGTGCCAACTAACTTTAGTTTTCCCTGGAGCTCAGTTGCACACACTATCAAATATTGCTTTTGAAGAGTTCCATGGTATAACCATTACCTAGATATAGAATGTTCTTCAAAAATTCTTACTGGATTTACTAACATCTGAAGTTTAAAACTACAGCTTAAAATTTACAGCTTTACACTATTTATATTTAAATCTCCCAATTAATGGAATTTATTTTTGCTCTATCTACATTAACAAATACTTCCAGAATAATAATGTCTCAGATGGTTTCTGTATTTTAAAAAAAAATAATTTTACCTAGTGTTTTCTACAGAGGATCTACCAAGGACTACTAAAGAGCCATTGAAGTGAAGGTGCTTATATCACTGAGAAAATATATTATTCTGACAGAAAACACTCAAATATCTGTAAAGTTTTAAATATTGACGAAATTAAACAGGCACTAAGTGCCTGCTGAAATCTTACTCAATCGTTGCACATGTTAATTAACTTCAGCATCTGTTGATGGTGGAAGGCAAGTTATGATTTTTATTATACAGTAGTTTGGTTTTGATCAGCTAACAAAGAGACATCTGGGACTGTCATTTGTATAGTTTAATTTTATATATATATATATATATAGCTGTTATCTGATAAAATGGCCTTTATAGTGAGAGCTCAAACCATTACAATATTTAAACAGATAGGATCTTTGCACTACCAGTATTCCTATAATCTCCTTCACCTCATCTCTTCCTACCCGCTCCCACCTGCAATCACTGATGTGGTGCTTTACTTTACTTTATACTTTATTGTCGCCAAACAATTGGTACTAGAACGTACAATCATCACAGTGATATTTGATTCTGCGCTTCCCACTCCCTGGATTACAAATATTAAATATTAAAAATAGTAAAAATTAGTAAATATTAAAAATTTAAATTATAAATCATAAATAGAAAATAGAAAAATGGAAAGTAAAGTAGTGCAAAAAAACTGAGAGGCAGGTCTGGATATTTGGAGGGTACAGCCCAGATCCGGGTCAGAATCTGTTCAGCAGTCTTATCACAGTTGGAAAGAAGCTGTTCCCAAATCTGGCCGTACGAATCTTCAGGCTCCTGAGCCTTTTCCGGGAGGGAAGAGGGACGAAAAGTGTGTTGGCTGGATGAGTCGTGTCCTTGATTATCCTGGCAGCACTACTCCGACAGCGCGCGGTGTAAAGTGAGTCCACGGACAGAAGATTGGTTTGTGTGATGTGCTGTGCCGTGTTCACGATCTTCTGCAGCTTCTTTCGGTCTTGGACAAGACAACTTCCATACCAGGTTGTGACGCACCCTAGAAGAATGCTTTCTATGGTGCATCTATAAAAATTAGTGAGGGTTTTAGGGGACAGGCCAAATTTCTTTAGAAATTTATTTGGTATAGATATCTAATTTTATCTCTTTTGTGGTGCCAATAAAAGGTCCAAATCACAATGGCTCACGTTTACAAACCTTCGTTTAATTTTTGCTAACTATATTTGTACAAAAAATGTTTGATAGAGCAAATAGCTGGAAAAATACAAGGGAGGCAATGCATGACATGGAAAATACTGTGAAACACTAACCCTTCAATAGTGTAAATATTTTAACACCCAACTAATCTTAATATTTAATACAATAGTGTCCCTTACAGGCACTAAAAACTATAAAGCGATCTAGCAATGTGGCTAAATAGTTCACCAAGGAACATACTTTGCTCCTAATTGTGAACTTTGATAGAGATGCATGGAAATGGCTAAGGTTATTGAATTTACTGAACCATCAACCAGGCATACCTGTAAATGATTGCTCCCACAGGGCCCAAATTAGTATGTGAACTTGGAAGTTGAGATTACTCACTATGTTAAGATGGCATAAAGTGGCTGTAACAGAATACTTTCTTCTAATACATAAACAATAGCATTAAGGAAAATACTGAATTCTGCTACCACCCACACTGAAAGAAATCTACAACTTCAGGAGATGGGAATGAACGTTAGAAATTGTTATCCTTCAGAAATTATGTAGGTAAAAGGCATTAATGCAATGAGCAGTCTTTTATATTAAAACTATTAAAATTCAAGTGTAAACTACAAAGCGTTATCAGTTTGGAAATTACTGGACAAATTTATAAATAAAGAATTATGTACAGAACGCACAGCAGGCTAGTTTTCTGCAGATCCTTGGCATCATATCAGGGGATCTGTCCTGGGGTCACCAAGTAAACGTTATTTCCAAGTAGGCATGGGAGTGCCTTTATTTTCTTAGCAGTTTAAGCAGATTCAGCATGTCATGTAAAATGTTTGAGAAGTTTTATCAATGCACAGTAGACAGTATCTTGACAGATTGCATTATAGCCTGGTATGGAAACACTAATGCCTAAAAACATTAAAGCCTCGAAGTGGTTGATACAGCCCAGTCCATCACAGGAAAAGCCCTCCACACAACTGAGCACATCTGCAAGGAGTGTTGCCACAAGAAAGCAGCATCCATCAAGTACTCTCACCATTCAGTTCATACTCTCTTGTCGCTGCTCCATAAGAAAGGAGGCATAGGAACTGTAGGTCCCACACCCCCAGGTTCGGGAACAGTTATTACTATTCAATCAGGTTCCTGAACCAGTGTCGATAACTTCACTTACTTCAATGCTGAATTGACACAACCTATAGCAGAACAACAGTAAATCAACAACAGAATGGTTAAAAAGAGAAAAATGTGTATTTTGGAATGGCCAAGTCAAAGACTTGACCTTAATCCTGTAGAAATGTTGTGGAAGGACCTGAAGCAAGTATTTCATGCAAAGAAGCCCACCAACATCCCAGAGTTGAAACAGTTTTGTAAGGCGAAATGGCCTAAAATTCCTCCAAGCCGACGTGCAGGACTGATCTACAGTTACCGCAAACATTTGGTTGAAGTTATTGTTGCACAAGGGAGATGCACCAGTTACTGAAAACAAAGGCTCTGATACTTTTTCCAACAAACATGTAATATTCAATAATTTTTCTCCATAAATGAACAAGTATAATGCTTTTTTTGTGTTATTTATTTAATTGGGCTCTCTATTTAGATTTAGGACTTGTGTGAAGATCTGATCAAATTTTAGGTCATACTTCTTATAAAAAGAGAAAATTCTACAGGGTTCACAAACTTTCTAGCACCACTGTAGCTTTGCACAAACTGATGGAGAAAGACGACAATTCAGGTTTATGGTTTTCTCTAACTTTTTGCTTTGAAGGTGGGCCATATTGCAAATTCCTGTTGTTTTATTTCATTCACCATAGAAATCTGATAAAAAAAATTGTATTTCTACTTCAAAAGGTTGCAACCATGGAAAAAAAAAATCAAAATATTTGTAATTGCTAAAACAGTTAAAACACCAACACTACGATCATACGAGTAGCACAAATGGTAGAACTTTTAACAGCTCTTAACTAAGATTCAATGCACAATGAATAACACTGAAAACAACAGTATGAATCTCGTATCTTACCGCAACAGCAATCATGCTGCTATCGGACTTCCATTCTGTCTTTTCATATGATCCAAACTGTGAAGCTGCTTTTGCAGATTCCTTGTAGCTTACAATTAAAACACTGGGCTGGAAGAGAAAAGTTTGTGTTATTAATTATAATGCCTATTGCAATAAACCCTGATACCTTAAGCATGCTGATTCAAGATTCCAACTGATAATTTCCTCCACCCCCACGTCCTCAGAGACTGAGGGAAATCTTTCAAGCGAGTGAACCCTTGCAAGATATCAGGCCCCAACTGTGTACCTGGATGGTCATGGAAAACCTGCCCCAACCGTCTGGAGTATTCAAGGACATCTCAACCTCTCACCTGCTTGAAGGGCATCAATCATACCTGCAGAGTGAGCTGGCTCAACAACTATCGCTGAGTAGCGCTCACATCAGCTGTGATGAAATGCTTGAGAGGTTGGTCAGTCTAGAATTAACTACTGGCTACTAAGCAAGGACCTGGACCTAGTGCAATAAATATACTAGCACAACAGGTCTATAGTGGATGTCATCTCACTCAGCGTTGGACCACCTGGACAACAGCAATACCTACATTAGGTTGTTGTTTATTGATTACTGCTCAGTGTTCAATGTTATCCCCTCAATATTAATCAACAAGCTTCAAGATCTGGGTCTCCCTACCTCCCTCTAAAACTGGATCCTCGACCTACTCATCAGGAAACCAGTCAGTGTGGATCGGAAATAACATCTCCTTGCTGACAATCAACACAGGCGTACTTCAAGGATGTAGGCTTAGCTCATTACCCTACTCTCTAAATTCTTGACTATGCCGTTATTGAATGGCTCCGTCTGTCAAGTAGACAATGGATGTGCCCGACCTCTCCGGGGCGCATACCTGGGCAATAAATATGGAGATCCTAGGCTGTCCAGATATCGAGATCCTCCCCCCAGCCTCACGGATGTGGTCCAAAGGAATGCGAAGGTGACGGATGGTGACGTGATACATCATCCAACCGCCTTAGGGGCTCCACTCCGGATTTGTGTAGGGTTTATTCCTTAGCCTTCTCTCAAAGATACCCACAAGGCAGTGGGGTCCATAACCCTGGACAGGGGCCCATACCGGATACTGTCAGCCAGAGCCAGCTGAGCCCAGGACTCGTGTAATGCTGAGCCCAGGACTCGTGGCTCCATATGTCACTCCATAGTGACATATGGAGCCACTACCCACTATGCAGTTATACACAGATAAAAAACACCATCCATAAATTTGCCAATGACACAATTGTTGTTGATAGAATCTCAGATAGTGACGAGGAGGCATACAGGTTGAGTAGTGTCACAACATCCTTGCACTCAGCATCATTAAGATGAAAGAATGATTGTGAACTCCAGGAAGGGGAAAATTGGTAGAACACAGCAGTTCTCACCGAGTGGTCAGCAGTGGAAAGGGTGAACTACTTAAACCTCTTCGGCGTCAAGATCTCTGAAAATCCAAATTGGGCCCAACATATTAATGTAATTACAAAGAAGCCACACCAGTGGCTATACTTCATTAGGAGCTTGAGAAGAATTGGTATATAACCAAACACGCTTACAAATTTCTACAGATGCACCATGGAGAGCATTCTGATTGGTTGCATCACCATTTGGTGTGGAGGTGCCAAGGCACAGAATCAGAAAAGGCTGCAGAGGTTTATAAACTCAGCCAGCTCCTCGATGTGCACTAACCACCCCACCTTCAAGGACATCGTCAAAAGGTGATGCCTCAAGACAGCTACATCTACAATTACAGACCCACACCATCTTGGACATGCCGTCTTCTCATTACCATCAGGGATGAGGTACAGGAAACAGAACCACTCTACGTTTTGAAAACAGTTTCTTCTCCTCCACCAGATTTCTGAATGGTCTATGAAACCATGAATACTACCTCACTTTTTTGCTCTTTTTGAACTATTTTAAAATATATTTTTCTTATTGTAATTTATAGAAATTATGTTTGTCCATGATGCTACTGTCACCACTGTTGCCATGATATAATCTGATCAATTTTGAATCTTCTTGCAACCATATCCTAAAGTAGTACCTTCCTTAAAGGAAAAATGATCTACAGTGCACTATTTTGAATATGAAACTAAACATGGTATTGCAGATTCTTTTTACCTTCTCATTGACCACGATTTTAGCTATCATGAAAGAAGTTACAATCCTTTCCCGACAAGTATCTAATTTTATACATAGTTGATAAGTTACATTTCTTTACTGTAGAAAATAGGAAAGAAAGATCAGAACTTTGTCATTCTCTGAAGAGTTGAAGTTGAAATAAGTCATGTCACACTGATAAAGTTTGATATTTGTTTCATTTAAGATTCTCCTTCAACTGGTTGACAAGGAAATACTGATGGCAAATCGATAAAATAGTCAGTAGTTTGTACCTTTCTGCTCAGCAATAATGCATTTTTGAGGGATAAGGGGGAGAAAAAGATCAGTTTAAGATCTGCATATGTTTGCATTATGCAATAAGAGTATGTAACTCCTGTAACTGAAGTAGAAAGCTTAATGTTGTCACAGACTTGGAAATTAACACCTCCCTTTTCAATTGTGTTCTTCACTTCTGATAAACAGACTGCAATCAATAGGCAGCAACACCACTGATTATCCTCACCACTGGTACCCCAAAGGCTCTGCCCTCAGCAACCTACTTTACTCCCTATACACACATGACTAAGTGACCAAATTTTGCTTTAACTCCAATTTACAGATGACACCACCATAGTGGGCTGAATCTCAAACAGAGCATAGAACAGCACAGAACAGGCCCTTCACCTTATGATGCTGTTCTGAGCTTTTAACCTATTCCAAGATCATTTGAATGCTTCTCTCCAATATAGCCCTCCATTTTTCTTTCATTCACATGCCTATCCAAGAGTCTTAGATGTCCCTAATGTACCTGCCTCTACCATCACCACTGGCACTGCATTCTATGCACTTACCACACTCTAAAAGGCACCTCAGACATCCTCCTATATTTAGCTTACAATTATGCACATTTGAACAAGCCAATTCCACCCTGGGAAAAGTCTCTGGCTGTTCACTCAATCTATGCTTCTCATCTTATACTCTTCTATCATTACCCCTCAGCATCCTTTGCTCCGGAGAAAAGCCCAAGATTGCTCAAGCTTTCCCCATAAGACAAGCTCACTAATCCAGGCAGCATCCTGGTAAATTTCCTTTCAAGCCTCTGGAAAAATATTTTTATTTTATTCATATTTTATTGGAAAAATATGGAAGCTGTAATAACAAGGCAACCAGAATTGAACACAACACATGAAGTACGGTGTAGAGTTTCACAGAGCTGCAACAATACCACTGCAGCTCTTGAACTTAATCAGACAAATGAAGGCCAACACACCATGTTTTCTTAACCCCTCTATCCTCTTGCACAACAACTTTAAGGGATCTATGTATTTTGATCCTTCTTTTCCTCCACACTGCTAAAAATGCTGCCATTAACCCTGTACTCTGCCTTCAAGTTTGACATTCCAATGTGTATTATTTCACACTTTTCCTTATTGAACTCCATCTGTCAACTCTTAGCTCAGCTGTGCATCCTATCAATGTCCTGCTGTAACCTACACTAATCACAACAGCACCAAACATGGTGTCATCTGCAAATTTACGAACACAACCTTCCATTTCTACATCCAATTTATAAAAATCAAAAAGAGGTCCCAGAACAGATCCTTGTGGAATATGAATGGTTACTGAGCTCGAGACAGAATACACCTCATCTACTACGAAACCTCTGCAGGCAAGCCAATTCTGAATCAGTGATATAATGATGGGGGTGGGAGAGGGAAGCACAACAGAAAGTATCTTGTCCTGACACATCACAGCTTAGCACGACAACTGTTCTGCCTGGGACCACAAGCAGAAAACATAATCAGAATGTCAACCACCCTAGACGACTTCTTTTCCATCATCCCATCAGGCAGAAGATACAAAAGCCTGAAAGCACGTACCAACAAGTTCAAGGGTAGTTTCTATCCTGCTGCTATAAGAATATTCAATAATCCCCTACTAAATAAGGGGACTAAGATTGTTGTAAAAGCGAGCCTGAAGGGTTTGTGTGTCAATGCAAGGAGCATTCGTAACAAGGTGGATGAATTAAAAGTGCAGATTGTTATTAATATGATATAGTTGGGATCACAGAGACATGGCTCCAGGGTGGTCAAGGATGGGAGCTCAACATTCAGGGATATTCAATATTCAGGAAGGATAGACATGAAAGAAAAGGAGGTGGGGTAGCATTGCTGGTTTGAGAGGAGATTTACGCAATAGAAAGGAAGGACATTAGCCGGGAGGATGTGGAATCGATATGGGTAGAGCTGCATAACACTAAGGGGCAGAAAACGCTGGTGGGAGTTGTGTACAGGCCACTTAACAGTAGTAGTGAGGTTGGGGCTGGTATTAAACAGGAAATTAGAAATGCGTGCAATAAAGGAACAGCAGTTATAATGGGTGACTTCAATCTATATATAGATTGGGTGAACCAAATTGGTAAGGGTGCTGAGGAAGAGGATTTCTTGGGATGTATGCGGGATGGTTTTTTTTGAACCAACATGTCAAGGAACCAACTAGAGAGCAGGCTATTCTAGACTGGGTATTGAGCAATGAGGAAGGGTTAATTAGCAATCTTGTTGTGAGAGGCCCCTTGGGTAAGAGTGACCATAATATGGTGGAATTCTTCATTAAGATGGACAGTCACATAGTTAATTCAGAAACAAAGGTTCTGAACTTAAAGAAGGGTAACTTTGAAGGTATGAGACGTGAATTAGCTAAGATCGACTGGCAAATGACACTTAAAGGGTTGACGGTGGATATGCAACGACAAGCATTTAAAGATCGCATGGATGAACTACAACAATTATTCATCCCAGTTATCCCAGTTTGGCAAAAGAATAAATCAAGGAAGGCAGTGCACCAGTGGCTGACAAGGGAAATTAGGTATAGTATCAATTCCAAAGAAGCAGCATACAAATTAGCCATAAAAAGTGGCTCACCTGAGGACTGGGAGAAATTCAGAGTCCAGCAGAGGAGGACAAAAGGCTTAATTAGGAAAGGGAAAAAAGATTATGAGAGAAAAATGGCAGGGAACATAAAAACTGGCTGTAAAAGCTTTTATAGATATGTGAAAAGAAAAAGATTGGTTAAGACAAATGTAGGTCCCCTACAGACAGAAACAGGTGAATTGATTATGGGGAGCAAGGACATGGCAGACCAATTGAATAACTACTTTGGTTCTGTCTTCACTAAGGAGGACATAAATAATCTTCTGGAAATAGTAGGGGACAGAAGGTCCAGTGAGATGGAGGAACTGAGGGAAATACATGTTAGTAGGGAAGTGGTGTTAGGTAAATTGAAGGGATTAAAGGCAGATAAATCCCCAGGGCCAGGTGGTCTGCATCCCAGACTGCTTAAGGAAGTAGCTCAAGAAATAGTGGATGCATTAATGATAATTTTTCAAAACTCGTTAGATTCTGGACTAATTCCTGAGGGTTGGAGGGTGGCTAATGTAACCTCACTTTTTAAAAAAGGAGGGAGAGAGAAACCGGGGAATTTTAGACCGGTTAGCCTAACATCGGTGGTGGGGAAAATGCTAGAGTCAGTTATCAAAGATGTGATAACAGCACATTTGGAAAGCGGTGAAATCATCGGTCAAAGTCAGCATGGATTTGTGAAAGGAAAATCATGTCTGACGAATCTCAGAATTTTTTGAGGATGTAACTAGTAGAGTGGATAGGGGAGAACCAGTGGATGTGGTATATTTGGATTTTCAAAAAAGCTTTTGACAAGGTCCCACACAGGAGATTAGTGTGCAAACTTAAAGCACACAGTACTGGGGGTAAGGTATTGATGTGGATAGAGAATTGGTTGGCAGACAGGAAGCAAAGAGTGGGAATAAACTGGACCTTTTCAGAATGGCAGGCAGTGACTAGAGGGGTACCGCAAGGCTCAGTGCTGGGACCCCAGTTGTTTACAATATATATTAATGACTTAGATGAGGGAATTAAATGCAGCATCTCCAAGTTTGCGGATGACACGAAGCTGGGCGGCAGTGTTAGCTGTGAGGAGGATGCTAAGAGGATGCAGGGTGACTTGGATAGGTTACGTGAGTGGGCAAATTCATGGCAGATGCAATTTAATGTGGATAAATGTGAGGTTATCCACTTTGGTGGCAAGAACAGGAAAACAGATTATCTGAATGGTGGCCGATTAGGAAAAGGGGAGGTGCAAGGAGACCTGGATGTCATTATACACCAGCCATTGAAAGTGGGCATGCAGGTACAGCAGGCAGTGAAAAAGGCGAATGGTATGCTGGCATTCATAGCAAGAGGATTCGAGTACAGGACCAGGAGGTACTACTGCAGTTGTACAAGGCCTTGGTGAGACCACACCTGGAGTATTGAGTGCAGTTTTGGTCCCCTAATCTGAGGAAAGACATCCTTGCCATTGAGGGAGTACAAAGAAGGTTCACCAGATTGATTCCTGGGATGGCAGGACTTTCATATGATGAAAGACTGGATCAACTAGGCTTATACTCGTTGGAATTTAGAAGATTGAGGGGGGATCTTATTGAAATGTATAAAATCCTAAAGGGATTGGAAAGGCTAAATGCAGGAAGATTGTTCCCAATGTTGGGGAAGTCCAGAACGAGGGGTCACAGTTTGAGGATAAAGGGGATAGGACCGAGATGAGGAAAAACTTCTTCACACAGAGAGTGGTGAATCTGTGGAATTCTTTGCCACAGGAAACAGTTGACGCCAGTTCATTGGTTATATTTAAGAGGGAGTTAAATATGGCCCTTGTGGCTAAAGGGATCAGGGAGTATGGAGGGAAGGCTGGTACAGGGTTCTGAGTTGGATGATCAGCCATGATCATACTGAATGCCGGTGCAGGCTTGAAGGGCCAAATGGCCTACTCCTGCACCTATTTTCTACATTTCTATAAGGTGGGCTTTTAACCTCACAATCTTGTTATAGCTTCACAGCTTTGTCAGCCTGCACTGCACTTTTCCCAGTCACAGTAACTGCATTTTATTGATATCTCTTGTACTGTTTTAAAGTACTGATATAATGAAACGATCTATATGGTCATCATACAAAAAGTTTTTCACTGTTTCTCAGTAGATGTGACAATTTACCAATAATCAATTTTCAAATTTAGTTGGAACAAGACAAGTACTCTAATCTTTCAATAACTATTAATTTAGAAATGGCTGCCAATGTTTCAGGCATGGTAATGTACAAACCTAAACAAGTACAGAATTGCCTGAAACACTATTCTGGATTAATGGATTGAGAGCAGAGTTCTGTATCTCATGCAGAAATACTAGAAACAGAACTGCATGTTCATGTACGTGTCCAAATGCTTTTTAAACACTATTGTCTTTGCTTCCATCACCGTAACTGCCGTATACTGCAGGCACCTCTGTACTCCAAGAAAAACTGGCTTAGCACATCTCCTTTAAACTTTCCCCCCTCTCAACTTGAAGCCATGTCCTCTAGCATATGAAATATCTATCTAGTGAAAAGGCCATCAGCCCTACATACGCTTCTTATTATTTTAGGAATTTCAATAAGGTCACGTCTCAGGTTCCAACAGAACAGAGAAAACAATCCATGTTTGCACAGCCTCTATACACAGCTAATACTCTAATCCAGGCAGTAACCCAATGAACCTTTTCTACACCGTCTCCAAATCCTCCCAATCCTTCCTGAGATGGGGTGGTCAGAATTGTACACAAAATCAGCCTAACCAAAGTTCATGCAACTGCAACACAACTTCCTGGCTCAGTCTTATATTCAGTGCCCCCATCAATGAAGGAAAGCATACCATTTAATTTACCACCCCAACTACACCAGTTGTCACTTTCAGGAAGGTATGGACTTCTACTCCAAGATCCCTTTTATAAATCAATGCTCTCAAGGATCCTGCACATTATTGTATACTTTCCCACTTATATTTGATTTCCCAAGCACAACACCTCACTCTTGCTTGGATTAAGCTCCATCTGCTATTTCTCCACCCATATCTGCAACTGATATATAATACAATTCCCATCTACAACTCCATCAATCTTTCCAAGTACTTAATTAGCTATTATTTGTAATTAGAGAAAGATTGAATGCAAATAATTATTACCTACTTATTCAAAGAAATATTTAACCTAATAGTTCTATTTTTGGTGGAAATGGAGAAAGGCTTTGTAACTTAAATGGCATGATTTTAAAAGTTACAGGAAGAGGCATGGCATTCAAATAAATCTTCAAATCCAACAAGGTTGAAAAGACTTCAATGCACATGAAAACCTTCATTTCACTCAGACATGCAGTAAAAAAGCAGCCAAGAAATAATAAAATTGAATAATACACTAGCTTGCTTCACCTAGAATATGGTGATCAGTTTTCAGGAAGGATGTCACGACTTTGATGCACATTCCAGTTATGTGGAAAGGCAAGCTAGGATTGTCCTCAAAATCGGGGGCGAGGTAAAGAGGTGACCAAAATGGCGAGGTTTTAATGTTACATAAAATGAAAATTTCCTCTAGAAATGCAGAAAAATGTCAAAAAAAAGTGAAAAAGGAGAAAAAGTATTCATGTACCAAGTTGCCTTGAATGGAATGCACTTGAAAGGAGGGTGGAAACACCCTCAACAGTAACTTTGAAGAATTGGAACTGGTTATGTAGTTTAAAAAGGGAAAAAATTGCAGAACCATTGAACACTAGTAGACAAGTGAAACAAATTAGACAGCTCTTTTCAAAGAGATGATTCAAACACAATAGGCCAAATGCCCCCTTCTGTGCTGTATGGATCTACAATGACAATTCATTTCCATTGACCTGGATAGAAACCGCCTGCTGAGATACAATTAAATGTTTAAACGAAATCATTCTCCAATGTAACCTAATAACTAGAAGCTGATTTGTATGGTAATAGACAAGATCTAGAAACTGAGGAAACCAGGATACTATAAAAATGTCTTTTAGATAATTTCATAAGTTCAGATGTAATAGTTCTGTTGGGTTCCTTCTCACCCAGCTTGGAATATCTAATAATGAAGTGTTGTCTATACTAACTGCCACAGGAATTAACTTCAACTACCCTGACAGCAGTCCACACCCTACCTCAGACCAACATGAAGACATTTTCTCTCACCAGACCCCCATCAGTCAGAAACAAAAGCCTGAAAGCACATACCATCTGGCCCAAGAACAGTTTCAACTACGCTGTTACAGACTGTTGAATAGTTCCCTAATACGATAAGGTGGACTCAACCTCACAATATCAGACATCCCACCTCTCCCAGAAGTTCCGGGAGCCCTCCCATATCGATAGCAGCTCCCTGATGCCCGCAAATTATATACAATATCCCAGAAATCGATTTTTTAAGAGAGGGAGAGGGAAGAAAAAGGAAGAAATATAATGAATGAATCCTGCTTGATCCCTCTTTGTGCTAAGTAGACCTATCAGTTTTCTCTGTGGGCGGGCTTTACAGTCGACCTCTCTCTCTCTTCCATATTCCATCAGTTCAGTTACTGCCATCTGTAATGACACTGAAATCATCCAGACAACTGTTGGTGATGAAGTACAAAAGCCTGGTGAAGAAATTCCCAAGGCTGGTGGTGACAACCTGACTACGCGAGGCTGTCCTATACAGGCGGGGCGCATTGGCGTCTTGAAGGGGATTACAGCGGGGTTTAAATTGGAGTGAAATTCCAAAATCGTCCGCTAGGATATCTTTAAAAGTGCACTTGCAGCAAGCAAATTCTTCAGGGCTTTTTTCCTGAAACACTTCCACTTACAGGTACATTGAAGCCCGTGATGGGCTGGGTTTAAGCGCAGCCGTTTTCAGAAGAAAAAACGATTTTAATAAATACCCGGCCCCCACCGAGGTCTCGTCATTAAGACAACGAACTGATTACCTGTGCTGCACACTTTATATGCATTTTGAATTACACTTTATTAAATAATATGGTAATATATTGTTTTATGTGGTGTGCGTGATATATGTATTGTGGCTGCACCATGGTCCGGACAGAGGTTGTTTCGTTTGTGGACAATCAGCCAGCTGACAATAAACTTGAACTTGAAGATACAGAACTTCTAAATCACAGGGGAGGGGGAAAAAGAGAGACAGAGACAACGGACGTATATGCGATCGGACGTTGTCCGAGTGGATGTTAAGCGATGCACACCTGTAATAAGGATACACCTTATGTTTTTCTTTCTTTTAAGGACCACAATATATTAGGGAGGCTAAGTGCAGGGAAGGCTGCTCAAGTATTTCACAGTTCTTTTCAGCAGAAAACCAAAGTCTGACAGAGAAGGTCATTAGAGCTGAGGTGTACTTTACATCTTTCATCGTTGAGCATAACTTGCCATTCCAGGTGTGTAAGCACACAATCAAGCTATTCAGGAAAATGTTTCCTGATTCAGAAATAGCAACAAACTATGCCTGCTCATCAACCAAGACAGCAGCTATCGTGAACATGACACACAAGACAAAATTCAGAAGTCAGCTGTCTCACAAAACACTTGTGAATCTGATGTCTTGCAAAATTAACAAAATTATTGACACAGGCTGCTATGAGGTTGAGATTTCCAGTTGGGACCTCTCTGAAATGAGTTTTTGCAGGGTGGGAAGTCTGCAATATACTTCATTATGATCTTGCACCTTATTGTCTCCTACTTTCTCTGTTGCTAGTGCTCTTTATTCCACATTCTGTTATGCTTTTAAATTATATTACTTCAATACATTGTGTAATTTTTATCAATATGAACAGTAATGCAAAACACTTCATTGTACCTCAGTATGTAACAATGATAAACCAATTCCAATATATAAAAGATACAGCAGATGAAATTGACCTTTTCTAAGTGCAATGACTAGGCAGAAGCACTTAAAATCCAAAAGATTGCACAACCTTCTGATTTGCAAACTTTGCCAGTCCTTCAACACTAGAACTCAATGGTCAATGGAGCAATTAAAGCTTAAGAAATAAATTCTAGTCTTGCCAGCTCGGCCCAGATCCCCCAAAATAAACAGGAAAAACTTCCAGTTTAAAGTCCTTTGGAAGAATTGAGCTATTTAAAAAAAGAGAGCAACAGGACATTCTAGGTATTGGGTCTCAAAATATGCAGCCCAAAGCATAATAATTATTGCTCGTCACCTTGACTTTTGTGGGAGGATTCTCCAGCAGGTAATGTCTGTTCAGCAGACCCTGCATATCCAGTTCAAGTCAATGCAGACAGAAACTTCAGGCTGAAGAATAGATCCAGTATAATTCAGCCCAATACTTGATGCAGCTTTCTTTTTCAATGTTATGCTAATCACATAATGTACATTACTGTCTCAGCTTTATCAACTAGTAGGATAATGGCTACTCATAAGCTGCAGTTAAAGCAGCAAAGCTTTTATATGCGATTGTCTCAGTCACCCTCAGAAACCTATCAAGACTTTAACATATACAGTGAGATGCAAAAGTTTGGGCACCCCAGTCAAAATTTCTGTTATTGTGAATAGCAAAGCGAGTAAAAGATGACCTGATTTCCAAATGGCATGAAGTTAAAGATGACACATTTCTTCAAAGATGACACATTTCTTTAAAGATGACACATTTCTTTAATATTTTAAGCAAGATTACTTTTTTATCTCTATCTTTTACAGTTTCAAAATAACAAAAAAGGAAAAGGGCCCGAAGCAAAAGTTTGGGCACCCTGCATGGTCAATACTTAGTAAACACCCCTTCTGGCAAGTATCACAGCTTGTAAACACTTTCTGTAGCCAGCTAAGAGTCTTTCAATTCTTGTTTAGGGGGTTTTCACCCATTCTTCCTTGCAAAAGGCTTCTAGTACTGAGAGATTCTTGGGCTGTCTTGCATGCACTGCTCTTTTGAGGTCTATCCACAGATTTGATGATGTTTAGGTCAGGGGACTGTGAGGGCTATGGCAAAACCTTCAACTTACGCCTCTTGAGGTAGTCCATTGTGGATCTTGATGTGTTTAGGATCATTATCCTGTTGTAGAAGCCATCCTCTTTTTATCTTGAGCTGCTGCTGCTTTTTTTTTTACAGACGGTGTGATGCTTACTTCCAGAATTTGATGGTATTTAATTGAATTCATTCTTCCCTCTGCCAGTGAAATGTTCCCCGTGTCACTGGCTGCAACACAAGCCCAAAGCATGATTGATCCACCCCCATGGTTAACAGTTGGAGAGGTGTTCTTTTCATGAAATTCTGCACCCTTTTTTCTCCAAACATTCCTTTGCTCATTGCGGCCAAAAAGTTCTATTTTAACCTCATCAGTCCACAGGACTTGTTTCCAAAATGCATCAGGCTTGTTTAGATGTTCCTTTGCAAACCTTTGATGTTGAATTTTGTGGTGAGTACGCAGGAAAGGTTTTCTTCTGATGACTCTTCCATGAAGGTCATATTTGTGCAGGTGTTGCTGCACAGTAGAACAGTGCACCCCAGTCCAGAGTCTGCTAAATCTTCCTGAAGGTCTTTTGCAGTCAAACGGGGGTTCTGATTTGCTTTTCTAGCAATCCTATGAGCAGTTCTCTCGGAAGGTTTTCTTGGTCATCCAGACCTCAACTTGACCTCCACCGTTCCTGTTAATTGCCATTTCTTAATTACATTATGAACTGAGGAAAAGGCTACCTGAAAACGCTTTACTATCTCCTTATAGCCTTCTCCCACTATGTGGGCATCATTTATTTTAATTTTCAGAGTGCTAGGCAGCTGCTTAGACGAGCCCATGGCTGCTGATCGTTGGGACACAGTTTGAGGAGTCAGAGTATTTATAAAGCTTTGAAATTTGCCTCACCTGGCCTTTCCTAATGATGACTGTGAACAAGCTATAGCCCTAACAAGCTAATTAAGGTCTGAGACCTTGGTAAAAGTTATCTGAGAGCTCAAATCTCTTGGGGTGCCCAAACTTTTGCATGGTGCTCCTTTCCTTTTTTTCCCACTCTAAAATTGTACAAAACAAACATAGCACACTAATCTTACTTAAAATGTTGAAAAGAATGTTTCATCTTTAACTTTGACTTTTGGAGATCAGTTCATCTTCTGCTCACAACTATTCACAGCAACAGAAATTTTGACCAGGGGTGCCCAAACTTTTGCATGCCACTATATGTTCTTTTTTCTCTTTTCATCAATACGTTACAGCAGTCTCCAATACTAATTACTTTGTGCAGGCCCACAGTATTCGCCTGTTAATTCAGTCTTGAGCCTGTTAGTTGCTATAATATTGCAACCATCCTACCTGGCCTTCAGTGCCTCTTATCTACTCCGTAACAATTTATTAATACTAACTGTGGAACATTGTCCTTTGAGCTACAATTTGGTCAAGAACTCTTTATCATGTTTAGTCATACCTACGGCGTGTTAACCTTTGCAACATACAAAATGCTGGAGGAACTCAGCAGGCTAGGCAGCATCTATGGAAAACAGTACAGTCAACGGTTTGGGCCGAGACCCTTCAACAGGACCCATGTCTATTGCTTGGATTTCCAGCATCTGCAGATTTTCATGTGTGTGTTAACCTTTGCTCTTTCCCACTCCTGTTCATTCCTTCTACCTCAGGGAACTTTCACACTTGTTTGACACATTCCACTTATTTCCCCTTTTCCTATGTCCCTCAATCTACCAACTGGAACAAAAACAATTCAAAAGGGTTATTGGTCAAACTACAGTAAAGATTTCAGATGGATGCACAATGCATTCAAAGCAACATCTGTGAGGCTCAATGAAATCTCTCTTCCATTTCCTCCAAAGGCTTTGGAAGAATTACAATTGTTTATCTAATTTTGGTAATATGCACACTCCCAGTATGCCATGGGACCATTTATTGGGTCCCAGTGCATCTTTCAATGCTCATGTGGACAGATTTACCTTTGCTCTGGATCCCATCCCATCAGTTAGATGACAATGGAGAGATACTAATGGAGCAGTTTGGAAAACAGGCAGGTTGTGAAGGATGGAAAGATGACACCACCTCTGTGATCTTGGCTACAAACTTTGATATTTTCTCTTGTTCCTCCACCAAATAGCTACCCAATCAAACAGGAAGGATGGACTCAATGTTTAAAGCAGGAACAAATGATTTTCATTCAGATTCAAAACCAACTATAGCAGAATCAAAGTTGTAATTAACTTGTAAATCAAGCCAAATATTTCCCCTCACTTTTTTCTTCTTGCACCTGGTTAAAATTCAGGTAACCTTCAAGCTTTTCCAACACCAAAATAGTTTTCACATACCACAAACTTGTATATCCAGCTTAACGATTCATGATAAAGAAATTCAAGAGGGCAAATATTTCTTCAAATGCGGACAATTCCATAACTGACTCTCAGCATCTACTCTCAAATGCCAGCGAATTTGGTACTTGAAAGTATCCAGATCCAAGCAAATCCCAAATTTGCTGACTGGATTCTGCCAGTGAACCCACTTCATTTTCATTTTTCTTATTTTCAATATTTTGAATGGTTCTGGACATCAAGTCAGATCAAGTCATTTTTTATTGTCATTTCAACCATAAACTGCTGGTACAGTACACAGTAAAAATGAAACAATGTTCCTCTAGGACCATGATGCCACATGAAACAACACAAAACTACACTAGGCTAGTGAGACAACACAAGGCTACACTAGACTACGAAAGACAACATAAGGCTACACTATACTACGTAAGACAACACAAAAACTACACTAGACTACAGACCTTCACAGGACTACATAAAATGCACAAAACAGTGCAAGGCAGTACAATATATAATAAACAAGACAATAGGCACAGTAGAGGACAAATTTCAATATAATAATAAAAGATGTAGATGTCAGTCTAGTCTCTGGGTATTAAGGAGTCTGATGGCTTTGGGAAAGAAACTGTTGCACAGTCTGGTCTTGAGAGCCCGAATGCTTCGGTACCTTTTGCCAGATGGCAGGAGGGAGAAGAGTTTGTATGAGGGGTGCGTGGGGTCCTTCACAATGCTGTTTGCTTTACGGGTGCAGCATGTAGTGTAAATGTCTGTAATGTCGGGAACAGAGACCCCGATGATCTTCTCAGTTGACCTCACTATCCACCGTAGGGTCTTGCGATCGGAGACAGCGCAATTGCCGAACCAGGCAGTGATGCAGCTGCTCAGGATGCTCTTGATACATACTCTGTAGAATGTGGTGAAGATGGGGGGGTGGGAGATGGACTTTTCTCAGCCTTCGCAGAAAGTAGAGATGTGGCTGCGCTTTCTTGGCTATGGAGCTGGTGTTGACGGACCAGGTGAGATTCTCCGCCAGGTGAACACCAAGAAATCTGGTACTCTTAACGATCTCAACGGAGGAGCCGTCACTGTTCAGCGGAGAGTGGTCGCTCTGTGCTCTCCCGAAGTCAACAACCATCTCTTTTGTTTTGTTCACATTCAGAGATAGGTTGTTGGCTCTGCACCAGTCCGTTAGCCGCTGCACCTTGTCTCTGTATGCTGACATGTCGTTCTTAGAGATATTCCTAAGCTAAGTAGCTTTGAGAGATGGCAAAACAAGGATATAATTTTGCTGTATCTGTCAAACATTTCCCCAGCAGTTTCTCTCAGAGTTGGGGGAGTCCATTCATGTGACTAACTCATGCTACACCAGATCCTGGTGCCACATAGGACTTTACCTACTGGGTTCAGGACACTCAGCCAACAAATTCATCCTTTTTGGTAAGAATTAGTCACATATTGGCTTGATTTAGTTAGTAGCACACTTATCTGAGTCAGAAGGTTCAAAGTCCTTTACTTGAACATCATGGCTGCAACTAGTGCAATCTTGCCTGTTCGAGTACATCTAGCATGCCCCAAAGCACCAAACTTTCATGTTTCCTTGAATGCTTTAGACTTCACCGCCCTCACTTTACAAAAATCTATATTACTGCATCATATTTTGCTGATCATGGGTCCTCCTTGTTCGTCTACTTTTCTTTTAAAAAAGAAAGAATCTATTGTTTAAAGACTGTTTTCTAAAACCAGGCTGAAGGAAAAACTGCATTTATAGAAAGTTATTAGAGCCAATATTACATTATTAGTGAGGAATTGCAATGGTGGAACCATAAAATATAAATTTGTCTGAAGTGCAGTGCTGCAGAAAAAGGCTTGGAGGTGTCAAAAAGCTGCTTTCCACATCAAGCTCATGTATTAGACTGCAATTGGGGAATACACTGTAGAGAGGTAGGCTGTCGACGTCAGTACATTAGTGGGTCGATTAAAATTAATATAACACAAGAGTTTTCTTGTATTTTTTAGCTGTGGATTTCTGGTATTTCTTGAAACTTAGAAATCTAGATCTTGAAGGGGACTGAAGTATTTTAAGGAAAACTGGGCAAGAACAAATCTAATCTCACTACCTAAGTGCTTCTGTGGAAGGTTTTGTTCACATAGCAAGTAATATGAAATAATAGAAGAAAGGACATCTTTGGAGCTCTCTCAAAGTACAGCTTATTCTTCATGTCAGTGCCTTTGGAGGACAGATCTAGCAGGCAAATAGATCTGGAGTCCATACTTGCAACAGACAATCTGCTTAAGGTACTCAGCAGGTTCCCTTTACTTTACTGACTGATGGAGTGATTGCTCTCTTTGTTTCTGACTTCTACCCATAGTGACATTAAATGATCCCTCTATGTCACCTTCCCTTTCTGTAGCTGCAATACTATCCATGATAAGCAATATGATTCCCCCACATTTTAATCGCTCCCCCATCTAAACCTCGGAACATCCAGCAGCCTTTACAGCCCTTGTAACAGCTAAGTTTTGGTAATGGCCGCAACACCATAGTTCCACGTACCGACCCATTAGCAAGTTCATTACCCTTAATCTTGAGTGACCCTACTAATGTTTACAGATGCATTGCAGAAAGCATCTTATCTGGATGTACAGTTGGGCATTGCTCAAGCTCTGCCCAAAACAACAAGGAATTGCAAAGATGTGGAAACAGTCAAGTTCACAACAATCAGCCCCTCTCCTTTAAGTCACTCTACAACTCCAGCTACCTTGGTTAAGAAGCCAACATAATTAAAGACTCTTCCCATTTCAATCATATCTTTTCTTCCCCCCCACCCCCCGACGTTCCATTGGGCATAAGATACAAAAGCTCGCAAACACACACCACCAGGCACAGGAACAGATTCTATCTCACTGTCAGACAACTTTTGAATGATAAAGATGAACTCAATCTCTCAATCCATCTTGTCATGACTCTTGCACTTTTTCTACCTGCACTGAACATTCTAAACGCAACACTATATTCTGCATTGTGCTTTTGTTTTCCCTTTGTTCTACCTCCATGTGTTTATGTTTTGAAACAATCTGTATGGATAGCATGCAGTTCTTTTCCCACTGTATCTTGCTATGTGTCAATAATAAACCAACACTAATAGAAATAACTTGCGAACAAAATGCAGTCATCAATTCCCACTCTGCAAGCTGCCATAAAAGACATCGTTATAGCAACCTGTGATCTGCATTACAAGACAGTAAACTGAGATACAAATATTGACCAGGACATGGATTAAACTTGTCTGGATTCTGTTTCATACACACAAACAGACTAAGGGAGAAGACAGGGCTTTATTTTAACATTTCATATAAAAGGCAGCACTGCCTAAACTATATTAATCACAACATAAGTTATATACTCAAGTTTCTGGAATGTGACCTGATCTTTTAAATAAATGAGACAAAGTGTGCTACTAGAGAGCTACAGGCAGGAGCCAATATTAACCTGCCTAGTCAAAATAACTTAAAAGAATTGTTCTTGCTTTTTTTCTAAGACCTCATGAGCAGGGAATTCACTAGATTTGTTCTTCACCTAATCTACAAAACAGAGTGATCATTCTTACCAATACAGACAACCCTGTGTTAAAGGTAACACACATAAAAAAATGCTGGTGAACGCAGCAGACCAGGCAGCATCTATAGGAAGAGGTACAGTCGACGTTTCGGGTCGAGACCCTTCATCAGGACTAACTGAAAGAGATAGTAAGAGATTTGAAAGTGGGAGGGGGAGATCCGAAATGATAGGAGAAGACAGGAGGGGGAGGGATGGAGCCAAGAGCTGGAAAGTAGATTGGCAAAAGGAATACGAAGCTGGAGAAGGAAGAGGATCATGGGATGGGAGGCCCAGGGAGAAAGAAAGGAGGATGGGAGCCCAGAGGATGGGCAAGGAGTTATAGTGAGAGGGACAGAGGGAGGAAAAAAGAGAGAAAAAATAATAATAATAAATAAATAAGGGATGGGGCATGAAGGGGAAGTGGGGCATTAACGGAAGTTAGAGAAGTCAATGTTCATGCCATCAGGTTGGAGGCTACCCAGACAGAATATAAGGTGTTGTTCCTCCAACCTGAGTGTGGCTTCATCTTGGCCGTGGATAGACATATCAGAATGGGAATGGGATGTGGAATTAAAATGTGTGGCCACAGGGAGATCCTGCTTTCTCTGGCGGACAGAGCGTAGATGCTCATCGAAATGGTCTCCCAGCCTGCGTCGGGTCTCGCCAATATATAGGCCACATTGGGAACACCAGATGCAGTATATCACCACAGCCGACTCACAGGTGAAGTGTCACCTCATCTGGAAGGACTGTCTGGGAGGGAGATCGGTGGGAAGGGATGGGGGGGGAACGAATGGACAAGGGAGTCGCGTAGGGAGTGATCCCTGTGGAAAGCAGAAGGGGGGAGGGAAAGCTGTGCTTAGTGGTATAGTTTGGATAGTGGAAATTCACTCTTACGGTATATCAAAATAATTATCCAAAAATTTAAGGTACAGAATAAAATTCACTCATGAATTGTAGGAAACAAAGTAATACAACCCTAAAATTTCTTCAAATTTTCGCTTCTTGACACAGCAAAATAATGCTGCTTTGAATTATGGAAAACATGATACATCTCATTTTCTAGGAATCCACATGCAAAAAATCCACTTGCAACATATAGTATGTCAAGGTCACAAAGGCTTTACTACCGTATTGGCTTCCTCAACACCTGCTGCAAATAATGTAGCACAGAGGTGACAAACCTTTTTGAGAGTGTGTGTCAAATTGGCAATAATCTTCTAAAAACTCACTCTCACATGTGAAAATAGCACCAAATACAATCAATGATCCTGACACACTCACAGGTGAAGTGTTGCCTCACTTGAAAGGACAGTTTGGAGCCCTAAATAGTGGTAAAGGAGGAGGTGGGGGGGGGCAGGTGTAGTACTTGTCCCAATTACCAGGAGGGAAACCAGTGGGGAGGGACAAGTGAACAAGGCAGTAGAGTGATCCCTGTGGAAAATGAAGAAGGGGGGGTGAAGAAGAAAAGATCAGTTAATGGTAGGCTTGCGCTGAAGATGGTGGAAGTTACAGAGAATGATGTGCAGGATGCAGAGGCTTGTGGAGTAGTAGGTAAGGACAAAGGGAAACTTTATCCCTGTTATTACAGCAGGAAAATGGGATGAGGGGCTGATGTCTGGGAAATGGAAATGTGATCAGGGCAGCATCAAAGCTAGTGGAGGGCAAACACCATTCTTTGAAGGAGGACATCTCAGATGCTCTGGAATGGAAAGCCACATCATAGAAGAATCCAGATTACTTACAAAATTGCTGAAGAGTGGATGCATGTCAATGACACACAAAACAAAATAAAAAGCCAATGTTCAACTTGAAAACTATTCTGGGCTTCCATACAGAGCCACTTAAAACAAGCTTTAAATAGACAATAGCATCAGTATCAGGTAAGAAAAGTGGATGCCAGTGACAACTCACAAGGCAGAAGTATTTTTTTGATATGCAGTAAATTCATCATGAAAGGCATGGGGCAGTGACAGATTTATGAACAAGTACACAATATAGGGTTATAATCTTATCTTTACAATCAAAATGGCTTGGTATTGTGAACAAGACAATGTGACTACCAACATGCTTGCAATGTAGAGTACCAACATGCACCCACTCAGACTACTATACACAGAATTGTCAGAGCACACCTGAGGCTCCCTCCCATTCAAAAGAACTCCTCAACCCTTGACCATTCGCTTCCCATATCGCTGTACTCTCTCCTTTCTCCCTACCATGAGCTTTTCCTCACGATTTCCTCCTCTTCCCATTATAAGGTTATACCGACAACAGCCAAATCCCAAGTCTTGGATCCTCTGACTCCTCTATCCTCATCTCCCCAGCCACTGGCTCTTGCTCTCTCCCCCCCCCCCCCCAACGACCTGAATCCCAGGCCACGCTCTCTAGGCTCCTCCACCCACACTCCCAGCCACCCAACTTTCTCTTCCCACACCAAACCCTAGACCCCCGCCCACTCTCTCACACCCCATCCCCAGACCACCAACCACTCTCTCGCCTCCCCCACCCAACCCGGATCCCCGGCCACTTTCACTCACTCCCCCATCCAGCCGCGGAACCCTGGCCACTCTCAGCCATTCACCGCCGCCTACGGAACCCCGGCCATCTCACTTCTCCCAGCCTCTGTCTTCTGGCCTTTCTCTCATTTCTATCCCAACACCGGACCTCCGGACTTTCTCTCACACCCCACTAAATCCCGGCTCCCTGGTCTCTCTCTCTTCCCATCTCCGGATCCCCCGGTCTCTCTCTCTCTCTCTCTCTCTCTCCTCCTAACCCCCAACCCAACCCCCGTCTCTCTCCACCCCCAGTCCCGGACCCGTTCACTCACCCTGCCGTACCACAGGCTGATCTGGCTCTGCGATAAGAGCGCGAACAGCAGTCTCCGAGAGTCGGGCTGGATGTAAAAGGGCTTCTCTGAGCCCCTGAGCGGACACAGGAGCCTCCGGGGCCATCCGCTCAGGAAGTACATGTCCACGGGGAGCCTCCGGCCCGGCCGCCGCTACAAAGACTCGGCGCAGGCTCCTGGCGCGGTGGGACCCCAGTGCTGGTTGACAGCACCACGAGCGGACAAGCAAGGCGACCAACTGCGAACACGGCTGCCTCACTCACGGCCAGCTGCGATAGCGTCGGCACCCAGCCGCTTGCCATTCACATCCGCTGGCTCCGGCAGCCTGTCGCCCGCCATCTTACCTCCGACTGGTAACACGACACGCGAGGGAGGGAGGGAAGTGGTGGGAGGCCGGCGTCCGGCGGCACCCGGATGTCGGCCGACCTCAAAACCCGGTGCGGTCATCGGCTCTTGACCGAGGGGTTCGGTATCTAGCACGGACCTGGGAGAGACAGAAGGCTACAAAACCCGGCATTTAAATCCTGTGGATTGGCGTGGGAACAGAAGCCCCCACCTCTCAAAGGTGCCAAAAATCCGTCCTTCCCGGGTGTGCAGGAATAGACGTGTCTTTCGTAAAGCCGAAAGAATTTTCCATTGGAGATGCATTCCAGAATTATGCATTTGATGTTCCTCTAATAATACAACAAGGAAAACTAAAGTTAATTTAAAAAAATAACAAATTAGGTACATTTAAATAATGGCAATGCCTGCACACATCTGATGCCTGCAATTGCGGGAAGCTCAGCTGTACAAGAAGAACAAATACTTCTTCTTTGAACGCAAACAACAGGAATTCTGCAGATGCTGGAAATTCAAGCAACACACATCAAAGTTGCTGGTGAACGCAGCAGGCCAGGCAGCATCTCTAGGAAAAGGTACAGTCGACGTTTCAGGCCGAGACCCTTCGTCAGGACTCTTCCTTCAGTTAGTCCTGACGAAGGGTCTCGGCCTGAAACGTCGACTGCGCCTCTTCCTATAGATGCTGCCTGGCCTGCTGCGTTCACCAGCAACTTTGATGTGTGTTACTTCTTCTTTGAAGTTCAGAATCAACATGGGCTGCATTTTTTCCATCGCTTGGATCTGAAAAATTCCAGGTCTGATGCAGAATGTGCAATAGTTAATAAAATTAACTTTCTGTCATCTCACCTCTGGCCTCACACCCAAAATTGCCAGCTTAGATTGTGCCAGATAGGACCTGCAGGACAAGTTGTGGGTTTAAACGGATTTAAACCCATCAACCATGGTCGCTACTACTAATCGCTCTACCATGACCCTCAAAATAGATGAGTTGATTGTCAAGTGGAGTTTATTGTCACGTACATTAGACAGGAAGGTGAAGTGCAAGGAGAACTTGTTGGCAGGAGCGTTATAGGCATGTGGGTAGAGTCAGCACACAATATAATTTACATATAAATTACACATAAAATTATACCATACAGTGAAAAAAAGACTACAAATGCAGAACCTTAGAGTAGCAGCAAAATAAATTTACTATGGTCTTCAAAAGTAACATTTTGTAATGCAAATCAAGATATGAAAAATAAAGAGACAATGTAAAATATAACACCAATGGAAGATTGCTACAAGAAGAGGGGCCCTTTTTTAATAAATGAAAAGCATTAACCTGAATTTAGTCACTAGGGCTTATAAAACTGCATTCAATAGAAAAGGAGTTGGGGGTTTACAGGACTCTTAACTTTAGGGTCAACACAGTGGCGTGGCTATGGAGCTGCTGCCTCACAGCTTCAGCAATTTGGGTTTGACCTTAAGTTCTGGCACTGTCTGTGTGGAGTTGGCAGGTTCTCTCAGTGACGACATGGGCTTCCTTCAGGTGCTCCAGCTTCCTCCTACGCCTCAGACATGAATCTCAGTGAACGATAGTATCTGGGGAGTTATGAGGAATGTGGGGAGAATTAACTAGGAGTAGAATAAAACTGATGCCTGATGTTGGCATGAACTTGATGGGCCAACAGGCCTATTACCATCCTCTATGAATCTATAATTCCTTTTGCCAGCAAATAATTGAGTTGACAATAAAAATGAATAAAATTAATTTTCGTAGTTACTGCGTCAAAAATCTCAATCAGATTTGTGAGATAGCATGGTAATGTCATACGGCGCTGGCTGGGAATGGACCCAAGTGCAAGACACAGACACTGAAGTACTAGGGACAGGACTATGATACAGGGTGAGGGCAAGGACATGGACATGAAAACCGGGAACCAGGAACAGGACTGGACAAGAGAGCTAGGAGCCCGGGCATGGACTCCAAGCCAGAGACTGGACAAGGACCCAGTACCTGGGTCTAGCCTCTGGCTCAGACCCCAGAACTAGGCAAGGATAAGGCTTGGCTGGCAGGCAGGATGAGGCTGGAATCTTCAAGCTTGAGGCTAGAGACGAAGCTTGGCAGGAGGCTGGAGTCTTCAGGCTTGAGGCTAGAAGCAAGGCTTGGCAGGAGGCAGGATGGACTCCGAGCTAGAGACTGGACAAGGACCGAGTACCTGGGTCTTGTCTCTGGCTCGGACCCCAGAACTAGGCAAGGATGAGGCTTGGCTGGCAGGCAGGATGAGGCTGGAGTCTTCAGGCTTGAGGCTAGGCAGGAGGCTGGAGTCTTCAGGCTTGAGGCTTGAGGCTAGGCAGGAGGCTGGAGCCTTCAGGCTTGAGGCTTGGCAGGCTCCTCCTGGGCAGGGCGCGGATCACCACCCGACGGAGGCATGGGACAGGAAGGGACAGAATCAACTGCAGGTAATGGCAAGATGGCCTGGCTTACCTGGGTGGAGGCAAGGGACAGGAAGGGAGCTAGGTACAGGGTGGCTCCAAGACAAGATTGCAGGTGAGATGAGGCGAGAGTTACCAGCAAGACAAGGCAAGGCTTCTGGCAAAGTAAGGCGAGACGAGAAGTTCAGGCAAGGCAAGAGTTACCGGCAAGACAAGGCAGGGCTTCAGGAGAGGAAACAGAAGGCAGAGGAAGGGATACAAGGAGTAAGAACAAGAACAATCCAGCAGCCACACCTGGGTCTCTGAAGGTATTTATGCAGACAGCCCCAACGAGCATCAGCTGCCTCAATTAGAACTCAACAAGAACAGAAACAGGGTAGACAGGAAAACCTGGAGCAAGGGTCGATGGACCGGCCCGTGAACTGGAATACAGACTTCACGGACCGGACTATGACAGGTAGGGTGAAGGAACCATGGGTGACAAGTGAGGTGGAGAATCTAGTCAGGTGGAAGAAGGAAGCATACATGAGGTTAAGGAAGCAAGGATCAGCTGGGTCTATTGAGGAATATAGGGTAGCAAGAAAGGAGCTTAAGAAGGGGCTGAGGAGAACAAGAAGGGGGCATGAGAAGGCCTTTGCGAGTAGGATAAAGGAAAACCCCAAGGCATTCTTCAATTATATGAAGAACAAAAGGATGATAGGAGTGAAGATAGGACCGAATAGAGATAAAGATGAGAAGATGTGCCTAGAGGCTGTGGAAGTGAGCGGGGTCCTCAATGAATACTTCTCTTTTGTATTGACCAATGAGAGGGAACTTGGTGACGGTGAGGACAATATGAGTGAGGTTGATGTTCTGGAGCATGTTGATATTAAGGGAGAGGAAGTGTTGGAGTTGCTAAAATACATTAGGATGGATAAGACCCCGGGGCCAGATGGAATATTCCCCAGGCTGCTCCACAAGGCGAGGGAAGAGATTGCTGAGCCTCTGGCTAGGATCTTTATGTCCTCATTTTCCACGGGAATGGTACCGGAGGATTGGAGGGAGGCGAATGTTGTTCCCTTGTTCAAAAAAGGTAGTAGGGATAGTCCAGGTAATTATAGACCAGTGAGCCTTACGTCTGTGGTGGGAAAGCTGTTGGAAAAGGTTCTTAGAGATAGGATCTATGGACACTTAGAGAATCATGGTCTGATCAAGGGCAGTCAGCATGGCTTTGTGAAGGGCAGATCGTGTTTAACAAGCCTGATAGAGTTCTTTGAGGAGGTGACCAGGCATTTGGATGAGGGTAGTGCAGTGGATGTGATCTACATGGATTTTAGTAAGGCATTTGACAAGGTTCCACACGGTAGGCTTATTCAGAAAGTCAGAAGGCATGGGATCCAGGGAAGTTTGGCCAGGTGGATTCAGAATTGGCTTGCCTGCAGAAAGCAGAGGGTTGTGGTGGAGGGAGTACATTCGGATTGGAGGGTTGTGACTAGTGGTGTCCCACAAGGATCTGTTCTGGGACCTCTACTTTTTGTGAGTTTTATTAATGACCTGGATGTTGGGGTAGAAGGGTGGGTTGGCAAGTTTGCAGACGACACAAAGGTTAGTGGTGTTGTGGATAGTGTAGAGGATTGTCGAAGATTGCAGAGAGACATTGATAGGATGCAGAAGTGGGCTGAGAAGTGGCAGATGGAGTTCAACCCAGAGAAGTGTGAGGTGGTACACTTTGGAAGGACAAACTCCAAGTCAGAGTACAAAGTAAATGGCAGGATACTTGGTAGTGTGGAGGAGCAGAGGGATCTGGAGGTACATGTCCACAAATCCCTGAAAGTTGTCTCACAGGTAGATAGGTTAGTTAAGAAAGCTTATGGGGTGTTAGCTTTCATAAGTGGAGGGATAGAGTTTAAGAGTCGCGATGTAATGATGCAGCTCTGTAAAATTCTGGTTAGGCCACACTTGGAATACTGTGTCCAGTTCTGGTCGCCTCACTATAGGAAGGATGTGGAAGCATTGGAAAGAGTACAGAGGAGGTTTACCAGATGCTGCCTGGTTTAGAGAGTATGCATTATGATCAGAGATTAAGGGAGCTAGGGCTTTACTCTTTGGAGAGAAGGAGGATGAGAGGAGACATGATAGAGGTATACAAGATATTAAGAGGAATAGATAGAGTGGACAGCCAGTGCCTCTTCCCCAGGACACCACTGCTCAATACAAGAGGACATGGCTTTAAGGTAAAGGGTGGGAAGTGCAAGGGGGATATTAGAGGAAGGTTTTTTACTCAGAGAGTGGTTGGTGCGTGGAATGCACTGCCTGAGTCAGTGGTGGAGGCAGATACACTAGTGAAGTTTAAGAGACTACTAGACAGGTATATGGAGGAATTTAAGATGGGGATTTATATGGGAGGCAGGGTTTGTGGGTCGGCACAACATTGTGGGCTGAAGGGCCTGTACTGTGCTGTACTGTTCTATGTTCTATGTACAACCATGTTGACTCTTCCTAATCAGCCCTAGCCTTTCCAGTGAACATAAATCCTCTCCCTTAGAATTTCCTTACCTACATTTTATCCAGCAGAAAATTCCCCTTATCCACCATCATAATCAGTGCCATAATTCTATTAAGTTTTATTTGTCATTAGTTTTGTAACCTTTATCATTGTGTTTGGTTTTTATCGCACTGTGTTGTATTTATGTACCTTTACCACCCTTTTTAAAATCCCTGTTTGCATCCTTTAACCATTCTATGTCTTACTCCACCATAAGTGTTTGAAGAGAAGATGCCTTTCTGCTATTTTTTTATGCAATTCAGTGTACAGTCCTCTTGTATTTGTATTTGCTTGAGGGCAACAATTCTTTGTATGACTGGTGTATTCTGTACAATATTCAGCGTACAAAATATCAATCCTTCTTCAAAGTCAGAAACGCAAGAAAACCTGCAGATGCTGGAAATCCAAAGCAACACACACAAAATGCTGGAGGAACTCAGTGGATCAGGTAGCATCTACGGATATGAATAAACAGTCAACGTTTCAGGATGAGACCGTTCATCAGGACTCTTTTGGTGACCTGATTTACCTTCCACCTCAATGAACACTGTATAAAGCTGTATTAGCAATTATGTTTGTCCAGATATTAAAAGTAATCAGTATAATGTGAAGCCCTTTAAGCACCTTAAGAATGTTCTTCCTTTTTAATGTTATGAGCTGTAAACCTCCTCTTTATCATTTACAATTGTATGGAAAATTCACCATTTATCCTATATTCTCTATAGACATCCTAATGATGACATAACACTTGAATGTTGATATATGGCAAATTTGTTTGTGTGACATTGACAACAACAGCATGATGTAGACAACTCAATTATTAATTTACTTTTTGTTAGCATTGAGCCAACCCTGTGATCTGTGCCATCTGTACAGGTTGTGGTTATTAAATGAACGTGGCAGATTACGACACATATTAACTTTCTGAGAACTTCTGAGCAGTTAGGATACGTATCCATTATTATGCATTTCCACTCTAATAGCATGCAATTCTTTAAGTTTAATTACCAGATTATAAATATACTGAAACTCCACAGGAGAGATAGTTCCCACTGTCAAATTTTGAAGTACACTAATAACAAGTGATGGCAGGTGTGACACAGATATCAAATACAGAATAGCAATGGTGAAAGAAGCTTTCCAAAAAATGAAGACAGAAAGATGAGCATGTACGCTAAAAACAGAATACTGCAGTGCTACATTTATTCTATCCTGTCTTATGGAAGTGAATGCTGGACCATTTCCCCAGCAATGGAAAGGAGACTAGAAGCAGCTGAATTATGGTTCTACAGGAGAATGTTAAAAATATCATGGACCACACACACATCAAGTGAAGAAGTTCTCAGAAGAGCCCCAGCAGTTCGATCACTCATACCAACAGTAAGAGAAAGACAACTCAGATTCCTAGGACACACCGCGTGGAAAGATGAACTTTAAAAACTCATACTCTCTGGAAAGATCGAGGGGAGCAAACCTATAGGAAGACCTTGGCTTATGTACATTAAAAGCCTAGCCAGATGGCTACACATCAAGGAAATGGAAGTCATCCAAAGAATGAGGGATAGACCTATATGGAAAACCATGGTCACCAACGTCCGCATCGGATATGGTTCCTAAACAGACAGACACTGATATTAGAAGATTCTAATGCTCTTCAGGGAGAGTAATCTTTGATGCTAGATCACAGCAAAGTGATTGACTACTTCCTGTCCTCTGCGGTGTCCACCAAGTCACTCAGTTCATAAGGATTTAGAATTAGGTCCTGTTCTGATCCCAAAAGACTCACAGGTGAAGTGTTGCTTCATCTGGAAAGATTGTTTGGGGCCCTGGATGGTAGTGGGGGAGGAGGTGTAGGGGCAGGTGTAGCACTTGTTCCAGTTGCAAGGATAAGTTCCAGGAGGGAGATCAGTGGGAAGGGATGACTACACTGGTGTCGGTCCCCTACTTTTCCTATGCTACATCAATGACTGTATTGGTGCTGCTTCCTGTACCCCATGCAGAGCTCGTCAATTTCGTCAACTTTGCCTTCAACTTCCACCGTGCCCTCAAATTTACCTGGTCTATTTCCAACATCTCCCTCCCCTTTCTCAATCCCACTGTCTCTACCTCTGGAGACAGCTTATCTACTAATGTCTATTGTAAATGCAAGGACTCTCACAGCTACCTGGACAATACCTCTTCCAGCCCTGTTACTTGTAAAAATGCCATCCCCTTCTCTCAATTCCTCCGTCTCCGCCACATCTGCTCTGAGGATAAGGCTTTTCATTCCAGAATGGAGATGTCCTCCTCTTTCAAAGAAAGAGGCTTCCCTTCCTCCACCATCAACGTTGCCATTAACTGTCTCTCTTTCATTTCATGCACGTCAGCTCTTACCCCACCCTCCTGTCATCCTACCAAGGATGGGGTTCCTCTTGTCTTCACCTACCACCTCAACAGCCTCCACGTCCAGCACATAATTCTCCAGAATTTTCACCATCTCCAATAGGATCCTGAAGCACCTTCAATAACTCCAAAAGACAGAAGTTGCGTCAAATACTGAAAGGCTTTTATTTGCTGTACAATACGACCTCCATGGTGAGTGTCTGCCCCCGGACTGAGGGGGAGGGGCAAGGCAAAATCACCTTTATTCAGGAATCTGTGAGAAGAGCCACAGGGGCAATCAGCAGAGGGGCGTGTCCAGACAGGTAACCCAGTTACAACATATATATATATATATGGTTTACCACATTCATCCCTCCATTTTTTTAAAAGAGTCCCATGGGGTGAAGTGACTGACAATATTTAAAACAAGTATATTTACGGGTCAAGTTTATCAGGCGGTTGAGTCCGTCGCTGTGATCTACGTAGCACCGGCGGTTATTGCATCGGCGATGGCAGTTGTGCTGCCTCCGGCCTGACTTGAGGTGTCAGCACGTTAGGCGTTGGTAATCCCTTGCGCGTGTGCGTCGCACCCGGTATGGGAGTGTCGTGTGGTGTCTGTGTAGGGTTTGGAGTGCACGGTGTCTCGTAGGTACATATATCGGTGGGTATGGGGTTAATAATCACCACAGAGTGTTCAGGGTAGGGGCCCGGTGCTCCTGCGGGCTCCAGGTCGCGGATGGAGACCGTGTCCTCCCACCCATCAGGTAAAACCACATAGGCATACTGGGGATTCGCATGAAGTAAGTGAACCCTCTCGACCATGGGGGAGTATTTATTGCTCCTCGCATGTTTCTGGAGCAGCACTGGCCCCAGGGACATCAGCCAAGTTGGTAGGGTGGTCCCAGTGGTCGACTTTCTGGGAAAAGAAAAGAGCCACTCATGAGGGGTGGCATTGGTGGCTGTGCATAACAGGGAGCGGATGGAGTGGAGTACCTCGGGAAGGATCTCATGCCAGCGGGAGACCGACAGTCCCTTTGACCTGAGGGCTAAGAGTGTGGCTTTCCACACTGTGCCATTCTCCTTCTCCACCTGTCCATTCCCCCGGGGATTATAGCTCGTGGTCCTACTGGTTGCAATTCCCCTAGCCAGTAGGTATTAGCGCAGCTCGCCATTCATAAATGAGGACCCTCTGTCACTGTGGATATAGCATGAGTATCTGAACAGAGTGAAGAGCTTGCGCAGGGCTTTTATAACTGACGCGGTAGTGGTGTCGGGGCAGGGGATGGTGAAGGGGAACCGCGAGTACTCGTGGATAACTTTAGGAAAGTACACATTGCGGTCGGTGGAGGGAAGGGGGCCCTTAAAGTCAACACTCAGTCGCTCAAAGGGGCGGGTGGCCTTGATGAGTGGTGCCTTTTCGGGTTGGTAGAAGTGCGGTTTGCACTCTGCGCAGACTTGGCAGTCCCTGGTCATCGTCCTGATCTCCTCAAGGGAGTAAGGCAGGTTCCGAGCTTTCACAAAGTGGAAAAGCCTGGTGACCCCCGGGTGGCAAAGATCTACATGTAGGACGTATAGCCGGTCGATCTGTGCGCTGGCGCACGTTCCCCGGGATAGGGCATCGGAGGGCTCGTTGAGCTTCCCAGGCCTGTATATGATGTCATAGTTGTAGGTGGAGAGTTCGATTCTCCACCTCAGAATTTTATCATTTTTGATTTTGCCCTGCTGTTCGTTATTAAACATGAATGCGACTGAGCGCTGGTCAGTTAGCAGGGCGAGATAGTGCCTCCAGTGCCTAATAGCTTCCACTATGGCCTGGGCCTCTTTCTCCACCTCAGAGTGCTGAATTTCAGGGCCTTGAAGAGTACGGGAGAAGAACGCCACTGGTCTTCCCGCCTGGTTGAGGGTAGCAGCCAGTGCAAAGTCGGAGGTGTCACTCTCTACATGGAAGGGAATGGCCTCATCCACCGCATGCATTGCTGCTTTGGCAATGTCCCCTTTTATGCGACTGAAGGGCGCACGGGCCTCGGCTGAGAGGGGGAATGTGGTGGACTTGACCAGGGGGCTGGCCTTGTCTGCGTAGTTAGAGACCCATTGGGCATAATATGAAAAGAAGCCCAGGCAATTTTTGAGGGCTCTGAGGGTGTTGGGAAGAGGGAGTTCCAACAGGGGATGCATATGGTCGGGGTCAGGGCCAATGACTCCATTCTCCACGACACACCCAAGGATAGCAAGTCAGGTGGTCCCGAACACAGACTTGTCCTTGTTGTATGTGAGATTGAAAGCTTTGGCCACTTGGAGAAATTTTTGGAGGTTGTTGTCGTGATCCTGCCGGTCGTGACTGCAGATGGTGATGTTATCCAGATATGAGAATGTGGTCTTCAGTTGGCACTGGTCCATCATCCGGTCCATTGCCCTCTGGAAGACAGATACACCATTCGTGACACCAAAGGGGACGCTCAGGAATTGATAAAGCCTGCCGTCCGCCTCGAAGGCGGTGTAAGGGCGGTTCTCCTGGCGGATGGGGAGCTGATGGTAAGCGGATTTTAGGTCTATGGTCGAGTACACCTTGTACTGTGCTATCTGATTGACCATATCCGCGATGTGGGATAGAGGGTACGTGTCGAGCTGCGTGAACCTATTGATGGTCTGGCTATAGTCCACGACCATCCTATTCTTCTCCCCGTTCCGAACAACCACCACCTGCGCCCTCCAAGGATTTGTGCTTGCCTCAATGACCCCCTCCCTGAGCAGCCGCTGCACCTCCGACTTCATGAAGGCTCTGTCCCCCGCGCTGTACCTCCTGCTTTTAGTTGCCACGGGTTTACAGTCGGGAGTCAGGTTGGCGAACAGCGGTGGGGGAGGGATCCTAAGGGTGGAGAGGCCGCAAGTGGTGTCGGTAGTGTGGCAGTTGGCATGGTGTTGGGAGGGATGTGCGGGTCGGTGTGTGTGTGTGTGGTCAGTAGCAGGGTACGTGACATATCTCTACAAAACAGGGGATTTATGACAGTAATTGGTGGGAGGGGCCCATCATTCTCCATTGTCAAACTTTTCAGGTGGCTCTGGAAGTCGAGCCCCAATAGCACAGGGGCACACAGTTGAGGCATAACGTAAAGTCTCAATATTCTGTGCCCTGCACCATTAGCATCGCTACACAACCCCGCCCGGATGTCTGTTGTATGCGACCCAGAAGCCATGGTGACTCTCTGACTTACTGGCTGTATCACGAGTCCGCAATGCTGCTCCGTGTCCGGGTGGATAAAACTCTCCGTGCTGCCTGTGTCAAACAGGCAGCTTGTCCTGCGCCCCTCCAACAGGATGTCCATCATTGACCTTACGAGCTGGTGGGGAGCACTTTGGTCGAGGGTCACGGAGGCCAGGGTGGGGTCGCTGTCTTGGTCCGGCGTGGTGGGGTGCCCCGTGAGCACCCATTGGTCGTAGGCGGTGGGAGGGGGTGTCGACCAAGATGGCCGCCCCCATGTCTCGCACGTGGTGGCGGCATGCAGGGAATATGGCGGCAGGCAAGATGGCGACCCTCATGTCTCGCACACTGCGCTGCTCGATCCCGCTCACGGTTTGGACTCACGGACCTTGGCAAAGTGACCCTTCTTTCCGCAGCTGGAGCAGGTAGCTTCTTGGGCTGGGCAGTGTTTCTGGGGGTGCTTCTCGAGTCCGCAGCAGTAGCACTTCACGGACTCGCGATTGGCAGCAGCCATGGTCGATTCGCCGGCGGGTTGCGGGGTCTGTGGTGCCCACGAAGCCATCCGGGGATCGCGTGCCTGGAGAGCCTTGGAGTTACGCAGAGCAGCCTCCAGTGTGTTGGCCAACTGGATCGCCGAACTTAAGGTAAGATCGACTTTTTCCAACAGCCGCTGGCGCACATACACTGACCTGGTCCCCGTGACGAACGTGTCTCTCACTAGGAGCTCTGCATGCTGTGCGGCCATCAGTTTTTGGCAATTGCAGACTCGCATGAGAGTCTGTAGCGTCTGGAAAAACTCAGCACTTGATTCCCCGGGCCGCTGGTTTCGAGTCACTAAACGATGTTGCGTGTAGACGCTGTTTATGGGCCGCAGGTATTGTCCTTTGAGGGCGCTCATCGTGCTGTCGTAGCTTGGCTGGTCTCTGATCAGCGAATAGACCCGTGGACTGACCCTGGAGAGTAGAACTCTGTGCTTTGCTACGGGGTTGGTCGCTTTAATCTCCTCTAGGTATGCTTCGAAGCAGGCCAGCCAGAATTCGAAAGCGTTTCCAGCTTCAGGCGTTTGTGGATTGAGGTCTAACTTGTCGGGTCTCAGAGTGTGTTCCATGCTTTAAAATTTACAGCGAATAAAATTGAAGCAACTTCAATAATTCCGAAAGACTGAAGTAGGGTAAATACTGAAAGGCTTTTATTCGCTGTACAATACAACCTCCATGCTGAGTGTCTGCCCCTGGACTGAGGGGGAGGGGCAAGGCGAAATCACCTTTATTCAGGAATCTGCGGGAGGAGCCACAGGGGCAGTCAGCAGAAGGGCGTGTCCAGACAGGTAACCCGGTTACAATATATGTATGTTGTTTACCACAGATCCCACCACCAAGCATATCTTTTCCTCCCCCCAGTGTAAGGAATGCGAGGAAGAGTGACACCTTATGTTCCGTCTGGGTTGCCTCCAACCTGATGGCATGAACATTGACTTCTCGACCTTCCAGTAATGCCCCCCTTCACCATTCTCTCACCTTATCTTCTTCCCTGCCCTTCACCCCCCTCTGGTGCTCCTCCCCACTTTTCTTTCTTCCATGGCCTTTTGTTCTTTCCTATCAGACTCCCCATTCACCAACCCTATATCTCCTTCACCAATCAACTTCCCAGCTCTTTACTTCATCCCTCCCCTCACCTCCCGGTTTCACCTATCTTCTTGCGTTTTTCTCTCCTCACCCAAGCCTATTATGACCCGGATCTGGACCGTACCCTCCAAATATCCAGACCTGCATCTCGGTTTTTTTTGCACTACCTTACTTTCCATTTTTCTATTTTCTATTTATGATTTATAATTTAAATCTTTAATATTTACTATCGATTCGTAATCCAGGGAGTGGGAAGCGCAGAATCAAATATCGCTATGATGATTGTACGTTCTAGTATCAATTGTTTGGCAACAATAAAGTATAAAGTACAAGTATTCATCATTTTTCTCTCCAGTCCTGCCAAAGGGTCTTGGCCTAAAATGTTGACTGTACTTTTACTCAACCTTTTGCTGCCTTTTTCTTAAATCACTTGCTCATTCATTATTCCCGTGCAACCTGGCCAACTTTGACTTTGAGTTAAGAACTGTATTTATTTTCAAAACCATTCCTGGATACCTTTGGCCTATTGTGATCTTTATGACCTATACAATCGTCTAAGAAAACCATGCTACGTCTCTTTCAATCTTTTCACCTCCCTTTGCTCCTTCAAAAGGCTCCTTATAACTTCTTTGATCAAACTACTGGCCAACTGCCCTTTGTGGCTTGGAGGTAAAATTTGTCCATGAAACACTTGTAATGTTTCACTGTGTCTAAAAGCTTATATAAATAGAAGTTAATTTTGATAAATGGCCTTCAGCAGTTGTCATTAAAAGGCTCATTTATACTATATGAATGTTCTCATTAATAAATGCATCGTTGTTACTTCTTTAGGTTGGATTACGTTCTGGCCACATTTTTCCAACTTACCACTGGCCTTGATATTCAATGGGATATGAAAACATGCATTAATTACCAAGTACTGATGGAACTTCACTGCAAGAAGCAATCAGAGAAAATTCTTCTCAGCTTTTAGAATGGCAATCGTTTGATTGCATTCTTAAAACTCTTCATGGTAGTACAGAGCTTTTCTCACAAGGCTCAGAATGAGGCTTATTATCACTGACATATATCGTGAAATGTGTTGTTTTGCGGTAGCAGTACAATGCAAGACATAAAAATCACAATAATAGTGCAAGAGACATATGATGTGATTGTGTTCATGGGTTCATGCACCACTCAGGAATCTGATGGCAGAGGGGAAGAATCTGTTCTTAAAATGTTGAATGTATGTCTTCAGACTCCTGTACCTCCTTCTTGATTTTAGTAATGTAAAGAAGGCATGTTCTGGATGGTGAGAGTCTTTAATAATGGCTTCACAATCAGAGTAAGAATCAGGTTTAATAGAATTGGCATGCGTTGTGAATTGTTTTGTTTTGCAGCAGCAGTACAGTGCAATGCTTTAAAAAACTGTAAATTACAATACGATGTATATGAATATATAAAAATATTAAATATGTAGTGCCAAAAGGGAGCAAAAAATAATGAGGTAGTGTTCATGGGTTTGTTCATTGTCCATTTAGAAATCCAATGGCGGAGGGGAAATGATCATTTTTATTCAATGTTCAGTTAAACTGGTGAGGGAAATGCTTAGTTTCCTGGTACACGTGTGGCACAATGGTAATGTCACATCATACAGGCCCTGGTGATGAGGACGTCATGCTGCATGCAGCACAGATTGTGCCTCTAACTGAGCCGTCATTTAGGGGAGGAGGTTTATAATCTAAATTTCCAGAAAGTTAGACACACCCTCACAGTTCATGCAGAGCTGTTGCTGCTTGAGTTTTAATTGTTTTGCTTTTCTGCTTCCTTTCCCAGTTGCTGCTAGGCTGTGAAAGTCATTGTAAAGATATCTTTGGAGCTGATGTTCCCGACCAGAAGAGGTAGCAGCATTTCTTTTTTTTTTGGTATAATTTTTATTGAGTTTTCAGTGAATACATGAAAAGATAATATCTACCCTCCCCCCTCCCCTTAACCCTTCCCCCCGATTCCTGACTCCGATGAGAGTTTTCCCCATTGTGCTCATTGTGCTCATTGTGATTCCGTAGCTCCATAGCTGTTCCCCAACATCTCAAGCTCCCCCCAATTGAATGAGAAGTCACGGTGAAAAGAGATGGTCCTTGTTTTCCAAGATGCACTGACCCCACCTCCCTGCCCCCTTCAATTTGGTACAGTGTTTGCTGCAATATGGGAGGAACAACAGATAGCTTGAGAATGACAGACTCACTTTCCTTGTGCATGAGGACCATTCTGAGGAAATTGTGGACTATGAACAGATATACTCCTCTATATTAAAGAAATCAAAGGATATGGTGCTTATATAGAAGAATGGTCCTACGGTAAAATATCTGCTTGGATCTTATTGAAGAGCAATATAGAAACAAGAGGCGGAATGCCATACTGCTTTTATTTCTTTTGTTCTCTTCTCAGTAATAAACCTTCATCACATCATAAATGCAATGGTATGCCGCAAACTTGATATTTGGCAGCATTAACTTCCTGGAATGAAGCAAGGCTGAATGGTTCAGACAAATAGTGATCTTGAGAGCACTCCTTATATGGTTGCATGGTTGCAGCTATCCACAGAAGGTACAAATCTCTGTCATTATTGACTTTGGAAATTCTGGACTCCTTGCACATTGGCCTTTGGACAAGTGGGAAGAAATAAAGAGCTTCCTAGCCAGAATCATTCTTCCCCATTTCTGTGGGAAGTTACATTTCCCTCACTTCTATAGTCTGGCCTGTTGGAAATGTTCCAAGTGGTCAGGCTTTGCATCATAATACAGACTTTACAACACAGTGCATAATAAAAGAGCTTGACTGTCACACTATTTCATTCCATCAGAGAAATATCCTTTATTTCACCTTTTGCCCTACCTTCTCTGCTACCTGATCTGTTAATGCTTGAAAACTTTTCTTTAAATTTTAGGCATCCAATGTTTGCTGTATTTTTATATTATACATATACTTATTGCTTTTCCTACTTTTGAGAGTGCTTATCTGATCATTACTGGGTAAGTCAGTTTTGGGGAAAAGATGGAATGCTTCAACTCAGCAAAAAAAAAACTTCTCAATTGATGCTGGTGAATTTCTCCAAACTTTTCCAATAAACCACCAAATATTCAATGATCTGTTTAAAAAGCATAGATAAGGAGCAGCTGCCTGTGAGTCAGATCTGATTTTTTTTTTGCGTGTTATTCACACTATTTCTACTTGGATGCATGCTAACCTATTTGACAGGAGAATTGGCAAATTATGCAGAGTATAGAAATGTAGAATACAATATAGAAAATCACTGCTTCTAATTGTTCTCACTCACTCACATGGAATCCAGTGATGGAACTTTGAATATTTGCAAAGTGCTTTACATTCTAAAACTCTACACTCCACTACTGGTTTTATTCACATATTGTCAGGAGGCTGGAGCAGGGATCCAATTGCAGACCCAGTACTGTGCACACAGTGATACTAATTGAGTAACAAATCCCAAGGTGCAAACAAAGTTAGCATCGAAGTTCACGCAAAGATCAAAATGTCCAGAGAAATCTAAAAACCAGAATCAGGAAACAGACCGAGTTGATATTCAGACAGGCAGAGTTCAGATACAAATGCTGCAAAGGCTCAGGAAAATTCACTGGCACAATCTGGCAACAAATAGGTGAAAACACAGGACTAAAGTACACTGAGCAATAGACAGAGAGGCCGATGATAGGTGGAACACAATGAGACAGAAGTGGCAGCAAAACAGGTAATAATGAGAAATAGGTGAGAGTTGGAGTACTCAGTAATACAGGGACCGAAGTAGTGCAGGAGCAGGGACAGGAGCACATGGGGCAGAAAAACAAACAAGAGCACATGGCAATACAAAACCACAGACTGATGGCCAGGGGGAAAACACACAAAAAGACGAAGTTTAAGTGGAGGTACTGACACATATAAGCATGGGATCTTCCAGGCAGAATACAGACACAGAGAGCCACAGGGCATTATTGGTTTGTAGTGAAAGACAGGAAGGAAAAAAATGACATAATAGACATGAAAAACATGAGCAAGTCTGCAGATGCTGGAAATTCAAAGTAGCACACACAAAATGCTGGAGGAACTCAGCAAGTCAGGCAGCATCGATGGAAATAAACAGTTGACGTTTCGGGCCGAGACCCTTCATCAGGAATGGAAAGGAAGGGGGAAGATCACCACAATAAAAATGTGGGGGAGAAGTTAATACATGTGTGTTTCCTAGAGGTCATGTTACACCTGAGCTCTGCTGCAGAGGCCTCTGTTGAGTACTTTAACAGGAGAGGCTACAGAACAAAATGCTTCATGTATCAGCAGCCCTGCCAGGGAATATTCGCATGCAATATCTAAAAGCACGGGTAAGTCCAAAGGCTGTTTTCCACAGGGCTTTGTGTGGAACTTGAAGCTCATCTTGGATGTGGTTGGAGATTCTACTTAGCGTATATGGACTTGACTAATGTTTCTATTACTTCATGTACAATTTCAGTACCAAAGCAGACGTGGAAGCTCAAACTAAGGTTGTACACATTTGGCATGCAGATATTGTAGTTGCAGGAACCAATATGCAAAGGGATTTGCACTGCATTTGACAGCCTGGAGTGGCACTGAATTAATATTTTGTGAATGCATTTAGGATACAGGTTTAAGCTGCATGGTTTGATAACTTTGGCCATAAATTACCTTGCTGTAAACAGAATGAATCCTTTTCAGTTCCAGTAGAGAGGAAGTTGTTATGCAACACAGTTAAAGGAAGTCACATGCCACCAGTAGCTCCTTTCACGAGGGAAAAGTATACAATTGTTGTAAACTTGTGAACCTGCTTTGCTTGCAGTGATTTGGAAAACTCAAATGAAATATAATCTGAAAACTTGCAACAGGAAACAGCAGTACTCTCCCTAATGCAGAAAACTGGATAGTAATCCATCAGACATTACAAATAGATCTAGCTTCAGCATAGACGGGACCAGAAACATAAATGTTTATTTCCAGAGTGATCTTGATAAGACAGCTCTCTTCTGTTTTAAGAATTTCATTTTTTAAAGCACAGCAACTCTTCCCTGAAGTTTAAGCAGAATAATTTGTCCTTGGACGTCATGAGTGGATGAGGCCTTCTACTGAAAGCTTTTCTACCCATCCTCTTAGCTCCAAAAATCACACAACGTGAAAATCAAATCCAAGGCAAACGTGATGCTCTGATCCCAGCTTTGCCATTGGGACCTTGGAAAGCAGGATATTCATTCAACGATAGAAGTGGTTCCTACCAATGCTATAGAATAACAGCATCTATTAAACATCAATTAGCAACTAATGTATAATTTAATGATACTTAAAAATTGAATTGGTGGGAGATTTTATGTTGCTAAATCCGTGAGCAGTTCTCCAAAGAACTGAGAAAATGTTAGGTGAAGGTTAGAGCTACCAAGTGACGGTGCTGAGATCAAAGCAACATGTCGGTGAATGTGAATTTGATTTTCATAATAGAGGGTTAGAAGGAACTGAATTATGTACCCAGATATTCAATTGATTCCTGTTTCTGATTACTCAGGTGAATTAAAGAACTTATGGTGCTTCTTAAAAGACTGAATAGCTTTTAACATTTATCCCCATAATCTCTTGTTACTCCATTCTCTGGTAGATCAGCAAATTTTGGCCAGAACAAAGTGTCTTTTTTGTGTCGTTAATAGTTTACTACAGTTGTTACATCCTCTCCCTTGGAAAACCCTTTGAATGCAGAGTCCTGCGTTATGCCTGGGGACGGAAAAGCTTTGACAAAGACCACCACATCCCTTCCAAGCCTTCTCAGCAAAGGCACAGTCCAGAAGAAAGTGGCTGATAGTCTGTAGCAGTCCAAAGTATATTATGTAGCGACACTGGAGCTCAGGCTGCAAATGAAGGATCAAATGGGGTGTACTCATCATGTCACCAACCAAGAAATATCTTAGTGCTCGATTGAAAGTTATGGCAATCAGGCAGTTTGCCAAGTGACTCATACAGCATACTTGGCGAACCATCCACACGTTCCACTGGTTTATTTTTCCAGAGAAACTCAAAGACGTTCCATGCATACCACTGTTCAATTCACTTGTAGTAAAGGGTTCTGTACCACTACTTGTCATGAGGGGGTATGGTGGGGAACAACTGCGAGGAATGATACGCTGCAGTGCTGCTACATGTAGTAACTATTCTTTGCAGCAAAGGGCAGATAGAACCTCAGTATGAGGTGACACTTAACGTTTCCATACTCAAGGTTTTCACACAGTCACACAAAAAGGTAGCCGTCAGGGTGATGGTCATTTGAGACCCTTTTCTAGACTTCAGTATGAGGGTTGAATGATGTTCATGGCCTAAGGTAGAAGGAGTCAATTTTAGAAAATCTAGCACTAATCACATGTCCAATGAAGTTACGTTGCCTTTTCACGATCTCATACACTATTTCTCTTTTTGTACTTGCTCTGTTCATGACATTCTCGTTAGATATTCGTTTCATCCATGATATTCTTTGCATCCTCCTCAAAAACCACAACTCTGCTGCTTCAATTCGTTTCCTCATGTTACTGGATATTGTCCAACATTCTGATCCATATAACATAACTGGATAAATGTAACATTTCAGTACTCTGAGGCGGGTTGTCATGCCTAGTTTAGTGTTGATCAGTTTACTCTTTATTCTTGTAAAGGTGTCTTTTGCCATCCCCATTCTTCTCTTGATGTCCAAGTCGCACCTGCCATCTGATGTCACCCAGCTTCCTAAGTAGCAAAAATTCTGTACTTGTTTTATGACTTCCCCATTTATTTTCAGCCTGAAGATAGGATTTTCCTTCTTTTTGGATATCACTATACATTCTGTCCTTTTGCAATTGATAGATAGACCCATTTTTGCACTTTCTTCAACAACTATATCAATTAAGTTTTGTAGTTCTTCCTCCGAACTTGCAATTAACACAATGTCATCCGCATATCTGAAATTATTGATGTTTTCACCGCCAACTTTAATTCCCGAGATGTCTCTTATTTTTTATCATATTGTTCCATTGTACACATTAAAGAAATCAGGGGAGAAAACACTCCCTTGTCTAACGTCTCTCTTGATTTTCGTAAATTGACTCACTTCTCCATCCATTCTTACAGCGGCAGTTTGCTCCCAGTACAGATTTCTAATTTGGCAGAGGTCTTCCAAATCTAGATCTAGAGTTTCCTGTAATATTTCAAATAACTTATTGTACTTCACTTTATCAAATGCTTTTGTGTAGTCGATAAAACAAACAAAAAAATCCTTTTGCACTTGAATAGATCATTCTGGTGGTATCCTTAACATCAATATTGCATTTTTTGTACCTTTGTCTTTCACAAAACCACATTGTTCTTTACCTATTTCAGCTTGTATCTTACTTTTAGCTCTTGTCATCAAAATTCTTAGAAGTATCTTAGTGATGTGACTCATTAAACTTATGGTCCTATGTAATTCACACTCCAGGTTTCTTAGGAAGAGTGATAAATACAGAATTTTTCATCTCTTCTGGTATTATTCCAGTCTCATAAATGTCATTGATTAAATCAGTAAATTTTTCAATTCCATAATCTTCAAGGGCGATAATTTGTTCTATTACTAATTCATCAGGACCTGCTGCCTTTCCTTTCTTCATCTTAATTATTGCATTATGAACTTCAAATTTTAAAATACTTGGACCTTCAATGTTCTTAATTTCTGGTTTTTCACCTCGATTGTCTTCAAACAATTCCTGAATATACTCAGTCCATCTGTTAATAATCTCATTTTTTTCCATGATAATGGTACCGTCCTTTGCCTTCAAACATCCACCTGAAGAACAGAAGGGCTTTTTACCAGTGATATTCTTGATTTGTTGATATACCCTTTTCGGATCAATAATCGGGATTCTTTTTAGATGTTCACATTCCTGGTTTAACCATTCTTTTTTGGCTTTTTGACATAAGCCTTTAATTTTTTTATCCAAGAATTTATATTCCATAGGATTTGCTTTCTTCCGTCTCCTTTCTTCCATTAGATTTTTGATTTCATCTGTCATCCATTTATTCTTTGTGCTTTTTTCTTTTTTGGGAATCACTGACTTTGCTGATTCTACCAAGGCGTCCTTTAGAGAGTTATACTTCATTTCTACATGATTGCTATCATCTTCAACAGATTCTGTTTCTAGATTTTGAAATCTATTCCTTACTTCGATTGTAAATTTTTGCCTTAAGTTTTCTTCTTTAATTAATTGCAAGTAGTCAAGGGATTGTTCAGATTTTTGCTTCTTTAGTTTTTTAAGTTTTACTTTTACAAGACATATTAATGGGTTATGGTCACTATTACAGTCTGCACCTGGATATGTTTTGCATTGAGTCACTGAGTTTCTAAATCTTTGGTTTATAGTAATAAAGTCAATTTGATTTCTAGTGTTATCACCTGGACTTTTCCAGGTCTACAAGCATCTTGGATGGTTTTTAAAGTAGGTATTCATAATGACCTGATTATTCATCTTGCATCATTCTACCCATTTCTCACCTCTTTCATTTCTTTCCCCCAGTCCAAATTTTCTTATGGTGTGTCCATCAGCACCTTGTCTGACTTTAGCATTTAGATCTCCCATGACAGTAACAATATCTTGAGATTTTCATTCATTCTTTGCTTGTTTAAGCTCTTCATAGAATTTATCTATATCCTCATTTGTTGTTGGTGCATATACCTGTATAATCGCTAAATCAAATGGTTGTCCTCTGAATCTAACAAGGAGCACTCTTTCTGATGTTGCCCAATGTCCTAAATCACTTTTTGCCATGTTTTCATCCATAAGAATTCCGACTCCATTAGTTTGGGATATTCCACAAGAATAAATTAGTGTTTTATTTCTATTCTGACATGTTCCAGCACCTGTCCAACGAACTTTGCTAATTCCCATGATGTTAATCTTTAGTTTTTCCATTTCATTTATCACATTGTCCAATCTTCCTGCTTGTAATAGGGTTCTTACATTCCAAATGACAATAATTTTCTTTTGTGTTACTTGAATTTTATGAGCAGTAGGTTGATGATGGTTGGGGATTCCCTGCTGCCCAGAATCAACCCTACCGAGCGAAGCATCTTCAGAATTGTCTTGAAGATCCTCTTGATGCTGTTGTTGTGCTGTACATGTTGTGAGTTTGACCATGGTTTTCTTAGCAAATTGATTCTAGGAAACCTAGTATCTAACAACAGTGGTTTGCTATTGCCTTCCGTTGGGCGAACTGAAGAAATCGCCATTTCTCTTCCCAAATGTTCATCCATTGTCATTTGAGGTCGTAGTTCATCCACCTTCTCCATCATAAGTTCAGTTACTGATCCTGCCGGATCTGTCGTTGGCCTTTGCTCGTATCCTGAGCAAGAACCCTTGCAGGTGCTACCGTTCCAGGTCAGAGTGACCCTGGGAGCAATGAATGACTAAGGGATAACTCCACTTTTCCCAAAACTCTGAAAGTCAACAATCAGAGCCTCATTACCGGTTGCAGTTTAGAGTCATACCCAGGACCAGTTAAAATTATGTCCCCTCATATTAACCATTTCTGCCCTGGGAAAATGTCTCTGGCTGTCCATTTGATCTATGCTTCTTATCATCTTGTACACCTCTATCAAGTCACCTTTCATCCTCCTTCACATCCTGCTTCTTATGAACTTATGAACTCCAAGGCAAAGAATGTGGTTCTCTCCACATTCCACAAAAGGAAGCCTTTTCACTTCCTGGAACTCTTTAACATCCACAGCAAATTCACATTTCCTAACCTAAAGAGGAGTTATCTACATCTATTTCTCAGCTTTCATCTCCAAAAGCTTGGACTTAGCTTATGCAGGGTGCCCATTGTGTACCATCAAAGCAGATATCAAACTTAATATGAAAATCTAGCTTCTAGTGGTCTGGTGGTTTGTGCTGTCCATGGCCACGTGTGCACATGCTTTACAGCACAGGCGACCCAGGTTCAGTTCCCGCTATTGCCTATAGTGAGTCTGTACGTTCTCCTCGTGACTGTGTGGGTTTCCTCCGGGTGCTCCGGTTTCCTCCCACAGTTGGTAGGTTAATTGCTCATTGTAAATTGCCCCATGATTAGACTAGGATTAAATTCAGGGATTGCTGGGTGGCATGGCTTGAAGGGCCAAAAGAGCCTGTTCTGGGCTGTATCTCAATAAAATAAAATAAAGTAATGGAATTTTACTCATGGTAATCGGTTTATTATTGTCGTATGTTCCATGATTCTGTGAAAAGCTTTTCTTTGCATGCAATCCAGACAGATCATTCCATACATATGTAGATTGAGTGTCATACATAGCTATAAGCAGCACTGGGGCCCCATAGGGGACTGTACTGGCTCCCTTCCTGTTTTCCCTGTATACCTCAGACTTCAGATACAACATTGAGTCATGTCTTCTGCAGAAATTCTCTGATGACTTAGCAATAGTTGGGTGTGTAAAGGGAAGACAGGAGAATGATACAGGTGGAGGTCTTTTTCAAATGGTGCAAGCTGCATCATCTGCAGCTCAACATCAGTAAGACAAAGGAGATGGTGATGGACTTTAGGAAGACTAAGCCTGCACGGCTCCCTGTTACTATTGCTGGTGAGGATGGTGGATGTGGTGAGGACCTGGGGGTGCACCTGGATGACAGACTTGAATGGAGCACCGATACACAGGCTATGTACAAGCAGTGCGTCAGAGGTCCATGAGTGTCAGGGAGCAGGAGTGAATGCCATTGCTATAACAAAGGAAAAAGTGCTAGGCAAACTCGAAGGTCTTAAGGTGGGTAAGTCACCTAGGTCAGATGGACTACATCGCAGAGACCTGAGAGAGTTTGCTGAGGAGATAACAATTGCATTGGTCATGATCTTTCAAGAATCACTTGTCTCTGGCATGGTCCCAGAGAAATGGCAGATTGCAAATGTCACTCCACTCTTATAGTGGAAGTATCCAGAACTAGAGGGCACATTCTTAAAACTGAGGGGCGACCCTTTAGAACAGAGGTGAGGAGGGATTTTTTTAGCTAGAGAATAGTAAATCTGTGGAATGCTTTGCCACAGACTGCGGTGGAGGTCAAGTCCGTGTGTATATTTAAGAGGAAGAAGGCAAAAGAAAGGAAATTGTAGGCTAGTTAGCCTAACCACAGCAGTTGGGAAAGTGTTGGAGTCTATTATTGAGGATATGGTTTCAAGGTACTTGGAGACTAATGTAACCAGGTGACCGTCGGATCTTACTCAGTATCGTTAAAAGAGTACTTAGGCATCCATCTGAGTAATGCTGGAATAGTTGTCTGTGCCTTTAAGGGAGACGGTGATGTCATTACGCACACGCAGGATAGTGGGGAGACAATTTTGTTTTCTGCAAGACGCTGTTGGGGCGTTCCTCCTGAGACTGGGCATGGTGAGGAAAGGTGAGCATTAATTGACAATATCCATGTGAATTCGTTTATGCTTGTTGGCGGATCGAGAATATCGGTAATTTGACATGTTTTACATGTGGATGCTTTAGATTTCCACGAGTGAAGAAATCGACGCTGGCTAGCATGGCTTATACCAAGTTCCTCACTATCCAAGTAGGTCAGTCTTCCTGTAATTTAACTACCAGGCAATACCTTGTAAAACTTGTGCCAAAGTGTACCTTTTGTCTAACTTTATTGTATCAGGACTGATTGTGCATGTAACCGCGTAACATGAATGTTTAGTCTCTGTTCGGAAGTTCAGCATGTGTGCGCATCTTAGATGAGATGTATTCGCTTACATTTTTCGCTGTTGTGTATAAGATGCAGGGTAGGTGGGATTCTAATGCTGTTTGTATTGTGTTCCTTCAGGATTGCCACTACCGTATTAGTACCGTATTAGTTCTGGTGTTTTTTATACTGCATATGCAATTCTGTCCATACACAAGGGTGTGGGTCGAAAGTTAAACTGAGATTGTAATGGCAAGAACTGGCTGTAAATTCGTTCGTTTTGTTTCGCGACCCTCTTCCGGCACTGAGTTGTCCTGAGTGTGTACTTTTCCCCAGGCTACACTAATGATGAAATAAGTCTAAGTCAGCATGGTTTCTGTAAAGGGAAGTCTAGCCTGACAAATCTGTTAGAGTTCTTTGAGGAAGTAACAAGCAGGGTGTACAAAGGAAAGGCAGTGGATGTCATTTGCTTGGATTTTCAGAAGGCGTTTGATAAGACGCCACACACAGGCTGCTTAACAAGATAAAATCCTACGGCGTTATAGGAAAGATACTGATATGGATAGCGGAATAGCTGACAGGCAGGAGGCAGCAACTGGAGTAAAAGGGGCCTTATCTAGTTGGCTGCGGGAGACTAGTGGCATTCCTTCTGGATTGGTATTGGGACTGCAACTTTTCATATTGTTTGGAAAAGTTTGAAGATGACACAAAGATAGCTGGAGGAGTAGGGAATGCTGAGGATACAATGCAATAGCATCTAAACAGGGAGAAGGTTCAAACACCAGAGGTGCAGAGGGATTTAGGCGTCCTCATGCAAGACTCCCAGAAGGTTAATTTACAGGTTGAGTCTGTGGTAAAGAAGGCAGATGCAACGGTGGCATTTATTTCAAGGGGAATAGAATATAAAAGCAAGGAGATAATGCTGAACCTTTATAAGACACTAGTCAGGCCGCACTTGGAGCATTGTCAACAGTTTTGGACCCCATATCTCAGAAAGGATGTGTTGTCATTGGGGAGAGTCCAGAGGAGGTTCACAAAGATGATTCTGGGAATGAAGGGGTTAACATTTGAGGTGCATTCAGCAGCTTTGCGCCTGTACTCACTAGAATTAAGAAGAATGTGGGTGGATCTCATTGAAACCTACTGAATATTGAAAGGGCTATATAGGGTGGATGTGGAGAACATGTTTCCTATGGTGGAGGTATCCAGAACTAGAGGGCACAGCCTCAAAACTGAGGGGTGACCCTTTAGAACAGAGGTAAGGAGGGATTTTATTTTTAGCTAGAGAGTAGTAAATCTGTAGAATGCTCTGCCACAGACTGCGGTGGAGGTCAAGTCCGTGTGTATATTTAAGGTGGAAGTTGATGGTTTCTTGATCGGTCAGGGCATCAGTGTATGTGGCGAGAGGGCAGGTGTATGAGGTTGAGTGGGATCTGGGATCAGCCATGATGGAATAGTAGAGCAGACTCGATGGGCTGAATGGCCTAATTCTGCTCCTACGTCTTATGGTCTTATGGCCTAAGGGCCAGAGTTGCCTCTACTTCCTGAGGAGACTGAGGTGCTTTGGAGTATGTAGGCCTCTCCTTCCCATGTTCTACCAGTCTGTTGTCACCAGTACAACCTTCTATGTGGTGGTGTGCTGGGGTAATGGCATCAATACGAGTGATGCCAACGGGCTCACTAAACTGATTAGAAAGGCTGTCTCTGTTATAGGAGTCAAGCTTGACACACTGGAGGCTGTGGTAGAACAAAGGACCCTCTGGAAAATCCTGGCAATTCTGGACAATGTTTCTCACCCTCTGCATGCCACCTTGGGTGAACAGAGGAACACTTTTAGTAATAGACTAAGACACACGTGCTCCTCCAAAGAGCACTAAATGAGGTCATTCTTACCTTCAGCCATTAGGCTCTATAATGAGACAACCTATAGCTGGGGAAGTGATGATCCCCTCCTAGATTGTTTGTGGTAACTTATTTTTATTCTTTCTGCTTCTCTTCTAATATTTATATCTGTGCACTTGCAATGCTACTGTGACATGACAGTTTCCTTTGGGATCAATAAAGTATCTACCTATCTATCTATCTATCTCCTGAGGTAGTCCAACAGGAAAACAATGCAAAATGCAGAAAATAGAGTTACATTTACAGAGAAAGTGCAGTGCAGGTAGGCAAGTAAGGTATAAGGTCCACGATGAGGTAGAATTGAAGAAAAAATGTTGGGTCCCAGAACTTGCTTTGCATGGTATTTGATTCTATTGCACAATATCTTTGCACCTCCATTTATTTTATTGTCATAAAAATTTTTTGTAAGATTGTTAAATAGACAAGTAACAAATGATTGGTTTTTGAATTAAATAAAAATACTTGGTCTGTGCCAAAGTTACACTGTGCACTATGGCTGGAATTTCAAGGCTGATAATTCTCTTGTTCTGTGTAATGGACTTACAATAAATTGTGGATAGTTTACATTTTTTGTTGGAAGACTTAAATGCATTAAATGCATCCAAGAGCGCATGCGCCGGTCGTGCATGCAGCCTGGTACAGCCGTTCCGATCTATTCTCACTTTCTTCTTCTTACTTTTTAATTTACGTTATTTTTGTATTTTTTTCTCACGGTAACACGTCGAAGCTGCACCCTCTCTAACATGCTGGTAGAGAGAGTTTTATTTGGGTTTTCTTTAGCGCTGGAAATGCTTACATCCCGACACACGGGACAGAAGCAAGGTCGCATTGTGTATTCCACAGACCAGCAAATTCTGGCCGGCTTAGCGAACAGAGCGGCGGACACCCCTGCTGAAATCCGGAGGAAAACACACAGAGGATGCAGAGGGGGATCACAAAGCCGAGGAAAGAGGACCGGGTCGAGACAACAGAGACTTTTGGAGAAGAGGAGTTCGGTTGGTAATACCGTTCCAGCTGACCGGAAGTGCACCGAGAGCGGTAAGTGTGAAGGAGTTGGGTGCTTACTGATCTGGTTAACAACGGATGGTGCAATCTGGGGCATATTACGATCAAGGAACGTGTTTGCAGACTGGATATTGAACTTTTTACTGTTGGACTTCGGCCACATTCCACCGTGATACAACACTTGGCGGCACGGGAGGTCGTTCCTGCCTGTGGCCATCGAACGTGCAGCTCCTCCCATGGAGGGTCAGACACCCCGAGCCAATAGACTGGTCCTGGACTTATTTTCCATCTGGCATAGTTTGCACTTCGTTGTTTGATTGTTGAGTTTTTTTTGTATTGCTATATTTACGCTCTATTCTTGGTTGGTGCGGCTGTAACGAAACCAAATTTCCCTCGAGATTAATAAAGTATATCTATCTATCTATCTATGTATTACAATACTCAGTTCTACATGTTGTGTAATTTTGTTGTATACATTTGAGTAGATCAACACAGAAGTACAAATAGTAAGAAAGATAGTGCCAATAGAATATTGTTTCTGGGATATTTTGGGGTGAATTATTATTTCAGCCTCTGTTTTTTCACAGGGAGTTACATAATTATGGAGTCATAGAGACATACTGCCATGAAACAGGCCTTTTGGCCCACTTAATCCATGGTGACCATCAACCATTGTATTTAAGACTCACCCTTCCCTTTCACTAAGTTTGGGGAATTTCAGGTTACATGGCCCATTAAAAAATATTGTGTATGTTCAATACTCTGTTCCTGTTTTTCCCTTGACCAGTATTAAACAAGAACTGTAAATAAAGTTGAACCACATGACATCCTAAAATTCCAAAACTAGCATAAATAAGAGTCAAAAATATTTTCAAAAGAGTTCTCCTGCGGACTTGTTGCATGAAATAAATTCTGCATCATCAAAGCTCAAATCCCCCTTAAATAATTTCTGCCATCAACAATGGAAATTGCACATTCTTTTCATTCCATCTCCCAGCCTTTTCACTCCTTCCCCATCATACAGCTGTTTGCTATGGAAATTGGGAAAAGCTGCAGCAGAATTCATAGCATTTGTATCTCATTGCTTTCCCATTGTAATTATTTATTGTATACCCTAGATTAAGTCACATAATTTTGGTGTTCATAGAAAAAGAAACCCATATTTATGAAAATGATTTTAGGTTAAGCCTACTAATACTGACAAAAATATGATATGAAACTGAAAATGTTGTGTAATGAGAAATTGAAAAACATTGCGGTAAAGAATTGACGGTAGTTATTCAGACACTTTAAAATGGGGATTTCATGACTGGACTGTATACAGAGTTAACTTTGTTGTTATGTTCCATTGGTTTTCAGCTTGAAGCTATGCCAGTTTTTTTCTGAAGCTTTTCACAAGTGTCTCTAATTTTTGTTGTGTGAAGTATGTAATTATAATTTCTTCTTTTGACAGTTACATTCTCTGCTTGTTCACTTGTGAATTGTCGATCTTTTATGCCTTTTAAGTTGAAACTAATCAGATATAGATGTGTAACAAAGAAACATTACCAACAAAATGGATGAAATCAAACCTCTTTGCTTCTTTTAAAAGCCTCTGCACATAGTTTCGCTACCAGCCCTCTCTAGCCCCATCACATGTCCCCATTTTTCTTCTGCTTGATACTCATTTTTTCATGAAGAACTTCAGAACATTGCACACTACACTTATTTTGTACATGGAAATATCTTGAAATCCCTCCTGTGAAAAAAAATGATTGCACTGACTTCTGCACTATACTGCACAATTGAAACAAAACACATATAACTAAAATTCTGTGAGAATTAATTTGTGCTTATCTATTTTTCTGTAGGGTGTTTTTTTACAAGCTGTAACCATGCATGCAAATTACTGCATTCCTCCTCCTCAGTCATTTTGCATTAATCTAGATGAGATGAATGGACAGATAATTCGCAGATCTATTTGGCCTTCTGATAACTAAAAAGCATGCCAAAGAAAAAAGAATCCAGAATTCAAAGAGGAGATTCAGAAAGCATCTCTGAAAAATGCTGGATATACTCTGGAGGGTGGATAGAACATGGAACATAGAACAGTACAGGCACATGTCTCCTCTTGTATCCATGAGTGGTCCTACCCTCACTCTAGTCATCCTTTCCTTCTTCATGTATGTATAGAACACTTCAGGGTTTTCTTTAACTGTGTGCACCAAGGCTTTCTCATGTTCTTCTTCTAGCTCTTCTAACTCCATTCTTAAGCTCCTTCCTACCTATCTGGTAACTCTTTGGAGACCTGTCTGATCCTTGCTTCCTAATCCTTAAGTATGCTTCTTAATTCATCTTGACAAGATGTTCCACATCTCTTGTCAACTATGGTTCCTTCATCCTAACATCCTTTCCCTGCCACAATAGGATAAACCTATCCAGAACCCCAAGAAAGTGGTCTCTAAACAACCTCCACATTTCCATTGCGCATTTCCCTGAGTACATCCCAATTTACATTCCCAAGTTCCTGCCTTAGAATATCATAATCAGCCCTCCTCAATTAAATACTTTCCCATTGTGTCTGCTCCTATCCCTGTCCAAGGCTAGGGTAATGGTCAATGAGTTGTGGTCACTGTCTCCACAAAGCTCCCCACCATGAGTTCTGTCACCTGATCAGGTTCATTGCCCAGTACCAGATCCAGTATGGGCTCTCTTCTGGTTGGCCTGTCTACCTATTGTGTCAACGATTCTTCCTAGATAAATCTAACAATTTCCAGCCCTATTTAAACTTTGGTCCAAAATGTCAACTGCTTATTTCCTTCCATAGAATTCCTGACCTGCTGTGTTCCTCCCGTGTTTTGTGTGTGTTGTTTAATGTGATTTTTCAGGTTTGAATGCCTTCTTGCTTTAGGCTTTTCATCCTTGTGGTATATTGGGTTCTTGCATTAAAATAGTGAAATATTATATAACTCATATCAACTAGGAACAACAAGTGAAGATCATGTCCAACTGAACTCAATCATGGTGCATACAGTGTTGCATGGTTAACCACAAGACAGAGTTTCTTAAAGTTTTTAGTATCCTCACTAACTTTAAAGTAGTAAGCACACTTAACAGGTAATGCAATTTATGAGCCATATACCAAAGAACATGAACCATACTACTTCTACTTCTAAAAGAAACAAACACCACTGTACAAATTGACAAACATATTTATTTAAGAACTTATGCACCATTAATAAATGAACATATGGTGTATACCATGTAGCAATTGAGAACACATGTAGACAACAAGTCTTAGTCTATCACAGGTTCTCAATTCTTCTTGGATGTTTCCAGCACTATCTATACCGTATATCTGACCTGGATGACAACAAGGATCAAAGTTCAAAGTAAATTTATTATCAAAATACATATATTTTACCATATTCAACCCTGAGATTCATTTTCCAGTGAGTATACACAATAAATCCATAATAGAATAATAGCTATAAAAGAATCAATGAAAGACCGCACCAACTTGGGAGCTCAACCAGTGAGCAAATGACAACAAACTGTGCAAATACAAAAAGAAAGAAATAATAATATCAAATAAACAAGCAACAAATATCAAGAACATGAGATGAAGAGTCCTTGAAAGAGAGTCCATAGGTTGTGGAAACATTTCAAAGATGGGGCAAGCAAAGTTGTGTGAAGTTATCCACTTTGGTTCAAGAGCCTGATGGTTAAGGGGTAATAACTGTGCATGAACCTGTTGGTGTATGTTCTGAGGCTCCAGTACCATCTTCCTGATGACAGAAGCGAGAAGAGATCATTACCTGGGTGGTGGGGGGTCCCTGATGATGAATGCCATTTTCCTGTGACAGCATTCCATGTAGATGTGCTTAATGGTTGGGAGAGCTTTAACCCTGATGGACTGGGCCGTGTTCACTACTTTTAGTAGGATTTTCCATTTAAAAGCATCAGTGTTTCCATGCCAGTCTGTGACGCAGCCAGTCAATATACTCTCTGCTACATCTATAGAAGTTTGTTAAAGTTTTAGAGGTCATGCTGAGTCTTTTCAAACTTCTAAGGAAGTAGAGGCACTGCCATGCTTTTTTTCATAATTGCATTCACATGCTGGGCATAAGCTTATATGCTGAGCATGGACAAGCCCTCCAAAATGATAACATTGAGGAATTTGAAGTTGCTGACTGTCTCCACCTCTGATCCTCCAATGACGACTGGCTCATGGACCTCCGGTTTCCTCCTCCTGAGGTCAATAATCTGCTCCTTGGTCTTGCCAACATTGAGTGAGAGGTTATTGCTGTAGCACAACTCAACCAGATTTTCAATCTCCCTCCTGTATGCTGAGTCAGCCTATGACAGTGATGTCATCAGCAAACTTGAATATGGCATTGCAGCTCTGCTTAGCCACACAGTCATAGATGTAAAGTGAGTGGAGCAGGGGGCTAAGTACACAGCTTGTGGTACATCTGTGCTGATAGAGATTGTGGAGGAGATGTTGGGTCCACACTGGCTGGGGTTTGCAAGTAAGGAAGTCGAGGTTCCAATTACACAAAGAGGTATTGAGACTAAGTTCTTGAAGCTTATTGATTAGTTTTGAGGGGTTGATGCCATTGAATGCTGAGCTGTAGTTGATAAAAAGCTTTGTGAGGTGTGATCCTTCCTGTCCAGATGTTCCAAGGTTGAAAGAAGATCCAATGAGATGGCATCTGCTGTAGATCTGTTGCTCTGTTGGGCAAATTGCAGCAGATACAAGTCAATTCTCAGGCAGGAGTTGACCAACCTCTCAAAATACTTCATCACTGGTGATGTACTGTAAGTGCCACTGAATGATAGCCATTAACGCAGGTTACCACATTTTTCATAGGTAGCTGTATAATTGAAGCCTACTTGAAGCAGGTGGGTATCTCAGACTGCCGAAGCAAAAGGTTAAAGATATTGGTGAAGACTCCAGCCAGTGAATCAGCACAGGTCTTTAGTACTTGGCCAGGTACTAGGAAAGTTACTTCCACTGGTAGGTGAGACTAGAACTAGGGGACATAGCTTCAAGATTCGGGGGAGTTGATTTAGGGCAGAGATGAGGAGCATCTGTTTTTCCCAGAGAGTGGTGAATCTGTGGAAATCTCTGCCCAATGAAGCAGTGGAGGCTACCTCAGTAAATGTATTTAAGACAAGGATTTTTGCATAGTAGGAGAATTAAGGGTTATGAGGAAAAGACAGGCAGGTGGAGATGAATCCATGGCCAAATCAGCCATGATCTTATTGGATGGTGGAGCAGGCTCGACAGACCAGATAGCCTAGTCCTGCTCCTACTTCATCGATTCAAGTTTAGTCCGGAATTGCCATTTCACCTGTAAGATGGCTTTCTGGAGATCCCACCTGGACTTATTGTTTCTTTCTTGGCCACCAGACTTGAACACCTGTGATCTGGCCCTCAGCAGATTGCAGATCTCATGCTTCATCCAGTGCTTCTGGTTGGGGGAAGATTCTGAATAACTTTGTGGGGACACTACTACTACGTTGACTCAGGCCTAGGGGGCCGACATCAGGCATGATGACGGACTCTCCACTTCTCCCTCTCCCTCATCAGTGTGTTCAGTTCATCTACATTAGCCGCGCCGCTGTCTTCTAGGAGCGTGTTGACCATAGTCTTGGGAGGGCACCCAGGGTTCATCCTCCCATGCTTGGGCTCCCATATGATGACCAGGCTGGCAGGTAGCTTGGGGTGACGAAGACAGTGCCCCGCTAGTTGCAGTCTTCTCGCCTCGATTTTAGTGGGGATACAATTATTTACAACTGTTCTAATAAAGTCCATGACAACCATGATGTGTATATTAATTCAGATCCACAGATGAGTCCTTGAACATGGCCCAGCCCACTGACTCAAAGCAATCCCCTAGCCACTTCTCTGCTTCCCGTGACCACCTCTTTGTTGTCCTAATCTCTTAAGTTTTGCTCTTTAGATTCTGCCTGATAATGGGTATTTTGCAGAATTCTTAAATCTCTTTGCTTCTATTTCTCAGCTTCAGTTTGCCCACTAATTTATTGTTCTGGTTTTTCAGTGTTGTGTATTTCTGATCATCATCTTTTTTAATATTCACTGATATTTTGCAAACACATTTTCCCTTTGATAGTTTTTGAACAAAGCTACTTCCTTTCTAATTGTGTCTTAACATTAGATTCTATTGTTCTCAGGTAGCCTGCTGGTTCTCCTTGGATGCTTTGTCCTGTGGATTCTTACTCCTCTTGCCCTGTGGAAACATTTTCTGTGCTTCTATGTCTTCGCCAAAATGTTCTGAAACCACTTCTGCTTTGACTTAACCACTGCGAGCTCAGCAGACGCTACCAATGACATTCCAAACTTAATAGCTTTGAACTAGGCTGACTCCCAGACTACATGTTATGACTAACTAAAATTAAGCCACATACACGGAAGCTGTGAATAGGAAATATGAAAGTCTTTGTTTACGTAGCAAACCTCTAGGAGAAAAGTGCCCAGGAGAATCTCACTCTCCTGACATGATGTTTTATAATTCTTCAACACAAAGATAACAATAGACAATTAACTGCAGTTTCAATTGTTATAATCACCTACTTAATTTTAACAATTGGATTGTAGTCAGTTAACTTCACAGAATCACATATTTACAGTGGCAGCACGTCCCAACTAGCAGAATGCCTTTGAATATTCAATACTGGTATCTGTTTGAAAAGCCTCTTTGAGCACAAACTCCAGACAGCCAAAATATAATTTTTTTCTAAGAGTGTTGAAGGATGGCTCCATACATATATAACTAACTAGAAACTTAAATGGCAAAACCACTTCAACCTTGGCAAGAAGTCACTTTTTCAGCTGAGGCAGTGTGAAATTTAAAACAGAGTTAGGGGTCATTCAGGACTTTTTGAGGGGTTTCAATGATAATGATCTATTAGGCACTTGACAAAGGTTAATTTAAAAAAAAAGTGCGGTTTAAGCAGAGTGGCAAGTGTAGGAGCAGCAATGGTGTGAGTGGGCTACTGTTAGAACAGTTAGAACATAGAACATAGAAATCTCCAGCACATTACAGGCCCTTCGGCCACAATGCTGTGCTAACCATGTAACCTAGTCTAGAATCTGCCGAGAATTTCCCTATTGCATAGCCCTCTATTTTTCTAGCTCCATCCCCTCTGTACCTACTTATAAATATCTTAAAACTATGCCCCCTCGTGTTAGCCAATTCAGCCCTGCGAAAAAGCCTCAGGCTATCCACACAATCAATACCCCCCCTTCATCTTGTACACCTCTATCAGGTCACCTCTCATCCTTTGTCACTCGAAGAAGAAAAGGCCAAGTTCATTCAACCTATTGAAGGCACGCTCTCCAGTCCAGGCAACATCCTTGTAAATCCCTCCTGCACTCTCTCTATAGTATCCACGTCCTTCCTGTAGTGAAGTGACAAGAACTGAACACAGTACTCCAAGTGGGGCCTGACCAAGTTCTTATATAGCTGTAACATTACCTCACAGTTCTTGAACTCAGTCCCATGGTTGATGAATGCCAACACACCATACACCTTCTTAACAACACAGTCAACCTGCGCAGCACTTTGAGTGTCCTGTGGGCATAGACCCCAAGATCTCGCTGATCCTCCACACTGCCAAGTCTTATCATTAATATTATATTCTGTCTTCAAATTTGACCTACCAAAATGAACCTATTCACACATTATCTGGGCTGAACTCCATCTGCCACTTCTCAGCCCAGTTTTGCATCCTATCAATGTCCCACTGCAACCTCTGACAGTCCTCCACACTATCCACAACACCCCCAACCTTTGTGTCATCAGCAAATTTACTAAGCCATCCCTCCACTTCCTCATCCAGGTCATTTATAAAAATCACAAAGAGAAGGGGTCCCAGAACAGATCCCGGAGACACACCATTAGTCGTCGGCTTCCATGCAGAATATGACCCATCTACAACCACTCTTTGCCTTCTGTGGGCAAGCCAGTTCTGGATCCACAAAACAAGATCTCCTCGGATCCCATTCCTCATTAATTTCTGAATGAGCCTCAAATGGGGAACCTATCATATGCCTTACTGAAATCCATATACGAGGGGTGATTGATAAGTTCATGGCCTAAGGTAGAAGGAGTCAATTTTAGAAAACCTAACACATTTATTTTTCCTACATTTACACACTTAGTCCAGCAGTCATGCAGCATACAGATCCCTCTTTGTAGAAGTCGGCATCTTGGACATTCAGAAAGTGGTCCACAGCACGAAGGTAGAAGGGGATGAGGAGAAAATTCAAACTTTCTGCATTTTCACTCAAAGAGTTGAACTGCACGTGCATGTAACAAGAGTTCTATAACTCATCTCCTTCTACCCTAGGCCACGAACTTATCAATCACCCCTGCTGTGGACCACCCGGAGGTCCAAGATGCTCTTGTTACACGCACGTACAGTTCAACTCTTTGAGAGATAATGCAGAAAGTTTGAAGTTAATAACTCATCTCCTTCTACCTTAGGCCACAAACTTATCAATCACCCCTCATGCACTCCATTCACTTCTCTACCTTCATCAATGTGTTTTGTTACATCCTCAAAGAATTCAATCAGGTTCATAAGGCACAACCTGCCCTTGACAAAGCCATGCTGACTATCCCTAATCAGTTTATGTTTTTCCAAATGCTCATAAGTCTTGCCTCTGAGGATCTTCTCCACCACTGTGGTCTATAATTTCTTGGGCTATCTCTACTCCTTGTCTTGAACAAGGGAACAAGGTTTGCAACCTTCCAATCCCCTGGTAATAATCCCATCCCTATTGATGATGCAAAGATCATAGACAGGCTCAGAAATCTCCTCTCTCGCTTCCCACGGTAGCCTGAAGTATATCTCATCCGGTCCTAGTGACTTATCTAACTTAATATCTCTCAAAAGCTCCAGCACATCCTCTTTCTTAATGTCTATACACTCAAGTGTTTCAGTCCGCTGTAAGTCATCCCCACAATTGCCAAGGTCCTTTTCACTGGTGAATACTGAAGTAAAGTATTCATTAAGTACCCCCACTACCTCCTCTGGCTCTATGCACATGTTTCCATTATTGCTTCTGATTGGTCCTTTTCTCACGCGACTCATATTTTGCTCTTCACATACTTGTAGAATGCCTTGGGGTTTTCCTTAACCCTGCTTGCCAAGGCTTTCTCATGGCCCTTTCTAACTCTCCTAATTTCATTCTTGAGCTCCTTCCTGGCACCCTTGTAATTTTCTAGAGCTCTAACAATATCTAGTTTCTTGACCCTTTTGTAAGCTTTATTTCCTTCTTAACTAGATTTTCTACATCCTTTGTACACCTTGGAAAATGGCTGAACTGTCTATTCTGTACTTCCCTCCATAGATCTGGTTTCAGGAGGTCTATGTGAGATCACAGATTCCTGTTCATGAACAGCATTGCAGGCGTTCGATTTGTCGTCGCATGAACAGAGTTCTGATACAGAAAAAGGACAGTTTGTTTTGGTAAGCCATTACTGGTGAAGATAGTCCTCAGAGTGGAGATAGTCTTTGCTGATGTGATTGACCTCATTGGTATGACCTCCACCCACTTCGAATGAGCATCCACAGCAATCAGAAACATGGCCCAGCAAAGTCGAGATGTACTCTTTGCCATGGTGACAACAGCCACTCCCACAGGTGTTACGGTGCCTGTGCCTGTGCCTGTGCCTGCAGGGGGTTATTTTGAACTTTTTGGTATCCCGAACAGCTATTGGCCAAGTCTTTGATTCGTTTATCTATTTCCTTCTCAAATACCTTCTGATTAACATTACGCAACGGTGACAGCCTCTGGTTAGTGCTGCCATTTGGGCCGCAGTTGCCTGTTGATGTCACACTGACAGCTTTGATTGAGTGTCAGTCTAGTTGGATTTTTCTCAACCATTCATGTCTGAAAAGTGATGTCCCTCCATTTTTCAATCTCTAGCTGTTGTGTTTGGCCTCCATATGTCACATTTACTTTCAGTTTTCAGTTTTCCTTTGGGAGACTTTAGCATCACTCAGGTCTAATGGCATCAGCCTGTTGTAGTCAGCCTCTGGAATTATGGACAAAGATCACCCTGTATCTAACTCATTTTCAATTTTACACCAGACACATCTATTGTGATCCAGATGATTTTGTGATTTGCTTCAGTTATACAATGCAGTTCTAGGCATGACAGTTCACCTTTTTTCAGACTCTGTGTTGTCCAATTCTGTTTTATATTCCATAACTTTATGCATTTGCTTAGTTTGTGTTTGAGACTTTTCACTCGGTTGCTCACGCATGCGTGAACAACAGTGCATGCGCAGACACCAGATCAATACGTGGTGCAAAGGGGGGGGGGGTCATTGCTCTAAAAGAAATAGATCCATACCTTACAATTGTCATTGACGATGAAGTAAATGGTAGGATCACCAAAGCAAGTGTAGCCTTCGGCAGACTTTATGCCGACATCTGGAACAAACCAAGCTGAAGTTGTATAGGGCCATCGTATTTCCCCCTCTGCTCTACACCTGCAAAACATTTCCACACAGTCTGGCTCAGAAAGCTCCTCAACATCAAATGATATGACAGGATCCCTGACAGTGAGGTACTTACCAAGGCGGGTCTACCCAATATCTATACCATCCTGATGTAGTCCCAGTTATGTTTGGCAGGCCATGTAGTTTGTATGGCTGACCATTGGCTCCCTAAGAGATTGCTTTACAGTGAGTTACAGAAAGGAAAGTGTTTTCATACAGGCCAAAGGAAATGCTACAAAGCCACCCTGAAAACTTCACTAAAAGACTTTGGCATCAACCCAGAAACCTAGATACATGGGAACCTATTGCCCAAGATTGAGCTGAGTGGCCCACCTCCTTGCATAAGGGTGCAGTGACACATGAGGCAGAAAGGACAATTGCAGCAGAGATATGTAGGCTGGCCAAGAAACCTTGAGCCCACAACCCCAATGCGACATGGTGATCATCGTTTGTCCAGACTGCTAAAAAAGTCTTCGGGTGTGGATTGGCCTCTCCAGCCACCTGATTTCCCATAGACCAGACCAGCCCAGCCCCTACAAGTCACAGATGACTAGAGTGGTTCTCATCATTACACGATGGATCAAAACCGAAGTGCCAGGGGGATGGGAAAGGGGGTGAAAAGGCTGAGGATGGGACAGTTGGTTTACAAGTAGATGGAGTGTGAGGAAGAAAAGGCAGATGATAGGGCAAAATTACAGTCAGTGGGATAGGCTGAAGTGTCTTTAAAATAAATAATAGATTCATGAGTTCATCTATTTGGAAAAATGAGGATAAAGTAAAAGGGAAGGAGACTACAGAAGAGATTACAAAAGTATCTAGAATAAAGGCAAAAAGTTTAGAAAGGGATAAGAATTTATATTCCAGTAACATGGGGCAAAATTGGAAAAGGTGATGAATAATGACTGAAGTTGTTATATTTGAATGCACACAGTATAAGGAATAAGGCGGATGATCTCATAGCCCAGTTAGAGACTGGCACGTATGACATCACTGAGACATGCCTGAATGAAGGGCATATTGGAACCTTAACATCCAAGGATACGCATTGTATCGAAAGGTCAGGCAGGTGGCTCTGTTGGTAAAAAATGAAATCAAATCCTTAGGAAAAGATGACATAGGATCGCAAGATGTAAAATCTTTGTGGGTAGAGTCAAGACCTACTGTAAAGGCAATAGACACCTATGGGAGTTTTGACATAACTCTGAGCAGTAGCCGGGACGTGCTGTACAAATTACAACGGAGGACAGAAAAGGCATGTAAAATAGGCAATGTTATGATAGTCAGAGAGTTTTACTGTCTTACAGAGAACAGTAAAAACTGCCAAAGATATCATCGGGGTCTCTTTCCTCTCTATTTGTGACATTCACTGGGAGCGTTGCAGACAAAGGACCCAAAGCATTGTTGAGGATCCCTACCACCCACCTGACAGTCTCTGTCATCTATTACCATCAGGAAGGAGGTACGGAAACATCAAGGTTAGGATTGCCAGACTGGGTAACGGCCTGTTCTCTCTGGCTGTGAGACTAATGAGTACCTTGCCACCACTGAGGTCTCATCACTAGGACAGTGTACAGTTTACAGTTTACTGTACTGTTTAGTGTTTACTGTTTACCTGTGGTGTGCACTATATGCATTTTGAATTATATTTTAAGACTATAAGACCATAAGATATGAGCAGAAGTAGGCCATTTGGCCCATTGAATCTGTTCTGTCGTTCAATCATGGGCTAATCCAATTCTTCCAGTCATCCCCACTCCCCTGCTTTCACCCCATGCCCTTTGATGCCCTGGCTAATCAAGAACCTTTCTATCTCTGCCTTAAATACACCCAATGACTTGGCCTCCACAGCCACTCGTGGCAACAACTTCCACAGATTTACCACCCTCTGACTAAAGTAATTTCTCTGCATCTCAGTTCTAAAAACATGTCCTTCAATCCTGAAGTCTTGCCCTCTTGTCTTATCATGGGAAATAACTTTGTCATATCTAATCTGTTCAGGCCTTTTAACATTTGGAATGTTTCTATGAGATCTCCCCTCATTCTCCTGAACTCCAGGGAATACAGCCCAAGAGATGCCAGACGTTCCTCATACGGTAACCCTCGCATTCCTGGAATCATTCTTGTGAATCTTCTCTGAACCCTCTCCAATGTCGGTATATCCTTTCTTGTTAACTTATTAATGGAAATATTTTGGTTGTGCTATGTATGGTATACATTTTGTGAGTGAACCATCATCCTGAGGAATGTTGTTACATTTGATTGCATATATGTATAGTCAGATGACATAAACTTGAATTTGAACTCACTGGGGATTTCCATATGCAGGTAGATTGGGAAAATCAGGTTGGTCCTGGATCCCAAGAGATGGCATTTGTAGCATGCCTATGAGATAGCTTTTTAGAGGAGATTGCCATTGAACTCAGTAGGGAAAAGACAATTCTGGATTAGTTGTAGAATGAACAAGATTTGATTCGGGAGCTTAAGGTAAAAGAACTCAGAAAGCAGAGATCATAATATGATAGAAGTCACCCTGCAGTTTGAGAGTGAGAAGCTAATATCAGATGTATCAGTATTACAATGGAGTAAAGGGAACTACAAAGGTATGAGAGAGGAGCTGGCCATGGTTGATTAGAAGGGGTCACTAGGAAGGATGATGACAGAGTAGCACTGGTGAGAGTTTCTGGGAGCATTTCAACCTTCTGAATTTATACAGGATACATATTGTACATCCCAAAGAAGAAGTATTCTAAAGGGAGGTTGAGTCAACTGTGGCTGACAAGGAAAGTCAAAGACAGCATAAAAACAACAGAGAAGACATATAAGATAGCAAAAATTAGTGGGAACCTCCAGGATTGCTAGGTAACTAAAATAGCATTAGGGAGAGAAAAATTGAAATATTAGGGTAAGCTAGCCAATAATATAAAAGAGGATACCAAAAATTCTTTCACATATATAAAGAGTAAAAGGGAGGTGAGAGTGGATATCAGACTGCTGGAGAGGCAGTAAGGCGGGGGGGGGGGAGGGGAAGCAAAGAAATGGTGGACAATCATAAATATTTTGCATCGGTCTTCACTGTGGAAGACACCAGTTGTGTGCCAGAAATTCAAGAGTATCAGGGGACAGAGGAGAGTGTAGTTGCTATTACTAAGGTGAAGGTGCTAGGAAGCTGAAAAGTTGAAAGGCAGATAAGTCACCTGCACTAAATGGACTACACTCCGGGGTTCTGAAAGTTGAAGAGATTATGGAGGCATAGGTAATGATCTTTCAAGGATCACTAGATTCTGGATGGTTCCAGAGGACTGGAAAATTGCAAATATCATTCCACTCTTTAAGAAAGGAGGGAGGCAGAAGAAAGGAAATTATAGGCCGGTTAGCCTGACTTCTTTGCTGGGAGGATGTTGGAGTCCATCATTAAGCATAAAGTTTTGGGGTAATTGGAGGCATATGATAAAAATGACAAATTCAGCACAGTTTCCTTAAGGAAAAACCTTGCCTGACATAACTTTTGGAATTCTTTGAGGAAATAGCAGGCAGGATAGAAAAAGGACATTCAGTGGATGTTCTTTACTTAGATTTTCAGAAGGTCTTTGACAAGGTGCCACACGTGAGGCTAGCAACTGAACAAATATTACAGCAGAAGTACTGACGTGGGTAGGAGATTAGCTGACTGGCAGGAGGCTAAAAAAGTGAATAAAGGGGGCGCTGTATATTTAATATATTGGTAATATTTGAGTAATATCGTAAACATATGTTTGATTAAGTATTCTTTATTATTTACATAACTATATGTAAAAGAACGTGAATGTCATATGATGTGAATGCCATCGTTTCCTAAGTGGACATCTCGCTGAAAGTAAAACCAGCACTAGACAAGAATTATCCCCAGCTCTCCTGTGATTTTCTTTTGATTAATTTCTGGAGTTACAAGACATAACAATGGATGCAAGGAAGTTTTAAATGAACCAAGATGACTATTTACTTGTTGAAGCACAGCAAGATGATTGAGTTTAAAAAAAAAGTGCAGAGAATCATGCGAGTTAGGAAAAAATGCAATATGTGTTCTTCGGATGGGAAGAGTCGGTTGAGTTAAAACAAAGGCAGAAAACAGATGAAATTCACGAGTTCATAAAAAGTGAATGTCGGGTAATAATAATCATAAATTTTAAAAAAGCAGAAATGGCTGGCTACATTGGAAAGGGAGTTTGTGTTCAGTTGATGTATACTGAGTGAATTAAGCAGTAATTTGAAGCAAGAAATAGCCAATGAAAAGTGAGTGCTGGTTTTCTTGAGTGCATTGGTTAGAAAGGAGTACAGGTAGTTTCAACCAAACCAGCTAAAATGAGATTTGCTGAAATCGTGAAAGTAACGCAGGAACATTTAGAATCTAAACCATTATTGACCACAGAATAGAACATAGAATAGTACAGCACAGTACAGGCCCTTCAGCCCACAATGTTGTGCCGACCCTCAAACCCTGCCTTCCATATAACCTCCCCACCTTAAATTCCTCCATATACCTGTCTAGTAGTCTCATAAATTTCACCTGTGTACCTGCCTCCACCACTGACTCAGCCAGTACATTCCACGCACCAACCACTCTCTGAGTAAAAAACCTTCCTCTAATATCCCCCTTGAACTTCCCACCCATTACCTTAAAGCCACGTCCTCTTGCATTGAGCAGTGGTGCCCTGGGGAAGAGGCGCTGGCTATCCACTTTATCTATTCCTCTTATTATCTTGTACACCTCTGTCATATCTCCACACATCCTCCTTCTCTCCAAAGAGTAAAGCCCTAACTCCCTTAATCTCTGATCATAATCTATACTCTCTAAACCAGGCAGCATCCTGGTAAATCTGCTCTGTACCCTTTCCAATGCTTCCACATCCTTCCTATAGTGAGGTGACCAGAACTGGACACAGTACTCCAAGTGTGGCCTAACCAGAGTTTTATAGAGCTGCATCATTAGCTCGTGACTCTTAAACTCTATCCCTCAACTTATGAAAGCTAACACCCCATAAGCTTTCTTAACTACCCTATCTACTGTGAGGCAACTTTCAGGGGTCTGTGGACATGTACCCCCAGATCTCTCTGCTCCTCCACACTACCAAGTATCCTGCCATTTACTTTGTACTCTGCCTTGGAGTTTGTCCTTCCAAAGTGTACCACCTCACACTTCTCCGTGTTGAACTCCATCTGCCACTTCTCAGCCCACTTCTGCATCCTATCAATGTCTCTCTGCAATCTTCAACAATCCTCTGCACTATCTACAACACCACCAACCTTTGTGGCGTCTGCAAACTTGCCAACCCAGCCTTCTACCCCCACATCCAGGTCGTTAATAAAAATCACAAAAAGTAGAGGTCCCAGAACAGATCCTTGTGGGACACCACTAGTCACAATCCTCCAATATGAATGTACTCCCTCCACCATGACCATCTGCCTTCTGCAGGCAAGCCAATTCTGAATCCACCTGACAAACTTCCCTGGATCCCATGCCTTCTGACATTCTAAATAAGCCTACCGTGTGGAACCTTGTCAAATGCCTTACTAAAATCCATATAGATCACATCCACTGCACTACCCTCATCTATATGCCTGGTCACCTCCTCAAAGAACTCTGTCAGGCTTGTTAGACACGATCTGCCCTTCACAAAGCCATGCTGACTGTCCCTGATCAGACCATGATTCTCTAAATTCTCATAGATCCTATCTCTAAGAATCTTTTCCAACAGCTTTCCCACGACAGACGTAAGGCTCACTGGTCTATAATTACCCGGACTATCCCTACTACCTTTTTTGAACAAGGGGACAACATTCGCCTCCCTCCAATCCTCCGGTACCATTCCTGTGGACAATGAGGACATAGAGATCCTAGCCAGAGGCTCAGCAATCTCCTCCCTCGCCTCGTGGAGCAGCCTGGGGAATATTCCGTCAGGCCCCGGGGACTTTTTAGTTTGTGGAAACTTACAAGAAAAATCAAAAATGGTTCCTCATAGAAGCACAACTCACAGTTGAAAAGTAGTTGAAATTGCTGTATCCATGGAAGCAGCAGATAGAGACACAATTGAGTTGCAGTCAGGAGTGAAAGTAAACATGAACAAAATTGCAACCTCTAAATAGAAGTCGGCCTGAGCAAACAAATTGTGTTACCATTATGGCAGGGGCTCACATACACCAGACCACTACAGACTTAAAGACAAAACTTGCAGAAAATGCAACAAAGTAGGACACATATAAAGAACATATTGGGCTGACAAAATTGAAGGGACTGCTGAGGATAGAGAAAAAGGTAAACAGTCAAGTTGCAGTTTCAAAGAGAGCACTAATCTGCATGCTGTTGATGAAAAATCTGATAATGTTGAGAGTGACATGGGACTGAGTAGCCTTGAGATTTATTATGTGAAAAGTAACAATAGACAAGCAATATGGCTCACACCAGAAGTGAACAGAAAATTGATTAAAATGGAATTGGGCACTGGCTCAGCTGTTTCAGTCATTCTACAAAACCAAATGTATTGAAGTGAAGCCTGCAGATACCTAACTAAGAAATTATGTCAGAGAAAAATAACTCCTGTGGGGAAATCACATTCATATCAGTGAAATACAACAACCAACATATGTGGTAAAAGCAGGAGGGCCAGAATTGTGAGGTAATGATTGGTTGAGACAACAACAACTCAATTGGAGATCCATCCACCATTTGCATACCATACCCCTGCAATAGAGTCAACAGAAAGTGAAATAAGAAAGGTACTGGATGATGCCACAGCAGTGCTGAAGGATGGCACTGGAAAACTCAGGCACATCAAGGCTTAAGTAGTGTTAAATGAAAATGTCACACCCAAGTTTTATAAATCACATCCAGTTCTTGTACCTTCCATGATAAAGTAGCCAGTGAGCTACATTGCATGAAAGCTGAAGGGATTCTTTCAAAGGTTGAGTTGATCCCACGGGCAATGGCAGTGGTCATAGAGGCCAGGAAGAATGGATCTTTCAGGATCTGTAGTGATTTTAAGGTCACCATCAACCCAGAACTAAAGGTAGATCATTACCCTCTGCCCAGGATAGAGGATATCTTTGCAAACCTTTCTGGAGGGGAACACCTCAGCAAAGTGGACTTAGCTGTGGTCTACCTACAGATGGAGATGGAAGAAGAGTCCAAAGTGTATCTCACTATAAACATTCACAAAGGGCTTTATTGATATAATGAGCTTATTTTTGGAATATCCACACCTGTTCTCTGGCAGAAAGCCATGGACCACGTGCTGCCAGTCTGCCCAGGCATTCAGTGTTACCATTAAGGATGACCAAGCACATCTCCAAAATCTCAAGACAGTGTTAAAAAGATTAGAAGATAATGGGCTCAGAGCATGATAAAAGTATGACTTCTTTAAATCAAGCATCACTTACTATGGTCACATCATTGACACACAAGTATTACACAAGTGTGCTGAATATAGTCAATCCGTAGTGGATGCTCCAAGGCCAAAGGACATATCACAGTTGCAGTCCTTTTTAGGATTTATTTATTACTATAACAGATTCCTTCTAAGCCTGACTACTGAGTTTCACCCCTTGAACTCATTACTACAGATTGGAAAGAAATGGCAACGGACAAAGCAGAGTGAAGTGGTTTTCCATAAGGCAAAGGAAATTAGATTAGATTAGATTCAACTTCATTGTCATTGTGCCGAGTACAGATACAAAGCCAATGAAATACATTTAGCATCTGACCAGAAATGCAAAGAATAGTGTTATTCACAAAATAACTGCGAATAAAAGAAGTGCTACAGCATACAAATATAAAAGTACTGAGACAGTACAATGCAGATGCAATACTGCTTAGCGCTGTGATGAGAGGTTCAGCAGTGGCGTCAGACACGGTACTTACACATTATAATCCAGTGAAGCTTACTTGTGTCTTCTGGTATAGGTGCAGTCATGTTACATGTTATGAGCGATGAAAGAGAACACCCCATAGCATTTGCATCATGTTCCATTACCACTACAGAGAAAGATTATGCACAGACTGACAGAGAGGCCTTCAGTCTGATTTGGTGTGTAAAATGGTTGAACCGGTCGTTGCATGAGGGAGCGTTTACCCTCGATACTGATCATTAACCCCTGGTGTCCATTTTCAATCTACAGAGGGGTGTTTCATGAAAGGCAGCGGCACAAGTGCCAAGTTGGGCTCTGTTTCATGGAGGACACATTCACAAGACTGAATTCAGGAGGATGACTAATCGTGGAAATGCAGATGGATTGTCCTATTTACCATTGGAAAAGGAAATACCTGATAACTTGCAAAAGAGGACAATCCTCTTGACTTATTCTCCTAAATGCAAATCACATGTCTCTCTATTACAGCAGAGATGATCCAAAGAAAGGACCCTATACAATCTGAGGTCTATGGAGAACCCAAAATAGTTGAAATGTGAAGCAGAAACTGTTTTCAGTGCCAGGATGAACTTGCCCTTGAAGGGGGTGGGGGGGGGGGAGAGTTGCCTTTTGTGTGGACTGAGAGTTGATGTACCATCCAAGTTAGAGATAAAGTGGTGGGGGAGGTACATGCTGGGTCAGCAAGACATGGTCAAAATGGAAGCCTTGGCTGAAGCTTTGACTGGTGTCTGGCATAGATCTTCAGATTGAGCAATGTACCATGCACTGTCCAGGATGCCAACACATCCCGAAGAAAGGTGTTTAGAGCTGTCAGAACTATTTCCTGTAGCACTACAGTCAACTCCTACAACCACCAGGAAGGAGGCCAAAGAACTTGAGATTATTTCACAGTCAAAGTCTCACCTGCCAAGCAGAGTGAAACCCCCCCTTGTCAGGAAAGACATTATCCCACAAGAGTAAGAAATCCTCCACAGCCATTACATTTTTAGGCCTGAAAGAGATTGGCCTGAAAAGACCTGAAAGGGTGTGTACACTGTAGTTGAATTATATAGTATACATATATGACAAGAGAGCAATATATTAATTATTTGAGTTGAGTTACATTTTATATTGAGTTGGAGTTTATAGCTAAGCAGGGAGGTATGTTGCGTATTTAATATTTCAGTAATATTTGAGTAATATTGTAAATATATTGTTTGATTAAGCATTCATTGTTATTTGCATAATTCATTACTAGTTATATGTAAAAGTACGTTAATGGCATATGTTACCACGCCATCACATCATAAGTGTGCGCCTTGCTATAAGTAAAACTAGACACCATTTATCCCTGGCTCTCCCATGGTATGCTTAAGATTAATTTCTGGAGTTACAAAACATAACAGGGGCCTTTTCTGCTTGGCTTCTGGTGGTGTTCCACAGGAGTCAGTGTTGGGGATGCCTTTCTTCATGTTTTTTGTCAATAATTTTAATGAGGGTAGTGATGGCTGTGTGGCTAGGTTTGCAGATGATACAAAGCTAGAAAGAGTGGCAGGTAGTGTTGAGGAAGCTGGGAGTCTGCAGAATGACTTCAACTTGTTAGGAGAATGGGCAAAGAAATGGCAGATGGAATATTGTGGAGGGAAGTGTACAGTCATGCCCTTTGGTTGAAGGAATAAAGGTGAATAAAATTTTCTAAATGGGAAAACATTCAGAAATCATAGGTGCAAACTAGAGAAGGGGCAGTGTTGGTTCTCCTGTTAGGGAATGAGATAGGTCAGGTGACAGAGGTATGTGTTGGGGAGCACTTCGGGTCCAGTGATCACAATGCCATTAGTTTCAATATAATTATGGAGAACGATGGGTCTGGACCCAGGGTTGAGGTATTTGATTGGAGAAAGGCTAACTTTAAGGAGATGCGAAAGGATTTAGAAGGAGTGGATTAGGACAAATTGTTTTATTGGAAGGATGTAATATAGAAATTGAGGTCATTTAAAGGTGAAATTTTGAGGGTACAGAATCTTTATGTTCCTGTTAGGTTGAAAGGAAAGGTTAAAAGTTTGAGAGAGCCATGGTTTTCAAGGGATATTGGAAACTTGGTTCGGAAAAAGAGAGATAGCTACAATAAATATAAGCAGCATGGAGTAAGTGAGGTGCTTGAGGAATATAAAGAATGTAAAAAGAATCTTAAGAAAGAAATTAGAAAAGCTAAAAGAAGATACGAGGTTGCTTTGGCAAGTAAGGTGAAAATAAATCCAAAGGGTTGCCACAGGTATATTAAAAGCAAAAGGATAGTGAGGGATAAAATTGGTCCCCTAGAGAATCAGAGTGGACAGCTATGTGTGGAACCAAAAGAGATTGGGGAGATTTTGAACAATTTCTTTTCTTTGGTATTCACTAAGGAGAAGAATATTGAATTGTGTAAGGTAAGGGAAACAGATAGGGAAGTTATGGAAAGTATGATGATTAAAGAAGAGGAAGTATTGGCACTTTTAAGGAATATAAAAGTGGATAAGTCTCTGGGTCCTGACAGGATATTCCCTAAGACCTTGAGGGAAGTTAGTGTAGAAATAGTAGGGGCTCTAACAGAAATATTTCAAATGTCATTAGAAAGAGGATGGTGCTGGAGGATTGGCGTATTGCTCATGTTGTTCCATTGTTTAAAAAGGGTTCTAAGAGTAAACCTAGCAATTATCGGTAAGTTTGATGTCAGTGGTGGGTAAATTAATGGAAAATATTCTTAGAGATGGTATATATAATTACCTGGATAAACAGGGTCTGATTAGGAACAGTCAGCATGGATTTGTGCGGGGAAGGTCATGTTTGACAAACCTTATTGAATTTTTTGAAGAGGTTACTAGGAAAGCTGATGAGGGTAAAGTGGTGGATGTTGTCTTTATGAACTTCAGTAAGGCCTTTGACAAAGTTCCACGGGGGACTTTCGGGAGAGCTCATGGAGTGAAGTCGTGGTCTTGACTCGCTCCATTACCTCTGAGTTTTTCTTCTTATGATCAGCTATATTTTAATTAACCATTAAGGTATCGACTTTTACAATATTTTGAAATAAATTGGGCTCTTTGATAATCGGATGCGTTTAAGGTCTGCTATGTCTAAGAATGGAAAAAACGGGAAGGACGGCAAACCTCCGGTTAGACCGAAAGGTACCGATTTTCCTCCGACTGAACCACCGTTGACTTTGAAAGCTATATCGGAGCTAATTCAAGGGGAAATTTCAACCTCTGTTACAGAGCTGATTCGTGCGGAAATTTCAACCTCTGTTACGGAGTTGATTCATGCGGAAATTTCAATTAATTTCCAGAAAATTGCCGATTCAATCGATAAGATACAAACATCTATTATGGAACATCAGTCGGCTATATCTGATCTTCAAAAATCCACACAACAAAATGAACTTAAGATGGAGAAAATCGAAGAAACAATTAATGTAATGAAGAAAAAACTTGACTTTCTGACCTTTAAAAACTCTGACTTAGAATCCAGAATGCGACGGCAGAAACTTCGAATGATTGGGGTGCGTGAAGCTGTTGAATCTGATAACCGTATGAAGTATTTTTCTCAACTTTTAAAAGATGCATTTCCTACTGTATTTCCTGACCAACCACCGTTATTGGATCGCGTTCACAGAGTTCCATCATACTCATCTAAGTTAGATAAACCTCGACATGTCATCTTATGCTTTCATTACTTTCAAGACAAGGAGAAACTGTTTCGTTTCGTTCGATCTAAAGGTTACATTGATTTTTTGGATCTTAAGTTCCGATTCGTGGAGGATTTCAGTAAACCAATTCGGGATCAACGGGTTCGTTATAGATCTGTGATGTCGGAACTCTACAAGATGGATTTAAAACCAGCGCTGCTTTACCCTGCACGTCTAAGGATTCGTACGTTGGATGGAGCCCTCCGTTTTTTTGAATCTCCATCGGATGCCCAGAATTATCTGGATCAATTTTCACCTTCAACATCTTAATCGTAATTTTTAACTATCTCCGTTTGATCGGAGGTTGTGAATTTGTCAGTCTTAATTTTTTTTTTGCCTTATATGGGCAGAAAAGTTTATTTTTGGATTAATTAATATGGTTGCTAAACTTTCTTTCTATCTGTGTCATTCCTTTCTTTTTCCCAGGGGATTCTGGGTGGTTATTCCCTCACCGTCATTCTACGTATTTCCTTTGAGGCCTTAAATTTTGTAGTTTTTAAATCTACTTCTTTTTGTAGGTTTTCATAACTAGTTTATCTTAATAATTTCATTTCTTTTTTTGTTTACTCATAGGGTCTGGGGTTTGTTGCGGTTTTTTTTATATTTTCTGGCTTTTTCTCTGTCATATTAAGTGTTTGTTTTAATTGATTTACCTTTTTTTATTCTTTTACTGTTTTATAACTAGCTGATCTTTTTTATATTTACACTTTTTTAAGGGAGCGTATACCGGAAGTCATGCGGGTAGTTTTAGTGCTTGCTTCTTTCTGGCTGGTCTGTGTTAGATTTAGCCTTGAGGTCATGGGGTGGGGGGTGGTGGGAGGGGCTTCACGTTTTAGTTTCTTTCTTCTTGGGCTATGTACACTATTGAAGTATTGGTTGCATTCTCCTTCACAGTATCTCTTATTTGTTCTGTTCCCTTTCCGGGTTCATGGGTCGAGCCTATCGTCAATCCTCCTTGTTGCGGGTTGACTTTAGGGTTTATGGAGTCTATTATTAATTTTGTCTCCTGGAATACTAATGGTCTTAATCATCCTATTAAAAGGAAAAAAGTTTTTAAAGTGTTCCGGAGACTTAAAGCACAAATTTTATTTTTACAAGAGACCCATGTGCGGAGGGGGGACAGACTACGTTTTTTTACATTCTGGAAGGACCAACAGTTTCATTCGAACTCCAATGCTAAGATTCGAGGCGTCTCTATTTTTATAGACTCCTCAGTTACTTTTATACAACATGATATTATTTCTGATCTGAATGGTAGATTTCTACTGGTTAGTGGTCTACTATTTAATAAAAAGGTAGTTTTGGTTAATGTTTATGCTCCTAATATGGACTGTCCAGAATTTTATAAATCATTATTCAATCAATTCCCGAATTTGAATGAGTTTTCATTGATCTGGGGCGGAGATCTTAATACCTGTTTATCTCCAGCTTTGGACCGTTCGGCTCCTCTACGGACCTTACCTAATAAATCTGCAACTTTGATTAATTCATTCCTCTCTGATTCTGGGTTGACGGACATTTGGCATTTTTTGCATCCTCAGGAAAAAGATTTTTCTTTTTTTTCACATGTTCACCATTCCTATTCAAGAATTGATTATTTCTTTATTGACTCTCGTCTTATTTCTTCAATGATTAAATGTGATTATGACTCTATAACCATTTCGGATCATGCTCCACTTAAGCTTTCTATTAAAATTCAGGCCAATATACAAAATAATAGACAATGGTGTTTTAATTCGCTGTTGCTTCAGGATTCGGACTTTGTTAACTTTATGAATGAACAGATTGATCTTTTTTTTCAATTAACTATACAGAGGATATTTCTGTGAACATTCTTTGGGACACTTTTAAAGCTTATATTCGTGGTCAGATTATCTCGTATTCTGCTGCTTTGAGGAAGAAGCTGAAGCAGGAGGAGTTGGTAATTGTGGACAAGATTAAGGAAATTGATAAGAAATATGTTACAGCTCCCTTTGAGGAGTTATATAAACAAAGAACTGAACTTCAAATGGAACACAGTTTATTACTTTCGTCCTCGATTGTAAACCAATTAAAGAAAACAAGAAGTGAATTTTATGTACACAGTGACAAAATTGGCAAACTGCTGGCTAACCAATTGAAGTCTAATTATTCTAAATCTCAAATTAATCAGATTTATAATCAAAATGACCAACTGATACTTGATCATGCGGGGATTAATCAAACCTTCTGTGATTTTTATTCTTCCTTATATCAATCAGAGTCTCCTCGAGACTCTAAATATATGAATGATTTTTTAGATAACCTAGACTTCCCTGAGATTTCACAGGATATGTCTTCTATATTAGATACTCCCATTACCACTGATGAGATTAAGAATGTTATTTTCTCTATGAATTTGGGGAAAGCTCCTGGCCCTGATGGGTTTACCGTAGAATTTTATAAATGTTTTGCACCTTCATTAATCCCTTGGTTCTGTAGGGTTTTCGAGGCTTCATTAAAATTTGGTAAACTTCCCGAATCTTTCAATAGAGCGTCAATCTCTCTAATATTAAAGAAAGATAAAGATCCTGCTCAATGTGCATCTTATAGACCAATATCTTTATTAAATGTTGATTCTAAAGTTTTTTCTAAATTATTAGCAAACAGATTAGAAAAAGTACTTCCTTTTATTATTTCGGAAGACCAAACGGGTTTTATTAAAGGCCGTTACTCTTTTTATAATATTCGCACACTGTTAAATATTGTTTATACCCCCTCACAAAATGTTCCTGAGTGTGTTATCTCTTTAGATGCTGAGAAAGCTTTTGATAGAGTAGAATGGCCTTACTTATTTAAGGTGCTTGAAATGTTTAATTTTAGCTCGAAATTTATATCCTGGATTAAACTGTTATATCATTCTCATGTGGCCTCGGTCCGTACTAACTCTCTAAGCTCACATTTTTTCCCACTTTTTCGAGGCACTCGACAAAGTTGTCCTTTTAGTCCTTTATTATTTGATATTGCATTAGAACCTCTTGCAATTGCCATTCGAGAATCTCCAAATATTACTGGGATAACTCGGGGGTTAAAGTCCCATAAAATATCACTCTATGCTGATGACTTACTTTTATATATTTCTAATCCTCAAAAATCTATCCCTGCTGTTTTAGAGTTATTAGCACAATTTAGTCTCTTTTCAGATTATAAATTAAATCTTAGTAAGAGTGAACTTTTCCCGATTAATAAACAACTTCCCTTATATCATAACTTTCCATTTAAATTGATTAATAATTATTTTTCATATTTTGGGATTAAAATTACTTGTAAATACAAAGATTTATTTAAAATTAACTTTTTACCCTTAATTGACCATATTACTCAACTTTCATCTAAATGGTTTCCTTATATTTAACTTTGATTGGTCGTATTAATGCAGTTAAGATGTTTTTTTTGCCAAAATTTCTATATATATTTCAGGCATTACCAATCTTTATTCCAAAATCTTTTTTTGATAAAGTTGACTCAAAAATTTCTTCATTTATTTGGCAAAATAAAAACCCGAGACTGGGTAAAATACATTTACAGAAAGCTAAGAGAGATGGAGGTTTAGCATTACCTAACTTTAGATTTTATTATTGGGCAATTAATATTTGACATATGAAATTTTGGTTACTTGACCAGGATATACTATCCATTCCTAAATGGGTAGCATTGGAATTACAATCTGTTCAGGGCTATACACTTGGCTCTATTTTAGGTTCCTCTCTTCCTTTTGATTTGAAACGCCTCAAACAGGTATCTAACCCGATAGTTAAATATACCTTACGTATTTGGTTTCAATTCAGAAAATTTTTTGATCTTAACCAATTTGGGCTAGTGATTCCTATTTTAGGTAACATATTTTTTCCTCCCTCTTTTACGGATCGTGCTTTTCAAATTTGGAAGATTAAGGGTATTTCACGGTTTTTGGATTTATTTTTGGATGGTTCCCTTATGTCTTTTGAACAATTACCTAATAAATATAATTTATCAAGAATACATTTTTTTTAGATATCTACAAGTTAGAAATTTCCCAAGTACTATACTTTCTTCCTTTCCAATGCTTCCTCCTACATACATTTTAGATACAAAAATTAACCTTAATCCATGTCAGAAAGGTGCATCGGCTATGATTTATAACATTATTATGAAACTTAGGAAAGCTCCATTTGATAAGATTAGGGTAGATTGGGAACAGGAATTGGGGTCTATCATTTCCGTGGATGACTGGGGGCAGATTTTACAATTAGTCAATACTTCCTCTATTTGTGCTAAACATTCCCTAATTCAATTTAAAGTTGTTCATAGAACACATATGTCCAAAGATAAATTAGCTTGCTTTTATTCTCATATTAATCCTTTTTGTGATAGATATCCGGGGCAGATAGCCTCTTTAACTCATATGTTCTGGTCTTGTCCTACTCTGGAAACTTTTTGGAGAGACATTTTTAATATTATCTCCAAGGTATTGAATATAGATATCTCTCCTCACCCTATTACTGCTATCTTTGGACTATCTAAAATTTCCAGTAATCTTTCTCCTTCAGCCCGTAGAATGATTGCATTTCTTACTTTAATGGCGAAAAGATGTATCTTACAACATTGGAAAGAGCTTAATGCTCCAACTACCTTTTTTTGGTTTTCTCAGACGATATTATGCTTGAATTTGGAGAAAATTAGAAGCAATCTTTATGATTCCTCACTTAAATTTGAACAGACCTGGAGATCTTTTATTCAATATTTTCATTTAATGTAATTTTTTTTTCTCCTCTTTTTTTGCTCCATATTTATATACCCTTCTTGTTTTTTTTACTGTTTTTAATGGAGGTCGGGATTGAGGACGTGATTTTAAGTTTTTTAACTCTGCTTGGTTCCAAGTTAGCCCATTGCTTTGCTTCCCTTTTAATTTAGTTGCACGGTGGGTTTTTTTTGGTTTTTTTTTCCCTTTTCTCTATTGGTATATATATATAAAATTAGTATACTATTATGTTACCTTAGTATGTAATGTTTAAATTACATTGTTTGTATCATTTTTTTTTGTATTAATATCTCCTGTAATTTTATTATATTCTAACAATGTATTAGTGCCTTTATGGCTTACCTTTTTGTATACTTATTCAATAAAAAGGTTCAAAAAGAAAGAAAGAAAAGTTCCATGCGGAAGGTTAGTTAGGAAGGCTCAATCCTTAGGTATTAATATTGAAGTAGTAAAATAGATTCAACAGTGGCTGGATGGGAGATGCCAGAGAGTAGTGGTGGATAACTGTTTGTCAGGTTGGAGGCCGGTGACTAATGGTGTCCCTCAGGGATCTGTATTGGGTCCAATATTGTTTGTCATACACATTAATGATCTGGATGATGGGGTGGGAAATTGGATTAGTAAGTATGCAGATGATATTAAGATAGGTGGCGTTGTGGATAATGAAGTAGGCTTTCAAATCTTGCAGATAGATTTAGGCCAGTTAGAAGAATGGGCTGAAAGATGGCAGATGGAGTTTAATGCTGATAAGTGCCAGGTGTTACATTTTGGTAGGACTAATCAAAATAGGACATACATGGTAAATGATAGGGCATTGAAGAATGCAGTAGAACCAGAGGGATCTAGGAATAATGGTGCATAGTTCCCTGAAGATGGAATCTCATGTGGATAGGGTGGTGAAGAAAGCTTTTGGTATGCTGGCCTGTATAAATCAAACCATTGCGTATAGGAGTTGGGATGTAATGTTAAAATTGAACAAGGCATTGGTAAGGTCAAATTTGGAGTATTGTGTATAGTTCTGGTCACCGAATTATAGAAAAGATGTCAACAAAATAGAGAGAGTACAGAGAAGATTTACTAGTATGTTACCTGGGTTTCATCACCTAAGTTACAGAGAAAGGTTGAACAAGTTGGGTCTTTATTGTGTGGAACATAGAAGGTTGATGGGAGGACTTGATAGAGGTATTTATAATTATGAGGGGGATAGATAGAGTTGACGTGGATAGGCTTTTTCCATTGAGAGTAGGGGAGATTCAAACAAGAGGACATGAGTTGAGAATTAGGGGGCAAAAGTTTAGGGGTAACACGAGGGGGAACTTCTTTACTCAGAGACTGGTAGCTGTGTGGAACGAGCTTCCAGTAGAAGTGGTAGAAAAAGGTTTGATATTGTCATTTAAAGTAAAATTGGATAGCTACATGGACAGGAGAGGAGTGGAGGGTTATGGGCTGAGTGCAGGTTGGTGGGACTAGGTGAGAGTAAGTGTTTGGCACAAACTAGAAGGGCCGAGATGGCCTGTTTCCGTGCTGTAATTGTTATATGGTTATATAAAGGGCCTTGGGAATCTTTGTGCAGAATTCCTTGAACTGTTTGATGGTTCTGGGCCTGTACTCACTGTAGTTTAGAAGAATGTGGGGAGACCTTATTGAAGCCTACTGAATTTTGCAAGGCCTATATGGAGTGGAAGAAGAAAGCCCTTAACTCTGAGTGGATTCATCGGGATGCCGTCATGATAGCATTTTTTTAGCAGGCTTTCTTATTTTTACGAGGCCAAGTTGCTAAACTCAATGCTCAACCCAGCACAGATGGAAAATGTGCAAGGGAGCCGGCTGGATTCGAACTCAGGAGCTTTTGCACCAAAGTCCGGCGCTGATGCCTCTACGCCACCAGCAGCTCATGGAGTGGACATGGAGAGAATGATTAATGTGGAGGGGGGCAGGGCTAGTCTAGGACCAGAGGGCATAGCATCAATATAGATGGATGACCTTTTAGAAAAGAGATGAGGAGGAATTTCTTTAGCCAGAGCGTGATGAATCTGTGGAATTCATTGCCACAGATGGGTATGGAGGTCAAGTCATTGGGTATACTTAAAGCAGAGGTTGATATGTACTTAATTAGTAAAGATGTCAAAGGTTACAGGCAGAAGGCTGGAGAATGGGTTTGAGAGGTGAAGCAGACTTGATGGGCCAAATGGGCTAATTCTGCTCCCATATCTCATGGGCTTAATATAGACCTTTCCTGAACTGTGTCTTAAGTGGCAGGGATACACTTTTAACAATAGGCTAATAGCAGCAACAGTCATTTGTTGTCTTTCCCCCGTGTAGTTTCAATGAGACAGAAAAAGAATGTTCCACACGCACATTATTGGTTTCACTTGCCACAAAATATCTGTTGGATGTTAAACTGTGTACAGAATTTATTTAGCAAAGGTTGTTTCACATTTTGGTTTACCCTTAATTATGCCATCCATAATTTCATAACCCCAGAATGTTCCCCAACAGTACAGTCTATGCTGCTGCAATAATACTGAGCAATCTAACTTGCAACTTGTTTAATTTTAATTTTTTGGACCTTTCAATATCACCAATAACTTAGTGGAAGATAGACTTCTAGTTGACTAGCACCTCTGCACGTTTTGAGACAGATAATTCCTAACTCAAAGTTCAAAGTAAAATTTATTATCAGAGTAGGTACACGTCATCACATACAACCTTGAGATTCTTTTTGCTGTGGTATACGCAGTACATTTATAGAATAGTAACTGTAAATGGTCAATAGTCAATAAAAAATTAAAACATAGAAGACAACGAACTGTGCAAATGCAAATATTAATAAATAGCAATAAATAATGAACATGAAATAACAAGAGTCCTTAAAGTGAGATTATTGGTTGTAGGAACATCCCAATAGATGAATGTAGTTATCCTCCTTTGTTCAAGAGCCTGATCGTTGAGGGGAAGTAACTGTTCCTGAACTTGGTGATGTGAGTCCTGAGGCAGTTGTACCTTCTACATGATGGCAGCAGTGAGAAAAGAGTATGGCCTGGGTGGTGAAAATCTTTGATGATGGATGCTACCTTCCTACCACTGCATTTCATGTAGAGGTGCTCAATGGCTGGGAGGGCTTTACCCTGAATCCACTACCTTTTGTAGGATTTTCCCTCAAAGCAATTTTTCCCAATTCTCAGCATTGGTTCAGTGGCTTTGATGTTGGTTGACTTTGTTTTAGCATGCTGGACTATCCAAGCCCAATGTGGATTTTTCCTCTAGTCCTTTCTCTCTTAACTAAATGATACCATGTCAATTTCTCCAAGAAACAGCAGCAAAAATTTATGATATAGGAACATAAGAAATAAAAGCAGGAGTTGGCTCATTTGGCAATTGAGTCTCTACAATTCTCTTGCGAGGAAAATTTCAATGATTGCCCTGTTAATGTAGAAATTTCTTTTCAACTTTGTACTGAATGGCTAACCTCTTATTCTGTAATTATAACTTTCGATTCTAGACACTTCAGCCAAATCCAGGAAGATGACTGCTTACTGCGTGAGTGCATTTTGGACCTTCTAAAATAGATTGTCGTTTAGTTTGAGGCTTTCACTCATGGTTTCAGTTTCTAACTCTTGGCCCACTTCAGTGTGCATTTTAGTCATGTTGGCCCCATGTTCCTGTATTCTGCTACCACTAAATTTGAGTTCCCTGTCCAATTGCTCTTCAGTCTGTAATTATTCCCCACCAGACTTCCTAACAGGTTTGATTGACAGTTTTGCTCCAGAAGAAGGGTTTCAATGCCTTCTTTGAGTGCTTGAATCTTAAGGTCTTTATTGAAATTCTTAAAGAGAATTGAGAAACCATGGCCCTCGATTCCCATCTTTCTTTGGGAACTGATCTCTTCAAGCACCAACATTGACTACTTCCTTGTAAAAGTTCATTTTGAAAAATGAGTATCTTTTCTTCAAGATCTACATTAGTTTGCATATTGTCTTGCTCTTGCCGGTCCATGCAGGGTTTCCATCATGGTGTTGGCTGATGAGTTTACTTCTGATCTTCTCAAGCATTTTACATCCCACTGGTTTCTGAACATAAGAAGGTAAGAAATAGGAGCAGGAGTCGGCCACCTGGCCCATTGAGCCTACTCCGCTATTCAATAAGATCACAGCTGATTTGACTATGGACTCATCTCCACCTATCTGCCTTTTCCCCATAACCCTTAATTCCCCTACTATGCAAAAATCTATCCAATCTTGTCTTAAATATATTTACCGAGGTCACGTCCACTGCTTCATTGGGCAGAGAATTCCACAGATTCACCACTCTTTGGGAAAAGCAGTTCCTCCTCATCTCTGTCCTAGATCTGCTCCTCTGAATCTTGAGGCTTGTCTCCTAGTTCTAGTCTCACCTACCAGTGGAAACAACTTTCCTGCCTCTATCTTATCTATCCTTTTCATAATTTTATATATTTCTATAAGATCTCCTCTCATCTTTCTGAATTCCAGTGAGTACAGTCCCAGGTCACTCAATCTCTCCTCATTGTCTAACCCCTTCGTCTCTGAAATCAACCTGGTGAAGCTCCTCTGCATCGCCTCTAAAGTCAGTATATCCTTCCTCAAGTAAAGAGACCAGAACTAGACACAGTACTCCAGGTGCGGCCTCACCAGTACCCTGGACATTTGCAGCATAACCTCCCTCTCTTAAATCTAATCCCTTTAGTAATGAAGGCCAACATTCCATTTGCCTTCTTGATAGCCTGCTGTACCTGCAAACCAACCTTCTGCTATTCTTGCACAAGCATTCCCTAGTCCCTCTGTACAGCAGCATGCTGCAATCTTTTACCATTTCAATAGCAATCCGCTCTTCCATTTTTCCTTCCAAATTGGATGACCTTGCATTTACCAACATTGTATTCCATCTGCCAGACCCTTGCCCACTCACTTAACCTATCTGTATCTCTCTGCAGACTCTCTGTATCCTCTGCACAACTCACCTCTTACCTGCAATTCATTGGCCAGGGCAGGGTCATAGCACATCATTTTGGAAGAAAAGAGAGTCGATATTTTGCCCTACGTCTTCTTCCACCTGGGTGTGAAACTTGAAAGCTGCCCCAAGTACTTTGATGTAATCTTACCCAATGCAGCCAGATTCTGGATCTCGCCTTGAAAACATGACTCAACTATCACATTATATTTTGTACATGCTAATACATGGATTCCGGTCAGTACTAATTGACCAATGTTCTGCCTGGTAATACAGTACATTGCTCCATCACTGTGCAAAATACATTGCAGCAGTCCTATGTTTAATTTCAATGTTTGATTTAAATTCACTTCTACTCATCTGTGGTTTAATACCATTGTCCTGATTTACTTATAAAGTAGTTGAGGCACTCTTTAGTATTTGTTTCCCTGTTGGATTCAATGTTTGCTATTTCCAGGATGTTTTATTTTGTTGTAACAATGGGTTGATTTGAATGGACAAACTGGGACTGCATGACTTACCTGGTATCACAAGCAGCATCTTCTGCCTATTGCAATCACGTAGGTTTTCCACTTTATAGGTCCGCATGGTTTCTGATTGCTTGCCAAAACTGCCTTGGACTTCCATTTAACCAGGTTTCAATAAAGAGTACACATCTAATGTTGCTATTTCACATTGTACAGTGTTCTCTTACCTCCATCTTAAGCAGACTAAATGTAATCCTTTCCATCTCAACTGCAAACTTTATTGAAAATAATGTATAGAGTATTGATGATTTTGCTTCTTCTATGCCCATGGGGTAAACCACATATTCATCTTCCCTCAACATTGAATCCAGGAATATTTCAAAATTTTAACATCTCACCAGATCTTTTACATTCTCAATGTAATTGCCAGTTGTCTCCTCTGGCATTGAATGTGTAATGTATGGATCCATTTCTTTTAGAGCAATAATCCCTCACCCCTGAGCACTACATATTGAACTGTTGTCTGCACCTGAACATTGTTCTCTCTCTACATTGCAACGTGAATACACTAGTTAAAGCCATCTCCTGTATGCATGCTTTTATTTCATTGATATATAGTTGTGCACAGACACAGCAAAATGGTGACGAGTACGAACCTGAATGTCAGAAAATATCACGAACTACTGCCGATGACGCTACATTGATTGGCCTAATCTCAAACAATATTGAGGTGGCCTACAGGGAAGAAGCCATCTCTCTGACAACCTCTTCCTCAGCGTCGTAAAAACAAAGGAGCTGGTTGTGGATTACAGGAGGAATGGAGATGAGTTAACCCCTATTGACATTAATGAATCTGGGGTTGAGAGAGTAAGCAGCTTTAAGTTCCTTGGCATCCACATCACTGAGGACCTCACATGGTCTGTACATACCAGCTTTGTGGTGAAAAAGGCACAACAATGCCTCTTTCACCTCAGATGGTTGAGGGAGTTTGGTATGGGCCCCCAGATCCCAAGAACTTTCTACAGGGGCACAATTGAGATCATCCTGACTGACTTCATCACTGCCTGGTATGGGAACTGTACCTCCCTTAATCGCAGGATTCTGTGGAGTGTGGTGCAGACAGCCCAGCACATCTGTAGTTGTGAACTTCCCATGATTCAGGACATTTACAAAGACAGGTGTGTAAAAAGGGCCATAGGATCATTGGGCACCTGAGTCACCCTACCCACAATCTATTCCAGCTGCTACTATCCAGGAAACAGTACCACAGCATAAAATTCAGGACCAGTCGGCTCCGGGACAGCTGCTTCCACCAGTCCATCAGACTGATTAACTCACGCTGATTTGAGTGTATTTCTATGTTACATCGACTGTACTATTTATTATAAATTACTATGATTGCACATCTAGACAGAGGAGTAATGTAAAGATTTTTACTCCTCATGTTTGTGAAGGATGTAAGAAATAAACTGCATTCACAACACGCTGGAGGAACTCAGCAGGTCGGGCAGCATCCGTGGAAGAGATCAGTCGACGTTTCAGGCCGGAACCCTTCGTCAGGACCAAAACATCAACCGATCTTTTCCACAGATGCTACCCGACCTGCTGAGTTCCTCCAGCGTGTTGTGAGTGTTGCGTTGACCCCAGCATCTGAGATTATTTTGTGTTTAAAATAAACTGCATTGACAGTTACAGGATGAAACAGCAAGAGTTAAACAGCATGAGAAGGCCGTCACAGCCACTAACAAATGAGTACAGGCCATAGTAACTGTGAAAGATGTGCTGAATTTAAAGTGAAGATAACGTGTTGATGGTTGATGAATTTGATAGTGTTAATGAAGGTTGGGAGTTGTATATCGAGAGGGTTGAACTGTATTGTAACATGAACAACGAGGATGTGCAAAAGAAAGCCTCTGCACTTCTTAGTTTAATAGGCCCAAGAACGTACAGTCTCCAATGCAACCTAGTAACTCCTGCAAAAAAAGCAGCAAGATGTTCAATGAAATTGTTACAATTTTACAAAATCACTTGAGCCCTAATCTGCTGACAATAGCTGAGTGATTCAGACTTTACTAAAGGAACCAGTCAAAAGATGAAAACCTTTCTGAACTACATCGCAGAACTACGCAAACTTTCCCAGTACTGTGACTTTAGAGATGAACTTTCTGATGCATTAAGGGACAGGCTTGTATGTGGCATGCATTGTCAAAGCACTCAAACAAGGCAACTATCCAAAAGAGACCTAACCTTAGAGCAGGTATTGACCATTGCTCTATCATTAGAGACTGCAAAGGATGTAGCAGAACCACAGAAAGGGTGGTTAGAATGTGAAATGCACAAAATGTCCCCAAATGGTACAAAAAGCCAAAAATTTTATTGATGTGGCAAATCCTCTCATGATACAAACGCCTGTTGGTTCAAAGAAAAAGTCTGTAGAAAGTGACACAGATAAGGTCACATAGAGAGAATGTGCAAGGCAGACAAAAAGCACAACCAAGTGAAGAGTCTCAAACACAAAACTAAGTAAATCCATATACTTACCGAAGGTAAAACAGAATCAGACACCAGAGAGTCTGACAAAAGTGAAATGTCATGCTGAGAACTTCAAAATATAAGTGAAGCAGATTGCAATATAATATGGATCACATTAGATGTGTCTGGTGTGAAACTAAAGATGGAGATGGATACAGGGTCAGCTTTGTCCATAATTCCCGAGGCTGACTACAACAGACTATTTTCTAAGATACCTTTAGAGAAGATCTCAGTGATGCTAAAGACTTATACAGATGAAAAAGTGTCTCCCAAGGCAAACTAGAAGTAAATGTAATGTGTGGAGGCCAAGCACAACAGTTAGAACTTTATTTATTGTAAAGTGGAGGGCCAGCACTTTTTGGACGTGAATGGTTGAGAAAAATCCAACTAGACCAGAGCTCAATCAAAGCTCTCAGTGTGACATCAGCAGACAATGGCAGCCCGAATGGTAGCATTAACCAGAGACTGGCACAGCTGCTTAACACTAATGAGGTGTTTAACAAGGGGATTGGTAAACTCAAAGGCATAAAGGCCAGAATTGAATTGAATGAAGCAGTAACACCAAGATTCCATAAAGCGTGTCCAGTGCCTTATGCACTATGTCCTGAAGTGGATGCTAAACTGCAGAGCTTGGAGGCATCTAGAATTTTCTCCAAGGTTGAGTGGAGCGACTGGGCAACTCCTATTGTCCTGATGATTAAGCAAGGGAAGGCCAGAGCCATTCACATATGTAGGGATTTCAAGATGAGCACCAGCCCATGCTGTGTACATTGCAGTATCCCCTGCCACGAATAGAAGACATTTTTGTATCTTTGGCAGGTGGGGAGAGGTCTTCGAAGATTGCCTTTTCACAAGCCTATCTGCAAATGGAGATTGAGGAGTCAAGCCGTAAGTTCCTCTCAGTCAACATTCACAAAAGACTGTTCTAGTATCATCGTCTCGTCTTTGGCGTCGCATCAGCTCCAGCACTTTGGCAAAGGGCAATGGACCAAGTGCTCCAAGATATCCCAGGAAAACAATGTTACCTTGATGACATCATCGTGACAGGCAAAAATGATGAAGAGCACCTCCAGAACCTTGGTAAAGTGCTTACCAGGCTGAGTGAGTATGATCTGCGCACAAAGAGAGAGAAATGTGAGTTTTCCAAGAATAAAATCTCATATTGTGGACATGTTATTGACAAGTATGGCTTACATAAGTCACAAGAGAAGAATGTAGCAGAGCTACAGGCACCCAAACTGGAAAATGTGTCACAACTCAGGTCATACTTGGGCTGTGTAAACTACTACCACTGGTTTCTCCCAAACATGGCTACAGAGCTGCATCCATTGAATGCACTGTTACAGACAGGAGCAAAGTGGGAATGGTCAGAAAGATGTGAAAAACCATTCAAGGACACAAGGAGAATAATAACATCTGATGAACTGGTAACCTATTATGACCCATCCCTGCCCATCAGACTGACCTGTGATGCATCCCCTTATGGCATTGAAGCCACTTTGTCACACATTATGAAAGATGGATCTGAACGCCTGATTGCATTTGCTTCAAGATCACTGATAGGTGCAGAACACACTACGCTTCGATTGACTGAGAGATCCTTAGTCTAGTATGGAGATTAAAGAAGTTCCACCACTACCTCTGTGGACAAAAGATTAGGTTAGTGACAGATCACCAGCCCCTTGTGTCCATTTTCAATCCCAGGAAGGGAATTCCAGTGATGACTGCTACCCGGTTACAAGGTTGTGCACTATTCCTAGGAGCCCACTCTTACGACAGAGCACAAGGTTACCAAACAGCACAGCAATGCTGATGGCTTGTCACACCTTCCACAATTGGCAACTGAAGAAGAAAAGTCTTCATAGTGTGACCCAGCCGAAGTGTTCCACACAGCATTGGTGGACCAGTTGCCGGTAACAAATTCTGAAGTACAAGGGGAAAGAAGGAATGATCTGACATTGTCAAAAGTCCATGAAATCACCATGCAAGGTGACGATGAGCGGGTGGACAGGAGTGAGACATGCCAACTAGTGGAGTGGTATTGCACCAGCAACAATCTGGCACTCAGCATCAGTAAGACAAAAGAGCTGATTGCGGACTTACAGAAGGGTAAGACAAAGGAACACATACCAATTCTCATAGAGGGATCAGAAGTGGAGAGAGTGAGCAGTTTCAAATTCCTGGGTGTCAAGATCTCTGAGGATCTAACCTTGTCCCAACATATCGATGCAGTTATAAAGAAGGCAAGACAGTGGCTATACTTCATTAGGAGTTTGAAGAGATTTGGTATGTCAACAAATACACTCAAAAACGTCTATAGATATACCGTGGAGAGCATTCTGACAGGCTGCATCACTGTCTGGTATGGGGGGGCTACTGCACAGGACCAAAAGAAGCTGCAGAGGGTTGTAAATTTAGTCAGTTCCATCTTGAATACTAGCCTACAAAGTACCTAGGACATCTTCAAGGAGCAGTGTCTCAGAAAGGCAGTGTCCATTATTAAGGACCTTCAGCACTCAGGGTATGTTGTTTTCTCGCTGTTGCCATTAGGAAGGAGGTACAGAAGCCCAAAGGCACACACTCAGCAATTCAGGAACAGCTTCTTCCCCTCTGCCGTCCAATTCCTAAATGGACATTGAACCCTTGGACACTACCTCACTTTTTAAATATATAGTATTTCTATTTTTTGCGCAATTTTTAATCTATTCAATATACGTTCACTGTAATTTAGTTATTTAGGTATTATTATTACTATTTTATTTTGATTTCTTTTCTTCTCTATTATGTATTGCATTGAACTGCGGCTACTAAGTTAACAAATTTCATGTCACATGCCAGTGGTAATAAACTTGATTCTGATTCTGAGGATGGCCAACTCATGGTAAATCTATGTTTCTGGACATCTCAGTGAGATGAGACCAACTGTCCGTATATCAAAGAATGCTGATGTGTGGATCTCGTGTTGTGGTTCCCTCTAAACAGTGCACCAGGGTGTTAGAAAATCTGCATGAAGATCACCTGTGTACAGTCAAGATGAAGAGTCTTGCCCTGAGCTATTTGTGGTGATCAAGAATAAATAAACAGATTGAAGACTTGGCCAAAAGCTGTTTGGGATGAGAAAAAGTTCAAAATGCACTTCCTCTGACACCATTACAACTTTGGGGCTGGCCATCATCACCATGGCAAAGAATACGTATTGACTTCGCTGGGCCATTCATGGACTCCATGTTCTTGATTGCTGTGGATGCTCATTCTAAATGGCCGGAGGTTATATGAATGAAATCAACCACCTTGGCAAAGATTGTCTCTGTTCTCAGGAGAATCTTCACCAGAAACGGCCGACCAGAACAAATTGTGAGTGACAACAGACCACAATACACATCGGAAGAATTCCACCTGTTCTTGAAGAAAAATGGCATCAGACATTTCAAGTCAGCTCCTCACCACCCAACAATGAATGGATTGGCTGAAAGGTTGATCCAAAAAAGTGATGGACAAGGAGGACATTTCTCTACAGCACAAGAAGGACAACTTCCTTCTTGTGTATCAGAACTCTGTTTGTGCAACAGCAAATCAACCACCTGCAATCCTGTTCATGAATAGGAATCTGAGATCTCGTATAGACCTCCTGAAACCAGATCTACGGAGGGAAGTGCAGAATAAACAGTTTAGCCAGTTAGTTGCCAAGTAAATCAGTAAGGAACTTAGAGGTTGGACAGGAATTCCTAGCATGCGATTACTGAGAAGACAAGTGTTCACCCAGTAGGATAGCTACAAGAACTGGACCATTGACGCACACAGTGGATGTTGGAGATCAGACATGGGGACGTCATGTGGACCAGATACTGGATGCTCAACCGAGGAACACACCTGAGTTGACTGCATCCAACAAGATGGACACATTACAGTCTCCGTACTTCTTTCTCAGTGATGATGTCACTGACAGCAACATGACACCATAAACCGAAAATGTTGTCTTAGACAAGACACCTGCCAAACCTGATGCCACTCCTCAGGTCCAGAGGCGCTATCCAGAAAGAAATAGAGTGCCACCCAAAAGACTGAATCTTTAGAACTGTGAAGTTAGTTATGGGCTGTTATTGTGAAAGCATGTTTATGTGGAATATGGGTTTATGAAAGGGAAATTGAAAGTTTTGTACATATGAATCTAAAGGGGGAGGAAGTATAATGTATGGATCTATTTCTTTTAGAGCAATGCCACCCCCTTAGCACTATGTATTGATCTGTTGTCTACACATGTGCATTGTTTTCTCTCTCTCTCTCATTGTAATATGGATACACCAGTTAAAGCCATCTCCCGAGTGTGTGCTTTTATTTAATTGATATGCAGTTGTGCACAGACACAACAGAATGATATCACTGGACGACAAATTTTATCGAAAGTGTTGCTTCCTCAGAATTTTGTTTCGCTTATGATAAATTGCTTGAAGCTGAACACAAATATAATTTTAGACTACTTGCATCACACAGGAATTTGGAGAAACAAGAAATTAATTTTTGTTGTATTTAATGCACTTAATTGCATAACAGTATTGACGCTTTGCAATAGTTCAACTAAGCTAAAAATGTTTTGCTAATGATTTTAATTTGTACTCGGTGTCTGAGGCTTAAGTGTTCAGCAATAATCAGCCAGCATTAATGGATTTCAGTTGCCATGTTAGCGTTTCTCAATGACCACAACGTCTAGGTGAAAACTTTAACCATGCTCGTCACTGGCAACGCCAAGATTTGCAGGGAAGAGTCTAAATGGGAATGCAGAAAATTGTATTCAAACAATCTAGATTAATGCAGAATGCAGAATATTTAGTAACATGTTGAGTTTAATGGTTTTGTAAGCATGGAGCATGTGGTGAACTAGCTGTACATAATTTGGTGCTCTGCAGTTAGAACATAGAACATAGAAATCTACAGCACATTACAGGTCCTTTAGCCCACAATGTTGTGCCAGCCTGGTAACCTATTCTAGAAACTGTCTAGAATCTCCCTACTGCATAGCCCTCTATTGTTCTAAGCTCCATGTACCTATCTAAGAGTCTCTTAAAAGGCTCTATTGTATCCGCTTCCACCACTGTCGCCGGCAGTATGTTCCATGCATTCACTACTCTCTGCATAAAAAACTTACCCCTAACATCTCCTCTGTACCTACTTCCAAGCACCTTCAAACTGTGCCTTCTCATGCTAGCCACTTCAGCCCTGGGAAAAAGCCTCTGACTATCCACACGATCAATGCCTCTCATCTTATACATATCTATCAGGTCACCTCTCATCCTCCATCGCTCCAAGGAGAAAAGGCTGAGTTCACTTAACCTATTTTCATAAGGCATGCTCTCCAATCCAGGCAACATCCTTTTAAATCTCCTCTGCACTGTCTCTATAGTATCCATATCATTCCTGCAGTGAGGTGAACAGAACTCAACACAGTACTTCAAGTGGGGTCTGACCAAGGTCTTATATAGCTGTAACATTACCTCACGACTCTTGAACTCAATCCCATGTTTGATGAATGCCAATGCATTGTATGCCTTCTTAACAACACTGTAAACCTGCACAGCAGCTTTGAGTGTCCAATGGACATGGATCCCAAGATCTCTCTGATCCTCCACAATGCCAAGAGTCTTACCATTAATACTATATGTTGATTTCAAATTTGACCTATCAAATGAATCATACTTACCACGGTTGAACTCCATCTGCCACTTCTCAGCCCACTTCTGCATCCTGTCGATGTCCCACTGTTACCTTTGACAGCCCTCCAGGCTATCAACCTTTGTGTCATCAGCAAACTTACTAATCCACCCTTCTACTTCCTCATCCAGGTCATTTATAAAAATCACAAAGAGCAGGGGTCTCAGAACAGATCCCTGTGGAACGCCACTTTTCAATGACCTCCATGCAGAATATGAACCATCTACAACCACCCTTTGCCTTCTGTGGGCAAGCCAGTTCTGGATCCACAAAGCAAGGTCTCCTTGGATCTCATGCCTCCTTTTCTTTCTGAATGAGCCTCATATGGGGAACCTTATCAAATGCCTTACTGAAATCCATATACACTACATCCACTCATCGATGTGTTTTATTACATCCTGTAAGAATTCATTCAGGCTCGTAAGGCACAACCTGACCTTGACAAAACCATGGGTGACCATCCTTAATCAGAAATCCAAATGCTCATAAATCCTGTCTCTCAGGATCTTCTCTAACAATTTTCCCACCTCTGACTTAAGACTCACTGGTCTATAATTTCTTGGGTTATCTCTACTCCCTTTCTTGAACAAGGGAACAATGTTTGCAAACTTCCAATCCTCTGGTACTTCTCCTGTCCCTATTGATGATGCAAACATCATTGCCAGAGGCTCAGCAATCTCCTCCCTCGCTTCCCAGAGCAGCCTGGGATATATCTCATCTGGACCCAGTGACTTATCTAACTTAATGCTTTACAAAAGCTCCAGCACATCCTCTTTCTTAAAGTCTATATGCTCAAGCATTTCAGTCCACTGTAAGTCATCCCTACAATTGCCAAGGTCCTTTTCCGTAGTGAATACTGAAGCAAAGTATTCATTAAGTACCTCCATTACCTCCTCCGACTCCATGTACATGTTTCCACTCTCACTCCTGATTGGTCCTGTTCTCACATGACTCATCCTCTTGCTCTTCACATACTTGTAGAATGTCTTGGGCGTTTTCCTTAATCCAGCTCACCAAGACCTTCTCATGGCCCCTTCTAGTTCTCCTAATTTCATTCTTCAGCTCTTTCCTGGAAACCTTGTAACTTTTGAGAGCTTTAACAGTACCTAGTTTCATAAACCTTTCGTAAGCATTACTTTTGTTCTTAATTGGTTTTTCCACATTCTTTGTACACCATCCTTTCCCTGCCTCAATGGAATATACCTATGCAGAACGCCATGCAAATGTTCCCTGAATATTTGCAACATTTCTGTTGTTCATTTCCTTGAGAACATCTGCTTCAAAGTTATGCTTCCAAGTTCCTGCCTAATAGCATCATATTTCCCCTTACCCCAATTAAAAGTTTTTCCCAAATTGTCTGCTCCCATCTCCCTTCAGCACTATGGCAAAGGAGATGGAGTTGCGATCACTGCCTCGAAAAATGTTCTCCCACTGAGAGATCTGCCACCTGACCAGGTTCATTTCCCAGTACCAGATCAAGTACAGCTTCTCCACTAGTTGGCTTATCTACATATTGTGTCTGGAAACCTTCCCGAACACACTTAACAAACTCCATTCCATCTAAACCCCTTGCTCATTATTATGATGCCAGTCAATATTAGGAAAGTTAAAACGTCCCATCATAACAACCCTATTATTAATGCACCATTTCAGAATCTGCCTTTCTATCTGCTCCTTGATGTCCCTGTTACTATTGGGTGGTCTATAAAAAACACCCAGTAGAGTTATTTCCCCCTTCCCGTTTCTGACTTCCACCCACACTGACTCAGTAGATAATCCCTCCATGACTTCCTCCTTTTCTGCAGCCGTGACACTATCCCTGATTAGCAATGCCACAGTCCCACCTCTTCTGCCTCCCTCTCTGTCCTGTTTGAAACATCTAAAGCCTGGCGCACTCAGCAGCCAGTCCTACTCCAGAGACATCCAAGTCTCTGTAATGGCCACAACGTCATAGTTCCACATTTTGATCCATGCTGTAAGTTCATCTGCCTTACTTATGATACTGCTTGTATTAAAATAGACACATCTCAAACCATCAGGCTGAGTGCATCTTTGTTCTATCATCTGCCTATCCTTCCTCACAAACTCCCTATAAACTGTCTCTATAGGGAGGCAGCTTACCGCGCCAGCTGCCCCATCCTCTGCCTCTTCACTTTAGTTCCCCCCCTGCAAATCTAGTTTAAACCCTCCCCGATAGTATTAGCAAACCTCCCCTCCAGGATATTGGTCCCTCTCGATTTCAAGTGCAATCCGTCCTTCATGTACAGGTCACACCTGCTCCAGAAGTGGTCCCAGTGATCCAGAAATATGAATCCCTGCCACCTGCTGCAATTCTTCAGCCACACATTTATCTGCTGCCTCACTCTATTCCTATGCTCACTGTTGTGTGGCATAGGCAGCAATCCCGAGATTACTACTCTCTAGTTCCTGTTACTCAGCTTCCTTTCTAACTCCCTGTCTTCAGGACCTCCTCCCTTGTTCTACCTATGTTGCTGGTACCAATATGTAGCACTACCTCTGGCTGTTCACCCTCCCTTCTCAAGATATTGTGGATGCTTTCAGAAACATCACGAACCCTGGCATCTGGGAGTGCAAACTACCACTCATGTTTCTTTTTGTGCCTATCTGTCCCCCTAACTATAGATTGCCCTATTCCTGCTGCCATCCTCTTCCGTTCCCGACCCTTCTGAGCCACAGGGCCAGACTCAGTGCCAGAGGAACGGCCACTGTTGCTGTGGAATGTCATGCAGAGGCTCTCCCAGGTAATCAAAAGATTCCATTTTTACAGTTTGTAAAAATATATTTTATCTATAGGTCAGAAAATACACACAAAAACACTCAGTGTGGTAACCATACCTCCACAGAATTGTAATGAATTGCATCAATATCACATGGGGTGGCAGGGTGGAGATATATCTGTATGTAAGGTGCTCCTTCCCTCCGCTAGCCTGTAGGGCAAGGTGTGGTACCTTCTTAGCTCTGAGTCAGGGTCACGTGAAGCCATGGCAGCAGGTGGTGGATGGTCATAGGAGCAGCTGGTGCATATCACGAGTCCTGGTTATGCAAGCGCTGACCCCAGGCAGACAATCTGTGAGGAGTATTGGTAATGGCTGGGGTCACCGATCCTGTAAAAACATTCCCAGAAGACGGGCAATAGCAAACCACTTCTGCAGAAAAATGTGCCAAGAGCAATCATGGTCCTGGAAAGACCAGGATCACTCACAACATATGACGTGGCACATAACAAACGAACAAAATCACATCGACTGAAATGCAGAAAAATATACAAAAATTAGAAAAAAGAAGCAGAGAAAAAGATTGAAACCAACTTTTAAAACTTAAAAGATAAAGTTTAAAAAATCTGTAGGGCAGTATACAATGCACGAGAAGGAAATTCCAGGGTTTAATTTGTTCACTTCTGAACCAAAGAACGAAAGAAGCTGCAGAGGGTTGTAAGTTTAGTCGGCTGCATCTTGGACACTAGCCTACAAAGTACCCAGGACATCTTCAAGGAGCAGTGTCTCAGAAAGGCAGTGCCCATTATTAAGGACCTCCAGCACCCAGGGCATGCCCTTTTCTCACTGTTACCATCAGATAGGAGATACAGAAACCTGAAGGCACACACTCAGCGATTCAGGAACAGCTTCTTCCCCTCTGCCATCCGATTCCTAAATGGACATTGAAACCTTGGACACTACCTCACTTTTTAAAATATATAGTCGTTCTGTTTTTTGCACAATTTTAATCTATTCACTATATATATACTATAGTTGATTTACTTATTATTATTATTTTATTTTGCTTGTTTTCTTCCATATTATGTATTGCATTTTACTGTTGCTGCTAAGTTAACAAATTTCACGTCACATTCCGGTGATAATAAACCTGATTCTGATTGTGATTCTGTAGCATTCCAGGAAAATAACTATTCAAAAAAAAAAGAATATTTACATTTTATATTCCTACCCCTAACCCGAATGCATCCCTAACTTTGGGCAGTGAGTTTAATTAGAAAACGGTCTGCAAACATTAACAACGTCATGAAACCATGAGGAGGTAAAGGTTAGTTGCCAGGTGGCAGTGAGGTTCAAACTACTTGCAATTTAAGTTGATTGCTATTTATGCACATGCCTAGTCTGTCTGTCTCAAGCTAGTAGAGGAATTACACTATAATTATGAGCAACATTTCATTTGCAGTTATGTTGGCAGAAACATCTAAGGCATTAACTTTATCTATTTTTTAAAGTTGTGATAAGCCAGATGCCAGAAATTGACTTAAGAAGTAGATATCTTTATGCACCTAAGACCAAGGAGCTTACTTGTTCTCCCCATGACCACATGGGTTTCCTCCAATGTTATGCTTTGTAACTCCAAAACATAAAACCAATTGAAAGGAAAACACGGGAGCTGGGGATAACTCGCTTACAGTTAGTTTTACTTTAGTAAGGTGCTCACTTATGACATGGTGGTGTAATGACGTATAACATTAACGTACTTTGTACATAAAACCCATAATGAATTATGTGTAAACAACAAAGAATGCTTAATCAAAGAAAATATTCAAAATATCGATGAAATATTAATTTCACAACATCTCAGTGCTGCAGTTTCCCTCCACACTCTAAGGATGTCTGGCTGGGGTTAGTAAGTTGTGGGCATTCTTTGTTGGGACTGGAAACATGGCGACACTTGCAGGCTGCTCCCAACACAATCGTTGGACTGTGTTGGTTGTTGGCTCAAAAAACAATGTATTTCACCGTACATGTGACAAAAAGAGCTGATCTTTATCTTTAAGTCCATGAAGGTGAGCAAAGACAGAGTGATTCAGCAGCTTGTGAGCAGGTGGAGCATGGGCAGGTGTGGTGGGAGGTGGGGATGTTTGCGGTGGATGGGAGATTTGATTGAGGGCAAATTTCTCACAATGTCCAAAGAAAACCATTCTCTGCCATAGACTGAAATAGGCAATATTTGTCAGAGAAAAGAAGTCGGGTGAAAAGTTCAACTTGATTTTAAATAGAAAAGTAAGTTGGGAACATTTTGCGTTAGTGGTTGATGATTAACATGGCAAAAGTAGTAAGAGTTTACCACTCTGTAACATTATTTTTAAAACGTTACATTTACTAAGGGAGTGCATCAGCCTGAAGGCACTTGATCCACAGTGTGAATGTAGAAGGCTGATATGGATGGTTCTGCTTGTTGTTTTTCTACCTTCGACCGTCGGTAAATGTGCCAACAATACGATATTTACATTGCCAGCTTGCTGGCACAGGCCACTGACTAGAAAGCTAATCTAGCAGTTGTCACATTTTATTGTTGGACAAAAGATCACTCACTTTCCTTCCACGTCATCAACTAATAGATAGGTGACGACTGGTTTGGAAAGGTTGGCTGTTGAGAACATCCATAGTTAAAAAATAACTTCTAACAAACTCTCCTATTCACTATTACTTCAGAATACATGAGCCTGTTTCACAATGTAAGTGAGAAATGAGTCTGTGGCATCAGAACATCTAGTACATCCATCAGATTAAATCAGTATTTGCATTTCAAACCTTATTCCTTGAATAGCTCCTTGTAATATATCACTAATTTGCAAATGCTAGCATATATTCTACAAAGAATAAAAGTTACTCATATCAAATCCTTGATCTTGAAAAAATACCCTTGACCCTCCTTGAAGAATACAGTGGAAATCGATGGATTTTGAAAATGGTTCATATCCCGAGAATAGTTTCAATTCTACCATTTCAAAATATCATCCAAAAAATTATCAATAGACTAGATTCAGATGAACTAAGACATTCCTGCATTTATGAGTATGATACTCAGAGTTAAAAGTAATAAAATACATTGCTTGCTAAAAAGATTTTAATTTTCTAATTAAACTTTATTCGTAATAAAAATATATATGTCAAAGAATAATCAGTGCAAAACTTTTTTTATATACATTGTTAAAATGTTCAGTAGTGTAAGCTTACTGTTTTAAAGCCATGCCCACTGATATTGCCCTGTGGCGATAGAATATATCTCCCACTCGACTCAGCCCCTCCACTTGTAGCAATGGAACAGACTGTGGTTCTCCTCACAGAGTCTTTGTATTGGCATCAGTGCATCCCTCAGCAAGTACTCCTACTGCCTGCAATGCACCAATTGGCTGCATTCTCTTTCAGACATCCCACTGTGCTGGAAGACCAACAGGTTTTGGACAGACCAAACAGCGTCTTTCACCAAGTGATGACCTTCCAGTACCACTTGATGTCTGTCTTGATGAGTGCCCCTTGGAACAGCCCATGTCCCTTGTTATGCGGCTGCTCGTGATGAACCAAGACAAGGACCCATGCCTCCTTCTCCACACCTTCTTAGCAAGTTCACAATCTGCAAAGAGAAAGGTGACAGTCTTTTCCCTGTTGCAGCTGTCCTGAAGGCAGCATATATTGTGAATGCTATTTTTTTCTGTTGAGGAAGGATCTGACTATGCGGGCCTCTCTCAGTGTCAACCAAGTGAGGTCTTGGTGCTTGTTGGTAAGTTCTGATGGATTCAGCAAAGAGTTCTGTGCAACACAGAAACAAAACGAGAGAGTGGGCAAACATCAACAAGCAGAAGGGGAACTGGAGACCCATTTCTTGAAAATGGTTTATAGAATCTGGTCCAAGGCCATCTGATGATGAAGGGTGTATGTTGATGTTGGGCTGTTCCAAGTTGGTGGGTCCTGGGATCAAATATCCATGCGAGCAGGAGGCACAAGGGCCAGTTAGCTGCCACTCGTGGAGTTTGGGGTTTGGCCATTGGTTAGTCCAGGGATCAAAAATCAAAGCCCAAAGGTCGATTGGAAGCATGGACATTGAAAACTGATGGCAGAGGCCTGGAGACTGACAACTGGAGGCCAAGAGACCTGTGCTGAAGTTGGCGGACCATCTATGTGAGTGGGTGGGAGTGATGGAGGCAAGGGTTGTTTTGCTTCTTGTTGTTTCGTTGCTTGTTGTGTTCTGTGTAGTTGTGCCAAGCATTATCAGCATGCTATAGTGATGCCTGACTATGTGTCAACACTTGCTGGTTTTCCCCGGCACATTCTTGGGTGTGTTGATTGTTAGAACAAACAACATATTTCTCTGTATACTTTGATCTGTATGTAATAAATAAATCTAAATCTGAAATAAATCCGAAACTGACAACCAGGTCAACTCGGATCTGGGGCAGGTGATTCTGCAGGACGAAACCTGTGCTGTACCTGACAGGAAAATCTTTGATGCCTTGTGCTGATCAGGGATTCCACTGCCTACTATTGTTTGGGATGACAGCGCAACTTTCGAAATTTGGAGTGGTGACTTTACCTTAAAGTACAATGACGAGGCTTTTCGATGTTGTTTCTGTTATCTCAGTACTGGCATCTACTGGCAGAAGCTGATATAACTACAATTACTGATTATAAATTGCTCTCTGCTTCAAAGATCTGTCACAGACACCAAGAAAGTAAAAGTGATGGATTTTAATTCATTTCTCTTAAATAGGACATCTCAAAATGCAACACAACTAATGAGTTGAACTAAAATGTCAGAATTTGAGTTCAGTTGGCTTATTATACTTACCAAATACACCACAGATATTGTAATTCAACTCTATAGCTCATAAGGTCTGTGCTGTAAAATTAATGATTAATCCTGGTTAATATTTGATGGTGTCCATAGCATAGACTGAAACTTTAAATCATATGATGCTGAAGACACAACATCACTGCCCAATTTTCTCAGTGGTGGTTCACCTCTGACACCAACTCACTGGTGGAAAACAGGCTGCCACCCCTCATCTCTCTCCACCTTCCTCTTGCCAGTTGATTCCAAGTCATTTTAATAACTTTGGTTGTGACACAAACTTTGGTGTGATGACAGTTCACGTGGGCATCCAAAATTAATAGTGCACAATTAGGGAAAAATATTACAAACTACATTGATTGCACAGTGTGTGCTGACAAATCTCATTTCCCAGAGGTACCTGAACAAACCATATTGGGCTTTCCTGCTGTGCTGCTTTAACATGTATTTGTAAGGAATTGTGAATTTTTATACAATTATTAAATTGTAGGATGACTGTCCGCAGAAGGGGAATCTGGAAGTTACTTTTCTATCAGCAGAATTTCAGTGGTGAGTTACCACTAGATACCAATGAAGTTTGTGTTCCTTCTTTCTTGTGTTTCCTCTCTGAAATCTTCCCCAGCTTTTATATTGCCATCCTTTGTTTCCCCATCACTGATGCCCATTCTTCCCTATCTTCACAACTCAGCAAATCTCAGTTCCCATTAGGATAGTGGAAAATGTAGCCAGGAGACATTGATGATAAAAATCAGTGTACTTGCACAGCTTTTGATCAAATAAGGAAGAGATGTTTTTAAAAGATCTGGACTTTGAAGTTCTTGGCAGAAGATACAGTAACTGGCTTCATAGGAAGGCATGATTCCTGCACTCCTGCATGCTTCCGAGACTATCCACACTAAGCACTTCCATGTTCTGAAAAGATACCACTTATGCTGTCTCTGTAAACTATTCCAAAGCCACTGAAGGATAAGGAAAGCAATGTCAGGATCCTCTTTCAGCCAACTTACCTAGTACTGAGGCTCTATCACATTCATTCAACTCTGAGGGCAAGACACACTGTTTATATGTATAACATCAGTACCCCACAATAGACACTATTCTGAGTTCTATGAGAACACCACATAGGTGGAGGGAAGGTTCAAGGATATGCCCAAAATAATCTTTGAATGAATGAAACTTCCCCACTGGTTCCTGGGAATCTCTGGCCTAGAATCAGAAGAAGAACCTCAGATCCTGCCTTGGGAAAACAGAAACCCAGCAGGAACAGCAGAAGAGGCACATCAAGTTCCAGTGCTCTGTCCATTTGTCCCATCAGATACTTTCTGCCCTGTCAGAGCCCCATGGAACATGCAGCAGTCTTTACAATTGTCTTCACAGTCACCACAGAACCCACAGAACCGAAATGGCTGTAAGTCATACTTAATCCCAAGGAATGGCATAATTAGAAGAAGAAAAATTGCACGGCTGCCAGCCTTGCTTCTCCTTCAACTATTTTCACTTCAGTTCTTCAATATGAGTGTATTGTCAATAATTTACTTTTAAAAAAAAATTAGTTAATGCTGAATGGTTCATGTCAATAATACGCTCGTTATCTGCAAAATTTGTACAACTTAGAGTCATGTTGTTTTAGTTCCAGGCAGCACGGAAGCAGGCCCCACAGCCCCACAGCCCCACAGCCCAACAGGTCCATTCAGTAAGGATGCTTCATCCAAGCTAATCTCATTTGCAAGCATTTGGCCCATAACCTTCTGAACCTTTCCAATCCAACTGTATATTATGGCACCTACTTCAACCACTTCCACTGGCATCTAATTGCACATAAATACCAGCTTTGGTGTAAAAAAGTTGTCCCTCAAATTCTTCTTAAATAGTTCCCCTGTCACTTTAAATCTATGTCCTTTAATTCTTGATTCCCCAGCTCTTGGAAAAAGACTGAATGCTGGTGAAATGTGGTGATGTTTTGCAGGCAGCTTACAAAACTTCTAAATACATTACATCTGAACTGATGTAACTGCAATGTGCAGCCTGTAATTTCCCCAAAAGTAATGTACTTTTGAACTGTCTTAATGAACTAGCGATTTCACAATCTTCAGAAGGATATGGTGGAATTAACTCTCAGGAATGCAGTTATGACTCCTTTAAGTGTCTGAAGGTTAGTACATTGTCACGGTTGGAAGAGAGGGAAGAGGGGAGGACTCCAAGCTAGATTTAAACAGCAGGATGTAAAACTTCCTCTACCCAGTATCTTGCTAGCAGATGTACAGTCACTGGAAATCAAGACTGAGGACCCAAGGGCAAGATTGCTCTATTGGAGGGAAATAAGAGATTATTGAGTGAGAAGGTAGGGCTCACTCAAGACGTGTCAAATGCCAAGGGCTTCTCAATATACTAGATGGACTGGACTGCTGATAAAACGAGTGCAGACAGTGTGGGCCTGTGCTCCATAATAAACTCTTACTAGTGCTCAAACATAAAGGTCTTGTTGCACTCTTCTTTCCCTAACCTGGAATATCTACTGATTAAGCGCTGACCAAAAGAGTTCTCCTCTGTGAAGCTGACCGCAGTTTACATATTGCCAAAGGTACAAACAAGCACTTGAGGTATTGCGTGCAGAGATTAGCCAACAAGAAACGGCTTTCCCAACACCTTTTAAATCATTGTCAGGGACTTCTGTCAATTTTGTTTGAAGAAATCTCTGCCCAATTATAATTAACATATCACTTGTAGCACAGTGATCCCAACACATTCAACCATTGTTATACTAAAATTAGGAATGCCTACCGTTACATCCTGAGCCTGCATGTCGTCAAATTTGATCACATGGCTGCCTTCCTTCTACTTGCAAACAGGCAGAGCCTAAGGAGCAAGACTCCAGAGATAAGGACAACAAAGAGGTGGTTGTGGGAAGCAGGGGAGTGGATGCAGGATAGCTTCAATTCAGTGGACTGGGCCATGTTCCAGGATTCAGAGGATTTGAACGAGTATGTCATGGTAGTCATGGACTTTATAAAAACAGTTGTAGGTGAGTGTGTCCCCAACCAGAAGCTCTGGATGAACCAAGAGATCTGCAACGTGCTGAGGGTCAGATCAGTGATGTTTAGGTCTGGTGACCAAGCAAAATACAAGAGGTCCAGGTACGATCTCCAGAAAGCCATCTCACATGCAAAGTGGCAGTTCTGGACCAAACTCGAATCACTAACGGATGCTCGACAGCTCCGGCAGGGCTTGAATGCTCTTATCTCCTACAAAGTGAAACCAAGTAACATAGGTGTCAAAAGGTTTTGTGCCATCTGAGCTCAATGCCTTTTATGCTCAATTTGATTGTCAAAACATGGAGGCACCTTCACAAACTCCCAGAGCCTCTGACAACCCTGTGATTTCCATCTCTGAGGCCAACGTGAGAGTACCCTTCAGGAGGGTGAACCCACAGAAAGCATCTGAACCAGACATGAGCACCTAGCTGAGTACTAACGACAGTGCTGATCAACTGGCTGGAGTATTTACTGATACCTTTAACCTCTCACTTCTGAAGTCTGAGGTACCCATCTGCTTCAAGCAGGCTTCAGTTATACCGGTACCTAAGAAGAATGTGATAATTTGCCTCAATGACTATCATCCAGTAGCACTTACTTCCACAGTCATGAAGTATTTTGAGAGGCTGGTGATGAAACATATCAAGTCCTCTCTGAGGAGCGATGTGCATCTACTCCAATTTGCCTACCATCGCAACAGGTTGACTGCAGATGCCATTTCATTGGCTTTTCACTCAACCCTGGAACATCTGGAGAGTGAAGAGGCATACATCAGGATACTTTTCATAGACCATTGCTCAGTATTCAATACTAGTTCAGGAACAGTTGTTACCCCTCAACCATCAGGCTCTTAAACCAAAAGGGATAACTTCACTCGACTATACTCACTTCAACACTGAACTGTTCCCACAACCTTTCAGGACTCTTTATCTCATGTTCTTGATATCTATTGCTTACTTATTATTATTATTATTATTGTTTCTTTGTATTTACTGTGAATGCCTGCAAGAAAATGAGACTCAGGCCTGTATATGGTGACATATACATAGTTTGTTAATAAATTTACTTTGAACCCTATCTATGTTCCTCATGATTTTATATACCGCTATAAGATCACTTCTCAGTCTCCTACACTCTAAGGAATAAAGTCCTAGCCTATCCAACCTCTTGCTCTAACTCAGTCCCTTAAGTTCTGGTAGAACCCTTGTAAATCATTATTACACTCCTTCCAGTTTAATAAACATCTTTCCTATAGCCAGGTGACTAAGGCTAAACACAATACTCCAAATAGGGCTCACCAGCTTCCTGCCCAACTTTTATACTCCGTGCGTTGACTTATGAAGGCCAAAAGTCTTTACCACCCTGTCCACCTGTGCTTCCACTTGTAGAGAACCATGTACTTGTACTTCAAAGTTATTCTGTTCTACAACACTCCCAAGGGCCTTCCAAAATTCAACATCTCACACTTTTCTGAATTAAATTCCATTTACTATTCCTTGGTCGATTTACTCAGCTGATCAAGATCCTCCCCCCCCCCCCCCCGTAAATTTTGATAACCTTTTTATTGTCCACTATACCACTTATTTTAGTTTCATCTGCAGACTTACTAACCAAGCCTTGTGTATTCTTATCCAAATCACTGATATAGATGACAAACAACAATGGGCCCAGCACCAAACCCTGAGGCACACTACTTGTCAGTCAGGGCCTCCAGTCTGAGAAACAACCTTCCACTATTAACCTCTGTTTTCTACTATCAAACCAATTTTGTATCTAATTTGGCAGTTTTCCCTGGATTCCACGTGATCTAACCTTCCAGAGTGACCTGCCACGTGGAACCTTATCCAAGACCTTACTGAAGTCCTTATAAAGTAAGTGTACTGCCCTGCCTCATCATCTTTCTTGATCACCCCATCAAAAACTCAACCAAGTTCATAAGACATGATCTCCCATGTACAAAACCATGCTGACTACCCTAAATGAAACCCTGTCTTTTCCATATATATACACAAACACACATCTTTTCTCACAGAATCATCCCCAATAACTTCCCTACCACAGATGCTAGATTTGCCTAAAGCTCTGAGGATTTTCTTTGCCACCCTTCTTAAATAAAGACACAACATTTGCTACCTTCCATTGTACCAGCACCACATCCATGGTTAACAATAATGCAAATATCTCACCTAGTGCTCCTGCAGTTTCTTCTGTGGCCTGCCATAATGTCCTTGGAAAAACGTGGTCATGCCCTGAGATTTGTCTATCTTCATACCTTTTAATAATCCAGCACCTCTTCCATTGCAATGTGGATGAGCCCAAAGACCTCCCCATCTACTTTTCTTAGTTCTGAAGTCTTCTCAGCAGCCTGTACCAGAGTTATGCCCTTTTTCCTGGCTAAGGCCTCAACACGCTTGGTATCCAGGGTTTGTAACTCCTACCAGCCTTGCTCCTCACTCTAACAGGTACATGCAGACCTCGAGCTCTCGCTATCTCACCTTTAAAAGCCTGCCACGTGCTTGCAAATAAACTACTCCAAGCAACATTTTCCAAGTTCCTATCTCATACCATCCTATTATCATCAAAATTTACTTGCCCAATTTAGAACTTGAACTTATGAATCAGTTCTGTCCGTTTTCATAACAATTTTAAAACTAACAGACCTGGTTGTAAAGTACTCCCCCACTGTTACATCAGTCACTTACCCTACATTTTTACTCAAGAGTGGAACGAGTTTTGCTTTCTCCCTAGTGAGGCCCTCTATATATTGCTCAAGGAAAATTTCTGGTACACAATTAACAAATTGCACTCTTTTTAAGCTCATAAAACATGGCAGTCCCAGTCTATGTTAAGAAAGTTAAAATCCCCTTTTGAAAACCGTATTTTTCTAATGACTCTACAAAATTTCCCTGCATATTTGTTCTTTGAGTTCCCAATTGACTATTTGGCCTATAGTGTATTCCCAATAATGTAATCACAAGCAAGAGAAAGTCTAAGATGCTGGAAATTCAAGTAACAAACACAAATTTCTGGATGAACTCAGCATTTTGTGTGTCTTCCCAACAATGTAATCATCCTTTTCTCATTTCTCAGACCCGTGCATAAAGCGTCATGAGATGATCTTACAGCAAATTCATCTGACTAGTACTGTGACATTTCCCTTAATCAAAATTGCAACTCCCCCCTCCTCTCTTTCCTCCACCTCTATCCTGCCTAAAGCACCTGTACCTCGGAACATCAAGCTACCAGTTTTGGCCCTCCCATAGCTATATTTCTGTATTGGCTATAATATTTCAGTCCCACATAGCTATCCAAGTTCATCTGCCTTACCTGTCAGGCCTTTCATATTGAAATAAATACCATAAGACCTTAAGACATAAGAGCAGAATTAGGCCATTCGGCCCCTCAAGTCATTGCCACTATTCCAGCATGGCTGATTTATTATCTCTCTCAACCCCATTCTCCTGCCTTTTCCCTGTGACCTTTAACACACTTACTAATCAAGAACCTATCAACTTCAGCTTTAAATATGCCCAGTGATCTGGCTTCCACAACCAACTATGGCAATGAATTCCACAAATCCACCACCCTCTGGCTAAAGAAATTCCACCTCATCTCTGTTCTAAAGGGACATCCTTGTATTCTCAGGTGTGTCCTCTGGTCCTAGACTCACTCACTATAGAAAACATCCTCTCCCCTTCCACTTTATCTAGCCTTTCAATATTCAACATGCTTTCAATGAGATCCTGCCTCATTCTTCTAAACTATAGCGAATATAGGTCCAGAGCCATCAAACACTCCTTATATATTAACCGTTCCATTCTTGCTTACCTCCTTTGAACCCTCTCCAATGCCAATGTATTCTTCCTTAGATAAGGTGCCCAACACTGCTCACAATACTCCAAATGTGGTCCGACCAATCCCTTATAAAGCCTCAGGATTTCATCCTTGCTATTATATTCCACTCTCCCCTCCTACCCCTCCTCACAGTCCCCCACCCTGCTCTCATGACTATACCCCTTCCCCACACGAAAACACCACGGTGGGCTTCACGGCTGAACAGGTGAGAAGACAGCTGAAACGTCTCAACCCAAGCAAGGCTGCAGGACCGGATGGTATCAGTACCAGGGTGCTCAAAGTCTGTGCCCCTCAGCTATGTGGAGTACTTCGCCATGTATTCAACCTGAGCCTGAGGCTCCGGAGGGTTCCCGTGCTGTGGAAGACGTCCTGCCTTGTCCCTGTGCCGAAGACGCTGCGCCCCAGTGGCCTCAATGACTACAGACCGGTGACACTGACCTCCCACATCATGAAGACCCAGGAGAGACTTGTTCTGGAGCTGCTCCAGCCTATGGTCAGGCCACACTTAGATCCCCTCCAGTTCGCCTACCAGCCCCGACTAGGAGTTGAGGATGCCATCGTCTACCTGCTGAACCGTGTCTACGCCCACCTGGACAAGCCAGCGAGCACTGTGAGGGTCATGTTTTTTGACTTCTCCAGTGCGTTCAACACCTTCTGCCCTGCTCTGCTGGGGGAGAAGCTGACAGCGATGCAGGTGGATGCTTCCCTGGTATCATGGATTCTTGATTACCTGACTGGCAGACCACAGTACGTGTGCTTGCAACACTGTGTGTCCAACAGAGTGATCAGCAGTACTGGGGCTCCACAGGAGACTGTCTTGTCTCCCTTTCTCTTCACCATTTACACCTCAGACTTCAACTACCGCACAGAGTCTTGTCATCTTCAGAAGTTTTCAGATGACTCTGCCATAGTTGGATGGAGTAGCAAGGGAGATGAGGCTGAGTACAGGGCTACGGTAGGAAACTTTGTCACATGGTGTGAGCAGAATTATCTGCAGCTTATTGTGAAAAAGACTAAGGAGCTGGTGGTAGACCTGAGGAGAGCTAAGGTACCGGTGACCCCTGTTTCCATCCAGGGGGTCAGTGTGGACATGGTGGAGGATTACAAGTACCTGGGGATACGAATTGACAATAAACTGGACTGGTCAAAGAACACTGAGGCTGTCTACAAGAAGGGTCAGAGCCGTCTCTATTTCCTGAGGAGACTGAGGTCCTTTAACATCTGCCGGACGATGCTGAGGATGTTCTAAGAGTCTGTGGTGGCCAGTGCTATCATGTTTGCTGTTGTGTGCTGGGGCAGCAGGCTGAGGGTAGCAGACACCAACAGAATCAACAAACTCATTCATAAGGCCAGTGATGTTGTGGGGATGGAACTGGACTCTCTCACGGTGGTGTCTGAAAAGAGGATGCTGTCTAAGTTGCATGCCATCTTGGTCAATGTCTCCCATCCACTACATAATGTACTGGTTGGGCACAGGAGTACATTCAGCCAGAGACTCATTCCACCGAGATGCAGCACTGAGCATCATAGGAAGTCATTCCTGCCTGTGGCCATCAAACTTTACAACTCCTCCCTTGGAGGGTCAGACATCCTGAGCCAATAGGCTGGTCCTGGACTTATTTCATAATGTACTGGCATAATTTACATATAACTATTTAACTATTTATGGTTCTATTACTATTTATTATTTATGGAACAACTGTAACGAAAACCAATTTCCCCGGGATCAATAAAGTATGACTATGACTATGACTATTTTAGTCCACTCGAAACAAATGTTAACAATCGTTTGTCTTCCTTACCACTGACTCAACCCGCAAGTTAATCTTTTAGGAATCCTGCACAAGGACTCTCAATTCCTTTTGTACCTCTAATTTCTGAATTTACATCCCTTTTAGAAAATAGTCTATACCTTTATTCCTTCTACCAAAATGCATGACCATTCACTTCTCTACAGTATTTCTATCTGCCAATTTTTGACCATTCTCTTAATCTTCTGCAGGCTTCCTGCTCCCCGAACACTACCTATCATACGTAAACTCAGCCACAAAGTCATCAACTCCATCATCCAAATCATTGATATATAACGAGAGAAGAAGTAGACGCAATACTGATTGCTGTGGAATACCACTAGTCACAGGCAGCCAACCAGAAAAGGCCCCTTTTAAACACCATTTAATCCAGTAGGTTTTCCCCACTCCGGGACAACCCTCTGCCTGTGGTGACTATTCAACTTGTTATCACTTTTCAATCTCTCCTTTGCCTCCCTGGAATCCCACCCCTTTATTAATCTAGTTTGAACCCACCCGTGCAGCTCTAGCAGATTTGCCTGAACCTTTGGCACATGTCACCACTGCTCCAGACTTTGGCTACTGGTCTTCTGTTTGTCAAAGTACTGTGGATTGAGTTCATAACAATGCATTTCCTAAAAGCTGTGAATACCAGACGCTGCTGACGCTGTAGTTTGACCAGATGCCATAGTTTCGAAGACAGTTTTATCTATAATCTATGAATATGAATTGTCCTCTATGTTAGCATGTAAAGTACCAAATAAATGTATTGTGGATTTAACTTGCATTCCTAAAGACTGTGAGTACCAACCCAGACATGTTGGTGTCAGGAGGAAAGGATGAAGTCAGAAGGTGTGATGTTTTGTATGTAGCTTCAAAAGGAAGCATTGTCTATAACTTTGTAAGTAGCGATTGCCTTTTGTGTTTAGCAAATAAATAACGAGCCCACATTGGGCTAGCAGACCTTTCCACCAAAAGCGTCTCCGTCCGTATGATGCCAGCTGTATGTTGTGTTGTCGAATAAAGAAGCTGCTTTGTATTTACCAGTAACCCTGTCTCTCCGGTGATTTCATCCACCCCACAACATTATCCTCTTATTTTTACCCTCAGTGGCACATAGCAATAGAAATAATCCAGAGATTACTATCCTGCTTTTTAAATCCTTCACTGGCTTCCCTTATTCACTCTCCAGAACTTTATCCCTTTCTCTACCTACGTCATTAGGTAACTGCCTAACAGTTGCCATTGAATACTTCATACATTTCACAGCCTGGCCATCTAGACCATGGGCTGCTCAAGACCTTCCTCTGAAAATCAGCAGCATTCCACCAGCTATGACTGGATATGTGCCAGTGTCTCCTGGCTGCTCGCTCTCCTTGAGCATGTTCTGCAGCAGCTCTGTGACATGTTGGACCCTGGCACCAGGGAGGCAACACACTATTCCAGGGTCCCTTTTATGGCCATAGAATCTCCTGTCCAACCACAGATGGTGCCCCCTATTATTATAGTCCTTTCTGTCTTCACTCTTCCCTGCTGAGCCTCAGAACAGTCCTGGAAACATAAGGGTGGCCTCTGCTGCCTTCTCCTGAGCAGATATTCCCAATCCCTCCAACAGTATCCGAAACAGTGTACTTGTTGCACAGCCACGGGGGAACAGCCACAGGGGAATTTTGCACTGTTTGACTACTCCCCTTTCCTTTCCTGGTGGTCACTACCTACTTTCTTCCTGTAATTTAGCTGTGGCTACTTGTTAAAACTCATACCCATGAAACTCTCGGCATCTTGGATGTTCCTGAGTTCATTGACCAGCTGTTTTGTGTGGTCAATCAGGGGATGCAGCTGGACAGGCTCAGCACAGATGAAGACCTTCGGGATGCTGGCAGTCTCCTGGATTTCCTACATCCTTGGGGGAGATCATGCCACTGCATTAAAATGTTGTGGCTCTTCATTCCTCTCCATGGATGCTACCTGACCAGAGTTTTTGTGTGGTAAGTTAAATGGCTTTTGCTCATGGCACTTTGCTGAGCAGGGGCACGGATAGGGTTCCCTGAATTTTCTTTACAGCTTCAAGCATTCAGATGGCAGTTAATGCAGTGACACGATCCTCCTGCATTTTGCTTGTGCTGTTCTGGATTTCCAGCATTTGTCAAACCTCCTGTGTTTGAAATGAGCACAGTAATGCTTCCTATTTGAGCTTCCATCTTCTGCCTCTCAGAGACTTTCATTCTATAGAATGAGAGAACTTTTACATATTGCTTAATATATATTAGTGAGTTAAATAATTACTGCTAGTTAAGAGACAGTGCCTGAATGCTATTAGCTTTATTATTCTGTGATTACTATTAGTGATACACAGTAAATAATGCTCTTCTGGATCGGCTTTTATAAACCAGTCCTCCATCCTCCATACTTTGTATCACCTCCAGGCTTGGATTTTATTCCCACTTCAGATTCTATCCACATTATCTCACTGCAGATTTTGCATATACTTTCATATCCTTTGATTTCCTTCTCTACTCTGTCTTCAGACTTTATCTTCCCACCTTCAGGTTTTCCTCTCTTTCCTCAGACTTTATTCCACTCTCAGGCCCTATTTTTCTCTACCCCACCTTTATATTTGGAATTTTCCCCTCGCCTGCTGCTGGGACTGCCTCCTATCTCTGGAAGTTCTTACACCATATCTACTAGGACTTCTATTTGAAAGTGCAACATTTATAGAATCTTATTGATTGGAAAACCAATTGTAATCAATATTGACATTTTAAGAAAGCCCATCCATATGGTGTATAGTGCATGGAGGCACTGGATGTGCAGTGAAAATGGGGGCAATGCACATTCCTTCACTGATTTCAGAAAAAAGTCCAATGGGGCATATCTGGTTTGGACTATTCTTGCAAAAGGTTGCCTTTACAGTGGATGTGGGACAGGCTTTGGTGAATCAAAGAGATACTGTAAGAGCAAAGCCCAGAATGTGGTATCCTTTATGTTAAGAATTTATCCCTTGCTGTGTGTCTTCTTCAGAACCCTCACCTACCATATCATGGCATGACAGTGACCCTGACTTCCCCAGTTCCTCAGCACCATCTTAACCATCATGTGCTCCACCCATTACAGTCTGATGCCCATCAAGAGCCAACATTGATTCCTCATCTTCCCAATTCAATAACCTGATTCTCAATGCCCCTCACTGTGCCAAGGATCTACAACAGTGGTGCAAGTAGAGGAAAGACATTTAAGCCTTTGTAGCTGCTGAACATAGGAGGCCTGTCCTACTGTTCAGGATACCTTAGCCTTGTGTGTAATAGCTCTTACATGAAACATGAAAAATTAGTCTGAGACATTTAATTTGAGTGGTAGGATAACAACTAACAAATAACAATATTGCATCATTCGATTAAAGATGCAGTTCCATTTATGCACAACACAAGTGCCTACCCCTTGATAGTACCTGGAATAAATTAACTTTGCATTGCAAACCTGTCTGTTCAAAATCCCTTCCACAACAAGAATTAGAGATACCAGACACTTAAGGAGCAGAGATATATGATAGACTTTTATGTGACAGAGCATAGGAATGACTCATGATCAAATTTCTGCTCCTTCATTTGACATACTGGCATTTATTAATAGAATGGACATCCCTGTGGATCTAACAACTGTACAAGAGAATAAGGGTCCTAATCTCTTTTGTATTGACATTTCACTTGCCACTTAATACAATTTTGCCTATTCTATCTCCTGTTCCAATTGGAATGAAATTATTTAAAAAAATTGCAATATTTCAATTGAAGATGTAATCCCGAATATAAATAAAGCAAAGTGAATTTTTCAACAGACATATCACACAGTGCATTAAAATGTACTATTGATTCTGGACAGGACACACACTGATATGAACTGAAACTTTATTTATGTGCTTATTAACTATACTGTGATAAGAGTGCCAAAATAATCAGTAGCAGCAATACTACTTTCCCTGAGGCCAATCTTACATAAACAGAAATTGGGATCATTCATGCAGCACCAACATTATTCCACTTTCCAACTTATCACTCTGATTTTCTGCACAAAACAGCCTTTGCTTTACTTTAGATATTGAGAGCCAAGTACCCTCACTGTGATTGCTGAGAACCCCCTTTTTTGTATTAAAGAGCCTAATTTGCAGATTACTGAAAATTTTGACTGCTTTCTTTAAAACTTCTTTAAAAGTGAAGTGGGTGATATTGTTCATTTTATTTTTAACATGACCTTGGAGAATGCATAATTTAGGTTAAAACATGATTTCTGCCTCCTTTTAGTAAATGCTTGTTACAGTAAGGTCAACAACCAAACATTTTTGCCAGTTTCCTCCATTTGACTGAATGTAGATATTAATTATATCAGAATGTCTTCTGGGGAAACTGCCTCCAAGGGCAGACCCCAAATTAACTACAGACAAACAGTATTGCTGCAGGAGTCTTCAGGTCATAAAACAATTCACTGATAGTTGAATGGATCTGCGGGCAAGTTGTTAATGGCTACTGGCATGATAGATGCATGACTAGAATTTCTATGTCACCTAAAAGAATCACTAAAGCACTGATGCTCAGGAAACCATGACTAGCTTTCTGCATGGCTGGAGAGTTAAAGACATTTCCTGGTGGACCTTACACACTAGTTTTAAAAAGCGGGTGAAGCCTGTCGGTATTTTGCATAGAGTGGGAGATTGCTTGGGCTGTTAGTAGCTGAGCAAGGGTTAATAAAAACAAGTTAGGTTTAAATGGAGCATCCATTGTTGGACTGGGCCAGGATTAGAGTGGGAAGCTAAGGGTGTTGAGTCAATTGGAATCATTTATTTGATTGTGAAATTTAGGATTGAGAAGTTAGGGACAAAGATATAGCTGTCACAATGGGGTTCTGGGAACGGACCCAAATGCAAGACACAGACACTGAAGTACAAAGAACAGGACTTGACTAGAGTAGGGACGTGACAGGATACAGACAAGGAGCAGGGACAAGAACGCAGACTAGGGCTTGGACCCCGAGCCAGAGACTGGACAAGGACCCAGAACCTAGGTCTTGCTTCAGGCTCGGGCCCCAGAACCAGGCATGGACATGACATGACTGCAGGACTGGAGGCTGGGGTCTTGAAGCTTGGAGACAGACTTGGGGTCTTGAGGCTTGAGCTTGGAGACAGACTTGGGGTCTTGAGCCTTGAACTTGGACACAGGCTGGGGTCTTGGTCTTGAGACTTGAGGCTTGGAGACAGGCTTAGGGTCTTGGGCTTGAGGCTTGAGCTTGGAGACAGGCTGGGGTCTTGGTCTTGAGGCTTGAGCTTGGAGACAGGCTGGGGTCTTGGTCTTGAGGCTTGAGCTTGGAGACAGGCTGGGGTCTTGGTCTTGAGGCTTGAGCTTGGAGACAGGCTGGGGTCTTGGTCTTGAGGCTTGAGCTTGGAGACAGGCTGGGGTCTTGGTCTTGAGGCCTGCAGGCTGGGGTCTTGGTCTTGAGTCTAGGGTACTTCGAGGCTTGGGTATGGACTCCGAGTCAGAGACTGGGCAAGGACCCAGAACCTGGGATGACTCGGGCTCGGACTCCAGAACCAGGCGAGGACAAGACGAGACTACAGGACTGGACATGGCTTGGGTGTGGAACTCCTGGGTAGGGCGAGACACAAGGACAGGTAAAGGCACATGGACAGGACTCAGATAGGACTGGACTAGGCATGGACTGAACGAGGGCCTTCAGGAGCACGGAACACAGAGCTGGGACCCCTCCTTGGGAACAGGACGTAGGGCTGGGACTCATACACATAACACAGAACCAGGACCCCTCCTTGGGAACAGGACATAGGGCCGGGACTCATACACATAACACAGAACCAGGACCCCTCCTTGGGAACAGGACATAGGGCCGGGACTCATACACAGAACACTGAACATGAAGAGAAGGCTCCTAACACAAGGTGGTGGCAAACAGCCGGACCCACTTAATGAAGGCATGGACACAGAGGCAGATCCCAACACTAGGTAGCAGCAAACGGCCAGACCTACCTAGCAAAGGCATGGACACAGAGAGATAATTCCAATGAAAGACAGTTCCTTATCTTGACCTAACAAGGCTCCGGTCTTGCTCCAGCGGTAAGACTTCAGCAATATAGGTAGGGTATCCAGGCTAGGTGAGCAGAAAGAGAGTCAGGCAAGGAGGAGGGAGGGGAGAGGAGGGGAGGAGGGGGAGGGAGAGGGGAGGGGGAGGGGGAGGGGAAGGGGAAGGGGAAGGGGGAGGAGGGAGGAGGGGGAGGAGGGGGAGGGGGAAGGGGAGGGGGAAGGGGAGGGGGAGGAAGGGGGGAGGGGGGAGGAGGGGAAGGGGGAGGAGGGGAAGGGGGAGGAGGGGAAGGGGGAGGAGGGGAAGGGGGAGGGGGGAGGGAGCGGGGAGGGGTACCAATTCACCTCCCTGATGACTACATCTGTAGGAAGTGCACCCAACTTCAGTTCAGATGGTAGATGGGTGACCACTAGGAGAAGTCAAGGGAGTAATTAGTCAGTGCAGGGTTTCCCCATGGCCATTCCCCTCAGCAACAAGTATACCCCCTTTGGATGCTGTTGGGAGGGATGACCTATCAGGGCACAGCAGCAGCAGCCAGGCCAGTGGCACTATGGCTGGCTCTGAGGCTCAGCAGGGAAGTGTAAAACATGGCAGAGAAATAGTGATAGGTGACTTGATAGGGGGATGGACAAGAAGTTCTGTGGATGCAAAAGAGACGCCAGCATGGTGTGTTGCCTCCCAGTTGCTAGGGTCCCAAATATCTCAGAGCGTCTGCCGAATATTCTCAAGGGGAAAGTGAGCAGCCAGTGGACAAGTGCACATTGGCACCAATCACTCAACTAGAAAAAGGGAAAAGGTCCTGCACAGTAAGTTAGGAGTTAGGAAAGAGGACGAAGAGAAGGACCTCCACGGCAGCAATCTCTGGATTTTTCCCGGTACCACGTGCTAGTCAGGGCAGGAATAGAATAACATTACAGATGAATGAGTAGCTGAGGAACTGGTGCAGGGGGTAGGGTTTCAGATTATTGTATCACAGGAATCTCTTGTGGGGCAGGGTAATCTGCGCAAGAGAGATGAGCGGCAGCGAAACTAAAGGGGAACCAATATTCTGACTAGGAGGTTCATTCATGCTACTTGGGGCGGGGGGGGGGGTGGCTTTAAACTAGTTTGGCAAGGGGTTGGTTTCCAGAGCACCAGGTTAGAAAGTGAAGGAATGGAGAGGATGGCAGATGTCAGGGTCAGTAAAAATAAATAGGCAGAAGCAAAGTAATAAATAAAATGGGAAGGATAGTTTGAATTGTGTATATTGTAATGCTTGGAGTATTGTGGATAAAGGTGTTGAACTTAGAGCATGCATAAGTACATAGAACTACGACGTTGTGCCATTACCTGGACTTAAGGTGAGAGAGGGAAAGGAAAGGGTGCTTAATGTCACAGAGTTTTGATGTTTTCAAAAAGATGGAGAAGGTAAAAGGAGGCGGAGGTGCGTGGGGGAGTTGCACTACTAATCAGAGACAATATCACAGCTACACTCTGAGGGGACATAATGGAGGGCTCGACCACTGAGTGTAAATGGGCAGAACTCAAAAACAGGAAGGGTACAATCACCTTGATGGGATAGTATTGCAGACCCCCTAATAGCCACTGGGACATTGAGGAATAGATTAAGGAAAGGTGTAAAAACAACACGATTGCTGTCATGGGGGACTTCAACTTCCCTAATATAAACTGGGACCTTCTGAATACAAGTGGTTTAAATGGGGTAAAATTTGTTAGTGATATCCAGGAGGGTTTCTTAAATCAATATGTAAATAGTCCACCAGGACTAGGGGGCTGTACTGGATCTGGTGTTTGATAATGAGCCAGGCCAGGTGACCAAACTTTCAGTGAGTGAGCAGTTAGGGAACGGTGACCACAATTCCTTAAGTTTTAACATAGTATAGATGATAAGTATGGATTTTGCGGGAGGCTAATAAATTGGAACAAGGAAAATTATGAGAGCATTAGGCAGGAATTAGGGAGAGTTAATTGGAAACAGCTGTTCTTGGGCAAGTCCACATCTGACATTTGGAGGATGTTTAAAGACCAACTGCACAGAGTACAGGACAGGTACGTTCCAGTCAGAAGGAAGGACAAGGATGGCACGGTAAGAGAACCTTGGATGCCGGGCGAGGTGATGAATTTAGTCAAAAGGAAAAAAAGAAACCATGTAAACCATACAAAGCTAGAATCAAACTGAGCCCTTGAAGGTTATAAAGAAGCCAGAAAAGGACTCAAGAAGGGAATTTGGAAAGCCAGAGGGGCTTTGAAAGGTCCATGGCAAGTAGGATTTAAAGAGAATCCCCAGGCATTCTACACACACACATCAAGAGCAAGAGGGAAACCAGGGAGAGTGTAGGACATCTCGGACATAAAGGGGGAAGCATTTGCTTGGATGTGGAGGATGTGGGTGAAGTCCCTAATGAATACTTTACATTGGTACTTACCAAGGAGAAGGATGTGGAGGATAGGGAGATCAGTGCTGAGAGTACAGTATTAATATGCTAGGCCATTTCAAGGTAAACCAGGAGGTGGTATTGGATCTCTTAAAAAGCATTACGGTGGCCAAGTCCCCAGGGCCTGATGGGATATACCCCAGGTTATAGATGAGATTGCTGATGCCTTGACCAATATCTTTGTGTCCTCTCTAGCCACAGGTGAGGTCTGGGAGGACCGGTGAGTAGCCAATGCTGTCCTATTATTCAAGAAGGGAACCTGGGATAATCCTGAAAACTACAGAATGGCAACTCTCACGTTGTGCTAGGGAAGTTACTGGAAAGAGTTCTTAAAGATAGAATTTATGAGTATTGGGAAAAGCATGGCTAATTAGGGAGAGCCAGCATGACTTTGTGTGGGTGAAGCCACGTCTTACTAACGATTGAGTTTTTTGAAGAGGTGACGAGGGTGATTGATGAAGGTAGAGTTGTGGATGTTATCTAAATAGTAATCCATTGAACAAGGTCCCTAATGGGATGCTCATCCAGAAGATTAAGATACATGGGATCTATTCTGTATCTGTTTGGCCATAGAAGTGTGATGGATATTTGCTTCCTGGCCAAGAGGGTCTCATGTTTTGCCACGCTCAGTTTTCTAATCACAGCAGCTGTCACTTGTATGATCAGAGTTTCCAACCAATATTGTTTAGCTTCTGATCATAAACAGGATCCAGTCTTCAGTTCTTAAAATGTAACTAGCAAACAGTAATTAGCCAGAAGTTAAAAACATAGCTTTTCACTCAAGCTCTGGCTATGGAGCAGAATGCTAGCTCATAACACTGGGTTTGTTGCTGCTTGAGAGGGGCATTATAAGACAATGATTTATTTAATTTGGCTTGTTTCAAAACAGACAAGCCGCCTAATATGCTTTGTTCAAGGAAGCTCGCAGACCAGACGGAAGCAAATCCCTTAGCTCATTAATAATGGATCTATTAATAAATTGGAAATTTTATAGTACGTACTCAAGGAAGTTAGCTTTAGAGCATTAAATGTGTGTAGCTGGAGTCTATGATTCCAAAAAGCTTTTAGACCGTTTGTGTAAGAAGTGTATTTGAGAAAGTATCACATGCTTGTGAAGTTACCCAAGTGGCAGAGAAACTGTATAAATGTAGAGAGCAGTTCAGGATTATCAGGAACGGGGTAAGGGACATCAATAAGAATGAAACAAACATAGAGAGAACTGAATTCCATTCCTGCGGCTCAGATTCCTGTGATGGACAATTTGCTTGCCTGCATCATTGGTATGTCTTTTTAGTTTATAAGATTTGTATCTCTGTTTTGGAAATGCTTTGTGTTTTAGAAATGATCTGTAATTTGGAAATGTTTAAGATAAAAATCCTTTGTGAGTTTTAAACGTGTTTTAAGTATATCTTTTGGATTTAAATGTGAATCACTGAAAATAAATGATCTGTGTTTGAAACTACTTTGTTAGCTGGAAACAACTTCTCCTTGGTAGAGAAAGTGGACCCACTATTAGATTAATGGGTATTGGCAGCGAAATTCAGAGTGGAGAATAAACAGGGAAGTGAACTAGTCTTTGAAGATTGGGTAGTTACAGTATAATCTCTCTTTAGTGAGGATATTAGTGGTTATTTATATCCAATAGGGCTTAAGTTCTTAGTTTGAATTTAGAACTTTACGGTCAGCAAACCCAATATCGTCACAGTGGTTGTAGGGACTTATTTTAGCTGGAGGTCTGTAATTAGTGGTGTTCCGCAGGGATCTGTACCGGGACCTCTGCTGTTTGTGATGTGCAGTATATCCAAGCATATCAGGAAGTTCAACAAAATGTCAAATACAGCATACATCCTAATTTAAAGACGGATTATAAATGAATACTGAAAACCTGAGATTAGGAAAGATATGGACACAAGAGAATGCAGATTCTCGAATCCTGAGCCCAATGGTTTAGGAAACATCTGTGAAAGGGAATAGGGGGTCAATGCTAGGGTTGAAACTCCTTATCTGGACTGAAGAAGAGTCGTGCAGTTTTTAATAATAGTTAAAGTGTAAGACTCCCAATCATAACAGCTGACTGCACAAGCAGACTAATTGTATTCAGGAAAATATCAAACAGAAGTGGATTAGAAGATTTAATGTAAACACTGGGCAGCCACAAGCAGTTAAGTTTCCAGAGTGATATGCGAGTACGTCCAGCGATGCATACACTGATATGAAAGAGCATAAAAGCACAAACTATGCTAAAACCAAGCTAATTTACTACAAGACTAGACTGGTACTTTAAATGTTGAAAGCTCGAGAGCTGAAAAACAAATTGAATAACACAGTACACTGGTCAAAATTACACAGCAATTTGTTGTAGTATTTAAAGCAGAAACTGGCTATGCAGGAAATGCAATGAATACTCAGCCAAGCTGTCGACACCGAACAGAATTATCACCTAATCACACGATCTATGTAGTGAACAAGCAGGGAAAAAGCTTTTCACCAAATCAGACCTTTCACATACCAGTACACAATTAAACACAGATAAGTGGCTTTAATCATATACCAATGCATAAAATCTGCTGGAGGGATGCAGCAGGTCAGGCAGCATCAATGGAGGGAAATGAACAGTTGATATTTTCAACACGCACAACACGCTGGAGGAACTAATTTTCATTAGTTTTGGAAAGAAAGAGGGTAGAAAGAAGCCAGGATAAAAGAGTGGGAGGAGGGGAAGAAGCACAAGCTGATGGGTAATAGACAGATCCAGGTGAGAGAGGGAAGAAGGTTAAGTGGGGGTGGGGAGGAGAAGAAGGATGGATGTGAGAAGCTGGAAGCTGATTGGTGGAAGTGGCAAATGGAATTTGATTGGAGAAAACAGTGGACAATGGAACAAAGGGAAAGAGGTGGGGAACCAGAGGGAGAAGAAGGTGTTGGAAGGGAAAGAAAAAGGGTTAATGGGGCTCAAGAAGGGGGAATCTTATAGGAGAGGACAGAAGGCCATGGAAGAAAGAAAAGGGCGGAGGAGCACCAGAGGGAGGTGGAGGACAGGCAAGGAGATGAGGTGAGAGAGGAAAAAGGAAATGGGGAACGGTGAAGATGGCGACATTAAAGGAAGTTTGAGGAATGGATGTTTATAGCATCAGGTTGGAGGCCACCCATACGGAATACAAGGTGTTGCTCCTCCAACCCGAGTGTGACCTCATCGCGGCAGTAGAGGAGGCCATGGACTGACATGTTGAAGTGGAATCAAAATGGGTGGTCACTGGGAGATCCTGATTTTTCTGGTGGATGGCGCATAGGTTCTCGGCAAGGCAGTCTCCCTATCTATGTCGGGTCTCACTGCTATTCAGGAGGCCACGCCAGGAGCGTGACAGTAGGTGACTCCAACAGACTCACAGGTGAAGTGTCGCCTCACCTGAAAGGACAATTTGGGGCCCTGAATTGCAGTGAGGGAGGAGGCGTAGGGGCAGGTGTAGCACTTGTTCTGCTTGCAAGGATAAGTGCCAAGAAGGAGATCAGTGGGGAGAGAAGAATGGACAAGGGAATCGCGTAGGGAGCAATCCCTGCAGAAAGCAGAAAGTGGGGAAGAGGGAACGATGTGCTTGGTGGTGGTATCCTGTTGAAGATGCTGAAGTTATGGAGAATTATGTGCTGGACGCGGAGGGTGGTGGGGCGGTAGGTGAGAACAAGAGCAAACCTATCCCTGGTAGGGTGGCAGGAGAATGGGGTGAGAGCAGGCAGATGCGAAATGGAAGAGATGCGATTGAGGGCAGCATTGATGGTGGAGGAAGGGAAGCCCCTTTCTTTGAAGAAGGAGGACATCTCCTTCATTCCGGAATGAAATTCCTCATTCTGAGAGCAGATGTGGTGGAGGCGGAGAAGGGGATGGCACTTTGATAATTGACAGGATGGGAAGAGATATAGTCCAGGTAGCTGTGAGAATAAGTGGGTTTGTAAAAGATATCAGTAGATAAACTATCTCCAGAGATAGAGACAGAGAGAGAGCGAAAAATGGGAGGGAGGTGTTGGAAATGGATCAGGTAGATTTGAGAGCAGGGTAGTAGTAGAAGGCAAAGCTGATGAAATCGATGAGCTCTGCACGGGTGCAGGAAGCAGCACCAATGCAGTCATCAATGTAGTGTAGGAAAAGCTGGGGAGTGACACCAGTGTAGGCTTGGAACATAGACTGTTTCTAGACAAGCTTTGCTGCTCTCCTTGGAGACCGAGGCAAACCATTTCCACATTGGGTCCAGTGACATATCCTTGTCAAGTCTTACAAGGCCTGAAATCTGTTCTTTAGCTGAATGGTGAAGGCAGATCTCTCTTGAGCTTCTCAACATCAGAATGTCTATGTACATGTGTTCTGGTTCCAGTGCTTCTCAGCTGGAGTTTCATCACTGCTACAACAAGGTGGTCCTTACTTCCTGTATCTGCTCCTACCTTCATCTCTACATTCTGCAAGGATGGTCTCCACGTACCATTGATAATCAAATGGCCGATCTGGTTTTTGTCATGTCCGTTGGGTGAGCACCATGCCAGTTTATAGATTTCACTGTGTGGAAAGAGTGTCCCTCCTATGACCAGATTGTTGAAGGCACAGATTTCCATCAGTCTCTCACCATTGTTATTCATCGCATGACCCTGGTGATGTACAAGTTGTTATTTCCCACTTTAGCATTTAGATCTCCCATGATGATGATTATGCCATGGTGTAGTGTTAACTCTAACTCCAATCGCAGCTGTTCATAGAAGGCATCTTTTTCTTCAACACTCACAACACGTTGGAGGAACTCAGCAGGTCGGGCAGCATCCGTGGAAACGATCAGTCAATGTTTCGGGCCGTTGACTGATCATTTCCACAGGTGCTGCCCGACCTGCTGAGTTCCTCCAGCGTGTCGTGAGTGTTGCTTTGACCCCAGCATCTGCAGGGTATTTTGTGTTTATCTTTTTCTTCAATGTCACTTTTGTTACTTGGGACATAGCACTGGATCACAGTCCTTTTCGCTTTCTTCCCTTTCAGCCTGACTCTCATCAGCCTACCGTTACTGGTTTCTACTTCTTAATGCCTTTCTTCAAAATGGCAGCTACACCATGACAATGCTGCCCATCTTCCCTTTCTGAGCATAAAACTGTTTCACCAGCTCCTGCCTTTATCTGTTCATCTGCTTTCACTGACGCCAGTATATGTAGGTTGAAACAACACATTTCTGCAGTTACTTACACTAGGTTGTCAGTCTCGTACACGGTTCATGCATTTCTAAAAGCAATTTTGTTCTTGGTGTTCAGAGCTTGCTTCACCATGCCAGTAGCTTCCCCTCAGATTTCACTACTGTCAACCATTCAAGCCGAGGGTGGTGATTCAGGAATGCCATTGCAGACCGATAAAGAAAGAATTCTTTGTTGTTGCGTCTGTAGCAATTATTTTTTGTTCAGTCAGGGTTGTTAGTCCTGAGCTGAACCCTCAAACCTGGAGAACCAGAGGATCACATTTGTCTGGCCTCTACCCTTTGACCTGTCTGGCATGGATGATCCGACCATGAGCCAAAGCACAAGGACCTGACTCCAGCCAACATAGCTCTCCAGGTCATTGAGGCACGCAAACCTTCAAACCCTTCGACAAGTTTGTGGTCCTCATGGAGGCTCCTTATAGCTAATATCCTCTCATACAGGCAGCCTCGTGGTAGAGCTGTGTGGTCTGTTCACATAGTTGTCCCCAGGTGTCTCTGCTTCTAGAGTGGATGCCAGCATTTTAAAGAGCCAGTCATTGTTGATATTGGAGCACATTAATTAAGCCAATATTTGTTGTAGGCAGGAAAATTGTGTTCAGCTTTTGGCTCTTCAACAGTAATCCAAGCCAGCCTGAAATTCCATTTTTCTTTACTGATGTAGGAACTCCGGGGAGAAATGGAAAAACAAGTCACCAAATGGAAGATTTAACTCCCAGACAGAAAATATGTTCTTCTCTGTTTAACTCAAATTATTGAGTCTCACAACTTTATCAGAATCAGAATCAGGATAGGGTTTAATATCACCGGCATATGTCATGAAATTTGTGTATTGTAGTATGATGCAATACAGAATGATAGAAAAATCTAGGTATTACAGTAAGTATATACAGTACATATAATAGTTAAATTAAATAACTAGTGCAAAATAGAAATAAACAAGTAGTGAGGTTGTGTTCATGGATTCAATGCCCATTGGGAAATAGATTGGCAGAGGGGAAGAAGCTGTTCTTGAATCACTGACTGTGTGCCTTCAGGCTTCTGTACCTCCTTCCTGATGGTAGCAATGGGAACAAGGCATGACCTGGGTGATGGGGGCATTTAATAATGGATGTCACCTTTTTGAGGCATCACTCCTTGAAGATCTCCTGGATACTGTGGAGGTTAGAGGCCATGATGGAGCTGACTAAGTTTACAACTCTCTGCAGTTTATTTCAATCCTGTGCCGTAGCCCCTCCCCCCATACCAGACGGTGATGCAACCAGGCAGAAAGTTCTCCAATTGATTTTTGGTGACATACCAAATCTCCTCAAGCTCCTAATGAAATATAGCTGCTGTCATGTCTTCTTTGTAGCTGTATAGATATGTTGGGTCCAGATTTGATCTTCAGAGATAATTGACACTCTGGAACTTGAAATTGCTCACTCTTCCCACTTCTGATCCTTCAATGAGGACTGACATGCGTTTTCTTGTCTTACACATTCTGAAGTCCACAGTCAGTTCTTTGGTCTTACTGACATTGAGTGCAAGGTTGTTGCTGCAACACCATTCAACTAGCTACTGTATCTCACTTCTGTACATCCTGTCATCACCATCAGAGATTCTGCCAACTGTAGTTGCATCGTCAGCAAATTTATAGATGGTATTTGAGCTGTGCCTAGCCACACAGTCATGGGTATGTAGAGAGCAGAGCAGTGGACTAAATACACATCTCTGTTGTGCGTCAGTGTTGATTGTCAGCAAGGTGGAGATGTTAATTCAGATCCACACAGTTGTTGTCTTCTGGTTAGGAAGTCAAAGATCCAGTTGCAGAGGGAAGTACAGAGGCCCAGATTGTTGTGCTTTTCAAAGAGAGCTGCAGGAACGATTGTGTTAAATGTTGAGCTGTAGTCAATAATCCAAATCCTGACATAGGTATTTGTACTGTCCAGGTGATCTAAGGCCACGTGAAAAGCCAATGAGATTGCATCTGCTGTAGACCTATTGTGGCAATTGGCAAATTTCAATGGGCCCAGGTCCTTGCGGAGACAGGAGTTAATTTTAGCCATGACCAACCTCTCAAAGCACTTCATCACAGTAATGTGAATGATAGTTGTTAAGGCAGCTCACTCTGCCCTACTTGGGCACTGGTATAAGTGTTGCCCTTTTGAAGCAGTTGGGAACTTCCGATTGTAGCAATGAGAGATTGAAAACGTCTTTGAGCGACCCTGCCAGTTGTTTGGCACAGGTTTTCAGAGCCCATCCAGGCACTCCTTTAGGTCTGCGTTCACCTTCTTGAAAGGCAGCCTGACGTCAGCCTCTGAGGCAGAGATCACAGGGTCATCAGGTTCTGCAGGGATCCTCATAACTGTAATTTACTTTCCCTTTCAAGGTGAGCATAAAAGGCGTTGAGCTCATCAGGGAGTGAGGCATCCCTGCCATTCATGATGTGAAGCTTTGCTTTGTGGGAAGTAATGGCCTGCAAACCCTGCCAGATTTTGCCTTCAACCTCGTTCGGAATTGTTCCTTTGCTCTTCAGATTGCCCGCTGCAAGTCATATCTCGTTTTCTTGTAAAGACCTGGGTTGCCAGACTTGAAATTGGATAACCGTATTCTTGATGCCTTCTATAAATATTAGCATTGAACTACATCATTCCCTTTCTTCATATAGTTGTAAATTTAATGATAGCTACTGACTTGTTTTATCAATAAAGAATTATATAAATGTAAGTAGCTGTTATTGCTGGGAGCGTTCAAGAGACCAGGAAGGTGCATTGTGCTCAAGAGGAAGATGAAATAATTGTATAATCTTTGAGCAAGGGAATGAGCTCAATTTGCAGTGCCTATGGATGAGTTTTTACAGGATAAAAATTGGGAATTTGCTGAAAGGAGGGGAATTTGGAGCAGGACAAACTGGTTTCATGATGAAAGGCAACATCGTTGCTGATTATGTGATTAGCAGAAGGAATGAACAGGCACAAGAGAGACTTCAGATGCTGGAAGTCTTGAGTAAAATGCTCACAAAATGCTGGAGTAACTCAACAGGTCAGGCAGCATTTATGGAGGAAAATAGCAATCAACATTCCGGGGCAAGACCCATCATCAAGTCCAAATAGATGCTGTCTGACCTGCTGAGTTTCTCCAGCATTTTGAAAGAATGAGCAGACAAGGACTGTCTGGTAAGGCACAAGGGGCTGCCATTTGTGCTGGTTTCTACTTTTCTCCACTGGTGTTGACTATTTTCTAGCATTTTCTGTTTTATTTTACTGCGCCTGATGTCTTGGCAACATTTCTGTATTTTGTGCATTAAAAACATATAATCTACACAATATCTGTATAATTCAGCAAGACATGCCAACTGCTAAGTCACTACACAAAACGAAGTTCACAATGAAACTGATGTCCTTTCTGTCTTTGATCCTTTATTGTGTATATTTCTAAACTCTAGATCATCTCATCTTTCCAATATCCTAAACAACAGGAATTCTGCAGATGCTGGAAATTCAAGCAACGCATATCAAAGTTTCTGGTGAACGCAGCAGGCCAGGCAGCATCTCTAGGAAGAGGTACAGTCAACGTTTTGGGCTGAGACCCTTCCTACCACTTTTCCTCCTCGCCATTTCAATGCACGTTATAGAACATGTGTCTATTAACAGCTATCCAACAGTGGTTCGCACAACCCTCTACGGTACAACCCACCTGGGTTCAATTCTCGCCGCAGCCTGTAAGGAGTTTGTACATTCTCCCTGTGGACGCTGGGGTTTCCTCCAGGTGCTCTGGTTTCCTCCCACATTCCAAAGACATACCGGTTAGTGGGGTAATTGTTCATTGCAAATTGTCCTGTGATTAGCTTAGGGTTAAGTCTGGGGTTGCTGGGTCAGAAGGGCCTATTCTGTGCTGTATCTCAATAAAAATAAAAAGATAAAGCGAGGAGAACTAATTCAGGATGGACCTTAGTTGCCTTCATTCTAAGTATCACCTTGCAATATATCTTCCAAACACTTAAACCTCTCTGCTTCAAAGCCACTTCTGTTTTTTTTTTGGTGAAGTTCAATTTATATCCATCTGCACCACATGCTTCTTCACACATAATACATTGCAAAAGTTTTCCCATTATTTTCTGTTAATATAAATCGACATTTGCCCCTTTTTTCTGTTCAGTATTTAGCAAATGGATGTGTGCTGTGATGGACATTTACTGCCCTGGACCAAGGGGCCTTGTATTTTTGCCAAGCTCAGCTTTCTAAAAACAGTAGTTGTGAGCTTCTAGAGATCAAAGGGTTGTTCTGAATAAGTTAAACTTGAAACTATTTTTTTTTTGTTTAGCTTCTGGTTGTAAATAGAAGTCAGTCTTCAGTTCTTAAAATGTAAATGGCAGGCAGTAATCAAGTTGAAGTTAAAAAGACACCATTGCAAGCAAGAACTGTCTGTAGAGTCACAGCCTTATTGGCCCTACGGCACCTGATCTAACTGCTAAAGAGATGCAGTATTTGCCAATGGGCTATTTAATTTGGCTTGTTTCAAAACAGACAACACTGGCAAAGTTGTTCAGTTCAAGGAAGTTTGCAGACAAGGTGGAGACAATCACTTAGCTGATGTATTATTAAGTTGGAAGATTTATGTGCTCAAATATAGGGCCTTATAGCATTAATTGTGGGTATCTGGGATCTCTGTCTCCAGAAGCACTTAGACCAAAAAGGTATCTGAAAAAAAAGTCACATGTGTGAAGTCACACAAGTGACAGAGAAACAGCTTAAATTATAAGAACAATCAGGCTTTTAAGGAATGGTCCATCATGAAGAATGGCAGAAGTACGGAGTGAACTAGAATCCATACTACTACCTTTGATTTCTGTGATCGTTCATCTGCAGATCGTGGGTATTTTGTTTTAGCTTATAGGAATTGTACCTGTGTTTTGGAAATTATTTGTGCTTTAGAAGTGGTTTGTAATTTGGAAGTCTTTTATAAGATGGAAGTCCTCTATGCATTTTAAATGTGTTTGAAGAATGTTATTTGAATTTAAACATGTGTCACTTACTTGTCTTGTTACATACACCTGTTAGGGTGCATTCTCCAGATACCTTATAAGGTAACCGTGGCCTTCAGCCAGGAGCAGATGTCATCAGGTGGTTCCCAGCCTTTGCAGAGTGTTTCAAACCTTAACCACGACACTCTGCAGTTGGTGGGTCGGCGGTGGTGGCCAAATCACTGCCCGTCTGCTCCTGGCTTCCAGCTTCCCTCCTCTCGCCTACTCCAAATCCAACAAAAGGCTCGTTCTGCCTCTTCCCCCATCCTACAAGCTGCTTGTTTTTTGCTCCTTTTGTCTAGGCCCAGATCTGACTACAACCGCCATGCTGATTTGGCTGGGAAACCTCTGCAGCCGATCTCCACAAGGAAAAACCGTGCCTGCCATCCCTTATCTTTGCATTCCTGCACTAAGGGCTGGTACTTCAAGGCCTTTTTCTCGTGGGCCTCTTCCCATCCCTCCTCCCACGGCACAGTCAGCTCAACCAGAATTATTTTCCTGTATTCAGTTGACCACAGTACAATGTCCAGGCATAGGGTTGTGTGCACCACATCCAGGAACTGCAGCCTCCTTCCCACCTTGACCCTCATCTCCCAGGACCTGGCCGTTAGCAGCAGATTGGGCTTTGGTTGTTTGGTTATGAAAGGCTTGGCTTCCTCTTTGATGAAGGTGGTGGCCTTCCTCAAATCTGTGCCAACCGTCCTCTTCTTGCATCTCTCTCGCTCTAATGTGTCAACCTTATCATGGCGCCACCTATACCGTCCTTGAGTTAGAGCTGTTTTACACTGGACAGTATATGAGCCAGTGTCCCCCCTTGACCACAGAGCTTACAGTTCGGGTCCTCTCTCATCCCCCATGTGTACAGATGTAATGGCGAAGGAAGGGTGTCATACACGGATCGCAAGAGCAAGGAAATACAGAAGGTCTCCAGTCATGACCCATGACCCAACTCTACCCATGAGATCTTGCGCTTGGGCAGATCCCATTTTGTCCAGGCACCCTGGGACCCTTGTTCCACTGCCTTTGACATCTGCTTCTCTTCCTCACGGATAGAACATAAAACATAGAATAGTACAGCACAGTACAGGCCCTTCGGCCCACAATGTTGTGCCGACCCACAAACCCTGCCTCCCATATAAGCCCCCACCTTAAATTCCTCCATATACCTGTCTAGTAGTCTCTTAAACTTCACTAGTGTATCTGCCTCCACCACTGTCTCAGGCAGTGCATTCCACGCACCAACCACTCTCTGAGTAAAAATTCTTCCTCTAATATCCCCCTTGAACTTCCCACCCCTTACCTTAAAGCCATGTCCTCTTGTATTGAGCAGTGGTGCCCTGGGGAAGAGGTGCCCGCTATCCACTCTATCTATTCCTCTTATTATCTTGTACACCTCTATCATGTCTCCTCTCATCCTCCTTCTCTCCAAAGAGTAAAGCCCTAGCTCCCTTAATCTCTGATCATAACCTATACTCTCTAAACCAGGCAGCATCCTGGTAAATCTCCTCTGTACCCTTTCCAATGCTTCCATATCCTTCCTATAGTGAGGCGACCAGAACTGGACACAGTACTCCAAGTGTGGCCTAACCAGAGTTTTATAGAGCTGCATCATTACATCGCGATTTTTAAACTCTATCCCTTGACTTATGAAAGCTAACACCCCATAAGCTTTCTTAACTACCCTATCCACCTGTGAGGCAACTTTCAGGGATCTGTGGACATGTACCCCCAGATCCCTCTTCTCCTCCACACTATCAAGTATCCTGCCATTTACTTTGTACTCTGCCTTGGAGTTTGTCCTTCCAAAGTGTACCACCTCACACTTCTCCGTGTTGAACTCCATCTGCCACTTCTCAGCCCACTTCTGCGTCCTATCAGTGTCTCTCTGCAATCTTTGACAATCCTCTACACTATCTACAACACCATCAACCTTTGTGTTGGCTGAAAACTTGCCAACCCACCCTTCTACCCCAACATCCAGGTTGTTAATAAAAAAAATCTGTACTTCTGCCCATACCATGTCTCTCCTGTTTCTTATGTTGCGTTTCCCCACTGCTGAAAGTGAACTGAGCTGAAGCCTTGTTGCCCGACGCAGGGGTTGCCGATGACATCTCGCAGCTTCAGAGAACACACTGCCTGCTCCACAGATGCGTTGGCTGCCCACTTGTTCCCAGATCTGGTTGTGACGCCTGCTTGCTTTACCAAGACGTCATTGGAATTTCTCAAGCTTAACAAGGCTCTGCATTTTGCCACCTTGAATTCCTCCACAACAGATGACAGGGGAAGCTGCAGTTGCCCAGAATGAACGTAAAGGCCCACTAAAGAGAAGCTTGGGGGAACTCCCAATCATCTCCACAGGTGCTTGTTGGTTTTCCTTTCGATGCCCTCTACGGCAGTCATGGGGAACTCCTAAAGTGTGAAGAGCCAGAGAAGCCTGGGCAGAAGGCCATATTGGTACAGCCAGGTCTTGAATTTACCAGGAAGTCCGGATTTGTCGATCTTCTTCAGCCACTCGTCTGTTTGCTTCACAGCATTGGTGACGTTGGCCTCATCTATCAGTGACACATTAAACCACTTCCCCAAGCATTTTATCGGGTTATTTTCGATGGAAGGGATGCCCTCACTCTGACCTTGGAGGCTAAACTTGCTGGTAACTTTGCCGTTTCTGATCACCATGCACCTGGACTTCTTGGACTTGAAGGACGGCTTTGCCCAAGTGGCTACGTTGTCCGGGGTTTCCAATAGCCATCTTGCTTGGCAATGTGACACTTGGATTTGGACAATAAATGAACTGTGTTTAATCTACTTTGTAAGCTGGAAGTATCCCCTCCTTGTTGGGGGTCGTTGCAAATTGTCTCTGATTAGGTTAGGGGAGGGACCCACCATTCAAACAGTGGGTATTAGCAGTTAAACGCACCATGGAGAATAAACAGTGAAGTGTGCTAATATTTGAAGATTGGGTAATTTGCCCCCATTTAGTGAGAGTATCCCTGGCTATTTATATCTGATAGGGTTTAACGTCTGCATCTGAGTTTAGGACTTAGTCGCCAGCAAACCCAACACCATCACAGCGTACCTTTCCAAAAGTCAAAAATCTATCACTTGTAATCCAGGACCCAGACTTAGACTGTTAGCTTATTCATCTGTTTTTCTTTGCAGATGCTGGCAAGTCTGGATGTCACAACATTTTGCTGCTTGAGATGGATATTTGATTTTGTTCCGTCTGTAATCCAGCAAGAAAAGGTTTGAAGACATCTTGAACCAGTATATGTGGATCATGTGAATTCCAAATGCAGCAAAACTCCAAAAATACAGCATGCTCAGGATCTTGGCAGAGCTGGACTAGCACATTCTCCTGACTATTCAATATTATTCTATTTGAATTAACTATTTTGGATGCAAACAAAGGAGAATACAAAGTTCTGTCTTTAAGGAGATTCATTTACCTTCCTCAGGTCTGCTAAGTACACATATATGCAAACACAACAAATTCCTTGGTTTTGCATTTTGGCATGGCATTTTATGATTTAATAGTTTGTTCCGTGCTTTGGTTTTCGTGTTAGAAATAATGAGATCAATCGTTAAACCCAGATTCCTTATTTTGACTATCATTACATGAGACTGGCCATACTGCAATGTATTAGGACAACCAAACAGGAGCTGAAACACTTTGTTTTCAGCATTGCTTCCTTGTATTTTCTTAATGCCTTTTTGAAAATCAGGATAGCTCCCTCTACCAATTGAAGATGAAATGGGAAGATGTTTTATGATATATACTATTTCATGAAATCCTTATATCTGCATTCACAAAACAATCTCCATTGCCTAATACTAACATGTGAGGCAATACATGAACTTCGTCTAAATTTGCCAACTATAGCACTTGAAGCAGAAGTATTCATTGGAAATATGCCCACTTACTTTGGATGAACATCTGTTACTGGCTGGAACACCTTTCCCAAGAAAGATCCAAAATTATAACATGGAGTCTACTTTGAAGGAGCAGTGGCGCACACATTTTTGTTTTATTGACACCTGCTGCAAGAGCCCCTTTGAACTCAATGACAGGGTCCATTTTAGACTGTCACGTACATTATCTGGCTAATACCTTCATTCCAGTAATTCCTGGATGTGTCTCTTGTTTCTTTCTTTTTAAATCTTTTTATTGAGTAAGTATACAAAAAAGGTAAGCCATATAAACATTAATACAATGTTAAATTATAATAAAATTCCAAAAGATATCAATACCAAAAAAAATACTACAAACAATGTAATTTAAACATAAGAAACCAAGATAACATAATATATATATATATCAATGGAAAAAAAAAGAAAAAAAAACCCCAAAAAAAACCCCACCGTGCAACTAACTAAAAGCAAGGCAAAGCAATGGGCTAACTTGAAACCAAACAGAGTTAAACTTAAAATCACGTCCTCAATCCCGACCGTGTCTCTTGTTTCAAAGCAAATATTCTGTGCTTTGGAGAATAACAGATCCAACTCTTCATGACTCATTGATCTTTCACACTCAGCTCTAACTTTTTGGAATGGTAGGGATTAATTGTGGTTCTCTCTCTGTCATGACATACTCATGAACATGAGACAGTGCAGACAGGACAGTGTCCATTGTCTGATTTGCACAGAGCTCACAGATGTAGTGTTCTGATGATTCATCATTAGTACTTCACCCTCTATCCCTTCATCAGCTGTTATCTCTGGTACCAGGAAGTGAATTGGACTTCTCTGTTATTTCCCAGCTTTGAAAATAATAATATAATCACATGCTCTGAAACCCAAGATGCAACTTTTAACTCAAGGGGAAACCATCTGAGGCTTCGGCTTCTCTTCATGGAACAGGTACGTCAAAGGTTTGTTATCTGTTCAAATAATGGAGTAGTTATTGGCAAAATAGCTATTGCTATTCCTTTATTTAAAAATGGCAGAAGCGATAAGCCAGGTAATTGTAGTCTGGCAGGGAGGGAAATTATTGGAGACATTTCTAAGAGGGTTTATATACATTTGGAAAGGTGGGGTTGATAATATTTAGTAGATAACATAGCTTTATAGCTTTGTGCTGGGGGGGGGGGTCTTTCCCACTAATCTGAAGAAAGTTTTGAGAAGGTAATTAATTTAGAAAGGTGATCTGACACATGGCCACATAGCCTTCTCACTCAGTCTCTCCCCTGTAGTGCTCCTATTTGCCCACAACACCCCTTTTATTTAATCCTATGCCCCACCGCTTCACTTTCCTTTCTTGTGCGATTCCAGAATCTGTAATCCTTTGTCACCTCCAATATTACCTCCCACCTCTGTTGCAATTTCTACTTTTTTCTCTGCAACTGTATGCACCCGTCATTTGGCAGGTCTTGCTCCATCACTTCCCCTCACTGGCTACCTCCCACTATCTTTCAATCCTGAAAAGACTGTCCATATTCCTCCACAGATGCTGCTTGACCCCTGGAGTTCCTCCAGCATCTATGTTGCTCCAGATTCAGTTACATTATGAGCACTCCTGCTCCAACTAGTGTAACTTTGTGTAATGCTTTAGCATTGGTCTGGTATTAGTATTGCTGCTGCTTCATGTCAAAAAACTCTATCAAGTTGGAAAGACATAACTTGCTCCGCACAAAGCCATGCTGGCTCCCATAATCAGGCCATGGTTTCCAAATGCTCATGTATCCTATTCCTAAGAATTTTCTCTAGCTATTTCCCTATAAGTGACTTGTGATTTACTGGTCTATAGTTTCCAGGATTTTCCCTTGTTCCCTTCTTAAATAGAGGTACAAAATTAACCACTTGCCAGTCCTCTGGGACCTTGCCTGTGCCTAGAGATGACAGGAAGCTACTGGTCAAAGCCCCAGCAATCTTGGCTCTTGCTTCTCTCAATAATCTGCGATAAATCCCATCAGGCGCTGGGGACTTATCCAGCTTAATACTCATTAGGAGACCCAACACCTCCTCCTCCTTGACCCCTAAACACCCTAACATAATTATGAACTCACCACTGATCTCCTGGTCCTCCATGTCCTTTCTCTTGGTAAATACTGAGGTAAAATACTGTACTCATTAAGGACCTCACTCAACCAAATGTTTCCTCCTTTATCCTTGAGTGGTCCTACCCTCTAGTTACCCTCTTGCTCTTGAAGTATGAGTAGAATACCTTGGGATTTGTCTTAATCCTACTTGCCATGGACATTCTTGAGTTCTTTTCTGGCTTCTTTATACTCCTCATGTGCTCCATTTGATTCTGACTTCTGAAGCTCTACACACGTTTCCTTCTTCTTGACTAAATTCATCAGCTCTGGATGTCCAAGGTTCTCTTATCTTCCCATCCCCGTCCTTCCTTCCTTTCTAAATGGAACATACCTTTCCTGTACTTAGTGCAATTCATCTTTAAACACGCTCCACATGTCTGATGTGGACTTGCCATAGAAAAGGTCTTCCCAATTCATGCATATGAGTTCCTGCCTAATGCTCTCGTAATGTGCCCTACTCCAATTTAAAACTCTCCCACAAGGACCATACCTCCTGGCCAGGCTCATTACCCAACACCAGGTCCAGTACAGCCCCTCCTCCCATTGGACCGCCTACATATTGATTTAAGAAACTCTCCTGGATACACTTCACAAATTCTACCCCATCTAAACCCCTTGCACTAAGAAGGTCCCAGTTTATACTAGGGAAGTTGAAATCCCTCATGACAACAACATTATTATTTTTGCACATTTCCTTAGTCTGTTTGTATATCTGTTTCTCAATGTCCAGGTTGCTATTGGGGATCTGTAGTGCAACCTTATCAGTGTAATTGCACCCTTCCTGTTCCTGAGTTCCACACAAATGGACTTAGTGTCTGACCCCTCCATTATGTCCCCCCTGAGTGTAGCTGTGATATTATCGCTGATTAGTAGTGCAACTCCCCCCCCTCCACCCTTTACCTCCTTCTCTATCTTTTCTAAAACTTTGAAAACCTGGTACATTAATCATTCCTGCCCCTCTCTCAACCAAGTCCCTGTAATGGTCACACCATTGTAGATCTATGTACTGATCCATGCTCTAAGTTCAACACCTTTACTCACAATACTACTAGCATTAAAATACTCACACTTCAAACTGTTGGTCCCTATTTTGATTTTGCCTATCAATAATTTCCCTGACATTTACATTCCCATCCGATCCTTCACTTACTGAGCTCGTGCTCCCGTTTCCAGTCCTCTGCAAAACTAGTTTAAACCCTCCCAAGTAGCATTAGCAAACCTTCCGGCCAGGATAGTGGTTCCCTGCTAGTTCAGGTGCAAACTGTCCCTCTAATACAGGTCACCCCTTTCCCAGAAGAGGTTCCAATGATCCAAGAACATGAAACCCTGCCCCCCTGCACCAACTCCTCAGCCACTCATTCATCCGTGCTATCGCCCCATTCCTACCTGCACTAACCTGTGGCACTGGGAGTAATCTTGATCCATTTCTGACACCTCTCTCCCCTTTATCGATCTGTCTGTCTCCAACTCTAGAGACAAACTGATAACCGATATCTTTTATAAACCTACCAACTCCTATGGCTATCTTGACTATACTTTTTACCCTGTCTCCTGTAAAAATACCGTTTCATTTCCTTTTTTCAGTTCCTTTGTCTCTGCCACATCAGTTCCCAGGATGAGACTTGCTTCTTCCTGAGAACAAATTAAAGATGTCCTCCTTCTTCAAAGAACATGGTTTCCCTTCCTCTTCTCCTCACTTAACACCCCGTGAGCCTCTTCATCCAGCACATCTTTCTTGACAACTTCCGTCAACTTCAACAGGACCCTACCACCAAACACATCTTTATCCCCCACCTTCCTCTCCACTTTCCACAGAAATCACTCCTTTTGTGATTCTTTTATCCCTGCAAGTGGCCTAAGTGCTACACTTCGCCATTCACCCCCTCCCTCACCTCCATTTAGGGTCCCAAACAGTCCTTCCAGGAGAGGCAACACTTCATGAGGGACCAGTTTATTGAACACCTACACTCCATCTGCAAAAAGCAGGATTTCCCAGTGGCCAATCAGTTTAATTCCAATCCCTATTTCCATTCCAACATATTGGTCCAAGAATAAGGGGACTGTCAGGTTGGAGGAACAACACCTCATATTCCAGCTGGCAAGCCTTCGATCTGATGGTGTGAACATCAATTTCTCCAACTTCAGGTAACAAATTCAGCCCCCTCCTTTTCCCCTTCCCCTTCCCTCTTCTTCAATTCCCAACTCTGGCCCCCCGTACCTCTTCTCTTGCCTATCACCTCCTCCTGGTGCCCCTCCTCCTTCCCTTTCTCCCATGGTCCACTCTCCTCTTCTATCAGAATCCTTTTCAGATCTTTTCCCTTTTACACCCATCACTTCCCAGTTCCTTACTTCATCCACTCTCCCTCACCCACATGTCTTCGCTTATCACCTTCTATCTTGTACTCCTTCACTCCTCCTACCTTCTTATTCTGGCTGCTCCCCTTCCTTTCCAGTCCTGACGAAGGTTCTTGGCCTTAAACATTGACTCTTTATTCATTTCCATAGATGATGTCTGACTTGGTGAGTTCTTCCAACATTTTGTGTGTGTGTTGCGCTGGATTTCCAGCATCAGTAGAGTCTCTTGTGATTGTGGTATTGAAGTTGAGTTTAGTGTCATATCCACAAGTACATGTATGTACAGGTGTAGTGAAAAGCTTAGATGCAGTTGGATCACAGGCAGATAGCAGCATATAAGCAGCATTCACAAGAGAAACATGAACATAAATTGTACAGATTTTTTACAATAAATAACTAAAAGTGATCAAAGTGGTCTTAGTGTTTCTAAACTGTGGTAATTAGGGTTTGCTAGTTGGTTCAAGAACCGAACAACAGAAGGAAAGTAACTGTTCCTGAACCTGGTGTAATGGGACTTTTGACTTCTGTACCTCCTGCCTAATGTTAGTTATGAGAAGATAGCCTCAATGGTGGGAATTTGTAATGATGGATGCTGCCTTCCTGATGCAGCACCTCCTATCAATACCACCAATAGTGGGAGAGATGCCTCCTGTCAATGCTACCAATGGTGGGAGAGATGTCTCCTGTCAATGCTACTAATGGTGGGAGAGATGTCTCCTGTCAATACCAATGAATGGTGGGAGAGATGTCTCCTGTCAATGCTACCAATGGTGGGAGAGATGCCTCCCGTCAATGCTAACAGTGGTGGAAGAGATGTCTCCTGTCAATACCACCAATGGTGAGAGAGATGTCTCCTGTCAATGCTACCAATGGTGGGAGAGATGCCTCCTGTCAATACCAATGAATGGTGGAAGAGATGTCTCCTGTCAATACCACCAATGGTGGGAGAGATGTCTCCTGTCAATGCTACTAATGGTGGGAGAGATGTCTCCTGTCAATACCAATGAATGGTGGGAGAGATGTCTCCTGTCAATACAAAATGGTGGGAGAGATGTGCTGGTGATGTATTGGGCTAAGTCCACTACTCTCTGCAGCTTCTTATGTTCCTGAGCATTCAAATTGCTGCACCAAAGCACGATGCAACCAGCCAGGACACTTACATGTTTAGAAGTTTGTTAGAGTGTTTGATGACAAGGTGGAACTACTTAACCTCCGAAGAAAGTGAAGACGCTAGCAGCTTTTCATATGATTGCACCTATGTGCCAGGTCAAGGACAGGCCATCCGATATGTTAACGCCCTGGAATTTAAGCTGCTGACTCCTTCCACCACAGATTCACTCAATATTGACGAGCATGTGTTTCCCCCTCCTTCCCGAAGTCAGTAATCAGCTCTTTAGTTTTTTTCTGATATTGAGTGTGAGGTTCAGCGTTATGCCAAGCATTATACTTAATTTTCCAAAAAAGTACTTCTTTCTTTTTAAACATAGACTTGCCTTTTCCATTCTGCTCAATGTATCTTCACAGATTCTGCAGTTTCTTGATATAATCCAAAAATCCAGCAAGGCTGGGAATTCCCTGCAGCAATCTGTCGAAGGTTCTCTGAAATATAGCATTGCAGACAGAATTCTGAAGTGTAATTAATGATATGTGAGCAAGCTCTTATGTGTGCTGACAGTTAACCACTCTTAGACTGATCATCTACCACAATCTGTTGACATTCATGGCTCACGTAGTGAACTGCTTCCTCCAGACGAAGCGGCAAATAAGTTTTTTTGTTCCTTGAATATGATACTGTTACAGGGAAAATACTTGATTAATAGAGAGGCTGTACTCCCTCCAAATCTGGAGAGATTCGTCATACTTTAACACTGGCACCATTCAGAGTATTTATCATTGCAACATAGCATTTTTTATGTATCACATTGTACTGTTGCAGCAAAATAACAAATTTTCACAAGATACCTCTGTGATAATAAACCTGATTGTGATTCAGATTCAGATCCTCAATGAACACATTCAGTCATTTGCTCCCTGAGAAATCTGTCACATTTTGCTGCCAGTTCTGGTTACGTTGAATAAGGAACTGAACTGGGCTTGAAGCTTCAGGGCAAACATGATTTTTTGCCTTTGTGCACTATCAATGTACCTTGCTTATCCTTTTAAACACCTTTGCAGCTCCTTGGCACCTCCTGCGACATCTTTGCCCATCCTATCGTGATTAATATAAATTGTTAGAAGGTTAGCAGGAGTGAGATAGATCGACTAGTTAAGTAGTGTTGCAACAACAACCTTACCTTCAACAGCAGCAAGACCAAGGGATTGATTGTGGACTTCAGAAAGGGGGAATCGAGGGAACACGCATCAGTCTTCATGGACTGGTGGAAAGGGTGAACAGCTATATGTTTCTGGATGTCAACATCTTGGAGAATCTGTCGTGGGCCCAATACATTGATGGATCTTGTCAATACCATTAGGGAAGAGGTACAGGGGCCTGAGGACCCATACTCAACAAACTTCAGAAACAACTTCTTCCCCTCCACTGTCATATTTCTGAATGGTCTGTGATTGCTCCCTCATTATTTGTTTCTGTTATTAATTACATTATAATTTATAGTAATTTTACATCTTTGGACTGTAGAACTGGTGCAAAAAAAAACAAATTTCAAGACAGTGAATAAACCTGATTCTGAACCTCTTCCTTCAATCCAAAGACTTTCTTTCAGCCACCCTCTTTCCTGGTCTAAAACCTGAAAAATCAAAGTTGAAGTCAAGCTTATTATCGTATTCACAGATGCATGCGTGCACAGGTACAATCATAAAACTACCTGCAGCAGAATCACTGGGACATAGCATCAGTTGCACAAAATTCACAAGAAAATCCTAAACTGAGAACATGAATTATTCATGAAAGAACAAGATTAGAACAAAAGAAAATCCTTTGATCAAAATGATAAAAGTGTTGCTTTATTGACATCGTGACCAGGGTAGTGCAGAAAGGTTCAAGAAGTAGTTGCTCTTGGACCTGGTGGTTGGATCTTTTGGGATGCCGTCCCTCCTGCCCAATGGTAGCTGTCAGAAGATGGTATGGACCTGGTGCTGGAGATCTGTGATAGATGTTGCTTTCTTGATGCAGGGCCTCATGTACTGTAGATATTTTCAGTGATGGGGAGGGATTCATTTTTTGAGCCTACTATATTTTGTGTCTTCTGATGTCCCTGTGCATTCAAATTACACATATGGAGAAGAACAATGCTTATGTGAGAGTGCTGTTCTTGGACTACAATTCAGCATTCAACACCATAGTTCCATCCAGGCTCGACAAGAAGCTCAGAGACCTCAGCCTTGACCCTGCCTTGTGCAGCTGGATCCTGGACTTCCTGTCAGATCGCCAGCAGGTTGTAAGAGTGGGCTTCCTCACTGCCAACCCTCTGACTCTCAATACAGGAGCCCCTCAGGGCTGCGTACTGAGTCCCCTCCTTTACTCCCTGTATATCCATGACTGTGTCGCCACCCACAGCTATAATCTGCTAATTAAATTTGCCGACGACACTATATTGATTGGCCTTATCTCAAACAATAATGAGTTGACCTACAGGGAAGAAGTCATCTCTCTGACACAATGGTGTCAAGAAAACAACCTCTCCCTCAATGTCGCAAAAACAAAGGAGCTGGTTGTGGGTTACAGGACGAATGGAGATGGGCTAACCCCTATTGACATCAATGGATCTGATGTTGAGAGGGTAAACAGCTTCAAGTTCCTCGGCATCCACATCACCGAGGACCTCACCTGGTCTGTACGCACCAGCTGTGTGGTGAAAAAGGCACAACAGGACCTCTTTCACCTCAGACAGCCGAGGAAGTTTGGTATGGGCCCCCAAATCCTAAGAACTTTCTACAGGGGCACAATTGAGAGCATCCTGACTGGCTGCATCACGGCCTGGTATGGGAAATGTACCTCCCTTAATCGTGGGATTCTGCAGAGAGTGGTGCAGATAGACAAGCACATCTGTAGTTGTGAACTTCCCATGATTCAGGACATTTACAAGAACAGGTGTGTAAAAAGGGCTCATAGGATCATTGGGGACCCAAGCCATCCCAGCCACAGTCTATTCCAGCTGCTACCATCCAGGAAACGGTACCGCAGCATCAAAGCCAGGACCAACAGGCTTCGGGACAGCTTCTTCCACCAGGCCATCAGACTGATTTGAGTGTACTCTATATTACACTGACTGTTTTATTTATTATAAATTACTATGATTGCACATTGCACATTTAGATGAAGACGTAATGTAAAGATTTTCACTCCTCATGTATGTGAAGGATCTAAGAAATAAAGTCAATTCAATTCAATTTGATTCAAGTTGCTGAACCAGACCGTGATGCAACCGGTCGGGATACCCTGAAAGGATAACTCTTGTGGAAACAACATTCATAACAGTGAAGTACTTGTTAATGTTTATTAGAGTATTCCGTGATGTGCTGAACCTCCTTAACCTGATGAGAAAGTAAAGATGCTGGTGTGCTTTCTTTGAGGTTGCATCTAAATTCAACCCAATCATCCCATCCAAATTAATTAAGCTTCAAGACTTGTGCCTCTGGATCCTTGACTTTATAATCAGTAGAGCTCCAACAGTTAGGATTGGTAGCAACAGCTTCACCTCAATGACAATAAGCACAGGTGTACCTCAGTGCTCTGTGCTTAGCCCCTGCTCTACACCCTGTACACACATGGCTGCGTGGCTACGTGCAATTCCAATGCCATCTACAAATTTGCCAGAGACATAGCATCCAATATTCTAACGCCCAAGTATTTAAAGCTGCCTTTGCTGATCCAGCATGTTGAGTGAGAGGTTGTTGCTGTGGCTCCACTAAACCAGGTGTCCTGCCTCACTCCTGTACATTGACCAGGTGTGATTCATCCAACAGCAGTGGTGATTTCAGCAAATTTAGGTCTGAGTTCTTGAATGCGGTCTAGTCCACAAGCAATGTAGCCCAAAGTATACTGAATCCGATCCTCTGCCTCTCCCATCTATCTCTTCGTGGTCTGCTTCATTGGTGCTGTACATTTAAATTTCTCTGTATGCATCAGTTAATTGGATTTACCAAAGTGTGAGTAAGAGCTGGAGCAGCAGACATGATTGATGGTGAACTAGCAGTGGTCAAGTATGTGGGTCTGATGTTCATTTAATATTTCATTAATATTTGAGTAATCTCATATGTATATTTGTTGATTAAGCATTCTTGTTTGTTTAAATAATTCATTACGGCTTTTAGGTATAAATACATGAATTGCATACCTCATTACGCTACCACATAATGGTGCCTCGCTTAAAATAAACACAAAGTTAGAATCACATTTCAGACTCCTGTGTCTTCCTTTGAATTAGGTTAATGTTTTGAAGTTACGAAACATAACAGGGTTCTTTAGTGTGATGTGATGATTGTAGTTAGGCAGAGACCTCTTCAAGCTATCCTTATTAGTCTCCCATGAAATGTTCTGGGATACCTTCCTCAATCTTGTTGATTACAGCATTATTTCCTTCTTTTTCCATTTTTTTTTCTTGCTTTGGTCGTACATGATTTGAAAAATTTTCATCTTAGGCTGCATGTTATATTTTTAATAACAGTTTTGGGCTTTAACAAGTTTATTTATTTTCTTCCAGGCATCTAAGTGAACTTCTGCAAACACGTTCCCTGGAGAGGTAAACCAAAGTGGTGCAAAACACAAAACACTGAAGGAACTCAGTGGGTGAGACATCATCTAGAGAGGAAAATAGACAGTCAGCGTTTCGGGTCAAGACCTTTCTTCCGGACTTGTTGACAACTGGGTATAAAAATGTGAAAGGGAGGGATGGAGCAAGAGCTGGCAGGCGATAGGTGGAACCAAGAGAGAAGGGTGATAGGCAAACAGAGGAGGAGAGAATAGGAAGAGAATGGCATTGGATGCTACGAGGTGACAAAGGGCCAAAGATGATGGCATCTGATAAGAAAGGAAGATAAACCATGGGAGGAGGGGAGTGCAGAGGGGAGTAGTGAGGGAGGAGTGGTGTCTGCAAAAGATCAAGACTGATACTTGCTGAGTCATGCTGACCTGGAGCTGAACAGTAATCAATTATATACATTCAATTATATATTGCAAATTATATACATTTCCGGTTCTTCCGTTGGAAGTTGTCTTGGGGTAGGTGGAGGACTGCAGAGGTCTGAGATGCAGAGAGTTCTGGGTGTCTTACTGTGACATTTGCATAATGAATGCATAATATGGTGCCACAGTAGCAGTGTGGTTGAGTGAGACCCTGTTACAGCTGGAGGCGTCAGTTTGGAGATCAGTCGCGATGTCATCTGTAAGGAGTCTGTATGTCCTCCCACAGGGTGCATGGTGCTCTGGTTTCCTCCCACAGTCTAAAGGCATACCAGTTAATTGGCTAATTGGTCATTGTGAATTGTCCTGTGATTAGGCTAAGGTTAAATTGTGGCTCACTCAGCTGCGTGGCTCAAAGGGCTTATTCTGTACTGTATTTCAATGATCAATTAATTAAATGATTAATACACAGGTTCATCCAGTGGCCAACAAAACTACCATAGTATGTCACAACTTAAGTTGTAACATGAGAATGAAAATTTACCAGGGCAAAAGGAAAGCTGGCAATGTCCTCACGAACAAATTGTTTGGGACTCAAGGGGATCAAAATGTTCATGTAATTTGAGAGCTTGGCTTTAGCTTGGGAAACTTTAGGATTTTTTAAATATAGATAATGAACATTAAGCAAGTATGCATGTCATTGCACAAACAGAAATTGATCTTTATAATATTACTTCAGAATAATTTGAAGCCCCTAATACTTTCAAAGGTCTTCCTTTGACATACATCTTCTGATTTAAAACCACGTTATAAGTATGCAAAGAACTGTGAATAACATTTTCCAGAGTTTGCAAGTTTTGAGAAATAGATGTTGATTTAGTAATCAGTAAAGAGTGTTAACGCAAAATTAACACCCACTCTCAATTTGATGGATGTTTACTCTTTGATGTGAATCTAGAACTGTTAAAAAAATAAGGGCTTGCAGTATTATTCTCAGTGAAGCTAGAAGCTAGCTCTGAAGTTGGAGACTGGTGACAGTCTTGACATTTATCCAACAGGAAACGATGTGGAAGAGATAGTATTGAAAGAAAGCAAAACCATTCTGCTGATCAAGCAGTATCTGTTCGGTGGGGGAGGGGGTGTTTACAGAGTGGATTGGAACAAAATTGTCAATGGTTTTGGTTGAAACCCTGCATTATGACTGAAGGGCATCATAGTGGTGAGTAGGGAATGGAAATCATGGAGCATGTCAGTAGTTTGCCAATGGTGACATAAGGTTTTGTTGATTTTATTGAGCAGTTTGGTGATTGTGGGTAGTGCTAACATTTGTGCTGGAATGGTTGCTGGTATGTCTGATCCTGAAAAGACATCTCTGATTGTTCAGGTTAGGGCAATATGATTAACTAGGATGGAGCTGGGAGGAGATGCTCTAGTCCCTCCAGTGCTCAAAAAATGTTGCTAAAACACTCATCTTTGTCATGCCCACGTTTCCCTCTGTTCTTGAGGTTCCTGGACCTAGTGAATCTAGACAGCTTTTGCCAGACCTGGAAAGGAAGTAAAATACAAGGCACCAAGCTGTGCTGCAATTTTAAGATATTGAAATGATAGTTTTTGCTTGTGGGAGAGTGTTGGCTGCCTATCTAATCTTAACTCCACTACAAATGAAGCTTGGACACTCTTTAAGTTTTTCACCTCTCTTTCAACCCAAACATAACCACTTCTGGGTGTTAAAATTCCTTCGTCTGAGATTTTGCAATTATGCACTCCCAATCAGAGAGTGAGGATGAAGTTTACAGCATGTTATTTCCTTGGTTCTTGATCCAATTTTCTAAGGTGAGCTTCAAAATTGTATTTTTAAATTAATGGCTTGACAAACACCTGTGAGAGTCACTTCCAATACCAACAGCACACACCCTGGCTTGCTGAATGTGATAACACTGACCAACTAATACCACATTGACACATGGACAGGAAAGCCCACCAGTACCTCTACTTCCTCAGGAGGCTAAAGAAATTTGGCATGTCCCCTTTGACCCTCACCAATTTTTATCGATACACCATAGAAAGCATCCTATCTGGATGCACCATGGCATATTATGGCAACTGAGTGCAAGAAACTGCAGAGCTGTGGACGCAGCTCAACACATCATGGAAGTCGGCCTCCTCTTTCAACACTTCTTGCTGCCTCGGTAAAGCAGCCAGCATGATGAAAGTTTCCACCAATCCCAGACACTCTCCCTTTTCTCCTCTCTCATCGGGCAGAAGATATAAAAGCCTAAAAGCATATGCTACCAGGTTCAAGCACAACTCTTAGCCTGCTTTAAATTATATCAACCTTTTCTGCAGTACATGAGGACTCTTGCCCTCACAAGCTACCTCACTGTAATATTGTACCTTACTGCCTATACCGCTCCTTCTCTGTACTGTATCACTTTATTCTGTACTTTGTATTGTTCTAGTCTGCACTACTTTAACACACTAGTGTGATGAACTGATCCGTATGGACACTATGTAAGACAAGACTTCAGTACATGGGGCAATAATAAACCAATTTACCAATTTACATCATGTTCTCAGTGTTGTGGGTTCAGATTGAGTAAAGAATGAGATTCATATAATTTATTTGTTTCACTGGAAGAGGAATTTATTCGCAAAACACCAGAATCAAGGTTTGTGCATTTCTATGTTTTATGCATTTTCCAGATGAGGGCAGCAGGCAGTTTTATCACCTGGATAGGATCACTGTGTTGAAGCCCAAGCAAAGTTCATGAAGCAAATTTGTAAAGTAAGTGAGGGTTTGTGTGAAAGTAATGCATTTGATTTATTTATTGTGGTGTAATACATACAATTATTGACTTTTTCTTCTCTGTTGTGGAGACATTACAGGAGCACACCCTATAACTAAAGAAAAGCTTGTCATGGTGCATGCTGTATATCTACTAGATTGATACCATAGGTGAGGTAAGTGATTTTTCTTATTGGATGAGTTAAATAAGCTTATATGTATAGTAATTTCAAAGAAAATCTTTTCAAAGTAAAATTTGAACAGGTATGGTGGGTTAGATAAAACTTGGGCAGTTCCTCATGAAAGGACAGACACAGGAAAGGGGGTTGGTCTTCTAGGTTTGCAGACTGAGGAAATCTTGCAAATTTCAAGCCCAGAAGAGAGTGGCTGCTGAGTTGAAGAGAATATCTGAAGCTGAGTTTGACAGAATATTTGTCGCGAAAGAGAATCAAGAGATAATAGGGAAAGACTGGTGAGAAAAGTTCAGTCAAGGTGTCACTGAGGTTGGGGCTACAATCCTTGCAATGTCAAGCTGTGCAAGAACATACAAAGACCCTTTTTTCTCATGTCCATATTCTGGATACTTAGCTCTATGCAACCATCTAGTTCTCTCCCCTGACTCCCCATCCTTCCTGACATCACTTTCCTGTGCATTAGCACAATTAGTGATGGTAAGATTAAGATTATCCATACAGCCCCTGCAGTATTGCTAAGTTCAAACCACAGCTGGCCTACTCTTGGATATGTCTTTGGGCATATTTTGGAACGGGGCATAGGAATCAATGTATACAGAGAACAAATTTCTCAGGCTAACTTATTTCAATAAGTTTGAGTTATCCATGATTTATCCATGTCCAGAGTGGGCACTGCTGATTATATTTATGACAGCCTTAGTACCATGGAATCTATAGTGTCATGGTATTATAGAGCATAGAAAAAGGCCCTCAGCCCAAAGGGGCCATGCCGATCAAGAATCCCCATCCAGGCTGGTGCCATTTGCCAGAGTTTGACCCATAAGCTTTTAAAATTTCTTATTCATGTACCTGCCCAACTATCTTAAAAGGAGATGATTGGGTAGATTTTGTTTCCGTATACCTATTTAGTTATTATCTCAGTTACTGGTCATCCATTCATGCATGTTATCTGAATTATCCCATGACTTATACCTGAAATACTTATGTACTTCAAAATTCCTACAATACCTTGTTTACTATATCACATTTTCCCATGACTTACAAATACTCAGAATGCAGCTTTTGCATTTAATTTCCTAACACTCCTACCTTTGGAGTGTTGATGCAATTGTGACGTTAGATGTTCAGCTTCTACGAATGCAGTGTCAATTCAGTTAGTTTTACTTTTGTTGGTTATGAAATAAAGGATAGTTCCTGGCTTTATACAGCAGACCATTAAGCTGAGTCTATCCTTTGGCTTCTGTGTTCCAACTAATTCTGAATTCACTCTTGGCTAGTGGGCTTGGCTCACGAACACAGCTTAAAAGGCTTTCAATTTTTGTATCTTCCTCCTCTGCTTTGTGAGTGTTTGTTTGATTACTCACAGTGTGTGGCTTGGACACATACTAAGGACAGCAGGATTTCATTCTTCCAGATACAATGCCTGTAAAGCTTTGCCTTCAGCAGGCTCACTAGAGACCTTGTCTTAGGGAAATTATTGCGGAATAGTGATTTAGGGAATTGAATACAAACGTGTCCTTGGTAGGTAAAGAGAGATAACAGTCGGATAAATTTTGCATCCATCTCCAAATTGTACACGCACAGAATGTGTGTAAAGATGTTTTTATCAGAAGTAGAATGTATAAGCAATCATTTTAGGGGAAATTCTACCAATCAGGAAACTGGTCAGGACACTTCCGTAAGTAACTAACCTTACACAGCTGGCCTTTTCTGGTCCTAGTCATGCCCTACACATGTTCTCCATTTTCAGCATGACTTAACGTTTTTTTCTGGTGCAAATTACAAGCTTTTCTTAAAGCTCATAGAGAAAGACTTGGAGCTAATTATTCAATTTTGTTGTATTATGGTAATGAAGTGCTTTGGGTGGTTGGTTATGGCTGGAATTAACACCTGTCTCAATAAGGACCTGGACCCACTGCAACTTGCCTATTGCTACAATAGGTCTACGGTGGATGCGAACTCATTGGCTCTTCATGCGTCTTGGATCAACTGGACAATACAAATACCTTTGTCAGGATGCTGTTTATTGACTACATGCTCAATGTTTAAGACAATAATTCATGCAGTCTGATCAAAAAGCTCCAAAACCTGGGCCTCTGTACCTCCCTCTGCAACTGGATCATCCAATTCCTAATCAGAAGGCCTCAGTCTGTGCAGATCGGAAATAACATCTCCAGCTTACTAATAATCAACACTGATGAACCTCAGGGATGTGTGCTTAGCCCACTACACTTCACTTGTGAATCTGTTGGGGTCATTTATTGCATCCGGTGCTCCCGGTGCGGCCTCTTCTACATCAGTGAAATCCGATGCAGATTGGGGGACCGCTTCGTCGAGCACCTCCGCTCCGTCCGCCACAACAGACAGGATCTCCCGGTAGCCACCCACTTCAACTCTGCTTCACATTCCCATTCAGTTATGTCCATACATGGCCTCCTCTACTGCCATGATGAGGTTAAACTCAGGTTGGAGGAGCAACACCTCATATACCGTCTAGGTAGTCTCCAGCCCCTTGGTATGAACATTGAATTCTCCAACTTCCGGTAATTCCCTCCCCCTCCCTTTCCCTATCCCAGTTTCACTCTGCCCCCTCCCTCAGCTGCCCATCATCTCCCTCATGGTTCCGCCTCCTTCTACTACCCATTGTGTTTTCCCCTATTCCTTCTTCACCTTTCCTGCCTATCACCTCCTGCTTCCCCTCCCCACCCCTTTATCTTTCCCCTTACTGGTTTTTCACCTGGAACCTACCAGCCTTCTCCTTCCCACCCTCCCCCCACCTTCTTTATACGGCCTCTGCCCCTTCCCTCTTCAGTCCTGATGTAGGGTTCCGGCCTGAAACGTTGACTGATCATTTCCACGGATGCTGCCCGACCTGCTGAGTTCCTCCAGCGTGTTGTGAGTGTTGCTTTGACCCCAGCATCTGCAGAGTAGAATAGAATAGAATAGAATATCTTTATTGTCATTGTTGTGGAGCAATGAAACACAGTTTAGCAGCTCAACGTTTTGCAGCATGACAAAGAATATATACATAAAATAAACTCTAAAATGTCAGGAATGCAGTCCAAAATTAATAATATATGGATGGGGGTGGGGTAGGACTATTGCACACCTGCCATTCCTGGAAGTGTGATGCATTTAGCTGCCGCCGTCTTAGGAGGGGGGCAGGAGAAGGGAAGGGGGTGTTATACATTTCACTGTTTGTGGGTAGAAGCTGTTAAGGAGTCTCTTTGTTTTCGTCCTTAATGTTCTGTATCTCTTCCCAGAAGGTAGAGGGGAAAACAGGTGATGTCCAGGATGAGTGGGATCCTTTGAAATACAAGTAGCCTTCTTTTGAAGTCTGCCAGTATAAATGTCTCTGAGGGAGGGTAATGTTGTGCCAGTAACCCGCTCTGCTACCCTCACCACCTGCTGCAAGTCCTTCCTGTTCTGTTCTGTGCAGCTGACAAACCACACTGCACAGCAATACGTCAGGAGGCTCTCTATAGTTGTCCGATAGAAGTTGATCAGCAGGTGATGAGGGAGGAGAGCGTGCTTTAGCTTCCTTAGGAAGTAGAGCCTCTGTTGGGCCTTCCCCACCTGATAAGAGATATGGGCAGTCCAGGTGAGGTCAGCTGAGATGTGGACGCTGAGGAACTTGAAACTCTCTACTCTCTCCACCTCCTTCCCGTATTTGTGCAGAGCAGAGTGCTCGACGTGCTTTGATTTCCTGTATTTTCTGTATTTTTTGTAAACAAAAAGAGTGATTGCTCTCAGCAGTAATCTGCTGAGATGCTTATTCAATAGACAATAGACAACAGGTGCAGGAGTAGGCCATTCGGCCCTTCGAGCCAGCACTGCCATTCATTGTGATCATGGCTGATCATCCACAATCAGTATCCAGTTCCTGCCTTCTCCCCATATCCCTTGACTCCACTATCTTTAAGAGCTCTATCTAACTCTTTCTTGAAAGCATCCAGAGAATTGGCCTCCACTGTCTTCTGAGGCACAACGTTTCACAGATCCACAACTCCCTGGGTGAAAAAGTCTTTCCTCAACTCCATTCTAAATGGCTTACCCCTCATTCTTAAACTATTCCATTGGTGCCACTGTGATGGCGCTGTTGACAACCTTGCAAACTTCCCAGCTGATGTTTGGTGGGGTTTGCAGCAGTACCAGCCAGCTACTACACCAGTCTCTCCACATAATAAGTGGTGTTTCCTCCCCTAAGAGAGGAGGCAGGCTAACAGTGTGAATGTGTTTAACACATCACTCAGAATGGAACAAAATACGGCAATCAAAAAATCATAATTTGAGTCATAGGGAACATTCTGTATGTTCCCATCAACACCCCCCCCCCCGGACTTTATCACCTACCCACATACACGGGGCAATTTACCTCACCAACTCGAACATTTTTGAAATGTAGGAGGGAAATGGCAAATCTAGAGGAAGTGTGTATTCGCAGAGAGAATGTGAAAGCTATGTACATATAGAAACCGAGGTCAGAATTGAACCTAGGTCTGTGATACCTCTGTTAGCTGTGCCAGCATGCCTCTTTTAAGTGAAAATATACATGCCATGACTTTTCCTATGTTGAAGTATTTTCTGTAGGATTTCAAAATCCTAACACTGCTATGTAGTATCAATGGATGTGGCTGAAGTCTGGCTTTCTGTGAGTCCACACAGATGCCCTTGAAAAGAACATAAGATATAGGAGCAGAATTAGGCTATTTGGCCCATTGAGTCTGTTCCACCATTTCATCATGGCTGATCCATTTTTCCTCTCAGTCCCAATCTCCTTATTTTTCCCTGTATCCCTGACCAATCAAGAATCTATCAACCTCTGCCTTAAATATACGTAAAGACTTGGCCTCCACAGCCACCTGTGGCAACAAATTCCACAGATTCACCACGCTCTGGCTAAAGAAATTCCTTCTCATCTCAGTTCTAAAAGGAGATTCCTCTATTCTGAGGGTGTGTCCCCGGTCCTAGATTCTCCCACTGTAGGAAACATCCTCTCTACTTTCACTGTATTGAGACCTTTCAGCATTTGATAGCTTTTTATTTGGTCTCCCCTCATTCTTCTACATTCCAATGAATACAGATCCAGAGCCATCAAACGCTCTTCATATGACAAGCTGCTCAATCCTGGAATCATTTTTATGACCCTCCTTTTTACCCTCTCTAGTGTCAGCACATCCTTTCTAAGGTAAGGGGCCCAAAGCTGTTCACAATACTCTGTGAGGCCACACCGTACTTTATAAAGCATCAACATTGTATCCTCGCTTTCATATTCTACTTGAAATGAAAGTTAACATCATAATTGCCTTCCTCACCACAGGCTCAACCTGCAAATTAACCCTTAGAGAATCCTGCACAAGGACTCCCAGGTCACTTCACGCCTCAGATTTGATGGCGTATCTTCAGTCCACGGTCAATTGAAGGAGCAGTCTGGTATGGCTGGTTCTGGTGCACAGGTGAGCACACTGCTTGAGAACCCATGGTGGGGGGTGACGATGCCCACATGAGGGGGAACATCAGTGGGCTTACCTTGCTAACCAGACCATCTCTCAACTGGATAGACATCAGTGCAATGATCTGTTGGCAAGTAGCACAATATGCTTCTGCTTCCAAACCCAGAGCTGAGGTGATTGGTAGTTTTCAAATTACTGGCATCTGGTTCTTCATTCTTCATTATTTTCCTGTAGGTCAGCCCTCTGTATAGTGAGCAGGATTTTGCGCAAAATGGAGAATGCTGTGACTGAGGATGCAAAACTCGATGGGTGAATTGGGTCAAAACACAACAGGAAAACATTTTTCCATGCCTTTTTTTCTGCCGCTGAAGGCTCTCCACATACAATGAACACTATTTGCTTTTGGATAGTGCAATAGTTGATAACAGCCGGTGAAGAGACAAGAAAAGAAACCCACTTCATACTTATAGGAAGTCATATGTGAACTTGGAAAGAACAGAAATATTTACCCACAGTACAATAGCATTTCTCTATAATAATAGGAACTTCACAGTCACGGGACTACGGTACTTCTCTGCCGCAATATTGTTATTGTCCCCTTGACTGCAAAGGGGACACTCTCCTGGTCACAAGGTACTTCAAAAGGGAAAATCCAAGTTTCTATCGATATTTTATCACTTTCTTCTTTCTTCTTTACTAAAAAACATGCTCAATTAAAACAAACTATTCTTTATCAAAAAGGCCATTCTATTTTTATTTTTGTTCTGAAGAAGAAAAGTTCCTCCACAATAAACATTTAGTAATGATCATGACTTAAACCTTTGCATCAGGTCAGCTTTTTGGCAGATCCCTGTAATATAGATAGATAGATAGATATACTTTATTAATCCCAAGGGAAATTTGGTTTCGTTACAGCCGCACCAACCAAGAATAGAGCGTAAATATAGCAATACAAAAACCCTCAACAATCAAACAACAAAATGCAAACTATGCCAGATGGAAAATAAGTCCAGGACCAGTCTATTGGCTCAGGGTGTCTGACCCTCCACAGGAGGAGCTGCACGTTCGATGGCCACAGGCAGGAATGACCTCCTGTGCCGCCAAGTGTTGTATCACGGTGGAATGTTGTCGAAGTCCAACAGTAAAAAGTTCAATATCCAGTCTGCAAACACGTTCCTCGATCATAACATGCCCCGGATTACACCATCCGTTGTTAACCAGATCAGTAAGCACCCAACTCCTTCACACTTACCGCTCTCAGTGCACTTCCGGTCAGCTGGAATGGTATTACCCACCGAACTCCTCTTCTCCAAAAGTCTCTGTTGTCTCGACCCGGTCCTCTTTCCTCGGCTTTGTGATCCCCCTCTGCATCCTCTGTGTGTTTTACTCTGGATTTCAGCAGGGGTGTTCGCTGCTCTGTTCGCTAAGCCGGCCGGTATTTGCTGGTCCGTGGAATACACAATGCGACCTTGCTTCTGTCCCACATGTCGGGATGTAACCATTTCCAGCGCTAAAGAAAACCCAAATAAAATTCTCTCTACCAGCATGTTAGAGAGGGTGCAGCTTCGACGTGTTACTGTGAGAAAAAAATACAAAGAATAACGTAAATTAAAAAGTAAGAAGAAGAAAGTAAGAATAGATCGGAACGGCTGTACCAGGCTGCATGCACGACCGGCGCATGCGCACTAAGACTGACTCCCTGTGTATTCAAAATCTATTATTCTAAACCTTGAGTACACTCAGCACCTTTAGCCTTCTGAGGTTAAGAATTCTGAAGTCTTATAACCCTCGAAGAATTCTGAAGACTTACAACCTCAGCTCAGTCCTTAATAGTTAACACTTCAACTTGGGACTTGCTCCTTGGTCTAGATTCAATGAAATCACTTTGTGTTCCTCTAAACTATAGTGAGCATAGGTCAATCTTAATCCCTTTATTATAAGACATCTCCCTGACCCCTAGAATCAATTTATTTAAACTGCACTCCTCAAGGTGGAATAATCAACCCCCAACAACTACAAACATTTTTGTTCAGGATACTGATCCCGAACAAATGCTGATCCCCATTGACCACTTAATTCAATGAAAATTATGTATGAATGTGCTGTTGATTAATGGTTTTTGAATAAATAGAATCATTAATTAGCCAACAAAGAAGATGGATCCAAATGTTCTGTGCCCTGTAGTAACTTAGCACATTATCATTTGTTTTCTGCTGATAATCTAATGGTATTAAAGTTATTGGGAAGCATGTCAAATGATATACAATGAATCTGGAATTAAGGAAGAGTGAAAGGTTTGAAAATTAAAACACAAATGGTGTTCAGAAGCCAAGTTCCTTTGCGCAAACATTGACTGCCATTTCCTGTTAGCTGTTCAATGATGAAATCCAGTACAACCTGTGATTCACAATTTACAAGGAACAAACTATCGGTTTAGATAAGATAACACCTTTTTCTCACTGGAGGTGGGAAGTTTAGGAATATCATAGAGTCATAGAAAAGTACAGCACAGAAACAGGCCCTTCAGCCCATTTAGTCCATGCCGAACCATTTAAGCTGCCTACTCCCATTGACCAGCACCGGAACTATAGCCCTTCGTACTCCTGCCATCCACTTACTTATCCAAACTTCTCTTAAACATTGAAGTCGAGCTTGCATGCACCATTTCCACTGGCAGCTCATTCTGAAGCTGAGTGAGGACACTTCTCCTCAAGTTCCCCTTAAACTTTTCACATTTCACCTTTAACCCATGACCTCTAGTTGTAGTCCCACTCAACTTCAGTGTAAAAAGCTTGCTTGCATTTAGCCTGTCTATACCTACGTATGTCAGCATTTGTAATTACTCACAAGCTATTTATATTGGAATCAGAATCAGGATCAGGTTCACGTGAAATTTGTTAACTTAGCAGCAGCAGTTTAATGCAATACATAATATAGAAGAGAAAAAAATGATAATAAATAAATAAGTACATCAATTACAGTATATGTATATTGAATAGATTAAAAAGTGCAAATAGCAGAAATACTGCATCTTTAAAAATACTATAAATTTATAGATGGTGTTCTGGAGGAAGTAGCTGTGGAGATTGTGGAGGCATTAGCGATGATCTTTCAAAAGTTGATAGATTCTGGCATGGTTCCGGAAGACTGGAAGATTGCAAATGTCACTCCACTATTTAAGAAGGGGGCAAGGAAGCAAAAAGGAAATTATAGACCTGTTAGCTTGACATCAGTGGTTGGGAAGTTGTTGGAGTCGATTGTCAAGGATGAGGTTACAGAGTACCTGGAGGCATATGACAAGATAGGCAGAACTCAGCATGGATTCCTTAAAGGAAAATCCTGCCTGACAAACCTATTACAATTTTTTGAGGAAATTACCAGTAGGCTAGACAAGGGAGATGCAGTGGATGTTGTATATTTGGATTTTCAGAAGGCCTTTGACAAGGTGCCACACATGAGGCTACTTAACAAGATAAGAGCCCATGGAATTACAGGAAAGTTACATACATGGATAGAGCATTGGCTGATTGGCAGGAAACAGAGAATGGGAATAAAGGGATCCTATTCTGGTTGGCTGCCGGTTACCAGTGGTGTTCCACAGGGATCAGTGTTGGGGCCGCTTCTTTTTACATTGTACATCAACGATTTGGATTATGGAATAGGTGGCTTTGTGGCTAAGTTTGCTGATGATACGAAGATAGGTGGAGGGGCTGGTAGTGCTGAGGAAATGAAGGGTCTGCAGAGAGACTTGGATAGATTGGAAGAATGGGCAGAGAAGTGGCAAATGAAGTACAATGTTGGAAAGTGTATGGTTATGCACTTTGGCAGAAAAAATAAACGGGCAGACTATTATTTAAATGGGGAAAGAATTCAAAGTTCTGAGATGCAACGGGACTTGGGAGTCCTCGTACAGGATTCCCTTAAAGTTAACCTCCAGGTTGAGTCAGTAGTGAAGAAGGCGAATGCAATGTTGGCATTCATTTCTAGGGGAACAGAGAATAAGAGCAGGGATGTGATGTTGAGGCTCTATAAGGTGCTGGTGAGACCTCACTTGGAGTACTGTTGGCAGTTTTGGGCTCCTTATTTAAGAAAGGATGTGCTGACGTTGGAGAGGGTACAGAGAAGATTCACTAGAATGATCCAGGGAATGAGAGGGTTAACATATGAGGAACGTTTGTCCGCTCTTGGACTGTATTCCTTGGAGTTTAGAAGAATGAGGGGAGACCTCATAGAAACATTTTGAATGTTAAAAGGCACAGACAGAGTGGATGTGGCAAAGTTGTTTCCCATGATGGGAGAGTCTAGTACGAGAGGGCATGACTTCAGGATTGAAGGGCGCCCTTTCAGAACAGAAATGCGAAGAAATTTTTTTAGTCAGAGGGTGGTGAATCTATGGAATTTGTTGCCACGGGCAGCGGTGGAGGCCAAGTCATTGGGTGTATTTAAGGCAGAGATTGATAGGTATCTGAGTAGCCAGGGCATCAAAGGTTATGGTGAGAAGGCGGGGCAGTGGGACTAAATAGGATAAAATGGATCAGCTGATGATAAAATGGCGGAGCAGACTCGATGGGCCAAATGGCCTACTTCTGCTCCTTTGTCTTATGGTCTTATGGTCTTATGGTATTTGAGCTATGCTTAACCACACAGTCATGGGTATATAGGGAGTAAAGCAGTGGGCTAACCACACACCCCTGAGGTATACCTTGTGATAATGCTTGAATACTTGGTTAGAACTTTATTTATATAAGTCTCAATTCATTTGGATCATTTTGTGCAAGGCATTAATTGACAAGCATGTCTTGTTCTTGAAAATACTGTAGGTCAATAATAAAGTCCCCAATTCATGGAATTAACTGCTTCCTCATCTATGGCTCTTTATTGACTGCAAGCTGGCTGCTGGGTGCCCTGCGAAAACAGCTTCGCTCAAAAGTAATTGACTATGGTCAGCACAATATTGTGAGCCAGAGGTCCTGTACTGTGCTATAGTGTTCTAATTTAAAAAAATTGTTTGCTTCCTGTATTGTTTTTTCACCGGCTGGTGGCACAGTGACATCAGCACTGGACTTCGGAGCGAAGGTTCCCGAGTTCGAATCCAGTCGGGCCGCTCCCAGGCACGCTTTCCATCTGTGCCAGGTTGAGTGTCGAGCTTGCAACTCGGCCTCGTAAAAAAAAACAAATGCGCTGTGAGCAGGACGTGAGGGACCACTCACAGAATCTTTCTGCCAAGACAACCACTTGAAAAAGTGGTTGCCGAGGCTCTGGCAGAGTATGGCACACAAAAAAAAATGGTCAGTTTTGGTATACGTGGATATAATATGCTGCTGTGTGATTTTTCTACAACAAAATATTCTATGTTCTATTAAGATTTCTTGGATAGGTACATGGATGATAGGAAAATGGAAGGCTATGTAGGAGGGAAGGGTTAGATTGATCTCACAGTAGGCTAAAAGGTCAACACAATATTGTGCTATGGTGTTCCAATTTTTAAAAAAAATGTTTGCTTCCTGTATGGTTTTTATTGAGTAGGAAGAGGATGATCTGTAGTGGTTCAGAGATAATCAATATGAAACTGTACAGAGGGATTAGAGCAGAGGGGAATTGAGCACATCAGCAAGGGTGCTGCCTGATCCACTAGTTTTAGTACCATAGAACATTCAGTTACTGCGTGTTAACCAAGATTAGTTAATGATTCTTTAAGTGGCATATACTACCAATAACTTTGTTAGGCTCAGCCACTGCACAGTGCCATATCCCAAAACTCAACCATTAGAAATGTCCATCCAGTAGGGTTCATCCTCCAGTAGTACCTAGTGCTGCATGACACACAACCATACTTCACAATACCAAAACGCTCAGTCATGGCAGCCACATCTCCCGCGCAAAACTTCACGACAGTGCTCAGGCAGGACAGACTGGAGAGCTCATCTACTGAGGCAATATGGGTGGAACTGAGGAAAAAGAAAGGGATGACCACATTAATGGGATTGTATCATAGACCACCCAATTGTCAGCAAGTTTTTAAAAATTTATTCATTTTTGGGATGTGGGCGTTGCCAGCTAAGCATTTATTGCCCATCCGTAGCTGGCCTTGAGAAGGTGGTGATGATCGCTGCCTTCTTGAACTGCTGCAGTCCCTGGGGTGTAAGTGCTCCAACAGTGCTGTTAGGGAGGGAATTCCATGATTTTGACCCAGCGACAATGGAGGAGCAATGATATGTTTACAGGTCAGGATGGTGAGTGACTTGGAGGGGGATTTCCAAGTGGTGATGTTCCCAGGTATCTGTTGTTCTTGTCCTTCTAGATGGTAGTAGTTGTGGGTCTGGAAGGTACTGCCTTAGGAATTTTGTTGTGCTGTTGCAGTGCATCTTGTAGATAGGACACACTGCTGCAACTGTTCATCAATGATGGAGGATTGGATATTTGTGGAAAGGGTACCAATCAAGTGGGCTGACTTGTACTGGATGGTGTCGACCTTCTTGAGTGTTGATGGAGCTGCACTCATCCAGGTGAGTGGTGAGTATTCCATTACAATCCTGACCTGAGCCTTGTGGATGGCGGGCAGGCTTTGGGGAGTCAGGAAGTGACTTACACACCGCAGGATTCCTAGCTCTGGTAGCTACAATGTTTATATGGCTAGACCAGTTCAGATTTCTGTCAATGATAACCCCCAGGATGTTGATAGTAGCAGATTCAGTGATGGTGATGCTACTGAATGTCAAGGGACAATGGTTAGAGTGTCTCTTGTTGGAGATGATCATTGCCTGGCACTTGTGTGGCTCGAATGTCACTTGCCACTGTCAGCCCAAGCCTGGATATTGTCCAGGTCCTGCTGCATTTGGGCGTGAACTGCTTCACTATCTGAGGAGTCATGAATGGTGCAGATCATTGTGCAGTCATCTGTGACATCCCTATCTGACCTTATGACAGAAGGACAGTCATTGATGAAGAAGCTGAAGATGGTTGGTCCTAGGACACTTCCATGAAGAACTCCAGCAGTGATGTCCTGAGGATGAGATGATTGACCTCCAATCACCACAACCTTCATCCTTTGTGTCAGGTATGATTCCAACCAGCGAAGTGTTTTCCCCCTAATTCCCATTGACTCCGTTTTAGCTAGGGCAACTTGATGCCATACTCAGTCAAATGCTGCCTTGATGTCAAGGGTTATTACTCTCACCTGACCTCTGGTATTTAGCTCTTTAGTCCATGTTTGGTCCAAGACGGTGATGAGGTCAGGAGCTGAGTGGCCTTGATGGAGCCCAAACTGGGCATCCGTAAGCAGGTTATTGCTGAGTAGGTGCTGCATGATAGCACTGTTGATGACCCTTCCGTTACTTTACTGATGATTGAGAGTAGGCTGATAGGACAGTAATTGGCTGGGTTGGACTTGTCCTGTTTCTTGTGTACAGGACATACATGGGCAATTTTCCACATTGCTGGGTAGATGCCGATGTTGTAGCTGTACTGGAACAGCTTGGCTAGTGGCGTGGCAAGTTCTGGAGCACAAGTCTTCAGAACTATTACCGAGATTTTGTCTGGGCCCATAGCCTTCGCAGTATCCAGTGCTTTCAGCCGTTTTTTGACATCACATGGAATGAATCGGATTGGCTGCATACTGACATCTGGGACGCTGGGGACTTCTGGAGGAGGCTGAGCTGGATCATCTACTCAGCACTTCTGACTGAAGATTGTTGCAAATGCCTCAGCCTTAGTTTTTGCCCAGGTGTGCTGGGCTCCTCTCTCATTGAGGATGGGGATATTTGTGGAGCCTTCTCCTCCAGTGAGTTGTTTGATTGTCCACCACCATTCACGGCTGAATGTGGCAGGACTACAGAGCTTAGATCTGATCCATTGATTGTGGGACCACTTTAGAGTAGCAAATTTGTGGAGAGATTGCAGAATGTTACAAGAAACATCAGGTTGTGATAGTATATGATTTTAACTTTCCTCATATTGACTGGGACTCCCATACTGTTAAGGGCTGGATGGGATAGAGTTTGTCATATGTGTTCAGAAAAGTTTCCTTAATCAGTGCACAGTGATCTTAACTGGAGGGAGTGTGATACTAAATCTCATCTTAGGGAATGAGACAGGGCTAGTGAAAAAAGTTTTGTGAGAGGAACACTTTGCATCTAGTGATCATAATGCCATTAGTTTGAATATAATTATGTAGAAGGATAGGTCTGGTCCTCAGGTTAAGATTCTGAATTGGAGAAAATCAAATTTTGATGGTATCAGAAAGGATCTGGCACGTGTGGATTAGGGTAGTTTGTTGTTCACAAAGGTGTACTTGGTAAGCAGAAGGCCTTCAAGAGTCAAATTTTGAGAGTATAGAGTCTGTCAGAATAAAAGGCAATGCTAGTAGGTTTAGGGACCCTTGGTTTTCAAGAGATGTTGAGGCCCTGGTTAAGAAGAAGAAGGAGGTATACATAGCAGGTATAAAAATGAGGATGGAGGTGTATGGAGGCCTATGTTCTGGATGCAGGTCGATGGGACTAGACAGATTAATAGTTCAGCATGGAACAGAAGGGCTGAAGAGCCTGTTTCTGTGCTGTAGTGTTCCATAACTCTAGAATGATTCTCGGCACACTTGTGAATCCAGTCATTTGGACGGTTGATAGGTTAACCTTCCAAATTAACAAAAGAAGCGGCCACTGAAATGTGAGTGCACCAGTAGCAGCTCTGATGACGTGTGAGCCCAGACAGTACAGTGTGTGCTGTCAATGGCACCCTGCATCATGTGTAAACCTTCAATGACCCAATGCTTTCTGCTCACCCTCCCTGATGCTTTCCAACAACTGAGAATATCCTGAGAATATTGTTTGCGTTTTTTAAACTGAGAATATGCTTTCTTTGAAAAGAGAGCTTCAGTTCAATAATGAAGACCAAGCTGCAAGTGACTGGAAATGTTTCGATCCAGCATGGAATGATGCCGGTGTGGAAAAACTTGTGGCAATGGTCATCCTGTAGCCTGTGGGATTGAGATTCTAAGCTTTACTCTCAGGTAGGGCTTTTATCCGGAGTGGATGACAGTGCGGACATATCTTCTGAAGAAAAGCATTTCACACTTTGCTTCTGGCTGGGTTGGGTGAGTGGATTACTCCTGCAGTATCCCCAGTATATACGTGACTTTCTGCTGAGTGCCATTTTCTTTCTTTTAACTCTTTTAGCAGCTTGTCTAGCTCCACACATTCTGACAGCCATACTGCATCACCGGGAGAATAACTAGTATAAATCCCATTTTGGGGGAACTGTTTTGTGTGGAAGCCTTGAAATTAAGTCAAATTTTAGGGTAAAGTTCTGTGTAAACAGGGTGTTCAAAGGAGTCTGGAAAGCACCAAAGACTTGCACAGCATTGGTATCACTAATATACAGTAAGTCAATCATGAACTTGCCTGTAAATGGAAAACCATGAATTACTGCCAGTATGGGGCGAGGTTGCCTTTCCTGATAATGTTTGTTGGTTGTTTAAGATTAAGGAAGAAAGGTAGCTGGGGTGCTGAACTACAAAATAAAGGCACTAACATCTCTTTCATGCTTCTTTACCTCAAAGGCTTCCTATTCATTGTATTAGTAACGCAGGAGTGAATGTCTTCACGAGACATTACCCAGTGTGACTGCTGCCACCAGTATGTGGAGCAATGCGGAGTTATACAGGGCTCCGTGGCCATGAAACAGTGATCACTACAGATCTGAACTTTATGACCTGAGTTACTTGGAGGGGATCCCCCACTGATATCAGGACAAGGAGCTCATGATTACCCAGAATAATACAGATAAGCTATGTTCTAATAAAGAGTAATGTTTAACATCTACAAAACAGCATATTTAAAGTGTCTGGTTTCAGGAGGACCAATGTCATGGCTCAAGATATTGCTGTAACACCATAAATTAATATTGTAATATGTTACTAGATGCCATTGGCAGTCTCAGATATAAAGTCCTGGTGTCATGGAGTTGAACAGCACAGAAATGAGCCTTCTGCTCGTTACATCCTTACCAACCTTTTTGTCCGTCTACACTAACTTTATTTGCCTGCATTAGGATACTACCACCCTGTGCCTTTAAGAGTCTGACTACTTGTTGCTTAAACATAGTAAATGTGCTTGCTTCTATTGCCTTCTTCTAAAGCACGTTCCAGATATTCACTGTTAGGGTATACATCCAACTGTGCCAGCCTCTGGGGTTTAGATGCTCCAATACTCCTGAGTATGGGTAGCTGGTGCAGTCCCCTTTAAAGGTTCTAGCCTGCGCTGCTAATTGGCCGTCATGTCTTGGTGCCACGTTTTGAGTATTTAAAGAGCAACTGAACCCAGGTTCGGGACTCAATTGTCAGCTGAGCTTTGGTTCAGTCTGCAATTGCGTTAAGGCTTTCTGTCTGATTTGGATTCTCATCTAGCCTTGTCACTAGCATCTAGTGAAGAAACCTGTTCTCATCTCAGTCTCAAAATCGTGTTTCGATTCTAGTCTCGGATACTCCGGCACTTGGGTCCTTACAATCCTTGACTAGGCCTTTCGTTGCAATCCCCAATTCCTTAGATAGAATATTTAACCCCCAAAATCCCTCCTCTCACTTTAATCCTATGATATTTCTATCATGGGAAGAAGATTTTCACTACTTACCCTCTCTATTCCTCTTATAATCTTATATACCTCTGTCATGGAACCCTCTCAGCTTCCTTCACTCCAGGGAAAACAAACCCAGCCTATTCAATCTGTCCCAACTAAAGTCATCCAGTTCAGTATCGTCTCTGCACTCTCTTCAGCACACTCACATCCATCCTGAAATGTGGGGATCTGATCTGCACAGAATATTCCAAGTGTGTCTCGCCAGTGTATCTGACCTCTGTAGTGATTTGCCCTCTGTCACTTGTTGGTGAAATCAAAACACACATTGCAAAAGCTCTAACTGCTATGTCCAAGCAGAGGAAGAGAACGTGGATCCCTAATGGAGAATTGCAGTCTGTGAGTCTATCAGTAGTGAGGTTTAGACAACATGAAAAGTGATTCAATAGTTTACATCTTCTCTGTCTCAGCTCCGTCTTATACATCCTCTGAGAAGAAAATCTCATATACATAGAAGTCCTGGAAAATACTAAATATACTGTTTAAGCATCAGCTCATTTCTTAGCCAGTCATGTATCTAAGGATTGGCCAACTTCATCAGAGCGTTGTTTTCTCAAAGACATTTTGTATGGTGAACTAATTATTTAATTACGATATATTGGACATGCTTTGCTATTATGACCAGGACAACTATACTTGAAATCTGAAGATGGCAGGCAATGATTACACCATCCGATAGAGCACAAAGGTATGCAGTCAAGCAAAGGGATCTGGGAATGCAGACCCATAACTCCTTGAAAGTGGTGCCACAGGTAGACAGGATGAAACTAGAACTAGAGGCATTGGTTAAGGGTGAAAAGCAAAATATTTAAGGAGATTTGGAGGGGGGAACTTCTCACTTCAAAGGGTGTTGTGAGTGTGGAATGAGCTGTCAGCAGAAGTGGTGGATATAGGTTCCATTGTAACATTTAGGAGAAGTTTAGATAGGTACATGGATGAGAATTATGCAGGGCTATGGTCCGGGTGCAGGTAGATGGGGCTGGGCAAAAAAGCAGGTTGGCATAGACTAGATGGGCAGTTCTGCTCTATGACTCTATAAATTTATGAAGGGTTTTGACCAGAAACATTGAATGTCAACAGATGCTGTCTGACTCACTAAGTTCCTCCAATATCTTGTGTGTTGCTTACTTGTTTTGATTTACAGCTGTTGCTGCCTTAAGAAGTACCTGGAAATTCAAATTCATGCTTTCCCTAACTCAGACTAGATTTTTAACATTGGAACAGGAGCTCTTTAACTTTAATCAATGGCACCAACACTGTTAATTGCTGTAGTTATCTAAATCAATTAGAACTCTGTCAGATGCACTTTGTGTCCATTGATTTGCCTGGGTAGGAATGCAGAGTACATATGAATCTTTCTATCAATCTGCTGTAATCATTCTTCAAGCAAGCATGACTCTTTGGAAAAAGTTCAATCTACACTGCTGTCCAACCATTGAGGGATTGTGGCATCATCTGTGGATGACAGATGGTAGCTTCACCACCGATACAAAACTGGCATCTAGCCAGCCTTGCAGGCAATTGTCCCTTTCTGCCTTGTTCACCAAAAACTGCAGTATGATCTGTGCACAATCTTCATCAAAATGATGAAAGGTGTTTTAAAGACACATTTATTGAGTATTATCCTACTCACTGATGCCCAGTTTGGGTTTTACCATGCTCTTTTCGCTCCTGACCTCATCACAGCCTTAATTAGTCTAAACATGCACCAAAGACTTCCTTTTTTACGATGAAGAAACTTTTTTTAAAACACAGAATGGGGTAAGTTCATGGATAGCACAGCCATGGGGTGGTGGTAGAGGTGGATAAATTAGGGAGGTTTATGAGATTCTTTGATAAGCACACGGATGAAAGAAAATGGAGGGTTATGTGAAAGGGAAGCATAGTTCGATCTTGGAATAGGTTAAAGGATCAGCATAACATTGTGGACCGAATGGCCTGTCATGTGCTGTACAGTTCTCTGTTTTATGTGAGTGGCAGTGACCACATATAACGTCCAGGCAGCTCTTGACTCAGGGCAGCATTAAGGTGTCCTGCTAAGATAAGAGCATCGGCTTCTTCAAGACCACCTCCTGAACCATGGCATCTGTCACTATGAAGGACAAGACTGCATGGGGTAATCGCCACTTGCTGCTTCACCTTTGAGTGCACAATATACTGACTTGGAAATAAATCAGCAGTCCTTCATTATTTCTGAGTCTAAATGCCAAAACCAGAGGTTCAAGCAGGTGACTCCAGCAGAGTCTCAAGGCCATTTTGAAGTGAACAATATACTGTATGCTGGCTGGATTAGAACAATAGCAGCATAATGGTTACATTATCATTCCAACAACCTGAGCCTTTGGCTGATGATCCAGAAACAGGAATTTAAATCCACAGCAGGTAGCTAATTTACATTCAGTCCTTTGTAAATACATGTGGAATAAAAACCCAATATTATCAATAATGAGAACAATCCTGGGAATGAAAGGAATAATATAAGAGTAGCATTTGATGGCTCTAGACCTGTACTCACTGGAGTTTAAAAGAATGGGGGAGGGGGGTTATCTAATTGAAAACCCCAAATATTGAAAGGCCCAGATAAAGTGGACCTGGAGAGGATGTGGGAGAGACCGGGGTCAGAGAACGTGGACTCTGAATCAAAAGACGTCCCTTTAGAACAGATGAATTTTAGCCAGATGGTGGTGAGTTTATGGAATTCAGTGCCACAGATGATCGTGGAAGCCAAGGCATTGGGTATATTTAGAATGGAGTTTGATAGTTTCTTGATTAATAAGGGTGTCAAAAGTTATGGGGAGAAGGCAGGAGAATGGAATTGAGAAGGAAAATAAATCAGCTATGATCAGATGGTGGAGCAAGCTCGATGGGCCATTCTGTTCCTACGGCTTACTAAAAAGTCCTAAACGTTTCAGTAATGTCCTTTAGTGAATTAAATATGCCTTTTTTGTCTAATCTGGCCTACATGTGACTCCAGACCAACAGCAATGTAATTGACTCCAAACTGCCCCCTGAGATCCTCAAGATCACTTGCTTCATGAATAATAGGAAGGGGCAATAAATTATGGCTTTTCCAGAGATGCACACATCTTGCAAAAGCATAAATTAACTAGCTGTGAACTGGAAAACTGAAGAGGAATTAGACATTGACAGTTTTAACAAATACTCAGTGGCAGGTGTCAGTACAGAATGTTGCCCCAACTTCACTGAAGTGAAAGCTGGTAGCATCTGGACTGTTTGAAATCTGATAAACAAATTTCACTGTTTTATACAAGAAAACATTTATTTCCAACATTACCACAGAAACCTCTTTGTGATTACCATTTCCCCATTTTCATCTGTTTCATTACCTCTTACAGCATGTACACTGAGGTATGGTTGCTCTGAACAGGTGTATTTCATTTGAAGTTCCCTTTTGATCACATTATCAATGTGTTTTCCAGTTTGATTCTGATGGTGATATCTTCCACAACAATATTTTTGAGATGTATTTCCTTTTCCCTAACCATGAATTTCCCTCCAACAAAGATGACAGCACACTTAACACACATAAAAGTTGCTGGTGAATGCAGCAGGCCAGGCAGCATCTCTAGGAAGAGGTACAGTCGACGTTTCAGACCGAGACTCTTTGTCAGGACTAACTGAAGGAAGAGCTAGTAAGAGATTTGAAAGTTGGAGGGGGAGGGGGAGATCCAAAATGATAGGAGAAGACAGGAGGGGGAGGGTTGGAGCCAAGAGCTGGACAGGTGATTGGCAAAAGGGATATGAGAGGATCATGGGACAGGAGGCCCGGGGAGAAAGAAAAGGGGGAGGGGGGAAAACCCAGAGGATGAGCAAGGGGTATAGTGAGAGGGACAGAGGGAGAAAAAGGAGAGAGAGAGAGAAAGAATGTGTGTATATAAATAAATAATGGATGGGGTACAAGGAGGAGGTGGGGCATTAGCGGAAGTTTGAGAAGTCCATGTTCATGCTATCAGGTTGGAGGCTACCCAGACAGAATATAAGGTGTTGTTCCTCCAACCTGAGTGTGGCTTCATCTTTACAGTAGAGGAGGCCGTGGATAGACATATCAGAATGGGAATGGGACGTGGAATTAAAATGTGTGGCCACTGGGAGATCCTGCTTTCTCTGGCAGACAGAGCGTAGGTGTTCAGCGAAACGATCTCCCAGTCTGCGTCGGGTCTCGCCAATATATAGGATGCCACATCAGGAGAGCCGAACGCAATCATCACCCCAGCCGAATCACCGGTGAAGTGTTGCCTCACCTGGAAGGACTGTCTGGGGCCCTGAATGGTGGTAAGGGAGGAGGTGTAAGGGCATGTGTAGCACTTGTTCCACTTACAAGGAAAAGTGCCAGGAGGGAGATTAGTGGGGAGGGATGGGGGGGACGAATGGACAAGGGAGTCGCGTAGGGAGCGATCCCTGCAGAAAGCGGGGGGGGGGGGAGGGAAAGATGTGCTTAGTGGTGGGATTCCGTTGGAGGTGGCGGAAGTTATGGAGAATTACTGTGTATGTTGGACCCGGAGGCTGGTGGGTTGTAGGTGAGGACCAGGGGAACCCTATTCCTAGTGGGGTGGCTGGAGGATGGAGTGAGAGCAGATGTGCGTGAAATGGGGGAGATGCGTTTGAGAGCAGAGTTGATGGTGGAGGAAGGGAAGCCCCTTTCTTTAAAAAAGGAGGACATCTCCCTCGTCCTAGAGTGAAAAGCCTCATCCTGAGAGCAGATGCAGCAGAGATGGAGGAATTGCAAGAAGGGGATGGCATTTTTGCAAGAGACAGAGTGAGAAGAGGAATAGTCCAGATAGCTGTGAGAGTCAGTAGGCTTATAGTAGACATCAGTAGATAAGCTGACTCCAGAGATAGAGACAGAAAGATCTAGAAAGGGGAGGGAGGTGTCGGAAATGGACCAGGTAAACTTGAGGGCAGGGTGAAAGTTGGAGGCAAAGTTAATGAAGTCAACGAGCTCAGCATGCATGCAGGAAGCAGCGCCAATGCAGTCGTCGATGTAGCGAAGGAAAAGTGGGGGATGGGTACCAGAATAGGTTTGGAACATAAATTGTTCCACAAAGCCAACAAAAAGGCAGACATAAACAACAGGAATTCTGCAGATGCTGGAAATTCAAGCAACACACATCAAAGTTGCTGGTGAACGCAGCAGGCCAGGCAGCATCTCTAGGAAGAGGTACAGTCGACGTTTCAGGCCGAGACCCTTTGTCAGGACTAACTGAAGGAAGAGCTAGTAAGAGATTTGAAAGTAGGAGGGGGAGGGGGAGATCCCAAATGATAGGAGAAGACAGGAGGGGGAGGGTTGGAGCCAAGAGCTGGACAGGTGATTGGCAAACGGGATATGAGAGGATCATGGGACAGGAGGTCCAGGGAGAAAGACGGGTGGGCGGGAGGGGGAAACAGAAGATGGGCAAGGGGTATAGTCAGAGGGACAGAGGGAGAAAAAGGAGAGTGAGAGAAAGAATGTGTGTATATAAATAAATAACGGATGCGGTACGAGGGGGTGGTGGGGCATTAGCAGAAGTTAGAGAAGTCGATGTTCATGCCATCTGGTTGGAGGCTACCCAGACAGAATATAAGGTGTTGTTCCTCCAACCTGAGTGTGGCTTCAGCTTTACAGTAAAGGAGGCCGTGGATAGACATGTCAGAATGGGAATGGGATGTGGAATTAAAATGTGTGGCCACTGGGAGATCCTGCTTTCTCTGGCGGACAGAGCGTAGGTGTTCAGCGAAACGATCTCCCAGTCTGCATCGGGTCTCGCCAATATATAAAAGGCCACATCGGGAACACCGGACGCAGTATATCGCCCCAGCCGACTCACAGGTGAAGTGTCGCCTCACCTGGAAGGACTGTCTGGGGCCCTGAATGGTGGTAAGGGAGGAAGTGTAAGGGCATTGTTCCGCTTACAAGGATAAGTGCCAGGAGGGAGATCAGTGGGGAGGGATGGGGGGGACGAATGGATAAGGGAGTTGCGTAGGGAGCGATCTCTGCGGAAAGCAGAGAGAGGGGGGCAGGGAAAGATGTGCTTAGTGTTGGGAACCCGTTGGAGGTGGTGGAAGTTACGGAGAATTATATGTTGGACCTGGAGGCTGGTGGGGTGGTAGGTGAGGACCAGGGGAACCCTATTCCTAGTGGGGTGGTGGGAGGATGGAGTGAGAGCAGATGTGCGTGAAATGGGGGAGATGCGTTTGAGAGCAGAGTTGATAGTGGAGGAAGGTAAGCCCGTTTCTTTAAAAAAAGAGGACATCTCCCTCATCCTGGAGTGAAAAGCCTCATCCTGAGAGCAGATGCGGTGGAGATGGAGGAATTGCGAGAAGGAGATGGCATTTTTGCAAGAGATAGGGTGAGAAGAGGAATAGTCCAGATAGCTGTGACAGTCAGTGGGCTTATCCCAGACATCAGTGGATAAGCTGTCTCCAGAGACAGAGACAGAAAGATCTAGAAAGGGGAGGGAGGTGTCGGAAATGGACCAGGTAAACTTGAGGGCAGGGTGAAAGTTGGAGGCAAAGTAAAAAGGCAGACATAGCTAGGACCCATACCCATACCCCCTCCCACTTTCAAATCTCTTACTATCTCTTCTTTCAGTTAGTCCTGACGAAGGGTCTCGGCCCGAAACGTCGACTGTACCTCTTCCTAGAGATGCTGCCTGGCCTGCTGTGTTCACCAGCAACTTTGATGTGTGTTGCTTGAATTGCCAGCATCTGCAGATTTCCTCGTGTTTGCGTGACAGAACACTTAACCATTTCCTGCACTCCTACTCCCACTTCTTCTCATCCTAACTGGGGAATTATAAGGCACTCCTTGTCCCAACCTTCAATCTGGCATCCACATTCAATGGATCATCCTCTGTAACTTATGTCACCCTCAATGTGATGTCATCTTCTCCTCCGCTCTCATTTCAGCAATTCAACTAAACTGTTCCTTCGGCAACTCCCTCTTCAAACTCCATTCACACCCACTCTGCTTTACAGAACATCATCCCATGGAAGGCAACATCTGCCTCCTTTAACTGTACCTTTCCCACCATTCAGGGACCCCAGACATCCCTTCCAGATGAAGGACTGATTCACTTGTTCTTCTTCCAGTACAGTACCCAGCAGCTGGTGCTCATGATATGGCCTCTTATGCACTGGAGAAATCAACTGCAGACTGGTTGACTGTTTTGCAGAAGAGTTTTCTTGAGTCTGCAAGTGTGACCCTGTGGTCCCAGTCTACTGGCATTTTCTCTCTCTCTCTCTCTTTCCACTACTCTGACTTCTGCCTTTGCCTCTTACTTTTCCTTCATCTCCTGCCATTTCTGCCTCCTCCAGACAGATCAATTGCAATTAAAGGTTGGCGCTGCCCTTTCTCAGTTGGCACCACCCTCACTTGTGTCCTGTTGTCTCTCTTGATCTCTGTTAAATGGGAGAGTGTCTCTTTGTTCTCTCTACCTTCGCCCTTTGTCCATTACTCTAAACCTGTTTGGGGCAGTAGAATCCCTCTGCCATCTGATTTCTAAATGGACATTGAACCCATTACTTCTTTAAAATTTCTGTTTTTTGCTCTACTTATTTTAATTTAACTATTTAATATACGTTTATATGCTTACTATAATTCAGTTTTTAAAAAAAATTATCATATATTGCATTGTACTGCTGCTGCAAAGTTAGCAAATTTCATGACATGTGCCATTGATGTTAAACTTGATTCTGATTCTGATTCTGATCCAGTTTGATTTCTAAAATTTGAAAAAAGTAACACAGAAAATGCTAGAAACCCTCAGAAGGTCAGACAGCACCTGCAGGAATCCAGGATTAATAGATTTATTATTTAGAATATTTAACTTGTAATCTTCTCTCATTTCTAATGAAGGGTTATTGACTTGATATATTTTTCAAATCCTCTAGTCACCAATGCTATCTGATCTGCTGAGTACTTTCAGAATTCTCTGTCTTTACCTGTGTTAACATGGCACATTTTTAGATTTATTATTTATAAATTGGGGAATGTCAGTTCTCACTGTCACCATGCCCATGATAGAATATTTCCATTCAAACCAGCTTTTGTTCAAATCATGCACTTGGTAGGTGCCAGGTGAATTAGAAGGGGTATGAGTTAATGAGTGGAAAAATGTAATTAGTGTATATGCTGGTGGATGGTAGGCATGGTAGTAGTGGGCTGAAGGGCCATTTCTCTTATTATTTTAAAACGTTATGAGATCCAACTCAGGCAAAATCTCCTGGAGTGGGTTGAACAGAGGACCATACAAGTCAATGCACAGCATCTTGACGTACACAACAGTAATTATAACATAAACACAAGAATGTCTGCAGATCCTGGAAATCCAAAGCAACATGCACAAAATGCTGGAGGAACTCAGCTATAACAGCTTGCATTTACATGGTGCCTCCCACTCTGTAGCTCCCAGTTGTGCACTATCTTCCGCTGTGCGAAGGGTGGAAACATGTAGGAAGTGTAATGCATTATGTCTCTGTGTTGTTCCATGTTGTGGTGTTGGTGAATAACTAGAATGTATGCAAGCTGTGAGGTTTGCAACAGCAGCAAACATGTGCAAAAGAGATTTAAGAGTTAGATATATATACTGATTATTGATTGAAAAGTAAAAATGATTGTGGTATGATAAATTAGGCAGTGGCCAAGACCGGCTGACTATTTCATAAGAATAATTTGGCCTCTTGTGGGAGGTAATTGTGGAAGTTTAGGTCCTCAAGATTACATCTGGCATTTATACCTTGAATATTTGTTTTTGGGAATCCCTTCACCACTTTCTCCACCAAACCTCAATGCAATGCCTTGATACTAGACTTCTCCTATACTCAGCCTTTGTACTTGCCACACAGCACTAATGATCCCTGTAAGGTAGTGGTTGCCAATTGGTTGATTGCGATTGACTGGTCGATCTTTGAGACTTTCCCAGTACATCCGAAAAAAATGAAAAATAAATAAATACACGAATACTGTTGTAATGTGAGCATTATAAAAATAAGTAATACTAATTAAGATAATGGTAACATAGCTATACTCCAGCTACTGAAAGCTGTTTGTAAAGAGATTGTTTCCGGGTTGTGGGGTTTTGGTTCCGTTCTTTCTGCCCAGTGCGCATGTGTGTATAGCTTCCCCCGCCATGCACCGCAGTGGAAAAGACCCGAAGTAAAACTTCACAACCCGGAAGCAACCTCTCTTTACAAACAGCTTTCCGTAGCCGCGTAGCTACGGAATTGCTATATTACCATTATCCTAATTTGAATTAACTTATCTTTATAATGTTCACATTACAACACTTCTCCCCCTTTAAATTCGAACATTCCCCAAATGTAAATAACTGGGAAACAAAAAACAGTGGTGTCATTATCTTGCGTACCTCTGAAACTTATACTAGTGTCTCAGTAACAGTTTGCCAATACAAAACAGCTGAAAAACGTGGCAGATTCAACTTTCAGTCTAACAAAGGAAATTGTCCATTCAAATATTCAGTCTGTCAGGAGGTTTGCGAGGGCGCTGTGCTGAAACAGATGAAAATTATGAAATCTAAGTACAGGAGCTGTCTTACTGACAGACACCTCACAGACTGTCTCAGACTGGCTGTCTGTAGTTATGAGCCAAATTTCAGGGAACCAGCAGAAAGTATTCAGCCCCAGTTATCACAGTGAGTGCAACAGTCAATTTTTATTCATTTATTTTTCGTGTTGAAATAAAATTAAATAATGAAACATAGAATTAAAGGTATTGTAATGTGAGCATTATAAAAATAAGTAACACTAATTAAGATAATGGTAATATAGCAATACTCCAGCTACTGAAAGCTGTTTGTAAAGAGAGATTGTTTCCGGGTTGTGGTGCTTCACTTCCGGTCTTCTCTGCCCGGTGCGCATGCTTATGACTAAACGATTTAGTAGGTCTATCTTGCCATTCAGTAAGGCCGAGGTAGGGGATCTTGGGCTTAAAAAGGTTGGCGGCCACTACTCTAAGGTGTGTGTGTGCACAAAGGAATTTAAACTGCGCACAGAAGATTGTCACCCTCTACCTTATGTTAAGTATATTTGACGATCGTAAACAACCACATTTCCTTTTCTGGTTTCTGATGCAGACAGTGTTGACAACGTGGAGTTTGTGATGATTTCTCTGCACATTTAGAACTGGCTTATTTATACTGTCTCTATTGAAGAAATTATTGATTCTCCATGTCAAATTCCAAATAAGCAAAGTGTGTGAAGAGCAAAAGATCTGTTAGTTTATTTAAAACAGAATGGCTTAATGAAACAGTAGAAACTGCTACACCAAAAGTTGAGAATGTCAGGACCGTGTATAATACAGAAACTGGTGTTACCAGCTTTTATTGTCGCTGTACAGAAGTTGCTGGAGAATTTGCATGTGGAAAGAAGGGGAGTGATATTTGTAAACTTGACCTTTAAAAGTTTCATTTAGCAAGTAGATCACACGTGTGCAGTGTGCAAAAATTCCAGTGAGAAAGTCCTTCATTACTTGCTAGAGACCTGCTGCGTATATTTTCTGAGCGTGAAGTTGAATGGTCAAACACTGAGGAGATCAAAATTCTTACTGGCAATGTTTTGCTAGCTGTTAAAATGAATGCCTCTATATTTAAAATTCAGTGTGCACATGTTGTTGTCACGGGACAAAAAATTGCACCGCACAAGATTTGACAAGGAGTCAAACTGGACACACTGGAGGCTGTGGTAGAACAAAGGACCTGGCAATTCTGTACAATGTTTCTCACCCTCTGCACACCACTTTTAGTAATGGACTAAGACAACTGCGCTGCTCCAAAGAGTGCTATATGAAGTCATGTTTATAGACGGGGAAGAGATGACCTCCTCCTGTTAGACTGTTCGTGGTAACCTACTTTTATTCTTTCTGTTTCTCTTCTAATATTTATATCTGTGCACTTGTAATGCTACTGTGCCACTGTAATTTCCTTTGGGATCAATAAAGTATCTATCTATCTATCTTTGAGCACACTGGTCATTACAAATTCGAGGGAATATTGCGCAACACAATTCTAAGTGATACCAGCACCTTCTTCAGTCACAGTGAAACTCCTATATAAGAAGTGAGGCCACATTTTGAGGAAGTAGGGTTTCTGTGCACCTGCTCATGTGTTTTCAGCTTGTAAGCTGCAGCTAGTGCAGACTGCATGGAGCAGCTGAGAGCATAAATACAGACAGTTCGAAATAGAACAAGGATAACATGATCCTCTTCCTGTGCTTGCTGTCATCTAGTTTAGCTACATCTTAGAACATGGAGCTTAGGAAAATAGAGGGCTATGGTAACCCTAGGTAATTTCTAAGGTAGGGACATGTCCGGCACAGCTCTGTGGGCCGAAGGGCCTTGTATTGTGCTGTAGGTTTTCTATGTTTCTATTACATCCAAGTCTTCCTGTACATAATGACATTACCACCTCCTGCTTGGGCTTACTGTCAGTGCACACAGTGATGAGTATTTACCACCCGTTCAAACAGCTCTTTTGGGTCTGATTTAATTGGAGCAAAAATGAAGTTATTCTTTGGCAACTGGTCTAACTGACCCTCTTTTCCTACAAAACAGGTTCCCTTTTCTGAGAGTGTTGGGAATGTGGCTCAGAGTAGGCAAAGTGCGCAATAAATACTGGATGCAGCATAGAATTAGGATGAAGTAATGGCTGGGAACCTCTTGAATGTGGGAGCAGCACTTATTTAACAGAAATAAGGTGTTCTAAGTGTTGCTGTGTATGTGTGTGGCTCATAACTGTGTTACAGCTGTAATGTGAGCTTTTTCCAGTTTAGTTTATTTGGAGTTACAGTGTGGAATATGCCCTTTCGTCTCTTTGACTCGCGCTGCCCAGATCGCTAACCTTAACCCTAACCTTATCACAGGACGATTTAGAATGACCAACTAACTTACCAACTGGTACTTCTTGGGAATGTGGGAAGAAACTGGAGAACCCGGAGGAAACCCGCACAGTCCACGGGGAGAACATACAAACTCCTCACAGAGTGTGCTGGGAGTGCGCTCCGAGCATCTGATGCTTCAAGCTGTAATGGTGTCGCGCTAACTGTGGTTTATCTGAAGATCAAAAATGGATTGCTTATGCAGCGACTTGCAGATACACAAATCTGCAGCAAGAGGCTTGTACCCAGCGAAGCCCTCATCACGATTGGTTGCATCAAACTGCAGACGGACTTTGGGTCACTAAACACCAAGTGTCGCGGTGTGCAATGTTTATATCTGTCCTCTGCATGGCAAAGGATGGGTATGACTATGCTCTCAAGGAGCATTCCTTTCAGCTAGACTATAATGCAATGCCTGTTTCTCGAAGAAAATCTGCCCAGAATACTTTTCACAACAAGAAAATGATATGCACTGAATTCCTTTAAAGCCCTTTGGGTGAGATGGTGCATCTTCTAGCTAAAGTCTTCAAGCAGATTGTAAAGTCATTTGTCCAGGTCTGTCAAACAAATACTGAGAGCAGTAAAGGAGATGCTGGAGGAACTCATCATGACAGGCAGTAACTGTGGAGGGAAACGGACAGTTGGTGTTTTGTGTTGAAACCCTTCCTCTGGATCTAATCTTCATCTGGACCAGGCCAGGTGAAGATTTTCGACCCAAGAATGGAATACTGACTGACCATTTTTCTCTACAGATGCAGCCTGAGTTCCTCCAGCATCTTGTCTGTTGCTCCAGCTTCCAGCATCTCCATCCCCTTGCATCTCCAAACACTAAGATCTTACTTGGCTAGTGCTATCAGATCTATTTACTGTTAGGTCTTTCAGGTACAGCCTGAATATCATTGGCAGTGTAAGCTGCTCTAGAGCTGGCTGGCTATACTGGGAATGTGACCATTGTCCATGTTGTTTCAGAATACGTTAATGCGTGCGCGCGCGCGTGTGTGTGTGTGTGTGTGTGTGTGTGTGTGTGTGCGTGCGTGTGCACCAAGGAAACTTGGAATAGGGGAAAGTGGTGCATGTTGAAATTCATCACAAGCAACTGTGCCTGGGTATGGGTATACACTGGATCAAGCATGAAGATTATCAGTTTAGTGAAAGACATAATCTCATCCGCCTGATACTCAGGTTTTTACCGTGCATAGAGCTGTCCACAACTGAAAACTGAGGGCCAGTTATAAGAATGTGCTGAAGCTTAGTGCAGCTGCCACAAAGGCATCATAGGGAAAGGCCACAGATTAAGGCTCTCCTTTAGTTATACTTTGCTTGGAGTCCACATTTAATCCCTTTGGGAATGTATGGTACTTAAATAAAAATTTATGTCACACTGATGTACATGAAATAGAATGGGTTATACGAAAAGTGACATACAACTGTTCTACATGATATGTAAATTTTTTGAATATAAGAGCCAGTGGTGAGATGGTTGTGGGCACATGGCCAAGTGGTTAAGGCATTGGACTAGCTACCTGAAGGTCGTGAGTTCGAGCCCCAGCCGAGGGAATGTGTTGTGTCCTTGAGCAAGGCACTTAATCACACAGTGCTCTGCGACGACACTGGTGCCAAGCTGTATGGGTCCTAATGCCCTTCCCTTGGACAACATTGGTGTCGTGGAGAGGGGAGACTTGCAGCATGGGCAACTGCTGGTCTTCCATACAACCTTGCCCAGACCTGCGCCCTGGAGAGTGAAGAATTTCCAGGCGCAGGTCCATGGTCTGGCAAGACTAACGGTGAGATGGTTGCAGGATGGGCAGGATTAGAAGCTGAATGTTCCTGGGTTCAGTTGTTTTAGACATGACAGAGGGTTAAAGATGGAGGGATGCCATCAGTCAAGGCAGTGCTCAGAGAGGACACACTGCAGGGCTCATCTATTGAGACAATATAGGTGAAAATGAGGAATGAAAAGGGAAGACCACGTTAATGGGACTATATTATAGGCATCCAAATAGTCAGCGGGAATTAGAGGAATAAATTTGAAGAGAGATGGCAGGCAGTTGCAAGAAATAAAAGGTTGTGTTAATAGGTGATTTTAACTTCCCACATAGGGACTGAATGGAATAGACCCTTGCTAGATGTGTTCAGGAAAGTTTCCTTAATCAATATGTAGAAGCCCCAACTAGCGAGAGTGCGATACTGGCTCTCCTCTTAGGGAAAGAGAGGACAGGTGACAGAAGATTGTGTAGGACAACAATTTGGATCTAGTGATCATAGTTCCATTAATTTCAAGGTAGTTATGGAGAAGGATCAGAGTGATACTCTTACTGAAATTCTGTATTGGAGTAGGGCCTCAGAAGGGAACGAGCAGGCATAAATTGGGATGGACTGTTAACTGGCAAAGTGATATTTGGTAAGTGGTAAATAGTGAAATATTGAGAATACATAATTTATACATCACTGTTAGAATAAAAGACAATGCTAACAGGTTTAGGGTACCTTGTTTATCAAGGGATACTGAAGCCCTTGTAAAGAAAATTAAGGCATATATCAATATCAATTCATTTCTTACCCCTTAAAATTCTCAAATTTCTGGCGTACTGCTGGTGTCTTCCATAGTGAAGATTGATATAAAATAGCCATTGAGTTCATCCATGATTGCTTTGTCCTCCATTACTACCTCTCCAGTAACATTTTCCGGTAGTCCAATATCCACTCGCCTCTATATTACTCGTAATATATCTGGAAAAAAAACTCTTAGTATCCCCTTTTATATCATTGGCTTGCTTACCTTCCTATTTCACCTTATCTCTCCTTAATTGCTTTTTGAATAGCCTTTTGTTGGTTTTGAAAGCTTCCCAATCTTATAACATCCCGTCAAATTTTGCAATATTATATGTTCTATCTTTTCTTTTAAAGCTGTCTCTGATTTCCATTGTCAGCCATGGTTGCCTCATTCTCCTTTTAAAATACTTCTTTTTTTGGAATTAATCTATCTTGCATCTTCCAAATTGCTGTCAGAAGCTGCAGCTATTGCTGCTCTGCCATCATCCCTGCTTGTGTTCCCTTTCAATCACCTTTGGCCAGGTCCTCTCTCATAACTCTATAATTCCCTTTGTTCCACTGTAATACTGATACATCTGATTTTAGCTTTTCCTTCTGCAGGGCAAATTTTATCATAGTATGATCACTGCTTCTGAGGATTCCTTCACCTTAAGTTCCTTAATCAAATCTTTTCTTACATAACACCGAATCCAGAATTGCCTTTTCCCCAGTTAGCTCAACCATAAGCTGTTCTAAAAAGCCATCCCATAAGCTTTCTACAAATTCCCTCTCTTGAGACTCAGCACCATTTTGATTTTCCCAATTTAGTTGCATATTGAAATCCCTCATGTCCAATGTTGCAGTGCTATTTTTACATGCCTTTTCTATCTTCTGTTGTAATTTGTATCCTATATCCTGGCTACTGATTGTAGGCCTGTAAATTAGTCCCATCGGAGTTTTTTTTGCCTTTACAGTATCTTAAGTCTACACACAAGGATTCTATGTCTTCTGAACCTTGTTCCTTCTTTCTCAGGATTTGATTTCACTTTTACCAATAGAACTATCCCTCCCTCTCTGCCCACCTTTCTGTCCTTCTGATACAGTATGCATCCTTGTATGTTAAACTTCCAACTGTGATCTTTCAGCCATGATTTGGAAATGCTCAATGCCATGCCCACCAATTTCTAGACGTGCTACAAATCATTTAGTTTATTCTGTATACTGCGTGTATTCAAACATATCATCTTCCTTCCTGCTAATGTGTCCTACAGGGACTGGTGTTGCAGCAGTTGTTATTTGGATGATATGTGGTAAATTGGATCAGCAAGTTTTTAAGATTACACCAAGATTGGAGGGTGTATTGGACAGTGAAATTGGAACTGAAATTGTTCAAGACACTGAGGAGGCCAAATTTAGAGTATTGTCTGCAGTTTTGGTCACGTTCCTACAGTAAAGACATCAATAAGCTTGACAGAGTGCAGATAATATTTACAAGGATCTTTCAGACACGCGAGGATCTGAGTCATAGGGAAAGATTGAATTCATTAGGACTTCATTCCCTGGATCATAGGAGAAGAGGAGAAATGCATATTGGAAAATGCATGGTCGTACTTTGGTAGTAGAAATATATGTGTGGACTATTTTATAAATGGGAGGAAAATTCAGGAATCTGAGATACAGAGCGACTTGAGAGCCCTTGTGCAGAACACCCTGAAGGTCAGCTTACAGAATGAATCGGTGGTGAGGAAGATAAATTCCATGTTAGCATCCATTTCAAGAGGTCTAGGATACAAGAGCAAGGATGTGATGCTGACGCTTTATAAGGCACTGGTGAAGCCTCACCTTGAGTATTGTGGACAGTTTTGGGCCCCTCATCTTAGAAAAGATATGCTGGCATTGGAGGGGGTCCAGAAGAAGTTCACAAGGATGATTCCAGGAATGAAAGGGTTATCATATGAGAAATGTTTGATGGCTCTGGGTCTGTACTTGCTGGAATTCAGAAGGATGAGGCGAGTTCTCATTGAAACCTTTCAAATGTTGAAAGGCCTAGACAGAGAAGATGTGGGTAGGATATTCCCCATGGTGGGAGAATCTAGGACGAGAGGACACAGCCTCAGGATTAGGAGGCGCCCCTTCAAACAGAGATGTGGAGAAATTTCTTTAGCCAAAGGGTGGTGAGGTTGTGGAATTTGTTGCCACATGCAGCTGTGGAGGCCAGGTCATTGGGTGTATTTAAGGCAAATATTGATAGGTTCTTGATTGGACATGGCATCAAAGGTTCCAGGGAGAAGGCTGGGAACTGGGGTTGAGGAGGAGATAGAAAAAAAAGATCAGTCCTGATTGAATGGCGGAACAGACTTGATGGGCCAGATGGCCTAATTCTGCTGCTATGTCTTATGGTCTTATGGTCTAAATCTTATAGATGTATGCAGCATTAGGAGGATTATAGATAGCGTGAATGCATGTTGATATTTTCCCCTCAGGTTGGGTGAATCTGGAACAAGAGGCCATTGGTTAATAGTGAAAGGCAAAACATTCAGGGGGAATCTGAGGGGAAACTTCCACTTAGAAAGTGGTGTAGTTCATTTATAACATTTAAGAGAAATTTGTAAAGATACATGCATAAAGGGGGGGGGGGAATGGAGGAATATGGTCCAGTATTCCTCCATTTCCCCCCCTTGCACATGTAACTATAGAAACTTCTCTTAGATGTTACAAATGAACCTACATTTACCACTTCTGTTCGCAGCTCAATACACAGTCACACCACTTTCTAAGTGGAGGTTTCCCCTCAGATTCCCCTTGAATGTTTTGCTTTTCACCATTAATCAATGGCCTCTTGTTCCAGATTCATCCAACCTGAGGGGAAAATGTCAGCATGCATTCATCCTATCTATACCGGATGCAGTGATTCAGATCAACGGGTTCACTATACACCGTCAGGATTGATCTATAGAGTCTCTTAAAAGGAGGGGTGGAGGAGTATGCTTCATGATCAACTCTTCTTGGTGCATAAGTATATCAGTGCTGTCCCAATTCTGCTCACCAGCCCTGGAATATCTCGCAGTTAAGTGCCGTCCATTTTACCTATCACGGAAGATTTCGGTGATCATTTTGGTAGCGGTATACATTCCACCTCAGGCCAATGTCAATCAGGCTTTAGATGATCTAAGCAATGGGATCAACATGCATGAAACAGCGCACCCTAACACCTTCACCATCGTTTTGAGGGATTTTAACCAGGTCAGTCTGAAAAAAGTCACTAAACACTTACCATCAACAGTTCACTTGCAATACCAAAGGAAACAACACACTGGACCATTGTTACGCCACCACCAAGAATGCCTACCATGCTATTCCACGCCCTCACTTGGGGAAGTCTGATCACATGGCTGTAGTTCTACTCCCTGAGTATAGGCAGAGACTGAAGACTGCAGCACCGGTAGTGAGGACCAAGGTGGTATGGACAAGGGAAACACAGGAATGCCTACAGGACTGCTTTGAATCGGTGGACTGGACTGTATTCAGGGATTCATCTTCAAACATGGATGAGTATGCTGCAGTTGCTACTGACTTCATTAAAGCCTGTGTGGATGAGTGTGTGCCTACAAAGACTTACTGTACATTCCCAAACCAACAGCCGTGGATGAACCAGGAGGTACTTCATCTGCTGAAGGCTGGATCTGTGGCATTCAACTCTGGCGACCCAGGTCTGTACTAGAAAACCAAGTAGAGGGCTATTTCAAGGGTGAAGAGACAATTTCGAACAAGGTTGGAGGCAACGTCAGATGTACGACAACTGTGGCAGGGTTTGCAAGATATTACTTCCTACAAAGCAAAACCCAGTAGCATGAATGGCAGCGATGCTTCACTACCAGATGTACTCAATATCTTCTATGCCGACTTTGAAAGGGAGAATGTACCTGTAGCTGTGAAGATCCCTGCTGCACCCAGTGACCCTGTGATCTCTGTCTCAGACACTGATGCTAGGCTGTGTTTAAAGAGGGTGAACCCTCGCAAGGCGGAAGGTCCCGATGAAGTACCTGGTAAGGCTTTGAAAACTCGTGCCAACTAACTGGTGGGAGTATTCAAGGACATTTTCAACCTCTCACTGCTACAGGCGGAAGTTCCCACTTGCTTCAAAAAGACAACAATTATACTAGTGTCTAAGAAGACCCCTAGGCCTTAGTTGATGTAGCTGAGCTAAGAAGAATAATGTGAGCTGCCTTAATGACTATCGCCCTGTAGGATTCACACCTACAGTGATGAAATGCTTTCAGAGATTAGTCATGACTATACTGAACTCCTGCCTCAGCAAGGACCTGGACCCACTGCAATTTGCTTATCGCCACAATGGTCAACGGCAGATGCAATTTCAATGGCTCTCCACATGGCTTTAGACCACCTGGACAACACAAATACCTATGTCAGGATGTTGTTCATCGACTATAGCTCAGCATTTAGCATCATTATTCCCACAATCGTGATTGAGAAGTTACAGAACCTGGGTCTCTGTACCTCCCTCTACAATTGGATCCTCGACTTCCTAACTGGAAGACCACAATCTGTGCTGATTGGTGATAACATCTCCTCCTTGCTGGCGATCAACACTGGTGCACCTCAAGGGTGTGTACTTAGCCCACTGCTACTCTCTCTATACCCATGACTGTGTGGCTAGGCATAGCTCAAGTACTATCTACAAATTTGCTGATGATACAACCATTGTTGGTAGAATCTCAGATGGAGATGAGAGGGCGTATGGGAGCAAGATATACCAACAAGCTTGCATTCAGCTGTCAGTAAGATGAAAGAGCTGATTGTGGACTTCAGGAAGGGTAAGACAAAGGACCACATACCGATCCTCATAGTAGGATCAGAAGTAGAGAGGGTGAGCAGTTTCAAGTTCCTTGGTGTCAAGGTCTCTGAGGATCTAACCTGGTCCCAACATATCGATGCAGCTATAAAGAAGGCATGACAGCGATTATACTTCATTAGGAGTTTGAAGAGATTGGTGTGTGAACAAAAGCACTCAAAACTTCTATAGATGTATAATAGAGAGCATTCTGACAGCCTACATCACTGTTTGGTAATGCGGGGGCAGGGCTACTGCACAGGACCGAAAGAAGCTGCAGAGGGTTGTAAATTTAGTTGGCTCCATCTTGAGTACTAGCCTACAAAGTATCCAGGACATCTTCAAGGAGAAGCGTCCATTTTAAGGACCCCCAGCACCCAGTGCATGCCCTTTTCTCATTGTTACCATTAAGCCTGAAGGCACACACTCAGCGATTCAGGAACAGCTTCTTCCCCTCTGCCATCTGATTCCTAAGTGGACATTGAGCCCGTGAACACTACCTCACTTTTTAAATATGCATTATTTCTGTTTTTGCACAATTTTTAATCTATTCAATATACATATATTGTAATTGATTTATTTATCTTTTCTACATTATGTGTTGCATTGAACTGCTGCTGCTAAATTAACAAATTTCACGACACATGCTGGTGATAATACATCTGATGCTGATTCTGGGGTGCAGGTAGATGGAACTAGGCTGAGGATCGGTCAGCATGGTCTAGATGGGGCAAAGGTCTGTTTCTGTGCTGTAGTACTCTATGACTCTAAAATATTAATTACGGGATTAAGATTACTCAAACTGACATTTACCAGTAACTATTTTAATACTTTATGTCATACCGCACCTTCACTTCAAATTTAATGAAACTCAAATCTTTATCAATGATAAATGCAAGCATTGGTGACATTACAAGGAAGTAAATATCTGGTGAGAAGGTGGATTTTGTGATATACACGAATCACATTTCTTGTTTCTTCCACAAGAGAATCTTGTGTCATTCTGTAGATTCTGAGGAAAAATAAGGGAGATTCAAAGCCACTGACAAACATTTGTGTAGCAACCTCCTAATGATAACCTTTTCACATGAAATGATTAGTCATGAGATTGACTTGAGGATTTGTCTGATCAGGACATTCATAATTTGCTCAACTACATAAGAAATCCAGTAATTGGTAAAATCACCCTTACTACCAGGATTAGTCTTGATAGTTTATACAGGAAATCTGAATTCTTTCATTTCATCTGTGACTTACCAGCATATGATCCATCATGAAGATAATACTACCACATGAGTTTCTAAAAAAAATTGGTCAGTACATTGCGTCATTTCTGTTATTCATTTAATTATTCTAGTGAAGGAGCTAATTACTGATTGTTCTTATTTAGTAGATAGTATTTAAATTATTAGATTACTATCCTGAGAACTGGGCTATTGATCTGGCAATGTGAGTTCAAATCCTTCACTGTAGCTGTGTGTTCAGCTTTTAAATAATTATCGAATTAAAAAAATAGAAAAATTGTGAAAAGTAGAATATAACTTGGGCCCTAAAAACCTGGTAGTATTCCTTATATGAAAATGTTGTTTAGACTCAAGGATCTGTGTTATAGGGAGAGGATGGGCAGACCAGGACTTTATTCTTTGGAGCATCAGAGAGTGCACATAGGACCTTATAAAGTTGTATAAAATCATGAAGTGCATAGATAGGCTCAATGCACATAGTCTTTTCTCCTGGCAAAGAAAGCAAAACGTAGACGATACAGGTTTAATGTGAAAGGGGAAGGTTTTAAAAGGTGCCTGAGAGGCAACTTCTTCATGCAGTGGCTGGGGTGTATGTGGAATAAGCTTTCAGAGGACCTGGTTGAGGCAGGTACAATAATGCTTGGACATTTACCCAAAGACCATAAGACATAGGGGCAGAATTAGGGTGTTCAACACATTGAGTCTGCTCTGCCATTTGATTATGGCTGATATATTTTCCTTTTCAACTCTATTCTTGTGTCTTTGACACCCTTACTAATCAAGAATTGATCAGCCTCTACTTTAAGTATACCCAATGACTTGGCCTCCACAGTGCTTTGTGACAATGAATTCCAAAGACCCACCACCTCTGGTAAAGAATTTCCTCTTCATCTCTGTTATAATCAAATAGAAGGAGATCCCTCTAATCTAAGGCCGTGCCCTCTGGTCCTAGACCTTCCCTCTATTAAAAGTACCTTCTCTACGTCCATTCTATCTAGACCAGTGGTTCCCAACCTGGTGTCCGTGGACCTCTTGGTTTATAGTAGGGTACATGGCATAAAAAAGTTGGGAATCCTGATCTAGACCTTTAAATATTCATAGTTAAGAAAGCTTTAGAGGGATATAGGCCAAACACAAATCAATGGGACTAGCTTAGGTTGGCCCTTGGTTGGCATGGATGAGATGGGCAAAGGGCCTGTTTCCATGCTGTAGTTGTCTATAACTCTATTACTCTAAGCTGTTATCACTAAAGCTGACCATGCAGTTACTCGAATGTTCTACAAGCCCATCTTGTTTGGCAATGGCTTACAGGGAGGAAATAATTGCACTGGAACTACAGGTCCCATTAATAAATAAATAAAATTATCATGAAACTTTAGGCCAAGCACAATATCATGATTACATTAACCTGCCGTGTGGGTAATTTGATAACCTTGCAGGAATACATGGGGCCATTTTGCTTCGTTGACTGATTTTTCTGGAGCAAGACACATCACAGTGGTTAAAATTAGAGGTAACCTTGTGATTTTCTGACCACCTCAATCTAGAGTAACTGAAAACACTGCTGGGGAAGAAACCACTAATTCCATTCTTTCTGGGGAACTCCTAATTTTTCTGCTTTGGGAATTCTAGCTGTGACTCAGAAATCAAAAGAAGTATCTGGGAAAAAGAACCCAAGTGAGGAAGAAGAGGACCTGGAGACACTACAGATTGGATGTGCTGTAATCTGGAGCCAAAAAAAACCCATACTGTTGAAAGAACTTAGTGGATCAAGCAGGATCTGCTGAAACAAAAAGATGGTCGTTGTTTTAGGTCAAGATGCTACACTGGATTAAGAGTGTTGAGGGAGGATAACCAATATATAAAAGTGAGAGTGAAGTGTAAGACATAAGGTGATAGGTGATGGGTGGAACAGGTGGTGGCAGGGGCAGACATGACTGCAGGTGGAACCAGGTAGGGGAAGTAATAGAAAAGAGAAACCAATGGAGAAGACACTCAGGTGCATAAGTATTTGGGTATTGGGCGGTGGGAAAGGGTGCTGAGTCTGGGTAACAAGTGGTGCATAAAGTTACACGTATCAAATAAGTCTGACCTGTACCTGGACCTGTGAGTCAAATGTCTGTGAGTCAATCTCCTTTGAGAGATTGGTCGTGTCTAGAATGAACTCCTGCCTCAGCGAGGACCTAGACCCACTGCAATTTGCCTATTGCCACAATAGGTCTACAGCAAATGCAATCTCAATGGCTCTTCACACGGCCTTAGATGACCTGAACAATACAAACACCATTGTCAGAATGCTGTTCGTTGACTATAGTTCAGCGCCTGACACCATAATTTCCACAGTCCTGTTTGATAAGCTACAGAACCTGGGCCTCTGTACCTCCCTCTGCAATTGTATCCTTGACTTCCTAACTGGAAGAGCACAATCAGTGCAGATTGATGATAACATCTCCTCCTTGCTGACGATCAACACTGGTGCACCTCGGAGGTGTGTGCTTAGCACACTGCTCTACTCTCTCTATACCCATAACTGTGTGGCTAGGCATTGCTCAAATGCCATCTATAAATTTGCTGATGATACAACCATTGTTGGTAGAATCTCAAATGGAGACGAGAGGGCTTACAGGAGTGAGATATGCCGACTAGTGGAGTAGTGTCACAGCAGCAACCTGGCACTTACTGATGAAAGAGCTGATTGTGGACTTCAGGAAGGGTAAGATGAAGGAACTCATACCAATCCTCATAGAGGGATCAGAAGTGGAGACAGTGAGAAGTTTCAAGTTCCTGGGTGTCAAGATCTCTGAGGATCTAACCTTGTCCCAACATATTGATTCAGTTATAAAGAAGGCAAGACAGTGGCTATATTTCAATTGGAGCTTGAAGAGATTTAGGTTGACAACTAAACCACTTGAAAACTTCTATAGATGTACCATGGAGAACATTCTGACAGGCTGCATCACTGTTTGAAGTGGGTGAGGGTGGGGCGGGGGGGAGTGGTGGATCAAAAGAAGCTACAGAAAGTTATAAAATTAGTCAGCTCCATCTTGGGTACTACCCTCTGTATTATCCAAGATATCTTCAAGGAGCGGTGTCTCAGAAATCCATTATTAAGGATCCCCATCACCCAGGGCATGCTCTCTTCTCATTTCTACCATCATGAGGGAGGTACAGAAGACTGAAGGCACACGCTCAGCAATTCAGAAGCAGCTTTTTCCCCTCTGCCATCAGATTCCTAAATGGTCTTTGAACACATGAACACTACCTCACTTTTTAAAAGATATATTACTTTTGTTTTTGCACTATTTTAATCTATTAATATACATATATACACGTACTGTAATTGGTTTACTTTTATTTATTTATTTTTCTTTCTATATTATTATGCATTGCATTGAACTGCTGCTGCTAAGTTAACAAATTTCATGGCACATGCTTGTGATAATAAACCTGATTCTGGTTCTGAACCGCACATGGATCTGTGAATCATGTGGTAAAGTTGATTCTCTTTAACCATGCAGAAAGGATTAAGCCCTGCTTTCTAATTATATGCCTGATTCATGCCAGGGAAATCAGCTTTGTGAGGTCAAGTGATGTCAACTTTCACTTGTTTTCATCCAAATGTGGTGATTCACCTTGTATAACAGCGCTTGTAGAAGTTACCTGAATGGTTTTGGTGTGAGTCAGGCATTCAGCTGACTTCAGTTTCATTACAGGCTAGGTTGGTAAGTCCCTGAAAATATACCAGTGAATCGTAATTTGTGCCAGCTGTGCTCCAAGTTCAAAGTAACTTTATTATCAAAGTACATATATACAGTGGCATGCAAAAGTTTGGGCACCCCAGTCAAAATTTCTGTTACTGTGAATAGTTAAGCAAGTAAAAGATGACTGATTTCCAAAAGGCATAAAGTTAAAGATGACACATTTCTTTAATATCTTAAGCAAGAAAACTCTTTTATTTCTATCTTTTACAGTTTCAAAATAACAAAAAAGGAAAAGGGCCCGAAGCAAAAGTTTGGGCACCCTGCATGGCAGTGTGTAGTAACACCCCCTTTGGCAAGTATCACAGCTTGTAAATGCTTTTTGGAGTCAGCTAAGAGTCTTTCAATTCTTGTTTGGTGGATTTTCGCCCATTCTTCCTTGTAAAAGTCTTCTGGTTCTGTGAGATTCTTGGACTGGCTTTCATGCACTGCTCTTTTGAGGTCTATCCACAGATTCTTGATGATGTTTAGGTCAGGGGACTGTGAGGGCCATGGCAAAACCTGCAGCTTGCGCCTCTTGAGGTAGTCCATTGTGGATTTTGAGGTGAGTTTAGGATTATTATCTTGTTGCAGAAGCCATCCTCTTTTCATCTTCGGCTTTTTTATAGACGGTGTGATGTTTGCTTCCAGAATTTGTTGGTAATTAATTGAATTCATTCTTCCCTCTGCCAGTAAATGTTCCCCATGCGACTGGCTGCAACACAAGCCCAAAGCATGATCGATCCACCCTGTGCTTAACAGTTGGAAAGGGGTTCTTTTCATGAAATTCTGCTCCCTTTTTTCTCCAAACATACCTTTGTTCATTGCGGCCAAAAATTTATATTTTAACTTCATCAGTCCACAGGACTTGTTTCCAAAATGCATCAGGCTTGTTTAGATGTTCCTTTGAACATTTTGAATAGAACTTTTTAGTTAGTGAAGGTGCGTCCATGTTTTGTGGTCAAAGCAAGCACATAAAGCATTGAGCTGATCTGGGAGTGAAGCCTTGTTGTCACCTCTGTTGCTTGGTTTCATTTTGCCCTAGCTGTAGAGCTTCCTCAGTGATTCAAGTTTGGTCTGGAATTGCTACTTCACATGTGGGATGATTTTCCAGAGATTGTATCTGGACTTCTTGTATTTAACTTGCTCACCAGACCTGAATGCCACTGATCTGTCCCTTAGCAGATTGCAGATCTCATGGTTCATCCAGGGCTTTTGGTTGGGGAAGGCTGACTGATATTGTGAGAACACACTCACCTACAACTATTTTCATAAAGTCTGTGACAACTGTGGTGCTTTGGTTCAGATCCTCTGAGTCTGTGAATGTGGCTCAACGCAGCAAAATAAAGCAATCCCATATTTGCTCCTCTGCCTCCCATGACCATCTCTTTGTTGTCATTATCTCTGGAGCCTTGCTCTTCAGGTTCTGCTTGTGTGCAGCTAGGAAGAGGGTAGCCAAGTGATCACATTTCCCAAAATGTGGTCCAGGCGTGGAATGGTAGGCATTTCTAATCGTAGTATAGCAGAGGTCAAGTATATTGCAATGTGTGGTGCTGCAGGTGATATGTTGATGATGATTGGGCCAAGATCTCTTCAAACAAGTCTGATTGCAATCCCTGCCAATGATATGAAAGGTGCTGGGGTAAGCTGTTTCTTGTTTTTTGATGGCAGCACTTGATACATTGAGTTCCAGCTTAACATTGGCCATTGGCAGTTTGCAAACGGTGGTCAGGATCATGCAGGAGAACTCTCTTGGCAAGTAGAACAGTTTGTACTTAATCACTAGATGCTCCAGGTCATGGGAACAAGAGTGTGCCAAGGACAACTGCATCCAAGAGTTTACCATGAAACACACAGACCCCCACTTTTTGCCTTCTCTGAATCAGCAGACCAGTCCATCTTGTGTATCGAGAAGCCCTCAGGTCTTTCTGATGTATCCAGCATGTCCAGAGTGAGCCATGTCTCCGTGAAGCAGAGAACACATCAATTCTTTATTTCCTTCCAAGGTAGCATTGTATTACAAACAAAGAACTTATGTTTTTATTTCACACTGTTTATGCATTAAATTATTTCACAATGGGCTAATGCTAACTACATTGTGAATTGGCTAGTGAGACAAACATATGAAACCACTGCATAAAGGGGAAGTAGATTGTGCTGCAGCATTGCTGGAAATGAATCTGATCTTGAAAGCAGCAAAGAATGACACAGCATTATTCAGGGAAAGAGAATGTTGATGTCATGTTGACATTTGTATCAATCTTGTAAATTAATGTAATGTAAAATACAAATATCTGCAAATGTGTTTCCTGCAGTATTTAAGTGGATTATTTTTATAAATAAGGTGCATTTTCATCATGGAAAATTAGGGCTTCAAAATTATCAGGATGCTACCTATTTGACCTTGGTAAATTAGGGGGCCAGGAGTCTCTTCAGATGATCACTTAGAAGTTTTCTGAAGGAGATAACTGAGAATCTCAACACATAGAATAAATCCCTAGGGTCCTGCATGCAATGCCAGGAAAGTTCATTAACTCATAGCTTGTCATGGTCATTGAAGGCACCTTCAGCAACTTTCCAAAGGCATTGTTCTGCTTACCACCAACAAATGCCGTGGTGCTACTCACATCCAACTTCAGAGTTCACCAGTACCAACCAGCAAATAATCTCTTTTAACCAGGGCTCATTATAACCAAGACACCCAGTCTCCACCACAAGCTTAGAAACATAGAAACATAGAAAATAGGTTCAGGAGTAGGCTATTCAGCCCTTCGAGCCTGCACCGCCTTTCAGTATGATCACAGCTGATCATCCAACTCAGAATCCTGTACCTGCTTTCCCTCCACACCCCCTGATCCCTTTAGCCACAAGGGCCATATCTAACTCCCTCTTAAATATAGCCAATGAACTGGCCTCAACTGTTTCCTGTGGCAGAGAATTCCACAGATTCACCACTTTCTGTGTAAAGAAGTTTTTCCTCATCTTGGTACAAAAGGCTTCCCCTTTATACTCAAACTTTGACCCCTCGTTCTGGACTTCCCCAACATCGGGAACAATTTTCCTGCATCTAGCCTGTCCAATCCTTTTAGAATTTTATATGTTTCAATAAGGTTCCCCCTCAATCTTCTAAATTCTAGCGAGTATAAGCCTAGTCGATCCAGTCTTTCTTCAAATGAAAGTATTGCCATCTCAGGAATCAATCTGGTGAACATTCTTTGTACTCCCTCTATGGCAAGAATGTCTTTCCTCAGATTAGGGGACCAAAACTGCACACAATACTCCAGGTGTGGTCTCGCCAAGGCCTTGTACAACTGCAGCAGAACCTCCCTGCTCCTGTACTCGAATCCTCTTGCTATGAATGCCAACATACCATTCGCCTTTTTCACTGCCTGCTGTACCTGCATGCCCACTTTCAATGACTGGTGTATAATGACACCCAGGTCTCGTTGCACCTCCCCTTTTCCTAATCGGCCACTATTCAGATAATAATCTGTTTTCCTGTTCTTGTCACCAAAGTGGATAACCTCACATTTATCCACATTAAATTGCATTTGCCATGAATTTGCCCACTCACGTAACCTATCCAAGTCACCCTGCATCCTCTTAGCATCCTCCTCACAGCTTCGTGTCATCTGCAAACTTGGAGATGCTGCATTTAATTCCCTCGTCTAAATCATTAATATATATTGTAAACAACTGGGGTCCCAGCACTGAGCCTTGCGATACCCCACTAGTCACTGCCTGCCATTCTAAAAAGGTCCCGTTTATTCCCACTCTTTGCTTCCTGTCTGCCAATCAATTCTCTATCCACATCAACACCATACCCCCAATACTGTGTGCTTTAAGTTTGCACACTAATCCCCTGTGTGGGACCTTCTCAAAAGCCTTTTGAAAATCCAAATATACCCCATCCACTGGCTCTCCCCTATCCACTCTACTAGTTACATCCTCAAAAAATTCTATGAGATTCGTCAGACATGATTTTCCTTTCACAAATCCATGCTGACTTTGTCCGATGATTTCACCGCTTTCCAAATGTGCTGTTATCACATCTTTGATAACTGACTCTAACATTTTCCCCACCACCGATGTCAGGCTAACCAGTCTATAATTCCCTGGCTTCTCTCTCCCTCCTTTTTTAAAAAGCGGGGTTACATCAGCCACCATCCAATCCTCAGGAATTAATCCAGAATCTAAAGAGTTTTGAAAAATTATCACTAATGCATCCACTATTTCTTGGGCTACTTCCTTAAGCACTCTGGGATGCAGACCATCTGGCCCTGGGGATTTATCTGCCTTTAATCCTTTCAATTTACCTAACACCACTTCCCTACTAACATGTATTTCCCTCAATTCCTCCATCTCACTGGACCCACAGTCCCCTACTATTTCTAGAAGATTACTTGTATCCTCCTTAGTGAAGACAGAACCAACGTAGTTATTCAATTGGTCTGCCATGTCCTTGTTCCCCATGATCTGACTGTACACTTCTGAGCTTACACTCTTAACATTGTTGTAAAAAGCACAAACACCTCATAGCTTGATATATCACCAGCTGTTCACCCTTGACTGTCATATCATCGAAATTAATGGCATGACATTCATTCACACACTTTGCAGTGGCTCAAAAAGAAAGCTACATAGCCTGCGGTGGAAAGATGCTTCTGGATGTCCTGAGACTGAGAGAAATGTGTGCAGTAATCATGACATTTTGTTCAGCATCATTGGGTCAAAATCAAGGAACTTGCTACTTATCAGCTCTGTGGATGCATCCTCAAAGCAGGAGCTGCTGCGTTCAAGAACGTGCTTCACTCCCTCTTTCTTGAGTGCATTTAGACTATAAGACATAGAAGCAGAATTAGGCCAGTTGGGTCATCAGGTCTTCTCCACATTTCCATCATGCTGATTTATCATCTGTCTCAACTCCATTCTCTTGCCTTTGCTCCATAAACTTTGGTGCCCTGACTAATTAAGAACCAATCAACCTCTGCTTTAAGTATGCCCAATGTCTTAGCTTCCACAGCCATCTGTGGCAATGAATTCCACAGATTCACCATGCTCTGGCTAAAGAAATTTCTGTTTATCTCAGTTCTAATTGGACATCCCTCTATTCTAAGTCTGCACTCTCTGGTCCTAGACTCCCTCACTATGGGAAACATCCTCTCCACATCCACCTTAGGTAGGCTTTTAAATATTCAATATGTTTCAAGGAGCTTCCTTATTTTTCTAAACTCTAATGAGTACAGGCCCAGAGCCATCAAACGTTTCTCATAGATTGACCCTTTCATTTCCGGACTCATTCTTGCAAACCTCCTCTGGACCGTCTGTAATGCCAGCACATTGTTTCTTTGATAAGGGACCTAAAACTGCTCACAATACTCCAAGTGCAGTCTGACCAATGCCCTCCAAAGCCTCAGCAAAGCATCCTTGTTTTTATTTTCTAGTCCTCTTAAAATGAATGCTCATATTGCATTTGCCTTCCTTACCACAGGCTCAACCTGTGTGTTAACTTTTAGGGAATCCTGCCTGAGGATTCCTAAGGTTCCTTTACCCTAAACTTGCAAATGAAATCTGGTTTATTACACAACATCCAATCACAAGCTGGTCTAAAAAAGCTTTCTTGTAGCTATTCTACAAATTCCTTCTCTTGGGATCCAGCACCAACCTGATTTTTGCAATCTACCTGCACTTTGAAATTCCCCATTGACCTTTTTACATGCCTTTTTTTTAATCCCCCATTGTAATTTGTACCCAACATCCAGGCTACTGATCAGAGACCTGTATATAACTCTCATCAGAATCTTTTTACCCTTGCAGTTTCTTCACACTACCCACAAAGATTCTATATCCTCTGGTTCTATGTCACCTCTTTCTAAGGACTTAATTTCATATTTTTACCAAGAGTCACCCACCTCCTCTGCCTACCTGCCTGTCCTTTTGATGCAATGTGTATCCTTGGATGCTAAGCTCCCAACTATGATCTTCTTTCAGCCATGACTCAATGATGCCCACTACATCATACCTGCCAATCTCTAACTGCACTACAAAGTCATCTACCTTATTCCATATACTACGTGCATTCAAATATAACACCTTCCATTTTGTTTTCATTACCCTTTTCGACTTTGACCCTCTGTTACACTTCAACTCATCCACTGACTGAAATTTTGCTCTGTCATCTGCTCGTACTTCCTCACATTCTTACTGCATCTGCTTGGATACCAGCTGCCCCATCTTCAGCTTTATTACTCCGATGACAGGGCTGAGAATGGGGCAGTTGGTTTACAGTATTTCAGTATAATACAATAGACAGTATTTCTCCTAAATGCCCATTTAGGAATTGGACTGACTGTAGACGTGACAATAATGGGCACAATTCGTGAACAATCTCCTGCAATCCTCTTGCTGCCTCCTTGTGATGTCCTCAATGATAAATAGGTGTAGGATCCAATCAGATTCTAACAATGTTGGAGGATGGGACTGGCTTCTTAAGCTTCCGTCCTACTGAAATACATGGGTATGGATCACGAAGGGACATACCAGCAGAGCCACAGAAACCTCACCTATTTTACGGGCATCTATCACTACTTAAAGACTTAAATGCATTAACCTGCCTTTTCTACCTGTGTATGTCAACAAAGACCTTTCTTCTATGATGGATTTCTTGACTTATCTGTTTATTTATAACAAGTGGCTACTCTGAACTTTTACACTCAGGCATTTCACAAGACTTATCACTCTGGACTTTGTTTTAGATTTAATTTAGAATCATAAGACAAAAATTCCCAAAAGTACTTCAGGAAAATATATGCGGTTTCCTCATACTTCCCTTTCAAATTGCACTGTCATTATTAACAAGGTCTAGCTACTTAGTTTATTCATCTAGATTGTTGATAAGCAAAGCAAAGAGCAAAGGTCTCAACATAGTACCTGTGTGATTTACATACAAAGCTGAGGCAGAAAAAAATGCAGCTTCCCAACTATTGTATAATTTTGTTCTACATACCACAAGGCATACTTCCTTAAATAAACTTCTGCACAGTAATTTTTGAAAGGTTTTGGAGAAAGCAAAATACATCAGCGGCAATTTTATTAGATACATGTTCTCATTAATACAAATATCTAATCAGCCAATCATGTGGCAGCAACTCAATGCATAAAAGTACGCAGACATAATTAAGAGGTTCAGTTGTTCAGACTAAATATCAGAATGGGAAAGAAATGTAATCTAAATAACTTTGGTCATAGAATGATTGCTGGTGCACAACAGGGTGGTTTGAGTATCTCAGAAACTGCTGATCTCCTGGGTTTTCATGCACAACGTTCTCTAGAGATTACAGAGAATGGCGCAAAAAAAACACAAAAAACATGCAGGGGGCAGCAGTTCTGTGGGCAAAAACACCTTGTTAATGATAGAAGTCAGAGGGGAATGGCCAGACTAGTTCAAGCTGACAGGTAGGCAATGGTAACGCAAGTAACCACGCATAACAACAGTGGTGTGCAGAAAAGCGTGTCTGAACACAAAACACATATAACATGAAGAGGATGGGCTACAGCAGTAGAAGACCAGAAGGTATAGTAGCAGAATTAGGCCTTTTTGCCCATCGAGTCTGCTCTGTCATTTCATCATGCTGATCCAATTTTCCTCTCAGCCCCAATCCCCTGCCTTCTCCCTATATCCCTTTATCCCCTGACCAATTAAGAAATTATCAACCTCGGCCTTAAATACGCATAAAGATTTGGCCTCCATAACTGCCTGTGGCAATGAATTCCACAGATTCGACACTCTCTGGCTAAAGAAATTCCTCCTTGTCTCCGTTCTAAAAGGACAACCCTCTATTCTGAGGCTGTGTTCTCTGGTTTTAGACTCTCCCAGCATAGGAAACATACTCTCCACATCTAGTCTATTTAGGCCTTTCACCATTCGATAGGTTTCAATGAGGTCACTCTCATTCTTCTGAATTTTACTGAATACAGTCCCAGAGCCATCAAATGCTCTTCATATGACAAGTCGTTCAATCCTGGAATCTTTTTTGTGAACCTCCTTTGAGCCCTCACCAGTTTCAGCACATCCTTTTAAGGAAAAGGGGCCCAAAACTGCTCACAATGCTTCAAGTGAGGCCTCACCTGTGCTTTAAAGTCTCAACATTACATCCTTGCTTTTATATTCTAAACTCTTTGAAATGAGTACTAACATCACACCTGCCTGCCTTACCACAGACTCATCCTGCAAATTAACCTTTTGGAAATTCTCCATAATGACTCCCAAATCGTTTTGCATTTCAATTTTTTGCATTTTCTCTCCATTTAGAAAATAGTCAACTCCTCTTATTCCTTCTACCAAAGTGCATGGTCATACACATATCAACACTGTTTTCTACCTTCCATTTCTTGGCCCATTCTCCTAATCTGTCTAAGTCCTTCTATAGCCTCTCTATTACTTCAAAACTACCTGCCCCACCAGCTATCTTTGTATCGTCTGCAAACTTTTCAACAAAGCCATAATCCAAATCATTGACTTTGAATGTAAAAAGAATCAGTACCAAACACAGACCCTTGTGGAACACCACTAGTCACTGGCAGCCAACCAGAAAAGATTTCCTTTATTCCCACTCTTTGCCTCCTGCCAATCAGCCGCTGCTTTATCCATGCCGGACTCTTTCCTGTAATACCATGGGCTCGTAGCTTGTTAAGCAGCCTCATGTGTGGTACCTTGTAACACATGGCCTTCTGAAAATCCAAGTACACTACATCAACCAAATCTCCTCTGTCTATCTTGCTTGTTATTTCTTCAAAGAATTCCAACGGATTTGTCAGGCAAGATTTTCCCTTGAGGAAGCCATACTGACTATGGCCTATTTTATCATGTGCCTCCAAGTAGCCTGAGCCCTCAACTTTAAAAATCGACTCCAACATCTTCACAAGCACTGAGGTCAGACTAACTGGCCTAGAATTTCCTTTCTTCTGCCCCTCTCCCTTCTTGAAGAGTGAAGTGACATTTGCAATTTTCCAGTCTTCCAGAACCATTCCAGAAAATAGTGATTCTTGAAAGATCATAACTAATGCCTTCACAATCTCTTCAGCCATCTCTTTCAGAATCCTGCGGTGTACACAATCTAGCCCAGGTGACTTAAGTACCTTCAGACCTTTCAGTTTCCTAAGCACCTTCTCTTTTGTAATGGTAACTTCACACACTTCATGACCCTGAAACCTGGAACTTCTACCATACTCTGAGTGTTTTCCACAGTGAAGACTGATACAAAATACTTATTCAGTTCATCTGCCATTTCCTTGTCCTCCATTACTACCTTTCCAGCATCATTTTCCAGCAGTCCAATATCCACTGTCACCTCTCTTTTACACTTTATGTATCTGAAGAAACTTTTGGTATTCTCTTTAATACGGTATTATTGACTCGCTTACTTTTGCATTCCATCTTTAGCTTCTTAATTTTCCCTATCTGCCTACATATTGAAATCCCCAATGACTATTGATTGTAACATTGCTCTCTTGGCATTCTCTTCTATCTCCTGTTGTAATTTGTAGACCACATCTTTGCTACTGTTTTGGGGTCTGTATACGACTCCCATCAAAGTCTTTTCCCCCTTGCGGTCCCTTAGCTCTATCCATAATGATTCAATACCCTCTGACCGTATGTCACCTCTTTCAAATGATTTGATTTCATTTTTTACCAACAGAGTGAGGCTGCCCCCTCTGTCTTTCTGCCTATCCTTTCAATACAATGTGTATCCTTGGACCTTAAACTCCCAGCTATAATCTTCTTTCAGCCATGATTCAATGATGCCTACAGCATCATACATGTCCATCTGCAACTGTACTACAAGTTCATCTACCTTATTCCGTATACTGCGTGCATTCAAATATTACACCTTCAGTCCTGTATTCACCCTTTATGATTTTGTCTGCCTTATACGTTGCAACTCATCCTGTTGACTGCAATTTTACCCGATGAACAGCCTCTCCTCACTGCACATTGCCTCTGTCTGTAAACCAGCTGCTTCATCTTCAGGACTACATTTCTTGTATAGAAATATATGCAGCCCAAGGCATTATGCTCGCACTATGCTCAACCTTTTGATTCCTGACTTTACCAACATCTGACTCCACAACCTCTCCACTAACTGTTCTGACACCCTGGTTCCCATACCTGTTACAGCTCTAGTTTAAACCCCACTGTGCAGCAATAACAAACCTTCCCACTAGGATATTAATCCCCCTCCAGCTCAGGTGAAAACTGTCCCTTCTGTACAGGCCCCACCTTCCCTAGAAGACAGCCCAATCAGCCAAGAATCTTATGCCCTCCCTCCAACACCAACTCCTTAGCCATGTACTCCTTAGCTCTGTAATCTTCCTAGCTCCGGCCTCACTAGCAAGTGGTATGGGCAGCAATTATGAGATCACAACCCCGGAGGTCCTACCCTCAAACTTAGCACCATCTCCCTGAAATCCCTGTGCAGAACGTCGACACTCGTACAGGTGGTAACTAATAAAGTGGCCACTGTGTATGTAATTCTACTGAGCTACTTTTGTGAATCCTGAAAAAAGTATCAGACTTTCAAAAGCTATTTTAGAACTCCTGAAATACTGATGCTGCTTTTTCTATGGCAGGTAACTCCTTTCAGCAACTTAACCTGTAATATGCCAATCAATTTCAACACAAAAGAGACGGCAAATGGTGGAACCTGGAACAAAATAGATAGAGAACTGGAAACCTCAGTAGGTCAAGCAGCATTTGTGAAGATAAAATGTGTATGTTAACTTTTCAGATTGAGATGCTACATCAGGACTGAGAAGGAGGAGGGAAGGTTGTTGTTATTTAGCGGTACAAAGGAGGGGTGGGTCAGAGGTCTTTAAATGACGGATGGAACCAGATAGAGATGGAATAATGGGCAGTTGGACCCAATTAGGGGAAGGTAGGGGATGGAAAAGTGAACAAAGGGAGAAGAAAATAGGTAGATAGATGAGTGTGTGTGGAAGAACATGGGGTATGGGTTATCTAAAACTGGAAGATTCAATATTCATACCATCAGATTGTAAGCTGCCCAAGCAGAATATGAAAAGCCTCTTCAACCTGCTTTTGGCCTCTCTGTAACACTGGAGAAGGCACAGGACAGACAGGCTCCAGGTGGTGCAGTGTTACAGCTCCTGAAGCCGCTGCTTCACAGCTTCTGTGACGTGGATTTGATTCTGACCTCTGGTGCTGTCTACGTGGAGTTTGCATGTTCTCCCTGTGACTGCATGGGTTTCCCCTGCACGATCTGGTTTCCTCCCACACCCCACAGACGGATTACAGGCCACCTGCTGTAAATTGTACATGCAATCTATGGGGACTTGGCAGACTGGATTCAAAATTGGTTTGGAAATAAATGAAAGAGGAGAGTGGTGGAAGAGTGTGTGTGTGTGTGTGTGTGTGTGTGTGTGTGTGTGTGTGTGTGTGGTAGTATTTGAGAAGAGTTGAGGGAATGAGGGTTTAGTGTGAGGTTGGTACAATTGTACACTTGATGGTGCGGACGTGAGTTGAAAACCCTGTTTCCATGCCGAATCTCTGCTGTGTTTCCATGGTGACTTTTCCTTCAGTTGAAGCCAAAACATTGCTTTCTGCAGGCATATCATACAGCATGAACCTCAAAGCTGATTAGATGGTATAAAAACTTAACGTGTCTGTAACACAAATTAACGCTACCAACAGAATTCTTCTGCAGTGGTTTCTAGAGCTCATCCTGTTAGTAAATGTCAAAGATCAAATTGAGAACAAGCAGAAACTTAACAACATCATCTGACTATACTGCTCATGAGAGAGGAAGAAAGATTTTATAATTAAATACACCGAATAAATAGGGTAATCAGATAAAACATTACTGTCCAAGCATGACAGACCAAGCAAGACAATCGAGGTACCAGGAACTGTATGATATAACAGAGAATTATGATAAGGAATTTATGCCTCGAGCCAAAAGAAATAGGCGAGCCTCTACATGAGTACTTTACATTGATAAGAGCATATTGTTCCTCCATTTAAGAAAGGCAGTAAAGTCAATTATGGTCAAGAAATTATGGACTGGTGAGCCATAGATCAGTGGTTGAGAAATTAATGGAGAATAATCTTAGGGATAAGATCTACAATCTGGAAAAGTGTAGACTTACAGCATGACTTTGTGTGGGAAACTTGACAAACTTGATTAAGTTTTTTTTGAGAAGGCAATGAAGATGATTGTTGAAAGTAAAGCAGTAGTTGTTGTATAAATGGACTTTAAAGCATTAGACGAGATCCCTCATGATTCAGTAGATTAAAGCATACGGAATCTATGGGGATTGTGTTCAGTTTCGGTCACCAAATTACAGGAAGGATATAAATAAGATTGAAAGGGTGCAGAGAAGGTTTATAAGGATGTTGCTGGAACTTGAGAAACTCAGTTACAGAGAAAGGTTGAATAGATTAGGACTTTATTCCCTGGAGCGTAGAAGAATGAGGGGAGATTTGATAGAGGTATATAAAATTATGATGGGTATAGATAGAGTGAATGCAAGCAGGCTTTTTCCACTGAGGCAAGGGGAGAAAAAAACCAGAGGACATGGGTTAAGGGTGAGAGGGGAAAAGTTTAAAGGGAACATTATGAGGGGCTTCTTCACACAGAGAGTGGTGGGAGTATGGAATGAGCTGCCAGACGAGGTGGTAACTGTGGGTTCTTTTGTAACATTTAAGAATAAATTGGACAGATACATGGATGGGAGGTGTATGGAGGGATATGGTCTGTGTGCAGGTCAGTGGGACTAGGCAGAAAATGGTTCGGCACAGCCAAGAAGGGCCAAAAGGCCTGTTTCTGTGCTGTAGTTTCTATGGTTTCTATGGTTTTCTATGATTTGGCAGACTGGATTCAAAATTGGTTTGGAAATAAATGACAGAGGATAGTGGTGGAAGAGTATTATTTTGGCTGGATGTCTGTAACCAGTGATTTTCCACCTTACAGGAAGGATGTGGAGACTTTGCAGAGACTGCAGAAGAGGTTCACCAGGATGTTGCCTCAATTAGAGGTTGAATTGCTTTCTCTGGAGTTTCAGTGGCGGAGGGGTTGACCTGATAGAAGTATATAAAATTATTAGAGGCATAGTCTGCTTTCTGTGGGGGTGTGGGGTGTCAAATACTAGAGGGCAAAGATCTAAGGTATGTGGAGGGTGGAATTTAAGGGTTTATAGAGTTTGGTTATGTGTTGGAATGTGCTGCAATGGGAGGTGGAGAATGTAGCTGTGATAGCTATGGTTAAGAGGCATTTAGACCGGCACATGAACAGGCAGGGAATAGAGGGATACGTATCACATGCAGGCATACAGGATTAATTTGGTTGGACTGTACCTGTGCTGTACTCTACTATGTTCTACTATGTACATGTCGATGCTGTATGCAAATATTATACAAACAGAGTATTTGCCTGAAAATAAAGCAAGCATGAGATCTCGGCTTGATAATGCAGATGGATGTTTGTGGTCACTGTAAGTTTACAGTATATTGGTAAATTAATGAGGCATGGAATTGTTATTAAAATATTCAGGTATTTCTGACAAGAGTTATGCTATGAGTTGTGAATGGTTATAACTTGACTTCTTCATTAGGCAGCATGATGCTGCTACAGCCAGTGTAGTTGCCTCACATCTCCAGGAGCTCAGTTTGATTCTGACCTCTGTGCTGTCATTTTGAGTTTGCAAGTTCTTTTGCAACCAGGGTGCTTTTGCCCAGATATTCCAGTTTTTCTTTCACATCTCTAAATTGGCTGGCTTTGATGGGATTGCTCTGAGAACCAGAACAGATTGAATGGGCCAAAATGGTCTCCTATTTTGTCATACAGGATTATGAAACTGGCTTGTAAAATTACAGAGCTTGTCCCGAATTTCCCCTGTGATTCTGAATAAATGATGAGACATTTGCACTGTTGAAACAGCTCACTGTCAAGGGCCAATGGATGTTTTGAACATCCTTTCACACCAAAATCAGTTATCAATTAAATGCTATTTGTCTGTATGTGCAGCTTAATGAACGAGCATGCAAGTTGAACAGATTCTAGAAACATAGAAAACCTACAGCACAATACAGGCCCTTTGGCCCACAAAGTTGTGCCAAACATGTCCCTACCTTAGAAATTTCTAGGCTTATCTATAGCCCTTCATTTTTTTAAGCTCCATGTACCTATCCAAAAGTCTCTTAAAAGACCCCATCGTATCCGCCTCCAGCACCATTGTCGGCAGCCCATTCCATACACTCACCACTCTCTGAGTAAAAAACTTACCCCTGACATCTCCTCTGTACCTACTCCCCAGCACCTTAAATCTGTGACCTCTTGTGGCAACCATTTCAGCCCTGGGAAAAAGCCTCTGACTATCCACACAATCAATGCCTCTCATCATCTTGTACATCTCTGTCAGGTCACCTCTCATCCTCCGTTGCTCCAAGGAGAAAAGGCCGAGTCCACTCAACCTATTCTCATAAGGCATGCTCCCTAATCCAGGCAACATCCTTGTAAATCTCCTCTGCACCCTTTCTATGGCTTCCACATCCTTCCTATAGTGAGGTGACCAGAACTGAACACAGAACTCCAAGTGGGGTCCGACCAGGGTCCTATATAGCTGCAACATTACCTCTCGGCTCCTAAATTCAATTCCACGCTTGATGAAGGCCAATACACCGTACGCCTTCTTAACCACAGAGTCAACCTGTGCAGCTGCTTTGAGCGTCCTATGGACTCGGACCCCAAGATCCCTCAGATGCTCCACATTGCCAAGAGTCTTACCATTAATACTATATTCTGCCATCATATTTGACCTACCAAAATGAACCACCTCACACTTAGAACATAGTACATAGTACAGCACAGTACAGGCCCTTCAGCTCACAATGTTGTGCCGACCCTCAAACCCTGCCTCCCATATAAGCCCCCACCTTAGATTCCTCCATATACCTGTCTAGTAGTCTCTTAAACTTCACTAGTGTATCTGCCTCCACCACTGACTCAGGCAGTACATTCCACGCACCAACCACTCTCTGAGTAAAAAACCTTCCTCTAATATCCCCCTTGAACTTCCCACCCCTTACCTTAAAGCCATGTCCTCTTGTATTGAGCAGTGGTGCCCTGGGGAAAAGGCGCTGGCTATCCACTCTATCTATTCCTCTTATTATCTTGTACACCTCGATCATGTCTCCTCTCATCCTCCTTCTCTCCAAAGAGTAAAGCCCTAGCTCCCTTAATCTCTGATCATAATGCATACTTTCTAAACCAGGCATCATCCTGGTAAATCTCCTCTGTACCCTTTCCAATGCTTACCATTAATACTATATTCTGCCATGATATTTGACCTCCCAAAATCAACCACTTCACACTTATCTGGGTTGAACTCCATCTGCCACTTCTCAGACCAGTTTTGCATCCTATTAATGTCCCGCTGTAACTTCTGACAGCCCTCCACACTATCCACAACACCTCCAACCTTTGTGTCATCAGCAAACTTACTAACCCATCCCTCCACTTCCTCATCCAGGTCACTTATAAAAATCACGAAGAGTAAGGGTCCCAGAACAGATCTCTGAAGCACACCACTGGTCACCGACCTCCATGCAGAATATGACCCGTCTACAACCACTCTTTGCCTTCTCTGGACAGGTCAGTTCTGGATCCACAAAGCAATGTCCCCTTGGATCCCATGCCTCCTTACTTTCTCAATCAGCCCTGCATGGGGTGCCTTGCTGAAGTCCATATACACTACATTTACTGCTCTTCCTTCATCAATGTGTTTAGTAACATCCTCAAAAAATTCAATCAGGCTCGTAAGGCACGATCTGCCTAATCATATTATACCTCTCCAAATGTTCATGAATCCTGCCTCTCAGGATCTTCTCCATCAACTTACCCACCGCTGAAGTAAGACTCACTGGTCTATAATTTCCTGGGCTATCTCTACTCCCTTTCTTGAATGAAGGAACAACATCCGCAACCCTCCAATTCTCCAGAACCTCTCCCGTCCTCATTGATGATGCAAAGATCATCGCCAGAGGCTCAGCAATCTCCTCCCTCGAACCGTACAGTAGACTGGGGTATATCTCATCCGGTCCCGGTGACTTATCCAACGTGATGCTTTCCAAAAGCTCCAGCACATCCTCTTTCTTAATATCGACATGCTCAAGCTTTTCAGTCTGCTGCAAGTCATCACTACAATCACCAAGACCCTTTTCCATAGCGAATACTGAAGTAAAGTATTCATTAAATATCTCTGCTATTTCCTCCGGTTCCATCATACTTTTCCACTGTCACACTTGATAGGTCCTATTCTTTCACGTCTTATCCTCTTGCTCTTCACATACTTGTAGGATGCTTGGGGTTTTCTTTAATCCTGCCTGCCAAGGCCTTCTCATGGCCCCTTCTGGCTCTCCTAATTTCTTTCTTAAGCTCCTTCCTATTAGCCTTATAATCTTCTAAATCTCTAACATTACCTGGCTCTCTGAACCTTATGTAAGCTTTTCTTTTCTTTTTGACTAGATTTATTACAGCCTTTGTACACCACAGCTCCTGTACCCTACCATAACTTCCCTGTCTCATTGGAACGTACCTATGCAGAACTCCACAAAAATATCCCCTGAACATTTGCCACATTTCTTCCGTACTTTTCCCTGAGAACATCTGCTTCCAAGTTAAGTTTCCAATTTCCTGCCCTATACCCTCATAATTCCCCTTACTCCAACTAAACGCTTTTCTAACTTGTCTGTTCCTATCTCTCTCCAATGCTATTGTAAAGGAGATAGAATTATGATCACTATCTCCAAAATGCTCTCCCACTGAGAGATCTGACACTTGACCAGGTTCATTTCCCAATACCAAATCAAGTACAGCCTCGCCTCTTGTAGGCTTATCTACACATTGTGTTAAGAAACCCTTCTGAACACACCTAACAAACTCCACCCCATCTAAGCCCCTTGTTCTGGGGAGATGCCAATCGATATTTGGGAAATTAAAATCTCCCATCACGACAACTCTGTTATTATTACACCTTTCCAGGATCTGTTTCCCTATCTGCTCCTTGATATCCCTGTTACTATGGGTGGCCTATAAAAAACACCTAGTAAAGTTATTGACCCCCTTCCTGTTCCTAATCTCCACCCACAGAGACTCCGTAGACAATTCCTCAATAACGTCCACCTTTTCTGCAGCCGTGACAATATTTCTGATCAACAGTGCCACGCCCCCACCTCTTTTGCCTCCCTCCCTATCCTTCCTGAAACATTTAAAACCCAGCACATGAAGTAACCATTCCTGTCCCTGAACCATCCAAGTCTCTGTAACGGCCACCACATCATATCTCCAAGTACTGATCCACGCTCTAAGCTCATCCGCTTTGGTCACAACACTCCTTGCGTTAAAATAGACACATCTCAAACCTTCGGTCTGAGCGCATCCCTTCTCTATCACCTGCCTATCCTCCCTGTCGCACTGGCTACAAGCTTTCTCTATTTGTGAGCCAGCCTGCTCTTCCCCAGTCTCTTCAGTTTGGTTCCCAGCCCCCAACAATTCTAGATTCTCTGAACTGATTGAAGTAATTTTAATTTTGACTTGCAGATTCTCTCTGTGAGTTAAATCAATGCTAAATTTATTTCAGCTTGCTAAGGGTTATTGATGCCTTTTCTCAAATTATGTATTTTTGATTACTGACATTCAGCCTGCTGATTCAGGAAAAAGCATTATTCTGTTGAAATATGATATGCCGTCAGATACTGAATTTCCTCTGACTCCTGAATTACAGGAATTAAAAAGACAATCATAATATGAACTTTGCTCAAAAGTTATTGTCTTTATATGCTTATATGTCAAATTCCTTAGCCAATCATAAATTAGAATAATCCATCATTCTACATGTAACTTGGTGATATTTTAATAAACTATTGATCTCTATTAAATAATCTGCTAAATGATCAGGCATCAAAACTTCAGAACCACTGAAATCTTTAATTATGATAACCAATAATTATTCAACAAGATCCCAGATCCCTAGAGATCATGATGTGTTCTCTGCCAATCTACACCTCCTGCTATTGATGGTTCAAAATTAAAGGATCTGAGAGGTGAAGAATTCACAAGGCTCATTCGAAAATGCCTACCTGCAGTAAATTCTACGAAATATGTTTTTAATTGCAAAACCAAATCATTGCAAATGCTACACAGTGTTTGTGCTGCCAATTCTGATGAGAATCAGATTCAACAAACAAGAATGATGAAAGTTTGCTAACCTGATATGTTTCTCTTTTCATCGGTGCTGCTTTGTCCTGCTGAGAATTTGGTTCCTGAACCAGCCAACACAAACCAAATAATTACAGTTTAGCAATACTATAACCATTTTGAATACTTTGCACTAAAATTGTGTTTCTTTTTTTATTCTAATTGTGACCTTTCTTGTAAAAATTGTTAATTTTTAATTTAAAGTTTTTTTTGCGAATGCACCTTATCTAATACTATGTCTTTGTGAAGGAAGCTTTTAAACTGTGCATACTGGTCAAGACAAATGTTGAGTGGAAGTAGTATCATGAAAAAGGAGCAGTGGCATATGATTTACAAAATGTCATTGTGTTGTTTCCTTCACAACTATAATATATAAAAGAATGGAATTACTAAGCAGATCAGGAATCACCTGTGGAGACAGCGTTAACATTTAGGATTAATGACCTCTCAGACAAAAAATATTCATCCTTCTTTTTGCTGAGCTCTTCAATACCATTTCCAATAACCCTGAATCCTAGTTTTTAACATGCATTTAGCTAGTTTATCTTTGTTACCATTAAGATTTCATATTCTACCACCTATACTAATAATGTACATGTGTTCTAAAAGCCTATTGCCCTTTGAATAAAGTATTGGCCCACATTTCCCATTTTTTTTTATTTTTCTAAATTTCTAAATATGGACCTCTGTCAATAATTTCTTTACTGAAGAAACAAGCTCACTTGGATCAATTTTATCGAAATCATTAATGATTTTAATCACTTGAACAGGCCTAATTTCATCCTGCCATGGTCATATTTTTATACTCTGCAATGAATTCATTTGTCCTTTTCCATAATCTCTTTAAGAGGGGAGATTAAACCTGCAATTCCCAAAATGTGTGCCTGATAGAGTTTTCAACTGATCATTCTTGATTTAAACATTATGTCGTATGTTATGTATGCCAACATGGTTAGCTATATTAAAAAATCATGCTTCTAGGAATTTCCTAGTCTCTACTCATGAAGATCAAGAGGAGCACAAATTTGGCTGGTTATCAGTGAAAGTCGTGGCGCAAGGAAGCACGCGGCATGCAAGAGAATTCCTAGAAGCATGCTTTTCCGCAAATAATTCTGTAAACAGACATGTTGACTTCGGTCCTATTTATAAGCCATTCCACAAAAATTCCAGACCACAACGCACAGAGTTTTCCACACATCCAATCAGTGACGAGGCCCCCCTCCTACGTCACAGTTGAGTTTCCGTAATGATGACCAATCAGCTGATATATAAAGGCCAAGCATTCGGAGGACACACCACAAATGAACAGCACACTGGTGACGTCTCCTCGTATGGAGATGAAACATTTGCAAAAGGATTGCCAAATTCGAAGGACAATTCAACCCAATTACTGATCTTATCCTTTTTAAATACTCATTGTTGGATGAGAATTTTAGATTCAAGGGGGTTCTTGGTCCTCTCCACTTTTCCTTCTAACTCCATGAGTAACTGGTAAATGTAATAATATGTGATTAGTGATGTTGTGGGAATGGAACTGGACTCTCTGACGGTGGTGTCTGAAAAGAGGATGCTGTCTAAGTTGCATGCCATCTTGGTCAATGTCTTCCATCCACTACATAATGTACTGGTTGGGCACAGGAGTACATTCAGCCAGAGACTCATTCCACCGAGATGCAACACAGAGCGTCATAGGAAGTCATTCCTGCCTGTGGCCATCAAACTTTACAACTCCTCCCTTGGAGGGTCAGACACCCTGAACCAATAGGCTGGTCCTGGACTTATTTCCTGGCAGAATTTACATATTATTATTTAATTATTTATGGTTTTATTACTATTTAATTATTTATGGTGCAACTGTAACGAAAACCAATTTTCCCCGGGATCAATAAAGTATGACTATGACTATGATGTCTATGACTATGACTAATATATTTTTCTTCGGAATTCCTTTTGAATCATTAACCCATTTGGCTGCAGAGGAAACTAATTGGGATTCATGAGCAATGTTATTGATGGGAACTCATAGTATGGGAAAATGTACAAAAAACCAGGAATTATAATGTTGATGAGAAATCAGCATAATAAGTCAACAGAGGGGAAATGAATAAAAATGTCCCAGCAAAGCTTTTTGGTTTCCCTTTCTTGCAAAAACTTGTCAAGGAGAGGAAATAGAACACAGTTTTCAAGAGATTGACCAATGGCCATAAAATTACTTTGCACAATCTTGTATATTTTAAATTAGAATTTAAATAAAACTGGAATATCATTGACTTATTTGATCATATGATAGTTGTTGATATTATATTCAGGCTAGGCTTTGTTGGATATAATCACAGCCTAATGCCTCCTTCTCTGACTGGTAACACTACAGTAATTTCTGTGACACTAGAAATCTAGGGTTAGTCAATTTTTCTAGTAGCCAAAATCCCACCGGAATTCCTAAAAGCCAAGAAGAGCAAGCAAGGCATTGTTGCTTGTCTGAGAAGAGCCCAGATAAGCTGAGAGTTTGTGGAACCAACATAAAGTGGACTGGAGGGAAGGCAAAGACTTGTCTCCAATAAGAGCTCAGGGAAGTGAACACTTAATGGTCTCAAACCCTACCAGTTCTAGAAAATCTTAATTTCTTCAGTCCCTCTGCTTGCAACCCTCGGTTGTAAAGCAGAAAAGGACATATAACATTTCATCACAGCACCAAATTGCTAAAATACCTGCCCTTTTTAAAAGTAAGACCTAACTAAAAGCAGCACGAGCTAGTACTTAAAAAACAACAAACATCCCACTGGAGAAACTTGGTGGGTTGAACAGCATCAGCTAGTGAAAGAGAAATGTTGATGGTTCAGGTGGAAACTCTATATCACGGCAGAAGCAGGGTTTTGACTCTTACCTTCCTCCCACAAATGCTTTCAACCCTCTGAATTTTAATGGGTTTGTGGTCGGCTCACATTCTGCAGTTTCTTGTATCTCTGTAGTGCTTACAAGGCACTTCTGAAGGCTTTAACACACATATTGCACTTCTGTTAAGGGATTGTTTTAATTATAAATTCTATCTATTGGAATCAATAATGTTCCTGAACATAGAGGTGAATTATTAGAGGTGTACTAAGCATGCCGTAAGTGCAGTAGTGTGAAGTACACTTGAAACACTCTGCTCATAATAACACCTTTAATGGAAACATCTTGCATCAGATACTTGGCGGAAACACAAACATGTTTTTTTCACTATAGTGCTTTTGGCCTTCAAGATTTCCAATAAGCATCGCAAATTGATGCTATTTATACATTTCCCTCAAACCCTCAATGAGTTGAAGTGCACATAGCTGCATTACATGATTACATACACTCGTAGAAGTTAAAATATTCTGCAGTGAAAGAGTTTAGTTAATTGTATTTATTATTAATCATTTTAGTTAATAAACTAGATCCCTTAGGAAACAAGTTGTAAGAAATGCAATCATTCTACGGGCTGAAGGGGAAAGATTACTGGAAATTTTAGGTAATCCAAAGATAGCGGTAATAGGATGGGGAGAAATATCTATATTCAATACCTTTGAAATAATATGAAAAATGTCTTTCCAAAAAGTTTGCAAAGTAGGACAGGACCAAAACATATGATCCTCTCATATCCCTTTTGCCAATCACCTGTCCAGCTCTTGGCTCCATCCCTCCCCCTCCTGTCATCTCCTATCATTTTGGATCTCCCCCTCCCCATCCCACTTTCAAATCTCTTACTAGCTCTTCCTTCAGTTAGTCCTGACGAAGGGTCTCGGCTGAAACGTCGATTGTACCTCTTTAATAAGTCTCCCACTGCATTGTTTAGCACTGTTCATTGTTGTAAGACTAAACTTTTCAATAGTTCACTGACTTGCTGCTTTAAATCAACATAAACTTGTTTACATCATGTGTAAAGGCTGAAGGCTACTATTACAAATGATGAAAAAGAACTTAATGATAGTGTAGGGTTAGTTAACTTCATTGCAGTCTGATAGTCTGTTTTAAGCCATGATTTTTCTAAGGGGCCTCTAGAAAGCCTACAGAATGTGTGAGAAATCCTTCCTAAAGTAGTAGAATTGCAGAGGGTACTTACTTTATTCAAACACAAACTGACATCAACATTAGTTAAAAGTTGTTCAGAGCTCAGGATGATGTGCCACATTTAATGATGTGCAACCAATCACTAGAAACTTCTAGCACATGGTTCTAAACATGAGAGATTGCAATTGTAGAAATATCTTAGGCCAAACTCTTCACTTGAGTGTAGTAGCAATAGTCCGATCACTCAGGTCAGGTAAAATGTTCTCCTAAAGGGTTGTTTATTGGTGGTCCTTAGGTGACTGTAGAGACCGTTGTGGGATCCACATTTTCTAGTGTAGTGTGGTGAAGAGTAAGTGCTGGTTGAGGTCAGTGGTTGGGTCTGTTGGTTGTTTAGTCTCTCCTTTCACAAATGCTGCTTGTTCTTTGTGGCACAGCGAAGGTTGTTCTCATGTAGCAAAGCTCCCTCATGAACAGATGTCCTCCAGGTTGATCTCTTGAGTGCAATGCCTTCCCAGTTTCTAGCTGTAATGTTGAAGTTCTTTAGGCTGATCTTGATGTTATCTTTGGAGTGTTTACATTGCCTACAAGGGGCTCACTGAACTTCCTTCAGCTGGGAGTAAAGGATCTGTTTGGGAAGACATGAGTTAGAAATCTGATAACATGACCTATCCTTCAGACATGTGTACACTACCTGACAGCAGGTGGAAAATTCCAGCTCACACTGATAAAAATAAAATTTCCTGTATAAATTCATGAGTATGAAAGAACGGTTTTAGAAACATAGAAACACAGAAAATAGGTGCAGGAGTAGGCCATTCGGCCCTTCGAGCCTGCACCGCCATTCAGTATGATCATGGCTGATCATCCAGCTCAGAACCGTGTACCTGCTTTCTCTCCATACCCCGTGGTCCCTTTAGCTACAAGAGCCATATCTAACTCTCTCTTAAGTATAGCCAATGAACTGGCCTCAACTGTTTCCTGTGGCAGAGAATTCCACAGATTCATCACTCTCTGTGTGAAGAAGTTTTCCCTAATCTCGGTCCTATTCCCTTTATCCTCAAACTGTGACCCCTCATTCTGGACTTCCACAGCATCGGGAACAATCTTCCTGCATCTAGCCTGTCCAATCCCTTTAGGATTTTATACGTTTCAATAAGATCCCCCCTCAATCTTCTAAATTCCAGAGAGTATAAGCCTAGTCGATCCAGCCATTCATCATATGAAAGTCCTGCCATCCCAGGGATCAATCTGGTGAACCTTCTTTGTACTCCCTCTGTGGCAAGAATATCTTTCCTCAGATTAGGGGACCAAAACTGCACACAATACTCTAGGTGTGGTCTCACCAAGGCCTTGCACAAATGCAGTAGTACCTCCCTGCTCCTGTACTCAAATCCTCTTGCTATGAATGCCAGCATACCATTCGCCTTTTTCACCGCTTGCTGTACCTGCATGCCCACTTTCAATGACTGGTGTATAATGACACCCAGGTCTCGTTGCACCTCCCCTTTTCCTAATCGGCCACCATTCAGATAATAATCTGCTTTCCTGTTTTTGCCACTAAAGTGGATAACCTCACATTTATCCACATTAAATTGCATCTGCCATGAATTTTCCCACTCACCTAACCTATCCAAGTCACCCTGCATCCTCTTAGCATCCTCCTCACAGCTAACACTGCCGCCCAGCTTCGTGTCATCCGTAAACTTGGAGATGCTGCATTTAATTCCCTCATCTCATAGTCATGGTCATAGTCATAGTCATAGTCATACTTTATTGATCCTGGGGGAAATTGGTTTTCGTTACTGTTGCACCATAAATAATAAATAGTAATAGAATCATAAATAGTTAAATAATAATATGTAAATTATGCCAGTAAATTATGAAATGAGCCCAGGACCAGCCTATTGGTTCAGGGTGTCTGACCCTCCAAGGAAGGAGTTGTAAAGTTTGATGGCCACAGGCAGGAATGACTTCCTATGACGCTCTGTGTTGCATCTCGGTGGAATGAGTCTCTGGCTGAATGTACTCCTGTGCCCAACCAGTACATTGTGCAGTGGATGGGAGACATTGACCAAGATGGCATGCAACTTAGACAGCATCCTCTTTTCAGACACCACCGTCAGAGAGTCCAGTTCCATCCCCACAACATCACTGGCCTTACAGATGCGTTTGTTGATTCTGTTGGTGTCTGCTACCCTCAGCCTGCTGCCCCAGTACACAACAGCAAACATGATAGCACTGGCCACCACAGACTCATAGAACATCCTCAGCATCGTCCAGCAGATGTTAAAGGACCTCAGTCTCCTCAGGAAATAAAGATGGCTCTGACCTTTCTTGTAGACAGCCTCAGTGTTCTTTGACCAGTCCAGTTTATTGTCAATTCGTATCCCCAGGTATTTGTAATCCTCCGCCATGTCCACACTGACCCCCTGGATGGAAACAGGAGTCACCGGTACCTTAGCTCTCCTCAGGTCTACCACCAACTCCTTAGTCTTTTTCACATTAAGCTGCAGATAATTCTGCTCACACCATGTGACAAAGATTCCTACCGTAGCCCTGTACTCAGCCTCATCTCCCTTGCTGATGCATCCAACTATGGCAGAGTTATCCGAAAACTTCTGAAGATGACAAGACCCTGTGCAGTAGTTGAAGTCAGAGGTGTAAATGGTGAAGAGAAGGGGAGACAAGACAGTCCCTTGTGGAGCCCCAGTATTGCTGATCACTCTGTTGGACACACAGTGTTGCAAGCACACGTACTGTGGTCTGCCAGTCAGGTAATCAAGGATCCATGATACCAGGGAAGCATCCACCTGCATCGCTGTCAGCTTCTAAGTCATTAATATATATTGTAAACAACTGGGGTCCCAGCACCGAGTCTTGCAGTACCCGACTAGTCACTGCCTGCCATTCTGAAAAGGTCCCCTTTATTCCCACTCTTTGCTTCCTGTCTGCCAACCAATTCTCTATCCACATCAATACCATACCCCCAATACCGTGTGCTTTAAGTTTGCACACTAACCTCTTGTGTGGGACCTTGGCAAAAGCCTTTTGAAAATCCAAATATACCACATCCACTGGTTCTCCCCTATCCACTCTACTAGTTACATCCTCAAAAAATTCTATGAGATTCGTCAAACATGATTTTCCTTTCACAAATCCATGCTGACTTTGTCCGAAGATTTCACCGCTTTCCAAATGTGCTGTTATCACATCTTTGATAACTGACTCTAGCATTTTCCCCACCACTGATGTCAGGCTTACTGGTCTATAGTTCCCCGGTTTCTCTCTCCCTCCTTTTTTAAAAGTGGTGTTACATTAGCCACCCTCCAATCCTTAGGAACTAGTCCAGAATCTAACGAGTTTTGAAAAATTATCACTAATGCATCCACTATTTCTTGGGCTACTTCCTTAAGCACTCTGGGATGCAGACCATCTGGCCTTGGGGATTTATCTGCCTTTAGTCCCTTCAATTTACCTAACACCACTTCCCTACTAACATGTATTTCCCTCAGTTCCTCCATCTCACTGGACCCTCGGTCCCCTGCTATTTCCGGAAGATTATTTATGTCCTCCTTAGTGAAGACAGAACCAAAGTAGTTATTCAATTGGTCTGCCATGTCCTTGTCCCCCATGATCAATTCACCTGTTTCTGACTGTAAGGGACCTACATTTGTCTTAACCAATCTTTTCCTTTTCACATATCTATAAAAACTTTTACAGTCAGTTTTTATGTTCCCTGCCAGCTTTCTCTCATAATCTTTTTTCCCTTTCCTAATTAAGCCCCCTGTCCTCCTCTGCTGGACTCTGAATTTCTCCCAGTCCTCAGGTGAGCCGCTTTTTCTGGCTAATTTGTATGTTTCTTCTTTGGAATTGATACTATCCCTAATTTCTCTTGTCAGTCACAGGTGCACTACCTTCCCTGATTTACTCTTTTGCCAAACTGGGATGAACAATTGTTGTAGTTCATCCATGCAATCTTTAAATGCTCACCATTGCATATCCACTGTCAACCTCGTAAGTAGCATTTGCCAGTCTATCTTAGCTAATTCATGTCTGATACCTTCAATGTTACCCTTCTTTAAGTTTAGAACCTTTGTTACTGAATTAACTATGTCACTCTGCATCTTAATGAAGAATTCCACCATATTATGGTCACTCTTACCCAAGGGGCCTCGCACAACAAGATTGCAAATTAACCCTTCCTCATTGCTCAATACCCAGTCTAGAATGGCCTGCTCTCTAGTTGGTTCCTCGATACGTTGGTTCAGAAAACTATCCCGCATACATTCCAAGAAATCCTCTTCCTCAGCACCCTTACCAATTTGGTTCACCCAATCTATTTGTAGATTGAAGTCACCCACTATAACTGCTGTTCCTTTATTGCACACATTTCTAATTTCCTGTTTTTTCAAACAGCTGTCATTGATAATCTGCTCAAAAATTCAACAGCAGCAATTAAAATGTAAAAGAGCATGTCTTACAATATAAAAGAGGAATAATTCAAAATCATAATTATTCTCACATGCACAGCAAATTAAATTCTCTAGTTATGAAAACTTTTCAGAACTCTTTCCACACATGTTGTGTGTGAAAATTTGTGATTTGGTAATGTTTTAATTTAAATAGTATTTTATTTCTCAGCAGTTATATTTTAATGCCAATTTATTTCATGATGTCTCATGGGTCATGATTTCATGATAACAGAATCCAAGTTAATAAGCTGAAAAATGTATGAGTCTTCATCTTGGTATTTAACTTGACTGCAAGAATGAGCAGAAGACACAATAAGTGGTTGGTGAATTGTGGGTGTTCTGGAGGTCAGGGAGATTTGACACAAAACTTAACGGGATTGCATGTTGTGAGGAGGCAGAGTGGCACAGCTAGAAGAGCTGCTGTTTCATAGCACTAAAAGACCCGGGTTCAACCCTGACCTTGGGAGTTGTCAGCTTGGAGTTTGCTTTCTAGAGACTTCCTGGGAGTTATAAGCAGATGGACTATAACGAGGAAAAGTAGGAGGTTGTTACTTCAATCCCAAAAATAGAAATGCTGGGTTTTTTAAGAAGGTGGTAAGTAGGGAAATGTTGATGTTTGAAGGCACGTGGCTATTGTGCGATCTAATATTCAGGAGCAGCAGGAGAAATGGTATGTAGGAGAAGTTTTGAGAGTGCACAAACAGCTGGTATGTTCCTGTCAGGATTAAAGGCAAAGTGAATAGGAATAAGGAACCTTGGTTCTCAAGGGATATTGCAACTCTGATAAAGAAGAAGAGAGAGTTGTATGACATGTATAGGAAACAGGGAGTAAATAAGGTGCTTGAGGAGTATAAAAAATGCAAGAAAATACTTAACAAGGAAATCAGGAGGGCTAAAAGAAGACATGAGGTTGCCTTGGCAGTCAAAGTGAAGGATAATCCAAAGAGCTTTTACAGGTATATTAAGAGCAAAAGGATTGAAAGGGATAAAATTGGTCGTCTTGAAGATCAGAGTGGTCGGCTATGTACGAAATCAAAAGAAATGGGAGAGATCTTAAATGGGTTTTTTATGTCTGTATTTACGAAGGGAACTGCCATGAAGTCTATGGAATTAAGGGAAACAAGTAATGAGATCATGGAAACTGTACAGATTGAAAGAAGGAGGTGCTTGCTATCTTGAGGAAAATTAAAGTGGATAAATCCCCAGGACCTGACAGGGTATTCCCTCGGACCTTGAAGGAGACTAGCGTTGAAATTGCGGGGACCCTGGCAGATATATTTAAAATGTCGGTATCTATGGGTGAGGTGCCGGAGGATTGGAGAGTGGCTCATGTTGTTCCGTTGTTTAAAAAAGGATGGAAAAGTAATCCGGGAAATTATAGGCCGGTAAGTTTGACGTTGGTAGTGGGTAAGTTATTGGAGGGAGTACTAAGGGACAGAATCTACAAGCATTTGGATAGACAGGGACTTATTCGGGAGACTCAACATGGCTTTGTGTGTGGTAGGTCATGTTTGACCAATCTATTGGAGTTTTTCCAGGAGGTTACCAGGAAAGTGGATGAAGGGAAGTCAGTGGATGTTGTCTACATGGACTTCAGTAAGGCCTTTGACAAGGTCCCGCATGGGAGGTTAGTTAGGAAAATTCAGTTGCTAGGTATACATGGAGAGGTTGTAAGTTGGATTAGACATTGGCCCGATGGAAGAAACCAGAGAGTGGTGGTAGAGAATTGCTTCTTTGAGTGGAGGCCTGTGACTAGTGGTGTGCCACAGGGATCAGTGCTGGGTCCATTGTTATTTGTCATCTATATCAATGATCTGGATGATAATGTGGTAAATTGGATCAGCAAGTTTGCTGATGATACAAAGATTGGAGGTGTATATAGACAGTGAGGAAGGTTTTCAGAGCCTGCAGAGGGACTTGGACCAACTGGAAAAATGGGCTGAAAAATGGCAGATGGAGTTTCATACAGACAAGTGTGAGGTATTGCACTTTGGAAGGACAAACCAAGGAGAGCATACAGGGTAAATGGTAGGGCACTGAGGAGTGCAGTAGAACAGAGGGATCTGGGAATACAAAATTCCCTAAAAGTGGCGTCACAAGTAGATAGGGTCGTAAAGAGAGCTTTTGGTACATTGGCCTTTATTAATCAAAGTATTGAGTATAAGAGCTGGAATGTTATGATGAGGTTGTATAAGGCATTGGTGAGGCCGAATCTGGAGTATTGTGTTCAGTTTTGGTCACCAAATCACAGGAAGGATATTAATAAGGTTGAAAGAGTGCAGAGAAGGTTTACAAGGATGTTGCTGGGACTTGAGAAACTCAGTTACAGAGAAAGGTTGAATAGGTTAGGACTTTATTCCCTGGAGCGTAGAAGAATGAGGGGAGATTTGGTAGAGGTACATAAAATTATGATGGGTATAGATACAGTGAATGCAAGCAGGCTTTTTCCACTGAGGCAAAGGGAGAAAAAAACCAGAGGACATGGGTTAAGGGTGAAGGGGGGAAAAGTTTAAAGGGAACATTAGTGGGGGCTTCTTCACACAAAGAGTGGTGGGAGTATGGAATGCGCTGCCAGACGAGGTGGTAAATGTGGGTTCTTTTTCAACATTTAAGAATAAATTGGACAGGTACATGGATGGGAGATGTATGGAGGGATATGGTCCGTGTGCAGGTCAGTGGGACTAGGCAGAAAATAGTTTGGCACAGCCAAAAAGGGCCAAAAGGCCTGTTTCTGTGCTGTAGTTTTTCTATGGCTTCTATTGTCTTTTATAGCACAAGTAGAGATCTGAGATCTTCTATTATATAGGCCTTGATGTACATTACATAGAGTATTATGCACAGTTTAGGTCACCTGATTTTATTAAACGGTATATTTGCTGCAGAGAGAGTGCAGTGAAGATTCAGTAGAGTGGTTCCTGGGATGGTGGGGTTGCTATATGAGGACAAATCCCTAGAATTTAGAAGAACGGGTAGTGCTCCCATCAAAACATTCAAAATTCTTACAAGGTTCAACATGGAGGAGACTAGGACCGACAGCTGAGCCTGCGAATAAGGGGCAATCCGGCTGAAACAGGGATAAGGAGAAATCTTTTTAATCAGTGTTTGATGAGTTGCTGATTAGCAAGAGAATCAAGGCAATTAAGGGTAATGCAAGAAAATGGAACCGTTAGAGACCAGTCATGATATCCAGGCTGAAAGAGCTAAATGGCCTACTTATATGTGGATGTTCTTTAAAGAATTCTAAACAGGATGCCAAGTAGCTGAGGACTTTTGAGATGGGGTTGTTTCAGAATATATTGCAAGAATGGTATGGTATCCTGCAAGGTATTGAGCACGTAAACACGAGGAAATCTGCAGATGCTGGAATTTCAAGCAACACACATAAAAATTGCTGGTGAACGCAGCAAGCCAGGCAGCATCTATAGGAAGAGGTACAGTTGACGCTTCAGGCCGAGACCCTTCGTCGGGACTAACTGAAAGAAGAGATAGTAAGAGATTTGAAAGTGGGGTGGGGGGAGATCTGAAATGATAGGAGAAGACAGGAGGGGGGAGGGATCTGGAAAGTTGATTGGCAAAAGGAATATGAGAGGATCATGGGACGGGAGGCCTAGGGAGAAAGAAAGGGGGGAGGTGGGAAGCCCAGAGGATGGGCAATGAGTATAGTGAAAGGGACAGAGGGAGAAAAAGGAGAAAGAGAGAAAAAAAATTAACAATAATAATAAATGAATAAATAACGGATGGGATACGAAGGGTAGGTGGGGCATTAACGGAAGTTAGAGAAGTCAATGTTCATGCCATCAGGTTGGAGGCTACCCAGACGGAATATCTCTTACTATCTCATCTTTCAGTTAGTCCTGACGAAGGGTCTTGGCCCGAAACGTCGACTGTACCTCTTCCTATAGATGCTGCCTGGCCTGCTGCGTTCACCAGCAATTTTTATGTGTGTTGCAAGGTATTGAGCATAATGGGTTCTAGAGTAACTGCAGGGCATTTTATGAACAGTACATATTAACACCACATTATATTCACGATGCAGAGAATGAATATTTGGGAAAATGGATACCAGTCAGGTGGACTACTTTTCCTGGATGAACCTGAACTTGTTAGAAATTTTAGAGTTGCTTTAATCCATTCAAATTGAGAATGTTCTACCACATTTCAGGCCTATACTTTGTAGGTAGTGGAAAGACTAAGAGGTGGTGGGAAGCGAATCATGTATTTATTCATTTAATTTTGCAGGATGTCTTACCGTTGACTTCTTTTTGCTGCCGTGGTATTCATGTGGCTGGTTTACATCAGAATCAACATTAGAACCAGGTTTAACATCACTGACATTTTGTGGTAAAATTTGTTAACTATGTGACAGCAGTACAATGCAATACATAATAATAGTGAAATAACTGTGAATTACAGCTAAGTATATATTAAATAGTTAAATTAAATAAGTAGTGCAAAAAAATAGAAATAAACAAGTGGTGAGGTAGTGTTCGTGGGTTCTGTATTTCTCTATTTCTTTTAGCACAGTGTCGGATAACTTACCCACGTGCATTGATTCGTTGCTCTCTCTGCAAAGTGAATTTACAAGTTAAGTTCACCTCTGAATGTGTGCCTTTATTTATTTGATATGTACAGACACAACAACTTCAATTTGTATTCAGAAATCAGATGGCTGAGAGGAAGAAGCTGTTCCTGAATCATTGTGTGTGCCTTCAGGATTCTGTACCTCCTTCCTGATGATAGCATCAGGATGGGGGCATGTCCTGGGTGATGGGGGTCCTTCCTGATTGACGGTGCCTTTTTGAGGCATTGCTCCTTGAAGATGTCATGATACTATGGAGGTTAGTGCCCATGATGGAGCTGATTAAGTTTACAACTCACTTATTTCGATCCTCTTGAGAAGCCTCCCTCCCTCCCCATACCAGACAGTCACTGCAGCCAATTAGAATGCTCTGCATGATATATCTGTAGAAATTTGTGAGTGTTTTGAGTGACAAACCAAATCTTCTCAAACTTCAAATGAAATATAGACACTGTCATGCTTTCTTTATAGCTGCATCAATATGTTGCATCCAGTTTAGGTCCTCAGAGATATTGACACTCAGGGACTTGAAACTGCTCACTCTCTCCACTTCTGACCCCTCTGTGAGGTGTGTGTTACCTTGTCTTACCCTTTCTTAGTTTCTATTCAATAGTAACAGGGAACTTGGTAATGTTTGCACCATTGAATGTCAGGGGTAGGATGTTAAACTCTCTCTAGTTGGAGATGGTCAATGTCTGGCACACTTTTGGCTCTAATCTTTCTTGTCACTTATCAATCCATGAATAAATGTCGTCTAGATTTTACTGCATGCTGTGGACAAGTTCATTTGCTGAGGAGGTTGATGGAGTTGAAGATTATGTGGTCACCCCATTGATAGACCCACTTCTGATCTCATGTCAGAAGTAGGATCTCTGATGAGTTTATTCCTGGGAAGGAACAGTAGGAGAATGAGGAGTGACCTTGTAGAAGAGCATATAATCATGGGAGGCATAGATAGGGTGAATGCACACAGTACTTTTCCCAGGGAAAGGAAACCAAAAACTAGACAACATTGGTTTAAGGTCTCTTTACTATCCATTGTGCCACTAGCATTTAGGGCAGTAACGAAGCTCCACCTCTGTCTGTCCTTGGTCATCTTCTCTATTGTGCCTCAGGTGTAGTTCGGGTTCCTCATTTCTGCCTCTAAGAACAAGGTGCGAAGTTGTCTGTGGTCTCCTGCATTTCCTCTGCCCTTCAGGGGTTCAGTGAAGTGCAGTCTTGATGATGTAGTTGGTCTCTCTTCTCATCATGTGCCCAATCCATCCCCAACGTTTCCTCATGATAATTGTGACCATGTCCTCTTGATGACACTGAAAGAGTAGGGTGTAGTTAGAGATCTTTCTTGGCCAGAAAGTATAGAAGATCTTCCAAAGGCTCATGGTGTGGAATGATGACAGTTTGGCAAGGTCATTCTCTCTCATTTATCAGTATTCCGACCCATACAAGAATACAGATAGAACAGATTGGTTTAAGATGACCTAAGGGGGCGACCTTTTCATGCAGAGAGTGCTGTGTAATTGGAACCAGCTGCTAGAGAGAATAGCTGAGGTAGGTACAGTAACTACATTCAAAAGGCATTAGGAATGGTTTAGAGGGATACAGGACAAATTGGATTAACTTTGTCAGCATCTTGGCCAACATGGACAAATTGTGCCAAAAGACTCAACACTCTCTAACTTAATGAAGTAGCTGAAGACATTCGTGTCTATTGACCTAAGTTCTCACTTTCTCTATTCACTGCCTTCTGGGTGTGTAAATGGAAGATCACCATTCTATACTGAAGAAGAAGAAGAAGAAAGCCCTTAACTCAGAGTGGAGTCATTGGGACACTGTCATGAAGGCGTTTTTTTAGCAAGCTTTCTTATTTTTATGAGACCGAATTGCTAGCTCGACGCTCAACCCTGCATGGTTAGAAAGCATGCAAGGGAGCTGGCTGGATTCGAACTCGGGAGCCTTCGCTCCGAAGTCCGGCGCTGATGCCACTACGCCACCAGCTGGCTAGTCTACACTGATGATGATGATATTTCTCCTTCTTTGCACATCATTCACCAAGACCTCGATTCCAGGGTCAAAAACTCTAGTGCATATTTTCCCTGGGTTAAGTGTTGCTGAATATTGGAGAGCAAACTGTTTCCAATAATCTCAGCACTTGTTCCAGCTATAACACATATTTTCTTTGACAGTTGCAGGCTAGCTTTAAAGAGTAGCTTTGAATGGTAGGAAGTGATGAAATCAGTCAGATTTCATGCAGTCTGTTGACTGTTCATGGTAATTTATTTTTATTCTTTCTACTTTTCTAATATTTATATCTGTGCACTTGTAGTGCTACTGTGACACTGTGATTTCCTTTGCGATCAATAAAGTATCTATCTAGTCAAGGAGTAGTGGATACAGGCAACAATTGTTATATTGAACAGGTAGAAAGCCTGTGGCCAATTGCACTTTGACATCATGCATGCATTGGTATTCTCGACCCCGTTTTTGTAGCCAACCAATCTAACTTCCAAGCTCTTCATAACACAATCTAAATGATTTCAAACTTACATAAATACACACAGTAAGTAGCTTTTAAAATACAAGGCTTATAATTTTTATTATTTATTTATAATTTCATATAAAATATACATTATCAAATTAAACAAGATATATAAATAGATTTATTTAAAATACATTCTTCAGTGCAATTTTTCTTTTTTTATGAAAATTAAGCTTATTCATGAGTTTGTAAAATGTTATTCACTATTTTGAAATTCTTATAATCTTTGTGCAATAAAGGAACCTTTTACAAAATTCAGCTATTACAATCCAGTAATCACAAAGGAGTAGAGAGTAGTTCAAACAGGCGATGACAATATTCGTTTGTAATGAACAATGACCCACATCAACAGGTTTAGGAGCAGTTATTACCCCTCACCGGTCAGGATCTTGAACCAGAGAGGATAACTTCACTTACCCCAACTCTAAATGGTTCCCGCAACTTATGGACTCACTTTCAAGGGCTCATAATCTCATGTTCTTGATACTTATTGCTAATTCATTTATTATTAAGTTTTTTTGTTTTTGTATTTGCACAGCTTGTTATCTTTTGCACATTGGTTGTTTATCTTATTGTGTCCAGTTTTACATTAATTCAATTGTTTGTATTTACTGTGAATATACAGTATAGGTATTTTGATAATAAATTTACTTTGAACATTGTATTGAGACTTATTATTGTCCTACTGATTTACTTAAATCTTTGTCATCAACCAAACAGCTTCACATCGGGAATATCACCCTTAAAAAATTCCTCTTAAAAAGAAAGCAAATTCCCTATTCAGGCATTGCTTAACTAAATAAAATAGTTGATAAACTTAGAATACAAAAATTAAACTTCACAGTGTTTCACAGTAAACAAATATTGAATGAGAGAAAGCAAATGTACAACTGACATAAATAAAGAAAACTTAGCTCAAAAATAACATCAATCATGAAAGTTAACGGGAATTCTAGGAGGATTTAGAGATTTTAACAACGTCATTCCTCTACATATCTGTATTTGTTTACTTGTCAATATTAAAAAAACACACTCAAATAGTAACTGCATTGATATATGAAGCCTTGCAACTTACTTGTGCTACTGGGTTTGCTACTTGGCCAAAGGCACATTCTTAAGGCCTAAAATGGACACCTCTTATTAGTTTTGCTTTTTTAAAAAAAACCTTTGCTTGTATTTTTCTTACAGCTTTTCTTAAATTAAATGAGCATGCTTCTGAAGGAATGCCAACCACAAGGAGGTTAGCAACAATTTTTTGATTTTTTTGCAAAAGAGGTTGATACCACTAAAGAAAATACAGTGCTGCTGAGTTTCACTCACTCTGGAGCTGAATTGTCTTCTGCAGGTCTCTCAGAAAATGATTTGAAGGTACTGAGTATATTGAAGAAGTGTCTCAGTTGAAAACATCAGCTCTTTATTCCTCTCCATAGGTACTGCCTGATCTGCTGAGTTCCTCCAGCATTTTGTATGTGTTACTCTGGATTTCCAACATCTGCATAATCTCTTGTGCTTAATACTGCTGAGCATTTTATGAATGATGCAGACTAAATAATACATAGAACATGATTTCAAAAATTGATTTGAATCTAAAATTTCAGAGTCGTATTTCTTCTGCTTCTCTTTCTCTATAATTTTCTTCAAAAAGGACCTGTGGAGCCCAAGTATTAGCACAAGCATATACAAAGGGTCTTCTCGGATCTTGTCTGAATCAGAGCTATAAAACAATTCCGCTTGCTGAAGTTACAAGTTCAAGAAGTTCCCCTTCCACAAAAAACTTAAAATTTCCCAGCTGACTGGCTTCTGTGGCTATTTTCACTTTAGATTTTAAAAAAATAATTAATTTTCTTGCTTTCTGTTGCTGGACAGGCCAGGCAGCCCTTGGAGAAACAGTAGCCAATGCATACAGTTTGGCTGTTTGTTTATTCATTGAACAGATGGAATTACTCCAAAACAATATTTAGTTAATATGGAGCCAACTATCAGGCAGTGAAAGTGCAACCATTACAGATACCGTATCATTGACCAAAGGAGGACTGTTTCTACACATCTGTGACTGGGAAGCAGCCTGGATGTTTTGCTTAAGAAATAGATGTTGAATATGAGGGGCTGCTTCTTCTTTTTAAACTTTCACATTCACTGTACTTCTACAGTAAGACGCGATTGTATGCCAGCTCAGTTTAACAGAAATGTCCACAGTTCTCATTTCCCAGAAGAAAAACTTGAGGTGTTGCATTCAAAACATTCTTTCCACTTCAAGCAGAGGAGAGTTCATATCAGCGATCTGGCTTCGGCAATTTTTCTCTTGACTAAATACAAAGAAAAAGATATACATAACTGTGCATACATCTATTTACTGCAAATTACTTAATCATATAGCCCAATAAGGAGATTTATGACTCTGTGGAAGATTTCAGTTCAATGTGTTAAAACAACACTAATCTGTTCACAGACATTCTTTAAGCTATCTCAGCCAACTTTATTTCTTCAGTTTCGCCAGTCCTTTAACTAATAAGTCCAAACACTCTCATAAAGTCAGAAATACAAATTGCACATCAAACAAAATATTTCCAAGTGGCTCACTTGTTGTCCTACCAAGAAATACTGTTGAAAGGTAGGTAACCTTTATGACTGATTTGTGGATATGCAATCCTCAGGGTAAATCTCAGTCCTTCTACTTTTGACCATAATGATGTGTCATTCTAAAACTTTACCTGTATCTCTACAGACTCAAGTTTTGAATATTAAGTAAGGGGGTGGGTGGGGTGAGGGTTCAGGTTCCTTTTCTGCTAATGCAATCATAAGATTTATGACAATATAAAGGCAGAAGCAAGAAAAATGTCATTTCTAAAATATGAGTTAGCCTTTTGCATGTGATGGGGGTCTGGGAATAGTGGTTTGGGAATAGTGGTTTGTGGTGTGGTAGGGGATGGTAGGGAAGATGGATGGTAACATCAATTAATTCCTGTTCCCATAATATACATGATTTTACTTTCTGTTGAATAGAAGTAGCTGCTCTGCTACATCATGTCCATTTCATTGGATTTTCACTTGACAAAAGCTTTAAGGATGCTTCTTCAGTTTTAATCTCAATCCTTCTGTTATGTCATGAGTTTGGAGATTTGAATCCACTGAACGATCAGTAGCATAATATTGACTTCTTATGTCCAATCACTGATCGTAATCCTGAATGCAGAACCCTGTTCTTGCTCAATATCCGTAAAAGTCCACTTGCCTGCAAGATCACTGGGCAATGATCAGGAGATGGAACTTGTCAGATTTCTCCTCTCCAGTAACAAGAGGCTCTGAGGACTGTTATAGCTGAGGGTTGGGCACCTCATGGGCAGGAGTGCATTCTGGACAAGGAGGACAGCATTTTAATTTAAGCTTTGTTGATGTCTCAATAAAATTATTTTAAAACAAAGAAATTAAAGCCTTAAATCTGCCTTGGCTGAGAGACATTTCAGTTTACTGGATGGAAAGGTTAAGCTTCACTCTAGTTAAACCATAATTACTTAAAAGTACTGCAAAGGTTTAATGATTTGTTTAGGGCTAAGCTTGTTTTATGGTAAAGGGGGTTCCTTTTTGAAGGTTAGTTGTGATAGTTTTTGATTTCTCTTTCTCCATTTAAGTGTATTATGATTTTCAATGCTCAGATATTTAATTGCCTAACAAAGGCAGTTACCTAGTGTAAAATTACATTTCTCAGAATAAACTGATTGAAACATCTGAACTCTTTAATGACTATCCTATATGGCATAAAGAAACATTTTCTTCATGTACAACAATTACTTACCTTGCCAATGTCTTCTTAATTTTATCAGGATAATAATGACTCCAAGAAGAACTGACAAAGAAATAATGATTGTGGCAATGAGGTAACTCCTCCTTATTAATGTGATTGTATTCTCCGGCAGGTCATCAATGCTTTTTATTTCTGGAAAAAAAAGGGTAGTGATAATTAAACCTTGTGTACTTCAAGTCAAACTTTAGAAATTAAAAAGTAGTATGTTAAAATAATAGTATGGTTGCTAACAACAGCTGGATGTTATCATCTCAAAATGTCTGACTCCTTGCAAGTAGTGACAGAACAGACTCTATATCCCTGTGATAGATTCCTAATGCTACCCTAGCAGATTTTAAACTTTCCACTCAATATCTATTTTCCTGAGTTCTTCTGAGAGCTTAATTACTAATTAGAGAAGAATAGAAGACAATTCAAAAAGCAAGAAGATAGCCTTTTGCTAACTGCATTTGAAATACATAGTACTGTGTGGCAGGGTGGCGATACGTCTCTACAAAGGAGGTGTAAGGCACTCATCCCTCCGCTATCCTGCAGGTCTAAGCAGAAGTGACACCTGCTTAGACCCTCAATCAGGGTCAGATGAAGCCACCAGAGCAGGTGGTGGATGGTCATATGAGCAACCGCTGCATGGATATACGACCACTGATGCCAGGCAAACAATTTATGACGAGTATTGATAATAGCTGGGTTCAGCCATCTTGTAAAGACACTGCCCAGAAGAAGGCAATGGCAAATCATTTCTGTGGAATAATTTGCCAAGAACAACCATAGTCAAGACCACGATTGCCCATGTCTTAAGACAGGGCACATAATGATTGAATGAAGTACTGCTCCACAAAATTATGCTAGTACTGTGTTTAAAAGTATTCTGTCATGGGTGCTTTTCTTCCATTATTGCTGCAAACACATCTTAATATAGATTTGCAGAGGATAATATTCATAGGAATGCACAAAAATAGTTGTAGTGCTTAAGTTAACATCGTTTTCCAATTATAGTGTTGGTGATTCTGAAAAAGAAATGGTATGTGTGGTATGTGACAAATAAATGAGTGATATATGTAAGGTATGTATGGTATGTGACAAATAACTGAGTGATATATGTAAGTTGCATCACCGTATTAATATTGTTTATGCTATCTATATAGTATAACTAGAAAAAAACATATTTGAAAAGATGAGATTCTAAGAAAATTTCTTTTTTAAAGCTGGGTTTATAGAACATGGAAATGCCAATCACAAAATTGAAGGTACTAATGTAACAAATTGAGTAAATATTGTTTTAAGTGTATTTAGCAAAAATAAACAGAAGTGACCTACCTTTAATTTGTAAAACTGCAGAAGTAGACATATTAAGGTCTTTAATCCAAAACATGCATACATATGTTTCGTTAGTCTCTGCCCGTATTCTAAGTACACTGCGTATGTTATAGAGTCCATTGGTGCCAGTAAAATGGGTGGTATTGGCCGTTTTATTAAGGTCAGCTCCATTTGCATTGTACCACATGACTTCAGCTAAGGGGTACCCAGATGATTGGCAAATAAATTCTGTCTCCATTTTTCCCTTGGTGTTGAGGGTCTCTATGTCTTTATATGATGCTGTAAAATAGAATTGCAATATTTGATTTAATTTGGAGACGATACTACAAAAACTTGTCACATTTCTAGCATAGTAAAGTATCCCAAGACTCTTCAGAAGAGCATTATTCAATAGCCCAAAATTTAAAGAGATGTATGGTAGTTAACCAGATTTTTGGCTCACACACAGTATGTTCAAGTAAGTGAAGATAGGCGGAAAGATATAAAAGTTTAGGGAGGAGATGCCAGAGCTTAAGACTTGGAAGATGAAGGTATTGTTGCTGGTGAATTATTTTATTTTTCTGGATGCCACAGTTGTTGGCAAGGCCCACAATTTTTGCTTACCATTCATTATGTAAATGGTGTTCAGCTATCTTCTTTGCTTGCTGCAGGTTGAACGTTTTAGGATTATGACTCAGGAATAATGAAGGAACAACAATACATTTTCATGTCAAGATGATAGGTGATTGAAGGGGAATCTGTAGCAACTAATGTTGGGATGGAACGTGGTCACGAATTAAGGGAGTATGGACATATTGGAGATTTGGAGAAGGTTGCAGAAAAGCAAGGGCAAGGCTAAGAGGAAGTCTAAAGTTCCAAAGGCCTTATAGCAGCAGATTATCTTTTGAAGTTTAGTTATGTACAGTCTACTTAACACAGCAGAGAACTCTTATTGGTATTTTCTTAAGCTCCAGCTTAGAGCTTTTAGTTATCATCCTATTCATTGTCATCAGATGGGAAATCTGCTTCAGGTGAAGTTAATTTTTCTGGCACAAATGTGGAGCCAAGTGGTGCATGTTCACGCCTTGTTTACACAAGTTTTGACTCTCCTTTCTGGGCATCAATGGGATGGCATATCTGAGATCAAGAATTCACTATACAAGATGTAAACATATATTCTGTTTATGTGTTCTGGTGAGAAGACTATAAACAGAATCAAAATCGATCAGCTACTAGACTAGAAATGAGGAGTTGCCTTGCTTACCTGTGACTCTCAGAGCAGATTCTTTGTAATCCACACCATTGAGAGAAATAACACAACGGTAGGTCCCTGCATCACTCACTCTCACTTGGTTGATCTCCAGTACAGCACGCCCATTGTGAAGCTCATCCAGTAACAGGGCTACTCTTTCTCTATATTCGACGGACTGGTCCTCGAGAACAGCTTTCCCATTGAGTACTTTATATACCAGCTGAGAAGTTCCATTTTCCAGGATGTGATACCAGTATACTCTTAACATATTTACTTGGAAATTAGATTCAACTGGAAATATGCACTCCATAGTGATGTTATTCCCGTAGGATGCAGTATAGAACAGTCTTGGAGCAGTGACCATAAAAAGAGCTGAAACATCAAAACTTGGAGTTACTGAAATGATACAGTATCTGCATGACTGTTAAGGAGTGAATTTCTCTGGTAGTTCCCCCAATCCTGTTGATAGACCAGCCCTGGAGAAATAGCAATGACACCATTTTTTCCAAGGTTTCTACCACATTACTACTGGTGAGCTATCAGGAGACAACCCATGGAAATACACCCTGTGGTTAACTGAAACAAACAACTTGATTTGGCCAGAAGATTGTATTTGAAATTTGAATGACTGAGAGACGAAATAGTAGCCAGAAAGCTAAGGCGAATTATATTTACAATATGCAGTTGTTTATAACTATCTAGTTAATTAGTAATTCAGTTCTGGTGAATGACAATGTTATCTGACCCCGCATCAATTTCAAATTACATTTCACTTTGCTTATAATTTGGCACTTATGACTAGACTAAATTACTGGAAGTTATTTTGTTTCTCTTTCTACTGTGAACCAATGCTATATACTGTCTATGTGGGCTGAGAGCTGTTCTGAGAAATTTCTCTCTGGGAGTTTCCACCTACACAGCAGTTTATGGGGAAGCATAATTAACAGACTATATACTTCCATTCTTTATATCTTCTCCTGAAGCCTTTTGCCCTGGAGGGTCAGGCAATTGAGAGCCAGAAGCCCACACATCTACAGGATTGTTTCAGGAAGTCACAATTTTGATACCATATGTGCAAGTCGATGCATCAGAATTCTGTCCCCACCCTCACTGCTTAAAATCAAACAATTTTTTAAAATCACTGTAAACAAATCTAGAATCACTTTGGTCTGCTTGATTGTAAGTGAATCAGTGACATCACAAAAACCAGGAGAAAAGTACACTGACAGCAGAGGAGAATGCATTGTAGCACTGGTTTGCTTCAAGTGCCTTTTCATGACTGATATGGTTGGTTTTGTTGGCTATAAATCCCATCATAGTTTGAATCAGTCATCAACTAGAGATTCAAAGAGAAAGCACCTTAGAGAATGTTAAAGGATTCTTAAACCTGTTCTCTCTGGAACACCATATGTTTTTCAATCTACATTGTTTTGCTCAAGTGCATGTCTATTGCTGAAGAAGTACTTAATAAATTCAAAGATTAATGTCATACCTGCATTCGAGGGAATGTGAGCTCCCAGAATAAACAGTAATGAGATTATCTTCATCTTTCCGAAGCTACCTGAAGAAAATCATAATTTCCAACCCATTAGTTACATTTTATTAAAGGAATTGTAAAATACGTCATTGTTTTTTTTTGAATAAGTGTCAGGCCTGCACAGATAGACACCTTCCAGTCTGTTAATGAGGATCACTTGCTAGTCATTTCCAACTCATCACCTGCAGCCTATTTGAGCTGTGCTTGCATCCATGTTCCTTGTTCACTCATAAGAACCAGCAAGCCTCAACCAGTTGCTCCTAGTCTTCAGTAACCTTGATGCCTTGTTGTGCATCATGTTTTGTGACCCCTTTAGGCTTGTTCTTTTGCAGTTGTTCATTAAAGTTATCTATCACTGCTAAATCATCTCCGCTGTTCTGCTTTGGGGCAAAACCTTCTCCACATTTCCTGTCAGGATGAGCGAGCTGGACGGCCAGGTGAGGCGTGGGTCTTGAGAGGAGAGCCAGGGGTAACCCAAGATGAGAGGAGTCAATAAGGAGGAGCCAGATGGACTCATCTCCAGCTGGTGGTGCTGTTTTCCAGGACGCAATGGGCATCTGATATGTGGGTGATTGGTGCACAGGTTGATTTTCCAATGATGCTCATGCTCTTGCGGGATTAAGGGAGCTCTTCCTAACTGCTTGGATTCTGGAGGCGTTTGTTGATGAGGGTCCTGCAGCCTGAAATGATTCTGGGAATGGAGGCTCATCCCATAAGATGCTTGTCAAATCAGAGGGCCAGACTGATAAAGCTTTTGAGGTCCATGGGCATCTCATGGGTAGACAGCTCATCTTTCAAGCATTCTGAAAGGGTGTGATGGCAATGGGACAACAGTGCTTTCACATTCCAGCCGTACTCCGCTGCGAGGGTTCTGGATTCCATGTTGTAACCCAGCTGAGTGCGAGCTTTGACACAGGCATTGTATTGATCCGCTGCCTCCCTTTCACTTCCTGTATGATTGAAAACCCAGTGACTCCCAGCGGGTGAATTCCTCGTATTTATTGCAAATGGCTGTTTTATTGTCCCAGTTAGCAGCAGCTCAGGTCAGAGCTCACCCAATCAAGAGAGAGACGACAAAAGCAATCTTGGCTTGGTCCATAACATACAGAGATGGCTGGAGCTCGAAGGCAAGAAGTTGCGGCACCACGTTGGGGATCCATTGAAGTGTTTGGACGCTTGAGACCAGGAGTTGGAGGGAGGAGGTTGACTGTGGCAGAGTTGCTGTATCGAGACGGAGCAACTGGTAGAGGCTGGCTGGTTTATATGAACGAACTAGGTGTATGAATGAGAGTTGGGTTTAACTAGGCTGCAGGTGGTGAGCTGGAAATGATTAGCAGGTTATTCCTGTTAGCCTGGTGTAAGCCTGAAACCAAGAAGTAAAACTAACCTCATAAACTAAATCAAAAATGGATTCAATTTATGGTTTACAACATCTATGGATAAATTTAAGCTAATAAAAATCATGTCTTATTTAGTTAAACTATTACAAAGTAGATTATTACAAATACAAAATGACGATCAGTTGAGGTCTCCCTACTATTAGAAGTGACAAGTTGTCATTACAAATCAAATCAATATCCATGCTGATTCTGTAATTAACTTACAGATAAACGGAAATTTCATTGCTATTTTAGAAAGCATCACATACTACATTGCCCTACGACTGTGCCAATTATTCCAACAAACTATGGAAGGGGTATGGAGGGCTATGGTCCAAATGCAGATTGATGGGACGAGGCGGAATAATGGTTCTACACCATCTAGATTAGCCAAACGTCCTGTCTCTGTGCTGTAGTGCTCTAAGTTTCTACGACCAAGTTAATTCAATCATCAGTGTACAGCTACAACATACACCTTCCAGTTACAAGTTTGTGCCTTAATGACATTGTGCAAGGAGCAGTGCTCATGACAACAATTAACACATTTCTCGGCAACTTTAATTTCCTGAGCATATAGCCACAGTGATGCTTCCCTCTATCCCCAGTAGTTGCTGTCTGGATCAGCCTACTTGATTTTCCTTTGGTTGAAACCTGAGAGTGTGGTCTGCACACTGACCCACAGGTGCTCAGTTCAGCTGTTCTTTATGTTCACTACCAGCAGTGTGGCAGCATGCCATGCTCCTTAATGAAAAGTCACTGCCCACCAACCCACCAGTATAGGATACCAATGAACACAAGCTGAAGGACCCGCTCTGTTCCTCCGGCTTCCCTAACGCTCCAGATTCCAGCGTCAGCAGCCTTCTGCGCACCCAGCCTAGAATACATCTCTAAGACCTATCTTACGCTCTCAGCATAACAGCTCAGAGCAGCTGGAAAAAGCCACTCTATGCACCAATAGCTGACCCACCTCACCTAAGTCATTGTGATCAATAGTGATACAAATAAAATGTAACGACAAGCAAAAAAACTCCTTCAGACTCAACAACACAAGCCTCTAGAATTAAATGTATTTTCAAAAAAATCATAACGTTTCACTCATGTTAAGATCAGCTGATAATTTTATTTATTACAATGAATTGTTCTAATTTATTTTTCACTAACTACTATAATGCCATTACTTAATTCCTGACTTTTTAAGATATCTTTCTCTTTTTGTTATGTAATGTCTTCCATCTTATTGTATGGGTAAAAATTGTTTAAACCAATACAGTAATAACAATCGGAGCAGGTTAATAGCAAGCAGCTAGCCTTACCGTCCTCTCGTGTGTCAGTGAACTGTTGAACCAGCAGGCTGCAGTGCAACAGCCCGGGCTGTTATTGCCGTTAAATACATTGCTATAGTATTTCCTGTACGTCACCCATTCCAGTTAGTGTTACGATCGCCAGTAAAGGTTGTCAGGAAAACCCTTATCTTTTTTAGGTGCAAACAAATTCCCTCGTGGTTATCAGGAAAGGAGTACGTAAAGAGCAGAATCATCCGTCGATGATGGTTCTCGCACGTTTTTCCTCGGTCATGAACATTCAACTTTGTATGACTGCCGTTTGTCGGAATTTCAATCCATGAATCCCGGCGCGAATTTAATGGCGGGGATCATGTACAATTAAGACAGTTCTGAGAGCGATATGTTGGCGAATTTCTTCACTCGCCGCAACACTCCCGAACATGGAAAGACTATTTGGTTATCTATTTCCTTATTTCATAAACTAGTTTTGTCAAAGGGAAGCCAATATTGCATGGTACAGGTCTCCCTGGCTTATGAACGTCCAACTTACCGAACCCCTACTTGCGAAAAAGCTCCCATAATATTAATTTTAAAAGTACACGAGCAACCACGAACGGCAGAATTAGTTTTCTCTCTCTTTAAGTAAATTGTCCTTTTTTTAAAATCAACCTTGTGTACCTTTAATGCCACTCAATGCAATACTGTGGAGGTGTGATTACTATGTGGAGTGACTTTTGTGTATTTTCTGACCCAGGGACACATTAGATTTAAGGACATTTGTAAAAGCAGAATTGGTTTGTTTCGTGTGTTTGTCTGTAACTAGTTTCTAGAAGACCTTGTGTGCTGTGTCCATTGAAGTGGTCTATTCAGTTTTTTAACCCAATCCTGTTGAAGGAGGCTTGAATACTGAGGTTTCAGAATAAAATATTTTTAGAACATAGAACAGTACAGCACAGCACAGTACAGGCCCTTCAACCCACAATGTTGTGCCGACCCTCAAACCCTGCCTCCTATATAACCCCTCACCTTAAATTCCGCCATATACCTGTCTAGTAGTCTCTTAAATTTCAGTAGTGTATCTGCCTCCACCACTGACTCAGGCAGTGCATTCCATGCACCAACCACTCTCTGAGTAAAAAACCTTCCTCTAATAGCCCCCTTGAACTTCCCACCCCTAACCTTAAAGCCCATGTCCTCTTGTATTGAGCAGTGGTGCCCTGGGGAAGATGCGCTGGCTATCCACTCTATCTATTCCTCTTAAAAAGTAAGCCTTTCCTCTTTTGAAAGTAAGCATCAAATAGATAATGTTATTCAGTGCATTCAATTGCAATTGACACGGAAATATGTATATTAAGAAATTATTTCAAGTTAATTTGGATAAATGGGAAAGGAGGAACCAGAATTAAGTCTGAAAAAAGACAAAGCGGAGAGATCTGGACATTAAAGAAATCAAAGGATATGGGTCAGAACTGGGAAATGTGTTTGAGGCATAATGGATAAGGTGACAAGCAGTCAAGAATTTGCAAAGTTTGTGTCACAAAAGTGTCAGACAGAGGCCATCTCCAGCAAGAGTGAGTTGAATCAGTCACCTTTGGTATTCAGTGACTGACTTCCCCATCATAAGTATCTGGGCTCATCATTGATCAGAAACTCATTGGCCCACCTGTATAAATGTGCCATTACTTGGGATTATGGGGCCATCCAAAGGCACTGCACAGGCTTTTACCTGCCCAGGGGAATGTCCTCACAATTTCTCAATATCATTGCATTTTTGTATATATTGTGCGTCATGAGATACTAATTTGCCTATCCTGGATCACCTTTCCCATGAATCTTTCAATTATAAGGAGAAACTGGATAGGTTGAGTTTGTTATTCCTGGAGCAGAGGGGACTGAGAGGGAACTGGACAGAGGCATATGGAACATGGACTGGCATACGTTTTGCATAAATGATCATGAACTCCTCATTGCAGAGTTGTACAAGACAGAGGGCATAAGTTTAAAGTGAGGTGTAAGAGGTTTGAGAATTATGTTGAAGAATGGTGATCAGAATTTGGAATAAACTATCTGGGGGTGTGGAGGCAGGTACTCTCACACCATCTGGGTAAGTACCTGTATCAGCAAGGCATTGTAGGTTTGGTAAATGGGATTAGTGGAGCTAGGGTCTTGATGGTTGACATGCAGATGGTGGAATGTGATTTTTTTTAAAATTAAGAAGGTCACTGTGGTTTTGGAACATATACCAGAATATAATTACCAAAAGAGATTGTGCTCTTCTGATATTCATACTGCAGTACTAGAAAAACAAGAATTTTGTTCAGAGAAATTGTTACATCATGGAAATTAGAGATTAACTCAATTTATTTCTATGACTGCCTGTTACTGTTTTGATTCTATTCATTTCCTGTTCCTAGTTTCACCAGGTATATTGTGAGAGAATTAAGGTTAATGGCCTGATTTGTAATAAGTTTATAATTAGAATGGCGTGGGAAAGGTAGAACATCTATTAAATTTGCATATATACCATTTTCTGGTGTGATTGGAACTCATGACTTACAGTCCCCAATACTGCTGAGATGTAGTCTCTGATTATTTAAACTTCTATTGTTAGGGAAATACAAGGGGTGATTGATAAGTTCATGGCTTAAGGTAGAAGGCGTCAATTTTAGAAAACCTAGCACATTTATTTTTCAACATAGTCTCCTCCTATACTTGCACACTTAGTCCAGCGGTCGTGGAGCATATGGATCCCTTCTTTGTAGAAGTCGGCTGTTAAAAGGGGGCGTTGGGAGTGGGCCCAAATGCAAGACAGAGACACTGAAGTATAGGAAGAGGACAAGGTTTATCAAGAAAGCAAGGGGAGTCAAGAAGAAACAACTCTGGACATTGACACAGGCCCTTGACGAGACAGGGACACTGGGCCTGGGCTAGGACTAAGACTAAGACTAGGAAAGCGGGACTAGGACAAGGAACTTGGAACTAGGAGTCTGGGCTAGGACTCCGAGCCAGAGACTGGACAGGGACCTGGAACCTGGGTCTTGACTTGGGCACAGACCCCAGATCTAGGCGAGGACAAGACATGGCTACAGGACTGGACATAGAACTCCTGCACAGGACGAGGCACATGGACAGGACGAGAACACAAAGCCTTGACTTGGACAGGATGAGGTTCTTGGACTAGGCTTAGATAAGACGAGGTCTTGGACTAGGCTTAGACAAGACGAGGGAACTCCAGCACAGGACAGGGGAACTCCAGCATAGGACAAGGCTCTTGGACTAGGTTTGGCTCGGGTCTTGGACTCAGCTTGGTTAGGCTCTTGGGTACAGAGCCAGGACTTCTCCTTGGACCCTTCCTAAGACACAGGGCCGGGATGACTGCTGGGGTAAACTGCCAAGGATTCGGATGGGGATGATCCAGCACAGGGCGAGGAACCTCCTGCACTGGGCAAGGAACATGGACTGGAAGAAGACACGAAACTCAGATTTGGACAGGGCTGGAACACAGCACCTGGATTTGGTCTTGGAACACAGAGCCAGGACCCCTCCTTGGGAACAGGACTTAGGGCCGGGGCTCTACAGAGTCAGGACCCCTCCTTGGGAACAGGTCCTAGGGCCAGGACTCTTCTTTGACACAGACACTGGACACAGAGACACAAAGAGACAGTTCCAAACTGAACAATAAATAGTTCCTTATCTTGGCGTGGCAAGGCTCCGGTCTCACTCCAGCAGTTGAACTTGACAGCAATACAGGCAAAGGTAACAGATGAAGATTACAGACAAAGATTAGTGCCAAAGTAACTGCCAGGGATTCAGAAGGGAGGGGAAAGGGAGAACAGTCCAGCAGGGAATCCTTTGTTTGCAGAGGTATTTATGTGCCAGCCCAAAATGAGAATCAGGTAATTAAGGCACCCAATGGAACAAGGGAAAACAGGAAAACCTGGAATAAGGAATAAACGGATCGGTCCATGAACCAGAATGCGGACCTCATGGACCAGACCATGACATCAGTGTCTTGGACCTCCAGAAAGTGGTCCATAGTCCAGGTGATTGATAAGTTTGTGGCCTAAGGTAGAAAGAGATGAGTTATACAGCTCTCGTTACATGCATGTGCAGTTCAACTCTTTGAGTGATTATGCAGAAATTTTGAAGTTGATAACTCATCTCCTTCTACCTTAGACCATGAACTTATCAATCTCCCCTGCTGTGGACCACTTCTGGAGGTCTAAGACGCCGACTTCTACAAAGAATGGATCCGTATGCTCCACGACCGCTGGACTAAGTGTGTAAATGTAGGAGGGGACTATGTCGAAAAATAAATGTACTAGGTTTTCTAAAATTGACTCCTTGTACCCTAGGTCACGAACTTATCAATCACCCCTCATATATACAACTATTTTTATCTTTGGGTTTGCTATTGTCATTTGCATGGTCCATGAACATGAAGATAGCTGCCACATACGTAGGAAGCTTGAAGAAAATATGATACTTGGCAATATTTACTTTGTTATTTTCTTTCTTGTTTTTCATGACTCCTTTCACAATAACATATGTTCATTCCAGTAATGCATAATTCATGTTTTCAATTCCAGTCAAAACCAGAGGCAGAAATGCAAAATACCAGAGTGGAATCTGGTGGGTCATTTAAGTCTACATGAATAAGAAAGAGGGAAAATCCAAGTAAGGTTTGCATTTTAAAAAATAAACGGACTTATCAATCTGAATTAGATCAGAAGTAAATTTTTGTCTTTATTGTAATTTATATACTGTGTAAAAGGAATGGTTCAGGTGTTTGTGAGGAAAACCTTATAGGATAGCTCCCTCCAAGGAGTTCCAAAATCATTTGTTATATTTTGCTGCATCATGTGATTTCACTTTTGTTCTAAATGCTATTTGCTTACTTTTATTGTTTGCACAAACGATGTGATATTTTTTCTCTTTCTCTGCACATCGCATGTTCATTAGTTTTCTTTTTTAAAGGGTTCTTTTGAGTTTCTTGTTTTGTGGCTGCCTGTAAGGAGAAGAATCTCAAAGTTTCAAATGTATACATACTTTGATAATAAATGTACTTTGAACTCTGAATTTTGATTCTATATAAGCAAGATTCAATTGCATTGCAATTAATCCATCATCCTCTCTGAGTTATGTAACAGTGACACTGATGATCCCACACCCCCTCCCCGCCCTTATTTGCCCTTGCAAAATATTTCAAACTCACAGTCAAAAGGACCATAATGTGGTGCCAGATCTGCACAGAGTATTCTAGGCACAGTTGTACCATCGTCCTCTGGAGGCCCATAAGATCACGAGCAGAGTAAATTGATAGTCGCAGAATGTAGCACGAAGATGAGAAAATCTACAGATGCTGGGAATTCAAAGCAGTACTCACAAAATGCTGGAGGAACTGAGCAGGGCAGGCAGCATCAATGGAAAAGAGTTCATAGTCGACGTTTTGGGCCGAGACCCTTCATTAGTCAGAGAATGCTCCCAGGATAGAGGACATAGATTTAAAGTGTGTGGGGAAGGACACCAAGGGTACCCGAGGGGCAAGGTTTTCATGCCAATAGCGGTGGTTATATGGAATGAGCTGCCAGAGGAAGTAGTAGATGAGAGTACAATTACAATGTTTAAAAATAAACATTTGGCCAGGGTCATTGATAGGAAAGGGAGGCGCAGGTATAAGAGTCTAGCTCAGGAAGGCAGCTTGGTCAGCTAGAATGAGTAGGCCTGAAGGGTCTATTTCTAATCCGTATAATTCTATGGGACCACAAACTAATTCTCATAGAGGAATCAGAAGTGGAGAGTATGAGAAATTTCAAGTTCCTGGTTGGCATTATCTCTGAGGACCTAAACTGGACGCAACATATTGATGCATCTATAAAGAAGGCAAGACAGCAGCTATATTTCATTTGGAGTTTGAGGAGATTTGGTTTGTCAACAAAAAGACCCAAATACTTTGACAACTGCACCGTTCAGAGCATTCTGATTGGCTGCATCACCATTTGGTATGGAGGGGGGCCACTACTGCACAAGATCGAGGGAAGTTGCAGAAAATTGTAGGATTAGTCAGCTCCATCATAGGTACCAGCTCCCATAGCACCTTCAAGGAGCGGTGCCTTAGGAAGGCGGTGTCCATAATTAAAGGATCCCACCAACCAGCACATGCCCTCTTCTCATTGTTACTGTCTGGAAGGAGCTACAGAAGACTGAAGTCACACACTGCTATCTGATTTCTAAATGGCCTTTGAACCCATGAACACTACATCATTACTTTTAAAAAAATCTGTTTTTCCACTATTTATTTTAACTTAACTATTTAATAGACGTAGATACTTACTGTAAGCAACACACATCAAAGTTGCTGGTGAACGCAGCAGGCCAGGCAGCATCTCTAGGAAGAGGGACAGTTGACGTTTCAGGCTGAGACCCTTCGTCAGGACTAACTGAAGGAAGAGTCCTGACGAAGGGTCTCGGCCTGAAACGTCGACTGTACCTTTTCCTAGAGATGCTGCCTGGCCTGCTGCGTTCACCAGCAACTTTGATGTGTGTTGCTTGAATTTCCAGCATCTGCAGAATTCCTGTTGTATACTTACTGTAATTCAGTTCTTTTCTCTGTGTATTCATTTATGATTTATTTCATTGTGCCATAAAGTAAACAAATTTCACACATATGCTCAAACCTGATTCTGATTCTGATTTTGTGACTCCATGACTAGGTGATTTAGTTGATAGTGGGAAATTGGGATTAGCGTGTTGAGATTTAAGGACTCCTGTACTTCTGTGTCCGTAGGTGGCTCTGCCCTTGCTTCCACATGCCCAGTGTTGCAATGACTAATAGTTCTATATACTTTTTAGTGTGTCATTTATTACCTTGGTGAGTGGAGGGTTTTGTTACAATGTCACCTTAATTGTATCCTACATCCTGCACATCCGACCACGGCCACTCTGGCTCATCTGATTACAATTTCTATTGGAGGCACGAGAGACTGTGGGCATTTGCAATACGGAACAGCACACTGACTGCAGGTATCACTTGAGAATATCGTTGAGCTGTCTCAGGATGGAGGCAGAGGTGGCCTGTGTGGAGAGACCTAATCATGGAGTTCTGACGCAAACAAGTGAACTATTGATTCCTCACAATAATTATGCTCGAGATTTAAGATTCAAGATTGTTCAGTATCATTTCCAGTGCAAAAGTGTAAAGGAGAACAAAATTATTGTTACTCCAGATCCATTGCAGCACAAAAAACACAATGAGATAAAGAACAGAATAATAATAATTAAAAAGCACAATAAATATAAACACACAAGATTGTATATACATAGATTGATTGTTATTCCATAAAGTGGCACTAGGCATAGGAATGACTGTAAGTAAGGTGGGTGGAGGTGTTGATTAGTCTTACTGCTTGAGGAAAGTAACTCTTTTTTCAGTCTGTTGGTCCTGGTGTGAATTCGATGTATCATCTTCCCTGATGGGAGTGGGACAAACAGTCCATGAGCAGGGTAGTTGGGATCCTTCATGATATTATGGCCCCTTTTCCAGCACTTTTATGTATATACGTCCTTGATGGCGGGTAGGTGGGTGCTGGTGATGCGTTGGGCAGTTTGACTGCCCATTGTAGAGCCTTCCTGTCTTCAGTAGTGAGTCTCCGTACCATGCAGTGATGCATCTTGTTAGGATGCTCTCCACTGCACATTTGTATCGAAGTGCATACTCTCGCTCCCTTCAGCCTCCTCAAGAAGTAGAGGCATTAGTGAGCTTTCCTGATCGTGTAAAATGTGTACTGGGACCATGAGAGGTTGTACAAGACGTGCACTCCCAGGAGTTCAGAAAGGAAAAGAGTATTAGAGACACTTTACGCAGAGGATCTGCAGAGATGCTAGAGCCAAAGGAATTATTGAGTGGTGGGGTATTGATGGTAGATTTTTAGGCAAGGTAACAGTTAGTACCGAGATAGAGCCTTTAATGATTTATTTATTTACTTAGTGATACAGTGTGGAGTAGATCCTTCTGGCTCTACGAGCTGTACCAGCCCAGCAATACCTTACAAGCCTGATTCGCCCTAACTTAATCACGAGACAACTTACAATGACCAATTAACCTACCTGGTACATCTTCGGACTGTGGGAGGAAATCCGAAAACCTGGGGAAAACCTACGCATTCGACCGGGAGGACGTGGAGGAAACTGCTTACAGAATGGTACCGGAATTGAACTCTGAACTCCGGGACACTGTGAGCTGTAATCACGTCGTGCTAACCACCTTGTTGCCATGGTGCCCCACTTTGTCACGTTAGCTAACGTGGGAGCCAGGAAGAGAAATCAAGCGGTGAACAATTTAATGGGATTAGGTTTCAAGGGATCAGGAGGTGGGACACAATGAGCTTGAAGGAGGCATAGATAAGGACAGAGATAAGAAAGATCATAAATGCAAAATTCAGATTGCCGGTGGATTGGAACTTGAGGAAAGTATAGTCTGCAGGTCAATGGGTAGGGAGAAAAGTGGTGTGGGCAGCTGTATGACTGTTAGTGTAGGTGGGCAAAAACCTGGCATGAACATGATGGGCTGAAGGGCTGATTCCTGTGCTGTATAACTCTATGGCTTTCAATCTATAACATATCAGCTGTATTCATCTACTGCAACTGAGGTTAATATTTGTTCAATAATTTAGTTCTGTTTAATTTGATTATCAGTTTCAGATTTATGGAGCTGCTTCCCGTAGCAGATTATGAAGCAATAATTATTTCTGTTTACGTTCTCATGTTGGAATCTCAGCATTTCCTGAACTCCTGCTTCAGATGCAAATTTGTTTGTTTACACTTCTCAAAAATGTACACTTTTTTCTGGCACTTGGAAGGAAAATCTTAACTTCCTGCCTTCCCAATTTAATGATGACGTAATCAAAGAACATTATTTATTACCGAAGTATGTATGCAGTATATGCCCTGAAATTCATCTTCCCTACAGACAGTCATGAAACAGAAGATAACAATGGAATCAGTCCGTTCAAAGACAGCCATCAAACATCAAATCCCCCTCCCTCCCAATGCGCACAAAAAATTGCGTGAATGGAGCAAAAACAGAGTGAAAAACACAGAATATAAAACAGAAAATTAAAAGGCATATATCACTCAGTTCAGCTCAGTGTTCATTATCTGCAGGCCACCCCGATTTAAAAGAAACAGCCAAAACCAGTAACACAAAAGAGCGACCAGATCTAGAATTCAAAAGTAGAACACAAAGTAGTTACTTTGTCTCCTCCTGTGAGCAATGTGCTACTCTCTGCTAAATGCCCATGTTTCCTTGACCAAGATTGTAATTATTACTCAGTGACAAGTAAACACATCATATTTAGCTCTGTCCATATGACAATGGAATTCCACTCAATCCCTTTTAGATGGCAAATTTTGCACCTCTCTTTGGAATTCCTTAAATTCCTAATGGCAGCAATATGAATTCAGAAAGAAATCTGTAAAAAAAACATAATCCTTCAGAACCGCTTACAAATTCTGAGGCTTGCCTATTGGAATAAAACCCTTTTCTGTAGTATCATCAAAGAATTCCACTAAAAGGGAACTAAGTTAATATTGAGCAGCTGAAATTGAAGTAATAATGGGAACTGATGTCATCACGTGCAGAACTAAAACCTCAAGCTAACGAGAAGGTATGACGTTGGAATCCCCACTCTTATCCTTGCATTGTTCTTGCTCCAATTCCTTCCCTGCCTCACTCTAACCCATAGCCACAGTATTGTCCCAGGTACTTCTTACCAGCTTGATTTTATTAAAAATTTAAATCAATATTAAATTGCTGTATATTTTCAAGGTATTTCCCGTTAGAATGTAGATTTGATTATTAGAACAATTTAAGAATAAAGGAACAGAAACAATCCACTCATCATTTAAATCTGTTTTTTTTTGGAGTTATGTATTAGAAGTTGTAGAACATAGAGCAGTGTAGCACAGTACAGGCCCTTCAGCCTACGGTGTTGTGCAAACATTTTAACTGACTTCAAGACTAATTTAATGTTTCCCTTCTGCATAGTAGTCCATTTTTCTTCTATCCATGCACCCACCTAATAGTCTGTTAAATATTTCTAATGTACCTGCCTCTACCACCCCTGGCAGCATGTTTCACACAGCCACCACTGACATCCCCCCTCTATACTTTCCTTCAATCACCTTAAAATAATGTCCTCTCATAGCAGCCATTTCTGCCCTGGGAAAAGTGGGTACCTCATTCAAGTCCAAAGACAAAAACCCTAGCTTGCTCAACCATTCCTCATAAAACATGTTCTTAAATCCAGGCAGTATCCTGGTAAATGTTCTCTGTACTCTCTCTAAAGCCTCCACATCTTTCCTATAATGAAGGAACCAGAGCCGATCACAATACTCCGTGTGGTCTAACTAGATTTTTAAAGACGACTATTGGAGTATTATGGTCAGTAATGCATTTTAATTTTATGTAATCCTGGTTCCTCATAAAGTTACTGTATGTATCAATGAAACACAGTGACAATTTTAACATGTTTAATAGATGTAGACTCAAGAGTTCCTGGTTAGGCAGGTAGTTTGAGATTCTCAGTACTCATTGTGTGAAAGACTATCTTTTAACATCACTTCTGAATGTCTTGTTCTAAGCTCTACCATGTAATTTTCTATATTGTGCTTAATCATTTTATTACCTTAAACTCTTTGATTAGATTATCCTTAATTTTCCAAAATCCATGGAATACTGGTCTACTCTCCGTAAATATTTCCCATAATTTAAAGAACAGATTGATGGAATCTGCTGTAGAGTCATAGCACAGAAAAAGGCCATTTGGTCCATTTAGTCCATGCTGATCTGATCCTCTGTCTTGTCCCATCTACCTGCACTTCAATATCCCTCCAATCTCCTATCATTCATGCACTATCCGTACTCCTCCGTTGAGATCATTAAGAGCACCAAATTTCTTGGCGTTCACCTGGTGGAGAATCACACCTGGTCCCTCAACACTAGCCCCATGGCAAAGAAAGCCCAGCAGCGTCTCTACTTTCTGCGTCCATCTCCTACCCCCTCATCCTCACCACATTCTACAGAGGTTGTATTGAGAGCATCTTGAGCAGCTGCATCACTGCCTGGTTTGGAAATTGCACCATCTTGGATCACAAGACCCTGCAGCGGATAGTGAGGTCAGCTGAGAAGATCATCGGAGTCTCTCTTCCTGACATTACAGACATTTACACCACATGCTGCATCCGTAAAGCAAACAGCATTATGAAGGACACCACGCACCCCTCATACAAACTCTTCTCCCTCCTGCCATCTGGCAAAAGGTACTGAAGTATTCAGGCTCTCACGAGCAGACGAGCAGTTTCTTCCTCCAAGCCATCAGACTCCTCAATGCCCGGAGCCTGGACTGACACCAACCTACTGCCCTCTACTGTGCCTATTGTCTTGTTTATTATTTATTGTAATGCCTGCACTGTTTTGTGCTCTTTATGCAGTCCTGGGTAGGTCTAGTGTAGTTTCTGTGTTGTTTTTACATAGTTCAGTGTAGTTTTTGTATTGTTCATGTAGCACCATGGTCCTGAAAAACATTGTCTCATTTTTACTGTGCACTGTACCAGCAGTTATGGTTGAAATGACAATAAAAAGTGACTTGACTATCGAAGCTTCTCTTAAATGTTACTATTGAACCCACATCCCTCGCACCTACGAGTAGCTTGTTCCACACTTACTCTACCCTCAGAGTGAAGCTTTCCCTCAGCATACTCCAGAATATTTCATTTTTCGCTCTATACCTATGACCTGTAGCTCTAGTGTCAACCAACTTGAGGGAAAAAGTTTACATGTAGCTACCCTATGTATACTCTTCATACTTTTGTATATCTCTATAAGATCTCCCCCCGTTCTCCTGCACGCCAGGGGATAAAATCCTAACTTATTCAACCTTTCCCTATAACTTAGGTTCTCCAGTCCTGGCAACATCCTTGTAAGTTATTTCTGCACTCTATGAAGCTTATTAATATCCTTCCTGTAGGAAGTGATCATAGTTGCACACAGAACTCTAAATACAGGCTCGTACATTCTAAATATAACATTCCAATTGCTGTACTCAGTACCCTGATTTAGGAAGGCCAATTTGACAAAAGTTCTCTTTACAACCATATCTACCTGTGATACCACTTTCGAGGAATTATTAATCTGTATTCCCAAGTCCCTCTGTCCTGCCACATACATCAGAGCCCTAACATTCACAGCGTAGGTCTTTCCCTGGTTTGTCCTTCCAAAGTGCAACACCTCACACGTGTCTGTATTATCCTTTCAAATAATGCAAAAGTCATGCTTGAACTTTCCAATGGATTTTAAAGAGAGGTCCAACTTAAAGGTACTTTTAACCAAAGCTTGATTAGTAAGGGAATATTATAAAATGAAAAGACATGTAAATCCGGCAGTTCTTTCCTCTGACATGTTGAACTGGCTGCTCATCTACATTGTTCATTTTCACTTCTTGGATGGTACAACCTCAAGGAGCAATTCTAGCCAAACCTTAGACATTGTATAAGCCCGATTTACCTTCCACCGAATTCAATATGTACAGTGCATGAAATGCTCCCTTAATTGTATGTGTGATGGATATAACCGGGCACAGAATCAAAATCAGGCTTATTACCACTGATATAAATGACAGGAAATTTATTGTTTTGCTGCAGCAGTACACTACAAAGAAATCAAATTACTATAAATTACAAAAGTAAATGTTTATTGCAAAAAAAGTAATAACAAGGGCCATTCAGAAATCAGATGGTAGAGGAGAAGCAGCTGTTTCTGAATCACTGTGTGTGAACCTTCAGGCACCTACGCTTTCTTCCTGGTGATAATAATAATTAGTGGGCATCTGCTGGGTGGCAAGAATCCTTAATGATAAATGTTGCCTTCTAGAGGCACCAATTCTTGAAGGTGTCCTCGATGGTGGGAAGTGGTATGCCCATGATGGAGATGGCAGAGCTTACAGCTCTCTGCAGCCTTTTTGTGATCCCGTGCTTTGAAGCTCCCATACCAGGCTCCAATGCAACCAGTCAGAATGCTCTCCATTCTACATCTATCAGAATTTGAAAGAGGTTTCAATGACATCCCAAAATAGACATGAACTTGCCTGAACAGAATGGTTCTAATCAGTCGGTCAGTAGGTGCCGTCCCGAATCCGAGGTTGGTGGCTATGCACCTCCATCTTCTTCGATCTTGGGCTCTTTTTCTGGCCTCAGCATAAGTCAACCCAGTCCATTACCTCACATTATCATACCAAGTGGTTCGCTGCTTTCCTCTTTCCCTCTTTCCTTCTATCATCCCTTCCAATAACAATTTCTGCAGTCCACCACCTCTTAACAAGTGCCCGGCATATTCCAGCTTCCTTTTCTGCACATTCTTCAGCAACTCCTTTTCTCTCCTCACTCCCTTCAAGACTTCCATATTACTGACCTTCATCACCCATCTAATTTTCTGCATTCTCCTTAAACACCACATTTCAAATGCCTCCAGTCGTCGTTGCATTTCCTTGCAAAAGGTCCACGATTTAATTCCATACAACAGACTGCTCCAGACGTAGCATTTCCAAATTCTACAATGCAGCCCAAAGTCCAACCTCTTGCCACACAGCACGTCACTCGGGCTCCAGAACATTGACCTTGCAATCTCAATTCTTCGTCTAATTTCTGTATCACATTTCCCATCCTCTGTGACCATCTGTCCCACGTACACAAGCTTCTTGACTTGCTCTATGCCTACGCCGTTAATTTTGATCCTGATTTTGGGGACTTCTTTCTTCCGTGACACTACCATCATCTTCGTCTTTGCAGCTTTTATTTTCTTTCCAAATCATTCACCTCCAGCATTTATCTTATCTACTATTCTGAGTAACTCGTCCTCAGTCTCGGCTAACAAAACTGAATCATCTGCATACCTCAAGTTGCTCACCGTCACTCCACCAATTTGGACACCAGCTTCATCGTTCAACACCCTGAAGATTACCTCTGAGTAAATGTTAAATAATAAAGGGGAGATAATGCACCCCTGCCAAACCCCTTTTTGGATCTCAGCTTCTGGTGAATTCCCACAACTAGTTCTTACTAATGCCTTCTGATGCCAGTACAGACTCGCAATCAGTCGAACATCTTTCCCATCCAGCCCCAATGAGTTCAGGCAATTGACCAGCTGTTCATGATTGACCTGGTCAAAAGCTTTTTCGTAATCCAGGAAGCACATGTAAATGTCTTTTTTTTTTCTAGACCTCATTCCACAATCATTCGCAAATTAAAATCCCCTCACGGGTACCCTTGCCCAGTATAAATCCTCTCTGGCACTCATTAATTTAATTAAGAACTGTCCTTTTTATTCTGCTTAGAAGTATTAATAACAAGATCTTGGAGGCATGACTTATGAGACATACAGTTCTAAGGTCTGACCATTTCATGCTCTTACTTTTCTTTGGGATCATGACAAACTCTGACACCACAAAATCTGTTGGCCACTTTCCTGTTGAGTAGATTGTTTTGCAAAGCTTCATGATCTCCTCAACCTCCGAGTTGCCAAGGCATTTCAACATTTCGGCTGTAATACCATCTACACCACAAACTTTACCAGTTTTCAACTTTCCAATGGATGCTCTTACTTCTGGTACCAAAATTTCTGGACCTTCCGTGTTCTTCTCACTTACTTGACCATAGTAGTACAAATCCCTAATGTATTCCATCCATCTACCTTCCACCTTGTCTTTCTCAAAGAGTATGTTCCCGTCCTTGTCTTGAATAATGCCAGTCCGTGATTGCTCCTTGTTCCTGTTGGTCATCTCTGCAATCTCCCTGTGCATATCCTTTGAATGATGTAACATGTTCATGTTACATGGTTCTAATATTGTGGTTCTAATATTGTACTGTTAATCCAGCAGCTAACCTAATGACTTAGAGGTTTTGAGTTTACATCTCACTGCTGCAGCAAAAGGGTTTTACATTTGTTTAATTATATCAAATAAACCTGGAATAAATAGCTGTTGTTACGAATGGTGACTTGAAACGGTTACTAATAGACCCAAGCTGGTTCACGGATCTCTAGTCCTCCTCCTATTTAGAGTAACACATGCAAATGCTGCAGAACTGAGCAGGTTAGGCAGCATCTATGGAGAGGAAAAAAGAGTCGACGTTTCGGGCCGAGACCCCTTATCAGGATGACGTTGACTCTTTATTCCTCTCCATAAATGCTGCCTGACTGGCTGAGTACCTCCAGCATTTTGCATGTGTTACTCTTTTGTTTCCAGTATCTGCAGAATCTCTTCTGTTAATGATTTGCCTACCTTCTATCTATTGCCTTTTTCTCATTGTTTGCTACAGTGAATTTTGAGAATGTGCTCCCTATCCCAATCCTGATGATTACCATTTACTAAAATCATCAGTCATTCTTTGATGAGATGGTGGGGGTGGGGCGGGGGTGGGTGTGGGTGTAGGATGGGGGTTGCATCTTTCTCCTCCAGGCTTAAAAAATACCTTTGACCTCAACACTCTGTTTTCAAGCATGTAATCACACTGTCACTGTCCTTTGTATCCCATGGGCTTTGTTGCTTTTGCTTCCTAAACTACAGTGAGGGTTTTTTTCTTCATGGACAAACTCACCAGTACCTGCAAATTCATGTTACAAGTCCATTCTATTCTACCTCACTTTTTGAGTCCAGTCCCTAGCTGAGGCAAAAAGAATAATCCCTGCCCTTCCAAAAAGACCAATCCTCCAATACTGAGAATAGAGACTAGGAAAGGTTTCTTCATAGCGAGAGTTGTTCCAGAGTGAAATAGAAGGTTGATCCAGGGACTATTGTATCTTTAAAAGGTAAGATGATAACTATTTGAAGATGCAGAGATTTGAAAATAATGAGTAAAGAGTTTTAGTGTGGACAATAGGCTTCATTTGAACTAAGCATTGTATGGTCACATGAATTAACGTATTCGAAACAAGATGGCTTGTTTATGCTCAAACAAGAGAAAATCTGCAGATTCTGGAAATCCAAGCAACACACACAAAATACTGGAGGAACTCAGCAGTTGAATTTTTGGGTGAGGGTTTTTTCCTGAAACGCTGACTGTACTCTTTTCTGGAGATGCTGCCTGGCCTGTTAAGTTCCTCCAGTATACTGTATGTGTTAGCTGGCTTATGCTTTCAGTTTTTGGAAGTTTCTACTTATTTCAGATCATTTTTGTTTGTCTTCTTGTTTTAATACATCATGACATGGAATGAACAGTTGACATTTCAGGCGAAGACACTTAATCTGGATTGAAAGATAATAGGGGAGATAGCCAGTTAACTCCCCTGTAACAGTCCTAATGAAAAGATTGAGCCTGAAATGTCATTTACCCATTTCCATCTTGAGAGGCTGCCAGACCTGCTGACTTCTTCCAGTATTTTGTTCCATTACTCCAGATAACAGCATTTCCATTCTCATGTGTTTCCAAGAAAAGGAATGTCATTTTATTTTCTCCCAGTTTATTAACCTATGTATATCCTTTGAAATGCTGGGAACCAATGTGAAAAATCACCCATACTTCCATTGCACTGATCCTAAATCCACTCAGAACATAAGTATTTGTTTTTTTAATATGCAAGTCTATTTCATCATATATAATGATAGTGAATTTATACTTTGTTATTTATACTTCGAATGTTATTTGCTTTATTGTTGGCATAATTTGTTTTTCACTGCACATTGGGTGTTTGATGGTGTTTTTTTATTGGGTTTCTTTGTTTTGTGGCTGCCCGTAAGGAGACAATTCTCAAGGCTGGATATGTTATCCACACTTTGATAATGCATATACTTTGAACTTTGGACCTTAGCTCAAACTTCCATCTAATCAATGTTCTTTGTAGTTTCCTACTACATTATTCTTTTTAAATAAAGAACTAATTAGACTTCCTACTCTGGTATCTTTCCCAAATTACAACACTCCCTGAGGTTTGTATTTTGCAGTTACTGAGGCAATTAAATCACATTAGAAATAACTCCCCATCAATTCCAAACACTTTTACAAAAATTCCTTAACTATGGTTTCCTGACCAATCCTTAATCCATTTTCTGTTAGGCTTATAATTACACATCACCAATACTCAAGTAATGTCTTACTCTATCAAAGGTTTTCCCAAGATTCTCATTAATTGCACCACAATGGAAAACAAGAGTAGATTAAACTGCTGAGAAGCAACTCAACTCATCAAAGAGCCCTAAATCAGCTTCCTACTCACAAAGTGACAGTGCTACAACATCATCACCTAGTGATACTTAACAGTACTGCACAGCCTCCACTTCAAACAGCAGAAAAGATCTAGCTCTGACATGTGTTTATCCAAAAGATTCGGTTAATAATGTTTCATTCCAGTACACTATATGAAATGACCATATCTGAGCAGTTTTAGTTGGTTGAGAAAGCTCGTAGATACCTGCCACTGCCTGTAAGGAGCTTGTATGTTCCCCTGTGACTGTGTGAGGTTCCTCTGGGTGCTCTGGTTTTCTCCCATAGTCCAAAGACGTACAGGTTGGTAGGTTTATTGGTCATTGTAAATTGTATGGTGAGTACAGATACTTGGATGTTCACCTCAACAACAGACTTGACTGGAAAGCCAACACAAAGGCTATTTACAAGAAGTGGATGAACAAGCTCTATTTTCTAAGGAAATAGAGGAAGCTGAGGAAGCTCCATTTTCTAAGGAAATAAGGAAAGGGGAAGCTGTGATCCTTCAATGTGTGTAGCAGGATGTTGGAGATTTTTACCAGTCTGTTGTAGCGAGTGCAGTCTTCTTTGCAGCTTTATGTTGGGGGAGCAGCATCGGTGCTGGTGATGCAAAAAGACTAAATAAACTCATCAAAAAGGCTAGATCTGTCCTTGGCTACATCCTGGACTCCTTTGAGCTGGTGGTGGAGAGGAAGTCACTAAACAAACTGTTATCCATTATGGACAATCAAGCACATCCTCTCTGTGACCTATAGAATAAGCAGCCGAGCACCTTTTCAAACAGATTCATTCAGCTCCACTGTCACAAGAAACGTTACAGAAAATCTTTCCTACCAAATGCATTAAGCATATACAACAGTTCATCTCTGTGCAACAGGAGAACACACATCACAGTACAATAGTCTCTGTTTTATTATTTTGTACATTATGGCAAATTATTGCACATTGGTAAATTATAACTGTGTATATTATTATTCTGTACTTTATTATTAAGTCTGCACACTGCTAGGTGCATTTTTAAATGTTACTGCTGTAACGAAAGGATTTCCCACTCGGGATTAATAAAGTATTTATTAATATTATTATTATTATTTGTTTGGCTAGAGTTAAATCGGGTGATTGCTGGACAGAGTAGCTCGAAGGGCTGAAAAGGCCTATTCCATGCTGTTTCTCATGATAATAATGAATAGATTCAGTCAGCTCACAGAGAATTTCTTTTCACTAATTCTGTTACATTTGTCTCCAACTCAGCTAAAGAATTTTAGTTCGCAAACAATTTCTCTTATGTATGCACCGAGAAGATTTGCCATGTCATTGAATACCAACATCTAACCCAATCTATGCCAATAATAAAGTCTTGCAGACCAAGCAAACTTGGTCTAGGGAGTGGGTTTCAAAAAGTAAACAATGTTGTGGAGAGAACTAGAGAAATAGAGGTTAGTGAAGGGATTCCAAAATTTTAAACCAAGGCAGCTGCAAGGACATTGCCAATGTGGGGTGACTAGCAAGGGGAATGCTGTCGGGACCCTACGGCAGAGTTGAAGAGAGTAGATAATATTTGAATCAGGAATTTGTAGTTTAACCAAAAGTGGATGTTAGACAACAGGCTGCTTCCTCGTTGACAGTAAAGGAATGGTGAGTGACGGCAAAACGGAATAGCTGTGTATCAGCAGTATGCGAATTCACTGGGTGCTGATGATGGTGGCGTACAACTGAGTTTATAGACCGATCCTTGAAAAACTCCCAGGGTAATTGTGTGAATTTGGGAGAAAGTTAGTTGCTAAGATTAAGAAGTAATGAGGACATGGTGTAGTGCAGTGTACGGCCGGTTCAAGGCAATCCCACAGCTGTGGACAATGGAATAGACATATCAGAGGGGGATAGTGCCTTGAATTTCAAGGAAAGGAGGCATTGGGATAATCTGCCCAGAAGCAGTCGCTTGCCATCGGTGTCATCTCACTGGACTGCCTTTATCCAATCAACACATTATTACTCCTTTTCAAATGACATATTTCTCAGTGGCACTTGTCATTTTCAACTCATGTCTAAACTCATGAGGAGTTTTGATAAGGAGAATGCACACAGTCTTTTGCCCAGCTAAGGGGGAATCAAAAACTAGAGGCATAGGGTTGAGGTGAGAGAGGAAAGATTTTAAAGGGTCAAATGTTCATACAGAGAGAGGTGCATATATGACACAGAATCAGGTTTAGTATCACTGGCACATGTCAATAAATGTGTTAACTTTGCAGCAGCAGTACAATGCAATACATGATAAGTATAGGAAAAACTGAATTATAATATCTATATGTATATTAAGTAGTTAAGTTAAAATAAGTACTGTAAAAACAGAAATAAATTTTTAAAAAGTAGTGAGGTAGTGTTCATGGGTTCAGTGTCCATTTAGGAATCGGATGGTAGAGAGGAAGAAGCTGTTACTGAATTGCTGAGTGTGTGCCTTCAGGCTTCTGTACCTCCTTCCTGATAGCGATAATGAAAAGAGGGCATGTCCTAGGCGGTGAGGATCCTTAATGATGGGTGCCGCCTTTCTGGGGCACCGCTCCTTGAAGATGTTGAAGATGTCTTGAGGCTAGTACCCATGATTTTACAAATTATGAAATGCCAAAGGAAGTGGTTGAGGTGGGTACAATAACAACATTTCAAAGAAAGTTGGAAGGTACATTGATAGGAAAGGTTTAGAGCAGAGGTTCCCAACCTTTTTAATGCCATGAACTTCTCCCGTTAACTGAGGGGTCCATAGAACCCGGGTTGGGAACCATGGTTTAGAGGGATATGGCCCAATTTTCAAGCAATGGAACCAACTTAGTTGGGTTCTTTGTGGGTATGGATGTTGGGCCAAGGGTCCTGTTTCCGTGTTGTATTGCTCTCTGACTCGAATGAAAAGAAAGTCTAACATTTGTGTGCTGCAGCCAGAATGGCTGATGTAGCATTTCACGGCGGTTATAGAATGACCACAGCCAACGGTATACGTTGTAAAGTGGTCTGTAACAGCCTGACCTTCTGTGGCACTGCTGGCACCAGCAGTGTGGTGAAACCTTTGACAACTAACAGAAAATCATTGGAGAGTTGGAGACACCTTTACTGAATTGCTGGGAACTACAGATCTGATCATTTGTTCTGCCTATATCCTGTTTTCCAGTCCACTGAAAACACAATGTGATATTCCTTGGTGTTCTCAATCATTAGTTTCACAACCGCTTCTAAAGTAGCAGCATGTACTAACGTGCTCACAGATCTGTCTTCTGTGCCTGGTGCAAGAACAAGAACATGGCATATACAATCAGAATGAGAACCTTTAGTGTGCTGAACAACTAAGTGTCATTGTCACAGATTACAGAAAATGATCCTCCATTACTTGCTTTAAAATCATTGCACAAGTGAGATTGCCATACTCATGAACTGTAATCCACGTCAGAACCAACTCAGAACTAACAAATACCCTTAACTCTGAATTATTCAGAAACCAGTTTGTGATTGCTGAGATTTCCTAAATGAAAACAAAACTGCTGGAAATGCCCATTAGGTTTGGTGGCATCTGCAGAGAGTGAAACAGAATTAACCTTTCTGGATAATGTTAAGGCTTAATTTGTGTTTTATCGCAGGAACAGGCCCAGCAGCAGGAAGTCACAGTCACGCAAATAAGAAACCGGAGAGCTGAATCTTATTTGTGCTAATAATTCTGATACTTGGCCACTTTTGCCTGTGTTATTCATTGGCTGCGCCTCTGTTGTGGGAGTGGGAGTTTGTCCACCTCTCACCCTATTTAAAGGCAGCCGGCACTTTTCAAAGGGAAGGTGAATGAAAGTGAATGAGAAATCCAAGACTAATAAAACAAAAGCCTAGAGGAAAGAATCCATAGTATTATTCCTGTAACGCTGGAGATCCTAGCTAGAACAAGTAACAAAAAGTTTGAGATCATGGTAATTCCTGCAATATAACATGGGTAAAGCCCTGGAATTATGCTAGTGTGCCGATAAACTCTACTCACAACAGTATATGCAAGTCAATAATATCTACAAGGTTGTTAATTAATTGGCTGCAATAAATTGCCCCGGTTTCTAAGTAATTGGTAAAATCTGGGGGTAGTAATGGAAATGTGGGGGAGACTACTTGCCTCTGACATTGTATAATGCTTTAAAGTGAAGAACTTTTACTAACTCAACTGATTGCTGTCTGTGACCTTTCAGTAATAGACCCTTTGGTATGTCAACATCCGGAGTACATTTACTGTCAATATCTTGAGGGCTATTGCTTGCTGTGATGCACTAATCACAGACAGATTTTCAGAGCCACAACAGCCTGCAGGTGCTGGAATATAGAGCAACAAACAAGATGCTGGAGGAACTCAATGGGTTAGGCAGTATCTACTTGGGGTTATGGTCAGTCACCCTTTCGGATCAGAGGCTTTTATTTGGTTTAGATTATTCTTAGCAATATTTTGGATACTTCCCAGTAAACAGCAAGTATTTGGACTTCATCACAGGCTCTTATTAGTGATTTATGTATTTGCTGAGTCGATCCTTTCACTCTGATGAAATTGTTTCCCTTTTCCTCGAGTCACTACGTGTGGCTTCGTTTGCCGCATCTCTTGTCTTTCATCTCCAGTCCCCTCACTATGAAAATCAACCTTAAACTAAAAAGCATGAAAGCTATGATACGTATGCAGATATGTTAGAGTTATGCGTGGAGGTGTTCGCTGTATAAACAGAAGGCTAGCCAATTGCAGATTTTTAATGGACTTTGGAATATCTGTTGAAGGCTTCGTTTGACAGATAAAAAGGAGTTTCTGTCATTGCTTTTGAAGCAAGTTGATGCAGAACTGTGAATAATTATTTGATGCCTCTGAAGTAAATGTCAAGTGAATTATGGTCTATTTTTACATCCTGATACAGCCAAGGCCCACATGAATTCTTCAAAAGTATGTTCAACCATAGTATAAATTTCTTTGTAGCTGGGGTAAGCAATGTAAAAGAGGGAAATATTATAGGATTAATCATCATTGGAGATCAATAAGTCACCAGGTCTTGATGAAATACAGTATATCCCCAATTGCACAAAGCAAAGTCATTAGTAAACAGCAAAAGAGGAAATATCAATGGCTTTGCAAAAATTTTTCAAAAATATGAGAAATTCTGCAGATGCTGGAAATCCAAAACAACACACTAAAAGTGCTGGAGGAACTCAACAGATCAGGCAGCATCTATGGAAATCAATAAACAGTCGATGCTTTGGGCCGAGACCTTTCTTCAGGACTGGAAAGGGTGAAGATGCCAGAATGAAAAGGTGGGGGAGGGGGAGGAGGATAGCTGGTTGGTGATAGGTGAGGTCAGGTGAGTAGGAAGGATAAAGGGCTGGAGAGAAAGGAAATTGATAGGAGAGGAGAGTGGAACATAGGAGAAAGGGAAGAAGGAGAGGACCCAGGGGGAAGTGATAGGCAGGTGAGAAGAGGTAAGAGGCCAGAGTGGGAAATAGAAGTAGAGGGGATGAGGATGGGTGAGAAAAAAAAATGATATTCATTTACCGGAAAGAGAAAATGATATTCATGCAATCAGGTTGGAGGCTACACAGACGGAATATAAAGCGTTGTTCCTCCACCCTGAGGGTAGCCTCATTGTGGTACAAGAGAAGGCTGTTAACTGACATGTTAGAGCAAGATTGGGAATCAGAATTAAAATGTTTGGCCACCGGGAAGTTGTGCCTTTGGCGGATGGAGTGGAGTTGTGGAGGAGCGGAGGATTTTTCAGTCTTGAGGATGGTAATAAATGATGGAGAACAGCTTACATTGCACTGATGTGTCAAAAACAAGAAAGACAAAACCTGAGTAATTACAGGTCAGGTAGTTTGCATTCAGTGGTGGGCAGAAGACACCTTCATGGCATGCTTGCTTTCAGTTGAAGCACTGAGTGTGAGAGCTGGGATTCACGTTCCGTTATACAAAGCCTTGGTGAGACTACACCGAGTACTGTGTGTAGTCCTGGTTTCCACACTGCAGGAAGGACCGAGTAAAGCAGAGAAAAGATGCACAAGCATGTTCGGTAGATTTGAAGGATTGTATTATGCGGAGAGTTTGACCAAAGGGGGCCAGGAGTTGACCTGGTAGAGGTATAGAAAATAATGACCTGGATCATTTAAAGAGGCTGACAGGAATGAGTTTCTGGGTCTTGGTCTCTCACCGAAGCTCTCAACCAATTTCAGAAGTTTGTCCGTAGTGTCAAGATGGTGGTGCATTCAGTCACAGTGGTCACTCCAGCTCCAGCTAATGGTGTAATTATTCATCCTTTATGTCCTTCTTATGATCTCAAGACTTTGCTGGTTATTAAAAACACCAAGTGCTGCAAGTCTACCTCACTAGCGAGTTGTTGGACAGCTGATGAGCTCTGCAGCATGGGCTTATTACACACCATGTTGTCTCCTGCTACTACCACCCAGGGAGACACCATCATAAGCAGTGCAGAAGGAAACAGAATTGCAGAATGTGGACTGGTATTCGTGCAAGACTAGAGGGAAAATCCATTAGGCCAGCTCTACCGCCAATTCTGCTTTCAAACGTTCGATCGTTGGAAAATAAACTAGGTTACCTGCGCCCGAGACGGAATCAGTGTGGAGTGGAGGACAGCTGCGTGCTAATTCTAACGGAAACATGGCTCAAGGATACCACCCCTGAAGCGTCCGTCCCGCTAGAGGGTTTCATTTCTTTCGGGGCTGACTGACTTCTCGCCATCTCTGGCAAGACCTGCGTTGGAGGTGTGTGCGTCTGCGATAATTAGAACTGGTGGTGTGAACGCTTTGGTCATGATGATTCGTTTGCCTATGGTAAAGTGCAGGCCCTTCTATATATCGAGGACGTTTACTGCTATTGTGATTGTGGCTGTATGCATCCTTTCCCCACCTCCACTCCCGTGATAATGCTGGGAAATGCTGCATGAGCTCTGTGGCTGGCATCAATGACTTGTAAACCACAAACATTGATGGTTTCTTTAACTTAGAAACAGTCTTTCCTAAATTCTATCAGCATGTTGCCTTTGCTACCATAGGTCAGTTACAAAATACACATGGACTAAGATGTTAACTGTCCTTTGTTATCACCAGTGGGATCAGTAGATCTGCCACCTGTCTTCAGGAGTTTCGGCCCGCTTATGATCAAGACTCCCTTGAGGTGGTGGGCCAGCAGTGCTAAAGCACCACCTCCCACTGGTGAGCTTAAAAATTTGGCATCTGCCTCTATCAGAGTTGTTGGTCACTTCCATCCAACAGATAGTCTGCTCTTCAGGTGTCTATGCAACTACTGAAGGGTTTGCAAGATATGTATACACTGTCTGACTATCTGCCCCTCTGGACATACTTGGTCCACACCCATAATGATCCTTTCTCTGCTGCCTCAGCTACAGCCCTGCTGGTTGACTTGATCTCTCTTCTAGTGAAGCCAAGGTCACACAGCCACTTCTGGAGAGTGAACGCAATAAACCCACGGCAGCCTACTTTGAATGGATAGCATGAGACTTTCCACCCTCTGTCTCTGCACTCTGATCTTAACTCTGCATATTTGGTTAACTTGCGCTCATGGGCTTCATCGATGTTGTCTTCCCAGGGGACTGTGAGTTCGCCAATAACCGCTTCTCTACTGCTGTCAGACCATACGATTATATCTGGACACAATGTTGTGAAAGCTATTTGCTCCGGGAAACTGCCTTTCCCGTCCAGGTCAGCCTTGAAACACCAATCATTGGCTGAAGAAAGTATGCTTGATCGTGAGCCTATGCTGTACACCCTTGACTTGGAGCCTTCTTTCACAAATGATATGTGATGTTCTGTGCAGCATGGGGCATGAGATAAGTTGTGCTGCAGTACTCTCTGCTCAACCGCTTCTGTTACAACTTTGAGAACGTTGTTACGTCTCCAAGTGTACATGCCGCTGGAAAGATTGTCTCTGCATGCACTCAGGATATGTTGAAGTGTTCCCTTCTTGCCACAAGCAACACACCTGTCTGTCTTATCTTCATACCAGGTGCTGAGGTTGGCAGGTGTTGGAAGCAGATCGTACGCTGCTCTGCATAAAAAAGAAATGCGGAGCGGTTCCATCTGCCACAGAACATTCCAAGATAGGTGTCGTTGTTCAACACTTTCCCACCGGGTCCAAGCCCCTTGTTTGGCCAGGCCAGCTATTTTAGTTAACCTCTTCTCCTCTTCTACCGCTCATATTTCTTGTGTTACAAGCTCACGGCACTCCTTACCTGTTGAAGATGATCATCACTTGTGGGTTGTCCATCCAAGTCCCTGGCGGTCTAGCTGGATAACCCCAACTGTCTCCTTGTGCTTCAATCTGGACTCTGCCTCATCAACTGCTACACGGGCTGACCACTTCCTGCCTGATCTCACATCTGGCTGGGTGTTCTTGATGATAGGGTCTTTTGAGTCTCGAAGCATCAAGAATGATCTTACCTTGGCTACCTTGACCTCCTCAACAAGGGATTGCACTGGGATGGTAAGCTTTGTCTGGCTACTGTGGATTGCAACATTGGTGAGGCTGCTCGGTACTCCAAGCCACTTCTTCACATACTTGTTGATCTTCCGTTCCATTGCCTCAACGTGGGACATTGCCACTTCATAGACAGTTAGTGGCCGCATTATCCGTGGCATCAGACCGTACTGCAAGCACCACAACTTCAACTTGCCAGGCAAGCCACACTTGTCAACAGACATCAGACCTCTGTTGATCTGTTCTGCTGTCTCTTGAACCCTCTTGGTGTTTCTCAGCCCCTCTGTGTACCATCGCCCGAGGCTCTTAACTGGTTGGTCCTGAATGGATGGAATCTCCTCTCCAAAGGGTGAAATGAAAGTCAACCAGCTTTCCTCTCCTAAGAACAAGGCTTCTTGACTTCTTGGTCTTGAACTTCATTCTTCCCCAATCCATTAGCTCCTCGAGTCTAGATAGTACATTTTCCACTGCCTCCGTGCTGGGACCCAAAAGAGTAAGATCATCCATGAATGCGCGTATTGGTGGTAACTCCTCTCCACCATCAATTACGACACCTGGTCCCACTGATTTTGCAGCCCTCACAATGACCTCCATGGCTAATGCAAAAAGGATGGGTGAAATTGCACATCCCATTGGGATTCCAACGTCCAAGCTCTGCCACCTAGTTGTAAACTGCTGAGTGGAAAACCTCATCCGGAAATCGTTGTAGTACTGCATAACAAAGTTCCTCACCTTAGCAGGAATCCATAGGAATTCCATCGCAAACTCAATCAGGACATGGGGAACAGAACCATACGCATTTGCCAGATCAAGCCAAACTACAGCCAGATTTCTTCTCAACCTTTTTGACTCCTGGATGGTGTGCCATATCATACTAGTATGTTCAAGGCATCCTGGGAAGCCTGGTATTCCTGCCTTCTGCACAGATATATTTACTAATCCATTTTCAGTCACAGATGAAGATATTCTTTCTGCCAGGATGCCAAACATAATCTTCCCCTCTACATTCAGGAGTGAAATTGGTTGGAACTGATTCAAAGTAGAAGAATTCTCTTCTTCAGGATGTATACTCCTTCAGCCTCACTCCATGACAAAGGAACAACACCTTGTCTCCACACCACCTTTAAAAATCTCCACAAGTATTTCCTCAGCTGTTCACACTTCTTGAACACCTTATATGGCACTCCATTAGGTCCTGGCACTGAGCCTGACCTTGCCTTTCTGATGAACCGTTTGACTTCTGCCATTTTGGGTTCTGACAGATCGAACTTCACTCCTGGCCTGGTAGGCTTCACAAGCCCTGAAATGTCAAGCAAAGGAGCCTCCTGCTGTTCGTTAAAGTAAGTGCTTGCTAGGTGATCCTCAAGTTCTTGTTGAGAGATGTTAAGCTGCCCACTCTTACTTTGTTCAAACAGTTTCTTTGTGAACTCGTGAGGGTTCTCAAAGAACGACTTTCTTGTCTTCTCTCTCTTCTTTCTCTTTTTATGTTGTGACTCTGCACAACGGAGTGATGCTAACTTTATTCGAAAATGCTCTAGGAGATTAGCAAGCCCTGGCTTGTCACCCTCACTTGCTACCTTCCACCTCTGTCTCAACGATCTAAGCTCTCTCCTCAACCTACTAATCTCCTTCTGGTGCCTGCTTGGTTGCTGTGTATGCTTTGTTTTCTTCAGCTCAACCAAACCAAACCTGTACTTTCCAACATCGTAAATCATATCGCCCATCACTTCCAACTTTCTCTTTGATGTCCCCCTGAGAGTGTTCTCCAACATCATACTGATATCCTCATCAAACACACACCAAGCCTTCTCATCTGCCATTTGCTGGCCACTTGACCTTCCTTTTCTTCTCTACCTCCTCACCACCGCCATCATGCCAAGGATCTACCTGGGTACTGTGGTCTGAAACCTGACCTGGGTTATCTCTTGTCTGACCTGGAGTATGATGACTCTCCAGAGCGAATTGCTGTGGCTTGTGAATCAGTGGTTGAAAAGACCAGATCATCTGTGCTTGGTGAAGAAAGCATATTAGCCCTGGTTTATACCAACATCCCTGGTGCATACAAAGCTGCTCCCCAGCCTCAGTTTGGATTTTTTGACCACATATCTATTATATTAATTCCTGGATACTGACCACTGATTAAATGGGTCCAAGCAATCCAAAGGGAAATAGACATCTGCCCATAAGGAACATAATCAGCACTGCAGAACTGTTTTGAAAACACAGACTGGAATATGTTCAGGGAGGCGGCTACCTACCACCATCACATTAACAACGATGAGTGTGTGAGATCTGTGAGTGACTACACAGATAAGCACATTGCGGACGTCACCGTTATTAAACACATCCGTATGGGGGCAAATCAGAAGCCATGGCTGATAGCAGAGGTCTGGGCACGGCTGAGAGATCAGGATGCTGCCCTCGGATTAGGGGATAGGGCAGCTCTCAGGTCAGCAGGAGCTGCACTTTCCTGCACCATCAGGAGGGCAAAACGGGATTATTCATAGCGAATACACAGTTATTTCTGTGATACCAGAGACACGAGGCACAAGTGGCAGGGCATTCAGATGCTTCTCTTCCTGATAAGCTGACTGTCTTTTGTGCTTGTTTGATGCACCAGTGAGGAAGGTCCCCCCTTTCCCCCAAGGAGCAGGCAATGTGTCTGGCTGCTGCTGATGTGAGGGAGACCCTAGCCAGGGTCAACCTACGTAAAATAGGGCCTGATAACATATCTGCTTGGGTGCTGAGGGGCCTTGCAGCCCAGTTAACCGAGGTTCCAACAGACATCTTCAGCTTCACTCTGGAATAGTCCACTGTCCCCTCAGGCTTCAAGGTGGCTGGCCGCCATCATCCCGGTGCCCAAGAGGGTGACAGTAACCTGTCACAACAACTACCATCCAGTGGCACTGACCTCAACAGTAATGAAGTGCTTTGAGTGGCTGGTTATGGATTGTACCTAATCCCTTCTTACTGCTACATTGTACACTTTCAGCTTCACTCATCTCTCAAATTGGTCCACCACTGACGATGCCATAGCCTCTGCCCTCCACTTCATCCTGTTCCACTTGGAAAATGGTGCCTCAGTATGATCATCGCTCAGAAGCTGGTGGGTAAACAGTCCTCGTTAGGCCTCAACACCTCTCTCTGTAACTAGATCCTGAACTTCTTGACAGAAAGACTACAGTCAGTCCGTGTGGACCCAACATGAGGTAAAGAAGGCAAATGTAATGTTGGCATTCATTTCAAGTGGAATAGAATGTAAAAACAAGGAGAATATAAAAACAAGGAGATAATGCTGAGACTTTGTAAGACGCTAGTCAGGCCGCACTTGGAGTATTGTCGACAGGTTTGGGCTCTATATCTCAGAAAGGATGTATTGTCATTGGAGACAGTCCAGAGGAGGTTCACGAGGATGATTTTGGGAATGAAGGGGTCAGCATATGAGGAGCATTTGGCAGCTTTGGGCCTGTACTCACTGGAATTTAGAAGGATACGGGGAGATCTTATGGAAACTTACTGAATGTTGAAAGGACTAGACAGACTGCATGCGGAGAGGACGTTTCCCATGGAGGGGGTGTCCAGCACTAGAGAACACAGCCTCAAAATTGAGGGACAAAGCTTTAGAACAAAGGGAAGGATGATTTTTTTTAGCCAGAGAGTAGTGAATCTGTGGAGTGCTCTGCCTAATGTATTATGATCTAACATCCCTAGCTCCATCACACTGTTAGATTCTGATATTTTTGATTCCAGGTTCTTTTAGAAGTCAGAAAAAAACACAAAACTTGTTGTGTCACCATCGTTTTACTAGAGTTGATAGAACAGAGGAAGGTTGGACAGACAGTGATAGAGAAAGCTAAGATTAAAAAACTAAGAAGATTAAGATGGCACTGCTTTCTGCTTAGTTATTGTATACTCAAAGAGGTAAGGAATTCCATTCAAATCTATAGATAAGAATTAACCAATTAGAAAGTACTTATTCAATATTGCTGTACCGTTAACCAATGAGAAAGCACTTATGCAAGTAATGCAGAACGAAGAAACTTCCAGAGCTTTCCAGAATTATACTTTCTATAATCACTAGAGGCATATAAGCAGATAATTAATTGTTAAATTGCAAAGAAAATAACAATTAAATAATCTAAGAACAACAAAGATTTTGCTTCCTGAATACTTCTGGGTGTTACCTTCTAAATTTTGGGCTGCTGATCATGATGATTGCCATGAAATCTTCCTATCATGCACCTTTTTTTTTAAAATCGCTATACTGTATTTGTAATTTCAATTCATAATTCAAGTCAATTAAAATGTTGCCCACAATGTAAGATGAATTTTTTTTTCTCTAGTTCAGGCATGCCTGGGCATGCGTAGGCAGGTGGATACTGCATGACAGGAGAGGTTTCGGAAAGGCTATAAATTTTGTAAAGGATTTTGATATTTGAGATAGCGGTTTACTAGAATAACTGATGTCAAGATTAAGTCATAGTCATAGTCATACTTTATTAATCCTGGGGGAAATTGGTTTTCGTTACAGTTGCTCCATAAATAATAAATAGTAATAGAACCATAAATAGTTAAATAGTAATATGTAAATTATGCCAGTAAATTATGAAATAAGTCCAGGACCAGCCTATTGGCTCAGGATGTCTGAGCCTCCAAGGGAGGAGTTGTAAAGTTTGATGGCCACAGGCAGGAATGACTTCCTATGACGCTCAGTGCTGCATCTTGGAGGAATGAGTCTCTGGATGAATGTACTTCTGTGCCCACCCAGTACATTATGTAGTGGATGGGAGACATTGACCAAGATGGCATGCAACTTAGACAGTATCCTCTTTTCAGACACCACCATCAGAGAGTCCAGTTCCATGCCCACAACATCACTGGCCTTACGAATGAGTTTGTTGATTCTGTTGGTGTCTACTACCCTCAGCCTGCTGTCCCAGCACACAACAGCAAACATGATAGCACTGGCTACCACAGACTTGTAGAACATGCTCAGCTTCGTCCGGCAGATGTTAAAGGACCTCAGCCTCCTCAGGAAATAGAGACAGCTCTGACCCTTCTTGTAGACAGCCTCAGTGCTCTTTGACCAGTCTAGTTTATTGTCAATTCGTATCCCCAGGTATCTGTAATCCTCCACCATGTCCACACTGACCCCCTGGATGGAAACAGGGGTCGCTGGTACCTTAGCTCTCCTCAGGTCTACCACCAGCTCCTTAGCTTTTTTCACACTAAGCTGCAGATAATTCTGCTCACATCATGTGACAAAGTTTCTTACCGTAGCCCTGTACTCAGCCTCATCTCCCTTCTAATGCATCCAACTATGGCAGAGTCATCCGAAAACTTCTGAAGATGACAAGACTCTGTGCAGTAGTTGAAGTCCGAGGTGTAAATGGTGAAGAGAAAGGGAGACAAGACAGTCCCCTGTGGAGCCCCAGTGCTGCTGATCACTCTGTTGGACACACAGTGTTGCAAGCACACGTACTGTGGTCTGCCAGTCAGGTAATCAAGAATCCATGATACCAGGGAAGCATCCACCTGCATCGCTGTCAGCTTCTCCCCCAGCAGAGCAGGGTGGATGGTGTTGAACGCACTGGAGAAGTCAAAAAACATGACCCTCACAGTGCTCGCTGGCTTGTCCAGGTGGGCGTAGACACGGTTCAGCAGGAAGACGATGGCATCCTCAACTCCTAGTCGGGGCTGGTAGGCAAACTGGAGGGGATCTAAGTGTGGCCTGACCATAGGCCGGAGCAGCTCCAGAACAAGTCTCTCCAGGGTCTTCATGATGTGGGAGGTCAATGCCACCGGTCTGTAGTCATTGAGGCCGCTGGGGCGTGGCGTCTTCGGCACAGGGACAAGGCAGGACGTCTTCCACAATATAGGAACCCTCCGGAGCCTCAGGCTCAGGTTAAATACATGGCGAAGTACTCCACATAGCTGAGGGGCACAGGCTTTGAGCACTCTGGTACTGATACCATCTGGTCCTGCAGCCTTGCTTGGGTTGAGACGTTTCAGCTGTCTTCTCACCTGTAGAGCTGTGAAGCCCACCGTGGTGGTTTCGTGTGGGGAAGGGGTATAGTCATGAGAGCAGGGTGGGGGACTGTGAGGAGGGGTAGGAGGGGAGAGTGGAATATGTGTTGGTTGGGGGCCGACAACAGATTGCTCATGTGTGGGATGGGCAGGGGCCACACTGTCAAATCTGTTAAAGAACAGGTTAAGTTCCTTGGCCCTGTCCACACTGCCCTCCGCTCCTCTGTTGCTAGTTTTACGGAACCCAGTGATGGTCCTCATCCCCCTCCAGACCTCTCTCATGTTGTTCTGCTGGAGTTTCCACTCAAGCTTCCTCCTGTACCTGTCTTTAGCCTCCCTGATCCTGGCTTTCAGGTAACTCTGTACTGCCCTCAGCTCCTCCCTATTTCCATCTCTAAACACCCTCTTTTTAGCGTTCAGGATGTCCTTAATGTCCTTTGTCACCCATGGCTTGTTATTTGCATAACAAAGGACAGTTCTTGTTGGAACATTGCAGTCCACACAGAAGTTGATGTAATCAGTGATGCACTCTGTGAGCCCATCAATATCCTCTCCATGTGGCTCACAGAGTGCCTGCCAGTCTGTCACCTCAAAACAACCCTGGAGTGCCTCATAAGCCTCCTCTGACAATTTCCTCACTGTCCTCGAGGTTGCAGGTTTACTCTTCACCAGAGGCATGTAGCAGGGTTTTAGATGCACCAGGCTGTGATCTGACCTTCCCAGTGGGGGAGGGGAGAGGAGCTGTATGCATCCTTAATGTTAGCGTACATCTCCCCTCTGGTTGTACAGCTGACATACTGCGTGAAGTTGGGCAGTGTTCTAGCCATGGTAACCTGGTTGAAGTCACCCAAGATGGTAATGAGGGCACTTGGGTGCTGGGTTTGTAGTCTGGCTATGACGGTGTAAATGATGTTACACGCCGACATCGGGTTGGCAGAGGGAAGGATGTACACAACAACCACAATTGCATGCGAGATTTCCCTTGGCAAATAATATGGCCGGAGTCCAACAGCAAAAAGTTCAATATCCGGGCTACAGACCCGTTCCTTGATCGTAATATGCCCAGGATTGCACCATCTGTTATTTACCAGAACTGCCAGCCCCCCTCCTTTACGCTTACCGCTCTCAGTGCAATTCCGGTCAGCTCGGACGGTCTGGAAGCCCTCTATGGAAACGCTTTGATTGGGTATGTCCTCGTGCAGCCACATCTCAGTGAAGCACATGATACTGTTCTCCCGAAATGTTCTCTGACTCCTAACAAGCGCAATCAGTTCGTCCATTTTATTCCCCAGCGATCTCACATTTCCCATGATAAGAGCGGGGAGACACAGCTTATAACTTCTCTTCTCCAAAAGCCTCTGTTGTCTCAACCCGGTCCTCTTCCCTCGCCTTTTTGATCCCCCTCTGCATCATAAGGAAGGCATATTTGCTGGTTCACAAATCAAACAGGTCTTCAATGACAGGCAATTCGAAGAACTTCTCGTGGGACTGGAGTAAATCACATGGAAGGCATTCAAGAATGTTTTTGAAAATTTTCTTGGCAACTACGGAGCACCAAACTATGTGCAGCTGTTTGACAACGTGTTTCAAGCATGCACGACTATGGAGTGCAACATGCCATTAAGGATTCATTTTCTGCATTTAGACTTCTTCACAGCAACTCTTTGTGTTGTCAGTGATGAGCATCGTGAAAGCTTTTACCTGGCCATTGCGGTCATGGAGAAGCAGTGTCAGGGCAACTGGAATCCATCAATGCTGGCTGATTATTGTTGGACACTTAAACGAGAAGTCTCGGACACTGGGTACAAATGAAAACCATCACAAACCATTTTTAGCTTAGTTGAACTATTGCAAAGCATCAGCACCATTATGCAATTAAACACATATTCAGTAAAAGTTGATTTTTCGTTTCTCCAAATTACTACGTGATACAAATAGTCTGAAATTATACTTGTGTTTAGCTTCAAGCGGGCTATCATAAACAGAAAAACAATTTGAGGAGGCAACACTTGAGGAAAAACTTTGTTGTCCAGTGGAATTAAACAGTTAGATCCAACAATGCTGAGCACCAGGGCTGCCCAGTGCTGCGTGACCAGCCCAGTGCTGCCCAGTGCTGCGTGATCAGCCCAGTGCCGTTTACGTTGCTGACACATGACTGCACTGCCAGATCTGAATCAAACCAAAACACCAAGTTTGCTGATGACATGACAACGGCTGGCGACATCAACAGTGATGATGACATGGTGTACAGAGTGGCTAGTAGAATGGTGGTAACTTGAGTCTCAACCTGGACAAGACCAAACAAATGATTGTGGGGACTTTAGGAAGGTTCAGGCTGATCACTCCTCACTGTACATACACAGCTCCTCTGTGCAGAGAGTTAGGGGCACCAGGTTTCTGGAGTGCAGATTACGGACAATCTCGCCTGGTCTCTCAACAGCAGGTCTTTGGTCAAGAAAGCACAGCAGCATCTCCACTTCCTGAGGAGACTGAGGTGAACAAGGACCCCTCCTCAATTTTAACCAATTTTTACAGTAGCACCTTCAATGGCGTCCTGACGAGCTACATCACCATCTAGTATGGGAATCTCAAGGCATCTGACTGCAAGTCTCTACAGAAGATTGTGAGGACTACTGAGAGGATTATCAGAGTCTCTCTTCCACCCATTAGAGATATTTATCAGGAGCGCTGCATACGTAGGGCCCTTAGCATTGTCAGTGATCATTCCCATTTGTCTAGCAATCTCTTTGACCCCCTACCATCAGGCAGAAGGTACCATAGCATTAGGACAAGAACTGTTAAGATGGGAAACAGCTTCTTCCCCCAGGCTGTAAGACTACTGAACTCATGACCAGCAGCAAGGTCTCATCACGTATGATGTACCAGCAGCATATACGGTTTATTTTTTTACTTGTATTGTACATGCATCTTATTATCTGTGTAAATAATAAAACAGTGAAAATGGGCCTTTTAATCTTATAGAATGAAGGCATTAATTTAACTTATGTGCTCCCTGGATGTGTAGTCAAAAGGCACATCATGCAGTTTGATTAAACAAATGATCCTGGAGTTCACTTAGACAAAACTGACTGCCTTGCCGCAGTAAGAATAGTGCCCTAGTTGATGCCTTCTATGGGGCGTAGTACAATATGATTAAGCACTGCAGGTCTGGCACCCAGCCACATCATAATGAGAAATCTATACTCTTTCCTTCTACTGAAATAGTGGAACCAGAATCCTGCATTATCCAGTAAATGGCTGTTCATTTGAGGGTGTAGACTAGAGTAACTATTTAATCTGACGCTAGAAACATAGAAATAAGATGAATATGTGGCTGGAGAGATGGTGAGGAGAAGGGTTGTAGATCTGTAGCACACTGGAATCAGTTCTGGGGAAGGTGGGGCCTATACAGGCCAGGAGCAAAAGTGCATAGTCCCCTGTAAGTGCTGTCATAGGTAGACAGGGTGATAAAGAAGGCATCTAATACACTGGTCTTAATCAATAAGGGCACTGAGTATAGGAGTTGTAACATAATATGGATGTTATGGAAGAGACTGGGCAGACTTAGACTTTATTCCTTGGAGCATATATGACTGAGGGATGACCTCAGAGAGATGTATAAAATTAGGAGGGACACAGACAGGGTGAATGTGCGGTCTTCTTACTAAGGACTGGGAATCAAAAACTAGAGGGCATAGTTTCAGGTTGAGAAGGAAAAGAATTAAAAGTTACCTGAGGACAAGTCCTTCACACAGAGGGTAGAGCATATATGGAATGGGCTATCAGAGGAAGCAACAATAATATTTTAAAAATATTTGGATAGGTACATGGAAAGGGAAGGTTTAGAGGGACTGGGCCATTGCTGACAAATGCAATTAGTTTAGACGTGGGTATTTCAATCAGAAAGGATGAATTAGGCTGAAAGGCATGTGTCCATGCTGTGAAGCTCTTTGACTCTATAACCTTTATTTCCAAGACCAATATCCTCATCAGCTCATATGATACTGGTGTTGGGGAAGACTCCAAGCAGTTTGCCAAGGATATCGGAAGCTGAGCAGAGATTAGAAAAGGAGAACAACAGAACTGGAAATAGAATATAAAGGTTTGAAGGGAGGAATAAAAGATTAATAAAGTTGTGCTTAATGACATACATCCAGATGCAAGGAGCTTAATGAAGAAAGCAGAAGTGCTGAAGGAAGTGAGAGACACTTGGTAGTATGATGATGATAGCTGTCACTGATTCATAGCTTAAACAGTGGCAGGATTGGTACCTGAATATACAGTACATTAGGAAATGAGGTAGGGGATATAACAGGGTACGAGTGGTGGTATTTTTAGAAGGAAACAACCATAGCTGTGTGGAAGGTTTACATGGTAAGAGGATCATTAAAGGAGATTATATAAATTGACCTGAAGATCAATGGGGCTGTCACAGCTTTGGGAGTCTACTTCAGACTTCAAAACAATCCAAAAGAAATAGAAGAACAATTTTTTAAAAGCACATTTCTGGTGATATAAAGAATAGCTTAGTGCTAGTGGGGAAATTTCACTTATACCAATATTAATAATTAAGTGCCACATCTCTCGAGGGAATAATATTTTGGAGTCCATTTTAGTTAGTATGTAGAAAGTTCTTAATGAATACAGTGGTAACTAATGCTGCAGAAGTTTATCTCATGTTGTTAAAAGAAGTAGTGGAGAAACTATCAGAGGCTCTGACTATCGTGGCTGTAGAAGTGGTGCCAAACAATGATGAATATTTTTAAAGGTGGGGGGGAATAGTAAGCAATGTATTACAGGCGGGTGTAGTTTAAATTTGCATGAGGGAAAATGATTTGCAAGGTGCAAGATCCCAATGGATCACCTGTTAAGGCCCTGAAAACTTGTGCCAACCAACTAGCGGGAGTATTCAAGGACATTTTCAACCTCTCACTGCTACGGGCAGAGGTTTAGATTAGATTAGATTAGATTATGAGGACACTCAGTCCTCGTTTATTGTCATTTAGAAATGCATGCATTAAAAAGTGATACAACGTTCCTCCAGAATGATATCACAAGACAAGACTAAAACTTACAAAAACCACATAATTATAACACTCAGTTACAACACTGCAAAGCAATCCCATAATTTGATAAAGAGCAGACCATGGGCACGGTAAAAAAATGTCTCAAAGTCCCGAGAGCCTCAACATTTCACGCAGATGGTAGAAGGGAGAAACTCTCCCTGCCGTGAACCTTCAAGCGCCGCAAACTTGCCGATGCAGCACCATTGGAAGCACCCGACCACAGCGGACTGAGTCCGTCCGAAAACTTTGAGCCTCCAACCAGCCCCTCCATCACAGCGTCTCCGAGCACCATCCTCTGCTGAGCGCTTTGACCCTGCCCCTGCTGCCGAGCAACAAGCAAAGCCAAGGACTCGGGGCCTTCTCCGCCAGAGATTCTGGACCACACAGTAGCAGCAGCAGTGAAGCAGGCATTTCAGAAGTTTCACCAGATGTTCCTCCGTGCTCTCACGTCTGTCTCCATCAAATCAGGATTGTGCACGGCATCCTACTTGACAAATAACAGACGTCACTACTGGAGTGGTCGCTGCGAGCTGCGTCACACCACCATCTTTTCCTCCTTCCTACTTGCTTCAAAAAGGCGACAATTATACCAGTGCCTACGAAGAACAATGTGGGCTGCCTTAATGACTATCACCCTGTAGCACTCACATCGACAGTGATGAAATGTTTTGAGAGGTTGGTCATGACTAGACTGAACTCCTGCCGCAGCAAGGACCTGGACCCATTGCAATTTGCCTATCGCCCCAATAGATCAACAGCAGACACAATCTCAATGGCTCTTCACACAGCTTTAGACCACCTGGACAATACAAACACCTATGTCAGGATGCTGTTCATTGACTATAGCTCAGCATTTAATACCATCATTCCCACGATCCTGATTGAGAAGTTGCAGAGCCTGGGCCTCTGTACCTCCCTCTGTAACTGGATCCTCGACTTCCCAACCAGAAGACCACAATCTGTGCGGATTGATGATAACACATTCTCCTCGCTGACGATCCACACAGGCGCACCTCAGGGGTGTGTGCTTAGCCCACTGCTCTACTGTTTATATACACATGACTGTGTGGCCAGGCATAGCTCAAATACCATCTATAAGTTTGCTGACGATGCAATCATTCTTGGTAGAGTCTCAGGTGGTGACGAGAAGGCGTACAGGAGTGAGATATGCCAACTAGTGGAGTGGTGCCGCAGCAACAACCTGGCACTCAACATCAGTAAGACGAAAGAGCTGATTGTGGACTTCAGGAAGGGTAAGATGAAGGAACACATATCAATCCTCATAGAGGGATCAGAAGTGGAGAGAGTGAGCAGCTTCAAGTTCCTGGATGACAAGATCTCTGAGGATCTAACCTGGTCCCAACATATTGCTGTAGTTATAAAGAAGGCAAGGTAGCGGCTATACTTTATTAGGAGTTTGAAGAGATTTGGCATGTCAACAAATACACTCAAAAACTTCTATAGTTGTAACGTTGAGAGCATTCTGACAGGCTGCATCACTGTTGGGTATGGAGGGGCTACTGCAGAGGATCGAAAGAAGCTGCAGAAGGTTGTAAATCTAATCAGCTCCATCTTGGGTACTAGCCTAAAAGTACCCAGGACATCTTTAGGGAGCGGTGTCTCAGAAAGGCAGCGTCCATTATTAAGGACCTCCAGCACCCAGGGCATGACCTTTTCTCAACGTTACCATCAGGTAGGAGGTACCGAAGCCTGAAGGCACACACTCAGCGATTCAGGAACAGTTTCCTTCCTCTGCCATCCGATTCCTAAATGGACATTGAAACCTTGGACACTACCTCATTTTTTTAAAAATATACAGTGTTTCTGTTTTTGTACGTTTTTAAATAATCTGTTCAATATACATAATTGATTTACTTGTTTATTTATTATTATTTTTTATTTTATTTATTATTATTATTAATTTTTTTCTCTGCTAGATTATGTACTGCATTGAACTGCTGCTGCTAAGTTAACAAATTTCACGTCACATGCTGGTGATAATAAACCTGATTCTGATTAGAGTCATTCTAGAGCACAGTATATACCTCAGTTTAGAAAAACACAGACGAATCAGGGAATTCAGCATGGATTTGTTAAGGGAAGACCACATCAAATGAACTTGATTGAATTCTTTGAAGAGGTATCAGTTGGATTGGATGAAGACAGTGGGTTGTTGTAGAAAAACTGTTGACAAGGTCACACTTGACAGGATGGTCATAAAAGTGGAAGTTCTTGAAACCCAAGGAAAAGCAACAGGGTGGTTCAGGTTCAGGAAGTAGAGGGTACTGGTAGATGTTCCAAGGCAGTTACTTAAAGTTTATAGGCTCTAAACCTGTAACAACCCGTAACAATGGACAATTTTTTTCTGACAGTGTTGCTTCCTCAGAAATATTTTTTGTTCATGATAGATTGCTTGAAGCTGAACAGATATTTAATTTCAGACTACTTGTATCATGTAGGAATTTGGAGAAACAAGAAATTAACTTGCTGAGTATTATGCATTTAATTACATTATGGTGCTGACACTTTGCAATAGCTCAACTAAGCTAAAATGTTTTGTTGATGAATTTTTGTTTGTACTTAGTGTCTGAGGCTTCTCATTTAGTGTCCAACAATAATCAGCCAGCATCGATGGATCCCAGTTGCCCTGATACCACTTCTCCATGACTGCAATGTCTTGGTGAACCCTTTCACCATGCACAATGCCAAGGTTTGCAGGGAAGATGTCTAAATGGGAATGCAGAAAATCAGTCTTCAGTGACATGTTGCACATCATGGCTTTTTATGCTTGAAGCATATTGTCAACCAGCTGCATGTAGTTTGATGCTCTGTAGTTGCCAAGAAAAATTTCAACATTGTCCTTGAATGCTTTCCATGTAATTTTCTCTGGTCCCAATAGAAGTTTTTCGTAATTGCCTGTCATTGATGACCTGTTTGATTTGTTGACCAACAAAAATGCTTCCTTTAATCTTGACATCAGTTATTCTGGGAAACATCTGTCTCAAATATTGAAATCCCTGACAGAAATTTACAGCCTTTCTAAAACTTGTCCTGCTATGCAGCATCCACCTTGCTCAAGCATGCCCAGGCATGCCCAGACAAGATAGAAAACTTTTCTGCTGGCATTGTGGGCAACATTTTAACTGAGTTGAATTATGAATTGAAATAACAAATATCAGTGATTTCAAAAATGTGCTGCACGATAGCGAAATTTTATGGTGATTTTCGTGATCAGCAGCCCAAAATCCACAAGACTCAGTTCAAGTCAAGTCATGTTTATCTTTTTGTGCACAAGTATAGTGAGGTACAGGTGAAATGAAAAACTTGCTTGCATTACAGATATGTTGGTACAGACACAAAGAACAGAAATTACACAATTTAAGGAGGAGAAAAAGACTGTATAAAACAAGACAACAATGCAAGAACAAAAAGCATACAGAGACAAGTACGTGGTAGCGTAAGAGCTGGTCCTTAGTGTTGCATTGCTGAGGTAGGATTAAGATTAAGCAGCTCAATTCAAGAATCTGACTTTCCTTGCTTTTTGTAGTAATAGTGATTGATTTAGATTAAAATATAAAGTATATGGTAAAGAAAGACTGCAGGAGTGTATAGATTGTATTGTCATAGAACATAGAACATAGAACATAAATGAGTACAGCATAGGAAGAGGCCCTTCTTCCCACAGTGTTGTACTGAACCAATTAAATTAGTAATCATGTCTATATTCTTCCATTTTCCTCATATTCATGTACCTATCTAAATGTCTCTTAAATGTCCCTAATGTAACTGTCTTTACCTCTACCCCAAGCAGCAAATGGACAGAAATGTTGCAGACACAGTTAGGCTACATCTTTAGTACTGATGATTTAGTACTGAGAGTATTAATTGGCAGTAATTAGTCAGTCTGAATGTAGACCATTACACCATAAGATATAGCAGCAGAATTAAGCCATTTTGGCCCATCAAGTCTGTTCCGCCATTTCATCAAAGCTGATCTGTTTTCCCTCTCTGTCCCAATCTCCTGCCTTTCCCCCTATCCCATCATGCCCCTGATCAATCAAGAATCTATCAACATCTGCCTTAAATATACAGAATGACTTGGCTGCGATAGCCGCCTACGGCAACGAATTCCACAGACCCACCACTCTCTGGTTAAAGAAATCCCTCTTCATATCCATTCTAAAAGGATGTCCCTCTATTTTAAGGCTATGTCCTCTGGTCCTAGGCTCTCCCACCACAGGAATCGTTCTCTCCACATACACTCTATCACAGCTTTTCAACATTCTATAGGTTTCAATTAGGTCACCCCTTATTCTTCTGAATTTTCAGTGAATACAGACTCTAAGCATCAAATGCTCTTCAATCTATTCAATCCTGGAGTCATTTTTGTGAACTTCCTTTGAATTCTCTCCAGTGTTAGTACAATCTTTCTAAGATAAAGGGTCCAAAACTGCTCACAATACTCCAAGTGAGGCTTCACCAGTGCTTTATAAAGCTTCACAATTACATCCTTGCTTTTATGTTCTAGTCCTCTTGAAATGAATGCTAACCTTTCTCACCACCAATTCAATCTGCAAACTAACCTTTAGAGTCCTGCACAAGGACTTCCAAATCCCTTTGCACCTCAGTTTTTTGTATTTTCTCTCCATTTAGAAAATAGTTTATCCTTTTATCTCTTCCACCAAAGAGTATGACTATACACTTTATGACACTGTATTCCTTCTGCCACTTCTTTGCCCATTCTCCCAATCTCTGTAAGTCCTTCTGTAGCCTCTCTACTTCTTGAAAACTACCTGCCCATCCACTCACCTTTGTATCATCCGTAATCTTTGCAACAAAGCCAACAATTCCTTTATCCAAGTCATTGACATATAATGTAAAAAAAATTGGCCCCAACACAGACCCCTGTGGAACACTACTAGTCACCAGCTGCCAACCAGAGAAGACTTCCTTTATTCCTTCTGGTTTTCCCTTACCAACCAGCCACTGCTTTATCTATGCTAGAATTTTGCCTGTAATACCATGAGCTCGTAGCTTGTTAAGTAGCCTCACATGTGGCACCTTGTCAAAGGCCTTCTGAAAATCCAAGTACACAACATCAACCGACTCTCCTTTGTCTATCTTGCTTGTTATTTCTTCAAATAATTCCAACAGATTTGTCAGCCAAGATTTTCCCTTGAGGAAACCATGCTGTTTACAGCCTATTTTATTATATGCATCCAAGTACTCTGAGCCCTCATCCTTAACAATTGACTCCAATATCTTCCTAACAACTGGTGACAGACTAACTGGCCTATAATTTCCTTTCTTTTGCCCCTCTCCCTTCTTGAAGAATGGAGTGACATTGGCAATCTTCTGGAACTATTCTGAATCTAGTCATTCTTGAAGGATCATTATTAATGCCTCTACAATCTCTTCAGCCACCAATTTCAGAGCGCTGAGCTGTACACCATCTGGTCCAGGTGACTTATCTACCTTCAGACCTTTCAGTTTCCCAAAATCCTTCTCTCTGGTAGTGGCAACTTCACACACTTCCGACCCCTGGCACTCTCAAACTTCCAGCATACTTTCCCAACACAGTTGCAGCACAGTGTGTTGACAACTGGTAGTGTCTTCCACAGTGAAGGCTGATGGAAAATATATATTCAATTCATTCACCATTTCCTCGTCCCCCAATTCTACCTCTCCAGCATCATTCTCCAGTGGTTCTATATCCACTCTTGCCTCTCTTTTAAACTGATGTATCTCAATGGCACTGAAGAGAAATCATAGGAAGAGCAAAGAGGGATCATCCGTTCATCACTTTCGTCTGAACATGGCTATAAATGCTTCAGTCTTCCTTAGCATTCTCATACTGGGTCCTGCCTTTGCTGAGTGTGAGGATGATTTTGGAGATTCCTCCTCCTGTTATCTGCCTTATTGTCCACCACCATTCCTGACTAGATGTGATAGGACTGCAGAGCTCTGATCTGATTTAATATTTATAAAATTGCTTACTTACTGTTTAGTAAGCACGTTGTCCTGTTTTACACTTTCACTAAGCTGGTACCTCATCACATTTGGGTATGGCTGGTTCAGTTCCCAGTATGTCACTCAATTGCTTTTGACCCTGCTTGACTATCTGGCGTGATAATAGATTAGGCTGAGGGATATGCCAGGCTATGAGGTTACGTCTTACAGTGATGTGCGTGATAGTCCACAGTACCTTGTGAATGTTCTTTCTAATCAGTCTGACCTGTTTTGGATTGCTCATGCCATCTCACATCCTCTTCAACAGCAAGTAGTTAGGAGATGATGTATTTGTAAGTATGGAGGTCACAAAATGGCTGAGCTAGTGCCAAGTTGATGTAATGCTCTGATCTGGCCCATTCTCTGCCTGATGCCAATAGATACTGGCCTCATGTACAATCGCTACTAGGAAGGTGTTTTCAGAATCAGAGAGAGATGTACTGTAGCATGGGAACAAGCCACTGAGCCTGCCACACCAGCCCATCTTATATTCATCGTGTATGAACCCACCTTAGTCTCCCTACATTCTTATCGAGACCCCCCCACCCCAAGATTCTACCCCTACCCCTTCAATTACAGTGGCTAATAATCATCCCAACCCCTCACAGTTTGGAAGTTGAGAGAAAAATCGAATGTTGGAAGGTTAGAAGTTTGTCTCCATTTCATCATCACCTCTTTTGATGCTTATGGGCTGGGTTACAGTGAGAGTTGGTGTTGAATGGACTATTTCTGGTTCTGTGAGCTGTTGGATATCAGTTACAGAGACTAATTGGTTAGATTAAATATTATTTAACAGACCTGTTTGGTTATGTTGAGTAGAACATTTTGATTTTGATGTGTTGGAGAATTTTCAAAAGCCGTTAGAATGATGAAAGTAATGTTTAATGCAGAACAGTGTAAAGGAACAAAGCTCCTGTAAACATTGACATCAGGGTCGGTGAAATAGACAAGTAATACTTAACACTGTGATCTAAAACGAGGCATCCAATAGCCATTCTTATCAATGGGCTAGCCTTTTTATTCTCTGTAAGTTCTGCAAATTCATAGTGAATATCAACCTCTCTCTCACCACAATTTTTACATGGAAGCAATGTGCAGTTATGAGCCTGACAGACAAAAATATATCATTTCCCCCCTACCATTGTGAGTAAGTAAATTCATGATATTAGGTTTCTCATAATCATTGGACTCTATAAAAAAGTAAGTGTTAGGTACACTCAGTGGCCACTTTATTAGTTATACCTGTACACCTGGTTGTTAGTGCAAATAGCTAATCAGCCAATCATGTGGCAGCAACTCAAGGCAGAAAAGCATATAGACATGATCAAGATGTTCAGCTGTTGTTCAGACCAAAACACCAGAATGGGGATGAAATGTGATCTAAGTGACTTTATCTGTGGAGTAACTGTTGGTACTAGATGGGAAACTGCTGATTTCCTGTGGTTTTCACTCACAACAGTTTACAGTTTACAGAGAATGATGTAAAAAACAAAAAAAAAAGATATACAGTGAGTGGCAGTTCTGCGGGCAAAAATGCCTTGTAAATGAGAGAGGTTAGACGAGATTGGCCAGTCTGGTTTAAGTAACGACACATTACAACAGTAGTGTGCAGGAGAGCCTCTCTGAACACACGTCAAGCCTTGAAGTCGATGGGCTACAGCAGTTGAAGACCATGAACAGACACTCAGTGATCACTTTGTTAAATACGGTAGTCGCTGAGTGTATATTCGCAGTTAAACAATGAGGCGATTTTAATGGTATATACAAGGAGTTCAGTGACTATGTAATTTTCACTAATAATAATGTTTACCTTTCTCCCAGATGAAAAAAAGCACCTGGCCTCTGAAGAATGTAAGCTAGCAAACTGATTAAATACTAAGCTGCCTAACAAAAATATAGGAAAAAAAATTCAAAGAATTCAGATTTAATTTTAGCTAACTTTTTTTGAGCTTGATTAGTCAGTGGGGTAGTGATTTTATTGCCTTTTATTGACTCATAAAATCAATCAGTCATTGTAAGGGACTTCTGCTGAATGTGAGTTTTACCTTTCCAGGATTCCATAATCCTGTTACATCGCTTGTTTCTGTAAGGATAGCCTTACTGCAGCACTATTAGGTGATTTTTGTAATAATTTCCCAATGGTTCATTGTTGGAAATCACCCATGCTATGTTAGTGATCACCAATATAGGTAAGTGGATAGGGATGGGGCGGAATTGTAAAGTCAAGTTGTCAAATAAGAAAATTGAACAGAATGAGTAAAATTAAAACAGAAATGTTGGAAATTTAAAATGGTGTTGAAAGTACTCGAGAGCAAGATCTTTACATTTATTCTTTGCATCGTTTAGGGGGCTTACCTTTCAGCACACATTGATTTGTTCAGATGCTGGCAGATTAAATGAATTATCTGCTTATGAATCAGAATCAGAATCTGGCTTATTATGTTGTGTTGTGAAATTTGTTAACTTACCAGCAACAGTACAATACAATATCAAAATGTAATATCGCAATGTAATATTGAAAGAAAAAAATAAGTAAACGAATTGCAGTAAATATATATGTATATTAAACAGATTAAAATAGCGCAAAACAGAAATAATAGATCAAAATAATCTGAAAGAGCTTTTCAGGGAATAACCTGTAAGCAAGTAACTGAGGCAATCATTCAGGGTTGAGTATTTCCCTGAAACAGCTGCGATGTCACAGCCAATATCAGATCCAGCAATGCCAGGGGAGATCTGCCACTGAGGCTGCAGTGTGAGAAAGGGGGTTGCTCTGATATCTGGTCACCAAATACTGACTGCCCATTGAGGCTTCCACATCTAGATACGTACAGTAAGTGCTCCAAATGTCCAAACCACCGCCTGCTATGGAAATACTGATGCCCTTGAAGGGAAGAGCCACAAAATGTGATAGATACAGCCCCAGTCCATCACACACAAGTCTTTCTCACCAATGAACTCATCCACAAGGAGTGCAGTCATAGGAAAGCAACATCCATTATCAAAGACCCCCACCATCCAGGTCATGCTCTCCTCTCACTGCTGCCGTCAGGAAGGAGGTACAGGAGCCTTTGATCCCACACTGCAAGGTTCAGGAACAGTTATAACCCCTCAACCATCAGGCTCTTGAATCAGAGTGGATAACTTCACTCTCCCAACACTGAACTGATTCCACAACTATTGGATTCATTTTCAAGGAGACTGAAACTCATGTTCTCAATATTATTTACTTATTTATTATTGTTATTTTGAATTTCTGTTTGAATTTGCACAACTTTTTCACATTGTTCAATTGTTTGTGCCCGTCTTTGTGTGTAGTTTTTACTGATTCTATTGTGTTTCTTTGTATCTTCTATGAATACCTGCAAGAAAATGAAATTCAGGGTAGTATATATATTTGCTTTGATAATAAACAGGCGTCCCCCGCTTTTCGAACGTTCGCTTTACGAAACCTCACTGTTACGAAAGACCTACATTAGCACCCTGTTTTTGCTTTCAGAAGGCGTTTTCACTGTTACGAGAAAAAAGCAGCCGCGATAAAAAATCAGCGCGTGATAAAAGGCAGCGCGCACCCCGAGCAGCTGCTCTCCCCGGATTCTGAACTGTATTCTCGCCGGCATTGCTTAAATACGTGCCTGTGAGCAGCCGTTTGCAAGATGAGTTCTAAGGTATTGGAAAGCCTGAAAGAGCTCGTAAGGGTGTTGCACTTAGCGTAAAACTAGACATAATTAAGCGTTTCGATCATGATGAACGAAGTAAGGACAAAGTGAGTTTGGCTTGTGGAAGCCGATGAACTGATGTTGAAGAGGTTTTGGCATCCCATGACCAAGAACTGACAGATGAAGAGCTGATACAATTGGAAGAAAAAAGGATAACGATCAAAACCGAATGAGTAATGATAAAGTACGACTTGAATTTTGAAAGGGTACGTCGGTTTAAGAGATATTTGCAGGATGGTATGAGTGCTTACAAAGAACTATGTGATAGAAAAATGCGCGAGGCTCAGCAGTCAAGCAAGCCTTCCACATGAGCCACAGCAGACGACGAACCTCGACCTTCGACATTAAGGCGGGCAGAGATAGGAGAAGATGAGCTGCCTGCTCTAATGGAAACAGGCGACAAGATGACACCACAGTGTCCCACCACCCCAACCCCCAGGCCACGGACAGATACCGATTCGTAGAGAATGCAACGGTAGCCGGGAGGCACACAGCACATCTTTAAGAAAAAAGCCGAAATAAATGTGCTAATTAATTAGGTGCCACCAACACATAATTGTCGGCCCAGATCAGAGACGACGCAATTGGAAATCGGCACTGATCTGGGCCGACAATTACGTGTCGGGCGGCACCTAATTAATTTGCTTGTTTATTTCGGCTTTTTTCTTAAAGATATGCTGTGTGCCTCTCGGCTACTGCTGCATTCCTGCATGCTTCACGGCAATGTATCGCTCGGCGGCCTGGAGGGTGGGGGCCACTGCATCACCCAACCTGCGACGACTCAGTCTAACACACCATCATCAGTGTGCTCGGCGCTGTCTTCCCGATTCCGGTAAGTGATACTACACTGTACATACATTATTTCTGCTTTATATTGGTTGTGTATTTTTACGTGTTATTTGGTATGATTTGGCAGCTTCATAGCTTAAAGGTTACTGGAGAGAGTGTCCTTGCTAACAGCGCTTGCGTGAGATTTTCGCTGCGGAGGACAGTTCAGTAATGGTTGTGGAAAAGTATTTCTACTTTATGTAGGCTGTGTATTTATCATATCATTCCTGCTTTTACTATATGTTACTGTTATTTTAGGTTTTATGCGTTATTTGGCATGATTTGGTAGGTTATTTTTGAGTCTGCGAACACTCACAAAATTTTCCTATATAAATAAATGGTAATTGCTTCTTCACTTTACGACATTTCGGCTTACGAACCGTTTCAAAGGAACACTCTACCTTCGGATGGCGGGGGAAACCTGAATTTACTTTGAACTTCAAAATGTGAGAATGAGGGATGGAATTTCCTTCCTGTTCACCTGTTTCCAAACTTCTAGAAGAGGATGCTTGTTCCTTTAAGACTTTGGTCTATTTCCTTTATTTTATTTATTCATTGAGATACAACACGGAATCGGCTCTTCCAGCCACTTGAGCTGTGCCACCCAGCAATCCCCCAATTTTAACCTTATTCTAATCATGGGACAATTGACAATGACCAGTTAGCCTACCAGCTGGTACATCTTTGGACTGTGAAAAGAAGCTGGAGCACCTAAAGGAAACCCACGTGGTCATGGAGAGAACGTACAAATTCCTTACAGGCAGTGGCGGGAATTGATCCTGGGTTGTTATTCATTCCCGTTTGTAAGAATCTTTAGAACTATTGCCAATATTATTGACCTAAAATTCTATGTATTTTTCCTGTTAATCTTTGTTTCCAAACTGTGCTTTGCAAACTTTAGATGTTGTCTTCCCCAATCAATCAATATCAAGTTAAATTTGGAAATATATAGCTCTCTGATTGTAGTGATAATTTTCAACATGTATGTTCAAGTTGGAGTGAAAGACGTCTGCAGGCATTTCCTGGTGTGCTAATAAGTTGCCTGAAGTCTTACTTGACTCTGTAGTTGTGTTTTTCAACCATATTTACCAATTCAGATTGATCACTGGTGATGTGTACTCTGAGCCAATGCTCATCATTAGTCATTAATCATTAGTTATTAGCCATATAGGTTTCTTGTTCTTTTGAAAATAGGGATCAGAATCATAGAACTATACAAGACAGAAAACAAGCCCTTTGGCCGAACTTCTCCATGGCAACCAGGGTCCCTAACTGAGATAATTCTATTTTGCTTGCATTTAGCTCATATTCCTCTGAAGTGTAATTATAGCATACATATTTAAATTTGTAATATTATGACCCTTCTCAGTATATATTTTGACCTTCTGTGAAAGAAGTTTGTAATTGCCTTTTTTAAACAATGCTAATACTAAAACGATACCATTGTGTGAGCTACTTTCTAGATATGGCTTACTGATTCCAATTATCCGTCTATCTAAGCAACATGCACAACATGCTGGAGGAACTCAGCAGGTCGGGCAGCATCCGTGGAAACGAACAGTCAATGTTTCGGGCCGAGACCCACGTTGACTGTTCGTTTCCACGGATGCTGCCCGACCTGCTGAGTTCCTCCAGCGTGTTGTGCATGTTGCTTTGACCCCAGCATCTGCAGACTATTTTGTGTTTACGATCTGTCTATCTAAACCTTTTGTTCATTTTTACTGATGTGAGTTATGTTTTGTTTTTCATTAATATATACAAATCTTTTGAGTTGGTTTGCAACACACCTTGTAAAAGCACAAAGATTCAAAAGTTTGTTTATTATCAAAGTATACAACTCTGAAATGTGTCTTCCCTGGGTAGCCGTGAAACCAAGAAAGGAAAGAAAATCAAGGCAGCAAGATCATCAATCCCCAATCCCCGCACAAAAAGTGAACAAAAACCTAACAGACCCATAAACCCCCCAAATCCCCCTCCCTGCACAAAAAAACGAGAAAGATGGGGTGAAAAGCACAGAATCCCAAAAAACTGTAAGACCAAAAAAAAAAGCGTATAGTCCAAGTCCAAGTCCAAAACACAGAAAATCTGAGCTACGTTCTCCAGACAGGCTCTCCTCTCTCAGGTAGCATAGCAGAGTAATTCTCAGCGATCAAAAGGCAGGTAGCCGGTGCTCATCTTCCGCATTCGCCTTGATGTTTCAACCTTCCTTGTCGCTTTAATCGGCGCACAGTGGAAGCTTTAATCAGCGAAATGAAGTCAATCAATGGCTTGAGCCTCGTCCCAGAGCCTGCCCACTATGAGGTTTGAGCACACTGCCTCTGCCTCCCAAAATCCACTCAGAGACTGCAGAGTGCTGAAGCACTCAAATAATCTCCAAACTTCCGTATTTGCCGTGATGTTTCAATCTCTCGTCACTTTAATTGGCACGCAATGGAAGCTTTAGTTGGCAAAGTGGAGTTGAATGTTGGCTCACGCCCCATCCCGCAGCCTGCCCATGCTCACCGCCTCTGCCTCCCGGAATCCTCTCAGACGCTGCAGAGCGCTGGAACACCCAAACGATCTCCAAATACCAAATCACAGCCTCCAACAGTATCAGAACCACATCCAAGGTGGAAAACAAATGTAAAAGACATAAAAGAAGTGAAATATATGGTTTCATGATCTCTCCAGAAGATGTTGACTGAAGGAGCAATGTACGTAGGTGCCATCTTTACCGGAAGTCAGGTGACCAGAAATGTTCAATTGTTTCTGTACTTCCAGAAGTTTATATGTAGCTCTATGTCAGCTTTTCCTATTTGGATCATTGATTCATTTATTTAGGAGTACAAGCCATAATTCTTGGATAACCGATGGCCATGTGGGATGTGGAAGCTTAGTAGAAGTATCAATCAGGCAATTAAATCCATATATCTTCCCAGGAATCAGATCTGCTGTCTCTTCCCTTCTTTAGAGAGTGGGGTATTGAAATATTCTGTGCTATTCTTTGTCCTCCTCCCTGAAAAATGGCCGTTCACATAACTGCCTGGATTACTGGTGGTTATATATGTAACTGTTGGAATTTTAAAGAGACTTGATATATTTATGCAAACGTACCTGGACAAGGAAGTCCTGAATGTCCAGGGGGGGTCAATTTTCTAATCTTGATGCTGCATTGGACCCCTCTTTCAGTCTAGCAGCAGGGGGTCATCTTGCTCTATATCCTAAGCAACTCTCTCTGGACATTTGCCAACTAGTGGCAGTCCTTCGGATTTGAGGAAGACACTAACTGAGATGAATCTCACAACAGAAACCTGTGCGTGGTGGTGTTTTAAGTGGAACAGCCGTTGCACAGGGGCAATCCCACCCTCTCGGCAGAAGAGACGTTGATCCAGTGGCATGGACAACCGTTACGGCTGGAGGCGTCTCCTGCTGCAGTGGATGACCAGGATGTCTAAGTGTCTTGTCGTGCTCTTAGCGCTCCACAACGCCTGCTGGACCTGCCTATTGACTGTTGGACCATTAATTGGTCTCCTCCGCTCAATCTGCCAGGGTCAGATTTCACACGCTGGGACAGACAGATCCCCGACCTCACCAAGGGTTGAAGACCCATCGGCTACTTGGTTTGGTCTGTCTGCCGAGACGGTTTACCGGGGTGTGGCCGCTGCGCGTGTTACAGCTACTTGGAGCCACAGGTGAGAGTTGAGCGCCAGGTGGGGATCAAAGGAGGACAAGATGCCCTGAAAAGGGCATGGCAGGCCCCCCCCACCAGAGGTGCTACCCCTCCCTAGACACCCCATTCACCCCAACTAATTGCCAACTAATAAGTGTACAAGTTGAGAATACAGTGCCCACTATTGAGAACATCTACCATAAACACTGCCTGGGCAGGGCGAAAAGCATTATCAAGGATGCATCTCACCCTAACCATGAACTTTTTACTCTCCTCCCATCCGGTAGGTACTACAGGAGCCTCCGCTCCCGCACCAGCAGGCACAGGAAGAGCTTCTTCTCGGAGGCTGTGACCCTGCTGAATCTCACATCACAGCGCCAAGCAGTATTGCACCCATATTGTACTGCCTCAGTACTTTTATATTTGTGTGCTGTAGCACTTACTTTTTATTCACAGTTATTTTGTAACTAACACTGTTCTTTGCATTGGCTTTGTATCTGTACTCAGCACAATGCCAATAAAGTTGAATCTAATCTAATCTAATCTAATCTAATACAAATAACAAAAGATAATAAGAATTAGAGGTTTATTTTTCTGTAGGGCACATGCAATACTGTTATAGACCAATGAGCAATTGAAATGGTAAATTGACCATTGGTAAGATTTCAAACGTATTTAATGTGGTTGAAACAATGTGAGAGCATGTATGAAACTGGTAGTTGCTGACAGATCTAGGGCGATATTAAGAATGAAATAATTGCACAAGGAATGAAAGAAAGCACAGAATAAATCATGAGTAAAATGATAAAAAGATAGAGGAACAATTAGTAAAGTTGCCCATACAGCAAAGTCCACAAGATTTGGGAGAACAGAACCACATGATAATGAACCATAGATGAGCCTGAGCCTAATCACAAGACAATTTATAATGACCAATTAACCTGGTACATCTTTGGATTCTGGGAGGAAAGTGGAACACCCAGAAGAAAGCCAGTGATCACGGGGAAAACATACAAACTCCTTACAGGCAGCAGTAGGGATTGAACCCAGGTTGCTGGTACTGTGAAGTGTTGTGCTGCCATGGAAAGCTCTGGAGAAGCAGAACATAAAATCACTTTGCTCAAAGTACCCAGCTTCTCACTTACACTTCAGGCTAGTACCTACCTGGTCCAGGTAAATCTCTGGTCCTTGATAGGTGCAGGCTGTCCACAGCGGAGAATTCAACCACTGACCAGCCTGAGAGGATGAAGGACGTATGGCTTTCTTGCTTTTACTGATCAGACTTTTGCAGCACAATACATTGTTTTATTTGATTGCATGTTTTATTACTGATACGTGTGCTGATTAATTATGCAGCCTTTAAGAGAACCTAACCACTGGAGCTTAAGTTGGTGCGAATTGCCAGAAGCATTGAGTGGGGACTTATTAATTCAAGAGTTCTTGTTCTTTGAAACTAGGGTGTACTAAAATGTAGAAGGGGGTATTTTTAACCTAATTGCTCAAAGGAATTCAATGACAGCTCTGCATGTGTGTGGTTAAATCATATGAAGGGTGAGTAATGGTAATGACTGGGCTGAGTAGCTTCACTGATGGAGTCGTGATCCACTCTACAGGTTTGAATTTACTTACGATGGGGAAGCTAACCTTTAGACCATGGCTGTCAGAACATGCCCATCAGTCCCGTTTCCCCACTTATTTCCATGTTATGTATTCTCTCACTCACCCCGCCACACCTGGGGTAAGTAACCTAACAACCAGTCTTTTCTTGGGATGTGGGAGGGAACGGGGAGAATTTGCTATCTGTAGCATTGCAGGTTTGAACCTCACTGGAGCGACGAGACAGTGGTGTTACCTGCAGAGCTGACTGAACAGTGTCTATCCCAATAATAGCTTAGCACTCATGAATCGGGTTACTTCGCAGATCCCGTTTACTCCACTGGTGTAAAAGGACATGGAATTTGCAAAAATAGAGTTAGAGAGTTACTCAGCGGTAAAGCACACCCTTTGGCCCAATTCGTCCATGCTGAGCTTTATATAAGACATCTATTCAGTGAACACACCATTTTTAATTTGCAATGGTTGACGGCAGCTTCCTCCCCGCTGCCATTGGATTCTTGAACCGAACTGAAACACCCTAACACCACCTTAGATTAAAGTTTTTTTTCTCTCTCTCAATCTTGCACGTGTATCAATAGGTTTGTTTTGTTTATTGTGCACATGTGTAAGTTATATCTAACGTACATTAATTTAAGTTTATGTTACCTTATGTTTGTCCTCATCTTGTAATGTATTTTGCTGCTGCAAAAGCCTAATATTCATGGCATTTATACCCTGGACATATACGTATGCTTATGACAACACTAAACTTGACTTGCTGAAATTACAGCAGGGAAAGGGTCAGAGAATCAGATCTTCAACGTTGGAGTTCTCCTTCCTGTCCTGTAAGAGCTCTGCTGGAAATACAGGAATACTGAGTCTGTTCTGAAGAATAAGTATAAATCCAACAAGCTCAGGAGGAAATCTGCTGTGTATTGGGCAAAAACAACAAATGAAAATACCAACATTGCCAGATTTGGCAGATGCAAAATGATGTGAATGCTTCATTCTTAAATTGTGACACTGGTAAAATTCTGACGCACTGACAGGCATTTTAACATCACTGTTGCCAGAAGCAGTGTAAATATGTTACTGGTTTCTGTTTTTTTTTGACTATTCAAATGTTTTATCAAAGATTCAAATATTCAAAGTACATTTATTATCGAAGTATGTAGGCAGAACACAAGCCTGAGATTCGTCTTCCCCACAGACAGCCATGAAATGAAGAAAACCATGGAAGCCATTCAAAGAAAAAAACATCAAAATGGGTCAATTAATTGGAATGCCTACCCATTAATTTCCCCTTTCTTTCTGTTATGTTACATTGTCCTTTTGCATTATGTCACATATGAAGTATGTGTCTGTGAAAGTCTAATGAAGAGACTAAAATTTCCCATACTCTCGAGACAAGGAGCAGCAGTGTTGGGACAGAGCAAGCCAGGAAAAGAGAACAATTGATGTTTCAGGCCGAAACCCTTCAGCAGACACTTACAATTCCCTGCATGAAACAACTTACCTCCTACCATTTGCTTTAAATTCCCCCCATCCACCTTAAAGCTGTGCCCTCTAATATTTGACATTTTCACCTTGGGAGAAAGATTGTCTACCCTATATATGCCTCTCATAATTCTCTATACTTTCATCAAGTCTCCTGTCAGGTTCTAATGTTCCAGATGAAACAGAAGACTGTCACGCACCCAATGTCCAGAGGGAAAAAAACAAATTGTGCTAACAATAAAAGTGAACATATAGCATTCAGAACTGAAGTTCATGATTCAGAAGCCCATTAGTTGTAGGCCACAGCGTCAGTTTAGTTCAGATGAGTAAATCTCGCGGAGTAGCGATCTGAACTGGTTTGTCCCTTGCCTCTGGCCCTGACACCTTGACTTTTCAATCTGGCCTGGTGGGTAAATCGTCCGAGCCTCAGGTTGTTCTTTTCTTCTAGAACCAGGCACGACCGCATCGATACACTCTTGGGTCCATCACCTTGATTTGGCCCACACCCGACCTTTCCAATTCAGCTTGGTGCTTTAATTGGTCAAACCTGAGGCTTTTCCTCGCACTTAGGCCTGGGCTCTGCCTTGACTCTGCCTCGCCTCTGCTCACCTCACCATATTCTGCCGCATTGGATTGCCTGCAAGTCTGCTCCAGTAATGGCCATACATCTGCTCATTCCCCTCTCTCTGGCCTGGACCATGCCACACTGCAACCTTCGAGACCGCAGTTCACACCAGAAAAATGCCAGGTATTACAGGCGGTTCAAAGACAGGGAAATTACAAGCTATAGTTTGCAGTGATTGTTTACCAGAAAAAGTGTGATTAATCAAGTATTTAGTTATTTTCTTTGTTTTATTTGCCACCAGTAGGTAATCGCTGAGTTTCACCAGCGCCATCTTAAACCGGATATCTTGTTTTACAAAGCAACACCCTGATGAATCTCCATAACAACACAGAATATTTCAAATGTGGCTTAACCTAACGTTTATACAGCTGCAACATGACTTCCCAAATGTTAAACTCAGCACCCTGACTGATGAAGAAATGCACTCTATCTGACTGTGTTGCAACTGTCAGAAGGCTGTGGACTTGCACCCCAAGAGCCCTCTGTACATCAGTGCTCCTCAGGGTCCTGCCATTTACTTTATACTTTTGTTTTAAATTTGATCTCCCGAAGTGCACTACTTTGCACTCGTCTGGTGTAAAGTCCATTTGCCATTTCTCTGCCCACATCTCCAAATGGTCCTTATCCTTCTGAATCTTTTGACAAACTTCCTCACTATCCACAACTCCGCCATATTTTGGCAGCTCTGCTTTTTTTGCGGCTCCAGATTCCAGCATCGACAGTCCCTTATATTTCCAGTGTTGAAGAGTTACTGGGATCTTGCACTTTGAATGATCTTGCAAATTCTGTCTGACAAGGAAAACATGTTAGCCTTTTATAGGCACCCTTGGTGAACTTCATTATCCAACGTAAGATGTTTCTTAACTTACAACAGCATCTGGAATGCACCAGCTGTATAATATTCATTCTTCGGCCTTACGCTACCTTAAGATTCTATTTCTGGCTGCAATATTTGCTGATTTCAGTCACGTCATCTTTAGTGGGGTAGTGGTGGTATAATTTGTCTGTCAGTCATCCTTGACCAAGCTGTTTCACCGCGAACATGATCTGTTATGAGTCAACATGATGCTTTCAGATCAGGTCATGCTAGCACATACCTCCGCCACGCTGCTCAGGTGTGTTTCTGGGGTGCAGGGGTTAGCGACTTATGCCTGTTCTCTGAGCGGCAGTGAACAATCTGATTGGCCTATCAGAGTTCTCTTTGGGAACTGGTGGACTTGATCAGCATTTCTGATCTGGCTATCGTTCACGATTGCACTTATTTAAAAAAAACCTTTGTTCATGAAAGCCCAGTCTGAAAACTGTTCACTGAACATCTTCTGCAGGAATGGCCTCTTGCAGTCAGCTCTGAGAGTCACAGAGTACTACAGTATAGAAGCAGGCTCTTCAGCCCATCTTATCCACGATGCCCGTTTAAGATCATCCATTTTCCCCCACTTTGCCCATAGCTGCCTCTTAGTGTGGCCCTTCATCACAGCCAATCCTGTAACAGGCCAACAGGCTCACTAATATCTGAAAGTGATTGGTTGGTGCAGAGGTCTTTATTTCAGCACCCTGCACATCACTGTCTGTGGTCTACTGAGTGCTGAACAGTTACAGGGGGCACTTAATACACAAGGAAATGCAGCCAAGGCCAGGAACTATAAACCAATAACTGAAGTATACAGCTTTGACTATAGCTTTAAATAGCTTGGTCGTCTATCATAGAACATAGAAAATAGAACAATATGCACAGGAATGGGTCCTTTAGCCCATGGCGTTATGCACAACTAATTATGCTGGTACTTAAGTGCCTACCTAAACAAATCATTTCTGTCTATACAGCGACCATGTCTCTTCTTTCTCTGCTCATTTGTACACCTATGAAAGAACTCATGAATACCTCTATTTATGAGTACAGAAGCCTAAAGGCATACATCCAGTGAATCAGGAACAGCTCCATCCTCTCTGCCATTCGATTTCTAAATGGACATTGAACCCATGAATATTACCTCACTAGTTTTTTATTTCTGTTTTTTTATACTACTTATTTTAACTTAACACGTTTCACAACATATGCATGTGATATTAAATTTGATTCTGATTCTGATTATGTACCCATTTCCACCACCACTCCTGGTACCCACCATTCTCTGTGTGAAAAACTTGCCCTAAATACAGTATACTCCTTTAAACATAGCGTCTCTCACCTCACATTCATGTTCTTGAGTATTTGACATTTTGATTCTGCAAAAAAAAAGATACCAGCTGCCTACTCTGTCTGTGCCTGGCATAATGTTATAAACATGGGTCCAGCACATGTGCATTATGAAGAAAGAACAGTAGCACCTCTACTTTCTTAGAAGTTTGTGAAGGTTCCGCATGTCATTTAAAACTTCGACAACTTTCTATAGAAGTGTGGTGGAGAGTATATTGACTGGTTACATCATGGCCTGGTATGGAAACACCAATGCCTTTTGTATGTAAAAGTCTACAAAAGTAGTGTATATAGCTCAGTCAATCATGGGTAAAAGCCTCCCACCCAATGAGCACATCTATAGGGAGCGCTGTTCCAGGAAAGCAGCCTTCATCGAGAACCCCACTATCCAGGCCATGCTCTCTTCTCACTGCTGCCATAAAGAAGAATGTACAGGAGCCTTGGGACTCACACCACCAGGTTCAGGAACAGTTAATACCCCTCAACCATCCGGCTCTTGAACCCGAGGGGATAACTTCACTCAATTTCACTCGCCCCATCACTGAATTGTTTCCACAACCTATGGACTCACTTTCAAGGACTCTTCATCTCATAATCTGGATATAGGAAGTACAGAAGCCTGAAGGCACACATTCAGTGATTCAGGAACAGCTTCTTCCCCTCTGCCATCCGATTCCTAAATCGACATTGAATCTTTGGACACTACCTCACTTTCTTTTTAATATACAGTATTTCTGGTTTTGCACTTCTTAAAATCTATTCAACGTACGTGATTGATTGACTTGTTTACTTATCATTATTATTTTTTTTCTCTGCTAGATTATTTATTTTTTATCTTTCTTTTTGTATTTGCACAATTGTTTTGTTTTGCATATTGGTTGTTGTCCATCCTGTTGCCTGCGGTCTTTCATTGACTCGATTGTGTTTCTTGTATTTACTGTAATTGCCCTTAAGAAAATAAATCCCAGGGTTGTACATGGTGACATGTATGCACTTTGATAATAAATTTACTTTGAACTTTGCCTCTAATCACTCCTTCAATACCAAAGCTTTGGACATGGTGTAGGTTGAAACATGGAGCTCCAAATTGGCACACTGCCTGGCATTATGATTGTGTCTGCCACACAATTCCATTCAGGGGTCATGGTTTGCATACCTATGCATCTTGATAATTGAAATTACTATTGTCCCCTGTGCACTTTAGATATCAGTTACAGACACTGATTGATTAGACTAAACATTAATCAAGGAACAAGTTGCGGTTAGATTCAGTTGGAACATTATGGTTTTTAAGTGTTGGAGATATTTCAAAGCGAATAACAAAATGAGACCCGTGGTTAATGCAAGATAGCGATAAGTTACTGTCGAGTAGCAGAACTGCTATAAACAGAAGAAAGGATGAAAGTAAAGGCAGAGATACAAAGTACTTAACACCGTGAGCTGAAATGGAGGGTCTGCTGTTCATGATAGCCAGTGGGCTATTGTTGTCCTTTGCAAACTCTGGAGGGTCAATAACCTTTGATACAGAATTTGTGCACCTTTGTGGTCAGCATTATCTGAAGAAGTGGCTTTTTATTTGTAAGGGCATTAACCAAACAATTCCTTCTCCTCTCCAGTTTGGTGAGTTTTGAAATCACTACTATAAGTTTGAATTCGGACACAGCAACTTGTTCCATAGCTCAGTGGTTACTGCATTGGTCTTATAAACCAGTGGTTGTGAGTTTGATCCTCACTGGGGCCTCTTGAATTTTGTGAGTGGTATGGTAGCGTAGAAGCTAGCACAACACTTTATAGCATCAGCTGTAAGATTGGGGTTCAATCCCCATTGCTGTCTGTAAGGAGTTTTTACATCTCCCCCGTGGCCACATGGGTTTCCTCCAGGTGCTCTGGTATCTTCCCACAATCCAAAGATATATAATTAGGGTTGTGGGCATGCTATGTTGGTGCTGAAAGTGTGGTATCGCTTGTGGCCTACTCAGCCTAACCCTCGTTGATTTGTTTTTGCCACAAATGAAACAGTTCTCTCCATATTTTGATGTATGTGTGACAAATGAAGCAAATTTTTGAAAGCTTCTGATTGGTAACAAGGTATGTAAGTGTATTAACAATTAAATTCTGAGGCGTTATAGCAGGAGAGTGCAGTGGTGTAGCTAGTCGAGTCACTGCCTCACAACTCCAAAGACCCAGGTTCAAAGGTACTGTCCGTGTGGAGTTCGTACATTCTCCCTGTGACAACATGGGTTTCCTTCAACTTCTGAAAGATGTCGTTTATTAGGTTTATTGGCCACTGTAGATTATAGGTGACTGAAAAAATCTAGTGGTTGAGGATAGTTAATGAGATATGGAAAGAATAAAAAAATTAGGATTAATGTAGGTTTACTCTAAATGGGTAATAATGATCATTGTGGGTTGAAAGGCTTGTTAACAATCTATATGTCTCCATGATATGAGGAAAACCATGATCATGTTAGCTAAAAGATTGAAATGCAAAATATAATAAGTACCCTTGGACCAGATAATTCCTTTGGTGTTTAACTTTCATTGAGCTTGTGGTTAGTCGACGAGGCAGAATTGGTCCAGAAAGCTTAGAACAGGGAGTTAAATCAATCAGTCTGCCGTTGCGAGTGACTGATGTTGAACTTGGTATCAAACCCTTCTTTGATGGGTATCGCAATCCTGCTGCCTCCCCTGGTTTTGTAAGGGCAGCTCTACAACAAAACTATTGGGTGTTTCTGTCAGAATTTCCAAGCAGCTAATTACTGGAAGTCAGATTAGTAATCACTAATTTAGGGAAATAGTGATGGGTGGAATTATGATATCAGATTGCAGAATGAGAGAGAGAACTGAGTAAATAAAATTGCAGTATTGAAATTACCCAGAGAATATATTAAATGTTTTACAATTTTTCCTGATATAGTTCAGGGCTTGTCTTCAAGCACAAGTGTTGTTTGTTGAGATTTGGGTAGGTGAGATGAGTTAGAATTAACACTCAAGGAACCAATTGATCTGTAATCTGCAATCAAAGTGTACAGAATTTAACTGAGGGCTGGAATTTTCCCTGGGGCAGTTCCAATATTATGGTCAATATTATATGGAGAAACCTAAGGAAAGATCTGGAATTGCAGCAGGGAAGCCAAAGTTTGTCTGAGGAAATTCCTAGACGACTATCAGATGTTGAGGCTTCAACATCTGGATATGTGCAACAAATATTCCAGTAACAGGATCGTGGGATGGAATTTCAATCCTGTTTGTTTATTATCAAATTACTAATGGTCCACTGAGACAGGAGTTGTCGGTCAGTGATCTTCCCCGCTGATGGGAATGTTTTTAAGTTATTCTCAGTTTTAGTTGACTTAACACATACATTTTGATGATTTTCTTATCTAATTACTCATTTTAATCTGTACAATCTAAGATAATGAAAGCTACAGTACTAAATAGACACAAATGATCAATACTCATTAATTTACACTATAATGTTAAAAAGGGGATCAACCGTATTATCATCAAGGGAGGTCAAGTTTTGGGTTGTTATTTCTCAGTTCTACTTGTTAACTTTTCAAACTGCTTTAAATTTCACATGTGATAGTGTTGGAGAGGGGTTAGAGGAGATTCACCAGGATGCTATCGTAGAAGATATTTCTTTGTTAACTTCTTTCTATAAACTCAGGATTTATTACTGTTGCTGAGCCACAATATCATTGGTCAGGTGTAGATAATCTAATCATCTACACCTAAATATGCTAAATTATAGACAAAGGTGTCAAACTGATGACAGACAAATCATAGTTCTGAGGGTTTATCTTTTGATTCCTTTTAGCAAAAGTAAATAGGCACCTGATTGGTTATTGGTCATTTTTTAACAAAACCTAACAGTGAAATGCCCTCCGTTGTTTGAACTGCAATTCAGACATAAGTTTACAAATCTCCATATGAATAAGAAAATATTAATTTTCTTATATTCAGAGACATTTAAGTTCTCTTGAAATAAATATTGTTAATTACAGTTAATCAAAATAGGTTCATTTTAGAAATAATTGCTAAGCTGATGTATAATAATTAAAGATATTCTCCAGTCTCAGATCGAGGATGTTCATTCATGAGAATGGGAAATATGATTGTCAGCCAGCTCTGACTTGCTGTGGATTCTGAATGGGAATTCCCTTCTGAAATATGGTAAACCCCTGCATGCCTGTGTTCTGTTGTTGGACTCTCTATGGAGTCCAGAGGTGGAGAGGCAAACCCATTAAGCAAATCTGGAAAGTAATTTGGTTATGTGTGAGCCTGGGATTAATTGTGTGGGAACTGCTGAATGTTGTTTTGTTCCCTTTGGAACCGATGGTTGGAGCCCATGCAATTTGGCCCAGTTTAGGAGCATTGAATACAGCAGTAGGGAAGTAATGCTTTAACTTTCTAAAACTTTTCTCAGACACCATCTGGAGTGCTGTTTGCAGTTTTAGTCATCAAAGTTCAGGAAAGATGTGATAGCACTGGAGCTGGGGGCAGAGGAGATTCACCAGATGTTATTTGGGATGGACCAGTTCAATTATGAGCAGAGATTGGAGAGGCTGGGTCTGTTCTCCCTGGAACAGAGGAGGTTAAGAGGTGATATGGCTGAAGTATATAAAATTATGAAGGGCATAGATACAGCAGACTGCAAAAAACTTCCCAATATCAAACATAGGTAAAAGTAGAGGACATAGATTTAGCGTAAGGGGGAAAAGATCTGAAGGAGATACAAGGGAATATTGGAGACCTTCTTCACCCAGAGAGTGTTGACTATCTGGAATACACCACCAGAGAGTATAGTTGAAACTGGGTCTGTGAGAGCATTTGAATCATGAGACACTGAGAGCAATGAGTACTTGAATCCTTAGACATGGAGGGTGATGGATCAAGTGTTAGGTGATGAGATTAGTGTGGAAGGATGTCACTGACCAGTGTGGATGAATTGGGCCAAATAGCTTGTTTCCATGTTATAAGATTCTATGAATCCATTAATGATTCACCAAGAAAGATGTGCTTGTGGTGAATGCATGTTGCTAGCCACTCGGTTAGACCTCCTAGATTGGTTTAACTGTCAAGGGGAGAGTTTCTTTAGGTCCTGGTAAGTCGTGCCATTTGTAACCAGGAGGTCCTTGGGTACAAAAAGCTGCCATCACCATTATGGAGGTGACTTTATCCAGGAAGTTTCTGCTGGAAGCTCCTCATCAGATATGTGTAGCCCTGCAAATGGGGAGACAGGGAGCACATGCAGCTGGTGTAAGGAAGTGATGGGTCCACTAGTGTGTGTGTACCTGAGGGGACGTCTGATTCTGTTTCATGAAGCATTAGCACCAACATTAGGAAAAACACTGTAATAACATTAGGAGCAGAACTGCCACTCTCATTCAATGAGATCTTGGCTGATCATGAAGTTCCATTCCATTTTCCTGCATTATCTCATAAACCATGATTCCTTTAATATTTAGAAAGCTTTGGATCATAGTCCTAATGCAGAGCCTCGACCCAAAACATTGACATTTCCCATCCTCCCACAGATCCCGCTTGACCCATCAGGTTTCTTTCCCATGAGTTGTGTTTTTCATCAGAAATCTATTGATGCCTATTGTGAATAAATTCAACGATTGAACATGCTGGATAGAGAATTCCAAGTATTTGCCATCCATCCCTTAAGAAAAGAGACTTCTCCTCTTCTCAGCCCCAAATACCTTACTCTTTATCCTGATACAGTGACCCTGATCCCACCCTCACTGCCTCCAGCCTATTCAACCCTGTAAGAAATGCGTACATGTCATTGAAATTACAAGGGGTGATTAATAAGTTCGTGACCTAAGGTAGAAGGAGTCGATCTTAGAAAACCTTGCACGTTTATTTTTCAACATAGTCCCCTCCTACATGTACACACTTAGTCCAGCGGTCGTGGAGCATACGGATCCCTTCTTTGTAGAAGTGGTCCACAGCGGGGGTGATTGATAAGATTGTGGCCTGAGGTAGAAGGAAATGAGTCATTAACTTCAAACCTTCTGCATTATCACTCGAAGAGTTGAATTGCACGTGCATGTAACGAGAGCATCCTGGACCTCCAGGTGGTCCACAGCGGGGGTGATTGATAAGTTTGTGGTCTAAGGTAGAAGGAGATGAGTTATACAGCTCTCGTTAAGTGCACGTGCAGTTCAACTCTTTGAGTGATTATGCAGAAAGTTTGAAGTTAATAACTCATCTCCTTCTACCTTAGGCTACGAACTTATCAATCACCCAATGCTGTGGACCACTTCTGGAGGTCCAAGACGCTGACTTCTACAAAGAAGGGATCTGTATGCTTCACGAGTGCTGGACTATGTGTGTAAATGTAGGAAAAATACATGTGCTAGGATTTCTAAAATTGACTCCTTCTACCCTAGGCCACAAACTTATCAATCACCCCTTATACTTCTTATTTTTCTGGTCTAAAGAACACAGGCCTAGGCTGTTCTCTGTTTCCTCATGTACTACACCATCCATCCAAGGAGCTGGTCGGGCGACTTTCACTCCACTCACTCTGTGGTAGGTACATTTTAAAATAAGGAGACCAAAACTATACATAAGATTTCAGGTGCAATATAATCAAAGACCTGTATAGTTACAGTAAGACAGAATTACACCTGTATCAAATCTTCTTGCCATAAAGGTTAATGTAACAGTGCTGCTCGTAAATATTCAGATCAAGACTGTGGAAAATTAAAGTGTTAAGTACAAAGAGAGCCTGATGTTTGAGGTAATGAGCAGTTAGAGTAGAGCCAGATATTTTGAAGGCATAGAGGTAGAATAATTGGTCAAGGACAAAGAAAGCTGTGAAAATTAGTATGAAACAAATAATGTATCAAGCAGTAGTAAAGGAAACTGGACCTGCTGTGATGTCTAGAGATGTTTCTCCACTCATCTGAGAGGCTTCTTCAGTTCTGATCTATGGTGGGTAGTTTTCCGGCTTATAAACTCTGTGAGTCGTTTAAAGGTATAGCAGCTTGAGAACCTTTGTAGACATCTTGCTACGCACTTTGGGGAGAACACCCTAAAAATGGTACGGGAGTTTGTGAGGACGGCTAGAAAACTCGCAGACTACAGTAACTACTTAAGATGATTGTTATACCTTTAAACAACTCACAGATTTTATAAAACTACCCACCATGGATTAGAATTGAAAAAGCCTCTCAGATGAGTGGTGAAACGTCTTCTAGACAATGCAGCAAGTCCAGTTGCCTTGATTTACTACAACTGAATATATAATAACCTGGATGACTGAGAATCTTCATAGACATAAAACAAATAATGAAAATAAACTAGAGGAGTGATGAATTAAAATCAATAATATTGTCTTTATAACAAACACATGTAACATAAAAGAATGCAGTCGCATTATTCCTTGCAAATGGATTCCTGACTTCTTAACTAACAAACAGCAAAGAAAAGCAACAACACTTCTGCCACAATTATCTTCAACACTGATGTCCCACAAAGCTGCATCTTCAGACCCTTACTCTACTACCTAGACACTCACAACTCTGTGGCCAGATCTTGTCTACCTCCATCTACAAGTTTGCAAGTGATACCGCTGTTGTGGGTCAAATCTCAAATAATGATGAGTCTGATTGCAGGAAAGAGGTAGAAGGCCAATTGTCACAGTGTCAATACAACAACCTTTCCCTCAATGTCAGCAAAACAAAAGAGTTGCTGCTTACACCAATGTTGCTGGGATCAAGAGGGTTGAGAGCTTCAAATTCTGAGGAGTGAACATTGCCAATTGCCTGTCCAAGTCCCATCATGTTGACACCATGGCCAGGGAACCTTGGCTTAGCCTCTACTTCCTCAGGAGATTAAAGAAATTTGGCATGTTCTCTTTGACGCTCACTAATTTTTATCAATGCACCTTAGAATGCATCCTATCAGCACACATCATTTCTTGTACGTCATCTGCTCTGTTCATGACCATAAAAAACTGCAGGGAGTTGTGGACACAGCTCAGCTCATCACAGAAATGACACACCCACCCCATTGACTCTATCTATACTGTTTGTTACTTTGGTAAAGTAACCAGCATAATCAAAGGCTTCACCCACATTCTAAATTCTGTCCCCTCCTATTGGGCTGAAGATAAAAAAAGCCTGAAAGCACATTCACCAGGGTCAAAGATAGTTTCTACCTCACTGTTATAAGACTTTGAATGCTTCCTTAGTACAAGAAGATAGATTCTTGGTCTTACATCCTACCTTGGTATGACTTTGAATCTTATTGCCTGACTGCATATCATTTTCTCTGTAGCTGGGACAGCTTATTCTGTACTCTGTAATGGTTTTACCTTCCACTACCTCACTACGTTGTTATAGTAAATTGATCTGTATGAACAGTATGCAAGACAAGTTCTTCACTGTACATCATATGTGACATTAATAAACTAATTTACCAGTTTTTAACAACACAATATTGAAAGCTATATGTACAGCGAGATCAGGAGAAATAATTGGGGCAAAGGACTTAATAAACTGAATACTTTTAGTGCTAATGCCTAACACTGTGAATTTAGGTTTTGGATTAAACCTGTGGAATCCTTGGTGAGGCATCTTTACACAATGGCAAATCAACAGCTCAAGTGAGTTACTAGGACAGTGGAGAAAACTAGAACAAAGGGGACTAAAGTGCTTGTCATCTGAGATAGACGATAACAGTATGCAGATACAAGATCTTGCAGATGATGGAATCTGAAACTAAAAACAATTTGTTGGAGGTACTCAAAGGGTCAGGCAGTGTCTGTAGAGGGAAATGGAGAGTCACTGTTTCGGATCGAGACCATTCATCTGGACTGAGGGTGTGGGGGTGGGGGAGGTAAATAGCCACTATAAAGAGATATGGGGAAGGGATGAACTGGCAAGTGGTAGGTTGATCCAAGCAATGTGTGAGGTAATAGGCAGATGGAGGAGAGAAGAGTGAAAGTAGTGACAGAGACTATTGGGAAAAACATAGAATCAAAGTTATTCAACAATGTTAATGGTTGTTTATTTTAATTCTAGATTCCACTCAGGGCATGGATAATTTTGACATCTTCAAGAATGTGAATGTGGAGAATATTGAGGAGATGCCCGATGCTGATGTGATTCACATACTTGAATCATATTATGGACAGCGACCATATTATACTGCAGACAGTGAAGATGAAGAAATTCTCCATGGTGTTACTCAGGCTGAGGAGTCTGATTTTCCAACCAAGGTCTTAAAACCAAAGGTGAACAAAAAAAAAACTACAATCAGAGAAAAATGTTGCAGAAGCAGCTGTACTGTGAAAGAGATCTATAATGCCTGCAGTGTCCAGCAGTGATATCAATTGTATTCAAGTTTGTATGAAGTCTGCACAATACAGATTCAAAATGAGTTAGTTTGATGAAGAATGAATTCAATCTCCCTACACTGACATTTTGCTGATAGCCTGGGAACCAGGCTGCAGGGGTTCCCAGATCCGACAGGACTTCTTTTCCATATTGGTTGGGAAATCCTGACAGTCTGGTCACCTCATTGTAGTGGTAGTTAATAGTGTTATTCCCATGACACTCAGTTAGTCACTCCCTCATGGGAGGAGTTCACATATTGTACAAGCAGCCTTATCAATAAAGTTCACTTGAACATCCTGCATACTGGTGTCTTGGTGTGCTCTGCACTATCCCTCAATATCGAACACAACATGGTGTCAGAAGTGGTTGATCATCAATGAATTTGTGCTACAGACCAAGTGAGATCCCCAACAAGAAGAATTTACAGTAAGACTGTTCTTGTTTGCATATATTTATGAAAAATTACCAGGGACTGCCTATGCTAGTTTTCTAATTGTATGCACCATGAGATTGAGATGAGCTAGGATCAGGGTTGCTAGGCAACACCTTCAAGCTACACCCAAAAGTGGATACAAAGTAGCCTAGGGAAGTTCACTGAGAGACACATACACAGCAGAGAAGTCAGAGAAGTCAGTCAAACTCTCAGGGAGAGAAAAAAATTATAGTCCAAATAAATTAAATATTAAGTAAACAATCAGGAAAATTGAGCAAATGCCTGCAGTACCTACATCTACTTAACTAATAAAGCCCCCCCCCACCCCGAGACACACTTGGATTCTCTAAATCAGGGGACTTTGAGTGATGGCTCAGATGCTTTGATAGATTTAGGGTTGCAAGCAATCTCACTCAGGCTCCAAAAGAACATCAAGTAAGTACACTGATATACTGCATGGGTGACGAAGCAGATAACACCATGGGGGGATTAGGACTGACAGATGCTCAGAAAAAGGAGTACAAAACAATGCAGGACAAACTCAAAGAATATTTCACAGAAAAGTAAAATGAAATATATGAGAGGGAAAAGTTCAACTCCAGAATACAGGAGCCAGATGAAGGTGTAAATGACTTCATCACAGCATTGTATGCCCCGTCAGACAACTGTGCATTTGGAAATCTGGATGAGCTCATTAGAGACAGGATTGTTGTCAGGCTACTAGACACCAAATTGTCAGAGAGTCTTCAGTTGAAGGCAAATCTTACACAAGAGAAAGCTATTACTATAGTCAGGCAGAGTGAGAATGTTCGTCAGCAACAGGCAGAACTCCAGCAGGAAAATAATGCCGAGGTAAAGCGAGAAACTGTACAAAAAGAAGGGTGCAAACAAGGTGTAGTCAGAAAGAGGTGACAGTAGAGTTCAGCTCAAACAAAACAGACAATTGAAACAAAGAGCAGGAAAAATGTCCACCTGCAGGAGTGAGGCAAGTCTCTATTCCTCGGCAAAGAGCTCTGTCCAGCAAAACAAGTGAAATGCCACAAATGCAGTAGAGCTGGTCATTATAAAAACCAGTGTCACTCTGAAACGGTTCTCAGGGGGTTAAAGCAGACCATGATTCAGACAAAGAGGGAGTTTCCTTTGGACTCTAGATTCTAATAGACAAGGCTGATGCACCTCTGTGTCATTGCAAAATAAGGCAATGATGTTCAAAATGGAGACTGAGGCAGATATCACAGCCATCCCCGAATGCCTGTTCACAAAACTGGTGAAGGAAATAGGCATTACGCTAAATCCAGCAAAGGAAGTGCTCTTGGGGCCAAGGAAACATAAGCTGAGTGGGAAAAGAATGTTTACTCCTTCCATTCATAAAAATGAGAAAGACTTAAAAAGAGGATATCAATGTTGTTCTAAATCTCTTCTCACAACTTCTGGGATAACATGCCATCGATAAGCTGAACCTCATTGCAAGGGTGGATTTGCTAAACAGCATTCAGTGCCAGAAGCACTCACAATTGTCACAGGCTGGGGGTGGGGTGTTACTGAAAGAAAGGTGCCTTATCCAACTAAGGCCAGGAGTGATGCCCTACTCTCTGACCACACTGAAGCATAAAGCAGTCCCAATGAAGAACAAAGTCAACACCAAACTTGAGAGAACAGAAGTGCTTGGCACCATAACTAGAGCGAATGGACCTATTGCCAAACTAGATGCAAACTTAGGGTCCTGGCAGATCCAGTTAGTTGAAGAATCACAGAAGCTCACAACCTTTATCACAACTTATGGATGCTGTGCCTTCAAGATACTCCCTTATGGCATGTCATCAGCCCCTGAAATCTTTCGGATGAAGAGGAAACAAATTTTAGAGGGACTGGAAGGAGGATTCTGTCACATTGATGATATACTCATTTTCGGAGGCTCAAGTGAGGAACATGACAAAAGAGTGAAAACTGCCTTCGAATCAGGCTGGAATCACCCTGAACAAAGAGAAATGCGAATTTATGAAGTTGGAAGTGAAGGTCTTAGCTACCAACTGTCCTCAGTGAGAGTGCAAGCAGATTCAGACAAACTGGCAGGAGTTCGGAACATGAAATAACCTACAAATGTATTAGAGATCTGCAGTTTCCTTGGCATGGTAAACCATCTGGGCAAGTTCATTCCTGATTTGGCAGATAAAACAAAGCCACTATGTGACCTCCTCTCTTGGAGAAACATTTGGACCTGGGACGCACCAAAAGTCATTCACATCTCTTAAAGCAGAGCTTATCTCTCACCAACACTGGTGTTTTTTGATTCGATCAAAGCAACTAAGGTCTCAGCAGTTGTCTCTTCCTTTGGTCTACAGGTAGTGATCATGCAAGAACGCAGTGGTGTATGGAAACCGGTGGCATGTGCATCAAGAGCACTGACTCCTACTGAATAGTGTTATGCCCAAATTGAAAAGGAGATGCTGGCTCTCATATGGGCTCATGAATGCTTCAGCTGCTACTTGAAAGGCATGAAATTCCTACTTGAAGCAGACCTTAAGCCACTTGTCAGCCTCCTCAGTTCAAAACACTTGGATGACTTACCTCCACATCTGCAAGGATTCAGAATAAGGCTTATGCAATACTACTATGACACTGAACATGTCCCTGGCAAATCTTTCACAACACCAGACACTCTGTCGAGGATACCATGCAAAAGTGAGTGGACGGAAGTTGACTCCACTCTCATGGAAGACACCGACATCTACTTAGCTCAGGTAAGTGAAAGCTTTCCTCAGCACAGAGTAAACTGGATAAAATTCACACTAAGTTGCAAAAGGACCAAATCGGCAGGAAAGTCATGCAATACTGTGAGCATGGATGGCCAACTGTTCCAAAAGAACCTCATGACCTCAAACCTTACTGGCTTGAAAGACACACACTCACCATTCTCGATGGTTTGCACCATGATCGTTTGTGATCTGAACACCACAAGTGAAATCAGGTGGTACAGGCATGCACTCATGTGCCTTCAAAGTCCACAAAAGGTAGAAAATCATACAGAGTTGCCTGATCCATCCATTTCAACATTTCCAAGAACCTATAGCAGATCAGATCATTTACCGCTCCCACCACAGAGATATTCTCCATAGCGTAATAGCTTAGAGCAAGAGGCAGAATAATCCTCTCACTTCCCTGGAGTGTTTTGGTCATCTACCCTGACCTCCATTAGATTCAGTTGCTGCTGAACGCAGCAGGCCATTTCACCCTGCCCTCAAGTTTACCTGGTCCATTTCCGACACCTCCATCCCCTTTCTAGATCTTTCTGTCTCTATCTCTGGAGACAGCTTATCTACTGATGTCCACTATAAGCCTACAGACTCTCACAGCTACCTGGACTATTCCTTTTCTCACCCTGTCTCTTGCAAAAACGCCATCCCCTTCTCACAATTCCTCCGTCTCCGCCGCATCAGCTCTCAGGATGAGGCTTTTCATTCCAGGACGAGGGAGATGTCCTCCTTTTTTAAAGAAAGGGGCTTCCCTTCCTCCACCATCAACTCTGCTCTCAAACGCATCTCCCCCATTTCACGCACATCTGCTCTCACCCCATCCTCCTGCCACCCCACTAGGAATAGGGTTCCCCTGGTCCTCACCTACCACCCCACCGGCCTCCGGGTCCAACATATAATTCTCCGTAACTTCCGCCACCTCCAATGAGATCCCACCACTAAGCACATCTTTCCTCCCCCACCCCCCCGCTTTCCGCAGGGATCGCTCCCTACGCGACTCCCTTGTCCATTCATCCTCCCCATCCCTCCCCACCGATCTCCCCCCTGGCACTTATCCTTGTAAGCGAAACAAGTGCTACACATGCCCTTACACTTCCTCCCTTACCACCATTCAGGGCCCCAAACAGTCCTTCCAGGTGAGGTGACACTTCACCTGTGAGTCGGCTGGGGTGATATACTGCGTCCGGTGATCCTGATGTGGCCTTTTATATATTGGCGAGACCCGACACAGACTGGGAGACCGCTTTGCTGAACACCTACGCTCTGTCCACCAGAGAAAGCAGGATCTCCCAGTGGCCACACATTTTAATTCCACGTCCCATTCCCATTCTGATATGTCAATCCACGGCCTCCTCTACTGTCAAGATGAAGCCACACTCAGGTTGGAGGAACAACACCTTATATTCCGTCTGAGTAGCCTCCAACCTGATGGCATGAACATCGACTTCTCTAACTTCCGCTAATGCCCCACCTCCCCCTCGTACCCCATCCGTTATTTATTTATTATTTTATATATATATATTCTTTTTCTCTCTCTCTCCTTTGTCTCCCTCTGTCCCTCTCTTTGCCCATCCTCTGGGCTTCCCCCTCCCTCTTTCTTTCTCCCTAGGCCTCCTGTCCCATGATCCTCTCATATCCCTTTTGCCAATCAACTGTCCAACTCTTGGCTCCCCTCCCTCCCTCCTCCTGTCTTCTCCTATCATTTTGGATCTCCCCCTCTCCCTCCCACTTTCAAATCTCTTACTTGCTCTTCTTTCAGTTAGTCCTGATGAAGGGTCTCAGCCCGAAACATCAATTGTACCTCTTCCTAGAGATGCTGCCTGGACTGCTGTGTTCACCAGCAACTTTTATGTGTGTTGCTTGAAATTCCAGCATCTACAGATTTCCTCATGTTTCCATTAGATTCAGTGTTTTTTTTTAAAGAGTTCTCATGTTCGAAATAATTTCACAAAACGAGACTGTTCCTGAAAAAAGGAAGTGTTGGTTGGGGGCGGGGGGGGGGGTGGGTGGAGAGAAAGAGAGAGAGAGAGAGAGAGGAAGAGAAAGAGAGAATGAATTAAAAGTGAAGAGAAAGACAATTATAATGTTGGCAATTCTTTTTTATGGTTATGTAAGGAGCTTAAGTTATGTGCCATGTGTAAAGTGAACTGAATCACTCAATTTCATTGATTATAATTTTAATGCAGTTCTATGGACAAGAAGTGCAAACTTATTTTTTTCCCTAGGAAAGGAAGATGTAATGTATTTAACAGTGATATTCTGTTGAATATCCTGCATACTGGTGTCTTGGTGTGCTCTGCACTATCCCACAATATCAAACACAACACTTTTCCCCTGTATTTCCACAAAGTGTGCAGTGGGAAAACTCTAATATGGGGATGCCAAGTCATGAAATACATCTTCTAGATTAAAATAATTCTTGTAGGATCTGTGTTACTTTATTGTTACACTGAATTTCTAAGCATCTTAAAAATCACTGTCACTTCTGATTGATTCTGTTCCTTTTCATGCACTGAACTAGGACACGGTTGTACATGCTGTACTTCGCTGGCAGAGAGAGATTCTAGATGATCTGTTGTTGCATCCTTCATTTTTTTTACATCATTATAAGGGAGACTGTGACATTTCCACTTTTTTTTTGCTACAGTGAGCAACTTGAGCGATAGGACTGCAGGATGGAGAGTGATATTGACCCATTCTACAACTCTATTATTCAGCCCTTCAGTCAAAGGAGACTTATAGAACTACTGATGAAATCCTTTGTTTTTCATGTAAAAGTAGGGCCTCATTCTGGTAGGAAAGATCTGCTTGTACAAGAGATAGGTGTCTGTAATGTAAATAAATGCCAAAAGGAACTCTATGGATAATTGTAAATCCTAGAGGAGTTCAATAAGAACTTGAGCAGTTTTCAATAGCACCATTCTGAACTTGGCCAGACATCATCAGCTGTGATACTGCTCAAAGCTTTTGCAAAGATTCACTAAGATTGTGCAAGAGGCTTGATGATCCTCATCTGTGATGTATTATTCTTGAGTCACATAATGAAAGATATTGGCTGCACTGTGCCTGTGTTGTGTCTTTGAAAGACCTCTGTTTTCAAGCCCATTCCACTGCACTTTCCCCAGAGCCTTGCAAAAAATTCCACTTTGCCTATTCATCAGATTCCCATTTTGAATCTATTTCTGCCCATCTCCCAGTGTGCTCTGGAGCATCACCACTTGTGCAACTTTATTTAGATCCTAATATCGCCACAGGTTCTTTTCCATTTCTCTTACCCTGGCAGCATTGCAGGAAATACCCACTTACTGTCTACTCAGTCAAAATGTTTCATAGCTCTGTATGCCATGACCAAATCATTCTTTGAACTTCTTGAATGAGAACAACTCCCATTTCTCTGGTCTCTGCATACTGATGAATCCTTTACATGTAGTAAGTTCCATCTATTAATTGAAGTATTCCTGCTCTTTACAGTTTTGAAATTCATTATGAATAGTTTCATCAGGGCTAGAAGTTCGTCCTCAGTTTTAAAGTTGCATGATACATTGAATTCTGTTTCTCAGTCTGAATGGAACCAAACTGTTCAAGCTCAAGTTCAAGTTTATGGTTGTCATAGCCATACATACACAGGGTATAAATTCATTGAAAAATAGATTTTTGCAGCAGTAACTGCACAAAATGTTCCATGCATTACAAACCTAAATTAACATAAATTTAAAGTAACATAAGGAAGTTGAATTGACGGTGGATGTTTTAATTACATTGCAGGTTAAAGCATACTGCAGAGGGCAGATCTTCCCCTTGTACTCCACCTCCGGTTCGGCCAGTGTTTTAGAAAGTTTCAGCATAATCTCTTTCCTTGTGCCTCAATTTATATATGTGTCTACATATAACACCAATTAGATGGTTCCTAAGGTTGTCATAGCCAGCAGTGGTAGTGGGGATAAGCTCCCACTACCTATAAAGTGCTCCAAATGGCGTGCGTCACTAACAGCCTCTGACAACCAAGTCCAACTCTTGGCCTTCAAGTGTGGCTTAGCTACTAGGCCCGCTGGGACTGTTTCTACTGACAAGGGAAGGGGCAAAGGCAGACCACTGGCCCCACAAAACCAGTTGCTTCGGGCAGGTGGGGCTTGTCAGCCTTGTACGCCCTTGTCAGCCTTGGCAGCCCGCATAGGAGAAGGAAAACTCTGATTTTAAACCTCCGCTGCCTTATGGCTATACCCGCCCATGGGAAAGGCTTTGGGAGTAAACCCTGAGGAAGAAATCTGCAGTCGGGGTCCCTAAGGCAGTTTGATGTTGTTTACAACCTCTGTGATGACACTGGTGCCAAGCTGTTTTGCGTTTGCCTCTCTTCCTTTGGACTACATCAGTGACGTGGACAGGGGGAACCCACTGCATGGGCAACAGCCAGTTCTTCAAATCTTCCTGCCCAGGCTTGTGGCCTGGAGAGGACACAGTCCACCAGAGGTACAAACCCATGATCCCCTGGGATCGACGTCTGCTGATGATAGATACATGTTGCATGTATTAGTGAGTAGTACAAATCCATTCATTCTTTGCCAATTAATCAACAATTTTAACACTTGCAGTGTCCATTTGTTGCTGAACAAAACAATTGGCCTACCATTAATATGTCAATAGTCATAATTGAATATGGAATGAGCTGGCAGAGGACGTAGTAGAGGCAGGTACATTAATGACACTACAATGCATTTGGAGAGTTATAAGTGTAGGAAAGTTTTAAAGGAAAATGGGTTAAATGCATGCAAGTTGCTCTTGGACAGTTTGTCAACTTTATTGGCACGGACGAATTGAGCCAAAGGGCCTGTTTTTGTGCAGTATAGCTCTATGACTATGACTCTATAAGGTTGTGTGTGCTGATCAGAAGAGTTTGCATGCTGCAAGGACCTGATCAAACCCAGGGCTTTATGTAATGAAATCAGGGTGGATTGGAATAGACTCTGGCTCCAAATTGAGGAAATCTGACTGAGGACAAAGCAATACCTTTCTTGTCATGGTGTTAAGTTTTCTTGTTGTCTCTGAATATTTCTAAGATCTGTGGCATTTAAAAACTATTAAACTAAAAAAAAAGAAAATGATAAAAAAATATCACCTGAAGCACTTATAACATAAAAAAATCATCACACCTAACACAAGTAATTTTAAAAATGAGACTTAACATCTTTTTATTTTTTTTCAGTTAAACTAAACCAGATCCAGCAGCAGATTTTCCAGGGAATTTCCAGCATTTTTAACCTGTTCCACTGGGTTGCTTGTGCATGCAGAATGGCAGTGTTCGGCCCACAGGATGTAAACCTGCTTCTGGTCAGACCTGTCTGCACTATTTCTCAGCAAGTTCTAGCCCAACTTGTTTGCGTAAGCAAGGATTTGGATAACACAAAATTATGACATGGATGGTTTTCTACGAATGCAATCTCTCTGTAATGACAGGGGTGTGTTATTTTAGAGCTGAGCCATTCAAGATCAAAGGAACACTTATAGATGCAAATAAGACCATAAGACCATAAGACATAGGAGCAGAATTAGGCCGTTGAGTCTGCTCCGCCATTCCTTATGGCTGATCCTGGATCCCACTCAACCCCAAACACCTGCCTTCTCACCATATCTTTTAATGCCCTGATCAATCAGGAGACAATCTTTTCTTTTTAAATCTTTTTATTGAATAAGTATACGAAGGGTAAACCATAAAGGCACTAATACACTATTAGAAATTACAGGAGATATTAATACAGAAGAAAAAATTGATACAAACAGTGCAATTTAAACATAAAATAATATGGTAAAATAATACTATACTGATATATATATATATATATATATATATATATATATATATATATATATATATATATATCAACAGAGAAAAGGAAAAAAAAACCCAAAAAAAGACCCCAAAAAAAACCCCACCGTGCAACTAAACTAAAAGCAAATCAAAGCAATGGGCTAACTTGGAAACAGGTAGAGTTAAAGAACTTAAAATCACGTCCTCAAACCCGACCTCCATTAAAAACAGTTAAAAAAAAGGCAAGAAGGGAATATAAATATGGAACAAAAGAGAAAAAAAATTACATTAAATGAAAATATTGAATAAAAGATCTCCAGGTCTGTTCAAATTTAAGTGAGGAATCATAAAGATTACTTCTAATTTTCTCCAAATTTAAGCATAATATCGTCTGGGAAAACCAAAAAAAGGTAGTTGGAGCATTAGGCTCTTTCCAATGTTGTAAGATACATCTTTTCGCCATTAAAGTAAGAAATGCAATCATTCTACGGGCTGAAGGGGAAAGATTACTGGAAATTTTAGGTAATCCAAAGATAGCTGTAATAGGATGAGGAGAAATATCTATATTCAATACCTTTGAGATAATATTAAAAATGTCTCTCCAAAGAGTTTCCAGAGTAGGACAAGACCAAAACATATGAGTTAAAGAGGCTATCTGCCCCGGACATCTATCACAAAAAGAATTAATATGAGAATAGAAACGAGCTAATTTATCTTTGGACATATGTGCTCTATGAACAACTTTAAATTGAATTAGGGAATGTTTAGCACAGATAGAGGAAATATTGACTAATTGTAAAATCTGCCCCCAGTCATCCACGGAAATAATAGAACCCAATTCTTGTTCCCTATCTAACCTAATCTTATCAAATGGAGCTTTCCTAAGTTTCATAATAATAGTATAAATAATAGCCGTTACACCTTTCTGACATGGATTAAGTTAGTTAATTATAGTATCTAAAATATATGTAGGAGGTAGCGTCGGAAAGGAAGAGCGTATAGTATTTAGGAAATTTCTAACTTGGAGATATCTAAAAAAATGTATTCTTGGTAAATTATATTTATTAGATAATTGTTCAAAAGACATAAGGGAACTATCTGAAAATAAATCCAAAAACTGTGAAATACCTTTAGTCTTCCAAATTTGAAACGCACGATCCGTAAAAGAGGGAGGAAAAAATATGTTACCTAAAATAGGAATCGCTAGCCCAAATTGGTTGAGATCAAAAAATTTTCTGAATTGAAACCAAATACGCAAGGTATACTTAACTATTGGGTTAGAGACCAGTTTAAGGCATTTCAAATCAAAAGGAAGAGAGGAAACTAAAATAGAGCCAAGTGCATAGCCCTGAGCAGATTGTAATTCCAATACTACCCATTTAGGAATGGATAGTGTATCTTAGTCAAGTAACCAAAATTTCATATGTCAAATATTAATTGCCCAATAATAGAATCTAAAGTTAGGTAATGCTAGACTTCCATCTCTCTTGGCTTTCTGTAAATGTATTTTACCCAATCTCGGGTTTTTATTTTGCCAAATAAATGAAGAAATTTTAGAGTCAACTTTATCAAAAAAAGATTTTGGAACAAAAATCGGTAATGCCTGAAATATATATAAAAATTTTGGCAGAATAAACATCTTAACTGCATTAATACGACCAATCAAAGTTAAATATAATGGAAACCATTTAGATGAAAGTTGAGTAATATGATCAATTAAGGGTAAAAAATTAGTCTTAAATAAATCTTTGTATTTACAAGTAATTTTAATCCCAAGATATGAGAAATAATTATTAATCAATTTAAACGGTAAGTTGTGATACAAGGGAAGTTGGTTATTAATTGGAAAAAGTTCACTCTTACTAAGGTTTAATTTATAACCTGAAAAAAGACTAAATTGTGCTAATAAATCTAAAGCAGCAGGGATAGATTTTTGAGGATTAGAAATATATAAAAGTAAGTCATCAGCATTGAGTGATATTTTATGGGACTTTAGGCCCTGAGTTATCCCAATAATATTTGGAGATTCTCGAATGGCAATTGCAAGAGGTTCTAATGCAATATCAAATAATAAAGGACTGAGAGGACCTCGAAAAAGAGGGAGAAAAGGCGAGGTTAAAGAGTTAGTACGGACCGAGGCCATAGGAGAATGATATAACAGTTTAATCCAGGATATAAATTTCGAGCTAAAATTAAACATTTCAAGCACCATAAATAAGTAAGGCCATTCTACTCTATCAAAAGCTTTTTCAGCATCTAAAGAGATAACACACTCAGGAACATTTTGAGAAGGGGTATAAACAATATTTAACAGTGTGCGAATGTTATAGAAAGAGTAACGACCTTTAATAAAACCTGTTTGGTCTTCTGAAATAATAAAAGGGAGTACTTTTTCTAATCTGTTTGCTAATAATTTGGAAAAAATTTTAGAATCAACATTTATTAAAAATATTGGTCAATAAGATGCACATTGAGCAGGATCTTTATCCTTCTTTAATATTAGAGAGATTGACACTCTATAAGAGGATTCGGGAAGTTTACCAAGTTTTAATGAAGCCTCCAAAACCCTACAGAACCAAGGGATTAATGAAGGTGCAAAAAACTTATAAAATTCCACGGTAAACCCATCAGGGCCAGGAGCTTTCCCCAGGTTCATAGAGGAAATAACATTCTTAATGTCATCAGTAGTAATGGGAGTATCAAGCATAGAAGACATATCCTGTGAAATCTCAGGGAAATCTAGGTTATCTAAAAAGTCATTCATATATTTAGAGTCTCGTAAAGACTCAGATTGATATAAGGAAGAATAAAAATCAAAGAAAGTTTGCAATCAGGAAACAATCAACTTCTGTCTTAAACATACACACGGACTTGTCCTCCACCGCAGTTTGTGGCAGAGCAATCCATGCATTTACTACTCTCTGGCTAAAAGAATTCCTCCTTACCTCTGTTCTAAAGAGTTGTCCCTCAATTCTGAGTGCCCTCTAGTTCTGGACACCCCCATGATAGGAAACATCTCTCCACATCCATCCTATCTAGTCCTTTCAACATTCAGTAGGTTTCAATGAGATCCCCATGCATTCTTCTAAATTCCAGTGAGTACAGGCCCAAAGTTGCCAAACGGTCCTCAAATGTTAACCTCTTCATTCCGGGAATCATCCTCACCAACCTCCTTTGGACTCTCTCCAATAACAACACATCTTTCCTGAGATATGGGGCCAAAACTGTTGACAATACTCCAAGTGCCGTATGACTAGTGTCTTATAAAGGCTCAGCATTACCTCCTTGCTTTTATATTCTATTCCCCTTGAAATAAATGCCAACATTGCATTTGCTTTCTTTACCACAGACTCAACCTGTAAATTAACTTTCTGGGAGCCTTGCACAAGGACCCCTAAGTCCCTCTCACCTTTGATGTTTGAATCTTCTCCCCATTTAGATAATAGTCTGCACTATTGTTCCTTTTACTAAAATGCATTATCAGTCATTTCCCAACACAATATTCCATCTGCCACTTTTTTACCCATTCTTCCAATTTGTATAAGTCCTGCTGAAATTGTATTGCTTCCTCAGCATTACCTACTCCTCCACCTATCTTCATGTTATTTGCAAACTTTGCCACAAAGCCATTAATTTCATTATCTAAATCAGAGGTCCCCAACCACCGGGCTGCAAAGCATGTGCTACCGGGCCGTGAGGAAACGATATGATTTAGCGATATGAAACGATGTGAGTCAGCTGCACCTTTCCTCATTCCCTGTCACACCCACTGTTGGAACTTGAACGCACACGAGGTCATTACGCACACAAAGTCATGACCCACACGTCAGCCATGTCAGCGCGGGGAAGATCAACTCCTTGAGCTTGCAAATGGTGGGCTGAAAATTATGCTCCCTGGCACTCATGGACATCTGGCACAGAGCTAGTGTCTTCCACAGTGATGACAGGTGCAAAGTACCTATTAAGTTCATCTGCCATTTCTTTGTCCCCCATTATTACCTCACCAGCATCATATGTCTGAAATATGGCAGATGAACTTAATAGGTACTTTGCACCTGTCATCACCAGCATCATTTTCCAGTGGTGCAATATCAACCCTCACCTCCCTTTTACTCTTTATATAACTGAAAAGTCTTTTGGTATCTTGCTTTATATTGTTGGCTAGTTTGCCCTCAGATTTTATCTTTTCTCTTTTTATAGGGTTTTAGTTGTCTTTTGTTGGATTTCAAAAGCTTCCCAACTGAAACCCTGGTTTCCTTGGGCTGCATGAGTCTAGGGAATGCACTCTCCGGTCCCACCAAATCCATGAAATTGGGACGGCTCTCCCACCCAAATCCCCAGTTTGTGTGAGTGCTGTGTAATTTGCTATCCTGTTGCAACTCAGTGCCAAGAAATAAAAGATAGCACACTGTATATGATTAAAGGAATTATATTTATGAATGTTAACTAAGGGGTTAGTAAAGAAAAGAAAGAAAAAAAAACAAGAAGGGCCCATTATAATTAAACAGTCAAATGTGTACAGGTTGGAGCTCAACTCTTCCAAACGTCATATTCACCGATCCTTAGTAAACTTCCACATGTTTCGCCAGCGAATCATGGTCCCCATCCGGTCGAATCCTTTAACTGGTTGTCTCCCACATCTCCCCTCTTCATCTCCTTCCGAGCAAAACCCCAGCTCACACCGGAGTCAGACACACAAAAAAACCCTAATCTCCTGGTTGGATGGCTCACATTCCAAAGCACCAAATCTCTAACCATAACCCAAACACACTGCTTCTAGAGAAAGGCCATTACATTTGCAGTGAAACCTTTACCAGGGTGTTACACAATTATCCAACTTCCCACTCACTTTACCTTATTTGCCCTTTCCTTGGCTTCTATACAATCCTTAACTTCCTTCGTCGGCCACGGTTGCCTACCCCTGCCATTTGAGAACTTCTTCCTCTGTGGGATATATCTATCCTGCGCCTTGTGAACCACTTCCAGAAACTTTAGCTAACAGAGACACACCACCACCTATGCTTCCTGCTTGTCCTTTCAATACAAAGTATATCCTTTGATGTTCAACTCCCAACTGTGGCCTTCTTTCAGCATGACTCAGTGATTTCCATAATGTCATACCGACCAATCTCTAATTGTGCCTTGAGTTTGTCCAGCTTGTTCCGAATGTTATGCGCATTTAAATACAACACCTTCACTCCTGCATTTTTCATCCTTTTGAATTTTGCCTCTGTGGTACAATTTAACTCTTTGCTCTGTCTGCATTTGTATCCAATCAATGGCTTGTCTTTCCTTACGTTCGCATTACACTCGTTATCAACTTGTAAACCTGCTGGCTCATCCTCACCTCTATCATCCTGGTTCCCATCCCCCTGCCATACTAGTTTAAACCACTCCCAACAGCTCTAGTTGAAAAAGGCCTTTTTGGTCTGTTGACTAACACTTACCTACACACTTGGGGCAATTTTTACTGGTCAATTAACCCAAAAGCCTTTGGGATGGGAGAGGAAACCCAAGGTTTCTAATTACTTGTTAAAATAGTTTGGCACAAGACCATGGGTTGAAGGGCCTGTTTCTATGCTGTACTGTTCTATGTTCTGTGTACATTTGCTACCTTCCATTCTGTGGGAGCTGTTTGCGAATCGCTGAAATGTGGAAGGTGACAACCAGTGTATTCACTAACTCTATTGCCAGATGTTTCATCAGCCTGGGTTTGAGTTATCAGAGTCATGTAGCATGGAAGCAGGTCTTTCAGCCCATCTCATCCAACGTGTGTTCCCCAGTGAGCTCGTCCCACCTGCCCACATTTGGCTCATGGAGCTCTACACTTTTCCAATCCATACACTTAACTAGATGGGTTTTAAGTGAGGCTAATGTGCCTGTCTCAACCACCGTTTCTAGGTTATTCAAAATATGCATCACCCTTCGCGTGAGTAGGCTGCTCCTGATATCCCTTTTAAATCTCTCGCTTTTGATCCTAGGGATTTATTGGTTTTCATTCTCATGACTATTTTCACCATTATTTTTACAAATCCTAATTCCACTCAGGTGTTCATTCACATTTTCCCTCGTGAACTTCACTATTTCTGGGAAGTTTTCTCTCTGTTCTTTTCTGAAGACAAACAAAGTATTTGTATAATTTCTCTGTTGTTTCCTTTTTCCCCATTGTAATTTTTCCTGTCTCATTCTGTAAGTGACCCATATTATCAGGGGTGATTGATAAGTTTGTGGCCTAAGGTAGAAGGAGTCAATTTTAGAAAAAACTAGCACATTTATTTTTCAACATCGTCCCCTCTTATATTTGCACACTTAGTCCGGCGGTCGTGGAGCATACGGATCTTGGACCTCCAGAAAGTGTCCACAGCAAGGGTGATTGATAAGTTCGTGGCCTAAGGTAGAAGGAGATGAGTTATACAGCTCTTGTTACATGCACATGTAGTTCAACTCTTTGAGTGATTATGCAGTTTGAATTTAATAACTCATCTCCCTCTACCTTAGGCCACGAACTTATCAATCACCCCTGCTGTGGACACTTTCTGGAGGTCCAAGATCCATATGCTCCACGACCACTGGACTAAGTGTGTAAATGTAGGAGGGGACTATGTTGAAAAATAAATATGCTAGGTTTTCTAAAATTGACTCCTTCTACCTTAGGCCTTAGGCCATGAACTTATCAATCACCCCTTGTATATTCTATCTTGGAGAAACTTAAGGGTGTAGTTCTGAAGTGCTTTAAACCCAGAAAAATCACACACAAGTGGGAAAACTTTCATATTGGTGCAGGAATAATTCCTTGGGCCCAGTTCTCCCCGAAAGGTTGATGTGAGCAGATTTCTGGAAAGACACTACCACAGTGCTTGGTTGACTGAACTTAAGGATGTTTGCAGACGGGATACCAAACCTGGTCGCAAAACTGGTTCGCCAATGTAAAATCCCCCTCATTAAATCAAAGGGTTAGTGAGCCATGATCAGGACATGTTGAGGCCCTTGTAACATTCAGTTGACTACTTCGTGCAGACCACACCATACGCAGATATCACCAAGTGTCTTAAAAAAAAGACACTATTACAAGTTCTGTGAGAGGAGAAGATTACTAGAGGAAAAGAATGTCCTCAAGGCCTCCCTGACAAAAGACAACATCCACACTGGTTTCTGGTCATCTCTGGCCCATGACTGTTATAGTGTAGGAGGAGCATTTGGCAGGTTGAAAGAGGCTGCAGAGGGTTGTGGACTCAAGTCAGCTCCATTACTGGCACAAGCATCCCCACCATGAAAGGCTTCTTCAAAAGGGGGTGCCTCAAGAGCATTCTCTCCTGTACTCAGTGGTCTTTAAGGACCCTCGCCACCTCTTCTCATTACTTCCATCAGGGAGAAGGTATAGGAGCTTGAACCCCCCCCCCCCCCACTCAGTGTCTTAGGAAGAGCTTTTCCCCTCTGCCATCAGATTTCTGAATGGTCCCTGAAACTATAAACACTACCCTGTTATTCCTCTTTTTATTTATTTTTGTATTGTAACTTACAATATTTCTTATGCTTGCACCGTACTGCTGCTACTAAACAACAAATGTCATGCCATATGTTGGTGATAATAAATATGATTCGGATTCTGAATTAGGATTGTGGCCTGCAAATATGCAAAGGCCCCTCCCTAAGTTGTGTAAGGAACAGATCACCTCACAAACTACCATCTGCCTGGCCTTTTTAATACCTCAGATGCCAGAGAACTGGTGTGGAAATAAGGTAATTAGTCAAAGCTTCGCTGAATATTTGTTAAAGGTAGATTGTTCCACTTGTTGCTCAATGGTCATTGAAGTGATGTCATTGTGATGTGTAAATGAACTTATGGCACTGGATCAAGTCTGATTCTGAATGAGCTTTTAAGCCAATCGGAGTCACTTGTCCGGATGGACAAAGTCCCCTGATTTAAATGATAATTATTGTGAAACATATAGACATGCAATTAAGGTGAGAAGGGGAAAGTTGAAGTGAGATGTCTGGAGCTAGTTTTTCTTTACACAGAGTGATAGGTGGCTGGTATGTACTGCCAGGGGTGGTGGTGGAAGCAGAAACGATGGTGGCCATGAATATGCATGGAACGGAAAAACATATCTGATGTACCTCCAGAAGACATTCTTTTCATTTCAGCAACATGTTCAGCACAGACATTGTAAATTGAAAGGCTGCTTCCTAATGTTCTATTTGCTCTGAAAACATTCCTTTCCAATCTCAATCTTGCTTGCGAGTTTGGACTTAATGTGATCTACATTAACAGTGAGAATCAGTCTCTGCAAATTAGCTCCAAGCATGGTATGATTATTATCAATCCTCCTGAAGCACCTTCAATTACTCCAAAAGACTGAGGTTTGGTAAAATACTGAAAGGCTTTTATTCGCTGTACAATACGACCTCCACAGTGAGTGTCTGCCCCCGGACTGAGGGGGAGGGGCAAGGCGAAACACCTTTATACAGGACTCTGTGGGAGGAGCCACAGGGGCAGTCAGCAGAGGTGTGTGTCTAGACAGGTAACCGAGTTACAACATATATACATGGTTTACCACACCTCCCTTTGCACTTTCTATTAAATTCAGGTCAACCTCATTAATTTTTATTATGTAATTCAATAGACCAATCTTGGGTAATTTCAGTAGTCTCAATGCCGATAACTCAATCTCTGTAGGTTGGACTCTGATCATAGGGAACTCCTGATCAGTATTGGGTAACTTCTAGAGCTCTCTCCTGTACTCAATGGTCTTCCATTTATTCTGACTGTTTGGATCACAACTATCTAAAACCTTACAGAGACGAGGAGGAATTTCTTTAGTGAGAGGTTGATGAATCTGAGGAATTCACTGCCACAGATGGCTGTGGAGGCCAACTCACTGGGTACATTTAAAATAGAGTTTGACAGGCTCTTGATTAACAAGGGCGCCAAAGGTTGTAGGGAAAAGCCAAGAGAATTGTGTTGAGAGGGAAGATAAATAAGTCATGATTGAACAGTGTAGCAGACTTGATGGGCCAGATGTCCTAACACTGTGTTTATAATGAAATCACATCCATCAGAGAAATCAACCCAACTATTTATTTACTACAACTCAGTTGCAGAAAAATATCATTGCTGCTCTACTTTTAATTCCATGCAGGGCTTGTGGAAAAATCACTTGGTTGGTATTCCAGGATATGTGATTCAATTCTCATCATAACTATCTGACAATTTCATTCAGGTTAGACTTGGGGAAAAACCAGGCATGGTTAGTGAAAACTGTTAGTTGATCTGGGCTGATATCTCCCTCTGACTTGGTTGATGAATCATATTCTTGTGAAATTCTTTAAAAGGAATTTATTTATTAATTTGCTAAATATATCTAAGTTTCTGCTATTTAAATAATTTCCCCGGGACAGAAACTGACATTACCCACTGGATGGGTCAGAAAACTGCAGTATGTGCACTATTTAAACCCGTGATTGCTATATTGTTGCATTATAAACATAAATGGGAAAGTAATGGATGGAATTAATGTGTTGGACTAGCAATTAGCTGTAAGTAAGAGAAGAGAAGATGGCGACGCGATGCAGAGCGCAGCGGCCACTCCGGAATGAATATCTGTTATTTGTTAAGTAGGATGTTGTGCACAATCCTGATTTGCTGGAGGTAGATGTGAGAAGCATGGAGGAACATCTGGTGAAACTTCTGAAATGCCTGTTTCACTGCTGCTGCCTCTGTGCGATCCAGAATCTCCGGAGGGAAAGACCCCGAATCGTCGGCTTTGCCTGTTGCTTGGCGGCCGGGGATGGGATCGAAGCACTCAGTGGAGATGGTGCTCGGTGCTTGGTGTTGGAGGGCTGGTCGGAGGCTTGAAGTTTTCAGACAGACTCAGAGTCGGCTGTGGTCGGGTGCTTCCAGGGTGCTGCATCGGCAAGTTTGAGGCGCAGGAGGTTCATGGCAGGGAGAGTTTTTCTTCCCTCTACCGTCTGCGTGAGATGACGGGGCTATTGGGACTTTGAGACTATTTTTTACCGTGCCCATGGTCTGCTGTTTATCAAATTATGGTATTGCTTTGCACAGTTGTAACTATATAGTATAATTATGTGTTTTTTGTCAGTTTTAGTCTTGGTGTGTCTTGTGTTTCTGTGATATCATACTGGAGGAACATTGTATCTTTTCTTAATGCATGCATTACTAAATGACAATAAAAGAGGACTGAGTGTCCTCATAATCTAAAAAAAAAGTAGTTACCAAATGATTTGGGTCAACCAGATCAGTTCTCACTGATCCTCACACTGATAGAACATTTTTTGTTTATAATTTGTGGATGATTTCTTGAGTTTGTGAATGATGTGAGTTTTTGTTTGATTGTTCAAGATCTACATTTAATTAGTTTTCAATTAGTTTTATGCTTTGGAGTTACAAAACATAACAGTGGTGATGCGGAAGTTTAAAGTGAACCCCAGACGACTACTTACCTGTTGAAGTGCAATGCGACGTTCCAGTTAAAAAAAGGCACAGCGAGACGTTCGAGCTGAAAAAAAGCATAGCTCGAAATAGTTGAGTAAAAAAACAATACAACACATGCTTTGAAAGGGACAGAGATGTTCAAGTTAAAAAAATGGCAGAAAACCTCCTTCATATGGTTTATAAAACTACTTCTTTCACTTCTTTTATGACTTCTTTTTCTTTTTGTTGTGCATCTGCTACTGTTGGAGCCAGTGATGTACATTTTGGTGGTGTGTTTTTGGGCTAATTGAGCAATCTGGCGCTCTTGAGCAAGTGTGTGGCTTTGAGGTCTAAAAAGCCTGGAGGTGGGACTCAAGCCCATGATCGACTCCATTTCTCACTGATCTCACCGACTATGTAAGTACGTAGGAAGTAGGAAAAGGATTAGGCCATTTGGCCTACTGAGATCAAGGCTGATCGATGCAGTTGGAGAATGTTGCCTGAGTCCCGGATCTTGGGCAAGGTTTAATCAATGCGGTTTGTGATTTGGACTCTATATGTGTTTCTGGTTTCTGGTTACTCCTTTTATTGCTGCTATTTTGAGCAATTTTGATCAGGCCGGCCTGCAGATAACAAACAACACAGCGCTAGATTGAACTGAACTGAAAATGCCTGAATATACTTCTTTTTTTCTTCAGTCCTGCTGAGGGGTCTTGGCCCGAAACATTGGCATACTCTTTTCCATAGATGCTGCCTGGCTTGCTGAGTTCCTTCAGCATTGTGTCTGTGTTGCTTGAGTATGCATGGGACACTTTTGGTGACTTTGTAGGTGTCAAGCGCTGTCAGAACCACTTTTTAAAACAGTTATTCATTTATGGGATGTGGGTGTCGCCAGCTAAGCCAGCATTTATTACCCATCTCTAATTGCCCTTGAGAAGGTGGTGATGAGCTGCCTTCTTGAACCGCTGCAGTTCCTGAGGTGTAGGTACACCTACAGTGCTGTTAGGGAACGAATTCCGTGATTTTGACCCAACGACAATGAAGGAATGGTGATATGTTTCCGAGTCAGGATGTTGGGTGACTTGGAGGGGGATTTCCAAGTGGTGGTGTTCCCAGGTATCTGCTGTTCTCATCCCTCTAGATGGTAGTGGTCATGGGTCTGGAAGGTGCTGCCTTAGGAACTTTGGCGTGCTGTTGCAGTGCATCTTGTAGATAGAACACACTGCTGCAACTGTTTGTCAATGGTGGAGAGACTGGATGCTTGTGGAAGGGGTAGCATTCAAGTCAGATGTCTTGTACTGGATGGTGCCAAGCCTGCAGTCCCAGAGTCAACTCCTTCCACCTCCCACAGAGGAGGCCCCAGAACCTGAGATTGTTTTCACAGCCACAAGTCTCACCTGCCAAGCAGAGTGATCAAACTTGCCAGAAAAGATATTATCCCACATATGTAAGAACTCCTCCACGGTGATTAAATCTTTCGGTCTGAATGGGATGATTTAAAATTTACTGTACAGTGGATGTCTATATAGTACTTGAATTATATAGTGTACTGTGTATAGAGTTGAGATGCATGCTATATTGAGTTGAAGTTTATAGCTAACAGCGATAAATGTGTATTTAATATTACACTAATATTTGAGTAATATTATAAATATATTGTTTGATTAAGCATTCTTTGGTGTTCACATAATTTGGTATGGATTATGTGTAAAAGCACATGAATGGCATACATCATATGCATGCATCTCGCTAAATTAAAAATGAAACCAAGGCATGTTATTTCTGGCTCTGTGTTTTATTTCCATTAGTTTTATGTTTTGGAGTTGGAAAACACAACAGTTTTAATAGAAGGTGCCTAGATTTTGATCCACTGATTATTAATGATTGGCATATATTTGTATATGTACAGTATGAATGGTGGCTTAACTTGGTGATAGTGATGGACATATGCAGATGCTAACCTTGTCCAGTAAATTAAAGATATTGTTGCTATGGTGTGTATCCTAGGTGTGTGAAGCTTGCCAAGGATGCTTGACCACTATCAGCCAATCTATACACTTGGGCTCTGTCTCCGAGTAGCAAAATCTGTTTCACATTAGATAAGCGTTATCTCTTGCGCATGTCATATCAAATGTTCAATATGCACAGAAAAACAAAATACTGAAGACGCTATGAATCTGAAGTAAGAACAGTAATGGTAGAAATAACAGGAAAGCAACATCTGTGAACAGAGGAACAAGATTTAATGTTTTGAATTGATGATCTTTCTTCAAAAAGGGAAAAGAACCAATGCCGGTGGTGAAGAAATGATTTAGCTATTTTAGATTAATAGTTACTATGAAAGGAAGAGCAATTACATGAATATGTAACTAAAATAAAGGTGTAGTTTGAAGTTAAATGAGGGCACTATTTCCCCCATAACCCTCCCAAATGTCCGTCAGTGAACTTCAGTTAGAATTAAAAGGTCTGTATTGTTCTGCTCTCAAGGTGAGTCAGTAGCTGTGGGTGGATAAAGAGGAGGGCACACAGATTAATGCTGCCAGATAGGCTCACACCTGGTTCTTCATAACGTGGTGCTCTGGGGGTTGTGGTTGACAGTCCTTGTGTTAAAATGCTTTCGTGGGATTATGGTGGAATGTTCAAGTTCATTTATTGTTACCTTTTAGCTTGGGATATACAGTTATTCGCATGTGTGTTGGTGGGTCACCCTGACTGTAACCGAGGTGAGTAATGATCACCTCCGCAGTCTGTGTGTGACTGAGTGGGCTCTCTCCCCGGTTCTTAGTGCCCAGTCTCTTTTTGAGCTTGTTGCAATAAAGATCTCATTTGAGATAAATGGACTCTCTCATCTGTCATCATGGACTGAATGCTTGCCAAAACATTTTACAATTACCTTGAGGAAGGGTGATTGACAGAAGACGAGATGGTGTATGAGTAGGCAAAATGTTTCATCACAATTTTTAGAAGAAATTTGCTCTTGGAATAAGAACATGTAAAGCTGGTTTCTGGATGCTGATTCCTTAAATTCATGGAGAGAAAAGCAGTTTTTTCTTTCTTTCTGGGGTGGAGATTCCCTCACACTATTGTTTATCAAGGTCAAGGTTGACTCATTAACCAGATCTCGTATGCAGATCATAGAGGACAATTTCTGGAAATTTTCCAACCAAATTAAATGTTCTAACCTTAAAATTTGGTGGTATAATTTGCCCATACTCTTGACTGCTCAGACAATTGGAGTTTGCAAGTCAAAAGTTCCTTTCCACCCACAGATGCTGCTCAGCTGCCTGAGTCCAACTAACAGATAACACACATCAAAGTTGCTGGTGAATGCAGCAGGCCAGGCAGCATCTCTAGGAAGAGGTACAGTTGACGTTTCAGGCCGAGACCCTTCGTCAGGACTAACTGAAGGAAGAGCTAGTAAGAGATTTGAAAGTGGGAGGGGGAGGGGGAGATCCAAAATGATAGGAAAAGACAGGAGGAGGAGGGATGGAGCCAAGAGCTGGACAGGTGATTGGCAAAAGGGATATGAGAGGATCATGGGACAGGAGGTCCGGGGAGAAAGATAAGGTGGGGGGGAGAAAGACAAGGTGGGAGGGAAAACCCAGAGGATGGGCAAGGGGTATAGTCAGAGGGATAGACAGAGAAAAAGGAGAATGAGAGAAAAAATGTGGGTATAAAAATAAATAACGGATGGGGTACGAGGGGGAGGTGGGGCATTAGCGGAAGTTAGAGAAGTCAATGTTCGTGCCATCAGGTTGGAGGCTACCCAGATGGAATACAAGGTGTTGTTCCTCCAACCTGAGTGTGGCTTCATCTTTACAGTAGAGGAGGCCGTGGATAGACATGTCAGAATGGGAATGGGATGTGGGATTAAAATGTGTGGCCACTGGGAGATCCTGCTTTCTCTGGCGGACAGAGCGTAGGTGTTCAGCAAAGCGGTCTCCCAGTCTGCGTCGGGTCTTGCCAATATATAGAAGGCCACATCGGGAGCACCGGACGCAGTATATCACCCCAGCTGACAGATAGCTTTTTTCTTCAATCTAACAGTTCTCATTCTCACCTTCGTTACTTATCAAAGTCAAGCACTGGTATTCCTTTGTGTCCTTGCCTATTTCCCTTCAGCAGCTGTCTCTAATCTTCACCCTCACCACCTCGCTGCATCTGCCTCTCATTTTTTAAAATCTCTTTGTCTGCCTCTACCTATCATTCACATGCTGCTGTCTCCTAACTCCACTCACTCCCTTCCCCAACCAGGCTCAACTTGCCAGTCATCTGTCACCACTTCTCAGTCCACCGACCATCTCAGGTTCAAAGTTCAAGTTCAAAGTAAATTTATTATCAGAGTACAGATATATGTCATCACATACAACCCCCAGATTCTTTTCCCTGCGGGCGTAATTAGCAAGTCTATAGAATAGTAACTATAACAGGATCAAAGAAAGATCAAGTAGAACATGGAAGGCAACAAACTGTGCAAATGCAAATATAATTTAATAGCAATGACAGCATGAAATAAGAAGATAAAAAGTCCTTAAAGTGAAATCATTGGTTGTGGGAACATCTCAATAGTGAGTGTAGTTACCCACTTTTGATCAACACCCTTATGGCTGAGGGGCAGTAGCTGTTCTTGAACCTGGTGGTGTGAGTCCTGAGGCTCTTGTACCTTCTACGTGATGGCAGCAGTGAGAAAAGAGCATGGCCTGGGTGGTGGGGATCTTTGATGATGGATGCTGCTTTCCTATGACAGCATTTCATGTAGATGTGCTTAATGGTTGGCAGAGCTTTACCCATTTTGTACTGGGCTGAATCCACTACCTTTTGTAGGATTTTCCATTCAAAGGGAATGGTGTTCCCATACCAGGCTGTGATGCTGCCAGTCAATACACTCTAGGGTTGTGTGAAGAGCCAATGTGAATGGATCAAAGTCACCACTCAGACAGGTTCCTGTGTCACCAGTCACCCTTTCCTATTTATGCCGGCCCTCTCCCCTCCCCAGTCTCAATCCTGATGAACGAATTTGACTGGAACCATTGACAATTCCTACCAAGCTCCCTCCACCCGCCACCTCCGTCCCATAGACGCTGCTTGACTTGCTGTATTGCTCAAGATTCCAGCAGCTGCAGCGGTCTGTTGTGCCTCTGGAATCTGCAGAGATGCGAACCTGCAGGATCTATCCACTGAGCTACAGAACCATTCCTATTACCATGCCTATAAATCTGGTAAGAGAGTCCCCAGAGCCCCGCCAAGCCGACTGCCAGTGCTAGCTTGTCACATGCAGCATCTTATGGGTTCCCACAAGCTGTTTACCCTGGCATCAACTGAAAATAGGGGCCAGGAGGCATCACAGCAAGGCTGCTCACAAGCAGGAGATAAGGAGGTGTATGGGGGTCTTGGGAAAGATGAAGTGATTGTCAGGAGACTCTGAAGAAATTTGATAAGCATCAAAAACAAAATATTCTGCTGTAAGTACCTGATTCATTGCCACAATTACATGCTGCCCACCATTATCACTGAATCATGCAATTAAGCATTAGCTGTCACTTCAAGCAGAAGAGTAACTTCCTGCCCCAGGAGTATTGTTTTTCTGTTCTGCGTCTCTCATACAAATTAACAAATGAAACTGGCTTCCAGTAGGAATTGCAATGTATAATATTCTTTATTGTTTACCAAGTGTATGGAAAGTACTAGATCCCCACAGAACTCTGGAATGCCTTCTGAAGGACTTGCTTGAGACTTATACATGTCAGTCACTAGTGTACAAGCAATGTTATGCCATCTGAGTTCCACTGTCTATGGGTTCCCAGGCAGCAGGGTAAAATGAGGAGCTGTGTAGTGAAGCACTGAACTGGGACCAGCCCTCTCGCTTTTTACAGCTCTGACGATTTAAAGGCATGATCACTGAATAGAGGCAGGATGTGGTTGGTTGCATCCTGTGAAATACAATAATTGGGAGCTGTTTGCATTGTTGCACACCATAGAATAAATATGCAGAGTCTTTTTTGTATTGGCATACACATTGTGATGGCATTGTTTGAATGACCTGTTTGGTCATTAAATGGCTCACTTTATTTGTCTACCTGCACTGCATTTTCTCTGTAATTCTAATATTATAATTCTGGATTCTGTTTTGTTTGCCTCAATGAACTTATGATCTGACCGGATGGTATGGAAACGAAAGCTTTCCACTGTATCTTAGTCCTGTCTGACGCCTCTGTCAGTCAGAGGTGACCATGGATATTGCCTCCTAGCTGTCTAGGTATGTAAGCCTGAGCAGTACGATGGCGAGCAAGTTGTTTCTCATGTAACAAGCTCCCTCTCTCCATGCAACTGATGAACCCATAGGAACGGCAGAGACCGAGAGTTTGGTACCAGCAGCATCGCAGGAGCTGCCAATCAGCATTGAACTCAATGTAGTGCCTACAGACTTCAGCTCGGGATTTTTCCCTTGGGGTTTACTCCCGAAGCCTTCCCCACAGGAGGGTATAGCTGCAAGGCTTGGAGGTTTGAGATCAGTAACCTGCCTTTGCCCCTTCACCTGTATCTTGGTACATGTGACAATAATAACCCAATATCAATTATCAAATTACTTACTACACCTAACCACTGTTGATTTCTTTAATCAAGCCCTGATAGCCATTGGGAAATAATGAGACGGAACTCTGCTCACACTTAGAAAATTCAATCTGTAGAACATATAGGAAAGATTATGGGGTAGTGGTTGCATAATGTGCATAATGTTGCCTTTAAAAATAGGAATGCTGCACAGGAGACTACCTCTCTAGCCCTTGCTTTCTTTTGCTCGTTTCTGTCATTACCATATTATAAGGGTGAGCAACATATTCCCTGAACCCACTTCTGTTTGCTGCTGGTTCCCAGAAACAAACAATAAACAATTTTCATCATATGTTGAATAGCAGTGAGTTTTGTTGCTTTAGCTCTCGTACTCCTGCATATATCTACTCTGATCCTGCTCCACCAAGTTCACTGCAGACATGATACAACACACAAAGCGCTGGAGCAGCTCAATGGATCAGCAAGCATCTACGGAGGGAAGTGGGCAGCCTGTGTTACAGGCTGAGACCATTCGTGGAGATGTGTTCCTAATTTTATTGAAGGACATTATTTGCATCCTTCTTTTCTGCTCGGGGAGAAGGGTCTGCACTGCGCAGGTGCGTGACGTAGCGCGCCAAGGTTTAAAAAGAGAAAATTTCAACGGTTCTTGTTTCAGTCGAAGCAAACAGCTGAAGAAGGGAGTGGAAGAAATCGGGTAGAAAAAGTCATTTTTTTTAAACACTGCTCGGGGAGAAGGGTCTGCACTGCGCGGGCGCGTGATGTAGCGCGCCAAGGTTTAAAAGCAGACCACCATATACAGCAGCCATTGTTGTAGTGGCCATCATTGGAGTGGACTGAGTCAGAGTGGGACAGCTTTGGCTCAAACAGACTTCGGCGAGATCAGGCAGAGGCCAGGGTAAGTTCCGGTAAGTTTTTTGTTCAGAATGTTTAGAGTAGAGAGAATGCCAGGCAGGATGTTGGAATGCTCCTCTTGCAGGATGTGGGAAGTCAGGGAGGCCTCTGGTGTCCCTGACAACGACACCTGCAAGAAGTGCATCCAGCTGCAGCTCCTGACAAACTGCGTTAGGGAACTGGAGCAGGAGCTGGATGACCTGCGGATCATTCTGGAGAATGAGGAGATTATAGATAGTAGCTACAGGGAGGTAGTTACGCCAAAGAAGCAGAGCACAGGAAATTGGGTCACTGTCAGGCGAGGGAAGAGGAAAGGGCAGACAGAGCAGGGTTCCCCTGTGGCCATTCCCCTCAACAACAAGTATACCACATTGGATACTGTTGGGGGGGATGACTTACCTGGGACTAGCTGCAGTAGCCGGATCTCTGGCACTGAGTCTGGCTCTGCAGTGCAGAAGGGAGGGTGGAAAAAGAGGAGAGCGGTAGTGATAGGGGATTCAATAGTTAGAGGTGCAGATAGGAGGTTCTGTGGTCGTGACAGAGAATCCAGGATGGTTTGTTGCCTCCCGGGTGCCAGGTTCAAGGATGTCTCTGATCGATTGCATGACATTCTGAAGTGGGAGGGTGATCAGCCAGATGTCGTGGTGCACATCGGTACCATTGACATAGCGAGGAAGAGTGAGAAGGTCCTGGAGAGTGAGTATAGACAGCTTGGTAGGAAGTTGAAAAGCAGGACCTCGAGGGTGGTAATCTCAGGATTGCTGCCTGTGCTAGGTGCCAGTGAGGGTAGGAATAGGATGCTCTGGAGGATGAACAAGTGGCTGAGGAACTGGTGTAGGGGGCAGGGTTTCAGATTTCAGGATCATTGGAACCTCTTCTGGGGTAGGTGGGACCTGTACAAGAGAGACGGGTTACACTTGAACTACAGGGGGACCAATATCCTTTCAGGGAGGTTTGTTAGTGCTATTGGGGAGGCTTTAAACTAGATTTGCAGGGGGATGGGAACCAAAGTGCCAGAGCTGACAGTGTGGCTGGGGTGAAAATAAATGATGTTAAAAGTTCAAGCAAATCCGCTAATAGAAAGGTTGTGAGTGGTGGTAAAATCTTCTGAGGTGTATATATTTCAATGCTAGGAGTATTGCGGGGAAGGCGGATGAGTTGAGGGCGTGGATTGACACGTGGAATTATGACGTTATAGCAATTAGTGAAACTTGGCTACAGGAGGGGCAGGACTGGCAGCTTAATATTCCAGGGTTCTGATGTTTCAGATGTGATCGAGGCAGAGGAATGAAAGGTGGGGGAGTATCATTGCTTGTTAGGGAAAATATTACAGCAGTGCTCAGGCAGGACAGATTAGAGGGCTTGTCCATTGAGTCCTTATGGGTGGAGCTGAGAAACAGGAAAGGTATGGCCACATTAGTGGGATTGTATTACAGACCACCCAATGGTCAACGAGACTTGGAAGAGCAAATCTGCAGAGAGATAACAGGTAACTGCAGGAAACATAAAGTTGTGGTGGTAGGGGATTTTAATTTTCCATATATTGATTGGGACTCCCATACTGTTAGGGGTCTAGATGGTTTAGAGTTTGTAAAATGTGTTCAGGAAAGTTTTCTAAATCAATATATAGAGGGACCAACTAGAGGGGATGCAATATTGGATCTCCTGTTAGGAAACGAGTTAGGACAAGTGACGGAAGTCTGTGTAGGGGAGCACTTTGGTTCCAGTGATCATAACACCATTAGTTTCAATTTGATCATGGACAAGGATAGATCTGGTCCTAGGGTTGTGGTTCTGAATGGAAGAAGGCCAAGTTTGAAAAAATGAGGAAGGATCTAAAAGGCGTGGATTGGGACAGGTTGTTCTCTGGCAAAGATGTGATCGGTAGGTGGGAAGCCTTCAAAGGAGAAATTTTGAGAGTGCAGAGTTTGTATGTTCCTGTCAGGATTAAAGGCAAAGTGAATAGGAATAAGGAACCTTGGTTCTCAAGGGATATTGCAACTCTGATAAAGAAGAAGAGGGAGTTGTATGAAGTATATAGGAAACAGGGAGTAAATCAGGTGCTTGAGGAGTATAAGAAGTGCAAGAATATACTTAAGAAAGTAATCAGGAGGGCTAAAAGAAGACATGAGGTTGCCTTGGCAGTCAAAATGAAGGATAATCCAAAGAGCTTTTACAGGTATATTAAGAGCAAAAGGATTGTAAGGGATAAAATTGGTCCTCTTGAAGATCAGAGTGGTTGGCTATGTGCGGAACCCAAGGAAATGGGGGAGATCTTAAATAGGTTTTTTGCATCTGTATTTACTAAGGAAACTGGCATGAAGTCTATGGAATTAAGGGAATCAAGTAGTGAGATCATGGAAACTGTACAGATTGAAAGGGAGGAGGTGCTTGCTGTCTTCAGGAAAATTAAAGTGGATAAATCCCCGGGACCTGACAGGGTGTTCCCTCGGACCTTGAAGGAGACTAGTGTTGAAATTGCCGGGGCCCTGGCAGAAATATTTAAAATGTCGCTGTCTGCGGGTGAGGTGCCGGAGGATTGGAGAGTGGCTCATGTTGTTCCGTTGTTTAAAAAAGGATCGAAAAGTAATCCGGGAAATTATAGGCCAGTAAATTTAACATCGGTAGTAGGTAAGTTATTGGCGGGAGCACTAAGAGACAGAATCTACAAGCATTTGGATAGACAGGGACTTATTAGGGAGAGTCAACATGGCTTTGTGCGTGGTAGGTCATGCTTGACCAATCTTTTGGAGTTTTTCGAGGAGGTTACCAGGAAAGTGGATGAAGGGAAGGCAGTGGATATTGTCTACATGGACTTTAGTAAGGCCTTTGACAAGGTCCCGCATGGGAGGTTAGTTAGGAAAATTCAGTCGCTAGGTATACATGGAGAGGTGGTAAATTGGATTAGACATTGGATCAATGGAAGAAGCCAAAGACTGGTAGCAGAGAATTGCTTCTCTGAGTGGAGGCCTGTGACTAGTGGTGTGCCACAGGGATCAGTGCTGGGTCCATTGTTATTTGTCATCTATATCAATGATCTGGATGATAATGTGGTAAATTGGATCAGCAAGTTTGCTGATGATACAAAGATTGGAGGTGTAGTAGACAGTGAGGAAGGTTTTCAGAGCCTGCAGAGGGACTTGGACCAGCTGGAAAAATGGGCTGTAAAATGGCAGATGGAGTTTAATATAGACAAGTGTGAGGTATTGCACGTTGGAAGGACAAACCAAGGTAGAACATACAGGGTTATTGGTAAGGCACTGAGAAGTGCAGTAGAACAGAGGGATCTGGGAATACAGATAAAAAATTCCCTAAAAGTGGCGTCACAGGTAGATAGGGTCGTAAAGAGAGCTTTTGGTACATTGGCCTTTATTAATCAAAGTATTGAGTATAAGAGCTGGAATGTTATGATGAGGTTGTATAAGGCATTGGTGAGGCCGAATCTGGAGTACTGTGTTCAGTTTTGGTCACCAAATTACAGGAAGGATATAAATAAGGTTGAAAGAGTGCAGAGAAGGTTTACAAGGATGTTGCCGGGACTTGAGAAACTCAGTTACAGAGAAAGGTTGAATAGGTTAGGACTTTATTCCCTGGAGCGTAGAAAAATGAGGGGAGATTTGATAGAGGTATATAAAATTATGATGGGTATAGATAGAGTGAATGCAAGCAGGCTTTTTCCACTGAGGCAAGGGGAGAAAGAAACCAGGGGACATGGGTTAAGGGTGAGGGGGGAAAATTTTAAAGGGAACATTAGTGGGGGCTTCTTCACACAGAGTGGTAGGAGTATGGAATGAGCTGCCAGATGAGGTGGTAAGTGCAGGTTCTTTTTTAACATTTAAGAATAAATTGGACAGATACATGGATGGGAGGTGTATGGAGGGATATGGTCCAGGTGCAGGTCAGTGGGACTAGGCAGAAAATGGTTCGGCACAGCCAAGAAGGGCCAAAAGGCCTGTTTCTGTGCTGTAGTTTTCTATGGTTCTATGGTTATCAAATGCTGTTGCCTTCCTCTCCTGGCATTTATCATCAGTGATTTAGACTAAGTGAAATTTGTTGTTTTGCAGTGCAAGGACAGAAAGTAACTATAAATGAAAAAATAAAGTATGGTATGTGTTCATGGGTTCATGGGCCATTAAAAAATTGAATGGTGGAGGGGTAGAACTGTTCTTGAATCACTGAGTGTGAGTCTTCAGGCTCCTGTATCTTTTCTTCCCTGATGGTAGTTTTGGGAAGAGGGCATGTCCTGGATGGTGAGGGCCCTTTGTGATGGATGCCACCTTCCTGATGCTTCCTGATGATGTCCTTGATGGTGGGGAGTGTCATGCCCACGATGGAGGTGACTGAGTCTGCAACCCTTTGAGGCTTCTTGCGATCCCATATATTGGAGCCTCCATACCTGGGTGTGATGCAACCAGTCAGAATCCTCTCCACAGTATGTTTTCAGAAATTTTTAAGAGTTATTGGTGGCATAGCAAACCCTCTCAAACTCCCAACAACTTAAAACTGCTGACATGCCTTCTTCAACACTGCATTAATGTGTTGGGTGCAGGATAGATCCTGCGAGATGTTGACAGCCAGGAATTTGAAGCTGCTCACTTTTTCTTCTGCTGAACCCTCAAAGGGCATGTACTTATATTTCCACTTTATCATTAAAAGGAAATCACCCTTTTATCCCAGAGTTTGTCATTTTAAGTTAGCCATAGCTGGTTATTTTTCAGAAACTAGGTTAAATGGTGAGACATTTGCTTAAGTCCTGAATGTCCATTTCCAAGGTGTAGTTCATGTAGGGTGAGTTTACAAAGGAGCATGATATCCAATGATCTGCAGTCTTTACGTATTTTCTCTGAAATTACATTCATCACTTTTGTAAGTGATCTGGATATTATGTTTTGTCAATCTATCCACAATACCACTATATCAATTTACACAACAGCAAAAGCCTTCTATAGTTCAAACAGGTTTTGTGAGTCATTTAAACATGCAGGTAAGCACCTTGGAGTCATACAACATAGGAACGTGTCAATCTGATTCAAATGCATGGCATTAATGCTGCTGAAATCAAAATCTTTATGCCTAATTCACAAAGACAGGTGAGCTGAGAAATGGGAACATCAGCTGTTTAGATTAAAGATTAATCCAAGAACAAGTTGTAGGGTTCTGCTCAGTTAAAACATTTCGGAAATTAGACATTGGATAAATTTCAAAAGCCATTCTGAGAAAGGACAAAAGTTAATGAAACACAGTGATGAGTGGCAGTGAATAGCAAAAACTGCTATAAATATGGGGTGTCAAAACTCCTGTTAAAATGGTCAACAAATAAGATAGTAAGGAAAGGAAATAGGTCAGAATCAGTCAAGAAATCCAGTCAAGTGCAAGTTTGAGAGACGACTGGAAAGTTAGATCAGATGAAAAATATGCTTGGGTTTGTGCAATGGAAACATTAGAGAGATTGGGTTAATTGGTTAACTCTGTTCCAATACGGAGTTGGACCACTCTGAGCTAAGATGAATTGTCTACTATCCATTTTGACATATGGGTTCATGGTATTTTGCATCACCGTTTCTAAGAGGCCTGAAGATGATGTAATAAAGCTTTGTGATCCAGAGCTCAAAGAAAATTTGATTGAACTATGTCAAGTTTCAAAAACTGCAGTCATCATTTCAACAGTGAGTATTTAGTACCCTTCTATTGATTAATAATTGAATGAGTAACTGCTTTGATTTGTGATAATGACGGACTAGGTTTATGGGGTGAATTCATCATTTTAGCATTAGCTCACTGATGAATACTCATCTCTACAACTTTTTAAGAGGGTTATCCCAAAGAAAATTAACCAATATTTAAAGAAAATGAAATATTAGTGCCGTAAAACTAATTGGAAAAGAATGGCAAGTGGTAAAGTGGGTAAAAACAAGATTAAATCACAGAGATTAAATCTAGAAGGTTCCAGATTTCTAGAATTTGGTTGAAGTTCACTTGTGAGCCACAGTTGGTTTTGTCAGACTTGGGAAAGGATGGATTTTAAATGCCAGTTCTCATCCTTGCCTTTGACAGTGACCCATTTCACCACATGATTCTGAGAAGGTAACAGATACAGCTTCACCAATTGTTCAGTTAACCAGAATGATTAGCTGATTGTATTGACAGTGTACCAGGTGATCCAAAGGAAGGGAGCTGAGGAGACACCGGATAAAATGTTATAAGATTATAAGGGGCATGGATAGCCAATATAATTTTCCCAGGGCTGTGATGTTTAATAGTAAGGGATTTAAAGTGAAGGAGGATGAATTCAAAGGAGATATGCAAGGCAAGTTTTGTTACAGAGAGAGTGATGGATGTCTGGAATGTGCTACCAGGGGTGGTGTGGAGGCAAATACAACAGAGGCATTTAAGGGGCTCTTTGTTATCCTCATGAATATGCAGAGAATGGAGGGATGTGAAGCACATGCAGGCAGTAGGGATTAGTTTAATTTGATATTATTCACATAAATAGTTCAGCAGAACATTATGGGACAAAAGGCTTATCCTGTGCTGTACTGATCTACTGTAGTGAATGTTCCAAAACATTAATGACACCTTTATACAATATGCAGGATAACTGTATTTGCAAATTGGGTGACTGGGTATAAGAAATCTTGATCATAGATTAAAGATAGTTGGCAAAAGAATGAAAGGGAACAAGGAGATTATTTCCACACACAAGAATACTATAATCGGGAATAGAGTAAGGGAGTAGGTGATGGAATTATTTTCCACAGTGTGTTTGGAAAGGCATTGGGATAAGAAGGAAGTTTGTTACCACAGGCAGTTGTGGAGGACAGGTTATTGGCCATTTACAAAAGAACATAAGAAATAGGAGCAGGAGTAGGCCATTTGGCCCGTCGAGCCTGCTCCACCATTCAATAAGATCACGGCTGCTCCACCTACCTGCCTTTTCCCCATAACTCTTAATTCCCCTACTATGCACAATCTATCCAACCTTGTCTTAAATATATTTACTGAGGTAGTCTCCACTGCTTCACTGCGCAGAGAATTCCACAGCTTCACCACCCTCTGGGAAAAGCAATTCCTCCTCCACTGATCCCTTACTATTGAAATCATATATAAAAAACTGAAGCTCCTGGAAATCTGAACTAAAAACTGAAAAGACATAGAAGCCTCATTAGGTCAGGCAGCATCGGTGGAGAGAGGAACAGAGTTAACTTTTCAGATCTGACACTCTTTGTTAGATAAGTGACCCCATGGTTCTAATCCACAAACTGGTGTTTTAATCATATTTATGCTACTTTTGCCATTTAAAAGAAGCCTTTGAATTTTATTGGAGGTTGAGAGTCCATTGCTTTTTCCCTGAAGTGGATCAATTAATCGGTAGAGTGAGCATTCATTCCTGTTCACTACATCTGAAGCACAAAAAATTGGTCATAAAAGGATGTAAGGAACTAGGAGCAGGAGTAGACTATCTGGTCCTTCAAGTTTGCTCCAACATTCATTATCTGATTTGCACTAGGCCACGTTCCTTTTCTTTGCCAGTTGCCCACAACCCTCAATTCATCGATCATTAAAAAATTATCTTTAAACACCTCCATTGACCAGCCTTCACAGCTCTGTGGGTTCGAGATCTCTAGAGATTCTCCACCTTCTGTAAGAAGTCTCTGTGCACTTCAGTTGTAAATGATCATCTCCTACACAGTCCCCTCGTTTGAGAGCCTCTCACTGGTGGAAACATCTCCACCTCTGCCCTGTCAGGATCTTGTATGACTAGATCTGTCTTCTTGAATAAGACTACTCTGTATTCTTCTAAATTTCAAAGAGCTTAGATATACTTTCTTTTGCTATTTGTGATAGGAACTTACTTTGACAGCAAGTAACCTTGGGTGATTGGGACAGAGGAAACGATAATAAAATCAAACTGATTCACCATTCACAAATTTATCTCTGTTCCAGGTGATTCACAGGATTCAGGAGATACAGACTACTACGTTGATATGTACCTGAAGATTCAGATGATGTAAAACAAATATGGATTTGAACAGATAGCACCAAACATGCAGGGGCATATATTCAACAAAGACTACAGACAGCGTGACCTTTTGACTGAGAACCTTGAAGACTTTGGCTCAAAGTCTCCACAACGAAACAAAAAGCAATCAATAAACCCCAGAAAATCAACCTCCATGGAACTGAACAAAAGATAAACCTTAGATAATTGTTGCAAAATTGGCTCTACCATTAACGAGATTCTCAGTGACTTGTGTTGGAAGAAGTGAAGCACATTTTATGTCTAGATTTAGTGTCAGTCAGATTCTAAGACAGCAAGATATTTTTTACAAATTCATGGATCTTAATCAGTTTATTGTTAGGAATTAGGGCACAGAGGTCACCAGACGCTGCAGGATTTTTCATTCTGTTCATTTGGAAAATCTTATTCAAACATGTTGAATAAAAAACCCTACACAAGTTATAGAACATAGAACGTAGAACATAGAATAGTACAGCACAGTACAGGCCCTTCGGCCCACAATGTTGTGCCGACCCTCAAACCCTGCCTCCCATATAACCCCCCACCTTAAATTCCTCCATATACGTGTCTAGTAGTCTCTTAAACTTCACTAGTGTATCTGCCTCCACCACTGACTCAGGTAGTGCATTCCATGCACCAACCACTCTCTGAGTAAAAAACCTTCCTCTAATATCCCCCTTGAACTTCCCACCCCTTACCTTAAAGCCATGTCCTCTTGTATTGAGCAGTGGTGCCCTGGGGAAGAGGCGCGGGCTATCCACTCTATCTATTCCTCTTATTATCTTGTACACCTCTATCATGTCTCCTCTCATCCTCCTTCTCTCCAAAGAGTAAAGCCCTAGCTCCCTTAATCTCTGATCATAATGCATACTTTCTAAACCAGGCAGCATCCTGGTAAATCTCCTCTGTACCCTTTCCAATGTTTCCACATCCTTCCTATAGTGAGGTGACCAGAACTGGACACAGTACTCCAAGTGTGGCCTAACCAGAGTTTTATAGAGCTGCATCATTACTTCGCGACTCTTAAACACTGTCCCTCGACTTACGAAAGCTAACACCCCATAAGCTTTCTTAACTACCCTATCCACCTGTGAAGCAACTTTCAGGGATCTGTGGACATGTACCCCGAGATCCCTCTGCTCCTTCACACTACCAAGTATCCTACCAAGTTGATGATGTCTGTCCCAAGGTTCCAACAATGGGCATAAACAGACCACAATTGAAAGTTTTTTCTATGATCCTCGCAGAAAATGCTTAGTGTGATTTGTAGTCTTGTTATCACATTGAAGGTCTAACAATACTTTATAAAAAATGAAATTCAAAAAGTATTTTTTGTTTTCACATCAAAACTATTTTCATACAAATGTTGCTAAATTTATTTGTCGATGCTGCATTTGTAAAGTCTATCATATTCTTGAACTTGTGCTTTGTTAATAGAGTCAATTTATTCACTACAAAATATTGAGACTTTAATCTGTTTTAAGCGATACTTTTAAAATATAGAACATAGTACAGTAAAGCCCACAATGTCTGTGTTAAACTAAATCTCTTCTGTCTGCACATGATACATATACCTCCAATTCATGCAGATCCATCTGTCTATCTTAAAGTCTTTTTAAATGGTGCTCTTGTATCTGCTTCCACCATTTGTTTAATTGGGCACCTGACAACAGCCAATAAAAAGAAGTTACGATGAAGTGGAGCAGCTATTGTAGGACTGGCCATAATGTGAGTGGAACAGAGTTAGAGTGGGAAATTGAGGTTTTGGTTCAAGAGGCTTGGGCAGCAGAAGCGGATGCTTTGGTTGGGGTTTCTGTCAAGTATCTGTTTCTTCCTTTAATGGTGCCTAGCTAGAGTAGTAAGAATGGATCCAGGGAAGTGGTGCGCTCCTCTTGCAAGATATTAGAGATCCAGTCTCCTGATTGATACATCTGTGAGAAGTGGATGGATGACCTATGGTTTATTCAGTAGAATGAAGACTCATAGATAGGAGCTACAGGGAGGCAGTTACACACCTAAGTTGCAGGAGAGTGACTTCCAGGAGAGAGAAAAGTTAGACAGTGCAGAACCCCCCTGTGCCATTCCCATAAATAACAAGTATACCACTTTGAATAGTGTTGTAAGGGGAACAACCGACAGGTTGAAAGCCACGGCAACCTGGCCTCTAGCACTGAGTCTGGCTCTGTGATTTAGGAGAGTAGTGGTGATAGGGGATTCAATAATTAGGCGAACAGACCGGAGATTCTGTAGATGGGAAAGAGACTCCTGAATTGTATGTTGGCAGTACTGTACCAGGGATGCCTCAGATCAGGGCCACAGCATTCCTAAGAGGGAGGTTGAACAACCAGAAGTCGTTATACATATTTGTACCAATGACATAAGTAGGAAAAGGGATGAGGTCCTAAAGAAAGAAAATAGGGAACTAGGTAGGAAGCTGAAAAGATAGAATTCTGATTTGATGTCTGTGCCACACTCCAGTGAGAGTAAGAATATGAGCCCGTGGCAGATGAATGTCTAGCTGAAGAATTGGTGCAGGGGGCAGGGTTTCAGATTTGTGGAATAATACAAACCTGCTTACAGAGGACGCCAGGATTAAACTCTGAATTCTGATGCCCCGAGCTGTAATAGCATCATGCTAACCGCTACACTGCCATGGCACCCCATTGAATGCTAATTGGATGATTTATTCATAACTACATTCATAATTATTCCCACTTTTGTTTCTGGTATTTCTATTCTTCAACTGTTTCTCATTTCTTCAGAGGATTCATTTTATTCCTGTTGCTCGGTTCCGTCTCAGTGACCCACATTATTCTTTAGTGTCAAATTTATTGTCACATGCACAAGTACTTATATGCACAGGTGCAAAGAAAAACTACTTGCAGTGCATTACAGAAACATAGCATTAGATAAGTAGCATTTGCAGGAAAATCATACACTCAGTGGCCACTTTATTAGGTGCACCTGTACACCTGTTTGTTAATGCAAATATTTAATCAGCCAATCATATGATAGCAACACAATGCATAAAAGCATGCAGACATGGTCGAGAGGTGCATTCCAAACATCAGACCAAACATCAGAATGGGGAAGTAATGTGATCTAAGTAACTTTGACCATGGAATAAATGTTGGTGTCAGATGGGGTGGCTTGAGTACCTTGGAAACTGCTGATCTTCTGGGATTTTCATACACAACATTCTCTAGAGTTTACAGAGAATGCTGCTGAAGAAAAAATTAATTCAGTAAGTTGCAGTTCCATGGGAAAACAGAACTTGTTAATGAGAGAGGTCAGAGGAGAATGGCCAGACTGGTTCAAGCTGACAGAAAGCCAACAGTAACTCAAGTAACCATGTGTTACAACAGTGATATGTAGAAGAGCATCTCTGAATGTACAGCACATTGAACCTGGGAGTGGATGGGCTATAACAGCAGAATACTAGAGCATACTCTTCATTAGGTATAAGAGGTCCTGAGTGTGAATTAAACATAAATTATACATAATTTTGACAAAAATAAACACAATTAGAACAAACAGAGTCCATAAAAGTACAAAGTGGTCATGGAGTTTCTATACTGAGATAATGATGAGGCTTGTGCAGGATGGTTCCAAAGCTGAATGGTTGAAGGGAACCATTGAATCTGGTTGTGCATGGTTTTGGACTTCTGTACCTCCTGTCTGCAGGTAGCTGTGAGAAACTAGCATAGTCTGGATGGTGGGGTCCTTTGATGACAGATGATGCTTTCTTGAGACAGTACTTCATGTAGATACTACTGATGGGGATCTGTGATAATAGATGAAAGTTGTGTATGTGTATTTGTATTTGTGTATTTTTATGAGTCCAAATGGTTCTCATTTTATAACTTTGAACATGCGTACCCATCTCCTCCTTCTGCTTCTCCCATCCACATTCAGGATTAATGGGAAAAGCAGCATTGATAACCTTCAGACCATGCACAGGGTGCTCACAGAAGGCTTGTATACGAGGGCAGTGAAAGTGCACTACCTCGTGAACTTCTCACTTGGTTGCACTATTATTCCCATCAGTGAAGAACCTGGGCCTCCCAGATTGCCTCCTTAGATATCTTCAAACCCACAGGACCAAGGTGTACGCAAGTTATTTTTGATCCTGAGGGATTTCCTAAAAAGGACAATAAGAAGAAGAATGTTTGGGAACAAGTGTTTCCGATACAACAGGGTTTTTGAAGAGTCTCTTAGATTGGTACGTGGAGTTTAGAAAAATAGAGGGCTATGTGGTAGGGAAATTCTAGGCAGCTTCTAGAGTAGGTTACATAGTTGGCACAACATTGTGGGCTGAAGGGCCTGTAATGTGCTGTAGATGTCAATGTTCTAAGTGTCTTGAAGTTTTGTTGCAGGGTGGACAGGAAGTGCATACTCTCTGCAGGCTGGGGAGGGACCTCCTGCAATATTGGTAAAGTACAAAACTGATGTTCACTGTCCACATCTGAATCTGTCCTTAGGTTAGTCCGGACTCTCCTGCCTGTTTGAGCCCTCAATGGCAGGACTGATTTGCCAGTTCAATCTCTGACCAACAAGGAGAGATTTTATATATTAAAAAATCCTTGGTCCTCCTCCATTTAGGATGTGTATCTGCTTTCAATTGACACTGCTTACTGATTACCCCCCTTCCATTCACTGTGTGAAGACCTGAAAACTGGCTGCTCAGTGCATGGTGTCGACAGCTGGAAATAGAGAAGTGAAAAATCTCAGGAAGTTCAATCAGTATGGATAATTCCACCCATTGTCCTCTGACTGTGCAACATTGAGTTGTACCATGGAGCACAGGAAATAGAGGAGCATTTTGGTACATGAGGAGAGAAAGGTGATGTTGCAGTTGTCAGTAAAGCTGAAGACACAAAGGTTGCTGGCCAATTTACTGTTGTCTTTAACTAGTAGCCAGATGTTAAAGAAGTGCAGTCCCTCTGGATTATTTCAAACTGATACAATCTGGCAATGTCGAGAGGGGCTAGCAAGACAGGTTAATGTAGTGGTTGTTAGGTTTGCAGGAACATACTGAATTATTTACAATACGAGTACACATATAACAACAGAGATAATTATGCTAATACAACAATAAGAGCAACTGTGCAAGAGACGCAAAGGGAAAGGTAATATCCTGTTATCACTTATGCCTGACATAGGAACCAAAGTGAAGTTAAGAATGATGAGGATTTTGGTGATTAGTCTGAGGCTGACTGAATTTATAAGTGATCAAATTAAAACTGTGCATAAAGATCTCTGGAGGCAAGAAAATATATAATTTTGTGTGTTTAAATAGTTAATCAGTTGGACAGGTTTATTACTCTTCTAACTGGGAAGTAGTGTCGTGCCTACAAATCTCAGTAAATCTTTACTGCTGAGTTTTGTCAAATACTGTGACCCTGACACATTTCTGTCGCAGAAGCTGCAGTTCATTCTGAGAGTGGATTCCTGTAATAGAGGGTGTTCTGTTGTTAGTTCTGACTGGTTTGAGTGCTGATACATGCAGCAAGAAAAAAGAGACACATAGAGCATATCTCGCCTTCACAGACAATTGCTGCCATTGAGCTGCAGCCAATCACACTTTACCCACTGATATCTGTTGACATCCCACCAATCACTGGCAACTGCCATGGTTAATTGTTTTACTGCATCAATCACATCTATCCTCTGACCAATCACAGACAAGGTTTCAGTGATGGCCCAAGTGCAGAGGCAGAGATGCAGACACCAAATGAACAGGTCACTGAGTTTTAATCAGAACTGTTCAGAACAAAGGAAAATAATACATGGTAGGCCACCTGGGCCACAAACAAAAAGCTCGCAAACTAACTAAAACCTAATGCCGCCGCTGTGGCTTGAAAACAGTAACCTAGAACTAAATTAATACCTTTCCTGTAACAGTGTCTATCTAAATCACTGATCGTTCCTGGAATGTGGACTAAGGTAAGCAGGGATTGTTGTTGTTGTGCTTTGATCAAGACTTGACAAGACTGAAGCAGAAGGAAGAGAGCTAAGTACATTTACAAAGAAACCCTAATTGGCTGGAATGTGTGCAATCTCACTTGCGTGATTGCCATCTTCCTTCAGCTGCCTGCCCATGACAGTGCCCAGACCGCAGTGTCTGCAGTTAGAACAGGCACCCCCCCCCCCCCCCGCTCCCTCAGGGGCAGATCCTGAGGCACCAGAGGCCTGTGCCTGCTAGAAATGCCAGACGTGTGGAGCGGAAACCAAGAAGGTTCCTTTGGATCATATGCCTCCCAATCAATGAGGTATAGGATACTCGCTTGCATCCACCAAGATTCCAGGATGCACTGAACATACTAGACCAGGGACCCATCACCAAGCAGCGAGGAGGAGGGGTGGGTGATTAGAGTGGGTGAGGGTGGAGGGAAGAAGTCACTGGCTTGAGCTGGGAAGCATGGAACACTGGATAATGATAGGCATAGCCTATAGTGGGATTTGTTGATAGCCTCCACTATGAATGGTCCCATTTAGCCTGGGGACAATTTCTGGCTCTCTACTGTCAATAGAAAATCTTGAGATGTCAGCCAAACTTTTACTCCTGGCTTGAGAGGCCTCACCTGTCGGTGAAGCAAATCAGCCCGCCGGGCACATTTTTTCTGGGTGCACACCAGAGAAGCCTTGGCCAATTTCCACATGCACTTATAGCATTGGACCAACTGTTCAGCAGCAGGGACTCCCATGTCAATCTCTTGGTCAGGGAAGACTGGTGGTTTGAATTCCATTTGGAATTCTACGGAGGACATGCTAGCAGAGGACAGCTAGAAGTCATTGTGAGCAATCTCTGACCTAACCAGTTGGGAGCTCCAGGTTGTGGGGAAGGACGAGACAAGGCAGTGCAGGGCTATCTCCAGCCCCTATTTTACTCTGAGTTGGCTGTTAGATTGGGAGTGGAAAGCTCCCAACAGAGAACAGAAAGACTTCCAAAAGTGGGTCATGAACTGTGGTCCTCAGTAAAATACCATGTCCTGAGGGAGGTCGTGCAGCTTGAACATGTGTTGAACCATGAGGGTGACAGTCTCATGAGCTGACGGGAACTTGGGGAGAGCAATGAATTGGGCTACTTTAGACAGCCAGTCCACAACTACCAGAATAGCAGTGTTTCCATCTGTCTGAGGCAGACCAGTGATGAAATTGACTGAGAAGTGGAACCAGGGGCAGTGGCAAGAGCAGACAAGCAGGGCACCAAAATCATCTCTTTATAAATTCCATAGTCTGTTGAAGCCTCAGGTGGCCAACCAGACAGAAAGAATGACCCCACCCTAACATTCTGGGGTGCACAGTGGGAGGGACAAACAGCTGGTTGGAAGGTCCCCCACCTGGGCCTGGAACCAATTGAGGGGCAGCCTTCACCTCTGTTTCTATTCTCCGAATCAGTGGAGCAGGAATTCATGTGCGGGAATAATAAGCTCTGGACTGGTGTTGTCCGAGATATCAGACAGGTGACAGAGAGCATTGGCCTTGGTATTCTAGCTGCCAGGTTGGTAGATGAGGTTGAAATTAAACTAGGTGATGAAGTGAGCCAAATGGGTTTGAGGGGAGTTTAGTCTCTTGGCACCTCGAGCGTAGGAGAGGTTTTTGTGAACTGTCCATTCTAGAATGGGGTGCTCTGCAAGTGCTGCATCCAGGGTCTCCTTGACAGCCAGAAGTTCTCAGTTGCCAACATCGTAGTTACACTCTGCAGGAGTCAAGCAATGGGGAAGAAAAGCCCATTACCTACTGAAGAGTGCTGGGAGAGTACACTCCAATGGCAACCTCAATGATGAATGGACGGATGGGTCTGGATATTGCAGTACTGGGGCAGTGGAGATGTGTCACTTTAGCTCTGACAATGCTTAGTCTGCCTGACTAGTCCATTACAATCCTGCAGAGGTGTTCTTATGGGAGCCATGATGGAACTGAAGTTTCTGATGAGGCAGTAATAAAAGTTTGCAAACCTATGAAGTATCTCACCTATTTGACTGGATGGTTTGGATCACTCTGTGACTGCATGAACATTACATGGCTCAATTTGACTACTGCAAGGGGTGAGGATGTAGCTTAAGGATGACACTTGTCCTTTGTGGAACTTGTGTTTCTCTGGTTTGGATAAAGGTTGTTCTCGAGGAACTGTCTGAGAACCTTCCAAGCGTACTCGACTTGTTCCTGGTGAGAGTAGAAAGAGATAAGAATGCCGTCCAAATGCACAAGAACAAACTGATTTCACGTCCTGGAGAACATGTTGAAAAACAGCAGGAATGTTGGCCAGACCAAATGGCATTGCAAGGTTCTCACAGTGGCCATTGGGAGAGATGATTGCTGTCTTTCACTTGTTCCCTTCTCAGGTGTGAACCAGGTTGTAAGCGTTGCGTAGATCTATCTTACAGAATATGGTTGCACTCTGGAAATGTTAAAATGCAGAGGCAAAGAGGGAAAGAGGTTAATGGTTCTTCACCGTGATGCTGTTGAGGGGTTGATGAAGCATTGATGTGATGCCCCAAGATGGCAGTGTGTCAGACCACCGCAGCTTCTACGGGGTGAACAAGAAGTGTTATTGTCCTTTATAAATGTAATTTCTATGATCACAAGATTCTGGGGGACATTAACAACCTAAAGTACTGCAGGTCTACCCCATCAGTGAGTTGTTCGTTGATGGAGAGAATGAAGGACCTGTGTTTGATGCAGATCGTGCAGCTGCCTGTGTCGGAGAATTATCAGAGGAGTTGATGTGTGAAAGATTCGTGTAGTCTAATAGCAAGTGATCATCTAAATTACCTTTCTTGATGTAGTATGCTGCAAACCCAATTGACTGATCTATTGGCAGACAGCAGAAGTGGACGGTGAGGGAGCTGCATGGTCTTGGTCAGAGCGAAGATTAGGCCTCAAGCCGTGGTGTTGCCTGTTTACAGCCGCCGGAGACAGTGCGCTCCACGGGGGGTTGGTAGGGTGTGGCATCCAGGCTGGAGGTGGTCCTGACCCCAGTGGTTGCCTGGCAGAAGAGAAGCTGTATTGTGATTTCTGTGGCAATCATGGACTCAGGGCTTATGGACTATATTTTTATGCTTGGCTGTATTTTACCAATATCTTGTATGTGCTTTCTATCTTGTCTGTGCTATGTGTGCTGGTGCTGTGTGTGACAGTTGGTACCGTGCTTTTCACCTTGGCCCAGAGTAACGCTGTCTCATTTGGCTGTATTCATGTGTGGTTCAATGTCAATTAAATTTTAATTGAATTGAATTGATAATGAATGCAGGGATGGAGAGTGCCATTCTTCATGTTCACAAAAAAAAACCCACCCCTGCTAGTGAGGATGGACGGATAAATCCCAATGCCTCCTTGATGTAATCTTCCATGGCCACCATTTCAGGATGAGAGACAGAAAAGAGCTAGCCCTGAGGAGGACTAGAACAGGGTAAGAGGTCATTAGTGTAGTTCTGTGTCTGGTGTGGAGGCAGGGAGGTAGCCGTCTTCTTGAAGTTCAGCATATTCAGCTGTAACACCAGACTGGATTAGACTAGCAGTTGGCTCAGGACAGGATACATTGACAGGGGCTTGAGTTAGATATAGACAGTTAGATAGGCATGCCAGTCCCCACTCCTGAAATGCATTTAGGGACCAATTGGTCAGTGGGTTGTGTTGAAAGAGCCAGGGAAGGGCAAGCACCAGGGCAGTTTGAGTGAGTAAACAAGATGGAAGGAGAGCTGTTACATCCATTTCTCCTTTAGCATAAGTTGGAGGGGTACTGGGGAAAGGTCAATCTTGCTGGTACCCAGAGGCCAACCATCCAAGAGGCTTGATATCAATTTTTTTTGTAATTTATTTTTTATTGAATTTCATCATCAAACAAATATTTCCATAAGATGGATTTCAGATACTGTACATATATCATATAATCATATTTGTCACAAATCTTCACATAATATTTATCTGAGGAATACACTTATAGAAAGGAGAGGAAAGAAAGAACAATCAAAAGAAGAAAACTATGTACAGAGGAGAGAGTGATCTTTTTTTTTACAACATATTCATTGACTTGTGAGAATAAATCAGGCCTATGAAGTGTTATGTAGTTAAACCAGTTTTTCCATTATGAATAAAATTGTTCCAACTTATGATTAACAGATGCTGTTATCTTCTCCATTTTGTAAATGTCCATTGTAATTTCCATCCATACATTTAAAGTTGGGCTCTTCTGTGATAACCATGTCCTGGTAAGGGTCTTTTTACCAGCCACCAGCAGTACATTCATTAAATATTTATCTCTTTTCAACCATTCTTGAGGTATATACCCAAAATATACGGTCTTACTCTCTAAGGGTATTTCACATTTAAAGATGTCTTGTAGGGCATTATGTATCCCACTTCAATAGTCTTTGATAACAGGGCATTCCCAGAAAATGTGATAATGGTTTGCATTTTGATTTCCACAATTTCTTCAGCAACCGGGGGTTACTATCATAATGGGATTTCAGAGAGGGTGTAATAAAATATCTTATCAAGTTTTTCCACCCGAATTCCCTCCATTTCTGTGAACTGGTACACTTCCATTGATACCTCCATATTATTGTCCAGTCTTCCTCAGATATTATTATCCCTCCTTCCTTCTCCCATTTTGTTTTAATGTATGAAGTTGAATGTGTTTTAAGATTTGACAAACCCTTATACACGCTTGAAATTATTCTACTACTGTTGTCTGAATTATATGTTTTTCTAAATAGCTCTATCAGATATGTACTTGCCTTGGTTACATTTTTAATTGTCCTGTTAACATACTGTCGCATCTGTAAATACCGGTAAAAGTCTTGTTTTTCTAATAACTGTTTCTCTTTGAGCAATTCAAAACTGTGTTCCTTCTTTCATTATATTGCAAATAGCTGTTATTCCTTTAGCTGTCCAGTCCTTAAATCTAGCATCCAGTTTATTCGGCATAAAATCTGAGTCATATGCACACCATTTAAGAATTGCAATGTCTCTCTCTAGTTTATATTCTTTTATAATAGTTTTCCATATTTTAAGAGTCCATTTCACCCATGGGTTGTCAATATCATTTATGTAACTCTGTAGGTTGTTATCAGCCAAAATTGCCTGTATGAGGATGGGAAGTATCCCCTCCTCAATGTTTTTCCATTGAGCGTCACATGATGGGTTGCACCAGTATATCACGGCTCTCAACTGTGCTGCAAAATAGTCATCTCTACGAGAAGGTAGGCCCCATCCCCCCTTTTCCTTGGCTAATTGCAAAGTTTTGAGATGGACCCTCGGCCTTTTACCTTGCCACATATATCTTGATAGCATCTTGTTCCATTCATTGAATTGATTTTGGTTAATCTCTATTGGTAGGGTCTGAAAGGGATATAGCAGTCTGGGCCATATATTCATTTTAATATTTTCAATCCTTGAACTGAGACCAAGAAAAGGAATTAGGTTCCATCTTGTTATATCTTCCTTAATGTTTTATATATAGGCTGATAATTGCATTCTGATAATTTTGCCAAATCTTTTGGCATAATGATGCCCAAATATTCGACGGACTCTGGTTGCCATGCCCAAGGATATCTACTTTCAATTTCTTTTGGTGGGCTATAGTTATATGAAAGTAGTTGGGTTTTATCTGTGTTGATCTTGTATCCTGATAATTGGCCGTATGGTTCAAAGGATTGTATCAACTTAGGTAAAGAGTATGTTGGTTGCCCTAGATAGATCAAAATGTCATCTGCGTAACAGACCAATTTATGCTCTGTCCTTTTAATAGTAATTCCCCTGATATCTTCACTTTGTCTGATGTATTGAGCTAATGGTTCCAGATATAATGTGAAGAGTAGTGGTGATCATGCACAACCCTGTCTCGTGCCCGTTTCTAGGGTAAAACTATTCGATAAATATCCATTGATTATAATCCTGGCAGTAGGATTGTCATATAGTGCCTGTATAGTTTTAATAGTTGTGTCATGTAGACCAAATCTATGTAAAACTCTATAAAGAAAATTTCAATTAACCGAATCAAATGCCTTTTCAGTGTCCACACTTATCACTATTGCTTCAATTTCATTTTTTTAAACATGATCCATAATGTGAAGTGTCCTTCGTATATTGTCCTGTGTTTGGCGTTGTTGTATGAAACCTGTCTGATCATTATGTATCAATGTGGGTAGAAACTCTTCTAATCGTTTGGCCATGATGGAGGTAAATATTCTATAATCCACATTAAGAACAGACATTGGTCTAAATGACCCACATTCCATTTTATCCTTGCCTTCTTTTGTTATAGCTGAGATTATCACCTCCTTCCAGCTGGGTGGCATTTGCGCCTTTCTTAGGGCCCAGTTCAGTGTGGGAAGTAAAACAGGAATTAACTCATTTATAAACTCTTGATATCAATATTCTCTCTCATCTGTTGAGAGGGAACTCCCATCTTTGAGCCTGAGAGATATCTGTGAGGTTCCTAGCTGCCCCTAAGTCAATAAATGCCAGACCTTGTAGGTCTGGGGTCACCATGACAGGGAAGCTGGAAGCATTACTCGATTAGGAGAAGATGCTTGCAGGGAGAATCGACCTGCCAGAATTCCCCTTCTTACTGATGGGTCTCCTCTTTTTTCTGGGCACTTGGGACATGATGCCCGAAAGTGTCCTAGAGAGCCACAGTAGAGGCAATAACCTGTTCTGTACCAATCTCGTTGCTCTTGAGATACAGTACATGCAGGCCACCCATCTTCATGTGTTCCTCTGTGGACAGTGTACAAGGTGATGAGAGAGGGGGTGAAGTCAGCTGGTGATCTGTTGAGTAGGAGTCTGGGGCATTCTCTTTCTGTGGCAGTCAGCTGCCTTGTCGTCTATTCGAATGGCCAGATCTGTCAGTTAATCCAGGATATCCTGTCATTGTGATCTCATGCTGGGCATTTGTGTTCATCCCACCTAGAAAGCAGTGAGGAGAGATCTTTTGTTACACCCCATCTCAACTGCAAGAGTGGGAAACTTTACTGCACAGTCTCTCATTGACCCTCTGCCTTGGCGCAGGTCCAGGAGTCAGTAGCCAGCCTTCTGACCCTGTCCTGGAAGGTCAAACACTCTTTTGAACTTGACTACAAATTGCTGGAAAGATTGGGCTGCAGGACAACTTTGTTTTTGTAGGATGTTGAACAGGCTGAAGTGTTGAATCTGAGAGGATGAGAGTATACTGAGAAATTTCAGTTTTAAAACTGTTAGGTTCTATTTGGCGACCTTTGAAATTCCATTGTACCAAGTTCAAGTTTATAAGCTTTCTTTAGGTAGTTTTACTGGCATTGTGGGCGCGTGGCCAAGTGGTTAAGGCATTGGACTAGTGACCTGAAGGTCGTGAGTTCGAGCCCCAGCCAAGGGAACATGTTGTGTCCTTGAGCAAGGCACTTAATCACACATTGCCCTGCGACGACACTGGTGCCAAGCTGTATGGGTCCTAATGCCCCTCCCTTGGACAACATTGGTGTAGTGGAGAGGGGAGACTTGCAGCACGGGCAACTGCTGGTCTTCCATACAATCTTGCCCAGGCCTGCGCCCTGGAGAGTGAAGACTTTCCAGGCGCAGATCCATGGTCTTGCAAGACTAATGGATGCCTTTACTTTTACTGGCATTGTGGTGTTAGCCCCTTCCATGAGTTGTCTAGTCGATGTGTTGATGGTTCGTCGATACAGTTTGGTTTCATCTATGCCACAACAGCATGAGGCTTGTGTGTAATTCTGATCCCAAACTTTCCAAACATGGATGAGGTTAACACTTGCAGATGCAGTCAGAATTCCTACCACTACAATGCAAAACAACTTTTGAAAATTCACAACACCTCTGCCATTTGGATTTGCTCATTCAATTGTTTATATCTTACTCACATGTGATAAAAAATTATGAATGTCCAACGTGCTTTTCCAACAGAGTTCCCCACTTCTCAATAATATTGTCTGTCACAAGAAGCAGGAGGTACTAGTTGTACAGCCAGAAGAGCTGCCGCCTTACAACTCCGGTAACCCTGATTCAATCCTGTCCTCTGGTGTTAGTTGTGCAGAGTCTGACCAGGTGATCTGACACTCCCGTCTCAACACCGAAAGGCATGCAGAATGGTAGGTTAATTGGCCAATCAAGAAAAAAACTCATGGAACACACTGTAATTCCCATATATGACATAGAAACAGGCCATTTAGCCCTCAAGTTTCACAGCATGCCAGCTCATAGAACATTCTCATTTCCTTACTGATTTTCTGTATAACTTACCCTCCCCACATTCCCATCAACTCTCACCAGATTCTATCACTCACCTACACGCTGGGGCATTATTTTACACTGGCCAACTTAGCTGTTATCAGGCATCTTTGGCTGCAGAAAGAAACAAGAACACCTGGTGGAAATCCATAGGGCGAATGTGCAAACACCACTCAGACACAAACGAAGTTCAGGATCTAAGGCCTAGGTCTCTGAAGCTGTGAGGTAGTGGCTCTACTAGATGTACTGCTCATTTATAAGAAGGTAATCCCACATGTGATTAACATAAGTCCTTAGCAAAGTTCAAAGTAAATTTCTTATTCTTGAGATTCAATTTCTTGCAGGCATTTGCAAGAAAATAAAGAAATACAATAGAATCTATGAGAAACTGTACAGTGTATAACAAATACTGACAAACATCCAATGTGCAAAAGAGGACAAATTGTGCAAATAATAATTTTAAAAAAGTAACACTAAGAACATAAGTTGTAGAGTCCTTGAAAACGAGCCTACAGGTTATGGAGTCAGTTCAGTATTGGGGTAAGTGAAGTTATCCAGGCTGGTCCAGGAGACTAATGATTGTAGGGTAATAGCTGTTCTTGAACCTCGTGGTGTGGGACCTAAAGCTCCTGTACCTCCTACCCAATAGTAGTAGCAAAAAAGGGAGCATAGCCTGGATGATGGGGGTCCTGGTTGATGGATGCTGCTTTCTTCTGGCAGCGCTCCTTGTAAATACTTTCAATGATGGGGAGGGTTTTGTCTGTGATGGGCTGGGCTCTATCCACCACCTTTTGTAAACTGTTCTACTTTCCACTCTCACTGTTAGTTGCTCTTTTAATAGTCGTAACATCCAACAAAATTCTGCCCATTGATTAAAATAAGTTGAACTTTAAGAGGCCTTTTAATGGGTGATTAGATGAATAAAGCATAGAGGCATATAGAATTAATACAGGCAAGTGAATTACTGTAATATGGATAGGCAACTGATTTACATATTGTAGTGGTCATAGTCCAGCTCTATGACCCATTTAATATCAGAATGTTTGATTAATCATAGTGCCCCAGAAATCAAAATCTTCATACTTAATTCAAAGATTTAATCAAAAATATTAAATCTGATGAAATTAAAGAATCTGTATACATTGCCATAGTAATCTTTTTTTCACATTTTTCTTAGTTTATTTAGTGATAAAAAACTGGGGCACACAGAGGAAACCCTCACTGTCACGAGGAGAACATACAAACTCCTTACAGACGGGCAGGAATTGAACCCAGGTCGCTGGCATTGTAGTAGTGTTGTGCTAATCACAATGCTACCATACCGCAGTAGCATAGCACTGTTCCCAGACAGAGTTAGTGGCAGGTGACATAGATTCAGGCATGCTGCATTTGAAAGTAGTGGTCTGTGTGGTATGCTTCTCAAGGATAGTAATAGACTTAAGATTGTAATGGGCAGATTACCGAAATGTATTGACACATGGGATTACATGTCTTGGATGGAAGAATGCAACCTGACATTTGTCCATTAAAATGGGTCATCCCTATTTTAGTTTAGGACGTTTGCCCTGTAGTGTTCAGAAATCCAAATCTTAATGTGTAATTCTATGTAATTGTAATGTGTTGTTTGATGTAATTCACTTGTGCTCTGGAGGTACCTTATAAATTGAACCCAGAAATATGAACACTAACAGTGGAGGAAAGGTTCATTAAAGCAAAATGTTCTGGTTCTGCTTGGTTAAAATATCTTGGATTTAGGACATTGGACAAAATTCAAAAGTCATTCTGGAAAGGGAGAAGAGTTAATGAAAGACTGTAACAAGTGACAGTGACTGGGCAAGACTGCGATAAAAATGATATACAGGTAAGTCAAGGACAGAGATGACAGAAGACGATAATTCAAATCATTCAAGAGCAGGAGCCAAGCAGGAACAGGAACTTTGGCCAGCTGGACTGGGCTACATCAGATAGAGTGGGACAGTTGGCCCTTTGTCACCGTTCAGAGTGGATGAAACTGACTTCTTTGAGCTGAAATGAGGCATCTCATCTCCATCCTGGCAGCTGGGCTGCTGATGTCCCCTGTCCTGCACTCTCAGATGTCCGAGGATGAATTGATAAAGCTCTGTGAGCCAGACTATGTAGTAAAACTCATTGAACTCTGCCAAAAATTGAAAACTGACGTTAACCATTTACCTGGTGAGTACAGAGATCTGTTCCATTTATATGAAACAGTCATTGACGCAGATACCAATAAGCATTAGTTGTGAAGTGACTGAATAATAGATTATGAAAGAAATGCTCACATTTACTGAAAAACTGCACGGGTCCCATGAAAACATGCATTTTTTTTGTGTTTGATGTGGAGGCTCTGTGGGTCCCAGGAACTTTGGAGTGCAAATTGGATGAATGGAAACATAATGAGCGTTTTCTTTCACTCCTGTCACACTGAGCTATATATTACATCAGACTGTGTTGGGATTTGTTTCATTAGGACAACAAAGTTTCAGTTTTTCTGCTATTCACTTCCAAATCAAAAACCAGAACAGATCGCTACATGTCTTCATGTAGGATTGCATATTTGGGATGCTTTATTATTACATTGGGAGGGTGGAACTCTAACATTCGAGAGTGTGTGGTATAGATTACAGCTGCAAGGCACAAAGATTCCTATTGTGAACAAAGTTTGCAGAAAATTGAAAAAAGGCCATTTTGTTTATGGTATTGATGATATAAAACAATTTGTTGGATTAAGTTTCCTCTGTGAAGAGTGAATCAACATCCCTTCTAAATGAAGGATCAGTGATCTTCACTGAAATGTCAGTTTACTTTCTTGGTGAGGTCAGTGTCCTTAGTGATGCTTCTATACTTGTCCTTTTGCTGAACTCCCTTTTGATTGTAATGTCTTGTAGTGATTTCTATTTTATTTAGGTAGGAAAAGGGAGGAGGTCCTGAGATCAGACTACAGGGAGTTAGGAAAGAAGCTGACAAGTAGAACCTCAAAGGTAGTAATCTTGGGATTACTGCCTGTGCCACGTGACAGTGAGTATAGGAATAGAGTGAGGTGGAGGATAAATACATGGCTGAGGGATTGGATTAGAGGGCAGGAATTCAGATTTCTGAATCATTGGGACCTCTTTTGGAACAGGCATGACCTGTGTAATAAGGGCGGGTTGCACTTGCATCCAAGGGGGACCAACATCCTGGTGGGGAGGTTTGCTAAGGCTATAAGGGAAAATTTAAACGAGAAGTGCTGGGGGGTGGGAACCGAACTGAAGAGACAGAGGAAGGGGCGGTTGGCTCACAAATAGAGAAAGCTTGACGGCAGTGTGAGAGGGAGAATAGGCAGGTGATAGAGAAGGGATACGCTCAAACTGATGGTTTGAGAAGTGTCTATTTTAATGCAAGAAGTATCATGAACAAATTGGATGAGATTAGAGCGTGGATCAGTACTTAGAGCTATGATGTTGTGGACATTACAGAGACTTGGATGGCTCAAGGGCAGGAATTGTTACTTTGAGTGCCAGGCTTTAGACGTTTCAGAAAGGACAGGGAAGGAGGCAAAAGAGGTGGGGACGTGGCACTGCTGATCAGAGTTAGTGTCACGGCTGCAGAAAAGGAGGAAGTCAAGGTGGGATTGTCTGCTGAGTCTCTGTGGGTGAAAGTTAGGAACCGGAAGGGTCGATAACTCTACTGGGTGTTTTGTATAGACCTCCCAATAGCAATAGGGACATTGAGGAGCAGATAGGGAGATAGATTCTGGAAAGGTGTAATAATAACAGGGTTGACGTGGTGGAAAGTTTTAATTTCCCAAATATTGATTGGCATCTTCCAAGAGCAAGGGGTTTAGATGGGGTGGAGTTTGTTTGGTGTGTTCAGGAAGTTTTCCTGGCATAATATGTAGATAAGCCTACAAGAAGAGAAGCTGTACTTGATCTGGTATTGGGAAGTGAACCTGGTCAGATGTCAGGTCTCAGTGGGAGAGCATTCTGGAGAAAGTGATCATAATTCTATCTCCTTTACCATAGCATTGGAGAGAGATAGGAACAGACAAGTTAGGAAAGTGCTTAATTGGAGTAAGGGGAAATATGAAGCTATCAGGCAGGACCTTGGAAGTATAAATTGGGAGCAAATATTCTCAGGGATATGTACAGCAGAAATGCAACAAATGTTCAGGGGATATTTGCATGATGTTCTGCATAGGCACGTTCCAATGAGACAGGGGAAGGATGGTAGGGTACAGGAACCATGCTGTACAAAGGCTGTTGTAAATCTGGTCAAGAAGAAAAGAAAAGCTTATGAAAGGTTCAAAAATCTAGGTAATGATAGAGATCTTGAAAATTATTAGGGCTAGCAGGAAGGAGCTTAAGAATGAGGAAAATTGAGGAAAATTAATGTGGATAAATCCCCGGGACCTGACAGGGTGTTCCTTCGGACCTTGAAGGAGACTAGTGTTGAAATTGCGGGGGCCCTGGCAGAAATATTTAAAATGTCGCTGTCTACGGGTGAAGTGCCGGAGGATTGGAGAGTGGCTCATGTTGTTCCGTTGTTTAAAAAAGGATCGAAAAGTAATCCGGGAAATTATAGGCCGGTGAGTTTAACGGCAGTAGTAGGTAAGTTATTGGCGGGAGTACTAAGAGACAGAATCTACAAGCATTTGGATAGACAGGGGCTTATTAGGGAGAGTCAACATGGCTTTGTGCGTGGTAGGTCATGTTTGACCAATCTGTTGGAGTTTTTCGAGGAGGTTACCAGGAAAGTGGATGAAGGGAAGGCAGTGGATATTGTCTACATGGACTTCAGTAAGGCCTTTGACAAGGTCCCGCATGGGAGGTTAGTTAGGAAAATTCAGTCGCTAGGTATACATGGAGAGGTGGTAAATTGGATTAGACATTGGCTCGATGGAAGAAGCCAGAGAGTGGTAGTAGACAATTGCTTCTCTGAGTGGAGGCCTGTGACTAGTGGTGTGCCACAGGGATCAGTGCTGGGTCCATTGTTATTTGTCATCTATATCAATGATCTGGATGATAATGTGGTAAATTGGATCAGCAAGTTTGCTGATGATACAAAGATTGGAGGTGTAGTAGACAGTGAGGAAGGTTTTCAGAGCCTGCAGAGGGACTTGGACCAGCTGGAAAAATGGGCTGTAAAATGGCAGATGGAGTTTAATATTGACAAGTGTGAGGTATTGCACGTTGGAAGGACAAACCAACGTAGAACATACAGGGTTAATGGTAAGGCACTGAGGAGTGCAGTGGAACAGAGGGATCTGGGAATACAGATACAAAATTCCCTAAAAGCTCTTTTTTTTAAAGAGAGCTTTTGGTACATTGGCCTTTATTAATCGAAGTATTGAGTATAGGAGCTGGAATGTTATGATGAGGTTGTATAAGGCATTGGTGAGGCCGTATCTGGATTATTGTGTTCAGTTTTGGTCACCAAATTACAGGAAGGATATAAATAAGGTTGAAAGAGTGCAGAGAAGGTTTACAAGGATGTTGCCGGGACTTGAGAAACCCAGTTACTGAGAAAGCTTGAATAGGTTAGGACGTTATTCCCTGGAGCGTAGAAGAATGAGGGGAGATTTGATAGAGGTATATAAAATTATGATGGGTATAGATAGAGTGAATGCAAGCAAGCTTTTTCCACTGAGGCAAGGGGAGAAAGAAACCAGGGGACATGGGTTAAGGGTGAGGGGGGAAAAGTTTAAAGGGAACATTAGGGGGGGCTTCTTCACACAGAGAGTGGTGGGAGTATGGAATGAGCTGCCAGACGAGGTGGTAAATGTGGGTTCTTTTTTAACATTTAAGAATAAATTGGACAGATACATGGATGGGAGGTGTATGGAGGGATATGGTCCAGGTGCAGGTCAGTGGGACTAGGCAGAAAATGGTTCAGCACAGCCAAGAAGGGCCAAAAGGCCTGTTTCTGTGCTGTAGTTTCTATGGTTTCTATGGTTAATGAAATTAGGAGAGCCAGAAGGGGCCATGAGAAGGCCTTGGCAAGCAGGATTAAGGAAAACCCCAAGGCATTCTACAAGTATGTGTAGAGCAAGAGGATAAAATGTGAGAGAATAGGACCAATCAAGTGTGACAGTGGAAAAGTGTGTATGGAACCGGAGGAGATAATGGAGGTCCTTAATGAATACTTTGCTTCAGTATTCACTACGGAAAAGGACCTTGGCAATTGTAGGGATGACTTACAGTGGACGGAAAAGCTTGAGCATTCAGACATTAGGAAAGAGGATTTGCTGGAGCTTTTGGAAAGCATCAAATTGGATAAGTCACCGTGTCCAGACGAGATATACCCCAGGCTACTGTGGGAGGCGAGGGAGGAGATTGCTGATCCTCTGGCAATGATCTTTTCATCATCAGTGGGGATGGGAGATGTTCTGGAGGATTGGAGGTTTGCAGACATTGTTCCCTTATTCAAGAAGGGGAGTAGAGATAGCCCAGGAAATTATAGACCAGTGAGTCTTACTTCAGTGGCTGGTAAGTTGATGGAGAAGATCCTGAGAGGCAGGATTTATGAACATCTGGAGAGGCATAATATGATTAGGAATAGTCAACATGGTTTTGTCAAAGCCTGATTGAATTCTTTGAGGATGTGACTAAGCACATTGATGAAGGTAGAGTAGTAGATGTAGTGTATATAGATTTCAGTAGGGTATTTGATAAGGTACCCCATGCAAGGCTTATTGAAAACATAAGGAGGCATGTGATCCAAGGAGACCTTGCTTTGTGGATCTAGGACTGGCTTGCCTACAGAAGGCAAAGAGTGGTTGTAGATGGATCATATTCTGCATGGAGGTTGGTAGCCAGTGGTGTGCCTCAGGGATCTGTTCTGGGACCCCTTCTCTTCGCGATTTTTATAAATGACCTGGATGAGGAAGTGGAGGGATGGGTTAGTAAGTTTGCTGTTGACACAAAGGTTGGAGGTGTTGTGGATAGTGTGGAGGGTTGTCAGAGGTTACAGCGGGACATCGATAGAATGCAAAAATGGGCTGAGAAGCGGAAGATGGAGTTCAATGCAGATAAGTGTGAAGAGGTTCATTTTGGTAGGTCAAATATAATGGCAGAATATATTATTACTGGTAAGACTCTTGGCAGTGTGGAGGATCAGAGGGATCTTGGGGTCCAAGTCCATAGGACTCTCAAAGCTGCTGTGCAGGTTGACTGTGTGGTTAAGAAGGCATAGGGTGCATTGACCTTCATCAACCATGGGATTGAGTTTAAGAGCTAAGAGGTGATGTTACAGCTTTATAGGATCCTGGTCAGACCCTACTGGGAGTGCTGTGCTCAGTTCTGGTCACCTCACTACAGGAAGGATGTGGAAACTATAGAAAGGGAGCAGAGGAGATTTACAAGGATGTTGCCTGGATTGGGAGCATGCCTTATGAGAATAGGTTGAGTGAATTTGGCCTTTTCTCCTTGGAGCGATGGAGGATGAGAAGTGACCTGATAGAGGTGTATAAGATGATGAGAGGCATTGATCGCGTGGATAGTCAGAGGCTTTTTCCCAGGGCTGAAATGGCTGCCACAAGAGGACACAGGTTTAAGGTGCTTGGAAGTAGGTACAGAGGAGATGTCAGGGGCAGGTTTTTTACGCAGAGGGTGGTGAGTGCATGGAATGGGCTGCCAGCAACAGAGGTGGAGGTGAATACGATAGGGTGTTTTAAGAGACTCCTGGATAGATACATGGAGCTTAGAAAAATAGAGGGGTATGGGTAACCCTAGGTAATTTCTAAAATAAGAATATGTTCGGCACAATTGTGGGCCGAAGGGCCTGTATTGTTCTGTAGATTTTCTATGTTTCTATTATTTACTCACCATCCACAGTGTTTCAGACTGATCCCATTCATTTCAGTCCCAAGTTTGCCCTTGCTCCAAAATGTAACAATGACGGAGAGTACAAGCGGAAAACCAATTGGCATCCATTCTTATTTTGTTCTCTGAGTCACTGGGCCCAATTCTTCAACTTGTTCTTCTCAGGATAATGTATAGCTCCAAATTTAACACTTACTGCTTCATTATTTTCTTAAAACATGAACTTGAGGAGTATTAAGCATGGTAACGTGAAAGTGATGGGGGGGATTGTGAAGAAATTGGCCAATTTATTAATATACGTAAAATACGTGTTTGACTCACAGTGCATTTATTGGATATACTGTTAGATTGACTGTGTTGACATACAGCTCACAGAGTAACATGTGAGTGGCTGTTGACAACTGAGGTTATTTGCCATTGATTACAGTAGTTTCTAGGATTAGGAAGTTAGCTGGCAGCCATTGGAAATCAGGAATGAGAGTGGGCACCCTAATTTCCTGGTGAGGACTGTTTCTTGATGGATGAGGTGGAGAGGAGGTGCAAGGACCTCCAGGTACAGAAAGCTATTTATGTTCATCAGCAAGTGCCAGTGGAAGGAAGTAACACTTCAAAGTTTTCAAAGGCACATTTGATGTCAGGGAAATGTATACAATATACGTCTTGAAATTCTTTTTCTTTGCAACCATCCATGGAAACAGAGGAGTGCCCCGGAGAATGAATGATAATTAGATGTTAGAACCCCAAAGCACCCCCCCAGCTCCCCCCAGTCATGCATAAGCAGCAGCAAAGCAACGATCTACCCTCCCCCACCAGCAAAAGATGCATCGGTGCTCCCCATCGAGCACTCAAGCGTGCAGCAAAGCATTAATAAAGGCATAGACTTGCAGTACCCCAAAAACTACTTATTCACCCGGTAATTCAACATACCACAGGCTTTCTCTCTTCCAAATAAGAGAAAAAAGATGTCCCCATTTCACAGCAAGAGGGGAGACATAACAAACAGGTCGCTGACTTACAGTGTTAAAAATCAGTTGCATCACCTTTCCGAGCTCTGTGCTCAAAGAACTTGGGTCCCTGGGCACACAGCCAGCGGCTAGATAGCTGCTTTCAGTCTTCTGTATACTCCCACGACACACAAGTGGCACTGACCTTGAGTCCGCCCACCTCCAGAGCTACAAAATCCCAGAACCCTGAAGGTGCACTAGTCTTCTAGACCGCTTCCTTGATATGTCGAATAGTGGCCAGTTGTGAGACCCAGAGAGCACAAAGAACGGAAGTCAGTGTTTAACTCTAGGTCAAGGTCTTTAAAAGTACCCTGAAAGGGAAAAATAGAGATATTAAAGATAGAAATAGAGCTGTTGCCGAAAATGCAAACAAAGGAGTCACTGTTAGTCACCATTGTCCTCCTAAGCTCCACCCTTTCACTTGAGGTCAGTGTCCCAAAAGAGTGTAGCTACAAGTCTTATGGCTTCACAAGTGACAGTGAAGAAATCATCAAACACAGCAATTGATGTCTGTCTCTTAAAGTTCAAAGTAAATTTATAATCTATGAATGTATATGTTACCATATACTACTGTATCTTGGGATTTATTTTCTTGCAGGCTCTTACAGGACCAAAAGTTACACCATAGAATTTACTAAGAGACTACCTAAACAGACAAAGAGTGACAAACACTAATGTGCAAAAGAAGACAAACTATGCAAATAAAAATTGATACTGAGAACATGAATTGTAAAGAGTCATTGAAAGTGAGTGTGTAGCTTATAGAATCAACTCAGAGTAGTGTTGAATGAAGTTATCCACACCAGTTCGGGAGCCTGATAGTTGTATGGTAAGAATTGTTCCTAAACCTAGTGGTATGGCATCTAGTGCTTCTTTATCTCCTGCCCAATTGTAATAGTGAGAACAGGGCATAGCCTGGAGAGTGGAAGTCTTCAATAATGGATTCTGCTTTCTTGTGGCAGTGCTCCATGTAAATGTATTGAATGGTGGGGAGGGCTTTGCCTGAGATGGACCGGGATGTGTCCACCACTTTTTGTAACGTTTTCTGTTCCTGGGCATTGGTGTTTCCCTAGGCCATGATACAGCCTGTCAGAATAATCTCCATTGTGCAACTATAGAGATTTGTTAAGGTTTGTTTCTGTATGCATCCCTGGGAACAACTTGTAGATCACAGAGTCTTCTGTTATGAAGATACTCTGAATGTTCTTGATATCTTGGTTAATGGCCCAGGAAGTTTTCTGAGAATGTTAAGAAAATATTTGCAAGGAAATTTAAATAACTTCTTCAAAAGTGTGAATTCCTAACTTTGATTAATCATGTGATAAACTAGTCTGGACAGTAGAAGCAAAGATTCTCTGACTGCGGTAAGATGAGGAACAATGAATCTGGGCAAATATCTCCAAGGTCTCAAATGCAGGCAGAAGAGCTGTTAACAATAAAAAAAAATAATAATAAGTACTTTATTGATCCCGAGTGGGAAATTATTTTGTTGCAGCAGCAACATTTAAAAACACACTTAGCAATAATAATAATATAAATATAATATAATATAATATAATAATAATAAAGTACAGAGTAATAATATACACAATAGTAGAGGCCAATTGTGTTTATTGTCATATGCACAGGTGCAATGAAAAGCTTACTTCAGCAGTATCCAAGGCATATAGCATCAGATAAGCAGTGTTAACAAGAAAACATGAATTAAATACATTTTTACAACAAAATACAAATTAGAAAAAATACGAAGAGTATTTTGGTGCAAAGTGGTTGAATTGGTCATACTGTAACTAAACTCTAGTGATAAGAGTTTTGCTGGTTGGTTGAAGAACTGAAACTTTGAAGGGAAGTATCAGTTCTTGAATCTTCTAGTGTGTGACTTCAGGCTTTAGTACTTACTGCCTAGTGAAATACCTATGTGAGAAAATGTTCTAGATAGACAGACAGATATTATAAGATCATAGAGCATAGACTCTTCAGCCCAACTGGCCCATGCCAACCAATATCTTTTTTTAACTAAAGATAAAAAAGATTACAGGGTAAATTAATGTTTAATGTTAAGTCGCAGATCAGCTATGATCTCACTGGATGGCACTTGGGGACTATCTCCACATCTTCTGATAAGGCGTAATCTGATCAGGGATAATCATAATCTGATTAGGGATAGTCAGCATAGTTTTGTCAAGGGCAGATTGTGCCTTACGAGCCTGATTGAATTCTTTGAGGATGTAACAAAACACATTGATGAAGGTAGAGCGTGGATGTAGTGTAAATGGATTTCAGCAAGGCATCTGATAAGGTTCCCCATGCCAGGCTCCTTCAGAAAGTAAGGAGGCATGGGATTCAAGGAGACCTTGCTTTGTGCATCCAGAAATGGCTTGCCCACAGAAAGCAAAGGGTGGTTGTAGATGGTTTGTATTCTACATAGAGGTTGGTGACCAGTGGTGTTCTACAGGGATCTGTTCTGGGACTCCTCCTCTTTATGATTTTTATAAATGACCTGGATGAAAAAGTAGAAGAGTGGGTTAATAAGTTTGCTGATGACACAAAGATTGGGGGTGTTGTGGATAGGCTGGAGGGTTGTCAAAGGTTACAGCACTACATTGATAGGATGCAGAGCTGGGCTGAGAAGTGGCAGATGGACTTCGACCCAGAAAAATGTGAAGTGGTTCATTTTGGTAGGTCAAATTTGAAGACAGAGTATAATATTAATGGTAAGACTCTTGGTAGTGTGGAGGATCTGAGAGATCTTGGGGTCTGTGTCCATGGGACACTCAAAGCTGCTGCGCAGGTTGACAGTTTTGTTAAGAACATGTATGGTATGTTGTCATTCATCAACCGTGAAATTGAGTTCAAGAACTGTGAGGTAATGTTATATAAGACCCTAGTCAGACTCTACTTAGAGTACTGTGTTCAGTTCTTGTCAGCTCACTACAGGAAGGATGAGAATACTATAGAGAGAGTGCAGAGGAGATTTACAAGGATGTTGCCTGGGTTGGAGAGTATGTCTTATGACAATAGGTTGAGTGAACTTAGCCTTTTCTCCTTGGAGTGACAGAGGTGACCCGATAGAGGTATATAAGATGTTGAGAGGCATTGATCATGTGGATAGCCAGAGGCTTTTTCCCAGAGCTGAAAAGGCTAACATGAGGGGGCATAGTTTTAAGGTGCTTGGAAATAGGTACCGAGGGGATGTCAGGGGTAAGTTTTTCACACAGAGAGAGGTGGGTGAGTAGAATGCACTGGCGGCGGCAGTAGTGGAAATGGATACAATAGGGTCTTTTAAGAGCCTCTTAGGTACATGGAGCTTAAAAAAAAATAGAGGTCTATGCGCTAGGGAAATTCTAGGCAGTTTCTAGAGTAGGATACATGGTTGGCACAACATTGTGGACTGAACGGCCTGTAATGTGCTGGAGATTTTCTATGTTCTATGTAAAAAAAAAAATCACAGATCAGCCACAGTCTCACTGGATGGCACTTGGGGACTATCTCCACATCTCCTCCTAATCCTCTAGACGAGGAGAAAGTAATCTCTTCAATTCAGACTGAAAGTATTTTCCTCCAATCATTTTAATGTGAATGGTTCTGAACTTTATAAGGATTGTAAATTTTAACATGACATATACTAAGAATTTATGAAACTATTAATGTATGTTAGCTAGTAACTGATGTTGGCCCATCAAGTGTGTTCCACCATTCAATAATGGCTGCATTTGGTCCATTAAATCCATTCTGTCATTCAGTCATGGCTGATTTGTTTTTCCTCTCAACTCCAGACTCCTGCCTGCTCCCCTTAACCTTGATCCATTGACTGATGCTTTGTTGCTATTATTTTCTATTTAAAGTTGAATGTCCAACTGTCTTACCTGATTAACTGCTGCAATTGCCCATCCTTGCTATCCCTGTCATTGTTTGATTGCCAATACGTCCCATTTGTTTTGTTCTAGATTAAAAATGTGCAAATGGGACAAACATAAATATGTAAAATAAAATCAGCCTCAACAATCTTCTTTTATTCACAGTTGGAGTTGAAGATCCCCTCCAGGACCTGACCAATTTGGAGCACATCAAGGATAAGTACATGAAGAAGATTAAAAGCATTTTTGACAGGGACAGGAATCAACTACTCAAGATGCATAATGCACAACAACCAGTTTACAATCCATACAACCAAAACAAGCCAATATCAAAAGCTGGTTATGAATTTGTCTTTCAGCCCAGGCGAGATTCCATAATGCAACCTGCTAAACGAAGATATGTTAATGATTCTATAAAGAGTAATAAACAATTGTTGTATAGTGAACTATGCTGTATCAATGGGTGTACCAAGGCTGTGATTCTCGCTGAACTCTGTTTCTGGGCAAAATGATAGTGCATTTCTATGTTTGTGATACACTGTGTATGTGGAATTAGAATCAATTTAGTTATAGAGTCATGGAGTCACAAAGAATATAACATGGATACAGGCCCTTTGACGCAGTCCTTGCCAACCATGGTGTCCATTCAGCTAGTCCCAATTTCCTGCATTTGGCCCATATCCCTCCTACTATGATACCATTGTATCTGCCTCAACCTCTTCCTCCGGCAGCTCATTCCAAAGACTCACCACCCTCTTTATGAAAGCATTGCCCCTCAGCTCCCTTTAAATTCTTTCACCTCTCACCCAAAGTCTATGCCCCATAGTTTTGGATTCTCCCACCCTGTGGAAAAGATTGTTACCGTCTATCTTATCTATGCCTGTCATAATTTTAAACATTTTTATAAGGTCACCCCTCATTCTCCTGTGCACCAAGGAATAAAGACCTAGAGTGGTTAACCTCTCCCTGTAACCCAGGCCCTCTAGTCCTGGCAACATTCCCGTACATCCTTTCTGCACAATCAACCTCTGTTAGCTCCTGTCTACACATCCCCCCACACCCCCCCCCCACCAAAATGAACGCTTCTCCAGTTGAGGATCCTCACCTGTAGACCTGTTCAATCCTTTTCTATCGCTATCTTAAAACTAACAAAATTATGGTCACAAGAGCCAAAATGCTACATTCCCACATTGGAGGTCCAGTATTGCACTTCCTTAAGTAGGGTCCTCTATGTATTAACTCAGGAAATTCTACCCTGTTCAGGTCCTTGACACAAAGGAAGTTAAAATTGCCTATTAATACAACCCTATCATTCTTACAACGATGGACAATTTCTCTACACATTTACATCTTAAATTCCCTTTGGCTAGTGGAGGATCTATAATACAACCATACTAGAGTGACCCTACCCTTGTTGCTTCTAAGTTCTATTCTTAAGGTCTCAGTAGATGACTCTCCAAAAATGGCATCTCTGAGCATAACTGTTACGCCATCCCTTATCAAAAAGGCTATATCCCTCCTTGCTTACTTGTGCTTCTGTCATACCTGTAACATCTGTATCCTGGAATATTGAGGGGTCAATCCTGCTCTTATCTCAGTTATGTTTCTGTAATGGGTATAACATTCCAATCAGAGCCATTCCATCCTCTGAGTTTGTCTGCCTTATTTGTTAACTTCGAGCATTGCAATAAAAGTGGTTAACTGAATATTCCTTTCTCTGTCTTTATTGCATCCATTGCTATTCTGATACTTGGTCTCATACCCATCCCTTTTTTACAGGTCACCCCTACCCCCAAGTAAATTTCAGTGGTTCATGAACCTGAATCTGTGCCCCATGCACCAGTTCCCAGCCAGAAATTCATCTGGCCTATCCTTCTATTTCTACCCTCATTACCCAATGGCACTGGGAGTAACTAGAGATCTTACCTTTGAGGTCCTGTTTCTTTCTGCTTATACTCATTTTGCAGGACCTCATCTCTTGTTCTACATATGTCACTTATACCAACATGTATGACCTCTAGCTGTTCATGGTGTCCCTCAAGAATTTTCTACAGTTATTTAAACTCTGGCTTTGGCACCTGGGAAGCAACACATGTTGTGTCATCACAAGCATGAGAAAATCTGCAGATGCTGGAAATCTAGAGCAATTCACGCAAACACACACACAGTCAATGTTTCGGGCCGAGCCCTGGTTTACCATTTTCCATAGATGCTGCCTGGCCTGCTGCGTTCCTCCAGAATTTTGTGTGTGTTACCCTGGCACCCCTTCTGTAGCCAAAGAACCTCCACCTCCACTAAGTTGGTAGACAGTGAATTCATATTTTAGACAAGGACACTAAATCTGAAGTTTATGGAGAAATTCACATTGTCTGCACCATCATTCCCACAGTGGGTGTTAATGTAGTTCTGTGCTGTGATAGTTATTTGAATTGGCTGTGCAGAACAAACGGAATAAATCAATCTTGTCAAAGACTGCCAATCTTGTACAAACTTTGAAGTTCAACATGCGATATCACAATATTAACTCCTGCATTTCTGCATTGTTCCGTATTTTCTAAAGCAAATTATGTTTTGAACAACTCACTTTATTTCTTTTCATTAGAGCTCTGTATATCCAGGCCTGAGGCAGTTTTCTATCATGTTCCGGACTTGAGTCTTTCAGCACAACAAATAATCTTCTGGAAGAACTTCCAGAAGTTCCAGAAGAACTTCTAGAAGATTCCAGAAGAACTAACCTTCTGGTCATGCAGCGTCTGTGGGAGGAAGAGAATTGTCAAAATTTTGAGTCACAACCCTGCATCAGTTCTGATTCCTTTCCTCGCACAGTTCTGCTGATTTTATCTGGCTCCAGATTTCGGCACCTGCAGTCTCCTGAGTCTCCATTTTGCCTTTCAAATGCTGGAGATGCTTTGAGAAATCAAGGAGTGAAACATTTCATTGCAAAATGCTCAACCTTGTATGTAGTTATGCAGCCAGAGAATTTGTGTTTACATATCCAGTTATGCTCCTGGTCAATGGTGCAATTGATGATGGGGGGTGGGTTCAATGATAATATTGGTGTTGAAAGTCAAGTGGATCTCGTTATCCGCTTATCTCTTGCCAGAGATGGTCATGTACTGTACAATAATGATTTCTATATCAGAATGGTCATGAGATCATCCCTATAATGATCCTCAGTAAAGTCAGAATGGCAGTGTGTGGGCATTCGAACAAGTGCCCCTTTGGTTCTTCTCAGTGCCTGAGGTTAATGGCCTTTCTGTCAACTGCCACTTTATACCCAGCTATGTTTTCATTCGCTTAGTTCAATTCCACCTTCACGCATCCAGACTGGGGTTATACTTGAGAATTGGTTGAATGGGTGGACTGTACAGTAAACTGCTAGATTTATGGACAGAGGGATCTTGAGTTTCAGGTCTTAGCTCTCTGCAGGTTGCACACAAGTTGATAGTGTGATAAAGAAGGCAAATGGCATTGGTCAGGGCACTAAGTATAAGAGCAAGAAGACATCTTGCTGCAATATAAAACTTTGGTTATTTGGAATACTGGAATATTACTGCACTGGACAGGCTATTCTGCCTATGAAATTGTGTCAACCTTGATGGCAATTTATACTACATGTCCTCTTCCTTTGATTCGTCCATATCTCTGCATTCCCTTTATATTCATATGTGCATCTAAGTCTTCTTAAACACAACTAGACTGCCTGATTACACCACTACCCCGATAATGTACTCCCAGCATCTACCATGCTTTGTGTAAGAAAAAAACTTTTCCCTCACATTGCCTTTAAACTTCCCCTCACGATGTTAAATGCATGCTCTCTGTTGTTTCTATCTTGGGGTAAAGACCCTGTTTCCCCATCTATATCTCTATGAGACCTCTATCTGGTCCCCCCTCAGCCCTGATGCTCTGGAGAGAACAATTCAAGTTCATTGAATCTGACCATCTAATCCAGGTAGCAATCTGCTGAACCTCTCTTCAACTATTTCCACAGTCTCTAAATGATGGGTGAGTCCAGAACCAGAGGCCACAGTTTAAGAATAAGGGGTAGGCCATTTAGAACGGAGTTGAGGAAAAACTTTTTCACCCAGAGAGTGGTGGATATGTGGAATGCTCTGCTCCAGAAGGCTGTGGAGGTCAAGTCTCTGGACGCTTTCAAGAAAGAGATGGATAGAGCTCTTAAAGATAGCAGAATCAAAGGTTATGGGGATAAGGCAGGAACTGGATATTGGTTGTGGATGATCAGCCATGATCACAGTGAATGGCGGTGCTGGCTCGAAGCACCTATTGTCTATTGTCTATTATCCTATCTATAATGGGAAGATCAGAACTGCAGACAATATTCCAAGGGTGGCCTGACCAAGATTTTATATAGCTGAACCATGATTTTCTTACTGTGTCATTATACACCAGTCATTGAAAGTGGGCATGCAGGTACAGCAGGCGGTGAAAAAGGCGAATGGTATGCTGGCATTTATAGCAAGAGGATTCGAGTACAGGAGCAGGGAGGTACTACTGCAGTTGTACAAGGCCTTGGTGAGACCACACCTGGAGTATTGTGTGCAGTTTTGGTCCCCTAATCTGAGGAAAGACATCCTTGCCTTAGAGGGAGTACAAAGAAGGTTCACCAGATTGATTCCTGGGATGGCAGGACTTTCATATGAAGAAAGACTGGATGAACTGGGCTTGTACTCGTTGGAATTTAGAAGATTGAGGGGGGATCTGATTGAAACGTATAAGATCCTAAAGGGATTGGACAGGCTAGATGCAGGAAGATTGTTCCCGATGTTGGAGAAGTCCAGAACGAGGGGCCACAGTTTGAGGATAGAGGGGAAGCCTTTTAGGACCGAGATTAGGAAAAACTTCTTCACACAGAGAGTGGTGAATCTGTGGAATTCTCTGCCACAGGAAACAGTTGAGGCCAGTTCATTGGCTATATTTAAGAGGGAGTTAGATATGGCCCTTGTGGCTAAAGGGATCAGGGGGTATGGAGGGAAGGCTGGTACAGGGTTCTGAGTTGGATGATCAGCCATGATCATAATAAATGGCGGTGCAGGCTCGAAGGGCCGAATGGCCTACTCCTGCACCTATTTTCTATGTTTCTATGTTTCTATGTTATGCACAGGCATAAGAGATATAGTTTAGTGTTCAGTGTTTTAATTCAGAAGAAACAGTTTGTTTAAAGGATGGCATTAGAGCAGTTGTCTTAGTAATTCTACGTGTTGGCCTGGGAGACTGGGATCCGTTGTGCTTAGATTAATGCCTTCAATGTGTATGGAAGTCAGTCCTCCCTGGTATGAATTGTATCCAGTGTTCATGGGATTTATTGTTGTGGGTTATAATTAGTTTATATCAGGGGTATAATAGATGCATAGACCCCCTCAGCTGAGAACTTCTACTGCCATGAAACACTACCGAAGACAAAGCAGAAGATAATTGCACTTGTAAGCCATTGCCAGATCAGTTCTTTGGAGATGGTGATTAGGGTGTCTAGTGAAGGGATGGAGTGGTCACCATTGATTATTGCCATATAGCTCACATCACTACTCCTGTTGTAGTGTCCAACTACAGGGAATGCCAGTGTTTCTGCTTTATCAAGTGGGTGGGGGAGGGGGACATATGAGCATTCAGTACAATTGTCAGTGGACATTCAGTACAATTTTGTATTTTGGACCACAGAGTTATAGTTGGCTATCACTTGGCAAGTGCTTGGCAAATGTATTATGGTCCAAAGCATCATAGTAAGATGATGATGATGGCTGGTTCTTCACCTGTGAAGATCAGGAGCGAGAAACCATTGCTGAAGGACTTCTCTTCCTGCCTGTGCTGCGTAGGTTTATAGTGTGGATCACGCAGACCAATCTCACTCTTTAGGCTGGGGGATGTTCCACAATAGCACAGCGAGCCGTGACGACTGCAGCAACTGTAAGGCTGTATGTTGAGAATCGGAGTTTTTCTTCTCCTAAACAGACTGCCTGGCAAGGCCAACGAGTCCCATCTACCCGGTTTGAGATCAGGATGTCCTTTGCCTGGGCTAGCTGCCAATCAAGGCTGATGAGCCCAACCTACCCGCTCAGTTATAGAAGACTAAGTCAACTGCATTGCTCCAAAGAGTGCTATATGAGGTCATTCTTACCCTTGGCCATTGGGTTCTATAATGAGTCAACCTATAGCTGGAGAAGTAATGATCCCCTCCTGTTAGACTGTTTGTGGTAACATTTTTATTGTTTCTACTTCTCTTCTAATATTTATATCTGTGCACTTGCACTGCTACTGTGACACTGTAGTTTTGTTTGGGATCTATAAAGTAACTATCGATCTATCCGTCTATACTGATGAGCGCTCAGTCGCACCACGACATAGTAAACTCCGTAAGAACGGAGCGCCACCTGAAGGCGTTGCTATGGGTACAGTAGTGTAGGAGAGGCCATGTATAAGTGACCGCCTGCACGGCAAGCCAAGCAGTGGTCTTGCAGCGATCACTACACCTGGAAAGGAGAAGCTATGGAAGATGCTTCACCTGCCATAATTGGGCAGGACCTCCAGCCTAGGACTCACCCATCCCCATGGTTACGAGGTAGAGTTTGAAATCCATCTGATAAAATCACTCTAATGTTACTTTTCAAAGTCAACAGAAGAAGACTTTTGCCCAAGCTAAGGTGTGCCTCGTGGCTGGATTGCAAAAACTATGTCGTCTCTTGGTATTGTGAACATTTGTTGCAGGTTTGGCCAGTGAGATTGTATCGCCATCTGCTGAGCAGACCTGGTAAAGAGAAATAGTCTGGAAAATTGCAGATTGATGTCCAGTAGAATTCTGAAGGTGTCAGAACCACACTCTTGCAGGCTCCAGCCCAGTGAATTCTGGTCCCACAACAACTGGAAAAGGCTGCCAGGGTATTGGTAGAAGCAGAATTAGTACCTGCATTTAGGAGGCCTTATATAGACACATGAATATGCAGGGAATGGAGTGATATGGTAAATTGGGAAATTCATTTATTATTGTCATATGTACCAAGGTATAGTGAAATACTTGCTTTGCATGCATCCATACACATAACTTCTTCACATCAGTGCATTAAAATAGAAAAAAGGTAAAGCAGTAACTAAATACAAAATAAAGTGTTACAATTACAGAAAAACTGCAGTGGAGGCAGAGAATAATTTGAGAGCTCACAACAAGATAAATTGTAAGGTTAATTGTCCATCTTATTGCAGTAGGACAATGTACAACAGTTTTATAACAGCAGGATAATAATCAGAATCAGTTTATCTATAACCTATGTCATGAAATATGTTGTTTTATGGCAGCAGTATACGTAGTTCAAAACATGAAAATACTATAAGTTGCAGAATAAGTAGGGAAAGAGGCAAATAATGAGGCAGTGTTAATGGGTTCGTGGACCATCCTGAAATCTGATGGTGGAGGGAGAAGCTGTCTTAAAACACTGGATATGGGTTTTCAGGTTCCTGTACCTTCTCCCTGGTGGTGGTAATGAGAAGAGGGCATGACCTGTATGGTGTTGGTCTTGAATGATGGATGCTGACTTCTTGTGGTACTGTCTCTTGAAGATGTCCTTGATGGTGTGGAGGATTGTGCCATGATAGAACTGGCTGAGTTGTGCTAGAGGGCCTCTCTGTTTGCCGCATAACAGTGAAACACGATTAAAGGAAAACTTATGGATTCATTGCCTCTCTTCCATTATACTCTTACTGTTAATTACATTGGATTGAGAGTTAAAGGTCAAATTAAAGCTTGACTCATTGTTACCAACTTCCTTATGAAATGAAAAACTCAAGCCAAGGTTTGTGACTAAAGCCCAGGAAGAGGTCATTTTCCAAACAATTCCTCAACTCAATATATGGTCAGATATTTGGGTGAATAGAGGAAATCTTTTGGATATTCAGAGTGATGGGTCATCGACTGGGTCAACAGTTGCATTGTATAAAATAAAAACAATGTGATAGAAAATTAAATTTTATCAAATGTAATACCTGTTGATACAGCATCAACTCTTTCGTGGCTTCTTGCTGATCACCCTGTGCCCTTCCCATCCTCATTAACCATTCGGAGGTTATCATGGAGACTGTGTTTGCTGCACCTCTGGATGGACAACCAGCTGGAGTAAGGGCAGTCGGAGTGACAGCAGCCTGAAGAGGCACTAGATAGCTCTGGGGGAGCTGCTCAAGGAAGGTGGCACCCAGTCAAAAGTGCCGACTAATCAGGACTCTTTACTGTGGAGTTGAGTAGGAGGTAGCTTCTTGCACCAGGCAGAATGACCATTGTGGCTTACCATGAGACAGTCTGTTTCTTGATGTACCACTCAACGTGCTGACTTCACCACAGTCTCCTCCCCGACTGCTGCTGAAGTCAGCACATTATCCACATCTCCCAGCAACAACACGAAAGTCTCTCTGCCATAGTAAACCATCCCTTCCATGATAGAAGTAACAGCTGGAATCGGAGTTCATTGGGATTTACAGCAGCATCTGAACAGGTGCAGATCCATGCCTCCTGATTTTCATCCAGTTTGCAATTGGAATGCTAGGCGACGAAGGGAACAGTAAGTGCTATCACCTCATTGATGCTGTATGATCCAGAGAAACAGTACAAATTCCTCCTGCATCTACCACAGCAACATACCTGTCCACAACAATTATTCTGGGTAACACTTATTCCCTGATTATTATTCAAATTATTTTACTTTTCTTCATCCAGGACTGTTTTCAAATGACAAAGTTCAAAGTTCAAAGTAAATTTATTATCGAAGTACATATGTGTCAACATATACCACTCTGAGATTCATTTTCTTGCAAACATTCACAGTGGGCACAAAGAAACTGCAGAATCAATGAAAAACTGCACATAACAAGATGTATACAGTAAATAACGTGCAAAAGACAACAGACTGTGTAAATGCAAAGAATATGATTATAATAAATAAATAAGCAATAAATACCAAGAACATGAGATGAAAGGTCATTGAAAGTGAGTCCATAGTTGTGGGAACAGTGATGGTGTGAGTGAAGTTATCCCTCTTTGACTCAAGAACCTGGTGGCTCAGGGGCAATAACTGTTCCTGAACCTGGTGGTGTGGGTCCCAAGGCTCCTGTACCCGTCTTCCTGATGGCAGCAGCAAGAATGGTGGGGGTCCTGATCTTGAAGCCCAATGTTGTGAAGTTATTATCAATCTCTATATAAGAATAAAGTTGACAGGTGGGTTTTCCTGCTAATCCTTAGGTAAATTCGAAGCAACAAACAAACGATAGGATCTGGACATCTTCACATCCTCACTTATAATGGTAGCTGAGAAGTCTATGGTAACAAATATACCTGTTAATTCATTTAGGTCATCTAATCAGTTAATTTTTCAAACTTCTCCTTACTCCCACCAGAGAGGAAGTACAGCTACTTGAAGACACAGACTCAACAATCCAGGAACAGTTTCTTCCCCTCCATCATCACATTTCTGAATGGTCCATTAACCCATGAACACTGCCTCATTCTTTCTTTTAGCTGCACTACTTATTTTATTTATAGTAATTTTATATTTTGCTCTTCGTTGCTGATATGAAACAATAGATTATATATCATGTATGACAGTGGTAATAAACCTGATTCTGATTCATTTTACTACTGTCACTGAAAATAACATTAACAGGAGCTCAGTCACCTAACAACAATAAGAAATCACAGTGGGAATTGTAACTGCCATACCCACAAATTACTAGAGAAGAGATGGCACTAAAAGCTCTGCTGGATAAAGATCAATTTCTAGGCAACTGAATCTTGCACCTCCAACAGCCTCCAGGATCACAATATTGGAGACATTATACTTCAGCAAGGAGTTAACAATATTCTTGATATTGTTGACATAGGCAATCCATTGTAATTTGTTTCATTCATTCTCTGTCTGCAGAACACCATTGGTTACTGAAGTCTATGCAGAATATGAATAATCTACAACCACCCTTTGCCTTCTGTTTGCAAGCCAATTCTGGATCCACAAAGCAAGGTCTCCTTGGATCCCGTGCGTCCTTATTTTCTGAATGAGCCTTGCATGGGAAACCTTACCAAATACTTACTGAAATCCATATACACTACATCCACTGCTCTACCTTCATCAATGTGTTTTGTTATATCCTCAAAGAATTCAATCAGGCTCATAAAGCATGACCTGCCCTTGATAAAGCCTTGCTGACTATCCCAAATCAGATTATGTCTCTCCCAAATGCTTATAAATCCTGCCTCTCAGGATCTTCTCCAACAACTTGCCCACCACCAAAGTAAGTCTCAGTGGTCTATAATATCCGGGGTTATCTCCACTCCCTTTCTTCAACAAGGGAACATTTACAACCCTCCAGTCCTCTGGGACTTCTCCTGTCCCTATTGATGATGCAAAAATCATTGGTAGAGGGTCAGCACTCTCCTTCCTCACTTCCCACAGTAGCCTGGGGTATATCTCATCCAGTCCCGGTGACTTATCTAACTTAACACCTTTCAAAAGCTCCAGGACATCCTCTTTCTTAATGTCTATTATAATCTAATAATTTGTTGAAGGAGAGCAAGAAATTGGAGCAATTGGTAATTGGTAATTAGAGTAACATGTACGAAGGTACAGTTAAAAACATTGCTTTGCATGCTGCCCATTAGATAATTTAATTACAACAGTGCATTGAGATAGTACCAGGTAAAGCAATAACAGAGTGCAGGATACTCATAGTGATACATTTACAGTGAAAGTGCAGTGCAGGCAAACAATAAGGTTTAAGGCCATGACGAGGTAGATTCTGAGGTCTATCTGTTGTACAAGAGGTTCATTCAATAGTCTTATAACAGTAGCATAGAAGTAAAAGGACAAATCAGATTAGATACTGGAGTTCAGCATATTGTTGGTTGACAATCTTGGAAGCTGCTTGTTATCAGCTGTGGGATGTCAATGTGGGGCTTATAGGCTGCACAGGTGTTGTGTATTTAATATTTCAATAATATTTGAGCAGTAATGTAGATATATTGTTTGATGAAGTATTCCTTGTTTCTCTACATAATTCATTATGTGTTATATGTAAGAAGCATGTGAACCTTGAAGAAGGGTCCAGGCTCAAAACATCGACTGTTTACTCTTTTCCGTTGATACTTCCCTGCCTGTTGAATGACTCCAGCATTTTATGTGTGTTTCTTTGGATTTCCAGGAAGTGCGTTTGTGAACAGCATACGTTATTACGCCAGCACATCATATGTGTGTGCACCTCATGAAAAGAAAAATGAATTAGACCATTTATCTCTGGCTCCCGTGTTTTTCATTTGATTCATTTTTTTTAAGTTGCAAAATATAACACTGGGAAAGAGGAAGGTTTAAAACAAACCCAAGATGACTACCTACCTGTTGAAATGCAGCATGTTTATTTTTTCTTTGGAAAAAGGGAGATGTTCGAACTGAAAAAAAAGGTGCAAGAGGAGAGAGACAGAGTAGAGTTAAAAAAAGGCTGAAAAAAGACAAACGTCATGGGTTCATAAAGAATGGGAGCCAGGTGACAATAATAATAAATGTAATAAAGCAGAAATGGCTGGCTACATTGGGAAAATAGATGTATTTGATTGCCAACAGATAGCTGGATTATGTATACCGAATGAATTGAACAGGATTTTAAAGCAAACAACAGAAAATCTGCAGATGCTGGAAATCAAAGCAATACACACAAAATTCTGGAGGAACTCAGAGGGCCAGGCAGCATCTATGCAAAAGAGTAAATAGTTGACGTTTTGGGCTGGGTTCCTTCATCAGGAATACTTCAGGACCAGGTTTCATAAGTGGAATCAAAAGGAAGGGGAATCCATTTCAGCTTATGTGGCTGAATTGACAAAGTTATTCAAGCATTGCCAGTTCAATGATGGGCATAATGATACATTGAAAGATCATTTAGTTTGTGGAATCTTACAAGAAAACATTCAAAAACAGCACCTAACTGAAGCACAACTCACATTTACAGAGCGGTTGAAATTGCTATATCAATGGAAGCAGCAGCCTGAGTTGCAATTGAATTGCAGTCAGGGATGAAAGTGAGTGTGAACAAAATTGCAACATCTAAACAGAAACATGCTTGAACAAATGTGTTGCCATTGTTGCAGGGGCTCACATACACTAGACCAATGTTGGTTTAAAGATGAAACTTGCAGAAAATAAAATAAAGTAGGACACATATGAAGAACATGTTGGGCAGAGAACAATAAATATGAAAAGAAAAGGAGAAAAAAGAGAAGAAGTCAAATTGCAGTTTCAGAAAGAGCACTAATCTCTGTGCTGCTGATGAAAAATCTGATTATGATGAGAGTGATACGGGACTTGGTATCCTTGTGATTTACAATATGAAAACTAACAATTGACAACTAATATGGCTTACACCAGAAGTGAACATCAAATAAATTAGACAAGACTTCAAAAATATGGAACAGAAGCCTGCAAATATCCAACTAAGAACTTATAATGGAGAAATGATAACTCCTGTGGGCATGATATTTGTAATAGTGAAATGCAACAACCAATAAGCCACATTGGACTTGTATGTGATAAAAACACAATAACCAGCATTGTGGAGCTGTGATTGTCTGAGACAACTACAGCTTGCTTGGAGATCCAGCCACCATTTACATACCATGTCCGTGAAACAGAGTGAATTGAAAGTGAATTAAGAAAGGTACTGGATGATACCAAGGATGGCATTGGAAAACTCAAATGCATGAAGTGTAAAACAGGTTTAAATGAAAATGTTACACCCAAGTTTTACAAAGCCCATCCAGTTCCTCATTCCATCCATAATAAAGTGACCAGTAAGATAGATTGCATAGCAGCCAAAGGAAATCTTTCGAAGTTTGAGCGGAGTCCATGAGCAATGCTAGTGGTCCCACTAGCATGGGAGAATGGGTCTTTCAGAATCTGTGGTGATTTTAAGGTCACCATCAACTCAGTACTGAAAGCCGATCAATATCCTCTGCCCAGGATAGAGGGTATCTTTGCAAACCTTTCTGGAGGAAAACATTTCTGCAAAGTGCAATTGGCTGTGGTCTACCTGCAGATGGAGATGGAAGAAGAGTCCAAAGTGTTTCTCACCATAAACATTCATAAAGGGCTTTGTCACTACAATAGGCTTATTTTTGGAGTAGTCTCTGCACCTGCACTCTGGCAGAAAGTTATGCACCAGGTGCTGCAAGCTGATCGGCCACTCAGGTTTACCTGGATGACATCATTGTTACTGGTAAGGATGATAAGAAACATTTCCAAAATCTCAGGACAGTGTTAAAACAGATTAGATGTCTATATGCTCAGAGCATGATGTAACAAGTGTGAATTCTTTAAAACAAGCATCAGTTACTGTGGTCACACCATTGATGCACAGGATTTACGCAAGTGTGCTGAGAAAAATTAAGCAGTGGTGGATACCCCAAGGTCAAAGGATGTGTCACAGTTTCAGACCTTCTTAGGATTTGTCAATTACTATAAAAGGTTCCTGTCTAGTCTGAATATTGTGCTAAATCCCTTGAACTCATTATTACAAATTTGGAAGAAATGGCAATGGACAAAGCCATGTAAGGTGGCTTTCCAATAGACAAAGGAAATGGTGATGTCAGCACCACTCATGATATACTCACTAATTAAGATCCACAGTGTCCAGTGAAGCTCACCTGTGTTGCCTCGTCTTGTGTTATTCATGCAGTCGTGTCACATGTTATGACTGATTCCTTTGCATCATGCTCCCTTGCTGCTGCAGAGAAAAATTATTTACAGATTGACAGAGAGGCCTTGAGTCTGGTTTGGGGTGTAAAACATTGCAGCATGTACTTGTATAGGAGAGAGTTTACCCTCATTACTGATAATCAACCACTGGGGTCCATTTTCAATCCACAGAAGGGTGTTCCATTAACAGCAGCAGCATGAATGCAGAGATGGACTGTTTCTTGGAGGACACAATTACAAGATTGTATTCAAGAGAATAACTAATCTTGGAAATGCTGAAGTTTTGTCTTGTTTATCCTTGGAAAAGGAAATATCTGAAAACTTTACAAAATTTGATGTATTCTCCCTAATGCAAATCGAAAATCTCGCTATTATGGCGGAGATGATCCAATGGGAAACTGGAAAAGACTCCCAGACTGTCTCAGGTCTACACGGCAACCCAAAATGGCTGGAATGTGCAGCAGAATTACTAGCTCCCCCATTATTATCAGCTCCGGGATGAACTTGCCCTTGACAGAGGTTGCCTTATGTGGGGATTGAGAGTTGTTGTACCATCCAAACTGAGAGCTGAAGTGTTTGACGAGATACATGTAGTCAAAATGAAAGTGTTGGCTTGAAGCTTTTTCTGGGATATGTAGATCAACAGATTGAGCAGCTTGCATTGCCAAGTTCAGGATATCAACACATCCAGAAGATGCCAAGAGCAGTGCCTCGCCAACCCTAAGAATGGCCTGCATTGCTCTGGCAGAGGGTTCATGTGGACCATTTGTGGGCAAAAATTCCATGGTAGTAGTGGATGCAGCTACAAAGTGGCCAGAAGTGTTCCCAATAGCCTCCACTACAGCTTTGCACACTGTTGATGTGTTGAGAAACCTCTTCTCAAGGATTGGTCTTCCAGAACACTTAGTCAGTGAAAATAGACCACAATTTTGCTGTGGAACAACTTCAGTCCCTTCTGAAAATGAATGGAATAAGACATACCACATCTGCACCATACCACCCAGCTACAAATGGATTGGCGGAAAATTTTGTCCAGAGTCTAAAGATTGCACTGTGAGCAACGTCAGCAGAACACACTACACTGACACTGAACCTGAAACTCACCAATTTACACCTTGCATATCACAATGCAGCATAATCTATGACCAAGAACTCACCAGCTGTGCTGTTCCTGGGTTGTACCTTGCATTCACACTTGGACCTCCTCAAACACAGTCTCAGGAGGGGTATGCAGGATAAATAGCAGAAGCAAATTGAGAACTCCTCAAACAAGAACATGCGATGTTTCACTTCTGGACAAGCAATCCTGGTGAGGCATTACAGAGGTGATCAAAAGTGGGTACTTGGAAAGATAAAGGATAGAACTGGACCATGCTCCTACACAGTGGAGATTGCATTTCACGTCATCTGGAGATGACACGTCGATCAATTGAGGAGAGCAGAGTTAATTGTTAGAGAAGAAAGGTGTCCAGAGCTGTCAGAACCACTTCTTGCAGTCCCAGAGTCAACTCCTACAACCAGCATGGAAGAGACCCCAGAACCTCAGATTGTTTCACAGCCACAGGTTTCATCTGTCAAGCAGAATGAAGCCCCTGGTCAGGAAAGAGATTATCCCACAGAAGTAAGAAATCCTCTACAGTGATTAAATCTTTAGGCTTGAATGGGACAATTTAAAATTTACAATGCTGTGCATTTCTATATAGTAGTTGTGCGTGTGTTTCTTTCAATTTGTTTTTGGAGTTACAAAACATCACATCAGGATTCACTAAATGGCCTCCAATTGGCATCAAGGAACCATCAAAGCTTTTCTAGACCCCTGCCCTGATTACTTTATTTTCCCACCTATGATGTTTCCCTGTTCTCTAAAACTAGAGCTCTCTTTACCTGGAAGAAGATTGAGATACCTTTCAGTAAGATTAGAAATAGCAGATCTCCCGACTACAGCAAATTAAGAAAGTACGAACAGTTAGCTGCATGACAGAATAATTAGGATAAATTCCTGCTCCGGTATTACATTGTTTTCGATGTTTGGTCATCCTAAAGAAACTGTTTTATCAAATATGACTGCTTGCAGTAGAAATAAAAGCATTGTTTAGCTTGACATTATATTGTCATCCACTTTTGAAGTAAGAGAATGCTGAAATCAACTGCCAATCACATCTACCATGTTTAAAAGTATTTGTTGGTCTTGGGGTCTGGTTCAGGTACATATATTTGTTCTTGAGTGATTTGTTCATGGAATTCACTGGCATGTTGTGACAACAGAGTAAGTGTTTGAGAGGCACAGAAACCATAGCAATAATCCCGGATGACTTGGTGCACCACGCTCTAATAGATCTGGCTGTACATACTGTGTTCCTGTCCTGTCAGACTTATTGAGAGCAAAAGGTACTATTGCGAGTGCACTAGAGCACTTCGCTACTTTGCAATTGCCTGTGAAGTTAATGGTGTAGAACGCTGAAGCACATCATGTTCAATTCTCAATGGATCAGAAAGCAGGGCAGAGCTGGAACTCTTGTGTCCTCAATAGAAATATCTTGTGTATGGACTTCACTGGAATTCTTGGGAACCACAAGCCCCACTGCAGTACGTGCTGCTTGAGATCATTTTGCTCTGTATAAGCAACCTGAGCACATGCTATTGTTGGTGACAATTTTGTAACCAGCATGTAATGCTGCATTAGCCTCCTTGCACTTTAATGCTGACATGTTTTAAACATTAGGAACTAAATTAATTTTTAAATAAACTGCACCAGCATCACTGAGAATTACTGGAGCCACCAGAGGAATAAATACGATCATGGAGAGCTGGTTTCAAAACTACTCTTTGAAGGAGGAATTTCACACACTGAAGTTCGTGTTGGGATACTGAGGGTCATATTGTAGTCTGCTCACTTGCTAAATCTACACAGCAAGTAAAACTATTTCAGTGATGACAGCAAATAAGAGACAAGTGTTTAAGTTGGTTTAAAGGCTGCTTGGACTAGAATATTCGATGTATAATATAAAATTATAAGAGGAATAGATTGGATAGGTAGTCAGAGTCTTTTCTGCAGTTTGAAATGTCAAATACAAGAGGCCATTCATTTAAGGTGAGAGAGAAAGTTCAAAAGAAAGCCGGTATTTTATACTTAGAGAGATCAATACTGAAATGGACTGCTGGGGAAGTGATGGTAGCAGTTACGATAACTACAGCTAAGATGCATTTAGACAGACACATGAACAGGTAGTGAATGGAGGGATCACTCTGTAGAAGATGAGGTAAGTTAGATTGCCATTATGGCCGGTAGAGGCATGATGGGCCGAAGAGCTTGTTCCTGTGCTGCACTGTTTTTTATTCTATGTTCTACGAATTGAGCTGTTGGCAACTTGTTAAGGGGCACCAGTGGGAGTCACAACTGTAATGGTGGACCTGCGACCTCTTGAAATCCTGTGCATTGGAGCTTCCATACCAGGTTGTAACGGTAATCAGAATTCTCTTTGACATACACCCATAGACTCTTCAAATTCCTACTGAAGTCGAGCCAATGGCATACCTTCCTCATGATTGCACCAGTGTGTTGGGTCCAGGATAGATCCTCTGACATGTTAATAGCTAGGAGCTTGAAGTTGCTGATCACTTCCACTGCTGACTGGTGTGTCTTCTCCTGACTTCCCCTTCCTGAAGTCCACAATCAATTCCTTAGCCTTTTTAGTGTTGTGTGTAGGTTGCTGTCGTGATACCGTTCGATCAGTCAATCTATCTCGCTCCTGCACAGCTCCTCATCACCATCTGATATTTTATCGACATTTTGCCTTATTGACTGATATTTTGCCTTATAATCTCTCAACCCTGCTCTTCAAAGTTCAACATAAATTTATTATCAAAGTACATACAGTACATGTCACCATGTACAACTCTGAGATTCATTTCCTTGCAAGCATCTCAATAAATCCAATAACCATCATTGAATCAATGAAAGACTGCACCAACATGGTAGACAACCAGTGTGCAAAGTCAACAAACAGTGCAAAATGAAAAGAAAAAAAGAAATAATAATAATAATAATAATAATAATAATAATAATAATTATATCAATTAAAATGATCAAAAATGCATAATAAAAAAGCAACAAATTCAAGATGATAAATGTAGAAAATGCTGGGAAAAAACAGAAACAATCCAAAACATTACAGGATCCTGTAGCAGTTTAACTTTATCTGATTACTTACACAGGCACAATCAAGTGGCAAACATCATTCATCAAAATCTTGCTTTCAAATACAAACTCATAAAAGAACTCATACCTTAGTATAAATACAAACCTCATCCAGTTTTAGAGTCAGAATACCACAAATTATAATATGACTGATCAGTTATTACAGATAGAAAAAATCCATAATAACCAGCTGGATATAATAATACAGGATGAACGAGCAACAGCGACTTATTTAATAGATGTAGTTATTCCAAACGCACATAACTTACAGAAATCAAGAAGTGAAAAGCACTAGAATTAGAAGAGAAAACTGAAAGACTTTGGAACATTAACAGGGTATACATTGTCCCAGTAATTTTATCTACAACTGGTATCTTTCCAGAGGCATTACACAATAGCATTAAACAATTAGGGTTACACAGCAACATTTATATAAATCTTTAGAAAGCCACAACACTAAATACCACTAGAATAGCCTGAAAGTTCCTAGCAATTGAGAAATGAGTGTGCTTGGTTATGCCTGCACCTCAGGTTTTATCAGCTTGAGCTGAGAAAAATAGTGTTTTTATAAATAATAATAGATTATAAGGACACTCAATAATAAGAAATAAATAAGCAATAAATATCGATAACATGAGATGAAGAGTCTTTGAAAGTGAATTTATAGGTTGTGGGAACAGTTCAGAGTTGGGGCAAGTGTCGTTGAGTGAAGTTATCCCCTCTGGTTCAAGAGCCTGATGGATGAGGGGTATCAACTGGTTGTTTGAGTCCTGAGGCTCCTGTACCTTCTTTCTGATGGCAGCAGCAAGAAGGGAGCATGACCTGGGTGCTGGGGTTCCCTGATGATGAATGCTGCTTTCCTGCGACAACGCTCTGTGTAGATGTGCTCAGTGGTGGGGAGGGCTTTATCTATGATGGAATGGGCCATATTCACTACTTTCTGTAGAATATTCCGTTCAAGGGCATTGGTTTTTCCACACCAGCCTGTGATGCAGCCAGTCAATATACTCTCCACTGCACATCTATGTAAGTTTATCAAAGTTTTAGATGTCATGCCAAATCTTTGCAAACTTCTAAGGAAGTAGAGGTGCTGCAATGCTTTCTTCACAATTGCATCTACATGTTGTGCCCAGGACAGGTCCTCAGAAATGGAATTTAAGGTTGATGACTCTCTCCATCTCTGATTCCCCGATGAGGACTGGCTCATGTACCTCAGGTTTTCCTCCTCCTGAAGTCAATAATCAGCTCCGTGGTCTTGCTAACGTTGAGTAAGAGATTGCTGTTGTGGCACCACTCAGCCAGATTTTCAATCTCCCTCCTAAATGCTGATTTGTCACCATCTTTGTTTTGGCCTATGACGATGGAGTTATCGGCAAATCTAAGTATGGCATTGGAGCTGTGCTTAGCCGCAGTGTAAAATGTGTAGAGCAGTGGGCTAACACACAGTCCTGTGGCACACCTGTGCTGATGGAGATTGTGGAGGAGATGTTGTTGCTAGCCCTAACTGACATGGGTCTGCAAATGAGGAAATTGTTGATCCAATTGCACAAGGAGTTATTGAGGGCAAAGCCTTGAAGTTTATTGATTAGTTTTGTCTATTCAGAAAAGTCACAGTGATCTGGCCTTGGCTACAGCTCCACACTCCTCCTGTATGCTTCACATGACCCTTGGATCATTCCATCCCAGTAGAGCTTGAACCTTCTTTCAGGTTGTAAATTTTTTTTCTTCAATTGACCAGAAGTTGTAATAGATCAAGGAAGATCTTTCTCATCAATGTCGGTCTTCATTGAGATGTTCATTACTGAATATGGAATGGTAAGTTTGCTTTACTTTTTTACATAATGGGAGAAGCATTTGTTTAGAAGCTGTAAACCAGTCAGTATTTTCTTTATTACCTTGGCAGTAGGCTATGTTTTCATCCTTGTGACTTTCCATCATGATGTCAGAATTAGCTGGATTAACTGCTGAAACATACTCAGCAAGGTGATGAAACTGAATGAGAGTCAAATCCCTTCACCTTTGTCCTGCTGTGGTAGACTCTTTGACTTTGCATGACTCTTTGACTTTGCATGATTGATTTTCCAGACGGTAAATGGAATTAGGTCCTGAAAGGATGTGGTCAGTGATGCTATCAGTGTTGTATGTTGGTCAAGTATGCAGTTTGTAACAGATGATTCAGAATCAGGGGAAAACAACAAGGAAGGCATTAGCAGGGAAAACTCAGCAGGTCAGGCAGCATCTGTAGGAAGAGAAACAGACTTAAGATTTCATACCTGGAATCCTTCAGAATAAGTTCCGGTGAAGGATCCCAGACTGAAAATGGTAACTGATCTTTGTTCAACAGGTACTGCCTGACCTTCCGAGCTTGTCCTGTATTTTCTGACATAACATTGCTGGCAGATACCAGCAAACAATACTTGAGCCTATCAGCTCACAAAAGGCACAAAGCTCAGAGACGTTTTACTTTTTCTCTTTATGTCCAATCACTTTTTAGTCAGCGATCTAAAACAGATTTTCTACCAGATAATGAAAAGCAGGTTTATTAATGTAGTTAATTGGCAGCTATTGTGTATGCAGGAGAGAAATAAGCCATAAAATGTCCACATGCTTGGCTCTATGCTCATGATAGCCATGTAATTCTAGAGAAGCCATTAGTCCTCGTAAGCTAAACAAATTGAGTACATTTTTGTTATTTGTTCCTAGTATATGGATTTTATTTGCGTTGTCAGAATTTATCACCTCTCCCCAGTTACCCTGAATTGAGGAGGATCTTCAGCATCTACCATGTTGTTGGATCTGTTGTCACATGGAGGCCAGACTAGATAAGGATAGTGGAACATTTCCTCTTCAGGAGGACTAAATGGATTTTTACATTACTCTGGTTGTTTTGCAGTTGATGTTACTTTACAGGAGCTTTAAAAATTTTAGCTTTTAATCAATCAGTTGAGTGCAATTTGAGTCTGCCCTGAGGTGGGATCTGACCTCAGGTCAACAGTCTAGACCTCTGTTAATAATCCAATAATTTAACCACTGCACTGCTCTACCATCCTCTCTACTTTATAGTGTTCTCACTATAACATTGAAAGAAGTGTGACACCCAGCTGGTGCCAATCAGAAACTATGTAGTCAGGCAAGTGGTTGAGTTGTCACTGGGAGAGTAATTTTAGAAATAGTGACCATAACGCTGTAAGGGTTTAAGGTAATTTTGGAAATGGATAAGCATGATTTGAAAATTAAGGTCCAGTTTCAATATCATAAAATGAGATCTGATAGAAGTTTGGGACAGGCCCAGAGACCAGGCTTCGATCTTGGCCTATTGTTTGTGTGGAGTCTGCATATTTTCCCTATGAGTGTGTAGATTTCCTCTGGTGCTCTATTATATGTCCAAATATATGGTGACTGGACCATCACACAATACTGCAAATGTCCTGGCAACTGATGCGTGTGTCCAATTTGGAACTGTCCTCTCTGCCGTTATTTCAACTGAAATAGCAAATCAAATAATCAGGTTACTTGGCTGCTGTACCTCACCCCTAGATGAGAGTTAGAATCTGGGGGAAGTTCACAGTAATATGGAGAGAATATAAAATTATTAGTGTAAGGTTAATGTAAATGCACGGTTGTAGATTTCAGTACTAACCTCTTTAGTGAAACACAACATCTGAAGCTTGGTTACTGAAATCCCAGTGTGAGAATCACTCTTTTGGCAACATTTTCCACCTCCTCCCTTTCCCACTCTCTCTTTCACATCTTTCAGTCTGATCTTCTTCGTGCGGCTTCTCATCAGCACTGCTGTTGTGATCAATGACAAGTGAAATGCCAACTGATTGGAGGCAGTAAGGCTGTGCCTCTAGTTGAGTGTAACCTTGGCCCAGACGGTGCTGATCTCACAGTCAGTACGTCTACTGGCCCAATAATGGAAGTAAAACCTTCTCTAGAACCTTGAGGGTTCTAGACTATTACCACAGTGACCCATCCATCTGTACCCCATGGCCCATGAATGGCAACTCAGCTGTGTACAACAGGGGCGGAAGCCCTGTCCACACCTGCATACTAGTGGCCTAATGTCAGCAAATGCCTCCAAGCATCAGCGTCAGGGCCTTGCTGGAGACTGGAAACACTTGGAAATAAATTAAAAATGTATGAAACTGCTGTTAAGCAATTCAAATAATAAATATACCATAAGCTAAAGAAAACTAAACATTTTACTTAAACCTACTTATATAAAAAATAAATAAATACAATAAAACTATACCATAACTACATATCTGATCATTACATCTGCACAAAGTGCATCGAGCTGCAGCTCCCGAGAAGCCGTGTTAAGGAAATGGAGCTGCAGCTCAATCATCTCGGGCTCATACGGCAGAATGAGGAGGTGGCAGGTAGGAGCTACAGGGAGGTAGTCAGGAGTCAGGTACCTGGGTGTCTGTCAGGAGAGGGAAAGGGAATACTTAGCCAGTACAGAGTACCCCTGTGGCTGTTCACACCAATAATAAGTATACTGCTTTGGATACTGTTGGGGTATGACCTACCATGGGAAGCCAGAGCAACCTGGTCTCTGGACTGAGTCTAGCTCTGTGGCTCAGAAGGGGAGGGAGGAGAAGAGGAGTGCAGTAATGATAGGGCATTCCATAGTTCGATGGGAAGACAGAATATTCCGTAGACACGAAGAAAACAGATGGATACACTGTTCCCTCTAAGCTGTGTGGGTGTGTGGCCACAGAGTAACTGAAATGCTCCCATGCACATAGCCTTTGTTGCTGCACAGCAGGAATTTTCTAAACATTTAAATATATAAAGCGCTGCGCAGTTTTCAGGCTGTGTAAAAATGTCCTGTTCAGAGCAATGATTGGTCTATGCAGCTGTAAAAGAAGATAGAGGGAACCTTGCCCAGATGGTATGTTGCCTCCCAGATGTCAGGGTCAGAGCTGTCTCAGAGCCAGAAGCCATAGTACATATTGGTACTAACGAAATAGGTAAGAAAAGGGCGGACGTCCTGAAGAGAGAACATAGGGAGTTGGGTAGAAAGTGGCAAAGCAGAACTTTACTGTGGGCATACTCAGCAGATCAAAGAATAGTAACTTTAAGAGGATCAATGAAAAATCAACTAGAACGCAGAAACAACAAACTGTGTCAACTATATTTTTCCCATAGTTGCTGCCTAGCCTGCTGAGTTCCTTTAACATTTTGTGTGTGTTGCTTGGATTTCCAGCATCTGCAGATTCTCTCTTGTTGGTGAAACTGAGCAAATGCAAATATAAATAAATAGCAATAAATAAAGAGAACATGAAATAACAAGGTCAAGAGTCTTTAAAGTGAGGTCATTGGTTGTGGGAACATCTCGAAGGATAGGCAAGTGAGTGTAATTAACTCCTTTGTTCGAGAGCCTGATGATTGTGGGGTAGTAAACTTTTTTAAACTGATGGTGCAAGTCCTGAGGCTTCTGTACCTTCTACCTGATGAGAGCAGCAAGAAAAGAGCATGGCCTGGGTGGTGAGGATCTCTGATAATAGATGTTGCTTTTCTATAACAGTATTTAATGTAGATGTTCTTAATGGTTGGGAGGGCTTTACCCATGATGTAAAGGGCCAAATCCACAACCATTTGTAGGATTTTCCATTCAAAGGCATTTGTGTTTCCATACGAGGCTGTGATGCCCTCTCCACTACACATTTATAGAATTTTGTCAAAGTTTTAGATGCCATGCTGAATCTCTGCTGACTCTTAAGGAAGTGGAGGCATTGCCATGCTTTCTTCACAATTGCACTTACGTACTGGGCCCAGGACAAGTCCTCTGAAACACCCAGGGATTTATAGTTCCTAACCCTCATCACATCTGATCCTCCAATGAGGATTAGGACATGGATCTCCAATTTCCCTCTTCTGAAGTATAAAATCAGCTCCTTGGTCTTGCTGACATTGAGTGAGAGATTGTTGCTATGACATTACTCAGCCAAATTTCCAATCTCCCTCCTTTATGCTGATTCATCACCACTTTTGATTTGGCCTACAACGGTGATGCCATCAGCAAACTCGAATATGGTATTAGAGCTGTGCATGGCCATGTTATCATAGGTGTAAAGTGAGTAGAGCAGGCAACTAACCACACGGCCCTGTGATGCACCTGTGCTGACGGAAATGGTAGAGGAGATGTTGGTGCTCATCTGAACTGACTGGAAACTCTACAAGTGAAGAAATCCTGGATCTAATTGCACAAGGAGGTAATGAGGCCAATGTCTTGGAGCTTATTGATCAATTTTGAGGGGATGATGGTATTAAATGCTGAGCTGTAATTGATAAACAGCATCCTGATGTATGCATCTTTGCTGTCCAGATGTTCCAGGGTTGAGTGAAGAGCCAATGAGATGGCATCTGCTGTGGACTTGTTGCTCCAGTAGGGAAACTGGAGAAGATTCAAGTCGCCTCTCGGACAGGAGCCGATATGTTTCATCACCAACCTTTCGAAGCATTTCATCACTCTGGATGTAAGTGCGACTGGGCGATCATCATTGAGGTAGGTCACCATGCTCTTCTCGGGCACTGGTATAATTGAAGCCTGCTTGAAGCATCTGGGTACACACACTGTCGAGGTTAATGATCTCACTGAAGTCAGTTGGTCAGCACAGGTCATTAGTGCTTGGCTAGGTACCCCCTCTGCTCTGGGTGATTTTCATGGGCTCACCCTCCTAACGACAGCCAGCACGTCAGCTTCAAGGATCATCGGGAGCTGTGTGGGGTTTGCAATAGTTCCTCCACGCTCTGACAGTCAAAGCAAGCATAGTAGGCATTGAGCTCACCTGGAAGTGAAACCCTGTTGTCGCCTATGTTGTTTGATTTAACTTTGTAGGAGATGATAGCATTCAGACCCTGCCACAGCTGTCGAGCATCCCTCATTGATTCCGGTTTGGTCTGAAACCTTCACTTCATCTGTTGGATGGCTTTCCAGAGATCATACCTGCATCTCTTCTAGGTTTCTTGGTCTCCAGACTTGAATGCCTCTGATGTGGCTCTCAGCAGATTTCGGATCTCATGGTTCATCCAGACTTCCTGGTTGGGGAAGACTGAATGATTTAGTGGGGACACGCTTATCTGCAGCTGTTTTAATGAATTGTGTTCCAACCATGTTCTATTCATTCCGGTCTCTAGATGATTGCATTAACTCAAAGCAATCCTGTAATTGTTCCTCTGCCTCCAATGACCACCTCTTAGTTGAAGTTGAAGAAGTATTCCAAAGGGAGGATGACACAACTGTGGCTGACAAAGGAAGCCAGAGACAGTATAAAGGCAAAAGATAAGACATATAATGGAATGTTAAAGGATTGCGAGTCTTTAAAAAACCAACAGAAGGCAACTAAAAAGCCATAAGGAGAGTAATTATGAAACATGGAGGCAAGCTAGCCAATAAAATAAAAGATGATACCAAAAGTTTTTTCAGATATATAGAGAGAGGTGAGAGTGGATATCACACAAGGGAGGTAGTAATGGGGGCAAGGAAATGGAGGATGAACCTGATATGTATTTTGAGTTAGTCATGATCAGGTACTGGCAGCAGGGATCATGTACAAGCAGGAGGGATTTGTTGGATTTGGTAACATGTTTGTCACATAAATTTTGGGCTGAAGGTTCGATGCCTGAGCTGTACTCTTCTATACTCTGTTCTATGGTGATTCACTGAAATGAAAGGGGCCACGTCTCAAGGTAACAGGAATTGCAGCAATGGCCAGTCATAATAAATCAACACGAGCCAGAAGCAAATAATATAAGAACATAGGATTGGAGCCAGTGGAAGTTATGAAGGGATAGAGATTCAGATGGGATCAGAGAACTTTCTTCACACAGAGAATGGTGAGTAGTTGGAATGCACTGCCAGAGAGAGTGTTTGAAGCTGGGTAATTGACAGCATTTTAGAAGCGTTTAGTGGAGCACTTGAATCACCTAGACACAGAGGGCTATGGACCAAATGCTGGGCAATTTGATTAATGCAGAATGGTGCTCACTGGTCTAGATCAGAGGCATTCAAGTCTAGTGACAAAGAAAGTTACAAGAGTTCCAGTTACAATCGCTGGAAAGCCATCTCATGAGTGAAGTGGCAATTCTGGACTGAACTTGAATAATGAAGAATCCTCAACAGTTGTGGCAGAATTTGAAAGTTATTACCTCCTATAAAGTAAAATCAAGTAACATAGGCAGCAACAAGGCTTCACTTCCAGATGAGCTCAATGTCTTCCATGACCGCTAAAACATGAAGGAACCATCACAAATTCTAACAGCTCTCAATGGTCCAGCAATTTCAGTCTCTGAGGTCGACGTTCAAACATCCATCAGGAGGTTGAACCCACAGAAAACATTCGGCCCAGATAAGGTACCAAACTGGAGTTCAACTGGCTGGAGTATATAAACTGACTTTAGATGGACACATGTATACCCAGGGAAAGAAGGGATATGCATCAAGCGAAGGGGAATAATTGAGCTTGGCGTCTTACTCAGCATGGAGAGTGTGGGCCTGTTCCTGAGCTGTACTTTCTATGTTCTATGTTCATCTGACAGGGATTCCATATCCAATGCTTTTATACAGGTTCCTGAATGTTTAAACTGTCATCGAAAGTACGCAACACAATGCAGCAATGGCCAGTTGCATTAAACTAACAATTAGACCACACTAGTTTAAAAAGTTCAATGTTTCAACATTCAAAGTAAGTTTATTATCAAAGTACGTATATGTTACCATACAACACACATAAAAAATGCTGGTGAACGCAGCAGCCCAGGCAGCATCTATAGGAAGAGGTACAGTCGACATTTCGGGCCAAGACCCTTCGTCAGGACTGAAGGGTCTTGGCCCGAAACGTCGACTGTGCGTCTTCCTACAGATGCTGCCTGGCCTGCTGCACTCACCAGCATTTTTTATATGTGTTGCTTGAAATGCCAACTTCTGCAGATTTCCTCGTGTTTGCATATATGTTACCATATATAACTTTGAGATTCATTTTCTTCCAGGCATTTACAGAAAAAAAGAAATACAACAGAAATTTATGAAAAACTGTACGTGAACAAAGATTGACCAACACCAATGTGCAAGAGAAGATGTGCAAAAAACTGCAAATAAAATATTATTGAGAACAAGTTTTAAAGAATCCTTGAAAGTAAGCCTACAGAGCGTATACTGCGTCTGGTGCTCCCGATGTGGCCTTTTATATATTGGTGAGACCCGACGCAGACTGGGAGACCGCTTTGCTGAACATCTACGCTCTGTCCGCCAGAGAAAGCAGGATCTCCCAGTGGCCACACATTTTAATTCCACATCCCATTCCCATTCTGACATGTCTATCCATGGCCTCCTCTACTGTAAAGATGAAGCCACACTCAGGTTGGAGGAACAACACCTTATATTCCGTCTGGGTAGCCTCCAACCTGATGGCATGAACATCGACTTCTCTAACTTCCGCTAGGCCCCACCTCCCCCTCGTACCCCATCTGTTACTCATTTTTATGCACACATTCTTTCTCTCCTTTTTCTCCCTCTGTCCCTCTGAATATACCTCTTGCCCATCCTCTGGGTCAACTCCCCCCCCCTTGTCTTTCTTCCCGGACCTCCTGTCCCATGATCCTCTCGTATCCCCTTTTGCCTATCACCTGTCCAGCTCTCGGCTCTATCCCTCCCCCTCCTGTCTTCTCCTATCATTTTGGATCTCCCCCTCCCCCTCCAGCTTTCAAATCCCTTACTCACTCTTCCTTCAGTTAGTCCTGACAAAGGGTCTCGGCCTGAAACGTCGACTGCGCCTCTTCCTATAGATGCTGCTTGGCCTGCTGCGTTCACCAGCAACTTTGATGTGTGTTGTAGAGCGTACAATTAGTTCAGAATAGTGGTGAATGAAGTTATTCACAGAAGTTCATGTTCTCAGTGGTTCTTCTTGCACCTAACACATCATTCAGCGACACAGGAGGCAGTTGAAGCTGGAACATAGACTTGCAATACAGCAGGGCTGGTGTCAGATCAATGTAGTTCACTGACTGGCATCAGGTTTTGTCTCTTACTCTGCCTGTTGCGAGTAGATATTGGGCACTTGTGCCAATATCCTTTAGGTCAGGTAGCATTTACATTGGAAGTTTGCTGCCAAATGTCATAGTGTAGCAGTGTGCTACACACAGCGCTAGAATAACGACACGTAGTCGGTGAGTTGTAGTTGCGAGAAAAGAGATTTATTCCAATTTCGCGGCCTCCTTTAAAGCCTTCCCGTTCCCGCCCTCCCCGGGCGGGACTGCTGTGGGGAATGCATATTCACACACCCTTTCCGCACACAGGATTTTCCCCCTGCTGGTGAAGATGGCCTGGCGCCCTTTTTGGGGCCGGCCTCTCTGCCGGCGCGCGCTGTTTCGTGAGCCGGTTTGAGTGCGCTGGAAAGTGGGTCACCACATAACCCGCCCCCCCAGAACCGGTGATACATCCCCCAATGTCCACAGTCTGGATCGGCCTCTGTTTGGGAGGTCTGCCCCTGGGCCGCGGTGCTTGAGCCTGGACCGGCTGTGCCAAGTCCACATGGGCCGGTTTGAGTCGGTCCACCGTGAAAACCTCCTCTCTCCCCCCAATGTCCAGCACGAATGTGGACCCGTTGTTCTTGATCACCTTAAACGGCTCCTCGTAGGGCCGCTGTAGCGGTGCTCAGTGTCCGCCCCGTCGTACAAAAAGAAACTTACAGTTCTGCAGGTCTTTGGGTACGCAGGTCGGGCTCTGTCCGTGCTGTGAAGTCGGTACAGGGGCCAGGTTACCGAGCCTCTCACGTAGTCTGTCCAGGACTGCTGCGGGTTCCTCCTCTTGCCCCCTTGGGGCCGGTATGAACTCTCCTGGGATGACCAGGGGTGCGCCATACAACAGCTCGGCCGATGAGGTGTGCAGATCCTCCTTGGGCGCCGTGCGGATTCTGAGCAGGACCCACGGAAGTTCATCCACCCAGTTAGGCCCTTCCAGGCAGACCATGAGAGCCGACTTCAGGTGACGGTGGAAACGCTCCACTAGTCCATTCGACTGTGGGTGGTAGGCAGTTGTGTGGTGTAGCTGTGTTCCTAAAAGGCTGGCCATAGCCGACCACAGGCTGGAGGTGAACTGGGTACCCCTGTCGGAGGTAATGTGGGCCGGTACCCCGAAGCGGGCTACCCAGGTTGCGATCAGTGCTCGGGCGCAGTATTCGGAGGTGGTGTCGGTGAGCGGGACTGCCTCTGGCCATCTGGTGAACCGGTCTACCATAGTTAGGAGGTACCACGCTCCTCGTGACACTGGCAGGGGCCCCACGATATCCACATGGATGTGGTCGAACCTCCGGCGGGTGGGTTCGAACTGCTGCGGCGGAGCCTTGGTGTGCCGCTGCACCTTGGCCGTTTGGCACTGCATGCACGTTTTGGCCCATTCACTGACCTGTTTACGAAGTCCATGCCACACGAATCTGTTGGAGACCAGCCGGACGGTTGTGCTGATGGAAGAGTGCACTGAGTTGTGAATGGAGTTGAAAACTCGCTGCCGCCAGGCTGCCAGGACGATGGGGCGGGGTTGGCTGGTAGCTACGTCACATAGTAGGGTCCTCTCACCTGGGCGTACGGGGAGGTCTTGGAGCTGCAAACTGGAGACTGCAGTTCTGTAACTAGGGATCTCATTGTCTGTCTGCTGTGCCTCTGCCAGCGCTGCATAGTCCACCCCCTGGGACAGGGCCTGTATGGTAGGTCTGGAAAGTGCGTCCGCCATGACGTTGTCCTTTCCCGAGACATGCCGGATGTCCGTCATGTATTCGGAGATGTAGGACAGATGTCGCTGCTGGTGGGACGACCAGGGGTCGGACACCTTTGTGAACGCAAAGGTAAGCGGTTTGTGGTCCGTGAATGTGCTAGAATAATGACACGTAGTTGGTGAGTTGTAGTTGTGAAAAAAGAGATTTATTCAAACTTCGCGGCCTCCTTTAAAGCCTTCTTGTTCCCGCCCTCCCTGGGCAGGGCTGCTGTGGGGAATGCATATTTGCAGACCCTTTTTGCGTGTGGGATTTCCCCCCTGCTGGTGAAGATGGCCTGGCACCCTTTTTGGGGCCGGCCTCTCTGCCGGCGCATGTTGTTTCGTGAGCCGGTTTGAGTGCGCTGGAAAGTGGGTCACCACAGTAGGTTAATACCACTTGGGTGGTTCATACCATCCAAAAGTGGGTATCAGGGGTCAATTCTGCCCCAGGAGGGTTCTGCATTAAATGCACAGCCCAATAGGTTAAACTAAACCTCAATCAAAGTTGTATTTAGATATGGTTAGGATTTTATGGATTTGAGGTATTGGAAAATTTTCAGAAGTTATTCAAAATAAGACCAGTGTTAATGGAAAACCACAATAAGTCACTGTAAGGGAGCAAAACAGCTATAAACAGTGGAAGGAGCTAACGAGTGTAAAAGTCAGGATCTCAGTCAATAAGTACCCAGAACTCTGAACTGAGATGAGAAGGCTGGTGCCGAATCTGGCTGTCAAGCTGCTGCTGTTGGTGTTCTTTCTGACACGTCCTGTACGACCATTAGATCTTGAGGAGAAATATACAAACCTCTGTGGCTATTCATACCTAAGGAAAGCTGTGTATATTTGTGAAAAGATCAGAGGTAGATCTCTGCATCCCCGAGAATACGGTGAGTATTGATATCTGCAGTTACTTAGGGTTAAGAAATGGTTTTTGGCTCTAACAAGGCAAGTATTGTTACCATTAAAATGTGAAGTTTTTTTAATCATTGAAATAAGAATACAGTAATCATAGACTGTCTCAAAAGAGGCACTAAATATCCAAGAATATAGGGTAAACAAGCCTCCTTTGTAAAGTACATTCACTCCTGCTGTAGGTGGCACAGGGGCACAGTTAGTAGATCTGTTGCCTCACAGCACCAGAGACTCAGGCTGAATCCTGACTTCAGGTGCTGTCTGCGTGGAGTTTGCATGTTGTTTCTATTGGGTGCTCTGCTATCCTCCTACAACTTGCAGAAGAAGATCTCACACTAAAATTACAACCAAAGCACAGGAGCCAGTCTGGGAATGTTTAATGGATGTGATTAAACTAATGAGAGTGTTAACAGGATGAACGGGAAAGCTGAAGGTGGAGAGGTCAGTAGCAAGGCGGCTTTGACTAAAACAGGAGGAAGTCACTGGACAGAACAGCGTCTGTTGTAGGGAAGGAAATTGTTGACACTTTGGGTTGAAACCCTTCAAAATATTCTGTCTTCCAGCGTCTGCAGTATCTTGTGCATCCATTTTACTGTGCTGCATTTTGAACTGGAATGCCCACAGCTTCTTCCCTCACCCCCGCAGCCCATTCTGCTTGACATGCAGATTGTTTGTTGCTCCAGATTCCAGTGCTGGTAGGGACTTGTGCTGGCATCAATTAAAGGTTAATCAAAGTCGAAATGCTGAAGATGCCAAAATAATGGTTGGAAATGCTCAGCAGGTCAGGCAGCATCTGTGGAGAGAGAAATAATGTTACTGTTCCATTTTCGATCCAGGACCTTTCATCAAAACTGGAAAAATGAAAAGAAAACTGAAAATTGCCGAATAAGAGGGGTGGGGAGAAAAGAGCAAGAGAGGTAGTCTATGACAGCATGGAGGCTGTGAGAGACTGAAGGACACAGTGGTGATAGCACGGATTGAGGGAAGGTGAGACAGACCAATGAACTATTTTCACTGTGTCTGGGGGAAAGTAAAAGTAGGAGGATCTGTTTTAAGATAACTGATGGAAGGTTTAGAGGGGAGATGAGGGAAAAGTAATTTTACTGATAAAGGAGTTTGAGGTTGTGGAGTGCAGTGACTGAAAGCCTCATTACAGATAAAAGGTATGTGTTTAACCTAGAAAACTACAGGTGAAGATCTGGGAAATGTGATTGGTCTGGTTAGTTCCTTTGTTGATTGGGGAGGACTCAATGGTTTAAATAGTCCTTTTCACATCTAAGTTTCCATAATTCTGTGATTCCATAAGAGTGAATAACTTTTGTAAGTACTCTGGGTGTCATTTGATTTGTTGCCCAAAATCCAAACTTACATTGGGACCATCCAAAAGTATTCTCTAGCAATCTGAACTAGATCCATGCATCATTTAGTTTGTCTGTTTTGGTCTTTCCTAGAAGATGATATGTTTTATGGGAGTAGAGGTAGAAGTAAAGATGTGCAAACCATTATGCCTTGGAGGCTTCAGGGTCCTGTAGCAGCTGTGAGAAGATGGCATGACCTGGATGGTTGGGAATCTTTGATGATAGATGCTGCTTCCTTGAAGCTGTGCCTCTAGTAAATATTTCTGATAGTGGGGAGGGTTTTACCCATGATATATTGGGCTTAGTCAACTACTTTCTGCAGCTTCTTGCAATCCTGCTCATTTGAATTGTCATACCTGGCCATGATGCCACCAGTCAGATTACTTTCAAACGTACATCAGGAGAAGTTTGTTAAAGTGTTCGGTGATAGGCTGACCTTCCTTCAATGAAGTGTAGATTGGCAAAAAGATTGGCATGGACATAGTGGACAGAAGGGTCTGTTTCTGTGCTGTACAACCTGTGAATTAATCACGGGTGTCATTTTATTTCTACTCCAGATAACTCTCACACCTCAGGTGCTAAAGGTATCGTCAGGGTGGAAGATGAGAAGAATCCCCGTTGGATCAGTGTGAATGGTCAGATTCAGAAACCTGAACCTCTTCATGAATGGCAAATACTTCACACCAAGTGGCTGTCCCGGCAGATGCCGGGGAGCATCCAGAAAGAGGACTATAAAATGATGCAACCTACTTCTTTAAGCAGTTCCAGGCGCCGGCTTTTCACCCGAGGCCGGCACGCAATTCGAAAGCAATGTTGCCGCAGCAGCTGCTTTGCTAGGGAGATATCGGAGGCCTGCCGCACGCATTGATTTCAGGTTCCTCCCTGTGAGCCTTCTGCGCACATTGATTCAAAATCACAGCAGTTACAATTCAGTAGGTAAATTTTATGACTTCGAAGTACTACCCATAACACTGGGCACTGAATTGGGAGATCAGAATTCTGAGATCAGCAACCTCACAGTGTTGTTTTTAGCAACATTGAAAGGAAAACCCTTTGCAGTTTAACAGCCCCCACAACCAAATTCCCATGGGTGGTGTTTGCAGGAGAAAATTCTGTGCAAGTTCATCAGATATACTGTATTTCATTGTCTTCAGTCCTCATCTTGAGAATTGGTAATCTTAAATTTCTAAAACCAATAAATACATTGCAAATCTAAAGGCTTACTGTATGTCTTTTTATTTCTTAAGGAAAATATTGTAGCAATCCATCTAAATGTTGGGAAAGAGAACCATTTTCTATATTTATCAGGATATCTACATTTAAAAAAGCCTCTGATGGGAGTCGAGGATCAAACAGATGATTGATCACAACACCAACTGCTGCCATTATTCCTGCATACATTATTCATCCCACTGAAGTAACATAATTGCTTTAAGAAACTCCATTGATCAAAGGCAGCAAAAAATAACCTGCAGGGACTCAGCAGGTTGAAAAGTAACTGTGGGAGGAAAGGAATTATCAAAACTCTGCAAAACGCTGTTTTCCAGAATCTGCAATCTCTTATGTCTCTATTTTGCTATGCAAGGCTGAAACATCAATGATTGCTTTCCTCCCTTAGATACTATTTGACTCACTGAGTTCCTCCAGCAGATTGTTTATTGCTCCACATTCCAACATCTGCAGTCTCTTCTGTCTCGGTTATTGATTGAAACTTGATTCCCAGTAGTCATAGAGATAGTCAGCTATTTATACAAAGTTTGGCCTTGGGATTAGGTGTGGAGAAGTGTCTAAAAGGATGAAAGAAAGAGGGTTGTGTTATATAGGGAATTACAGCTAAAGTCACAGACACCGGTGTGGAATAGAATTAGAGGAATGCAGATGCCTTACAGAATTGTTGGCCTGCATGAGAGTATAGGAGATGGGCAAGCGTGGTGCCATGCGGGAATTTGAAATGCAGGAAGCAGGTTCTAAAATTAAAGCTTTATTTATCTGAGAGCTAGTTGAAACACACAACCAATAAGACTGTGAGACTTTTTCCCATATGGGGAGTGTCTAAGGCAAGAAGGCATTAAGATGAGTAAAAGTGAAAGTCAAAGTCAAGTTTATTGTTATAGGTACATGCAGGCCCAGGTGCAGTAACAAAGCGGTAGAGGACACCTCAGAACTAACACCTCTATGGATTGTCTGGAGGATTGCAGGGAATAGTGCTAGAGTGTTCGAGGTGGAAGAACCTTTTACAGCAGCAGAGAAACAGATACTGCTAAATGAGTTACCCACTATCAAACATAATGAAGGTAATGTGCTTTTTGACAAAATTAAGGAAGGATCACTATATGACTCGATGATACATACATCCTTTCAAAGGCTATTCACCCAGGCAGGTCTGACTATATCCAAAATAAAAATTAGATTAAAGAGAGAAACAATTCCCCAGAATACAAACGGGGGGGGGCGGGGGGGGGGCTTTACTGATGCAGTTAAGGAAGAGATAGGTAAAGAATAGGTGAATTAGATCATGATTACTTTAATTAAGCAAGAACCAAAGGAGAAAGTTGATGATTGTGCCCAGTGAAAATATCACTCTTTTAAGCAGCATAGTAGCCTAAACGGGACAATGACATCTTCTTACAAGTTTTGAAAGATGGAATGAATTCACATTTGACCTGGATAATAAAAATGGGGTTACCCGTTGGCCACAAATATAATCAAATTTTTGACCTGGGCAACAAGAGCACTAACAGAGAGGGGATAAACAAGAGAATGTGCAGCCATAGTGGTGGGATTAACAGAGGACAGACCAGGTGATTTGGAATGTCTCAGGTGCAGAAAGAGGGGCCATGTGCCCCTGGATGGTAAGAACGGGGGAAAAGCAAGGTTAAAAATGCAGTAATTGTGGGACAATCCATACTTGCTCAATTAAGAGGACCTGTCGCAATAAGATTGAGGACGCAAGTACTACGGTAAGTACTTACAGGTTATTGAAAATGTGGGAAAGGTAAAGTCTGGACAGTCTGAGGTAGTGTATTTTGGACACAAGATTAGACAGGGTAAGAAAGTAATACTCAATGGAAATAAAGAAGTAGTCCAATTTATAGATCAAGAAGTGAACCTAAAGGGGAAGGAAAGCTCCCAGGCCACAGGTAAACAAAAATGGCGGAACTAAAAGCACCACCGGATGACCTTAAAATAAGCAAGATAAATATTCACAGACATTTGGTACACTTTTGGAGTAATATGTGATTGCATGGCAGCCTGGTCAAGGAGAAGGTAGCTAACCTCATCAGGAGGTTCTTGTATAACATGAAGAAATGGGGAAGGAGTTTGATGAAGTTACTAAATTGCCCTAGGAAGCAGCAGTTATAAAGAACAAGGTGCACAGAAGGGTAGACACCTCTGAACAAAAGAAAAATGCATTTGCTGATTACCCAGTTAAGGCAATTGTGGTGAAAAAAGGAAGTAGCAATGGTCAAGGAGGCAAAGGAGGAAAATTTAAAGGTGAAATAAGAAGTGCTGTCATCTAAGGAAAAGCGGATTTGGGAATATGCAGGAGCAGTGAAAAGGGAAAATGGCTATAAAGTGAATGTTTGGTAGCCCCTGAATGCATCAGACATACATTGCTAGAAACTCACCATAGTTTACCTTACGTAGGATAGGATGAGATGAAGTTAAAGCTTAGAAAGATGCTGCTGGTGGCCAGGGAAGGAGAGAAATATTGCTAAATTCTGCTGACAGTGTATAACATGTGATCTAAAAAAGGAGATAAAATCTGACCAAGTTAAACAACCACTGCCTAAAAGCCCATGGGAGTAACTTCAGATGGACTTCACAGGGCCATTACCCCAGTCTAGGCGTAAATAGCATTGCTTTGTGATCATTGATTGCTTCAGCAGGTGGGTGGAAACATTCCCTTGTCGGGATTGCTTTGCCGAGATGGTGGCCTATGTGCTAGCTGAGAAAGTAATACCCATAATGTGAAAAATATGAATTAAAAATACAAATTGTGGGTTAGTAAAAGCTACAATTCTAGTCTTGCTAAACCCCTTCTTAATTCAAATACTACCTTATTAAAAGCATAAAAAACAATTGATTTCAACAACCCCCCCATTTGATTCTAAATCACACATTTAGATCATTATATCTGAAAATTCAGAGGCAGAAAAACTTAAAGAATCTACATTATAGAGTAATCAAAACTACTTCAGTTGTATAATATCAAAAATATATAGTACATGTTCTTAAAAGTATTAATAACATAATGTCATGATTGAATACATCAGGAACACCTATACAGTTTGGATTATCCTGGTGATGATTAGCTTTAAACAAACACAAACTGGAAAAATGAGAAGAAAACTGAAAATTGCGGAATAAGAGGGGCGGGGAGGAGAGAGCAAATTTAAAGTAAGTTTATTATCAAAGTGTATATATATATATATATAAAAACAATTTATTTATTTATTTATTTATATGTGAAGTGTACCCATGGTATGCTGCTTTACATGGGGGATGTGATGTGAAATTGACATTTGAAAACTGCACAGCGCTCAGGAGATATCTGGTGTGGATTGGGCATGTGTGAGAGGGGGTTTCTATACAAATATTTGTCATGATGAGATGGGGAACCAATGAACCATTCATACTTATGTGCAGAAATGAAACTTATTTGGTAACGTGACAGGCCTGCTGCATCTGGGAATTGACCTCTGTGGAATCCTCTATTACCACAAGAACATCACAGTGTAGCAAGGGCTAGAGCGGTACTGGAGGAGGAATAGGGTTAGAATTAAGATGTAGCCAAAAGGATTACTCTAGTACCACGCCACAGGTAGTTTTTAATCTAACTGTTGTATGACTCACCAGCTTTTGCAGAGACAGAACTAATTGTCTTTTCCAACATTTACTCTGTAGGGCAAGTTACTCTTAGTAAGTTTAGTACTGAAAGGCAGAAAAAGAAAAAGGATTCAATAGAGTTGTTAGGAGCAGGACATTCAGTGGGTGTGCCCATAGTCAATATTTAGATAGAGCAGAAATAAGTACACAAAACTTTGACAAAAGTTAAGGGGATCATAAGACAGAATTTTGGTGTCTTGGGGCAAACTAGTAGAATAGGGAAGCAAAGGGCAGAATTGGAGTTGGAAACTATCCAGTAATTGTAGCCATTAAAGGATATAACTAATGAGGTTAATGATAGAATGAATAATGACACCCAACATTGTGATAAAAATGCAGCCTGTACTCTAAGTTGTCTGGCTCTTACCTGCAGTAAGGACAAACATTCTTCAGTTAGAAGGCTACAATGTCCTGGACTGGACTGGACATCAGACAACTAGCTGAAAGTATGGGTAGGTGATGGTACCCTTGTGTACCACATTTGAGATCTCACTCTGAATATTCATGCCCCGGGAGACTGTGAAAATGAGAGGAGTCCACTATAAATTGCAGTAGCCTTCTACATTCCCCAACATGGTGATAATCAGATGTACACTGTTATGAGAGGGCATAATGTCAGAAAATACCATGAGGGAACTTGGATGTTCTCCAAGCAACCTGCTGGCTTATGTAGTTGTGTTACACAAGTTGAAAAGGGGGTGAACTTGATGCAATGTCAGCAAAGGAGGGATCACTGGGTACATTCGGAGGAGATTGCACCAAGAGACCTGCTACGTATGATAACTGTTCCCTCTTCATATTGCTTGTTAAAAATAAAACCTTCTTGAAATATACTTCGGTGAACAACACCTACCGAGTCGTAACATCAGCAAGAGCATATTACAAGGGCCAGTTACAATGGAATTTGACTGGCTATAATGTGGCAATCAGAGACATCTCGCCTGGATTAATGGATGCAGAGCAAAGCCTGCTGAAGAAGGGATGCTGAAGCTGGAACTTACTGTTTATGGACACAGACATAGACAAGGGATTGCAGAAATATGGAGCCACAGAACTACCACCCATTCCACATTTTCCTGCCGATTGATAAAAGATAATCTGGGGGGTAGGGGCCTAAGGGGGATAAGGAAGTCATTAAGAAATGGGATTCACTATTGAGAAAGACAATGGATCAATAGAATAGGGCCAAAGTAGCTCTAAGGAACCCTTTCATTTGGGACAGCATTTGGAATTAGGGTTTGAATGTACAAATCTATCCCTAGATTCGATTTTCATTGTTGTACAGCTGAGTATTTTAATGATCATTATTATTTTAGTGTGCAGATACAACATTGGTGTTATAGGGATTGTTATCTAGTAGGCCAGACAAGGGTACTGTTAGGGATCTAATCTTTAGGCCCTGTTGGCCATTCTAGGAGAGGACTGTTGTAGGGGAAAGAATTGGGAGGGATAGTAATTAATAAATAGAGAGGTGGACATGATAACAGGCAACTGCAGTCGAAAAGTAGAGATGGAATGCAGCAGTGACAGCACCCAAGATTCAGGATTTTCATTAATTTTGTTATAGCATGCATCCATTATTGCAATAGAGAATTAGATTTACTGCTAGACCTGTGGATATCATTTTATTCTCCAATCAGTTCCTGCTCTACTTAATTAACTCTTCCTGTAGCCACCACTCTGTTACCAAAATGTTGTTTTATTGGTAACCTCGTCAACTGAGAATGTAAAAGCTGCATCAAGTTCATGTTCAGGTGGACCAGCTTTGACGGGTCTGTTACGCACTGGCTTCTGATAAATCACCCATCATTTCGAACACCAACTCCAAGTCATCATTCAGTTAGCTTTGGCAGACGAGTAGGATTGAGACAATGGAGAGGTCGGGAGGTTCATGTTAAAGTAAAGCAGGTTGCATCAATCTCCACGTGGTAACTGACACTGCGTTTGGACATTGTTAGGAACTGCCTCTGGATAAAGGGGAGGGTTGGAGATAGAATGGTATTGGGTTGTACCAGAAACAATAGTGCAGGAGTGGGAAGTTGCTGATTCTCTGTCTATGACTGGGTGGAATAAATGCAATTGAGATGAATGAGATCTCACTCAGCAGGGTTACAGTGGATTGGTTTCAGAGGAAGAGAATGATATTGTCAATGGCAATTAATGTAGTCCAATTCTACCTGACAGCCAGAAAAAAAATGCAATTTTGCTTTAAAGGATGCATTAAACAAGCTTCCAGCTGACCTCTTCAGCTTTTATTTGAGAATTTAATATGTTTCTTGTAGAGTTAGCAGATATTCTGGGAAACTTGCCCATGCAACTTTAACAAGACTTGAGGATTAAAATGCAGCCAACCTGTTTTCTAGCCAGTGGGTGTGTTTATCCAGGTGGTATCACTGAGAAGTTCCAAAGCAACATGACCAGACCCAACATCACACAATGCAAAGGACAATTGGTTTTTACAAACCCCAGGAATACTGATAATGTAGTCATGTTGGGTACACACTTATGTGCTTTCTCTGGGGATTGTAACTCTGTTGATGTGATCCAGTCTTAATCTCCAGATGGAATGGAAAGCACCTTTGTGATCTCTGGAGTACAGGCTATATTTGCACCATGTACAATAACTGCCTCCCTTCTCCTGCCATCTACTATCTGCTGCCCACTCCCTATGAAGCCCTTCATGGCTGCCCTTCAGCATAATGCTTCTTCCCCCTCCATTGCCCTTTGCTCTCCCCTCCTCTCTGAAACTTCATCTAGTGCTACAGCTATTGATGATGACTCGGTTTAATCTTGCAACTGAACGAGAATTCTGCTCCCGCAACTCCCTTCTCTGTGCACAAAGCACACACAGAGACGAAGCTACAAAGCACATGCTTATTTAAAACTTTATCAATTAAATAAACTGTAGGTCAGCTTCTAATAGCCACAATTTGCTTCTTGGAATTAATTGCTTCTTAGAAACTAGCATGTGGGATTTGGTGATTTTTTGACCCCCAAGTTCTTTTAGGAGTCCAAGAATAAGTGAAAACTTATTGCTTCACAATCATTTATTTTAAAGTTTAAACAAAGAAATGGACACAGAGCATATGAACTAAAGTGAAAAACTGTGATGAAGACAAAAGTTAAAGATGGTGCAGAGTCCTGTTGGCAGCTGATGGGGTAACATCATTTTAGATTGTTCCTACCCTATTCACTTCACTGTCTCCTACCAGTTTTTTTTTGAAACCTTATTATAATACTTTAATACTGCTCTACTATGGCTGGGAAAAGAACAAAAGCTTCTGCAAAAGAAAGGGAAACAGAAGACAAATCCCCAGTCACTTTGGATTCAATCAGTGACTTCCTTAAATGGCAAAAATCAGAATTTTCTGAGGAGTTTCAACGACTTAATGGCAAATTGGATAAAATCCAACAAACTTTAACTGAACTTGAGAAGCGAATTCAGGAAACTACTGCAAAGCTGGTGACACTTGAAGAGGATCTTGAAGATACATTTAATCTCTGCAAAGAGTTATCCTTATCCAATGAAAAAAGGATGAAAAGGATTATCAGTCTAGAAAATAGAAATAGGAGAAATAACTTGCGAATTCTGGGTCCTGAAGATTCAATCAAAGGTGCTGACCCTACGAAGTTCTTTGCAAACTTTCTGAAATAGCTATTCCCTGTTCTATTCACTTCTGAGCTGAAGCTTGATCGAGCATATCTTTCGCCGACTTCGAAGCCATTGTCATCAGCAGTGAGACCCAGGTCGGTCATTCTAAGTTTTCATGAATTTCATATTAAGGACCTTTTAATTTGCCATACCCGACAACAAGGAATGATCGATTTCCATGGTTACAAGGTCAGATTTGTGGAAGATTATTCGCCTGAAGTTATGGCTGATCGTATGACGTATAAAGAAGTTATGCCGGAACTGTATAATAAAGGATTTAAACCATCCCTTCGGTTTCCCACTGGTCCTACAAGGTCCCACTGAGTATTGTTTTGAAGAACGGATTGCGAAAAAGAATGAAGTTGGTTGAAGACGCAAAGGAGTTTTTGAAGGATGAAGTCTAAAATTCTTATTTGAAGTTCTTAATTGATCAATTTTTTCTTCTGTTAATATGAATTTGAAATAAGGTTGCAATAAGCTTATGTTTTGTCTGTTCACGTATTGTTTTTTGTTATATATTTTTTGATACTTTTTATTATATCCCTTTTTGAGGCTTTATTTTAATATAGCTTTCTTTGAATTTGTTTAAACTGATCCTTTTATATTTTTGAATATTGAGTTATTTTTCTTTCTATGTTGTGTCTTGGTAGGGACATACTTGACCTTGTAGGACCGGAGTTTCTGTCAACAGGATTTTTTGGGGAGGGAATTTAGTTCTTAGCTCGCTGACTGTCTATTGGTCAGCTTTCTGGTTTTGGGTGGGGGAAGAGCTAGGATCTATTTCTCTCTGGGAGCTGTGTTGGGTTGATTATATGATTGCCTGTTTGACTACCTTACCTTATGGTTTGCTTTCTAGTTTTAATAACTTATGGCCAGATGTTTTAATTAAATGATGATTTGTATTTAAAATGGTTTGAAATATTAAGTTATTTAGTTTGAATGCGAAAGGGCTGACCCACCCCATTAAACGGAACAAGGTGTTTGCTTATATTAAAAAATTAAAAGCACCCATTATTTTCTTATAAGAAACGTGCATACGCAGCTGTGATAGCTTACGTTTTTTTACTCAGTGGAAGGATATGCAATTCCATTCTTCGTTTAATGAAAAATCATGTGGAGTTTCGATTTTTGTAGATAATACAGTTTCCTTTGTTCAACATAAAGTTGTTTTAGATCCTAATGGTCGATTTGTTATTGTATCAGGGAGTTTAGACAGTAAATTGATTGTTTTTGCCAATGTATATGCCCCCAACGTAGACGATCCAGGATTTTTTGAACGTCTATTTTTGTTTTTGCCAGATTTGTGTACTTACTGTCTTGTGATGGGAGGAGATTTTAACTGCTGGTTAAATCCAGTATTAGATCACTCATCTGTCAAACCAGCCACACTTAATAAATCAGCTTTGTTTATCCAATCCTTTCTAACTAAATGTGGTATAGCTGATGCTTGGTGTTTTCTTCATCCAATGGACAGGGAGTATACTTTTTTCTCTCATGTCCATCATTCTTATACCAGGATTGATTATTTTTTTATTGACAATCAAATGATTCCATTGGTTCGATTGATCGAATATAAAGAGATTGCTATTTCTGACCACTCTCCTGTACTTCTATCTTTAAATCTCCCTAGTCCTAACCCTATGAGTAGATTTTGGTGATTTAATTTAACTCTGTTATCCGATGGGGACTTTTTAAAATTTATGGAGAATCAAGTTACTCTTTTTTTGAAGAAAATACGTTGGAAGAGACATCTAGTCTTATTATATGGGATACACTTAAAGCATTTATCTGGGGTCAAATTATTTCTTATACTGAAAACGTCATTAAAAAAGTTAACAAAGAGAGAAACGAACCAGCTAATCAGTTAAAACAACTGGACCGTAAATATGCTTTGGTACCCGATCCTGAAACATACAAGAGACGTATTGAAACCAAAACTAAATATGATCTTCTTTTAACATATCCAATTGAAAGCCAGCTTTTAAAGGTAGAAGTCAATTTTATATTCACGGAGATAAAACTGGTAAGCTACTGGCTAATCAATTGAAGCCATTTATAGCTAAGCGGCAAATTAAAGAAATACGTAAAATTAATGGGGCATGACAACTGACCACTTTGAAATTAATGACACTTTTAGGGAATTTTATTCCAAATTGTATAGTTCTGACTCTGTTAAGGATAATATTGCAATGAATAATTTTTTAGGTCAATTAAATATTCCTAATCTTTCGATGGATGATCGTAGGCAATTGAATCAACCCATTTCCCAGGAGGAAATTGCTCAGGCTATTCAAGAATTGCATTCTGGGAAATCCCCAGGAACCGATGGATTCTCTGGAGAGTTTTATAAGGCGTTTTCCTCCTTGCTTATTCCACACTTATGTTCTACCCTTACAGATTCCTTTAAAGTAGGAAAGATTACCACAGTCTTTTTACGAAGCTTCCATTTCGCTTATTCTCAAAAAGAATAAGAATCCTACTGAATGTTCTTCATATAGACCTATCTCTTTACTCAATTTTGATACTAAAATTTTATCTAAAGTGTTGGCTCGCAGACTTGAAAATGTTATATCTTCTATAGTTTGCGATCAGACGGGATTTATTAGAAATTGATATTCCCATCTTAATATACGGCGTTTGTTAAATTTTATGCATTCTCTATCCAAGGAAATATTGGAATGTGTGATATCTATTTACATCTTCAGAAAAATTTAATTTTGGACCTAATTTTATTCATTTAATTAAATTACTTTATTTATCTCCCTCCGCTCGGGTTCTTACTAATCTTCAGAATTCTGAACCCTTTAAACTCCAATGTGGAACTAGACAAGGTTGTTCTTTGAACCCTCTGCTTTTTGGTTTGATATTAGAACCCTTAGCAATTGCTTTTTGAGAGTCTAAGGAGATTACTGGTATTTTAAGGAGAGGTACTATCCATAAAGTGTCACTCTAGCTGATGACTTACTGCTTTTTGTACCTAATGTTACAACCTCTTTACCATTTGCGTTCCGTTTACTGACTAATTTTAGTCAGTTCTCAGGATATAAATTAAATTTACATAAGAGTGAACTGTTTCCTTTAAACAATCTAATACCAACTGATATTAACCTTCCTTTTAAAATTTTAAGAAAACAATTTACGCATTTAGGTGTAACAATTACTAAGAATTATAAAGATTTATTTAAGGAAAACTTTTTAACTTTAAAGAATTATGTTAAAAAAACACTTTCTAATTGGTCGCCTCTCTCTTTATCACTGATTGGCCCAATTAATTCTATTAAAATGAATATCTTACCTAAATTTATATACCTTTTTCAAGCTGTGCCTGTTTTTATTCCTAAATCTTTTTTTGACTCTTTGGATTCAATTCTTTCTTCCTATATATGGAAGAATTAGAAACCTCGTATAAATAAAGCTCACCTTCAAAAAACCAAACAGAATGGAGGCTTTGCCTTACCCAATTTTAGGTTATATTATTGGGCAGTTAATATACTAAATATTACGTTCTGGATATATTACATTAACCATGCGAATTGCCCTATATGGGTTTCTTTGGAAGTCAACTCTGTTATGAAATTTTCCGTTATTTCTTTACTTGGATCCTCACTTCCTTTATCTTTAAATAAACTAACTGACAATGTGGTGATAAAACATACTTTGAGGATTTGGTTACAGTTTAGAAAACGTTTTGGTTTATTGAGATTCTCCCTCTTGAGTCCTATCTTTTCTAATTGTTTTTTAAACCATCTTTAATTGACTTATCATTTAAAGAATGGGATAGATTGGGTATTAAACGATTTCAGGATTTGTTTGATGGAGGGAATCTCTCTTCCTTTATGCAACTTCCAATGAAATTTAACCTTTCCAATACCCACTTTTTGATACTTACAGATTAGAGATTTTTTAAGATCTCAATTACATACATTTCCTATAAGTCCAGATAAGAATATAATAGATACGATTTTAAATTTGAAACCCTTTGACAATGGTTCAATATCTTACATTTACGGTCTGCTGTTGGGACTGAAAAAGGCCCCCTTAGATAAAATTAAAGGAGACTGGGAAAAGGATTTACAGATTTTCATATCTGAAGAGAGCTGGAAAATTATTTTAAAATTGATTAATTCTTCATCATTATGTGCTCGTCATTCTTTATTACAATTTAAAGTGGTACATAGAGTTCATATGTCTAAAGACAAGCTCTCTCGTTTATATACAGATATTTCCCCTTACTGTGATATATGTACTAATGGAGTGGCCACACCCCCTCCTGTACACCCGGAACGTTGTCTCCGCACCCCACTGCCCATGGGAGGACTGCAGTGAGGAGGAGTCTGTCACTCACCTCTTTGCACACTGTCAGTTCGCAAAGGGTGTGGAGGAGGATGGACGGGCTGGTGTCACGTTTCATCCCCAGCAGCTGCGTAACAGAGGACTCTCTGATCTACGGGCTGTTCCCGGGGACGCACACGGAGACCAACATCCGGTGCCGCTGGCAGATCATCAACTCGGTGAAAGACGCTCTTTGGTCGGCCCGAAACTTGATGATCTACCAGCACATGGAGATGTCCGTGGGAGAATGCTGCCAACTGGCACATTCTCGGCTGCAGGAGTACGTGCTGAGGGACGAACTGAAACTCGATGCAGCCACCGCAATGGCCCGGTGGGGAAAGACCACGGTATAGGTTTCTTCATGTGCGGGAGTGGGGGGGTCAGGTGGTGGGGAGTATACTCCTCAACAATGATGTGGTAAGGTGAACAACTGGAGTGCCACGTGGGTGGCCATAAGTATGGATATGTACTGACTATAATGGAAACGTATGTAAAGGATGGAAAGTTATTGAATGGTTTATTGTATATAATTTTATTTCTGAATAAAGTATATTTTGAAATTTAAAAAAAATGGAGTGGCCACACTAATTCATATGTTTTGGACTTGTCCAAGACTTGAAAAATTTTGGAAAGATGTATTCAAACTTTTTCTGTACTTTTCAATGATAGTTTTAAGCCCAATCCTTTGACTGCCATGTTTGGTATTGTTCAGGATAGAGCAACTAAACTGAAGCCACCTAATTTGCGGGTATTGGCCTTTATATCTCTTATGGCCAGGAGGGCGAACTTGCTCAAGTGGAAGGAGGGTGCCCCGCCCACGCATGCTCAATGGTTATCTAATGTTATGTTATGCCTTAATCTAGAGAAGATTCGTTGTTCGATTTCTGATTCTAAACATGATTTTCTAATATTATGGGGACACTTCCTGAGTTATTTTCATAATCTTTGAACTGTTATTAAGGTATGGATCTGAGCCATTATTATTATAATATTATATGGTAAGGTGTTTCTTTTTTTCTCTCTTTTTTTTTTAACCAACCAGCTCATTTTGGTAATGGGGTAGATTTTTTAAAAAATAAAATACAATTATTTTATTTTATCTCATTTCATAATTCAATCTTTTTTTCTACATGATTGATTTGGAATATGGGATACTGTGATCATTTTACTGTAATTTAAATGTAAGTAATTCATATTATTTACTTGTATCCTTATGAATTTTGTATTTGTATTTATGCAATTTATATAATTTTAATAAAAATATTGAAAGATGGCGAATTTTGCAGAGACGCACTTATGTACTTAAAGTAGGGCAAATTCCTAAGATAAGAAAAAGGCCAATGAAAAGATAATACTTCGCCAAAGAAAAATGAAAAAGGTGATAAACCATTATGTAACTGCTATATTGCTTTACCAACAGTAGGTGGAGAGAAACACCACATAATGTGAAAAATGTGAATTAAAAATACAAATTGTGAGTTAGTAAAAGCTACAATTTTAGTCTTGATAACTCTCTTCTTAATTCAAATTCTACCTTATTAAAAGCATAAAAAATGATTTCAACAACACCCCATTTGATTCTAAATCACACATTTAGAATCATTATATCTGAAAATTCAGAGGCAGAGAAACTTGAAGTATCTACATTATAGAGTAATAAAAACAACTTCAGTTGTATAAGATCAAAACTATATAGTAAATGTTTATAAAAGTACGAATAGCATAATGTCATGATTGAATACATCAGGAACACCTATATAGTTTGGATTATTCTGGTGATCTTAGACTTTAAACAAACACAAAAATATAGATTATTATAATGTATATTGATAATAATATTATGACCTTAATTTTCAGTAACCCTAGCTTCCAAAAGTGAGATGAATCCAATTAAAGAAATCCCATATGTCAGTCTGATGTAATTTAGCAATTTCTTTACCAATGTGGTCAGCCAAATTAGTTAGGTCTGGGGCAATAATATGGATAGGGTCAGATGTGTTGTTTCTCAAATCATGTTAATTGTATTCACATAAATGACAGTTTGAGATGATATGTGGGGGCTATGACTATTGTGTACTCACATCCCTTGTCAGAATGATGAACCATAGGTAAAGTACCTACATCACCATCATTGGAATGTTTAATGAAAAGGGAACATACTTGTTCTAATCTGCAGTAATACTTAACATTTGAATCATTAACAGTAACTGCATATTTGTGTGATACCCCTAAGTATACATTATGAGTCATTTCAACCTGAACATCGTGAGTAAGGGAAGTAGGTAAGCAGATGACAACAACAAACATCTCAGGGTTGTATATGGTGACATGTATGTACTCTGACAATAAACTTTACTTTGAACTTTGAAATCTATAATGTCCAATAATTATATCTGTGCTTGAAGTCTTCCCACAACACTTGTCTTAATCTGGTGTCACTTTAGCTTGCTTGTAATGGCTGACGTGCATCCATTTACTTTTACCTTCTACCTTGATTGCCAAATTGGTAATTAACAGTACTTGGCAAGGAACTTCCCACTGAGTTCCCAATCATTCCTTATGTGGTTTCTAGACCAGGACCCACTCATCAGGAATCAGAGTGTGTCCTCCTTCTGATGGACCACTCCAAGCAGCTTTGGCAAATGGACTGAACAGCTTTGGTTTGTTTTGCTGGACACATACCTCAGTTAATAATACAATGTTCCAAACATAGATTAAGAGATATAAAATGACCATGTCAAGTGTTAGAGGTTATTGACAACAAAATGAGATCATGGAAACTGTACAGATTGAAAAGGAGGAGGTGCTTGCTGTCTTGAGGAAAATTAAAGTGGATAAATCCCCGGGACCTGACAGGGTGTTCCCTCGGACCTTGAAGGAGACTACTGTTGAAATTGCAGGGGCCCTGGCAGAAATATTTAAAATGTCGCTGTCTACAGGGGAGGTGCCGGAGGATTGGAGAGTGGCTCATGTTGTTCCGTTGTTTAAAAAAGGATCAAAAAGTAATCCGGGAAATTATAGGCCGGTAAGTTTAACGTCGGTAGTAGGTAAGTTGTTGGAGGGAGTACTAAGAGACAGAATCTACAAGCATTTGGATAGACAGGAACTTATTAGAGAGAGTCAACATGGCTTTGTGCGTGGTAGGTCATGTTTGACCAATCTATTGGAGTTTTTCGAGGAGGTTACCAGGAAAGTGGATGAAGGGAAGGCAGAGGATATTGTCTACATAGACTTCAGTAAGGCCTTTGACAAGGTCCCGCATGGGAGGTTAGTTAGGAAAATTCAGTCGCTAGGTATACATGGAGAGGTGGTAAATTGGATTAGACATTGGCTCAATGGAAGAAGCCAAAGAGTGGTAGTAGAGAATTGCTTCTCCGAGTGGAGGCCTGTGACTAGTGGTGTGCCACAGGGATCAGTGCTGGGTCCATTGTTATTTGTCATCTATATCAATGATCTGGATGATAATGTGGTAAATTGGATCAGCAAATTTGCTGATGATACAAAGATTGGAGGTGTAGTAGACAGTGAGGAAGGTTTTCAGAGCCTGCAGAGGGACTTGGACCAGCTGGAAAAATGGGCTGAAAAATGGCAGATGGAGTTTCATACAGACAAGTGTGAGGTATTGCACATTGGAAGGACAAACCAAGGCAGAACATACAGGGTTAATGGTAAGGCACTGAGGAGTGCAGTAGAACAGAGGGATCTGGGAATACAGACACAAAATTCTCTAAAAGTGGTGTCACAGTTAGATAGGGTCGTAAAGAGAGCTTTTGCTATATTGGCCTTTATTAATCAAAGTATTGAGTATAAGAGCTGGATTGTTATGATGAGGTTGTATAAGGCATTGGTGAGGCCGAATCTGGAGTATTGTGTTCAGTTTTGGTCACCAAATTACAGCAAGGATATAAATAAGGTTGAAAGAGTGCAGACAACAGGAATTTTGCGGATGCTGGAAATTCAGGCAACACACATCAAAGTTGCTGGTGAACGCAGCAGGCCAGGCAGCATCTCTAGGAAGAGGTGCAGTCGACGTTTCAGGCCGAGACCCTTCGTCAGGACTAACTGAAGGAAGAGTGAGTAAGAGATTTGAAAGTTGGAGGGGCGGAGGGGGAGGTCCAAAATGATAGGAGAAGACAGGAGGGGGAGGGATGGAGCCAAGAGCTGGACAGGTGATTGGCAAAAGGGATATGAGAGGATCATGGGACAGGAGGTCCGGGAAAAAAGACAAGGCGGGGGGAACCCAGAGGATGGGCAAGGTGTATATTCAGAGGGACAGAGGGAGAAAAAAGAGAGTGAGAGAAAGAATGTGTGTATAAAAATAAGTAACAGATGGGGTATGAGGGGGAGGTGGGGCATTGGCGGAAGTTAGAGAAGTCGATGTTCATGCCATCAGGTTGGAGGCTACCCAGATGGAATATAAGGTGTTGTTCCTCCAACCTGAGTGTGGCTTCATCTTTACAGTAGAGGAGGCCGTGGACAGACATGTCAGAATGGGAATGGGATGTGGAATTAAAATGTGTGGCCACTGGGAGATCCTGCTTTCTCTGGCAGACAGAGCATAGGCGTTCAGCAAAGCGGTCTCCCAGTCTGCGTCGGGTCTCGCCAATATATAAAAGGCTCCCCTTTCTAGATCTTTCTGTCTCTGTCTCTGGAGACAGCTTATCCACTGATGTCTACTATAAGCCTACTGACTCTCACAGCTATCTGGACTATTCCTCTTCTCACCCTGTCTCTTGCAAAAACGCCATCCCCTTCTCGCAATTCCTCCATCTCCGCCGCATCTGCTCTCAGGATGAGGCTTTTCATTCTAGGATGAGGGAGATGTCCTCCTTTTTTAAAGAAAGGGGCTTCCCTTCCTCCACTATCAACTCTGCTCTTAAACGCATCTCCCCCATTTCACGTATATCTTGCTCTCACTGCATCCTCCTGCCACCCCACTAGGAATAGGGTTCCCCTGGTCCTCACCTATCACCCCACCATCCTCCGGGTCCAACATATTATTCTCCGTAACTTCCGCCACCTCCAACGGGATCTCACCACTAAGCACATCTTTCCTTCCCCCCCCCCGTCTGCTTTCTGCAAGGATTGCTCCCTACGCGACTCCCTTGTCCATTCGTCCCCCCCATCCCTCCCCACTGATCTCTCTCCTGACATGTATCCGTGTAAGCGGAACAAGTGCTATGCATGCCCTTACACTTCCTCCCTTACCACCATTCAGGGCCCCAAACAGTCCTTTCAGGTGAGGCGACACTTCACTTGTGAGTCGGCTGGGGTGGCCTTTTATATATTGGCGAGACCCGACGCAGACTGGGAGACCGCTTTGCTGAACACCTATGCTCCGTCCGCCAGAGAAAGCAGGATCTCCCAGTGGCCACACATTTTAATTCCACATCCCATTCCCATTCTGACATGTCTACCCACGGCCTCCTCTACTGTAAAGATGAAGCCACACTCAGGTTGGAGGAACAACACCTTATATTTCGTCTGGGTAGCCTCCAACCTGATGGCATGAACATCGACTTCTCTAACTTCCGCTAATGCCCCACCTACACCTCGTACCCCATCTGTTACTTATTTTTATACACACCTTCTTTCTCTCACTCTCTTTTTTCTCCCTCTGTCCCTCTGAATATTCCCCTTGCCCATCCTCTGGGTTCCCCCCGCCTTGTCTTTTTTCCCGGACCTCCTGTCCCATGATCCTCTCATATCCCTTTTGCCAATCACCTGTCCAGCTCTTGGCTCCATCCCTCCCCCTCCTGTCTTCTCCTATCATTTTGGATCTCCCCCTCCGCCCCTCCAACTTTCAAATCTCTTACTCACTCTTCCTTCAGTTAGTCCTGACGAAGGGTCTCAGCCTGAAATGTCGACTGTACCTCTTCCTTGAGATGCTGCCTGGCCTGCTGCGTTCACCAGCAACCTTGAAAGAGTGCAGAGAAGTTTTACAAGGATGTTGCTGGGACTTGAGAAACTCAGTTACAGAGAAAGGTTGAATAGGTTAAGACTTTATTCCCTGGAGCGTAGAAGAATGAGGGGAGATTTGATAGAGGTATATAAAATTATGATGGGTATAGATAGAGTGAATGCAAGCAAGCTTTTTCCAGTGAGGCAAGGGGAGAAAAAAACTAGAGGACATGGGTTAAGGGTGAGGGGGGAAAATTTTAAAGGGAATATTAGGGGGGGCTTCTTCACACAGAGAGTGGTGGGAGTGTGGAATGAGCTGCCAGACGAGGTGGTAAATGTGGGTTCTTTTTTAACATTGAAGAATAAATTGGACAGATACATGAATGGGAGGTTTATGGAGGGATATGGTCTGTGTGCAGGTCAGTGGGACTAGGCAGAAAATGGTTCGGCACAGCCAAGAAGGGCCAAAAGGCCTGTTTCTGTGCTGTAGTTTTTCTATGGTTTTCCTTTCTATTTCTAAAATATTTCAGGTGTTCCCAGCACTGCAACATGTTAGCTGCTACATCAGGGGTCCAACATCAGTTATCACCACTGAATGGTTAAAGTACACATTAATCAAAGGGAAGGCTGTAGCTATTCCTGATTAGGTCATCACAAATTTAAGACATTGGAAAAATGTCAAAAATCACTCGTACATGGGAGAAAAGTTAATGAAAAACCAATGAACCACAGTTAGGGTGGGTGCAAACCATTTTAGAGGAAGAAGGAGCAGGTTAGTAACTGGAAAGATATAGTGAAATACCCAGAGCCAACCAAGAAGTCCAGACAAGTGGGAGTTTGAGACGGTAAGGTAAATTATCCCAGTGGAAAAATTCAGCAACAGTTTCTGTTGTGGAAAGGTCAGGGAGACTCCCTGTAATTTGAAATGAAGGGTCTACTGTCCGCCCTGTCAGTGGGGCTGCTACTCACCACTCTTACCAGCTCTACAGAGACCACAGCAATAAACCTTGATGAGAAATTCACAAAACTCTGCGGCCGTGACTTTGTGGTGCAAGTTGTCAACATCTGCAGGGAAACCAGCTGGATAGATCTCCTTCCCCAACTCTATGGTAAGTGGTCACTCTCTTCTATTCTGTGTGGGAATTGTCTGTTGATCTTTTGTTTTTCATTTATTCGAGCCAGCATTTAATTGCCCATCCTTAGTTGCTCTTCAGAAATTGCAGAGAGCTTTCTTGAATCTCTGCAATCTTGAGATCTGGGTATACCAACAATGCTGTTAAGGAGAAACTGTCCGGAATCTGACCAATGATGGTGAAGGATGTTATTTGGCTTGGAGACCAGCTTCTAGGTTGCGATGTTCATAGTTTTTTGCTGTTTTATTTATTTTTCCGTTTCAATTGTGGTCTTTCTTGTACAATTATTACATAATTTTGAGAGAATAAAAATTTTCTTCTGTTTTTTGTGCCTCTAATGTTATGCACCTATGATACTGCTGCAAGTAAGTGTTTCATTGCACATGTGCATACACGTACTTGTGAAATGACAATATTTTGACTTGACTTGACTTCGTCCTTCTAAGTGTTAATGGGTTTGGAAGATGTTGTTCAGGTCAAGGTTAAGAAATTGTAATTATGATTTGGTGCAATTTTATTGGTAAGTAGGAGATAAACTCAATGATAAAATTGACATCAATATAATTGATGGATATGCTCCTTATTCTGAACATGAGGGCATTCAATTACATTGGGATCCGTGGTATATTAGGCGTGATAGTGAGTTAAAAAAACATTAATATCCAAAGAACAAAATTAATGGTTATATTTTGCAAGGCATAGCATTTTTAGAAATATTAGTGGAGAATATCATTAACTATAGCTAACCCAATGCAAAGGGAATAAGTCTACATAGATCAGAAGACAGACAAAATATGAACTGTGGTGAAGAAAATTAATACATCAATCAAGCTATTAATTGTGGAAATGAAATTGAAGAAAAACAATTAAGAAAATCTAATAAAAGATATAAAAATTTGTTTACAGTATAAATCATCTACCACAGGTAAACAAGTAGAATGGGATAATAGAAAGAATATGAATAGATGTTTTCATTATGTATATGCTACTTCCTATTTATGCAGTGGGTACAAAATTAAATAGAAATGAACTCAATGCCTGACCTAACAACAGTAATTAATGCAGATCAAAGACTAAAAGTAATAATTGGGAACACTGAGACAATAACAATCACAGCATAATGTTTATTAAAATGATTAGAAAACTTACAAGTTAGTCTGGGACAAAATCAATAGGCTGGGCAAAAATACTGATTTTGATGGTTTGTGAATGAAACTAGGGAAGATGATCGGAAAAATATCATTAAAGAGATAGCTAATCTGTAGAAAATGTTTAAAAAGTTTAATCAATTGAGTTCAAGAAATATTCAACTAAAAGATGGAGGGACAATAGGTGTGAGTGGATATGGAAAATTCAGGTTATAGAAAAAAATATATTGAATAAACAATGGTGGAAATACTGACTTTGCGGATTACCAAATCATTAGGAAATATGTGAAAATATAATTTGTAAAAACTGGAAATGAAATTGTGAAGTTTAAACAATTACATAAAAAGAGCAGAAAGCTAAATGAGGAAGGCATCAGGACCATTTTGTAATGTACAAGCTCATTTCCCAGGTGTTGACAATTCAGAGCAATACAGTAAAAATATCAATATATTATTTTTTTCACCAGAGATGAACAAAGTGGACATATATTGAACAAACAGACCATATTGTCATAAGGACTTCCAAAACAGAGTGAAGGAGATGATTCCTAAAATTATAAAATATAGAAGAAGCAAGAATAACAACAGACATATAGAGATTTAAGCTATTCCCAAAGCCAGCTACGTTCTGTTTACACTGGACAATGATACCTTAATGTGCATGATTTACATTGGGAATATGAATACTGGGTCTCCTCAAGCAATTGTGATCAAGGCTCCGTTGCGTAGTGGTTAGCAGAAGGCTTCGCGGTACAAGCGACACAGGCTCAGTTACCACCACTGTCTGTAAGGAGGTTGTGTCTGTTTTCCTCTGACTTCTGCGTGGGTTTCCTCTGGGTTCTCTGGTTTCCTCCCACAGTCCAAAGACGTACTTGGTCTTGTAAAATGTCCAGTGATTATGCTAGGGTTAAATCAGGGGTTGCTGGGCGGGATGGCTCCCAATAAATAAGTAATAGAGGAGAAGTATGTTAGCGTAAATCTGCACTCTTGAAATCTGGAAGACTCTCCCATTAGTGTTACTGCATTGGGGGAGCCTGCACTCAGGTAACAGTTGGGCATGGGGCATAGTAATTACAGTAGGTCAAACAGCATCTGTGGAGGTAAGAGATTCCGGTTAAGGCCCTTCACCAAGTCCTGATGCAGCATCTCGATGTTGCTTTCTGTTTCTGTTTCTCTATTCCATATTCTACAATCAAAGTCAAAGTCAAAATCAATTTCATTGTTATATGCATAAACACACAGTATATCAAGTTTAAGTTCCAGTTTATTGCCACTCAACCATATACTTACAGTGTATACCACCAAATGAAACAACTTTCCTCTGGATAAAGGTGAACAACACAGTACATATAACATATAACTCACACACAACACAAAGGTATTATTAACAAATAATAAGGTGTATTTTGCAACACAAGTCAAAAAGTAAACAGTACACCTACTGACACTTCTTATACGATGACACATGGATGGTGGCAGGGGGTTCAGTGGTCTCACGGCCTGGGGGAAGAAGCTGTTTCCCATCCTAACAGTTCTTGTCCTAACACTACAGTACCTTCTGCCTGATGGTTGGGGGTTCAAAAAGATTTTTAGATGGATAGGAGGCATCACCGACAATGCACTCAGCACTCTTGATAATTATCTTGGATGGGTGGGAGAGAGACACTGATGATCCTCTCACCAGTCCACCCAATCCTTTGTAGGTTTTTGTGGTCAGAGATCTTGCAATTCCCCTGATGTAGCTGGTAATGTCACTCTCAATAGTGCTCTTGGTAAAATTGGTTAAAATGGGAAGGTGACCTTGCCCCAATCCCCTCAAAAATTGGAGACACTACTGTGGTCTCTTGGCTAAACAGATTAAGTTAATGAACCTGGTGAGATCATCGGTTATGTGCACTCCCAGAAAATTGCCGGTCCTAACTCTCTCCAACAAGAAGATGTTTATGTGCAGTGAGGAGTCAGCCTGCACCTTCCTAAAGTACCGACTCATCTTTGTTCTTGTCCACATTGAGACTCAAGTTGTTGTGCTCGCACCATTCAACCAGCCGCTCTTCATCCTCTCTGTATGCCATCTCATCATTGTTGTTGATGAGGCCACTTGCTGCTGTGTCATCAGCGAACTTGCTGATTCAGTTTGAACTAGTTCTCACAGTACAGTCATGCATCAGCAACGTGAACAGTGGGTGCTGAGCACACAGCCCTGAGGGACACTGGTGCTCAGTGTGATATTCAAAGAAAATATATACGCACAATGAAAAAACTTACTTGCAGCAGTATCACAGGCAAATAGCATCTGATATATAATGTTCATAAGAAGAAAAACATAAATTATGCACAATTATGCAAAAAGAACACAACTAGAACAGGAGAAAAGTACAAAAGTACAAAAGTACTTTGTATTACAAAGGGATCAAAATAGTCAATGTATTACCATTGAGGTAGTGATTAAAGTTGTGCATGTTGGTTTGAGATCTGAATGGTTGAAGGAAAGTAACTGTTTCTGAGCCTGGTGGTGTGGGATTTCAGTCTTTTGTATCTATCTCCTGCCCGATGGTAGCTAAGAGAAGACGGCATAGCCCAAATGGTGGGAACCTTTGATGATAGATGTTGCCTTCTCATAGTAATGTCTCGTGCCGATGGTACATATGGTGAGAAGGGATGTGCCTGTGATGTATTGGGATAAGCCCACTATCTCTGCAGTTCCTTATACTTCTCTGCATTTGAATGACCATACCTGACCATAATGTAACCAGTCAGGATACGTCTGTCTATAATTATAGTTACTGAATATTCAATAGAAACATGTAGCTGTGTCAGGGTGAAGGAAAATAAAACTGATTTTAATCGTCTCTCAATATTGATAAATTGAATTCTACTTTTGTTCCAGATCCCTCTCAGGCTTCAGGGGATGATGACAACTTGAAGGGTGTGATGAAGGCTGAAAGGTTGCTCCCCTATAGTGGGACTCGGAAACCTGACAAGGACATTAGAGACTGAGGATTGTACCAAGAACTCAAGAACAATGAGCACATGACAGCAGATGTTCAGGGGTTTGTTCCCAAGGCTGAGGGATGTCACAAGGCACAACCGGCTCTCGAGGAAAAGTCAATCCGTCCCAAAGTGAGCAAATGGCAGATTTCAACCAGTGATCGATGCTGCCAGAGCAGTGAAGCAGTGAAGCAGATGCGTCGCCTGTGCTTCCAAATGAAATGATGCCGACCATATCTTAGTGTTTGTAGATGTGTGGATTCAGAATCACTCGGATTTGCAGACTGAAACACAGAACCATAGAACATAAAAAATAGAACAGCTCAGCACAGAAAGTTCAAAGTTCAAAGTAAATTTTATTACTAAAGTACATATTATATATATATATATAAAACCATATTCAACCCTGAGATTCATGTTCTTTTGAGCATACTCAGCAAATTTATAGAATAGTAACTACTATAACGGGATCAATGAAAGATCAACCAGAGTGCAGAAGACAACAAACTGCTAAATGCAAATATAAATAAATGGCAATAAATAATGAGGATGTGAGAAAATGAGATAATGAATTCTTGAAAGTGAGATAATTGGTTGTGGGGACATTTCAATAATGGGCAAGTGCAGTTGAGTGTAGTTGTCCCTTTTTATTCAAGAGCCTGATGGTTGAGGGGTAGGAATCGTTCATGAACCTGGTGTGAGCCCTGAGGCTTTTGTATCTTCTACCTGATGGCAACAGTGAGAAGAGAACACTTCCTTGGTGGAGGAGATCTCTGATGATAGATGCTGCTTTCCTATGACAGCATTTCATGTAGATGTGCTCACTGGCAGAAAAGGCTTTACCTGTGATGTACTGGGCTGAATCCACTAATTATCTCTGCCATGCAAAGTAGCAAACTAAACTGAGCCTTTCTGCCTGTACCAAATCCATAACCCTCCATTCCCTGCATATTCATGTCACTATAGAATAGACACTGTTCTATTGGTTTCCAGAACTGCCACTGTTCTATTTGCTTCCACAACTATCCCTAGCAGCTTGTTTTAGGCAAACTCTGTGTAAAAAGCTTGCCCCCATACATAACCTTTAAGCTTCTCCTTTCTCACTTTAAAATTGTCCTTTAATATTTAATGTCTCTAATCTGGGAAATGACTCTGACCGTCCACCCTATCCTGCCTCTCCTGATGAGGAGAGACTTCCATCAGGTCTCTCCTCAGCCTCTTATGCTCCAGAGAAAGCAACCCAAGCTTGTCCAATCTCACTTTTAGCTCATACCCTCTAATCCAGGAAACTTTAATAATTCAGGGCCCTGGCAGAGAACTTGATCTATCAATAGGTCAATGACATTAATAGTTCCTACAAGATTTTCAAGCTGCAGGAGTATCTAATGAAAACCCCTTCACGGTTTGATGACCACAACACCTAAATTCAAATTCCTTCAAGGACTGGGGCAATTCAGTGCTGTAAACACCAGTTTCCCAAACAAGTATTGGAATCGGCCCAGTACATCACAGGTAAAGCCCTTTCCACCGGTGAGTACATCGAAATGAAAGGCTGTCGTAGGAAAGCAGCATCCATCAGAGAGTCTCTCCACCTAGGAAATGCTCTCTTCTCACTGCTGCTGTCAGGTGGAAGGCACAAGAGCCTCAGGACTTGCACCACCAGGTCCAATCATCAGGCTCTTGAATATAAAGGGATAACTACATTCAACTTACATAAGAACATAAGAAATAGGAGCAGGAGTAGCCCAATTGTACTGAAGAAGTCCAGAAAGTTCCTGTCAATGACCAAGAATCTTGTAGTCACGCTGAGGTGATATATGTTTTTTATAAATTGCCACACTCTTTATCTCATTTTAATTCAACATCCATTTTGATAAAAATCTATTTTTGAATGATCTGATTTCTTACATGAACGTTAAAGGTTTTGAAATTAATAAAGCAGATGGTCAGCTGTATCAACTTGCATTGATCAAGTGCATTCAGAGTGCAGAAAGCATCTTCCGCAGGCTTTGGACAAAATATAGGCAGGCAAGCATTATGTTGACTGAAAGTTTGTCAAAAAATATTTATCATTGGGGATGTCTATGAAAAGAGAGCATAGTTTGTGATGAGAGGTAGAATATTTACAGTGGATTTGAGAGGAAAAGCTTTCTCACAGAGACAATTGGTGGAACCTGAAGTGTGCCAGTTGAAGATATGGTGGAAGTAGAAGTATGTATAAGGTGTAAAGTACAAGTGCAAAATGGATTTATTATGAAAGTATGTACTGTATACTATATACAACCCTGAGATTCATCCTCTTGCAGGCAGCCACAAAATATAGAAACACAATCGAATTCACAAAACACTCCACCCCTCAAAGACAGTCATACATCCAAAGAAAAAGAAAGTGCAAATTGTGCAAACAATAAAAAAAAGCAAACAATCCACAGAACATGAATTGCGGAGTCCTAGAAAGTAAGTTCACAGCCACGTAGCCTGTTCAGCACTGCAGCTGGTCAGCTGGTCCGGGAGCCTGATAGGTGTAGGCCGCAGCTCCAGAGTCGGTTACTGCTGAGGTGAGTGCCGATGGCGGCAGGCCGCAGATCCAGAGTCGGTTAATACTGAGGCGAGTGCTGATGGTGGCAGGCTGCAGATCCAGTTACTGCTGAGGCGAGTGCCGATGGTGGCAGGCCGCAGATCCAGAGTCGGTAAATGCTGAGGCGAGTGCCGATGGCGGCAGGCCGCAGATCCAGAGTCGGTAAATGCTGAGGTGAGTGCTGATGGCGGCGGGCCGCAGATCCAGAGTCGGTAAATGCAGAGGCGAGTGCCGATGGCGGCAGGCCGCAGATCCAGAGTCGGTAAATGCTGAGGTGAGTGCTGATGGCGGCGGGCCGCAGATCCAGAGTCGGTAAATGCTGAGGCGAGTGCCGATGGTGGCAGGCCGCAGATCCAGAGTCGGTTAATGCTGAGGTGAGTGCTGATGGCGGCGGGCCGCAGATCCAGAGTCGGTAAATGCTGAGGCGAGTGCTGATGGCGGCAGGCCGCAGATCCAGAGTCGGTTAATGCTGAGGCGAGTGCTGATGGCGGCAGGCGGCAGATCCAGAGTCGGTTAATGCTGAGGTGAGTGCTGATGGCGGCGGGCCGCAGATCCAGTTACTGCTGAGGTGAGTGCCGATGGCGGCAGGCCGCAGATCCAGAGTCGGTTAATGCTGAGGTGAGTGCCGATGGTGGCAGGCCGCAGATCCAGAGTCGGTTAATGCTGAGGCGAGTGCTGATGGCGGCAGGCCGCAGATCCAGAGTCGGTTACTGCTGAGGTGAGTGCCGATGGCGGCAGGCCGCAGATCCAGAGTCGGTTAATGCTGAGGTGAGTGCTGATGGCGGCGGGCCGCAGATCCAGAGTCGGTTACTGCTGAGGTGAGTGCCGATGGCGGCAGGCCGCAGATCCAGAGTCGGTTAATGCTGAGGTGAGTGCTGATGGCGGCGGGCCGCAGATCCAGAGTCGGTTAATGCTGAGGTGAGTGCCGATGGTGGCAGGCCGCAGATCCAGAGTCGGTTACTGCTGAGGTGAGTGCCGATGGCGGCAGGCCGCAGATCCAGAGTCGGTTAATGCTGAGGTGAGTGCCGATGGTGGCAGGCCTCAGATCCAGAGTCGGTTAATGCTGAGGTGAGTGCCGATGGTGGCAGGCCGCAGATCCAGAGTCGGTAAATGCTGAGGTGAGTGCTGATGGCGGCGGGCCGCAGATCCAGAGTCGGTAAATGCTGAGGTGAGTGCTGGTGGCAGGCCGCAGATCCGGAGTCGGTAAATGCTGAGGCGAGTGCCGATGGCGGCGGGCCGCAGATCCAGAGTCGGTTAATGCTGAGGCGAGTGCCGATGGTGGCAGGCCGCAGATCCAGAGTCGGTTACTGCTGAGGTGAGTGCCGATGGCGGCAGGCCGCAGATCCAGAGTCGGTTAATGCTGAGGTGAGTGCTGATGGCGGCGGGCCGCAGATCCATAGTCGGTAAATGCTGAGGCGAGTGCTGATGGCGGCAGGCCGCAGATCCAGAGTCGGTAAATGCTGAGGCGAGTGCCGATGGCGGCAGGCGGCAGATCCAGTTACTGCTGAGGTGAGTGCCGATGGCGGCGGGCCGCAGATCCAGAGTCGGTAAATGCTGAGGTGAGTGCCGATGGCGGCGGGCCGCAGATCCAGAGTCGGTAAATGCTGAGGCGAGTGCTGATGGCGGCGGGCCGCAGATCCAGAGTCGGTAAATGCTGAGGCAAGTGCTGATGGCGGCAGGCCGCAGATCCAGAGTCGGTAAATGCTGAGGCAAGTGCTGATGGCGGCAGGCCGCAGATCCAGAGTCGGTAAATGCTGAGGTGAGTGCCGATGGCGGCAGGCCGCAGATCCAGTTACTGCTGAGGTGAGTGCCGATGGTGGCAGGCCGCAGATCCAGAGTCGGTTAATGCTGAGGCGAGTGCTGATGGCGGCAGGTCGCAGATCCAGAGTCGGTTAATGCTGAGGCAGGTAAATCCTCCTGGAGTAGTGAGCCAAACACTATTCATCCTCTGCCAGATTAAAAAGAATAAGGGCTTAATAATTGATTCTTTTTAACCTGGCTCAGCGCTTAAATCGGCCAAAGATCAGCTCAGAATTTGTATTTCTCCATCTGAAATGTAATCTGATTGTGAATGTGCTAATCTATTGTGACTATCTTCTCCCTTAAACTCAAAAATCTTTTTAAGTATAATCCTATTGCAATTGTTGAAAATGTTTATTGCCCAGTATGTAATGAAGATTGTGACTTTGTAACATATTAAACATAACACCGCATCAAAAAGCTGACACGCAGGTGTGCAGACTGGACTGAAATTCCTTCCCCCCTTGTCCTCCTGGTTTATTCACTTAATACCCACACATTGCAACCGTCTTCCTTTCCGCTACCCCCTTCTCTTTCCTATCTGGTTCCGTTTGTGCTTTGCCTCTGATTCAGCTCTGGCAGAGTTTCTGTTCCTGCCTGTCTCCCTCCTAGTGGTCTCCACCTCCACCTTCACCTCCACCTTTACCTCCACCTTCACCTTCACCTTCACCTTCACCTTCACCCTCCCCCTCCCTCTCTCCCACCCCCACCTGGCTTTATCTGCCCATCATCTTTCACCCCTCCTCAGTCCACCAATCTAACATTGGCCCTTGTCTATCCACTCCCCCTCTGCTTTTTATACTGACCATCTCCCCTCTCTTCTCTTAATCCTGATGCAGAGTTTTGACCCAAAATGTTATCAACCCCTTTCCTCTTACAGATGCGACTTGATTTGCTGAGTTTCTCTTTGTGTGTTGCTCCAGACTCCAGCAGCTGTGGTCTCTGAAGTACAATCTTCTCAGATGGAGGTATGAAACTTGATAAAAGATTAGAGGGAAGTCTACAATACAGCTGATAGTAGCTAGTGGGGCTCTACCTTAACAATAAAACCTTTCAATGATGCATACCTCTTCCTAGACTGGAACGTTGACTGTACCTCTTCCTAGAGATGCTGCCTGGCCTGCTGCGTTCACCAGCAACTTTGATGTGTGTTGCAATGATGAGACACTTCAGACAGGGTAGAGTAACTTGGTCATTTAACAGAAGTCAAGATATTGGATAGCCGGGGGATTGACTATTGAGACAAGTATGAAGATGTGTCACCCATCTTGTAGGAGAGGGAGAGAGATATGTGCGTGTCGTGCGTGATGGCTTATTTAATCATGAAAAGATTTTTAATTCATTTTTGAAATATGAGCATTGTCAGCAACTATTGCCCTTCCATAAACCCTTCCATAAAAACCCTTAAAAAGAATGAGTTGAAATGTCAATAGGCAATCCAACGTCAATCATAGTGTCGAGGGCGAGAATGGGCAATAGCTCAGGGTTCTATAGAGAAAGTGACTGGAGGTTTCAAGGTCAGTTTTACTGGTACTAACATTTTGTTCTAGTTTAATTGAATTAAATGAGGTGGGACTTTGAATCAGTTAGAACAGGCCTCTAGATAATTGGCTCTGGATCATTAGCAATGTGTCATTGCAGAACAGCTGAGATGCATTGGGCACATAATTTAACTACTGATCATTGCAGTCATTTGCCAGTTCTTGGGGCATCTTTCTACATGACAGAAAAAGAATTTGAAATATTAAAGCATGGTGCTACTGGAAAAATAGATTTTAAGAGGGGAAGAATGGGAATTTCTGGATAATTCTGTGGTTTGTAGGGGTGGAGAGGTGAAGATCTCTTGAGGTGGATGGTGTTTACCACAGTTTGTTAGAGAGGGGCAGTATCTGAAGAGAGGAAAACATTTACTCTGTCAACGATCACAGGGGACAAGCGGGCAAATTGCATAGTTGATTATGTAAGAGGAATTAGGCAACTGAAGTAGACTTCATAAAAGAAAAGTGGGGAGGATATGAGGAACAGAAGCTGGAACGAGGTGCAATACAGGGCCAAGGTGAGGATAGTCCCTCAGAAAATACAACCTACACATTTGATTTCAATCCATTTTGAGTATGACCCCTTTCTTCCTCAGCCAGTAGAGGCACATTTATGGTTGTAATGAGGAAAGCATGGTATTGTTATGCATTGCTGACTGACTGTCTACACAGACACATCTTCCTGCAGTCAGCATTCGATCAATGTACTCTTGACAACATTCTTCACATTGACTAGTCCTGTGCAATTAGCAGATGGCCCATCTGCAGTCCTTCTGAGAACTCATGGGATGACTCCTTTATCAGTCCATTTTAATCATCCATAGTTGGTTGATTGACCAAACAAACCTGTGAATAAAGTTTAGTTGGACACATTCCAGGCTGCTGTAATCCCTCAAACTATGTTTGTCGACCTGTTTTGGTTCTACATTGCACTGAGGTCCATGAAAAATCTCATTGGCTGTTCCTAGTAAAGCATCATTGACAAGAAACTATGTGAAACTCAGATTGTCCCTGCTAATATCTTACCATGAGCTGGGCAGAGCAGCAGTGTTTGCACAAAACACTTCTGTCCAGTCAGCTAACATTCTTGTTAGCCAGATCTTGCTCATCTCACACCGTAGTCAGCTATCTCAAAGGGTATTATAGTTATATTATACCTGTCTTCAAAACTCTCAAATTCTGTCTTAATTATGACTGACTTTATTCTTTACAAAAGGTAAATGACCATGTTCTCCCTCCCCTTTCTCGATCCATTTCTGACACCTCCCTTTCCTTTCTCAATCTCTTTGTCTCCATCTCTGGAGACAAGCTGTTGACCGACATCTTTTATAAACCTATCAATTCCCCTGATCATACCTCTTCCCACCTTGTCTCCGGTAAAAATGCTATTCCAGTTTCTCACTTCCTTCATCTCCACCACACCTGTTCCCAGGATGAGGCTGTTCTTACCAGGACATCAGAGGTGTCTTCCTTCTTCAGAGAATAGGGCTTCCCTTCCTCCACCAGGGTTGCTGCCCTCACCTGCATCTCCTCCATTTCCAAGATACCCGCACTCTCCCCATCTTACCACCACTTTAACAGGGATAGAGTTCCTTTTCTCCTGACCTACAAACTCACGAGCCTCCATCACCTCCAAAGGGATTCTACTACCAAACATACCTTTACCTACCTCTCTCTCTGCTTTCCACGGTGATTGCTCCCTATCTGATTCCCTTGTCCATTTGTGCCTCCCCACTAAACTCCCTCCTGGCACTTATCCCTGCATGCTGCCAAAGTGCTCCACCTGCACATTCACCTCCTCCCTCAGCTCTATTCAGGGCCCCAGGCGAGGCAACACCACCTGTGAATTAGCTGTAGTTGTCTATTGTACTCCAGTTCTCCTCAACATTGGTGAGACTGGTCGTAAACTGGGGAACCGCTTCGTTGAGCACTTCCGATCAACCTGCCAAGAGCGGGACTTCTTGGTATCCAAACACTTTAATTCCAATTCCCATTCTTGTTCTGACATGTCAGTCCATGGTTTCCTTTTGTGCCATGATGAGGCCACCCTCAAGATGGAGGAGCAACACCTTATACTCTCTCTGGGTATCCTCCAACTTAATGGCATGAATATCATTTTCTGTTTCTGGTAAAAACAAATTCCACCCCCTGCCCCCGCCCCCCACTCTTCTATTCCCACTCTGGTCCCTTACTTCTTCTCATCTTCCTATCACCTCCTCCTTACCTTTCTCCTATGGTCCACTCTCCCCTCCTATCAGATTCCTTCCTCTCCACTCGTTTTCCTGTCCACCTGGCTTCATCTATCACCTTAAAGCAATATTCCTTCCCCTTTTTATTCTGGCCTGTTCCCCCTTTCTTTCTAGTCCTGAAGAAGGGTCTTGGCCCGGAAAGTTGTCTGTTTATTCATTTCCACAGATGCTGCCTGACCTGCTAAGTTCCTCTAGCACTGTGTGTATGTTGAAGGCAGCAGACTGGAGTCAATGATGCAACTCTGATGATCGCCTTTGATTGCCTTCTACCTAGTTCAAACCTTCCCCAAGTGCTCTAGCAAGTCTGCTTGCAAGGATATTGGTCATCCCCCTTCCCCACTCTCGAGTTCAGGTGTAACCTATCCCATTTATGCAGGTCATACCTTCCCTAGAAGAGATCCCAATGATCCACAAATCTGTAACACTGCTCCCTGAACCAATTTTCCAGCTACACAATTATTTCCCATATCATCCTATTCTTACCCTCACAGGGGAGTGGTGCAGGCAGCAATCCAGAGACTACTACCCTGGAAATCCTGTTTTTCAGCTTCCTACCAAGCTTTCTGTATTCCCTCTACAGATAAGTGAACCTGTACACCTGCTTATTAATGCCAATATCCAGTCAACCAATCACATGGCAGCAACTCAATGTGTAAAATCACACGGACATGGTCAAGAGGTTCAAGACCAAACATCAGAATGGGGAGAATATGTGATCTGTGACTTTGACCATGAAATGAATGTTAATGACAGGCGTGGGGGTTTGATTAGCTCAGAAACAGCTGGTCTCCTGGAATATTCATACACAACAGTCTCCAGAATTTACAGAGAATGGAGTGAAAACAAAAAAAAAAATCCAGTGTGTGTCAGTTACATGGGCAAAATGCCTTGTTAATGAGAGAGATTATAAGAGAATGGCCAGACTTCTTCAAGCTAATAGGAAGGTGACAATAACTCAATTAAACAACATGTTGCAACAGTGGTGTGGAGAAGAGCATCTCTGAATGCACCACAAGTTCGGCCTTGAAGTGGATTGCCTACAGCAGCAGAAAACCATGCACATACACGCAATTGCCACTTTATTAGGTACAGGGATACCTAAAACGTGGTCTCCGAATGTATGTTGTTGTAGGGGGTTCGTTTTTTTGGACATTAAATTTAAAATGGCTTCTTTGTTAGGTTATATTTGGGACTTCTTCTTTGTTATGTTAAATGCTGAGAAAGTCCTCCCGCTAGCAGTTTGTTGAATCACGTTACTGATAAGAATATGTTACGAACCAATTGGGATAGTTGTTATGTTTTTGGTGTGTTTGAAGATACTGTATGCATGGGGTTTTGGGGCAAAAGGCAGGAATGAGAGACAGAGGATGGACCAGGTGTTGTGATGTCCGCTAACGGGGTCGGATCCCGAGGAGGGCGTTCGGCGAGGAGATGGAGATGGACTCATGTGGAGCGTCTGGTCAACCACCGTTGTTGGTCCCAGGCGGCCGGTCGAGGTGGCCCGAAGGGTTGCAGGGTGAAGAAGAAGGGTCCTGAGCTCCAAATGTTTGTGCACGAAGAGATTGAACTTTGATAAGTGTGATGTCTTTTATTTTCTTTTTATATTTTATTCTCTATTAATTATATGGTTCCAGTAATATCTATAAACTGTAAATCACTTAATCGTATCTGGTGTATTGTCTGTTATTTGGGCGGGGTGGGGTACATCACACAGCATCCACACAAACTGATTACTGAGATTGGCGGGGCCGAGGGCTGTTTCCCTAGATGACAGCGAGCCGAGCGACCCTGAGGCTGGCCGGGGGCTACATGAGTTATATGTAAAAGTAAATAAATGGGGTACGTCATCATGCCACCATATCATACGTGCATGCCTTGCTTAAAGCAAAAGTGGAACAAGGACATACGTTCACAATTCCATGTTTTATTCCATGCTGACTTCAGCCTATTTTATCATGTACCTCCAAGTACCCTGAAACCTCATCCTTAATAATGGACTCTAACATGTACCATGGAGAGCATTCTAACTGGCCACATCACCATCTGTTATGGGGAGGGGGGCACAGCACAAGTTCGAAATAAGCTGCAGGAGGTTGTGAACCTAACTAGCTCCATCATGGGCACTAGCCTCCCCAGCATCCCGGACATCTTCAAGGAGGAATGCCTCAAAGAGGTGACATCCATCATTATGGACCTCCTATCACCCAGCCCTCTTCTCATGGCCACCATCAAGGAGGAGGTACAGGAGCCTCAAGGCTCAGACTCAGTGATTCAGGAACAGCTTCTTCTCTTGGGCCATCAGAATTCTGAATGGAGATTGAACCCATGAACATTACTTCACTACTTGTTTTTTCTCTTTTCATGCTATTTATTTAACTATATATATAGTTACGTAACCGGCAACGATGAATATCAATCGAGACAGGTTATATAAAGACAACCAAACATTTATTAAACACAGATAAACAATAAAAAACAAACAAAAACCTTAACTGGAAGTTAACCGCTATGCGGCCATTCAACAAACCGTCACTCGGTACTGATTCTTAAAGTAATAAATGCGAAAACAATTCTTAAAGCGGTAAAGTCAAATACAGTTCTTAAAATGGTAAATTCGAAAGTCTAACAGGTTTATACATTCAATTAGGAGAGACTTCTCTGGAGAAGGATTTCTTCATAGACACGACTTTCCTGTTGGTTCTGTCCAAAGGATTCACGATGCAGGAAATAAACAGCTTAAAACAACTGACCTTAATTTCTAGAGAGCAAACCTTGCATGAACTTCCTTCCTTACTCTTTTGGCAAGAGTTATCTTTGATGCAAGTCACTACTTCTTCAACGAAGACTCGATAAGGTCGATCCTTTGTTAAACTGCCGAACGATATCAGCTTCTCTTAATCCTTGGGTCCTGTACTTCAATAAAGTCTTCACTCTCCAGTACTGCTGGAAAAAAGATACATCAACATATCCAGCAAAAATTGCCAGTCCAGCACTATTGTACCTTGCTACAGAACGTAACACTCGGTTTTAAAAATGAAACTGCGTCATAAAAACAAATATGCAACAGAAACGGAGACACAGACGCATGTTCTAACTGGAAAACTAAGAACTAAAAACTAACTGCGACACCTGAGGTCTTCCCTTATATACCTGTGGTGCACATGTCATCACGTGACCTCACATTGGTGGGAAAATTACATCAGGTGACCTCCAAAAGACCATTACATCATTCTCACAAGATCTCCTTGAGGTATGTAACTATATATATATATATATATATATATTTACTGAAAATTAGTTTTTTATGATTATGCATTGTATTGTACCGCTGCTGCATATCAACACACTTAATATATGTGAAGGTGATATTAAATCTGATTCTGATCTTGCCAATCACTGAATTCAAGCTAACTTTATCCATAATTTTCCAATCCATGTAACCCACACCACTACCATTTTGTTTAACTCCCTATCCACAAGACCCTGGTCCCTGTATAGTTCGGGAGGAGCCCATCCCCCCCATTAGAACAGATCCCTTCTTCCCAAATACTTGTGCCAATATCCCATGAGCTCAAACCCACACCAATGATTGTGCTGCCTTAAATGCAGTAAATTGACACAAATTGTGTATAAGCTAGATAATCCCAGACCCTCACCAGTAATGCAGGTAATATTAACGTTCAGGCATTGAGAAAAACATCTTTGATCTTTATTAATAAATTACGTGGATTTGTTTTCAGCAGTTACACTGACGACCAATGAAAACACAAATACAAAGTTAGTTTCTTGATATGTGTGGAGCATCCCTTATCCGAAATGCTTGGGGTTGGAAGTGTTTCGGATTTTGGATTTTGGAATATTTGCATATATATATATATATGGTGAGATGGCTTGGGTATTGGCCTGAAGTCTAAACACGAACCAGTTTACTTTACATGTACAGCTTATACATATACCCCTAAGGAAGTTTCATATAATATTTTTAATAATATTGTGCATGAAACAATAATGTGTACTTTCAACGATAGGAAAGGTAAGCTATCACTACTTTGGCCATCCAGATGGACAATCAGTGGCTGTTTGGCATTGCATCATTCCCAACTCTGAATTTATGTGCTAATGCTAAGCACTCTGTCTTAAACTTGATCATGACATATATGTACTTAAAAGTAAAAATATTACATACCATTAATATAATGAAATATTATTTATATAGGATAAAACTCTAGTTAAACTGCACTTGGATTATTGTGTGCAATTGGGTCACCCTATTACAGTAAAAGATGTGGAGGCTTTGGAAAAGGTACCGATGAGGTTCATCAGGATGCTGCCTGGATTAGAGAATCTTAGAGGAAAGTTTGTACAAACTCAGGTTGTTTTCTCAGGAGCACCAGAAGCTAAAGGAAGATCTGACAGAGATTTATATAATTATGGGAGGCATAGGGGATAAACAGTCAGAATCTTTTTCCTAGGGTAGAAATGACAAATACCAGGTGACATGCATTTAAGGTGAGAGGGGAAGAGTTTAAAGGAGATAGGCAGGCGATTTGTTTGACACAGAGAGTGGTGAGTGCCTGCAATGGGCTGTTGGGATGGTGGTGGAAGACGTTAAGAGGCTTATAGCGAGACACTTTAAAATTCAGGGAATGGAGGGATATGCACCATGTGCAGGCGGAAGAGCTTTAGTTTAATTTGGCATTGTGTTTACTGCAGATATTGTGGGCTGAGGGGCCTGTTCCTGTGGTGTACAGTTCTATCTTCTATGAACTGCTGGTACAGAACCCTCTCCTATAGTAGTCAGCATCATTTTGTGTTTAGCACGCTATTGAAGCGAGCTCATCAAAATTCAAATTGGTATAAAAACATTGTTTTAAGACAGAGAAATTATCATGATGTAATTCTCTTGGGGTGATCTTGCTTGGACAAGCAAGTGTGATCTTACTGTGTCTCTTAGCTTGAAGGATGTAGTCACGAACATCATCAAGCACCAGTTCATGCTGATCGTTTCCATTATAAAGCATTCGCTGTCTGTTGTGTGGTTGGATATGCTCAGCCCTGTCATTGTCCAACATCCTCTCTGCCTCCCTCACAAACACCTTCTTGGAGTTGTTGCTGTCACCTTTGGTCTGGGAGGGATCTGGAACAGAAGTAAACGTCCAGCTGTGAATACTGTGGGTTTATAGTGGTTGAACTGATGATTTGGCTTCTGCCTCAACTGTATGTTGCTCCTTTTTATCATGGACATCCTGGGCCTTGTCAGTAACTTCTACACCTCAATTATGGCCTTGAAATCTGTTTCAGTCCATGGGCCCTGTGCGGGCTGGTGATCCGAATCCTAACCAATCTCCAATCCGGCAAACTGTGCACATCCAGTAGATCAAAGGGGGTGTCAATATTAGGCAGTTCACAAAACTCTAGTGATTCTTGTGGAAGTAATGTTGTAAAATGGAAGACATGATGTTTGATGGGACTGCAATGTTTCCCAGAGGAAATGACCTTGGGGTTTGAGGCCAGGTGACAGATGAAGGGAAGAACCGCAATGGAGTACAATGGTAGCTCATTCTTTAACCAAAAAAGACAGAAGTGTGAATATTGTTCAAGTAAAATGTTTCTTTTAGATAGAGAACAATGTCAAGACTGAAGGACAAGGTGTCCATGACCAAACCAAAATTTAAGAGGCACCCTGAAGCATCCATTAGATATCTAATCAATATAGCTCTAGCTTGAAGCCTGCTTCAGGCAAAGACTCTTGTTAACACTTATTTCTTCTTTTTTCATTATGGTAGACTGAGATCAGGGCCTAGGGTTGACTGGGTGATAGAGGCATAGAGTAACATTGTGCAGAAACTGGTCATTTGGCTCAACTTGTCCATGTTAACTAAAATATCCAACTAAGCTAGTCCCATTTGCCTGCATTTAGCCCTTATCTCTCCAAACCCTTCCTACACATGCATCTGACCAAGTTTCTTTTAAACATTTAGCCGTCTTAACCACTTCTTCTATCAGCTTGTTCTATATATGTACCCACTCTGTCCCTCACGCCCACTTTATTAAGTACACCTGTACACATGCTCATAATGAAAATATGTAGTCAGCCAATCATGTTGTAGCAATTCAATGCATAAAAGCATGCAGACATGGTCAAGAGGTTCAATTGTTGTTTAGACTAAATATCAAAATGGAAAAGTAATGTAATCAAAGCAACTTTGACTGTGGGATGATTGTTGGTGCCAGAGGGGCGGTTTGACTACCTCAGAAATTGCTGATCTCCTGGGATTTTCACGCACAACAGCGTCTCTAGAGTTTACAGATAATTGTGTGAAAAACAAAAAAAAAACATCCAGTGAGCAGTAGCTCTGTGGGCAAAAATGTGGGATCAGAGGAGAATGGCCAGACTGGTTCAATCTGACAGGAAGGCAACAGCAACTCACATAACGGTGGAGTGAAGAAGAGCATCTCAAAGTGCACAACATGTCAAACCTCATAAGTGGATGCGCTACAGCAGCAGAAGGCATTGAACATACACCTAGTAGTTACCTAATAAAGTGGCCACTGAGTGTATGAACAGTGAATGGTGACTAAGTTTGGCTTGACAGAATCGTCAATCACTTTGCTGGTGATTGAAGATAGACTCTTTTGATAGTAATTGGCTGAATTAATTTTGTCCTGCCTCATATAAACAGGATATCTCTGGGCAATGTATCACATTGTCAGGTAGATGTCAGTGTAGTGACAGTAAAAGATTCTGCTGGATCTACAGGACATATCTTCAAGAGGAATCAAACAAGGGGGTGTGGTTGAGGCCAATGAACAGGTCAGCCATGATCTTACTGAGTGATGAAAGGACTTTGAGGGGCTGGATAATCTATTCCTTTCCATATTCCTTATTTTCTTATGCTATACTATATTTGTAGGTAGAGTGAGCTATCAGGATCATGCTTTATAATCAGAATTGGTCACAGGGAATAACTTGTAGTTGAAGTTCCTGAATGCGTTGTGGAGTAGCACAAGCCAAAAGCAACACTATTCCAGGGTGACTTTCCTAGTTCCAGGTTCCCTGTACATAAGTGTTAATGTTGATAAGTGTTGATATTCACAGAGCTATCATCGCACAGTAGTACTGGTCCAAACTTACTCAAATTTCTAATGGGCAAAAGATTTCATACTTACCTTGTTGGAGACTAATGACTGTTTTGCAGTATAAAAGACATCGGCAATCATCGTGTAGATTGGGAACATGAACTTTCTGCAGACGTGAATTATCTTAATCCGTAAATCCTTACTGCACAGTTCATATAGATGGCTTGCAGGCTTTGCAGGATTTATAAAGCAGGGAAACAAGAGCAAGAACAGCAGAATAAACACCGTCTGCTTCATCTCAGTTGACACCTATTAGTTTCAGCCACTCCAGCACTCTACAGGAGGTGACAGCCAGCTGTCCTGATTTCTCCCTCACATTTCTACTACACAAACTGTAGATGCCTTTTGCAAAAAAATTGTCCTCCTCCAAAACTGACAGTTATAACCGAATTTCCCATTTGACTCTGTTCACCTCATTATTTCTTCTCTGTGCTTTAACTTTTACATTTATTTGTCTGTTCTCTCTTTATAGCCATTTTGGTCCAGTTCTGTGATTCATTGCTCATTCATGAACTATTGTTCCTCATTATGTTGTCCTTTGCTATTTTTCCAATAACTCCAGTCCACAGTTTTCTCAACATGTTTAACCACAAGACTTCCTTCATGTTGAATCTAACCAGTTAGTGTTCATTGGTATGGAGAAATACAACACTCTGGCACAGAGTCTGGCCCTGTGGCTCAGAAGGGTAGGGAAAGGAAGAGGATGGCAGCAGTGATAGGGGACTCTATAGTTAGGGGATCAGACAGGAGATTCTGTGAATGCAGGAAAGAAGCTCGGTTGGTAGTTTGCCTCGCAGATGCTAGGTCCGGGATGTTTCTGATCATGTCCACAATATCCTGAAGTGGGAAGGAGAACAGCCAGAGGTCATGGTACATATTGGTACCAACAAAATAGGCAGGAAAAGGGAGGAGGTCCTGAAAATAGAATACAGGGAGTTAGGAAGGAAGTTGAGAAGCAGGACCGCAAAGGTAGTAATCTCGGGATTACTGCCTGTGCCGCGTGACAGTGAGAATAGGAATAGAGTGAGGTGGAGGATAAATGCATGGCTGAGGAATTGGAGCAGGGAGCAGGGATTCAGATTTCTGGATTATTGGGATCTCTTTCGGAGCAGGATTGACCTGTACAAAAAGGATGGGTTGCACTTGAATCCCAGGGGAACTAATAATGACATTAGTTTCAATTTGATCATGGACAAAGATAGATTTGGTCCTAGGGTTGAGGTTCTGAACTGGAAGAAGGCCAAATTTGAAGAAATGAGAAAGGATCTAAAAAGCGTGGATTGGGACAGGTTGTTCTCTGGCAAAGATGTGATTGGTAGGTGGGAAGCCTTTAAAGGGGAAATTTTGAGAGTGCAGAGTTTGTATGTTCCCGTCAGGATTAAAGGCAAATTGAATAGGAATAAGGAACCTTGGTTCTCAAGGGATATTGTAACTCTGATAAAGAAGAAGAGGGAGTTGTATGAAATGTATAGGAAACAGGGGGTAAATCAGGTGCTTGAGGAGTATAAGAAGTGCAAGAAAATACTTAAGAAAGAAATCAGGAGGGCTAAAAGAAGACATGAGGTTGCCTTGGCAGTCAAAGTGAAGGAGAATCCAAAGAGCTTTTACAAGTATATTAAGAGCAAAAGGATTGTAAGGGATAAAATTGGTCCTCTTGAAGATCAGAGTGGTCGGCTTTGTGCGGAACCAAAGGAAATGGGGGAGATCTTAAATAGGTTTTTTGCGTCTGTATTTACTAAGGAAGCTGGCATGAAATCTATGGAATTGAGGGAATCAAGTAGTGAGACCATGGAAACTGTACAGATTGAAAAGGAGGAGGTGCTTGCTGTCTTGAGGAAAATTAAAGTGGATAAATCCCCGGGACCTGACAGAGTGTTCCCTCGGACCTTGAAGGAGACTAGTGTTGAAATTGCGGGGGCCCTGGCAGAAATATTTAAAATATCGCTGTCTACGGGTGAAGTGCCGGAGGATTGGAGAGTGGCTCATGTTGTTCCGTTGTTTAAAAAAGGATCGAAAAGTAATCTGGGAAATTATAGGCCGGTGAGTTTAACGTCAGTAGTAGGTAAGTTATTGGAGGGAGTACTAAGAGACAGAATCTACAAGCATTTGGATAGACAGGGGCTTATTAGGGAGAGTCAACATGGCTTTGTGCGTGGTAGGTCATGCTTGACCAATTTGTTGGAGTTTTTCGAGGAGGTTACCAGGAAAGTGGATGAAGGGAAGGCAGTGGATATTGTCTACATGGACTTCAGTAAGGCCTTTGACAAGGTCCCGCATGGGAGGTTACTTAGGAAAATTCAGTCGCTAGGTATACATGGAGAGGTGGTAAATTGGATTAGACATTGGATCAATGGAAGAAGCCAGAGAGTGGTGGTAGAGAATTGCTTCTCTGAGTGGAGGCCTGTGACTAGTGGTGTGCCACAGGGATCAGTGCTGGGTCCATTGTTATTTGTCATCTATATCAATGATCTGGATGATAATGTGGTAATTTGGATCAGCAAGTTTGCTGATGATACAAAGATTGGAGGTGTAGTAGACAGTGAGGAGGGTTTTCAGAGCCTGCAGAGGGACTTGGACCAGCTGGAAAAATGGGCTGAAAAATGGCAGATGGAGTTTCATACAGACAAGTGTGAGGTATTGCACGTTGGAAGGACAAACCAAGGTAGAATATACAGGGTTAATGGTAAGGCACTGAGGAGTGCAGTAGAACAGAGGGATCTGGGAATACAGATACAAAATTCCCTAAAAGTGTCGTCACAGGTAGATAGGGTCGTAAAGAGAGCTTTTGGTACATTGGCCTTTATTAATCAAAGTATTGAGTATAAGAGCTGGAATGTTATGATGAGGTTGTATAAGGCATTGGTGAGGCCGAATCTGGAGTATTGTGTTCAGTTTTGGTCACCAAATTACAGGAAGGATATAAGTAAGGTTGAAAGAGTGCAGAGAAGGTTTACAAGGATGTTGCCGGGACTTGAGAAACTCAGTTACTGAGAAAGCTTAAATAGGTTAGGACGTTATTCCCTGGAGCGTAGAAGAATGAGGGGAGATTTGATAGAGGTATATAAAATTATGATGGGTATAGATAGAGTGAATGCAAGCAGGCTTTTTCCACTGAGGCAAGGGGAGGAAAAAACCAGAGGACATGGGTTAAGGGTGAGGGGGGAAAAGTTTAAAGGGAACATTAGGGGGGGCTTCTTCACACAGAGAGTGGTGGGAGTATGGAATGAGCTGCCAGACGAGGTGGTAAATGTGGGTTCTTTTTTAACATTTAAGAATAAATTGGACAGATACATGGATGGGAGGTGTATGGAGGGATATGGTCCGTGTGCAGGTCAGTGGGACTAGGCAGAAAATGGTTCGGCACAGCCAAGAAGGGCCAGAGGGCCTGTTTCTGTGCTGTAGTTTCTATGGTTTCTATGGTTTCTATCCTGGCGGGGAGGTTTTCTAAGGCTTTTGGGGAGAGTTTAAACTGGAATTGCTGGAGGGTGGGAACCAAACTGAAGAGACGGAAGAAGAGGCAGTTGGCTCACAAATAGAGAAAGCTTGGAGACAGTGCGAGAGGGAGGATAGGCAGATGATAGAGAAGGGACGTGCTCAGACCGATGGTTAGAGTTGTTTCTATTTTAATGCATGGAGTATTATGAACAAAGCGGATGAGCTTAGAGCATGGATCAGTACTTGGAGCTATGATGTTGTGGCCATTACAGAGACTTGGATGGCTCGGGGGCAGGAACGGTTACTTCGAGTGATAGGCTTTAGATGTTTCAGAAAGAACAGGGAGGGAGGCAAAAGAGGTGGGGGTGTGTCACACTCGATCAGAGATAGTGTCATGGCTGCAGAAAAGTAAGAAGTCATGGAGGGATTGTCTATGAAGTCGCTGTGGGTGAAGTTAGGAACAGGAAAGGGTCAATAACTCTACTGCGTGTTTTTATAGACCACCTAATAATAACAGGGACATCGAGGAGCAGATAGGGTGACAGATTCTGGAAAGGTGTAATAGTAACAGGGTTGTCGTGGTGAGAGATTTTAATTTTCCAAATATCAATTGGCATGTCCCTAGAGTGAGGGCTTTAGGTGGGGTGGAGCTTGTTAAGTTGTGTTCAGGAAAGGTTCTTGGCACAATGTGCAGATAAACCTACAAGAGGAGAGGCTGTACTTAATCTGGTATTAGGAAATGAATCTGGTCAAGTGTCAGGTCTCTCAGTAGGAGAGGATTTTGGCGATAGTGATCACAATTCCATCTCCTTTACCTTAGGATTGGAGAGGGATAGGAACAGACAAGTCAGGAAAGCGTTTAATTGGTGTAAGGGGAAATATGAGGCCATCAAGCAGGAAGTTGGAAGCATAAATTGGAAGCAGATGTTCTCAGGGAAATGTACGGAAGAAATGTGGCAAATGTGTAGGGAATAGGTACGTTCCAATGTGACAGGGAAAGGATGGTAGGGTACAGGAACCGTGGTGTACAAAGTCAGTAGTAAATCTAGTCAAGAAGAAAAGAAAAGCTTATGAAAGGTTCAAAAAACTAGGTAATGTTAGCGATCTAGAAAATTAAAAGGCTAGCAGGAAGGTGCTTAAGAATGAAATTAGGACAGCCTGAAGGGGCCATGAGAAAGCCTTGGCGGACAGGATTAAGGAAAACCGCAAGGCATTCTACAAGTACGTGAAGAGCTGGAGGATGAGTCGTGAGAAAATAGGACCAATCAAGTGCGACAGTGAAGAAGGGTGTATGGAACCGGATGAGATAGCAGAGGTACTTAATGAGCACCTTGCTTCAGTATTTACTACGGATAAGGATATTGGCGATTGTAGGGATGACATACAGTGGACTGAAAAGCTTGAGCATGTAGATATTAAGAAAGAGGATGTGCTGGAGCTTTTGGAAAGCATCAACTTGGATAAGTCACCAGGACTGGATGAGATGTGCCCCAGGCTACTGTATGAGATGTGCCCCAGGCTACTGTGTGAGATGAGGGAGAAGATTGCTGAGCCTCTGGCGATGATTTTTGCATCATCAATAAGGACGAGAGAGGTTCTGGAGGATTGGAGGGTTGCGGTTGTTGTTCCATTATTCAAGAAAGGGAGTAGAGATAGCCCAGGAAATTATAGACCAGTGAGTCTTACTTCAGCAGTTGGTAAGTTGATGGAGAAGATCCTGAGAGGCAGGATTTATGAACATTTGGAGAGGCATAATATGATTAGGAATAGTCAGAATGGCTTTGTGAAAGGCAGGTCGTGCCTTATGAGGCTGATTGAATTTTTTGAGGATGTGACTAAACACGTTGATGAAGGTAGAGTGAGTCTCCATTTGGCAGCATATAGAGTAAGACTTTTTTTTTGTTTCAGCTCCATCTTTCACAACTTACTTTCCACTGCTAGATCCATTTCAAGTTTGAAGATTTACTATATTTGCTGAAGGATTTTACGATTTAATTACGATGACTGGAACTGAAATACGGAGTGGCAAAACTCTTCCTGAGCCACAACAAACAGAAAAATCAGAGGAAGTTTCTACTTCAGAAAGAATATTCTCTTTAATTGAAGCTATTAATGTGAAGATCAGTACGCTGGATACCAAAATGGATAAATTATCAAAAGCTAATGAATTGTTTGAAAAAACCATCATCGCATTTCAGGAGTCTTTGAAGAATTTGGAAGATCAATATCAGACGCTTAAGCAGAGTACTCATAGAATTGAAAGGGAACTTGAATTAATGGATCAATCTATTAAGGAACAGGATTTGAAGATGTCTTTTATGGAAAAGAAAATTAATGAGAATACTTCGGAATTATCAAGAATTAAAAAGAAAACGATTGATTTGGAAAGCAGAAATCGCAGGATGAATCTGGGTATACTGGGTTTGCCTGAAAATACGGAAACCGGTGAGCCACTAAAGCTTTTTCAAATATGTTATATTCACTTTTTAGTGACATTCCCGAAGCCTGTCTGATATTGGACAGAGCCCACCAAATTCAGCGTTTTAAACTAACAGCGGGAATTAAACCACGTCCTGTAATTCTCTGTTTACATTATTTTACAACCAAAGAAGCTATCCTTCGGAATGCAAGGAAAAGGGATAAGCTAATCTATAATGATCGCTGCGTTACCCAGCACGTCTGATGATAACTCCACCCAATGCTCGTCCAAAACGGATTGACTGTCCAGAGGATGGTTGGAAATTTATAAAAGAGTTTAAGTCCACTTCGTAAGCAATTTGAAAAGTTGATCCTTAGATGGGAGTGGTTTGTAATGCTGTTGATGAAAGTCCGCTTTTCATTTTATCAATGTTAGGATACAGACTTGGTTAACTTATTTAGATCTGTTGTTGTTTGATTTAACAGTTAATGTAATTCTGAATTGAACACATATATATTTACTTATTTTTTCTTTGATTTGTAAGTCTTTAATATTAGTTGTAGTATATAGGATTTATCCTTTTTTTAATACATGACTGCGTATATTAAATGGATTTAAGATGGCTGTCGTTAATGCGGTCTTAACTCCTGTTAGACATAATATGAAAATATTTCAAATTTATTTACTTCTTTATGTATTCTTAGTTATGTCCTTTTGTTGGTGGTAACATTTTACTTTGTAAATGGAGCTGCCAGCTGGAGACAGGGGTTAAGGGTCAATAGATTAGCATGTCATTCGCCTATTGGAAAGTCAAGCTTCGCCCTTTCTTCCGATTTAGGCTGCGCCTGCGCATTAGATTACTTTATAAAATTTTTAAATTAATTTTAACTATGGATCTTAATAAAATTAATATAATATCTTGGAATTTAAATAGTATGAACCAACCTATTAAGTGCAGAAAGATTTTTAAAAAATTAAAAACACTTCATGCAGATATTATTTTTGCACATGAAACACACATCCATAGACAAGATGAAAATCGCTGTTTTAAATTTTGGATGGGACCCTTATTTCATTCTCTATCACTAAATAAAATAAGAGGGGTATCTATTTTTATTAATTCTAAAATCCCTTTTGTTCATTTTAATGCTGTTACTGATTTAATTGGAAGATATTTAATTGTTACTGGTTTGTTGTGTGGTCAAAAGGTGACTTTGGTATGTGTATATGCACCTAATATAGACAGCCCTGAATTTTTAAAGAAGCTATTTTCTGTATTGCCAAATTTAAGTGAATATAAGTTGATTATGGGCAGTGACTTTAACCCGTTGATTGACAGATCGTCCACCAATCCGTCACTTTCTAATAAAGCTGCGACTTGTATTAGTTCCTTTTTATTAGAATACGGTCTGGTCGACATTTGGAGATTTAAATTTCCCAAAGAAAAAGATTTTTCTTTTTTTTCACATGTATACCATAAATATTCAAGAATTGATTATTTTTTCTTGGATATGCGATTGGTGCCCTCTGTTGTTGAGTGTGCCTATGATGTGATTGCGTTGTCAGATCATGCACCTACGAAACTAACTTTGGAATTCTCTGATAATATTCACATACCTCAGTGGAGATTTAATATTTCATCGTTGCAAGATTCAACTTTTGTAAATTTTATCAAAGAACAAATTTCTCAATTTTTTGAATTGAATACAACTGAGGGAATGTCAAATTTGGTTATTTGGGATACGATGAAATCTTTTCTTAGGGAACAGATAATTTCATATTCAGTAGGTTCAAGAAGGAAAACTAAGGCGGAACTTTTGCTGATCAATAATAGGATTAAAGAAATAGATAAACTCTATTCAGTAACGCCTAGTGAAGATCTCTTTAAGGAAAGGGTGGAACTCCAAGCACAACATGATTTGCTTTTGACTTTTCCTGTCGAACAGCAACTTTTTAAATCCAAAAGCCAATTTTATATACATGGAGACAAATCAGGCAAATTATTAGCTGGTTAGTTAAAAGCAAGTATGGCTAGAAGACAGATCCTGAAAATAAGAAGACCTGATAGAACTGCAACGGTAGATCCTTAAGAAATTAATAAGATATTTATGGATTTCCACTCTAATCTTTATGAGTCTGAATTTTCAGATAATATTATTTTTATGAATAGATTTTTGCAAAAAGTGAATATACCTAAAATCTCTATTCAAGATATGAATACATTAGATACACCTGTTAAACAAGAGGAAATCGCAAGGGCTACATCCTTTCTCCAATCAGCTAAGGCTCAGGGACTGGATGGATATACAATGGAATTTTATAAGACTTTTACCGATATACTTATACCTCAATTATGTCAAATTTTCACTGACTCTATAGCCTCTGGGACTTTCCCGAAAACTTTCCATGAAGCTTCAATCTCTTTAATTCCTAAAAAAGATAAAGATTTATCTGAATGCACCTCTTATAGACCAATTTCTCTATTGAATGTGGATTTTAATATCCTCTCTAAGATTTTGTCTAAAAGACTTGAGAATATTTTACCTACTGTTATTTCCAATGACCAAACTGGATTTATTAGAAATAGATATTGACATTTTAATATTTGAAGATTATTAAATATTATTCACTCTTCTCCATCTAAAGAATCTGAATGTGTTGTTTCTCTTGATGCAGAGAAAGCTTTTGATAGGGTGGAGTGGTCTTACTTATTTGAGGTTTTGGAAAGATTTAATCTTGGCCCGGGATTTATTTTCTGGATCAAATTGATCTATCATGCTCCTTTGGCTGCTGTTATAACTAATAATCAAAAATCTCCCTATTTTAGATTACATAGGGGTACTCGACAGGGATGTCCTCTTAACCCTTTATTATTTAACTTGGCCTTAGAACCCCTTTCTATTGCTCTTAGAGATTCTAACAAATTCTATATTTTCTGAACTCAGTAGTTTTTCTGGGTATAAATTAAATTTACATAAAAGTGAGTTATTTCCTGTTAATAATTACTCGGATCCAAATCATCAAGTACCTTTTAGTATAGCTAAAAATTACTTTACCTATCTTGGTATTAAAATTACTAAATATTTTAGGGATCTCTATACATATAATTTTTTTCCATTAAAAATTGGCTACACCAAACAAATGCTTTCTAAATGGTCGCCTATGACATTATCATTAATAGGTCGAATTAATGCTATTAAATTGATAGTTTTACCAAAATTTTTATGTATATTTCAGGTAATTCCTTCTTTTGTTCCTAAAAAGTTCTTTGACAGAATAGATTCTATAATTTTATCTTATATTTGGAACAATAAAAATCCTAGATTGAGTAAACCCTTATTGCAGAAATTAGAAAAGCATGGTGGTATGGTTTTGCCTAACTTTAGAATGTACTATTGGGCAATTAATATTCGATATAGTACTTTTTGGATTCACTATTCAGGTATACATGAATGTACTTCATGGTTGAATCTGGAGGTAAACCCGGTGAAAGGATTCTCTTTGGCCCCTTTACTGGGAGTTCCTCTTCCCTTTTTGTTTTCTAAGATTAGCAAACAAGAATTTAATCCCATTATTAAACATACATTAAGAATTCCTTTCAGTTTCGTAGATTTTTTGAGTTAAATAATTTTATTCTTTCTAGTAATATCTATCTCAATTATTTTTTTAACATCAATTTCAGATAAGGCCTTTTTAAGTTGGAAAACTAAAGGAACAATAAATTTTTCAGATTTGTTTTTAGGGGGCTGTTTAATCTCTTTTTCTCAGTTAGTGGATAAATAGGATTTATCTAATGTACACTTTTTTAGATATTTACAAATTAGGAATATTTTACGTGGTTTGTTACCAAATTACCCTTCTGCTTATCCACCTAATATGACAGATGTTCTCTTTCAATTTAAACCATTTCAACAAGGGTCGATAGCTATAATCTATAAACGGTTATTGAGTTCACGAATGATATCTAATGATAAAATTAAATGCGCTTGGGAATCGGAACTTCAAGGGTCACTTTCAGATAATCAATGGAGTAAAATTCTTCATTCGGTTAACAATTCATCTATTTGTGCCCGTCATTCCTTGATACAGTTCAAGGTAGTGCATCAGGCCCATATGTCAAAGGATAAACTAGCGTGCATTTTCTCTAATATTAATCCTATTTGTGACAGATGTAATACTGAGTTGGCCACTTTAACATATGTATTGGTCTTATATAAAGCTAGATAACTTTTGGAAAGATGTTTTTAAAACACTATCAAAAGTTTTGAATCTGGATCTACAACCTAATATTTCTGTTTCCGCTCCACGTATGATAACTTTTTCGACCTTACTGGCTAGGAGAGCCATTTTATTGAAGTGGAAGGATTCTAATCCACCTATGGTCTTTTATTGGCACTCCTCCATTATGTCCTGTTTAAGTTTAGAGAAAATAAGAAGTCGGACATTTGATATGTCCTTTAAATTTGAGCAAATATGGCGACCTTTTATCCAATATTTTCATTTAATTTGATTTATTACTCTTTCAACCTCTTTTTTTCAAAGTTTTAGGTTTGATCAGAAAGTCTTTCTTTCTTTTTTGGTCATATCCTCAAAATGGACTGCATAGTCCCTTTTTTTGTTTTTTTTTATATATAGCATAGTGGGATTTTTTTACATTTCATTTAAAATCTGATGTTTTTTCCTTTCTCTTCATAAAATGGTAAGAGGAGAATTGTTATTTTCATTTTTATTATATATTTTATACTAGTTTAACAATATCTATGATTTTTGACAATGTCTATCTTAATCTTGGTTTATATTGTTACTGATATATATATATATATTTGAACTAATTCTCCTCTTGATTGTACTTATGTATTTTTAAATCAATAAAAAGATTGATAAAGACAAAGAAGGTAGAGCACTAGATGGAGTGTATACGGATTTCAGCAAGGCATTTGACAAGGTACTCCATATAAGGCTTATTGAGAAAGTAAGGACGCATGGGATCCAAGGGGACATTACTTTGTGGATCCAGAACTGGCTTGCCCACAGAAGGCAAAGAATGGTTGTAGACAGGTCATATTCTGCATGGAGGTCAGTGTGCCTCAAGAATCTGATTAAATTCAGACTTATCTGATCAATATTTTTGGTGCAATCAAGAAATTGGTACTTCTTTACATTCTACTTGGTCCTGTACCAAAATTCAACCTTTTTGGATAAATTTAAGAGTTTTATTGGAACAAATTACTGGAATTCAACTTCCACATAACCCTATATTATTTTTATTAGGTGATATTGAAGGGATAAAACTGAAACTTAAATTGAATAAATACCAGAAAGAATTTATAAAAATTGCATTGGCAGTAGCCAAGAAGGCTATTGCAGTTACCTGGAAATCGGATTCATATTTAAGTATGGATCATTGGAATAATGAAATTTTTAGCTGTATTCCACTTGAAAAAAATTAATTGTGATTTAAGAGATAAATATGATGCATTTTTGAATATTTGGCGCCCTTATTTAAAAAAGATAGGTTGGCATATATAGGTGCTCTGATGATAAAGATGTTGGTCCTTTGGGGAAAGAAAGAAATAAATATATTAAATTTATTTCAAAACCCGTGGAGCATGTGGAGACCTTCCAATATCCAGGCAGTCTTTCTTTTTCTTTTCTTTTTGGTAGGGGTATGTATCGGGGGGGAAGGGTTAAGGGGAGGGGGGAGGGTAGATATTATTATTCCATGTAATCAAGTTTGAAAACTCAATAAAAAATTATATATAAAAAAAAGGATCTATTCTGGGACCCCTACTCTTCGTGATTTTTATAAATGACCTGCATGAGGAAGTGGAGGGATGAGTTAGTAAATTTGCAGATGACACAAAGGTTGGGGGTGTTGTGGATAGTGTGGAGGGCTGTCAGATGTTACAGTGGGACATTGATAGGATGCAAAACTGGGTTGAGAAGTGGCAGATGGAGTTTAACCCAGATAAGTGTGAGGTGGTTCATTTTGGTAGGTCAAATATGATGGCAGAATATAGTATTAATGGTAAGACTCTTGGGAGTGTGGAGGATCAGAGGGATCTTAGGGACCGAGTCCATAGGACTCTCAAAGCTGCTGCGCAGGTTGACTCTGTAGTTAAGAAAGCATATAGTGCATTGGCTTTCATCAGTCGTGGGATTGAGTTTAGGAGCCGAGAGGTAATGTTACAGCTATGTAGGACCCTGGTCAGACCCCACTTGGAATACTGTGTTCAGTTCTGGTTGTCTCACTATAGGAAGGATGTGGAAACCATTGAAAGGGTGCAGAGGAGATTTACAAGGATGTTGCCTGGATTGGCGAGCATACCTTATGAGAATAGATTAAGTGAACTCGACCTTTTCTCCTTGGAGCGACGGAGGATGAGAGGTGACCTGATAGAGATGTATAAGATAATGAAAGGCACTGATCGTGTGGATAGTCAGAGGCTTTTTCCCAGGGCTGATATGCCTAGCATGAGAGGGAACAGATTTAAGGTGCTTGGAAGTAGTTATAGAGAAGATGTCAGGGGTAGGTTTTTTATGCAGAGAATGGTGAGTGTGTGGAATGGGCTGCCGGCGACGGTGGTGGAAGTGGATACAATAAGTCTTTTAAGAGACTCCTGGATAGGTACATGGAGCTAGAAAAATAGAGGGCTATGGGTAATCCTAGGTAATTTCTAAGGTAAGGACATGTTCGGCACAGCTTTGTGGGCTGAAGGGCCTGTATTGTGCTGTAGGTTTTCTATGTTTCTATGTTTCTGTGAAACAAGCCTTTCAACCCATTGAGCCTATGGCAACCAATAACCACCCAAATTTAGATAGACAGATACCTTATTGATCCCAAAGGAAATTGCAGTGTCACAGTAACATTACAAGTGCATAAGTATACAATATTAGAAAAGAGGTAGAAAGAATAAAAAATAAGTTAACACAAACAGTCTAACAGGAAGAGGTCTTCACTTCCCTGGCTATAGGTTGACTCATTATAGAACCTAATGGCCGAGTGTAAGAATTACCTCATGTTGCTCTCTTTGGAGCAGCACAGCTGTCTTGCAAATATCCTGCTCAAATCCATTTTATTCTCCTCACATTTCCTTTAAATTCCCCCAGAATCTATCACTCACCTACATGCTAGGGGTAGTTTACATCAGCAAATTAATGGTTGCATAGTGGTTAGCCCAGTGCTTTACAGTACCAACCGACCTGTGTTCAATTCCCACCACTGCCTGTAAGGAGTTTGTTTGTTCTCCCTGTGACCACGTGGGTTTCCTTCGGCTGCTCCAGCTTCCTCACATGTTCCAAAAACATGCTGGTTGACAGGTTAGTTGGACAGTGTGATTTGTCCTGTGATCAGGCGAGGTTGAATTTTAGATTGTTGGGCGGCATTGGTGAAGGACTGGAAGGGTCTTCTCCAGGCTGTCTGCCAACAAATAAATAAATAAATATCTGCTGGAGACACACAAGACTCAGTTGCCATCATCTCAAGCACCACACTCAGAGGGTCAGGAAACAGACTTCAGCATTTCAGGTCGAGACCTTTCATCCGGACCAAAATGTCTCGTCTTGAAACAGAGGCGGCGCAAAGGTGGTGTTAGCTGGTGCTATAGCCCCAGCAGAAATTGCAATAGCACCACCAGGAAATTAACTGAAATTTCACAAACTAATTGCAGCTGCTTTGCTTTCTCTGTATAGTTTTGAATACAGCTTGTTTCTCCAGTTGATCGAGTGAAACAGCACCCACAATTCTGTCAGATCCACTCTACACTTCTGCTTATTCGTTCGTTGCCAATGTCTCGCCGTTGCTGTCCTCAGATTAGTTCAGTTGATATAAGATCACTTAAGGTGGTGATGTCACTCACTCTCACTCACGCAAGTGATTGATAGTGTTCATCCAGGTGCAGATCCGTGGTCTCGCGAGACTAACGGATGCCACACACACACACTGTGCTTTTACAAGCTAGCGTCGGCCTGGCACGTGCATTATTTTGGCCGGCATGAAAAATGGTTCGGTTTTTCGTGAGAAAACGACCTTATCCAAAGGATTCAGTAGTGTCTCAGCCTGAGCCTGTCTTAATTGAAAGTGACACATAGACAGAAGTAAGTGGGGATGAGGACGACAGCAGTTCATCGAAGGAGTGTGAGGGCGAAGTAGAGGAACAAGAAATGGAGCGGGATTCGGAAGAGAACGTGGATGAAGCTGCTCTTAGTGCTAGTGGGAATACTGTTAGTGATGCTAGCCAGCAGCCTGAGGAAGGACCCCATCGGCCAGCATTGAAAAAGTACCCTTTGCTGCTCGCAACAGTTTGGCAATCAGCAAAGGAGTTTTACTTGTGGTTGGTTTGACTGACTGGAATATTCGATCACGAAAGATACTTCGTTCTGCTTTGCATGCAGGCATTTCCTGTGTGGAGGACATGGGTTCCATTCTGAGTCTACCTTCACTGTCACCGGTTACCGCAACTGGCGGAAAGCTACAACAGCTTTCAAAACCCACCATGTAAGTGCAGCTCATAAGTTTGCGATGGAGGCATGAGCTGAATTCAGATTGAGAAAACAAGACGGTTCAAGATTGGGAAATATGCTTGACAAAGGACATGCAAAGATTGTCCAAGAAAATCTTGAGTATATGAGAGCAGTGGCTGAGTCTCCAGCAAGGACAGAAAGTGAATGACACAGTGGACTTTCTAGCTCCAATAAGACCCTACCGCGATGCATTTATAGATTTATACAAACTAATCTGCATATCACCGACTCTACCTGTGACAGCTGCCTCATGCAAACGGAGTTTCTCTTGCCTCAGACGCCTCAAAAACTACCTAAGGAATAGCAGCGGCGATGCTCGGAACAGCAGCTTGGCCCTGTTGGCCATAAACAGCCGGAGGACCAAAGCACTTGACATCCAGAAAATCATTGATGCTTTCATCACCAATCACAACAACAGACGGATTGTGCTTCTCTGAAAAGATCAATGGTGAGTGCAGTTGATTTTTTAAAAATTTGGGCCAAGACTAATACTGATTATAATTATTATTTTGTGGTGGATACCCCATAGTCCTTATGTTTCCTGCAAATCCTAAACTATTTCATTTACTGCTATTAAACATACTGGTTTTGCTTAGACTTCCAAGCGGTGATTCTGTTGATTTTTGTTTTAAATTCAATAGCCAAATTAATTGAGGTATTGCATAGTCAGAGTACGATTTGTCCAACTCCTGGTAAAGCCTTGCATCTGTTGTTTGCCTTATTTGACTTTAATAATGGTGTATCTTTTGGCATTGTCTGTCTATGTAATGCGAATAGCAGTGGACATTGTGGGTTAGTGATGTGCTTTTCAGTTGAAAAGCACGCATTTGACACTGATTGCGGGATTGGTGCGTGATTCACGTTGTGCGCTGTGGGTCGGATGTTCTGTTGGTTTGTTTGTTTATACTCTGTGTAGCCCGGGTTGTCTCCAATGCTGTTGACACTGTCACAGTTCACTTCTATATTATATCTATCAATTGCTGTTGCTTGTGAATCAACAGAGGCATTTATAGTTGGCACATAATGTTTGAAAATGACTTTTGATCACCACGGGTCTGGCCTTGCAAATACATATTATCATAGGGTACATCCCTCAGCACCACCACTGAATAATTCAGCCCCACTGTAGCACCAGCAAGAAAAAAATCTCTGGCGCTGCTGCTGTCTTGAAACATAAACTGTCTCTTTCTCTCTATAAGTGCTGCCTGACCTGCTAAGGGTTTCCAGTACTTGTGTGTTGCAATTGACGTCTAACACCTCTGAAGGAGACCAATAGTAGATGAAACTGCAGTTCGGTTATACACTTGAAATGGCTTTGCATTGCTGCTAGCAGTTTTCAATTGAAACTGTTATCTAGTTAACCTATGTATAGCACATTCCTTGAAAGTAACAGTACTGGTAGATAGGGTGGTGAAGAATGCTTTCAGCACGCTGACCTCCATCAGGCAGAGAATTGAGAATTAAAATTGGGATATGATGTTCAGTTGTACAAGATATTGGTGAGGCCCTATGTGGAATATTGTGTTCACTTTTGGTTTCCTTGCTAGAGGAAAGCTGGAACAAGAACAGAAAAGACTTACAAGTATGTTGCTAGGATTCAAGGGGTTGTGTTATAGAGAGACATTGAACAGACCAGGACTTTATTCATTGGAGCATAAGGAATGAAAGATATATAAAATCAAAAGGAGCATCAGGAGGGTGAATGTGCACAATCTTTATCTTAGAGTTGGGATTCAAGAACGAGAAGTCATTGGTGAGAGAGGAGAGATTTAATAGGAACTTGAAATAGACTGAGCTGCCAGAGGGAGTGGTTGAGGTGGGTACAATGACAACATTTAAAAAAAAACTTGGACAGATACATAGATGCAAAGGATAAGGTCCAAACATGGGGAAACGGAACCAGCTCTGATGGACATCTTGGTTGGTATGGACCAGTTGGACTGAGGGACGTGGTTCTATGCTGTATGACTATGATATCTTTTATCATTTAAAACTATTAGACTCCTTAATAGCTCTTGAGAAGATCATGATGAATGATTTAGAATTGCTCTATGCTATTCACACAAGACTGTTAGATAGTTCAAAGACTGAGATCCAGTAACAATTAAGGAACGGTGATACACTTCAGGTTAGTATGATGTCTGATTTGGAAAGAATGTTGCATGCGATGGTGTTTCCTTGCTTTTATTGGTGTCATCCATCTTTGTGGTGGAAGTAGTTTGTGAATGCTGTCATGGTAAAACTGATAGCAATAGTTTTCCCCTCAAGTTGGGTGAAACTGGAACTAGAAGCCATGGGTTTAGCGTGAAATTTGAAATATTCAAAGATATTCTGAGGGGAAACTTCTTCACTCAGAGGGTGTTGCACGAGTGGAATGAACTGCCAGCAGAATTGGTAGATGTGAGTTTAATTGTAATATTTAAGAGAAATTTGGATAGGTACATGGATGGGAGGGGTTTGAAGGGATATAGTTTGGGAGCAAGTATCTGGAATGACTAGGCAGATGATAAAGCCAGCATGGACTATATGGACAAAGAGCCTGTTTTCTGTACTGTAGTACTGTATGGCAATGAATTCTGAAGACGGAGTACTTTTAAGATAAAGAACTTTGACTTTGGGGGAGTGTGAAAAAAAATTATTGCCAGAGCTATGCCACACAGTTCCATTATTCTGGGTTTGATTCTGACCTCTGTTGTGTGGAATTTGCACAATCTCTCTGTGTTTGCATAAGCCTGCACTTTGTGATCCAATTTCCTCCTGTATCCCAGGGATGCAGTCAGATAATTGGCTACTTTAAAATACTCTTCATGTAGGTGTCTGATGGGAGAATCAGGGAGACGTTAATGATTATGTGAGAGAGGATAGGCTGGGTGAATGAGACTGATGGACTTGCCCTGAGATTCAGCATGGGTCTAATGGGCTAACTGGCCTCCTCTGCCATGTCAAAGCACAACAGTGTTTTGGGTTCCTATTATCTTGGTGTTCTAACCTATCATGTCATTTATTTAGGAATGTAAAAGAAGTTTTTTAAAAATGTTTCCAGATCTGTGTTTGTTTGGGTACAATTTCAATAGTTTCAGTAAAAAAGAAAATGCCAGCACCATTGGCCAGACACTTTCATCTCTCTCCTGTACATTGGTGGCATTGATTTGTCAGCATAAAGAAGGCCAAATCTACCTTGTGGTCTTCCTTCTGCTTTGTTGCTGGACTATCCCCATTAGATATAAAGTTCTGACACTGCACTGAATTTCCAAAATAAATGTTAGACAGGCTTCAGGAAGAAGCCAGAGCACACAAACCTAGTCTAAGGAAACTAGGAACAATTGTGTCTGAATGGAGAAAGATTCCACTATCCATAATATTTTGAGGTTTAACATAATTGAGTTGCACGCTATCAGTCTTATCCAAAGTATTCTTCGAACCGTGGCTACCAGAAGACTTAAGTATTCAATCAAGTAACAAGTGTGTCTGTTCAGTCATTTTCTTGGAGGGATAGCACCACTTTTAACACAACACTCCCTTATTTAAGCTTATCGCATAAAATAATTCAAAGGGTTAATTTTAACCACCTGCAGCAATAAAGGTTATTGCCCTGAGCAGCTGTACATACCATATTAAGCATGCTACAATGAAAATATATTAACACTGGAGACACATATTCTCTACTCTTTTAACAAGACTGTTTGAATCTAATTTAAATTTTGAAGAAAACTCTTCAGTAGCTGACAGGTGTCATTTATCAGTCTTGTGGAGAACATTTTAAACTTCCACAGCACCTGAAAAGACATTGCTCAGCACCTTTGAACAAGAATAAACACTTCACCACTGAGTGAAGTACGCGTTTAACTCCTAGTGTTGCGGAATGTAACATGGAAAAAGGCCCTTTAAACCACTGAGTTCACGCCAACCATCAATTACCTATTTACACAAATCTTATACTAAGTCCCATATTTTTATTCTCCCCATGCTCCCATCAATTCCCACCATATTCTGCCATTCACTTACACACTAAGGTTATCCTACAGTGGCCAATTAACCTACCAACCCATACATGGCAGGAAACCAGAGCATCTGGAGGAAACCCACACAATCACAAGGAGAACATGCGAACTCCACACAGAGAGATCAAATGTTATGATTGAACTGGAATGTCTGGTGTTATGGAGCTCTGTGCTAGAGATTTTGTGAAGCATTATATAGAAAATGATCACTTTAATGGGAGTGAAGTATTTTTTGTTTTCCATCCTGTGCATCACAGACATAGTTTCAGATTGGATGACCCTAAGTTGCAAAGGATTAAAACTTTGCTGTATGAAATTTCTATCTACACTGACAAAATCCAAAGCATCACTTAAGAGGTTCTGCTGCCATTGCCAACCAAAGTACCACAGGGTACATTAAAAGATAGAGTTATCTAGTCATGGAGCAATATCAGAATCAGGTTTAATATCATTGGCATATGTTTTGAGATATGTTGCTTTGTGGCAACAGTACATTGCAATACATAATGTAAAAAAACTATAAATTATAATAAGAAATATATACAAAAATTAAATTATATAAGTAGTGCAAAAAGAGAGGGAAGTAGTGAAGTAGTGTACATGGCTTCATGTCTGTTCAGAAATCTGATGGTTTGGGGAAGAAGCTGTTCCTAAGATGTTGAGTGTGTGGCTTCAGGCTCCTTTACCTTCTTGATGGTAGCAATGAGAAGAAAGCATGTTCTGGGTAATGAGAGTCCTTAATGATGATGCTTCCTTGTTTGAGCCATCACATTTTGAACGTGTCCTCATTGGTGGGGAGGCTAATGGCCACGATGACGGAGCTGGATGACTTTGCTACAAACTGCTGCTTTTTCCGACTGGCCCCACTGCGTTGACTGTGGTCTCCCAATGTGAAAGTCGAGGATTCGGTTACAGAGGAAGGTACAGAAGCCCAGGTTTTGGAGCTTGTTGATTAGTGTAGAGGGTAAGATGGTGTTGAATGCTGAGCTGTAATGAGCTGTCATCAACAAAGAGCAGCCTGATGTTGATATTGCTATTGTCAAGGTGAGTGGAGAGCCTGTGAAATTGCATCTGCTGTAGATATAGTGGCAATAGACAACTTGTAGGGGATCCAGGACTTTGCTTAGACAGGAGTTGATCCTGGCCATGACCAACCTCTCAAGCACTTTATCACAGTAGATGTAAATGTCACTCAGTGATAGTCAATGAGACAGCTCACCCTGCTCTTCTTGGGCGCTGGTATGTCACCCTTTTGACGCAGGTGGGAACCACCAACTGCAGCAGTGAGGAATTGAAGATGAACTTAAAAACTCCTGTGAGTTGGTTGGTGCAGATTTTTGGAGCCCTACTAGGTACACCATCATGTCTTGACGCCTTGTGAAGGTTTACCCTCATGAAAGATATTCTGATGCCTGCATCTGAGACAGAGATTACAGGGTTAACAGATGCTGCAGGGGTTCGCACAGGAGTAGTTTTATTCTCTCTTTCATAACATGCATAAAAGGCATTGAGCTCTTCTGGGAGTGAAGCATAACAGCTATTCATGGTGCTAGGCTTTGCCTTGTAGGAAGTAATGGCCTGCAAACTCTGCCAGAGCTGACTTGCATTTGATTCCATCTCTAACTTCAATTGGAATTGTTTATTCACTCTTGAAATAGCATTTTATAGGAACTACATGGACTTCTTAAGTAGTTCTGGATCACCGTCTTGAATACCACAGAACAAACCCTCAGCAGAGTCTGAGTCTCCTGGTTCATCCATGGCTTTTGGTTTGGGTATATCCAGTATATTCTTGAAGACACACACTCATCAACTGAAGTCGGTGAGAACTGTGGTATATTCATTCAGATCCAAAGGCTGAAGGGCATACAGCGTGGAAACTGGCCCTTTGGCCCATCTCACCGATGCTGAAGCTTGTCCTAGTCGCCTGTATCTGACCCTTCTAAATCTTTCCTATCTACGTACCTGTCCAAAATCGTTGAAATGAGGTTACTTTACCTGCCTCAACCATTTCCCCTGGCAGCCATTCCATATGCTCACCACACTCTGAGTAAGGAAATTGTCTCTCGTATCCCTTTTAATTCTTTACCCTCTCAATGTAAACATTGTCCATTTATTTCTCTTAGTTTAGAATCATCAAACAAAATAAGACCTTGACAGTTCCCGGTATTTTGTGTTACTTTCTTTCAATAGCTAGTGTGAAAACAGAAATTACCGAATTTCCTTCTCTTTCATGAGACACTTCTGACTTGTGATGTGCAAGAGGATAACAAGGGAGAAGGTAGGACCACACAAGGATAAAGGGAGGAACATTTGCTTGGATTTGGAGAATGTGATTGAGGTACTTAATGAATACTTTGCTTCAGTATTTACCAAGGAAAATGATATGGAGAAGCAGGTGATCAACGCTGAGGATAAATGTGTTAGAGCATTTAGAGATCAAGAAGGAGGAAGTGTTGGGCCTCCTAATGAGTATTAAGGTAGATAAATCCCCAGTATCTGATGGGATTTACCTCAGATTAGTGAATGAGGCAAGGAATGAGATTGCTGGGCCTTGACCAAGTACCTTTGTGTCCTCTCTAATCACAGGCACGTTTCTGGTAATCAGATGAGTATCTCTATTTAAGAAGGGAACAAGGGCAAATCCTGGGAACTGTAGACTGGTGAGTCTCACATCAGTTGTAGGGAAATTGCTGGAGAAAACTCTTAGGCCTAGGATATATAAGCATTTGGAAACCTATGGCCTAATTAGGGAGAGCTGGCATGGCTCTGTGAGGGGCAGATCACGCCTTATCGACTTGATAGACTTTTTTGACAAGGTGACAAAAGAGATTGATAAGGGTAGGGCAGTGGATGTTGTCTACATAGATTTTAGTATGGTGTCTGACAAAGTCCCTCATGGGAGACTAATCCAGAAGATTAAGATACATGGGGTCCACAGCATCTAGGCTGTTTGGATTCAGAACTGGCTTGCATATAGAAGATAGAGGGTAGTAGTTGAAGGAACTTATTTGAACTGGAGGTCTGCAATTAGTGGTGTTCCGCAGAGATCAGTGCTGGCACCTCTGCAGTTTGTGATGTCAATAAATGAAAATGTAGATACGCCTGTTAATAAATTTGCAGATTATACTAAGATTGGTGGAGTTGTGTATAGTGTAGAATACTGGCAAAGAATACAGTATGATATAGATCAGTTGTATATATGGGCACAAAAATGGCAGATGGAGTTTAACCCAGATAAATGTGAGGTGTTGCACCTCAGCAGGGCAAGTGCAAAGAGACAGTCCATTGTTAAGGGCAAGATCCTTAACAGAGTTTCTGAGCAGATAGATCGTGGGATCCAAGTTCATAGCTCCTTGAAAGTAGCTACACAGGTGGATCAGGTGGTTAAGAAAGATTATGGACTGGTTGTTTTTTATCAGTCAAAGCATTGAGTTCAAAGGTCAAGAGGTCACATGGCAACTTAATAAAATTCTGGTCAGGCCACATCTGGAGCATTGCACACACTTCTGGTTGCCCCACTATAGGAAGGATGTTGAGACTTGGAAAAGGGTGCAGAGGAGGTTTACTGGGATGCTGCCTGGTTCGGAAGGCATGTGCTATCATGAGAGGCTGGATAAACTTGGGCTATTTTCTCTGGAGCAGTGGAGGCTGAGGGGAGATCTGACAGGATTTTCTAAGATTTTGAGAAGCATCGATAGAATATATGGGGAGTATCTGTTTCCCAGGGTTGAAATGTCTAATATCAGAGGGCATGCATTGCATTTGGGGGGTGTGGTGTTCAAGGGAGATGTGAGGAGTAAGTTGTTTATTTAGTGGTGGACACCTGAAATGCGCTACTAGTTATGGCGGTAGTAGCAAATACAGTAGAAGCTTTTAAGAGACAATTGGATAGGCACATGGATTCAGGGAAGATGGAGGGATTTGGATATGGTGTAGATAGGAGGGAATAGTGTTTGGGTGATTTTGATTTCCTTTTTAGCTGGTTTGACACAACATTGTGGGCTGAATGGCCTGTATTTGTGCTGTACTGTTCTATGTTCTATGAATGTCAACAACTGATTGACTGTAAAAGATTGATTTGGTACAGACAATTGTGGTGATATCAAGCAAAAGACAAAGGGATATTTGATATTGTTTATAGTGCTCACATTATTCATTACTGTCTCCAATTGCAGATAACCATCTTTGACTGACTGTGAAGGATTATAACACTTCCACATTTACATTGCTCATTTGGAAGATAAAGACCAATTTATATAGGCATCCATTAGTCTCGGGAGATCATCGATTTGCACCTTGGAAGGTTTCCAGGGCACAGGCCTGGGCAAGGTTGTATGGAAGACCAGCAGTTGCCCATGCTGCAAGTTTCCCCTCTCTACACCACCGATGTTGTCCAAGGGAAGGGCATTAGGGCCGATACAGCTTGGCACCAGTGTCACTGCAGAGCAATGTGTGGTTAAGTGCCTTGCTCAAGGACACAACACGCTGCCTCAGCTGAGGCTCAAACTAGCGACCTTCAGATCACTAGTCCAACGCCTTAACCACTTGGCAATGCGCCAACACAAAGACCAATTTATAAACAACAAATATTCTAAACTGCTAGACTGTGGTAGCCCACTGTCCCTCCCACTTGGATTGATGTTGAGCAGAATTCAGTTGATTTTTGAGGGATTGCAGTGAGTTTCTGTTGCCCAAAACCATTGAAAAATAATGGTCCTTGTACAAAACTATGGTTTGCTTTTGCTAGTAAACAAAGAGCAGCTTTTAGAAGACAGCAGAGGCTATTGAGAAAATGAACCCACAGTGACTGAAAGTTCTTCTGTAAAGGCATGCCCTTTCAGAACACTTAGCAGAGTGATTCAGAAAAAGGTTTGACACACCGGACACAAAGAAGCATGTGCAGTATTTGTGGATGGGGAAACTGGTGAAGGAGAATTCTGTAATGCAGTGGAGATATTTTTTTTCTCAACGGCCACAAGTTAATTGTACCTTTGGAGCATCAGATTTGTGTGTATGTAAGAGCTCAAATGTACTCTGGTTGAGGTATATACCAGAGTGAAATGACTAACAAAGCACACTTGGTAATTGCCAAACAGAATTGACAAGAGGACAAACCCTTCTAAAGAGCAATAACTGTTTAAATATAAGATTTTTTCATATCTATCAATTTATTCTTAATGATGTAAAATGTTGGAATAATTCAGAGTTTCTTTTCAACGTTTTGTGGCAGATGGAAAATTTAGGATCCACTGTTGTGTTTTTCAACAATTTCGGAATCAGAATCAGGTTTAATATCACTGGCATATGTCATGAAGTTTGTTATTATGCGGTAACAGCACAGTGCAATTCACACACGTTTGTATACATACATTCAGTGGCCTCATTAGGTACACTTGTATACCTGTTCATTAATGAAAATATCTAGTCAGCCAATCATGTGGCAGCAACTCAATGCATAAAAGCATGCTGACATAAGAACAAAAGAAATAGGAGCAGGAGTAGGTCATCTGGCCCATCGAGCCTGCTCTGCCATTCAGTAAGATTATGGCTGATCTGGCCAAGGACTCACCTCCACCTACCTGCCTTTTTCCCAGGACCCTTAATTCCACTACTATGCAAAGATCTATTCAACCTTCTCTTAAATACATCTACTGAGGTCGCCTCCACTGGTTCATTGGGCAGAGAATTCCACAGATTCACCATCCTCTGGAAAAAAAAAGTTCCTCCTCATCTCCGTCCTCAATCTACTCCCCTGAATCTTGATGCTATGTCCCCTGGTTCTAGTCTCACCTATCAGTGGAAATAACTTTCCTGCCTCTATCTTATCTATTGACATGGTCAAGAAATTCAGTTGTTTTTTAGACCGAACATCAGAATGGGAAGAAATGTGATCCAAGTGAGTTTGACCATGGAATGATTGAGCAGTAGTTCTGTAGACGAAAATGCCTTGTTAATGAGAGTGGTCGGAGAATAGCTAGACTGGTTCAAGCTAACAGAAAGGCAACAGTAACTCAAATAACCATGTGTTAGAACAGTGATGTGCAGAAAAGTGCCTGTGAACATACAACACGTCAAACTTTGAAGTGGATGGGCTACAGCAGCAAAAGAGCACGAACATGCAGGTACTCTCTGGTCACTTTATTAGGTACAGGAGCGGCCTGAGTATACTCTTCATTAGTATACCCAATTAAACCTGATCCTGAGGCTCCGGAGGGTTCCCGTGCTGTGGAAGACGTCCTGCCTCGTCCCTGTGCCGAAGACACCGTGCCCCAGCGGCCTCAATGACTACAGATCGGTGACATTGACCTCCCACATCATGAAGACCCTGGAGAGACTTGTTCTGGAGCTGCTCCAGCCTATGGTCAGGCCACACTTAGATCCCCTCCAGTTCGCCTACCAGCCCCAACTAGGAGTTGAGGATGCCATCGTCTACCTGCTGAACCGTGTCTACTCCCACCTGGACAAGCCAGCGAGCACTGCAAGGGTCATGTTTTTTTGACTTCTCCAGTGTGTTCAACACCATCCACCCTGCTCTGCTGGGGGTGAAGCTGACAGCGATGCAGATGGATGCTTCCCTGGTATCATGGATTATTGATTACCTGACTGGCAGACCACAGTACATGTGCTTGCAACACTGTGTGTCTGACAGAGTGATCAGCAGCACTGGGGCTCCACAGGGGAATGTCTTGTCTCCCTTTCTCTTCACCATTTACACCTCGGACTTCAACAACTGCACAGAGTCTTGTCATCTTCAGAAGTTTTCGGATGACTCTGCCATAGTTAGATGCATCAGCAAGGGAGATGAGGCTGAGTACAGAGCTACGGTAGGAATCTTTGTCACATGGTGTGAGCAGAATTATCTGCAGCTTAATGTAAAAAAGACTAAGGAGCTGGTGGTAGACCTGAAGAGAGCTAAGGTACCGGTGACTCCTGTTTCCATCCAGGGGGTCAGTGTGGACACAGTGGAGGATTATAAATACCTGGGGATACGAATTGACAATAAATTGGACTGGTCAAAGAACACTGAGGCTGTCTACAGGAAGGGTCAGAGCCGTCTCTATTTCCTGAGGAGACTGAGGTCCTTTAACATCTGCCGGACGATGCTGAGGATGTTCTACGAGTCTGTGGTGGCCAGATCTGTCATGTTTGCTTTTGTGTGCTGGGGCATCAGGCTGAGGGTAGCAGACACCAACAGAATCAACAAACTCATTCGTAAGGACAGTGATGTTGTGGGGATGGAACTGGACTCTCTAACAGTGGGGAGGGATGGGGATGTGGATCCACTATCAACTCTGCTCTTAAACGCATCTCCCCCATTTCACGTACATCTGCTCTCACTCCATCTTCCCACCACCCCACTAGGAATAAGGTTCCCCTGGTCCTCACCTACCACCCCACCAGCCTCCGGGTCCAACATATTATTCTCCGTAACTTCCGCCACCTCCAACGGGATCCCACCACTAAGCACATCTTTCCCTCCCCCCCTCTCTCTGCATTCCGCAGGGATCGCTCCCTACACAACTCCCTTGTCCATTCGTCCCCCCCATCCCTCCCCACTGATCTCCCTCCTGGCACTTATCCGTGTAAGCGGAACAAGTGCTACACATGCCCTTACACTTCCTCCCTTACCACCATTCAGGGCCCCAAACAGTCCTTCCAGGTAAGGTATCACTTCACCTGTGAGCGACTGGGGTGATATACTGCGTCCGGTGCTCCCGATGTGGCCTTTTATATATTGGTGAGACCCGACGCAGACTGGGAGACCGCTTTGCTGAACATCTACGCTCTGTCCGCCAGAGAAAGCAGGATCTCCCAGTGGCCACACATTTTAATTCCACATCCCATTCCCATTCTGACATGTCTATCCACGGCCTCCTCTACTGTAAAGATGAAGCCACACTCAGGTTGGAGGAACAACACCTTATATTCCGTCTGGGTAGCCTCCAACCTGATGGCATGAACATCGACTTCTCTAACTTCCGCTAAGGCCCCACCTCCCCCTCGTACCCCATCTGTTACTCATTTTTATGCACACATTCTTTCTCTCACTCTCCTTTTTCTCCCTCTGTCCCTCTGAATATACCTCTTGCCCATCCTCTGGGTCACCCCCCCCCCCGCTTGTCTTTCTTCCCGGACCTCCTGTCCCATGATCCTCTCGTGTCCCCTTTTGCCTATCACCTGTCCAGCTCTCGGCTCTATCCCTCCCCCTCCTGTCTTCTCCTATCATTTTGGATCTCCCCCTCCCCCTCCAACTTTCAAATCCCTTACTCACTCTTCCTTCAGTTAGTCCTGACGAAGGGTCTTGGCCTGAAACGTCGACTGCACCTCTTCCTACAGTTGCTGCTTGGCCTGCTGCGTTCACCAGCAACTTTGATGTATGTTTCTATGACTATGTCTACATTTTATGCTACATTGGTAAACTATACAGTATGATCAAACACTCCTCCAACACTGATCATTCTCTCTTCTTCAGACCTTTTTCAAAAGCTTAAGAACACATCAACCAGGCTTAAGGACAGCTTCTATCCTACTGTTACAAGACCAGTGAATGAACCACTTATTCAATAAAGATGAACTCTTGATCTTTCAATTCACATCGTCATGCCCCTTGCATTTTACTTGTCTTCCCTGTAACTGTAACACCATATTCTGCATTCTGAATTATTTTTTTTCCCTTTTGTGCTACCTCGATGTGCTTTGTGTGATCTGTTTGGGTGGCAGACAAGCAGAAATTAAATTAACTAATTAGTACAAAAAGACAGCAAAAAGATAGTGAGATGGTATTCATGGGTTGATTCCTTGTCCATTCATAAATCTGATGGCAGAGGGGAAGAAAATGTTCCTAAAAGGTTAACTGCATGTTTTCAGTTTCCTCTACCTGCTTTCTGATGGTAGAAATGAGAAGAGGGCATGTCCTGGGTGATGGGGTGATGGGGGTTGTTAATGATGAATGTCACTTTTAGAGGCATTGCCTTCGGAAGATGTCCTACATGCCGGGGAGGCTGGTGCCCATAATAGAACTGACTGAGTTTGCAAACCTCTTAGCTTTTTCTGATCCTTTGGGCCCTCCATATCAGATGGTGATGCAACCTATTGGAATGCTCTCTACAGTACATTTGTAGAAATTTGCTAGAGTCTGGTAGAAGTTTAATCTGAATGTTAGTCCTATCCTACTTGTATCACAGATGCAACAATTAATAACAAACACAGGCTACGATTTTATGTATAGTTATTAACAAGATCAGACATTAAAGACAAGATTTCATTAATTAACAATTTGTAAAGTGAAGTCACAAAAGATTGCAGATGCTGCAATCTGGAACAAAGAACAAACTGCTGGAGGAACTCAGCAAGTCAAGTTGCATATGTGGGACAAAAGGGATGGTCAGTGCACTGGGTCGAGACTCTGCATCAGAGTAACGCATTAGGACATCGCTATCCCTCTCACTTGATCTGCAAATACTGCAAAAGGTGGAACTACCTACGATTTTTATTTAATAAGGTCTGTTAGAGAACCTCCTATCATGGACACCGTTACATCCCACCAATTTTTCATTACTAATCTTTGTTCAAATAGTAAAGAACTTTTCAGCAGGAACAGTCCTTGCATATTTTAACTTATGATCTATTTGCCAAGCATACAGATAGTATTAGCCACTGTACATTACTTGACTGCAGGTCAGGAAGGGGTGAAGGACAGCTGCTATCTGGAAATCAGTGTTGTGGAAGGAGGTGACGAGAATGTCAGGAGGGTGCAGGGGTAAGGAGAGCATTTGGGATATTTCAAAGGTCTTTGGGCAGAGATTGAGCAGGGTGGCTAGTTCCTTTAAAGAAGGCCAATGTTTGTTTGTGTAGCCAGAGGGAATTTGTGTTAATGGGAGTAGCTTCCATCAAATGAGGCCAAGTATGCTGTGAGATCCAGTGTGGTTGATAAGAAACCCAAAGCTTCTAACCGCTAGTGGAGGGGTGCCATGGGAACAGATGATGATGGTTAATGCTAATTAAGAGCTGTGGGAAGGTAGTGACTGGCATTCAGGAAGCTCCAGAGGGAGACACATTTTTCTGATTCATATAGAAAGTAATCACCGGAACCTTGTCTCAGTTTGTGAGCAGCATCTTTCACTGAGTCACAATTGGCAGTTCTATCAGTCGTAATAATCTAAACCCAGGACTGATAGTTCATTTAAATGACCCTCACTATCTGGCTGACCCGATGTCCTATCCTAAACAAACTCAACAAATAAAAATGATGAGCTGCCAGATCTACAGGTATTTTACTTGCTGAGGGGGTAAAACATGGACAGTGCTGGAAATGTGAAATATGGACAGAACTCACTAGGTCAGCCAGGGGGATTGACGGCTTCCCCTGAGGCTCATTGGAGTATAAACGAAGTCCTGAATGGACTCACAAAAGGAAATCAGAAGGTCAGGCAACATCTAACTCCTCTAGCACTTTTATGTTGCTCCAGATCCCAGCATCTGCAGATTCCTGTGTTTCCTTTCGCTGGTTGAATTCAGCGTGTCAGGCAGCATCTGCAGAGGGAAATGGACAATCGATGACTTGGGTCAAGTCCATTCATCTGGATTGAAAGAGCTGAGGAGAGATAATAAAGAGGTGAGATAGGCAGGTGGGGCAACTGTGCTCATGTGAAAGCTGGATCCAGGTGAGGAAGGGCGATTGTCAGGTGGAGTCTGGTGTAGGAAGGAAAGATGGAGGTGGTGATTGAGTCTGGGAGGTTATATGTAGAGATACATATTGTTTATTATTGTCAACTAAGCTTAATGTTGAATGTATTAATAATAGTTATGAAGGTGGCAGACTAGATAAAGCCTCCTATTTGGTTGGCATCCTGTGGGCATACTTGTATGCTTACCATTGCAATACTGGTGGACAGTGGTTGCAATATGAGGCATTTACGAGCTACACAGACATCTTTGTCAATATCTCTCCGACCATATTACAACAACCTTTTGGAAAGGCCTGGACTGGAGACACAACAGACTAGAACCAGTTTCAGCATTACCAGGTCATAATCATATCCCAACCGACCCATCACTACATGGACGAACTTAGATCATGTGGTCTGTACTGTCTCAAGGAAGTGGCCCAATTATTTCTCAAGGGAATTGTGAATGAGCAATAAATGGAGATCATATAGAAATGATCAAGGGCCAGGAATTTATAAGAAAGTAACCTCCTTATTTTCTGACAAGTTTTATATCCCTTTTGTGGAATTAATTATTTGAGCAATTTGATTATGTGGAACTCCTGCTGAGGAGGTTGCAACTCCAGCCAGGTTTCTGATTTGCTGAGAAAGGAACAAAAAGTTCCCAATTATTCCTTCCAAAGGCAATTGTGGTGCAGAAAATTGCACTAACGTACTCACGAGAGTACTTCCTGCAAGCAGTATAGTTGAGGTACAGGGGCACTGCCAGAACCCATCCAGTTTAGTGCATCATCACCCAGGACAATTGCCAAAAATTCTGTGTCCTGCTATTATTACTCTTCTGTTTCTATGTAGTTATGATATCCATAATCAAATCATCTGAGAACTGAATTCTGTCCCTGATAGACTCTAAACTGGGGATTCACAAACTGGGACTCATGGACGCCTTGGTTAATGGTATGGGTCCATGAAATAAAAAAGGTTGGGAACCCCTGCTCTAAACTAACGGTTACCATGGGGCTGGGAAATCAAGAACTAGAGGGCATAGGTTTAAGGTGAGAAGGGGAAGATTTAACAGGACCACTATTGAAAGTGTCCTGAGAAGTTGCATCTCCATCTGGTATGGGAAGAGCTGAGCATCGGACCAGAAGTCCTTATGGTGAGAACAGCTGAGAGGATCATAGGGGTCTCCCTACCATCCATTGGGAACATTTATCAGGAGCTATTAAACCTTCTACTATCAGGCAGGAAACTACGATGCATAAAAACAAGAACGGTCAGGATGAGAAACAGTTTCTTCCTCCAGGCCACTAGGCTTCTGAACACCCGGCTGCATCATACTCGAAATGTCACTGGTAAAGAGGTCATTTTGGGAATTGGAAGGGATTTGAAATGACTTAAGCTTAATACCGCCCTTGTAGACAGTGCTCAGGTGCTCTGCAAAATGGTTGTCTGATCTATGTTTGGTCTCGATGATATAGATGAGACCACATCAAGAGAACTGAGTGCAATAGACAGATTGGAGGAGGTGAACATGAATTTCTGTCTGGCCTGGAAGCTCACAGGATGGTGTTGAGAGAGAAGATGTAGGGACAGATGTTATACCTTCTAAGGTTACAGGGGAAAGTGGCAAAAGATAAGGAGGGGTAGGTGGGAAGGATGTGTAGACCATTGAGTCATGGAGAAAGCAAGAAAGGGGAAGAGGGAAAGATATGGCTGATGGTAGGATGTTGTTGGAGCTGGCAGAAATGGCAAAGGACATTATACTGGATGTGGAGGCTCATAGAATGAAAGGTAATGACTAAGGGATTTCATCGTTTCCTCTCTAAGCAGAAAGGAGGGGGGTGGTTTAGTGAGGATAGATGTCTGGGAAATGGGGAAAATGCTCTTGAGGGCTCCATCAACTTTGGAGGGAGGAAGCCACATTTCCTGGAGAATGACGACATTTCAGAAGTCCAAGTCCAATGTTATGTTGGCAGTTGAAAATGGATAGTTCAAAAAGGGATGTTCAAATAGAAGAAGTGTGTGGGAGATGTGGGAAAGTATTGTAACTAGAGTAGGATGAGGATTCTCTGCTGAAGAAATAGGCATGGAGGTGAGAAGAAGACCTCAACATCATGTTGGACTTGAAAATGGGATTGTTTTTATGTATATTAATGAAGTAAATTATCTCTTTGGCCTTTGTCCAGCTTTACTGACTGTAATCTGAATTTGAGTAAATGAAGCCAAGGTTAATCTATCTCTCAACACTTTTCTTTATCCCATCATTCTTCAATTGTTCAATAGCCAATGATTCAAATTAATATCAGAAAATATATACAGTATATGACCTGAAACTTTTACTCTTCGCAGACATCCACAAAACAGCAGAAAACTCCAAAGAATGAGTAACAGAAAAACATTAGAACCCCAAAGCCCTATCCCACACCCTGACAACCCACAGGCAGCAGAAAAGCATCAACCCACCCCTTCCCCCCACCTGTTGCAGCAGGAAGCAGTAGTGCCCACCTCCCACCAAGTAGGCAATAGCAAAACCCCCAAAGAGAGACCATCATCTGTAGCCCAGCAAAAAAACTACAGTCCATACCCTAGCACTTCAACATTTCACAGGTTCTCTCTCTCACTGACAAGGGACAGAGAGGTGTCACCCTTCCTACAATGACAGGGAGACCAACCAATCATTTTTTCAACTTGACAATCCGAAGCAACGCTTATTCAAACTCACCTGGTTTGGGAGTCAAGAGTGTGCGTGTGTGTGTGTGTGTGTGTGTGTGTGTGTGTGTGTGTGTGTGTGTGAGAGAGAGAGAGAGAGAGAGAGAGAGAGAGAGAGAGAGAGAGAGCGAGAGAGAGAGAGAGAGAGAGAGAGAGAGAGAGATAGAGATAGATAGATTGCCCGAGTGCCAGACCTGGTTCATAAGGCATTTTTCTGGTGAAGAATTTGCCGCCTCCTGTCTTGACACTGGTTGCAATTTCCGTTCTATGCAATTTCTGTGCCTCTGGTTGCTTAATTTCTTGGTTTGAAATATAACTGTTATCTTTCTCTTTCTTATCCCATTTGGCAGGACATTTGACTGCCTCAACAGTCATATATTTTAGAAACAAGATGCTGGTAATCCAGAGCAACACACACAGAAAATACTGGAGAAACTCAGTATATCAGCCAGCATCTACGGAGAAGAATAAACAGTTGGTGTTTTGGGCTAAGACCCCTCGTCAAGATTGGAAAAGGGGGAAGAAGCAAGAATAAGGTGAGGGGAGGGAAAGGAGCGCAAGCTGGTGGGTGATAGGTGAAGCCAGGTGAGGGGGAAGGTGGTGTTTTAAATTACACATTTTAGATGATACTTTTGCAAGTTACCTTAGGATATTTTAATCATATTACATAAATGATGGATAATCAACCTTTTTGATCCCATTGTCTCCATCAGGACATATTAACAATGCGTGGTGTGCAAAATCTTTACATGGTGCAATCTTCTGTTAACAATGTGACAGATCATTTAACCTACTGGCTTTATTAAAGAAATGAGAAAAGAACTGGAGCATTTCCATTACCATTTTAATTGACAGTTTTAGAAATTCAGAGGCATAAAGAAATTTCAAGTCTTCATAGAGAACCACACTAAAACATTTCAATAAACTTGATGAATGTGCACTCTCGAAATGGAAACATCCCAATGAGAATTTGATTGCAGGGACGTCAGATTATTTTGAAAACATCTGGACTAGAAATTCCTGCAAGGCGTGTTGAATTTTGTAACTAATTTCCAAAAATGCATGTTGGAAGATTAAGGGGATTCATCAACCTAGCTTATTTCTGAAAATTTATCCTCCAGCTTTTCATGAATCAATGTATTTAAGAATCCACAAATGAAGATTTATAGTCAACATTATTTTATTATTTGCAGTAATCGTATAAATCATTTTTGGCACAGCCTTCTATGCAACATCTAAATAAAACCGATACTTGTTTTCCTGACATATTTTTAAAATTGTGTTCTTTTCGAGTAATAGTTTGTATTATGTTGTCACGTACACCTGCAGTCATGTAATCAGTAAAATCACTCGCCATATCATCACCTTGACTGTCTCCAGTCTGCAATTGCTGCTGGCCATTGTATGATTTCCATAGATGTTTTCCATTAATCACATTTACATCTGGAATCGTCCTCACATCCTGCTTATTAGTATCGCCATTTGTGTACAAGGCCTGAAGGTCAGCTGCAAGAGAGATAGAATTCCAGCTGTGAACACTACAGGGTTACTGGGCTTGATTTTATTTTCCTTTGTAGCACCACACATTGCTGCTCTCTTTCTCTTTTTCAGAGGGGAAGGAGTTTGAGCTACTCCGTTGCAGTAAGCTCAGATACTATGCTTCAAGGTTCCTTCAGGTTGTCATTGCCAGGAGGAAGTAGTGAGGAATAAGCTGACACTGCCTATTAATTGCTCCCAATGGCGTGCATCTCAAATAGCCTCTGACAACCAAATCCTGACCTTCATGTGTGGCTTAGTCACTAAGCCTGGCAGAACCATTTTTACTGACAGGAGGAGGGACAAAGGTAGGTTACCAGTCACTTCGGGCGGATGGAGCTCATCAGCTGTAGTTGGCAACTCATCTAGGAGGAGGAAAACTCTGATCTCGAACCTCTGCAACCTTGTGGCTGTACCCACTCATAGGGAAGGTTTTGGGAGTAAACCCTGAGGAAAAATCTGGGGCTGGAGTCCCTCAGGAAGTCATGTGCTGAGTTCAATACTGACTGGCAACTGCTGTGACGCCACTAGTGCCGAACTATATTGGTGTTTGCTGTGCCTTTGGATTCAGCAGCTGTGTGATGAGGAGGAGTTGCAGCATGGGCAGCAGCTTGCTCTCCATATTGTATTGCCTTGACTCGGGTACTGGCTTGCATATCATGTTGACAGCTTGAATGCAATATTCACAGTCGACTCCAACCAATGGGGGCCTCAACTATACTTCAGATGTTTACTTATACAGAGAAAAAATACATATGAACAGTTATTCTATTACTTTGACACTCTAAAGTCTGCATGTGGAATGAGCTGCCAGAAGAGGTGCCCTAGCCATGTACATTTACAACACTTAAAAGAAATTGGGCAAATCTACAGGTAGAAGAGGGTTAGAGGGACATGATCCAAATTGTACTTGCATAGATATGAGTTACGGTCAGCACAGACCATTGGGATGAAGGTCCTGTTTCTATGCTGTATTACTCTATGATTCATGTCTGGTTAAACTTTTGAATGTACAGAATAACATAGAAACCAATGGCAGTCATTTTTGCAACATTTTCAAAGCTATTCTGTGCTCCACTTGAGAGACTTAATTGACTAATCTATGGATTGGGAGATCCATAACGCAGGTTCACCATCTTATTTACAGAGGCATCTTCCTCCAATATTTTATTAAAGTTAATACTTTCAGAACATATTTTTTAATCCTTATTCTCTATATTTTCAATTGATATTCTTTTAAACCTCACACTTCAAAGTCAAAGTCAAGTTTATTGTCACATGCATAAGTACCTGTATGACAGGTGCAATAAAAAAATTACTTGCATAAGCATTATAGCTTCCAAGGTGCAAATCCATGGTCTCACGAGACTGACGGATGCCTATATAAGCATTATAGCTACTTGGCATCATGTAAGCAGCATTCATGAGAAAATGATTATTAAACAAATTATAAACAAATTTTACAAGAAATAAAACAAAATTAAAACAAAGATGTCCATTTTAGTGCAAAGTGATCAGAGTGTTCAGAGTGTTAATTAAACTGTAGTAGTGATTAGGGTTTTGCAGGTACTGCAGGTTCAAGAAGTGAATGGTTAAAGGGAAGTATCTGTTCTTGAAGCTGCTGATGTGGGTCTTCTGGCATCTGTACCTCCTGCCCAATGGCAGCTGTGAGAGATGGCATGGCCCAGATGGTGGGGATCTTTCAATTAGAATCAGGTTTATTATCCCTGATGTATGTCATGAAATTTGTTGTTTTGTGGCAGCAGTAAAGTGCAACACATAAAAGTTATAATCAGAATGCATATGTAATAAAATAATTATGGAAAAAAGAGCAAAGAAGTGAAGTTGAGTTTGCGGGTTTATGGGCTGTTCAGAAATTTGATGGTGGCAGGGATGAAGCGGTTCCTATTGATGGATTCTGTTTCTTGGGGCAGCACCTCCTGCAGGTGTCAGAATCAGATATAACATCAGTCACATATGATATATATAATTAAATTAAACAAGTAGTGCAAAAGAGAGAAAGAAAAACAAAAATAGTGAGGCTGTGTTCATGGGTTGATTCATTGTCTGTTCAAAAATCTGATGGCAGAGGGAAAGAAGCTGTTACTAAGATGTTGAGTGTGTGTCTTTAGGCTCATATCCCTCCCCCCTGATGGGAGCAATGAGAAGAAGGCATGTCCTGGGCAATGGGAGTCAACAACGGATGCTGCCTTTCTGAGGGATTGCCTTTTGAAAACATTGTCAGTGTTGGGAAGGTCAGTGCCCATGATGGAGCTGGATGACTTCGCAACCTTCTGCAGCTTTTTCTGATCCTGTGCACTGGTCCCTCCACACCAGACGGTGATGTAATTGGTTAGAATGCTCTCCACAGTACATCTGTAGAAATTTGCTGGAGTCTTTGGTGGCGGATCAAAACTCCTGAAACTCCTAATAAAATATAGCTGCTGTAGTGCCTTTGTAATTGCATCAATGTGTTTGGCTCGGGATAGATCTTCAGAGGCATTGACGCCGAGGAACCTGAAACCGCTCACTCTTTCCATACTACCCATGATAGGAAGGGATGTACCCCAATGTATTGGGAAGAGCCAACTACTCTCTCCAGCTGCTTGGGGAAGTCAACTGCTCTGTGCATTTTCTACCATTACTTCATGGTGCTGCCCTTTGAATGTTTTTTACAATCTATTTTCAATCAATACCCTTACGAACTTCACACTTCCATGTCCATGAGTGAAGTGATCCTGAGCAGGTGTGTTGTGGTGTTGCATCTTGCAGAGTAGGAAAACAACTACGGCTGGAATTGGAAACAAAGACAGAAATGCTGGAAGAACTTCGGTGAAGTGTAAATAAGTCAGCATTTCAGGTCAAAGACCCTTCATCAGAACTAAGAAATACAGAAGGCAAGTTGGTCTAACTAACCAAAGTGTTAGAAGAGGCAATTAATAGAATTTCTGTTATAGGGTGAAATGATGGACAGAGATTGAATGGAGAGTTGTCTGTGCAATGTGGTGCCAGTATTGTGAAGACTACGTGATGTTGTATGGACTGGCCTATTGGAATGTGCTGTACGGGCCGTTTATGGCAATGGGAATAAAGGGAGAGGAATGGTGTGTACAGTGGAAAGAAACAGCAAAATAGCTAAGGTTGGAAAATCCATTACTGTAACATACCAGATGAAAAATGAGGTATTGTTCCCAGTTTGTTAGCCTTTATTGCAACAGTGCAGGAGGCCACAGAGAGGTCAGGGTGAGAGTGGGATGTGGAATTAAGATGACAGGCAGCCAGAAGCGCACAGTCACCTCTGTGAACCAAGTGCACTGGCCAGGCTACTAAGCATTTCATTGCATGAGGTCATCAGCCTGAGTCTGCAGGCTGTTCAATCGCTATTTTTCATTTGTGCCATAGATTGGATGACATTTTCCTCTGGGTGAGTGGATCAGTGTCTATCCTTTCCCTGTCTGGAAGCTACTCCTGCCTAGTGACTCACCATTTGCAGATGTCACCTCTAGGCTGCTCCCTTCTGGGTCTGAAGTGGCTGCATCCAAGCTGATGGCTGCAGGGTCCGGAACAAGTGACAGGGTGTTTTTTTTGCTGCTTGACTGGGCAAAGGGGCTTTCCAGATCTAAAGCAGAAAATTTGAAAAGTAGAATAACAGTAAGCGAAGTGGGTGATTACAATATTACTTCTATAATTTATAAATCACAAGGGACTTGGGTGAAGGGGAAGCAGGATGTGTGAAGGAAGATGAAAGATGATCATATTGTTCCTTATGCAGTGCAACCAACTTCAGAATCAGAATCAAATTTATTACTGATTAAAAAATGAATTTTTAAAATTTTGCAACAGCTGTACACAAAGTTGGAAAATTAATATAAATCATAAAAATAAATATTAATGCAATAAAGAAGAAACAATGAGGAAATTCTTGAGTTCATGGACTGTTCAGAAATCTGATGGCGAAGGGGAAGAAGCTGTTTCTGAGTCATTGAGTGTGGGTCTTGCCTGATAGTAGTTATGAGAGGAAAGCATACCCAATGTGATGCATGTCACGTGTTGAGACACAGCCTCTTGAGAATGCCCTCAATGGTGGGGAGGGATACGTACATCTTCTGTTATGTGGCCCACCTTAGCTTTACTCAGCCTTCTCAGCCAGAGGCAATGACTTCCACTTTGGCCCACTTGCAATCAGAACCTCCCCTTTAAGTTAACTTGAACTGATACCGATGACTTTTTCTGATTGGTCTTCATGTATCTGTGCTTGCGCAGCGAAGATAATTAGCCCAGCACAACCCTAATCCAATAGAATTAAGCAATGCTACGACCACGTTGATCACTTTGCACCAAAACAGATGTACTTTATTCTCGCAATACACACAAAATTCTGGAGGAACTCAGCGAGCCAGTCAGGATCTATGGATAAGAGTAAACATTCAATGTTTCAAGCTGGGGCACTTCATTGTGACTGGAAAAAAAAAAATGAGAAGCGAGACCAAGAAAGTGAGAGGAGGGGAGGAAGAAGTACATGGTGGTAGGTGTTAGGTGAAACGGGGGGGGGGTTGAAAAAAAGAGTTGGGAAGTTGATTGGTGAAAGAGATAAAGGGCTGGAGAAGGAACAATCTGATAGAGAGGATGGAAGTCCAAGGAAGAAAGGGAAGATGTTGGGGCACAAACGGAGGTGATGGGTAGGTAACAAGGTAAGATGAATGGTGAGGGGGGGGGAGCAATTACCAGAAGTTCAAGACATCAATGTTTATGCCTTCAGTTTGGAGGCTACACACATGCCCCCTCCTTCACCATTCCCCCATTCCCGTCTCCCTCTCTCATTTTATCTCCTTACCTGTCCTCCTATCTTTCTCCCCTCCCCCACCTTCTTACTCTAACTTCTCATCATTTTTTCCAGTCCTGATGAAGGGTCTCGGCCCGAAGTCTGTTTAATCTTTTCCATAAATGCTGCCTGGCCTGCTGAGTTCTTCCAGTATTTTGCGTGTGTTGCTTGGATTTCCAGCATCTGGCAGATTTTTTTGTGTATATTGTGTTCTAATTGTCGTATTCTTAAAAATGTTGCATTTATGTTTTTCTTGTGAATACTGCTTAGACGATGCTATGTGTCTGTGATGCTGTTGTAAGTAAGTTTGTCATTGCACCTGTGCATACTTCTTCTTATTCATTTGACAATAAACTCAACTTTAACTTTGGACATTGAAAGGTAAAACTGTGATAATGCCGTTGGAATATAATATTTGCCTGTATATTTCATCAAATGGGTGTGCCTTCATTTCACACCATGATGCCAGCAGTGACCAATTACTTCATTTCCTTTATTCACGGGAAATCGATCTTGCTAAAAAGTCAACATTTACGATGCATCCTAATTGCTTCTGAACATTGGAGCAAGTTAAAAATGAAACCCAGCAATAGGCATGGAGCCACAGATAAGTCAAACAGGACAAGGATGGCAGATTTCATGGCCTGTAGGATATTATTGTCTATGTAACAGCGCAATCAGAAACAGAATCAGAATCTCCTTATTGCCATAACAGAATGGACTGCAGTTCAATGTCGAGCATGAAACAGAGGACAATACAATAACAGACAACACAATAGAAACCAACAATTTACAAGACAATAGTGCAAACAGCCATGAAAGATCAACAGTTAGAAGAATGGCCACAAATGCAAATGTCAACAAACTAAAATGAATGTGAACATATGAACAGACTCAATAATTATCAACAGAACCAGGAGAGCAGGAAAGAAACTTTGGAGAAGGCGTATAATCCTGGTGGTCATGGAACTGTAGTGTCTCCATGAAGGCAATTTGGTGAATAGGTGACTGTTAAGATGGGTGGAGTTAGCATCAATTTTCCAGCTCTTTTCTTCGCTGTGATGAACAGGTCTTTTGATATCAGTAGCTCTCAGCCAAATGATCTTCTACACTGAGTGAACCACTCACTGCAGCATGGATTTGGAAAGGGAGGAGGCAGCAGGAAACTAAATGGTGATAGATGTGGTCAAAACACTCTCAATAATGGTTGAGTAAAAATTCACCAGAATAGCCCTTGAGATGTTAAGTTTCCTAATCTGGCATAGGAAGGCTGTGTGCATACATCTACTGATGCCTCTGGACACATCTTTAGTGATGTTCCTGGAATCATCGGGTGTTTCGGGTCTTTCAACATCATCCACCCTCCTCCAGGTGAGCCAGCCGGGGCTGATTAGACCCCAGCTTGTGTCCAGATGACTAGCTATTTATGACTCCATGGCTCCCCTCTTTTGAGCCACAGCCACCTTGAGGCCCTCTGTACCGCATCGGTAGTACTGCGGATGGCTCTCCTCTTCCCCTCTCCCTCGATGCCCAAATTGCTGAAGGCTCTGGCTAAAGAATGGGCTGCCAATCCCCTACATCCTGCCTCCACTGGGAGACACCTCACTCTTCATCCAGCCCGCTGACAGTTGCTGACCAGTCCTGCGTACTTGGAGAGCTTCCTTTCAAAGGCCTCTTCCAAGCTATCTTCCCATGGGACTGTCAGCTCCAGCAGCACCACTTGCTTAGTATTCTCAGACAGTAGGACAATGTCTGGTCGCAGGGTGATGGCTGCGATACGGTTGGGGAACTTCAGCTGCCGTTCGAGGTCCACCAACAGCTGTCAGTCCCTTGCAGAGGTCAGGATGCCTGCAGATGTTCTTCTGGCAGGTATTGGCTGCTCCCCAGCTCTGACAAAGGCAATGGTCTGATTGGAGGGTCGGAACCGCTTCGTCCACTCAACTCCTGCGCTGATGGCTTCAGCGATGGTCTTCAGGACCTGATCATGCCTCCATCGGTACTGTCCCTCACCAAGTGCCCTTGCGCAGCCGCTGAGGATGTGCTCCAGGGTTCCTTGCTTGGAGCACAGTGGGCACATAGATGACTCCGCCTTGCCCCATGTGTGCAGGTTTGATGGGCTTGGAAGCACATCGTACGCTGCCTGGATGAGAAGTTGGATGTGGTGTGATTCGGCTTTCCAAAGCTCAGCCCAGGTCACTTCCCTCTCAACTGCATTCTCCCATCTTGTCCAAGCTCCCTGTTGCTTCATTCCCACCACCTTGCAGGCTCTCGTCTCCTTCACTACTGCTCTCACCTCCTCCTGAACTAGACGGCGCCTTTCCTTCCCTCTGATGATGTCCATTTGGGGAGTTGGAAAGGATCCCAGCCCAGCTCGGCCGCATGTGACCACTCCCACCAGCCTCCTGTGACGCAGCCTCACCTCTGCTTCCTGAACAGCTTCCTCTGCCCTCCACTTCCTGTCAGTATTTACTTGGATCCCTGCTCTAGAACAATCCCTGCTGGGCTTTCTAGAGATGAACGTAACATAATTGTCCCACTTCAATGTATTGATATTGGTCATCCCCAGGAATTTCAATGACTTGACACAGATACAGCCTAACCATTAATTTTCAAGGGGGGGGTGGCAAGATAGGAGGTTGTCATTAGTCAATCCTCTTTCTCACTCTCTTGATAGCATTAAGCTCCAAGCTGTTATGAACACACCATGCTGCAAGACTGTCTACCTCTCTCTGAGGCTGATCACGTCACTTTTAGAGATGAGACCAACTACAGCTACGACATCCATGAACTTCAAGGTTTTAACATATTTGCCTGTGGAGGTTGAGAAATTTGTATAAAGTGAGAACAGGAGGGTTGAAAGAACGAAGCCTTGGGGAGAGCCTGTGCTTATAGACATTGGGTCGGACAAGTGGGAGTGCAGACTTCCTGTAAGGAAGTTTGACAGATACTGTAGGGTTAAGCTAGCTGGGTTAGCTTTCTGTGGAGCAACTCCAGAACAATAGTGTTGAAGGTAGAGTTAAAATCCACAAACAAGATCCTCATATAGGTGTCAAGGAGTCCAAATGTTGAAGACTGTAGTGACGGCACAAGTTAACTGCACCCTCAATCGAATGACTTGCTCCACAAGCACACTCTAGCAGGTCAAGAAGTGGATCAGTAATGGACTTAAAGGTAGGCTAAAAGCAAGTATCCAAGGGTTTCATAACTACTGAAGTCAGAGCGACTGACCTATAATCATCAAGTCCAATGATAAGTTTTCTTGGGAACTTGAATGATTGTTCAAGTTTAAAGCAGCCCAGAACCCTGCATAATTGCAGGGAAGTGCTAAATATCTCAGTGGAGACAGGTGCTAGCTGATTCGCACAGTGTTGAGTACCGGCTGAGACACCATATGGCCTGCAGCTTTCCTAATGTGCTGTTTACCAGATAGTTTGCACATGTCTTCTTGCTTCACAGAAAGTGTAAGGCGGGATGGAATGAGAGGGCAAGAGGGGGAGGAAGCTGAAAAAGGTGAATGGGGCTGGGGTGAAGGGGGGATAATGACATTAGAATGGTTGTGCAAGGGAAGTGGAGTAGGAGCTCAGCACATCAGCATCAAAGGAAGTGAGAAGAGATAGATTTTGAGTTTCTTTTTCAAACTGGTAATAGAACTGATTGAGCTGATAGGCCAAGGTAAGGGAGGGCAACAGTTGGGAGCACATCTGTCTGAAGTTGGTAAACCTTTGCAGGGAACTCCAGGATCCCTGGCTACTGTTGTTGAAGTCTTTCTCTAGCCGATCCTTGCAAGTGGCTTTCACCACTTTCAGAGCTTTATTAAGCTGTCATTTTGCAGAGCTATATTTCTATTTCCAGGCCTGTAGGCTTGATCCTTTGTAGATGTGAGGATCCTCAACTCCCTGGTGACCCACAGCTTGTCATACCTCACAATGATCTTTTTATGAAGACACATATCTTCACTAAGGGATATGTAGGACGTTACAGTGTCAGCATATTCATCTATACTGCTAAACCAACCTTCCGTGGCCCTCCAATCCACCGAGCCTAAGCAGTCTCTCAGCCTTCCAACAGCATGAGGAGTCCATCACCATTTGATGGTACTGGTTGGTTTAGAGTGTTCCAGTTTGCATTTATAGCTGGGAACTAGCATGATCAGGCCATGGTCAGAGTTGCCAAGCGGTGCCCTGGAAAGTGACAGAATGACCCTTTAATGTTGGTATAGAAGTGATGCAATGTTCTGTCCCCAGGTGTGGGGCAGCGAATCATCTGGTGGCACTTGGGCAGATCGTTTCATGTTCCAAAGGTTAAAATCCCCATAGTGAAAATGAAGGTATTGGGAAATTTATTTACCAGATTATTAATGTTAAGAGCCAAGAGCCATTGAGCAGCTTGAAAGTTCACGTGAGCAGAAAATGTAAATACCAGCCAGGATAACAGAGTGAAATTCCCAGCATAGGTAGAATGGTTTACAAAATGAAAAGAGCCTCTAAGTCAGCAGAGGAAAAAGAAAGAATGACAGACATGACCCTGAAACATTTATTACTTATAAACAAGAACAAACCACCACCACATGAATTGCCGCAAAGTGCAATATTACCATCCGCTCTAAGTACCTGGTATCCTGGCATTTGAACCAAGTTGTCTGGTTTGTCTGAGTTAAGCCATGTTTTAGCAAAACAAAAGGCAGAAATACATGCACAATCCTTGTTAGTCCTGATGAGTAGCACCAGCTCGTTCCTCTCATTTATGAGAGAGCGGACTGCCGGGAGATTGGCAGGTTGCCAGGGGAACAGCATAGAAGCCTGTGTGTTACCAGTGTAACAGAGCGCCCACTCGTTTACATCTATACCTTCTGCAGATGTGCATTTTTCCAGCCACCATCATTGCTCTTGAGTCGGAAGAAGCTTTAGTGGTAAATTTTCTAAATTGCAGGCAAACACAGGAAATAACACAATGGCATTGAATCGCTTATAGTCATGAGCATTTCATGACTATAAGTAATCCTTGAGTTTGACAAAAAACACCTATTTAACCACACAATATAAACAAGAATCCTATCCGCCTACACATGATTAATATCCCTCTTTATTCTGCCTGTTCATGTGTCTATCTAAATGTCTCTTAAATATAGTGCTTCTACCACCTCCCATGTTCATATATTCTAAACACATTCCAGTCTCTGGTAAAAAAAAATTTGTCTCGCAAACTTCCCCCTTCACATACTAAATCTATGGCCCTTAGTATTTGACATTTCCACTCTGGGAAAAAAAGGGTCTTCAGTCTTCTGGGACCTCACCTGTGGCTAAAAGGGACACATCAGTGAAATTAGTCTTATGATAATCCATTAGCTTCATGGATAAAATTGCTGATACCAGATTTATTTCATAATTTCTCCAATTGTCATTGGGATCAAACTTGTGTCTTTCGATCAAAGTTCTCGATTTCTTGATGTCAGTTGAGTAAACAAGCACTAGTACTATCTCAATCTCATGTTAATGTAGCTTAAGTGCCTTTTTTTTGTACCTACGTAGATGAACACTAATTAAGTGACATTAAGTGATAATGCCAATATGCAAACTGAATTCATGATCACCGATGTCACATTTCAATAATTATGACACCTATAGTAAATACCTTGTTGGTGGCTGACTATTTCTCCACTTTCAACAAGAGAAGATGCTTCAACACTCACCAGGTTGATAGGAACTTACAAAAATCCAGTTGGTAGAATAACGTCCACACATCATGTCCATCATTATTTGTGTGTTCTGTAGGCAGATCTTTACCGTTTCAGCATTGATTCTTCTAGAAGATGCAAGTGAGTTCAGTGACAGACCTACTGCCAGGATAAACATCAAGTACATCATTTTATTCTTTGTATAAGAACCAAATACCAGTTGCCCCAATCTCTACAATGTGGTTCCTCTACAATACAAACTGAAGCTGTCCTAAATGTCTTATTCTCTCTCAAACTTCTACTTGATTGAATTTCTCAATTCATTCTGAACAACTTTTTCTCTCTCTGGCTTTTGCAATTCTTACCTTTATGGTAATTGAGCTGTTTTCTTGTGTCTCGCCTGCGTTTTCCATTAACTTTTGTTCCTTTTCTGAGTGATTTAGAAGTTTCTCCAACATGTTAGATCCATTATGTCTCAACTAAATGTAATGACAACTCTTTCCTTGATTAATCTTTACTTGATCCAGTTAACCTAAGAACATTTGAGAAAGCATCAGGAATAGCCAATCTGCCTTCTCTACCGTTCAGTCAGATCATGGCTGATCAGTTGAGTGGTGCAGTAGAACCTCTGCCTCACAGTTCTAGAGATCTGGGTTCAATTCTGACCCTCTGCCCTGTCTGAGTGGAGTCTGAACATTCTCCCCATTGCACACGAGTTTCCTCCAAGTGTTCCAGTTTCCTTCCACATCCTAAAGACTAGCTGGTAGGTTAATTGGCCTCTGTAGGTTGCTCTTGTTTTGTGGGTGTGGGGTAGAAGCTTTGAGAAAATGATGAGAATGTGGAGAGAATTAAAAATGCAATCAATGTAAGATTAACGTTAATGGTCACATTCAGAATGCAATATTCATTTTGCAATGTATTAGATTGAGTCGTTTTAACTTCAAAGTGCTGGAATGATGTTACACTAACTTCAAAATGATGTTACACTAACACAGTAGACCTTGTGCTGTACAATAGTGCATGTAGAGAGCTGTTGGTGATATGCTCTTTGATGGTCAGCATGCTCTTAACTTCTAACCCATTGCAAGGCAGAGGTCACAATAAACTGGAGGTCAGATATGTGAGTATCTAACCTCCAGCTCTAGCACTGAACTCTGCATGGATCTTGTATCCATTCCCTTGGTTGTGGCTAAAGCAGTGTGACCCAACTCATTTGAATGGGATATAAGTGTAAAATGCAGATAAGTTTGATTTTTCTTTGCTAATATTTTAAAAATTTTTATCAGACACAATTCAAGCAGTCAAATATTCATCATCAACACCAAGATGTTGAAAGGTCATGAGGTGGTCTGAGCAGGGCCTCAGATTTCACCATTTGTCATAGACTGACTAGCATCTGAAACAAGATCGTAAGACATAGGAACAGAATTAGGCCATTCAGCCCATTGAGTCTGCTCTGCCATTCCATCATGGCTGATGCTGGATCCCACTCAACCTCATACGCCTGCCTTCTCAGCATATCCTTTGAAAACCTGGCTGATCAGGAAACTGTCAACTTCCATCTTAGATATACCCATGGAACTGGCCTCCACTGCAATCTGTGGCAGATTCGCCACTCTGGCTAAAAATCCTCCACCTTACCTCCATCTAAAAGGTCACCCTCAAATTTAAGGCTGTACTCTCTATTTCTGCATACCCCTACCATAGAAAACATCCTCTCCACATCTACCCTATCTAATCCTTTCAACATTCAGTAGGTTTCAATGAGATCCCCACGGATTCTTCTGAATTCCAGTGAGTACCGGCCTAAAGCTGCCAAACGCTCCTCATATGTTAACCCCTACAAACCCAGAATCCTCTTTGTGAACCTCCTCTGGACTCTCTCCAATAACACATCCTTTCTGAGATATGGGGCCCAAAACTGTTGACAATACTCCAAGTGTGGCCTGACTAGTGTCGTATAAAGACTCAGCATTATCTCCTTACTTTCATATTCTATTTCCCTTGAAATGAATACCAACATTGCACTTGCCTTCTTTACCACGGACTCAACCTTTAAATTAACTTTCTGGGAGTCTTGCACGAGGGCCCCTAAGTTCCTCTGCATTTCTGGTGTTTGAATCTTCTCCCTACTTAGATAATAGTCTGCATTATTTTTCCTTTTACCAAAATGCATTTTCATACATTTCCCAACACCGTATTCCATCTGCCACTTTTTTGTCCATTCTTCCAATTTGTCTATGTCCTGCTGAAAATGTATTGCTTCCTCAGCACTACCTACCCCTCCACCTATCTTCATATCATCTGCAAACTTTGCTACAAAGCCAACAACTCCATTATCCAAATTATTGACAAACAATGTGAGAAGTAATGGTCCCAATACTGATCCCTGAGGAACACCACTAGTCACTGGCAGCCAACCAGAAAAGGTCCATTTTATTCCCACTCACTATTTCCTGCCTGTCAGCCATTCTTCTATCCATGCCAGTATCTTTCTTGTACTGCCATTGGATCTTATCTTATTAAGCAGCCTCATGTGTGGCAACTTATCAAATGCCTCCTGAAAATCTAAATAAATGACAGCCACTGCCTCCCCTTTGACAACCCTGCTAATCAAAAAACTGTGACAGATTTGTCAGGCAACATTTCCCTTCAAAGAAACATGCTGACTTTGACTTATCATTAGTCTCCAAGTACCCCAAAACCTCATCCTCAATAATAGGCTCCAACAATTTCCCAACCACTGAGGTTAGGCTAACTAGTCTATAATTTCCTTTCTTTTGCTTTCCTCCGGGACCATGCCAGAATCAAATGATTCTTGAAATATCATGATCAATGCATGCATTATCTCTACAGCAACCTCCCTCAGGAATCTGGGATGTAGTCCATCTGGTTCAGGTGACTTATCAACTTTAAGACCTTTGAGCTTGCCGAGTACATTTTCCTTTGTAATAGCAATGGCACTCACTCCTGCTCCTGGACTCTCACAGAACTCTGGCACTGCTATGTCTTCCATTGTAAAGTCTGGTGCAAAGTACCCATTTCGTTCATCTGCCATTTCATTGTCCCCCATTACTACCTCACCAGAATCATTTTCAATGGTCCAATATCAACTCTCACCTCCCTTTTACTTCTTTATATAATTGAAAAAGCTTTTAATATCCTGTTTAATATTATTGGCTAGCTTGCCCTCATATTCCATCTTTTCCATTCTTATAGCTTTTTTAGTTGCCTTTTGTTGGATTTTAAAAGCTTCCCAATCATCCGACTTCCCACTCACTTTTGCTACCTTATATGCCCTTTCCTTGGCTTTTCTGCAGTCCTAGTGCGGTTGCCTAGCCCTGCCATTTGAGAAATTCTTCTCTGGGACATATCTATCCAGCACCTTGTGAACTATTTCCAGAAACTTCAGCCATCTCTGCTTTGCCATCATCCCTACCAGTATCCTCCTCCCATCCACATGGACGAGCTCCTCTCTCATGCCTCGGTAAATCCCTATATTCCATTGTGATACTGATACATGTGACTTAGGCTTCTCCCTCTCAAATTGCAGTATGAATTCAATCATATTATGATCACTGTCTCCTCAGGGTTCCTTTACATTAAACTCCCTAATAAGATCTGGGTTATTACACAACACCCAGTCTAAGATAGCCTTTCTCAGAGTAGGCTCAAGCACAAGCTGCTCTAAAAAGCAATCTCATAGACATTCAACAAATTCTCTCTCTTGCTATCTGACACCAACCGAATTTCCCAATCCCTTTGCATTTTGAAGCTCCCCATTATAATTGTGTCACTACCTTTATTACCCTTATTAGGAAGGAAGTTGAGAAGCAGGACCTCAAAGGTAGTAATCTCAAGATTACTACCTGTGCCACGTGACAGTGAGTATAGGAATAGAATGAGGTGGAGGATAAATACGTGGCTAAGGGATTGGAGCGGGGGGCAGGGATTCAGATTTCTGGATCATTAAGACCTGTTCTGGGGCAGGTGTGACCTGTACAAAAAGAACGGGTTGCACTTGAATATGAGGAGGACCAATATCCTGGGGGGAAGTTTGCAAAGGCTACTGGGGAGAGTTTAAGCTAGAATTGCTGGGGGGTAGGAACCTGATGCACCATCAATAACTCCAAAAGACTGCAAGTAGGGTAAATACTGAAAGGCTTTTATTCGCAGTAAAATGTGACCTCCAGCATGCTGAGTGTCTGCCCCTGGACTGAGGAGGAAGAGCAATGGCGCAATCGCCTTTATTCAGGACTCTGTGGGAGGAGCCACAGGAGCAGTTAGCAGGGGGGCGTGTCCAGACAGGTAACCCAGTTACAACATATATTTATGGTTTACCACAGAACCGAACTGAAGTGACGGAGGAAAGGGTATTGGCTCACAAATACAGAAAGCTTGGAGACAGTGTGATAGGGAGGATAAGCAGGTGATCAATCCAGACATTGGAAGGAGTAGATTTCACTCAGGTCCACTGCCTGAGTAGAAAAATGAGTAGTGGGTCGCTACAGCAAAAAAGAGCTTTGACCAGCATTTAGGACTGGTTAGCAAGAGCAAATTAAAGGAAGGCAGTGGCAATCTCAGCAGCCATTGTCTGAGTGAACAGAGTCAGAGAGGTGATCTTGAGGCTTTAGCTCTTCGAAGTTACAGTCAGGCAAAGCAAAGAAAAGAAAAGCTCCAGATTATGTGGATACAGCTAAGGAACTGCAAGGGTAAAAAGACTCTGATGGAAACTGTATACAGACCTTCAAACAGTAGTAAGGACGTGGCTTCCAAGTTAAAATGGGAGATAGAAAGTGAATGCCAAAAGGACAATATTGCAATAGTCATGGAGGATTTCAATATGCAGGCAGATTGGGAAAATCAGGTTGGTGCTGGATCTCATGAGGGGGAATTTCTAGAGTGCCAATGAGATGGCTCTTTACTGCAGCTTGTGGTTGAGCCACTGAGGGATCAGATATTCTGGATTGGCAATGAACTGGAATTGATTAGAGACCTTAAGGTGAAAGAACCCTTGGGAACAAGTGATCAAAATATGATCAAATTCACCCTGAAATTCGAAAAGGAGAAGCTAAAGTCAGATGTAACAATATTACAGTGGAGTAAAGGGGATTGCAGAGTCATGAGAGAGGAGTTGGCCAGAACTGATTGGAAAAGAACACTGGCAGGGATGACAGCAGAGCAGCAATGGCTGGAATTTCTGGAAACAATTTGGAAGGCACAAGATATATTCATCCAAAAGAGGATTAAGTATTCTAAATGCATGATGACATAACCCTGGCTAACAAAAGCCAAAGAGAGAGCATATAATAGAGCAAAAATTTGTGGGAAGTTAGAGGATTGGGAAGTTTGTAAAAACCAACCGAAGGTAACTAAGAAAATCATTAAGAGGCTAAAGATGGAATACAAAAGTAAGCTAGCTAGTAATATTAAAGAAGATACCAAAATTTCCTTCAGATACACGAAGTGTAAAAGAGAGGTGAGAGTGGATATTGAATCGCTGGAAAAATGGTGCTGGAGAGGTAGTAATGGGGGAAGAAGGAAATGGTGGATGAAATCAATAAGTATTTTGTATCAGGCTTCACTGTGGAAGATGCTAGCATTATGGTGTCAGGGGTGTGAAGTTACCATTACTAGAGAGAAAGTTCTTGGGAAACTGAAAGTCAGAAATCAACTGGACCAGATGATGTACACTGCAGAGTTCAGACAGATGTGGCTGTAGAAATTGTGGCGGCATTAGTAATGATCCTCCAAAAATTACTAGATTCTGGAATGGTTTCAGATGACTGGAAATTGCAAATGTCACTTCACTGTTCAATAAAGGAGAGAGGCAGAAGAAAGGAAACTTGAGGCCAGTTAGTCTACCTTTAGTGGTTGTGAAGATGTTGGAATTGATTATTAAGAATGAAGTCTCAGGGTACTTGGAGGCATATGATAAAATAGGCTGTAGTCAGCATGGTTTCCTCAAGGGAAAATCTTGCCTGACAAGTCTCTTGGAATTCTTTGAAGAAATAACAAGCAGTATAGACAAAGGAGAATCAGTTGGTGTTTTGTACTTAGGCTTTCAGAAGGCCTTTGACAAGCTGCCACACATGAGGCTACTTAACAAGCCCATGGTATTACAGGAAAGATTCAAGCATAGAGAAAGCAGAGGCTGATTGGGAATAAAGAGAGATTTTCTAGTTGGATACCAGTGACTACTGTGTTGAGACCAATTTTTTTTATGTTACATGTTAGTGATTCGAATGATGGAATTGATGGCTTTATTGCAAAGTTTGCAGACGGGATGAAGGTAGGTGGGGGGGGGGCAAGTAGTCCTGAGGAAGTAGAGGGGCTACAGAAGGACTTGGACAGAATAGGAGAATGGGCAAAGATATGGTAGATTACAGTGCATGATCCTGCACTTTGGTAGAAGAAATGAAAGGGTTGATTATTTTTTAAATGGAGAGAAAATACAAATAAAATTAGGTGCAAGGGGACTTGGGAGTTCTTGTGCAGGATTTCCTAAAGGTTAATTTGCAGGTTGAGTCTCTGGTGTGGAAGGCAGATGCAATGTTAGCATTCATTTCAAGAGGACTAGTATATAAAAGCAAGGATGTACTGTTGAGACTTTATGGAGCACTGGTGAGACCTCACTTGAAGTATTGTGAACAATTTTGGGCCTCTTCTCTTCAAAAGGATGTGCTGAAATGAAAGGTTTCAAAGGTTCAAAGGAGGTTCACGAGAATGATTCCAGGATTGAATGGCTCTGAGCCTGTATTCACTGGAATTCAGTAGGATGAGGGGTGACCTCACTGAAACCTATCAAATGGAGAAAGGCCTTGATAGAGTGGATGTGGAGAGGATGTTTCCTATGATGGCAGTGTCTAAGACCAGAGAGCACACTCAGAATAGAGGAGCACCCTTTTAGAATGGAGATGAAGAGGAATTTCTTTAGCCAGAGAGTGGTGAATCTGTGCAATTCTTTGCCACAGACAGCTGTGGAGACAAAATCCTTTTGTATAATTAAGGCAGAGGTTAATAGATTCTTGATTAGTCAGGGCATGAAGGGATACAGGGAGAAGGCAGGAGACTGGGGCTGAGAGGAATGTTGGATCAGCCATGACAAAATGGTGGAGCAGACTAGCTAGGCCTATTGGCCTAATTCTACTCATGGTTCTATTATCCTGTGTGGCATCTAGTGTTTCTCGAAATATAGTACTAAACAAGACAATGGATTAATGAGAGGATTTGGTGCCTATGTTGTAATAATAGAAAACACTGGCTATTTACAATACAGTTTCAATCCAATCAATATGTCAACAATAAGACGGTTTTATTGCAGAATGAATAGCAGACCTTATAGCAGACCTTATCATCACTTCCATTTCCAGTCCAAAAAAAGCTCTCTTCATTAAAATCTCATTTTTTATACACATGATCAAATGAACTTGTCACATGATAAGTCCTTTCTGTCACATCACAAATCACCACAACACTGTATCATACCACAAGTAGGTAGATAATTGGTATCAGGTGCAACAAGCAATGGTTATGTTGTGGTCGAAATTACTTGACAGTGAGGTTAGGAGCCCTTGGAAGAAACAATCATACCAGTTAAATCAATTAAAAACATCAATTGAAAACCAAAATTATGGCACAAGATCTCAGGAAAATAAACACACACGCACACGCACACGCACACGCACACGCGTGTACACACACAAACACACACACACACACACACACACACACACACACACACACACACACACATTCTCAACACTCAACGTGTAGACCAAAACAGATTTCACTTTGCCTTGCGTGCAGGTTCCTCCCTTTAACCCTTACTGAAATACTTGAGGAAGCCAAACAATTAAATTTCTTGTGTCAATTTTTCTTATCCCATTGTTCTTGGGCTGTCTGACATGAATTAAGCAGCCAGCACTGAATTAATAACTCTCAAGTCTCAGGTCTTTTGAAACATCCACATTGATCTGATGTCCTGGTAGGCTTTACCAAGTTAGGTTATAGCATTTTAATATGGTAGAGTATACTTTTAGCTGTAGCCTGGACAATTTGTTGTTTGTGTAATTAGTGATTAGGCATGCTGAAATCATCCTGCTCCATCACGATTACTATTCTATAAATTTGCCGAGTATGCCCAGGGGAAAATAAGTCTCTGGGTTGTATATGGTGATATATCTGTAATTTGATAATAAAATTAACTGATTAATAAGAAATAAGAGTATTGGAAATGGAAGTTTATGGTGGTATATTTCTAAACTCTATCACCATTTTAGCTTGCATTTATAACCAATGGCTAATACTAACAGTTGGCTTAAGATGCAAAACAAAATATCTGGATAGCACAGTATACAAGATGTGAGAGTTACTTTGATCTTGTAGGTTTGACTGATTATACCTTGGTAGATTAGGGAAGAGCAGGGTCACTCTACCAAGTTAGGTAAAGATAGAAGCAAGCTTGTTGTTAGGAGGATCACACACAATGCTGAGGAACTCAGCACATTACGTATTATCTATGGAGGGAAATGGCTAATCAACATTTTGGGTTGAAACCTTTCCTTTTGGAATGAAGAAGCAGTCAACATTTCATGTTGGGACTCTGCTTCAGGACACCTGATCCAAAACAGTCACCTCTTCTTTGCCTCCACAAATGCTGCTTGACTCACTGAGTTCCTCCAACAGAACTGCCCTAAACTACCCTGTGGGAATTCAATATGACTGCACCAGCCATTCCATTCTTCACTCAGATTTCAGTCAAGAATTGCCATTTATTAATGTCAAACGTACTTCTATTTCAATTGAACAATAGTCAGAACTAAACAAGTTCACCTGGATCACTTCTTATTGGAAGGAACACACACTAAAAGGTTTAACAACAGGTTGCTAGTTCTGAAAAATGTGTTTTAATAAAAGAAACTTCTGAAATGCCCACTTCACTGCCACTGCTACTGTGCGATCGAGAATCTCCGGAGGGGAAGGCCCCAAATCCTCAGCTTTGCCTATTGCCTGTTGCCGGGGCCGGGGTCGAAGCGCTCGGCAGAGATGGTGCTCAGTGCTCGGTGTCGAAGAGCTGGTCGGAGGCTCTGAGTTTTCGGACGGACTCGGAGTCGGACTGTGGTCGGATGCTTCCAGGATGCTGCATCGGCAAGTTTGCAGTGCTGGAGGTTCACCGTCTGCGTGAGATGATGGGACTTTCGAGAGACTTTGAGACTTTTATCGTGCCCATGGTCTATTCTTATCAAATTACGGTATTGCTTTGCACTGTTGTAACTATATGTTATAATTATGTGGTTTTTGTCAGTTTTTAAGTCGGTTTGTCACGTGTTTCAGAGATATCATTCTGGAAAAACATTGTATCATTTCTTAATGCATGCATTATTAAATAACAATAAAAGAGGACTGCGTGTCCTCATAATCTAATCTAATCTAATGTATAAGGGTGTATTAGACTGTTTTTCCTTAATGCATGTAATATTCCAAAGAGTTCTTTGATAATTTCTCTATTACTGGCAATGATGAAGCATTATAGATTTGTAATGCATACCATACAGTGCACAGCTTGGAGGTTGAAGATTTGGACCTGGTGACACAGTAGCAGATGAATTCACAAAAGGAAGACTGAGAGTGGCACGTGGACACAGATGAAGTCAGCAGCATTGTCGAGAGTCATTTAGTAAACACCTGAAACAACCGTGTTCTTCCCACTATCATCTTTGACCCATGAAATTACACATTGGCAAACGTGTCACACAGAATGACACACCTCCCTCCTGGGAACAATCATATGGCTTATCATTTACTCATTAACAAATCGAATAAGTACCAGAGTGGAAATGTAATGCTCTGATTTCTTTTTCATTCAATACCAACTCACATTTTCTTCAGGAATAACACACTAGAGGCTTGAGTTATTGGAAAAGTATCCAGTGTCCTGAAATATTGATTTGGAGACCAACATAGCATTTGAGAATATAAATTCAATTAACCTGGAATTAAAGCTTATCGGTTATCAGTTTTCTTCTTTTGTAAATGCAAAAGAAACTTCTATGCAGAACTTAATATTTGTAAGCAACTATATGGCTTTTTTTCCAGAGAGGCAGTTCCCCTCATGAACATGGAGAACATGATGTACTGATAGGATTCATTACTTGATCTGGGTGTTCAGATTCATGAACAGCTTCTTCCTCACTATTATCAGATCTTCAAATCAATCATCTCTCCACATCTCTTTTCTGGTGATGCTGGTACATTCTCAGACTCTTAGTTCTACCTCCCTCAGTTATTCCATGTGTGTCTCTTTAGCATTGTTTTGCACTAATTTGATGTCACTACATTCTGTGTACCATCCTGCTGTTTTGCACTGATTGCTGTATTTATTGTTGCATCTAATATTGCCATGTATACTCTTCCCTCTCTGAGCTTCATGTGTGCAAGGAATTGCATTGCATCTAGAGCTATCTGGCAATTAACTAATCTGAAATCAGATGACCACATTGACAGGCAGAGGTGGATTGTTTAACACCTGTGTACTGTCATTACATTAACATTATAGGTTCCATAAGGTTGCTCTAGCTGGGGTGGGGGAGGGATGGTAATGGGGACAAGCTCTCACTACCTATTAAATACTCCCAACGGCATGCACCTCAAATAGCCTCTGACAACCAAGTCCAGCTCCTGGCCTTCACGTGTTCACGTGTGGCTTGGCTACAAAGCCTGGCAAAACCATTTCTACTAACAGGAGAAGGGGCAAAGGCAGGTTAACGCTGCCTTAAAACCAGTCGCCTCGGTCAGTCTGGGCTTGTCAGCCGTGGTTGACAGCTCACCTAGAGAAGGAAAACTCAGATCTCAAACCTTCACTCATGGGGAAGGCCTCGGGAGTAAACACAGGGAAAAATCTGCAGTACCAAACTGTATCGGTCTCTGCCGTTCCTTTGGGTTCATCAGATGTGTGGAGAGGGGGAGTTTGCTACATGGGCAACAGCTTGCTCTCCCCATCGTACTGCCCAGGCTTGCGTATCTAGACAGATGGAATTAAATATTCATGGTTAACCCTGGTCGATCGAGGCCTCATTCACTCACTCACTGGTATTAAATTGTTCCGATTCAATTTAAACCCTGCTCAGCCCATCTCCTTTAAGACTGAGGGGATACTGGGACAATTGGCATGGAGCATTGAATGAGTTCCATACTTTGGTCCAGTCTTAATTCTATTTGGCCTAATTGTTAAGACAGATGAAGTGGGAGAAGCAGAAAGGGACAGAGTTCTTGAAATCATGCAGCAAGTAACAAGGTTACTGAGAATAGTAGTTATGTAATCACCTGATTGTTGTAAAAGCCCTACTGAGAAACCGCTGAAAGCCTTGGCAAAGTAATCCCTTCTGCAGGACCTGCAAATGTAGTATCTAGTGGTCTGAGTCAGAGCCTGGACTGCCACTGGCTTTGTGTTTTTGGGAGAGAGTAGTATGCTGAAGGCCTCTTGCAGTCTTTCTCTGCCCTGGAGCAGGACATAGTCAGTGAATAAGGAAAAGGTGTGGTTGGTTACACCTTCTTGTAGAGGACATTTGCTTTCTGTTGTTTGTACCATTGAATGGAAAAAAATGTGCCATATCATTTCCAGATTTGGTGTATGCTGACGAAGGGTCTCGGCCTGAAACGTCGACTGCGCCTCTTCCTATAGATGCTGCTTGGCCTGCTGCGTTCACCAGCAACTTTGATGTATGTTGCTTGAATTTCCAGCATCTGCAGAATTCCTGTTGTTTTGGTGTATGCTGACTTGATGTGATGTTCAAGGTCATATGACTTATGTCCTCATTAAATGGTTCTTACTATTCGTAATCGCTGTGCAGTTCCTAAATTCATCTGGCTAATCATCACACTGGGTAACTGAACTTGTAGATAAAGGAAAATCTACATGTAAGAACAGATAAAGGGAAAGGAACATGGGGCTATTACACAGAAAATTACTTCTTTGTCTTGCTGTTAAATTTATGCCTTCAGTTGAACAACCAAGAAAATACCAATTAGTAATGAAATGTGATGGGGAACCTGCCGCTAAGGCTAATTCTGTTGTCTGTTGTTTCAGAAGAAATGGATCAGCATAGCTGCCAACTTTCCTTCTGCTATTGCAATTCATTATCCAGGTCAGATTCTAGGAGCTAACTGCTCCTCAATGAATTTCATGTGGGCAATGTCTATGTGTACTTAGCAGCCAGTGAATAAGGTATATCTGGCTGCTTTAATTCTCGCATGGATTTGGCTATTTGCTCCTGTTACCTTTCCTCCTCCTTCTGCATCTACAGCATAGACCAGTGTGAAGGTACACCCTAGTTCCGGTCTTATTGAAAGACACATCATCTGTCCTGCTTTGTTCATATGGTAAACAGTGCCAGCAACATTTCCTACCTTTATTTTCATCTCAGATGGTGGAAATGGATCCCAAACAGATTTTCATATTTACTGTTAACTTATTATTGAAAGAAATGATATATTTAAACATGGAACATTTCTATTTAAATGTACTTGTTAATTATTGGAGATTAGATTGTACAGAGATACCACTGAGTTAATTCCAATGTTAACGTTTTCCACATCATTGCATAATTCACATTTGTGTCTGGAGAGAAACAAGGACTATGAGATACTGAGCAATAGGAAGCAGGGAACGGCCCATTTTTTGCATGCTAAGCAACTTCCTAGTACTCCAATATGGGATCAATGCAACCTCCAAGTCAATTACTCACACTAGACTCAACTCATTTTGATCATTTGGGAAATCTAATGCAGTGAGTGTTAACAGCAGTTACGCTTTTTGCTTTTAGAAGTCAATCACAGAAACAGATTAGACTTAATAATCAAAGAAAGGAATGTAGTTGGACGTTGGGCAATTCAAGTTCTGGAAGAAATTCAATACCTCACTGGAAGATAATGAACATTGTTAATAGAAACATTATGATTGGTTGGTTGTTTGACGTACCCAACGATGACAGTTAGATGTGCAGTTCTTCTGTTCTGCTTTCAATGGTGGATATAAAATGTGTGAGGAAATCTGTGCGAGAGGGTTTTTAAAGTGGAAAAGTCATTGCACTGGGCAGTTTCACTCTCTTGACCTCAGAATTCCAGATCCAGTGATACAAGAAGTCATCGCAACTGTGTTGGTGACGGTGACAATGACTTCTTCTGTGCCTTGAAATGCCCACAAAGCCTTTTGGAACTGGCTTCCTGCCCATTGAACCTCATCCGCCCTGGAATTGACTGCATGCTGAGACAGGCTGTCTTACTGAGGTATTAAGCCCGCCAGCTCCCCTCACCTAGCCTGTTGAAGTGGTGTGCTGGGGAGTGGCTAATTTCACATGCATACAGCTAACCAAAGCCACAGCTGAGAGCTGAGTGTCCAGTGGAGTGAGCTGCCTTAAAGTGGATGCAGCAAATCCCTTCACTGGAGGCACCCTAGGCACTCCACTGTATACGGTACAGAAAAGAACAATAAAACACTACTCTCAGGGTACGTAGTCACAGGCAAGCAATGGAAGTCTACTCCAAATCATTCAAGAAATCTGGCCATGTAGGAGAAACATAAGGGGGGGGGGGGGCGGCAGTAGGCAGTTGTGCTCAGTCAGATTTGTTGAAACTGAATATATTGAATTAGAATGAAGTGTGTATATATTTTATGCTGTTTCTTCATCATCACTGGATCTCAATCTGTGAAGGTATTGTAGGATGCTTCAACCAGAAGGATTGCAGTAGTTCCAGAAGGTGGCTCACCACCACTTTTTCATGACCAATTAGGAATGGGCAATAAATTCTGAGATTGCCAAATATGCACAAATATCAGTCAGTGAATTATTTTTAAAAATGCTGGGGAAATGCTCTTCATTGCTATACTGTGGAGCATAATCACAGCCATCAACAGACCTCTGCTGGGAAGTTTGGGAATAATGGCTCTCATTCATACTTAATGAGGAATCCCTACACACTAGTGCCTTAGTACAGAAGAACCAATAATCCATGTAAAATACGGCCTTTTATTCTTCCTACTGATTGCTCGCTGCATGGAGTTATATATTAAAACCAGCTGTCTCTTGTTTAGATTTAAATTTTTAAATTACTGGAAACTCCCAGGCCAGTCACCATTGGTGGGAAGATAAAAGTTTTCATTTCAGGTCCTGGACCCTTTATCTCGTATAAACTGCTTCTCCTTCCACAGAAGCTGCCCCAAATGATTAGTGCTTCCAAGAATAACTGTTTTTATTTTGGATTTCTCAGCAACAGAAGTTGTTTTTGATTTTCATTATCTAATCATTAGCATTGGTTATGATATTTAACCTTAAAACCAGATTATTTCTGATTCTGTAGGTTTCTGAAGTTTAACGGTTAATTCATGTACATAGTCGGAGTTACCAAGGAAACATGAGCCTGGAGATATGACCACCAATTTGCCAGACTAATGATTAATCAAAGAGGCAACACACATCAAAGTTGCTGGTGAACGCAGCAGGCCAGGCAGCATCTCTAGGAAGAGTTACAGTCGACGTTTCAGGCCGAGACCCTTCATTGATGAAGGGTCTCGGCCTGAAACGTCGACTGTACCTCTTCCTAGAGGTGCTGCCTGGCCTGCTGTGTTCACCAGCAACTTTGATGTGTGTTGCTTGAATCCCCAGCATCTGCAGAATTCCTGTTGTTTGCATTAATCAAAGAGGTCTAGTTCAACCTTCTCAGAACATCTTGGAAATAAGGCTTTGGACAAATTTCAAAAGTCATTCAGAAAAAGGACAAAAGTTAATCAGAAATAGTAGCAATTCATAGAAAGGGAGCAAAAGTATTATAAATGCAAGAAGGGGTGGAGAGTCGAGGACAAATAAGGAATAGTGAGGTACTGAACTGATCAGGAAATCCACCCAAAAAAGAGCAGGTGACAAAACATCTTTTGATGAACTGGATAAAGGCAACTACAGTTTTCTAAGAGTGGGTGTGGCATCTGGCACTTGGCTCCTCTGCAAAGTAAGGGTGGCTGAAACTGATCACTTGGAGCTGAAATGAAGTGCATTCTGTTCATCTTGCTAACTGAACTGTGGCTGTCCTGCTTCACAAGCTCAGTAACCTCTAAAGATGGAGTGATAAAGTTCTGTGAGCCAAACTACGCAATAAAACTTAACAGACTCTGTAAAAAACTAAAAAGGATTGAAGGTTCCTTTGGTGAGTACTGAAATCCCTCCTGACGAGTAAGTTTGCCAGCTATTTATTGACTTTTAATGAAGTGGGTGTTTTAGAATCATGACCAGTAGATTCTTTTCTTTTTGTAATTTATTTTTTATTGAATTTCATCATCAAACAAATATTTCCATAAGATGTATTTCAGATTCTGTACGTATATATCATATGATCATATTTGTCACAAATCTCCACATAGTATTTATCTGAGGAATACACTCATAGAAAGGAGAGGAAAGAAAGAACAATCAAAAGAAGAAAACTATGTACAGAGTAGGGAGTGATTTTTTTTTACAACATATTCATTGGCTTGTGAGAATAAAATCAAACCTATGAGGTGTTATGTAGATAAACCATTTTTTCCAGTATGAATAAAATTGTTCCAACTTATGATTAACAGATGCTGTTATCTTCTCCATTTTGTAAATATCCATTGTAATTTCTATCCATACATTTAAAGTTGGGCTCTTCTGTGATAACCATTTCCTAGTAAGGGTCTTTTTACCAGCCACCAGCAGTACATTCATTAAATATTTATCTCTTTTAAATCATTCTTGAGGTATATACCCAAAATATATGGTCTTACTCTCTAAGGGTATTTCACATTTAAAAATGTCTTGTAGGCATTATGTATCCCACTCCAATAGTCTTTGATAATGTGACATTCCCAGAAAATATGATAATGGTTTGCATTTTGATTTCCACAGTTTCTCCAGCAAACCGGTGAGGGGGGGGGCAGGGGGAGTTACTATCATAATGGGATTTCTGAAAGGGTGTAATAAAATACCTTATCAAGTTTTTCCACTCGAACTCCCTCCATTTCTGTGAACTGGTACACTTCCATTGATACCTCCATATTATTGTCCAGTCTTCCTCAGATATTATTATCCCTCCTTCCTTCTCCCATTTTATTTTAATGTATGAAGTCGAATGTGTTTTAAGATTTGACAAACCCTTATACACACTTGAAATGATTTTACTACCATTGTCTGAATTATATTCTTTTCTAAATAGCTCTATCAGACATACTTGCCTTAGTTACATTTTTAACCATCCTATTAACATACCGGTAAAAGTCTTGTTTTTCTAATAAGTGTTTCTCTTTGAGCATTTCAAAACTGAACAGTGCTCCTTCTTTCATTATATTGCAAATAGCTGTTATTCCTTTAGCTGTCCAGTCCTTAAATCTAGCATCCAGTTTATTCGGCATAAAATCTGAGTCATATGCACACCATTTAAGAATTGCAATGTCTCTCTCTAGTTTATATTCTTTTATAATAGTTTTCCATATTTTAAGAGTCCATTTCACCCACGGGTTGTCAATATTATTTATGTAACTTTGTAGGTTGTTATCAGCCAAAATTGCCTGTATGGGGATGGAAAGTATCCTCTCCTCAATGTTTTTCCATTGAGCGTCACATGATGGGTTGCACCAGCATATCACAGCTCTCAACTGTGCTGCAAAATAATCATCTCTAAGAGAAGGTAGGCCACATGCCCCCTTTTCCTTGGCTAATTGCAAAGTTTTGGGATGAACCCTAGGCCTTTTACCTTGCCATATATATCTTGATAGCATCTTGTTCCATTCATTGAATTGATTTTGGTTAATCTCTATTGGTAGGGTCTGAAAGAGGTAGAGTAGTCTGGGCAGCATATTCATTTTAATAGATTCAATCCTTGAACTGAGACCAAGAAAAGGAATTAGGTTCCACCTTGTTATGTCTTCCTTAATCTTTTTATATATAGGCTGATAATTGCATTCTGATAATTTTGCCAAATCTCTTGTCATAATGATGCCCAAATATTTGATGGACTCTGTTTGCCATGCCCAAGGATATCTACTTTCAATTTCTCTTGGTGGGCTATAGTTATGTGAAAGTAGTTGGGTTTTATCTATGTTAATCTTGTATCCTGATAATTGGCCATATTGTTCAAAGGATTGCATAAATTTAGGTAAAGAGTCTGTTGGTTGCCCTAGGTAGATCAAAATGTCATCCACGTAACAGGCCAATTTATGCTCTGTCCCTTTAATAGTAATTCCCCTGATATCTTCATTTTGCCTGATGTATTGAGCTAATGGCTCCAGATATAATGTGAAGAGTAGCGGTGACCATGCACAACCCTGTCTCGTGCCCCTTTCTAGGGTAAAACTATTAGAAAAATATCCATTGATTTTAATCCTGATGGTAGGATTGTCGTATAGTGCCTGTATAGTTTTAATAATTGGGTCATGTAGATCAAATCTATGTAAAACTCTTAGGAAAATTCCAATTAACTGAATCAAACGCCTTTTCAGTGTCCACGCTTATCATTATTGCATCAATTTCATTTTTTTATATATGATCCATAATGTGAAGTGTCCTTCATATATTGTCTTGTGTTTGGCGTTGTTGTATGAAACTTGTCTGATCATTATGTATCAGTATGGGTAGAAACTCTTCTAATCGTTTGGCCACGATGGAGGTAAATATTCTATAATCCACATTAAGAACAGACATTGGTCTAAATGATCCACATTCCATTTTATCCTTGCTTTCTTTCGGTATAGCTGAGATTATCGCCTCCTTCCAGTTGGGTGGCATTGGCCCAGTTCAGTGTGGGGAGTGAAATAGGAATTAACTCACTTCTAAACTCTTTATACCACTCTGCCGTATATCCATCTGATCCTGGTGACTTGCTTAATTTAAACGTACTAATTGCAGTTTTTAGTTCAGCTTCTGTTATATCAGCAGTCATCTTTCTATTTCGTTATTTGCTTAAAGTGAGTAACTCTAAAGAATTCAGGAAGGTGCAAATTTGGGTTAAGTTTCCCCCCGGAACTTTAGAATATAGAGTTTTGTAAAACATTTCAAAAGCTTCATGAATTTCACTTAGCTTATTTTTTATCACTTTTGTTCTTGAATCCCTAATTCTATGAATTGTATTTTCTGCAATCTTTTTTTTCAGTTTCCACGCCAGTATTTTCATAGATTTAGATCCACTTTCGTAGTGTCTCTATTTCAGAAGTATTAATTTTTTTCTAATTTCTTGTGTAGCCAAACTATTAATTTCATTCCTAATTTTTTTAGTTTCCTCTAGTGTATCCTGTGCCAAACTCAATTTGTGTTTTTTCTCTAGTTCCTTCAGCTTATTTTGTAATTTCTCTAATGTTTTATTCCTTATATTTTTTCTTATATGAAGATATCGCTATAATTTTCCCTCTTAAGACAACCTTCAGAGTATCCCACAGAATGGGAGGTGAAACCTCTCTATTATCATTGAATTCTAAGTAAAGACCAATTTCTTTTTTAATTTGTTCCTTAAAATAGGGATCATTGAATAGACTTGCATTTAGTTTCCAACTAGTATTCTTTGGTTGTAGGTCAAAATCAACAGATAAATATATAGGTGCATGGTCACTGACATCTATTGTCCCAATTCCACAGGTGACTATTTTGTCTCTATCTTTTCCAAGTGATATGAAATAGTCTATTCCTGTATATACAGAATTGTGGGCAGAACAATGAGTCTAATCCCTACTGTCGGGGAAAAGGTCCCTCCATATATCAATTAGACCAACATTCTCAAAAAGAGTGTTAACTTTCTTATGTAAGGACTTTGCTTCATAAGTTTTTCTATTGAAAGAGTCTAACTTTGGTTGTAATTGTAAATTTAAGTCTCCCCCACGTATCAAGAGATCTTCTGTTTCTGTTACCATAATATTAGTAATTTTCTGGAAGAAACTAATATCACTTCCTGGGGATGTGTATATATTCAATGAAGTAACTGGATTTCCATCTATATTCCCCCTTACCAGAATATATCTGCCCTCCTTATCTCCCATTTGGAATACTTTGTCAAAATTTAGCTTGCTTGAGATGAGAGTAGCAACTCCTCTTTTATGTCCTAATTTATATGAGGAGAAAAACAAATTAGTGAAGCCCATTCTCTTTAATTTTCCATGCTCATTATCACTTAAGTGAGTTTCCTGTAAATATACTACATGGGCTTGTCCTTTTTTCATTTTGCTGCGCTTGACTGGATTCAACAGCTCATTGATACTAAAAGAAATGAATTTTTCTTTGTCCTTAGCCATGTGTATTTATCTGTTAGTATATCATTGAAATTTGCAGAACATAATTTAATCCATCTACTTCCTGAACAAATAAGAACCAAGAAACGTGAATAATAAAAAAAAGGTAACGAAGGTGTGATTCCAAGGCTGGGGTCCCTAGGTGACCCTGGGTTGAGCTAGAAGAAACGTCTAGCCATGGGGTTTAGCCCCTCCTACCTGTGAGTCGAAGGCCCCACTGCAGTACCTATAAAAGTAAGTAAAAAAATCTATGTCCATTACACAGAAATGATTTCCCTGTGTATTCCTCCCAGGTATATATTCTCATTTAGGTGGGGAAAAAAATATATGAATGAATTTTTAAAAAAATAGAGTAATATAAAATCCACATTATAATACATATTTCTCGATATAGGTATATCACGGTCTATTTTTGCTTCCATTTAGTTTCTTAGCACTTTTAAAGTTAGCCAGACCTTATGGCTCTTCTGGAGGAGGTGAAGGGTGTCCTCGGAGAACTCACAATCTCTTCCTAGTATCCTTCTCTCGTCCTGTTCCCAGCCCCTGCTTTCTCAGTTCTCTTTCTCTTTCCCAAGCAGCTCGGGACAACTGCTCAGCCAGAGTTTCCCTTGATTTGACCACGATAATGGACAGTCCTCTGTTATTCACGTCTGTAGTCGCCTCTTCCACTGTCTGGTATAGCTGTATCCCTTCTTGGTAAAATACCCTCAGTTTAGCAAGGTACGGGGTTTGGAATTTAATCTTTTCTTGCTTTAATATTCGTTTTGCTTCAGAATATTCCTTCCGTTTCTGTAGGACCACCGGAGGGTAATCATGATCGAAGTATATTAACTTCCCGTTCCAAAACACCCTCTTCTTACCCCAGGCCCTTCGTAGAATCTCCGCCTTGACCTTGAATCGAAGGAATTTAAGTACTGTTGAGCGCAGTTTACTTTGTCTGTCTCTGGGAAGCCGTGGGACGAGCGAATGATGCGCCTTCTCAATTTCAATCTCCTTAGTCAGGGGAATCTCCAGCGCTTCTCGCAGCAGCTTTTCTACAAAGTCTATCATCGACAATCCCTCCACTTCTTCGGGAACAATTATAAATACTGATATTTTTCCGTCGTGATCTTCCTTCCTGGTCAAGCAATTTACTTTCCTGTTGATTTAATATTTTTATCATCTTACTTAGTATCTGTTCCACGTTTTGCACGCGATCTTCCACCTTCTCAGTTCGAGTCTCTGCCACCGCTATTTTCTGATTGACGTTGGCGAGCTCTGACTTCATATCATTGAGTTGCTGCTTTATATCTTTTTGGACCTCCCTTATCTCTTCCAAAATCCTTATCATATTTGCCGCTTTGCCTGCACTAGGCCCGACGTCAGCCTCGTTGCTACGCGCACGTGCAGGAGAGCCGCTTGTTAGACCTCTCTCTTCCATAGACTCCACAGTGGTGCTTTTTAAAATCTTTTTCCCCATTCTTGCCCCCCTTATCAATTCAGATATTTTTGAAAGATCTTATATTTGACGGATTAATGGGGCAAAATATGCGTTTTTCTGGAGGAGCTGTTGATTTAAGCTGCCATTCTGGACGATGACGTCACTGGAACCATGACCAGTAGATTCTAAGGTTATTTATCAGTTGACCAATCAGAAATAAGTGCATTGTATTAGCTTTAATCCAAATGTCGTGAAATTTGTTGTTTTGCAGCAGCAGTACAGTGTAATATATTTTTAAAAATACATACTAAAATATTATTGTAGTCATCTGCTCATGTTGGAATGTGGTTGAAGGAGTTCAAGTCAGTAAGCATCTGATATGAGGTTTATTGGGGTGCATAGACTTCCAAATGGCAGGGTGAAAATTCATCTGTCCAGGATATTCCATACTCCATCTTCAGTTCTGGCCTAGATGAGTTGAAACCGTCAGTCAGAAATTCCCTCCACAATCCAGAGAAAGAGAAAGACATAAATTAGTTGGTTTCTGCTGCCTGATAACTGAGAAGTGAATCATGTTGAAAGTGAGGCTCTTCCTTTCTGAGGTGAAGATGCAATCAGAATTCCACTGTGGCCATCCCAGTTACTACTGCTCACTGGGTGACTCAATTCAACAAATGGGAGTTTATATTTGTAATAGCTGCAGTATGTGTCCAAAATATGCCAGCTCACCTAAATTCACCTATTGTTGGCTAAGCAGCACATTACAGATCATGGAGTTATACAAAAAATCAGCAAAGAACCAAACGTTTTGGCTTCAGTTATCAACAGTTAGGGACGATCAATTCATCATCCCTTGAGGTTAATAAGCATCTAAAGTTCATCTTTCCATCAGCCTACAACTAGTTTCAGCTTCAGACAAGTGGTTGTTATCCAAATCTTGATATTTCTACAGTTTTGTTTTCAATACAATTTGCCAACATTGTAGCATCTAGTGGATCCTCAACTGTAGTTGAACAATTTGTGAGTTCCATGCGAAGAAAGCAATACATAATTATAAACTAAGTATGTTACCTCTTTGTAGATAAAAAGGTTACCACAGTATGAATATAGACCATGAAGCAGGTGGATTGACCTAAAATGTCCTCTTCATTCAAAACTATGCTAGGTACATTTTTTGCCAGCCTTCTCTAGCAGTGGATTGATGAGTCAATGTATAAGCCAAGATTGAAGGGATTCGGTAGGTTACTAATATCCTAGCAAATTTCTACAGATATATATTGGTGACCATTCTGACTAGTTACATCACCACCTAATATGGGGCCTCCAGTGCACAAGATCAAAAGAGGTTTCAGAAGCCTGTAGACTCAGGCAGTTGTACCATGGTACAACCTTCTCCACCATCAAGGACATCTTCAAGAAGGCAGCATCAATCATTAAAGATCCTCAACACTCAATACAATGTCTTAGGAACAGCTTTTTCCCTCTGTCAATAAATTTCTGAATGGTTCATGAATCTATGAACATAACCTTGCTATTCTTGTCTTGCACTCTTTATTTGTCTTTTGTTATTCAATAATTGTTTATTCTCACACTGTACTGCTGTGACAAAACAACAAATTTCATGACAGGTTTGCAGGTGTATGAAAAAAAGCTTGGATGAATTTAGACAGGTTCTTCAAAGAAGCACATCAGAAGAGGAGGCCTCTTCTGTACTTTAATATTGTCTGGTCCTATTCCCCTATGAAGGACACGAGTCACAGAATCACGGCTGGACGTTTTCTCAGATTTGATCACGCTCCGCCACATATAAAGTTTCCAATATGTCTAAAGTGACAGTTGACAGTGATACACTGCTCCATAAACATGCTAACTTTGTCAAGGCTTAATAGAGGAATGGGAAATGAAACAGCAGATAAACTATATATACATTGTCTTTAACCTCTCTACAATGTTATTGTTGGAGCAATAATGATATGCTAATGAAAATCATGTTATTCATGAACAAATTAGACAGCAGAATTTACTGCTGTCCAGGGAACTGTGATTTTTCAGGACTTGCTGGTTGATTCACCTGCCCCACTGTTTACATAAAATGGTATGTCAGGATCAGAATCAGGTTTAATATCACTGGCAAATAGAAACCTAGAAACATAGAAAACCTACAGCACAATACAGGCCCTTTGGCCCACAAAGCTGTGCCGAACATGTCCCTACCTTAGAAATTACCTAGGGTTACCCATAGCCCTCTATTTTTCTAATCTCCATGTACCTATCCAGGAGTCTCTATTGTATCTGCCCCCACCACTGTCGTCAGCAGCCCATTCCACAAACTCACCACTCTCTGTATAAAAAACTTACCCCTGACATCTCCAAATGTTACGAAATTTGTTGTTTTGCAGCAGCAATACAGTGTAATATATTTTTAAAAAAATACATACTACAATATTTATGGTTTGGGTATGTCTCAAAGTTGCACACTCATCCTCACAGGTCTTGATGAAGTCAATAACAACTGTCGCATATTCATTCAAATTCAAAGATGAATCCCTGAATATTGTTGAGTCCATTGGTTTACAGTAGTCCTGAAAGCACTCCTCTGACTCGTTTGACTATTGTGTATTTAATATTTCAGTAATAGTTGAGTAATGTTGTAAATATATTGTTTGATTAAGCCTGTTGTTTAAGTAACTTGTTATGGTCATATATGAAAGTACATGAGTGGCATACGTCATCGTGCCACCACGTTATACGTGAGTGCTTCACTTAAAGTAAAGAAATGAAGCGTACACATTCTTCCAATCTCCTTGTGATTTTTTTCAATTAGTTTTATGATTTGGAGTTACAAAACATAACATTGACCGTACCTTCATATTCCTCACTACTGGTGCTGTGGTCCTCAGTCTCTGCCTATTCTCCAGGAATAGAAGAATAGCCAGGTGATCAGACTTAGCAAAGTGCAGGTGTTAGATTCTTGATGGTGTTATAACAGTGGTCAAGTGTGTTGGCTCCTCTTGTTCCACAGGTGATATGTTGGTAGTAGTTGGTCAAATACTTCAAGCTGGCTTGGTTTAAGTTCCCTGAAATGATCTGGAAGTCATCAGGGTTCGCTGTTTCATGAATGCTAATCTTGGCGCTCCGCTCCTCCAGTGCCTGCCTGATATTGGCCAGAATGTGCACCACTACCAGATGACGGCAGAAAACTCCCTCAACAGATAAAATAGATGATACCTGACCACTAACTGTTAGCGGTCGAGAGAGCAGGACTGAGACAGAACCACCACGTCTGTGCACGATGAGTTAATCATGCAGCACGCTCTTTCCTCTCTGCCTTTAGGAGACTCATTGGTTCTGTCCATGGGGTTGATGTGGAAACCCTCAGGCTGCAGTTCTGCATTTGAAATGGTAGCCAAGTTCCATGAAGCAAAGTGCTCCTTCATAATATCAATTTTTTCTTTTAAGAACTTAATGGACTTGTGTATTCATTTCCTATTAAAGTTACTTATTGGATAAAGTTAAATCTGGTAATTAATTCCCTTAATACGCTTTTGAATGTCTGATATTGGTTAATGTGAAACTTATCCATCTTACCGCTAGCGTAAGCAAACAGGCATAACTAATTGTTCTTAGATTTTAAAAAGAACATCTGACTATCAATGGGTTTAGGATAGATGTCTGGCATGGCCTTGGTAGGCATAAGGGCCTTTATCTGTGCTGTGTATAGTTGTACCACATGGAAACAGGCTCTTTGATCCATCTTGTTCATTCTGACCAAGCTGTCTACTTGAGCTAGTACATCCCATTTCCCTGTATTAGGCTCACATCCTTTCAAACCACTTCTATTAAAATTGTAATTGTATCCCTTGGCACCTCCACTGGCAGCACGTTCCACATACCCACCTCTCTTTGAGTGAAAAAGTTGCTCATCAGATCCCACTTAAATCTTTCTCCTTTCATCTTAAAGCTATTCTCTCTTGGTTTAGATTATAAAAGACTGTGTTCATCCATCTTATCTATGCCCCTCATGATTTTATATACTTCCATAATGTCACTATGCTCCAGAGGAAAAAGAATATACAGCCTATCCAGTCTCTCCTTATAGATCAAGTGGTCCAATCCAGGTGACATCCTTGAAAATCTTTTCTACACCTTTTCCAACTTAACGACATTCTTCCTATACCACAGTGTTCCAAGTGTAGTCTCGCCAACCTCTTGTATATAATGTTCCAATCTTATAGCCCATACCCTGACCAATGAAGGTAAGCAGGTGAAACATATTTACCCCCTTGTCTGTGTCTGCATTTTCAAGCAATTATGTGCCTGTACCCCTAGGACCCTTTGTTCAATAACACTTTCCAAGATCTTAAAATTTGTGTAATTTCTGCCAGGTTTAATTTCCCAAAGTGCAGCACTTGTCCAAATTAAATTCAATTTGCCATTCTTTGACCTACCTCCCAAGTTCATATGATTCTATGCCTCAATTCTTTTGTCTTAGTTTTTAGTCCCTGAATATATATTCTATCTCTCTTAAAGTAATCTATGTATTATTTTTCTTTCTGGTTTTAATTCCATTTTCTTTGTTCAGCAATGTGCTCCAGAATTTGTTTCCCAGATTTGTTTGGGACTGGAGTATACGCATGTAATTCTTGTAAGATGGTGTGTGTGTGTGTGTGTGTGTGTGTGTGTGTGTGTGTGTGTGTGTGTGTGTGCGTGCGTCTGTAGCTTCAAGTTCCTTGTAGGTGACTATTGAGGAGTAAGTGACTCCACTTGGTCCACTTTGCACACAAACCTATCTCTGTGTTATCCTCTGTTTCTTTGTCAAGCCATAAATCTCACTGGTTAATGATATGCAGATTTGGTCCCATTGACCAATGCCTCCTGCCTTTGCTTAACTAACCAGTGGCCCACTGTTCACCAGCGATACGCAGCACACATGGCAAGGGGTACAAACCATAACCAATTATAAGTGTGTCCTGTGTGTCAACGGTGGTGACGCCTCCCTTCCTGATAAGATGAATGCTTTCCATGCACGATTTGACCAACTGAGTGATGTGACATCAAGGAAACCCCCTCTCTTCCTGAGGAACATGTTGCAGCTGAGGTGAGGACCCTAGCCAGGGCAAACCCAAACAACACTGCAGGCCGGACAACATACCTAATCAGGTGCTGAGGGACTTTGAAATCCAGCTAACAGAGGACTTAGTGGACATCTTTACTATCTCCCTGAAACAGTCCGCTATCTCTGTGGACTTTGAGGCAGCTACCCATGAAAGCAATGGGAACTGGTCTAAATGATCAGCATGCAAATGCACTAACTTGAACAATTATGGAATACTTTGAGCGGCAGCTAATGGATCACATAAATTTCCACCTTTCAGCTATACTGGAACCTCTTCTAGTTCACCTACCACTCAACTGGTCCACAGATAATTCCATAGCCTTGCCCCCCGCCCCATTCTATCCTGTCCCACCTAGAAAATAATGCCCCATATGTCAGGATTTGTTCATCGACTTCAGCTTGGCATTTAACACGATCATCCCTCAGAGGCTGGTGGGTAAACTGTCCTCGTTGGGATTCAGCAACTCTTCCTGTAACTGCATCTTGGATTTCCTGACAGGAAGGCCCCAGTCAGTCCATGTCGGCAGCAACATCTCAAGTTCCATCACACTGAGCACTGGAGCCCCCACAGGGTTGTGTGCTCATTCTGCAGCTGTTCACACTGCTGACTCACAAGTGCACTGCCAGATTCAGCTCAAACTATATCATCAAGTTCACTGACATGCTTGTGACATGTATGTACTCTGATTATAAATTTTACTTTGGATGTTGATCTGATGATGCTAGAGTGGTTGGGCTTATCAGCAACATTGATGAGTTGGCACACAGAGAGGAGGAAGAGAGTCTTGTTAAATGATGTGAGAACATTAACCTGAGTCTCAACGTGGACAAGACAAAAAAGATGATTGTGGACTTCTCGAAGCCACATCAGTGCTTCTGCCATAGAAAGCATGAAGAGCACAAAGTTCCTTGGTGTGCCCATAGTGGACAATCTAACCTGGAGCCACAGCATCTCTAGTCAATAATGCATAGCAGCGTTTACACTTTCTGAGGAGGATGAGGCATGCATGGCTCTTCGCCCCCATTCTAACAACTTTCTACAGGAGCACTGTCGAGATTGTCCTGTCTGGCTGCATCATTGTGTGGTACTGAAACTGCAAAGCATCTACAAAGGGGAATAAAAACCACCGGGAGGATCACCGGGGTCCCCCTCTCCATTATTTGTGACATTTACCAGGAGTGTTACAGAAGCAGGGCCCAAAGCATTGTTGAAGATCCCTGCCACCCATCTTACAATCTCTTTGACCCACTACCATCGGGAAAGAGGGTCAGAAGCATTAGGCCTAAGACTGCCAGACTGGGTAACAGCTTCTTCCCTCAGGCTGTGAGACTAATCAATACACTGCTACCACCGAGGTCTCATCACTAGGGCAATGAGCTGTTTATTGTTTACCTGTGCTGCCCACTATATGCATTTTGAATTCTATTTTATTAAATTATATATTGTATAATATTTTGGTTTATGTGCTGTGTCTGATGGATGTTTTGTAGGGTTCTCTGAGGTCTGGAGAAACTTGTTTCATTTAGTTTTATGTGTGTACAGCCAGTTGACAATAAACTTGAACCTGATTATCAAGTCAGGCACTGTCCTCAAGCTGAAAGGTGCAGCAGGATGAATCTGTAGCTGAGAGATCTCCCATTTCAGCAAAGCTTTGCATCATGCTGTCCTTCATGGATTGTATTTATAATGCATAGGTCAGTAAGTTTGCAGATGACACAAAGATTGGTGTCATTATGGCTGGTGTAAATGGTTGCCAAAGAACATGGTAGGATATAGATTAATTACGGATGTGGGTGGAAAAATAGCAAATAGGGTTTCATCTGAGCAAGAGTGAGCTTTTGCACTTTGAGAGGTCAAATGTAAAGGGAAAGTTAATGGCAGGACCCTTGAGAGCATCAATGTACTGAGGGATGTTGGGGTCAAAGTTCAAAGTTCAGTGGAAGTGGCCGCACAATTCGACAGGGTTGTAAAGGAAAGATATGGCAGTCTTACCTTTATTAGTCGAGGCAAAGGGTTTAAGAGACAGGAAGTTATGTGGCAGTGTTATAAAACTCCAGTTAGATTGTATCTGGAGTATTGCATTCAATTCTTGTTGTCACATTGTGGGGACAATGTGAAAGCTATGGTGAGAGTGGAGAAGAGGTTTACCAGGGTTCTGCCTGGATTACATGCTGTAAGTAAAGGTTGGACAAACTAGAGCTCTTTTCTCTAGAGCCGTGGAGGTAGAGGGGAGACCTAATAGTGGTCTATGAAATTAGGTGAGGCACAGATAGGGCAGAAAAAGGTGTTTTCTTCCCAGGGTTGAAATGCCTAATGGTGAGGGACCCTCTGTTGTTTGAGGTCGACCATGGACATCACTGTCAATGTGATACGCAAGCCAGGGCAGTACGATATGGAGAGCAAACTGTTGCCCATGCAGCAGGATCCCCCTCTCCAAGCAACTGATGAATGCAAAGGACCAGCAGCATCCCAGGAGCTGCCAGTCACCATTGAACTCTATGTGGGACTGCCTTAGGAACCCCAGCTCTCAATTTTTCCTTAGGGTTTACTCCCAAAACTTTCCCCAGAAGTGAGTATAGCTGCAAGGCAGTGGAAGATTGAGATTGGAATTTTCCTTCACCAAGATGAGCTGCTAACCACAGATGACAAGCTCCATCTACCCAAAGTGACTGGTTTAAAGCGCCAGCAACCCACCTTTGCCCCTTCTCTTGTCAGTAGAAATGCTTCTTCCGGTCTTGGCAGCTAAGCCACACATGAAGGCCAGAAGCTGAACTTGGTTGTCAGAGGCCATGTGAGACGCATGCCATTGGGAGCTTTTAATAGGTAGTGGGAGCTTGTCCCCACTACCTCTCCTGTCTATGACAACCTAGAAGGTCTGTATTTAAAATGAGAAGGAGAAAGTTCACCTCAAAAGAGATGTGCAGGCAGGATTTTTTTAATGGTGGTAAGTGCTAGAATGTTCAGCCAGGGGTGGTGATGGAGGCAGATACAATAGAGGAATCCAAGAAGCTCTTGGATGGGCACATGAAAATGCAGCAAATAGAGGAATATGGAACATATAGAGACAGAAAAAATAGGTTTCATTAGCTAAATTGGTATGGCAAAACATTATGGGCCAAAGTACCTGTTCATGTGCTGTACAGTTCTGTGTTCTATAACTTTCTATCTACTGGACCAGTTCATCTTACATCTCATCCTGCGCACCTTACATTTCCTACATTCATTCTATGAACTTGATATACATCACAAAATAAGGAACATACTGCAAAGCATCAGAAAAAAATGATTTAAAGCTTTGAAAGAAATCAGTGAGTGTAAAGTTGGTAAAGAAGAGCTCTAATGTTGTATCTCTGTCCCAGCCTCAAACCTACTCTGAGGTAACTTCCCTACTAGAACAATAGCATTGTTTAACTATTCCACTTGTTTCTACCAGACTTGTTGTTAGATCTATGTGGTGAATTGAATTTAAAAAAACTGAGACCACCATCCCTATTTGTTGCAGCTCCATGCACTTTCAAACTGAACAGAATGTTTGTTGCAGCAATGTATTGTGAAAGTGGAAAGAGCCAAAAGGGAAATTGTTGAGAGAAAGAAGATGTTCTGCCAGATGGAGGAGGGTGGTGGTGAAGGGGAACTTTCTGTTCTCTAGAAAGAAGCGAAAAGTTTGAATGCCTTCCTGATGGGGCATAGAAGTGTATGGGAACAGTACTCAATAATCCCTGTTTCCAAAGATGAAATTTTATTTCTGTTCCAGAATCGTCCCAGGACTCTGAAGGAAATGGTTTCTTTAATGAGACAATGGAGGAACAGAACATTGAATGGATATTGGACAAATACCAAAATGAGCTGTTTGAGTCTCTCCAAGGACAGGAACAATTTTCTGATGCATACAACCAGTACAAACAGTTGATGAATTACTTCAATGCCGATCTCTCTCGGATTGAAAGAGCTGAGCAGATTCAGCCTGCTCGAGCAAGAAAGTACAAGCATAAAAAAGAGACCAAAAAACAAGTATCATACGTTGAAGTATGTTGTGAAAGAGGATGCACCAAAAATGAGATTCTTACTGAACTTTGCTTCTGGGTGGAATAAAGAGGATCATATTTATAAAACATTGGAATATATGAATTCAAAATGAGTAACATTTTAACTGAAGCAAATATTATAAATTTAATCTCCTGATAGGGTCCTTACCCTGCCAATAGTCTGGCTGGTGAACTAGAGACAGGTCTCAGCAGTGGGCACAGGATTTTCCACCCACAATGTTTGGTAAATCCTGCACTGTTTGATGATCCTTCTCTCTGAATTCCTACCATCTCTCCAAGCGGATAAAGTTTTATATTAGGAGATTATGTCCATTTATCTTGGTCTTCAGTCAATGCAGAGTAATCTATGTTTGGCTTATATCAATGACTTATCATCTTCTCGTCATGTTTGTCAAAGGTAATAACTACCATGCCTTTTCATTTTCTAACTATAGTTATTTTAGTAAACAATCAGTTTTGGGGTTATAGTGTCACAGAACACTACAGCACAGAAACAGGTTTTCAACCCCTCTAGACTGTGCCTAACTATTTATCTGCCTAGTACCATAAGTTAACAAATTTCACGACACGTGGCAGTGATAATAAACCTGATTCTGATTCTGACCATCAATCTGCATCCAGACCATTCGCCTCCATATCCCTCTCATCCATTTATCTATCCAAATTTTCTCAAGTCTTGAAATCGAACCTGAATCCAGCACTTCTGCAGCTCATTCCACACTCTCACCACACTCTGAGTGAGGAAGTTCCTCCACATGTTCCCCTTCCATATTTCGCCTTTCAGCACTTAACCCATGACCTCTAGTTATAGTCTCACCCAATCTCAGTGGAGAAAGCCTGCTTGCATTTACCCTATTTATACCCCTAATAATTTAGTATACCTCTATCAAATCTCTCCTCATTCTCCTACGCTCTAGGAAATGAAGTTCTAACCTATTCAACTACATACAGTCTTTCCTGTAAGCAGGTGACCAAAACCGGATACAATACTCCAATTTAGGCCTTACCAATCTCTTATACAATTTCAGCATAACATCCCAATGCCTGTTCTTATTACTTTGATTCATGAAGGCCAATGTGCCAAAAGTGCTCTCTACGACCATATCTAGTGTACCTGTGATGCCACTTTCAAGGAATTATGGATCTGTATCCCCAGATCCCTCTGTTCTATCGCACTCCTTAGCGCCCTAATCCTCACCTTGCAAGTCTTATCCTGGTTTGTCCTCCCAAAGTGCAACACCTCCCACTTGCCTCCATTAAATTCCATCTGCCATTTTTCACCCCATTTTTTCCAGCTGGTCCAGATCCTACTGCAAGCTTTGATAGTCGTCCTCACTGTCCACTACTCTCCCAATCTTGGTGTTACCTGCAAATTTGCTGAATCAGTTTACTACCTTCTCATCCAGATTGTTGATATAGATGACAAACAACAATGGATCCTGCACCGATCCCTGTGGGTCACCACTTCTCAGGGCCTCTAGTCAGAGCGACAGCCATCTACTACCACTTCATGGTTTCTCCTGCAAAGCAGCTGTCTAATTCAATTTACCAGTTCATCCTAAAAGCCAAACAACTGAACGTTCTTGGGCAACCTCCCATGCAGGACATTGCCAAAGGCTTTAGTAAAGTCCTTGAAGACAGCATTTTCTGCCTTGTCTTCATCAACTTTCCTGGTAACTTCCTTGAAAAACTCTATAAGATTGGTTTGACATGACTTACCACACACAAAGCCATGCCTGTATGTCCAAATGCTTATGAATCCAGTCACTTAGGACATGTTCCAATAACTTACCCACTACTGATGTCAGGCTCACCGGCCTTTAACTTTCTGGTTTATTCTTACAGCCTTTCTTAAACAACGGAAAATGTTGGTTATTCCCCAATTTCCCCGCATCTCACCCGTGGCTAAGGACTTTTTAAATATATCTGCTAGGGCCTCTGCAATTTCTGAACTAGCCTCCCACAGCGTCCAAGGGAACACCTTGCTAGGTCCTGGGAATGTTCCACACTAATATCTATCAGGACAGAAAACACTTCTGTAATCTGTATATGGTCCATGACTTTACTGCTGCTTTCCCACTACTGATGTCCAGCTCACCGGCCTATAATTCCCTGCTTTATTTTTAGAGCCTTTCTCGAACAGCAGTTCAACATTGGCTATCCTCAAATCTTCAGGTACCTCACCTGTTGCTAAGGAAGATTTAAATATTTCTGCTAGGGCCATCGCTGTTTCTGCACTTGGATCCCACGAGGTCCAAGGGAACACCTTGTCAGGCCCTGAGGATTTATCCACACTAATTTTCCTCAGGACAGGAAACATGCCCTCCTCCTCTTCTGTAATCTGTATAGGGTCCATGAAGTTGATGCCACTTTGCCTCACTTATATTAACTCTGTGTCTGAATCCTGAGCAAAAAGTCCATTTAAGATCTCTTTCAGCTCCATGCATAGATAACCATTCTGATCTTCCAGAGGACCATTTTTGTCCCTTGCTATCCCTTTGCACTTAATATATCTGTAGAAGCTCTTGGGATTCTCCTTCACCTTATCTGCTAGAGCTACCTCATGCCTTCTTTTAGTCCTACTGATTTTCTTCTTAAGTGCACTCTTGCATTTCTTATACTCTTCAAGTACCTCATTTTCTCCTTCCTGTCTATATCTGCTGTGCACCTCCTTATTTTTCATAACCACCATCTCAACATCTCTCGAAAAACAAGGTTCCCGAAACTTGTTATCCTTGCCTTTTATTCAGACAGGAACATATAAATTCTGTACTCTCAAAATTTCAGTTTTGAAGGCTTCTCATTTACCAAGTACACCCTTGCAAGAAAAGAATCTTCATAATCCATGCTTGCCAAATCCTTTCTGATACCATCAAGATCTGCTTTCTCCAATTTTGAATCTGAACTTGAGGACCATTCTTAGCCTTTTCCGTAACTATCTTGAAACAAATGGCATCATGATCACTAGATGTAAAGTGTTCCTCTGCACAAATCTCTGTCTACTGCATTTTCTCATTCCCTATTCTGAGATCTAGTATCACGCTCTCTGTAGTTAGAACCTCTATGTACTGACTAAAGAAACTTCCCTGGACACACTTGACAAACTCTTTTCCATCCAGCCCTTTTACAGTATGGGATTCCCAGTCAATATGTGGAATGTTCAAATCATCTACTCACACAACCTTGTATTTCTTGAAGCAGTCTGTGATCTCTACAAATTTGCTCCTCGGAATCCCATGGACTGTAGGGTGATCTATAGTGTAATTCCATTAATGTGGCCATCCTTTTCTTATTCCTCATTTCTACCTATAAAGCCTCGGTTGATGAGCTCATCAGCCTGTCCTGTCTGAGCACTGCTGCGATATTTCCCTCTAATTATACCATCTCTCCTGCTCTATCACATCTAAAGCATCAGAACCCTGGAACATTGAGCTACCAGTCCTGCCCTTCCTGCACTAGTGTCTGCAATGTCATAATTCCATGTGCTGATCCATGCTCATCGGCCTTTCCTAGAACACTCCTTGCACTGAAGTAAACATAACTCAGAGCATTAGTGTCACCATGCTCGATCTTTTGATTCCTGATTTTGTACGTAGGTACCACTTTTCTCCACAACCACTATCTGCTCTGGCACTCTGATTCCTATCCCCGTGCAACACTAGTTTAAACCCCTACACCCACTCCCTCTACAATATGGCACTAGCAAAGTTTCTAATGGGATATTTAGTCCCCCTCCAGTTCAGATGCAAACTGTCTGTTCTGTACAGCTCCCACCGTCCCTGGAAGAGACCTTAATTATCCAATAATCTGATGCTCTCCCTCTTGTACCATCTTCTTAGCCATGTGTTAAACTGGATGATCTTCCTATTTCTGGCCTCACTAGCAGATGCCATGGGTAGGAATCCTGTGGTAAGAAACCTGGAAGTCCTGTCCTTTAACTTAGCACATAACTCCCTGAACTCACTTTGCAAGACCTTGTTACTCTTCCTATCCATGCCATTGGTATCAACATGGACCACAACCTCTGACTTCTCACCTTCCCACTTAGGAATGCTGTAGATTCAATCTGAGATATCCTGACCCTGACACATGGGAGGCAACATACCATCTGGAAATCTCCTCCTCATCCATGGAATGTTCCCCTAACCAATGAATCCCCTATCACTACATCTCACCTCTTCTCCCTCCTTCCCTTCTGAGCCACAGAGCTAGACTCAGTGCCAGAGACCTGACCGCTCTGGCTTCCTCTGCTAGGTCATCCCCCAACAGTATCCAAAATGGTGTACCTGTTGTTGAGGGAAACAGCCACAGGGGAACTCTACACTGGCTTCCTATCCCCTTTCCCTCTCCGGATGATCACCTGCACTATATGCCCTGTCGATCAACCCCTCAGCCTCTCAACTGATCTGGGGTTCATCCAACCCTAGTTTCAATTCCTTAATGTAGTTTGAAAGAAGCTGCAGCTGGATGCTCTTCCGGCAGATGTGGTTGTCAGGGATACTGGAGGTCTCCCTGCCTTTCCATATCCTGCAGGACCATTCACATCTTGTCTGGCATCCCCACTGGTCTAACCATTCAATAAGAATGAAGGAAAGAAAAATTGAATGAAAAAGTCTACCTGCAGTCTCCACCCTTCTTCACTGAATCCTCCATGAGCCAAAGCCTGAACTCTCTACTCCAATACTGACCCACTCATAAAATGGCCGCTTCGCTTAAACCCCACTTATTTTTATTGGACCTTGCCAAGTGCCTAATTATCCACAATCCAATGTCTTATCAGGAACTGTGGTGTGCAGAATGTCGCAGCTACTCCCCACTTGCTTCTTTGGAAATCTCTCCCCCACTATGATGTCCAACACTTCCTTGAGGACTGTGGCATGTCTTGACATGTTCTGGATGGTGAGGGTCTTTAAGGACGAATGCTGCCTGTGATACAGCCAGTCAAAATGCTCAATGTGGTCAGTTTTCCAGAATTAATAACAAGCATTTTTAATTCTCCCTATCCGCTTAGTCATGTGGCCATTCAACAGACTCAACAACTTTATTATTTTTGATGGCTGTGATTTCTTGCCAGTCCATCCTTTTTGTCATTCTTAGTCTCAAGGAAAATCCAATGCAGAATATACAGACTGATCTGCACAAGTAACTCAAACAAAATGTGCGTAGTTTATTCAAGGATATCTCTATTTTAGTTCTGGAACTTCGTTGCTGCTGTTAATCACATGACATACTCTATAAAGGAACAATAACTTAAAATGCATTTATGATTTATATTCTATTTACTAAATGTACCCAGCACATTTTCTTAAAAGTTTCCCCTTCTCACCTTAAAGCTATATCCTCTAATATTTGATATTTCTAACCTTTTAAATTTTCATATAGCAATGTTTCACAGACTGTAAATAAACGATGATTAGATTTACTTGTGTTGACATGAATAAACAAAAGCAGTTATTTTTGTTGTTCATAATGTGGTTTTGTTGTTCACAATGTGTTTTATATGAAGACCACATAAAACACGTTGGTTTTATGTGGTCTTCATATATGTGGGCTTGGATTCATATCCTATGGAACAGATAGCATTCTTAATGATGCATTCATTTCATTGAATTGTTCAAATAGATTGTAAAATCAAATCTATTTGAATCTACTCTAAAACTACTCTGTGTTGAACTGGTTAAGGAAACTGTAAACACTAAGCAATCATGTCTGTTATTTGTGGAATAAATGTCAATTTTACTATATTTTACCAGTCATAAATCTGATGTTTACAGATGTATTGGTTTATTATTGTCACTTGTACTGAGATACAGTGAAAAGCTTGTCTTGCATAGGGTTAGTACAGAACAGATCATTGCACGGTGCATTGAATTAGAAAGAGGTAAAACAATAACAATATAGAATGAAGTGTGAAAGCTACGGAGGAAGTACAGTGCAGGTACGTGATGGGGTACAGGATCATGGTGATGTAGATTGTGAGGCCAAGAATCCATCTTGTCGTACAAGAGGTCCATTCAAGTGTCTGATCACAGTGTGATAGAAATTCACTCTCATCTTCATCCCCATGTAAGAAGATCTACTCCTAATCCTCACTCGTGTACAAAACTCCCAATAAAGTCGTGCTTTGTGCTCCAATTGCAATATTTTTCTTTCAATGACTCCAGGTGGCAAGTGTTATTAGAAGTTTAAATTGGATTTGAATTCAGCTGTGATGAATGAATTTTAACATCAGCAACTGAGTGATCATCCACCATGGATCTATAAAGGATAGAACATAGTACCTTTTAAATGAAAGACAATTAGAGGCATTGGAGTATTGGAAGTCTGAGCAGGCTTAGCATGAATGCTTTTCAAAAGCCATAAGGAGATAAAGACTTTAATCACGAATGCTGATGGGATTTTGGTTTTTATACCTTGTGTATAAAGGAATAAACTTTGCACTACAGTATTGCAAAGTTTTAACCTGACCAATTTCAGATAACTATAAAGGAAGGAGTAGTATAGTGGCCTGGTTCTCCTCAGGATAGAGGGACGTTCCTTTAGAATAGATTTGAGAAGGGATTTCTTTAGCCAGAGGATAGTGAATCTGTGGAATTCATTGCCATGGATGGCTGTGAAGGCCAAGTCATTGGGTATATCTAAAGCAGAGCTTGATAAGTTCTTGATTAGTAAGGGCAACAAAAGTTATGGGGAAAAGGCAGGTGAATGGGGTTAAGAGGGATAATAAATCAGCCATGATGGAATGGTGGAGTAGACTCAATGGCATCTATGTCTTATGGAGTTGTGGTTTCATAGTTAGGTTAGATACATGCAGGCTTTTTCCCCTGTGGTTGTGTGAGATTAGAACTGGAGGTCGCAAGTTAAGGGTGAAAGGTAACATTTAAGTGGAAATTGAGGGGGAACTTCATCACTCAGAAAATGGTGTGTGTATGGAATGAGTGTCAGTGGAATTGGTGGTTGCAGAATCATTTGCAAGATTTAGGAGAAGTTTGGATAGGTACATGAATGAGACAGGTATATAGGGCTATGGTGCTGGTGAAAGTCTGGTCTACCCAAGGACAAGGCTGTGAAACAGATCAACTCAGACGAGATGGGCCAAGATCACTGCTTCTGTGCTGCACTGTTCTGTGGCTCGATATTACAAACAACAGAAGCCCCAGCACTGATCATTTATTATTTCATCTCTCCTCTCAGCATTCTTTCCTTTGTTGATCATGTTTCATCATCAACACCTTCTGGTTCTGACAGAAGTTAGAAGTTTGAAGTAAGTTTATCATCAATGTACGTATATGCAGCCATTCACAGTAGAACAGTAATGGAATAAAATCAATGAGAATCTACACACAAGCACTGACAAACAATCAATGTGCAAAAAAGAAAAAACTTTGCAAATAATAATAATAATAACTAAATAAATAAATAATACTGAGAACATGAATTGTAGAGTCCTTGAAAGTGAGTCCATAAGTTATGGAATCGGTTCAGAGTCGAGGCGAGTGAAATTATCCACATTGATTCAGGAGCCTGGTGGTTGAAGTATAATAAATATTCCTGAACTAGGTGGTGTGAGATTTAAGGTTCCTGTACCTCCTTCCTGATGGCAGTAGCGAGAACAGAGTATGGTGGGGATGGTAGTGAGGGTCCTTGACGATGGATACTGCTTTATAACAGCAGTGTTCCTTGTACATTTGCTTAATGGTGGAGAGGGTTTTGCTTGTGATTGACTAAATGTGCAGAGGATGCAGCGACGTGGATGTTGTGAAGGCAGAAGTAATTAGTTTAAATAGGCATATAATGACGAGTTTAATTAGTTCATCATGAAATTTCTTCTCATTCTCTTACGCTCTAGGGAATAAAATCCTAACCTCTTCAACCTTTCCTGTAATTCAGATCAGCAATTCCTGGCAACATCCTTGTAAATTTTCTCTGTACTCTTTCAAACTTATTGTTACACTCCAAGCTTGGCTTTGCCAATGTCTTACACAGCTTCACCATAACATCCCAACTTCGGTAGTCAATATGTTAGGTGGTAGTGATTTGGTGCAGGGGGTTGAGAGGAGTGGTGATATGACTGCAGTTCCTGTTGATACGGTAGTAGAAACTGGAGAAGCCCAATAAGCACCATAGCTGTTTGAGGGAGTGTGGTTGGGACTATTCAATGATGGTGCACACTTTCTTTAAGTCTGTGGTGATGCCTTGAGGTTAAAGGAAGGAAATGACTAGGGTGTGGAGCAGACATTTCTGGAACTTGCAGTACAGATGGTTTTTGAGAAGCTGCTGAAGGACTGAATGAATGTGACAGATATGGTTTTGGGGGTCCTTGAAGAAAATTAGGATGTCACTGAGGTAGAACACATACCTGTGTAGCATGTCTTGGAGGATCTTGTTAATGAAGGCTTGGAAAATGGCAGAACTATGAGACAGTCTGAAAGGCATCACCAAGTATCCATAGTTGCCCGTGAGTTTTTTGAAAGCCATCTTCCACTTATCCCCTGGTGGAGCCAATCAGATTGTATGCACTCTGCAGATCCAGTTCGGTGAAGAAATGGGTCTTGTGGAGTGTTTTGAATGTGCTATCCATCAAGGGGAGATGGTAATAGTGCTTAATGGTGATTTGTGTTGAGTCCATGTTAGTTGTTGCATGGATGGTGTCCCCCATCTTTCTTTTTGACCAGCTGAGGACTGGGATGGTTAAGTTATACCATGCTGTAGTTCTTGGCAATGTAGTCATTCATGGCTTGGGTCTCAGGAGGATAGAGGGAGAACAGAGGCTCTCAGGGAGGGGTGGTGCCCAGGAGGAGGTCGCGCATGCAGTCATGAGGTCTGTGAGAGGCAGGGTCCCGGCTTTCCTTTTACTGGAGGCAATGCTAAGTTGTAATATTCCTGTCGGAGTTTCATTAGGTTGAGGATTTCCTTCATCTCCACAGATTTATGGGATGAATTCAACTGAGGTTGCAGGCAGGTGGTCTGACAGGGGGTCCCCAACACAGTAGTGGACTGGATGACCAGGCAAAGTGCGGGTTGTGGGTGGAAAGCCAAAGGTAACCCAAGATGAGAGGAGAATTGGGTGAGTCAACAAGGAGGAATTGGATAGACTCGCGTTATCTCCTACGCTCATGTGCACAGTTCGTGTGTGCGTTCTGAACATCCCAGGCCCCAAGGGATGTCCATCAAGAACCGTGATACAGAAGGGGTGAGGGATGGCTTGGTAAGGAGTCCAAGCTGCACACAGAGTGTCCAGTTTAAAAGTTTCCTGCTGTGCTACAACTTGTGCCACCTATGCAACTAGAGCTGCCAGGGTGTGTAGGGTGAGTCAGATTCATAGTTATAGTCATACTTTATTCATCCCAGGGGAAATTGGTTTTCGTTACAGTTGCACCATAAATAATTAAATAGTAATAAAACCATAAATAGTTAAATAGTAATATGTAAATTATGCCAGGAAATAAGTCCAGGACCAGCCTATTGGCTCAGGGTGTCTGACCCTCCAAGGGAGGAGTTGTAAAGTTTGATGGCCACAGGCAGGAATGACTTCCTATGACGCTCTGTGTTGCATCTCGGTGGAATGAGTCTCTGGCTGAATGTACTCCTGTGCCCACCCGATACATTATGTAGTGGATGGGAGACATTGTCCATGATGGCATGCAATTTGGACAGCATCCTCTTTTCAGACACCACCGTCAGAGAGGTCCAGTTCCATCCCCACAACATCACTGGCCTTACGAGTGAGTTTGTTGATTCTGTTGGTGTCTGCTACCCTCAGCCTGCTGCCCCAGCACACAACAGCAAACATGATAGCACTGGCCACCACAGACTCGTAGAACATCCTCAGCATCATCTGGCAGATGTTAAAGGATCTCAGTCTCCTCAGGAAATAGAGACGGCTCTGACCCTTCTTGTAGACAGCCTCTGTGTTCTTTGGTGCTGGAACAAGGGGCCAGGAGAAACTTACCAGATAAAAGGCAGCTGGTGGTGCCATTTCCTGGAGCAGTGGGCATTTGACGCATGGGTGATCGGCTGCTCTGCAGTAAGCACTCACGTAGTTTCTCCACCAATGCTCACACTCTGGCCAAGTATCCGAACCACTGCCTCCCTTCCACTTCCTGGACGGTTGAAAACCCAAAGCATCTCAGCGGTGCATTCCTCGTATTTATTGTAAATTGCGGTTTTATTTTCCCATTTAGCAGCAACACAGGTAAGAGTTTGTCCAGTGAAGAGAGAGATGACAGAGGAAATCTTGGCTTGGTCCGTAGAATACAGCGGTGGCTGGAGCGAGAACTGTAAGATGCACTGGGACCAGAAGTTGTAGCATCAGGTTGGGGATCCATTGAAGAGTTGGGGGACTGGAAACCAGGATTCAGTGAGGAGGCTGACTGGCACAAGGTTGCTGTATCGAGATGCAGAGTTAGTTGAGGGTGCTGAGCAGATGGTCAATGGCTTCCTGCTGATTCCGAATCATGTGCTCGTGTCGGTGGGTGACTTCCTTTAGGTGAGCAAACCCTGGTGGGACAATTGCTGCTTCAAAAATCCTGTCAGGAAATGTAAAGAACGCTTGACCCAAATGCAGAGCAGTGGAGACAAGTTAGCGGTGAGTGATAATTTTGATTATAAACTGCAAAATAATAAGCCGCAAGGGGCCACAAAACAAGTGAGGGAAGATATTTAACATGAAAAGGCAACAAGGTAACAGAAGGCTAGGGGCCACTGGGTGAGGCTGATAGGTTCAATGGGTGAACAGGGACTGTGGATGAGAGCTGCGTTTAAATAGTCTGCAGGTGATGAGTTGGAAATGAGTGACAGGTGATTCCTGTTACCTGGGTAGAAACTGGGAGGTGCCTACTTGACATCAGTTGTGGGTCTAACCCAAGGGTATTGATGTGGAATCCATGCACGATGATGTAAGTGTTAGTGTGACTGAGGGTACAGAGATGGGAAATGAATATGGTATTTCCACTGTGGGTCTGTTCCAGGGAATGGGGGGAAAGGAACTGTGTTTGGTGCTCCTTCTGTGGACCTGATCCAGCCCTTTTCAGATTAACCCACTGACAATCCCACTGCTCAACGCTCAGTGCCGGTGACTGATACACCATGGGCGCTTGAGTTGTTGCCATTTTCCCTGAGGGTTGGTGGAAGATGGGTGAATTTTTGAAGGGAACAATGTCTTACCTGGGTCCACTGCTGTCCCTTCTCAGGAATTGTTGATGGATAATTTAGCCCTACAGAAGGGGTGGGAACCCTGTGGGAAGATATCACCAAGTTGCTGACGGTAAACGGACCGGGACTGTGCTCCTGTGATGGTCTGACCTGGAAATAGGGGAACCAGACCGTACATGGTGTTCTCAGAAGTAGAGGTTAGGTATTGTTTGGAGGGCATTTTAATTCCATTTTGTTCACACTGCATGTGTCCAAGCAGATGGGTGGTATTCTAACAACTCCTGTCGTGATAGTGGATACGTGGCCTGACTATTCCTGCAGCAACAACATTTATGTGGATCATCCATTTATATTATTGATCCATGATGATTACTAGAGTGTTTATCATAGGAGATTCAACAATGGAGGAGGCTTTGAATATCAAGGAAACACATTTATTATTTAATTATAGGAATAATCATTGCCTGCAATTTTGAGGCATAGACATTTTGTAGCACTCTTCAGCGTAAGCTGAATGTGATCTTAGCATCAAGTGGTTGTCAAAGTGAGGAGCTGTGAATGAAACTGAACTCTGTGCAATCAATAACTGATATTCTCACTTTTGTCTCTTTAGTGGATGAAAGTTCTTTGAAACGCTTTGGCTCTAGATCAGTCTTGACGAATTCATGTGGCAAAACCCCAAGGATGAACCAGTTAGCCTCAAACTCTAAGTATTCTCTCTTGAGTCAGGTGGAACAAGGCAGTGGGAGTTTTGTCATTTACTTTGATTTCACTAAGGCTACCTAATACTTTACTTGGTCACATATTATCCTGATGTCAGTGAAGTCACTGTTTCCAGAATTCAGCTCTTACATTCATTCAATAACTAAGGTATCCCAAACCAGCATCAAGTTGTTCATCTCCTATCTCATTCTGGTTTCAACTACTCTCCGAGAAATTTCCATCCCCACCCCCTTTACTTACCTGAGTCCGGTACAGGTAGCCCTTTGTACTCCTGCTTGTCTCCCTTCAGCAAGTGTTTCCACTCTTCATCTTCTCCCCCTGCCCCCAACTTACTCCATCTGCTTCTCATTTTGTTGCTCTCTTTGTCTCCCTCCATCTATTATTCATCTGCCACTATCTTCCATCTGCACGCAGCTCCCTGTTAGGGAGTATTCTAGAGTTATGTGAATATCACAGATAGTAATTTAAACAAGAACCAGGCCCCCAGCACTTGTTGTAAATGTAAATAAGTTCAGGAAACTTACAATTAGCCTACAGTTTTTTTTGTGTGAATTGCAAGCATTAAATCGAAGTTGAAAGCACAGACTGTTCCATACACTAAGAGAAGGCATATGCAAGAGCCAGACATTATGTTGTGTTAATTGGCCTGCATCAAACCCGGCAACATGGCAAAATTGTTTGCACAATTGTGCAAGCTGGCAGACACCAGGCTGATGTTGTCACTTAGCATATCAAACATTGTTACCTGTACAGGCAATCAATAGATTTGTGTAGTTACCATATTTATGTGTTCAGAAATAGACCTGACATGTTAATTTTGGGTATCTGGCTCTCTGTCATCAAAAGATTTTAGAATATTTGTGTTAGTTTCTCCCCAAAGTGATTGGACCTTCAGAGGTGTCTCATCAATTACAATATGCTTCCACTATATATCTCAAAGGAACCACTTATCAACCTAAATTACTGAAGTAAACAATATCATTGTAACTATCGAAATTGTATTGAATTACCTCCTGGTACATTTGATCTTAAGGGTATAAAATGTGATGTACCTTTGAGTTTGTGAGCCTCTACTGACTGTGGCTTCAGAGTGATGCCTGCTTTCTGAGCTGAATAAAGACTTCTATATCACCAGCTTCATAGTCTCTCCGGCAACTTCGATCACAGTCACAACATCTTGTGGGCTCGTCTGTGATGCGTCCATGACCCACAGTGTGGTTGGTGACTTCAGCAGTCTAAGGGGCTGAGTATTTTTTTCAGAGTAGCACCCATACTTCGATCTGTTTAGGTCAACAACCTTAGAATCATGGAATCATGGAGATAGGACACAACAGAGAAAGGACACAACAGAGAGCTGAATTGGTGATCTAAAAGTATGCTGCGCATGTCTGCTTCTGTGTTTTGTGTAAGGGTAAGGGTCCCACTATTAGACAGTGCTGGGCAGTTTGTCGAGACAGGGTCATCAATTGTGAAAGGTGGTTGCTGCGCATTCGAGATGCCAGAGGATGTGTGTATACTCATTTGGAGAATTCTTTTGTGCCTATCTGACTGTGTGTGGGAAAACCTGAAATCAAAGCTTAAGAAGAGCAATAGTGCAGAAATATTTAACTTTCCACGTAAAAGGACTACAGCTAAATCATGGGTTTAATTATGAAGTGGGGAGAACTCAGTGAGTATATATTCCATAACTTTGAGAAAGTTGAACAGGAAGTGGACAAAGCTGGGTGGGTTAAGCCCGGAGGAACATTGGCAGTGGTGGAAAAGCCAATCAAAGTGGAAGGAAGATAAAGCAGCAGCTATTCAATGTTGTGTATATTTGCAAGAGAAGGCAAAGTGCCTGCAATCTCATTGTGTAGAAATAGTAGAGCTCCAGAAGGAAAGGGATGAATACAGGGAACAGCGAGACAGTGTACAAATGGAGCTGGAGAGATTGAAGAAACAGAATACTTACACAGAGAGAGGGGAGGAAGAGAGGGGGGATGTGGGTGAAAAACAGGCAGAACAGTTAGAACAAAATAAGAATGAGTTGGTCAGGAATCTGGGCAGACTGGTAAATGGGATAAGGCCAGCAGGTGGGTGCTCACTAGGCAGCAGCCATGGGAATCACTGCTGAGGAAGGTGACGAGGTTATTTGGGAAGTGAAGAATCTGAGGGGAGAGAAGGAGAATGAGATGGTTAAATAAAACAAGTTAGGGAGGGAGAGGAAGACAGATAAGACTAGTTAATTTTTCTGGAAAATGATTGTGTTCGAAAATGGCACCAACGTTTGGAAGTATGGGGCTATAAGATGAAACAACAGAGCAATGGAGTTTATATATTGAAGGATTTGAATATTTTGCACTGGCAAGTCAAATTTCAGATATGTGTGTTCCAACTTTACTGACTGTGATGGGTGCAAAAACGTTCAATTTATTATACAGTCTAGTGCACTACACTAAGCCTGGTGATGCCTCATGAGAACATAGTTAAAGTCTTAAACCTTTGATTTTGCTGAGGGGTTTAGATTTCATAAAAGGAATCAAGACGAAGGCATGTCTATTTCAGAGTTTGCGGCAGTGCTGAAGCAATATTCTGAAGACTGATTTTGGACAGTCACTGAATGACATGTCACGTGAAAGACTTCATATGTGTTCTGCATAGTGAGGTAATTCAGAAACACTTGTCTCAAACATTTCCGAAGATAGACTAACATTATAGAAGGCAATTGAGATTAGTACAGATATGGAGATGGCAGGTGAAGGAGCACAGCTATTTGTTACAGTGGAGATTGACGAACAGAAAAAGAAACTTCTTCTGTACATTGTTAAACATAGTTATCCTACACTAGCTGTAAGAACCAGATTGATAGTTACCTTGAAGTTTCCACAAAGCCTCAAAGCCTTTTTGGGACAGGAACCATTGGAGTTGCCCAATTCCATACACTGGTTCCAAGACCTTACTCTAGACCAGTCTTTCCAATTCATTCTCTTCCATTGGTTTGGGGGCATATGGAACAAGTTGTTCCTTTAGTCATTTGAGTGTTGTGCTGGGTTTAACAGCCAGCTTAACAGCGATTCCCTTCATACTGCTCAGATCTCCACTGAATATTTCTGCATGTTTCTTCAATACCTCTGGTTCTTACCACTGAACAATACCCTCTTCCCCTCACTGATGACTTTTTTGTAGGATTAGCCGTAGGACAGACAATTAGCAAGATTGACTTGTGCCAAGTATACTTGCAGATGCATGTGGAGCCAGAGTCCCAGAAACTGTTGACCATAGTGAATCACAAAGGGACATTCAGGTACCGAAGGCTTCCGTTTGGTATTACCTCGGCTCCTGCCCTTTTTGAACAAGCAATGGATCAGATCCTGAGCAGGTTTGACAGGGATGCAATGCTGTTTGGATCACTTACTCATTACTGGGAAAAGTGAGTGTCAGCACCCTCAAACCTTGGATGCTACACTACAAATACGCAAGAGATATGGGTTAAGAGTCTAGAAGAACAAGTGCGACTGAAGGAACAACTTCTTCCATATGCCCTCAAACCAATAGAAAAGACTGAATTGGAAAGACTGGTCTAGAGTAAGGTATTGAAACCAGTGTATGTAATTGGACAGCTCCAGTGGCTTCTGTCCCAAGTGTCACCCCTTGACATCAATTTTTGGTCCCTGGCTGTTAGTCGAATGCAACATTGAGCTCTGTTACTATCTGCACAGCAGTATGATATAAAGCACAGGAGGTCCGAGCACCGTTCAAATGCTGATGAACTACCTAGACTTCTCGTAGCTGTTACAGCTTCACAGCCATCCCTAAAAGAGATCTTTTACTTCAAAGAAGTACCTACAGCTTCGATAACCCGGGTTGTTGGTACACTCACAGGAATAGACAGCCTCCACACTGATTGAATCCCTATTTTAATGATTAACCTTCAGCACATAGGGTAGACTAATTATGTCTGGGAATAGAGGCAGTCTACCTTCTTTCCCTAGTTTAGAGAGAAAAATGTTCTTTTTGTTGTTGGTCGAATTTGATGATTACTCTATTGAATGTTAATAATTCTGCTGCTGGTGTGTGTGTGTGAGTGTGTGTGTGTGTGTGTGTGTGAGTGTGTGTGTGTGTGTGTGTGTGTGTGTGTGTGTCCTTTAAAATAAGCAGGGAGGAGTATGTTATGTATTCATGTATATTTTGACCCTTATGGTTTGCTGACAAGCTTCCCTGTGTTACATACTGAACATAACATGACAGGCCATTCTGGGTGGATGACTTAGAAGCAAAATAAACAGCTGTCTGTTTGTTCCTCACCTCTCTGCCTCTTGTGTGTGTTATTTACTGCCACCCAGCTTCACAGTGTCACAAACATAACATACTCCACAGTAGTTTCATGGGCAGGGAAATAGATCGATAGAGAGGAAGAGGAGTTGTAAGGCAGCAGTAGCAGACATAGCTGCTGTGAAGACGTAGGGATCTTGCTTTGTTTGCCACTGATCAAGGCACTAAGCAAGACACTGTCACATTAGACATAAGAGATAATATGTGACAGCTGTGGTCTCCCAGGCCATGGTTGGAGATAGTGTCCTAACAGGGGAAGGAGACATGAGACTGGTAGAGAGCACATCCAAACCCAAGTCCCCAACCCCGACAGCACCCTCTCTGTCAAATCTGACTGTTGACCAGATCACAGAACTAGTAAGTTCAGCCTCGAGTTCAGACAAGTGGCTGGCAGTGGCCCCCATTGTCAGCACTGGTGACTCGGATGTACACAACAGCATTGCTCAGGGGCCGGCAATGCGATATGTTAGTGGACACAGGGACATCAGTATCGATAACTGATCTACCTTGTCCATGACTGGAGAGGCTATTTGAGTTACGGGTGTAGGGGGAAGAACAGTGAAGGCAGAAAAAAGTGAGTCACAGATACTCAAAATGAGTGGAGTGCAGCTTCCAGTGTATTTTGGGGTCTGTTCAAATAATGAAGAATTCCTTGGAATAGACATAGTGAGGAAGGCAGGGACTGTTACAGACTCTGAAAAAGGAGAAATAACATGGACAGGTCAGGGGCAGTGAACATGGATGTCCAATAGCGTACACAACCTAGCCAGCACAGCTACAGACACTCCAATCATCAGGGACTGGATGGTGCCTATGAGTTACTTTGTCAGCAGTTCCCAGAGGTGTGGGCTAGACATAGCAAGATTGTGGTCGGGTGAAGACAAACCCAGTTAAAATAGAGAGGGATCTGCTTTAACACCGTAAGCAGTATCCTATAAAAACTGATGCACTGACAGCTGTCCAGATTATGGAGAAGGAACTAAAACACCAGGGGATACTGAGATAGACCTTGTCAACCACTAAATCACGTATATGGCCAGTAAAGGAACCAGGTGGATCATATCGGTTAACAATAGACTATGCTGCCCTCAAAAAGACCACACCGAGATGGCAAACTATTGTGGCCATCCCTGCCACAATCCTAAATGGCCCCTCTCCAGACTGAATTCACTGCAGGGACACTGAACCTGGTGATATAGACATCTTTATTCAACACAACAAGCCAGCATCATTCTGGAGACACTCTTGGTGGAGGATCTCAAACCCAAAAGGTACATCTCATTTTTATACCCTTAAGATCAAAGGTACCAGTAGGTAATTCAATACAATTTCAATAGTTACAATGATATTGTTTGCTTCAGTACTTTGGGTTGATAAATGGTTGTTTCAGATGCATAGAGGAAGCACATTGTAATTGATAAGACACCTCCGAAGATCCAAATGTCTTTGGGAGGAATTAATTAAAACAGATATTCTAAAACCATTTGATGACAAAGAGCCAGGCACCCAAACTTAATGTTGTCAGGGTGTCAGAACACAAATATGGTAAGTACACAATCTATTCAAACTTCAAAGTAAATTTATTATCCAGGTACATATATGTTGCCATATACAATTGTGAGATTCTTTTTCTTGCGGGCGTACTCAATGACACCATAATAGAGTCAATGGGAAAGAATACACCAATAGGGCAAAAGACAACAAATTGTGTAAATGCAAAAGAAATAATAAATAAACAAAGCAATAAATAAATCGATAGATGCATAAATAAATAAGTAAGCAAAAAATAAGGAGAAAATGAGAGGAAGAATCCTTGAAAGTGAGTCCATAGGTTGTGGGAATGGTTCAGTACTAGAACAAGTGAAATTGTCCTCTCTAGTTCAAGAGCCTGATGATTGAGGGGTAATAACTATCCCTGATCCTGGTGGTCTGATTCCTGAAGTTGCTGTACCTTCTTCCTGATGGCAGCATTGAGAAGAGAGCATGACCTGGGAGGTAGGTGTCCCTGATGATGGATGCTGCTTTCCTACGAAATAATTCTGTGTAAATGTGCTCAATGGTGGTGCCTAGGTGCCTATACCTGTGACCATGTTTGATATGCTAAGTGACAACATCCATCTGGTCTGCCAGCTTGCACTCAAGTCACAATGGTGCAAATAACTTAGCCATGGTACCTGGTTTGATGCAAAGCAATTAACACAGCCCTTTGTTTTAATGTTTGGCTCTTACATATATAATCTCTTGGTCTGTAGAGCAGTCTGTGCTTTTAGCTTCAATTTACTGCTTGGAACTTACAAAAATATGAATATAATTGGAAGCCTCCTGAACTTATTTATATTTACAATAAGAACTGAAACCTGGTTCTTATTTATATTAGTATCTGATATAGTCATATAACTCCAGAATAATCCTTAACACTCTCCTCTTTACCTGGCACAACTGCCTGTTATCTTACACCTCCCTTCAGTCCACCAATTACCTCAGATTCCTGCCTCACCTCTCTCCTTCCCCTCCCTATACAGGCTATCTCCTCCTTCCACGCTCATTTGTGTTGGGGGTTTTGTTCTGAAATGGTGACAATTCTTGTTCTCCCACAGATGCTGCTCCAGCAGATGGTTTGTTACTCCAGTATCTGCAGTCACCGGTGTCTCCTTTGTTACCTGCCACTTGATGCAATGTTAAAGAAAATTTCCACAACTTTGTTGATTCAAAGATTCGAGGTACAATTATCAAATTATATATGCAGTATACAACCATGGGATTTATCTTCCCCACAGATAGTCCCAAAGCAAAGAAAACCAGGGAACCTGTTCAAAGAAAAACATCAAAACCTCCTCCACGTGCAAAAAGCAACACACACAAATGGCAACAAAAAATGAGTGAAAAACACAGAATATAAAACACAAAATCACAAGAATTCAGGCATAATTCAAGCAACACACACTAAATGCTAGAGGAACTCAGCAGGCTAGGCAGCATCTGTGGAAAAAAGTACAGTTGCCGTTTCAGGCCAAAACCCTTCATCAGGACTGGAGAAAAAGATGTGGAGTCAGAGTAAGAAGGTGGGGGGAGGGGAGGAAGAACCTCAGGGTGATAGGTGAAAGGGGGTGGGGTGAAGTAAAGAGCTGGGAAGTTGATTGGTGAAAGAGATAAAGGGCCAGAGAAGGAGGAATCTGCTAGAAGAGGACAGAAGGCCGTGGAAGAAAGAAAAGGGGGAGGAACACCAGAGGGAGGTGATGGGCAGAGAAAGAGATAAGGTGAGAGAGGGAAATGGGAATGGGGAATGGGGAAGGTGTGGGGGGGGAGTGTATTACTAGAAGTTTGAGAAATCGATGTCCATGCCATTAGGCTGGAGGCTACCCAGACAGAATATAAGGTGTTGCTCCTCCAACCCGAGTTTGACCTCCTTGCGACAGTAGAGAAGGCCCTGGACTGACATGTTGGAATGGGAATGGGAAGTGGAATTAAAATGGCAGGCTACTGGGAGATCCCGCTTTTTCTGGCAGACGGACTGTAGATGCTCCGCAAAGTGGTTTCCCAATAAGCATCAGGTATCACCAATATACAAGAGGCCACACCAGGAGACCAACTACAGTAGATGACCCTAACAGATGTCTCCTCATCTGGAAGGACTGATTAGGGCCCAGAATGGTAGTAAGGGAGGAGGTGCAGGAGCGAATGTCATACCTGTTCCACTTGCAAGGCTAAGTTCCAAGAGGGAGATCAATGGGGAGGAACGAACAGACAATGGAGTTGTGAAGGAAGCGATCCCTGTGGAAAGTAGAAAGTTGCGGGGGGGTGGTGGAAAGATGTGCTTGGTGGTGGGATCCAGCTCGAGATGCTGGAAGCTATGGAGAATTATGTGTTGGATGAGGAGGCTGGTGGGTTAGTAGGTGAGGACAAGATGAACCCTATCCCTGATGGGGTGGCGGGAGGATGGGGTGAGGGCAGACGTGCGTGAAATTGAAGAAGTGTGGTTGAGGGCAGCATTGATGGTAGAGGAAGGGAGGCCCCCTTCTTTGAAGAAGGAGAACATCTCCTTAATTCTCGAATAAAACGCCTCATCCTGAGAACAGATGCAGCAGAGATGGAGGAATTGAGAGAATTCAGTTCATCTCAGTGTTCATTATCTGCAGGCCTCCCTGATTCAAAGTCATCCAAAATAACAACAGAAAAAGGAGCGACAAGAAACCATAAACCTATCATAACGTGGACTATAGCCAGTACATACACTGCAGACCCAGAACTTGGGCACAATCCTCCAAAAGCATTGAGAGAGAGAGGGAGAGAAAGGGAGAGGGAGGAAGAGAGAGGGGAAGAGGGAGAGGGGGGAGAGGGAGGAAGAGAGCGGGGAAGAGGGAGAGGGGGGAGAGGGGGAGAGGGGGAGGGAGGGAGAGAGAGAGAGAGAGGGAGAGAGAGAGAGAGAGAGAGAGCATTTGAATGCAGATTGAGAGACCATTCGAATGCAGATTGAGAGCCATTTGAATGCAGATTGAGATTGGGTTGATGGGGCAGTAATTTGATATTTTCTGCCCTATAGCAGTCTTTAGGGATGTTCATGGAGTTTGTTGGTTTTCTCTTGTTGGTTTTTAGTCATTTACCATTTCTGTCTCTCATGTTTGACAGTAATGGAGAGGATATAATGGGACTAGCGTGGGATTAGTGTAAATGGGTGATGGCTAGTCTGGGCTCTGTGGGCCAAATGGCCTGTTCCATTCTACACAACCCTATGACTCTATAATCAACAGGAGATCGGAAGAGTTGACACATGATTTCATGCAGTCTAAAATCAATAATGAGGATAACTGGAGCGCCAATCATGAGTTGGAGAAAGCTACAAGAGAGCAGGCAGTGCACATGTCTGGGGGCAAAGTTTAAAAGGGAAAAGCTTCGAGGGAACTTGGCTATAACCAGCGCACCTATAGTGAGTTGGAGAGCTAAGAGAGAGGAGGTGGCGCACAGATCGAAGAGTGAAGTTTAAAACGGAAAGCTTCTCAGGAACTCGGCTATAACCGGAGCACCAGTTGTGCGTTGGAGAACAGGGAGGGTTCAGCATAAAAGGGAGACACTACCTAATGGAGCGGTCATCGACTGAGTGGTCTGAGTCAGAGTGGTAGGGCTTTGGCTCAGTCGGGCTTCGGCGAGGTAAGTGGGTAAGTGGACTTTGTTTTTTCCTTGCATTTTTTGAGGAATAGAGAACATGTCTGTAAGGGTTAGTACTTTGCTGTGTGTGTTAGATGTGGGAATCCTGTGAATCTTCCAGTCTCCCAGATAGCCTCATCTGCACCAGGTGCACCAAGATGCAGCTCCGAGAGAACGTGTTAGGGATCTGGAGCTGCGGCTTGATGACCTACAGCTGATCAGGGAAAGTGAGCAGGAGATAGATAGGAGCTATAGGGAGTTAGTCACCCCGAGGCTGCAGGAGTTAGATAAACGGGTGACTGTCAGGGAAGGGAAGGGAAGAGCTCAGATAGTAGAGAGCACCCCTGTGACCATCCCACTCAGTGATCCTAATCTCGTTTTGGATGCTGTTGAGGGAGGTGACCTGACAGAGGACGACCACGGCGATTGAGTCTCTGGCACTAAACCTGGTTCTGTGGAGCAGAAGGGAGAGAAGGAAATGAGGAATGCGGTAGTCATAGGGGATCCCATAGTGATGGGAACAGACAGGAGCTTCTGTCAGCCTGATAGAGATACCCATATGGTGTGTTGCCTCCCAGGTTCCAGGGTATGGTATATCTTGGATCAGGTGCAGAGTATTCTGAACGGAAAGGGTGAACAGCCAGAAGTCTTGGTACACATTGGTACCAATGACATAGGTAGAAAAAGGGAGGAGGTTCTGAAGAGAGAATTCAGGGAGTTGGGTAGAAAGCTGGAGAGCAGGACCTCCAGGGTAGTAACCTCAGGATTGCTACCTGTGCCACATGCTATAGAGCGCAAGAATAGCCTGATCAGGCATGTTGATCCGTGGCTGTGAGACTGGTGTGAGGGGCAGGGCTTCGGACTCCTGGATCAGTGGGGCCTCTTCTGGGGGCGAAGTACAACCTGTACAAAAAGGATGGGTGACACCTGAACCCAAAGGGATCCAATATCCTAGCAGGCAGGTTTAATAGAACTGTCAAGGAGGGTTTACACTAATTTGGCAGGGCGATGGGATCCGGAGTGATAGGGTTGAGGAAGGGGGAAACAGAAATAAATCAAAGATAGCGTGCAAAATAGATGATAGAAAGGACAGGCAGGAGATGAGGCATAATCATGGCCAGTGGGATGATTTACAGAGCAATATAGGTGTGGTGTAGTTAAAACAGAAAGCAACAAATATTGGATTGAAAGTGTTATATTTAAATGCACGTAGCATAGGAAATAAAATGGACGATCTTGAAATTCAGCTACAGATTGGCAAGTATGACGTTGTGGCCATCTCTGAAATTTGGCTAAGGGATGGCTGCCATTGGCAGCTGAACGTCCAAGGATATATGGCGTATCGGAAAGATGGGTTAGTAGGCAGAGGGGGTGGTGTGGCTCTGTGTATAAGAAATAATATTAAATCATTAGAAAGAGATGATATAGGATTGGAAGGTGTAGAGTCCCTATGGGTTGAGTTAAGAAATGGCAAGGGTAAAAGGAACCTAATGGCAATTGTATACAGGCCTCCAAACAGCAGCCGGGATGTGGATTACAAATTACAGCAGGAGATAGAAAGGATGTGTCAGAAGGGCAATGTCATGATAATCGTTGGGGATTTTAAAATGAAAGTAGATTGGGAAAACTAGGCCAGTACTGGACCTCAAGAGACAGAATTTTTAGGAAGTCTAAGGAACGGCTTTTTAGAACAGCTTGTTGTTGAGTCCACTAGGCTGTGCTCGATTGGAAGCTGTGCAATGATCCAGAGGTGACAAGAGAGCTTAAGGTTAAGGAACCCCTAGGGAACAGTGATCATAATATGATCGAGTTCACTTTGAAAGTTGAGAAAGAGAAACTAAATTCCAATGTGTCAGTATTTCAGTGGAATAAAGGAAATTACAATGGCATGAGAGAGGAACTGGCCAAAGTTGACTGGAAAGGGACACTAGCAGGAAGGACAGCAGTGCAGCAATGGTGGGAGTTTCTGTGAAAAATGAGGGAAGTGCAAGACAGATATGTTTCAATTAACAAGAAATTTTTGAATGGAAGAAGTACACTCCCGTGGCTGACAAGTGAAGTCAGAGCCGAAGTAAAAGCAAAGAGAGGGCATACAAGGAAGCCAAAGCTAGTGGGAAGATAAAGGATTAGGAAGCTTTTAAAAACTTGCAGAAGGAAACCAACAAAGTCATTAGGAAGGAAAAGATAAATTATGAAAGGAAGCTGGCAACTAATATCAAAGAAGATATTAAAAGCTTTTTAAATATTTAAAGGGCAAAAGAGAGTTGAGGATAGATATAGGACCAATATAAAATGACGCTGAAGATATTGTAATGAGACACAGAGATGGCAGAGGAACTGAATGCGTATTTTGCATCAGTCTTCACAGCGGAAGACATTTGCATTTGCAGTATACCGGATATTCAAGAGTGTCAGGGAAGTGAAGTACATGCAGGGAAAATTATGACTGAAAAGGTGCTCAGGAAGCTTAATGGTCTGAGGGTGGATAAATCTCCTGGATCTGATGAAATGCACCCCCGGGTTATGAAGCAAGTAGCTGGAGAGATCGCGGAGGCATTAACAATGATCTTTCAAGAATCGATAGATTCTGGCATTGTACTGGATGACTGGAAAATTGCAAATGTTACTCTGCTATTTAAGAAGGGTGGGAGGCAGCAGAAAAGAAATTATAGATCTGTTAGCCTGATATCAGTGGTTGGGAGTTGTTGGAATTGATTGTTAAGGATGAGATTACGGAATACCTGAAGGCACATGCCAAGATAGGCTAAAGCCAGCATGGCTTCCTGAAAGGAAAATCCTACCTGACTAATCTACTGCAATTTTTTGAGGAAATTACAAGCAGGGTAGACGAAGGAGATGCAGTAGATGTGGTGTACTTGGATTTTCAGAAGGCCTTTGACAAGGTGCCACACATGAGGCTGCTGAGCAAGATAAGAGCCCATGGAATTACAGGAAAGTTACTAGCGTGGGTGAAGCATTGGCAGAGAACAGAGAGTGGAAATAAAGGGATCCTATTCTGGCTGGCTGCCAGTTACCAGTGAAGTTCCACAGTGGTTGATGTTGGGACCGCTGCTTTTTATGAAGTACGTCAATGATTTGGAGTTTGGGATTAATGGATTTGTGGCTAAATTTGCCGATGATACAGAGATAGGTGGAAGAGTGGGTAGTGTTGAGGAAACAGAGAGCCTGCAGAGAGACTCAAGATAGTTTAGGGCTATGGGCAAAGAAGTGGCAAATGAAATACAATGTTGGAAAGTGTATAGTCATGCACTTTGGTGGAACTAAAAAACGGGCAGATTATTATTTAGATAGGGAGAGAATGCAAAATGCAGAGATGCAAAGGGACTTGGGAGTCCTTGTGCAGGATACCCTAAAGGTTAACCTTCAGGTTGAGTTGGTGATGAAGAAGGCAAATGCAATGTTGGCATTCATTTCTAGAGGTATAAAATATAAGAGCAGGGATGTGATGCTGAGGCTCTATAAGGCACTCATGAGACCACACTTGGAGTATTATGTGCAGTTTTGGGCTCCTTATTTTAGAAAGGATATACTGACATTGGAGAGGGTTCAGAAAAGATTCACCAGAATGATTCCAGGAATGAAAGGGTTACTGTATGAGAAACGTCTGGCAGCTCTTGGGCTGTATTCCCTGGAGTTCAGGAGAATGAGGGGGGATCTCATAGAAACATTCCGAATGTTAAAATGCCTGAACAGATTAGATATGGCAAAGTTATTTCCCATGGTAGGGGAGTCTAGGACAAGAGGGCACGACTTCAGGATTGAAGGACGTTCATTTAGAACAGAGATGCGGAGAAATTACTTTAGTCAGAGGATGGTAAATCTGTGGAATTTGTTGCCACGAGTGGCTGTGGAGGCCAAGTCATTGGGTGCATTTAAGGCAGAGATAGATAGGTTCTTGATTAGCCAGGGCATCTAAGGGTATGGGGAGAAGGCAGGGAAGTGAGGATGATGGGAAGAATTGGATCAGCCCATGATTGAATGGCGGAGCAGACTTGATGGGCCAAATGGCCGACTTCTGCTCCTATATCTTATTGGTTTATGGTCTTATGATTTCCTTCCTTCCAACTGTAAACCTCAAAGCTGTTGTTTTGCGCTTTGCTGCTTGGTGAGAACAACCCACCCAGCGATGGATGAACCTGGATCATTACGTGAAAGAAAATAACAGTCCTGGTGTTGTGTCACAAGCCTGTGTAGCAGACCTCCTGCTTTATGAAAAGAACTTCCAACGTTGACAGGGTTGGGCATAATGCTTGTATTGAATGTGACAAAGATATCATTAGGTTTTATTCTTTTGGAAATTTGTCAAAGGTATTTGAACAACTGAGTTTTACAGAACATTAGAAGAAGGAGCATCTTTGCTGTGGGTGGTTGGATGACAGATTTCCTTCACTGAAGATTTTGAAGATTAGCTTTATTTGTCATATGTGCATCAAAATATGCAATGGAATGTGTCATTTGTGTCCAATCAAATCAGTGAGGATTATTCTGGGCAGCTCACAAAATATTCAGATACCATTTATACAACGCACAGGACTTAGATGTGCATGAAACTTGGGCGGTTGAGAACAAAGGGAGAATCAAATATACCAAGGGCTGAATGAGAGAAAAAGAGCTTCCAGAGTATCTGTGGAATTCTCTGCCCAATGAAGTAGTGGAGGTTACCTCAGTAAATATATTTAAGACAAAGTTGGATAGATTTTTGCACAGTAGGGGAATTAATGTATGGGAAAAGGCAGGCAGATGGAGATGAGCCCATGGCCAGATTAGCTATGATCTTATTGAATGGCAGAGCAGGCTTGACAGGCCAGATGGCCTACCCCAGCTCCTATTTCTTATGTTCATTTGTTCTTAGAACACAGAACATAGAAATTTACAGCACCTTACAGGCCCTTCGGCCCACAATGTTGTGCCGACCATGTAACCTACTCAAGAAGCTGTATAGAATTTCCCTAGTGCATAACCCTCTATTTTTCTCAGCTCCATGTACCTATCTAAGAGGCTCTTAAAAGACCTTATTGTATCCACTTCCACCACTACCATCAGCAGTGCATTCCACGCACCCACTACTCCCTGTGTGAAAAACTTACCCCTGATATCCTCTTGGTACCTATTTCCAAGCACCTTAAAACTATGCCCCCTCGTGTTAGCCTTTTCAGCTCTGGGAAAGAGCCTCTGGCCATCCACATGATCAATGCCCCTCATCATCTTATACACCTCTATCAGGTAACCTCTCATCCTCCATCACTGCAAGGAGAAAAGGCCAAGTTCACTCAACCTATTCTCTTAAGACATGCTCCCCAATCCAGGCAACATCCTTTTAAATCTCCTCTGTACTTTCTCTATGGTTTCCACATCCTTCCTGTAGTTGGGTGCCCAGAACTGAACACAATACTTCAAGTGGGATCTGACCAAGGTTTTGTATAGCTGTAACATTACCTCAAGGCTCTTGAACTCAATCCGATGGCTGATGAATGCCAACACACCAAATGCCTTCTTAACAACATTGTCAACCTGCGCAGCAGCTTTAAGTGTCCTATCGACACAAACCCCAAGATCTCTCAGATCCTCCACACTGCCAAGAGTCTTTCCATTTATATTATATTCTGTCTTCAATCTGGACCTACCAAAATGAATCACTTCACACTTATCTGGGTTAAAGTCCATCTGCCACTTCTCACCCAGTTCTGCATCCCATCAATGTCTTACTGTAACCTCTGACAACTCTCCAGACTAACCACTATACCCCTAACCTTGAGTAATCAGAAAACTTACTAACCCACCTTTCTACTTCTTCATCCAGGTCATTTATAAAAATCACAAAGAGGAGGGGTCCCAGAACAGATCCCAGAGGCACACCACTGGTCACTGCCCTCCATGCAGAATACGAACCATCTACAATCACCCTTTGCCTTCTGTGGGCAAGCCAATTCTGGATCCAAAAAGCAAGGTCTCCTTGGATCCCATGCCTCCTTACTTTCTGAAGGAGCCTTGCCTGGGGAACCTTATCAAATGCCTTACCAAAATCTATTGTTACGTACCCCGTAACTGGGTTGCCAAACCAGCAGAAATGGATCACTCAGTTGGAGTCTGGAGTACTAGAACTCAGAAAGTTTTATTAAAGAAACAAGCAACACAGTAATCGAAAGGATAATAAATGCAACAGTTCAACAATGATAACCACACATGTGCACAGAATTAAGATAACAGCATCAATCAAGCTCTATCGTTGTCTAGGGGTAAATGACCAAATTTCAAAGTGACTCAAAGTTCAGTCCAGTTTGGTAGTTCAGTTCGCAGTAATCGTTGCCATGGCGATGGACAACGTGCGGGGAGAGAGAGAGAGAACAGGAACAACTATTCATACACGGCTTCACTCACAGACCTGCGAGATGGCTCACAAGCAGCTTTTGGGCGGGTCCTTGGCAATGTCACCTGAGGTCACCGACTGTGACCCCCTCCTCCAGATGCGGTCGATCCTCTGCAGTGAACCCGGCACCCAGGCAAGGGCGGACACACACCGGGTTCCCGCTGATTGTACCTTTCCACCCTGGCGTTGTCTGATACTTCTCACCCACTCGTGAGAGGCGCACCGCTTCCAGGGTCTCGTTACCTCGGGTGTCGTGTGTGTCTGCCTTAGCGAACCTGTCCCTTTTTATCCCCCTGCTGGGGTATCGCCTGTCCATCACTTCAAACAGTTCAGGGTTCAAAAGGGGGAGCCGCTCCAGACAGCTCTCTCTCTCCCACGTCCCTTCATTACACATCTCCAGACGCTGCTCCATTGTTCCTTATCTCTCCTTCCCCTGAGGGCAGGTGGCAGACCACTTGCTGATGTCGCTGATGCTAACCTAGGCCAGCAAACATCTTAATTTTATGTGTATTCTCGTCACACTATATACACTACATCCACTGGTCTACCTTTATCAATGTGTTTTGTTCATCAATGTGTTCTTATGTAACATTGGTTAGTGATGGCAAGAGTAATCTGGAGATGGATAGAATAGAAACATAATTATTTTGTAACAAATGACTTTCATCTTGCTATTGTTTGCATGATGGAATTTGAAGCTGACAAGGCGACTGTGCATTCTAAGTTAAGAATAATCTTTGTTGACCTCCCAAAAGCATGCATTGCTCCAAACTACTCGAGTAACCTTTACTTCACATGGTTCTGCAATTTGCTGGAATGTCCCATATCAAAGACACCAAAAGCAAAACCCTGATCTAACTATATTATCTGACCTATCATCTTGTGCAGAAAGTCATCTTAATTACATTTGAAGTTAGCCCAAAATTACCCAGTTATTACAGGGTTTCACTTCTTCATCTGATGTTCCTCTGTAATTTTAGAAAACTATCTACTGAAAAGAGTGCAAAAGCCATTTTTCCAGGCTCTCTTTTTTGCTGAGTTGGTGCCAGACACTCACAAGAACCTACATGGAAATTATAATTCTAAATTCCTAAATCATCTCTCATCACAGGAGCGAGAATAATGGAAAATAATATTTTAGAATTCACAGAAAAATAGAAAATAACATCAGAGTGAGATAATTTATCTTTTTGAGGCTGCTCTGACGTTTAATGTGATCGTGGTTGATAGTCGATCTTAGCATCATATTCCTGCTCTTCCGCTCCTCCTTTTGTATTCCAAAATGCATTTCTCTTTCTAAAGGCCCCTGTGATACCATATTCTACTGGTTCACTACTTTTGAAGGTACAGTAAATAATTACCCCTTCAACAGTCTGAAATCTCTTGTACTGCACCTGAAATGTGACCTTTTGTTGTAGACTTCCCATCTAAGGGAAACATCTTCTGTCAAGCCCAGTCAGCCCAGAAAGGGGCCAGTAACATGATGAAAGATACCACCCACCCTGCTCATGGACAGTTTGTCCCACTCCTATCAGAGAGGTTATTTAGGATCCATTCAAGAGTCAATATACTCAGAAATAGTTACTTTCCCCAAACAGTAAGGCTGATTAACACCTCCAACCACTAACCCACCACCATAACTTTATCATTTCCTGTCAGTCATCTTATGTACAGACACTCCTATCCCCAGCACAACTTTATAGACATACAATCAATCTATGTACAATATAGAAACTATCTTATATATTTATATTTATTGAGTTCTTATCTCATTGTGGGTTTTTTTTGTGCTGTGTCTGAACCATAGTTACAATTATTTCATTCTGCTTTGTACTTGTGTACTGGAAATGACATTAAACAATTTATAATCTTGAAACTGTGGGTACTTTTACTTGTTCCTTAAATAAAGGTCCATATCATGTTCCATCACTGCCATCTTTCTTCACCTAACTAAACTTGTTCTCACAGTAAACCAACCTTTCTCTTGATTCCAAAGTTTTATAAAAAGGGCGGTTTTGAGAACCCACATGTATCTAGTCTATGCTTATCTTGTTGTGGGGTGCTTAGTCAATCTGATTTCAGTCCTCTTCATCATCGTCGTTTTGTTTGGTACATCTCAGGCTGTGTCACTTTTTCACAGAATGAGGAAGGTTCATCAGCTTTGATGCCAATTTCAAACATGATCTCATTTTCACATCATCTGTATCTGTCTTTAGCCATCATTTTCTTGTTATCTTCAGTACCTGTTTCTATATCAAAGGACAGGCTAGTCATTGATATTCAGTGTAAGCTCCATAGACTCCCATAATCACCCTCCCAACTGATTACTGTAAGGATGTAATTCTGTTCTCCCTGTTGCTCAGTCTGCATCACATTTGTCTTGACAATGAGCCACCATGCAGGGTCTCACATACTTGCTAGGTGAAGCAGTGACTTATTTCTACTTCAGCCAGTTTGGTATACTGCACACAGTACTCATTTGTGGACTCATACCGATGCTTGCAGTGATACTCTGAGGAAATGGACCCTGGACTGGGACTAGTTTAACTATCTCGCATGGTTACGATAATGGAAATATCAATATATCCCATCTAGTAACTTATGCAACAAAAAGACCACATCTCTGGGGAGAGAAACAGAGCTAATGTTTCAGATTGGAGACCCTTCGTGACTCCCAGTTTGAAACATTGACTCTACTTCTATTCCAACAGATGCTGACTGACCTGATGAGTGTTTCTCGCATTCTCAATTTTTGTTTCAGATTCCCAGCATCCGCAGTTTTCTTTTTTGATTATCAACAGCTGCACTTCTATATTTGCACTGTGCTTACACTCACACCTTTCATAACTGTGCACATTTTCACCTATTCTAACTATGTAGCCAAAATAGACATATACTGCAATATATTCGCCAGTACCCTTCCCACTCCATAAATGAAAGGTGTGAAGAAGTGCAACTGTGGATATTCCAAGAAAGCTGCTGGGAAACTCCTTAAGTTTATGTCTTGTTGGTGTTGCATTGCTGTGGACATGATTCATTTGTTTGTGAATGCATTATGTTATGAATGATATAATTAATTTGTTGAGTAAAATCAATTACTAAACCCTAGAAGGACCATATGGTTGGCATGTTGCATGATGCCGTGTCTCTTGTGTAATTTACATAATTGCACTTGGCACTCAGTTTGGCCACAAATAGGAAGACCCATGGAGTAACTGGAGTACAGTCATGGGATATGACCCACTGACTGAGTGTCCGTTCCAAGCTATTAACTTTATACGCTGGCCAGGAAAATATTCAGCAATATATAATGCAGAGAAGGCCCTTCCGGCCCTTTGAGCCAAGCTGCCCAGGAATCCGCCAGTTTCATCCTAGCCTAATCACGAGACAATTTACAATGACCAATTAATCTACTAACTGAAATGTCTTTGGACTGTGGGAGGAAACTGAAGCACCCGGAGGAAACCCAAGTGGTCATGGGGAGAATGTACAAACTCCTGACAGGCAGTGGCGGGTCATGAGCCAAATCTCGGCAAACCATTCTAGCAGGAAGGCAGAAGGGCCTGTATCCTTGATTGTACTCTATCTGAGGCTCACAAGTGAGGCACCCCACACACAGGAGGAGGAAGTCTGCATCTGCATTAATTAACTAATTAAACAGGACCAACCTTTATCTATAGTGGAGGGTTCTATCAACTGTTCACTCACTCCCATTCACAGCCAATATAATTTGAAACCCTTGATCATGCTCACAACCTACACAACTGCTATTTTTGTTAAGAGTCATACAACACAGAAAGAGGCCCTTCAGCACTCCAGGTCTATGCTGAACACTAAATTATACTAAACCTACATTAATCCCATTTCATTTCCCCCTCATTTCCATCAACTCATACAAATGGAGGGTGCAATAGTTCGGTCTAAAACCAGTGTATTATGCTTAAACAATGGAGGCTACAATGGGATGAGGGAGGATTTGGCTGGTGTAGACTGGGAACACAGACTATATGGTGGGACGGTTGAGGAACAGTGGAAGACTTTCAAAGAGATTTTTCACGGTGTATAAAACTCTGGTTAGGCCACACTTGGAGTACTGTGTCCAGTTCTGGTTGCCTCACTATAGGAAGGATGTGGAAGCATTGGAAAAGGTACAGAGGAGATTTACCAGGATGCTGCCTGGTTTAGAGAGTATGCATTATGATCAGAGATTAAGGGAGTTAGGGCTTTACTCTTTGGAGAGAAGGAGGATGAGAGGAGACATGATAGAGGTGTACAAGATAATAAGGGGAATAAATAGAGTGGATAGCCAGCGCCTCTTCTGCAGGGCACCACTGCTCAATATAAGAGGACATGGCTTTAAGGTATGGGGTGGGAAGTTCAAAGGGGATATTAGAGGAAGGATTTTCACTCAGAGAGTGGTTGGTGTGTGGAATGCACTGCCTGAGTCAGTGGTGGAGGCAGATACACTAGTGAAGTTTAAGAGACTACTAGACAGGTATATGGAGGAATTTAAGGTGGGGGCTCATAAGGGAGGCAGGGTTTGAGGGTCGGCACAACATTGTGGGCCAAAGGGCCTGTACTGTGCTGTACTGTTCTATGTTCAACAAAAGTATATTCCAGTTAAAAGCAAGGACAGTAAGGGTGGGGACAGCCAACTTTGGATGACTAGGGAAATAAAGGAAGGCATCAAACTAAAACCTCATGTGTACAAAGTTGTCAAGAGTAGTGGGAAACTGGAAGATTGGGAAAACAATATAAAACAACAAAGAACCACTAACAAAAGGGAAGATAGATTATGAGAATAAACTAGCACAAAATATAAAAACAGTTAGTAAAAGTTTTTATAATTATATAAAGTGGAAAAGTGAAATGTAAATGTAGATCCCTTGGAGGATGAGAAGGGGGAGTTGATATTGGTAATGAGGAAATGGCCGCGGCTTTGAATGACTATTTTGTGTCAGTCTTCACAGTGGAGACTAACATGACAAAGAGAGATGTTATGGTTGCGATGGGAGGTGAGGACCTTGATGCAATAGCTATCACTAAAGAGTTAGTGCTGAGCAAACCTGTGAGCTTGAAGATAGATAAGTCTCCTGGTCCTGATGGAATCCATCCCAGGGTACTGAACGAGCTTTGATGATAATTTGCCATAATTTCCTGGAGTCTGAGCAGGTCCCAGTGGATTGGAAGATGGCAAATGTCAAGCTTGAAGCTATCATTAAAGAAGAAATAGTGAGGCAATTCTGGAAAGAAATGGAGCTATGAGGCAGACACAGCACGGATTCAGCAAAAGCAGGTCCTGTTTGACAAACTTACTAGAATTCTTTGAGGATATAATGAGCATAGTGGATTGAAGGGAACAGAATGACATTATTTACTTCATGAAGGTGTTTGATAAGGTGCCACAAAAAAGACTTATCCATAAGATAAGGATGCATAGAGCTGGGGGTGATGTATTAGCATGGATGGAGGATTAGTTAACTAATAGAAAGCAGAAAGATGGGATACATGTGTGTCACTCTGGTTGATAATTAGTGATGAGCAGTGTGCCGCAGGGGTTAGTGCTGGCTCCGCAATGGTTCGCAATATATATTAATGATCTGGAATAGGGGACAGAGTGTAGTGTATCTAAGTTTGTTAAATTGAGTGGAAAAACAAATTGTGCAGAAGATACGGAGAGTCTGCAGAGAGATATAGATAGGTTAAGTGAATGGGCAAGGGTCTGGCAGATGGAGTACAATGTTGGCAAGTGTGAGGTCATCCACTTTGGATGGAAAAACGGAAGATCAGATTATTATTTAAAATAGTAAAAAATTGCAACATGCTGTCGTGCAGAGGTACTTGGGAGTGCTTGTGCATGAATTACAGAAGGTTGGTTTTCAGGTGCAAACGGCTATCAAGCAGGCAAATGGAATGTTATCTTTCATTGCTAGAGGGATTGAACTTAAGAGTAGGGAGGTTATGCTGCAAATGTACATGGTACCGGTGAGGCCATACCTGGAGTACTGTGTGCAGTTCTAGTCTCCTTACTTGAGGAAGCAACTGGCTGTGAAAGCGTGCAGAAGAGGTTCACTGGGTTGATTCCAGAGATGAGGGGGTTAGACAATGAGGACGAATTGAGTTGCCTGGGGCTATACTCGCTGGAGTTCAGAAGAATGAGAGGAGATCTTATAGAAACATATAAAACTATGGAAGAGCTAGATAAGATAGAGGCAGGAAAGTTCTTTCCACTGGAGGTGAGACTAGAACTAGGGGGACATAGCCTCGGGATTTGGGGGAGTTCATTTAGGAAGGAGATGAGGAGGAACTGCTTTTCCCAGAGAGTGGTGAATCTGTGGAATTCTCTGCCCAATGAAGCAGCGGAGGCAAAGGCGGAGGTAGAGACGAACCCACGGCCAGATCAGCCATGATCTTATTGAATGGTGGAGCAGGCTCAATGGGCCAGATGGCCTACTCCTGCTCCTATTTCTTATGTTCTTATGTTCTAACCACCTCCAGGTTCAACTCTCAACCTCACCTACACATTGGCCGTTTACTGGTGTCTATTAACCTACCAACCTGATATCTTTGGGATGTGGGGGTAACTGGAGCTTTATGTGGTCATAAGGAGAAGGTGCAAACTCCACAAAGACAACACCAGAGGTCAGGATTATACTTGGGTCACTGGAGCGCTGAGGCACAACTCTACCATTTGTACCACTGTGCTCCTCGCTTAAACACTTACCAGAAAAAAAGTGATTAACATGGATTCTATTCACTAAAGTGTGATTTTGATTCATCTGAATGCCCCAATATACCTGAATGATGGTGGATGATTTATTGGCTGTAATAGGAGCACCAAAAGACATGAGCTGAGAAACATGATTTTTGACAAGGTCCCACACAGGAGATTAGTGTGCAAACTTAAAGCACACGGTATTGGGGGTATGGAATTGATGTGGATAGAGAATTGGTTGGCAGACAGGAAGCAAAGAGTGGGAATAAACTGGACCTTTTCAGAATGGCCAGCAGTGACTAGTGGGGTACCGCAAGGCTCAGTGCTGGTACCCCAGTTGTTTACAATATATATTAATGACTTAGATGAGGGAATTAAATGCAGCATCTCCAAGTTTGCAGATGACACGAAGCTGGACGGCAGTGTTAGCTGTGAGGAGGATGCTAAGAGGATGCAGGGTGACTTGGATAGATTAGGTGAGTGGGCAAATTCATGGCAGATGCAATTTAATGTGGATAAATGTGAGGTTATCCACTTTGGTGGCAAAAACAGGAAAACAGATTATTATCTGAATGATGGCCGATTAGGAAAAGGGGAGGTGCAATGAGATCTGGGTGTCATTATACACCAGTCATTAAAAGTGGGCATGCAGGTACAGCAGGCGGTGAAAAAGGCGAATGGTATGCTGGCATTCATAGCAAGAGTATTCGAGTACAGGAACAGGGAGGTACTACTGCAGTTGTACAAGGCCTTGGTGAGACCACATCTGGAGTATTGTGTGCAGTTTTGGTCCCCTAATCTGAGGAAAGACATCCTTGCCATAGAGGGAGTACAAAGAAGGTTCACCAGATTGATTCCTGGGATGGCAGGACTTTCATATGATGAAAGACTGGATCGACTAGGCTTATACTCGTTGGAATTTAGAAGATTGAGGGGGGATCTGATTGAAACGTATAAAATCCTAAAGGGATTGGACAGACTAGATGCAGGAAGATTGTTCCCGATGTTGGGGAAGTCCAGAACGAGGGGTCACAATTTGAGGATAAAGGGGAAGCCTTTTAGGACCGAGATTAGGAAAAACTTCTTCACAGAGAGAGTGGTGAATCTATGGAATTCTCTGCCACAGGAAACAGTTGAGGCCAGTTCATTGGCTATATTTAAGAGGGAGTTAGATATGGCCCTTGTGGGGCTAAAGGGATCAGGGGATATGGAGGGAAGGCTGGTACAGGGTTCTGAGTTGGATGATCAGCCATGATCATACTGAATGGCGGTGCGGGCTCGAAGGGCCAAATGGCCTACTCCTGCACCTATTTTCTATGTTTCTATGATCACTGGCTGGTTAGATTAAATATTAATCAAAGGAAGTGTTATACTTATGGGCTGTTGGAACATGGTGGTTTGAAGTGATTGAGGAACTGGACAGAAGTTAATGAAAAACTGTGATGAGCCAGAGTAAGGCAACAGAATCGCTATAAATGCGAAAACAAGGTGATTTTTATGAAAGTCAGTGACTGAGGACAATTAGCAAACTGCTCAAAATCATTAGATAAAGTGAGTTAAATAGGAAGTGATGATAAATCCAGCTGTTCAAATAAAAGTGGGTTTAAGAATGTAACCCGGAATCAATACAATATTTTAGACTACAGAATATAATGACTACATTACATGTCTAAGCATTCCTGCAGAGTAAGCCACAAAGTTTTCCCTAAATTCACTAGCTGTATGTATAGATGGTAATCTCTGGATATTCATTTGGGGTTATTAATCTATATAAATGATACAAAACTATTGTTCCATCAAAGCATATTTACAGCACAGGCAAAATTGCTCTACAAGTATAAAGCACGCTGGCTTCAATTAATGAGAAAGGCCATATTCAGACAGTCCAGTCCTGCCTTGGCATTCACTAAAGGGGCTGCCTATAAATCCAAGTGATTATTCAACAAGGGGGGTGCTGTTGTAGTGTGGCGGACTGACCTCTACCTTGCTGAAGCCAAGTGGCTAATTGCTGAGGAGACATCAACTGGCTCAACTTTAGCACTCCTCTCTCCTCCTCTCTGAACACGCTGCCTTCCTCTCTCTCTGCACCAAACCCAATCTTGCCATCGAGCCCACAGACAAACCCATCACCGATTGTAATATGGTGGACTGACCTCTACCTTGCCGAGGCTAGGAGGCAATTTTCAAACATCTCCTCATACCTACCCCTTGAAGAGGATCACACTCCAGACCATCAGAAAAAGGTCTGACAACAGCACTGACCTCATCAGTTCTGGAGAACTCCTATCCACTGCCACCAAAATCATAATTCCTTTACCCTGTAATTTCTCCTTCCACTCCTCCCATTTTCTCTGGACTTAAGGGGCAGCCATGGGTGCCTGCATGGGCCACTGGTATATCTGCCTATGTGTTTACTACGTAGAATAGTCTATATTCCAAACCTTCCCCACTAATGCTTCCCAGCTCTTCCTCTGCTACATTGACAACTGCATTAGTGCTGCTTCATGCACCCATGCTGAGTTTGTTCATTTCATCAACTTTGCCTCCAATATTGACCCTGCCCTTAATTCATTTGGTCTATTTCTGACTCTCCCCTCCCCTTTCTTGAAATCTGTCTCCATCTCTGGTTACAAACTGTCGACCAACATCTTTTATAAACCCCCTCAAATCCCACGTGCATTTTGACTATAGCTCTTCCCACACTGCATCCTGTAAATATGCTTTTCCCTTTTCTCAGTTCCTTTGTCTTCACTGCATCTGTTCCCAGGATGAGGCTTTTTCTTCCCAGGACATCAGAGATGTCCTCCTTCTTCAATGAACAGGGTTTCCCTTCCTCCACCTTTGATGCTGCACTTATCTGCATCTCCTCCATTTCCCAGGCATCCACGCTCACCCCATCTTCCCACCTCAACAGTGATGAAGTTCCCCTTGTCCTTACTACCGCCCCATGAGCCTCAGCATCCAACACGTCATTCTCCGTAACATCCTCCATCTCCATAGGGATCCTACCACCTCCCCTCACCCCACTCCACACGGATCACTTCCTCCCCACTATTCTCCCTCCTGGAATTTATCCCTGCAAGCAGCCAAAGTGATACACCTGCCTTTTCACCGCCTCCCTCACCTCTACTCAGGGCCCCAAACAGTACTTTCAGGTGAAGCAAGATTTCACCTGTGAACCTGCTGAAGTTGTCTATTGTATCTGGTGCTCCTGATGCGGCCTCCTGAACATTGGTGAGACCTGTCATAAACTGTTTCATCGACCGTCTCTGCTCCATCCACCAAAAACGGAACTTTCTGATGGCCCAAGATACTAAGTCCCATTCCCATTCCTGTTCCGACATGTCTGTCCATGGTCTCAACTTGTGCCACAGTGAGGCCACTCTCAAAGTGGAGGAGTAGCTCCTTATATTATGTCTGGGTAGCCTCCAACCTGATGGCAAAAATATTGATTTCTCCTTCTGATACAAAAAATGCCTCTCTCTCCCCTCTTCTTCTATTCCCCATTTTGGCCTCTTAACTCTTCTTACCTTCCTATAACCTCTCCCTGGGTCCTGTCCTCCTTCCCTTTATCCTACGGCCCACTCGCATCTCCTATCAGATTCCTTCATCTCCAGCCCTTTATCTTCCCCACCCACCTGGCTTCACCTATCACCTTCTAGCTATCCGTCTTTCCCTCCCCCCCCCACCTTTTTATTCTGGCATCTTCACCCTTCCTTTCCAGTCCTGAAGGAGGGTCTTGGCCCGAATATTCGACTGTTTATTCATTTCTATAAGTGCTGCCTGATCTGCCGAGTTCCTCTACCATTTTGTGTGTATTGCTCCAATTGATTATTATCTTCCTCCCAGTGAATTCAACCTTTCCTGCTCCTCATCTACTCTGACCCTGTCTTCTTCCATCAGATCCCTGACCCATTCAGTTACTCTCTAAGTGGAAAGTTTTTCTCACTGGTTTTCTCACTAATTTTTCTCTTCCTGCTCATCCTCTCTCCCACTGCTTGATGCTGGACTGAATATTCCTGAGCTCTAACATAATCCTTTCCTCAACCCATCGTCCTCACCCTACTCAGTGCTTTTTAACATACTAAAGCCTCTACAGTCCACTCATTACAATACTGCCTTCCCGGACACCGGCTCTCTTCTGTCCTGACCCCCAAGCCAACTTCCTCCCTGTTCTGTTCACCCACCTCCTCATTCTCTCCAACCCCGCTGACACCGTCCACAGTTCCACCGTAGCAAGATCTCTCAGACAAAAGGTATGTGTGCAAGACTTATTCCATTGTGTAGGATACTTGGATCCAATGTACAATAGATTATTGTATCTGAAGTCCTGGAGGAAAATTCCTGAACTTTATTTGCACAGACTATCTTAAAGTGCCTTTTCCTGTTAGGGACACTTTCCAAATTATTTTGCAGAGGCAAGGTAGATACCTGGAGACATAAAGCATTCAGACCATTAAATTCAGGGTGTAAGTTTCAGTCCATGTTTAGAGAGTTGTAATTAGTTGGTCAATGAGAGACAATTGACCCTAGCCGACTTGAGAAAGTGAATGAAATAAATTGGTCAGTTGTTACCTGATTATTATCCATTGTTCAGTTTTTGTCCGTTTCAGACAAAATTATTGGATGCTTTGCATCCACCCAATCAAGGAAACTTCTCTGGGATGTCATGTGATGCTCTTGTGGCTCTCCAGATGGACTTGTAGAGTACTCTTCCTTCTCTAATGTGGCTTCCACTCAACCTTTCAATCACATAAAGGAATGAATTGTCCCCACTAATACTATTTTACTGTATCTGGGTTTAACTCATCCTGGGTGATTTAGTAAGAAGTTCTTCATTTTTATATTAAGCTCTCTGCATGGTTAGAAGGGAGACGATCGTGGTGGCAGGTGTCGAAGTATAGAGTAATGCAACATGGAAACAATCCCTTTGACTCACAGAGTTCATGCCAAACAACAACTATCCATTTACGCTAATCCTACACTATTTCTATTTCCTTCTTCCCACATTTCCATTAGCATCCGCTGGGTGTTACCACCCACTTTGCAGCAACTTACGCCAGCCAATTAACCTATTGATCCATGTCTTTATGATGTGAAGGAAACCGCAGGATCACATTAAGGCAAAGAGTTAAAGACAATGTCCAGGCAAGAATAGCCAAGGGCAGTTGTAGCCAAGGGAGACCTTCGACGTGAGACCTTGCCCATTGCAGACAGATAGGCAGGTTTGACTGTGGCAATGTGTACACATGCCAGATAAGTGAGGCCTCTGTGGTGAGACTTCCCTGGAAAGGCGTTCCTAACACATAGTGTCCCTTTACACAATAAGAGGTAACAGAGGAGATGAGATAGGAATAATGGAAGGGTGTGAAATACACCCAACAACTAAGGGACAAATGCTTTACTAACTTCAAAATATCATTGGTTGTCAGCTTGAAGCTTTGATTGACTTCTAACATTTCGATAGAGAATGGTGTTTGATCTTGCAAGTGAGGACTTCAAACATATACAATATATACCAATACCTGTAAGTGGTAAGTCAATTCAGTATATAAGTAAACACAAGGAGTTCTGCAGATGCTGGAAATTCAAGCAACACACATCAAAGATGCTGGTGAACGCAGCAGGCCAGGCAGCATCTCTAGGAAGAGGTACAGTCGACGTTTCGGGCCGAGACCCTTCGTCAGGACTAACTGAAGGAAGAGTTAGTAAGAGATTTGAAAGTGGGAGGGGGAGGGGGAGATCCAAAATGATAGGAGAAGACGGGGGGTGGGATGGAGCCAAGAGCTGGACAGGTGATTGGCAAAAGGGATATGAGAGGATCATGGGACAGGAGGCCCAGGGAGAAAGAAAGGGGGGGGGAACCCCAGAGGATGGGCAAGGGGTATAGTCAGAGGGACAGAGGGAGAAAAAGGAGAGAGAGAGAAAGAATGTGTGTATGTAAATAAATAATGGATGGGGTACGAGGGGGAGGTGGGGCATTAGTGGAAGTTAGAGAAGTCAATGTTCATGCCATCAGGTTGGAGGCTACCCAGATGGAATATAAGGTGTTGTTCCTCCAACCTGAGTGTGGTTTCATCTTTACAGTAGAGGAGGCCGTGGATAGACATATCAGAATGGGAATGGGATGTGGAATTAAAATGTGTGGCCACTGGGAGATCCTGCTTTCTGTGGCGGACAGAGCGTAGATGTTCAGCAAAGCGGTCTCCCAGTCTGCGTCGGGTCTCGCCAGTATATAGTCCTGACGAAGGGTCTCGGACCAAAACGTCGACTGCACCTCTTCCAAGAGATGCTACCTGGCCTGCTGAGTTCACCAGCAACTTTGATGTGTGTCAGTATATAAGTAGCAGTTTTCTACCCTGGCTTCAAAATGGTGTTTGGGCAGGGCCAGGCCTGTGCTCCCCTTGTGCACAAGTAAAATAAAAAGAACGATTGAGTCGTGAGAGTGCATGTGTTCTGAACCCAGTTATTTTAGTCATCTGATTTTATTTTGTTTATTTTATTACTGGCGATGACAACCACACAGTCACTTGGAAAAAAAAGAAAATTCCACACAGATAGCATCAGAGGTCAGGATTGACCTAAGTCTCAGACACTGACGTGACCTATGCATAACAACCTGACATAACAATCTACATAAATCCAATATCTGCCTGCAGATCCCAGTCTATCATTTCTGACATTGCAACACTCCCTCTTCAGTGAAAGTTCAGTTTTCTTTCTTTCACAGTTGTCCTTTTGACTGGAACACCTTATAGGCATTTCTTTTCCATTCACAGAATCCACCAAAGTTTCTTCAGGTGTTTTCAATATCCTTTTTTAAAGATTTTTATTTATTGAGATACAGCATGGAATAGGCCCTCCTGGCCCTTCGAGGCACGCCACCCAGCAATTCCCGATTTAATCCCAGCCGAATCATGGGACAAGTTACAATGACCAACTAACCTACCAACTGGCATGTCTTTGGACAGTGGGAGGAAACTGGAGCACCCGGAGGAAACCCACGCAGTCAGGGGGTACAAAGTCCTTACAGGCCAGCAGCAGGAATTGCCTGTACTGAAAAGCGTTGTGCTAACCACTACACTATCCTGTTGTGTACCCAATATTCTGTTGTCTGTAAGACCACAAGAACATAAGCCATACGGTAGGAGAAGAAGAAGGCCCCTAAGCCCTTTGAGTCTGCTCTGCCATTCAGCCATGGCTGATTTTTTCAACCCTGTTTGCTCATTTTCTCTCCGTAACCCTTAAAGCTCTCACTAGTTAAGAATCTATGAATTTTTGCCTTAAGTGCTCCAAAGTCTTGGTCTCTACTGTCCTTCTTGGCAGCAGATTCCACAGATTAACCTCTGGTTGAAGGAATTCCTCCTCACCTCAGTTTTAAAGGGGATTCCCTTTATTCTGCGGCTGTATCCTCTTGAAAACTACAATTACACCCACAGCCAAGATACGACCATTAACTTCAATAGGATCTTCAGCAGCTGACACAAATTTCCTCGACCATTTTCTTCATTCAGTAAATGCTCCCTGTTATTCAATTTAACCTCCATTCAGAAGGATTTACATTTCAAACAGCTCCATTGGTTATTCAAATACGAAAGAGGAGATATACTAAAGTAATGAGCATTAAGGAATGGCAGATGATTTTGTTGTGTTTAAGTAAATAGCCCACTTCCATCGGCCTCCATTGCAATAAACATTTAATTTAATTTGGACACTTTATATTAGGACTTTCATTCCCTTCTGTGGTAACTGAGCTTGAAGTGATTATCACGATAACAGGGGCCAGGTTTTGAAATTTCCAAACCAGAGATTTGCCTGATGTCTAATCATCTGTTCATTAAAGTGATTACTTAAAATGTAATGTAGCCAATTCGGAGTTGGAGTTTATTAGGTATAATTCACATTTCTCGGGCAATTTGCCTGGGGTTGCTAAACAAAATGCAATGGCTGACCATAGACAGTTCAACATGCTTCATTTCCTTGCTCAGCTGGAACTTATTCTTAACATTAGCCCATGTGTTGGGTAAAGAGACTCCAATCATTTACTCATTTTCTACAATCATGTAAGATAACATATTTCCCTTGAGCCAATTTTTATCGATGCACCGTAGAAACCATCCTATTCAGATGCACCACAGTTTGGCATGACAACACTACTGCTCAGGACTCCAAGAAATTGCAGAGTTATAACTGCTGCACAGTCCATCATGACAACCAGCCTCCCTTCCACTGACTTTGTCTACACTTCCTGCTGCCTTTTTGGGAAAGCAGACAACATAATTAAGGACCTCACTCACCCTGGTGAGTCCACTTCCATCCAGTAAACGGTCCCAATGCTTGAGAAAGAACATATATCACCAAGTTCAAGCACAGTTTCTATCCTGTTGTTATCAGAGTTCTGCTTTAAGTGAACTAGGGGTCATCACCATGGAGGGAGGCAAGGCAGTGGGTGGGATCTCCAAGCCAGGCTGAAACGCAGAAGCATGAGGAGGGGTAGCTCCCTCTACCCAGCATCTTGTTAGCAAATGTGCAGTCACCGGAGAACAAATTGAGGACCTGAGTGTAAGGTTGCTGTATCAGAAGGAGATAAGAGATTGTTGTGTTCTATGTTTGGGTGAGACGTGGCCTTTCTTTCAGCATGTCAGGTACAATGATCAGACGCAAAGGATTCTTGATTCAAAGAATGGACCGAGCTGCTGATTTGGCAAAGGCAAAAGGTGGAGGTCTGTGTTTCATGATGAACTCTCAGTGGTGCTCCAATATGGTGGCTTTGTCAAACTTGTGTCCCACCAACCTTGAATACTTAACCGTCAAATGCTGTCTGTTCTATTTACCTAGGGAGTTCTCCTCCATAACCCTGACTGCAGTTTACCTACCACCTGCAGCCAACCGTAAACAAGTGCTTGAGATACTGAAAAATGCACACATCTCACTCAAACATAGAACACAACAATCTCTGATACAGTAATCTTCTCTCAATTTTACTCTTCAGTGACAGCTCATTTGCTAACAAGATGCTTGGTAGGGGGAGCCTCATGCCTCTGTGTTTCAGTCTGGAGGCCACAAGAAACAAGAAACAAGTCCCAAACAAAAAAGAATCCATCCTGAAGCATTTCAAATCAGACCCAGGAACTTCAATCGGCTTGTTAGAGGAGAACCCCACCCAATTACCATTAGCATATAACCTGTAGCACCAGAGGTCCCAACACACTAGACTACTGTTATACTAAGATAAGGAATGCCTGCCATTTCATGCACAGACCATAGTTCAGTAAATCTGATAACTTGGACATCCTTCTCCTACTTGCAGACAGAACCTTAAGAGCAAGGCTCCAGAGATCAGGACAACAAAAAGATGGTCATGGGAGGCAGAGGAGTGGCTACGGAAATGCTTTGAGTCGGTGGACTGGGCTGTGCTCAAGGACTCATCTGTGGTTCTGAATAAATACACCACGGTTGTCACGGGCTTTATTGAAACAGTTGTAGATGAGTGCATCCCCACAAAATCATTCACAGTCTTCCCCTATCAGAAGCTCTGGATGAACCAGGAGATCTGCAATCTGCCTAGGGCCAGATCAGAGGCATTCTGGTGACCAAGGAAGTTATAAGAGGTCCAGGTACCATCCCTGAAAAGCTATCTCACAGGTGAAGCGCTAATTTTGGATTAGACTTAAATCAAGGTTGCTCAACAGTTGTGGCAGGGCTTGAATAATATCACCTGTTATAAAGTTAAATCAAGTGACGTAGGCGACAAGAGTGCTTCATTTCCAGGTGAGCTCAATGCTTTCTATGCTCTCTTTGACCATCAAAACACAAATTACCATAGCCCCCAATGATCCTGTGATGGCAGTCTTTGAGGCCAACATGCAAGTAGCTTTCAGGCAGGTGAACCCACAAAAAGCATTTGTCCTAGATGGGGTACCTAGCCAAATACTAAAGTCTAGTGCTGATCTACAGGCTGGAGTGTTCATTGAGATCTTTAATCTCTCGCTTCAGCAGTCTGAATTACCCACCTCTGCTTCAAGCAGGCTTCAATTATACTGGTGCCTAAGAAGAACATGATAACCCTGCCTCAGTGACTATCATCCAGTAGCACTTACATCCACAGTGATGAAATGTTTGGAGAGGTTGGTGATGAAAAATATCAACCCCTACCCGAGAAGCGACTTGGTTCTGTTCTAATTTGCCTACTAGAGCAGAAGGTCCACAGCAGATGACATCTCATTGGCTCTACGCTCAACCCTGGAACATCAAAATGCTCCTTACTGACTACAGCTCAGCATTCAATGCCATCATCCCCTCAAAAGAAATCAATAAGCTCCAAGACCTTAAGCTCAATACCTCCTTGTGCAATTGGATCCTCACTTGCAAGCCCCAGTCAGCTCAGATCAGCAAAAACATCCAGGTCTTCCCTCAGCATAGGTGCACCACAAGGCTGTGTGCTTAGCCCCCTGCTCTATGTGCTTTACAGTTGTGACTGTGTGGCTAAGCATAGCTCCAATGCCTGATTCAAGTTTGCCAAAAGCACCACTATTGCAGGCTAAATCAAAGGTTGTGATGAACCAACATATAGGAGGGAGATTGAAAATTTGGCTGAGTGGTTCCACAACAACAACCTCTGACTCAATATCAGCTGATTATTGGTTTTAGGAGGAGGGAACCAGAGGCCCATGATGCAGTCCTCAATGGAGGATCGGAGGTGGGGAAGGTCAACAATTTTAAATTCCTTGGTGTTATTATTTTGGAGGACATGCGCTGGACCAAGCACACAAGTACAATTATGAATAAAACACGAGAGCTTCTTTACTTAGTAGTTTGCAAAGATTCGGCATGATATCTGACACCTTGACAAGCTTCAGGTTGGTGCAGTGTTTCATTAATTCTATTATGATTATTATTCTATTCTGGATTTATTTTGTATGCCCACAAGGAAATGAATCTCAGGGTTATATATGGTGGCATATATGTTCTTTGATAATAAATTTAGTTTAAACTTTGAACTTTGAACTTACCTTACACATTGTAAAGCAGGAGATGAACCAGGAAATGCCAAATAAAATTCAACAGTACTGGCAGCATCTGTGAAGAGAAGAACAGCTAGTGTTTCACATTGGTTTACCTTTCATAGAACTCTGCAAACAGTTCATTGACTCTGAAATATTACCTTTATTTTTCACTTCACCGATGCTACCTAACCTGCTGACTACTTCCAGCATTTTGCGGTTTGTTTCAGGTTTCGGCAATTGAATTTTGACGTACAGCAGAACTCCTTCGACTTATCTAGTAATGGGAACCGGGATTAAGAGGCTTGACTTGTTGTAATTCCCATTTTACTCGGCATTCCATTTTAGCATTTTGTTGCCACGCAAGCAATGGTCCCATGAAACGTAGGGATCAGATATCTTCAGTCCTTTGTTCCACCACATAGTGACCCTACCATAGCATTTGGTCATTGTCTGTTGGTTCTGTGCATCATCTTGGAAGCTCGTCTTCATTCTTTCCTTGTGAATCTATTGGCTATCAGTAGGTTATACTCCAGCTGGGGAAGGAGTGAAAGAAACCTGAAGCAAAGTACCGCAGATGATGAAAACCTGAAGTAAAACAGAAATTGCTGTAAGTATTGGCTGACATTTGTGGAGAGAGAAACAACTGTAGAGTTTTGGTCACCTACATACAGGATAGATACAAACAAGTTTGAAAGAGTACAGAGAAAATTTACGAGGATGTTAGGAAGACCTGAGTTTTAAGGAAAGATAGAATAGGTTAGGACTGTATTCTGTAAAACACAGAAGATTGAGAGGAGATTTGATAGAGATATACAAGATTATGTGGGCTATACTTATAGGGTTAATGCATGCAGGCTTTTTCCTCTGAGTTCATGGGTTAAGGATGAAAGGTGGTGAAAAGTTTAAAGGGAACATGAGGGGAAACTTACTTACTCCAACGATCATGAGAGTGTGGAAAAAGCTACCAGCACAAGTGGTCATGTGAGCTCAATTCTAACGTTCAAGTTTGGATGGGTACATGGATGGTAGTGGTATGGAGGGCTATGGTTCCCGTGCAGGTCGATGGGAATTGGCAATGTAGTTTTATATCTTTCTGCATGGACTACATGGGCCATTTGACCTGTTTCTGTGCTGTATTTCTCTATGACTCTGTTAACGTTAGAGATAAACTTTGGTTAATAAAACTTAATCAATCACTTGGAAGTGAAAAGAGTTCAGAGAAGATTGATGAGGCTGTTGCCAGGACTAAAAGACCTGAGTTATTGGGAGAGGTTAGCCAGGAATAGGGCACAAAATATAAAAACAAATAGCAAGTGTTTTTATAAATGTAAAAAGCGGAAGAGGGTGGCTAAAGTCAACATAGGTTCCTTGGAAGACGAGAAGGGTCTTTGATATTGAGTGATAAGGAAATGGCTGAGGTATTGAATGACTACTTTGTGTCGGCCTTCACGTTGGAGGACACATCTAATATGCCAAAAAATGATGTTATGGACAAAATAAGAGGTGAGGACCTCGATAAAATCACTGTCACTAAAGAGATAGTGATGAGCAAACTAGAGGGCCTGAAGGTAGATAAGTCCCCTGGTCCTGATGGGATGCATCCCAGGGTGCTGAAGGTATTGGCAGAGGTTATAGTAATTATTTACCAAAACTCTCTAGACTTTGGGCAGGTCCCGGCGGATTGGAAGCTAGCAAATGTCACGTCACTTTTTAAAAAAGGATGTAGGCAAAAGATGGACAACTATAGGCCAGTTAGCTTAACATCTGTAGCTGGGAAAATGCTTGAAGGTATCATTAAGGAAGAAATAGTGAAACATTTAGAAAGGAGTTGTTCCATTAGACAGACTCAGCATGGATTCAGAAAGGGCAGGTCCTGTTTGACAAACTTACTGGAGATCTTTGAGGACATAATGAATGCAGTGGATAGAGGGAAACAGGTGGATGTCGTATACTTGGATTTCCAGAAGGCGTTCGATAAGGTGCCGCACAAGAGACTTATAAATAAGATACCGATGCATGGAGTCGGAGGAAGTGCATTGGCATGGATAGTGGATTGGTTAACTGATAGAAGGCAGAGAGTTAGTATAAATGGGTGTTTCTCGGGTTGGCAGTCAGTGGTGAGTGGGGTGCCGCAGGGGTCGGTGCTGGGCCCGCAGCTGTTTACCATTTATATTGATGATTTGGAAGAGGGGACTGAGTGTAGTGTAGCAAAATTTGCTGATGACACTAAACTGAGTGGAAAAGCAAATAGCACAGAGGATGTGGAGAGTCTGCAGAGGGATATAGATAGGTTAAGTGAGTGGACCAAGGTCTGGCAGATGGAATACAACGTTGGTAAATGCGAGATCATCCACATTGGAAGGAATAATAGAAGAGCAGATTATTATTTAAATGGTGAAAGATTGCAGCATGCTGTTGTGTAGAGGGGCTTGGGAGTGTTTGTTCGTGAGTCACAAAAAGACAGGTACAACAGGTTACTAAGAAGGCAAAGGGAATGTTGTCCTTCATTGCCAGAGGGATTGAATTCAAGAGCAGGGAGGTCAAGCTGCAACTATACAGGGTACTGGTGAGGCCGAACCTGGAGTACTGTGTGCAGTTCTGGTCTCCATACTTGAGGAAGGATATACTGGCTTTGGAGGCAGTGCAGAGGAGGTTCACCAAGTTGATTCTAGAGATGAAGGGGTTAACCTATGAGGAGAGATTGAGTTGCCTGGGACTATACTCTCTGGAACTCAGAAGAATGAGAGGGGATCTTATAGAAACATACAAAATTTTGAAAGGGACAGATTGGATCGAAGTAGGAAAGTTGTTTCCATTGGTAGGTGAGACTAGAACTAGGGGACATTGCCTCAAGATTCAGGAGAGAAGATTTAGGACGGAGATGAGGAGAAACTGTTTTTCCCAGAGAGTGGTGAATCTGTGGAATTCTCTACCCAGGGAAGCAGTTGAGGCTTCTTCACTAAATATATTTAAGATACAGTTAGATAGATTTTTACATAGTAGGGGAATTAAGTGGAAAAGGCAGGTAAATGGAGCTGAGTTTATGGACAGATCAGCCATGATCTTATTGAATGGCGTGGCAGGCTCGATGGGCTGGATGGCCTACTCCTGCTCCTATTTCTTATGTTCTTATGAATGAAGGAGAATTGGGGGTGACTTCATAGAGTTTTCTAAAATCATAAACAACATCGATAAGAAGGATAACAGTTTGCTCCCCAAAGTAGGATTTTCCTCAGGGTAGGGGAGTCCAAAACTAGGGGCATAAATAAGTGGGGGAGAAGACTTATAAGGGACCTGTGGGGTAACTTTTTCACACAGATAGTGGAGCTTATACAATATGAATTAAGTTTCCAGAGGAAGTCATTAAGGTGGGTACAATAGCGTCATTTAAGAAGCACTTAGACAGCTATAAGCAAGGGTGAGTGTTAGAGGGGTATACAGCAAGCACAGGAACTTGGGACTAGCTGGACTGGCACTATAGTTGGCATTGTCTCACTGGGCTGAAGGGCCTTTATCTGTGCTGTATTGCTGTGTAATTCTACGGTGCAACTCTACTACATTTAAAATTTTTAACTAACCACAGGTCCATTATTTCCTGTGCTAGTAGGGTTTGAAATTTCCATAGGTGGACATTTACTGACATCATGTTTACAATTTTTGACTTGCCAGTTGGCAGGGATTTCACAACCAGCAGATGTAGTTTGTATTCATCCACCCCTTTGGTTCTGCTTAATACCCAGCCAATTGTTACAACCGTTCTCTGTCTCCAGTCGCAAAGGCCCACTAAGTGACACACCAGTGAGTTCACACTGGTCTCAACGCCGGCTTATTTTTTCAGTTACCCAATGCAAAAACACACTGGGAAATAGCCACTTGTGTTCTGTGTGTGAGATCGAATTCACTCAGAGTTCCACCCTGCTGAAACACCAACACGCTTATAACTGATTGGCCGGGGTGGGTTTTGAAGTTTTTGATTTTATTTGAGTGCCCAAACAAACCAGAGTGACAATGATTTGCGGAAGTCCAATTCTCTCTGGGATCCTATCAGAAATTCCAGGAATCCAGGTGTCCCCCGCTTTTCGAATGTTCACTTTACGAAACCTCACTGTTACGAAAGACCTACATTAGTTACCTGTTTTCGCTAACAGAAGGAGTTTTCACTGTTACGAAGAAAAGCAGTGTGCGATAAAAAAAAGGCAGCGCGCAAAAAAAAAGCACGTGCCCCGAGCAGCCGCTCTCCCCCGGATTCGGAACTGCATTCTCGCCAGCATTGCTTTAACACATGCCTACGAGCAGCTGTTTGCAAGATGAGTTCTAAGGTATCGGAAAAGCCTAAAAGAGCTTGTAAGGGTGTTACATTTAGCGTAAACCTAGACATAATTAAGTGTTTTGATCGTGGTGAACGAAGTAAGGACAAAGTGAGTTTGGTTTGTGGAAGTTGACGAAGATGATTTTGAAGAGGTTTTGGCATCCCATGTCCAAGAACTGATAGATGAAGAGCTGATGCAATTGGAAGAGGAAAGGATAACAATCGAAACTGAGTGAGTAATGATAAATTACGACTTTAATTTTGAAAGGGTACGTCGGTTTGGGCATATGTGCAAAGTGGTCTGAGTCCTTACGAAGAACTGTGTGATAGAAAAATGCGCAAGGCTAAGCAGTCAAGCAAGCCTTCCACATCAGCCACAGCATACGACGGACCTCGACCTTCGACATTGAGGCAGGCAGTCATGGAAGATGACACCCCAGTGTCTCACCACCCCAGCCCCTGGGCCACAGACAGATCCCAATTTGTGGAGAATGCAGTGGTAGCCGGGAGGCACACAGCACATCTTTAAGAAAAAAGCCGAAATAAACATGCTGATTAATTAGGTGCCGCCCAGCACATAGATGTCGGCCCAGATCAGAGGTATTGCAATTGGCAATCGCCTCTGATCTGGGTCGACATTTACGTGCTGGGCGGCACCTAATTAATTTGCTTGTTTGTTTCTGTTTTTTCTTAAAGATGTGCTGGATGCATCCTGGCTGCCGCTGTACCCCTGCATGCTTCGCGGATCGGTATCAGTTCGCTGCCCGGAGGATGGGGGCCACTGCACCACCCAAACTCCGACGACTCAGCCTAACACACCATCATCAGTGTGCTCTGTGCTGTCTTCCTGATTCCCATAAGTGATACTACACTGTACATACATTACTTCTACTTTATATCGGCTGTGTATTTTTACGTGTTATTTGGTATGATTTGGCAGCTTCATAGCTTAAAGGTTACTGGAGAGTGCTTGCACCGTGTTTTTGCTGAGAGCGCTTGCTTGAGATTTTCACTACGGAGAACAATTCAGGCAATGATTGTGGAAAAGTATTTCTACTTTATATAGGCTGTGTATTTATCATATCATTCCTGCTTTTACTATATGTTACTGTTATTTTAGGTTTTATGTGTTATTTGACATGATTTGGTAGGTTATTTTTTGGGTCTGCGAATGCTCACAAATTTTTCCCATATAAATTAATGGTAATTGCTTCTTCGTTTTACGACATTCCGGCTTACGAACCGTTTCATAGGAACGCTCTACCTTCGGATGGCGGGGGAAACCTGTATCTCATACTCTGCAGTGGGTTGTAAGGAAGGAAATAATGGATTTAGATAGTGTTCTTCACATTCTCAGAGTCAGAATCATGTTTAATATCACTGGCATTTTTTTTTCATTTGTACAAATGGAACCTGTTACCGCTGAACCTGAGGTGGACCAATATCCTTCTAGGCAGGTTTGCTGAGCTTTGGGGAGTGTTTAAACTAACTTGGCAAGGGTATGGGAAATGAAGAGATAGTGCTGAGTATGGGGAATTTTGTATACAAGTAAATGCAGTGTGTAGTGAGACTGGGAGAAAAGATAGGCAGGTGACAGGGCAAATTTCCAACAGTGGGATGTGTTGAAATGTAACACAGGAGCAAAATCAAAAAGGATGATGAATACAGGACTGAAGGTGTAATATTTTAATAAATGCAGTATACAGAATAAGGTAGATCTTGTAATGGAGTTAAAGATTGGCGAGTATGCTGTTATGGATATCACTGAGACATGGCTGACAGAAGATCATAGTTGGGTGCTTAACCATATAACCATATAACAATTACAGAACGGAAACAGGACATCTCAGGCCTTCTAGTCCGTGCTGAATTCATACCCTATCCTAGTCCCACCGACCTGCGCTCAGCCCATAACCCTCCATTCCTTTCCTGTCCATGTATCTATCCAATTTAACTTTAAACGACAACATTGAACCTGCCTCAACCACTTCTGCTGGAAGCTCATTCCACACAGCTACCACTCTCTGAGTAAGGAAGCCCCCCTCATGTTACCCCTAAACTTTTGTCCTTTAATTCTCAACCCACGTCCTCTTGTTTGAATCTTCCCCACTTTCAATGGAAAAAGTCTAACCACGTCAACTCTATCCATCCGCTCATAATTTTAACGTCGAGGATACGCATTGTATCGAAAGGACAGGCAGGGAGGCAGAGTGAGTGGGGTGGTTCTGTTGGTAAAAATTGAAATCAAATCCTTAGAAAGAGGTGATATGGGATCAGAAGCTGAATTGTTGTGGGTAGATTAAGAATCTGCAAGGGTAAAAAGGCCCTGATGGGAGATATATAGAGGCCTCCTAATAGTCGCTAGGGTGTGGGATATGAATTACAACAGGAGATAGAAAAGGCATGTAATATGGCAACGTTACGATAGTCATGAGGGATTTCAATATGAAGGTAGATTGGGAAAATCAGGTTAGTGTTGGATTCCCCAAGAAAGGGAATTTGTAGAATGAGATGGCTTTTTAGAGTAGCTTGTGGTTGGGCTCATCAGGAAAAGGCAATTCTGGATTGGATGTAGTGTAACGAACCAGATTTGATTAGGGGGCTTAAGGTAAAGGAATTCTTAGGAGACAGTGATCATCATTGTATTCATCCTGTAGTTTGAGAGGAAGACAATAAAGTCAAATATATCATTATTACAGTGGAGTAAATGGAATTACAGAGGCATGAGAGAGGAGCTGGCCAAAGTTGATTGAAAGGGATATTAGCAGGGATGATGGCAGAACATGGCTGGAGTTTCTTGGATTTTCTTGAAGTTTCTTGTGTGTGTTGCTCGGATTTCCAGCATCTGAAGATTCTCTCTTGTAGGTGAACTTAGTAACTATTTTCTGTCAGTCCTCACTGTGGAATACACTAGCAGTATGCAGAAATTCAAGAGTATCCAGGGTCAGAAGTGAACGTAATTGCTTTTACTAAGAAGAAAGTGCTTTGGAAGCTGATGTGTATGAAGGTAGGTAAATTATCTGGACCATATGGACTACACCCTAGGGCTCTGAAAGAGGTAAGTGAAGAGATTATGGAGGCATTGGTAGTGATCTTCCAAGAATCACTATATCTTGGAATGGTTCTGGAAGACTGGAAAATTTCAAACGTCATTCCACTCTTTAAGAAGGAAGGGAGGCAGTCAAAGGAAATTATAGGCCGGTTAGTTTAATTTCAGAGGTTAGGAAGATGGTGGAGTCCATTATTAAGGATGAGGTTTCAGGGTACTTGGAGGCACATGATAAAGTATCATGTATCTTTGAGGGGAAATGTTGAGTGACAAATCTGTTGGAATTCTTTGAGGCTATAACAGACAAAATAAGACAAAGCACTCTGGATATTGTTTACTTGAATTTTGAGAAGGCCTTTGACAAGGTGCTGCACATGACGTTGCTTAATAATTTAAGACAGAAAATTGGCTGACTGTGAGAATAAAGAGTGAGAATAAAGAGAGCCAATTCTGATTGGCCAATGTTGTTCCACAGGGGTGGCTATTGGGACTGCTTCTTTTCATACTATATGCCAACGACTTGGATGACAGAATTGATAGCTTTACTGCTAAGTTTACGGACTCTACAAAGATAGGAGGAGGAGCAGGTAGTGTTGATGAAGCTGGGAGCCTGCAGAAAGACTTATACAGATTGGGAGAATGGGTAGAAGGTGGCAGATGGAATGTAATGAAGAGAAGTGTATGGTCGTGCAATTTGGAGGAAGGACTCAAGGCATAGACTATTTGCTAATTGGGGAGAAAATTCAAAAAAATCAGAGGTGCAAAGGGACTTGGGAGTCCTTGTGCAGAACTCCCTAAAGGTTGAGTCGGTGGTAAGGAAGGCAAATATAATGTTAGCATTCGTTTCACAAGGACTAGAATATAAGAGCAGGGTTGTGATACTGAGGCTTTACAAGGTATTGATCAAAACAAACTTGCAATATTGTGAGCAGTTTTGGGCCCCTTATCTCAGAAAACATGTGCTGGCATTGGAGATAGTCTAGAAGAAGTTCACGAAAATAATTTTGGGAATTAAAGGGTATGAAAAGTGCTTGATGGCTCTGGGTCTGTACTCACTGGAATTCAGGAGAATGAAGTGGCGGGGAAGGGAATCTCATTGAAGCCTATTGAATATTGAAAGGCCTAGCTGGACTGGATGTGGAGAGGATGTTTCCTGTAGGGGAGGAGTCTAGGACCAAAGGGAACAGCCTCAGAATAGAGGGACATCCATAGCGAACAGAGGTGAGGAGGATTTTTTTTTGCTAGAGGGTAGTGAATCAGTGGAAATAATTACCACAAACAGCTATGGAAGCCAAGTCATTCAGTATATTTAAAGCGGACATTGACAGGTTCTTAGTAAGTCTGGGTGTCAAAGGTTACAGGAGGATGGGGTTGAGTGATATGATAAATCAGCCATAGTGGAATGGTGGAGCAGACTCGATGGGTGAAATGGTCTTATTCTGCTCCTATGTCTTGAACTGTATGTCATGAAATTTGATGTTTTGCCAAAGCATATAGTGCAAGATATTGAAATTACTTTAAGTTACAAATAAACAGAACAAAAGACCTACCAATGTCCCAAAAAGCCTCATATTGTAATGTGACATTTTTGAAATGTATTCAATGTTGTTAAGGATGAAAAATAGCAATAAGTCTTGTAAGTACTAATGAAATAATCATGGCAATCAGTTATAGTTGGAGTTAGTTCGAGAGGTCCTGAGTAGAAGATAAGACGAGTTTGCTTGTGTGATCTGTTGGTGATGTCAGGAAAGAATTTGTGATGAGGATGAGGGGCTATCAGAAGAAAAGTTAGGTGTGAGAATATTGCCCACTGGAGGTCTGTAGACCATGGGGGCCATTTTTCCTTAGATCTTCTCTGCAGGGGATTGGACCTAATGAACCATGTTATCTCAAACAGCAACCCCAACACATCTACTTATTTCCCCAGTAACCTTTTGCCTTCTCACCCGTCCATTAATTTGCCTTAGTTGTCTTGGCACCCTCTACACCACAGATAATTTACAGTGAACTATTAATTTACTAATTGATGGAGTTTCAGCATGGGGGAGGAAACCGGAACACCCAGAAGAAAGCCATGGGGTCACAGGGTGAAGGGGTACTTGCACAGAGCCAGTGCCCCAGGTCAGCATTGTGCCCAGGTTGTTGGAATTGTGAGGCAGCAGCACAACCTGCAGAGCCACAGTGATACCGGCAGCTCTCGCCAGAATAGTGTGTAAGACACTCTCATACATTTATAGTCATCGAGAAACAGCATCAATGCAGGCCCTTTGGCCCATCGAGTCTGCACTGACCATCCACTCCCCCATATACATTAATTCTACATTAACCCCATATTCTATTCTCTCCATATCCCAATCAACTCTCCCCTAGACTGTACCACTCACCTATGCTTTCAGGGCAACTTATAGTGGCTGATTATCCAATCAACTTGCACGTCTTTGGAGTGTTGGAGGAAAGTGGAGCACCTGAAGATCATAAGACATAGGAGCAGAATTAGGCCATTGGGCCTATTAAGGGAACTCATGGTCACAAGAAGAACATGCAAACTCCACAAGGACAGCCCGTTCGAGGTCAGGATTGGACCTGGGTCTGCTATTTATGCCACTGTAATGCCCTCCCAAGCGAAGCAGGCCTTGCAGGCATACACTCACCTCTTTTTTTCTCTGATTGTGAGCCAACTTCTCCATCAAGAGACTGAGAAGTGTGTGACCCACCATGTCTGGGAGATGTCGAGAATAAGCTGTGAGACGTGCAGGTTACATTAGTGCCCACAGTACATGGTGCAGTGGAGCGCAAGACAGCTCTGATTCACAAGTGACTGAGGTTGTTGGTAAGTGAATGATGAGGCAGGGCGAATTGAGCTATGGTGGCTTCAGTGGTGCAGAAACTATACGATTTATCCGTGCAGTACAGATATATGCAAGATCACTCTCACATTGTGGGCACATTATCCTGTGTGCAGGACATTAACCTCCAGTGCTGTCTGTTCTACCTTCCTGTGACGGGAGGGCTCCCTGGTGTGTAGGACATCTCTCCTCTCTTGTCTAATCAAGTTGTCAAGTCAAATCAAGTATTTAAGTACTGTGAGGGACAAGTACAATGAAAAGATTCCTTGCAGCAGCATCTCAGGTACGCAAGTACAGACATCAACACGGAATATAAATTATACAAGACAGTGCAGAGGATAAAAAAAGACTGTACAAAAACAAGGCATCAGTGCAAAAGAAAGACATGTGGAGTCAAGTCCATGATAATGCAAGAAGTGTTCTGTTCCTGAGATAGGGTTAGGGTTGTGCAGCTCTGTTTAAAAAAAAACCTTCTCCTCCACCAGGTCATCATTGAAAATCTACAACTACCAACTTATCTTCTTGTTTTCCCTGGCCTAATTTAGACCCTAACAGCTGCGCCTCTCCCATTATATCTCCCCTTGAAGAGGTACAAGCAACTTCAAGGAAAATAACATTGTGGCTGCTCTACGTTTGTCAGTTCAATCAATGGCCAGCAGGGGGAGCACTGGATCCACGCAGAAGTCATACGGTGCACCAGCTCCGGGGTTGTTGATCTCTAAATTTCACATTAAGATTCCTGCTGTTGAAAGCAAGCAAATTTTAACCCACAGAAATTCCTAGTAATGCGGTATATTAACAGGTTTACGCAGCAGGTCTCTATTTAAGAGCTGTTATCAGGTATGAATTACAAATGACAATTGGTTAGAATACTCAGCAAAGAAAAGACTGCAGATATGTCCTTGCAGGGACATTATGGATATAAGATTTTGGAAAAAATCTCTGCCAACGCAAAACCTAATGAAATAGTGATGGTGAATGCAGGTAGGAGAAAAACTATTCCAAAGGCAGGTGCAAAAATTAACTTAAAGTCCACAACGTAGAAAACATAACAAGCTAAATATTTACATTGCTGCATTCTGGAATGGTTCTGGAAGACTGGAAAACTGCAACTGTCACTTCACTCAATTGCAATTGTTACTTCTCTCTAAGAAGGGAGGGAGGCAAAAGATCGGTAATTATAGATCAGTATGCCAGACTTTGGTGGATGGAAAGGTGTTAGATGTTAGATGAATGTTTATTAAGGATGAAGTTTTGGGATACTTGGAAAATGCTGCCTGGACTGCTGCGTTCACCAGCAACTGATGTGTGTTGCTTGAATTTCCAACATCTGCAGAATTCCTGTTGTAATAGTTTTTTAAATTCATTTACGGCATGTGGGCGTTACCAGCTAAGCCGGCATTTATTGCCCATCCCTAGTTGCCCTTGAGAAGGTGGTGATCAGCTGCCTTCTTGAACCGCTGCAGTCCCTGAGGTGTAAGCTGGTCAGCATAATATCCGTAAGGAAAAATCTTGCCTGACAAATCTGTTGGAATTCAATTGGGGGATAACAGGTAGAACAGAGAAAGGAGAGTCGACAGTTTTTGTTTCCTTGGATTTTCAGAACAAGGTGCCACACATGAGGCTGCTAAACAAGGTAGGTGCCCATGGTATCATAAGAAAGATACTTACATGGATAAACGTCTGTGAGCCCAAGTTTGAGTACAAACCAGAGTAGTGCTAAATAAACTTGAGTTTTGACCTTGAAGATCGGCTGACTGTCAGCAGGCAAACAGTGGTAATAAAGGGTGTCTTTCCTGGTTGGCTGTCTGTGATTAGTACTGCTCCAGAGGGGTTAGTTTGGGGTCTGCTGCATTTCATGTCAATGATCTGGTTGACAGAATTGGTAATTTTGAGGCCAAGTTTGCTGATACTACAAAGACAGGTGGGAGGGCAGGTAGAGTTGATGAAGCAATAATTCTGCAGAAGGATCTGGGCAGATTCGGAAAATGGCAAAGAAGCTGTGGAGTACAATGTAGGGAAATGTACTTTGGTAGGGAGAATAAAATCGTAGACAATTTTCTAAACAGGAGTGAATCGAGAAATCGAAGATGAAAAGGGACTTGGGAGTCTAAGCGTGGGATTCCCTGAAGGTTATCTTGCAGGTTGAGTCCGTAGTAAGGAAGGCAAATGCCTTCGAGAGTACTAGAATATAAAAACAAGGATGTAATAGAACCTAGAACATAGAATAGTACAGCACAGTACAGGACCTTCGGCCCACAATGTTCTGTCAACCCTCAAAACCTGCCTCCCATAAAACCCCCCACCTTAAATTCCTCCATATGCCTGTCTAGTAGTCTCTAGAATGCTGAGGCTTTAGGCATAGGTCACACTTGGAGTATCAGGACCAGTTTTTATTTCTGAAATGATGTGCTGGCATTGGAGAGGCTCTAAAGGATATCTACGAGAATGATCCCAGGAATAAAAGGGTTATCGTATGAGGAGTGTTTTATGATTCTGATCCTAGGCTCAGGGAAGTTTAGAAGAATGAAGGGAGAATCTCATTGAAACTTACTGAATATTGAAAGGATTAGATAAAGTGGATGTGGAGAGCATGCTTTAAATAGTCAGGGAGTCTTGGGCCAGAGGACACAGCCTCATTATAGAAGGTTGTTCCTTTAGAACAAGCAACACACATCAAAGTTGCTGGTGAACGCAGCAGGCCAAGCAGCATCTATAGGAAGAGGCGTGTCTCCCACACTATCAACGACTTTATCCGCTCAGGGGATCTCCCATCCACTGCTACCAACCTTATAGTTCCCACACCCCGCACTTCCCGTTTCTACCTCCTACCCAAGATCCACAAACCTGCCTGTCCTGGCCGACCTATTGTCTCAGCTTGCTCCTGGCCCACCAAACTCGTTTCTGCATACCTCGACACTGTTTTATCACCCCTTGTTCAATCCCTTCCGACCTATGTTCGTGACACTTCTCACGCTCTTAAACTTTTCGATGATTTTAAGTTCCCTGGCCCCCACCGCTTTATTTTCACCATGGATGTCCAGTCCCTATATACTTCCATCCCCCATCAGGAAGGTCTCAAAGCTCTACGCTTCTTTTTGGATTCCAGACCTAATCAGTTCCCCTCTAGCAGAATTAGTCTGCTCCGTCTAGCAGAATTAGTCCTTACTCTTAATAATTTCTCCTTTTGCTCCTCCCATTTCCTCCAAACTAAAGGTGTAGCTATGGACACCCGTATGGGTCCTAGCTATGCCTGCCTTTTTGTTGGGTTTGTGGAACAATCTATGTTCCGTGCCTATTCTGGTATCTGTCCCCCACTTTTCCTTCGCTACATCGACGACTGCATTGGCGCTGCTTCCTGCACGCATGCAGAACTCGTTGACTTTATTAACTTTGCCTCCAACTTTCACCCTGCCCTCAAGTTTACCTGGTCCATTTCCGACACCTACCTCCCATTTCTAGATCTTTCTTTCTCTGTCTCTGGAGACAGCTTATCCACTGATGTCTACTATAAGCCTACTGACTCTCACAGCTATCTGGACTATTCCTCTTCTCACCCTGTCTCTTGCAAAAACGCCATCCCCTTCTCGCAATTCCTCCATCTCCGTCGCATCTGCTCTCAGGATGAGGCTTTTCATTCTAGGACGAGGGAGATGTCTTCATTTTTTAAAGAAAGGGGCTTCCCTTCCTCCACTATCAACTCTGCTCTTAAACGCATCTCCCCCATTTCACGTACATCTGCTCTCACTCCATCCTCCCACCACCCCACTAGGAATAGGGTTCCCCTGGTCCTCACCTACCACCCCACCAGCCTCCGGGTCCAACATATTATTCTCCGTAACTTCCGCCACCTCCAACGGGATCCCACCACTAAGCACATCTTTCCCTCCCCCCCTCTCTCTGCATTCCGCAGGGATCGCTCCCTACACAACTCCCTTGTCCATTCGTCCCCCCCATCCCTCCCCACTGATCTCCCTCCTGGCACTTATCCGTGTAAGCGGAACAAGTGCTACACATGCCCTTACACTTCCTCCCTTACCACCATTCAGGGCCCCAAACAGTCCTTCCAGGTGAGGCATCACTTCACCTGTGAGTCGACTGGGGTGATATACTGCGTCCGGTGCTCCCGATGTGGCCTTTTATATATTGGTGAGACCCGACGCAGACTGGGAGACCGCTTTGCTGAACATCTACGCTCTGTCCGCCAGAGAAAGCAGGATCTCCCAGTGGCCACACATTTTAATTCCACATCCCATTCCCACTCTGACATGTCTATCCACGGCCTCCTCTACTGTAAAGATGAAGCCACACTCAGGTTGGAGGAACAACACCTTATATTCCGTATGGGTAGCCTCCAACCTGATGGCATGAACATTGACTTCTCTAACTTCCGCTAGGCCCCACCTCCCCCTCGTACCCCATCTGTTACTCATTTTTATGCACACATTCTTTCTCTCACTCTCCTTTTTCTCCCTCTGTCCCTCTGAATATACCTCTTGCCCATCCTCCGGGTCACCCCCCCCCCCGTCTTTCTTCCCGGACCTCCTGTCCCATGATCCTCTCGTATCCCCTTTTGCCTATCACCTGTCCAGCTCTCGGCTCTATCCCTCCCTGTCTTCTCCTATCATTTTGCATCTCCCCCTCCCCCTCCAGCTTTCAAATCCCTTACTCACTCTTCCTTCAGTTAGTCCTGACGAAGGGTCTCGGCCTGAAACGTCGACTGCGCCTCTTCCTATAGATGCTGCTTGGCCTGCTGCGTTCACCAGCAACATTGATGTGTGTTGCTTGAATTTCCAGCATCTGCAGAATTCCTGTTGTTTTCCTTTAGAACAAGATGAGGGGAAAATTCTTTAGCCAGAGGGTGGTGAATCTGTGAAATGCATTGTCATAGATGACAGTGGGTATACTTAAAATGGAGATTGATAGGTTCTTACTAAGTAAAGACATCGAAGGTTATGGGGAAAAGACAGGAGATGAAAAATAAATCAGTCATGATCAAATGGTGGACCAGAATCAATGGGCTGAATGGCCTAATCATGTTCCTCTGTCTTATGGTCTTAGAATTTGTTTCTGTGAAAAGCCCAGTCAAATATGAGTTGTAACAGCAGAAGTAAATTGACATCAGCTGCAGTGTGTGTAGGGGAAGCATTAGACGAAGAGATTGGAGCTGCTTCATCCAGGTTCAGGAGCAGTTACTTTCCTACAGTCTTCAGCTCCTTGAACCAATCTGCACAGTGCTGACCCTATCTCAGCAACACAACACTACAAAACCAACCTGCACAGTACACACCCTATCTCAGCAACACATCACTAGAAAACCAACCTGCACAGTGCTAACCCTATCTCAGCAACACAACACTACAAAACCAAACTGCACAGTGCTAACCCTATCTCAGCAACACAACACTACAAAACCAACCTGCACAGTACACACCCTATATCAGCAACCCAACACTACAAAACCAACCTGCACAGTACACACCCTATCTCAGCAACAGAACACTACAAAACCAAACTGCACAGTGCTAACCCTATCTCAGCAACACAACACTACAAAACCAACCTGCACAGTGCTAACCCTATCTCAGCAACACAACACTACAAAACCAAACTGCACAGTGCTAACCCTATCTCAGCAACACAACACTACAAAACCAACCTGCACAGTACACACCCTATCTCAGCAACAGAACACTACAAAACCAAACTGCACAGTGCTAACCCTATCTTAGCAACACAACACTACAAAACCAACCTGCACAGTGCTAACCCTATCTCAGCAACACAACACTACAAAACCAACCTGCACAGTGCTAACCCTATCTCAGCAACACAACACTACAAAACCAAACTGCACAGTGCTAACCCTATCTCAGCAACACAACACTACAAAACCAACCTGCACAGTGCTAACCTAACTCAGCAACCCAACACTACAAAACCAAACTGCACAGTGCTAACCCTATCTCAGCAACACAACACTACAAAACCAAACTGCACAGTGCTAACCCTATCTCAGCAACACAACACTACAAAACCAAACTGCACAGTGCTAACCCTATCTCAGCAACACAACACTACAAAACCAACCGGCACAGTACACACCCTATCTCAGCAACACAACACTACAAAACCAACCTGCACAGTGCTAACCTAACTCAGCAACCCAACACTACAAAACCAAACTGCACAGTGCTAACCCTATCTCAGCAACACAACACTACAAAACCAACCTGCACAGTACACACCCTATCTCAGCAACCCAACACTACAAAACCAACCTGCACAGTACACACCCTATCTCAGCAACAGAACACTACAAAACCAAACTGCACAGTGCTAACCCTATCTCAGCAACACAACACTACAAAACCAACCTGCACAGTGCTAACCCTATCTCAGCAACACAACACTACAAAACCAACCTGCACAGTGCTAACCCTATCTCAGCAACACAACACTACAAAACCAAACTGCACAGTGCTAACCCTATCTCAGCAACACAACACTACAAAACCAAACTGCACAGTGCTAACCCTATCTCAGCAACACAACACTACAAAACCAACCGGCACAGTACACACCCTATCTCAGCAACACAACACTACAAAACCAACCTGCACAGTGCTAACCTAACTCAGCAACCCAACACTACAAAACCAAACTGCACAGTGCTAACCCTATCACTACAAAGCTCCTCCCACACTGCATTGAACTTGTCTCTGATTGTGCCTTTGATTTTGACACTACAGTAATATATAGTCTCTCCGTCTTCGCTGTCTGACACAATGTACAGTCCCCCAGGGAATTACATTTACGTGAAGTGCATCCGGCTGCAGCTCCTTGAAAACCACGTTTAGGGATTTGAACCAGCAGATGGATGACCCTTCGGCTTTACAGGAGAGTGAGGAGATCATCGATTGGAGCTACAGGGAAGTAGTCACCCCTGAGCTGCAGGAGGCGAGTAGCTGGGTGACCGTCAGGAGAAGGAATGGGAAGGTGCATAGGCAGTTAGCACAGAGCACCCCTGTGGCCATTCCCCTCAATAATGAGTATACCTGTTTTGGATACTGTTGTGGGGGATGACCTCCCAGGGGAATGCCATGGATACCGGGTTATTGGCACTGAGCATGGATCCATGGTGCAGCAGGGAAAGAGAGAGAGAAAAGATGGGAGCAGTAGTGATAGACGACTCAATCGTCAGAGGAACAGACAAGAGATTCTGTGGATGCGAACGGGACACCCGGATGGTATGTTGCCTCCCAGGTGCCAAGGTCAAGGACATCTTGGATCACGTCCACAGCATTTTAGAGGGGGAAGGAGAGCAGCTCCCTGGTACTTACTGGTACCAACGACATAGGAAGGAAAAGCAAAGAGGTTCCAAAGAGAGAATTTAGAGAGCTAGGCAGAAAACTGAAAAGCAGGGCCTCTGGGGTAGTAATTTCTGGATTGCTGCCTGTGCCATGCACTGGTGAGGGTAGAAAAAGGATGATCTGGCAAATTAATGCGTGGCTGAGAAGCTGGTGCAGGGGGCAGGGCTTCAGGTTCTTGGATCATTGGGATCTCTTCTGGGGGAGGTATGACCTGTACAAAAGTGACAGGTTGCACCTGAACCCAGGGGATCTATATTCTCACTGGCAGGTTTGTTAGAACTGTTGGGGAGTGTATGAAATAATTTGGCAGCAGGATGGAAACTGGAGTGAAGGGACTCAGCACAGAGCAGATGGTTAAAAAAAAGCAAAGAGAGCATGCAGTCAGACTGTCAGGAGGGCAGGAATTGCAGCCAGCAGGGTAAGTATCAGTGTATTAGGGATGCAGAATAAAAAGGATAGCAAACACAGTACTCGGTGTTATATCTTGTGGTGATATCACACGTCACGTGCAAGAGCATGATTGAACAGAGCTATGAGCATGTGCAGAACTGACAGAATGATCTAGAAAGTGTGGCAGTGTTAAACGTGGTTGCTGTTTGCTGTTGTAAATAAAAGTTCTGGATTTAATTCTTCCAGAATATGGTTTGTTCTTAGTAACCCACGGTACGTATAAAGAACACAACATATCTCAATGCACGGTGTATAAGAAATAAGGTAGATGATCTTGTTGCATTTTTACAGATTGTTGGGTATGATGTTGTGGCCATCACTGAATCGTGCCTAAAAGGACCCTGATGGCAGTTGTATACAGGCCTCCAAACAGTAGCTGGGATGTGGACTACAGATTACAACAGGAAATAGAAACAGTGTGTCAAAAGGCCAGTGTTATGGTAGTCATGGGAGATTTTAACATGCAGGTAGACTGGGAAAACTAGGTTAGTATTAGATCCCAAGATGAGGCTGGAGATATAATAACAGGGGACAAGGAGATGGCAGATGAACTAAATTAGTATCTTGCATCAGTCTTCACCTAGGAAGACACGAGCAGTGTGCCAAATGTTGAAAGCCAATGAAGGAAGAGAAATGAGTGCAGTTGTTATTACAAGAGAGAAGATGTTCAAAAAGCTGAAAGACCTAAAGGTATGTAAGTCACCTGGACCAGATGAACTGCACCCTAGGGTTCCGCAAGAGGTAGCAGTAGAGATTGTGTAGGCATTAGTAAAGATCTTGCAAGTATCATTGGACTCTGGCATGGTTCCAGAGGACTGGAAAATTGCAAATGTCACCCCACCCTTTAAGAAAGGAAGAAGGTAGCAGAAAGGAGATAATAGACCAATTAGCCTGACCGCAGTGGTTGGGAAGATGTTGGAGTCAATTGTTAAGGATGAGGTTATGGAGTACTTGGTGACACAGGACAAGATAGCATAAAGTAAGTGTGGTTTCCTTAAGGGAAAATTTTGCCGGACAAACCTGTTGAAATTCTTTGAGGAGATTGGAAGTAGGATAGATAAATGCGATGCAGTGGATGTTGTATATTTAGATTTTCAGAAGGCCTTTGACAAGGTGCCACACATGAGGCTGCTTACCAAGTTAAGAGCCCATGATATTACAGGAAAGTTACTTGCATTGTTAGAGCATTGGCTGATTGGTAAGAGGCAGCAAGTGGGAATAAAAGGATCCTTTTCTGGTTGGATTCCAGAGACTAGTGGTGATCCACAGGGGTCGGTGGTGGAACTGCTTTTTTTAATACTGTATATTAATGTTTTAATTGATGGAATAGATTACTTTGTTGCCAAGTTCGCAGATGATACGAAGATTGGTGGAGGGGCAGGTAGTGTTGAGGAAACAGGAAGGCTGCAGAAGGACTTAGACAGATTAGGATAATGGGCAAGAAAGGGGCAAATGAAATACAACATTGGAAAACGCATGGTCATACACTTTGGTAGAAGAAATAAATATGCAGACTATTTCCTAACTGGGGAGACAAAGGGACTTAGAAGTTCTTGTGCAGAACACTCTAAAGGTTAACTTACAGGCTGAGTCTGTGGTAAGGAAGGCAAATACATTGTTTTTATTCATTTCAAGGGGTCTAGAATACAAGAGCAAGGATGTGATGCTGAGGCTTTGTAAGTCACTGGTGAGGCCTCCCCTTGAGTATTGTGAACAATTTTGGGCTCCTCGTCTGAGAAAAGATATACTAGCATTGGAGAGGGTTCAGAGGAGGTGCACAAGGATGATTCCGGGATTGAAAGCGTTATCATACAAGAAACGTCTGATGGCTCTGGGCCTGTACTCACTAAAATTTAGAAGGATAAGGGGGGATTTCATTGAAATCTCTTGAATGTTGAAAGGCATAGACAGAGAAGATGTGGAAAGGATGTTTCCCATGATGGGGGAGTCTAGGATTAAAGGGGACAGTCTCAGGATAGAGGGGCATTCACTTAAAACACTGATGCAGGGAAATTTCTTTAGCCAGAGAGTGGTGAATTTGTGGAATTTGTTGCCACATGCAGCTGTGGAGGTCAGGTCACCGGGTGTATTTGAAGCAGAGATTGATAGGTTCTTGATTGATCACAGCATCAAAAATTACAAGGAGAAGGCCGGGGAGTGGGGCTGAGGAGTGGAAAAGAAAAGGATCAGCCATGAAGGAATGGCGAGCAGATTTAATGGGCCATATGACCTAATTCTGCTCCTACATCTTACGGTCCTATTCTGTGCGCTGTCTGTACCTACATACCTGTGAAGCTGCTGCAAACAGGTTTTTCATTATACCACACTGGTGGACATGACAACAAGCTTGGCTCGACTTGCTGGTTTTGGAAGAGAGACAAATGAAGTTGAATCTGATCACTAACAGCTTACCAAAGTGGCCACTCTGCATCCTGGCAATTGGCTCTTACTCTCCACCTTACAGACTTTGAGCATGGGAACTACAGAGGCAAGGGACAGCATTTGATAAATCCAGGAAACGCTAACCATTTTGTGTTGGAGATACTTCACTAGCTAGTGAACTCACAGACTTGTGTTGATTAATATGTCCTAATTTTGAACACTGTGTATGTGAGTCAAGTGTTCTCTCAATCCCTAATCTATGGTTTGTTTGGTCACAACTCACAAAACCTGAACATTAGTGATTGTAACTATGAAACAAACAGGATGTGAATAAAGGTCAAATTAAACTTTTACAAGTGAATTTTCCGGTATGTGATGAATCAGAACATTAACTATCCAGGAGAAGGCTCTGCGGCTGTAAGAGATTGTCGACGATTTGGGTTAAAACGCTATATCAGGGTCCTTATGGTACTTTTCAGGGATCTATGCAGGATTCTGACTGGAAATGTTGACAATGCCTCCAAGTTCCGTTGTTGTGGGTCGCTAGGCAATAATTGTGATGTGGTGAGTCACAGCACTTAGAAAGTTACACTTAGAAACATGTGCAACAATTAGGAAGCCAATCAGTTAAACTGATTCATATCCGTGACCTTATATTCTTCGCCTGCCTAAAGCTTGAGCAACACCAACAGTTATCTGATCTTCATTGCAAATATCTTGCAAGTGGTCTGTTAGACTTGGCATTCATTTCCTGATGGCGGTCAAGGCCCAGTACTTCTCTTTTCAAGAGGAGGCACATTCCCTCTGTACACACAGCCCCAATAAACAGACTCAGTCGAAAGGTGAAAAAGAGTTGAAATACACTGTTACTTGATAAACTTTCTATTTAATATTTTATGCATCCTTATTTTATACCGTAAATCCTTTACTAAAATCCTTATTCAAATTTTGTGACTAATCGAAATCGCTACAGCGCAACATGACTTGCTACTGGTCAAAGCAGTCCCCCTGACCAGTGCTTAGGTTTTCTTTTGTTGATCTGTTTGAGAACTGAATTTCACTTTGAAATAAATGTCTCTAATGTGATCATATTCCATAGTTGACAACATTCCCTAATATAAGTGAAATTCGGAAATATTGAATTATATAATGGAGTGACGTTTCTGGATTTTCCAGTCATACAGCAGAAATAGTGCTTCACCCAAGAACTGTCAGAAATCAATTATAAACTCCAATTGGTTGGACTCAACATTAGTTGATGAAACAATTTTATTTGTATTTGGTTCGGACGTTGTGGATTTGAGATGTTGGAAACATTCCCAAGTCACGAGAAAGAGCGACAAAAGTTAATGAGAAACAATGATGCATCACAGCAAGGGAGCAATGGTGTCATAAAAGGAGGAAAGAAGGAGTGAACATAAAACCAGGGACAGAGAGGGTAGGCGCAGATTCTCTGAAACAACAGAGAAATTCAGTCAAGTAGGAATCTGAGAGAGGAAACGTGATATTGATTACCTGCAAAAGGCAGCTTCTGCTGGTGTGTAGGAGTGCTGGAGAGTGAGGGGGCAGCTAGCAGTCTGTTATTATAGGGTCAACAGTGGCTAAAGCTGACTAGCAATGAGGGACCAGCTGTGCGTCCTGTCAATTGGGCTGCTACTTACCAATACCCAATTCTCTGCGAGCACTGCAGGAGAGAACCCTGATGCAATTTTCAAGGTTTGCAATAAAGATTTCCTCGATAAAATCATGGAAATCTGTGGAGGATGGGTCTGGAAATCTGAAATTCCTGATGCACATGGTGAGTATTGAAATTCTTTTCATTAAATAGCATTGATTATTTATACTGTTAATTAACAAGATGAATGCTTACTCTTCTAAGCATTGATATGTTATTGATTTCAAAATCTCTAATGGCTAGTTATCAAGACAGTGATTTGAATGTTATTGTTTCAATAACATTCAATAACAAAGGGTTCATATGATTGGTGACAACCCCAAATAATGTTAACCTTTGACAATTCTGCTCACTTTGTTTCGCTTCTCTGATCTTGTGGTGTTGGCTTCCTTAAGCTATCTTTGGATTCCCTGTTTTCCAAAGAAAAGATTCTTACATCAAAGTCTAGTTTCCTTACACATTGTGAAATGTGTTGGATAGCTTTATGGCTGCAGTATTCCTTAGAGAAACCTACCGTATTAGATTATTTCTCACTATTTTTCACTGTGCTCACAGCGCCGGTGACTTTCTGCTATGAAGCTGTCAAATCTAGCATGTACACTTGTGTAATGGCTGATGCTGACATTGTGTTCAATTTCTCGAACAGAGTTCCACCATGACGAGGAAAAGTGAGAGGCAGAATAACATTCACTTCAAAGACTTGTAACACATGTTCACTCTGCAAAGACAGCACAGAGAAATAGTGAAACAAAATGCAGTGCACAGGTCAATAGTGTTTCATTCTGATGAAGGGTCAGTGAACTGACATGTTATTTCTTTCTCTCTGACCTGAAGAGTCCTTCTGGTCTTTTTTTGCTTCATATGGATGCATTCTTCAGTGTATTTGGAGTTGTATTCATCCAGCAATGTAGAGAACTCACTGTTACAACCTAACTTATGCCTTCTAGATGGTAAAATGTCTTTGCAAAGCCAGGAGTTGAGTACCCCAGTGCAGATACTTTACGTCTAGAGTGATCTTGTGGTACAGCAATTAAATTTCTGATAAGCTTCAATTATCCTTGATCCCCAGGGCATTGATGTTGGACTAAGTTATTGAAAGTCAAGTGCAAATGTCTGTCTTGTGGAGATAGCCATAGCTTGACCTTAGTGCTACATGAATGCAGTTTAACACTTTAGTCCAAGCTAAGATTTTGTCATGGCATCCTCTGTTTGATTTACACCAAGGAGAGTGTGCATCAAATCACCAATGAAAAAAGATTAATTTCAATTCTGCCTACCCTTACAACTTTCCTTCAATGTACTGTGGAGAGCATTCTGACTGGCTGCACCACAGGTTCCAATGCTCAGAATTCCAAGAGACTGCAGAATGTTGTGGAACCAGCCAGCTCCATCATTAGTACAACCCTCCACAGCATTAATGACATCTACAAGGGGCAAAGCCTCAGGAAGGCAGCATCCATTACTAAGAACCTTCATCCAGTACATGCTCTCTTCTCATTACTTCCATTGGGGAGGAGGTACAGGAGCCTGAAGATCTACACCCAGCAATTTCAGAACATCTTCTTCCCCTCCACCGTACGATTTCTGAATGGTCTATGAAGCTATGAACACTACCTTGTTTTTCCTTTTCAATTTATTTAGTTTTTTAATTCATGGTAATTTTTATGTCTTTGCGCTGTTCTGCCACTGAGAAAAGCAAATTTAATGTCACATATTTTACAGCATTTGGCCTCTAAGTACAATGCACACGGGATTGTAAAGTACACTGTCCAATCGCTGATCTGCACAGAAACAGGCCATTCAGCCCATCTATGCTGAACCATTTAAACTGCCTACTTTCATCGATCTGCACATGGACAATAGCCCTCCATACTCCATGTACCTGTCCAAAGTTCTCTTAAGTTTTGATATCAAGCTCGTATGCACCAATTGCACTGGCAGCTTGTTCCACACTCTCACCATCCTCTGAGTGAAGAAATTTCCCCTCATCTTCCCCTTAAACATTTCACTTTTCACTCTTAACTCATGACCCCTAGTTGTAGTTCCACCCAACCTTAGTGGAAAGAGCCTGCCAGCATTTACCCCATCTATACCCCTCATAATTTTGTATACCTCTATCAAATCTCCTGTAAATCTTCTACATTCCAATGAACAACATCCTAACCTATTCAATCTTTCCTTATAATTCCGGTCTTCCAGTCCAAACAAAATCATTATAGATTTTCGCTGTACTTTTTTGAACTTATTTACATCCTTCCTGTAGGTAGGTGACCAAAACTGCACACAATACTTGAAATTAGACCTCACAACTTCAGCATAACATCCCATCTCCTGTACTTAATACGTTGATTTAGACCATAAGACCATAAGACAAAGGAGCAGAAGTCGTCCATTCGCCCCCATCGAGTCTGCTCCGCCATTTTATCATGAGCTGATCCATACTCCCATTTAGTCCCACCATAACCACCTGCTCAGCATAACCTTTGATGCCCTGGCTACTCAGATACCTATCAATCTCTGCCTTAAATACACCCAATGACTTGGCCTCCACTGCTGCCCGTGGCAACAAATTCCATAGATTCACCACCCTCTGACTAAAAAAATTTCTTCGCATCTCTGTTCTGAATGGGTGCCCTTCAATCCTTAAGTCATGCCCTCTCGTATTAGACTCCCCCATCATGGGAAACAACTTTGCCACATCCACTCTGTCCATGCCTTTCAACATTCGAAATGTTTCTAAGAGATCTCCCCTCATTCTTCTAAACTCCAAGGAATACAGTCCAAGAGTGGACAAACGTTCCTCATATGTTAACCCTCTCATTCCTGGAATCATTCTAGTGAATCTTCTCTGTACCCTCTCCAATGTCAGCACATCCTTTCTTAAATAAGGAGACCAAAACTGCCCACAGTACTCCAAGTGAGGTCTCACCAGCACCTTATAGAGCCTCAACATCACATCCCTGCTCCTATAGCCTATTCCTCCAGAAATGAATGCCAACATTGCATTCGCCTTCTTCACTACCGACTCAACCTGTACAAGGACTCCCAAGTCCCGTTGCATCTCAAAACTTTGAATTCTCTCCCCATTTAAATAATAGTCTGCCCATTTATTTCTTCTGCCAAAGTGCATAACCATACAATTTCCAAAAATGTACTCCATTTGCCACTTCTCTGCCCATTCTTCCAATCTATCCAAGTCTCTCTGCAGACTCTCTGTTTCCTCAGCACTAGCGGCCCCTCCACCTATCTTCGTATCATCAGCAAACTTAGCCACAAAGCCATCTATTCCATAATCCAAATCGTTGATGTACAATGTAAAAAGAAGCGGCCCCAACACAGACCCCTGTGGAACGCCACTGGTAACCGGCAGCCAACTAGAATAGGAACCCTTTATTCCCACTCTCTGTTTCCTGCCAATCAGCCAACGCTTTATCCATGTATGTAACTTTCCCTTAATTCCATGGGATCTTATCTTGTTTAGCAGCCTCATGTGTGGCACCTTGTGAAAGGCCTTCTGAAAATCCAAATATACAACATCCACTGCATCTCCCTTGTCTAGCCTACTTATAATTTCCTCAAAAATTTGTAATAGGTTTGTCAGGCAGGATTTTCCTTTAAGGAAACCATGCTGAGTTCTGCCTATCTTGTCATATCCCTCCAGGTACTCTGTAACCTCATCCTTGACAATCGACTCCAACAACTTCCCAACCACCGATGTCAAGATAACAGGTCTATAATTTCCTTTTTGCTTCCTTGCCCCCTTCTTAAATAGCGGAGTGACATTTGAAATCTTCCTATCCTCTGGAAACATGCCAGAATCTATGGACTTTTGAAAGATCATTGCTAATGCCTCCGCAATCTCCACAGCTACTTCCTTCAGAACATGAGGGTGGATTCCTTCTGGTCTGGGAGATATATCTACCCTTAGACTATTCAGCTTCCTGAGTATATTCTCTGTCGTAATTGTGACTGCGCACACTTCTCTTCCCTGCCACCCTTGAGTGTCCGGTATACTGCAGTCTTCCTCAGTGAAGACTGATGCAAAATACTCGTTCAGTTCCTCCGCCATCTGCTTATCTCCCATTACAATTTCTCCAGCATCATTTTCTATTGGTCCTATATCTACTCTCACCTGTCTTTTATTCTTTAGATACTTGAAAAAGCTTTTAGTATCTTCCTTGATATTATTTGCTAGCTTCCTTTCATAGTTCATCTTTTCCCATTTAATGACCTTCTTAGTTTCCTTTTGTAAGCTTTTAAAAACTTCCCAATCCTCTGTCTTCCCACTAATTTTTGCTTCCTTGTATGCCCTCTCCTTTGCTTTAACTTTGGCTTTGACTTCTCTTGTCAGCCACGGTTGCATCCTTTTCCCATTCGAAAATTTCTTCTTTTTTGGAGTATATCTGTCTTGCACCTTCCGCACTTCTCGCATAAACTCCAGCCACTGCTGCTCTGCCGTCCTTCCCGCTAATGTCCCTTTCCAGTCAACCTTGGCCAGTTCCTCTCTCATGCCACTGTAATTTCCTTTACTCCACTGAAATACCGACACATCAGATTTCGGCTTCTCTTTTTCAAATTTCACAGTGAACTCAATCATGTTATGAACACTGCCTCCTAAGGGTTCCTTCACCTCAATCTCTCTAATCACCTCCGGTTCATTACACAATACCCAATCCAGTACAGCCGATCCCCTAGTGGGCTCAACAACAAGCTGTTCTAAAAAGCCATCTCGCAGACATTCTACAAATTCTCTCTCTTGAGATCCAGTGCCGACCTGATTTTCCCAATCCACTCGCATGTTAAAATCCCCCACAATTATCATAACACTGCCCTTCTGACGGAGCCTATTTCCTGTTTTGTAATTTGTAGTCCACATCACTGCAGCTGTTTGGAGGCCTATAAATAACTGCCATCAGCGTCCTTTTACCCCTGCTATTTCTTAGCTCAACCCATAAAGATTCTGCACCTTCCGATCCTATGTCATTTCTTTCTAATGATTTGATATCATTTCTTACCAATTAAGCCACACCACCCCCTCTGCCTACCTGCCTATCCTTCCAATACACCGTGTATCCTTGGATGTTCAGCTCCCAGTAACATGCATCCTTTAGCCATGTCTCAGTGATGGCCACAATATCATACCTGCCAATCTGTAGCTGTATGACAAGATCATCCACCTTATTCCTTATGCTACATGCATTTAAGTACAACACCTTAAGACCAGTATTTGGTACTTTTTGTTTTGATTTCACTGCAACTCATCCCAATGGCTGCAAATTTGCCCCATCACCTGCCTGTCTTTCCTGACGTCTTTACTGCTCACTATCTTAGATTTATTTCTGTTTTCCCCTTCCTCCGCTCTATCATTCTGGTTCCCATCCCCTTGCCAAATTAGTTTAAACCCTCCCTAACAGTTCTATTAAACCTTCCCGCCAGGATATTGGTCCTCTTCGGGTTCAAGTGTAACCCATCCATTTTGAACAGATCATACTTCCCCCAGAAGAGATCCCAATGATCCAAGAGTCTGAAGCCCTGCCCCCTGCACCAGTCTCTCAGCCACGCATTCATCTGCCTGATCCTACTATTCTTGCCCTCACTAGCACGTGGCACAGGTAGCAATCTCGAGATTACTTCCCTGGAGGTCCTGCTTCTCAGCTTCCTTCCTAACTTCCAGAGATCTCTCTTCAGGACCTCCTCCCTTCTCCTATCTATGCCATTGGTACCAACATGTACCAAGACAACTGGCTGCTCCGCGCTCCCCCTTCAGAATATTCTGGACCCGATCCGAGACATCCCGTACCCTGGCACCTGGGAGGCAACACACCATGCAGGTATCTCTATCAGGCTCACAGAATCTCCTGTTTGTTCCCCTAACTATGGGATCCCCTATGACTACCGCATTCCTCTTTTCCCTACTTCCCTCCTGCACAACAGCACCAGGCTCAGTGCCAGAGACCCGGTCACCGTGGGTGTCCCCTGTCAGGTCATCCCCCTCAACAGCATCCAGAACAAGATACTTGTTGCTAACACAACAATTGTAGGCCGTATCTCAGGTAATGATGAGTTTGAGTACAGAGAGGAAATTAAGAACCTGGTGGCATGGTGTGAAGACAATAACCTATCCCTCAACGTCAGCAAGACGAAGGAATTGGTTGTTGACTTCAGAAGGAGTAGCGGACCGCATGACCCAATTTACATCAGTGGTGCCCAAGTGGAACAGGTCAAGAGCTTTAAGTTCCTTGGGATCAATATCACAAACGACCTGACTTGGTCCAACCAAGCAGAGTTCACTGCCAAGAAGGCCCACCAGCGCCTTTACTTCCTGAGAAAACTAAAGAAATTTGGCCTGTCCCCTAAAACCCTCACTAATTTTTATAGGTACACTGTAGAAAGCATTCTTCTAGGGTGCATCACAACCTGGTATGGAAGTTGTCCTGTCCAAGACTGAAAGAAGCTGCAGAAGATCGTGAACACGGTGCAGCACATCATACAAACAAATCTTCCATCTGTGGACTCACTTTACACTGCACGCTGTCAGAGCAGTGCTACCAGGATAATCAAGGACATGACCCACCCAGCCAACAGACTTTTCATCCCTCTTCCCTCCGGAAGAAGGTTCAGGAGCTTGAAGACTCGTACGGCCAGATTTGGGAACAGCTTCTTTCCAACAGTGATAAGACTGCTGAACAGATCCTGACCCGGATCTGGGCCGTACCTCCAAATATCCGGACCTGCCTCTCAGTTTTTTTGCACTACCTTACTTCCCATTTTTCTATTTTCTATTTATGATTTATAATATAAATTTTTAATATTTACTAATTTTAACTATTTTTAATATCTTTAATATTTAATATTTGTAATCCAAGGAGTGTGAAGCGCAGAATCAAATATCACTATGATGATTGTACGTTCTGGTACCAATTGTTTGGTGACAATAAAGTATAAAGTGGAGACAGCCACAGGGGTGCCCTCCACTATCCGGGCATTTTCCTTCCCTCTCCTGACAGTCACCCAGTTTTCTGACCCTGATGACTACCTCCCTGTAGCTCCTGTCTATCACCTCTTCACTTTCCCTAATAAGCAGCAGGTCATCAAGCTGCAGCTCCAGATCCCTAACAACGTCTCTGAGGAGCTGCATCTTGGTGAATCTGGAGCAGATGTGGCCATCAGGGAGGCTGGAGGTTCCCAGGATTCCCACTTCTGACACCCTGAACAAAGCACTAACCCTGCAGGCATGCTATCTAATTCTACAGGATTGAAACAGGAAAAATAAGTCTACTCACCCACTTACCTCGACAAACAGACAAACTTTTTAAACCATTAGCTCTGTGAGCCCTGCTGTTCCTGTCTGTCTGGGCCGATTCGCAAGGGGGAGAAAAAAGAGTTGGTGCCTTGCTCTTGCCTCTTCCCGTTACTGCCGAAGACCAATATGCCAAAATCTTTATATGAAAAAGCCAAAAGCAATATATGAAGTCCAATATGCCAAACGCTTTCTTTATGACCTGTGCCACCACTTTCAATAAATTATGGACCTGTATTCACAGATCCCTTTGTTCTACCACACTTCTCAGTGCCCTACCATTTACTGTGTAAGACCTGCTCTGGTTGGTCTTACTGAGCAGCAACACCTCGCACTAGTCTGCATTAATTTCCATCTGCCATTTTTCAGCCCGTTTTTCCAGCTGGTCCAGATCCTGCTGCAAGCTCTGATAGTCTTCCTCGCTGTCCTCTACACTCATATAAGCAGTATTCACAACAATAAACATAATTTATACACAATTCTCATAAGAAAATAAAGAATGAGAACAAAACAATTGTAGTGAAAAGTGGTCAAAGATCAGCACCAGCTGGTTCAAATACTAAACGGTTAAAGGAAAGTTACTGTTTATGAACATGTGGAATTTCAGACTTCTCTCTTCATGTCTGGTGGTAGCTGCAAGAAGATGTCTTGCCCCAGCTGCTGCGGATCTTTGATGATAGATGTTGTCTTTTTGAGGAAGCATTTATCAATTTTTTTAATTGTCAGCCTTTCCTCTATATGCTGATGAATTTGAACTGATGTTTGTAACCAAATTTAATATCCCACTTCCTGAGATAGACTGTTTCAGGGATAGAAGAAAAGACAATAAAATTAATCTCAATAACCCTTTCCTTGTTCACAGATGACACTTTATTTATGTTCTAGATCCATCCCAGGAAACACCAGATATGATGGAACTGAAGAAAAAGATGATGGAGCTTGTAAAAAATGGGATTCAGCATATTGAGTCGTATGAAAGGAAGCAGTCCTTTCATGACGTGGAGAATCAGGATGAGCAGTTGTCAGCAAACATCTCCAAGACTGCACAAGGCAGGGTCCTTCTCCTGAGGGATCTCATACAGAGAGAACTCACAAGAAGAGAAGTCACACTTTCTGACAAATGCTGCAACACTGGTTGTAAATACCAGGAACTTGCTACCTTATGTGAAGCATGAAGTGATAACAGTAGAATTTATATGCTTACAGAATATTTCCGCACAAGGGTACAAAACGTTAATTCAACCTTTTGACAGGGAAGATAAGTTGGCTAAACATGCACTTTGCGAGTCAGGATTTGCCAGACTTAATGGTTGGGAAATCATGCAGAGTTGGGTGAATTAATTCCCAAATCAAACAGTGCATGCTGTTGGAGGAAAATCTGTATTGGGGTAGGAATAGATCTTCAAGACTTGTAGTCACATTTAATTCACTAATAAATAAGAATTTTGCATTATTAATTGCTTCAATTGTCATTCCTTCTTGTCGTCAAAAATATTTCTGAAAATAATCCATCCAAATAGGAGAGGACAAAGTTTTTTGTAAGTAGAATTTCTAGATAACACCTTCCGAACAGAAACAGACCAAGAGGTTATTTAATAAAACTGCTTTTATTTAAATGGTAAATTCAAATGAGAAAAAAAAGACATGTTCCAATGCTAGTCGATGTGAAATTTAAAAAAAAGCTGAAGTAAATATTTGAAGTTGATTGTAAGATTAGAAGTTGCTGAGTGGTTGCAGGCACAAGGCTATGAAAAGACAAATGTACAGTATAGGGATGTGAAGCATTGAGCACAAGGAAACAGATCGTCTGTCAGTAAGAATAAAAACTGTCCCAACAATGTTCTTCCACATAACAGCGTCCAGTAAGTATATCCCTTATTGAGCTATGTGCTAACATGCTGCAAGCAGTGACTTATTGATCCAATTACATCAATAAATAACGTCACTGCATATATCAAAGACATTATTGTACATCAAATTCAATGGAGAAATGGACTAACATTTAGGAGAATTGATCACTAAGTGCCAATCAAATTTCCTGCTGGCTGTGGACTTCATTAGGAAATGTATGTACATACTATATAATATGCCCCAAATTACATTTCATCTGATGGTAATACTCTATAAAGCCCCAAATGAATTTTTTCAATCCATTTTCTAGGCACAACCTCTGATAGCTGTGATAGATGGTAAGCCTGAGTGTGGGGTTTATTGATTCTCAAAACTATTTTGTTGGTAGTCTAATCATCTTAGGGTAAGAAGCTCTGTAGTACACCAGAAGACTGTGGCCAAGTACCTATTCCATAAACCTTGGCTCTACACTGTAGTCCTGACGAAGGGTCTCGGCCCGAAACGTCGACTGTACCTCTTCCTAGAGATGCTGCCTGGCCTGCTGCGTTCACCAGCAACTTTGATGTATGTTGCTTGAATTTCCAGCATCTGCAGAATTCCTGTTGTTCTCTACACCATTGTTCTTTTTAATGGCAATAGTCCTGCACCAAGTTCAGCGTTTTCCAAGTGTGTGCCCCACAACAGGCACTGCCTCACCACATCAGTGAGCAGCAGATGGCAGCTCTGGGTTTCTGATTAAGACAGAGTTTGCCTAACATCTTTTTCTTCTTCTTCTTCGTGCATTTTTGGTGATTCTCTGAATTTCTGTTTTTCCAACATGAATTTCTTATTTCATTACGAGCCTTTCTTACCGTGCATGGAGAAACATCCTGAATTTATTGACTTGACTGTTATACAGGGAACTACTGGAATTTCTTTGCCATTTCCAAATAATTATGTTCGATCACTGTTACAAATTTGGAAGCACACCATTAGGCTGTTGATGTTGTTACCAATTAATGCCACTTACATGGGGAAAGGGTGGGTTAAGGGTAGATCCATGCGAGACTCAAGAAAACAAGGAAGAAAGTTCAGTAGAGTGTAGGTTCAAGGCTTCAGTAGTTGGAGGGTTGTCTCGATGGGAGAGGAAAGGAGTTCAACAGCTCAGACAGCTGACCAGATGGTTTGAGTGTCAGTCCTAATAAAGACCATGAGGCTGATAGTGGAAAATGGGAGATTGTAAAGGTTGCAACGGCCTGGTCATGATCTCTATTGCTCAGGATTACCCTGAGTAGCATTAATTCTGACTGAAATTAATAAAGCAATGTAATGTCCTATAGGATCCAGCCAGATCTAATGACATGTATTTTGACCAGATATGATGAAGTCATCATCGTTTCAAGTTGAGTGAAGAATGGGCCAGAATGCAAAGAGTGATTTCCACCCTTCCAATTACTTGCAACTTCACTAATTTTGTGATTACAAAGACACAGTTTCCCAATACTTGAGTTAAATAAAGCTCTGCCAACTTTTACACTTTATTAGAATATTAAGAAGGCTAAAAGTGTTTAGTAAGTATAAGTAGTCTTAGGCTTGATCTCCAGTTTCCCAATGATCTGATTCATCTTGCTCTCAGTGACATTAGCTCAGCCATAAGTACGAAAAATCTGCTTGTTGGCAGCTCTCCAAGATCCCAAAGGTTGGCCTTAAAGATTATTGAGTAGCAACTGCTAAGAAATGAAAGCTTGCTCTTCTGTGAGGAGCAAGTGAAACAAATATGAAGAGGATAATAATTAAAGATGGCTTTAAACTTCAAAACCTACATGCAACTAGAAGATGTAGTTGAGAATTGTAATTGTAACATTTATTGACTCCAGATGAAAGTCTCTTCGATTAATGCTGGAAATGGCTACTGAGCTGTCTTTAGCACATTTCCAGTGATCAGGAGCAGGAATAGTGTTTGTTCTCAGAATGTACACTCCCGTGGGTGGGGAGTTTCAAGGTTTTAATTTAAAATGATGAAGGAACAGCAGCATAATTCATTGTTATTATGGGATGGAACTCAGAGCGAATTCTTCCAGTAGTGGATTCAAAGATAGGTCCTGCTCTCGTCTTTTTTAGACAAAGAAGGTTGCAGTCTCATGAGCTGCAATCAAAGAAGTCTTAATGAATTCATACAGTTCTTCCTTTGTTGCTGACACAGTAGCTAAGTTGTGCTGTGAGCAGAATGGGGTGAATGCTTAAGTGGATAGATAAACGGTACAGATCTCCTGGCATATTGTTGGAACCCGATTCATGCAGGCAAGTGGAGAGCAATCTATCACAATCCTGAAGTGTTAGCTATTTCTGGAAAGGGTTGGAGGATGTGGAGGTGCTGCATCTATTGAGAAAGATCCGGTCTATGAGCTACACTTAATGTCAAGTAACTTAGCTTTCTGGTTCAGTTAAAATGAATGTTGGTGGTTGGACTGTGAATAATGATGAACATGAGGAAAGTGAGATTATATCTCCCTATTTGGAGATAGTGATCATCTGCTATATTTTGGCAAGGATATTAGCTGCATTTTGTAACATAAGCCTGAATGTTATTCAGGTTTAGCTACTGGATGTTCCCAGTTTCCACTTTATGATGGAATCAATGGTGAGGTTGTAGTTTCATTAATGATCAGATGGATGAAATTTACACTGCAGTCATTAGCTCAACATTTCAATAAGTCAAAACAGCATGCAGGAAGAGATACACAGATTGGTTCTTAGTTTATCATTGAAGACAATGGGTAAATTTCCCTTTATTTTCAGAAAGCAAAATCTCTAGGGAGCATAATTTCTAAAGAACTTGTAATACAGTTCAAAAATGAAGTGCTTTGGATGAATAAAGTCTGAAATGTTTATAGACAAAAAAAAATAGCTGTTACTGCTGCTAGACTTTGAAATTTGAACTCCAGAAGGTAGAAACCAGACGACAGCAGATTTTACCTGAGATAGTGTTATTAATAAAGGGGAACATTATAGGTTGTAGAGCTTTGGCAGCTAAATTCATAACCATTATTGAGTTCTCAAGAAAGGGGCATTGCAACATGAGACCAGATTCCTGTGTAGGAAAAGTAAGGTGTGTGAAAATGGGTTATGAGATGGAATTCACAGTAATGCGAGCTGTTTAGCCTTCATAACGTGAGTCCTCTTGGATGCTCCCATTCTCTGTGCCTTAATCCTCCTACAGTTCAAACCTCACTGCTGGGTCTTCTCATATGGTCAGCAGTTCATCATGACTGTTTTGGGGATTGTGGCAAGGTTGGAGTTAAAGGTGCCTCCAATAAGGCCCACACATGATTCAGCATCCATATCAACAGCAACCTCTCCTAGTCCCTCCACACTGAAGTGGTAATCAAGAAGGTACATTAGTATATGTGCTTTCTAAGGCAATACAGAAGATTCAGTTTGTCCACAAAGAATGTTTCAAAATTCTACAGATGTGCTATAGGAAGTATTCTGACAATCGCCTTTCAGCTTGGCAGGGCAACTGCTCTGCTTTGTACTGACAGAAGCTGCAGAGGACTTCCCAGTCCATTGCAGGCTTATCACTTTCTTCACAGTGCATTGCTTCAGGAAGACAAATAGTATCATCAAGGTTGCCCGCCGTCCTGGCCACTCACTTCTATCTCTTCTACCTTCTGGGAGAAGATATGGGAGCTTGAAAACCCAAATGTCCAGACTCAAGAATAGCTTCTTCCGCACTGCTATCAGGCTCCTAAACCAATCATCTCTTTCACATCCCCTCCCCAGTGGTTTTACCATATTCTTAAAACCCTATTTCTACCTCTTCTGCTAATGTCACTTTAGTATTTCTTTTTGTGCTATATCAGATTGCACTACTCTACTTCGCATCATTCTGTTCTTTAGACTTGTCGCTGTATCTATTACTGTATTTATGACCAGGAATACAGTTTACTCTGTGAGTTTCATATGAGCAGGGAAGTTCACTGCACCCTGGTGTATATGTCAATAAACTAACCTGGAGTATACCTTCAACATGCCAACGACCTGTTCAGTGGTAATATATACTGCCTGAAAATGTCTTCCATCATCTGACTCAACAGTGTCCTGAAATACTGCTGCCCAGCCTGAAAGCTTTGCTTGCAATCCCGTGTGCCAGGATGCTGCACCTTTCCTGTCTCCTGTGGAGTTACAGATCTGGTGAGCAGCAGAAGCTGTTTCTGCTGCTGTGCCCAGGAAGGTTATCCTAGATCCCTGGAGTCAGGCTTGAATCCACATTCTGCTGAGAAACATGAGTGTGAAGCTACAGCACATTACAGTCAAGTGGCAATGGGCTGGACATAGCACACTGTATATTTTGCAAAAGACAACATCCTACTTGATTCCAAATCCACAGATTCTCCATTGAAGTCCAACCTTAGTATTACACAGAAACTGGTCACTCTGATCAGCCAGTATGACTTGACATCTATGCTGTGTGCAAGCCACTGTGAACACCTCTTAATTGCACTCTATCAGCACCTCTTTCTATTCTATCTGCCCATCAAGCATCACTTCCTACCTGTTGTCTTAACATTTTGTGGTAACTGGTTCCACTTTCTTTCCACCTTCTTGTAAAGAAGTTTCCCCTGGACTTCCCACAGGTTTTACTGAAGGCCGAGCTCTGGTTTCGTCCACAATTTTGGACTCCTTAACATTTTCCCTATGTCTAGATTTCATAACCTTAAGGATCTCTATCAACCACAGCTCATTCTCTCCTTTGCTAGAGAAGAGAGTTCCAGCCTTTTGTCCCTCCTGTCAAGCAGTTTAAGTATCACCCTTGTGGATTGTTATTACATCACTTCAGCCTGATCTCTGCCCTTATCATAATACACCCAATGGCCATTTTGTTAGGTACTTCTATACAAATTCTTGTTAATGCAAATATCTGATCAGCCAATCATGTGTTAGCAACTCACTGCATAAAAGCATACAGACATGGTCAAGAGGTTCAATTGTTGTTCAGACTAAACGTCAGAATGGGGAATAAATGTGATCTAAATGACCTTGACTGTGGAATGATTTTTGGTGCCAGATTGGGTAACTTGAGTATCGCAGAAACTCCTGATTTCCTGGGATTTTCATGCACATCAGTCTCTAGAGTTTGCAGACAATTGTTTGAAAAACACAAAAACACACAGTGAGTGGCAGTTCTGTGGAAGAAAATGTTTTGTTCATGAATGACTTTGGAGGAGAATGGCCAAAATGACTCAAACTAACAGGAAAATGAAAGTAATTCAAATAACCACCTGTTATAGCAGTAGTGTGCAGAAGAGCATCTTTGAATGCATAATATGTCAAACTTTGAAGTGGATGGGCTACAGCAGCAGAAGAACTAACACTCAGTGGCCACTTTATTAGGTACAGGAGGTACCTAATTGAATGTATAATGCATGTATAATGTGATATACTGTAACTAGGGTTCAGAATGTTCGATTTAGTTTCTCTGCTTTTCAGCTTACTCCCTTTGCAAGTGCTTCACAGAATTCACATTTTTTTTGTGGCATTACGTTTACTGACCGAGTACATTTCCCTGGAAATTACTTGGCATACCTCCCTCATTTGGACCTTTGTTATCCAGGCATCATTTCCTTCAGACGTACCAACACACATTTAACTATCCCTACTAGCTAAGAGATTGGAGGACCTGCAAATATTGCAGAGGGTTATTTAAAAAAAAACCAACAGAGTCACATAATCCGTTTTTGTGAATTCATAGTCAGACATGCAGTAAGAACAGATTCAACTTAAAATGAGGCAACATTAAAGGGCACAAACAGTTATACCTCCAAGGCAGATTTCTGCTCTTTAAATTTAAAATTCAACCAAGTTGCTGTGTGTGCTGTGAGAAACCAAGGGGGCTTGAAAAGAACTTCTAAAGTGGTCTGAGATCTGAAAGGAAAGCTGAGGGAACTGCTGCTGAAAATCTATGCAACACATTTTCAAACTGCTTATCAACCTAAAACCCTTCCCACCAAAGTGCATTGCATGATCTTAGACAAAGCACCAGAATGAAACACAACAGAGGCAGTGTGTTGTTCTGGAACACCAAATATGAGCAATTGCCAGAAGAAGTAGAGAGGGAACAGGGAGAACGTGGTCATCTCTATCTGGACTGAGAAGCAATGAGATCATCATTGAAAATGTATGGTGATCAGTTAGCTTGCTCAGAAGAAATTGGATCTTTGGAGACAGAGACAGAGGCATCTAGTGGATTTCTTGTGGGAAAGGTAGATGAGGGTATTGTGAAGGGTGGGGGGAAGGATGGAGATAGCATAATAAGACATAGGAGCAGAATTAGGCTTTCAGGCCTTTTGAGTCTGCTCTGCCATTCAATTATGGCTGATTTATTTTTCCTCTCAACCCCATTCTCCTGCCTTCTCCCTATAAACTTTGACGGCATTACTGATTAAGAACCTGTCAAACTCCACTTTAACTGTACTTAATGACTTGGCCTCTGCAACTGTCTGTGAGAATGAAATCCACAGGTTCACCACCCTCTGGCTAAACAAATTCCTCCTCATCTCAGCTTTAAAGGGATATTCTTCTATTCTGGTCTTACACTTTCCCACTTTCGGATGACCATAGGGTTGAACATAGAACATAGAATAGTAAAGCACAGTACAGGCCCTTCGGCCCACAATGTTGTGCCGACCCTCAAACCCTGCCTCCCATATAAGCCCCCACCTTAGATTCCTCCATATATCTGTCTAGTAGACTCTTAAACTTCACTAGTGTATCTGCCTCCACCACTGACTCAGGCAGTACATTCCATGCACCAACCACTCTCTGAGTAAAAAACCTTCCTCTAATATCCCTCTTGAACTTCCCACCCCTTACCTTAAAGCCATGTCCTCTTGTATTGAGCAGTGGTGCCCTGGGGAAGAGGCGCTGGCTATCCACTCTATCTAGTCCTCTTATTATCTTGTACACCTCTATCATGTCTCCTCTCATCCTCCTTCTCTCCAAAGAGTAAAGCCCTAGCTCCCTTAATCTCTGATCATAATCCATACTTTCTAAACCAGGCAGCATCCTGGTAAATCTCCTCTGTACCCTTTCCAATGCTTCCACATCCTTCCTATAGTGAGGTGACCAGAACTGGACACAATACTCCAAGTGTGGCCTAACCAGAGTTTTATAGAGCTGCATCATTACATCGCGACTCTTAAACTCTATCCCTCAACTTATGAAAGGTAACACCCCATAAGCTTTCTTAACTACCCTATCCACCTGTGAAGCAACTTTCAGGGATCTGTGGACATGTACCCCGAGATCCCTCTGCTCCTTCACACTACCAAGTATCCTGCCATTTACTTTGTACTCTGCCTTGGAGTTTGTCCTTCCAAAGTGTACCACCTCACACTTCTCTGGGTTGAACTCCATCTGCCACTTCTCAGCCCACTTCTGCATCCTATCAATGTCTCTCTGCAATCTTTGACAATCCTCTACACTATCTACAACACCACCAACCTTTGTGTCGTCTGCAAAATTGCCAACCCACCCTTCTACCCCCACATCCAGGTCGTTAATAAAAATCACAAAAAGTAGAGGTCCCAGAACAGATCTTTGTGGGACACCACTAGTCACAATCCTCCAATATGAATGTACTCCCTCCACCATGACCCTCTGCCTTCTGCAGGCAAGCCAATTCTGAATCCACCTGGCCAAACTTCCCTGGATCCCATGCCTTCTAACTTTCTGAATAAGCCTACCGTGTGGAACCTTGTCAAATGCCTTACTAAAATCCATATAGATCACATCCACTGCACTACCCTCATCTATATGCCTGGTCACCTCCTCAAAGAACTCTATCAGGTTTGTTAGACACGATCTGCCCTTCACAAAGCCATGCTGACTGCCCCTGATCAGATCATGATTCTCTAAATGCCTATAGATCCTATCTCTAAGAATTTTTTCCAACAGCTTTCCCACCACAGACGTAAGGCTGACTGGTCTATAATTACCCGGACTATCCCTACTACCTTTTTTGAACAAATCTTTTTTGAGAGGGATAATAATTCAGCCATGATGGAATAACAGAACAGACTCAATGGGCCGAATGGTCTACTTCTACTCCTATGTCTTGTGGCCCTATGGATATATGATACAGGAGGAATTTTAATTACTTCACACAGGCTCACAAGGGGAGAAACTTCTTATTCAAATATCAAACCTCATCCCAATATTTATCTCTCAGCAACGTCTAACCAACAAAATTCAACACTGTAAAAAATCTCCACATGATGGAAACAGGAAAGTAGTGGAGATAATCAGCAGGTTAGACAGCATTTGGGCAGAAAGATCCCAGCTGGAATTTCAGATCAATAGTCTCTCATCAGAACTGTAAAAATGTGAAAACAAGTGTGTTTTGAATTATAAAGGAGGAGGGAGTGGAGATGATGGAGATTCCCTCTATACCTGTCATCCCACCCTAGCTCTATAATTTAGCACACACGCACCTATTCCACCCCCTCTCCCACCACCACTTTTCCTTCTTCTCTCTCTATGGATGTCATAGATTATTAGAACAGAGAAATGGGACATGGGGCTTTTGGTTCAACAGGTCTGTGGGAAGCATTAAGCATTGATTTATACAAATCCTGCACTAAATCTAATTTTCTCTTCCTTGCAAATCCGTCAACTCCGCTAGATTCTGCCACTCACCAACACATTAAGGGAAATTTACAGTGGACAGTTCACCCACCGACCCACAGACCTTTGTAATATGTGAGGAAAGATTTGGGGCAGCAGCTTTATTTGCAGACAACAGGAATTCTGCAGATGCTGGAAATTCAAGCAACATACATCAAAGTTGCTGGTGAACGCAGCAGGCCAAGCAGCATCTGTAGGAAGAGGTGCAGTCGACGTTTCAGGCCGAGACCCTTCGTCAGGACTAACTGAAGGAAGAGTGAGTAAGGGATTTGAAAGCTGGAGGGGGAGGGGGAGATGCAAAATGATAGGAGAAGACAGGAGGGGGAGGGATGGAGCCGAGAGCTGGACAGGTGATAGGCAGAAGGGGATACGAGAGGATCATGGGACAGGAGGTCCGGGAAGAAAGACGGGGGGGGGGGTGACCCAGAGGATGGGCAAGAGGTATATTCAGAGGGACAGAGGGAGAAAAAGGAGAGTGAGAGAAAGAATGTGTGCATTAAAAAGAGTAACAGATGGGGTACGAGGGGGAGGTGGGGCCTAGCGGAAGTTAGAGAAGTCAATGTTCATGCCATCAGGTTGGAGGCTACCCATACGGAATATAAGGTGTTGTTCCTCCAACCTGAGTGTGGCTTCATCTTTACAGTAGAGGAGGCCGTGGATAGACATGTCAGAATGGGAATGGGATGTGGAATTAAAATGTGTGGCCACTGGGAGATCCTGCTTTCTCTGGCGGACAGAGCGTAGATGTTCAGCAAAGCGGTCTCCCAGTCTGCGTCGGGTCTCACCAATATATAAAAGGCCACATAGGGAGCACCGGACGCAGTATATCACCCCAGTCGACTCACAGGTGAAGTGATGCCTCACCTGGAAGGACTGTTTGGGGCCCTGAATGGTGGTAAGGGAGGAAGTGTAAGGGCATGTGTAGCACCTGTTCCGCTTACACGGATAAGTGCCAGGAGGGAGATCAGTGGGGAGGGATGGGGGGGACGAATGGACAAGGGAGTTGTGTAGGGAGCGATCCCTGCGGAATGCAGAGAGAGGGGGGGAGGGAAAGATATGCTTAGTGGTGGGATCCCGTTGGAGGTGGTGGAAGTTACGGAGAATAATATGTTGGACCCGGAGGCTGGTGGGGTGGTAGGTGAGGACCAGGGGAACCCTATTCCTAGTGGGGTGGTGGGAGGATGGAGTGAGAGCAGATGTACGTGAAATGGGGGAGATGCGTTTAAGAGCAGAGTTGATAGTGGAGGAAGGGAAGCCCCTTTCTTTAAAAAATTAAGACATCTCCCTCGTCCTAGAATGAAAAGCCTCATCCTGAAAGCAGATGCGGTGGAGACGGAGGAATTGCGAGAAGGGGATGGCGTTTTTGCAAGAGACAGGGTGAGAAGAGGAATAGTCCAGATAGTTGTGAGAGTCAGTAGGCTTATAGTAGACATCAGTGGATAAGCTGTCTCCAGAGACAGAGACAGAAAGATCTAGAAAGGGGAGGGAGGTGTCAGAAATGGACCAGGTAAACTTGAGGGCAGGGTGAAAGTTGGAGGTAAAGTTAATAAAGTCAACGAGTTCTGCATGCGTGCAGGAAGCAGCGCCAATGCAGCCGTCGATGTAGCGAAGGAAAAGTGGGGGACAGATACCAGAATAGGCACGGAACATAGATTGTTCCACAAACCCAACAAAAAGGCAGGCATAGCTAGGACCCATACGGGTGCCCATAGCTACACCTTTAGTTTGGAGGAAATGGGAGGAGCAAAAGGAGAAATTATTAAGAGTAAGGACTAATTCTGCTAGACGGAGCAGAGTGGTGGTAGAGGGGAACTGATTAGGTCTGGAATCCAAAAAGAAGCGTAGAGCTTTGAGACCTTCCTGATGGGGGATGGAAGTATATAGGGACTGGACATCCAAGGTGAAAATAAAGCGGTGGGGGCCAGGGAACTTAAAATCATCGAAAAGTTTAAGAGCGTGAGAAGTGTCACGAACATAGGTTGGAAGGGATTGAACAAGGGGTGATAAAACAGTGTCGAGTTATGCAGAAACGAGTTCGGTGGGGCAGGAGCAAGCTGAGACAATAGGTCGGCCAGGACAGGCAGGTTTGTGGATCTTGGGTAGGAGGTAGAAACGGGAAGTGCGGGGTGTGGGAACTATAAGGTTGGTAGCAGTGGATGGGAGATCCCCTGAGCGGATAAAGTCGTTGATAGTGTGGGAGACAATGGCCTCTACCTTGCCGAGGCACAGCGACAACTTGCGGATACCTCCTCTTATTTACCCCTCGATCGTGACCCCACTAAGGAGCACCAGGCCATTGTCTCCCACACTATCAACGACTTTATCCGCTCAGGGGATTCTAATAACCAGGGAGGAGTATTTGCAGCTTTAAAGCACATTAAGGTGGGTAAATTTGAGAACATCTTTGGACTTTATGGGAGGCTATAGAAGAAATTGCAGAGACCCTTGCTGAGATATTTGCTTCGTTGTTAGCCACTGATGACATTCCCGAAGGCTGGATGGTGGCCAACAATTTTTAAGAAGGGTAGCAAGGGCAAGCCTGGGAACCACAGGCTGGTTGGCCTGACATCACTGAGGGCAAAGTTACCGTACAGAGTTCTGAGGGACAGTCTCTACCAGAATTTAGCATCTGAATAGGAGGAGCCAACGTGGCTTGTGTGTGGGAAATCATGTTTGAGGAATCTTTAAGAGTTCCTTGAACAGGTAACCAAAGGAGTATATGAGGGTTGAGCAGTGGAGCTGTCTATTTGGAGTTCAGCAAGGCTTTCCACAAGATCCTTCATGGTCAGCCTGTCTGAAAGGTTGGGTCCCAAGAAATCCAGGGAGAGCCAGGTAAGGTGGATTCCAAATTGGCTCAGTGGTAGCAAGCAGAGGGTGGTGGTTGAAGGTGGTTTTTCAGAATGGAAATGGCAGTAGAAGGAAGGAGAGCTTAGAGTAACACACACAAAATGCTGAAGGAACACATCAGGTCAGGCATCATTTAGGGAAATGAATAAGCAGCCAATGTTTCAGGCCCAGACCCTTCTTCAGAACTGGAAAGGAAGGGGGAAGATGCCAGAATGAAAAGGTGGAGGAGGGAGAGGAGCATAGCTAGAAGGCGATAGGTGAAGCCAAGTGGGTGGGAAAGGTAAAGGGCTAGAGAGAAAAGAGTCTGATAGGAGAGGAGAGTGGATCATTGGAGAAAGGGACGGAGGAGGATACCCAGGGGGAAGTAATAGGTAGGTGAGAAGAGGTAAGAAGCTAGAATGGGGAATAGAAGGGGAGGGGGAGAGGAATTTTTTTACCGGATGGAGAAATTGATATTCATGCCATCAGGTTGGAGGCTACCCAGACAGAATATAAGGTGTTGCTCCTCCACCCTGAGGGTGGGCTCACTGTGGCACAAGGGGAGACCATTGAGTGACATGTCAGAACAGGAATGGGAATGGGAGTTAAAATGTTTGGCCAGCGGGAAGTTCTGCTTTTGGCGGATAGAGTGGCGGTGATCGAATAAAGCATTCTCTCAATTTACGACGGGTCTCACCAGTGCAGAGGAGACCGCAATGGGAACATGGGGCACAATAGGCGATCCCAGCACGCTCAAAGATGAAGTGTGTTGCCACACCTGGAACGACAGTTTGGGGCCCGAAATAGAGTGAGGGAGGACATGAATGGGCAGGTGTAGCACCTGGAAGGTTGGTCCTTCTCTAACCTTCAATTCCTTATGTTCGTAATGAGATGCTGCACTTGATGAGATACAACATGAGATCACAGGTAACAGGGGAATCGTGGCTTGCAGGTGACTACTAGCCAGACTTCCAGACACAAGATTGTGACTGAAAGGCCGAGATAATGTGGATGTGAAGAGGATGTTTTCAATGGTGGGGGAGTCTAGGACCAGAGAGCACGGCCTCAAATACAGGACTTACCATTAGAAAAGAGATGAGAAGCAATTTTTTTCACCAGAGGGTAAAGAAATTCATTGTCACAGGAGGCTGTAGAGGCCAAGTCATTGAGTGTATTTGAAACAGAGTTCAGTAGGTTCTTGATTAGTCAGGGTGTCAAAGGTTACAGGGATTGACAGGGATATAAATCAGCCACAATAGAAAGTAGAGTGGGGTCAATAGCCAAATGGCCTAATTCTGCTCCTGTGCGTTATGATCTCAACGTGCATGTGCACAGATGTAGCTACTAAAGTAGCCACTGAGTGTCCCTTGTCATGGCCCTTGCACTTTATTTGTCACCTGAACTTTCTCTGTAACTGTAGCACTATATTTCATATTTTGTTTGTTTTTACCACCTCAATGTACTTACGTATAGCCTGATCTGTCTGTCTGGTACGCAAAACAAAAGCTTTTCACTCTTTCTCAATATATTTGACAATAATAAACCTATATCAACAATTCTTTAGTTCAGGTTCATAAAAATTCAAAAGATGCTTTCTGTGACATGATGCAGCAACTATATTATAGGGACAAAGGATGCTAAAGTGACTGGAGCCAGCATTCTACATTATGTTAGTAACTACATGTTTGAAACTTTGAGAGACATTCTGATGTGGCCTCTCTATTGAAGGATTTAATTATTGTGTTGATTTCAAAACAAACTAAAATATTTTGCTGTGATGATTCCTATGCGTTCCACTTTCCTTATAATGTAATTATCAGTTGTTCCATGTCTGCAGAATTCACTGCATGCAGAGATTCAGAATTTGGTGAGTCAGATGGATGATGGGTATTTATAATGAGGTGTTCGGTATACTGTAATTGGCAATCAGTATGCCTGAGATGTGATGGGAGGTCCCATGTGAAGAAGAATGGTAGTATCCAGTTACTGCTCTGCACACACTTTGCAAAATCTCCAAGGTTTAGAATGAATGGATGTGGAGAGGATGTTTTCATTAGTAGGAGAGTCAACCTCAGAATAAAAGGGCATCTCTTTAAAACTGAGATGAGGAGGAATTTCTTCAGCCAGAGGGTCATGGATTTGTGGAATTTGGTGCCTCAGAGGGTGGAGGATAAGTTCTCGGGTGTATTTAAGACAGATATTGATAGGTTCTTGATTGGTAAAAGGGCTAAGGGTTATGTGGAGGAGGCAGGAGAACGAGGTTTAAATATTCTGAATAATCAGCCACCATTGAATGGTGAATCAGACTTGATGTACCAAATTGCTTAATTTCATTTTTATATCCGTGGTCAAAGCCTGAACAGATTCTGGCAATGTGTCCTCCATAGGAACTGCTGGAGAGATGACACAGACAGTAGCTACATGGAGCAAGAACTTTTCTCCTCTCTCAGGACAACACCTTATGCACTCTACCATCGCCTTCACTGTTCTCTGTCACTGAGAGAAGTCACCAGGATCTCCTTTGGTTTTCATCTCTTCTGTGGACGTTTTCTTTTAGCTTCATCTTTTAACTTATTCTTTACTCATTCAGAACTATTTTTTGGCAAACTAGGGGATATATCACCTCCCACTATTTTGTTACTTTCCTCATTAGCAGTTTTGCCTGGGATATTAGAGAGTCTCTCTCCCATTACACAGGAAACACCTCAATCCACAAGATTAGCACTTTCTCACACTTCCCACTTTGAAACACTTGTTTGGTGCAAATGATCACATGAGTCCTTGTATGCCTTGAATTTGCTTGAAAATGCTGGATGCCAACATGTGAAGTAGCATAACAGATACTGTAATCCTATTCTAAAACCAGTGTGAGGATCTGTACCAAAGTGCTTTCCAGTGGAGTGAGTGATGCCATCCAGTGGAATCCCAAGGAAGGGTAATTGCCAAGGGTTGACAACGCTGGCTGACTATTCTGCGTACAATTCATTTGCCAGCATGCTGGAAGATTGGCAAGTAGTGTGTATCATGCTGACAATATGCACGTATGGCTTGCAGATCGGAAGAAACACCATCCTTCTGTCAGGCACAACAGCACTGCGTGAGTCAGCTCTGGGACCCTGACCTTCCAACAACACCCTCCGTATGTGAAATGGAGGTGTCAGACATCGGTTTGATGGAAGGTGTTCTAATATTCATTCTGATAGAGTGATAGAGTCATACAGCACAGAAACAGGCTCTTTGGTCATCCATAATGACCAAGGTGCCCACAAAAGCTAGTCCCATTTTCCCATGTTTGTCCTGTGTCGCACTAATCCATTCCTATCCATGTACTTATCCAACTGTCTTTTAAATTTTGATATTGAACCTGCCTCAGAAACTTCCCCTGGCAGCTCGCTCCATATATGGTTCAGCCTCTGCAAGATGAAGTTTCCCTTCAGATCTCTTTTAAATCTTCTTTCCTCACCTAAGACCTATGCTCTCTTGTTTTTGATTCCTTTACCTTCGGAGAAAGACTTTGTGCATTTACCCTTTCTATGCTCCTTCATGATTTTAAACATCTCTACAATGTCACCTCTCAGTATTCTACACTCCTCTAGATCTCTCAATAACTCACACCCTCAACAACTGGCAACATTTTGTATATCTTCTCTGTGATCTTTCTATAACAGGGGTGACCAGAATTCTACACAACAGTAAAGGTCTGGCCTCTCTTCAACATATAATCTCAATCTGTTTTATCCAGAGCTGAAGTGTACAATTTTCCTTATTGCTCCTTTTTTAAGTTATATCATCAGTGGAGAAGGGCAACAAGTTATCCTGACCCTCACCCCTCACTTGCTGGTGCTCACGGTCAGTTTAATATTGTTGGCACTGGCCATCTGCTGCAAGAGAGGTTGAATACTTGTGACAGGTCCAAGTGTGGCTGTGTTATGACTGCCATAGTTGAGTACCTGGGATTGTACTATGTAAACTGTGTGTGTTGGAGTAGTGCTGAGTGTGTGGTGGGATAAATTAATGTTGGATAAGAGTCTTGGTGCACCTGGATTATTATGAGATAAGTGCGATTGGATTACAGAGCATAGTGAGGAGCTGGAATTTGCTGCTTTGTTCGTTAATGCTGAACACACATCAGAGGCCATTGCAAAACATCCAGCACTTTGGTGTTGACGTTATCAATCATGTGTTCACAGTGACTCTTCAAAAATGATTTCAGTGTCTTCCTGATCCCCTGTCATAGAGCAGAACTCTCGACTGCTCCACCTCTTAAACAAAAACTTGAAGAAGCATCCAAAGATTGAATTGCTAGTTAGTCTACTATTTGTTCCAATAAGATTTTCAAAGTTCTTAAAGCTATAGATTACTACAAAGAGACAGTATGGAAACAGGCCCCTCAATCCACCAGGTCTGCACCTATCATTAACCGCCTATTTCCACCAATCCTAATCCCATTTTATTCTCATCAAATTCAAACCCCTGCCTCACCAACTACTACTCACTGACACAGTAAAGGAAAATTACAGAGGCCAATTCGCTTACCAATCTGCACATCTTTGGGTCATGGGAGGAAACCGGAGCACGCAGAAACAATGTGGTCACAGGGAGAACATGCAAACTCCACACAGACAGCATGAAAGGTCAGGATTGAACCCCATTCCTCTAGCGTCATGAGACAGCATTTCTACTAGCTGCACCGTCGTGCAATGATTTCGTCAGTGAATGGAGACCATGAGCATCTCCTTTTAAGTGCTGCAGAGGTGACTTCCATTGAGGTTTCAGCCAGTGCTTGATCTGCTGAAGCTGAGCTGCACCACATGATAAACAGCAGAGCCAATTCTGTGGGAATGCTGCAGTGATGTCATTGAGGTGCATGTGGGAGTCTTTAGGCTGCCCTCAGATAAATACCATCCCTTGTGCATCGTGATGCAAGGGTACATTTTACAGGTAGAAAGTTCAGAGAAAATTGACAAATACAGGGATAGAAAGATTTAGAGGTATATGGGCCAAATGTGGGCAAATGGGACTAGATTAGATGGGCAGCTTGGTTGGCATGAATGATTTGGGTCGAAGGGCCTGTTCTGGTGCTGTATAACTCTCAGTCCTTTGTCTGCACATGTGTTGCTAATGTTGTCAGTGCTGGCTATCATACAGTTTAATCTAGTGAAATGTGCTAAACTGGAGAGAATATACACATGAAAGAAACAGGAAGAGGGGAATGGTATGTGCAGATGTTGAGCCCTGTATGAACCTGAAAGAAAGGGCAAGTTGTCTGAAGTTGGAGAACTCAGTTCTGAGGCCTGCAAGCCACATCATGTCTAGCTGAAAAGAAGACAGGTGTTGTTGCTTGAACTTACGTTAGGCAACAGCACTCAAGGTCGAAGGGAGAAAGGTCAGAGCGGGAGTGGGATGGGGGACTAAAGCGGAAAACAACAGGAAACCCTGTGAGTTGAGCACTGGGACTCCACAAAGCAGTCACCCAGTCTGCGTTTGTTTTTTGTTCCAATGTACAGGAGGCCATACTGTGAACACCACATGCAGTGCATGAAGAGAGCCTGCAAGGGATTTTTCTACATCTCTTTAGTCTTTCACTTCAACGCTCGAAGGTTTGCTATCAGCTGTAAGCATATTTCACCTCCCCTCCTAAAGATTCAAGCTGCCTTTAAGTGATATAATTCCCAACCCCACAAGGACATGTACACCCAACACATAACAATACTGGTTGTAGATCAGAAACATGAGAAGGGGCATTAATTTTAGTGTCTCTGGATTCATGCTTCACACTTTAAATGTCTTAGAATTTGATTTTATCTTTGTAGAAGTCTTGAAAAGGAATGCGTTAATTTAACCTCACCATCATAGCATGACAGTAGTTATCAATTGTTTTTTAAAGTAGGCAGGAACATATAGTAGGTGACAATCACAGTTTTCCGTCCTGTGTATCCTGTTTAGGGGGTAATTGTTGGTCCCATTTCCTGGTTTAGATGCAAATGTTAACACATTAATGATCTGATTATGAAAATTGCATTCCTAAGGAGAACAGAGTTAAAGTTCTGGAGAGCTGCAGAAAATATAACAAAGAACGATAACTTCCTTCATAAAGTTAATCTTGTGCTGGCTGCAATCAATGCACCTGTCTACATTTATCAGCCCTCAGAGCAAGAAGTGAAATTAAGAGAGTTTAGTACACCTTGTCACTTCATAATTGCCTTGGAAGTAACGATGCAAAACACCAAAGAACATCATGTTTATTTCATAATGCATCAGAAGGTAAAATACAATTGGAATATTTGAGTTGGCAACAATCCATTTTCCCAGCCTTTCTTGCAGAGACTTATTAGCCAGAACCATGATATCACCTAATGGACTTATTAGCCAGAACCACGATACCACCTAATGGACTTATTAGTAAAAGAAAATCTGATGAAGCTACAGGAATGGTGGTAATATGATTAGAAAATTACCTAAGAAGCAGAAAGCAGAGGATAATGTTTGTTTTTCAGGCTGGAGGGAAGAATATCTAGGTGTCTCTTGATCTGAAGACTTTAAAACTTTTTGTCCCCCATTACTATCTCTGCAGCATCATTTTCCAGCGGTCCAATATTTACTCTCATCTCTCTTTTACTCTGCATATGTCTGCAGAAACTTTTGGTATCCTCTTTAATATTATTGGCTAGTTTGCCTTCGTATTCCAACTTTTCTTCTTTATGACTTTCTTAATTGCCTTCTGTTGGTTATTAAAAGCAAGCCAATCCTCTAACTTCCCACTAATGTTTGTTCTACTATATGCCCTTTCTTTGGCTTTTACTTTAACTTTTTTTTAATATAATTTTTATTGAGTTTTCAAAGTAAATACAAGAGAAAAAAAATCTACCCTCCCCTTCCCCCCCCCGATATATACTACTACCTAAAGAGAAAAGAAAAAAAAAAGAGACAAAAAAGAACGGCCTGAATATTGGAAGGTTTCCGCATGCTCCATGGGATTAAAAATAAATTTAATATATATTTGTTACTTTCCCCAAGGAACCAAGATCTTTATCATATCTAAAACATTACTTAGCTTCTCAACTCTCATGGTTCCCTGGGGAATCTCTATGAACTTCATCATGTTGTTATGTGTTTCCCTCCCAATCATCCAGGCAAAAAAAAGAAAAAACAAAATACCCTCCAACTAATGTTGCAAATGAAAAGATACACAACACTACCCCCCTCCATTTTGCGGGTCGTGGCTATTGCCACGTTTGCACACATGATTAACGTAGCGATTGGTCAGTGTTTCTTCCAGCTCCCCCATAACAGAAAAATTGTATAAAAGAAACTAATGTCATTATTCCCAGCTAGTATTCCTCAAATTTTAACCTTTCTTCCCCTCCCTCATATAATTAATAATATATTTATATATTCATCCGCCTAAGAGTCCAACGGGCCTATTCCTTAATCCAGTCTTCATCTTCAATCCATCTCGCTCCCCCAGGTTTGTTCTTGTATCTGGCTTTTATTTTAACTTTGACTTCTCTTGTCAGCCACGATTGCGTCATCCTTTCTTTAGAATACTTCTCCTTTGGTATGTACCTATCCTGTATCTTCTGAATTGCTCCCAAAATCTCCAGCCATTGCTGCTCTGCCTTAATCCCTACCAATATTCTCTGCCAACCAATATTGGCCAGCTCCTCTCTCATGCCTCTGTAATTCCCTTTACTCCACTGTAAAACTGATACCTCTGATTTAAGCTTCTTCTCAAATTGCAGCGTGAATTCTATCATATTATGATCACTGTCTCCTATGAGTTCTTTTATCTTCAGCTCTATCAATTCCTGTTTGTCACACAACACCCAATCCAGAATAGCTGTTCCCCTAGTGGGCTCTACCATAAGCTGCTCTATAAAGCCATCTCATAGGCATTCTTCAAATTCCCCTCTTGGGATCCAGTACCAATCTGATTTTCCCAATCTACCTACATGTTGAAATCTTCCATGACTATTGTAGGACTATTGTACACCACATCTTTGTTACTGTTTGGAGGTCTGTTTATAACTTTCATTGGGAACTTTTTACCTTTGCAGTTTTTTTCACAGCTCACTTACAACAATTCAATGCCTTCCAATCCTATATCACTTCTTTCTAATGATTTGATTTCATCTTTTACCAATAGGGCCATCCCACCCACTCTGCCTACCTGCCTGTCCTTTTGATACAATGCGTATCCATGGATGTTAAGCTCTCACTATAATCTTCTTTCAGCCACCATAAGGCCATAAGACTTAGGAGTAGAATTAAGCCATTCAGCCCATCGAGTCTGCTCTGCCATTTCATCAGAGAAGATCCCGGATCCTAATCAACACCATACACCTGCCCTCTCACCATATCCCTTGATGCCCTGAAAAATCAGGAATCTATCAACTTCCACTTTGAATATACCAACAGACTTGACCTCGATCGTAGTCTGTGGCAGAGCATTCCACAGATTCACCACTCTTCAACGGAAAAAAATCCTAAATCTGTTCTAAAAGGTCTCCCCTCAATTTTGAGGCTGTGCCCTCTAGTTCTGGATACCTTAACCAGAAGAAACATTTTCTCCACATCCACCTTATCTAGTCCTTTCAGCAGTCGGTAGGTTTCAATGAGATCCGCAATCATTCTTCTAAATTCCAGTGAGTACAGGCCCAAAGCTGCCAAAATCTCCTCATATGTTAACCCCTTAATTCCCAGAATCATACTCATAAACCTCCTTTGTGTTCTGTCTAATGACAACACATCCTTTGTGAGATAACGAGCTCAAAACTGTTGACAATACTCCGTGCAGCCTGACTAGTGTCTTATAAAGCTTCAGCATTATCTCTTTATTCTTGTTATCTATAGAAACATTTCGAATGTTGAAAGGCATGGACAGAGCAGATGTGGCAAAATTGTTTCCCATGGTGGGGGAGTCTAGTACGAGAGGGCATAACTTAAGGATTGATGGGCGCCCATTCAGAACAGAGATGCGAAGAAATTTTTTTAGCCAGAGGGTGGTGAATCTGTGGAATTTGTTGCCACCTGTGGCCGTGGAGGCCAAGTCATTGGGTGTATTTAGGGCAGAGATTGATAGTTATCTGAGTAGCCAGGACATCAAATGTTATGGTGAGAAGGTGGGGGAGTGGGACTAAATGGGAGAATGGATCAGCTCATGATGCAAATAGTGGAGCAGACTTAATGGGCCGAATGGCCGACTTCTGCTCCTTTGTCTTATGGACTTATGGTTTTATTTTCTATTCCCCTTGAAAAAAATGCTAATATTGCATTTGTCTTCTTTACCACAGATTTAACCTTCTGGGAGTCTTGCACAAGGACTCATTTGCACCTCTGATGTTTGAATTTTCTCACCATTTAGAATTTAGAACTTATTCAAATCTTACATCCATCCCACAATGTGAGGGAGAAAAAATCTTCGTGTTTTGACTCCATCGCAGTGTAGACATGTGAATTTAAAAGTCTAATGGCTTGTAGAAAGAAGCCTGCTGGTCCTGGCGTTAATGTTGCGGTGGTGTTTGCCAGACAGAAGCAGCTGAAACAGTTTATGGCAGGGGTGGCTGGTGACCCTGATGATTTTCCAGGCCTTCTTTACACACCTGCTGTTATAAATGTCCTCAGTGGAGGGAGGTTCACATCCACAGATGCGCTGAGCTGTCCGTACCACTCTCTGCAGTGCCCAGCGATCGATGTTGGTGCTGTTCCCACACCAGGCGATGATACGGCCAGTCAGTATGCTCTCAATAGTGCCCCTGTAGAAGGTCTTGAGGACTTGGGGGCCCATGCCGAACTTCTTCAGTCTCCTGAGGTGGAAGAGACGCTGCTGTGCTTTTTTTGCCACAAAGCCGGTGTGTACAGTCCAGGTGAGATAATTGGTGATGTGTATACCAAGGAACTACTCACCCTCTCAGCTGCAGACCCATTGATGTTGATCAGGGACAGTCTGTCTCTGTTCCTCCTGTAATCCACAATTAGCTCTTTCGTTTTTGGACATTCAGAGAGAGATTGTTATCCTGGCACCACTGTGTCAGGCTGTCAACCCCTCCTCTGTAGGCTGTCTCATTACCACCAGAAATAAGCCCAATCAAAGTTGTGTCCTCTGCGAATCTGACCAGCAGATTTGAGCCGTGTGTGGCAGTGTAAAGGGAGTAGAGAAGGGGACTCAGATCACAACCCAGGGGGGCACCTGCATTGAGGGGCAGAGGGGCAGAGGTGAGTGAGCCCATCCTCGCCACTTGTTAGCGATCTGATAGGAGTTGAGGATCCACCTGTGCAAGTTGAGGTACAGACTGAGGTCTCTGAGCTTTCGGTCAAATCTGGAAGGAATTATGGTGTTGAATGCTGAACTGTTGTCTAGAAACAGATTTCTAACGTATGTATTCCTCTGAGGAACACCACTAATCACTGGCGGTCAACCAGAAAATGCCCACTTTATTCCTACTCACTGCATACTGCCTGTCAGCCATTCTTCTATCCGTGCCAGTATCTTTCCTGTAACATCATAGGACTTTTTCTTGTTAAGCAGCCTTATCAAATACCTTCTGAAAATCTAAGTATATGACATCCACTGCCTCTCCTTTGTCCACTCTGCTTGTTACTTCCTCGAAGAATTCTAATAGATTTGTCAGGCAAGATTTTCCGTTCCAGAAACCAGGCTGACTTTGACCTATTTTATCATTAGTCTCCAAGTACCCGGAAACTTCGTCCTTAATAATGGACTCCAAACTTTCCCAGCCACTGAGGTTAGGTTAACTGGCCTATAATTTCCTTTCTTTTGCTTTCCTCCCTTCTTAAAGAGTGGGGTGACATTTGCACTCTTCCAGTCCCCTAAGACCATGCTAGAATCAAGTGATTCTTGAAAGATGATGATCAATGCATCCATTATCTCTTCAGCAACCTCCCTCAGGACTCTGGGATGTAGCCCATCTGGCTCAGGTAACTTATCCACCTTAAGACCTTTCAATATGCCTATCACTTTTTCCTTTGTAATAATTATGGTACTCACTCCTGCTCTCTGACACTCACAGACCTCTGGCACACTGCTAGTGTCTTCCACAATGAAGACAGAAGCAAAGAATTTATTAAGTTCATCTACCATTTCTTTGTCCCCCATTACTACTTCACCAGCATAATTTTTCCAGTGGTCCAATATCAACAATCACCTCCATTTTACTCTTTATATAAGTGAAAAAAACTTCCAGTATCCTGCTTTATATTATCCCCTAGTGGGCTTGAGCAGAAACTGCTCTATAAAGCCATCTCATAGGAATTCTACAAATTCCCTCTCCTGCAATATGACGCCAACCTGATTTTTTCCAATCCCCTTGCATATAGAAGCCCCCATTACAAATGTGACATTGACCTTTATAACATTTGTTTTCCAACTCCCTTTGCAATCTCAAACCCACATTTTGTCTACTATTTGGAGCCCTATATATGATTCCCATAATGTTTTCTTTTAGTCTTGCAGTTTCTTAACTCCACGCACAAAGATTCAACATTCCCTGACCCTCTGCCACCTCTTTCTAAAGATGTAATTCCATCTCTTACCAATAAAGACACACCCCTGCCTATACCTTCCTGCCTGTCCTTTCGATACAAAGTATATCCTTTGATGTTAAACTCCCAGCTATGACCTTCTTTCAGCCATAACTCAATGATGCCACAATTTCATGCATGCCAATCTGTAACTGAGCTAAAAGTTCATCTAGGTTATTCCGTATACTATGTCCACTCAAGTATAACTCCTTCAGTCCTGTTTTCATCACCTTTTTTGATCTTTTGCATAGCAGCTTATCACATTGACTGCAATTCTGCCCTATCATCAGCCTGTCTCTTCTAGCAGTCTCACTACACACTGCCTCTGTTTGTAAACCAGCTGTCTCTGTCAAATTGGTTTAAATGGTCCCGATCAGCAAAGCAAATTATAAGCCAGTTAGACTGACCACAGTGGTTGGGGAGATGGTGGAGTTACAAACATGAGAAAATCTGCACATGCTGGAAATCCAAAGCAAGACCTGAAAAATGCAGGAGGAATTCAGCAGGCCAGGCAGCATCTATTGAAAGGAGCAAACAGTTGATGTTTCAGGCCAAGACCCTTCATCAGGACTTAGAATGTTGGAGCCAATTATTAGGGATCTGGTTTCAGTGTACATGGAGGTACCATACATAACAAATTAGGCCAAAGTCAGCAGGGTTTCCTTAAGGGAAAACCTTGCCTTACAAATCTGTTGGATTTCTTTGAAGAAATACCAAGCAGGATAGACAAAAGAGGATGTTGATGGATGTTGTGTACCTGGATTTTCTGTAGGCCTTTGACAAGGTGCTACACATGAGGCTGCTTAACAAAATAAGAGCCCATAGTATCATAGAAAAGACACTAGCATGGATGGAGCATTGGATGATAGGCAGGAGGCAAAGAGTGGGAATAAAGGGAGCCTTTTCTGGATGGCTGCCAATGGTGTTCCACAGGGGCCTGTGTTGGAACAGCTTCTTTTTACATTATATGTCAATGATTTGGATGGCAGAATTATTCTACTGATACAAATACAGCAATGTTCTCAATCAGACTGAGAATGTCAGTGGGTGCTGGGATATTGTTGAGGGAAAGTCAGGGATATGGGTGGTCAGACTGAGCTAATCCTAACTGTGTTCTGCCTGACTTGATAAACAATCTCAGCACTTCCCACACAAAATGCTGGAGGAACTCAGCAGCTCAGGCAGCATCAATGGCAATGAATAAACAGTCAATGCTTCAGGACTGGAAAGGAAGGAGGAAGATGCCTACCACCTTCTCACTTGTCCTCCTTCCACCATCTTGCTACCATCTTCCTATTCTGACATCTTCCTCCTTCTTTTCCAGTCCTGTTGAATGGTCTCAGCCTGAAATATTGACTGTTTATTTATTTCCATAGATGCTGCCTGACCTGCTGAGTTTCTCCAGTATTTTGTGTGGGAAGAACGAGGATGTAATGTTGAGACTTAATAAAGCACTGGTGAGGCCTCACTTGGAGTACTGTGAGCAGTTTTGGGTCCCTTATCTTAGAAAGGATGTGCTTGAGAAGGTTCAAAGGAGGTTCACAAAAATTATTCCAGGATTGAATGGTTTGCCATATGAAGACCATTTGATGGCTCTGGGCTGGTACTCACTGGAATTCAGAAGAATGAGGGGTGACCTCATTGAAACCTATCAAATGTTGAAAGGCCTTGATAGTATGGATGTGGAGAGGATGTTTCCTATTATGGGAGATTCTAAGGCCAGAGGACACAGCCTGAGAATAAAGGGGTGTCCTTTTTGAATGAAGATGAAGAGGAATTTCTTTAGCTAGAGAGTGGTGAATCTGTGGAATTCTTTGCCACAGGTGGCTGTGGAGACCAAATCTTTATGTATACTTAAGGCAGAGGTTGATAGATTCTTGATTGGTTAGGGCATGAAGAGATACAGGGAGAAGGCAGGAGATAGGGGCTGAGAGGATCAGCCATGAAGCAGACTAGATGGGCCAAATGGCCCAATGCTGCTTCTATATCATATGGTCTTATGGTCTAGTTGTTTATCAACTAAACAGGACACAGTTAGAATTAATTCAGCCTGACCACCCTGACTTCCCCTCAATGATACCCCAGCACCCACTGAAGTTCTCTGAATAGTTGAGAATGTTGCTGTTTTCATCTCAGCAAGCTAATTTAAATTGGCCAGTTTAAGAAATATTTTTCCAAAGTAACAACATTCTTGTATATTTATTATTAAACTTGGAGGAGTTTTCAATTAAATCTATACTATCATTGATTTTCTAGAGGCATTCATCACACAAAATAAACTCCCCTCTATAGGCTCTATCTACACTTCCTACTGCCGAACGAAAGCTACATAATCAAGGACCACAGTTCTTCCCCCAAGTTATTATACAGAAGATATGAAAGCTTGAAAGCACACATTGCCAAGCTGAAGGATAGCTCCTATCCAACTGTTGGATAGACCTCTCAAATGTCCTGTACTATTATGAATCCAATTCTCATTCTTGACCTTCCAGTCTACCTCATAGAAGCCCTTGCAAAGTATTTGACTACATGTACTGTACTTTCTTTATAGATGTGAAACTATATTCTACATTTTGTTTTTTTTGTTACTTGGATGTAATTATGTATAGTATAATCTACATGGAGAGCATGCAAATGTTTTCTATATATTGTGGCATGTGACAATAATAAGACAATACCAATATTGAAATGCTTAGCTGTTCCCTTGAACACAGGCTGATATAAAGTAAACAAAACCTAGAACATTGATATTACATTAAATGATGGCATGCTTTTCCATACCAGTGTGTATTAAATCCCACTAAATCCATTAAACTCCTCTCCACACTTGCAGCAATATCACAGCAGTATTATGAAGTTCTCAGTACTGAGGAGGCGATGCTATGCTACTCTAACGCCTCACGATGGGATGATGTTATACTGCCACCTGATGTGCAGAGTGATAACTAAACCATTGTGCTTTGGAATTATCCAACTGCTTCATTGCCCATCACAACTTGTTTTGTCTTCTGGTGGTGGTTATCACAATTCAGTAGTGAATAATAAACAGAACAAATAAGACAGCAACTGAGTTGTTACAACTGAATGGTTCAGAAAGGTGTGTAAATCATCCATTTCTGAGATGTAGACACAGAAGGTTATATGCAGGCAGAACAGGTAATCAGGAGGCTAATGGAATGTTGAGCTGTATTGCAAGAGGTATGGAGTTTAACAGTGTGCCTGTTAGACCAGACCTGGAGTACGGTATTTAATCTCAGGTTATAAAACAGCATTTATTTACATTGGGGAACGTGCAGATGAAGTTCATTGGATTGATTCCTGGGGTGTAGGGACTGACATGTTAAAAGATTAAGCCTACACTGATCATAGTATGGATAAATATGGTTGACTTGACCAAAACATTTACAATTTTGATGGGTGAATGATGAGGGGCTGTTTTTGCCTAAGTGGTGGGGCTTCTGGAACTGAAGCATAGTTTTAGAATAAGGCGTCATCCATTTACAACAGAGATGTGGATGAATCTATTCTCTCAGATGGTGGTGAATCTTGAGAAATCTGCTCTAGAGTCCTATGGGGACAATGGATTTAGCAAGGGATCTGAACGACAAGGGAGCCTAGGGGTACGACAGGGTGGGAATGTTAGTCAGTGACTGGTTTAGATGATCAGTCTATTCCTATTGGTTATGCTTCTTCCTTAACTCCTTGTTTGTACATCCATCAATCTGGCAAAAATATTACATAATATCTTCACATAACAGAACCACCTCCTTGAAGTTATCTTTAACAGCTGTGGTATGGAAGGGATCTACTCCATCTAGGGTCTTCAGGCATGTTTCAAAATCCTGGCAAACTCAATGAATTTTGTTGGTTGTTGCTCACCAATTCAAACCTCAGTTGTGAATGAGACTGTAGAAAATTCTTTGGCTGCAAATATATGCCAATCACTCTTCCTCTCGCAAAGCTGGGGTCGAGGGGTGGTCCACAGGCTAATCTGGGTGAAGAGGTCTTGCATCCTATCATTTGTTGGAGATTATAATAGGGAATGGGGGAATGGCCATTTTGGGGTTTAAGGTGATCAGGGCTGAAGATCAGGGTTGAAGAGTGGTGGTGTGGGGTTGGGGAGCGATTAGCAGTGAGGTTAGGGTATTGTTCAAGTTTATTTGTTGTCATTTCAACCATATACATGCACACCGCCAAACAAACCAACATTTCTCTGGACCAAGGTGTACATCACAGTGCATATAGCTCACACACAACACATAATGTAATACTACCACAGATAAATCAACAAATAATAAGATGCATTTATGACAGAAGTTAACCTACAGAGCCTTAGAGTTACACAGCACAGAAACTGGAACCCACATTGAACTTTAATTTTTGTTGCAAAATGCGTGCTTCAGTTTGGAAAAAAATACAAAAACTAGTCTCCACAAGAGGAGATGGAGAGAACGGTCAAGAAAAGTTGCTTGAGGCTGGAGATGCAAACACTACTGACCCCAGTTTATGAAGTCAGAAAATGGTGCATGCTGCTTTTGGAAATTTCAGTCACTGGCATTATATTTTATTGATTTTATTTTATTGTCTTACCATGTGAAATAGCCCTTCCAGCTTTTAAGTCATGCTTCCCAGCAGTCCCCCAATTTAAACTCAGCCTAATCACAGGACTATTTAGAATGACCAATTAACCTACCATCCAGTACGTCTTTGGGCAGTGGGAGGAAACTGAAGCACTCCAAGGAAGCCCACGTGGTCACGGGGAGAACCTTACAGGCAGCGGTGGAAATTAAAACCTGAGTCACTGGTACTGTAAAGCATTGTGCTAACTACTACTCAATCATGCTGCCCTAACTGGGACCCAGTTAGATGAAATTCCTCAAATACTTGCCAGCAACACTACAGAACTAAATCAACACACTTCACATGAAAAGTGGATTTCTGCAGCCCTTTCTGACCAATGTCCCTGTGACTTTCCTTGTTACTCTACCTTGCATCTTTAAATAATTCAATCAATGAACATGAGTTTCTAATTAGGGAACTTCCTCTGAACTGATTGGCTTGCTGAACCTTTTTAGGGCAAGTTGAGATTCAACCACATCACTGTAGGAGCCAATAGAGCACTATTCCTGTGGGACATTAGTGAACCAGAGAGGTTTATATAAGTGATCTCTGATGAAAAATTTAAATCTTGAATTGTCAACTCTGATTTTGTGTTTACTGTTCCTCTCTAATCTGGTGAACATTTCCAATATTCCATTTGTTATTTCATGGTTTTACAATAATTCAGGAGTGTCAAGGTTGCTATTTTTGTCACTAAATATTTTTCTGACTTTTTTTCTAGCTCAATCCTGCACTCGTGTCATGACGTTTAATTCATTGTTTATATTGCATAATTCAATAATATACTGTGTCTTTGCTGCAAAAAAAGTTTTTATGGTATTTACACTTTGTGTATGTGCACCTACAACAGCAATGAACTTGAACTTGATCCCTCAGTTGCTTCAAATTCCAACTGGTAGGAAAATAATGCAGGTTTCTGGACACAGGTCCAAACTTTAGTCAGAGGACTCCTTTTACTATCTGAAGACATTATACAGATTCAAGCTGACACAACATAGTATTCAATCTTACCACCTTGTTCTCCACACCCAAATGTCTGTCTGCAAACCTCAACAGCTATTAAAGTTGCTAAAAGACAATAACTTGTACGTGAGTAACTTTCAATCTAGTTTCAGATTCCTTGCATGTCAAAACAGCGTTGCAGGATGTTTAAAACCCTTAGTTGCTCACAAAGGGAACTTTGCATAAATTCCTCATTTGTTACCTTTCCTCTGTGGACTAACTTGCTGCAACACACACAGAAATCCCTGAAGTTCATTTATGTGTGAATTTTTTATTGTCAATAACACCAATCTCATCTCTCACAGAGCTGCAGTAGATGCAGTTGCTACTGAAATGGAACATGTAACATTGAAGCAGCAATTTCCCACAATCTTCAACATAATGATGGACACATAATTTCATTTGCTTCTTAGAAATGTTGATCGTTGGATAAATATTAGAGACATTGAGTCACAGAACTCTGCAGCACAGAAATCGGCCTTCCTACCCATCTAGTCCATGCCAAACTATTATTCAGTCTAGTCCCATTGACCCGCACCTGGACCATTGCCCTCCTATCATATACCTATCCAAATTTAGATAGAATCTATCTTACTCTTCTTCAAGAAGTTACCCCATGGCTCTTCCACACAAGTCTGTCCAAAGTAAAGAGGGCTTTGGGTTAACATCTCATCCAAAGGAAGGTACTCAGATATTACCATATTACTTCAATATTTTAGCCTGGACTCCAGTATTGGAGTACCTGGAAAACAGCAACAGCCTTCTGACTCAGGGATTGGAGAGTGCCTCCAACAAAGGCCTGGCTAGAGCCCCATCATACAGGATCCTGCCAAGTGAACTTCAGAATTTTCTCACATGATCTTATGTTGAAGTTGTATAAGATGTTGTTGAGGCCAAATTTAGAATACTGTGCCACTCTGGTCACCAAACTACAGGAAAGATATCAATAAGACTGAAAAAGTACAGAAAATTTACAAGGATGTTGCCAGGACTTGAGGAGCTGAGTTAAGGGAAAGAGTGAATGGGCTAGACTTCATTCCCCGAAGCGTAGGAGAATGAGAGGAATGATAGAGGTATACAAAATTATAAGGGGTATAGACAGGGTAAATGCAGGCAGGCTCTTTGCACTGAGGATGGGTAAACTAAAACTAGAGGTCATGTTAAGGGTGAAAGGTGAAGTATTTAAGGGGAACATAGGAGGGAACTTCTTCACTCAGAGGATGATGCATGTGTGCAAGAAGCTGCCAGCAGATGTGAAGGATGTGGGTTCAATTTGAACATTTAAGAGAAGTTTCATAGATGGGAAGGGTATGGAGGTCTGTAATCCAGGTGTAACCAGGTGACCATTCAATATCATTTTTTTTATTGTCAAAGTGCACTTATGTATTCACTTTGGTACTGCTAAGGCAGCTGTCTTTGCCTTTAACAGAAAGCGGTGATGTCATTTTGCGTAGAAAAAAGAGTTGCCAGGTTCTAGAAAGGATGACATTCAAATACTTTTCCCAGGTTTGGTGAGGGTGAGGTGAACAATATTTGATAATATCCATGTAAATTTGTTTATACTTGTTTGTAAATCTAGAATATTGGTAATTCGACATGTTTTACATATGGATGCTTTAGATTTTCATGAGTAAAATTGATCGATGCTGGAATAGTGTGATTGCGAAGTTCCTTAATCAGCCTACTAGGTTAGTCTTTTTTGTAATTCAACTACAAGGCAATATATTGTAAACGTTTATCTGTCTTTATTTACTATTTCATGACCGAATGTGAACATAACAGAGTAATGTGGATGTGTTAATCTCTGTTCATGTAGCGTGAGCGAGGAGAACTCATTTTCAAGGTCTAGCCTAGATGTGTTTGGAAGCACGTGTGTGCCAAATGTGAGTGTATCTCTTAGTTAAGATGAGATGTATTTATTCATATTTTTGATGTTGTATATAAGGTACAGGGTTAGTGGGATTCTAACATGGTTTGTATTGTTTTTTTCTTAGAATTGCCACTACCCTATTGGTTTGGCATGTTTTGTTTTAGTTATTTTCATACTGCATATGTAACAAAGGTGTGGTCTGAAATTAAACTGAGATTGTAATAGCGGGACACATCAAATTGGCTGGTGAACGCAGCAGGCCAGGCAGCATCTCTAGGAAGAGGTACAGTCGACGTTTTGGGCCACGACCTGACGAAAGGTCTCGGCCCGAAACGTCGACTGTACCTCTTCCTAGAGATGCTGCCTGGCCTGCTGCATTCACCAGCAACTTTGATGTGTGTTGCTTGAATTTCCTGCATCTGCAGAATTCCTCGCGTTTACGTTTAATAGCGGGAACTGTTTTTTAAAATTTATTTTGTCATTTTTACATTTTGATATCCCTTTTCTGCATTAAAACATCTAAAACAGATAAAAGATCCGAAAAAGTATTTGTTGTCCTGCATGTGTATTTTTCCCCAGGCTACAAAACAGGTGTGGGTCAATGGGAGCAGACAGAGTAACAGTTCAGCACAGAACAGATGGGCTATGATGCTGCTGTGACTCAGTATAGAGTCAAGAAACTACTGCTTCCTTCCATGCAAAGTCCTCTACCTTCAACTACCAAAATCTGTTGTAACACATAAAGCACTGGGGTACTCAGCAAGCCAGGCAGCATCTGAGGAGAGAAACGGAGAGTTAATACTTTGGATTGAGGCCCTTCATCCAGAATAGGTTCCAGATGCTTAGGGATGATGTGGCAGGCACAGAATGAATAAAACCCTTTTTATGCAGCAAGCAATGAGTTCTGTTTTTTTCAGTTCAAAAGTAGCTTAGCAACGTAAGTTGAGAATCAAGCAAAGTGCTGAACTGAAACTACCTTGGTCCATTTTATGTTCAAGTAACCTAACATCATGAGGTAATTGAGTCATACAACACGGAAACAGGCCTTTCAGCCCATCAAGCCTGCACTGACTATCAACTGCCCAGTCCCGATGAAAGGTCAGAACCCATAACCCTGACTGTCCATTTCCCTCCATAGATGCTTTCTGGTCATGCTGAGTTCCACTGGTGTTCTGTGTGTATTACTCCAGATTCCAGCATCCAGACTGTTGTGTGTCTACCCATTCTGGTCCTCATTTAAAACATGCCACAAGGAGGTGTGGCTTGGGGAGGTCAGTGGTACAGTAATCTTACCTTTATCACATATACATGCCGCATACCACCGGCTAATGCTACAGTGGTCTACTTTCATTGAACTAATTGAAATATGTGAGAGGAGATTTCTTTAACTCTCTCCCACTCTAACACTCGATGGAATGTGAGTTAACGCCCGGAATGCTGGAGGAACTCAACGAGTCAAACAGTATTTGTGGAGGGAAATGGACAATCGACAGCTCAGGTCAAATCTCGTCATCTGGACTGAAAGATAGAGAGAATAGCCAATTTAAAGAGGTAGAAGGAAGGGGAGAAGCAAGAGCTGGCAGGCGAAAGGTGGATCCAGATGATGAAGGGTAATAGGCAGATGGAGGAAGGGAGAGTAGGAGTGATGTCAGTAGGTGTGAGGGGCTGGGCTGAAGTTGATGGAATCTGACAGAAGAGGATGGTGGAGGGAGGTGTAGAGGGCAGAGAGAGTAGTTGGGGTAGGTGATGGGCAGATAGAGAGGGTGGAGGAGGGGAAAGAGAATGTGTGATGAGTGGCTGAAGAAGACAGAAAAGGAACAGAGGGAGAGGAGTTACTGGAAATTGGAGAATTTACTGTTCATGATGCTAGGTTGTAGAATATCCATCCTTCTCACCAAATGGCTGACAGGGCAGCCTATTTCTTTCTTTCGTTTTCTTATCCCTCTTCTGTTCCCTGAGGAGTACTGGCTAATTAACACTGTTGAGGAGGTCTCCAAGTGATTATGCTCTGACACTTCACCACTATCATTTCCACAAAACAAGATTAGTAGCATCATTTCACCCACAGCTACCCTCCCCCTCCTCTCTGGACCAAATCCTGACTATAACCATGTTACTCCATTTTGTATTCAGAATGATAAGTATGGATTTTAATTATGTAGCAGGCAGAAGTATTTCTCCCCCCTGCCATGGAACGAATATAGTCTCAGGATTAATCAGTAGGAAACCTGATACAAATTTGCTAGCAGGTTTAAACATTTGTAGAGCTCCATTTCCTTCAAAGTATCCTCGCTAAAAATTCAGTCACATTTCATAATGAGATCTGTTTTATATATCCTAGAACATTAAGCATAGAACAGAAACAGGTCCTCTGGCTTGCAATATTGTGCTGGACTAATTAGGATAGTAATTAAATGCCTAAATAAAGTAATCCTTTCTGCCTACACAATGTCCATATCCCTCCATTCTGTGAACAAGCATGTGCCTTAACCAAAAGCCCCTGAACACCTCTATCATACTTACCCCATTGCAATCACCCTTGGCAGCACATTCCAGCTAACCTTTGCTCCCTGTGTGAACTTGCCTGATACATCTCTTTTGAATTTACCCTTAAATGTATGCTGTCTAGTATTAAACATTACTCTATCTGCAGTGTGCCTCTCATAAATTCAAGTTTCTTTCTAGCCTCCATCTCTCCAGAGAAAACAACCCAAATTTCTTCAACCTCTCCTTATAGCATATGCTGTCTGATCCAGGCAGCTTCCTGGTAAATCTCCTTGGTCCCCTTTTCAAAGTCTCCACATCATTCCAATATAGGGCACCAGAATTAAATGCAATACTTCAGATGCAGCTTAACCAGGGTTTATAAAGTGTAATATACTTCCTGGCTTTTGAATTCAGTGCCTCAACTAATAAAGGCAAGCATGTCACGTGCCTTCTTTATCACCGTATCGACCTGTGGTGCCACTTCCAAGGAAAACATCCAGAATGTTTTCTCCCCTCTTATTGTGAAAGGACATACAAGCACACACTGATTCCTATTCCCATTTAACAGCTGGCAGTGCAGAGAGGGAAACACTCTTGCTGAGGGATGTGGAAATGAAATGTTTCCTGTACAACATCTGACCCTCTGGCCAGTAGAGAAAAGCCTCCAGTACCTCTGAAACTACCTTGGAGACACAAAAGATCGCAGATGCTGGTGTGAGGGGATCCAGGAGCGCCCCTATTAACTGTTTGAAGAGAGACAGAGAGAGACATTTATCATTGATGGTTTGTTTGGAAAGGAGAGAGAGAGACCAAGATTGACGGTTGGACTGACACGGGAGTTAACTTTAGAGCTTTTCTTTGGAGATAAAAACTGAGCAGCTCGAAGGTTGCTATGGTGACCAACAGGACATTATTGATGTTACATCCAAGGACTTGTCGCCTGCTCGCATTCCTTTACAGACAAAGGGAGGAGGGGCTCTTTGAATGACAGGTGATGCTCAGCCTGGTGAAATAAATGGGAGGTCAGATGACACAGATCTCAGACACATGATCTGGACACTGAATGAGCATTGTTGTGCCCACAGAGAAAGTGGGTTTTGAAGGATCGATGGGGCCGATCGATCCAAATTGCTATTCCAGTGAAGGAGAAGGGGTTGACTGTTGGGGAGTTGTCTATGTGTCCACCCTTGCCAGGGTGATAGCTCCACCACAGGAAAACCGATCCCCCTGGTTAAAGTCATAGTCAGTGACTGGTAAAGGATTTTGGAGGACGACGAGAAGATCGACGGCATCAGCTCACCTGAAGACTCAAATCTCTCCCTCTCTCTCTCTCTCTCTCTCTCTCTCTCTCTCTCTCTCCATCGCTATTCAACTAAATACCACGAACTGAACTGAACTTTACTCAACATCGTAAGACTGTATCTTTTTACCCCTAGACTTAAAGAAGCTTGGTTTTTCATACATATATATTCCACACTTACTTTTATATATAATCATTGCTAACCTGTTTGATTTATCTACATTTATATTACTGTATTGCGTAGTTACTAATAAATATTAGTACAGTAGTTTATAGCAATACTGGACTCCAAAGTGGTTTCTATTTCTGCTGGTTTCTTTATCCCCGTCACGGGGTACGTGACACCGGAATCTGGAGCCACAATATGCTGGTAGAGCTCAGAAGGTCAAGTAGCATTTGTGGGAGGAAAGGAATTGTGGATGTTTTGCGTCAAAACCCTGCCTCAGGATTGAGAGTGGAGAGGCGAGATGGCCAGCCTGAAGAAGAGAAGTAGCAAGAGAGGATTCTGAGGCAGTTGACATCACACCTGCTCATGTCCCCTAGCTGCCTGTCATCTTACACCTCTCCTCAGTCCACCAATTGTCTTGGAATCCTTTCTTGCTACTCCTCTTCTCCTTTTTGTACTGGCATCTCATCTGTGCAGTCTCAATTTTTTCCCGTCAGTTCCAATCACGTTTTCACTTCTTTTTTAAGCATGCTCCCTATGTTACATCAGTGACTATACGTCAGAAGCTGTAAAGCCTAGCTATGCTCAAGCTCTATGTGTGAGAGATCATGTCTCCCAAATTTGATTGAGCTTTTTTGAAGGAGTAACTAAGAATGTTGATGAAGGCAGGGTGGTAGACGTACTCTATATAGACTTTAAGGATTTTGGTAAGTTTCTGCATGGTATGCTGCTATGGAAAGTCATATTGCATGTGATCCAGGGAGAGCTAGCTAACTAGACACAGATTTGGCTTGGTGGTGGGAGCAAAGGGTGATGTGGAAGGTTGCTTTCCATACTGGAAGCCCATGACCAGTGGGGTGCCTCAGGGGTCAGTGCTGAGGCCATTGTTGTTTGTTATTCATATCAATAACTTGGATGAAAATGCATAAAGCATGTTTAATAATTTTGCAGATGACATTAAAAACAGAGGTATCATAGACCATAAGGAAGGTTATCCACAATTACAGCAAGTTCTTGATAAGCAGGGTAAGTGGGTCGGGGAATGGCAAATGGAATTTATTCGAGTAAGTACGAGGAGTTGCGTTTGGGGAAGTCAAGTCAGGGTAAGACTTCCACAGTGAATGGGGCCTGGGAAGCATTATAGAACAGAGGGACCTCAATTACAGGTATATACCGTAGTGGCGTCACAAATAGACAGCGTGGTGAGGATTTTGGCACACTAGACTTCATCAGTCAAGGCATTAAGTATAGAGGTTTGCATTTTGTATTGCAGTTGTACAAGTCATTACTGAAGTATTGTGGTCAGCATTGATTACGCTATCAAAGTAAAGCTGGAAAGGTGTACACAAATGGTGGTCATAGGGAGAAGATGGGCAGTCAAGGACTTTATTCTTTGTAGTGTAGGAGTAATGGGTGAGAGGAGAAAGTTTAAAAAGAGACCAAGTCTTCACACAGAGGATCGTATGTATATGAAACAAACTGCTGGAGGAAGTGGTCTGGGCAAGTACAATAACAACAATTAAAAGGCATTTGGATGGCAACGAGTTAGGGGGATTAGAGCCAAATGTAGATGTGCTTATATGGGCATCTGGACCTGGATGGATAAGTTGGGCCAAAAGAACTATTTCTCTTTTGTATGACTCCAACCTCTCAACAATTTAAACACATATTACCATTTTCTGTTTTTTTTCCTGTCGAAATCAGTCTCTCTGAATTTCTCTGTTATTTTATACTTATCACATTCTTGGCCACTCATACATCCTCTCCACAGCTCATTTTCCCACCTAGCTTTGCATTGCCATCAATCTTAGGATCCATTTACTCTGTCCCCTCCTTGATATTGATTATAACTAATTAATATATCAAGGTTTCACCAGACCACTCATAGCCTTGGACTATGAAGTGTTATACATCTGGGTGGACTGTTTTATTATTGCCTACTCTTTGGCTATTAACATTGCAACAATGGTAGTCAATGAGTAGAAAGCAATACTAACTCTTCTTCAATACTGAAGTGGTTTAAGAAGGCAGAGCAGAGTGATGATGGCACTAAATGGCAACTTCTTTGCTTGCATCTTCGGAAACAGCTCTATTTCCATCTTTAATATCTTTATTTTTCCCTTTCAGGGTTTTTGTGAAGACCCTGACCTGGGATTACACACTGACTAGGGTTCTTTGCGGAAATGGAACCCGTTCTCAGGGTTTCATAACTGGTCATTGTTGTTCGGCAGGCCAAGGGCTTGGCCTAAGTATTCAGCTGGGTTTTGGAAGCCTAGGACCTTGGGGCTCTGGAGATGGGCGGATCGAGGGTCAGTATCATGACAGGAGACCCGTGTGCTGTCAGGGGAGTCGGAATATCTGTGGCTGTGTGCCCAAAGACTCGTGATTGTGATCTTTGGGCACAGAGTTCGAAAGAAGGCAACTTTGCGGACTTTTAAAATTGTAAACCAGCGAGTGGTTTGTTATTTCTCCCTGCTCGCTGTGAAAATGAAGACATGTCTTTCTCCCTTATTAGGGAGAGAGAGAACCTGCAGTGCATCGAATGCTGGGTGAACAATGCAGTCTTTGGGGTAGCTGCAAATCTGGGTCTTGCTGTTGCTTTGCTCATGCTTGAGTGTTTGGTGGCGGGTCCCGATGCTTTGTTTTGCTGGTGGGGGGAGGGGGGATTGTTGCTTGCTGCCGCTCACATGCGGGAGGGGGAGCTGGGAATGAACTTTGGGTTTCTAACATTTGACTGTCGTTCATTCTTTGGGCATTCTGTTTTTGTGGATGGTTGCGAAGAAAAGCATTTCAGGATGTATATTGTATACATTTCTCTGACATAAAATTGTATCTTTGAACCTTTAAACTTCACTGTATTCACTGAAAGGTGTGATTAAGAAAAGCCAATGCTCAGGTTTGAGAAAACAAAAGCCCCTTGCCACTGCCTTTCAATTCCATTTCTTCTCACTTCCCCTACCTGGTACCACATGCTTGTCATCCTGCACCCCTCCTCAGTCCAGCAATCACCTCTGAATTCCTTCACGCCCTCGCTCTTTCTCCTCTTTGTCCTGGCCTCCTCACCTCTCTGCTCTCATTCCTGATGTAGGGTTTCAACTCAGAATGTTGAAAATTTCATGATGGTTTGATTACCTCAGAAATGCTAACCTCATGGGATTTTTATACACAATATTTTCTAGAGTTTACAGAGAATGGTTGTGAAAAACAAAAAAAAAAATCCAGTGGGCAGCATTTCTGTGGGTGAAAATGCCTTGTTATTGAGAGAGGTCAGAGGAGAATGGCCAGAGTAGTTCAGGTTGACAGGAAAGCGACATTCACTCAAATAACCATGTGTTACAACACTGATGTGCAGAAGAGCATCTCTGAATGTACAACACGTTGAACCGTGAAGTGAATGGGCTACAGCAGCAGAAGACCACGAGCATACACTCTGTGGCTATTTCATTAGGTACACTATTTGACCACTGATCAATTACCCCATCCCCACCTCCTTCCGGTCAGTTGTTTTGTTGATTTCTGATTTCTAAGTACTTTTAAGGTCCAGTCTCTGAAAGCTCAGAATATATTGAGGCAAAGGAGTTTTGAGGGACTGGAACATTCATCTGAGGAGCGTAATCAACAACTTCAAGAGAGAAGGAAAAGGTAAAGATTTTCAGTAATATTTGCAGTGATTACATACTCTGATGGTTTTTGTTCTGGGTTCGTCATGGACCTCAGCTCATGAAGAAATGCCAAGGAGAAGAACAACATAAAGAATCTTTAAAACTATGTGGAAAGCTCGATGGACTAGGCAGAGTCTGTGAAGGGATAACAGAGTTAACATTTGGGTTTGATCAGTTGTTGTGACTGAAAAGTAGTCAACCTGAAACATGAACTCTGTTTCTCTCTCCAGATGCTGCCTGACTTGCCGAGTATTTGCAGCATTTCTTTCCTTATTTCAGATTTCCAAAATCTGCAGTACTTTGCTTTCAGAAATAAAATCAGACAATGTTTGACAAGCATGGAAGCCAGGAAATCATAGTACAGCCATTCAGTCACAACCAGGAAGGTCAAAAGGTTCACTATTTCAATGAATACCTCTGGCAGATTGGTATCAATGGCTACATACAATTACAGAGCAGCAACTACCTTTCCATCAATTATTTAGACAGGCAGACACTTCAAAAAGACTGCATTATCATGTGAAAAATTGGCATATATCTGATCAAATTATTCTAATTCATTCATAGAATATTCCATATGTCTGACATGAATTCAATTTTTCATCAAGATGCCATCTGAAGTGTGTGGTAAATCTCTGGAAGTCTATTTACTGGATGGCTATGAATGCTAGATAAACAGATGTATTTAAAAAGGGAAGCAGATCTGAGAAGAAAAGCATATTTTAAGAGATCAGGGAACTGACAACTATGAGGAACTGGAACAGAAGGGATGAGACCTGCGGTAGAGCAGGAATAAATATATTGAAGGGTGAGTCAGGCTTGTGGGGCCAAATGGCTTACTCCTGTTTCTATTTTCTCAGGTTCTCCTGTAGCCAGAATCTAAAACCCTTGTAGCGGCCCGCACACGCGGGACTCGAACTGCCATCGGGAGCCGCAGGCAGACACGCGGTAGCGTGTTTGGAACTACCCGCTCGGGGCGGACCTTCTGGGGACAGTCTGACGTCACATCTGCCCCGTGTGTCGGAGGGGCCCATGGGAGGGGAGATTTAAGCGCGCGATTTTGAATCAGTAAAGGCATTCTGAGTTCAGCTCTCTCTGCCTCCGTGTGTTTCTTTAGTAGTGTGTTTGGGCGCGACTACACCCTCATAATTATGATTGGCAAGAAACTTGTTCATGCCTTGATCGAAACAAAATCTTGACATATCTTTGACATTGAAAGGCACTTGGACAGGTATATGGATAGGACAGAATTAGAGAGATATGGGCCATGGGTGGGCAAAATGGATTATCTTAGGAAGCCATGGTGGTTGGCATGGACCAGTTGAGTCGAAGGATCTGTTTCCATGATACTTTGCTCTACAACTCTATGACTGCTCCTGTTCTAGTTATGGAAATTTGGAGACAGGAATATTTCTCATATTTGAAGAAGTGGTTTTAAACATTGTTAAAGATTAGAATACTTTATAACATAAGCAACATACTGTGGGTATTGGAAATCTGAGACCATTTTGAGATAATCTGACAAACTACGGCTGTCAGAATCATTGGTTTAGAGATAAGATTGCAGAGCACAGATTTACATCAGGGGAAGAAAAATGAAAATGATCCCTTTGCTGAGTGAAATGCTGTTAAGCTTGAAGGAATCAGTATTCACTGATAAAAGTAAAAGCTTCATCTCAATATAGGTCAATCAGAAATTAATATGAAATTTTGGAATAGTTTCTTTTGAGTTCAAAAGTAGTAATCCATGAAAGGAAAAAGCTTTATCTCAGTGGAAGAACTTGCTTTGATGAAATCAATCAGAAAATGTCATTATGGATTATAAAAACATAATTTTAAGCAGAAGGTGATATTCCAAGATAGAAAGTGTTTATATTCTAGTGTATGAAATTTTTGATCAGGTGAAGCATTCATAAAACTATATAAGACAAAGGAGCAGTTTGCTGTGTGATTCGATCATGGCTGATTTATTTTCTATCTCAACCCCATTCTCCTGCCTTCTCCCCATAACCTTTGACACCCTTACTAATCAAGAACCTCTGCTTTAAATACACTCAATGACTTGGCCTCCATTGCCATCTGTGGCAATGTATTCTACCAATTCACCACTTTCTAGCTAAAGAAATTCCTCTTCATCTCTGTTTTAAGATGAGAAGGGGTATATTCAAAGATGATGTTTGGAGTAAGTTTTATTTTACAGAGTGATGGGTGCCTGGAATGTGCTGCCAGGGGTGGTGGTTGTGGAGACAGATTGATGGAGGTATCTAACAGCCCCTTAGATAAGTGGATGACTGTACAGAGAATATGGTATAGGAGCCGCGAGGTAATGTTGCAGCTCTAAAAATCTCTGGTTAGACCACACTTGGAGTATTGTGATCAGTTCTGGTAGCCTCATCTTAAGATGTGCAAGCTTTTGAGAGGGTGCAGAGGAGATTTACCGGTATGCTGCCTGGATCAGAGAGCATGTCTTATGAGGAAAGATTGAGTGAGCTAGGACTTTACTCTTTGGAGTGGAGGAGGATGAGAGGTGACTTGATAGAGATGATAAGAGGCATAAATAGAGTGAACTAGCAGCACTGTGGATAATGTGTAGGCAGAAAGGATTTTATTTTATTTAGAGATACACCATGGTAACAGGCTCTTGCGGCCCAACTACTCCACACCGTCCAATTATACCCATGTCACCAATTAACCTACTAATCAGTAATCTTTGGAACATGGGAGGAAACTGGAGTACCCGGATAGTGAAGGATTTTGATTTATCGGGTTTAAAGTAAGAACCAATAATTGACTGAAGAAAAGTCTTTATCTCAATATAACATTTTATTTCAACCAAGTCAATCAAATCTTGACAGGGAGACTTGTTTGTCCATGCCAATCAAAAGCTTACTTTGAAATAAAAACCAGTAGACATTTGAAGCAAAGCTTCACTGCCTCGCATTCTGTTTTGATCAAGTCAATTAAAATTTGATTTGGCAGAATATAATGATTCATTCAGCCAAAAATAATTTGTACATTGACATGAAAGCCCTCTTTCATGAATTACACATTTTTACTTGAAGCCAAGTGACTTACAGTGTCATTGTTTGATTCGCTCTCTTACTACAATAACTTTCAGGATGACTTTTCTAATTAAAAAGGAAGTGATTTCAATATACCACGATCCTCTTCATCAAAGCAGCTTCTTCCATTGAACTAGAACTATCACTCCCAAGAATAACAGTTCCCCGCTATCAATCAAATTACTTTCAATGATTCACTAGGTCTAAACAACCTCACATTGTGGTAAAGATTTTCCTATCATTGTTTATTGCTTTTCTCTTCAAATCATGTTGATCACCCTTGTCACAGATTGGTTTACTTGATGAAAGCATTGTCACTCAATAAGATGTAACTTTTGTCAATACGACTATGTAAGTATAGCAAGTGCATTTGAAGCTATTGCACTTGTTGGCTTCTGTTAGTCTCAACAGTGTATTTTAAAGCACCCAGTGTTGCCAAGAGATTATTATCAGTAATACCTACCAGCATATTAATTCTGGCTCATAGACTACCTCTGTATACACAACAGGTTTGGTTTTGTTTATTGTTGCTGTCAGATGAGACCTTAAGACCATTAGAATTAGGCCATTCAGCCCTTTGAGTCTGCTCCACTCTTCCATCATTTATTATCCCTCTCAACCCCATTCTCCCGACACCCCCCTGTAAGGTTTGGCGCTCTGACTAATCGAGAACCTATAAACCTCTGCTTTTGATGTATCAAGATGCAGTAATAAGCTTTAGTTGTGTGTTTGGATCATATAAATAATTCAGACAGATCACTACATATGTAATTGATGAAGATATTTCAAGAGGAAAAAACAGCAGAATGTGGAAGATGCTGTTACAATTAAAGTTCAGAGTTCAAAGTAAAATTTATAGTCAGAGTACATACATGTCACCTCATACAACCCTGAAATTCTTTTTCTGTGGGCAAATCTCTAGAACTGTAACTATAAACAGTGGGCGACAAGCTGTGCAAATGCAGATATAAACAAATAGCGATAAATAATGAGCATGAAATAACAAGATAAAAGCGTACTTTAATGAATGTAGTTATCCCCTTTTGTTCAAGAACCTGATGGTTGATGGGTAACTGTAACTGTTCTTGAACCTGTGGTATGTGTCCTGTGAAACTTGTACTTTTTACTTGATAGCAGCAGTGAGAAAAGAGCCTGGGTGGTGGGGATCTCTGAGGATGGATGCTGCTTTTCTATGGCAACGTTTTGTGTAGATGTGCGCAATGGTTGGGAGAGTTTTTCCCGTGATGTACTGGGCCGAATCTATGACCTTCTGTAGGGTTTTCCACTCAGAGTCATTGGTGTTCCCATACCAGGCTGAAATGCAGCCAGTCAGCACGCTTTCCACCACACATCTGTAGCAGTTTGCCAAGGTTTTTAATGACATGCTGAATCTCCGCAGACTCCTGAGAAAGCACAGGCGCCGTTGTGCTTTCTCCACAATTATATTTACATACAGAGAAAGTGCAGAACAGATAAACAAATAAACTGCAAGGAGAAAACAGGAGATGGAGAACACCATGAGGAGATAGATTGAGAAATCAGGAGTTCATCCTTTGGTGTAGAAGAGATCCAATCAAGAGTCTGATAACTTGAGTTTCAAGGTACGTGCTCTCAAGCTTTTATGTCTTTTGGGTGATTGGAGAGGGGAAAAGAGGGAATGACTGGGGTGGGGGGGGGTCCTTGATTAAGTTGGATGCTCCCAAAGCCGCTAGCAATGTAGATAGAGTAAATGGAGTGGAGGCTGTTTTGCATGACGGACTGGGCTGGATTCAAAACTCTGCAATTTCTTGCATTCCATGATGTAACAGTAAACACTGTTGACTGGTGATAAGGATGATTAAAACATTGCACATCAGCTTTGTGAAAGCAAATCTTTGAAGCAGCTCCCAAGCAGATAAATATTGTTGCCCACAGGATCACAAAACACCACAGCTGGAGTGGAAAAGTTGGATCAGAGGAGGGTTTACCTGGAGGACTGAGTTGATAAATCTGCTCAGATTGCTGCAGCTGGAGAGAAACACTGATAACAGGAACATCAAAGGTGCAGGAAAATGGAGAAATAGGTAGAGAAGCCTCAGGGGCTGAACATCACAGCTGAAAATATTCTATATTCTATAAAACGGTGGCACAATAAGAAACCTTGACATGTTCAGTCAAGTACTGAGGTCTCATGCAGCACCCACTGAAATGATGGAAATATCCTTTATGGCCAACTATATTCTCAAAGCTGAAGATCACATTGAAAGCATGTTGCCATAAGGAGTTTGAGAAGGCTGTCAAAGCCTTGACTTGCTTTCAAATGATACAGCAGTATAATATCAGTTATAGGCATAGGCCAAGAAAAGATAGATGGAGTTTAATCTAAGAAAGTGTGAAGCATTGCACTTTGAGAGGTCTAATATAACAGGGAAGTATACAGTTAAAAGCAGGACCATTAGCAGTACTGATGTACAGAAGCATCTCGGGGTCCAAGTCCAACTCACTGAAAGTGGACAGGGTGGTAAAGGGTGTGATTTTGTCTTGTCTTCATTCATCAGGACATTGACTATAATCATCAAGAAGTCATGTTACAACTGCATAAAACTTTGGATAGGCCATACTTAGAGTACTGTGTGCACTTTTGGTTGCCCCATTACTGGAAGGATGCAGACAGGGACTTTGAAAAGGGCGCAAAAGAGATTTTCCATGGTCCTGCCTGCATTAGATGGTATGAGCTACAAGGAGAAGTTGGAGACACTTGGCTTATTTTATCTGTAGAGAAGCAGGCAGAAGGGAGCCCTGACAGAAATTCATAAGATTATCATATCAAATCAAATCAGATCAAATCAAGTTTAATTATCATTGAACCATACATGGATACAGCCAAATAAAACAGCATTCCTTCGAGGCCAAGGTGTAAAACATACACAGCACATTCAAAATAGTGCACATGTAATGGCTGCTTTGTAATGTTTCACTGCTAAGGCTAATGTAATGGCTTCTCTGTAATGTTCACTGCTGAGGTAACGGTTTCTCTGTAGCAGCAATGTTTGGGTTATGGCTGGAGATAACAGGACTAAAGTATGCATGTTAGCCAATTGGAGATTGTTGCTTTGTCTTGTGTACCTGGAAGGATGTTTTATCGCAGTCTTTTTGTCGAGGAGAGATGAAGAGGGAAGACGCGTGTGGAGGGATCTGCTAAACCACCGGACGGAGTGGACTGGGATCTGAGGGTCTGAAGGTCGGTGACGCTTGGAGGAGGCCGATGGTGGAAGAATGACTACTGAGTGAGGTCCAGCGTGAACTTGAATTGGGCCCTTTTCTAATTTTCATTACAAACCCTATATTCAGATTAAGATTCATAAAGTTCAATCACTTTATTGCATATGGTGTACTGTCTGATATTTTGCGTTGTGGGTTTGTAACTGAGGGTACATTACACAGCATGCACACAAACATGATTTCCCAATTTGGTGGGGCCGAAGGCTGTTTCCCCTAGATGAACATTAGCTGGGCGAGCCTGAGGGTTACACACATATAAAGACATAGTCACACAAAAAACAAATATATATAGTTCAAGGCCCTGAACCACATGTCCCTCAAATTGATGGTACAGTTCCCGGCAGTGCGCAGCCTGTCATTCCACTGATCAAACAGTGGAGGGAAGCACTGACAGGAGAGGCCAGCCCCAAATGGGCATGGATGCCATGCTACATCACCTCTGGTGTCTCATCTCCTCGACTGCAGCAGCAGGCAAGCCTGCAGCTTGAGGCCTGGTCCTCGCTACAACCAAGGCTACGAGTTTCCATGCAGCCTGTCTTCCCACCAAACAAAGCAAACAGGCCTGCAGCATCTTACATTATCAATGTCCAACAGGGTCTTGCAAGAGAATTGTCCTGGACAATCACTCATGGTTACTCCGCACTCCCCATTCGCACATCAACTCCGATGCCTTTGAGTAGCAGGTAGCTTCTCCGAACCCAAAGCAACACACACAAAAATGATGGAGGAACACAGCAGGTCAGGCAACATCTCTGGAAGAAAGCAAGCAGTCGACATTTCGGGCTAAGACCCTCCCAGTCCTCTGACACACTGAGTGGCTCCTCTCCCTACAGGCTGGCCGGCTCCTTTGATACCCCAGCCAGCTACTCTGGTCAATGAGCAGCTCACTGATGCAGTAGACCTGCTGTATCTGAAGTTCTTGGAGTCCAGTACTGTCTTTTAATCATAAAAAAACACATTTAACAAAGATAAAAAGCATCTTCGGATGGCCCCTGAGAGGGCGCTGTGTCCGAACGCACCTCCATCTTACCAGAAGACTAAGAAGCATAGAAAAGGTATACAGTAAGAATAATTTTCCCAGGTTAGAAATGTCAAGTAGTAGAGTTCCTGGATTTAAGGTGAAAAGGGTAAATCTTAAATGAGATATTCAGGGCAAGATTTTTTTTTACACAGTGAGTGGTAAGTGCTTTGAATGGCCGTCAACGGTCGTGTTGGAAGCAGATACTATAGTGTCTTTTAGACACATGAATATGCAGAGGCTGAAGGCAAAAGAGAATAAGTTTAATCAGCATTGTGCTCAGCGCGAACATTGCAGGTTGAAGGACCTGTTCCTGTGCTGTACTGTTCTACGTTCTAAAGCAGGGGTTCCCAACCTGGGGTCTACGGACTTCTTGGTTAATAGTAGTGGTCCATGGCATAAAAAGGATTAGGAACTCCTGTTCTAAAGCTATTCTAGTGATGCGAATTGATTCTACATTTAGCAATCTTGTGGATCCACATTAAAGGCAAAAATAATTTGTTCACTGAAGTAGTACAGGAACTGGGATATTATTTCAATCCATAGTCATTTGAAATAGCAAAGTGCTGCTTATTGGGCCCAAAGATTGGAAGAAACTATGACTAATGATTTTTTGTTTTATTGGAAGGTTTATCTAGGCATTGCAATGCAAGTGGAATAAATCTATTTTTGGTTTGAAAGAAAACATATCCAGTCCATATTATCAAGCACACATCTTACCTGTGAATTGACTTGTAAGATTGCTGCCTCAATGGAAATGGCTGCAAAAGATGTTAAGGAATTTTATTATCCTCCAGGAAAAATGCCATGGCAACAACTCAGCATCATGTGACTATTTGTGATCACCACAGACTACACCCCCCCACCCCCCAACAGCATCACCCCAACTGCCCCACACAGCTTCTCCACAGTCTGGCTGCAGATGCAATAGCAAACACTCTGCACTGAGCTTATCAGGTGGAAATGTGCTTCAGGTGTCAGAAAAAGGGACAAAGGCAATGAGATGCAAGTCTAACCCTAGTGCTTCAGATGCATTCCCTGCATAGAAATGAAATTTATCCAAGGAGAGCCTGCTTAAGACAAACCTAATTCTGATGGAGCAGAACTGGACACGTGTCTCATCTGACCTACAAGATGTGATGTGAAATGGCCAGGAACAGCAAAATTGCAAGGTAAAACTACAAATAAGTGAGTGGGCTACAGAAATTAATTTGTTAGTAAGCAGTGAATTATTCTGTCATGGTGGGGATAATGAGCACATGAACTACAGATAGTCCCAAGACATTCGTGTGAAGTACTTAAGGTACTAGATCAAACACAATACACACAAACAGGCCCTAAGACCCAACTGGTCCATCCCACCCAAAGTTCCTGTCTATGCTAGTACTATTTTCCTTCACTTGGCTATATGCCTCCAAACCTTTCCTATCCAAGAATCCTGTCCAGGTAGCTTTGAAATATTGTTAATGTATCTACCTCAACCACTCTCACGGTGAAAAAACTGTCCCTCAAATTCCTATTAAATCTCTCCCATTTCACTTTAACTCTAAGCCTTCTAGTTTCATTATTCTCCAACTCTCTGGAAACAGACTGCGAGTTTTGACACTGTTTAGGTCCCTCATATTTTATGTCGTTAATCATGAGCACAGGATGATGTCAGTCAGTCACAGTAGTCGAAAGCTCTGGTACAATAGAGAAGGACACACCTTAGAAATGAATAGAAGAGTACATTTTCAAACGTTGACCAATTCAGATATGTTCCCACATATTAATATGTAGTAATTAAACAATAGACAAATCAAGGATGTTAGAATTGGGGCTTAAAAAGTCATCTTCAATGTCATGGGAACCTGAATCTTAAATTAATTATTCTCAGAACATGCTGGAATTGTAAATCTGAAGATTGTAGCTGAAAACGTCGCCAGCCATCAACAAAGATCTAGAAAATTTAGTACAAAACAAAACCATCAAAGACGCACCCCCGCCCCAGACATGAAGTTGCTGACAAAGAGATACATCGTTTTCTCATCAAAAAGACAACAAATAACCTTCTGATCCCAAACAACATTCATTTTACAGTTTGACATCTGGGATCATGTATTCAAGATTCATGATTCAACAGGTGAGATTGATTTGTCCATCCCATAGTATACTTGATCATGGACCTCACTTCACATCACCTCTAACTGAATGATTCATAAGGTACAGTGGTATCAAACTCTCATTCATTTTCAACACCACCCAGCCTCTGAGGTTCTTAAGGAACCGATGAACATGAAGTACTTCTTTCATGAAATATAACTTCTGTCTTTATATGTGGGGATTTATAATAGGACATTCACTATGAATAAAATTTACCTACATCTTCAATATGGGACAATTGAAGGAGATGGGACAAATGGGACAATGGGAGGAGAAGATGGTGGTGTGACGCAGCTCGCAGCGCCCACTCCGGTGGTGATGTCTGTTATTTGTCAAGTAGGGTGCCATGCACAATCCTGATTTGATGGAGACGGATGTGAGAGCACGGAGGAACATCTGGTGAAACTTCTGAAATGCCTGCTTTGCTGCTGCTGCTACAGTGTGGTCCAGAATCTCCTGAGGAGAAGGCCCTAAGTCCTCGGCTTTGCTTGTTGCTTGGCGGCCGGGGTGGGGTCGAAGCACTCGGCAGAGGATGGTGCTCGGAGAGGCTGTGTCGGAGGGGCTTGTCAGAGGCTCAAAGTTTTCGGACGGACTCAGAGTCTGCCACGGTCGGGTGCTTCCAATGGTGCTGTATCAGCAGGCTGGCGGCGCTTGGAGGGTCATGGCAGGGAGAATTTCTCCCTTCTGCCGCCTGCGTGAGATAATGAGTCTATCGGGACTTTGAGACTTTTTTTTACCGTGCCCATGGTCTGCTCTTTATCAAATTATGGTATTGCTTTGCACTGTTGTAACTATATGTTATAATTACATGGTTTTGTCAGTTTTAGTCCTGTGTTTTCTTGTGATATTATTCTGAAGGAATGTTGTATCATTTTTTAATGCATGCATTTCTAAATGACCATAAACGAGGACTGAGTGTCCTCATAATCTAATCTAATTGAGAAAAGGGGTATTTAAGACCTCAGAGAGGGCAAAAATACTTGGTGTCTACTGGAAGCTAATGATCAGTTTCCTGCTTTATGTTTCTGAGATCTGGGTTACTCACAGCAGGCGTTTCAAAGTAATACCAAAGCTGGCTCTGTAAAATTCTTAAAGTTCACTGAAAATAGAAGCAAACTAGTGTCCTCTCCCAGGCTATAGTCAAAGTCATTTTATTGTCATATGCACAAGTACATGTATGCAGAGGTGCAATGAAAAACTTACTTGCAAGCAGCATTAGAGACACATTGCATCAGATAAGCAACATTCACAAGAAAAAGATAAATTATATACGATTTTTTTCAAGAATGAATGCCGTGCAAAATGATCAAAGTATTGCTAAATTGTAGTAGCTAAGGTTTTGCTGGTAGGTTGAAGAACTGAATTGTTGAAGTGAAGCAGCTGTTCTTGAACCTGGTGGTGTAGGACTTCAGACTTCTGTACCTCCTGCTCGATATTAGCAGGGAAAAGATGGCATAGCTGAGTTGGTGGGAATCATTAACTATGTATATTGCTTTCTGGAGACAACCTCACCTGTAGGTACCACTAATGGTGGGGAGGGATATGCCCACGATGCATCGGGCAGAGCCCACTACTCTGCAGCTTTTTACCATTCCTGTACATTTGAATTGCCATGTTAGATTATGATAGAAACATTCAGGATACTTTCAACAATACATCTGTAGAAGCTTGTTAGTGTTCAGTGACGAGCTGAACCTCCTTAATGTCCTAAGAAAGCAAAGATGTTGGAGCGCTTTTCTTACTTCAGCACTGAGGTCTTAGTTAAAACTCAACCAGCTTTGTTGGGTACACTATGCACCTGGCTGATACTAAGCATCCAAAAAGGCATTTTATTCCAAGCTCTTTTGTGTGGATAACTTACCCAGCAGATAAAGAAAAATAGATGCAATCTACCTTGACAAAACACAGGATCCTCACCTACTATTGGAAATCAGTGGTCCATGACCACTCAAAGTTAGGAAAGATAAGAAGCATTTGGTATTTTATTAACAACTTCAGATCCATGTCTTAAATTTCATTGTACGTAATCTCGAAGTGAATTGTTTTCAGTTTAATCCATGAAAGTTAAAGGTTTATCTCCACTAGTGAATCAAACCGTGACAAAGTAGTTTAATGGAGATTTGGTTGGATGAAAAGTATACATGATAAGAAGAGATTTGTTGCAGTGAAATAAATTATTTTGACGACCTGAAAAAAGTAGTGGGAAGGCTTATTGTAAGTCCCTTCACTTTAAGTAAATCAAGTAATAATCCATGAAAAAGCAGATAGAAGCTAAGGGTAAGTGATAGGCAGAGTTCACCACCACACACACCAACCACTGACTTCAGTCATAAGCCACCTCCTTTCCCATCTCCCATTGTGAAGGGTCTGAAGTTCCCATATTGACCACAACAGCCACCTCAGAATCCGCAAAACTAGAGTGGAATCTGGTGACTCCAGATCCCAAATAAGTGCCTAAGAAGACAACAAAGAAGTCAAAATGACTTCTGTCATTTCAGTAACTTTCATGAATGAGTTTTATTGAAATCTGTTTTCCTTAATTCTACTGGGCTGGGCTGTCACTAACTAAAGTAACAGTCATGCAGCACTGAAACAGGCCCTTCAGCTGAAATAATCCACACCGACACCGATGTCCTTCTAAGCATTTCCTATTTGCCAAAGTTTGCCCATATCCTTCTAAACTTTTCAGTTCCACATATGTACCTAACCAAGTGTCTTCTGCATGCTGTTATTGGACTTGCCTCTACTATTTTCTCTGGCAGCTCATTTCATATATATATGACTCTCTGGGTGAAAAAGTTGCCCTCAAGTTCCTATTAAATCTCTCCTCTCACCTTAAACTTGTGCCCTGTGGTTTATGATTCCCTTTCCCTGTTAAAATGGGCCTACTCTTTTGCTCATTGCCCTGACTGATGAAGGCCAGTGTGCCAAAAGCCTTCTTCATCACCCTGTCTTCCTTTGACGACACTTTCAGTGAACTGTGTACCGGAATTCCTAGGCCCTCCTGTTCTACAACACCCTTCAGAGCCCTACCTTTCATTGTAAAAGTCGAGCCGTGGTTTGACTTTCCAAAAAGCAATACCTTTCACTTATCTGAATGAACACCATTTGCCATTCCTCAGTCCAGTTACCTAGTTGATCAAAATCTCCCTGTAATCTTTGAGACTTGCTTCGTTGTATATAATGCCACCTATTTTAGTGTTATCTGCATACTTACTAACCATGCCTTGTATATTCTCACACAAATGCTTTATATATGTAAATGCTAAACTACAATGGCTCCAGCTCCAATCCCTGTGCACACCATTAGTAACAGGGCTCCCGTCTGAAAAGCAATTTTTCACTATCACCTTCTATTTCCTGTCATCAGCTAGCTCTCCCTGGATCCCATGTAATCTAACTTTCAGACCAGCCTTCTATGCAGGATCAAAGGCTTTGCTAAAATCCATGTAATCCATAGAACCCTGCCTTTATCATCAACTTTTTGCTGTTGATGTTTCTGTAGCAGGCAATTTCTTTTTTATGAGATCGAGTTGCTAGCTCAACGCTCAACCCAGCACGGATGGAAAGCGTGCACAGGAGCCGGCTGGATTCGAACTCGGGACCTTCCGCCCCGAAGTCCAGCACTGATGCCACTATGCTACCAGCCGGCCATCTCTAACAGATAGATGAAACATAATTTTCCATGTACAAAGTCGTGTTGACTATCCCAGCTGAGTCGTCATTTTAGCAAATGCTGGTATATCTTTTCGCTCAGAATCCCTTCCAATAACTTACCCACCACTGACATCAGGTTCACTAGCATGTAGTCCTCTCGCTTGTCTGTGCTGCTCTTCTTAAGTAATGGTACAATAGTAATTACCCTCCAGACCTCTGGCATTTCTCATGTGGCTAAAGCTGATGCAAGTATCTCTGCAAGTGCCCCACAATTCCTTTCCTAGCTTCCCACAACTACCACACCAATCAAATCATGATCAATCCATCTTGAGTCCCTTGGCGAACTTCTTGCACTGTGATAAAGCTCTTTCTATCATATTAACTAAACAAAGTTACTTTCAGTGCAACTTGTCATAACTGCATCCAAAATATTAACTATTTTATATGTCTTTTTTTTTTTGAAAATTGGTTGCTGTAGCCACTTTTTAATTGTTTCTAATAAATAATCTTTTACAGACAAATATCTTCCTGTTTTTAATAGTCAAGCTATTGATTTTCAGTCTTGCTTATTTTGAACAGGGCTTATTCCAATGAAGTAGCTTTATCTTACATGCCCCACTATGCTTTCTTTGCACGTATTTACTTTGAACAGTTCTCGGCATTTTGTTATTTTGCTGAAAGTATTTCTTTCCCTAATGAAAAAGACTTCATTTTTCTGTCATGTACTTTTCTCTTTTTATCTAGTTATCTAATTTTTTTCTTCAAGGTTGTCCACTTGTGTTGGTCTTGACATTTTTGGGAAATATCCTATTGTACTACTACTTTCACAAAGATGAAGTTTTTTCTTTTATGGAATACATTTTTTAAACCTACTAGGCTAAAAATTTTCAGTCTTTGAAAAAAAAAACACAACACTAGAAGGTGTTAGGGTAGATCAGCCATAGTCTTTTAGAATAGCAGAGGAGATGAGTGGTCATATGACCATCTGTTCTATTTCTTGTCAGTTCATCCACATGTAATGTTAACTCATTTTGTCTCATTCCACAATTGCTGTTAGGTCTGCTGAGTATTTCCAAATAAAATATTCTGAAAATACTTAGCTGATTAGGCAGCATTTGGGGGGGAGAGGGAGAAAGACAGGGGGGGGGAGGGGGGAGAGGGGAGGAGAGGGAGAGGGAGAGAGATAGAAAGATAGAGAGATAGATATATGGAGAGAACAACGGATGGATTGGAGACCTGAAAGTCATAGACGTGTTAATGATTGCTGATTTGTCTGCAGAAGATGCAAGTTGAAGGAAATGAATGAGGATATTGGCGGGAGAGAAGGACACAACATGCAGGAACTGTGCTGATAACGCTAGCTAAGAGTGTGAAGGCTTGTTATCCCAGCTGAAAAATGAAATGCAGATTGGTTGATGGATTTGTAGAGCATTTTTCATCTGTTTGCAATAGTGTGGTCCTGAACTTGACGTTGCTTGTCACTTTAATTTTCAATCACTCTTCCACTCACTCTGTACACTGTTCTAGTGAAATGCAACACAACAAGTAGCAAACAACAGGAATTCTGCAGATGCTGGAAATTCAAGCAACATACATCAAAGTTGCTGGTGAACGCAGCAGGCCAGGCAGCATCATTGGATTCCAGACCTAATCAGTTCCCCTCTACCACCACTCTGCTCCGTCTAGCAGAATTAGTCCTTACTCTTAATAATTTCTCCTTTTGCTCCTCCCATTTCCTCCAAACTAAAGGTGTAGCTATGGGCACCCGTATGGGTCCTAGCTATGCCTGCCTTTTTGTTGGGTTTGTGGAACAATCTATGTTCCGTGCCTATTCTGGTATCTGTCCCCCACTTTTCCTTCGCTACATCGACGACGGCATTGGCGCTGCTTCCTGCACGCATGCAGAACTCGTTGACTTTATTAACTTTGCCTCCAACTTTCACCCTGCCCTCAAGTTTACCTGGTCCATTTCTGACACCTCCCTCCCCTTCCTAGATCTTTCTGTCTCTGTCTCTGGAGACAGCTTATCCACTGATGTCTACTATAAGCCTACTGACTCTCACAACTATCTGGACTATTCCTCTTCTCACCCTGTCTCTTGCAAAAACGCCATCCCCTTCTTGCAATTCCTCCGTCTCCGCCGCATCTGCTCTCAGGATGAGGCTTTTCATTCTAGGACGAGGGAGATGTCTTCATTTTTTAAAGAAAGGGGCTTCCCTTCCTCCTCTATCAACTCTGCTCTTAAACGCATCTCCCCCATTTCACGTACATCTGCTCTCACTCCATCCTCCCACCACCCCACTAGGAATAGGGTTCCCCTGGTCCTCACCTACCACCCCACCAGCCTCCGGGTCCAACATATTATTCTCCGTAACTTCCGCCACCTCCAACGGGATCCCACCACTAAGCATATCTTTCCCTCCCCGCCTCTCTCTGCATTCCGCAGGGATCGCTCACTACACAACTCCCTTGTCCATTCGTCCCCCCCATCCCTCCCCACTGATCTCCCTCCTGGCACTTATCCGTGTAAGCGGAACAAGTGCTACACATGCCCTTACACTTCCTCCCTTACCACCATTCAGGGCCCCAAACAGTCCTTCCAGGTGAGGCATCACTTCACCTGTGAGTCGACTGGGGTGATATACTGCGTCCAGTGCTCCCGATGTGGCCTTTTATATATTAGTGAGACCCGACGCAGACTGGGAGACCGCTTTGCTGAACATCTACGCTCTGTCCGCCAGAGAAAGCAGGATCTCCCAGTGGCCACACATTTTAATTCCACATCCCATTCCCATTCTGACATGTCTATCCACGGCCTCCTCTACTGTAAAGATGAAGCCACACTCAGGTTGGAGGAACAACACCTTATATTCCGTCTGGGTAGCCTCCAACCTGATGGCATGAACATTGACTTCTCTAACTTCCGCTAGGCCCCACCTCCCCCTCGTACCCCATCTGTTACTCTTTTTAATGCACACATTCTTTCTCTCACTCTCCTTTTTCTCCCTCTGTCCCTCTGAATATACCTCTTGCCCATCCTCTGGGTCACCCCCCCCCCCTTCTTTCTTCCCGGACCTCCTGCCCCATGATCCTCTCGTATCCCCTTCTGCCTATCACCTGTCCAGCTCTCGGCTCCATCCCTCCCCCTCCTGTCTTCTCCTATCATTTTGCATCTCCCCCTCCCCCTCCAGCTTTCAAATCCCTTACTCACTCTTCCTTCAGTTAGTCCTGACGAAGGGTCTCGGCCTGAAACGTCGACTGCGCCTCTTCCTATAGATGCTGCCTGGCCTGCTGCGTTCACCAGCAACTTTGATGTATGTTACAACAAGTAGCAACTCCTCTTCCAATTAGAACATGTTACAGCCTTCAGGACTCAACACTGGACTCAGCAATTTTACGATAAACAGTATTTTCCAGCTGACATAAGGAATGGTTAGTTCTGACCAACAGTCTCTGAATAATTGAGTTTTATTACAATTCTATTTTCTTACGAAGTTGTAAACAGGGCCTTGGTGAGAACACACTTATCTGCGATTTTCATATCCTTGCATAAAAAAAGTCTATTCTTGGATATAGATGGAAGTTGATTATATGGAGAGATATTGAGTAGGCTAGGGAATGGAGTAACAGGACAGTTCCAACAGGAACTATGAGGGAGGAGCTGGCCAAAGTTCAATGGAACAATACCCTAGCAGGGATGACAGTGGAACAACAATGGCAGGTATTTCTGGGAATAATGCAGAAGGTGCAAGATCAAGCAACGCACATCAAAGTTGCTGGTGAATGCAGCAGGCTAGGCAGCATCTCTAGGAAGAGGTACAGTCGATGTTTCGGGCTGAGACCCTTCGTCAGGACTAACTGAAGGAAGATCTAGTAAGAGATTTGAAAGTGGGAGGGGGAGGGGGAGGGATGGAGCCGAGAGCTGGACAGGTGATTGGCAAAAGGGATAATGAGAGGATCATGGGACAGGAGGCCCAGGGAGAAGGAAAAGAGGGAGAGGGAGAAGGAAAAGGGGGAGGGGGGGAAAAACCCAGAGGATGGGCAAGGGGTATAGTCAGAGGGACATAGGGAGAAAAAGGAGAGAGAGAGAGAAAGAATGTGTGTATATAAATAAATAACGGATGGGGTACGAGGGGGAGTTGAGGCATTAGCGGAAGTTAGAGAAATCAATGTTCATGCCATCATTGATTTGCATCTGCAGAATTCCTCGTATTAAGGTGCAAGATCAGTTCATTCCAAAGAGGAAGAAAGATCCTAAGGGGAGTAAGGGGAGGCCGTGGCTGACACGGGAAGTCAAGGACAGTATAAAAATAAAAGAGAAGAAGTATAACATAGCAAAGACAAGTGGGAAGCTGGAGGATTGGGAAACTTTTAAGGAGCAACAGAAGATAACTAAAAGGCAATACGCGGAGAAAAAATTAGGTACGAAAGTAAACCAGCCAAGAATATAAAGGAGGATAGTAAGAGCTTCTTTAGGTATGTGAAAAGGAAAAAAATTAGTTAAGGCCAAAACTGGGCCCTTGAAGACAGAAACGGCTGAATTTATTATGGGGAACAAGGAAATGGCAGACGAGTTGAACAGGTACTTTGGATCTGTCTTCACTAGGGAAGACACAAACAATCTCCCAGATATAATAGTGGCCAAAGGACCTAGGGTAATGGATGAACTGAAGGAAATTTATATTAGGCAGGAAATGGTGTTGGATAGGCTGTTGGGTCTGAAGGCTGATAAGTCCCCAGGACCTGATGGTCTGCATCCCAGGGTACTTAAGGAGGTGGCTTTAGAAATCGCATTGGTAATCATTTTCCAATTTTCTATAGATTCAGGATCAGTTCCTGTGGATTGGAGGGTGGCTAATGTTGTCCCACTTTTCAAGAAAGGAGGGAGAGAGAAAACAGGGAATTATAGACCGGTTAGCCTGATGCCAGTGGTGGGAAAAATGCTGGAGACAATTATAAAAGATGAAATTATGACACATTTGGATAGCAGTAACAGGATAGGCCCGAGTCAGCATGGATTTACGAAGGAGAAATCGTGCTTGAATTTTTTGAGGATGTAACTATGAAAATGGACAAGGGAGAGCCACTGGATGTGGTGTACTTGGACTTTCAGAAAGACTTTGATAAAGTCCCACATAGGAGATTAGTGGACAAAATTAGGGCACATGGTATTGGGGGCAGAGTACTGACATGGATTGAAAATTGGCTGACTGACAGGAAACAAAGAGTAGCGATTAATGGGTCCCTTTTGGAATGGCAGGCGGTGACCAGTGGGGTACCGCAGAGTTCAGTGCTGGGACCGCAGCTGTTTACAATATACATTAATGATTTAGATGAAGGGATTAAAAGTAACATTAGCAAATTTGCAGATGACACAAAGCTGGGTGGCAGTGTGAAATGTGAAGAGGATGTTGAGATAATGCAGGATGACTTGGACAGTTTAGGTGAGTGGGTGGATGCATGGCAGATGCAGTTTAATGTGGATAAATGTGAGGTTATCCACTTTGGTGGTAAGAACAGGAAGGCAGATTATTATCTAAATGGAGTCAAGTTAGGAAAAGGGGAAGTACAACAAGATCTAGGTGATCTTGTACATCAGTCACTAAAAGTAAGCATGCAGGTACAGCAGGCAGTGAAGAAACCTAATGGCATGCTGGCCTTCATAACGAGGGGAATTGAGTATAGGAACAAAGAGATCCTTCTGCAGCTGTACAGGGCCCTGGTGAGACCACACCTGGAGTATTGTGTGCAATTTTGGCCTCCAAATTTGAGGAAGGACATTCTTGATATTGAGGGAGTGCAGCGTAGGTTCACAAGGTTAATTCCCGGGATGGCGGGACTGTCATATGTTGAAAGATTGGAGCAACTGGGCTTGTATACACCAGAATAGAAGGATGAGAGGGGATCTGATTGAAGCATATAAGATTATTTAGGGATTGGACACGCTGGAGGCAGGAAGCATGTTCCTGCTGATGGGTGAGTCCAGAACCAGAGGCCACAGTTTAAGAGTGAGGGGTTGGTCATTTAGAATGGAGTTGAGGAAAACCTTTTTCACACAGAGGGTTGTGGATCTGTGGAATGCTCTGCCTCAGAAGGCTGTGGAGGCCAAGTCTCTGGATGCTTTCAAGAAAGAGATGGATAGATCTCTTAAAGAAAATGGATTCAAAGGTTATGGGGATAAGGCAGGAACTAGATACTGATTGTAGATGATCAGCCATGATCACAGTGAATGGCGGTGCTGGCTCGAAGGGCCGAATAGCCTACTCCTGCACCTATTGTCTATTGTTCCCACGTGGGTCCGACAAAGAGCTTGAAAATGCAGCAAGTTTTTCAACAGAAGTTGTTGACTGGAGTACTGCACAGATACAACAGGAGCTTTCCTGCGCAGGTCTGACAAAGAGGTTTTAAAAATGCAGTTTCTATAAAAGAGAGGTACTGCCTAGCAGAGCGGTCGGAGCAGTCTTGAGTCAAAGTAGAAGGGCTTTGGATCAACAAGGCTTTGGCGAGAACAGGCAGAGGCACGGTAAATAGGCAAGTTCATTCCTTATTTCTTATTTAATTATAGAGAGAATAGGGGTACGTCTGCAGAGCCTGTGTTCTGTTCTGGGTGTCAGATGTCAGATTTGCAGGAGACTCTCAGTCTCCTTGATGGCCACATCTATGCCAGCTGCATCAAGATGCTGCTCCTTAGAGACAGAGTTAGGGAACTGGAACTGCAGCTCCATGACCTTCGGCTTGTTAGGGAAAGTGAAGCAGTGATAGACAGGAGTTACACAGAGGTAGTCACCCCAAGGCTATAGGAGACAGTCAGGAGAGGGAAGGGAGAGTGTCAGATCGTGGAGAACACCCTGTGACTGTCCCACTCAACAATAAGTACACCATTTTGTGTACTGTTGGGGGGGGGACCTTCCTGGGAGAAGCAACAACGGCTGTGCTTCTGGCACTGAGTCTGGCCCTGTGGCTCAGAAGAGTAGGAAACTGACGAGAATGGCAGCAGTAATAGGGGACTATATGGTCAGGGGGACAGATAGGCAATTCTGTGGATGCCAAAAGGAAACACAGATGGTAGTTTGCCCCCCAGGTACCAGGGTCTGAGATGTTTCTGGACAAGTCCACAATATCCTGAAAAGGGAGGGCAAAAGGCCAGAAGTCGTGGTACGTATTGGTACCAATGACAGAAGCCTGAAGGTACTCACTCAACGATTCAGGAACAGCTTCTTCCCCTCTGCCATCCAATTCCTAAATGGACACGTTTTAAAAAATCTATTCAGTATACATATATCACTTATTTTATTATTATTATTGTTTATACTTTTTTTCTCTTCTATATTATGTATTGCATTGAATTGCTGCTACTAAGTTAACAAATTTCACGTCACATGCCAGTGATAATAAACCTGATTCTGAATTCTGAAAGAAGAAAAAGGGAGGAGGTCCTGGAAAAAGAATACAGAGAATTAGGAAGTTAGCTGAGAAGCAGGACCTCAAAGGTTGTAATGTCAGATTGCTGCCTCTGTCATGTGACAGTGAGTATAGGAATAGAATGAGGTGGCAGATAAATGTGTGGCTGAAGAATTGGAGCAGGGGGTGGGGATTCAGATTTCTGGATAATTGGGACCTCTTCTGGGGCAGGTGAGACCTGTATAAAAGGGATGGGTTGCACTTGAATCCAAGGGGGACCAATATTCCTGTGGGCAGATTTACTAGAGCCGTTGGGAGTGGTTTAAACTAATATGGCAGGGCGATGGGAACCAGTATGATAGAGCTGAGGATGAGCCAGCAGGTTTGCAAGTAGATGATGGGTGTAACATGAATGTACGGAAGGAAAGCCAATGATTCGGTACAAAGAGTTAAATTGTACTCAGAGACAAAACTCAAAAGGGCCAAAAATGTAGGACTGAAGGTGCTGTATTTAAATATGCATAGCATTTGGAATAAAGTGAACAAACTCGTGGCGCAATTAGAGACTGGCCAATATGACGTTGTGGCCATCACTGAGTCATGGCTGAAAGAAGGCCATAGTTGGGAGCTTAACATCAAAGGATACTTTGCATTGAAAGGATATGCAGGAAGGCATAGGCAGTGGTATGGCTCTGTTGCTTAAAGATGGAACTACATCTTTAGAAAGAGGTGACATAAGGGTCAGATAATGTTGAATCTTTGTGGGTTGTGTTAAGAAATTGCAAGGGTAAAAAAACCATTATGGGAGTCAGATATAGGCCTCCTAATAGTAGCCAAGATATGGGGTTAAGATTGCAAAGGGAGCTGGAAAAGGTATGTAAAAAGGATAATGACACAATTGTAATAGGGGACTTCAATATGCAGGGGATTGGGAAAATCAGGTTGGTGTCAGATCGCAAGAGAGAGAATTTGTTGAATGCCTACAAGATGGCCTTTTAGAGCAACTTGTGCCTGAGCCTACCCAGGGAAAGGCTATCTTAGATTGAGGGTTATGCAATAACCCAAATATATTAGGGAGCTTAATGTAAAGGAACCCTGAGGAGGCTGTGATCATAATATGATTGAAATCGTACTGCAGTTTGAGAGGGAGAAAGATAACTCAGATGTATCAGTATCACAATGGAATAAAGGGAATTACAGAGGGATGAGAGAGGTGCTTGCCCAGGTGGATTGGAGAGGGATACTGGAGGGGATGACGACAGAAGAGAGATGGCTGAAGTTTCTGGGAATGGTTCACAAGGCTCAGGATAGATACGTCCCCCATAAGAAGTTGTTCTCAAATGTCATGGCTAGGCAATCGAGGCTGACAAAGGAAGTTAAGGACTGCATAAAAACCAAGGAAAGGGCATATAAGGTAGCAAAAGTGAGTGGGAAGTTGGATGATTGGGAAGCTTTTAAAATCCAACAAAAGGCAAATAGAAAAAGCTATAAGAAAGAAAGAGATGAAATATGAGGACAGCCTAGCCAATAATATAAAGCAGGATACTGAAAGTTTTTTCATTTATATAAAGAGTAAAAGGTGAGAGTTGATTTTGGACCACTGGAAAATGATGCTGGCAAGGTAGTAATGGGGGACAAAGAAATGTCAGATGAAGTTAATAAGTACCTTGCTTCTGTTTTCACTGTGGAAGACATTAGCAGTGTGCCAGAAGTCCATAAGTGTCAGGGAACAGGAGTCTGTGCCATAGCTATTACAAAGGAAAAACTGCTAGGCAAACTGAAAGCTATTAAAGTGGATAAGTTACCTGGACCAGATAAACTACATTCCAGAGTCCAGCAAGAGGTTGCTGAAGAGATAATGGATATATTGGTCATGATCTTTCAAGAATCATTTGATTCTGGCATGGTCCCAGAGGACTGAAAGCTTACAAATGTCACTCCACTCTTTAAGAAGGGAAGAAGGCAAATGAAAGGAATTTATATGCCTGTCAGCCTATCCTCAGTGGTTGGAAAAGTGTTGGAATCTATTATTAAGGATGAGGTTTTGAGGTACTTTGAGACTAATGGTAAAGTAAGTCAAAGTTAGCATGGTTTCTGTAAAGGGAAATTTTGCCTGACAAATTTGTTGGGAGTTCTTCAAGGAGGTAACAAGCATAGTGGACAAAGGAGAGGCAGTGGATGTCATTTACTTGGATTTGCAGAAGGTGTTTGATAAGGTGCCACACATGAGGCTGTTAACAAGATAAAATCCTATGGCGTTACAGGAAAGATACCGTACTGGCATGGATGGCGGAATGGCTGACAGGCAGGAGGCAGTGAGTGGGAATAAAAGGGGCCTTTTCTGGTTGGCTGCCAGTGACGAGTGGTTTTACTCATGGGTCAGTGTTGGAATACCACTACTTTTCACATTGTTTGTCGATGATTTAGATAATGGAATTGATGGCTTTGTGGCAAAGTTTGCAGATGATACAAAGATTGGTGGAGGGGTAGGTAGTGCAGAGGAACCAATACGATTGCAGCAGGACTTAGACATGTTGATAGAATGGGCAAAAAAAGTGGCACATGAAATACAGTGTTGGGAAATTCATGATAATACGTTTTGGTAAAAGGAACAATACTACGGACTATTACTTAATTTGGGAGAAGGTTCAAATATCAGAGGTACAGAGAGACTTAGGGGTCCTCATGAAAGACTCCCAGAAAGTTAATTTACAGATAGAGTCTGTGGTAAAGACGGCAAATGCAATGTTGGCATTTATTTCAAGGCGAATAGAATATAAAAGCAAGGAGATAATGCTGAACTTTTATAAGACACTAGTCAGCCCGCACTTGAAGTATTGTCAACAGTTTTGGGTCCCACATCTCAGAAAGGATGTGTTATTATTGGAGAGAGCCCAGAGGAGGTTCATGAAGAGGATTCTCGGGATGAAGAGGTTAACATATGAGGAGCATTTGGCAGCTTTGGGCCTATACTCGCTGGAAACTAAAAGAATGCAGGGGGATCTCATTGAAACCTACCAAATGTTGAAAGGACTAGATAAGGTGGATGTGGAGGGGGTGTTTCCTATGGTGGGAGTATCCATAACTCGAGGGCGTAGCCTCAAAAATCGAGGAGTGACCCCTTAGAACAAAGGTAAGAAGGAATTTTTTTAGCCAGAGAGTAGTAAATCTATGGAATGCTCTGCCACAGACTGCAGCGTATATTTAAGGTGGAAGTTGATCATTTTCTGATTGGTCAGGGCATCAGATGGAATGGCGAGAATGCAGGTGTTTGGAGTTGAGTGGGATCTGGTATCAGCCATGACTGAATGGTGGAGCAGACTCGATGGGTTGAATAGCCTAATTCTGCTCCTTTGTCTTATGGCCTTATGGCTCCATTTTTCAGGTCAGCAGAATAAGGGGTGACCTCAGTGGAGCACATACAATACTTAGAGGGCTTGACCAGATAGATCTGGGGTGTTTCTCCTGCACAAGAGGTCCTGAAGTTGAGGTCACAGTCTCAAGATACGTGTTGGGGCATTTCATTTAGTCTATTGTCATGTGCTCAAATACAATGGGGTACAGATACAAAATGAAAAAAGAAAATTGCTTGCAGCAGCATCCCGGGCATGTAGGCTCAAACACAAAACTTAAACATAAATTATACAAGACAGTGAGGAGAAGAATGCTGCGTAAAATAAGGCATTAGCACAAAGAAAGCTACAATCAGAGACAAGTCCATAGTATTTTGTTGCTGAGGTAGGGTTAGGGTGTACAGGTCAATTTGAGAACCTAATGGCTATAGGAATGTAGCTGTCCCTGCTCCTGGTGATGTGCAACTTCAGGTTTCTATACCTCCTGCCAACATTAGCATTGAGAAGAGGGCATGGCCCAGATGGTGAGAATTCCTGATGATAGATACTATCTTTTTGAGGTAGCACCTCCTGCAGATGATGTCAATGGTGGTCTGGGTTGTTTCCATTATTCTCTGCTGCCTCTTGTGTTCCTGTGTGCCGGAACCGCTTCACTGGTCCATCAGATTTTTGTGTATTTGATGACATGCCAAATTTAGAACCAAGTTGAAGAAAAAGATTTCTCTACACCAGTAGGTTATGGAGACTCACTCTCTGATTTAATTCAAAATTGAGATCAATAGATGCTTGGATATTACAGAGGATTGAAGGGAAATGGTGTTTGAGGTAGATTAGCCATGATCTTCATGAATGACTGAGCACATTTGAACAGTCAATTTACTCCATTTCCTGTCTTTCCTTATAATGTTAACTGATATTTTCTCATTCCATAATTGCTGCTGCCTGCTGAGTACTTCCAGCATTCTGATTTCAAAATTTTAGCAACTTTGATTCTCCTGTCCCACAAATCCCCACTGTCATAGGAAGAACCATAAGACCATAAGACCATTAGACACAGAAGCCTATCGAGTCCACTCTGCAATTCAATCATGGCCAATCCTTTTTCCCTCTCCTCAGCCCCACTCCCCAGCCTTCTCGCCGTAATCTTTGATGCCGTGTCCAATCAAGAACCTATCAAGCCCTGCCTTAAAAACACCCAATGACCTGGCCTCCCTGCTCCTATATTCTACACATCTTGAAATGAATGCTAACATTGCATTTGCCTTTTCACCACCGACTCTACCTGCAAGTTCATCCTTAGGATGTTCTGCATAAGTACTCACAAGTCCTTTTGCAGAACGAATGGTCCTCTAATACAATTATATTCTTGACACACAATCTACTTTCTTATCGTCTTGCAACTTATTGTCTGCCTGCACTGCACTTTCTCTGTTCCTGTAACACTTTAATCAGTATTCTGTTGCTTTTGCCGTGTACTATCTCAATGTACTGATATGTGAAATATCTGTAAGGATGCAATGCAAAGCAAAGTTTTGGACTGTACGTTGGTATGTGTGACAATCATAAACCAATTTAACAATTACTTTTACCAGTTTACTCATTCAACTAGGGTTTGTTCCCTCTACTTAGTTGTAATCATGTTGCACCCAAAAATAGATTCACAATTATTGCTGTACAATTGAAGGATTCTTACTGAAACATCTGCATAATGCTAAGCTAGGGCACATCATCAGTGATGCTACCTGGGGTTGTCGGGTGTTTCGGGTCTTTCAACATCATACACCCTCGCCCAGGCGACCCGACTGGGGTTGATCAGACCCCGGCCTGTGCCCTAGCAGCAACCCACGGATCTGGCCTCTTTATTCAGAGCCACCTTGACGCTTTCTCTGCTGCATCTGTGGTGGTAGAAATGATTCTTCTTCTTCTCTGTCCCGTGATTCCAAGTGCAGTGTATACTTTGCAGAGCGACTGGCCTCCACGGGCCAACACTTTGCTCTCCAGCCTCTTCTTTGGCAGTTATTCTTCAGATCTTCATACTTGGCTCTTTTCTGCTCGTAGGCCTCCTCCATGCGTTCTTCCCACGGCACGGTGAGCTCAAGCAACACAATGTCAGGCTGCAATGTAGTCTCTGTGATGTGGGGAGGAAACTGCAGCTGTTTTCCCAGGTCTGTTCTTAGCTTCCAGTCCTGCACAGTGAAGAGCAACCCGGTTGCTTCCTGGTGTTCTGTTGGTCTTCCCCCCTCTTTGACAAAGCAGAGGGTATTCTTGACCGGACTTGTTTTCTGGCAGATGTTAAGGGTGCTTCAGATTGTCTCAGCAATTGTCTGGAGGACCTGGTCATGCCGCCACTGATAACGGCCATCGGCAATAGCTCTGGGGCAGCAGCTCAGAATATGCTCCAGCGTACTGGTCTTCTCACAGAGGGGACAAGCTGGTCGTTCTGTAAGGCCCCAGCAGTGCAGGTTGGATGGGCTAGGAAGGACGTCATAAACAGCCTGGATAAGGAACTTGATGTGGTGTGGATCCACCTTCCAGAAATCGTTCCATGAGGTCTTTCACTCGATCACCGGCTCCCATTTGGTCCAGGCTCCTTGCTGCTTCAATTCAGGATTAAATTGAGGTTATCAAGATTAAAGTGGGTAAATTCCCAAGGCCGATGAGATCCGCCCCAGATTACTGAGAGACAAGAGAGGAGATTGCTGGGGCTTTGACAAAGATTTTTGTATTCTAACTAGCTGCAAGCTAAGTTTCTGAATAGAGAGCGGTTTATGTCATTCCTTTGTTTAAGAAATGCAAATTTATAGCATATGAGACTCACATCAGGAGCAGGGAAGAGATTCTTAGGGATAGAATTTACTCACATTTCGAAAAGCGTAGACTTAGGATAGTCATCATGGCTTTTTGTAGGTCAGGTCTTTCTAACAATTGAAAACTTGAAGAAGTGATGAAGATAATTGATGAAGGTAAAGCAGTGTATTTTGTCTATATCATGACTGTGAACAAAGCCAACCAGAGACACAACTGGTAGAGATAAAAGTCTTTATTTGGGACACACACAAGCTGGCAGCCTTTGGAATCACTCAAAAGAGAGAGGCTCCCGACCAAACATTCCAAAACATTGTTATATGTTAAAGAACAAAGTAACAGGACAATTTCTATTGTTACAATGCCTTCATAATGCTTCTTTTGAGTTACATGTAATTTTTCAAATACCTGGATCTTCCCAACTGAGGTCTCTGAGTTGTATTCAAGCCGATACAGACATCTCATGTCAATTGGGTGTTTCCTGGTCTGAAATTTATTCTAAAATGCAGCTTCAGGAAGACCATTGCTCCAAGATGCTTTTTAAATTCAATCTGCAATCCATATTCAGATCTGAAGACTGGTTGCTGTTGAAAATAATATTTGCTATATTGCACATCTCCAGAATATGCTCTAACAGTCTATATAGACATTAGTAAGGCATTTGACAAGGTCCCTCATGATGAGCTAATCCAGGATATTAAAATGCTTGGTGCCCATGGTGATTTGATAACTTGGATTCAGAACTTGGCTGCTTATACAAGAGCTGAAGGGTCCGTTCCTGTGCTGCACTGTTCTATGTTCTATTGAGACTTTTATTACAGAAAGGAATGCTTTTGCATTGTAGCAATTTTACTTTTGCCAATAACTATGGGGATTTTGCAGGCTGCTGCTGTAATTGATGAAGTCTGCATGAACAATTAGGAAAACATATATTTGAAATGCTAAGCAGGAAATGGGGAAGTCAATAGGAAATGTTTCAATAACACTTGACAAAAGCCCAGGATTTGTGGTTAGTGGTGAACCACCAGACCTCATGGTGACATATGGGAAAAGATTACTCTTCGCTTCTGAGAGTCGTTACTGCCAAGTTACATTTTAGAACTCCGTAGCTGTCAAACAGCGAGTGTTTCTAACATTCTGCACAATTAAAAAACAATCCCCGAACACTAAAAAAAAATTCACCTTTCGAAGGTTCATACTCACCCCTGAATGAAAAAGAAACAAAACTTGCAGACCCTCAAATCACCCACTCCCTCTCCCCAGGAAAAAGCAGTGACAAAAGCAGCAAATCTTCACCCCCTCCCTCCAGAAAAAAACAGCAACAATAACAACAAATCTCCAACCCTCCCCATGGGAAAAACAGCGACAATAACAAATCTCCACCCCTTCGGCAGAAGGAAGTGACAATAACAATCCCTGACCCCCCCTACACAGAAAAAAAGTGACAATGACAATCCCCGACCCTTCATTCGCAGAAAGGAACAGGAACAGTAGCATCAAAACCTCCCAACCCCTCCCCACCTCACACACAAAGTACCAACAGATCACCCATCCGCCAAATGGCCACAAGAAAGAAAATGCCAAAAAACTGAAGGAGACCAATATAAAGTACAGTCCAATCACATAAATCTCAGAACATTGAACAGTCCTTCTGTGACTCAGAACTCACGCCTGGTCTCTATAGGGAGTAATCGCAGACCGGGGTCCAAATGCTGCCAATCTGGTGGTCGCCATCAGGAGTGATCACTGACCCCCTCTGCACTCGCCTCACCGCTTTGAAAATGAGTCATTCATAACCCCGTGTCCCATCTTTGGTTTTTTCCACAGGTCAGCTCGTGTTCTTGGTCCTTTTCGGGTTCTCGTTTCTGACCTCCATGGGGCAGCTTTCCGGACACAGCACAGCAAACTTTATAAGATATTGAACAAAAAGATTCAAAATAAGGCTGAAAAACACTTAGTAAATACAAGAATTGAATAATCTATTTCCTCAGTGTCTTGAGAATACCCAAAACTTGGATTTTGTTGCACTCACATCCAAGGGATCGATGTTGCTGATAAATTCAGGGTATGTGTACATATGCATTCAGTTCTGAACTTTTTGCACACCAGGTGGTTCAGTGTGGATATTGCAGCACTTTTGCTTAAAATCTGGTCTAATACTTTTGCCTGGGGCCTCTGTCAAAAACTTATGATGATTTGAATTTGGGCCTGTTTGTGTTCTGGACATTAGCTATCTCATCACATTTGAAGTGATGAATTTGTTTTCCAAGGAGAGCCTTTTCAGAATCAAAATCAGAATCAGTTGAAGTAGTAGGTGGGCACTTGTGTTATTTTTAATTCAACAGAAATAGCTCTCCTTGAAAGACAAATTCAATGGGAAACAGAAATGACCTATGTGAGCGCTCATTTTCTAAATCAGACCAGGTAATATCAATAGAAAGAGAAACAGAGTTAATAATTCAAATCAAAGAGCACTAAGTATTCCTAGTTACTTGAATACAGTTAAGCATAATTTTAAAATTTACTTCATCTGACTGCTACTCTAGCCTTCTTCCTTGTCAGATTTCTCTTAAACTACAACATACAGTAAATGCAAACATCTGCATTCTTTTGTGGCCAATGAAGATGCTCACGTGTTAAAGTCTAAGTTTGTGTAAACCCCTCACCGGGACTGTATGCAATCTTGCCTCGTCAGCTGGGCCTGCTAACAGCCACGGGACTCAGTGGTGAGAAGGCCACCTTTCATAAACATTGAGTGTCTAGGGTCGGTATGATTTGGGGGTTCAGCCAAATAGGAACGTTGTGGTGTTCTGATTAAAGAAAGCTCAATTTGAGCCAGTGCTGCGTAAATACTGCCCATAGCCTAGTGTCGATCAGCGAGAAATAACAAATCGTACACCGCATAAATTTATAAATAAAGTATATTTACAAGCTTCAGCTTTATTGAGCACTTAGTAGAAAAAAGAAAAGGAAAAAAAAACAAAATGGTTCATTACAGTTAACACAAAATAATCTGCAGATGCTGGGGTCAAAGCAACACTCACAACACGCTGGAGGAACTCAGCAGGTCGGGCAGCATCCGTGGAAACGATCAGTCGACGTTTCGGGCCAGAACCCTTTGTCAGGACTGTAGAGGGAAGGGGCCGAGGCCCTATAAAGAAGGTGGGGGGAGGGTGGGAAGGAGAAGGCTGGTAGGTTCCAGTTGAAAAACCAGTAAGGGGAAAGATAAAGGGGTGGGGAAGGGAGGCAGGGAGGTGATAGGCAGGAAAGGTAAAGAAGGAATAGGGTAAAACACAATGGGTAGTAGAAGGAGGCGGAACCATGAAGGAGGTGATAGGCAGCTGGGGGAGGGGGCAGAGTGACATAGGAATAGAGGAAGGGGGGGGGAATTACCAGAAATTGGAGAATTCTATGTTCTTACCAAAGGGCTGGAGACTACCTAGACGGTATATGAGGTGTTGCTCCTCCAACCTGAGTTTAGCCTCATCATGGCAGTAGAGGAGGCCATGTATGGACATATCTGAATGGGCGTGGGAAGCAGAGATGAAGTGGGTGGCTACTGGGAGATCCCGTCTGTTGTGGCAGATGGAGCGGAGGTGCTTGACGAAGCGGTCCCCCAATCTGCGTCGGGTTTCACCGATGTAGAGGAGGCCGCACCGGGAGCACCGGATGCAATAGATGACCCCAACAGACTCACAAGTGAAGTGTTGCCTCACTTGGAAGGACTGTTTGGGGCCCTGAATAGTGGCAAGAGAGGAGGTGTAGGGACAGGTGTAGCACTTGTGCTTACAGGGATAAGTGCTGGGTGGGAAATCCATGGGGAGGGACGTGTGGACCAGGGAGTCGCAGAGGGACTGATTCCTGCCGAGAGCGGAGAGGGGTGGAGAGGGAAAGATGTGCTTAGTGGTGGGGTCCTGTTGAAGGTGGCGGAAGTTGCGGAGGAAAATGTGCTGGATCCGGAGGCTGGTGGGGTGGTTGGTGAGGACAAGGGGAACTCTGTCCCTGTTGTGGTGGCAGAAGGATGGGGTGAGGACCGAAGTGCAGGAAATGGAGGAAATGTGAGTGAGGGCATCATTGATGACAGCAGAAGGGAAACCACGATCCTTAAAGAAACAGGACATTTGAGATGTCCTGGAACGGAAAACCTCATCCTCGGAGCAGATGCGGCGGAGACGGAGGAACTGGGAATAGGGAATGGCATTTTTGCATGTGGCGGGGTGGGAAGAGGTATAGTTGAGGTAGTTACAGTTCATTACAGTTAATCCAGTCCAAATGAGCACATAAAGTTGCAGCTCATCTTGAAGCTGTCTTTTTACTCATAGTCATAGTCATACTTTATTGATCCCGGGGGAAATTGGTTTTCGTTACAGTTGCACCATAAATAATAAATAGTAATAGAAATAGTAATAGTAATATTACTATTAGTAAATAGTAAATAGCAATAGTCATAGAAATAATAACTAGTAATAGAACAGTAATAAAGTTAAATAGTAATATGTAAATGTATGTAAATAGTAATACTCACACACTGGACCCACAGTCTGTGTGAAAGCATACACCACATTCTGAATATCGCTCAAAATCTATGTTGAACAAGTAGGCACTCTCTCAGGAGTATTGGCCCTTCCTCCTTGGAGCCATTCATCTGCACAAAGCATTTCATGCAACAGGGATGCTCCTTTCCACAGCATCCTCCCATCCTCTCCGCAACTTGTACCAAAAAAATCTGCAAACCACACTATCAATCACGAATCTCACTCCACCAGCTCTCTAGAACTCGCTCCCAATTCCACCATCCTGATTGGCTGACACAACATTCCTAGTTGATCATCACAGCCTCTTATCTTTCAGCCGAAACCAAAACATTCTAAAAGCAAAGCACAATGCTTTTACAGAACTGCAAAAATGGAATTCCTACAGCATAGTATTAAAAATCTCAACCAGGGCATTACATTCGGTTATGTCTAGATGGTGGACAGAATAATTCTCAGAATTTTGACGATGGGTTGGGGAAGACAATGGAACATCAATGTGAAAAATACTGTCAGTGGAAGGGAACATGAGGAAGGGCATACAGTGATTTCAAGAGTGGAAGTAGAAGATACAATTGATGCTGGGAGGACATGGAAAAAATCCATAGGGCTGCGAAGGACATAAAACTGTGGGTTGGGAAATCGCGAACCTTCAATAGAAAAGTGTATTCACCTTATGGATCATCAACCCATCATCCAAAAAAAAATCTTGACATATACATTCCTCAGCCTTTATCCTCTAGCATTTCAAAACTAGTCAGAAATGGTAAATTGGGACAAGTAGTATACACATAGAGATCCACACTTCACTTCACAGGTACCAACTTTGCAAGGGCAAAGTGTCCAACTGTCATGCAATATGCAACAGAACTTCTGGGCCAAGATAGCTGTTTTTTAAATGAACATAAACAAGCACAACTTTCACAGTAATTAAAGCAAATGTGTTCTGAATAAAATAAAACGTAATGAAGTCTGTCAATACCCCTTTTTCAATTGGCTATAATGGAAAATTATGCAAAACATATTGAATTACCTCATGTCCTCAATGCTAGCATTGTTCTCTCCCTAAAATAAAGAACAACAGATTAGGAAGAAGGAGAGGAAATGGGACATACTGGAGATGGTAAATCAAGTTTTTTTTAATTCACCAGGCAGAGATCCAAATGTTCTTCTTGTTTGCATGAAAGTTAATATCTTCTACAGTTATTGTGGCTAATTTGTCACCAATTACAATTATTTTTATAACAAAAATAAACAATTCCATGAAAACTGAATAAATGTCCCAGGTCTCTGGACACCGAATTCCATATGCCCCATCCTTCATCCCTATGGACAAATCCCATCAATTCCAAATCCCATCAATTCATAAGCAAGACATTTTATCAGCACAAATTGTTTCAGGTCACCACTAAGAAAATAAAACTTTTTTATTTGACAATCTGGCATCACTTCTAATTGGTTAATGGTAGTCTGATTCAGTACTACGCAATGATCAATGAATCAGTAAAACAAATCTACATTTAAATTGTAATAGATTTTGCAAAATATTGATAAAAAAGTAATCAACTTACGAAATATGTAAAAATATTGTCCGAAAATCAAAAATATTTCACAAACATGTAAAATTATTTACCTTTTTGATATAGTCACACCTGTCGATTTTGCATATATTGCATAAAAATTTAAGTGTTAAATTACAGAATACAAATTAGCAGCTTACTATCTTACATTACCTTAGCTGCAACTTTTTATATATTGAACAGTGTTATTTCACTGCAAGACATTTAATGCAAATCTGTCATGCTATCAATATGGCATTAATTTCCATTACAAATGTAGCCACAGGAAGTTACAATGGTAAATGTCAGGAACTAAAAACAGATATAAAAGCTTAGATTTAGCTGGGTCTTGCCAGGATTGTCAATATTTCTCCACAGATGCCAGCAAGGTTCCAAGTTCCTGTACAACTGAGTAGGAAAGCAAAGTATTCATATATTAACAATTCCATGTGGGAAATATGAAAATAAGGTAAATCACATTGTATGCTTTTTTAATTATTTCAGTGTCATTGTATATTTTTGTCAGAAACTTCTAGGAGCCATGAAAATCTTCACCATTTAGAGATGTTGGGGACAGTGTTTTGACAACTGATGTAGTTTTTCCACAGGAATTTGTGGACAGGGCTTGTTCATATTCCCAAAATCAGGTAGTTACATCATTTGACATCCTATTATCAGTCTCAAGCAAGCCTCTGGGCTCCAGAATCATACCTGTTAGTAAATCTGGTGGTTTCCTTCGGAATTAACAAAAAACGGGGAACAAAGGGAGTAACAGTGGACAGTAGACCCCAAATAAAATCTTCAGCACCATTTTCACAGCCATTTCTTCCAACTTATTATTGACAATTTCTTTGCTTTATTTGATATAAATTGTGACCATTCATTACTATTTACTTCCTTAAATATAGAAACATAGAAAATAGGTGCAGGAGTAGGCCATTCGGCCCTTCGAGCCTGCACCACCATTTATTTAAAGTAATAACACTATTTAAAACTTTTAATCTCAGCTTTATTCACTGGCCTGAATTTGAAAATTCACAAAAATAATAAGATTCCCAAATAATTACTTTATATTCCCTTGCCTCAAATGGGATGATTTTTGTGAATTTACTGAAACTTATGTTTAATCGAATCCTCTGTAAAATCTTAATGCCAGTTATAGTATAGTGGACAAGGGAACACGAATGCCACAGAAAAAGATGTATAATCATCAGACGTGATTTTATCACAAGAGTAGTGCTTTTTGATGAGTAGCCGGCAAATAATTACTTGCAGTTTGTTCAGATCAAGTACATAACATATACTTCAGGGTAAATTTAGCTGGCGGTCTAATTCCAACTTGACAAGGCGCCTTAGTCTGAATGACAACACAGCGAGAACCACATGGAACTCCAGTTGAGCCTTTTGGATTGTAAATGTTTATGTACGGATTACAAGCAAGAAGTGGTTCAGATTGTCACTCTAAATTCTAAAGAGTAAGCAGGCAGAGGGGGAGTTGGTGATCAGCTGACAGACAATGAAGCCCATAAAGTCCACAAGTCTTATTACATCTGGTTGCAAATTAAATAGTGACGTCATGGGCATTTAGGAACACGGTAGGCTAAAGCACAGGAAAAAAAAACCTTTCTTGGACAAAAGTCTTGGAGGCCAACGTCAGAACACCATTCATGAAGGTGGACCCTTGCAAGGTGTCAGGTGTACCCGGTAGGGCACTGCAAACCTGTGCCAACCAAATGGCAGGAGTGTTCAAGGACATCTTCAATTTCTCACTGCTGCAGTTGGAAGTTCCCACCCACTTCAAAAGAGTGACAGTCATACCCATGAAGAGCAGGGTGAGCTGCCTCAATGACTATTGCCCGGTTGCACTCACATCTACTGTGAAGTGCTTTTACAGGTTGGTCATGGCTAGAAACAATTTCTGCCTAAGGATCTGGACACACTGTAACTTGCCTATCGCCACAATAGGTCTAGAGCAGAAGCAATCTCACTCGGCCTTAGACCATCTGGACAATAGCAATACCTACATCACACTGCTGTTTATTGATTACAGCCCACACAATCACACCCTCAGTAGTAATCAACAAGCTCCAAAAGCTGGGCCTCTGTACCTCCTTCTGTCACTGGATCCTGACTTCCTCACTGGGAGACCATAGTCAACGAAGATCAGAAGTAACATCTCCTCCTTGCTGACAAACAATGCTGGCACACCTCAGGGATGCATGCATAGTCCACTGCTCTACTCACTCTATACCCAGGACTGTGTGGATAGGCACAGCTCAAACACCTTTTATAAATTTGCTGAATACATCACTATTGTTGACAGAATTTCAGATGGTGATGAGGAGGCATCAAGGACTGAGATAGATCAGCTGGTAAAGTGGTGTCAAAACAGCAACCTTGCACTCAACGTCAGTAAAACCAAGGAATCGATTGTGGACTTCAGGAAGGGGAGATCGAGGTAACACACACTTGTCCTCATTGAGGGATCAGCATTGGTTGGTATATCACCAAACACTTGCAAATTTCTACAGATATACTGTGGGGAGTATTCTAACTGGTTGCATCACTGTGATATGGAGGGGCCACTGCACAGGATTGCAAAAAGCTACAAAGTTGCAAACTCAGGCAGCTACATTATGGGCACTAGCCTCCCCAGCATCGAGGACATCGTCCAAAGGTGCTGCCTCAAAACAGCAGCATCCACCGTTAAGGATTCCTGTTACCCAGGACATGTCCTGAAGACACACTTAGTATTTGAGGAACAGTTTCTTTCCTACCACCATCAGATCTCTGAATGGACAATGAATCCATGAATATAGCTTTTTCTCGCTCCCTTGTGCAATACTTATTTATTTTTATATACCTATGTGTATTTATTGCAATGCATAATAAAACATAAGTTACAACGTACTGCTGCTGCAAAACAACATATGCCAGTGATATTAAACCTGATTCTGATTCAATTCTCAATAATATACAGAAAGCACAGAGGCAAAAGTAAGTAAATAAGGGACACAATAGAGCCTGGAAAAGCATGAGAAAAAATTATCAATGTATGCTTCATTTATAATGTGTATTATTAGCAAGAGGATAGAGAAGAGTTGCAACTATTGAAGTCCTCCGTTGCTTGAGGATGACCATAGATGTTGCGTCCTCGCTGTCTACATGATAAGCAAGCCAGGGCAGTACGAAATAGAGAGCAAGTTGTTCCCCAGGCAGCAGGCTCCCCATCTCCACCCAGCTGAGAAATCCAAAGGAACAGCAGGAACTGATACAGTTCAGCACCATAGGAATTGCAGTGAAGGACTGCCTCTGGATTTTTTCCCTCAGAGTTTACTCCCAATTCCTTCCCCACGAATGAGTATAGCTGCAAGTCAATAGAGGTTTCGTGTTGGCATCTCATCTCCTAGGTGAGCCGCCAACTGTGGCTGACAAGCCCCACTCAAAGTGATGCGCTTTAAGGTGCCACTAACACACCTTTGCCCCTTCTACTGACAGTAGAAACCGCTCTGCCTGGTTTAGTAGCAAGGCTGCATTTAAGGCCAGGAATTGGACTTGGACTTGGACTTGGCTGTCAGAGGCTGTTTGAGATGTATGCCACTGGGAGCATTTAATAGACAGTGGGAGCTTGTCCTACCATCTCCTCTGGCTATGACAACCTTAAGGAACCTGGAACCATTAGAAGATAAGTAAAAACTTGAGCTTAAATACAGATGGTTTGTATGTTTATTTTCACAAAATGGCAGGGAAGAAATGGCAGAGATCAATGCACACATTGTATTTTGGGAAGTGTGTAACACTTTACAAAGAACTTGCATAGTGAATTAAAGATAATTTTTGAAAGTACTTCGTTCTACATTATTGAAGGATTATTCCGTTGCTATTGGCTCTGAGTTTGGAATGAGACACACCTTTGAGGTGAACATAAAAGTTCTAACAGCTTTATTCAAATAAACCTTCAAACATCTTCACCAAAAAGTATCTGGCTCTTCAGTCTGTCTATTGTTTATGAAAGCCTGCTGTGAACAATTTAGTTGTTATATTTGTTTACAAAATGAATGTCTGTACTCTGGAAAGAATTCAAATTCAAAGCACGTTGTTACATCTAGATCAGAAGATGTAAAATAAATGCAAGTCTCTTCCCAATTATGATTGTTTCTGTTTTTCTTTTATAATATCATAAATTCTGATGAAAATACGTCCTCATACAAATTTAAACTTGTTTATCCAACATTAAAATGCATTAAGTAACATTTCAAAAACATCATAGCACTGTGCCAAAAAGATAAAAAATATATTTATATATATTTATATATATATATTAGGACACAGTATTTATATATAAATAATCACCGAAGTCAGGTATCTCAGCAGCAGACTAGGGGGTAAAATGGACTATATGTATCATATTATCAGTGTAGTAAATTTTTTACATTTACAGGAACAATTTAAATATTTCTATGAACTAACAAAACATTGATGACAATTTTTAATTATATTAGATGGTTTTGAGCAAAATCATATACATGCAACAACATGGTAGTACCACAAAGTAATTGTTATTGTATTCTCTCAGGTCCAACAGGGCCTCCCACAGACTATGGGGCGAAGATCTGCTTCTTAGCTGTAATGCTCTATGATTCTATGACTCCAGTTACAAACGAATTAGGCCATCCATGCATTTTAAAGTAATTGGGCAATCTCCTATCCACAGGAAGGAACTAAACAAGGGCAAAGAGTTATAGTGTTCGCACAGTTACAGGGTAGAGGAGGGACAAATGTTCTGCTCCTTTAATAGGTAACTTTCTTGTTGTGTAGTAGTGTATGACCTCAGGAACGCTATTAAATGGAAGGCTGTTCTGTCCCAAGATGTATTTGTCTTTGGTTCTGGTAAGCTTCATGTGCATGAAACCCTGGCTGCTCCTGTAAACAAGCAGAATTACAATTACAAAATGATCACAGTTTAGGGAAACAGACAGCATACTTTCATCTGAACTGACTGTCCAGCAAAATGGCCCCATTCACCAAATCATATGATCACTACAAGGTTTCTAATTCAAATTGTCTCAGTCTAAAATTAAATTTCAAGACAGAGCAGTAATGAATGATTTACTAACCTAATCAGCATGAAAGATATGACGTTCAGATAATTACTATGTACATGTTATTTGTAAAATAATCAACATCTTGCTATGCATCGCAATGCATGCCTACTTTGAGAAAGTTATCATAATAAGCAAGCCACAATTTTCAGTTTGAGCTTCCACTAATTCATGTTTGTAATCCACAGAATAATCACTTAGAACACCCACAGGTTCAACAGTATCCCACTTCTTGACTTCAATGAGCTCTGTGCCTGATCTGATCATACATAACTTACAAAGTGAAGTTCACTTGAAAATAAAAGCATTGGACTGGGAAAAAACTGTTTTCTTTCAAAGTTATTTGTGTCAACAATAATAACATTTGCTTAGAGATTTTGAGAGGATACATCCCACACTTTTGTCAATAGAAACCAGTTTTAATTTCTTCCTTAAAGAAAATTAGACCAAAGGATTACCAGCTTTGTGCTGCTATAAGGTGTGTTCTAAGTGGTTTGCAATAATAGTGAAAAACTGGTAAAGCCAAGTCTTCTTTCCAATTCAATCAATAAGGAAGAACCATTTTCCCCAGCCCCAATGCTTTTCCCCAAACTTGTCCAAGCCAATATCTGTTGCAGATGACCCAATTTCTGAGCAGCAGGTCTGAAAACTTGAAGTTGCTTTAAATGTTGGACTATACCTTCTGCTTTCTTAGTACTGAAGTTAGTGCTGGGGAGCAGAATTGGGTCTGAGTGGCAATAGAGTGTTATATCATCTCTATGAGATTTGGATACAGGCAAGGCTGTAAGAAAAACAGCAAACAAAAAAAATAGGGTCTCAATTGGTGTGGGGAGTGTTAGGTGCCTGTGGTGTAGTATGCAAAATTTAAGACAATGTTCCCTTCCGAATCTCAGTGGAGAACAGAGAGGAGGTTAGGATCAATTAAATCCAAAGACAATGGCTCCCAATTTACGAGATCCCTACAGAACCTGCAACTTCATGCACGATTCCACTCTTTTATTTTGGCTCACAATGCCAAATTGTCACATCATGTAAATACAGAAAAAGTCTTTTTCAAGCATCACTTTGTGCCAGCTTTTTGGAAAAAATACTGTAAACATTCAATTGTTCTCACATTTCTCTGCTCAACACGCTGAACTTGGAAAATTCTCACTGCTAATATTTATCCAGTTCCCTTTTGAAGGTTGAATACCTGGATTTGGCAAACTAATGATGAAAAGGTCTGTCAGTATTATGCACCATGACCCTGTCTTACCACAATAACTCAAGGATCTCCGCTCATGCAGGAAGAGACATGGAAGACGCAAATTCATTCTGATGATCATGACTGCGACACAGGTTGTGCCCCAAAACCGCACAGCCCATGCAGTTCAGCATGGGAGGGGTAACTTAGATTGAATGATCACACTCACTTAAAGAACTGTGCTTCAGTTCAAAGAAAAGCAAAAGGTTTTCCCCCATAATTTGTATGGATGAATACCTTAATGACATGTAAGAGTTGGGCCATCCAAATGATGTTATAGAAGTTATCAGTTTAAAAATTACTATGTTTACAAACATTAAATTTTTAATTGTTTTGTTAATTGATAATTCAACATTTAAAGAAGTTTAACTTATGTTAAAACTGCTTTAAAAGTCTTTTGAAATATTTTACACTTTCAATCTTTGTTGTTTAAGATGTTTGAAGTTTATATTTTAAAAAAGACTTTATTTTGCTTAAGTTATGGAAGGTTTCCAAATTTCTCAGGATCTTTCTAGGATATAGCAGCTGCTTTGTGCAATATATCATAAAGTGTAATTAGAAAAACAACAGAAACTCCCTTTGCTGACATTTAGCTAATCTCTTTCAAAGCAAAGAGTAGGCAATGTGTGCCACACAAATATTATGGACTTGCCAAAGTTTACCATTTACAGGTTGCTCCCTTAATAGTGAGTGGAGGCAATTAGAATTTTGACGTCTTCAGTTAGAAGGGATTCCACTTGATTAATATCAAGTAGGTTTGTGGCCACAGTCAGAAGCAACTTGTGGTCAACTCCAAGCAATTAGAGGAAGCCGCAAATTTTAACTTACCCATCAGCAATATGTTGTATCCTTGATTAATAAATTTTATGGAATTATGAAATTAGAGATCAATTTTATAATCTTAAGGTCAGCAAATATATAGGGAAACCAAAAAAGTATCAGTCAACCAATGAAATTAGCACTAGAACCATGCAAAACGTTCTTCTTTGAAGAAGGAGAACATCTCCTTAGTTCTCGAATGAAACACCTCATCTTGAGAGCAGATGCAGCAGAGGCAGAGGAATTGAGAGAAGTTTTTACAAGTAATAGGTTGGGAAGAGGTATAGTCCAGGTAGTTGTGAGAATCAGCAGGTTTAGACTGACAGATTGAGAAAGCTTGGATTGCCAGCACCTGCAGATTTTCTCTTGTTTGTGATTGGACTATAACATTGCAAAGGCTTTCCAGGGATGCCTACGCTGAAGAAGTTTAAATATTCCCTTCAACGGGAGTTCAGTGAAACCCTCTCTCACTGCTCACCCTCTGCGATCTTTGCTGCCATCTGACTCTTCAATCATGTGCTCACCCAGACCCGCTACCACAACCACATTTCCTTCCAGGGAACATGTCACCTATCACCCTGAGGTTCTTCCACCCTTGCCCCCCACTTTCTTACTCTGACTCATCTTTTTTTTCGCCAGTCCTGATGAAGGGTCTCGACCTGAAACGCCGACTGTACTCTTTTCCATAGATGCTACCTTGCCTGCTGAGTTCCTCCAACATTTTGTGTTTTGCTTGGATTTCCAGCATCTGCAGATTTTCTCTTGCTTGTGATTGGAATACCAACTGTTAGTTTGTAATTTGAAGGTTTGGTTTATGTTGCACGTAGCACTTTTCTATCCCATGCAGACAAATTCTACGTGGAACACTAATATCTGATATCAGCAATAAAGTAACTTCACAATTTGAAAACCAGCAGATAAACTTAATAATTGCACAGGATTATTTTCACTATTAACTGATTTGTACAAAATGACAGAACCAGATTTATGTATCATAATTCTGTCTCTACTCCCGAATGGAATGCCAATCAGCTAGAACAGCACGGCAGAGAATCAGCTCCATGCGCTTTCAGCTTTATAAGATGCATCTAATGCGGCTTATGCCAAAATATGTTGGACAGTTTTATTCTATGGAATGACTCCAAAATATTTAGTATCCGAACCTATCAATCAAGCATACAGTCAAGATAAAGAATGCTGTTATTATGACGAATCTCAAAAAATAAAGAAATATTTCTATCCTTGTATTTTTAAAACCACAAGCAAATTGTTATGTTTACAAAATAAATAAAATGATAATATTTGTTTAGAAAGTTATCTGATGTTTTATTGCCAAAATTCATGTTTTTCCCCAATGCTCTGAAACAAGCAACTCAGAACTAAAGGAAAGATGAAAAATTCTGCAAATTTGAAAGCTGGAATGGTGTAGGTAGTGGAGACTCATTATGTTAGGCAGAGAAGTAACTACCTGGGGCTTGAAGCACTGCACCAGTTACAGTGGCGTGCAAAAGTTTGGGCACTCCGGTCAAAATTTCTGTTACTGTGAATAGCTAAGTGAGTAAAAGATGACCTGATTTCCAAAAGGCATAAAGTTAAATATGACACATTTCTTTAATATTTTAAGCAAGATTACTTTTCTATTTCCATCTTTTATAGTTTCAAAATAACAAAAAAGGAAAAGGGCCTGAAACAAAAGTTTGGGCACCCTGCATGGTCAGTACTTAGTAACACCCCCCTTGGCAAGTATCACAGCTTGTAAATGCTTTCTGTAGCCAGCTAAGAGTCTTTCAATTCTTGTTTGGGGGATTTTAGCCCATTCTTCCTTGCAAAAAGCTTCCAGTTCTGTGAGATTCTTGGGGCGTCTTGCATGCACTGCTCTTTTGAGATCTATCCACAGATTCTCAATGATGTTTAGGTCAGTGGACTGGGAGGGCCATGGCAAAACCTTCAACTTGCACCTCTTGAGGTAGTCCATTGTGGATTTTGAGGTGTGTTCAGGATCATTATCCTGTTGTAGAAGCCATTCTCTTTTCAGCTTCAGGTTTTTTTTACAGATGGTGTGATGTTTACTTCCAGAATTTGTTGGTATTTAATTTAATTGGTTTTCTTCTGATGACTCTTCCATGAAGGTCATATTTGTGCAGGTGTCGCTGCACAGTAGAACAGTGCACCACCACTCCAGAGTCTACAAGAAGTTCTCTTGGAAAGTTTTCTTGGTCTTCCAGACTTCAACTTGACCTCCACTGTTAACTGCCATTTCTTAATTACATTACGAACTGAGGAAATGGCTACCTGAAAACGCTTTGGTATCTTCTTATAGCCTTCTCCTGCTTTGTGAGCATTATTTATTTTAATTTTCAGAGTGCTAGGCAGCTGCTTAGGCAGGTGCCCATGGCTGCTGATTGTTGGGTCAAGTTTTGAGGAGTCAGGGTATAAAGCTTTGAAATTTGCATCATCTGGCCTTTTCTAACGATGACTGTGAACAAGCTATAGCCCTAACAAGCTAATTAATGTCTGAGACCTTGGTAAAAGTTATCTGAGAGCTCAAATCTCTTGGGGTGCCCAAACTTTTGCATGGTGCTCCTTTCCTTTTTTTCTCTCTAAAATTGTACAAAACAAAAATAATACACTAATCTTGCTTAAAATGTTGAAAAGAATGATTCATCTCTAACTTTATGACTTTTGGAGATCAGTTTATCTTCTACTCACTTAACTATTCACAGTAACAGAACTTTTGCTTAGGGCTTTCCCAAACTTTTGCATGCCACTGTATATTCTCATTCAAGAGAGTTCATGCATTCACAAATCAATGGTGAGAACATTTTGTGACAATAACCCAGGACAAATTTAAATGTCAGCTGGAAAAATGTGAATCAATGGAAAACAGTAGCTATGACTTTCTGAAAGGCTTGATCTGATTGATTGATTTCCTTCATGGAGCAGAATTGCTGAAGGTAGCAATCTAAATTTTCAGAACTTATTTTTAAAGAATCAATTAATAAACTGGATAGTAAAGTGCAGCCCTGTTGAATAAAAGGGGAATTAAAAGGGCCCGTCTCAGTGTTGGTTAAAATATTCCTAGAAGAGATAAAGTCAAGAGTAGCGGTGTGCTTTTGACAAAGCTATATAGATATCCAAGTCAAGTGCTTTTGTTGGTGAATTAAAAAAGTCTAAAATTGAAAATTACCTCAATTACAAAATATGGAACTGACGTCATAGGGAGCAAAGTAGAAAACAGCATGAAGGACAAACTTGAGAATACAGGCAAATTGAGGAGAAACTAGCATATCATACTTAACCCAGCTCTGCCTCACATTTGGTTTCTGTAAGATCCCCACTAATATTTTGCAGTTTATAACATCAGAGATCCATTAACCGTAAAAGGCAGGTGTAGAAGAGATTTACCAGAATATTGGCAGAATGTAGATCATCAGTTAAAACAAAGGATTAGAATATAACAGGATTATTTTTTTCAGCAGAGAAAATTAAAACATAGGTTTAATGCATTGGAATTTAGGATACAAGTTAAACAATACATCTGAAATTGACAACAAATTGTCAGGGAAGGAAAGTGTTCAAAAAACACAGCAGTTCTGTCATGTTGAACATCTATCTTGCTAAAACAGAAGAATTGGTCAGCTGTCATTCACCAAATGCAGAAAAGATGTGTTTCACAGTCAAAAGAAAGTCTAGGAGAGTTTGTATTCTTTAATTTCAATGGAGACTGATAACAGCATATCTATTAGCTGTAGTTTGAAAAGTCCTATCTATGCAAGAAGTCAGTTTTTGTAAGTCTTGGAGAAAGATCTACTACTTTCTCAGTCTCAGAAAAACACCTAACTTCTTTGTGGTCCTTTGGTCGTTAAAGTCAGCATAATTTAAGCACAAGGAACAGTAGGAAAAAATGTGAATAAAACAAACTTCTGGGGGAAATAAAGGATTTTGACAGGCAGTATTCTGCCTTTGGTTGAAAATTTTACACTGTTCAAAGACCATATCATTTCCGAACCCAGCCTGACCCAGTGGCCCAAAACAAACACAAAACATTCAATAGACAATAGGTGGAGTATGCCATTCAGCCCTTCGAGCCAGCACCACCATTCACTGTGATCATGGCTAATCATCCACAGTCAGTACCCTTTTCCTGCCTTCTCCCCATATCCCTTCACTCCGCTATCTTTAAGAGCTCTATCTAACTCTTTCTTGAAAGAATCCAGAGAATTGGCCTCCACTGCCTTCTGAGGCAGAGCATTCCACAGAACCACAACCATCTGTGTGAAAAAGTTTTTCCTCAACTCCATTCTAAATTGCCTACCCCTTATACTTAAACTGTGGCCTCTGGTTCTGGACTCCCTCAACATCAGGAACATGTTTCCTGCCTCCAGCGTGTCCAATCCCTTAATAATCTTATATGTTTCAATCAGATCCCCTCTCATCCTTCTAAATTCCAGTGTATACAACCCCAGTCGCTCCAATCTTTCAACATATGACAGTCCCGTCATCCCGGGAATTAACCTCGTGAACATACGCTGCACTCCCTCAATAGCTAGAATGTCCTTCCTCAAATCTGGAGATGAAAACTGTACACAATACTCCAGGTGTGGTCTCACCAGGGCCCTGTACAACTGCAGAAGGACCTCTTCGCTCCTATACTCAACTCCCCTTGTTATGAAGGCCAACATGCCATTAGCTTTCTTCACTACCTGCTGTACCTGCATGCTTGCTTTCAGTGACTGATGAACACCTACATCTTGTTGTACTTCCTCTTTTCAAGACTTGACACCATTCAGATAGTAATCTGCCTTCCTGTTCTTGCCACCAAAGTGGATAACCCCACATTTATTCACATTAAACTGCATCTGCTCACTCACCCAACCTGTCCAAGTCATCCTGCATTCTCATAACATCCTCCTCACATTTCACACTGCCACCCAGCTCTGTGTCAGCTGCAAATCTGCTAATGTTACTTTTAATCCCTTAATCTAAATCATTAATATATATTGTAAATAGCTACGGTCCCAGCACCGAGCCTTGCAGTACCCCACTAGTCACTGCCTGCCATTCTGAAAAGGACCCATTAATCCCTGCTCTTTGTTTCCTGTCTGCCAACCAATTTTCTATCCATGTCAGTACCCTACCCCCAATACCATTTGCTCTAATTTTGCACACTAACCTCCTATGTTGACAAGAAAAAAATAAACAAGGAGAAAGATAGACAGTAGCTCTCTGCTGTTTGTATGTTTGGATTGGTAACTTTATAAACATGTCCTGAAATTGATGGTCAGTAAATGTCACTCTTTGGCTTTCTCCCTATAAAAGTAAACGCTGTCTGCATTAGTAGGCATAGATGAATAATTTCAAATCTAAGAAGGTAACATTATAGGCTATCATATAGAATCTGGAAAAAAAAAATTCTCCCAGAAAAATTCACAGAGCTCTCAGATTTAATGCAATAAAACCACAAAGAGGGTAAATCACTTTAGCATGGGGAACAGATTTCATGACAGAGAAAGTTTGCAAGGATATAGGATAAAGGCAGGAATAGGATTAACAGTATGGGTCCTTCAATGATCTGATAGGCACAAAGAATTGAATACTTTCCTTCAATACTACACAATCTAAAAGAAAATTCTGTAAGATTTAATTTAAAGATGTCAAACCAGTAATCATATTATGATATTGATGAAGAAATTGTTGAACTGAATAACTAAAAAATATTACACAATCTAAATTGATTCAAAGAATAGGAAATTTCACAATATTGCCGAATTTTGGAAATAAACTGTAATCATGAAATGCTAAATGAACACTATCAAAAATATCAATGACCAATGATGTTAATGAAAACTAGCCTCTGAACTGCAAAATATGTTCAATGTCAGATTTGTTATGAGGCTGAACATTAGTCACACTGAAACTGGACAGTGGTCACAAACCATCCAAAGTAACAGATGAAGAGCCTGAAGCCATAGCTTACAGCAGTACGAGATGAGTGAGTTATTAATTTCTAGTCAGAGCAAAGGTGATGCCATCATCTGTTAATAGTCCAGCAACAATGCTTATAAGGCCAATGGCACTCCATACAATAATACTATATTTAGAAATAAAATAGGTACAGATCAAGATTTTAAAATCAGGCCAACCCATTCTTACTGACTAGCTTGGGTTCAAGCCAGCCATGGGGCAAGTCCCAACAACTATTACTACTGAAGTATACAGCAGTAGAACTAGACTCCACAAGTTCACTGCAACAAAAACGGAAAGTGGCAGAAATACTTGGCAGATCATGTGGCATCTGTAAACTGTATAGTGGGAAATCTGGATGATTTATCTCTCAAGGATAATCAGGCCAGTGTATAATTAAGAATTCCGTCCTTTGAAAATGCCTTTTGCTACAGCTAAATTACTGTTCACAGTATGATTTTTTTTTGACTCATCTTCCAAGATGATTCTGGGGATTTAGAATGTGGTCATAGATGTTAATAAAAAATAACTACACATTTGAAGCGATTTATTCGGCCCAGAAATATAAACATCTCAGCCTAAAAATTAGATATGGTAATGCAGCCTTCTTTGGGCATTGTGGGTCCACGGCTGGTTGGAATTTCAATTGTACTGTACGTGCATGCTACAAATATGCATATTTGGCAGATGTTACTGTCAATCTACATGCAACAATGATATGCTGTTTGCCAAATAGGGCCATAATGCAGTACCGAAGATTGTGTGGAAATCAAGCTTGGGTATCTGGATGACTCTGTCTAGTAAAATAGTTAAAAAGATAACCTCAATTACTTGCAGATTTATGAGGTTCAGGATTATAGGCTGAATTGAAACTGAGTTTATTTTGAACGAGACACCGTAAGTGTTTTGAAGTTCTGTTTGAAATTTGAAGTGAAAACTGAGATAATGGGTGGCATGTTCACCAAAATCAGAAGCTTTATTTATGGTATCTCTGGGCTGCCTGTGTAACTATGAACAGGAGAGAGCACTGCTAAAGAAAAGTTGAAAGAGGGAGGTGAGAGAGTCTATAGGGTAGGAGTACCTATCATTCTAATGATTTCTGTGAGCAATACTCCTATGTGCATCTCATTGAGAAAAACTGTGCTAGGAAAGCAACATTGTCAAAGGGGATGGTGACAGATGCCTCCAGCCTCAGTAATGATTCAACCACCTTCCTGAGGCATGATAACCTCTCTGCTTCTGAACTTGCAAGCTTCCCAATTATTTCATGTCGTGGTAGCCAAAATATGTCAAGCTTAACCATCCAAGAGACCTCATGATGGCTCTCAACGGAAGCAGAGATTTTCTTCTCTCCTTCGGCAGAGTTTTGAATTGAATTGACTTGACTTTATTTCTTACATCCTTCACATACATGAGAAATAAAAATCTTTAGGTTACATCTCCATCTAAATGTGCAATTTATAGTAATTTGTAATACATAGTACGTACAACAGGACAGTCAATAGAGCATAGGAATACAATTGTATTAATGTGAATTAATCAGTCTGATGGCCTGGTGGAAGAAGCTGTCCTGGAGCCTGTGGGTCCCAGCTTTAATGCTGCAGTATTATTTCCCAGATGGTAGCAGCTGGAACAGTTTGTGGTTGAGGTGACTCAGGTCCCCAATGATCCTTTGGGCCCTTTTTATGCACCTGTCTCTGTAAATCAGCGGTCCCCAACCACCGGCCGCAAAGCATGCGCTACTGGGCTGCGGCGAAACGATATGATTTGGCGATATGAGTCAGCTGCACCTTTCCTTATTCCCAGTCACGCCCTCTGTTGAGCCATTATGCATTACCCGCGCGTCATCCATGTCAGCGTGGGAAGGAGATCAACTCCTCGAGCTTGCAAATGACGGCCGGCTGAAAAGTATGTTTGACATAACATCTCTGCCGGCATTCCGGACCAAAGCCAAGGCTGAATATCCTGAGATAGCCACGAAAGCACTGAAAACATTGCTTCCATTTCCAACATATCTCTGCAATGAATGTAACAAAGACTAAATTGTGGAATAGACTGGACTTAAGGAACCCCGTTCGAGTATCGCTGTCTCCCATCACCCCTCGATGGGACCCTGTTGTTGCAGGGAAACAAATATTCAGCCCAGGGCTCCCACTGATGCAGCGATATTGGTGCGTTGCAATGATTTTATATGTTCATACGAGGAAAATATGCGCTGTATGTTTAATATCCAAACATTACTTAAAATGTTATGATGCTATTGACTGATAAGTGACTTATATAACCATATAACAATTACAGCAGGGAAATAGGCGATCTCGGCCCTTCTAGTCCGTGCCGAAAGCTACTCTCACCTAGTCCCACCGACCTGCACTCAGCCCATACCCCTCCATTCCTTTCCTGTCCATATACCTATCCAATTTAATTTTATAATATTGAACCTGCCTCTACCACTTCTACTGGAAGTTCTTTCAACACATACTTCAAGCTCCTCGTCCTCCCCTGATGATTGACTTACCACTATATTCATGCGAGGAAAATAAGCGCTGTGTGTTTAATATTAAATTCGTTAGATAAACCCTTTTAGAAACAAAATTGAGTGTATTAGCCACTTATTACCAATATTCCGGTCAAGATTAACACCCCCCCCCCCACCCCCGAACAGAATCGCCAAAAACGGTTTGCTGAGAATAATATCGGCAGGTACACGCATGCGCATTGGTCCCTGCGCAAGGCTTCATGGTCATTGTAGTCTTTCTCGGGGCAAACACTACTCTCGTCCGTTAGCAACCCTCCCCCCCCTCCCCCGGTCGGCCGGTCCGCAAGAATATTGGCAATCTTAAGCCGGTCCGCAGCGCAAAAAAGGTTGGGGACCCCTGCTGTAAATGTCCTGAATAGTGAGAAGTTCACATCTACAGATGCACTGGGTGGTCCACACTAATCTCTGCAGAGACCTGCGATTGAGGGAATTATAGTTCTCATACCAGGCAGTGATGCAGCCAGTCAGGATGCTCTCAATTAGGCCCCTGCAGAAAGTCCTTAGGATTTGGGGATTCATGCCACACTTCACCAACCGTTTGAGGTGAAAGAGGCACTGTTGTGCTTTGTCTACCACACAGTTGGTGTGTACAGACCACGTGAGATCCTTGGTGATATGGATGCCAAGGAACTTAAAGCTGTCCACCTTCTCAATCCCAGATCCATTGTTGTCAATAGGGGGTTAGCCTGTCTCCATTCCTCCTTTGTCCACAACCAGCTCCTTTGCTTTTGCGACATTTGAGGGAGAGGTTGTTTTCTTGACATCACTGTGTCAGGGTGATGACCTCCTTTCTGTAGGCCGCCTCATTATTTGAGATGAGATAAATCAATGTAGTATCGTCAGCAAATTTAATTAGCAGATTGGAGCTGTGGGTAGTGACAGAGTCACGGGTATACAGAGAGTAAAGAAGGGGGATTAGGACACAGTCCTGAGCGGCCACTGTGTTGAGGGGCAGAGGGGCAGAGGTGACGGGGCCCACTCTTACCACTTGCAGGTGACCTGACAGGAAATCCAGGATCCAGCTGCACAAGGCAGGGTGAAGGCCAAAGTCTCTGAGCTTCTTGTCAAGCCTGGAGGGAATTATGGTGCTGAATGCTGAACTGTAGCCCAAGAACAGCATTCTCACATAAGCATCCTTCTTCTCCAGAAGTGTAAAATGTGTAGAGCTGAGGCTATTGCGTCATCTGTCGATCGGTTGTGTCGGTAGGCGAATTGTAGGGGGTCCAGTGTGGGTGGTAGCAAGCTGCAGATGTAGTCCTTGACCAGCCTCTCGAAGCATTTGCTTATTATTGAGGTGAATGCGATAGGACGCCAGCCGTTCAGACATGTAACCTCAGTCTTTTTAGGTACAGGGACAATGGTGGATGTTTTGGAGCAGGACGGCACTTTACATTGGGAGAGGGAGAGATTAAAAATGTCTGTAAACACACCTGCCAGTTGTGCTGCACACATCCCGAGTACCCGGCCTAGGATGCAGTCCGGTCCTGCACACTTGTCAAACACCTGAGAGCTTCAGCCTCAGAGATGACCAAATTGCTTCGGTGGCTGTCCTCGGAGGCTCAGTGTTCGCTACGTCGAACCGAGTACGAAAAAGGTTGAGCTCATCTGGGAGAGAGGCAATGATATTGGCAGCACCACTGCACTTAGCTTTGAAGTCTGCGATGGTATGCACATCTTGCCAAAAGCTGCATGTGTTGTTAGTGGAGAGTTGTATCTGAGATTGTAGCTGCATTTTTTGAATTCCTGGTGGTTACTGGTGGCGAAAGCTCTGTCACGAACTGTTGATCCAGGGTTTCTGGTTTGGATGGACCCTGACTGATTTTTGGGGGGCAACATTCTCAATGCACTTACGGATGAAGCTCGTGACCTCATCTATGAACTCGGAGATATCCTCATCATGAAAGGCGTTCCGGTTGACGTCGTCAAATCAGTCCTGTCAATCCATTGGCTGGCTCTATTAAAGCCTCCAGCGATGATGAGGGCAGCCTCTGGGTGTACTCAAGAGTCGGGTGGAGGGGCCGGTACTGCTGAGGAAACAGAGAGTCTGCAGAGAGACTTGGATAGATTGGAAAAATGGGCAAAGAAGTGGCAAATGAAATACAATGTTGGAAAGTGTATGGTTATGCACTTTGGCACAAGAAATAAATGGGCAGACTATTATTTAAATGGGGAGAGAATTCAAAGTTCTGAGATGCAACGGGACTTGGGAGTCCTCGTGCAGGATACCCTTAAGGTTAACCTCCAGGTTGAGTCGGTTGTGAAGGCAGCGAATGCAATGTTGGCATTCATTTCTGGAGGAATAGAGTATCGGAGCCGGGTTGTGATGTTGAGACTCTATAAGGAACTGGTAAGACCTCACTTGGAGTACTGTGGCACCTACTGAGTTCTGGGCACCTTATTTAAGAAAGGATGTGCTGATGTTGGAGAGGGTACTGAGAAGATTCACTAGAATGATTCTGGGAATGAGAGGGCTAACATATGAGGAACGTTTGTCTGCTCTTGGACTGTATTCCTTGGAGTTTAGAAGAATGAGGGGGGACCTCATAGAAACATTTCGAATGTTGAAAGGCATGAACAGAGTGGATGTGGCACAGTTGTTTCCCATGATGGGGGAGTCGAGTACGAGAGGGCATGACTTAAGGATTGAAGGGCGCCCGTTCAGAACAGAGACGTGAAGAAATTGTTTTAGCCCGAGGGTGGTGAATCTATGGAATTTGTTGCCACGGGCGGCAGTGGAGGCCAAGCCATTGGGTGTATTTAAGGCAGAGATTGATAAGTATCTGAGTAGCCAGGGCATCAAAGGCCATGGTGAGAAGGCAGGGGAGTGGGACTAAATGGGAGAATGGATCAGCTCATGATAAAATGGCCCAGCAGACTCGATGGGCCGAATAGCCAACTTCTGCTCCTTTGTCTTATGGTCTTAATAAAACACACCCACTAGAAATTAAAGACATTATGTAGAAAGCTTGAATAGTTTCCCAACAGACTAGACTATCACTCGCTGAGGTCAATGCAATGTTTGCACCATTTGTTCATTTCGAAGCACCAGGATTGTTTCTGCTACATTTCAAACATCATGTAAAAACAACAGCTGTCTTTTGTTATTTGTAATAGCAGCTTCACTATAAACCAAAACAGCAAAATGACTGTTAAAGGCAGTCAGTTAAAATTAATCCCAATATTTCTTCCACCTTGACCCTCAACACTAGTGCTCTCCAGAGTTGCTTGCTCAGTCCCTTAATCTGTTCCTTGTATATCCAAGACTATATGGCCATATACAGTGGCATGCAAAAGTCTGGGCACCACTGAGTCAAAATTTCTGTTACTGTGAATAGTCAAGTGAGTAGATGAACTGATCTCCAAAAGTCATGAAGTTAAAGATGAAACATTCTTTTCAACATTTTAAGCAAGATTAGTGTATTATTTTTGTTTTGTACAATTTTAAAGTGGGGAAAAAAGGAAAGGAGCACCATGCAAAAGTTTGACACCCCAAGAGATTTGAGCTCTCAGATAACTTTTACCAAGGTCTCAGACATTAATTAGCTTGTTAGGGCTATAGCTTGTTCACAATCATCATTAGGAAAGGCCAAATTTCAAAGCTTTATAAATACCCTGACTTCTCAAACCTTGTCCCAACAGTCAGCAGCCATGGGCTCGTCTAAGCAGCTGCCTAGCACTCTGAAAATTAAAATAAATGATGCCCACAAAGCAGGAGAAGGCTATAAGGAGATAGCAAACAACAGGAATTCTGCAGATGTTGGAAATTCAAGCAACACACATCAAAGTTGCTGGTGAACGCAGCAGGCCAGGCAGCATCTATAGGAAGAGGCGCAGTCGACGTTTCAGGCCGAGACCCTTCGTCAGGACTAACTGAAGGAAGAGTGAGTAAGGGATTTGAAAGCTGGAGGGGGAGGGGGAGATGCAAAATGATAGAAGACGACAGGAGGGGGAGGGATGGAGCCGAGAGCTGGACAGGTGATAGGCAGAAGGGGATACGAGAGGATCATGGGACAGGAGGTCCGGGAAGAAAGACGGGGGGGGGGGGTGACCCAGAGGATGGGCAAGAGGTATATTCAGAGGGACAGAGGGAGAAAAAGGAGAGTGAGAGAAAGAATGTGTGCATAAAAAAGAGTAACAGATGGGGTACGAGGGGGAGGTGGGGCCTAGCGGAAGTTAGAGAAGTCAATGTTCATGCCATCAGGTTGGAGGCTACCCATATGGAATATAAGGTGTTGTTCCTCCAACCTGAGTGTGGCTTCATCTTTACAGTAGAGGAGGCCGTGGATAGACATGTCAGAATGGGAATGGGATGTGGAATTAAAATGTGTGGCCACTGGGAGATCCTGCTTTCTCTGGCGGACAGAGCGTAGATGTTCAGCAAAGCGGTCTCCCAGTCTGCGTCGGGTCTCACCAATATATAAAAGGCCACATCGGGAGCACCGGACGCAGTATATCACCCCAGTCGACTCACAGGTGAAGTGATGCCTCACCTGGAAGGACTGTTTGGGGCCCTGAATGGTGGTAAGGGAGGAAGTGTAAGGGCATGTGTAGCACCTGTTCCGCTTACATGGATAAGTGCCAGGAGGGAGATCAGTGGGGAGGGATGGGGGGGACGAATGGACAAGGGAGTTGTGTAGGGAGCGATCCCTGCGGAATGCAGAGAGAGGGGGGGAGGGAAAGATATGCTTAGTGGTGGGATCCCGTTGGAGGTGGCGGAAGTTACGGAGGATAATATGTTGGACCCGGAGGCTGGTGGGGTGGTAGGTGAGGACCAGGGGAACCCTATTCCTAGTGGGGTGGTGGGAGGATGGAGTGAGAGCAGATGTACGTGAAATGGGGGAGATGCGTTTAAGAGCAGAGTTGATAGTGGAGGAAGGGAAGCCCCTTTCTTTAAAAAATGAAGACATCTCCCTCGTCCTAGAATGAAAAGCCTCATCCTGAGAGCAGATGCGGCGGAGACGGAGGAATTGCGAGAAGGGGATGGCGTTTTTGCAAGAGACAGGGTGAGAAGAGGAATAGTCCAGATAGCTGTGAGAGTCAGTAGGCTTATAGTAGACATCAGTGGATAAGCTGTCTCCAGAGACAGAGACAGAAAGATCTAGAAAGGGGAGGGAGGTGTCGGAAATGGACCAGGTAAACTTGAGGGCAGGGTGAAAGTTGGAGGCAAAGTTAATAAAGTCAACGAGTTCTGCATGCGTGCAGGAAGCAGCGCCAATGCAGTCGTCGATGTAGCGAAGGAAAAGTGGGGGACAGATACCAGAATAGGCACGGAACATAGATTGTTCCACAAACCCAACAAAAAGGCAGGCATAGCTAGGACCCATACGGGTGCCCATAGCTACACCTTTAGTTTGGAGGAAATGGGAGGAGCAAAAGGAGAAATTATTAAGAGTAAGGACTAATTCTGCTAGACGGAGCAGAGTGGTGGTAGAGGGGAACTGATTAGGTCTGGAATCCAAAAAGAAGCGTAGAGCTTTGAGACCTTCCTGATGGGGGATGGAAGTATATAGGGACTGGACATCCAAGGTGAAAATAAAGCGGTGGGGGCCAGGGAACTTAAAATCATCGAAAAGTTTAAGAGCGTGAGAAGTGTCACGAACATAGGTCGGAAGGGATTGAACAAGGGGTGATAAAACAGTGTCGAGGTATGCAGAAACGAGTTCGGTGGGGCAGGAGCAAGCTGAGACAATAGGTCGGCCAGGACAGGCAGGTTTGTGGATCTTGGGTAGGAGGTAGAAACGGGAAGTGCGGGGTGTGGGAACTATAAGGTTGGTAGCAGTGGATGGGAGATCCCCTGAGCGGATAAAGTCGTTGATAGTGTGGGAGACAATGGCCTGGTGCTCCTTAGTGGGGTCACGATCGAGGGGTAAATAAGAGGAGGTATCCGCGAGTTGTCGCTGTGCCTCGGCAAGGTAGAGGTCAGTACGTCAGACTACAACAGCACCCCCTTTATCAGCGGGTTTAATAATAATGTTAGGATTAGTGCGGAGGGAGTGGAGAGCAGAGCGTTCCGAAGGAGTGAGGTTGGAATGGGGACAAGGTGCGGTGAAGTCGAGACGGTTGATGTCCCGTCGGCAGTTGGCAATAAAGAGATCCAGAGCAGGCAGAAGACCAGAGCGGGGTGTCCATGAAGAAGAGGAGGGTTGAAGACGAGAGAAGGGGTCATCGGTGGGGGTGGAAGAGTCCTTGCAGAAGAAGTAGGCTCGGAGACGGCGGAAGAAAAGTTCCGCATCATGGCGAACACGGAACTCGCTGAGGTGTGGGCGAAGGGGGACAAACTTGAGGCCCTTACTGAGAACAGAGCGTTCTGCCTCCGACAGTTGAAGGTCGGAGGGGATGGTAAAGACCCGGCACGAATGAGAGCTGGGATCAGAGGGGGGAGGGGGGAGGCTGGGGGTGTCAATGGAGAGGGGAGGGTTGGGGTGAGAGGAAGATGGAGCCTCTGAGGGCCCAGGAGTTGACGGTGGGATCTGAGGAAGACGGGGCTGCGGAGTGGTGGTGGGGGAAGGGGAGACGGGAGTCACAACAGCAGCACATAAAGACCCGGCCTGGAGTTCAAGGCTGGAGTCGCAGTTGGTGGTTGCGCGATCGCTTTGAATGTCTCCATGGTCGTTGCTGGAGTCCGGGTTTTGAATATGTCCTAAGGTGTTGGAGCCGCCGAGATCAATGGCAGGGGCCGCAATTGAAAGTTCATGCCTGCTAGCGTCGGGGCCGGCAGGCTCTGGAGTCCGTAGATGTAAGATCTTGCGATCTTTGCCTAACATGACAAAGTCAAAGAAACGGCGATTGCAGGCGTGGATCCGACGGAGGATGAAATAGCGGGTAGGACCATTACAGACGGCGAAGAAAGTGTCCTGAAGGTGTGGAAGGGTCTGGGATAGGGACACCAAGTACCTCCTCATGGCGGAGAGCGTCGCCTTCAGAGCTTGACGGGAGAAGCGGCGAGAGGCAGAGTCAATGAAATGTGAGTACCTGGGATCCTCAGAAGGTCCAAATTGAGAGGCTTGGAAACGAATCCTAAAGCCAACTGGAGTAAGTTGGCGACGGAGGCACGTTCCAAGAAAGGATACAAGAAGATAGCAAAGCGTTTTCAGGTAGCCGCTTCCTCAGTTCGTAATGTAATTAAGAAATGGCAGTTAACAGGAACGATGGAGGTCATGTTGAGGTCTGGAAGACCAAGAAAACTTTCCGAGAGAAATGCTCGTAGGATAGCTAGAAAGGCAAATCAAAACCCCCATTTGACTGCAAAAGACCCTTAGGAAGATTTAGCAGACTCTGGAGTGGTGGTGCACTGTTGTACTGTGCAGCGACACCTGCACAAATATGACCTTCATGGAAGAGTCATCAGAAGAAAATCTTTCCTGCGTCCTCACCACAAAATTCAGCGCCAGAAGTTGCAAAGGAACATCTAAACAAGCCTGATGCATTTTGGAAACAAGTCCTGTGGACTGATGAAGTTAAAATATAACTTTTTGGCCACAATGAGCAAAGGTATGTTTGGAGAAAAAAGGGTGCAGAATTTCATGAAGAACACCTCTCCAACTGTTAAGCATGGGGGTGGATCGATCATGCTTTGGGCTTGTGTTGCAGCCAGTGGCACGGGGAACATTTCACTGGTAGAGGGAAGAATGAATTCAATTAAATACCATCAAATTCTGGAAGCAAACATCACACCATCTGTAAAAAAAAAAAGCTGAAGATGAAAAGAGAATGGCTTCTACAACAGGATAATGATCCTAAACACCCCTCAAAATCCATAATGGACTACCTCAAGAGGTGCAAGCTGGAGGTTTTGCCATGGCCCTCACAGTCCCCCAACCTAAACATCATTGAAAATCTGTGGATAGACCTTAAAAGAGCAGTGCATGCAATATGGCCCAAGAATCTCACACATCTAGAAGCCTTATGCAAGGAAGAATGGGCAAAAATCCTCCAAACAAGAATTGAAAGACTCTTAGCTGGCTACAGAAACCGTTTACAAGCTGTGATACTTGCCAAAGTGGGTGTTACTAAGTATTGACCATACAGGGTGCCCAAACTTTTGCTTCGGGCCCTTTTCCTTTTTTGTTATTTTGAAACGGTAAAAGATGGAAATAAAAAAGTAATCTTGCTTAAAATATTAAAGAAATGTGTCATCTTTAACGTTATGCCTTTTGGAAATCAGATCATCTTTTACCTGCTTAGCTATTCACAGTAACAGAAATTTTGACTGGGGTGCCTAAACTTTTACATGCCACTGTGTAGTGCCAAGTCATTTTTTTAATATGCTGGAGACACCATTGCTATACACCAGTTCAACAACATGGAGGTAGAATAGAGTAAAGAGCCCACAAACCTGTTCTGGGACTCCTACTCTTTGTGATTTTTATAAATGACCGGGATGAGGAAGTGGAGGGATGGGTTAATAAATTTGCTGATAACACAAAGGTTGGGGGTGTTGTGGATAGTGTGGAGGGCTGTCAGAGGTTACAACAGGACATTGATAAAATGCAAAACTGGGCTAAGAAGTGGCAGATGGAGTTCAACCCAGATAAGTGTGAGGTGGTTCATTTTGGTAGGTCAAATATGATGGCAGAATACAGCATTAATAGTAAGACTCTTGGCAGTGTGGAGGATCAGAAGGATCTTGAGTCCGTGTCCATAGATCACTCAAAGCCGCTATGCAGGTTGACTCTGTGGTTAAGAAAGCATACGGTGCATTGGCCTTCATCAATCGTGGGATTGAGTTTAAGAGCCAAGAGGTAATGTTGCAGCTATATAGGACCCTGGTCAGACCCCACTTGGAGCACTGTGCTCAATTCTAGTCGCCTCACTACAGGAAGGACGTGGAAACTATAGAAAGGGTGCAGAGGAGATTTACAAGGATGTTGCCTGGATTGGGGAGCATGCCTTATGAGAATAGGTTGAGTGAACTCGGCCTTTTCTCCTTGGAGCGACGGAGGATGAGAGGTGACCTGATAGAGGCGTACAAGATAATGAGAGGCATTGATCGTGTGGATAGTCAGAGGCTTTTCCCCAGGGCTGAAATGGCTAGCATGAGAGGGCGCAGTTTTAAGGTGCTTGGAAGTAAGTACAGAGGAGATGTCAGGGGTATGTTTTTTATGCACAGAGTGGCGACTGGGTGGAATGGGCTGCTGGCGGCAGCGGTGGAAGCAGAAACGATAGTTTCTTTTAAGAGACTCTTTGTTGGCTGCATGAGCTTAGAAAAATAAAGGGCTATGGGTAAAGCCTAGGTAGTTCTAAGGTAGGGACATGTTTGGCACAGCTTTGTGGGCCGAAGGGCCTGTATTGTGCTGTATGTTTTCTATGTTTCTATGTAACCTTGCGTCAGTGTATTAGAGCAACAAAATAGCCTTTAATGTCAGCAAGGCAAAAGAGCTTATTGCTAACCTAAGGGGATGAACACACACTGTCCTCACCACAGTTTCTGTCGAGATGTTCAACAGCTTCAAGTGCCGACACATCCAATATCACCAGCATATCCCCCTTTCCGGTGGTGCTGCCACGATCTCGTCTCTTCATTCTACCTTGCTCAGTTATTCCATTACTGTCACGTTAAAATTTTCTTTTGCATGATTTCAGGCTGCACTCTTAATTTTTGCATCATTGTGGTACTCTGCAAGCTGCAGTTGTTTTGCTCTTGTCACTGTATTAATTGGTGTACTTATTATTACCATGTAAATTGTTTACTTTGGGAGCTTCATGCAAGCAAGGAATTTCATTGCACTCTGGTGTATATGAAAATAAACTAAACAGAATCTGAATCAGTCTTGTGCAAACCTTACTGTCCATCTTCTTTGCCTGTACTCAATAATGTACTGCTTTTTAAGTGACTGCAGCAAGCTGACTCCAAGTTGAACTTCTGTTCCCTATATTGGGTGAATTTAGGAACAGAGGGCACAGCCTCAGAATCGAAGAACATCCTTTTAGAATAGAGATGAGGAGGAATTTCTTTAGCCAGAGGGTGGTGAGCCTGTGAAATTCACTGCCACAGACTGTTGTGGAGACCAAGTCACTGGGTATAGTTAAAGTGGAGGTTGATAGGTTCTTGATGAGTAAGGGTGTCAAAGGTTGCAGACAGAAGGCAGGAGAACAGCATTGAGAGGGATAATAAATTATCCATAATGGAATGGTGGAGTAGACTCGATGGGCCAAATGGCCTAATTCTGTCGTATGACCTTCTGTAGTGGAGGATGATTTAGGTGCCTTAAAGTAGACCTCAAGCAGCATTTTCTATCTTGGGTTTATCTTCAGACCAATCTTAATGGGGGGCAGAAATCCGCCCCCAATCTGGCTGATGGAAAACCCTCACAGAATACTAGGTGTGAATGGTGGGATATGAATGTGGTCAAACTGGGAGGATGGCTGAAAGGTTCTCCACAGAACCATTGCTATATTCCAGGCAGTTTACCCAGCAATTTTAATTATGTTGTTAGGTTGACTCCATTGCCACCTAATTCAAAAGCACACCTCTGGTTGCTGAAAAAAATCCAGTTGAACAGAAGAGATAACATACACAAGGCCATAAGACCATAAGATACAGGAACAGAATTGGGCCATTTGACCCATCAAAACTTCTCCACCATTTCAACACGGCTGATCCAATTCCCCCTCAGCCCCAATTTCTTGCCTTCTCTCCATATTCCTTCATGTTTGACTGGTCAAGAATCTATCAACCTCTGCCTTAAACATACATAAAGCCTTAGCTTCCACAGCCGACTGTGGCAATGAATTCCGCAAATTTACCACTCTCTGGCTAAAGAAATACTTCATCTTTATTCTAAATGGACAACCCTCTATTCTGAGGCTGTCCCCTCTGGTCCTAGACTTCCCACCAGAGGAAACATCTCTCCATATGTACTCTATCAAAGCCTCTCAACATTTGGTAGATGTCAACGAGATCCCCCCTCATTCTTCTGAATTCCAGTGAATACAGGCCCAGTGCCTTTCGATTCCAGAATCATCTTTGTGAAACTTCTTTGAACCATCTCCAATGTCAGCATATTACAAGGGCCAAAAGTGCTCACAATACTCCAAGTGAGGCTTCACCAGAGTCTTATAAAGCCTCAACATTACATCCTCACTTTTACATTCTAGTCCCCTCGAAATGAATACTAACATTACAATTGCCTTTCTCTCAACTAACTCAACCTGCAAATTAACCTTTCAGGAATCCTGCATGAGGACTTCCATGTCCCTTTGCACCTCAGAATTTTGAATTTACTGTCCGTTTAGTAAAAGTTTACGCTTTTATTTCTTCTACCAAAGCGCATGACCATATACTTCCCAACACTGTATTCTACCTGTCAATTTTTTGCCCATTCTAATCCGTGCAAGTCCTTCTGGAGTTTCTCTGCATCCTCAACACCATCTGTCCCCCACTTATCTCAGTATTGTCCACAAACTTGGACACAAAACCATCAATTCCCTGACCCATCGACATATAATGTAAAAGAAGTGGTCCCAACACAGACCCCTGTGGAACACCACTAGTCACCGGCAGCCACTCAGAAAAGGCACCCCTTATTCCTGCAATACCATGGGGTCTTAACTTGTTAAGTAGCCTCATGAATGGCACCTTGTCAAAGGCCTTCTGAAAATCCAAGTACACAAAATCCGCCTATTTTCCTTTGTCTATCAGCTTGTTAGTTCATCAAATTCAAGCAGATTTGTCATGCAAGATTTTCCCTTACGGAAACCATGCTGTCTTCAGTCTATTTTATTATGTGTCTTTAAGTACTCTGAAACCAAGTCCTTAACAATCAACTCCCACATCTACCCAACCACTAAGGTCAGACTAACTGGACTATAATTTCCAGTTCTCGGCCTCACAGAAAGAACTTAGATAGCTCAGATCTCTTTATCATCTTCTTTCTAGGGTTCATATCCATTACAGGAAGTCAATAAATCTTTGTGGATACAAAAGCACAAAAGGCAGCAGGTCCATATGAGCCATTTCCCAGAGTTTGTAAAGAAATTAGGGCTGTGGGGCACAAATGATTGGCAGAATTCCTCACTAATGTATGTTACTGGCAAAGAACCAAGTATGAAAGGAATCTAAGGTCATAGAACTTCTTAAATAAGTAAAATAGGCAAGTGACTCAAGACTGCTGGTCAAATCATTCCTCAGGTCCTACTACAGCTCCTCCTGCAAAAGATCATGCTAAAGCTTGCTCTCAAAGGAACAAGCTAGCTTTAGAAGTGGTCATAGCTGTTGTGACAGGTGCTGACAAGCTGTGTGAATGTCAGATTTTCAACACAAATTAAAAGTAGCTGCAGTATTCATTAACTTCTCTCTGATTTTGATACTGTTTCTGTAGAAAGGACGTAAACTATCCCAAGCTTGTGGCTGCAAGCTCTTATTAAATTCATTACCAAGTTGACGAGTTACCAAAGACTCTGGCAGATGAATCGAGCTACATAACTGAACTTGAAAAGCATTCTGTCACAGGGAGCAGTCCTGGCTCCGCATTTTAATAAATGCTATAATTGCAGAGGACAATGGAGAAGCAGAGAAAGAGAACAGATCCCTATGAATGAAAATAAAAACAGTAAGTGCTTGAAGCACCCCGCAGGTCAGGCAGCACTTGTAGAAAGCGAAATAGTTCAGGCCCTGCACCCCTCAGCAGAACTGGGATGGGGAGTAAAAACAAGTTAATTTAGGCAGCAGAAAATGAAGTTGAGAGGGTGAGGGGGGAGTGGGAATAAGTGGAACAAAGAACCAAAGTAGAAAATGCTGTAAAAACTTAAAAAGCAATTTTTCAGCATTTCTGCTTTTGTTTCAGATTCCACGCCTCAGTTTTATTTGTTTTTCTCAAAGAAATAGAACAACCATAAGGCACAACTGTAATGTGGCAATGAAGCAGCAGTTCCTTTGTTCTGTCTAATTATAAAGCAATGGAACATGCCCAGTATCCCAGACTAAATAGTTAAAATGCCAAAATAAAATGATAGCTAGATAAGCCATGGCCCATGCCTCTGACTTTTAGAGCCATTCAAACACATTTCAAAACCATTAAAATGTATTCAAACTAGTACAAAACAAAAATGACCAATTGTAGAAAAATAAAATGCCTGAATATACTTAAATACAAGCACAATTGAAAGAGTATAAACAAATCAGTTCAATTAAAAATGCAATCTAACTATTTATTTTTGTCCAATGCATTCACTCCTCTCCAAACTAAAGAATGAAGATCGTACAAAATGATTTTTAGTTTAAGCACTGGGTAACTACAGGAACTCTGCATTCTGCCACTGGATAATAAATTCAAAACCGTAAACTGGTCTTGAAATTTAGTGCGAGGAATTGACAGCAGTTTTCGGACTCTGTACTCATATGAATTCCTGAAATTACTGTCAGGAACAGAAGGACACCCAGTAATTATGTTGATATCCCTGTTCAGAATCTGGGCCATTAATTCAGAAGAGAAAATTTTAATTGTGAAGTGCCTCCAGCAATTCATTGTCTATGAGCAATTTCTTCACTTTGTCCTTAACCAGTGACATTTTCACCATACGCTGCTGTTCAACTGTCTGCTATGAATACATTAAATTAATTGACAGCTTACTGTTAAATAAAAGCTCTGACAAGTAGTCTTCAAAACACTGGAGGTGGCAAGATAACAAGACTACACTTCAATCACTTTGATGTGCAGTATGCTAGCCGGAATATTCCGCTAGCTGCAGATGTCAGAGTATGCAGACTCAATTGAAAGCTTTTATTAACTTCTGCAAAGGTATCCTGAAACTCAGGACTCTGAAATAAATAGAATTTTTAAAGAGATTAAAATAGTAAATGTATTTTAAAAAACATAACAGAAAACTCAATTTCTAAATTATGTTATTGCGAGGATACAAGATGTATTAAATAATCTACATTGCAGTATGCAATAAACAAACATAAGTGAATACATTAGTCGTGCATATGAAAAATACTAGGAATGAAAATAAACACACTAGTTTTCCCCCACCCTTGTAATGGATGCCCATGCTATTGCTTCTGTTTAAACAGAATTGGTCTAACAAGCTAATGTGGCAATGAGGGTGGAGGGTAGCTGGACACAACTTACAAGCTGGAGCTGGTCCCTAGTTCCAGCACCAAACAGCATCGGATCTGGCGCTTTCATCAAAACTCTGGTTAGGCCACACTTGGAGTACTGTGTCCAGTTCCGGTCACCTCACTATAGGGAAGATATGGAAGCATTGGAAAGGGTACAGAGGAGATTTACCAGGATGCTGCCTGGTTTAGAGAGTATGCATTATGATCAGAGATTAAGGGAGCTAGGGCTTTACTCTCTGGAGAGGAGGAGGATGAGAGGAGACATGATAGAGGTATACAAGATATTAAAAGGAACAGATTGAGTGGACAGCCAGTGCCTCTTCCCCAGGGCACCACTGCTCAGTACAAGAGGACATGGTTTTAAGGTAAGGGGTGGGAAGTTCAAGGGGGATATTAGCAGAAGGTTTTTACTCAGAGAGTGGTTGGTGCATGGAATGCACTGCCTGAGTCAGTGGTGGAGGCAGATACACTAGTGAAATTTAAGAGACTACTAAACAGGTATATGGAGGAATTTAAGGTGGGGGGGTTATATGGGAGGCAGGGTTTAAGGGTTGGCACAACATTGTGGGCCGAAAGGCCTGTACTGTGCTGTACTATTCTATGTTCTATGTATCTCACACTAGAATCCTCAATCATATCTTCAGGGAAAGGAGGAGAGCAAAGGGTGGACAAATTCAAGACACTAGTCTCCCTACACAGTTTCACCACTCCCTTCCTTCCTAACAATATCTTTCTCCCCACATTCCTCAGCCTTCTCCCAATGTAATATTTTATTAGGGAAATATATACTTTTGGTGCCACAAGAGGTTGCAGGTGGTGGATTCTGGGGCAATGGTCTGCTGGAGGAACACTGATTCCTTGTTGCTCTAAACCTTTGGTGCTCGCAGTCACCAATGGTAAGGCAAAGGAAATCTGGGGCACAGAAGCAGCTTGGAATGTAATGCAAAGACCAGAGGGTGAGAAAAGTCCACAGGGAGATTTCAATACCATGAGAATTTTAAATTACATTGCTAAAGCTTATAAAGATATTCGGACATTCAGAAATATAGGGACCCAATTATCATTTAATAGGATGAGCATTCTGATTGTCAGTACCAGGGCAACATTAACCTTCAGTAGCCATGAGCCCTCTGTGACTAAGGCCTTGCCTCTATAGACATTCTGCAAAGTGAGGTCAGGTATGACAGTCGCCTAGGCTGCACAAATGATGGACGAGCCTGATGGCTTCAGACAGTCGAAGCCAAGATTCACAAAAGTTTAACCAACAAGCAAACCATTAATACTAATCCAATAGAGTTAAAAAAAAACTACATCACCCAAAAAAATACACCAATCATGGCTTGTATAAAGCTGAGAAGGATATATGACACACATCCTCGAGACAGGCCATTAAATACCAGGTTCATCAATGGAGTGACAAATGATATGCACAAAGCTAACCTACAGTACATTCCATCCTTCGGCAGGTGCAGTTCCATAGTACCCTGATGTGTATATTGCAGTGCACACTAAAAGCAGCCTGGGAAGTCTATAAGAATCTGCTCATTGGCCATTACTTCAATCTCACAGTGTTTTTGAAGCACTTGCCCGATCTTTTTTTCCTAAATTAAATCACGTAAAAGTGATGATATACATGCCGATCTGTGTTGAAGTACGTAACTAACACAAACATGCCTTAATGGAAATACTTAGAAGACTCCCAACAGAAATAACATTTCAGTTACTAACAAAATGGACATGAGCTGTTTCCATTAAAGCAACATTTTGTCAATAATCAATAGTGGCTAGCTGTTTACAACACGTAATTGAACAATGATTGCTACTAAAACTATTACACTAGAACTGCAAGCATACATTTGGTAATATGTAGATAAATAAAGAGGCATCTACAACTCAAAAGCAAGCTTGCAAAACAAATACATTGATACATATGTGCAACACAGAGGCCTGTGCGAAGTAATTCAACTTTCTGTAATGATCAAATACCAATGTCTTGGCAGAGTGAATTATAAGCCAAACATTGCATGTATTTACACTGCATTTCAGTTCATTATGAATTATAATCAATTATTTAAGGAGATGTCACTTACTTTAGTGAAAGTGAGTAATCATTTTTGCTGCTTTGACTATTTCGGATGAGATAGCTGCACTCTTTACATAGTCGTAAAAGGTTTTCTGCATCTGTTCGGCTAATGGCTCCATGATACCACCTACAAAAGAAAAGCAAATATCGCAATACTGAATGCAGACAAGCTACTTGGAATGAACATCTCCTTAAAAGTCAACAATTATGGGCCATTAAATGTTTGATTGTTCAGGAATATTGGAAATTTGTCTCGTTAGCAATAAGTTCCATTTATTCGACACCTGTAATTTATAATAAAAATTCCACAGCACTTCAGAGGTGTGAACGTATACAACTATGTGCAGAGATATTCAGCAAAAAAAAATAGGTCAGAAGCATCTTTTAAATAGTGGCAAAGTAGAGTGCTGCACAGATTTAAAGAAAACATCTCAGAGCTTTGGGACTTGGTAGATGTAGAAAACGGTGAAGGAATGAAAATTTGAAATACTCCAGTGTATAAAGTTCAAAGTTGAAAGTAAATGTTATTATCAAAGTACCATATACAACTCTGAGATTCATTTTCTTCTGGGCATATTCAATAAACCTATAGAATAACAATCATTACAGAATCAATGAAAGATCACCGACTAGGGCGTATAGCTAGAGTGTAGAAGACAATAAACTGTGTAAATACAAACAAATAATAAATAAATCAGCAATAAATATCTGGAACATGAGCTGAAGAATCCTTGAAAGTGAGTCCATAGGTTGTGGAAACATTTCAATGATGGAGCAAGTGATGTTATCACCTTTGGTCAAGGGGTAGTAACTATCCTGAAGCTCTTGTATCTTCTTCCTGATGGCAGCAGTGTCCTGGTAGGTGGGATCCCTGATGATGGATGCTGCTTTCCTGTGACAGCGTTTCACGTAGGTGTGCCAAATGGCTGGGAGAGGTTTACCCCAGATGGGCTAGGCCGTATCCACTACTTTTTGTAGTATCTTCTGCTCAAGGACATTAGCATTTCCATAGCAGACTGTCAATGTACTCTCTACTACACATCTATAGAAGTTTGTTAAAGTTTCAGATGTCATGCTAAATCTCCGTAAACTCTTAAGGAAGTAGAGGCGTTGCTGTGCCTTCTTCATAACTACACTTACGTACCAGACCCAGGACATATCCTCTGAAATAGTAACACCGAGGAATTTAAAATTGCTAACCCTCTCCACCTCTGATCCTCCGATGAAGACTGGCTCATGGATCTCTGGTTTCCTTTTCCTGAAGTCTATAATCAGTTCCTTGAACTTGCTGACATTGAGCGAGAGGTTGTTGTTATGACACCACTCTGCCAGATTTTAGGTCTCCCCGCCACATCACCATCTTTGACTAATTCTATGATAGTGGTGTCATCAACAAACTTGAATATGGCATTGGAGCTGTGCCTCACAGTCATAAGTGTGAAGTGAGAATATAGAACATAGAAACTGCACTGCACAGAATAGAACAGATTCTTCTGCCCACAATGCTCTGCCAATCTTTTAACCTACACTAAAATCATTCTAACCTTTCCCTCTCACACAGACTTCCAGTTTTATATTTATGTTCCAATTACAATAGTCTTAGATTTCCCCTTTGTATCTAACCCGGCAGCATGTTTCACACACCCATTACTTTCAGTGTAAAAAAAACTACCTCTGACACCCCCCTATAATTTTCGTCGATCACCTTAAAAATAAGTCGCTTTGTATTAGGCATTTTCACCCTGGTAAAATGTCTTTGGCTGTCCACTCTACACCTCTTATCATCTTGTACATTTCCAACTGCTCCAAAGAGAAATGCCCTCGCCCACTCCACTAGCTCTTTAATCCAATCAGCATCCTGCTAAATCTCTTCAAGCCTGCTCAAAAGCTTCCCACATCCTTCCTATAATGAGGTGACCAAAACTGAAGCAATACTCCAAATGTGGTCTAACCAGTGTTTCATAGAGCTGCAACATTACTGACGAAGGTCAAAACTCCATACATCATCTTAACCACACCATCAACTTGCAGGGCACCTTTGGCCGATTTATGTATGTGGATCCCAGGAACCATCTATTCCTCCACACTGATAAGAATCCTGCCATTAACCCTATTCTCTGCTTTCAAATACAGCCTTCCGAAGTGCATCATTTCATACTTACCTGGATTGAACTCCATCTGCCACTTCTCAGCTCAGCTTTGCATCCTATCAATGTCCCATTTTAACCTACAACTAATCCACCCTTCCACTAACTCATCCAAGTCACAGAGAAAGGATCCCAAAACACCCCTGTGGAATACCACTGGCCACCAAAGCCCCATCTACCACCATTATCTGTGTTCTATGGGCAAACCATTTCTGAATTCATGGAGCCAAGTTTCACTGGATGCCATGTCTCCTGATTTCCTGAGTGAGCTTACCAAGGGGAACTTTGTCAAACACTTTACTAAAATCCATATACATTATACTCACTGCTTTACCTTCATTTTATTTTGTCACTTCCTCAAATAATACACTCATGTTCGTGAGGCATGACCTATATCTCACACAAACCCACACGGACTATCCCTATTCAGACTATCCTTCTCTAAATGCTGGTAAATCCTGTCTCCAACAGTTTGCTCACCACTGACATGAGATTCACTGGTCTATAAATTCCAGGATTATTCCTATTACCTATACAGAGGCAGAACATTTGCCATCCTCCAGAATCTGGTATTAATCCTATGGCCAGAGGAGATGCAAAGATCAGCGACAAAGGTGCAGCAATCTCTTCCCTCACCTGTGGTGACCTAGGGTGCATCCCATTCGGTCCAGACACTTACCTACCCTAATACTTTCAAAAGTTTCATCAGATCCACTTTCTTATCAACATGTTCCAACGTATCAGCTTAACTTAGTCCCGTTAGTCCTGACGAAGGGTCTCGGCCTGAAACGTCGACTGTACCTCTTCCTAGAGATGCTGCCTGGCCTGCTGCGTTCACCAGCAACTTTGATGTGTGTTGCTTGAATTTCCAGCATCTGCAGAATTCCTGTTGTTTGCGTTTGAAAAGGCAAGGTGTTGGGACCAGAGGTGAGGGTTGAGCAGTTCTGCTTGGCAATATTTTACTCTGTTCTCCACGGTGCTGAGGTTGAAGCTCTTTTGTGATCTGGTCTAAGTGTCTGCCAACTCTGCGGAGATTTGCCTTTGTGTAATGGACTGTGACTGAGACTATGGGCCCACTCCAGCTGCTCCCAGCTTTGGGTTTATACTTCTGTCACTGAGTGTGGCACAGGCAGCAATCCAGAGACTACTACCCTTGAGGTTCTACTTTTCTGTTTCCTACCTAGCTCCTTATATTCTCTCTTCAAGACCTCATCCCTTTTCCTACTTGTGCTATTGGTACCAATATGTACCATGACTCTGGCTGCTCACCCTAACCATTTTAATAATGCTGTGGGCCCAATCTGTGACATCCCTGACCTTTTTACCTGGAGGGAACTTACCATCCAGGTGCCTCTTTCACATGCACAAAATATCCTGTCTTAATGTCTAATCCCTCCTCATCGCTGCTCTCTTCTTCCCCTTGCCTTTTGAGAATCAGAACCTAGTGGCTGCAGCATTGCCCTCGTAGGCTGTCCCCCTCAATAGCATTCAAAGCGATAGACTTGATATTGACGCAAACAACAGGAATTCTGCAGATGCTAGAAATTCAAGCAACACATATCAAAGTTGAGTCCTGACGAAGGGTCTCGGCCTGAAACGTCGACTGTACCTCTTCCTAGAGATGCTGCCTGGCCTGCTGCGTTCACCAGCAACTTTGATGTGTGTGACTTGATATTGAAGTGAACAGCCACAGGGGTATTCAGTATTGCCCTTCCCTCTCCTGATAATCTCCCAATTACTTGCCTCCTGCAATTTAAGTGTGCCTATCTCTCTGTTGCTCCCATCTAAAACCTTTTCATACTCCCAAATGAGCCAAAGGTCACCCAGCTCCAGTTCCCTAACACAGTCTATAAGGAACTGCACCAAGATGCCCTTCTCACATACATAGCAATCAGGGTGATAGGCTGTCTGCCAGATCTTGCCAGAGGAGAACACCGTCTATTCTTCCTACACTAGCTAGATACTAATTCAGACACAAAGAGAAACTTGACAGAAACCTCAACCTTGCCCATGCCTCAGGCCCCCGCTCTAAGGAACGATGCAAATTTGGTTCAGGTGAGCAACAAGAAGTTTAACACTGATTCCTGAGCTGGAGAGTGTTCTGTCTCTAGAGGCACCGTTCATTTTGTATGCAGTTCGTTTTGTAAAACCTCACTTCCTGTTCATAAGCTTTTTCTTTTAACATCATTCCCCATGTGGGTTAATTTGGACTTTTTATATGAAGCACACACAGTAAAAAGACATTCACCTCCATCCACTCTTTATTTGCCCTTGAAGCAGTAATACCCGTGAGTCTTATGCTTTCTTAATATTGGTAAACATTTAATAAATGTACTTAGATGTACTCATACTCTCTGGAAAGATTGAGGGGAGTAAACCTAGAGGAAGACCTCGGCTTATGTACATCAAAAACATAGCCAGGTGGCTACACATTGAGGAAATGGAAGTCATCCAAAAAATGAAGGGTAGATCTATATTGAAAACCATGGTCACCAAAGTCCGCATCGGATATGGTACCTAGACAGACAGGCAGACTAAGAAGGAAGTATTATGTTTATCGTTCATCTCTATTAAGCTAATGATGTGCCATGAGTTCACTCTAGCCCATAGTATAGCTATAGAACGTTGCATGTGCGTATTACCTTGCTTAACATCGATTCAGAGAATAATCAATAATATTAGTATATTCAGGCACGTTACAATTCTATATTGAATCCAATACGTGCTTTACTTAACTTTCTGCAATTTCACAATGTTTTCTCATTAAAAACCCTGAAGGAAGTTTCTAGCCTGGGTGCTTTTTCAGAAGGTGTTCAACTCCTTGCTTAGCTTTGTACACACACACTGCGAGGGTAGTAGAGGGAGATGGCTGTACAAGGAGAAAATAAGCAGACAAGTCTAAATTCTTTGAATTTAGAATAAGAGGTGATCTCATTAATATATCTGTAATTCTTTCAGGGCTTGGTAGGGTAAAAGTAATGACTATATTTCTTTGGCTGGACCATGTAGAACTGGTGAACATAATCTCAAACTGGTTGAGTGGAATGGCCTATAAAATCATAATCTGTATGGCATTGCTCTAAAAGGGATTGGCCATTCAGTACTGAGAATAAATTTCTTCACTCAGAGGGGAGTGAATCTTTGGAATTCTCAACCTAACAGTAGAGAATTCTCTACCAAAACAAAATATTGAATACTAAAAGAATTAAAGGAAGCCGGGGTGGGGAGGGGGGGGTGAATTGGCTTATTCCTGCTTTTGCTTCTTAAGCTTTTAGGTTTTTAATGATGATAGACCTGATAGCACTGATGTTCAACCGAACCCAAGTGTGCTTGTACATAGTCAGTAAAGTCCAACACAACATGTAGGTGCAGGTACTGCAGTTAACTGAGAGGGCAAGTGCAATATCAGCCTTTATTAGAGAACAATTTGAAGCAGCAATTCATATTGCAATTGTATAGAAATCACACCTGGTGTATTGTATACAACTATATGCGCCTTTTTACAGAACAGTGAAGATCCATCAGACTGGTTCTAGAGATGGCAAGTTTGTTGTGTGAGAAGAGATGGAGTATACTGGGATGGTTTAGAAGATGAGAGAAGATCTGAAAAAAGATCTTGAAGGGACTGATAGGTTAGATGCAGGAAAGACGTTTTTCCTGAATGAGGAGAATGGAGCTAGGGAATAAAGAGCAGGCTGTTCAAGATGAGGAGAAATTTCTTCACCCAGAGTGAATGTTAGTCTTCATGTTCATTCAAACCAGATCAACCGCATTCAAGGGATATGGCAATAATATAGGGATATGGCACTGAGGGGCACCCAAGCACCATGAACAGATGCACTGATCTATTTATGGCCTGTCAAATCTAAATAAGTTAGAGGCAGGGCTTTAATGGTTACAGGTTGGGTAGATGGGCTGAGAGAGAGATTATCCAGGACTTTACTGAATAATCAAGGCACAGGCATTAGGCACAGAAATAATCTGCTCTGAATTGTACGTGTTCATACAACCTATGGCTCAGTAATGCTTAGCGGCATTACAGTGTCTCCAAATGATCACACTGGCAAACTTACCAGCAACATGAAAAAATACTAGTTTTGAAATTAGATTTACAGTTTGTTATATTAATAAACATGAAACAGCTATGCAGAACCACCAAAAACTTAAAGGAAGGTCATTTGTGTGTTACTTTGTGTTACAGTCCAGATTTATTTTCATGTAGCTTTACGGACTCAGTTAGATTGAGATTTTTGAAGTGATGGTGACCATTTTAATTTGATCATGCACTTTTTCAAAACTGAAATTGAACAACTATTAAGAACAAACGTTGGGATGACTGAAATAGTTTTATTTATGGTGTAAACATATGCATTACTGCATCTAAAATGGTCTCTCCAGATCAAAAATTAATTAGCTGGTATAGCAATAGATAATACTGCCAGGCACTTGAAGGCAAATTCCCTAGATATACTTAGAAATCAAACTGTCATGATTCACATTAAGACCAAATCAAAAGAAATTTCATCTGCTGAACATGAGTGCCAACTAGTTATTCTGGCTGCAGAGTGCTCTATATGAGCCGATGGATATGAAGATGATATAAATAAGAGCTAAATAACAAATCAATAGGTTTATGCCAATAGTCATAATCTCAGGTTTATGGAATAAGCAATGCGACACAAGCAGCCAAATACGTTTTACACTAACGTGCTCTTCTACTTGAATGGGTCCAAGAGAACAAATCAGGAGGAAAAAAAATTGAACTTCAGATTCCTTTAAAAAAAAAGGGATCTGATACTTTCTCTTATTAATATGCAAACTCCACTGAAAAACTACTCAAGAAAATAAGAATCAATTTCATCTCTGCTTTCCTCAACTCAATGATTGCAGGACATAGCTTAGGAATTCAGAATGAAGCGAGTTACAGACCTGAGGCTGAAAATAGCCTTCAGTCAATTTTTAAAACTATACCTACTTATTTACTAAAATAACAAAATCAGAAACACAACCCTGGTATTATAAACGCAAACAACAGGAATTCTGCAGATGCTGGAAATTCAAGCAACACACATAAAAGTTGCTGGTGAACGCAGCAGGCCAGGCAGCATCTCTAGGAAGAGGTGCAGTCGACGTTTCAGGCCGAGACCCTTCGTCAGGACTAACTGAAGGAAGAGTGAGTAAGGGATTTGAAAGTTGGGGGGGGAGGGGGAGATCCAAAATGATCGGAGAAGACAGGAGGGGGAGGGATGGAGCCAAGAGCTGGACAGGTGATAGGCAAAAGGGATATGAGAGGATCATGGGACAGGAGGTCCGGGAAGAAAGACGGTGGGGGGGGGGCGGGACCCAGAGGATGGGCAAGGGGTATATTCAGAGAGACAGAGGGAGAAAAAGGAGAGTGAGAGAAAGAATGTGTGTATAAAAATAAGTAACAGATGGGGTACGCGGGGGAGGTGGGGAATTAGCGGAAGTTAGAGAGGTCGATGTTCATGCCATCATGTTCATGTTCATGCTGAACACCTATGCTCTGTCCACCAGAGGAAGCAGGATCTCCCAGTGGCCACACATTTTAATTCCACATCCCATTCCCATTCTGACATGTCTATCCACGGCCTCCTCTACTGTAAAGATGAAGCCACACTCAGGTTGGAGGAACAACACCTTATATTCCGTCTGGGTAGCCTCCAACCTGATGGCATGAACATCGACTTCTCTAACTTCTGCTAATGCCCCACCTCCCCCTCGTACCCCATCTGTTACTTATTTTTATACACGCATTCTTTCTCTCACTCTCCTTTTTCTCCCTCTGTCCCTCTGAATATACCCCTTGCCTATCCTTTGGTTCCCCCCGCCCCCTGTCTTTCTTCCCGGACCTCCTGTCCCATGATCCTCTCGTATCCCTTTTGCCTATCACCTGTCCAGCTCTTGGCTCCATCCCTCCCCCTCCTGTCTTCTCCTATCATTTTGGATCTCCCCCTCCCCCTTTCAAATCCCTTACTTGCTCTTCCTTTAGTTAGTCCTGATGAAGGGTCTCGGCCTGAAACGTCGACTGCACCTCTTCCTAGAGATGCTGCCTGGCCTGCTGCATTCACCAGCAACTTTTATGTGTGTTCCTGGTATTATAAATATATCCAAAAATAATTTGTATCTATGTTACTAGCGCAGGTACTGGTGTGAATTCTAATTTACTCAACATTTAATGCATTGATTAATTCCTTACAAAGAATACAACAGAGTGGAGTGAGCAATGGACTGTTAGTAACACGGAAAAACAAAACAATGACTTACACTTGCTTCTCCAGTGGAGTGCTGGGATCTATTCTCTCTCCTACAATATCACTGAACTCCAGACCTCCATGTTTGATTAGATCTGGGGGTACCAGCTGCCTGCGTCTGTCACATAAGGGAGAGGACTGTCTCTTCTCAATGCCATTGAGCTGAACTACAAGGAAACAAGAAGATATAATGATAATACTTGAAAAGAGAAAAAATATTTTTCTTAGAGATAATATTTCAAGAAAAGGAAAGCATCACTTGTCTTCTTTTTCCAGTTGATGTAACTACATTTTCTTGGCAATTTGATATTCTTTTTTACAAAACACAACTGGCCAATGGTTACAGAAATGCCAATAGAAGTCCTCAATAATTAAGGATTAATGCAGAATCAAAATACTATAGACACTAAATGTCTAAAATGAATCAAGATGAGAGATCATCAACCTGAAAATTTAATTCTTCCTTCCTTATAAATCAATTGATGAATGCTGAACCAAACTTCAAATGATTATGGGCAAATTCAATCACAGTATTGTTAATTATGTACTTTCAAATAAAAAGCATGATGGAAATTTTCCACCTAAACCCACCCTGTTGTAACTTGGACCATGTGTCAGCGGCAGTGTTGCAACAGTTCAAGCTTTGGATTTTCTAATTCCTCAGCGCTCAGAGCACAACGAAACTACAAAACTTAAAATATGAACTCAAATGTTCAATATAAAATAAATTACTTCTATGAGAACTAAATTTATTGTCTATCCACATATTATTAAAGATGTTTCCTAAGAATTAAAAAGAGTAACATTTATGTAGAAGTATTACAAAAACAACGTGATATAATTTTGTTGGAACACACATGATGGAACACAATTTGTACTTACTGCAAGCATTGTGATGTTTATTCATTTGTTTTCTGGATGCTTGGTGCTTCAGGCACGCTAAAGCACTGAGGCACCCAGATGTGCAAGCCTGATTGCCAGTTCTACAATTTCACGCATGCTTAGACACACAGAGGTCACCTACGTAGAATCGAGCCTTTGCCGCATGCACAATCTACCTTATCATTACTTGAGAAAACTGCTAAAACAGACACCAGAATGTGGACTTCAGTACTTGGAGCCTATTTAATTATCTGATAACTTGAAAGTTTACTTCTGATGATGGCTTTCTCGTTGCTGCCAACTTGTCCCCACGACCCTGCTCTCTCAGTTACAATTCTGTTGTCCTAACATGTTTGCAAACCTGACCCTCCACTCAGCAGTCAACCAGAACATCCTTTAGCCAATCTAACCCTTCCATATTGCCCCAACTAATATCCCAACACACCCTAATCCATTCCAAAACTCTCCCCTCCTCACCCACAAACTGGAAGTGACTAGCAATCCAATCATCTACCACTGGTATAAATCTCACCTCAAAGCACAAAGCCTTGGATTTAATGAACTGCAGAATTCAGCGGCAGCAAGTTCTTGTAGGGCTGGGGGGGGCGGGGGTGGAGGGTGGAAGGAACAGGGAATATTGCCCACCTTTTCTTTTTTTTATTAAGTGCAATTGTGAACAATAGCCAGATCAGAAATGCTGATCAAGTCAACTAGTTCCCAAACTAGGCCAATCAGATGGTTCAATGCCGCTCAGTGATAGGACACAAAAAAAATCATAGGTACAATTAAGAAACTTTAAAAAATAGTTTAAATACTGGAGTCATGATGATTATGATGAAGTCTGCTGGAGAGACACATTTATACACATGCCGTCCTCCATAATTCAAAGAGATTGAAGGATAAGGTTGCAGGGTGACAAAACGTGGCAGGAGCACTTGGAACTACAAATTAATCCCTACCGGGAGAAAACAGCACCTGTTCTTTCCGCACCCTTCTCCAGCAGTTTAAGGACTAAGTCCAGCTGGAACATAACTCACAAGTGCTCTTGAAAGTCAGGTATTAACCCGACCTACCAACAACCAAGCACTGCAACCCTGGCCCCATCATGATAGCTAATGAAGAAGCATATGACTTCCCTCCCAGAGATGACAGGTGTTTGTGCACTCGACTCTTGGAGGCTTGGATCCCATCGTCGCAGATGTTTCCAACCACAGCATCTGGAAGGCTGTTCCAAATTCTGATAGCACAGTGAAGGAAGCTTCTATCCAGTGCGTAGGTTCTTGCATCAGGCATAGAAACAGCATGAGCAGGCACAGATAAACTTGACCGTGTGGTGCACCGTCTCTCATAAGATGAAGGCAGCATGGTGCGAAGGTCTGCAGGGCTGTGGCTGGTGTGCACTTTGTATAGCACAGTAGCTGCAGCAACCTGTCATCTGTGGTGTAAGCCACTGACGGCTAGCTTCTCACAAGCTGTGGCTTCATCTACACCTGTAATCCTGAAAGCCTTTCTTTGAATGGAATCAAACTGGCTGAGGACACTCTGTGAGGCATTCATCTATGAAAAGCAGGCATACTCCATGATACTTCGTACCTGGGCTTTGTAAACTGTGACTCTGCCCTCTTTGTCTCAGATATATTGCCCTCAGACAACATATTTTATACACGCACACACTGAATTTCCAGGACCATGCAACTATACATGCTGGTCCCACTATCCCTCTACCCTGTACACCTATTTCATCTATAATGTACCCTTGGCAACAATTCTCAATGGAACCATGAAAACAGAAATCAAAATTTATGTCAACCTTAATGAATTAACCAAGAGCCTTTTGGATTAAATGCACCTTAACAGCTGTTAGTTACATTGCTATGCATAGTAACATAATCAACAAGTATTGGCAAGATGAACTTCCAAGTAAGTCATTTCTTACTTGTGGCATTCTTTACTTGATTCTACTCCAATGATAATGTGCATTGTTGTAATACATGCATTAACAAGCTGACTTCTGTGTTTCCCAACAGTTACTCAAAGAATATATGCTCTTGGGACATGCCTGGATTTTCAAAGTAGCAGATCGTGATCGCGCAATGAACAGATTTGACTAATAGAATATCTACAGATACACACACACACACACACACACACACACACACACACACACAATAAGCTAATCATTAGAGAGTGCACAGAAGCAACAGACAATCGGCTGGAGGAACTCAGCAGGTCGAGCAGTATCTCTGGGAGGAAAAATATTGTCTACATTTTGGATTGAAACCCTGCATCAGGATGCTGCTCATCTTGCTGAGCTCATCCAACAGATTGTTTGTTGTTCCAGATTCTAGCATCTGAAATCTTTTGTCTCCTCAGGAGACAGGGTATAAACACAGTCTGTAAATAAATCCAATTATCAGCCAACTTCACTGTGCCCTGCACACATATTAACATCTGTTTAAGTGGTTTTCATGCAACACAAGAGGCATTACATCCATGAATACGCACAACTTGCACTAATGTGGTTGGCTTTTGTCCAAGCTCAGTACTGTTGAACAAACCGGCACCACAAGCATTCCACAAGCAGTTCCCCCAAGTTCCTAACATAAGAGAACCATGCATAATGAAAACATATGGCTTGCTCGAACCACAAGAAATGTTTGAAAATTTTGTTTTATGCAATGATATGAATTAATATAATTTCAAATCAAGGCATTACAAAGAAACAGAGCATGAATATTCAAAAACTCAGGTGTTCCACTCAAGCTGCCTTGCAATCACCAATCAGAAACGATAAACACAGCTGAAATAAGCAAAAATGTTTATTTCACAAGAAAACCTGATTTTAAAAATGTTCCTTATTTTCCTTCTTAGGAGTTGAGGAACATTTATCCCTTCTTGTGATAGTTTTCCCAAACTAACCAGCTCCTGCTTTAAAAAATAGTGATTTCCAGATACCTAATTTGTGAACTCATTATAACATCTGCCACACTAAGATCAGTTTACGATGTTACTAACTGTTTCTTTAGCCAGGGAGTGGTGAATCTATGGATTTCGTTGCCATAAGCAGCTATGGAAGCCAAGCCTTTATGTATATTTAAGGCAGAGTTGATAGAATTTTGATTGGTCAGGGCATGAAGGCTATGAGGAGAAGGCAGGAGACTAGGGCCGAGAGGGAAAATAGATCAACCATGATGAAATGATGGAGCAGACTCGATGGGCCAAATTGCCTAATTCTGCTTCTATATCTTATGGTCTAACTGGAAGAGGCAAAACTAGGATGAGATAATTAGGACATACAGGGATTCCTGGACATTAACTTCCAGTTTACAATAAAGTCAGGCTGATTTTTAAAAGAATACTCAAAACTTTCAGAAAAACACTGATTCGGGAGTCTAGGTACGCGGAATGGTTGCAAAGAGTGAGTGAGGAACAGAAAGACTCTCAACAGCAGTCCAAGTTGCTCAGCGAGCTCCTCAAACTGAGGTTTAATGAGGGGCAATGTAGGAGATACGTGAACTTCAGCAATCTGCCCTCTGCTACAGTTACAACTGCAACTTCAAAACAAGTGTTGATCATACTGACTATATGCTTACAATAACAACGAAAGCATTGGATTCCTTCCAGGAGGAAGTTGGGTATGTCAGTTGGATATTCTTGCAGCTTGTATGGGTAGGCAAGTTGGTTTATTACTGTAACATGAACTGAGGTACAGTGAAAAACTTCTTACATACTGTCTATACAGATAATTTCCTTACAGCAAGTTCAAGTTTAATTGTCATTCAGCCATTCATGAATACAGCCAAAGAAAACAGCGTTCCTCCAGGGCTAAAGTGTAAATCACAGTACACAGCACACACATATAGTTACTGTAGGAAAACATGCAGTCACACAGAAAAAAGTAGCCCAAGTCCCTGAGTGGCATGGCCCAACTTGTATTGCACCAAATGAACACTGGGGGCAGCACTGAGAGGAGGGCCAGCACCCATCTCATTATGGATTCCAGCCCCTGCTCTCTTCCTCACCATCCTGGTGTCTCCTCTCCTGAGCGAATGCAACATGGACCACCAAGGCATGATGGGCTGGACCCCACAACAACCGAGGCAACACAGCTACCCCCACCATTGGTCTCACCAATGAACTGGGCTTGCAGTATTCTAGATTGCCAATGTCCAAATGGGTCTTGTGATCACAATGAAAATGTCCTAGACCATTACTAGCACTGTTTAGTTGGACCACATGCCACCTTCACACAATAGTATGCAACTAGTCCAGGTGTCAACATGGTACTCAACTCCATTGCAACTGAGCACCTTGCTGATGGGGTACACCAATAGTACTTGATGTTCCCAACATCCAGCAGGATCTTGAGATTGAAAAAAAGACACAATAGCGAACAATTACACCATTGGCTGGAACAGGAGAGGTCAATGTGATTGGTGCGCACAGCCATCTAACCAGCAGTGCATTGAGATAGCTACAGAATACAGAATAAAATGTTGCAGTTACAGAGAAAGTACGGCGCAGGCAGAAATATGGTGCAAGGCCACAATAAGGTAGATTGTGATGTCAGGAGTCCATCGTATAGGACAAGGGATCCATTCAATAGTTTTATAACAGCAGGAGTTATAAACTTACTTAAGCCTAGTGGTATGTGTTTTTAGGCTTTTGTATTTTCTGCCTAATGGGAGGGCAAAAAGAGAGAATGTCTTGGGTAGTTTGGGTCTTTGATTGAAGCAATGTGAAGTGATACAAAGATATCGGACTGCATTTCATCTACTCTTGCTGACCAGGAGACAAACAGACTTCAAGTTTCCACACAGCATATGATAGTTACCTTGGTTACATCTCTGAGATATATCACAAGCAAAAAGGGAATTTTGCTTCCTGAACATCAGAGGAGTGTAAGCAAATGCAACAATACTACAGAGGTCAAAGTTCCTTAATCTTGTGCCAGCCCAGTTATTCACCTGCATTCAAGTCCCACTAAAAATGAGGAGGACGTTTCAGGGTACTTGGAGGTACACAGTCAAACAGGCTGAAGTCAGCACGGTTTATTGAAGAGGAAATCTTGCCTGATGAATCTATTGGAATTCTTTTGAGAAAATAACAGGCAGGATAGACAAAGTTGTGTCAGTGGATGTTGATTACTTGGATCTTCAGCAGGCCTTTGACAAGATGCCACACATGAGGCTGCTGAACAATGTAAGACCCCACAGTATTTCAAGGAAGTTACTAGCATGGACAGCAGATTCAGGCAGGAGGCGAAGAGTAGGAATAAAGGGGGCCTTTTCTGGTTGGCTGCCGGTGACTAGTAGTGTTCTGCAGGGGTCAGTGTTGGGTCTGCTGCTTTGCATGTTGTGTATTAATGATCTGAATGACAGAACTGATGGCATTTTGGTCAAGATTATATCAAATCAATTATCATTCAAACCATACATAGATACAGCTGAACAAGACAGAGTTCCTCTGGGGCCATGCTGCAAAGCATTCAAAATAGCACGCAAACATTCAAAAATATTGAGTAACGCAATCAAAATAGCTAGCAAGCAAGCATAGTCATTTGAAAAAGAAACATATATAGTCCAAGACCCTGAGTAACAATGACTGGCAATCAATGGAACAGTCAACTGTCAGTGTGCAGTCACATGCAATCCAGCCTGTCATTCCACCACTCAAACACAGGGGGCAGCACCAAGGGGAGGCCAGGCCCCAGCTGAGCTTGGATGCCACACTGTGAACACTTCCATGTCTCACCTGGTCTGCAGCAGCAGATAAGCCCGAGGCTTGAGGCCTGATCCTCGCTACAACTGAGGCTACACAGCACTCATGTCATCTGTAACTCCACCAGACAAGGGTAACAGGCCTGTGGCAATTTACATTATCACTGACCAATAGTCTTGCGATTGCAAGCGAAATATCCAAGACAATCTCCTTTCTTTCTTTTCTTTCTTTTTAAATCTTTTTATTGAGTAAGTATACAAAAAAGGTAAGCCATATAAACATTAATACAATGTTAAAGTATAATAAAATTCCAAAAGATAACAATACCAAAAAGAAAATACTACAAACAATGTAATTTAAGCATAAGAAACCAAGATAACATAATAGTATACTAGATTTTATATATATCAATGGAAAAAAAAGAAAAAAAAACCCCCCAAAAAAAACCCACCGTGCAACTAACTAAAAGCAAAGCAAAGCAATGGGCTAACTTGAAACCAAACAGAGTTAAACTTAAAATCACGTCCTCAATCCCGACCTCCATTAAAACAGTGAAGAAAAAACAAGAAGGGTAAATATTACATTAAATGAAAATATCGAATAAAAGGTCCCCAAATCTGTTCAAATTTAAATGAAGAATCATAAAGGTTACTTCTAATTTTCTCCAGATTCAAACATAAAATTGTCTGAGAAAACCAAAAAAAGGTAGTTGGAGCATTAAGTTCTTTCCAATGTTGTAAAATACATCTTTTCGCCATTAAAGTAAGAAATGCAATCATTCTACGGGCTGAAGGGGAAAGATTACTAGAAATTTTAGGTAGTCCAAAGATAGCAGTAATAGGGTGAGGAGAGATATCTATATTTAATACCTTAGAAATAATATTGAAAATATCTCTCCAAAAAGTTTCCAAAGTAGGGCAAGACCAAAACATATGAGTTAAAGAGGCTATCTGCCCCGAACATCTATCACAGAAAGGATTAATATGCGAGTAAAAACGCGCTAACTTATCTTTGGACATATGTGCTCTATGAACCACTTTAAATTGAATTAGGGAATGTTTAGCACAAATAGAGGAAGTATTAACTAATTGTAAAATCTGCCCCCAATCATCCACAGAAATGGTAAGCCCCAATTCCTGTTCCCAATCTACCCTAATCTTATCAAATGGAGCTTTCCTAAGTTTCATAATAATATTATAAATCATAGCCGATGCACCTTTCTGACATGGATTAAGGTTAATTATCGAATCTAAAATATATATAGGAGGAAGCATTGGAAAGGAAGAAAGTATAGTACTTAGGAAATTTCTAACTTGTAAATATCTAAAAAAATGTATTCTTGATAAGTTATATTTATTAGATAATTGTTCAAAAGACATAAGGGAACCATCTAAAAATAAATCCAAAAACCGTAAAATACCCTTAGTCTTCCAAGTTTGAAAAGCGCGATCCGTAAAAGAGGGAGGAAAAAATATGTTACCTAAAATAGGAATCGCTAACCCGAATTGATTAAGATCAAAAAATTTTCTGAATTGAAACCAAATGCGCAAAGCATATTTAACTATCGGGTTAGAGACCTGCTTAAGGCGTTTCGAATCAAAAGGAAGAGAGGAACCTAAAATAGAACCAAGTGTATAACCCTGAACAGATTGCAATTCCAATGCTACCCATTTAGGAATAGATAGTATGTCCCGGTCAAGTAACCAAAATTTCATATGTCGAATATTAATAGCCCAATAATAAAATCTAAAGTTAGGTAATGCTAAACCTCCATCTCTCTTAGCTTTCTGTAAATGTATTTTACCCAGTCTCGGATTCTTATTCTGCCAAATAAATGAAGAAATTTTAGAGTCAACTTTATCAAAAAAAGATTTAGGAACGAAAATTGGTAATGCCTGAAACACATATAAAAATTTTGGCAAAAAAAACATCTTAACTGCATTAATACGACCAATCAAAGTTAAATATAAGGGAAACCATTTAGATGAAAGTTGAGTAATATGGTCTATTAATGGTAAAAAGTTAGTCTTAAATAAATCTTTATGTTTACAAGTAATTTTAATCCCAAGATATGAAAAGTAATTATTAATCAATTTAAATGGAAATTTATAATATAAGGGAAGATGTTTATTAATCGGAAAAAGTTCACTCTTACTAAGATTTAATTTATAACCTGAGAAAAGACCAAATTGTGCTAATAACTCTAAAACAGCAGGAATGGATCTCTCAGGATTAGAAATATATAAAAGTAAATCATCAGCATAGAGTGATAATTTATGGGACTTTAATCCCCGAGTTATCCCAGTAATATTTAAAGATTCTCGAATAGCAATTGCAAGAGGTTCTAATGCAATATCAAATAATAGGGGACTAAGAGGACAGCCTTGTCGAGTACCACGAAAGAGAGGAAAAAAAGGTGAGTTTAAGGAGTTAGTACGAACCGAGGCTACAGGGGAGTGATATAACAGTTTAATCCAGGATATAAATTTCAAGCTAAAATTAAACATTTCAAGCACCTTAAATAAATAAGGCCATTCTACTCTATCAAAAGCTTTCTCGGCATCTAAAGAAATAACACACTCAGGAACATTTTGTGAGGGAGTATAAACGATATTTAACAATGTACGAATATTATAAAAAGAGTAACGACCTTTAATAAAACCCGTTTGGTCTTCCGAAATAATAGAAGGAAGTACTTTTTCTAGTCTATTTGCTAATAACTTAGAAAAAACTTTAGAATCAACATTTAATAAAGATATTGGTCTATAAGATGCACATTGAGCAGGGTCTTTATCCTTCTTTAGTATTAAAGAAATTGATGCTCTATTAAAAGATTCCGGAAGTTTACCAAATTTCAAAGAAGCCTCAAAAACCTTATAGAGCCAAGGAATCAATAAAGAAGCAAAACATTTATAAAATTCAACGGTAAACCCATCAGGGCCAGGAGCTTTCCCCAGATTCATAGAAAAAATAACATTCTTAATCTCATCCATTGTAATGGAAGTATCTAATAAAGAAGACATATCCTGTGAAATCTGAGGGAAGTCTAACTTATCTAAAAAATCATTCATATATTTAGAATCTCGAGGAGACTCTGATTGATATAAAGAAGAATAAAAATCACAAAAGGTTTGATTAATCCCCACATGATCCAATATCAATCGATCATTTTGGTTATAAATCTGATTGATTTGAGATTTAACATAATTAGATTTCAATTGATTAGCCAGCAGCTTGCCAATTTTATCGCTGTGAACATAAAAATCACTTCTTGTTTTCTTTAATTGGTTTACAATCGAGGACGAGAGTAGTAAACTGTGTTCCATTTGAAGTTCAGTTCTTTGTTTGTATAGCTCCTCAGAAGGAGCCATAACATATTTCTTATCAATTTCTTTAATCTTGTCCACAATTGCCATCTCCTCCTGCTTCTGTTTCTTCCTCAAAGCAACGGAATACGAAATAATCTGACCCCGAATATAGGCTTTAAAAGTGTCCCAAAGAGTGTTAACCGAAATATCTTCTGTATGGTTAATTGTAAAAAAAAGCTCAATCTGTTCATTCATAAAATTAACAAAGTCCGAGTCCTGAAGCAACAGCGAATTAAAACGCCATTGTCTATTGTTTGGTATATTGGCCATAATTTTAATAGAAAGCTTAAGTGGAGCATGATCCGAAATGGTTATAGAATCATAATCACATTTAATCACTGAAGGAATGAGATGAGAATCAATGAAAAAATAATCAATTCTTGAATAGGAATGATGAACATGTGAAAAGAAGGAAAAATCTTTTTCCTGAGGATGCAGAAAACGCCAAATGTCCGTCGACCCAGAATCAGAAAGGAAAAAATTAATCAAATTTGCAGATTTATTAGGTAAAGTCCGTAAAGGAGCCGAACGGTCCAAAGCTGGAGATAAACAGGTATTAAGATCTCCGCCCCAAATCAATGAAAACTCGTTCAAATTCGGAAACTGATCAAACAATGATTTATAAAATTCCGGACAATCCATATTAGGAGCATAAACATTAACCAAAACTACTTTTTTATTAAATAGTAAACCACTAACCAATAAAAATCTACCATTCGGATCAGAGATAATATCTTGTTGTATAAAAGTAACTGAGGAGTCTATAAAAATAGAGACGCCTCGAATCTTAGCATTGGAGTTCGAATGAAATTGTTGTCCCTTCCAGAATTTGAAAAAACGTAGTCTGTCCCCCCTCCGTACATGGGTCTCTTGTAAAAATAAAATTTGTGCTTTAAGTCTCCGGAACACTTTAAAAACTTTTTTCCTTTTAATAGGATGATTAAGACCATTAGTATTCCAGGAGACAAAATTAATAATAGACTCCATAAATCCTAAAGTCAACCCACAACAGGGAGGATTGACAATAGGCGCGACCCACAAACCCGGAGAGGGAACAGAACATACAAAAGATACCGGGGAAAAGGACGCAACCAGTACTTCAATAATGTATATAGCCCAAAGAAAAACAAACTAAAACGTGAAGCCCCTCCCGCCACCCCCCAGCCCAAGACCCCAAGGCAAAATCTAAAGCAGACCCGCCAGAAAGAAGCAAGCGCTAAAACTACCCCCATGACTTCCGGTATACGCTCCCTAAAAAAAAGGTATAAATATGAAAAGGATCAGCTAATTGTAAAACAGTAAAAAAATAAGTAAAAAAAAGTTAGCTCAATTAGAATACACACAGAACAGAACAAAAGCCGGAAAATATATATTAAAAAAACCCACAATAAACCTCAAACTCATGAATAAACACAGCAACAAAAAAAATAGGATTATTAACATAAAGTGATTATAAAAAGCAAAACAGAATAAAATTTAAACAAAAACTACAAAATTTAAGGCCGCACAGGAAATACGTAAGATGACAAAAGGAAAGTAACCACCCAGAATCCCCTGGGAAAAGAAAGAAATGACGCAGTTAAAAAGAAAGTTTAGTAGCCATATTAAGAAATCAAAAGTAAACTTTTCTGCCCAAATAGGGCACAGAAAAGTTAAAACCAACCAATTCACAGCCTCCGATCGACGGAGAAAATTAAAAAGAAAGCAATTAAGATGTTGGAGATGAAAGTTGATCCAGATAACTCTGGGCATCCGATGGAGAATCAAAAAAACGAAGGGCTCCATCTAACATGCGAATCCTTAGACGTGCAGGGTACAGCAGCGCTGGTCTTAAATCCATCTTATAGAATTCCGACATCACGGATCTGTAACGGACCCGTTGGTCCCAGATTGGTTTACTGAAATCTTCCACGAATCGGAACTTAAGATCCGAAAAATCAATGAAACCTTTAGATCGAGCGAATCGAAACAGTCTCTCCTTGTCTTGAAAGTAATGAAAACGTAAGATAACATGCCTAGGTCTATCTGACCTAGACGAGTATGATGGGATTCTGTGAACACGATCCAGTAGCGGTGGTTGGTCAGGAAATACAGTAGGGAATGCATCTTTTAAAAGTTGGGAGAAATATTTCATAGGGTTGTTAGCTTCCACGGCTTCCCTGACGCCAATCATTCGTAAATTCTGCCGTCGCATTCTAGATTCCAAGTCAGAGTTTTTAAAAGTCAAAAAGTCAAGTTTCTTCTTCATTACATTAATTGTTTCTTCGATTTTCCCCATCTTAAGCTCACTTTGTTGCGCGGATTTTTGAAGATCAGATATAGCCGACTGATGTTCCGCAATACATGTTTGCATCTTATCAATTAAATCGGCAATTTTCTGGAACTTAGTTGAGATTTCCGTATGAATCAGGTCTTTAACAAAGCCCATAATTTCTGTACGAATCATCTCCCTAACAGAGGTTGAAATTTCCCTCTGAATTAACTCCGATATCGCTTTCAAAGTCACCGGTGATTCAGTCGGAGGGAGATCCGTAGCTTTCGGTTTAACCGGAGGTTTACCATCCTTGCCGTCTTTCCCGTTCTTAGACATAGCCGATCTCAGTATCATCCAATTGTCAGAGAATTCAGTTTAATTCAAAGTATTGTAAAAATTGATGCCTTAATAGTTAATTAAAGTATAGCTGACCATAGAGAGAAAAAACTCAGAGGTAATGGAGCGAGTCAAGAACGCGACTTCACTCCATGAGCGCTACCGGAAGTCCCCCAAGACAATCTCCCACAGTTATTCTGCACCAACTTCAATGCTTCCGAGTGGTGGGCAGCAAAATGTTCTGCAGCCAGGTCAGCTCCTCCGACATCCCGACTGGCTCCACCGACATCCCGACTGGCCCCTCCGACACTTCCTCCAGCCCCATCTCCAACATCGGGGCTGGCCCATTCGACACCTTGGCCAGCTCTGCTGCTAACCCCAATCCAACTACTCCAATCAACAAGCAGCCCAGCAGCACTGAAGTACCCGATGATCTTGGAGTAGAATTGCCTTTGGATTGTAAAAAATGAATTTTACAAAGAAAAAAAGCACCTGGGAGGCTGCTGTATCTGCACACACCACCATCTTACCGGAGGATAACTGGGGGGGTAGGTAGTGTTAAGGAAGCGGGGAGTCTGCAGAAGGACTTGCACAAATTTAGAGAAGGGCAAAGAAGTGACAGATGGAATACAGTGCAGGGAAATGCAGTCATGTAGTTTGGTAGAAGGAATAAAGGTATACATCATTTTCTAAACATGGAGTGAATACAGAAATTGGAGGAGCAAAGGATCTTGGGCATCCTTGTGCAGGATTCCCTGAAGGTTAACTTTCAGGTTGTGTCAGCAGTGAGGAAGGCAAATGCAATGTTAGCTTTCATCTCGAGAGAGGTCTAGAATATAAAAGCAAGAATATAATGCTGAGGCTTAAGGCATTGGTTAGAGCATACTTGGAGTACTGTAAGCAGATTTGGGCCCCATATCTACAAGAAAGAAAGGATGTGCTGGCACTGAAGACCTACAAGGAGAACTTGATGGCTCTGGGCATGTACTCTCTGGAGTTTAGAAGAATGAAGGGGAATCTCATTGAAACCCATCGAATATTGAAAGGCCAAGATAGAGTGGATGTGGAGAGGATATTTCCAATAGTGGGACTGTCTAGGACCAGAGAGCACAACCTCAGAATAGAAGGAAGTCACTTTAGAGCAGTGATAAGGAGAAATTTCTTTATCCAGAGGGTGGTGAATCTGTGGAAATCATTGCCACAGATAGCTGTGGAGGTCAAGTGATTGGGTATATTTAAAGTGGAAATTGAAAGGTTCTTGATTAGTAAGGGGGTCAAAGGTATGAGGATGGGATTAAGAGGAAACATAAATCAGCCAAGATCGAATTATGAAGCAGCCTGGATGGACTGAATGGCCTAATTCTGCTCCTATGTCGTATGGTCTTAACAACTAAGTGGTTTCTGGTCAGCAAGGGCCACCTGCTGCAGTCCACTGTGCAATCCATGCATATATAGGCAGCACACAAGCAACAGGCCAGACGAATTACATGCAAAAACCTGTATTTATGCAGGCTATAGTGCCAAGGTGAAGTCCTCCAGTGAGCAGACGTCATGGACCTCTGCTATCCACTGCATTACCCAGCCATTGTGAGGATACTGTTATAAACAAGGAGCAGGAAGAAGAAGAGAAGTGGGAAAATAAAACATGGAAAATAAGCAGCCAGGACACTTCCATTCCAGCTGGATTATCTGCAAATACCCACCTGAATGTGACACTACATCCCCCTCTGTCAACTGTGCTACAGCTTACATCATCTTTGTTTTTGACAACATGAACGAATGCTCATAATGAATGAATGAATGAATACTTATAAATAAACATTATAAAGAAAAAATACAAAAAAAATTGGAAAGAGTTTATCATACATATCCAGCTGGCTATTTTTAAGTTTCAGATTTACTGATGTCAAAATGTGACATTGCAAAATTGTTGTTCTTTAGGTGGCCATATTGATGAAGGCAGGCCTTTGGTATATCTAATATGGACTTTTGAGACTTCTGACAAAGTTCCACATGAATGGTATTTCAAAAAACTAAAAACACAAGGTTCAAGGGAAAGTGTAAAATTGGACCACCAGTTGGCTCAGTAGCAGAAGACAAAGGAAGTGTCCTGGTAGATGTTCTTTTTATTACTGCAAAGATTTTCAGCAGGATTCCATAAAAATAGTACTTAGTTCCTTGCATCATATGCTAATGATTTAATTGTTAATATATAGTCCATAATAAATAGGTTTACAGATGACACCATGTGAGATATTTGCAGATGATCTAGCCAAAGTCAAAAATTAATTTATTGTGTGTCACTTGGGCAGGAAAGTAGCAAACAGAATTCGATCTAGAGAAGGACAAGGTAATGCATCTGACGCAACAAGGCGAGGAAATACATAATTAATGGGAGGATATTAAGAGGTGTGCAAGAACAGGGGGACCTTGGAATGTATGCCCACAGATCCTTAATAAAGTGTTCAGAGTCAGAGTCAGGTTAAATATCATCGGCATACCTCCACACTCAGGTTGGAGGAACAACACCTTATATTCCGTCTGGGTAGCCTCCAACCTGATGGCATGAACATTGACTTCTCTAACTTCCGCTAAGGCCCCACCTCCCCCTCGTACCCCATCTGTTACTTATTTTTATGCACACATTCTTTCTCTCACTCTCCTTTTTCTCCCTCTGTCCCTCTGAATATACCCCTTGCCCATCCTCTGGGTCCCCCCCCCACCGTCTTTCTTCCCGGACCTCCTGTCCCATGATCCTCTCATATCCCCTTTTGCCTATCACCTGTCCAGCTCTTGGCTCCATCCCTCCCCCTCCTGTCTTCTCCTATCATTTTGGATCTCCCCCTCCCCCTCCAACTTTCAAATCCCTTACTCACTCTTCCTTCAGTTAGTCCAGACGAAGGGTCTCGGCCTGAAACGTTGACTGCACCTCTTCCTACAGATGCTGCCTGGCCTGCTGCGTTCACCAGCAACTTTGATGTGTGTTGCTTGAATTTCCAGCATCTGCAGAATTCCTGTTGTTTGCCATGAAATTTGTCGTTTTATAGCAGCAGTAACATTGCAATACATAACTAAATAAGTAAGAGAGGAAAAAATATTGAGGTTGTGTTCATGGGTTCATTGCCCATTCAGAAATCTGATGGCAGAGTGGTTTGAAGTGTTTGAAAGCCCCTTATGAGCTGAAGCAGGTACAAGAGTAGGTGAAGACGTACCAGCACTGCACACACAACTAATTAAGACCGCAGCCTTCATTTCTAGTTACATTACAGGAACAAAATGTTTGCACCAGAAAGGATGCAGAAGGAATTTGAGTAGATGGCTAGAATCGAAAATGTTAACAATAAGAAAAGACTGGATAGACGGGAGTTGTTTTCTTTAGATAGAGGTTGAGAAGAAGCTTAAGTGAGGTATATAATGACGGAGAAGACAAAACAAGGCAGATCCATTTCTGTCAAGCAGAGGAGTGTTAAAAAAAATCAAAAGTCATCTTTTAGAGTAGCTAATAGAAGCATTAACTGGAAGATGAGGAAAAATTATTTCACCCAGAGGCCAGTAGGGGTCTGGAACTCTGCATACACGTACATCAGATATCAATATTCATTCCATGAATACTTGAAGGGCCGAGGACCTAGGGCTGGAGAATGGAATTAGGCCAAATAATTATTTTCTGACTGACATAGCTACAATGGGCTCAATGGCCTCCTCCTTCACCATAATTATTTTATGATTTCATCTTTAAGTACAGAAAGCACGAGAGTCAAGCTTACACTTTCTGCAGCCTTTAAATCCAAAGAGACTGTGGAATGAGGGGCAGTGGCAAACAAGCAAATTAGACATGCAATGAGTATCATTTTTGTTCAGCAACTATTAAGGCACCTTGACCTGCAAAACAGAAAGAAGTGTTTCAGTAAGTGCTCTGAAAAGTTTTATATCATGTGCTTCTCATGGTGCAGCTAAATGCAAATTTTGTAATGCGCAGATTTTGGGTGTGAAACCTGCACCTGCATGAAATGTGTTGGTACAAACTGAATCTCTGACAGTTAAGTATTAGTCCTAATAAACACAGAATGTTGAGAGGTGGGTGATGGGCGCAAGCTTGAAGGTAGTGATTCATTTGGTGGCATATTGCTTTTATAAATGCATCAATTGACTTTAATGCACAAGTGAAGTTACTGAAATCTCTGATGGCACTGCAACCAAATCTTGGGGAATTGACTGGATGACGTCACCTGGCTGAGGAGCCTTTCTCCTCCTCACCATCAAGGCTTCAAGGGCAGTCAGAAAAATCCTGGTTTCTGCTTTTCCTTATGTTGTACCATGATTAAAGCTAGAATGATTTTTACAACAGCTCCCAAAAATTGCAAAAAATAATCTACTTCATCTTCCAGGGATCAGCACTGGAAAGGGCGAGTTCCTGGGTGTCAATATCTCTGAAGATCTATCCTGGGCACAACATACTAATGCACTTACAAAGAAGGCATGTCAGTGGCTGTATTTCATTAGGAGTTTGAGGAGATTTGGTCTGTCACCAAAGACTTCAGCAAATTTCTACATATATACCATTGAGAGCATTGTAACTGGTTACATCATTGTCTGATACGGAAGGGCCACTGTACAAGACTGCAAAAATCTGCAGAGGGCTGCAAACTCAACCACTGCCATCATGGGCACTAGTCTTCACTGTTGGTGAGGCATCTTCAAAAGTCAATGCCTCAAAAAAGGCAGCATCCATCATTATGGACCTCCATCACCCAGGACATGTCCTCTTTTCATTGCTACCATCAGGAGGGAGCTACAGGAGCCTGATGGCACACACTCAGTGTTTTAGGAACAGCTTTTTCCTCTTTGCTATCAGATTTCTGAACAGGCAATAAACAATCCATGAACATTTACCTTACTACTTTTGCTCCCTTTTGCACTACTTAATTTAAAAAATTTTAGATACGTTGCTTATTAAAATTTAGTTATGTAATGCATTGCAACTGCTGCTGCAAAACAACAAATTCACAACATATGTTACTGATATTAAACTGATTTTTAATTCCTGTGGTACCTGCTACTCATGAAGAACCAACTAAACATGTAAATTAACAGGCTGCACAAAACTGGAACCATGAAACAACAAACCTAAATTAATTGCACTGCAACATTTTCTGATTCAATTTGCTTCCTCCCTGTTTTTCCAATTATATTCTTCTGGAATTTAAGACAGCTTCCTCCGACTGTACTTGACAAACTACAGTACTTGACAAAGTGCTTTATGAACTGGGTGGGGGATAGGAATAGAGTTCAAGACACAAGCAGGTTGGTCGAATAGGCAGATAAAATTTAAAACTTAAATGTAAAGTCTTATGGTAGGATAAATGAAAATAGGCATTATGAACTAGAGTATAACTCGAAAATGAATACATGAGTAGCAAGATCTAGGACATCTGCATAATTTGTCAAAAGTAGTGTAGCAGGTTGAGAAAGCCGTTAAAAGCAAACTGCAATGTGATAATCTATAAATAGAGGGTAAAACAGAAAGGAAGCCAATCATAAGTCTTTATTGAAACACTGGTTTAGCAATAACTGGAATACTGTGTCCAGCTCTGGGTGTCATACTGTGGGAAAGGTGTAAAGGCATTATTGAAGAGAGTGATTTCAGGGCTGAGTGACTGGTTGCATGGGTAGATTGGGAAGCTCAGAAAAGGAGAATTGCAAGGAGGTGTGATAGAGTTATTAAAAAAAACACGAGGTGCGCAGGAACGAGCTGATAGGGAAACTATTCCAATTAGCAGAGGTGGACAAGAATAAGGAAACATGGATTAAAAGTGACTGCCAAAAGAACCAAAAGTGACATAAAGATCCTTTCAAAAAATAAAGATGAAGTGGGTAAAGGCTGGACTTAGTCAAGCAGTGGAAGGAGACTTCAAAAGGGCTGGACAAGAACCTGAAAGGATTTGAAGGAATGGGGAGAAGGGGCAGGGGAAGGGACGAGCTGGAATGTTGTTACATGAGCCAGAATGGACATGATGACTCAATTATTCTCCTATAAGGCAGCAATTCTGTAGCTCTATGATTATTTTTAGTACCTTTTAACCTACTTTAAAAATGCAAATAAGGACCCTTTGATCGCTTTCTTTCCCCAAGGATAATGTAGCCTGCTTATTCCTTCCGTGTGTATTGAAATTGATCTTTCATCATTCCTGTTCTGCAAATAGCTCATTGTCAAAATATTGCTTTTACATCTGAAGGGTTGCCTATAAAGTGCATCTTCACAATTTAAGGCTTTTAATTACAAGAAAACTGGGCTTTTATCCTACCACACCAAAACTCTGCTTAAGAACTGTTTAGAATCGCCAGACATTTACAGTTCACTTCTTTCTCCTAATATTCATTAAAATAAAATTAATATTTATAAAAAGCATTCATTCTGTTAGTTTTGTTTGTTAATTTCAGTCAATTCACAGTGTAACGTTTACTTCCCATCTCCCTTTTGGCAGATCTGTCACTGGAACCTACAAACTCTGCACAAATAGAACCACTATCCAAATACAAAAAACTGCTACACATGCTCAAGTGGGATTTTGAACTAAACCAACAAAGCCTCAGTCTAGGCATTGACATTTACACGCAGAATAAATAGTAGCTTAAAAAAAAACAGCCATACTCACTGTGGGTCCAAAACAAAGGACTGGAATTTTACTCTGAGGCCATGTTTTGTCATCAGTTGTTCAGCTTAAGACCCACGAACTGCAATGTCACAATTAACTATTTCCAGAAATGCTTAGTTCAAAAGGTCATTCTTGTCCCATTTTTAATATCAACAAAATAATTCAATGCAATTTAGTGTGTGCTATGGATTTGAGGAGAGGATGTGAAGTACACTGTACCCTCTGTCTATGGATAAGGATGACAGTGAACTTATTAGGTTGGCTATGTACAATTGAGTGTGTTGCAAATGTCATGTGCTACCCCAGTGCCCTTTAAATCCTGTTTGCCATGAAATGGACAGTATTCAATATCTCCTGTTGAGAAGTTGTGAAATTGTGAAATTACTGTCACAACAGATGCCATTTCACTGGCTCTTCACTGAACCCTGGACAACTGGACGGTGAGGATGGAAGCATCAGGATGCACCTCATTCACCACAGCTCAGCATTCAACACTATTATCCTCACAAAACTAATCAGTAAGCTCCAAGACATCGGCCTCAATATCTCCTTGTGTAATTGGACCCTCGATTTCCTCACTTGAAGATCTCGGTCAGTTCAGATTGGTTACAACAACTCCTCAACAATCACATTCGGGTGCACCACAAGGTTGTGTGCTTAGTAGTACAGCTCAAGGCCATATTTAAGTTTAGTGACAACACAACACTACTATTGGCTGGTGTCATCATCAAAGCCTGAATCAGCATACAGTAGAGAGATTGAGAATTGTTGTGGCTCAATGTCAGCAAAACCAAAGAGCTGATTTATTGACAAGAAGAGGAAACCTCCTGAAGGTCCACGAGGCAGTCTTCATCAGAGGATCAGAAATGAAGAGGGTCAGCAAACTTTGAATTCCTTGCCGTTAACATTTCCGAGGATCTATCCTGAGTGCAGCATGTAACTACCACTACAAAGAAGACACGACAATGTCTCTACTTTCTTGGAAGTTTACGAAGATTCAGCACATCATCTAATGTAAACCTCTGTAGAATGACAGTGGAGAACATCCAGACTGGTTGCATCACAGCTGGGTATGGAAATGCCTTTGCCCTCGAATGGAAAAAGCTACAAAAAGCAGTGCATCGCGGGTAAATCCCTTCCCATCATTGAGCACATCTACAAGGGGTGCTTTCGGAGGAAAGCAGTATCCATCAACAAGGACCCTCACCATTCAGGCCATGCTCTCTTCCCAGAGCTGCCATCAGGAAGGAGGTACAGCAGCCTCAGGTCACCACCAGTTACGGGAACCTCAACCATCATACTCTTGAACCAGAGGGGATAACTTCACTCACTGAACTGAGTCACAACCATGGACTCACTTTCAAGGACTATACAACTGATGGCCTTGATATTTATTGCTCATTTATTTATTATCATTATTTTGGATCTTTTTCTTTTTGTATTTGCATAGTTTATTGTCTTTTGCACATTGGTTGTTTGCCTGACTAAAAACTGTGCAGTTTTTCATTCTGTTTCTTTGTATTTACTGTGAATGCCCTCAAGAAAACAAATCTCAGGGTTGTATATGGTAACGTATTTGTACTTTGATAATAAATTTACTTTGAACTTTTAAATTATGTCAGAGATACTGGGGTCTTAAATTTTGGCAGGCTTGCAGCTGCAGTGGTGGACAAAAGTATAGGTCAGGTAAAAACCAGACTAAGTGTCAGGAACTTGAAGTTGGGTGGGAGCTTGAATCCAGAGTGCTTCAATGTTTCAGCTTGTTTTGAAATTGAGCAGCACAGAATTTGTCATATTACCGAGAGGAGTTTGACCTCTAAATGCCATTGCAGACTTGGTGCCACTGCCAACAGCTTGGTAGCGTGATGTTTTATTTGCTATCAAAATGAAGTCCGTACCCTATCCCTCACGAAAAGCAAAAACTAAGTGTTATTATATAGATCTCGTTTATCAGAACATTTTTACCATGTACACAAAGAATAGATCTCTCTAATGTATAAACAAAATAATTTTCTTGATAACTTTCCTCCAGACAGGCCATGTTGACACACAGGTTGGCCAACCAAACCAAAGCATATAATGAGTTGGGAGGAGATCAGGAGGTTTGAGAGTCAGAAACATCCTTGGAAGTGAAGGTAATCACAGATCCTGGGATTGGGTGGTATGTAGACAGGGAGTAGTCCAAAATTGTGATATGCAGTAATAAGTGGTGTATACAACCTAGATTATTAGGTATGAAAAAAGCACCCCTGCTTTGTCTATTACCACAAATAGTGCTTCAAAATCCAGCTCACTTGTGAATCTACAGCTTCTACCATTTATCTTCAATATTTTTGAGTGCTGAGAAATATCATCTTCTAGGTGATAAGAAAAATGGCCTGCAGTGGATGCATCATTAAATTAAAAGAGAAAATGTTGTAAAAGAGAAAAAGAATTAATGTTTTAAGCTGAAGGTCCTTTGTCAAAACTGGAAAAAAGAAAAAGGTTGGTTTTACGTTGCAGACAGAGTGGCAGAATGATGGACAGAGTAAAATAACAATCTCCAATGTGGCGAGGCTGGAGTTGGCATGGTGAAAAATCACTGAAGAATCCATTTGATCAACAGGGAGATGAAAGAAGATAGAGAGGAATGAACAAAGGGGTGTTTAAAAGCTGTAAAATACAGGTCAGAATTATAATAATGATCCAGCTGATTAGACAGTGTCAGAGATGGAAAAATGGTTAACGTTACAAATGAATATCCTACATCAGAACTGATCAGTTCTGCATGTTACCCAAAAATTCAACACAGGAAGATGGGACGCTGTTCCCCAAGCTAGCATTAAGCCTCTTAAGAACAGTGCTGCAGGTCACAGATACATATGTCAGACTGGGAGTGCAATGAAGAACTAAAGTGACAGGTAACTTGAAATTCAGATGGCACAAGAGACTGCAGATGCTGGAATCTGAAGCAACATGCTTCCGCTGGAGGAACTCAATGGGTCACACAGCATCTGTGGCAGGAAATAAAGCATTAACATTTTGGGTTGAAAACCTGCATTAAGATTGACAGTGGAGGAGGGAGACAGTTAGCATAAAGAGAAGGGGAGCGGGGGGGGAGTGATGAGACAGGAACCTGACCTGATCGCTGGCTGTAAGGTAAGGGACCTCAGTGAGGATAATCAGCACCTGCGTGCGTGCAACTCCAGAATTGTGTTTGCAGGTTGAATGCAGGTACTCTGTAAAGCAGTTACCCAATCTGCATTTAGTTTCCTAAATGCAGAGGAAAGCACCTTGTAACCAACCTGAACACCCTTAAGATTTCAATGGCTGACCTGCTTTATTAGTCATCTAAATGAAGCATTTATTTTAGTAACTTGTACATATACACCCCTTCGCTTTCTATCTCTAAAGATAATGTTCATTTATTCCATCTGTATTGAAATTGACTTTCATGTTCTACAAATGTATTAATATCTTCAATTATCAAAATATTCCTTTTACATTTGAGGCACTTCACTCCAATAAAACCAAGAGTGGGTGGTTTCACGGCAAGCCGAAATTATATTTGAAATGTTTTACATATATACCTCCCACTCACTCATCTGTTAATATGTCACCTATACTTAACCAGGATGCTAGCTGCCATAAAGCTAGCCTGCAGCCTTCTCTTATATCTGTTGCTAAGAAAGAAGATTCAGTCAAGTTACTGGACAGCAATAAATTCCAGGTTATTTATCATGGAGGGAATGTGTGACCAATGCCACTACAGACCACGAGGACATGTTGTTTCTTGGTTGAGATGGGTACTGCATGTGTGTAATTTCTTTCCATACGTTGGTCCACACTGAAAACATCTAAATCCTATTACCAGAGGAGACGTGATCAATGCGGTCGTCAGCATATTACAAAGAGAAGGTCAATGAAGTTGCTGGGGAACATAACCAGTGTAATGATGCATTATGCTGAAATTCTGAAGTTCTAGGTTATGATAACTGCTCTCCAAAGACTGTGATAGTAGCCATGTTTTGTACGAATCACGGAAATTTTTCCCAATGACAAGGTTCTGCAAATGTTCAATGCTACCCTTAAATAGAATGAGTGGGTGAAATATTGGCAAATAGGGTTTAATTTCCAAATGTATGAGGTCATGCACTTCAGAAAGTAGAATCAAAAGGGAAATATTATCTAACTGGAGAAATAAAGCAAAGTACAGAGAAATCTGGGTGACCTGGACTACAGTGCAGAGCTTGGCTGTCTTACTAAAGGAAAGGAATACCAGAATCAGGAGGCAGTCAAAAAAGATTTATCAGACTGATTCCTAGTATGAAGGGTTAATATATCATGAGTGGCCAAAGAAATTGATTCTGTATTCTTTAGTCTGGAAGAATGATGGGTAATCTTATTGAAAGATGTATTATCGCAAGAGAGGATGAGAAAGTCCACAATAGTGCAGCAGTTAGTGTGGCACTATTACAACTCGGGCCATTCCAGTGTTCCGAGTTCAATTCCAGCGCTGTATACAAGCAGTTTGTACGTTCTCCGCGTGACCACGTGGATTTCCTCTGGGTGCTCTGGTTTCCTCCTACAGTTCAAAGATAGTAGGTTGAGGAGTCATTGTAAACTGACCTGTGATTAGGCTGGTGTTAAGTAAGTGGGCAGCGCAGTTCATTGTGCTGGAAGGGCCTATCTTGTGCTGTATTTCTAAATGAACAGAATATAATATTTTCAAAAGTGGAAGAGTCTCAAAGAGGATAAAGGTGTAGTCATTTAAGACAGAGTGTATAAATTTCTTGCAGAACATGGTGAATTTCTGGAATTCTCTATGCTGAAACTATCTTCCATGTCCTAAGTTTTCAGAAGCCTGAAACCTGAGCCAATCCATTTTGGGAATGTTGTGTGATGTTCCTTAATCATGAAGCAGCTAAAGTACTCTTTCCTTGAGTGGAGGTCCTCAGTGAGACTGTAAATATAGGAATGGGCTGTAAACTGCAGCATGGGTATTTGTCAGAAATGTTTTGTTTTAAATACTCCGCACAACATCAAAAGTAGCCCAGATATTTAGCTTTGTGCTTGAGACTAAAGGGATAATGAACTGGTAAATATCACTTAATACAATCAAACTTCAAACAACATTTAATTCAAACTATTGCTTAATTAAGCTGTTTTTCTTTAATCATCAATCATCATATTCTGCCCAAACTACCAAATATCACCTTGGTTTCTCATTGTAAACAAAAGAAAATCAAGCTACTGAACTTAGATTCATTATACAAATACAAACTAGGTGAGTTTACCAGAACTGGCAAATAATTCCTGTAATGCCCAAGCTACTTTTGATAACAGAATCTGGTCGTGTGATTTCCTTGCATGCAGACTGAAGATACCAGGAACACCTAAAGTTACTTGAAGTTGGTAATGACAAACCATACAAAGGAGTAATCAAAATTATCACAGTATGTCATTCATATTTCAGCATGAAAAGGCAACCAGATTTTGATATGCTATAAATCTGTGATCGCACTTTAATACAGACATTTTTATAGACAGGGGACTTCAGAAGCAAAACTTTGATACTGTAACCCAAATATGCCTGCTATACCACTCCAAAGAATGGACCCCAACAGTCAAACCATACCCAAACCGTCTACAGAGTGGCTTCATTTGTGGTCTTCAGTCCTTCGCCTTCATAGCCCTCTGCTCTTCTGATGCTCGGTGGTGGGCTCATGCCTTACCCAGTTTTCTTCATGTGTTATACCCAGGTAGGATGCTTGGTCAGTAATGCACAAGGCATTACTAAACTTTAGCAGCAGGCTAATTAGCTTTCACACCGCAGCTGCTTACAGTGCTTTTGCAGGTCCCAACAAAACTCTAAACCATACATGTTGCTCATATTAGCACCTATGTGATGAAATCATTTCAGTTTCCAGCTGGCATTACTATTTTTCAACTTGTGTAAAGTATTAACTGTGTTCACAAGATTGTATGAAGCAAATGTCTAAGCAGCTGAACAATGAGGCTCATGCTGCTACTGCAATCACTCCCATTTCCCATTCTGTGATGCAAGTTTACTTACACGTGCAATTGAAATCACTTGTGTGAAATTAATACTCCATCTGTAAAAGGCATGGGCCTTAAACTCAGCACACAGTCTTAACTCAAGCATTAAGTGTGGTTCCAGAGTTAATTAAAGAGCTTTCTTTTCCCACTAGCGCCTCCTGGAGAGTATTAGGTGTTGCTCTTCCTTAAGACAGCTTCCTGTTTAGTTTTTTCATCAATCTATATAAATTTCCTACCTATCTGTGATCATACTCAGAGTCTACTCTGCCAAAGTCCTCCATTGCCAATTGGATCTCTCCCCTCCCTCATGGTCTTTCATGAAGCTGGCAGGCACAATCTTATTCAATGTGTGAAAACAGGAATTTTACTCCCAAATTGGTCAACGTTGTACTTAACGACTGTGAAACTCATTAACTGGTGTTATAACAAATCTTGCCATTTACCTTTATCTCTGCCCTCAAAATGTAGAAGAAAACAAATCAAACATTTACGACCACATGAATAAACTAATATTCTAATTGTAAATTTGTAAGGCTCTGTTGCCATCAGTCCAACTGAAGTAGGCACAGGGTCATTATATTCCATTTCTCAATTCTCCAACCTATATGTCATGTACTGTCTGTGTCAGCAGAAAAGCAAAATCAAATTACCCTTTATATCTCACACCTGTGTGCACAATCCAAATCCTTGTTAGTTCCAGGTTTGGGTTATCTGCACTGGCATCTTGATGCTGTTTTAGTGATTAGCAGGGAACCTTTGCCTGGAAATGAGGGAGGACAGGTACCCACTGATACAAGTCCATGAGGTGTGCGGCAGAAAAGTGCCAGTCAGTTTGAACACTGGCGCAAGTCCAAAAGCATTGAAAAGGCAGGCTTTGATGACTGTTTTGCTGGTCTCGTTAGAAAGTGAATTTGCTGTATGCTCTTGATACTATAATCCAAAAGAATCATGCAATGCCACCTTTAACCCATTATTATTTGCCACTACTAGAGAAATGACACTCCAAACCTCCCCAAAGCTGACATGCAGATCTAAAATCAAACTTAAACACAGACCTGAAAAGGGTGGGACTGTAACCTTATTCCATTCCCACGGTTGGTCATATTCCTCTGCAGGCCTGGCGTCATCTTGTGGCAATCTGCTTTCTCTTAGGTAACTATCAACACTCTCTGTGTCTGAAGCTCCATTCTCTTCAGGTTCATAGGGTGTGTCATACAACTGAATTCCTTTCTTCTGACTTTCTTGCTTGTGAATCTCTGGAAAAGAATCAAATCTTATGAGTGCCAGAAAGAAAAGTACCAAGAAAATAAAAATCTGTTGAAAGTCCTTGTATTTTAATGTAAGAGACTGTAAACAGACGTTGTCAAAAATCAAATTAAACTATAAAGTAGCTTCTAAACTTTTTTTCCTTAATGTTACTCCCAACTACCCATTTCAGTTAAAAACAGAATTTCACAATCCATGCCTCAGCTGAGAGTTGGCTCCTGGAATAAAAGATACATTTTCTAGCATTTAGCTGTGAAATGCTGCCCCTTTAATTTCGGAGGGTAGCATTGTTTAGGACAGCAGCTTTGTTAAGGATCTTGTAAAGTCAAAGAGTTCTAACAGGGTGGAAACAGATCCATTGGCACAACTTACCATCCAAGATGTCCATTTGAGCTGGTCTCATTAGCCTGTATTTGGCCCATTATTCTCTTTGTCTTTTCCATACATGTACCCTGTCCAGATGTATTACACATTACAGCTGTATGCCTCCAATCCAAGTAACATCCTCAATTAAAACTTCCTGCACCTTTATGACATCTTTTTTACAGCACAATACTCCAAGTGTGGTCTCACCAACGACTTGTGCAGCTGACATCTCAACTCCTGTACTTAACTGCTTAAGGTGTGTCCCTCCCCCATGCTTCTGTGAATGAGTCAATGAAGGCATGGAGCTCAGCCAAGAAATGTTATAATCATCTGCTGCTGCATATCAGCTACTGAGATTTGGTTTGAACGTGGTTTTGTCATGTAGTGACAGCAGACTGAGCACTTTCCCAATGGATCTGAGATAAGCCCCACTCCCACGAGGAGTTTGTTGGAGGTGCGATGCAAAAATATAGTAAAAAAAAACTAAGCAAATTGTTGAGACAATGAGAGAGCCTTGTTTGACTTTGGACTTCAGTGAATGGAGTTATACTATAGAAGCAGTGCAGTGTGTAGATGATGCTTGCCTTTGCACCTGCTCAGAGGTTGAGCCCCGAGCCATCATTGACTTGTGCACCAAAGCATCCAAGGGGGAGGATCTTTCACTTAACGTCCATGAGAACAAGATCCTCGACCAATCTATCCCACTGTACCACAATGCTGATTGAAAATAAACTAGGTCAGGGTAAGGTGGGCTTCAATTTGTCCAATGCGGCAATTGAAAAAGAAAACTGAAATACACAGTCACTTTTTCGAAGGTACACGGAAGTGATGTAAACTAATAATATCCCTGAAACTACACTGTGCTTCCACATGTTACTACACTCTACTTGGGGAAGAGACGGCGGTGCTAATCCCATCGTACAAAGTGTATAAACGAGTAACTAACTCCTCAGTTAATCTGATTCCTATGAAAACAAATATATAATGAAACTACTAACAAAAGAACACTCAGCTGTAAATGCTATTTATTCCCAGGGACAGGAGACCAAGTGGAATCAGTGTTCAAATGAATTGTATGTGTTACTGATAATGCTGCTGCGCAAGACATACCAGGTGCCTAGTTGGGAGGATGTGAGCCCTCGCCATTAACTGATACGTTTACAATGGAATGACCTCATCCTCCAATGGCTCAGTCTGGCACAAACCGACGCATCATGCAGCAGCCGCCTGTGAGGGATGCTGTTGGCGAGCTCCGGTGAACAGCATGACTGCTCACAGCTGAGATACGGAGCTCAGGGCTGCACCCTGTTCAGCACAGTAAGTATAGCCCTTTGGTGGAGACTGTCAGTACATGCTGCATGTGCGCATAGATACTGCTTGAATCCAACAGTTCCTCTCATCACTTATTGCTGATGTGAGGGAAGCTACTGACTGCGCCTCAAAACCCTCACTGCTTAACTGCCCCCTTTCTTTATAGGTCCCAGCAGTCCAGAGAATCGTGCACACAGCAGTTCACGTGCAGAGATTTCAATAGTGTATGGACCCTCAAGTGTTCATATGGCAGGACTAACTGTGTTACAATTAATCAGCTCTCTGCAGAGCAGTACCAACAGGGAATCAGAGTAGTGTATTTAACCTAACAGACAGACAACCTTTGGAGCATTATCAAAAAGAGTGGTATCAACTCACATGTGGAGGACCAAATGGTTGGTCAAAGTTTTATGGAATACCTTAAGCAGCAAAAAAGGGGGAGAACCAAAAGGTTAAATCCAGGGGCAGTCCAGGACTCGCATGCTAATCTGAAGAACTGTAGCACTGGCAAATAAGGTCAAAGTCAGAAGCTTCACCTTTAAAAAAAAGCATCCTTATCATGTTTATTCTTTGGCAGTTTATTTCCGCTCTCCTACATGCATTTGTGATGATTGCTTCATGAAGATAAGCTTTAAAAACTTTAATCTATTAATAAGACCAAGGTAAAATAATCAAAGGTTGTTTGTACAGGAGAACTATGAATCAATATCATTCTGTTGCAATAAAATAACAGTTTATAAATTTAAAGCACCACAAGCATCTTAAAAGTACAAGATTAATTTAGATTATACTTTGAGCCTGCAGATCTGTCAAATGTTCTTCAATCCATACTCTTCAATTTACAGACATACAGTAATTGTAAAATTGTTTTAAAGACGACAAAACAACAGCACAGTATGGGCCATTCAGCTCATGTTGTGTCAACTTACATGAATGCACTCCACAATTAATCTAACCCTTCCCTCTTACAGAGCCCATAACCCTCCATTTTACTTCCATCCATGTGCCCAAGAGACTCTTAAATAGACCTAATGTATTTACCTCTACCACCACTCATGGCAGTGCATTCCAGCTACCTACCACTCTCTGTAGAGAAAGCTCACCTCTAACATTTCCCCTAAACTTTCCTCCATTCAATTTAATTCAATAAAATTCCTTGGTATTGGCCACTGCTGTCCTGGGAAAAAGGTTCTGGCTGCTCACTCTATGTCCTAAACACTCAGTCAAATCACCTCTTACCTTCTGTTGCTCCAAAGAGAAAAGCACTAGCATGCTTGACCTTTCCTCACAACCCAGGAAGCATCCTGACATTAACCTTGTACTCCTCCAAGTTCAACTTTCCCAAAGTGTATAACTTAATAGCTCAGCATTTAATACCATGATTCCCACAATCCTGATTGAGAAGTTGCAGAACCTGGACCTCTGTACTTCCCTCTGTAATTGGATCCTTGACTTCCTAACCGGAAGACCACAATCTGTGTGGATTGATGATAACACGATCAACACTGGCGCACCTCAGAGGTGTGTGCTTAGCCCATTGCTCTACTCTCTGTATACACATGACTGTGTGGCTAGGCATAGCTCAATTACCATCTACAAATTTGTCGACAATACAACCGTTATTGGTAGAATCTCAGGTGGTGATCAGAGGGCATACGGGAGTGAGATATGCCAACTAGTGGAATGGTGCCGCAGCAACAACCTGGCACTCAACATCAGTAAGATGAAAGAGCTGATTGTGGACTTCAGGAAGGGTAAGACGAAGGAGCACATACCAATCCTCATAGAAGGATCAGAAGTGGAGGGAATGAGCAGTTTCAAGTTCCTGAGTGTCAAGATCTCTGAGGATCTAACCTGGTCCCAACATATTGATGTAGTTATAAAGAGGGTAAGACAGCGGCTATACTTTATTAGGAGTTTGAAGCGATTTGGCATGTCAACAAATACACTCAAAAACTTCTATAGTTGTACAGTGGAGAGCATTCTGACAGGCTGCATCACTGTCTGGTATGGAGAGGCTACTGCAAAGGACCGAAAGAAGCTGCAGAGGGACGTAAATTTTGTCGGCTCCATCTTGGGCACTAGCCTACAAAATACCCAGGACATCTTTAGGGAGCGGTGTCTCAGAAAGGCAGCATCCATTATTAAATGATCTCCAGCACCCGGAGCATACCCTTTTCTCACTACTACCATCAGGTAGGAGGTACAGAAGCCTGAAGGCACACATTCAGCAATTCAGGAACAGCTTCTTCCCCTCTGCCATCCGATTCCTAAATGAATTTTGAAGCTTTGGACACTACCTCACTTTTTTTCAAAATATACAGCATTTCTGTTTTTGCACATTTTAAAATAATCTATTCAATACACGTAATTGATTTACTTGTTTATTTATTACTTTTTATTTTATTATTATTATTTTTCTCTCTGCTAGATTATGTATTGCATTGAACTGCTGCTGCTAAGTTAACAAATTTCACGTCACATGCCGGTGATAATAAACCTGATTCTGATTTCACAATTTTCCAAATTGATCCATCTGCCACTTCTCTACCTAGCTTTGCTTTATGTCTTTACCCCATTGTAATCTATGATTATGACAACCTTCTACACAATTCACTACACCACCAACCATTGAGAAATCTGCAAAGTAACTAACCGACCTTTCAATTTCCTCTACCAAGTCATTTAGAAAAAGAGAAGGGGTCCTGTCCCAGACCAGATCCAGGTAGAACACCATTAATCACTGACCTCTAGGTAGAATAAGCTCTGTTGACTAGGACTCCATCTTCTGTGGACAAGCCAATTCCCAATCCATGCAGCCAAGTTTCCATGGATCCAGCCTCAATGACTTTATGGATGATCCTACCAGATGCAAGCTTGTCAAATAGCTTACTGAACTCCATATACACATCACCACTCTACCTTCATCAATTTGTTTTATCACCTTGAAATAACCTGACCTACCCCTCACAAAGTCATGCTGATTATCCCTAATCAGACGATGCTTCTCAAAAAGCTCATAAATAAGCAAGATTCACTTTTCTGTAATTATTATCCCTATACCTTTCTTCAACAAAGCAATAACATTTGCCATCCTCCAATCCTCTGGTACAACTGCAACGTCCAGGGAGAATGCAAAGGTCATCGTCCACTCCCTAGCAATCTCTTCCTTTGCTTCCCGCAGTAACATTGGGTATATATCATCCAGCCCCAGGGACTTATCTAACACAATGCTTTTCAAAATCTCCAATGCTGCCTTTTTCTTGACCTCAACATGCTCCAGAAAAGTGCTCTTTATCTTATTCATCTCAGAAGCACGCACATATACAGGTGGTTGTTTTTTTTTCTTTTTAAAGAATGCATTTTAGAATTGAAGTATTCTAGTTTTTTTTCCTTTACAGATTTCTAGCAATCACAATATTTTGATGTGGATATACTAGGCTAAAAATCTTAAAATAGCAAGGCACTAGTTAATAATTCAAGAGCTTGTATTTACAGCACTGAAAAATAAATACTTGAACGTTTGACAAAATCCTTCTCTAACTCACAACCTCCACTTCTCAGACAAACAGACTACTGTAAATGAGCAAAGTCACCTCCAAGTTCCCCTCATATCAAAGGCTATCCTGACTTGGACATATACTGTGTCACTGCGGAGCATGAGAAGTATCAGTAAACTGAGTACAAGAAAAAATCTGTACAAAAGGGAAGCAAGCAAAGAAAGAGAAGGTTGCCAGTGCTAGGCTGAAAACGGTCAAGGAGGGGAAGTAGCTTACAGAGAACATAGATCATTGAAATCTACAGCACGTTATGGGCCCTTTGGCCCACAATGTTGTGACAACCTTGTAACTCTAGAAACTGCCTAGCATTTCCTTACCACATAGTCTTCTATTTTTCTAAGCTCCACATACCTATCTAAGAGTCTCTAAAATGCCTGGAAAAGACCTTCTGGTGGCTGTATTCCCATGCACCTGCTGCTTTTGTGCTCTACAAGATGCTACAGTATAAGAAAATCCTATCTAACTGCAGTCCAGTCTGTAACTGCTGGTGGGAAGAATGCATATTTAGGATGACAGAATGCAAATCAAGTAGGCTGCTTTGTCCTGAAAGTTAGTTTTACAAATAATCTGAACCAATAACACAATCTTTTCCAGAAAGATCAGAGTTCTTATGTTGCCTATGTAATATTCTACCCTCAACCAACACACACAAAAACAGATTTGACTTGAAATGTATGCAGTCTCAGTGCATTTTTTAAATCAGCAGGCACACTCACAACTAAAAGTGCTGACTCAAATCTCCGAAGTGGCAAGATTCAAAATGGAAATAATTACAACTGCTTTTCAATCCAAAGATAAATATCATTTAGATTTCTATCAACAAAAAAGCATGACAAATTGTCTAAATGATTATGCGTATCAACTGGAAAACAAAATCAAAGTACTAACACAAAATAAAGATTCTGTAATACTTACACAGGCCACAGATGGCCCATCATTTGGTTTCATAATTTGGATCCCTTTCTCCATCATCATTCTTGCCTTAGACCTTGGATGGTGATGGAGAAAAAGACATTGAACAGTCACTTCACACGATTACCAACAAATGTGAGTGTCAGATCCCCTCTCCAACCATTGTATCATAGCAGAAGCACACAGAAGCCTTTGTATTCTAATCCTCTGGACATACAATTATTTTTCATGACTTGCACCAGTCCTCCTAGACCAACAAATCTCACCATCCCTTTGCTGCCCTTCACAATTTATAAAATATATAATAATTTTTAGGGCAAAGTTCAAAGTAAATTTATTGTCTAAGTACATATATGCCATCATCTATAAAGAGATTCATTTTCCTGTGAGCATACTCAATAAATCCAATAACCGTAATAAAACCAATGAAATACCACACCAACAGGGTGACAACCAGTGTGCAAACCGTAAATACAAAAGAAAGATAATAAGGATTCAACATTCCAAGCAAGCTTATGCAATTCTGATAAGTACACACCACTAGACATAAATGAAAGCACAACCCAGAAAAATGAAGTTATCACTACAGAAGAAAAAGTTAACCAACGGAAGAGCATGACCCTCCATGGAAGACACCCCCCACAATATGAGCTGACAAGATGTTGACAAGGAAGTCTGCTTCAGAGTTGGAAACCTCTTCTCAGAAACAGGGAGATTCCTTGTGGCAATACAGGATCAGGTGGTTAATACAAAAAAACCCCCAAAAATACATAATAAAAGACCAACAAATTCAGATGATAAATGCAGAAAATGCCAAGAGAAACCAAAAACAATCCAACGCATTACAGGAGCCTGCAGCAGTTTAACTCAATCTGATCACTTAAACAGGCACAATCAAGTGGCAAACATCAATCACCAAAATCTGGTTTTAATATAGAAATTCATTCAGCCAATAACAAGGCAGATCAATAATTTGCCTTTAACTTCACTGGTTTTAACTTTGACCAGTGTTTTAGAAGGGACTTCATCCAGTTCTCTTCTAAATTCACTGACATTTCTGTCTACTGTTTCAGTCATCCATTAGAAAATTTCAAATCAGGTTCATCAGGCGAGCGCAATTCTTTGTAAATCCATTCCAACTCTTCTTGATCATTTACGAATTTTGAAAGTATTCAAACATTCCATACTGACAGAGCCTGATAATTTCCCAATACAGGATTTAAGCTACATTGGGTACAATTCTGGGTTTCCATCTCCTGCCACCTAAAAGATTCTTTTCAATTTCAAATTTTAAGCCTTTAGCATCATATATTTTAAATATTGGCTGAACATATCAATGCATCCAAGATCCAGAGAAAAAATCTGATCCATCCAGTTTATGCTGGTTCTCACAATATTCCCAATAAATTCCATTCCAATACTTTTACTTTCCTGTAATCTATTGTCTATTAGCTCCTCTTAAATGTTTCTGCCACCCAATTATGTTAATAGTCAGCAATGAATTAACCAACCAATCAATATGAACTACAAGCAGAGACTGAAGATTCAGGTGAAGATTGTGCAAATAAGCAGAGAATTTCATCTGCACTGCTTTCAATGCATTGTAACTCTACCTATTCCCTTATTCCTGAGTTGTTCAAAACAGTCACTGCTGGAATTCATAGATAACCTCATCACCACAGCTATGTGAGAGAGGGAGGGGGGAAGAATTAGTAAAGAAACTTCCTTCTTCCTCATGCCACTGATTGCAGGAAAAAAATTTCTAAGAGAAAGGGACCCCTCTACCATCTCTAGTGGGATCAGCCTCAGTACCACTAGGTCAGAAGATGCAGGTCAGAAGCCATTAAGAATTCCTACTTCTTATATGATATGAAGTCTAAAGTGAGAGCTTGGCTGCAATCCCTTTCAAGAATGGAGTGTCCAATAAAATTTTTAATAAGTTTGCTCAAATAGATGACACGATTAAAAAATTACATTCTCCAGAAAGCTGTAGGTTTCTTCACATATATTGCATTGCACAATCAACAGCACAGAATTGTGCAATCAGGTTCCATTAAAATAATTCCAGCATTTCAACAGATGCATTTGGTGACTATCAATGCATGGGAAGCATATTTTACTGAACCTCGTTTTAAGGAACTGCTACCAAAAAAACTAAGCATTCTTTAAACTGTTAAGATTGTTTTTGTTTCCTTATCATCCTTGCCCTAACCAACATAAGGGTCATTCTCCAGTGATGACTATTAGCTTTGTTTGCTGCAGAATATTGTGTAATACCCCAGTGATTTTTCAAAACCCTGACTAAAAAGCCACCAAACTTGTTTAAGCATTTAAATAGCAGTGGCAAGGCTTCAATGGCATTTTCATCTCAAATCAATATAGTATAAATATGCTTAACCAAAGAATCTTTCCCATTATTTCCTACTGCCACCACTTAAAAGATGTATAGCAATCTGATAGTCAAATTATAGCCTGTTGCATGCTGGAAAACCAGCAGAACTGAAACTGTCACATGTAGAATGGATTCAAACCCACAAGTAGAAGCTTATTATATTAAGAATACTTCTGGAAATACAGAGCATTACCAACAGCAGCTGTGGAAAGATAAAACAGTCAACCCAATCAGGCTAATGGAAATAATTTTGATGAAAAATACTAGGATGCTCACGTTGTTTTTCTCCCAAGTGTTGCCTGTCCAGATTACCTAAAGCATTTGTTTTGATTCAGAACTCCATCAATTGGAGTTTCTTTTTGCATTGGGATGGATATCAATGGCATTCAAAATAATACAACATATCAACAATTTAAAAGCAAATAAAGCTATATAAAAAAACGACTAGGCATAGTCCACAGTTCAACCGTTAGCAATATTAGTAACTTTTAATTGTCACAATTCCTCATTCGGCTCATCCTACTAGAGATATTCCCTTGCTCTCATCTACCCTTCCTCTACCTTTTCTATTACTTATAACCAACTTGTTTTTCTTTATCCCAGTTTCGTAGTAATTTTGGATCCGTATCTCATGCCAAGAGGCTTTCTGATTTGATCATTTTGAGCATTTTCTATTTTTAACATCAGATTTCCAGCACGTGCACCAACAGCGCTCTCCCTCCTGACACTGAGGACATTGACAGTAGTTTCAGGTGGTCTTAGCATTCTTGAATATTACATGGAACATGGTCCTTTAAAGGTTATTAAGCCTGGGGGTGGGGGGGAAGGGGGCAGAAGGGATAAGCTCCCATCAATGCTCCCGATGGCATGTGTCTCAAGTAGTCTTTGACAACGAAGTTCTGTTTTGGGCCTTCATGTGTGGCTTGGCTACTAAGCCCAGCAGAACTGTTTCTACTGAAAGGAGAAGGGGCAAAGGCAGGTTACTGGTGCCTTAAAACCAGTTGCTTTTGGTAGGCAGGGCTCATCAGCCGTGGTTGACAGCCAGTGTAGGAGAAGGAAAACTCCACTGCCTTGCAGCTATTCCTACTTACTCAGAGCGAAGGCTTCGAGAGTAACCTGAGGTAAAATCCGGAGCTGAATCCCTAAGGCAGCCCAATATTTAGTTTAACACTGATTAGCAACTCCTGTGAAGCTGCTGGTGCCAAAATGTATCAGTTTATGTATCACGTGGACAGCTGGGGTGAATTCTGCAAAGGTAGAGTCTTCTGGAGACTGGTCATTCACTTGCTACTTTGGGATGACAGGGGTTGCCCGTGTTTCAACCTTGCCTCTTAAAATTCATAGCAAAAGAGATTAACCAGGCTGCCTCCTGGATTAGAGAACATGCTTTATGAGGAAGGGTTGACAATCTAGGGCGTTTCTCTTTCGAGCGAAGGAGAATGAGAGGTGGCTTAATAAAAGTGTACAAGATAAGAGGAATATAAAGAGCAGACATCCAGTACCTTTTATTTTTACCTCCCAGGGCAGCAAATAGCTAATATGAGAGGGCATTATTTTACTGTGTTTGGTGGAAAGTATTGGGGGGGGGGGTTTGGATGTCAGAGTTTGGTACTTTTGGAGGGGTAGGGCCATGTAACACACTGTCAGGGGTAGTGGTAAAGGCATACATTAGGGACATTACGGACTCATAGATAGGCACATGGATGAAAGAAGAATGGAGTGGCTTTGTGGGAGGAAAGGGTTAGATTGATTTTGGAGTAGTTTGAAAGGTCAGCACAACAACATGAGCTGAAGGGCCTGTACTATACAGTTCCATTTTCTACATTTTAAAGATTAGCTTTATTTGTCACATGTCTATCAAACATACAGTGAAATGGGTTATTATTTGTTAACAAACACAGTACGATGTGCTGGGAGCAATACCTAAGGGTCGCCATGACCCGGGCAGCAACACAGCATACCCACACTTACTCCCTGTACGCTAGTGGTCGCCAACCCGTCGATCGCGATTGAGCGGTCGATCCCAGTAGATCCCCAAAAAATCAAAAATAAATACACAAATACTGTTGTAATGTGAGCATTATAAGAATAAGTAATACTGATTAGGATAATCTTAATATAGCAATACTTTCACTACTGAAAGCTGTTGCGGGGTTTTAGTTCCATTCTTTCTGCCCAGTGCACATGTCTGTAGCTCCCCCGCCATGCACCGCGTTTTCAGCATAGCCTCTGCTGCATCGAAGTGACCAGTTAGATTAGATAAGAGTACAGACTGTCACAAACATCAATATACGGCACTCGCTCATGATATTCTGATAGCATGGTGGAGGCTCCATGAAAGAAGGCGAAAACGTACAAATTCCATCCAGAATGGGAGGAGGAATTTCTATTTACCTTGGTGAAAGACAAGTGTGTATGTATGTTGTGCCACCAAACACACGCACTGACTAAAAGAGGGAATCTGGAGCGGCACCACAATATCAACCACCAGAAATTTAAAGACACCTACCCACCAAAGAGCGCAATCTGTGCCTGGAAAGCTGAGGAGCTGAAATCTGGGTTGAAATCCCAGCAATCGTTTTTCACAAAACATGCTGCTCAAAATAAGGCTGCTATTGAAGCATTATTTCGTGTAAGTCACCTTTTGGCTAAACACAAGAAGTCTTTTACAGATGGCGATTTATTCAAGGAAGCAATGGCCATCACCGCAGAGACTGTTTTTAATGACTTTAAAAACAAAAACGGCATCACAACCGCAATACATAATATACCGCTTGGCCCTGCAACAGTGCCAAGGAAGGTAGAGTCACTGTCAGAGTTCATGGATTGACTTGTCACTGTGAATATTTTTTTCTACGGTTCCATGAATCCCTGGGTGTAATGCAAACAGCTCAGCTAGTTGTATTCGTCAGAATGGCTTTCCAGGATTTTACAACAAAGGAGGACTTCCTCACTCTTTTGCAATTAAAGGAGAGAACGAGAGGTGAGGATATTTGCAATGAGTTTTAAAAATATGACCGTGAAAATGACATCTCCATTCATAAACTGATGGCAATTACAACTGATGGGGCCCCGGCAATGCGCGGTGTGCATGTTGGTTTTATAGCAGTAAAAGTCAATGCCTACTTCGGGTCAACTTTTCTATGTGAAATTGCACTTTCACAAATGAAAATTATTAAATCTAAGTACAGGAGCTGTCTTACTGACAGACACCTCACAGACCGTCTCAGACTGGCTGTCTGTAGTTATGAGCCAAATTTCAGGGAACTAGCAGAAATTATTCAGCCCCAGTCATCACACTGAGTGCCACGATCAATTTTTATTCATTTATTTTTCATGTTGAAATAAAATTAAATAATGAAACTTATAATTAAAGGTGTGAAGTATTGTAATATTCTTAAAGAAAGACAGCTATGGCCTGTTTGACATGCTAGTTACAGTGTTTTCTTATTTGAATTAATTTGAAAGCTTGACAAACGTATATTGTGTAATTCAAATACGATTAGCCCAAATAAAAGGCCTCAAATTGGAAGTACAATCTGAGCTGGCTTTTCTCTAAATGATTTAGTAGGTAGATCTTGCCTTTTCCTAAGGTCGAGGTAGGGGATCTTGGGCTTGAAAAGGTTGGTGACCACTACTGTATGCATTTGGAGTGTGGGAGGATCCTGAGGAAACCCCAAGCAGTCACGTGGAAAATGTAGAAACCCCTTGCAGAGGATAACCTCGGGAACTGAGATACCAATCGCTGGTGCTGACACTAACCACTGTGCTATCACAGTCATGTGACAGCTCTGCCATCATTAACTTGCTACTTGTCCACTGCCATTCAGCTACATGGAGCAACACTGGAGCATCTTAAACTGATCAACTGGGTGTGGAATCACTTAGCAGTGAATAATTTCAGATAAATAATCTACTCAATCTTTTATTTCCTGTCTTTTAGCATCTACAATACTTTTCATTGTTTCAAATAAAAGCACGGCTTTACTACATAACACCTCATCAATTGCTTTTTTTGTTAAAAGAAATCCCATTACTACTTTTGTTTCCTATTGTAGAATCTTTCCTTTCTGGTTATTCTCCCACAAGATCTGCTTTACTGCATTTTTTCCTTTAGCTCTCTCCTCTTTATCCCCCTCTTCATGTAACTTGGAACTTGCCTTGACTCCCTCAACCACTAACTATTCCAACTCTGCTGCAACTCATTTAGCCGAAAAGTTAACTTTGGTTTACTCTCTCTATATGATATGCAGACTGGTGAGTATTCCCACAACAATCTATCTAAAATGTCCACTGTCCCAAGTATTTGCTTTTCTATTATTGTACCTCTACATCTGCTGTTATCTATGCAATTGTTTTGCCTCATGTTCTGGCTTTGGGCGCTGACATGTTTGTCCAACGACTTCACTGCTGCTAATGACATGCATCAGTAATATCAACTTGAAAGTCGTGGCCTTGAGGCAAAGCCCAATCATGGGTAAATACAAAAGTTACCTTCCTCTATTTGAAACAAATTGAAGCTGGCAATAATCTTTCACTATTGACTTGAAATTCCCTCATTATCAAACTTGCACTAAATTTAAATCATAATGCCACTAACTAATTAGGTATTTTGTTTTATATGAGCAGTTTGTAGTTAGTGCTTCAATTCTTCATATCAAAACAATTGCAGTTCCAAATTTACTGCGGCTAAAAATAAGTGCTTTGCTAGTAGAAACATCAATGAACAGCCCTTTCTGGTTCTCCACTGATCTGTAAACAAAGCAAACTGACTGTGAGCTAATATCAGGTTCCTAGTGATCTGTGACTGCACTTTGCTTCAGGTAATTTGCAATGACATGTATTACAGATTGCATTTACCCATGTATTTAAACAGTGGTTATTCCAGCTGTGATGAAATCTAACAATTCTGAGGGTTTATCTTGAGAATATTTAATGCAGTACTTAAACCAGAAACCTACAGAGAAACCTCAATAAATAGGAGGCTAAGTGCTCCCTGCTGCATTATACAAGTGATATAATGGTAGCTGAAAGAAGCTTGCCAAGTCCAGTGTAATGATGAAATACAACTCTTGCTAAACATGAAGTATTAAACATGTTTCTTTCTATCCTAATTTCCTTCAAATTTCTCGGCAAGAGACAGAAAATAGAAATTCTAAGTTACACCTGGATTAGAATGTAGGCTAATCAATAAACACAGTGGCCTAGCAGTCAGCGCAACTCTAGTCGCCCAGGTTCAATTTCACCGACTTCTGTATGGAAATGCTCACCCCGTGACCACGCGAGTTTCCTCCCATGTTCTAAAGATGTAAGGCTGAGCATGCTATGCTGTCACCGAAAGCATGGCCACACTTGTGGGCTGCCCCCAGTACACCCTCCAATTATGTTTGTCGTTGATGCAAATGACACATCACTGTATGCTTTGATGTACATGTGACAAATAAAGCTAGTCTCATCTATAACAGAAAAAACATCAAACAGATTTTAATATTTCTTTGGATTTAAATAAATTATCTTTCACATTTACCAGTTTAATCACCATGCTGTATGCACAACAAATGGCAAAAAAAGTCTGGTCTTTTTACTTTAGTAGATTTTAGAGAAGCTTCAAAAAATACCTATATCAAAGTCTTTGTCAATCAATATCAATACCCCTTGGCTCAAGTGCAGAGAATATACACCAAGCTTAGAGGTACAACAGGGTGAGCGATGTTTCTATTTTCTGACTGACACCGATCAGTTCTGGCACTGTTGCATTTACATTGATCAAAAACCCTATTAAAGACAGACAGGTTGTGAAGTTCACTTTCAATATCAATTAGGTTTAACTAATTAAAAGCCAGAACAAATAAAGCAGTAGCTATACTTCATTGGAGTCGGAAGAGATTCGGTATGTCAACAAATACACTCAAAAAGTTCTATAAATATCCCGTGGAGAGCATTCTGACAGACTGAATCACTGTCTGGTATGAGGGGGGAGAGATAATGCACAGGACCTAAAGCAGCTGCAGAGAGTTGTAAATTTAGTCAGCTACATCTTGGGTACCAGCCTACAAAATACTTAGGACATCTTCAAGGAGTGGTGTCTCAGAAAGGAAGCGTCCATTATTAAGGACCTCCAGCACCCAGGGCATGTCCTTTTCTCACTGTTACCATCAGGTAGGAGGTACAGAAGCCTGAAGTCACACACTCAGCGATTCAGAAACAGCTTCTTCCCCTCTGCCATCTAATTCCTAAATGGACATTGAGCCCTTGGACACTACCTCACTTTTTTAATATATAGTATTTCTGTTTTTTGCATGATTTTTAATCTACTCAATATATGTCCACTGTAATTGATTTATTATTTTATTTTGTTTTTTTTCTTCTATATTATGTATTGCATTGAACTGCTGCTGCTAAGTTAACAAATTTCACGACACATGCCAGTGATAATAAACTTGATTCTGAATGATACACAACTCGAGGCTGCAAACAATGAAAGATCAAATCCACCTAAAAGAAAACAAAGGCTATCAAGTCTGAACTCAACAATATTTTTGAAATATCGTAAAGCTATGTTCAATATTGGAAAGGAGAGATTTTTTAATTTACTGATTCAGTGCAGAGTAGGCCCCTGGAGCCACGCTGCCACAGTAACCCCACAACCCCAATTAACTGTGATCTCATCACAGGACAACTTAACCTACCCAGCAAGTCTTTGAACCGTGGGAGGAAACCAGAGCACCGGGGGAAAACCCACGCATTCCATGAGGAGGACATACAAAGACTCCTTAAGGCCGATTTATACTTCTGCGTCAAATCTATGCCGTAGGGACGGCGTAGCCGCATACCCTACGCCGTAGTCTGACGCGCACCTCCCCAAAAATGTAACTATGCTTCCGTCGTGGCAACGCAGACCGCAACAACTGTGATTGGTCTGCTTGGTAGCATCGCATTTCCTCCTATGCTGCAATAGCTTCCCATTGGTCGACTGAAGGGCAGGGAAGGAACTCTGGGGCTGCAAGGCTTTCCATAAAGCTTTACAGACCTCCGAAATTATGGAGGACCCTGTGCTTGATGCCAGTTTGTAGCTAGCTGCTACAGCCTGTCGACTTCCACCTGAAGCTAAAACTCGAATGGTGATTGCCAGCCTCTGAGTATACTGTGCGTACACTGATACAAAATAAATGGTTAAAGGCGATGAAGCAAATCGTCAAATCTACCTGCCAACATCCGAAAATATGTGAAATGCATTTCCTCGTCCATGTCTCTCAGTAGCCAGACAAGCACAGAAAATTCACCCTCCTTCAGTTTCAGTCGCCATTGTTTGAAGTTTGAAATCCTTTGTGTTGAGTTTCAGCACGAAGGAACTCAACACTGTGGCATAGAAATCCCACTGCTAACTAGCGTTTTGGTGGTGAAATGCAGAGCAACGTAGACACACCAACGCACAAGTATAAATGCTCACAACTGATTAGGCCACTTGCGTAGGCGACTACGCAGAAGTATAAATCAGCCTTTATAGAACGGCGCCAGAACTGAACTCCAAACTCTGGAGCACCCAAGCTGTAACAGTGCCTCGCTAAATGCTACGCTACCGTAGCACCTAATCAAGCAGGTCATGCACAAACACCTATGAAAGCTAGTGTACGAGTAGAAACTGTATAGTGCCTAGAAAAAGTATTTAGCCCCCACAACTACTTTCACATTTTACAAATTTTCAATATTTAAAATAGTCATAGTCATACTTTATTGATCCCGGGGGAAATTGGTTTTCGTTACAGTTGCACCATAAATAACAAATAGTAATAGAACCATAAATAGTTAAATAGTAAAGTGTAAATTATGCCAGTAAATTATGAAATAAGTCCAGGACTTAAATATATTTAAATTGGATGTTTTGAGCTAATCCAAAAAACATAACAAATCAAAAGAAAAAAATCCAAATCTCACCAATTTACTAAAAATTAAAACCAAAAATTGAGAGGCTAAAAAATTAGTTGTTCCCTTTGTAATTACTACTCTAACTGTCCTCAGTTACAATGCTGTGTATTACACCTTACTGACTCACAATTTGCTGATGTTGAAAGTTGGAGGATCACCTGTTTTCAATGAATTTGTAAGAATGAATGCCCACTCTCTTTGTAAGGTCCAATGGTATGGTAGATTTTCACCAAGACAAACCAAAATGAAAACAAAAGAGCATTCAAGGCAAGACAGGAAAATAATTGAGAAGCATAAATCTGGGGAAGGATACAAAACCATCTTAAATGCACTGAACATACCATGGAGCTCCATTGTGAAAAAGTGGAAAAAATATGAAACCACAGCCACACTGCCTAGGTCAGGCTGCCCCTCTAAACTAAGTCACTGGAGAAGAATGGCCACTGATGTCAACAGTCACTCTTGAATGAGCTGCAGAAGTGAGCGGCTGCAAATGGAAATGAAGTTCATGGCTCAACAAACTCTAAGGCCTTGCATAAAAAGGGAATTTATGGAAGAGAGCACTTAGCAGTTACTGCAAAGATACAGAAGAAGGTATTGTAGTTGGATGAGACTAAAGTGGAACTTTTTGACTTCAATACTAAGCATAAAACTACTACTGCACATCAGCCAGGTAACACCATCCCTTACTGTAAAGTATGGTGGAAGTAGCATCATGGTATGAACATAAGCAATAGAAGCAGGAGTAGCCCATCTGGTCCATTGAGTCTGCTCCACATGGGGATACATTTCATCAGCAGAGACTGGAAATCTGCTCAGGATTGATGAAAAGATGAATGCTGCTAGGTACAGAGATCCGGGATAAAAACCTGCTAGTTTCTACCAGAAAGCATAAAATGAGGAGGAAGGTTCATCTTTCAGCAGGACGATGACCCAAAACCCACTCCAGAGCAACCATAGAGTAGCTTCAGATGAAGAAAATTGATACCCTTAAGTGGGCCAGTCAGAGTCCAGACCTTAACCCGATCAAACATCTTTGGCAAGACCTCAAGATTGTTGTCTACTGCTGCTGCCCAACTAACCTGGCACAGCTTGAGGAATTTTGAAAGGAGAAATGGGCAAATCTTGCTCCATCATGTTGTACTAAGCTAACAGAGACTTATCCAGAAAGCCTACTAACTGTAATAGCTGAGAGGTAGTTCACCTGAGCAAAGGAGGATTAATATTTCTGAACTGCTGATATTTTAGTTTTGAATTCTTAGTTTTTCATGTGTTCCAATTTTCCCTTTTTCTGAGCTCCACTGTGGAAAATAGGGGTATGTGATTCACAAATAAAAATTCTCAGTTAAATTGAATAACATCCTTGGTTGTAATACCTTTTATTTGAGCAAAGGGTTGGGGGGGGTGCTGAATACTTGCACAAGGCACTATAGATCTAAATGCTTCTCAGTTGTTAGATATTATCTGATGGGTGTTCAGAAAATAAAATGAGACAAATCGTATAAATTTCTAGTTACATTGCATCTGGAGTAGTGCTTTCAATCTTTTATTCTGCATTACACGAATGCTGTATTAGTCAAGGAGTTACAATATACATTATCAGAGCAATTTAGGGCAGCAAGCTCAGTTATGAAAAGAAAATCCATAAACCATGCTAGCATTCATTCCATCAGTGAAGGCAATTAAGGAATGATATTTGAGTTAAATTATTAAACTGAAACATTTTTGGGAATGGGATAAAATCTCAAATTACATTTAAGCTGTCGAAAGATCATGTCATAAAGACAAATGTGTTAAAGGTGGAAACGTAATCTCTTTCCCAAAATTCCAATGGAATTAGGTCAATTAAAATTTTCAAAACTGATGTTGATAATGTGTTGAAGGGACATCCTGAGGCCAGAAATACAGGAATGTAGATACTTGAGGGGGATACAAGGCCACAGAATGTTAGAAATGAGATGAATGAGGGCATGGGGAATTTTCAATGATGATTTTAAAATCGAGCTGTCATCTAACCCGAAATGAACACTGGTCAGCAAGCACAGGGTGACGGGCAACAGATGTGGAGAGTCAAGATGTGTGTTGCAGCATTCTCAATAATTTCAAGTTTCTGAGAGTTGAAGGCGGCCTGTCAGAATTACGTGGGAGAGTGGAAGGTAGGAGGCTAAAAGAGATTTATGAGGGTTTTGAAAACTCATGAGCAAAAGGCAAAGATGGAGTCCGTTGTACATTGTAGCTGGAATGGGAAAGCCCAATAACAGCATAGATGAAGCCTGAAATTCAAACCTGATATGAAGTTTTTAAGATTTCTCATTTAAGTTTGGACAGCTGCCTGAAAGGATATAATCAATGGTTAGGAGATTGAGTTTGTGATGGGGATATGCGTTGATGACTTCAGCCTTGGGGAGATTATTTGGTCATCCAGGGTTGCATTCTGGACAAACACCTGAAAAACTTAGCATAGAGAGGAAACTTGGCATAGCAGCAAGGTAAAACAGTGTTGATGCAAATGCTACATTGTCTGATGGAAAGAGTGTCATGGTCATTACAGAAGTTTGATAACACAAATCTCCAATAACATTTGCATTCAAAATTAAAATGTAGCAAAATGCACCATAAAAAGAGGGAAAAAAAAGTTCCTGACCTATCAGCTCATCCCTGTTTTAAGAGTGCTCTTTGCTTGACACCTTTACCTGGATGCCAAACATGAAAGCTTCATAAACAGTGATAATTAGGCTGTGCCCCAGTGCAGCCAGTATCTGTTCGTTTTAGCATTCCCAATGCATGAAATGTAATCCCTACGATGAATGGTCCATCATAAAATGTAATAAAAGGCAGCAAAATCAGCATCAACATTACACAAAGTCCATCAAATAATTAATATTTACAAATACAAACGGTGAATACAATCTAAACATAGTCATCTCCTCTTCCTTCGTATGGTGACTATTATCTACAAGAAGTAATCAAAACTCTCAATGTATTTTCCCTCTTCTGTTCTGCTCTGGCTTTCTTCTCTTTCAATAGGCAGGATTTCAATTTCTTTTCTGATGTGGTCATCTGCTATGGTATGTCCCACAGCAAACTAAAAGCACAAATCCCTCAAGTTTCCTTACAGATCAGGTACATTAAGCTTGTTAAGGATTTTTTGGCACTGGGAAACAGTGACCCAGATATTTCACTGCAGGGAACAACACTTAAATGCACTATACAATTCCACTTTATCTGAAGACAAGTGCCACCACATTCTCCAAACACTGTGCACATAATAGGTTCTAGGAAGCACTACACTCAACTTCTGTCCTCCTTAATATTTGAATGTGCAGGCACTTCTTCACATCTTAAGCCCATGGCCATTAATTCTAGATACCTCCATTAGACGGAAAACTTCTTATCCATACTACAACTTTTTTTTTTAAAAAAAGTACATTTATCAAGCTATTTCTCAGCTTCTATCTCTCCATGCCCTCTCACAACCTTCCCCTTGTATCCACAATTCTTCTCTGATCTCAGTCTCCTCCTTACTGGCCCCACACAATTCTTTTCCAAAATATTGATTCTCACCAATCACTCCAGCCTCTAATCTTGCCTTCTTCCCAAAAACCTACCTTTCCCCAGTCTAATCTTCATCCCTGAACTCCAACCAAACTTTCAACGGAGTTAGCCAAATTTAAAAGCTAATTGCATAGAAATCTCATTGCAAATCAGAAATGTCCATGTGTAGATCTGGTCTTGACTTATCAAAACTAATCCTTTGCCCACTTGCTAAGCTCCAGCTAAAATAACTCAAAAATAACAAATATAGCACAAGAAGAGGTTTTATTACAATATGCTAACACATGACATGGAAAATACATGGACTCGTTAAAATGGTTGATACAAGAGATGTGCAGTTCAATAAAACTATGTTTTGCAGCTAAAAGAGGATACAAGATGCTCAAGCGGAAGCCTTCATCAAAATTATTGGCATAATAGAAATTTGATTTTAGATGCCCCGACACAACAAATTATAGAACACCATTTCAGACTGGTTCAAGCAGATAATCTGATTCTAAATCATAATCTTACTGGATATGGGAAATGTTTTGAGGGGTAAGAGAAATCTACTCACCTTTAACAAATTGGAGTCAAGATACATTATTTCATTAGAGTATCACAAAGATTATTCTGCTCCACTTATTTGATACAATCAGAATAGAACTCAGAAACATTAAGTTCTGAGAACCAAAAACTTCTAGTTTATAAGTACAAACTGCCATTGTAGGGAAAGAAAGGAGGAGCAACAAACAATCTGCCTATTTCTTTGGCAAGGACTCCCCACCGCGCACTGATGACCCCTTCTCCCATCTTAACCCTCTTCCCCTTCCTGGACACCCCGCCCTGGACCTTTTCATTGCCAACTGATGACGGGACATTAATCATCTAGACTTCACTACACCTCTCTCCTATTCCAACCTCACTCCTTCCGAACGCTCTGCTCTCCACTCCCTCCACACTAACCCTAACCTCACCATCAAATCCACATATAAGGGAGGTGTAGTAGTCTGTCAAACAGACCTCTACCTTGTTGAGGCCCAGCGACAACTCTCAGACACCTCTACTTGCTTATCACACGAACAGGACCCCACTAAGAAACACCAGGCCATTGTCTCCCACACCATCACAAACCTCATTGACTCTGGGGATCTCCCATCCACCGCCACCAACCTCATAGTTCCCTCACCCGCACCTCCCGTTTCCATCTCCTACCCAAAATCCACAAACCTGCTTGTCCAGGTAGATCCATTATTTCAGCTTGTTCCTGCCCCACTGAACTCAGATCTGCATACCTTGACTCTGTTTTATCACCCTGGTTCAATCCCTTCCCACCCACATCTGTGACACTTCACACACCCTTCGTCTTTAAGGATTTCAGGTTCCCTGGCCCCCATCATCTTATTTTTACTATGGATGTCCAGTCCCCATACACCTCCATCCCCCACCAGGAAGACCTCAAAGCCCTCTGTTTCTTTCTGGACACCAGACCCAACCAATTCCCCTCCACCACCACTCTTCTCCACCTAGCAGAACTTGTCCTCACTCTAATTACTCCTTTGGGTCCACCCAGTTCCTTCAAAAAAAGATGTAGCCATGGGCACTCACATGAGTCCCAGTTATGCCTGCCTGTTTGTTGGCTACGTGGAGCAGTCTATGTTGCAAGCTTACACTGGTGACCATCCCACACTCTTCCTACGCTACATCGATGACTACATTGGTGCTGCTTCCTTCACCTATGGTGAACTCATCGATTTCATCTACTTTGCCTCAAGCTTCCACCCGGCCCTCAAATTCACCCAGTCCATTTCCGACACCCCCTTCCCCTTCCCTTTCTTGACCTCACTGTCTTTGCTTCCATAGACAGCTTATCCACCGATGTCTATTTTAAACCAACAGACTCTCACAGCTACCTGGACGATATTTTGTCCCACCCTGCTACTTGTGAAAATGCCAATCTCGTTTTTCATTCTAGAACAAATGAGATGTTCTCCTTTTTCAAAGAAAGAGACTTCCCTTCATCCAGTCACTGTTGCTCTCAACCACATCTCTTCCATTTCACACACATCTGCTCTTACCCCATCCTCCCGCCATGCTCCCAGGGATAGGGTTCCCCTTATCCTCACCTACTACTCCACCAGCCTCTACGTCCAGCCCATTCTCTGAAACTTCGCCACCTCCAACTGGATAACACCACTAAGCACATCTCTCCCTCCCCCTCATTTTCTGCTTTCCACAGGGATTGTTCCCTACGCGACTCCCTTGTCCATTCGTCCCTCCCCACTGATCTCCCTCCTGACATTTATCCTTGCAAGTGGAACAAGTGTTTCACATGCCCCTAACACCTCATCGCTCACTACTATTCAGGGCCCTAAACAGTCCTCCCAGGTGAAGTGACACTTCACCTGTGAGTCTGTTGGGGTCATATATTGTGTTTGGTGCTCCTGGTGTGACCTCCTGTACATCGGTGAGACTCGACGTAGATTGAAAGACTGCTTCGCCGAGCATCTATGCTCCGTTCGCCAGAACAAGTGGGATCTCTCAGTGGCCACCCATTTTAATTCCACTTCCCATTCCATTATATCCATCCATGGCCTCCTCCACGGCCCGGATAAGGCCATACTTAGGTTGGAGAAACAACACCTTACATTCTGTTTGGGTAGCCTCCAACCTCATGGCGTGAACATCGGTTTCTCAAATTGCCAGTAATGCCTCCACCTTCCTCCCTTCAACATTTCCCACCCCCTTGTCCCTCACTCATGTTATCCCCATGCCGCCCATCACTCCGTCAGGTGCTCCGCCCCTCCCCCCTTCTTCTTTCTTCCATGGCTTTCTGTCTCTTTCACCAATCAACTTCCCAGCTCTTTGCTTCATCCCTCCCCCTCCAAGTTTCACCTGTTGCCTGGCATTTCTTTCTCCCCTCCCCCCACCTTTCAAATCTACTCCTCAGCTTTTTTTCTCCAGTCCTGCCGAAAGGTTTTGGCCCAAAACTTCGACTGTATTTCTTCCCCACCGCCCCCCATAGATGCCGCCTGGCCTGCTGAGTTCATCCCGCATTTTGTGTGAATCTGCTGGAGGAACTCAGTGGGTCGAGAAGAATCTGAGGGAGGAAAGGGATAGTCAATATGTTAGGTCAAAACCCTACCTCAGGGTAAATGATGTTTAACTAGAAATAGGTCCATATTGCACAGTATGTTAAAATCACTGACACAGTTTTATTGATGACCAGCAAGTTTCTCAAGTTCGGCAGTCACATGTCAAAGGTCCTGTATCTTTCTCCAGCATGCTCCTGAGAAAAGGCTTACTCCCTCTTGCAGGGAGCAGTGTAACCACCCCATTCCTCCCTCCCCCCAGCACTACTTGAGTGCGTCCCCACATATATTAGAATGATAATCAGCAACCTTCAGATCCATTATGTGCCAGGGAGGTCAGCCTTGCCTTAACATGGAAGCAATGCAGTTACAGGTTGGGTCGCTCTGAGTGGAGACAGGAAAACTAAGTTTGCCAGGTTGCCTTCACACTTTCTAAACCATAGCCCAAGCTGCCTGCATAAAAAAACGGATTAATAATAATAAATCAATGGGGGGAAAATCACTCCTTGCTATTAGCTCAGGACAACTGAAGCCTTCAGAAATGCAGGTGGGGGTGGGAGGAGGGTGGTGATTGTATAAAACAAAGAGTTTCAGCTTTAGTGCACTGAAGGAAATTGGTGCTGCCAGCATCACCCTCATCATTTGCCACTTTTCTGACAAAAAAAATGCCAGCAAGACATGTTAGGAACTAGTAGAATAGGTTTGACAGAAACAGTCGTTGCACACAGCAATAATTTGAATTGGATTCTGCCGTCTTCCCCGCCTTCCTTCCTGAAGAAGGGTTTTGGCCTGAAACATCGACTGTTATTCATGCCACAGATGCTGCCCGATCTGCTGAGTTCCTCCAGCATTAAGGACTCTTCCACCCCCACCGATGACCCCTTCTCCCATCTTCAACCCTCCTCTTCTTCATGGACACCCCGCTCTGGTCTTCTGCCTGCTCTGGATCTCTTTATCGCTAACTGCTGACAGGACATCAACCGTCTCAACTTCACCACACCTTGTTCCCATTCCAACCTCACTCCTTCGGAACGCTCTGCTCTCCACTCCCTCCGCACTAATCCTAACCTTACTATTAAACCTGCCGATAAGGGGCGTGCTGTTGTAGTCTGGCGTACTGACCTCTACCTTGCCGAGGCACAGCGACAATTCGCGGATACCTCCTCTTATTTACCCCTCGATCGTGACCCCACTAAGGAGCACCAGGCCATTGTCTCCCACACCATCACCGACTTTATCCGCTCAGGGGATCTCCCATCCACTGCTACCAACCTTATAGTTCCCACACCCCGCACTTCCCGTTTCTACCTCCTACCCAAGATCCACAAACCTGCCTGTCCTGGCAGACCTATTGTCTCAGCTTGCTCCTGGCCCCACCGAACTCGTTTCTGCATACCTCGACACGGTTTTATCACCCCTTGTTCAATCCCTTCCGACCTATGTTCGTGACACTTCTCACGCTCTTAAACTTTTTGATGATTTTAAGTTCCCTGGCCCCCACCGCTTTAATTTCACCATGGATGTCCAGTCCTTATATACTTCCATCCCCCAATCAGGAAGGTCTCAAAGCTCTACGCTTCTTTTTGGATTCCAGACCTAATCAGTTCCCCTCTACTACCACTCTGCTCCGTCTAGCGGAATTAGTCCTTACTCTTAATAATTTCTCCTTTGGCTCCTCCCACTTCCTCCAAACTAAAGGTGCAGCTATGGGCACCCTTATGGGTCCTAGCTATGCCTGCCTTTTTGTTGGCTTTGTGGAACAATCTATGCTCATTGCCTATTCTGGTATCTGTCCCCCACTTTTCCCTCGCTACATCGACGACTGCATTGGCGCTGCTTCCTGCACGCAAGCAGAACTAGTTGACTTTATTAACTTTGCCTCCAACTTTCACCCTGCCCTCAAGTTTACCTGGTCCATTTCCGACACCTCCCTCCCCTTTCCAGATCTTTCTGTCTCTGGAGACAGCTTATCCATTGATGTCTACTATAAGCCTACTGACTCTCACAGCTATCTGGACTATTCCTCTTCTCACCCTGTCTCTTGCAAAAACGCCATCCCCTTCTCGCAATTCCTCCGTCTCCGCCGCATCTGCTCTCAGGATGAGGCTTTTCATTCTCGGACGAGGGAAATGTCTTCCTTTTTTAAAGAAAGGGGCTTCCCTTCCTCCACTATCAACTCTGCTCTTAAACGCATCTCCCCCATTTCACGTACATCTGCTCTCACTCCATCCTCCCACCACCCCACTAGGAATAGGGTTCCCCTGGTCCTCACCTACCACCCCACCAGCCTCCGGGTCCAACATATTATTCTCCGTAACTTCAGCCACCTCCAACAGGATCCCACCACTAAGCACATCTTTCCCTCCCCCCCTCTCTCTGCATTCAGCAGGGATCGCTCCCTATGCAACTCCCTTGTCCATTCGTCCCCCCCATCCCTCCTGGCACTTATCCGTGTAAGCGGAACAAGTGCTACACATGCCCTTACACTTCCTCCCTTACCACCATTCAGGGCCCCAAACAGACCTTCCAGGTGAGGCAACACTTCACCTGTGAGTCGACTGGGGTGATATACTGCGTCCGGTGCTCCCGATGTGGCCTTTTATATATTGGCGAGACCCGACGCAGACTGGGAGACCGCTTTGCTGAACATCTACGCTCTGTCCGCCAGAGAAAGCAGGATCTCCCAGTGGCCACACATTTTAATTCCACATCCCATTCTCATTCTGACATGTCTATCCACGGCCTCCTCTACTGTAAAGATGAAGCCACACTCAGGTTGGAGGAACAACACCTTATATTCCGTCTGGGTAGCCTCCAACCTGATGGCATGAACACCGACTTCTCTAACTTCCGCTAAGGCCCCACCTCCCCCATATACCCCATCTGTTACTTATTTTTATGCACATGTTCTTTCTCTCACTCTCCTTTTTCTCCCTCTGTCCCTCTGAATATACCTCTTGCCCATCCTCTGGGTCCCACCCCCCCTGTCTTTCTTCCCGGACATCCTGTCCCATGATCCTCTCGTATCCCCTTTTGCCTATCACCTGTCCAGCTCTTGGCTCTATCCCTCCCCCTCCTGTCTTCTCCTATCATTTTGGATCTCCCCCTCCCCCTCCAACTTTCAAATCCCTTACTCACTCTTCCTTCAGTTAGTCCAGACGAAGGGTCTCGGCCTGAAACGTCGACTGCACCTCTTCCTACAGATGCTGCCTGGCCTGCTGCGTTCACCAGCAACTTTGATGTGTGTAGCTTGAATTTCCAGCATCTGCAGAATTCCTGTTGTTTTCCTCCAGCATTTTGTATGTTGCAATAATTTGAATTAATAATTATAAATTAAATTCCAACGCAAATTTAAGGATCTTATAATCAAAAGGTCACTTGCATTTTACCCATTGTGACAGCCTTTCAAATTGGTTTGCTGGCTCTGTGACATGCAAGTCTCCCATGAGGCTTATGAAACACCGATCTTCCATTCATGTGAGCTGCAGGTGATCACATTGTCCAGCTCTGGTCCTGGAGGACTATTGATGTCTGTAGCCTCCATTATAAGGGCACAGGCATATATAACCAAGCAAGGGATGGCCCCAGAAAAACAGCGTGGGATTGCCTCAGAACAGGCAGAGTAGGGGAGACAGGTTCACACTATGGGAGAGGACAGCACTTTCAAACATCACATTACTAATGTTACTGCTCCAACGATGGGGTAGACAATTCACTATCTGCTATGACTCAGATCCTACATTGCCACAGTCCATTTCAACATAGCTAAATAATTATCACATGGCAAGATTCCTTCCTCATAAGAAGTTGCTACTTCTAGGTAGTAATAAAATGTACAACAAAATATGCTACAGAAACGAGCGAGCTGAGCAGTATCTATGGAGGTGGAAGGAATAATTGATATTTCAAGTCCTGGTACAAGGCTTCAACTCGAAATTTTATTTCCTTCCCCTGCCCACCACAAATACCTGCTGAGTTCCTCAACATTGCTCATTGCTCCAGATTTCAGCATCTAAAATCACTTGTGCGTAAACAACAGAGTCTTGGCTGTAGCACCTGTCGAGATGCACACCATAAACTGAAAGCCTCTCCAAAAGTACCAGGGACTGGGGACCATCTCTGTTGCACATGCTGTCAAGCAGACTAGTCAATAAATCAAACTTCCACTTTCTTCACAGTGACCTCTCCAACTATAACCACTCTCTTAGTCCACATCTAAGTCCTAAAATCTAGGACCAACATACAGCTATGCCTCTGAGGAATGTTGCAAAATGTTCCCCCTCCCTCTGATCTGACTCAACCCATTACAGGTGGAGTGTTATAAGGTGAGCAGTTTCAAGTTCCTGAGTGTCAAAATTTGAGGGGAGCTATCCTGGGCCCAACATATTGATGGACTTACAAAGAAGGCACGACAGCAGCTATATTTCAATAAGAGTTTGAGGAGATCTAGCATGTCACCAAGGACACACTCAAATGTCTACAGATGTACAGTGGAGAGCATTCTAACTGGTTGCATCACCATCTGGTATGGAGAGGGCCACTGTACAGGATTGGAAAAAGCTGTAGAAAGGTGTAAACACTGCCAGTTTCATCTTGGGCACCATCAAAAGGTGATGCTTCAAAAATGCAACATCCATTATTAAGGACCCTCATCATCCAGTACATGCCTTCCTCTCACTGCTACCATCAAGGTAATAGTATAGGAGCCCGAAGACATACACTCACCATTTCAGGAACAGCTTTTTCCCTTCAGCCATCCATTTTCTTTTCCTTTTTTTTTTGCACTATCAAGGTAATAGTATAGGAGCCCGAAGACATACACTCACCATTTCAGGAACAGCTTTTTCCCTTCCGCCATCCATTTTCTTTTCCTTTTTTTTTTGCACTACTTAGTTAATTTAATTTTCTTTTTTATCTATACAGTTGCAAGAAAAAGGTTGGGAACGCTTTGCAATTACCTGGTTTCCTGCATTACTCATAAAAATGTGGTCTGATCTTCATCTAACTCACAATATAGACAAATAACAATCTGCCTAAACTATTAACACACAAACAATTGTACTACTCCTCATCAAAACCGAGTACAACATTTAAATAATCACAGTCTAGGTTCAAAAAAGTATGTGAACCTCTGGAGTAATGCCTCCTACAAAAGCTATTGGGAATCAGGGGTTCCAACCCATGAGATGAGATTGGAGATGTGGGATATAGAGGAGCCCTGTCCTATAAAAACAGACACACTAAAGTCAGGTTACTTGAAGAGCCTACTCTTCTCAAGAAAGATGTGTTTATGTGTACCATGCCTTGATCAAAACAACTCTCAGAGGACCTTAGGATAACTGTAGAGATGCATGAAGCTGGAAAAGACTATAAAAGCATTTCTAAAGATCTGAGTGCACATCAATCCACAATAAGAGAAATTGTCTACAAATGGAGGAAATTACTGTTGCTATTCTCCTTAGGAGTGGGTGTCCTACAAAGATCACACCAAGAGCACAACGTGCAGTGCTGAAGGAGGTGAAAAAGAACCCGAGGGCAATAACAAAAGAAAAAAATCGGCAAAAATCTCTAGAACTTGCTAAAATCTCTGTTCATATGTCCACTTTAAGATAAACAATGATCAAGAATGATGTTCATGGAAGGATACCACAGAGGAAACCACTGCTCTCCAAAAAAATTGCTGCACGTCTCGAGGCTGCAAAAGAGCACCTGGATGTTCCACAATGCTTTTGGGACAATGTCCTGTGGACAGACGAAATAATGCACGCCGCTATGTTTGGAGGAAAAAGGGCACTGCACATCAACACCAAAACTGTGAAGCACAGTGGAAGAAGCATCATGGTTTGAGGCTGCTTTGCTACCTCAGGGCCTGGACAGCTTGCAATTGTTGAGGGACAATGAATTGAAAATTGTGTCAAGGCATTTTACAGGAGAATGTCAGAGTAGCAGTCCGTCACTTGAATCTTAATGGAAGTTGGATGATGCAACAAGACAGTAATCCAAAACACAAGGGTAAATCCACAACAGAATGGTTTAAAAAGAAGAAAATTCATGTCTTGGAATGGCCAAGTCGGAGTCCAGACCTTAACCCAATTGAGATGCTGCGGCATGATCTGAAGAGGGCTATTCATGCAAAGTATCCCAGAAATATTGATGACCTGGAACAGTTTTGTATGGAGGAATGGTCTAAAATTCCTCCTTGCCATTGTGCAAGTCTGATCAGCAGCTACAGGAAATATTTGGTGGATGTTATTGCTGCTAAAAGAGGTTCTACCAGTTATTAAATACAAGGACTCAACATATTTTTTCCAGCCTGGACTGTTAATGATTAAACAATGTGTTCAATAAAGACTTGAAAAGTACAATTGTTCGTTTATTATTAGTTCAGACAGATTGTGTTTGTCTCTTATTGTGACTCAGATGAAGATCAGACCACATTATATGAGTAATTAATACAGAAAACCAGGTAATTGCAAAAGGTTCACAAACATTTTCTTGCAACTGTACTTATTGTAATTTACAGTTTCTATTTTAATTGCAATGTATTGTTGCCACGAAAAACAAATTTCACAACATATGCAGGTGATATTAAACCTGATTCTGATTATATGCCTGCATGGCTTTCACTGTGCCAGTACTGGTACTTGGCGCTTCCTCTCTGCAGCTGTATGCCCCTGCTAAAATGACTGATAAGAGTTGAGCACATATCCTGTCCTGATTAAAACTAAATAATGAGCATGACGCTGGTAGGCACAAACCATTAAGGAGAATGTTCAGCAATGTGCAGGTCTGTATAGACAGATCAATTGTTACTTTGAGGACAGACATATTAAAGATCAAGTTCCACATCCATTACTGTATAAACTGAGAAAAGAGCTAAATTACCTCAGCACCCATAGAAGAGGCTAGCGGCACTTCAGTCACTTGAGCCTTTAGCATAAAATGTGTCCCTTCTCGGTTGTTGGCCCAACATACAGGTAATCTTTGCCTCAATAGTTGGATTGTTGTGCTGTTGTAGTGGTCGCTCCCCAAATGCAGTCTTCAGATGGTAAATGGGTGATCACCAAGAACTGTAAGAGGAGTACACGGCTCCTAGTGGCCATTGCCCTCAGCAACAGGTGAGGGCTGTTGCTGAGGGCTCGGAATACTGCCTGGGGGAGGGTTGACATTGGGCACAGTATCAGCTGCCAGGCCAGTGGCACCGTGGCTGGCTCCATGATTCAAAGAAGGGTAAAATTAATTAGAGCGATAGTGATAGAAGACTTGATAGTTGGGGGGGGGGGGGGGCGGACAGGAATTTCTGTGGCTGCCTAAGGAAAGTCAAGATGCGTTGCCTCTCAGGTGCTAATGTCCAGGATATCTCAGAGTGGCTGCAGAAATTTTCAAAGGGCAGGCTGAGCAACCAGAGGTCTTGACATAGGTAGAAGAGGTTCTGCGCAGAGAGTTTGCTAAGAGGCTGAAGAACAGGACCTCCAAGACAGTAATCTTTGAATTACTCCCAGTGCCCCATGCTAGTCAGGGCAGGAATAGGATGACAGGACAGATAGATGACTGGCTGAGGAACTGATGCTGGGGGCAGCTTTACAGGTGTTTGGATCATTGAAATCTCTTCTGCCCAGGGGGGACCTGTACAATAAAGATGGGTTGCACATTAACTGGAGGGGAACCAATATCCTGGACAAAAGGTTCACCAGTGCGACTCAGGAGTGTTTAAACTAGTTTGGCAGGAGGATGGGAACCAGAGCACCAGGTCAGAAAGTGGAGGGATGGAGAGCAAGGTAGATGTCAGGGCCAGTAAAAACAGGCAGGAGCGAAGTAATGGACGTGACAGTTTGAAGTGTGTATATTTTAATACCAGGATCATTATCGGTAAAGGTGATGAACTTAAGAGTATGGATCAGTACAAGGGAACAATGAAGTTGTGGCCATGCAGAGACTCGGCTGAGGGAGGGAAGGAATGGGTGCTTAATGTCCCAGGGTTTTGATGTTTTAGAAAAGAGAAAGAGGGAAGTAAAACAGGTGGGTAGTTGCACTGCTAATCAGAGACAATATCACAGCTGCACTCTGAGGAGACATAATGGAGGGCTCGACCACTGAGACTATATAGGTAGAACTCAAAAATAAGATGCCAAGGTAAGAGAACCTTTGATGTTGAGGGAGGTGATGTATTTAGTCAAGAAGGAAAAGGGAACATATGTAAAGCTTAGGAAGCTAGAATTAAATAGAGCCCTTTATTTTTATTTTTAAAAAGCTAGAAAAGAACTCAAGGGGATTTAGAAAGCCAGGATGGGCTTTGAAAGGTCCATGGCAAGAAAGATTATAGAGAATCCCGAAGCATTCTATACATACATCAAGAGCCAGAAGATAACAAGGGAGAGGATGGGACAACATTAGGAGCAAAGGTTGTGGGTGAGGTCCTTACTGAGTACTCTACCTCAGTACTTGCCAAGGAGAAGGATGTGGAGCATAGGACGATTAGTACCATGGGTATTTAAATGCTCGGGTATTTTGAAGTAAAGGAGGATGTAACATTGGGTCTCTTAAAGAACATTAAATTGGATAAGTCCCCAGAGCCTGATGGGATATACTCAGGTTATTGAGGGGCAAGTGATGAGATTGCTGGGGATTTGATCAATATCTTTGTAACCTCCTAACCACAGGTGAGGTCCTAGGGGACTGGTGAGTAGCTAATGTTGTTCCATTGTTCAAAAGAGAACCAGGGATAATCCTGAAAACTATACATCACTCAGTCTCATGTCAGTTGTAGGGAAGTTGCTGGAGAGAGTTCATAAGAATAGGATTTATGAGATTTGGAAAATCATGGCCTAATTAGGGTGAGTCAGCATGGCTTTCTGCGAGGCAAGTTGTGCCTTACTAACTTGATTGAGTTTTCGATGAGGTGACAAGAGTGATTGATGAAGGTAGAGCTATAGACGTCGTTTACGTGGATTTTAATAAGGTATTTGACAAGATCCCTTATGGGAGGCTCATCCAGAAGACTAAGATGCATGGGATCAATGGTGCCTTGGCTGCTTGGATTCAGACTGAGAGTAGTGGTCAAAGGGACCTATTCTAGCTGGAGGTCTGAGATTAATAGTGTTCTGCAGGTATCTGTACTGGGACCTCTACTGTTTGATATGTTTACTAATGATCTGGATGAAAATGTATAGATGGGTGGGTAAGTTTGCAGATGAAACAAAGATTGGTGGTGATACGGTTAACATAGATGACTGGAAAAGAATACAATAGGATATATCAGTTACAAATATGAGCAGAGAAATTGAAGATGGTGTTTAACCCAGCCAAATGTGGTGTTGTACCTTGGTAGATCAAATGTAAAGAGACAGTAACCTGTTAAGAGCAAGACCCTTAATAGTGTTGATTAGCAGAGGGATCATGAAATCCAAGTTCATAGTTCGCTGAAAGTGGCTACGCAGGTTGATAGGGTAGTTAAGGCGGCACATGGCACGCTTGCTATTTTAGTTGAGGCACTGAGCTCAAAAGTCAGGAAGTTATGTTGTAGTTTTTTGATCATGTGTCTATATACTATGCTTTTGCTCTTTTTTTTTGTTGCTGTTTGCTAGATCTGCTTTTTTTGCACATGGGAGGGAGTTGATGTTTTTTTTCTTTGACAGGGTTCTTCTTGCTTAGTGGCTATCCATAAGGAAGACAAATCTCAGGCGTATTGGCATCCATTAGTCTCGTGAGACCATGGATTTGCCCTGGAAGGTTTCCAGGGCGCAGGCCTGGGCAAGGTTATATGGAAGACTGGCAGTTGCCCATGCTGCAAGCCTCCCCTCTCCACGCCACCGATGTTGTCCAAGGGAAGGGCAGTAGGGCATACAGCTTGGCACCGGCATCGTCGCAGAGCAATGTGTGGTTAAGTGCCTTGCTTAAGGACTCAACACGCTGCCTCAGCTGAGGTTCGAACTAGTGACCTTCAGATCACTAGACCGATGCCTTAACCACTTGGCCATGCGCCAAATACTTTGATAGTAAATGTACTTTGATTTTCACACTGAATACAACCAAATAGCACTTTGCATCAACATGACAATACATTACAACCAAATAGCACTTCAAGCTTGCATCAACATGACAAGACATTTAAAGCACAGCACCTATTTGGGCTATGCTTTAAATAGGTGATCTCTGGAGACAAGGTGAAAGAGTCTGCCCTTGATATCAAAGTTCAAAGTAAATTTATTATCAAAGTACATATGTCACCATATACTACCCCGAGTCATTTTCTTGTGGATATTCACAGTAAATACAAAGAAACACAGTAAAATCAATGAAAAACCACACATTTCAGAGACAAACAGCCAATGTGCAAATACAACAAAAAAAAATTAATAATAAATAAGCAATATATATTCAGAGCACAAGTTATAGAGACTTTAAAAGTAAGTCCATAGGTTATGGAATCAGTTCAGTGTTGGGGTGAATGAAGTTAGTGTTCAAGGGCTTGATGGTGAGTGGTAATAACCGCTTCTGAACCTGGTGGCGTGGAACAAGGCAGCACTTGATCAAGTTTGACATCAAGACACCTTGGTAAAACTAAAAGCAATAGGACAACATCCAGTGTTTAGAGTTGTAGCTCACACAACGATAATTTTCTGTGGATGTCACAGGTCAATTGTCACATTTCCCAATATTACTGCAGGTGTTCTATTGGGCAATAAACTAGGATAATCACTGCAGCTGCAATTTCAACGATCTTCCCTCAATCATGAGTTCAGAAGTAGGGATGTTTACAAATGATTGGATGCACAATGTTTAATGCCACGCCCTTTTCCTCAGAAGCTGAAGTCGCCTACGCCTTCATGCAGCAAGACTTCAAAATATTTAACAGTGGCAATAACATTTGCACCACAAAAGAGCTGAGTAGCAACCATGTCTAACAAAATGAAATCTAACCTCTTTGACCTTCAGTAACAGTTCCTCCTTATCCATATGCTGAAAGACAGCATCTAATTAGAAATTCAACTGGACTAGGAACGTCAGCACCAGACCAATAGAGAGAGAGTGAGAGAGCGAGAGAGCGCTTCACACAGGTCGGGGAGAAGAGCTTAAAAAAAGGAGTGTTTCGCAGGGATTGGCGCATTAGCGGCGGACCAATCAATTCGGAATTTATTAGCAGGAGCAAATAAAAGTAAAGCAAGGTCAAAGTAGAGTGACCCTTATGTAAGGGGACCAGTTTAGGAGTGAGAACTTGAGGCTTTGGCGAGGAGGCACAGGTAAGTAGCAAGTAAGGTTTTTGTAGTGGTTGAATAAAAAGTCACTAAATTACAGCTAAGTAAATAAAGGGATGATGCAGGATCAGGTGATGTGCTGCAGCTGTATGATCTGGGAGCTGGTGGACCCTATTGTGGTTCCTGATGACCACACCTGCAGCAAGTGTTGGCTGCCCCAGGAACTCAGGCTCAAAGTTGATGACCTGAAATCTGAGCTTCAAACTTTGCAGCACATCAGGGAGGGGGGAGAGTTAACTGGATTCTCTGTAGTCACACCCATTAGATTAGCTGTCTCAAATTTGATCTGTGGTCAGGGACAAGACAGTGTGACTGCCAGTGAGGCAGGTAGTGGGATGCAAGAGGCAGTGCTGGAGGAGCCTCAGCCCTTCAGCTTGTCCAACAGGTCTGAGATTCTTTGCTTCCAGTGTGCTTGACAGTGGGGGCTGTAGGAAGGATGAGCAACTAACTGTGGCCATTCAAGAGGGGAGAAAGAAATGTAGTGGTAATTAGGGATACTATAGTCAAGGGAATAGGCTGAGTTCTCTGTCACAAGGATAGAGCGTCCCAAAGGCTGTGTTGCCTGCCTGCTGCTCAGGTTCAGGATACCTTATCTGACCTGCAGAGGAATTTTCAGTGGCAGGGGAAAAATCCAGTTGCCGTGGTCCATGTGGGTACCAACAACTCAGGTAGGAGGAGGAAAGAGGTTCTGCTGAAGGAACTTGAGCAGCTCAGGACCAAATTAAAAAGCAGAACCAAAAAGATAGTAATATCTGAATTACTACCTGAGCTACGTGCAAATTGGCATAGGGTCAAGAAGATTAGAGAGTTAAATGCGTGGCTCAAGGATTAGTGTGTGAGAAGTGGGAAATTGGCAACGGTATTGGGGAAGGAGGGAGCTGTACCAATGGGATGGGCTCCACCTGAACCATGACGGGGCCTGGACCCTAGCGAATCACATAACTAGGGCTCTGGTTAGGGTCTTAAACTAAATAGTACAGGGGTGGGTTCAACAAATTAGAGAAGTATGTACAAAGCAAAAAAGTTTGGATAAAAATAAAGAAAAAACAAAAGATAAAAACAGAGAAAAGTAGGAGTGGAGTGAAGAAAAGTCAAGTGCAAAAGAGTAAAAGATTACAAAATTTTAAAAACACAATGAGGTTAAGGGCACTTTATTTGAATGCCCATAGTATTTGAAATAAGGTCAGTGAACTTGCAGCTCAAATCAGTACAAAGAGGTATGATTTAGTGGCCATTACAGAGACGTGGTTGCAGGGTGGAGAGAATTGGGAATTAAATATTCAACGATATCAGGTAATATGGAAGGGTAACCAGGAAGGTAAGTGAGGTGGGGTAGCACTCTTAAAGATGAGATCAGGGCGGTAGTGAGAGACAAATGCAAGATCTAAGGAGCAGAATGTTGAATCCATCTGGGTAGAGATTAGAAATAGCAAAGGTTGGAAAAAAAATTACTGGGAGTTGTCTATTGGCCACCGAATAATAACATTATACTGGCACAGGCAATAAACAAAGAAATATCTGAGGCATGTAAGAACGGAACAACAGTTATCACGGGGGACTTTAACTTGCACATAGATTGGGTGAATCCAAGTTGGCCGAGACAGTCTTGAGGAGGACTTTGTAGAATTCATCCGTGACTGCTTTCTTGAACAGCGTTACTGAACCTACAAGGGACGTGCTATCTTAGATCTGGTCCTGTGCAATAAGACAGGTAAAATTAGTGATCTTATAGTTAGGGATCTTCTTGGAAAGAGTGTTCACAGTATGATTGAACTTCTGAAACAAATGGAGGTTCAAACTAAAACTATTATGCCTAAAAAATGGAGACTACAAAGGAATGAGGGAGGATTTGGCACTGGGAACACAGGCTATATGGTAGGACAGAAGAGGAACAGTGGAAGATTTTCAAAGAGATTTTTCACGGTGTTCAACAGAAGTATATTCCAGTTAAAAGCAAGGACAGTTAAGGGTGGGGAGAGCCAGCCGTGGAAAACTAAGGAAATATAAGTAGGCATTAAACTAAAAGCTTGTGCATACAAAGTTGCCTAGAGTAGTGGGAAACTGGAAGATGGAAGGTGAGGACCTCGATACAATAGCTATCACTAAAGAGGGAGTGTTGAGCAAACTTGTGGGCCTGAAGATAGACAAGTCCCCTGGTCCTAATAGAATGCATCCCAGGGTACTGAAAGAAATGTCAGAAGTTACAGTAGAGGCTTTAGCGATGATTTACCAAAATTGTCTGGACTTTGGGCAGATCCCGGTTGGACTGGAAGACGGTGAATGTCACGCCACTGTTCATAAAGGATTTAGGCAAAAGGCAAGTAACTATAGGTCAACATACATCAAAGTTGCTGGTGAACGCAGCAGGCCAAGCAGCATCTATAGGAAGAGGCGCAGTCCACGTTTCAGGCCGAGACCCTTCGTCAGGACTGAAGGGTCTCGGCCTGAAACGTGGACTGCGCCTCTTCCTATAGATGCTGCTTGGCCTGCTGCGTTCACCAGCAACTTTGATGTATGTTGCTTGAATTTCCAGCATCTGCAGAATTCCTGTTGTTAACTATAGGTCAGATAGTTTAACATCTGTAGTTGGGAAAATGCTTGAAGCTATCATTAAAGGAGAAATAGCAAGGCATCTGGAAAGAAATGGATCCATCAGGAAGATGCAGCATGGATTCAGCAAAGGCAGGTCCTGTATTACAAACTTACTGGAGTTCTTTGAGGATATAATGAATGCAGTGGATAGACGGGAACAGATGGATGTTATTTACTTGAATTTCCAGAAGGCGTTTGATAAGGCACCACATAAAAAGACATCCATAAGGATGCATAGAATTGGGGGCAATGTATTAGCATGGATAGAGGATTGGTTAACTAATATAAAATAGACAGCTAGGATACAGGACCGTCACTCTGGTTGGCAATCAGTGGTGTGCGGTGTGCCGCAAGAGTCGGTGCTGGGCCTGCAACTGCTAATGATATACATTGACAATCTGGAAGAGGGGAATGAGTGTAATGTATCTAAGTTTGCTGATGATACTAAATTGAGTGGAAAAGCAAATTGTACTGAAGATACAAAGAGTCTGCAGAGATATAGATAAGTTAAATGAGTGGGCAAGGGTCTGGCAGATGGAATACAATGTTGGTAAATGCGAGGTCATCCACCTTGGAAGGAAAAATGAAAGAGCAGATTATTATTTAAATAGTAAAAAATTGCAGCATGCTGCTGTGTAGAGGGACTTAGGAGTGTTTCTGCATGAATCATAAAAGGTTGGTTTGCAGGTACAGCAGGCTAACAAGGTGGCAAATAAAATGTTGGCCTTCATTGCTAGAGGGATTGAATTTAAGAGCAGGGAGGTTATGCTACAATTGTACAGGGTACTGGTGAGGCCGCACCTGGAGTACTGCATGCAGTTCTGGTCTCCTTACTTGAAGGAGGATATACTAGCTTTGGAGGCGGTTCAGAGGAGATTCACCCAGGTTGATTCCAGAGATGAGGGGGCTAGACTATGACGAGAGATTGAGTCGCCTGGGACTGTACACATTGGAGAGGAGACCTTATAGAAACATATAAAATGATGAAAGAGATAGATAAGATAGAGGCAGGAAAGTTGTTTCCACTGGTAGATGAGACTAGAACTAGGGGACATAGCCTCAAGATTCAGGGGAGCAGATTTATGATGGAGATGAGGAGGAAATCCGTTTCCCAGAGAGTGGTGAATCTGTGGAATTCTCTGTCCAATGAAGCAGTGGAGGCTACCTCGTAAATAGATTTAAGACAAGGTTGGATAAATTTTTGAATAGTAGGGAAATTAAGGGTTATAGGGAAAAGGCAGGTAGGTGGAGATGAGTCTATGACCAGATCAGCCATGATCTTATTGGATGATGAAGCAGGTTCGACAGACCAGATAGCCTACTCCTGCTGCTATTTCTTATGTTCTTATGTAACAATACCGTGGCTCCAGGAGCAGGCCAGAGGTGGGATATCCTACAGCAAACAACTCATCGTGGGACACTGTCAGCCTTTCTGGGCAATAAGTGGCACGATGGAATATTCTTCACTTCATAACTGTCAAGCAGATTGACACTATCCAGAAGTAACAGCATGCTTGATCGACATCCATCAACTACCCTAAACATTTTGGCACTGTGATTAGAGAATGTATCATCTATACACACTGTTACTCACTTGACTGCTCTGGTATACTCTGTACAGGTGGCCCCTGTTTCCCGAACGTTCGCTTTACGACACCTCGCTGTTACGAAAGACCTACATTAGTTACCTGTTTTCGTTAACAGGTGTCTTCACTGTTATGAACAAAGGCAGCGCGCGCCCGAGCAGCCAAGCTCCTCCCCCGGAACTGTATTCTAGCTGGCATTGCTTAAATACATGCTTTATCTCGTGTGCAGCAATGATTGTAGAAAAGTATTTCTACTTTATATAGGCTGTGTATTTATCATATCATTCCTGCTTTTACTATATGTTACTGTTATTTTAGGTTTCATCTGTTATTTGGCATGATTTTGTAGGTTATTTTTTGGGTCTGGGAACACTCAAAACCCATACTAATAAATGGTAATTGCTTATTCACTTTACAACATTCTGACTTACGAACCATTTCATAGGATCGCTCTACCTTCGGATAGCGGGGGAAACCTGTATTAAGATTTTATTTGTTTTGGTGACCATATGCAAAACTACTGTATATTATCATTTTTTTAATAAATGCACAGTTAAATAGGAAGTCTAACCATTTAACTTATACAATCAAGGATGTTACACTAACAAACAGACCTGGAGTGCAACGTGATAGGGCAGTAACAGTAAATACAAATCAGAATTGGATTCTTAGCTTTATAAAACAGAGAAGAAGCGAAGCAGGAAGTTACATTCATCTGTGTGAGTTATAAATCGCAGGTCAGGGCTTCAGATGGAGCAGTAGGGTAAAATTCTGGACATTAGTGTTTAGGAATGTTTTCAAGGTCTTTTCAAAGGAGGTTTACATAAATGATATTTATGATGCAGGGCCTCAGTTGCATGGAAAGTCCAGAAAAGGCTACAGCTGTTCTTACAGAAGAGAGTGTTAATAGGGAACATGCAGAGGATTCTACATAAGAATTAATTTCCAACATAAAATAGTTAAGCAGAAAATAATGATGCAACTCATTAGTGAAAAAAAAGGCAAGATCCCTTTCTAGGTAAAATAATCCAAGGTACTGTGGTCTGGAATGCACCAACTAGAAGTACAGTAGGTTTACTCGTAAACTTCAAAATAAAACATTATTAATACTTGAAGGGGTGGGGGAGAATTACAAAAGAAGAATTGTTAATAGAAATAAAATTGTCAATGAGCTAGCCAGGGTTTGATTCATATACAAGAGAATATATGCAGTTCAATTAAATCTACTGAAATGAGTTGCACAATATGCTCTTACCTGCCATCATCTTTTGTGCCTCATAAGGTTCCATGTATCCATTATTTTCTATTTCTCTCTTTTTTACAACCTTATTCTTCAATTCATTTTTGGCATCAAATGGGTCAGAGTAGTCATCCCTAAAAGCAACCTGAAACCACCAAAAAGCAACCCGATTACCACCCTGTTTGTAAATGCAACAAGACAGCAGCTTTGACATGGACAGGCTTTCTGATTAAAACAAAACAGCTTGCATCTATTGCACCTTTAATATGGTAAAAATTCTCATGGTCCTTCACAAATAGGAAACAAACAAAGAAATAACGGACTAGAAGGGCCGAGATGGTCTGTTTCTGTGCTGTAATTGTTATATGGTTAAATGAGGGATCTGGAGAGGTATAATATGATTAAGAGTAGTCAGAGTGGCTTTGTCAAGGGCAGGTCATGCCTTATGAGCCTGATTGAATTTTTTGAGGATGTGACTCAACACATTGATGAAGGAAGAGCAGTAGATGTAGTGCATATGGATTTCAGCAAGGCATTTGATAAGGAACCCCATGCAAGGCTTATTGAGAACGTAAGGAGGCATGGGATCCAAGGGGACATTGCTTTGTGGATCCAGAACTGGCTTGTTCACAGAAGGAGAAGAGTGGTTGTAGACGGGTCATATTCTGCATGGAGGTTGGTCACCAGTGGAATGACTCAGGGTTCTGTTCTGGGAACCTTACTCTTCGTTATTTTTATAAATGACCTGGAGGAGGAAGTGGAGGGATGGGTTAGTAAGTTTGCTGATGACACAATGGTTGGAGGTGTTGTGGGTATTGTGGAAGGCTGTCAGAGGTTACAGTGGGACATTGATAGGATGCAAAACTGGGCTGAGAAGTGGCAGATAGAGTTCAACCCAGATAAGTTTGAAGTGGTTCGTTTTGGTAGGTCAAATATGATAGCAGAATATAGTATTAATGGTAAGACTCTCGGCAGTGTGGAGGAGCAGAAGGATCTTGGGGTCTGAGTCCATAGGACACTCAAAGCAGCTGCGCAGGTTGGCTCTGTGGTTAAGGCGGCGTACAGTGTATTGGCCTTCATCAATCATGGAATTGAATTTAGGAGCCGAGAGGTAATGTTGCAGCTATATAGGACCCTGGTCAGACCACACTTGGAGTACTGTGCTCAGTTCTGGTCACCTCACTAAGGATGTGGAAGCCATAGAAAGGGTGCAAAGGAGAATTACAAGGATGTTGCCTGATTGGGGAGCATGTCTTATGAGAGTAGGTTGAGTGAACTCAGCCTTTTCTCTTTGGAGCGACAGAGGATGAGAGATGACCTGATACAGGTGTATAAGATGATTACAGGCATAGATCGTGTGAATAGTCAAAGGCTTTTTCCCAGGGCTGAAATGGTTGCCACAAGAGGACACAAGTTTTAGGTAACACATATCAAAGTTGCTGGTGAACGCAGCAGGCCAGGCAGCATCTCTAGGAAGAGGTACAGTCGATGTTTTGGGCCGAGACCCTTTGTCAAGACTAACTGAAGGAAGATCTAGCAAGAGATTTGAAAGTGGGAGGGGGAGGGGGAGATCCAAAATGATAGGAGGAGGGGGAGGGATGGAGCCAAGAGCTGGACAGGTGATTGACAAAAGGGATACGAGAGGATCATGGGACAGGAGGCGCAGGGAGAAGGAAAAGGGGGAGGGGGGGAGAAACCCAGACGATGGGCAAGGGGTATAGTCAGAGGGACAGAGGGAGAAAAAGGAGAGACAGAGAGAGAGAAAGAATGCGTGTATATAAATAAATAATGGATGGGGTATGAGGGGGAGGTGGGTTTAGGTGCTGGGGAGTAGGTACAGAGGAGATGTCAGGGGTAAGTTTTTTTTTACACAGAGAGTGGTGAGTGCATGGAATGGGCTGCTGGCAACGGTGGTGGAGGCGGATACGATAGGGTCTTTTAAGAGACTTTTAGATAGGTACATGGAGCTTAGTAAAATATGGGGCTTATCGGTAAGCCTAGTAATTTCTAAGGTAGGGACATGTTCGGCACAACTCTGGGGGCCAAAGGGCCTGTATTGTGCTGTAGGTTCTCTATGTTTCTATGTAAAAGGACGCAATATTAAAAACAGAAAAAGTAGGAAATTCTTGGTGTTGGGCAGTGTCTGAAAACTATTTTCATCAGACTGGAAAAAGTTAAGATAAGTGACAGGTTTTAAAAGGTACAGGGCAGGGAATAAGATGAGTGGACAAAAAGGAAAGGAAGCTTTGCATGGGCAGGAAAAATTAAAGAGGGATTTATAAAAAATAGAAGATAGTCTTGAAATAGACGCAAAGGGAAGAGCAAACTCATTACTAACAGTTGTTGCACAAATTAAAAGGTTCCTGAAATTATAAACTGGCTAATCAAATATTTCATATTTAACCATGGAAGATGAATCCCTGGATCTGGTAGAGCTAACACACCGGGAGGGCTGGAGATATTCATGTCAGTGCAAGTTCAGACTGGTTGGGGTGGTGCATATTCAGAGCGCTGCTGGGAGAATTCAGTAATGCTAATTTGACCAAAATCATGGTCACCTTTCTACTATTTGCACTGATTGACTGGTCTAATTGAAATACTTAATTAAAGCATGTGAATGCACATGTCATGTTACGGAAGTCATACATTCCCAGTTTTTCTTGTTCAGTTTTATGCTTCCTTGTTTTGAACATGAAAGTGCAAAGGTCTACTTAATGCTGAGGAACTATACAAAAATGAAAGTAAGAGATTTGAGAATATATACCTCAATGAAATTTTGAAATGAATCACCAAAAATGACACCAGCATAAGTGCTGCACAAACATGATCAAACACATGACCAGGTATTAAGGCAAACCTGGGTTATCTGGCTTATAAAAACAAGAGGTGTTGACATTTTTTTCAGAGCAAAGACTTTTCATAGATTAATAAATGCCAAGGTTACTGTGTTTTGATTTAGTTAGAATCTTGATTGAGAAACAGTCCTGTATGACTGTAGTACATCAAAGTCTAGCAAGAAGGGTCCCAATATTAAATTGTTGCATAAATTGCTTGAAGGAGCAAGTATACCAGTAGGAAATAACACAAGTAAAAAAAAAATCAAGATGCCTCCCCCTGTTCAAAGCAATTGGTAGAACTAAGAACCACTAAGAGCTTGGGACAACAGGGAGAACACTGCAGGATAATCCTAGAAGGTAGGAAGGACACCAGTAAACCACTCCATATCCACGTGCTCTCAGTTCAGTTTCAGTTACCTAGGAATGCTTTAAGCATACAATGGACTGGGAGTATGGACTGGATGAGGCAAAAGAACTATCCTATGCACAAAGGAAAGTATTGGTGCTAAGGTCAAGAGCTTTGAGTTCCTAGGAGTCAACATCAACAACCTATCCTTGCCCAACTAATGTAGATGCCACGGCAAAGAAAGCACACCAGTGCCTACACTCAGGAGGTTAAATTAAACTCTCACCAGTTTTAATCAATGCACCAAAGAAAGCATCCTATGTGGATGCATCATGGTTTTGAATGGCAACTGTTTTGCCCGAGACTGCACAAAACAACAGAAAGATGTGGGGACAACTCAGCTAATCATGGATACTAACCCCTGTTCCATGGACTCTGTCAGTATTTCCTGCTGCCACGGTAAAGCAGCCAGAATAGTCAAAGACCACCCCCACCCGCCAACCCAGACATACTCTTCTCCCCCTCTGATTGGGTAGTAGATAGAAAATCATGAAAACATATTAAACTTAAAAATACCTTCTATCCCACTGTTCTAAGACCACTAAACAGTACACTAATACAATAAATGGAATCTTGACCTTGCACTTTATCTGCCTGCAGTGCACTTTCCCTATAACTCTAACACTTTATTCTGATTGTTTTATCATTTCCTGTAATACTACCTTAATGGACGGGTGTAATGAAGTGAACAGTATAAATGGCATAAAAAAACAAAGTGCTCCTCAGTACATGTGACAATAATAAACCAATTTACCACTTTCTTCACTACACAGGTTTTTTTTGTTAGCTACTTGTGGTGAAATAATTTAGTTGCTGTGACATTTAAATACTTTAGTTCTAACTTTCCAAAACACTCTCAACTCAAGAATTCCAATTGAAACATTACAAATTATTTTGTTCTTCAAGAAAATGGAGAAGACAGGAAATGTTCACCCAACATGTTATGGGAAAGCTAATGAAGCATATAATTAAGAACAAGTTAACTAAGTACTTAAAACATTTTGATCTCATGAGAGAGTGAAGATGAATTTCTAAAATGTGAATGGTATCCAATAAAACTAAATAAATAAGAGAATAAAACAATAGTAGAAATGACATTAACAGCTTATCTATTCAGTAATGTTCTACACTATCATCTAACACAAATGACACCAGAGCATTGGTCATCTCGGGAGAATGACAAAAACCAATCTGTTATCTTTCACTTAATAACATGCAAGTGTACCAATTAGAAAGAAAAGACTGATGGTGTTCCACCAGAATGTATATTGAGGTTTTAATTATTCAAAGTTTACTAATTGGTAGATAGACATATGGGTATTACACTAAGTTTGCCAAAGCACAATTAGTTGGCCATGTTGACATGAACATTAAATTAAATAAACTATAAAACTGAGCCACATTAATTTCAATGCAAAACCATTCCTTGAATCCAAATTATTCATGCAGAATAGGATACAGAGATATTAAGGATATGGGGCCAAATGAGATCGATTAACATTTAAATCAACCAGGAGCTCATTAAGTTGTGGAACATAAATGATTGCCCAATTTGTCTGCTGCTATTCCTTGATGCAGAATAGCTCAGGTCCCAAAGTTTGCAAATTTCTTCAGTTTATTCATGAGGACTTTCTGGAACTGAAGGTACTTAAAATAACAAAACCACAATCCATGCCAAAACTTGTAACAAGTAATGACCCAGAAATAATCAGCAGCTAACAAAAAAAATACTAACTGAATATTAACCATAACATGATCCAATTACATTTAAAAAGACTAAGCCACAAACCAACAGTTAAATTTCACTAAGGCTGTTTTTAAGGGTTGAGGCAGAAATTGATAACAGCAGAACGGGTAGAAGAGCTAACAGCAAATAGCACAAGGGAATAGTGGCAGATAATACAAGCAACAGTTGATATGAATATAATGAAAGGACAATTGCTCAGCTACTGTAATTAAATAGCCTAGTCAAAGTTAGTGAAAGGAGAAGTTAAAATTAAAGGCTATACAAATGTAAATAATATTGGAGATTGCGCAAGTTGTTGAAACCCAGAGACAATGAATACAGTGTACCCCCGTGCTATGGAGACTGCGATCCATTTTCCATAAGGCAAACCTTTATTCCCTCCATCAAGTCCCACAATATACGCTCAGTGGCCATCTTATTGGGTACACCAGCACATTAACGCAAGTATCTAATCAGCCAATCATGTAGCAGCAACTCAATGCATAAATTCACGCAGATGTGGTCAAGTAGTTCAGTTGTTGTTCAGACCAAACATCAGCATGAGTAAGAAATGTGACTGACCATGGAATGATTGTTGGTGCCAGAGGGGTAATTTGAGAATCTCAGGCTACGTCCACACTAGACCGGATAATTTTGAAAATGCCGGTTCCACACTAGGTGTTTTTCAAAATATCTCCGTCCACATTAAAACGGATATTTGGACGAATCTACTCCTACTGGGCATGCGCAGACACATCTACAGAAAACAAGCGAAGAGGAATCGGTATAATGTTTATGTTTCCACGGTGGCGTTGTTATTTCCGTTGGTCAAAAACTAGAGTACCAACAACAGTGAAAGAATGTTTTCAACAATGTCTTCGAGGAATACAAAGAAAACCTCCGCGGGAAAAAGCAGACCAGACTTCTTTGTTTAGACAGACAATGAAGTCGAGCTGTTTCTGCGAATTACAAATGACTATAAAGTCAGCAAAGCAGTCGAGAACATAGAGATGTTTAACTCCAAACAAGCTATTAATGTAGACAATAAAGTAAACAACATGAAGCCGTCCTCTACCCAAGATCAACAAGAGAGTGGAATCTTCTGCCGCCAGACCTGCGCAGTATTTCTGACATTAATACTCAATCAAATCAATTTAGGGGATCTAGTCAAAAAAGCTCACTTTACAATTTAACTCTCACACCGTTCACACCGACTGCGCGTTATAACAGCTGTCCGGCAGTGCTTGCGCAGTACCAAGCAGAAGCAGAAAAAGCATTGTTGTTGTGGTGTTGCCATGACAGCGTTTTTAAATATCTCCGTTTACCCCATCCGCACTACAACGCGCAACAATCGTTTTCAAACTTACACACTCTGGAGAGTGTTTTAGAAAAGCTCCGTTTTCGGGGGATGAGAACGCCGTTTCAATGCGGTCGGAGGGTCAAGATGAAGAGAAAAAGCTTCGTTTTCAAAATTATCCGGCGTAGTGTGGACGCAGCCTCAGAAATTACCGATCTTCTGGGATTTTCACACATAATAGTCTCTAGAGTTTACAGAGAATGGTGCAAAAAACTTCCAGTGAGAGGCAGTTCTGTGGGTGAAAATGCCTTGTTAATGAGAGGTCAGAGGAGAATGGCCAGACTGTTTCAAGCTGACAGAAAGGTGACAATAACTCAAATAATGATTCGTAAAAACAGTGATGTGCTGAACAGCATCTCTGAATGCACAACATGTTGAACCTTTAAGTAGATGGGCTACAGCAGCAGAAGACCATTAACATGCATTCAGTGGCGACTATATTAGGTATTGGAGTGTACCTAATATAGTGGCTATTAAGCGGAAGGAGGGATGTGTTCCCATAGCAAGTTTTTCCTCTCAGCAGCAATGCCTCCACAGCTGCATTGTATAAGTGAGAAAATTCTGATTGTATTGTAAATAGAAGAGAAAGGGTTGTTGCTTTAATAGAATTAGAAACTACATTGCTTGATAATGCATCATTGTATGTCAGGCAACCATCACACTAGAGGGATGTGTCCCTAGAAAATATAGCCATATTGTGATTTTCTGTAACCCCCCACTTCCCACTGAATCGCATGTTCTCAACATCAGTACATTCCTACTGGATTTGTTTCCTCCTCCCGCCCCCCCCCCCGCCCACCCATATTCAGCTATTTTACCAGTGATCACAAAAGTGACCCATCAGTTATTTAACAGCTACAAATCCTGGGGGATTTTGTCGGTTTTTGGTCTCAGTCACTCGGTACTGAGGAGCAGTAAGATTTGGATATAACGTCACAGTCTCAACTGGGTTGCAGGTCACAGCTGAGTTCCCCTTTTGATTTGCCCACCCCAGTCCGAGGATGTGAACACACACCTTATGGTGCTGGGACATTTTCTCTGATGCACAAGGGTCTGGGATTAGTAAGGAGCTTAGGACGTGGCTATGTCAAGAAAATGGATGGCATTCAAAGATCAGGGATTAGTTTAAAAGGAGCTGGCCATAGCTTTAGAGGTTCCAAAGTTCTGTTATCGAAGTACAGATATGTCATCGTATATAACCATAACTCACATTTTCTTGTGGGCATACTCAATAAGTCTATAGAGTAATAACATAACAGAGCCAATGAAAGACCACTTGGGCATTCAACCAGTGTACAAAAGACAACAAACGGTGCAAATACAAAAGGAAATAATAAATAACAAGAACACGAGACGAAGAGTCCTAGAAAGTGAGTCCAAACAACAGGAATTCTGCAGATGCTGGAAATTCAAGCAACACACATAAAAGTTGCTGGTACTACTGACTAAGGGTCTCAGCCTGAAACGTCGACTGCACCTCTTCCTAGAGATGCTGCCTGGCCTGCTGCATTCACCAGCAACTTTTAGAAAGTGAGTCCATTGGTTGTAGGAATATTTCAATGATGGGGCAAGTGAAGTTGAATGAAGTTATCCCTTTGGTTCAAGAGCCCGATCATTGAGGGGTAGTAGCTATTCCTGAACCTGGCAGGTCGGCTCTTGCATCTTCTTCCTGAAGGCAGCAGTGAGAAGAGAGCATGTCTTAGGTGGTGGGGGCCCCTGATGATGAATGTTGCTTTCCTGTGAAACAATAAAACCGAGGAATTTAAAGTTGCTGGTCCTCTCCACCCGTGGTCCGAGTGAGGACTGGCTAATGGACCTTTGGTTTAATTCTCTTGCAGTCAACAACCAGCGCGAGTCTTGTTGACAATGAACAAAAGGTTGTTGTTAAGGCATCACCCAGCCAGATTCTCAGTCTCCCTCTTATATGCTGATTCATCACCACCTTCGATTCAGCCTACAACAACGGTGTCATCAGCAAACTTGAATATGGCATGGGAGCTGTTCTTAGCCACACAGTCGTAAGTGTAAAACGAGGGGGCTAAGCACACAGCCTTGTGGCACCTGTGCTGATGGAGATCGTGGAAGAGATGTTGTTGCCAATTCACACTGACATTGAGGATCCAAGTGCAAAAGGAGGTATTGAGACCAAAGTCTAGGAGTGTATTGATTAGCTTTGAGGGAATGATGGCATTGAATGCTGAGCTGTAGTCAATAAAGAGCATCCTAATACATGCATCTTTGCTATCCAGATTTTCCCAGGTTGAGTGGAGAGCCAATGAGATGACACCTGCTGTGGACCTGTTGTTCCAGTAGGCAAACTGAAGTGGATTCAAGTTGCTTCTCAGGCAAAATTGATATGTCTCATCACCAACCTCTCAAAACACTTCATCACTATGTGTGTAAGTGTTAGTGGACGACAGCCATTGAGGCATGTTATTCTTGGGTACCTGTATAATTGAAACCTACTTGAAGCAGGTGAATACCTCAGTCCGTCTAGGTGAGAGATTAAGGATCTCAGTGAACACTCCAGCCAGTTGATTAGCACAGGTCTTCAGTACTTGGCCAGGAACCCCATCTGGACTGGATGCTTTTCACAGGTTCACCCTCCTGAAGATTGCTCGCACATCAGCATCAGACTGAAATCACAGGATCATTGGGAGCTTGTGATGATTTTCCTATGTTTTGATGGTCAAAGCAAGCATAAGAAAGCATTGTGTTCATCTGGAAGTGAAGCCCTGCTGTTACCTCTGTAGCTTGATTTCACTTTACAAGAGGTGATAATTCTCAAATCCTGCCACAACTGACAATCGTCCTTTGTTGTTTCAAGTTTAGTCCAGAATTATGAGATGGCTTTCTGGAGATCATACCCGGACCTCTAGGAACTTGCTTGGTCACCAGACTTGAATGCTTTTGATCTGGCTCTCAGCAGATTGTGATCTCATGCTTCATCCAGGGTTTCTGATTGGGGAAACGGAATGATTTGTGGGAACACACTCGTCCACAACTGTTTAAATAAAGTCATGATACCCATGGTGTATTCATTCAGATCCACAGATGGGTCCTTGAATACGGTCCGGTCTACTACATCGAAGCAATCCCATAGCTGATCCTCCGCCTCCTGCAACTACCTCTTTGTTGTCCTAATCTCGAGCTTTGCTCCTTAGCCTCGGCCTGCATGCAGGTAAGACAACGACAGCCTCAAGAAATAATTTACCGAAATGTGGTCTAGGCATGGAATGGTAGACATTTCTTATCATATTATCTCCTCTCTGCACTGCATAACGCAGAGAATGCTTCTGAGATGTCTGTTCACATGTCTCTAGACTGGAGAGGGCTTGGCAAAGGAGTGGCTCAGCTGTTCCTGCCAATGCAATCGATGCACTAATGTTACATCCAAACCTTACTGTCTCAGTATCTAACATGGTGTGTTGGATAGTGGAGAATGCTGTCATAGATTACAATGGGACTCAAACAAGATGTAGAACTAGATACACAAATGGCAGGAGTTTCATTTAGAAATGCGTACAGGGATACAATTTGGAAGATCAAACTTGAAAACAGAGTCGAAGGATAAAGGGAGGATTCTTAGCAGCGTGGATAAACGCAAGAATCTTGGGGTCCTTCCAAATCTGTCAAAGCTGCCCCGCAAATTAACAGGGTAGTTAAGAAAATATACTGTGTACTTGCCTTCATTAATCAGGGGACTGAGTTCAAGAGCACGAGGAAATGTTGCAGCTCTATAAAACTCTGGTTCGATGACACATGGAGTATTGCATTCAGTTTTGATTGTATCATTATAGAAAGGATGTGGAAGTACATTTATTATCAAAGTATGTATACTCTGTACAACCTTGAGATTTGTCTCCGTATAGGCAGCCACAAAACAGAGAAATCCAATAGGTCCCACTAAAATGACTGTCAATCCCACTAAGACACCAAGTGTAAAAAAATAAAATCAAATGTGCAAACAATAATAAGTAAACAAATCACATTGACAACTGAAGATCACGAAAGGGAGCTCACAGCCACGAAGCCAGTCATCACTGCAGCCAGTTCAGAAGCCTGTTCGTTGCAGGCCACGGCCTTAGTTCAGTGCAGAGACGAGTAAACCTTGCCATGCAGTAACTGAACGCATCCCCAGCCCTGACACCCTGACCGTTTCAATCTAACCTGGTGCTTAAATCAACTAAATATTGGCTCATTCCTCGCTCTCGAACCTGGGCTCTACTGCCTCAATATGCTCTCGGGCCTGGGCCCCTCTGCCTCAATTTAGCCCAGTCCCAACCTTTTCAATCTGGCCTGGTGCTTAAATCTGACAAACAGTGGCTTGGCTCAAAAACTCAACTCCGAAAGGGAAGTCACAGGCTATTGATTGGAGTAATTGTTGTCCATAAAAGGTGTGAATAATAGAGTAGTTAGTAGCTTTGTTCGCTGCCAGCATGGCATCACTGTGTTTCACCAGCACCATCTTAAACTAGAGGTTTAACATGTCCTACAAGGAAAAGTTGAGCAAGTATGAGAGGTGACTTGATAGAGGTGTATAAGACTATGAGAGCCATAGACAGTGAGTTGCCTGCAGCAACAGGCAATACCATGAACTCTGTTCAAAGTGAGTGGAAGAATGTTCCATGATAGGTGGTAGGTGGCTCAAATGTACTGCCAGGGATAGTGGTAGAGGCTGATACAATAGGGATATTTAAGAACTTCCTAGATAGGCTCACAGATGTGAGCAAAATGGAGGGTTACGGCTGTGGAGGAGAAAAGGGTTAGACCAATTATGGAGTAAATTTATGTAGGACGGCACAGCATCTTGGGCCACATTAATTCCAAAGGATCGCTGTTTTTACTGTAATCCATATATACTTTTAGAATTAATGTGACACTAATGTGTTATAGGGATAATATTTCCTCCTAAATCACACATTAATGAAAAAAAATTAATTTTCCACAATGCATCATACATGTTAATCAACATAAGGAGAATTAGGGAAAAATAAGGTGAGACAGGAGGAACAAACAAGTATATACCTGTAGAAAAGAATGAGGTGTGTACACCTCTTACATTCAGTAAGTATAGACAGCAGTTCTCAAAGGCTTAGGAATTCACATCTGACAAAACCTATTTACTACAACACAAACTACTTGGCTTGCAAAATAAATATTTTAAGGAGAGACTAATTGCATTTTCACTTGAAAATGATACATACACTCACCTCTTTACAAACAAGCAAAAGTTTTAACTTTAAAATCTAACATACTCCAAATATCTGGACACGCAAAAGCAGCCAAAAGTGTACGGCCATGGGACATTAAAAACTAGGGATTACATTAAATATGCACTCAGTAGACAAATTGTAACACCTAATTACTACTCAGCACTTCAGTTTTGATCTGTTGGTATCTTTTCTGGTACACTTACATTTACCTACAAGAAAGCAGTAGGTACAGTCCGGTCCAACACAGGTAAACCCCTCGCCACCACTGGGCACACCTACATTGAGCGGTGTCACAGGAAAGCAAAATACATCATCAACGACCCCCACCATCCAGGCCAGGCTCTCTTCTCTCTGCTGTCATCAGGAAGCAGGTACAGGAGCCTCAGAATCCACACCACCAGGCTCAGGAACAGTTATTACCCCTCAACCATCAGGCTCTTGAACCAGTGGGGATAATTTCACTCACCCCATTACTGAACTGTTCCCACAACCTATGAACTCACTTACAAGGACTCTATCTCATTTTATTGATTTTTTTGTATTTGCAGTTTGTCTTTTGTACATTGGCTGGGACAGTGGTATATTGATTCTGTATTTCTTGTATTTATTGTGAATGGCCACAAGAAAATGAATCTCAAGGTTGCACATGGTGACATATATGCACTTTGATAATAAATTTACTTAAACCCAGGCCCAGAATACAGGAATCAGTTCACACATCAAAGCAAAGATTGAAGGAGGGGTGCAGAGATTAATAATCTTGCAAAATCATTCTAATTGCCAAAGGGCCACAATGGTTCAAATAGGGTTGTTGTATTTAACATATTACCAATGGCGTGGAGTCTTCTAGTGGTTACCTCAATAACTGTACTGTAAGAAACTCTTGAAATCTGACCTTTCCCTTTAATGGCCTATGCAGACTTTGAAAGATCAGTTACAAATATATTTGGTTGCTGCAGAATGATTGCTCCTCTAATAAACTAATCATTCCACTCAAGGCAACTGGACTTGGTATCAACACCTTTTCTGCTAAAAGCTTTCCCACACAGATCACATCGAGGATGTAGTCCGTGCTTTTGCTGGTCTCAATGCTCCCTTCAACTGATTGTTCATCTGGAGGGCTGTAGGTGGTAAACAGCAGGTTTCCATCAGGAATCCAGAGTTAACAGTGAGGATTCTAGGAGGTCCATCCAGTCTACATGTTAATCAGAGATGCACCTGATCTTTTCCTTGGACATGATATTCCAGGGGAAAAAAATGAATGCTGACTGAAAGATCAACTGGTGTTAGCATATGCACAGTGCTACCTGACAAAGCAAGGGACAACTTTTCTCTTTGGCACCCCAGTTGCCAAGTGTTGACAAGGAAGACCTTCCAGTAACAAGACAGAACATTTTTGCGCTGTCAGTAACACGTCAAAAACAATATTTGTTTCAATATTCTTATTCACCTTTGAATCTGGGATTTGCACACAATACTATATGCACGTGCATCTTGGATGGTATTCTGATGCATCCTGTTGCATCTCAAAGACTGGGGTGTCCCAATATAAAACCATTAAATCTGATGTAACTATTAGTGATGTGGTAAAAATTAGTGTTTGTGTCCTCCAAAATACTAGCAATATTAGCTTCAAAGTTCAAAATATATATGTCACCATATACCACCCAGAGATTTACTCTCCTGTGGACATACTCAATAAATCAATAGAATAACAACCACAACAGAATCAAAGAAAGACCAAACCAGCTTAGGCATTCAACCAGTGTACAAAAGACAAACTGTGTAAACACTAAAACAAAGAAATAAAAATAAAATAAACAAACAATAAACATCAAGAACGAGATGAAGAGTCCTTGTAAGTGACTGTATAGGTTGTGAGTACATTCGAATGATGGGGCAAGTGAAGATGAGTGAAGTTATCCCCTTTGGTTCAAGAGCCTGATGACTGAGAGATAATAACATTTCCTGAATCTTGTGGTGCCACTGAGGCTCCCGTAACTTCTTCCTGATGGCAGCAGCAAGAAGAGAGCATGCCCTGGGTGGTGGGGTCCCTGATGATGGATGCTGTTTTCATGTAGATGTACTCAATGGTGGGGAGGGCTTTACCTGTGATGGACTAGGCCTTACCCACTACCTTTTGTACGATTTTCCATTCCAGGACATTGGTGTTCTCATACCAAGCTGTGATGCGGCCAAGTCAAAATACTCTTCACTACACATCTATAGAAGTTTGTCAAAGTTTTAGATGTCATGCCACAAGTTTACAAATTCTGAAGGAAGCAGAGGTGCTGCAGTATTTTCTTCATAATTACAAATACGTGCTGGGCCCAGGACAGGTTCTCCCAAAGAATAACACTGAGGAATTCAAAGTTGCTGAACCTCTGACAAGGATTGGCTCATGGACCTTTGGTTTCCTTCTCCAGAAGTCAATAATTAGCACCTTGGTCTTGATCACATTGAGTAAGAGGTTGCTATGACACCACTCAGGCAGTTTTACAATATGCTGATTCATCACCACCTTTGATTCATCCTACGAAAGTATCATCAGCAAACTTGAATATGGCATTGGATCTGTGCCTAACTACACAGACATAGATGTAAAGTGATTGGAGCCAAGGGCTAAGCACACAGCCTTGTGGTATACCTGTTCTGATGGAGATTGTGGAAGAGATGTTGCTGCTACTCCAAACTGACGGGGGTCTGTAAGCGAAGAAATCAAGGATGCAATTGCATAACGAGTTACTGAGGCTGAAGTCTTGCAGCTCATTGATTAGTTGTGAGGGGATGATGGTATTGAATGCTGAGCTGTAGTTGATAAAGAACAGCCTGATATATGCATCTTTGTGGTCCCTTGTTCCAGGGTTCAGTGAAGAGCCAATGAGATGGTATCTGTTGTGACCTGTTCCGCCAGTAGGCTAACTGAGTGGATCACCAAGTCACTTCTCAGGCATGAGTTGATATGTTTCATCATCAACCTCTTAAAACACTTCATCACTGTGTATTAGGTGCTACTGGATGATAGTCATCGAGACAGGTCACTATGTTCTTGGACACCAGTATAACTGCATCCTACTTGAAGCAGGTGGGTATCTCAGACTGCTGAAGTGAGAAGAAAAAGATCTCAGTGAACACTTCAGCCAGTTGATCAGCACAGGTCTTTAATACTTGGCCAGGTACCCCAACTGGGCCAGATGCTTTTCATGGGTTCAGCCCCTGAAGGCTTCTCGCACGTTTGTCTCAGAGACTGAGAACGCAGGATCATTGGGGGCTGTGGAAGATCTTGAATGTCCCTCCATGCTTTGACAGTAAAAGTGAGCACATCTGGAAGTGATTTATCTTTATATGAGGTGATTGTTGCAAGACAGTGATCTGGCTCTCAGCAGATTGAGATCTCATGGTTCATCCAGGGCTTCTGACGGGGGAAGACTGAATGATTTTGGGGGACACACTTATCTTACAACTGTTTTAATAACATCCATGACAAGCATGATATATTTATTTGGATCCATAGATGAGTCCTTGAATAGTGCACAGTCCACTGACTCGAAACAATCCTATAGTTGCTCCTCTGCCTCCTGTGAGCTCTTTGTTGTCCTAAACTCTGGAGCTTTGCTATTTTGCCTCAGCCTGTATGCAGGTAGGAGGAGCGCCAAGTGATTTGATTTACTGAAATGTGGCCTGGGTATCAAACGGTAGACATTCCTTATCTTAGTATAACAGTGGTCTAGTGTGTTGGGACCTCTAGTGCTACAGGTTATAAGCTGATGGTAATTGGGCAGGGTTTTCTTCAAACAAACCTGGTTGAAGTCCCGAAGTCCCTGACTATGATTTGAAATGCATTGGGATAGACTGTTTCCTGCTTGGAGACGGCATCATGCAGCATCTCAAGCATCTGATTATAGAACGCCACTGGTGGTATGTAAACTTGGTCAGGATTATGGAAGTGAACTCCCTAGATAAATAGAACAGGCGGCATTTGGACTATTAGGTTATTTATGAGATGTACCGGACATTGGCAATGATGGCATTTATTGTCATTTTCCAGTCCATCCCCAAATTGTGCCGAGATCTAGCTGCATGTCACGGTGCACTATTTCATTCTCTGTGGAGCTGTGAATGAAAATGAATACCCGTGTCATCAGTGAATATCCCACCTTATCCTTTTATAAAAACGTCAATTCACAAAATAATTTCCACACAAAATGGTGAAGTTCACTGGGTAGCTTGTTGGGCTAGGAGAAGACATTCCTGATGCATTGGCACTGCCACAACAATTTATCTCATGGACACCAAACACGAGTTAAGATTCAGTGAAAATCCCCACATATTGGTTCATCCCAAATGCAGCATCCTCATACTTTGATCACCACCATCACTCCACCTACTGCTAAACTTTGGTAATCAATATTTTCTCACTTCCAAGCACTTGCTTCAATGTTTTTCTTGCCAGCCTGCTGAACTGCAATCCTCATCAAATGAACATAATAGAATTCAAGGTCTTGTTCACTGGCATTGTCAACAATCATCATCTCCAACACCACAACATGTGAAATTCATTATCCTCCTCACCACTTCACTCCACAACTCTTTACCTCCTGAACTCTGGAATTTTTTCCTTCACATACTCTATGCCATAATGCCACTCCAGTCTTTAGAAGTTTCAATTTGATGTTAAAAAAAATACTACAAAAGAAACACTCTTACGTCTCTTCCGCACTTCTGATCACCTCACCCACTTCTTATTTTTACCAGCATGGAAACATTCAGCATGCAGACTCAGCCTACTGAGTCCATATCAGCTATCAACCATCCACTTACACTAATTTTACCTAATCATCTTCAAAATTCCCATCAAAACCTACCTACGCACTTGTGTCAGTTCACTGTCTATGTCAACATCTACAGCTTCAATTAAACCGGATGAATCAATTCATGGAAAATCACAGCACATAAGCAGGCCCTACAAGCCCACGCACAACCATGATACCAATTCAAAGTAATCCCATCTTCCTGCAGACAATCCATATTGTACCACCTTCCCCACTATTCTCTGCCTGTCCAGATGCCTCTTAAATGTTGCTATCCATTACGCTTCCACATCCTGCCATGGTAGCATATTCTAGGCCATTTTTAAAAAAAGCTTCTTCGTAGCTTACTCCCCATCAACTTGAAGCTACTTCCCTTGGTTATCTGACATTTCCACTGCAGGGAAAAGACTCAATCCATCTTTTCATAATTCTACGCACTTCTAGCAGGTTGCCCCTCAGTTCAAGAAAAAACAATCTATGTTTATGCTATCTTTATTCCTGTCATGAAAACAAGTTGCTGAAAAGTCATAACTTCTGTTAACAGGAGACAGCAAATCTCAAGCAACACACACAAAATGCTGCAGGAATTCAGCAGGTCACAGGCAGCTTCTATGGAGAAGCAGTCGATATTTCGAGCCGGGACCCATCTTGATTTCTGAAGAGGGGTCTCAGTTGAAATGTCGACTGTTTACTCTTTTCCATAGATGCTACCTGACTTGCTGAGTTCCTTGGGCATTTTGTGTGTGTTGCTTGAGATCTCCAGCACCTGCACTTTCTCATGTTTGAGACAGCAAATCTCAATGCCTATCAGCACACTTGGCAATTCTGTCACTCAAGGCGCTTGGCACAAATGCCTCATTCTACTCCCCACCGGAAGACATCAATAGGAGAGAGTTAGTCAGAGCTGTAAAGCACAGCAAAAGGCCATTCTGCCTATCTCATCAATGTCAATCATGATGTTTCCCTGAACTAGGCCCATATTCCTCTAAACCACGGGTTCCCAACCTGGTGTCCATAGACCCCTCAGTTAATGACAAGGCACCATGACATAAAAAAAGGTTGAAAAGCCCTGGTCTAAGTCTTTCCTTAATCTCTTTTAAATATCATACCTTTACCTCTTCCTCTGGTAGGTGATTACACAAACCCATTACCCACAATGTAAAATATACCATGTGCTCTTTAAACCTTTCAGCTCTCACCCTAAAACCTGTTTTAAACCACACTGTCCTGCCGGTGGGGTGGGGGGGGGGGAAACCATCCACCTTTTTAACACCCCTCACAATATACACCTCCACCACGTTACCACTCAGCTTCCTTCACTCCAAAGAAAAAATTGCCCAAGCCTATCCAGCATCTCCTGATACTGCTAGTCCTGCAGTCCCAATAACATTCTTGTGAATCTTCTCTGCAATCTCTCCAGCTTTATGACAACCTTAATGACCAGAACTGAGCAGTCACCGTAAGTACATGAGCAAGGCTGGTAACAATAAACCACTCCAAAAAGGTCTCTGCACCATTATATCTTTTTAGAATGCATTTTTCCACTTTCTCTGTGGTGTATAATTTATGCCCTTATATGTCCTCTGAATCCATGCTTGTTTGTTAAGCTGCTGCAAGCAAGTTTTCCACTGTAAATCTCACTGGTGGGGAGGTACATCTCTGCCAAAGGAGGTGCAAACCACTCCTTCCCTTTGCTACTGCAGTTCACCCTTGGGCAAGGTGCAGCACCTGCTTACCCCGCCCTTCCACTTCCTCTCCCTCTCCCACCGATCAGGGTCACGTGAAGCCATGGGAGCAGGTGGTGGCTGGTCGTATGAGCAGCTGGTGCTCATCGCAAGTCCTGGTTATGCGCCCACTGACGCCAGGCAGGCAAGCTCTGAAGAGTATTGATAATAGCTGGGGTTACCCGTCTTGCAAAGAGACTGCCCAGAGAAAGGCAACAACAAACCACTTCTGTAGAAAGATTTGCTAAGACCATGATCGCGGCACATAATGAATCTGACTGTATGAACGCTTCAATAAACGTGCATTGTTTTCTCTAGAGCATCAGAGGCTGAGGGGAGAGCTCATACAAGTCACAAGATTACAAGAGATACAGAGTAGACAGAATAGTTGTTTTTGCAAGAGAACATTCAAATACTAGAGAAAAAATTCTGTAAGGTGAGAGAGGGGATATTTTAAAGGAGATGCGCGGGGTAAGTTTAAATTGCACAGAGCTGTAGATGCCTAGAACAGAACAGTAGGGATAGTTCTGTAAGCAGATACAACAGTGGCACTTACGCTATTAAAAGATATCGAGCGCTATGTTCTAATCTAAACTCGGACTTGGAGCCACGTTCTTGGACTCTTAATTTCATCTCGTTCAGTTACTGTCACTTTAGTAATTTTTGCACTACACTGCGCCATTCTGCATTTATTGCACAATCTTGTATTTATTGTTACTACGGATATTCTTTACACCGTGAGCTTCGGGCAACAAGGATTGCATTGCAACCTGGTGTACTTGACGAGAAACTAATGCATAGACATGATTCGCTCTTTAAGAGTTTACAGGCAATCACACTGCTCTGGACTGCTTCGAGAGACAAAACTAAAACAATTATAAGAGTTGAGGTACGCGCTCACCTTGTCGTCGGGTTGTGGCGGCTTCCGGGACCCGGTGGCCGGGCTGCTCCAGTTGCCGACCGCCTTTTCGGTCACCGCCGTCCCGTGTACCTTGATGAGCCGGTGCTGAGCCGAGCCGATGTACTTGGCTCGGGGGGAGGAGGAGGCCGCCCTCTCGCTTTGGCTGCGCTGCAACATCGGGGATCCGCTGGCCACCGGGCCCTGGCAACAGCCCCCCTCCTCCTTCTCGTCCTCCGGACCCGGCCACATGGCCTTGAGGCGGCGCAGCGACGATCCCGGGCCGTTGCTGTACGGGTCTTCGAAGTCCCGCTCCTTCTGCAGCCGGTAGGCCCGCATCAGGTCGCTTTCTCGACACGATCCCGATTCGCCGCGGGGCTTTTTCTTCTTCTTGCCAGCCGCTGCCGTCGTCTCCGCCTTGGCCGGAGCCTTCGCCTTGTAGCCACCCAGATTGAAGTACTCCCTCAGCCACCTCGCCATCTTCGTACCCGCTGTCCTAGATGAAAAAATCAGCCGGGGCTGTCCGTGGGTGCAGCAGCGAACCGTCCCGTCCAGTCCCCACCCCGACCTGTCCTGTCCCGCCCCGGGCCCTCGGCGCTCCCTCCCCCCCAGGCCCCGTAGCTCGATGCCCCTCCACCACACTCCCTCTATCCCATCGGGAACAGCACTCCTTTTATTACTTCATGGTTTTCTTCCAACACCTCGTCCTCCAACTTTCAGCTGCTGCCGTCGGATTTAGGAACACAATTATTTTCTACTTCTCAACTTCCTGAACTCGCTGCCAAGCCCCAAACCACACAACCCGCATTCTGGTGCTTATGGCCAATCGCTCCGCGCTAACTCGCCTTCTCTCCGCCTTCACCGCTCGCACTTTGGCCAATGGCTCAGCGCTAACCTGCCGTTCCCCTTGGCCAATCAGTCCCGCTAACCCAGCGCTCTCCGTCTTCGTCGCTCACTCTCCAGCACCTTGCTCACGGTAGCTCAGCGCTCCCTGCCTTCGTCGCTCACTCTCCAGCACCTTGCTCACGGTAGCTCAGCGCTCCCCGTCTTCGTCGCTCACTCTCCAGCACCTTGCTCACGGTAGCTCAGCGCTCCCCGCGTTTCCAACCAACCAGCGCCACACTCCACTTTCTTACATCCCCGGCCCCGCTGGTTCGCCTTCGCTCACCGCACATCGGGCGCAGCTGCTTGTGGAAGTGAAAGGAATGTGATGTGTTCTGTCTGTGTACATTCACAAACGTCATTTGGGATTTTTTTGGTGGGGAATTTTCAATGGAGAAGGGAATTGTTACTGATTGAATCATGTTGGGTTACTTCAATGCAGGACGTGTATTTATTTCCCATCATCTGCGAGGTAGCGCTATTGGGACAAGAGCGCATTTACGTTTCCTTTGCCAACATACCTGTGAGTCCTGTTCGGAGATAGGATAGTCTTTTAGGTTGAGTTCGTACAAGAAGTGCAAGATCTTTTGTACGTGGAGGTGGAGTTGAATTATTTTTGCTATCATTTTCAGTAAAAATCCTGTAGTTAATTGCTTAATGTTTTAGAGTGGCAAGTATCCCAAAGTTCCAATATTTTAGTTTTACTTTGAAGATCTATTATCAATATGAAGGCTCTTGAAAAGAAATGAATTTTATCAGATTAGGAATATTTTGTGTATTTGCGGTTTTCATTTCTGCAAATAAGTACGAGCTGGAAACGGGAGCAAAACCTACTTTACATAAAGGTGCATTATCATTTCAAGTCGTCACTTTTTACTGTCATTTCGACCATAACTGCTGTACAGTACACCGTAAAAATGAGACAACGTTTTTCAGGACCATGGTGCTACATGAACAATACAAAAACTACACTGAAATACGTAAAACAACACAAAAACTACACGAGACTACAGACCTACGCAGGACTGCATAAAGTGCACAAAACAGTGCAGGCATTACAATAAATAATAAACAAGACAATAGGCACAGTAGAGGGCAGTAGGTTGGTGTCAGTCCAGACTCTGGATTTTGAAGAGTCTGATGACTTGGGGAGAAGAAACTGTTACATAGTCTGGTCGTGAGAGCCTAAATACTTCGGTGCCTTTTGCCAGATGGCAGGAGGGAGAAGAGTTTGTATGAGGGATGCGTGGGGTCCTTTATAATGCTGTCCCGATTTGGTCCCGATGTTGATGATAAACCCAGCGCTTGCTGCTCGTTGCGATTTCTCTGTGTGAATATTAGTTTTTTGGAGATACTATGCTGGAGTTTTCATCCATGAACTAAAGAAGCAGCTTGTGATAAGAAACGTTGGGGGGGGGGGCGGGAGAATGCAGTGGAAACTTTGATGTGCCAGTCTCGTGGACTGCTTGATCCTAGATATTACCATCATCATCATCAGGTGCCGTGCCCAGTTTGAGCTTTAACTGCCATGGCCCACACACTCTTGTTTCGGGTCAAGTGGATCAATTCATTGGTATTCATTTCCAGTTCTCTAGCTGCTGTCTCCATCATCATTTGTCTTTGCCTTCCTCTTGCTTTCTTCCCTTCAATCTTTCCCATAATTACCATGCATTCTAACTCCTCTTTCCTAGTCACATGTCTAATGAAGTTACGTTGCCTTTTCATGATCTCATACATTATTTCTCTTTTTGTGTTTGCTCTGTTCATGACATCCTCACTAGATAGTTGTTTTGTCCATGATATTCTTTGCATCCTCCTCAAAAACCACATCCCTGCTGTTTCAATTCGTTTCCTCATGTTACTAGAAATTGTCCAACATTCTGAGCCATATAACATAACTGGATAACGTAATATTTCAGTACTCTGAGGTGGGTTGTCGTGCCTAGTTTAGTGTTGGTTAGTATACTCTTGAACAATGGGAGATCTAAATGCTAAAGTAGGACAAGGTGCTGATGGAAGTACCATAGGAAAATTTGGACTACGGGAAAGAAATGAAAGAGGTGAGAAATGGGTAGAATGGTGCAAGATGAATAATCAGGTCATAATGAATACCTACTTTAAAAACCATCCATGACGCTTATGGACTTGGAAAAGTCCAGGTTATAACACTAGAAATCAAATTGACTTTATTACTATAAACTAAAGATTTAGAAACTCAGTGACTCAGTGCAGAACATATCCAGGTGCAGACTGTAATAGTGATCATAACTCAGTAGTATGTCCTGTAATAGTAAAACTTAAAAAACTAAAGAAGCAAAAACCTGAACAATCCCTTGACTACTTGCAATTAATTAAAGAAGAAAACTTAAGACAAATATTTACAATTGAAGTAAGGAATAGATTTCAAAGTCTAGAAATAGAATCTGCTGAAGATGATAGCAATCATGTAGAAATGAAATTTAACTCTCTAAAGCAACATACATCAAAGTTGCTGGTGAATGCAGCAGGCCAAGCAGCATCTATAGGAAGAGGCGCAGTCGACGTTTCAGCCCGAGACCCTTCGTCAGGACTAACTGAAGGAAGAGTGAGTAAGGGATTTGAAAGCTGGAGGGGGAGGGGGAGATGCAAAATGATAGGAGAAGACAGGAGGGGGAGGGATAGAGCCGAGAGCTGGACAGGTGATAGGCAAAAGGGGATAGAATCAGCAAAGTCAGTGATTCATAAAAAAGAAAGAAAAACACAAAGAATAAATGGATGACAGATGAAATCAAAAATTTAATGGAAGAAAGGAGATGGAAGAAAGCAAATCCTATAGAATATAAGTCCTTAGATAAAAAAGTTAAAAGCTTATGTCAAAAAGCCAAAGAAGAATGATTAAACCAGGAATGTGAGCAAAAGAAAGAATCCCTATTACTGATCCAAAAAGGTTACATCAACAAGTCAAGAATATCACTGGTAAAAAGCTCCTCTGTTCTTCAGGTGGATGTTTGAAAGCAAAGGATTGTACCATTATCATAGAAAAAGATGAGATTATGAACAGATGGACTGAGTATATTCAGGAATTGTTTGAAGATGATTGAGGTGAAAAACCAGAAATTAAGAAAAACATTGAAGGTCCAAGTATTTTAAAATCTGAAGTTTGTAATGCATTAAATAAGATGAAGAAAGGAAAGGCAGCAGGTCCTGATGAATTAGTAATAGAACAAATTATCGCCCTTGAAGATTATGGAATTGAAAAACTTACTGATTTAATCAGTGACATTTATGAGACTGGAATAATACCAGAAGAGATGAAAAAATCAGTATTTATCACTCTTCTTAGAATTTATCTATATCCTCATTTGTTCCATCTGTTGTTGGTGCATCTACCTGTATAATTGCTAAATCAAACGGTTGTCCTCTGAATCCAACAAGGAGCACTCTTTCTGATATTGCCCAATGTCTTAAAACACTTTTTGCCATGTTTTCATCCATAAGAATTCTTACTCCATTAGTATGGGATGTTCCACAAGAATAAATTAGTGTTTTATTTCTATTCTGACATATTCCAGTGCCTATCCAACAAACTTCACTAATTCCCATGATGTTAATCTTTAGTCTTTCTATTTCATTTATCACATTGTCCAATCTTCCTGTTTGATATAGGGTTCTTGCATTCCAAGTGGCAATAATTTTCTTTTGTTTTACTTGAGTTTTATGAGCAGTAGATTGATGACGGTCGGGGATCCCCTGCTGATCAGAATCAACCCTACCGAGCGATACATCTTCAGAATTGTCTTGAAGATCCTCTTGACACTGTTGTTGTGTGATACACTTTGTGAGTTTGACCATGGTTTTCTTAGCAAATAGATTCTAGGAAACCTAGTATCTAGCAATGGTGGTTTGCTTTTGCCTTCTGTTGGGCGAACTGAGGAAATCGCCATTTCTCTTCCCAAATGTTCATCCGCCTGTACTATAGCCGTTGTCATTTGAGGTCGTAGGTCATCCGCCTTCTCCGTCATAAGTTCTGTTACTGAACCTGCCGGATCTGCCATTGGCCTTCGCTCATATCCTGGGCAGGAACCCTTCCAGGTGCTACCGTTCCGGGTCAGTGCGGCCCTGGGAGCAATGAATGACTAAGGGGTAACTCCACTTTCCCCAAAACTCTGGAAGTCCCCAATCAGAGCCTCATCACCGGTTGCTGTTTAGAGTCATACCCAGGACAACTGGATAATATAGTGTATGCTATAGAGGCACATGCGAGATATTGCATAAACCCTTACACAAAAAAAACAGAAAACTCTCAAAATTCAAACAACGTCTGTGACCCCTTCATCAGAACTGGGAATAGAGGAAGACAAGTTGGCTTTCAGTTGTCAGGTGGGTGAGGGAGAGATGTGCCAAACAAAGACAATACTTCTGATGGGATGCTACCAGATGGTTTACTGGAGCAGTTAAGGAGACATTAGGATAACTTATATGGGCTGACCAAAAAACAAATGCAGGTGACTGCAATGCAGATTACCTGGTTTTATTACCATTCAGCATCCCGTTCTCACTCTGACAATTAAGTCTGCACTGATACAATGAGGATCAATTCAGGCTTGAGGAACAGTCACTTTCTTTCTGTCTGGGCACATTGCACCATTACTTCCCCCATCCCACCCCACACCTCTGGATTAGGTATCGAGTTCTGGGGTTGTCAGTAACTTGGTCTATCTTTCAGTCTGTATCAGAACTGGCTATTTGCACCTGTCATCATTTTGACTTGCTTTTTCATTTTCTGTTGGCAGAGTCTGGCCTGTCCCACAGCCACATTATTAGCAGCATGTTGCACAAATAGAAACATAGAAACATAGAAAATAGGTGCAGGAGTAGGGATTCGGCCCTTCGAGCCTGCACCGCCATTTATTATGATCATGGCTGATCATCCAACTCAGAACCCCGCCCCAGCCTTCCCTCCATACCCCCTGACCCCTGTAGCCACAAGGGCCATATCTAACTCCCTCTTAAACATAGCCAATGAACTGGCCTCAACAGTTTGCTGTGGCAGAGAATTCCACAGATTCACCACTCTCTGTGTGAAGAAGTTTTTCCTAATCTCGGTCCTAAAAGGCTTCCCCTCTATCCTCAAACTGTGACCCCTCGTTCTGGACTTCCCCAACATCGGGAACAATCTTCCTGCATCTAGCCTGTCCAATCCCTTTAGGATCTTATACGTTTCAATCAGATCCCCCCTCAATCTTCTAAATTCCAACGAGTACAAGCCCAGTTCATCCAGCCTTTCTTCATATGAAAGTCCTGCCATCATGAGACTAATGAGAAGATATCTGATCCTAGCTGGTACAGAGCTGGCACTTCACATTTCTTGGTCCCAAGCTATCAAACATTTCCTTCGACACGTTCTAAGAGCACCAGTTTCAAGGACACTGTGATCAGACTTTTGAACAAACCTCTCATATGATAAAAGAGTTTCCGATCTCCCTCATCATGACCCTTGAACTTAATTTGTCTGCCGACACTGCACTTGCTTTATAAATGCAACATTATATTCTGCATTCTTTATTTGTTACCAAGATATAATTATATGTGGACTGATCTGTTTGGATGACACACAAACAAAAGCTTTTCGCTGTACCTTGGTGCATGTGACAATAATAAACCACTACAGGTTTCCCCCGCCATCCAAAGGTAGAGCCTTCCTATGAAATGGTTTGTAAGCCAAAATGTCGTTAAGTGAAGAAGCAATTGCCATTTATTTATATGGGAAAATTTTGTGAGCGTTCGCAGACTCAAAAATAACCTACCAAATCATGCCAAATAACACATAAAACCTAAAATAACAGTAACATATAGTAAAAGCAGGAATGATATAATAAATACACAGCTTATATAAAGTAGAAATACTTTTCCACAATCATTACTGAACTGTTCTCCGTAGCGAAAATCTCACGCAAGCGCCGTCAGCAGAAAATCTCACGCAAGCGCTGTTGGCAAGAACACTCTGTCCAGTAACCTTTAAGCTATGAAGCTGCCAAATCATACCAAATAACACGTAAAAATACACAGCCAATATAAAGTAGAAATAATGTATGTACAGTGTAGTATCACTTACGAGAATCGGGAAGATAGCTTGCCGAGCACACTGATGGTGGTGTGTTAGACTGAGTCATCGCAGGTTGGGTGGTGCAGTGGCCCCCACCCTCCAGGCCGCCGAGCGATACATTGCCGTGAAGCATGCAGAATGCAGCGGTAGCCGGGAAAGCACACAGCACATCTTTAAGTAAAAAGCCGAAATAAACAAGCTAATTGTTACGTAATTGTCAGTCCAGATCAGTGCCGATTTCCGATTACGTCGTCTCTGATCTGGGCCGACAATTACGTGTCGGGCAGCACCTAATTAATTAGTATGTTTATTATGGCTTTTTTCTTAAAGATGTGGGTGTGCCTCCCGGCTACTGCTGCATTCTCTGCGAAGCGGTATCTGTCTGTGGCCTGGGGGTTGGGGTGGTGGGACACTGGGGTGTCATCTTGTTATCATCTGTTTCCATTAGAGCAGGCAGCTCATCTTCTTCTATCTCTGCCCACCTCGATGTGGAAGGTCGAGGTTCGTCGTCTGCTGTGGCTGATGTGGAAGGCTTGCTTGACTGCTGAGCCTCGCGCATTTTTCTATCACACAGTTCTTTGTAAGGACTCAAACCATCCTGAAAATATCCCCTAAACCTACGTACCCTTTCAAAATTAAAGTCGTACTTTATCATTACTCATTCAGTTTCGATTGTTATCCTTTTTTCTTCCAATTGCATCAGCTCTTCATCTGTCAGTTCTTGGTCATGGGATGCCAAAATCTCTTCAACATCATGTTCGTCAGCTTCCACAAGCCAAACTCACGTTGTCCTTACTTCGTTCACCATGATAAAAACGTTTAATTATGTCTAGTTTTACGCTAAGTGTAACACCATTACAAGCTCTTTCAGGCTTTTCCAATACCTTAGAACTCATCTTGCAAACGGCTGCTCACAGGCTTATGTCTAAGCAATGCTGGCAAGAATCCAGGGGAGAGTGGCTGCTCGGGGCATGCACTGCCTTTTATTGCGCGCTGATTTTTTTTCGTAACAGTGAAAACACCTTCTGAAAGCGAAAACAGGGTACTAATGTAGGTCTTTCGTAACAGTGAGGTTTCATAAAGCGAACGTTCGAAAAGCGGGGGACACCTGTACCTATATTCACCCCTCACCCTCTCTGCTACTAAAAACTTATTTGTTTTCTCCCTTTCCCAGTTCTGATGAAGGATCCTGTTTATGAAATGTTAAATGTTTCCCTTGCCATTGATGCTGCTTGACCTGCCGAGCTTTCCAGTGTTGTTTTGTTTTGTAATTGGTTCAGATTTCTTGAATCTACCATCTTTTTTTGTTTATTTGTATTAAATATTGACTTGTAGATGGTAGAACAGCTTTGAAATTAGGGAGGAGCCTTTAACCAGTTCCATTATTAACAGTATTAATGTGAATGGTCATTTAAATCTCTGGGAGATGTTGGGCAAGTTGGCAACAGTAACACTGTAAAGAATGGTAGTTGGACTCTCTTGTGAGAGGTGGTTTGCGCTCTGGCAGTAGTGTCAAAGAAGTTACTCACTAATTATCAACTTCAGTCTCATTACAAGTTCAAAGTAAAACTTACTATCAGAGTACATACAAGTTACTGCATACAACCCTCAGATTCTTTTTCTGTCAGTATGCTTAGCAAATTATTGAACAGTAACTGTAAGCAGGATCGATGAACACAACTGTGCAAATGCAAATATAAATAAACAGCATAAATAACGAAAGAATGAAATAATAAGATAAAGAATCCTGAAAGTGAAACCATCGGCTGTGGGAACACCAGAAGTAGAATTAGTGTAGTTATCCCCCTTTGTTCCAGAGCCTGATGGTTGGGGGATAGTAACTGTTCTTGAACCTGGTGGTGCAAGTCCTGAGGCACTTGATGGCAACAGTGAGAAAAGAGCCTGGCCTGGGTGGTGAGGATGGATTTGATGACGAATACTGCTTTTCTACGGTTTCATGTAGCAGTGCTCAATGGTTGGAAGGGTTTTACCCGTGACGTACTGGGCTAAATCCACTACCTTTTGTAGGGTTTTCCTCTCAAAGGCATTAAGCGGTGACTTTATCTTAAATCTTTCTTTTGGATTTCAGCTGAAGCGTATATATGGATAGGAACAATAACAGTGATTAAAATCTTATGTGCGATATTTGTCTCACCAGCTTCAAATATGAGGTGTAAAATAGATTTCTTACATGAAACTAAGTTTATTGAGACTACACTTCATAAACACTGGGAACAGTATTTTAAAGCACTTGTTGATCATTAACATATGACTGATGGCTATTTCATATGCTATGATCGTAGAGATATTGGCCAGATCTAAAAATAAAAAGCAGCATATTCCAGGAGAGCCAAATATCCTGTTTCTTTGCTGTGTTTTCTAAGGTGCTGCCCTGCTGCTAAATTGCAATAGTTGATATCCTGTGTTTTTCTTTCAAGAAATTGCTGTACTTACACTAAGGGTTCATTACATTTGTTTTAGACAGTGAAGTACAGTGACTAACTTTTTAAAAAATGTCATAATTCTAATTAAGCTCTTGCTTAGAATAAACAATTCAATGTTTAGAGTGTCTATTCTTCAATGTGAACTGGAAGTTCCTAAAATATAAAATGTCAGCCTTGATTCATTTTCTTTTTTGGAAACATTGTGTTTCACTTAGACCTTTTAATTAATCTGTCTACATAATTTTCATTCTCAATTTTATTCCTGTTAATTTCTCAATGATTTAATATTCCCCATTTACCTTGTTGAACATCAAGCTCCTTGGTGTGCTTATATTAACTCTCATATTCTGCAAGTGTATGCGTAAACTATTTAAAAACTATACTTTCAGTAACATTTAAATGAAAGGGTATGATGGTGTGCTAATTAGACCATAAGATATAGGAGCAGAATTAGGCCATTTAGCCCATTGAGTTTGCTCCACCGTTCCATCATGGCTGATTCTGGATCCCACTCAACCCCATACATCTGCCTTCTTGTTGTATCCTTTGATGCCCTGACTATCAGGAAATGATCAACTTCTGCCTTAAATATACGCATGGACTTGGCCTCCACCACAGTCTGGGGCAGAGCATTTCACAGATTTACTACTCTCTGGCTAAAAAAAAAAAATTCCTCCTTACCTCTGTTCTAAAAGGTCACCCCTCAATTCTGGATGCCCCCACCATAGGAAACATCCTCTCCATATCCACCGTATCTAGTCTTTTCAACATTTGGTAGGTTCCAATGATATTCCCACACATTCTTCTCAATTCCAGTGAGCACAGGCCCAAGGTTGCCCAACGCTCCTTATATGTCAACCCCTTCATTCCCAGAATCATCCTTGTGAACCTGTTCTGGACTCTCTATCCAACGATAACACATCCTTTCTGAGATATTGGGCCCAAAAATGTTGCTAATACTCCAAGTGTGGCCTGACTTGTGTCTTATAAAGGCTCTGCATTGTCCCTTTGTCTTTATATACTATTCCTCTTGAAATGAATACCACGGACTCAACCTATAAATGAACCTTTGGGAGTCTTGCACGACGACTCCTAAGTCCCTCTGCACCTCCAATGTTTGAACCTTCTCTCCATTTAGATAATAGTCTGCACTATTGTTCCTTCTACCAAAATGCATTATCAGTCATTTCCCAACACTGCATTCCATCTGTCACTTTTTCACCCATTCTTCCAATTTGTCTAAGTCCTGCCGTAATCGCATTGCTTCCTCAGCTCTACCTACCCCTCCACCTATCTTTGTATCACCCGCAAACTTTGCCACAAAGCCATTAATTCCATTATCTGAATTACTGGCATACAATGTGAAAAATAGCGGTCCAAATACTGACCCCTGAGGAACAGCACTAGTCACCAGCAGCCAACCCGATATGACCCCTTTTATTCCCACTGGCCGCCTCCTGCCTGTCAGCCATTCTGGGCTATCCGTGCCAGTATCTTTCCCGTAATGCCATTGAATTTTATCTTGTTAAGCAGCCTCATCTAAGGTACCTTATCAAACACCTTCTGAAAATCCAAGTAAATGACATCCACTGCCTCTCCTTTGTCCACCCTGCTTGTTACTTCCTCAAAGAACTCAGATAAGGTTTGTCAGGCAAGATTTCCCTTTACAGAAACCATGCTGACTTTGACTTATTTTATCATTAACCTCCAAGTACCTTGAAACCTCATCCTTAATAATAGACTCCAATATTTACCCAACCACTGAGGTTAGACTAACAAGAGTAGGCCATTCACCCCATTGAACATGTCCTGCCATTCACTAAGATATTGGCTGATCCATTACCTCAGTACCACTTTCTAGCACTAACCCTGTGTGCTTTGATTATCCTAACATTTAGATCTCTGCCTGGAAAACATCCAGTAACTGAGCCTTGACAGCTTTCCTGGGCTGAAATTCCAAACATTTCCTTCCCCTGTGTGAAGAAGTTTCTTGTCACTATTCTGAATGGATGACATCTCATTTTGAGACTGTGCCCCCTCACTCTGGATATCCCGGCCAGAAAAACATCAGTTACGTGTCTACAATGTCACCCCAATCAAAACTTCTCTGCATTTTCATTCTTCCAGACATGAGGGCATATTTGTCAGTTTACTTCGTGTTACATATTCTGCTTTTACCTCCTCTCAACACCTACTAATTCCCGGGAATAAATACAGTATGTCCTTCTTGATCTTCCTCAATCACAAATATATTCTTCATTGGGTAAAGACACCAGACATGTACGCAATCTTCCAGGAGAAGTGCCATAGTAGATAAATGGTGTCTAGACCATTGACCAAGAAAGACTAGTTTAAATTGAACCATGACAATGTAGGAATTTAACTTCAAGAACTTAAATAAATCAGAAATGTTAAAGAGAACCAGTAAGTGTAAAATTATAGAGTATTATTAATAATTAATCTGGTCCATTAGTATCTTTCGGGGAGAAAAAAAAGCTGTCCTTATCCATTTTGGCTTATGTATGACTCCAGACTGCCCTCCCCCAATGTGGTTTTAATTTCCTCAGGGTCAGATAATAGATTACATCAATATCTTTTGAATGAATGAAGAAAAGGTGAGAAAATGGTGCAGCTGGTAGATCTGCTGCCTTGTAGTTCCAGAAATGCAGGTTCAATCCTGACCTCGGGCATTGTCTATGTGAAGTTTGCATATGATCACGTGGATTTCACCTGGGTACCCTGGTTTCCTCCCATATCCCAAAGGTGCAGATTGGTAGGTTAATTGACACTCAATGTTTATGTGAGTGATAAATTTTGAGGGAGCTGATGAGAATGTGTAGAGAATGAAAAATTAGCTTAATATAGGATTAGTGGAAATGATCGGCATGGAGGCAGTGTGACAAAAGCCCTGCTTTAGCACTGTATTTCCTCATGACCAATGAGATTATTCCCCCCTCCCCAACAAAATCTGGACCAGAGTTAAAAGCGATAGTAATTTTTTCATGTAACTCAGAGGAACAACCAACCCAACAAAGGGAACTGGTACATGTTCCCTGTTTTAGAAACATAGAAACATAGAAAATAGGTGCAGGAGTAGGCCATTCGGCCCTTCGAGCCTGCACCGCCATTTATTATGATCATGGCTGATCATCCAACTCAGAACTCTGCACCAGCCTTCCCTCCATACCCCCTGATCCCTTTAGCCACAAGGGCCATATCTAACTCCCTCTTAAACATAGCCAATGAACTGGCCTCAACTGTTTCCTGTGGCAGAGAATTCCACAGATTCACCACTCTCTGTGTGAAGAAGTTTTTCCTAATCTCGGTCCTAAAAGGCTTCCCCTTTATCCTCAAACTGTGACCCCTCATTCTGGACTTCCCCATCATCGGGAACAATCTTCCTGCATCTAGCCTGTCCAATCCCTTTAGGATTTTATACGTTTCAATCAGATCCCCCCTCAATCTTCCAAATTCCAACGAGTATAAGCCTAGTTCATCCAGTCTTTCATCATATGAAAGTCCTGCCATCCCAGCAATCAATCTAGTGAACCTTCTTTGTACTCCCTCTATGGCAAGGATGTCTGTCTTCAGATTAGGGGACCAAAACTGCACACAATACTCCAGGTGTGGTCTCACCAAGGCCTTGTACAACTGCAGTAGTACCTCCCTGCTCCTGTGCTTGAATCCTCTTGCTATAAATGCCAGCATACCGTTCGCCTTTTTCACCGCCTGCTGTACCTGCATGCCCACTTTCAATGACTGGTGTATAATGACACCCAGGTCTCGTTGCACCTCCCCTTTTCCTAATCGGCCACCATTCAAATAATAATCTGTTTTCCTGTTTTTGCCACCAAAGTGGATAACTTCACATTTATCCACATTAAATTGCATCTGCCATGAATTTGCCCACCCACCTAACCTATCCAAGTCACCCTGCATCCTCCTCACAGCTAACACTGCCGCCCAGCTTCGTGTCATCCGCAAACTTGGAGATGCTGCATTTAATTCCCTCATCCAAGTCATTAATATATATTGTAAACAACTGGGGTCCTAGCACTGAGCCTTGCGGTACCCCACTAGTCACTGCCTGCCATTCTGAAAAGGTCCCGTTTATTCCCACTCTTTGCTTCCTGTCTGCCAACCAATTCTCTATCCACATCAATACCATACCCCCAATACCGTGTGCTTTAAGTTTGCACACTAATCTCCTGTGTGGGACCTTGTCAAAAGCCTTTTGAAAATCCAAATATACCACATCCACTGGTTCTCCCCTAGCCACTCTACTAGTTACATCCTCAAAAAATTCTATGGGATTCGTCAGACATGATTTTCCTTTCACAAATCCATGCTGACTTTGTCCGATATTTCACCGCTTTCCAAATGTGCTGTTATCACATCTTTGATAACTGACTCTAGCAGTTTCCCCACCACCGATGTTAGGCTAACCGGTCTATAATTCCCTGGTTTCTCTCTCCCTCCTTTTTTAAAAAGTGGGGTTACATTAGCCACCCTCCAATCCTCAGGAACTAGTCCAAAATCTAAAGAGTTTTGAAAAATTATCACTAATGCATCCACTATTTCTTGGGCTACTTCCTTAAGCACGCTGGGATGCAGACCATCTGGCTCTGGGGATTTATCTGCCTTTAATCCCTTCAATTTACCTAACACCACTTCCCTACTAACATGTATTTCCCTCAGTTCCTCCATCTCACTGGACCCTCTGTCCCCTACTATTTCCGGAAGATTATTTATGTCCTCCTTAGTGAAGACAGAACCAAAGTAATTATTCAATTGGTCTGCCATGTCCTTGCTCCCCATAATCAATTCACCTGTTTCTGTCTGTAGGGGATCTACATTTGTCTTAACCAATCTTTTTCTTTTCACATATCTATAAAAGCTTTTACAGTCAGTTTTTATGTTCCCTGCCAGTTTTCTCTCATAATCTTTTTTCCCCTTCCTAATTAAGCCCTTTGTCCTCCTCTGCTGAACTCTGAATTTCTCCCAGTCCTCAGGTGAGCCACTTTTTCTGGCTAATTTGTATGCTTCTTCTTTGGAATTGATACTATCCCTAATTTCCCTTGTCAGCCACGGGTGCACTACCTTCCTTGATTTATTCTTTTGCCAAACTGGGATGAACAATTGTTGTAGTTCATCCAAGCGATCTTTAAATGCTTGCCATTGCATATCCACCGTCAACCCTTTAAGTGTCATTTGCCAGTCTATCTTAGCTAATTCACGTCTCATACCTTCAAAGTTACCCTTCTTTAAGTTCAGAACCTTTGTTTCTGAATTAACTATGTCACTCTCCATCGTAATGAAGAATTCCACCGTATTATGGTCACTCTTATCCAAGGGGCCTCTCACGACAAGATTGCTAATTAACTCTTCCTCATTGCTCAATACCCAGTCTAGAATAGCCTGCTCTCTAGTTGGTTCCTCGACATGTTGGTTCAAAAAACCATCCCGCATACATTCCAAAAAATCCTCTTCCTCAGCACCCCTACCAATTTGGTTCACCCAATCTACATGTAGATTGAAGTCACCCATTATAACTGCTGTTCCTTTATTGCACACATTTCTAATTTCCTGTTTAATACCATCCCCAACCTCACTACTACTGTTAGGTGGCCTGTACACAACTCCCACCAGCGTTTTCTGCCCCTTAATGTTATGCAGCTCTACCCATATCGATTCCACATCTTCCCGGCTTATGTCCTTCCTGTCTATTGTGTTAATCTCCTCTCTAACCAGCAACGCCACCCCACTTCCTTTTCTTTCATGTCTATCCCTCCTGAATATTGAATATCCCTGAACGTTGAGCTCCCATCCTTGGTCACCCTGGAGCCATGTCTCTGTGATCCCAACTATATCATATTCATTAATAACAATCTGCACTTTTAATTCATCCACCTTGTTACGAATGCTCCTTGCATTGACACACAAAGCCTTCAGGCGCGCTTTTACAACTCTCTTAGCCCTTATACAATTGTGTTGAAAAGTAGCCCTTTTGGTACGGACAAGAGAAAACAAAATGTTTTTGTGAAACCTGTGATGTATTCTGGTGGTGGTTTGATTATTTGCAGAGGCAGGATTGCTGAGGAGAATGATGTAATTCCAAATTCAGTATTGGTCCCTTTTGACAAGGCATGCTCCAGGAGATTGGGAACTTGAATGATATGATGAAAATTGAGTTCATCAAAGTTTATCCCCAAAGTATGCTGTCCACTTTCATTATAGTGATCTGGAATCTTTCATTGTGCAGTATTTTTAAATCAGATCTGTGCTATAAACATTCAGAGATTCTATCTGCATACTTTGAGAGAATATTTTTGAGCACACTTTGTGTTGTCAAGACTGACTACTTAAAGGCAGAAACGTAATCAATTTTTGAATCATTGAATCTAAATGTTAAAAAGATCACATGTAATAGCTTTACCCAGGGAATACTTTGATGATTTTCATGTCAAAATTACATTAACTTTTGAAATTTTCACTGTGCTACTTGTAAAGATTTGCACTTATTCCATATTTGGTTGATAGCAGATCTAGCAGATCTTAAAAATAACAAAGCACCAGTATGAATCATACATTTGTTAGTTACCCAATAAAAACACTTCCTAAATGTCTCACTGAACTATTTCATTAAATTATTTCAGAAAGGTAAAATTTAATGTTATTGAGTCTGAATGTATTCAGTAACCATGACATTACAACAAAATGCTTAAAGCAGATAATTGTGCAATGATATGTAGCGTGTTCAATAGATGTTGTGCTTTCTCCTTACCAATTCATGTTGCGTGGATATCATGTTTTCAGGTAGGAAACTAGATCAAGTAAGTGGAATTTGATATAATAGGTATAACTGAAAAGGTTTTGAAAAATCCCATTAAATTATGAGATGCCAAACATTATTCTCCTCCATAGAGAAAAATAATGACTTTTCATTACGAGATAAATAATTATCTCTCGCAAGATAATGATTTGTTCCAATTGAAGTTACATATTTAAATAGACCTTTGCCAGTGAAGTTTGGGCACCAAGTCGAGTCTCTGTGGTACATTGTCTGAGACACATGAGAAGGATGAGAAATCTTGCACCAGAAACATTTACTGGATTCTTTAGCATTTCCAGTTTTCCCACGAAGATATAGACTCTTTCTGGGGTATGCCCCAGCAAATCCTTCATTGCCTTATTTGTATGAGCATTATTCAAGGTCGTACTTAGATCTAAGTTTTATTAAACCACACCTATTGTGAGTTATCTGGGACTGTATCTTTGAAACAAAAGGTTAACCTTGGAGACTGAACACCATAGAATTCCCAGGATTATACTGTCACACCAAATTACAATGAAACTACAGAAATTAGCGATGCATTCTTTGAATATGGAAGATCAAGAAGGGCATATGCTAAAAATTAGACCCAGATCTTTCATGAGTGTACTCAAGAAATGTTTCTATTTGCAGAAGGTGATGGATGTTTCAAAATCGCTTCCTCAAGTGGTAGAGATGCAATGTTAGTTTGAAGGATTAGTCCAGACACTATAATGCTAAAAACTGTTGTTAGTCAGTGAGACTGGAAAACCAGATCACTCTGCTTTGAGCAGATAAAGTTTATGGTAAGGTTTGCAAAAAATATTCAACATTATGGTGTGCTTGATAGAACACCTTCAAAAAATTACTGTTTTCTCAACTGAGTGAGTATATAACCAAAGGTCCTAGTTAAAAAATAATTAACAGAAGGTAATTCTGTATACAGTACTGTTCAAAAGTCTTAGGGGCTTACAGTGTATATAGCTAGGGTGCCTAAGAGTTTTGAATAGTACTGTATATGTCAACATGGAGTAGGAAGCGAGTTTGTAAATTTGGGGGAGCAAAGGATGTTGGGAATGGTGAGGGTGGGAGGGGTGTGGGACAGGTGGCAAAGAAGGAGTGCCAGGGAAGGGGGCTGTGCCACAAGTGCAGACACACCCACCTCTGAGACACCAGAGAATGTCATTTGATTGCAAACAATTGGTTTATTGATTATTACAGAATGTCTTTCTGGTGCTTTCTGCTCCCTCCCCTCTTCTCTGCCCTCTTCAAAACAATGATTTCTCCTCTCCCTGTCCCCTTCCCACCCTCAGTCCACAATAGAGACCCGTATCAGATCAAGTTTATCGTCACTCACATATGTCGTGAGATCTGAATTTTTGCAGCAGCAGCAGCAGTACAGTGCAATAAGTAAAATTACTACAGTAATGTGCAAATGTTTTAGGTTCCTTAGCTATATACTGTATATGTGCCCAAGAGTTTTGCACAGTACTGTAAGCTTATTTAATTTCATAAGTAATTTAATTCTAGAAATCTCATTGAAGAATTATATATGATTTACACAGTGTAATTAGTGTAATAACTGAAAAGTTCTCTGCACACTTTGCTCAGAGAAAAGTGTTATCCACCAAAAATAAACAGTATCACTTTTTCTTGGAAAAGTAGTGAATTTCAAATTGGCAAAATTTTCATACATACCAAAAGGTACAAGTAATCCTTTCTTCTCTAACATGTACATATGAGTGACATTCTTGTTGGAACGTGAATTCATTCTGCTGCTTAGATCATCTGTTTCCTCAGGCAGTGAGCCTCTTGCACCTGGTAGTCCCAGAAGTTTCCCATCCAAATACTAACCAGGAGTCTATTTTATAAAATACTCACGGGAGAAATGAAAAGAATGTTCCCTTGTTCCCCATCTAGACATGGGTACTGATTTTATAATATTCTTCTCACCAGCATCATTCTATACTACTGTGGTTGGGAGATTCTGAGGCAGCACTGCCATGTTCATGCCATTGGCTTGTAATCCTGCAATGAACCACCACCATTGTCCTCGCCACAGGTCAGCTTGTGTCTGTCCAGCCCTGCGCATTGCTATGTGAAAGTCAAAAGGGACAAAGCGTCTGATTTCATGCTCTGTCACTTGAATGCACTGAATGGGAGTCAAGCTATTGTGTTGAGTTGATGGGCCCGATGTAGCATGTCATGCAATCAACATCTCCACCAGAAACAACCAATACCCAGTAAATAAAAAAGTCGTGCAGTTAAGAGTATTTCCTTAATATTTTCATTCAGTTTTAATGTGCTTTCAATTAAAAGTATTTAAATTATTTGAGACTATTTTGACTTTGAGAATGTCTCTGAGTATTAGAGACATTTAAAATGGATCAATGGGTTTTGAAAGGACTGAACAATCAAAAGGGCATCAGGGAGCTCAGTGGTGTGCCTCAGGATTTCCTACCTGAGGCACAGTTGTCAGTCACAGCCCACAGCTCTCTGCAGAAGGCTCAGATATGGTTCATCATCTGGGCAGGCTGGCTGGCTCTCAGTTAGCATGTTCAAAATCACATTGCTCCCTTTTTCCCCATCACCCACACTCCTGCCTTGCCCCTCTCGCCTGGGTACACCTATCACCCATCAGCTTGTACTTCTTCCCCTAATTATTCTGACTTCTGTTCACTTTCTTTCCAGTCCTAATGAAGGGTCTCAGCCTGAAATGCTGACTGTTCATTATCCTCCACCTATCCTGCCTGACTTGCTGAGTTTCTCCAGCATTTTGTGAGTGGATGTAGAAAGGTGGAATTGCTAAAGTACAACCTATGAATGTGTTGCACATTATTTGTAGAGCAACCAATTAGTCCTATTTCTCTGCCCCTCCTTATAGCCTTGCAAATTATTTACCATGAAATAATTATCCTGTTTCCCCTTTAATAGAATCTGTTCTCTCAGTTAGTGCACCCCAGACTATTGCATAAAAATACATCACTGTGCACCATGATATTCTAGATAATATACCGTGCAACTTAAATCTATACCTATGATGCCCCACTCACCAGTCTTCCTCAGTTTCCCCATCTAAACCTGTCAAGATTTTCTGCGCCTCATCCAAAATTGCTCCTCAACTATTCCAGATTCTTTTATTTTCCTGCAAGCAAAGTCTTTCAAACATTACAACAGTCTGAATAAACATTTGTGCATCTTTTCTGAGGGATTTCATTTCTCCAGAAGCCAGTGGCCAGAAATGGTCAAGATACTCTCATCTGGGATCTACGAAGGCTTGCTTTAGTACTCCCTGCCTCTGTTGACGAAGCCAGGATCTTGTATGTTTGTTAATTGGATTCTTGAACTGCCCTGCCATGTTCAAAGATTTATACACATGTAAACACATCCTAATGTTAAGTGAGGTTTATCTTTGTTCCCCATGTATTATATCTATGGAGTAAAATTAATGACTATGCTAATTTTTGTGAATGGTGATTTCCCAGACATGGTTAAATCATGCACTTGGCATGTGATCAAATGCTTGTGATTAGAATGATAATAAAACTAACAATATTAGAATGTTTAGATCTTGTACAGAATTATAATGTGCTTACAAGAAATGAAATAATCCTTTTGGTCTAACTTGTCTATTGGATGTATTTATGCCTCATACATGTCACCCCTCATTTAAATCAAATACTCCTATATTGCACTGAAAATTCATCTGACAAATGAAAGCATGATGCTAAATTAGTTCCAGCATGATTGAAGGAAAAGAAATCTTAAAAAGACACATTGAAAATATTACACAGTTAAAGGTAGATTGCCATAGCAACACGAACATGTCTAGGCTTGGGTATAGGTTATTTTGAACACCTGCATAAGTAGTAGGCACAGAGAGAAAACAAGTTAAGTGTCAATTAATTGTAGGCTGAATTTGTAAGAAGCTATTGTTGACAAGTCACTGCCTCAAAGGCATGAGTATATATTATTAAAGCTGGAATCTAGAATGCATTAAAACACACCTCTGCCACGACAGCTGCAGCTTTGCATTTTGCTTTCTGACGATGACATTCTTGTAGTGTCTTCTGACACATTTCACATTCTAGTTTTATGCTTATTCAAATCTATAGATTGCTTGTAATGATGAAATGCTGGCTTCAAGAGTAAGCCATGTTATGCACAGTTATCGCCATCCAAATACTGAGAATTTTACTGACCTATATTTGCCTCACCAGCAAATTGAAAAACATTACTTTCTGCCTTTTCATGTAAATCACAATTGATTTTGTAATCAATTGTGTCTGATATACAGTGCCTGCACTTGAATATGTTTTCAATGCAGTGGTCTCAAAGTGTTAAAACTTTTTGCAGGAATATTGGGTAGTTATTTATAGATCACTAATACTTTAAAAATGTTCCTGAAAGGCTTGTAAGTGCTTTCAGATTTGCTTTCAAATAATTGTGAGAAAATTAAGTTGTTGCTTTTGACCTTAGTGCTCCCAATGCAATCACACATAAATAGATTTACAGATAAAAGCAGAGAAAATTGGTTTAAAAAAAAACAAAACTGAAAGCTATCTAAATACATGCATCATTGGTAATGAGAGTGAAAATAATGAGACCAATGCAAATAAACTGATATGATCTAAAGCAACACACACAAAATGCTGCAGAAACTCAGCAGGTCAGGCAGCATCTATGGAGAAGAGTAAACAATCAACATTTTACGCCAAGACCCTTCATCAGGACTTCTGATGAAGGATCCTGGCTCGAAATATTGACTGTTTACTCTTGACTGTATGCATAAAAGATATACAGTATAAACATTTTGAGGTCAATACGTTGATGATTTTTGATTGAGTATTGATGAGAACAGGTTAATTGAGTGTAGGGTAGTTAACTGGCCTCTACGGGACAGTAGTCATGATGTGATAGGGTTTTTGTTGTTTGTAGGGTTGTCGCTGAGCCTGGAGGTTAGGTCGCAAACGTTTCAGAACCAGCCGATGTGACATCATCAGTGCACAACTGCGTGTTCTTTCTCTCATTTGCTTGCATTTATATTGGTCTGACTCCTGTTCTGATTGGTTGGCTGTCATGTTGGGCGCCAGTCTCTGCTGCGTCCCGGCCAACTGGATAGCTGAGTGATCTCCGCTGGCCCTTACCCTTGGTGATCGGTCATTGTGAGCATTGCTTCCTCGGGTGTCCACGGCTCACCTTTTGGCTCTGATCTACAAACCCCATTTCCAGAAAAGTTGGGATATTTTTCAAAATGCAATAAAAACAAAAATCTGTGCTATGTTAATTCACGTGAACCTTTATTTAACTGACAAAAGTACAAAGATAAGATTTTCAAAAGTTTTACTGACCAATTTAATTGTATTTTGTAAATATAGACAAATTTAGAATTTGATGGCTGCAACACACTCAACAAAAATTGGGACAGAGTTAAAATAAGATTGAAAAGTGCACAGAATGTTCAAGTAACACCGGTTTGGAAGACTCCACATTAAGCAGGCTAATTGGCAGCAGGTGAGGTATCATGACTGGCTATAAAAGTAGCGTTCATCAAAGGCTCAGTCTTTGCAAGCAAGGATGGGTCGTGGCTCACCCCTTTGTGCCAAAATTCGTGAGAGAATTGTTAGTCAGTTCAAAAGGAACATTTCTCAACTCAAGATTGCAGAGAATTTAGGACTTTCAACATCTACAGTACATAATATTGTGAAAAGATTCAGAGAATTCAGAGACATCTCAGTGCGTAAAGGGCAAGGTTGGAAACCACTGTTGAATGCGCGTGATCTTCGAGCCCTCAGGTGGCACTGCCTAAGAAACCGTCATGCTACTGTGACAATTATAGCCACCTGGGCTCGGGAGTACTTCGGAGAACCATTGTCACTCAACACAGTCCGTTGCTGCATCCAGAAATGCAACTTGAAACTGTATTACGCAAGTAGGAAGCCATACATCATCTCTATGCAGAAACGCCGGCGAGTTCTCTGGGCCCAAGCTCATCTCAGATGGACCGAAAGACTGTGGAACCGTGTGCTGTGGTCAGATGAGTCCACATTTCAGCTAGTTTTCGGAAAAAACGAGCGTCGAGTTCTCTGTGCCAAAAATGAAAATGACCATCCAGATTGTTATCAGCGAAAGGTGCAAAAGCCAGCATCTGTGATGGTATGGGGGTGTATCAGTGCCCACGGCATGGGTGAGTTGCATGTATGTGAAGATAGCATTGACTCTGTGGCGTATATTAGGATTTTAGAGGGACATATGTTGCCATCAAGGCGACGTCTCTTCCCGGGACGTCTATGCTTATTTCAGCAGAACAATGCCAGACCACATTCTGCACGGGCTACAACAGCATGGCTTTGTAGACACAGAGTGCGTGTGCTTGACTGGCCTGCTGCCAGTCCAGATCTATCTCCTATTGAAAATATATGGCGTATCATGAAGAGGAGAATCAGACAACGGAGACCACGGACTGTTGAGCAGCTGAAGTCTTATATCAAGCAAGAATGGACAAAATTTCCAATTGCAAATCTACTATAATTAGTATCCTCAGTTCCAAAACGATTAAAAAGTGTTTTTAAAAGGAAAGGTGATGTAATACAATGGTAAACATGCCTCCGTCCCAACTTTTATTGAGTGTGTTGCAGCCATCAAATTCTAAATGTGTGTATGTTTACAGAATACAATTAAGTTGGTCAGTAAAACTATTGAAAATCTTTTCTTTGTACTTTTGTCAGTTAAATAAAGGTTCACGTGAATTAACGTATTACAGATTTTTGTTTTTATTGCATTTTGGAAAATATCCCAACTTTTCTGGAAATGGGGTTTGTATATAAAAATTTGTAAGTGATTTAGACAAGAATGAAATTAGGGTCTTAAATTTGGATAAAGGACACTACTAAGGCATGAGACGTGAGTTAGTTATGGCAAATTGAGAAGTAGCCGCAAATGTTATACAGTAACAGTAAGTGAGCAATGGCTAACATTTGGAAAATTAATATGTTGTTTGCAAGTAATGTGCTCCTCTTTAGGCAAAATATCCAACAATAAAATGATCTAGCACTGGGAAACGAGAAATTTAATATAATATTAGATCAAAGAAAAAGCAGTAAACCTGAGGAGTGGGAAAATTTCAGAATTCAGAAAACTAGGACTGAGCCATTTTAAGGAGAACAAAAAAGTAGAATTTGAGAACAGACTAACATTAAAACAGACATGGAAAAAAGAAAAGATTAATGTGTGTCCCTTACCTACTGAGACAAAAGAGTTATGTTGGGGAAAGGGGAAAGATAGAGAAATTAAGCAATTATTTTGTATCATGGAACAGGCCTTGGGTGAACGAGGGACAAAAATAAATTGGTCTTATGTAATAATAAAAAAAGGAGTAATTACTGGAACTGAAAGATGATGAATTTTCAGGACCAGGTGGCCAGCATTTTGAAGGTAGCAGGCTGTGGAGATCGTGGATGTCCTATTTGTCATCTTCCATCATTCCTTAGATTTTCTAGTTTCATTGGAGGGCAGTAAATTTCACTCCACTATTTAAGTAAGGAATAAGAAAGAAAAGAAGGTAACAACATATCAGTCAGTTTGACATCAGTATCAGGGAAAATGACGGCATCAATTATTAAGCAAATAACAACCCATGATTTATGTTTGATTTGTGTTTTTCTTGTGAATTCTGCTTATATGATTCTATGTGCCTATGATGCTGCTGCAAATAAGTTTTGCATTGAACTTGTGCATGTACTTATTTCTGCATATGACAGTAAACTTGATTTTTGACCTTGCTTTCCTAAAGGCATATAAGGTGCCGCCGAAGAGTATGAATCAAAATTAGAGCACAAGGTATTGGCAGAATTTGAGGCTTGGTTAAAGGAGAGAAAACCAAGCAATAAAGTGGTAATTTTTAGTTAGGAGGCAACGACCATTTGGTAGCATTGAGGGTGCAAGTTTTCACTGTTTAATTCAGTGATTTGGATTACAGTAGTTGTTCTGGTGTAATATACAGTATCTCGGTTTGCTGATGATATAAAGATTCAAGATTGGTCAGTGTCCTTTCCTGTGCACAAGTGCACCTGACAATCCAGTTTTCGGTGCCATGATAGCTTCGTGGTTAGCACGCTGCTACCACAGCTTGGGGTGCTGGTATTGGAGTTCGGAGTTTCATCCTGGCGTCCTCTGTAAGGAGTCTGTATGCCCTTCCTGTGGACTGTGTGGGTTTTCTCCGGCTGCTCCGGTTTCTTTCCTCAGTCCAAAGATGTACCGGTCATTGTAAATTGTCCTATGATTAGGCTAAATCCGAGGTTGCTGGGCGACGCGTTCAAAGGGCTGGAAAGGCCTATTCAATGTTCTTAAAAAAAAATAAAGTGTAAGGAGATCTGATGCAGCACAACTCCCCCCCGCCCCCACAAAAGATAAAGCTTTTGAATTTAACCCGTAATAGCTTCCAAAGCTGCTTTGGTAGTCATAGTAATGTAATAGGCCGTCTAACAGTAGTATTTCAAAAGGTTGGAGAGAAAAGTAAGTAAATTAGGAGCACCAGCAGAGAGCTGTTACTCCGTCAGCGGCCAGCAGGCAAATCTTAAGAACATAATAATAATAATTAATAAAAACACACAAGAAATATAAATTTATAAGATAGCTTCTATACATTGATTGTACATCCATAAATTAATGTTAGTCTGTACATAAGGTGACTGACTGAAAATAACAAAGTAGTGGTGGAGTTAGTAGGTGGAAGTATTGATCATTCTTACTACTTGGGGAAAATAACTGTTTTTGTGTCTGGTGGTCCTGGAATGAATACTGCTCAGACTCTTCCCTGAGAGGAAGGTGACAAACAGTCGATGAGCATGGTTTGTGAGGTTTTTCATGATGTTACTGTCTCTTTTCTGGCACCTTTCTTTATATATGCTCTTGATGGTGGGTTTGCTGGTGCCACTGATGTGTTGAGCAGTTTTGATTACCCCTTGAGGAGCTGTCCTGTCTGCCACAGTGCAATTTCCACACCAAGCAGTAATGTGGCTTGTTAGGAGGCTCTTTACCCTGCAGCTGTAGAATGACATGAGTATGGACATGCAACATCCAGCTCTCTTCAACCTTCTCAGATAATAGAGGCACTGGTGAGCTTTCTTGACTGTGTGGGATGTAGGTCCTGTGTGAGAAAATTCAGTGCTCAACTGACAGTGAATTGGAAAGGACATGGCAGCTGGTATATAAAGTGGAAATAATATGAGATCATCTACTTATAAGAAAAATTTGTAACCCATTGGTGAAAATGGGTTAATAAATGGTTGACCCTTCAGTTTGAGCCTCTAACTAGTTTGAGACACCCCAGTTAAGGGAAATATCAACACTCGCCTCTACACTGTCAAGCTGCTTGGGTTGGACACTTTAATAGGATCATAACTTATTTTACTGAATTTGAGAAAGTGTAAGTGCCCATCCATCTAAGAGTGGATTGATGGACTTGTAGATAGAGCATGGAGTATTGTACAATGAGTGAGAGATGTTGGTAAGCAGAATGACACCTGAATGTCTTGGTACACAAATCACCAAAAGTTAGAAAGCTAGTATGGAAAGTGATTAGAAAGATAAATTGCATGTTTTCCTGTATTACTACAAGATTGGACATGTCTTGCTCTAATTATAAAGGGTTCAGGTGAGATTGCATCTGACTATTGCATACTGCTCTGGTCTCTCTAACAATGTGAAGGATGTAAGGAATAAAATCTTTGCAAAAAATTTTCATCAGATTAAATCCTGGTTTGGGAATTTGAATTTGTACATAAAGCAGACTATGCCTATTTGTCTTCAAAAATATTGAGAAGTCAGCTCATTGAAATATGCAAAGGTTTTAAGAAGCTTTCTGGAATAGATACAGAGTTGATGGTTCCCATTGTTCAGTTGCCTGCTACTAAGAATCACTATCTCAAAGCAGGTGGTCAGCCATTCATGCTAGAAGAGGGGAAATCTTTAATTCACCACCCCAGAGGGCTGTAGATATTTAGTTATTGATTAAGTTCCAAAGAGAGGTCTATCAAGCTTTGGATAAGAAGATTACCAAAGTGTAGGGAGTCAGTACAGATAAATGGCACTGAAATAAAAGATAACCCTTGATCTCATTTGATGCTAGAATAGGCAAGAAGGGCTGAATGGTCTACTTTTGGTTATGCTCTTGTCTACAGTTCCAACTCCATATGGTTTTTAGTTTTCAATTTCTGGTGTGTTAAATTATATAACATATAACCATATGACAATTACAGCACAGAAACAGGCCATCTCTGCCCTTCTAGTCCGTGCCGAACTCTTACTCTCACAATGTGTTTAGAAAAGGTATTATTTATGGTTTCTGTGCACTAGACTCTATCTATGAGGTGTAGTAGCTGGCATTAATGTAATTTCTTTTCAACCAAGTTGAGGTAACTTTGTTGGATAAGATAAACTAATATGGGAGAGGATAGTCTTAATTAGTGTCAACATTGCTCTAATTTTGGAACCTTTGAGAAATATAATAGAATTGCATAGGTGTTGCAGTTGAGCTCAAATTAATCATCTTCCCATTGATACCCATAAAAAGTCAACACTAATGTTTAGTGGGCCCAATTGTAGTTTCTCCCAGGAATCAATAAACTTGAATAAAAATGAGCCTGGGGCTGTTCGCAACACAGGTACTCTTATTATCCACCTACTTAGTTATGAGGAACCTCAGGAAACCTTTAAAATATTGAATGCTTTTAACATTAATTTAAGGTGTTTTGCTGTTGGAGGATAATAAAGAAAATCATTTTCAGTAAAATTAGTACTTTCGTTTATTATTCTCACAGGTACAGTTCATTTTGCATGTCGTTCATACAAATCATTTCATCACATCAGCACACTGAGGTAGTAAAAGGGAAAAGCAATAACGGAACACTGAATAAAGTGTCACAGTTACTGTGTTATTATGTGTGTACATAATAAAGAATTTAAGTTCCCAGTGTGCAATGAGGGTATTTCAGCCAGAATCAGAAGTGACATGGGTGAACATGGAGCGTGCGTAGAAGTGTGGAGCTAGAAGCCACCGTGACTGCCTCCTGTTGATAAATGTGCTAGTCTTTTTAACCACACAAGTTTGTCTTTGTTAAAGAACAAACATAACAAGGTGTCAGAAGTCATCGTGAGATCTAAGTATGAACCGTAAATGAATACTATGGCCGACTAGGAAAGAGATGCTCGGTTCTGATGGAGAGAAGCTTTCTGCAGGAGAGCACGCTGTCTCAAAGTTCACCAAGAAATTGAGCCAAAAAATCTCTTCAATGGATAAGCTAAATCTTCCTGCAGCTATGTAGTTTACTGGCAATCTAGTCGATAATTGGAAACACTTCAAACAGCGATTCAATATATATTTAGCCGCAAGCAGAGCCAGCGGGACAGAGGAAAATTTTTAAGTGTCTATCCTTCAACTTCTCACACTGAGTAAGTCCTGTGAGTTTTGGAGAATTGAGAGACTCAATTAGTTAAAGGCAGAATTGTCTGAGGAATCCTAGATAATGGACTTAGAGAAAGCCTGCTCTGTGAAAAAGATTTGACACTGGAAAAGGCTGTAGTGCAGTGGAGACCACACGAGCACGAGCTAAAGAGCTGCACAAGACAGAAACAACAGTGTATGCTGTGAAAACAGAGGGGCAGAACACTTGGCATTTCCCGAAGCAGCAGCATAGCAAAGAGGTAGGATTAAACAGCAAATGCAGCAAATGTGGAGGTAAGCAGATCCCAAAGAAGTGTCCTAATTATGGAAAGTCCTGCAATAATTAGGACAGGAGGAGTCGTTTTGCAAAGTGCTGCAAAGCTACCAAGAGAAAGGTGCACATATTTGCTGAAGAAGTGCAGGAAGTCTTTGTAGATTCTCTAGAGACTGCTGATGCTCGTAAAACGGAATGGATTGTTCCAGTGACTGTGAATGAGTGAGTAATTCCATTCAAGCTTGACACCAGAGCCCAGGTGAATCTGTTAAAGATTACAAGACTCTCAAAATAAAGAGCAGATGTGCTCAGTGAAGTTAAAGGTGACAAGCTATACTGGAGAGAATGTTCCAATAAAAGGGGGCTTCATGCACAAGGAGTAGCACCTAAAGGCACAGCTACTAATTGTAGAAAAGAGATTACAGCCAATATTAGGTCCGAGTGCATGTGAAAAGCTCAGCCTGGTGAAAATCGTTTTCGTAGTGGCTTCACAGTCCAAAGATGACCACACTTCACTTATGGAAGAGTATGCAGATACCAATGAGGAGCTTGGATGCTATCTGATGCAACTCGAGAAACATAACAGCATCCATGAGAGATCTAGGGAGGTTGTGCAAGAGAAGCGCAAGAACTCCACCTCCCATAGACATCTGTACCAGCTACACCAGCATTACAGTCAGAATGCCAGTGCTGAACAGTGATCATGATGATGAAGTCGCTGGTCTTGCTTCCACATCATGCAGTTGTGGCTCAAAATCTGTGTCTCATTGACTTCCAGTTAAAGACTGGAAATCAAGAATATCTCCACAATCCTTTCCAAAGTTGAAGAGGAAAAGCAAAAAGGAAAATGGGGAGACCATATAGACCTAAAGGTCAGAACAACTACAACAGTTCAACACGTACCAATAGGTGGAGTTGCTATCTATGATATGCAGCCAACAGAAGGAGCTCTGTGAATTGAGACAGAATCAGATGGAATTCATTCAAAGACTCACTGATCACATGGATGTAGTTAAGGAAAGTGGAGCAAGTTATGGCCACCCACCAAGAACAAGAACAGAGACAAACAGATAGGATCTTGGCAAAAAGATGTGAAAGAAATGGACGCGTAGATCGGAGTTCTCAAAAGGACACTGCTATTCATACAGCAAGTGCAAGAAAGACATCTGTGGAAGCAAATGGTAGTCTAAAAGGGGTCATTAAGCCACCACAGTGGCGGATTGAAAGTATAGGAGTGAATAAGGGACTATAGTGGCTCATTACAATTGAAGTTAATGTAAATATCTCTGTTGGAAAGCATGATTGTTTTTTACAGGTTTATGGGGACATAGTATTGTGTTTGTTTTTTTCTTTAAAGGGGGAAGATGTGTTATTATGTGTGTACATGATAAAGAACTTCAGTTCCCAGTGTGCAACATGGGTTGTTCACCCAAAACCAGAGGTGACATTGGTGAACAGAGAGCGCATGCATGAGTATGGAGCTAGAAGCTATCATGACTGTCTCCTCTTAATAAATGTGCTAGCTTTTTTACCTATGCAAGTTTGTCTTTGTTAAATATAACATAACAAACATAACAATGAACTGAGAAAGAACAGTACAGGCAAATAATAAGGTGCAAAGAAATAAGGAAGTACTAAGGTTGACTGTGAGTTCAAGAGTCCGTCTCTGGATCTCTTTTCAATAGCCTTGTAACAGTAGATTAGAAAGGGTCCTTGAATCTGTTGGTATCTGAATTCAGGCTTTTGTATTTAGGATTAACATTCCCCCTCCCATAACTCTCCAATTTTCTTTCATCCATGTGTCTAGCTAAGAGCTTTTTAAATGTCCCTAATGTATCTGCTTCTAGCACTATCTTTGGCAGTTATTCTATGCACCAACCACTCACTGTGTAAAAAAAAGAAAACTAGCTCTAACATCCCCCTTATACTTTCCTCCAATCACCTTAAAAGTATGTCCTTTCACGTAGCGACTGCCACTCTTGGAAAAAGGTGCAGGCTCTCCACTCTGTCTATGCCTCATCACCTTATACACCTCCAAGTTATCTCTTATCATTGCTCCAGAGAGAAAAGTCTTTACTTAACCTTACCTCATAAAATATGTTCTCTTATTTAAGGTAGCATCCTGGTAAATCTCCGCACCCTCTCTAAAGTTTCCACATCCTTCCTATAATGAGGCATGGTACATTCATTTAGGATCCACTCCACTGTGCACCTGTGGAAATTTATCAAAGTTTTAGGTGATATGCTGAATCTAGGAAAACTTCTAAGAAAGTAGAGGAGAGGAAGATCCTCTGATGTCATGACACCAAGGAATTTAATGTCACTGACACTCTTCACTTTCAATCCCCTATTAAGGACAGGCTCATGGGCCTCCAGCTTCTTCTTCCTGATCAGCTGTTTGGTTTTGCTGATGTTGAGTGACAGATTGTTATTGTGGGACCATTCAGCCAGACCTCCAATCTCCTTCCTATATGTCGATTCATCACAATCTTCGATTTGACCAGCAACAGTGGTGTCATTGGAGCTGAACTTCGCTGCGCAATCATAAGTGGTGCACCTGTGCTGATGGCATTTCTAGAGGAGATGTTGCTGCCAACTCAAATTGACTGGGGTTCGCAAGTGAGGAAATTGAGAATCCAGTTATACAGAGAGGTATCGAGGTCCAGGACTTAAAGCTTAGTAATTAGTTTTGAGGGGATGACAGTTTCGAATGCTGAGTTATAGTCAATGAAGAGCATCCTGGTGTATGCATTTTCATTGTGCAGGTGTTCCAGAGCAGAGTGAAGGGCCAATGAAATGGCACCTGCTGTTGATTGTTGGCAAATTGAGGTGGATCAAGGTAAATCTTCAGACTAGAGTTGATTTGCTTTGAGACCAATCTCTCAAAGCACTTCATCATCATGGATGTAAGTGCTACTGGATAATTGTCATTGTGACAGGTTACCAATTTCTTCTTGGGTACCAGTATGATTGAAACCTGCTTGAAATAGGTGGGTGCTTCAGACTGTCAAGGTGATGTTTGTCAATCACTCCAGCTAGTTGATTAGCACAGGTCTTCATTGCTTGGTCAGATATACCGTCTGGGCCAAATGGTTTCCGTAAATTTAACTTCCTAAAGGCTGCTCTCACATCGGCCTCAGACACTGAAATCATAGGATAGCAACACACATCAAAGTTGCTGGTGAACACAGCAGGCCAGGCAGCATCTCTAGGAAGAGGTACAGTCGGCGTTTCGGGCCGAGACCCTTCGTCAGGACTAACTGAAGGAAGAGCTAGTAAGAGATTTGAAAGTGGGAGGGGAAGGGGGAGATCCCAAATGATAGGAGAAGACAGGAGGTGGAGGGATGGAGCTAAGAGCTGGACAGGTGATTGGCAAAAGGGATATGAGAGGATCGTGGGACAGGAGGCCCAGGGAGAAGGAAAAAGGGGAGGGGGGAAAACCCAGACGATGGTCAAGGGGTATAGTCAGAGGGACAGAGTTGAGGGCTGTGTAGGTTAGTGATGGTGCCTCCAAATTCTGTCGGTCAAAGTGAATATAAAAGGCATTGAGCTTATCTGGGAATGGAACCTTGTTGTCATTTATGTTTCTTTGTTTTGCTTTATAGGAGGCGATGGCAGTCAAACACTTCCACAGTGTCTAGCAGTCTTCAGATTCAGATTTAGTCAGGAATTGCTACTTTGCATGTGAGATGGATTTCTGGAGGTCAAACCTGGACTTCTTTACTTTCCTGGATCACCAATCCTGAATGGCACCTATCTAGCCCTCGGCAGATTTTAAATTTCTTGGTTCATCCAGGGCTTCTGGTTGGGGAAGACTCTGAATGATTTTGTGAAAACACACTCATCTGCAAGTGTATAATATCTGTGACAACCATGGTGTATTCATTCATTTCCTCTGATAAGTCCTTGAATGTGGCCCAGTGCACTGACTTGAAGCTGCTACTCTGACTCCCATGATCACCTCATTTTCATTTCCTCTGGTGCCTCGTTCTTTAGGCTCTGTCAATATGCAGGAAGGAGCATGATGGCCAGGTGATGAGATTACGCAAAATGTGGTTGAGGAAGGGAATGGTGGGCATTCTTGATGGTTCGATAGCAGTGGTCAAATGCACTGGTGCTGCAGGTGGTGTGCTGGTAGTAATTGGACACAGACTTCTTCAAACAAGCCTGATTAAAGTCTCCAGTGAGGATGTGAAGGGCGTCAGGACAGGCCAATTCTTGTTTGTTAATCATGGCACTCAATATTTCGAATGCTAGCTTGACATCTGCATTTGGCGGTGTGTAAACTGCAGTCAGGATCGTGGTGGAGAACTCTCACAAGTAGCATGGTCAGCACTTAATCATTAGATGTTCTGGGGCAGAAGAACATGAGTGAGATGAGAGTGTCATGATGAGGTTCTCATGAAACAAATGCCGCTGCCTCTGCCCTTTCACGATGCCGCAATCTCTTCTATCTGGTGGATTGAGAACAACTCAGGCTTGGAGCTCTGTGTGCAGAGTGTGGGGTGTGAGCCGTGTCTCAGTGACACAGAGAACAGAGCAACCCCTCATTTCCTTCTGATACAGCAAACTTGCCTTTAAGTCCCCTATCTTGCTCTCCAGTAACTTCACATTGGCTTGGAGGATGCTGGGAAGTGGTGGTTATATTTTCCGTCACCTCTTTCTGGCCTCAAGTAACCACCCCTTCTGGCAACCTTGCTTTCTATAGTGGACACCTGGCAATTTTTTGGTGCCATAGTTGCATTCTTGACAGTTAATTTTGCTGAGTCCTTCCAGCTTTTCAAGAGATCTAAATATCATAAGCGCATTAGAAAAGTGTGTTTCTCAAAGGGAAATTACAGGCTGGAGATTGCAGTGATAACAGCTGAGAAGGTGTATATCTAGTAGTTTTGTGAGCTACCCACAAAATATTGCCATATATATTTAATGCTATCATAATATCTATGATGTTAGAACATCATACACTCAGTGGCTACGTTATTAAGTACACCTACCTGTTCATGCAAGTATCTAAAGAGACAGTCACATGGCAATAACTCAATGCATAAAGGCTTGCAGATGTGGTCAAGTTGTTCAGTTGTTGTTCAGACCAAAAGTTAAATTGGGGAAGAAATGTGACTTTGACAATGGAATGATTATTAGTGCCAGACGGGGTGGTTTGAGTAATCTCAGAAACAGCTGATTCAATGTTGTAAAACAATAAAACCTGAAAACTTCCAAGCGGGGTGGGGGGCATGAGTACTTTTTGTAGGCACTGTATCTTCTGCCCAACAAGAGAGAGGAGAAGAGAGAATGACCATGGTGTGAAGGTTAACTAACAGGCTTTAGAATACTTGCAATCTCAGATTTGATGTAACCTTAAAGGTCAGTCATTTTAAATCATTCCTTTGCACTCTCATAGCAACCTAGCCAATGGTTAATTGCATACATACTGTGCATATAGTGGAGCATTATCTTACTCTTTATTTTACAAAAATAATTATAGATTGAGTGACAGACTAGAGATAAGTTCTTTTAGGATGTTAAAACTATCAAAGTCTGGCTTTAGTCATGCATTTAGATGGAGATTTCATCTATACCAATGAAGACTGAAGCTTGCACAAGTTTTTGCAGCTGGACTGTGCATATGAACGCTTTACTGACATTTCTTAAAAAGAAATACATCACATAATCATTCCTGTCATGGATTCAGAACATGCACCAGATTTCTGGGATATTTTCTTGTCTGCAGTTTTGAATTGATATTCTCAACATGTCTCACAATCACAATTGGCATAAGACAGAATAATTGGCTTTTGCGTGGTCTGAACTCGATATGGAATATAATTTTGAGACCCACAGTCTTGTCCATCCCAACTTGACGGTAATCTAAAGATTGTATTCAAAATATGATATTGAGGGAACATTTTCATTTATGCTTTGTTTCTGTCACATTACTGATGAATAAGGAGAGACTGCTGGAGTAGTAATTGAAAGATTTGTTATTCTTTCAATAGATAGGACCTTCTAGGTTATTTTCCAAATTGTGTCAGCTGGGTGACAATGTTATGTTTGCATCAAAACAGATTGGCTATTTCTGGTTTATATGTTATTACGTTAGGTTCCTGCCTGTTTCTGTTCCAGTAATGCTCGTGTATTTATTGATAATGGAGAAAGAGTTGAAGACTTGCGTCTGTAAGGTGGTGAAATCAGGAGGAGGCCAAAGTCAGGACATCAATCTGGTACACCTAGCTGACACACTGGCAGGGGTGAATGACTTATTTTAAATTTTCACGCTGTACTGCACTGGGTTCAAAGCAAGCATTTGAGCAGGAGGCCAGTATTAGTTCTCAGTTGTACAAAAGAAAGGAGGAAGGAGATAGAAACCAAAACGTGACAAAACAGATTTATTGGGAACAGCACACAAAAATATGGAGAAGCTCAGCAGCATCAATGGAAGGAAATGGACTGCTACTATTTTGGGTCAAGAATCCTCATCAGGATTGAAAGTAAGAGGCGAGATAGCCAGTATGAAAAGGTGGGGGGACAGAGTGGAGCAAGAACTGGTGGGCGATAGGTGGGTCTGGGTGAGGGAGTTTGATTGGCAGGTGAGGGAGGGAGTAGAACAGGAATGATGTAAGAAGCTGGGAGGTGATAGATGAAGAATATAGAATCTGCTAGCAGAGGATAGTAGACAGTGGAATAAAGGGAAAATGTTGGGGAGAGGAACTGGTAGAAGAGTATGTAGGTATTGGGTAGATGGGCAGGGTGGGGAAGGGGAAAGAGACAGAATGATGAGATAAAGGAAAACAAAGGACGAGACAGAGGAATGGTAACTGGAAGTTATATAAATTCCATCATGTGAGACTATGGAAGTAGAATAAGAGGTACTGTTCTTCTAATCTATATCTAGCCTCAGGGTGGCAGTAGAGCAGCCTTTAGACAGACATGTTGATGTGGGAATGGAAAGTAGAATTAGAATGGCTGGCCATTTGGAGTTCCTGGTTGGTATGTAGAAATTATCGAAATAGAAAATTATTGGGAGTATTTGCTTGGATGGGGTGTGATGTCTAAATTCCAGACTCCTTGTTGGCTGAGAGCCTATCTGAAATCTCCAAGCAAGTGAAGACATTCTATCAGGACTCTCTGGACCAATTTTTCAGTGGATAAGTTGAATTTCTGGTGTTCCTGGGATCTTTCATTGCTGCATTTAGAAAGGGAATAACAACGATGCATTAATTGTTCATCTCCATGCTTTATATGACTTAAATAGAACAGGTAAGCTGAACAATCAAGGGAGATGCCCAGTTAACTCTGGAATCTATCATTTTTCATTGCTGTAGATATGTGGTTTTTACACATTATTGAAAGAATCATAGATCAGGGAGGTAGGACATGTCAGAAGAATATAAGATAACAATACCAAAAACAGCTACTTTATGGAGAGCTTACTGAAGGGGAAAAATTACATAGTGGAGAGGAAAAGGGATTCAAAGACTCTCTTAGAACACCCCTGAAGAGTTTCACCATTGCCACATACCACTGAGAGCAACAAGCATTGGATAGTCTGGTTTGGCATACCTGCATGAAAAGCAATGCTCGCTTATCCAAGGAAGCTAGAACGGAGGAGGAAAGATAAGTCTCAAAAATCAGGAATCGCTAATGCTGCTGCATCCCCATATCTCTGTCACCTATGTGGAAGGAACTTTCAAGTCCAGACTGGGTCTCATCAGCTATCTCTGTGCACATCATTGAACACAAGGTTGAGAGTCATTGTTGTCAGGTGAATCGATGGAGAGGAAGGAGGACTCAATGGAAGGAGAGGAAAGGGGAAGGACTATCTTGATAGAAGGAATAGGGGCAAAAATAATGAAGGGAGGGGCTGACCACACTGAAAGGTAAGTAGGTTACAGGTAAACAATCAGAGACTGAGACGCACTCGAGTGGAGGGGGAAGAAGAAGACAGAGATTCTGTTGAGGTTGTGCATGGTGGTGGTGGAAGGGGGAGAATGAGAGATCAATATGGAAGGTAAAAAATGACCACAGGACTGCAGCAAGGCCTGACCATGCTGGAGATGGGAAGGATAAGCAACTGTACATGCTGCAGCTAACTCTGACAATCCCATGGGAGAACCACTGAATCGGGATTGAAAAGGATGGCAAACACTTCAGAAGACAGCTTTGAAATGCTAATCTAAGTTCAACTCTACATTAAACCCAGTCTTCAAAGAATTTGCAAACTGCTGAAAAGAATGAACTGAGTTTTTCACCTACAGTTTGGTTCAAATATATATTCTTACATTAAAGCAGCATAAGAATCTGAAATGCCATTCTTCTCAATGTTTGCCTTTGGTGAATTCTTAATCTGAAGAGTGCTTCTTTACAGTATGATTTCTGTCTGTGTCAGGGTTTGGCTGTTATGGATCAGGTTCATGAGATTTTCAGCTTGTATGCAGCCTGTGAAAATGCAGTATCTTGCTGAGTTCTACCACTCCAAGCTTGTGGATCCTCAGTGTGATAGGTACCCATCTGTCAACTCCTCTGTCTGGATGTCCTGGGAACCTGGTGTGAACTTCTGCTCACTGGTGAATAATGTGGTCATGGGAGTGTGGTGGCAGGAAGCTGATGTGATGAGCTGCCCCCCACCCCCAACTGCCGCATTTTACTCCACTGGGAATGTGAATGCTGGATAAACAATGATAGTTCATTGTTGAATTTGTTCCCAGAAAGAGGTCACTTAAGCTGGAGAGAATCCCATAAAAGGCATGGATAGGGTGAAGGCACACAGCCCAGTTCCAAGGTTGGTGGAATTGATAACTAGAAACCATAGATTTAAGATGCGCGGGGAGAGATTTTACAGGAACCTGAAGGATAACTTGTTCACGCAGAGAGTGGTCGGTATCTGGAATGAGCTGCCAGAGGTTGAAACAGGTACATTAGCAACATTTCAAATAAACTTGAATAGTGCATGATGGGCCAAATGCAGGCAAATGAGAGTAGTTAAGATAGGACTGTTGGTCAGGGGGGATGAGTTGGGCCAAAGGGCCTGATTCCATGATATATATGACTTTAAGCGTACAGCGTTGGCACGTGGCCAAGTGGTTAAGGCGCTCGTCTAGTGATTTGAAGGTCGCTAGTTCGAGCCTTGTTGAGGCAGCATGTGTGTCCTTGAGCAAGGCACGTAACCACACATTGCTCTGCGACGACACCAATGCCAAGCTGTATGGGTCCTAATGCCCTTCCCTTGGACAACATCGGTGGCGTGGAGAGGGGAGACTTGCAGCATGAGCAATTGCTGGTCTTCTATACCACCCTGCCCAGGCCTGCGCCCTGGAAACTTTCCAAGGCGCAAATCCTTGGTCTTATGAGACTAACGGATGCCTATAAGCGTGTAGCCAGAAATGAGAGGATAAGACAGAACATCCAGGAAGACTACAGGAACTAGCTCCATCACACCGAGCATCAGCGTTCCCCAGGGATGCAGGCTCAGCCCACCACTCTTCACCCTCCTGACGCATGACTGTACTGCTAGATCCAGTTCAAGCTGAATGATCAAGTTTGCTGATGACACAACAGTGGTTGGCCTCATCAACTATAAGAGAAGATATGGCGACTGGTAAAGGATGCGAACACAACAACTTGAGTCCCAACAAGGACTAGACCAAAGAGATGATTGTGGACTTTAGGAAGGTGCAGGCTGACCACTCCTCACTGCACAAATACGGGTTCCTCCATGGAGAGAGTCAGGAGCACCAAGTTTCTGGGAGTGCACATTATGGATGATCTCAACTGGTCCTTCAACACCACTTCTTTGGTCAAGAAAGTGCAGCAGTGTCTCCACTTCCTGAGAAGATTGAGGTGAGTGACTCTCCCCACCCTGATCATTCTAACCAATTTTTACAGGAGCACCATCAAGAATGTCCTGACCAGCTGCATTACTGTCTGGTATGGGAATTGCAAGGCATCAAGATAATCGGAGTCTCTCTTCCAACCATCACAGATATTTATGCTGGGCACTTTGCATTGCTAATGATCCCTCCCATCCATCCAGCAATCTCTTTGAGTCCTACCATCAGGCGGGACAAGAACTGTTCAGAAGGAAACAGCTTCTTCCCCCAGGCTGTAAGGTGACTGAACTCCCTGCCACCACCCAGGTCTTATCACGTATGAAGTGCCAGTGTTATACTGTTTATTTTTTAACTTGTGTCATAAATGCACCTTACTATTAATTTAGTTGTGGTAATATTACTTTATGTATTGTGTGTATGAGTTATATCTACAGTGTTGTGCACTCTGGTCTGGAGGAACATTGTTCCATTTGCCGATATATATATGTATGGTTGAATGACAATAAACTGAACTTGAACTTGAGTGATGCCCTTGTTACTGCCAGATACTGCCAGTCCCAGCAATGGCTGCACCACTTGCTCCATCCTGCCCCACACCAGTCCCTGCAGGTAGCCTCCCCCAAACCAAATGTGGGAGATTCACTGGTGAAGTAGTGAGAGTGGAAGGTGGCGGCTCAAACTGGGTTTCCTGCACAGCAGTGGTATTGGTACGCATCTCTCTATGTCTAATACTGCAATAATCCAAGTTAATGCTGATTCTGCAAGCACTCTCATTCCTGGGAACACATCCTGTGTGCAAAACAAGGTGCTAGAGTAAGGAATGATCTGAATTTCCAATTAACAGTCTCTAGTTAATTTTGGAATATAAATGGGTGGGAAATCAGAATACTCAAGTGAGAGCAGAAACCTTAAATCTCCCTTCAGCAAATTGCTGAATCCCAGACTAACCACATACCATTATTGGGTAGGTGAAAGGCTGGATATCTTATAGTACATGCCACATACATAGTCTCCACTTGTTTGGATAGCTTCAAATCAATTTCTGGAATGATGATCAAATAGATCCTCAGCACCATCCAAGATTTGAATCCATCCACTAATCTAGGCCAGTTTGCATCATTTACACTTCTCAATGCCTCAGTACAACAGCCTGGATAATTAAAGACCCCATCCAACCTGGGCATTCTCTCTTCTCTCCCCTTCTTTGAGATGAAGATGCAAAAGTCTAAAAGCACGTACCTCCAGGCTTCAGGACAGTTTCTATTTCACTGTTATATGAAAATTGCAAGGTCCCCTAGAGTGATAAGATGGACTCTCGTCTACCTTGTTATGGCTTTGCACTTTATTGGCTTCCTACACCACATTTTTTCTGTAACAATAACACTTTATTCTGCATTCCACTACTGTTTTCCCTTGAACTGTCTCAATGCACTGATATAAAGAAATTATTTGTATGTGCGATGTACAAAGCTGTTTCTCGCTGTACCTTGGGACATATGACAATAATAAACTAATCCTGCAAATGATTCCTTCTGTTAATGACATAAAAAGGCTGTTGTGTTGTGCAATGAATAAGATGTAGCAACCTGTAAAGACTTTTTTTTTGGCATCACCCAAACCAGAGACATCTGTTGCCAAGAAAGGCAGTAACCACAGGTGCATGGGAACATGGTAACTCCAAGTTCCATTCTTACTCATGCACCATACTGACCCGGAAAAATATCATTAACTGTAGTATTACTCTTTATCTAACATCACTGTGCACCTATCTTCAACACGCAACTGCAGAGGTTTGTAGAAACTTCTTCACTGTCTTGTTTGAACAGTCTTGTTCATAATTAAAGAACTGTCTTTTTTTTATGTCGTGTACACAATCATGACTGTAAAAAAATTGACAAGCTATAAGACATACAGTGCATTATCTACAAACAGAATAAACCTGGCTGAAATGAATATAATAATGATGGTAACAGCATGGATTAATATGGCACCTTCAATATTACAAAACATGCCTTATGTCCTAATTAATCATCCTTTGGGTTTCTCTTTCATGCAGCTTTCTGACTCAATTTGCTGGTCTCGCTATATCTACATGGTGCTCCTACTGTTGCTGGAATCTGGCTGGTGCAAGGTTCATTTTTTAATCTGTGGTGACCAGGTGGTCATTGTCGTACCCCTAGACCTGGAAGGTGGAGCTGGTGATTGTACCAGGTTAGGGCAAGTCGCTGCATTCTGGGATGTTTGACCATGACATATATACAAAGGTATTGCTAGAGAGAAATGAGATATCTGTGTCCAGAGATCATGTTCTGCCTCCATAATACCATTCCCATTTTTCTGGGATGGTGCATCCAATCGGTTGTGTGTCAGGTCTGACCTATACTGCACAGGTGTTGCCAGCAGTTCCAGACCTGTCCTATCACAGATAATCAGACTCCTACAAGCAGGGGCACTTTCTTCAGTTCCCCGCACTCCCAATAATCATTTCTGTGAGGCTTAGAAGCTCTAAAGAAGTGATTATATTTTAATTAGCGAAAAACACATTCACAAGAATGTGAGGTAGCGCATAACACAACATCTGAGCTGGACAGCAGCATGCCACTCCACTCTCTGATGCAACAGGAAACCACTGGTGAAGCATGTGCTCCACCAAGAAATGCAGGAGGCTGCTGGCAGAGTGTAATGAACACAGCCCAGCTATGGGCTCATGAGCCAGGTAACCCTCTCCATCATAGCATGTGTGTGGGTAGCTCAATTTATAATGAACATTCAATTCAACTTCCTATTCTATTCTGACACGCCAGTTTATTATCTTCCCTACTGCCAAGATGAGGCCACGCACGGGTTGGAAGAGCAACATATCCTCCAACATGATGATATAGACATCAATTTCTTTAACTTCTAGTGATTTCTCTATTTTTCCATTCCCTACTCTGGGTTCCCTGTCACCCATTTTCTCTTCACCTGCCCATCACCTCCCTCTGGTGCCCCTTCTCCTTCACTTTCTCCCGTGGTCCACTCTCCTCTCTTATCAGATTCCTTCCTTTTTTAGCTCATTACCTCCTCCACCTATCACCTGCCAGCTTCTCACATCATTCCCCACCCCCAACACCTATCCACCTTTCCCTTCACCTGTTTTCACCTTTCACCTGCTAGCTTGTACTCCTTCCCCTCCCCCACCTTCAAATTCTGGCTTCTGCCTCCTTCCTTTCCACTCCTGTGGCCTGAAACATTGTCTGCTCATTCCTCTCCATTGATGCTGCATGGCCTGCTGAAGTGGTTTGAGAGGTTGGTTATGGCTAGGATCAACTGCTGCCTAAGCAAGGACATGGACTTGAATTTCTCCAGCATTTTGTGTGTGTTTCTCAAAATTCCCAGCATCTGCCAAATCTCTTGTGTTTATGGCATCCATCTGATTTTACAATCATTATTCATTGCTTTTCTACAATAGAGTCGGAGAGTTATACAGCTTAAAAACAGGCCCTTAGGCCAAACTCATCCATACTTACCAAGATGCTTATATATGCTAATCTCATATGACTGGATTTGGCCCAAATCCCTATAAACTTTTCCAATCCATGAACCAGTCCCAATGTTTCTAATTGTACCTCTCTCTACTGCCTACTTGGGCAGCTCATTCTCTGTTTGGAACTCGTCCCTCATATCCATGTTCAAACTTTCAATTTTCCTTAAACCTATGCACTCTAATTTTAGACTCTCCTACACTAGGGAAAAAAAACACGGTGACTACCTATGTCCCTTATGATATTATAAGCCTTTACAACGTTACCCCTCAGACTTCTATTTCCCAGTGAAAAACAGTCCCAGGCTATCCAGTCTATCCTTATAACCCAAGCCTTCCAGTCCCAGCAACATCACAGAGAACCTCTTCCGTATCCTTTCCATCTTAACCACACCTTTCCCAGACTATGGTGGCCAGAACTGCACATAATGCTCTTTATGTGGTCAAACCAGCATTTTGCCCCCAATAATCCCAATGTAGTTACCAACATGGCCTTTGAACCTTTGACATTCTAGTTCTTGTACTCAGTGCCACAACTGATGAAGGCAAGATTGTCACGGTCTGATCCCTGACATCAAAACCTGTTGTTCTTCCAGAACTCGAACCCACCACCTTCCTGCAGAATAGCAGCAAGATACTGATTGGCTTTCCACGCCTCGGCCTACAAGGCACTGGTGCACTAGTGTGCTTGTGGTTGTCAGCTCTGTGCTCCTGAAAAGCAACCATCTGTTCTCTGATACCAGCAAGCTCTAATTGGAGCAGTCTATCGATGGTGTGCACCTGTGCCATGATAGAAGCAGAACCCTTCTCCATCTGCTGTAACCCATTGGGAGTGTCAATGCCATCTGGCACTCTGTTGCCCCAGCACAACCACAGTAGAATGGATGCACTTCTGGCTTGACATACAGAAAGTCCTGTGAGAGGTTATAAATGGATCTGCACCTGCTTCTTGAACTCCAGCTAGGCTAGACAACTCATTCAGTGTTTCTTCTTGTGATCCCTTATTATAGCCCCTATCTTAATGCACTAGGGTATTCCTGGCACACTGCCTTCCCCGTGGTTTAACCGCAGCCTCACAATGCCAGTCCTATCTCCAGGCATCAGTAATCCTGACTTGCTTCTTCTGGTGAGTACGAGTTGGAGCTTGTAGTTGTTGAGCATAATGGTGTAATGTTTTTCTTTTCCTCTTCCTCCCCCCCCCCATCTGAGGAGTTCAACATTTAATTTTGATTAATAAATGCAGATTTTGATTGCCATTTTAAATATATAAATATTTCCCTGAGGTTTACTTTGTCCTTTGATTCCGTTTTTAAAAAAATAATTGTTAAATAACAAAACCAGAGTCAATTTGGAAAGCAGTGGTTGGAGCAGAAGAATTTATCTGTGATACGGAGGGAGAATCACTGAGGACACAAAGGTAGCATCATTGCCAAGAGAGTGCAGTTGTACATTGACATAAACTGACATAAATATTCCATTCTGTAGAATAGGAAGACTGGCTTAATGGTTCCACCTTGTGGACAGATCTTCTAACCGCAACTTAGAGGTTAACTTGGTTAAACTATGCTAATAAGCCCATAAAATGTAAGAGAAAAATTAGGCCATTTGTCATATTGAGTCTGCCACAGAATCAGGGCTGATATTTTTTTCTCAACCTCAGTCTCCCACCTTCTACCCATAACCCTTACCAATCAAGAACCTATCAATCTCTGCCTTAAATACAACCATCTCAGTTCAAAAGGGAAGTTCCTTTATTTTGATGCTGTGGCATTGGATCTTAGACCGTTCCACTAATGCAGCATCCTTTCCACTTCCACTCTATTGAGGCCTTTCAGTATTTGGTAGATTTCAATGAGTTCTTCCATTACCCTTTTGGACTCAATCGAGTACTGGGTCAGAGCCATTAAATTCTCCTCATACATGAAGCCTTTCATTCATGGCACCATCCTTGTGAACCTGCTCTGCATCTGGACCAGATATGGGCCCAAAATAGCTTCCAATATTCCAAGCATGGTCTGACCAATACATTTTAGAGCCTCAGCAGTGTATGGTCACTTCTACAGTATATTCAAGACATCTCCAAACAAATGCTAATATTGTCTTTGCTTTTCTTATTGCCAATTCAACCTGCAAGTTACCTTTAAGAGAATTCTGAATGGAGACTCCCAAGTCTTTTATTACTCCCAGTTTCTGAATTTTCTTCCCATTTAGAAAAATATCCCACACGTTTATTCTTCCTACCATAGTGCATGACCACACACTTCCCTAAGTTGTATGAATGATATTCAATAAATATTGACTGTCAATTAGATATCATGATAACAGGGATTCAGTTTGTAAGTCAAGAAATTGTTTTCTTAGACAAGTTCTTTTTTCAGTGTGAGAGAATATATTTGAATATAATTTTCAGACACTCCATTTAATGATTTCAATTGATTTTATATTCAGTCAAAAATTCCAAATAAGTAATTGATTTTAAACATCACTAGTTGTCAGTCTGAAACATCAGTCACCACATTCAATTTTCTGTTAATAAATCCCAACCTCAGACTTATCAAATTGCAGGTGTAGTAACCAAAGTATTAAATGAAGTTAACGTGTGAATAAACTGATTTGTTCTTTCCAGTAATTAGCTAATTGCTCCCCATGACTTAGAAGCACAAGAGATCCTGCAGATGCTGGAAATCCAGAGGAACACACACTAAATGCAGGAGGTACTCCCCAAGTTAGGCAGCAGTTATGAGAAGGAATAAACTGTCGACGGTTTAGGCCAAGGCCCTTCATCTGAACTGGAAAGAAAAGGGGAAGATGGCAGAATAAAAATGTGGGAGAGGGGAAAGAGGACAAGCTAGAGGGTAATAGGTGGAGCTAGGTGGGCGGAAAAGTAAAGGGCTGGAGAAGAAGGAATGAGATATGAGAGGAGATTCCTTTGCCTTTCCCACCCACCTGACTTCACCAGTCACTTAACTTGTCCTACTTCCCCTCCCCCACCTTTAATTCTGGCATCTTTCCCCCTTCCTTTTCAGTTCTGATGAAGGGTCTCAGCCCAAAACATCGACTGTTTATTCTTTTTCATAGATGCTGCCTGACCTGCTGAGTTCCTCCAGCATTTCGTGTGTTTATTATTACGTTCAAAAAGTTCAAAGTAAATTTATTATCAAAGTACATATATATCACCATATACAATCCTGAGATTCATTTTCTTGTGGGCATACTCAATAAATCCATATAGAATAATAACCATAATAGAATCATTGAAAGACCACTTCAACTTGGGCCTTCAACCAGTGTGCAAAAGGCACCAAACTGTGCAAGTATGAAAAGAAAGTAATAATAATAAAAAAAAGCAATAAATATCAGGAACATGAGATAAATAGCCCCTGAAAATGAGTCCATAGGTTGTGTGAACATCTCAATGATGGGACAAGTGAAGTTGATCGAAGTTATACCCTTTGGTTCAAGAGCCTGATGGTTGAGGGGTAATAGTAGTTTTTGAACCTGGTGGTGTGAATCCCGAGGCTCCTGTACTTTCTTCCTGATGGCAGCAGCGAAAAGAGAGCATGTCCTGGATAGTGGGGACCTCTGATGATAGATGTTGCATTCCTGCAGTGATGCTTTGCTTTGATGTGGTCAATAGTGGGGAGGGCTTTACCCATGATGAACTAGGGCGTATCCACTACTTTTGTAGAATTTTGCAAGATTGAGAAATTTGAAAACTTGTTCATTGTTAAAATGGATGGTGGAACAGAAAAATGAGTGTTGTGATTAATGATTCAAAGGGCAAGGAAAGCTAATCGCAGTATAAGAGAGGAATAAGTCATTCATTCCAACAAAACATATCCCACATTCTGCAAAATCACGATCTGAAAATGAGCAGTATGGGTGGGCACACTGAACTAGATTTTTCACTGTATCTCAGTACATATGATAATAATGAACAAACTTCACTTCTAATTCCAGTCTTAAATCCATTTACCTGGTTTGGCTCTGAACACTTTTCAGTTTCATCTTGCAAGTTGCAACATGATTGTGCCCCAACACCTATGTTTTTTGAGGGAAGGCAGTTCCTAGTTTTGACCAACATTCGAAGAAGCAACAGCATTCTCAAATCCGAATCAAAATCAGGTTTATTTGTGATAGGTGGACTGATGAAGGAGAGGTGAAGCCAGGCATGTAATTGAGAGGGTGCAGTTAGAAGACAGAGGAAGCAAATGATGGAGCAAGCCAATTCTGAACCTGTGCGGTCGCGTTTCCCGAGATCCACACTCCCTGACTTTCTGAATAAGCCTACCAGAGGGAACCTCATCAAATTTCTTAATAAAATGCATTTATACCACATCTACTGCTCTGCCATTACAGATATGAATTCAGTCAGGCTCATGAGGTACGCCCTGCTCTCAGAAGACCATGTTGACTATCCTATGCTTCTCCAAATATTTGTAAATTGTATCCCTAAGAATCCTTCCCATTAGTTGCCTACCACTGATATAAGAATTATTGGTCTATAATTCTCGGAGTACACATAATACCTTTCCTGAACAAAGGAGTAACATTTTCCATCTTCCTAATTTTCTGGTATTAGTTCTGTGGCCAGTGAGGAATCAAATATCATGGCCAAAGGCACAACCATCTCTTCTTTTGCTTCATGTGGTAATCTGGGATATATTCCCTCCAATGATGCTGCCTGTCCCACTGAGTTCCTGAAGGAAATTTTTTGTTTGAGATTCCAGAATATACAGTCTCCTCTGTCTCAACTTTGCAAACTGTGGCTGATGTAGAAGATGGAAGACTACCTTGAGTAACCCTTTCTTCTACTTCTGCCTGTGCTGGTGGTCCATGTCGATCTTCAATCACTCTTCTTCTCAGTGGATCTCAGCATATTCTCCGCAAACAACTCAACTCCTCAATGGACCTGCAAGTCATCACGGATCCTTTTAATTGGTGTGAGAAAAGTAACATTAGCTGATCACTGTGGGAAGATGTATTTTGGGTGATGTCAGATTAGTACTGCAGATTATAGACTTCATCACCATTAGCTCCAATGTGTCACACAGACTCTTTTTCACCTGGTCGTTCAAGCATGCTAATAATGTGTGCTTGTGATTCATGATACAAGATGGAATCAAGTCAGCATCCACAGCAGTCAAAAAGCTGACAGTTTGTGACCCACCTTTCTCCAGCTTTCTTTGGCTTATTTGGTGATGCTCTTGTGACTGTTCTCTGACTCCCATGCACCTCAGCCCGAATATGCCATAAAAAAGCAAAGAAGGAAACCTAACCTGATCCTTCTACACAAAGGAAAGTGGTACCGAGTCAAAACTCAGGAAGTATTCTTTGAATACAGTCTATGGACAGAGTGCAAATGTTGAATATTATGGAACAAGGGATGACTTGTGTCGATATGCAAGCCATGATGACCAAATTAAAAAGGTTTTGCTGGATAAATAGCAAAATGCATCCTCCAAGTTCTCAGGAAACAGCAAAGTACCCACTGAAGACTCTGCAGACGCTAGGAATCTTGAGCAACACACTTAAAATGGTCGAGGAACTCAGCAAGTCAGGCAGCAGCTATGGTTGGGAATAAGTAGTTGGCATTTTGGGCCAAGACTGTTCACCTTAGCCATAATGTTGGAAGAACTTCATTGTCTTCTTCTGATGAACTTTTTATAATTCTCAGATATAATGGGGTTGTTGAGGATAATAGAATCAGTCCAGCAACTGACACAATTCCGTAATCAACTCAACATCAAATAAAATAAACACTACAACACAAAAATGTTCAATCTTTCGAAATAAAAGATAATTTACAAGGAAAGTTTTCACAAATTCCAGAAGCATCACTTTTGGAAATACTCTTGAGTCTTGCAAATAGAACCAGATGCCCAGTTCATGTTTCTCTCCTCTAATGGAATAAGGTTCATTGGGTTAATTGCCATTCAAAGTACAAATGAATAATGATCCTATAATAAGTTTTTAATCTTCTCGTTTTGTTCTGGTTCCAAGCCTAAGCTATGAAAGTTACAACAACCATTCCAGTAAAATTGAATAAAGAGCTGTCGTAAGGAGTTTTTACATTGTAAACTTCGGTATAATTCAAGTTCCATCTGTTCACTTAAAACTAAACTGGAGTAAACTTGACTGATGATACCATCTGGGGTAGACACCAAGAGGTGCAAGGCCGATCTCATCGCCTCACCTCCAAACCTGATAAAATGTGCAGTGTTAATTTGCATTTTAAATGTCAATTAACCCAAATGACCCTCTGAACACTATATTAAAATCAAGGAATCCGACTGAGGGAAAGAGGACATAAAGCTGGCTGGACCTCTAAAATATATCAGCCATGGATTACAAAATTTCTCCTTGGACTATCTCCAATGTGTAGCAGGTGTATGAAGTTGCATCCGTCCCCAGCACCTACACTTGTGAATAGCACATAGAGATATCCTGTACGTGTTTCTGATAAAAGACGACATCTGAAGGTGTTTATATCTTTCAATTTTTAAGTACTCCTTTAAGTTTATTGAACTATATTATTAAGTTATTATTAAATATGTTATTAGCTTTTATCATTTTGATTTTTGAACTTGATTAATTTTTTAATGGTCTTAGAATTATTTTGAATATTTTTGAGGTCAAGAGAATGTCTTAAAGTGGTTGACTGGTCTCCCAAGACTTCTGGTGATTAGCCTGTGAACCCATCCTTGTATGTACAGAACCTTGGTTCTTGCTGCTGCAATAATTTGCCTTAGTTATTATTACAGAGATGGAGACGTAGAACAGTCCAGCAAGAGGACAGACCCTTTGGCCCATGATGTTATGCTGAGCTAATCCTATCTGCCTGCAAAAGGGCTTGTATCTGTTCATCCTCTGAATATTCATGTTTTAGCAGCAGAATGAAAGATCACATGGAATTGATGTTTGAAATAATAAGCAATTTATAACAGACTGGTGCGCATCAAGAGCAACACATACAAAATGCTGGAGGAACGTAGCAGGCCAGGCAGCATCTATGGAAAAGAGTACAGTCGATGTTTCAGGCCGAGACCCTTCAACTGGACTGGAGAAAGAAAGCTGAGGAGTCAGAGACCATCACGAGACCCGTCAAAGCCGCTCTATCTGAGCATGAATCTGGTAGAGCTTTTACTTTCTCAGTTGATGAGATTAACAGTAAATCTACACTTTGATAACAGGATGTTGGTTAGACTAATTTAGTAATGGACTAGGTCCTGATTGCAGAGTGAAATGATTGTCCTCAGGTCCAGCAGTAAATCCAATTTTCTATTGCATCAATGAGTGCACCCTGCAACATAATTAATGAAACTCCTGAACCTTGGATGTCATCACTGTTGAATTACACGACCCTATTTCTAGGCTTTGTTTGTAGTTCCCTGTAACCACATTAGCACAATCCACATCCCTATTTACTAATTACTAGCCCTTACTATTCTTTCCTCTACAACAGTTTCCCCTGTCTAAACCATTGGCCAATGGGCCCTAAAGATTAGTTCCCTAACAGTACCTTTGTCTGGCCTACTAAATGACAATCCCCCTAATGGCAATGCAGTATTTGCTGTTGTAGTACGCCCACTAAAATAATAACGGTTACTAGAACAATCAGCTGGTTACAGCAATAATATGAGAGGTAAGTCGAATCCAAGGGTGGATTTGTACATTTCCACCCCAATTCCAAATACTGTCCCTCGAGAGCCACCTCTGCTCCATTCAATGATCCATTATCTGTTCTGGCAATGCATCCCATTTCTTAATGACTTCCTTATCTTTTTCCATGATCTTTTCCCAATTAGCAGTGAAGTATGGAATGGGTGGTAGATCTGTAGCTACAGATTTGTACAATCCTTTGTCTGTGTCACTACCATAAATGGCAAGTTCCAGCTCCAGTGTTCCTTCTGCAGTCGGCATAGGCCAATCTGCCCTGCAGTCATTCATTTGGTCGAGATACCACTGATTGCCACATTATAGACAGTCGGATTGCATTGCAACCACCCCTTGTACTATGTTGCGACATAGTAGATGTTGTTCACCAAAGTATTTATTTTTCCGAAAGTTCAAAGTTCAAAGTACATTTATTATTGAAGTACGTATATACAACCTTGAGATTTGTCTTCTTGCAGTCAGCCACAAAACAAATATACACCACTGTACCCGTTTAAAGGGAAAAGGTTTCATTGAGAATTGGCAACACTGACAGGGAACAGTTATCATATGTAGCAAAATCACATTCCATCAGGCTACTTCATACAACCTCTGTACGTGCCCAATGATTCCCCCTTTGGTGAGATTGCTTCAAGTTCAAACCCTTCTTGGTCTTGTGTGACTCAATTGTGTAGGCGCTGGCGGATTGCTGAGAGATATCCAAGTTCCCTCATGGTATTTTCCGACATTTTCTGCTTTCATAAGAGAGTATACCTGAAAGACCCAAAGTTCGATCGATTTAAGCACCGGGCCAAATTGGAAGGGTCAGGTACAAGCTGAATCAAGGCGGTGGGGTCCAGGCCTCAGGGCAACAGAACTTGATATTTGGACAAATACTTAAGTGCCGGGCATGATTGAAAGTGTCAGGGTGTCGGGGTACGGGCCAATTTATCTTGCTGATCTGCAATGTTTCCTTGGTTCTGCTGAGGCTTTGTTTCATTTCTTTGGATGGTCTCTTCTTCAGTTCTGAATGCTATTTCCTTGCTTTTATTGTTTGCATGATTTGTTTTTTTTCTCTCTGTGCATTGGATGTTTGATAGTCCTTTTTTTAATAGGTTCTTTTGGGGCTTTGTTTTGTGGCTGCCTGTAAGGAGATGAATCTCAAGGTTGTTTATACATACCTTGATAATAAATGTACCTTGAACTTCAAACTTTATACTTTGGGATTGGCTAGAATGGGGAATTTTGTATGGGAAATGGTTGGCCATTTCACTCCTTGTTGTTGTTTATTTTTTACCATTGCAGCCTCTGCTTCAAGTTTAGTCGGGTACTGTCTATAGGGCAATGTGATGGGCCATCTATCTCAGCGGGTGTCACCTCATCAAGGCCACAGTCTAGTTTGTGAGTGGCTCACATCCAGGCATATGTTTTACAATAATACCACACAGTCCCACCGATGACCATTTGGCCTTTAAGGTCATGAATCATGATATTTACAGTATATAAATCATCTCTCTTCTCCTTCAGCCACCAAAGGCGAGTCTTCATTCCTGAAATAATTTCTCTTGTACCTGCTTGTCATGATGGGCTGGGTAATCTTCAGTCACTCTTCATCTCATTGGACCTCAGCAGGTTCTTTCCAACCAACTCTAGTCCTCAGTGGACCTACATGTCATCACAAATCCTTTTAAGTGTCACAGGTGTGAGAAATAGAGTAGAGCTACTAGGACTTGATGTTTCAATCCCTATGGTAAGTTGGCACTCTTGATGTTGGCAGTGGGTTTGGACTGGTGACAAGGAGGGAGGGTAGGTATGTTATCGGGGTCACCAGGTGGGCACCCTCCTTCTTTGACATTTCGTTGCTAAGCCCATGATGTCTCCAGAGGGCTCAACGGTGCTACCTGGCGTCCCAGATGCACCCCCCTCAGTTCCATACCCTCCTGTCTCATCTTGCAGCCCAGTTGTTGTCTTTCCTTTCAATCCAAATCCAATTGCTGCTTTCTTCTGCTGCATTTGACAATGACTTGATTGCTTGTTGGATGGAGTGACCCCTCACCCCCATCTTCTTCAATAGACTGGTCGTAGATGTGGCAACGAATTCCCTGCATCCCACTTATACAGGGAAAATCTTGGTCTTCCAGCCATTCCGGGGAGCTTCAGTTGCCAGTTCAGAGTACTTGGTCTTTTTCCTCTCATAAGCTTCTTCGACACCATCTTCCCATGGTACTGTCAATTCCGCAACATATGCCAGCTTGGCTGTTGTGGACCACAGGACCATGTCTGGCTGGAGTGTTGTATCTGCAATGTCTGGGGGAAACACAAGCCTTTTTTCCAAGTCCACGTCCATTTTCCAATCCCGAGCATCCTGCAGAATGCTTACATCTTTTGATGTTATAATGGTGCTTTGGAGGTTGGCCTGCTGGAACAAATCATGTAATGTGGACATTTCCTGCCGATGTTTGTGGGAGAGCATTTGTGATGATTTGCCTCTGTTCCAAAATTGATGCCAGCTGTCTGATAACTTGGTTATGCTGCCAAGTGTACCGCCCCTGGGTGGGGCTCGTGGTGCATCCTGTTAAAATGTGATTTGTGATCCGGGTGCTTGACAAAGAGAGGAAGCGGGGACTTCTCCCCACCACTGGTTCAGGTTCTGGGGTGTGGGTAGGAGGTCATAAGTGGCTCTGATGACAAAACTTAGCCGAGATCCCTCCAACTTCCAGATGTCATGCCAGCTAAGTTTCCTCTTTTCCAGGCTCTCCCAATTAGTCCAGTGGTCCTGCTTGGTCATTGAGACGGCCCTGGCGTGTCGCTCTGCCTCCTCCTGTCTTCTCAACTCCTCCACCACGAGTCGTCTCTTCTGCACTGATGTTGCCTTGTGCCATCGAGGAGCCAAAATAACATTAGCAGACCACAGAGGGAAGATGTATTGTGGGTGATGTCATATCAACATTGCACAATGATTGACATCATCAATGTTAGCTCCAATCTGTTCTACAGGCTGTTTTTCTGCTGGTTATACAAGCATGCTAATAATCTGTGCTTGTGATTCATGGTACAAGGTGGAATCAAATTGGCATCGATAGCAGTGAAACAACTGACAGTGATCCACCTTTCTCCAGCTTTCTTTGGCTTAGTAAGTGATGCTCTTGTGACTGTTCTCTGAATGCCATGCACTTCAGCCCAGAATATGCCATAAAAAAGCAAAGAAGGGCACCTAGCCCAATCCTTCTACACAAAGGAAAGCAGTACTCTGTCAGAAACCAGAAAACATCCTTTGAATGTTGTCTATGGATGGAGTGCAAATATTGAATATTATGGAACAAGGGACAACTTGTTTTGATATGCAAGTGTGACACCGTGATGACCAAATTAAAAAGGTTGGTGAGGTCAATAGAATTTTTATAGAAGTTTAGAGTGACAGGAGAGGCTAGTTGCTCTTCCTGCTATTTAATGTCCTTATGTTTAGGACACACTTCATTCCATCTCAGATCTCATAGATCTGATCAAACAGCTCTGACTGTACATTACTCTGAAACATGATTGGCAAAATCATAAAAAAGTATTGATTTTGAGTAGATTTGTGATTTCACAGGTAATACTATGCAGTCCGAATCTTGAACTTGTGCAGCCATCATCGGTAACCACAGGATTTCATCTCATGTGACATGTTTATCTGCAGTCACCACAAAGCTACAACATTCATTTAGATAATCAGCCAATTGCTGTCAGAAGGTAACAGGTTCCAGTTAACTTTGATCATTATTTGCAAGTAATTTCCATTTATTCGTGAGGCATAGCTCATTATCAAAACTCAGATCCATTCTTGTTCGACTGATATGATCAACAGTTAACCCAGTATAACTGTGCACCTAGACAAATCAAATAAATATCCTAAGGAGATTGCTACAAATGTGTTGATTTGACTATATTGGCATTACATTAAGATAGAGATAGGTTCATGTTTAATTAACATTCAAGTCATGTATTGTTTTGAATATAGTGACTGCAGACAATTAGTTCCAACTGACTGTCTAATCTTGTGTCCCAAATACACTACTTCACACTGTCCAACCTATACATTGGAGAGGTTTACCTTCAGTGCCACATTTTCATTAACCTTTAAAGTCCTCAAAACCACCTGGAAGTGCTCTTTCTCTCCTGAGATGTAATTAGAATATCATTGAAATATTACAGAATAGTACTACAGGTATCTGCCAAGGGAACCTGGGTGATTATTTTTGCCAAACGTCTATGGAAAATGGCGGGACTCTTTGATGTGTCTTCTATCCGAATGGGTATCACCTCAACAAGGCCACAGTCTTGTAGGTGAGTGGCCCACACCTGGAGGTATGTTTTTGCAATAATATCCCAGTGTCCTGCCACTGTCCATTTGACCTTTAAGATTGTGACTATTGATATATATATATAAACCAGCGCCATTCCTGTTCTGTCACCATTCCCTAAATAATTTGCATTGCACCTGCTTTGATTACAGCCCACAAGTGTTCCAATAGATCTATCCCTAAGATGGTGCCTTCAGGATTGTCGCAAACCCGGATATGTACGGTAGTACTTGTGTCCTTGAACTGTATCGGGGTGGCTTCACTTAACTGAGTGAGCATGGATCCTCTTCCCACCTCCACAACCACTGAAGTTTTACTTGTAATTGGTAAGTTAGATGTGTTATCAATAATGATGTCCCAGTGTCTAGCAACATAATGCACTGCTGGCTCCCTAACAGTGCATTGACAAACGTTCTGGGGTCACCACCCTTGTTACCGAGGGCCAATACTAGTCATTCATCAGGAGTCATTTTAACTCTTCTGTGGAGATCTGGAAAGCAGGTCCTGCTATCTTACTACTCAAAGCAAAATGGCAATCCTTAGCTCACTGTGTCTGCAGTCCTTGTTCTGCTTCCCCTCCACCTTTTGACCAACTCTTGTCCTGACTCTGCCCTGTCTTCTCACAGTAAATGCACTTAACTTGGCCTTTTTCATTGTCTTTACAATTCTGGGCCATAAGCCCTCTTCTTCCACACTTAAAACATTTGATATTACCTTGCCTGTCCTGACTTACACCTGCCTCCATGGCTGCATATTTTCCTGTTGTTCCCCTCTCTATTTCCGCTCCCATTGCCCAGTTAAGTATTTAATTAAACGTATGGCCAACGGGTAACCCCATTTTTATTATCCGGGTCAGACGTGGCCCTATGCCATCTTTCAGAAGTTGTAGGATGACATCATCATCCTACTTAGGTCCATTTAGGCCACCATGTTGCTCATATGCCTGATATTTTTGCTCAGCATAATCCTCGATTTTCTCTTTTGGCTCTTGCTTAATTGAAGTACTCTGGGTCCAATTCACCTGTCCTTAAGTGCCTCAGCAAAGTCCACCAGTTTATCTTCTGGGGATCTGCTTGGGTATTTTAGTCTTTAAGAATCTATATACCATTGTGAGTCAGATGGTAAGCCTCCCTTAATTTTCTAACCTTTTGCCAAAAAAAGCATGTTGTCATCATTACATTTAATAGGGTAATTCATTTAGCAACATCTGTTTCTCTGTTGCTGCAAAAGGTTCTTCCACCCTGGGCTCTAGCGCTATACAGTCTTCTGGATGACCCAGAAGGGTGCTAGGTCTGAGGCACCCATGCTGCCTCGTTATAGGGTGGAGGTTGTGAATCTTTATTACGAATCCCGTACTCATTAGCTACATCAGCTGGATCATTGCAATCTACATCATGTTCTGGGGGCATGTGTGGACTTAAACTGGCTACCTTTTGTCCCAAAATTGGTGGTGTTGTGGGGAGTCTGAGCTTGTTTGGTGATCGCTATTCTGTGGTGATTGCACCAATAATGCTGTTACTACTTCTGCAGCCTTTTCATATTTGCTCTTTTCTTGTCCTTTCCCCCAAGCATTTTGTACAGAGATTGTTTCATCTGGTTAGTAACCCTGTTTTACCATTTTTTGTATAAACTACTGTCTGTATGAGTGATCCTTCTGATTTCCACACTACTTCCCCGGTTTCCACTGGCTTCCCGTTTGGTTAGTCAATTGATTTCCCAAATCATTTGCAACCCACAACCACATGGGCCCTGTCTATCAATTACCTAGACACTTAGAATTGGTTAGTCAATTGATTTTCCAAATCAATTGCTACCCACAACCACCCAGACCCTATCTGCAAGTTACCGAGACACCTCAATCTCCCGTTCTCCAACACCAAACTCCTGAAGCTCTAATGTCTCTTTTTACCACAACTTAAGGTCACAATCCATTTTGGGGTTATCCCCTACCCCAACAGGGTGGTAACTGAAACATACTCACCCAACCAGGAGCCTCATAGTCAGTTGCAATCCAGTGGGCTTACTATTCTTTGGTCTGAGTCCTTGCTGAGGGTCATCCAGAAAGAGAAGGAAGATCATTCTCCTGTCCATCAGGCTGATGGGAGACCTCTCTGAGCACATGGTCAGATTTTATCTGAGTGCCCATAGATAAGCTGAACACATTCCTGTAAGAGATCTGCGACCACTTACCCATCGCAATGTGGAGAACGGGTCAGCATGACTGGAAAAAGTCTGTGGCAAAAGTTCAGATAGCATGGCTACTCTTGATTACAACTTTAATGGACTTTATGGGCAGAAGCTATTGGACAATGGCATTTTCTGAAGAAAAGCATTTGAATTAGATTGCCAAATTGGTTTATTATTGCCAAATCTACCAAGTGCAAAATATTATTTTGCATGCAGCCAAACATATCATTTCATTGCATCAGTACATTGAGATAGTGCAAGCAAAAGTAATAAAAGAATGAAGAATAAAGTATTACAGTGAAAGTGCAATACTTACTCACAATACCTTATGAGGTAGAGTGTAAAGTTACAAGTCCATCTAATTGTACAAGTGGACCATTCGACAGACTTTTAACTGTGGGATAAGTACTGTGGTGGCCAGTGCTATCATGTTTGCTGTTGTGTGCTGGGGCAGCAGGCGGAGGGTGGCAGACACGAACAGAATCAACAAACTCATTCGTAAGGCCAGTGATGTTGTGGAGATGGAACTGGACTCTCTGACGGTGGTGTCTGAAAAGAGGATGCTGTCTAAGTTGCATGCCATCTTGGTCAATGTCTCCCATCCACTACATAATGTAGTGGTTGGGCACAGGAGTACATTCAGCCAGAGACTCATTCCACCAAGATGCAGCACAGAGCGTCATAGGAAGTCATTCCTGCCTGTGGCCATCAAACTTTACAACTCCTCCCTTGGAGGGTCAGACACCCTGAGCCAATAGGCTGGTCCTGGACTTATTTTATAATTTACTGGCATAATTTACATATTACTATTTAACTATTTATGGTTCTATTACTATTTATTATTTATGGAGCAACTGTAACGAAAACCAATTTCCCCCAGGGTTAATAAAGTATGACTATGACTATGACTATGACTATTTCAGGCTTTTGTATCTTCTGCCCTATGGGAGGAGAAGGAAAAAAATGACCTTGACAACTTCCAAGACTGAGCATGACAAGTGGAGAACTTCTACTCATTGACTGAATATTTTTACTGTACCCCGTACAAAGTGAGCCCAGAAATTATTAGTTTAGTTCCACCAAAGATTTTTGAGTAGTTTCATCAAATGCAATCATAAAATAGCCCTGAAGACACCACCCTTGATATACGTGTCTAAACTTACAATTTCAGTCTAATGTGATTCCTGTAAGATGGATCACTGAAGTTCTTTAAAAGTTCTATGAATTACACCTAGTTTTTATTATAATGGTCAATTATTTACTTTCTTCATTGCTCAGCATTTGCGTGTGATGACAGTTGATGCACTGATCAGATGAACTGGAAAAAACAAAGTATTTTGCATTTCTAAAATCATATTTGCTTTACTGACATCAATATTTATGTGTTCAGGTTAATACTGAGCTACTGAAATCATTATCAGAAAAATAAAAGGAAAAAAATGTACTTGTGTTCATCAGGGCTCTTTGAAAATCAACTATCTCTACAAGCTTGCTAGTACAGATTTGTTGCTTATATTAGAGCCAATCTGCATAATCACATAACTGAGCTGGAAGACAAGACAATGTTGGAGAGAAAGCTATTACTGTAGACCATTTGGCATAGGGCGCAGGGTATCATAATTATTCTACTATGCCATGTTGTACAATGAATGTGATCTGCAAAATAGCCAGAGGAGCTGGAGGAACTCAGTGGGCTGAGTGGCAACAGTGGTGGGAGGGGGGGAGGAACTATTAATGTTTTGGGTCAAACCCCTGCATCAGATCATGTTTAGTCCCTTGAGTTTCTCTGGAAATTGTTTGTTGCTCCAGATTCCATCATCTGCAGTCTCTTGTATCTCCAGCAAAACTGATAAAGGATTTCCTGATCATATCATTAACAGTTTGCAATCCAGCTAGTAACTTGCATTTCTGCTGTCCATAAACGTGGGGACTGTGTTGACCTTGGTTTCATCTATCTATGTCTAGATGATTGGCCGCCATCGACTTTGATTTGATTTAGGGCTAGTGTAAGGACATACATTTCTTGAAAGTGATCCAAAGTATACACCAAATGGCCACTTTATTAGGTACACAGGTACGCCTGCTTGTTAATGCAAGTAACTAATCAGCAAATGATATGGCAGCAACTCAATGCATGAAAGCAGGCTGAACTGGTCAGGAGGTTCATAGAAACTATAGAAACCATAGAAACTACAGCACAGAAACAGGCCTTTTGGCCCTTCTTGGCTGTGCCGAACCATTTTCTGCCTAGTCCCACTGACCTGCACACGGACCATATCCCTCCATACACCTCCCATCCATGTGTCTGTCCAATTTATTCTTAAATGTTAAAAAAGAACCCGCATTTACCACCTTGTCTGGCAGCTCATTCCATACTCCTACCACTCTCTGTGTGAAGAAGCCCCTCCTAATGTTCCCTTTAAACTTTTCCCCCCTCACCCTTAACCCATGTCCTCTGGTTTTTTTCTCCCCTTGCCTCAGTGGAAAAAGCCTGCTTGCATTCACTCTATCTATACCCATCATAATTTTATATACCTCTATCAAATCTCAGTTGCTGTTTAGACCAAACATTAAAATGGGGAAGAAATGTGATCTAAGTGACATTAACCATGGAATGATTGCTGGTGGCAGATGGAATAGTTAGAATATTTGGGAAACTGCTGATCTCCTGGGATTTTCATGCCAACAGTCTCTAGAGTTTACAGAGAATAGTGTGAAAACAAAAAAAAAAGTCATCCAGTGAGTGGCAGTTCTGTGGGCAAAAATGGCTTGTTAATGAGAGAGGTCAGAGGAGAATGGCCAGACTGGATCAAACTGACAGGAGGGCAACAGCAACTCAAATAACCACATGGACCACAGCAGCAGAAGACCACAAACATACATTCAGTGGCCACTTTATTAGGCACAGGAGGTAGCCATACACTTTGTAAACATCTTTCCACATTATTCTCTTCAAAGGTGGAACATTAGATTATATTAGATCAGCTGAAATGTCACATACATTGGGTTCAATGAAATTCCTTGCCCACAGCTCACAGGATAAAAGTATGCTTAGTAATAATGAATGCAACAATAAATACAGTGGTGGAAGGAAAACAGCTGAATGGTCAAAGATTGCAGTGCAAAGAGAGATGCTGATATCACAACCAAGAGGTTTAGAGTTAAGAGCGCAAAAACATGGCAATACCACTAGGAAGGGGATCTGAAAGAGCTGATTGATTTAGGAGCCTGATAGGAGTGGGGAAGAAGCTGTAATTGATGGCTAGGCTTTCAAGTTCCTGTATTTTCTCCCAGAGGGCTGAGCAAGCATGCTTGACAATATCACCAGCCTTCCTGAAGCAATGCGCCATGAAGGTGGTCTGGATGGAAGGAAGTGATGAGCCTGTGATGCATTTGGCTCTGCATAAAGAAGTGGAATTGAAAAGTGCCTTTGCAGCTATTACTCAATGTCTTCTGATATTCTTCTGAGATATGTGCACTTTTATTGATTCAGTGAAAGGTAAAAACTACACAGAGAGGGACAGCGTTGCACAATGCATAAATCCATGTCTGATGAAGTTCATTAGCACTTAGTATCATATTTTTTAATATTGAACTGTTTGGGGAAATAAAGAATTTCACTTCATAACAACACATTTTACACAACATTGATTCATCCTAATGCTTAAATTAAATAGAAATAAAACATCCTCAACTGATTTCAGTTTGTCTAATAACTAATTTACATGATGCATCTATATGTATCTTACTCAGTCTGTCTCTGACAAGGACAACATATCTTTATTCAGTGCCTTTTATGTTGAAGTGCTAGCAACTATTATGAATGATGAGTAAAAGCAGTGGATTTGGGACCAGTGACAAAAAGCTTCATTGGAGTCGGGTTTTAAGAAGAGTTTTAGTTGGGAATTCCAGGGCAGTACTGTAGACAGCATGAGTTAACACCGAAGGTGGAGGAAGTTTTCAGTGATATAAAGTGGAAAATGCTTTGGAAAATGAGTCAAAGTTGAGTTTATTGGCATATGCACAGGTAATGTACGCACAGGTGCAATAATAACTTACAGCAGCATTACAGGTACGTAGCATCATATAAGCAGCAGTCAAAAAAATCATATTAATCATAAAGTATACACATCTCTTACAAGAAATAAACCACAAATAGAATTTTTAAAAGTTCACTTTAAGAAGTCAAAGGGTTGCTAAGCTGCAGAGGAGTAGATGTGACCGTATCAGATTTGATTAAAAGAAGTAGAATTTTACATTGGTAGCATTGGGGAGCCAGTAGGTTGGCACATTGAGTGGGATAATGACTCTGGGAATTGACAGCTTTTAGTCAATCTGATTACCCTACAATCAAAGAATAGGATCTGTGCAACAAGAATTCCCACTGAGTTCAAATGAATAGAATTGACGTTGCAACAATGAGCATGAATAATCATTGGTATATTAAACCATATTTCACTGATCTCCAGCAGGCTGATTCTCTCTCTCTCTCTCTCTCTCTCTCTCTCTCATCCCTAGTACTCTGTGAATTTAATATCTAGAGAGCTATGTTTAGCTCAGTGTTAGCATTTTAATGCATATTACACGGTTCATCATGTAGCAGCGTGGCCCGAGATTCTGAAATTCTTCATAATTCTGTTTCCCTGTGAATGTGAGACAGCAGAATTATAAACCTTATCACAGGACTCTAATGAACCAGCAACACTTGCACAATACAGAAGCTCGCGAATCACACAGAAAATTGCGTGTTGCTATAAAATTCTGTTAATCCACTATCCGACTGTTTGGTAATCTTGATGGTTCAGCACCAGGTGATGTTCCCTGTTCTCCCACAAGACTCACTGGGCCTTGGCTTCTACCTACCTTTGCAACTTTCTGAGTTCGTTGGAGAACTTATCACAAAACCATTTGACTTACATAAATTAAAAAATAATAAATGTGTTAGGTGATTGACAGGAATTGCCAGCGAGCACTGTGAGGGTCATGTTTTTTGACTTCTCCAATGCGTTCAACACCATCCGCCCTGCTCTGCTGGGGGAGAAGCTGACAGTGATACAGGTGGATGCTTCCCTGGTATCATGGATTCTTGACTACCTGACTGGCAGACCACAGTACGTGTGCTTGCAACACTGTGTGTCCGACAGAGTGATCAGCAGCACTGGAGCTCCACAGGGGACTGTCTTGTCTCCCTTTCTCTTCACCATTTATACCTCGGACTTCAACTACTGCACAGAGTCTTGTCATCTTCAGAAGTTTTCGGATGACTGCCACAGTTGGATGCATCAGCAAGGGAGATGAGGCTGAGTACAGGGCTACGGTAGGAAACTTTGTCACATGGTGTGAGCAGAATTATCTGCAGCTTAATGTAAAAAAGACTAAGGAGCTGGTGGTAGACCTGAGGAGAGCTAAGGTACCGGTGACCCTTGTTTCCATCCAAGGGGTCAGTGTGGACATGGTGGAGGATTACAAATACCTGGGGATACGAATTGACAATAAACTGGACTGGTCAAAGAACACTGAGGCTGTCTACAAGAAGGGACAGAGCCGTCTCTATTTCCTGAGGACTCTGAGGTCCTTTAACATCTGCCGGACGATGCTGAGGATGTTCTACGAGTCTGTGGTGGCCAGTGCTATCATGTTTGCTGTTGTGTGCTGGGGCAGCAGGCTGAGTGTGGCAGACATGAACAGAATCAACAAACTCATTCGTAAGGCCAGTGATGTTGTGGGGATGGAACTGGACACTCTCACAGTGGTGTCTGAAAAGAGGATGCTGTCTAAGTTGCATGCCATCTTGGTCAATGTCTCCCGTCCACTACATAATGTACTGGTTGGGCACAGGAGTACATTCAGCCAGACTCATTCCACCGAGATACAGCACAGAGTGTCATAGGAAGTCATTCCTGCCTGTGGCCATCAAACTTTACAACTCCTCCCTTGGCGGGTCAGACATCCTGAGCCAATAGGCTGGTCCTGGACTTATTTTATAATTTACTGGCATAATTTACGTATTACTATTTAACTATTTATGGTTCTATTACTATTTATTATTTATGGAGCAACTGTAACGAAAACCAATTTCCCCCAGGATTAATAAAGTATGACTATGACTATGACTATGAATAATGTGCAATAGCCGAGAAAACCTGCCAGTCTATCACTACCAGAGTTCCAAGCATGCCAAATTATCGGTTATTCAGAGAAACATGCTATCTATATGATCCCCCCACAACACCTAAACTATTAAAATCCTGATTTTATTTGTCTTCAAAGTGGCTACAACAGCAACAAAAATGGTCTGGTTTGATGTCCAATCTTAGAATGTTCAGCTACTTTACCCCTGGAAATCCAAGTAATGTGAATGAGTTTGTGTTTAAAATTGTAAACAACAGTTGCTATTGTATCAATATAGTTCCTACAGTAAATCAGAATCAGAATCATTTTTATTATCACTGGCATGTGATGTGAAATTTATTAATTTAGCAGCAGCAGTTCAATGCAATGCATAATATAGAAGAGAAAAATAAAATAAAATAATAGCATTAAATATGTAAGTAAATCAATTACAGTTTCTGTATATTAAATAGATTAAAAATATGCAAAAAACAGAAATACTGTATATTAAAAAAATGTGAGGTAGTGTCCAAAGGTTCAATGTCCATTTAGGAATTGGATGGCAGAGAGGAAGAAGCTGTTACTGAATCACAGAGTGTGTGCCTTCAGGCTTCTATACCTCCTAGCTGATGCTAAAAGTGAGAGAAGGGCATGCCCTGGGTGCTGGAGGTCCTTAATAACGGACGCTGCCTTTCTGAGACACCGCTCCCTGAAGATGCCCTGGGTACTTTGTAGGCTAGTGCCCAAGATGGAGCTGACTAGACTTACAACCCTCTGCTGCTTCTTTCGGTCCTGTGCAGCAGCCCCACCAGACCAGACACTGATGCAGCCTGTCAGAATGCTCTCCATGGTACAACTATAGAAGTTTTTGTGTGTGTTTATTGACATGGCAAATCTCTTCAAACTCCTAATGAAGTATAGCCGCTGTCTTGCCTTCTTTATAACTACATCAATATGTTGGGACCAGATTATATCCTCAGAGATCTTGACACCCAGGAATTTGAAACTGCTCACTCTCTCCACTTCTGATCCCACTATGAGGATTAGTCTGTGTTCCTTCATCTTACCCTTCCTGAAGTCCATAATCAGCTCTTTCGTCTTACTGACTATGGGTGCCAAGTTGTTGCTGCGGCACCATTTCACTAGTTGGCCTATCTCACTCCTGTACGCCCTCTCACCAGCATCTAAGCTTCTACCAACAATGGTTGTATCATCAGCAAATTTATAGATGGTATTTGAGCTATGCCTAACCACACAGTCATGTCTATATAGAGAGTAGAGCAAAGGGCTAAGCGCACACCCCTGAGGTGCGTCAGTGTTGATCGTCAGTGAGGAGGAGATATTACTACCAATGCGCACAGATTGTGCTCTTCTGGTTAGGACATTGAGGATCCAATTGCAGAGGAAGGTACAGAGGTCCAGGTTCTGCAACTTCTCAATCAGGGTTGTGGGAATGATGGTATTAAATGCTGAGCTATAGTTGATGAACAGCATCCTGACATAGGTGTTTGTGTTGTCCAGGTGTTCTAAAGCTGTGTGGAGAGCCATTGAGATTACATCTGCAGTTGACCTATTGTGGCGATAGGCAAATTGCAATGGGTCCAGGTCCTTGCTGAGGCAGGAGTTCAGTCTAGTCATGACCAGCCTCTCAAAGCATTTCATCACTGTCGATGTGAGGGCTACTGGGTGATAGTCATTAAGGCAGCTCACATTATTCTTCTTAAGCACTGGTATGATTGTTGCTTGTTTGAAGCAAATAGCAACTTCTGTCCGTATCAGTGAGAGGTTGAAAATGTCCTTGAATACTCCTGCTAGTTGGTTGGCACAGGTTTTCAGAGCCTTACCAGGTACTCCATCGGGACCTTCCGCCTTGCGAGGGTTCACTCTCTTTAAAGACAGTCTAACATTGGCCTCTGAGACAGAGATCACAGGGTCATCAGGTGCAGCGGGGATCTTCAAAGCTGTAATTGTGTTCTCCCTTTCAGAACAAGCATAGAAGGTGTTGAGTTCATCTGGTAGTGAAGCATTGCTGCTATTCATGCTATTGGATTTCGCTTTGTAGGAAGTAATATCTTGCAGACCCTGCCAGAGTTGCCGTGCATCCGATGTCACCTCCAACCTCGTTCGAAATTGTCTCTTTGCCCTTGAAATAGCCCTCCGCAAATTATGCCTGGTTTTCTGGTACAGGCCTGGGTCGCCAGACCTGAATGCCACAGATCTAGCCTTCAGCAGACAACCTACCTCCTGGTTCATCCAGGTTTTGGTTTGGGAATGTACAGTAAGACTTTGTGGGCACACACTCATCCACACAGGTTTTAATGAAGTCAGTAACAACTGCAGCATACTCATCCAGGTTTGAAGATGAATCTCTGAATACAGTCCAGGCCACCAATTCAAAGCAGTCCTGTGGGTGCTCCTGTGCTTTCCTTGTCCATATCTTCTTGGTCCTCACTGCTAGTGCTGCAGTCTTCAGTCTCTGCCTATACTCAGGGAGTAACAAGTACAGCCAGGTGATCAGACTTGCTGAAGTGAGGGAATGGAATAGTATGGTAAGCATTCTTGATGGTGGTGTGGCAATGGTCCAATGTGTTGTTTCCTCTGGTATTGCAAGTGATCTGCTGATGGTAATTGATTAGTGATTTTTTTCAGACTGACCTGGTTAAAATTTCCCAAAATGATGGTGAAGGCGATAGGGTGTGCTGTTTCGTGCATGTTGATCCCATTGCTCAGATTGTCTAAAGCCTGCTTGACATTGGCCTGAGATGGAATCTATACTGCTACCAAAATGACCCCGGAGAACTCCCATGGTAGGTAAAAAGGACGGCACTTAACTGCTAGACATTCCAGGTCTGATGAGCAGAATTGGGACAGCACTGATATATTTGTGCACCAAGAAGAGTTGATCATGAAGCATACTCCAGCACCTCTGCTTTTGAGAGACTCTATAGATCTATCCTGATGGTGGATAGTATCTGAATCGCTGCATCCAGTACGGAAGGGGTTAACCAGGATTCCGTGAAACAAAGCACATATGCGGTCCTATTGAAGTGAAGTATATTGTTGCACTTTCATGAACATCTTTCCACTTCAGTACAAGACCATCTTATGAATAGGACTTAACAGCATAAAGACTGACACACTTCGGAAGTCCTTTCAAGACAATTATGCAATCTTATTTTGTATCAAAGTAAGTTGCAAAAGGTAGTGGATTCAGCCCAGTACATCACAGGTAAAACCCTCCCAACCATTGAGCACATCTACATGAAACACTATCGCAAGAAAGCAGCATCCATATTCAAAGATCCTCACCACTCAGGCCACACTCTTTCCTTGCTGCTGCCATCAGGTAGAATGTACAGGTACCTCAGGACTTGCACCACCCGCTTCAAGAACAGTTACTACCCCTCAACCATCTGGTTCAGGAACTAAAGGAGATAACTACACTAATTTAAGGACTTTTTTAACTTGTTATTTCATGCTCACTATTTATTGCTATTTATTTATATCTGCATTTGTACAGTTTGTTTTCCACTGGTCCTGTTTATAGTTACTGTTCTATAGATTTTTGAAGTGTGCCCGCAGAAAAAGAATCTCAGGGTTGTATGCACTCTGGTAATGAATTTTACTCTGAACGTTGAACCTTTTAAATTAAAATGAATGACTGTTATCTTAAACTGTGAGATGCAAGAGGAGAAGTGAGGATACTGAATGAAGAGAGGCAAACAGTACTCGAGTCAAACATATTCTCATTTCACTTAGAGCAGCAGTTTGAAAATACAACCCTGTAGGAAAGTTTTATGTGGTCATCTCTGGAAACAAAAAACATAATCTAATCCTGAAATTGTTGGGAAAATTCTCCCATTGTTTCTTTGTTGAAGTCTACATGAGACATTGAGCTGGATGTTTATATACTGGTCCCGTGCCTGGCCTCACTCTAAACACGCCCAGAGGCAATAGGCCTATCTCTAAGGCACATTTGCACCAAGGAATTGAATCACAAGTCCTCCGCTGCTATTGGTGAAGAGGCCTTGTTCCTAATATGACCCAACAGCTTGTAAAATAGTTGCAGGGATTTGCCAGCTGAAAGTATCATAAATCCCATCACATTGAGAACCCATAGTGTGCTCGTCGGTGGAGAGAACTGATAGATTCAACCTTCTGAAACCTTCAATGCATCCCAGACTTTGATAACATTTATGTAGAGGTCTGCAGCTTACTGCACATTATCTGGCTGCCCCCAGCATTTCCAAGGAGCAGTGAGCAAAAGCCAATGAGACCAAAGGCTAATGGACAAAGTGTTGACAGGAGGTATAGTGGAGGGAGTATATTTAATTCAGAGCTATTTTGTTGTACATGTTGTAAATTGAAATCTTGAGAGAATCTTTGCTAGGAGATATGAACTGAACTACTGCATATCCTACAAACCATTCAACTGAATACATGGCGATACATATCACACCTACATGACACAGTAGGTTAGATGTATTATGTACCCCTAGTGGTCCTATTTTATGGACTATACCTTTAAAAAGAGAAAGAGAACTGTACAACACAAACACCTTGTTATTAAGAGAGAGCGAGGTGAAGACTGATTTGAGATGGTGTTATGGTGTCTCTGCAGCATGTTTATACTTTTGCAAGGACACTGCCAGCTTCTGTGTTCTTACAGAGAGAGAAGGGAGGAGCTACTTGATGGACAGTTGGTGATCAGCATGGTTAGATTAATAGGTCAGCTGTTAGACTGACAGACACATGGTTTTGGACACTGGATGAGATTTGTTGTGCCCACAGGAAAAGGTGGGTTTTGGAGGATCGATCAGGTGGATCGATCAGTGGCTCTTGCAGTGTGGAACAGGTGTGACTGGCGGGGAGTTATTCGTGCGTCCAACCCTCGCCTGGGTTGATAATTCACTCCTAGAGGACGGTCTCCTTTTTTGTGGTCACGTTTAGTGACTTTAAAGGAAGAGAAGAGGGGAGAGGAAGGTTTAAAACAGAAGAAACCTAGTGATAAAGAGATCACTGTTTGAACTCTCTCCTCTGTAGCCCGTGAGGGTGAGTTTGAGTTCCATTCGAATACGAAGGTGCGATTGTCATGTAGTTAATCCACAAGAGTGGGTTCTCTGGTGAGGGGAGTAACTTCGTGAACACCACTTGTGTGTTACCCTTGTTTGGGTGTGGTAGTTCACTGAAGAAAGGCACCCCTGTGGCAAATCACTGTTGGAGTTATTTCGTATGTGGATAAGTGGATAAGTGGCTATCACGTTGTGTGTTTGGGGTTGGCTCCCTTGAAGAGGGTCCCCTTAGTGATAAGCTACTGTTGGTGATAATCCATACATGGATTCTGTTTGAGTATCCTGTGGCCACCACTTTGGAATGACCCGTAGCTGAATGCGGGTGTGGTACCACTTGTGTTGAAAGGATATTCGTTGAAGATCACTGTCAGTGATATCGCGTGTGTGGAGTGGAACAACTTCAGAGATAAAACCTACTACTATTGTTATTTTGTATTTTTGTCATGGAATCTGGGGAATATCGACGTAATTGTCTTCTCTTGATGTTTACCCTGGATTACAAATATCTCTCTCTATCCCTACCTGACTCAATACCACGAACTGAACTGGACTTTACTCATTACTGTAAGACTGTATCTATTTACCCCTAGGCTTGAAGAAGCTTGGTTTTCATATATTTCCACACTTATATACATATAATGTTTGCTAACCTGTTTAATATATCTGAATTTATATTACTGTATTGCATAGTTACTAATAAATAGTATTAGTGAATAGCAATACCAGACTCCAAAGTGGTTTCCATTTCCGCTGGTTGTTTAACCTGTCACAGAGTACGTGACAGACGTTATTAATTCTGTCCAAGTTGGATCCAATGTGGACTTCAGGGAGTGTTGTTCTAAACTCAGGTAAATTGAAAACAGAATCAGATTTTTCTCTGAGTTCTAATTCACAAATGAACAGACAAAAACTTGAATCAACCTGAAGACTACTATGGTGAGTTCCAATAATACTGAAAAGTGATTACTGGGTACCATGTATGTCTGTTCATTGAGTGCTGATATGATACTTCTACTTCACTGCTGGAAGTCTAAAATGAGTTTGGACAAGATAGCTTCCCAATTTTTAATAAGAAAGGCGATCAGAGTATTTTACCTGCATGTTTGGATATCCAGTCTCTATTTTTTTGATTGTATTCTTTCTGTGATCCTGTTGCAGTCGAGAGTCATATTTCCTGTCTGTTTAGAAACAAGGTCTCCGACTGAGTCACGTAGTCTACAGGAACAGCCTTAAGACTCAACACAGAAATAGGTTAAGTGCTCTGTCTTGCAAAATAACCCAGTACTTCTTTGAATATGTACTCTATGCATTTTGGACTTAATACATGAATTAATAAATTAAATTAATTCTCTGTCGTAACGAAGATATATTTATTTCTGACTTGAAAATATCAGTCAACCTGGCATCCATAACATTATAAGTGAATAGGATCCAGATTTCCACTCTCTTCTGAGTGGCTGTCAATCCTAAAACTCATAACCTGAATGTTAACATTGTGCCACGTTGATCTGGCTTCTGTCTCCAGAGACTGCATTTTTTTCCTCTCTCTGTAGCTAGCTTACTAAGTCATTTAATTGTTTCAAAAATCTCAAGTATATCATCCCTAACTTTCCAGCTCTGTGAAGGAAAAACTACTTTATCTTGCCAGACATTATAATTTTACGTTGTTAGTTCCTGAATGATTCTAGCATTCTCTCTGGGAGCTGGCACCCCTGACAATCAGCAATATTTCAGACAGTGACAAGCTGAGGCTTCATCAAATTCTCCATGAGTTTGTTTAGATCATTGTCTGTATGATGGAAGGAACACTTCGTTTCCTCTCCACTCAGTTCACCATAAAATGAAACACAGTGTAAAGGTAGTGTCTGGAGACTGTTGATGGGAGTAAACATGGGATTAGTATGGGATCATTGTAAATGGATGTCTAATAGCCCGCAAGACTAAGTGGGCTGAAAGGCCTGTTTATGTGATGCATTTCTCTTAGTCTCGATGACTTTCAAAAAAGAAGGCATCTCCCTCATCCTAGAATGAAAAGCCTCATCCTGAGAGCAGATGCGGCGGAGACGGAGGAATTGCGAGAAGGGGATGGCGTTTTTGCAGGAGACAGGGTGAGAAGAGGAATAGTCCAGATAGCTGTGAGAGTCAGTAGGCTTATAGTAGACATCAGTGGATAAGCTGTCTCCAGAGACAGAGACAGAAAGATCTAGAAAGGGGAGGGAGGTGTCGGAAATGGACCAGGTAAACTTGAGGGCAGGGTGAAAGTTGGAGGCAAAGTTAATAAAGTCAACGAGCTCTGCATGCGTGCAGGAAGCAGCGCCAATGCAGGCGTCGATGTAGCGAAGGAAAAGTGGGGGACAGTTCCTCTTCTCACCCTGTCTCTATTCCTCTTCTCACCCTGTCTCTTGCAAAAACGCCATCCCCTTCTCGCAATTCCTCCGTCTCCGCCGCATCTGCTCTCAGGATGAGGCTTTTCATTCTAGGATGAGGGAGATGTTTTCCTTTTTTAAAGAAAGGGGCTTCCCTTCCTCTACTATCAACTCTGCTCTTAAACGCATCTCCCCCATTTCACGTACATCTGCTGTCACTCCATCCTCCCACCACCCCACTAGGAATAGGGTTCCCCTGGTCCTCACCTAACACCCCACCAGCCTCCGGGTCCAACAGATTATTCTCTGTAACTTCCGTCACCCCCAACGGGATCCCACCACGAAGCACATCTTTCCCTCCCCCCCTCTCTCTGCATTCCGCAGGGATTGCTCCCTACGCGACTCCCTTGTCCATTCGTCCCCTCCATCCCTCCCCACTGATCTCCCTCCTGGCACTTATCCGTGTAAGCGGAACAAGCGCTACACATGCCCTTACACTTCCTCCCTTACCACCATTCAGGGCCCCAAACAGTCCTTCCAGGTGAGGCAACACTTCACCTGTGAGTCGGCTGGGGTGATATACTGCGTCCGGTGCTCCCGATGTGGCCTTTTATATATTGGTGAGACCCGACGCAGACTGGGAGACCGCTTTGCTGAACATCTACGCTCTGTCCGCCAGAGAAAGCAGGATCTCCCAGTGGCCACACATTTTAATTCCACATCCCATTCCCAGTCTGACATGTCTATCCACTGCCTCCTCTACTGTAAAGATGAAGCCACACTCAGGTTGGAGGAACAACACCTTATATTCCGTCTGGGTAGCCTCCAACCTGATGGCATGAGCATCAACTTCTCTAACTTCCACTAATGCCCCACCTCCCCCTTGTACCCCATCTGTTACTTATTTTTATACACACATTCTTTCTCTCACTTTCCTTTTTCTCCCTCTGCCCCTCTGAATATACCCCTTGCCCATCCTCTGGGTCCCCCCCCTCCCCTTGTCTTTCTTCCCGGACCTCCTGTCCCATGATCCTCTCGTATCCCTTTTGCCTATCACCTGTCCAGCTCTTGGCTCTATCCCTCCCCCTCCTGTCTTCTCCTATCATTTTGGATCTCCCCCTCCCCCTCCCACTTTCAAATCCCTTACTCGCTCTTCCTTCAGTTAGTCCTGACGAAGGGTCTCAGCCTGAAACGTCGACTGCACCTCTTCCTAGAGATGCTGCCTGGCCTGCTGCGTTCACCAGCAACTTTTATTTGTGTTGCTTGAATTTCCAGCATCTGCAGAATTCCTGTTGTTTGCGTTTTTAACTTCATGAGGTCAAGTGTTTTATAAAAGTCTTCTTCCTTTATTGATGAGAATTCTGAAGCATTGAAAATCTCTTTGTGATTTTTATAAATGACCTGGATGAGGAAGTAGAAGGGTGGGTTAGTAAGTTTGCTGATGACACAAAAGTTGGGGGTGTTGTGGATAGTCTAAAGGATTGTCAGAGGTTACAGCTGGACTTCAATAGGATGCAGAACTGGGCTGAGAAGTGGTAGATGGAGTTCAACCCAGATAAGTGTGAAGTGGTTCATTTTGGTAGGTCCATTTTGAAAACAAAATATAGTATTAATGGTAAGTTTCTTGGCAGTGTGGAGGGGTAGAGAGATCTTGGGTTCTGTGTCCATAGAACACGCAAAGCTGCTGCGCAGGTTGACAGTGTTGTTAAGAAGGCGTATGGTGTGTTGGCATTCATCAATCGTGGGATTGAGTTCAAGAGCCAGGAGGTAATGTTACAGCTATATGAGCCCTTGGACAGACCCCACTTGGAGTACTGTGTTCAGTTCTCATCACCTCACTACAGGAAGGATGTGGATACTATAGAAAGAGTGCAGAGGGGATTTACAAGGATTTTGCCTGGATTGGAGAGCATGCCTTATGAGAATACGTTGAGTGAACTTGGCCTTTTCTCCTTGGAACAACGGAGGAGGGAGGTGACCTGATGAGGTGTATAAGATGATGAGAGGCATTGATTGTGTGGATAGCCAGAGGCTTTTTCCCCAGGGCTGAAATAGCTAACACAAGGGGGCATAGTTTTAAGCTGCTTGGAAGTAGGTGTAGTGTGGATATCAGGGGTAAGTTTTTCACTCAGGGAGTGGTGAGTGTGTGGAATGTACGGCCAGAGATGGTAGTGGAGGTGGATGCAATAAGGTCTTTTAAGAGCCCTTTAGATGGGTACATGGAGCTTAGCAAAATAGAGGACTCTACGTTAGGGTAATTCTAGGCAATTTCTAAAGTAAGTTACACAGTCGGCACAACATTGTGGGCCAAAAGGCCTGTAATGTCCTGTAGATTTCTTTGTTCTGTGTTCATTACTGCCATGTGACTTTACCATGGAAGGATATGGATTCAGAATTAAATCAGCTTTATTATGACTGTCTTATATGACATGAAATTTGTTATTTGGCAGCAGTACAGTGCAAAGATATAAAATTTTGATGAATTACAAACTAAATAGTGCAAAAGAAAAGGAATAATGATATAATATTCTGGAATGTCATAAATCTGATGTTCATAAAGCAGTTTCTGAATCATTGAGTGTGAGACTTCAGGCTCCTGGACCTCCTTCCTGATGATGGTAGTAAGAAGAGAGCATGTCTTGGATGTTAATGGTTGCCCGTTTCTCATGGTACTGCTCCTTGAAGATGTAGGGAGGACTGTGTCCATGATGGAGTTGGCTCGCTATAACCCTATGTACCCTCTTGTACATTGGAATCTCCATACAGGTCTGTGAAACAACCAGTCAGAATGCTCTCCACCATACATCTATTTAAACTTGCAAGAGTCTTTGGTGACATACTAAATCTCAAGATCCTAATAAAGTAGAGTCACTGGCATGCCTTCTTCATGATTGCATCAATGTGTTAGCCCCAGGACAGATTTTTCGAGATATTGACACCCAGGAACTTGAAGCTGCTTCGCTTTCCGCCGCTGAGCCCTCAGTGAGAACTAGAGTATGCTCTCCCAACTCCCCCTTCCTGAAGTCCACAATCAATTCTTTGGTCTTGCTGATGTTGAGTGCAAGGTTGTTGTTGTGACATGACTCAACCAGCCAACCTATCTCACTCTGGTACATTTCTTCATCACCATCTGAGATTTTGCCAACAATAGTGATGGCAACCAGTGAATATATTGATGGCAATGTCTTAGCCACACAGACAAAACTGTAGAGAGAATAGAGCAGTCGGCTAGGTGCACATCCTTGACGTGCGCCTGTGTTGATTGGCAGCAATGAGGTGTTGTTATTACTGATGCATATTGACTGTGGTCTTCTAATAAGGAAGCTGAGAATTCCATAGCAGAGGCCTGCTTTAGAAGGTGGGTGATTAAAACTGAGGGGATGATGGTACTGAATGCAGAGCTGTAATTGATAAGCAATAAACAGTTTTGCTTTTTTTTAGGTGTTCCAAAGCAGACTAGAGAGCCAGGGAGATTGTTTCCACAAAAGACCTGTTGCAGTGGTCGTGTATTGCAGAGGTTTCAGGCCCTTGCTCAGGCAGAGTTAATTCTAGCCATCACCAACCTTTCAAAACATTTCATTGTGTGTGTTACTGGTTAATATTCGTTGAGCCAGCTCAGCCTGCTCTTCTTGGGCACAGGTATGATTGTTGCCCTTTCGAAGCAGGTATGGACCTGAGATTGCAACAATGGGAGGTTGAAATGTTATATATTTAATTATTATTGAGGTACAGCACGGAATAGGCCCTTCTGGTCCTTTGAGCCATGATGCCCAGTAATCCCCCAATTTAATCCTAGCCTAATCGCAGGACAATTTGCAGTGATCTATTAACCTACCAACTGGTACATCTTTGGACTGCAGGAGGAAATCGGAGCACCCGGAGGAACCCTACGCAGCCACAGGGAGAATGTACGAACTCCTTAAAGGCAGTGGCGGGAATTGAACCTGGGTTGCCTGTATTGTAAATCATTGTGATAATCATAATGCTACTGTATCATGTTCAAGATGTCCTTAAACATGCCAGGCAGTCAGTACCCTGCTAAGTTCACTATTGAGGCCTGACTCGTTGCAAGGGTTTAGCGTCCTGAAGGAAGTTCTGACATTAGCCTCTGAGACCGGATGCTGTGGGGAGTAGTGTTATTCTGTCTTTCAAAGCATACATAAAAGGCTTAGAAAGTATCACTGCCATTAATGCCTTGATGTAACGGCATGAAAATCCTGCCACAGCTGTCATGCATCCAATTGTGTCTCTAATTACACATGGAATTGCCTTTTTGTTCTCACAATTCAGCATTCTACAATTTCATTTCATTGTGAGAATCTGGTTTAGTGGGAGCATCAAATGTCATTTCCCTATCAGACAAACATATCACCCAGAATTCTACCTATTATGCTTTTTTAGTGCATTGCAAAGCTCAAAGGAACTGCTGGAGGAACTCAGCAGGTCAAGCAGCATCTGAGGGAGAAAGGAACTGTTGACATTTTGGGTTGTAACGCTGCAATTCACCGATTTCTTCCAGCAGATTTTGTGTTGCTCTAGATTCCAGCTTCTGTAGTCTTATATAACACAGTTTTTCCGTGTCAGAATGTCCTACATACACAAAGAGAAAACTTCATTCACATGGTACACATAACACACATTGTATTGCACACTTCGAGGTACATGATGACATTTATATACCATTGCCCCTGACTTTGTAGCATTCATATTGTAATGGAATGTCACTATCAGAAATGTATCCCCAGCTCAGTTTGAATTTATAACCTTTTAAAATAAGGATGTAGGCTTTGACACTGAGTCAGTTTTAATCCTAAGAGATTACTATGTTTACCCCATGGGGAGAGGATGTTTTATTTATCAAGAGTAATTAAGATCTTTATAACCAGCTTTATTGTTTCATCACAAATAGCCTGGAAAGAAAATAATTTGCATTTAATGCAATGATTGACAAGAGAAATTGCTGATGTGTTTTCAACAAGCAGGGGAAAAAATGAGTGAATGAGCTCCTGGAGAACAGGCAAGCAGCGTGCATGGTATAATTTAGGAACATCCATATTAATGCAGATTAACTGGGTGATCTCACAGGCAAAAGCAGTTTCTTTAATATATAGAAACATAACTAAATTACATTTAGGAAACACAGAAGGAGCTGCAGGATCTCAGTGGGGCAGGCAGCAACTATGGAGGAAAATGGACTGCAGACATTTTGGGTCAAGACATTTCATGTGGATGAAGCAGTCCCAATGAATGGGCACAACCCAAATTATTGGCTGTTCATTTCACTTTATAGATGCTGCCTGACAACTGATTTCCTCCAGCTCTTTCTGTGTCGCTGCAGATTCCAGCATCTGTAGTCTTCTCTGTCTCGAAATAACACTTGATCAAATTTGATTGAAAATCCCTTTAAGAACACAAAAAATAGAGAAAGGAGAGGCTACTTTATCCCTCAAGACTGCCCTGCCATTTACTGGAAGATGTAAATCCTCTCCCACAGGGTAAATATAATAATCTCAGGGGATTAAAACTGACTAGTGACAAACCTCTCAAACTGACTTTCAAAGATCATAGTTTATCTTCTGTGCAGTTCCAATAACTCTTTATTGCTCAAGCCTTCCAATGTTTTTCTACCTCCACCATAAATATATCTAATGATCACACCTTCATAACCCTCTGAGTTAGAGATTTCCAGAGATTCACTACCATCTGAAAGAGGTTTTTACACACTTCAGCTTTAAATGATTCGCCCTTTATTTTGGAGCTATGCCCTTGTTCGTAGCTCTCCCAACAGTAATACATTTTAATATCTAACCTCTCTGTCTGGCCTCTTTTGAACCTTCAGCACTTGAATAGGAATACAATCCCCAACTAGCTAACTTCCCATGTCAGGATAACACTCTCATTCCAGTGATTACCCTGGTGGATCTCCTTTAGACTGCTTACAATATGCTGTTCTCCTTCTGCAGGAATGTGATGATATTGGGATTGTTAACCACAAGGTTCTAAATTCAAACAAACCTTAAGCCCTATCCAATATACGTAGGTGGCTACAACTATCCTCAGTAAATGGAGGTTATACTGTTACTATCTACTGTTCAAAGGGTGGATCACTTCTCTGTTTATCTTCCATGATGAGTTCAGTTGCCAATGCCCACTATTTGGATGGTGGGTCCAGCCTCCCTACCAAGGAAGAGATAATTACAGCTAATAAAGTAGTTTAACACAGTTCATTTATTTTTAATGATACACATTTAAATTTGGATAAAATTCTTAAAACATATTTAAACCTCACGGAAGATTTCTAGTATATGAAAGCTTTCCAAGTTACGAATGATTTCCAATACACAAAGGATTTCCAAAACACAGATACAATTCCTATAAACTAAACAGACATACCAATGAGTTGCAGGAAAAGGAATGTCCATCGCTGAAATCGAAGATAAAGGAATGGATTCTTGTTCACTTAATCTTTCTGTCATTCTTCTTGCTGTTCTTTGACTATTCCTAACCAGCCTGACTGCTCTCTTATATTTATACTGTTTTTTGCCACTTAGGTGACTTCATACACATTTCATAATTTTTCAGGTACCTTTCCCACAGATGCTCTAAAAGCTTCTGGCAACAGTGTCCCCAAATACTCAATATTAAAGCTGTGAATGCTGAACTTCTGAGCACATACATCTTCCAACTATTGACAGATCCACTACTTTATGTGTTATCTGACAGTATTAATCTGGTCTGCAAACTTCCTTGAACTAAATAACTTAGCCAGTGTTGTCTGGTTTGATACAGGCCATTTAACATAACCCCATTATCTTACACTGCATCTCTTGAGCGGTCAGCTTTGTGGTGGTACAGCAATCTGTGCACTATAGATAATGCTGTTTGTTTGCAAAACTGTCCTTTTAACTTCAGAATGATTATTGCTTGCAATTTACATTAACAACTGAAGACTAGCTCCCGTTTGCAACAGGAAGCTGAACAATGAATATTGTTGGAATTGTAACTTTCTTGGAAACAACTCTTTGATCTTTAGACACGCCAGTTGCTATGTTAGAAAGTTGGGTTTGGCAAAAAGGACCCCAGACCTGAACAGTGAGTATCCATTACATGAAGAAAGTGCTTCCAGATATTTTTCTATGTTTTATCTATAATTTATGCATAATTTATATTCTGTGTGCTTTCTGTACCTATGTGCCTGTGATTCTGCTGCAAGCTGGTCATTCATTGTACCTGTATCTCATTGTACTTTTGTGCATGACAGTAAACGTGGCTTGACTTGTTAAATCTTTGACTTGTGCTTTCAAATCCCTTACTCACTCTTCCTTCAGTTAGTCCTGACGAAGGGTCTCGGCCTGAAACGTCGACTGCACCTCTTCCTATAGATGCTGCTTGGCCTGCTGCATTCACCAGCAACTTTGATGTATGTTGCTTGACTTGTTAAGTCCTCTTTGCAAGTTAGTATTAACATATTAGCTTATTTCTGTAGTACAGTTTAGAAGCATTGACATCTACTTAGCATTTCATACCAATTGATATAAGAATCTGTCTACTCTCCATGTTTCTGGCATGTTCAATAATGACAGACTCTGTTGTTCTTTCTAATAAATTAGTCAGTGCATATCATGCGATAAATACACACATGTGCATCATAATTCATATTGCCAGTAAAATGACACGTATGGTATCCAAACACCAGCCGCATCTAATGATCTGACAATGAATGCATAGGAAGCAGATAGAGTGGAGAAGCAATGTGATTAAGTCTCTAGATAAGCCAGGTTTTGATTTTCTGCACAACATCAACATTGGCAAGGTTTTTATGTGAAACATTCAAGTATGCCCAAAAGAGAGTATTACTCTCTTGTTCAAACATTTCTCACTCTATACCTGGTTAGTGAGTTTTCTACATACGCAGGACCAAATATGATGCCAGGACTTCATCAGGAACAGGTTGAAAGGGGGCAGGGGGAGAGTGGGAATGATATGAGAAGCTAGAAGGTGATATCTGGAAATGACAAAGGGTGATATGAGACAGAATGAACCATCTCCAATCTTCTCACAACATATCCACTCTCCCTCTACCCATCTCCGTATCTCCTACTCTCACCTAGATTCACATATCATCCTCCAGGTCTTGCTCCACCCCTTTCCCACCTGTTTATATTGGCTTTTGTCACCTTTCTAATCAAATCTAATATGTATGATATGGATCCCAAAAATAAATATTGTGGATGCTCAAAGTCTGAAACAAAAGGAGAACATCTGAGAAATTATACTTGAGTCGTCCAATATCTAAGCTGACACATCTGGTCAATAGCATTTCCCAAGAATTGTGGTGATTACAACATTCATTCTGCTCCTCTTTCAAAAGATGCTGCCTGTTTTGGTTTTAGACTTAAGACCAATTTGTTGTATTGCTTTAGAAAGAAAATTTCTGAGGGGAAAAAATACAAGATTCTTGCAGGATTCTAGCAATGTAAAATCATGAATTTATGAATTTTTATAGTGTTTGATTTCATTTGTTTTATTCTACTTAATGGTAGCATTAAAACAGCAGTTACCTACACCATGTCCATTCATCATCAGCCTCCTTGACAGGAGATCATGTAGGAAAGAGTTATAGATACTAAACATGGACCTGATTGGGCTCAGCTTTAATACAAAACTATACGTTGCTCAATCACACATGACAAATGGAAGCTTAAAGGAAAAAAGCTGGAGGGAAGCCAGGGACGAGAACTCAACATCTATCGTGGGTGGAAGTAAGAAAACAAGATATGGGTAAAGCAAATATATTTTCTGTGATTCAATTTTGTGATGAATTTACACAACCTACGAAGTGATCCAAATATGTTTTGCAAAGGCTGGGAAGTGGATTTTTGAAGATTACTGCTGAAAAGATTTGTTTTCTCTGCTTTAAATACGTTTTATCTGCTGAAGTTAAAATTGTCAAATCTAGCAGCAGGAACTGAATGTGCAATGAACACATAGGAACAGACTGAGAACCTACAACCTCAGGCTACTTAGCATGTCTGTTGGAAAGTGCTAATGAAAACATAGAGCACAGTTGTTTGCCAAAAGGAAATAGACTGTATCCTGGTTTTCTGGTGTTAACTGTGAGTTCCACACTAGCCACCTTTTGACACACAGTGCTGCAGGCTGCAGGTGACTCTTCATATATAGAATATTTGAAGTACATTCTATTATTTATATAGAGTATCAAAAATGCTTACCTAGGTTACAGTTTTACAGGAACTTTACAGGATGCAACACTCAGATTTGGAGCATACACTGTGTGAAACTTGCAGAAGGAAAGCACGTTCATTGGCTCAGCATCCAGGAGGAGAAACTACTGAACATGACTGTTGCAGCTGTACAAAACTTTGGTTTGGCTGTATTTTAAATATTGTGTGCAATTCTGATAGCCCCATCAGGATGTGGAGGCTTTGTAAAGGGTACCAAAGTGAGTTATCAGGATGTTGCCTGGATTAGAGATTGTGTACTGTAAGGAGAGGTAGGACGGACGAGCTGTTTTCTCTTGAGGTTTGGAGGCTGAGGTGCATACGTAGCGCAGACAGCCTGAATCGTTTTCCTGGATAGACATCTCAATGCATTCAAGGTGAGAGGAGGAAAGAATAAATGAGTTGTGCAGGTCAAATCCTTTTACATGGAAAGTGGTGCCTGGAACAGGTTGCCAGGATGACAGTCGAAGCAGAAATGACAGAGACATTTTAAAGGCTTTCAGACAGGCACAGAAATTTTCATATTTAATGGGTATTGATCATGAATCATGTACAGGCAGAGGGAATTTGTTTAATTTGGGTTTATGTTTGCCATGGACATTGTTATCCTCTACTGTTCTATGTTTTACATTACAGAGATAAGACCATAAGACATAGCAGCAGAATTAGGCCATGTGGCCCGTCAAGTCTACTCTGCCATTCTATCATGGCTGATTTATTATCCCTCCCAACCCCATTCTCCTGCCTTTCTCCCATAATCTTTGACACCCTGACTAACCAAGAACCTATCAACCTCCACTTTAAATATACCCAGAGACTTAGCCTCCAAAGCTGTCTGTAGCAACGAATTCCACAGATTCACTACCCTTTGACTAAAGAAATTCCTCCTCACCTCTGTTCTAAATGGATGCCCCTCTATTCCGAGGCTGTGTCCTCTGGTTTTAGACTCATCCACTATGTTAAACGTCCTCTCCACTTTCACTCTATCTAGGTCTTTCAATATCCTATAGGTTTTAATGAGATGCTCCCCTTATTCTTCTAAACTCCAGTGAATACAGGCCCAGAGTCACCAAACACCGCTCATATGTTAACGCTTTCATTGCTGGAATCATTCTTGTGAAGCTCCTTTTACTGTCTCCAATGCCAGCACATCTTTTCTTAGATAAGGGACCCAAACCTGCTCTCAGTACTCCGTGCGGTCTGACCAATGCCTTATAAAGCCTCAACATTACATCATTGCTGTATATTCTAGTCCTCTCCAAATAAATGCTAACATTACTTTCACTGCCTTAGTTCTTCTGCAGACTCCCTGCTTCCTCAACACTACCTGCCCTTCCAGATGTCTTCATATTGTCTTCAAACTTGACCACAAATCTATCGATTCCATCATGCAAATCATTAACATGTAACGTGAAAAGAATCAGTCCCAACACCAACCCCTGCAGAACACTATTAGTTACTAGCAGCCATTCAGAAAAGGCCTCCTTTATTCCTACTTTTTGCCTCCTGACAGTCAGCCAACCTTCTATTCACGAGCTTCATATGTGGCACTTTGTCAAAGGCCTTCTAAAAATTCAAGTAATCAACATCCTCTGACTTGCCTTTATCTATCCTGCTTGTTATTTCCTCAAGGGATTCCAACAGATTTGTCAGGCAAGATTTCCCCTTTCAGAAACCATGCTGACTTTAGCCTATTTTATCATGTGTCTCCAAGTACCCTGAAAACACATCCTTAGTAATGGTTTCCAACATATTACAAGACACTGAAGTCAGGCTAACTGGCCTCTTCAGCTACCTCTTTCAGAACGCTGGGGTGTAGTCCATCTGGTCCAGGTGATTTCAGACCTTTCAGTTTTCCAAGCACCTTCCCTATACTAATACCAAATACACTTACTTCTGCCTTCAGACACTCTAGAATCTCTGGCCTACTCCAGTGTCTTCCACAGTGAAACCTAGTGCTATATAAATACGGTATTTAGTTCATCTGCCATTTCTTTCTCCTTCATTACTACATCCCCATCATCATTTTCCAGCGTTTTGATCTCTACTCTCATCTCCCTTTTATTCTCTAAACTGTAAATGTGAAAAAAAATTTGGTATCTTCTTTTATATTGTCAGCTAGCTTACCTTCATATTTAATCTTTTCTCTCTTTTTGGCTTTTTTAGTTGACTTCTGTTGGTTTTAAAAGCTTTCCAATCCTCTACCTTCTCATTACTTTTTGCTATTATATATGCAGTTTCTTTTGCTTTTGTGCTGTCTTTGACTACCCTTGTCAGTCATGGTTGTATTATCCTCTCTTTGGCATATTTCTTCATTTTTGGGATGTACAGTATCTATCCTACACATTCTTAATTGTGTCCAGCCATTGCTGTTCTGCTGTCATCCTTGCTATTGTCCTTCCACTCAACTTCAGCCAGCTTCTCTCTCATTCCTCTGTTATTTTCTTTACTCTACTGTAGCACTGATCCATCTGACTTTAGCTTCTCCCACTCAGACTTCAGCGTGAATTCTATTATATTATGATCACCGTCTCCAAAAAGTTTCTTTTTCATAAGCTCCCTTATCGAATCTGATTCATTACACAAAAGCCAATCCAGAATTTCCTTTCTCCTAGTGAGTTCAGCCACAAGGTGCTATAAAAAGCAATCTCGTAGACATTCTACAAATTCCATTCCTAAGGATCCAGCACCAACTTGATTTCCCCATCTACTGCATATTGAAATCCTCCATGACTATCGTAACATTGTCCGTTTTACACGCCTTGTCTATCACCCATTGTAGCTTGAACCCCACACCTTGGCTACTGTTTGGGGGCCTGCATATAACTCCCATCAGGATCTTTTTATCTTAACTCCATCCACAGGGATTCTATATCATCTGATCTTATGTCACCTTTCTCAGGATTTGAGTTTAAGTTTTACCAAAAGAGCCATCCCTCCCACTCTTCTGGAATTCCTGTCCTTTCAATACAATGCGTATCCTTGGATTTTAAGCTCCCAACTATGATTTTCCTTCAGCAATGACTCAGTGATGCCAACAACATCATACCTGTCAATCTCTCGCTGTACGTCAAGATCATCTATTTTATTCCATATACTGTGTGCATTGAAATGTATCATCTTCATTTCTGCTTTCATCACCCTTTTCACTTTTGTCCCCATGTTACACTTCAACTCTAACCCACTGACTGCAATTTTGCCCTATCATCTGTCTTCCCTTCTTGAAGTCACCCTACCCACTGCATCTACTTGTATACCATCTACCCTATCCACAGCCCTATCACTCCAGTTCCCATCTTCCTGCTGAATTAGTTTAAACCTTCCTCCACTGCTCTAGCAAACCTGCCCACAAGGATATTGGTTACCCCCTCAGGTTAGCATGTAACCGGTTCTTTTTGTAAATGTCATACCTTACCCAGAAGAGATCCCACTGGTCTAGAAATCTGAAACACTGTCCCTGCACTAATTCCTCAACCACACATTCATCTACCAAATTATCATATTCGTAACCTCAATGGCACAAACAGCAGTCCAGTGATTAATACATTGGAGGTCCTGCTTTTCAGCTTTCTAACTAACTCCCTATATTCTCCCTTCGGAACCTCCTGCCATTCCCTACCAATGTCGTTGGTCCCAATATGTACTGTGACTTCTGGCTGCTCATTCTCCCCAGTTAGAATATGTGGACTAAATCTGAGACATCCCTGACCCTGACACCTGGGAAGCAACATACCATCAATAGAATCATTTGTTTGCACCTCCAACTATGGAATCCTCTATCACTACTGCACTTCTCTTCTCCCCCGTTCCTTCTGAGCCACTGAGCCAGACAGCTGACCACTGTGGCCTTCCTCTGCGAGGTCATCCCCCTCCAACAATATCCAAAACGCAATACCTTTTATTGAGGGGGCTGGCCACAGCCACAGGAGCGCAATGCACTGTTGTCTATCCCCTTTCTCCTTCCTGACATTCACCCAGTTACCTCTGTCCTGCACCTTGGGTGTAACTACCTCCCTGTATTTCATGCCATTGAAACCCCTTAGATCCCGAATAATCTGGAGTTCATTCAATTCCAGCTCCAATTCATTTCCTTAACATGATCTGAAAGAAGCTGCAACTGGATGCACTTCTTCCAGGTGTAGTCATCAGGGACACTGGGGTCTCCCTGACTTCCTACATCTTGCAAGAGGACCATTCCACTAACTTGCATGGCATCTCCGCTCTCCAACTGTGCAATATGAAAGGAAGAAAGGAAAATTAAACAAACAAATCTACCTGAACTCACACAAAATGCTGGAGGAACTCAAAAGACCAGGTGGCATCTATGGAAAAGAGTACAGTCAACATTTCAGGCCGAGATCCTTCATCAGGACCTTAGACAAATCTACCTACACCTTTTGTCTCTCTTTGCCAAAGCCTTTATGAGCCAAAGATTGTACCGTGCACTCTAGCACTGACCGACTCACACAATGGCTGCTCTACTTCAACTTAACTTCTTTTTATTAGCCCCTGCAAAGTGCCTAATTACCCACAATCCAACATCTCTGTGGGAACTGTGGTGTGCAGGCCATCATAACCAATGGTACTGTTTACTGGAGTTACAAAACACAACACTGACCACTTCCCATATCCATTCAGGGACATTTAAACAGTTTGAATAAATTAAAATGACTGAAAAAATAAAAATGAAGTCTTTTTAAAATTAAAATCCATTAAACTATATTTCCAATTTGTTAACAATAAAATTAAATAAAGAAAAAAAATCAGTAAAACTCCAATAATCCAACACCCCGAAACGTTGATGGTGCTGGACTAACAGACTTTGCGGACGATTGAATGATATGCTGATAAATATCAAAGCACACTATTACTTTGACTTTTTCATGTTACATAATCATATAATAATTTTTCCAATGAACTTGCTGAGTCACCATGTGTGGCATTTTTGGATCCCTACAGGCAAAATGCCATTTATCTGATCTTTAACCAACGGTCTATTTTTTAAAATTTTCCAAGTCTGGGGTGCAATTGAAAAGTTCAAAAGTTTGTTTTAAAGGAAATGTAATGATCACATCTCAGGTAAGTATCCTGATTGGCGGCTGTATATGATGGCATTTTTCTTGACATTGACTGAAGTGATGAGTCAGAAGAAGGGATGTTGCTTTGGCTGCACATGCTGTATACTGTATATTCCTTGTTCTAAAATTGTTTTGGCTTAAGTTAAATATTGAATATATCAAGCCACACATTTAGTAGGGTTATATGAGAATTTTTTTTCAGAAGAGTAACAATTCATTAAATTACAGTAATTATCCTTATTGTGATTTTATTGGCAACACTACTTCTTATCTGCTGACTTCAGTACTAAAAGCTGAGGGTCAGTTCCAAAGTAATCCAGCATGGGGCATAAGAGATTAATATTGGAATGTAAAATACCAAGAGCATTTTCCAAAGCAACTTCAAACAGACAAGCTGTATACATTTACATATAGTATTCTTTCTCTTTTTGGACTGTATAAACAATGTGTATGGTCCTATGGTATTTGAAATTAAAAAAAAAACAGTAGAAGTATGTTATTCTTTTGGACAGGCAAACCATTATAAAATGTGATGAGATGGAAAATGTGTTTTCACTCTCTCGATGTATCTGAAGGACTTCCTGTAGGTGTGTGATTTATTTCAGCAAAGAAAAAGAGACTCAAAAATGTAGGATCAACCTTTATTAGGCTCAGGTGGAACATTGAGTGTTGATTCAGCTGGCTTAATTTCTTTTTCAGCAGTCCCTCAGGATTGAGGATGGCAGCATAATGTTTTACAGTGCCAGCTGTAAGGTCTGGAGTTCTCCCTGTAGCTGCATGGGTTTTAGACCACAAGACCATAAGACATAGGAGCAGAATTAGGACATCTAGCCCATTGAGTTTGCTCCACCATTCAATCATGGCTGATCCTTTTTTTTTTTACCTACTCTTCGACCCCAGTTTCCGGACTTCTCCCCTTTACCTTCGATGCCATGTCCAATCAAAAACTATCAATCTCTGCCTTAAATACACCCAACAACCTGGCCTCCTGGTTTTGTTGGGTGCTCTGGTTTCCTCCCATGTTCCAAAGACGTATGGTTAGGTTAAGTGAGTTGTGGGCATGCAGTGTTGGCACTGGGAGCATAATGACACTTATGGGCTGTTTCGCACAATCCTCGTTATTTTGATTTGATGTAAATGAAGCATTTCACTGTATGTTTCCATATAGATATGACAAATAAAGCTAATACTTAATCTCATACACACAAATTTCTACAGATGCTGGAAATCCAAAGCAATGCACAGAAAATGCTGCAGGAACTCAGCAGGTTAGGCAGCATCTATGGAAAAGGACAAACAGTTGACATTTTGGGTTGATACCCATCTTCAGGACTCAGGGTCTTGGCTCAAAACATTGACTGTTTACTCTTTTCCGTAGATGTTGCCTGACCTGCTGAGTTCCTCCTATATTCTGTGTGTGTTGCTGATATTTAATCTTTCTTTTACTTCCAGTCTGGTTTTGTGGGATCTTAAATGGCTGATGAGACCAATGTTAGAACTGCAGATGGACTTGGTGCTAGATAACCCAATGATTCAGTGGGTAGTTTTTTGAGTTGTTCTGCTTCTGTCATCTACAAGAACATTTTGCTTACTTCAAATCTACAGACTTGAGGTTCTTCAGACCATCCTAAGGCTAAGGAAATTTCCATGTCCCCAGTGACCCTCACCAATTTTTATAGCTGCACACTAAAAAAACATCCTATTCAGATGCATCACAGCCCAATATAGTAGCTGCTCTGCTCAAGAATACAATAAATCGTGGAGTGTTGTGGACACAGCCCAGTCAATAATGCAAATCTGTCTCCTCTGCATTGACTCTAACTGCATTCCCTGCAGCTATAGAAAAGGGTCCTTCCATCCTGGTCATTTTCTCTTGTCCCATCTCCAGAAGATATAAGAGCTTGAAAACATGCATCACCAGGCTCAAGGATACCTTCTATCCTGTTGTTACAGGGTTCTTGAATGGATGCCTTTTACAATAAAGATGAACTCTTGATCTCTCAATCTACCCCATCATGGCCTTGCCTTTATCAGTCTACCCGCACTGTGCTTTCTCTGTAACTGTAACACTATATTCTGCATTCTGTTTTCCTTTTATACTACCTCGAAATAGCTATGTATGGAATACGCATTCTGGGTGGCATGCACACAAAAACTTGTCACTGTGTTTCAGTACATGTAACAGTAATAAACTAATTGCCTATTACCATCCCAAATTCTCCTCCATTTTGAGTGGTCATGGGCAGAGCTTCCTAGGAGGCAGTGTGGAAATTACATCTTTTCAAGGCCGCCATGAGCATATGCTTGAATCTCTTCCTCGGCACACCTGGTAATTTCTTCCTCTGGCAGAGCTTGAAGCAGAATGCTTTTGTCAGGAGTTTTGGTTTGGGCAAGCAAATGATGTGGTCTGTATAATGGAGTCAACTGAATGTAACTAGAGCCTCAGTACTGGACATGTTGGCCAGGAGAGGATACTGGTTCCCTTATCCTTTGAAATGGGAGAACTTTAAAGTAATAGCAGTAGTGATATTTTTCTAGTGCCTTGTGATGCCTACTGTAAACCCAGGTCTCAGACAGAGGGCAGGGATTATTGCTGCTTGTAGAATAGCAATTGTCTAGACAACTGAATATCTGCATCCTTAATCAACATTTAAGTCTGATGGTGAATTCCATTACTGATCTCTTCCCTTGCTGAAAACGTCATTCTGAAGTTCTGGGAAGTGATCCAAATGTTCCAGAGCCTCACTATGAACCTTGATTGTCAGGAGCAAAGGTAGGTTGTAGAGGACCTCTGTTTTGTGGTTATTTTTAGTAAAGTCTCTTATGCTTCAGTAATAAACCTGATGATGGGATTGATCTCCACTTCTGACTGTGTTCAGATGAAGGCATAATCTGCAGACTGCAGCCTGACTTCTGAGATATAGGTATATTTTATTTTGGAGTGTAAACCACCACATGTGAACAGCTTCCCATCCGACCTAAAGATTAGCTACCTCAGAAAGTTACCTGAATGTTGCTGACCGAAGAGGTGGTGGAATCAGATGCAGGGACCATGCTTAAGAGTATTTAGAAAGACATTTAAATAGAAAAGCATAGAAAACTACAGGCCTTCTGTAGGCAAATGTAGTACTGTTGGGCAAAAAGGGTCAACATGGCCAGGATGGGCTGAAGGGTCCATTTCTGTGCTGTACAGTTCAATGATTCCATAGCCAGCCTTGGAGTTGTTGAGCATGAAGATAATTTCCACTGGATGGATGAAATCCATATTTTGACTTGGGGAGCAGCTTTTCAGCCACCAGTAGGAGGCAGTTGAGAAGGACGCTGATGATGACTTTCCCTGTGACAGTCAGATGGACGTCTCTTTTGTTGATGATGGTCATAATACCTTCAATGGCCATTTTATTCGGTACAGCTGTATGTCTGCAACTACCTAATGGACCATGCATGTGGCCATTGCTCAATGCATAGAATTGTGCAGATATGGTCAAGAAATTCAGTTGTTGTTCAGACTAAACATCAGAATGGGAAAGAAAAGTAACCTAAGAGACTTTGACCGTGGAATGATTGTTGGTGCCAGACGAGTTGGTTTGAGTACCTCAGAAACCGCCGATCTCCTGGGATTTTCACAAACACCAATCTCTAGAGTTTACAGAAATGGTACAAAAGTACAAAAATCATCCAGTGAGCGGCAGTTCTGAAGACAAAAATGCCTTGATAATGAGAAAGATTTGAGAGGAATAGCCAGACTGTTCAAGCTGACAGGAAGGCAACAGTAGCTCAAATAACCATGCTTTACAACAGTGGTGTGCAGGAGAGCATCTCTGTACACACAGCACATTGAGCTGGAAGTGGATAGGTTACAGCAGCAGAAGACCATAGACATATTATCAGTGGCCTCTTTATTAGGTACCTTCTGTACATCATCACTTTGATCCCTTGGAATATCTATCTCTTCCCAGATATGGAGAATGAAGCACTGGATTGGTGTTGGAATATCTTCACAACTGTGTTTTTAGGATCTCAGTAGCATTATCATGTAATTTTAAAGCTAGAATATGTTCTTGTTTATCAGGTATTGTGACAAGGCTGACCCAGAAAGGTTGGAGTGAAATGGAGTTCAGTATGCTCATGTGAGGGAAAGAATAATTGTTGTGGAGGTCAATGGAGGGTTCTATCCAGCAGTTGTTGACTACCTCTCTATCCCTGAGTGTTTATTTCCATTCTTGACTGCTAATTGAATAGGTCCTTGGGTACTGGAGCCCAGAGATGGCTTTTACAGAATTAAAGAACTCAAGCATTTCCTTGTTGAATTCATAGATCTTCTGTGCTCTTTCCAGGCTCCATGTGTTTTCTAGGTTCCAAATCCTCAGATGGACCTCTGCCTTTGGGTACCTGTGGCACTATTTCTTTGACCTTGAAGAAAGAAGGAATTTTCAATCCAGAAATTATTTAAATTTGAGATTAGCTAGCTCCATGTTGCTGATTCATTTCATTGGAGGAGCTTGTACTCTTCACAAGGGCCAATTATGACAGACTTCTGGGAAGATTTGAACTGTGAATGTTTTGCAACTCTTCACAGAAGAGAGCTGAAAAATTGTTTGTAAATTATTGTCTGGTTTGAGCTTTGAGAACTTTAACATAGATCATTTTGGAGTCAGGTTGATGGAGATAGCAATGTGGGTTAGGCAGTGGTTACTCCAGCAGTCACTGATGCCTGTTATGAGCAAAAATAAAATGTTTATCTTTGTGTCCTCTTAGTTAAGCAATCTGGCACATGGACTGGGAATGTTACCATGATGATGTGCAGTTATCACTCTGGCAGAGCAGAGAGTTTGTAATGATGAGGCCATCCTCCAACTATTTGCTCACGAGAAAGAGTTAGCTGTCCCACTTTTTCCTTCAAGAGGACCACAACTTTGTCATAGGGTTTGGAGGCTTGTGTGCCTCAATGACCTGGAGAACTATGTTTAATGGAGTCAGGGCCTTGTGTTTTGACTGCTGCCAAACAAGTCAAAGGGTAGAGGTCAGACTCAGAGTGTTCCATCAGACTTCCAGGTTTGGGGGTTCAGCTCAGGGCTAACAACCCTGACTGATCAAAAAAATTGTTATGGAAACTAATGAAGAATCCTTCTATATCTGTGTCCAACCAAGGACAGACAGAGATGGAGGATCTTCATTGCTACCCTAAACACCAATGGTGTAATGGGCAGCAGGTTTCCAATCTTTCTTGCCTGTCACACTTAGCCAGGAGGTTGTAGCCTTTCACAGCTTCTGGTGCTGCGATCAACCAGGAGGATTAGAGTGTCTCCCTTTGTGATCCAGTCCAGAAAAAACGAGGTGTCGAAGCTGAAGTCCTCCTTACTCTCATCCAAAACTTTAATAGTTAATGCATGTGCATTGATGACTATAGTGTACTGGTTCTGTGTAACAGTGAGCAGAGGCCATTCATTAATTCTACAGGCAGAGATGATGAAACCCTGTATTAGCCCCTTCACGAAGATAAAGCTCACTAGATGAAGAGGGTACTCCTCTACTGTTTTGCCCCTCTGGATGCAAGTAAACCTAACACCCTCTGCCTTAAACCAGTGTAGCCCTTAGGCACGGCCAGCACATGATTGTCTAGGGGAAAACAACTTCTGACCCCGCCAAAATGAGAAATCTCGTTTCTGTGGATGCTGCGTGATGTGTTGCCCGGTCACAAATCTGCACCGCAAAATATCAGATGGTACACCATATGCAATTAAACGATTAAACTTTATAAATCTTAATCTGGATAAAGGATTTGTAAAGAAAATAAAAAGTAAAAGGGCCCATTTTAAGGAAAAAGTCTATTGCACATCATGGAGCTCACTGTTCGTTCATTTGTTTCCGTTGACCTCCAAGCGTAGCTGCTCCTTGGACCCTTGCTCCTCAGTCCACTCCGTCCAGTGGTCTTCCAAACCTCTCCATTCGCGTCCTCTCTCTGCATCGGTCCCTGATGAAAAACTGTGAAAATCTCGGCTCCCAGGCACTCAGGAAAGAACAACATTTCTCCCATTGGATAACATACATGCCAAAGTCCCGTTATCTCTAGCCATAACCCAAACATTGCTGCTACAGAGAAACTATTATCATAACAGTGGAACATTACATAGAAACCATTACATTAGCCTTAGCAGTGAATCTTTACAGTGTGTTACACCAGTCATACCCTGCATGTCTTATTCCCTGATGGGAGTGGGACAAACAGTCCATGAGCAGGGTGGATGGGATCCTTTGTGATATTACTGGCCTTATTCCAGCACCTTTCTGTATATATATATATATATATCCTTGATGGTGGATAGGCTGGTTCCAGTGATTTCCAAGTCTCTGAGTTCCCCGTTTGTGATAGAGGAGCAGTGTGGGATTGTCCATGAGGCTTCTAAATTTCCAGGTCCAGCACTTCATATCAAGGAATGAAAATTGCTACACTTGGTTTCTTTTGATGCAGGGAGTCATTGCATAGATTAGTAGAGCAGTGTTCTGATTCAGTGACAAGTTGACTTTTAAGGTAACTGGAGATTAGGAGCACTCAACAATAATGGCCTTGATTCCAAAACTATAATTTAAAAATGTACATTGCTAACTATGTAGCCACTGATTGCATTTATTAGCTTGAAAAGTCACAATAGTTTTCAGAAAGGAGGTGGAAGAGCTCAAGGCCAGGCAAATAACCCCTTCTGCAATGTCAATAAGACAAAGTGGGTGGTTATTGACTTAAGGGAAATTTGACCCATTCACACCCCTCATCACATCAGCTGCACAGCAGTGAAAACCGAGCAGGTTTAAACTCCTGGGAGTGCACATCTTGCACAACCTCTCATGGTCTCAGGATACATGAGAGGTTGTATCCTCCCCAGTCAAGAAAACTCACCAATGCCTTTACTTTCTGAGGAGGCTGAAGTGAGTTGGACTATGCACATTAATATGATGACTTTCTACAGATGTGTAGCTGAGAGCATTCTAAAATGCTGCATCACTGTATGGTACTGTAACTGTATTGCAGTGGACAGGAAGGCTCTACCACTGATTCTAAACAGCCCAAGGCATCACTGGAACCAGCCTATCCACCATCAAGGAGATATATATACAGAAAGGTGCTGGAATAAGGCCAGTAATATCACAAAGGATCCCATCCACCCTGCTCATGGACTGTTTGTCCCACTCCCATCAGGGAAGAGGCTACGTAGCATTCACACCAGGACCACCAGACTCAAAAAACAGTTACTTTCCCCAAGGCGTCAGGCTGAACAACACCTCCACTCATTAACTCACCTAACCACAACCCCACCACCACTACTGTATCATTTCCTGTCAGAGTCAACTTACATACAGATACACCTGTACCTAGCATCGCTTTATGTACAATCAATCTATGTATATAAGCAAATCTTATTCATTTATATTTATTCTGTTTTTATTGTGTTCTTCATGCTTATTTTTTTTATGCTGGAGCAGATCCAGGATAATAATCATTTCATTCTCCTTTACATTTGTGTACTGATGAGTGACAAAAAACAATCCTGAATCTTGATTCTTTAGGCTTATTGCTATTGTTACTGGCTTTCCAGAGCTACATAGTCGTTGTAAAAAGATGGTACACGGAGTGGGATTGCTTATTGTTCAAGTGTATGTTGATTTTTTTTCTGCAGTGATAAGCATGTCAGTGAGCTGAAATCTTGCTTTGAATTTCAGAGGATGGCACATTCCAAACTTTTGTACCATGTGCCTGCAAGATGTTTAACTTTGCTCAGGGCTGTACATAAACTTCTGAAGATTTGCCCCGCAGTGCAGTTGCATGTGATTCAGTGGGAAGAAAGCTAACTGGTATTTTTCAAAATCTTATGGAGGCAGATTATATTTCCTACTGGATTTTTACCTACAGAAAACTGGCATCTCAATCTGATGCCTAAAGCTATTTTCATGTTTGAAGATTGAGATGAAATTTCAAGGATATCTCAACTTGAAAAGAGTCAAAGTAATAATATTGAATTGAATGATGAAGTCATAGAAACATACAGTACAGTAACAGACCATTTGACGCACATATCCATGTAACTCATTGCACATTGAGGATGCAAAAGAGGTTTACTTGGATGCTGCCTGGATTAGAGAGTATGCACAAACTTTAGTCATTTTATTTGGAGCCATAAAAGTTGAAGGCAGACCAGACAGAAATTTATAAGATTATTTGAGACATAGACAGGTAGTATCTTTTTCACAGAGTTGAAATCTATAATAGTAGAGGGCATGCATTTAAGGTGAGAGGGGACAAATTTAAAGTAGATATGCAGGTGTCACATACCCCGTGACAGGTTAAAGATCCAGCAGAAATGGAAAATGCTTTGGAGTCCAGTATTGCTATTAACTAATGGTATTTATTAGTAACTATGCAATACAGTAATATAAATGCAGATAAATCAAATAGGTTAGCAATGATTATATATAAGTAAGTGTGGAAATATATGAAAGCCAAGCTTTTTCAACTCTAGGGATACATAGAGAGTCTTACGATGATGAGTAAAGTTCAGTTCAATTCATGGTATTGAGTTGAGTAGTGATGGGGAGAGAGACAGGGAGAGATTTGAATCTTCAGGTGAGCTGACGCCATCGATCTTCCCGTTGTCCTCCGAAATCCTCGAAATCCTTCAGAAGTCACTGACTGTGACCATAACAAGGGGACCGTTCTTCTGTGGTGCAATTATCTACCCAGGCGAGGGTTGGACACACGAATAACTCCCCACCAGTCACACCCTTTTCAAACTGTGAGAGCCACTGATCGATCCTCCTGATCGATCCTACAAAACCCACCTATTCTGTGGGCACAACAAAGCTCATTTAGTGTCCAAAGCCATGTGTCTGTAGGTCTAACAACTGACCTTCTATTTATCTCACTGTGCTGAACACCAGCTGTCCATCAAGAAGCTTCTCCCTTCTCTCTCTGTAAGAACTTGGAAGCTGCTAGTGTTTTTGCAAAAGTGTAAATATGCTGCCAAAAAACCACAACACCATCTCAAAGCAGTCTTCGCCTCTCTCTCTCCTTCTTTCTCTCTCTTTCTTTCTCTCTCTTTTAACAAGGTGTCTGTGTTGAACAACTCTCCTTCTCTCTTTTCAAAAGAACAGTTCATAGGGGTAATTCAGGACCCCGTCACACAGGACAAGTTGTTTTGGATTGTTGGCCAGAAGAATCTACAGTCTACAATTAGTGGATTTGAGGAATCAGGGACAGGGGAAGTAGGAAAACCAGCTGTCTTTGCTTCCCCCATTTTGTGGACTCTGAACTGATTCTTGCATTGGGTTAATCTAATCAGAGCAATTGAATGTGGACACAAGGAACTTTAGTCAATGACCTGTTAAATCGGAGACTATTCTCAGATGAGTAGCTACTTATTATGTAAAATGCCAGACCTACCAAAGAAGTAATCTGTAATCTCGTTAGACGCTGTCTGGTCACCTCACTTAACTGGTTTGAACCTGTCAGAGTTGAAAGACACAAATACACAAGATTAGGAAGGGCAGAACCATGAAACCCTGCTTGGTTATAACCCTGGATTAGAACCAGTAAGGTGTTGACCTGGGTAGGTCAGATGACCTTGAGCCAATGGGATGGAGATCCACTAGTTCAACTGATGAGGAACACTATAAGAGTCAGAAGCTCCAAATACACAAGGGTGCTAACTCTCCAGCAATTAGAGACCAACCATCACTGATAAGGAGAAACCCATAGACACGTGGAGATCAGAACCATGAGGAATGTGTGGCCAGCGTAGACTTCTTTCCCAGGTAGGACCTTTTCTCTTCATTGACTGTTCATGGAGGGTCAGGCAGTCTAGTAGGTTGCACACAGTTAGTTAGTTTGTGAACCCACGCGCTTTTTAGTTGAGGCAATAGCAGTTACTTGTTGGTAAATACAGATTCTCTGTGCCTCACTGATCACCCCTTGTAATATTGATCACGATCACCACATGTCTGTGGTTCCTTCTTATCCACGATGGTTGGTTTCTGGTTGCTGGAGAGTTATCGCCCCTACATATTTGGAGCTCCTGACTCTTATAGTGTTTCTCATCAGCTGAACTGGTGGATCTCCAGCCCACTGGCTCAAGATCACCTGACCTACCTGGGTCACCTTCTTATTGGTTCTAGTCCAAGGCTACAACCAACTTTGTTTCATAGTTCTGCCCATCCCAGCCTTGTGTATTTCAACTCTGACTGGTCCAAACCAGTTAAATGAGGCAACCCAGACACAGTCTAAAGAGATTACTAGTTTAATTAATTTGATACAAAATTGTGGGCCTTTCCTGCACTCTACTGTTCTATGTTTGATGCGCTATGTGCTAATCCTACTTAGTCTCAGTAAACCAAAGATAGGTTAACAACTTTTTTGGCAGTGACAGTAAGTACATTTTCTTTGTGCCTTACTGACCATTACAAGGAGTGAGTCTTGTAACAAGATAGGAAGTAGTAGGTACCTGGAATGTGCAGCCAGGGGTGGTAGTGGAAACAAATATCATAGAGGCATTTGACAGGCTTCTAGATGGACACATGCATATGCAGAGAATGGAAGGATAGAAGCATTATTTAGGCAAAAGGGAAGAGCTTAGTTAGGCATTTAATCACTAGTTTAATTAATTTGATACAACATTGTGGGCCTTTCCTATGGCCTACTGTTCTATGTTTGATGCACTCTGTAGTAATCCTATATAGCCTCAGTGAACCAAAGATAGGTGGACATCTTTGACAAGGGCAGTCTTCCAAAAATTGTAAATGGTAGTTTTGTTACTTCAGTAAGCAAAATATTTGTGGAGTGGGTATTGAGCATCAAGCAAAATCTTCTGGGGAGATGAAACTGAAAGAAAAATTAGTGTCAGACTGAACTACTATGGGTCTTTTGGGGAATTTTATGACATTGTACTACAAAACTCAAAAGTCCTGAAAGCTGCTAAATCAAATGAAAATTAGCTATGTAAAATATTTTTATGTCTATATGCAAGAGAGCTTTGCTCTTCATTAAAAGTAACATACTGTACAATGCAATGCAACGTGTAAGAGGTTTCCCTTTGTTTCACATGAAACTGAAATAATTAAATGTGTTGGCAGAAATTACTGTATCTTTCAAACTAGATAGCTAAAAATATTAACATTATAATTTTATTCATTTATACAGAGGTCAGACAGTAGATTGTCTGATCTTATGAAATTTCATAACATACCACACGTATGACAATCCAATAGTGAATGCAGATTTCTGCAATGAAATTCTGGGTCTATCCGGGACGTCCTCCATCTAAAGGAAAGCCAACAAATGAACATATGGAAAATATTCAATGATTCTGTTTGTCAAGAAATATAGAGGAGGCTTGACCCACAGACAGAGCAGTGGATATGATTCACCAGTGAACAATAACTTTAATAATAGAGCACACAATAGCAAGCCATGAGAGGCCACAAAACAAGAGAGAACAGAAACTAAGCACAACATGCAGCCAGGTAAATTTTAGGCAGGGAGAGTGAAAGCTCAGAGCAATTAAAAAAAGTTGGCAACAGTCATTAAGGACCTCCATCACCCAACACACGCTCTCTTCTCATTGCTACCATCAAGGAAGAGGTACAGGAACCTGAAGATGCACACTCAATGTTTCAGGAACAGATTCTTCCCCTCCACCATCAGATTTCTGAATGGACAATGAATCCATGAACGCTTCTTCAGTATTTTTTTCCCTTTCTTTTTCACTACTTATTGATTTTTTACATATATTTCTTATTGTAATATACAGTTTCTATTATTATGAATTGCAATGTACTGCTGCCACAACACAACAAATTTCTTGATGTGGTCATGCAACATCTACTGGAAGAAATGCTCTGGGTGTTAATGTTCTGGGTCAAACCTTGTATCAGGCCTTGTAGGGTTTCAGCCCAAAACCTCAACAATGCCTTTCCTCTCAGAGATGCTACTCGACCTGCTGAGTTTACGTATCAGATTGTTTCTTGGTCTAGATACCAATGTCCGCTACCTCTTGAGTCTGCAACCTTCTTGCCCTTGAAATCAGTTTCTCTACCTATAGTCCTGTTAATTGAAGACACTCTCTTAGTTTTCCTTGTTACTGGCTAAAAATCAGCTGTTCATAATTTGTGTAAACAGACATCCAATCCCTTTGCATTTCAGAACTCTCTCATCTTTGAAATTATATGCTCATGTTACTTTTTCCTAACAAAATGAGCAATTTCACATTCGCTCCCATTATTCTCCATTTGCAGGATATTTCCCCACTCACCTAAGCTATCCATTTCTCTTTCTGGTCTCCTTATCACTATTATTTTACTACATATCCTTATACCATCAGAAAATTTAGCAAACATGCATTTGGTATCTTCATCCAAGTGATTGGTTTTATTTGTCAGATGCATTGAAACGTACAGTGAAATATCATTTTGTGTCAAATCAAACCAGTGTGGATTGCACTGGACAGTCTGCAAGTGTGCCCACGCCTTTGGCACCGACCCAGCATGTCCACACCTCACTAACCTTGACCTGTACTTGTCTGGAGTGTGGGAGGAGCACTCAGAGGAAACCCGCACATCCACAGGGAGAATGCACAATTTTTTTACAGGCAGCAGCAGGAACTGAACTCTGATCTTACCGCTGGTGCTGTAAAGTGTTGCGCTAAGCGTTACACGACTGCCATCCCTCACGCTGCCTTGTCGGCCCCCACGCTACTGTTAGTAAACAATGATTGTAAGCTAAACTGCAACTAGTAAGCTCGATTGTAAACAATAACATCTGAGGTCCTCAGCATCGTAGCTAAGCAGACTATCAATTACATAAAGATAAAATACCTGCAGCAGGTTGTGTGTCTTGCAGAGGATGTGGCTCACTTCCTCTCTCTTCCTGTAGCTCACTCTGCTACGTATTAATGATTCACACGCAGCTCCAGGGGCAGAGTGTATGCATACTGAATGTATCCAAGCAAAAGAACAACAGGACAGCTAAACTGGATGAAGTGATCTTTGTTGAGAGACGCAATACTCTAGTTGTCCATTAAGGCATGCAGCAGGAGATGGGATAGTTGGCTGAAAGTAAATATGTCTAAAGCATAAATCAATACTGCAGGGCAATGGTTCATTTTCCATGTAATCCGACAGGACAGATTCAAGAGTTTAACAAAGATTATAACTCAGTTTGATCCAGTTGCTGTTACTGAAAAGAGGTCATGGTGTGACTAGGCTATAAAATAAAACCGTCAAGATAATTGACTCTTGTGAAATATGAAAATATGCTTGCTGAGATGGATCTCGCAACAACAAAGTAGAATTCATAATGGAGGTGATGCCAACTGAAAATGTTGCAACATTAACTTTGAACTCTGAAGAGAATCTAATGGTTTTAAGCAACTGACAGGTAAGGAACTCTTGGAATGGATATTGTACATGAGTGGAATGAACAACAAGGATTCAAAAAATAAAAGGCATGAAGACGTGATTGGATTTATATGATTAGACTAATGGGAATAAATGTTCTTTTCTAATGTTTAGACAAACTGGTATAAATTGGAGGTGGAAATCTTTTGTAGATGAGAGCAAAGGCAGAACAAGGCCTTCAAGAGTATTTCATGTTAGATGGTGTCTAAGGCCACTTATCCATCAACCATTATTAAAAAAGTACAATTGATAGTTGAAATCAGGGCATCACTGAGAAAACCAATTGTTATTGCTCATCCGCACTTGCCATTGTAAAGTCAGGAGAGAGTAATCTTCTTCAATTGCTGCAGTCCTCCTGGTGCTGGTGCTCCTCAAGTGGCTTTGAGGAGGGACTTCTTGAATTTTGACTCAGAGACGCTGAAAGACCACAAGATATTTCACAGTCAGTATGGCATGTAATTTGGAGGAGAAACTGTCTTGATTCTCTTGTTTCCCCTGTCCTCCCAGATAGTCATGGTGTTAGGAGGGTAAGTCAGAGTTCCCTAGGTGGTAAGCATATAGAATCATTTTGTAGTTAGTACATACTGCAGTCACTGTGTATTGTTGTAGAGAATGACTGTTGACGATGGACGGAAGCTTTGTCCCGGATGATTTAGGACTTTTTGAGAGATGTTAGACATTCACTTATCCAGGCAAGTGGAGAGCATTCCACCACAGTCTTAACCTGCGACATGTAGATGGTGGAAAATGCTTTGGGGTGTCAGGAGGTGAGCTGTTTTTACAGAATGTCCAGCCTTTGACCTGCTCTTAGAGCTACCGTACTTGTGAAGTTGATCCAGAGCAACTTTTCGTCAGTGGTGACACCCAGGGTCTTGGTGTTGTTAGGTCTCACTGCAGGTAGGCATGGACCAGTTCATAGGCCAAGAAATTACAAATGGAATTAAACATTGTGGGATTAACCCCACTTCCAGCTTTATGGGGGAAGGAAGGTCAATGATGAAGCAGCTGAAGATGGTCAGCCTTTGATACCACCCTGAGGAATTCCTGCAGTGATGTCTTGGAACAGAGTGACTGAACCACAACAACCACAGTTACCTTCCGACTTTGAGTTGTGACTTGAACCATTTTACCAAGATTCTTTGATGCTGAACTCAGTCAAATGCTGCCTAATGCCAGCTCATGTGTTTATTTTAGGACAAAGGCTGGGAGAGGCCTGGAACCCAGAATGGACATCCATGAAAAGGTCATGCTGGTTGATAGTGCCATTGATGACACCTTCCATCTTTTTTTCTAGATAGTTATTAGTTAAATTGATTTTGTCTTTCTTTAAACAGTATGTATCTGAGCAATTTTTTTTAACATGATCAGGTAAATGGTAATGTTGTAACCATACTGGTGCAGCTTGGCTGCAGGACTTGAAGATCTGGTCTTCAGCATTACAGCCAAGATATTGGATCTCAGTTGTTTTTTATATCATGGAGTGTACTGACCAAATGCAACATGAAAAATTATTTCAAATTCTTGCTAAACTAAACATTGACGGAAGGGACCAACAACTGTTTCAAAATTTATATTGGAATCAAATGGCGGTGTTAAAAATTGATGAAAATATAAGCAGTTGGACTAAAATTCAAAGAGGAGTTAGACAGGGATGTGTTACCTCACCGGAATTATTTAATATTTATAGTGAAATGATTCTCAGAGAAATAGAAGACCTAAAGGGGATAAAAATTGGAGGTGTTAACATCAACAATATAAGATATGCAGACGATACCACCCTAATAGCAAGTGCTGCGGAAGACCTACAAATCCTCCTAGACAAAGTAGTACAAACAAGTGCAGATTTTGGTCTAACCATCAACTGTAAAAAAAAAACTAAATGTATGGTAATATCAAAACAACAGGATAGTCCCAACCGATGGAGCAGCTCCTTAAAGACCATGTTAAAGATAATACAGGGAGGTAGTTACCCCTAAGTTGCAGGAGGCAGATACCTGGGTGACTGTCAGGACAGAGAGAGTATCCCTGAGCCTGTTCCCCTCAGTACTGCTTTGGTTACTGTTGGGGGGTAACCTAACATGGGAAGGCATAGCAACCGGGTCTCTGGCACTGAGTCTGGCTCTGTGGCTCAGAAAGGAAGCGGGGGGGGGGGGGGGAGACGAGTGCAGTAGTGAGAAGGGATTCCATAGTTAGAGAAGCAGGCATGAAAGAGACTCCCAGATTGTATGTTGCCACTCCAGTGCACTTGAATTCAAGGGGTATAATAACCTTGCAGGCAGGTTTGCTAGAGCTGTTGGGGAGAGTTTAAGCTAATTTGGCAGGGAGATGGGAACTAGAGAGATAGAGCTAAGGATGGGCAGTTGATATGTAAATAAACACAGTGTGTTATGATACTGCAAGGATGGATAGGCAGATGATCGGACAAAATTGCAGTCAGTGGGATGGGTTGAAGTATAATATCGGGGCAAAATTAAGAAGGATGATGAATACAGGACTGAAGGTGTTATCTTTGGATGTGGAATAAAGTAGGTGATCTTGTAGTGTATCTGGTGGGCATCACTGAGTCATGTTGGTAGATTGGCAGGTTTGATGTTGGTGGGCATCACTGAGTGATGGCTGAAAGAAGATCACAGTTGGGAGCTTAACATCGAAGGGTACACATTGTATTGAAAGGGCAGACAGGTAGGCAGAGAGGTTGGGGTGGCTCTGTAGGTAAAAATGAAATCAAATACTTAGAAAGAGGTGACATAGGATGGGAAGATAAAGAATCCTTGTGAGTAGAGTTAGGAAACTGGAAGGGTAGAAAGACTGTGGTAGGAGTTAGATACAGGCCTCCAAGCAGTATCTAGGATGTGGAGTACAAATTACACAGAAGACAGAAAAGGCATGTAAAAAGGGCAATAGTCATGGATGATTTTAATATGCAGGTAGATTGGGAAAATTGTGTTGGCACTGTATTCCAAGAGAGGGAATTTGTAGAATGATTATGAAATAGTTTTGTAGAGCAGCTTGTGGTTGAGCCCAGTAGGGAAAAAGCAATTTTGGATTGGGTATATGGTAATAAACCAGATTTAATTAAGGTGTTTAAGGTAAAGGTACCCTTAGGAGAATGTGATCATAATATGATGGAATTCACCCTGCAGCTTCAGAGAGAAAAGCTAAAGTCAGGTATCTCAGTATAACATTGGAGTAAAGGGAATGACAGCGGCACAAGAGAGGAATTGGCTGAAGTTGATTGTTAGGGACACTAGCAGGAATGATGGCAGAACAGTAATGGCTGGAGTATCTGGGAGAAATTGGGAAGGCATTGGATAGATACATCCCAAAGATGAAGAAGTATTCTAAAGGGCAGATGATGCAGCCATGACTGACATGTTGCACACCACAGTGCTTGAGGAAACTCAGGATTGCATAGAGGGAGAGAGTTTAACAGAAGCAAGAGGGAAAGTCAGCACATTTTTGCGCGCCACAGTTCCCAAGGAGAGATTGGATTATGGGTAATTAGGCATATAGCAAGGTGCAATAAAATGAAGCAGAATGGCCATTGTGGGATGAGCCATTGTGTGAGTGGGCCAGTGTTAGAGTGGAGAGTTGAGGCTTTGGTGATGAGAGGTATAGGCTACAGTAGAGTTTTTTCATTATTTATTCTTCCTTTCTTTCTTATTGCACATCTTAGAGCAGTGATGTTGCCAGGTAGGATAGTTAAAAGCTCCTCTTGAGGGATGTGAGAAGGCAGGGAGCCCTTCAGTGTTCCTGATGTCTACACCCGCAAGAAGCATATCTGGCTGCAGCTTTCTAACAGACCATGTTAAGGGGTTAGAGCTGGAAATGGATGAACTCCAGATCATTTGCAAGGTTGAGTGGTTAATAGATAGGACATACAGAGAGATGGGTACACCCAAAGTGCAGAACACAAATAACTGGGCAACCACCAGGAAAGGGGAAAGGGGATAGGCAGCCAATGCAGAGTACCACCGTGGTCATACCACTTAACAACAGATACATCCTTTGGATAATGTTGGAGAGCATGACCTAGCAGAAGAAAGCCACAGCAGTCAGGTCTCTGGTGCTGGCTGGCTCTGGGCTCAGAATGTTGGGGGGTGTGTGATAGGGGATTCATAGCTTAGGGAAGAGAAAGGAGGTTCAGTGGATGAGAATGAGAATCCCGGGAGCCAGAGTCAGGGACATCTCAGATCGAGCCCATAGCATCCTCAAGTGGGAGTTTGAGCAGCCAGAGGTCGTGGTCCATGTCATTACCAATGAAATAGGTAGGAGGGGTGATGTGGTCCTGTAAAGTGAGTTCAGGGTATTAAGTTAAAAGACAGGACATCCAGGATTGTGATTTCAGGATTGCACCCAGTACCACGTGCTAATGAGGTCAGAAATAGGAAGATCATACAGTTTAACATAAGACTAAGGAGATAGTGCAGGAGGGAGGGCTTCAGATCTTTGGATCATTGGGCTCTCTTCCAGAGAAGGTGGGACCTGTACAGAAGGGATGGTTTGTACCTGAACTGGAGAGGGACTAACTGGTTTGTACCTGAACTGGAGAGGGTGTTTAAACTAGAGTTACAGTTTACAGGGTTACAGGGGGATAGCAAACAGAGTACCAGAAAGGATAGTGGAATGGTTGTGGAGAAAAATGTTTCCAATCCATATACTGTCCAACTATCTTTTAAAAGTTGTTATTGTATTTGCTTCAACCACTTCCTCTCACAGCTCATTCCACTTGGATACCACCCTTTGTGTAAAAAAAAAAATCCCCTCAAGTTCCTATTAAATTTTCCCATTTCATCTTAACTCTATACCCTCTAGTTCTTGATCCCCCATTATTGGGAAATCATGTCAAAATTATTCTAACCAGTTTGTTATTGAGATAGATAAACCCCTATGGCCTAATAAGATTAATTGCAGGCTGCTGTGGAAAGGCAGGAAATTGCCAAGGCCCTGTGAAAGCAACATATAATCTGCTGGAAGAGATCAGTGGGTTGAGCAGCATCTGTGGCAAGAAGGGAATTGTTGAAGTTATGGATGAAACTTAATGTGAGGACGTTGACCTTTCCACCCACAGATGCTCCTTGACCCACTGTGTTAATCCACCAAATTGTTTGTTGCTCCAGATTCCAGCATCCACAGCCTCTTGTGTCTGAGAGGTCCTGTTCAAAGTTAGTGGTGGTGTTGATAAGGGGGACAATCATAGGAAGACAGGATGACATTGATCATTTTGTGAGGTGGACTGAGCAATGGCAGATGGAATTTTGTCCTGAGAAGTGAGAGGTAATGCACTAATAAGAGGAGAACATCCAAAATCAGATTTATCATTATATGTATAAGTACATTTAGCGAGAGAGTGCAGAGTAGGCCCTGCCGGCCCATTGAGCATGTATGCAAAGGTGCAATGCAAAGATTACTTGCAGCAGTATCGCAGGCACATTGCAATAGAAAAACACTATTTACAAGTGAAACCACCTTGGTTTCCTTGGCTGCATAAGTCTAGGGAGGACAACCTCTGGCCCCGCCAAACTTGTGAGATTGAAGTATGCTTGATCCCATCCCAAACCTTCATTTGCATGGATGCTGTGTTGTTTTCTACCCTGTTGTAAATTAGTGCCGTAAAATAACAGACAGCACACTACATACGATTAAAGGAATTATGTTTATGAATCTTAACTGAAGGGTTAGTAAAGAATAACAAAAAGCAAAGGGCCCATTCTAATTAAACAGTCACATGTGCACAAGTTGGAGCTCATCTTGAACTTCTCTGTCACTCACGTGCTGGGCCCTCAGCCCACGTGAAAGCACACACCAGCTTCTGAACGTCGCTTGCAATCCATCTCGAACAAACGGGTCTCCCATCGGATCATATACCATGACTGGTTCCCCCCAGCGTAATCTATCTTCACTTCCTCTCAAACAAAAGCCCCAAGCCCATTTTTATTGTCGCTCACTGGGAAAACCTCCCGCTAACTGGATGGCACACATTCCACATCATCCCTTATCGTCAACAATAACCCAAACAGGCTGAACACAGAACAGACTGCTCTTACAGAGCTGCTAATTGAAATACCTACAGCATAACAGTAAAGTTGTGAACCTGAGCATTACACAAGAAAGTAATAAATTAAACATAAATTACATAGAATTGTACAAGAAAGACCACAATTAGAACAAAAAGTAAGGTACAGCCCATTGTAGTGGAAAGCTGTCAATGTAGAATTATAGAGTTGCTATACTGATTTAGTAATTAGGTTTAGGTTCGTGCAGGTTGGTTCAAAACTAAATGATTGAAGGGAACTAACTGTTCTTGAAACTGGTGATGTGGGACTTCAGGCTTTTATACTCCTGCCCTCCTGTCTAGGCTTTAAGGGTTATGGTTCATGTTAGACAATGCATGAAGGCTATTAACACACAAGGATTAGTAAAATCCAATTACCTCTCAGTTATCAGTCCACACTTAAATGCTTTTGAGGGCTTGAGTCAAAGATGCAAGCATTTGTTAACTGGACCTTGGTGATGCTGAGATTCTTCAGTGGAACAATTGGGTGATTATTATTCTGATGTAGCACAATCAGGAAGGATATCTCATCATTGCCTCTTCCTCTGCTCCTTCTCTTGTCATCATCCTTCATTTCTTTTACCCTGTTTTCATCTGTTAATCTCTTCATGCTGAATGGCAGCTGGTACGCCTGTATCCAGAAGATGAAAAATGTAGTAGTCCATACAATGAGAGGTCCTTTCTGCATTATAATGGAGTTCATTTCAGGTATCTAACACAACCATTTCACTTTATACAAGCTGCATGGAGTTCTAGAACATTCTACTCTAGTTCAGAAGCTCAGACTAAGGAAAGGGAGCCCAGAACCTTGATCTTATTAGGGAGCTTAACGTAAAGGATCCCTTAGGAAGCAGTGATCATAATATGATTGAAACTATACTGCAATTTGAGAGGGAGACTCTTAAGTTAGATGTATCAGTATCACAATGGAATAAAGGGAATTACAGAGGCATGAGAAAGGAGTTTGCCCAGTGGATTGGAGGAAGATACTGGCAGGGAAGATGGCAGAGCAGAGATGGCTGAAGTTTCTGGGAACAGTTCACAAGGTGCAGGATAGATATGTCCCACAGAAGAAGAATCTCAAATGGCAGGGGTAGGCAATCATTGCTGAAAAAGGAAGTTAAGGGCTGCATAAAAGCCAAGGAAGGGGCATATAAGGTAGCAAAAGTGAGTGGGAAGTTGGATGACTGGGAAGCTTTGAAAATCCAACAAAAAGCAACTAAAAAAGCTATAAGAAGGGAAAAGATGAAATATGAGGGCAAACTAGCCAATAATATAAAGTAGGATACCAAAAGTTTTTTTCAGTTATATAAAGAGTAAAAGGGAGGTGAGATTTGATATTGGAGTACTTGAAAGTGATGCTGGTGAGGTACTAATGGGGGACAAAGTAATGGCAGATGAACTTAATAGGTACTTAGCATCTGTCTTCACGTGGAAGAAACTAGAAAGGTGCCAGATGTCCGTGAGTGCCAGGGAGCAGGAGTAATTGCTATTACAGAGGAAAAAGTGCTAGGCAAACTCAAATATCTTAAGGTGGATAAATCACCTGGGTCAGATGGATCCCAGAGTTCTGAAACAGGTTGCTGAAGAGCTAACGGATGCATTGGTCATGATCTTTCAAGAATCACTTAACTCTGGCATGGTTCCGGAGGACTGAAAGATTGCAAATGTCACTACACTCTTTAAAAAGGGAGGAAGGCAAATGAAAGAAAATTATAGGCCAGTTAGCCTAATCTTAGTGGCTGGGAAAGTGTTGGAGTTTATAATTAAAGATTAGGTTTCGGGGTACTTGGAGACTAATGATAAAATAAGTCGAAGTCAGCATGCTTTCTGTAAAGAGAAATCTTGCCTGACAAATCTGTTAGAGTTCTTCAAGGAAGCAACAAGCAGGGTGGACAAAGGAGAGGCAGTGGATGTCATTTACTTGGATTTTCAGAAGGCGTTTGATAAGGTGCCACACATGAGGCTGCTTAACAAGGTAAAATCCTATCGTGTTACAGGAAAGATACTGGCATGGATTGCGAAATGGCTGACAGGCAGAATGCAATGAGTGGGAATAAAAGAGGCCTTTTCTGGTTGGCTGCTGGTGACCAGTGGTGTTCCTCAGGGGTCAGTACTGGGACTGCTACTTTTCACATTGTTTGTCCATGATTTAGATAATGGAATTGATGGCTTTGTGGCAAAGTTTGCGGATTATACAAAGATAGGTGGAGGGGTAGGTAGCGCTGAGGAAGCAATGCGATTGCAGCAAGACATTGACATATTGGAAGATTGGGCAAAAAAGTGGCAGATGGAATACAGTGTTGGGATATATATGATAATGCATTTTAGTAAAAGGAACAATAGTGTGGACTATTATGTAAATGGGGAGAAGGTTTAAACACCAGAGGTGCAGAGGGACTTAGGAGTCCTCATGCAAGACTCCCAGAAGGTTAATTTACAGGTTGAGTCTGTGGTAAAGAAGGCAACTAAAATGTTGGCATTTGTTTCAAATCGAATATCATATAAAAACAAGGAGATAATGTTGAGCCTTTATAAGACACTAGTCAGGTTACACTTAGAGTGTTGTCAACAGCTTTGGGCCTCATATCTCAGAAAGGATGTGTTGCCATTGGAGACAGTCCAGAGGAGGTTCTCAAGGATGATTCCAGGAATGAAGGGGTTGACATATAAGGAGCGGTTCGCAGCTTTGGGCCTGTACTCACTGGAATTTAGAAGAATGTATGGGGATTTTATTGAAACCTACCAAATGTTGAAAGGACTAGATAGGGTGGATATGGAGAAGATGTTTCCTATGGTGGGGGTATCCAGAACTAGAGAGCACAGCCTCAAAGCTGAGGGTGATGCTTTAGTAAGGAGGAATTTTTTAGCCAGAGAGTAGTAAATCTGTAGAACGTTCTGCCACAGACTGCGGTGGAAGCCATGTCCGTGGGTATATTTAAGACAGAAATTGATTGTTTCCTGATTGGTCAAGACATCAAAGGATATGGCAAGAAGGCAGGTGTATGGGGAAGAGTGGGATCCAGGATCAGCCATAATGGAATGGCAGAACAGACTTGATAGGCTGAATGGCCTAATTCTGTTGTGTCTTATGGTCAAGCCTTTTAGCTTGAAACATTGAGCTTCTTTAATTGTTTGATTGGAAAGCAAAAGAGACAGGGTGGCAATAAAGACCACCAGTTAAGCTTCAGCTGGAGCAATTATGGGAAATATATTTTAGATGAGATTTTAGGATCCTGGTGAAAATGCAGGGAGTCAATACACCATAGGGCTGCTGCCGCACATTGCCTGAGACAGGGATTCATTACTGATCTGTAGTGCTGATTGTGTTGAGTGTGCACCTTTGCCCTACATGGGTTTCCTCCACGTGCTCTCATCACTGAAAATAATGCAGGTTGGTAGGTTAACTGGCCACTGTAAATTGCCCTTACTGTGTTGTTGAGGAGTGAAATCTGGGGGGAGTTGATGAAAATCAGAATCAGAATCAGATAATAAAAAGTGAGATGATTGTACGTTTAAAATAAATGGGTGGTTGATGGTTGGTGTGGACTCAGTAGACTGAAGAGCCTGTATCCATGCTGCATTTCTCTATGACTCGATTAAAAAGGCAAATAGGATTTAGTAATGTTGGGAGTCTAGGGAACATGTGGCGGTTTCCCTTAGGGCAAAGAAGATTAAAGGAAGAATTAAGAGAGATACACAGAGTTCCGAAGAGTTTTGATCTCGTTGACAAGCAGACAGTAAAGATTGAAGGAAAGATTTGGGAAGAAGAGGTTTCTTTTAATGCTCTGAATTATTATGATCCGCTCTAGCTTTGAGAGTAGGGTGGGAGATACGGATTCCAAAGGGAATTTGACATATACTTGGGAAAAAAAAATCTCACAGTTGTATGGGAAAAGACCAGAAATGTGGGATTAATGGGAGAGAGCTCTTTCAAACAGCTGGCATGAGCTCATTTTGTGTTTTATGATTTTGTGGTCAGAGGAAGTAAATTTAAAAGAAAATCTAATTAATAATTTGGTACAGAAACCAACATCTGTTATTTTCCAGAGGCAAAGTCAAGACTAAAAATAATAGTTCCATCAAAAAGATTATAAAACACAGATCGTCCTGTTTACCCCTTGTTAAAACAAGTTTATATCTTTGCTCCAAGGACTATTAATTTGTTATTTAGACCCTGAGATGCTTCAGAAGTTGAAGTATGCCTAGAGGTGGCCAATATGAATATACTTTTGACGTGTTTGCAGAAATTTTGCCTTGTTCTGACATGTACAAACACTCTACAATGGCCTATAAGTATTGCAACTATGCTCTGGACATTTGGATGTGGAGATGAGCAGTATATCAAAAGTAGGTGAATCTTAAAAAGAAATTTTTAGTATCCTTGATGGTCAAATTATGTTCCTTTTAAGTTTTAACCATCCCTTTCAGTGCATTTTCACCCATCATCTAGGATTGAATGTACAGAACTCTGAAAGTGGTACCACAGGTAGACGAGGTGATGAAGAAGGCTTTTGGGACATGAGTCTTCATCAGTCAGGACATGGAGTGTGGAAGTTCAGATAAAGTTAGTGAGGCCACATTTGGAATATTGTATTCAGTTTTGGTCACTCTGAAATAGGAAAGATGCCACTAAGCTAGAAAGTGTAAGAGAAGATTTACGAGGCTGGTGCCAGGTTTCAAGGGACTGAGGTATGGAGACAGGTTGAGCGGGTCGACTCATTTTCATTGAAGTATAGAAGAATGAAGTGTGATCTTATAGAGGTGTATAAAATTATGAGGGGTATGGATAAGTTAAGTGCGCACAATTTTATCCCCCAGGGTTTATGAATCAAGAAATAGAGGACATACGTTTAAGGCGAGAGGGGAATGATTTTAAAGGAATCTGAGAGGCAATGTTTTCACCCAGAGAGGACTGCATATATGGAATGAACACCAAAAAAGTGTTTGAGACAGGTACATTAACAACATTTAAAATGTACTTTTATGGGTATGTGCATAAGAAAGGTTCAGAGGGATATGGACCAATTTAGATGGGAATCTTGGCTGGTGAGGAGCAGTTAGGCTGATGGGCCTATTTCCATGCTGCATGACTCTAGATTAAAATGGGTGAATCCAATCTCAAAATGCTTCTTACTGATACATCTCCTCTTAGTTACCAAGATAGGCTTTGTCCATAGGGAGGATATGTTAGTTATGAAGATGTAACTCTTTTGGAGAGGTCTACAATTCATGTTCACATCTTTTGAGGACAACTTCAAAGGGCAGTGCCTCAGGATGGCTGCACCTATTATTAAGGACCATCACCGTTTAGGACATGCCCTCTTGTCATTCTACCATCAGGGAGGAAGTACAGGATCCTGACGACCCACAGTCAATGATTCAGGAAAAGCTACTTCCTCTCTGCCATCAGATTTCTGAATAATCATTAACACTATTTTGCCACTTTTCTTTTGCCATATTTATGTAAGGGGGTTTCGGATTTTATGTTACTGTGGAGGCTAATTAAAATGGCTTCTTTGTTATGTTATAATCGGGAATGCTTCTTTGTTATGTTAAATGCTGAGAAAGCTTTGCGCTAGCAGCTTGTTGTGGGTTAGGGGGTGATAAGAGAATGTTACGAACCAATTGGGATAGTTGTTATGACTTTAGTGTGGCTGGAAGATTTGTATGCGTGGGGTTTTGAGGCAGAAGGCGGGAGAACGAGACAGAGGATGGACCAGGTGCTGTGAGTCCGCTAACGAGGTCGGACTCCGAGGAGGGCATTCGGGGCGGAGACGGAAAAGGACTCATGTGGAGCGTCTGGTCGACCACTGTTCTTAGTCCCAGGCGGCCGGTCGAGGTGGTCCGAGTGGTCGCAGGATGAATAAGAAGGGTCCTGAGCTCCAACTGTTTGTGCACGAAGAGATTGAACTTTGATAAGTGTGGCACCTTTTATTTTCCTTTTGTATTTTATTCTCTATTAATTATATAGTTCCATTATTATCTATAAACTGTAAATCATTTAATTGTATCTTGTGTATTTTCTGTTATTTGGGCGGGGTGGGGTACATCACACAGCATCTACACAAACTGATTCCCCAGTTTGGCAGGGCCGAGGGCTGTTTCCCTAGACGACAGCGAGCCCAGCGACCCTGAGGGTGGCCAGGGGGGCTACATTTATTTATTAATTTGTAACGTAATAATTTTTATGTTTTGCACTGTACTGCTGCCACAAAACAACAACCTTACCCCATATGTCAGTGATAATATACCCAATTCTGATTTTGATTCCAATTCTGATATTCTATTTTAAGGCATTCTGTGTGCCACATTTTCCTTGGATGCACATCAGGAGAGAAATTTCAAAAGAAGCAAGTGCGGACTTTCGGGACATTCTTCACTCCACAGTTCCCTTGGAGATGTTAGATTGCATAACGGGAGAGAGATTTCAAAAGAAGCGAACGGGAGCAGTTGGCATATTATACGTGCCACAGTTCACTTTGCGATGTTGGATTGTGCATAATTAGGCACTTGGCAAGGGCCAGTAAAAAGGAGTTAGTTTCAAGTGTATGAGTGGGTCAGTGTTAGTGTGGGGAGTTCAAACTTTGGCTTACAGAAACTTCAGTGTGGAGAGGCAGAGGTTGAAAGTATGGAAGATTCATTTAATTTTTCTTTCTTTTTTATTGTACAGTTAGAAGGCAAGCAGGATAGTGGAATGCTCCTCTTGTGGGATTTGGGAAGGCAGGGAGATTTTGGTTCAACAAGTTTGGGCAAGAATAGGCACAGCTAGAACTTAAGCTTGAGAAGTCAGAGGTAAACCATATGTAGTCAGCATGGTAATTCAAGGACTAGAATGCTCTTCCTGTGTGAGGTGAGATTCCAGGGTAGCCAATGTTCTCCCTGATGATTACACCTGCAGAAAGTGCATCTAACTTCATTTCCGTACTGACCAGGTCGAGGAACTAGAACTGGAGCTGGATGCACTTGGGACCATTGGGGACGCTGAAAACTTCACAGATGATATTTTACTGGGGTGTCACACCCAGAGTACAGACTTCAGGCAATAGATGGGTGACCATCAGGAGAAGTAAGGGCACTAAGTAGTTAGTGCAGGGTTCTCGTGTGGCCTTTCCCCTCAGCAACAAGTATACTATACCCTTTGGGTACTGTTAGGGGTTGACCTATCTGGGCACAGCAGCAGCCAGGCCAGTGGCACTGTAGCTCAGCAGGGAAGGGTAATGTCAGGCAGAGTGATAGCAATAGGAGGCATGATAATTCAGGGGACAGACTGCAAGTTCTGTGTCCACCAAAGAGAAGCCAAGATTGTGTGTTGCCTCCCAGGTGCTAGGGTCCAAGATGCTTCAGAGCGGCTGTAGACGATCCTCAAGAGGGAGTGTGAGCAGCCAGATGTCATGGTTCACATTGGCACCAATGACATTGGTAGAAAGGGGGAAGAAGTCCTATGCAGTGAGTATAGGGAGTTAGCAGAGAAGCTGAAGAGCAGGACCTCCCTGGATTACTCCCAGTACCACCTGCTAGTCAGGACAGAAACAGGGTGATAGTACAGATGAATGAGTGGCTAAGGAAGGGTTGCATATTTCTAGATCACTGGGATCACTTCTGAGGAAGGTACAAAAAGGATGGGTTACACCTGAACCCTAGGGGAACCAATATTTGCTAGAACTGCGCTGGAGGGTTTAAACTAAGTTGGCAGGGAGGTAGTAACCAGAGTGACAGTGCTGAAGGTGGGGCAGTTGGTACACAAGTTGATGCAGTGTGTAGTGAGACTTGGGGGATGGACAGGCAGATGATAGTGCAAAATTGCAGTACTGGGATGAGTTGAAATGTAACATGGGGGCAACATCAAAAAGGATAATGAATACAGGACAAAAGGTGTATATTTGAATGAATACAGAATACTTAATGAGGTAAGTGTTCTTAATGAATCGATTTGTAGAACAGTTAAGAGATTGCCATTGTGGACATCATTGAGTTGTGGCTGAAAGAAGATCACAATTGGGAGCTGAACAACCAAGGGTACACATTGTATTGAGAGGACAGGTAGGTAGGCAGAGGGATTGGGGTGTCTTTATAGGTTAAAAAATGAAATCAAACCATATAAAGTGGTGATATAGGATTGGAAGAGGTAGAATTCTTGGGGGTAGAGTTAAGAAATTGCAAGGGTAAAAACACCCTGATGGGAGTTATATACAGGCCCTCGAACAGTAGCCAGGATGTGAGATATAAACCTCAATGGGAAATGGACAAGGCATGTTATTAGGGCAATGTTATGATAGTCATGGGGAAATTCAATATATAGGTAGATTGTGAAAATCAGGTTGGTGCCAGAACCCAAGAGAGCGAGTTTGTAGAATTCCTACAAGATGGCTTTTAAGAGCAGCTTGTGGTTGAGCCCACTGGGTGAAGGACAACTCTGGACTGAGTGTTGTGTAATGAACTAGACTTGATTAGGGAGCTTTAGTGTAAAGGAACCCTTCGGACACAGTAATCATAATATGATAGAATTCACCCTGTGGTGTGAGAGGGAGAAGATCAAGTCAGATGTATCTGTATTACAGTGGAGTAAAAGGAATTGCAGAGGTATGAGAGAAGAGTTGGCCAAAGTTGATTGAAAAGGAACACTAGCGGGGATGACAGCAGAACAGCAATGACTGGAGTTATTGGAGGCAATTCGAAAGGTACTGTCTAGATACATCCTAAAGAAGAAGAGGTATTCTGAAGGGACCATGCAGCAATGTGGTTGACAGGAGAAGTCAAAGACAGCATAAAAACAAAAGAGAGGGCATATAATATAGCAAAAATTAGTAGGAAGTTAAAAGATTGAGAAGTTTATAAAAACCAACCGAAGGCAGCTAAAAAAATAAAGGAGAATAAAAGACAAAATATGAAGGTAAGCTTGCCAATGATATTAAAGACGATATCAGAAGTTTTTTCAGATATATGAAGAGTAAAAGAGAGGTGACAGTGGATATCGGACCACAGGAAAATGATGCTGGAGAGGTAGTAATGGGGGACAAAGAATGGGAGAACATTGTAAGTATTTTGTATCAGTCTTCACTGTGCAAGACACTCCCAGCATGCCAGAAATTTGATAATGTCAGAGGACAGAAGTGAGTGTAGTTGCTATTACTAAGGAGAAGATGCTTGAAAAGCTGAAAGGTCTGAAGTCACCTGGACCAAATGGATGACACCCAGGATCCTAATAAGAGGCTAAGGAGATTGTGGAAGTATTAGTAATGATCTTCAAGAATCACTAGATTTCGAATGGTTCTGGAGGCGTGGAAAATTGAAAATGTCATTCTACTCTTTAAGAAGAGAGGGAGAAAAAAAGATAGACCTGTCAACCGGAATTCAGTGGTTGAGAAAATGTTGGAGTACATTATTAAGGACGAGGTTTTGGGTACTTGGAGGCATGTGATAAACTAAGCCAAACAGCTTGGGTTCCCTAAGGGGAAATTTTACCTGACAAATTTATTGGAATTCTTTAAGGAAATAACAGGTAGGATGGACAAAGGCGAGTCAAATGAGTGTTGTTTATTTGGATTTTCAGAAGCCTTCAACCAGATGCTGCACATGAAGCTGCTTAACAATGTAAGAACCCATGGTATTACAGGAAAAATTTCTAGTATGGACAAAAGATTGGCTGACTAGCAGGAGGCAAAGAGTCCGATTGAAGGGGGCTGATTCTGGTTGGCTGCTGGTGGTATTGGTGCTTCACGGGGTTCAGTATTGGTACTGCTTCTTTTCACATTATGCGTCAATAATTTGGATGACAGATTTGATGGCTTTGTGACCAAGTCTGTGGATGATACAAGATAGATGGAGGAGCACATAGTGTTCAGGAAGCAGGGAGTCTGCAGAAGGACTTGGTCGGATTGTGAGAATGGGCAAAGGAGTGGCCCATGGAACACTGTAGGGAAGTGTATGGTCATCCACTTTGGTAGAAGGAATAAACGTGTGGACTATTTTCTAAACAGGGAGAAAATTCGAAAATCAGAGGTACAAAGGGACTTGGTAGTCCTTATGCAGGATTTCCTAAAGGTTAACTTATAGGTTGAGTCAATCTTAAGGAAGGCAAATAAAATGTTAGCATTCGTTTTGAGACAACTAGAATGTAAGAGCAATGATGTGATGCTGAGGCTTTATAAAACATTGATCGGACTGTACTTGGAGTATTGTGATCAGTTTTGATCTCCTTATCTAAGAAAACATGCTGGCATTGATGAGGGTCCAGAAAAGGTTCATGACAATGATTCTCTGAATGAAAGGGTTAACATATGAGGAACATTTGATGATTCTGGGGCTGTACTCACTGGAGTTTGGAAGAATTGGGGGTGGGGTGGAATCTCATTGAAACCAATTGAATATTGAAAGGTCTAGGTAGAGTGGATGTGGAGAGGATGTTTCCTGCAGTGGGTGAGTGAGTCTAGGACCAGAGGACACAGCTTCAGAAAAGAGGATGTCGATTAGAACATAGATAATAGACAATAGACAATAGGTGCAGGAGTAGGCCATTCAGCCCTTCAAGCCAGCACCACCATTCACTGTGATCATGGCTGATTATCCACAATCAGTACCCCGTTCCTGCCTTCTCCCCATATCCCTTGACTCCGCTATCATTAACAGCTTTATCTAACTCTCTCTTGAAAGCATCCAGGGAATTGGCCTCCACTGCCTTCTGAGTTTTTCCTAAACTCCGTTCTAAATGGCCTACCCCTTATTCTCAAACTGTGGCCTCTGGTTCTGGACTCACCCAGCATTGGGAACATGTTTCCTGCCTCCAGCGTGTCCAATCCCTTAATAATCTTATATGTTTCAATCAGATCCCCTCTCATCCTTCTAAATTCCAGTGTATACAAGCCCAGTTGTTCTAATCTTTCAACATATGACGGTCCTGCCATCTCGGGAATTAACCTTGTGAACCAACTCTGCACTCCCTCAATAGCAAGAATGTCCTTCCTGAAATTTGGAGACCAAAACTGTACACAATACTCCACGTATGGTCTCATCAGGGCCCTGTACAACTGCAGAAGGACCTCTTTGCTCCTATACTCAACTCCCCTTGTTATGAAGGCCAACATGCAGTTAGCTTTCTTCACTGCCTGCTGTACCTGCATGCTTACTTTCGGTAACTAATGAACAAGGACACCTAGATCTCGTTGTACTTCCCCTTTTCCTAACTTGACGCCATTCAGATAGTAATCAACCTTCCTGTTCTTGCCACCAAAATGGATAACCTCACATTTATCCACATTAAACTGCATCTGCAATGCATCTGCCCACTCACCCAAAATGTCTAAGTCATCCTGCATTATAATAACATCCTCCGCACATTTCACACTGCCACCCAGCTTTGTGTCATCTGCAAATTTGCTAATGTTACTTTTAATCCCTTCATCTAAATCATTAATGTATATTGTAAATAGCTGCGGTCCCAGCACCGAGATTTGCAGTACCCCACTAGTCACTGTCTGCCATTCTGAAAGGGACCCGTTAGTCCCTACTCTTTGTTTCCTGTCTGCCAACCAATGTTCTATCCATGCCAGTACCCTACCCCGAATACCATGTGCTCCAATTTTGCCCACTAATCTCCTATGTGGGACCTTATCAAAGGCTTTCTGAAAGTCCAGGTACACTACATCCACTGGCTCTCCCTTGTCCATTTTCATAGTTACATCCTCGAAAAATTCCAGAAGATTAGTCAAGCATGATTTCCCCTTCGTAAATCCATGCTGACTCAAACCGATCCTATTACTGCTATCCAAATGTGCCGCTATTTCATCTTTTATAATTGACTCCAGCATCTTCCCCACCACTGATGTCAGGCTAACTGGTCTATAATTCCCTGTTTTCTCTCTCCCTCCTTTCTTAAAAAGCGGGATAACATTAGCTACCTTCCAGTCCTCAGGAACTGATCCTGAATCTATAGAACATTGGAAAATGATACCAATGCATCCACGATTTCTAGAGCCACCTCCTTAAGTACCCTGGGGTGCAAACCATCAGGCCCTGGGGATTTATCTGCCTTCAGTCCCATCAGCATTTTCTGTCCAAGAGCATTTTCTGTCTAATGTGAATCTCCTTCAGTTCCTCTGTTACCCTAGGTCCTCTGGCCACTATTACATCTGGGAGATTGTTTGTGTCTTCCCTGGTGAAGACAGATCCAAAGTACTTGTTCAACTCGTCTGCCATTTCCTTGTTCCCCATAATAAGTTCACCCATTTCTGTCTTCAAGGACCCAACTTTGGTCTTAACTAAATTTTTCCTCTTCACATACCTAAAGAAACTTTTGCTATCTTCCTTTATATTCTTGGCTAGCTTACCTTCATATCTCATCTTTTTTCTCCATATTGCCTTTTTAGTTATCCTCTGTTACTCTTTAAAAGTTTCCCAGTCCTCTGGCTTCCTGCTCATCTTTGCTATGTTATACTTCTCTTTTATTTTTATACTGTCCTTGACTTCCCTTGTCAGCCACGGTCGCCCCTTACTCCCCTGAGAATCTTTCTTCCTCTTTGGAATGAACTGATCCTGCACCTTCTGTATTATTCCCAGAAATACCCGCCATTGTTGTTCCACTGTCATCACTGCTAGGGTATCTTTCCAGTCAACTTTGGCCAGCTCCTCCCTCATGGCTCCATAGTCCCCTTTGTTCAACTGTAATACTGACACTTCCGATTTTCCCTTCTCCCTCTCAAATTGTAGTTTAAAACTTATCATATTATGATCACTACCTCCTAATGGCTCCTTTACCTCAAGTTCCCTTATCAAATCCGGTTCATTACACAACACTAAATCCAGAATTGCCTTCTCCCTGGTAGGCTCCAGTACAAGCTGCTCTAAGAATCCATCTCGGAGGCACTCTACAAACTCCCTTTCTTGGGATTCAGTATCAACCTGATTTTCCCAGTCTACCTGTATGTTGAAATCCCTCATTAGAACCGCAGCATTACCTTTACGACATGCCAATTTTAACTCTTGATTCAACTTGCACCCTATATCCAGGCTACTGTTTGGGGGCCTGTAGATAACTCCCATTAGGGTCTTTTTGCCCTTACAATTTCTCAGTTCTATCCATACTGACTCTACATCTCCTGATTCTATGTCACCCCTCGCAAGGGACTGAATGTCACTCCTCACCAACAGATTCGCTCCACCCCCTCTGCCCACCTGTCTGTCTTTTTGATAGGATGTATATCCTTGAATATTCATTTCCCAGCCCTGGTCCTCTTGCAGCCAAGTCTCTGTTATTCCTACAACATCATACTTGCCATTTTCCAGCTGAGCCTCAAGCTCATCCACTTTATTTCTTATACTTCGTGCATTCATACTTTTAATTCATTACTCCCCTCACGTTTCACATTGATTCCTATTGCACTTGGCCATAGTCTCTGATCCCTTCCTGAGCTTTCTGCTTCATTAATTCTGTTGTCTCTCTTAACTTTCCTTATTCTCTCTTTCCCTTTAACTCCATCCTTATATTTCCTCTCCTCCCCCCCACTACTTAGTTTAAACACACCCGTGTAGCAGTGGCAAACCTGCCTGCCAGAATGCTGGTCCCCCGACTGTTAAGGTGCAACCCGTCCCTTTTGTACAATTCATCCTTACCCCAAAACAGATCCCAGTGGTCTAAGAATCTAAATCCCTGCTCCCCGCACCAGCTCCTCAGCCACACATTCAGATCCCCTATCTCCCTCATCTTGCCCTCACCAGCACGAGGAACTGGAAGCAAACTGGAGATAACCACCCCGGAGGTCCTGCTTTTCAGCCCTCTTCCGAGTTCTCTGAAGTCACACTGCAGAATTTCTTTCCTCTTCTTCCCAACGTCATTCGTGCCGATATGCACTACCACTTCTGGCTGTTCACCTTCACCCTTGAGGATGCCCTGCAATCGGTCTGTGACGTCCTTGATCCTGGCATCAGGGAGGCAACATGCCATCCTTAAATCCTGCCTGTTGCTGCAGAAACCCCTTCTGTACCCCTCACTATGGAGTCCCGTACTACCACGGCTCTGCCTGACGTCTGTCTTCTCGGCTTTGCTTCAGTGCCAATTTTTGACTCACAGACCTGTCCGCCTCTCAGATTGGCAATGTCTTCTGTCCTGACAGCTTCCAAGGGGGTGAACTTGTTTTCAAGAGGTACATCCCCCGGGGTCTCCTGTGTTCCAAGCATCCATCACTTCCTCATTGTCGCCCCCCCTTCTCTCTTCCGGTATCTTCGGTGTGACAATCTCGCTGTAGGTCCTGTCCAGAAAACTCTCGTTTCCTTGGATGAACCTAAGGTCATCCAGTCGTTTCTCCAGTGCCCCAACACGGTCCTTCAGGAGCTGAACCTGGACACACTTTTCACAGTTGTAGTAGCCAGATTTAAATTTAAGAATTTCTTTAGCCAGAGCGTGTAATTCGTTACCACAGATGGCTGTGGAGGCCAAATCGTTGAATATATCTGAAGTGGAGTTTGATAGGTTCTTTTTGAGTCAGGGCATCAAAGGTTACGGGTGGAAGGCAGGAGAATGGAGTTGAGAAGGATAATAGGTCAGCAATGATGGAATGGCGCTGCTGACACGATGGGCCAAGAGGCTTAATTCTGCTCCTGTGTCTTATGGAGCCCTCCAGTATCCTTGGTGACGGTGCCAGCAAGAAGTGTATCCAACTGCAGATTCTTTCAGACTGTTTTAAGGAGATGGAGCTGGATGAACTCTGATTCATTTGTGAGGAATTAGCTATCCTCCAATCCTCCAGCACCTCACCCATAGCTAAAGACATTTTAAATATCTCTGCTAGGGCCCTTTCAAGTTCTGCACGTCTCCACAGGATCTGAGGGAATACCCTGTCAAGCCCTTGGGCTTTATCCACCTTAATTTGCCTCAAGACAGAATGACACACTGACAGCAATGTGGCGATGCTGGTTAAAAATAAGAAGAGCATGGTTACACCATAAACAGTAGGGAAGTCAGAAGAAGTATGGATTTGAGTTGAAGTTGTATTAGGAATGATTGTGCCATATTCAGGCATGGCTTCTTTGTCATGGTCACTTCAGTAGCCAATCCATTGATCACTTGTATTTTATCCTCAATGAGGTAGTTATTGGTGATGCAGCTGAGTCTCTTCATCTTTGCTTAACTGAGACTCGCTGGAGCTTTCATCTTCATCTGTGGCAAAAAGGGACATCATTGTGGGCTAAGAAATGCATTCACAAATTGTAAATTGGTTTATTAGTATCACATATAATGCGGTACAGTTAAAAACCTTTATTTTACATACCATCCATACAGATCACTTCATTACATCAGCGCATTGAGGTAGTGCAGGGGAAACAATAATGGGATGCAGAATGAAGTGTTGCAGTTGTGATGTATATTCATTCCTTGTTTTTTTTTGCAAAGCTTGCTTTCCAAACACAGCTGCCACTTGTAAGAACAAAAATAGTTACAAGCAAACTTCTAAGTTTCTGGTCATAAATGGAAGGCTTTCTTCAATTCTTAGAATGTAGCAGCTTGAAGTTAAAATGGTCTATAGAACAACTTTGCAAACAAGCTCTGTAGATCAGAGAGACTGTGTAAAAGCATGTGATACTCTATATCTGCTTTATTGTTGAAATGATGTAGTATAAGATAATGGGTTGTTTCGAACAGACAAGCTGACTCAATTTGCTTATTTTGAGATGGCTTGCAGAACAGATGAAAAATATAATTTAGCATATCAATAATTGATGTGTTTATAGTTTGGAAGGTATACTATACATATTGAGGAGTTCGCCTTACAGCATTAATTAAGAAATATGTCTTGAAGAAATGCTTTTAAACTGTTTGTGTTAAAAGGATATTTGAGAGGAAATATCATATGAGTGTGAAGTCACCCAAGTGGGAGAGAAACTGAATAAATGTAGAGAGCAGTTCAGGTTTATTAGGAATGGGGTAAGGAACATCAATGAGAAACATGGAAGAACCTGAAATCCATTCTCGTAAACTAGAATCCGTTCCTCTAGCTTTGGTTTCTGCGACAGATGACTTGTTCATCTGCGCCTCTTTGGCTTGTCTTTTTAGTTTATAGAAACTGTATCTGTGTTTTAGAAATCCTTTGTGTTTGAGATATCCTTTGTGTTTTAGAAATGCTTTATGAGTAAGAAATGCTTTGTGCTTTGTTCTTTATGCTTAATGGTTTGTGTTTTAGAAATAGTTTGTAACTTGGAAATATTTTATAATGCTTGAAGATTCAAGATAATAATTCAATGATTCAAAATAAGATAGAAATCATCTGTGAAAAGTTTAAAATCAAAACCCTCTCCAAGTTTTAAGTGTGTTTTAAGGGTGTTGTGTGGATTTAAACATGCATCACCATAAATAAATGAAATGTGCTTTAAACTACTTTGTTAGTTGGAAGTCTCCTCTCCTTGATAGAGGAGCCCCACAGGGGACCCTATTGGCTCCCTTCCTGTTTACCCTGTATACCTCGGACTTTGGATACAGCACTGAGTCATGTCATTTGCTGAAATTCTCTGATGACTCAGCAATAAGTGGATATATAAAGGGAAGACAGGAGGATGCATACAGGGCCCTGGTGGAGGACGTTGTCAAATGGTACAAGCTGAATCATCTGCAGCTCAGCATTAGTAAGCCAAAGGAGATGGTGATGGACTTTAGGAAGACCAAGTCTGCATTACTCCCTGCTACTATTGATGGTGAGGACGTGGATATGGTGCAGACCTACAAGTACCTGGGGGCGAACCTGGATGACAGACTTGAGCGGAGCACCAACATAGAGGCTCTGTACAAGAAGGGCCAGAGTTGCCTCTACTTCCTGAAGAGACTGAGGTCCTTTGGAGTATGCAGGACTCTCCTTCACATCTGTTGCCACCAGTACAATCTTCTATGTGATGGTGTGCTGGCGAAATGGCTTCAGTACGGGTGATGCCAACAGGCTCAATGAACTGATTAGAAATGCTGAATTTTGGCAGCTAAACTTGCAGTGGAGATTAAACAGGGAAGTAGACTAATCTTTGAAGTTTGGGTAGTTGCATTATAACTTCCCTTTAGTGAGAGTACTCGTGGCTCTTTATATCTATTTTATTGCTCCAGGGGATCATTCGACAGTCGTATAACAGTGGAATAGAAGAGCCCTCAAGCCTAGCGGGTATGTGTTTTCAAATTTTCTTTTATCTTCTGCCCGATTGGAGGGAGGAGAAGTGAGATTTGTGTGGAATGTCTGTAATGAGTGAACAGCTGTATTAGGATTGCTGGGTTTTGACTCCTGGCATTGACTGTGTTTTGCATTGATGCCCGAGACACATCAGACTGGCCGATGGCTGCTCTGGAAATATTACCTCTCCTTTGCCTGTACTTTTGGCTCTCAATAGAATCCGTTCTCTTCTATGTTAAACCTAGAGCATTGTAACAAGTCACATTCACCTCCATAGTTACTTCCACCACCTTAAATGAAGTAGACTGGCTCTAAGCAGCACAGACTAACTTAAATAGGTGACTATCACTGGCAACATAGGGAACTTCTAAAGTGAGCAGCAATTTTATATTTGCAGTTGTCTATGGCTAGGCAGTATTACCATAATAATTGACTGGCAACAAGAATTTGGTGACCTGCTTACAATTGGCATGTTTAATTGCACATCGTGGTCCTCACACCAATTTTCAGAAATTATCCAGTTTAGTTTCCCTTTATACTTGATGATTAATGTGCCAACAAGTAAGTAGAGAGCTGTTATATTTCATCATTAGACTAGCCAATAAATAGGACCATGACATAAACATTAAAGTGAGGGATTGTAGTGTTGGGAAATGGAGCGCAGTTACTGTACACTGTGTTCTCGCTAACAGTGTCTAGCCACTTCAGTCAGGTACATGTTGAATCAAATATAAATCACATCTTCTTGACATTTCCCTGACAATATGTTGCAAGGTCACTCTTCAAGGGTTTCTTTATAACACCAGGATGGTGTTTAATTTCCTACCCTCTTTGCTGTCGCAATCTTTCTGCAGAACCAGAATGCTTCAGGTTTGGGGACCATGCTAAAGATTTGACCACAAAAATTTATGCCACTCAAGAATGGTACTGAGGAAAATGCTGCATTATTGGAGGTGCTATTTTTTATCACAGTTCTCTCTTGTCTCTCAGATGGATGTAAAACCATGATGAACAGTGTTACTGTGGTGAAGTCCCAGTACATCAACTGAAACACCTCTCGGGTTCTCACATGAACAGATTATAGATTAGGAGAGAAGTAGAGTAGAGAACCAGGCCCTCTTTGTACTTACCTGTATTAGTCCCAAATACCTGCAATTTGCCCTATGGTTTGCTATGTCTTGGCAATTCATAATTATTGTGAATGTATTTGCTTCCACCACATCCTCAAGTAGTGCGTCCCAGATTCCATCCATTATCTGTGTGAAAGAACTCTCTCAGTTCTTCTCTAAAACTTCTCTCTCTGGTTTAATATCTACGCCCTCTTGTTTAGACACTCATACAAAGAGCCTATCCAAACTCTCCTCATAACTGAACTATTCCAATCCAGGCAAGACCCTGGTGATTCTCTGCTGCACCCTCTGGAGTGCAGTCACATTCTTCCCATAGTAAATGACTAGAATGGCACACAATATTTAGAATCAGAATCAGGGTTAGTATCACTGACATGTTGTAAAATTTGTTGCTTTGTGGTCAGCAGTAAAGTACAAGATATAACAATCACCAAAGTTACAATAAATAAATAAATATTGCAAAGGAGGGATAAGGGGCTATATTTTATGTATCTTATGGTAACAGAGGAGCAAAGATATACCTAAAATGTTGAACGTGTATCTCCCTGAACCTAACCAATATAGCATAAGATTGTCCCTGCTTTTATATTCTGTGCAATGCTGATAGACAAGCATCCCATATGTCTTCTTTATTGCCCTATCCACCTATGGTGCTACCTTCAGCAATCTGAACACCAAATCTTGAACTTCTTAGCAGAATATCACAGATGTCTCTGTGACTGTCTTCTTTGGCTTGATGTGCCATTTAGTTTAGTGCTGGAGAATCAGCCTCCTGCAGTTCCTGCAAATTACCTCAGGAAATATGCCTTTTCTTGAAGAGATAAGTCTATTTACTTTTGTGAATATACCTGTAAGAACTGGTATCTATCACTTAGGACTGGTCTGATGCCATTCAGATATTGCACCCTGTTGAGAATTACTGCTTTTAGATAAAGATATTTAAAGATATAACCTTAGAGCTCTTCCCTGATTATTTGAAACAGCACAAAAATAAATCCTATAGACTCTATGCTTGGATTCAGTACCTCCATTCATTCTGAGTGAGTGAAGTCTCTGAATACGTGTCTTATACCAGCTCTTAAGAGAAACAAGTTCAAGATTTTTATTTGTTCAGAGCTGGCAACCTAATCTGTGTCCTCTGAGAGGAGGACCCCCACAAAAGCTACGATGAATCTAAGGGAAAGATACCCTCAGGGGTGCCCGAGGGTGGGGGAGGAAGAGCACCCCAGTCGGTCAGACATAACAGCATCAGACCCAGGCAATGAACAAACGACGATGAGGAAGCAGTGAGCATGTGGCAAAATCTGCAAGAACGATCGCGGCTTGAAGATCCACCAAGCGAGGATGAAGTGTTTGGCGGGAGCAGGAGCAGCACAATGCACAGGTGTCCAACCTGGTGAAACGAAGGAGGGGCCAGGCCCGGAGTCACCCCACAGTGCCCTGAACCTTCAAGTGTTACAAACTAATCCCTCTAACATGAAGTCTGACAGGAGGTGGATCAAATGGCCTGCAGCTAACGTGACTTCACTGTGGAAGCAGTTTGATGAAGATGTTAACCAAATTCTGGAGGCAACGGCGAAGGGAGGGGTTGATAGGAAGCTGCAAGCCATGACAACAATTATTGTCAGTATCGCAGCTGAACGGTTCGGAGAAGAGAAGGAAGGTTCCAAAACATCTTACTCGAAGATCCAAAGAGCATTGAGGATCCACAACATCAGGCAGGAGATGAAAGCGCTGAAGTCCCAATACAAGGAGGCAGGAGAAGAGGAGCGCATTGGCTTGGCCCAGCTGATGTACATACTATGAAAGAAGATCAGGGTCCTCCGCCGGGCAGAGTGGCATTGGAGGCGGCATCGTGAAAGGGCCCGAAAACGTGCTGCCTTTATAGCCAACCCCTTCAAGTTCACCAAGGAGTTGCTGGGGGAGAAGCGCAGTGGGAAACTGGCCTGTTCGCAGGAAGACATAGACCAACATCTGAAGAAGATATATAATGATCCTGAAAGAGAGCAGGAGTTGGGAGAGTGCGATATCCTAATAGACCCACCTAACCCGGATGTGCAGTTTGACATGTCAGAGCTGCAACTGAAGGAAGTCAGAGAGGTCGACCGCAAAGCAAGGGCTAGCTTGGCTTCAGGACCAAGCAACACCTTGTACAAAGTGTACAAGAACTGCCCCAAACTCCTGCTGCGTCTGTGGAAGATCCTGAGAATCTTCTGGAGAAGGGGGAAGATCCCAGAACAGTGGAGAGTGGCTGAAGGGGTGTGGATCCCGAAGGAGGAAAATGCCACCCAGATAGATCAGTTTCACATCATCTCCCTGCTGTGTGTCGAGGCCAAGATCTTCTTCAGTGCCGTTTCTAACCAGCTGTGCACCTACCTAGCAAAGAACACCTACATCAGTCCAGAAGGGTGGCATTTCAGGGATGCCAGGCTGTCTGGAGCATACTGGTGTGGTGACACAGCTCATCAGGGAAGCCAGAGAGAACCAGGGCAACCTGTCAGTGTTGTGGCTCGACCTGGCAAATGCATGTGGCTCCATTCCACACAAGCTGGGGCAGCTCACACTGACCAAACATCACATCCCCAGCAGAATCAGAGACATTATCGCTGATTATTACGGCAACTTCAGGATGAGGGTCTCTTTAGGAGCAATTACATCAACCTGGTTCAAGGTGGAGATCGGCATCATCACAGGGTGCACTATCTCAGTGACACTGTTCTCCCTAGCCATGAACATGCTCACTAAGTCTGCTGAACCAGAGTGCAGAGCGCCCAGAATGAATTCCGCTCAACGGCAACCACCTATCAGGGCGTTCATGGATGACCTCACAGTCACCACAGAATCAGTCCAAGGTTGCCAGTGGATTCTGCAAGGGCTCGAAAAGCTGGTGGAGTAGGCCTGGATGAGTTTCAAACCTGCCAAATCAAGATCGATAGTGCTGAGGAAAGGGAAGGTGGAGAACAAGTTCCGGTTCAGCATCGCAGTCACAGCCATCCCAACCATTACAGAAAAGCCAGTCAAGAGCTTAGCCAAAGTTTTTGACAGCTCTTTAAGGGACATGACATCCATTCAGGTGACCTGTACCGAATTGGATGGCTGGCTGAAATTTGTGGACAAATTTGGCCTACCTGGAAAGTTTAAAGCCTGGGTGTATCAGCATGGCATTCTTCCCAGAATCCTGTGGCCCCTCCTCGTCTATGCATTTCCGATCTCGACAGTCGAAACCTTAGAGAGGAGGGTTAGCAACCACCTCAGGAGATGGCTGGGGCTGCCAAAGAGCCTGAGCAGCATCGCACTCTATGGACACCACAACAAACTGCAACTGCCCTTCAAATCCTTGGAGGAAGAATTCAAGGTAGCAAGAGCCAGAGAAGTGCTACAGTATAGGGACTCAAGTGACCCGAAGGTGGCTAGAGCAGGGATCCAAGTAAGTACTGGCAGGAAGTGGAGGGCAGAGGAAGCTGTTCAGGACGCAGGGGCGAGGCTGCGTCACAGGAGGCTGGTGGGAGTGGTCACACGAGGCCGAGCTGGGCTAGGATCCTTTCTAACTCCCCAAATGGACACCAGAGGGAAGGAAAGGCGTCGTCTAGTTCAGGAGGAGTTGAGAGCAGTAGTGGAGGAGATGAGAGCCCGCAAGGTGGTAGGAATGAAGCAACAGGGAGCTTGGACAAGATGGGAGAATGCGGTTGAGAGGAAAGTGACCTGGGCTGATCTTTGGAAAGCCGAACCACACCGCATCCAATTTCTCATCCAGGCAGTGTATGATGTGCTTCCAAGCCCATCAAACCTGCACACATGGGGCAAGGCAGAGTCACCTGCGTGCCCACTGTGCTCCAAGCGAGGAACCCTGGAGCACATCCTCAGCGGCTGCGCAAGGGCACTTGGTGAGGGACGGTACAGATGGAGGCATAATCAGGTCCTGAAGACCATCGCTGAAGCCGTCAGTGCAGGAGTTCAGTGGGCGAAGCAGTCCCGACCCTCCAAGCAGACCATTGCCTTTGTCAGAGCTGGGGAGCAGCCAATACCTGCCAAAAGAACATCTGCAAACATCCTGACCTCTGCAAGGGACTGGCAGCTGTTAGCAGACCTCGAACGGCAGCTGAATTTCCCCAACCGTATCGCAGCCATCACCCTGCGACCAGACATTGTCCTAGTGTCTGAGTCTACTAAGCAAGTGGTGCTGCTGGAGCTGACAGTCCCATGGGAAGATAGCTTGGAAGAGACTTTTGAAAGGAAGCTCTCCAAGAACGCAGGACTGGTCAGCAACTGTCAGCAGGCTGGGTGGAGAGTGAGGTGTCTCCCAGTGGAGGTTGGTTGTAGGGGCTTCGCAGCCCATTCCTTAGCTAGAGCCTTCAGCAATTTGGGCATCGAGGGAGAGAGGAAGAGGAGAGCCATCCGCAGTACCACCGATGCGGCAGAGAGGGCCTCAAGATGGCTGTGGCTCAAAAGAGTGGAGCCACGGAGTCATAAGTAGCTAGCCATCTGGACACAAGTTGGGGTCTGATCAGCCCCGGGTGGGTCACCTGGAGGAGGGTGGATGATGTTGAAAGACCCAAAACACCCGATGATTCCAGGAACATCACTGAAGATATGTCCAGAAGCATCAGTAGATGTATGTACACAAAGCGTGTGGAAATTGCTGGTAATGTAAGTACAGTCAATTCCGGTTGACTGGGCATCCATTAATTGGCCAGCTGCTTATTTAGGACAGCTTTTAATGAACAAAATCTAATCAAAAAAATAGCTAGGATTCCCTTCATTTTTTGGGACGCTGTTGTTTAACTGGGACAGGAAGCTGTTGCCAAACAGTTTCTAACTAGCGCCAGTTGCATATGCTTGTGTGGCTGTTAGACACTACACCGTGTTTAGAGTGAAGTTTTTCAGTTGTATATGCTTGTGTTCAAAATGCAGTGATTTTTCTCACTGACAGTTGGTGAGAAATAAGCTGTAAGACGACTCAAAACTGTTTTGCTCACTGCAGTTTCAACCATTCAGACATAGAAATGCCAGAAGTATGAAAATGAAACGATTTCACTACTTCAACAACTTAGGAACTTTGGAGAATTTGAAGGTGTCAGCGGTCATCTTAAATGTTACCTTTAGTCCTCACTGCACACTCAGCTCTCACCTGTGGAGCCAAGTAAATATTTGCATGCAGGGGTGGCTACACCCTAGTACACTGTTTTGACAGGCAGGCTAAACCAGGTGAAGGTAGCTGACAGGTCTGATACACTGGTGAGATAGGGACATACCTGTCCAAGCATGCGAAGTCATCTCCAGCGTTCTGGACCGATGAGATCGACGGTGAAATCCAATGGCTAAGAAAGTGGTTCTGCAATGCTGCATGGAGAACGAAGGGCATGAAGAGCCATGGTCATACACTGCAACCAGGTGAGACTGCGATTGTGATGTTTACTCATACAACCGGACCCGACTTCTGAGGTTGAGAGAGTGGGACTGCCCCAGTGCAATGGCTTTTCCACTTTAAAAACTCTCCTGTACAGGTTTCCTGTCATCATTGGAAACCCTGGACAGCCACCAATAGTATTGGTCGTGTTCTAATTTGTTCTGTATTTTTTTTATTAAGTGCAGTCGTGAACAATAGCCAGATCAGAAATGCTGATCAAGTCAAATAGTTCCCAAAGAGAACTCTGATAGGCCAATCAGGTGGTTCACTGCTGCTCAGCGATAGAACACAAAAAAAATCATATGTACAATTAAGAAACATTAAAAAATAGTAGAAATACTGGAGTCACGATGATCATGATAAAGTCTGCTGGAGAGAGACATTTATACACATGCTGTCCTCCGTAATTCAAAGAGATTGAAGGATAAGGTTGCAGGGTGACAAAACGTGGCAGGAGCACTTGGAACTAAAAACTAGTCCCTACCGGGAGAAAACAGCACCTGTTCTTTCTGCACTGTTCTCCAGCAGTTTAAGGACTAAGTCCAGCCGGAACATAACTCACAAGTGCTCTTGAAAGTCAGTTATTAACCCTACCCACCAACAACCAAGCATTGCCATCCTGGCCCCCTTCATGATAGCTTATGAAGCTCATTTACATACATAATTTGTTACTCAGTTAGATGGAGGTTTGTCTTTTTAATACCTTTTTAAATATTTTCATGAAGCTTCAGCTAACTGGGACAACCACTTAATTGGGCCAAAACATACTGGTCCTGATGTGCCCAAATTAACCAGAATCCACTGTCTTTATTGGTAAATCCTCAACCCTAAATTCAGCAGGCTGTGAAGAATCAACTGTGTTGATGACTCTGGAGCCACATACAACGGTTGACCATGGGAGATCTTCTCAAGAGAAGATAGATGCTTTCAGACTGATTTTCACCACATTCTAGCAGATTTCTGGTGAACATCATTTAGACTAACCATTTTTTTTTTAGTTCCAGTTTTACTTAATTTTTTGAATCAAATTTTTCAGTTGCCGTGTTGAGTTTTGAACACATAGCTGAACATGAAATTTTAGAAGAATCACATTTCTTTTTAAATTACAGAAGATACACTCCAAAAGCCTTTTTTTAAAATGTATTTAAATATATTCATCATTCTAAAGTATTTTTATGTGTTTTATGCATTGTACTGTAAAAATGTATTTAAAACTTCATTCTTTTGAGTCATTTTTGCTGTATTTAATAGTATGATACTTTTTAAATAAGCTTTGAATGTTATTCAATGTCTGTAGCTGTCAGAGCTATCCATGGGCATTATTTGGACAGATAATAAACCGGAAGAATGACCCTTTCAGCAACAGACCTCCTTTACCATTGGACCTTGTCAATAAGCGGTTGGCTGCAGGTTAGCACAGGTAGAAGAGAGGAGATTCTAGACAGCTTGACATTTACCAAGACAGGGCGGAGAGAAATGTGCTGTAGGGTGTAGGTGGGGCACTGCAGTACAAGTACATCTCATGGCAGTACTTTTAAGAACAGTGGGAACGTAATCAATGTCAACTGCAATAAACTCCAATTATTTTGCACCTTCAGGACTTCTGGTGCTGTAGGACAAGATTTTCCAGGCAAGTGGCTGTTAATCCTATTAATATCCAAACTCATTTTTACTTTAGTTTGTTTTACTTGTTACTAATTGGTTTAATAAACTCTCCAGTAAACTTGCAGAGCTTAAAGGGAGCAGTAAATATACAAGTATTCCAGACCCTGACGTGAGTCAAAAATCCTGCCATATTCTTTGGCCCTGTGTCCCAACCTCAACCCCAGCTCTGGCTACACACCTTGCCTACACTCTGAAACTGTGCCCCTGTCCACACACTTCACTTTTTCCCTTAACCCCAGTGCACTTTCCACACTAATGCTATCAGTATCTCTAAACAAATAGATGCTGAATTATCAAAGTTTTACTGTTGTCATAGGCATACACACACAGGGTATAAATTCAATTAAAAAAATCACTTTTTACAGCTACAACACAATATATTATAAGATGAGGACAATCATAAGGTAACATAAATTTAAATCAACATAAATTATATAGAACTTGCATGTATGCAAAATAAACAGCAAGTAAGTATAACACTAGGGCAAGACTAAGGGAGAGGAAAAAGTATATGGCCGTACATAGAATTAAGATTTTCAGGTCGGTTCAAGAACTGAACCCATGCAGTGGCATGGTAGTATAGTAGTTAATACAATGTAATGCTTTACAGTACTAGTGATCCGGGTTCAATTCCTGCTGCTGTCTGTAAGGAGTTCGTACAGTCTCCCCATGACCGCATGGGTTTCCTCTGAGTGCTCTGGTTTCCTCCTACATTCCAAAGATGTACCAGTAGGTTAGTCGGTCATTGTAAATTGTCCCATAATTAGGCTAGGGTTAAAACAGGTTTGCTGCATAGCTTGATGGACGGGAAGGGCCTATTCTGCACTGTATTTCAATTTAATAAAACCTGGTGGGAGTGGGGAAGAAGCTTTTCTTGAACCTTGAGATGTGGGTCCTCAGATTTCTGTACCTCCTGCCTGATGGCAGCATCGAGAAAAGGGCATATTGTAGACTGAATGGTGTAGGATCCCTGATGATGGGTGCCTCCTTCCTGAGACATTGCATTTCGCAGATGTCCTCGATAGCAAAGAGAACTGTACCCATGATGGATGGGTTGAGTTCACCACACCCTGTAGTCTCTTGCGTTGCTGTGCATTGAAGGTTCCATGTCAGGCCATGATGCTGCCAATCAGAATGTTTTCCACTGTACGTCTGTAGACATTTGTCAATCTTTGATGACATGCTGAATGTGAAGTTATGAACTGTTTTATTTTGAGGTGGTCCATTTTGACTCTCATTTTTCATCCTCTGTGTAGAGAATGATCTTGGGGATTAAGACTGAACTACTTCCTCCTTGGCTGCTAGCTCTTCTTTATGCACCAGCAGTGCAATAGAGTTGCTTTACACTAATTGCAATGGGAACGCCAAGTCCCAGCCAACATTTATCCCTGAATGACACTCACTGCACATTGTAGCATTGGCTGAGGAACATTGCTGTATCTGGACCAGCTGCTAGCTTTTCTTTCACACAACATTTGTAAATTAGTTGTGACATTTTTTTGGACATCCTGACAATGTGGATACATAGAGTTACTTGAAAGTAAAGCGTATCCTATTTCTGATTTGTGTGGCAGAAACCCGTACTATCTCTGTAATCTCTAAGAAGAAATGAACAAACTTTCTTCAAACAAAAAAGTCCACAACTTTTGAAAGCTCCTGTACTTCCAGGGTCCTGCTGGTATTGTTAGACTCCAATGCTCTTCTATTCACCTGCTGCCTTGTGAACCAATTAATCATTGCTGAGAAGGAAGGACTCAGTGGATCCCCAAAATTATTGGAGAGATTGAGGATTAATGAAGCACTTGGTGAAATATTAATCTGCAAGGGTTGACAGAATTATTACAAAGAAAGAACAGATGTTAAAACTTTCCAAACATCAGTTGGAGTATGTACATTTTTAACATAACTGGCCGTCAGCACCTTCACATCATAGTTACACTTTGGTAATTCAGAAGAAAGCTGTGAAACAACTTTTACACCTGTCTTTTAGGGGGTACTTTCCATATCAGGAGAGTCTAACAATGAGGCATTTATGCTAAACACAAACATGATTTGACCCTGACAGAAAAAAAGCCAGCTACTGGTTTGGCAGGCTGAGGTTATGTATGTAATATAATGCAGATTGGTTTTAACACAGCCCTTGGAAGACACACTGCAGATTTATCATGCATTGGAGAAATAAATTAGTTTTCTCTGCCCACAGCCTGGCAACAAGTTTTCCAGATCCAAGGAGGAGACTGTCAAGCAGTATTCCCATTATATTTCAGGTTTCATTTCTCAAGAATACTGATTCAATGAATTTATTTGATTTTTTTTCTGCATTATCTTCTGTACAAGGCCTCAAATAATGATGTATGCTGGATGCTATATGAAAAAAGAATACTGTTTGAGAGAACCTCTTCTGGCATGCTTCTTTGGTGGAGAACATCAATCAGCAAATTCTTTGATCAAATATTGCGCTCTGTATCACCTCTAGTGGATGGCTTTTTAATTAACACGGATGGGGTAACAGATTCTGAAGTCAATCTGGACCATTTAGCATGGAAAGCAAATCATCACATCATCCTTTAAGATTTCTAAATACTTAAAAATTGCTTGTACTTTCAGTTCCAGTCATCTTATCAGGATGTGCGCTGACAATATCAGAACCCAAACACAGAGCAAAGACCAACACCAATGTAGAGACGTCAATGAAGGTTTATTCATAGTAATTCCAAAAGAATATAGCTGGCTCAGCCAAGTGACACTGCGAGAATAACATCCTCAGAACTAAGACCCCATGATTAGCACTAATCAGATGTCTGCTTAAATAACACAAGTAACACTGAGTCATAGAAACATAGAAAATAGGTGCAGGAGTAGGCCATTCGGCCTTTCGAGCCTGCACCGCAATTTATTATGATCATGGCTGATCATCCAACTCAGAACCCTGCACCAGCCTTCCCTCTATACCCTCTGATCCCCATAGCCACAAGGGCCATATCTAACTCCCTCTTAAATATAGCCAATGAACTGGCCTCAACTGTTTCCTGTGGCAGAGAATTCCACAGATTCACCACTCTCTGTGTGAAGAAGTTTTTCCTAATCTCAGTCCTAAAAGGCCTCCCCCTTATCCTCAAACTGTGACCCCTCATTCTGGACTTCCCCAACATCGAGAACAATCTTCCTGCATCTAGTCTGTCCAATCCCTTTAGGATTTTATACGTTTCAATCAGATCCCCCCTCAATCTTCTAAATTCCAACGAGTACAAGCCTAGTTCATCCAGTCTTTCTTCATATGAAAGTCCTGCCATCCCAGGAATCAATCTGGTGAACCTTCTTTGTACTCCCTCTATGGCAAGGATGTCTCTCCTCAGATTAGGGGACCAAAACTGCACACAATACTCCAAGTGTGGACAACTTCAGTAGTACCTCCCTGCTCCTGTACTCGAATCCTCTCGCTATAAATGCCAGCATACCATTTGCATTTTTCACCGCCTGCTGTACCTGCATGCCCACTTTCAATGACTGGTGTATAATGACACCCAGGTCTCGTTGCACCTCCCCTTTTCCTAATCGGCCACCATTCAGATAATAATCTGTTTTCCTATTTTTGCCACCAAAGTGGATAACTTCACATTTATCCACATTAAGTTGCATCTGCCATGAATTTGCCCACTCACCCAACCTATCCAAGTCACTCTGCATCCTCTTAGCATCCTCCTCACAGCTAACACTGCCACCCAGCTTCGTGTCATCCACAAACTTGGAGATGCTGCATTTAATTCTCTCATCCAAGTCATTAATATATATTGTAAACAACTGGGGTCCCAGCACCGAGCCTTGCGGTACCCCACTAGTCACTGCCTGCCATTCTGAAAAGGTCCCCAAGCTTATCAAAATAAACTTAACAAGCTTAAACAGAAAGCACCAAGAGACCTCATTACAAAGAGTGAGTTCCTTGAGAAGAACACAAGGAACTCTGAAAGATTTATGACACTAGTTAAACAACAATTAACCAACGCCAGGAATTGGAGAGTTCAGAGATTTGGGGATTGATGTTGGGGCAGGGGCAGTGAAAGAATAGGATTGGTTGCGATACCTATTCAGTATAAGTGGGCCTTTTTGTTTGCAGATTTAACCATTTCCGCCCATTACCAACCACAACCAGGACCTTAGAGAAGAGTCTGGCCGAAAACCATGTTGTTCTTTGGATCCTTGCATATTGGTTCCATGCCATGGCCAATTAGTGGATCTAGTTTATAACCATTTAACTGTTTTGCTGTTTTTGGCAGTAAGTTGACATACACACTCATGAAATCACCCCTCAGCTTCATAAATTTTAGTGAGAATCTCTCCTTATAACTATAGTTGTCAACATCCTTGTGAACCTCTTCTGTACTCTCTTGGTTGCTACCAGTCCTCCCTGTTGTATCGTAACCAATATGGTAAGCAATAATCTGAAGTGTGGTCTAATCAGTATTTTGTACAGATGGAACATGACATCACAACTCTTGTACCCAATGTGTCAAGCAGTGAAGGCAAGCATACCAAATGCATTTCTTAATACCCGATCTCCTGCGTTGCAATTTTCAGGGAGTTATACATCTGCATCCCAATTTCTCACTATATAACAACTCTTTTAAGTCTCTACAATTTAACTTACTTGTCTGACCAGAAATTGACCTCCTGAAGTGCATTACATCACACTTGACTGGACTATGTTCATCTGTCACCTCGGCACCAACTTTCCATCTGATCTTTAAACAACCATCTTTGTTACCGACAGCTCCACAAATTTTTGTGTTGTCTGCAAACGCATCCTGTACATTCTCATCCAAGTCATTTATTACAAATGACAAAAGCTCCAGCACTGTTCCCCATTCTGCACCACTTTTCATTAGCAGATGCTCTTTGTCATCCATTCACCACATTCTGTTCATTCAAACACAAACAGCAGCATGGAATCCTGTTAAAGAAAAACATGGTTGCTGCTGCCGTAACATATACAAAATGTGATGGATGTGGCTATCCACCAGGCGGACATTGATGGAGAAAAATAGCTTTACATGTAAATAGGATTCCTGCAAAAGCTTGAAGTGCTTGCAGCCAGTGAGACTTTCTACTCTGAGGAAACCTAAAATCCTCAAGGAGCTACGCATTGGCTCCTCCTAATCATGGCAAATGAAATGTCATTATCTGTCTTTGAAAAAGGAACATTGGTAATCGGCCTTATGCAATTGAATGACAAATTGATATAAACACCACCAGTTCAAGATTGAATATTCAGTCGAAGCTTAAGTATTCAAGATCACAGGCATCTAGAGAATGTGGTCCTCATCTTCTCTGCTATTAGATTTCACAATGGTCCACGGACCCATGAACACGACCTCAATATTCCTCTTTTGCACTATTTATTTATTTTGTTTCTTATTGCAACTTAGAGTATTTTTCATATTGCTGCTGTCACAAAACAAATTTCACAGCATATGTCAGCTATAATGAACCTGATTCTGATTCCTACTGTGAGCTGCATCTGTGGTGGATACAGGTGGTCGTTTTCCGTGCAGTCAGTATTCTTCGCTTCGAGTTGGAAATGTGGCTCTTGCTGAGAATTCCCCTTCTCACAGTTTACCCAGCTCTGATCATTTTCTCAAATGTGCTGCATTTCACGAAGAATGCCCTCGGAAGCCTCCTTTTCTGCAGAAATCAGTTCAATCCAGCTTGCCTTCATAGTATAATCTCCTCATCAATTTTGTACTTGATTGTTTGACAGTATATGGTTATTACCTGGCTTCTTCTTTTGCACTGGATCCCTCTCCCTCTCCATTACATCCTCTTCCCTGCAAAACTTTTTTCCCCAAACTCACATCTGAGACCTCTCTGACTGCTGTATCACAGGTCTCATACCAAGGACACCAATTCTATCTCACCCCTGTGTCTCTGTGTGTAAAGGAGTGAATCATTCGACATAGAAATTCCAAACCACTCTCCTTTTGTAATGAATATCACTTGGCTATCTCATTGTAGTGGCTTTCACTTCAGCCATTTCTGTCCTTGTCTCAGTCCTCTCATCTCTAAACCTTTCTCTTTTTTTTTCTCACATAGCAGTTTAAAATAGAAATTGATTCCAACACTCATTGTCAATGACACTAAATCACTACACTGAAGAGATGTCCCTGAAAGAAAATGGATTGTAGTCTCTGTGTTAGAAAAGTTTGCGTTAAACTTTTCAGATTTCAGTTCACTTTCATCTTCACAAGTCCAGCACATAGCACTGTAGAAAAATTGTGTGTATGCTTCTTATAAACTCATATTATATATGTTTCAATAACAACAGAGGTAAATATACCATCACACTAGACATGCCCAGACATCATCCCTGATGAAGATGGCAGAGTTCGTCATTGAAACATTGGTTATAATCGATACCTGTACCCAGCTGGAAGCCCGGGAAGAGTTTATTTGTCATTTATGCACTAGATCCTTTTTCAGTATGCTTCTTGCCAGACTTCACTTGATACCCAAAATACAGAATTGAATTCTTTTCACAGTCTTTAGTTGAACTTATTTAAACACGGCTTAAAGTGGACATCCAGCTGTTTCTCACAATATATTTGCTTCCATGCAGATCTTTTTGCCAATGCTCTCAACTATATAATGCAGTTGTCACCAATTCTAGTAATCCCTAATGATTTTGTAATGAAATGGCTGACAGCATGATTTATCCATGCTGTACAGGCAATAATCCACTTGATCTGCTCTTAATTCCCCTTCACCTCCTGACGCTTGCGGAATACTCTCTTCCTTCCTCTGGAGAGATATGATCGATTATTAAGCTAAGCACCAGCCTATAAAATGTACAGCATAAACACTTTTAACAGATTATTAGAAGACCACAAATGACAACAGCATAATAGTTAATTGAATAGGGGAATAGTGATAATGTCAGTTTAAGTATCAAATGAAGTATGATTCACAATTTGTAACTGCTCAGTACACTCATCAAAAGACAGAGAGAGTAGTGTTGCACATCAGAATCAGATCTATTATCACTGAAAAAATGATGTAAAGTTAGTTATCTTGTGGCAGAAGTAAGACATAAACTTCTACAAATTGAAAAAATAGTGCAAACAAGAAGGAATATCAAAGTAGGGTCCATGGGTTCATGGACCATTCATGATTCTGATGGTGGAGGGGAAGAATCTGTTCCTAAATCATTGACTGTAGGTTTTCAGGCTATTTTGCCTCCTCTCTGATGGTAGTAATGAAAAGAGGGCCTGTCCCAGATAGTCCTTAATGATGGATGACCTCTCCTTGAAGCACTGTCTGTTGAAAATGTCCTTAGTGTTGGGGACAATAGTGAAGGGACTGGCTGAGTCTATAATCCATTGTAATCTCTTTTGATCTTATACATTGGGACTCCTTTGTAGGCTCTGATGCAACCAGCCAGAATGCTTTCCAGTGAACATCTATTGAAATTTTTAAGAGTGTTTAATGACATGCCAAATTTCAAACTCCTAACAAAGTGGAGCCGCTGGTGAGCCTTATTCATATTGCATTTATGCATTTGGCCCAGGAGAGATCCGCTAAGATATTGATGACCAGAATGTTGCTCAACCTTTCCACCACTGACTCCTCAATGGAGACTGATGTGTCTTCTCCCAACATCCCTGTCCACAAACAGGGCCTTGGTCTTACTGACTTTGAATGTGAGATTGTTGTTGCAACACCATTCAACCAGCTGATCTATCTTGCTCCTACCAACAACGGTAGTGTCATCAGTGAACTTACGGGTGAAGTTTGAGCTGTGCTTAGCTACACAGTCGTTGTTGGAGAGAGTAGGGCAGTTGGCTAATTATGCATCCTTGAGGTGCACTTATGTTGATAGTCAGTGAGGAAAAGATGTTATTGACACTGATTGTAGTCTCCTGATAAGGAAGTCGAGGATCCAGTTGTACTGACCTTTGTATATTTGGCACCATTGCTTCTGTTAACACTGGGCCTAGCCTTTAAGTCCTGTAAGATTTACCTGGGACAGTCTTTACTTATGGAAAAAGTGTACATGCTTCAGACTAGACCTGAGTTTACTGCCCATTCTTAACCATGCAGACTCTGGTGGTGAGCTATCTTTTTTAGTTGTTGTAGTCTTCCTGATAAACAATACAGAGTTCTCGATGAGGCAGCAAAGGGGGAAGGAGAGCTGCTCTTCTCTTTGGAGAATGTCTGGATAGTATTGTGTTTTATGACTGTGTTCATCCAGGTATTTCATCAGACTCCCATCATGCTTTGTAGATGGTGGGAAGGTGTTCAGAAGTCAGGAGGTGAGTCAGTAATGAAGGAAATCCTCTTCACTTACATTCAATTCTTCACTCTGTCATTCACTGTGCAGGATATGGCCATTCTAAAGAGTTCAGAGGAATGGACAAATAACTTATTAAAACTTACAAAATTTATCATGGATGCAGGGAAAATGTTTGCCCTGAGTGTGGAGTTGTGAACCAGGGATCACAGACTCAGTATATGTGGTAGGCCATTAGGAATGAGAGATTGTAAACATTCTTCATGGAAAGGTTAGTGAATCTTTCATGGAAAGGTTACAGAAGCCTGAAGGCACACACTCAGCAGTTCAGGAACAGCTTCCTCCCCTCTGCCATCCAATTTCTAAATGGACATTCAACCCGTGAACACCACGTCACTATTTTTATTATTTCTGCTTTTGCACCACTATTTTAATTTAACTATTATATTTACATATGAGGGGTGATTGATAAGTTTGTGGCCTAAGGTAGAAGGAGTCCGTTTTAGAAAACCTAGCACATTTATTTTTCAGCATTGTCCCCTCCTACACATACACACTTAGTCCAGCAGTCGTGGAGCATATGGATCCCATCTTTGTAGAAGTGGTCCACAGCAGGGGTGTTTGATAAGTTTGTGGCCTAAGGTAGAAGGAGATGAGTTATTAACATCAAACTTTCCGCATTATCACTCAAAGAGTTGAACTGTATGTGCATGTAATGAGAGCGTCTTGGACCTCCAGGTGGTCCACAGCAGGGGTGATTGATAAATTTGTGGCCTAAGGTAGAAGAAGATGAGTTATACAGCTCTTGTTACATGCACGTGCAGTTCAACTTTTTGAGTGAAAATGCAGAAAGTTTGAAGTTAATAACTCACCTCCTTCTACTTTAGGCCACAAACTTATCAATCACCCCTGCTGTGGACCACTTTTGGAGGTCCAAGACGCCAACTTCTACAAAGAAGGGATCCGTATGCTCCACAACCACTGGACTAAGTGTGTAAATGTAGGAAAAATAAACGTGCCAGGTTTTCTAAAATTGACTCCTTCTACCTTAGGCCACGAACTTATCAATCAGTATGTGTGTGTGTGTGTGTGTGTGTGTGTGTGTGTGTGTGTGTATCTATCTTACTGTAATTCATTTTTTCTATATTTATTATGTATTGCATTGTACTGCTGCTGCTAGGTTAACAAATTTCATGACATATGCCGGTGATATTAAACGTTATTCTGATTCTGACTCTGATCTGTGGAATTCTCTAGCCTGGAGGTCATTGAGTTGATTGAAAACAAATATTGATATATTTCTGAATATTAACAGAATGAAATGATATGGGGATAATGCGGGAAAATGGCATAAGGTAAAAGATCAGATGGAATCTTATTGAACAGTAAATAAAAAGATTTTCAGGATGTATACTGTATACATTTCTCTGACGTTAAATGTTCCTTTTGAAACCTATTAAAGGAGATTCAAAATCCAAATGGCATCTTCTGGTTTATGATCAAGAACGTTGATTATAAGTTCTTATGATCAGCAGATTGTGGGATCACTTCTTTCTGCACTGCACATTGTACAGTGGTTTTGTAATGCTGTTTTGTATTTCTGCAGCTTCATGAATTTTGCATTCAGTTTTAGTAATGCCTTATGCCATCCCTGCACTCTTCATTGAACTAGAGTTGATCTCTGGCACTCTACTATCAGTCAAGTGAAGGCTGTGGAGAGCAATAACGTTGTGATGGGATAAAGTGCTGCTGTTGATGATTGAGGTGCCAGAACGATGTGGATCCATCCCATTCAGTGTGATGGTAGTACCACACAGCACTGTGCAAGCTGCACCTATGGTGAAGGAGAACTTCTGTGTCTACAAGGGACTGCGTGTTGATCACTCCTACCAATGAAACCTGGGCAGATACATCTTCAGCTGAGAATGATGTCAAATACCTTTATTCTTGTGTTGGTCCACATTCTGTACAACAGCGAAGTTTCTCCGGATCCTGCCAACTTGATCACCAGCAGTACATTATTTTGCTCTGAAGTATCGGAAGCTGAGGGGGAACTTGTCAGTGGTTTATAAATTCCTGAGAAGAATTAGTAAGGTCGATAAATTTTGTCCCAGAGCAGAAATGTCAAAGACTAGAAGGCACAGCTTTAAGGTGACGGGGGACTGTCAAAGGGGTGTGCGGGGCAAGTTCCTTTTTACAGAGAGGGGTAGATGCCTGGAATATACCTCCAGGGGTGGTGATGGAAGCAGATATGATAGTGCCGTTTAAAAGGCACATGAATATGTAGAGAATGGGTGGATATGGATCACATGCAGGGAGATGGGACTCGTTAAATTTGACATCACGATTGCACAGGCATAGTAGGCTCGAGGACCTGTTCATGTGCTGTACTGCTCTACATTCTATTGATCCACTCCTGCTGATAGATAAGACGTCCCTTGAGCTGTGAACATTCTGCATCTTTTTAACTTTCAATTATTTTTGCAAGAAGAGTTTAGCATGGAGCAGCACTGATCCACCGGCTCTAGGTGAAGATCCAGTCAGAGCTTTTCTGTCTGTGTTGGATTAATGCCGTGAGGCTTCACTGTGTCCAGGAACAATGCTGAGAAACCCCAGTGGCAATTCCTCCCTGTCATATTTTACCTCTGGTGCCGTTTTTCAGCCAAAAGAATATAAAGTATCCAGGGATTCCAGATCATGATTGACTCTGTAAGTATAACCGTGTTAGCTTACAGAGTGAATTAGCCTTTGGGACAACTCTCTCAGTGCACTTGCAATGTCTGGAGATAGACTCATCCGGTTCAGAACATCGCATGCCTGGGATTAATACCTTGTTCATGAAGTTTTATTTTTATTCTGTTTTAAACACAGAGATTTGATATAACGGGCTTCCAGGACCATATCTGTTAACAGCTAACCCAAATATAGAACCGTGGAGCCACAAAGAGGCACAACAATGTACGGGCAGCACATTTTTCTCTTTGACAGATATCATTGAACCTGATGGGTTATTACAACACACCAGTGGTTCCATGGAGGTGATCATCAACACAAAAATGGGGGTTTTGGATAAATTAACTGAATTGAAAGATCCAGTATAGTGGCACTGAGGTAAAAAGTCAGCCATGAATTGTAGCCCCCTGCTTGTTTCATTTCTTATGGATACACAAGAGACTGCAGATGCAAGGGTCTGAAGCAACACATAAAACACTGGAAGAACTCAGCAGGCCAGGCAGCACCTATGGGGGGAAATAGACAGTCGACATTTTGGGTTGAGACACATCATCCAGGTGAAGGTTTTCAACTCAAAATGTCAACTGTCATTTCTCTCCATCGATGCTGCCTGGCCACTTCTTTACAGCACCACTTTTATTTTTTATTTCAGGTAACTTAATTATCTGAATTTAAATTTTCTGGCTTCTGTGCTAGAATTTGAATGTTTCCAGATTATCAGTCTGACTCACTGGATTACCGCCAGATGCTCAGTGGTAATAATCTAGAGGCCAAGAAATTGGCAATTGGTATTGGAACCTTTGATACTAAGAAGCTTAGGCTGAAGTAAGCCATACTAATCCTTGAAGAAACCCCAGTATTTAAGAAGATGGTGGTTTAACCTACACCTCCTGATCTCTGTACCTCTAATTCAATTAGTGTCCAAAAATGTACCGTTGAGTTCAATGACTTAACATCCAGAGTCTTCTGTATAGAGCTTTGCAAAGATTATAACCAAAGAAATTTCATGCAATCTCAGTACTAAATGGCCAACCTCTACAACTATACTTCCTAATTCTCAACTCTCCTATGTGAGGAAGTAATCTCCCAGGACCCGCTTTGCCTGTCTTTTGTCAGAACCCTGTGTGTATCATGTAACCACATCTATCTTCAAGACCAGTGAGTATAGGCCAATCCTACTCCATACTCTTCAACCTACCCATGCTGAGAATCAATTCTACTCTACGCTGATTCAAAAGAAAATAAAGCTTTTAAGGACAGAGCTCAAAGCTGCATGTTGTGCTCCATATGAGCTCTCACCGCAGCCCCGTACAATTGCAGTGCCCTCTTTACCTTTATGAATTGGAAACAGAGTCATGCAGAGACATTGCAGATTCCCACTATCATTATTTCCATCTTTCAAACCAATGTGCTGATACTGTGGCCATTAACCTAATTGTCACATATGGCCTGCAGAAAATTTCAGGACTATTGCCCTCCAGCAGTTTTCTCATTCCCTTTATGTTATGTGTTGTAGTTAGTCGCTGTACATTAAACTAAACAAAATAAAGAAATGAACCCTCAGTCATGTTTTATAGCCTTTTCTTCACCTAGAAAAGACTAAAATAAGTCATTTTGTTGTAATATTCCAAATCTGATTTTTATTTTATTGTATAATTCCAAAAATTAACAAGAATTTAGAAACAGAATGAAGTAATTAAGGTTTCAAGAATGCAGACTCTCTCTGGGTTATGAACACTACCCATATATATGATCGAACCTTTGGGAGGCCAGTTTGATGGATAGGGATTTGCCGTTTGCTGCAGGACTGCAGGCATTTTCTGCTGGGTGATAACTGTGCCATTGCTTCTCAACCCACTCCTTAACCACAGTGATCAGGAGCGGGTGGAGCAGAGCCGAACTGGGAACACTTCACTTGCTCACTCATTGTGTCATTTCCTGACAGCACATAAAGTCTAGAGAGAGGAATTTGCAAATGATTCTAAATTCAATTGTTTGCTTGCCATGAAGAGGAAATATCTCAAGTTCAGGAAAATATACAGATGCCCAGGTCAGTTGGATAGTAAAACATGAGACCTGGACTTAATCCACAGCCGTGTGAGGTAAAATGGAATTGGGGCTAGCAAGAAGCCTAGAGAATAAAGAACCAAAGTAGAGATTGAATAGTGTGGAGAAAGAGAGGGGTTTTTGAATTCCACTTGTTCTATAAAAAAAATGCTGCATAGGTCAATAAAAAGCATAACAAATCCTTTCCTTTATTAGCCAAGTAACAGAATATTAATATCATTAATAGTAAGGGTGGTTTAAATAGAGCTACAATATGTATAACACTAATTGGGCCACAGCTTGCGTAATGAGTGTAGTAGCCACCAGATTACAGCACGGGAATGTGTGCCAAGGAGATTTATGAGGCTGTTGCCAGAACTGGAAAATTGTAGCTTTGGGGAAAGATCAATTAACTGTAGTTGTCTTCTTTGGAATTGAGGGTGCCTAGGGGAGACTTAATTGAGGTGTATAAAATCATAAAGGACATAAATAGACAATATGGACTCAGCAGAGAGGTTATAAAATAAAAAGACATAATAGATAACATTATCAGAGAGGAAATGAGAAACAATGTTTTCGTTCTGAGGGGGCAGAGATCTGGAATTCACTGTAGGCAAAAAAAAATGCTGAAGGAACTCCGCAAACCAGGAAGCATATGTGGAGTAAGAGAACTCATGTCAAGTCCCTGCATCAGGACGTTGACCATCCCTCTGCCTCCATTGACGCTGCCTCACTCATTGTGTTCCTCCGGTAGTTTGTTTCTTGCATCTTCAGTCTCCTGCGTCTGAAGCTCACTACCTGAAATGATGTTAGAATCAGAAACCTCCATCACATTTAAAAATTACTAGAATGCATTGTTGTAAAGATTGACCTGCAGTCTATGGACCTAATGCTGGAGGAGGCCATGAGGCCAACTATCTGCTCTTGACATGATCAGCAAAATGGCCACCATCTCTGTAAAAGAAAATTCTCAAGAGAGAACTTGTAGAATGTCTAAGGAATGGCTTTTTAGAACAGCTTATTGTTGAGCCCACTAGAGGATCGGCTGTGCTGGATTGGGTGTTGTGCAATGATCCGGAGGTGATAAGAGAGCTTAAGATGAAGGATCTCCTAGGGAACAGTGATCATAATATGATCGTGTTCACTTTGAAATTTGAGGAGGAGAAACTAAATTCTAATGTGTCAGTATTTCAGTGGAATAAAAGAAATTACAATGGTATGAGAGGGGAACTGGCCAAGGTTGACTGGAAAGGGACACTAGCAGGAAGGACAGCTGAGCAGCAATGGTGGGAGTTTTTGTGATAAATAAGGGAAATACAAGACAGATATATTCCAAATAAGAAGAAATTTTCAAATGGAAGAAGGACACTACTGTGGCTGACAGGTGAAGTCAGAGCCAAAGTAAAAGCTAAAAAGAGGACATACAAGGAATCCAAAGCTAGTGGGATGATAGAGGATTAGGAAACTTTTAAAAACTTGCAGAAGGAAACTAAGAAGGTGATTAGGAAGGAAAAGATGAATTATGAAAGGAAGCTGGTGACTAATATCAAAGAAGATACAAAAAGCTTTTTTAAGTATATAAAGGGTAAAGGAGAGTTGAGGGTAGATATAGGACCAATACAAAATGACACTGGAGATATTGTAATGAGAGATGCAGGGATGACAGAGGAAGTGAATGCCTATCTTGTATCAATCTTCACAGTGGAGGACATCTGCAGTATACCGGAGTGTCAGGGAAGTGAAGAATGTACAGCGAAAATTATGACTGAGAAGGTGCTCAGGAAGCTTAATGGTCTGAGGGTGGATAAATCTCCTGGACCTGATGGAATATACCCTTGGGTTCTGAAGGAAGTAGCTGGAGAGATTTAGATTCTGGCATTATACTGGATGACTGGAAAATTGCAAATGTTACTCTGCTATTTAAGAAGGGTGGGAGGCAGCAGAAAGGAAATTATAGACCTGTGAGCCTGACATCAATGGTTGGGAAATTGTTGGACTTGATTGTTAGGGATGAGATTACAGAATACCTGGAGGCACATGACAAGATAGGCCAAAGCCAGCATGGTTTCCTGAAAGGAAAATCCTGCCTGACTAACCTACTGCAATTGTTTGAGGAAATTACAAGCAGGGTAGACAAAGGAGATGCAGTAGATGTGGTGTACTTGGATTTTCAGAAGGCCTTTGATAGGTGCCGCACATGAGGCTGCTTAGCAAGATAAGAGCCCATGGAATTACAGGGAAGTTACTAGCATGGGTGGAGCATTGGCTGATTGGCAGAAAACAGAGAGTGGGAATAAGGGGATTCTATTCTGGCTGGCTGCCGGTTACCAGTGGAGTTGCACAGAGGTCGATGTTGGGACTGCTGCTTTTTATGATGTATGTTAATGATTTGGATTGTGGGATTAATGGATTTGTGACTAAATTTGCAGATGATACAAAATAGGTAGAGGAGCAGAGAGCCTGCAGAGAGACTTAAATAGTTCAGGGGAATGGGCAAAGAAGTGGCAAATGAAATACAATGTTGGAAAGTATATGGTCATGCACTTTGGTGGAAGAAATAAACGGGCAGATCATTATTTAGACGAGGAGAGAACTCAAAGGATTTTGTGAAACTTAATAAGAAGTTATATAAGTTCCTGAATGTTTGATGCATGACATTCTACATGTACTCTATATAACAACCAGGCACACGCTTGAAAGAGAGATAGAGACACATAAGTGTCTGCAGACACTGGAAATATGGAGCAATACATAAATGGACAGTCATCAGTTGACATTTCATTGAGATCTTCTTATGCAAATGATGAGATGTCCAGATCCAAAATGTCAGCTGCCCATTTCCCTCCATGGATGCTGCCTGACCTGTTGCATTCCTCCTGCTCCATCGTGTGTTGTTCCACACTCTTTGAAAGAACCTTACCATCATTTTTTTTTCCCTTTGCTGTATTTTATTACCTTTTTCCCACCTGTATGTGACACGGTTAAAGCAACATGGTTTGTGAAATCAAAAGGTAGACTTTTTCTGCAGCACCGCACAATAAAATTACATAAAGGTCTATTTGGCAGCTACTCCATACTTCTCGCTACTAAGAGTGGAAATAATTTACTAAACTACTTGGCAGTGTAAATCAGGGAGGATTCATTGGGCATGCCTAAGTGAAGATAAGCCTAGGCTATAAAATTCCCAAGCATATAATAGCAAGGAAAGAATGGGAATTGAAGAAAAATGAGGTGCCAGGAAGGAAAAGGTTAAAGTGGGGGAATGTTTGATAGGATTCATGAAAATCTTCAGAGCTTCTCTTCTGATTTTTCTTTCATTTCAGTTTCTGGGAGACATACACAGGTGAAGAGGATGGGAGATGACAGACGAACCTGGGGAATGCAGATAGATAAAGAAAGATAGAGAATTCACTAATTAAGAAGGCTGAGGTGAAAACACATAACCTACTGTCTTACAGAATCATTTTTAATGCTCCAGTCCACTACACTTTTATTGAAGAATCATTTTCTGCTTGCGACCATTGATTTGGTATAAATGCTCAAATGCATATGCTGGATAAAAGGTAGCTTTAATCTCATGCATGACTGGGCAGGTGTGTCACACCTTTTTCTCAGAACTCTTAATGAGCTGAATTATGGTGGCATTAAAATTGTCAAAAGCTTTTATCTGTGTTGGCAATAATATTGCAAAATTCATTTTCTACTTCTCAATAATTTACAATCAAAGATTTTGTGGATTATTTCAATGGGCTTTTTGAAGTTAAGAATCACCCTCAAGCTATTAATCTAATCCTCCCCTGAGTGCCCATTGTACTCTTTAGTTTAGTACTGCCAATATATAGGCTTACTCAATGGGAACATATCTTGACAACTGGGATTCCTTAACCAGCCCACTGACCAGGCTACACAATATTTAGGGTTGTATTGACAAGTAGCAGGTGACTTTCAAATTATTCAACTGACATATAAGTTCTACTTCCAGCATGGAACATCTCTCCTGCCATTTCAGATTCAAACATCATTATTATCACAAATGAGTAGAAACTTAACTAGATCAGCACATAAACAAAATGGCTTCATTTCACTGAGTTGTAATATTCTGAAATAAGTCTGTTACTTCCAGACTTAACAATGTTCTTCCACTATAAGGTGCAAGATAGTGCTTAAAACCTACACAGTTAAACAAACTTTTGCTTGGCCATAAACACATCCTTCATGATCTACTGATTTGCATACACTGAATCCACACAGTATTTTTGAATGCACAGTCTTTTTCCCAGGGTTGAGAAATCAAAAACTAGAGGGCTTGAGTTTAAGTGAGAGAGGAGTAACTTAGTAGGAACCAGATGAGCAGCCTTTACACCCAGAAGGTGATGAGTATATGGTGTAAGCAGCCAGAGAAAGTGGCTGAGCAGGTGCATTAGCAGCATGTAGACCATAAGTCTATAAGACATTCGAGCTGAATTAGGCCATTCAGCACATCGAGTCTGCTCCACCATTCCATCATGGCTGATCCCCGGATCCCACTCAACCCCATGCGCCGGTCTTCTCACCATATCCTTTGATGCCCCGACCAATCAGAAAATGATCCACTTCCGCCTTAAGTATATGCATGGACTTGGCCTCCACCGCAGTCTGTGGCTGAATATTCCACAGATTCACTGCTCTCTGGCTAAAAAAATTCCACCTTACCTCTGTTCTTAAGGGTTGTCCCTCAATTTTGAGGCTGTGTCCTCTAGTTCTGGATATTCCCACCACAGGAAGAATCCTCTCCACATCCAGCCTATCTAGCCCTTTCAACATTCAGTAGGTTTCGATGAAATCCTCCTGCATTCTTCTAAATTCCTTGATACGTTAGTGCTGGTTTGTCCAGACCCTGCTGAGAAGGGCGGTGTTTCAATTCTGGTGGGGACCAACACTGTTCTGGTGAGGAGGCTAATGGGAGCCTGCAGGAGAAGGCTGGGGAGAGCTCTCTGGGAGCATTGTCTGTGCACCTGGTGTTTCGAGCTGCTTTTGAGGAAGTGCATGGTTGCATTGCGCCGGATACCAAATTTAGACGAGGGACTGTGTCGTTCACCCAGTCGAAACCAATGGTGGTATGGCCCAAGAAAGTAGCGAGAGTGATGGGGACCCCAAATTTCCCAGAATTCCTGAGGATGAGGCTCTTTTAGTGGACGCTCCAGAAGACCACGAGGGGGAGTTGGGATTTCCTGCTGGGGTACTGGTGAGGCACGAACTGCAGTTGTACAGGCGAGCAGGATGGCAGTGATTGTCAGGAACACTACAAAGAGGGAGGTCACCTTCAAGCAGGGGATGTCCCTAGCGTATCTGTTCCCGATGACAATAATGTCTAGTGTCCCTGTAAGACAAGCTGGGGAGAAACTATTCAACTTCGGGGACTCCCCGGTTCCTGCTGGTTGGAAGAGGAGGTTGGTTGAGAAGATGTTGAAGCTGGAAGGTGTCTTTTCCACTGAAGAGTTTGATGTAGGCTGTTCCAAGAGCACTCGTCACACTATCCGGGTGACTGAGGACATCCTGTTCAGAGAGAGGTTGCAGTGACTGGCCCCTGCAGAGGTGAAAGACATCCAGCAGCATTTGTGTAAGTTGAAGGAAGCTGGGATCATCACCGAGTCCCGAAGCCCCTATGCGTCTGCAATAGTAGTGGCCAGAAAAAGAATGAGAAGACACGGATATGTGTAGACTATAGAACTCTGAACAGGTGTACCATCCCTGACCACTATACGGTCCCGAGGATCGAAGACGCGCTGGCCTGTCTGAGTGGTACAAAGTGGTTCAGTGTGCTGGACTTGAGAAGCAGATATTACCAAATCCCCATGAATGAAGCTGACAAAGAGAAGGCGGCATTTATATGTCTCCTGGGATTCTTTCAGTTCAAAAGGATGCCCCAGGACATATTGGGAGCCGCTGCAACCTTCCAGCGGGTCATGGAGGAGATGGTGGGGGATATGAACTTGCTTGAGATATTGGTGTATCTGAATGACCTCAGAGAGTCTGGGTCCACCTTGGAAGAACATGAAGCGAGGCTACCAAAGGTGCTGGACCACCTGAAAGCTGAAGGGCTAAAACTTTCCCTCAACAAGTGTCAATTCTGCAAGACGTCTGTTAGCTATGTTGGGCACATAGTCTCACTGGATGGAATAGCTACAGATCTGGCTAAGATTAAGGCGGTGACCACCTGGCCAAGGCCCCAGACTATGAGTGCTCTGCGCTCGTTCCTTGGGTTCTGTGGTTACTATCAGAGGTTTGTGAAGGGCAACACGAAAGTGAGTCACCCATTGAATCAGCTTCTGTGTGGTTACTCTCCCTTGGGGAAGAAAGAGTGGGGGAGAAAAGGAGGTGAGGACAGACAACAATCCCCTAACGTATATCCTGACCTTGGCGAAATTGGATGCCACAGCTATCAGTGCTTGGCAGCGTTGTCTGCCTATGATTTCAGCCTGAAGTACCGGCTGGGAAGCAGGAACATTGATGTGGATGCTCTGTCCTGACGTGCGCATGAGGGGCTGGACAGGGATGACAATTGGGAGAGCGTTCTTGCCCTGGGGGTGAAGGCCATATGTCAGTTTGCCCTCACCATGAAGTCAGAAGGAAAGCAGGAGCAGGATCAAGCTGTAAATCAATTGGGAGCTCCTGATGACACCATTCCACAAGTTTATTGTAATCCTGACTGCTATGAAGACAAACCAGTTGCCGGAGTTGAGTTCTGGGGACCTGAGCATCAGTACCATTTGGTCAGCAGTCGAAAAGGGAGATGTGGCTCAGGCAGAGAAGACAAAGCACACCATGGTGCCCCCATTACTGAGAGAACGGCTCCGAACGGAGTTGTGGAACCAGATCCAATACCGCGCTCCCAGCTGGTTTTGCCAGAGAAGTATTGGAGGATTGTGTTGAAGTCTCTTTGTGATGATTCTGGACACCTGGGGGGTTGAAAAGATCTATGGATTGCCCAGACACTGGTTTTACTGGCCCCGAATGAAGTCCGAACTGCAAGTCATGCATTCGATGAATATGGCAGAAGGCACTGCCTACGCGGGCAGCTCCCTTGACCCTCTTGCAGACTGTGGGGCCTCTGGACCTGCTGTGTATGGATTTCCAGTCAATAGAACCTGATGCCAGCAACACAGCGAATGTCTTAGCCATCACAGATCACTACACCAGATATCCACAGGCTTTCCCTACCAAGGACCGGAGGGCATCCACGGTGGCCAAAGTGTTATGGGAGAAGTATTTCATCTATTATGGCCTTCCCAGGCAGACACATAGAGATCAGGGACAGGATTTCGAGAGTAGACTCATCCATGGGTTATGGGGCATGTTTGGAGTCGAGAAGTTGAGGACCACTCCCTATCATCCGCAGGGTGATCCCCAGCCCGAGAGGTTTAATCGGACCTTGTTAGACATGCTCGGGACCCTGGAGATCAGCAAGAAGAGCAGGTGGAGTCAACATATTGGACATGTGGTCCACAGTTACAACTGCACCCAAAATGAAGCTACTGGGTACTTGCCATACTACCTGATGTTTGGGCGCGAGGCGAGGTTACCCATTGACCTTTGTTTTGGGACTGATGAGGGTGACTTACCACCAAAGACTTAACTGAAGTATGTGTCTGATATGAGGAGAGAGCTGAAAAGGGCTTATGAATTAGCTGGTGTTGCGGCTGCCAAGCAGAATCGAGGAAATAAGAGGAGGTATGATCAGAAGGTGAGGTTCTCTCAACTCCTACTGGGAGATCAAGTCTTCATAAGGAATTTGGGGCCAGTTTTCTGTGTGAAACCAGAGGATGGGAATGGGCCTGTCAAGATTCTCCATCAGAACCACTTTCTGCCTCTGGGACCTGGAGTCTACACCTAGTAAGAGGACTCTGTGGCAACGCGGGGCGATTGCAGCACCAACAGCAGGCGAGGTTAGGCTGCCCCCCACCCCTGAGAGGGATACTGATTTGGAGGATGAGGACCTGAATGTATGGTATATGCAGCCTTTTGCTAATTCCCCATTGATTGAGGAACAGACTCCCAGCCCTTCTCCCGTGGAGTCAGGTGAAATCGTGTGGGTGGGGAGGGGGTTATCTGTGGACAGCCTGGGTTGCAGCAGGGCTCTGCAGGGGATGAAGCGGGACTCAGCCAAGGGACAGAGGGGTCCGAGTTGCAGGTGGGCAAGGGTGATAGGCCAGGGGAGGCCTCGCCCGGAAGACCAGAAGTATCCCCAGTAGTGTTGGAACATGAAGAGGTAGATGAGGGGGTACGAAGGTCTCACAGAATCAGGAGACCACCAGATAGACTGGCTTATATAGCAGCGGGGGAGCTGACTGTGGCCCCTACCATTTTGGGGAGCTATGTCACTGCCTTTTACACCTGGGTTGGACTTTGTGTTTTGCAGGAAGGGTTGGCAAATTATCTCAAAGTCATCAGGACATGACTAAATTTGGTGGGGGGAGAGTGTAACGACCTGGAAAAGGTTTCACTGCTAATGTAATGGTTTCTCTGTAGCAGCTGTGTTTGGGTTATGACTAGAGATAACGGGAGCTTTGGAATGTGTGCTGGTCAATGAGGGAAGGTATTTTTCTTTCTTGTGTGCCCGAGAGAAACTGATGTTTAGAGGCAAGTTGCTCACTTAGCTTCATTTTTGTAACCTTGAAGGTGGAAGTGTTGTAGAAATAGATGTTGCCTATGGTCCTGTTAAGCAAGTAAATTTAGTTTACTGAAAGCTGGTGATTCCTTTTGCCATCATCCTTCCCAGTCAGTTTCAGGTTTGTTGGGATCTCAGTATTGGAGCTGATCAGTATTTTATATCTGAAATATAAGAACTAGAGACCACTCCACCTCCCCAACCTTGTGCAGTAGGCATAAAGCCCATTGCAAACTCCGAATGGCAGGTACAATGGGACATCTACGTCTGAATGGCAGGCATAAAGCCCATGGGTAAATCTGAATGACGGACAAAGCCCAGGAACAAGCTGAGCTGAAGATTATGCAGCCTAGAATGTTTCTGCAAATGCAGGCAATATCCTAAAGCTGTGTAATTATTTTCAGTGTTGTTATTTATCCCAGACTCATGCATTATGTGGGGAACATTCCCAGCTGATACAGATTCAGACCCAGTATAGCTTGCCCACTGTACCCCTCAGAAACACAGGCATTGAACTAGGGGACTTTGCCTCGAGATTCAGGGGAGAAGATTCAGGACGGAGATGAGGAGAAACTGTTTTTCCCAGACAGTGGTGAATCTGTGGAATTCTCTGCCCAGGGAAGTAGTTGAGGCTTCGTCACTAGATATACTTAAGAAACAGTTAGATAGGTTTTTACATAGTAAGGGAATTAAGGGTTATGGGGAAAAGGCAGGTAGATGGAGCTGAGTTTACGGACAGATCAGCCATGATCTTATTAAATGGCAGGGCAGGCTCAATGGGTTGGATAGCCTACTCCTGCTCCTATTTCTTTTGTTCTTATGTTCTTACGAGAGAAGGTTTCGCGGTCTTTTGTTCAGCGGAAGATGAAGAGAGAAGATGCCAGAACGGGGAAGTCATAGACTGAAAGGTGGAGTGGACTTGGGATGGGGTCAGGAGTCAACGACGCCCCAGGGGAATTGATGGAAAATGAACAGACAGGAAAACAGTGAGCTCCAACGTGTGCATTAGACTGTTTCATGAAAATGGGCCATTTTTCTTTTTTGCTTTCTTTACTAACCCTATAGTTAAATTAAGAATTATAAAGCTCAATTGTTTAATTGCATATTGTGTACTGTTTATTATTTCGTGGTACTGATTTGTAACAGGGGACACATCACGTAACATCCACCCAAACTAGATTTCTCAAGTTTGGCCGGGCTGGAGGCTGTCCTCACCTGGACTAAGCCGCTAGCCGACCCTGAGAGTTACATTGTTAAGCAGCCTCATGTGTGGCACCTTATCAAACATCTTCTGAAAATCCAAGTAAATGACATCCACTACCTCTCCTTTGTCCACCCTGCTTGTTACTTCCTCTAAGAACTCTTAACAGATTTGTCAGGCAAGATTTCCCTTAACACAATCCATGCTGACACTCGAGCAGATACATGGACACACACAGGCAAATGGGACTAGCTTAGAAGGGCATAGAGCTGAGAGCAGTAACAGCACAGATACAGGACTTTCAGCCCAGTGACTCCATTCAACCATGATGTTCACCCTTCTAGTCCCAATTTCCTCTGCTTGGCCGGTATCTCCTTAAGCCTCATCCTTGCATGTACCTATCCAAGAGCTCCCTAAATGATACCATTGCAGCTGCCTCAATTGCTTCTTCCATTTACTCACCACCCTCTGTGAGGACAAAAAATTCTCCCTCGGGTCCCTTTTAAGTCTCCCCCCTCTCACCCTAAATCTGTGCCTCCTAGTTTTGGACCTCTATTCTTGGGAAAAAGGTGCTGCCATCCACCTTATCTATGCCCCCTCAGGATTTTATAAACCTCTATAAGATCATCCCTTATTCTCCTATGCTTTAAGGAATAAAGACATAACCTTTCCAAATAATGCAGGTCCTCTGGTTCTGGGAACATCCTCATAAATATTTTCCGCAATCTTTGCAGTCTAACCACATTCTTCCTATAACATATTGACCGAAACTGTACATAGTACTCCAAGCAAAGCCTCACCAATGATTTATACAACTTCAACATAATATCCTAACTCCTATATTCATTGCTCTGACTAATGAAGCCAGCATGCTAAATGCTTTGAATGAACTGTGCACTTGTACTCCTCGGTCCCTCTGTTCCATTACACTTACTAGTGCCCTATCATTTATAATGTAAGTTTTATTCCGGTTTGACTTTTCAAAATACATCACCTCATGCTTATCTGCATTGACATCCATTTGCCAACCTTGGCCTACTTCCCTAACTGATCAAGATTCCCTATCATCTACGATTACCTTTGTCACTATCAACAAAACTACCTAATATCATGTCATCCACAAACGTACTTGTCAAACCTTACACATTTGCATCCAATACAGAAGCTGAAGGACCTGTTTCCATCCTGTATGTCACTATGGTTTTATGTGTGAGAGCTCATGATTTAGAGCTTGAATGTGTTATTTTGAATACCGAGAATGTCTCTAAGGTCAGAGCAGCAGATTTTTTCCATTGAGAGCTTGTTTTCTTCCAGTTGCAGCAGAGGAAGCGGGACAGTAGCTCTTAAAAAGTTCTTTCTGATTGGCTGAGTTGTCACACAGTTTTGCCAATAAAAAGAAGGTAGGGCCTAGTGGAGGGGCTATTTTGGAGTAGCCATTGTGACAGTGGGCTAGTGTAGGAGTGGGGAGCTGAGGCTTTGGCAAGGTGCTGGGAGTCAGGGAGCCTCACAGTCTCCCTGACGATTACATCTGTGGGAAGTGCACCCAACTACATTTCCTGACCAGGTAAAGGAACTGGAGCTGGAGTTGAATGTACTCAGAATCATCTGGGATTGGGAGGTGAGAGTCACAAATAAGAGTTCTGACTTTAAGAAGGGTCTGATCACGAACATTGACTGTTTATTCATTTCCCTTGATGCTGCCTGATTTGCTGAGTTTCTCCAACATTTTGTGTGTATTGCTCTGGAGTTCCAGCATCTTCAGAACCTCTTGCATTTAGTTTTAGTGAGGTGGTCTCACCTCAAGTGTAGACGGCGAATGGGTGACCATCAGGAGAGGAAAGGGGAGTCAGAGGTATTCCCCTAAGCCCTTTCCCTTCACTAAAAGGTATACCCCTTTGGATACTCTAGGTGGGAGGGGATGGTGTTGACATTTCAGAGGTCAGCATCAGTAGCCGCATCGGTGGCATTGTTCCTGCCTCTGGGGCCAAGAAGGCAAGGATGATGTCAGGAAGAGCTTAGTGATAGGGGACTTGATAGTGAGGGATGCAGATAGGCCTTTCTGTGGCTGTAATTAAGACTGCAGGTTAGTCTGTTGCCTCCCTGATGCCAGGGTCAAGGATGTTTCACAGTGGGTGAAGAACATCGTCAGAGAAGAGGATGAGCTGCAAGAGGCCGTAGTCAATATAGGTACCAATGGCATAGGCAGGACTAGAGAAGGGGATCTACAAAGTGATTTTAGGGATCTAGGTAGAAAGTTAAAAAACAAGAATCTCAGGACTACTACCAGAAACATGTGCTAGTGAGGTGAGAAAATGGTACATAATGCAGTTCAATACATAGATAAGAAGCTGGTGCAGGAAGATGGGACTTGTATAAACAAGCCAGCTTGTATCGAAACTAGAGGGAACCAATATCCCCACTGGGAGGATTGCTTGTGCTACTCTGAACTTTAAGCTAGGGTGGCAAGGGAATTGGAATAACAGCAGCAGGGTAACAGGAGGTAGGGTTCAGGGCAAGGAAGATGCTATGACAAGTAAGGCTAGAAGGAATGATAGCAAGGGTCAGACTAAAAAATAAATGCTTGGTCTGATGCTAAAGAACTAAGGAGCATTGCGCAGGGGTAACTGCAGTTGGACAAGCCCACATCTGACATGTTTAAAGACTGATTGATCAGAGTTCAGGATCAGCATGTTCTGGAAAGGAGTCAGAACAAGGATGGTAAGGTAAGAGAACCTTGGATGATCCAAGAGGTTCCGAACTTAGGAACAAAAACGGGTGCATATGTGAGGTTTAGGAATCTAAAATCAGGCTGGGTCCTTGTGAGATTACAGATAGCAGGAAATTGCTCAAGATGGTGATTGGACAGGACAAAAGATTCCATGAGGTATCCTTGGTGAGGAGGGTCAAGGACATTTCTAAAGCATTTTATTCTTATATTAAGAAAAAGGGGACAAACAAGAGATGGTAGGTTCAGTCAATTATAAGGACAGAATTTGTGTTTAGAGTCAAAGCAAGTGGCTGAGGTAGTAATTGACAACTTTGTCTTGGTATTTACTGAGGAAAAGAAATTGGAGGATAGTGAAAACAGAGTTGGGCATTATAATGTGCTGGGACTTTTTGAGACTAAGGAGGAGGTAGTGCAAGATCTTCTGAAAATCATCAATATACATAAGTCTCCAGGGCCTGACGACATGTATCTTAGAATATTGAAAGAAACAAGTGAGGAGGCTGCTGAGCTTTGACAAGGATCTCTGTGCCCTCACTAGCAACAGGTGAGATTGTGGAGGACTGGATAGTAGCAAACGTTCTGCCTTTGTTCAAGAAAATAAGTATGGATAATCTAGGTAATTAGAGGCCAATAAGCTTCATGTCAGTAGTACAGAAGCTATTTGAAAGGATACTGAGGGATAGAATTTATGCATATTTGGGAAGACATTGACTGCTTACGGACAGTTATTATGGCTTAGTGTGGGAGAGGCCATGTCTTGTAAACTTGACTGAATGTTTTTAGGAAGTGACAAAGATGTTTGATGAGGGTAAGGCAAGGGAAGTAATCTACATGGGCTTTAGTAAGGCATTTGGTAAGATTTCTCATGATAGTTGATTCAGAAGATAAAGATGCATGGGATCCAGGTGAGTTGCAAATTTGGATTTAGAATTGCCTTGTCCATAGAAGTGTCAGGGGCGCTGGAGCAGGGAACCAATCACAGACCAAGTACTGAGCACACTGTGATATTTATTGAGTAACAAATCCAGAGGTGCAAACAAAGTTGGCTTTTAAAGTTCAGGCAGAGATCAAAACATCCAGAGAAATCCAAAAATCAGAATCAGGAAAACTCACTGGCACAATCTGGCAACAAACAGGTGGAAACACAGGAATAAAATACACTGAGCAATAAACAGAGAGGCAGATAACAGATACTTTATACTTTTATACTTTACTTTATACTTTATTGTCGCCAAACAATTGATACTAGAACGTACAATCATCACAGCGATATTTGATTCTGTGCTTCCGCTCCCTGGATTACAAATCGATAGTAAATATTAAGAATTTAAATTATAAATCATAAATAGAAAATTGAAAAATGAAAAGTAAGGTAGCGCAAAAAAACCGAGAGGTAGGTCCAGATATTTGGAGGGTACGGCCCAGATCCGGGTCAGGATCCGTTCATCAGTCTTATCACAGTTGGAAAAAAGCTGTTCCCAGATCTGGCTGTACAGGTCTTCAAGCTCCTGAGCCTTCTCCCGGAGGGAAGAGAAACGAAAAGTGTGTTGACTGGGTGGGTCGTGTCCTTGATTATCCTGGCAGCACTGCTCCGACAGCGTGCGGTGTAAAGTGAGTCCACGGACTGAAGATTGGTTTGTGTGATGTGCTGCACCGTGTTCACGATCTTCTGCAGCTTCTTTCGGTCTTGGACAGGACAACTTCTGTACCAGGTTGTGATGCACCCTAGAAGAATGCTTTCTACGGTGCATCTATAAAAATTAGTGAGGGTTTTAGGGAACAGGCCAGATTTCTTTAGTTTTCTCAGGAAGTAAAGAGATGGAGTACAGGTTGGAGAAACTTGATTTGTTTTTCTTAGAGTATCAGAGGCTGGGGGAAAAGCTGACAGAGTTTTAAAAAATAATGTGGCAATGATAGGGTAGATGGTCAGAATCTGTTCCCCAGGGTAAAAATGTCAAACACCAAAGGACATGCTTTTAAGTTTAGAGGGAAAGGTTTAAAGGCAACATGAGGGACAAGATTTTATTTATGTGTGGGTTACCTGGGGAGTCATGGAGGCAGGGAGTTTGGTGGAGTTTAAGTAGATAGTAGATAAACATATACTGTAAGTATGAAGGGAATGGAGGGATATAGTTGATAAACCAGAGTATGACATTTAGTATAAATTGGCATCAAGATTGGCACTACATCGTGGGTTGACTGGTCTATCTGGTGCAGTACTGTTCTATTTTGTTAGTAGATGTAGCCTGAATGGACTTCAGTAATGTCTCTGATAAGGTTCCTCATCGCAAGCTGCTCTGGAAGGTTAGATTACGTGACTAGCGGTGTGCCTCAGGGGTTAGTGCTGGGCCCATTGCTATTTGTAATCTATGTCAATGACTTGGATGTACAAAACATGGTTAATATGTCTGCATATAAAATACTTGGTGTCATAGACAATAGATGAAGTTGTCAAGAATTACAGTGGGATCTTGATCAGTTCACTAAGTGGGCCAAGGAATAGTAAATGGAATTGAATTCAGATCAGTGAGAGGATTTTCATAGGTAATAATAGGTCTCTGGGGAGTGTTGTAGATGAGCGAGTCCTTTAAGTTCAGATGTGTCATTCCCTGAATGTGTTTATTTATGAGAATTTGATAGATATATTAGGTACTGAGCAGAAGGCCTTAGTGATATCTGTGTGTTGTGCCTATGTGCCTTGTATGTAACATGGACAACATACTGCAAACTCACACTATGGCTCTAAAGGCTGATTTATACTTGTGTGTCAAATGTACGCTGTAGGTACCACGTACCCTATGCTGTAGGGTGAAGTGCACCTCCCCAAAAACGTAACTCACGCATCGCGGCAACACAGACCGCAACAACTGTGATTGGTCCGCTTGGTAGCATCGCATTTCCGGTTGCTTTTCTCCGCCATGTCTGTACACTGATGGGAAATAAATGGTTGGAGACGATGAACCAAATCGTCAAATCTACCTGCCGACATCTGAAAATATTTGAAATGCATTTCCTCGTCCATATCTCTCACGAAGAAACTCAACACAGTGACATAGAAACCCCACCACCAACTAGCGTTTTAGCAGTGAATTGCAGAGCAACGCAGACACAACTACGCATGCTGGCTACGGCATAGGTCTACGCAAAAGTATAAATCAGGCCTACGGCGTAGCCTGTACGCACAAGTATAAATCAGCCTTTAGTCACAATTAGTCTTGTTAATCACCCTGGGATGTTTTGCTTAGTTAAAAGACATTCTAAAAATGCAACCAGTTTCCATTGTTATTCAGACCAAATTTTTCTAATTCCTTGTATATCTTAATGCCACACACTGTCAGTATTTTTGCTTGGTAACACTCCACTGGAACCTTTTGTGCCATTTTACTGCAATAAAGATGCCACATAAATAAATTGTTAATCTTGATTAGTCACCAACTGTTGGAATCGATTCACCAGAATAAAATCCCTCAGCCCAATGAACATAAAAATATAGCCAGTATAGTTTACACCAAAGGATCTTTTAAAACCCCATATATTATGTTATCCCAGTCATTTATGAGCAATCTAAAAGACATGTAGTCAGAAAGATAACTAGTTTAGTTCAAAATTTCACAGCTTAGTCTAGCAGTGTAGCATAAACTCTGCATTGAAAATATAGCATCACTAAATCAGAGCTGAATATTTGACAAGTTTAATCTGCTATCGTTTTTTGCCTATTGTATTATTGAAGGTAAATTAGCTGGTAGTAGCTGAGTAAAAGCTAATGCAGCCCTTCTTGCTGAGTCTACCCCATTTAAAATAAGGGCAACTGAGAAACAGTGGGAAATCATGCACTAGGGATTAATAGAACTGAATAAATCTCCTTCCTGCACCTACCAGCTTTATTGCATATCCTGAGCCACGTTTTGGAACAGTTGAAGTTCTGATGAGGGTGCTCCCACCATGGTGTCGGGGTGGGAATTTCAGGATTTAACCCAGTGATGAAGTAGGACCAGCGATATATTTCCAAGTCAAAATTAAGTGAAGGTTTCAGGTGAAAACAAGTCTTTATCCTCATTGGCGATATAGAAAGTGGGGCGTAGAGGTGCTCTTGGAGTAGCAGGCGTGTGTAACACTCATGCATTTTGTAAATGGAACTGGATGCAGCCATGGTGCATTAGTGATGAAGGGAATCTGGATGAGCTACCAGCGCTTGTTCCTGGATAGTTACCAGCTGCCTGCGTGTTGTTCTAGCTGCACTCATCCAGGCAAGCGGATGGTTTTCCATTGTACTCCTGACTTGTCCATTGAAACTGGAGTTCTTTCCAAATACCTTCAAAATTGCGGTAGTCAAGCCTCTACTTAAAAAGCCAAATCTTGATAGTGAGGTACTACCTAACTACAGGCCTATATTGAATCTTCCCTTCCTGGGCAAGATCGTTGAGAAAGTCATTTTCAACTAACTCAACAACCTTCTGGATGAGAACAATATTCTAGAAAAGTTTCAGTCAGGTTTTGGAGCAGACCACCGAACAGAGACAGGCCTTGCCCGAATTGACCTTCAGCTCAGCGCTGACGCTGACAGTGTCTCAGTTCTAATTCTCCAAGCTTTAAGTGCTGCCTTCAACCCAATTGACCACAACATTCTCCTAGATCACCTTGACAACTGGGTTGGCCTCTCTGGTAGTGCTCACATATCTCAGACAGAAAGCTTTCTGTTAGTCTTGGAGACCAATTTTCTAAGAAATAAAATGTATCTTTTGGTGTTGCTCAGGGAAGCTGTCTCGGCCCCCAACTCTTAAAGATACACATCTTAGGAGGATCATTAGAGAGCATAAACACAGTTATGCAGATGATACTCAATTGTATATCTTGGTTGAGCCTGATATGGTTGAGCCTGGTATGGTTGAGCCTGGTATGGCTGCAATAAACAAATGTATGAGAATTAACTTTCTGAACCTAAATGAAGATAAAACTCAAATACCTTTGGTTGGTCCCAAAGCCAAAAGAAATAAACTTCTTGATAAACCTGGAAGCATAGTTTCCCTTGTAAAATCAGAAGTAACATGCTTGGGTGGTATCCTTGATACAGATTTGAATTTTAAATCCCATATACAGGAATTCACACCTTTATATCAGATAGGCTAGATTGAGCGAGGTCCTCAATGAATCACCGTCATCAAGTTCACTTGATGACGGTGAGGACAATATGAGTAAGGTTGATGTTCTGGAGCATGTTGATATTAAGGGAGAGGAGATGTTAGAGTTGTTAAAATACATTAGGACGGATAAGTCCCCAGGGCCTGATGGAATATTCACCAGGCTGCTCCATAAGGCAAGGGAAGAGGCTGTTGAGCCTCTGGCTAGGATCTTTATGTCCTCGTTGTCCACAGGAATGGTACCGGAGGATTGGAGGGAGGCGAATGTTGCCCCCTTGTTCGAAAAAGGTAATAGGGATAGTCCGGGTAATTACAGATCAGTGAGCCTTATGTCTGTGGTGGGAAAGCTGTTGGAAAAGGTTCTTAGAGATAGGATCTATGGGCACTTAAAGAATCATGGTCTGATCAGGGACAGTCAGCATGGCTTTGTGAAGGGCAGATCGTGTCTAACAAGCCTGATAGAGTTCTTTGAGGAGGTGACCAGGCATATAGATGAGGGTAGTGCAGTGGATGTGATCTTCATGGATTTTAGTAAGGCATTTGACAAGGTTCCACACAGTAGGCTTATTCAGAAAGTCAGAAGTCATGGGATTCAGGGAAGTTTGGCCAGGTGGATTCAGAATTGGCTTGCCTGCAGAAGGCAGAGGGTCGTGGTCGAGGGAGTATATTCGGATTGGAGGGTTGTGACTAGTGGTGTCCCATAAGGATCTGTTCTGGGACCTCTACTTTTCGTGATTTTTATTAACAACCTGGATTTGGGGTAGAAGGGTGGGTTGGCAAGTTTGCAGACAACACAAAGGTCGGTGGTGTTGTAGATAGTGTAGAGTATTGTCAAAGATTGCAGAGAGACATTAATAGGATGCAGAAGTGGGCTGAGAAGTGGCAGATGGAGTTCAACCCAGAGAAGTGTGCGGTAGTACACTTTGGAAGGACAAACTCCAAGGCAGAGTACAAAGTAAATGGCAGGATATAGGTAGTATGGAGGAGTAGAGGGATCTGGGGGTACATGTCCACAAATCCCTGGAAGTTGCGTCACAGGTAGATAGGGTAGTTAAGAAAGCTTATGAGGTGTTATCTTTCATAAGTTGAGGGATAGAGTTTAAGAGCCGCGAGGTAATGATACAGTTCTATAAAACTCTGGTTAGGCCACACTTGGAGTACTGTGTCCAGTTCTGGTCACCTCTCTATCGAAAGGATGTGGAAGCATTGGAAAGGGTACAGAGGAGATTTACCAGGATGCTGCTTGGTTTAGAGAGTATGGATTATGATCAGGGAATAAGAGAGCTAGGGCTTTACTCTTTGGAAAGAAGGAGGATGAGAGGAGACATGATAGAGGTGTACAAGATATTAAGAGGAATAGATAGAGTGGATAGCCAGTGCCTCTTCCCCAGGGCACCACTGCTCAATACAAGAGGACATGGCTTTAAGGTAAGGGGTGGGAAGTTCAAGAGGGATATTAGAGGAAGGTTTTTTACTCAGAGAGTGGTTGGTGCGTGGAATGTTCTGCCTGAGTCAATGGTGGAGGCAGATACACTAGTGAAATTTAAGAGACTACTAGACAGGCATATGGAGGAATTTAAGGTGGGGGGTTATTATGGGAGGCAGGATTTGAGGGTCCGCACAACATTGTGAGCCGATGGGCCTGTACTGTGCTGTACTATTCTATGTTCTATGTTCTATTGCAATGCCCTTGTTACTGGCCTTCCAAAGTGATCTATTGACAAACTTCAATTTATTCAGAACACTGCTGCTAAACTAAAACCAGGGTGAGGGAGCATGTTACTCTCATCCTAGCTACTCTGCATTGGCTTCCTGTATCTTTTAAAATTGATTTAAATTTCTCTTACTTGTTGTAAAGCTCTCAGTGGTCTGGGACACTATATTTTACAGAATTGCTTATATTTTATAACCCTGCTCAAGCTCTCAGGTTTTCTTTCACATGAGAGCTCCTATTTCACCTGGGATGCCTGGCATGTTATTTATTTATTTGTTTAGAGATGCCGTGGGGAACAGGTCCTTATGTCCCAATGAGCTGCAGCGCCCAACAACTTACCTAGTTTAACACTATACTAATCATATAACAATTTATAATGAAAAATCAACCTACTAACTGGGACTATTTGTCTTTGGACTGTGGGAGGAAACTGGAGTACCCGGAGGAAACTCAAGTGGTTACGGGGAGAATATAAAAACTCCTTATGGACGACGCCAGAATTGAACTCTGAACTCTGACACCTGAGCCGTAATAACATCGTGCTAATTGCTACGCTACTGATTATGAGGTACAAATTGTACTGATGTGCATTGCTGATGTTTTTGGTGGTCCATAGCTCTTCATGGATGTCCAAGATTGAGCTATAAAGTTGGCCAAAAGTTCCATTGTAACTGGCAAAATTTATATTAGTAGCCCTCGTTCAATCTTGTCCTTGGCACAATGATAATTTAACTCCTGGGTCTACTCCTGGAAACAGTACTGATGATTTCTACAATAGATAGTCTACCAGTCATCAGCAAACACAAAAAAATGATCAGCATTATTTAGCATGTTTGCAAAATTAATAGTGAGTTTAATATATAGCCCTTTGTGGACAACCCTGATTTGTGTATCAGTTCTGGTAAGTCTAACATTGCATTTGTACGTCTTGCAAGTCCTTCATTGATTTTATGTATACCAAACAATCCATTCTTGTTGATTAAATCTACCCCTCTGAGAATAGTTCAATTTTCTTGATTCTCTGACAGATTTCTTAAACAAAGTCTATAACATGACCCATCAGAAATTACAAAGTAGTGGATGTTGGTTTAACATTTAAGAGAAATTTGGATAGGTACATGGATAGGAGAGGTATAGAGGGCTATGATCTAGTTGCAGGCTAATGGGACTCAGCAGAATAACAGTTCAACATGGACCAGATGGGCCAAAGGGCCTGTTTCTGTGGTGTAGTGTTTTATACTGCTATGACAGGATAACATTGTGATGACTTTATTTCACCTCTCTCAGTACTTCAACTCACCTGCTAACAACGTTTATGAACTTTCAGTAAATCTTGCAGAATCACACTGCCATTGAGTGCAACCTCAATAACCTATTTCCATTTTAAGAGCTTAATTGTTATCATACACAAGCATAGACTAACACCTTATCTCATTGTGATCTTGATTTTGCTTAGTGTGATTGTTCTAGGCATTGATATTCATATAACCAATCTGCTATTCTGCAACTTTTCCTCATGGTGTGAAGGGCTGGTTGTAGTCAAAGAATGAGGTGTAATCAGCAATACTTAACTTTTTGGCTTCTATGTAACATGGTCGTGGCATCAACACTTGACTTTGGAACAGATTGTCCTGAGCTCGAATCCAGCCGGGTCCCAACCTGGGCAGCAGCAGTATCTGCGTGGAAGATAGCCTTGGCAATCTATTTCCGTTTCTTGTCTCGAAAACCCAGTGGACAACTACACTATCCACAGGGTTACCATGAGTCGACAACAACTCAACAACACTCAACATCAAGTATGTTCTTAGAAATTAAGTATTTAGTGCTTGATGCAGGTAGGCAGCTAACAGCTAGCATGATTAAAAAAATTATGGTCAGTCACACCAACCAAGTTGCTACTCTACATGCACAGATGGAAATGTATAATGACCCAAGTGACTGAAAGTGCATCTTATTCAATGAATAAAAAGACCTTGTGGTATGTCCATAGCTCCCTGAAAGTTGCAACATAGGTGGATAGGGTGTTGAAGAAGGCACATGGTATGTTTATTTCTGTCAGTCAGGTCATGGAATACAAGAGCTGTGACATCAAGTTGAAATGTTAGGCCGCATTTCAAGAATGCATTTCAGCTTGCTACGTTATAGGAAGTATGAATCTGCTGAGGTTGCCTGCTGTATCTGGTGCTCCTGATGCGGCATTCTTTACATTGCTGGGACCCAGTGTAGATCAGGGGACCTCCTTGTCAAGCATCTTAGCTTCATTTGAAAAAAGTGGAATTTCACGGTGGCCAACCATTTCAATTCTTATCCCCCATTCTCATTCCAACATGGTCTCCTCTACTGCACCGATGATGCCACTCTCATATTCAACACCTCATATTCCATCTAGGTAGTCTCCAACGTGATGGCATTAACAATGACTCTCCAACTTCTGGTAATATTTTTCACCTTCTACTTCCCTCTTCATTTTCCCACTCTGGCATCTTACCTCTTCTCACCTGCTGATCACCTCCTCCTTCCCTTTCTCCCACTCTCCTCTCCTATCAGATTTCTTCTTCTCCAGCCCTTTGCCTTTTCCACATCACCTCTCAACTTCTTACTTCATCCCCCCTCCCCACCCACCTGGCTAGAACCTATCACCTTCTAGCCTGTTCTCCTCTTCTTCCTTCACCTTATTCTGGCATCTTCTCCCTTCTTTTTTAGTCCAGATGAAGGGTCTCACCCCATAATGTTGACTGTTTATTAATTCCATAGATGCTGCCTGACATGCTGAGTTCCTCCAGCAGTTTGTGTGTGCTACATTATAGGAAGGATATGTTTGCAGTGGTTGAAGGGGTTCACCGGGATGTTTCCTGGATTGGAGTGTTTAATTATGGTGAGAGATTGGATAGGTTGCACTTGTTCTCTCTTAAGTGAAGGAGGGTGAGGGATTGACCTGATGAAATTGTTTATAATTATGGACAGGGGCTTAAATACATACTGTGGATAAAGGTATTGACAAAAAAGAAGAATTGGTTTAAGTGAGAAGAGGAAATGTATGTGTCTGAAGTTCTGAGGTGGCAGCACCATGCCACCATCAGTTTCAATTGGTAGTAAGACAATCTGTGAATCTGTATCAGATGTCATTAAATATAAGTACCGTATTTATAATATCTACAACGTGAAAAGCTGACATTGCGTGAAAACTCAGGAGTATCACAGTCACCTGAGATTACATAGTATGTCAATGTTAATACTCTTGTATTTGAATGTCATTTGGGATGAAAGTGTTTCCAGAACTGTCAAAGGTGTAAGGAAATATCCTGGGATTTCCATGCTTTTAGAATAGAGTGACAATAAAGGTTGCTGAAAGTGTATTCACTCATCACATTGACAGATATGACTTTATCAATTAGTAAGTAGCTTGATTCAGAAGTTGCGAATGTTCAATTGTATGTGTGCCTGAGTGTTTTGATGGCTGCAGCAAAAAGCAAACGCTGACTCAGGATCAGCAGAATTGTCTCCTGCATCATTTTCAACAGTCACTATGTGATTTGATGACTTCTGACACACAGTGTGCATTGAAGAATAAACCTTTAAGAGGTGGTGGAGCTTTCCCATAACTTGAACTGCTTCCTGCTTTGAGTGGGGAGCAGGTAAGACAATTCTTTCTGAATTCTGTCATAGAACATAGAACAGTACAGCACAGTACAGGCCCTATGGCCTGCAATGTGGTGCGACCATTTTGCCTACACCAAGGTCAGTCTAACACTTCCCTCCTGCAGAGCTCTCCATTTTTCTATCATCCATGTGCCTATCTAAGAGTCTCTTAAAATGTTCTAATCAATAACGGATCTTTACCAGCACCCCTGGCAGCACCTTCTACACACTCACTGTGTAAAACACTTTCCTCTGATATCTCCCTTATACTTTCCGCCAATCACCTTAAAATTATACCCTCTCATATTAGCCATTTCTGTCCTGGAACAAAAGGCTGGCTATCCACTCTATCTATGCCTCTTATCATCTTACACACCTCTGTCAAATCTCCTCTCACCCTCCTTTGTTCCATAGAGAAAAGCTTAATGTTTTCCCATAAAACTTGGTCTTTAGTCTAATCTCAACAATGCTGGCACTTGCTCACATTTTAAAATTTTCAAGTGAAAAGTTTTGTCCTGACGATCCTCTTCTATTTTTTATTCACAACCACAGCTTCTTGTCTTTCTTTATTCTCTGCGCGGAAGGTGATGGTGATCTTGTTAACTTCAGCACCTCAGGTATTTTCAAGGACTTTTGACTGTAGTTCTTTTGACATGCATCCTTCGGTGATATGTGTTTAAAGTTTTCCTTACACTAATTTGCCAGAGTTCTGTGAAATACTGATCAATTGTTTCAATCACCTTTTGACTAATCCAATACAAAACAGCAATTTCATTTACAATATGGAAAAAATTATGTGATCAGTGCATTCATTTGATGGAGTAAACTTCAATGTCGATGAATACATTTAATAGACACCTGTACTCCCAATTCGTCAGCATCATTGTGCCAGGTTATTGCTTTTATATTTACATTAATTGTGATTCCAAATCCTGTCATTGCCATTTCAGATTTACAAAGCCTTGCTTCCCAGTGGGGATAGAATGCAACTTGTGTCTCTGCTTTCCACAGGGATTGCTCCCTAAGCAACTCCCTTGTCCATTCCTCCCCCACCTCCCTTCCCACCGATCTCCCTCCCGGCACTTAACCCTTGTAAGTGGAACAAGTGCTACACATGCCCTTACACTTCCTCCCTCACCACTATTCAGGGCCCCAGACAGTCCTTCCAGGTGAGGCGACACTTCACCTGTGAGTCGGCTGGGGTGATATACTGCGTCCGGTGCTCCCGGTGCAACCTTCTTTATATTGACGGGACCCAACGCAGACTGGGAGAACGCTTTGCTGAACACCTACGCTCTGTCCGCCAGAGAAAGCAGGATCTCCCAGTGGCCACACATTTTAATTCCACGTCCCATTCCCATTCTGACATGTCTATCCATGGCCTCCTCTACTGACAAGATGAAGCCACACTCAGGTTGGAGGAACAACACCTTATACTCCGTCTGGGTAGCCTCCAACCTGATGGCATGAACATTGACTTCTCTACCGTTTGTTAATGCCTCTCTTCCCGTTCTCACCCCATCCCTTCCTTCTTTATTTATTTATTTATTTATTTATCCGTCCTTTCTTTTCTCTCTCTCCCTCTTTTTTCTCCCTCTGTCCCTCTCACAATAACTCCTTACCTGCTCTCCATCTTCCTCTGGTGCTCTCCTCCCCCTTTCTTTCTCCCTAGGCCTCCCATCCCATGATCCTCTCCCTTCTCCAGCCTTGTATCCCTTTTGCCAATCAACTTTCCAGCTCTTAGCTCTATCCCTCCTGTCTTCTATCATTTCAGATCACCCCCTCCCCCTCGCACTTTCAAATCTCTTACTATCTCTTCTTTCAGTTAGTCCTGACGAAGGGTCTTGGCCTGAAACGTCGACTGTGCTTCTTCCTATAGATGCTGCCTGGCCTGCTGCATTCTACCAGTATTTTGTGTGTGTTGTTTCCAGAACTCTAGTCGCTTTGCCTGTTCCTTACAAACATGTAAGCCTTCAAATTATTACTTAATGTATCATAATTCTTTACCTTTATCTACTCTCTTCCATTATTATGTGATCTATAGAACACGCACTTGAACATGTTTGGTTCATTATTTCCATTCATTTACATTGGGATTCTGTTTCAATTCAAGTGTCATGTCAAAGTCAAAGTTGAATTTATTGTCATATGTGTAAGTATATGAATGCAAAGATGCATTGAAAAACTTACTTGCAGCAGCATTGCAGGCACAACAGAAATTAGATGTAAATTGTATACATATTTTATAATAAATTAGAATAAAATGTCCTTTCTAGTGCAAAGTAGTCAAAGTGATCATTGTATTGCTAAACTACAGTGATTATAATTCTCAGAATCAAATGGTTGAAAGGAAGTAGCTTTCTACTGGTGGTGGGGAACTTCAGGCTTCTGTACATCTTGCATGATGGTACAGTAGTTCAGAGAAGATGACATTGTCCAGGTGGTGAAGATCCTTGACGATGGCCAGATAGCCTATGCCTGCTCCTAATTCTAATGTTCTTATGTTGCCTTCCTGAAGCAGTGCCTCATGTAGGTACTTCAGACAGTGGGAAAAGATATATTGGATTGTGTATTTATGATGTGTGCCTATAATTGGCACTATTTTACTTCCTGTAGTCTTATTACCTACCACCAAATCCACCCACCTCTTCAGATCTGAACTATTCCACATATTAGTAGAGAGTCTACTGAAGGCAGAGATAATGCGATGTAATTTAATTGCTCTGAAAGCTATGTGGAAAAAATGGTGATATCTGCTTGCACAAGGATTTTTATGTACACATTTGGTACAATGATTTGATTAAGTAGTGACAAACCCAGTTATCTTAAGCATATAGAAGCACTGAAAATATTGTGTTCCTGTAGACCAGTTGAATGTAGGAAGTCATACCTATAGCTCACAATGAGGCTCATGGATGTTGTTACTCAGTTTGTAGAGCTTTCAGAGGAAATAAAGAGACAAGAGGTGGCATCCAGCTTCTCAGATGTTGTCTTTGAAATTCTTGTAGAAAAGTTGGTTACTGGGACAGTGACTTGAAGTGGCTAATTGATTTGAAAATTGGCTTGGGACTGGAGGAAATTGGTAGTGATGGGATGGATCTTTCTCTGATTGGAAACACTGCGACTGTGCTGCTACTTTTGCTCTTTGTTTTATATATATATATATATATAATAAACTAACAACTTACATCAATGTTGGATTGTGATTGGTGTGTTTATGGATAACATGAAAATTGTTGGAGTTGTGGGCAACGAGGAAGATTGTCTAATGCTACAGCAAGATCTAGATTAGAGGGAAAGTCAGGTAGAGTATTGACAGGTGAAATTTAATTCTGACAGGTTCAAGGTGGTGTGTTTTGTAAAATGTAATAAAAATAGGAAATATACAGTGAAGCGTTTGGCACTAAGGACTGTTGATGAACAGAGACACCTAGAGGTCCAACTCCATAGTTCACTGAAAGTGGCAACACATTGTCTTGCAGGGGGCGTGGCTTATTCTGATTGTCGAAAGTCGCTTCCATCTTGATTGGTTAGTTTAGAAACTGCAGCTGCTTTTCCTATTGGATAGTTCCCTAATGACTAGTTTCAACTATCTTCAACTATCAAGACTCTGAAAGACGTCTTGGACAGAAGGTAGGGAGACCCCAATAACCTTCTCTGCTCCCCTAACCACCCTCTGCAAGGCTTTTTTGTTGACAGCACTGCAGCTGGAGTACCAGGTTGTGATGCAAAAGGTCAGCACACTCTCAACCACGCCTCTGTAGAATGTAGTTAAGATGTTAGTGGGGAGTGATGCTTGTTTAAGCTTCCTCAGAAAGTGCAATCTCTGCTGGGCCCGTTTCACAATCTCAGTGGTGTTCATGGACCAGGTGAGATTGTCCGAGATCTGCACCCCAAGGAACTTGATGTTTTCCACTCTCTCCACTATGGAGCCGCTGATGCTGAGGGGTGTGTGCTCAGGCTGAGACCGTCTGAAATTGACTATCATCTCCTTGGTTTTGGTGACATTAAGCATCAAGTTGTTATCCCTGCACCAGCTCTCTAGGTGTTTGACCTCCTCCCTGTACATAGTTTCATCATTTTTGCTGATGAGTCCCACCACTGTGGTATCATGATCAGGTTCTCCTAGAATCTGGCTGCACAGTCATGTGTTAGCAGTGTAAACAGCAAAGGGCTAAGCACACAGCCTTGTGGGGATCCAGTGCTCAGTGTGATGGAGTCAGAGATGTTCCTACCAACACGGACTGACCGTGGTCTCTCTGTCAAGAAATCCAGAATCCAGTGACACATGGCAGTGCTAAGGCCAAGTAGCGACAGTTTCTCCACTAGTCTCTGCGAGATGATGCTATTGAACGCTGAACTGAAATCAACGTACAGGATTCTGGCATAAGTGTCTTTGTTGTCCAAGTGAGAGAGAACTGTGTGCAGTGTGGTGGATATTGCATCCTCCGTAGAGCGATTTGGACGATAAGCAAACTGTAGAGGATCCAGTGATGAGGTGAGGCCGGCTGTGATATGAGGCTTGACAAGCCGTTCAAAACATTTCATCACTGTGGGGGTCAGGGCAACGGGACGGTAATCATTCAGACAGGCTACAACTGATTTCTTTGCTACAGGGATGATTGTGGAGGTTTTGAAGCATCTAGGGACAATAGCTTGACTAAGGGAGATGTTGAAAATGTCTGTCAGGACATCTGCTACTACATCAGCACATTCCTTGAGCACACATCCAGGGATGTTGTCGGGACCTCCTGCTTTTCATGGGTTGACCCTGGCAAGGGTCCTCCATGTTTGCTCTGGATCAATGATTGGAGCCGGCTGGTCAGATGGTAAAAATGGACTGGCTCTCCCCCTTGCTGTAGTGTTTGATGCTTCGAAGCGGGCAAAGAAATTGTTAAGCCTGTCTGGTAGAGAGGCGTGGCTGTCATCAGTTTTCTGCCTGATCTTGTAGTCTGTCAGAGCTTTAATTCCCTGCCACATCTGTCTGGTGTCACCTGTGTCACAGAGGTGTCCATGTATTGTCTCACATGCTGGACCTGCAAACCTGATTCAACATTATATTGCAAACACGAGGAAATCTGCAGATGCTGGAAATTCAAGCAACACACACAAAAAATGCTGGTGAACGCAGCAGGCCAGGCAGCATCTATAGGAAGAGGTACAGTCGACGTTTCGGGCCGAGACCCTTTGTCAGGACTAACTGAAAGAAGAGACAGAAAGAGATTCTTTCTCTTTAAAAGAAAGCACTACTTTTATGTTTTGTATGTAACTTTGGGAGTTCCTGAGCATCATACTAGTCTGAGGGTTGGATCATCACAAATTTCGAGGGGTGGCGTATCCTATGGTGGGGGGGGGGGTTGTGGCTTATTCTGGTTGTCGAATGTCATTTCTGTTGTCATCGGTTAATTTAGAAACTGCAGCTGTTTTTCCTATTGGATAGCTTTCTGGTGTCTGGGCTCAAATATTTTGGGTATGCAGTATGTACTTGTGAATAAATTTTGCAGTCAGAAGATAGTAGAGTGATGTTATGAACACTTAAACACCATGTCTACGAATTCCTTATTGTTAGAATTGGGAGAAACCTCTTTTTTAAAAACATCTGCGCCCTGTAATTGTCAGTGTAAATAAAGCTTACCAGAATCCCAGCAGCATCCAAAGAGAAGTTTCCATGAGTCGGAGAATTTGGAATCTGAGGACACAGCCTCAGAATAGAATATTTGAGACAAGGAGTTATTTCTTCAGCCAGAGTGTGATCAGTCTGTGGAATTAATTGCCATTGAAGGACATGGAGGCAAATTAATTCAGTGTTTTTAAGGTAGGTTTTTGATTGGGAAGAGGGTTAAGAGTTACAGCAAGAAAATGGGAGAATAGGATTGACAGAGAGAAAAAAAATCAATCATGATTGAATGGCAGACCAGACTCTGCTCCTGTACCTTACAGACTTATGGTCTGCCTCGTGCACATTACAATTGGTATAGAGTACTGGAAGGGTTAAAAAGATATTTGAAGTTTAAGAAGGGGAAAAATATGAAAGTTGCATCTTTACAGACAGAGGTTGTTTGAAAAGCCGTGGCTTCCAGGAAACTAGTAAAGGAAAAGGCAGAAAATCTGAGAAGGTTCAATTTCCCGAGTGCGGACTGAGCAAGTGTGTTTTATACAGTCCCAAGGGTCAGATCAAAGGCAGATGGAAAATTCCAGGCGGCTGCTCCTGACTGTGCAGCAATTCTTAAAGCTGTACTGACTGGTTTCAGAACAAAACTAAGTCAAAAACGAGAATCTGTATCTGCTGAGAGTGAAAGTGCAACTATATGGAAGGCCTGAAAACTGCAAAACTTTTTGGCAGGAAAAGAAAAAAAAATGGCAGCAGAAGTTGAAAAGGGGTTATTAGACAGCCAGGGGTGGAAATGGTAGAGGAATAAAGCACGTGAATCATTCACATCTTATGTGGAGAGGATGGAATTTCTCTTCATGGTTTCTAACACTGCTGAGCAATACAAGAGATGGTGGAGGAACTCAGCTGGTCAAGCAGAGACAATGGAAGGAAAAAGTCAGTTGAGGTTTTGGGTGTCTCAACCTGAAATATCAACTGTTCTTTTCTTTTCATAAATGCTGCCTGGCTCATTCAGTTTCTTCAGCTCTCGGGTGTTGTTCTAGATTATATGATCTGTTGAGCTGTAAGATGCATGTGAAGTCATAAAGGCATTCAATGAGGCCATGGGGGACACGAGATTATCCCTGGAAATCACCCACGACTGTCCACAACGCATGAGCTCTGCAAAAGGCTACAGAAGTTTGCTGAGGTCCTGAGATTGGAAGAATTTCCAACCCACAGCCACTCATGATAGTGGTATCCAATAAGCTTGTCATATATGATCAACAGCTTGAATTACAGCATTGTTCTTACTTTGGAGAGTTTCTAGATCATGCTCTCACAGATTCATGTGCAGACTAGGACACAATGTCAAAGTAAAGGTCTGTGTCCTATGCTTGTCACATGTACGCACAGTTGCAATGAAAATTGTACTTTCAGTGGCAACACAGACACATAACATCAGGTAAGCAGCATTCACAAGAAAAACATAAATTGAATGTACAGAGTGATGATAGCCTGGAATACATTGCCAGGGGTGATGGTAGAGGCAGATAGTGTAGATATGTTTAAGTGATTCTTAGATAAGTACGTGAATATTCAGAGGAAGGAGGGATTGAATTAATTAAGTGTAACATCATGGGCTGAAGGAACTGTTCTGTACTGTACTATTCGATGCTCTATATTGCAAGTATACACTGTACACATTTTTTTCAAGAAATACATGATTAAAACGCACAAATTGTATTTTATTGCACAATAATTAAAGTGCTGCTATGCTGAGGTAGTGATTGGGTTGTACTGTTTGGTTCAAGAACTGAATGGTTGAAGGGAAATAGCTGTTCTTAAACCTGGTGGTATAGGACTTCAGGCTTCTTATCTCCTGCCCATTGGTAACTGATAGAAGAATCCAATCAAAGTTGTTGGGCACAAAAATCCATACTCTTGATAAATAGAGTTGTGGCAGCAGTCACTAAATGTTGCTAAAGTAATGGTACCTAGAGTTAAAGTACTCCAAATTCCATCTGGGTAGCATCCAAGCTGATGAATGAACATTGATTTCTCCAACGTCCAGTAATGTTTCCCTTTCCCCTTCCCTCTCCTTCAATTCTCCACTCTGGCTCCCCTCTTACCTCTTCTCTTCTCATCACCTACCTATCACTTCCCTTTCTCCCATGGTCCACTCTCCTATCAGATTCCTGCTTCTTCAGACCTTTACCTTTTCCTTCTATCACCTCCCAGCTTCTCCCCCCTCCTCCACCCACCTGGCTTCACCTATCATCTTTTCGGTTGAATTCCTTCCCCCTCACCCCCTTCTTATTCTGGCTTCTTCCCCCTTCCTTTCCAATACTGAAGCAGAGTCTTGACCTGAAACATTGACTGTTTATTCATTTCTATAGATGCTGCCTGATCTGCTGAGTTCTTCCAGTATTGTGTGTGCATTGCACTGTAAAACAACAGAAATGCCAGCTTACATCTTAAGAGGTGGAAAACCAGTGAACAAGCAGGTTAACGTGGGTGCACTAAGAGAAGGGTGTATACGGGACAAACTTTCATCATCTGTTTTCAGTTAGGAATAGTGTTTGTTTTAAGTCTCATTTAGGACATAGTAAATTCTGATGTCTGGAGAATTGAGTTATCATAGTTATGGAAGTTGACGTCACATATCCAGTTTCAGGATCTCATCTCATATTCTGCTTGGGTAGTCTACAATCCAATGGAATGAGCAATGAATTTTCCAATTTCAGACAACCTGCATGCCATGTTCCTCCACACACACTCAGCTGTCTACCCAGTTTTCTTCTCGCTTTTGTTCACTTTTTTCATCCCCTCCCCTACTTGATTCCCTCTGCCCATCATCCCTTCTTCCTTTCATTCCGCCTATCACCTCACAGCGTCTATCCCAACAATACCCTTCCCCCCACCCTTGATTCCTAAACTTTCCATTTCCATCTCTTCCATCTGTCAACGAAGCACGGTATCCACCCGGAACATTGACTGATACCTTTTGCCTCGACAGATGCTGCCTGACCTCCTGAGCTCTTCCAGCATTCTGTATTTTGATCCAGCTGCTGGGCTCCGTCTACAGCAATCTTCATGTATTAACAGACCACCTAGATTATGTGGTCCCTCCTATTACCTCCCTTTGGGTGTGAGGGTACCTACTGTCCTCCCCTCTCCTTTTATGGCTGTGCAACTACCCTTATTTTAGAGATTTCTTCATGGCATAAAGACAGTAGCCACTGGCCTTTGAGTCTGTACAGCAGCTTTTATCACACCTATTAGGAGATGATGTGAGAAACCTTAGGATGCAGTTGGTGAGCCAACACATGGAGTAGCCACTGTCTGTCTCCAGCAAGTTAAGACAAGTCAAATTTATTGTCATGTAGGTACAGAAAACAGCACAGAATATAAATGCATAAATTAAACATAAATTATTCCATACAATGGGGAAAAAAAAGATATTAGTGAAAAAAAGCAAAGACATAATGACAACAAGTCCATGGTAGTGCAAGAGATGAGCTGTAGTGTTCTGTTGTTGAGGCAGGGATAAGGTTATGCAGTTCAGTTCAAGAACCTAATGGTTGTAGGAAGATGGCTGTTTCTGAACCAGGTGGTGTGAGACTTCAGGCTTCTGTACCTTCTGCCCAATGGTAGCAGTGAGAAGAAGGCAAAAATCGGTGATAATGGATGATATCTTCTTGAGGCAGCAGCTCAGTGGTGGGAGGGCTCTACACATGATGGACTGGGCTGTGCTCACAAATCTCTGCAGCTTCTTCGCTTCTCCTTTGCATTGGAATTACTATGCCACGATGCATCCAGTCAGAATACTCTGAAAAGAATATCCGTAGAGGTTAGTTAGAATATTTGGTGACATGTCAAATATCCCTAAACTCTTAAGAAAGTAGAGATGCTGGCACACCTTCTTCATGATTACATCAATATGTTGGGCCCAAGACAGGTTAGCATCCAGAAATTTGAAGCTGTTTACTTCCCATCTCTGCCCCACCTACGTGGTCTCCAATGCACTCAATCAGTATTTTATCTCACTCCTGTACACTTATTCCTTGTTGGCCATGCTTTTGCCAACAGCAATGATGCTGCACTCACTGCGCTGGCAAGGAAAAAGCCCTGAGTCCTACATCTCAAATTTGAGCAGCTGCTGTGCTCACCCAAGTCAAGTCCTCACAGATAGTCTCTCCACCCTGAGGTTTAGGTGATTCATTGCTGTGAGAATGCCAGCAGACAGCAAGGTTTGAATCCGCTTTCCAGCACAGCCGGAGGGGACGTCTTTCCTAAAACACAGGTGAACATGTACCTATGAAAGCTCATACTGGGTAATCACACGCACAGTGACAAGGCAACACTCTGCAGGGCAGTACTGAGCAGGATATCTTTATACGTCCATTTGATTTTTTTTTGCAGTAAAATAATTGACTAATTATGTTTAAATGCTTAATGGAGACCTCGAGTGTCTTCAGCACTCTAAGTGTTCCAGCAAAAGGATTCTGAATGAGCTTTGTATCAAACACTGGAATTTTCACTATGAAGACCGTTGTCAGATGCAAAGCATTGATATAAATTTGCAGGATGAGTTCATAGCAATGAGAACCAAAACCACTGAAGCCACCATAAAGAACATGGAACTGGCTATTGCAACCATGCTGAATTTTGTTAAAAGGGAACCAATCTGTCCCTTGTGCTTGCACCAGGTAAACTGAAGAATGTGCATCAAATAGTTAACATGGTTGCATGGAATACTGCAGATTTAGTGCCAGACATGTGATCATGGTTCATGTTGCTTTTATTGAAGACTTTTATGTATGTGATAGGATCAAATATTAATTGATTGTTCTGTTTCAACTTATTGCCAAAGAGGCAGGAAAGAAATCTGCACATATGCTATAAAAGAAGATTGGAGAAATCACATATTTGAGGTTAAGGTTAATCAGCTATCTTCACATTTATGTACCATTCTATTCCAACACTTCCTGCCGTTTTCACTCTGATCTCGGTACAGCTTAGAGGGGAGAGGCTTCATTCAGCAAATGAAGCAGCAGGCTATGTATTAACGTGGAGACATGAGTGAATTGTGTTACCAATGAGTGAGCAAAATGAGACTCAGCTGCAGACTGTCAGAGCAGATGACATAACATGTAGTCTGTATGGTAGCTAACTCTGCAATTGAAGTAATACCAGAATTGTCCATATAGATCAGAGAGCCACAGCAAGAGGCATAGCTGCAGACATTGAAATAATCTATGATGATGAATCTACTGCTGATGTCAATACAGAGTCTATTATTGTTCAAGAGTCACAGAGAAACCTCCAGGTTATTATTCTGGCAAGTTAACTCTTATTCCACCAGTGGATGTTTTAATGTTAGGAATGTCAGAAACAGTGAACAACTGAGCCCATCAAATTGACTAAGGACAGCAGTCAACAGAATGAATCTGTATACACTGTGTATATCTAAGAAAACACATGAACCTATGGTTAAGTAAATTAGCAACATGTTCTGTGGTCATGCTGCTTAAGATGGATAAATATATGATCTGCGTAGAATATTTGGGGAGGTCCTTGCTGTTTGAAGCTCCTGTATGATCCTACTGTAATTGAAAGCAGAACTTACCAGAGCTTCATCCACATCCAAAGTTTACCTCAGGATAATTGATACCAGCAACATTTGCTGGTTGGATCTGCACCAGACACTGGTAGACTGTAATCTCTGGAGGCAGAGTGGAGTTTGCTGGGAAAGAGCAGCTCCTCAGAGAGAGCTGTCTGTAGTAGAAGATTCAGGTCAGGACTACAATAGGCTGCTTATAGATAGCAGCTGATGTGGTCACATTTTGAAATGTGAAGGGCATTGTCAGTTCTGTCTGAAAACCTATATGAACATACAAATGCTTGAGAACTGGGAAGAACAGGTTCAAGAGTAGCTTCTATTCTACTGTTATCATACACTGGAATGGGCCTATTATATGATTAAGATAAACTCTAGATCTCCCAATTTACCCTGTAGCGGCCTTTGCACTGAACTTTCTCTGTGGCTGTAACACTGTATTCGGTATTCTGTTTTTTTTCTCCTTTTGTACTATTCAACATGCTTGTGATCAGCAGCACTGGGGCTCCACAGGGGACTGTCTTGTCTCCCTTTCTCTTCACCATTTACACCTCGGACTTCAACTACTGCACAGAGTCTTGTCTTCTTCAGAAGTTTTCGGATGACTCTTCCATAGTTGGATGTACCAGCAAGGGAGATGAGGTTGAGTACAGGTGGCTACTGTAGGAAACTTTGTCACATGGTGTGAGCAGAATTATCTGCAGCTTAATGTGAAAAAGACTAAGGAGCTGGTGGTAGACCTGAGGAGAGCTAAGGTACAGGTGACCCCTGTTTTCATCCAGGGGGTCAGTGTGGACATGGTGGAGGATTACAAATACCTGGGGATACGTACTGACAATAAGCTGGACTGGTCAAAGAACACTGAGCCTGTCTACAAGAAGGGTCAGAGCCGTCTCTATTTCCTGAGGAGACTGAGGTCCTTTAACATCTGCCGGACGATGCTGAGGATGTTCTACGAGTCTGTGGTGGCCAGTGCTATCATGTTTGCTGTTGTGTGCTGGGGCAGCAGGCTGAGGGTAGCAGACACCAACAGAATCAACAAACTTATTCGTAAGGCCAGTGATGCTGTGGGGATGGAACTGGACTCTCTCACGGTCGTGTCTGAAAAGAGGATACTGTCTAAGTTGCATGCCATCTTGGTCAATGTCTCCCATCCACTGCATAATGTACTGGGTGGGCACAGGAGTACATTCAGCCAGAGACTCATTCCTCCGAGATGCAGCACAGAGCGTCATAGGAAGTCATTCCTGCCTGTGGCCATCAAACTTTACAACTCCTCCCTTGGAGGGTCAGACACCCTGAGCCAATAGGCTGGTCCTGGAGGAACACAGCAGGCCAGTGAACATCTGTGGAAAAGAATAAATATTCAACATTTCGGGCCGAGACCCTTCATCTGGACTGTATGTAATGATCTATCTGGATGGCATGCAAACAAAAGCTCTTCACTGTATCTCAAGTACACGCGTCAATAAAAAGCAAATCAGTAATAACTAATATCAAAGAAGCTTTAACAACAGTTAACCACATTGGATTATGATATGATAATGAAAGAGGCAGGCAGGAATAGATCCTTCACTTTGGAAGGAAAGAAAAAAGGTCAGATTATTATTTAAATAGTGAAAGATTGAAACATGGTATTTTGCAGAGGAACTTCGGAGCGTTTGTGAATGAGTTGCAAAAGGTTGGTTGGCAGGTGCAACAGGTTATCGAGAAAGCAAATGGAATGTTGGCCTTTATTACTAGAGGGACTGAATTTAAAGCAGGGAGATTATGCTGCAACTGTACAAGGTGCTAGTGAGGCTGCACCTGGAGTACTATGTGCAACTCTGGTCTTCTTACTTGAGGAAAGACATACTGACTTCAGGCATGGTGCAAAGGAGGTTCACCAGGTTGATTCATGAAATGAGGGGTTTAAACTATGAGGAGAGTTGTCGCCTGGAACTATACTCACTGGAATTCAGAAGACTGAGAGAGAACCTTATAGACAGATATTAAATTATGAAAGGGGTAGATAAGAAAAGAGGCAGGAAAATTATTTCCACTGGTAAGTGAGCCTAGATCTAAGGGACATAGCCTCAAGATTCAGGGGAGTAGATTTAGGAAAGTGATGAGGAGAAACTGCTTTTACGAGAGAGTAGTGAATTTTCTGCCCAGAGAAGCAGAAGAAGTTACTTTGTTAAATATAGTTAAGACACAGTTAGATTTTTGTATAGGGGAATTAGGGGCTATAGGGAAAAGTCAGAGAGGTGTAGTCCACGGCAAGATGAGCCATGAACTTATTGAATGGCAGAGCAGAACTGATGGGCCAGATAACCTGCTCCTGCTCCCATTTCTTACGTTTACATTCCCAGATGCTGTGTTCCGGAAAGACAAGAAGGGAGGGGGAGGTGTAAGTACCAGGACTAATTAAGAAGCCCAAGAATGACTGCACTCATAATCATCTTGTTTAGAGTTTAATAATAGCGATGTGATTTCATAATTAGACTATTTTATAGGCTGCCAACTAATGGGCAAGGTTTATTGAGAAGCAAATTTGCAGGGGGTGTTGCAAAACTATTTCAGAGCTGTGGAATAATGATAATGAGTGACTGCATACTGAGTTAACAGTAGCTTAAGGGACAATGAGAGAGCTTTTGAAGAATGTTTTGGAAATTGTCTTTGATCAGTGGGTACCTGGTCCAGTGAGGGTGGTAGCACTCCTCGATTTGATTGAGAAAAATGAGGCCCCTGGCCATAAACGCTGATAGATTTAGAGGTGGTGTCAGAGATTTGGAAAATTGTTCATAACAAGGTGTTGGGATAAACATTTGAAGTATTGCATTCATTTCTAGTTGCCTCATTAAAGAAAGGATATGGAGGTTTGGGAGCAGGTACAGGTGGCTTATCGGGATGTGCCTGGATCGGAAGGCACATGGTATGCTGTAAGGAGAGATTAGACAAACAGGTGTTCTTTTCTCAGGAGCGGTAGAGGCTGAGGGAAGATCTGATAAAAGTGTGTAGGGTTATGACAGTAACAGATACAGTAGACATCCAGTCTCTTTTGTATAGCATCAAAATTTCCACTACCAGAGGGCATGTTTTTAAAATGAGTGGGAGTAAATTCAGAAGATGTGTGGGGCAAATTTATTTTGCACAGAGCATGGTGGGTGCCCAGAATACATAGCCAGGGATGGTAGTGGAAGGAACTTGCTGCCAGTGCTACATGATAGTGATGGCAGTTGAATGCGTGGTGAGGAGTTGGTGCAGGGGGCAGGGTTTTAGATTTTTGGATCGTTTGGTTCTCTTCTGGGGAAGTGGGACCTGTACAGATTGAATGGCACCTGAACTCAAGGGGGAGCAATATCCTTGCAAGTAGGTTTGCTAGCATGGTTCGGGAGGGTTCAAACTAATTTGCAAGGGCGATGGGACCCGGAGCGATATAGCAGTGGAAGGAGTGCATGGAGTAAAGCCAGATCTAACATATAGAGAGGCTTTGAGAAAAGAGAAACAGAATAAAGGGTGTAAAGGTAGTAAGGTAGAAGGGCTAAAGTGCGTGTACTTCAATGCAAGAAGCATCAGGAACAAAGGTGATGAACTGAGAGCTTGGATACATACATGGAATTATGATGTAGTGGCCATTACAGAGACTTGGCTGGCACCAGGGCAGGAATGGATTCTCAATATTTCAGTGGATTTCAGTGCTTTAAAAGGGATGGGGGGATGAAGGGGTGGAGGGGTGGCACTACTGGTCAGGGATACTATTACAGCTACAGAAAGGGTGGGTAATGTAGCAGGATCCTCTTTTGAGTCAGAATGGGTGGAAGTCAGGAACAGGAAGGGAGCAGTTACTCTATTGGGAGTATTCTATAGGCCCCCTGGTAGCAGCAGAGATACAGAGGAGCAGATTGGGAGGCAGATTTTGGAAAGGTGCAAAAATAACAGGGTTGTTATCATGGGTGACTTTAACTTCCCTAATATTCATTGGCACCTGATTAGTTCCAAGGGTTTCGATGGGGCAGAGTTTGTTAATTGTGTCCAGGACAGATTCCTGTCACAGTATGTGGACAGGGCGAATGGGGCAATGCCATACTAGATCTAGTATTAGATAATGAACCGGGTCAGGTCACAGATCTCTCAGTGGGTGAGCATCTGGGGGACAGTGACCATCGCTCCCTGGCCTTTAGCATTATCATGGAAAAGGATAGAATCAGAGAGGACAGGAAAGTTTTTAATTGGGAAAGGGAAAATTATGAGGCTATAAGGCTAGAACTTGCGGGTGTGAATTGGGATGATGTTTTTGCAGGGAAATGATGTTCAGGGGTCTCTTGCAGGATGTTAGGGATAAATTTGTCCCTGTGAGGAAGATAAAGAATGGTAGGGTGAAGGAACCATGGGTGACAAGTGAGGTGGAAAATCTAGTCAGGTGGAAGAAGGCAGCATACATGAGGTTTAGGAAGCAAGGATCAGATGGGTCTATTGAGGAATATAGGGTAGCAAGAAAGGAGCTTAAGAAGGGACTGAGGAGAGCAAGAAGGGGCATGAGAAGGCCTTGGTGAGTAGGGTGAAGGAAAACCCCAAGGCATTCTTCAATTATGTGAAGAACAAAAGGATGACAGCAGTGAAGGTAGGACCAATTAGAGATAAAGGTGGGAGGATGTGCCTGGAGGCTGTGGAAGTGAGCAAGGTCTTCAATGAATATTTCTTTTTGGTAATCACCAATGAGAGGGAATTTGATGATGGTGAGGACAATATGAGTGCGGTTCATGTTCTGGAGCATGTTGATATTAAGGAAGAGGTGGTGTTGGAGTTGTTAAAATACATTAGGACGGATTAGTCCCTTGGGCCTGACGGAATATTCCCCAGGCTGCTACACGAGGCGAGGGAAGAGATTGCTGAGCCTTTGGCTAGGATCTTTATGTCCTCGTTGTCCACAGGAATGGTACCAGAGGATTGGAGGGAAGCGAATGTTGTCCCCTTGTTCAAAAAAGGTAGTAGGGATAGTCCGGGTAATTATAAACCAGTGAGCCTTACATCTGTGGTGGGAAAGCTGTTGGAAAAGATTCTTAGAGATAGAATTTATGGGCATTTAGAGAATCATGGTCTGATCAGGGACTGTCAGCATGGCTTTGTAAAGGGAAAATTGTGTCTAAGAAGCCTGATAGAGTTCTTTGAGAAGGTGCCCAGGCATATAGATGAGGGTAGTGCAGTGGATTTTAGTAAGGCATTTGAAAAGATTGCACACGGTAGGCTTATTCAGAAAGTCAGAAGGCATGGGATCCAGGGAAGTTTGGCTAGGTGGATTCAGAATTGGCTTGCCTGCAGAAAGCAGAGGGTCGTGCTGGAGGGAGTACATTCAGGTTGGAGGGTTCTGACTAGTGGTGTCCCATAAGGATCGGTTCTGGGACCCCTACTTTTTGTGATTTTTATTAACGACCTGGATGTGGGGGTAGAAGGGTGGGTTGGCAAGTTTGCAGATGACACAAAGGTTGGTAGTGTGGTGGATAGTGTAGAGGATTGTCAAAGATTGCAGAGAGACATTGATAGGGATGCAGAAGTGGGCTGAGAAGTGGCAAATGGAGTTCAACCCAGAGAAGTGTGAGGTGGTACACTTTGGAAGGACAAACTCCAAGGGAAATTACAAAGTAAATGGCAGGATACTTGGTAGTGTGGAGGAGCAGAGGGATCTGGGGGTACATGTCCACAGATCCCTGAAAGTTGCTTCATAGGTAGATAGGGTAGTTAAGAAAGCTTATGGGGTGTTAGCTTTCATAAGTCGAGGGATAGAATTTAAGAGTCGCGAGGTAATGATGCAGCTCTATAAAACTCTGGTTAGGCCACACTTGGAGTATTGTGTCCAGTTCTGGCTGCCTCACTATAGGAAGTATGTGGAAGCATTGGAAAGGGTACAGAGGAGATTTACCAGGATGCTGCCTGGTTTAGAAAGTATGCATTATGATCAGAGATTAAGGGAGCTAGGGTTTTACTCTTTGGAGGGAAGGAGGATGAGAGGAGACATGATAGAGGTGTACAAGATAATAAGAGGAATAGAGTGGATAGCCAGCGCCTCTTCCCAGGGCAGCACTGCTCAATACAAGAGGACATGGCTTTAAGATAAGGGGTGGGAAGTTGAAGGGGGATATTAGGGGAAGGTCTTTTACTCAGAGAGTGGTTGGTATGTGGATTGTACTGCCTGAGTCAGTGGTGGAAGCAGATACACTAGTGAAGTTTAAGAGACTACTAGACAGGTATATGGAGGAATTTAAGGTGGGGGGTTATATGGGAGGCATGGTTTAAGGGTCAGCATAACATTGTGGGCCAAAGGGCCTGTACTGTGCTGTATTATTCTATGTTCTATGAAATATGATAGAGGTATTTAATATGCCCATGAATCTGCAGAGAATGGATGGATAGTGATATTGTACAGGTGAAAGGATTTGTTTTTAGACCATGAGTAGAATTAGGCCATTTGGCGTATCAAGTCTGCTCCACTATTCAATCATGGCTGATCCTTTTTTCGTTAGGCCTTTAACTACCAATTAGTTCAGCTCGACATTTTGGGCCAAGGAGCCTGCTCCTGTGTTGGACTGCTCTACGATTTAAGCCAAGGAACCAGTAGCTTGACCTTAGTGGTGTGAAAAGTTCTGGAAATAATACAAGAGGGATAGAATTAGCAGTCTCTGGATAAGTGTAGAATAGAATAGAATAGAATAGAGTAGAATAGAACTTCATCGTCTTTGCTGAAGACAGTGAGATTGCAGTGCTACTGCAGTCCACACAAACCAGATATTTACAATGTATGAGGTACGGCTTAACAAAAAATTCCCATATTTACATGCAAAAAGCAACTTTGGTAATCCATAACACTCAAAGGTCATTGGCAAACCACAGTATAGGATTATTCAGCTGCACAACCACCCTTAGGAAGAAGCTGTTTTTCAGTCTTACTGTCTTGCTTAAGATGTTTCTGTATCTCCTACTAGATGGCAGGAGATTGAACAGAGGGTGTTCCAGATTGGATAAGCCTTTAATGAGTGCGCTGTAGGCATCGAGTATTGTAGATTGTCTCCAGGTCCGGTAGTTGAGTCCCAATGATATGCTGAGCCATCCTAATTGCCTTTTGGAATGCTTTGTGATCTGTCTTGCTGCAGCTATAGTCCCACACTGTCATTCCGTATGTCAGTCTGCCCCCAATCGCACATTGATAAAAGCTAGACAGCAATTTTTGCGACAGATTTGCTCTCCTTAAGCGCCTCAGGTAGTATAGTCACTATCGTGCCTTCCCTACTATTGAGTTTGTGTTCACCAACCAAGAAAGCTTCTCATAGATATTCATCCCCTAAAGCTTGAAATTGGAGACCTTTTCCACTACCCCAACATTTATGAATAGTGGGGCTTGTTTGGGTCCTCTTGCCTTTCTGAAGTCAATTATCATTTCTTTGGTCTTCTTGAAGTTGAGTGATAGGTTGAGGGTCCTGCACCAATTGGACAGCTTCAGCACCTCCTCTCTATATGTAGATTCATTTTTGTTTGTGATTAGGCCAATCACAGTTATGTCGCCTGTAAATTTGATGACTGAGTTTGTGGCATAAGTAGGAGTGTGAAGAGAGAGTAGAAAAGTGGGCTCAGTACACACCCCTATGGGGCACTGGTGTACAGGGTTGGGGTGGGTGGTGGCTGATGTGCATTTGCCTCATTTCACCATCTGGGTATGATTAGCGAGGAAGCCCAAGATCCAATTATATGATTAGAGAATGATTAGAGAAAGCATTGTTAAAGGCAAATCATGACAACTAACCTATTATGTCAGTACAACCTATCACCTCCCATCTTCCTACATCTTTCCCATTCTGCCCCCCCTCACACCTATCACCCCCATCTCTTGGATTCACTTATCATCCATCAGTTCTTGATCCACCCCTACCCTCCACCTTTTATACTGGCTATCTCCCTTCCTTGTTTCCAGTTCTGATTAAATGTTTTGACTCAAAGCACTGGCTGTCAATTTCCCTCTGTAGATGACAATTAACCCACTGTGTTCAGGCAGCTCCCTTGTGAGTTGCTGCAGATTTCTAGCTCTGCAGCGTCTTGTGTATCTAACTGATCTGCTGCAGTTCTTTGAGATACCAGAGAGCATTAATATGCTGCCTCTCAGAAATATGGAAGACAATGAATTGGACCATTGTTAACGAAGCAATAAATGTCAAAATGAGAACGGTGTATAGATGTTGTTGTGGTATTTCTTTCTAAGATATTGGAAAATATCTCCTATTTAGGCTAGTAACAAGGGCACTTTGCTAAATAGAGGAAAAGCATAGATTTGGACTACACTTCTGACTGCAGTTTTCTTCCAGAACTTCCACAATAAGTTATGTCATAGATCAGAGAGCAATCAGTCACAGAACAGAATCCAAAAATGATACATCCTTAAATAAAATGATTGTTGCAGCAGTATTACATATGATTTGTATGTAACAGGTGCTAAAACCTTTATAACTGGGATCATTTTACATTGTACTCAATGATCTTTGGTACACCAATCCCTCAAGAATAGTAAGGTTGCAATATCTGTCCATACTGAGAAGGGAAGATATTATCTACTAAGGGTGATCATAGAGCTATTATTTTTCCATCTATTATGTGCTAGGTTTTCAGTGCACATAAATTATTATGTGCAAGGGAACAAGCTCTAGCTGTTTTCTAGCAAAGATCAAATAATCAAATATCCTTTATGCTACGGATTTCTGAACAGCGTCACTTCTATTAGTTCTTGTGTGTTGCTAACTTAATTGTATTTCAAGCACTGTTCAGCTCAGCAGAGTACTCAGGAAAGCCTCCAGCGCTGTGATATAATAGGAAAGATCATTTTCATTATCTATAGCAAGTATGAATCCTCAATGAACTGTGTGAAAATGGATGGATGAATCTTAGATCGGGGTACCATTAATCAAATGTGAAGCAGAACATTGTATTATGCTGTTTTATGTTGGAAGCTAATATGTGCTGGACAAAAGAAGGGAAGTTCATGATGTTGAGATTGATCTTGTACTAAGTGGCCCTAATTCTCGTAAATATCTGGGGATGGATCACATCCTTAGCCTGTTCTAATGACTCATTGCTCAAGATGAGTACTGTTACTGTTATGTTAATCAGAAAAAAAATGAATGGGCACAGAATATCCTGTACATCAACACAAATTTACACTGCATTGAAGCCATGAAGCAGGCAGCGCTCTTAAAATCTTGAAGGAACTATTCTATAAGCAGACCAAGGAAAGTCAAATGTTTCCTAAAGCAGACCATCCAAAAATAAAATTTAGTGATTAGCTGATACATGTGACCAGGCTCCAACAAGTAGTACTTGTTCCAGTCTCACTGCATCGTTTGTGGAACCTTGTTTATTTACCATGAAGATAAATTGATCTACAGATTGGATTGCATGTAACCATTGACTTCTAGATTTCATTGTTTGAGCTGAGATTGAAATGATAAAGATATAAATTCTTGTGATGAACAGTATGGATTATTTTCATACACTGCCACCTCATGTTTCTGCACAATCCTTCCAATGGTATTGACTCTACTTATTCAAGCATAGCTTCAAAGCCATCAGCCTGACTCGGGATATGTTGCCCAAACAACGTGATTGGTTACTTCAACCTGATCCAATGGATAATTTTACAGGAGTAGCTAGTACAGCACTGTCAGGGACAATGGCTCCCTCTGCACTGGACCTAATTGTCAGAATTTCTCTGAAATTGGCCAAATCTTCCTTAAAAATTGCCAGATTTTAATTAGCATCTATCTCTTATGGCATTTGAATCTCCATAATATTTTCCACTGGTTTAAAAATCATGCTTAAAGTTGACCCACACAAAAAATAACTCACTACGTTTAACACTTACTCACTAGGCTGGGTCTGATCCTAAGGAAATAATATGATTCTCCACAAGGAATCTGTTTAACAGGTTTTGAACATTTTTATTTACTTTAATAAACTGCCTATTTTACCACAGTATAACTAGAAATTGGTTCTAAATCAAACCACTACTGTCTAATTGGTTCTGATGTCATCAATCCATTTAGTTATATCAATCATCAGAAAGTATTTGAAGCATTGCTGTTATTGGAGGAGATGGTAAATTAGTGTTGGACGTTGATAGGAGGTGATCAGGGAGATTCATGGTTCTCAAACGTATAGTGAAAATTCACCCAAGTGATGCTAATCGAATAATTAGTTCTACTTGCCAACACTGTATAAGCCAAATGAACCTTGTAGTTATGAACAGAAGAAATGGATCCAAAGTCCAGAGGTCATTGTCAGTAAATAACATATTTTGTTATCTTATAATGAATTCATGATACATTTCCACTTCTTCGAACATAAAGATTTAATGCTACATAAAAGAATTTACAAGCCTCCATCTAAATTCAAATTCTGTAATTAGATTGAAAACAAATTGATTTTACCAGATAGACAGATGAAAGAAAAGAAAAAAATAGCTATTGGCCTTTCACTTTAACAAGTCAATATAATGCCAAGAAATATTTTCAGAATGTGCTAAAAAGTCAAAAGATTGCAAATGAAAATCACACAAACATTTAAGGAATTATTGAAAATCAGCTAAAATATTTTATGAAACCTTGGTGCAGATTAAAATGTAAATACTTAGCAGGAGCTCTGTGAAGTATTCCCTTATCACCACTCTGTATAGATTTCACAGTTTTTGGTAACTGTTTTACAAGCAGCCCCTGTGATTCCATCTGGCCTTCTGCATCCACTGATGATGCCATAGTTCCTTTACTATATGTCAGTTCGAAACAAATTCTGTCTTTGACCACAGAAGGACATTCCCTTTTTTTCAGAATTGTAATAAGTTCACCAGTTAACAATGCTAGTCATATCTTTCTTGAATTACTCTTCAGTTATTAAACATTGAAGCCTCAATATTTTTAAGCAATCTTGTTTTTCTCCATTACATCACATTCCCGGGGTTATTGGCACTCTCAACTCAGCTAGATTTCCAACAACAAACTACACACTCCAAAGCTAACACTGTGACATAAGAGCACAAATGTGGTTATCTGGGGCATTAAACAACTACTGAAGGAACTCAGAGTATTAGGCAGCATCTGTGGAGGCAAAGGAATAGTTGGTATTTTGGGTTGAGACCCTGTATCAGGAGATCACCGGTATAAAGAGATGAGGGAGAGGGGTTAAGGCAAGCACTGGCAGTGGACAAGTGAGGGAGGGTGGTGTGCTTGGCAAATGGAGATACATAGGGCAGGAGGAGAGGTGGAGTTGGGCACAGTAGCTAATGAGTGAATTGCAGACACATTGACCTCTTTGAGTTTTCAATGCTCCCTTGTGAAACTATTATCTCTAACCCTACTACCCCCAGTTTTGTCTGGTTCTATGGAAATATCGTTTTAAGCACTCCAGTTCCAAAGAGGATGAAATATGCTTAGGATAGTTGCCAAACTGAAACAGGTTTAGGACTCCAAGTTTGAGGATGTCTTGCTTCCACTAGTTCAGTGTGTTCTGAGATGAATGATGAAGCCTTGTGCAATCTGCAGGCTCTCCCACAAATGGGGCAGGAGTTGCAAGATGGAATGTGTGACTAGATAGTTTGTATAACCATATACTCTTGCTGTTATGCCAAGTTCTTTCTAATGAAAGATTCAAGTCTTCCAGTCCCATCCTGGATGTACCTTATTAGTTTTGACGGGTTATCAGCCAGAAGTTCTCATGGATCAGTGAACAGTATATTTTGTAAACAAGGCTTTGAGAGCATCCCTGAGACATTTCCTCTGTTTTCCTGGTAATCTCTTTCCAGGATCTCGGTGTTGGGCATATGAACGATGTGGTCTACCCATTGGAGTATGACCATATTGTCTGTTTGGGAACATTGGTCTAGGAGAGGTTGCTGATGTTGGTTCACTTATCCTTCCCTCAGATTTGGAAGATTTTGCGAAGGCTGATTTTGTGATATCTGTCTGCAGTGTTTGTGATACATTTACTATGTTTTCACCATGTTTGGTCCATGCAGATAACTGGGTTGTGGATTTAGGAATCACAGCTGCCAGATAGGTCATTTGCTGGGTCTGAAGTCTGGATTTTCAATCATTCTTTTCCTCAGATATTCTAAAGTTGAACTAATGATTGGGGGTTGTGGTGAATTTTATCAATGGTGTTTGCTGTTCTTAAGACTCCCGAGAGATTGAGAGTGAGGTTGGTCGAGTTTCTTCAATTTGATAACATTTAGTGTGAGGTTCTTTGCTTCATTGAACGAGCTGATGATGTCTCTGAATGTGCTCGATGCATCATTTGCACACTGGAGCTTGGTGATTAAGCTTGGAGTGACCTTGATTCTAAAAAGGATATAAAGCAGTTTGAATAGTTTTGTGTTCATGGTGTAAGTAAGCTTTGCCCAGCTGGAAGCTTATTGGAGGTGAGGTACAATATTAGGGTGGAAAAGACTGAGGGAATGTGGAGAGATTTTCCTGGGGCTGGATTCGCTGTGGGTCTGTCAGTTAAGATCATAGCTTGAATGCCATAATGCAGCAGCTCTAGGATGCAAACAGCAGCTAGAGTCAAGAAGGATGTCACTCATCCACTTTGATTGACAAAAAGGTTTGTCAGGTCAACAATCCCTTTTTATTGAGTTTAGTAATTTTCCTTGCATTTTTCTTGGAGTTCTCATTGGGTGAAATCCACATGGCAATTTAGGAAGCAAGTCTTCACCACTGTGCAGAGCCTAATGATAAAGACTGTGTAAAAGTATTTTTCAAAGACATACTACAGTGACCATAATGGGTTCATTCTCTTCCCAGAAGTTGGTCATATTTACTACAAGTTCTCCTTGCATGACTTCCTTCCAGATGTAGCTGTAAATTTTTTTCAGACCACCTTCTTTGTCATTAGGGATAGTCTGTTCCTGAGGGCAGTTGACATATGGCCTTTACAAACTCTGGTGAGCCTGGGGTTGATGGTAAGAATGGATTAGATAGTGTGCAATGGGATGGGGTCTAAGACACTTGGGTTCAGTACAGTCACATAGAGGAGTTCTTCAAAGTACCCTTTCCAGGAGACTTCTGCTTGCTGCCCATCTTGGTGGTCAGAGAGTTGGGTTCCTATGTTGCAGGTGGTCTTGGCATTGGAAAGGTCAATGTGAATGTATGGATGAAGTACTCCTTCTTCTTTCCATTTTCTTGAATAACAAAGCAAGATAATTATGGAATTGGCACTTCAGCCAGAGACTCATTCCACTGAGATGCAACACAGAGCGTCATAGGAAGTCATTCCTTCCTGTGGCCATCAAACTTTACAACTCCTCCCTTGGAGGGTCAGACACCCTGAGCCAATAGGCTGGTCTTAGACTTATTTTATAATTTACTGGAATAATTTACATATTACTATTTAACTATTTATGGTTCTATTACTATTTATTATTTATGATGCAACTGTAACAAAAACCAATTTCCCCCGGGATCAATAAAGTATGACTATGACTATGACTAAGATCTCTCAATGTTGAAACTTGGCTTGTATTCCACCTCAATCGCAAAATCTTATTGTGGTGGTTACAAAGGTTAAGACGAGACATCAGTAATATTGCCCAAGCTGCACTGCTCTCTCTGGTACATCTCAATAGTTCATCCCTGATGACGATGGCAGAGTCTGTCATCGAAACTTCAATTAAAATCAACACCTGGACCCGGCTGGAAGCCTGAGCAGAGTGTATGCAAATAAATCTCTCTTGTCAAAGTGTATCCATTGCTCCATGAACCACAGACAACAGTCTGACAAAACATTTACATTTTATAAGGTGGAAAAATGATTCAACTGCACAGAGTGGTACATAACACCTACAAGATCATGTGTGGTTCCTTATACCAACAAGCTCAAAGGTTCATTTATTATCACCAAAGTATGTTTCTGTATACAACTCTGAGATTCGTCTACTCCAGATAGCCACGCAACTAGAAGAATGTGAAAGTCATTCAGAGAGAAACATCAAACCCACCCCGCCCCACAAAAAAGAACAACATCCCAATTATCAACCCCCTAACCCCGTCCTCCGCACAAAATGGAACAAAAACATCACTCCCTACCCTACACAAAATGGAACAGGAACGTTGCCCCCAAACTCTCCTCCTCCACTCAGAATAGAAGAAGAACATTGAACCCCAAACTCCAATCCCCCGCAGAAAATGCAACAAGAACATTGACTCCATATCCCCCTCCTCTTGCACAATGACGTGGAAAGGAACGGGTGAAGAACACAGAATATAAAAACCATAAGTTTGCTCAGTACGTCTTGATCTTAAGCAGCAGCGCTTATGACTTCATTCCCAAGGTGTTATCAATTACTTCATTTTAAAGTATTTCAATATGAATCTCAGGGTTGTATATGGTGGCATATATGTACTTCGATAATAAATTTACTTTGAACTTTGATCTCCATCAGGCCTAGACTCAAACACTCATTAAGCAATTAAGCCTGATGGGACCTGCGAACTCTTCAAGGAGACTTGTGGGCATGATTAAAGTGAAGTTGATTCAGAGGGAGGATGAAATGGGTTGCAGATCATTTGTATTTGTATCTATTTTATTTGATGCCAGGTAAGGAATTACATAATTGAATCTGTCAGTTCTTCTGCAGTCCTTCTAATTATGCCAAACACATTGAAGATGTGCTGCTAAATCAGCAAGCAAGCCTTTTCAAGCCTTCAAATTGTTCAGCATTTCTCCTCATCTTGCCCCTCATTATGGGAGATCCCTCATTTTAACTGGCCTATAATAATACAACTAATAATGTCCAGAAATATGATTTGACTGGCTGATTTTGTATGCTGTGGATATGAATCTTCGGCTTTGATCCTGTTCTAATTTTTGGTCAGGGAAAATCTCACCTCATTTTTCTTAATCACTTTGGTGTGAAAATGTCTCATCTTGAAATTTTCATCAAAGCTGTTTTCTTTCTCTAATAATACAGATGAACCAAAGGACGGTGTACAGTGGTTAACATAATATATTCAACTAATCAGACTGAATGCATCACTTAGCAGTGCGAACTGAGGCAGAAATTTAAATAATATAACTGACTGGAAAATGGAGGCAAATTAACTTCCATAGTGTTTTGGATACTTGCAGATTCAGAGCACTTAAAATGTGATTTGGGAAGAAGCAAACAGATCATATATGTTAATTGCTCCTTAGTCTTTTATTGAAATCCATTGACTCCTCAAAGATTTAAAAAAGCAAAAAAAAGGGCACTTTTCTCCTTTTGCAAAGTGTTGGAAAATGTATATTAATTGACCAAAACGTCACCTGAATGGAAGAAACCAGGATTGGTTTTCTTAACGTTTTATAGTAACAATGCTTATATTTACAGCTATACTTATTATTACTTTTTACAATGCATTAAGCTTCACCTTCCACACATCTGCCCAATTACATTTACTTTCTGTTGCAATTTATCTTCTTCTTTGTTTGAAGTACTGCTAAGCGAAGTGCCATCTGCAATTTAGAGACAGTGCCATGCATCTCCAGGTCTGATCATGAATAAAAATCAGAAAAAAAGCAATACCCCAGTTCCAAACTCTGGGAAATATTACTGTTCACCTTCCTTCAGTCTGATGAACAACCACTCACCATAAGCCTTTGTTGTCTCAGCTAACATCATATTTGTGCTCTCAATGCCTCTTGGTCAGTCTAATTATTGCATTGTATCAAAGAAGAATGAGAAATCTAATGTTGAGAGGAAGCAAGGTGAAGTTACCTTAACCATCCTTTATTATCTATTATTTTGATTTTTGAACCCAGCACTATGAATGAATGATGATATATTTCCAAGTCCATTTCTTGGAAACAACCTTGTAGGAAATGTTGTTACTGTGCGATTTCTGCTATGCCCTAGCAACTAGTGGAAGCTGTGGGTTCACCAGGTGATGTTGAAGAAGCAGTTGTACGTTTATTAGTGGCACCCAGAGTGACTGTATATATTATTGGGAGGGAGGAAGTGACAACTCCAGGATGATGTATTCAGTAAATCAGTTGCTTTGCGTTGGATGATACCTTGTAATCATTAACGTAATACATAAAATTTCTATCTTGAAGATGCTTTTTAGATGGAGGGAAAGCTTTGGGAGTTACAATTTGGCTTCCTCTCCACAGATTAGCTCGTTCCTGACATGTCCCTGTTGCCTAATGATTTACCGATTAAGTTGAGTAAAGCTTCCTAATGGTGAACCTTGGGGGTGGTTAATTTGGAAAAGGTAATGCCTTTAAATGTCAAGAGGAAATAAGTGAACAAAGTCTTGGTGGAGCTGGACATTGTGGTTGAAATCTCGCTCGTCACTTGTCAGTCAAAGCTGCTCAAATCTCCAGCAATTCATTCCCTAAGTAGTGGTGATAGGATGGAACATCTTCAGTGAATTCAATGAATATAAACACGAGGAATTCTGCAGATGCTGGAAATTCAAGCAACACACATCAGTCGACTGTACTTCTTCCTAGAGATGCTGCCTGGCCTGCTGCGTTCACCAGCAAATTCGATGTGTGTTAATTCAACAAATGTGTTCTCTGACTTCCCAACTGGAAAGGAACTCCAGAAATTAATCGAAAGGAGAACATGGGGAGACCGGGATAAATGAGAGCTTTTTGTTTTTAGATGTAGTTTTACATATAACCTGTAATGAGTTATTTAAAAAACAAAGAATGCTTAATCAAACAATATGTTTGCAATACTACTCAAGTATTAAGTACACAGAACTCCTCCCTGCTTAGATATAAATTCCAAGTCAACTTATTTAAAATTGTTCCATTCAGCCCTAAAGATTTAATAGCTTAGTCTTGTGGGATACAGTCTTTCCTCATGGCCGTGGGGGAGGGGGCCACTCAGTTTGGCAGGAGAGACTTGTAACGGAAACAATCTCAGGTTCCGAGGCCTCCTCTGTGGTGGTTGTAGGAGCTGACTCTGGGACTGCAAGAAGTGGTCATGACTGTTCTAGGCATCCTTCTTCTGGGCATGTTGACTTCCCAAACAGTGCATGGTAAGCTTCACTGGATGACCACAATGTATGAGTACAGTGTCTGATTCCACCACTTCCTTTCCCTTCTGGGAATCTACCCCAAACTGCTTTCTCCATTGCTATTTCTTGCCGGTCTGTAGTTCAAGGGGTGGAGTACAGGAGGCAGGGTTTTCAGGAACCCATTATAGTAATTGACGAATCTTAAAAAAGACAGCTACTGTGACACATCCTTTGGCCTCGGGGCATCCACCACTGCCTGAATTTTCTCAGCACACTTGTGCAATTCGTGTGCATCAATAGCGTAACCATAGTAGATGATGCTTAGTTTAAAGAAGTCACACTTGTTGCATCAGGCACTGAGCCGATAATCACCTTTTTCACACTGTTTTGAGATTTTGAAGATGTTCCTTGTCATCCTTACCCGTAACAATGAAGTCATCCGGCTAACACTGAGTGCCTGGGTACCTGGACCATAGCTTCGGTCAGAGTACAGGTGCAGATGCTACTCCAACAGTAAGGCTATTATAGTGATAAAGCCCTTTGTGAGTGTTTGAGCTCTCATCCATCTCCATTTCCATCTGTAGATCGGCCTCAGCTAAGTCTATTTTGCTGAAGTGCTTTCCTCCAGAAGGTTTACATAGATATCTTCTATCCTGTGTAGGGGGTATTGATCTACTTTCAGTACTGGGTTGACAGTGACCTTAAAATCACCACAGATCCTGAAAGACCCATTCTTCCTGACTACTGTGACCACTGGCATGGCCCATGAATCCCTTCAGTGTCCATGCAATGTAGCTCACCGGCTACTTTATCATGGATGGTATAAGGAACTGGATGGGCTTTGTGGCATTTTCATTTAACACTATTTTTCCCTTGATATGTCAGAGTTTTCTAATGCCATCCTTGTACACTGCCGTGATATATTCCAGTACCTTTTTAATTCACTTTCTGTTGGCTGTTGCAGTGGATGTGACATGCAAATGGTGGTTGGATCTCCAATCAAGTTGTAGTTGTCTCAGCCAATCATTACCTCACAATTCTGGCCCTCCTGCTTTTACCAAACACATGTTGGTTGTTGTATTTCACTGATATGAATGTGATTCCCCACAGGAGTTATCTTTTCTCCAGTATATGTTCTTAGCTGGATATCTGCAGGGTTCAGTTCAGTATCTTTGAAATGCTGTTCAAGCTCATTTTGTGGAATGACTGAAATAGCCGAGCAAGTGCCCGATTCCATTTTAATCAATTTGCTGTTCACTCTGGTGTCAGCCATATTGTCTATTGTTAATTTCCACTTATTAAATCTCAAGGCCAGTCAGTCCTGTGTCATTCTTATCATTACCAGATTTTTCATCAACAACGTGCAGATTAGTGCTCTTTTTGAAATCTTTTACTCTTCCCTGTGCAGTCCATTTATTTTTGTCTGCCTGACATGCACTTTATATGTGACCTACTTTCTGGCATTTTCTGCAAGTTTTGCTTTTAAACCTGTATTGGTCTGGTGTATGTGAGCCCCTGCCACAATGGTAACACATGTTTTGACCAGGCAGGTTTCTGTTTAGGCATTGTAATTTTGTTCATGCTCACTTTCAGTCCTGACTGCACTGCAATTATGACTTTGTCTGCTGTTTCCATTGATACTTCTATTTGAACTGCTCTTTTAAATGAAAGTTATGCTACAATTAGGAGTATTTTTAAATGCTTTCTTTTAAGGTTCCACAAACTAAACAATCCTCAGTGCATCATTAAGCCCATCACTGAACTGACAATGCTCAGACAATCTCTTCAATTTTGCCACATACAATGAAATGTACTCCCTTTCCTTTAGATTCTGCTCATGAAACATAATGTGTTCTGCAATCAACAACGGTTGCACTTCTAAATGTTCCTGCATTACTTTCACATTATCAGCAAACCTGTTTCGGCTGGTTTGGTTGGAGCAGTCAAACTTCTAAGCCAACTGTAGACCTATAAACCCAATTCTCTCAGCAATGGTGACACTCACTTTTCATTGACAATTTCATTTGCTTCAAAATACAGTTCAATTCATTCCATAATCAGCAACCAGTTATCTTTTGGATAATCAAATGTGTCTATCTTTCCAATTTCTGCTTTTTTAAGATTTATGATTATTATCATCTACTACTCACAGTTTATGACCCTGTGAACATCTAGTTCTGACTTCTTTTTAACTCAACTGTCTTCCAAAAGACACATGCTGTGCTGCTTCTTCTTAAAACTCGAACATCTTGCTGCACTTCAACAGGTAGGTAGTCACCTCAAGTTCATTTAAAAAGTTCCTCGTTGCCACTGTTATGTTTTGGTAACCCCAGGAATTAACTGAAAGACAAACATGGAGAAACCGGGATAAATGTGTACTTTTCATTTCTACTTTTGCGAGACACGTACTTATGATGTGGTGGCGTAATGACCTATACCATTTACATACTTTTACATGTAACCTGTAATGAATTATTTAAACAACAAAGAATGCTTAGTCAATTTATTTACAACATTACTCAAGTATTGAAGAAATATTAAATATGCAACACCAATGTTGCCTCTTCTTTCTCCTTACCCACTTTGCTCTTTCACCTTGCATCTCCTGCTCCCAGTCTGAAACACTATCCTGAAACATTGACACAGTTTTTCTTTCTACAGGATAAATTCTTCAATGTTTCAGGCCTAAAACATAAATATGTTTCTTGTTTCACATTCGCAGACTTAACAGCTGAGTGTTTCCCGTCATTTCTGTTTTCATTTTAGGTTTCCAGTATCTGCCCTTTTTGTTTGATTTTCAAGGAGTGAATACATAACATGAGGATTTTTTGATCCATTATGCAACATTGTTTTTATTATATTCACATTCATCTCTTGTGCAAGACAGTTTGGAGCATCTGAATATTCATCAGGAATCCCTTATCTCCAATTAGATATCCTTTGGTCTGATGATAATGGGCAGAAAAATAGCAAGTGAAACAGACTAAAGCAAAATAAAATAATTAAGGCATCACTTCTCATATCAGCCATTCACTATTACTGTTTTTGGTTGTTGATATTGGAGAACTGTTCTTAATTAATGGTCACCAAAGCCCTTATGTTAGGTAATAAATGGTCTAGATTAAACTAACCGGTGCATTCAAACAATCAAGAGATTTCCCCTTTGATTCCATCAACTTCATTTTTTAACAGGGACCTTTGATGCCACATTGAACCAAGCACTGCCTTTATACCAATAAAGCCACTCTCACTTCTCCTCGAATTCAGCCCTTTTGCCTATTTGATCAAACATTGCTAACAACTCCCTTCACTTTGGTGCTGACTTACAGGCATTCTGAGAGGTCATTCATTGGATAGGGTTGTCCTGCTTATTGTGTGAGGGTTGTTCATGGGAAAGTTTTCACATTGTCGTGTAAATACCAATACTGTAACTTTGTTGAAACAATTGGTAGGGAAGGAAAATGCAATGTTAGCGTTGGTTTCAAGAGGACTAGAATATATAGAAGAAAGGATATATTGCTGATATTTTATAATGGATTGGTCACCCTGCACTTGGAGTAAGCCTCTTAAATATTGAAAGGCCTAGGTAGAGTGGATTTGGAGAGGATATTTCCTATAGTGGGTGAGTCTAGGACCAGTGGGCACAACCTCAGAATAGATGGGCGTCCATTTAGAACAGAGATGAGGAAGAATTTCTTCACCCAGAGGGTATGGAATCTGTGGAATTCATTGCCACGGATGGCTGTGGAGGCCAAGTCACTGGGTATATTTAAAATGGAGATTGGAAGGTTCTTGATTAGTCAGGCTGCCAAAGATACTGCGGAGAAGGCAGGAGAATAGGTTTGAGAGAGATAATAAGTCAGCTATGCTGGAACAGTGGAGCAGTCTCAGTGGTCTGAATGGCCTAATTCTGCTCCTATGTCTTATGGTCTTTTGGAGCACCAGATCTCAATAATATAGCAAGTATGATGTTGGACTTCATAGCCTTTGTTATGACCAATACCTTTAGGTGTTTTTTTTTTCTATCACCGTCACTGAATTAAATTGGATAAATTTCAGATTCACTGATGGTGGTGAGTGAATATCAAAAGCAAAATGTATCTTCTGCTCGGAGTCACAAGTAGGCAGTCTCTGGATCAGCTATCCCATGTGAGACACTAGCAGCTAGACATACATTGAGAGTGACATTTCCATACTGTTTGCATTCTTTTACTTTAATGTAAATGTCGTGATGAAGCTGAATGCTTGCTAGGCCATTTGAGTAGGCTCTTCAAACCATAAGCCCATAAGATATAGGAGCAGAAGTAGTCCAATTGGCCCATCGAGTCCGCTCCGCCATTCAATCATGGGCTGATCCAACTCTTCTGGTCATCCCCACTCCCCTGCCTTTACTCCATGCCCTTTGATGCCCTGGCTAATCAAGAACCTATCTATATCTGCCTTAAATACACCCAATGACTTGGCCTCCACAGCCTCTTGTAGCAACAAATTCCACAGATCTACCACCCTCCAACTAAAGTAATTTCTTCGCATCTCTATTCTATATGGACATCCTTCAATCCTGAAGTCATCCCCTCATGTCCTAGACACCCCCACCATGGGAAATAACTTTGCCATATCTAATCTGTTCTGACCTTTTAACATTCAGAATGTTTCTATGAGATCCCCCTCATTCTTCTGAACTCCAGGGAATACAGCCCAAGAGCTGCGAGACATTCCTTATATGGTAAACTTTTCATTCCTGCAATCATTCTTGTGAATCTTCTCTGAACCCCCTTCGATGTTGTTACGTACCCCGTAACTGGGTTGCCAAACCAGCAGAAATGGATCACTCAGTTGGAGTCTGGATTACTAGAACTAAGAAAGTTTTTATTAAAGAAACAAGCAACACAGTACTCTAATCAAAAGGATAATGAATGCAACAGTTCAGCAATGATAAACATACATGTACACAGAATTCAGATAACAGGATCAATCAAGCTCTATCGTTGTCTAGGGGTAAATGTCCAGTTTCAAAGTGACGCAAGGTTCAGTTCAATTTAGTTCAGTTCAGTTCGCAGTAATCGCTGCCATGGCAGATGGACAATGTGGGGGAAGGAGAGAGAGAGCAAAAACGAATGAATATTCAAGGCTTCCAGACAGACCTTCGCAGTCAGCTTTCGGGCGAGTCCGTTGTGATGTCATCTGAGGTCACCGACCGTAACCCCTCCGTTTCCAGATATGATCGTTTCCCTGCGCTGAACCTGGCACCCAAGCAAGGGTGGACACACACCAGGTTCCCGCCGATCATGCCTTTCCACCCTGTGCGTTTATGGCCCGGTACTTCCCACCGACTTGTGAGAGACGCACCGCTTCCAGGGTCTTGTTACCTCGGGTGTCGTGTGTGTCGCCCTAGCGAACCTGTCCCTTTTTATCCCTCTGCTGGGGTATTGCCTGTCCATCACTTCAAACAGTTCAGGGTTCAAAGGGGGAGCCGCTCTTGACAGCTCTCTCCTTCTGTTATTCTCTCTCTCCCGTCCCTTCATTACACACCTCCAAGTGCTGCCCCATTGTTTTCCTTATCTCTTTCTCTCCTGAAGACAGGTGGCAGACCAACTGCTGATTCCACTGGTGCCAGCACAGGACAGCTACATCGTAATCTATGTGTATTCTTGTCACACTTCCCCCCTTTAAGGATTTTTACTGGGGAGTAAAAATTACAAACATGAATACATTATTTGATACACACACAAATATATATCTTTATCAGCTATTTGGCTAATACAGCGAGTTTGAATTTGTCAACACCTGACAGACAGTCAGCCATCACATTTTCTGTTCCTTTTATATGTGTTATTAATAATCCCTTAGACCAGGCTCCAACTTAACAAACTTCATAGTGGCCAAAAACACTGATGAATTGCGATCAATGTAACCTCTCATTTGGTTTTGTCCCGGACCACAATAACAAGGGTCGTCCCATTCCAACTTAGTTTTCTCTCGCAAGGGCTTAGTAGGAGGGGGAGGGGTAGTGACCGCAGAGTTATTGCAAAACGTCCTACAGTACCCCACCATCTCCAAGAGCCTTCTGAGGGCCCTGTTGTCTGTCGGGGTTGGGAGGTCAGCGATAGCCTGCACTGTAGCTTGCATCGCTGCCAGCTGCCCCTGTGTCACCACAATTCCCAGGTAAGTGACCTTCGTGTGGCCGAACTCATTTTTTTCAAGGTTCACTATCAAGCTGGCTTCAGACAGCCGTATTAAATTGCCAATACACACCTCTGTGTTCGTCAGCCCTTTAGTCACTGAATTACTCATTCTATATGAATGTTGCTCGCTAGGCTGACCTAGTTAACAGACACCACCCAACGTCCCAGTTCTTTGCATCACCTTGGGACAATCAAACACACGGGTGCGAGTCATTTAATTACTTCTCCTAAAGAGTCGCTTTGTTCGGGGATTAAGGGAGAGAACTTATCAGCAGACCTGGCCAAAACAATAGCCTTATCCCATCTGGTCGATACCATACTCATCTTTTCAAAATGTTTTTTTTCTCTTATCGGGGGGACCCTAGCTTCATTGATTTCCGCGCTAACACCGACTAGGTTTGTTAGCATATCAAAAGCCTGTGACCGTCTCAGTTCGCGTCGGTCATAATCAATAACATCCTTCCCCCTGGGCAGCCGGTAAACCTCTTTCATGATTCCACCAACTGTTCCCTCCAGTACCGCAAAATGTCCACCGGGGGGTACCTTGTGGGCCAGGTTAAAAACCTCATCCCCATAACTCTTTTGCACCACCCCCCATTCCTCATCTGCGGGTACTGTACTTGGTCTCCCTTGCTTCCTTAGCACTTCCTCCTCCACACAATAGCCTACTAGTTCCCTTGTTAAGTCTGTGTCAGAGAGAGCTGTCTCTGCCAAAACCATCAGCCCCTCGTCTCGCTCCTGCGTCTGCACAAATTCTTTCCTGGCTACTGCTACGTCTTTCCCAGCTCCCTCACTACCTCTTGTCTCACTACACTCCTCCTTTTCACTTTCTACCCCCTTCTCGTACAAGGCTGGCAGAAACCTCTCAGCTAAATTTACTACCGCGGTCCTGTGATGAACCTGTGAGTCCTTGGGCAGGGCCTCAATGCTGGCAGGCTGACCTGTCAATCTCACTGCTTCGAACACGATTCCCCCGGCGAGGTCATTACCGAGCAAGACTTCCACGCCTTTCATCGGTAATTCGGATCTCACCCCGATCGTGACTAGTCCAGAGACCAGGTTGCTTTGTAAGTGTATCTGGTGCAAAGGGACTGACTCTGTCCCTCCCCCAATACCTTTCACCTTGACCTCCCCAGTCTGGGTCTCTGAGCTAAACTCTAATACACTCTTCAGTATTAGTGACTGACATGCTCCCGTGTCTCTCCAGATCCGCACTGGAACTGGTTTTAACCCCTCCTTCACTGACACCAATCCGGCCAAGATAAACTTCTCGCGCCCTTCCTGAACTTTGGCAGACCTTTCCTTCCCTAGCGGTTCGTTTACCAGCTCGATACAGCCAGTCAAAATTGCCGTTTTTCCTTTTCCCGTCTCCTTCTTTGGGGCAAAGCACCTGGACGCAAAGTGTCCGACTTTCCCGCAATTATAACAGACAACCCCAGGAGACTTCCTACCAGACTGCTCCCGGTCTACCTTATCCTTCTCACTAGTCCCCGGCTTACTTACTGACTTTTCTGGCGGACTCTCCCCACTGTCCTGACGTCCCTTCTGGTAGCCTTTACTCGGGGCAAACTTCATTTTATGCGTCAACGCATACTCATCCGCTAATTTAGCAGTTGCGGCTAACGTGGCTGCCTCTTTCTCATCTAGGTAGGGTCTCATACCCTCAGGGACACAACCTTTAAACTGCTCAATCAGGATCAGTTGTAGCAGTCTGTCATAATCCCCCTCTACCCCCTTCGAGGCGCACCAACGCTCACAATATGTCTGCATCTCACGGGCAAACTCTAAATACGTGTGGTCCCACTGCTTCCTCGCATTCCGGAAACTCTGCCGGTATGCCTCCGGGACCAACTCATAAATCCTGAGGATGGCCTCTTTCACCACCTCATACCTCTGGGCATCTTCCTCAGACAAAGCTGAGTAAGCTTCTTGGGCTTTTCCTTTCAGTACACTCTGAAGCAAAACAGCCCACTTATCCCTCGGCCAGTCCTGACTTATAGCCACTTTTTCGAAATGGAGAAAGTACCGATCCACGTCGGTATTGTCAAATGGAGGAACCAGCCTAACCTCCTGGGTTGCCCGGAACCCTCCACCTTGGTTCGGCACGGGCCCCTGCTCTGCCCTTATCCTTAACTTCTCCAGCTCGAATTCCCTTTCCCTCTGTTTCTCCTCTCGCTCCAGCTGTCTCTCTCTCTCTCTCTCTCTCTTGCCTTTCTAACTCTCTCTCTTTCTCTTCTCGCTCCAACTGCCGTACCCGGAACTCGTGCTCGAGTCTCAGTTTTTCAAGCTGCACCTGTACCGCGTCTCCAGCAGGTTTTTCAATAGACACCACCTCCAGCTCGCCTTGGGGAAACACACCTTGAGATAGATAGTGCTCTACGATAGCTCTGTGTATCTCCTCTCTCCTCATTGTCGACTTCCCCTTAGCAAGATTCAACCGTTTGGCCACAGCTACCAATTCCGATTTCCTGGCATCCTTTAATGCCTCCAAGGTCGGCGCCTTTATAATTTCCTCAGCCTCCATTTCTGCTGTTTGTCTTATCTTTCTTTCAGGAATTTTGACCCAATCAATTTACTCCGTCCCAAATTTAGCGTTCAAAATCGCGGACGAGAACCCCACTTATGTTACGTAGCCCGTAACTGGGTTGCCAAACCAGCAGAAATGGATCACTCAGTTGGAGTCTGGATTACTAGAACTAAGAAAGTTTTTATTAAAGAAACAAGCAACACAGTACTCTAATCAAAAGGATAATGAATGCAACAGTTCAGCAATGATAAACATACATGTACACAGAATTCAGATAACAGGATCAATCAAGCTCTATCGTTGTCTAGGGGTAAATAACCAGTTTCAAAGTGACGCAAGGTTCAGTTCAATTTAGTTCAGTTCAGTTCGCAGTAATCGCTGCCGTGGCAGATGGACAATGTGGGGGAAGGAGAGAGAGAGCAAAAACGAATGAATATTCAAGGCTTCCAGACAGACCTTCGCAGTCAGCTTTCAGGCGAGTCCTTTGTGAGGTCACCGACCGTAACCCCTCCGTTTCCAGATATGATCGTTTCCCTGCGCTGAACCTGGCACCCAGGCAAGGGTGGACGCACACCAGGTTCCCACCGATCGTGCCTTTCCACCCTGTGCGTTTATGGCCCGGTACTTCCCACCAACTTGTGAGAGACGCACCGCTTCCAGGGTCTTGTTACCTCGGGTGTCGTGTGTGTCGCCCTAGCGAACCTGTCCCTTTTTATCCCTCTGCTGGGGTATCGCCTGTCCATCACTTCAAACAGTTCAGGGTTCAAAGGGGGAGCCGCTCTTGACAGCTCTCTCCTTCTGTTATTCTCTCTCTCCCGTCCCTTCATTACACACCTCCAAGTGCTGCCCCATTGTTTTCCTTATCTCTCTCTCTCCTGAAGACAGGTGGCAGACCAACTGCTGATTCCACTGGTGCCAGCACAGGACAGCTACATCGTAATCTATGTGTATTCTTGTCACAATGTCCATATATCCTTTTTAAAATAAGGAGCCCAAAGTGTGGTCTCATGAGTGCCTTATGGAGCCTCAACATCACATCCCTGCTCTTATATTCCATACCTCTAGAAAAGAATGCCAACATTGCATTTGCCTTCTGCACCACCAACTCAACCTGGAAGTTAACCCTTAGGGTATCCTGCACAATGACTCTCAAGTCCCTTTACATCTCTGCATTTTGAATTCCCTCTCCATCTAATTTAATTTCTCCTTCCCAAATTTCAAAGTAAACACGATCATATTGGGATCACTGTTCCCTAAGTGTTTCTTAATTTTAAACTCTCTTATCACCTCTGGATCATTGCACAAAACCCAATCCAGCACAACCGATCCCCTAATGGGCTCAACAACGAGCTGTTCTAAAAAGCCATCCCTTAGACATTCTACAAATTCTCTCTCTTGAGGTCCAGTACTGGCCTGGTTTTCCCAACCATTTTCATGTTAAAATCCCAAACGATTATTATGACATTGCCAACCACTGCAGACCCAACCATGGTATTGTGGGTCTGAAGTCATATGTCAACTAGACTTAATCAGGATATCAGATTTTCTTCTCCAAAGATATCATCTGTGGGATTTGAACTCCTGTTTTGGGCTTGTTATTCCAAGCTTCCAAATTAACCATTCCAATCCTGAGCAACTTAAAACAATTATATTTTTGATTTTGCTATTCTGTATAGACGTTTTGTGTTGAACAGTCCAGAGACCAGTCATAGACTGAACGAAACTTCAACGTGAATCACTGAGCTTCAGCTGTATTGTGGTAATGTGTAAGTGACCTTGTTTTGTTAAACTTTGAATAATAATGTGACAAGTGACATGACTACTATGTGCTCCTCACTCCGACAACTGCCAGGAGGGGATGGATTTGAGAGTTTGCTTCATTGTGGCTTCAGCTGTAGAACAGAATGACAGATTTCAATGAAATTATGTCATTGTGTGAAACAAATACTAATGTTTTTACCAGATCTATATCCCCTAGGCAGTTCATGGTAACTGTCAGGTTGATAATGCAAGTGAGAACCAGGCTGATTATAGAAAGCACATAGAGAAGTGAGAAATGGAGCAAGTAAGGCAAAGAGAGACTACAAGTGTGCATCGCTGGCTAACATAAAATAAATGCAAACATCTTCAAGGAGTACATACCGTATATTATAAACAGATATGAAGGAAAAAGTTGAGGCAAATTAGGAGTCAAAATGAAAAGCTTCTTTTGGACATGGAAATCATAACTGATCTGCTAAATGATCTGCTACAGTCACAGTAAAGTAGGTGCCTAAAATTGATATGAGAAGTTTTTTGATAAGCTAAGTGTACTTACAGTCAAAGAATCATACAGCCTCTCTGCCAAACTCATCCATGCTGACCAAGGTGTTCACCTATGCTAGTCGCATTTGCCCAGATTTGTCCCTTATCTCTCTAAACCTTCTGTTTCGAAGTATTCATCTACGTTTGTAAATTAATGTTAAATGTTGTTATCGAACTACCTCAAACACTTCCTCTAGCAGTTCATTCTATATTCACATTGCACTCTGTAAGAAGAAGTTGCTCCTCAAGTTCCTTTAAAGTTTTTCACCTTTCATCTTATACCAGTGTCCCCTAGCACGTTTCCGCAATTCTGGGAAAAGGACTGTGAACATTCACCTCACTTATGCTCTACATGTCTTTATATAGCCCAGATCGCCGCTCATTCTCCTTTGCTCCAAGGAGTAAAGTCCTGCACTAACATTGTCCTGAACCTTCTTTGCAATCTTTCTAGCTTAAAGACATGCTGCCAAAACTGTACACAATTCTTCCAGTTCTGGGTAACAAAGCTGTACATAGTACAGCTTTCAACCTAAGTAGAAAGCTCTTCAGGTGTGGATGGGAAGCATCCCAGGTTGCTGAGATGAAATGCTTTGAAGTTTGGTCATGGCTAGAATCAATTCCTGCCAAAGCAAGGAACTGGACCCATTGCAATTTGTCTTTTGCCACAATAGGTCTGCAGTGGATGCAATCTCATTGACTTCCCTCTTGGCCTTAGATAACCTGAACAATAGTTATACCTTTATACATCAGGCTGCTGTTTATTGACTACCGCTCAGCGATCAACACAATGATACCCTCAGTTCTAATCAACAAGATCCATAACCTGGACCTCTGTACCTCCTTCTGCAACTGGATCCTTGGCATCTTCAGCGGGAGACCACAGTCTGTGTGGATTGGAAATAACGTCACTTCCTTGCTAACAAGCAACACTGGTGTACCTCAAGGATGTGTGCTTATCCTACTGTTCGACTCTCTGTACAGCCATGACTGTGCAGCTAGGCACAGCTCAAATACCATCTATAAATTTGCTGACAACTATTGTTGGCAAAATTTTAGGTGGTGTTGAGAAGGCGTACTGGAGCGAGATAGATCAGCTGGCTGAGTGGCCTGGCAGGAAAAAAAATCTTGAACTCAATGTCAGTAAGGGTAAGGAATTGATTGTGGACTTCAGAGTGGGGAAGTTGATGGATTACACCAGTCCTCATCAAGGGATCAGCAGTGAAAATGGTGAGCAGTTTCAAGTTCCTGGGTGTCAACATCTCTGAAGATCTACCCTTGACCCAATGTATTGATGAAATTACAAAGAAAGCATGACAGTGGCTATATTTCATTAGGAGTTTGAGGAGATTTGGTATGTCAGCAAGGATGCTTACAAATTTCCACAGATGTGCTGTGTAGAGTATTCTAACTGGTTGCATCACTATCTAATATGGAGCGGCCATTGCACAGGGTCGGAAACAAAAACTACAGAAAGATGTAAACTCAGTCAGCTCCATCACTGGCACTAGCATCCCTAGTATCCAGCTCATCTTCAAAGGCGATGCCTCAAAAAGGCGGCATCCATCATTAAGGACCCCCATCACTCACTACATGTCCTCTTCTCATTGCTACCAATAAGGAGGAGATACAGGAGTCTGAAGACACATTTAATGTTTCAGGAACAGCTTCTTCCCCTCTACCATCAGATTTCTGAATGTTATAAATTAACCTATGAACACTATATTAGTATTTTATCCTATATTTTTGCACTACGTATATAAATATATCTGCTTCTTGTGATTTCTAGTTTTCATTATTATGTATTGCAGTGTACTGCTGCTGCAAAATGAGACAGTGATATTAAACCTGATTCTGATTCTGAGAGAAGGATAGAAATTTTGGAGCCAATTACTATTGTCTTCCAAAAATCCTTGGATACAAGGGTGATGTGGGAGAACTGGGGATTTGTAAATGATTCAAACTCAATAATCTTAGAACTGTCAATTTAACCTCAGTGACAGGGGAACCTTTTGGAACAATCATTCTGGACAAAATAAACTGTTACTTGTATGAATATGGATTAATGAAAGGGTTTGCAAAAGGCAAATAATTATTTCATTAGCTGTGTGCTTTGATGAAGTATCAGAAAGGCAATGTTGTTGCTTTGATGTACCTGTTTTTTAAAATGTATTTGAATAAGTGCTACTTAATAAACTTGCTACCAAGGCTGAAGCCCATAGATTAAAAGGAGCTGTGGCAGTAACACTTTAGAATTGGCTCCGTGGCAGAAAATAGAAATGTTGAAGAGTTGTTTCTGGACCCTATTAAGTGAAGCAATGGTAATACAGCACAGTTGATACGAGAAATTGTTACCAGCCCTGCGGGCCTCTGTGGCTTGTCATGGAGCGTTGGGCTTCAGGGTTTCGCGAACACCTGCATTTACTAATTGCTGGAGCCATTTAGCCCAGGTGCTTTCTGTTTGGTCTTGTCAGGGTGATTGTGACCGGCACGTGGTTCCCACGTTCTATGATTATTTAAAGGGGACTCACGGTGTGCTTTGTAATCAGAGACCTACTGTGTTTGTGGAGAATGGTTTGTCTCATGGTGTTGCTCAGTCATGCCTCTGATACTCTGCTGGTATTCCAACGCCTAACCTCTTGTTTCCATCTCTGTTCCTGAGCTGAGTCATCGTCAATGCTTACCGTGACCGTGACCGAGGCTGCCGTCTGGCGCATCTGGCTGGGTTGTTGCCAGTGACCACTGTGACAGAGGGAGCCTGCTGTTTCTCCACATCTGGGTCCAGTCCTGCAGGCGTGCACCATCACCGAATGCTGTTTTCAATGAAGAGTTAATTGCTTGGGTCTGGGTGGACAGGAGACAATTTCAAAGTTTGTTAATTACATAACATTCTTAAAGTACACTCATGGCCACTTTATTAGGTACCCCCTGTAACTAATAAAGTGGCGAATAAGTGCATGTTCATAGTCTCCTGCTGTGGTCGCCCATCCACTTCAAGAATCAATTTGTTGTGCATTCACTTCTGCAAACTATTGTTGTAGTGTGTGATTATTTAAGTTATTGTTGCTTTCCTGTCTGCTTAAACCAGTCTGTCCATTCTCCTCTGACCTCTCTCATTAGCAAGGCATTTTCACCCACCAAACTGCTACTCATTGGGCGTTTTTTTTTATTGTTTTTCACACCATTCTCTATAAGCTCCAGAATTTAGGGACTGTTGTGCCTGAAAATCCCAGGAGACCAGCAGTTTCTGAGTTATTCAGTTCACCCCATCTGGCACCAACAAGCATTCCAGGGTTAAAGTCACTTAGATAACATTTCTTCTCGATTCAGATGTTTGGACTGAACAGCAACTGAATCTCTTGACCATGTCTGCATGCTTCTATGCATTGCCTTGCTGCCACATGATTGGCAGATTAGATATTTGCATCAATGAGCAGGTGTACATCATAAAGTGGCCACTTAGTGTATACTGAAAAGTCAAGAAGATTGAAATAGATTTGAGGAAATGGGTGGAATGGGTCAATGCGTGGCTGATGAAATTTAATAAAAAATAAGAGGTAAACATTTTCATGATAAGAGGTAATAAAATATAATGGATCGCGTCAAGAATTCCTGGTTGTTTGTGCTCTGGCTGGTGCAGCTTCTTCCCGTGAGGTCTAGAACACAGACTTCTACTTAGGATTTAGTGTATCAATGAAGTGCAAGGACTTCTCTTCGGGTTGAGTAAAGGGTATATAGAGACATGGCAGAATGTGTGCAGACATCTTAGAAAGTACCAGGGTAGATTAATAAAGCAATAAAAAATCTGTACAGAATTTGGAATTTCATAAGTAGGGAATTCAAACCCAAAAAAAGATGCAACTGTCTATATGGAGTTTGTACATTCTCCCTGTGACTGCTTGGGTTTCCTCCAGGTGCTCCTGTTTTCTCCCACAGTTCAAAGATGTACTAGTTGGTAGATTTATTGGCTATTGTAAGTTATCCCATGATTGGGTTGTGGTTAAATTGTGGGTTGCTGTGTGTTGTGGCTCAAAGGGCCAGAAGGGCCTATTCTGTGCTGTATGTCAATAAAATTAGTAGATAATTTATCACAAGCCTTTAGAAAACGTTGGTTTAGCACAACTGAAGTTTTGTACCCAGTTCTGGCCATCTCCCACAGGGAAGGATGTGGAAATCTTGGGGGCGTAGTTAGTGGGAGAGGCAGAAAAAAATTACCAGAATGGTGCCAGGGATGAGGAATTTATTTTAATGGAAAGGTTGAAATAATTCTTGGAGCAGGGAAAGCCAAAAGAATAGATGTGTTCCAATTATGCAGATGAGACAAAGTTGATGGAGAGAGATATTTGTCATTGGTGGAAGGATAGAGAACCAAAGAGAACTTCCTCTGTGCTGTAAATAAACTATTGAACAGCAGGCAGTGTGCTTATAGGTGTTCAGTTATATTGGTGATAAAACAAATGAAGAGAATATTAGCAGAGTTTCGAGGTAAAAAGCTCATTCATCCGTATAAAATGTTACATCTATAAACCCGAATATCACAGCTACTTTTTGTTAAGATAGACAATTCATGGTCAACATATTCAAAAAGCATTATTGCGACTAGAAAGTAAAGGAAATTACACACCTGCCAAACCATTCTTCTAAAAAATAATGAATATTTAGTAGGAAGAATGCTAGATAATTTACCAGCTCATCTCTATTTTTAGATTTGAACAAGTGTATTCTGAATTACAATGTTAGTTTGCTATGCTACACTTGAGTTTTAGTTCTGTCTTCAAAATGTCAGGTTTGCCTGCTATTTGTTAAAATGAAATGTAAATGTTTCAAATGCCATTAATTTGAGACAAACCCCAGATTTTCATAGACAAATGCACAATGCAGGGAGCTTGACTTCAAACTCTGCCTTCTTAGTATGCTCATAGAGTTTTGACACATGGGCTTGACTGAATACTTTCCAGCTGGTTTAAACAGTGTTTCAGAACTGTACACAGTGCTGTTCTGCAGTTTAAAAAAAACAAATTCGTAAAATGTGGGGAAGTTGCATTGCATATGATGAAAATTGCAGTTCTTGGAAATAAATTGATATACTTTAACAGTTAATATGTTGATTAAATTCAAATAAATTGTTAAATTGAAGATAATTTTAGTACTTGGAATTAAAGAAATTATTCTGTTCCTTTCACATTTTTGCATTTCCTAATTTCAAGCATTTTGTGAAAGTTTCTTTCAAATTCTGTCTTACTCTGCATGGTTTCCATGCTAAATGTCAGAATTGTGTCCTGGAATCTTGTTCCACACAAATAAGTACAGATTGGAAATCAGTATGCTCTAGTTGTGGCAATCTTTACATTTCATTAAAATTCATGACTGTAGAGTAGGAACATGGCCAATTGGGCACGGTGACCGTTTCTGATCCATGCTCTGCACAGAGACTGGAGGTGAAGGAGGATGAGAGGCAGATGGGTGAGAGGAGAGTGGCTTCTGTTGCTACTTCCACTTCCCCTTCCTTGTCTACCCCGAACCCCTCCTCACTTGGATTCACCTATCATTTGCCAGATCTTGCTCCTCCTCCTCTTCCCTTCACCTCTTTATACTGGTAATCTCCCCTTTACCTTTCAGTCCAGATGAAGAGACACAACCCAGAATGTTGACTGGCTATTTCTATTTCCCTTCATGAATGCTGCTCAGCTTGCTGACTTCCACCAGCAACCTTTTTGTTGCTCCTGATTCCAGTACCTGCAGTGTCAAATTAACTCTTTCCTTTGCTAAGCGTACTAAGCATACATCCCATGTGGCAACAAACTCCATTCTGAGTGCAAAGAGATATTGTCTGTTGAAAAGTAACAGCATGGTAAGTGGATTGCACAGCACTGAATATAGAACTGGAAGGGGGAGATGACAGAGCCTCCACTAGAAATCTTTGGTACGAGAAATTTAACACAATAAGCCATTTCAGAATCAGAATCAGTTTTGTTATCATCACCGTGTGTTGTGAAATTTGTTAACTTAGCAGCAGAAGTTAAATGCAGTACATAATATAGAAGAAGAAGAAAAAAATAAGTAAAAATAAATAAATAAATAAATAAATTACAGTGTATTTATATTGACTAGGTTTTAAATCATGCAAAAACAGAAATAATATATACTAAAAAAGTGAGGTAGTGTTCATGGGTTTAATGTCCATTTAGGAATCATTTGGCAGAAGGGAAGAAGCTGTTTCTGAATTGCTGAGTGTGTGCCTTCAGGTTTCTGTACCTCCTACCTGATGGTAACAATGAGAAAAGGGCATGCCCTGGGTGCTAGGGATCATTAGTAATGGATGCTGCCTTTCTGAGACATCGCTCCCTGAAGATATCCTGGGTACTTTGTAGGCTAGTACCCAAGATGGAGCTGACTGAATTTACAACCCTCTGCAGCTTCTTTTGGTCATATGCGGTACCACCTACCACTCAACCCTCCCAATAACAGACAGTGATGCAGCCTGTCAGAATGCTCTTCACAATAGATCTATAGAAGTGCATTGATATGTTAGGACCAGGTTAGGTCCCCAGAGATCTTGACACCCAGAAACTAAAAACTACTCACTCTCTCCACTTCTGATCCCTCTATGAGGATTGCTATGTGTTCCTTTGTCTTATCCTTCCTAAAGTCCATAATCAGCTCTCTCATCTTACTGTTGTTGAGTGCAAGGTTGTTGCTGTGACACCACTCCACTAGTCGGCATATCTTGCTCCTGTATGCCCTCCTGTCGCCATCTGAGCTTCTACCAACAATGGTTGTAATCATCTGCGAATTTATAGGTGGTATTTGAGCTATGCCTAGCCACACAGTCATAGTATAGAGAGAGTAGAGCAGTGGGCTAAGCACAGACTCCTGAGGTGCACCAATGTTGATCGTCAGCGAGGAGGAGATTGTGGTCTTCCAGTTAGAAAGTCGAGGACCCAATTGCAGCAGTAGGTACAGAGGCCCAGGTTCTGTAACTTATCAATCAGGATTGTGAGAATGATAGTGCTAAATGCTGAGCTACAGTTGATGAACAGCATCCTGACATAGGTGTTTGTATTGTCCAGGTGCTCTAAGGCCATCTGAAGAGCCATTGAGACTGAGTCGGCCATTGACCTATCGTGGTGATAGGCAAATTGCAGTTGGTTCAGGTCCTTGCTGAGGTAGGAGTTCCGTCTAGTCATGACCAACCTTTCAAAGCGTTTCATCATTGCAGATGTGAGTGCTAATGGATGATGGTGATTAAGGCAGCTCACATTATTCTTCTTAGGCACTCATATAATCATTGCCTTTTTGAAGCAAGTGGGAACTTCTGCCCTTAGCAGTGAGAGGTTGAAAATGTCCTTGAATACCCCCTCCAGATGGTTGGTACCGGTTTTCAGAGCCTTACCAGGTACTACTTCGGGACCTTCCGCCTTGCAAGTGTTTACTCTCTTTAAAGACAGCCTAACATCAGCCTCTGAGACAGAGATCACAGGGTCACCGGGTGCAGCAGGGATCTTGACAACTGTAGTTATACTCTCCCTTTCAAAGTGGGCATAGAAGGCATTGAGTTTATCTGGTAGTGAAGCATCGCTGCCATTCATGCTATTGGGCTTTGCTTTGTAGGAAGTAATATCTTGCAAACCCTGCCACAGTTGTTGTACATCCGATGTCACCTCCAATTTCTTTCTTGCTTCCTCACACTACCCCAATTGTTTATTATTTTTTAGATTCTCCACTCAATTATTTCTTGATTCCATTTCCATTTCTTTCTTCATTTATCTCTCCTGCTTTATTGTATTGGTCAATTATACCATTTCTCCAAGCCTACATCTGTTAACATGAGCTCAATGTGGTATAATAAACCTTCTGGGAAAAAAAAAGAGGTTACATTTCCATTCTGTTTATAAATGACAATTCTGGAACAAATTATGCTGCTTTGATTTTATGGTTAAAGTTTCTACACAAATTCATTTTTCACAATAAGATACATAAAATCACTCACAACCCAGTACAACTGATTAATGTTTTTGAATGTACTTCATAATCTTGCTTGCAACAACTTCTAAGGTATTGGAATGTATTCCTCCAATTTTATTACATAAAAAATGCAGGATTTTCCAACGTTCATTCTCAAATTATGCTTACAAATTTGCACTACATATCGAATTGAATTGTACAGATCCTCACACCTGATGCACATTATGAAGCCTCATGTATTGCTGATTTGACACTTGTGCTATTTTAAATGCATATATGTTCCAGATAAATCTGTGAATCATGCATAGGAAACCTGGACTGAACAGCAGAAAGAGTATTTCATTGATGCTATTTAATGGGATTATGGACTGAGTTGGAGGTGAAGCTTCTTCTAGTGAGCAGAGGTGCAGAAATCATTTGAAAGTGTTTTTGAGAAATGAGGTAGATATCACTGTCTGACCTGCAAGATAGGAGCTTTTGTTGAGGTTCTTCTGAATTTCTTTCATGACTGCAAACAGGAAGAAAGAGGATGCATACAAGGCTTCCTTGTCAGAGGAAAACTAGGAAGGGGAGAACTATTTCCCGATGTCCTCTCATTGCAGGAGGAGGGGGTGAGAGCAGATGCACGTGTAGCACTTGTTCTGCTTACAAGGATAAGCGGAACAAGCGCTACACCTCATCCTCCCGCCACCCCACTAGAAATAGGGTTCCCCTTGTCCTCACCTACCACCCCACCAGCCTCCAGGTCCAATATATAATTCTCCGTAACTTCCACCACCTCCAATGGGGTCCCACCACCAAGCACATCTTTCCCTCCCCCCGCCTTTCTGCTTTCCGCAGGGATCGCTCCCTACGCGACTCCCTTGTCCATTCGTCCCCCACATCCCTCCCCACCAATCTCCCTCCCGGCACTTATCCTTGTAAGCAGAACAAGTGCTATACCTGCCCTTATACTTCCTCCCTCACCACCATTCAGGCCCCCAGACAGTCCTTCCAGGTGAGGCGACACTTCACCTGTAAGTCGACTGGGGCGATATACTGCGTCCGGTGCTCCTGGTGTGGCCTTCTATATATTGGCGAGACCTGACGCAGGCTGGGAGACCATTTTGCTGAACACTTACACTGTGTCCGCCAGAGAAAGCAGGATCTCCCAGTGGCCACACATTTTAATTCCGCGTCCCATTCCCATTCTGATATGTCTATCCACGGCCTCCTCTACTGTCAAGATGAAGCCACACTCAGGCTGGAGGACCTTATATTCTGTCTGGGTAGCCTCCAATCTGATGGCATGAACATGGACTTCTCTCACTTCCGTTAATGCCCCACCTCCCCTTCATACCCCATCCCTTATTTATTTATTTATTTATTTATTATTATTATTATTATTATTTCTTTCTCTCTTTTTTCTCCCTCTGTCCCTCTCACTATAACTCCTTGCCCATCCTCTGGGCTTCCCCCCTCCCCCTTTCTTTCTCCCTAGGCCTCCCATCCCATGATCCTCTCCCTTCTCCAGCCTCCTATCCCTTTTGCCAATCAACTTTCCAGCTCTTAGCTCCATCCCTCCCCCTCCTGTCTTCTCCTATCATTTCCCTCCCCCTCCCACTTTCAAATCTCTTACTATTCTCTTCTTTCAGTTAGTTCTGACAAAGGGTCTCGGCCCGAAACGTCGACTGTACCTCTTCCTATAGATGCTGCCTGGCCTGCTGCGTTCACCAGCACTTTTTGTGTGTGTTGCTTGGAGAGCCACTAAGGTCCTTCTGGTGCAGGTATTTGCACAATGTTTGCACCATAGAAAGTTCCAGAAATTTAATATTGCCTAAATAAAGAGCTAATAATGGAACTGAATGTCAACACATTGTGTGACTTGGAAGGGAATTTGCTGCCGTTGTCCGTTCTTGGTGGAGATGAGTTTGAGAGATGCTTTTCAATTAGACTTGGAAGGTGTTTTTTGTAGGTAGCTGACACAAGTGATGAATTGCTGCAGTTACTAAGGAGCCGGGGAACATATTAAACATTATGCAACCATCAATAAACATCCTTATTTCTGAACTTCTGAAGGAAGGCTATAGCAGAAAGAGCTGATATTGTTTGAGTAAGGCCATTGCCCAGTGGAAATGCTGTGACACTCTCCCAGGGCTGAGATGATTGAACCATAAGTATCTTTCCTTGAATGAGTTATGATTGTAACCTGTGGAGGGCTGTCCCGTAATTCCTGTTGATTTCAGTTTTGCCATGGTGCCTTGATCCCACACTCGATCAAATTCTGTCTTGAAAGTATAAGCAGTCACTTCCGTTTTGCCTCAGGAATTCAGCTCCTTGGTTCATGTTTGAGCTCTAGATCTGAGTATTCCAGAGCAATGGTGAACCAAATTACTGTGGATTAATGGCACTATCAACTGTAACATCCTTCACTAATTGATAGATAGCTAGATAGATTCATAATTAACTTGATTCAATTTGTTCTGTTTTTGTGGATAGAAAATACAGAAGTAATCTCTACATTGTCAGACAAATATGTGGGTAGAAGGCTGTGTTCTGGCTTGCCAAGGTCTTCAGCAACAGAGTTGGGATACTGTCTGGTTCCAGTTGCTATGCTGAATACAATATTCTTTGCTGCTTCTTATTATTGCACATGAGAAATCTTTATGTCTACCTGATGTAGAAGCAATGTGTCTTGGTACGAATATTTTAAAAGGAGCTGGTGAATAAGATCAACAGGAAAAGCGTGAGATGATTCACTTTGAAAGGTCAAATCTGAAGACAGAATACAGAGTTCATGGCAGGATTCTTGGGGTCCTCATCCATAGATCCCTCCAAGTTGCTGCACATGGTTAAGAAGGTGTATAGTGTGTTGGCCTTCTCTAATTGGGGGACTGAGTTCAAGAGCCATGACGTATTGTCACAGCTCTATAAAACCCTGATAAGACCACACTTGGAATATTGTGCTCAGGTCTGTCACAACATTATAGGATAGATATGGAAGCTGTGGAGAGGATGCAAAAGAGATTTACCAGGATGCTGCCTGGATTAGAGAGCACGAGGATAGATTGAGTGAGCTACAGTTTTTCTCTTTGGAGTGAAGGAGGATGAGAGGTGACTTGATAGTGGCACACAAGATGAAAGGAGACATAGATTGAATGGCTAGCTAGTGACTTTTTCCCAGGGCAGAAATGGCTGATACAAAGGGGCATAATTTTCAGCTTATTGGAGAAAAGTACAGGAGGTTATCAGACATGTTTTTTACACAGAGAGTGGTGGGCATGTAGGTTGCTCTTCCAGGGGTGGTGGTAGAGGCAGATACAGTAGGGACTTTAAAGAAAATCTTAGATAGGCATATGGTTGATGGAAAATGGAGGGCTATGTAGGAAGGAATAGTTAGACGGATCAGATAAGTTAAACCGTTAGTACAAGATCATGGGCTGAAGGGCCTGTACAGTGCTGTAATGTTCTATGTCCAGTTAGCGATCAGTTACCTGTTACAGGTGGTGCTCAAGTGTAACAGTCTGTGGAATTAGAAGTCACTGTAATTCTGAGCAACAATCTGAACCTCAGCAGATTATTTGTTGCTCCAGATTCAAGCATCTGCAGTTTAATCTGTCTTCACTGTAGCCTTGAGCTACTTAACCCCTGCATCATTCGCACAAAATCATTCACTATGGTCAATGCTGTACATCAAGCTCATTCATTCTTTGACAGTCTGCTTTGCTCACTGTATTTAAGCCAATACTCAAACCCAGTGAAAGGTTCTTGTGGGTCAGGATATCCCAGGAATATCATATAACCACAAACAATATTGGGAAAACAACCGGGTGATTAGACAGTACTTCAAATGCTTAACCGAGTAGTAGATTTCACCACCAGTTGCTTCTGAAAAACATTATTATTTTCTGCAGCCAAAGCTGCAAAAGCATAGTAAGGAGATGACCAAGACCATTGCCCAGCTTCTGCTGAATAACAGAACATTCTCCCACATATTTACAACAGTGGGTGATTAAAATACGGGTGTGGAATCTTTCCTTTTAAATGTTTTTTTTTGCCTCTGTCATAGTTAACAAACAGTACAGTAGAAATTATATTATCAGCAATAACTGTGCTTAAGAGAATTTATTAGTGTATTCAAAGTAATCCTTCAGTCTAATTAATTCATTTCAAAGGTTCCTCATGGATAACTGTTTTGATTCCATAAGACCACAAGACATAGAATCAGAATTAGGGCATTTTCCCAGCATCTGTTCTGCCATTCCAACGTGGCTGACTGATTATCCCTCTCATCTCCATTCTCTTGCCTTCTCCCCATAATCTTTGATGCCTTGACTAGTCAAGAACCTATCCATCTCCACTGTGTGTGGCAATTAAAGAATTCCACAGATTCACCACTCTCTGGCTAAAGAATTTCCTCCTCATCTCTGTTATAAATGGACATCCCCCTGTTCTGAGGCTGTGCCCTCTGATCCTAGACTCACTTAATATAGGAAATGTCCTTTCCACATCCACTCTATCTAGGCATTTCAATATTTGATAGGTTTCAATGAGATCCCCCCTCATTCTTCTAAACTCCAACAATTTCAAGCCCAGAGCCATTAAAGTCTCCCCATATGCTAACCCTTTCATTCCTGGTATTATTCTTGTGAGCCTCCTCTGTACCCTCTCCAATGCCAGCACATCCTTTCGTAGAAAAGAGGCCTAAAACTGCTCATAATATTCCAAGAGCAGTCTGACCAATGCCTATAAAATGTCAGCATTACACCTTTGCTTTTATTTTCTAGTCTTCTCAAAATTAATGCTAACATTGGATTTGCCTTCCTGACCACTGACTCAACCTGTAAATAACTTTCAAGGATCCCTGCACAAGTATTTCCATGTCCTTTTGTACCTCTCATTAATTAACTTTCTCATCATTTAGAAAATAGTCTATGCCTTTATTCATTCTACTAAACTGCATGACCATACACTTCCCTATACTATATTCCATCTGACACTTCTTTGTCCATTCTCCTAATCTGCCCAAGTCCTTCTGCAAACTCCCTGCTTCCTCAACATTATTTTTCCCTCCAACCATTTTCATATCATCCACAAACTTGCTCACGGAGCCATCAATTTAGTCATTTAAATCATTGACATATTAGGTGAAAAGTAGCAGTCTGAACACGAATCCCTGTGGATCACCTTTAGTCACCATCAGAAAACACTCTTTATTTCCACTCTTTGCTTCCCGCCAGTCAGCCAATTTTCTACATATGCTAATTCCTTTGTAATACCATGGGCTCTTATCTTGTTAAGTAGCCTCGTGTAGCACCTTGTCAAAGGCCTTCTGAAAATCCAAGTAAACACCATCTCGGCTCTATCCCTCCCCCTCCTGTCTTCTCCTATCATTTTGCATCTCCCCCTCCCCCTCCAGCTTTCAAATCCCTTACTCACTCTTCCTTCAGTTAGTCCTGACGAAGGGTCTCGGCCTGAAACGTCGACTGCGCCTCTTCCTATAGATGCTGCTTGGCCTGCTGCGTTCACCAGCAACTTTGATGTATGTTGCTTAAACACCATCCACTGACTCTCTTTTGTTTATCCCGCCTGTTATTTCCTCAAAAGAATTCCAACAGATTTGTCAGGTAAGATTCCCCCTCAAGGAATCCAGCTGACTTTGGCCAATATTATCATGTGCTTCCAAGTACCCTGAAACATCATCCTTAATAATAATTCAGGTCTCCACATTTGATACTGGACTACCATCAATGTACAGTGGTGAGAGAAAGTTTGTGAACCCTATAGAATTTTCTCTAGTTCTGTATAAATATGACTTAAAATATGATCAGATCTTCATGTAAGTCATAAAACTAGATAGAGAACTCAATTAAACAAATAACACAGAAAAATTATACTTGTTCATTTAATTTTTGAGAAAAATTATCAAAAATTATATGTACTTGTTGAAAAAAGTATGTGAACATCTGAGGAAATGCCTTCTATAAAAGCTATTTGGAGTCAGATACGAGGAAATCTGCAGATGCTGGAATTTCAAGCAACATACATAAAAGTTGCTGGTGAACACAGCAGGCCAGGCAACTTCTCTAGGAAGAGGTACAGTCGACGTTTCGGGCCGAGACCCTTCGTCAGTTGGAGTCAGATGTTCTAATCAATGAGATGAGATTGGAGATGTGGGTTCTAGAGGTACCCTGCTCTATTAACAAAATACACAAAGTCAGGTTACTGCTCTTCTCTCATAAAGATCTGTTTATGTGCACCATGACTTGATCAAAACAACTTTCAGAGGATCTTAGGAGAATTGTAGAGATGAATGAAGCTGGAAAAGGCTACAAGGCATTTCGAAAGACCTGAGTGACCATCAGTCCACAGTAAGAGAAATTGTCTACTAATGGAGGAAGCTCCGTTCTCTCCATTTGTTGCCACTCTCCCTAGGAGTGGGTATCCTGCAAAGATCACACCAAGAGCACAATGTGCAATGCTGAAGGAGGTGAAAAAGAACCCAAAGGTAACAGCAAAAGACCTGCAGAATCCGTAGAATTTGTTAAAATCTCTGTTCATGTGTCCACTATAAGAAAAACACTGAACAAGAATGGTGTTCACGGAAGGACACCACAGAGGAAACCACTGCTCTCCAAAAAAAAACATTGCTGCACATCTTAAGTTTGCAAAAGACCACTTCGATGTTCTACAAAATTTCTGGGAAAATGTTCTGTGGACAGATGAGACGGAAGATGAACTTTTAGGCACAACTGTTCATTTCTTTGTTCGGAGGAATAAGGGCACTGCACACCAACACCAAAACCACATCCCAACTCTGAAGCATGGTGGAAGGAGCATCATGGTTTGGGGCTGCTTTGCTGCCTCAGAGCCTGGGCAGCTTGCAATCTTTGAGGGAACAATGAATTCAAAATTGTATCAAGACATTTTACAGGAGAATGTCAGGGTAGCAGTCTGTCACCTGAAACTTAATGGAAGTTGGGCAATGCAACAAGACAATAATCTGAAAGATATGAGTAAATCAACAACAGAACGGTTTGAAAGAAGAAAATTTGGGTTTTAGAATGGCTGAGTCAAAATCCTAACCTTAGTGCTGTAGGAATGTTGTGGAAGGATCCGAAGCAAGCTGTTCATGCAAGGAAGCCCACGAACATCCTAGAGTTGAAACAGTTTTGTAAGGAGGAATAGCCTAAAGTTCCTCCAAGCCGATGTGCAAGACTGATCAACAGTTACCGGAAACATTTGGTTGAAGTTATTACTGAACAAGGGGTCACACCAGTCACTGAAAACAAAGATTCACATACTTTTTCTAACAAATACATGGAATATTGGATCATTTTTTCTCAATAAATAACTGAACAGGGATAATATTTTTTGTTATTTATTTAATTAGGTTTTCTTTATCTAGTTTTAGGACTTATGTGAATATCTGGTCACAGTTTAGGTCATACTTAATATGAAATAAAGAAAATTCTACAGAGTTCATAAACTTTCTTGCACCACTGTATCTGCCTTCTTAGACTTGTTCTCCAGTCAGGAAGACTTTATGTTTGCTATTTCTTCAGCAGAATCAGAGCAGAAGAAGCTGGTCCATTGACAGCGACAAAACAATCTGCAGGAGAAATGTAATGGAATGAGCAGCATCTATTGGGGGGGGGGGAGTGGGAGTTGAAATTGACCAAGTCCTGCCTGATGCAAGATATTGACCTGAAATATTGACAATTGTTCACCCCCTCTGCCCTACAGATGTTACTCACCCCACTGAATTCCACCTGCAGATTGTTCCTGCATCTGCAGTCCCTTGTCAGATCCATTGACATGTTATTTGTTTATTTCTGTACAAGCAGGAATGTATCCAGGGGAACCTTTTTATTGGAGGGATCAGCAGGTTCCAGGACCTTTGTTAATTGTTGCATAAAAAATCAAAATTTCTAAGTCGAGCACTGGTGGCATGAAGCACACCACAGCATCTTTGGAGTTTTGGAGTTAACTTGACCAATGCAGGTGATCTCTGGAACATGCCTGTAGATCCACTATAAAAGTAAAGGTCAATGAAGGAACCAATGAATGGGTCTGACCATTGCATTATAACATTTTCACACCCAACTGGGAGATAACTTACATGGATTCCATAAGTGTGACTGAACTGACCTTTAACTGAGAGCTGAATGTAGAGATAATGGACATTAATGGAACCTCAGGCTAATGTGAACAAGTCTAAAATCCACACCATCCACATTTCTCAACCCTATGTGTAAATTAGAATCAAGAAGTTATGCAGCACAGAAACAGGCCCTTCAACCCAACTTGTCCAACCTGTCTACTTGAACTCATCCCATTTCCCAGCATTTGGCTCAGATGTCTCTGAACCTTTCTGTCCATGTACCTGTCCAGGTACATATCTTTTAAAATGTTGTAATTGTACCAGCACTTCCTCTGGCTGCTCCTTTTTTAAACACTCCACTCTCTGTGAAAATGTTACCCTTTTTAGATCTTTTCCCATTCACCTTAAACCTATGCCTTCAGCCATCCACTTTATCGATGTGCCTCATGATTTATGATTCATTGTCAACCATCAGAATGTTTTGACCTTGAGAAATCAACTCAATCCTCAACTCCATCTAACTTCAATAGAAATTGGCAGTAAAGGTTAGTGGATGTTACTATAGAATGTGTTCCCTCAACATGGAAGTTATTCACTGCAAACATTTTCTTTCAGCTTCCTGTCTCTAATGACCTGCTCAGTAATTTTCAGTGGGCTCCAGAGCTCTCAGATATTCATTGCTAGATACCAGACTCTGAAAGAAAGCCAACAGAAGATCCATTGCAACTCTATTTAAAAGGATATGCTCCATTTCATAGTATCAAAGACTCATAGAGCACTACTGTAAAGAAAAGGCCCTTTGGCCCATCTAGTCTATGCTGGACTGTTAGTCTGGTGCGTCCCAAAGACCTTCTATACCATTCCCATTAATGTACTTATTTAAATGTCTCTTAAATGTTGCAATCGAACCATTTTCCCTGGCAAGTAAGGTCAGTCCTCCCTCTTTAATACCTCCCACTCTATCATGTCGAAAGCAGTGGATCCCCGGAACGTTTCAGGTTCCTGTGGCTTGAACGGGAGGCATCAGACAGTGTATGGGACAACACATAGTAAAACCTGGAGGAACTCATCAGGTCAAGCAGTATCTATGGAAGTGAATATACATTTGATGTTTCAGGACAAGACCCCTTTTCAGGACTGGAAAGGAAAGGGGGAAGATGCCTGAATAAAAAGGTGGGGGAGGGAGGGGAAAGACACTAAATAGAAGGTGATAGGTGAAACCAGATGGGTGGGAAAGGTCAACGGCCAGAGAAGAAAGAATCTGAGAGGAGAGTGGACATTAGGGGAAAGGAGGAGAGGACCCAGCTGGGAGCAATAGGCAGGTAAGAAGAAGTGAAAGGTCAGATTGGGGGATAGAGGAAGGTGGAGAGGTGGAAATTTGTTCACTGGAAGGAGAAATTAATATTCATGCCATCAGGTTGGAGGGTACCCAGACAGAATATAAAATGTTGTTCCTCCACCCTGAGGGTGGTCTCATCTTGGCACAAGAGGAAGCCATGAATTGACATGTTGGACCAGGAATGTGAATGGGAATTAAAATGTTTGGCCACGAGGAAGTTCCGTTTGTGGCAGATGGTGCAGAGGTGTTCAGCGAAGCAGCCTCCCAATCCATGATGGATCTCACCAATGTAGAGGAGGCTGCATCTGGAGCACTGGATACAATAGACAACTCCAGCAGATTCGAAGGTGAAGTGTTGCCTCACCTTGAAGGACCTGTTTGGGGCGCTGAATGGAGGTGAGGGAGGAGGTGCATGGGCAGTTGTAGCACTTGGGCCACCTGTAGGGATGAGCATCTGGAGAGAGATTAGTGTGCAGGGACGAATCGACAAGGGAATTGCGGAGGGACTGATCCCCGCAGAAAGCGGGGTGGGGGAAGGTAAAGATATGTTTAGTGGTAGGATCTCTTTGGAGATGGCAGAAGGTGCAGAAAATAATGTGTTGGATGTGGGGGCTGATGGGGTAAGGACAAGAGGGACTCCATCACTATTACAACAGTGGGAAGATGAAATGTCTATCACTCTGAGAGTGGATCATAGGAGACAGGGAAAGAGGAAGGGACCCTGGGGAGGTGATAGGCAGGTGAGAAGAGAATGAGGAATAGAAGAAAAGGGGAGGGGGAGGGAACTTTTTTTTCTGGAGGAGAAATCATGCCATCAGGTTGGAATTATCCAGACAACAGATAAAGGGTTATTCCTCTAACCTGAGGGTGGCCTCATCTTGGCACATCGACCGACATGTCAGAACGGGAATGGGAATTAAAATGCTTGGCCACTGGAAGTTCTGCTTTTGGTGGATGGTGCAGAGGTGCTCGACAAAGCGGTTCCCCAATTAATGACGGGTCTCACCAATGTAGAGGGGGCCACATCTGGAGCACTGGGCACAATAGATGACCCCAGCAGATTCACAGGTGAAGTGTTGCCTCACCTTGAAGGACTGTTTGGGGCCCTGAGTGGAGGTGAGGGGGGAGGTGAATGGGCATGTGTGGCACTTTGGCAGCTTGCAAAGGTATGTGCTGGGATGGAGATTAATGGGGAGGGATGGATACACAGAGCAATAATGGTGGAAGTGATCCCTGTGGAAAGTGGAAAGAGGGGAGGAGGTAAATATATGCTTGGTGGTAGGATAGGCAATTCAACACAGGGAAAATTGGAGAGTTTAGCAAAGGAAAAGCCTGTTAAATTGAACAAGTTTCTCAAACCTGCAGAGTTAGGTTTCTTTAACATACATTAGGAGAAGGGGAGGTGCAACGAGACCTGGGTGTCATTATACACCAGTCATTGAAAGTGGGCATGCAGGTACAGCAGGCGGTGAAAAAGGCAAATGGTATGCTGGCATTTATAGCGAGTGGATTCGAGTACAGGAGCAGGGAGGTACTACTGCAGTTGTACAAGGCCTTGGTGAGACCACACCTGGAGTATTGTGTGCGGTTTTGGTCCCCTAATCTGAGGAAAGACATCTTTGCCATAGAGGGAGTACAAAGAAGGTTCACCAGATTGATTCCTGGGATGGCAGGTCTTTCATATGAAGAAAGACTGGATGAACTGGGCTTGTACTTGTTGGAATTTAGAAGATTGAGGGGGGATCGGATTGAAACGTATAAGATCCTAAAGGGATTGGACAGGCTAGATGCAGGAAGATGGTTCCCGATGTTGGGGAAGTCCAGAACGAGGGGTCACAGTTTGAGGATAGAGGGGAAGCCTTTTAGGACCGAGATTAGGAAAAACTTCTTCACACAGAGAGTGGTGAATCTGTGGAATTCTCTGCCACAGCTAACTGTTGAGGCCAGTTCATTGGCTATGTTTAAGAGGGAGTTAGATATGGCCCTTGTGGCTACAGGGGTCAGGGGGTATGGAGGGAAGGCTGGGGCGGGGTTCTGAGTTGGATGATCAGCCATGATCATAATAAATGGCGGTGCAGGCTCGAAGGGCCGAATGGCCTACTCCTGCACCTATTTTCTATGTTTCTATGTTTCTATTAACATCGATCACTGTCACTGCTGATATTTAGATCCATTTTCCAAGTTATTTTGAGCCCCTTATGATATATTAGAATTACCACATCATAATTTTTAATGTCCAACGCAAACTTCCTATTGATCACTAATTTTTAATTTGAAATATTTTATTTTGTATTCTTTAACATTAACTGTAGGATGCAGGAACATGAAAGTAGTCATAATTGTTAATAATTTAGATACTACAAATTCTACTCTTGATTGTTGATGGGCTGTGATTAACCAGGTTTACAATAAGCATGTATATGTAAAACAGCAACATTCAAAGGAGTATGAAGACATGTCTTGAGAGTTCTGATATATGAGAAGTTGGGTGAGGTTTTAGCAAAAAAGAAGTGAAGTTTCAGTAATGCAGATAGATGTATAAGTTTACCGAAAGTAGGTAATACAATTTCAGACAATGTAGTCGATATAGTTGCAGGGAGACCAGTTGATATGGTTTCAGGAAGAGTTGGTTGGTAATATCTTGGCTGAAGTAATGCAATCTGGTAATTTATCCTTATTGAATAGATTACCACAATCAGAACTTGGTTCATGCTAACAGCCAGCCAGCGTGAATTGGCACATGATCTGCATCTCTATGTGTGCGTTTACAGCACAAAAAGCAGAGGATTCTCCAAGACTCACTATTCTGCCCAAGTACGTTCTGCCATTTATTGGTTCAAAGCAGGGAAACAGGGCCTTCAGCCCATCAGCTATTTATTCCACACATTCTCTCTCTAGATTGTAGCCTTCACCCTCACAATATGGGCAATTTACATTAGCTAATTACCTCAATAGGCTGGCTGGTGAACCCAGTCCGGCCGCTCCCGGGCACGCTTTCCATCCGTGCCGGGTTGAGTGTTGAGCTCGCAACTCGGCCTCATAAAAAAAAACTGCGCCGTGAGAAGGACGTGTGGGACCACTCACATAATCTTTCCTCCAAGACACTTGAAAAGTGGTCGCCGAGGCTCTGGCAGAGTATGGAACACACACACACAAGAAAATCACCTGGATTACCCTAGAGTGGCCTGAATAAACATAGGAGGTGACAGGAGAATGTGCTAACTCCACACAGATAACACCTGATGTCGGGATTGAACCTGTGTCTCTGGTGTGAGATAGTGGTGCCTCTGCAGATCCTCAGTTTTACGTTAGCTAATCCTAACCCATTCAGTGATGCCCATTCCTCTGAGTACAGCCACTGCATTTCTTTAGGAAACTAAATGGAGTTAATTATTTTAATTTATGATCATTAATATTAATACTTCAATTAACTTACATCAGAACTGTGCTTTAAGGAAATTTATTGTTTTATTTCTAATTTTTAATTTTTGTAACAATTTAAATCAATTTTAATTATTTACATTTTTCCAATCTTCTAAATGTCTCTGATCTTCAGTTAAGCTGTCTGACCATGTGACACATACTTTGTCAACTGGCAATTCTCATTGGCCAGCATGAAACGACCCCTCACTGTGGTCCGAGCTTGTTTTACTGGATAACCAAGTAAGCCAGTTTCAAAAATGTCCTTGAGAAAACAAAATCTGCAGTCCTAACTCAGCCTGTCAACTATAGGTTACTCCAGCTCCTCCACTACAGTTTGCTCCTGGATGCCTCTTCAGCCGAGATGCTGTCATTACTGTAATGTCCATATCCTCTGTGAGTGCAGCCATTGGCTCCCTGTGCTGCAAGGTCATTGTTCTTGAGAATTTCCTTTCACTCACTGACTGATGCTCTCTTGGGAAGGTGAATTATTTCATAGTATTACAGAAGCACAGAATGCTTACTTCACATAATGAGGCCAGTCAGCCCATCGTGTCTGTGCCGGCCCTTGATCAGAGCAAGTCATTCATTCACCCTCTGGCTCTATTATTATATCCATTTTATTCTCTATATGTTTATCCATTTCCCCTGAAGCCCATAGTCTCCACTGCATTCAATAGCAACAGCATTGTACTAGGTATATTTTCTAACCTATTAATTCTCATCCCTTTTATTTTCACCTGCTGTTCTCCACCGCTCCACTGAAACTTCCCTCCATCTGCTCTGTCCAGTCTCCTCATTATTATCCACCAACTAATTCTCCTTCCAACCTCTCACCAGCAACTCCTTAAGTACTAAACAATTCCTTTTGGTGTTGATGCAAGGTGCAGCTGGGAATACCTCCTGTCAATAAACAACAGGCATCTCCTGCACAACTAACATTTGGCATTGCCTGGGTCATTACAACTTGGCAAGGTTTGTTCTCAATCAGCAATGCATGGCGTTTGGCATCACTTGTTACCTTCCAGTAAGTCCACGTGACGTTTTGTTTATTGAACCATGTTGAGCATGCAACAGCAAAAAGGAGTGCTTATAATAAGCAATCAAAATGCGAAGAAAATCAACACACTCAATGCTGAAAATAGCCTTAAGTCTTTTTCAGACAGTTATTCAGTACTCCTTAATTTAGAGATATTTATATAACAACCTTTCGTTGAAATGTTTACAGGATGGGTGGTCTTTCTACCTGCACATTAATAGCACAGATGAATAGGTCACTTAATTTGTAGCATGCAAGCTTTTGAGTGATTTTGTAGAACTCTTGGCTTTTATCCTGATTGAAATGTCAGGTTTAATTCACTTGCTTCTCTCTGCCTCTGAGTCAGGAACTTGTGCACACAAGCCTCAGTGCAGAAGTTTAAGAATGTTAACTACGCAATGTTTTCTCAGTGACAGTGAGGGAAATTTTGTTGCTTGGCTGAAATGTTAAATTGAAATCCTTCTGGCTCCCATAAGTGAATAGCATGAACCCTTGCAGAATATTGGCTTGCGTTGACTCCACAATCAAAATCTCTCTCTCGAATGTAGAAAAGAATTCAGATCAGGTGTTTGCCCATTAGCAGGGATGAGCAGAGTGCACATTTACTCTGAGTCTCAGACGAGGAAAGAGACATCCAGAAGTGAGATAGATTGGCTGATTGAGTGGTGTCACAACAACAGCCTCATACTCAATGCCAGCAAGACCTATGTGTCAGTTGTGGACTTCAGGAAGGGGAATTTCTAAGGTTCAAAGGTCCAAAGGTCCAATTTAATGTCAGAGAAATGTATACAATATACATCCTGAAATTCAAATTCTAGACAGTCATACAGAGTAAATGACAGGGGCATTTAGGAGCATTGATATACAAAGGGAACTTGGAGTACAAACCCATAACTCACTGAAAGTAGCACCATAGGGTAATAAGGGACTGAAGAAAGCATTCAGTATACCTGCTTTCAATGGCCGAGGCATCGAATATACGAGCAGCTGTACAAACCATTGGTTGGAGAACATGTAAGAGTACTGGTTGCCACACTACAGGAAGGATGGTATAGCAATAGAAAGAGTGCAGACGAGATTCATCATGGGCCCAACCCTCCACACCATTGGGGACATCTTCAAGAGGCAGTGCCTCAAGCAGGTAGCATCCATCACTGGTGACCTTTACCATCTGGGATATGCCCTCTTCTCCTTCTACCACTGGGGAGGAAGTTCAGGAGCATGAAGAATCAAATTCAATGATTCAGCAACAATTACTTCCCATCTGCCATCGGATTTCCAAACAGTGCTTGAACCTTCTTCATTATTACTTCCCTTTTGCACTATGTATTCATCATTGTAATTTGGAGAAATTTTATATCTTTGCACTGTGATATAATTCACCAATAATAATTCTGATTCTGAGACTGTTGCCTGGAATGAACAACCTTATTTCTAAAGAAAGGTTGGACTGGATTCATTCTCACTGGAACACAGGAGACTGAGGGGCAACCTTACAGACTTCTTAATTATAAAATTATGAGGAGCATAGATGTGTTAGATAGTGTCACTTTCTAAAGCATTCCAGATCTAGACAGCATAGGTTTAAGGTGAGAGAGGAGAAATTTAAAGGAGTTCTGAGGGTTTTTACATAGAGAGCTAAGGGAATATGGAATGAGCTGCCAGAGGAGGTGGCAGAATCAGGTACAGTTTTAAAAAAAGCATTTCAATGGGTATATGAATAGGAAAGGCATAGAGGGAAGCAAACAAAATACAGGTAAATGCAGTTGGTGTAAATAGGCATCACACTTAGCATGGACAAGGTCCTGTTTCTGTTCTGTACAATTATAGTCACTTCACTATAGGAAGAAAATGGAAACTTTAGAGAGGGTGCAGAGGAAATTTACTAGGGTGCAGTCTAGATTAGAGAACATCTCTTATGAGGATGGTTATATGAAAATTATGTGCATAAATTCACTTTCAGTCATTTTTAGGAATTCAGCCAGTCGGCTAAATTGATGGAAAGTCAACAAGGTGTTCCCACTTTATCAGGGAAAAGAATTCCCGCCCTTTGTCTCCAAAAATTATTCATCCTGGTTTTCCCTCTTTTGTTCCTACTTCACGCATTGGCTAACTCAAATCTCAAAACATCCTCTACATATTTTTCTGCAGAACAGGTCAAACAGTGTTCCTGCTTTCATTTAGATGGTTCTCCAAATCTGTCAAAGTGACTTATCAATCAATTAGCCACTCATCTGATGCATAAATTGGTCTTTTCTCAGAGTCTGGATAGTGGTAAATTTAGGGAGAACTAAACTGATTTAACTTGAATTTCTGGAACAATGAATAATTGCACAATAATTATTAAAGATGAAAATGGCTCTGTTTTCTATTTGTATCAAATTTCTCAAGCTCAAAGGAACTGCGAATTTCTCTATCAGTTACAATATTAACATATTGCACATTTAATCCCTTGCCAGTAGTTTCAGTATCTCATAGTTTCGTACCATTGGTAGTCTTTTTTTGTTTATTTTCTGAGACTTTTTTCTTTTCCCTTCAAGGTGAAAGAGCAGCTGATGCTGCTAAATTGATGATAACCAATTTGTGACGTTGCCTTATAGCCTAACCAATTTTATTTTCCAAAGTAGTACACACAAAATGCTGGAGGAACTCAGCAGGTTAGGGAGCATCTATGGAATTGAGTAAACAGTCAACGGTTTGGACCAAGACCCTTCAGCAGGACTGGAAAGGAAGGGGGAAGGTGCCAGAATAAGAAGGTGGGGGGAGGGGAAGGAGTACAAAACTAGATGGTGAAGATGAAGCCAAGTGGGTGAAAGCCGGGGGTTGGGAGACGATGAAGTAGGAAGCTGAGATATGATAGGTGGAAAAGGTAAAGGCTGGAGACGGAGGAATTTGATTGGTAAGGGGAGCGGATCATGGGAGCAAAGGGAGGAGGAAGGCTACCGGGTGGGGAGGGGGGAGGGTGATAGGTAGGTGTTAAGAAGAGAAGAGGTAAGAGGGGAGCCAGAGTGGGTAAAAGAAGAAGACGGAAGAGAGAGGGAACAAATTACTGGAAGTTGGAGAAATCAATGTTCATGCCATCAGGATGGAGTCTACCCACATGGAATGTGAGGTGTTACTTCTCCGTCCTGAGAGAAGTCTCCTCATGGCAGTAGAGGAGGAAATGAACTGACATGCCAGAATGGGAATGGGGACTGGAATTAAAATGTTTGGCTACTGGGAAATTGTACTTTTTACAGATAGTGCAAAGGTGCTTGACAAAGCAGTCCCGTCCCTCCATTTACATCGTGTCTCATCGTAGTAGAAGAGGGTGCACTGGGCGCACCGGATTCGATAGACTACCACAACAAATTTGCAGGTGAGGTCTTGCCTCACTTGGAATGACTGTTTTAGGGCCTTGAATGGAGGTGAGGGAGGAGGTGAATGGACAGGTGTAACACTTTTTCCACTTGCAGGATAAATGCCAGGACAGACATTAATGGGGAGGGATGAATGGACAAGGGAATCACGGAGGGAGCAATCATTGCAAAAAATGGAAAGTGGGGTGGAGGTGGAGGAGGTAAAGATGTGTTTGGCGGTTGGGTCCCATCAAAGCCTCCTTTTAAGTTCAGGGCTGCCTTATGGATGTTGGCAGTGCTATTTAGTGAAAACACATTCAGTTGCTTATTCCTGAGAGTTCATAATTATTCTTTAAGGAGCCACTCATACGTCATGAAATTATGAAGGAATGATCCTAAACTTAGGGTACCTTTTGTTGCTGATATTGATTGCATTGCATGTTTAAGGACGTGTATGTTTTTATGGTTTCTGCATCTTTTTTTGTTATTCAGGTTTACATGCAACAAAGTTGACGTGGGTACCACAGTAGCATAGCGGTTAGTGTGGCGCTATTACAGCTCAGAGCATCAGAGTTCGGAGTTCAATTCTAGTGTAATCTGTAAGGGCGTTGATAGATGGATAGACAGATAGATAGATAGATGTACTTTATTGATCCCGAGAGAAATTGGAAATTGAAGGTCCTCCCCATGGAATATGGAGTTGTTCTCCAGGCGCCCCAATTTCCTCCCACATTCCAAAGATGTACTGGTTAGCAGGCTAGTTGGTCATTGTAAATTGTCCCATGAGTAGGCGAGGGTTACATCGGGGGATTGCTGGGTGGCGCGGCTTGATGGGCCAGAAGGGCCTATTCCGTGCTGCATCTCAATTAATAAGTACATGCACTTTTTTATTGGCTAGATTTTCGTGTTGCAGAAGGCAGGAAAAATAAATTAGAATATCAAATCCATTGTAGCGTAACTAAATCCTAGTATAAAAAAACGGGAGAAATTTTCATGCAAAACATAGCTAAATTTTCATTCAATGATTATTGAAAAACTTGTTAGGAAGAAGTGGCTTTGCAAGTACTGCAGTTGGTTGAGTATCATCTTCTCTGCTTTCACAAAATGCACTGCACAATGTTCAAAAGAAAGGTGTAATTCATATCACTTAGAATTAACAAATACATCTTCTGAATATTTTGGCTTAAATGCAACTATTTTCATAGTGTTTTATGCTTAGCAATACTGAGAAAGTTTAATATCTCATATTTCATAAGTTTTCTGTCTTGCAGATCAATGAGAATTATTAATTTGAAAAAGTGAAAAATATTCAGAAGTCCAGGGCTGGAATTTAATTTGTGGGAGCATGTGGATTTGGGAATGAACAGGAAATATATAATGGTGAACTTGATGCCACTGACATCCACCTTTCACATGCACTTAGGCTGCTCAAGAAAATCTCTCGGGAGAGAAGTTTGCCACTTAATATTGGCTATTTGCTTAGTTGGAGAATGCCGGCATCTGCTTCTTATTTTATCTTGATCTCTTTGGGGCTCTTAATCTTTATTGAACATAAAGAGGAACACAAGATGAGAGGGGAAACTTTTAATAAGAACTTGAGGGGCAAGTGATATCTGTGTGGAATGAGCTGCCAAAGCAAGTTGTTGAAGCAGGTACAATAACAACTTATAAAGGACAGTTGGGCATCTACATAGATTGGAAAGGCTTAGAAGATTATGGGCCAATGTTAGCAAATGGGACTAGTTTGGAGTGGGCATCTTGATTGGCGTAGATCAGTTGGGCGAAAGGGACAGCTGTCATGTGGTATAACTCCATGGCTCCATAACTGAGAACTTTAGTGATTTTGGAAATATGCAAATGTTTATTTTCTCTTTTAATATCTACTGGCATGGAAAACATATCTCATGAGAGCACACCGCTTCATGTGCTTTGTAAACCTTGTCCAGTTCTGGTGGTGGTGTTTAAATACTGGTTGTTTGGTCAACATTTCAGTATATCGGATCTGAATACACAGCATCTTAGATTGATTGAAGTTGACCAGGAAGAGAAATTCCAATTTTGAGGAAAGATCCATGAACCAAAATGTTAACAAGTTTCTCTTTCCACAGGTCCTGAGTTCTTCCAACATTTCTGTTTTTTGTTGTTTGAATCTGTTTTGGGCTGCAGTCGGACAGTTGAAAGGGAAGAGATGTGTAACTTCCAGGAGGTAATTCTAGCAGAAAGGTTTTACAGACAGATTAGCTTACATTCACAAACACAAGAAAATCTGCAGATGCTGGAAATTCAACCAACACACACAAAATGCTGGTGGAATTCAGCAGGCCAGGCAGCATCTATAGGAAGAAGCACAGTCGATGTTTTGGGTCGAGACCCTTCGTCAGGACTAACTGAAAGAAGAGATAGTAAGAGATTTGAAAGTGGGAGGGGGAGGGGAGATTTGAAATGATAGGAGAAGACAGGAGGGGGAGGGATGAAGCTAAGAGCTAGAAAGTTGATTGGCAAAAGGGATACAGAGCTGGAGAAGGGAGAGGATCATGGGATGGGAGGCCTAGGGAGAAAAAGGGGGAGGGGAGCCCAGAGGAAGATGGAGAGCATACAAGAAGTGATTGTGAGAGGGACAGAGAGAGAAAAAAGAGAGAGAGAAAAAAAAAGGGGGGGAATAGTAAATAAGGGACGGGGTAAGAAGGGGAGGAGGGGCATTAGCGGAAGTTAGAGAAATGAAATGTTCATGCCATCAGGTTGAAGGCTACCCAGACGGAATATAGGGTGTTGTTCCTTCAACCTGAGTGTGGCTTCATCTTTACGGTAGAGGAGGCCATGGATTGACATATCAGAATGGGAATGGGACATGGAATTAAAATGTGTGGCCACTGGGAGATCCTACTTTCTCTGGCGGACAGAGCGTAGGTGTTCAGCGAAACGGTCTCCCAGTCTGTGTCGGGTCTCGCCAATATATAGAAGGCCACATCGGGAGCACCGGACGCAGTATATCACACCAACCGACTCACAGGTGAAGTATCGCCTCACCTGGAAGGACTGTCTAGGGCCCCGAATGGTCGTGAGGGAATACCTGTAAGGGCAGGTGTAGCACTTGTTCCGCTTACAAGGATAAGTGCCGGGAGGGAGATCGGTAGGAAGGGATGGGGGGGACGAATGAACAAGGGAGTCACGTAGGGAGCGATCCCCGTGGAAAGCAGAGGGGGGGGGAGGGAAGGATGTACTTAGTGGTGGGATCCCGTTGGAGGTGGCGGAAGTTATGGAGAATTATATGTTGGACCCAGAGGCTGGTGGGGTGGTAGGTGAGGACAAGGGGAACCCTATCCTACTGGAGTGGTGGGAGGATGGGTTGAGAGCAGATGTGCGTGAAATGGTAGAGATGCATTTGAGAGCAGAGTTGATGGTGGAGGAAGGGAAGCCCCTTTCTTTAAAAAAGGAAGACATCTCCTTCGTCCTGGAATGAAAAGCCTCATCCTGAGAGCAGATGCGGTGAAGATGGCAGAGTTGCGAGAAGGGGATGGCATTTTTGCAAGAGGCAGGGTGTAAAGAGGAATAGTCCAGGTAGTGGTGGGAGTCCGTAGGCTTATAGTAGACATCAGTAGATAAGCTGTCTCCAGAGTCTGAGACAGAAAGATCAAGAAAGAGGAGGGAGATGTTGGAAATGGACCAGGTAAAGTTGAGGGCAGGGTGAAAGTTGGAGGCAAAGTTAATGAAGTCAACAAGCTCAGCATGCATGCAGGAAGCAGCGCCAATGCAGTCATCGATGTAGCGAAGGAAAATTGGGGGATGGATACCAGTATAGGCTTGGAACATGGACTGATCCACAAAGCCAACAAAAAGGCAGGCATAGCTGGGACCCGTACGGGGCTACACCTTTAGTTTGGAGGAAGTGGGAGGAGCTAAGGGAGAAATGATTAAGAGTGAGTTCCTGGACCCTCACAGGCTCCATCCTGCTTTCACCCCAACCCTCCCCTCTCTACTGACACTACCGGCCTCCCTCCACCCTCTGATCCGAGCCCTCATCCATGCCGGGTCTTTACCATCCCCTCCGGTCTTCAACTCTCTGAGGCAGGGTGCTTTGTCCTCAGTAAGGGCCTTACCTTTGTCCCCCTTTGCCCACACCTCAGCGAGTTGAGCGCATGCCATGATGCTGAACTCTTCTTCCGCTGCCTCGGTCTCCGAGCCTACTTTTTTGGCAAGGACTCTCCCACCCCCAGTGATGACTCCTTCTCCTGCGTTCAACCCTCCTCCTCTTCATGGACACCCCGCTCTGGTCTTTTGTCTGCTCTGGATCTCTTTATTGCTAACTGCTGACGGGACATCAACCGTCTCGATTTCAGCACACCTTGTTCCAATTCCAACATCACTCCTTCTGAACGCTCTGCACTCCACTCCCTCACACTAATCCTAACCTTACTATAAAACCGGCTGATAAGGGGGGCGCTGTTGTAGTCTGGCGTACTAACCACTACCTTGCCAAGGCACAGCGACAACTCGCTGATACCTCCTTTTATTTACCCCTCGATCGTGACCCCACTCAGGAGCACTAGGCCATTGTCTCCCACACCATCACCAACCTGCGGATCTCCCATCCGCTGCCACCAACCTCATAGTTCCCACACCCTGCACTTCCTGTTTCTACCTCCTACCCAAGATGCAAAAACCTGCCTGTCCAGGTAGACCCATTGTCTCAGCTTGCTCCTGCCCCACCGAACTCATTTCTGGATACCTTGACACTGTTTTATCCCCCCCTTGTTCAATCCTTTCCCACCTATGTTCGTGACACTTCTCACACTCTGAACTTTTTCAAAGATTTTAAGTTCCCTGACCCCCACCGCCTTATTTTCACCATGGACATCTAGTCCCCATATACCTCCATCCCCCACCAGGAAGGTCTCAAAGCTCTCCGCTTCTTTTTGGATTCCAAACCTAACCAGCTCCCCTCTACCACCACTCTCCTCCATCTAGCAGAATTAGTCCTTACTCTTCATAATTTCTCCTTTGGCTCCTCCCACATCCTCCAAACTAAAGGTGTAGCCATGGGCCCCTGTATGGGTCCGAGCTATGCCTGCCTTTTTGTTGGCTTTGTGGAACAGTCCATGTTCCAAGCCCATACTGGTATCCATCCCCCACTTTTCCTTTGCTACATCGACGACTGCATTGGCACTGCTTCCTGCACAAATGCTGAGCTCGTTGACTTCAGTAACTTTGCCTCCAACTTTCACCCTGCCCTCAAATTTACCTGGTCCATTTCCGACACCTCCCTCCCCTTTCTTGATCTTTCTGTCTCTGACTCTGGAGACAGCTTATCTACTGATGTCTACTATAAGCCTATGGACTCTCACAGCTACCTGGACTATTTGTCTTCCCACCCTGTCTCTTGTAAAAATGCCATCCCCTTCTCGCAATTCCTCCGTCTCCGCCGCATCTGCTCTCAGGATGAGGCTTTTCATTCCAGGAAGAAGGAGATGTCTTTCTTTTTTAAGAAAGGGGCTTCACTTCCTCCACCATCAACTCTGCTCTCAAATGCATCTCCCCCATTTCATGCACATCTGCTCTCACCCCATCCTCCTGCCACCCCACTAGGGATAGGGTTCCCCTTGCCCTTACCTACCACCCTACCAGCCTGTGGGTCCAACATATAATTCTCCATAACTTCCACCACCTCCAACGGGATCCCACCACCAAGCACATCTTTCCCTCCCCCCTCTTTCTGCTTTCCGCAGCTCACGGTTCCCTTGTCCATTCGTTCCCCCCATTCCATCCCATCCCACCGATCTCACTCCCGGCACTTATCCTTGTAAGCGGAACAACTGCTACACATGCCCTTACACGTCCTCCCTCACCACCATTCAGGACCCCAGACAGTTCATCCAGGTGAGGCGACACTTCATCTGTGAGTCGGCTGATGTGGATATACTGTGTCCAGTTCTCCCGATGTGGCCTTCTATATATTGGTGAGACCCGACACAGACTGGGAGACGGTTTTGCTGAACACCTATGCTCTGTCCGCCAGAGAAAGCAGGATCTCCCAGTGGCCACACATTTTAATTCCACATCCCATTCCCATTCTGATATGTCAATCCATGGCCTTCTCTACTGTCAAGATGAAGCCACACTCAGGTTGGAGGAACAACACCTTATATTCCGTCTGGGTAGCTTCCAACCTGATGGCATGAACATTGATTTCTCTAACTTCCGTTAATGCCCCTCCTCCCCTTCTTACCCCACCCCTTATTTATTTATTATTCCCCCCCTTTTTTTTCTCTCTCTTTTTTCTCTCTCTGTCCCTCTCACAATCACTTCTTGCCTGCTCTTGATCTTCCTCTGGGCTCCCCTCCCCCTTTTTCTCCCTGGGCCTCCCGTCCCATGATCCTCTCCCTTCTCCAGCCTTGTATCCCTTTTGCCAATCAACTGTCCAGCTCTTAGCTCCATCCCTCCCCTCCTGTCTTCTCCCATCATTTCCCTCCCCCTCCCACTTTCAAATCTCTTACTAGCTCTTCTTCCAGTTAGTCCTGACGAAGGGTCTCGACCCAAAATGTCAACTGTACCTCTTCCTATAGATGCTGCCTGGCCTGCTGCATTCCACCAGCATTTTGTGTGTTAGTTTACATTCAGTTTAATTTATTTCATACACAATGGGGTGCAGTTGAATTCCTTGCTTGCATGAAGCTCACCATGTAAACAGTAAATATGGTGGTAATATATACAGCACAATAATAATTGCAGGGAAGAGTGCAAAGCAATGAATAATGCAAAGTGTAATAGTGCGAACAGAAATGCATGACAGGAGTAGAAGAATTATGGTTCAAGAACTTGGCAGAACCAGCGGGAAGAGGATTTGAAAGAGGTGAGTTATTCAGAAGTTTGATAGCCATGAGGAATAAGCTCTTCTTAAGACTCGTCATCCAGGTTTTCAAATTCCCGTATTTTTTCCAAGAAAGAAGAAGACTGGAAATGGAATGGTCGGGTTGGCAGGCATTGTTAACCTTTCTGACACAATGCGCACTGAGGATGAACTGGATGGAAGGAAATGACGAGCCTGTGATACACTGGGCAGTATTTACCCCTCTGCATGTTCCAATGGTCTAGATTGGGGTAGTGGGCATACCAGATTGAGATGCAACCCATCAGGATATTTGCCATAAAGCATCTGTAAATGTTTGGGAGTATTCTCACAGGCAAGCCAAATCTTTTCAGGTACATATGCTGATGTGCCTTCTTGATTACCATATCAGTGTGAAAGGACAAGGAGAGATGGCTGATGATATGGATGTTTCAGTGAGAGGAGAGTTTTATTGATGAGGACAGGGTTGTGTTCGTCACTATCCCTGTTTCCTTTGGTCAACAACCAGCTCATTCGTGTTGCTGACTTTAAGGGCTAGATTGTTGTTCTGACATCTTGACATAAGGTCTGTGATTTCAGAGAATAATCTTTCACGTGCCAGTGTCTGGGGAGGGCTAGGCACATCAAGTTGTGACAGCATATTGAGTTTCTGAAAGGTTTAAAGAGACTGAGGCTGTCAATTTTATCAATTTGCATACAACATAAACACTTGGAATGAGAATGGTTATGGGTTTATGCCTTTGGTTGGCTTCCCACACATACAAGGCATTATAGAATTTATGTACATTGCAAGCAATGGTGTTGATCCTTTAGAAGGGTTTCTGTTTGATAAATGAGCAGCTGGTGAGTACTGTAATGAGATCTCTCTGCCCATGCGCAGCATTCCCAGGCAGCTGTTACTAATGGTTTGGTCCTGCAGCTGTCCACCCTCACTGATCTTAATGAACCTTGAAAGCAAAGTTACCAGCTGTCTACACATAGAGAAATAAAACAAGACTGATTACATTTCTTAGAAATTCAAGGCACAAGTCTCAGTGGTGCCATTGAGAATCATCACATGTCCCGTTGAAGTGATGAAGGTGTAATCCAAGTGCTGCGCCGACCTGGTAGACACACCAATTAAAGTGTTCGGAACCATTTCACAGTTCACAACTATGTCTCAATAGATGGACCACTCTTTGTTTAAATCCTTACTTTATTGCAGTTAGTGGGAGCTCGTATGTAATTTAGCTGCCAAGCCATCAATGGCTCTATTGTGTACACTCTGAATATTACAATTGATTGCAAATTAATTTGTTCTTTTAGTATACCACTTGTTCTAAGGAACAGAACTTTGGTCACTGTTCCACCATTTAATCAAAACCATGATAAAAGTGGCCAATACTTTGTAAACTGAGTACAGTTTCTGGTCACTATTGCTAACCAGTGTTAGTGGACAACAATTCCCTCAACTGTTTGGAGAAAAATAATACTTCACAATGAATAGTTTCTAAATTACCAGGAGTACTATGCAAATATTGTTCAGCTCATTTATACACTATCTTTTGTTTGTTCTCCAATCTCTGTATCTTGGCCCTACTTCCAAGCTTTCTTTAGTCCAGATTTCTATCTGAGAGTTAGGGAACATCTCTGTATGCTCACCTTCTTTCCTGCTCAAAGGCTACTTCATCAATTCACTCACTAAATTGGGACCCAGTGACTGAGAAACATTTTGAGCGCAAAATTGAGATACTAAAGCAAATTGTAGGATCTCTGTCACATAAAGTGTAATCTAGAAGCAAGTATGATATCTGTGCCAAGCTTACAGTAGGGGTTCAGTAATGAAGCGCTAGAAACTTGTGACTATTGATCACTGTCAATATGTGGCTGACCAGCATAATAGGGTCAAATATACATTTCCCCCCCATTACCACACATTAACCTGCTGACAGCACAGTGAGGATTATCTACAGATCAGGTACCAAACCTTTTCAAATGGATCATCGAGGGGGCAGGTTCTGCTTGAAACCCTTGAATTATCTAGCAAACATAAAGCAGATGACTGTGTATTCAAATTTCTTTCTTTTTTTTTTGTAATTTATTTAATGCTGATTTGTTTCATTACCCCCAACTTGAACTGATTTTACTTGGGGGAAAAACAAACAAGAAAGTATTAAAATAATAGTCATGTAAACCCCATCATTTCTGATTTACTCTCTCCATATCCTCTTATTAACTTAATCTTTAACACAAGAGATGCTGGAAATCCAGAGTAACACACGCAAAATGCTGGTGTAACTCAGTAGGTGAGGTAGCATCTACGGAGAATAAACAGTTGACAATTTAGGCTAAGACCCTTCATCAGGATCTTGGCCTGAAATGTTAATTGTGTATTCGTATCTATAGATACTGCCTGATCAGCTGATCTCCTCCAACATTTTGCTCAATTTAAAGTTTAATTGTCATTTAACCATACACTCGTGTATAGCCAGACATGTATGTGTGCGTTAACCTAATCTTTAGTAATTATCAATACAGATGACAAACTGGTTGAAGTAGGACCAATGGCAAGCAAAAGCATTGGTACAAGAAGAAGATCTTCTGTTGAGATTTCAGATTTAGAAGTTAAGGTCAAGAGAGGGAAAATGGTAGAACATGGTCTTCATCAGCCTGGGACAATTGACCAAATGCTCAATGTTAAACTGAAGGAACTTGCAGACTGGATGTTCGTCAATTGTTTGATGCTACAGACACAATGAAGGGGTCCAGGCTGGTGATGAAGAACTAGAGATGATAGACATTGATAAACATTTACAATCTGGCCTTAAGTGGTCAAACACTAGAAGAGAGATCAAAGAGAGGAGGAGACCAAGGATGGATCCTTGCAGAACTCTGCAGGTGATAGAGGAGCAGCAGGAAGCAAAGGAATTTCTATTGTTGATCCTTCTCTGATTTGACAGGTGCAATTGCATAGGGACTATAGGGGAAAGACATGAGCAAGATTAGTTTTATTGAACAGGTCAAAGGCTGCACTGTAATCAAGAGTTGCAGAAACATCTGTTTGGGAGGTAAATTGGTTTATTATGGTCACATGTACCTGGGTGCAGTGAAAAAATGCTTTGCATGTCATCCATACCATCCAGATAATTTTGTCACATCAGTTCACTAAGGAGGTATAAATGGAAAAGATAATTGAAATGAAGAATATAGTGTTTATTTTACAGAGAAAGTATAGTGCAGGCAGACAATAAGGTGCAAGCCATGACAAGGTAGATCATGAGGTCAACATTCCATCTTATTGTACTGGGCAACTGTTCATTAATCTTTGAGCCTGGTGGTTAGTGCTTTTAGGCTTTTGTATCTTCTGACTGATGGAAGGGAAGAGAAGAGAGAATGACCAAGGTGGGAAGGGTCTTTCATTATGTTGGCTGTTTTATCAAAGCAGTGAAAAGTGTAGAGAGAGGCCAGACTTAACGACTTGAGGCAGATTATAGCAGGTGTTTGAATTCTTCAGTTTTAACTAATATTTATGAAAAATCTTTGTTGTGAAGTTTACAAACACTATTTATAAATTTGATAATGTCACCACTGTTGTTGGAAAAATCTCAGTTGGCAACAAGAGGGCATTAATGAGTAGCTAATTAAGTAGAGTCATACATCAACCTCATGCTCAACATCAGTAAACATAGAATAGTACAGCACAGTACAGGCCCTTCAGCCCACAATGTTGTGCCAACCCTTAAACCCTGCCTCCCATATAACCCCCCACCTTAAGTTCCTCCATATACCTGTCTAGTAGTCTCTTGGACTTCACTAGTGTACCTGCCTCCACTACTGACTCAGGCAGTGCATTCCACGCACCAACCACTCTGAGCAAAAAACCTTCCTCTAATATCCCCCTTGAACTTCCCACCCCTTAACTTAAAGCCACGTCCTCTTGTACTGAGCAGTGGTGCCCTGGGGAAGAGGCACTGGCTATCCACTCTATCTATTCCTCTTAATATCTTGTATACCCCTATCATGTCTCCTCTCATCCTCCTTCTCTCCAAAGAGTAAAGCCCTAGCTCACTTAATCTCTGAAAACCAAGGCATAGATTACAGACTTCAGGAAGGGGAAGATAGGGGAACATACTTCAGTCCATATTGAAAGATCAGCAGTGGGAAGGGTGAGAGCATCTTCAAGTTCCGGGCATCAAATCTCGGAGAATCTATCTTGGGCCCAACAGATTAATGCAATCAAGTAGAGGGTGTGGCAGAGGGTGTATTTCATTTGGAGTTTGGAAGAGAGTCAGTAAGTCATTAAAGACTCTTTCAATTTTCTGTAGGTGTATGGTTGAGAGCATCGCAGGCTTGGTATGAAGGCTGGCTGCATCACAGCTTGGTATGGAGGCTCCAATGCATTGCACGTGACTGCAGAAGCTTGTAGACTCAGCCAACTCCCTCACTGACACAGCACTCCCCACCACTGGACATCTTCAAGAGGCTGTGCATCAAGAAGTTGGCTTCCAACTCTAAGGCATCTCAACATTTGGGGCAAACTGACTTCCTGTTATTATCATCATGAATGAGATACAAGAGCTTGAAGACCCACATTCAATGATTCAGAAAATTTCCTCCCCTTTGCCATTAGATTTATGAATAGTCCCTGAACCATAAACAGTACCTCATTATTCACTTTCTTTTTTTATTTTGCACTTTTAGTTTAGTAACATTGTTATTTTTGTATCTTTTTCACTGTAGTTCTGCTGCAAAACAACACATTTCTCATCATATACAGTAAGTCAAGAATGAGTCCTGAAGAAAGGTCTTGGCCCAAAACATTCTCTATTATTCCTTTCCACAGATAGTGCCTGACCTGCTGCATTCCTCCAGAATTGAGAGAATGTTGTTTTGGATTTCCAGCACCTGCAGAATTTCTTATGTTAATGATAAGTCTGATTTTGATCTGGAATAAAGACATTTTTTATTCACTGGTAACATCCATGTTACCAATAAATGCAACCATGCAAACTTGAATTTTCATTCATTTTGCTTTAATGCCTTTGAAGGTCTACATAGAGACTTCTGACCTATCCCATTTGTAGAGTGGAAAAGTTGTAGGAAGCTAGTAATAGGTTAGTGGCGAGAGTGTGTCACTGCTGATAAGGTTTATGACTTTAAATATACACGTTATTATTACTGATTTGAAATGTGTGTTGCTTAATGGAAATTGAAAGTTGATGGATCTTTCAACAAACATTTTCTTTAATAGTGACCAGTGATTCTCAATTTTGCCAACAGTGATGTTATGCCGAACAGAGCATCCCAAGCTGAACAAAATCAAAATAAAAGCTCTAATAGATGTTGAATAAGGGCAGAACTCCAAATGCATTTGAATCAAATAATAAGATCATAAGATGTCTTGGCACAAGTCTATTTGGCCTATTGTGCTTTGCAGAATAATCTCAGAATCATTCCTGCAAGTTCTCCCTGTATCCTCAAGTACCTATCCAGTTCCTTCTTGAAATTCTTGACCAACAGTTCTCACTACCTTCAAGGGCAGGCAGCCACAGTCCAGAACTATTTTCTAGTTAAAGTTTTTATCTCCCTCCTGTAACTTTTGCCAATCACTTCCTGCCTGTACTCCCTGGGACACCTTATGTTTTAGTTACCCCAATAAACCAAACATGATTTTGTACACACCTATCAAATCACTTTTATCAACCCCAGCATTTACACTCTAACATTGTAGCTGAAATCTTCTGTGATTAAAACTATTCTGTAGCCTCTTCACATCTTTTGTAATATATAGTGACCAGACCTGATCTTCTACTCCAGTTGTGGCTGAATTAGTGTTTTATAGATGTCACAATGGGGTGCTGGGAACAGACCCAAATGCAAGCCACAGACACTGAAGCACAAAGAACAGAACTTGACTAGAGCAGGGACATAACAGGATACAGATAAGGAGCAGGGACAAGAACACAGACTAGGGCTTGGACCCCAAGCCAGAGACTGGACAAGGACCAAGAACCTAGGTCTTGCCTCAGGCTCAGGCCCCAGAACCAGGCATGGATATGACATAACTGCAGCACTGGAGGCTGGGGTCTTGAGGCTTGAAGCTTGGAGACAGGCTTGGGGACTTCAGGCTTGGGTTCTTGGAGCTTGGCTGCAGGATCCTCATTTTGAAATGCAGAGGCTGACAACTTAGAGGCTGGAGCTGAGAAACCGACTAGGAACTGAACATCAACATAGAGCCAGGACTTGTCCTTCAAAAAGCCAGGACTCATCATTAACATGACACCAACATGAGACAGGACAGTACATAGCCATAGAGCCAGGACTTGTACTAAGACAAGCTGGGACTCAACCTCTCCACACCAAAGTGGGACAAGTCCACCTGTTGGGTAACAGCAGAATGGCCAGACTTAACCAACAGAGGCAAAGGCAAGACATCCCCCTACAGGCCAACAGCAAAACAGCCTGACTTACCCCACAGAGGCAAGGACAGGACAAGACAAGACAAGACAAACCAAACACCAAAGAACAACAGATAGTTCCACCTCTACTTCAGGGTTGCTCCAACTCACAGTTACAGCCAGCAACCTCCACTGGCTATAGAAACAGCCAGATCCCTAACTAGCTTAGAGTGGCTGACAGCCACCCAGCTGGCCTGGGAAACAGCTGAATCCATACCACAAAGACTACTCCAACAAGTGGCAACAAGACTCCATGAAGCAGTCATCCTCCAACCAGGCCTAGAGATCACATATGGTTTCACTAGTCTTCCATCAACAGGTTGCTCCAAAGGGAACTGACAAGACAAACCAGCAGCCCACCCTTAACCCCAAGGCTACTTATATTCCAAGCTCAAAGATGGGAATCAGGTGCCTATGATTAACTCAATCAAATGAGGGACAGCTGGAAGACCAGGAGTCCTGAGTCCACGGACTGGACCGTGAACCGGAATGAGGACTTCACGGACCGGACCATGACAATAGAGGCTCAATTTCATGACTTTGCTTTTGTGCTCTTTGTCTAATTCTGAATCTTGGAACTATTTATGCTTTACTCACAGCTCTCTCAGCAGGACCTGCCACTTTAAAAGATTTCTGTAAGTATACATCCTGAAGGCTGGTGATGTCCATTTAGTCTCTCCTTTTTTGGTCAGATTGTGTGATTTCACTCCTTTCCCAAGTAAATTTCTTAGCTTATTTGTTTAAATATTCTCCAAACCCAGTTATGCCCTTTTCCAGTTTTTTATTAAACACAAAATAATCTGCAGATGCTGTTGTCAAAGGAACACTCACAATGTGCTGGAGGAACTCAGCAGGTCAGTCAACATCAGTTGAAAAGATTAGTCGACGTTTCGGGCCGAAACTCTTCGTCAGGACTGAAGGAAGAACTTCGGGGAGGGTTTGAAGAATGCTGGTAGTTGAAAAAATGCTGGTAATTTGAAAGACAAAGGGGTGGGGGAGGGGAAGCAGGGAGGTGATTGGCAGGAGAACAATGCGCAGTTGTAGAAGAAGGCGGAACTACGAGGGAGGTGATGTGAAATAGGGATAGAGGAAGAGAGGGGGAGGGAATTACCGGAAGTTGGAGAATTCTATGTTCATACCAAGGGGCTGGAGACTACCTAGATGGTATAGGAGGTGTTGCTCCTCCAACCTGAGTTTAGCCTCATCATGGCAGTAGAGGAGGCCATGTATGGACATATCTGAATGGGAATGGGAAGCAGAGTTGAAGTGGGTGGCTACCGGGAGATCCTGTCTGTTGTGGCGGACAGAGTGGAGGTGCTCGACGAAGCGGTCCCCCAATCTGCGTCGGGTTTCACCGATGCAGAGGAGGCCGCACTGGGAGCACCGGATGCAATAACCGATGTAGGGGAGGCTGCACCGGGAGCACCGCATGCAATATTGCAATAGGTAGTCTCCAGCCCCTTGGTATGAACATAGAATTCTCCAACTTCCGGTAATTCTCTCCCCCTCCCTTCCTCTATCCCTATTTCACATCACCTCCCTCGTAGTTCCGCCTCCTTCTACAACTGCGCATTGTTCTCCTGCCAATCACCTCCCTGCTTCCCCTCCCCCACCCCTTTGTCTTTCAAATTATTGTTTTTTTCAATTACCAGCATTCTTCAACCCCTCCCCGAAGTTCTTCCTTCAGTCCTGACGAAGGAATCTTTTCAACTGATGCTGACTGACCTGCTGAGTTCCTCCAGTGCATTGTGAGTGTTCCAGTTTTTTATTATTCTTCTCGTTGTTCACCTCATATTCCGGTTGCATCATGTGCAAGTTTTCAATTTTTATCCAACACATCATGTTCAGGTGATTAATATAGGTTTATAGAAATCACCGAATCCAGCACTGACTCCAGGAGGGTACCACTGGTAATCCCAACTCTTCAGTTCAATTAATTCTGTTTACCTCAACAGTCATAAGTCAATTTCTTCATCATACCACCACTGGTCCTTTCACTCTAGGAGATTCCAATTCATTAACCAAACTTTCATCTTGACTTTTTTCAGATCCTTCTTCAAATCTTTAATGAATATTCATTATTGCTTTATAGGAAGTTCAATTAGCTTTAGCAAGTCCATGCTCACTCTCCTTTGTTTAACAGACTTCGTAAAATGTCTCACTTCCTTCCGTGATTATCTTTTCTCAAACTACTGTCTCTAAAGCTAAACTGACCAGCCTATATTCTTTTCAATTTGTGTCTCAATTTAGTCACTTTGCAGTGTCTATGAAGAACAAAACAATTATTGAAAGGAGCTTGCTATGCTTTGTAACTCCAAAAATTAATCAAAAGAAAAACACAGGAGAGCTGGGGATAATTAATTTAATGAGACATACATCTATGACATGGTGGTGTAATGAACTAAGCCATTCATTTACCTTTACATATAACCAATAATGAATTATGTAAACAGCAAATAAAGATTACTCAAATATATTTACAATATTACTCAAGTATTGCAGATATTGTAAATATACAATAGCGCTCAGCGTGCTTCTCTCTGACTTTCTTTAGTAACCTGGGAACTACTCTTTCAGAACCATGCAACTTGTCCCCTTTAAGGATGGCTTAAAGTAGTACGTCCTCTTCATAGGTTTTACTCTGTTTATTCTCTCCAATCTACAGTATCCTACCACTGAGATTTTGGCAGCAACATCTTCCTTAGTGAAAACTGAACCAAATAATTACTATTCCAGCCATGACTTTGGCCTCCACATATTGATCACCTTTTTGTTTCCTAATTGGCGCCATCTCCACTTACTAATCACTTACAATTCACAGAAGGCATTCCGTCTCTCTCTCTGAATACTTGTTTTCATTTAACCTGCTTCAACCTGCTTTCCTACTTCAATTATTCATTTGATTTGCATTATATTTCTATGTTCCTTACAGTGGGAGACCATTTGGTCTATCAGGACTCTACTGACTGTCCGGAGGCAATTTGTATTGATTTTCCTTTTAACCTATTATTTTCATGTTTTTATCATTTACCCTCTTGTGCACAATTGCACACACAGATTCTATCCCACCTCTATATACTGGGGACAATTCACATTACCCAGTTATCCTACTAACCAGCAGATCTTAGTGATGTAGGAGGAAATCGGACACCTACAGGAAACCCACTTCATTTGGCTCTTTCTGTTTGCCAATAGGGAAGCTTTGCTACCCATCTGTCCCCTTGTGGGAATGTAGTACTCCAAACCTGAGACATCCCCCCTTTAAAAGTTATGCCTCTTTCTTTATAGTTTTGCATAATACATCAAAGATTAGCTTTATTTGTCACATGTACATTGAAACATACAGTGAAATGCATAGTTTGAGTCAAATCAAATCAGAGAGTGTTGTACAGGGCAGCCTGCAACAGTTGCCACACTTCTGGCACCAACAAAGCATGCCAATAATCCATTAACCCAAAGCGTATGTCTTTGAAATGCGGGAGGAAAATGGAGCACCCGGCAAAAACCCACTTAATCACAGGCAGAACGTACAAATTCTTTACAAGTAGCAGCGGGTGTTGAACCCCGATGTTACAGCTACTGCTGTGAAGTGTACCTGCTATGCTACTTTGCAGCCACACAGTAGTTTTTACTGCCAAAATAGTTGGTTTCACTTTAACCTGGCCAGCTTCATCTCGTTACAGTTCGCACTCATCTCACTAACAAGTTTGACTTTTGATTACTACTTTCTTCATCACTAAGCTAAATCTCATGATAAAATCAGCAAATTTCTAAGTATTTTCACAGGTAGACATAGTGATTTCCAGACATCCCACCCTGCAAAAACTCATTTCAGGGAGGTAGCACCATCAATTTGCGGGAGACTTCCGGGAGAGGTGGGATGTCGGCAATAGAGTAGCTCCTTAGCAGCCGGCTAGCTAGTTTAAATAACGTTAGCTATGCTAATGAACGAATGACACCTGTTAAACTCACCTCAACACGTCTTTTACAGTTTTAACCCACCATGGGCAATAGAAAAGTCACTGTTGCAAACAGTGCAGCGAGCAACACTGTCATTATTTTGACCCCTATTAGGCAGGGGTACACTTTAGTGTAGTCTGGGGTGACGTACGTTTTATATTTTTTTTGGAACACTCTGCCATGGCGCGCTCTCACTCGCGCACCCTCAAGCGCTCTCGCTTGCTTTCTCTCTTGCTCTCTCGCGCGCTCTCTCGCTTGCTTTCTCTCGCGCTCTCTCTCGGGCTTGCTTTCTCTCTCGCTCGCGCGCTCTCGCTTGCTTTCTCTCGCGCTCTCTCTCGGGCTTGCTTTCTCTCTTGCTCTCGCTTGCTTTCTCTCTCGCTCGCGCGCTCTCGCTTGCTTTCTCTCTTGCTCTCTCGCGCGCTCTCGCTTTCTCTCTCGTGCTCTCTCTCACTTGCTTTCTCTCTCGCGCTCTCTCTCGGGCTTGCTTTCTCTCTTGCGCTCTCTCGCTCGCGCGCTCTCGCTTGCTTTCTCTCTCACTCGCGCGCTCTCGCTTGCTTTCTCTCTTGCTCTCTCGCGCGCTCTCTCGCTTTCTCTCTCGTGCTCTCTCTCACTTGCTTTCTCTCGGGCTTGCTTTCTCTCTTGCGCTCTCTCTTGCTCTCTCTCGCTCACTTGCTTGCTTTCGCTCGCTCTCGCGCGCGCTCTCTCGTGGTAGCTCTCGCACTCTCTCTTGCTTTCTCTAGCTCGCTCTCAAAAAAATTTATTTCCGTGATATTGTATATAATTTGCGGGCATCAGGGAGCCACTATTCATATGCGGGAGACTCCCGGAACTTCCGGGAGAGGTGGGATGTCTGGATTCCCTAGAACTCAATTTAACAGAGTTCAAAACTATGTTCAAAAGAGAGCAAGAAAAGTACCTGATAGGAAGAACTTGCAGAATTATGTGAAAAGGGCATAGAAAGGGGGTTAGCACTATTGTTCTTGCATAGATCCAGTACAGACTCAGAATGGGTATATCACTTCCAATATGTTATAATCATAGTGAGTGTCTTCCTCAGTGGTGCAATGACATCTGATCAAGTACATGTCAGTAAATCCTTCCTCTGCACTTTACTCCAACATTATTCCACTCAATATTAGCAAATCTGAAGTCCTCAATATCAATGTTCAATAATTCTTCATAATTCCTCCAATTATAGCTTTCACAATTTAGTTGCCAAGAAAAATCTTTCTATAGCTTAGTAAGAAGGACAGAGCTATTTAACTTTAACTAAGCTGTACAATTAGAGCACTGGGTCCTTCCCAACAATGTGGGAAGTCTCTTGTTTAAAGGAAGACAAATCTAATTGAGATATTTACTATGGAGTCAGTCTACTCTCAACAAACCGATGAACGATGCACATCAGCTGTGCAGTCAAGTGGCACTTGATCACCTATAATCTACTCATTGATGTCTGATTTGTATTTCACCTGGTCCTGTGTGCTCTAGACCTCATCATTTCCTTGGTACACTATCTTCTGGTTACCCTTCAGGTAATGTATAACTTGATTCAGAGATATGCTGCTTATTTTTTGTTGTTGTTGTACTTGTCCCAGCAGCACTGTGGACTACTTCTCCAGAAAGATGGCTGTCATGTGACACCATCTTGGCAAAAGGAATGAAGGACTGATAATCTCTAGAAGATATTTCTATTAATTCTTTCTTTTCAGAACACTTTGTGCACAGGGACATCATGTGAGCAAGAACATCTCTTTTAATGAGCCATTCTTATCACCTATACATCATCTACCCACATTGTTCACTTATATTTCATGCATCTCTACTTGTCCACTCTACAGCCATGTTTTTCTCTGTCTTGTACTCATTGAACAGATTCACTCTGATCTAATACTGTGTTGCTTCCACTTCTGTTGTACTCTAACTCTCCAACTCTTTTTATCCAATTTATCAATTCTTACACAGCAATGCTCATCACCCAGCCCATGAGGTTTGAATCCTTCTCTTATCTTAGCAGCAAAACTCCCTGTGAGATGATCTCTTAGTTGTAGTTATTTTTAAACCGAAAAAAAAAATGAATTCCACTAATATCTAATCAATGTTATTGCAGATCTAATTAACTGCCATAGATCATATAATAGTTGCTTGAAGGAATTGCAGAATATTGGAGCACAGTTATAGGTCATTTGACCCATCAAATTTGTATTAGAATTTATTCTGTAAATATAAGAGAGCGTTCTAAACTCTCTCTTGTCTCACACCCTATTGAGCTTGCTATTATTTTTTTCAAAGGAATTGACTATTCACCTTTGAAAAGATCTATGGAGTCTGCTTTACAGAGAAATGCTATAGAAAAATAACTCTTTTAAAATCTTTATTTAACTTAATTTATTTTGTGAATTTATTCCCAACCTAATCAATGTGAAGCAATCTAGCATTATTCCTCCTCTCATAGCTCCTTATATTTCACCTGGTCACCCTGTTCAATGTTTGATCCCCTAATTTTGAAAACTGCTTTTCACAACTCCAATTTTTACTTGCAGCTTCAGCCATAGCAACATAAATTGCAAACTATGATAGCATCTTTTATCCTGCTTGGACAGTTATAACCAGACAGTACTATCCCATCTGCTTGTCCCACACTCATCCCCTGATTTCAGGACCCCACACCCACCAGATTCCATCATCTTCAGCCCTTTGTTGCTTCCACCTGTCACCCTCTAGCTTTTGGTGCTATTTGTATTCTTCACTTCCCTATCTGCCTATCACCTCCTTCAACTGATCCGCCAATCACCTGCCATCTCTTTGCACCACCCCTTCCCTTGATCTTTTTCATACCGGTTATCTCCCCTCCAGCTTTCAGTCCAGATAAAGAAATGTCAACTGTCCACATCTCTCCAAAAATGAAGTGATCTAACAATGGTTGGTAATTTTGTAAAAGCCGAGAATTTAAAAACAATTTTAAAGATGCCCTTTACTGTATTTTTTCTATTTTTTATTTGTGTTTGCTCAACAGTTTGTCATATCTGGGATCTGATTCCATGAAGTTCTGTATACAATCTTGTATTCATATTGGTGGGAGTAGATCTTTGAGGGAGATGTGGAGACAAAGCAGTCATTCTCAAAGTGGAGTAGACTACATATTTCAAGAGTGTGTGTGCGTGTGTGTGTGTGTGTGTGCGCGTGCGTGTGTGTGTGTGTGTGTGTGTGTGCCCTTAACTCCTGATAGAGTCATCGGGGCGCCATCATGACAAGCTTTTTTAGGTATGCTCATCGTACGGCATGTCTTGGTCATCTGAAACCTGGTGGAGCCCATCCCTCTCCAGGTTTTTTTTCATGACGTCGAGTTGTTTGCTCGACACTCAACTCAGGCACGGATGGAGAGCATGCAAGGGAGCCGGCTGGATTCGAACTCGAACTGGAATGTCAATTAGAACGTTAAGTAGAAGCATGCGCCTTTCAGATGTGTGATAAATAAATGATATACATTGACTCTTTCCCTGGGGGATTTTCAGTGTTCATTGCAACCTGGGATGAATTTTGTTTACGTATTTCGAATCAATCTGTTGCATTAGCCATTGTGGCTTTTCTGGAGAGATCTGTCAAAATCTCCAAAGATAAACTTCTGTAAAACTGGGTGGATGACCAAGCAAACCTCTGTACTTTACTAACTAACTACTTTCATTGAAAATTTTTGCAGTAGTTACAGCTGGCTTGTCATACAGCGTTTATTGTCATGTATACAGTATACACTATATATGTCTTCACAGGTGGAATGAAAAACGTACTTGCAGCAGCATCATAGTCATATAGCGTCAGAAACGTGACATTCACAAGAAAAGCATCACTTATAAAAGATTATACAAGAAAGTACAATATTAGTACAAAAATAAACAAAGTTCACTTTAAGGCAAAGTGGTTAAAATGTTGTTATACTGAGGTAATAATTAGGAATGAGCAGGTTAATTCAAAACCTAAATGGTTGATGAAAGTTGTTGTTCTTGAACTTCGTTATGTGGGAATAACGCTAAGGTTTAGGATTACAGCCAGGAATTTTATAAGAGTATTGTGTCTATTATCACTATTTGAATATTGTAACATTTGTGTACTATTTACTATCAGCTCATGGGTAATAAGTGTTTCTTAAATGTTGTCATCTTCATAGAGAGTGTTATATTTATAGCTGATTGTTACAATAGGATTTGATGGAGACATTCCAGCATGGGGCTTCTTATGAGAAAACAATGGCAAGGATGTTGGCTGGTTCTGTAAATTGTTCCATACATAAACATTGATGATGGTTTAAATTACTATTTCCAGTATCCCAGAGAGTGAATAAGGGGGTTACTGTGACATAGTTAGTGTCTCTTTGTATTAATAAGTCACAGTTAGAACATTGAAAATAGAAAAGTACAGGGCAGAATAGGCCCTTCTGCCCTTGATCTTGTGCCAAACTAATTAACTTAATTGTATATAATCCCTCTTTCCTGCAGATGGCAAATATCCCTTCATCTCTGAATATTCATGTGCCTCTCTAAGAGCCTCGATAATGCCTCTTTTTTTTATCTGACTTCTTAATCCCTCCCCCACCCCCACCAACATCAGCATATTACCCTGCATATCTCCTTTAAACTTAACCTCCTCTAACCTAAATGCATGAACTCTAGTATTAGACATTTCTACCCTGGCAAAAAAAGATACCAGGTATCTACTTTATCTATGGTTCTCATAATTTTATATTTTTGTCAAGTCTTCTCTCAGCCTACATCATTCAAGGGGAAACAACCAAAGTTTGTTCAGTCTTTCCTTATAGCACACGTTGTTGGCAGAAATTCAGATGGTGATGAGGAGTCGTACAGGAATGAGAGAGATCAGCTGGTTGAGTGGTGTCACAACAAAAACCTTGCAATCAATGTCAATGTTGTGTATTTAACATTTCAGTAATATTTAAATAATATTGGAAATATATTTGATTAAACGTGCTTTGTTGGTTACATAATTCATTACGGGTTATCTATAAAAGTAGGTGAATGTCATACGTCGTTATGCCACCATGTCATAACTGCATGTTTCGCTAAAAGTAAGTATGAAATTTACATTTATCTCCCAGGTCCTTGTTTTTCTTTCAATTAGTTCTATGTTGTGGAGTTACAAAACATAACAGTGACATTGAAGTTTTAAAATGAACTCGAGACAATTACCTACCTGTTGAAACACAGGTGGTTATCTATGTTTAAAAACGGTGCTCTAAGACATTTGAGTTAAAATAAAAATACTGCATGTGCTTCTGCAGGAAGGGACAGAATCTGTCAAGTTTTTAAAAAAGGCAGAAAATGGACAAACACATGGGTTCATAAACAGAGAGTACCGGTGATAATAATCAAGTAATAAAACAGAAGTGGCTGGCTACATCGGAAAGGTAGACGTGTTTGATTGCACAGGGATAATTGGAATTGTATACTGAGTGAACTAAGCAGTATTTTGAAGCAAATTAAATAGCCAATGTAAAAGTGAGTACCAGTTTTGCTGAGTGCATTGGGTGGTAAGACATAAAGTTTGCTTAAAAGTTTCAAAGCTCCAACCAAACCAGCAGAAATTATCTTTGCTGATATCATGAAAGTAATGAGGGAATATTTAGAACCAAAGTCATTGTTGATTGCAGAATGCTTTAAGTTTAAGGCTTTAGGGAGGGGAGTCCATTATCAGCGCACATGGCTGACTTGAAGAAGTTGTCTGAATGTTCCCAGCTCAGTGATGGGCGTAATCATGCAATAAGAGATTGTTTAGTTTGTAAAATCTTTCAAGAAAGCATTCAAAACAGCTCCTGAATGATGCATGACTTATATTTAAAAAGAGTACTTGAAATCGTTGTTTCAATGGAAAAGGCAGCCTGAGATGCAAGTGAGTTGCAGTCAGGAAAGAAAGCGAGTACGGACAAAATTGTAACTTCTAAACAGAACCCAGCCTGGCCGAACAAATTGTGTTGCCATTGTGGTAGGGATTCACATTCACCAGACCAATGCTGGTTTAAAGGCAAAACTTGCAAAAAAGGACGACAAAGTAACACATACATAGAGCATGTCAAATGGACAAAAATAAATGGATTGCTCAGGGAAGAAAAAAAGATAAAAATTCAAGTTTCAGTTTCAAAAGGAGCACTAATCTACATGCTGTTGATGAAAAATCCACTAATGATGAGAATGACACAGGACTGAGTAGCCTTGAAATTTAAATGTGAAAACTAACATTAGATAAGTGATATGTCTTACAGACAAAGTGAATGGTAATTAATTAAATTGGTAGTGGACTTGGCTCGGCTGTTTTAGTCATTCCATGAAATGGGTTTGAATGGCATTTCAAAGATACTGAACTGAAGCCTGTAGATACCCAACTAAACCTGTACTGAAGAAAAGGTAATTCCTGTGGGAATGACATTCATAACAGTTCAAATAAACAAACAAACCACATTGGGTTTGTATGTGGTAAAAACAGAAGATCCAGTCTTGTGGGATGTGTGAGAGGCTGAGACAATTGCAACTTGATGAGTGATCCATCCTTTGTGTGCCATCTGCAATAGAGTCAACTGAAAGTGAATTAAGAAAAGTACTGGATGATACCACAGTAGTGTTCAAAATTGCCACTGGAAAACCCAAACATTTCATAAGACAATACGACAGTAAGACATTTGAGCAGAAATAGGCCATTCAGCTCATTGAGTCTGCTCTGCCATTTCATCATGGTTGATCCCGATCCCCATATACCTGTCCTCTCACATTATCCCTTGAAACCCTGACCAATCAGGAATCTATCAACTTCCACTTTAAATATACCATGGACTTGGCCTCCATTGCACTGTGTGGCAGAGCATTCCTCAGATTCACCACTCTTTGGCTAAAAAAAAAATTCCTCCTCACTTCTGTTCTAAAAAGCCACCCCTCAATTTTGAGATTGTGTGCTTTAGTTCTGGATTACCCCACCAGAGGAAACATTCTCTCCACATCCACCTCATCTGGCACTTTCAACATTTGGTAGGTTTCAATAAGATCCCCTGGCATTCCTCAAAATTCTGGTGAGTACAGGCCCAAAGCTGCCAAACGTTCCTCATATGTTAATGCCTTTATTCCCAGAATCATCCTTGTGAACCTCCTCTGGACTGTCCCCAATGACAATACATCCTTTCTGAGATATGGAGCCCGAAACTGTTGACCATACTCCAAGTGTGGCTTGACTAGTGTCTTATAAAGCTTCAGCATTATCTCCTTGTTTTTATACTCTATTTTACTTGAAATAAATGCCTACATTGTATTTGCTTTCTTTGCCACAGACTCAACCTGTGAATTAACCTTCTGGTAGCTTTACACGAGGACTCCGAATTCCCCCTACACCTCTAATGTTTGAACTTTCTCCCCATTTAGATAATAGTCCGTACTATAGTTCATTACCATATATTTCCCAACACTGTGTTCCATCTGCCACTTTTTTTGCCCATTCTTCCAATTTGTCTAAGTCCTGCTACAATCCCATTGCTTCCTCAGTACTACCTACCCCTCCACTTATCTTTATATCATTCTCAAACTTTGCCACAAAGCCATCAATTCTATTACCCAAATCATTGACAAACAATGTGAAAAATAGTGGTCCCCTGATCCCTGAGGAACACCACCAGTCACTGGCAGCCAACCAGAAAAGGCCCCTTCTCTTCCCATTCACTGCCTCCTGCCTGTCAGCCATTCCACTATCCACGCTAGTATATTTCCTGTTACACCATAGGATTTTATCTTGTTAAGCTGCCTCATGTGTGGCACCTTATTAAACTCCTTCTGAAAATCCAAGTAAATGACATCCACTACTCTCCTTTGTCCATCCTGCTTGTTACTTCCTTGAAGAATTCTAACAGACTTGTCAGGCAGATTTTTCCATCACAGAAACCATGCTGCATTTGACTTATTTTATCAATAGTCTCCAAGTACCCCAAAACCTTGTCCTTAATAATGGACTCCAACATTTTTCCAACCGCTGAGGTTAGGCTAACTAGCCTATAATTTCCTCTCTTTTGTCTTCTTCCCTTCTTAAAGAGTGGAGTGACATTTGCAACCTTCCAGTCCTCTGGGACCATGTCAGAATCAAGTGATTCTAGAAAGATCATGACCAATGCATCCAATATCTCTTCAGCAACATCTTTCAGGACTCTGGGATGTAGTCCATATGGTCCAGATGACTTATCCACCTTTTCAGTTTGCCTAGCAGCCTTTCCTTTGCAATGGCAATGGCACTCATAGACCTCTGGCACACTGCTCGTGTCTTCCACAGTGAAGACTGAGGCAAAGTACTTATTAAGTTCATCAGCCATTTCATTGTCCCCCATTAATACCTCATCAGCATCATTTTCTGGTGATCCACTATCAACTCTCAACTCCCTTTAATCCTTATATGACTGAAAAAAAATTAGTATCCTGCTTTATTTTATTGGCTAGTTTTCCCTCATATTTCATCTTTTCCCTTCTAATAGCTTTTTTAGTTGCATCTTGTGAGATTTTAAAAGCTTCCCAATCATTCCACTTTCCACTCACTTTTGCTACCTTATATGCCCTTTCCTTGGTTTTTATGCAGTCCTTAACTTCCCTTGTCAGCCTCGGTTGCCTAGCCCTGCCATTTGAGAACAACGTCTTTTGGGGGACGTATCTATCCTGAGCCTTGTGAACCATTCCCAGAAACTTCAGCCATCTCTCTTCTGTCGTCATCCCCTCCAGTATCCCTCTCCAATCCACCTGGGCAAGCTCCTCTCTCATCCCTCTGTAATTCCCTTTATTCATTTGTGATGCGGATACATGTGACTTATGCTTCTCCCTCTCAAACTGCAGTATGAATTCAATCATATTACTTTACTTTTTTGTCGCCAAACAATTGATACTAGAGCGTACAATCATCACAGCGATATTTGATTCTGCGCTTCACGCTCCCTGGAGTACAAATCGATAGTAAATATTAAAAATTTAAATTATAAATCATAAATAGAAAATAGAAAAGGGAAAGTAAGGTAGTGCAAAAAAAACGAGAGGCAGATCTGGATATTTGGAGGGTATGACCCAGATCCGGGTCGGGATCCGTTTAGCAGTCTTATCACAGTTGGAAAGAAGCTGTTCCCAAATTATGATCAGAGCCTCCTAAGGGTTCCTTTATGTTAAGCTCCCTAATAAGATCTCAGTTATTACACAACTCCCAATCTAAGATAGCCTTTTCCCGAGTAGGCTCAAGCACAAGCTGCTCTTAAAAAAAAAAAGCCATCTCATAGGCATTCAACAAGTTCCCTCTCTTGCGAATCAACACCAAACTGATCTTCCCAATCTCCTTCCATTTTGAAGTCCCCCATTACAATTGTGACATTACCCTATTACATGTTCTTTCCAGTTTCCTTTGCAATCTCAACCCCACATCTTGGTTTCTATATAGAGGCCTATATATGATTCCCATAATGTTTTTTTTTACCCTTGCAGTTTCTTAACTCCACCCACAAAGATTTGACACTTTCTGACGCTATGCCACATCTTTCTAAAGATATAATTCCATCTCTGACCAATAGAGTCACACCACCACCTATGTCTTCCTGTCTGTCCCTTTGATACAAAGTATATCCTTTGATGTTGAATTCCTAACCATGACCTTCTTTCAGCCACAACTTAGTGATGCACACAATGTCATACCAACCAAGCTCTAATTATGCCTTGAGCTCGTCCACCTTATTCCAAATTCTATGTGCATTTCAATATAGCACCTTCAGTCCTGCATTCTTTGCCCTTGTGAATTTAGCCATTGCGGTACAACTTAACTCTTTGCTCTGTCTGCAATTGTACCCCATCATTGGTTTGTCCTTCCTTATGTTCATATTACATATTACATCATCTACTTGTAAACCTGCTGGCTTATTCTCAGCTCTATCATACTGGATCCCATCCCTCTGCCATATTAGTTTAAACCACTCAAGGGTAAAACAGTGTTAAATGAAAATGCCACACCCCATTTTTACAATGAACATAAGAAATAGGAACAGGAGTCAGCCATCTGGCCCGTTGAGCCTGCCCTGCCATTCAATAAGAACATAGCTGATCTGGCCATAGACTTATCTCCACCTACCTGCCTCTTCCCCATAATTCTTAGTTCCTCTACTATGCAAAAATATATCCAACCTTTTCTTAAATATATGTACTGAGGTAGCCACCACTGTTTCATTGGGCGGAGAATTCCACAGATTCACCACTCTCTGGGAAGAGCGACTCCTCCTCATCTCTGTCCTAAATCTACTCCCCGAATCTTGAGGCTATGTCTCCTAGTTCTAGTCTCACCTACCAGTGGAAACGCCTTTCGTGCCTCTATCTTATCTATCCCTTATCAAAGCCTATCTATTTCCTCTATCTGTGATAAAGCAACCAATGAGCTAGATGACATGGAGGCTGAATGAATTCTTTCCAAGTTTGAGTGGAGCCTATGGGCAACACCAGTGGTCCCAATAGCCAAGATGAATCAGTCTGTCAGGATATGTGGTGATTTTAAGGTCACCATCAACTCAGTATGGAAAGTAGATTAATATTCTCTGCCCATTATCTTTGTAAACCTTTCTAGAGGGGAACACTTCAGCAATGTGAACTTAGCTGAGGTCTACTACAGATGGAGATGGAAGAAAAGTCCAAACTCTTTCTCACCATAAACACTTATTAAGGGCTTTATGGCAATAATAGGCTCAATTTTTGGAGCAACATCTGCACCTGCACCCTGGTTGAAAGCTATGGGCCAGCTCTGCAAGGCTGCCTAGGCAGTCAGTGCTGTCTGAATGCCATCATTTTCACTGGTAAGGATGATAAGGTACATCTCCAAAATCTCACGTCAGTATTAACAAGATTAGAGGATTATGGTTTAGAGCATGAATCAACAAGCAAAGTTGATTTGTTTGCTACAAAGCTGCATCTCCCAGAGTTACGAAACAAAACATTCAGTAAAATCTAGGAATTGATTGTGGTCTTCAGGAAGGGAAGGTCACAGGAAGATATGCCAGTCATCATCAAGAGATCAACAGTGGAAAGGGAGAGCAGTTTCAAGTTCTTGGGTGTCAACATCTCTGAAGATCTGTCCTGGGCCCAACATATTTTCAAAGAAGGCATGATAGTAGCTACATTTCATTAGGAATTTGAGGAGATTTTGTATGTCACCAAAACCTCCAACAAATTTCTACAGATGTTCCACGGAGAGCATTCCAACTGGTTGCATCACCATCTGCTGTCGCAAAACAGCAGATTTTATGATATATGCCAATGATATTAAACCTGATTTTGATTCTGTCCTTAAATCCAGGCAGCATCCTGGTAAACCATTTCTGCACCCTCTTTCTAGTCTCCACATCCTTTCCATAATGGGGTGACCAGATTTGAATGCAATGCTCTAGAGCAGTGGTCCCCAACCTCCGGGCCGCGAAGTATGCAGGGGTGCAGCGGTAGCCAGGACGCACCCAGCACATCTTTAAGAAAAAAGCCAAAATAAAAAAGCTAATTAATGAGGTGCCGCCCGGCACATAAATGTTGGCCCAGGTCGGAGGTGATTGCCGATTGCATAGAGCAAGTGAAATCAGCAATTACCTCTGATCTGGGCCAACACTTACCTTCTAGGTGGCACCTAATTAAATAGCTGGTTTATTTCAGGTTTTTACTTAAAGATGTGCTGGGTGCGTCCCGGCTACCACTGCACCCCTGCATGCTTCGCGGCCCAGTATCGGTCTGCGACCCGGAGGTTGGCGACCACTGCTCTGGATGGAACCTAACCAGAGTTTTATAACATTGAAACATAATTTCCCAACTTTTGAACTGAATACCTCAACTAATAAAGGCAAGCATGTCATGTTTCTTTTTTACTATCCTGCCAGGAAGTGAAACTGGTAAAATGCCTTATCAGTATTAGTTATCAAAGCAACTTCAGTGAGAGGCAAGTAGTTCTAATAGAGCAAAAGAAAACCTCCTCCCTCCAGCTCTGTTTTCCACTCTCTGAATCCCACCACATCTTCAATTTCCTGTCTACAAACCCCTCCATTTCCCCTCTTCATTTACTATGGGATTGTGGTTCTTGGAATTCCTCAAAGAAGGGCTGTTAGCACAAAACCGTGAGTAGACACAGGCAGCTCCCCAGAACACAGACATTAAGTGAAAAATGCAATAAGCTTTGCAGATGTCATGTTGTCGGATATTAGCAAATGGATGCAATTAAATTGGAATTCATGCAATCAGAGTGATATTTGATCAAACTCAATGTATTTTTCTAGGCAACCCTAAATCAGACAGAGCATAGTAATAATAACATGCAGCTAACATTCCACTGTGTAATAAGAACATAGCACTATGCAAAGGTGTTACTCTGCCAGCTCAAACTTTGAGCTTTTAACAGCCCAGCCTTGATCTCCAATTACTTCAGCAAATGCAATATGATTACACACCAGGGAGCTCTTCACTTCTCAAGAGAATAGGCTTAAGGCAATGAGTCTGGCTCTGTTTCTCCTTTACCAGCTGAAGGGAGAAGAGAGTTGGTGAAATATGCCGAACTGACAGTAAGTGATCAAGAAAGGAGTGACAGAAAACACAGGGTATGAAACAAAGGACATAAAATAAATAAATACATAGATGCAAATAGGAACATTGTAGAAGAAAAGAATTGTTCAGGTAAGAGACTGATACAGTGGGAAAAAAATTGAAAATGTTTTGGAACTAATCAAGATGTTACAGAGCTGTGGGAAACAGGCAAGTTTGTGAGCATCCACAAATGATGGGTAGTGCCCTCTGCAGGCCTGGAGGGGAAATCCTGGTGGACTAGTCTGTGAACTCTCAAAGTTCAAAGTAGAATTTATTATCAGTGTACATACCTGTCACCGCATACAACCCGGAGATTATTTCTCTGTGGGCATACTTAGTAAATCTATAGAACAGTAACTGTAAACTGTAAACATCAGGAACTATAAAATGTAAACAAACTGTGCAAATTCAAATACAGTATAAATGGGAATAAATAATGAGCATGAAGTAACAATATAACATCCATCAATATAACAATGTAAATCACTATAGCTATCCCCTTTTGTTCAAGAACCTGATGGATGAGGGGTAGTAACTGCTTTTTGACCTGGTTGTACAAGTCATGAGGCACCTGTACCTTTTACCTTATGGCAGCAGCGAAAAAAGAGTATAGCCTTGGGTGGTGAGGAACATTGATGATGTATGCTGCTTTTCTACAGCAACGTTTCATGTGGATGTGCTCGATGGTTGGGAAGGTTTTACCTGTGGTGTACTGGACTGATTCCACTACATTTTGTAGGATTTTCTGCTCAAAGATATTGGTGTTCTCATACCAGGCCATAATGCAGCCAGTCAGCCCACTTTCCACCACATATCTACAGAGGTTTGCCAAGGTTTTCGACAACATGCTGAACCTCCGCAGACCCCTGAGGAAGTAGAGGCGCTGTTGTGTTTTCTTCACAATAATATTTATAGGTTGTGTCCAGGACAGGTCCTCTGAGATAGTGATTCCTAGAAACTTAAAGTTACTGACCCTCTCCACCTCTGATCCTCCAATGATTACTGGCTCATGGACCTCTGGTTCCCCTCTCCTGAAGTCTACAACCAGTTCCTTGGTCTTATTGACATTGAGTGAGAAATTGTTGTTATTGCACTACTCTCTCTCTTGTATGCTGAGTCATCACTCCTTTTGATACAGCCCACAATAGTGGTGTCGTCAGCAAACTTGTATATGGTGTTGGAGCTGTACTTAGCCATACAGTCATAGGTGTGAAGTGAGTAGAGCAGGGGTCTAAGTATACATCCCTGCAGTGCCCCTGTGCTGATGGAGATCGTGGAGGAAATGTTTTTGCCAATCCAAACTGACTGGGTTCCACAAGTGAGGAAATCCAGGATCCAATTGCATAAGGGGTACTGAGGCCCAAGTCTTGGAGTTTATTGATTAGTTTTGAGGGGACGATGGTTTTAAATGCTGAGCTATAATTGATAAAGAGCATCCTGATGCATTTTTGCTATCCAGACGTTCCAGGTTTGTGAGAAGAGCCAATGAGATAGTATCTGCTGTAGAGCGTTGCTTCGGTAGGCGAATTAGAGGGGATCATATGCTTCAATACCAGTCTCTCAAAACAATTCATCACTATGGAAGTAAGTGCCACGAGGCAATAGTCATTTAGACAGGTTGTCACACTCGTCTTGGGCACCAGTATGATTGAAGCCTGCTTAAAGCAGGTGGGTACCACACACTGCCAGAGCAAGAGGTTGAAGATTCCGTGAAAACACCAGTCAGTTGATTGGCACAGGTCTTCAGTACAATGTCAGGTACTGCATCTAGACTGGATAATTTCCTTCGATTCAATCTCTTGAAGGCGTCTCCAGATACTGAGACCAAAGGATCATTGGGAGACATGAGAGTGTGCAATGGTTCCTCCCTGTTCTAGTGGTCAAAGCGAGCATAGAAGGCATTAAGCTTATCTGGAAGCAAAGGTCTGCTGTCCACTATGTCGCAATATTTAGCTTTGTAGGAGGTTATGGCATTCAAACCCTGCCACAGCTGTTGAGTATCCTTTGTTGATTCCAGTCTAGTCCAGAATCTCCACTTCGCCTGAGAAGTGGCTTTCCAGAGTTCATACCTGCAGCTCTTGTAGCAATCTAGAGACTTGTGATGCCCAAGAGGTCAGAAAGAACTTTATGTAAATAACATTGACTTTGAGAAAGTTAAAGCAGAAGAAAAATAGGAATAAAATGGAGAGAACAGTTATGTTAGGAAAAGAAAGCAAACAGTCCTCTGGATTATAATAAACAATGACTAGAAACATCAACTATCCGTTTCCTTCCACGGATGCTGCCTGACCCATTATGTTCCTCCAGAACCTGACTGCTTTGCCACAGATAATTCACTAGTTAATTTTATTTTGAGCATGAAGAATCAATGGCATGAACTGCACTTTTGTTCCCATTATTGTTGAATGCAAATTACATATCTTAAATCCAAGCACTGATACCCAATCTGTGCCATCTCTCATGGCTCCTTGGAGCAAGGGGAATTATGGTGGTTGGCAGAAGGATAGTGAAGGTGCAGGTTAGGTGGGGGAGGGGTGAATCAGAAGGTGGGAAAGACACATTATGAAATCCCTCAGAATTTGAAAGCATCACCAAAAAGACTCTATCCTTTCTCATCTGTGAATATATCAATTAGTTATAATTATCATATGAATAAATTTTAATTGTTTTTCTGTTATGTGGAATTATTAAGGGGAATATAATTACAGTGCTGCAAAGGTCTGGCAGTGTGAGAATAATAGATCCCCAAGGGTGATAACATGTCTATAATTAAATAAAAAGGTTGGGACTTTTCATCTGTAGAATAATGGCCACCTGAAAGTGATTATAAAACTGGAGTCTCATCAAGAGATTCTGGTAATTATGTTCATAACAATCAATACCCAGGAGACATGAAAAGGCCTGTAATTGTTAATGGTGGCAGAGACATGCTTTATTTACATTAGTGCTTTAATTTGCTATCTCAGTGGGGCAACACTGTGCTGTGACCACTTTGCAGCAAAATTGACTTTGTTTTTTCTTGTTCTTGTTCTAATTGTATAGAATTTATGTTTTTTATTGAATAAGTTATGTAGTTGTTGCTATGTGCCTGTGAAATTGCTGTAAGTTTTTCATTGTGCTGTGCATGCATCTATTTGTATATTTGACAATAAACTCATCTTTGACTTTACCTTTGAGTATAGCTGGATTAAAGTGATGATGTTATAAAGTGCCCATCCTCTCTGAGAAGAAAGGATGACCATGCCAAGTGCTCACAAATGTAGTATGTTTTCTAGTTGTCCAACTATTTACCTCAGATACCTGTATTAGGTCAGCTATGTTTGACCCTGACCTCTAGTGTCATTATTACATGGAGTTTGCATGTTCTTGCTGCAATCCAGTGGATTGATCCATGGTACTCCTGTTTCCTCGCACGTCCCAAACATAGGGGTTAGCTGGTTAATTGGCAGCTGTACTGCCTCCAGTGTGTTGATGGGTGGTAGAATAGATGGAAATATGGCAAGAATGAGTAGAGGAAAAATTAGTGGGGGAATGGGATTGTTTTGAGAGCTGGCGTAGACTCAATGGGCCAAATGGTTTCCTCCTATGTGATATGGAAATAGGTAAATATTTGAAATATGTTTTATGCATTTTTTATATTTTATACTGTATATATTCTCATTGAACTTTTTGAATTCTTCCAGAATTTTTGTCATGCAGATGGAAGAGATTCACCCCTTTCCTTCTACTTATCCAGGGATCCAAGCAGTCTTTTCAGGTGAAGCAGTGATTCATTTGCATTTTCTCCAAACTAATGTACTGCCTTCAGTGTACACGATGTGGCCTCCGCTGCACTGGAGAAACAAAATTGCAGATTGGGTGATTGCTTTGTGGAGATTCATTGCTAGAAATGTTTAAGATCCTCATGAGCAGGCAAGGAATGGAGGGAAACTGATCCTGTGCAAGTAGATGGGATTAGTTAAAACTAGGATCATCGTTGGTCAAGGGGCCTGTTCTATCCTGTACTGTTCCATGTTCTTGGCTGTATGCAGACCTTCCTGATATATAATGCAGTGCAGAGGGATTGTACTATCTGGAACCAGAAAATTAGCAAGTGGTGGTGGTGGATGGCATCAATAAAGTGGGAAGGGATGGGATCAGGAGAGAAAGAATGGAGTCTGGTAGCAAGACTGAAGTGAAACAAAGAGCTGTCCAGAAAGTTCTGTGAGGCTTGTGGGATTAGGTGACAAGAAGGCTGAAGGTTATGGAGGGAATATCTTCTGGGAAAATGAAGTCAGTGGCTTTTGGAGACAATGACCTGATTGGTGATCAGTGGTGAGCTCACAGTCCAGAAGGAGATATAGGGAGGTTTCTGAGAGCTGACCTGAGAAGATCAAGATCCATTCACCAGACCACTACACCCAACACCTTTGTCAGCTGATTCAATTGTATCAGGATTGGTCTTTTGTGGAAGGGAGGTGAAAGTTCAGAGGAGATCAGGTTAGAGCAAGTAAGGGGAATGGAAAAATCAAAAAATTACATTGACGTATATTGATGAAGGTAGATGCTGTTCATTCATTAACTGCAGCTAATATTTTACATGATTTGCTCAGTATTCTGAAATATGTTACTTAATGTGGTGAATGGATAGCTTTGATGATGAAGGCTTAAAAGGAAATTCCAAGTTTGATCTTAGTATTTAAAGAAACTTATCATTATGAATAGAAAATCAGTGAGGTCAGATAGCAGTTAACAATTTCCCATTGGAAGCAAAGTGAAATAACTCCTCAGTATAGCATTCAATATTATAAACGCAAAATGTTAACTGATTCCCTCTCTGTTGATGCTGTCCTAACAGGCTTGGTACTGGTAGTCTTCATTTACAATTTATAAACGCCGAGAATTTCCTTTCCCTTAAAGTTTTCTATTCTCAGAAAACTTCTGTCATCTCTTGCTCTCAACTTCAACTTAACTGCAAACTGAATATGAAATAGCTAGTAAAAGTTTCGCACTATCTTAACAACCATCCTCATAACTTTCAACTGCCTTGAGAAAACGAAGTACAATAACCAAATAAACTCGGACTTGGAGGTGAAATGAAAAAAAGTACTTCAATGGTACAGTGCATGGCAGCTTCCTTATTTTCTAAATAGATGGGTTAACATGAAATATAATACTCTCAAAGAATTCTCAAACTCCAATCCTGAGTTACCAATGAAGATTTTTGTGTCCTTAGAACAGATGCACTCTGTGAATTAATTAAAATAACTTTAGTATTTAGCATTGCCTTGTAATTATCTAATGGTGAAAGGATCTAATTATTGTAAGTCAGGCACTCAACAGCCGATACCTGGTAGCTGGGCTGTATGTTGTACAGTATATTACAAAATATAGACATGGATACATTATTGAACTAACCTTTCACAATAAGTGTACATGCAAAGACAAATTAGTGCATGATATCTCTAATTATTTTCAAATTAGAAGGCAGAGCTTAGAAGGATCACTGGCACCTAAAGGCGACTCCTCTGCTTGCATCTTCAGAAAACGCTCTATTTCCTTCTTTAATTTCTCTGTTTTTCCCTTTCAGGGTTCTTTTGAAGACCCTGACCTGGAGTTACATGCTAACTATGGTTCTTTGTTGGAATGGGACCCACTCTCGGAGTTTCATAACTGGCCGTTGTTCGGCATGCCAAGGGCTCGGCTGAAGAGACCGGCTCGCCTTTGGAGGCCTAGGAGCTCAGGGCTCTGGAAACTGGGTGGATGGAAGGTCAGTGTCATGGCAGGAGATCCGTGTGTCGTCGGGGGAGTTGGAAGATCTATGGCTATGTGCCCAGAGACCCGAGATCTTTGGGCACAGAGCTCAAGAAAAAGTGACGCAGCAGACTTTTAACATTGTAAACCAGCAAGTTGCTTGTTATGTCTCTCCTCTCACTGTGAAACAGAGACAATTCTTTCTCCCTTATTAGGGGGAGAATGAGCCTGTGGTACGCCAAATGATGGGTGAACCATGTAGTCTTTGGAGTACCGCAGGTCTGTGTCTTTGCTGTTCCTTTTGCTGCACGCTTGAGTGCTTGGTGGCGGGCGCTGATGCTTTTTTTTGCTGGCGGGGGGAGGGGGAATTGTTGCTTGTTGCTGCTAATGCGCGGGAGGGAGAGGAGCTGTGGGGGGGTGGTGTCTTTGGGGTTTTAACATTTAACTGTCATTCATTCCTTGGGGCACTCCTCTGTTTTCGTGGATGGTTGCAAAGAAAAAGCATTTCAGAATGTATATTGTATACATTTCTCTGACATTAAGTGTACCTTTGAAACCTTTGAAGCCTTTGAAACCTTTCAATGTCTTGAGACTTGCGTTAGGCGAATTGGAACACCACATTGTGATAATTTGGTTTCACCTGAGATAGGTGAATGCATGTGCTCCATCTAGGATGTTTAAATACAATAATCTAACCTACAAGATTTGTTTTCAAAATTTATAACATCTTCTGCATCTCATGATTACATTGCTGCCATGCTACATAAAATATTAAAGCCTTATTAAACCATAAAGGTCTTAGGTGAAATTGGTTTGGGCATTACAACAAGGCTCCTAGTGGGTTGAACTCTGTGGTAGAAGAATGCTCATAGTTAGCACTAATTGGTTCCCTTTTTCAGAAAGGCAAATTGGCAATAAGCATGGGACATGGGAATTTCTCAAAGGTGCAGTACAGTGCAATTGTCTGATATGGGCCCCGAGAGGTGTGAATGACATAGACTAAGTAGAGTTTTACTCTATACCAGTCTTTATTATACTTTATCTTTAAATATAATGGGTAATCACAAAAGAAAAGAAATGATTTACTTAAAGGTAATAGATGAAGATTATTGTGATTGAGCTCGAAATCCTCCTGAGTGTCAAATACCCAGGAACATAGAAATTACATGTGGATATTACAAACGCTCTTCATCTTATTTTTCAATTTTTTTCTGCATGAACAGTTACTTTAGGTTTAAATGTTTTGTGTGCCATTCCAGTGAAACTTTGTTATTATAGACCTGCCAGCCTAACAGCAGTTATAGAGAAAGAGCTAGAATCTTTCACCAGATGACTGCACAATGTTCTGCACCATTCGTGACTCCTCAGATAGTGAAGCAGTTCACACCCAAATGCAGCAGGACCTGGACAATATTCAGGCTTGGGCTGACAAGTGGCAAGTGACATTCGAGCCACACAAGTGCCAGGCAATGATCATCTCCAACAAGAGAGGCTCTAACCATTGTCCCTTGACATTCAGTGACATCATCACCACTGAATCTGCTACTATCAACATTCTGGGGGAGTTACCATTGATAGGAAGCTGATCTGGTCTAGCCATATAAACTCTGTGGCTACCAGATCAGGTTGAAGGCTAGGAATCCTGCGGCATGTAACTCAACTCCTGACCCCTCCAGATCTTGTCCACCATCTACAAGACTCAGGCCAGAAGTGTAATGGAATACTAACCACTCGCCTGGGTGAGTGCAGCTCCATCAACACTCAAGAAGGTTGACTCCATCCAGTACAAGGCAGCCCACTTGATTGGTGCCCTTCCACATGCATCCAATCCCTCCACCATCGATGAACAGGTGCCGCAGTGTGTCCTATCTACAAGATGCACTGCAACAACATGCCAAAGTTCCTAAGGCAGCACCTTCCAGACACACAACCACTACCATCTAGAAGGATGAGAACAGCAGATACCTGGGAACACCACCACTTGGAAATCCCCCTCCAGTCACTCACCATCCTGACTCAGAAACATTGCTTTTCCTTCATTGTCGCTGGGTCAAAATGATGGAATTCCTTCCCTAACAGTACTGTGGGTGTACCTACACCTCAGGAACTACGGCAGTTTAAGAAAGCAGCTCATCACCACCTTCTCAAGGGCAACTACGGATGGGCAATAAATGCTGGATGAACTGGTGACATCTATGAATAGAAAATCAGTGTACAGGGCAGTATATATCCTTATACACGATGGAACACAATGACCCTGTTTGAATTTTATGAAGAGCATCTATGGATATGAATCAGTTAGACTTCCGGAATGCATTTGATAAATTTCTTAACATGACACTATCAGCAAGTGTTGATCAGTATGAAACCGACATTGAGAAATTGACTTGACAAAAATAAAGTATGTGACAGAAGTCAGAATAATGGTAAATAGACCCTAAAGAGTTTGGAGCAACAAATTATCTGCTGGAGGAACTTAGCGGGTCAAGGAACATTTGTGTGTTGTGGGGGAGTGTTGACGATTTTCGGACCCTAAATATTTACAGTTTCTCTGCACCACAGATGCTGTTCAGTTGCTGAGTTGCTGGAGCAGTTTGTTTTTCTGCTGACTATAATGGACAGCTTCTGGTGTAACAAGATGTGACTAGGTGTCCCACAAGGGTTGATGGTGAAGTTGTTGCTATTCAGCATAATTATACATAACTTTGCTGCTTGGGTAAAATATCACATATGCAAATTTAACCCTTACATAAAGATAGCATTGCAAATCTAGTTCAATAGAAATTAAGAAATTATAATACGAGGGGTGATTGATAAGTTCGTGGCCTAGGTAGAATGAGTCAGTTTTAGAAAACCTGGCGGGAGCAGAAGATGGCGGCACGACGCAGGGTGCACAGCCTCTCCGGTGAAATGATATTGTATTTGTTAAATAGGGTACCGTGCACAATTCTGATTTGATGGAGACAGCCGTGAGAAGCACGGAGGAGCATCTGGAGAAACTTCTGAAATGCCCGGTGCACTGCCGCTGCTACTGTGCGATCGAGAATCTCCAGAGGGAAGGCCCAAAAATCCTCGGCTTTGCCTGCTGCTGGCAGCCGGGGCTGGGGTCAAAGCACTCGGCAGAGATGGTGCTCGGTGTCAGAGGGCTGGTCGGAGGCACGAAATTTTGGGACGACTCAGAGTCTGACTGTGGTTGGGCATGGCAGGGAGAGTTTTCTTTCTTCTCCCGACTGCATGAGATGTGGGACTTTCGAGAGACTTTGAACTTTTTTTACTGTGCTCATGGCCTGTTCTTCATCAAGTCACAGTATTGCTTGCACTGTTGTAACTATATGTTATAATTATGTGGTTTTTTTTGTCAGTTTTTCATTGGTCTGTCCTGTGTTTCTGTGATATCACACCAAGGAATATTGTATCATTTCTTAATGCATGCATTATTAAATGACAATAAAAGGGGACTGCGTGTTCTCATAATCTAATCTAATCTAACATTTATTTTTCAAAGTAGTCCCCTCCTACATTTACTCATCTACGTCTACCTTAGGCCATGAATTTATCAATCACCCCTGATGAGTTACTAACTGATGAATTATTAACTTCAAACTTTCTGCATAATCACTGAAGGAGTTGAACTGCATATGCATGTAATGAGAGCTGGTATAACTCATCTCCTTCTACCTTAGGCCACAAACTTATCAATCACCCCTGCTGTGGACACTCTCTTGAGGTCCAAGATCCGTATGCTCCATGTCCACTGGACTAAGTGTGTAAATGTAGCAGGGGACGATGTTGAAAAGTAAACGTGCTAGGTTTTCTAATATTGACTCCTTCTACCTTAGGCCACAAACTTATCAATTACCCCTAGTAGATTCAGCAAATTAGGAGCTTTGGATCTAAAAGGGAAATAAAAAGAGAGTACTTAAAAACAAGAGTTATACCACCCATACCACTATCTCAGTACTGCAACACTATGACTATTTCGATCGCTTTGCACTACAATGGACTTGGTTTTGTTTCTGCTCTAATTGCGTTCTTTCTTGTAAAAATTGTATGTATTGTTTTTTTGTGAATGCTGCTTATCTGATTAGATTATGAAGACACGCAGTCCTCTTTTATTGTCATTCAGTAATGCATGCATTAAGAAATGCTACAATATTTCCTCCGGTGTGATATCACAAAACACAGGACAGACCAAGACTGAAAAATCTGACAAAACCACATAATTATAATATATAGTTACAACAGTGCAACAATACCATAACTTGATGAAGAAGTCCATGAGCACAGTAAAACGTTCAAAGTCTCTCAGATGTCTCACATCTCATGCAGACGGGAGAAGGAAGAAAAACTCTCCCTGCCATGCCGACCATAATCTGTCTCTGAGTCATCCGAAAACTTCGAGCCTCTGAGTCAGCTCTCTGACACCGAGTACTGAGCACCATCTCTGTCCGAACGATTCGACCTCAATCTCGGTCGCCAACAGCGGGCAAAGCCGGGGATTTTGAGGCCTTCCCTCCGGAAGATTCCCGACCGCGCAGTAACGACAGCAACGAACGAGCGTTTTAGGAATTTCTCCAGATGTTCCTCTGTGCTTTCACGTCTGTCTCCATCAAATCAGAATTGTCCACGGCCCCTATTTAACAGATATGATATCATTTTTCACCGGAGGGCTGCGCACGCGCGGCGTGCTGCTCTCTCTCCTCCCGCTATGTGCCTGTGATTGCATCTGTGCATACAGATACTTATGCATATGACAATAAACTCAACTTGGAGGAAAAGTAGATAATTAAGAATGTTAGTAGAATCTAGGACTCAGAACTGGAAGATTAGAATACAATGGAATAGAAACATAGAAACATAGAAAATAGGTGCAGGAGTAGGCCATTTGGCCCTTCGAGCCTGCACTACCATCCAGTATGATCATGGCTGATCATCCAACTCAGAATCCTGTACCTGCCTTCTCTCCATACCCCCTGATCCCTTTAGCCACAAGGGCCATATCCATATCTAATAGGACTTGTGTTCATTCTGTAAAATTCAGTAGTACAATGAACAGTTTTGGACACAATAATTATGAGTGATACATTAGTCTTGACATTGATTTATCATATTGATTCCTGAACTCCACTGATTAAATTACAAAGAGAGACTGAACAGGTTAGGGTTACGCTCCATGAAACTTATATTTAAGGGTCTATTTTATTAAAGTTTTCAATACATCAGCTAAGAGAGGGCACATTTTTTAGGTGCTTGGAAGCAGGTACAGAGGAGATGTTAGGGGTACATTTTTTATGCAGAGAGTGGCGAGTGTGTGGAATGGGCTGCCGGCGACGGTGGTGGAGGCAGATATGATTAAGGGTCCTTTAAGAGACTCCTGGATAGGTACATGGAGCTTAGAAAAATAGAGGGCTGGGTTCCGATGACGTCATCGTCCAGAATGGCAGCTTAAATCAATAGCTCCTCTGGAAAGACGCATATATTGTCCCATTAATCCATCAAATATAAGATCTTTCAAAAATATCTGAATTGATAAGGGGGGCAAGAATGGGGAAAAAGAATGGAGATAAAAAAGCATCACTGTGGAGCCTACGGAAGAGAGAGGTGCACCGACCGACTCTCCTACACGTGCGTGTGGTGGCAAAGCTGACGATGGGCCTCGTTCAAGTGAAGCGGCAAATATGATAAAAATTCTGGAAGAGATACGGGGATTCCAAAAAGATATAAAACAGCAACTCAATGATATCAAGTCAGAGCTCGCCAACGTCAATCAAAAAATAGCAGTGGCAGAGACTCGAATTGAGAAGGTGGAAGATTGTGTGCAAAATGTGGAACGGATACTAAGTAAGATGATGAAAATATTAAATCAACAAGAAAGTAAACTGCTTGACCATGAGGGAAGATCACAACAGAAAAATATCAGAATATACAATGTTCCCGAAGGAGCAGAGCGTTTGTCTATGATGGAGTTTGTAGGAAAGCTGCTGTGGGGACATGCTGGAGATTCCCTCCACTATGGAGCTTGAAATTGAGAGGGCGCATTGTGTGCTCGTCCTGAGGCCTACTGGAGACAAAGAAGATAAGCCACGCTCAATAGTAATTAGATTCCTTCGATACAATACCAAGGCAGAGATTCTACGAAGGGCCTGGGGTAAGAAGAGGGTGTTTTTGGATGGGATGTGGCCAAGTGGTTAAGGCATTCGACTTGCGATCTGAAGGTCGTGAGATCGAGCCCCAGCCGAGGCTGCGTGTTGTGTCCTTGAGTAAGCCACTTAGTCACACATTGCTCTGTGACGACACTGGTGCCAAGCTGTATGGGTCCTAATGCCCTTCCCTTGGACAACATCAGTGTCGTGGAGAGGGGAGACTTGCAGCATGGGCAACTGCTGGTCTTCAATACAACCTTGCTCAGGCCTGCGCCCTGGAGAGTGAAGACTTTCCAGACGCAGATCCATGGTCTCGCAAGACTAACGGATGCCTTATTTATTTATTTATTTATTTATTATTTTGGGATGGGAAATTAATATATTTCAACCAAGATTACCCCCGGTAGTCCTGCAGAAACATAAAGAATACTCTGCAGTAAAGCGAATATTAAATCAAGGAAAGATTAGATTCTAAACTCCGTACCCTGCTAAACTGAGGGTGTTTTATGAAGATGATATGCAACTGTATCAGGTAGTGGAAGAGGCGACTACAGACATGAGGAACAGAGGGCTGCCCATCAGCGTGATCAAACCGAGGGAAAGCCTGGCTGAGCAGTTATCCCGATCTGCTTGCGAAACAGTAAGAGGACCAAGAAAGCAGGGGACGGGAGGAGAGGGAGAGAATATCAGGAAGGTACTGTGAGTTTTCCAAAGACAGCACTCACCCCCTCCAGAAGAGCCAAAGGTTTGGCTAACTTTAAAAGTGCTGATAAGATAAACAGAAGCAAAAACAGACGGTGCTATACCTATTTCAAGAAATACTTAGCATAATCTGGATTTTATATTACTCAATTTATTTTATTCATTAATTCACTCCTTTCTCCCCACCAAAATGAGAAAAAAAATATATATGGGAGGAGTACAAAGGGAAATCTTTTTCTGTGTAATGGACATAGACTTGTTCACCTACTTTTATGGGTACTGTAATGGGAGCCCCCAACACACATGGAGGAGGGGCTATCCCCCACAGCTAGACGTTTCCTCTTGCTCAACCCAGGGTCATCTACTAAAGACCTTAGCCTTGAAATCACACCTTTGTTGCCTTTTTTTTATTATTCGCGTTTCTTGGTTCTTATTTGTTCAGGGAGTAGATCGATTAAGTTTTATTGTGCTAATTTCAATGATATATTGATAGATAAATACACATGGCTAAGGACAAAGTAAAATTCAATTCTTTTAATGTAAATGGGCTGTTAAATCCAATCAAACGCAGTAAAATTCTATCCAAAATGAAAAAAGAACAAGCCCACGTAGTATATTTACAGGAAACTCACTTAAGTGATAATGAGCATGGAAGAATAAAGAGAATTGGCTTTACTAATTTGTTTTTGTCCTCATATAAATCAGGACATAGGAGTAGAGTTGCTATTCTTATCTCAAGCAAGCTAAATTTTGAAAAAGTTTTCGAAATGGAAGATAAGGAGGGCAGATATATTCTGGTAAGGGGGAATATAGATGGAAATCCAGTTACTCTATTGAATATATACACATCCCCAGGAAGTGATATTAGTTTCTTTCAGAAAATTACTAATATTAAGGTAACGGAAACAGAAGGTCTCCTGATATTTCGAGGAGAGTTAAATTTACAATTACAACCAAATTTAGACTCTTCCAATAGAAAAACCTGTGAAACAAAATCCTTACCTAAGAGAATTAATACACTTTTTGAGGATGTTGGTTTAATTGATATATGGAGGGACCTTTTCCCCGACAGAAAGGATTACACTCATTATTCTGCCCCCCATTCTGTATATACAAGAATAGACTATTTCATAGCATTTGGAAAAAACAAAGACAAAATAAACACCTGTGGAATTAGGACAATAGATGTAAATCACCATGCTCCTATATATTTATCTGTTGATTTTGACCTACAACCAAAGAATACCATTTGGAAACTAAATTCAAGTCTACTCAATGCTCCCTACTTTAAAAAAGAAATTGGCCTTTACTTAGAATTCACCTCCCATTCTATGGGATACTCTGAAGGCTGTCTTAAGAGGGAAAATTATAGCGATATCTTCATATAAGAAAAAATAATGAATAAAACATTAGAGGAATTACAAAATAGGCTGAAGGAACTAGAAAAATAAACACAAATTGAATTTTGCGCAGGATACATTAGAGGAAATTTTAAAAATTAGGAATGAAATTAATAGATTGGCTATGCAAGAAATTAGAAAAAAAAATGTTTCTGAAACAGAGACACTATGAAAGTGGATCTAAATCTATGAAAATACTGGCGTGGAAACTGAAGAAAGAGATGGCAGAAAATACAATTCATAGAATTAGGGATCTAAGAACAAAAATGATAAAAAAAATAAGCTAAGTGAAATTCAAGAAGCTTTTAAAGTGTTTTACAAAACTCTATATTCCAAAGTTCCAGGGGGAAGCATAACCCAAAGTGACACTTTCCTGAATTCTCTAGAGTTATCCATTTTAAGCGAAGAACAAGATAGAACAATGACTGCTGACATAAATGAAGTTGAACTAAAATCTGCAATTAGTAGGCTTAAATTAAGAAAGTCACCAGGTTCAGATGGGTATACAGCAGAGTGGTACAAAGAATTTAGAAATGAGTTAATCCCTGTTTTACTCCCCACACTGAACTGGGCCCTAAGAAAGGCGCAAATGCCACCCAGCTGGAAGGAGGCGATAATCTCAGCTATACCGAAAGAAAGCAAGGATAAAATGGAATGTGGGTCATTTAGACCAATGTCTGTTCTTAATGTAGATTATAGATTATTTACCTCCATCATGGCCAAATGATTAGAAGAGTTTCTACCTGTACTGATACATAAGGATCAGACAGGTTTTATACAACAACACCAAACACAGGACAATATACAAAGGACACTTCACATTATGGATCATATACAAAAAAATAAAATCGAAGCAATAGTGATAAGCGTGGACACTGAAAAGGCATTTGATTCGGTTAATTGGAATTTTCTTTACAGAATTTTACATAGATTTGGTTTCCATGACACAATTATTAAAACTATACAGGCACTATATGACAACCCTACTGCTAGGATTAAAATCAATGGATATTTATCAAATAGTTTTACCCTGGAAAGGGGAACGAGACAGGGTTGTGCATGGTCACCACTACTCTTCGCATTACAGGTGTCCCCCGCTTTTCGAACGTTCGCTTTACGAAACCTCACTGTTACAAAGACCTACATTAGTACCCTGTTTTCGCTTTCAGAAGGTGTTTTTACTGTTAAGAAGAAAGGCAGCGCGCGATAAAAAATCAGCGCACGATAAAAGGCAGCGCGCACCCCGAGCAGCCGCTCTCCCCTGCATTCGGAACGGCATTGCTTAAGCACGAGCCTGTGAGCAGCCATTTGCAAGATGAGTTCTAAGGTGTCGGAAAAGCCTGAAAGAGCTCATAAGGGTGTTACACTTAGCGTAAAACTAGGCATAATTAAGCATTTCGATCGTGGTGAACAAAGCAAGGACAAAGTGAGTTTGGCTTGTGGAAGCTGATGAAGATGATGTTGAAGAGGTTTTGGCATCCCATGACCAAGAACTGATAGATGAAGAGCTGATGCAATTGGAAGAGGAAAGGATAACAATCAAAACTGAATGCAGTAGCGAACGGACCGAAAATGAAGTCGTCCAGGAACTGAACGTGAAGCAACTGCATGAGATTTTCGCTACAATGATAAAGTACGACTTTAATTTTGAAAGGGTATGTAGGTTTAGGGGATATTTGCAGGATGGTTTGAGTCCTTACAAAGAACTGTGTGATAGAAAAATGCTCGAGGCTCAGCAGTCAAGCAAGCCTTCCACATCAGCCACAGCAGACAACGAACCTCGACCTTCGACATTGAGGCAGGCAGTCATAGGAGAAGATGAGCTGCCTGCCCTGATCGATGATGAGATGACACCACCGTGTCCCACCACCCCAACCCCCGGGCCCCGGACAGATACTGTACTGATTCGCGGAGAATGCTGCGGTAGCTGGGAGGCACACAGCACATCTTTAAGAAAAAAGCCGAAATAAACACGCTAATTAATTAGGTGCTGCCTAGCATGTAATCGTCGGCCCAGATCAGTGCCAATGCAATCGGCAATCGCCTCTGATCTGGGCCGACATTTACGTGCCAGGCAGCACCAAATTAATTAGCACGTTTATTTCCGCTTTTTTCTTAAAGATGTGCTGTGTGCCTCCCGGCTACCGCTGCGTTCTTCATGGCAATGTATCAGTCGGCGGCCTGGAGGGTGGGGGCCACTGCACCACCCCAACCTGCGACGACTCAGTCTAACACACCATCATCAGTGTGCTCGGCGCTGTTTTCCCAATTCCCGTAAGTGATACTACACTGTATGTACATTATTTCTACTTTATATAGGCTGTGTATTTTTACGTGTTATTAGGTAGATTTGGCAGCTTCATAGTTCAAAAGTTACTGGAGAGCGTGTTTATGCCAACAGTGCTTGCGTGAGATTTTCTGCCGAGAGTGCTTGCGTGAGAGTTTTGCTACGGAGATCTGTGCAGGCAATCGTTGTAGAGAAGTATTTCTACTTTATATAGGCTGTGTATTTATCATATCATTCCTGCTTTTACTCTCTGTTACTGTTATTTTAGGTTTTATGTGTTATTTGGCATGATTTGGTAGGTTATTTTTGGGTCTGCGAACACTCACAAAATTTTCCCATATAAATAAATGGTAATTGCTTCTTTGCTTTACAACATTTCTGCTTGCGAACCATTTCATAGGAACGCTCTACCTTCGGATGGCATAGGAAACCTGTATATCTGGCACTATTAGCTGAATACATCAGACAAAATGAAGATATCAGGGGAATTACTATTAAAGGGACAGAGCATTAATTGGCCTGTTAAGTGGATGACATTTTGATCTATCTAGAGCAACCAACATACTCTTTACCTAAATTGATGCAATCCTTTGAACAATATGGCCAATTATCAGAATAGAAGAGCAACGTAGATAAAACCCAATTACTTTCATATAACTATAGTCCGCCAAGAGAATTTGAAAGTAGATATCCCTGGGTATGGCAAATAGAGTCTTTCAAATATTTGGGCATCATTATGCCAAAAGATTTGTCAAAATTATCAGAATGCAATTATCAGCCTATATATAAATAAAATTGAAAAAACATTGAGGAGGGGATACTTCCCATCCCCATACAGGCAATTTTGGCTGATAACAACCTACAAAGGTACATAAATACTATTGATAATCCATGAGTGAAATGGACTCTTAAAATATGGAAAACTATTATAAAAGAATATAAACTAGAGGGAGATATTGCAATTCTTAAATTGTGTACATATGACTTAGATTTTATGCCAAATAAACTGGATGCTAGATTTAAGGACTGGACAGCTAAAGGAATAACAGTTCTTTGCAATATAATGAAAGAAAGAACTCTGTTCAGTTTTGAAATGCCTAAAGAGAAACAGTTATTAGAAAAACAAGACTTTTATCGGTATCTACAGATGCGACAGTATGTTAATAGGAGGTTTAAAATTGTAACCAAGGCAAGTACATGTTTGATAGAGCTATTTAGAAAAGCATATAATTCTGATAATGGTAGTAGAATCATTTCAAGCGTGTATCAGGGTTTGTCAAATCTTAAAACACATTTGACTTCATACATTAAAACAAAATGGGAGAAGGAGGGAGGGATAATTATATCTGAGGAAGAATGGACAATAATATGGAGGTATCAATGGATGTGTACCAGTTCACAGAAATGGAGGGAGTTCGGATGGAAAAACTTGATAAGATATGTTATTACCTCCTCTCAGAAAACCCATTATGATAGTAACCTGCCTGTTTGCTGGAGAAATTGTGGAACTCAAAATGCAAACCATTATCATATGTTCTGTGAATGCCCCGTTATCAAAGACTATTGGAGTGGGATACACAATGCTGTACAAGACATCTTTAAATGTGAAATACCCTCAGAGAGTAAGACCATATATTTCTGGTATATACTCAAGAATGGTTGAAAAGAGATAAATATTTAATGAATGTACTGCCGGCAGCTGGTAAAAAGACTCTTACCAGGAAATGGTTATCACAAGAGAGCCCAACTTTAAACGCATGGATGGAAATTACAATGGACATTTACAAAATGGAGAAGATAACAGCATCTGTTAACCATAAGTTGGAACAATTTGATTCATACTGGGAAAAATGGTTCAACTACATAACACCTCATAGGCCTGATTTTATTCTCACAAATCAATAAATATATTGTAAAAAGAAAGATCATTCCCTACTTGTACATAGTTTTCTGCTTTTGCTTGTTCTTTCTTTCCTCTCTTTTCTATAGGTGTATACCTCAGATAAATATTATGTGGAGATTTGTGGCAAATATGATTATATGAAATGATATTATATGATTATATGATTATATTATATGTACAATATCTGAAATACATCTCAAGGAAATGTTTGTTTGATGATGAACTTCAATAAAAAAATAAATTACAAAAAAAAAGGAAAATAGAGGGCTATGGGTAACCCTAGGTAATTGTTAAGTAAGTCCCTGTTTGGCACAGCATTGTGGGCTGAAGAGCCTGTATTGTGTTGTAGTTTTTCTGTGTTTCTATGTAAACTAAAACCAGTGATGCAGATGAACTATTTCCACTTGTTGAGACTCTTCAGTTACAGGAATTTGTATGAAAATTAGAGCTGGACTTTCTTGATGGATAATTATGAAACATAAAAGGTAAAAATCAGGAGCTCTTCTCAGCAAAGGGCACTTATGATCTTTAAATTTGTGGTTGGTTGAGTTTATGCACCAACAATATAAAAGTTTGGAGAAAAATACTGATCTGGAAATGAGCAAATCAGTTCTGATGAAGGGTTTTGGAAATGAAATGTTAACTCTTTGTTTCTTCCCACAAAAGCAGCCTGATTGGGTGAGTACTTCCAGCATTTTCTGTTTCATATTATATTGGAGAAAAGGTAAACATATGGTTTATGGTCAAAAATCTTATGGAATGCCACAGCTGACCTAAAGGGTCAATATGCCTTCATGTTGTCATTCTCCAAAATTCCTGAAGGAAATTTTAAAATAGCATATGTTTTTCTAGACAAATAAGTAATCTACATTCTTTTCATGGTTCATCTGCTTGCAGTCTTCATGTAAATTCTTTCTTATTTGTTTTAACCCTCTTCACAATCTAAGAGGCATATGGGGTCAAAACAAAATAGACTTCACTTGCCTGGATGAACATAGTTCCAACAACATTCAGTAGACTTGACACCAACATCACCTCCAAATATTTGTTTCCTCCATGTCATGGTCCGGTCCGTGAAGTCCGTATTCCGGTTCACAGTCCGGTCCATCGACCCTTGCTCCAGGTTTTCCTATCTACCCTGTTTCTACTCTTGTTGAGCTAATTGAGGCAGCCGATGCTCATTGGGGCTGGCTGCATAAATACCTTCAGAGACCCAGGTGTGGCTGCTGGATTGTTCTTGTCCTTACTCCTTGTATTCCTTCTCCTGCCTTCTGTTTCCTCGCCTGAAGCTCTGCCTTGTCTTGCTGGTAACTCTCGCCTCGCCTGGAGTTCTGTCTTGCCTTGCATTACCTGAAGCCTTGCCTTGTCTTGCTGTATTGTCCTGAAGCCACCCCATACCTAGCTCCCTTCCTGTCCCTTGCCTCTGTCAGGTAAGCCAGGCCGTCTTGCCGTTACCTGCGGTTGATTCTGTCCCTTCCTGTCCCTTGCCTCCATTGGGTAAGCCAGGCCATCTCACCGTTACCTGTGGTTGGTTTTGTCCCTTCCTGTCCCATGCCTTCGTCAGGTGGTGATCCATGCCCTGCCCAGGAGGAGCCTGCCTAGCCTCAAGCCTGAAGACTCCAGCCTCCTGCCTAGCCTCAAGCCTGAAGACTCCAGCCTCCTGCCTAGCCTCAAGCCTGAAGACTCCAGCCTCCTGCCTAGCCTCAAGCCTGAAGACTCCAGCCTCCTGCCTAGCCTCAAGCCTGAAGACTCCAGCCTCCTGCCTAGCCTCAAGCCTGAAGACTCCAGCCTCGTCCTGCCTGCCTGCCAAGCCTCATCCTTGCCTAGTTCTGGGGTCTAAGAAAGAGGAAAGACCCAGGTACTGGGTCCTTGTCCAGTCTCTGGCTTGGAATCCATCCTGCCTCCTGCCAAGCTTCGTCTCTTGCCTCTAGCCTCAAGCCTGAAGACTCCAGCCTCCTGCGAATTCTCGCCTCTGGCCTCAAGCCTGAAGACTCCAGCCTCGTCCTGCCTGCTGGCCAAGCCTTGTCCTTGCCTGGTTCTGGGGTCCGAGCCAGAGGCAAGACCCAGGTACTGGGTCCTTGTCCAGTCTCTGGCTCAGAGTCCAAGCCTGGGCTCGTAGCTCTCTTGTCCAGTCCTGTTCCAGGTTCCTGGTTTACCTGTCCATGTCCTTGCCATCGCCCTGTATCCTAGTCCTGTCCCTAGTACTTCAGTGTCTGTGTCTTGCACTTGGGTCCGTTCCCAGCCACCTCCTAATGACACTCCATCACCAATGTGCCACAGCTCTGGTGTGTTTCATCAACAAAATGCTCTGCTGTTACTTGATAAGGATATTCCAAGCTCAGCTGCAAGCCTTGTACCCACCACTTTTAGGAAGGAAAAGAACTGCAGACTCTTGAGAATATTCAGTCTCACCAAGTCACCATAATTTACCCAGTCCAAACACAGACTTTCAATGCTTTCCACCTGAAATATTAATTGCTTCTTTCTCTTCAGATGCTACCTGACATATTGAGTATTTCAACCAAGATCATACTAATAAATTAGGAGGAGAAGATGACGACGCGATGTAGCGCCGCAGCTCTCCGGTGAAATATCGTATTTGCTAAATAGGATACCATGCACAATTCTGATTTGATGGAGACAGCTGAGAAGCACAGAGGAACATCTGGAGTAATTTCTGAAATGCCCGGTTCGCTGCCACTGCTACTGTGCGATCGAGAATCTCCAGAGAGAAGGCCCCAAAATCCTCGGCTTTGCCTGCTGCTGGCAGCTGGGGTTGGGGTCGAAGCGCTTGGCAGAGATGGTGCTTGGTGTTGGAGGACTGGTCAGAGGCTCAAAGTTTTCGGAAGACTCAGAGTCAGACCGTGGTCGGGCATGGCAGGGAGAGTTTTCTTCCTTCTCCCGTCTGCGTGAGATGTGGGACTTTCGAGAGACTTTGAACATTTTTACCGTGCCCATGGCCTGTTCTTCATCAGATTATAGTATTGCTTGCACTGTTGTAACTATATGTTATAATTATGTAGTTTTTGTCAGTTTTTCAGTCTTGGTCTGTCCTGTGTTTCTGTGATATCGCACTGGAGGAATATTGTATCATTTCTTAATGCATGCATTACTAAATGACAATAAAAGAGGACTGCATGTCCTCATAATATAATCTAAATTAGCAGAGGAGTTCATAAATGGGGATTAATAATAGGCAAATTCTTAATGAATACTAACTGTCAGCAAGCGGCAGTGTGCATACCAGCACTTTGGAGAATCTCGGCCACTAGTGGATGCATCCAATGAAATGTATCATACAATCCTGCATATTTTTGCACTCGGAAGAAGCCTGAGCCCTCAGAGGAAACATATGTGGTAACAGGGAAAATGTACAAACTCCACACAGACAACAGTGGGATTCAGAATTGAATCCAGATTACAATTCTGCTAGCTGTTCCTCATGCAACCCTGAGCTGAAATAAGGGGCTGGAAACACTTTGTTTATTGCCCCTCAACTTTATGTCTTTAACAGCTAGTGCACAAGGGGATTCTCTTTAATGAGATCATCAATCTGAATTAAAAGGTTAAGTTTAATTAACATTGATGCTTAATGATTGCAGTTAATTATGTTTTTAGCAATTTTATAATTTAAAAATGAATTATTTTATTTATTCTTCAAGTTCTGGGTCTCACTATTAAGGCCAACATTTATTGCCCTTCTCCCCTCCTCCCACTGCAATCACTCTTTGGAAGGTGAAGTGGTAAGCTGCTTCTTTCATCTTTTATGGTCCTTCTGGTGAAGTTTTCCCAATGGATGGGGTCCAGGACTTTGACCCAATGATGATGAGAGGCTGGTAATATATGTCCAATTAAACTGGAGGGTGATGGGGTGTTCCATGTCACAGCAGGGAACATGCATGTAGAGGTGCTGGAGTTTCTATAAATTTTTAAAAACTATTTGCACTTTTTGCAACTGTTTCCAAATGTCATTGTTCCAAAACATTCAGAATCACGGAAAAATTAAATCATATGCAAATAATGTCCCAGTTTCTTGGCTATAGGAGCTGTCAGAAGCCCATCATGGAGATCTGTGGACAGGAACTGGTCTGTGCTGCCGAGATCTGAGTTTCCACCTATGGCCAGAGCCTACATGGTGCATGGATGGTGTCCACAAGATGTATGTATCATGTATTTCCAACGCAAGGGGCAGCAGAGTGTAGTAGACACAACCCAGTTGATCATGGACACAGCTCTCCTCACCACTGACAGCTTCCATAGGAGGCACTACTGCGGAAAGGTACCATCTATAATCTAGGATTCCTACCATCTGGATCATTCTTTCTTCTTGCTGCTACTGTCAGACAGCAGTTACAGAAGCCTGAACTACCATGTTCTTAAATAGCCACTATCTGTCAACCATCAAGTTCTTAAACCAACTTGCACAACCATAACACTATTTCATAATGGAACACTATGGACCACCTCTCGCACTAGGATGGACTTTTCTCTGATTGTGTTTTTTGTACTAGTGCCTTGTTCTGCGTACTCTTTTTCCTCTTCACTGCCTTGAATATTGCATGTATATAATTTGTGTTCTGTGTGTTGTCTGAAGCTACATGCCTGTGATGCTGCTGCAAACTTTTCATTGTATATGTATCTCACTGTACTTGTGCACATGATGATAAACTGAACTTGACATGCATGTCCAATGTAATCCAGTCCCATCACTTTCAGTAATTGAAAAATCAAAAAAAATGCCTGGAGACGCTGAGAAGGCTTCAAATAACCAGCAAATCGGGCAGCTCTATGGAAAGAGAAATAGTGTTAACATTTCAGTTGGAGTAGTAGTGTGAACACTCAAGTCTAGTACAATGTTCTCCTCAGGGGTTATCTAGTCCTCAGGTGGCTGAAGAAGCAGATATGGAATCCACAGATTTTAGTACAGTACGGACATGAGTAAGTGGTGGCTGTTGTTAGTGGTTGAGTCTTTATGGTTAAACAACATACTCAAAATGCTGGAGCAACTCAGCAAGCCAGGCAGCATCAATGGAAAAGAGTACAGTTGATGTTTCGGGCCAAGAGTCCTGATGAAGGGTCTCGGCCCGAAACGTCAGCTGTACTCTTTTCCGTAGATACTGCCTGACCTGTTAAGTTCCTTGAGCATTTTGCGTGTGCTGCTTGGAATTTCAGCATCTGCAGATTTTCTCTTGTTTGTGATTGGGTCTTTTGGTTGTCATTCTGTCCTTTTGCAGCTGTCACTTGTTCTCTGCAGCACTGCGGAAGTTACTCTCGTGAAGTGCAGGTCTCTCTTGAGCAGAGTTCCTCCAGGTGCATCCATTGAGTGCAATGTCATCCCATTTTTTAGATGTAATGTTGAACATCTTCAGGCTGATTTTGATGTTATCTTTGAAGTGTTTCCTTTGCCCACCAGGGGCTTGCTGACCTTCCTTCAACTGGGAGCAAAGGATCTGCTTTGGCGATGTGAGTTAGGTCGAATGCCATGACCTATGCATTGGAGTTGGTGTTGCTTTAACGTGGTGGAAATGCTGTTCATGTTGGTCTCTTCCAGTACGCTGGTGTAAGTGTACCTGTCCTTCCAGCTGATCCTCAAAATCTTTCATAAGATTCTTTAGTGGTATTATTCCAGAGCTTTCAGGTGTCTGCTCTCGGAGGCCCATGTCGCAGTTCCAGAAAGGATAGCTGCTCTATAGACCAAACGAGAATCTGGATGAAAAAATTATTTCCAATGTGTTATTCAAACATTAACAAATGGAGAGAGAATAAGAGAGCCAGATACAGAGTCAGACAGAGTCCTTCTGGATGTCATTTGGAGTCATACAAAAGTAGCAGGTTGATAGTTGATTATAATTTTGCAAGATTTCCCAGATCTGGGGAAGGTTCAATTGGACTAAACATTAAGGAATATAGTGTAAAATCATTTTAAATAAAAGAATAGCAGATGAGAAATAGGAAACTACAGGCCAATTAGCATAACAACTATTATGGTAAAATGTTAGAAGCTATTATTCACACCATTATAGCAGGACACTTCCAGGGTACCCAATAAAATTTGATATAGTTTTGTGAAACAAAAAGTAACTTCATCAATGTAATGGAGTTAATGTAGAACATAGAGCAATATAGTACTGGAACAGGCTCTTTGGATGACAATCTTGTGCCAAACCAATTAAATTAATAATCAAACAACAGGAATTCTGCAGATGCTGGAATCTCTAGGAAGAGGTGCAGTCGACATTTCAGGCCGAGACCCTTCGTCAGGACTAACTGAAGGAAGAGTGAGTAAGGGATTTGAAAGTTGGAGGGGGAGGGGGAGATCCAAAATGATAGGAGAAGACAGGAGGGGGAGTGATGGAGCCAAGAGCTGGACAGGTGATAGGCAAAAGGGATACGAGAGGATCATGGGACAGGAGGTCCGGGAAGAAAGACAGGGGGGGGGGACCCAGAGGATGGGCAAGGGGTATATTCAGAGGGACAGAGGGAGAAAAAGGAGAGAGAGAAAGAATGTGTGTATAAAAATAAGTAACAGATGGGGTACGAGGGGGAGGTGGGGCATTAGCGGAAGTTAGAGAAGTTGATGTTCATGCCATCAGGTTGGAGGCTACCCAGACGGAATATAAGGTGTTGTTCCTCCAACCTGAGTGTGGCTTCATCTTTACAGTAGAGGAGGCCGTGGATAGACATGTCAGAATGGGAATGGGATGTGGAATTAAATTGTGTGGCCACTGGGAGATCCTGCTTTCTCTAGCGGACAGAGCGTAGGTGTTCAGCAAAGCGGTCTCCCAGTCTGCGTTGGGTCTCGCCAATATATAAAAGGCCACATCGGGAGCACCGGACGCAGTATATCACCCCAGCCGACTCACAGGTGAGTCGGCTGGGGTGATATACTGCGTCCGGTGCTCCCGATGTGGCCTTTTATATATTGGCGAGACCTGACTCAGACTGGGAGACCGCTTTGCTGAAAAGCACATCTTTCCCTCCCTCCCCCCCTGCATTCCGCAAGGATCGCTCCCTACGCAACTCCCTTGTCCATTCATCCCCCCCAACCCTCCCCACTGATCTCCCTCCTGGCACTTATCTGTGTAAGTGGAACAAGTGCTACACATGCCCTTACACTTCCTCCCTTACCACCATTCAGGGCCCCAAACAGTCCTTCCAAGTGAGGCAACACTTCACCTGTGAGTCGGCTGGGGTGATATACTGCGTCCGGTGCTCCCGATGTGGCCTTTTATATATTGGCGAGACCCGACGCAGACTGGGAGACCGCTTTGCTGAACACCTACGCTCTGTCCGCCAGAGAAAGCAGGATCTCCCAGTGGTCACACATTTTAATTCCACATCCCATTCCCACTCTGACATGTCTATCCACGGCCTCCTCTACTGTAAAGATGAAGTCACACTCAGGTTGGAGGAACAACACCTTATATTCCATCTGGGTAGCCTCCAACCTGATGGCATGAACATCAACTTCTCTAACTTCCGCTAAGGCCCCACCTCCCCCTCGTACCCCATCTGTTACTTATTTTTATAGACACATTCTTTCTCTCACTCTCCTTTTTCTCCCTCTGTCCCTCTGAATATACCCCTTGCCCATCCTCTGGGTCCCCCCCCCCTTGTCTTTCTTCCCGGACCTCCTGTCCCATGATCCTCTTGTATCCCTTTTGCCTATCACCTGTCCAGCTCTTGGCTCCATCCCTCCCCCTCCTGTCTTCTCCTATCATTTTGGATCTCCCCCTTCCCCTCCAACCCTTACTAACTCTTCCTTCAGTTAGTCCTGACGAAGGGTCTCAGCCTGAAACGTCGACTGCACCTCTTCCTAGAGATGCTGCCTGGCCTGCTGCATTCACCAGCAACTTTTATGTGTGTAAATTAATAATCAAATGGCCAACGAAGCTAATTCCCTCTGCAGACACAATATCCATATCCTTCCATTTTCCTCACATTAATGTGCCTATCTAAACTTCTCTTAAAAGTCTCTAATGTATCTGCCTCTACCACCACCCCAGGCAGCACATTCAGGCTCTCGACACTCTCTATGTTTCTTAAAAACACTTGCCCCCCCCCACATCTCCTCTGAACTTCTCCCGTCTCACCATAAATGCATGCTCTCAAGTTTACAGGGCATGCATTTACTGTCTGGCCACCCTATGTATGCCTCTTAGAATCTTACAAACCTCTATCAGATCTCCACCGCTCCAGAGAAACAACCCAAATTTGTCCAACCTCTTGTTATAGCACATAACCTCTAATCCAAGCACCATCCTGGTAAACTTCTTCTGCACCGTCTCCAAGTCTTCGCCATCTCTCCACTTTCTGACCTGGCACACTGGTTCCTATCCCCTGCCAGACTACCTTAAACTCTCCCGAGTAGCACTAGCAAACCTTCTTTTCTTCAAGAGTTCTTTGAATAAGTAGCACATACTGCAAATAACCAGCTGGTGGAATAGTGGCATCAGTGCTGGACTCTGGGGCGAGAGGTCCCAAGCTCGAATCCGGCCGGCTCCCTTGCATGCTCTCCATTTGTGCCTGGGTTGAGCTAAAAACTCAACTTTGTTTAAAAAAAAAACCTGGAGAGGGATGGGCTCTGCCAGGTTTCAGATGCCCAAGACATGCTGTACAATGAACATACCAAAAAAGCTTTTTGGTATTAACTCCACTAGGAGTTAAGGGTAAGCGCATGTGCGCGCACACACACACTGCAGATAAAAGAGAGTCAATGTACAATGCTTAGATTCAGAGATGACGTTTGATAAAATGTCACATCTAAGATTAATGCAGAATATTTAAGGACATGGTGTTAGAATTAGCACGTTGGTATCAATAGAAAGTTGAATGGCTAATGGTAATCTGAGAGTAAGCGTAACTGGTTCTTTTTATGCTGGGTCTTTACCCTCCACAGATGTTGCCTGACCCACTGAGCTGTCTAATTTTTTTTTTGTTGTTGTTGCTCCAGATTCCAGCCATCTCTTTTGCCCTAATAGGTCTTTTTTATGGTTGGCATGATCTAACAAATTATGTGACACTAAGATCCGTGCTAGTGTTTCAAATTTTTATCATCATCGTTATTATGTGCCATGTCGTATAACATGGGTGACCACGGTCATGACCATGATAGTCCTTGGCAAATTTTTCTAAAGAAGTGTTTTGCCTTTGTCTTTTTCTGGCAGTGTCTTTACAAGATGGATGGCCTCAGCTTTTATTAATACTCTTCAGATTGTCTGCCTGGGGTCAGTGGTGGCATAAGCAGGTCTTGTGATAAGCACCACTGCTCATATGACCATCCACCACCTGCTCCCATGGCTTCACATGATCCTGAGCATGGGGCTAAGCAACTGTGACACCTTGCCCAAGGGTGACTCGCAGGTTAGCAGAGGGAAGGAGCGCCTTAACCCTCCTTTGGTGGAGATGTACCTCTATCCTGCCACCTAAGAATTTTTTATAAGTTATATAAATAACTTGAATGGAGCAACCATATCTTGGATGGAGACTGGTAGGACTACATCTGGGGTATCATATTGGTCTCCTTATTTAAGAAGGATGTAAATGTAGTGGTAATGATTTAGAGATTATTAAATAATGTCTGGAATGAGTGTGTGGTCTTTTGAGGAATTGTTAGACAGTCCAGGCTTGTGTTTAGAGCAGCTTAGAAGAGGGATAAGGGACTTGATTGAACTGGATTTGATATTAAGAGGTCTGAACATGGTGAATGTGAAGAGAAAAGGATATGGGAGATCTGGAATGAGGGATCAATATTGAAAATGAGGGGCAATCCATTAGGATAAAAATGAAGCTCTTTTTTTCTTTCATAGGGTTGTGAATTTTTTATTATACTACCTTTAGATGAAGAGAATTTTCCAGAGTTTTTAAATATTTTTAAGACAGAGGTAGGTAAAGTAACCTTGTTATTATGGCATCCAAGTGAATCCATGCCAGCTCCCAGTACAGCAAACCCAGTACAACAAACCCAGTCACCTTTTTCTTCTATTCCTGTTTTCCTCTAACTCTACGGCTTATTTTCTCTTGTGTACCCATCAACTCCTCCTGATTTGTTTTTTCACTTGCCTACACCAAAATGGGTAATTTACAGCCTCTGCTTAAAGTACCAGCACATCTATGGGATGTGGGAAGATATGGCAGAAACCATTCCATCAGAATTGATTTCAGTCCTTGGAGCTGTGAGACTCCAGGTTATGAAGGTTCTCATGGATAGACAAGAATGTGGAGAGAAGTTACTCAAACATCAACCATGGACTTATTAACTGGTAAAGTTGAGTAGAGCAACTGAGTGGCTTACCTCTTCTACTTTACATGCAGATGTAGATGGTGATGCAATTAGCATGTGACTTATCAACATTTGCAATTTTTGTTGTTGCTTCAGTGGTTGCATTAAGCCACATATGAAATCATTCTAGGATGAATCAACGTAGAGTATAACTCTGCAAGCAAAGCTACAAGACTGGCCAAAAGCCATAGAGATATTTAGATTCAAAGGAAAAGGAATAATGACAAATGCCAATTTGAAACTCCATTAATCCTAGTCAGCAAAACCTGAAGACAAGTTTCATCCAGTTTAATAATTAAATATTACTCAGTGATAGAATCAATAATTACTTCCATTGTAAATTCAACAAAGTCTTCAGCACGGATACAAAGTAGATAGGTGAAGATGTCCAAGCACCTTAGGCCAAGGCAGATGGAATGAAGATAAGATGAAGGCACCAAGCTTTTTATTTCTGCTTTTATGGCATCTGCATTTATGCTGCTAGACACGATCAGTATTCTTTGAAGGTATATTCCCTGATAACCACTTTTCACACTGATAGATTTTTCTATGAATTCAAACTCTGATTTATCTAACAGTGATTTTGACATAAATGACTTTGGTGAATTGTTCCTGAAAGTGAAATTAAAAGCTGCTGCCAAGATTCTAGTGTTAGGCGAAGCTGGTAGTAAACTGAGCCAATCTGTAAATAGATAAAATGACAGAAGTTCAGTAGGAGGTGTTGGAGAATGTGACACATACCCCTTGGGTGTATAAGCTGATTAAAGGCTCTGTTTGCCAGAAAAAAAGGCAAACCACAGATGAATAAAGAGGCAAAAAACCAACGTCAAACTAAAGGGAAAAAATTACACATAAAAGACAAAAGTCAAGCACACATCCCAGTGATGTGCAGCGATTAACCAAAGCAACAAAGAAGTAAAAATGACTGGGAGTAAGTGGGAAGAGGAAGTTGTAAGGAATATTAATACAATGCATGTAACTGTTACAAAACAATTGATTAAAAGAAGGAGAATGCAGGAGAGGTTACTGAAATCTCCAGAATAAAGAATAAGAAATAAAGTTTTGAAAGGGTTAAGAATTTAACTTTAGGCAATACAGAGACAACATTGAGAAGAGGGTTGGTGAAAAAGGCACTAAAGGTGTTACATTTGAATGCACACCGTATACAAAATATGGTAGATGTACTTACAGCACAGCTAGTATGGTGTTGTGGGTATCAGAGTTGTGGTTGAAAAAGATCACAGCTGAGAGTTACACATCCAAGGGTATACTTATTGAAAAGATAGGCAGGTAGGTGAGCAGAGGCGGTGGTGTGACTCTGTTAGTAAAAAAATAAAATCATACCCCTAGAAAGACATGACATAGGATCAGAGGACAGAGAATCCTTGTGTGTAGAGTTAAGAAACTGCAAGGGCAAAAAGACAGGCCTCCAAATAGCACTGAGGACGTGGAGTACAAATTACATCAGGATATAGAATAGGCATGTAAAGATGGCAATGTTATGATGGCCATAGGGGATTTCAGTATGCATGTAAGTTGGGAAAATTAGATTGGTGCTGGATCTCAGGGAAAGAATTTGCTGAATGCATATGAGAAGTGTTTTTAGAGCAGCTAATAACCTCAGCTTTAAAAAATACCCAGTGACCTGGCCTCTTATGCTATTGCCATCCTACTTGCTCCATTTGATATAACAGAATTCACCCTGCAGTTTGAGAGCAAGAACGTAAATTTGGATGTGTTGGCATCATAGTTGAGTAAAGTTAACTCTAGAGGCCTGAGAGAGGAGCTAGCCAAACTTAATTGAAGGAGACAGTAGCAGGGCATATCTCAAGTAGCAGGAATATGCTAGAGTAGCAATGGCTGGAGTTTCTGGGAGCACTTTGGAAGATGCAGGATCAGATCATCCCAAAGAAGAAGATGGGATTCCCTAAAGAGAGAATGAAGCAAACATGACTCTCAAAGGAAGTCATAGACAGGATAAATGCAAAGGGACAGCATACGATATAGCAAAAACTAGTGGGAATCTAGAGGACTGAGAAGCTTTTAAGAACCAGCTGAAGCCAAATTTAAAAAAATTATAAGGAGGGAAAAGATGAAAAATGAAGAGAAGCTGGCCAATAATATTAAAAAAGTTACCAAAAGATATTTTTAGATATATGAAGAGCAAAAGAAAGGCAAGAATGGATATCAGACTGCTGGTAATAATGCTGGAGAGGTAATAATGGGGAACAAAGAAATGGTGGACAAACTGAATAAGAAATTTGTGTTAGTCTTCACTGTGCAATGCATCGTGAACACATCAGAAATTCAAGAGAGTCTGGGAGCACAAGTTAGTGCAGTCACTATTACTAAGGAGAAGGTAGTTGGGAAGCTGAAAGATCTGAATGAAGATAAGCCACCTGGACTCGATGGACTACATCCCGGGATTCTGAAAGAGATTTCTGAAGAGTTTGCGGAGGTATCAGTAGTGATCTTTCAAAATCACTCAATTCTGGAATGGTTCTAGAGGACTTGAAAATTGCAAATGTTACTCTACTCTTTAAGAAGAGAGGGAGGCATAAAACAGGAAATTATAGTTCAGTTAGCCTGAATTCAGTGGTTGATTAGATGTTAGAGGCCATTATTGAGGATGAAATTTCTAGATACCTGGAGACACATGATAAAATAGGCCAAAACCAGCATAGTCTCCTTAATGGAAAGTCTTGCCTGACAAATCTGTTGGAATTCCTTGAGGAAGTAACAGATAGCATAGACAAAGGAGGGTCAGTGGATGTTGTTTACATTGAATTTCAGAATGCATTTGACAAGATACGGCACTTCAGGCTGCAATGCAAAATAGAAGACCATGTTATTACAAGAAGGATACTAAGATTGGCTGACTGTCTGAAGGCAAAAGTAGGAATAAAGGGGATCTTTTCTGGTTGGCTAGAACTAGGTGACTACTGGTGTTCTGCAAGGGTTCGTGATGGCTTTGCGGCTAAGTTTGCAGATGATACAAAGATAGCTGGAGAGCAGGTAGCGTTAAGGAAGCAGGGAGTTTCAAGAAGGACTTGGAATTAGGGATTAGGCAAATGAGCAAATAAGTGGCAGATGAAATACAATTTAGGAAAGTGTATAATCATGCACTTTGGTAGAAGGAATAAAGGCACAGAACATTTTCTAAATAGAGAGCTAATTCATAACTTAGAGGTGTAAAGGGACTGAGGAACCCGAATGCAGGATTCCCTAAAGGCTAACTGGCTGTTTAAGTTGGTGGTAAGGAAAGCAAGTACAATGTTAGCATTCATTTTGAAAGGATGATAACATAGAACTTCGGATGTAATGTTAAGGCTTTATAACGCATTGCCCAGACCACATTTGGAATATTGCGAGCAGTTTTGTGTCCCATATCTAAGAAAGGATATGCTGGTATTGGAGAATGTTCAGGTGGAGGTTTATAAAAATAAAACTGTGAATGGAAGGAAGTGTTTGATGGCACTGGGCCTGCACTTCCAGGAGTTTAGGAGAATGAAGGGGTATTTCAGTAAAACCTACTGAATATTGAAAGGCTTAGGTAGTGTGAAAATGGAGAGGATGTGGGAGAGTCCAACGCCAGAGAGACACCTCAGAATAGAAGGATGTCACTTTAGAACAGAGAGGAGGAGGAATTTCTTTAGCCAGTTGGTGCTGAATCTGTGGAATTCATTGACACAAATGTCTGTGGAGGCCAAGTCATTAGTATATTTAAAGTAGAGGTTGATAGGTTCTAGATTAGTAAGAGTGTCAAAGGCCATGAGAAGAATGGGGTTGAGAGGAAAAAATAAATCAACTATGAATGGGTGGCGAAGACTCGATTGACTGAATAGCCTAATTCTGCTCCTTTGTCTAATGCTCTTATGGTCTTATGCACTTCTTCTAAAACTGCAAAACAACAATCCTGTATCCTGTTTTTTCCCCCTTTTGTATTACTTTGATGTTCTTATTTATGGAATCATCTGTCTGGATGGCACACATGCAATTAGTTTTTTATTGTATCATAGTGCATGTGACAATAATCGGACCAATATTTCAGGTACCTGAAACTAAGTTATCTTATGTGAATTGTTACAGAATCTGACAGCCACGAAGCAAACAACTCCTACCAATAAGAGGATATAAGTGTATAATCTATTTTTGCAGCAACAACTTTCACATTTTGACCCAATACATCAACAATTCCTTTCCTCCCACAAATGTTACTGAACTCACTGAGTTCTTCCAAGAGATCACGTGTTGCTCCAGATTCTAAAGTCTGCAGTTTCTTATTTCTCATTCATCTATTTCTATGTTGTTCTAGGGACAAATGTTGGTCACAACACTAAGGATTTTCATAAATCCTTAAGGATCTTTTGCAGCAGTTTAACATCGCATCCAAAATGAAGTAATTCAATCAGAGTGACAGTCCCTGAAAAATGTGAATTATGATCCTGATCCTGAAAAGGGATTTGAACTTACTGTCTTGTAGTTGGAAAAGAAATATGTTGCCCAATGAACCACGCCTGTTTGCAAATACAAAATTGAAGAAGATGTATTCCAGTTCTATACGTCTTGGTAAGATCACACTAAGGGTAAGGAGAGGTTTCAGATTTTGCTCTTTAGTTCTGATTAAAAAGTTATCACACTGAAAGATAACATTTCCTTTCTATCGACTGATGCTGCCTAACCAAATGAGTATTTATTAAGGGCACACTTTCTCTGCTGTTAGTTACTTTAAGATTAAGGGGCTTGGGTTGAACTTTATGAAGAGAGGCTCCTCAGTTTGGCATTGCTATTTGATGAAGGCTTTCACAATATTAAGGGAATCTGTTTGGGTAGGAAGGGCAAAACTATCGGAAGTAAGCATAAAATCAGATCAAGAAAGAAATGATCAACAGTTTAGACATATTGGATCTAGAGATATTCTGATCGAGAGGTTTTTCTGAAATCAAGAATGAGGCATGAATGGTGTTGCTTTCAGCCATTTTATAAGGTGTTCATAACAAAAACAATAACAATAACGAATTTACTCTACAAAAAGGAAGGGGTGAGTAAGTACAAAGACAAAGAAAGAATAGTGAAAGTAAACCTGAGAACAAGGAACAAAATAGACAGATAACAAGATACACCATGATAAGAAGTAACACACACAAAAAATACTGGTGAACGCAGCAAGACAGGCAGCATCAATAGGAAGAAGTACAGTTGACGTTTTGGGCCGGGACCCTTTGTCACGACTAACTAAAAGGAGAGGTAGTAAGAGATTTGAAAGTGGGAGGGTGAGGGGGAGATCCAAAATGATAGGAGAAGACAGGAGGGGAGGGGTAGATCTAAGAGCTGGAAAAGGGAAAAGATCATGGGATGGAAAGCCTGGGGAGAAAGAGAAGGGGGGAGAGGAGCCCAGAGGGTGGAGAGCAGGCAAGGAGTTATAGTGAGAGGGACAGAGGGAGAAAAAAGAGAGAGAGAAAAATAAGGGCTACACCTTTAGTTTGGAGGAAGTGGGAGGAGCCAAAGGAGAAATTGTTAAGAGTAAGGACTAATTCCGCTAGACGGAGGAGAGAGGTGGTAGAGGGGATCTGGTTAGGTCTGGAATCCAAAAAGAAGTGGAGAGCTTTGAGACCTTCCTGGTGGGGGATGGAGGTATATAGAGACTGGACATCCATGGTGAAAGTAAAGCTGTGGGGGCCAGAGAACTTAAAATCATTGAAAAGATTCAGAGCGTGAGGAGTGTCACGAACATAGGTGGGAAGGGATTGAACAAGGGGGGATAAAACAGCATTGAGGTATGCAGAAATAAGTTCGGTGGGGCAGAAGCAAGCTGAGACAATGGGTCTACCTGGACAGGCAAGTTTGTGGATCTTGGGTAGGAGGTAGAAACGGGAAGTGCGAGGTGTGGGAACTATAAGGTTGGTAGCAGTGGATGGGAGATCCCCTGAGCTGATAAAGTTGGTGATGGTGTGGGAGACAATGGCCTGGTGCTCCTTAGTGGGGGCATGATCGAGGGGTAAATAAGAGGAGGTATCCGTGAGTTGACACTGTGCCTCGGCAAGGTAGAGGTCAGTACGCCAGACTACAATGGCATCCCCCTTATTGGCGGGTTTTATAGTAAGGTTAGGATTAGTGCAGCGGGAGTGGAGAGTAGAGCGTTCGGAAGGAGTGAGGTTGGAATTGGAACAAGGTGTGGTGAAGTCGAGACGGTTGATGTCCTGTCGGCAGTTAGCAATAAAGAGATCCAGAGTGGGCAGAAGACCAGAGTGGGGTGTCCATGAAGAGGAGGAGGGTTGAAGATGGGAGAAGGGGTCATCAGTAGGGTTGGAAGAGTCCTTGCCGAAGAAGTGGGCTTGAAGATGGAGCCAGCGGAATAAGAGTTCAGCGTCATGGCGTACGCAGAAATCACTGAGGTGTGGGTGAAGGGGGACAAAGGTAAGGCCCTTACTGAGGCCTCCTCTACTGTCAAGATGAAGCCACTCTCAGGTTGGAGGAGCAACACCTTATATTCCATCTGGGTAGCCTCCAACCTGTTGGCATGAATATTGACCTCTAACTTCCATTAATGCCCCTCCTCCTCTTCACACCCCATCCCTTATTTATTTATTTTATATATTTTTTATTTTCCTCCCTTTTTTTCTCCCTCTTTTTTCTCTCTCTGTCCCTCTCACTATAACTCCTTGCCTGCTCTACACCCTCCGGGCTCCCCTTCCCCCTTCTCTTTCTCCCCAGGCTTCCCATCCCATAATCCTTTTCTTTCTTCAGCTCTTAGATCCACCCCTCCCCTCCTGTCTTCTCCTATCATTTCGGATCTCCCCCTCCCCCTCCTACTTTCAAATCTCTTACTATCTCTTCTTTCAGTTAGTCCTGACGAAGGGTCTTGGCTCGAAACGTCGACTGTACCTTTTCCTATAGATGCTACCTGGCCTGCTGCGTTCACCAGCAACTTTTTGTGTGTTGCTTGAATTTCCAGCATCTGAAGATTTCCTCGTGTCTGCGATGATAAGTAACTTATGAACTTGTTAGGTTCAGTGGAATGACACTGGTTGCTGAGAAACTTCTAGAAAAATACAGAACCAGTTAAACTATAATTATACAAGTATAGGTGATAACATAGAATATCAGCAAGCATAGGAGAAACCGAACTACAAGAAAAATAGCAATTTTACACTTTATTCCACTTTATCCATGAAGTGTGAAATAGCAATGACATTTTAGGTCGATGACCTTTCGTCAGAGCACTGATCAATCTCAATTCTTGTGCTTAATGTGGCACTTCAAAAGAGCTCTGTTCCCCTTTTTTATTTTGTTCATTTTCATTTGCAAAGCTCTACAGAAAAAAAAAGAACTTTCTGCTATCTTCCCTGCACCTTCCCATTTTCTCTGCATCTTGAAAGTTGTTTCAGTCTTGATGAAAGATTATTGACCTGAAACTGTAACTCCATGTCTCTCACCATAGATGCCACTTGACTTGCTGTGCATTTATTATGAAGGCAATATTCTGCTGTTACATGGTCAAGCATTAGGGTGTAAAGGTTAGAAATATGACTCTGACATTTCAGGACTGAAATTAGGAAATAATTCCACATGGGTAAGATGGTAAATATTCAGAACTCCATCCATATATGTCAATTGATTCCCAGACAAATGTTAATTTTAAATTCTATATTGTTTGATTTCTTTATTAATTAAAAGGATATGAGACAAGGCAGTTGGGTTTTTAAATACTAATTTAATTTGGATTCAATTTATTGTATGGAAAAGTGCACTTCTGTAATTAGAATGCAATCAGTTGACACTTGCTTTGTAGTACATTTAGGAACAATATAAGTCAACGTAAAGAGGCCAAGTTTTAAAAAGATCTGCAAATTATGTTGGCAGAAAGCACCATGTCAATTAGAGAGCCATGCAGTCAATGATCATGAATATGCAATGCAGAAGCTGCACAATGCATGAGCAGGTGAACCCATCTGAAAAGTAGAGAGCAGATCCACTTGAGCACTTCATAACGGTAAAACACTTTGCCACCATCATACAGTCAGAGTCACTTGGTTCACTTTCTGCATATGCATCAATACCAATCCAATTTGCCTGCATATTTCTCTACACTTCTCAAAACCAAGTAGCTGTCCGAACACCTTTTAAGCATTGTAATTTTACCTCTCTCCCCTGACAGCATATTTCAGAAAACCACCACCATATGTGTGAAAAACTGACCTGTCTGATCTCCTTTAAATTTCTCACCTCCCATCTTAACCTGTCCTCTCAAGGTTTAGGCTCTCTGGCCATTCTGACTGTCTACCTAGTTATGCCTCTTATAAATTCATAAATCTCTAAGAGATCACCCCTCAGCCTCCTATGTTCCAGTGAGAATAAACCAGTTTATCCAATCTCCCTTTATAACTAGAGTGCTCCATTCCAAACAACATCCTGGTGACTCTCTCAGGCATCTTTCTACTGGCTCCACGTCCTTCCTGTAGTGTGGTGATCACAATTATACACAATGATCCAAGTGCGGTCTAGTCAATGCACCTAAATAGCCACTCTCAGGTTAACCTGGACCCTACTGCTGCAATACCAAGCAGTGCATTTTAAAGCACATTTCCACAGGCCATTGGATTATTTTTTGAGTATGGTAAAAAATTATATCAATTAATCACAGATGCCTTCTGAGTGAGAAATTCTTGCTGTCAAGAATTTTGTAGGTTCAGTGTACTCACTTTAGAGATTGTACTTATGAAGGAAAGTAACCTGTGCAATCATTTTGTTCTTTTTCCACCAAGGTGGAGGAGTTAGGCTTCTCTCTCAAGCCAAAGTAATCTAGGAAACTCATGGAATAAAAGTTCTCATTTCGAAGAACAAACTGCTGGAGGAACACAGTGGGACAGCCAGCATCTGTGGAGGCAAAGGGATGGTCAATGTTTCAGATCAAGACCCTGCATCAGGATTCTGATATAAAATGTCAGCTATCTCTTTGCCTCCACAGGGGCTGCCTAATACAATGAGTTCCGTCAACAATTTTTACTTTTGCTTCAAATTGCAGTACCTGCAGTCTCTTGTGACTCTGAAACCTCTCATTTGCCAACTTCTTAAAGCAATTTCAGTCAAACGGATCCTCTTTATAAAGTATGTTTATTTAATTAATTACTTACTATACAAGATTAGCTAATGGAATTCCTATGTTCTCTTTATGCACTTTCCATGAAAAATAAACTATATCTGGGACTTGTAAACACTTGGCAAAGATGCCGTAGACTTAAACAGCAGAATAAGTTCCCTGTATTATATTCTGGTAGTAGATCATTCATTTGAGCAGTGATAGTATTTCTATTCTCAATCTTGTCTGTTTTTCACATAACTACCTTTCAATAATACCTTGAGCAATATCAAATAAAGTATTATTTTTTTTCAAATGAGTTAAACAAAAAGGCAATGGACACAAGTGACAGACGATAAAAGGATTTGTTTCATTTCTGTCGGATAACTTTGAAAATGTATTTGGTAGCAGAAAGCCAAGATTTCCAAAAGCTATAAAGTTATCATGTACTTCAGAATCTTATTCTGGATCTGTTATGAGAGGAGGATGGGTAAAAAGGATGGGGCAGTCACATATGACTGATGTCACCAGAGCAGATGTCTTTGCTCCACTTAATATTTGTATATATAAAATTACAACCAGACAACACAAAGACACTGATATTGCTGGGATCAAGAGATTGCTGAGAGCTTGTCTTTTAAGTACAAGTCAAATTTCTGAATGAGCTCTGTGTTTTGTGCAGACATATCAGGTGCTTGATAATGGAAATGAGGGAATAGACAGTGCAATACAACAATGTTCTACTGACCTGCATGTTCAAAGCAGGAAGTGCAGGGTCTGTAGAAGTAGAAACCAGGCTGTTTACTACTTGGAAAGACAGATATTCCTAGAAATTAAAATAACAGGCTGCAAAGTCAGGGAAACACTGATGTCTCGAAACATTTCAAAACTCAGATGCTTTGGTCAAAAATAATTTAAATATGGAGTATTTATTCAAGTGGGAGGGTATTGATGGTGTATTGTTTGTGTTTCAAAGAGATTGAGGTACCCTTACATAAACCAGCAAAAATTATCACTCAGGTGGAGCAAGCAATTAGGATGGAAAATGGGATATTTGTTTTTATTACAACAAGGTTTGAATAAAAAGAGAAATACTATTGATTTGGCAGCTTGGTGAAAATGGACCTCGAATATTATGTATAGGTCTGTTTTCCCTGCCAGAGGAAGAATATATTTATGATAGAGGGGGTACAATAAAGCTTCATCAGATCAGTTTGTCAGATGAGGAAGGATTAAGCGGGCTAGGGCAGTACTCTGAAACAAAAGCAGAACGTACTGCAAATGAAGAAAGAAAGGTATGTCACATCCAGAATTTTTCCAGTTAGCAGACGACTTCCTCCCACGCCGCTCTGACGTAGTGGGAAATCGTGTACGAGGCAAGTTACAGCAGAGGTTTGCCATTGCCTTCTGCCGGGTGAGTTTTTCAAAGAGATCACCAGCTCTTAACACAGCACGGATGAAAAGCATGCAGGTGGAGCCAGCTGGACCTCCCACCCCACCGTCCAGCGCCGATGCCACTATGCCACCAGCCGGGTCTTATACTGGAAATACTCAATAGATAAGGCCATGTCCAAGGAGAGACAGACAGAATCAGCATTTCAGCTCAAGGACCCTTCATCGGCATTGGAAAGGTGACAAAACAAATGCAGAGAGGTGAAGGATCAGAGAGAACAGAGAGGAGTACCTGAGATAGTTAGAGACCAAGATTGTTCTTGTAACAACAAATATTGGTGCTGAGAGTTATAAAAAGAGAAATAAGGAAGTCTTTGGAAGTACCAGCTGCAGAGCACGTTGATAATAATTGGAGACAAAAAGAGAATGCTAAAAATGCAGGTGAATTGCTGCTTCACTTGGAAGGACTCTTTAGGACCTCAATGAGGTCAGTACTGTTCTCGGAGTAATGTGTGTTTCAGCGTTACAAATCAAAATCTGAAACAATATCACATCTCAACAATAAAACCAAAGTATTTGTTCACCATAACAGATTTTCAGTCTTTTGCAAATGTAAGGTGAAAAGAAACAAAGCAGCACACAAAAAATGCTGGAGGAACTCAGCAGGCCAGGCAGAATCTATGGAAAAGAGTAAACAGTTGATGTTTTAGGCTGAGACCCTTCATCAGTCTTGAGGAAAGATCTTGGCCCGAAACTCCTTGCCTATCCTCTGGGCTTCCCCCCCTCCCCCTTTTCTTTCTCCCTAGGCCTCTCGTCCGGCCCATGATCCTCTCATATCCCTTTTGCCAATCAACTCTCCAGCTCTTAGCTCCATCCCTCCCCCTCCTGTCTTCTCCTACCATTTCGGATTTCCCCCTCCCCCTCCCACTTTCAAATCTCTTACTATCTCTTCTTTCAGTTAGTCCTGATGAAGGGTCTCGGCCCGAAACGGCAACTGTACCTCTTCCTAGAGATGCTGCCTGACCTGCTGTGCTTACCAGCAATTTTTATGTGTGTTGCTTGAAATTCCAGCATCTGCAGATTTCCTCGTGTTTGAGCACTGCTTCATAATCCCTTTTTATGGACTATTTATTTATTTTATTATTTACAGTAATTTTATATCTGTGCACTGTAATGCTGCCACAAAGCAATAAATTTCACCACATAGAAGTCACCTGATTCTTTATAATTTAAAGCTTTTCATATTATGTCTGAGTAATAAAGATTTAAAATGGTAGAAAGGAATAAACAGTGTGAACTTAATAGTAATTAACTGCTTCCCAGGGAGATCCCAAAGTACATTGCCATCTTTTAAAACACTGAATAAGTAGAGTCCCAATCATGTGATTAAATGTAGATATCAGTTTGTGCACAGTATGGTCCTATCATTAGCAAATTAATAAATAGCATAACAAACTGCTTGTAGTTTAAAGTTCTTTTAAACTTTTTGTTCTTCTTTATCCAATTATGGTGTTACAAGAAAGGTATTGACATGGATAGCAGAATATCTAACAGTCTGGAGACAGCCAGTGAGAATAAAGGGGGCCTTTTTTTTTTGGCTGCCCGTGACTAGTGGTGTTCCTCAGGGGTCAGTATTAGGACGACTACTTTTCACATTGTTTGTCAATGATTTGGATAATGGAATTGTGGCAAAGTTTGCAGATGATATGAAGATAATGTGGAGGGGTAGGTAGTGCTGAAGAAGCAATGTGAGCAGTGAGAGGTCAAGGTCCACATAGGTACCAATGACATCGGCAGGAAGGGTGATGAGGTCCTGCAAAGTGAGTTCAGGGAGCTGGGTGCTAAATTAATTGTACTGACTTCCAGAGTGGTGATATCAGGATTGGTGCTCATGCCATGTACTAGTGAGGCTAGAAATAGGAAGATAATACATTTTAATAGGTGGCTAAGGAGATGACACAGGAGGGAAGACTTCAGATATTTGGATCATTAGGTTCTCTTCCAGGGAAGATGGGATCTGTACAAAAGGGAGGGATTGCACCTGGACTGGAGAGTGACCAATGTCCTTGCAGAAAAGTTTACTAGTTCTGCTCCATTCCATTTAAATTAGAGTTGTGGGGGATGGGGAACATCTGCCAGGGCAAAATGGCTGTGGGGAAAGAAAATATTAAGCCTACATACAAAGACAGAAACCAAAGAGTTGAGCATGGTGGGACTAACGTTCTGAGTCGTGTCTATTTCAATGCAAGGAGTATCTTAGATGAAGCCAGATGAGCTTACAGCATGGATCAGGAACAAGGAATTATGATATAGTAGCCATTAGTGAGACTTGGTTGCGGCAGAGGCAAGAGTGGCAGATCTCTGTTCTGGGTTTCTGTTGTTTCAGATATGATAGAGGGGGAGGTATAACTGGAGAGGGGTGGCATTACTAGTCAGGGAAAACATCACAGTCGTCTCAGACAGGACAAACTGTCAACTGAGGCCATATGGATGGAATGGAGGAATAAGAAAGGGATGACCATATTAATGGGATTATATTAGAGACCACCCAATTGGTTAGATTTAGAGAAGCAGATTTGTAGAGAGATAGCAGACAGTTGTAAAAATAGGTTATCATAGTAAGTTATTTTGACTTTCCACAAATTGACTGGGATTCCCATACTGTAAAAGGATTGGATGGAATGGAGCTTGTCGAATGTGTTCAAAAAAATTCTTTAATCAATATATAGAGGTCCCATATCTGGATTCCAGTAGAGTAGGTGTTTGCTGTCTTGAAGCAAATTAGAGTGAATAATTCTGTGGAGCCTGATAAGATGTACCCTTAGACCTCATGTCAAAAGCTAGTGCAAAAATTGCAGGCACCCTGGGAGAGGCATTTAAAATGTCTTTAGTCATGGATGAGGTGCCGGGCAACTGGATAATAGTTAATGTTGTTCTGTTGTTCAAGAAAGACTAAGAATACACTGGGAAATATCGGCTGGTGAGCCTGATATCAGTAGATATATTGGTACTTGGATAGGCAGGCTTGACTGGGATAGCCAACATGGCTTTGTGGGTAGATCATGGGCTGAAAAATGCCAGATGGAATTTAATGCAGGCAGGTGTGAGGTGTTGCACTTTGGGAGGACAGAGCAGGGTAGGACTTACACAGGTAGTGGTAGGGTGCTGAGGAGTGCAGTAGGACAGAGGGATCTAGGAATACGGATCCATAATTCCTTGAAAGTGGCATCACAGGTAGAGGGTAACAAAGACAATTTTTTGCAAAGTGGTCTTCATAAATCAAGTTACATAAGATGTTGGAGAGGCCAAATTTGGAGTACTGTGTGCAGATCAAGTCATACCTATAGGAAATATATCAATAAGATTAAAAGAATACAGAGAAAATTTACAAGGATAGTGCCTGGACTTGAGGACTGAGTTATTGCGAATGTTTGGACAGGCCAGGACTTTATTCCTTGGAGCGCAGGAGAATGAGTGGAGATTTGATAGAAGTATATAAAATTATGAGGTGTATAGGTAGAATTAAATGCAAGCGGGGTTTTTCACTGAATTTCAGTGAGAATAGAACTGGAGGTCATAGGTTAAGGGTGAAAGGTGAAATATTTTATGGGGAACCTGAGGGGGAACATCTTCACTCGCAAGGTAGTGCGAATGTTTGAATAAATACATAGATGGGAAGGAGTGCTATGGAGGGCTATGGTCCAGGTGTGGGTCAACTGTTGGCAGGCTTACAGTTAAGCAAGGACTAGATGGATCAAAGGGCCTGTTACTGTGCTGTTGTGCTCTATGACTTTATGACTCTAATGAAATTAGAACATCTTGCAGATCTGTTGGAATTGCAGGCATACACACTTCTTTTCACAAGCTTTTGTATACAATCAGTTCTTTTCTCAGCGTCACATTCCAAAAGCCTGACACCTCAGCATTTGCACAATTTTCAAAGATCTACTAAAGGTGTCACTCTTGGTTAAATATGCATGAAACTTTAAACATGACAGTGTGTAGGCACTTTCCTTAGAGACAATTCCAAATGACATTAAGCCTGTACTATATGATTAAAAGCAGCAATATAAAATCTTCTGTGAGAATATATTTCTTCTTCTGCCTGTATGCCTCTCAAAACTCTGAATAAATGAAAAGCCCTTTGGTGTTAACATCTAGACAGATTTTATTAACTAATGTTTCAGTTTGGTTTAGTTACTGTTCTGTAAACTATTTATATACAGTATAATGTATATTGTGTGACAATCCAATAGCTCTCTTACATTTTATACTATATATACCATTTGCTGAAATAAGTGATCAACAGAAATTCAAATACTGAGCTAATTATTAGTAAATAGTTGTCCATACCTGTAATTAATTATGACTAGGTCATTTATCCTAAGGCTTTTATTTTGCCTTTGCAGCCATCTCAATAAAATGTATTCTCTTTTCCCTGCTTTTGGAGATTCACTAACCTGCCATGAGAAAAGATTATGTCAAAATAAAGGCTTTAATTTTCCTTTAAAAATAAGACTATGGGTGATCTTCAAATGTATTTTATATGGTTGGATGAATTATACTAAATTGGTGGTGGTTTAGGATGATGGGTTGTCATTCAAGTATCCAAATAGAAGATTCATACTTTTAAAAAATTCATGCAGAGGAGGGAAGAGAAAAGAAAAGTGAAATCTTTAATTTTGTATTCATTTACATTCATGTGGAATTAGATATTTATTTTTAGATGACTAGTTAAATTGCAGTTCGAGTTGAATTGGACTGAAATTGCAATTAGAGAAACACAGTTCTTGAAAGGTTGTATGGCCGGAAAACGCTCTCTCTCCTGAGCAGTCACCTTGGATTGAATGTCACTTGCTTCCCCTCTTTTGTAAAAGAATGAAGGCCAGTTTTTACGATGAAATGTCGTGTGACACAGTAAACCCTGATTACTGAACAAAAAGCTGCAATGCTCCAGAAACCCCAGATTTACTGTATAATACTGTATGGAAAATAAGCTCAAGACCCTGGAGAAGCATTGGAATGGAATTCATTAGGAGATTGAATAAGTCATTAAAAGTGAAATGTACTTGAATCAGGTATATGGGTACATTGAAGCTAAACAAGTAATATACGATATATATCTAAGTTAAAAACCTGCCCGATATTAGGGTAAAGAGAATAATCTCCTCAGTCTAATTCTATTTGGATGTGCATGGAGCGTCAATCCATGGCATCTTTAAGGTTTACAAGTAAAGTTATCTTCTTCTCATTTTCTAAATGTTTGTATTTCTATCTGTGATGGTATTGGATTCACTGACTGCAAAACCCTAAACTCAAAAGGAGAATTTAAGCCCGATCCAATATAGACATCCACAGATACTCTCACTATGGGGAGGTTATACTGTATCAACCTACTCTTCAAATGCTAGCTTACTTTCCTGTCTAGTCTCTGTTGCCAGGTCAAGCTACTAATACCCTTCACTTGAATGTTGGGTTGCCACTCTCTACCAAGGAAGAGATACTTCCAGCTAACAAGGTTATTTAAACATGACTTATTTTTAATAATACACATTCAATTTTAGATGAATAGTTCTTAACATACATTTAACACTCACAGAGGATTTCTGATTTATAAAAGGTTTCCAAATTACAAAAGATTTAGAAACTATGAAGGAATTCCAAATACAGGTACAATGCTTACAAACTAGAGGAATATACCAATGAGTTGTAGACAATCAACTTCAATCTTCGTCCGTTGCAGAAACCGAAGATTGAGTTATTAATTCCAGTTCTTCTTTCTGTCATTCCATCTTTCTTTCATTCTCCTTTTCATTCCTAACAATCCCCAAGGCTTTCTAACATTTATACTGTCTTGCTACTGGTTGACATTATCTGCACGTGATGTTTTTCAAATAGCTTTGCTGGGACAAAGTTGTTCACATAGATGGTCTAAAAGCTTCTGGGGACAGAAATCCCAGGCACCTAATACTAATGCTGTGAGCACTGACTCTCTGAATACACAAAAATCCTATCTCTTGATTAATCAAATATACATGTGGCCATGTTTGATGTGTTAAGAGACACAATCATTCTTATCTGCAAACTTCCTTGTACTCAGTCACAATTGTGCAAATAACATAACCAGTATTGTCTGGTTTGATGCAGACCAATTAACATAACCCCATTGTCTTACATTGATTAAACATGGACCTACAAGACCTCGTTATTTACTTGATTCCAACAAGAAGCTGAGCAAGCAATATGGTTAGAAGTTTTGCTTTGTCACAAACAACTCTGATCCTTTGGAAAAGTCATGCTGCTGTGTGAGAAAGCTGAGGTTAATAATTAGCCTCCTGGAAAATGAATATCCAACATAAGGCTAGGTCTTCTTTTATAAGCTTCCAGGGTTGTATGATGGGCTGTTGCTAATCTGGATGATTCAAGAATCTGTTGGGTGTCTAACCTAATTTGGAGATTGTATATACAAGTAACATAGGCCAGAGTATGGCATTCCCTTCAAAGGAGGCACAAGGGAGGAGGAGAAGATGGCAGTGTGACGGCAGCGCGCATGGCCTCTCCGGTGAATGATATCTGTAATCTGTCAAGTAGGGTACCATGCACAATTATGATTTGATGGAGACAGATATGAGAGTACAGAGGAACATCTGGAGAAACTTCTGAAATGCCCACTTCGCTGCCGCTGCTACTGTGTGGTAACCGGAATCTCTGGAGCAGAAGACCCCGAATCCTCGGCTTTGCTTGTTTCAGCGGCCAGGGCAGGGTCAAAGGCACTCGGCAGAGGATGGCGCTCGGGAGGCTGTATCAGAGGGGCTGGTCGGAGGCTCGAAGTTTTTGGATGGATGGACTCAGTGTCGGCTGTGGTCGGCTGCTTCCAAGGCATTGGCAAGTTGACGGTGCCTGGAGGTTTATGGCAGGGAGTTTCTCCCTTTTGCTGCCTGCTATCGGGGACTCAGGAGTTGATCGACTCGGGGACTTTGAGACTTTTTTTTTACCGTGCCCATGGTTTGTTCTTCATCAAATTATGGTATTGTTTTGCACTGCTGTAACTATATGTTATAATTATGTGGTTCTGTCAGTGTTAGTCTTTGGTTTGTCCTGTTTTTCTGTGATATCACTCTGGAGAAACATTGTACCATTTCTTAATGCATGTATGCATTTCTAAATGACAATAAAAGAGGACTGAGTGTTCTCATAATCTAAAATTTAGGACTATGGCGTAATGAGTTTATTCTTTTAATGATTTTACATTTATGTAAATGAGATTTCAGATTTCAGAATGCCTCTTATTAGCTAAATTAAACACACCCAGAAGCATAAAATAGAACTAAAGTTTTCAATTTGGTTGAATTTCGAAAAGAATTCTTGTTTGTTTTCTTTTGAATTCCACTTTCTATACTTGAAACCAAAACCCTAATCATTATAATTGTATAGCTGTTTGACCTTACTAATGGTCACATGTTCCCTTTGGGAACACATAGGCCTGAGCTCTTAAAGTTCATTTTTTATAAGACTCACACTGATCACATGTTTTGTATGTAGTTAACTACTCCTTCTCCACTTTTGCCAGGTACAAAGTAATCATACCACAGTCAGCCTTCTCGTATTTTAAAACCTTAATTTCTGGTCCATAGCTACATAGAAGTTCAAATAGCTTTGGTCTCTGCCTGTAAATTGTTCTCCTTCTAATGCTCATCCTACTTGTCTGGTTGTTTTCCCAAAGACTCAAAATTCTGTCCCCATAAGTCAGTGTTAACTTATTTTCAGATGCTATTGACAAAGTACTGAGAACTCCCAAGTTACTGGAAATGACTCTGGATGAAAGTAACTTGCTTTAGTATCTTTAATCAACATTACAAAATATTTGACAGGAGCATTAGAGATTAAATGTCCAGCCAATTCCAATGTGAAAAGAATTGGGAAGATGGCCAAAGGCTTTTGTCATTCTGCTGGACGAAAGGCAGAGAGATAGTGGAAATAACTCCAGTGAAAGATGTAGTGCTAAATGACTGAGTGAATCTGCACTCACTCAGGCCAGAGGAGACATTCCAACTCACACATGATATGTTTGGCATGTTGTAGAAAGTATTTGGAGAGCTCAATTAATCTAGTGCAGTCTCTGATCTGCGCTTCTAGCCTTGGCATTTAAATGGCTAGTGCAGTTAATTTGGTGCTCAGTTGTGAGCCCAAGGTTATGCATTTGGCAATGATATCCCATTGATTATCAAGGGGATGTGTTTAGTTTAAAGTATGAATATTGTCCTTATCATGTTACATGTTTGCTGTGAGTTTCATTAATGGAAAATGCAAATAGAATTGTAATTTGTGCAACCATCATCTAATGTCCTTGGTTCTGTTATGACAGAGGAAAGGACCTTAAGCAGTTGAAGGTGGTTGTTTCCAGGATACCCTTGCTGCATATTACAGAGCCTAAGCTTATGCTCTTTGATATGTACTACTTTCTTCTGCTACACCAGATTTGACTCCAGCTTATAAATTGGTTTCCTTTTGATTTCACACTCAGTGCTGTTTTAACGTCAAAGCAATCATTTCTACCTATCTTCTGGAATTAACAAAAGGTAATTGAGTCATGGAGCCGCATGCACAAAAATGGGCCCTTTGGTTCACTGTCCTTTATTTTTGCTAACCTACACTCACAAGTCCCATTTGCCTGCATTAGTTTTGCCTATTTAAGCGTTTGTATAAATGTTGTTTAAACGTGGCGGTTGTCACATCCAGTCAGTGGTAAAATGAATTCATTTATATAGTCATAGAGAGATTACTACTGAAACAGATCCTTCAGCTAGTTGAGTCTGTGCCAAATATTGACTACTTATTTACGGTAGTCCTATACTAATCCCATATTGTTATCTTCATATTTCCATTCACTGTCCCCAACTACTCTCACCTACAGAGTGGCGGCAATTAACAACTCCCAATTAACCACCAGCCCACTCTTCTTAATATTGAAGATCACCTTGATAGAGTGAAAACTTTATCTGTTGACATAAATATAATCCTTGAACATCTCCATCACATAATAAGATGCATGCATACAAGGGAAGTTTGCACGAAGGTGATTAATTATAGGAATCTGTAGATTTCATTTTTTTGCCTGGTTTGATGTTGTGGAGGGGTGGGTGTGTGACAGCCTCACTTCTAACCAGTAATATACTGGCACTATCAATACCATCAAGCCCTGTCTGTTTGATGCATATATTAAAGTATTTAAATCAGCCCAGGTGACAGGTCTTAAGACATGAGAATTGTTCTAATGTCTGTATTTAAAGAGAAGGTATCACTTCTGAAGTAGAAGCAGACAGCTGGCATTGGATTCTATCATTTAAAACATATGTTATTATATAATTCTGTAATTACCTTTTATACTGCAGAAACCTTACAATACTGTAGGAATAATTATCCGACACTTTGTGTCAGAATTTGCAGTCATAATAAGGCACTTTGCTCCCCAGCACACCCCCACAGAATCATCAAAATTTAGAGTACAGAAGGAAACTATTCACCCCAGCCTGGCTGCAACACTTGGAAGAGTTCGACCCCCAGAGGAGTATCCCTTGCTAGAGCCAGTGTTACAAACTCGTATGACACCAGACATGCAGGCAGATGGCACGCATGCCCAAGGTTTGCCACCCCTGATTGAGGAACTCACACATTTGGAGGAAACCCATGTAGTCGCAGGGAGATGTGCACACTCCACTCCACCAGCACCGTATATCAAGATCAAGCCTATGTTGCTGAATCTCTGAGCCAAAGGCACCTCCAGCTGCACCATTGTCTCACCATGTTTACCTTCCCAAATGAGTTGCCTCAATATTGTGCTCCTTGATTTGAACTGATCACAAATAAAGGAGCAGCAATCTATTTCCAAGTCATGGCTTGTGTTGCATGGGTGGGGAGCTCCATGAAGTTGGTAGTGGCATTCCAGACTGGTTTGACTAAGCTGGTAGCCTTTAGCATTTCTGACAGCTGTGTGTCAATGCCAGATGCCATAGAGTCACATAACCATATAATTGGAAAAAGACCCTTCAATCCACCAAGTTCATTCTGACCATCAACCAGTCATTTACAATCATCTTCTCACTTTCTCATCAACTCCTTCCAGATCCTTCAACTCGCTGACACACTGGGGGCAATTTACAGCAGTTGATTAACCCAATTACCCACATTGTCATTGAGATGCAGCAGGAAACAGGAGTATCTGGAGGAAGTCCATGCAGTTATAGGGAAAATGTCCAAACTCCACACAGACAGGCTGGCAGTCAGGATTGAACACTGGCCTCTGGCAACATGAAGCAGCAGCCTCACGAATTATCACCCTGGTCTGTCTGATTTTGTTACCTTCCTTGGTGATGGTTTGAACAATGTACAGAAATGCTGTGGAGGATCTGGAGAGGTTTACCAGAATGCTGCCTGGATTGGAGGGCATGTCCCATAAGGAGAGATGGACAAACTTGGGTTGTTTTCTTTGGAGTGGTGGAGGCCGAGGGGAGAGTAGATAGAGGTTTATAAGATTATGTGAAGCATAGATAGAGTAGACAGCCAGTATCTTTTTCACAAGTTTGAAATGTCGAATTCCAGCAAGTATGCATTTAAGGTGAGAAGAGATCAGTTCAAAGGACATGTTTGGTGCAGTTTGCTTTTTCACAGAGTGGTGGGTGCCTGGAAGGTGCTGTGAGGGAGGTAAATGTAATAGAGGTGTTTAAGTGATTCTCAGATAGACACAAGAATGTGCTGAGAAGAGAGGGATGTTCACATTGTCTAGGTAGATGGGGATTAGTTTACAGTATTTAGGCACTTAATTACTACTTAGTTTGGCACAACTACATGGACTGAAGTGTCTGTTCCCGGGCTGGACTGTTCTATGTTCTATATTCTACATTTGCTCAACCGTTCAGTGGTGTATCAATAACAACCAATTGTGATTCACATGCCCAGTAGCATAGATGACAGGATAACAAGTGACTAGACAGGAAAAAGGCAGCAAATGGGTTTCCATTTCAAAGCACCAGTTTCAAAGTTGCAAAGACACATAATTTTATTCTATATTTATTCCATTTAGTTGTTATGAAAGTTGAGATGTCTACAGACCATTGAATCTCCTAAAATGGAGCCTGTATGTCACCATAACCTATGCCATATAATGGTTCTTTGTGCTTCAGATTGATGATAATTATTTAGTTGCTGTCATGACAACATACCCAAAGAAACTCTCTCTCCCCTCTCCACCCAAGTCCAATGATCGCTCTTTCTATTTCCCGTCAATTTGTGCTTGCTCATTGCTCTTCAACCCTTTCAGTTCAGTCTGGACCTTACCCAAGTGCTTTTTGACCCAGCTCCACACCCCTCACCCCTCTTTTCTTGCTTCGTCTTAGGATGGGCACTTCATCCACCATTAGGGTTTTGGCGGAGTTCTTTCCTCTTCCAGTACTACACATTTCATTTCCATTCTCCAGTTTTCATGAGTAGAGTTGTTCTTAGTACTCTCCAGCACTGAACAATAGTCACTGAGATCTCAGGATGAACAGTGGAATGGAGAGCTGTTTTCGCTTGGTAAGGTTGTTGGAATCATCCAAATGCCCCAAAATCAGGCAAGGAAATGGCCAGTAATATTCTTCAGGGAGTGGAGCACAGAATCCAAAAGCATTTGGACAGAGTGGAATAACTAGGTCCAGAGTGAATTTATCATAGAGTCATTGAGTTACAGAGCATGGAAGTAGGCCCATGGCCCTACATTCTGCCGATTAAGCTGCTTACCCTAACTAGTCTCATTTGCCTGCATTTGGCGCATATCCCTCTAAACCAGGGGTTCCCAGCCTGGGTTCAAGGAACCCTTGGTTACTGGTAAGAGTCCATGACATATAAAAGGCTGAGAACCCTATTTTCTTTAAACCTTTCCTATCCATACATCTGTCTAAATGTCTTTGAAATATATTAATTGTACCTGTAACAAGATGTCCCAACTCACATACTCATTAATCCAACCAATGAAGGCAAGCTTGCAAAATGAAAATCTTCCTGGTTGTGTCCTTGAGCACAAATCCCAAAGCTATCTCTCTGGATGTCTATGTTGCTCCTTTCAATGAAAAGTGGCAACAGGAGAGCAGTGTTCTCATATGCGGTGTAGAATTTTATGTAAATGATGTTAACTAAGTTTGAAATTGCAACATAAGGTCACTGCCTCCATGTTCTGGATACTCAAAATATTGACTTTGCCTGTTCTGCATTGAAATGAAAATAGCCCTCCAACCTCTGCAAGAGTCTCCCCCCCCCCCATAGATACTGCTTGACTTGTAGAGTGCTTTCAGTATTTTTGTTTTTAATTCATATTTCCAGCATCTGCAGTTTTTTTGGATTTTGTCCACAAGAGATTCTTAGTATATTCTCATTAATGCCAGCGTAAGGGTCATAGCTACACACACAAAACACCAGAGGAACTCAGCAGGCCAGGCGGAATCTATGGAAAAAAAGTACAGTCAACATTTCAGGTCAAAACCCTTTGGCAGGAGTCCAGCAGGGTTTCGGCCCGAAACATCAACTGTACTATTTTCCATAGAAGCTGCCTGGCTTGCTGAGTTCCTCCAGCATTTTGTGTATGTTGTCGTATTTCCAGCTTCTGCAGGTTTTATCTTGTTTCTGATAAGGGTTATAGCTGTCTGTCACACATTATTGCTGGAATAATAATTCTATCAAATAATCTCTGTGTATATTTAATATTAGGCTGCTGATTCTGGTGACTTTTTGAATAGTTACTTGCAAAATTGATTTTGTGTCAGGTTTCAGGGTCTGACGGAGAGACAAAGCAGTGTAAACTAATTCAGGATTGATTGATTCCAGAAAAGTACATGAATATAAAACAGATTATTTGTTGGAGCAAATTCACACAAACCGCCATGAAGGAAAATAATAAGAGTACATTTTATTTTTTGGAGATCAACAGTAATTACAAACTACAAGCTAATGACTACTCTCACACTTGAGGTGCAGGAATCTGCTGAGTCTCAATAATACATCTGCCACTGAACTCCCAAAATGTAGACACCAGGTATGCCTCTCTCTATTCCAGGTTATGAAATGCTGACTTTGTCAAATGCTTTGCCTCCTGTTAAAATTCTTCACAGGAAGCCTGCCTTTTTTTTTCATGGAACGCACTATTTTAAAAGTTCTTCATTATGTTCACTTGAGCACGCATCACAAAGCCAAAGGCAAGATATTTGTCATATGCATAAGTACATGTGTGCACAGGTGAGATGAAGAACCTACTGGCACCAACATCACAGGCTGATAAAATCAGATAAACATCAAGAAAAACAAAAATTAACAACATAAATTATATCAAATTATACAAGAAAGAACACAATTAGAACAAACAAATCATTGCAGTGCAAAGTGGTCATAGTGAGGTTGTGATTTGGGTTGTGCAGATTGTTTCAAGATCCAAATGGTTTAAGGGAGGTAGTTTTTCTTGTACCTGGTGGGGGTGGGTCTTCAGGGTTTTGTAGTTCCTGCCCTATGTTAGCTGCAAGAAGATAGCATGGCCCAGAGGGTGGGGGTCTTTGATGTTAGAGTTCTGATATAGAGAGCAGTGTAGGTAGCTGTTCCCCAGGCCATAGTCAGTTTTGAAATACTTCTAAATTATACATTTTGGAGACTTCAACCAGCACATCTCCTGCTTTGGGTTAAGTTGTCTTCATACCTACTAGTAGAAACTTGCTCCAGGAAAGACCAGAGGTAAACTGGTATTGTCCATACTCAGCATCAAATGTCCTATGTTGAATCCATTGTCTTCACTGAGTTAGCAGATCTGGACTACTGTACGAAATACAAGCATGGCTTTGCTAGAGTGAATGGCCTATTAGTATGCCTGATATCTCCTTCTTACTCCACAACTCTGTGAACTCAATAGGTTCTGTTGTTCAAGTGTTCCATATTGCTTCTCTGGTTAAAAAAAGGGAAATCCTTCAAGATATTTGTTCTTTTTGTCAAGGGCTCAAATAAACCCTATGATGCCAAGCTGAACCTCTGACACCAGCTTTTATCTATCACTGTGAATTAGGAGTGCAGTAAAATTCTGATAATCCAGCGTGCTTAGGGTTTAGCAGTTCTGAACTAGCAGATTTTCTGGATAATTGGAAGTTATCCCACACATGATTTTAATCATTTTTGTATATGTAACATGGTATTATAATACATGCCTCAGTACACCACGAAATAGGACTCTGGTGAGTTTGAAAACAGTGTGGGAAATGAGGACCCAGGGAGACAAAAAGGAAAGCAGGATATGGAGACCTGATGTGTCAGAGGGAGTGTAAAAATAATAGTACGAGGGTTTCAATAGGTTCTTCAGGCGTCACATTGTGGGAGCTTGTAAGCCTTACTAAGATGGAGTCAAACAAGGGATGGCATCCAGGAGGAGATCAAGATCTGTTGGAGAAATATGTTAAGGATCTGACCATAAGACTTAAGACATAGGAGTAGAATTAGGCCATTTGGCTCATCAATTTTACTCCTCCATTTGACCATGACTGATTATGTTCCCTCAAAACATCGTTCTCCTGCCTTCTCCCCATAACCTTAGACACCCTTATTAATCAACCTCTACTTTAAATATAGCCAGTGGCTTGGCCTCCACAGCCATCTGTGCAATGAATTCCACAGATTCACTACCCTCTGGCTAAAGAACTTCCTTTCCATCTCTATCTTAAAGAGATATCTTTTTATTCTGAGATTGCATTCTCTGGTCTTAGACTCTCCCACAATTAGAAATATTCTCTCCACGTCCATTCTGTACATGCCTTTCAATATTTGGTAGGTTTCAATGAGATTCCCCCTTATTCTTCTAAACTCCAGCAAGTACAGGCCCAGGGTCATCAAACATGCTTCATATATTAACCCTTTCATTTCTGGAACCATTCTCATTATCCTCCTGTGGAGCCTCTCCAATGCTGGCACATCCGTTCTTACGGTGCCATGGTAGCATAGTGGTTAGTGTGACACTATTGTTGCTCAGCGTTCAGAATTCAATTCTGAAGCCATCTGTAAGGCTTTTGTACATCCTCCCCGTGAATGCATGGGATTCTTCTTGGTGATCTGTCTTCCCCCCACATTCCAAAGATGTACTGTTTAGTAGGTTAATTGGTCATTGTAAATTGTCCTGTGATTAGGCTAGGGTTAAATGCTGGGCAGTGTGCCTTGTTGGGTTGGAAGGGCCTGTTCTGTACTGTATCTCTAAATAAGTAAAATATAGATAAACAATGTTAACAATATTCCGAATACCATCTGAACAGTGCCTTATAAACCCTTAGCATTACATCCTTGCTTTTATATTGCTGTCCTCTCAAAATGAATGCTAACATTGCATTTGCCTTCCTTACTACCTGAAAGTTAACTTTTAGGAAATCCTACACTAGGACTATCAAGACCCTTTGCACCTCTGACTTTTTTAATTTTCTCCCCATTTAGAAAATAATTTATGCCTTTTTTCTTCTACCAAAGTGCATGACCATACACTTCCCTATACTGTATTCCATCTGTCAAATCTTTGCCCATTTTCCTAATCTGTCCAAGTCTTTCTACAGACTTCCTGCATCCTCAACACTCCCCACCCTTGTCTTTGTTGCATCAGAAAACTTGACAACAAAGCCATTAATTCCATCATCTAGATCAGGGGTCAAATCAAGTAGGGTTAAACTCACTTCAATATGTCTTTCACAGTTAGGGTTGCCAACTTTCTCACTCCCAAATAAGGGACAAAAGTAGCAGTCAAATCCCGGGACACTTTACCCCAGGAAAGACTACTATGACCATGAAGCCTTGCGCAGACACCTGTGTGCGCATGTGTGACGTGCGCATCTGATGTGCTCGTGTGTACGTGCCGGTTTTCTCGGTTTTGCCTTCATCTTCCCTACTACACTGTACATACATTATTTCTACTTTATATAGGCTGTGTATTTATCATATTATTACTGCTTTTACTATATGTTAATGTTACTGATTTTCGGTTTTATATGTTATTTGGTATGATTTGTTAGGTTATTTTTTGGGTCTGGAAATGCTCTAAAATTTTTCTCATATCAATCAATGGTAATTGCTTCTTCGCTTCACACCATTTCGGCATGAAAGGTTTCATAGGAACGCTCTACCTTAGCGGGGGAAATACGGGACAAACCAATTTAGCCCAATATACGGGATGTCCCGGCAAATACGGGACAATTGGCAACCCTATGTTCAAGTTCAACAGTGCGAGGGAATGAGGAAAAGTGCAGCTGACTCATATCGTTTCCTCACAGCCCAGTAGTACATGCTTTGCGGCCCGGTGATTGGGGACCGCTGATCTAGATCATTAACATATAACGTGAAAAGTAGCAGTCCCAATCCCATCACCTACAGAACACCACTAATCACTAGCAGCCAACCAGAAAAGACCGCCTTTATTCCCACTCTTTGTCTTCTGCCAGTTAGACAATTTTCTGCCCATGCTAGTCTCTTATCTTGTTTAGCAGCCTTGTCTATCCTGCCTGTTATTTCCTGAACATATTCTAACATATTTGTCTGAGAAGATTTCCTCTTAAGGAAACCATGCTGACTTTTCACTAACAGGAGAAAATCTGCAGATTCTGGAAATCCAAGCAACACACAGAAAATGCTGGAGGAACTCAGCAGTTACTATGGAAAAAAGTCCAGTCGGTGTTTCATGCCTTGTGTTCTGCCGAAGGGTCTCGGCCAAAATGTCAACTGTACTTCTTTGCATAGATGCTGCCTGGCCTGCTGATTTCATCCAGTGTTTTGTGTGTGTTCCATGCTGACTTCCGCCTATTTAATCACGTGTCTCCAAATATCCTGAAATCTCATCATTATTAATGGACTTTAACATCTTGTGAACCATCTTGCTAAGTCTGACAGTATAATATCCTGTCTTTTGCCTCCCTCCCTTCTTAAAGAGTGTATTTTCCAGTTCTCCAGAACCATTCCAGATCTAGTGATTTTTGAAAGATCACTACTAATGCTTCCACCACCTGTTCAGGAACCTCTTTCAGAACCCTGGGGTGTAGTCCAATTGATCCAGGTGACTTATTTATCTCCAGAAGAGGTAAGATTTGAGAGGGGGAATGACTGAGAGGAGTGCGATAAAGGGAGAGGGGACTTGATAATAATGTCAGATCTTGAATGGTCTTAACAGGATGGATGTGGAGTGGATGTTTTTGCTTGTGGAAAAGTCTGGAACTAAACATCACCGTTTAGAATTAAGGGGTGGCTATTTCAGACAGAGAATGAGACAAAAATTCTTTCTTTCAGAGGGTCATGAATCTTTGGTGCTCTATTCATCAAAGTATGGTGGAAGTAAAGTCTTTGAATTTTTTTAAATAAAGGTAAACATATTCTTAAAAACCAAAGAGTGAAAGATAACAGTGGCGCATTGGGAACCCGGAGATGAGATTACCGTCAGATCAGTGGTAAGTTTATTGAATGGAATCAGAATCAGGTTTATTATCACTGGCATATGTTGTGAAATTTGTTAACTTTGCAGCAGCTGTACAATGCAATACATGATAATATAGAAAAAGCAGAATTACAGTAAGTGTATATGTATATTAAATAGTTAATTAAAATAAGTAGTGCAAAAACAAAAATAAAAGGAAGTAGTGAGGTAGTATTCATGTATGGTGGAGTCAAGTCTTTGAATATTTTTAAGCAAAGGTAAATATATTCTTAAAAACCAAAGAGTGAAAGATAACTGCGGCCCAAGGGGAACCCAGAGGTGAGATTACTGTCAGATCAGTGGTAATCTTATTGAATGGAATCAAAATCAGAATCAGGTCATGAGGGACAGACTTTGAGGCTTTGTAGTATATTCCTGCTCTCAATATTTCTGGGTTTGCATGATTGACAGGAGAAGGGTCAAGGAAAGTTGAAATAATGAGAAGTATACAAAGAAAGAAAAGTGGTCAGCTTCCTCCCGGTATTCCCTCCACACTCTGGATTTCCACAGCAGGTATCACTGCCAAGGTGATAAAGGAGTTTTAAATTTTGAATATCCAGACTCAAGAACAGCTTCCTTCCCACGGCTATCCAACTCCTGAACCAATCTCCTCTTTCACACCCCCTTCCCAGTGGTGCTGTCACATTCTCGGACTCTTACCTCTCGCACTCTCAGTTATTCTATTATTCACTTCAGCATTTTTCTGTTTGCGATACTTCAGATTGCTTTACAATCTTTGCACTGTTGTACTTTTAGAGTTCATTGCATATTTATTGTATTTATTATTACCAAGTTCACTGTTTATTCTGTGATCTTCATGAGAGCAAGGAATTTCATTGCACCCTGCTACATATAACAATAAACTAATCTAAATCTGAATCTGAATTACAGTACGACAAGTATTGGCTTGCTTAGATTTAATATAGGGTTAGTAAAATTCTCTGCTTTTCAATTCTATTCTTTAGAAATGTATCATGCTGTTTTGATTTTTTTTTGAATAGCTTTGATACCGTTAGTGACTAGTGTATTTGTATTCTTTAGATCAGTGGTCCCCAACCTCTGGGCCGTGAAGCATGCAGGAGTGTAGCGGTAGCCCGAGCGCACCCAGCACATCTTTAAGAAAAAAGCCGAAATAAACAAGCTAATTAATTAGGTGCTGCCCAGAAGCCAGTCTTCATTAGAGGAACTGAGGCAGAGAGGGTCAATAACTTTAAATTCTTCGGCAATAAGGATCGACGTTTCTCTCTCTGAAAAGTGTCAGAGGATCTGTCCTGGGACAAGCACGTAACTGTCATGACAAAGGAAGCACGGCAGCGCCTATACTTTATTAGAAGTTTGTGTAGATTCACCATGTTACCCCGATCCTGATAGCCCTGTCTTTTCAGCCTGTCTGGGCTGGCGGTTAAATTCACCAAACAATGGAACAGCTAAAGGCTCCAGCGCCCTGGAAAGAGGAGTGAACATCACGTAGAGCAAGTGAAATTGGCAATCGCCTCTGATCTGGGCCGACATTTACGTGCCGGGCAGCACCTAATTAATTAGCTTGTTTATTTCGGCTTTTTTCTTAAAGATGTGCTGGGTACGCTCCAGCTACCGCTGCACCCCTGATTGCTTCGCGGCCCAGTATCGGTCCGCAGCCCGGAGGTTGGGGACCACTGCTTTAGATCACCTGGGTTTGTACTTCTAAACAATGGCAATTTCCTTATCCTTTCTCATAAAGACTATAGCATCACATTTACCTATGTTGAGCCATAGATTCACAGTGATAGAACACCACAGCACAGAAACAGGCCCTTTGGCCCACCTCATCCATGCCGAAACATTAATTTGCCTCGTCTCATCGACTCATAACCAGACCATAGCCTTCCATCTAGCAACCAAAATTTCTCTTAAATGTTGATATCGTCCCCACATCCACCACCTGTGCTGGTAGCTCATTTCGCACTCTCGCCATCATCTGGGTGGGGAAGATCCCCCTCATAGTTTCCCTACATTGCCCTACTTTGCTTTCCAACTTAAAGCCAGCGAGCAATTCATTCTGGTAAGAATCGAATCAACTGTCAGATGCTGAGAAACAGAAAATGCAGGGAAAAATTCGGGCAACATCTGTGGAGAGAGAAAAAGTAATGTGTCAGCTTACGGACCTTTCGTCAGATTTGAATATACATTACTAAATTAGTTTAATAATGACACGTGTACTGGTGTATAGTGAAAAACGTTGTCTTACGTACCATCTGGACAGATCATTTATCACATCAAGGTAGTGCAAGGAACAAATAACAAAATGCAGAATACACTGTAATAATTACAGAGACAGTTCATGCAGACAAATAATAATGTGCAACACCATGATGAGGTAAATTATGATGTCAGGAATCCATTTTATCATACAAGAGGTCCATTTAATAATTTTATAACAGCAAGATAGAAGTTGTCCTTCAGCCTGTTAGTATGTGCTTTCAGACTTTTGTGTCTTCTGCCAGATGGGAGGGGATAGAAGAATAAATGTCTGGATAGGAGGTGTTTCCCAAGCATTTCCTGATTTTAATTAATTCTGCTGTTTGCCTTATTTGTTAATTTATTATGGTGCTCTTTACAAAGTCTCTTTAAAATTCTAGGTAAATTACATCTATGACAGTTCCATTGTCTACATTCTCTTACCTCTTCAAAAATATTTACAAGATCCTTTTAATCCAGCAAGCCTGAGAATGCATTGGCATTGATTAAATTACCATAAATAAGTCATATTTATTCTCAATAACCGGTTACTCTTTCTGACCTAATATTTGAATAATACATTGTGAAAATTACTTATTTATGTGAAATCTAAATTTAGTAACTTTATTGAACAATGCCAAGTCTTCCACTCTGCATGATGAATTCTTCCTTACCATCTCATATCTCTTTATAATTTCATAAATAACAAAGGATTGCCTGCTCATTTGCTTCAGTTAGTGGCACAAACTCTGTGCTAGTTTCAATGAAAGAGCAGTAATTGCTTGCTTTATATTTCATTTCTTGCACAATGTTTTCAAATGTGAATTTGTTGTTTTGGTGCTTTCAGGAGGCAAAGCTATTCTCTCAGAAGTGCAGTGCCACTAGAAGGGTAATCTGGATGAATCTGAGGTTTTTTCATTCCAGTTTCGTGTATGTCACATTTTCAGTCTTGATAATTAAAAATAATTAAATTTTCACTGCGATCTCTTGCCCTCCTTTGTTTGTTCTGGATTCTCAGGTCAGCATGTTTATTTAAAGTTGTTATTTTAATCACCCTTCTTTCCTGAATTGCAACACATGAACACCACTATTAGAACAGAAAATAGAACTAGAGAACCACCCATATTACTAACCTAAACACCTCTTACTTCATGTAATCCTGACACTGAGAGATATAGTGAATAACTCTCAGCATAATTATATGAATCTTTAGAAGACTGTCTGTCATACCTTTCACTAATGTATTGCACTTTCATTAGGAAAAAGCTATAAAGTATATGAAACCGGTATTGGTGATTATGCACAAGTCATGTTGGAGCCTACTTAATTTTAGATGAAAAGCAGAACATAGATTATGAATACGCCAGTTAATGTCATAGAGTCATGGAGTTATATAGCATCTAAACAGGCTGTTCGGCCTACTTTCCATGCCGACCGACTCACCTTCCTGAGCTAGTCAAATTTACCTGCACTTGGATAACATCCTTTGAAACCTTTCCCTTCAATGATCTTTTACAAATGTCTTCTAAACATTTTCACTTTAGGCACCTTTACCACTTCCTCTGGCAATTTGTTCCACTTTCTCAGCATAGACCACCCTGCCCAGCCACTGTAGTATTTCAGACTAATTAGCTGCATGCCTGGAAATATTGAAGGCAATCAAATGAGGCCTTGCCTCTAACCTCAGAAGAGCGTTGAACACAGCACTTAGAGCATAGCATCCTGTCAAGATGGCGCCTGGCTGTAGTCTTTGTTGAAGACTAGAGACTGGAGGCTTGTCCGGGTATGGGTGTAGGTGTGGGTGTGAGGGAGGAAAGGGGCTTGTTTTGCAGCTGTTGTTTTGTTGCTTGTTGGAGTGTGTACTGTTTTGCTGTGTTCTGTCTTTCTCTGCCAAGCATTGTAGGCATGCTATGTTGGTGATAGGAATGTGTGGCAACACTTGCGGACTGTCCCACCACATCCATAGCTGTTTTGGTTGTTCATGAAAATGGCACATTTCACTGTTAGTTTCAATGTACATTTGATAAATAAATCTAAATCTGAATCTGACATGGAACAGTTCAGCTTTAGAACAGGCCCTTTGATCCAGGATGCTGTGCTGAACTAAATATGTCAATGATACTGAATCCCATCTGCTTTCAGATGGTCCAAATCCCTCCAATCTCTGCATGTACATACACTTATCTAAGAGCCTCTTAGATATTTCTATTCAAGAAATGCAACTAATGACATTACCAATAAAACCCTTTCTGAAGTAAATTCTGGTAAACTATCATGGCAAACAATGAAGAGGCGAACAGAGGCGAAGCTGATTCGAAGGATGGGTCGTGTGGGTGCAACATGTTCAATACGGAGTTGGTATCGCCATCGGAGCTGAACCTAGAATGTGCAGAGCAGTCGATGCGGAAGAGTTTTGATGCCCATCCACCCTACGTGGGTGCGAGGTTTGATCGCACCAAACATCGAGCCATTTTGGTGAGGTTGAAAGCAGCTTCCGACTGGGCCCAAGCATATCACTGCACCAGGGTCTGGGTCCTAGAGTGAGGCACTACCCGGTGCTTGGCCAGTTTAAACATCGGTCCAGATAGACTGGAAAGCCTGAGTGTCGGGACTGGAGGCGAGGGTTGGGCTGATTTCGTTCACTCTGCCGCGATGTTCATTCCTCTGTCCATGGTGCTGAGGCTGTGAGCGGCTCTGGCTGCTGTGCTTTCTCTCTCTGAGTTTTGCCACATTTTGCCCTATTAATGAAGAGAGACCGGGGCCTGGGCCTATCCGGCTGCTCCAGGAAACAGATCTAAGGACTCAACCTGGTTCGGAATACTGCCACTTGCTTCTGTTGTTTGCATGACTTGTGTTTTTTTTATTTTTCACTGTGCAGTGGTTTTTGCCTTTCTTTTTTCTTAAATTGGGTTCTTTGGGTTTCTTGATTTTCGCTGCCCGTAAGCTTACAAATCTCAAGGTGTATAATTTATACATTCTTCGAAAATTAATGTGCTTTGAATCTTTGAATCCTTCTCCACCGCCACCCTTGGTAGTGGATTTCAAGCACCCACCACACTCTGTGTAAAAGAAAATCTTGTCCCAACATTCTCCTTTGAATTCAAATGTCAAATGTTATTATTCAAATGTCATTGATCCCACCTCCTCTTCTATCCTCAATTCTATAATATCATCCAGGCCATCATTACTTTGGGAGGATAAACTAGGATAAGGCTCACCAGTGAATAAGTCTTATGGTAGAACAAAGAGACTTGAGAATAATTCCTTTAGTGTGGTATTACAGGTAGATAGGCTTTTAAAAAATAACTTTTGACACTTTGGCTTTCTTAAATCAGGGCACTGAGTACAGGAGTTGGGGTGTTATGTTGAAGTTGTATTTGGCATTGTAAGGTCAAATTTGGAGAATTTTGTGCAGTGCTGGTCACCTACCTACAGGAAAGACATCAATAAGCTTTAAGGAATGTACAGAAGATTTACAAGGATGTTGCCAGGACTTGAGGACCTGAGTTATAGAGAAAGGTTGAATAGATCAGGGCTGTATTCACAGAAGCACAGGAAAATGAGAGAAGATTTTATTAAGGTATACAAAATTATAAGCTCTCCTTCGCCCAGCTTTTGGGAAATCAGACCACTCTTTGATTCTGCTTTTGCTGACATACAGGCAGAAGCTGAAACAAGAGACGGCCTTAGTTAAAAGTGTCCACTGTTGGTCCGGCCAATCGGCTTCCATGCTGTAGGACTTCTTCGATGGCATCGACTGGAATGTCTTCCATGATGAGGATGTCTCATTGGCATCAATGGATCTGGGGTTGAGAGGGTAAGCAGCTTTAAGTTCCTCGGCATCCGCATCAACGAGGACCTCACATGGTCTGTACACACCAGCTGTGTGGTGAAAAAGGCACAACAGTGCCTCTTTCACCTCAGACGGTTGAGGTATGGGCCCCCAAATCCTAAGAACTTTCTAAAGGGGCACAATTGACAGCATCCTGACTGGCTGCATCACTGCCTGGTATGGGAACTGTGCCTCCCTTAATCGCAGGATTCTGCAGAGAGTGGTGCGGACAGCCCAGCACTTCTGTAGTTGTGAACTTCCCATGATTCAGGATATTTACAAAGTCAGGTGTGTAAAAAGGGCCTGAAGGCTCACTGGGGACCCGAGTCACCCCAACCACAAACTGTTCCAGCTGCTACCATCCAGGAAACGGTACCACAGCATAAAAGCCAGGACCGACAGGCTCTGGGTCAGCTTCTTCCATCAGGCCATCAGGCTGATTAACTCACGCTGATTTGTGTGTATTTCTATGTTACATTTACTGTTCTATTTATTATAAATTACGATGATTGCACATTGCACATTTAGACAGAGACGTAACGAAAAGATTTTTACTCCTCATGAATGTGAAGGACGTAAGAAATAAAGTCAATTCAATTCAAAAGGTTGTGATCCCCTCCCTTAGAGGGAAGTATGAGTGAGGAATGAAGTGCCAGTAGAAGAAATAGATACAAATTCATGTAACATTCAAGAGAAGTGTAGATAGACATATTGATGAGAAGGGCATGGAGGGCTGTGGTCTGGGTGCACATAGATGGATCTAAGCAGAATAGCAGGCTGCATAGACTAAACAGGCCAAGGGACCCGTTTCTGTGCAGTAGTGTTCTATGAGCTGAATACAATGTGAACAAAGCACCCTGTAGTTCAAAGATTAGTGTGGGTTGCAGGTGCTGAGGGTCATGGTTCACTGGTGTTATGACATGAGCAAGAGAGAACAATTCCTTCTTAAAGAGTCCCTCTTTAAATTGACCTCAAATCAATATTCATGTGAATGATTTAACTATGAGTTTCGGGCTACAAACTAAAATGATAGGCCAATAAATGAGATTTCAGATGAAGTTAAATTTGCAGATCTAAACAAGAAAATTTATTTGGGTAGTAACTTGGACAACGATACCCTTCATAGCAGCTGAAGTGGGCACCTTAGCTACTGGTGACACTGATTCATAGTGTACTCTTATTATTCCTTTTCCTTTGCTTGACAACACCACCTGGCCAATGTCAAGTTCCTGTAAACCAGACTGAATTATACTCTAGATTAGAGCCATGGTGCAGGGAGGTGGCAAGCAAGCACCGTTTGCAGATTGGAAATCAGAGGGACCATCCTGGCTCGTGGCATAGCGGCATCAGCACTGGACTTTGAAGTGAATGGTCACAGTTTTGAATCTGATCGGCCCCTTGCACGCTTTCTTGCGCTTTCAAGTCTTAAGGAGGACTTCACAGAATGCATCCATGATGGCTTTCTTGAACAGCATGTTACTGAACTTACAAGGTAACGTGCTATCTTAGATCTGATCCTCTGCAATGAAACAGGTAAAATTAGTGATCTTGTGGTTAGGGATCCTCTTGAAAAGAATGATCACAGTATGATTGAATTTTTCATACAAATGGAGGGTGCAATAGTTCAATCTAAAACTAATGTATTATGCCTAAACAATGAAGACTACAATGCGATGAGGGAAGATTTGGCTGGTGTAGACTGGGAACACAGGCTATATGGTGGGACGGTTGAGGAACAATGGAAGACTTTCAAAGAGATTTTTCACAGTGTTCAACAAACATAAAACTCCAGTTAAAAGCAAGGACAGTAAGAGTGGGAAGAGCCAGCTCTGGATAGCTAAGGTAATAAAAGAAGGCATTAATCTATAAGCTTGTGCATACAAAATTGCCAAGAGTAGCGGGAAACTGGTTATGCTGCAACTGTACAGGGTACTGACGGGGCCACACCTGGAGTACTGCACGCAGTTCTAGTCCCCTTAGTTGAGGAAGAATATACTGGCTTTGGAGGCGGTGAAGAGGAGGTTCACCAGGTTGATTCCAGAGATGAGCGGGTTAGACTATGAGGAGTGATTGAGTTGCCTGGGGCTGTACTTGTTGGAGTTCAGAAGAATGACAGGAGGTCTTATAGAAACATATAAAATTATGAAAGGGATAGATAAGATAGAGGCAAGAAAGTTGTTTCCACTGGTAGGTGAGACTAGAACTAGGAGACATAGCCTCAAGATTCAGGGGAGTAGATTTAGGACGGAGATGAGGAGGAACTGCTTTTCCCAGAGACTGATGAATCTATGGAATTCTCTGCCCAATGAAGCAGTGGAGGCTACCTCAGTAAATATATTTAGGACAAGGTTGGATAGATTCTTGCATAGTAGGGGAATTAAGGGTTATGGGGAAAAGGCAGGTAGGTGGAGATGAGTCCATGGCCAGATCAGCCATGATCTTATTTGAATAGCAGAGCAGGCTCGATGGGCCAGATGACCTACTCCTGTTCCTATTTCTTATGTTCTTATGTTTCTGTCTGCGCTGGGTCAAGTGTCAAGCTAGCAACTTAGCCTTGTAAAAAACAGATAAATGCTGAGGAACGGCTGAAAAAAAAATGCCGTCTGATGCTTCACAAGGCGCGAAAATGAACAACAATGAGATGGATTGATCGGATGAGTGGAAAGAGGGATTCGAGAATGAAAATAATGTTAACACTTGGTGACATCTGCAGTAATCCTGGTAGCACTGCCAACTTTAGATCCAATGGTGGACACACCTGTAACTTTAAGTCTCCGAGTTGTTTTTCCAGCTTTCACTGGTGGTAGTTAAATTTCATCTTCACTGGAAGGAATTCCAATGGTGAGAGTCTTGCAATATATCACATCCATGTCTTTTTATCATCAGCCCCATGGACAATCTTCTCCCACTTCCACTTTATCACAGAGCTGGAAGGCTTATAAGATTCAAAGATTCAAAGCACATTTATTATCAAAGTATGTGTACAGAATATGACTCTGAGATTCATATTCCCACAGGCAGCCTCAAAACAAATAAATACCATGGAACCAGTTCAAGAAAACATCAAACACCCAACATGTGATGAATTAACAAATTGTACAAATGGCAAAAAGCAAGCAGACAACACATAGAATATCAAACGTCAAACCAGGAATCCAGTAGTATTCAGTTCAGTTCAGTTCAGTTCACTATCACCCCACTAGCCCACTGCATGGCAAAGCATTCTTCGCTGAAGCACCCCAGACCACATTGGTTGATCAAACTGCTCAACAACAGCAATAAAAAGAGTAACCAGAATCCAGAAACACATGTAAAATAAGCCCCAAAGTCCCCCAAAACAAGTCCAGACCCTCTCTGATCAATTATTGCAATGTGGATCCTAAGACTTTTGCACTTTCCTACAACAGTAGCTAGTGAGAGGGAGAGGAAGACCAATCAAACACAGACAGATGGTTTCAAACATCTGCCTGTCCTCCCCTCATGTCCTCATCAGCTTTAAACTTGCTGGCACCTCAATCGGCAAAAAGCAATGGAGTCAATCATGGGCTTGCACCTCTATGCATCAATCGAAGAGAAGCAATGGAGTCATTCATGGGCTCATGCCCCATCTACAGGCTTCCAGACCTTCAGGCCACACACTCTGCTCCAAACCTCACCGAAGTCTCTTGGAAATAGTAAAGTGCCAGATGACTCAATCAGTCCAAAAACACACCATCAAAATATAAATTACAGTTTCCAATTGTAGTAGAATCATATTTGAAAGAAGTAAAAGAAGTAGTTTCATGACCTGTTTGCAGGACATTACCATTGGTCACGTTCTTCACTGGAGCCATCTTGAAGCATTTTGGCTTCTTGAGCTAAGTAGCGAGAAGACATTTCCCCTCGTTTCCCTCTATCAAAAACAAAGGTGTTTATTTGCACATCAGAAAATCAAAGTGTACAATGCCCAGAAAATGAACATCTCTTGAAAATATATCACTAAATCTTCAGCAATATGAGCCATCTTACATTGTACCAACCAAAGTTCAAAGTTCAAACTAAATTTATTATCAAAGTGCATATATATCACCATATACAAACTTGTGATTCATTTTCTTACAATCATTCACAGTATCTTCAAAATAATAACAAATAAACAAGCAATATTGAGAACATGAGATGAACTGTCCTTGGAAGTGTGTCCATAGCTTGTGGAAACAGTTCATCTTTGGGATGAGTTAAGTTGACTGAAGCTATCCCCACTGTTCAAGGGCTTGATGGTTGGGGGGTAATAATAGTTCCTAAACCTGGTGGTTGTGCAGCCCAAGGCTCCTATACCTCCTTCCTGATGGCACCAGTTAGAAGAAAGGAGAAGAAAGCGTGGCCTGGATGATGGGTGTCCTCGATGATGGATGATGCTTCTCTACAACAGCGCTCAATGGTAGGGAGGGCTTTACCCGTGATGGGCTTGGCTGTATTCACTACTTTTTCATTCAAGGGCATTGGTGTTTCCATTCCAGGTTGTGATACAGCCAGTCAATATCCTCTCCACCACACATCAAAGTTTTAGAATGACGTGATGAATCTTTGCAAACTTCTCAGAAATTAGAGGTGCTGCTGTGTGTTCTTTGTAATGGCATTTATGTGCTGGATCCTGGACAAGTGAAATGATACTAAGGAATTCAGTTACTGACCCTCTCCACCTCCAATCCCCCAATGATCTCTGGTTTCCTTTTCCTATCGTCAATAATTAGCTCCTTGGTCTTGCTAACATTGAGTAAAAGGTTGTTGTTGTGGCACTACTCAGTCAGATTTTCAATCTCCCTCCTATATGCTGACTTGTCACCACTTTTGATTCAGCCAATAATAGCAGTGTCATCAGCAAACTTAAATATGGCATTGGAGCTGTGCTCAGCCACACAGTCATAGAGATAATGTGAGTGGAGCAGGAGGGTAAGCATACAGCCTTAACGTGCAACTGTGCTGATGGAGATTGTGGACAATACTTTGCCAATCTGATCTGACTGGAATCTGAAGGTGTTGAAATTGAGATACTTTGCACAAGCCCTAGATCTTGGAGCTTATTGATTAGATTTGCGGGCAAGATAGTATTGAAAGCTAAGCTGTAGTCAATGAAGAGCATCCTTCTGTATGTATGCATCTTCACTGTCCAGATGTTCCAGGGTTAAGTGAAGAGCCAATGAAATGGCTTCTACTGTTGTCCTGTAATGGTAGGCAAATTGGAGCAGTTCCAAGTTTCTCCTCAGGCAGGAGCTGTTATGTTTCATCACCGACTTCTCAAAGCATTTCATCACAGTGGAGGAAAGCACTACTGGACAATAGTCATTGAGGCAGGTCACCATGTTCTTCTCAGGCGCTGGTGTAATTGAAACCTGCATGAAGCGGGTGGGTTCGTCAGACTGCTGAAGCAAGAAGTAAAACATATCAGTGAACACTCCAGCCAGTGCTAGGCCAGCTATTCCATCTGGGCTGGATGCTTTCCATGGGTTCATCCTCCTGAAGGATGCTCTCGTGTTGGCCTCAGGGACTGGAATCACGGGGTCATCGGGGCTGTGGGAGTTCATAAAGGTGCCACCATATTTTTACAGTCAAAGCATGAAAGGCATTGAGCTGAACAGGGAGCAAAACCTTGTTGTTACCTATGTCAACTACGAGGAACATTCCATGTTCCAAGCCTACACTGGTGTCACTCCCCAACTTTTCCAGTACTATATCAAATACTGCATTGGTGCTGCTTCCTGCACCCATGCAGAACTCGGCGACTTCATCAACTCTGCCTCCTACTTCATTAACTCTACCTCCTACTTCCACCCAGTCCTCAAATTTACCTGGTCCATTTCCAACACCTTCTTCCCCTTTCTCGATATCTCTGTCTATATCTTTGGAGATAGCTTATCTACTGATGTCTATTATAAAGCTACTGGCTATCACAGCTACCCTGCTACTTGTAAAAATGCCATCCCCTTCTCTCAATACTTCCGTCTCTGCCACACCTGGTCTTTGGATGAGGCTTTTCATTCCACAATGAAGGAGATGTCCTCCTTCAAAGAAAGGGGCTTCCTTTCCTCCACCATCAAGGCTGCCCTCAACCTTATCTCTTCCATTTCACATATGTCTACCCTCACCCCATCCTCTCGCCACCCCACCTGGGATAGTGCTCCTCTTGTCCTCACCTACCGCCCCACCAGCCTCTGCGTCCAGCACATAACTCGCCCTGACTTCTGCCACCTCCAAAGGAATGCCACACCAAGCACATCTTTTCTGCAGGATCACTCCCGATGCGACTCCCTTGTCCATTTATCCCTCCTGACTGATCTCCCTCCTGGCACTTATCCTTGCAAGTGGAACAAGTGCTACAGGTTGTAGGAGCAACATCTGATATTCTGTCTGGATATCCTCTAACCTGATGGCTTGAACACTGATTTCTTAAACTTACGTTTATGCCCCCACTTTCACCATTCCCCATTCCCTTTACCTTCTCTCACCTTTTCTCCTTACCTACCCCTTTTCTTTCTTCCCTGGCCTCCTGTCCTCTCCAATCAGATTCCCCCTTCTCTTGCCCTATATCTCTTTCACCAATCAATTTCCCAGCTCTTTTCATCACCCTCCCCCCACTCCCGGTTTCACCAATCCCCTCGTGTTTCATCCTCCCCTCCTCCACCTTCTAACTCTGACTCCTTATTTCTTTCCCCCAGTCCTGATGAAGGGTCTCGGCCGAAAATGTTGACTATACTCTTTTCTATAGGTGCTGCCTGGCCTGCTGAGTTCCTCCAGTATTTTATGTGTGCTGCCTGGATTTCAGACATCTGCAGGTTTTTGCTAGTTTGTCACCTATGTCTCTTGCTTTGTAGGAAGTGACAGAATTCAAGGCCTGCCACAGCTATCGGGCATCTTTCAGTGATTCAGGTTAGGTCTGGAATTTTCACTTCACATGTCAGATGGCTTTCCGGGGTTGTACCTGGATCTGTTGCTTCTTATTTGTCTGCCAGACCTGAATGCCACTAGTCTGGCCTTTAGCAGATTGTGGGTCTGTTGGTTCAATCAGAGCTTCACTCAGGTGAAGGCTCTGAATGATTTCATGGGGACGCATTCATCCTTGACTATTATGTAAAGTCTTTGACAACCATGCCAAATTCTTTTAGATCCTCCGATGAGTCCTTGAACACAGCCCAATCCACCAACTCGAAGCAATCCCACAGCTGCTCCTCTGTATCCCGTGACCACCTTTCAGTTGTCCTTACCTCTGGGGTCTTTCTCGTTAGCCTCCGCATGTATGCAGGTGGAAGGGGGAAAGCGAGATGGTCAAGTTTCCTGAAATGTGTCAAAGGGATGGAACAGCAGGCATTCCTTATCTTAGTATAGCAATGGTCGAGTGTGTTGGGACTCCTGGTGCTACAGGTGACATGTTGGTGATAATTGGACAGCGATCTCTTCAAGCAAACCTGATTGAAGACCTCACAATGATTTGAAAGGCATTGGGGTAGGTTGTTGAAAACTGAATATTGTGAACAAGCACCAAATTCAGAACTAAAGTGTCCACTGCAAACTGGATGGTCAAAGTATGATTGTGAAATAGGAGCATGATTTTGTTGTGTCCTATACATAGGTTAATTGTACATTGCAATCTCCATGGATATTTTACAGCATTAGAATACAAGCTCTATTAAGAATGTTGATGGTAAAATAATTAATGGAAATGTACAGTGTAAATCAATGAGACTAACAGCCAACAAATCCCTTGGACCTCATAGAATAAATCTCGGAGTGTTAAAAGAAGTGTCTGCGGAGATTATGAATTCATTGTCTGTGATCTTCCAAAGTTCTTTAGTTTCTAAACAGGCTTCTCCAGTTCTGAAAGTATCAAATGTTGCAAAACTCTTTTGGAAGGCAAGGAAAAAGAAAATCCCCTCCTCCTTCCATTTCTCCTATGGTCTACTCTCCTCCTCTACACTTATTACCTTCTAGATATCCTTCTTCCTCTCCCCCCATCCTTTTATTCATGCATTTTCCCTCTTCCTACCCAGTTCTGAAGAAAGGTCTGCCTGTGGTAATAAATTCCACAAATTCACCATATCTCTGTTTTAAATAGACGCTTCTCTATCCTGAGGTTGTGCCCTCTTGACCTAGACTCTCGCACCATTGGAGTACAGACTCAGAGTCATCAGATGTTCCTCGTATGATAACCCTTTCATTCCCAGAATCATCCTTGTGAACGTTCTCTGAATGCTCTCCAATGCCAGCACATCTTTTCTTAGACGAGAAGCCCAAAACTGTTCAGAATACTCAAGGTGAGGTATCACCAGTGCCTTATAAAGCCTCAGCATCATATCCCTGTTCTTGTATTCTGGACGTCTTGAAATGAATGCTAACATGGCATTTGCCTTCCTCACCACCACCTCTACCTGCAAGTTAACCCTTAGGGTGTTCTGCACAAGGACTACTACTAGTACTAGTAGTAATAGCACAAGGACTCCCAAGTCCCTTTGCATCTCAGATTCTTGGATTTTCTAACAAACAAAAGAAAATCTGCAGAAGCTGGAAATCCAAGCAACACACACACACAAATACTGAAGGAACTCAACAGGCCAAAGATTCAAAGGTTCAATTTAATGTTGGAGAAATGCATACAATATACATCCTGAAATGTTTTCTCTTAGCAAAACATCCATGAAAACAGAGAAGTGTCCCAAAGGATGAACAACAGTTAAATATGAGAACTCCAAAGATACCCCCCCCCCAGCTCCCACCTCCTGCGCGTAAGTGGCGGCGAGCAACAATCCCCCCCCCCCACTGGCAGAACAAAAAGCGCACTCACTACCGAGCACAGGTGTGAGCTAAGCAATAGCAAAGCCACAGACCTTGCAGTTACCCAAAGACTATTGCAATTCATCTGGCATTCAACAACCCACAGGTTCTCTCTCTCCCTAATAAGGGAGAGGGAGGTGTCCCCCATTTTCACAGCGAGCGGGAGACATAACAACAACCCAATGGCTTACAATGTTAAAAAGTCTGTTTTGTTGCTTTTTACAAGCTCTGTGCCTGAAATTCACAAAGATCTCGGGTCTTCGGGCCCACAGCGAATGATTTTCTGGCCTCACCAACGACACACGAGTCTCCTGCCATGACACCGACCCTCGATCCGCCTGTCCAGAGCCCCGAGATCTCAGGCTTCTGAACACTAGGCCACCTCTCATGCTGAACACTTGGTGTGCCGAACAACGGCCGGTCCTGAAACCCAAGAACGGGTCCCATTCCCGCAAAGAACCGAAGTCTGCATGTAACTCCAGGTCAGGGTCTTCAAAAGAACCCTGAAAGGGAAAAATAGAGATATTAAAGGTGGAAATAAAGCTGTTTCCGAAGATTCAAGCAAAGGAATCACCGTTTAGCACCATCTTAACTCTGTCTCCATCTTCATCTATAGATTAAAGGCCAGGCAGCATCTATGGAAAAACGTACAGTCAACATTTCAGGCCAAAACCATTAGGCAGGACTAGAGAAAAAAGATGGGGAGTAGATTTAAAAGGTGGAGGAAGGGAGAGAGAAATACAAGGTGATAGTTGAACTAAATGAGTACTTTGCAACAGTCTTCACTGTGGAAGACACTAGCAGTATGCCTAGATGTAGAAGGGTGTGAAGGAAGAGAAGCGAGTGCAGTTACTATTACAAGGGAGAAGGTGCTCAAAAAACTGAAAGACCTAAAGCTACATAAGTCACCTGGCTCAGATGAACTGCACCTTAGGGTTCTGAAAGAGGTAGCGGTAAAGATTGTGGAGGCATTAGAAACGTTCTTTCAAAAATCATTGGACCTTGTCATGGTGCCAGACAACTGGAGAATTGCAAATGTCACTGCTCCCCTTCTGCTCCTGGTTTCACCTATCACCTTGTTGACTTTATTAACTGCTGAAGCAACTGAAGATGATTGCCTCAGACTCTGCATTAAGGAGGTGCTTCAATGATGTCTTGGAGCGGGGATGATTAACTTACAACCTCCATACCTATCTTCTTTGGTGCAATTTAGGACCGGAAACCCTTAGTTGTCCATCTGCGGGTTAATAATTTCATCCAAAAGTAGATTCCTGAAAGTACAGTAATCCCTCAGCACTAAAATGGACTATTGAAATGGATCTTTGTGGACAATTCACTGCAATAGCTCAGAAACTTAAAACCTGCTTATACAGCTGCAAGAATGTACTCAAGTTAGGTACAATTTGCAGGAAGTTGAATTCCTATCATGAATTTCAGCAGAGAAGTGTAGTTTGCATTTGCTCTTGTAGTTTGTGTTCAGCATGTTCAACCAAGAATGGATTTTCACCTCAAAGCATCCAGAACGATTAACTGAGTGGGCAAAAAAGGTAGGAAATAGAATAGGGTGTATGTAAGTGTGAAGTCTTTTTACTTTGGTAGGAAATGCACAAAATGTATCCTTTTGAAAGAGTTGAAAACTACTTAATGTTGGTATTCCGATGGTTTTTAAGTGTAATGAACACACTTCTTTTACTGGTAACCATACAGGTATAACAAGCATTAAAGATGGTGAATAGTATAGTTTTTTTTTCAGAATTATAATCAGAATCAGGTTTAATATCACTGATGTACAGTATGTTATGAAATTACAATAACTATATATATAATAAATTAATGCAAAAAGAGAGCAAAGATATATATAAAACAATGATGCTGTGTTCAAGGGTTGCTTAATTGTCTATTCAGAAATCTGATGGCAGAGGGGAAGAAGCTGTTTCTAAAATGTTGGGTGTATGTCTTCAGGCTCACTTACTTCCCTCCAGATGGTAGCAATGAGATGAGGAAATATCTTGGGTGATGGAGGTCCTTAATGATAGCTTCCACCTCTTTGAGGCATTGCCTTTTGAAGATGTCCTCAATGCAGGTGAGGCTAGTGCCCATGATTGAACTGACAGAGTTTGCAACCCTCTGCAACTTTTTCCAACCCTCTGCAGCTTTTTGCAATCCTATGCAGTGCCCCCTCTATACCAGATGGTGATGCATTCAGTTCACAGAACATTTGTAGAAATTTGATAGTGTCTCTGGTGACACACCAAATCTCTTTAAACTCCTAATGAAATATAGCCACTGTCATACATTTTTTGTAATTTTGTCAATTTGTTGGGCCCAAGATAGATCTTCAAAGATGTTAACACCAAGAAAATAGAAATTGTTCACATTTTCCACTGCTGGTCCCTCAATGAGGACTGGTACACATTCCCTTGACTTCTCCTTCCTGAAGCCCAAAATCAATTCCTCGGTCTTACTGGCGTTGAGTGCAAGATAGATTATGTGACACCACTCAACAAGCTGAACTATCTCGCTCCTTTATCCCTCCTTGTCACCAACTAAGTTCCTGCCAACCATACTTGTGTCACTGGCAAATTTATAGTTAGTGTTTGAGCTGTGCTGAGCCACACGGTCCTGGGGGTGGATACAGTAGAGCAGTCGGCGAAGCACACATCCTTGACCTGAATGAGAAGATTTTATTTTTGACCTGCAGATTAATCTTCTGATGAGGAAGTCAAGGATCCTGTTGCAGAGAGAGATAGAGAGGCCAGGATTAGAAGCTTGTTGATTAGTACTGAGAGCATAATTGTATTAAATGCTGAGCTGTAGTCAATAAACAGCAGCTTGACATTGGTTTTGCTGCTGTCCAGGTTGTCCAAGGCTGAGTGGAGAGCTAAAGAGATTGCATCCACTGTAGATCTATTGTAGTGGTAGGCAAATTGCAACGGTTCCAGGTCATAGCTTAGGCAGAAGCTGATTCAGGTCATGACCAGCCTCTCAAAGCACTTCATCACAGTGGTGTCAGTTCAACTGGTTAATGTTTGTTGAGGCAGCTCACCCTGCTCTTCGGCACTGGTACGATTGATGCCTTTTTGAAGCAGAAGGGTACCTTTGACTGCAGCAGTGAGAGATCGATCATGTCCTCAAACACTCCCTCCAATTGGTTGACACAGATTTGTATTTCCCTACTAGGAACACCATCAGGACCTGACTCCTTGCAAGTATTCGCACTCTTGAAAGATTTTCAGTTACTGGCTTCCAAGACAGACATCACAGGATCACCAGATGCTGCAGGGATTTATACAGGTGTAGGTTTATTCTCCCTTTCATAACATGCATAAAAGGCTGTGAGCTCATTTGGAAGTGGGATTCATAAGGTTAGTTTCATCCTGTAGGAATTAATGGCCAGCAAACCCTGCCAGGGATGACTTGCATCCGAATCTGTCTCTAACTTCAATTAGAATTGTTTCTTCACACTTATAATTCTGGATCACGGGTATAGAATGCCACAGATCGAGCCTTCAGCAGACTACAAATCTCCTGGTTCATACACAACCTTTGGATTGGTCCAGTATGTTCTCAAAGGCACACCCTCATTTTGATGAAGTCAGTAATAACTGTGGCATACTCACTCAGGTTCAAAGATGAATCCCTGAATATTGTACACTTCACTGATTTAAAGCAGTTCTGTGAGTACCCTTCTGCTTCCCTTGACCAATCCTTCATGGTCATCCCCACTGATTCAGTGGTCCTCAGTCTCTCCCTGTACTTCAGGAGTTGAAGTACAGCCAAATGATTGGACTTGCCAAAGTGTGGATGTGGGATGCATGATAATTGTTCTTGATGGTGGTGTAACAGTGGTCAAGTAGGTTGACTCCACTGGTTCCACAGGTGATATGCTGGTGATAGTTGGTCAGAGACTTCCTCAAGCTAGCTTGGTTGAAATCCCCTGCAAAGATCATGAAAGCTTCAGGGTGCACTCTTTGATGACTGCTGATCATGGTATTCAGTTCCTTCAGCGTTTGCCTGACGTTGGCCGAGGTGGAATATACACTGCCTCCAGGATGATGGTGGAAAATTCCCTCAGCAGATAATATGGATGAAATTTGACCACTAGGTATTCCAGGTCAGTTGAGCAGGACTGAGGCAGAACTGCCACATCTGTGCACCACAATAAATTAATCAAGCACTCTCTGCTTTCGCTACCTTTAAGAGACTCCACTATCCTATCAATGGAGTGGATTGTGAAGCTCTCAGCCTGCAGCATGAAAAGGTAGGGTGTGTCAGGCCTGCTCCTGCTGAAACCTCCCAGTTTCCACACAGCTAGTAGGATTCACCTGCCATTCGTTCCAGACTCATCACCTGCAGCCTATTTAAACCCAGTTTGCATCCACCGTCCTTGTTCACTCAGCAAACCAGCTGAACTCAACCAATTTCTCCCAATCTTTCATTCTTCCTGCCCAAAGTTTACCTTGTTGCCTGTTGTGTTTAGCTTCTGTTCTCACTTATTTTGTGCCCCCATGTGGCTTATTATTTTGCAGTCAATTACTAAAGTTATTGTTCACTGCTGAATCATTACTGCTGCTCTGCTTTTGGGTCAAGCCTCTTCTACATTTCCTGACAAGATAAATAAAACAATGATTGGCCCAGCAGAGTATGATCATCTAAAGGAAGTCATAGGCCGACAGGAGCTCACAATCAAGGAGCAGTAGGAAACAATTGACCATCTGTCCAGCACTTTCATCCAACTCTCCATCTCGGTGCAGTGCTCTGTGCCAGTCACCCTCTTCTATCTGAGACCTGGATTCCCTTTCCTGAATGCTTCAATCAATCTCCAACGTGATACTGCAACTTCCTGTCCCAGTGCAGCTTAACTTCAAGCTCCAGCTGGCTCTGTATTCTGCAGACTGGACCAAGGTCAACTTCCTCATCTCCCTTTTGACTGGGTGAGCTTTGACCTGGGCTATTGCTAACTGGGACAATAAAGCCACTAATTGCAACAAATATGAGGATTTCACCACTGAGATGTACCGGGGTTTCAACCATCCAGGAAGTGGAAGGGAGGCAGAATGTTTGCTAAGGCTCACACTCTTTGCTGGAGTACACCACAGAATTCAGGGCCCTCACAGCAGAGTGAGGCTGGAAAGCAGAAGTGTGGCTGGCCCACTACCATCATGGACCTTTGGAGCGCTTGAGACATGAGCTCTCTACCCAGGAGATGGCTGCTGTCCTTGAAAGTCTCATAATTCTGGCTCTCCATCTTGACAAGCTTTTTATGGAACAACCCTTCAGATCATCACTAATGCCTTCAGAACTCGCTTGAAATACTAGAAACCGCGATGAGCAAAACAATTCCGAATTGTCTTACTGCTTATTCCTCACCAACTATTAATGACAAGAATCACTGCTTTTTCAACATAAACACATACAACTGATGCTATTTAAATACTGGTCACTCTAAGTATAGCATAGTTTCTGACTGCCATGCAAGTGCACGCGAGTGATGCTAATTAGAACAGTCTCCTGCCCCACTTAAGTGGTCTGGGATTTCAAATAAATAAAGAGAATCCCAGCTGTTTTCTCAATTTAGATTTTGATCTTCAGAGTTGGTTCAAATCAACAGCTGCCCTGTCTAACCAATGGCCCAATTAACAGGAATCCACTGTATTTGGTAATGCCTCTCAGACTTTCCAACGTTCCAGCTGTTTTCCAAGCCTTCATTAATGAGATTCTTGGAGACATGCTAGGCAGGTATGTGTTTATCTACTTCGACAACATTCTCATCTTTTTCAACCTTAAGACCAGATCTATGACATCCATTCAGTCATTCAGCATCTCCTCAAAATGCAACTTAGAAAAATGCCGGTTCCACATCCCAGTCGTTTCCTTCCTGGGTCATGTCCTCTCACTCCAAGATATAACCATGGGCCCAGGGAAAGTGTGCACCATCATTGAATGGACCGAACTGTGCACCCTCAAACAACTAATGTGCTTTTTGGGCTCCTTCGACTTCTACACTATTTCATCAAAAACTACAACCAAATCACCACTCCTCTCACCTCTCTCACTAAGTCACCTAACTTGAGAATAACCTGGTTTTCTGCCAAAGACCATGCTTTTGATGAGGTCAAGAGATGCTTCATCTCTACTCCCATTCTCCATCAACCAAACCAGTGCAGATCTTTTCTGGTTGCGGTAGGCACATCTGACCTGAGTGTCGGGGCCAACCTTTCCCAGTGAGAGATAGACGGGAAGACACACCCTTGGGCTTTCTTCTCATGGAAGTTTAATCCTACATAGTGCTATATGGAACAGGAGACAGGGAGCAACTCTCTGTTAAATGGGCCTTGGAGGAATGGAGACATTGGTTGATGGGAAACACTGATCTGGCCTGACCACCAGAACCCCGTATCCATACAACAGATCTCCCAGCTCAACCAACTTCAGACTCACTGGGCCCTCTTCTTTGAACAATTCAACTTTCACCAGCTCCTTCTTTCCCAGTACCCAGAACACAAAGGCATGACAGTGTGAACCAGCTGAAATGGAGACCAACCCTCAGGCCATCATTATCCTCTTAGATCCTCTGGGACTTAGACCATAGACCATAAGACTTAGGAGCAGAATTAGGCCATCTGCTCTGCCATTCAGTCATGGCTGATCCTTTTTTTCTATCTCCTCTTCAACCCCAGTTCCCGGCCTTCTCCCTGTAACCTTTGATGTCCTGTCCAATCAAGAACCTATCAATCTCTGCCTTAAGTATGCCCAATGACCTGGCCTCCACAGCTGCATGTGGCAACAATTTCCCCAAATTCATCACCCTTTGGCTAAAGAAATTTCTCCACATCTCTGTTTTGCAAGGGAGGCTATCCCTGAGGCTATGCCCTCTTGTCCTCAACTCTTCCACCATGGGAAACATCCTTTCCACATCCACTCTGTCTAGGCCTTTCAACATTCGAAAGGTTTCAATGAGATTAACCCTCATCATTCTGGATTCCAGCGAGTATAGACCTAGAGCCATCAAACATTACTCGTATGATAACCCTTTCATTCCTGGAATCATCCTTGTGAACCTCCTCTAGACCCTCTCCAATGCCAACACATCTTTTCTATGATGTGGGACCCAAGACTGTTCACAATACTCAAGGTGAGGCCTCACCAATGCTAACATGGCATTTGCCTTCCTCACCACTGACTCAACCTGCAAGTTAACCTGCACAGGAACTCCCAAATCCCTCTGCATCTCAGATTCCTGGATTTTCTCCCTGATTAGAAAATACTTTGCACATTTATTTCTACTACTAAAGTGCATGACCATGCATTTTCCAACATTGTATTTCATTTGCCACTTTCTTGCCCATTCTCCTAATCTGTCTAACTCCTTCTGCATCCTACCTATTTCCTCAACACTACCTGCCCCTCCACCAATCTTCATATCATCTGCAAACTTGGCAATAAAGCCATCTATTCCATCATCTAAATCATTTATAGACAGCAAAAAAAAAGTGCTTCCAACACCGACCCCTGCGGAACACCACTAGTCACTGGCAACCAACCAGAAAAGGCACCCACTTCTCTTCCTTCACACACTACAACATCAGGCATACTGCTAGTGTCTTCCACAGTGAAGACTGATGCAAAATAGTCATTTAGTTCATCAACCATCTCTTTGTCCCCCGTTATTATTTCTCCTGCCTTGTTTTCTAGAGGTCCTATATCCACTCTTATTTCTCTTTTACTTTTAACATACTTGAAAAAACTTTTACTATCCACTTTGATATTATTTGCTAGCTTGTTTTCATATTTCATCTTTTCCCTTCTAATGATTTTTTAGTTGCTCTCTGTAGATTTTAAAAACTTCCCTATCCTCAAATTCCAACGAATTTTTGCTTTGTTGTATGCCCTTTCTTTTGCTTTTACAATAGCTTTGACTTTCTTTGTCAGCCACAGTTGTACTATTTTACCATTTGAGTATTTCTTCATTTTTGGAATACACATGTTTTGCACTTCCCTCATTTTTCCCAGAAACGCACGCTATTGCTGCTCTGCTAACATCCCTGCAGCAGCTCCTTCTAATTTACTTTGGCCAACTCCTCTGACATAGCACTGTAATTTCCCATACTCCACTGAAATAGTGCTACGTCAGGCCTTACTTTCTCCCTATCAAATTTCAAGTTGAACACAATCATATTGTGATCACTGACTCCTAAGGGTTCTTTTACCTTAAGCTCCCTAATGCCTCCGGTTCATTACATAACATCCAATCCAGTATAGCTGATCCACTGGTAGGCTCAACGACAAACTGCTCTAAAAAGCTATCTCTTAGGCATTCAACAAACTCTTGAGATCCATTACCAACCTGATTTTCCCAATCAACCTGCATGTTAAAATCTCCCATGACTACAATAACATTGTACTTTTGACTGGCCTTTTCTATTTCCTGTTGTAACCTGTGGTCCACATTTCAGCTACTGTTGACAGGCCTGTATATAACTGCTATCAACATCCTTTTACCCCTGCAGTTTCTTAACTCAACCCACAAGGATTCAACATCTTCCGATCTTATGTTAATCTTTCTACTGATTTGATGCCATTCTTTACCAGTAGAGCCACACTACCCCCTCTGCCTACCTTCTTATCCCTCTAATGTAATGTGTAACCCTGGACATTCAGTTCCCAATTACAACCATCCTTCAGCCACGATCCAGTGATGGACTTTGAGAACCAGATCTGTGAGGATCTACGCCATGTGGCTGCTCTGGCTGACATGCTTGACAACTGCATGTACATGCCAGCAGCCATGCAGTCTGACGCACTCACTCCTCTCCAGGCATCCAGATACACGATGGACTCTGGGTTTACTGCAATCTGGTTCTGGTGGCTCACTATGATCGCAGATGTACATCAGTTCATCGCTGCCTGACCCAGTTCCTCCAGCCAGTGGCCCTCTCAGCTCCTGCTCTCAATGCACATGATTCCACATTGCCATGGATTTCATCACAAGTTTGCCAGCTTCTGATGGGACCAAATTGATCATGACCGTGTTGGACTGGTTCTCTAAGGCAGCACTCTTCTTTGCCCCCCAAGCTTCCGTCAGCCGTGGGAATGGCGTACCTGGTTCTCCGACATATCTTTTGCCTCTAAGGCTTTCCTTGGGACATTGTGTAGGAACAGGACCCACAATTCACCACCCATTTCTCCTCCCTCCTCCACTCCTCAGAGAATTGGTCCTCTGGCTATCATCCACAGACCAATAGTCAATCTGAAAGAACCAATCAACAAATGGAAAAGTTTCTGTGGTATTTCGCCGCCTCTAACCCTTCCACACAGAAGAAGTATCTGCACTGGCCGAGCTGTCCCATAATCTACACACCTTCTCTGGCACGGATTTGTCACCCTTTGAAGTGCTACATGGCTACAACCCCCATCGCTCCCCAGTAAGGAGCCCCCAGGGGAAGACCCCTCTGCAAGTGCCCTGGTTTGCCATTGCCACAATGCTTGTAGGAGGGCATAAAGGGCCATTTTAGCTGTCAACCACTGCCAGCTAAACTATTTTGGTCTGGGGTAAATGTTTGACTATCCAACCCGAAATCTGCCTCTGTGCACCAACTCCCATAAGCTCTCACCCCGGTTCATCGGTCCCTTCAAAATCACCCATCAATCTAGTCACTTACTTCTCCAGCTGCCACATCCCTCAGGATCACACCTACCTTCCACTTGTCTTGCTTCAAGCCCATTGTTGATGGACTACCCAGTCCACCTGAGCCGTCACCTCTAGAACCTAGGATGGTGGAAGGTGGCTCAGTGTAGATGAGCAGGTAATTAGTACCCGCTCGACTGAGCAGGGTATGTCCTGGAGGAGATATCTTGTGTGCAGTCCATTTACATCTTGAATCCATTGCTCATCGATGAGTTCTGCCAGACCCACCTGGATCATCCAGGGCCATCGGAGGCTGGCCATAGTATGGTGTCCTGTCGAGCCTGCTCCTACTGATCGCCCCCTCATGCAGGCACCTCCCATTCTCCACCCAGCTAATGGGATTTACCTGCAGCTCATTTCAGAGTCATCACCTGCAGCCTATTTACCCCAGTTCTTATCCTTGTCCTTGTTCACTCATCAGACCAGCTAGCAAAGCTTTCACTCTCCCTGCCTGGTTTATCTTGTTGTCTGTTGTGTTTAGTTACTGTTCTCTCCTGTTTTGTTGCTTCCAGAGGCTTGTTACTTTTGTGGTCTATTTATTAAAGTTGTTGTTCATCGCTGAATCATCTCCACTGCTCTGCTTTTGGGTCAAGCCTCCTCTACATTTCCTGATGGGGGTGAGCCATGTTTCTGTGAAGCCAAGTGCACAGCAGTTCCTTATATCCCTCAAGTGCTGTGATTTTGCTCTGAGGTCTTCTTCTAACCCAGTAATTTATTTGTTAATCATGCAGAAACAGAAACTACTAAATTCTCAGTATCTAAATTTAAAAATGAGAGTGCTGAAAATATTCAACAGGTCAAACAACATCTGTTTGGATAGAGAAAAGAGTGAATGTTTCCAAATGGTGAGAAGCACCAACTGAAACTTCCATCCCGTTCTGTCACCACAGATGCAACCTGACTTAGTGAGTATCTTCAGCGTTCACAGATTTTATTGCAGTTTGACTGTGAAAGTATTTTTCCTCTCTGATGTTCATTGTAGGACAGATATTTGCATAATGATAAACAACAGATAAATTAAAGTTACTGATTTGGTAATTGCTCATTCTTGGCTTTTCTTTGTGATTCTTGTTTTGTTGATTTATCCCTTATTACCATTATTTTGCTGTATACTGTACTTTACTGTATACTGCTGACCGTATTTTTTCAATTAACATTTAACCTCCTCCCTTACATGGTTTCATGTTCCACCCATCTTTTCTATTCGATTCCATCAAAGCCTGAGTCTCTATTTCCGCCCTTCTATTCCCACCTGATTCCATTCGTCAATCATCCCTCCTCATTTGGATCTGCCTATGCTTGTCTCCTCATGTCTCACCTCTTCTCCTCACTTCTTTATACCAGCTGTCTCCCCTCGATCATTCAGTGCCTCAGCCCAAAATGTCAACTATTTCCCTCCACAGATGTTATCTGACCTGCTGAGTCCCTCCAACAGATTATTTTTTTTTTGCTCTTGATTCCAGTATCTGTAGTCTCTTGTGTATGCTTTAGTTAAAACTGACTGATTTAACATTATTTAACTTTTTAAACATGTTTGAATGTTTGCAGTCCACAGTCAAAAGCTTTTGAATCTGTTGCAATTACCCTGGCCAAATCAACTTGGTGATTGGCACTTAGTCCTCAGAGTATTGAATTTAATGTTCAAGTTCAAGTTTAATTGTCATTCAACCACACACATGAATACAATATACTGAGGAGCCTCTGGTTCCATTCACTATGTGCATTACCCATTTCCAATTAACCTTTCAAATATTTTATTGAGTCATTTTTCAGAAAAAAAATAACTCCTTTTCAGCATAATAATAACAGAGTAATTGGGAAGTATTAGAATGATGAGGGAAGTGCAGAGAAGGAAATTTATTGGTGAAAATACTTAAGAGATGTAGCCTGAAACGCACAGAGATGGCAGGGAGAATACAGCAGCTGAACAAAATGGATCAACATTTGCATTCTTTATTGGCTATAAAGGATAATCAACAGTAATAAAAATCTATTCTGTTGCCCTATACGCAGAAATACAATGGGTTCCACTGGACATTAAAACTGAAAAATATAATAATTTTGAAGGTTAAATTTGCATCATATGTTCTGATCTGTGGACAGGATCCTTAGAGTATAAGACATTAAATGTCATACTTTACATATTAGTCTATTAATTGTGTATAATGTGCATAATTGGTGGGTAATGTAATATATTTATATTCATTCTTGGAAATGGTTGTCATAATGCTATCATTTACTGCCTGTTAATATATGCCCTGAGAGGCTAGCAGTGATGATGATGGTGAGATTTCTTATTGAACCACTCCAGTCAACACAAGCACTTTACCACAAGTAGGGAATTCACTCTGCCATTTTGGTTTCAAACAGTTTGAGTCATCCAGATTTCTGAAGGCTATTGGGTTTTCTTTACTAGTTTGGGAGCCAGTTCAGTTTTAATGACAGTAAGATTGCAGTCTTTTTTATTGGAACTAACTTTTAGTTTCCAACAAAGGAAAAGTGGTGTGACTAATATCTTGACAGTATATATTTCAATGCAAGAAGTATTATAGGAAAGGCAGATGAGATCAGGGCATGGATTAGCTCATGGAATTATGAATTGTAGCCATTAGTGAGACTTGGTTGCAGGAGGGGCAGGACTGGCAGATCAATATTCCAGACAGATACACACGACAGAGTGGGAGGGATTATAGGAGGAGAGATAGCATTACTAATCAGGGAAAATGTTATAGAACATAGAATAGTACAGCACAGTACAGGCCCTTCAGCCCACAATGTTGTGCCGACCCTCAAAACCCACCTCCCATATAAGCCCCCACCTTAAATTCCTCCATATACCTGTCCAGAAGTCTCTTAAACTTCACTAGTGTATCTGCCTCCACCACTGACTCAGGCAGTGCATTCCATGCACCAACCACTCTGAGTAAAAAACCTTCCTCTAATATCCCTCTTGAACTTCCCACCCCTTACCATAAAGCCATGTCCTCTTGTATTGAGCAGTGGTGCCCTGGGGAAGAGGCGCCGGCTATTCACTCTATCTATTCCTCTTATTATCTTGTACACCTCTATCATGTCTCCTCACATCCTCCTTCTCTCCAAAGAGTAAAGCCCTAGCTCCCTTATGACAGTGCTCAGTCAGGACAGACTGGAGAGCTCACCTAGTGAGGCTTTACGTGTGGAACTGATGAATAAGAAAAATATACCCATGTTAATGGGGTTATAATATAGACCACCCAACAGTCCACTGGATTTAGAGGAACTAAATTTGTAGAGAGATTGCAGAATGTTGCTAGAAACAAAAGGTTGTTATAATGTGTGATTTTAACTTTCCAGATGTTGACTGGGTCTCCCATGCTGTAAAAAGACTAAATGGGATAGAGTTTATCAAATGTGCTCAGGAAAGTTACTTTAATCAGTACATAGAAGTCCCAATGAGAGAATGTGTGATAATTGATTTGCTATTAGGAACTGAGACATGGCAGGTGACAGAAGTTCGTGTCGGGAAACACTTTGCATCCAGTGATCATAGTGCCATTGGTTTCATAGTAAATCTAGAAAAAGTTAGGTCTAGTCTGTGGGTTGACATTCTAAATTGGAGAAAGGCCAATTTTGATGGTATCAGAAAGGATCTGGCAAGTGTTAATTGGGACAGCCTGTCTTCTGGAAAAGGTGTACATAGTAAGTGGGAGGCCTTCAAAAGTAAAATTTTGAGAGTACAATGCTTGAATGTGCCTGTCAAAATTAATGGTAAAGATAGCAGGTTTAGGGAACCTCAGTTTTCAAGAGATATTGAGGCCCTGGTTAAGAACAAAACCGAGTTGTATAACAGGTATAGGCAGGTAGGAACAAATGAGGTACTTATGGAGTATATGAAATGCAAGAGAACACTTAAGAATGAAATCAAGAGGGCTAAAAGAAGACATGAGGTTGCCCTAGCAGACATGGTGAAGGAGAATTCTAAGGGATTCTACAGATATATTAAGAGCAAAAGGATTACAAGGGACAAAATGCATGGAGCCAAAAGAATGGGGGATATTTTGAACGGATTTTTTTTCTTTGGTATTTACTTGGGAGACAGACAAAGAGTCTATAGAAGTGAGGCAAAGTGCAATCAACTGCATAGACCCCGTGCAGATTACGGAGGAGGAGGAGTTTGCTGTCTTGAGCAAATTAGGGTGGATAAATCCCCAGGGCCTGACAAGGTACTCCCTTGGATCCTGTGAAAGGAAAGTGCAGAATTTCTAGGGGTCCTGGCAGAGATATTTAAAATACCTTTAGCAACAGGTGAGATACCAGAAGACTGGAGGATAGCTAAAGTTGTTCTGCTGTTTAAGAAAGGTTATAAGAATAAACCAGGAATTTATAGGCTGATGAGCCTGACATCAGGAGTGGGAAAGTTATTGGAAGGTATTCTAAGGGACTGGATATATGAGTATTTGGATAGACATGGACTGATTAGGGATAGTCACAATAGTTTTGTGTGTGGTGAGTCCTGTCTAACTAAACTTAGGGTTTTTTGAGAAATTTACAAAGAAGCTTGACGAAGACAAGGCAGTGGATGTATTGACTTTATCAAAGCATTTGACAATGTCCTGCGTGAGAGGTTGGTCAAGAAGGTTCAGTCACTCGGCAATCAAGGTGAGGTAGTAAATTGGATTGTACTTTGGTTTTGTGGGAGAAGCCAGAGGTGGTAGGAGATGGTTGCCTCTCTGACTGGACATATGTGACTAGTGGAGTGCCTCAGGGATCAGTGCTGGGCCAGTTGTTGTTTGTCATCTGCAGTGCCTATAAAAAGTATTTAACCCTCTTGGAAGTTTTCATGTTTTACTGTTTTACAGCATTGAATCACAGTGGATTTAATTTGGCTTTATATGACACTGATCAACAGAAAAAGACTCGTGTCAAAGTGAAAACCAATCTCTATAAAGTCATCTAAATCAATTACAAGTAAAAAACACAAAATGATTTATTGCGTAATTATTCACCCCCCTTTAATATGACACACCAAATCATCACTGGTGCAGCGAATTAGCTTTAGAAGTCACATATTTAGTTAAATGGAGATCAACTGGTGTGCAGTCAAGGTGTTTCAACTGATTGTAGTGAAAATATACCTGTACCTGGAAGGTCCACTGCTAGTAAGTCAGTATCCTGGCAAGAACTACACCAGGGAGGCAAAAGAACACTCCAAGCAACTCTATGAAGTCGGCTGGATTTAAGGTTCTATGGTAAGCCAAACATTGTACATCATCAAAAACACACCATCCCAACCATGAAACATGGTGGTGGCTGCATCATCTTGTAGGGATGCTTCAATGCAGCAGGCCCCGGAAGGCTTGTGAAGACAGAGGATAAAATGAATGCAGCAAAATACAGGGAAATCTTACAGGAAAACCCAATGCAACCTGCAAGAGAACTGCGACTTTGAAGAAGATTTGTTTTCCAACAATTCAATTACCCCAAGCATAAAGCAAAGCTACACAGGAATGGCTTAAAAACAACAATGTCCTGGAGTGGCCAAGTCAGAGTCACACCTCAATCCAATTGAGAATTTGTGGCTGGACTTGAAAAGGGCTGTTCACTGACAATCCCCATGCAATCTGATAGAGTTTGAGCAGTTTTGTAAAGAAGAATGGGGAAAAATTGTAGTGTCCAGATGTGCAAAGCTGATAGAGACCTATCCACACTGAATCATGTCTGTAGCTGCTGCCAAAAGTGCATCTACTAAATTCTGACTTGAAGTGGGTGAGTAATTATGCAACCAATTATTTTGTGTTTTATAATTGGGATTAATTTAGATCACTTTGTAGAGATCTGTTTTCACTTTGACACAAAAGCATCTTTTTCTGTTGATCAGTGTCAAAAAAATGCCAAAATAAATCCAAAATAAATTCAATAAAACACAAAAACTTCTGCAGGGTGGGGGTGAATACTTTTTATAGGCACTGTATATGAGTGGTCTAGATTATAATGTGGTTAAATGGATCAGCAAATTTGTGGATGACACCAACATTGGAGGTGTAGTATACAGTGAGGAAGACTATCAGTGCTTGTAGCGGGACCTGGACCAGGTGGAAATATGGCCTGAAAAACGACAGATGGAATTTAATGCAGAAAAGTGCAAGTGTTGCACTTTGGTAGAACCAAACAGGGTAGTCTTACATATTGAATAGTAGAGCACTGACGAGTACAGTGGATCAAAGAGATATTGGAATACAGGTCCATAATTCATTGAAAGTAGCAGCACAGGTAGATAGGGACACACAGAAAGCTTTTGGCACATGAGTACGGGAGATAGGATGCTGTGTTGAAGTTGTATAAGAGGTTGGTGAAACCTAATTTGGAATATTGTGTGCAGTTCTGGTCACCTATCGACAGTAAAGATGCAAATAAGGGAAAAAAGAATACAGAGAAAATTTACAAGAATGTTGCCTGGACTGGATGACCAGAATTTTAAGAAAAGATTAACTAGGTTATGTCTTTATTCCTTGGGTTATAGAATATTGAGGGAAGATTTGAAAATTGAGGGGTATAGATAGAGTAAATACAAGTAGGTTTTTCAACTGGGGTTGGGTGGGACTACAATTTGAGGTCATGGGTTAAGAGTGAAAGGTGAAAAGCTGAAGGGGAACATGAGGAGATAACTCCCTCTCTCAGTGGGTTGTGAGAGTGTGGAGCAAGCTTCTAGCACAAGTGATGCATGTGAGCTCAATTTCGATGTTTAAGAGAAGTTTGGTTATGTACATGGATGGTAGGGGTATGGAGGGCTATGGTCCCAGTGCAGGTTGATGGGAGTAGGCAGTTTAAATGGTTTGGCACTAACTAGATGGGACAAAGGGCAAGTTTCTGTGCTGTATTTTTTTATGACTCCAACTGAATTTAAATTCCCAATTGCAATGCCAGGGTTTGAACTTAAATTCTCTGTATTATTAGATCAGGTCTCTGGACTATACGAGTAACAAGAGCTAAAATACACACAGTGTATTTCAATTTTAAATCTCAAGTAAAGGATAAAAATGCCATGAGAATTAGTTTTCTGCAGCAGCAGTGCAGTACATTGTAAGTCATGGCTGACCTGCTCAGGTTGCAAAGTGTTGGAACCTAACTCCTCATTATGCTGTTATCCCAAAGACAGACAGCAATAGGAGACACATATGGATTATACTTACAACAATACAAAAGGAGAAAATTTGCCCATTATGGCCCTGCCAGCTTCCGGGAGAACAATATCACACTTCCATTTTACACTCTTATTTCTCTGTTCCCTCATCACCAATCGTTTCTCACATATGCCCACCAATGCCCCATTGATTCTTTTTGTCATCAACCTAACAACATGGTAATTTCTGCTCATTAATTAACCTACTGGTGCATATCTAGGGTGTGAGAAGAAAGCAGAGCACCCAAAGGGAACCAAAGCTTTCACAGGTAGATTTTTTTGAGTGAACTCAGTCTTTTTTCCTTGGAGTGACGGAGGATGAGAGGTGACCTGATAGAGGTGTATAAGATGATCAGAGGCATTGATCGTGTGGATAGTCAGAGGCTTTTTCCCAGGGCTGAAATGGTTGCCACAAGAGGACACAGGTTTAAGGTGCTGGGGAGTAGGTACAGAGGAGATGTCAGGGGTAAGTTTTTTTACTGAGAGAGTGGTGAGTGCGTGGAATAGGCTGCCGGCAACAGTGGTGGAGGCGGATACGGTAGGGTCTTTTAAGAGACTTTTGGATAGGTACATGGAGCTTAGAAAAATAGAGGGCTGTGGGTAAGCCTAGTAGTTTCTAAGGTAGGGACATGTTTGGCATAACTTTGAGGGCCGAAGGGCCTGTATTGTGCTGTAGGTTTCTGTTACTATGTTTCTGGAATGTGAAATCTCCTTAGAGATAATTCCAATATTAGAATTGAACCCAGGCGTTTGGTGCTAAGAGGGAGCAGCATTAGTTATTCCACTTCCTTGCTTCCAGCCATAATCATCTGACAGATAAGCCTTACATTCATATGACTGAGAAGCAGTCACAGTTAGCAGTCAGGTTGGCAATAACATTTAATGACTTCAGGTGGCCCAGAGTGAGTGGAGGTGATGTTCGTAGAAATAGATCTCCTAGGACAGCAGTACAGGTAATTTTATTTTCCCAGTTCCAATGAATGGTCTTTGACACAAAGCATTGACTCTCTTACTCTCTCCACAGACTCTGCCTGAACTGCTGAATGTTTCCTGCCTTTTTGGGAGTTTGGCATAGATCCATAGATGGAGTCGTAGAACAGCACAGCTCAGAAACAGGACCTTCAGCCAATCTAGTCTGTGCAAAACCATTACCCTACCTAGTCCCATCTAGCTGCACCCGGACCATAGCCCTCCATACCCCTCCCATTCATGTACCTATCCAAATTTCTCTTAAATGTTGAAATTGAACCTGCATGCACCACTTGCACTTGCAGCTCGTTCCACACTCTCACCACCCTCTGAGTGAAGAAATTCCCCTTCATGTTTCCCTTGTATATTTCTCCTTTCATCTTTAACCATGACCTCTAGTTCTGATTGCACCCAATCACAAGGGAAGATGCCTACTTGCATTTACCTTATCTATACCTCTCATAATTTTGTAAGCCTCTATCAGATCTCCCCTTGATCTTCTATGTTCAAAGGAATAAAGTCCTAACATATTCAGTCTTTCCTTATAACTCAGGTCCTCCAGTCCTGACAACATCCTTGTAAATTTTCTGCTGTCTGTCAATCTTATTGACATCTTCCCTCTAGGTAAGTGACCAAAACCGAACGCAATTCTTTAAATTTGACCTCACTAATGTCTTGTACAACATCCACATAATATCCCCACTTCTGTACTTAATACTTTCCTTTATGAAGACCAAACGATCTATTTGCAACCCTAGCTACATGTGACACCCCTCTCCAGGAATTATGGATCTATATTTGCAGATCCCTCTGTTCTACTGCACTACTCAGTGCCTTACTGCTCACTGTGTAAACCCTGGTTTGTCCTCACCTCACACTTGTCTGCATGGACACTGGCCAGAAAATCTGACTGTTTTTCATTTCCATCGATAACTTCCTGATCTGCAGAATTCCTCTAGCATTTTGTGTGACTTGCTTTGGACTTCCATTGTCTGCAGAATTTCTCATGTTTTTAAATTTTATCTGCCATTTCACCAGCTGGTCCAGATCCTGCTGCCAACTTGACATTCTTCCTCAGTATCCATTACACCTTTGGTGTCATCTGCAAGTTTGCTGATCCAGTTTATCACATTGCCTTCCAGATCTTTGACAGAGATGACTACCAACAACGGACCCAGCACTGATTGCTGTGACACACCGCATGTCACAGACCTCCAGTCAGAGAAGCAACCATCTACTGAAACTCTCTAGTTTCTTTTGAAAAGCCAGTATCAAATCCACTTCCTCTAGAATGCCAAGCATCTGAACCTTGGCAATCCCCCATGCAGGAATTTGTCAAAGGGTTTGCTAAAGTGCATGTAGACAACATCCACTGCCTTGCTTTCATCAACTTTCCTGGTAACTTACTCAAAAACTCTAAGATAGGTTAGACATGACCTACCACATACAAAGCCATAGGCCAAATGGCTTGTCCAGTGCCATACTGTTCTATGTTCTCTATTTCATGTTCATATCTTGGGCTGTCTCAAGTGTTCATAAGATTGGTCTCATTAGCTTTGTAGGGCTTGCTGTGTGTTTCAGTAGAGACTAAATTATAGTGCTTCACATCTTAAGTTAGCTGGAGAATGTATGCAACACAGGAGTTTCAATGCTTGAGACTTAAAATATAATGAGCCAGGCCAAGCAACTGACCTTTAGGTGGGTGAACATTTAGAGGAAAGTGATCACAATGCCTTAAGTTTTAAGATAGCTATAGTATGGACCTTGCAGTAGAGTATTATATTGGAGCAGGACATATTGTGGGAGCATTAGGCAGGAGCTCAGAAAGAGTTAATTAGGAACACCCATTTTTGGACAAGTCCATATCTAACATAGTCTGAATTTGCTGTGTTTAAAGACAAACTGCACAAAGGTGCAGGACAGGTTTGTTCCAGTCAGAATGAAGGACAACAATGGCAAGGTAAGAGAATTTTGGATGTTCAAAATTCAATGTTTCAAAACATTTTGTAATTAAAGTGCATGTATATCACCATATGCAACCCAGAGATTTATTTTCTTGTGGGCATACTCAACAAATCTATAGAATAGTAACTATAACAGGATCAATGAAAGATCACCCCACTAGGGCGTTTAACCAGAGCACCAAAGGCAAAAAAAACTGCAAATAAAATAAAAAGCAATAAATAACGAGAACATGAGATGTAGGGTCCTTGAAAGTGAGTCCATTGAATGCGGGAACATTTCGATGATGGGGCAAGTGAAGTTTAATGAAGTTATCCCCTTTGGTTCAAGAATCTGATGGTTGAGGGGTAGTAACTGTTCTTGAACCTGATCATGCGAGTCGTGAGGCCCTTGTACCCAGCAGCAAGAAGAGAACACGACCTGCATGGTGGGGATCCCTGATGGTGGATGCTGCTTTCCTGCAACAGCATTTCATGTAGATGTGCTGAATATTTGGGAGGGCATTATCCACGATGGTCTGGCCCATAAACACTATTTTTCGTAGGATTTTCCATTTGAAGGCATACCAGGCTGTGATGCACCCACTCAATATATTCTCCACTATACATCTAAAGAAGTCTGTCAAAGTTTTAGATGTCATGCCAAATCTCTGCAAACTCCTAAGTAAATAGAGGCAGTGCAGTGCTTTTTCACAATTGCACTTGTGCGCTCAGCTCAGGACAGGTCGTCTGAAATACTAACACCTAGGAACTTAAAGTTGCTAACACCATCCATCTCTGATCCTCTGATGAGGACTGGCTCATGGACCTCTGGTTTCCCTCTCGAAGTCTATAAACAGTTCCTTGGTTTTGTTTACATTGAGTGAGGGATTGTTGTTATGACACTATTCAGCCAGATTTCCAATCTCCCTCCTATATGCTGGTTTGCCACCACTTTTCATTCAACATGCTGATGGCAGTGGTGTCATCAAGGATCTATTAAGAAGACAGAAAGAAACTCAAGAAGGGAATTAGGAAAGCCAGGAGGGACATAAAACACTGTTGGCAAGTTGGATTAAAGAGATTCCTAACGCAATTTATACATACATGAAGAGCAAGAGGATAATAAGGGAGAGGGTAGAACCACTCAAGGATAAAGGGGGTGGGCATTTACTTGGATGCAGCAGGTGTAGGTGAGGTCCTAACTACTTTACATCAGTATTTACCAAGGAGAAGGACATGGCGTATAGGAAAATTAGTGCTGTCCATATTAATATGCTAGGGAATGCAAAGAAGGATGTAGTGTTAAGTCTCTTGAAGAGCATTAAGATGAATAAGACCCCAGGGCCTGATGGGATATGCCCCAATTTATTGAGAAAGTCAAGAGATGAAATTACTAGGGCCTTGACCAAAATCTTTATGTCCTCTCTAGCTTAAGGTGAGCAGCAAATGTTACATTATTCAAGAAGGGAACCAGGAATAATCCTGGAAACTCTAGACCAGTGGGTCTCATTTCAGTGTTAGGAAAGCTACTAGAAAGAATTCATAGGGATTGGACTTATGAGCATTTGAAAAGCCATGACCTAATTAGGGAGAGACAGCATGGCTTTTTGCACGGCAGGTGATGGCTTACTAACTTAATTGAGATTTTAGACGAGGTGACAAGGATGATTGATAAAGGCAGAGCTGTGGATGTTGTCTGAATGGATTTTAGTAAGATCCCTCATGGGAGGCTCATCAAGAAGATTAAGATGTATAGGATCAATGGCTGGTGGATCTAGAACTGGCTTGACTATATAAGACCATAAGATATAGGAGCAGAATTAGGCTATTTGGCCCATTGAGTCTGCTCTGCTATTTCATTATGGTTGATCTGATTTTTCTGTCAGCACCAATCTCCTGCCTTCCCCCAGTATGCCTGACCAATCAAGAGTCTATCAATCTCTGTCTTAAATATACATAAAGATGTAGCTTCCATCGCTGCCTGTGGCAAAGAATTCCACAGACTTACCACTCTCCGGCTAAAGAAACTCCTCCTCATCTCCGTTCTAAAAGGATGCCTCTCTATGAGGGGTGATTGATATGTTCATGGCCTAAGGTGGAAGGAGTCAATTTTAGAAAACCTAACACATTTATTTTTCCTACATTTACACACTTAGTCCAGAGGTCGCGGAGCATATGGATCTCCTCTTTGTAGAAGTCAGTGTCTTGGATCTCCAGAAAGTGGTCCACAGCAGGGGTGATTGATAAGTTCGTGGCCTTGGGTAGAAGGAGATGAGTTATACAGCTCTCGTTATATGCATGTGCAGTTCAGCTCTTTGAGTGAAAATGCAGGAAGTTTGAAGTTTCTCCTCATTGCCTTCTACCTTAGGCCACAAACTTATCAATCACCCCTGCTGTGGACAACTTCTACAAAGAAGGGATCTGTATGCTCCACGACTGCTGGACTAAGTGTGTAAATGTAGGAAAAATAAATGTGCTAGGTTTTCTGAAATTGACTCCTACCTTAGGCCACGAACTTATCAATCACCCCTCATAGTCTGAGGTTGTGTCATCTGGTCTTAGATTCTCCTACCATAGGAAACCTCCTTGCCACTTCAACTCTATCAAGGTCTTTCATTATTCGATAGTTTTCAATTGGGTCACCCCTTATTCTTCTGAATTCTAGTGAATACAGGCCCAGAGCCATCAAACGCTTGTCATATGACAAGCCATTCAATCTGGAATAATTTTCGTTAACTTCCTTTGAACCCTCTCCAGTTTCAGCACATCCTTTCTAAGATAAGGGTAGTACTCTTGGGATTTCTGCCTGTGCCAAGCAACACTGAGGATAGGAATAGAATGAGGTGGCAGATAAATGCGTGGCTGAAGAATTGGGGCGGGGATCAGGGATTCAGATTTCTGGATAATTGGGACCTCTTCTAGGACAGGTGAGGCCTGTATAAAAGGTCTGGATTGCACTTGATTCCAAGGGGGACCAATATTTTTGTGGGGAAGTTTACTAGACTTATAGGAGTGGTTTAAACTAATATGGCAGGGGGATAGGAACCAGGATGATAGAGCTGAAGATGAGCCAGCAGGTTTAAAAGTAGATGATGGATGTAACATGAATTACATACATTGATTGCATACAAATGCAGACAGGACAAAGAGTTAAATTGTACCACAGAGGCAAAATTCAAAAGGTGAAGAATGCAGGACTGAAGCTGCTGTATTTAAATGTGCTTAGCATTTGGAATAAGGTGGAAGTACTCGTGGCACAAGTAGAGACTGGTTGGTATGACATTGTGGGCATCATTGAGTCGTGGCTGAAAGATGGCCATAGTTGGGAGTTTAGCATCAAAGGATATAGGTTGTATCGAAAGGACAAGCAGGAAGGCATAGGTGGAAGGTTGGCTCTGTTTGTAAGAGATGGAATTACATCTTCAGAAAGAGGTGACATAGGGTCAGCGAATGTTGAATCTTTCTGGGTGGAGTTAAGAAATTGCAAGAGTGAAAAAAACATTATGAGAATCATATATAGAACTCCAAATAGTAGCCAAGATGTGGGGTGAAGATTGCAAAGGGAGCTAAAAAGGTATGTCATAAGGATAATGACACAATTGTAATGGAGGATGTGCATATGCAAGGGGATTGAGAAAATCAGGTTGGTGTCAGATCACAAGAGAGGGAATTTGTTGATGCCTAAGAGATGGCTTTTTAGAGCAGTTTGTGCTTGAGCCTACTCAGGGAAAGACTATCTTAGATTGGGTGTTGTGTAATAATCCAGATCTTATTAGGGAGCCTAATGTAAAAGAACCCTTAAGAGGCAGTGATCATAATATGATTGATTCATACTGTAATTTGAGAGGGAGAAGCGTAAGTCAGATGTGTCAGTATCACAATGGAATAAAGGGAATTGCAGAGGCATGAGAGAGGAGCTTGCACAGGTGGATTGGAGGAGGATAATGGCAGGGATGACGGCAGAGCAGAGATGGCTGAAGTTTCTGAAAATAGTTCACAAGGTGCAGGCTAAGTATGTCCCACAGAGGAAGAAATTCTCAAATGGTAGGGGTTGGCAACCGTTGCTGACAAAGGAAGTTAAGGACTGCAGAAAAGCCAGGGAAAGGGCATATAAGGCAGCAAAAGTGAGTGGGAAGTTGGATGATTGGGAAGCTTTTAAAATCCTACAAAAAGCAACTAAAAATCTATAAGAAGGAAAAAGATGAAATATAAGGGCAGACTAGCCAATAATATAAAGCAGGATACTAAAAGTTTTTTTTTCAGTTACATAAAGAGTAAAAGGGATGTGAGAATTGCTATTGGACCACTGGAAAATGATGCTGGTGAGGTAGTAATGGGGGACAAAGATATAACAGATGAACTTAATGGGTACTTTGCATTTGTTTTCACTGTGGAAGACACTAGCTGTGTGCCTAAGGTCCGTGAGTGGAGTGAGTGTGATTACTATTACAAAAGAACAAGTGCTCAGTAAACTCAAAGATCTTAAGGTGGATAACTCACCTAGACCAGATGGACTACATCCTGAGAAAGGTTACCGAAGAGATAACGAATGCATTGATCATGGTCCTTCAAGAATCAATTGATTCTGGCTTGATCCTGGAGGACTCGAAGACTGCAAATATCACCCCACTCTTTAAGAAGGGAGGAAGGTGAAAGAAAGGAAATTATAGGCCAGTTAGTCTAACCTCTGTGTTTGTGAAAGTGTTGGAGTATCTTATTAAGGATGATGTTTTGAGATACTTGGAGACTAATGATAAAATAAGTCAAAATCAGCATGATTTCTGTAATGGGGAAATCTTGCCTGACATATCTTTTAGAGCTCTTCGAGGATGTAACAAGCAGGGTGGACAAAGGAGAGATGGTGGACATCATTTACTTGGATTTTCAGAAGGCATTTGATAGGATGCCACACATGAGGCTGTTTAACAAGATAAAATCCTATGGCGTTACAGGTCCTGACGAAGGGTCTCGGCCTGAAACGTTGACTGCACCTCTTCCTACAGATGCTGCCTGGCCTGCTGCATTCACCAGCAACTTTGATGTGTTTGCTTGAACTTCCAGCATCTGCAGAATTCCTGTTGTTTGCATTACAGGAAAGCTACTGGTATGGATAGAGGAATGGCTGACAGGCATGAGGCAGCCGGTGGAAATAAAAGGAGCCTTTTCTGGTTGGCTGCCAGTGACTAGTGGTGTTCCTCAAGGGTCAGTACTGATACCACTGCTTTTCACATTGTTTGTCAATGATTTAGATAATGGAATTGATGCTTTGTGGCAAAGTTTGCGGATGATACAAAGATAGATGGAGGGGTAGGTGTGCTGAGGAAGCAATGCGATTGTAGCAGGAATTAGACATAGAAACATAGAAAATAGGTGCAGGAGTAGGCCATTCGGCCCTTCGAGCCTGCACCGCCATTCAGTATGATCATGGCTGTTCATCCAACTCAGAACCCTGTACCAGCCTTCCCTCCATACCCCCTGATCCCTTTAGCCACAAGGGCCATATCTGACTCCCTCTTAATTATAACCAATGAACTGGCCTCAACTGTTTCCTGTGGCAGAGAATTCCACAGATTCACCACTCTCTGTATGAAGAAGTTTTTCCTAATCTCGGTCCTAAAAGGCTTCGCCTTTGTCCTCAAACTGTGACCCCTCATTCTGGACTTCCCCAACATCGGGAACAATCTTCCTGCATCTAGCCTGTCCAATCCCTTTAGGATTTTATACGTTTCAATCAGATCCCCCCTCAATCTTCTAAATTCCAACGAGTATAAGCCTAGTTCATCCAGTCTTTCATCATATGAAAGTCCTGCCATCCTAGGAATCAATCTGGTGAACCTTCTTTGTACTCCCTCTATGGCAAGGATGTCTTTCCTCAGATTAGGGGACCAAAACTGCACACAATACTCCAGGTGTGGTCTCACCAAGGCCTTGTACAACTGCAGTAGTACCTCATGCTCCTGTACTCGAATCCTCTTGCTATAAATGCCAGCATACCATTCGCCTTTTTCACCGCCTACTGTACCTGCATGCCCACTTTCAACGACTGGTGTATAATGACACCCAGGTCTCGTTGCACCTCCCCTTTTCCTAATCGGCCACCATTCAGATAATAATCTGTTTTCCTGTTTTTGCCACCAAAGTGGATAACTTCACATTTATCCACATTAAATTGCATCTGCCATGAATCTGCCCACTCACCTAACCTATCCAAGTCACCCTGCATCCTCTTAGCACCCTGCTCACAGCTAACACTGCCGCCCAGCTTCGTGTCATCCACAAACTTGGAGATGCTGCATTTAATTCCCTCATCCAAGTCATTAATATATATATTAAACAACTGGGGTCCCAGCACTGAGCCTTGCGGTACCCCACTAGTCACTGCCTGCCATCCTGAAAAGGTCCCGTTTATTCCCACTCTTTGCTTCCTGTCTGCCAACCAATTCTCTATCCACATCAATACCTTACCCTCAATACCATGTGCTTTAAGTTTGCACACTAATCTCCTGTGTGAGACCTTGTCAAAAGCCTTTTGAAAATCCAAATATACCACATCCACTGGTTCTCCCCATCCACTCTACTAGTTACATCGAGATTCGTGAGACATGATTTTCCTTTCACAAATCCATGTTGACTTGTTCCGATGATTTCACTGCCTTCCAAATGTGCTGTTATCACATCTTTGATAACTGACTCCAGCAGTTTCCCCACCACCGATGTTAGGCTAACCAGTCTATAATTCCCTGGTTTCTCTCTCCCTCCTTTTTTAAAAAGTGGGGTTACATTAGCCACCCTCCAATCCTCAGGAACTAGTCCAGAATCTAAAGAGTTTTGAAAAATTATCACTAATGCATCCACTATTTCTTGGGCTACTTCCTTAAGCACTCAGGGATGCAGACCATCTGGCCCTGGGGATTTATCTGCCTTTAATCCCTTCAATTTACCTAACACCACTTCCCTACTAACATGTATTTCCCTCAGTTCCTCCATCTCACTGGACCCTCTGTCCCCTACTATTTCCGGAAGATTATTTATGTCCTCCTTAGTGAAGACAGAACCAAAGAAATTATTCAATTGGTCTGCCATGTCCTTGCTCCCCATAATCAATTCATCTGTTTCTGTCTGTAGGGCACCTACATTTGTCTTAACCAATCTTTTTCTTTTCACATATCTATAAAAGCTTTTACAGTCAGTTTTTATGTTCCCTGCCAGTTTTCTCTCATAATCTTTTTTCCCCTTCCTAATTAAGCCCTCTGTCCTCCTCTGCTGAACTCTGAATTTCTCCCAGTCCTCAGGTGAGCCACTTTTTCTGGCTAATTTGTATGCTTCTTCTTTGGAATTGATACTATCCCTAATTTCCCTTGTCAGTCACGGGTGCACTACCTTCCTTGATTTATTCTTTTGCCAAACTGGGATGAACAATTGTTGTAGTTCATCCATGCAATCTTTAAATGCTTGCCATTGCATATCCACCGTCAACCCAAATTGGAAGAATGGGCAAAAACGTGGCAAATGGAATACAGTGTTGGGAAATGTTTGATAATGCATTTTGGTAAAATTAACAATAGTGTAGGCTATCATCTAAATGGGAAGAAGGTTCAAACATCAGGGGGTGCAGAGGGACTTAGGACTCCTCGTGAAAGATTTCCAGAAGGTTAATTTACAGGTTGAGTCTATGGTAAAGAAGGCAAATGCAATGTTGGTACTTATTTCAAGGGGAATAGAAAAGCAATGAGATAATGCTGAGCCTTTATAAAACAATAGTCAGGCCACTCTTGGCGTATTGTCAACAGTTTTGAGCCCCATATCTCAGAAAAGATGTGTTGTCATTGGAGAGAGTGCAGAGGAGGTTCATGAAGGTGATTCCAGGAATGAAGGGTTTAACATATGAGGAGCATTTGTCAGCTTTGGGCCTGTTCTCAGTGGAATTTAGAGGAATGCAGGGGTGTCTCATTGAAACCTATCAAATGTTGAAAGGACTAGATATGGTGGATGTGGAGAGGATGCTTTCTATGGTGGGGGTATTCAGAACTGGAGGGCACAGCCTCAAAATTAAGGGGTGACCTTTTAGAACAGAGGTAAGGAGGATTTTTTCTTTAGCCAGAGAGTAGTAAATCTGTGGAATGCCCTGCCACAGACTGTGGTGAAGACCAAGTCCGTCTGTATATTTAAGGTGGAAGTTGATCGTTTCCTGATATGGTGAGCAGGCAGGTATATGGGGTTGAGTGGGATCCGGGATCAGCTATGATAGAATGGTGGAGCAGACTCGATGGGCTGAATTGCCTAATTCTGCTCCTATGTCTTATGGTCTTGTAAGGGGCCCAAAACTGCTCACAAAACCCCAGATGAGGCTTTACTAGTGCTTTATAAAGTCTCAACATTACATCCTTCCTTTTATATTCTAGTCCTCTTGAAATGAATGTTGACATTGAATTTGCCTACCTCACCACAGAATCAATCTGAAGTGTAACCTTTAGGGAATCCTGCACCAAGATTCCCAAGTCCCTTTGCACCTCAGTTTTTTGTATTTTCTCTCCGTTTAGAAAATAGTTATCCCTTTCATTTCTTCTGCTAAAGTGCATAACCACTTCCTGGTACTGAATTCCATCTGCCACCTTGCCCATTCTTCTAATCTGTCTAAGTCATTCTATAGGCACTCTACTTCCTCAACGCTACCTGCCCCTCAACCTATTTTATATAATCCACAAATTTTGCGACAAAGTCATCAATTCCATCATCTAAATCATTGACATATAACATAAAAAGAATCGGTCCCAACACATATGCCTGTGGAACACCACTAGTCACCAGCAGCCAACCAGAAAAGGCTCCCTTTATTCCTACTTTTTGCCTCTTGCCAATGAGCCACTTACTTATCCGTGCTAGAACCTTTCCGGTAATACCATGGGTACGTAGCTTGTCTCATGTGCGTCACCTTGTCAAAGACCTTCTGGAAATCCTAGGACACAACGTCAACTGATTCTGCTTTGTCTGTCCTGCTTGTTATTTCTCCAAAGAATTCCAACAGACTTGTTTGACAAGATTTTTCCCTTGAGGAAAACATGTTGACTACAGCCTATTTTATCATGTGCCTCCAATTACTCTGAGTCCTTATCCTTAGTAATTGGCTCCAACATCTTCCCAACCACTGACATCAGACTGGCTGGCCTAAAATTTCCTTTATAATACAGAGGATAGTGGTCAAAGAAACTTATTGTAGCCGGATTGTAGCTGATAAGAGGTGTTCTGCAGGGTTCTGTACTGGGACTTCTGTTGTTTGTGAAGTATATAAATGACCTGGATGAAAATATAAATGGTGGTTTAATGAGTTTGCAGATGATATGAAGATTACTAGTGTTGTGGATAGCATAGAAGATTGGCAAAGAATAGAGTGGTGTAAAGGTTGCTTGCTGATATAAGTGGAGAAGTGGAAATGCAAATTGTTGTGCCATGGTAGGTCAAATATAAGGAGACAGTACATTATTAAAAGCAAGACACATTAAAGTGTTGATGAGCAAAGGGATCTTGGGGTTCAAGTTCACAGCTCCCTAAAAGTGGCTAGACAAGTTTATTGGGTAGTTAAGAAGGCAAATGACAGAATCGCCTTTACTGGTTGAGGCACTGAGTTCATAGAAACACAGAAACATAGAAAACCTACAGCACAATACAGGCACTTCAGCCCACAAAGTTGTGCCGAACATGGCCCTACCTTAGAAATTACTAGGCTTACCCACAGCCCTCTATTTTTCTAAGCTCCATGTACCTATCCAAAAGTCTCTTAAAAGACCCTATCGTATCCGCCTCCACCACCGTTGCCGGCAGCCCATTCCATGCACTCACCACTCTCCGTGTAAAAAAAAAAATTTAACCCTGACATCTCCTCTGTACCTACTCCCCAGCACCTTAAACCTGTGTCCTCTTGTGGCAACCATTTCAGCCCTGGGAAAAAGCCTCTGACTATCCACACGATCAATGCCTCTCATTATCTTATACACCACTATCAGGTCACCTCCCATCCTCTGTCGCTCCAAGGAGAAAAGGCCAAGTTCACTCAACACACATAAAAGTTGCTGGTGAACACAGCAGGCCAGGCAGCATCTCTAGGAAGAGGTGCAGTCAACATTTCAGGCCGAGACCCTTCGTCAGGACTAACTGAAGGAAGAGTGAGTAAGGGATTTGAAAGTTGGAGGGGGAGGGATGGAGCCAAGAACTGGACAGGTGATAGGCAAAAGGGATACGAGAGGATCATGGGACAGGAGGTCCGGGAAGAAAGACGGTGGGGGGGGGGACACATTCTTTCTCTCAATCTCCTTTTTCTCCCTCTGTCCCTCTGAATATACCCCTTGCCCATCCTCTGGGTCCCCCCCCCCCGTCTTTCTTCCCGGACCTCCTGTCCCATGATCCTCTTGTATCCCTTTTGCCTATCACCTGTCCAGCTCTTGGCTCCATCCCTCCCCCTCCAACTTTCAAATCCCTTACTCACTCTTCCTTCAGTTAGTCCTGACGAAGGGTCTCGGCCTGAAACGTCGACTGCACCTCTTCCTAGAGATGCTGCCTGGCCTGCTGCGTTCACCAGCAACTTTTATGTGTGTTGCTTGAATTTCCAGCATCTACAGAATTCCTGTTGTTGGCCGAGTTCACTCAACCTGTTTTCATAAGGCATGATCCCCAATCCAAGCAACATCCTTGTAAATCTCCTCTGCACCCTTTCTATGGTTTCCACATCCTTCCTGTAGTGAGGCGACCAGAACTGAGCACTGTCCTCCAAGTGGGGTCTGACCAGGGTCCTATATAGCTGCAACATTACCCCTCGGCTCCTAAATTCAATTCCATGATTAATGAAGGCCAATACACCATATACCTTCTTAACCATAGAGTCAACCTGCGCAGCTGCTTTGAGTGTCTTATGGACCCAAAGATCCCTCTGATCCTCCACACTGCCAAGAGTCTTACCATTAATACTACATTCTGCCATCATATTTGACCTACCAAAATGAACCAGCTCACACTTATCTGAATTGAACTCCATCTGCCACTTCTCAGCCTAGTTTTGCATCCTATTAATGTCCCACTATAACCTCTGACAGCCCTCCACACTATCCACAGCACCTCCAACCTTTGTGTCATCAGCAAACTTACTAACCCATCCCTCCACTTCCTCATCCAGGTCATTTATAAAAGTCACGAAGTGTAAGTGTCCCAGAACAGATCCCTGAGACACACCACTGGTCACCGACCTCCATGCAGAATATGACTCGTCTACAACCACTCTTTGCCTTCTGTGGGCAGGCCAGTTCTGAATCTACAAAGCAATGTCCCCTTGGATCCTATGCTTCCTTACTTTCTCAATAAGCCTTACACGGGGTACTTTATCAAATGCCTTGCTGAAATCCATGTACACTACATCTAATGCTCTTCCTTCATCAATGTGTTTAGTCACATCCTCAAAAAATTCAATCAGGCTCGTAAGGCACGACATGACCTTAACAAAACCATGCTGACTATTCCTAATCATATTATACCTCTCCAAATGTTCATAAATCCTGCCTCTCAGGATCTTCTCCATCAACTTACCAACCACTTAAGTAAGACTCACTGGTCTATAATTTCCTGGGCTATCTCTACTCCCTTTCTTGAATAAAGGAACAACATCGGCAACCCTCCTATCCTCTGGAACCTCTCCCATCTCCATTGATGATTCAAAGATTATCACCAGAGGCTCAGCAATCTCCTCCCTCGCCTCCCACAGTACATCTCGTTCAGTCCCAGTGACTTATCCAAGTTGATGCTTTCCAAAAGCTCCAGCACATCCTCTTTTGTTAACATCTGCATGCTCAAGCTTTTCAGTCCTCTGCAAGTCAGCACTACAATCACCAAGAACCTTTTCCATAGTGAATACTGAAGTAAAGTACTCATTAATTACCTCTGCTATTTCCTCCAGTTCCATACACACTTTCCCACTGTCACACTTGATAGGTCTTATTCTTTCATGTCTTATCCTCCTCTTCTTCACATACTTGTAGAATGCCTGGGGGTTTTCCTTAATCCTGCCCACCAAGGCCTTATCATGGCCCATTCTGGCTCTCCTAATTTCCTTTTTAAGCTCCTTCCTGTTAGCCTTATAATCTTCCAGATCTCTAACACTATGTAGCTCTCTGAACCTTTTGTAGACTTTTCTTTTCTTCTTGACTATATTTATTACAGGCTTTGTACACCACGGTTCCTGTACCCTACCATAACTTTGCTGTCTCATTGGAACGTACCTATGTAGAACTCCAAACAAATATCCCCTGAACCTTTGCCACATTTCTTCCCTACTTTTCCCTGAGAACATCTGTTCCCAATGTAAGCTTCCAATTTCCTGCCTGATAGCCTCATAATTCCCCTTTCTCCAATTAAACGCTTTTCTAACTGGTCTGTTCCCATCTCTCTCCAATGCTATTGTAAAGGAGATAGAATTATGATCACTATCTCCAAAATGCTCTCCCACTGAGAAATCTGACACCTGACCAGGTTCATTTCCCAATACCAAATCAAGTACAGAATCTCCTCTTGTAGGCTTATCTACATATTGTGTCAAGAAACCTTCCTGAGTACACCTAACGAACTCCACTCCATCTAAACCCCTTGCTCTAGGGAGATGCCAATCGATATTCGGGAAAATAAAATCTCCCATCACAACAACTCTGTTATTTTACACCTTTCCAGGATCCGTTTCTCTAACTGTTCCTTGATTGTTCCTCTAACTGTTACTGTTGGGCGACCTATGAAAAAAACACGCAGTAAAGTTATTGACCCCTTCCTGTTCCTAAACTCCACCCACAGAGACTCCGTAGACTATCCCTCCATGATGTCCACCTTTTTTGCAGCTGTGACACTATCTCTGATCAACAGTGCCACACCCCCACCTCTTTTGCCTCTCTCTCTGTCCTTTCTGAAACATCAAAAACCTGGCACTTGAAGTAACCATTCCTGCCCCTGAGCCATCCAAGTCTCAAGTTTAACAGGCAACAAGTTATTTTGCAGCTTTATTAAACACTGGTTAGGCTGCATCTGGAGTATTGCGTTCGGTTCTGGTCACCCCTTTTTCAGAGAGTTGTTGAAACTTTGGTGACGGTGTAGAAGAAGTTTACCAAGATGTTGCCTGGATTAGAGGGCATGTTCTATGAAGAGAGGTTGGACAATGTTGTGTTGATTGCAAACTTAATTGTTTCGGCACAATACTGTGGGCTGAAGGTCCTGTTCCTGTGCTATACTTATCTATGTTCTAGGTTCTAGATCTATTTAGTATGTTATCAGGGGATGAGTTATTACACTCCTAATGGGCATAGATTTGTGTGTTTTTCTTTTGCATAGCAAAGGTATGACTAAGTGCAACTTAATAGAATCGGAAAGTTAAAAATTCGGTTAAAGCAGAAGGGTCATGTGGGAATGATAAATATTAGCTTTATTTGTCACATGTACATTGAAATAGACAGTGATATGCTCCATTTTCATTGATATTCAACACAGTCCAAAGAAGTGCTGGAGCTCCTGTGTTGCCATGCTTCCAACGCCAATATAGTGTATCCACAGCTTACTAACCCATAGGTCTTTGGAACATGAGAGGAAACCCATGCAGTCACAGGCAGAATGTACAAACTGCTAGCAGACAACAATGGGAATTGAGCCTGGCCTTCTCCTCACTGGTTCTGTAAAGCGTTATGCTAACCACTATGCTGATTTTTTTAACCTTTGATATTTATAATATATGTGGAAACTTCAGGTTGTAAGTTATTTAAGTATTTTCTTGTTTTAAATTAGTGTGCTTTTCTTTTAGGAAAACCATACTTAATAGATAGAAATGAGTCTAATTCTAGAATGTATAGTCAATGAAAGGATTCACATTTTTATCCATTTGTATGAATTAAAATAACACAAATAACCAAATATTATAAAACAACATTTGGTTAGCCATGTGAAATGCAGAACAATAGTGCAGTATTTTGATAAATTTTAAACCTGATTTTAATTCAATTCATTCGGATGTCTTTTGTCTATAACTTTTCAATATTCTCATTCTCATTTTTTTAGACTGTTAAAGATATTTACAGTGTTGAAAACGAGCCAAATTTCTTGTAACGTTCAAATTGAGCACTGGGTGCAAGCCACTGGTTGGTTAGTGCTAAGTATAGTGCTAGCTTTAATAAAGTCCATTGCATTGTTTGATTAGGTTGGATGAATTTTTTTTTATTATGGACTGATACAATGTTTAACATTGGTGATAATTTGATTTTATTTTTTTTCAATGAGAAATGCATGCTAAACTGAAATATGGATCAAAGAAATACCTATAATAATGACAGCTTGGAGTCTATGGCCCACATGCCTGTGTAAATGGCTCCCTGCTGAAAATAGCTAATGTTATGGTTAATGCTACTAATGGGGCTTAACCAACTTTAATGCAAAAGAATAGGGATTGCAGAAATTCATCCTAAAGCTAATTTGCTTTGATTGTATTTGTTTAACTTTTGTACAAGTGCATTGATTAGAAACTTGCTTTGAGTAATCGTTGTTGTTACCAATTTACCCCATCCTTTCCATTTGCTGTTTCCTGACCATTGTGTTTTTCTTTGTAGTTAGTTCTGTTGGCATTTGGTAAACATGATAAGTGGGACACAAACACAAGAAAATCTGCAGTTGCTGGAAATCTAAAGCAACACACACAAAATGCTGGAGGAGCTCAGCAGGCCAGGCAGCATCAATGAAAATAAGTAAACAGTCGATGTTTCTGGCTCAGGATTGGAAAGGGAAGGGGGAAGTCAGAGTAAGATGATGGGGGAGCGGAGGGAAGAAGTACAAAGTGATAGGTAATAGATGAAACCGGAAGAGGGCTGGGGTGAAGTAAAGAGCTGGGAAGTGTATTGGTGAAAGAGGTAAAGGGCTGGAGAAGGGGGAATATGATAGGAGAGGACAGACGACCATGGAAGAAAGGGTAAGAGGAGGAGCACCAGAGGGAGGCAATGGGCAGGAAAGATGAGACAGGGAAGCAGGACTTGCGAATGGTGAAGGAGAGGAGGGGGATGGGCAATTGCTTTAAGTTTGAGAAATCGATGTTCATGCCAATAGGTGAGAGGCTACCCAAATGGAATATAAGGTGTTGTTCCTCCAACCTGAGTGTGGCCTCATCATGATAGTAGACGAAGCCATGGACTGACATGTTGGAATGGGAATGAGAAGTAGGATTGAAATGGGCAGCCGCCAGGAGATCCTGCTTTTTCTGGTGACAGAGCAAAGGTGCTCAGCAAAGCAGTCTCCCCTTCACATCAGGTATCACTGATATACAGAAAGCTACACTAGGAGCCTTGGTAAAATGGTCTCCCAATTTATGTTGGGTCTCACCGATATACAACTGGGAGAAATGCCCTTTGAAATGTTTTTCTTCTAGTGTGTAGTCACCATTATACTGTGATCTCAGCTTAATTGATGAAGGAAAAACATCTTATTAATTTTCCACTTCAAACTGAACCAATGACTGAAAATGCTCAAGTAATATAATAGAATAGTGTTCTACAGTCTTGGTGTGCTACACTATTATGCTATTCCCTCTACTTCTCAGTTTAAAAACTATGTTCAATTTATATTAACTGTATACGGAATTCACAGATTAAACTGAGTGATGACTACCTTTTAGCCTAAAGTGACTAGTGGTATTCCCCAGGGATCAATGCTGGGCCCATTGTTGTTTGGATGAGAATGTTCAAGACGTAGTTACTAAGTTTGCAGATGACAATAAAATAAGTTTGTCATTGACAGTAAAAATAGTTATCGGGACTTACAAAGAGATTTTGATCATGTAGGAAAGTGGGCCGAGGAATGGCATATAGAATTCAAGTCAGATAAGTGTATGGTGGGGCATTTTGGGAACACAAATGATGGTGGGCCTTTCATGGTGAATGGTAGGGCCTTAGGGGTGTTATACCTAGAAATACAAGTATATACCTCCCAGAAAGTGCCTTCACAGGTAGGATAATGAAGAAGGGTTTTGGCAGACTGGCTTTCATCAGTCGGGGAACTGAGCATAGAAGTTATGATGTCATGTTAGAGTTGTACGTGATGTTGCTGAGGCTGCATTTGGAATATTGTGCTCACCTTTCTAGGAAAAGTACCATTACTCTGGAAAGAGTAGGATTATGAAGACGTTGCCAGTACTCAAGGGACTGCCTTATGAGAAGTTGAGCAGGTTGGGATTTTTTTCATTGGAGCATAGGAAAATCTGGAGTGACTAAGGAGGTAAATAACAATTATAAAGGGGACATAGAGTGAATTTGCAGTATTTTCCCCCAACTGGCAATAAAGGGTATGGATTTAAAGTGAGAGAGGAGAGATTTAATAGGAACCTGAGGGGCAACTTTTTTATCAAGAGTGTGGTTAATATATGGAATTAGCTGTTAAAGAAGTAATTGTGGCAGGAACGTGTACAACATTTAGAAAACACATAGATAGGAAAGGTTAGACGGACATGGCCAAACATTGTTAAGGATCCTTCCCATCCATCCGACAATTTCTTTGATCGCCACCACCCAGGCCATGCTCTTTTCTTTCTGCTGCCATCAGGTAGTAAGTACAAGAGCCTCAGATTCGCACCACCAGGTTCAAGAACAGTTACTACCCCTCAAACATCAGACTCTTGAACAAAAGGGGATAACTATACTCATTTGCCTATCCATTGAGATGTTCCCACAACCACTGAACTCACTTTAAGGACTCTTCATCTCATTCATTTCATTATCTCATGTTTTCATTATCTATTGCAATTTATTTGTGTTTGAATTTGCAGTTTTTTTTGTCTTCTGCACTCCGATTGATCTTTCATTGATCCTGTTATAGCCACTATTCTATAGATTAGCTGAGTATGCCCACAGGAAATGGGTCTCAGGCTTGTACCTGGTGAGGTATATTTACTTTGATAATAAATTTACTTTGAAATTTATCAAACAGGAGGTACCGTAGCATTAGGACAAGGACTGTTAGGATAGGAAATGGCATTTTCTGCCAGGCCATGAAACTACTGAACTCCCTGCCTCCACCTAGGTCTCATCACTTATGAAGCACCTGTAACATTATGCTGTCTGGTGTTGAATAGGTACCATATCCAATGCAGACATTGGTGACCATGGTTTTCCATATAAATCTATCCCTCATTCTTTGGATGACTTCCATTTCCTCGATGTGTAGCCACATGGCTAGGCTTTTGATGTACATAAGCTGAGATCTTCCTCTAGCTTTGCTCCCCTCGATCTTTCCAGAGAGTATGAACTTTTCTTGTTCTTCTTTCCGCATGATGTGTCCTAGGAATCTGAGTTGTCTTTCTCTTATTGTTGGTATGAGTGATCTAACTGCTTGGGCTCTTCTGAGAACTTCTTCATTTGATGTGTGTGTGGTCCATGATATTTTTAACATTCTCCTGTAGAACCATAATTCAGCTGCTTCTAGTCTCTTTTCCATTGCTGGAGAAATGGTCCAGCATTCACTTCCATAAATCAGGATAGAACAGCATTTTACTGTGTCATAAGTGTACATTATGCTAAATGTCAATCTTTTGGAATATTTTATTATTTGTTCATTTACTTGTGGTGATATTACTTTATGTGTTCTGCATTAGTTATACGAACTGTGTTGTGTACCTTGGTCTGGAGAAACATTGTTTTGTCTGGCAGTGAACATGTATACCGTAAAATAACAATGAACTTGAACTTAAAACATGAGCAAATAGGACTAGCTCAGATGGGAATTTTGGTTGACATGGATTGGTTGGGCCTGTATCCATGCTGTATCACTCTGACTTTAATAGACTATATTACCATACCTTGTTTTAAATGTTAGAAACTAAGGACTAATTTTAAGGATACTTGTCTATTAATTTACAAACAAAGTATGGTAATTTTGGATAAATATTGTAATTAAAACAAGAAGAAATCTGAGAATATGAGACTTGGGCTAGGAAATAAGCTGAAGATTTTTTTTTACCTTGAACTTTGGAAAACCTCATGAAAACAAACAAGCATGGTACTGCTTCCTGACAACCCACAATTATTAGTACAGTTCACAAACAATTTTTACCATCCTTGATGACAGACCAGTAGTGTGGTAAGTTTCAGTAACACTGCCATTGCTACATTCCAGCAAGAAAATACAAAGAGATATTTATGAATATACTATTTACTATAAAATGATGGTTGGAAATTGAAAACTATCATGATGTTATGAAGGACGTATTGATCTGAAAAGTTTAACTCTTAAATATTAAATATCAGAATTAAAATTTTGACATGAGTGATATTGTGGTGACCATGCAGTTTACACACATCATCATTTACTCAGCAAAATTAGCACCCAGATGATTAATGTTCATCCAAACTTGTTCCCTGGTTCCTTTAGGTCATGGCTAACATTCACCTGCTTTATATTTTGGAAATAATGCATGGGCATTTTCTGTAAGCAAATTTGAAAACTTTGCTGCAAGATTTTCTTCACTAAAGAAGAAAAGCCTTTTTAACAGATTTAACTGTCACAAAACACAATGGAAATTTATCAGTAATAGCTAATCTACCAAGGTTCCTAAATGTATGAAATATGTGATAGTGATTGAATCTATTTTTGCTTTAAGATTCATTTCTCTTCTGCAGAAATTTTATGGGAACCTATTTGGGTCAGTAGTTTAAGATCATTCACCTTCATTACATAAGTACCAATAGTAATTGCAGATTTATGCCAAGAAGTTGATTTAAACCTCAAAATTAAATATGGTTAATTGACTACCAGGACCACACACCTGAGGAAAATATCAATTTTAAAATAGAATTTGACAGATATTTCTCGCTGCTGACATTATTAGTGAATAGGAATTCTAAAATCAGTGCTGTGGATGCTGAATGTGTTGTTTTTGAATAAACCAATCTTTGTTTTTGTAAATTTCAGAAGAATAGCCTCTCAGCAGTGAAGGAGATGCAAAGTTATGGACCTTGTGGGAAGCTAACTCCTTTTGGGGAAAAGGAATGAAGAAAATGTTGTAATGTTGATCATTAAAACAGCAATTAGAAAATCACTGGATGTTTTTCGCAACTGCGCTGTAGAATATATCCAAATACAAATAAGACATTAAACTGCAGACCTATTCCAAGGGTTTTAAGCATGATCTGACATGTTTTTATAGGTTTCAGCCTTTTGCCAATACTCTTTTCTCAAGTCAAGGTATCAAAAACAAATTGTTAGCATTTGTTCCGGTGCTATCAAGAGTACCTTATAACATCACAGAAATCAATAGCACAACCCTTCAGCCTATCATGTTCATGCTGGCTAATTTTGTTTTCTGTCTGCCTGTTCTAAGCCTTCTGGTTGGATGCTTTGAGTGCTTGACTAAATTTAATTATAATGAAAGTTTAAGAATTATGAGCAGGATTAATTAGGACTTCTGTTTTTTGAGCCTGTTCTGCCATTCTTCAATATTGTGGCTGATTATCTAACTCACTCTTATTTCCCTGCGCTAATCCCAAATCTTTTGATTCGTCCTAGAACACTTTTTTATAAAAGACTGAACCATCCAGTTAGAGTCTTCCAAACACTCACCCTCCTTGAGTGAAGAACTCTCCTCTCATCTCATTCTTAAATGGCTTGCTCATTTTCATTCCTCAGCAGAGTAAAACTCGTCCCCTCATTAAACCTGTCAACTCAATGTTTCTTTTTTGCCACTCTTCATTTGTGTAACAAGTTCCAGCTAGGCACTGCTCTCTGGGTGATTTCCATCTTCCTTTCATTTCATCTAATCCCTCTTCTGCTTTAGTGTCCTCTGATATTGACCTACCTGCTGAATGAATTTGGTCTTTCCTGTTCACCTGTCATGGTCTTTCCTTGTTCTATTTTGGATATATTTTAAGTATCATGTAAGACTTTTTATTCTAAGGAAAATTACCACATCCTGCCCATTCATTCCCTCATAACAAATATCCTCCACAAGCACCATCTTCTCCATGCTATGATAGTGCAAGCTCATCTTTCCTGTGCTGTTGTGTAGAATGACATAGTTGTAGCCTTGCATATTCTAAGCCTAAGCCAAGAAATGCAGGGATCCTGTATAATGTCTACACCACATTAACCTTGTCATCATTGGGTATGTATGAAGTTGGAGTTTATGATCCCTACGTTCTGCACATCTCCATTCTAGCACTTGTATTGAGTTACCTTGTCCTTTCTGCCCACTCTAAATTCAAAGTACAAAGTGCATTTATTTTCAAAGTGTATTTCACGCAGCCTTGAAATTTTAGATTATGAGGACACGCAGTCCTCTTTTATTGTCATTTAGTAATGCATGCATTAAGAAATGATACAATGTTTTTCCAGAATGATATCACAGAAACACATGACAAACCGACTTAAAAACTGACAAAAACCACATAATTATAACATATATTTATAACAGTTGTTACGAGAATACACATAAAATTAAGATGTTTGCTGGCCTGGGCTAGCATCAGTGGCATCAGCAGTTGGTCTGCCACCTGCCCTCAGGGGAAGGAGAGATAAGGAACAATGGAGCAGCGTCTGGAGATGTGTAATGAAGGGATGTGGGAGGAAGAGCTGTCTGGAGCGGCTCCCCCCTTTGAACCCTGAACTGTTTGAAGTGATGGACAGGCGATACCCCAGCAGGGGGATAAAAAGGGACAGGTTCGCTAAGACAGACACACACGCCACCCGAGGTAACGAGACCCTGGAAGCGGTGCGCTTCTCACGAGTGGGTGAGAAGTACCAGACAACGACAAGGGTGGAAAGGTACGATCAGCGGGAACCCGGTGTGTGTCCGCCCTTGCCTGGGTGCCGGGTTCACTGCAGAGGATCGACCGCATCTGGAGGAGGGGTCACAGTCGGTGACCTCAGGTGACATCACCAAGGACCTGCCCAAATGCTGTTTGTGAGCCATCTCGCTGGTCTGTGAGTGAAGCAGTGTTCTGAATGATCAGTTGTTCCTATTCTGTCTCTCTTCCCCCACCTTTGTCCATCGCCATGACAACGATTACTGCGAACTGAACTACAAACTGGACTGAACTTTGAGTCATTTTGAAATTGGTCATTTACCCCTAGACAACGATAGAGCTTGATTGATGCGGTTATCTTAATTCTGTGCACATGTGCGTTTATCATCGCTGAACTGTTGCATTTATTATCCTTTCGATTAAGGTGTTGCTTGTTTCTTTAATAAAACTTTCTTAGTTCTAGTACTCCAGACTCCAACTGAGTGATCCATTTCTGCTGGTTTGGCAACCCAGTTACGGGGTACGTAACACAGTGCAAAGCAATACCATAATTTGATAAGAACAGACCATGGGCACGGTAAAAGTCTCAAAGTCTCTCAAAAGTCCCATCATCTCACACAGATGGTGAACCTCCAGTGGCGCCAACTTGCCGATGCAGCATCCTGGAAGCATCCGACCACAGTCCAACCCCAAGTCCGTTCAAAAACTCCGAACCTCTGACCAGCTCTCCAACACCAAGCACCGAGCACCATCTCTGCCGAGCGCTTCGACCCCGGTCCCAGCAACATGCAATAGGCAAAGCCAAGGATTTGGGGCCTTCCCCTCCAGAGATTCTCGATCGCACAGTAGCAGCAGCAGCGAAGCAGGAATTTCAGCAGTTTCTCTAGGTGTTCCTCCGTGCTTCTCAAGGCTGTCTCCATCAAATCAGGATTGTGCACGGCCCCCTAGTTAACACATCATCGATATCATTCGGAACGGCCATGCGTGCTGCGTCGTGCCGCCATCTTCTCCTCCCTTTGTCTCCTTACAGGCAGCCACAAAGCAAATAAACTCAATAGAATCCACTTGCGGTGCTGGAAGCATGGCAGGGAGAGTTTTCTTCCTTCTCCCATCTGTGTGAAATCATGGGACTTTTGAGAGACAATTTTTTTTACCGTGCTCATGGCCTGTTCTTCATCAAGTTACGGTATTGCTTGCAGTGTTGTAACTATATGTTACAATTATGTGGTTTTTGTCAGTTTTTCAGTCTTGGTCTGTCTTGTGTTTCTGTGATATCACACTGGAGGAACATTGTATCATTTCTTAATGCATGCATTACTAAATGACAATACAAGAGGACTGCGTGTCCTCGTAATCTAATCTAAATCTAAAACAAAAGAAGGCTATCAAACATCAAATGTGCAGAGAGAAAATATAAATAAGCCAATAGAAATAAGCCAATATAAATAAGCCAAAAGCATTCAGAACTGAAGTTCATGAAAGTGAGTTAGTTGGAGGCCATAGCCTCAGTTCAGTACGGAGACGAGTAAACCTCACAGAGCAGCAAGCTGCTCCCTACTTAAGACTGAATGACATTTGTCACTCACTTACACACTTGACTTATCTGATTAATTTCTGGTCCACAGTTTTCTCCCAATTAGCCAAACTGCCAATTTCAGTATTTTTGCAAACATCTTAATCAAGGGTGCTATATTTTTATTTTAAAGATGTGATTAATTTATGCAAGAAACCCTAAAGTGTGCATGGTTTTCTTTGCATTCATAGTGTCAAACCTATATACATTCGTAGTGTCATCAGGTTGGTACACTTTCTGTACCAAGAGCTATCACTGCTCATGTGGCCTCTTTGCATAAAACTCACTGTTTTGAGGTAGTATTTAACCAAAGTATTGACGTGTGCCATGAGAAACAAGGGATTTGGCATGGAGTTCAGTGTAGATCAGCTCTGCCTTGGATGGTTCCAAGCCCAGCTGTGAAACTAGGAGGGTTGGACATGGGACTAGCAACCCCAACCTGTAAAAACCCTGTGCTTCAGTAACATCAACAGAAGCTCCAAAGCCCTCATCCTTTGATGATGGACTGTATCTGGGGACTACTTGAAAGACTGGCCCAGGATAAAGGATTCTGACAAGCTGCTGTCAGCGGCCTATGCCCCAGTAGGTGTGAGGGACTTAAATAAAATCTAATCAGTGTAGCTCAGCTGAATACCAAGGAGGTTTGGACAATAAGGGTCAGAGCCGCTGGCAATTTTTGCATTGCTTGTCATAGCATATCAAATCAAACAGAATGATCCTGGAATATCAGCTTTGCAGCTCTAAGGTTGTGAATTTTGATTCTGTGGGAGGAAGGAGATTGGACTTTGTATCTGCAAAAGTGGATCCATTCATGTTTCAAGAGAGAGTGTTTAAATTTTGCATGTGGTTACTGCAATGTAAGTACTTTGTATTTTTCTAAGAGCATACAGATTTAAATTATATGAGCAACAGTAATTATTTAACCTGAAATACCTTCTCAGAGGTATGGCCTGACCTGAATATTTCCAACTTTTTCTGTTTTTTTCAATTTTTGTTTGGTTCTGTTGATAAATCTGACTGATGTTCAAAGTCAAAGTTTCAAACTTCAAGGTAAGTTTATTATCAACGTATGTATCTGTAACCGTACCTTACCTTGAGATTCATTTCCTTGCAGGCATTCACAGTGGAACTAAGAAATACAATGAAGTCAATGAAAACCTGCACACAAAGACTGAGTAACAACCACTGTGCAAGTACAAAAACACCACGTAATAATAAGCAAACAAGTAATAAATAAATAAATAAATACATAGCTAATACTAAGAACATAAGTTGTAGAGTACGTGAAATGGAGCGAGGCCATAATTTGAGGAATCAATGCAATGTTGAGATGAGTGGACCTATCCACACTGGTTCAAGTGCCTAACGGTTGAAAGGTAGTTACAGATGGTCACCAGTTTCGTAAGGGTTTTGTTTCTGAGAACTGTCTGTAAATTTCTCCGTAAGTCTGAAACATGTCTTTTTCTATACTTATCCATATCATATCATTCTACATACACTTTGTATTTCATTTCATCAAATATTTACCTCAACACTACACATAATTCAATATGTTGTATCCAATCATTAATGGATACTACAAAACAGTATTATTATTACTTTATCAATTTTAAAGGTATGGGAGAATTTGTGTACAGTTGAATTTCTATAACTTGGGTCATCCATAACCAGGGGAGCCTCCGTATCTGGATGGACCAAAAAAATGCTTGATGTTTGTGAAGTAAAAGACTGACCATTGAGATCTATTGCCTGCATCCCTGAATCAGATATCAATGAAAGGAATTCCTCCAGCATTCTGTGTGGTTGATGAGGGTTTCCAGCATCTGCAGAATCTCTTGTGGTTAGAAATGTGTTAGCTCTGATGTGATAACATATCCGAGTCTTGGATTAATGGTGAGAGCGAGAGAGAGTGTAACACGTGAGTATCATGAAAAGATTATATTTTGTAGACTCTGCTTGTGAGCAGTAGCGACGAATATTAACAGCTGAAATGACGATATGCTTGTTGGGACAAAAGTTGGATCAATATTTTCACTGGCTGTGTGGGTGGATGTCTACATGATCAATTTTGAAGTAGTGTGCATATCTTGGATACTTCCCTCCCGACCTTGACCGTTTTGGTGAGGGCCTCCAGTCTGTAGGTGAATGGGTCAGAGTGTGCTGGGTATTCATCAGCTTTCTCCATAAATTGGTATTTTCAGAGCTCTGTAGAAAACTGCAAAACATTACCCATGCCTAGCTTTGGCATCATTTGCAATGACCTTCTCAAAAAATCTGAATGATTTCCAGTAGTACTTGGAGCTAACAATCAGGTGAGAGAGAATAATCAACAGCACCCTACTCTGAGTCATGCTGGTCACTTAATGTTACAGCTCAAAAACACATGATAATGAAATGAGCAAAGCTAGCTGGATGCTACAACCAAGTTGAAACATTAATAATTTTGTATGTAGCCTTACTAGGTCAAAAAGAGTCAATAGCACACTTCATTTCCAGTGTAATAGAATTTATTCCCCCAATGATCGAACAATACAAAGAGGTTTGTGGATAGCTTAAGCTTGTTTCAAATTACACAGAACATGGATCCAGGCTTACTTAGAATAATGTTACTGGGGGTTCCACCAAAGAATGACATTTATTTTCATTTCAATCCCAGATGCATGACAATATGTGAAGTTCTAGTTGAAAACAGAGGAAAATGTAAGCTTTGTAAATGTTCTATGGCAGTGATTTTTGTTTCTCAGGTTTTGTTATCGATATTCTTTCCAGATGATCTGTTTGGAAGAAACAAGTCCATCTTGTAATAACTCATCTGATTTTGTCCCAGAAGAGGACAATCTACTTGACCGGACAACTGCAGGTGAAAGAAACCTTCTTTATTTTGAACAGGAGATTGACTTCACCACAAATCATCAAGGCTGAACAGAGGTTTGTTTATTGAGTGACTGGAGGTTAAAGCTATGTATATGCAATAATAGGAATTTATCCCTTCCTTGAATAAAATGCACCAAAATGAAATCCATGTTTTGTGGGTGCATAGTCCTTGGCCCATGTTGTTTCCTGTGCCCAGAATGTAAAAAAAAAATCAATGTGAAACTCAATGAATATGTTGCAGGAGGAATAAATAAAAATAATATATATATATAATTTATAACTGCAAACGCATATGGCTTTATCTGCTTGCAGCACTGAGCACAATAAAATGTTATTTGAATTGTATCAAAAGGGCACATAAATCTACATTATGACTTCAGTTGCAGCAAACAGCTATTTGTAAGGGCAGATTTTTTGGATTTATTCTCCTATTCATAATATGTAAACCACAGCAGAAAATGTTAATTTCAAACCCAGTGGATGATGCATTGTCAGGAATAAAGGTAACTTGGTTCTTATTTTGTTAGAAAAATCCTTGACATTTGGGTGGAAAATAAATTGTCATCCATTGCAATTTTCATAGCAAATTAGCTATTGGGTACCTTGGTGCTCTGATTTTGTTATGTAACTACATAAGTGCAGGGCACATTAAGCAACACACTCTCGAAGCGGTACCAGCCTGTGATCCTGGCCCTCCATTAAATCATGGAATAAACTGACGTAACGCAACATGAATCTTATTCATGTCAGGATGCAAGGCCAAAACATTCCGATGGGAAGTGTAAATACAAGAATATGAGGGAATGAACATCTGAGTGGTAGAAGGGAAGAGTGGGACAGAGGCTGATAAGTGATAGGTGATGGAGAGGAGTGTTGGAGAGATGGAGCCTGGCAGGGAAGTGAGGAGGAATTGAGTAGTGAGGCGATGGGGAAGGGTGAACAAAGGGAGCAGGTGACAGTATATGAGAAGAGGATACTGAGACTGTGGGTTACCTAGAATATAAAACGGTACAAAACTGGGATATGCCCTTTGGCCCACAATGTCTGTGGAAAACATGATACCAAATCAAGGTAAATCTCTATCTGTACATGATCTATATCCCATCATTCCCTGCCTACCTAAAAGCATCTTGAACATTAGTTTCTTTCTACCTCCATAAGACTATAGGAAATAGGAGCAGAATTAGTCCATTTGGTGGATAGATTCTGCTCTGCCATTTGATATATTTTCACTTTCAACCCATTCTCCTGCCTTCTGCCTGCAACCTTAATCAAGGAACTATCAGGATCTTCTCCATCAACTTACCAACCATTGAAATGAGGGGTTTGGATGGGGTGGAGTTTGTTAGGTGTGTTCAGGAAGATTTCATGACACAATATGTAGATAAGCCTACAAGGGGAGAGGCTGTACTTGATCTGGTATTGGGAAATGAACCTGGTCAGGTGTCAGGTCTCTCAGTGAGAGAATATTTTGGAGATGGTGATCACTCTTCTATCTCCTTTAGCATAGCATTGGAAAGGGAGAGGAACAGACAAGTTAGGGAAACATTTAATTGGAGTAAGGGGAAATATGAGGCTATTAGCCAGGAACTTGGAAGCATAAATGGGAAACAGATGTTCTCGGGAAACCGTGCGGAAGAAATGTGGCAAGTGTTCAGGGGATATTTGCATGGGGTTCTGCATAGGTACATTCCAATGAGACGGGGAAGGATGGTAGGGTACAGGAACCGTGGTCTACAAAGGCTGTTGTAAATCTAGTCAAGAAGAAAAGAAAAGCTTACGAAAGGTTCAAAAAACTAGGTAATGATAGAGATCTAGAAGATTATAAGGCTAGCAGGAAGGAGTTTAAGAATGAAATTAGGAGAGCCAGAAGGGGCCATGAGAAGTCCTTGGTGCATAGGATTATGGAAAACCCCAAGGCATTCTACAAGTGTGTGAAGTGCAAGAGGATAAGGCATGAGAGAATAGGACCAATCAAGTGTGACACTGGAAAAGTGTGTATGGAACCGGAGGAGATAGCAGAGGTTCTTAATGAATACTTTGCTTCAGTATTCACTACGGAAAAGGATCTTGGTGATTGTAGGGATGACTTGCAGAAGATTGAAAAGCTTGAGCATGTAGATATTAAGGAAGAGGATGTGATGGACCTTTTGGAAAGCATCAAGTTGGATAAGTCACCGAGACGGGACAGGATGTACTCCAGGCTACTGTGGAAAGCGAGGGAGGAGATTGCTGAGCCTCTGGTGATCATCTTTGCATCATCAATGAGGATGAGAGAGGTTTTGGAGGATTGGCGGATTGAGGATATTGTTTCCTTATTCAAGAAAGGGAGTAGAGATAGCCCAGGAAATTATAGACCAGTGAGTCTTACTTAAGTGGTTGGTAAATTGATATAGAAGATCCTGAGAGGCAGGAATTATGAACATTTGGAGAGGCATAATATGATTAGCAATAATCAGCATAGCCTTGTCAGAGGCAGGTCATACCTTACGAGCCTGACTGAATTTTTTGAGGATGTGATTATACACATTGATGAAGGTAGAGCCGTAGATGTAGTGTATATGGATTTCGGCAAGACATTTGATAAGGTACCCCATGCAAGGCTTATTGAGAAAGTAAGGAGGCATGGAATCCAAGAGGACATTGCTTTGTGGATCCTCACTACAGGAAGGATGTGGAAACCATAGAAAGGGTGCAGAGGAGAGTTACAAGGATGTTGCCTGATTCAGTGAGCATGCCATATGAGAATAGGTTGAGTGAACTTGGCCTTTTCTCCTTGGAGCGACGGAGTATGAAAGGTGACCTGATAGAAGTGTGTAAGATGATGAGAAATTTTGATCGTGTGGATAGTCAGAGGCTTTTTCCAAGGGCTGATGTGGTTGCCACAGGAGGACACAGGTTTAAGGTGCTTGAAAGTAGGTACAGAGGAGATGTCAGGGGTAAGTTTTTTACACAGAGAGTGGTGAGTGTGTGGAATGGGCTGCTGGTGATGGTGGTAGAGGTGGAAATGAAAGGGTCTTTTAAGAGACTCCTGGATAGGTACATGGAACTTAGAAAAATAGAGGGCTATGGGTAAGCCTAGTTATTTCTAAGGTAAGGACATGTCCGGCACAGCTTTGTGGGCTGAAAGGCCTGTATTCTGCTGTAGGTTTTCTGTGCTTCTATGTTTCTATCAATGAAGCTGACATCAGAACATCTTTCAAGAGGGTTGAACCCTTGCAAGGCATCAGGACCCAATGGTGTATCTGTCAGGGCATTGAAAACCTGTGCCAAACAACTGGTGGTAGTGCTCAAAGACATATTCTATCTCTCACTGTTGCAATCAAAGGTTCCCACCTGCTTTAAAATGGTGTCAATCATACAGGTGCCCAAGAAGAGCAGTGAGATTCCTCAATGAAACTCATCCAGTTGCACTGACATCTACTGTGATGAAGTGCTTTGAGAGGTTGCTCATGGCCAGAATCAACTTCTGCCTAAGCAAGGACCCAAACCTGCTGCAATTTGCCTACCGACACAATAAATCTGCAGTGGATGCAATCTCACTGGCTCTCCCCCTTCCCTTAGACTACCTTGTTAATAGCAATACCTAAGTCAGGCTGCTGTTTATTGATTATAGTTCAACACTATCGTCTCCTCAGTACTAATCAACAAGCTTCAAAACCTTGGCCACTGTATCTCCCTCTGCAATTGTATCCTTGACTTTGTCATGGAGAGACCACAGTCTATGCAGATCAGAAATAACATCTTCTTTTCACAGACCAACAACACCAGGACACCTGAAGGATGTGTGCTTAGTCCACTGCTCTACTCTCTCTACACTCATGACTATGTGGCCCAAATATTATCTATAAATTTACTGATCACACAACTGTTGGCAGAATCTCAAAAGGTGACAAGGAGGTGTATTGGAGTGAGCTAGATCAGCTGGTTGAATGGTGCTGCAACAACAACCTTGCACTTAACATCAGTAAGGCCAAGCAATTGATTGTGGACTTCAGGAAGGGGAATTTGAGGAAACGCACGTCAGTCCTCACCGAGGGATCAACAGTGGAAAGGATGAGCAGCATTAAGTTCCTGGGTGTCAATATCTCTGAAGATCTATCCCGGGCTCAACATATTGATGAAATTATAAAGAAGGCAGACAGTGGCTATATTTCATCAGGAGTTTGAGGAGATTAAGTACATTACCAAAGACTAGCAAATTTCAACAGATATACTGCAAATAGCATTCTAGTTGGTTACATCATTGACTGGTATGGAGGAGCCATTGCATAGGATTGGATAAAAACTGCAGAGGTTTGCAAACTCAGCCAGCTCCATCGTGAGCACTGCCTCGCCAGCATTGAGGACTCCTCAAAAAACATTGCTTCAAAAATGTGTCATCTATCATTAAGGACCTCCATTTCCTGGGACCTGTCCTTATCTCACTGCTATCATCAGGGAAGAAGTCCAGAATCCTGAAGACACACACTCAACATTTTAGGAACAGCTTCTTCTCCTCTACCATCAGGTTCCTGAATAAACAATGAACAAACCCATGAACATCATGTCCTATTTTAACTTATAGTCATATGTACTGCAAAACAACAAATTTCATGACGTATGCCAGTGATATTAAACCTCATTCTGATTCTGATCCCTTTATTCTTCAAAACTACATTGAGTACAAACCCAGAGCCTTCAAACACTCCTCTTACATATCAGGGGCACGTCTGTCTCCTGAGATGGAGCCAGGGATGTGAATTTGAGGGCAGGGTGGAAGTTTTTCTTTTTCCAATTATTTTTCCGAATAAAGAAATCCTCTTTTTTCCACAGATTGTCCTCCCCCCATCTTCTCTGCCAATGAGCCTAACTCATTTCTTTCTCAGTTCTCAGGTGTGAAAATGCTATCTGTCTCTTCAGATACTGCCTGACCTGCTGGGGATTCCCAGCATTGTCCGATTTATGTTGCTGCTGTGAATTTTCTTTAATTGCTTTTCATTCACTGCGTGATCAAGGTTGGGATTGTGTTGGTTGGAGAGGAAAGTTATTGGACCAACATTTGAATAGAAAGTCAGAGAACACCTGCTGTAGTGGATTTCAGGAGAGCAGAGATGAAGGGGAGGTGCGTCCTTCCCAATCTGTGCATACACCAACTCACTGGGATTTGCTGGACCCACTCAGCAGGTGAGGTAGTATCCACGGAGAGCTAAGCAGATTTAACATTTCGTCAGAGTCAAGACTAGATGTTCAAACAACACACATCAAAGTTGCTGGTGAACGCAGCAGGCCAAGCAGCATCTATAGGAAGAGGCGCAGTCGACGTTTCAGGCCGAGACCCTTCGTCAGGACTAACTGAAGGAAGAGGGTTGTTCAAATCTCTAGATGTTCAAATCTCTTTTTGTATTTAAAGTGAAGTTTGACTGATGAAGAGTGTGTTGAAATAGTTGAAGTTTGACAGGTTAATTCAAAGTAAAGCTTGACTTTTTTATGAAGTAAAAATGAATCATTTGGAAAAAGACAGTAAGTTAGGATGCAGTCACCTTCAGGATAAATGTAAATGCTTTCTCAGATTGACAGCTTTGAGGATTCCAAACAACTGGCAATGTCAATCATTTGGCAGAAGTTCTCAATACTTCAGTACTAATCTGGCAGCCCCATTATGAAACACTGCTTCACGGGAGGCCAAACTTCTGAGGGTGAGAGATTGATCATGCTTTGTTCCGTAGACCGCCTGGAGATGCCTGATGCTGCCAAAGTATTAGTTATTTCACTTTCTGTGTTAACAGTCTAATAATGGTTGGCAACTCTGAAGGAACAGCCTGTGTCCAGCAGCTTGCTGGTAATTATGATTTGGAATTATGTACACCTCCTGTAAAGCCAGGAGTAGCTGAGTGACAGATGGCAATGCTTTTGCTCCTCTGCCCAGATGCTGCACTCCCCATGGGGTGCACTGATGGAGCCAGAGCGTATTGGTATTCTCTGTAGTTGGACAGGAGAATTGGCCTCTTCAGTCCCACGTCATGCAGGCTTGGTGTAGAGATAGAATGAGGAAAGGATTCCTAAATTGGGGATGAGGAGGAAAACTGTATTAATATTTATTTAAATGTATTGAATTTCATAGAATTTCTAGTAGTTTTAAATATTTTTCTGAATGTTTTGTCACAGTCTTGCTACTTCAAAAGCTGTCAGGGTATGTTAGAGCTAAGCTTAAGGTTTGGCTCTGCTCTCGTTATACTGCCGGGGAATTTGTCAGCTCATTTGACCAATTGGTACAATGTGGTTGGTGATGTGAGTGGAAGACTCATGGAAAGAGTTATTTAGAATATTCCAATGCAATTCTTCCTAGGTAAAGGAAATTTTAAATAAGTCTTAAATCTCCTTTTAACTTTATTAACATCTTTATGATCTTACTTCCTTCCAGTTGGCAATCTCCAGTGAAGCATCAACAATGTTACTGAGAAAATGAACAGAGATTAGTGAGGAATTTCTTTATGGAAAGGATTTAGATCCTGAATATGTTTGTATTGATTTGCCTGTGGGAGAGAAGATTTCATATTGTAAGTGATAAATATTTGGAGAACGGAACATTTATACAGAGCTATGAGAGCAGATTTTATTTATCCCACAGAGTCAACCCAGATCCAACAGAGAAAATAGATTCCTTCTGTGGTTTTAAAAAAAGTTATTGTTGTTGGATGCTTCATTAATGTATTTATCCACTGCCTTCCTACAAATCTATGAACATCCTGATTTCTGGTCCTGTATATAGTTTAGAATTGTATCTTTTAAACTATATTGTCTTGCCTTGTTCTTCCTGCCAATATGCCTTAATTTTTATCTCTCTTTATAAATACTCATTCTATGAACCTTCTTTTGAAGTCCACCATCAGCATCTTCATTGTTCAAGCATTGACATCCCCAGTTTTAGAACTTTTACCACGTGGCTGCAGGTCCTGGCACTTGACCTGGGATAACACTTGTCTAGGAAGAAGAGAACATATTCTAGCACTGCTTTCTGTTCCTCTGGCTAATTATTGTAAGCAACTGACCCTTTTATTCCGAGGGCTTCAGTTTTGATGATAGTTCTGTAGTTTATCAAATTCCTTCTGAAAATCCAGTTGTGTGATCTCTAAAGTCATTTCAATGACCTCCTGAAAATGCTCATTGTTATTCACCTTTAACAAATCTATGCAGCACTTTCTTAATTCGAAGTCCTCTAGGTGATTATAGCGGCAGGGGAGAGAAATATTATACAATTTCCCCACCACCAAATTTTAAGTGGAATGTAATGTATATACTGTTGGTCACTTAATTTGATGCCTTGTCTCTTCCAGGAGGATCGGATGCTTATTTTAAGCTATTTTATAATTTGTACTATACTTCCCATTGCAATCTGCAGTACATTCAGCAAACTGAGATGTGTTTATTTTAAGCATAACAATCCTGTCTGGGTTGTCTGCCTATATTCTCCATATCCATTATTTATCTTCTATTCTCCCCACCCCCACTTCCTTGGATGCTCAATCTCCCTTTGGAGAGACAGGTTCTCTCTCTGCCTTCCTATATCTTCTCTAGCCTCCACCCATCATATTGTGGACCTTGCATTTTAGTTTTGCTTCACCTTCGTTTCCATCTCTCATTTATTTTGGGATCTTTGTATTTGGTTGCTTCCTGATAATTCTACCCGCATTGCATTTTCTCTAATTATTACACTCTATTCTCCTTTGTTTTATTTTTATTACTTTGATGGTAATGTATGTGGTTGATTCCTTAAGGTTGTTATAGCCAAAGAGATAATGGGGACAAGCTCCCATTACCTGTTAAATATTCCCAGTGGCATGCTCTTCAAATAGCCACTGACAAACAAGTCTAGCTGCTGTCTTCCATGCTGCTAGCTAGTAAGCCTAGTGGACCTGTTTCTACTGACAGGAGGAGGGGCAAAGGTGGGTTACTGGCGCCTTAAAACAAATTGCATCGGGCAGATGGGTCTCATCAGCTGTGGTTGGCACATCATCGTGCAGCAGGGAAACTCTTGATCTCAAACTTCCACAACCTTGCTGCTATATGCACTCATGGGAAAGGGTTCAGGAGTAAACCCCATGGGAAAACTCTGGAGCTGGAGTCCTAAGGCAGTCTTATGTGGAGTTCAAAGCTGACTAGCGACTCCTGAGATCAGTACAAACTGTACTGGTCTGTGCCATTCCTTTGGGTTCATCGGATGCAAGAAGAGGGGGAGTTTGCTACTCAGGCAGCAGCTTCTTCTCCATATTGTACTGCCCTGGCTTGCATATCTAGACAGCTAGGACACAACATACATGTTGACCCTGACTGACAGAAGCCTCATCATCTCATCTCACTGTATTGGTTTATTATTGCTCTGTGCAGTGAAAAGCATTCACTTGTGTATATCTGTCTTGGATATACACAAGTGAATGCTTTTCACTGCACAGAGCAATAATAAACCAATACAGTCCCATTGATTTTGCCACCTGCACTCAGAGCACTCTTACAACTGTAGAGCATTGATATGGCTGGCTGAGGGACTGCAGGATAACTGAATGCCTTGAAACGCTTTACCTCACTTGTTCACAAAGCTAGCATAATATAATCATGAATAAACATGCCCCATTTCTGGATGTTATGAAGGACAGCTGGGAGGAATTCTCCAGCCTTGGTGTGGGACGTGCAAGGGATAAAACTCTAGTCTGTAACTTGGACAAAGTCAAAGTGCTGCTCTAATCCAGCTTCAACCCCCCGAGCGGGAGATGGTGCAGCTATCTCTCAAGCTGCGACTGTGAAGAAGGGGAGTGGGAATAGTGTGTCTAGTGAGGTGGCCCTCCTGGAGCAACACCTTTGTAACTAAGGCCTTCTTAGACAAGACTTTTGGCAGTGACTCTGTCCAAGCTTTGCCACCTGTTGGATTACGTCATGATCCAAGCAGTATTGCCACAAGAATGTCAATGTTGAAACTCTGAAACAAGTCTGAGAGCCCAGCAAACATGGACAACCTGGTATTCCATCTGCCCTGAAGTTACCTGCATTTAAACAGTTTGTTCACAGTCTGCAGGTCCTATTTCTGGTTATCGTTCAATAGATTTGCTAAGTATGCCTGCAGAAAAAGAATCTAAGGGTTGTATGTGGTGACATGTGCAGTATATACTCTGATAATTATTTTTACTTTGAAGTCCACCCGAACCGATATTGATGAATGAGCTCTTTATTTCTTTAACAGAATGCTTTAGGGCCTAGTTTCACCATATAACCATATAACCATAAAACAATTACAGCACGGAAACAGGCCATCTTGGCCCTTCTAGTTCGTGCCGAACGCTTACTCTCACCTAGTCCCATCTTCTCGCACTTAGCCCATAACCCTCCATTCCTTTCCTGTCCATATAGCTATCCAATTTTTTTTTAAATGACAAAATCGAACCTACCTCTACCACTTCTACTGGAAGCTCGTTCCATACAGCTACCACTCTCTGAGTAAAGAAGTTCCCCCTCATGTTACCCCTAACTCTCAACTCATGTCCTCTTGTTTGAATCTCCCCAACTCTCAATGGAACAAGCCTATCCATGTCAACACTATCTATCCCCCACATAATTTTAAATACCTCTATCAAGTCCCCCCTCAACCTTCTACGCTCCAAAGAATAAAGACCCAACTTGTTCAACCTTTCTCTGTAACTTAGGTGCTGAAACCCAGGTAGTATTCTAGTAAATCTCCTCTGTACTCTCCCTATTTTGTTGACATCTTTCCTATAATTCGGTGACCAGAACTGTACACAATACTCCAAATTTGGCCTCACCAATGCCTTGTACAATTTTAACATTGCATCCCAGCTCCTATACTCGATGCTCTGATTTATAAAGGCCAGCATGCCAAAAGCTTTCTTCACCACCCTATCCACATGAGATTCTACCTTCAGGGAACAATGCACCATTATCCCTAGATCACTCTGTTCTACTGCATTCTTCAATGCCCTACCATTTACCATGTATGTCCTATTTTGATTAGTCCTACCAAAATGTAGCACCTCACACTTATCAGCATTAAACTCCATCGGCTATCTTTCAGCCCACCCTTCTAAGTGGCCTAAATCTCTCTGCAAGCTTTGAAAACCTTCTTCATTATCCACAACGCCACCTATTTTAATATCATCTGCATACTTGCTAATCCAATTTACCACTCCATCATCCAGATCATTAATGTATATGACAAATAACATTGGACCCAGTACAGATCCCTGAGGCACACCACTAGTCACCAGCCTCCAACCTGACAAACAGTTATTCACCACTACTCTCCGGCATCTCCCATCCAGCCACTGTTGAATCCATTTTACTACTTCATTATTGATACCTAACGATTGAAGCTTCCTAACTAACCTTCCGTGTGGAACCTTGTCAATGGCCTTACTGAAGTCTATATAGACAACATCCATCGCTTTACCCTAGTCAATTTTCCTAGTAACCTCTTCAAAAAATTCAATAAGATTTGTCAAACATGACCTTCCAAGCACAAATCCATGTTGACTGTTCCTAATCAGACCCTGTCTATCCAGATAATTATATATACCATCTCTAAGAATATGTTGCATTAACTTAACCACCACTGATGTCAAACTTACAGGCCGATAATTGCTAGGTTTACTCTTAGAGCTCTTTTTAAACAATGGAACCACATGAGCAGTACGCCAATCCTCCGGCACCATCCCTGTTTCTAATGACATCTGAAATATTTCTGTCAGGGCCCCTGCTATTTCTACACTAACTTCCTTCAAGCTCCTAGGGAATATCCTGCAGGATCCGGAGACTTATCCACTTTTATATTCCTTAAAGGCACCAGTACTTCCTCTTCTTCAATCATCATAATCATCATAACTACCCTACTTGTTTCCCTTATCTTACACAATTCAATATCTTTCTCCTTAGTGAATACCGAAGAAAAGAAATTGTTCAAAATATCCCCCATCTCTTTTAGCTCCACACATAGCTGTCCACTCTGATTCTCTAAGGGACCAATTTTATCCCTCACTATCCTTTTGCTATTAATATAACTGTAGAAACCCTTTGGATTTATTTTCACCTTACTTGCCAAAGCAAACTCTTATCTTCTTTTAGCTTTTCTAATTTCTTTCTTAAGATTCTTTTTACATTCTTTATATTCCTCAAGCACCTCATTTACTCCAAGCTGCCTATATTTATTGTAGATCCCTCTCTTTTTCCGAACCAAGTTTTCAATGTCCCTTGAAAACCATTGCTCTCTCAAACTTTTAACCTTTCCTTTCACTCTAACAGGATCATAAAGATACTGTACCCTCAAAATTTCAGCTTTAAATGACCTCCATTTTTCTCCATTACATCCTTCCCATGAAACAAATTGTCCCAATTCACTCCTTCTAGATCGTTTTGCATCTCCTCAAAGTTAGCCTTTCTCCAATCAAAAATCTCAACCCTGGGTCCAGACCTATCCTTCTCCATAATTACACTGAAACTAATAGCATTGTGATCACTGGACCCAAAGTGCTCCCCAACAAAGTGCTCCGTCACCTGACCTGTCTCATTCCCTAACAGGAGATCCAACACTGCCCCTTCTCTAGTTGGTACCTCTATGTATTGCTGCAAAAACTATCCTGCACACATTTTACAAACTCCGAACCATCCAGCCCTTTTACAGTATGGGCTTCCCAGTCTATGTGTGGAAAATTAAAATCTCCCACAATCACAACCTTGTGTTTACTACAAATATTTGCTATCTCCTTACAAATTTGCTCCTCCAATTCTCGCCCCCCATTAGGTTGTCTATAATACACCCCTATAAGCGTTACTACACCTTTCCCATTCCTCAATTCCACCCTAATAGCCTCCCTAGACGATTCCTCTAATCTATCCTGCCAAAGCACTGCTATAACATTTTCTCTGACAAGCAATGCAACACCTCCCCCTCTTGCCCCTCCGAGTCTATCACACCTGAAGACCTGAAGCAACGAAATCCAGGAATATTTAGTTGCCAATCACACCCCTCCTGCAACCATGTTTCACTAATAGCTACAACATCATATTTCCAGCTATCAATCCATGCTCTAAGCTCATTCACCTTTCTTACAATGCTCCTAGCATTAAAATAGATGCATTTAAGAAACTCTACACCTCTTACTCTCTGTTTGTCCCTAATGGTGCAAACAACTTTATTATCTTTTTCTTCCTTCTCCCCTACATCTTCGGTCTGAGCGCTCCCCTTCTCTGTCACCTGCCTATCCTCCCTCACACACTGTCCATTAGCTTTCTCCATTTGGGAACTAACCTCCTCTCTCCTAGTCTCTTCAATTTGATTCCCACCCCCCAACCATTCTAGTTTAAAGTCTCTCCAGTAGCCTTCGCAAATCTCCCCGCCAGGATATTAGTCCCCCTAGGATTCAAGTGCAACCCGTCCTTTTTGTACAGGTCACACCTGCCCCAACAGAGGGCCCAATGATCCTGAAACTTGAATCCCTGCCCCCTGCTTCAATCCCTCAGCCACGCATTTATCCTCCACCTCATTCCATTCCTACTCTTACTGTTGCGTGGCACAGGCAGTAATCCTGAGATTACTACCTTTGCGGTCCTTCTTCTCAACTCCCTTCCTAATTCCCTATATTCTCCTTTCAGGACCCTTTCCCTTTTCCTAGCTATGTCATTGGTACCTATATGTACCACGACCTCTGGCTCCTCACCCTCCCACTTCAGGATATCTTGGACGAGATCAGAAACATCCCAGACCCTGGCACCAGGGAGGCAAACTACCATCCAGGTCTCCTGACTGCATCCACAGAATCACCTATCTGACCCCCTAACTATTGAGTCCTGTATTACTGCTGCCCTCCTCTTCCTTTCCCTACCCTTCTGAGCTACAGGGCCGGATTCTATGCCGGAGAATTCTTCCCCCAGGTAGGCTGTCCCCCCCAATAGTACTCAAACAGGAGTACTTATTATCAAGGGGTACAGCCACTGGGGTACTCTCTAGTACCTGACTTTTCCCCTTCCCCTTCCTAACCGTGACCCACTTGTCTGCCTCCTGTGGCCCCAGTGTGACCACCTGCTGGTAACTCCTTTCTATCAACTCCTCACTCTCCCTGACCAGATGAAGGTTCCCTAACATGGTCCCTTAGGAGCTGCAGCTCGGCACACCTGACTCAGATGTGGACGTCCGGAAGGCTTGGAGACTCCAGGACCTCCCACATCCAACACCGAGAACAACAAGCTGCCCTCACACTCATACTTCCCCATTTCCTCAAATAACAGGAAAAATTGAAAACCAAACCTACTTTGCCTCGCCCGTTTTCACCTAAGCCCGTTGAGCCAAAGCCCTTAAGCCTTCACTCTGCTCCCGGCTCACTACTTTTGATCAGAACAATAAAGAAATTCATGAACTGATGAACTGCAGGCTGTATGTGCTCTTGGACTAGACACTCCTCCGCAGCCCAAGGGACAAGCTGTTCTTTGGCATGAAAAGGTCAAAGTCCAATAGATTGATAAGTCATTTGCAGCAAGTTCTAGCCTGGAATTTTAGGGAATCACAGAGTCATCGAATTGTACAGATCAAAAAGTAATCTTTTTTACCCTTCTCCTCTTTGTTGATTATGATCCCTAACTACACTAATTCCTTTTGTCTGTATCTCACTGCGCCTTTCCTATCCATTTTTCTAAGAGAGCCCAGCCTTGAGCGTCAATGACAACACTGCTTCCTGAAAACTGATCACCTACCACAGGAAATGGGCATGCCTGAGGCAACGGGGGTGTAATGAGATTTAATTTAATTTATCACTTGAATGCGGCAGCGAATGCAGAGCAGGTAGACATGCATTTAACCGTGAGTTCAATGAAGGAGTCAAGCTTGCAGACTGCAGGCCTTAATCATGGATACACCTGCTGGCAGTCAATCTAGTAAGTAGAGGTAAACTGGTAGCTCCAAAAACAACAGCAGACTGAAAATTCTGATGTGTTGGACATCAGACCCAAAATTACAATCTCAATCTGATTTTACTGATGTATTAACTGTTGAGTCTGGCATTGCATTGCAACTTCTCAAGTAGTTCTTGAGTTTTAGTCATATTTTAATAATTTTCTCTGTAATCTATCAGCTTTCACAATGACATGCAAGATGATTAATTGCTTGTAGTTGAACTTGGCTTCGTATTCAGTTTTTTTTGTTTGGAATGTTTACATTTAGCTTGCTTTGCATCAAGAGTTCTGAGAACAACTGATTAAACCAAAGGTTTCAAACACTCTTTTGTAACTTGATGAGAAGTTCACCTCCGCATATATTGAAACTGGTAATCTTGTTGCTTCAATATTTACTTAATGCTTAATCAGTGGAATAACATAGGCAATCTGAATGTTTGAGGATTGGGGTAGATATAACTTTATGTGTGAGAAATAATCTGCATGAAATTAGGATTAAGTAAATATTTTGAAGTACCCAACCACACTAAGCAGTGCTTACAATGAAAGTGAATTAATCTAAATTAACAAATTGAACAATGTGGTCCTAGTGGTCCTATGAAAAATGGAAGAGCACCAGAGTCCAAAAGCATTACTGTGGAGCAAGCACTTCTTCTGATTTGAGCTATTAATGCAGAATTCATGTTTGTCTGCCCTCTGTGCCTTTTTTGAAGTTGTGTGCTGTACAGCAAGGGCTGAATTTACTCACTGCCATGTCTCCAGGTCACTTTCTATTCTGGAAGAGAATGGCGCTGGAGGAGTATTGTTCAATGGGTGATCTGTGTATTAAAATGGTTAACAGTGTTCCAAAGTACTTAGGAAGTTTTTAATTAGCACTTGTTGATGCTGTGAGGAATATTTCCAGTGAATATTGCCCAAAGTTGTTGCTTACTCTTAATGTTGCTGATACCAACTAGTACAAAGTCAAAGATTCAGAAACATACTGCACACCAGAAATGTTACTGAAGGGCTTCTCAGTATCTACAGGAACTCACTTTTATGTTGTTGGGTTCAGAAGACCAAAGTCTAGAAGAGCAAAGATTCATGCTGTTACATTAGCACTTGCCTGGAGGAAGAATAGTTTTCAGTATGTATCTGATTCTGTAAATCAGGGGTCCCCAGCACTTTTTATGCCATGGACCCCTGCTGTTAAGAGACAGGACTGTGGACCCCAGATTGGGAACCTCTGCTGTAAATGGATAACAACTCACAATTGTTGGAGTCCCACATCTAAACAAAACAAGCAATATTACAAACATGGTTTAAGTGAAAATGCTGGATTTGATTTTGAATTTGATTATTAATTATAAGTCTAATTCCTTAATCACTTTGAGTCACCTGCTCAAAACTGCCATTTCATGTGCCCTCTCTATACTCACCATATCAATTGCATATGAGATCATCTCTGATTTCTTGCACCTCCCTTCATTCCTATGTATCTAAATTTGCCTGCACAGTACCCGTTCCTCCTGGAGGGGGCTATTTTAATTTTCTCAACCACAATATTAAAAACTGACTACACATTTACTAACCTGGCATGAACCTGACCCTAAGTTGTCTCTGAGCAATATAACACAAAGTGCTTTCATGAGGTCAGATGTATAATAATTTTATCTGTTCTCTAAGAGAAAATGGTCTTATAATTATCCGTTTTGCTGTATAATAGACAAAAAAAAATCAAAAATGTTTTTTAAAGCCAATGGAAAATAGTTTTGAAAGTTAAAAAATTGGAAATGCAAGGAACTTGAATTAAAAACAAAGCGTTGGATACAGTCAGGAGGCCATGCAGTATCAATGGGAAGAGAAATGGGGTTAATATTTAAGATTGGGAAATGGGATGTAGGGTAATTCAAAAAACCTAATTTGCAGATGGACTGGTGGAATTGGATATAGTTACTACAAGGCACTTCGACAAGCACCTAGGGTATGGTCTTAATGCGAGCAAGTGGGTTAGTATAATTATAAGAAAAGATCAGCATGGACACAGTGTGCCAAAGGGCCTGTTTCTATGCTGTACAAGTCTAACTCTTATTAGGCTGAGGTTAAGGTTGCTGTGGTGGTAATCGGTTAATGAAGCATTCTGATTGTTAGTTGAAAGAAGGAGGTTAGTGACAGAGAAAATAAAGAGAAACATAACATTTAATGTTTTAAGTGGTTTGACTATTTTACAGAATTAGAACACAACTTGAAGATAAACTCTACCATAAATGGAATACCTAGTAAATGGTGGTTAAACAAATAGAGTAGCGATGAAGATTTGAACCAGTACAGTCCACAGGAAAGAACAATCATAATGTGATTCAATGGTGTGGTGATATTTCTGAGGTACTGACAGTGGGCAAAGGCCTCAAAGAATAGAGACACAAAAGATACAGGTGTTGGAAGAACAAAATGGGTCAGGCAGCATTGGTGGTGGGAAGCGGGCAGTTCCCATTTCTTTTCATCTCGACTGAATAAGTCTCACATTGAAATGTCAACATGAGGAAATCTGTAGATGCTGGAATTTCAAGCAACACACACAAAAAATGCTGGTGAACGCAGCAGGCCAGGCAGCATCTATAGGAAGAGGTACAGTCGACGTTTCGGGCCGAGACCCTTCGTCAGGACTAACTGAAAGAAGAGATAGTAAGAAATATGAAAGGGGGAGGGGGAGATCCGAAATGATAAGGGAATACAGGAGGGGGAGGGATGGAGCTAAGTGCTGGAAAGTTGATTGGCAAAAGGGATACAAGGCTGGAGAAGGGAGAGATCATGGGACGGGAGGCTGAGGGAGAAAGAAGGCGGTGGGGGGGGGGGAAAGCCCAGAGGATGGGCAAGTGGTTTAGTATGGACAGAGAGAGAAAAAGGAGAGAGAGAGAGAGAGAAATAAAAATTAATTAATAATAAATAAATAAATAAATAAATAAATAACGGATGGGGTACAAAGGGGAGGTGGGGCATTAACGGAAGTTAGAGAAGTCAATGTTCATGCTATCAGCCTTTTCCCTCCACAGATGCCTGACCCTTTGAGTTTCTTTCATAGTTTTTGCTCCAGGTTCCATCATCTGCAGACTCTCGTGTCTCTATCTGTATACTAGTCTTTGCCGAAATACTTGTGTGCCAAATTTTCAAAGTTCGAAGTTGGCATTCAAATACTTTGATTTGGACAGAGATTAATGTTACTACATTTGGACCCAGATGAACAGCAGAGGAAATCAACTATTTTTTATTTCTCGTAAAGAGTGCAGAGCTTTTTGTTGTTTCTTGTAAACAACCGGCAATGCGAGTGGAAAATTTAGAAGTTCATACAATTCTTGTCATATTCCAAAGAATGTAGAGCCCATGACATACTTCTGAAGTCAAGTTACTGCTGTGTAGGTTGGCATAGCTTTTCAACTTGAACACAGCAAGGATCTGCAAACAGCAAATTATATGAATAATGTTAGTGTGGGTTTGTAGCTGTAAGCTAAGGGTGTGATGTTTGACAGCCCTCTGGGAAGCACCTTATTATCATAAAGCAGAGAAAATCCTTCACATCCACAAGTAGGTTAACTTGTATCTACTGCCTTCTCTGAAAATCAACAATCCTGTTGAAGCGCTTAGAAGGCAGAGTGGGGCCACCAAGAAATGCTCTGTACTCTATTCCAGATTGAAGGTTTAAACTGCACACTTCTGCCTCCGAAACAAAATGAGTCAGGCTGATATGAACCAAGGATTTCAAGTGTGATCATAATTTGTATTGATAATGGATGCACATTTCATTTTAAATTGTTCGAATTTGAAAAAGTATTAGATTAGATTATGACACGCAGTCCTCTTTTATTGTCATTTAGTAATGCATGCATTAAGAAAATGATACAATGTTTTTCCAGAATGATATCACAGAAACACATGACAAACTGACGTAAAAACTAACAAAAACCACATAATTATAACATATAGTTACAACAGTGCAAAGCAATACCGTAATTCGGTAAGAACAGACCATGGCACAGTAAAAGTCTCAAAGTCTCTCAAAAGTCCCATCATCTCTCGCAGATGGTGAACCTCCAGCGCCGCCAACTTGCCGATGCAGCATACTGGAAGCATCCGACCCCAGTCCGACTCAGAGTCCATCCGAAAACTCCAAGCCTCCAACCAGCTCTCCGACACCGAGCACCGAGCACCATCTCTGCTGGGTGCTTTGACACCGGCCCCGGCAACATGCAATAGGCAAAGCCGAGGGTTTGGGGCCTTCCCCTCCGGAGATTCTCAATCGCACAGTAGCAGCGGCAGCAAAGCGGGCATGTCAGAAGTTACTCCAGGTGTTCCTCCGTGCTTCTCACGGCTGTCTCCATCAAATCCGGATTGTGCGCAGCCCCCTAGTTAACACATATCGATATCAATTCGGAACAGTTGCACGCGCTGTCGCGCCGCCATCTTCTTCTCCCTCCTCCATATTAATCTTGGACAAGACTGAGCACTTGCCTGGATATTCCCCACATCAAATCTTGCATGAACCACTGGCCTTCTAGAACATTTCAAAAAGGGTTGAGTTATATTTTGCAACGCACACAAAATGCTGGAGGAACTCAACAGGTCAAACAGCCTCAATAGAAATATAAACAGTTGATGTTTCAAGACGAGACCCTTCATCATTTTTCCCCCATTTAGATTTATCTAAATCTGAAGAGTATTTATCTCAAAACTATTTTTTTTCCTGAGTTGATTGTCTTGACTAATGAATAGTACAAGAGGAATAGCTAATAGGGCAAATGCCTCAAAACTCCAGAGACCCAGGTTCGATTCTGACCCCCTCCCCCACCCCAGTGCTGCATGTGTGGAAGCTGCACATTCTTGGTGTGACTGTATGGGTTTCCTCTGGGTTTTTGCCTCTAGAAGGTGTGGAGGCAGGAAAATCAATTATCCTTTTTTAGGTAAGTGCCCCTTCTATGTAATTGTTGAAACTGAGGCAGTTGCTTGGGTAGTATAGAATGGTGCCTAGTTCTTCACTTGCGAAGATCATGAGGAAAAACTCCATTGCTTGAGGAGTTTTCTTCCCATTTACGCCATGTAGCTTTATAGTGTGGATCAGTGCATGCGGACCGATTCCACTCTTTAAGCTGGTGGACGTTCCACAATGACACAGCAAGTGGAGACGACTGCTGCGACTGCAAGGCTGTACACTGAGTATCAGAGTTTACCTCCTCTAGACACACTGCCCGGCAAGGCGAACGAGTCCCATCTTGCCGGGTTTGGATTCGAAATTGTCCTTCTCCTCGGCTGGCTGCACCCCACCCAAGGCTGATGAGCCCAGGCAACTCGCCCAGTTACACCACTGGCCACTCGGTCATGCCACGACATAGCAAATTCAGTAAGAACAGGGATGCCACGAGAAGGTGTTGCTATGGGCACAGTAGTGTTGGAGAAGTCATATACGAGTGACCTCCTGCATGGCAAGCCAATCAGGGATCCTGAGGCGATCACTACACCTGGAAAGGAGAGGCTATGGAAGACACTTCACCTTCCTTAGGTGAGTAGGATGTCTAGCCCAGGACTCACCCGTTTGTAGAATACAATTGGTATAAACAGATGCTTGATGATATGGAAGTCCAGATTCCACGCTGTATGAATCTATGAGTACTACCAAATTGATTCTTTTTATTTAAAGAAAAATCTACTTTGGTTCTGTGCAATTCTTTTTTGTCAGGTTACAGGTTTGTGTGAAAAGAAACTACAGATTTAAAGGTCCCTTTGTCCCTGCTTTAAGTGCACAGGTAGCAGGCACACGGTGTTGCATATCTGTGTGTGACGCCAGTTCTGTGAGCTGAGATTCAGATACAGATTTATTTATCACATGTATATGGAAACATACAGTAAAATGTGTCCTGAGCTTTAACAATCAGCACACCTAGGTATATGCTGGGAGCCGCCCACAAGCATCGCCACACATTCTACACCACAATGCTTGGCAGAACAACACAGAGCCCTACATGCAACAAAGCAACAACAACAAAACAAGTCCCTTTCCTCCCTCCCTCCCTCTCACCCACCCACACACACACAAACAGTCTTCTAATTCCAGGACAGGTCCCTAGGTCTCTGGCTTCCAGTTTCCAGTCTTCAGAATCTTTTGTATTTTTATATCACTCCAAAAGATCACAAACTTACTGTGCTGAATGCAAGTCGCGCTTGAAATTCCTTCTTCTTTTGCATTGATTTTAGGATGGATTGGACTGAAAAATAGAGTTGAAATGCTCACACTGACACCAGAAGAAACTGTACAAACAAAAAGATAACCTGAGATAAAATCAAGTGCCTAAAAGATTTCATCAATGTACTGTAAATGCCAAACATCTTGCAGCTTGGGGTACAATTGATGTTTATAATCATAACTAATTTTGACTACAATAGATTTGCATTCAGATACACTTAAGTTGAAGAATTAACATTAAAGAATGCTTTCAATCCATCCCAGGATATGGAAGGTCCTATCATTACCTAAAATTTAGAGGGTAATGAACTGATGAAGTCAAGTTTGATTTTTGTCCAAACCTTTAAGCAGCAAATAAGCTGCTTTCAACTACATGTGTAATAACTTTGAAGAGAAATAAAATTCAGAATTAGTCCATGAATCATTTAAACCCCTTCAGGGTGTTGTGTTTGTTTGGGTTATGCCATGATGGGGAATGAACTATTTGCTATCAGAAAATTAAGTCATGAGGAAATGTTTAGGAAGTTGGACTTATTTCTATGAACAAGACTTGGATGGGATACAAGTAAAAGTTCTGAAGATTGCAAAGGGAGGTAAGAAAATTGATTCTATAACTTACTCACTGCCAACTGGAAAATCTCCAGGAAAAACAGTTGTTTTCATTCAAAGGGTAAAAGAGCTGTCAACTTGGTTAAGGAAACATTTTGAAAAAAGCGCCACCCTTTTCACTTTCGCAGACAATCACAAAGCTCTTCACTATTACACAAAATAGGAGCATATTTTCTTCACTGGAGCAACAGACACAGCATGAAGAAAATGAAAAATTCTCTCTTTATCTGTGTTCATCAAGCTATAAATTTTGGTTTGGACACTGTTTACATCCAAATAGCACCTTGAGTGCCAAAATAGTATCCAAATAGTGCTTCCCATGATGCAGCTGTCCCTCCCTGCTCAGCACCGCCTCTGCTTCTTGGACAGTCCTTCATTGATGAGGAAAACTTGTTGCCACTCTAGTTTTGCGAGACCTCAAGTGATTGATGTGAGAGCTGCAAACTTTGTCACTAGTAGAGTGGAGAATTCTTGGCTGAATGGAATAAAGTAGTTGGATCTGTACTCTTTGGAATCTAGAAGAAATGAGTGATGATCTTATTGAGAAATACAAGATCACATAAGCCTGTTCCGGGATAGATGTTGAGATGTTTTCATAAGTTACAGAGTTTCAAAAAAGCAGACATACAGTAGTTTCAAGATACGAGGCACATAGTGACAAATCACTACAATTCTCTGCCCCAGAGATTTAAGGAAACTAGCTGATTTAAATTAGTATTTTTGTTGATGTCACCTATGCTGAGTTGCAGTGTAAAGCTTTGTTTTGTATGCCATTCATGCAGAATAATGCACTGAGATGGTACAAAGGAGAACAATAATAGAATAAAGCGCTATAGTTGGAAAGTGCAATGCAGGTGGACAATAAGATGCAAGGTCATAGCACATAGATTGTGAGGTTAGGAATCCATCTTATCATACCAGGGGACTACTCAATCATCTTACAATAGTGGTTCAGAAGTTATCTTTGAGCTGATGGTAAGTGCTTTCAGATGAAGTAGGTAACATTTTTTTGAATGATCAGGGCATTGAGGGCTACTGAGAACTGACACAGAGGAGGAGCTAAGGCCTGGGGGAGAGCAGCCATGACTGTACTGAAGGGCAGGGTAGACTTGAGGGGCCTGGTGGCTGACACCTGCTCCTATTTTCTTGTAATAATTGAATTATGTATTGATTTATCAGTCTATAAGAACAATACTGAAAATGCTTTATTAAAATCCAAGTTGCAAGGAAGATGAATATGTTGACAGTAAAAGCCGAAAAAAAAATCAAGTAATTATGGATGAATGTTACTTACGGATAGTCACAAGCCTGATCACATTTGTTGTATATTTAATATTTCAATAATATTTTGGTAATCTTGGGTGTATATGTATATAGGACGATTAAGCATTCTTGTTTGTTTAAGTAAGTATTTAAGAGTTATTTGTAAAAATACGTTAATTGCATACATCATCACAATACCACATGATAAATGCACGTCTCACTTAAAGTAAAATCGAACAAGACGGGTATTCCCAGACTATTGTGCTTTCACTTGAATTAGTTTATAAAATGTAGCATTGATGTTGAGGTATTTTAAAACGATCCTGGGATAGCCACCGACCTGTTAGAGTAAGCAAGATGTTCAAAATAAAGTAAAGTGGAGTGAGAGCATAGTGAATGTAAAGGAGCAGCCTGAATGTGGAGAGTTGTTCTTTGGAAGGGAAGACATGTTCAAGTTCTTTTTTAATTCAGAAAATGGAAGAATTCGGGTTTCATAAACTATAGTATCTGGTGATACTGATCATTGCAAGAATCAGTTACATTGGAAAAAAATGGCAAGTTTGATTACACAGTGGGTAATCGGCTCTTCTATACTGACTATTGGAACAGTATTTTGAAGCAATGAAACAACTAATGAAAAGCGAGTACCAAATTTGTTGCGTTCATTAGGTTTAAAGGCATACAGTTTGTTTTGGTTTGACTGCTCCAACCAAACCTGCAGAAATGAGCTTTCCTGATATTATCAAGGTAACGCAAGAACACTTAGAACCAAAGCTATTGCTGATTGCAGAACACGTTAGGTTTCATAAGTGGAATCAAAAAGAAATAGTGTCCATTTCAGTATATGTGGCTGAATTGAAGAGATTGTCTGAGCACTGTCAGTTTGGTGATGGGCTTAATGATACACTGAGAGATCGTTTTGTTTGTGGAATCTTACACGAGAGCATTCAAAAATGGCTCCTAACTGAAGCACAGCTTACATTTCAAAGGGCAGTGGAAATCGCTGTTTCAATGAAAACTGCAGACAGACACAATTGAGTTGCAGCTAGGAATTAAAGTGAGTGTGAATAAAATTGCAGCATCCAAGCAGAAACTAGCCCAGCAAACTAATTGTGTTACCGTTGTGGCAGGGGCTCACACACACCAAATAAATGCGGATTTAAGGGGGAAAGTTACAGAAAGTGCAATAAAGTAGATTACCTACAAAGAGCATGTTGGGTAGACAAAAATAAATGGCCTGCACAGGGAAGAGAAAAAGATAAAAAGTCAAGTTGTAGTTTTGAAAAGAGCACCAATCTGCATGCTGTTTATGAAAAAATCTGATAATGATGTGAATGACACAGGATTGTGTCGCCTTGAGAGTTACAGTGTGAAAATTAACAACAGCCGAGCAATATGGTTTACAGAAGTGAATGGCAAATTAATTAAATGGAATTAGACACTGGTTCAACTGTTTCAGTCATTTCACAAAATGAGTTTGCGCAGCAGTTCAAAGACACTAAACTGAAGCCTTCAGAAATCCAACTTATAATGAAGCAAAGGTGACTCCTGTGGGAATGGCATTTGTAACAGTGAAATACAACAACCAACAAGCCCCATTGAGCTTGTATGTGGTTAAAAACAGAATAGCCAGCATTGTGGGGGCATGATTGGCTGAGACAACTACAACCTGATTGGAGATCCATCCATCATTTGCATACCACATTCCCTGCAATGAAGCCACCTGAAAGTGAATTAGGAAAGGTACTGGATGATGCCACAACTGTCTCTATGCTGAACACCATGAACTATTGCCCACCAGAGGACAAACAGGAGTTGGTGCTACTGGTTGAAAAGCATATTGGACCAAAAAGAAACATGCTACTCAGAGGGTTCATGAAAGTGATGAAAGCAGTGGTCCGACTACAGCAGCTTTTGTAGGCTTTTGTAAGCTTCTGATACGTTAATCAGATAGTTACTTGCGAAATGTGGCTTGGTTTTAAGATGGAAGAGAGTTCAAGGAGCTTCAGGAAAGTTACAAGCATTCAGCTTTTGTGAGTATAAAGATCCAGAATCCACTCTATGTGTGTTAAGGTTATAACATGAACTTCAAGTGGGAGACAAAAAGCCACTTGTAAAGGTAGATGCAAAGACCAAAGCCCAGCTGGATGAATGGAAGTTCAAAAGAAAAGGAGTCTATTGAGTTACAAAAACAGAGGATACCTCAGATGATGTTGTGGATGTGGAAACCACAAAGGAGAAAACAAATTGTAAGAGGAGTAATATAAGTATTAATTAGAAGTATTAATACCCTAGTCAGCTAAATGCACCTTCCCAAGATCAAGATGCACAAACTAGAAGTAGAAAAAGGAAGGAGAAGAAAGGTGTCCAGAGCTGTCAGAACCACTTCATACATTCTTGGAGTCAACGTCTACAACCACCACAGAGGAGGCCGCAGAACCTGAGATTGTTTTCACAACCGCATATCTCGCCTGGCAAGCAAAGTGAAACCTCTTGTCAGGAAAGATGTTATCCCACAGGAGTAAGAAATCCTCCACCAATTAAATCTTTAAGCCTGAAAGGGACAATTTAAAATTTACTATGCTGTGGACAACTGTATATAGTAGTTGTATTATATAATATACTGTTATATAGTTGAGATATATTCTCTATCAAGTTGGAGTTCACAGCTAAGCATGGAGGTGTGTTGTGTGTTTAATGTTTCAAAAATATTTTAGTAATCTTGTGTGTGCGTGTATACATATAGTCTTCATTTGAATTAGTTTAATGTTTTGAAGTTAGAAAACATTACAGCCTTCTGCTTATCTGATTTGATATTGTGCCTTTGCTTTTGCAAGATTCTTCGACTCCATGTTGCCTCCTTTATACTCCTTGAATGCATTTTCTTGTCATTCACAGTTTGCTTCCTTCCCCTTTACGAAGATAGTTCTGACCCTCAAAGGTTTCCATCCCAACAACAGAAAGTATCAATAGTTTAGCAAGTGCACCTTCAAGCCGTTGTTCAACTTCATTGCCACTGGGAAAAATGTGGGTATGTTTTGTTTTCATTAATTTTAGCTGGTTGAAGAATCTGACGGCCTCAAAGACAAAATGACTGCCATTTAACTTAGATTACTGTCTAGGACTTTGAGAAATCTTCAATTGCAATTGCAAACTGATATTGTAGAAGGTTCCATTCAGACAACTGCAGTGACATTTTGTCAGTAACACTGCAAGGTTTTGGGCATTCCTCAAGATTCAAAGTTGTCTATTGTCATTCTTCAGTACACAAGTGTAAAGGAGAACAAAATGATCATTACTCCGGATATGATGCGCATAAAAAAAACACAAGAAGCTTAAAGAACACAAAAAACAAAAAGAACAGAATAAAAATAAATATGAGAGCAATCCAAAGAAACACAATGTACAAGTAACTGTTATATACAAAGACTGATTGTATTCTAATAAAATGAAGCTTGGTGATGTTTATGGAGGGGTGTTGGGGTGGGTTGAAGGAAGATGTTGATCAGTGTGATGCTTGGGGAAAATAACTGTTTATGAGTCTAGTGGTCCTGGAATGGAAGCTGCATAGCCTCTACGTTGATGGAGTAGGACAAGCAGTTCATAAGCAGGGTGAGTGGGAGCCTTCGTGATATTACTCGCCTTTTACCAGCACTTTTCTGTGTATACATGTGTCCTTAATGATGGGTAGTCTGGTTCCTTAACTGCATCTTGATAACAGGTGCAGTTACACCACCATTTATGAATTGGTTTTCAATGAATTCCGCTGCAGGCCCATATTGTAACACAAAACTGGATTCTGATCTAAATCCTGATTACAACAGCAGCAAGTGTGTGATCCACATCATGAAGCAACATAATGCTAAGCTTACAGTGATTCGGTATTTTTATCCAAGCTGTTCAATAAATACATGGTTATATTTATTACTAATACAATTATAGTTGACCAAGCTAATTTTTACTTTAACAATACTGGATGAAACTGATGTTAATCTGTGTGTGTGTGTGTTTGTGTGTGTGTGTGTGTGTGTATACACATGTATGAATTTACAACAGCACACCAGCTAATCTGCACAACATTGTATAATTGTGAGTAACATTGAAGATCATGGGGCTAAAAGTCAAGTGGCACCAATGATACAAATTTTTTTCAGCTCCTGTCAGAGAGTAGTGAAGGATGTTTTCAGATCAGAAGCAATTACGTTGTAGTGTTTCCCAGCAACTGGTCTGAAACCTACTTGTGTCTTTGATATATATTTATGATGTGGGTTCAAGCTCAAAGAATGTCAGTGAAGTAAAACCTATTGAACATTAAGGAATATGATAACAGATATCTGGATGATATAAACAGATCATATGGGTTAACAAACAGAAATTTACAAGGTGACAGCAGAATATGTTCTCTTTTGTTATAAATTCTCTTGTTTTCAAACTTGTGCATGAAATGATCCTGAATGTTTTAAAATCACTATTAGGACACACTTGATCTAATCAGTCCAATCTGGTCACAGTACTTTTGACTCCATCACACTGAGCACTGGATACCCACAAGGCTGTGTGCTTAGCTCATTGCTGTTTACACTGCTGACACATGACTGTGCAGCCAGATTCAAGGAGAACCTGATCATTAAATTTGCAGATGATACCACAGTGGCGGGGCTCATCAGCAAAAATGATGAAACAATGTACAGGGAGGAGGTCAAACACCTAGAGAGCTGGTGCAGGGATAACAACTTGATGCTTAAAGTCACCAAAACCAAGGAGATGATCGTTGATTTCAGATGGTCTCAGCCTGAGCACACACCCCTCAGCATCAGCGGCTCCACAGTGGAGAGAGTGGAAAACATCAAGTTCCTTGGGGTGCAGATCTCGGACAATCTCACCTGGTCCAGGAACACCACTGGGATTGTGAAACGGGCCCAGCAGAGATTGCACTTTCTGATGAAGCTTAAGCAAGCATCACTCCCCACTAACATCTTAACTACATTCTACAGAGGCATGGTTGAGAGTGTGCTGACCTTTTGCATCACAACCTGGTACTCCAGCTGCAGTGCTGTCGACAAAAAAACCTTGCAGAGGGTGGTTAGGGGAGCAGAGAAGGTTATTGGGGTCTCCCTACCTTCTGTCCAAGACCTCTTTCAGAGTCGATGCCTCCAGAAGACACAGTACATCATTAAAGACCCCTCACACCCTCTCCATGAACTGTTTGTTCTTCTGCCATCAGGCAAACGTTACAGGAGCATCAAAACTAAAACCACAAGGCTACCAAACAGCTTCCTCCCACAAGCAGTCAGACTGCTAAATAGCTGCTCCACTTGACTCTGCTTTGGACACTTTTAACTTGCACTGGACACTTATAACTGATTTTAACTGACATGTGGCTGTTGTGTTTTACTATTTATTGTTATGTTTATTATTTAGTGTTGTGTTTGTTATGTTATGATTGCACTGCCCCTGAGAAACGTTGTCTCATTCTGCCCTGCAGAGCTGATGTACGGTTAGAATGACAATAAAGTTTTTTGAGTCTTTTGAATCTTGAATATATGGTAAATAATTCGCCGATCAAGCATTCTTTTTGAGGAAAATTGGTGCCCAAGATTCAGATATTATATAGGCTTCATGTGCTCAAAATCAAAACGTGAGATGCTCGAGCACTTTTCCAATACAAGATGGAGACACTTTGTCGCAGTGGTTTATGAGACAAATCAGATGATTAACAGCAGCAGTCTTATTAGAATCTCCATTGTTGTACATTAAAGGTCGATAAGAGTGCAGTTTTTTTTCTCAAATGCAGTGAGATATCCTGTTTCCTGTATTAACCCTACATATTTTAAATGGATGAAGGAATATTATCAATGCCTTGTGAAAAGATCAGGAACTTTTCACAGGATAGCTGCTAGATTATTTAGAGGAGGCATAGAATAATACAGATTGCAATATTGTCCTTTGGCTCAGTTCATCCATGCCAACCTTGGTGTCCATCAAGCTGGTCCCATTTTGCCTGCAGGTGGACAACAAGCCCAGCCCAAAATGAAGTTCATCATTGGGAAGCTAAAGTCAGTGGAGAATGGTTTGACCAAACTATTTCACACAGTGTGACAACTACTTTCAGAGCCAGTAGTTGTGAAGCAGAAAGGACAGGTGTCAGCTTTCTCAGCGACAGTTCAGCAACTCCTTGCCGACAGCCGAATTGGGTGCCAGCTATTACTGCCCTCCTGGCCATGCCTCAGCAGCTCACTACCACAGCAGCAATCAGGTGGCAGCTATTACTGCTCTCACTAGCGCAATTCTGCAGCCTTCAGCCAGGATGGTCTGACTCCCTGCATCTCCCACATCCTGCTCTTTAACACTCTCATCAGACCCAGCCATTAATGACCCAAATCCAATGACATTGTCTGGAACAGAACCGAGAATTCCTCCACCAGGCAGATACTCTAGTGACTCTGCTGGCTGCAGGAATTCTATTACCTAGTGTGAGCCGACTTTCCAAGCCCAGCCAGGTCAGTTTGGTGATAATGCATGTGAACTGGCTTACATGGTGAATCCCCACTCAGCCCGTTTAAAGCTCCAAGAGAACAAGGTTTCCCTGCAGCCTAGACTTTCCAGCAATTTATAGTCAAGTTCAAGAGAGTTTTCGATCTTCCAGTACAGGTCAGGTAGCCTCCACCGACTCCTGGAGCTGGGCCAAGGGAAAGGGAGAGTGAGGAACTAGGCAGTAAAGTTCTGCATGCTTGTGGTTGAGAAGGGGTGGAACAAGAGATCCTTCATCACTACTTTACAGCGTGGATTGAGTGCAGGGGTCCAGTATTAGATCACAGTTCATAATGAACAGGGCAGCCTGGATGACCTGATAAATCTGGTCATTTGAATAGACGACTATATAACTGAGTGGCACACAGAAAGGACCCACTCCAAGCTTCCTACTTTTTAGATCACACTCTCCCATTTTACCCAGTAAATAGTCTGCGGAGGAGTCTACATCAGTGGGGTGCATGAACTTATCTCAGGAGGAATGAGATCAGCGCAGGAGAACAAGTTCCGGCCTCTACTGTGGCACTCCAGGACATGTCAAGTTCAAGTTAAATTATCATTTTACCATATATGAATACCCATGAATACAGCTAAACAAAACAGTCTTCCTCCAGGACCAAGGTACAAATCACAGTACCAACGATCATACACAGCACAAAGCACAAATAGCAGATATAAGACAGCAAGAAATCATAAAGTCACACAAAAAAAAATATATATATAGCCCAAATCGCTAAATAACAAGTCTTGTAAATTGATGGTGTATGGGTGTTATCGGCAAGAACATGCAGTCCTCAGCAGTCTGCAGATGAACATACACATGCAATCCAGCTTGTCTCCCACTGAGTGAGCACTAGATAGCAGCACCAACACTGGGAAGGTCCAGCCCCCAACCCAGCATGGACGCCATGCTATAGCACCTCTGGCTGCCCTCTTCTGGACTGTTGCAACAAGCAAGCCTACAGCTTGCGGCCTAGCCTCGCTACAGCTGAGGCCATGTAGCTTCCATACCATCTGTTTTTCCAATAAACAAAGGAATTAGACTTGCTGTATTTTACATTGCCAATGTTCAACAGGGTCTTGCAATCGCAAGAGAACCATCCAAGATAATCAATTGCTGTTAGACTGCCCTGTTTTTGCGTACTGACTGTCTGTAGTAGGGAGTAATATGGTCTGCACCAAGTCCAGCTCCTCCAGCTCCTCTGTCAATGAGCAGCTTGCAGATGGAGTAAACTTGCAGTACCTGAAATTCTTAATGTCCAGCATTGTCTTGTGATCATAAAAAAGGACATTTTAAAAAGACAAAAACATCTTTGGATGGTCCCCGGGAGACCACTGCATACAAACACACCATCATCTACTAAGCATTATGTCCGAATAAAAGAGGTTACCCATCAACAGGAAAGGGAATCCTGATTGGTTAACTCGTCCTGCATGCATCTTCCCCTAACTGCGTAATGCTCCAAACTTCCTTGTCAAAGGGGCCCAGTCCGATGTGCTTCAGACATTTATTGACTCTAGGGCAGCTGGGAACCTCTTAGACATATCTTTGGCTCAAAGTTGGGGAATTCCCACTCAACAATTGAGAGGGATTATTGATGTCAAGGCATTGGATGTTCAAGCTCATGACAGCATATCGCCTCTTGGGATAACTGCTAATGTGGACCTGTTTGATGTTCCAGCTGAATATGTTGACCTCCTTGAGGTCTTCAGTAAGATGAAGGCCACCTGCTGGCCTCCACACCAGCCATATGACTGCGCCATTGACTGCTTACCTGGTTATGGTTCTCCCAGGGCTGGCTCTTTGCCCACTATTGTCTGAAATGATGGCCACGGAAGAATACATCAAGGGGGCATTGGCATTAGGATTTATCCATCTGTCAACCTTGCCAGCAGAACTGATTTTCTGTTTTTGTGTGTGAGAATGATGACAAGCTCTGTTCCTGCATTGATTATCAGCCCCTCAACAACATCACAGTGAAGAACCATCAACCTCCTCCCTTGCTTGCCTCAGCATTTGAACATCTCCATGGAGCAAGCATATTCTCCAAGATAGATTTGTGCAATGCTTACAACCTGGTTCACATCCAAGAAAGGGATGAGTGGAAGCATGGACTTAGGTGACAATCTTATCTATTCCCACTCTCGCCAGAAGCTTGTCCAGCCTGTCTGGAGGTTTTTTAGATGGCTCCTTGAGAACAATCTTTATGCCAAGCCAGAGAAGGGGAAGTTCCACAAAGTGCAGGTGTCATTCTTGGGCTACATCCTTACCCCTTCTGGTGTTCAACGGACTCTTGTAAAGTTTAGCCAGTCAGAGAATGGCATAAACTATCTACAGTCAAACAGATGCAACACTTCATGGGGTTTGCAAACTTTTATCACCATTTCATCAGAAACTTTAATTCCATCATGGCACCCATAAATGCACACATCAAGAAGAAACTGCAAGATTCCTATGGGCCGGTAAAGCAGTCCAAGTGTTCTCAGAACTAAAGTGACACTTCACCACTGCCCCAGTGCTGCTGCATCCAGACCCATCCCATACATTTATCATCAAGGTTGATGCTCCAGGTGTCAGCACTGAAGCTGCACTGAAGCTGCACTGAAGCTGCACTCTCCCAGCACTCTCCTGTGGATAATTAGCTGCACCACTGTGATTTTCTTTTCTGTCCCCTGACTCCTGAAGAGGAGGTCCTGGAAGCATGGTGAGCCTGGCTGGAGGGAGCACAGCACCCCTTTCTGGAATGGTCAGATCACAAGAACCTCTCTTACATTCAGGATGCCAAGAGACTCAACACCCATCAAGCCTATCGGGCTCTCTTCTTCACCTGGTTTATTTTCACCCTCGCCTATCGTCCTGGCAGCAAGAATACCAAGGCCGATGCTCTCTCCTGCCAGCTTGATATCTCTGAGGAGCCTATCATATCTCGTTTGTTCATTGTTGCTCCAGTGATTTGTGGAATAGAGGCATAGGAGAGGGCTGCACAACAATGGGGGACCTCCCCTCTGGCTGTTTGTCCCTTCCACTATGCACCCCAGAGTGTTGGTGTGAGGACATCCTTCTGATCTAATTGGTCTTCCCGGAATTCAATGAACACTGGAATTTATAAAGAGTTGATTTTGGTGGCTGTCCATGTCCCAGGATGTCCACAACTTCTTCTCCTCCTGTTCCACCTGTGTCCAGAACAGGACATGACATCAATGTCCTGCTGGGTTGCTCTGCCCACTGCCTGTGCCTCATCATGTCTGGTTTCAGATCTTGGTAGATTTCAGCTGCCCATTTCGTTGCTCTCCTAAAGATCCCATCAGCTTTTGAGACTGCCACTCTCATGGTTTAGCATGTGTTCAGGCTGCACGGCTTCCCTCAGGACATGGTGTCTGATCAAGTATAATCACAGTTGACATCCCATTTTTGGAAGGCTTTCTGTTTTCTTTTGGGAGCCACAACCAGCCTCTCATCAGGTTACCACCCTCAATTTAACAGCCAGACTGAGAGAGTGAATCAGGAGCTGGGGGCATCCCTGCACTGCCAGGTCTCTTCCAAACCCATGACCTGGAGATCCCAACTGGTCTGGGCAGAGATTGTGACAATAACCTCCAGTCACCCTGCACTGGAACGTCCCTTTTTGAATGTCAGAAGAGATACCTGCTACCATTCTTCCCTGATTGACATGAGAGTTCCTGTTGTTAAACAGTTGGTCCAATTCTACAAGTGCACAGGGAGAAGGGCCAGGGCTTCTCTGCTCCGCACTCAGAAACAATATGCCCAGCAGGCTGATTGGCTCCACTGACAAGTGATGCCTATCAAGTCAAGGGAGAATATTTCGCTAGCATCTAGACACCTTCCATTGAGAATAGAGAGCTTCAAGTTGGCCCGTGCTGTGTAGGAACATTTGTAACTGAAGAAGACATAGAAACATAGAAAATAGGTGCAGGAGTAGGCCATTCGAGCCTACACCGCCATTCAGTATGATCATGGCTGATCATCCAACTCAGAACCCTGTACCTGCCTTCTCTCCATACCCCCGATCCCTTTAGCCACAAGGGCCATATCTAACTCCCTCTTAAATATAGCCAATGAACTGGCCTCAACTGTTTCCTGTGGCAGAGAATTCCACAGATTCACCACTCTCTGTGTGAAGAAGTTTCTCCTCATCTCGGTCCTAAAAGTCTTCCCCTTTATCCTCAAACTGTGACCCCTCATTCTGGACTTCCCCAACATCGGAAACAATCCTCCTGCATCTAGCCTGTCCAATCCCTTTAGAATTTTATACATTTCAATAAGATCCCCCCTCAATCTTCTAAATTCCAGAGAGTATAAGCCTAGTTGATCCAGCCATTCATCATATGAATGTCCTGCCATCCCAGGAATCAATCTGGTGAACCTTCTTTGTACTCCCTCTATGGCAAGAATGTCTTTCCTCAGATTAGGAGACCAAGTCTGCACACAATACTCCAGGTGTTGTCCCACCAAGGCCTTGTACAACTGCAGTAGAATCTCACTGCTCCTGTACTCGAATTCTCTTGCTATGAATGCCAGTATACCATTCACCTTTTTCACCACCTGCTGTACCTGCATGCCCGCTTTCAATGACTGGTGTACAATGACACCCAGGTCTCATTGCACCTCCCCTTTTCCTAATCGGCCACCATCAGATAATAATCTGTTTTCTTGTTCTTGCCACCAAAGTGGATAATCTCACATTTATCCACATTAAATTGCATCTGCCATGAATTTGCCCACTCACCTAACCTATCCAAGTCACCCTGCATCCTCTTAGCATCCTGCTCACAGCTAACACTGCCGCCCAGCTTCGTGTCATCCGCAAACTTGGAGATGCTGCATTTAATTCCCTCATCTAAGTCATTAATATATATTGTAAACAAATGGGGTCCCAGCACTGAGCCTTGCGGTACCCCATTAGTCAATGCCTGCCATTCTGAAAAGGTCCCATTTATTCCCACTCTTTGCTTCCTGTCTGCCAACCAATTCTCTATCCACATCAATACCATACCCCCAATACTGTGTGCTTTAAGTTTGCACACTAATCTCCTGTGTGGGACCTTGTCAAAAGCCTTTTGAAATTCCAAGTATACCACATCCACTGGTTCTCCCCTAACCACTCTACTAGTTACATCCTCAAAAAATTCTATGAGATTCGTCAGACTTGATTTTCCTTTCACAAATCCATGCTGACTTTGTCCGATGATTTCACTGCTTTCCAAATGTGCTGTTATCACATTTTTGATGACTGACTCTACCATTTTCCCCAACACTGATGTTAGGCTAACTGGTCTATAATTCCCAGGTTTCTCTCTCCCTCTTTTTTTAAAAAGCGGGGTTACATTAGCCACCCTCCAATTCTCAGGAACTATTCCAGAATCTAAAGAGTTTTGAAAAATTATCACTAATGCATCCACTATTTCTTGGACTACTTCCTTAAGCACTCTGGGATGCAGACCATCTGGCCCTGGGGATTTATCTGCCTTTAATCCCTTCAATTTACCTAACACCACTTCCCTACTAACATGTATTTCCCTCAGTTCCTGCATCTCACTAGACCCTCGGTCCGCTACTATTTCCAGAAGATTACTTATGTCCTCCTCAGTGAAGACAGAACCAAAGTAGTTATTCAGTTGGTCTGCCATGTCCTTGTTCCCCATGATCAATTCACCTGTTTCTGACTGTAAGGGACCTACATTTGTCTTAACCAATCTTTTTCTTTTCACATATCGATAAAAGCTTTTACAGTCAGTTTTAATGTTCCCTGCCAGTTTTCTCTCATAATCTTTTTTCCCTTTCCTAATTAAGTCTGCTGGACTCTGAATTTCTCCCAGTCCTCAGGTGAGACACTTTTTCTGGCTAATTTGTATCTTTCTTCTTTGGAATTGATACTATCCCTAATTTCCCTTGTCAGCCACGGGTGCACTACCTTCCCTGGTTTATTCTTTTGCCAAACTGGGATGAACAATTGTTGTAGTTCATCCATGCTATCAGCAGAGCCTCCTATAGACTGTGCCTACAATCATCGTTGAAGATTCACCCCATGTTCCATGTTTCTCATCTCAAGCCAGTGACTTCCTCCCCACTTGTTCCAGTCATCTCCCCTCCCACTCCTTGCCACTTGGTGTATGGGTCCCTGGTCTGATCTGTGCAGAGCCTCCTGGGGGAAAGTCCAGTATCTCCTAGACTGGGATGCATATGGCCCTGAAGAACATTCTTGGGTTCAGACCCATGACATTCTGGACAAGCCTCTCATTCAGGACTTCCAGAGGGCACAGGTCTCTGGCACCTTGGAAGATGCACCTAGGGAGTGGGTCTCTGTCACAACCATGGACTCCTCTGCAGAGACTGGGAATCCTTGCAGGCGGGTATCTGAATGGTGTCGGCCATCATACTCGTGAGAATGCATATTCCAGCCAATTATAATTTCACTGTGGTTGTATTAAACTTGCTTCCTCTCATTTTATTCTTGTCAAGTCTTGACTGAAGCACAGTAACATCAATGCTCCCTGCTTACCTTTGTCCTTTTTCTGGGAAACAAGACAGTTTAGTAGTGAGGGTGAGGGTGAGGGTGAGGGAAGACAGTGAGGGTAGGAATAGGATGCTCTGGAGGATGAACAAGTGGCTGAGGAACTGGTGTATGGGGAAGGGTTTCAGATTTCAGGATCATTGGAACCTCTTCTGGGGTAGGTGGGACCTATACAAGAGAGACGTGTTACACTTGAACCACAGGGGGACCAATATCCTTTCAGGGAGGTTTTAGTGCTATTGGGGAGGCTTTAAACTAGATTTGCAGGGGGATGGGAACCAGAGTGCCAGAGCTGACAGTGTGGCTGGAGTGAAAATAAATGATATTGAAAGTTTAAGCAAATCCGCTGATAGAAAGATTGTGAGTGGTGGTAAAAATCTTCTGAGGTGTATATATTTCAATGCTAGGAGTATTGCGGGGAAGGCGGATGAGTTGAGGGCGTGGATTGACACGTGGAATTATGATGTTGTAGCAATTAGTGAAACTTGGCTACAGGAGGGGCAGGACTGGCAGCTTAATATTCCAGGGTTCCGATGTTTCAGATGTGATCGAGGCAGAGGAATGAAAGGTGGGGGAGTAGCGTTGCTTGTTAGGGAAAATATTACAGCAGTCCTCAAGCAGGACAGATTAGAGGGCTTGTCTACTGAGTCCTTATGGGTGGAGCTGAGAAACAGGAAAGGTATGGCCACATTAGTGGGATTGTATTACAGGCCACCCAATAGTCATCGAGACTTGGAAGAGCAAATCTGCAGAGAGATAGCAGGCAACTGCAGGAAACATAAAGTTGTGGTGGTAGGGGATTTTAATTTTCCATACATTGATTGGGGCTCCCATACTGTTAGGGGTCTAGATGGTTTAGAGTTTGTAAAATGTGTTCAGGAAAGTTTTCTAAATCAGTATACAGAGGGACCAACTAGAGGGGATGCAATATTGGATCTCCTGTTAGGAAATGAATTAGGGCAAGAGACGGAAGTCTGTGTAGGGGAGCACTTTGGTTCAGTGATCATAACACCATTAGTTTCAACTTGATCATGGACAAGGATAGATCTGGTCCTAGGGTTGAGGTTCTGAACTGGAAGAAGGCCAAATTTGAAGAAATGAGAAAGGATCTAAAAAGCGTGGATTGGGACAGGTTGTTCTCTGGCAAAGATGTGATTGGTAGGTGGGAAGCCTTCAAAGGGGAAATTTTGAGAGAACAGAGTTTGTCTGTTCCTGTCAGGATTAATGGCAAATTGAATAGGAATAAGGAACCTTGGTTCTCAAGGGATATTGCAACTCTGATAAAGAAGAAGAGGGAGTTGTATGAAATGTATAGGAAACAGGGGTAAATCAGGTGCTTGAGGAGTATAAGAAGTGCAAGAAAATACTTAAGAAAGAAATCAGGAGGGCAAAAAGAAGACATGAGGTTGCCTTGGCAGTCAAAGTGAAGGATAATCCAAAGAGCTTTTACAAGTATATTAAGAGCAAAAGGATTGTAAGGGATAAAATTGGTCCTCTTGAAGATCAGAGTGGTCGGCTTTGTGCGGAACCAAAGGAAATGGGGGAGATCTTAAATCGTTTTTTTGCGTCTGTATTTACTAAGGAAGCTGGCATGAAATCTATGGAATTGAGGGAAACAAGTAGTGAGACCATGGAAACTGTACAGATTGAAAAGGAGGAGGTGCTTGCTGTCTTGAGGAAAATTAAAGTGGATAAATCCCCGGGACCTGACAGAGTGTTCCCTCGGACCTTGAAGGAGACTAGTGTTGAAATTGCGGAGGCCCTGGCTGAAATATTTAAAATGTCGCTGTCTATGGGTGAAGTGCCGGAGGATTGGAGAGTGGCTCATGTTGTTCCGTTGTTTAAAAAAGGATCGAAAAGTAATCCGGGAAATTATAGGCCAGTGAGTTTAACATCAGTAGTAGGTAAGTTATTGGAGGGAGTACTAAGAGACAGAATCTACAAGCATTTGGATAGACAGGGGCTTATTAGGGAGAGTCAACATGGCTTTGTGCGTGGTAGGTCATGTTTGACCAATCTGTTGGAGTTTTTCGAGGAGGTTACCAGGAAAGTGGATGAAGGGAAGGCAGTGGATATTGTCTACATGGACTTCAGTAAGGCCTTTGACAAGGTCCTGCATGGGAGGTTAGTTAGGAAAATTCAGTGGCTAGGTATACATGGAGAGGTGGTAAATTGGATTAGATATTGGCTCGAGGGAAGAAGCCAGAGAGTGGTGGTAGAGAATTGCTTCTCTGAGTGGAGGCCTGTGACTAGTGGTGTGCCACAGGGATCAGTGCTGGGTCCATTGTTATTTGTCATCTATATCAATGATCTGGATGATAATGTGGTAAATTGGATCAGCAAGTTTGCTGATGATACAAAGATTGGAGGTGTAGTAGACAGTGAGGAAGGTTTTCAGAGCCTGCAGAGGGACTTGGACCAGCTGGAAAAATGGGCTGAAAAATGGCAGATGGAGTTTAATACTGACAAGTGTGAGGTATTGCACGTTGGAAGGACAAACCAAGGTAGAACATACAGGGTTAATGGTAAGGCACTGAGGAGTGCAGTAGAACAGAGGGATCTGGGAATACAGATACAAAATTCCCTAAAAGTGTAGTCACAGGTAGATAGGGTCGTAAAGAGAGCTTTTGGTACATTGGCCTTTATTAATCATAGTATTGAGTATAAGAGCTGGAATGTTATGATGAGGTTGTATAAGGCATTGGTGAGGCCGAATCTGGAGTATTGTGTTCAGTTTTGGTCACCAAATTACAGGAAAGATATAAATAAGGTTGAAAGAGTGCAGAGAAGGTTTACAAGGATGTTGCCGGGACTTGAGAAACTCAGTTACAGAGAAAGGTTGAATAGGTTAGGACTTTATTCCCTGGAGCATAGAAGAATGAGGGGAGATTTGATAAGAGGTATATAAAATTATGATGGGTATAGATAGAGTGAATGCAAGCAGGCTTTTTCCACTGAGGCAAGGGGAGAAAAAAACCAGAGGACATGGGTTAAGGGTGAGGGGGGAAAAGTTTAAAGGGAACATTAGGGGGGGCTTCTTCACACACGGAGTGGTGGGAGTATGGAATGAGCTGCCAGACGAGGTGGTAAATGCGGGTTCTTTTTTAACATTTAAGAATAAATTGGACAGATACATGGATGGGAGGTGTATGGAGGGATATGGTCCGTGTGCAGGTCAGTGGGACTAGGCAGAAAATGGTTCGGCACAGCCAAGAAGGGCCAAAGGGCCTGTTTCTGTGCTGTAGTTTCTATGGTTCTATGGTTTAGATTGGTGCTGTAAAGGAGTCAGAATTTATTTACTATTAAGTTACCGCTTCTGAGCTGCAGTACTGCCGTTAAATTTCCATTTGAGAGTTTTAGTTATTGGCCCTGTTGGCCTAGCATTTGTTATTTTTCCTTTTGCACCACACAGTTCTTAATAAAATTCAGTGAACAGTTGATTTACTTCAGTTCTCTCACTCTGCACTTGGACCACAGCTGCACACCCATGTCAATTGCCCCTATAGTCCCTTGCTGAAACTGTCTCACCGATCTTTACATCATAGAAGAAGAAGAAGAAAGCCCTTAACTCTGAATGGAGTCATCGGGACACCATCATGACGGCGTTTTTTTTTTTAGCAGGCTTTCTTATTTTTACGAGGCCGAGTTGCTAGCTCGACGCTCAATCCAGCACGGTTGGAAAGCATGCAAGGGAACCGGCTGGATTCGAACTTGGGAGCCATTGCTCCGAAGTCCGGCGCTGTTGCCACTGTGCCTCCAGTCAGCTTACCTCATAGAACCTTCTAGTTTTTAGTTCTCCCTTGGGACAAAAGGTATGTGCATCCACATTATCTATTCTTTGCATGATTTTATACACCTCTACCCTCAGTATCTGACAATCCAATAGGTACCATAGCTGTTTGCGTAATGCTATTACAGCGCAAGTAGTTCCACCACTGCCAGTAAGGGGCTTGTACGTCCTTTCCATGAGCAAGTGGGTTTCCTCCAGGTGCTCTGGTTTCTTCCCACATTCCAAAAACATATCGGTTGGTAGCTTAATTGGTCACTGGGTGTGATTGGGCATTGAGGTCTCATTGGGCCGGAAGGGCCTGTTACCATGGTGTATCTCTAAATAAAATAAATAGATTTGAATAAATCTATCTGTCCTGCCCATTCCCACCCTGTACCTCAGGCCCATGAGTCCTGGCTGCATCACTGTAAATGTTCTCTGAGCTCCTCCCGGTTCGATGATGTCTTTCTTATAATGGGGTATTTTTTTCAAAAGCTGTATACTGTATTTTCCTATAAAGGGATGACTAAAAATGGACACTGTATTTCTTCAGTTGCTGGTGTAATTGGGCACATTTCAGATGTGAATGGTTTTGCAACATTTATATGTAAGAACAGTTTGTTCTCATTTTGTAGTGCCAAGAAAATGTAGATCAAGTGATTACAAAGGTCCATTGTCATCTCAGTTTGTTTTCTCAATCCTTTTTATTGTACATCTTTGCCTGTAAATCTCTCGACCAGAGGGAATAATTTATCTTTGTCCTCTTTGGCTATTTCTTGCTGTTTAGTATCTCAGCTGGTTCCCCCAGTAACCTCTTTTGTTTCCTTATTCCTCCTATCTGTACAAAACACCGATGTGCTTTGTCGCTGGAATTATGTTAATAGATTTATTCCATACCCTTATTTTCATAATTTTTCTCCACTGTTACAGCACTGGCCAAAATGGATGGTTTGCTCCTTGGGCTCTAACTGTTCACAACCGGCAGAGATTGGTAAACACAGCCAGTCTTTCACTGGCTCATCGCTTCTTTTCATCCAGTCAGACTTCACCAGGCATTGCTTCAGGAAGGCTAATAGTTAAGGGTGCCTGCCACCCTGGATATTCTCTAATCTACAATGAAAGAAGCAAAATATTTGAACAGTAATATGATGTATGCAAGGGAACAAGGAATAATCAAATCCACAAGTTCCCTTCATGTAATCTGCTAGATACATCTAAGAACCTATTGGAGATTACATGAGGGGGACACATGGCTGTATTTGGATTTTCAGATTGATTCTGATAACGTCCCGTACAGGAGATTGATTGCTGAACAAAATTTAAAGCGCCATAGAATTTGGATGTAACACTAGCATGGATTGAGAGCTGGTGAACAGGAAACATACTGGGCGTAAATGTGTTCTTATTTGAGTTCACAATCTGTAACTTGTAGGCTGCCAGACAGACTGCGGCTTTTATCAACAATTCGCTATTTAAATCAACAATGTGGCTGTGGGAACCAAACATAACATTACTGATGGCTCAAAACTAAGTGGGAATGATGGTGATGAGAATGCCAAAAGGTTTCAATACAATACAGGTGTCCTGGTGAGTTGGTGATAATGTGCCAGACAGAACCTGGAAAGGAATGATTTAAACCTCCCAATACCACTTCAGTAGGGAAAACAATTTATAATTTATTAAACCAATGGGAGTTTGGGAAATGTAGGGTCTCTGTAAGCATCTACTGAAAACTGGCATGGAGTTGTAGCAGGCAGTTAGGAGGGCAAATAATATGTGGAACTGGACTACAATGTGATTTTACTACTGGTGGGATGCCTAGCTTGGAGGCTGATATTTCCTGAGTGGTGTTTGTTCATGGTGATGGAGTTGTGACTTCCAGGCAACTGTACAATATTCCATCATGCTCCAGACTTGTGCTTTGCACAGAAAAGGTATTCAGAATTCAAGAGCCAAATTATCTGTTGCTAGGCCTTTGGCCTTTTACCATGCTTTTGTAACTATTTATGTGATGGTTCAGTTGGGTTTCTGGCCTGGATGTTGGTGGTACTGCCATTAAATACATGATGTTGTGGCCATCACTGAATCATGGCTGAAGGATGGTTGTAGTTGGGAGCTGAATGTCCAAGGTTACACATTATATTGGAGGGATAGGAAGGTAGGTAGAGGGGATGGTGTGGCATCAAATGAGTACAAAGATATGACATAGGATCGGAAGATGTTAAATTCTTGTGGGTTGAATTAAGAAACTGCAAGAGTAAAGGACTTTGATGGCAGTTATATACAGGTCTCCCAGCACTGGCTGGGAGTTGGACCAGAGGTTACAACAAGAAATAGAAAAGGTGAGTCAGAAGGATAATGTTATGGTATTCATGGGAGATTTTAACATGCAGGTCAAGTGGGAACATCAGGTTTGTACTGAATTTCAAGAGAGTGAGTTTGTTGAATGTCTAAGAAGTAGCTTTTTAGAACAGTTTGATGTTGAGTCTACTAGGGGATCAGCTATACTGGATTGGGTGTTATGTAATGAACCAGGGGTGGTTAGGGAGCTGAAGGTAAAAGAACCCTTAGGAACAAGTGATCACAATATGATTGATTTCAACTTGAAATTTGATAGGGAGAAAGTAAAGTCTGATGTAACAGTATTTCAGTGGAGTAAGGGAAATTACAGTGGTATGAGAGAGGAGTTGGGCAAAGTAAATTGGAAGGAGCTGCTGGCAGGGATGTCGGCAGAGCAGCAATGGCGTGTGTTATAAAGCTGCAACATAACTTCCTGACTTTTGAAGTCAATGCCTTGATAAATAAAGGCAAGCATGCCATACGCCTTCTTAACCACCCTACCAACCTGCATAGCCACTTTCAGGGAACTATGAACTTGGATTTCACAATTCCTCTGCTCATCAATACTGTTCATGGTCTTGCTCTTAAAGGTGTACTGTCTCTTTATATGCAACCTACTATATTACACCACTTCTCCTTTGGCCGGGTTAAACTCCACCTGCCATTTATCTGCCAATATCTGCAACTGATCTATATACCACTGTAATCTTTGCCAGTCATCTATGCTATCCACGACAACACTATCTGTTGTATTATCTGCAAAATTACAAAACCACCCATATACATTTTCATCCAGGTCATTTATGGAGTGGGCCCAGATGCGTTTCAAACCAGCCAAATCAAGATCAATGGTGCTGAGGAAAGGGAAGGTTGAGAACAAGTTCCGGTTCAGCATCACAGGCACAGCCATCCCAACCATCACAGAAAAGCCAGTCAAGAGCTTATGCAAAGTTTTGACAGCTCTTTAAGGGACACGAAATCCATTCAGGCGACCTGCACCGATTTGGATGGCTGGCTGAAATCTGTGGACAAATCTGGCCTACCTGGGAAGTTTAAAGCCTGAGTGTATCAGCATGGCATTCTTCCCAGAATCCTGTGGCCCCTCCTCGTCTATGCAGTTCCGATCTCGACAGTCGAAACCTTAGGGAGGAGGGTTAGCAACCACTTCAGGAAATGACTGGGCCGGCAAAGAGCCTGAGCAGCATCGCACTCTATGGACACCACAACAAACTGCAACTGCCGTTCAAATCCTTGGAGGAAGAATTCAAGGTAGCAAGAGCCAGAGAAGTGCTACAGTATAGGGACTCAAAGTGACCGGAAGGTGGCTAGAGCAGGGATCCAAGTGAGGACTGGCAGGAAGTGGAGGGCAGAGGTGAGGCTGCGTCACAGGAGGATGGTGGGAGTGGTCACACAAGGCCGAGCTGGGCGAGGATCCTTCCAACTCCCCAAATGGACACCAGAGGGAAGGAAAGGCGTCATCTAGTTCAGGCGGAGGTGAGAGCAGTAGTGAAGGAGACGAGAGCCTGCAAGGCGGTGGGAATGAAGCAACAGGGAGCTTGGACAAGATGGGAGGATGCGGTTGAGAGGAAAGTGACCTGGGCTGATCTTTGGAAAGCCGAACCACACCACATCCAATTTCTCATCCAGGCAGCGTACGATGTGCTTCCAAGCCCATCAAACCTGCACACATGGGACAAGGCAGAGTCATCTGCGTGCCCACTGTGCTCCAAGCAAGGAACCCTGGAGCACATCCTCAGCGACTGTGCATGGGCACTTGGTGAGGGACAGTACAGGTGGAGGCATGATCAGGTCCTGAGGACCATTGCTGAAGCCGTCAGCGCAGGAGTTGAGTGGGCGAAGCAGTCCCGACCCTCCAAGCAGACCATTACCTTTGTCAGAGCTGGGGAGCAGCCAATACCCGCCAAAAGAACATCTGCAGACATCCTGACCTCTGCAAGGGACTGGCAGCTGTTGGCGGACCTCGAACGGCAGCTGAAATTCCCCAACCGTATCGCAGCCATCACCCTGCGACCAGACATTGTCCTAGTGTCTGAGTCTACTAAGCAAGTGGTGCTGCTGGAGCTGACAGTCCCATGGGAAGATAGCTTGGAAGAGGCCTTTGAAAGGAAGCTCTTCAAGTACGCAGGACTGGTCAGCAACTGTCAGCAGGCTGGATGGAGAGCGAGGTGTCTCCCAGCGGAGGTTGGTTGTAGGGGATTTGCAGCCTGTTCCTTAGTTAGAGCCTTCAGAAATTTGGGCATCGAGGGAGAGAGGAAGAGGAGAGCCATCCGCAGTACCACCGATGCAGCAGAGAGTGCCTCAAGATGGCTGTGGCTCAAAAGAGGGGAGCCATGGAGTCATAAGTAGCTGGCCATCTGGACACAAACTGGAGTCTGATCAGCCCCGGCTGGCTCACTTGGAGGAGGTTGTATGATGTTGAAAGACACGAAACACCTGATGATTCCAGAAACATCACTGAAGATGTGTCCAGAAGCATCAGTAGATGTATGTACACAGCATATACATTACAAACAGCAAAGGTCACAGTACAGGTCCCTGTGAAACACAACTGATCACAGAACTCCAGCTAGAATAAGTCTAATCAACCATCACCCTTTGTCTTCTATGGTAAGCCAGTTCTGAATCCATACAGCCAATTTACCATTGATCCCATGCATCTTAATCTTCTGGATGAGCCTCTGTACCTCCTTCTTGACAATGAGAAGAGTGCATACCCTGGGTGGTAGGGGTCTTTAATAATGGATGCCGCCTTCCTGAGGCACCGCTCCTTGAAGATGTCTTGGGCTAGTAGCCAAGATAGAGCTGACTAATTTTCCATCCTTCAGTAGCTTCTTTCATCCTGTGCAGTAGCCATCACACCCCCTATCCCCGTACCAGACAGAATGCTCTCCATGGTACATCTGTAGAAGTTTTCAAGTGTTTTAGTTGACAAACCAAATCCCTTCAAACTCCTAATGAAATATAGCCACTGTCTTGCCTTCTTTATAGCTGCATGAATATGTTGGGACCAGGTTAGATCCTCAGAGATCTTGACACCCAGGAACATGAAATTGCTCACTCTCTTTACTTCTAATCCCTCTGTAAGGATTGGTTTGTGTTCCCTCGTCTTATCCTTCCTGAAGTCCACAATAAGCTCTTTCATCTTACTGACATTGGGTGTAATATTGTTGCTGCAAAACCACTTAATTAGCTGGTATATCTCACTCCTGTATGCCTCTCATCTCCATCTGGGACTCTACCAACAATGGTTGTATCATCAGCAGTTCTTTAGATGGTATTTGAGCTATTCCGGGCCACACAGTGATGGGTGTATAAAGAGAGTAGACCAGTGGTGAACCAGTGTTGATCGTCAATGAGAAGGAATTATTATCACCAATCTGCTCAGATTGTAGTCTTCCAGTTCAGAAGTCGAGGATCCCATTGCAGACCAAGGTACCGAGGCCCAGGTTCTGTAACTTATCAATTGGGATTGGGGGGATGATGGTGTTAAACACTGAGCAATAGTCATATTGTTTTTATACCTTTCCCTAACTTGCCTGCATATCTGTTCATCAATGTCCAGATGGCTATTAGAAGGTCTGTAGTACAATCCCTTCAGAGCGATTGCACCTTTCAAATTTTTGAGTTCTACCCATGTAGACTCAATAGGCAAACCTTCCATTAGGTCCCCTCCAAGTGCAGCTGTGATGTTGTCCATGATTAATCGTGCAACTCACCCCCCACCCCTTTATCTCCCTCTCTATCTTTTATAAAACATTGAAACCCTGGGATATTAAGCACCCATTCCCGCCCCTCTCACAACCAGGTCTCTGCAATGGCTACAACATCGTAATTCCATGTACTGATCCTAATTCCATGTACTGATCTATGCTCTAAGTTCATTATCTTTATCCATAATACTTATAGCATTAAAATACACTCACTTCAAACTATCCACCCTACTGTATTTATTGCTTTGTTCTGTCTGTTTTTACTGGCCCTGCCATCTATCTTCCTCTGCATTTCTCCATTTTCTCACCTGGTGGTCTGACTCCTATTCCCCTTGCAACCTATTTTAAACCCTCCCAAGTAGCACGAGTGAATCTCTCGGTCACAATATTGTTTCCCCTCTGGTTCAGGTGCAACCTGTCCCACTTGTACAGGTCACCCCTTCCCCAGAAAAGGTTCCAATGATCCAAGATCCTGAAACCCTGCCCCCTGCACCAATTCCTCAGCAACTCACTCATCCCATTCCTGCCTCTTCCAGCACGTGGCCTCTTCCTAACCTCCTATACTCTCTGCGCAGGACCTCTCCCTACTTTCTACCTGGTGCCAATGTGCACCATTACCTTTGGCTGCACACACTCCATCTTGACAATATTCCATATCTGCTTCGAGACATCCTGATCCCTAGCATCTGAGAGGCAGTATGCCATCCTGGCATCTCTTACTCAGCCACAGAACCTACTGTCTGTCCCTCTACCTATCGAGTATCCTATCAATATTGATCTACCTGACTTTACCCTTCCCTCCAAGCCTCAAAGACCGTGATAGTGCCACTGGCCTGCCTGCTGCTGATGTGCCTTGACAGGTCATTTCCCAACCCCCTCACCCCAGCAGTATCCAAAGTGGTATACAGTACTTGGTGCTGAGGGTTTTGGCCACAGGGGAACCCTGCACTAACTACTTACTCCTCTTTCTTCTCCTGGCAGTCAACCATCTACTGTTTGAAACCTCAGTAAAAGTTTCATCTGTGAGGTTTTCAGCTTTCCTGATAGTCCTGAGTACATCCAGCTCCAGCTCAAGTTCCTTGATCTTGTCAATTAGGAACTGAAGTCTGATGTTCTTCCTATAGATGTAGTCATAAGGGAGATTGTCAGATACCCTGAAATCCCACATTTCATAGGAGCAGCATTCAACTGCCTTAATCATGCTAATAATTTACTAACCATACTCAGAATTTAGACATTAAAGTAAAGCTGACCTGTTCTTACCTGTATCTTCTCTCTAAAACTTTAGAGTTTGACACCTACTGAGGTTACTTATTTAGCCTCTTCTTGCAAGCTTGTTATGCCTTTGGCACCAACTTCTTAAGTCCAAGTTCCACTATCTGAACAATTGGTAACAAAAGACTCAGCGTGTAGTGCGTGGCCAAGTGGTTAGGGCATTGGGCTCATGATCTTAAGGTCATGGGTTCGAGTCTCGGCCAAGGCAGTGTGTTGTGTCTTTGAGCAAGGCACTTAACCACACGCTGCTCCAGTCCATCCAGCTGAAAATGGGTACCGGCAAATGCTGGGGGTTAACCTCACGATAGTCTGGCTTTGCATCCTATCCGGGGGTGGGGAGGAAGTCTCGTACTCTCAGTCACTTCACACCACAGAAACCGGCATAAGTACTGGCCTGATGGGCCGCAAGGCTCGGGACAGACTTTAACTTTTTAACTAAAAGACTCAGCACCCTTAGCCTCCGCCTGTTCTCACCTGTTGAGCCAAAGCCTGACCACTCAAACACTGGCCCACTCCAGCAATGGCAACTCTGCTTTCCCCTCCTTTCTTTTGCCACTCACTCCCCAGTAATTCAAGGAGTGTCTGAATTCTGACACGTCTTGCTCTTTTCAAATGGCTCCTGCCCTGCAATGATGATGCTGCCTCACTCACTGATTCAAAGTCGTCTTGGTTATTTCTCCATATCATGGTAAGTGAACTAAATTATTTGAAGATACACTTCTGTGCTGGTTGAGGTGGGTCATCTATTTGGCACTTCAAGTCAATTCAAGTTCAAGTATATTGTCATCTGACTATACAATACATGTATATAACTAACCAAAGCAACATTCCTTGGACCACAGCGCTCCAACAGAACATATGTAGGGTTCTCAGTAATACTCATTGTAATGTTAATTGTTAAGGCTGACAAAATGGCTTCTCTGTACTGTTAACTGCTCAGTAAGGGATTCTCTGTAGCAGCATGTTTGGGTTATAATTAGTGATAACAGGACTTGTATTCATATACTAGCCAATGGAAGTCATGTTATTCTATCTGTATGTGCAGGAACCAAAGGAGAAGCATGGGCTTTTGGTGGAGAAGAGAAGAAGTCAGATGTGAGTCAAGCGCTCTGGTAGATCTCCGAGATTGATCCCAGCTGAGGGTCAACGGAGTTCGGAGGAGATTGAGGAAAGGAATGGATGCCGAATTTCGTGAGCTCCAATGTATTACTTGTGCACAGAACTGATAAAACTTACTGATTTGGCGCCTTTATTTTATTTATTTCTACTAACCCATCACCGTGAAATAATTGTAAAGCGTAATCATTTACTTGCCTATCATGTACCGTCTGATATTTTATGTCGTGGGCTTGTACCTTGGTGCAATCACACTGTATCCACACCAACATGATTACAGAGTTGCTGGGGTCAACACCAACTTACTCTAGACGAACGGGAGTCAAGTGGGGCATAATCGCTAAACATGTATCACACTCAGCATCTAAACCAAAATTGTGGTGGCCTCTGCTGGTCAGGGTCGACCATTGATGTTGTGTCCTGGCTGTCTAAGTCGATGTCCACGACAGGTTAGTACGATATGGAGTCTGGCTGGTGACTTCTGACATTTGGATGCTGGGCTTGAATTTTTGCTGAGGATGTCTATGTGCAGTACAATGGCAAGCTGCCACTGTAAGCCTAAATTCTTGTCAATCTGGGCTTCACACATTTTGAGTGGTAAAGGCAACTTAGAGCAGCTCTGGATAAAACTGAACACTTCCTCCTCACCTCCATCTGGCTTTGTGTTTAATTTTGTTTAATTACTGACCCATTCAGCATCTCTGAGGCATTTAGCAATCTTAGACTTATCCAATTGCTTTTTCCTTTCGGTTGACAGAACTCAGATGTTTCACATTTGGATGGATAATTCCCTTTTTCTCATTTGGTGACAGAATTCTGAGTTAGAGAGAGTTGTCTACTTTTCCTTAAATAGATGAAAAGATTCAATTTAACCGCTCAGTCATTCTATTTTAAATCCATGTTGGTAACTGTAAGTACTTTTTCTTTCAATATTGTTTTTAGATGAAGATTGTTTCCACTATGTTAATGTTGACCTCATGACACAGTTCCTCAGATGAGTGTGCTTTCCCCTAGTTGCTGATACATTAATTTTGTGCCTCCAGCAACAATCCCACTGTAAACTTGCAGAAAACTAACAGTAATCTTCACAAATCCACCAAGTTGTTATGAGGAAAGACCTGCCACCAGCTGTGAAATATTCATATCTAGAAAATGGGAATATGGGCATCCCACTAAGGGAAATGTTGAAGCAACCCAATTCCTTAATTATTCTTTGTGATGGCACTGAATAATAATGTACTCCAGAATCTACAGTTGCTGTCCTCTAGAAAGTAGCAGAACATTCTTGGAATGCTCCAGGTACATTTGTTTATCTCTGTGGGCTTTTTAATACTTTGACTTGGACAAGAACTTTATTTGAAACCGGTTCCAAGCCAAAGATAAACTTCTGTTTTCAACCTCCAGTTAAATAGTGCACATAAAGAGATGATGCAACACTATTGCAGGACGGGTCATCTGAGTTTGGTTTTCTCTGTAAGTAAGTTTGTCTGTTCTTCCAGTGAGCACATGGGTTCCTCCGTGTGCTCCAGTTTCCTCCTCACAGTCCAAGGACATACCAATTTGTAGCTTAATTGGCCATTGTAAATTGTTCTGTGGTTAGATGAGGGTTAAATAAAAGGGTAGCTTGGCAGTGCAGCTCATTGGGTTGGAATGACCAGTTCCATGCTGCATCTCCAATAAAATTATAAAACATAACTCTGGTCAGGCTAATTCAAATAGAAAACCAGAAAACCATTTTTTGAGGATACTGGATCTATGTATAAGGTAGGGTAAGGTAAAGTGTAGAAGCCCAGCTATAGATATGTATACTTTCTGGGTCTTGTAACCATTGTCTTCCAAGGATAAATGCATGGTCCAACGTATATCAAGATTCAAGATTAACGATTCATTTATTATCAGATAATGTATGAATTATACAACTTTGAGATTTGTTTGCTCACAAGCAGCCACAAAACAAGAAACCCAAAGTAACCCAGTTAAAGAATAAAAAGTCCAACAGTGGATGTGCAAGAGAAAAAAAAAATCTTGCAAACAATTGAAGCGAACAAATTGAAGCTTTTGGAACCAAAATTGAGTCCTCAGAGCTGAGCCCTGGAGCAGCCTGGAGTAGGCCCAAAGCTTCACATCTGTTCATCATATTATCGGGCATGGAGCACAACAGCCAGGGCAGTTTTTATAGCCTTTGTGCCTTAGAGACGAACATCGGCTCTCGTCCCAACTGACACCGTCTTTTCAGTCTATCTGGGCCAGCGTTTAAATTGACCCGAAGATATTGCAAGAAATGTGAGTACGAGAGAGAGTATTTAGTTACTAATTTCTCAAAAAACATCAATTGGCCTTCTTGGAACAGATCCATGAAGGAACAGACTCCTTTATTCATCCAAAGAAAAAAGGTAGGATCACTTAGTGAAGGTTTAAATAAATAATTTTGATAAATTAAACTAAGAAGGTTAAATTTTTTGAGATTAAAAAATTACGAAACTGGTACCAAATTCTTAATGACTGCTTAATCATAGGATATAAATTTAGATTAGAAATTTTGGCCAGTCGTACAGGTAAAGAAGCTCCTAATAATGAGGTTAAGTAAAATTGTTCACAGCTTTCAATTCCAAATCAACCCAAGGTGGTCGTTCATTTTTATCAACCCAATATAAGCAGGAACACATATAACATATATTAACAGCCCAATAGTACATTCTTAAAATAGGCAGAGCAAGACCTCCATCCTTTTTTAATTTTAGTAAATGATATTTTCCAGTTCTTGGTCTTTTATTATTCCAAAAAAAAGATGAAATAATAGAATCAGCCTGACCAAAAAAACTTCTTAGTTAAAAAAAGGAATATTTTGACATACATATAAAAATTTTAGTAAAATCATCATTTTAACTGCATGAATTCGGCCAGCTAACGAAAGTGTAAATGGATTCCATCTACAAAACAATTGCCTCATAAAATCCACTAAAGGATCCAAATTAGCTCTATAAAGGTCTCTGTGATTTTTAGTGATGATAATACCTAAATATTTAAAAGTGTCCATAACTTTAAAAGGAATGTCATCATATATAAAAGCAGAATCATTTAGAGGAAATAATTCACTTTTATGAAGGTTTAATTTATATCTCGAAAACTTTCCAAATTCACTTAATAATTTCAATAAACTAGGAATGGATTCTTCAGGATTCGAAACATAAACTAAGGTATTATCAGCATAAGGGGAGACCTTATGAATAGTCCCATTTATGGAAATTCCTTGAATATCTTTAGCTTCATAAAGTGCAATGGCCAGGGGTTCCAACACCAAATTAAATAACAGGGGACTTAACGGACATCCTTGTCTCGTACCCTGCGAGAGTCGAAAAAATGGAGATCTGCAATTATTGGTAATAACAGCAGCAATAGGGCTTTTATATATCATTATAATACACTTATTAAAATTAGTACCAAAGTTCTTATATTTCTTACAAGAATATTTAAGTAATTTTCCATATATACATTTTTTACAAGAATATTTAAATAATTTTCCATATATGCAGGATTCTAACCTGTTAGACATTATTTTAAAAATGAATTCTTTAGTGAAAGGTTTTATTGGAAAAATTTATAATTTACTGTTACAACAGTACAATTACCCTTCACTTAAGATTTAGCAAGATTAGAAATGAGAGCTTAACATGACCTTGATAACAGAAGATTGGTTGCGAATTTTGAAGTTGGTTAACTCTTCTTTGATTTGCTCCAGTCACACTTTAATTCAATTTAAAATTGCACATCGTTACTATTTGACAAAGGAAAGATGGTCTAAGATGTTTCCTAATGTTGATAGTCAGTGTGATAGATGTAAAACCGAGACAGCTACATTGACACATATATCTCGGTCATGTTCTGTACTGAAATCTGTTTTCTCTACTATTTCTAAAGCTTTAAAAATTAATTTACAACTTAATAATTTGACAGTATTGTTTGATATAATCCCTCAATATTTTAATGGTATTTCTATATCAGACCAATATGTAATTGAATTTGTTACATTATTGGCCAGAAGGGCTATTTTATTGAAATGGAAAGATGCTTCTGCTCCTACTTTGATACAATGGTTCTCTCAGGTGATGCTACGTCTTAGTTTGGAGAAAATCAGAAGTCGAACTTTTGATCCTCGATTTGAATTTGAGAAAATGTGGGGTTCTTTTGCCTGCTACTATCATCTGATTTGAGTTATTTAAGATGGTTTCCTTCTGATTCTTGATTAAATGGATTTGAGTTGGCGGATTGATGTTTTTCTTTTATGGAAGCTTGTATGATGTATAGGTCCGGGGTAATGCTCCCAATGTTTTTTTTTCTCTTTACAGTTTTTTTTGTTCATAGGGGTTTTTTTTGTTTGTTTTAGTTAGTAGGGGTTCTTTTTTTCCTTCTTTCTTTTTCCAAAAAAAAATTCTTAACACTTTATTTTTTCTAGCTTTGTTAATCAGTTATTTGGTAATTTAGTTCCTCATTGTACATTTTGACATGTTGACTTGATTATTTTAATGTATTTTTTGTTGATCTCAATAATAATCAATTAAAAAGATCTTAAAATGAAAATGAAAATAAATTGACCCAAAGATGGAACAGTGAAAGGCTCCGGCATCCTGGAGAGAGGAGTAACCATTGCAGAAAGCGAGCGAAATCAGTTCTAGCTTCTGATCTGGGATGTTTAAATTGTCTAAACAGCATATTGTACCTTACTCTAGGACCCAGGCACCGCTTCTGTGGAAAGGCTCCGGGCCTAGACCATGCCACCCAGTGACTCGCTCCAGGTCCAGATTCCGTTGTCCAGCCTGAACCCGCTCTCAAGCTCATCAGATCAGCTCGGCATCCAGAGGGATCCAACCTCAATCCTGGGCCAGTTGAACGAGCACCGGAACTTCTCTGCCTGGACCCTGATTTCTCAGCACCTCGAGTGATCCTGCCTCGCACCTGGGCCAGTTGTACAGGTATCAGAAGTTCATCTGCAACACGCCATCTCGGCTCATCCCCCAGACTCACCTTGTCATTGCTTGACCCTTCACTGTTTGTAATAATTTTATATAATTTACCACAGAAAAGGTATTTTTTAGCTTTTTTTAAATCCAATTGTGTGGAGCGTGGCCAAGTGGTTAGGGCGTTGGACTAGCGATCTGAAGGTCGTGGGTTCGAGCCTCGGCCGAGGCAGCGTGTATGTCCTTGAGCAAGGCACTTAACCACACAATGCTCCAGTCTACCCAGCTGAGAATGGGTACCGGCAAAAATGCCGGGGGTTAACCTCGCGATAGACTGGTGTCCTATCCGGGGCGGGGGGAGTCTCAGAGTCTTGTACTCTCAGTCGCTTCATGCCACAGAAATCGGCATAAGTACCGGCCTAATGGGCCACAAGGCTCGTGACAGACTTTAATCTTTTAATCGAACTGCTTATCTGTTTGACTACCAAAAGCTGACACACAAGTTTGGTAGCGCCATCTTAACTGCAATCTTGTATGAAATTTTGGACAATAAATTCAATAAAATAGAATCAGGAATGCTGGAACCATATATTACACAAACGTAAGTTAACATAAATTGTGTATGTTTGTAATGTACTGTGCTGTTGCTACAAAATGCTAACTGTCATAGCATTTATACCCTGGTTATATACGCCCCGACAATGAACTTGAATTTGAATATTCAATTTGTCAGGCAGCAACTGTGGAGAGAAAAATTTGGGATGAGTTGATTTCATGAAAGATCCACAATCTGTTATGAATTAAGTTGATTCAAAAGCAGAGGTGAAGATTTAAAATTTTATGCTTTTTTTCTATAAATTTTAATTATTGTGAAAAATGAACATAAATTTGAATCAGATCTTTTAGTATGCAAATCACAATACGGCTTTTGATAGATTGCTTCAGTCCATGTAACATGAGCACACACACAGCTCACATGAATAATTTTGGTGCTTGTGCAATGCACAATTGACAATCCTCTGTGAAATCGATTCACATATATGAATTAGCACACCGTGGGGGCCATGCACAATGAACCAGAAAGAAACAACTGGGACAAGTCATGCACCTGCACTGTTTAAGGTGGTTATCAATTACCTGCAGTTTGGTAGAGAGCCTGTTGGAACTTGGGATATTTTTGAATTTTTACAGAGGTGCATCCAACTGTTCATGTTTTATAACATAAATAGGTTGTTTCTTAGCTTAAACTCTCTCTAGTGCCCTGTATGCTTGGATGTGACTGAAGGAAAGACCTCTCATCCAAGCAAATGAGTTTTCCTAGGTTGCAAGTGATCTGAAGCTGCAGACACTAAGTTGATTATGGTGGTTCCCTGAACTTCATGCATCACTCCACAGGTCTGATTCGGTTAGAGCATTGAGAACACTTACAGAACATCCAGATTGTGTGTCTATGAGAAGAACATTTGTCAAAGCTTCATCACTGTAATGTGGCAGAACACAGAGGATAGTACATGGTGATCATGGCAACGTTTTAAAGTGAAGCTGCACTTTGGGAGTTGTGTGGAATGGCAGAACTTGGGAATAATTCAGGTGATGCACTTGGGCCTTGGTGTAGGAGGATGAATTTATCTCATAAACACAAGAGATTCTACAGATCCTGGAAATCTTGAGCAATACACGCAAAATGCTGGAGGAACTCAGCAGGTCAGGCAGCATCTATGGAGAGGAATAAACAGTCAAGGTATCAGCACAATGCTAGAGGAATTCAGCAGATCAGGCGAAGAATAAACAGTCAAGCTCAGTCAGAATTTTGTGCATGAAGTTGTCCCAAGACGTTTTCAAGTAGGAGGAATCAAAGTGGGATGACCTTCAGATTCATTTTATCTGTATGGTACATCTCTGCACTGCTGGCCAGTTGCTCAGATGACATCCACCTCATTATCTGTCCTTAAGCCTATAATGAAGGAACTGATATTTTTGAAAATGATTTAGATAACCAACAACAATCCAGGTACAAGAAGGAGAGTTACATGCTAATTATTTTAGCAAACACTCTAAATTGCACAAATACAAGCAGTTAGAGAGGGGATTGCCTTACATTGTTCTCCATCAGCCTAGTCTATAAAGGCCTCTCCCTCTTCCTCTTTGTCTTCTTGCTGCATCCACTCCCTCTGTCTATGCACCTGCTCACCTTGACTAGTATCAAGGTTTGTCCTGTATGATGGGCAGTAAAGTGGACATAGCCTTGTGTTCTAAGACCCACTCAACTAAGTAAGCAAGTAGTGGAAGTAATATTCCAGCACAAGTGAGTTGCTCTGCCACATCTTGTGTGGCAGCATTTCCCCCCCCCCCCCCAAAGCTTCACAAGCTAGGTTAGCAGCAGCTAAGACTTGTCAACAAATAACCAGGCTTTTATTTGTTATGGTGGTATAAGAGTGTAAGAGTGGTGGGAATATTGGAGATTAAGATGTTGTAAACTGTTGGGATACCTGGCAATGATGAGCTATCTATAGTCACACAGTAGAGGGTGTGAATTTCCTTTTGGGCAGTTGTACCTTTCACAGTGTTCACCTGCATCCTCCACCCCCAAGTGACTGACATGCTACTAATGGCACTCTGCAACAGTGGGTAACTAGTGGTCAACCAATGCATCTGCCTCCAGCTTGCACAGAAGCCTTGAAGGTACAACCACATCCCTTAACATGAAATGTCTACTGCAACTCTGAGGAAATCAAGGAAACACCAGACAATGTATAATTGTAGCAAAAGCCTGTGAAAATCAATGAGTAACTGATCTAATAGTATTGATCAATGCTTCCTGGTGTTAAATGCATTTTTCAATTGAGTGAGATTTAAGAGTATTGGATGCAGCATTGATTTCTGAAATGGCAATGCTGGATTCCAGTGACATTGCACACTGTGATGCTGAAATCTCCATGCTTCAGGCAATTGCTAGGTCTGTTCACCCCACCACGCTCGCCAGCATGACTTCCAGCCATGACTTGTCTTGTGAGTACTCATAGATTGGAATCAAATTGGCACCAGACATATAAATGTGTGGTACAGCACTGAATGTTGTCAACAGGGACTACTCTTAATATTTTTATTAGTTTCTGCATAGAGGAATACAGAGTACAAAAAGGTATATATTATAAGTCAAAAGAAAAAAACAAAATAGTACCAAATACATTGTATTAAAATACAATTACAATCACAAAAACCTGTGTTCATAAAAATTATGAGAGCAGAGGAGAAGATGGCGATGTGACGCAGCACTCTCTAAATTGATATTGTATTTGTTAAGTAGAGGCCGTGCATAATCCTGATTTGATGGAGGCGGACGTGAGAAGCACAGAGGAACATCTGGAGAAACTTCTGAAATGCCTGCTTTGCTGCCGCTGCTACTGTGCGATCAGGAATCTCCGGAGGAGAAGGCCCCAAATCCTCAGCTTTGCCTATTGCCTGTTGCCAGGGCCGGGGTCAAAGCACTCGGCAGAGATGCTGCTTGGTGCTCGGTGTCGGAGGGCTGGTCAGAGGCTTGAAGTTTTCGGATGGACTCAGAGTGGGACTGTGGTCGGGTGCTTCCAGGATGCTGCATCGGCAAGTTTGCGACGCTGGAAGCTCATGGCAGGGAGAGATTCTCCCTTCTACCGTCTGCATGAGATGATGGGACTTTTGAGAGACTTCGAGACTTTTTCTTACCATGCCCATCGTCTGTTCTTCATCAAATTACGGTATTGCTTTGCACTGTTGTAACTCTATGTTATAATTATGTGGTTTTTGTCAGTTTTTTTTAGTCTTGTTTTGTCTTATGTTTCTTTGATATCATTCTGGAGGAACAAGTTGTATCATTTCTTAATGCATGCATTACTAAATGACAATAAAAGAGGACTACGTGTCCTCATAATCTAATCTAATCTAATAATCTAATAATTAAATTAAATCGTAATATTGAAATATAACAATTTTGTTGTACAGAAAAAAAATCTAAACCCACTACTAAAGTCAGAGCTGTTTGGAAAAGCAAGAAAAAAGGGGGAAAGAATCCTTATCATATAATAAAGTATATTATTAGCCACCATCTGTACTTTTACAACAAATCAAAGGTTTTGAAAATAACTCAGAAATGGTCCCCACAATGTATAAAAGTCTTGGCTAGATTGAAAAACGGAACAACGGATCTTCTCTAAATTTAAGCATGACATAACATCATGTAACCATTCAGCGTGAGTAGGCGGAACAGCATCCTTCCATTTAAGCAAGCGTGCTCTCCTAGCTATAACAGAGATAAAAGCCAAAATATGCAAATCAGGTGTCTCCAAAATAAAGTCTTTCTCTCCAACAATACCAAATAATGCGGTCAAAGGTTTAGGCTTAAAATTTACCTTGAAAAGTACCAAACAAGGTTTGGAATACTTCCTTCCAGTATCTTTCAAAGCTCAGATAATGTGAAATAATGAAGCTTCTCCATTATTACATCTATCACAGAAAGGAGATATATCCGAATAAAAACGAGATAGCTTATCTTTAGACATGTGAGCCCTATGAACAACTTTAAATTGTAAGAGGGAATGATGGGCACATAACGATGAAGTGTTAACCAATTTAAAAATTTCATTCCAAGTTTCCTCAGAGATTGAAGTCTGTAAATCTTGTTCCCAAAGATTTTTAATTTTGTCTATAGGATCATTTCTCATTCCTAGCAACATACCATAAATATTGGATATTGAACCATTATAAAAAGGGTTCAAATTAAAAATTACATCTAATAAGACCTTATCGGAACTTTTAGGAAATGTATATAGTTGAGAACACAGAAAGTCTCTAATTTGTAAATAACAAAAGAAGTGAGTTTTGAGTAAACTATATTTAGCTGACATTTACTCAAGCGAAAGAAGACTTCCTCCAATAAACAAATCCTGGAAGCATTTAATACCCAATCTATCCCATTCTTTAAATACTGAATCGGTCATCGAAGGTTTAAAAAAATAGTTAGAACAAATGGGACTAGACAAAGAAAATCTCAATAGACCAAAAAATTTCCTAAATTGTACCCAGATCCTCAAAGTATGTTTAACTATCAAATTTTCAGTTAGCTTACTAAGGATAAAGGGAGTGAGAATTCGAGAAGAGAAATAATGGAGAATGTATTAACAGAGTTAGCTTCTAAAGAAACCCATATCGGACAGTCCTCACGGTTAATATAATATGTCCAAAACATAAGATTTCATATATTGACTGCCCAATAATAAAACCTAAAATTTGGTAAAGCTAAACCTCCATTCTTCTTAGATTTCTGAAGATGAACTTCATTTAGTCGAGAATGTTTGTTTTTCCGTATATAAGAAGATATAATAGAATCGAGAGAATCAAAAAAAGATTTCGGAATAAAAACAGATAATGCCTGAAAATATTCATTTTAATAGAATTAATTCGGCCAATCAAGGATAACAAAAAGGCGACCAGTTTGATAGCGTCCTTTTTACAAAATTCAGTAAAGTAAGAAAATTTTTATTAAATAGGTGTTTATAATTCTTGGTAATTGTTACACCCAAATAGGTAAATAGATTTCTTACAATTTTAAAAAGAAGGTTAGTATTAATTGATAACAAATTATTCAGAGGAAAAAGTTCAATCTTATGTAAATTCAGTTTGTATCCTGAAAACTGGCTAAAGCAAGAAAGTAGAGAAAGCACAGGAGGTAATGAAGTCTCGACATTAGAAATAAAAAGCAATCAGTCATCAGCATAATGCGAAACTTTATGAACAGTCCCTCTCCTTAGAATACCAGTAATATCATTAGATTCTCGGAAGCAATGGCTAAGGGTTCTAAAGCCATGTGAAAGAGCAAAGGGCTCAACGGCCAACCTTGTCTAGTTTCACGTTGAAGTTTAAAAGGTTTGGAATACTGAAAATTAGTAAGGACCCTAACAGAAGGAGATAGATAAAGTAATTTAATCCAGTGAATAAAATCGGGCCCAAAATTAAATTTTTCTAAAGTTTTAAATAAATAATTCCATTCAACCTGATCAAAAGCCTTCTCAGCATCCAAAGAAATCATACATTCCGATATCTCCTTAGAAGGGGAATAAACAATGTTTAATAAACGACAAATATTAAAGTGGGAATATCGATTTTTAGTAAGTCTCGTCTGATCATCAGAAATGATAGTTGGTAAAATATTTTCAATTCTATGGGTCAGAACTTCAGATAAGATTTTAGTATCAATATTAAGTAAAGATATTGGTCTGTATGAAGAGCATTTGGTTGGGTTCTTATTCTTTTTAAGAATAAGCGAAATAGAAGCTTCATAAAAAGATTGTGGCAACCTACCCAACTTAAAGGAGTCCGAAAAAACTGCAAATAAATGAGGTATAAGCAGTGAGGAAAAAGCCTTATAAAATTCTGAAAAAATCCATCAAGACCCGGAGCCTTCCGTGAGTGCAAGGAACGTACAGCCTTGGCAATTTCCTCATACGAAATAGGTTGAACCAACTGTTTTCGGTTATCAACAGAAAGTATAGGAATATTTAATTGGTCTAAAAATTTATTCATTACAGTGTTATCTTTGGGAGGGTCAGAACTATAAAGTTTAGAATAAAATTCTTTAAAAATATTCTTTTGTCTAAATGGTCTGTTGTCCTATCACCATTGACTTTACAAATTTCTTTAATTTGAGATTTAGCTATAAAGGTTTTTTTTTAATTGGTTAGCCAATAATTTACCTGTTTTGTCTCCGTGGATATAAATTTGACTTTTATCTTTTAAAAGTTGAGTTTCAGTTGGATATGTTAAAAGAAGATCATATGTAGTTTGAATTTCAACGCACCTTTTATATAAAGCAGGATCTGGAGCCAAGGCAGATTTTTAGTCTAATTGTTTTAACTGATTAGCTAACTCAATTCTCTTTATTGGCATTTTTTCTTGACACCTGTAGTTTAGGAAATAACTTGACCTTTAATAAAAGCCTTAAAGACATCTCATATAATAAGACTAGAAGTCTCTTCCAAAGTATTATCTTCAAAAAAAAAGGATAATTTGTCTCTCCAGAAATTTTAAGAAGTCTTTATCAGATAGCAAAGTTAAATTAAAACACCAAAATCTGTTTATTTGTGGAAGACCAGGGAGATTTAAAGATAAAAGCACTGGAGCATGATCTGAAACAGCAATTTCTTTTTATTCACAGAATCGAACTAAAGGAATCATTTGACTATCAATAAAAAAGTTATCAACCCTGGAATACGTATGATGGACATCTGAAAGGTGGCTAACAGAGGTGTAATGCAAACAACAGGAATTCTGCAGATGCTGGAAATTCAAGCAACACACATCAAAGTTGCTGGTGAACGCAGCAGGCCAAGCAGCATCTGTAGGAAGAGGTGCAGTCGACGTTTCAGGCCGAGACCCTTCGTCAGGACTAACTGAAGGAAGAGTGAGTAAGGGATTTGAAAGTTGGAGGGGGAGGGGGAGATCCAAAATGATAGGAGAAGACAGGAGGGGAAGGGATAGAGCCAAGAGTTGGACAGGTGATAGGCAAAAGGGGATACGAGAGGATCATGCGACAGGAGGTCTGGGAAGAAAGACAAGGGGGGGAGGGACCCAGAGGATGGGCAAGAGGTATATTCAGAGGGACAGAGGGAGAAAAAAGAGAGTGAGAGAAAGAATGTGTGCATAAAAATGAGTAACAGATGGGGTACGAGGGGGAGGCGGGGCCTTAGCGGAAGTTAGAGAAGTCGATGTTCATGCCATCAGGTTGGAGGCTACCCAGGCGGAATATAAGGTGTTGTTCCTGCAACCTGAGTGTGGCTTCATCTTTACAGTAGAGGAGGCCGTGGATAGACATGTCAGAATGGGAATGGGATGTGGAATTAAAATGTGTGGCCACTGGGAGATTCTGCTTTCTCTGGCGGACAGAGCGTAGATGTTCAGCAAAGCGGTCTCCCAGTCTGCGTCGGGTCTCGCCAGTATATAAAACGCCACATCGGGAGCACCGGACGCAGTATATCACCCCAGTCGACTCACAGGTGAAGTGTTGCCTCACCTGGAAGGACTGTTTGGGGCCCTGAATGGTGGTAAGGGAGGAAGTGTAAGGGCATGTGTAGCACTTGTTCCGCTTACACGGATAAGTGCCAGGAGGGAAATCAGTGGGGAGGGATGGGGGGGACGAATGGACAAGGGAGTTGTGTAGGGAGCGATCCCTGTGGAATGCAGAGGGGGGGAGGGAAAGATGTACTTAGTGGTGGGATCCCGTTGGAGGTGGCGGAAGTTACGGAGAATAATATGTTGGACCCGGAGGCTGGTGGGGTGGTAGGTGAGGACCAGGGGAACCCTATTCCTAGTGGGGTGGCGGGAGGATGGAGTGAGAGCAGATGTACTTGAAATGGGGGAGATGCGTTTAAGAGCAGAGTTGATAGTGGAGGAAGGGAAGCCCCTTTCTTTAAAAAAGGAAGACATCTCCCTCGTCCTAGAATGAAAAGCCTCATCCTGAGAGCAGATGCGGCGGAGACGGAGGAATTGCGAGAAGGGGATGGCGTTTTTGCAAGAGACAGGGTGAGAAGAGGAATAGTCCAGATAGCTGTGAGAGTCAGTAGGCTTATAGTAGACATCAGTGGAAAAGCTGTCTCCAGAGACAGAGACAGAAAGATCTAGAAAGGGGAGGGAGGTGTCGGAAATGGACCAGGTAAACTTGAGGGCAGGGTGAAAGTTGGAGGCAAAGTTAATAAAGTCAACGAGTTCTGCATACATGCAGGAAGCAGCGCCAATGCAGTCAGTGATGTAGCAAAGGAAAAGTGGGGGACAGATACCAGAATAGGCACGGAACATAGATTGTTCCACAAACCCAACAAAAAGGCAGGCATAACTAGGACCCATACGGATGCCCATAGCTACACCTTGAGTTTGGAAGAAGTGGGAGGAGCCAAAGGAGAAATTATTAAGAGTAAGGACTAATTCCGCTAGACGGAGCAGAGTGGTGGTAGAGGGGAACTGATTAGGTCTGGAATCCAGACCAGAATCCAGAGGTGTAATGAGTGTAATTGATGGAGAGAGAATGTTAAAATGAATGTTGTTTTATTCATCTGTAGAATTTGGATCCCTATGTATTTTATGCTGAGCTGCTGGATGATTTAGAACAGTTAATCATGGTTTTAATCACATGATTAAGCAATATAATATCAGTAATTTTGGATTTTTGTTGTGCATTTTCAAGTGTTAGTTCAATTAAAATGAAGAAAAAAGCTGTACAAAATCTATTCATTTTAATTTTTAAAGAAACTTATACGGTTGATAAGAAAAAAAAACTGAAAAAAAACATTAATACGGTTATTTGATGGGGACGTAGCCTCAAGATTTAGGGGAAGAGATTTCGGATGGAGATGAGCAGAAACTGTTTTTCCCGGAGAGGAGCAAATTGGTAGAATTCTCTTCCCAGGGAAGCAGTCGAGGCTACATCATTAAATATATTTAAGACACAGTTGTGTAGATTTTTGTATATTAGCAGAATGAAAAGGTCGACCTAAAGGCAAGTAGGTAGAGCTGATTCCACGGCCAGAGCAGCCAGGATCTTAATGAATGGCGGAGCCAGCTCAAAGGGCAAGGTGACTTACTTCTGCCCCTAAATGTTAAATTTTTATGTTACTTCAGAGGCATTATGTAGACTCTATTCTCTACCTTAGAAGACATTGACTTTGTGGAAGACATCGCATTACTATCACATACATACCAGCACATGAAAGAGAAAACTCGGCACCTGTGTACCTTTGCTGGACAGGTTGACTTAGGGCCCACCAGAGGAAGACTGAGACCATGACCCTCAATGTAGAGTCTCCTCCTCCCCTCAAGGCATATGGCCTCGACTTACCCAGCACTGGTAGATTCACCTACCTGAGCAGCATCATTCAGCAGGATGGTGGGACAAAGCATGACATCCAGTGCAGACTCAGCAAAGCTAGAAGTGTTTTCAGATCAACCAAGTACAGCACCCACACCAAGGGGAAGTGGTTCTAGAACTGTATTCAGTCCACATATTTGTACGGGCCAGAATGCAGGCACATGACAGAAAGCAACCTTGTCAAGCTGTCGTCATTCCACACCACAAGCCTCCAGAAGATCCTTCATATTTTCTGGCCAGGAAAGATCTCCAACCATGACATACTCCTTCAGTGTCATCAAGAGGACATGACCACAATCATCATGAAGAAATATTGAAGATGGATTGGGCAGCCAATGAGCAAGGAGATCAACTCCATCATCAAGACAGCACTTCACTGGACCCCTGAAGGGCAAAGAAAATATGGGAGACCAAAGACAACTTGGTGCTGTACTGTAGAGGCAGAAATGAGGATCTTGAACGACACTCGGGCACTATAGAGAAGATGGCCAAGGACAGACGGAGATGGAAAACCCTCATTGCTGTCCTAAGTGCCCGCTGCAAAACAGGTAGTAAGTAGCAAGTATATGCACAAATACAGCAAATGTACATTATATTCTGCTTTACTCCACTTTAACTATACTTCACAGATTTTTCCAAAAGGATGCATGCTATGGCAATTTTTAAATGTCTATAGGTAGCTAGCACAGTAACTTTTGTTTCTGCTGTGATGATCATCATTGGAAGAGCAAAACTAGTTCCCTGAAGTTACTTTTTGAATGTAACAGCAAATTCTGGGACTACTTCTTAGGGGAAATGAGGGAATGCAGGGTTGAAGAGAGAAGAAACTGGAGGGGCAATTGAGTAGCAAGAAGTAGGTGGGAAATGTGATAGAAAGGATGGAGAGTTAGAGGGAGAGCCAGGAAGGGTCAGAGTTCCAAGGCTTAAAGCAGACCTATAATTCAACACTCATGGTGTGTGTTGTACAGCAGAGCTAAGTGTTCAAGACAATAGGCAGTGGGGCTGTCTGACTGTGGTCCAAAGACTGTCTCTAAGACCATATTGAATATGTGTTCTTTGCTAGTCCATTGAATAATTACTGCACCTTTGAAGAATTAAACAATGGAAACAGCACATTGAAACATAAAACAAGCAGTTCAGTTGACCCATGCTTGTTAACTTAAATCTGTGAGTAGCAGCATTCTGAGGCTGCTAATGAGTTCCAATATAAAGTAAGCCTCTGATCACTAAGCTACGCAGATGCGTGGCCATGCAGTAACTGAAATTCTCCTGTACACATAGCCTTTGTTGCACGCTGCTGGAATTTTCTTTCAGACAATGTTAATATAAAGTATCACGCAGTTTTCAGGGTACGTAAAAAATTTCTGCTCAGAACAATGGTTAATCTACGCAGCTGTAAGAAAAAAACTTAAAGGGAATATTGCCTTTGATAGTCTGGTATGCTCAGGACTTCAGTGTGGCTAAACTAGCAGATTTTTCACACCATTAGATATTAGATTCTCAGAATTATGCCACTCAGAAATGGGCCTTGTAAGTCCATTTCCATGATGTCATATTAATCCCACTTGCTTCCATTAGGCTCGTATCAAGTTGTATCTGTCCAAATGTATTTTAATGATTGTAATTGCATCTGTCTTCACCACCTCCCTCTGGGAGTTCATTCCAGATATTCAGCACCATTTGTGTGGAACAATTGCCCTTCAGTTCTCAACACTTCAAAATAGTCTTTAGACTTTTTAGAAGCAGCATAGTGTTGTAACAAATTCTTCACTTAATCTGGTAAGCTTCCAGGGTGTGCAGGAACAGGACCAGAGTAAGTTTCAGGATCGTGCGGGAAACTTCATCTGTTGAACCAGCTGCCAAACTGTCTGGTTTTCCAAATAGTCAGGCAACAGATTGAAGAAGTTCTACTCTACCACAGTGGTATGCCACTTGTAAGATTAACACAGAAGGAATATTTGAACACTAACTTATTTGGAACGGTGTTTTAAGACTTATGTTGATGAAATCTATAATTCCGAATATAGTTCACAGTTTTCATATCTCTTCATCTTTATTCACTTTACTGGCCTTTGATACAAGTAATAAAGCACATCTAGTATTTCAGTGCATAACTATTTTTATCAAATTTATTTTTTACATATGAAGATAGTTGCCTTCACATTATTTCAGGGCACAATAGTACACTGCAGCTGTAAAAGAAGTACAGAAAATGAGAGGCATCAAAGTCTGCTCTACCATTCTGTTACTGTGAGTTGGAATTTAATGAGCAAGTGGTGAGTAACTAGTTTAACATGTTACAAAAATAACTTAACTGTCATATACTCTAAAGAGAGCACGACAAAGAGGATGAATGTATCCATTGTCTTTCATGGTACATGCAGACATTATTCACTATCATTTGAGATGTTCGCCTTGTGTTACCAGTGGGTGAAATGAAAGCAATACTTGACTAATTTTCAACTCAATGTCGCAAGCAAAAACAAAATAAATTTGAAGATTTTTAAACAGTGCAAAATAATGGACCATCTGAGTAATTCAACAGCAGTAAGACGTTGATTTCAAGTTATCTTTCGAAATAGGAATTTGTCTTCACCTTTGTATCCCAGATCACAATTGGTACTCTGTATACTTTGTAAGTATCTGTGCAAAAGAAATGTAGTAGCAGAGATGTGTAGGAAAATTGGCATCATAATGAAGTGTGCCTGGTTGACCTGTTATTTTATAACTATTGTTCACTTCCCTGGTATTCAGATTAATGGTCTGAATTTCTGGTTCATGAGTTCCTTGAATGCTAACGTGTTAATCAAAATCCACAATCATTCATTTGGTACAACGGAAGAAAATGCGCATGCAGTTTGTATGTTTTTGAGCACAAGAGAGGTAGAAAGCACAGTATTCATATTGAAGAACATGTGGCTGCTTCTAAACGCACAGCCTAACCTTTTTGCTCTAGCAGCGGCTAATTGAACCAACAGTAGAAAATACAGAGAAGCTCATAACGTTGTAAATAAATGAGTAGTGGAGAATTCTGCTTTGCTCTATACATTTATCTTTATTTCTCACAATATCACAGATTGCACAGCAAACTTGTATCATAGAATAACAGTTCAGAATTTGGAGATACTGCTCTAGTGTGTCCTTTGTTTTAATACCTCTGGCATGCTGTGAAAAGCTGTCATAGAATGGATGATGGTTTTAGCATGGGGTGTGATCCTTTTTGGCTGCTTTTGTTGTAGAGCGATAAAACAAAACAAACATGCACTCTATTTCCCATATACACAAAAAACACCATGCTATTGATGAGATAAGGCCTTCATATCATCCTGACTGTTGCACAGGAAATTTACAATAAGTCTGACAAGGATTTCCAGCAAATATTTATTGCTGCTGTCAAATTATGACAAAGTACTATCTTCTTTGTAAACAGTAAAAGTCCTCCCACATCATCTCTGTCTCCCTAATGGGTACGCTCAGATGATTGCAACACTGGTAACGAGAGCTGGGTAGCTCCATTTAGGGATTTATAAACTGAGCTGGCAATGGGTATGCTCTTTAGTTTAGGTGATAGAAGGACAGAATTAATTCCTGTCCCTCTCTAGACGTTGCTCACTTCATGAAATTTTGAATATAATGGTAGTATACTTGAATAGATGGGATTTTTGATAAAAGTACTAGAATGGAAAGTGGGTAAAATAAAGCAGGTTATCAGTGGAGGGAAATGAATAGCCGACCTTTCAGGTCAAGACCAGTTCCCTCTGTGTGTTGCTTCAGATTTCCAGCATTTGCAGACTCTTGTGTCTCTCAGTCCAGTGTATGGTCATGTGCACCAGTACACTCAGGTACAGGCACAATGAAAATCTCATTTTCAGTAGCGTCACTGGCATGTAAATTCAGCCAACATACAAAACATATGTCATACATAAATTATAATTAAGTTATCCAACAATACTTAAATTATACATTTTCAGATTGAAAGGATGTTATCAATAGAGTGGATCAATATTGGACTTCAGATGTTGACAACTTAGAATCATAGAGCAATAATATATATTGGCCTTTAATCCCATTGAGTCCACATCAACCATCAACCATCCATTTGCACTAATACTACACATTTTCATCAATCACAGTCCCCTCACCCACCTACCCCCCAACACATCCCCAGATTCTGCACTCACCAATGTGAGGTGAGGGCTTTGTCAGTCAGAGCTGTCCATGGATATTGATCCTAGCTGTCCGGATATGCAAGTCTGGGCAGTACAATATCAAGAGCAAGCTGTTGCCCTTGTAGCAAGCTTACCCTCTCCACGCACCTGATGAACCCAAAGGAACAGCAGAGATTGATATAGTTTGGTACCATCAGCATCACAGGAGTTGCCAGTCAGCATTGAACTCAATGTAGAACTGCCTGAGGGACTCCAGTTCCAGATTTTTCCCTCAGGGTTTACTCCTAAAGCCTTTCTACATGAGTTGGTATAATAAGGCAGCAGAGGTTTTAGATCAGAGTTTACCTTCTCCTCGATGAGCTGTCAACCACAGCTGATGAATCCCATCTCCCTGAAGCAAATAGTTTTAAGGTGCCAGCAACCTGCCTTTGACCCTTCTCCTGTCAGTAGAAATGATTCCCCCGGGCTTAGTAGCTAAGCCATGGAATTCTCTGCCCAATGAACCAATGGAGGCTACCTCAGTAAATATATTTAAGACAAGGTTGGATAGATTTTTGCATAGTAGGAAAATTAAGGGTCATGGGGAAAAGGCAGGTATGTGGAGATGAGCCCATGGCCAGATCAGCCATGATCTTATTGAATGGTGGAGCAGGCTCGATGGGCCAGATGGCCTACTCCTTCTCCTATTTCTTATATTCTAAGCCACACGTGAAGGCTAAGAGCTAGACTTGGTTGTCAGAGGCTATCTGAGGCACCTGCCATTGGGAGCTTTTAAAAGGTAATGGGGGTTTGTCCCATTGCCACCTCTGGCTATAACAACCTTAAAGAACCACTACACCAACGCACTCAGGCAATTTACAGTAGCTAGTTATTCTAGCAATCAGCAAGTCTTTGGGATGTGGAAGGATTCCAGAGCACCTGAAATAAACCCACCTGGTCACAGAGACAGCATGCAAACCCCACAAAGACAGCAACTGAAGTCAAGATTGAACCTGGTTCTCTGACACTGTGAGGCAGTGACTCTACTAGTTGCACCACTGTGTCACCGGAGACTATATTAATAAATTCAATGCCATCTCACAGGCGAAGTGGAGGTTCTGGAATAGACTGGAATCAATGAGGGATGCTAGACAGCTATGGCAAGGCTTGAATGCCATAACCTCCTATAAAGTTAAATCTAGTGACATAGGAGACAGCAGAGCTTCACTTCTGGATGAGCTCAATACCTTCTATGCTTGCTTTGATCACCAGAAAAGAGAGGAACCATTGTTCACCCCCTTGTCTCCCAATGATCTTTTAGTCTCAGTATCTGGAGATGCTGTGTGGGTTGCCTTCAAGGGAGTGAACCCAAGGAAAACATCTGGTCCGGATGGAGTACCTGGCCGAGTACTGAAGACCCCTGTGCTGACCAGCTAGCTGGTGCATTCACAGATATCATCAACCTCTCACTCTGGCAGTGTGTAGTACCTGTTTCAAGCAGGTTTCAAACATAATGGTGCCTGAGACAAGAGTGGGAGCTTCCCTCAATGTTATCTCCCAGTGGCACTTACATCCACAGTGATGAAGCGTTTTGAGAGACTGGTGTTGAAACATATCAGCTCCCGCCTGACTTGGATCCACTCCAATTCACCTACCGAAGCAACAGGTCCATAGCAGAGCTATCTCCTTGGCTCTTCACACAGCCCTGGAACATCTGAATAGCAAAGATGCATACATCAAGATGCTCCTTATAGATTACAGCTTAGCATTTAATATCATCATCCCCTCAAAGCTAATCAGTAAAATCCAAGACCTTGGCCTCAATACCCGCTTGTGCAATTTGATCCTGGATTTCCTCACTTGTAGACCCCAGTCAGTTCAGATTGACAAGAACATCTCCACAATCTCCATCAGCACTGGTGCACCACAGGGATGTATGCTTAGACCCCTGCTCTACTTTCTTTACACCTATAACTGTGTGGCTAAGTACAACTCCAGCACCATGTACAGGTTTGCTGACAATACCACTGTTGTGGGCTGTATCAAAGGTGGTGATGAATCAGTGTACAGGAGGGAGATTAAAAACTTGGCTGAGTGGTTTAATAATAACGATCTCTCAATCTCAACAAGACCAAGGAACTGACTGTAACTTCAGGAGAGAGAAACCAGAGGTCCATGAGCCAGTACTCATTGGAGGATCAGAGGTGGAGACGGTCAGTAACTTTAAATTGCTGACTGTCACTATCTCCGAAGACTTGTACTGGACAGATCATATAAATATAATTGCAAAGAAAGCACAACAGCACTTCTACTTCCTCAGCAGTCTGTGAAGATTCAGCATGTCATCAAAAACCTTGTTCAACTTCTATAGATGTGAGGTGGGAAGCATACCAACTGGCTGTATTATAGCCTGGTATGGGAACACCAATGCCTTTGAGCAGAAAATCCTACAAAAGGTAGTAGATTTGGCCCAGTATAATCACAGGTAAAGCTCTCCCAACCATTGGGCACATCTACATGAAACATTGCCATAGAAAAGCAGCATCCATCATCAAAGATCCTCACCACCCAGGCCATGGTCTTTTCCCACTGCTGCCAACAGGTAGAAGGTACAGGTGCCTCAGAACTGCACTACCCAGGTTCAAGAACAGTTACTATCCCTTAACCATCAGGCACTTGAACAAAAGGGGATAACTACACTTATTCTATTTCTGGTGTTCACACAATCGATAGTCTCACTTTAAGGAATCGTTGAATTGTTATTTCATGCTCTTGTTATTTATTGCTATTTGCATCTGCAGTTTCTTGTTCATTGATCCTATTTATAGTTACTGTTCTATAGATTTGCTAAGTATGCCTGCAGGAAGATGTACCTCGGGGTTGTATGCAACAACATGTATGTACTCAGATAATAAATTTTATTTTGAACTTTACTTTGAACTTTGAAAGATCTGTGCCTGAGAAATCGAAGTTGGATGATCCAAAGCTATGTATGAAACTGAATTGTAAATAAAGTGAAAGGGATCTTCAAATAGATATTGAATTGTTTAATCAATGGGCAAGTTGATGGCAGCTGGAGTTTTATAATGAAAAAATAGGTATTATTCACTTTGGGACAAGAATAGGAAAACTTATTCTTAACATTGTGAGAAACTCTTCAATATTGGTCTGTTGGTTCATGAGATGTGAAATGAAGTATAGGAAGCATTTTATAATAAAAATATTGACTTTATCATAAGTACATTACATTGAAAAGAAATGGAAGTTTTGTTGGAATTGCACAAGACTGCAGAGAGCTCCTACCTTGTATATTTACTACAATTGTGGTCTCATTATCCAAGGAAGAGTACATTTGACTTGGAGTCATTACAGTGTGGATTTAATGGTTTGATTCCTGTGATGAGGATATACTCCTGGAAGGAGTACTTAGCTAGTCCATGTTCACACAAATTTTAAACATAAGGGAGAGGCTATTCATCGAGACTGGCGTGATTCTGAAGAGATTGATAAGATCTGGAGTCAGGGGGTTTATAGTATAGAGTCTCAGGAGGAAAGGCAGGCTGAGATAATGAAAGGTGTCTTTACTTAAAGAATAGAAGTGTTTGGAATTCTTGAGTTTGGGCTGTGAATTCCCAGCTATTGAGTAATATCAGCACTGATGTGGGTTACTGATTCGAAACATATTTAATTACAAGCAACACACATAAAAGTTGCTGGTGAACGCAGCAGGCCAGGCAGCATCTCTAGGAAGAGGTGCAGTCGACGTTTCAGGCCGAGACCCTTCGTCAGGACTGATTACAATATTAATTACAACATAGGAGGCCACTTTATCTTGGTAAGTTTGTATTGAGTCCCAACCTCCAGTAACATTTCCTGCAACAGTATTGGAGGCAAACAAGAAGGTAGAGGAACAGTCATAGTTTTATTAATGTTGGGAGGGATTTGACCAACAATATAACTTAATGGTTGTGTTTAAGCTAACTTGCTTGGGGGAGAGTAACTAGCATGTAACAGCAGAAAAGAAAGATGAGGTGCAGAGTGTACGAGGAGGATTAAACTGTAACTGAATAAAAAATGTACTGTTACCTTGTAAATGTGCTTACTACGCGATCTGCAATGCTGCTGAAAGAGTAACAGGAAAGATGAAGAAAAGCTGAAGATATGTTTGAATAAACATCTGTTAATGCAGGGAATTTAGAAATAAGCTTTAAAAACTACAGACGTTAAATTCCAAATGGGATTATGAAATAGTCCTATAATTACCTGATTTAAATATCAGCAAGAATGGGTACTAAATGTTCCTGTCTACAAAGCATTCTGTAGGGATAGTGGAGAAAAAGAAGAAAGGGGCGATTATTGACCCAAGACAATATTGCAGTTCTTCAAAGGGGTTGTATAGAGTGATGAGAAAAGAGGGAAATCATTATTAAAGGCTAAATTAATCCTCACCTGGAGAAGATTGTGCCAACAAGAAACAGCCAGTACAGATGTGTTAATGATAAAATGTGTCTGACTATTCTGATTAAGATAGTTGATGTAACAGAACTTCTTGATCAGAGCAATGCAGCAGATGCTGTGCTGATGAACATCGAAATCATCTGATAAAGTAACAGTTGTATAGAAGTTAAAGGATAGAAATTAAAGGCACAGTCATCTTCTCACTGACCAACTAAAGAGCTATTAGAGATACTCACATTCTTTGAGGCTCATCAAGGTGCATTATAAATGATATGAGTGTTTTAACTTCTCCATCCTTTTAAGTAATGAGTTTCAGACTTCTACACTCTTGGTAGAAATAGTAGCCTATTAACTTCAGTCTCTTCTCTGCAGTTATCTATCTCTCTGCAAAGAAACATATAGTTTCTGTTCAATATATCTTGGCTTTCATAAGCATGAATGAAATGTTCTCTTATTTGATTTACCAAAAAAGCATCGACTGTAGCCAAGATTTTCTCCCCTTAACAGTAATTCTCCACCCAGGTAACATTCTTTCACTACTGCCTCTGAAATGCTATTACATCTTCCCTGTACAGTGACATGCTGTTGTTCTGATATTTCCGACAGCTCAGAATTGGCCTCCTTCCTCTGTATTCCATAACTCAATCAATAATGGTAAATATCCAGTTTGTATTTTTAAGCCACATTGTCCTGTTACCAGTGGGAATTTGTGGATTCCTCCATCCCTCTCCTACCATTTATTATGTATTCACCTGCTTTGTGTACCTTTCTCAAATGCACTATTACACACTTGTCCAAGGTGGATTCAGTTTGCCATTTCTGTGTCAATCAATCTTTTCCACTGGGATCATCCTGTAAGTTTGCACATTCTTCTTTGATATCAGCTGTGCCGCCAATTTTAGCATCGTAGATTTTTTGAAAAATTATTTCCCCTCTGTTGTCCAAATCACCGATGCATTCCACGGAAGGAAAGACCTGAGATTTTTGGAACCTCACAGCATGCTACATTCCACCAATTACTGAAGTTCCCTTCAAGCAGACCTTTAACTTTCTCCCACTGAGCACATTTTTAATCTAGTTTGCTGCTTTTCCTCGGATTGTATGGATATTCTGTTGGTCATTGTCAAATGCCTTGCTAAGAACCAACAAGACATTATGTTAACAATCCTCATCAGTCTCTTCAAAGAAACTCACCAGGTTAGTCTGGTGTAACATATGCCTCCAGCAGTGTTGAATAATTCGACCCTTAAATTTCAAATAATTTCCATACCCCCATGGCTTCTTTGACTGGCCTGTATTTACATCATCTATTCCTATTTTTAGTTTTAAATGACTGGACCATATTAGCACTATTTATATCTCCCAGCATAATTCTGTGGCAAAGGACGATTAAAAATTATTCCCTCAAGTACATGATAAAGGGAAGGAAGACACAGCATCTACTTGCCCCTGTCTCTCAACTCCTGCTTCTTTCTACCCTCCTTCTCCCACCTCTCTCCTCCTCTTCCTCTCCCCCTCACCCAGTTGGCACAACTGCCCAAGATCCTTTACTTCCCCGTTCACCCATCTGGCTCCTGGATCCTGTCTCACCACTCCCCCTTACTTGTCAATTCCTTTCCTCTTGCAGACGCTGTTCGACCCATTAAGTTTCTCCAGTAGATTTTGTGCTGCTCCAGATTCCAGCATTTGTGATCCCTTATTTACGTTTTCTTTGGCGTTAGGGCTCGTCTCTTACACCTAATTATGCCTCTCCTTTTTTTTCCACTTAGCACCTGTCTTTCTCAAAATGAATATTCATTCACTCTCCCTCACCCTCCCTCCCTCTCTCTCTGGAAAAGATAAGTCTCAGAGTTGTATACTGAGTACATACTTTGACAATAAATGTACTTTGAATCCTTGAATCACAGAATGAACACAGAATAAGCCTTTCAGCCCATGATGTCTGTGCTGACCCGATGCCAAATTAAACTGCGTGTAAGTTGCTTTATTGTTGTCAGAGGTACTGAGGTACAGTGAAAAACCTATTTGCATGCCATCCAAACAGATCATTTCACTACTACAGTAAAATTGAGATAGGCTAAAATAATAACAAAATGCAGGATAAGGTGTTACAGTTACAGGGAAAGAGCAGTGCAGAGCAGGGAGGGCAATAACATGTGAGGTTATTGTAGTGTTCTCCTGCAGTGTGTTGAAACTCTGACTAAACACCAAGTTAAACCAGAGCCAGTGAAGACAGAGTCGTAGTAAGGTTAACCATTTCCTGTTCACTCTTCCACATTAACACCGTATGGTGAAAACTGTTGATAAAAAAATACAAACATATACAGCGTTTGTTTCATTCTGGAGACCACGCGCGCGCTCTCTTTTTTAGCGAGTGTCTCCAACCGCCCCGAGTAGCGAGCGAAGGGGGTCCCGTCAAACCACCGACGGGGCCGAGCCCACCCCGCTTTTGAAATTGAAAAGCCGACATGCGCGCCACCCAAACCACCGCTTCCATAACAGAAACCGCGTTAATATTTTTACTTCAAATACTTTCATAAGAACTTACTGCATTGCTTCTATAATGTTTCTTTGTGGGTAGAAACAGAGCTCTTCACGATCATGCCGCACGCTTGGCACCCACTCTTACACCTTACCGAACCGGAAGTTACACATAAGACGCGGCGAAACCGGAGGTGACGTCATCACACGCTGCGATATACCATAGACAATAAATTTACCTTTGTTATACTGTAACTTAATTATCAACCTTTAGCTTTAACTAGAAAATAGTTACAAACGAATCATTTAAAGCGCAAACCCAACAAAGTCAAATAAATGCTTTAAGGGCAACACAGTTATAATGAAGTAAATTGTGAGACCAAGACTCTATCTTATCATACTAGTGAACCATTGGATGGTCTCATCACAGCTGAAAAGAAGCTGCCCTTTGACTGGTGTTGTTACGTGCTTCCAGGCGTTTGAATCTTTGACCTGGTGGGCTGAGGTGAGAGAAGAGTGGATGTCTGGGATGGGTGAGGTCTTTGATTATGTTGGCTATTTGTCAAGGAAGCAAGTGTTGATGGAGTTTCTGACTAGGATGCTGGTTTCCGTGACGTATTGAGCTGTGTCTACATCTGTCTGCAGTTTCTAGTAGTCACAGGTAAAGCAGCTGTTATACCAAGCCGTGAATCATCTAAATAGGATGCTGTCTACACTGCATTTGTGAGGGACAAAGGGAACATGCCAAATTTGTTTAGCCCCCTGAGGAAGTGGAGGTGCAGGTGAGCTTTCATCGGTGTGCATCTACTTGTTTGGAACAGGACAGGCTCTTGGTGACATTCTCTCCAGGCACTTGAAGCTTTCAACCCCCTCAGCCTTAGTGCTGTTGATGTAAACAAGAGCATGTACACTATCAATCCCCACGCCCTTTCCCCAAAGTCAATGAACAACTCTTTAGTTTTGCTGACATCAAGGGAAAGATTATTGTCATGACACTATGTTGCTAGATTCTCCACCTCCTTGCTGTACATCAACTCATTATTTGAGATTCAGCCCACTATGGTAGTGTCTTCCTGTAGATGGGACTATAGCACAATCCTCTCTCATTGGGAGTGCACAGGGAGGCAAGAGGACCCAGTCTTGTTGGACACCAGTGTTGAGGATAACTGTAGCAGAGTTGTTATTACCTGTCTTTACTAATTGCAAGCTGTTTGTCAGGAAATCAAGGATACAGTTGCATAGGGAGGTGTTGAAGCCAAATTAAATTCCAAACAAACTCATAGTATTGAAGGCAGGGCTGTATCAATAAACAATAGTCTAAGACTGGCGATTTCACTGTCCAGATGCTCCAGAGATGAATGTAGGGCCAGGGAGATGGCAGTGATTTCCGAGCCTTGATCCCAACCAACAGTTAATCATTTTAAATATCGCTCGAAGCTTAAATAATGGACACTCAGTTTTAAAAGTTCAAAGTTCAAAGTAAAATACATACCTGTCACCATATAGATCACTGAGATTCTTTTTCCTGCAGGCACACCTAGCAAATCTATAGAACAGGAACTGTAAACTGTAAACAAAAGGAACTGTAAACTGTAAACAAACTGTGCAAATGCAGATGTAAGTAAATACCAATAAATAATGAGCATGAAATAACAATATAGCAGAGTCCTTAAATGAGTGGAGCTATCACCTTTTGTTCAAGAGTCTGATGGTTGAGGGGTAGTAACTGTTCTTTAACCTGGTGGTGCAAGTCCTGAGGTACCTGTACCTTCTACCTAATGACAGCAGCTAGAAAACAGCAGTTATTTCCCATGGTAGGGGAGTCTAGGACAAGAGGGCATGACTTTAGGATTGAAGGACGTCCATTTAGATCAGAGATGCGGAGAAATTACTTTAGTCAGAGGGTGGTGAATCTGTGGAATTGTTGCCATGAGCAGCTGCAGAGGCCAAGTCATTGGGTGTATTTAAGGCAGAGATAGATAGGTTCTTGATTAGGCAGGGCATCAAAGAGCATGGGGAGAAGTCAGGGGAGTGAGATGACCGGAAAAATTGGATCTGCCCATGATTGAATGGTGAAACATACTCAATGGGCCAAATGGCCTTCTTCTGCTCCTATATCTTATGGTCTTAAAAGAGCATGGTTTGGTTGGTGAGGATCTTTGGTGATTCTCTCCAACAATGTTTCATGTAGATATGGTCAATGGTTGGGTAATGTACTGGGCCAAATCCATTACCTTTTCCACTCAAAGGCATTGGTGTTCCATACCATTCTGTAATGCAGCCAGCTGGCATACTTTCCACTACTTCTATGGAAGCTTGCCAAGGTTTTCGATAACATGCTGAACCTCCACAGATTTCTGAGGAAGCAGAGGTGCTGTTGTTGCTTTTTCACAATAGTGTTTATATGATGGGTCCAGGACGGGTCCTCTGAGATACAGACACCCAGGAATTTAAAGTTACTGACCCTTTCCACCTCTGATCCTCTGATGATTACTGGCTCATGGTCCACTGTTTTCCTTCTCTTGAAAGGGGGTATTGAGGCCCAGGTCTTGGAGTTTACTGACTAGTTTTGAGGGGATGATGGTGTTAAATGGCGACTTGTAATCAGCTCATTGCTGAGTAGGTTATCTGGTAACTCAGCCCCCCCACCCACAATGCTGCCATCCCAAAAGCGGGCACATTTGCAAAGTTAGTGTTCAAATTCCATATCATTATCACATTTAGTCTTATGATAGCATAATGATTTGCACAATGCCTTACAGTACCAGCACTGTTCAATTTGCCCTGCTGCCTGTAAGGAGTTTGTACGTTCTGCCCATGACCACATAGGTTTTGTCTGGGTGCTTTGGTTTCCTTCAACATTCCAAAGATGTATGTACTGGTTGGTAGGTTAATTGGTCATTGTAAATTGTCCCTTGATTAGGTTAGGATTAAATCAGGGTATTACTGGTCGATGCGGATTGAAGTGCTGGAAGGGCCTATTATGCGCTGTTTCTCAATAAATAAATATTTGTAACAATGTGTTTTCAATTTTGTTTTGTCCATCCTCTAATTTGCTTCCTTTCTAAATGATCTGAATCAATTCATTTACTTTGCAAATTCTTCCAGAGTTCTGAATTTGACTTTTTGTAGCTGGTATTGGCTTTGAGGAAGATCATAATTTTAGATTATGAAGACACGCAGTCCTCTATTATTGTCATTTAGTAATGCATGCATTAAGAAATGATACAATATTTCCTCCGGTGTGATATCACAAAACACAGGACAGACCAAGACTGAAAAAACTAACAAAACTACATAATTATAACATATAGTTACAACAGTGCAACAATACCATTACTTGATGAAGAACAGTTCATGAGCACAGTAAAAAGTTCAAAGTCTCTCAAATGTCCCACATCTCACGCAGACGGGAGAAGGAAGAAAAACTCTCCCTGCCATGCCCGACCACAGTCCGACTCTGAGTCATCCGAAAACTTTGAGCCTCCGATCAGCTCTCCAACACCGAGTACCGAGCACCATCTCTATCCGAGCGATTTGACCTCAATCTTGGTCGCTAACAGCAGGCAAAGCCAGGGATTTTGAGGCCTTCCCTCCGGAAGATTCACGATCGCACAGTAACGACAGCAGTGAACAGGCGTTTCAGAAATTTCTCCAGATGTTCCTCTGTGCTTTCACATCTGTCTCCATCAAATCAGAATTGTCCATGGCCCCTATTTAACAGATACGATATCATTTTTCACTGGAGGGCTGTGCACTCGCGGCGCACTGAACTCTCTCCTCCCGCCAATTTTCTTTCAGTTTCAAAGTTCAAAGTTCAAAGTTCAAAGTTTAAGGTAAGTTTATTATCAAAGTACACATATTTTACCATATACAACCCTGAGATTTACTTTCTTGTGAGCATACCCAGAAAATCCAAGAAACTTAATCGAGGCAGTGAAAGCCCGCACCCAATAGGACAGCCAAACAACCAATGTGCAAAAGAAAACAAACTGTGCTAATGTAAAAGAGAAAAAAAACTATCAAAAGCATGAAAAAAAGAGTCCTTGAAAATGAGTCCAAAGCTGGTGGGACTAGTTCAGTGAAAGAGGGATGAATTTGAGTGAAGTTGTCTCCACTGATTTAAGAGCCTGAAGTTTGAGGTGTAATCACTGTTCCTGAACTTGGTGGTGTGAGTCCTGAGGCGTCTGTATCTTCTTCCTGATAGCAGCAATGGGAAAAGAGCATGGCCAGGGTGGTGGGGTCTTTTATGATGGATGCTGCTTTCCTGTGACAGCACTTTGTATAGATATGATCAATAGTGGAGATTACTTTACCCATGAATGTCTGGGTCATATCCATTACTTTATGTAGGATTTTCTGTGTTGTTTCCATACCAGGATGTGCTGCAACCAATCAATGTACTGTTTACCACACATCTATAGTAGTTTATCGAAGTTCTCTGTCTCATGCCAAATCTTCAGAAACTTCTAAGAGGCGCTGTTTTGTTTTCTTCATAATTGCACTTATGTGCTGGACCCCGGACAAATCCTCTGAAATGACAAATCCAAGGAATTTAAAATGGCTGACCCTTTCCGTCTCTGATAATCCTGATGAGGACTGGCTCATGGACCTTCTGTTTCCACCTCATAAAGTCAGTAATCAACTCCTTGATATTGTCGAGGCTGAGTGAAAGGTTGTTGTTGTGACACCACTCAGCCAGATCTTCAATCTCCTTCCTATATACAGACTCATTACCACTTTTGATTTGGCCAATGACAGTGGTGTCGTCAGCAAATTTATATATAGCATTGGAGCTGTGCTTAGCCTGATCTTGTTGGGACATATTCATCCACGACTGTTTTTATAAAGTCCATGATAACTGTGGTGTATTCATTCTGATGAGTCCTTAAGCACAGCGCAGTCCATCAACTCAAAGCAACCCCATAGATGCTCCTCTGCCTCCTGTGACCACCTCTTTGGTGTCCTTATTTCTTCAACCTTGCTCTTTGTGCAGGGAGAAGGAGGACAGCCAAGTGTTCAGAGTTCCTGAAATGCAGTCTGGGCATGGAGCAGAAGGCATTCCTTCTTGTAGTATAGTAATGGTCTAGTGTATTGGGACACCTGGTGCTACAGGTTATATGCTGATGATAAGTGGGCAGACATTTCTTTAAACAAGCCTGATTTAAATGTCTGGCTATGATTTGAAATAACTTAGGGTGGACTGTTTCTTGATTGGTGATGGCAGCATTCAATATCTCGAATGCCTGATTAGCATCGACTTTTGGCGGTATGCAAGCTGTGGTCAGTATCATGGAGGAGAACTCTCTTGATAAGTAGAACAGTTGGCACTTAGCTGTTAGATGTTCCTGGTCAGTGGAACAAGCAGTACAACCTTGTCCGAGCACCATAAAGAGTTTATTATGAAACACAGACCCCCACCTTTTGCCTTCTCCGAATCAGCAGTTCAATCCATCCAGTGTATTGAGAAGCTGTCAGGTCAGGTCACAGAATCCCCCACATCCAGAGTGAGCTATGTCTCTGTGAAACACAGAAAATATTAATTCCTCAGTTCCCTCCAAATCAGCAATCTTGCCCTTAGGTCCTCAAACTTGATTAACAGTCTTGATCAGTTTATTAAGATTGACTTGGCTAATTTAGATGCTCAGTGGTGGGTGAGATGTTTATAGTAAAAATTAAACTTTTTATGATAAAATATTAACCTAAAATTTTTCAAAGTATAAAGGCACAGCAGACACACCCTGAGGCAAGAAGATTAAGAGAGATTAACTCAAATCTTTAAAAAATTCCCATCAAAAATGAATTTTAACATAGAGAGGGGGAGTTGAGCAGTATATCTCCTTAACATTTTGAAAATTTCAGAGTTTCAAACTTCCAGGGGATATACCCTAGCTGCTTACAATCTCAGTAATACAACCCTAAGTATCCAAGTATCTTTCTTTAAAAGCTATCCTGCACTTCCTTCTAGTGTAATTACAGAACCAATTACAGTGTGAGTGTGGACCAGCCAGGAATTTTTAACTGCTGTATGTCAAGTATTCCCTGTGTTTGTGCTATCTCAATTTATTTTTTGATTGATTAAATAACTTATGCTAGCTTTGATCAATTAAGCACTTCCCTCAAGTCAGTCATTCTACATAGGAATGTACATGTTTGCTATGGACAGTGCTCAAAGGTCTTTGGAACTCTTGAAAAAGCCCCACAGAATTGCAGATTGTACTTTTAGAGCAGACTTCTTTAGTTAATTCTTTTCTTCAGCTTTTTTCATGCTTTCAGTGTTATCTGCAAGTGGCAGGGACTAAAGACATTAGTGAGAAATCATGCTATAGGTTACTGTGCTTTAACAGAATGCCACAAAATCTGAGCTGCAAACATTAATGTAAAATATGCATTTCTTTTTTTAGATCTTTATCCCCATCTTGTCTAATTCAGTGAACAGGAATAAATTAGCACAAATAAATATGTCACAACCTAAGTCATAGTTTGTTCTGATGTATTCATGTTCAATTCACTTGTCTAAGACATTTCCAATAGATTTGTAAACTTGTATTTCTTATTTACAGACAAACAAATTTCTTGTTGAACTCCTATTTACTCTTTTTTTCCTCTGTGATTTACAACAATGAGTTCTACATTCTAACCAGAAGAAATGGGTAGAACCTAATCTAGGACATTTTGAGAGTTATTTTATTTCCTGCTCAACAAGTTAGCGAAAAAGCTGGTTCTCAAGTAGGAATGTTTTAAGGTTTTCATTGACCTCAATTTTCCCAACTGGAAATTTCATACTTACTGGACAGTTCCTTGAGTTTCCCACCTCTTTCCACCTTCAATAACGGAAAGCATGCACTATTTTTTTGAACTGTGGAATGGATCCTGAACTGAGGGAACTTTGGATGGTTAGTGTTAGGGTATATGCAAAGTCCTCACCTGTTAGCTGTTATCCCTAGGTCAAAATCCCAATGCTCCCGAGCATGTTATTCATTTTTGTCATGATCTCCTTACTTAACTCACAATAATTTAAGCTTATCCCTGTATGTTGGCTGCATATATTATTTCATAGTCCCTACTTTTTCGCTTAACATTTTCAGGAGTGCACATTACCCCTGATCACTCGCTTTTATCTGATAGGAAAACAAATACTGTAACTAGATTAACACTCATAAGTTTCATTCCATAATCTTTTATTTCATCTGTTTTGGCACTCCTTATGAATGGTAACTAGTTTATTATTGTCTCATGTACCAATTTACAGTGAAAAGTTTATGAATGTGTTCCAACCAGACAGAAAAATCCATACATACAGTAAGTCCATTAAGGTAGTATAAGAAATGAAAAATACAATGCATAATACAGTTTTACAGAGAAAATGATGCAGATAGACAAATTGCAAGAACCATGATGAGGTAGATTAAAATTTCAAGAGTTGATCTTTATCACAGAAGTGCTTCATTTAAGAGTCTGATAATAAAGGGATAGGAGCTGACCTTGAGCCTTGTATTACAGTTCCCATCTGCTTCCCCAATGCCACAATCTCTCCTAGTTTTTCCCCTTGTCATTTTTTTTCTCATTTAAGTTTTAGGTTTTGCTCTTCTCCTTGGTTTACTTTGAGTTTCTTCAGCAACTACAGCTTTCACACTTGGAAGAAATGACCATCCTCACATAAACCCTTCTTTTAAAAACATCCTCTTCAGTAGTTATATTCATTAACAGGTGTGATTAATGCATCTAAATAGTCTTCATCTCCTCACAAGGAGAGAAACTTTTCCTTAATCAACTTTAGAAGCTGTTTTGTGTTTCTACTTTTCTGACAGTATCTCTGAGTTTGATTTGTTTGAAAGCAAGACCAATTAAATGTCCATGCATCAATAAGCTATAAGTTAAATATGCTACTTTACTTATGATTTGTGTCGTTGTTGGAAGTCATGTACCAGGACATGTTGTTTAAAGGAATTGATCCTCAAGATCCACAACTATTCCCAGGATGAGGCTGCCTTTTCAGAATAACAGAGTAATCCTCTTTCTTCAAAGAAGGGCATATCCTTTCCTCCACCACTCATGCTGCCCTCACTCGCATCTCCTTCATTCCCCAGACATTCGGCCTCATCCAATCTTTCTGCTGCCATACCTACCACTCCACGAGCCTCCACGTCCAGCACATCTTCTTCTTCAACAGGATCCTACCACCAAACACATCTTTGCTTCACCACACCCCATCCTCTGCTTTTCACTGGGATCACTCTCTCCATAATTCCCTTTTCCGTTCTTCCCTCTCCACTGGTCTTCCTCCTCATACTCAACTCTGCAAGCAGAAGAAGAGCTAGACCTGCCCATTCACCTCCTCCCTCACTACCATTCAGAGCCACAGGCAGTCCTACCGCATGAAGCAATAACTGTATCCCGTGTTCTCAGTGCATCAGTGAAACCCAGCATCGGGTGGGTGACTGTTTTATCGAGCACCTTCTCTGAGGCCACTCTCAGGTTGGAGGAGCAACACCTCATATTCCACCTGGGTAGCATCGAACCTGACACCATGAACATCAATTTCTTTAACTTCTGGTAATTCCTTCCCCTTCCTCTTCCTGTTTTTTCCCATTATCCATTCTGGCTCCCCTATTATTCCTTCTCTTCTCCTCACCTCCCTCTAGTGGTCCTCCTCTTTGCTTTTTCCCATGGTCCACCCTCCTCTCCTATCAGATTTCTTCTTGTTCAGACTTTTACCTTTCCACCTATCACCTTCCAGTCCTATCACTTTCATTTCCCCCTAACCCTATCCACTTTCCTCCTCCCTCATCTGTCTTCAACTATCACCTTCTAGTTGGTATAACCTTTCCTTCTCCCCACCTTCTTATTCTGGATTCACTCCCAGGCTTTTCCAGTCCTAATGAAGTACCTTGTGCTGAAATATCAACTCTATTTCTTTCTATAGATGCTGCCTGACCTGCTGAGTTCCTTCAGTATTTTGTGTGTGTTACTCTGTGACCCTCTAGACTTGTTGTATATTCATTATTTGTCTGGCACGAACCAACTTCTTGTTCCAAATCTACGTGAAAACCAAAATCCTATTTCAGCATACTTGTCTCAACTGAATAAATGCATTCCAACACACTACTGCTACTATTAGTGGGCTCCTCTTTCATAATTTAATAAAATATGTAGGAGCAGGCCTCGTCCATGTCTCCTTCAAACTACGATCCGCATAACCCATGATTCCTAGAGGTGTCTGCTTTGAATTAATTCAATGATCTTAGAGTAGAAAATTACCAGGTTTTATAACCCTCCTAAGGGAAGAAATAGTTCCTTATCTCAACCCTAAACCGCCTGCACTTTGTTTTTAAGCTGAATGTCCCCCGCCCCCATACTATTCCCTGCAGCCAGTGGAAATATCCTTCTTGGCATAACTTGCCATGCCGTTTAAGATTATTGTATTATTTTGTAAAGGCAAAGAGACATAAAGCAATCCTGCACAGATACATGGCCTTCAGCCCAATCAGGCCTCGCCAACCACGGCACAATCCAGCTTTCTGCATTTGGCCCATATCCCTCAAAGTCCTGCTCCTGCATGTGCCTATCCAATTACTGTTGTTACTGCCTCAGTCAGTCCCTCTGGAAGCACCTTCCCTATACTCACCATCCTCTGTGTGGAAATTTTTACCTTTTAAACATTTATCTTTTTATCCTAAAGCTGTGCTCTCTAATTCTGGACTTACCTATCTTGGGGAAAAGATTACTGCCATCCACTTTACCCATACCTCCTCTAATTTTAAACGCTTCTATATATTGCCCCTCATTCTCCTATATTCCAAGGAATAAAGTCTTAGCTTTCTGACAAGAGAATGACATGGTTATTCCCACTCTTTGCTTTCCCATCTGGTAATCAGTTCTCCGTCTATTTTAATACACAACCTCAATTTCATGCAATCCAACCATGTTGACTAACAATCTGAATGAAATTTTATGAAATACCTTACGAAAACTCAAACCCTACATATCCACTGGTTTCCCTTTATTCTTCTAGTTGAAGTCTCAAAGAATTCTAGAAAGCTAATCAAATATGACTTATCATCCGTAAGCTTATGCTGGCTTTGCTCAGCCTCATTATCTCATTAAGATGTTCTGTTGTTGTGTCTTTCATTTTAGGTCCCAACATTTTCCCAGATAATGATTTTAAGTGAAAGTTTCAGTAGTGAAATATTATTTCATTCTTAATTACTAAGGTTCCCTCGATAATTTCCCCTTTAGTTCTTGTTGACTTAACCAGGCATTTTAAGTTTCTTGAGTCATAGAGTTATACACATAGAAACAAACTCAAGAACCCAACTTGACCATGCTGATGTGAGCTAGGTCCACTTACCTGAACTTGATCCTTATATCCTGAGCTGTTCCTATCCATGTACCTGTCCCAATGTCTTTTAAGCATTATAATTCAATCCATTTCTACCACTTCTTCTGGCAGCTCAATTGTTAAATCCACCGGACTCTATGTAAAAAATGTTTCATTTCAGGTTCCCCTTAAACCTTTCCACTTTCACATTAAACCAATCCCCTCTAATTTTACCCTGGAGGGACAAAGTCTGTAACCATCCATGATATCAATACTGCTCTTGGTTTTATAAACCCTAAAAGCTCAGCCTCCTCTGCTCCAGGGAAACTGGTCCCAGCATCATCCAGAATGTTGTTACAACTCAAGCCCACAAATCTGGGCAACATCCTTGAGAAACTTTCCTGCACCTTCTCCTTGTGGCATCCGTTAGTCTCATGAGACCATGGATCTGCGCCTGGAAAGTCTTGCTTCAGTCTGTGTTAGAGCAGCGTCTGTTGGGGCTGTAGAGGCCCACACGGGAGCGACAGTCTCGGCTGCAGCGACTGCACTTGAAGGCGCTGTCCTCCGGTGTTGTCTTGGTGCTATTTTCTCAGTGAGTGCGCTTTTCTTTATCAGCAAGCCTCAGCTTCTCTTCTCCCCTTTTCAGACCTCTGCGTAGTTCCAGCCTCCAGTGAGAGCAATCACTTGCGATGTCCTCCCACTTCTCGATGTTCATGTTCAGTGACTTCATGTCTCTCTTGCAGACATCTTTGAGATGAAGATGTGGCCGCCCTTGTGCTCTCTTGCCGGAGGCCAGTTCCCCGTACAGCAGGTCTTTTGGGATCCTCCCATCTGACATGCGGTATACATGGCCCAGCCAGCGGAGACGGTGTTGTTGGAGCAGGGTGAAGAGGCTGGGTATCTGGACGCAGGGCAGGACCTCATTGTCGGTGACTCAATCAACCCACTTGATGTCCAGAATGCGTCTCAGGCTGCGAAGGTGGAAGGCATTGAGACGCCGCTCTGGTCTGGAGTAGAGGCTCCAGGTCTCGCTGCCATAATGCAGTGTGCTGAGGACGCAGGCCCTGTAGACTGCAACCTTGGTGTGTGTCGTCAGCTTTCTGTTCTCCCAGACTCTCTTTGTCAGCCTGGCGAATGTTGAGGCTGCTCGTCCGATCCGTCTGTTGATCTCGGGTTCTAGGGAGAGGCTGTCCGTGATGGTGGAGCCAAGGTATGTAAACTCGTGAACTACCTCCAGCTCGTAGTTGTTGATGGTAAAGGCAGATGGGTGGACCATTACTCTGAACTCTTCTCCAGAGAAAACAGCATCTTGGACAGTGCGCCAGATGCGTGGAATGCCTGCCTGTCATGGAGGAACTTGATGCATTGCTGACTGCCAAAGAGCTGAGTAAAGCCATCGACAGCCTGCCTACTGGGAAGGCACCAGGATTGGATGGTATTCCACCAGAGGCCATCAAATGCACAAAGGGCGTTCTGCTAAACCACTTGCATGAAATACTGTGCCAGTACTGGATAGAGGGTGCAGTGCCACAAGACATGAGAGACTGCAATATTGTCACCATATATAAGAACAAAGGGGACAGATGCGACTGTAACAACTTCAGGGGAATCTCCTTGCTGAGCATTGTTTGGAAGGTCTTCACCCGAACAGAATGCAGAAAATAGCCAAAAGGGTATATCCCGAGTCTCAGTGCGATTTCAGGTCAGAATGCTCCACAATTGACATGATCTCCCTTCGACAGCTACAAGAGAAATGCAGAGAGCAAAGACAACCACTCTACGTCATTTTCATTGACCTTATGAAGGCCTTCAACCTTGTGAGCAAAGACGGCCTGTTCAAAATCCTCGCCAGGATTGGTTGTCCCCTGAGGCTCCTGAGGATAGTTCAGTCATTCCGCACAGTCATGAAGGGCGTCGTTCAGTTCAACGGCTCTTCTTCGGAGGCCTTCAATATCCGCAGCAGTGTGAAGCAGGGCTCTGTGCTTGCCCCCACCCTGTTCGGCATTTTCTTCGCAGTCACGCTGAAGCACGCCTTTGGAACATCAACTGATGGTGTCTACCTCCACACCAGATCAGACGGGAGGCTGTTCAGTCTGTCCCGGCTGAGGGCGAAAACCAAGGTTCGTGAAATACTCATCAGGGACATGTTGTTTGCAGACGACACGGCACTGGCAACACACTCTGAAGAGCAACTGCAATGCCTCATGGACAGCTTCTCAAAAGCCTGCCAGGACTTCATTTGACCATCAGCCTGAAGATGACCAACGTCTTCAGCCAAGGCATTGAGCACCCCCCTGCCATTTCCTGCACCATCCTACACTTAATCACATCTTTCCTACAGTATGGCAATCAGAACTATATACAGTTGTCCGGGTGTGGTCTCATCAACATCTTGCACAGCCGCAACGTGAACTCAGTTTTTGATTGTTCTGTAACTTCCATTCAGTAATGATGTTCATATCATAAAATGTGTCCAGACTGGATTTGTCCTTGCAACATTTTCATACTACTTTGGCAATGCCTCCTTCCACCACCCCCCTGTCCCTCCAACCCCATACCTAAACCAAGAATTCCAGCTATCAGCTATTTGTTCTATCTCTCTTAATGAACTGTACACGGCAAATGATTTCCCTTGTTCTCCACTCTTTTAAAATCTTCTCAGAAAAAGGTTGGAATCACCACCTAGTAATGTTAATAAGCCAGTAAACTTTAACACATTCTCCTTTATTTAGGAAGGTGATCAGATGAAATTTGAAGGGAATACATTTGATTAAGGGTTGCAATACTTCCCAACACAGAACTTCCATATACGTTGTAATTAAGAATGGTCACATTACCAATTACCAGTCAGAACAATTTTTCTCTCCTTATTCTTTGCCTTCTATCAGTGTATGTAGTACTTAGACTATCTTGCACAAAAATGAACTTCTTTGTTCTATTTGTGTTCTCGTGTAAAAATTGTGTGTACTTTATGTTTTTCTTGTGAGTGCAACTTATATGATACCATGTGCCTGTGATACTGTTGCAAGCAAGTTTTACATTGCACCTGTGTATATATGTACCTGTGCATATGACAATAAACCTGACTTTGAATTTGCACTGAAGAGTTACATCCCACAGAAATCAGGAGATGTGACTTTCTAAATTTATGTAGCATCATTAACTATCTCATCAATGATGATCACTGAACTGTTGATAGTGTTTGATAAGACAGTGAAAATGCCACAAAACCTCAAAGGGAGATACTTGTACTTTTTCATGATATGACCATAATTCTGTGGGCAAAATGTTCTCCATGCTTATCAGCTCAGGTTGGGATGTTGTCCAGATCATACTCCATAGATCAGAACACTCTGCCATTATAAATTTGTTCTCACAGTGAAGCAAATGTCATCAAAGCAGTTTCTGAACATTGATTAAGGACTCCTGAAAATGCAAGCATCATGGTGTGAGCCAGGGCTGGCTGTCTTTGGAAGCTCTTAGGTTAAGTGCAGGTTGCTTGCTTATTAAGATTCATTGCTTGATTTTCAAGATGGCGGCGCAGTGAAAAATCTGCTTTGCTGAGCTCAGCACCGCAACGCTGATAATTGCGCATATAAACTCATCCGTTTCAACTTTTCTTTTAAATGTTCAAGTGTCGGATTTAATGACATGAACATTGATGAGTATTTTTTTTTGAGCTGCTTCAACACCATGCCATCAAAAGCACTAAAAAGGCGGCCGAGATGGGCTGCACAGAGCACTCGCCCGGGGCTGAGGAGCTAGCTACTAATAGCTACGTTAACACATTGGACCCTGCTTTTCACCAAGTAATTCAGGAAGTTACGGAGAACATATCCAAAATGATGGACAAGAAGCTGGCTTCACTCTAACACTCCAAAACCACACATTGGAGCTTAAAAATCTTGATACAAGAACGACCGAAGCCGAGGGCCGAGTCTCCATGGTCATGGCCAAAGCCACATCCGGGTGCTAGGAAAGCAAGTTCAAAGCCTGTCTGACTATATCGATGATCTTGTGAACAGAGGTAGGAGAAAGAATATACGAATCATCGGCCTACCTGAAAGACAGAAGGCAGCCAACCAGCGAAGTTTTTTGAGGGCTGGCTGCCTAATTTCCTTGATTTGGAAACCAAGGCTGGACGCGTTAAAGTGGAAAGGGCTCACCGTACACTGGCACCAAAACCAGGCCTAGACCAAAACCCTCGACCTGTCCTCATGTGGTTTCATAATTTTGGTGATAAGCAAAGAGTGATGGAGGCTTCGAGGTGCTGTGGGACTGATGCCCAGGCTTTAATATATGAGGGATCCAGGTTTATGTTTTTTCAAGATTTTTCAGGAGCCGTTATTCAGAAGCACAAGGAATTTGACCAGGTAGAGAAGCAACTGAGAGAATCCGGAATCCAGTACTTTATGTTATACCCAGCGGCACTGAAAATCATCTACAACGGGACCACCAAGATATTTGATTCTCCTGGCAAAGTTAAAACTTTTGTGGACATATTGGGCTAAAGAATGTATACAGTATATTGTATAGCCCTGGTTATGGACAATAACATGCCCCATGGTCACTTTATTTTACCTTTTCATTACTCGATGGCAAGGTATCTTATAGGATGGGTAACGTGTTTGTTTTGATTGATACAGTTTTATTATTTGTTTAAATTAGCAGTGCTGCTCCAGGCTGAAGGAGTTTAAATATGACGGTAACAAATCGGTGGATTGATAGATTATGCCCTGTTTTCATTTTTGACTATGTTAAATGCCGTATTGGCGGTGGGGCAGAATATGGGGTGCTGGAAGGTTCAGATATTCCCTTTAAGTGTGGGGTAAGTCCTCTTATTCAGCAATGTTGGCATTTTTTTGTGGATTTTTAAAATTTACTTATTGCTGCTCAGCAATAAGTCGGGTTTCTTCTCCTCCGGTGTCACATGATTGTTATAAAGTGTTATAACCAGTAATATATTAAAATTGTGCACTTGGAACATTAAGGGGAGTCATGCACTAATCAAAAAAAAGAAAATCCTACTAAACCTGAAAAAGGAAAAGGTGGATATAGCCTTATTGCAGGAGACACATTTAAATGATAAAGAACATCTAAAACTGCAACGGAGTGGATTTGATCAAGTCTATTTTTCATCTTTTAATACCAGGAGTTGGGGGGTGGTCATTTTAATTAGGAAGAACTTACCTTTTAAGTTATTAGACTGCATTAAGGATTAAGTATGGGAGATTTGTGATTGTTAAGGCTTCAATATATGGAGAGGAATGTGGTATTCTCAATGTTTACTGCCCTCGAGCTCATCCTCTCAAATTCCTAATAGATGCTTTTTCCAAACCTACAAGCTTTTCAATACAAATACAAAACATTATTGTAGATGGGGATTTTAATTGTCTCATTGACCCATTGACGGACAGAGTGCCTAGTGGTTGCCCATTGCTCTCCTCACAGTCCAAACAAATCATGGGCTTATGTGGAAAGCTAGGACTTGTGGATGTCTGGAGGTTGTTACAGCCCTCAGACAAAAACTTCACATTTTTTTCTAATCCACATAAGTGTTACACTAGAATAGACTTTTTTTCTAACCCCCAAAATGCTCCAAGATTTAGTTGTATCCTGCACAATTGGAAATATCGCTATTTCTGACCACGCAGCAGTATATTTAAATATTAAGCCCAAAGATAATTCAACACGATCTGGACGTTGGAGGCTGAATCCTTTTATTCTAAAAGATAATAAATTTATAGACTACTTTACTTCTGAATTCAAAACTTTCCTTCTATTAATTCCAAATCAGCTAGTAGTCCATCGGTGCTCTGGGAAACCACTAAGGCCTATGCAAGGGGATTAATTATCTCCTACTCTGCTAGTAAGAAGTGACAAGCTGCGGAACAGCATCACCTAGTGGAAGCAAGGCTTGCGGCAGCTGAAAAGGATTATATTAAGCCTTCTGCAGCCAAGTTACAGAATATCACAGCCCTACGCTGTACACTAAATTCTTTACTTACACAAGCAGCCAAAAGAAAATTGACATTTACTCATGTTCGTCCATCGTTGTCGATGAAGACCTCGACACCAATTGATGATGTTGAGATTAGCGCATGATTAGGATTTAAGTGATGGAGGTTTGCCTCACTCTCTCTTCCCAATTCTCATCTGGATCCAGTGGTAAGACAAGAGTCGAGACGGCTGGAGATGGGACTAGGCGCAGTGGATGACCAGGACGTCTTCTGTGTCTTGTCCTGCTCTACACATTCCATGACGCTTGCAGAGACCGCCTTCTTGACCGTTGGACCTTCCATTAGTCTCATCAGCTCAATTCACTGGAGTCTGTCTTCACATGCTGGGATAGACAACTGCCTATCTCACCGAGGGTTTGAGACCCATCAGCTACCCTCACCTGGTTTAGGCGGCTTGTCAAAGCTGTTGCCCGGGGTGTGGCCACTGTCGCATGCAAACAGCTACGGGGAGCCAGAGGTGAGAGCTGAGTACCAGGTGGGGACAAAGGTGGACTAACCGCCTTGAAAAGGATGCGGCATGTTCCCCCACCAGAGGTGCCACCCCTCCCTGACACCCCATACACGCCGACATTTGCTAAACAATGATTGTTTGAACATGGTGAGAAACCAAGTAGGTATTTGGCTTATTTAGCTGGAAAGAAAAATGCCTCTCAGACTATTGCTTCAATTAGGGATGGGACAGGAGCCCTCACTAGTAATTCTAAAATGATTAATGTTGTATTTAAGAATTTTTATTCTAAACTGTATCAATCTGAGCAATGTAATGATGGACAATCTAGGATGGAGTCCTTTTTCAGGAATTTAGATCTCCTAGGCATTTCTTCTGAACAAGAGTCCCTCCTCAATGTTCCGTTATCTATACATGAGATACAGGAAGCTGTGAGACAGCTCCAAAGTGGGAAGGCCCCTGGTCCTGATGGACGCACTAGTGAATTCTATAAAGAGTTCACAGGGTTATTATCACAGCCTATACTAAACATGTTCAATCATGCTTTTAGTTGTGGTCTCCTCCCACCTTCATTGAGAGAAGCTAATATCTCCTTAATTCTTAAGAAAGGAAAGAGCCCTGACGATTGTACCCTCTACAGGCCTATTTCATTGTTAAATGTTGACTTTAAAATCTTACCTAAAACCTTAGTGTTGCAGTTAGAAACTCTGTTACCTTTTATTATAAAAGAGGATCAAACAAGTTTTGTAAAAGGCCGTAGATCATCTAACAATATCAGAAGATTACTTAATGTGATTCAGGCATGTCAGCAACAGGCAGTGGACAGCTTGGTGGTTTCCTTAGATGCAGAAGAAGCCTTTGATCGTGTCGAATGGCCATATCTTATTTTCACTTTAGAATAATTTGGTTTGGGCAATAATTTTATTAGGTGTGTGAAGGTTCTTTATAATGACCCTTTGGCTGCGATTCTCACTCATGGTATTAGGTCACATAATTTTAGTATTCTGAGGGCAGCCAGCAGGGCTGCCCTTTATCACCACTACTTTTCACACTAGTGATCGAGCCATTGGCTGAGGCTATTTGGTGAGACCCCAAAATATCTGCTCCAGACATAGGACTAAAGTCACATAAAATTACATTGTATGCAGATGATGTTCTAATTTTCTTATCAAACCCTGCTATATCAGTACACCACCTTATACAATGCGTCAATTCATTTAGCGCCTTTTCAAGATATAAAATCAACTTTACTGAATCAGAGGCTATGCCTCTGGGAAATCTGCAGCAGGTACCTGAGACTCAGGGTGTTTTCCCCTTTAAATGGTCACAGACAGGTTTTGTTTACTTAGGCATATTTATCACATCTACATTTGATCAATTGTTCAAAGCTAACTTAAACCAGTTATTTGACAAAATCAAACAGGATCTCGAGTGATACAGCCCTCTTCCCATTTCTTTGCTTGGCCGAATATCCTTGCTCAAAATGAACATTCTTCCTTGTCTGCTCTACCCAATACGAATGATTCCAGTCATTTTTACCCAACAAATACTTAAAAAAATAAATGGCTGGTTTGTTTCCTTCATCTGGAACACAAAAAGACCCTGTATTAAAATGTCTAAGTTACAGCTTCCCAGTAGTTAGGGGGTCTGGATTTTCCAGACATCAAAAAATATCAATTAAGTTCCTTTTTATCTTATGTGGTTGACTGGGTTTGCAGGGACCCCACCTCAATTTGGCTAGACATTGAAGCTTCATAGAAACCATAGAAACTACAGCACAGAAACAGGCCTTTTGGCCCTTCTTGGCTGTGCTGAACCATTTTCTGCCTAGTCCCACTGACCTGCACACAGACCATATCCCTCCATACACCTCCCATCCATGTATCTGTCCAATTTATTCTTAATGTTAAAAAAGAACCCGCATTTACCACCTCATCTGGCAGCTCATTCCATACTCCCACCACTCTCTGTGTGAAGAAGCCCCCCCTAATGTTCCCTTTAAACTTTTCCCCCCTCACCCTAAACCCATGTCCTCTGGTTTTTTTCTCCCCTTGCCTCAGTGGAAAAAGCCTGCTTGCATTCACTCTATCTATACCCATCATAATTTTATATACCTCTATCAAATCTCCCCTCATTCTTCTACGCTCCAGGAAATAAAGTCCCAACCTATTCAACCTTTCTCTGTAACTGAGTTTCTCAAGTCCCGGCAACATCCTTGTAAACCTTCTCTGCACTCTTTCAACCTTATTTATATCCTTCCTGTAATTTGGTGACCAAAACTGAACATAATACTCCAGATTCGGCCTCACCAATGCCTTATACAACCTCATCATAACATTCCAGCTCTTATACTCAATACTTTAATTAATAAAGGCCAATGTACCAAAAGCTCTCTTTACGACCCTATCTACCTGTGACACCACTTTTAGGGAATTTTGTATCTGTATTCCCAGATCCGTCTGTTCCACTGCACTCCTCAGTGCCTTACCATTAACCCTGTATGTTCTACGTTGGTTTATCCTTCCAACGTGCAATACCTCACACTTGTCTGTATTAAACTCCATTTGCCATTTTTCAGCCCATTTTTCCAGCTGGTCCAAGTCCCTCTGCAGGCTCTGAAAACCTTCCTCACTGTCTACTACACCTCCAATCTTTGTATCATCAGCAAACTTGCTGATCCAATTTACCACATTATCATCCAGATCATTGATATAGATGACAAATAACAATGGACCCAGCACTGATCCCTGTGGCACACCACTAGTCACAGGCCTCCACTCAGAGAAGCAATTCTCTACCACCACTTTCTGGCTTCTTCCATCGAGCCAATGTCTAATCCAATTTACCACCTCTCCATGTATACCTAGCGACTGAATTTTCCTAACTAACCTCCCATGCGGGACCTTGTCAAAGGCCTTACAATATCCACTGCCTTCCCTTCATCCACTTTCCTGGTAACCTCCTCAAAAAACTCCAATAGATTGGTCAAACATGACCTACCACGCACAAAGCCATGTTGACTCTCCCTAATAAGTCCCAGTCTATCCAAATGCTTGTAGATTCTGTCTCTTAGTACTACCTCCAATAACTTACCTACTACCGACGTTAAATTTACTGGCCTATAATTTCCCAGATTACTTTTTGATCCTTTTTTAAACAACGGAACAACATGAGCTGCTCTCCAATCCTCCGGCACCTCACCTGTGGACAGCGACATTTTAAATATTTCAGCCAGGGCCCCTGCAATTTCAACACTAGTCTCCTTCAAGGTCCGAGGGAACACCCAGTCAGGTCCTGGGGATTTAGCCACTTTAATTTTCCTCAAGACAGCAAGGACCTCCTCCTTTTCGATCTGTACAGTTTCCATGATCTCACTACTTGTTTCCCTTAATTCCATAAACTTCATGCCAGTTTCCTTAGTAAACACAGACGCAAAAAACCTATTTAAGATCTCCCCCATTTCCTTTGGTTCCACACATAGCCGACCACTCTGATCTTCAAGAGGACCAATTTTATCCCTTACAATCCTTTTGCTCTTAATATACCTGTAAAAGCTGTTTGGATTATCCTTCACTTTGACTGCCAAGGCAACCTCATGTCTTCTTTTAGCCCTCCTGATTTCTTTCTTAAGTATTTTCTTGCACTTCTTATACTCCTCAAGCACCTTATTTACTCCCTGCTTCCTATACACGTCATACAACTCCCTCTTCTTCTTTATCAGAGTTGCAATATCCCTTGAGAACCAAGGTTCCTTATTCCTATTCACCTTGTCTTTAATCCTGACAGGAACATACAAATTCTGCACTCTCAGAATTTCTGCTTTGAAGGCTTCCCACCTACCAATCACATCCATGCCAGAGAACAACCTGTCCCAATCCATGCTTTTTAGATCCTTTCTCATTTCTTCAAATTTGGCCTTCTTCCAGTTCAGAACCTCAACCCTAGGACCAGATCTATCCTTGTCCATGATCAAGTTGAAACTAATGGTGTTATGATCACTGGAACCAAAGTGCTCCCCTACACAGACTTCTGTCACTTGTCCTAACTCGTTTCCTAACAGGAGATCCAATATTGCATCCCCTCTAGTTGGTCCCTCTATATATTGATTTAGAAAACTTTCCTGAACACATTTTACAAACTCTAAACCATCTAGACCCCTAACAGTATGGGAGACCCAATCAATATATGGAAAATTAAAATCCCCTATCACCACAAATTTATGTTTCCTGCAGTTGCCTGCTATCTCTCTGCAGATTTGCACTTCCAAGTCTCATTGACCATTGGGTGGTCTGTAATACAATCCCACTAATGTGGCCATACCTTTCCTGTTTCTCAGCTCCACCCATAAGGACTCAGTAGACAAGCCCTCTAATCTGTCCTGCCTGAGGACTGCTGTAATATTTTCCTTAACAAGCAATGCTACTCCCCCACCTTTCATTCCCCTGCCTCGATCACATCTGAAACATCGGAACCCTGGAATATTTAGCTGCCAGTCCTGCCCCTCCTGTAGCCAAGTTTCACTAATTGCTACAACGTCATAATTCCACGTGTCAATCCACACCCTCCACTCATCCGCCTTCCCCGCAATACTCCTAGGATTGAAATATATACACCTCAGAAGATTTTTACCACCACTCACAACCTTTCTATTAGTGGATTTGCTTGAACTTTTAACATCATTTATTTTCACCCCAGCCACACTGACATCTCTGGTACTGTGGTTCCCATCCCCCTGCAAATCTAGTTTAAAGCCCCCCCAATAGCATTAACAAACCTCCCTGAAAGGATATTGGTCCCCCTGTAGTTCAAGTGTAACCCGTCTCTCTTGTACAGGTCCCACTTGCCCCAGAAGAGGTCCCAATTATCCTGAAATCTGAAACACTGCTCCCTACACCAGTTCCTCAGCCACTTGTTCATCCTCCAGAGCATCTTATTCCTACCCTCACTGGCACGTAGCACAGGTAGCAATTCTGAGATTACCACCCTCGAGGTCCTGCTTTTCAACTTCCTGCCAAGCTCTCTATACTCACTCTCCAGGACCTCCTCACTCTTCCTTGATATGTCATTGGTATCGATGTGCACCACGACATCTGGCTGATCACCTTCCCACTTCAGAATGTCATGCAATCGATCAGAGACATGCAAAATGCCCTCTTATTAATCTGCTTTTCCTCAATAAGATGAAGTTAGTTAAGGAATATTGTCGCAATCCAGTAACAATTAATACAGTCAGGGCTTGGAGGGCGGTGTGACAAATTGAGGGCAACGCTGCGAAAATATCACCCTTCACTCCAATACCGACAGTCCAGATTTTCAGCCTGGCATAATGGATTCTGGATTTCTTCAGAAGTTTTCGGATGACTCTGCCATAGTTGGATGCATCAGCAAGGGAGATGAGGCTGAGTACAGAGCTACAGTAGGAAACTTTGTCACATGGTGTGAGCAGAATTATCTGCAGCCTAATGTGAAAAAGGCTAAGGAGCTGGTGGTAGACCTGAGGAGAGCTAAGGTACCAGTGACCCCTGTTTCCATCCAGGGGGTCAGTGAGGACATGGTGGAGGATTACAAATACCTGAAGATACGAATTGACAATAAACTGGACTGGTCTAAGAACACTGAGGCTGTCTACAAGAAGGGTCAGAGCCACCTCTATTTCCTGAAGAGACTGAGGTCCTTTAACATCTGCTGGGCGATGTTGAGGATGTTCTACGAGTCTGTGGTGGCCAGTGTGATCATGTTTGCTGTTGTGTGCTGGGGGGCAGCACGCTGAGGGTAGCAGACACCAACAGAATCAACAAACTCATTCGTAAGACCAGTGATGTTGTGGGGATGGAACTGGACTCTCTCACGGTGCTGTCTGAAAAGAGGATGCTGTCTAAGTTGCATGCCATCTTGGTCAATGTCTCCCATCCACTACATAATGTACTGGGTGGGCACAGGAGTACATTCAGCCAGAGACTCATTCCTCCGAGATGCAGCACAGAGCGTCATAGGAAGTCATTCCTGCCTGTGGCCATCAAACTTTACAACTCCTCCCTTGGAGGGTCAGACACCCTGAGCCGATAGGCTGGTCCTGGACTTATTTCATAATTTACTGGCATAATTACATATTACTATTTAACTATTTATTACTATTTTTCTATTACTATTTATTATTTCCATGACTATTACTATTTACTATTTACTAATAGTAATATTACTATTACTATTTCTATTACTATTTATTATTTATGGTGCAACTGTAACGAAAATCAATTTCCCCTGGGATCAATAAAGTATAACTATGACTATGACTATTAAACTTTGGATTTTTAAGGGTATTTTCCATCTAGGAGATTTGTTTGATGAAGGAACGATGATGTCTTTTAGTTAAATAGTACAGAAATTTAACATACCCAGCAAGGATCTTTTTCGTTTCTTTCAGATAAGAGATTATATACAGAAAAAAACATCATTGTTAACTGATTTCTATAGTTCTGACATAGAAAAGAGGGTGTTTCGTTCTAAGGGTGAAGTCTCTATTAGTACTTTTTACAGCATCCTGAGGGAATGTTCTTGTGGAGAGGCTGAGCAGCTGGGAAGGGTCTGGGAGGGAGAGCTGGGAGTAGAAATTACAGCTGAAACATGGGAAGACATCTGTGAAAATGCAAAGAAAATTTCAGTTTGTAATAGAACTAAAGCATTGCAGCTCAAAATTCTGCATAGAGCCCATCTGACTCCAGATCGTCTCTCGAAATTTAGACAGGGGTTTCTCCAATGTGTTCTAAATGTAAAGGAAGTACTGGAACACTCACCCATTGTTTTTGGACTTGTCTCAAACTTCAGGCATACTGGAGTGATATTTTGGGTGAAATGGAAAAGATTCTGAAAATGGAGCTTGAACTGGACCCAGTGTCTTTTCTCTTAGGTCTACCCAGCAGTCGTATTATTAATGCACATCAGTAAAAACTTTTTAATATCCTGACTTTTTGTGCGAGGAAGAACATTTTACTTTGTTAGATATCCGATAAGGCCCCTGGACTTTTTGGTTGGCATAAATTTATCATGGAATACATTCCTTTAGACTTTTTGACATGTATGGTACACTCAAAAACAAATAGTTTTCATAAAACATGGAAACCTTTTCTGCAGTATATAGATGTAAACCTGTCTGCTATACTAATAAGTACTTTTGTATAGGGTGTTGTGGTGATGTCTATATTTTGATGGAAGTGTTCTGATACTTGATATCTATGAGGGGAAGAAATGTAAATGTAAGTGTATCTGGAAATTGAAAGTTTTGTTATGCTGAGCAGAAAAAAAATAATAAATAAATAAAATTTAAAAAAAGATTTGTTGCTTATAGATGTGGAAGCTGTGGAGAGGGTACAGAGGAGATATACCAGGATGTTGCTTGGATTGGAAAACAAGTCTTATGAGGCAAGGTTAGCAGAGCTGGGACTTTTCTCTTTGGAGCGTAGAAGGATGAAAGGGGACTTGATAGATGTCTACAAGATTATGAGAGGCATAGATAGGGTGGATAGCCAGTACCTGTTTCCCAGGGCATGAATAGCAAACACCAGAGGGCATATGTACAAAGTTAAGGGAGGGGAGTTTAGGGGTGACATCAGGGGTAAGTTTTTACACAGAGGGTTGGGGATGCTTGGAATGACTTGCCAGGGATGGTGGTGGAGGCTAAAACATTAGGGGTATTTAAGAGCCTCTTGGACAGACACATGGATGAAAGAAAAATAGAGGGTTACGGGGTAGTGTGGGTTTATTACGTTTTTTTTAAAGGAATATATGGGTCAGCACAACATCGAGGGCCGAAGGGCCTATACTGTGCTGGGGTATTCTAGTGTCTAGTGTCTAGTCTGTACTTATTGTGACTGCTTTTTGTTTATAAACTTTGCAGCAATTTTTGTCCACTAGGGTTATCTTTTGCACCTGAATCATGGCATTCATTCTGTCTTCTCATTTTTTTTTTCCATTTAGTAGATTCCCTACCTGTTTGGCTTTTGTTTCATACCAAAAGAATCAATGCGATGCAAATATGTCGCACAAATTTGCACTTGAAAAGCATATTTCCTGATGTGTGACAGATGAAACTGACACTGGACCAGCAACTTCTATATTTCTAGATGTGTGATCACTGTTGTTCTTCAATTATCTGTCATAAAGAAGTGTGCCTTTCATGGATAAAAGAAATCTTTAAATAACCCTGCTTTTGTCCCGGATTTATAGTGGAACAGCGGCTGGAGTTGGAATTGAATTTAAGTACAATACAAATAACATAAATTGAATTTAATCTTGGCCCATGCAGTGATTTATGGTCCTTGGGAGAAAGTGCTAGCAGCTGAACTCTAAGGCGATGTCTACTGCAAAGTCTGTGCTGGCAAAACACCATTTGACAAACGCAAAGGCCAAGAGTTGCATTGTAAGTAATAGAATCTCTGAACTGCATTATGTGTTCTCACATCCTGCTGGCTCAAAGGCCTTGCAGTATCATAGTACTATGAAGGATATTATAATACCTTTTAGCCCTGTTTCCAGACTTAATGGATTACAGAAAAAAAGTAACCGATTCTATTATATTCTAAACACGTCTCAAATGCGACAACGAGAAGAAATGTGATAATGGCTAAATAATTTCTTCTTGATATAATTCTCACCTGCTTCACGAAGAAATTAAAAGATTTTTTAGTGATATGGGGGATAATAATACAATGATAAATCTTTTTTCATCTCCAGTATAGAGCTTAGTACTCAAGTAGTGGGTGGAAAACATTCTGAGAAATATGATTGTAAACCTCGGTTTGACTAGTGGCTTAATCTAGGGGATGGTAGCCCCCGGCCCGGCCAAACTTAAGAAACCTCGTTTGGGTAGATGCGGTGCGATGTGTCCTCTGTTACAAATCAGTACCCCAAAATAACAAACAGTACACAATATGCAATTAAACGATTGAGCTTTATAATTCTGAATTTGACTACATGGTTAGTAAAGAAACAAAAAAAAAGAGAAAAGGGCCCATTCTCATGAAACAGTCTAATGTGCAAATGTTGGAGCTCACGGTTTCGTCCATTTGTTCCCACCGTCCTCCTCCAAGCATAGCCGACCCTCGGACCCTCGGACCCTCACTCCTCAGTCCACTCTGTCCGGAAGTCTACCAACTCTCTCCATTCGCGTCCTCTCTCTTCATCTCTCCCCGACAAAAGACCACAAGAAAGAACAACACCCTTCTCATTGGCTAACGTACATTCCAAAGTCCCTGTTATCTAGTCATAACTCAAACATTACTACTACAGAGAAACCATTACCTTAGCCTTAGCAGTGAAACATTACAGAGAGGCCATTAAATTAGCAGTGAAACCTTACAGCGTGTGACATGAATATAAATTCATCAGGGGCAAGAGGTGTTGAGGAAGCAGGGAGTCTGCAGAAGGACTTTGACCAATTAGGAGAATGGGCAAGGAAGTGGCAGATGGAATAAGAGGATGGCCAAGCACTTTGGTAGAAGAAATAAAGGCATAGTCTATTTTCTAAATGGGGAGAAAATTCAAAAATCAGGGGTGCAAAGGGACTTGAGAGTCCTTGTGCAGGATTCCCTAAAGTTTATCTTGCAAGTTGAGTTGTGGTAAGGAAGGCAAATGCAACGTTAGCATTCATTTTAGAGGTCTGGAATATAAAAGCAAGGATATAACGCTGAGGCTTTATAACGCATTGGTCAGATTGCACTTGCAGTATTGTGACTGTTAATCTATGAAAACCTGTGTCCTATGGTCTTATGATCTCCATTACTTCTATTCTCGTGATGAGGCTTTCCACTCCAGGACATCTGAGATGTTCTCATTTATCTGGAAGTGCTGCTCATCACTGCTATCGATGCAGTCCCAACCTGTATTTCTTATTTCATGCACATCTACCTTCACCCCATTGCCCCCCCCCCCGCCACCAAATACAGCACTGTGCAAAAAACTTTGGCACATGTATATAGCTAGGGAGCCTAAGACTTTTGCACAGTACTGTAGTAATCTTGTGTATTGCACTGTACTGTTCCCACAAAAATGAAAACAAATTTCATGACATGCCAGTGACGATGAACCTGATTCTGATACGGATCTCTATTGTGGACTGAGAGTGGGAAGGAGACAGGGAGAGTAGAATTATGGTTAAGGAAAGTGGGAGGGAGAGGGGAATGATGCACAAAACAGCAGAGACATTCTGTAATGATAAATAAGCCAATTGTTTGGAATCAAATGACCTTGCCTGGTGACTCTGGGCTGAGTGTGTCTGCACCCACACCAACCCCACCCTTGGCACTCTTTCTCTGCCACCTGTCTCACAACCCTCCCACGGTGCTCCACCCTCACCATTCCCAACATCTTTCGCTCCCGCCAGATTTACCAACTCTCGCTCCGCTCCATGTTGACAAATACAGTACTGTGCAGAAGTGTTGGGCACCCTGGCTATATGCACGTATGTGCTCAAGACTTTTGCACAATACTGTATATCAGTAATTGCGTTTCCCTCATCCTTTAGTTTTCCTATCCTTCCACGAGACTAAGCATCTAACATATCATACTCTGCAAATGCTGCCACCACCAGACACATCTTCCCACCCCCCTCACATACAGACTGTGCAAATGTTGGAAATCTTGAGTAACATCAACAAAATGCTGGAGGAACTCATTGTATATACCTTCCTTACTACCGACTCAACCAGGTATCCTTATTCCACAGAGTCAGAGTGTCTAAATCCCGGAAGCTGGTGTGGCCGAGTGCATATCGTAACAATGTCTCCATGTATCCTGAGGCCTCATCCTTATTAATGGACTCCAAAATCTTCTCATCCACTGAAGTCAGGCTAACAAGCCTTTAATTTCCAACCTTCTGCCTCCTTTCCTTCTTAGAGTGGAGTTACAGTTGCAATTTTCAAGTCCTCCAAAACTATTCCAGAGTATAGTGATTTTGGTAAGATTACTGCCACTGCCTTACTCCAAACAAACCCTCTCTTGTTTTGGACAAAAACGGCAGATCTGAAAGAAGGGAATTCCATTCTTCCCACGGCAGGGTAGTAAGAGGTGTTGCTAAGAGAATGGTGAGAAGCATTGACACACACACTTCCAAAGGGAATATTTCAGTACCCATCACTACAGTTCTCTCAGTCTTGCCAATGCTCCTGTCAACTACCTTCAAACAGATGAGCCCTGTGTAGCATCCATCTTGTGTTCCTTGTGAGGTGCAAATCATCATAGTATTCTGCAGCTAATTCAATTCGCTTACAGTGTATAAAGAAATAGCTGAGTGCACTGAATACAGCAAAGCCTATTGACCTGTGGAACATTCAGCTTGAAAGCACTGTCGATGACATCGTCCATCACTTTGATAATTCAGAGTAGACTGCTGGGATAACAGTTAATTAGATTGGACTTCTTCTTTCTTTTGTTGGCAGGATGTTCCTGCAAAATTCTTAAAACCTGCGCTACAAATTGTCTTTATTTATTTGCTTGTTTATTTATTTATTTAGCGATACAGTGCATTGTAGGCCCTTTCCGCTCTTCAATCCACGCCATCCCAGCATCCACACAACCCCGATTGACCCTAAACTAATCACAGGACAATTTACACTGACCAATTAATCTACCCAGTAGTCTTTGGACTGTGGGAGAAAACCAGAGCACCCAGGGAAAACCCACACGTTGCACAGGGAGAACGTACTTACAGAACGGCACCACAATGGAACTCTGACACATCCTGAGGTGTAATAACATCGTGCTTACTGCTATGCTTGCTGCTTTAATTTGACGTGCCTCTCCCTGGATTAGTGGACTCATAGTTTTGAAGCAAGATGGGTGAACGGGCTACAATGGCTTTCATGGTTTCTCTTGAAAGTAAAACCGTCCCCAGACTGCCTATTTCCAAACGTTTTTCACGTCACCTACAGCAGAGCTGCAACAATCATCTTTCTTCCTTTCAACTGCCACCTTAAGTCACCTAAGTTCTCAAATTCCACCCAATTATGTAGGACTTGCAATTTTTTATCTGTCACTATCCATATACTTCTAGTCCTCATTGACTTCCAATGCCACTGATTTTCTCAAAATGATGGCATTAAAATCGTCATTATTGAAATTACCTTATGTCCTTGCTTCAGTACTTTTCTGTAACTTCAGCAGCAAGGGTGACTTACTTACACTTGAGTTTTGAGGTGGTTGATGAGGCCAATAGAAAAGTGATTGGAATAAAGATGAGGCAGCTGATTTGTGTGGAGGTGTATTCCTTTCGCCACTTATGCAGGGCCTTTGTATGTTCCATATGGCGTTGAGCTTCTCAATATCATCAATTACCCATCTACAGCAGCTCCATTTACCAGCACTTGGTCCATTAGCCTTATATGCCCTGGTGATGTAAGCACTTGTCTAGAAACTTACATATTGTGACAGCACCGGCTTTCACCAACCACTCAGACAGTGCCTCTTGATTTGAGCCACTGTTTTCAGATTCTCCCTACACCTTTTCTGCCTCACTCTAAACATACACTCTCTAGTTTTGGACATGTATTATGGGGAACCCCAACAATTGCCCACCGTGATCTTGCAGTCCTCAGAATAATAGATTTTTAAGTTTTTTCCCCCACCAAAAAAGAAGTAACATATTATGTCCCGTTTAGCTCTCCATCTACCACTGCTTTATGCAATCTGTTTATATCCTTTTACATCCTTCTCATGGCGCAATGGCTCGCATAGATTTGTCTCGGCAAACTTTGAAAAGTTACTCCCCATCTTTCCTGCTGAGTCATTAGTTTGGATTATGAAGAGATCTGGTGCTGTTATTACATATTGAAGTGGACAAAGCTAAAGAACATTGTTTTAATCATGTTCCTTGAGACTGAAGATTTGCTCCTCAGCAAAACATAAATAATGATTACGAGCCAGTAATTCAAGTACAAGACAGATCTGTCACTGAATGAGAAGAACAATGTTAAGTTCTCAATCTTCTTATTCTTCTTGGCCCACTGATTCAGCATTCTTTGAAACCAATGGCTATATCTTCTTCTTCTTTAAAGGCCCCTCAAGAATCAAGATGACTGGCTTCCATTTGAACTCTGAGGAGGCTGATGATGACTCTTCCAGAGATATGGATGAGGTAGGTGATTTCTGAGATGGTGCGTTCCTTCTACCACCTCTGAAGGCCTTCCTGTGTTCCCAAGAACCATCTCCAAATGGTTTACCCAAAAGTTCCTTTTCTATTTTGAGAGGTCATGGGTCAGAAATCCTCAGGAGTCAATGGGAATGTTGTGTTTTCTTCCTAAAGGAGGCATTGAGCACACCAGTCAATCAACACTTGCTTCTGTTTGCCTTCTGTCTTCCAAGGACAGACCTCAGAATAATATGTGCTTTTCAGACGCTGGTGTTGGGCAAGCTGGTGGTTTGGCTGACATAGCAGTATTGAATAGGAATGACTCAGACTTAGTGCTGGAGACTTCAGCATTGGAGGGGAACACTGACATGAGCTCACTCGCACCAAACTTAACTATAAAGTGGAGACTTTTTATGAACTTTGATTTAGGACAGGTGAAGGCAATTTTGTTTTAGTCCAGAGTCTAAATGCATTCTACGTTTCGATGGAACTTTTGCAAGTGTTAATGTACACTGCCACGTGTAACCTGATAGATAAATCAGACTCCCAGGACATGGCTGGATCAATGATGACAGTATTAACTCTTTTCTACAGTACTCCAGAGGACTGCTGTGGGTGTAGAACTGGCCTTTATCCACAAGGTTTCCCCTGGTGAGCTGCCAAGAAGACAGGAGAGCTGAACTAGATGCCATTTTAAGGATACAGCCTGAGACATAAATCAATGTATTGAGTACAGAAGTTGTGATATTATGTTGAAGCCATATTAGATGTTGGTGGGGCCTAATTTGGAATATTGTGTGTGGTTCTGGTCACCTACCTACAGGAAAGATATCAGTAAGATTGAAAGAGTGCAGAGAAAACTTACAAGGATGTAGCCTGAACTTGGGGACCTGAGTTATAGGGAAAGGTTGAATAAGTTAGGACTTTTCTTTTTCCTGGAACGTAAGAGATTAAGGGGAGATAGTTGTATACAAAATTATGAGGGACATAGATAGCACATTTTTTTCCGCTGAGGTTGGGTGAGGCTAGAACTAGAGGTCATGGGTCAAAAGTGAAAGTTGAACATTTTAAGGGGAACATGAAAGGGAACTTCAATCAGAGAGTGACGAGAGTGTGGAATGAACTGCCAGCAGAAGTGATAGATGTGGACTTGAATTAAGCATTTGATAGAAATTTGGACGGATATATGATGGGTGGATATGGAGGGCTATGGTCAAGGTGCAGGTTGATGGGACTAGGCAGAATAATAGTTCGACACGGGCTGAATCTGCCGTAGGTCCTGTTTCTATGCTGTGGTGCTCTATGACTCTATGTTACCATATGCTTCTCTGAGATTCATTTTCTTGCAGGCACTTACAGAAAGAAGAAGAAATGCAATCGGATATGTAAAGATCTCCACAGAAGCGGAGACTGACAAACAACAAACGTGCAAAAGAAGACAAATTGTGCAAATAAAACACCACTGAGAACATGAGCTGTCGAGTCCTTGAAAGTGAGTCTGTAGGAGTCATTTCTGAGTTGTAACCAGTGACGTTTTCCATGCCAGTTCAGGAGCCTGATGGTTGATGATACCTGACATGAAACTCGAGCAATGAGATAAATATGGCAGCAAATTGAATGAGAAACTAAAATAGTTGAACTATTACTTGAATTTATTCAGTTAGCAGGTACTTATTAATTTACCATCCATCTTCAGTAATGAAACTGTATCCTTTAAAATCTGAAGCCAATATAATAAAACTATTTGATGAATTAGTAAGACTGGAAGTGAATAAATACCTTGTCATTTGGTACGATCTGAGGAACCACATTTTTGGGATACTGGCTTTATGGAATTTATGTCAGATTTGAAATCTGAAATACCTCTTATTTTTAAAATAAAAAATGGAAAAAAAATGACCCAGGAAACTGCAGATGTGTGCATCCTGTATCAGTGACAGATGAAGTAATTGACTCCATGGCTCTTGAGAGTTTGCTGCAAAAGTAATTATAAGTAACTTGATAAGTGACAGTGCAGGCTATGTTCCATAATACCTTAAATTGTGCTGCATAATAACACAAAATCTGATCTGCCTCTGCACTATCATGACTTCAGCATTCAGCTAACTCTGGTGCTGTTGATTACCTTGTTACATCCGGCATCATTGTGATGCCCCAAAGGAATAAGTGGACAATTCTACCCTTCTTAGCTTGTTCCATTATAGAACCATCACTCTGTGATCATCAGTGTATATTGCCCTCTCGAGAATCTACAATTAGGTCTGAAGAAGGTTTGTACTCTGGGGAGCAGTGGGACTAATTGCCTCTGTGTGAGGCCAAGCTCACTTTGGACTGCAGTGCCTACTGGAGGAGCTGCTCTGGGTTGCCACAGATAATAGATGTCACTGTAACTTGGTGGACAACATGAAGCATTGTGCACTAATGATTTCATCTGCCTGCTGATTGCTGAAAGCCCCCTCTGACTCCTTTGATCCACAATTTTACAGAAGGAAGGGATGACTGTGAATGTGGATACTTGAAGTCTATTCTTCGATCTGTGCTAGTGGATGGTTCAAAGAGTTCATGCACATTCAAGAACAGTCTAGACATCTTCCTGCGGTTTTACCCATTGCAAAACTAGTTTCAGACACTTCTCAATCATTGTCTGAAACTAATGTTTCATGTGCTAGCCATTCCTGGCAATCATTGTACCAATCTAACTTGTGTCACCTCTCTATTTCACATAATCTGACTCTCCAAACCTTTGCTTCCATATCTTACCATGTTAAAAATACTGCTAGATTCTCAACCATTACTGGCACACTGCCCCAACACAGTGTGACGCCCTCATTCCCACAAAAAGTGACATTGTAGCACTGTATTCTGCATTGTTATTTTTTTCCCTTGTACAACCCCAATGCACTGATGTAATAAAAATGATCTGTATGGATGGCTTGCAGAACAAAGTTTTTCACTGCACCTTAGTACAGCTGACAATAATAAACCTACTAACTCATTTATCTCATAACTTGCGGCTGTAGCAGCTGGACAGCAAGCATCAGGTTTGACTGCACTGTCCTCCCATTGGAGGAGAGTGCCAGTGTGTGCATGGTCCTGCCTTCATGTGGCATCTCTCACAAACTCTGCACTCTTCTATTTACAGTGAAAGTGATCAATTCTACCCTGGCTCAGTTTCCCTCACCCCTTCCCCCGTTGTTTCTGAAAGGTGTAAGGAAACAACTCTGAAATATGTTGTCATGACGTGTGCTGGCAATATCAGAATCCAAGTGCAGAGGAAAGACTGATTCTGATGTCGAGACGGCGACAAAAGAACATCGATGGCTGGGCCAAGTGTTACTGCGCAAAGCAATTTTCTCAAAACTAGCACCCTGCAATGAGTGCTAATCAGGCATCCACTTAAATAATACAAGTAACACAGCATCCCCGAGCCTATCAAAATAAACTTGATATGCTTAAACAGAAGGCACCAGGAGACCTCATTACAAAGAGCAAATCGCTTGAGAAAAACACAAGGAATTCTCAACAATTAATGACTGTTGTTAAACAACAATTAACTAATTCATATGCTCTAAAATCCTCAAAGCCAACGCTCTTCAGTACCGCGCACAGATCTGAAGAGTTCAGTACACATGGTATAAGAACAGGAAAGGGAATTAATCATTCAAGTTAAAGTTTGCAGCTACCAAACTGTGTCTACTCTAAAGGTTAATTTAAAGATGCAAATGTACATGCTGTGAATCACAGGGCATGTGTGATTTATAGTTCAAGACAGGGGAAGGATGGGCCAGGAGTAAGCTCCTGAAGTTGGTCAGGCCGTGCTCCAGAAGATTCGGGTTTGCAGCAGGAACATTAGATTGGAGTGCCCAATGAAATACTTAAGATACAGTATTTATAGGTCAATTAATTGCTCAGATGTAATCTAAGAAACCATCTTCACAAAGGGAAGTACTTGGACTTCATCCTTTCAAATCTCCAACTATAATATAGCATCTGAAACCAATAGTTTATTTACCAAAACCACACATCCAGAAGCCATTGAATGTCCAAATGTTGCAATGGGAGCTCTGATTCCTGCCATGGCTATAGATACCAGTGTTCAAAGAGGCTTGCTCGCTTAGAAATTCTTCATTTGAAGGATTATTAGGTTTGCTGATGTACTAACAGGTTTCTTGAGTTTGTGATCTCAGCACTGCCATCCACAATTTCCCATGCTTTGGCCCAACCTGCTCAGCCCAGCACTTCCAAAGCCATCCACAGCCTCCTTCACTGAAGGACAGCAGTCTCCACGGGCCTGCTGCCACTGATAAAAAGATTGTGTGGGACCATAATAACCGGCAATGGTGGGGCTACATGATGGTGACTAGCTGATGTGTTTGTTTCAAAATTGATGAGACTAGGCAAATTAGTGGTTCAGCATGGATGAAATGGGCTGAAGGGCCTGTTTCTGTGCTGTGGTGTTCTATCACTCTGTGACTCAATGACTCAACACAGGTGAATGTGATGTCAAGCATTTATGAGAAAGAATAAGGAGGTTACCATTGCTCTCTCAGTGGAAGAACAAGCTAGACCAGGACAATCTGCAGTCATGTTGCTCAGACACTTGGACTATGTCTTTTTTACTCTTTGTGACTGTATGTTTTTATAAAATAGTAACCATTTGTGCTACATGCTCTGTGCAGTGTGCTGTGTGCTGTTGGTAGTGTGTTTTGCACCGTGGCCCCAGAAGAACACTGTTTTGTTTAGCTATATTCATGTATGGTTGAATGATAATTAAATCTGTACTTGAACTTGAGTGCAATAAAGATTTACCTTATTGATTCCTAGGATGATAAATGAGGAAAGATTGGATTAATTTCTATATTGTCTTGTGTATGGAAGAATGACAAAGGATCTCACAGTTGCCTCCAAAATTCTTGCAGACTGGACAAACTTGAAACAGGATGGATGTTCCTGAGGCCTGGAGAGTCCGAAACTAAGCTCAGGATATGCAAGAAGCTATTTAGAACTGAAATTAGGAGTAATTTCTTTACCCAAGGTTGGTGAAGCTATGCTATTCTCAAGTCCTGAAGGCAGTGGAAGCCAAGACATTAAATGTATTCAGGAAGGAGGTGCATTTCCTAATGCCAAAGGGATTTAGTGATATGGAGAAATGGTGGGAACAGGATAGTGAAGCAATTGTTGTGCAAGCCTGCAGGACACCAAGACTGGGGGCAGAGGGGATAGCAAGAAAGACGATTAGAGTTCACAGAGGGACCTGGATCATATGGAAAAATGGGCTGAAAATTGGCAGATGGGATTTAATGCAGCTATGTGTGAGGTGCTGCATTTTGGGACGACAAAGTAGAGTAGGACACAAAGTGAGCGGTAGGACACTGCGGATTAGGGTAGAACAGAGTGATTTCAATCCATAATTCATTGAAAGAGATGTCACAGGTAGATGGGGTCATGGAGAAAGCTTCTGGCATATTGGCCTTCATAAATCAAAGTACTGAGTTCAGGAGATGGGACTTTATGTTGAAGTTGTGTGAGACATTGGTGAGGACTAAGTTGGAGTATTGTGTGCAGTTCTAGTCACATACCTACAGGAAAGATATCAATAAGATTGAAAAAGTGCAGAGAGAATGTACAAGAATGTTGCCAGGACATGAGAACCTGACCTTAGTTATAGGGAAAAGTCGAATAAGTTGGGACTTCCTTCCCTACAGCATAAGAGAATGAGGGAAAATTTGATAGAGGCATTCAAAATTATGGCAAGTATAGATAGGGTAAGGTTGGGTGAGACTAGAACTAGAAGTCACGTGTTAAGAATGAAAGAGGAACATGAAGAGGAACTTCTTCATTTAGAGACTGGAATGAGCTGCCAGCAGAAGTGGTGAATTTGGAGTCGATTTCAACACTTAAGAGGAACATTAAGATGTCACCCAGCAGTGATCCTTTTTGTTTATTACAATGATTTGAATACCGAAGTCTCGGTAATCAGAAATACTGTGTGATAACCCCTGGCAGGGTACTATGCGATGGCCTGACTCCGCCTGCATACTCACTGGAAAGAAGAGAAGTCCTCTCATTTGCAGTACATCTCTGTTTGAATGTGGTTGCCACATGATGATTCAAGTTGAATTAATGGCTCCTATTGCCATGGAGATGCTCATAATCATTTTGAAAACTGCAGGTTTTATATTCAATTCAATTCAATTCAATTTTATTCAAGTTTAATTGTCATTCAACCATACATGAATACTGCCAAACCAAACAGTGTTACCCTGGGGCCAAGGTGCAACACACTATGCCAAGAGTCACACACAGCACAAAGCACATATATCACATATAAGGTATGAAGAACATATAAGATATCAGTAAAATATAGTCACACAGAAAAATATAGTCCAAGACCCTGAGTCTATGAATGTTGAAGAAATCTGCAGTCAAACATAATATGGCTTGTGTTCTGCCAAGTGAACACTATGGGGCAGCACCAACTCCAGCTTGGATGCGGAGCAACAACGCCTCCAGTGGAGAGCACCAACTCTGATGCCCCTCTGCTAGGCAGCTTTAAACAGGCGACACCCCTGTTTGAGGCCTAGTCCTTCCAACGACTGAGATGTGCAGCTCCCTCACTATCTGCCTCTGTTATCTGCCAATAAATTGGTGAATTGGACTTGTAGCATTTCACATTAACAATGTCCAACAAGGTCCTGTGATCACAAGAAGAATTACCAAGACGATCACTCACTGTTAGACTGCACACCTATTTCACACGCTGATGCCTCCAACACCTCTCTGATGCAGGCAGCAGCGCAAACCACACCAAATTAAGCTCCTTTAGTTTCTCCACCAAAGAGTAAATCACTGATGAGATAAATCTACAGTACTTTAAGTTCTTAATGTCCAGCAGTGTCTTGCGATCACATAAAATACATTTATAAAGGAAATAACATCCTTGGCTGACCCCACAGAAGCCGCTGCAATAGAACGTGCCACCATCTCACCGGAAGACTATATGCATGTAGAATACAGGAAGAACGCTATACATTCAGCTGCCAAAGTGAAATGACACTGGCCGTAATTACAATCGTCATTAACCTTTGTTCCCCTTTGTCTAAGCTTACTGCTACAACTGGAACAGCTGACATATTTTGGTGAGGATGTTCTTATAGAAAGTTCAAAGTCAAAGTTTGAAGCATCAGAGTATACATGTGTCACCACATAAAACCCTAAGATTCATTTTCCTGTGGGCATAATCAGCAAATCTCTAGAACAGTATCTTATAACAGAATCAGTGAAAGATCAACAATGTTCAGAAGGCAACAAACAAATGCAAATATAAATAAATAGCAATAAATAATGAGAACATGAAATAACAAAATAAAGAGTCCTTTAAGTGAGATCATTGGTTGTGGGAACATCTCAAAGGGTGGGCCAATGAATGTAGTTATCCCCTTTTGTTCAAGAACCTGATGGCTGAGGAGTAGTAACTGTACTTGAACCTGGTGGAGCAGGTTCTGAGGTACCCTCTACCTGATGGCAGCAGTGGGAAGAGAGCAGGGCATAGATTCTGGTATAAGTTTTCCTCTAGAGGTATATTGAGGACAACTAGTCTCATGAGAATCCCAAATGGATATAGCTTTATACCGAAAGCCCTTTATCCAACTCCTCCCTCCCCCTTTAAGCTTATGATTGTCACATGTACTGAGATACGAAAGAAAATCATTGTCTTGCATGGCTTCCATACAGATTAGTCTATCATATCAGAGCATCAAGGTGGTACAAAAGGAAAATCAATATCAGGATACCAAATATAGGGCTACGGTTGCAGAGAAAGTACAGAGCAGGTAAACAAATAATGTGCAGGGGGCATGACAATATAAAATGAACGAGTTTATCTTTATTGTATACAAGGTTCATTCAAGAGTCCTATGATATCAGGATAGCAGTTTCCCTGAGCCTGATGGTACGTGTTCTGAAACTTTTGCATCTTCTGTCTAATAGGAGCAGGGAGAAGAGACAATGACCAGGTTGGGAGGGGTCTTCGATTATGTTAGCTGCTTTCCCCAGACACCAAGAAGTATTGACAGAGTCCGTGGACAGATTCATCATAGTTTCTCCTGCTTATTACCACTGTTACACTGCATTACTAATGGTGATGATCTACCGAAGATTATCGCTGTAGACACATGGAAGAATAGATGTGCTGGCATATCCCTGTGGGTGTTAGTCACTGTGCAGAAAGTTAAACTCACCAGGTGACAGCAGAGCACGCAGTAAAAATCTATCACCATCTAAACTGTAAGTATTTGATCCCTGTGTAATTGGAGATTCGTGCTGCTGAACACTTGATCTTTTGTGCAAGTTGAAAAGAGGGAATCAGCCACAGGATTGAACTCCAGCTCGGCAATGCTTGTGTTTAACCATAGACTAACATATTGATCTGCCCAATCTGCAAAAGTGTCAGGCATACCAGTACCCCTCCGAGTCCACACAAACCAGACCAGTATTGTGAACTTTGGAAGCACTTTGACACCCAGTACTCCACATCTGTATTTTGCTGGTAGGAAGTATGGATTTTAGAGAACAGGAACCTGCCTGACAAAGCTCCATGAAGATAAATTCAATTAGGATCCTTCGTTTGGCTTTATACGGTATGTTGGTTCTAGCTTCATTGATACATACAGCAAAGAAACAGGCCCTTCAGCCCAACACGTCAATTTTGACCACCAAGGACCTATTTCCCAGTACTTGATCTATAGGCTCCTATGCCTTCATAATTAAGTGTTCATCTTGAAATGACTTAAAAATTTATGGGAGTACCTGCTTCCACTACCCTCTGGGTATTTGTATCTTCCATTAAGGAACTGACACCATCCCACACCCTGATATTACTCTGTTGACGGAGATTGATACACTCAACTCCCTTCATTCTAACCACACGGCTATGTCACCTTCACTTCAGCTCCCTAAGAAGCACCATCAGCTGAGCGTTGAGCTGAGAGTTGGAGACATCTCTGTGCCCGCAGCTGAGTTCTTTACACCATAGAAAACAAAATGTATTTCAGAGGAGGGAACAACAAGTGCCAGGGGACAGGGCAGTTTGCATTCCACCTGCTTCGGAAGCGAGGCCCTACAGGGGAAGAGGAAAACAATGGCATAGTGTACACACAAATTGAATGCTCGGTGATGCTGCGAGCATTTACTGTACATTCTTCATCCCTGCTTGCCATTGAGATTGGAGTGGAGTCACCTTTCTGATCAGATCTGAAAGGTTTGAGCTTGATCACGGCAACAAATTGATGTATCGTCAAGTCCAGGCTGTTCATGAAAGAAATAACTTAAGCATAAGTCTTTCTTTCCCCTTAAGTGTATCAAAGTGGGCGTGGGAAGGAGAGAGCCAATCAAGTCCAGGTTTGTCTGTTTAGAATCCACTATTGTATAATTGGAGCTTAACTTTGTGCTCTCTACGTTTAATATTATTGTCCTTTATTTTGAAGTTGTAGGTTTATAGATACAGAGTATAGAAACAGCCCACCAAAAAAAACACTGATCACCAACCATCGATTTACACTAATCTTACCCTATTCTTATTTTATTCCCTACTCATTCCATCAACTTCCTTACCCTCTTCCGCAATATTACCACTTATGCGCAAGAAGCAGCTTAGTGGTATATTAACCTACTGACGTGCACATCTTTGAACTGTGGGAGGAAACGTAACCTCAAAGTGAACATGTGAACTCCAAATAGACAGCATCTGAGGTCAGGGTTGAACCCAAGTCTCTATGAGCAGTGTCTCTACCATTTGTGCCACAATAATGTGTGTTCATTCTTTAGGGAATAGAACACAGGACAACACAACACAGGAACAGACATTGCAGCCCACAACGTCCACCATTCTACACACAATATTGATAGCTAAACTATTTTGCTATCTGTTTGCTAAGATTAAATATATTCCAATATTCTCTTTCATGTGCAAATAACTTTATGTTTTATATTTACAGCTGGTCTTTTTTTAATAAAGTTTAGATCATTTAGACTCAGGATCAATAATTTTGCAAGCATTCATGAGAAATTTTCTAAATGCAGCATTTTTTTGAAGTTAAGAGGGCGATGATTCATTGCTTGCAGCTAAAGTCATTCAAGATCTCACAATTTTGGTGCATATGGAATTATTTTGCCTGCTGAGTTGCAGCTTCTGAGGTATCTATTCTTCAGGATACATTTGGAAATTAAATATGCTATCATATTCACTACTTAATATTAGAAGCTAAAATGTGCTTGGTAGCGTGTGTCTGCAGAGAAGCCTGGAATTTGATGTAGCGATTTTTAATTTTTTTTTCTGTGCTCAATTTATTAGACATTTTGACAGTATTAAGGTTTAAGGCTTCCACCATAATTTCTACAGTACAAGTCGAAAAGTTTCCCATATTTTAAGTCTCTTCTGGGGAATCGACACAATGTTCGTATGTTTTTAAAGTTTATTTAAGAAACATCCAACTATATTGCTATTCTGCAAATGTGAGATTTATGCTAATTAATAAGGGTTGATTTTTTAAGTTATTCAACATCCCTCGAAAATATATTTTTAAGTGAGAGTATTGTGTGACTTCAAAAGGGGTAAGAGGAGGGAACACATACCAGTCTTCATAGAGGGAACAGAAATGAAGAGAGTGAGCAATTTCAAGTTCCTGGTGTCAATATCTCTGAGGACCTAACCTGGTCCCAACATATCAATGCAGCTATAAAGAAGGCAAGACAGTGTAAATATTTCATTAGGAGGCTGAGGATATTTGTCTTGTCACCTAAAACACTTGCAAATTTCTACAGATGTACCGTGGAGAGTATTCCACCACCCAGAACATGCCTCTTCTCATTGTTACCATCAGGACGAGGGTACAGAGGCCTGAAGGCACACACTCAGTGATTCAGGTACAGTTTCTTCCTTTCTGCCATCTGATTTCTGAATGCTATGAACTCTACTACTTCTTTATTTCTGTTTTTGCACTACTTATTTAACTTAATTATTATATATATATACTGTAATTCACAATTTTTTCTCCATTATTGTGTGTTGCATTGTACCTCTGCTGCAAAGTTAACTAATTTCGCGACATATGCTAGTGATGATGAACCTGATTCCGATTCTGAATCTGAGGAAAAATCCATCATTTGGAGTGCCAAACTGACACTGTATTCATCATCTGTATTTTGAAGAGGGACCTTTGGCAAGCTGTTACCATTCACTTGTTCTGTAAAGGTTTTGCTGGTATTTCGTCAATGGCCTGAAGTGAAGGCTGAAAGTTGCTGAACAATGGGCTGCTTCGATCACATTGCAGATGTGAATTTGGGCTGGAATGTGCTGGCGTAGAAGGAAAGAGACCAATGCAATCTGTGGGTTTGAGGTAACGTGGCAAGTCAGTGATGAAGCAATACTTGTAAGTCATTTGCCTTACTTTCACACTCGGCTGAATGGAATAAAGCATTCTTCAGTGTTGTTGAAGTTGCACATATGGAGCATTTGGAGTTATAGTTTTCATTTTCAGCCCTGATGTGTGTCTTGCAGATAGATATTCGACAGTCTTTGCAGTGTATTGGGCTGAGCCCTTGACTGCAGCAGAAGCTGCCTCTGATATATTCTTGCAACCACTATAATTAAATATTTGAATAAGATCACATTTGGGTGAATAGTATTCACAGGATGTCGTTGCTAGGGAATAGAGCAAGGATAATGCCACTGAATGAATAGGGGAAATAGTGGTCTTTGATTTGATGGAAGATGACAGGCATTAATGTGCTGCAATAGGACCTTGACACTCTAGTTCGAAGTTTCTTTGCCTCTCTATTTATTTCAGAAGCTAGTGGTGAGGTCCTCATGTGAACATTCGTGATTTAAGAAGATAAGAAGAGCAAGATTAGGCTGTCTGGTGCTTCAAGTCTGCCCTGTCATAATTAGCATCAAGATTGTTTATTGTCAGTCTTCAATGCACAAGTGTAAAAGAAAATGAAATAATTGTTACTCCAGATTCGAAGCAGCATAAATAAACACACTAAGCTTATGGAACACAATAAAGAATCAAAAGAAAAAAGCAATCCCACAAAACACAATGTACAAATAATTGTTATATACTGTACATGGACTAATTGTATGTACATAAAGTGACACTTGATGAGTATATAGTGGTGGTGGGGGGGGTGGAGTGGGTTAATAGGTGGAGGTTTTAATCAACCTGATGGCTTGGGGTGTATCATGACTAATATTCTACCTATCAACATTTTCCTACCTCAGCACCATTTTTCTGCACTATCCCAATACCTCCTGATTCCCTCAATATCCAAAAATCTATTCACAGCAGTTTGGAACAAAATGCAATGACTGAAACACCACACAAAACCCTGAAGAAACCTTGGTGGGTCGGGCAGCATCTATGGAGTGAAATGTGCAGTCAAGGTGTCGGATGGACTCCCTTGACCTGGACCCTCCACAGATGCTGTCTGACTGGCTGGCCTTCTCCAATGTTTTGTGTATTGCTCCATATTGCATCATCTGCAGTTACTTGTGCCTCGAACTGAACTGTCACAGTTGCCTGGCGTAAAGAAACCTAGAGTCCTCGAGTTATACAGCACAGGAACAGGTCATCCACCCCAACTCATCCATACTGACCAAGTTGCATTCCTGAGATAATCCTATTAACCTGCATTTGACTCAGATCCCTCGAAACCCTTCATATCCATGGACCTGTCAAATATCTTTTAAGCATTTTAATTGCACTTGCATCTATCGCTTCCTCAAGCAGCTTGCACCCTCTTTGTGGAAAAACTTGTTCCTCTCACCCTTAATCTGTGTCCTCTAGTTTTTACTTTGAGAAAAGGACTATGACCACCCACATTATCTACAGCTCTCATGATTTTATAAAGGTTATCATCCTTTGAATAGAAGACCTTCTCCTTGTGTCAGTCATAAACAGCCAACTCCTTATACTCAAATTTTATCCCATGCTCCTAGCCTCCTCAATCAGGGGAGACATCCTCTCCTCATCTACTCTGACAACCACTTTAAACATTTATCATGTATTGATGAGATCTCATCTCCTTCTCTAATGTGAATGCAATCCCTGTTATTGGATCTTTCCTCGCACAGCAAATGCACCATCCCTGGATCCAGTCTAATACTTTTTCACTGCAGTCACTTCTTGGAAAATGCATAATTTCTTAAATAAGAAGAACCAAAATGGGACACAGTCCTCCCAGGTGTAGACTCACCAAGGCCCTTTAGGTGTATATGGACTGTATACTGACCTTGCTCCTGCTATCTTCACCTCCTCTTTCCTCTTATCAGCCCTCCAATTCCTCTTCCTGCCCTCTGTGTTCTCCACATCTATTTCCTGTTGTGCTGAAGAAGGCACAGTTACATATTCATGGCAATTAGGAGTTTGACAAAGGATGTCAATGTGGGGGGGTGCTCATCGGAGAGTTCTGTAAACAATGGTGCCTTCATTATGTCCTGGTGATCCAGTGGCTGAAGTTGTATCTACACAAGGAACACTGAATCCCATGAGTGTGGTAGAGAAAGTAAGGTCATCATCTAAGGTCTATTAACTTTGGCCAGAACAATAGTTAAAATATTCTGGTCCAGATGAAGGGTTTTGACCCGAAATGTTGATTGTACATTTCCCTCCATAAACACTGCTTGACCTGCTGAGTTCTTCCAGTGCATTGGTTGTTGCACGAGCTGAAATATAGCAGGCGCAATGGTAGGTTCAGAATAACTTGCTGTTGACCAGATTGGTCGCATGGAATATGGACTTCCAGGGACTAGTGTCTCTTCCATTTGTTTAACATCTCTGAAATTTCAGATATTCCTGGAGTGTTATACAAAGGTCTCTCCCAGCCTGAATCTTCAAGAAGCTGGAAATCGAGAAGTCACATGTTCTATTTCCAATCTAAAGGGCAGGTATTGCTGAATGTATTGTACTCATTAGTCAACTTCCTGTTGGGAGATGAGGCGAATGACCGCTGCCCAGAATGATCTGTCGGATAAGCTCAGGGTAACAGTCATCTGGATTTCTCAGGAAGGGCAGTCTGGGCTTGAGGGTGCTCTGGATGGTCATAACCTGGAAACACCCATCCGGTCAGGAAAGAGAATAGAGTTAAAACATCAGGTGAAAGAGCACTGAGCATTGACAATTTCAGTCTCCAGATGCATATTTCCTCAGCTAACCTGAGAGAAGATCGTTGCTGCTGGAAGATGTTTGCTAAAAAGCAAAACTCAGCTCCTTGTGGCCTAAAACTTTTGTCCCCATCCTTCCACTACCACTACTACAAATTACCCTGCTTTTTGTGGCTTTTCAAAACAAAGGTGGATAAATATCTGAAGGTAACAGATCAATAGAGAACTCGAAAATGGTCAAGAAAATAGTCTGCCAAAATAGTCTCTCACAAAGAGACAATACAACAGTAGTGGACCAATGGTTGTCCTTCAGGTTAGGTAGGAGTTTTACAAGGAGAGGTCTTACAGGAAAAAAATGTATTGTAGGCAAGTGAATACAAATCCTTAGCAGCATCACAGAAAATGATATAGGAATGGGGCAAGGTAACAGGAGGCACCAACCATATCGCAAGTTGTTGAAGCTAAATTCTTTCATAAGCTAAGGAGGATTTGTCAGCTAGTGTTGGACATCTGAAACCTCTAAATAGATGACTATGCTTTGCTAAAGTTGACACTGCGCTTAAATTCCATTCTCCCAAGCGTGGCAGGGAACACATTTGAGGATCTCCCAGTTCAGAATCAGGTTTAATATCATTAGCACTTGTCATGAAATTTGTTATTCTGCAGCAGCAGTCCATTGCAATACATAATAAATACATGATAAATTACAATAAAAATATTTTTTAAAAAATTAAATTAAGTAAGTTGTGCAAAAAGAGAGCAAAAGGTATTGAGGTAATGTACATGGGTTCACAGCCCATTCAGAAATCTGATGGCAGAGGGTAAGAAACTGTTCCTAAGAAGTTGGGTGTGTGTCTTCAGGCTCCTGTACTTCCTCCCTGATGGTAACAATGAAACAAGGGCAAGTCCTGGGTAAGGGAGGTCCTTCATGATGGATGCCACCTTTTTGAGGCATCAGCTTTTGAAGACATCCTTGACCCTGGTGAGGCTAGTGACCATGGTGGAGCTGATTGGGTTTGCAATCCTCTGCAGCTTTTTTCCCGATCCCATGCACCCACTTCATAGCAAACAATGATGTAACCAGTTAGAATGCTATTTACGGTACAGCTGTAGAAATTTGCAGAAGTCTTTGGTGTCATACCAAGTCTCCTCAAACTCCTGATGAAATATAGCTGCTCTTGTGTCTTCTTTGTAATTACATCAATATGCTGGGCCCAGGACAGATCTCTAGAGATGCTAACAGCCAGGAGCTTCAAACTGCTCACTTTTTCCACTGCTAATCTCTTGACGAGGACTTGTGTGTGTTCCCTTGACCTCTCCACCTAAAGTCCACAATCAATCCTTCAGTCTTACTGATGGTGAATGCACGTTTGTGGCTACGACATCACTCAAGCAGCTGATCTATCTCATTCCAGTACTCCTGCTCATCACTGTCTGAATTTCTGCCGACAGTAGTTGTATCATCGACAAAGTTATCGATGGTGTTTGACCACACAATCATGGATGTAAAGCGAGTAAAGCACAGGGCTAAGCACGCACCCTTGAGGTGTGCCAGCGTTGACTGTCAGAGAGGAGGAGAAGGGGCTGCCTGATGAGGTGCAATGGTCATGTCCATCTTTTACCTGCCGGCAAGATTCAGGATGAGTGGATGCTCTGATTAATCCTGCTGGCTGGAATCCCCCAGTAGAGTGCCATAATACAGCAATCCGTTGCACCAGCTGAGCATCATTATTTATAAACCACAAGGGCCATGTGTTCTTAAATGCAGAGGCACTCTTGCAACAGCAGGGGGTTCATGCTTTCAGGCAGCAGATTCACTGGTTGCTATCAAACACCTTCTCAAATACCAAGATAATCCAGCATCCCTCACCATGGGGACCATGGAGACCATGGAGAAGTCCTGGAATTCATTATCAAAATGTGGTATTGGTGCATTTGAAAATGTTGCTATAATTAACCTGAATCCGTGTAATTTTATGAAAGAGTAGCCTTATTTCATAAGCTCACTGGGGATTTTTGAAGATGCCTTTAATTAGGAAGACATGGGTTACAGTGCTTGTAATACAAATACTTTTCAAAATGCATTTGTGGAGGATTTTGGAGGTTAGCAGGTCATTATTAGTAGCGTGTTATCAGGATCAGTTCTAGCTCCTTAGCTACTTGCAATCTATATTCATGAACTGGATGAAAATGCAGAGTCATGTAACCAAATCCACTTATTAATTAAACCGAGATGCAGAAAATAATGAGCTGTGCGAAGGTTGCAAAGAGTCTGCAAAGTATTATACACGGGTCACGTGAATGGACTGAAGTTGACAGTGGGGGAACATGTGGCGTCTTCATATTGAAGGGAAGAGTGAGTGTGGGATGTGGGTGTGCAGGTGCATAAAATGAAGAAAATTAATATTCAGGTGCAGTAACCATTTACAAAAGACAAATGGTGTGCTGGTGTTTAGTGCAAGGGAATAGAGTACAACATTTGAGAAGTCTTGCTGCATTTGTACAGGAATTTAAGGCAGAACTTTGAGGATTTTGTTCATTTTTTTCTCTCTACCAAAGGAAGGATATAGTTGAAGGCATAGAGTCACAAGGTTAATTATTTAACCCTCTGAGAATAGTGAGTAAGTTTGGGCTATATTGACTGGAGCTTAAAAGTATGAGAAGTAGGCACATGAAAATCTGACGGAAGTAATTAGATGTCAAGATACTTTTCCACATGTTGAAGAATCTGGAACTGATGAAATAAGTTCAGGATATGGTCTGTATATCTACTTCAAGTGTCCTAAATCTCTACTAACATCAAGGAGCATTGTTGTGAGCTCAGTTTTTTCAAGACTGTAAGTGACCATGTCTACAGATTCTTGGACACCAATAAAATTCCACTTTGTTTGACCTTTAGAGCAGTAACATTTAGGTAAACTACTGTAATTCACATCCTTTGAATATCACAGATCCTCTCCAAGAAAGATGTGATAAAATAGCCATGGGACCAATGAATATAATTCTACTTTTTCAAGATAGCCTTGGAAAATGATGGGACTGATCTACAAATCAGTATGAAATTGGGGCAAGGCTAATTTAATGGCATTTAACAGGAGCGTGCAAAGGCTGTCGGCAGGTAAGAAGAAAAAAACATCTGGCAAGTAGAGGGCTTTTAAAAGTGAGATACAAGAGGAGTCTGAGGCTAGCCTGTTCCTGCTCGTGTGAAAAGGAAGGTGCGTCTTATATCACTGGGAATGAATCCTGAGGCACTGCTTTAATTTGCACTTGGGAAGCCAAGACTGGTTTGGGATAGAAAAAATGTTTTTATTTGTGGAAGATCATGTCTCGCAAATTTGATGGAGTATGCTTGAGATAACCAAGAGGGCTGAGAGAGCAGGATGGGTGGATAATGTTTACTTGGACTTTAGCAAGGCCTTTAACATGGTCCTGAAAGATTGGTTAGTTCTGAAAGATAGAATTCATGGAATCCCAGATTCCAAGTGAGACTGCAAATTGGTACAAAATTAGCTTGTTATTAGGAGTCAGAGGGTGGTAGTTGAGGATGCCTTTCAGATTGGAGGCCTGTGACAAGTTAGGAATAATGGTGAATTCTTTTTCAAGATATATGTTAATGTAGGTGGTTTTGTTAGTAAGTTTACAGATGACACCAAAACTGGTGGTGTATTGGACAGTGAAGAAGGTTGTTTTAACATACAACAGAGTCTAGAATGGAATAGCTGACGGAATTTAACTTGGACAAGTGCAAAGTTACGCATCTTGTGAAACTAGATCTTTAATGTGGATAAATGTGAGCTTATCCACTTTGGTGGCAAGAACAGGAACTGAACGGTGTCAAGTTAGGAAAAGGGAAAGTACAACGAGATCTAGCTGTCCTTGTTCATCAGTCACTGAAAGTAAGCATGCAGGTACAGCAGGCAGTGAAGAAAGCTAATGGCATGTTGGCCTTCATGACAAGGGGAGTTGAGTATAGGAGCAAAGAGGTCCTTCTGCAGTTGTACAGGGCCCTGGTGAGACCACACCTGGAGTATTGTGTACAGTTTTGGTCTCTAAATTTGAGGAAGGACATTCTAGCTATTGAGGGAGTGCAGCGCAGGTTCACGAGGTTAATTCCTGGGATGACGGGACTGTCATATGTTGAAAGATTGGAGCGACTGGGGTTGTATACACTGGAATTTAGAAGGATGAGAGGGGATCTGATCGAAACATATAAGATTATTAAAGGATTGGACACGCTAGAGGCAGGAAACATGTTCCCGATGTTGGGGGAGTCCAGAACCAGAGGCCACAGTTTAAGAATAAGGGGTAGACAATTTAGAACAGAGTTGAGGAAAAACTTTTTCATACAGAGGGTTGTGGTTCTGTGGAATGCTCTGCCTCAGAAGGCAGTGGAGGCCAATTCTTTGGATTCTTTCAAGAAAGAGTTAGATAGAGCTCTTAAAGATAACGGAGTGAAGGGATATGGGGAGAAGGCAGAAAAAGGGTACTGATTGTGGATGATCAGCCATGATCACAGTGAATGGTGGTGCTGCCTCGAAGGGCTGAATGGCCTATTCCTGCACCTATTGTCTATTGTCTATAGTGTAGGACATAACCAGTGAATGGCAGGACCATAGGGAAAATTATCGAAAAGCAAGACCTTCAGGTATAAGTGTATCATTGCTTGTAAGTGGTGTTACAAATGGGCAGAGTAGTGAAGAAGGTGTATTATATCCTAGCCTTCATCATCTGAGGGATTGAGTATAAGAGTTGTGTCATCATAATACAGTTGTACAAATTGTTGGTTAGGCTGCAATTGGAGTATTAGTTGCCCTGCTGATTAAGCTTGAGGGGGTACAGAAAAGATTCACAATAATGTTGCCTAAACATTATTAGGCAATTAATAATGTTTGTAAGGGAAGACTGGATAGACTGGGATAAGGGGAGACTGGATAGACTGGGATTGTTTTTTCTGGAGCATAGAAGTCTGAAAGAAATTTATAAAATTATAAAGGGCATAGATAGGGTAGGATACCAAATCCTGTCCTATCTATGCAATCTATCTATCTATCAAAGGAGATGATTTGTGAGGTGCCAAATGAAATGGTTACAATTGCAATGTTTAAATGCCATTCAACGTGTACATAAATAGGAAAGGTTCCCAACCTGGGGTCCCCATTCCCTTCGGTTAATGGTCAGGGTCCATGGCATAAAACAGGTTGGAAACCCTTGGTTTAGAGAAAGATAGCTAAATTCAGGCAAGTGAAATGAACTCAGGTCAGCTCTCTGTCTGACACGAATGAGTGAGGTTGAAAGGCCTGTTCTGGTGCTATAAAGCTCAGAGAATCGTTGCATCTCGTCTTTAGCTTTTCTCTACAATCATTGAATTACTTTTCCTGAACATACCTTGATGATATTCTGCAAAATGTGTGGGCTCATTTTCTAATTCTGTATGATCCACAGAGCCTTGTCCATCAGCAATATTTATTGAAATCAAGGAATGTGCTGCTCGAAGGGTCCAGTTATTATCTCATTGGAAATTATGTCATGTCTGTGTGATTGCTAAGATTGTAATAAAATCAGAAAATAGTCCCTTAGAAATCTCCAAGACCACTGTTTATTTTTTTCTCTTTTTTTCTAAGTTTTTTGGCTCATGCTCTTGGCTCTAATGTTATGGGGTTGAGGACTGCTTAAGAAATGAATCATGTAGACTGACAATCCATTACAATTCTGAGACACTAAATTAAGTGTCATGTAATATTAGAAATCCCAATGCTCTTATTCAATGGAGAGTTTGATAATTTGCTTGATGTTGTAGCCAACATTTCTCCAACAGCTTACATAGAGTCAAAGAGTCTTCTTTTTCCAGACCTATCACCTTGTCGTGGAGAGAACTTGTGAGTTCCTGAGATCCTAAGAGCACTGTCACCTGGAGTTTAGCTCCTATGTCGGTAAGGTCAAGGGGGAGTTTGCAGACAATAAAGCACCATGTTATGTAAATCTTCATCATGACTTCTCTCTTGATTTCCTTTGGCCTTGTGGATTTTATGTGGTGACTCATTACCCCTATACCTTTCCAAAGGCTCTCTGAAGAGTAATTATAAAAATTAACATAGCAAATCTTCACAGTGATGTTTTGGCTACCCGTATTCTTAGTCTTGTGCCAATAATCTATATCACTCCACCAATTACAAATATAAAGAGCTTTAAACCTGACCCAGTTTTGTGACTCAGCTTCTAAGAAACCATTGGTTTAGTTCTGCTGAAAGGCCTTGGCCCGAAACATCGTCTGTACTTTTTTTCCATAGATGCTGCCTTCCTCCAGCATTTTGTGCGTGTTGGTCGGGTTAGTTATGATTGTTAATTAGGCAGTCTGGTAGCGTAGTGGTTAATGCATTGCTTTACAGCACCAGCAATTGCCAGTTGGGGTTAAATTCCCTCTGCTACATGTAAGGGGTTTGTACGTACAGCCATGTGATCACATGGTTTTTCTCCTGTGCTCCAGTTTTCTCCCACATTCCAAAGATCCACAATTAGGCTAGTGAGTTGTGGGCATGTTATGTTGATGATGGAAATGCAATGGGCTGCTCAGCACAGTCCTTGCTGATTTGATTTGATGCAAATGATGCATTTCACTGTATGTTTTGTTGTATATGTGACAAGTAAAGTTAATCTTTATCTTTATATTCTGCTATGGTGCCATTCCTGAACATGTAGATCATGGACTGGAAGCTCTACAACCAAACTTCATTGACCACCTATGTCAGTAAGGTCATGGGAGAGGTTGCAGACAATAAAGCACCATTCAAGGTTAATAAATACAGCTTCCCACTCTCCATATTAAGACGATGTGAGTGCTAGCTTCCAGAATCGCAGTCAATATAAAATAAAATAATTAATAAAGGTGTGCTTTTAATCCGGAGATCTCATAAATCAATTCAATTGATAGGCATTGAAATTTGGAAAGGGATTAACTTTCAGCAAATTTTGTACTGTCCTCTAGGAACCTAGGCCAGAATATAAACCTTGATGCAAATGGATATTATAAATATTGACTGCATCTCGCATTACAGGGAAAACGTTTCCTTTGCAGATTTTGTGTAATGGTTTTGTAAATCTGTTCTTTCAACAACTTTTTTATTTTTATCTGTCAAAACTACTGAGTTCTCCATCTTCAGTGATATGTAGCCCAAAGGCATCTGGCTCATCCTCAGCTCCTTTGGCAGTAATTCATGTTCACCCAGAAAACTAGATATACTTTATACTTCATTGTCACCAAACAATTGATACTAGAACGTGCAATCACCACAGTGATATTTGATTCTGCGCTTCCCGCAAAATACTGACATAATCAGAATGCCAAACGTACTGCATGGAATCAGGCCCCTTGGCCCAACTAGGCTATGCCAACCAAATTGCCCTTCTAAACTAATCCTATTTGCTCACATTTAACCCATATCCATCTAAACTTTTCTTATCTATGGACCCATTCAAATGTCTTTATAAATGTTTTTATTGTCCCTCTCTCAACCAAGTCCTGAGTTAGTATTGCTAACAAATTTTATTATCTGATTTTCTTTGACATAATAAATGCAATTAAACCTGGAGTCTGCTTTTCGACTACATAAAGGAAGTTTATGTTGAGCTCCAGTACATGAGGTTTAATCTTGGGTGTAACCCAGAGCGACATCATTCTCCATCACCTGATTAAATTAAGCCTCCATCCTTCTCCAATTGAGGAGTCTCTGATGCAGTAAGTTGGAGCTCTTTGTTTAAGAATGGATGGCCCTTGAAAGAATCAATGAGCATGTAATTTCTGTAGTGTATTTAATATATCAGAAATATTTGAGTAATATTGCAAATATATTGTTTGATTAAGAATTCTTTGTTTGTTTACATAACTCATTATGGGTTATATGTAAGCATGGTGGCAGAGGAATGGAGAATTGCAAATGTCACTCCATTCTTTATGAAAGGAGGAAGGCAACAGAAAGGAAATTATAGCCCAGTTAGCCTGACCTCAGTGATAGGGAAGATGTTATAAGACCATAAGACCATAAGATATAGGAGGAGAGATAGGCCATTCGGCCCATAAAATCTGCTCCACTATTCAATCATGGCTGATCCAATTCTTCCAGTCATCCCAACTCCCCTGACTTCTCCCCATATCCTTTGATCCCCTGGCTAATCAAGAACCTATTTATCTCTGCCTTAAATGCATCCGATTACTTGGTCTCCACAGCTGCTTGTGGCAACAAATTCCACAGATTAACCACCCTGTGACCAATGTAATTTCTCTGTATCACTGTTCTAAATGGACATCCTTCAATTCTGAAGACGTGCCCTCTTGTCCTAGACTACCCTACCATGGGAAGTAACTTTGTCATTTCTAATCTGTTCAAGCCTTTTAACATTCGGAATGTTTCTATGAGATCCTCCCTCATTCACCTGTGCTCCAGGGAATACAGCCCAAGAGCTGCCAGATGTTCCTCATATGGTAACCCTTTCGTTCCTGGAATCATTCTCATGAATCTTCTCTGAACCCTCTGCAATGTCAGAATATCCTTTCTAAGATATGGAGCCCAAAACTGCACACAAGTGTGGTCTCACGAGTGCCTTATAGAGCCTCAACATCACATCCCTGTTCTTATATTCTATACCTCTAGAAATGAATGCCAACGTTGCTTTCACCTTCTTCACCACCGACTCAAACTGGAGGTTAATGTTTAGGGTATCCTGCACAAGGACTCCCAAGTCCCTTTTCATCTCTGTATTTTGAATTCTCTCTCCATCTAAATAATAGCCTGCCTGTTTATTTCTTCCACCAAAGTGCAGACCACACACTTTCCAAAATTGTATTTCATTTGCCGCTTCTTTGCCCATTCCCCTAAACTATCTAAGACTCTCTGCAGACTCTGTTTCCTCAGCGCTACAACAATCTTGCAGTTAATTGTTAAGGATGAGGCTATGGAGTACTTGGTGACACAGGACAAGATAGGACAAAGTCAACATGGTTTCCTTAGGAGAAAAGCTTGCCTGATGAACCAGTTCAAATTCTTTGAGGAGATTACAAGTAGGATAGATAAAGGGAATCTAGTGGATGGTGTATATTTAAACTTTTGTTGTTGTTCATCCTTCGTAGTCGAAGATGACCATGGCTTCAAAGTCAAATGGGAGATTGGTGGCTGTGGGTCCGGAGGTGACTGATGAGGCCAATCCGGGCCCTGAAGGCTCGCCCACATGTGGGACACAAGTGGGTGGGTGCTGTCGTGGCAGTGGATGCTGCTCGGGCCTTGCGCACAGCACGCTTTCATTGCGCCTCGATGATGCACCTGACTTCAGCTGCACGGGCTCCTGTGGTGAGCTTGCTGCGCCAAGCTGGACGGTCGAGGGCAAGCGTCTCCCACGTGTTGATGTCGATACCCAGGCCCTTGAGGGACGCTTTCAGGCAGTCTTTGTAACATTTCTTCTGCCCCTCCGACTGAGCGCTTGCCCTGACACAGTTCTCCATACAGCAGCTGCTTAGGCAATCGGCTGTCTGGCATTCTGACCACATGTCCAGCCCACCTGGCTTGGGCTTTCAGCAGGAGGGTGTAGACGCTGCAGAGCCCAACTCGTTCCAGGATTTCAGCGTCGGGGACTTTGTCCTGCCACCTGATGTGGAGGAGTCTGCGGAGACAGCTCAGGTGAAAGTGGTTGAGCTGTTTGGCGTGTCTACTGTAGACAGTCCAGGTCTCGCTGGCGTAAAGGAGGGTGGTAAGGACCACTGCACAGTAGACCTTCAGCTTGGTGGTAAGGCTGAGTCCTCTCCGCTCCCAGACGTTCTCACGGAGTCTCCCAAAGGCGGCGCTGGCTTTGGCAATCCTGTTGTTGACCTCAGCGTCTATGTTCAATGTGCGAGAGAGTATGCTGCCCAGGTAGGTGAAGTTGTCGACTGCCTGGAGGTTCTGGCCCTTCACCATGATGCACGGCTTCTGGTATGGCTTTCCTGGGGCAGGCTGGTACATAACTTCGGTCTTTTTGATGCTGATAGTGAGACCGAAGTTGTTGCAGGCTTGTGAGAAGCAGTCCATTTCACGCTGCATCTCCTGCTCTGTGCTGGCGTTGAGTGCACAGTCATCAGCAAACAACAAGTCTCTGTTGACAGTCTCTCGCACCTTTGTAACTGCCTGCAGGCGCCTAAGGTTGAACAACCTGCCGTCAGTCCTGTATCTGATGTGGATTCCTTCTTCGTAGTTATGGAAGGCATCTGTCAGCATGGCAGAGAATACCATACTGAACAGAGTCGGGGCAAGAACGCAGCCTTGTTTGACGCCATTTGTCACTGGGAAGGCCTCCGACTCGTCGCCGTCATCCAGAACTTTCACCATCATACCGTCGTGGAACTGCCGGACAATTGTGATGAACTTGCTGGGGCAGCCAAACTTCTCCATGATCTTCCACAAGCCTTCTCTGCTGACCGTATTGAAAGTCTTGGTTAGATTGACAAAGGTCACGAAGAGGTCGCTGTGTTGCTCCTGGCATTTTTCCTGGAGTTGGCGCGCAGCAAAAATCATGTCCACGGTCCCACGTTCAGCACGGAAGCCGCACTGGCTTTCTGGGAGCAGACCTTGCTCAAGATGTTGGAGAAGGCGGTTGAGCAGGACGCGGGCCAGAATCTTCCCCGCAATGGACAAGAGGGAGATGCCTCGGTGGTTGTCCCGAGACTGGCGGTTGCCTTTCCTCTTGTAGATGTGGACTATGCTGGCATCTTTCAGCTGTTGCGGGACCTGTCCCTTTTTCCACATGGACTGGAAGAGTACAGTCAGCATTTGCATCATGACAGGGCCTCCTGCTTTGTATACCTCAGCAGGGATTGCATCGTGTCCTGGCGCTTTGCCACAGGAGAGTTGCTTCACTGCCTTCCTGACTTCATCTACTGTGGGGAGGGTGTCAAGGTTCTTGTTGATCTCTACCTGGGGCAGGCGGGCAATGGCCTCGTCATTGATGTCGGCAGGGCGGTTAAGGACGTTGTTAAAGTGCTCAGCCCACTGATCCAGAATCTGCTTTTTCTCTGTCAGCAGCTGCGTCTCATCTGCGTTGAGGAGGGGTGAGGAGCCGGAGGACTGGGGTCCGTATACAGCCTTAAATGCATCGTAGAAGCGCTTTATGTCGTGGCTGTCTGCATAGCCCTGGATTTCATCGGCCTTCTTGCTGAACCAGCTGTCCTGCATCTTGCGAAGTTTTTTCGGCACCTTTCTTCTTGCGTTGGTAAAGGCATCTTTCTTGGCTAGCGACGTGGGGTCATTCTGATGCGCTCTGTGATGTTGATGTTTCTCCATTAGTAGTGCCTGTATTTCTTCATCATTCTCATCGAACCAGTCTTGTTTTCTTCGGGTTGCTGGTCCGAGATGTTCGAGGGCGGTAGTGTAGACAGCGTCTCTGAAGGCCGTCCACTGTTCCTCAACGCTGGTCCCGTCTTCCTGTGGTGTGTCTGGCAGTCTGCCTTCAAGGTCATCGACGAATTCTTCTGCAACCCTGCTGCTTTTCAGCTTGGAGACATTCAACCTCTTTGCAGTCTTCTGCCTTTGGGGTCTTCTCATGGGCAGAATGCGAAGCCTGAACTTGGACACAATGAGGCGGTGGTCGGTCCAGCAGTCGGCACCACACATGGCTCTCGTCACTCTGACATCCATCCTGTCCCTCTTCCTGGTGATGATGTAGTCAATCAGATGCCAGTGCTTCGAGCGCGGGTGCATCCATGACGTCTTCTTACGGGTGGGTAGGCGGAACAGGGTGTTGGTGATGACAAGGTCGTGTGTGGCACATGTCTTGAGGAGCAGAAGGCCGTTGTTGTTACACTTGCCAGTGCCGTGTCTACCAATGATCCCTTCCCAGGTTTGGTAGTCTGTCCCTACTCTGGCATTGAAGTCCCCGAGAACGATGAGCTTCTCTGACTGTGGGATTGCTGAGATGAGGGCGTCGAGTTCTTCATAGAACTTGTCTTTAATGTCATCTGGGTTGGTCATGGTGGGAGCGTAGGCACTAATCAGCGTAGCACTCTGCTTGTTCGCAAGTGGGAGCTGAAGTGTCATCAGGCGGTCGTTGATGCTCTCTGGGTGCTTGGTGAGTTTACGGGCGAGGTTAGAATTGATGGCAAATCCCACGCCTTCTTCTCGTCGTTCAGCGCTGCTGCGACCGCTCCAGAAGAACGTGTATCCACCACTACGTTCTGTCAGCTGGCCCTTGTCTGCTAGGTGCGTTTTGCTGAGAGCTGCTATGTCCACGTTGTAGCGAGCTAGCTCTTTTGCAACCAGTGCAGTTCTTCTCTCTGGTCTGTCTGCCTTGATGTTATCTCACAGAGTTCTCACGTTCCATGTGCCGAGGTTGAGCACCATCACTTTCTTCCGTGTTTGGTTTGAAGTCATGACCTGCGCTTGACTTGGATTAAAGTGAGGGAGAATTGCGCAGGTCATCAGCATCACTCTCTCGTCCTGGCCTATCTGGACCCAGTGGCAAGACATAGTCGAGATGGCTGGAGATAGGTCAGGATGCAGTGGATGGCCAGCAGTGTTCTGTGTGTCTCACTGTGCCCTCTTAGCACTCCACAACACATTGCTGAGAATCGCCTTTCTGCCCGTTGAACCAGTGATGGTTTCTTCCACGCAGTCCGCCGAATCCAGGCTTCACACGCTAGGTAGATTGCTCGGTGTTGGGATTGCTCGTCGCGACCGCCGCCACCCGCCCCTGCCGCCTGGTACGGTCGGGAGCAGCTGCAGGACCCGGCGAAGGTGGAGCAGCTAGCGGGTGAAAACAAGTGAGGGGGTGAGTCATTACTATACCACTAGGTGATCATCCCAACGGCGGAGCAAGTGGAAGAGGAGACATCTCCCAACGGCTGCAAAGGCGGATGAGGATGTCCAACAATGGGTAAGGAGGCTTGCGAGCACGCCACAAGAACTGCCGTAGACCCACAACACTCAGGGCTTGTCTACCTAGCATTTAGACTTTTAGAGATCCTTTGACAAGGTGCCACACATGAGGCTGCTTACCAGGTTAAGGGCCCATGCCATTACAGGAAAGTTACTGGCATTTTTAGAGCATTGGCTGATTGGTGGGAGGTGGAACAAAAGGATCCTTTTCTGGTTGGATGCCAGTGGCTAGTGGTGTTCCACAGGGGTCGGTGTTGGGATTGCTTCTTTTTATGCCATGTATATCAATGATTTAGAAGATGGAATAGATGGTTTTGTTGCCAGGTGTGCAAATGATACGAAGGCTGGTAGTGTTGAGGAAGTAGGTAGGCTGCAGAAGGACTTAGACAGATTAGGAGAATGGGCAAGAAAGTGGCAAATGAAATATAATGTTGGAAAATGCATGCCTATGCACTTTGGTAGAAGAAATAAATGTGCAGGCTATTTTCTAAATGGGAAGTGTACTGTATAACCATATAACTATATAACAACCACAGCATGGAAACAGGCCATCTTGGCCCTTCTAGTCCATGTTGAACTCTTACTCTCACCTAGTCTCACCGACCTGCACTCAGCCCATAACCCTCCATTCCTTTCCTGTCCATATATCTATCCAGTTTAACTTTAAACGACAACATCGAACCTGCCTCAACCACTTCTGCTGGAAGCTCATTCCACACACCCACCATTCTCTGAGTAAAGAAGTTCCCCCTCATGTTACCCCTAAACATTTGCCCTTTAACTCTCAACTCATGTCCTCTTGTTTGAATCTCCCCCACTCTCAATGGAAAAAGCCTATCCACGTCAACTCTATCTATCCCTCTCATAATCTTAAATACCTCTATCTAGTCTCCCCTCAATCTTCTACGTTCCAAAAAATAAAGACCTAACTTGTTCAACCTTTCTCTGTAACTTAGGTGATGAAACCCAGTAACATTCTAGTAAACCTTCTCTGCACTCTCTCTATTTTGTTGACATCTTTCTGATAATTTGGTGACCAAAACTGTACACAATACTCCAAATTTGGCCTCACCAATGCCTTGTACAATTTCAACATTACGTCCCAACTCCCATACTCAATGCTCTGATTTATAAAGGCCATCATACCAAAAGCTTTCTTCACCACCCTATCCACATGAGATTCCATCTTCCTGCACAATTATTCCTAGATCCCTCTGTTCTACTGCATTCTTCAATGCCCTACTATTTACCATGTATGTCCTATTTTGAGTAGTCCTACCAAAGTGTAGCACCTCACATTTATCAGCATTAAACTCCATCTGCCATCTATCAGCCCACTCTTCTAACTGGCTTAAATCTCTCTGCAAGCTTTGAAAACCTACTTCATTATCCACATCTCCACCTATCTTAGTATCATCTGCATACTTACTCATCCAATTTATCACCCCATCATCCAGATTATTATTGTATATTACTGTATAGCTACTGTATAATATGGGACTACATTATGTTGTAGGGACACATCGTTGCATGCGCTATTCGTCATGGATTGATCTGTATATGTGTGTTCTGTTCGGTTTCAGTCAGTAAAGAACCCTGTTAACTTAGCTCCCGTCTCCAGCGTTTTCATTTATAGCTTTGTTGTGTAACCCGGCCACAGACACAACAAATTGGCGATGAGGTTGATGGACCTACATCATGTCGTAACGCCATGTTTTAATGGATAACGACACTTGGAAGAGAAGCACAAGTCACGAGCCAAAGCAGAGCGAGGCCACGAGTCCAAAAGCAAAGGGAAGCACAGCCACAGGTCGGGAACGTTGGGAGACCAAGGGACACAGTCGGAGCCGCAGCACATCCGGGCGAGACCACAGCCGGCGCTGACCCCAAGGACTGAGGGTCTGCCTGCCCCAGAATGGAGATAAAAAGAAGCGACACACACATCTAGATGGAGTGCGCTCGTGGTGCTAGCAAAAGGTCACATGAGTCAAAAAAAAGGGAGAACGGGGCTAAATTAACATAACAAAGATGGCGATGATTGAAACCATTACAGCATTTGATAGTAGCATTGTAGACTGGGCAACTTACATTGAAAGAGTGAAGTTATATTGTGATGCTAATGATTTTAGTGATGAAAAGAAAGCCAGCATCTTACTTATTATGGGAGTAAAAACATACGGCCTGTTACAGAGCTTGTTAACCCCTGAAAGGCCAGCTGATAAAACGTTCAAGCAAAAAGTAGACACTCTCCAACAGCATTTAAACCCCAAACCGCTGGTCATTGCTGAAAGATTTAAATTTCACAATCGGAATCAGAGCAAAAATGAAAGCATTTCTGAATATTGTGCTGAATTGCGCAAATTATCAGAACATTGTCAATTTGGAGCTGGTTTATTGGACACACTGAGGAGCAGGTTAGTGAGTGGCATGCACTGTGAAACCACACAGAAGAAGCTCCTAGGTGAAGAAGACCTTACATTAGAGAAGGTGCTGAACATTGCAATATCAACAGAAACAGCAGCACGAGGTGCTTTAGAGATACAGCAAAAATCTCTGGAATATGCTACGAATAAAATGTCACTGAGTAGAAATGAAGGAAAGAAATGTTACCGCTGTGGGAACATGTCATATGACCCTGATGACTGTTGGTTTAAAGACAAAGAATGCAGAAACTGTGGCAAACAGGGCCACCCTGGCAGAGTATGCAAAGTTAGTAAACAGCAGAAAAAGAACAAAGTACAGAGAAACAGGAAACCCCAGAAAGGAAAACACAACAATGTACACAAAATGGAAGAAAGCAGTTCTGATGAGAATGACTCAGATGAAAGTGAATTGTCTTGTCCAAAATTTCACAGTGTGAAAAAGACAGATGATCGAAACGTAATAAGGATCACTCCACAAGTGGTAGGCGTGAGACTGAAAATGGAGTTGGACACAGGCTCAGCTTTAACAGTGATCTCTGTACATGATTTCAAACGACTGTTTTCTCACATACCTCTGAAACAAACTAAACTACTGCTAAAGACTTACACAGGACAGAAAGTGCATCCCAAAGGTAAGATTAAAGTGACAGTGACCTACAGGGACAAAACACAGCAGCTGAACCTCTATGTACTGAAAAATGGAGGACCACCATCACTGGGACATGAATGGCTCGGGAAAATCCAGTTGGATTGGCACACCATCAAGGTACTAGATGTGTCAACAAAGGAGGGCAGCTCGGCAGGGAAGTTGTCCACAGCTCTCCTCTCACCCATTGTCGACTGTTACAATGGCAAGGAGGAGCTAGACAGCATTGACGATGAGGACGAACGCAATATTCGTGGCCGCGACTCGGATGAAGATTTGGGGGATGCAAGGGAGACAGATATTGCCAATAAGCAGCATGATGAAGACTAACTGGAAGTAAAAGAGCAGATGTACCAGGAGAAATTGACATCTCTCAAAAGACAGCTACAGCAGTTACAGGAAGGCACTTTGCAGGAGTATCAGAAAAGGATGAAGAAACTAGATCAACAATACCAGGAAAGGATATGAAATGCAGAGCTTTTTCTGCAACTGGAGACAGAACAAGTGGAAAGGAATTATATTCAAGAGAAGAAAGCAGCAGTGAAGGAATTTGAAGATAAAAAGATTGAGTTAGAAGAAAAGAAAAAGATGATTGAGAATGAGAGGCTAACAATGGAGCTCACAGGAGATTCTATGGAGGTAAAGCCAATAATGACTAGGAAACTATGGAGGAGACCTAATAACCCTGTTCCAATTACAGACAAAACACAAAAACATGCACCTGCACAGTTAAATTCCTTGTTAACAGATGAATAGATAATGGAAGATCTGCAAACTCTCAATAAGCTTAAATCTCTGAAAAGACCAGCATCTCCATCTTCTCCTGAACAATTTCTTTGGGAAAGATCCATGAAAATTGGTCATCCCTTAAAAGTTCTTGGACAAAATCAATTCCATTCAAACAGAACAGCTTTCGCACCAGGTAAATCTTGAACCAATCTTTTCCTCCATTGAGAATCATACACTTAATCCTTTGCAGGAAAGTTTCTTCAGCACATACATATTTTGAATCCTCAGCCAATGTGTCTTGTTTTGCAAAGAAGTTGGGAAACAGCATCAAAACAGAGGCGAATTCTGGCAACAAACTGTAAGGTTTCTATCGTTGTATTTTCACACTTGTGCTGAATGTGCATCTGAAGGAATTCTCCCTCTTCAGCCAGGTAAGCAATCTTTTCTTGCACTGTGCACAACTGGGATTTTTCAAACATAGAACCCTCCAAACAATTCAGAAACAGTGCATAGAGTTCAGTCTCATTTTCTTGACCAGGAATTGTTTTTTTGAACTTCAGACAGATAGCACTGCAGGTAATCCTTAATATCAGCAAAGCTGTACTTTAACAGCAGCTTAAGGACAATGGAACGAACAACGGGATTTCGATCAACTGCTTCATCAAACGGTGAAAGATTACTGGTAAAGTACTGATCTTTCTGTGAGCCGTTGGATTGCCCCAACGTTTGAATAACTAGCAGAGACAGCAGATTACCAAATACTTCTTTTGTAGGTGGCAAGTCATCTTTGAAACAGACCATGGAAACCAAAGCTACGAGAAATACATCACACCTCTTGCAAAATATGACTAATATTGCTACAGCTTCACTTATTTCTTCTGTTACTGCTGGCACATAATCATCATCTGGAGAAGTACCGCACAGTGGCAGAGTCCCCCCCCCACCCCCCACCAGAGACTTGAGTTATAAATGGATCTTACACCAAAAGTAAAGAAAAAGGCTTGTTATAATTTGATGGTATTACATTACTTTGTTATAATTTGATATTATTAAGTTACTAAGTAAACAATTGGTAGGCATTTGTATGTTAAGGGTAAACATATTTGTTTAGCGTAGTACCCCAGTTTAAAAAAAAACAGCTGATATGCTATTAAAATAAAAGGGGAGGAGTGAACTGTATAGCTACTATATAATATGGGACTACTTTATGTTGTAGGGACATGTCGTTGCATGCGCTATTAGGCACGTATTGATCTGTACTTGTGTGTTCAGTTCAGTTTCAGTCAGTAAAGAACTCTGTTAACTTAGCTCCTGTCTCCAGCGTTTTTATTTATAGCTTTGTTGTGTAACCCGGCCACATACACAACAGATAGAAAATCCAAAAACCTGAGATGGAAAGGGACTTGGGCGTCCCTGTGCAGAACAGCCTAAAGGTTAACATGTAGGTAGAGTTGGTGGTGAGGAAGGCAAATACATTGTTAGCATTCATTTCAAGAGGTCTAGAATACAAGAGCTTGGATGTGATGCTGAGGCTTTATAAGGCACACCTTGAATATTGTGAACAGTTTTGGGCTCCTTTTGTAAGAAAAGGTGTGATGGCATTAGAGAGCATTTAAATGAAGTTCACAAGGATGATAAAACGCAAACATGAGGAAATCTGCAGATGCTGGAATTTCAAGCAACACACATAAAAAATGCTAGTGAACGCAGCAGGCCAGGCAGCATCTATAGGAAGAGGTACAGTCGACATTTCGGGCCGAGACCCTTTGTCAGGGCACTGTCAGGACACTTGTCAGGACCTGACGAAGGGTCTCGGCCCGAAACGTTGACAGTGCCTCTTCCTATAGATGCTGCCTGGCCTGCTGCATTCACCAGCATTTTTTGTGTGTGTTGCTCACAAGGATGATTCCCGGAATGAAAGGGCTATCATATGAGGAACGTTTGATAGTTCTGGGTCTGTACTCGCTGGAATTTAGAAGGATGGGAGAGGGGTGGAATCTCATTGAAACCTTTCAAATATTGAAATGCCTAGACATGGTAGATTTCTTAAGGATATTTTCCATGTCAGGGGAGCCTAGGGCAAGAGGGCACAGCCTCAGGATAGAGGGCTATCCATATAAAACAGAGATGCAGAGAACTTTCTATAGCCAAAGGGTGGTGAACTTGAGGAATTTATTACCACAGGCAGTTGCGGAGGCTAGGTCATTGGGTGTATTTAAGGCAGAGCTCGATAGGTTCTTCATTAGACATGGCATCAAAGGTTATGGAGAGAAGGCTGGGGTGTAGGGCTGAGGAGGGGGACAGAAATCGATCAGCCATGACTGAATGGTGGAGCAGACTTGATGGGCCAAATGGCCTAATTTGCTCCTATGTCTTATGGTCTTATGGTCATTGCAACACCATGCCATACATGAGCGGCTTCACTAAAGAAAACTAAGCACACACGCATCCCAGGTCCTGTTTTTCTTCAATAGTTCAATAGTTCCATTTATACAACTAAAAATGTTAGAACCCAAAGCCCCCCCCCACTCACTCCTTTCATGCACAAGCAGCAGCAGAGCATCAATCCTTCCCCTCCTCCACTTACCTCAGAAAAAAAAATCAGCAACGTTCACCCACCAAGCAAGCAATAGCAAAGCCCCCGAGAAAGACCAAGATCTATAGCACAACAAAAACTACTCGTTCACCGGACAATTCAACATACCACAGGCCATCTCTCTCCCTAATAAAGGGGCAGAGAGGTGTCACACGGTGAGAGGGGAGACTAACAAGACAAGAAAAAAACACTCGCAGATTTACAATATTAAAGTCACTTTTTTCCCCCAAGTTCTCCAGCCTGAGAAAAAGGCAACAAACTCTCCCCCACCAACTAGAGAAAGAGATTAGATTTGATTAGTTTCTGTAGTTACGAAACATAGAAATTTCCATTTCTTATTCACTGTATTCAACTTAATAATTGCTGTTTTGTACACTAATCTATTAATGCCATTCAAACTATGTATTTAGAAACAAAAGATTTTCGGAAGAGCTTGGTGCAAGGAGTTTAATTTAATAACTTAGATCATTTCAAGCAAACTTGTGGATTTATATTTTGATAAACATCCTTTTGAGCGATCATTAATTTTATTCAAGCAATTCTAATCCAGACAAAACCTGACTGAGGTAAGCCAATCAAATGCACCAGAGTTTAGAACAAGTTCAGGCCAAATAGAAAATGTTCAAGTCAGGTTCTGTGGTATTGATCATATACTAAGGAAGGAGAGTCTTAATCTTAATTTAGGATGTTGTCTTATAACAAAGAAACTGCTACATGGAGCTAATTTTCATTATTTATTTCTGGTCCTAACAGTTCGTATTGATTTCAGATTATTACTGAATGACATTAATTCCAGGAGGTCTGGTAGAACCCGTGCATTTCTATCTATTGTTGATCAGTCAGCTGTTCCTTTTCTATTTCAGTTGACTTATGGTGCTGTGGATATGTGTCTAATCCTTGATGGTGAGGCAGTAGAGTGGAGAGTGTATGTGTCTGATTATAGTTTTCTTTGACATTCAAGCAATGGGATCAGATTTGCATGAGACTAAGTTTTCTAAATACACTCTGGCAGATTTATTTTTCTCTGAAAACGCATCTCTTTACACTTGCACTTAATGACGATTCTTGACTTTACTCACTTTGCTTGCAGTGTTCCAGAATACTCCTTTCAGAAAGTACTTTGGAAATGTTGTTCTTGACTAAGCACAGGCAAGATATGTTCAGTAAAAAAATGAAACGTGATTTTTAATTAAAATCCCTATGATGCATTCATAAAATTGCAGCAGATATTTAGGAAAAAAGCACAGAGATAATGCATGAGAATCAAAATGTGGAAGGTTGCAGAGATGAGCTTCCCCGTAGAGGGTTGACTGAAAAACTTGCAGAAAATGTAGCTGCCTGGGTGTGTGGTAAATTCCTTTCACGGACAACGAAGAATCTGCTGGAGGAACTCAACAGGTCCAACAGTATCTACAGGTGGAAAGAAATTGTTTATGTCTTTGGTCAAAGTCATGTATCAGGATCCAAAATTTTGCAGTCCCTTGTGTTTCCCTCTCCTGGACACACTGGAGGAAGAAAAGGAACAGTAGCCCCATGTGAAAGTGGCTAGTTTCCAACTAATTATCATAATGTATCTGAGTAATTTTATTGAGACACATGGACTCTATCAAGGAGAAATGGACATGGAGAATACTTAAGCAATCTTACAATCAAAGAACAATATTCTGATTGAACACTCAGTTGGAGAGAAAATTCTTTATTTCTGCATCATTCGAAATACTACCAAGAGGCAATAGTAACACACATAAAAAATGCTGGTGAACGCAGCAGGCCAGGCAGCATCTACAGGAAGAAGTACAGTCAACGTTTCGGACCGAGACCCTACATCAGGACTAACTGAAAGAAGAGATAGTAAGAGATTTGTAAGTGGGAGGGGGAGGGGGAGATCCATAATGATAAGAGAAGACAGGAGGGGGAGGCATGGAGCCAAGAGCTGGAAAGTTGATTGGCAAAAGGGATACAAGGCTGGAGAAGGGGGAGGATCATGGGAGGAAGGCCTGTAAGCGAACAAGTGCTACACATGCCCTTACACTTCCTCCCTCACCACCATTCAGGGCCCCAGACAGTCCCTCCAGGTGAGGCGACACTTCACCTGTGAGTCGGCTGGGGTGATATACTGCATCCGGTGCTCCCGATGCAACCTTCTATATATTGGCGAGACCCGACGCAGACTGGAAGACCGCTTTACTGAACACCTACGCTCTGTCCGCCAGAGAAAGCAGGATCTCCCAGTGGCCACACATTTTAATTCTACATCCCAATCCCATTCTGATATGTCAATCCATGGCCTCCTCTACTGTCAAAATGAAGCCACACTCATGTTGGAGGAACAACACCTTATATTCTGTCTGGGTAGCCTCCAACCTGATGGCATGAACATCGACTTCTCTAACTTCCGTTAATGCCCCTCCTCCCATTCTCACCCCATCCCTTATTTATTTATTTATTTACTTACTTACTTACTTACTTACTTACTTTCCCCTTTTTTTCTGTCTTTTTTCTCCCTCTGTCCCTCTCACTATAACTCCTTGCCCATCCTCTGGGCTCCCCCACCCTTTCTTTCTCCCTCGGCCTCCCGTCCCATGATCTTCTCCCTTCTCCAGCCTTGTATCCCTTTTGCCAATCAACTTTCCAGCTTTTGGCTCCATGCCTCCCCCTCCTGTCTTCTCCTATCATTTTGGATCTCCCCCTCCCCCTCCCACTTTCAAATCTCTTACTATCTCTTCTTTCAGTTAGTCCTGACGAAGGGTCTCGGCCCGAAACGTCGACTGTACCTCTTCCTATAGATGCTGCCTGGCCTGCTGCGTCCACCAGCATTTTTTATGTATGTTGCTTGAATTTCCAGCATCTGCAGATTTCCTCATGTTTGCATTTTTAAAGAGGCAATAGTATTTAACCAGGCAAAATGTAGATTCAGGATTCAAGATTCTAGTATATTTACTATCAAAGAATGTATAAATTATACAACCTTGAGATTTTCTTGCTCACAGGTAGCCACAAAGCCAAGAAACCTGAAAGAACCCAATTAAAGCAAAAAAAATAAAAGACCAACACTCAATTCATAAGAGAAGGAAAAAAATTCTAATCACGCAAACAATTGAAGCAAACAACAACATTCCCAACCAAAATTGAGTCCTCAGATCTGAACCCCAGAACAATTCAGAGTAGGCCCAAAGCCTCGCTTATCAGTTCATCATATTAGCAGGAGTGGATCGCAGCAGCCAGGGCTGTTTTCATAGCCCCAGCGACATGGAGAGAGGAGTGGACATCACAGAGAGCAAGCAAAATCTGCTGTCATCCCAAATCTCAACACCCAGTCTTTTCAATCTATTATTATTCAGCCAATATATATTGACCTAACAACAGACAGCGAAAGGCTCCGGCACCCTGAAGAGAGGAATGAATGTCGCTGAGAGTGAGTGAAATCAGCTCTCACCTCGGATCTGGTCTGACAGTGAATTGTATCTCACAATGGGACCCAGCTGTAGCAAAAGGCTCCAGGCCTGCACCATAACATACCGCCAGCGACTCATTCCAGGCCCAGATTTTGTCACTCAGCCCAAAGCCACTCGCAAACTCTTCAAATCAGCTCGGCACCCAGAGCGATGCAACCTTGCACCCGAGCCAGTTGTACAGGCATCAAAATCAAATCTCCTCTGCCCTGGCCCTGACTTCTCCTGTCAGCACCAAAAGCAATCTTACCTTGTTCCTGGGCCAGTCATATGGACATTGGAACTCCATCTGCAGCACACTTTATCAGATCCCCCGAACTCGCCTAGTTATCATTCACCCATTCACTGTTTGCAGAACACTAATTACCTCAGAAGCAGTATTTTAGTGATGTTTTCTTATCTTTTTAATTACTAGAAAGCAGTCACACACGTTGGGTAGTGCCATCTTAACCGGAGGACCATTTTCCCATTACAGAATTCAAGAGAACCAGGAACAAGCTAAATCCAAGGAAGAACAGAATTATCATTCAGGACAAAAGCTGATGGAACAAGGAGTTATCAAAGCATTTCCCTTTTTATCCACATGTAATTCCTAGCACAGATAGGAAAGTTGAGCTAAAGTTCATATTTTACTGTTCCATGTGATAAACTTCATTTTATTGAAAAGAGATAATGGTCTGCAAGCTACACAATGAGGAGCCTCCTTTTCTCTGATGCCTTTTGCTATCTCCAGTGTGATCTGTGTTTGTCTTATTCTCGTATTCTGCTTTGTATTGTAGGATTTGTATGGTGACTTTGTATCGTGAGATTGCATCAGAAGATGTAGAATCTTTGAGGGTAGAGTTTAGAAAATGCAAGGGTTCAAAGATCCTGATGGGAGTGACAGTACATACAGGGCTTTGAACAATGGCCAAGATATGGGGTACAAATTACATTAGGAGATAGAAAAGGCTTATCAAAAAGGCAATATAAGGAAGGTCAGGGTAGATTTTAATATGCGGGTTAATTGGGAAAATTAGGTTGGTGATAGATCCCAGGAGTAAGAATTTGTAGAATGCCTATGAGATGGCTTCTTAGAGCATCCGGTGGTTGACCCCACAAGAAATAATACAAATCTGGATTGGGTATTGTGTAATAAACCAGAACTGATTAGGGAGCTTAAGGTAAAGGAGCCCTGAGGAGATAGTAATCATAATGTGGTAGAAGTCATCCTGTAGTTTTAGAGGAGAAGCTAAAATTGCATGTATGGTTATCTCTGTTGAGTAAGGGTAATGGCGGGGCATGAGCAGGAGTTGGCCAAAATTGATTAGAAAGGGATACTAGCAGGGATGACACTACAGCAGCAATGGCTGGAGTTTCTGGGACAAATTTGGAAGACACACGATAGACTCATCCCAAAGAAGATGAAACATTTTAAAGGGAGGATGATTCAACTGTGGGTGAGAACTCAAGTCAAAGACAGTATAAAAGCAAAAGAGAGGGCATACAATATAGTGGGAAACTAGAAGATTGGGAAGCTTTTGTAAACCAACAGAAGACAACTAAAAAAGCAATAGAAACATAGAAACACTACAGCACAATACAGGCACTTCAGCCCACAAAACTTTGCCAAACATGTCCTTACCTTAGAACTACCTCGGCTTAGCCATAGCCCTTTATTTTTCTAAGCTCCATGTACATATCCAGTAGTCTCTTAAAAGACCCTATCGTGTCCGCTGTCAGCAGCCCATTCCACGCACTCACCACTATCTGCGTAAAAAACTTACCCCTGACATCTCCTCTGTACCTAATAAGTAAAGAAAAGATAAAATATGAGGGTAAGTTGGCCAATAATATATAAGGAGACTTCAAAATCTCTTCAGATATATAAAGAGTGAAAAAGAGGCAAGAATGAACATTGAACAACTGGAAAGTGACACAGCAGAGATAGTAACATGGAAAATAGAAGGAGTGGAAGATATCAGTAGTATGCTAGAAATTTGATGGTGTCAAGGGTCAGAAATGAGAGTAGTCGCTATTACTAAGGAGAAGCTACTTGCAAAGCTGAAAAGTATGAAGGTGAAGGTAGGTAGGCCACCTGGAGCAAATGGACTATGCCCTGGTGTTCAGAATGAGGTAGCTAAAGAGACTGTGGAGATGGTGGTGCTATTTCAAGAGTTATGAGATTCTGGAATGGTTCCAGAGGACTATCAAATCATAAATGTCACTCTGCTCTTTAAGAAAGGAGGGAAGGAAAAGACAAGAAATTATAGAGCAATTAGACTAACTTCAATGTTGACAAAATACATTTTTGAGGTAATTGGCGTCACGTGTTTTCCTTAAGAAACATTGCCTTGCAAATCTGATGGAATTCTTTGAGAAAATAACAGGGAGGATAGGCAAAAGAGAGTCAATGGATGTTATTTACTTGGATTTTCAGAAGACCTTTGACAAGGTGATGTACATGAATATGATAAACAAGGTAGCAGCCCATGCTATTACAGGAAAGATACTAGCATGAACAGAGGATTGACTAACTGACAGGAGGCAAAGAGTGGGAACAAAAGGGGCCTTTTCCGGTTGGCTGCCAATGACTAGTGGTGTCCTGCAGAGCATGGTGTTGGGTTTACTGCTTTTCCCTTTATATGATAATGATCTGAATGACAGACTTGATGACTTTATGGCCAAATTTGTGGATAAAACAAAGATAGGTTGAGGGGCAGGTACTGTTCAGGAAGCAGTACGTCTGCAGAAAAACTTGGACAGATTAGGAGAATGGACAGAGAAGTGGCAAATAAATAACGGAGTAGGGAAATGTATGGTAATGCAGTTTGGTAGAAGGAATAAAAGCACAGACTGTTTTCTAAACTGAGAACAAATTCAGAAATTGGACACGTACAGTAAAGGGACTTGGAAGTCCTAGTGCAGGATTCCAAAAAAATGATGGTTTGCAGTTAGAGTCAGTAGTGAGAAGGCAAGTGCACTGTTAACATTCATTTTGAGAGAAGAATATAGAAGCAAGGATGTACTTCTGAGGCATAATAAGGCATTGGTCAGACCAGTATTGGAGCATTGTGAGCAGCTTTGGGACCCATATCTATGAAAGGATGTGCTGGCATTGGAGAGGGCCCAGAGGAGATTTACAAGAATGATCCTGTGAATGAAAAGGTTTATATATGAGGAGTGTTTGATGTCTCTGGTCCTCAACTGGCTGGAGCTCAGAAGAATGTGAGGTGGGAGGGCCTCACTGAAACCTATCAAATATTTAAAGGCCTAGGTAGAGTGGATGTGAAGAGGATGTTCCTACAGTTGGGGATCTAGCTTCAGAAGGAACAGCCTCAGAATACAAGGATGTCTCTTTAGAACAGAAATGAGGAGGAATTCCTTTAGCTAGAGAGTGGTGAATCTGAGAAAAATCCATTGCCACTCTTGGGTCTGGAGGCCAAGCCATTGGGTATATTTAACATAAAGGTTGATAGGTTCTTGATTAGCAAGGGCATTAAAGGTTATGGGGAAAAGGCAGGAGAATGCAGTTGAGAATGAATCTAAATCAGCAATGATCGAATATTGGAGTAAAAACAAAAGGTTGAAATGCCTAATCTTGCTCCTATAACTTATGGTTTTCATTTTTTTCATCTTCCTAAAATGTGATGAAAGGCCTTCCAAATCAGCCATTAATAATTCTTCAACTCCCAGGGTTTGACATTTGCTGAACCATAGGCTTTACCAATCCTATTCTGACTATGTGGATGATACAAAGACAGGTGGAGGGGCAGGTAGTGTTGAGGAAGCAGGGGATCTGCCTGCTTTGATATATTCTTCTTATAGGAGACTAATTCCAAAGTCTCCAATGCATTGAATGAGCAAGCATAATTCTTGAGCCTTTGGTTAATGGACAATGCGTAGTAGCAAAGATAACCAAGACCCTAGCTATGATGTATGATTAGGTGGATTATTTTAATAGTAGTCATAGTAGTCATGGTCATACTTTATTGATCCCGAGAGAAATTGTGTTTCATTACAGTTGCACCAACCGAGAATGAAGTGTAGATATAGCAATATAAAAACCATAAATAATTAAATAATAATATGCAACTTGTGCCAGGAAATAAGTCCAGGACCAGCCTATTGGCCCAGGGTGTCTGACCCTCCAAGGGAGGAGTTGTAAAGTTTGATGGCCACAGGCAGGAATGACTTCCTATGATGTTCAGTGTTGCATCTCGGTGGAATGAGTCTCTGGCTGAATGTACTCCTGTGCCCAACCAATACATTATGTAGTGGATGGGAGACATTGTCCAAGATGGCATGCAACTTGGACAGCATCCTCTTTTCAGACACCACCGTCAGAGAGTCCAGTTCCATGCCCACAACATCACTGGCCTTACGAATGAGTTTGTTGATTCTGTTGGTGTCTGTTACCCTCAGCCTGCTGCCCCAGCACACAACAGCAAACATGATAGCACTGGCCACCACAGACGCATAGAACATCCTCAGCATCGTCCGACGGGTGATAAAGGACCTCAGTCTTCTCAGGAAATAGAGACAGCTCTGATCATTCTTGTAGACAGCCTCAGTGTTCTTTGACCAGTCCAGTTTATTGTCAATTCATATGCCCAGGTATTTGTAATCCTCCATCATGTCCACACTGAACCCTTGGATGGAAACAGGGGTCATCGGTGCCTTAGCCCTCCTCAGGTCCACCACCAGCTCCTTAGTCTTTTTCACATTAAGCTGCAGATAATTCTGCTTACACCATGTGACAAAAAAGTTTCCTACAGTAGCCCTGTACTCAGCCTCATCTCCCTTGCTGATGCATCCAACTATGGCAGAGTCATCAGAAAACTTCTGAAGATGACAAGACTCTGTACAGTAGTTGAAGTCCGAAGTGTAAATGGTGAAGAGAAAGGGAGACAAGACAGCCCCCTGTGGAGCCCCAGTGCTGCTGATCACTCTGTCGGGCACACAGTGTTGCAAGCACACGTACTGTGGTCTGCCAGTCAGGTAATCAATAATCCATGACACCAGGGAAGCATCCACCTGCAACGCTGTCAGCTTCTCCCCCAGCAGAGCAGGGCAGATGGTGTTGAACGCGCTGGAGAAGTCAAAAAACATGACCCTCACAGTGCTCGCTGGCTTGTCCAGGTGGGCGTAGACACGATTCAGCAGGTAGACGATGACATCCTCAACTCCTAGTCGGGGCTGGTAGGCGAACTGGAGGGGATCTAAGTGTGGCCTGACCATAGACCGGAGGAGCTCGAGAACAAGTCTCTCCAGGGTCTTCATGATGTGGGAGGTCAATGCCACCAGTCTGTAGTCGTTGAGGCTGCTGGGGCGCGGCGTCTTCGGCACAGGGACGAGTCAGGACGTCTTCCACAGCACAGGAACCCTCCGGAGCCTCAGGCTCAGATTGAAGACATGGTGAAGTACTCCACATAGCTGAGGGGCACAGGCTTTGAGCACCCTGGTACTGACACCGTCCGGGCCTTGCTTGGGTTGAGATGTTTCAACTGTCTTCTCACCTGTTCAGCTGTGAAGCCCACCGTGGTGGTTTCGTGTGGGGAAGGGGTATAGTCATGAGAACAGGGTGGGGGACTGTGAGGAGGGGTAGGAGGGGAGTGTGGAATATGTGTTGGTTGTGGGCCAACAACAGATGAATCATGTGGGGGATGGGCAGGGGTCACAATGTCAAATCTGTTAAAGAACAGGTTAAGTTCATTGGCCCTGTCCACACTGCCTTCAGCTCCTCTGTTGCTAGTTTGCCGGAACCCAGTGATGGTCCTCATCCCACTCCAGACCTCTCTCATGTTGTTCTGCTGGAGTTTCCACTCAAGCTTCCTCCTGTACCTGTCTTTAGCCTCCCTGATCCTGGCTTTCAGGTCCCTCTGTATTGCCCTCAGCTCCTCCCTATTTCCAACTCTAAACGCCCTCTTTTTAGCATTCAGGATGTCCTTAATGTCCTTTGTTACCCATGGCTTGTTATTTGCATAACAAAGGACAGTTCTTGTCGGAACATTGCAGTCCACACAGAAGTTGATGTAATCAGTGATGCTCTCTGTGAGCCCATCAATATCCTCTCCATGTGGCTCACAGAGTGCCTGCCAGTCTGTCACCTCAAAACAACCCTGGAGCACCTCATAGGCCTCCTCCAACCATTTCCTCACTCTCCTTGAGGTTGCAGGTTTACTCTTCACCAGAGGCACGTAGCAGGGTTTGAGATGCACCAGGTTGTGATCTGACCTTCCCAGTGGGGGAGGGGAGAGGAGCTGTATGCATCCTTAACGTTAGCATACAACAAATCCGGAGTCCTCTCCCCTCTGGTTGTACAGCTGACATACTGTGTGAAGTTGGGCAGTGTTCTAGCCATGGTAACATGGTTGAAGTCACCTGAGATGGTAATGAGGGCACTCGGTGCTAGGTTTGTAAGGGGGCTATGGCGGTGTAAATGATGTTACAGGCCGACGTCAGGTTGGCAGAGGGAGGATGTACACAACAACCACAATTCCATGTGAGAATCCCCTTGGCAAATAATATGGCCGGAGCCCAACAGCCAAAAGTTCAATATCCGGGCTACAAACATGCTCCTTGATCGTAATATGACCAGGATTACACCATCTGTTGTTTACCAGAACAGCAAGCCCCCCCTCCTTTACGCTTACTGCTCTCAGTGCAATTCCGGTCCGCCCGAATGGTCTGGAATCTCTCTATGGAAACATTTTGGTCGGGTATGTCCTCGTGCAGCCACGTTTCAATAAAACACACAACACTGCTCTCCCGAAATGTCCTCTGACTCCTGGCTACTGCCGTCAACTCGTCCATTTTATTACCCAATGATCTCACATTGCCCATTATGAGAGAGTGTTGATGTCCAGTGTTATCACAGTTGTCTCATGTAAGAAGTTGAAAAAGTTATCTATAATTCCACATTTGGGATAAAATGCACTTGTGGACAGAAATGACTGAAGAATACTTCTGACATTTGATGCTTTAAGTCATTAGACTTCCTCCACTAAAGCTATCTGCATCTTCACCTGACTAAATACCCATGATCTACTCCAGGGTTGATGCAGTAAGTTACAAATGCATGGTAAAATGCTAGAATAAAGTTTAGCAGTGCACTGATAATGCAAATAGTTTCACAATATGCATCTTCTATGTTAAACCTATCAATATTATGGTGAGTTTCTCTGGGGCAGCCCACCGGCTGCTGATTATTTTGGACCATGTGTGAATATGTCTCTCCTTGGACAAGAAAGTAATTTGATCTAGTCTCATACTGTATGCATAGGCTTGGTCTTTGTATTAGTTACCAATAGCAGCTGTGGATTATACCCCAGCAAAAATTATTATCTTCGTGGAAGTAAACTCAAGGGCCAGTTCTCTGATGTAGTTGTGTAACTGTAGTATTTCAGACACAGTAGTCCATGCCAAGGGCTTCAGCTTACATCACATGGACTGGACAGTGGTGTCAGGTAAAAGCAAATATGGCAGCATTTGAAGAAATCGCCAACGGCAGTAGGTTCCCGCTTCTGAGACTCCCCGAGTGACCTAGCGTTTTCGATGTCTCCAGCAACAACCTGGAAGGTGTGTGTCTTTGGGCCCTTTGGGGGTACGGCTTCAGGAGGCCCTTGTGGATAACTCGATTCCTTGCCTGTGTCACCGACTGGAACAGAGATTGGAACATTGAGCCAGTGGGTGTGGCTTTCAGAGGCCTGTGCACCTGGGTGATCTCTCTCTCTCTCTCTCTCTCTCTCTCTCTCTCTCTCTCTCTCTCTCTCTCTCTCTCTCTCTCTCTCTCCCCCCCCCCCTCTCTCCCTCTCTCTCTCTCTCTCTCCTCCCCCCCCCTCTCTCTCTCTCTCTCTCTCTCTCTCCCTCTCTGTGGGTGGTGGGGAGAGAGTGCCAATTCTTGAGTTGGGTGAGCTCAAATAAGCATCACTTCAGATTGGACAGATTGTAACATTGAAACAATGATCTATTGGTATCCCTCTCACTGTGGAAAAGGTGACATCTCTCTGTTGCTTGTTAGTGAGAGAGAGAGAGAGAGAGAGAGAGAGGGGGGGGGGAGAGAGAGAGAGCGCCTGTGGCACATTGAAGTGCTGGGTTATGGACTGTAGTTTTTTGCTGGTTTGTGGGTCATGGGCTCTTTGGAAGCTTTGCTATTGCTTACTTGGCGGATAATGGGTGTTGATGCTTCCTGCTGGAACAAGTGCAGGGAGGGGAGGGGGTAGTTTGATGCCTTGCTGCTGTTTATTCATGAGAAGGGGTGGGTGGCTTTGGGACTCTAACATTCTTCTATCATTCATTTGTTGGGGTTTTTGGTTTTTGTGGATGTCTGTAAGGATTTCAGGTTGTATTCTGTACATATTCTCTGATATCAAATGGAAAGATTAAACCAGTGATCACTGTTACACAGCCGTCAACACTGATAACTCTGCCATGTCACAGCCACACTTTGGCAAGTCTGATTACCTGGTTATACTTCTCCTGGCATATACTGTATGCAGAGACTAAGGATCATGAAGGTATGGTCAAGGGAGTTGCGAGAGTGTTTACAGGACATGCTTTGAATCAGTGGACTGGACCATATTTATGGATGCATCTTTGGTTCTGAATGAATATGCCACAGTTAGCACCAACTTCATCAAGATCTGCCTGGATGAGTGTGGGGTTCTGAGAACATACTGAATGTACCCAAACCAGAAAAACTAGATTAGCCAAGAGATTGGCAGTCTGCAAGACTGGCATCCAGATGCCCAGAACCCTACAAGAAATCCAGGTACAACGTAAGTAAGGACATCGTGAGAGGGAAAAAGGAAAACATGACCTGGCAAAGTTCATGATTAGGGTTGCACACAAGGCTTGGCCAATTGGAAAGGAAGGAGGAGGTTTTATATTTTGGGTAGTTCAATGATTCAAAAAGCAAAAAAAGAGATTTGGTTGAGCCGATTATAGACCAGTGAAGGAAATAATGAAAATCAAAGTGAACATGAAGGGCAAAAAATATAGCATGCAGCAGAAGTTGGAAAAGGACTAAATAACAGTTGAAAAAAGTCAAAGTTTAGGGTTGTGTGCGTTCAGAAAATGAGAAGTGATTTGATGGCACAAATAGAAACAAATGAGTTGGATTTAATAAGGAAGAGGGACTCAATTCATGGTTTATAAAGGAGAACAAGGAAAATATTAAATTAAAAACTTGAGCACACAAAGTGACATGGGCTAATGACAGATCAAGAACTAGGAATATTTTGGGAACTAGATGCAGAGGACTTAAAAGCTAGTGAGGTTGAAAAATTGATTGTGAGAGTAAACTGGTGAGTAATAGTAAAGCAAACTGAGCTTCTGTGAATATAAAATAAGGAAGAGACGAGAGAAAGTAAGTCTGGAAATGAATCCTCGTGAACTAATAATGGGGAAATAATGAAATGGTTGTTCATTTAAAACAGTACTTTTTACCATTTGTCACAGTGGGGTACTCTGCAAGAATCCCAGGAATAATTAAATCAAACAAAGTTAGCATGATGGAACAAGAAACAATATTGTGGAGGGACTTCGACGGTCAAGCAGTATCTATAGGAGGAAAAGAACTGTTGATGGTTTGGGTCTTCACCCTTTGCAGATACTACTTGACACACTGAATTCCTCCAGCAATTTTTTGCTCTAGATTCTAACATCTGAAGTCTCTTGTGCTCCAAGTTAACATAGTCTTATGGAAAGGAAATCATGGTTGACAAATTAGCTGGCATTCTTCAAGGGTATAATAAATAGTCATTGGAAGGATCCTGTAAACGTTGAGTGTTTGGATCTCCAAAAGGCATTTAATAAAATGCTATGTAAAAGGCTAATGCACTAAAGCTCACAGTACTGGAGCAACTATTGTATGATTCCATGCATCAAAAACTAGTTATCGCTCAGAGGTCAGTTAGTATATATGGGTCTTTTTCAGACTGGAAGAATGTTACTAGTTGCTTGCCCAAAGGTCAAAACTTGGCCAACAATTATCTTAGTGCCTTGGAGGAGGGACAGATTGTAATATAGAATCCACAACAGGATGAAAATAAAGGATTGAATGACTGGATAGAAACTTAGAAAAGGAATTTAATGTACAAAGGGTACATTTATGAGGTCGTACGTTTTAGAAGGTGGAATCAAAAAGCAGACTTATATAAATGGAGTGAGACTGTAAAAGAGTGAAATACAGAGAGATCTTCAATACATGAAACACAAAGTTAACAAGCTGGTGCAGCAAGGTAAGAAGGCAAATTTTCCTTTATTTCTAGGGAGCAGGGTTTTAAAAAATCGAAAATAGTATGTGCTGGTGAGACTACAGTTGGACTACGTGCACAGTGTTGATCCTCAGTTTAAAAAAGAATGCTAGAAACAGTCCTGCACAAATGGCTAAACAGTTAGACTTGTATTCTTTGGAAGTTAGACAACTGTTCTTATTGAAGCATACTTTCCAAAAGGAGGATGTCAGATTTTTCCACAGATGGGAGTCTCAAACAAAGGAATGTAGATACAAAATAAGGGGACAGTCAATCAGGCAACTAAAAAAGGGGGTTGGTTGGGTCTTATTCTTGGAGAGTGATGAATCTCTGACGTTCTAGATTGGGTCTAGATGGTTTAGAGTTTGTAAAATGTGTTCAGGAAAGTTTTCTAAATCAGTATATAGAGGGACCAACTAGAGGGGATGCAATATTGGATCTCCTGTTAGGAAACGAATTAGGGCAAGTGACAGAAGTCTGTGTAGGGGAGCACTTTGGTTCCAGTGATCATAACACCATTAGTTTCAATTTGATCATGGACAAGGATAGATCTGGTCCTAGGGTTGAGGTTCTGAACTGGAAGAAGGCCAAATTTGAAGAAATGAGAAAGGATCTAAAAAGCGTGGATTGGGACAGGTTGTTCTCTGGCAAAGATGTGATTGGCCTTCAAAGGGGAAATTTTGAGAGTGCAGAGTTTGTATGTTCCTGTCAGGATTAAAGGCAAATTGAATAGGAATAAGGAACCTTGGTTCTCAAGGGATATTGCAACTCTGATAAAGAAGAAGAGGGAGTTGTAGGAAATGTATAGGATACAAGGGGTAAATCAGGTGCTTGAGGAGTATAAGAAGTGCAAGAAAATACTTAAGAAAGAAATCAGGAGGGCAAAAAGAAGACATGAGGTTGCCTTGGCAGTCAAAGTGAAGGATAATCCAAAGAGCTTTTACAAGTATATTAAGAGCAAAAGGATTGTAAGGGATAAAATTGGTCCTCTTGAAGATCAGAGTGGTCGGCTTTGTGCGCAACCAAAGGAAATGGGGGAGATCTTAAATAGGTTTTTTGCATCTGTATTTACTAAGGAAGCTGGCATGAAATCTATGGAATTGAAGGAATCAAGTAGTGAGACCATGGAAACTGTACAGATTGAAAAGGAGGAGGTGCTTGCTGTCTTGAGGAAAATTAAAGTGGATAAATCCCCGGGACCTGACAGAGTGTTCCCTCGGACCTTGAAGGAGACTAGTGTTGAAATTGTGGGGGCCCTGGCAGAAATACTTAAAATGTCGCTGTCTACGGGTGAAGTGCCGGAGGATTGGAGAGTGGCTCATGTTGTTCCGTTGTTTAAAATAGGATCGAAAAGTAATCCGGGAAATTATAGGCCAGTGAGCTTAACATCAGTAGTAGGTAAGTTATTGGAGGGAGTACTAAGAGACAGAATCTACAAGCATTTGGGTAGACAGGGGCTTATTAGGGAGAATCAACATGGCTTTGTGCGTGGTAGGTCATGTTTGACCAATCTGTTGGAGTTTTTCGAGGAGGTTACCAGGAAAGTGGATGAAGGGAAGGCAGTGGATATTGTCTACATGGACTTCAGTAAGGCCTTTGACAAGGTCCCGCATGGGAGGTTAGTTAGGAAAATTCAGTCGCTAGGTATACATGGAGAGGTGGTAAATTGGATTAGACATTGGCTCGATGGAAGAAGCCAGAGAGTGGTGGTAGAGAATTGCTTCTCTGAGTGGAGGCCTGTGACTAGTGGTGTGCCACAGGGATCAGTGCTGGGTCCATTGTTATCTGTCATCTATATCAATGATCTGGATGATAATGTGGTAAATTGGATCAGCAAGTTTGCTGATGATACAAAGATTGGAGGTGTAGTAGACAGTGAGGAAGGTTTTCAGAGCCTGCAAAGGGACTTGGACCAGCTGGAAAAATGGGCTGAAAAATGGCAGATGGAGTTTAATACTGACAAGTGTGAGGTATTGCACGTTGGAAGGACAAACCAAGGTAGAACATACAGGGTTAATGGTAAGGCACTGAGGAGTGCAGTGGAACAGAGGGATCTGGGAATACAGATACAAAATTCCCTGAAAGTGTCGTCACAGGTAGATAGGGTCGTAAAGAGAGCTTTTGGTACATTGGCCTTTATTAATCGTAGTATTGAGTATAAGAGCTGGAATGTTATGATGAGGTTGTATAAGGCATTGGTGAGGCCAAATCTGGAGTATTGTGTTCAGTTTTGGTCATCAAATTACAGGAAGGATATAAATAAGGTTGAAAGAGTGCAGAGAAGGTTTACAAGGATGTTGCCAGGACTTGAGAAACTGAGTTACAGAGAAAGGTTGAATAGGTTAGGACTTAATTCCCTAGAGCGTAGAAGAATGAGGGGAGATTTGATAGAGGTATATAAAATTATGATGGGTATAGATAGAGTGAATGCAAGCAGGCTTTTTCCACTGAGGTAAGGGGAGAAAAAAACCAGAGGACATGGGTTAAGGGTGAGGGGGAAAAAGTTTAAAGGGAACATTAGGGGGGGCTTCTTCACACAGAGAGTGGTGGGAGTATGGAATGAGCTGCCAGACGAGGTGGTAAATGCGGGTTCTTTTTTAACATTTAAGAATAATTGGACAGATACATGGATGGGAGATGTATGGAGGGATATGGTCCGTGTGCAGGTCAGTGGGACTAGGCAGAAAATGGTTCGGCACAGCCAAGAAGGGCCAAAGGGCCTGTTTCTGTGCTGTAGTTTCTATAGTTCTATGGTTCTCTGTCCTGGGGGATAGCGGATGCTGGATCACAGGAGGAAACTAAAAGGGTGATGCATACATTTTTGAGAGATCATGGAATTGAGAGCATTGGGTTTTCTGGCACAGAAGAGGAGAAGAGGAATGGACGAGGTAGGCTGAAGGCGGTATCCAAGTTGTATTGCTCTGAGGCTCTATGATGGATGGGTCAGATATGTCAGGATGATGTTGAATGGTGGGGCAGGCTTGAGGGATCATTGAAGTGATCATTTCCTTTTCCTTATGTCCTGTGTGCGTGATCCAGACTGAGATTTATAGACATTTGGAATCAAAGGAGCATGTGCACCAGAAGGCGATGAAGTGTTAAGGATAATAATCTTCCATGGCCTTGTTGAAACATGTATTAGCCAAGATGTGTTTTTAATATTGACTATGACATACCTGGGAAAAGGAGAACCTGGCTAGTAATCATGTTTTGAACGAGGTCAAGTGATCAGAGTCTGCTGGGACATCTAGACCTTCCCATTGTCTGCCATTGGTTTCCAGCCAAGGTTAACATTGATCCTTCTGTGTTAATCACACCAAAGTTACAAAAGCTTCTCTGCAGTGATTCCTGCTTAAATTGCAACTTGACATTGTGACCCAAACTTTAGCTTAACTCAGCTTCAATTGAATTAAATTAGTTCAATCCAATTGCAGACTGGCAGATGGAAGTACAATATTAAAATAGACTAAAAGGAACCTTATTCAATATGTATAATGCCCTGGTTAAGATTTTTACTGCTATGCTGTAGGTATTTCATTTTATCAGTTCTGTAAGAGCCGTCTGTTCTGCTTTTAGCATGTTTGGGTTTGAGCTAAAGATAAGGTGCTATGTTGTTCAACTTGGGAATGTTGTGTCTGTCAATCAGGATTGTGGAATTAGGAGAAGGTTCTGGAGAACACTGGGTAATAGACACAGTTGTGGGTCAAGATCTTTTTGGCGGGAGCTGGGAGAAGACAGGAGGGAAGAATGCCGACGATGCTGTCCCTGTGGAACAAGGTGCTTTATGCAGATGAATAGCTTCAAGGAGGAAGGACCAATACTCCTGCAGGGGAGTCAGTTTGTTCAAGATAGATTTTCAGCGATATTCAGAAGGTGGTGTGTGCTTTCATGCAGACTGTGGTCCAGCGTGTGAGTTAAAGACAACTTCAAGATGAGCTCCAACTCATGTGCAAATTTAGACTGAGTTAATGGAAGTGGGCCTTTTTTATTTTTTTTCTCTCTTTTTCCTACTAACTGTTTGACAAAGCTGAAATTTGTAAACATAGTTTCTTCATAATTGTATGGAGTGTAAGGTCTGTTATTTCTTGCCAAAGACTAATTGCATGGGGCAGTATTTATACAGTATTAGCACAGATCAGGGACTGGGGGGGATCGGGACATCCTAACTTCCCAGTTTTGGTGGGACCCAAGTCATCCTGACCCTAGACTTACGGAGTTTGAGAAAGATGGTTTTCTCACCACTGAGTCCAGCGGCTGTTAGCAAGGGGCTAACGAGCTGCATCTGAGAGACTGCCTGTAAAAAGGATTTCATTGTGGGGGCTCGTCTGGCATCTGATTCCCTGAATACTGTGTATTTGCTGTAAGAATCGCTTAAGTGGTTCCTGTGTTTAAACTGGTGTCCGGGAAAGTGATTAAGGTACTTGTTTATGGATATATTCTACAGAGATTATGCTTTGGTGCAATTCAAAGAGATTATCCATGACAACTGCTTGTGTTCTGAGTGGGGTGAATATCTGCTGCCCAGACGCATTGTTGATTAGGGTTTAAAGTATCATTAAAGTATTAAAGGAAGTTACCCTCATTGAATGGGGCTTTGATCAATTGGCTAGTAAGGATGTTGAGCTAGTCCAGGCTAGCAAGGATGTGAAGGGAATGAATTTGCCTGGTAAGATTGGGGTGCCTGAAGAGGTGGAGGGTCCATACTTTTAGACAAGGGGGGAGTGCAGGCGAGGGTGCCAAAATGGAACATGAGTAGCTGACAGCGGAGACTTTAAAGACAAGTTTCTCTCATTTCTGTGGAGTGAGGGGAAGGAGTTGTCTGATGTGAAAGGCCTAATGGATCCTTCATTTTCTGAGCTCGTTTTGACTATTACATCACTGGATGATAAATGCAGAAGTAGTATCTCTGGAGGGCCAAAGTTATTTGGCTGGGAGTGCTCTCTGGGGTCAAGCCCAAGCCCAACGGGGAAGATGAAGACGAGACTTGGGCTGAGCAGACATCTTAGTTACTGGGTGAATGGCAGTACTCAGATAATATAGACTGATAGAGAGTTTAAAGAAGCCGGAGGCTGATATCGTGAGGGTCCTCAAGGCAGAAAATCCACTAGCTGCATCAGTTAATTATCTGCAAGCTCTGGAAGATGCATTTGGCACAGCTGAAAGTGCAGCCGATCTAGGATGACGCTTAGGCACACATTCCAGGAGGAAGGAGAGAAGTTGTCTGCCTACATTTTCAGGCTGGAGGATCTGCTGCACTGTTTTTCCCACAAAGCGAGCATTCAACTGTCTGAGAGAAATTGCTTGAGGATGGAGCAAGCTGTGAAGGGCGCATTGTCACGTGATTGCTCTACATATTCAAATGACCTGCAAGATGTGCCCTCCTCTATCTTTTACCGAGTTACTCAGAACAGTTAGTGAGGAGGAAAACGCAATGGAGGAGCAGGTGGCCTCCGTCAGCAGGGCAGTGTTCTTGGCGGTAGCCTCTGTCACTGATGCCACACGTGAGGGATTTTTACGATTTTGTGAAAGACTTGAGAGCCAGGGTATCTTGGTTGATATTGGCAGGTACTGTCATCAAGTGTGACAAGGCAGATAGGGAGATGGACCCACTGATGGGATGTACTAAGCAGAGGGCTGCTACTGAGTGGGTCCCTTGACCAAGAGAGTGACCAGTATTTTCTGTTACAACTGTGGTAAGGAAGGACTTTTCAAGTGGGAATGTGAAGGACAGGAAAATCTTTGAAAAGCAAATCAACAAAGAAAAGAGGTAAAACTACAGAAGGACCCAGTAAAGGATTGGTTTGGTGTTTCAGAAAGGATACGCTCCTATCAGTGTATCAGGGGAAATTTGAAAGTACAAAACACTATTCCTGAATGTTTAGCGGGACCAAGCTCTGATGTATCCCTACAGATTGAAGGTGTTATTTGAAGGTGTTACTAGAGCCATACTTCACACAGGTTCTCAAGTTACTTTGCTTTGTAGATCCTTTTACAACCAGTATTTGATGCATTTACCATTGATAACTCTCAGTGCCCTTAAGATTTGGGGGCCTAGTACTGATAAGTACTGATATGTACTATAAGTACTAAGAAACCAAATTTCCCTCTGGATTAATAAAGTACATCTATCTATCTATCTATCTACTCATACGATGGTTACTTGTTGTTGAAGCTGAATGTTTTGGAAGCAGATGTTAGAATAACTGAGTCAATTGACACACCAATGTTCATCTGGTTGAAAAGAGTGGAGCTTCCATTCCTTGTGGGAACAAATACTGCCACTGTGAGAAGGCTCGTGGAAGCATGCAAGGAAAAAAATGGAGAGAATTTTTTGAAAACCTTGTCCATTCACCCTGTTTTCAGAGTTGCTTTTCAGAGCTAGATTGACAGGAACCCCTAAATTTGCTGGAATATCTGAGGAAGGGAAAAGGAAATTAACTGAGAAGATGTTGGGGTGTGAAGATGTGTTTTCTACTGACGACTATGGCTTTGGTTACTCCAGGTGCACTTACCACACCATTAGAATGACCAAGGACACCCCTTTCCGAGAGAGGTCTCTCCAGTTAGAACCTGTGGAGGTTGAAGATGTTTAGCAGCATCTGCTTAAACTGACGGAAGTTAAGTTCAGTCATGGAGCAGGAGGCCTGAGCCACCAGAAGACACGACTGATAGATTGAGAAGCCAGCTTCTAGTAGACAAGAAGGGTTATAAAGGGTAGTTGAAACTGTAGGGGCTGAAGCTGGAATAAAGAGGTCTCAAAGAGTCAGGAAACCCCCAGGTAGACTGTCCTATGACACACCGGGGGAACAGAATGTTGCATCTATCCCCTTAGTGAGATTTGTCACTACCATTTATAAATGGATTGGAGGTCCTGACATCACGAAATTCCTTTGAAAACTGTGTTATTAATGATGGCTTGATAAATTTCAAAGTCATGAGGACATGACTATTTTTGATGGGGGCAGAGTGTAATGCCCTGATTAAGATTTTTACTGCAATGCTGTAGGTATTTCATTTTATATGTTTCTATGCAAGAGCCATCTGTTCTACTTTTAACATGTTTGGGTTTGAGCCAAAGATAAGGCGCTATGTTGTTCAATTTAGAATGTTGTGTCAGCCAATCAGGATGATGGAATTGGGAGAAGGTTCTAGAGAGCACTGGGCAGTGCTGGACACTGGTGTGGTCAAGGTCTTCTTGGAGAAGACAGGAGGGAAGATGGCTGACGATGCTGTCCCCGTGGCACAATGTGCTTTATGCCAATGAATAACTTCAAGGAAGAAGGGCCAATACTCCAGTGGGGAAGCCTGTTTGTTCAAGATGGATTTTGAGTGACATTTGGAATGCTGTGTGTGCTTTCATGTAGACTATGGGTCCAGCATGTGAGTTAAAGACAACTTCAAGATGAGCTCCAACTTATGTGCACATTTGTACTGGGTTTAAAGTAATGGCTCTTTTTATTTTTTTCTTTTCTTTTTCCTACTAACTGGTCAATAAAGTTGAAATTTGTAAATATAGTCTCTTTATAATTGTATACAGTGTAAGATCTGTTATTTCTTGCTGAAAGCTAATTGCATGGGGCAGTATTTATATAGTATTAGCACATATTGGGGTTCAGGGGATCAAGACATCCCAGCTTCCTGGTTTTGGTGGGACCCAAGTCATACCAACCCTAGACATACGGAGTTTGATAAAGGTGGTTTTCACACAGCTGAGTACAGTGGCTGTTAGCGAGGGACTAATGAGCTGCCTCAGGCTATGTCCACACTACGCCGGATAATTTTGAAAACGCCGGTTTCGAGTAAAAACGACAGGTGTCCACACTAAGAGTTTTTCAAAATATCTCCGTCCACATTAGACGGATATTTGGGCGAATCTCCTCCTACTGGGCATGCGCAGGACACACAGAAAACAAGCGAAGAGGAAACGGTATACTTGGTGCACGTTTGTTCAGTTACAGAGTAGAAAAACTTAAAAGGAATTGCTCTTGGCTCTCACGCAGGAGGACTTAAAACTGAAAAAAACAAATACTGGAGCGTATGGATTCAACCAACAGGGAGTTCACGGACAGTATGACCCGGCTGACGACGAACATTGAAAATCTGACTAACTCTGTTGCATTAATAAAGCACCTTGTTAAATGCATAAAACATGTCTGCATCAGTGTTATCTTGTATTTCCGTACAACGTTACATTAGGCTGTTACGCATCTATTGTCAGAGAAGTACTTGCATAAATAGGTGAACCACCTTCATACAAGCAAACACAGAAAACAGGACAAAGTGAGTATACTTATTTATTCAGTAAGCTATGGTCAAAGTATTTACTGAGTACATTTCTAACCCTTCTGGCTTCAGTCTCGTTGCCGTCTGTTCTGAAACTGTTAGGTGGTTGCGTTCAAGAAAACAACGAAATGCCGCGCTGTGGCTATCTGTTCCGACACGTCATGACAGCGTTTTTAAATAGTCAAAAAAACTCACTTTACAATTTAACTCTCACTCCGTTCACATCGACTGCGCGTTATAACAGCTTATGCCGTACCAAGCAGAAGCAGAAAAAGCATTGTTGTTGTGGTGTTGTCATGACAGCGTTTTTAAATCTCTCCGGTTACCCCGTACACACTACAACGGATATTAGGCGTTTTCAGATTTATTCACTCTGGAGATCGCTTCTGAAAATCTCCATTTTCGGGGGATGAAAACGCCGTTTCAGTGTGGACAGAAGGTCAAAACGAAGAGAAAAAGCTTCGTTTTCAAAATTATCCAGCGTAGTGTGGACGTACCCTTAGAGACGGCTGGTAAAAACGGGTTTTGAATAAATCTAGAACTGTAATTTAAAATCAGTCCTGACTTTTGTTTTGAGACACAAAGAGTCCTACCAGTCCATTGTTTTTCCTAATTTTTCCTAATTTCTCCCCATAACTGCATGGGATTCCTCCGGGTGCTCCGGTTTCCTCCCACAGTCCAAAGACGTACTGGTAGGTAGGTTAATTGATCATTGTAAATTGTCCCATGATTAGGCTTGGATTAAGTTGGGGGATTGCTGTGTGGCATGGTTCTAAAGGCCTATTCTGCACTATATCTCAAAAAATAATTTAACGAATATAGTGTGGGATTTTCTGCAGCAACACAATGACACAGTGAAATTCTGAAGATGTTTGTCACATTTCACTGTGATCAGTGGCATTGCTGACACTTTGTCATTGATGGCAAGACCTTGCAGTCTTTCAAACAGATTATTTAATTTTCTCAACAACCAATCTGCTTGAAGAACTAAAGGGTTGAGCAGCATCTATAGGATGAAAGGAATTGTCAAGAGTTTGGGTTGAAATTGTGTATCAGGACAGGGTTTCAATCCGAAACATCAACAATTCCTTCCCTCCCACGAACGTTGTTTGAGCCAATGATTTCCTTCAACAGATTGTTTGTTGCTCCAAATTCCACTGGGGTTTCAAGTTTGCAATCAATATCTGTTATCAATGTCCCAGTTGCAGGAAGTACCAACATCAATTATGTGCAAATAATGACATGGACTTTGGGTGAGGCTCTCCATCTGAATCCACAGCTACAGGAGAGCACTGCTCCTACAGTGAGCATCCTCTGTAGTAAATTGTTAATGTTCAGGTGCATCTTCAGGGCTTCATCTTCTTCATCTTTTGGGGGCCAATTTTCCTTTATTCTTGGTGTGACATATCACTCATATTAATATTGTAAAACAGAACTATGTGCATTCATGTGACCAATGTTTTAAGTTTTCTGGTGGTGCATTCCCACTTTTAGCCCAAGGTGATTGTTTTATTAAAATTTATTCTATTAAAATTAACTAGTCAGTGGCCAAGATATTGTGACAGTGTGATTTGACCAGTACAGCTTAACTATCAATGCAACAACCACATTTAAATACTTCTCCTATTGCTTCAAAATATTCCTAAACAAAATCTTACTCCGTAGAATTAAAATACATCAGGTATCAAGGGTCTAAATTTTCATGAGATTCATAGTTCTATATTTAATTGCAAATTAATATTAGTGGGGTGTATGGGGAGTCAGGGAGGGGTAACACCTCTGGTGGGGGAACATGTCGCATCCTTTTCAAGATGGTTAGTCCACCTTTGGTCCCCACCTGGCACTCTTCTCTCACCTGTGGCTCCCCGTAGCTGTTTGCATGCAACAACAGCCACACCCCGGGCAACAGCTTCAACAAGCTGGCTAAACCAGGTGAGGGTAGCCGATGGGTCTCAAACCCTCGGTGAGATAGAGAGTTGTCTATCCCAGCATGTGAGGACAAACTCCGGTGGATTGAGTGGATGAGACCAATGGAAGGTCCAAAGGTCAAGAAGGCTGTCTCTGGAAGCGTCATGGAACGTGTAGAGCACGACAAGACACAGAAGATGTCCTGGTCATTCACTGCGCCTAGTCTTATCTCCAGCCGTCTCGACTCTTGTCTTACTACTGGATCCAGATGGGAATTGGGAAGAGAGAGGGAGGCTGAGGCTGCACAACTCTCCCTCACTTAAATCCAAATCAAGTGCTAGTGTCGACACCATAAATGGTGTTGAGGTCTTCATCGATGGAACGATAGACAAACCTAATATTAATGAAGAAAGACATATTGTAAGTATTAATGCAAAGCAGCAGGGAGGATTTCATTTGTTTAAAATAATTTAATGGCATATGGTTACCACGAAATTTTCTTCAAAAATAGAACAATACCAATATCTTGTTCAAAAAATATTGGGCTGAATCTTGCTGGGAACTGCCAGTCCACCAGGGAAGCAATGGCACTTAAATAGGACTTCAGCTCATGATATGCAGAAGATAACAATACCTTGAAAACACATACCGCTAGACAAAAAGAAAAGATTCTATCACATTTTTACCAAATTTTTGTAAGGACTTCTCCGATGCTAAATATGAAGTCTGAAACTCTTAATCTAGCTTGTCATGGCTCTTTTACACCTCACATTCTCTGCTGCTGCAGCACTATTGTCTGAATTCCCCATTCCCATTCCATTATGTCTTTCCATAGCCTTTTCCATTGCCACACTCTGGCCCCTCTCAGGATGGAAGAGCAACACTTCATATTCTGTCAAGTTGGCCTCCAACCTGATGCCATGAACATCAATTTCACTAATCTCTCCTAATTGCCTCCTTCCTTCATTCCCCACACGATGAGAAAAGTGTACCCCTCAAAATCATTCAGAGCCTTCTCTAACCAGAAGCCCTGGATGAACCACGAGATCTGCAGTCTTCCAGGGGCCAGATCAGTAGCATTCAGTTCTAGCAACCAGGCAAAATAAAAGAGGTCCAGGTATGGTCTCTGTAAAACCATATTAAGGTTCAAGGTTCAAGGTACATTTATTATCAAAGTAAATGCAGTATACAGCTCTGAGATTTGTCTTCTCAAGACAGCCACGAAACAAAGAAAACCACTGAAGTTGTTCAAATGAAATCATTAACCACCCCCACGCACAAAAAAAAACAAATTACACAAATGGCAACAAGAACATCAAACCCCACACCCCCACTCAAAAATAACAAATTATGCAGACGGCAACAAGAACATCAAACCCCACTCCTCTGTGCAAAAAAAAAACAAATCACGCAAACAGCAACAAAAATATCAAACCACACCCCCTGCACAAAAAAACAAACAAATCGCATAAACGGCAACAAGAAAGAATGGCAAAAACACAGAGTATAAAAACACAAAACTGAAAGAGTCTCAGTGAACTGCAGTCCAATCCATAATTCGCAGACCCAGAACTTCAGTACCATCTCCAACAGCGTCGAGGGAGAGAGACACCATTCGTACAGTTGGTTGCAACAAGTGAGAGGCTGGTAGATGGCACTGAACACTTGCTCAACTTCTACACTCACCTTGAGGTTTCAATCTCCTTTGGTTCTTCAGTTGGTGAGAAATTGAGTCAATCATGGGCTCTGGCCCAGACTCTAAGCTTCTAGTCCTTGAGGATACTCACCTACTGGAATCTCCTCAGAGCCAGTAATGCTCCGGATCACTCAATCAATCTTCAAGATGTAGATCACAGGCTCTAACTGTATCAGAAACAAAGTTAAAATAAAAAGAAGACATTAAAGAAGTGAAAGAAATATTCTTGTGGACTATCTAAAAGTTGTCACCCGAGGTAGTGTTGTTCGCTGGTACCATCTTGATCAGGTGCAAAGTGGCAATTCTAGACCAATCTTAAATCACTAAAGGACGCTCGACAACTGTGGCAGGTCTTGAGCGCTATCACGTCTTACAAAGTGAAACCAAGTAACATATGTGACCACAAAGCTTCACTCCAGATGGGCTCAATGCCTTTTATGCTTTCTTTGATTGTCAGGACATGGTGACACCTTCATGAACTCCCACAGCCCTGATGATCCTGTTATTTCAGTCTCTGAGGCTGATGTGAAGGCATCCCTCAGCAGAGTAAACCCATGGAAAGCATTCAGCCCAGACAGGGCACCTGGCCAAGTACTAAAGACTTGTGCTGTTTAACTGGCTGGAGTGTTCACCAATATCTTTAACCTCTCGCTTTGGCAGTCTGAGGTACCCACCTGCTTCAAGCAGGCTTCAATTACACCAGTGCCTAAGAGCATAGTAACCTGCCTCAATGACTATCGTCCAGTAGCAGTTATATCCACTGTGAAGTGTTTTGAGAGGCTGGTGATGAAACATATCAACACTTCCCTGAGAAGCTACGCGAATCTGCTCCAATTTGCCTACCAGAGCAACAGGTCACAGCAAGTGCTACTTCATTGGAACATTTGGAACACTGGAATATTTGGACAGCAAAGATGCATAAATCAGGATGCTCTTCATTGACTACAGCTCAGCATTCATCTCCTCAAAACTAATCGTCTGCTTCAAGACCTTGACGTCAATGCCTCTGTGTGCATCTGGATCCTCAATTTCATACTTGCAGACCCCAGTCAGTTCAGTTTGGCAAAAACATCTCCTCCACGATCTCCATCAACACAGGTGTGCCACAAGGCTGTGTACTTAGCCCCTGCTCTAAATGCTTTATACTTATGACTGTGAGGCTGGGCACAGCTCCAAAGCCATATTTAAGTTTGCTGACAACACCACTGTAGCTGGCCAAATAAAATGTGGTGATGAATCAACGTATAGAAGGAGATTATAAAACTAGCTGAGTGGTGATACAACTACAACCTCTCACTCAATGTCAGCAAGACCAAGGAGTTGATTATTGACTTCAGAAGGAAGAAACTGGAGTTCCCTGAGCCAGTCCTCATTGGGAGATCATTGATGGAAAAAATCAGCAATTTCAAATTCCTTGGTGTTATCATTTCAGAGAATGTGTCCTGGTTCCAGTATGTGAATATCATTATGAAAAAAGTACAGTATCACCTCTACTTTCTTAGAAGTTTACAAAGATTTGACATGATGTCTAAAACTTTGACAAATTTCGATAGACATGTAGAGGAGGACACATGTATAGACTGGCTGCACCACAGCCTGGTAAGGAAGCACCAGTTCCCTTGAAGTAGTTGATACAGCTAAATCTATCGGGGTAAAGCCCTCCCAACCATTGAGCACATCTACATGGAGCACTGTTGCAGGAAAGCAACATCCATCATCAGGGAACCCCACCATCCAGACCATGCTCTCTTCTTGCTGCTGCCATCAGGAAGAAGGTATAGAAACCCCATGACGCACACCACCATGTTCAGGAACAGTTATTACCCATCAGCCATCAGGCTCTTGAATCAGAAGGGATAACTTCACTCAACATCACTTGGCCCAACACTGAATTGTTCTGACAATGTAGGGACCCATTTTTAAGGACTCTTCCTGTCATGTTCTTGAGATTTATTGCTAACTTAGTTATTTATATTATAATGTTACCTTTTCACAACTCAAGCTGGTAAAACGTGAGGTACCGCCATAGCTAAGCATGCTCATTTCTCAATTGCTACGAACTTTCAGACAATCTAGTGGTGTTTATTATTGTGGTTTTCTGAAGATGTACATAAATATTGCTGTGCAGACTTAACTGTTTTGTGATATAGTGCAGTGACTTTGGGATGATACCAGTTGTAGCTATTACTATTGGAACAACATATATTTTGTTCATGTTCATCTTACAATTTTCTTTTTAAATTCATAATATTTCTGCCATTTTTCACTTATTAATTTCTGAGTGTTATGTGTGTTTGGAATGGCGATATCTATTAAATATTGTTCTTGCTTGTTTATCCTTTATTATTATATCTGGATGGTTATTATGGATTGTCCTATCTGGAATAATGGATTGGTCATAATATACATAATTTGCAGGACTCTAACTCTAAAACTTAATTAGGCATGTGTTTATAGTTTGTATTTTAAAGTGGGACTTTGATTAATTATGTGCCGCTTGATACTGCCTGTGTAAGTAATCAGATTGACTTAAACTGCTGCTGGATCCTGTAATGTGTTGGCTTGTTTCTGGCATCTCTTGGCATTTTCTACACGTATCGTCTTGAATTTGCTGATCTTTTATTATGTATTTTTGATAGTTTTTTTTCTGTTAACCACCTGGTCTTGAATTGCCACGTGGAACCCACTGTTTCTGGGAAGAAGTCTCCAGCTCTAATCCAGGTGTTTCACACTTCCTTGACAGCATCTAGTCTGCACAGATCATGGGCATGTCTTCCATGGAGGCTCATGCTCTTCCATTGCTTATTTTTTTCAATAGTTATAATTTCTTCGTTGTTCTGGGTAGTGGTTTCACTTAAGTTTGGAGGTGTGTATTTCGTATCAGAATTGCATAGGCTCACATGGAGTGCTGAATCCTGTGAAAACATGTCCTTAGAAGTTTAAGATAGTTGTTGAATACATTTCATGGCAGTTATTCCTCTTCCTTCTTCTGTCCTAGATAGTGTTTGAGTGTACACGGTGTTTTCTAAATTTCGTCATTTTATTTCTTACTTTTTTGTAAATTTTCCAGATCGATTTAAAATCCCTTCCCTTCCACCCACTTTTTTATTCTGGCTTATTCCCTTTTCCTTTCCAGCCCTGATGAAGGGTCTCAGCCCGAAACTTCAAAACTGTTTATTGATTTCCATAGATGCTGAATTCCCCCAGCATTTTGTGTGCGTTGTTTTGGATTTCCAGTACCTGCAGAATCTCTTGTGTTTACTATTCTGATTTTCTTATTACTGTCTTAATTTACTTATGTCTGGAATGGTCAGATTAGGTGGCTTGCAAATGAAAGCTTACATTGTATCTCAATGTATGTGACCCAATACCCAAATCAAACGTATAAATTCCGTCTACCTTGTCATATTTATTTTAACATATTCTACAAGCGTGCAAAGAATAGAGTATAAATCTAATGAGATTCCAAAGCATATTAAACTGGGAATATGCTCACTGACTCTTGGCCAGATTACACCATGGACAATATCTACAAGGCCATTCATTTCAGTGCAGATTTTATAGTTTTAAAGAAGGAAAGAAAGAATGCTGATATTTTTACAATATTGTTTGCTATAATTTTTTAACTGTTTAGAAATGTTTACAACTTCAAAGTTCAAAGTAGATCTATTATCAAAGTATCAAAGGACACACATAACACCCTCTCCCGAGCAGTGACTATTGATACAGAAGTTAACTGCAGAATAGCAAAGGCAAGTTCTGCTTTTGGTAGACTGCGCTCCACTGTATGGGAACGTCGAGGGATCAGTTCAGCAACAAAACTGAAGGTCCACAGAGCCGTGGTACTCCCTACCCTCCTGTATGCCTGTGAAATGTGGACTGTGCATCGAAGTCATACAAGACAGTGCAACCATTTCCACATGACTTGTCTTTGCGGAATATTAGGCATCAGTTGGCAAGACAAAGTACCAGACACTGAAGTTCTCACTAGAGCAAGTCTACCGTCAGTCCACACACTGTTGATGAGCGCACAGACCTGGTGGGCAGGTCGTGTCATCCGCATGCCGGACGAGCACATACCCAAGCAGCTCCTTTTTGGAGAACTCTCTGCTGGAAGACACTCGCATGGAGGGCAGAAGAAACATTACAAAGACATACTAAAGGCCTCCCTGAAGTCTTTGACATGGACACGACCTCCTGGGAAATGCTGGCACAAAACCTCCCTTCCTGGCGCGGCCTCATCCACAAGGGCTGTCAAGCTTACGAAGCAAGGCGCATTGCTGAAGCACAACAAAAGTGTGAGCTGCGCAAGTCTAGAGCCACCAGTGCAACAACTGTAATGCCTACACATGTGTCTGCCCAACATGTGCCAGGACATTTTGTGCCCGAATTGGCCTGACCAGTCATCTTCGGACACACCGCATCCAGTCTCAAAGTGACTAGTGGTGTTGAGGTCTTCATCAACGACGATGGACAAACCACTATATATATATGTCACTATATACAACCCTGAGATTCATTTTCTTATGCGCATACTCAATAAGTCCATAATAGAATAATAACTATAATAGAACGAATGATAAAGACCTCACCAACTTGGGTGTTCAACCATTGTGCAAAAGACACAAACTGTGCAAATACAAAAAAAAGAAATAATAATAATAATAATAAATAAATAGCATCTGAATATCAAGAACATGAGATGAGGGTCCTTGAAAGTGAGTCCATAGGTTGCAGAAACATTTCAATGATGAAGTGAAGATGAGTGAGGCTATCCTATTTGGTTCAAGAGCTTGATGGTTGAGGAATAATAACTGTTCCTGAACCTGGTGGTGAGAGTCCTGAGGCTCCTGTACCTTCTTCCTGATGGCAGCGGTGAAGTGAGAGCATGTTCTGGGTAGTGGGGGTCCCTGATGATGGATGCTGCTTTTCTGCAACAACGCACTGTGTAGATGGACTCCATGGTGGGGAGAGCTTTGCCCATAATGGACTGGGCCATGACCACTAATTTTTGCAGGATTTTCCTTTCAAAAGCATGGGTATTTCCGTACCTGGCTGTGATGTGACCAGTGAATATACTCTCCATTACAGATCTATAGAAGTTTGTCAAAGTGTAAGATGTCATGCTGAATATTTGCAAACTCCTCAGGAAGCAGAGGTATTGTCATGTTTTTTCTTTATTAAATGTACATGCTAAGCCCAGGATACAACCTCTGAAATGATAACACTGAGGAATTTAGAGTTGCTGACCCTCTCCACCTCTAATCTCCGATGAGGACTGGCTCATGGACCTTCCGTTTCCTCCTCCTGAAATCAATAATCAACCCCTAGGTCTTGCGGACATTGAGTAAGAGGTTGTACCACTCAGCCAGATTTTCAGTCTCCCTCCTACCATGCTGATTCATCACTATCTTTAAAATGTAGCTATTTATTTCATCTTTAAAGATTATATGATGCATTTGAATTTCACAGAAGATGGAAGGGCTCTATCAGCTGTCAAAGATCTTCTCAGAATGGGTTCACCTTGCCCTCCCACGTGCTGTAATTACTTTGTACAGACATGTCAAGTGGGTCTGAGGTCGGAACCAGGTTAATTCAAACCATTGATATAGGCTTTGGATTTCTCGTGTTTATTGATATAGGCAGTCAGGTTCCCTCAACAAAATCCTGGACATAATTTGCTGATAGTCGGCAACTTTGATCTATTGCAAATGGCACATTGATGGAAAGGTCAGAAGTGTTGAAATGTTGTGTACCTGATTCTCCAGAGGCAAATTCATGCTACAATGTGTTATAAATATATTTAGCAAGCACAACAGCAAAGCGGACATGACAAATTCAACACCCAGTCCTTTCTGAAGGATTGGCTGGATTCTGCCATTAGTGGTGTGAGTGAGGGTGCCTACAGTGACCTAGGTGAAATCTTCCATTTAAGCTCCGATATGATATTCATCTCTCCCTCACCAGGTCTTTTAAAGGTGAAGTTCAAGGGTCCTCTTCTAACCAGCTACTGTGTTGTTATAGAGTAAGTTGAAGAGTCAATTTCACTGAAATATTATTATAGACAAAGAAGTACAAAGTGCAAATTTGAACAAACTTTTTTAAACAACTTTACAGTGTGTTGAAAAAAGATGGAAGCAAAAACATGAAGCTAGGATAGAGGCTGAGATACCTTAAGATTACGTAATGAAATAAACATTTGTACTTTACAATTTTATTTTTTTTTATTTTTGAGGGAATGGTAATCCACAGATTTAAAATTAATGCAGGAGGATGTCAAGTAGCAATCATAGCTTAGGATATGAATAGAACTCTTGAATCTCACAGAACAAGATGTGACATCAATGTAAGAGCAGTTTATGGATACCTGAAATTTTCATTGATCTATTAATTTCTGATCATTATGCTGAAAAAGATTACCAGGTGTACTTGGTTAGCATGGACGAGTTGGGCCAAAAGGCTTGTTTCCTGTGACATGGGGTTTCAGGTTTCTGCAACTCCAGTCTGATGATAGCCGCGAGATGATGGCAGAGCCTGCATGGAGACAATCATTGATGATAGATGTTGCCTCTTGAGCCAGCAGATCCTGTTGCTACTTCCAGTGGTTTGGAGAGATGTGCCCATGGTATTTTGGGCAGAGTCCATTACTCAGAGGTAAGGTCAAATCTCTAGTATGAAACTATATTGCTGCCAGCTTCCTGCAAAATGTCACCTCTCTCCGATGCCATCTTAATTCATTTTCTGCATAAGCGCAATGGATCTCGTGTGGCCTTATTGAACAAATACCTTACGAATGTTTGCAAGTGCATACACAGGACCCAACACTTCAGTGTCCAGTGACGTCTCTACCTTAGACAGCTGTCCTGCCCTTTGATGCTTTTGTGATGACTGCAGTAGGATTCAGTGTACTCCTTACTACATAGGGTCAAGCACACTTCTGGTCCAGGTGGATCACCTGTACCAGGGCAGACTTGATCTGGTTTTCAATGACCTTGGAACGGATCTTGAAATCCATATTCAGCAGTAAGATGGGGCTCCAATTCCTGATGCCTGTCTCCTCCTCTTCATGTAGAGGTGGTTGATGACACCCTTCCTCACAGAATGGTGTTGTGGACTTCAGCCAGGCCGGGGCCCACTCCCACGGAGCCTGTCCAAGTCAGTTGGCAAGCTGTCATCTCCAAGAGTCTGAGTCACAGGAATGAATGGAACCTGTCAGCTCTTCCAGGGACAGTGTCTGATCTAGGCTCTCCTACTCACTGTCATCAGGCCTCCGTGATAGAGGACAAGAGTTCTTGGAGGCTGTATTGTCTGTGGACTCTCTATTGTGCAGATGAGCATAAAAGGACCTACTTTCCTTGCAGATGAAGAATCCCTTGGCATTCCCCTTAATTGCTTCTCACTGGTGCATTGGGGATTTAGAGAGATGTTGTCTGTTCCCCCGTAGGGTAACATAATTAGGGGAAATGTACGTAATTCACAACCACCGACACTGAGTTGGGGTTTCATTTTAAGTTGGGCTGGTCTGACGTGATGATGTAATTATGTAAAGGGCTTTTAGTGCATTTTTCTGTTCAGGTTTTGGAGTTCAATAAAATGTGTTATGGTTTTTCTTAATGCCTTGCCTGCTTTATTTGTAAAAAACCTACATTGGTGACCCCAATGCCCTAGCATGATTACAGAGTTATTGAACATGGCAGTCATGCAGTCATTTTGAAATGCCGGAGTTTTGGGAGCAAAATGCCATTGCTTGGTTTGTGCAAACCTAAGCCCAATTCATGCTTTGAGAAATGTCTGCCAACAACACCAAGTATTTCTATGTGGTAGCATCACTCAGTAAGTCCATGGCTGGAAGAGTGGTGAGTCTACTAGAACACCTGCCTGAACACAATAAATACCAATCACTGCAAACTCACCTTTTACAGACTTCTGGTCTATCAGAGTCTCAGCACGCCGATCAGTTGCTCTCCTTGTCTGGCCTTCAGAGCTAATGGACCATGTGTTGTCTCTCCTGGGAAATCATCATCCTTGTTGTATTTTTAAAGAACTCTTCATGCAGCAAATTCCTGATCAAGTTCACATAGCCCTTGCTAATGCACCCGCAAAAGATTATTGGAACTTTGCTAAAATGGCTGATAGTCTGCACTCAGCCAGGAAGAGGCTCATAATTCCTCTTCTTTTTCCCTTCTCAATAAGCCCAGCTAGCAAGGCCACCTGCAATGTCCAGAACCTCGGCATTAGGCTACATCACACCCGCAGTCCAATGGCCTATGAAGCAGTTTCACCGCTCCTTAAAGGCTGCTCTGAGGGCTTCTCGAACTGATAAGTGTTAGTATGTCTTCTCCTGTGGGTCCTGCTGGGCCTCAGAACAGTTGAAAAGAGGGTCTGCAGTCATGCATGACTGAGTTGATATATGGACAGCTGCTGCGAGTGCCAGGTGATTTTATTCCTGATGCCACAACCGCCTGGTCGGCCTCTCAACCACATTCCACCTTCCTCAGCAAATTCAGTTCCTTTTCACCTATTCCTACCTCCAACCACGGCGTACAACACCCTTGGGTTCCTGCTGACCTACGTTCCACCTCATTTGTTTTTGTCCGCAATGATGCACACCAACATACCCTTGGGGCCCTTTACGACAGCCTATTTTGTGTTTTGGAGTGGAGAGAAAAGACTTTTATCATAGTTAAGAGGGGTAAACCTAAGCATATTTTAGTAGATCACCTTAAACCAGCCCACCAAGATTTAGAGGATTCCGCTACCATGCCCTTGGCATCACTATATGACTATAAGAATGTCAACACTCCTCTGCACAAGCCAGAGGCACCTGCTGTTCCTCCACCCATAGAACATAGGACCCGAGCCAGGTGGCTCGTCCAAGCTCCAGACAGGCTTACAATGCGGGTTTTAGTGAATATTTGGGAGGGCTCTACAGAGTGAAACATAACCGGTGGAAGTGTACATAATTCACAATCACAGACAATGAGTTGGGGTTTCACTCTAAGAGGCTTTTCTGATGTGATGACATATTTATGTAAAGGGCTTTTAGTACGCGTTTGTGTTCACATTTTGAAGTTCAATACAATGTGTTACAGTTTTTCTTAAACATAAAAGCCTTACTTTGTTTTATTTGTGAAATCCTGCACCGCGACCTGTGTAATCTTTTCTCACTCAGGGTCCTCCCTACTAATGTCTGCATTGCCACTGCCTCTGTTCCATTTGTGCAGGTCCCCTCCCCCTTAAAGCACAATTTAAGACCACTGCTGAAACACATCACAGAGCTCTATGGTGTATACAGTCTGCAGTTGGTCCATATTGCTGTGAAACGTTCCTATATATGTACCAGTGTAAATATCTTTTAAATGTTTCAGTTGTAAGTACCTGCTTCAATCACTTCCACTTGCAGCTTATTCCACATACCCACCACCTTCTGTGGAAAAAAATTATCTCAAGTTCCCTTTAAATCACCCCTTCTGAATACGAAGATACTCATCTCATTTACAAGGATAGGAATGTGAAAAGGGCCCGTAGGATCACTGGAGACCCAAGTCAGCCCAACCACAATCTATTCGGGATGCTGCTACCATCCAGGAAATGGTACCACAGCATAAAAGCCAGGACCAACAGGATCTGGGTCAACTTCTTCCACCAGGCCATCAGACTGATTAACTCACGCTGATTTGAGTGTACTCTATATTACATTGACTGTTCTATTTATTATAAATTAGTATGATTGCACCTTGCACACTTAGACGGAGGATGGATCAAGAGCATCCTGAGCAGCTGCATCACTGCCTGGTTCGGGAATTGCACCGTCTCGGATCGCAAGACCCTGCAGCAGATAGTGAGGTCAGCTGAGAAGATCATTGGGGTCTCTCTTCCCGCTATTACAGACATTTACGCCACACACTGCACCCGAAAAGCTAAAAGTATTGTGAAGGACCCCACACACCCCTCATACAAACTCTTCTCCCTCCTGCCATCTGGCAAAAGGTACCGAAGCATTCGGGCTCTCATAACCAGACTGTGAAACAGTTTCTCTCCCAAGCCATCAGCCTCCTCAATACCCAGAGACTAGACTGACATCTACATCACTTATTATTATATTGAAATTGGTCCTCTACTGTGCCTATTGTCTTGTTTATTAATTATTGTACTGCCCTGCACTGTTTTGTGCGCTTTATGTAGTCCTGTGCAGGTCTGTAGTCTAGTGTAGTTTTTATGTTGTTTTACATAGTCTAGTGTAGCCTTGTGCTCTCTCAACATAATCTAGTGTAGTTTTGTGTTGTTTCATGTAGCACCATGGTCCTGGAGGAATGTTGTTTCATTTTTACTGTGTACTGTACCAGCAGCTTATGGTCGAAATGACAATAAACTTGACTTGACTTGACATAACATAAAGATTTTTACTCCTCATGTATGTGAAGGATGTAAGAAATAAAGTCAATTCAATTCAATTCAATTCAACGTTAAACAGGTCGCTTCTAGTTTTGGACTCTCCTACCCTGTAATAAAGAGTAAAGTAGAGCAAACAATACCACTGCACTGCAGCATAAGATCACAGTGTTAACTTACAGCAGCCAAACTTGGAAGTTTCCTGTTGCAGTGTGTTAAGATATCAAAAGGCTGAGTGATCCTTTAAATTGTGCATCTAGAACCTCAGGAAAATCTGGTCTAATTTCAGCTGCAGATGAAGTTATTTCTTGATGCAGAGCTAACTCTCTGCATAGGTTGGAAGCTTAAACAGTACCGTCAACAAGGGACACAGCCAGAATTACAGGGTCATTTTTCATAAATGACCATGTTTATTTGTGATTTATGCATAAAAAAGTTGAAACTTATTCACATTATACTGAAAAAACAACACAAGGCAACCTTCCAGGCTGCAGATTTTGCAAAATTGATGCATTTTATATCAGGGATATCTGCCACAAGATGTTCTAACTCTTGATCGCAGTTTGATACAACTATATGTAACCTGGCGCATCAATCTCTCTCAGGCATCCCTCTGGTCTTCCGTTTCTGTAGAAAGCATATGCATGCCCTTTGGGAAATCCATTAAACATCTCCCGGTCCTATGGTAATAACAATCCCAGCAAGATTTCTGCACAGAAGCTCATCTCATTTGTTAGGGAGATAAGGATGACACTGTAATCCTGTAAGTGGCCAGAGAAGTAATTGAGTTTGCAATATTTTAAACTCATCCCAGGGCTACCAAGAAACAAATTATTTTAATCATTATCCCCAAATGTAAATAATTCATATCTTTCACACATTTTATTACCTTGAAAATGATTGAAATTACTTGTTTCCTTATATCCCAAATGTTCAATTACAAATCATGTGTCTTTAATTAATTTTAATGCAAGTCTTAAATCAATTTTGCAAGTCTATTCAATTGCAATTAGTCTTTATTTTCTACATACTAAGATACTTTCAATGCAAATTACATACTATTTAGAGTATGTATGGAGAGCGCTCAGCCTGGAAATTTGATCACACTGCACCAAGATAACTATGCGCTAGGGACCCATCACCTTGTCGTGTATTATTCACACCTGAAATTCATCCACATACTTCATGGAATGACTTTAGTGTTTAAATGGCAACAATCATGCTATTTTTCACATTGGAATATAAAAGCAAATTTCCCAACATATGTCAGTGATATTAATACTGATTCGGATCCTTTCTGGAATCCTGATACAAGAAACACGCAGCTACCAACAATTGAAGTCATTTTCTTTATTTCAAAAATGAACTTTATTCATAAATGCAAGAAATCCAAAACCGTACATTCATGATCTTGTCCAGTCTACATATTTGTAGCATTGTCCAGACTATGCATTCATAGAAACATAGAAACATAGAAAATAGGTGCAGGAGTAGGCCATTCGGCCCTTCGAGCCTGCACCGCCATTTATTATGATCATGGCTGATCATCCAACTCAGAACCCCGCCCCAGCCTTCCCTCCATACCCCCTGACCCCCGTAGCCACAAGGGCCATATCTAACTCCCTCTTAAATATAGCCAATGAACTGGCCTCAACTGTTTCCTGTGGCAGAGAATTCCACAGATTCACCACTCTCTGTGTGAAGTTTTTCCTAATCTCGGTCCTAAAAGGCTTCCCCTCTATCCTCAAACTGTGGCCCCTCGTTCTGGACTTCCCCAACATTGGGAACAATCTTCCTGCATCTTGCCTGTCCAATCCCTTTAGGATCTTATACGTTTCAATCAGATCCCCCCTCAATCTTCTAAATTCCAACGAGTACAAGCCCAGTTCATCCAGTCTTTCTTCATATGAAAGTCCTGCCATCCCAGGAATCAATCTGGTGAACCTTCTTTGTACTCCCTCTATGCCAAGGAGGTCTTTTCTCAGATTAGGGGACCAAAACTGCACACAATACTCCAGGTGTGGTCTCACCAAGGCCTTGTACAACTGCAGTAGTACCTCCCTGCTCCTGTACTCGAATCCTCTCGCTATAAATGCCAGCATACCATTCGCCTTTTTCACCGCCTGCTGTACCTGCATGCCCACTTTCAATGACTGGTGTATAATGACACCCAGGTTTCGTTGCACCTCCCCTTTTCCTAATCGGCCACCATTCAGATAATAATCTGTTTTCCTATTTTTGCCACCAAAGTGGATAACTTCACATTTATCCACATTAAATTGCATCTGCCATGAATTTGCCCACTCACCCAACCTATCCAAGTCACCCTGCATCCTCTTAGCATCCTCCTCACTGCTAACACTGCCACCCAACTTCGTGTCATCCGCAAACTTGGAGATGCTGCATTTAATTCCCTCATCCAAGTCATTAATATATATTGTAAACAACTGGGGTCCCAGCACTGAGCCTTGCGGTACCCCACTAGTCACCGCCTGCCATTCTGAAAAGGTCCCGTTTATTCCCACTCTTTGCTTCCTGTCTGCTAACCAATTCTCCACCCACACCAATACCTTACCCCCAATACCGTGTGCTTTAAGTTTGCACACTAATCTCCTGTGTGGGACCTTGTCAAAAGCCTTTTGAAAATCCAAATATACCACATCCACTGGTTCTCCCCTATCCACTCTACTAGTTACATCCTCAAAAAATTCTATGAGATTCGTCAGACATGATTTTCCTTTCACAAATCCATGCTGACTTTGTCCAATCATTTCACCGCTTTCCAAATGTGCTGTTATCACATCCTTGATAACTGACTCCAGCAGTTTCCCCACCACCGACGTTAGGCTAACCGGTCTATAATTCTCCGGTTTCTCTCTCCCTCCTTTTTTAAAAAGTGGGGTTACACTAGCCACCCTCCAATCCTCAGGAACTAGTCCAGAATCTAACGAGTTTTGAAAAATTATCACTAATGCATCCACTACTTCTTGGGCTACTTCCTTAAGCACTCTAGGATGCAGACCATCTGGCCCTGGGGATTTATCTGCCTTCAATCCCTCAATTTACCTAACACCACTTCCCTACTAACATGTATTTCCCTCAGTTCCTCATCTCACTGGACCCTCTGTCCCCTACTATTTCTGGAAGATTATTTATGTCCTCCTTAGTGAAGACAGAACCAAAGTAATTATTCAATTGGTCTGCCATGTCCTTGCTCCCCATAATCAATTCAAATACAAGATGCTGGAGGAACTCAGCAGGTTAGATAGTATCTGTGGGAAGAAACAAAGATACCTCTTTCTCCCTTATTAGGGAGAGAGAGAGAGCCTGTGGTATGTCGAATACCGGGTGAACAAGTAGTCTTTGGAGTACTGCAAGTCCGTGTCTCTGCTGTTGTTTTGCTCACACTCCAGTGATCGGTGGACGGTGCCGATTCTTTTTTTTGCCAGGTGGGGGGGACTGTTGCTAGCTGCCACTTACGCACAGGAGGGAGGGGAGCTGCGGTGGTGGGGGGGGACGTTGGGGTTGTAACATTTAACTTTCATTCACTCTTTGGGAGGGGCACACCTCTGTTTTTAGTGGATGGCTGCAAAGAAGAAGCATTTCAGGACGTATTTTTTATACATTTCTCTGACGTTAAATGTACCTTTGAAATAGTCAATATTTAAGTTGAGACATTTCCTCTAGTTTCCTGGTGCAGGGTCTTGACCCAAAACATTGACTGCCCATTTCCCTCCACTGATGCTGCCGCACTCTTTGAGTTCCTCCAACACCTTGTTTGTTGCTGTACATTTCTTGTTAAGACAAGATAAGGTAAAATAAAACTTTATTTATCCTGAAGGTAATTATTGTTGCAAGGTTGCTCAGTCAGAATAATGTACTTTAAAACACAAAATGTAAACATTGAGGTACAAAAGAGAATACAAAACGTGCATTAAAAATTAATAGTGCAAAATACAAATGTGCAATGAAACCATATACTTATATACTTCAGGAGGAGGAATTGTAGAGTCTTACAGCCACAGAAAGAAAGGATCTCCTGTGGCGTTCAGTGGTGCACCTTGGTGTAATCAGTGTGTTACTAAAGGTGCTCCTCTGTTTGTCCATTATGTCATGGAGGGGGTGAGAGGGATTGTCCATAACACTCCGTAGCTTCTGCAGCATCCTCCTCTCAGACACAACCACCAGGGAATCCAGTTCATCCTCCAGAATATATCCAGCCTTCCTGACAAGCTCATCAATCTTCTTAGCATCAACTGCTCTCAGACTGCTGCCCCAGTAGACTACAGCATAGAATAGAATGCTGGTCACCACTGAGTCATATACTACCACATAGTACGCAGATATTGAATGACTGGAGCCTCCTCAGGAAGTATAGGCAGCTCTGTCCCTTCTTGTACAGAGCCCCTGTAGTTTTAACACTTCTTGTGTATAAAAACACCAATGGACTTATGTGGGCTTATTGAACAATACATTCTTCAAGTGTTTCGGGGATGGTTACTAAGAGATCAGAGTCAGCAGGAACTGAGATAGAAGTCTCTCCCCAGAATATTTTGGCATTGCCTGCATCAAACATCAATACGTTCCTCAGCATGAGGTCCAGCAGTCTGGAATGTGGCAGTTGGCAGCATTCCCTCTCGGGTATCTGGAAGGCCCCCAGGTTACAGGCAGATCAAACTGTATCTTGCACCGTCAATAATCTCCCAGCAACACTCGATGTTTGTCTCAGTATATATCCCTGGGAAAAGCCTGTAGATCACAGAGACCTCTATCATAACATTCCTTGGAATAGAATCCAGTCATGTGGCCGTCACTGAAATAAAACCAATGGGCTGCACTTACTCAGCAAATCTCTTCATCCCTTAGTGAACAATGGTGTTGCATTAACAGTCCTTCAGCCTTTTGGCTTCAATCCTGTCGCTAGGAGGGTTTAGAAAATTGTAGTTTGATCTTTTGCAATCTCTACTCCAGCCTTCTCTCCCCATGTTTTGGTTAACAACTGGGGATATGCTTTACCCATCTTTGAGTAATTGAACCAGTGAACATATCTGTTTTGTACGCAAACACGAGGAAATCTGCAGATGCTGGAAATTCAAGCAACACACATAAAAAATGCTGATGAGCGCAGCAGGCCAGGCAGCATCTCTAGGAAGAGATAAAATCGACATTTCAGGCGAGACCCTTCGTCAGGACTAACTGAAAGAAGAGATAATAAGAGATTTGAAAGTGGGAGGTGCAGGGGATATCCGAAATGATAGGAAAAGACAGGCGGGGGAGGGATGGAGCTAACAGCTGGAAAGTTGATTGGCAAAAGGAATACGAGGCTGGAGAAGGGAGAGAATCATGGGACAGGAGGCCGAGGGAGAAAGAAAGGGGGAGGGGGGAAGCCCAGAGGATGGGCAAGGAATTATAGTGAGAGGGACAGAGGGAGAAAAAAAGAGAGAAAAAAAGGGAAAAGAAAAAAAATAGTAATAAATAAATAAGGGATGGGGTACAAAGGGGAGGTGGGGCATTAACAGAAATTAGAGAAGTCAATGTTCATACTATCAGGTTGGAGGCTACCTAGACGGAATATAAGGTGTTGTTCCTCCAACCTGAGTGTGGCTTCATCTTGACAGTAGAGGAGGCCGTGGATAGACATATCAGAATGGGAATGGGATGTGGAATTAAAATGCGTGGCCACTGGGAGATCCTGCTTTCTCTGGCGGACAGAGCATAGGTGTTCAGCGAAATGGTCTCCCAGCCTGCGTCGGGTCTCAACAATATATAGAAGGCCACATTGGGAGCACCGGACGCAGTATATCACCCCAGCCCACTCACAGGTGAAGTGTCGCCTCACCTGGAAGGACTGTCTGGGGCCCTGAATGGTGGTAAGGGAGGAAGTGCAAGGGCATTTGTTGCACTTCTGATGGGGTCCTGAATTACCCCTATGAACTTTGCTCGATTACCCCTATGAACTGTGCTTTTGAAAAGAGAGAGAGAGAGTTATTTAACACCGACAACTTGTTTTGAAAAGAGAAAGAAAGAAAGAGAGAGAGAGATGAAGACTATTTTTTGGACCATCACTTTAAGGCACGAGGAGGAACTGAGACTAACTCTTCTGCTGAGTTGGAGAGAGAGAGACCACCGACTAGCTCGTAAGTTGCTATGGTGACTGAGGGCGGCGTTATTTGATTGACAATCGATGTTATAGTTTCTCTGGAGCGTGTTTATACTTTCTCCAAGGACATTTGCCTGCTAGTACACTCTTAGACAGACAGAGATAGGAGGAGTTATTTGAGAGACAGTTGGTACTCAGTACCGTGAGATATGTAGGAGGTCACATGTTTTTGGACATTGAATGAGCTTTGTTGTGCCCACAGAAAAAGTGGGTTTTTGGAGGATCAATCAGGCGGATCGATCAGTGGCTCTTGCAGTGAGAAAAGGGATTTATCGGTGGGGAGTTGTCCATGTGTCCAACCCTTTGCCTGGGTTGATGATTCCACCACAGAAAAATGATCCCCTTTGTTGTAGTCACAGTCGGTGACTTTTAAAGGATTTCGGAGGATAATGGGAAGATCGACGGCATTAGCTCACCTGAAGACTCAAATCTCTCCCTCTCCCTCTCTCCATCACTACTCAACTCAATACCACAAACTGAACTGAACTTTACTTATTATCGTAAGACTGTATCTATTTACCGCTAGACTTGAAGAAGCTTGGTTTTCATATGTATATTCCACACTTACTTATATATAAAATCATTGCTAACCTGTTTGATTTATCTACCATTATATTACTGTATTGCATAGTTACTAATAAATAATATTAGTTAATAGTAATACTGGACTCCAAAGTGTTTTCTATTTCTGCTGGTTCTTTAACCCTTCACGGGGTACGTGACACACTTGTTCCACTTACAAGGATAAGTGCCAGGAGGGAGATTGGTGGGAAAGGATGGGGGGATGAATAGACAAGGGAATCGCATAGGGAGCAATCCCTGCGGAAAGCAGAAAGGGGGGGAGGGAAAGATGTGCTTAGTGGTGGGAGCCCGTTGGAGGTGACGGAAGTTACGGAGAATTATATGTTGGACCTGGAGGTTGGTGGGGTGGTAGGTGAGTACAAGGGAAAGCTTATTCCTAGTGGGGTGGCGGGAGGATGGCGTGAGAGCTGATGTGCGTGAAATGGGAGAGATACATCTGAGAGCAGAGTTGATGGTGGAGGAAGGGAAGCCCCTTTCTTTAAAAAAGGAAGACATCTCCTTCGTCCTGGAATGAAAAGCCTCATCCTGAGAGCAGATGCGATGGAGACGGAGGAATTGCGAGAAGGGGTTGGCATTTTTGCAAGAGACAGGGTGGGAAGAGAAATAGTCCAGGTAGCTGTGAGAGTCCGTAGGCTTATAGTAGACATCAGTAGATAAGCTGTCTCCAGAGATAAAGACAGAAAGATCAAGAAAGGGGAGGGAGGTGTCGGAAATGGACCAGGTAAACTTGAGGGCAGGGTGAAAGTTAGAGGCAAAGTTAATGAAGTCAACGAGCTCAGCATGCGTGCAGGAAGCAGTGCCAATGCAGTCATCGATGTAGTGAAGGAAAAGTATGGGACAGATACCAGTATAGGCTTGGAACATGGATTGTTCCACAAAGCCAACAAAAAGGCAGGCATAACTCGGCCCCTTACGGGTGCCCTTGGCTACACCTTTAGTTTGGAGGAAGTGGGAGGAGCCAAAGGAGAAATTATTAAGAGTAAGGACTAATTCCGCTAGACGAAGGAGAGCAGTGGTAGAGGGGAACTGATTAGGTCTGGAATCCAAAAAGTAGCTGACAGCTTTGAGACCTTCCTGATGGGGGTTGGTGGTATATAGAGACTGGACATCCATGGTGAAAGTAAAGCGGTGGGGGCCAGGGAACTTAAAATCATCGAAAAAATTCAGAGCGTGAGAAGTATCACGAACATAGGTGGGAAGGGATTGAACAAGGGGGGATAAAACAGTGTTGAGGTATGCAGAAATGAGTCCAGTGAGGCAGGAGCAAGCTGAGACAATGAGTCCACCTGGCCAGGTAGGTTTGTGGAACTTGGGTAGGAGGTAGAAACGGGAAGTGCGAGGTGTGGAAACTATAAGGTTGGTAGAAGTGGATGGGAGATCCCCTGAGCTGATTAAGTTGGTGATGGTGTGGGAGACAATGGCCTGGTGCTCCTTAGTGGGGTCATGATTGAGAGGTAAATAAGAGGAGGTATCTGCGAGTTGTCGCTGTGCCTTGGCAAGGTGGAGGTCAGTACGCCAGACTACAATAGCACTCCCCTTATCGGCGGGTTTAATGGTAAGGTTAGGATTAGTGCGGAGGGAGTGGAGAGCAGAGCTTTCGGAAGGAGTGAGGTTGGAATGGGAACAAGGTGCGGTGAAGTCGAGACGGTTGATGTCCCATCGGCAGTTAGCAATAAAGAGATCCAGAACAGGCAAGAGACCAGAGTGGGGTGTCCATGAAAAGGAGAAGGGTTGAAGACGGGAGAAGGGGTCATCGGTGGAGGTGGGAGAATCCTTGCCAAAGAAGTAGGCTCGAAGACAGAGCCGGCGGAAGAAGAGTTCAGCATCATGGCACACGCGGAACTCACTGAGGTGTTGGAAAAGGGGGACAAAGGTCTCAGCGAGTTAAAGGTCGGGGGGGATGGTAAAGACCCGGCACGGATGAGAAGTGCGATCAGAGGGGGGAGGGGGAGGGAGGGTGGTGGTGTCAGTGGACAGGGGAGGGTTGGGGTGAGAGGAAGAAGGGGCCTCCGAGGGCCCAGGAGTAGATGATGGGATGTGAGGGAGATGGGGTTGCAGAGTGGTGGTGGGGGAAGTGGGCACGTGAAGACCCGGCCTTGAGTTCAAGGCTGGAGTCGCAGATTAAGGTTGCGTAATCGCTTTGAAGGTGTCCATGGTTGTTGGAGCCCGCATTGTTGGTGCTGGAGTCCTGGTTTTGAATATGCCCTGGGTTGCTGGAGCCACCGAGATCAATGGCGGAGGCCGCAATCCGAAGTTCATGCCTGCTAGCGTCGGGGCTGTTGTGTACCATTATTTAATAAGGGCAGCTACATGCTGATGAGCTTGGTATCAGTTGAGGGTAAGTTACTGGAGGGTATTCTGAAATGCAGGACCTATCAACATTTGGATAGACAGGGTCCAATTAGGGATGGTCGGCAAGGCTTTATATGTGGGAAAATGTGTCTGACTCATATTTTTCAAGAGGTAACCAAAAGGATAGATAAGGTTTGTGTTAGCCATGAAGGAATTTAAATATGAAAAAAGCATCTAACTGAAATGAGTCAAGAAGAGTGGAAGTACAGAAACCAAATGTCTTTGTCCATGCCATGTGGTGTAAAGAATGGAAATTACCATTTTTTAAGACTGTTTTGCAATCTCCACTTTGTGAACTTTTGTGCACAGGGTTGGCTTGATCAAGGCAAAGAGGTGGACACAATGAACCCCCTACTGATAACCTGCTAAGCTAGAGATCACTTCCAAATAAGAAGTTGTTTGTGAGATATTCTTTTATAAGGTAGAAGATACAGATTTACGAAAAGGGCAGTTTGTGCCTGTTACCAAAAGAAACCTGAACCGAGCACCTGGCTGACCTGGTTAAATTCGTTCAACTGGCCTGACGCAGGGGAAGGAAGAAGGTGACTTGTGGCACAAGACTGGTGGAAGAGCAATAAATTAATTAGCCTTGGGCTAGATCCAATGAGAAATCAGGACAGGCTAGCCAGATGAGCCTGGGCAATTAAATTGATAAACAACAGTTCAATCTGATAAGAAGGACTAGAATGGAGGAACTAAGATGTAAAGCAGCAAGAACACTGGAGAATAACTGACATAAGGAAGATCCCATGCATTCAGCAAGGAGAAGAAGAATTGTTTTGGCCAGTGGGCGATCCTGTATATTGGTATTATGAGTTACTTGGCCATGGGTGAATATAATTGTGAGCACTGGTACAAAAAGAAATAGTAGTTAAGTCATTGATCAAGGGTCAACATCATTGATGCACATACTAATTGCACAGATACAATAACGTGTGAGGTTTGAATTAATTAACCTTCTGTGATAATTTACTTAACCATTATCAATTTGACTAAGGCAATGGTCAACAGTAGGGCAGTGGACATTGTCTATACATGGAGTCTATACAGTGGTACATGGAGCTTAGAAAAATAGAGGGCTATGGGTAACCCTAGGTAATTTCTAAGGTATGGGCATGTTCGGCACAGCTTTGTGGGCCGAAGGGCCTGTATTGTGCTGTAGGTTTTCTATGTTTCGATGTTTCTATGTTTTATGGACTTTAGCAAGGCCCTTGATAAGATTCCACATGGCAGGCTACTCTAAAATGTTAGATTGCGTGGAATCCAAGTAGAGATAGCTACTTGGATACATAACTAGCTGGATAGTAGGAAGCAAAGTGAAGGTTGAAGATTGTATCTCACACTAAAGCCCTGTGACTATTGTTCTGTCACAGAAGCTGGTGCTGGAGTGTTTGTTGCTTGTTATTTACATAAAGGATTTGGATGTAAATGTAAAGGGCATGGCTGGTGGTGCAGATGATACGAAAATAGATGTTAACTAATTCTGTGAAGAACTGGTTAACATCTCTTGATCCATTATGTAAGTGGGCTGAGATTTGGCAAATGATTTTCAATTCAGATAAATGCAAAATGTTACATTTTGGGAAGGCATTTTATGGTAGTAGATGGTCAGGTCCTGAGCAATGTTGTGGAATGGAAGGAGCGAGGAGTACAAGTAAATAGTGAACTCACAGGGTGATAAAGAAGGCATTTGGCATGTCTTCATCAGTCAGGGCATTGAGTATAGGGGTTGGGACACTAAGGTGCAGTTGTACAAGATGTTGGTGAGTCTGCTGTTGGAGTATTGGGTACAGTTCTGGTTGCCCTGGAAAGATTATAGAGAAGATTTATGAGAACGCTGCCAGGACTGGAGAGCCGGAATTATAGGGAGGGGTTGGGCAGGCTAGGTCTTTATTCCATGAAATTTATGAGACAGAGGAGAAACATTATGGAGGTGTATAAAATCATGAGCACATAAATAACTTGATTGCACTTTGTCTTTTTCCTTACATTGGGGAATCAGGAACTTGAGAACATAGGATTAAGGAGAGAGGGGAAAGATTTAATAGGAACTTGAGAGGCAACCTTTTTTTACACAGAGGTTTGTCAGTATATGGAATAAGCTGCTGGAGGAAATAGTTGAAGCAGGTACAACAGGGAAAGACATTTAAACAGGTTTAAAGATGGGGAGGAGGTTGTTGGTTTCAGAACGTATTTGCCAAACCTTGACAAATGGAAAAATTTCAGCGAGAACCATAGTCAGCATGGGTGAATTGGACTAAAGGGCCTGTCTCCTTGCTGCATTACTTTGTAACTCTAAGACTCTATGACTTTGTTTATTCGACTCAATATTTTACTCTCCTCAAAAGCTAATACAAATACTTCAAGTTCAAGTTTATTATCATTCAACCGTACACATGTATATAACTAAATGAAACAATGAAACATGGTGCAAAGCACTGTACATATACTGTATTACATACAGAACATACAATTATATTCACACAATAATATTAACAGATCAGATTAAAAGTATTCTGTAAATATGCAAGTTGATAAAGTTCATATACATTAGTGCATATCATTAAATATACAACAATATTACTATTACTGGCACTGTCGTAAATCATATATGCTGGGTGGTAGCAGGGTGTTCAGAAGGCTCACAGCCTGGGGGAAATAGCTGTTAACCAGCCAGTAGTACATGTTCTTATATTGCAGTACCTTCTGCCTGACAGTAGGAAGTCAAAGAGATTGCAGGACGGATGGAAGGGGTCATTGACAATGATAATTGCTCTGCGAATGCAACTCTTCTAGTTCATGTCCTGGATGGGGATGAGGGAGAGAGACCCAATGATTCTTTGAGCAGTCCTTACAATCTGTTGCAGGGTCTTGCAGTGAGATGCCTTTCAATTCCCATGCCACACCATGATCCAGCTGCTCAGTACACTCTCGATACAATAGCATTATCCTTCTTTTTTATAAAAAGGGTGTCGCAAAGTATCCTAAAATTCTTGAACCCTCACCTCCAAACTCTGGTTATTTGTTGAGTATTAATGGTCTCTGCTCTTTTCTTCATCCTCCTTTGCTTCTAAATGGATTTTCTTAAATCTTATTTGCTCCCTCCTGCTTTAATTTCATCTTTATGTTGCCTAAGTCCTTCAAGGCTTCCTGTGTTTAAATTCCCTTTTCCAGTCTTGCTTTTCTCCCCCTATGTTCCTTATTGTCTGTCAGCTCTCAGTTTGTCCACTTTGCTCATTTTCGTTGGCACACTTTGTTTATCCTGGCACACCCATAAACTGGAAAGAGTGCAGGGAAGATTTACAAGTATGCCGTCAGGACTCAAGGGCCTGAGTTACAAGTTGAGCAGGCTAGGATTTTGTCTCTTGGGAATGTAGGAGATTGAAGGGTGACCTTACAGAAGAGTATGTAACCATGAGGCGTATAGATAGGGTGAATGCCATAGTCTTTTTTTTCCCAGGAAATGGTAATTAGAAACTAGAGGGCATGATTGAGATGTGAAAGATTTAAAGGAGACCTGAGGGGCAACTTCTTCACACGGAGAGCAGTGAGATGTGCAACGATTTGTCAGAGAAAGTGATTAAAGCAAGTGCTATATCAGCATTTAGAAGACATTTGAATAGGTACATGGTTAAGACCTATCCTGTGCATGTACCTTTGAACATTTGGCCCATAAATTTCTATATCCCATAAAAAGGGATATGGGCCAAATGCGGGCAAATGGAACTACGTAGCTTAGGTGGGCACCGTATTTGACACGGATGAGTTGAGCAAAAGGGCCTGTTTCTGTGCTACTACTATAATGTAGCATGCCAGCAGCTATACTTGAATAGTTGTTTGTGGAGATTTAGTATGTCACCAAAGACTCCAGCAAATTTCTACAGATGTACAGTGGGAAGCATTCGGACTGGTGACATCATAACTTGGTATGGGATTGCAATATGCAAGATCGACAAAGGCTGGAAAGAGTCGTAGACTCAGATTTGGGCATGGGTACAACCCCTCCCCACCACTGAGGCAATGTGGACAAACCAAGAGTTCACAGGCAATAAAGAACATAGGAAAAATGCAAGACTAGGAAAAAGGGGGCTTAGAAAACCTAGAAGAACTTAAACAACATAGAGGTGAAATTAAGCAGAAAGGAGTGCAAATAAAATTTAAGGAGGAGGATGAAGGAAAGAGTAGGATCCTTGGAACCCAACAATGCCCAGAGTCTGGAAGGTGATGTGTTGAGTCCTTTAAGACAGGGGTCCCCAACCATTTTTGCATGCGGACCGGTTTAATATTGACAATATTCATGCGGACCGGCCGACCTGGGGCGGGGGGGGGGAGGGGGAGGGTTGCCAACGGACAAGAGTAGCAGTCAAATGCGTTGTTTACCCAGAGAGAGACTACAATGACCATGAAGCCTTGCGCGGGCACCAGCACGCATGCGTGACTTGCGCATGTACCTGCCGGTTTCACCCTACAAATCGTTTTTGGCGATTCTGTTCGGGGGGGGGGGTTAGTGTTAATCACGACCGGAATATAGGTGATTGAGTGGCTAATACACTCAATTTTGTTTCTAAAAGGGTTTATCTAACGAATTTAATATTAAACACACAGCGCATATTTTCCTCGCATGAATATAGTGATAAGTCAATTATCAGGGGAGGACAGGGGAGCTTGAAGTAAGTGTTGAACGAACTTCCACTAGAAGTGGAAGAGGCAGGTTCGATATTATCATTTAAAGAAAAATTGGATAGGTATATGGACAGGAAAGGAATGGAGGGTTATGGGCTGAGTGCAGGTCGGTGGGACTAGGTGAGAGTTGCGTTCGGCACAGACTAGAAGGGGCGAGACCGCCTATTTCCGTGCTGTAATTGTTATATGGTTATATAAGTAAGTCAATAGCATCATAACATTTTAAGTAATGTTTAGATATTAAGCACACAGCACAGATTTTCCCCATATGAACATATAAAATCATTGCAACACACCAATATTGCTGAATCAGTGGGAGCCCTGGGCTTGTTTTCCTGCAACAAGATGGTCCCATCGAGGGGTGACGGGAGACAGCGATACTCGAAGGGGGTTCCTTATGTCCAGTCTATTCCGCAATTTAATTTTCGTTGCATTCATTGCAGAGATATGTTGGAAATGGAAGAAATGTTTTCAGCGCTTTCGTGGCTGTCTCAGGATATTCAGCCTTGACTTTGATCCAGAATGCCAGCAGAGATGTTATGTCAAACATACTTTTAAGCCTGCCGTCATTTGCAAGCTGGAGGAGTCGATCTCCTTCCCACGCTGAGATGGATGACGCGCGCGTAATGACCTCGCGTGCGTTCAAGCTCAACAGTTGGCGTGACAGCGAATGAGGAAAGATGCAGCTGACTCTTATCGCCAAATCATATCGTTTCCTCGCGGCCCGGTAGCACTTGCTCTGCGGCCCGATACCGGTCCGCGGCCCGGTGGTTGGGGACCACTGCTTTAAGATACTTAGTGACGTTTTTCATGCAAGAGAAGGGTAATTGTAACTTACAGTATTTTTTGTCTTGCACTGTATTGCTGCCACAGAACAATACCTTCCATGACATACGTCAGTGATAATAATTCTGATTCTCTAGGACTCTATTCCTTGAATCTTCTTCTGTATGGAGGGGTTAGAGGTGGCATTATTAGTAGGCGATTGTGACTCTGGTTTTTATTGGTACCAACAACAGGAAAAAAATGAATGTGGGAACATTTTAAGAAGTCAGAAAAGAATTTTGGAAGAGCACCTCAAATCGTGGTATGAAAATAGGAGGATAGTGAATGTGGGTGTATGACTGTAGACAAGGTTCAGGAAGGAGGGCAAGAGACTAACTGGACATTGAGACCAGTTTTAGGGAAGGTGGAACCAGACAGATTGCACCTCAGCAGAGCAAGAACCAATTGTCTCAGGGGTAGATTTGCCAGTAATGCTGGGAGAGGGTTTTCTGTCACTTGCCATAGGGCTGGGAAGCTGAGTGTGAGTTCAAAGGAAGAAAAGCAGAAATAGAAATGGGAAGCTGAAGATTTAATGCAAGGGTTTGAAAGGCAAAGTAAACAAAGCTTAGAAAATGGATGAAAAGGAATTTATTTCTGCCTAGTGATATATTGATGATTGAATCAAGCAGATGAGAATAGACACTGATAGCTAAAGTAGACGACTATGTGAATAATACTGAAAGGTGCGTTGCTGAGAAGCAGGACAGGAGTTGAACTTTCCAGTTTGAGCTACAAAGAGGACTAAAAATGCAAAAGTTGGTGGGCATATTAGTTAAAGAAACTATCATAGCCAAGAGAAAACATGGTATATTCACACTGTCAGTGTGAAAGGTATAGAAGATAGAGACTCTGAAACTCTGTACATTTAGCAGAACTCTTTTAGGACTTACAAACTGGGGGAGAGAGGCTAATTTGGAATTTAGTTAAGCAGAATTCAACTTAACAGATGGATGGAGTATCAGTGAGAGCGCATTTTGTGCTGGTGATCATAGTTCAGATAGGGCTGTCGTTGTTACCTAAACAGACAAAGAAAAAATGGCTTATGACTGGAGTAAGGCCAATTTGAGAGCCTGAAAGTGATTTAGAAAAAGTGGACTGAAAACAGCTACTTAAAGAGAAATAACTGTTAAAATGAAGTTCAATAACACTCAACGACCTTGGCAGCAGGGAGACAACGTACCATCTGGGTACGCCTGTCTACTCCTTTGACTGTAGGCTCTACTGTGAGCATTGCACCGTTCACCTTCTATTCTTCTTGCAAAATACAGTGGAGTCCGGTTAATTGCACCATCAGTTAATAGGGAGAGCTGCTTAATAGCACAACTCTTAAACACCAAAATCTAATCTTGAAAATAGCCAGGATTTCCTTTGTTTATTTGGGATAGTATGCTGTTTAATTGCGGTAGGAGACTGCTGCTGAACAGTTTCTAATTAGTATCAGTCAAATGCACTTCTGTGGCCATTAGAAACAACACCATGTTTAGAGCAAACAGTTTTTAAGTAGCATCAGTTGTGTGTTTTTAGTCAAAAAAGCAGAGATTCTTTTGTTGTTGATAGTTGGCAAAAGATGAGCAGTAAGACAATTCGCTGTTTTTTCTCACCGTGATTTCAAGCATTCAGGCTTGGAGATGAAAGAATAAAAAAGCAGGTAGTGAAAATGAACTATGAACAAGTTAGGAAATATAAAGAACTTGAAGTTATTGACAACTATCATGAATGTTTGTCATAATGAAGATTTGGAGAGGATGCAGTAGTTTCTAAAGAGTATCAGTCGTGTGCGTCTGTGTTGCTGTGAGACACTACACTGTGCTTAGAGAGAACAGCTTTTAAATAGAGTCAGTTGCATATACTTGGTTTGTGTTATTCATTTGGGCTGATCAACGCCAAATTAAAAAGCAGTGATTTTTGACACTAGTTCATGCAGAAAGGTAATGCCAGTAGTCCATTATCTTCACTTGGTGTCTGCGCTGATTTTGTTCATTTGAAGTCGATCAAAAGAACTCTGCAGCGTACACTGTATGAGTTCCTCCATTGATAACTATTAGGAACTAATACATATTTCTAATTTGTTCTGTATTTCATTTAAATACATAATTTGTTACTCATTTAAATGACAGTTTTTCTTTTTTAAACTATTTCCATGCAACCTTGACTCTTTGGAGCAGCCACCTAATTCAGCCAAAATATATTGGTCCCGATGAGTTCCAATTAACTGGTAGTCACTAAACTAAGGTTCTACTCCTGATTGCACTCCTGAGGAGAGTCCTTTCCCATTACTATTTGGAATTGAATATTGATTGGGAAGCAAGATACCTGAACCACCTTCTTGCTCATTCTTGTCCTTCTGGAAGTTACCTCTTCCCTCTATCTTCTGAATCATGCTATCCATGAATTTCTGAGCAATGAAACAAAGCATCAGCTGATGTTCTAGTTCATCCAGCAGTGATTGTCCATGGGTTGTGTTCTGAAATTCTAGCGCAGTTCAGCTGGTGATCTACACAGTCCTAACATCTCCCGCCATGTCCATTATTAAATCAGTTCTAAAAGCAGAAAGCATCAGAATAGCACTTCTTTTCCCACTACAAACAAGCTCCAGTCACAGATCCCAAGTTTCTTACTCTGAAGAAGCAGTAATCCATACTGGATTCCATGTAACATACTACACTTGTCTGTAAGATCCTTCTGTGCCCTGATCCTAGGCACCTAGTTAACTTGTTAACTCAGCAACTACCACCAGTGGGGAACCTGTTTACCATTTCACAAACAAGGCAACAGTTAAGTTAAATTAAGTGTTTCACTGGAATTCAGAAGAATGAGGGGTGACCTGCTTGATTCCTATTGAAAGGTGAAAGGTGTTGATAGAGTGGAAGTGGAGAGGATATTTCCTGTGGTGGAGAGTCTAAGACCAGAGGAGACAGCCTCAGAATAGACAGTGTTCCTTTTAGAATGGAGATAAGGAGGAATTTCTTTAACCAGAGACTGGTGAATCTACGGAATTCTTTGCCACAGGCAGCTGTGGAGGCCAAGTTTGCATGTATATTTAAGGCAAGAGGTTCATAGATTCTTGATTGGTAAGGGTATGAATGAATATGGGGAGAAGGCAGGAGACAGAAGCAGAGTGGAAAATTGGATCAGCCATGATGAAATGGCGGAGCAGACTTGATGGACCAAATGGCCTAATTCTGCTCCTATATCTTATGGTCTTATGGTCTAAATGATAACTTTAAAACTCTTTTTTCCTCTTCATCTATTCCAAAAAGGTTTTCTATCATGAGATGTTCGCTGTCTTGCTTTTTATTTTGTTTTACAGGTAACTTTAAGTTAGCGTAACTGAACTGTGTATGTGTGTGAAACATTTTTTTGGGTGCATTCAGCTATCTATTGTGACATCAGGCGTCCAATGAATAGGAATTATAAACTACTTGGCTTTCCTTGTAAGGCAGATGTGTATGTGACATAGGAAAATTGTTTTTCATTGTTGCAGTAGCTATTATGTTATCTCTGCAAATTTTAATCAAAAATTTGGTGACAAATAATAATAGCACTGCACTATTGAATTCACATTCATAAACTACTTTCTGACACTTTTTTCAGTCATGGAATCCACAAGAAAAAGAGAAATAGCTCAGGAATGTGAAAAACATCATATATTTAATTGGATATATTACAATAATTAATTTTTCTCAATTTTCACAGAACAGCAATATCATTATGGCAAAGTCTTCAAAGGAATGGGAGTTAACCTCCCACATAACAGGAACATTCCTCCACAGAAATGCAATTATATGTCAGAGGATTTTACAGTGTTTTGTCTGTGGATTACATTTTTTCTGAAGCATACAGAAACTTTCCTCAGCGGCATTAGTTTGGTTTGAGACAGTTTTCAGTTGCATATATAGTTGTAGTAGGGAAACAAGGTCTGTTTTATTGGCTCAGGTGGAGTGCAAATCTGTGCTTGTTAGTTGATAATTAGACAAATAAAGAGATGGTCATTGTTCCCAAATATTGGTGCCAAACACAACCATCCTGTGACAGTGTTTTGTTTTGTGCCAGCATCAGATGCCAGGCTGTGCAGAGATTGATAATGATACCGGGCAGTGAGATGAGCCGCTGAGGGACAGCTCTAAACTAAAAGCTCTCCCCTACAGTCAATGACGTTCAACCTTTTACAGAGCAAAGGTTGTGTGTAACTTCCAGGACTGAACTGAAAAGAAAATGAGTCTGTTAACACAACTGCTGTAGCCAGGGTGACATGCAGTGAAGCATGCAGACAGGACAGATGTTGAGGCACAATAACCAGTTGTCTGTTCAAAATAATTTTGATAAAGTGCCTTTAGGACAACATTAATTTGGTGTTTTGATTTGCATGACTATGTCCCTTTGCACGAAACCAGGCTCCTATTACCTCACTAACCCTTGTTTGTGTGGAACTTGTGTTTGCAGTTATTTTGTTGATCATTTGTCTGAATTTTGATGTTAACTTGCTGCAGTTTTGTTTAATTGTACCATTATTAAATTACATCTTTGTATTCCAGTAATAGACTAATGCACAGATGTGAAGCACTGTGGGTCTGTACAACATATTTTGGTTGACTATACTTAGATTATCAAATAATAAACATTTTCAGTCTGTTGTTAATTTGAAACAAACTATGGAGTGAAGTGCTTTTTGAATATGGTCTGACTTGTATGCAGTCTGCAGACAATGTCTATGGTAGGTTATAAACCAATTGGGTTAAAAACATTTTAGTCATTGGGCTAAAATCTCATCCGCACTGCAGGATGTGAGTGGGGGATGTGCCAACACACTAGAATGCTAGTTCCCAGTGACACACACACTTCACTTAAGACCATAAGACAGGGGAGCAGAATTGGGCCATTTGGCCCATCGAGTCTGCTCCACCATTCAATCATGGATGATAATTTTTCCCCTCCTCAGCTCCACTCCCCAGCCTTCTCCCCATAATCTTTGATTCCATGTCCAATTAAGAACCTATCAATCTGTCTTAAATACACCCAATAACCTGACCTTCACAGCTGCATGTGGTAACAAATTCCACAAATTCACCACCCTCTGGCTAAAGAAATTTCTCCACATCTCTGTTTTAAATGGACACCCCTCTATCCTGAGGCTATGCTCTCTTATCCTAGTCTCCCCCACCATGGGAAACATCTACTCTGTCTAGGCCTTTCAAGATTTGAAAGGTTTCAATGAGATCTCCACTCATCCTTCTAAATTCCAGTGAGTACAGACTCAGAGCCATCAAACGTTCCTTGTATGTTAACCCCTTCATTCTCCGAATCATCCTTATGAACCTCCTCCGAACCCCCTCCAATGCCAGCACACCTTTTCTTAGATGAGGAGCTCAAAATTGTTCATAATACTGAAGGTGAGGCCTCACCAGTGTCTTATAAAGCCTCAGCATCACATCCCTGCTTTTGTATTCTAGATTTCTTGAAATGAATGCTAATATTGCATTTGCTTTCCTCACCACCAACTCTACATGAAAAATAACCTTTAAGGTGTTCTGAACAAGGAATCCCAAGTCCCTTTGCATCTCAGATTTTTGGATTTTCTCCCCACTTAGAAAATAATTTGCACATTTATTACTTTTAGCAAAGTGCACGACCATGCATTTTCCAACATTGTATTTCATTTGCCACTTTCTTTCCCATTCTCCTAAACTGTCTAAGTCCTTCTGCAACCTACCTGTTTCCTCAAACCTACCTGCTCCTCTACCAACCTTTGTATCATCTGCAAACCTGGCAGCAAAGCCATCTATTCCATCATCCTAATCATTGATATACAGTATAAAAAGAAGCAGTCCCAACACTGACCCTGCGGAACACCACTAGTCACTGGCAGAAAACCAGAAATGGATCCTTTTAATTCCCTCTCGCTGCCTCCTACCAATCAGCCAATGCTCTAACCATGCCAGTAACTTTCCTGTAATACCATGGCTCTTAACATGGTAAGCAGCCTCATGTGTGACACCTTGACAATGCCCTTCTGAAAGTCCAAATACACAACATCCACTGCATTCCCTTTATCTATCCTACTTGTAATCTCCTCAAAGAAATCCAGCAGGTTTGTCATTCAAGATTTTCCCTTAAGGAAACCATGCTGACTTTGTCCTATCTTGTTCTGTGTCACCAAATATTACATAACCTCATCCTTAACAATTGACTGCAGCACCTTCCCAATCTCTGAGGTCAGTCTAACTGGTCTATAACTTCCTCTCTGCTGCCTTCCTCCTTTCTTAAAGAGTGAAGTGACATTTGCAATTTTACAGTCCTCTGACACCATGCCAGAGTCCAACGATTTTTGGAAGATCATTACTAATGCCTCCACAATCTCTAACACTGCCTCTTTCAGAACCCTAGGATGCAGTTCATCTGGTCTGGGTGGTTTATCTACATTTAGGTCTTACAGCTTTTTGAGCACCTTCTTCCCTGTAATAGTAGCTGCACTCATTTCTCTTCCCTCACACTCTTCAACACCTGGCACACTGCTAGTATCTTCCACAGTGAAGACTGATGCAAAACACTCATTTAGATCATCAGCCATCTACTTGTCCCCGTTATTATTTCTCCGGCCTCATTTTCTAGCAGTCCTATTCTGACTCTAATCTCTCTTTTATTTTTTGCATACTTAAGAAAGCTTTTACTATCCACTTTGATATTGTTTGCTAGCTTGCTTTTATATTTCTTTTCCCTCCTAATGATTCTTTTAGTTGCTTTCTGTAGCTTTCTAAAAGCGTTCCAATCCTCTGTCTTCCCACTAATTTTTGCTTTGTTGTATGTCCTCTCTTTTGCTTTTACATTAGCTTTGACTTCCCTTGTCAGACATGCTGCGCTATTTTGCTGTTTGAGTATTTCTTCATTTTTGGAACACAATTATCCTGCACCTTCTCATTTTCCCCAGAAACTCATGCCATTGCTGCTCTGCTGACATCCCTGCCAACATCTCCTTCCAATTTACTTTGGCCAACTCCTCTCTCATACCACTGTAATTTCCTTTACTCCACTGAAATACTGCTACATCAGACTTTACTTTTCCCTATCAAATTTCAAGTTGAACTCAATCATGTCGTGATCACCACCTCCTAAGGGTTCTTTTACCTTAAGCTCCCTAATTGCCTTCAGTTCATTACATAACATCCAATCCAGTATAGCTGATCCCCTGGTAGGCTCAATGACAAACTGCTCTAAAAAGCTATCTCATAGACATTCAACAAACTCATTCTCTTGAGATCCATTACCAACCTAATTTTCCCAACCAAGCTCCAAGTTAAAATCTCCCATGGCTATCATATCATTGTTCTTTTGACACACCTTTTCTATTTCTTTTGTAATCTGTGGTCCACATTCCAGCAACTGATGGGAGGCATGTATATAACTGCCATCAGTGTCCTTTTACCCTTGCAATTTCTTAACTCAGCCCACAAGGATTCAAAATCTTCTGATCCTATGTCACAACTTTCTACTGATTTGATCCCATTCTTTACCAGCAGAGCCACACCACCCCATCTGCCTACCTTCCTATCCCTCCGATACAATGTGTAACCTTGGACATTCAGCTCCCAACTACAACTATCCTTCAGCCATGATTCAGTGATGGCCACAACATCATTCCTGACAATCTGTAATAGTGCAACAAGATCATTCATCTTATTTCTTATACTACATGCATTGACATATAACACTTAGAGTATTGTATTTGCTCCCCTTTTTGATTCTGCATCCCTAATGCACTGATACTCACCCTGCTGGCTACAATTTTGTCATATCATCTGCCTGCCCTTCCTAACGGTCTGATTGCACGCTATTTCTGCTTTTTTACCATCCGTCCTATCCTGAGTCCCCTCACTCTGGTTCCCACCCCACTGCCAAATTAGCTTAAACCCTCCCCAACGGCTCGAACAAACCTGCCCACGAGAATGTTACCCATGAGGTTGTCTCTGCTGTATAATCATCATAGGTAGAATGTTAACTTTCAAATAACTTTGACTTGTTCAAGGCAGTACTGAAATGTCATTTTCAAATTTTAAGTCTTCTGGCTTCTCCAATTTTGCCATTGAAGGAGGACAAGTACACCATGACAGCTGAAAGGGCAAAAAGTTACAGGTGTCAATTTACAAATTAATGCTCAGTTCACACTATTGTTTTGTTTTTCCAAGCAATGCTTCAGTCAGATTATATGCAGTAAATATAATCAGGATATGTTATTGTTCTGTTTTTAACTCTGCCAATAGTGATTCCATGTTTCCTTACAATATAGCAATTCTGCTAATGTTTCATCCTACAACATTTCACTGGTGAAATGTTCAAGAAGCTGTTTCACAGGACCGAGAACTGTGAGCTTTGCTCACCGTGCCTTTGCAGTGGCAACACTGAATTTCAGTACACCTCTGGCACATAATTCTGCACATCAAGATGTGCAAGATCATCAGCATGCTGGCAATATCAAGGAACTGTTCTTTCTGGTCTCTGCAGCATGTCCAGGGTAGGGCTGGCTTTCCCATTCAGGACTTCACAGAGTCATACAGCATGGAGACAGGCCCTTCAGTCAAACTCATCCATGTCATCTAAGTTAGCTATCTGAATTAGTCCCATTTACCTGTGTTCACCCCATATCTCTCTGAACTAAGGGTGCCACAGTACTGTAGTGGCTAGCATGACATTATTACAGCTTGGGGCATCGGAGTTCAGAGTTGATTCCCAGCATCCTCTGTAAGGAGTATCTGTACGTCCTCCCCATGGAATACATAGGTTTTCTCTGGGTCCTCTGGTTCTCCCTCCCCCATCCCACCCCCATCCAAAGACGTACCAGGTAGTTTAATTGGTTATTGTAAATTATCCCAAGATTAGGTTAGGGTCAAATCAGAGTTGTCGAGGTTGCTGGGGAGTGCAGCTTGAAGGGCAGAAGGACGTCTTCTGGGCTGTATCTCTAAATAAATAAATAAACTTGCTATCCAAGCACCTGTCCAATTTCCTTTAAAATGTTATTAATTTACCTGGCCCAGCCACTTCCTGTGAGAGTTGATTCCACATAAGCACCAACCTTTACATGAAGAGGTTGCTTCTGAGTTCCCTTTTAACTCTTTCCCCTCTCACCTAAAATCCATGCCTGCTAGTTTTTCATTCCCTTTCCTTGGGGAAAAGATGACTGTATTTATTCACCCTAACTATGCCCCTCATGATCTTACTCATCTCATTCAGAGACTTGCTCCACAGTCATTAGCTCCTTCATCTGTCACTGAAGGATATTGCAAAGAAACTGTTCTTTTGACTCACTGGATCCATGCTGACCAATTAGTGTAGCCAGCAACCTGAATTCCATGTTCCAGCACATAACCATAGCCTGGTCACCCTGGGTGATTCATCTGCTATTTGGGACCATCTTAAATGCCGTTGAGAGCCTTTGCCTCCACCATCCCCTCAGGCAGCATGTTCCAGATTCCAATCATTATTTGGGTAAAAATATTCCTCCTCAGATCCCTTCTGAGGTTTTTATTCATTACAGATGATTCTATACACATTACTGTCGAAAGATGTTTCCTACTATTAACTACGTCTGCGTCCTACATCATTTCATACACTTCAATGTGACCCTCCTTCAACCTCTCCCTCCTTTAAGGAGAACAAGCTCTGTCTGTCCTTAGAACTGAAACCCCAGGCAACATCCTAGTGACTCTCCTCTGCACTCACTCCCTCTCCAGTGCAATCACTTTAATTGCCTGTTAAATGTTGGAGCTGCGAACTTCTGTGGGTCCACGTCACACATCTGTTGATGAGTGATGGTTAATGTGCTGGTGATATTATAATTATTATATTTTGCATGCCCGGTTAACACACTGCTCTTGTACCAGCACCTCTCCACCCAGCCCACCTAATGCTCACAGCTGGTCGCACATTTAAACTCAAGCTTGTTTTTGTAGCACAATTTATTTGTGAGATGCTGGCTGTGAGTGTATGTGCATTAGGATAAAGCTGTTACCAGATCTACACAGTTTATCACACTATTCCCAAATACCTTACTGTGTCCTTCAAGTATCCTGGAAGACTGAAAGCATAGCATACAATAATTTGAGTTTAAATCATAGATGAGAACATTTAATCTAATTTTCCACTAATGTTGGAACGTTGTTATCATTGATCTTTTTCCTCCTTTCTCACTTTGTTCAGTCCCATGACTATCATCAGTGGTTTTCATTTTTGTTTCGAAGTATTACAATGCGGAGTTGCCACACGACTGCTGCCTTATGTGTTCCATTAACATTTCATTCATGTTAACAACTTGCTAAAATAAAACATAAATGCTTAGTAAGAACAATTTTAATTGTAAGCTATGAAATTCAGCTCCATGCCATCGCAGTTTGGAGACTGCAGCTTCAGATTTGCTGGAATTTTATACATGAAGTATGCACATATTTTTAGTGCAGTTTGCCCTATCAACTCTAATAGGATGTGAAGATTGTGTACCCTGAAGCGTGCAGAGGAGGAGAATTGTGTCATGAATCCATGAGAAATGTTGGCTTAAATCCCCTGCTACCGAACTGGACTGTGAAGCTCAGACAAGCATTTTATGTGGAATCTGTAGGAGGAATCTTGTGTTTAGGAGCAGGGGGGCCCCATCCCCGACAAAGATTTCCAATTAGTTTTGGTGTGATGTGGATTGTAAAAGAAGTGGTTTGTGGAGATGTGCTAATGGAGAATGTTGGAATGCTGTGCCTGAGTTTTAAATCTAAATTTCAGCCACCACCTCTTGCTGGCAGTCATTTAATCTATAGAATGCTAGGGAAATGAGGAGATGGGTAAAGCCACTTCCCGAACCGCACCCTTTTCCTTAGCGGGTAATAAAGTGGCATCCTCTACAATGGGAAAAAAAAGAGTACACAGAGTACACAGCTCCATTCAGTCTTCAATATGATCTGAATTTCTCTTTGTTAGTCACTTTAATTCTTCATCTCTTTCTGACTTCGAACCCTCTCTATCTGCTCTCTCAATCCGTTCCAAAGAAGCCAAGCATAATTTGAAACTTCTGACTAAGTACATTAGAGGTATTCAGACTTACCACTGAGTTCAAACCTTATTGAATATTTGGCAAGTTAAGCTTTTTTTTTGCATTTCACACTAACATCACTTATTCTTTTGTTTCCCTAATAATTTCAGAATCTCTTATTATACCTCCTCCAGACTTACTCTCATTATTGTAACAATTCCTTTCCAATTGTGTCTCAGCCTTGACTATTATCTTTCTTTCACTCATTCGCTTCTGCTTTCCACTCAATCTCAGGCCTTCTTGCTCATTCTCTGTCTCCACCCCCTCCATAACCTTTCTTTCTGCAACTTGAAACTCATTTTTTTCTCTAAATTTTACCCAAAATGACACAGCCTGTAGAGTTCCTACCTCACAATTCCAAAGTGACACATTTGATCCTGGTCTTGGACAGTATCCAAGACCAGGATCAAACATGTCTCTTTGGAATCGTGAGGGAGCAACTCTACAGGCTGTGTCCTCAATTTCCCTGAGGGTGTTTGGGCTTTCCCTGGATACCCTAGTTTCCTCGAAAGAAGGTAGGCTGCAAATCAATTAGCCACTTAGAATGCCCTGAGTGTGTGGGTGAGTGATAGAATTGGACAATCATTAGGGGGTGGGTGTTAGTTGATGACAGAATGTGGGGAGAATAAAATAAGTATGAATGTACGGTTGATGGAAAATGTGATGCATTGAGCTGAGGGACCTCTTCTGTGCTATATGACTGCAACATTGTGCTCCAGTGAAGTGAATCATCATCAAGTTATGCCCGTAGTCATAGTATGGACACAGGCCCTTCAGCCCAACTCGTCCATGCTGACCATGTCACCCACAGAGATAGTCCCAGCTGTCCGTATTTGGTTCATTGCTATCCATGTACTGCACTTACCCAGATGACTTTAAAATATTGCCATTTTACTCTGGTAGCTCATGCCAAATACGCACCACCATTTACATGAAGAAGGTGTTCCTAATGTCCCTTAAAGATCTCTTATCTCTGATCTTCAATCTATGCCCTTGTGTTTTTAACATCCCTTCCTTTGGAAAAAGGTGATGTGATTTCATCTTACCATAGAGTCATAGAAAAGTACAGCACAGAAACAGGCTCTTTGGCCCATCTAGTCCATGCTGAATCATTTAAGGTGTCTATTTCCATCGACCTGCAGGTGGACCATAGCTCTTCACACTCCTGCAATTCATGCACATATCACATTTCTCTTAATCTTTGAAATCAAGCTTGCATGAACCACTTACACTGGCAGCTCGTTCCAAACTCTCACAACCCTCTGAGCGAAGAAGATTCCCTTCAGGTTCCCCTTAAACTTTTCACCTTTCACCATTAACCCATGACCTCTAGTTGTAGTCCCATCCAACTTCAGAGGAAAAAACATGCTTGCATTTCCCATCTATACTCCTCATAATTTTGCATATTTCTATCAAATCTCCCCTCAATCTTTTACATTCCAAGGAATACAGATCTTATCTATTCAACCTTTCCTTACAACTCAGATACTCTAGTCTTGGCAACATCCTGGTGAATTTTCTCAGTACTCTTTCAACTTTATTTACATCTTTCCTGTAGGTAGGTGACCAAAATTGCACACAATATTCTAAGTTATGCTTCACCAATGTCTTCAAAATAATATTCCATCTCCTGTACCCAATGTATTGATTTATGAAGGCTAATGTGACAAAAGCTTTCTTTACGTTCCTGTCTAACTGTGCCACCACTTTCAATGAATTATGGACCTGTATTCCCAGATCTCTTTGGTCTATTGCACTCCTTTGTACCCTACCATTTACTGTGTAACACCTACCCTGGTTGGTCCTACTGAAATACAACACCTCACATTTGTCTGCATTAAATTCCATCTCAACAGGAATTCTGCAGATGCTGGAAATTCAAGCAACATACATCAAAGTTGCTGGTGAACGCAGCAGGCCAAGCAGCATCTATAGGAAGAGGCGCAGTCGACGTTTCAGGCCGAGACCCTTCGTCAGGACTAACTGAAGGAAGAGTGAGTAAGGGATTTGAAAGCTGGAGGGGGAGGGGGAGATGCAAAATGATAGGAGAAGACAGGAGGGGGAGGGATAGAGCCGAGAGCTGGACAGGTGATAGGCAGAAGGGGATATGAGAGGATCATGGGACAGGAGGCCTAGGGAGAAAGACGGGGGGGGGAGGTGACCCAGAGGATGGGCAAGAGGTATATTCAGAGGGACAGAGGGAGAAAAAGGAGAGTGAGAGAAAGAATGTGTGCATAAAAATGAGTAACAGCCCATTTTTACATCTGGTCCAGATCCTGCTACAAGCACTGGTAGTCTTCCTCGCTGTCCACTACACCCCCAATCCTGATGTCATCCGCAAATTTGCTGATCCAGTTAACCACATTATCATCCAGGTCATTGACATAGATGGCAAACAACAATCCCAGCAGCGATCCCTGCGGTACACCACTAGTCACAGGCCTCCAGTCAGAGAGGCAACCTTCTTCTTCCTTAAAGTCAATGTCTAATCCTATTTACTACCTCATCTTGAATGCCAAGTGACTGAACCCTCTTACCCAACCTCCCATGTGGGACCCTGTCAAATGCCTTGCTAAAGTCCATATAGACAACATCCACTACCTTGCCTTCATCAATTTTCCTGCTAACTTCCACAAAGCACTCTATAAGATTGGTTTGTCACAACCTACCATGCATGAAGCCATACTGACTATCCTAATCAGTCCCTGACTATACAAATATTCATATATCCAGTCCCTCAGAATCGCTTCCAATAACATTCCCACTACAGATGTTAGGCTCACCAGCCTCTGATTTCCTGGTTTATTTTTTGATCCTTTCTTAAACAGCGGAACAACATTAGCTTTCCTCCAATCCTCCAATACCTCAGCTGTTGCTAAAGTTGATTTAAATATCTCCAGTAGGGCCCCTGCAATTTCTGCACTTCCCTCACACGGGTTCTGAGGGAACACTTTGTCAGGCCCTGGGGAATTCTCCACCCTAATTTGCCTCAAGACAGTAAACACCTCTTCCTTTGTAATCTGTATAGGGTCCATGACCTCATGGCTGCTTTGCCACACTTCTATATTTTGTTGCTTGAGAAAAATATGCACGTAGGACAACAAACACTTTTTCGGGTCTTTAATTCCTTTTACCTGTTTTAGATGTTTTAATGCAGAAAAAGGGTATCAAAATAAAAATGACAAAAATGGATTAAAAAAACACAGTGCTTGCTGTTACAATCTCAGTTTATTTTCAGACCACACCCTTGTTAGTATGAAAATAAAAGAAACAAAATATACAAAACCAATATGGTAGTGGCAATTCTAAACTAAAACAATACGAACATTAGAATCCCACCAACCCTGTACCTTATACACAGCACCAAAAATACAAATAAATAATCTCATTTTAATTAAGAGATATACTCACTTTGGCACACACAAGCTTAACTTCCAAACACATATAGGCTAGACACTGAAATGAGTTCTCCTCGCTCATGCTGTAAAAAACAGAGATTAACACATACACATTACTCCATTACATTCACATATGGTTATGAAACAATAAAGAAAGACAAAAATAAATTTTTACAATATGTTGCCTTGGAGTTTAAATGGGTAAAAAGGCTAACCTACTAGGCCAATAAAGAACTTCACACCACCACACTATCCAGCGCCTACACCTTACTCATAAAAATCTAAAGCATCCACATGTAAAACATGTCAAATTACTGATAGTCTAGATTTACAAACATGTGTGAATGAATTTATATGGATATTATCAAATATTATTCACCTTTCCTCACCATACAACTAGCATTCAACATGCTTCTAGAACCTTGCAACTCTTCTTTCTACTCCACACGTGCATAATGACATCACTGTTTTCTCTTAAAGGCACAGGCAGCTAATTTAGCATTACCAGGGTGAATACACAAGTGCACTTTAAAATTAAAAAATTATATTCAATGGTCATCGGGTTACATATATATATCCCTCTCAAGGGATCATGTACAAACTCGGCTCATTAGCCAATTCTGCTAACACCCACGTGACTCAGCGGTGAAAAGATCCCCTTTCATAAACAATATACGTCTAGGATCGTGTGATTTGGGTTTCAAGTGTTACGTACCCCGTAACTGGGTTGCCAAACCAGCAGAAATGGATCACTCAGTTGGAGTCTGGATTACTGGAACTAAGAAAGTTTTATTAAAGAAACAAGCAACACAGTAATCGAAAGGATAATAAATGCAACAGTTCAGCAATGATAACCACACATGTGCACAGAATTAAGATAACAGCATCAATCAAGCTCTATCGTTGTCTAGGGGTAAATGACCAAATTTCAAAGTGACTCAAAGTTCAGTCCAGTTTAGTAGTTCAGTTCGCAGTAATCGTTGCCATGGCGATGGACAACGTGGGGGAAGAGAGAGATAGAACAGGAACAACCGATCATTCAGCACGGCTTCACTCACAGACCGGCGAGATGGCTCACAAGCAACTCTTGGGCGGGTCCTTGGTGATGTCACCTGAGGTCACCGACTGTGACCCCTCCTCCAGATGCGGTCGATCCTCTGCAGTGAACCCGGCACCCAGGCAAGGGCGGACACACACCGGGTTCCCGCTGATCGTACCTTTCCACCCTGGCCGTTGTCTGGTACTTCTCACCGACTCGTGAGAGGCATACCGCTTCCAGGGTCTCATTACCTCGGGTGGCGTGTGTTCCTGCCTTAGCGAACCTGTCCCTTTTTATCCCCCTGCTGGGGCATCGCCTGTCCACCACTTCAAACAGTTCAGGGTTCAAAGGGGGAGCCGCTCCAGACAGCTCTCTCTCCCACGTCCCTTCATTACACATCTCCAGACGCTGCTCCATTGTTCCTTATCTCTCCTTCCCCTGAGTGCAGGTGGCAGACCACTTGCTGATGTCACTGATGCTAACCCAGGCCAGCAAACATCTTAATTTTATGTGTATTCTCGTCACACAAGCAAACAGGGACATTGGGAATTCTGATTAAAGGAACCTCAATTTGAGGGAATACTGTGTAAATATTGCCCATACACAATTATTGATCGTCAAGAAATAACAGATCATACAACGTATAAAATTGTAAAGAAAGTACATTTCAAGTACAACTTCAGCTTTATCAAACAGTTAAAAGGAAAAAGAAAAGCAATAAAATCAAAGGGCCTAGTATAATTGAACCAGTCTAAATGTACTTACAATGTTGGAGCTCATGTCATGTCTGTAATGGTTGGGTGTGCAGCTTTACTCACAGTGTTGAATTCTCATCACCAATCACTGGTACAACTTCCCTTCATGGACTCCTTTGCCTCGCAAATGCTCCTTCCATTAGGATTCTCCAGGTATCCTCTTGGACCCTCTCCTTCTGCATCACCTGCCAAAAGACCACAAAATGTCCATCACAAATCTCTCTCTGCCCAGCTCTCTCTAGAAAGTTCTTCCAATCCCATCATCCTGATTGGCTGACACAATATTCCTAAATTGAACAACGTGGCTCCTTACTTTTAGCTGAAACGTTCGACCAGCAGAACGCAATGCTTTTACAGAAAACTGCCAAAGTGAAATACCTCTCAGAATAGCAGTAGAAATATTAACCAGGGCATTACATATAGATTCTGCATCCATTTCCCAAGTACAGATACAGATGCAAAAAAAAAATTCCCAACTCTTTTGGCTCCAGATTGCCGTTCTGATCTTCCAGGAGATCAAATTTTCCATTGCAATTGTTTTGCTCTTAACATATCTGAAGAAACTCTTAGGATGTCCTTCACCTTGTCTGCTAGGGCTGCCTCATGCCTTCTTTTAGCCCTCTTAAAGCACCCCCCCCTTCTTTTAACACTTTCTTAAGTGTTCCCTTGCACTTTTATATTCCATTAGTACCTCATTTGTTCCCACATGCCTATTCCTGCTATGCATCTCCTTTTGTTTTTCTTAACCAGCACCTCAATATCTCTTAAAAACCAAGGTTCCCTAAACCTGATATCTTTACCTTTTATTCTGATAGGCAAATACAAGCTTTCTACACTCAGAAATTCACTTTTCAAGCCCTCACACTTACCAAGTACACCTTTGCCAGAAAACAGGCTGTCCCAATCCACATTTCCCAGATCTTTTTTGATAGCATCAAAATTGGCCTTTCACCAATTTTGAATCTCAACCCGTGGACCTGACCTAACCTTTTCCATATTTACTACTCATGCTCTTATACCTTATATCTCTATCAGTTCACTCCTCAATTTCCTCCAATCCAAGGAACAAAGTCATAGTCCACACAACTTCTCCTAGTAACTCAGGCTCCCAAGTCCAAGTAACATCCTGGTAAATCTGATCACACACTTTCTAGTTTAATCTTGGCTATGCAAGTCAGCCAGTATTTAGTTCTCTTTCCACAGATGCTGACTGGCCTCCTGAGTATTTCTGACCAAAGGCGAACTAGAATTCTTCACTGTGCCTCTTTCACCATGGAGGCTGTCAGACCTGTGACACCTTGTAGTATTTTTCTTCTTGTTTTAGATTTCTAATATCTGCAGGGTTAATTTTGCCTCATTTACTGAATATTTTATAATCAGGAGAGAACCTGATGAACTGAGCTGTCTGGAAGAGGTAGGAAGAGTCAGCAAAGGGGAGGGGAGAAATGAAAGGCCATATCCACAAAGCATATTTCTGGAGCACAGCAGACACAATAAACTGCAGATGCTGGAATCTGAAGAAACACATAACGTGCTAGAGGATCCCTGTGGTTTAAGTCGTATTTGGTGGGGGGAAAAGAACTGTCAATGCTAAGAGTTGAAACCCTACATCTGGATACCAGAACTGTTTTGTGAGCAGTTCCACTCACTCACTGAAAGACAATGCATAAGAAAATATGGCCTCTCAAAGATATTACTGGGTTATGATGCAGTCACTCAGTAGCACAATACTGTGCTGAAGCACTTATTGGGCCTGCCTCACAACACCGGGGACCCAGGTTCGATCTTAACCTTGGGTGCCGAGTATGTATGCTCTATCTGTGAGCTTCATCTAGGTGCTCCCAATTTCATTCAAGTCACAAAGACATGTTGTTATGTTAACTGGAAATTATCAATTACCCTAATTTTAAATTAAAGGCAGAAAGAAGGTGGTGCAGTGAGCTAAGTCATTAACTTATAGCACTAGTGATCCAGGTTTGGTCTTGTTCTTGGGTGCTGTCTATGTGGAGTTTGTACGTCCTCCTTTTGAGTGATATAATGTTGAATCAGGTTCATGGGTTTGGTGAATGAGACAGAAACCACTGACTGTGAATAAGTATATCGATCAATAATTTTGAAACAGTAAAAATTCGACCAAACATTTGTTCTCCCCAAGTTGCACAAACTACAGAACTTAATATTCCACAAACAGGCACTTAGTTAAGAGCATGTGCGGAGCATACCTTTCCACTGGTTTTGTGCAGCATGCCTTAGACAAAGGGGGGAGAGGGAGAAACTCCCACATGTGCTACTCTTTATATCCAGGATATTTGAAACTGGACACGAGAGAGCCAAACAGTGGGAAGAGCAGTTGCTGTTTCTAAGCTAACCGATCATAACGGAAGAAGCCTTTGACAAGCAGAATAAGCCCTGCCCCCCACAGGATGACTGAGTGAGTTCCCGATGCTCCAGTTTTCTCCCACCTCCCTAAGACCTGTGGGTTGCTGGATTCATGGACTGTTGTGAACTGCTCTGAGCATGTAAATGTGTGGCAGAATCTGGTTGGAGTTGATGTGAATGTGTGAGAGAGATGAAGGTACAGTTAATAGAGCCTCCAACTCATAGCAATGGTGATCCTGGCTTAGTCTTGAGCTTGGATGCTGTTTGTGTGAATTTAACGTGTTCTTCCTTTGACTGAGCAAACTCCCCTGAATGTTCCTGGTTTCCCCCACCTCCCAGACTTGTGGGTGCTGGGTTCATTGGCTGCTGTAAATATAGATGAGTAACAGAATCTGGGTGTGAGGGGAATGAAAAATGGAATTAATGTAGAATTAGTTCAAATATGAAGCTGATGCTCGGTGTGAAAATTGTGGTCTGAAGGACCCGTGTTTCTGTGCTGTTTCTCTCTCAGACATTCTGCAAGGAAATAAGGAGAGCAGGAATGGGACTGATGAAACTGCTTTGCTCGGAGCTAGCATGGATGCAGTAAGTCAAATAGCTCTCTCTGCATTGTTATAAAATGCCATTGGTGGTAGTAAAGATGATAAAGAATTGTTGTGGATTTCTTTGCTCCTAGGCTTACGCTGTGACTTTCTGTAACGTATCATAGTTATTATCATACAGACATACTAATGAGGTCCAAGATATCTGACAATGGATGTCACCTTCCTGAGGCAGCAGCTCCTGTGCAAACAGGAGGGGAGTTGTGTCTATGATGTATTGGACTGAGTCCATTACTCCCTTCATCTCCTTATGTTTCTGCACAACATTGGGTGAGGTCAGCACTGTCATTTCTCCAGACTTTACATCATCCCTGGTCCATCTGTTGTAGTTCTGTTGGATGAGTTGTATAAACTGGAACTAAAGAACATCCCAAGAACTTGAGCAAGTTAAGTAGTTTCTGAGGCAGCGTTTACTGACGCAGTGGGTGGTTAAGTGCAGCCACTGTGCCTGTTCCACTTGGTAGAGATCAAAATCATCCTAACCATTCAACTTTCATCCCAATCCGAACAGCAGGGCTGAATCTCTTTCATGTGTTCTATAGATAGGATGGCCTGTGTCAGTCAAACTCCATTATTACTAACACATTAACAAAGGGAGAAAAAGCCTAAAGCATCCAGAGACATCTTCACCAAGATAGTACCCTCAGTGTTGTAGTGAACCAATTAAACTAGCAGTCAAATGACTAACTAAACTAATCTCTTTTGTCTACACAATATCCATATGCTTCCATTTTCCTCACATTCATGCACTTATCTGAAGGTCTCTTAAATGTCTCTATTGTTTCTGCATCTACCACCACCCTGTATTAAAAAATGCCCCTTGCATCTCCTTTGAAATGATCCCCTCTCACCTTAAATGCATGCCCTCTGGTATTAGACATTTCAACACTTGGAATGTCAACACATTTTCTATCCACTTTAGCTATGTCTCTCAATCTTATAAACCTCTGTCAGATCTCCCCTCACTCTCGCAACCCAAGTTTTCCCAGTCTCTCATTATAGCGCATGCCCTCCAATCCAGGCAACATTCAGATGCGCTTCCAGAATATCATGGTACACCTCTTCTGCACCCTCGCCAAATCTTTGACATCTTTCCTATAATGGGGTGACCAGAATTATATACAATACTCCAGATGCAGCCTAACTAGAGTTTTATAAAGCAGCAGCATAACTCCTGGCTTTTGGACTCATTGCCTTTACCAATAAATGAAAGCATGCCATATGCCTTCTCAATCACCCAATCAACCCGTGTCCGCACTTTCAGTGAGCTATGATGTTTGACCTAAGATCCCTCAGCTCATTAGCGCTGTTAAGGACCTTGACCTTAACTGTGTACTGTCTCTTTGCATTTGACCTACCAAGCTACAACACTTCACATCTGTCCATGTAATACTTCATATGCCATTTCTCCACCTAGATCTGCAAATAATCTATATCCCATTGTATTCATTGCCAGTCATCTACACTATCCAAAACACTGCCAATCTTTGTATCATCCACAAGGTTACTAACCCATCCATGTACATTTTCATTCAGGTCTTCAATATACACCATAAACAGCAAAGGTCCTAGTTCAGATCCCTGTGGAACCAATGACAGATCTCCTGCTAGAATAAGTCCCTTCAACCTCTACACTCTGTCTTCCATGGGCAAGCCAGTTCTGAATCAAAAAGGCCAATTCACCATGGATCCCATGTATCTTAATCTTCAGGATGAGCCTCCCATGAGGGGCCTTCTCAAACACTTTACTAAAACCCATGTAGATAATCTCTCTCTCTCGCTCTCCCCCAGTGTAGAGTCCCCTCCTGCTTCAAGACATCCACTATTGTTCCTGTACGTAAAAAGTCCAAGGTAACATGTCTGAATGACTGGCATCCTGTCACTCTCAGCTCAACAATAAGCAAATGCTTAGAGAGCCTGGTCAAGGACTACATCTGCAGCTTGCTACCATCCACACTGGATCCCCGACAATTCACCTACCGACACAAACAATCGACAGATAATGCAATAGCTTTAGCTCTACATACCGTCCTTACACACCTGGAAAAGAGGGATGCTTATGTGAGAATGCTGTTAGTGGACCACAGTTCAGCATTCAACACCATAATCCCTCCAGGCTTGACAAAAAGCTCAGAGACCTTGGCCTTGACCCTGCCTTGTGTGGCTGGATCCTGGTCTTCCTGTCAGATTGCCGACAGGTGGTAAGAGTGGGCTCCCTTACCTCTGCCCCTCTGACCCTCAACACAGGAGCCCCTCATGGCTGTGTTCTAAGCCCCCTCCTTTACTCTCTGTATACCCATAACCGTGTCACCACCCACAGCTCATGATACTACATTGATTGGCTTTATCTCAAAGCCTACAGAGAAGAAGTCATCACCCTGACACAGTGGTGTGAAGAAAACAACCTCTCCCTCAATGTCGCAAAAACAAAGGAGCTGGTTGTGGACTACAGGAGGAATGGAAACAGGCTAACCCCTATAGACATCAATGGATCTGGAGATGAGAGGGTGAACAGCTGTCAGTTCCTCAGCATAAATATCACCGAAGATCTCACGTGGTCTGTACATACTGGCTATGTGGTGGAAAAAAAAGCACCAAAGCCCCTCTTTCACCTCAGACGGTTGAAGAAGTTCAGCACGAGTCCCCAAATACTGAGGACTTTCTACAGGGGTACAATTGAGAGCATCCTGACTGGCTGCATCATTGCCTGGTATGGGAACTGTACTTCTCTCAATCACAGGACCCTGCAGAGAGTGGTGCAGACAGCCCAGCGCATCTGTAGATGTGAACTTCCCACTATTCAGGATATATACAGAGAAAGGTGCATAAAAAGGACCTGAAGGATCATTGGGGACCCAAGTCACCCCAACCACAAACTGTTCCAGCTGCCACCATCCAGGAAACAGTACTGCAACAGTAAAGCCAGGACCAACAGGCTCCAGGACATCATCTTCTACCAGGACATCAGACTGATGAATTCACACTGATGCAATTGTATTTCTATGCTATGTTGACTGACCTGTTGTACATACTATTTATTATAAATTACTATAAGTTGCACTTTGCACATTCAGACGGAGATGTAACGTAAAAAGATTTTTACTCCTCATGTATGTGAAGGATGTAAGAAATAAAGTCAATTCAATTCAATTTCACAGCCCTGCCTTCATTAATCACGTGCATCAACTCCTCAAAAAACTCAATCAAGTTAGTAAGACACAACTTGCCCTCACAAAGCCATGTTGGATCTCCCTAATTAGGTCACGGTTCTCCAAATGCTCATAAATCCTGTGGTAAGAATTTTCTCCAGCAATTCCCCTACAACTGATGTGAGACTCACCGATCTATTGTTTTCAGGATTATCCCTGGTTTCCTTCTTGAATAATGGAGCAGCATTAACTACTCACTAGAACTCTGGGACCTCGCCTGTGGCGAGACAGATTATGAAAGTATTGGTCAAGGTCCTAGCAATATCTTCTCTTGCCAGTCTCAATAATCAGGGGCATATCTCATCAGGCCGTGAGGACTTAACCACTTTAATAGACCCAACACTACCTCCTCCTTTAACTCAAAATGTCCTATCATATCAATACACTCCGAACTGATCTCCTTATCATCAACACAAGTAGGTAGAGTGGTAAAGAAAGCATAGAGCATACTTGGCTTGCTTGCCTTTGGTCTGGTTGTAGAGTAAAAGGTTCCAACTCTATAATAATTAGGTTTGATTGCATTTGGAATGTGTGTGCAGTTCTGGCCCTCACATGATCAGAAGGATGTGAGGCTTTGAATGGGGTGCAGAAGAGTTTTACGGGGATGGTACTGCAGCTGGAAGGATTGCACTGCAGGGGAAGTGGTGGAAGGAGATACGATAGCAATGCTTAAGAGGACTTTATTCAGGCGCAAGATCAGGCACAGTGCCTAAGACATTTGCATTGTACTGTACTTGTCAATGTGGAGTGGGAGAATGAGTTTCTAAATCTGGTGGAAGCAAAGGATATTGGGAACGGCAAGGATGGATTGCCACGGCAGGGGTGTGGGACAGTTGGCAGGGGCAACGGGTGGGGGGAGTGGCACATGTGCAGAGATACACCACTCTGAGATACCAGGCAAGGTCATTAAATTCCAAACAATTGGTTTATTTATTATTACAGAATATCTTTCTGGTGTTTCCCACTCACTCCTCTCTTACTTCCCCTTTTCCCATCCATGATTACCCTCTCTCTGTCCCCTTCCCACTCCCAGTCCACAATAGAGACCCGTATCAATAGAGACCCATATCAGAATCAGGGTTATCATCACTCAAGTATGTCTTGAATTTTGATTTTTCTTGTGGCAGCAGCACAGTGCAATACACAAAATACCATAATACTGTGCAAAAATCTTAGGCACCCTAGCTCTCTCTCTCTCTATATATATGTATATATATATATACATACACACACATATATGTGCCTAAGATTTTTGCACTGTACTATAGCCCATGTGCAGGCAGTTGGGATTAGTTTGGATGGGCATTGTGGTCAGTAGAGATATCATGGTCCAAGAAGATTATTCTTGTGCTGTGATCTCTCTCTGATTTTCTTTGTTTGAAAGTTGATGCTTGGGTCTGAGGGAAAAACTAAAGAACGATGCAGATCCTTTTTATTGACATACTTGTATTTTAAAGATCAGAAAGTGCATTATGTGCAGAGGTGGAGTAAGACATTACCAGGATCATTTTTCAAGAAAATACAATTGAATTTCTTAACAAGGAGGCTCCAAAGACTTAGTTTATTAATGTCTGTGTTATATGAGCTGTTAAGAATTATATTTACAGTTTCTAACAGCTGTTAGGCATAAAGAGACACACATTTAATTCAATTTTGCAAATAAAAGAAAAATGAGTCGAATGGGTTTCATTTTCTAATTATCACCTGAGTTTGTAGTGCTTAGGGTTTTGAGTATTTACTTTTTCTTATAGCTTCAAGCATGACACAAAGATGTATTCAGGATCTATTTGTAAAGCATCAGATTTAATATTTACAGAACTCATTGCTTGCTCATGAGATCTGCCCCAACCTCTGCTGCTGCTACTGCTGCTGAGAGACCAGACCTTGATGTGTCCATTATTCAGACAGCACGGGATGAGCTCTGAGTCATCCAAATGTGCCCTTTTGGGGAGTGGGCTAGAGTGGATGCAGCATTCAAGTCAAGCTGAGTTTTGTCATCTGCACAAGTATTCAATGAAAAATCTGCTAGTATCAGTATCACAGGCACCTAGGTACAGACAACACACAGAATATAAATTATACATAAATTATACAAGACATTGAAGGGGAGGGGGAAGTAACTGTACAAAAGCAAGACATTAGTGCAAAAAAGCACGAGTTGCAATAAATCTGTGATAGTGCAAGAGGAGGTCTGTAGTGTTCCATTGCTAAGGTTGGGTTAAAGTTATGCAAGTCAGTTCAATAAAAGTTGATTGTAGGAAAGTAGCTGTTTCTGAACCTGGTGGTGTGGGACTTCAGGTTTCTATACCTCCTCCCTGACAATAGTAGTGAAATAGCATGGATAGAAGATTGGTTAACTAATAAAAAGCAGAGAGCTTGTACATGGATGTTACACGGTTTGCAAATCAGTGGTGAGCAGTGTGCCGCAGAGGTCGATGCTGGGCCTGCAACTGTTTAGAATAGAATAGAATAAAATATCTTTATTGTCATTGTTGTGGAGCAATGAAACACAGTTTAGCAGCTCAACGTTTTGCAGCATGAGAACGAATATATACATAAAATAAACTCTAAAACCTCAGGAATGCAGTCCAAAATTAATAATATTTGGATGGTGGGGGGGGGGGGTGGTAGGACTATTGCACACCTGCCGTTTCTGGAAGTGTGATGCATTTAGCTGCCGCCGTCTTAGGAGGGGGGCAGGAGAAGGGAAGGGGGTGTTATACATTTCACTGTTTGTGGGTAGAAGCTGTTAAGGAGTCTCTTTGTTTTTGTCCTTAATACTCTGTATCTCTTCCCAGAAGGTAGAGGGGAAAACAGGTGATGTCCAGGATGAGTGGGATCCTTTGAAATACAAGTAGCCTTCTTTTGAAGTCTGCCAGTATAAATGTCTCTGAGGGAGGGTAATGTTGTGCCAATAACCCGCTCTGCTACCCTCTCCACCCGCTGCAAGTCCTTCCTGTTCTGTTCTGTGCAGCTGGCAAACCACACTGCACAGCAATATGTTAGGAGGCTCTCTATAGTTGTCCAATAGAAGTTGATCAGCAGGTGATGAGGGAGGAGAGTGTGCTTTAGCTTCCTTAGGAAGTAGAGCCTCTGTTGGGCCTTCCCCACCTGATAAGAGATATGGGCAGTCCAGGTGAGGTCAGCCAAGATGTTTACGATATACATTAACAATCTGGAAGAGGGGACCGAGTGTAACTTATTCAAGTTTGCAGATGATAATAAATTGAGTGGAAAAGCAAATCGTGCAGAAGATACAGAGAGTCTGCAGAGAGACATAGATAGGTTAAGTGAGTGGGCAAAGGTCTGACAGATGGAGTATAATGTTGGTAAGTGCAAGGTCATCCACTTTGGAAGGAAAAATGAAAGAACAGATTATTATTTAAATGGTAAAAAATTGCAGCAAGCTGCTGTGCAAAGGGACTTGGGAGTGCTTGTACATGAATCACAGAAGGCTGGTTTGCAGGTGCAGCAGGCTATCAAGGCGGCAAATGAAACGTTGGAGGGATTGAATTTAAGAGCAGGGGGTTATACTGCAACTGTATAGGGTACTGATGAGGCTGCATCTGGAGTTCTGCATGCAGATCTGGTCTCCTTACTTGAGAAAGGATATACTGGCTTTGGAGGCAGTGCAGAGGAGGTTCACCAGGTTGATTCCAGGGATGAGGGGGTTAGACTATGAGGAGAGATTCAGTCGCCTGGGACAGTACTCACTTGAATTCAGAAGAATGAGAGCAGATCTTATAGAAATATATAAAATTATGAAAGGGATAGATAAGGTAGAGGTAGGAAAGTTGTTTCCTCTGGTCGGCGAGACTAGAACTAGGGGACATAGATTCAATATTCGGTGGAGTAGATTTAGGATGGAGATGAGGAGGAACTGCTTTTCCCAGAGAGTGGTGAATCTGTGGAATTCTCTGCCCAATGAAACAGTAGCGGCTACCTCAGTAAATATATTTAAGACATGGTGTGATAGATTTTTGCATAGTAGGGAAATTAAGGGTTATGGGGAAAAGGCAGATAGGTGGAGATGAGTCCATGAACAGATCAGCCATGATCTTATTGAATGATGGAGCAGGCTCGATAGATCAGATGGCCTACTCCTGCTCCTATTTCTTATGTTCTTATGTTCTAAGCATGATTTGGATGGCGGGGAACCTTGATAATAGACGACACCTTCTTGAGACAGTGACTCCAATGAATCTAAACCTGTCAGAAATTTGCTGCACCCTGCACTTAACCTTACCCCATCAGTCTGAGTATGAGCAATGCCCTCAGGAATAGCACTCTGCCATTTTCCATATGTTAACCACTCAAAGAGAGTGTAGTTATCATGCCTTTGTACATTAAACCATATTCATTGATTTCCTGGTTTTACACAGCTCACTCAGAACATCCAGGTAGGAATGCATCCACACTTATTAATGAGGAGTTTTGGTCAAAATTGACAGGTGAGTCTGTCAATAGAAAATGTACATGTTGAAAAGTTTGTAGGGTAAAATTTTATTTTTACTGTGTAAGTTTTGAATGTTACCGTGTATAATTGACTCTTTGAGGTGCTGAAGTATCACATCTGTGTGAATATCAGTAATGATATTTTACTTAGAATGCCACATGAGGAAAAGTGCCAAGGAAGTGCTGTATCAGAACTGACAGGAACTGTAACATCCCCGTTCCTCTCAGACCTACTGCTCATTCAGAGGAAGGGGATCAATAGCTGGCAGAAACTTCTCATTACACTGATTGTGCAGATAAAGGGTATATTGTAAGCATATTGTAACAGCAGTGTCTTGGGGAGCACAGTGTCACCTGCCTGTTGAATGTGAATGGTGTAATAACTTTCACTAAACATACCTTCTGTGTCTTGGTATCTGTTATGCTTTGCAACTTCAACATGTTAACATTAATCCAATTAAAGGAAGACACAGCAGTCCGAAAGGTAGGTCGAACTTTGAGTATACTTTCAGTGAGGTGCGCATGTATCACTTGGTAACATGATAATGTATGCAATTCATGTATTTATACATAAGACCGTAATTAATTATTTAAACAAATAAAAAGTGCTTAATCAACATGTTTACAATTTTACTCAACTATTAAATAGAAAACAGTATCCTTCCAGGGTTTGACTAGCAACAATTGCAGGATCTTGCAGTTTATGCAATGTATAAGGAAGATGACTGGATGATTTAGTTGCCAGGATCAGCATTTCTGCACATTTTTAGGTGGGAATGAGCAAACATTGCACCATGTTTCTGATTGCATTCATATGGCAGTCAAAACATCCCCAGATCTCCCGGGATGATACATTGACCACAAGAACTTTCAGCTGCCAAACAACCACAGAACGATCCATAAACAGGCTGGCAAAATAAGATTTCAGGACAGCTGGCAGAGCTGCTGCCTCACGTCACTAAAGACAAAGATTCAATCCTGAAGTCCTCTGCTGTCTGCGTGGAATTGGCATATTCTCCTAGTGACCACATGGGTTCCTTTGAGTACTCGGGTTTTCTGCCACGTTCCAAAACTGTGCAGGTTGGTAGTTTCATTGCCACTGTAAATCCCCCACTGTTGTTGGTGAGTGATAGAATCTGGGGAGAATGAAGAGGGTTGGAATAGAATTAGTGTAAATGGTTGGTGCAGACTCAATGGGCCACAAGGCCTGTTTCCGTGCTGTATCTCTCTTTGCCTACAACAGTTATTCCTTTCTCTTACAAAGGCTCAGCAGTCCTGATATGGAACAGTACAGCAGAGACAGGCCCTTTAGCCCATGATATGCTGACCAAATTAAACCGAAGACTACTAGTTGATCTTATCCCTCTTGCCCTCATATTGACCATATCCCTCCCTTTTCCACATATTAATGTGCCTACCTAAGGATCTCTTAAATTTGCCTCTGCCTCCATTTCTGATAGTGCATTCCTGGCCCTCACTGCTCCCCACGTTAAAGAAAAACCTGCCTCACACATTTCCCAATGAATGAGTACTGGAGCCAAGTCTGAAGCTTTCTTGGACACATCCAGCCTGAACTGCTAAATGGATAATTCACTTTGACTTACTTCTGAGATTCCCACCAAACAGCAGCAGAAAATATTGTGTACTGTAAAGTCCAGTGGTCCCAACAATCTTTCAGTTGTAGTACTGCAGACCAGCACTCCAGAGCTTCCCACATCTCCAGCCGAGTGGTACCATTAAAATTAAAGCACTCTTTGGTCACCCAATCTACCTGATCGGAATTTTTTGAGGAGGTGACCAAGATAGTTGATGAGGGCAGGGTTTTTGAAGTGGTTTACATGGACTTCAGTAAGGTCTTTGATAAGGTTGCACATGGTAAGCTACTCTGGAAGGTTATATCACATGGAATCCAGGGAGAGCTGGCAAAATGAATACACAGTTGGTTTGAAGGGAGAAAGCAAAGGGTGGTGGTGGAATATTGTTTCTCAGACTGGAGACCTGTGACAAGTGTTGTGCCTCAGGGGTCAGTACCAGGCCCATTATTTGTCACCTGTATCAATTATTTGGACAAGAATACATAATACATTGTTTTTAAGTTTGCAGGTGACAATGAAGAGTTGAAACAAGGGCAATAAAGAAGGTTATCAAAATTACAGGATGATCTTGATCAGTCGAGCAAGTGAGCTAAGAAATAGCAAATGGAGTTTAATTTGGATAAGCATGAGGTGTTGCATTTTGGAAAGTAAAATCCAGATAGGATTTTCACCGTGAATGACAGGAAGTACTGCAGAACAGGAGAACCTTGGAGCACAAGGATACTTTTTCATCAAAAGTGGAGTCAGAGATATACAGGTTGGTGAAGAAGGCTTCTGGCATGCTGGCTTTCATAAGTCAGGGCAATGAGCATTAAAGTTGCAAATTTATGGTACAGTTCTGCATGATGCTGCTGAGGCCTAGTTGGAATGTTAACATAAGAACATAAGAAATAGGAGCAGGAGTAGGCCATCCGGCCTATCGAACCTGCCCCACCATTTAATAAGATCATGGCTGATCTGTCCGTAAACTCTGCTCCATCTAACCTGCCTTTTCTCCATAACCCTTAATTCCCTTACTATGTAAAAACTCTATCTAACTGTATCTTAAATATATTTAGTGAAGAAGCCTCAACTGCTTCCCTGGGCAGAGAAATCCACAGATTCACCACTCTCTGGGAAAAGCAGTTTCTCCTCATCTCTGTCCTAAATCTTCTCCCATGAATCTTGAGACAATGTCCCCTAGTTCTAGTCTCACTTGTCAATGGAAACAACTTTCCTATTTCTATCTTATCTATCCCTTTCAAAATTTTATACATTTCTATAAGATCTCCTCTCGTTCTTCTAAATTCCAGAGAGTATAGTCCCAGGCAACTCAGTCTGTCCTCATAGGTTATCCCCTTCATCCCTGAAATCAACTTGGTGAATCTATCTCTGCACTGCTTCCAAAGCCAGTATATCCTTCCTCAAGTATGGAGACCAGAACTGCACACAGTCCTCCAGGTGTAGCCTCACCAGTACCCTGTATAGTTGCAGCATGACCTCCCTGCTCTTGAATTCAATCCCTCTAGTAATGAAGGCCAACATTCCCTTTGCCTTCTTAATAACCTGTTGTACCTGCAAGCCAACTTTTTGCAATTCATGACCAAGCACTCCCAAGTCCCTCTGCACAACAGCATGCTGCAATCTTTCACCATTTAAATAATAATCTGCTCTTCTATTACTCCTTCCAAAGTGGATGATCTCGCATTTACCAATGTTGTATTCCATCTGCCGGACCTTGGCCCACTCACTTAACCTATCTACATCCCTCTGCAGACTCTCCACATCCTCTGTACAATTTGCTTTTCCACTCAGTTTAGTGTTATCAGCAAATTTTGCTACTCTACACTCAGTCTCCTCTTCCAAATCATCAGTGTAGATGGTAATCAGCTGCGGGCCCAGCACCGACCCCTGCGGCACCCCACTCGCCACTGACTGCCAACCCGAGAAATGCCCATTTATACCAACTCTCTGCCTTCTATTAGTTAACCAATCCACTATCCATGCCAATACACTTCCTGTGACTCCATGCATCCATATCTTAGTTATGAGACTAATTGAGCACCTTATTGAACGCCTTCTGGAAATCCAAGTATATGACATTCACCTGTTCCCCTCTATCCACTGCACTCATTATGTCCTCAAAGATCTCCAGTAAGATTGTCAAACAGGACCTGTTCTTTCTGAATCCATGCTGCGTCTGTCTAGTAGAACCACTCCTTTCTAAATGTTTCATTATTTCTTCCTTAATGACAGCTTCAAGCATTTTCCCGACTACAGATGTTAAGATAACTGGCCTATCGTTGCCCGTCTTTTGCCTACATCCTTTTTTAAAAAGTGACGTGACATTTGCTGTCTTCCAATCTGCCAGAACCTGCCCAGAGTCTAGAGAGTTTTGATAAATGATTACCAATGCATCTACTATAACATCCACCAATTCCTTCAACACCCTAGGATGCATCCCATCAGGGCCAGGAGACTTATCTACCTCAGGCCCTCCAGTTTGCTCATCACTATCTCTTTCATAACAGTGATTTTATCAAGGTCCTCACCTCCCATTTCGTCCATAACATCCTTCTTTGGCATACTAGATGTGTCTTCCACCATGAAGATTAACACAAAATAGTCGTTCAATGCCTCAGCCATTTCCTTATCACCCAATATCAATGTTCTTTTTAGTTCAGGTTGGCCTGCCATAGGAAAGATATTATAAAACAGGAAAGACTGAAAAAATATTTAGAAGGATGCTGTCATGACTAGAAGGACGAAGGTATATGGAGAAGTTGGATAAGTTATCCCTTATTGGACTATGAGAGATAGGCGCTGAATGAGGCCATTTGGCCTATCGAGTCTGCTCTGCCATTGAATCATGGGTTATTTATTATCCCTCTCAACCCCATTCTCTACCTGCTCCTTTGACGCCCTGTCTAATCAAGAACCTATCAAACTCCACTTTAAATATACTCAATAACTTGGCCCCCACATCCTTCTGTGGCAATGAATTCTACAGATTCACTACTCTTTGGCTCAAGAAATTGCTCCTCACCTGTTCTAAATGGATGTCCCTCTATTCTGAGGCTATGCTTTCTGGACTTAGACTCACCCACTATAGGAAACATCCTCTCCATATCCACTCTATATCCGCTTTCAATATTCAATAGGTTTCAATGGGATCCCCCTCATTCTTTTGAATTACAAATAGTACAGCCTCAGAGCCATCAAACGATCTTCATATGTTACCCAGAATCATTCTCATGAACCTCCTCTTGATCCTTTCAAATTCCAGCACATTTTTTCTTAGATAGGAAGTCCAAAATTGCTCACAATTCTCCAAGTGCAGTCTTACCAATGAATAGTCAATGCTTCATGCTAAGACACCTCACCGGGACTCATTTTCTATATTTTCTAATAGTGTGATTGGCAAATGAATGTTCTATTACAGATCTGCTTAGCCACACAGTGGCTGGGTTGCTTTTGACAAGCAGACTTCATCACCCTTTCAGAGATAAGTATGTTTCTATATCATATTAAATCTTTCTTTTAAATCACCCATTTAACTTTTGTGTTTTACCTCATTAGTAGAATTCTTCAGTTTGCAACAGACAGTTTGTGTCTCATTGTGCTGCAGTCAGCCTTAAATCCAGAAACTTTATCCAATTCAAAATTCCATGCAACTTATTCATATAATAACTTTAGTGAGATAAAGTAATAAATGTTTGGAAAATTGAGTTTCAGAGCTTAGTCGTTACTGAGGAACTTTACACTTAATTATCATTGAATTTTCTGAAGAACTACTATAAACATTAGACAATGGTATGGTAGATATAACATACTTAAGTTTCCAAAATAATTGATGTGCCAAACAGAGGAGTTGAAAATTATTAAGGTGTTGAGTCAGGGAACAAGAAGCAGAATGAATAACAGGCTATTTTCAAAAGGGAAGCCAATGATTGGGATTAATGGTTACTATTCAGATTGGAAAACATAAAACCAATCCACAGGGACCAGTGTCAACATCACTGTTGTTCACTGTTTACATCAACTAATTCGGGAATTGAAAGTGCAATTTCGAACCTTGAATTTGACAGTAAATTGTAGTTGTAGCAGAGATACTTGCCAAAATACAGCAATGATGGATGTGAACTTGCCAAAGCTGCATGCACATGGTGATTTATTTCCCCTTTGGGTAAGAGTGAGATTGTGCACTTGGGTAAGAAGGGTATGTAGGCCACATATGGCTTAGATCATACGGGGTTAAATATGTAGGAGGGCAAAGCAATTACTGTGAATAATTCACTGAAACTAGTGATGGAAGTTAATGAAGCCACAAGGAAGCTAACTCTGGGAGTTCATTTCAAAGGGAAGGAATTGAAAAGGTGTTATGTTAAACTTGTATGAGAGACCGGTAAGCTTAAACTGGTAGCACTTTAAGCAGTTCTGCATTCCATGATGTAAAATAATATAGAGGGAGTGCAGAGAAAATTGTAAGAATTAATTGATACACCTCTCAGCAAAGGTGTGAGTTGGCTCTAGTTTCACTAGAAAAAAATGAGGTGGACCTATGAAATGTTTCACAGACAAGAGGCAGAGAATATGCTTTTATTTGTGGGCAAATTCAGACAAAGAATCCATCACAGATAATTGCAGATGATTCCAGTAGGGAATTTAGTAGCAACCGGTAATATTGTGAAATGGACAGAGAAATTGAGACAGCACAGAAGCATTTATGGGGAAGTCAAGCAAGTGTATGAAAAGCAGTAAAAATTCAGGTGCTGGAAAACCAAAACAAAAATTGAAAATGCTGTAACGAACATTAGGCACATCTCTGTAGATAATGTAGAGGTCACAGGAGATTTATTAATTAGCAGGAGAGACTTATTGTTTTACAGACATCCACTTGCTTGCTCTGTTTTTTCCCTCAACTCAGGGTATAGAACAATTATGTCCATTTTGTGATGGTGGAGAGAACAGATTGTAAGTTGATCCCATGATTTAAGTAAGAAAGAGACTCTAAGACTGACAGATTCGAAAGTTAGTGAAGAAATAAAAAAAAACAAAGCAAATAATTTCATGGATAGTTCAACTCATCAATACTTTTGTCCACTGTTGTCATCTTGCAGATGATCAAATAGGGGTAAAATTCCAATAATCTGGCATTCTCAAGACCTTGGTGCAGGACAGGCAGATTCTCTCGACCATGGTGGCTCAACCAGGTTTCCTCAGAACCCTAGGGTTCTGCAAGAGGTCTCTAGGGGTTCTGTGAGAGATCACAATAAAAAAAATCATTTTTGAGCTTAGTGCAATGTACGATGCTAGTGCTGGCAGTGGTGGGCAGTGAGGGAGCAGCCCCACTAGCATCTCATCAGAGGTCTGTCAGCCTAGTATGGCAGTGTGCTGTAGGACTGTGTTTATTTGGTTGAGTCCATTCTCAGTTTCTGACGTGAGATGGGGAGGCCATTGATAATCAATGAGGGTTGTATTGCACAGAGGGGAGAACAGTAGGCGGATAATTGGTAAGTGCTGTATACATGGAGGGGAGGACAGTAGGCTGTTGAGGAGTGTGAAGTGCGTTTTCTGAGCATTGAATGGATTTGTCCAACTTTGGCACATGTTGGGCTCAGCTTTGTGGGCCAAAGGGCCTGTATTGTGCTGTAGGTTTTCTATGTTTCTAACTTGAGCTGTGATGTCAGCCTCTCCCTCCTGAATTATTGCCCCAGCTTCCCATTATGTGCCACCGACTGACTTATGGGAGCAAACAAACTCTACTGGAGTAGTAGAAAACTGGAGGGAAATTTTCATTCTAAAGGAGGAATTTTTACACACCTCTACTCAGCTGCTTAGTCTCGAGTCTTATTGAAACCCACCTCAAAGAACTGCTGAATAAAATTGAACAGTATTTTTCCTCCCAGTGTATGACTAGGTGAGGGACCTTTTCACTGAATCTTCTGCTCAGCCTGAGAACTTGACCTTGAGAGAAGAGGACGAACTTTGTGAGCTGCAGTCTGATTATGCATTCAAAATGAGATTTACTGACCTGCCCTTAGACAGGTACTAGATTTCTATGAAGTAAGAGTATCCTGCCATTCATCAGAAAGCAAAGAACATTTTGCAGCAGTTTTCAACTTCTTACATGTTTGAGCAAGCTTTTTCTTACTTAACGAGTGTCAAGAGCAAGGAGAGAAATTATCGCATTTCAGTTGAAACCGAAATCCGTGTGTGCTTATCTCAAGTTCACAAGGTTAATGACACAAAGGTTGGGGGTGTTGTGGATAGTGTGGAGGACTGTCAGAGGTTACAGTGTGACATTGATAGGATGCAAATCTGGGCTGAGAAGTGGCAGATGGAGTTCAACCCAGATAAGTGTGAAGTGGTTCATTTTGGTAGGTCAAATATGATGGCAGAATATAGTATTAATGGTAAGACTCTTGGCAGTGTGGAGGATCAGAGGGATCTTGGGGTCCGAGTCCATAGGACGCTCAAAACAGCTGTGCAGGTTGACTCTGTAGTTAAGAGGGCATATGGTGTACTGGCCTTCATCAATCATGGAATTGAATTTAGGAGCCGAGAGGTAATGTTGCAGCTATATAGGACACTGGTCAGACCCCACTTGGAGTACTGTGCTCAGTTCTGGTCGCCTCACTACAGGAAGGATGTGGAAACCATAGAAAGGGTGCAGAGGAGAATTACAAGGATGTTGCCTGGATTGGGGTGCATGCCTTATGAAAACAGGTTGAGCGAACTCGGCCTTTTCTCCTTGGAGCGATGGAAGATGAGAGGTGACTTGATAGAGGTGTGTAAGATGATGTGAGGCATTGATCATGTGGATAGTCAGAGGCTTTTTCCCCAGGGCTGAAATGGCTGCCATAAGAGGGCACAGGTTTAAGGTGCTTGGGAGTAGGTACAGAGGAGATGTCTGGGGTAAGTTTTTTACGCAGAGAGTGATGAGTGCATGAATGGGCTGCTGGCAAGGGTGGTGGAGGCAGATAGCATAAGGTCTTTTAAGAGACTTTTGGATAGGTACATGGAGCTTAGAAAAATAAAGGGCTATGGGTAACCCTAGTAATTTCTAAGGTAGGGACATGTTCGGCACAACTTTGTGGGCTGAAGGGCCTGTATTGTGCTGTAGGTTTTCTAAGTTTTTCAATCCAGAAATGAGTATTTGAGTAGCAAAAAACAAGCACAGGTTTCACATACTAGGCTTATATTTGAGCCTGATCATGTCACTTAGTAAGAAAATGTTTTTTCAAAATCTTGTATAAAATTATATCTCAGGCTATATTTTTATTCATATTCCTTTGGCTTATGGTTTTTAGTAACTTTATTAGAACATAAGAACACAAGAAATAGGAGCCATATGGCTGTTGCGCCTTCTCCGCCATTCAATAAGATCATGGCTGATCTGACCATGGACTCATCTCCACCGATCTGCCTTTTCCCCATAACCCTTAATTCCCCTACTATACAAAAATCTATCCAACCTTGTCTTAAATATGTTTACTGAGGTAACCTCCACTGCTTCATTGGACAGAGATTATTCAACATTGTTAATAAATTTTTGCATTGGAAATAGCATTAATTAAAATCAATTTATAACCTTCATTTAAATTAAATCTACCCAGCCTACCTGGCTTAAACCAGTTATTTAACAGAAATTTATTATGTTTTTCTTATGAATTTTAAAAATTTATGAAAGGGAAAGAAAGAGATTAATTTCAAGAAAGGTAAGCTAAGCTTAACTACCTGTTTTTTTTCAAAAAGGTTGGCTAAATATTCATACTCTACTCAAAAGAGCATTTGATAATTATTTTTGGATTATTATATCTACAATTTACTGATCACACTAACGTACCATGAGCTGTAGATATAATAATTTTATACAGGGGTTCCCTGAGACCTGAAAATTATTTCAAGGCTCCTTCCAGGGCAAAAGGGTTGAGAAAGGGTGCTCTAGACGATTGAATATGAATTATATTAATTCTTCAAAATCCATATTTAGTTCTTTTAATGGGATTATAATACTTTCAGTAGATCTCAGAGCAGTGTGGAAACCATGGTCCAGGCAGCCCTGGGGAACCAGCAGACAAAATACTGGAGGAGCTGTGGAGGAAAATGGATAGTTGACATTTCTGATAGAGACACTTGCATCTGGACTCAGAGAGCATGGGAACCAGGGCTCTAGTGAGCCTTAGGAGAGCAGGAGACACTTCACCTGGTGAGCCGGGTGCTGATCCATCAGTTTTTCTGAGTAGCAGATTATCAGAGCATAATAGATTTGGCAGAGGTCCTTGACTTCAAATGAAACTCGGGAGGAGTGGGACTAAATCCACTGTGTACTCAGAGTTAAATTTCAACTTAATACTTGTAGTTTTGCATTTTGCTGTATCTGAATCACTTGATTAGTTATCTCTCGTATCTTTTAAGTATTGACGGTCTTAAATCTACTACGTGTGGTGTAGTAATTACAGAATGAGATTTCCTTATCCCCACACTTGTGACAATAAAATAAATCCAATGGAACATCATTAACATGGATGGGAAATGATAAAGCTTCTCTTGTTTACTTAGTGGAAGTATTCAGACTTAATATGCCCAAAGAAAAACTTGCATACAATAGTAATGCTAATAGCAGTTTAAATAGTCTGGACTCCAGTCATTCCTGTAAATTCTTTTTGGTATGTTTGCTTTCATGTCACTTTCGACCACCCAGCCATGCACATATTATTCCTGTCAGGCTGGCCCCAGAAGTGGGCTACGAATACACACACTGAAAATACCTGTCAAGCTATTTTAATTCTGAGTTAACTATGTGTCAGTCTTCTAGAATTATCTCTCAGCCATTTATTCTTGCCTTTCATTTCCAGTTTTGTGATCATGAGAAAGGAATTACTGTTCACACTGTCTAGGGTCTGGTTCTTGGCAGAGTTATTAATTGCAGCCACAGCTCTACTAATACCGCCAATTCAACTTGCTAACTACTTTTAACTGCACCATACAGTATACATCAATATGCAGTATTTGTTCACTGATCTGACAGACAGTGGTGCAGCTAGAGGAGCTGCTGCCTTGCAGAGTCAGAGGCCTAGGTTCAATCCCAACCTGGGATGCTGTCTATATGGAGTTTCTCTCTGTGAATGCACGTGTTTCCTCCCACATCCCAAAGACATACAAATTGGTATGTTAGTTGGTGACTGTAAATTGCATCTATTGTGTCATGAGTGGTAGAATCTGTAGGAGCTGAGGAGAACGTGGGAAGAACTTAGTAAAGGTAGTGTACGGGGTCTTTCTTTTTTTGTATGTTAAATTTAAAATGGCTTCTTTGTTATGTTGTACTGGGGAATGCTTCTTTGTTATGTTAAGTGCTGAGAAAGTCTCTAGCTAGACAGTTGCTCGGGTTAATACAGACAGCAGGGTGCTATTAGCCAATGGGTGTTCATGTATCGTTTTTATTTCGGATGATAATGCTGTATCATATGACTGGGGACGGGATTTTGACGGGGAGTCGGAGGAGAGACAGGGAGGATGGCAGACGTGCGGAAAGGCTCCGGTCGATCACTTCGGGTAGTCCCGAGCCGTGAGTCGACAGGATCTGTGTGGTCGTCAGGAATCGATTGAGCTCCAACGGTAGCGCGCGAAGAACTTGGACTTTGATAAGTCTTGGCACCTTTTTTTCATTACTTCCTTTTCTGTATCGAACTTATATTAATGTCATAGACTTAGTAATATCTATAAAGTGTACTTGGTAAAACGTCCTGGGTGTGCTGGCTGAAGATTGATGTTTGGGATTGATTCAGGGGGCAACCGTCTCCGTGGGAAGTGTTGAGGCAGGTGCTGGGTGGGATTTCCCATAGACATATACGAGCCAATATAACTGAGCATTACAAGTGGGGGCTACCGTCCCGGATTTGGATTTTCGGTAAGGCTGTATAGTCGTCACGTTAAGTAGTGCGGAGATGGATCGAGATAAGATTGTAAGTTGGTATGAATTAGTGGAGGTACCGGTGAATCATGTGTGTGTGCTAAGTGGGGTCAATTTCCGCATTTCAGCAGATATACTAGTGCGAGGGTCGAGTTTGATTAAAGGTATCGGGCAGGTAGAACTTATAGCTAGAAGGTGTCGGAAAGAACTGGAGTCCAGCTGGATGTTGGTTCGGATGAGTGCCAACATCATGACGTTGGAACTACCAGCGACAGTCCACGCCCAGGGAGAGGCAGGGCCATGGGGTCTCCACACCCTCCCCGAGGACGAAAGTGAGGACGTGCCGGAGGAGGAGCTAGATGAGGCCCCAGGGGAGGTTCCAGTATCCAGGGGTGGAGGTGTGGAGTGGGAAGGCTTGGCCAGGCCCCCTCCCCCAGTTAGGGGTGAGACCTCCGAGTTAGCGGCTGCCATTACCTCCCAGATGAGAAGGGTTGAGAGGCCCCGCCCGAAGCTGAGAATTTTCTCAGGAGCCAGGCCCACCCCGGAAGGGGAGGATGACTATGAGGCCTGGATTGAGAATATGTCCCAGTTGTTAGAGGCGTGGTCAGTTTCGGATGAGGAAAAGAGACAGCGATTGGTGGAAAGTTTAATGGGCGAGGCGGCCAGTGTAGTCTGCAAGTTGAGAGCGGAACGCCCTTCGGCTTCCCTGTCGGAGTGTTTGGACGCTTTGGAGGAAGTGTTTGGACTGTCAAGAGATCCCTGGCAACTTTTAGCAGAGTTTCAACAAATGGGGCAGGGAAGAAGGGAAAAGCTCTCAGAATACATTTCCTGGCTGGAAGGGAATCTTACGGGGCTGCGGCGCTGAGGGGTAGTGAAGGTGGATGAAGTGGCGAAGTTGAGGATGAGCCAGATATGCAGAGGTTCCCGGGAGGATGACAGGGTGGCTTGGAGTATCCGGCAGTCATATAAGAGGAGCCCCTTCCATCATTCGGGCAGCTGATTAGAGAGGTTGGGGGAGGAGAGGGTGGAGCCAGAACCTGAGGTAGAGGGCTCACAGGTGCCGAGGGGTCACCATTAGGGTGAAGGTCTGACAGGTAGGCTCGGATGTCACCTGGGGTGTCTGAACAGGAAGCGTCAGCAGAGGAAGTACAGAAGTCCCAGAGGAGTAGGCACCCCCCGGAGAGGTTGCCTTATACAGCACCGGGAGAACAGGGTGTGATTTCTACTGCCCTGGGAAGTTAGGTCACTGCTTTATGCACCTGGGTTGGGTTTTGTGTTTTACAAGGAGCACTGGTGAACCCTGTTAACATCATGAGGGCATGACTTTTATTGGTGGGGGGAGAGTGTACGGGGTCTTTCTTTTTTTGTATGTTAAATTTAAAATGGTTTCTCTGTTATGTTATACTAGGGAATGCTTCTTTGTTATGTTAAATGCTGAGAAAGTCTCTAGCTAGACAGGTGCTTGAGTTAATACAGACAGCAGGGTGCTATTAACCAGTGGGTGTTCATGTATCCTTTTGTTTTCGGATGATAATGCTGTATCATATGACTGGGGACGGTGTTTTGGCGGGAGTCGGAGGAGAGACGAGGAGGACAGCGGATGTGCAGAAAGGCTCCGGTCAATCACTTTGGGTGCTCCCGAGCCGTGAGTCGACAGGATCCGGGTGGTCGTCAGGAATCGATTGAGCTCCAACGGTTGCGCACGAAGAACTTGGACTTTGATAAGTCTTGGCGCCTTTTTTCATTACTTCCTTTTCTGTATCGAATTTATATTAATGTCATAGACTTAGTAATATCTATAAAGTGTACTTGGTAAAACGTACTGGGTGTGCTGGCTGATGATTGATGTTTGGGAGTGAATCGGATGGCAACTGACTCCGTGGGAAGTGTTGAGGCAGGTGCTGGGTGGGATTTCCCCTAGACATATATGAGCCAATATAACTGAGCGTTACAGTAGGATAAGTACAAATGGGAGGTTGATACTCAGCATGGACCCAGTGGGTTAAAGAGCCTGTTTCTATGGTCTATGGCCCTGTAATTCTATAATTACAAAGTCATTTTCAGTTATGTAAATTTGTGGTGGATTAGATTCTTACTCAGAAATAGGAGAATATATTTTAATAATCATTCCTAAAACTGCGCTGGTCAGCCGCCTTGAAGATACTCTAGAATATTTTAATGCAAGGGAAAGAAATAAGCTTTAACACAATCCCCTGTTATGTGGGTCCAGGGAAGATTTTCCATTGTACAGGGCACATAACTGCTCTGTGAGTGCAAGTTTTTCACACAATATGAGTTAGTTGCCAATTGATGTGAAGCTTTAATTGCCCTGCCTAGTATCAGTTAGTTTAGCAAATGTAACAATCATTACATGATTCCTCACCAGACAGTCATAGAAAGATACGATGTGAGAAAAGGCCCTTCAGTCTAATGGGTGTAGGCCAACAACAACACCCAGTTACATTTGTTCTACATTAATTTGATGTTTTGTTCCACCAATGTTGAAACTGAACTGTAGTAACTATATACACAATGTGGCTACAGAGCAGGTCAGAGGCTCAAGGTCCTGTGGTGAGTAACTCACCTGCCAACTTCCTAAAGCCTCTCTATTATCCTGCTGTCACTTGAATGGATAAGTGCATGGCGCATTCTCAGCAGCACTCTAGGACATTGACACCAAACAGGACATAGGCACCCTGTTCACCACCACTTATTCACTCCACCACAAACAGTTTCTACCATCTCTAGGATGTACTGCAGCAACTCACCCAGACTGCATAGACAGCACCTTCCAAACCTATCACTTCTACCAGTTAGGACAAGAGTCGCAAAAGTACAGGGAACAGCATGACCTGGAAGTTGTCCTCAAGTTACATACCATTCTGACTTGTGAATATATTGACATTCCTTCACTGTCACAGAACATAGAATATAGAATAGTACAACACATTACAGGCCCTTCAGCCCACAATGTTGTGCTGACCCTCAGACCCTGCCTCCCATATAACCCCCCAACTTAAATTCCTCCATATACCTGTCTAGTAGTCTCGTAAACTTCACAAGTGTATCTGCCTCCACCACTGACTCAGGCAGTGCATTCCATGCACTAACCACTCTCTGAGTGAAAAATATTCCTCTAATATCCCCCTTGAACTTCCCACCCTTTACCTTAAAGCCATGTCCTCTTGTATTGAGCAAAGGTGCCCTGGGGAAGAGGCACTGGCTATCCACTCTATCTATTCCTCTTATTATCTTGTACACCTCTATCATGTCTCCTCTCATCCTCCTCCTCTCCAAAGAGTAAAGCCCGAACTCCCTTAATCTCTGATCATAATGCATACTCTCTAAACCAGGTGGCATCCTGGTAAATCTCCTCTGTACCCTTTCCAATGCTTCCACATCCTTCCTATAGTGAAGCGACCAGAAATGGACACAGTACTCCAAGTGTGGCCTAACCAGAGTTTTATAGAGCTGCATCATTACATCACGACTCTTAAACTCTATCCCTCGACTTATGAAAGCTAACACCTCATAAGCTTTCTTAACTACCCTATCTACCTGTGAGGCAACTTTCAGGGATCTGCGGACATGTACCCCCAGATCCCTCTGCTCCTCCACACTATCAAGTATCCTGCCATTTACTTTGTACTCTGCCTTGGAGTTTGTCTTTCCAAAGTATACCACCTCACACTTCTCCGGGTTGAACTCCATCTGCCACTTCTCAGCCCATTTCTGCATCCTATCGATGTCTCTCTGCAATCTTCGACAATCCTCTACACTATCTACAACACCACCAACCTTTGTGTCATCTGCAAACTTGCCAACCCACCCTTCTACCCCAACATCCAGGTTGTAAATAAAAATCACGAAAAGTAGAGGCCCCAGAACAGATCCTTGTGGGACACCGCTAGTCACAATCCTCCAATCTGAATGTACTCCCTCACCACGACCCTCTGCCTTCTGCAGGCAGGCCAATTCTGAATCCACCTGGCCAAACTTCCCTGGATCCCATGCCTTCTGACTTTTTGAATAAGCCTACCATGTGGAATCTCGTCAAATGCCTTACTAAAATCCATATAGATCACATCCACTGCACTACTCTCATCTATATGCCTGGTCGCCTCCTCAAAGAACTCTATCAAGCTTGGTAGACACGATCTGCCCTTCACAAAGCCATGCTGACTGTCCCTGATCAGACCACGATTCTCTAAATGCCCATAGATCCTATCTCTAAGAATCTTTTCCAACAGCTTTCCCACCACAGACATAAGGCTCACTGGTCTATAATTACCTGGACTATCCCTACTACCTTTTTTGAACAAGGGGACAACATTCACCTCCCTCCAATCCTTCAGTACCATTCCCGTGGACAACGAGGACATAAAGATCCTAGCCAGAGGCTCAGCAATCTCTTCCCTCGCCTCATGGAGCAGCTTGGGGAATATTCCGTCAGGTCCCAGGGACTTATCCGTCCTAATGTATTTTAACAACTCCAACACCCCCTCTCCCTTAATATTAACATGCTCCAGGACATCAACCTCACTCATATTGTCCTCACCATCATCAAGTTCCCTCTCATTGGTGAATACCGAAGAGAAGTATTCATTGAGGACCTCGCTCACTTCCACAGCCTCCAGGCACATCTTCCCACCTTTATCTCTAATCGGTCCTACCTTCGCTCCTGTCATCCTTTTGTTCTTCACATAATTGAAGAATGCCTTGGGGTTTTCCTTTACCCTACTCGCCAAGACCTTTTCATGCCCTCTTCTTGCTCTTCTCAGCCCCTTCCTAAGCTCCTTTCTTGCTTCCCTATATTCCTCAATAGACCCATCTGATCCTTGCTTCCAGAACCTCATGTATGCTGCCTTCTTCCACCTGACTAGATTTTCCACCTCACTTGTCACCCATGGTTCCTTCGCCCTACCATTCTTTATCTTCCTCACCGGGACAAATTTATCCCTAACACCCTGCAAGAGATCTCTAAACATCGACCACATGACCATAGTACATTTCCCTGCAAAAACATCATCCCAATTCACACCCCCAAGTTCTAGCCTTATAGCCTCATAATTTGCCCTTCCACAGTTCAAATTTTTCCTGTCCTCTCTGATTCTATCCTTCTCCATGATAATGCCAAAGGCCAGGGAGCGGTGGTCACTGTCCCCCAGATGCTCACCCACTGAGAGATCTGTGACCTGACCCGGTTCATTACCTAGTACTAGATCTAGTATGGCATTCCCCCTCATCGGCCTGTCCACATAATGTTACAGGAATCCGTCCTGGACACACTTAACAAACTCTGCCCCATCTAATCCCTTGGAACTAATCAGGTGCCAATCAATATTAGGGAAGTTAGAGTCACCCATGATAACAACCCTGTTATTTTTGCACCTTTCCAAAATCTGCCTCCCAATCTGCTCCTCTGTATCTCTGCTGCTACCAGGGGGCCTATAGAATACCTCCAATAGAGTAACTGCTCCCTTCCTGTTCCTGACTTGCACCCATACTGACTCAAAAGAGGATCCTGCTACATTACCCACCCTTTCTGTAGCTGTAATAATATCCCTGACCAGTAATGCCACCCCTCCTCCCCCTTTACCCCCCTCTCTATCCCTTTTAAAGCACTGAAATCCAGGAATATTGAGAATCCATTCCTGCCCTGGTGTCAGCCAAGTCTCTGTAATAGCCACTACATCATAATTCCATGCACAAAGTATATATATCCAAGCTCTCAGTTCATCATCTTTGTTCCTGATGCTTCTTGCATTGAGGTACACGCACTTCAGCTGTTCTACCTTACTACCTTTACACCATTTATTCCGCTTCTCTTTCCTCAAAGCCTCTCTATATGTTAGATCTGGCTTTACTCCATGCACTTCTTTCACTGCTCTATCGCTCCGGGTCCCATCCCCCTTGTAAATTAATTTAAACCCTCCCAAACCATACTAGAGAGCCTACCTGTAAGGATATTGCTCCCCCTCGGGTTCAGGTGCAACCCATCCAATCTGTACAGGTCCCACCTTCCCCAGAAGAGGTCCTAATGATCCAAAAATCTAAAATCCTGCTCCCTGCACCAACTCCTCAGCCACGCATTCAACTGCCATCTCCTCCAATTCTTACCATCTCTGTCACATAGCACTGGCAGCAATCCTGAGAACGCCACTCTTGAGGTCCTGTTCTTCAGCCTTCTGCCTAGTTGCCAAATCTCACACTTCAAGAGCTCATCCCTCTTCCTGCCTATGTTGTTGGTACCAACATGTACCACGACTTCTGGTTGTTTTCCCTCTCGCACCCGGTCAGAGACATGGGTCAGAATCCTGGAACATCCTCCCTAAGTGCATGTGGGTACATCTGCAACTCAAGGGCTGCATGATGGGGGATAAAATGCTGGCTGAGCCTGTAAATCTCACATTTCTTGAATGAATAAACAAAAGCATTCTCAGTAACTCTCCCCAGATTCTGTCACTCACCTGCACACTTGGGGAAATTTATAACGACTGATTAATCTATCAACATACAGATCTTTGGGATCTGGGGAGAAGCCCAAGCTTTGGAAGCAACTCGTGGTCACACAGGGTATGAATAAACTCCAGACAAACAACACCTAAGGTCATGATCGAACTTGGGTTTTTGGCACTGTGACGCAGCAGTTCAGCCCGCTGTACCAAGATTCACGTCTGATCTTTGAGCAGGATTCCCTGTTGAATATCAATCAGTACCGGTGACTGTTCATTGTTACTTCGTTCCTGTACTGAGCAGCAATGAGGGCAGTAATGGCAGCAGAGCAGGTATTTCTACTGAAATAAGTAACTGCAGCCCCCCAGCTAACCTAGTAGTTAAAAGTCAGTATCTGATGGAACACAAGACTGTGCAAACTAGAAGCCTCAGGTTAACCTGAGATTCTAGTAACTTTTCACCATCTTTCAATTCAAACATGAACTTTTGTGTTGTGCATTCCCAAAAGAGTGAAAATAACAGGGAAGTGAAGGTGACGCATTGAGTGGGCCTTTTATCCGGTGCATTATCTTGAGTGCATAGATTGCATTCCCACTGGGCAATGAGTATTACACAGATTTTTCATTCACGTTGGAAAAATACCTTCAGTATGACGCTAGATGGGAAATATCACTCAGAGAAGTAATGGAAATTGTATTTCAAAAGTAAATCGCACTTGAGAGTTTGGGATAAAGAAATATCACGTAAACAGTGCCTTATCTCCCCTGAAATGATTTTCTTTTATCTGATAGTGGGTAAAATAATAAGAGATATGCTGCAGTACATTTGAACTTCTTGCCTCTATCAGTACTGAGCAAACTTCTCTGATGGACAAACTGAACTATTAGAATATTTATCAATGTTGTTAGCTACTTGAAACATTGATAGCCCTTAAAAGTAAACCACACTAAATTCATTCCAAAAATAAGGAAAGCCTTCAACAAGGATAAAGTGAGCCACGTGCCTTGAGTGGTCCCACAGCACTGCAATGTAAAGGCTGATCAGTTCGGCAGACATTGCAGAAACTTACAATGAGGCAGCTAACATACAGGTGTTGCAATTGTCAAGAAAAGTGAAATGAAGTCAAATTTACTATCATGTACTCAATTACAGTGAAATTCAGGAACAATAAAAATCTACTTGCAGCAGCATCACTGACATGCCAGCACCACCAACAACAACACGGAATTTAAGTTGCACCTAAATTATACAAGAGAGAAATGATAGAGAAAAAAACCAGCAAAAACAAAACCTCAGTGTTAAAAAAAAATCACAATCAGAGACAAAAGGTGGTCCAGAGGATAACTTTGCTGAGGTAGGATTAGGGTTGTGCAGGTCAGCTGAAGAACCTAATGGTTGTAGGAAAGTAGCTGCTCCTGAACTGGTGTCATGTCAGGGACCTATCAGGTCTTTGTCAATTTCATGTGTGTCAGGAAATGTAGAGGAGGCTTGACCGAAACGCAGAGGAGCAGAGACGATTTATAATAAATTGCAAAATAACAAGCCACAAGGGGCTACAAAACATGAGAGGGTAGGTGCTAAACACCACAAGCAACAAGGTAACTGAAGTCTAGAAGCAACTGGTTGAGGATGGCTGGTTTTCTGAGTGAACAAGAGCTGTAGATGAAAGCTAGGTTCAAATAGGCTGCAGGTGATGAATTGAAAATGAGTGGCAGGTGATTCCGGTTAGCTGGGTGGCCCTGCCTTTGCAGGCCTGACAGGAACCCCACTCCTATGGCTGGCATGCGACATCCCAGGGCTCTCCAGTGGAACTCCTCGATGGGCGATGGATCCAAGATGAAACTAGATGGCACCCAAGACCTCACCTCCCCTCCCAGTCCCTTTCCTGTCAACCAGGTACAGCACACCCCATCTACAACTATGTGAATCCATCAACCAGGGAACCATCTACACTGGACCACCTTCCACCATCCTAAGTTCCAGAGGCACAGGCTCAGGTGGGTTGAGTGGTCCATGGACAATGGGCTTGGGGCAGGATACCTGGAAGGTAAATGTGACCCTGAAAATGTTTGCAGCTGGAGACTGTATGTGACTGGATGATACGATGGGCAATCTTGAAGGGACCAATGAACAGAGGCGGGAGTTTGAGGTTGTTGGTGGGCAAGGGCAGATCTCGGGTGGACAGCCAGACATGGTCCCCAGGGCAGAGTAGTCTGGCTGGGCACTGCAGGCGCAGTTGGCAGCTAGGATGGCCCCTCATGCCCTCTTCCAAGCATTTTGGCAGCAGCAAAAAAGGGACCTGGCAGAAGGGACCTCCACTGTTGTCTCCTCCATGGGGAGTAGTAGGGGTTGGTAGCCATGAAGGACTTGAACGGGTGGCATACCCCTGACAGAGGTGGTGTGTAAATTGTGGGTCAGCTCAGTCCAGAGTAGATACTTCTTCCATGTGGAAGGGTTAGAGGCAGCGAAGCATCGCAGAAGCTTCTCTACTTGCTGATTGGCTTTTTCTGACTGCCCTTAACTCTGCAAGTGATAGCCAGAGGACAAATTTAGTGAGGTGCCAAGGAGGGAACAGAAGGCTCGCCAGAAGCTGAAGATGAATTGTGGGCCCTGGTCCGAGATGATATCCTGATGGAAGCCTTGGAGGTGAACTGCATGTTGGAGAACTTGTTTCATTTTCTTAGCGGCTGATGGAAAGTTGGGGAGGGCAATGAAGTGGGCCACCTTGGAGAACTGGTCTACCACTGTCATGATCACAGCGGACACTTTAGATGGTGGCAAACCTATCATGAAATCCATGGCGGTGTGGGACCATGGGCATTGAGGGACTGGTAGGGGCCTCAGGAGCTCAGAGGGCTGCTGGTGGGAGGAATTGGACTGGACATATTGAGGGCAGGCAGCAACAAACTAACGTACATCTGCAATCATGGTGGGCCACCAGAACTGATGTTGCAGCAATTCCAGAGTCTGCTATGTGCCTGAATGGCTGGAGAGGGGTGAGAAATGGGCCCACTGGAACACTTCAAAGTGCACAGCTGCCGGTACTTATACACGGTTGTCAGGGGTGTTGGCTGTGCTGTAGGGCCTGGCAGATCTGGCTCTCAAGCTCCCAACTGACCATGGTGAGGATCTGCAAGGCTGGATTGATGAGCTGAGGGTCAGCTGTGTCGAATTGTTGTGACAGGGCATCTGTCTTAATATTCTTGGACCCAGATTGGTAGGAGATGATGAAGATGAATTGCTTGAAAAAGAGGACCAAGTAAGCCTGACGTGTGTTGAGTTGATGGATCAGTTGTGTGGATATTAAGTTCTAGTGGTCAGTTCAGAACAGCTTACTCTTCTCTTCTCATGTCTGTTTTTTCTTTTCAAGGTGGCTGGGTTCCTGTCAGAATCTGTGATCTACAGCTGCAGCTCAAAATATGGTTCTTCACAGGTGGTGGGTTCTAGCTTCAGTCTTGCCGTGTGGCCTGGGCTTTCGATCTCCAGGTGTGGTCTGGAAGATGTGTGCCTTCGGAGTGTGGTCCCATGGACGATCCGATTCCTTGCTGATGTTGACTGAAGTGTCACAGGAGACTGAAACACCTAGACAGCGGGCAATTTACGCTGCTGTTGAAAGAAGGCCCCTGCACTTGAGCAATCTATTTATCTCTCTCTCTCTCTCTCTCTCTCTCTCTCTCTCTCTCTCTCTCTCTCCCTCTCAATGGTGAGTGAGAGTCTGTTGGTCCTCCATTCGGGGAACTCGAACAAGCAATGCGACAGAGTGTTACAGCGAAACAACGAGCTGCTGGTCTCACCTCTCATTGTTGCAGGAGCGATGTCTCTGGCGAGAGAGAGAGCCTTTCAGAGATGTCAAAGTGTTGGGATGGAGAGTAGTTTTTGATGGACTCTAGATCATGGTTACTTTGGGGGCTTTGCTATTGTTTGCATGGTGGGTGGTGAGAGATTGATGCTTTTGCTGGAGCAAGTAGGGGAAGTTGTATGCTTTTGTTACTTTGTATGTGGGGGGGAGGGGGTTCTTTGAGTTTCTTCCTGTTTCGTGGATATCTGCAAAGAGTAAGAATTTTAGTTTGTATACATTTCCAGATATTGAACTGAACTATTGAACCATTGAAGAGCTCTGTGTTTCTCCAACAGGCAATGTCTCCATTCTTCCAAGACCCATTCAATAGCCAGTAACTCCAGTCTCCTACTCCATAACGGCACTGTGCAGAGTTGAACTTGCACAAAAAGAAGGCACAGGGGTGTGTCTTCCTGCCTGGTCCTCATTAGGAGAGGTTGGCCTCAGTGCCCAGGTTATATACATCCACCTCTACCACAAAATGTTTGTGAGGGTTTTGGATGGCAGAGAATGGTATTGGTGGTGAAGCATCTCTTGAGTTCCTTGAAAGCTTGTAGTGGCAGCAGACCAGTTTATCCGTGATGTTGACTTGGTGAGGTAGGTGATTTGGCTGTGGTAGAAGTTGGAGAAGTCCAAGGAGCATTGTAGCTGTTTGAGGGAGCACAACCGGGGCCACTCCACAATGATGCACTCTTTCTCTGGGTACATGGTTACGCCTTGGGTGAAAAGATGTAACCCAGGAATGAAATGACTGGCATGTGGAAATGGCATTTTTCTAACTTGCAGTACGGTTGGTTTTTGAGGAGATGCAGAAGGAGTAAATGGACATGACAGGCATGGCTGTGAGGATCCTTGGAGAAAATAAGGATGTTGTCAGATAACTTCCTTAATGAAGGCTTGGAAAATGGCTGGACTGTTAGAAAGTCTAAAATACATCACCAAGTATTCATAGTAGCCAGTGAGTGCTATGAACACTGTCTTCCACATCTGCTGGAAGATACAGACTAGGTTGCACATGCTTCCTAGATCCAGTTTGGCGAAAATCTGGGTCAGGCAGAGTGTTTTGAATGCACTATCCATCAAGGGGAGAGGGTAGCAATTCTTAATGGTGATTTTATTGAATCCAAATTAGTCGATGCAGGGATGGAGACCCTCATCTTTCTTTTTGACAAAGGAGAATCATACACCGGCTGGGGACCGAGATGTTCAGACAAAGTAGCGCTGTATCTTTTTGGTGCTGCAGTTATTCACGGCTTGAGTCTCAGGAGGGGAGAGGAAGAACAGATGACTTTAGAGAAAGGTGTTGCCTGGGAGGAGGACAAAACACAGTTGTGTGGTCTGTGAGGTGGCAGGGTGCAGGCTCCCATTTTACTCAAGGCAATGGCTAGATAGTGATATTCCTATGGGAGACTGGTGAGGTCCAGGTTTCCACCGTCTCCACGGACTTATGGGGTGAAGTCAACTGAGGTTACAGACAGGTGGGTCCCTAATTCAGTGGTCCATCGAATGACCAGGGAAAGTGAAGGTCATGAGTTAGAGAGCTAGGGATAACCCAGAATGAGAGGAGTGTTGGGTGAGTCGATGAGGAGGAATTGGATGATCATATGGTGTTCTCTGATACTCCTGTGCACAGGCCGTGTGCACCCTCTGACCATGGCAGTCCCCAAGGGATGTCCATCTATGGCCGTGATGCAGAATGGGTGAGATAGACTCAGTAGGAAGTCCAAGCTGCACACACAGTGTCATGTCTAGAAAGTTGACTGCTGCGCCAGACTCCAACAGGGTTTCCTATGTGCCTAGAGCTGCCAGGGTGTGGAGGAGGACAGGGAAAATGAGTAATGCTATGCAGCTGGAATGAGGGGCTGTGGGAAGTTTACCAGATCAAAGACCCCTCGTCCCTTTCTGGTTGGTGCTGTTTCCTGGATGCAGTGGGCATTTGATATGTTAGTTGTCAGCTGCTCTACAGCAGGCACACAATTCGTTTCTCCACCAATGCTCACATTCTCAGGGCATTAAGGGAGCTCTCCACAGCTGTCTGAATTCTGGAGGCATTGCTGAGGAGGATCCTTCAGCTAGAAATGTTTCTGGGAATGGAACTGGGGGTCTGGCTGATGAATTGGAGGATTGTTTCATGTGACGCTTATCAATATGGAGGGCCAGAAGGCTTTTGGGATCGGTGGGCATCTCCTGGGTACACAGCTGATATTTCAAGCACTCCGAGAGGCCATGATGGTAATAGGCCAGCTGCCCTGGGAGATGATGAAGGCAATTTTGGCTTGGTCCATAAGATACCAAGATGCCTGGAGCTCGAATTGCAAGATGCACTGGGACAAGAAGTTGGGGTGGGGGGGGGTACATCGAAGCATCTGGGCACCAGAATCTGGGCCTCTGAGGGAGGAGATTGAATGGTGCAGGTTTATTGTATCAAGATGGAGAGCTGCTTGAGAGAGGAGAGCAGATGGTCAAATATTTTCTACGGCTTCAGGGTTGTGTGCTCTTGTTGACAGATGAGTTCCTTTAGGCCAGCAATCATTGGTTTACTCATCCTGTTAGGAACTTTAGAGGAGATTTGAACCAAACTCATAGCAGTGGAGACAATTAAAGTGATAACTTTAATAATATCCTACAAAATAACAAGCCACAAAGCAAAACAGAACAGGTACTAAACACACGCAAGCAGGCTAGGAGCAACTGGTTCGAGGATAGCTGGTTCAATGAGTTAAGAAAGGCTGTGGATGAGAGCTAGGGTTAAATAGGCTGCAGGTGTTGAGTTGGAGATAAGTGGTAGGTGATTCCTGTTGGCTGGGTGGAGACTGGGAGGTGTCTGCCGGTGGAGGCCATACAATGTGGAGTTCAGCTCTTGTTCTTTTCTCCTGGATAAGCAAATGTTGCAGGTTACATAGTTAGGCACCAATTTTTCATGGGTACGTTTCCTGGATATGTTATGACATCATTGGATGTAGAACTGATGGTAGCTGAGCATCAGCTGGACCAAGGTGGATTGTGCATGAGAGTGGCCAAGCTAATCTCCTCCCTGGAGCTGATCGATAGGTGCTCTCCGTGTCATGCAAAGTTATCCTTTTAAAAGATGAGGTGCAAATGTATCCAGTTTCTCTTACTTAGCTTTCAGAAATGACGCAGTTCAAGTGAAATGTGGGTATGTTGCCAGATCTGCAATTTTCATGCATAAAATCGGACTCTGAAAGTGGTAAACTGAATAATGAGAATTAAAAAGTTTTAGGCCAGCAACGACTTATGTCCTCACATCTCCATGAAACTCACACAAAATGCTGTAGGAACTCAGCAGGCCAGGCAGCAAATATGGAAAGGAGTACAGTCGACAGTTCAGGCCAAGACCTTTCATCAGGACTTGGGGAAAAAAATGAGAAGTCAGATTTAGAAGGTGGGGGGAGGGGAGGAAGAAACACAAGGTGAGAGGTGAAACCAGGATGGGGGAGGGGTGAAGTAAAGAGCTGGGAAGTTGATTAGTGAAAGCGATACAGGGCTGGAGTAAGGGGGGGATCTAATAGGAGAGGACAGAAGGCCATGGAAGAAAAAAAAGGTGGAAGAGCACCAGAGGGGGTAGGCAAGGAGATAAGGTAAGGGAAGGAAAAGGAGGTGGGTAAGGGTGAAGGCAGGGAGGGGTGGCCATTATTGGAAGTTCGAAAAATCAATGTTCATGTCATCAGGTTGGAGACTACCCAGACGGAATATAAGGTGTTGCTCCTCCAACCTGGCTATGGCCTTATCGTGACAGTAGAGCAGGCCATGGATTGACATGTCAGAATGGGAATAGGAAGTGGATGGTCACTGGGAGATCCCGGTTTTGCTAGCGGATGGACCATAGGTGCTTGGAGAAGCAGTCTCCCAATCTATGTCAAGTCTCACCGATACACAGGAGGCCACACAGGGAGTACCGAACACAGTAAATGACCCCCAACAGAGTCATAAGTCAAGTGTTGCCTCACCTGGAAGGATAGTTTAGGGCCCTGAATGGTAGTGAGGGAGGAGGTTCTGTTTGCAAGGATAAGTGTTAGGAGGGAGATCAGTGGGGAAGGATGAATGGAAAAGGGAGTCGTATAGGGAGCAATCCCTGTGGAAAGCAGAAAGTTGGTGGGGGGAAGATGTGCTTGGTGGTGAGATCCCATTGGAGATGGTGGAGGTTACAGCGAATTATGTGCTGGACGTGGAGGCTAGTGTGGTGGTAGGTGAGGACAAGAAGAACCCTATCCATGGTAGGGTGGCAGGAGATCAGCTTGAGATTGCATAGCCAGTCTGATATTACCTTATTAACAGGATTTGACTGAACATACTGTTTATTGCCTTGGTGGAGGTTGTAGCAAGAGTTCTGTTGCTCCTGTTGCCCTAAAAGTAAGACTGTTGTTCCCCAACAACATCAGTCCTTCAAGTAACCTTGAGGCAGCATCCATTTCTAAAGACCCTCACGTCTACAACATGCCTTCTTCTTGATATTACCCTGGGGAGGAAGTACAAAGAGCTTGAAGACCCTCACTGTGACTTAAGAACAGCTTCTTCCCTTCTACTATCAGATTTCTGAATAGTCCATGAACACTAGCTCATTATCATCTCTTTTTTTGTACTTTATAAATTATTTTTTTAAATTGTGTTAATTTTATTTCCTTGTGCTGTACTGCCGCTACAAAACAGCAGATTTCACATTATATACTGTTCGCCAGTGACAATGGAACTGATTCAGATTCCATACCCTAGCATGAAGGAAAACATTTCTGCATGCCAGTTCGTCAGATGGGGACAAAGAGTCATGGAGCCATAGAGCACTACAGTACAACAAAAGGACCTTCAGCCCATCTAGTCCATGATAGCCTGGCTTTCTTCCTAATCTCATCTGCCTGCACTCCATGCCTCTCTCATCCATACACCTATCCAAACTTCTCTTAAATGTTACAACTGAACCTCTATCTATCACTTCCACTAGCAGCTCATTCCACACAGTGAAGAAGTTCCCCTCAGGTTCTCCTTAACTGGTTTTACCCTGAACCTATGACTATTTGTTCTAGTCTCATCCAACATGAGGGGAAAAAGTCTGCATACTTTCACTCTAACTATACCCCTCATAATTTTGTATACCTCAATGAGATCTCCCCTTATTTTCCTGTGCCCCACGGCAAGAATCACTGGGACAAATTAGATTTTTAAGGGCTGATGGGCACACAGAATTCCTGCCTGAAATCAAGTGTGAAATATCAGGAGCACGGAAGAGTCTAGTACCAATCTGCTGCACAGCTCCGTGCTCTTACTGAAACTGAACCAACACCAGCCACTCAGCTCGTCAGCTTGGAGGCTCATTCATTTCCCTGGTTATTTTTTCACTAATATTAATTACTTTAAGAGCCCCATGCACTGTAGACCTTAGATTCCACTCAATTTCCATTGTGTACTTTGTGTCTGCTATTCTGAAGGCAGACACAAAATATTTGTTTAACATCACCGTCATTTCCTTACTTCCAATTATAATTTCCCTTGTCTCTGCTCGAAAGGACATATATCTGCTTTCATTTCTATGCTTTTGAAAGGTATTCCGTTCTCATATTTCTTGCTAATTCACCGTTGAATTTTTACCAGTTTTTAGAAAAACCTGCTGATTTATAAAGCTCTTCCAAAGCTAAGGCTTAAGTGTTTTTTTTAGTGACGGTTTCAACTTAATCCTTTCTTGCAATGCTGTTATATTATCCTTAACTGGTTAGCCACAGTTCCACTGGAGCTGAGCTTTTATTTCTCCATGGATCAAATTATCATTGATTATAAACTTTCCATGGATGTTCACCACACACATCTTTAATCTAATTTTGGAAACACTCTCAACAACTTCATCCCTCTTTATGCTAGATGTTGCACTGAACACAAGAGATTCTGCAGATGCTGAAACTCTTGAGCAACACACGCAAAATTCTCAAGGAACTCAGCGAATTAGGCAGCGTCTCTGGAAGGAAATAAACAATCATCATTTCAGGCCAAGGTTCTTCATCAGGACTGATGAAGGGTCTTAGCCCAAAATATCAGCTATTTATTTCCCTCCATAAATGCTACCTGACCTGCTGAGATCATCGCGTACGCTCCTTCTGAATGCACATATCCCTGGCTTCATCCCACCATTACCATTATGCCCACATTCTACACCATCCACAAATAAATCAAGCCTCCAACTCAGGTCAGCTGACAGCTATCTGAGTGATCTACCAGCTGGTGCCATTGCTGTATTCCCTATAATGCCTTAACTGGGAAGGTCTCCAAATTCTAATCAACCAGCTCATAGTCAGTTCTGCTGTTGACATCAATTGGTGACGGATGTTCTCCAGATGCAGATTGCCTTACTGCAATAGAGGTTGATTTTGTTAATTCACTTATCTATTGCCTTATTCTGATGGTTTAATTTTGAATGTATAACGTTAATTGTGATGCTGTGAATCGCCAGACCGTTATGAGTCTCGTCTGAGAGGATGTGATAGAACCCAAACATCTGTAAGTTGTCCATTTTTGGAAGCCCTGTTATAGAATACAAGAACTCATGACAGTAAGAGCAAGAGTTGGTTACCAATCCCTCAAACTGGCCCAACCAATATTTACCTATTTCCATTTAAATATATCCAACAATCAAACCTCCAGTACACTTGGAAATAAAGAATTCCAGCGATTCACTACCCTTAGAGACAAGAATTTTCTCTGCAACCCTGCTTTAAATGACTGCTCCCCTGTTCGAGACTCTCCTACTAATGAAAGTATCTCAACACCTACCTTGTCAACCCCCCACCCTTAGATTTTTATAGTACAGGTTTGAATAAGGCCACCTCAAAGATATTGCTCATATTTGGAATTCCTGGGAACTCTTAAATTTGCATAAAGCAGTACAGAATCCTGTACAAGAAGTTATTGATGGTGTTGGTGGATATACAACCTTTGGCCTGCAAGGTCTCACGATGCACTGAAAGTAAAAATTCTCTCAAAGTATAGCAGTACTAATTTTATTGTCTGTACCTGAAAATCCCTATGATGAGGTGTATCTGTGAGTTGATCTGTGACAAACTCTGGAAGTTTATCGGTGGGTTACACAAGAGTAACTTGGAGGGAGATTTTCATTTCTCCAGGTTTCATTGGTGCAGTCAAGTTTCTAGTCCAATAGCGAGAGAATCTGGAACGAGAGGCAGGAATGAGGTGTTGTTATGAGTGCAAAAGCAAATAAAGGAGTGGCTGATGAATTTAGCTGCAGTGGGAGCTGGAGGGGACAGGGAAAATGAACGGGTGCAGAAACCATATCTCCACATCCTCCTGCAATGCCCCTCACCATGGGTCTGAAGATCAGTGAAGTAATTTCCACACAGCTAGGTGCAGACTCCTTGTGTGAGGGGTCCCTCCTCCAAGAAGGAGGTATGGGTTAGTAACACACATAAAAGTTGCTGGTGTACGCAGCAGGCCAGGCAGCATCTCTAGGAAGAGGTACAGTCAACGTTTCGGGCCAAGACCCTTCGTCAGGACTAACTGAAGGAAGAGCTAGTAAGAGATTTGAAAGTGGGAGGGGGAGGGGAGATCCAAAATGATAGGAGAAGACAGGAGGGGGAGGGATGGAGCCAAGAGCTGGAAAGTTGATTGGCAAAAGGGATATGAGAGGATCATGGGACAGGAGGCCTAGGGAGAAAGAAAAGTGGGGGGGGGGGGAGCCGAGAGGATGGGCAAGGGGTGATGGCATGAACATTGATTTCTCAAACTTCCGCTAATGCCCCACCTCCCCCTCGCACCCCATCCGTTATTTATTTATATACACACACTCTTTTTCTCTCTCTCCTTTTTATCCCTCTGTCCCTCTCACTATACCCCTTGTCCATCGTCTGGGTCTCTCCCCCCCCATCCTCTTTCTAGAGATGCTGCCTGGCCTGCTGCATTCACCAGCAACTTCTGTGTGTGTTGCTTGAATTTCCAGCATCTGCAGATTTCCTCATGTATGGGTTAGTAGCATTCATTTGAGGCATGTAGAGGATGTGCCTATCATGTTTGATTGATAGTTTAAATGGTGTGAGCTATAGGAATTAGATTAGAGCATAGAACAGTCAACATAGGAAAAGACCCTTCGGCTCACCATGATGTGCTGAAATAACTAAGCCAAAGATACACAGTCCACTCTGCCTAGACATGGTCCATATCCCTCCATTGTTTGCATATTCATCTTCCTATCTAAAGCACTCTTAAAAGTCTCTATTATCTTTTCCTCCACCACCACTCCTGGCAGCCCTTTCTGCATACCAACTGTCTAAATAATTGTTGACCCACCCATCTCCTTTAAACTGTCCCTAGTTTTCCTTAAACGCTTGCTCTCTGGTGTTAGACATTTGAACAGTAATTCATAATGTTATAAACTTCCATCTGGTCTCCTTCAGCCTCCATCACACCAAATAGAACCAAGAAACACACACAAAATGCTGAGGAACTCAGCAGGTCGGGCAGCATCTAAGGAAATGAATAAACCATCATCAGTTCAAGCTGAAACACTGCTTCAGAAATGCAGGGAGAAGGTACTAGAATAAAAAAGGTGTGGGGAGGGGAAGGAAGACCAGCTAGAAGGTGATAGGTGAAGCCAGGTGGGTAGGAAAGGTAAAGGGCTGGAGAAGAAGGAATTTCATAGGAGAGGAGAGTGGATCGTGGAAGAAAGGGAAGAAGGAGAGTCACCAGGGGGAGGTGATAGGCAGGTGAGGAGAAGAGGTAAGAGGCCAAGAGTACGGAATAGAAGAAGAGAGAAGGGGGAGGAATTTTTTTAACTGGAAGGAGAAATTTATGCTCATGGCTTTAGGTTGGAGGCTACCTAGGTGGAACATAAGGTGTTGCTCCTCCACTAGTTTGTCCATCCTATACTCCTAGCACTCATCCTCTCATCCAGGCAGCATCCTGTAAACCACTTCTGCACCCTCTCAAAGCCTTCACATCCGTCCTGTAATGGGGCAATCAGAATTGAATGCAGTAGTCCAGACATGGTCTGAACAGAGTTTTATAATGCCACAACTTAGCTTCCTGATTCTTGAGCTGAATGCCTCAAATAGTAAAGGCCAGCATACCTTTAACATTCTGTTGACTTGGGCAGCCAAAAGAGCTATGGACTTGAAATTCAATGTCTCTAAGCTGTATATGTGTTTGATCAAAATATGGAGCAGTAATTGCCAAAGATACCTTATGAGGAGACTTTATCTGAAGACACAGTGGACGTAATTCAGGCATAATTAAATTTTTCAAGGTCAATGTTTCTAAGATGTTATAACAAATCAAATAATAACATATCAATTTAACTTCTGATTGTTAGTAATTCTTACTATTACTTCTGGTGCTGGAACCTCTGCAGGGACAATGACGATGTTCTAAACAATAAATTGGACCATCTTTCTTAGATACACTGGGACCAAGTAATAAATGAGGTAAGATCCACGTAAGGGATCAATTCATAATGTGCTGAAACCCAGTTAATTCCTTGCTAACTTGCCTTGATATGTTGTATCTGACCCAAATCCTGCATGGATTACTTTTTTATATAAGTAATAATAACAATGATTGAAAAGAAAATATTGGAGCTCGTCCCAGCACTGCCTAGTCCCTCACTCCCTCAGCAGATAATCACTAATTGTCAATTTATGTTTTTCATGAAAAAGATCAAACCAATATTTAAATTTATTTAATAACCCATTTTCTTTGTCTTTGTCCAAGTTAGGGTTTTGTGAGTAAAAGCAAAGATTTTGGTGCTTTAAATGGAATAAGGTTCATCAGCCCTGGTGTGATCCCTCAGATCTACGGAATGAATAAACAAAGGAAGCACTTGGATAATCATGGATTTGAAATTCCTCTATTCAAAGAGAGGAGAATAAAGCAGACACATGTAATTGCATGTGAGAAAGGGTGGATTGAAGGAACTGTACATTTGTTTTCGAGAGAGAAAGATAGAAGAGAAAGGTGCCTCATTATACTGAAATACAACTCAATAAATTAGAAACAAGAGAAAATCTGCAGATGCTGTAAATCAAAGTGATACACACAAAACACTGGGGGAACACAGCAGGCTAGGCAGCATCTGTGGAAAAGAATAAACAGTCGATGATTCAGGCCAACACCCTTCATCAGGACTGGAAAAAAAGAGATGAGGTCAGAGTAAAAAGGTGGGGGGAGGAGTGGAAGAAGTACAAGGTAGTAGGTGATAGGTGAACGGTTTACTCCCTTCCGTAGATGCTTTCTGGCCTGGTGGGTTCCTCCAGCATTTTGTGTGTGTGTCTTCAGTGAATTAGAAATGGTTTATCATTGTCACATATACTGAGAATCAAAGGAAAGCTTCAGTTTGTGTGCCTTCCAGACAGATTACTCCACTGAGGTAGTAAAGAGGAAACCAGAATGCAGAATATAATAGTCCTGCTACAGAGAAAGTGCAGTGCAGATAAACAATTAACGTGCAAGTGTCGGGGCGAGGTAGATTAGAAGATCCAGATTTCATCTTTTAACATACAAGAGGTAGGTGACAGTAATAGAAGCTGCCTTTGAGCCTGGAAGTATGTGCTATCAAGCTTTTGTATCTTCTGCCCAACAGGAGGGGAGTGAAGAAAGTACATCTGTGGTGAAGGGGATTCTTGATTATGTTGGCTGCTTTCCCAAGGTAGTGGTAAGTATGGAGGGAGTCAGTGGAGGGGAAGCTGGTTTGCATGATGGACTGGCTGCATTCACTATGAGAAATTTCTTGCTGTGTTGGGCAGAGCAGCTGTCATATCGAGCTGTTATACATATGGATAGGATGCTTTCGAAACTGCACCTATAAAAATTGTTCAGTGTCAGAAAACATGATGTTTTGAATAGTAGTAACTAGTATAAATAATTCTGTACACAATCCCATTTCAGGTGAACTATTTAACTGGGCCCCTGCTTGCAAAGTCCAAAGGTCATTAGAAGTCCAAAGCCTAGAGATCTGTATGTGTGGAGAGAGGAAAGGGGCTTGTTTTGTTGTTGTTTTGTTGCATATTTTATTTTATTTTGTTATTTTCTGTGTTGTTCTGCCAAGCATTGTGGGCATGTTATGTTGGTGCCAGAATATGTAGCGTCATTTGTTGGCTGCCCCCAGCACATCCTTGGGTGTGCTAGTTGCTAATGCAAATGATGTATTTCACTGTATATTTCAATGTACATGTAATAAATACATCTGAATCTGAACCTGCTTGGTGAGTGTTAAGATTCCATGGCATTATTCACTGACATGCAAGATAATATTGCCATCCACATTATTCAACCAGCCTCAGAGAGGAACAGAATGATCAGTTATTGGTTCCTGGAAGCTCACTGATAACAGATTAGCTGCCTTGGCTGCTGACTTATTCAGAATGATAATGCTTCAAAAAAATAGACTTTCATTGGCTAGAATGTGTTTTCCAGCTTGAAGTGCTATTCTTTTAATATATGCAACTACAGTTGCACGGACCGATATTTTTGATTTAATTGTGTTGATAAAGGTCAAGGTAATGGATTTTACATGTGACTTTATGATTCAATTGTTCTATATTAAATATATGACCATTTTTATTTGGACTGATGACACGTGGAAGGAAATTTCTGCCTGAATAGCAACTCTGATTATTCTTTCCAATATAATTTAGGATTATGATCAATATCAGACTTTCTTACTTGAAGTCTAGTGCAGCCATTGTACTATAGGAGGATTTAAAAATAGAAATAAACATGATGGTGAGAAGGCGCTGTCATGCAAAATGGAAAATCAGCTATAGCTACAATAACCTGCATTAATAGTAACTATAACAGAGTGAAAGGGATAAATGGGTCAATATTCTTGTCACAGATCCTGCAAGGAACCAATTGATAAGACTCAGGCTTGCTCTGTTCTTGGATAGAAAACCAGCTGTGAATATGGATGAAATATTAAAATAAGGTTCCATTTGCCTGCAGAATCGAAGTATGAAGAGAGGGGAATTGCAGGTCGTGCTGCTGCTACACCTGTCCAGAGAATCGGGTTCAATCCTCACCTGGGGCACTGCCTGTGGTGTTTACACATTCTCCCTGTGACTGTGAATGTTTCCTCCAGGTAAGTTAATTGATCATGGTAAATTGTCCCTTTGTACACGTGAGTGGTAGCAGATTCAGTGGAGATTTGATGGCTGTGTGAGACAGTATGTCTAAATAGGAAAGTGAGGGAATGGGATGGATAGAACACCCTGAGCTTCACCATAGATGGGTTGAATGGAACAAGAAAGTATGAAACATTGGAAGTATACATTGCATTTCATTGGCCCTTTGTTCAACTCTGGCACACCTGGACAATGAAGATGCTATTTTTAAATTTACTGGTAACACCACTGTTGACGGACAAAAGACAAATCAGAGGTGGTGACGAATCCCCATATAGGAGAGAGATTGAAAACTTGGCTGAATGGTGCCCCAACAGGAACCTCTCACTCAATGTCAGAAGAACCAAACAGCTGACCACAGGAGGACAAATCCAAAGGTCCATTAACCAGTCCTCATAAGATGATCAGAGGTGGAGAGGGGTTTGTAGCTTTAAATTCCATGGTGTTATCTTGTTGGAGGGTCTGTCCTGAGACTAGCACATAGGTGCCATTACAAAGAGAGAGTTGGATACAGACAAGTGCATTATCCGCAAAGCTCTCCCCATCATTGAGCACATTTTTATGGAGAGCTGCCACAGGAAAGAAGCAGCCATCATTAGGGAGCCCCACCATCCAGGCCATGCTCCCTTCTCATCAGTACCATTGGACAGAATGTACAAAGCCTTAAAGATTAGCTTTATTTTTTGCATTTACATCAAAACATACTGTGAAATGCATCATTGACCAACACAGTCCGAGGGTGTGCTGGGGGCAGCCTGAACTGTTGCCATGCTTCCAGCACCTACAACTTACTAACCCTAACCTGGATGTCTTTTTTTGGAAAGTGGGAGAAAACCAGAGGACGTGGAGGAAACCCATGTGGCCGCAGGGAGAATGTACAAGCTCCTTACAGACAGCGGTACTGCAAAGTGTTATGCTGCCATTCTGCCCACACCGCCTGGCTTAGACACAGTTATTACCCAACAACCACCAGGCTCGTGAACCAGCAACTCTGGTTCCTACAACCTGTAGACTCACTTTCAATAATTCCTTTTCACTCATGTTCTCAGTATTACTGTTTTGGAAAAATTGACTTCTTTTGCACATTAATTGCTTGCTGCCTTTGTTTGTATATTGCTTATTTTCGTAAATTCCATCGATTTTTTTTTTATTTTCCTGTAAATGTCTGCAAGAAAATGAATCTCAAGGCAGTATATAGTAGCATGCATGTACTTTGACAATAAATTTGACTTTGACTTTGATATACGGGGGATGTCAGTTTGTGCTTGAGGATTTTGCAATCCAACTAATGTATTCAGTAAGCATTTCCAACGTTTAGCTGTAGTTGTGCTAAGCAAGTAGACAAAGTGAAAAATCCCAAGCGACATCACCACGATATTTGATGGCGATTAGATTAGCAAGAGAAAAAAGACTTGCACATTCAGCTGCATTTTAGCATTACAACCAATGAAATATTAATTTCAATGTAATGAAGGTGATAAAGGTGATTATTTTGTGTGCAAGACAGTGAAATGGTAATGAAATTGTGAGGTTAATTGAGGGATAACTATTGCCATATTTTACTTTCTCCTGAGAAGCTGGTCAGTCTGCTATAACATCGCATTGGAAGTTTAATGGATCCTGAAATATTGCATTCCCTCAGATTTTAGCTTCTAAGTCTGTGCAATGGGAAGCACACCACTGACCTTCTGCCACTGCCTAGTTCTGTTCAAACTAGGCAACATTAAAATTAAAATTATGCAGATGCTGGAAATCTGAAATAAAATAAGAAATACTCAGAAGTGAGGCAGCATCAACAGAGAGTGAAACAATTAATCCATGATATCAGTGACTTTTAGAATCACATGAAGAAAGATGACCAAATGCTTGGGGATAGAGGGAGGATATCTTCCTCAACATATTATGACATTAATCTTTCCTTTGTCATGAGACTGGGGAAAGAGAATGGAAGAATGCAGTATATGCATGAACATTGACTTCTCTAACTTCCGCTAATGCCCCACCTCCCCCTCGTACCCCATCCATTATTTATTTATATACACACATTCTTTCTCTCTCTCTCCTTTTTCTTCCTCTGTCCCTCCTACTATACCCCTTGCCCATCCTCAGGGTTCCCCCCCCGCTTGTCTTTCTCCCTGGGCCCCCTGTCCCATGATCCTCTCATATCCCCTTTGCCAATCATCTGTCCAGCTCTTGGCTCCATCCCTCCCCCTCCTGTCTTCTCCTATCATTTTGGATCTCCCCCTCCCCCTCCCACTTTCAAATCTCTTACTAACTCCTCCCTCAGTTAGTCCTGACGAAGGGTCTCGGCCTGAAACAGCGACTGTACCTCTTCCTAGAGATGCTGCCTGGCCTGCTGCGTTCGTCAGCAACTTTGATGTGTGTTGCATATGTTTGTAGGGATTTAGATGTAAAAAAAAACTGGGTGTTTATACTCACTGCATAAATAGATAGAAACATAGAATTAATTTGAAAAGGCTCATTCATTAAAAACAGAAAATATTTAAGTTATTGCTGAATAGATCTAAAGTTTCCAAAAGATACGATGGAAAATTATTCTAAATGTTGACCTTTTTGAAGAGAAACAAACCTGTACAAATCTGAGTTGTTTTCTCTGGAGACTGTATGCTCAGCATCCTGTTCTATTCACTTGACACTTATGAATGTGTGGCTACGCACAGCTCGGATGTCATATTTAAATTTGCTGATGACACCATTGTCATTGGTTGAATCAAAGGTGATGATGAATCACCATATAGGAAGGGTGATTGAGTGGTGGCACAACAACAACCTCTCACTTAATATCGGCAAGGCTAAGGAGCTGATTATTTACTTCACAAGGAAGAAACCAGATGTCCATGAGCCAGTTCACTCATGTGGGGTGGGTGGGGGGTGGTGTTCAAAGATAGAAAGGGCAGTAACTTTAAATTCCTCAGTGTTATCATTTCAGAGGACCTGTCCTTGGCTCTGCACGCAAGGGCAATTATGAAGCGCATCTACTTCCTTAGAAGTTTGTGAAGTTTCGGCAAAACATCTAATAATTTGACAAACCTCTATAGGTGTCTGGTGGAGAGTATATTGACTGGTTGTATCACAGCCTGGTATAGAAACACCAATGCCCTTAAATGGAAACTCCTACAAAATGTAGTAGATACAGCACAGTCCATCATGGATAAAGCCCTCCCCTCCATTGAGTGCATTTGCATAGATCACTGTAGCAGAAAAGCAGCATCCATCATAAAGGACATCCACCACTCAAATCATGGTCTCTCCTTGCTACTGCCATTAGGAAGAAGGTACAAAAGCCTCAGGAATCACACCACCAGGTTCAGGAACAGTCATTACACCTCAACCATCAGGCTCTAGAACGAAACATGATAACTTTACTTGCCCCATCAGTGAACTGTTTCCACAACCTATGGGCTCACTTTCAAGGACACTTCATCTCATGTTCTCGATAGTTATTGCTTACTTATTTATTCTATTTTTATTATTACTATTATTTTCTCTTTTGTATTTGCACAGTTTGTTTTCTTTTGTTGATTGGTTATTTGTCAACTCTGCTGAGTGCGATCTTTCATTAATTCTATTCATCCTATCCTTTGGCCTTAACAGTCACAAGCTAACAAATACTGATCAATGGTAAACTAAACTATCTTCCTCAGACACAAGTTAGTCTAATGCCAGTCCCCCTAGAAACACCTCCTTATATGCCCTCTTGAGTGAGCAGGGCATACGTGAGGCTTAATGCTCAATCCTGATTGGCTGGATCTGAATTGCCTATTTCAGATTAGTTAGCTTGAATTGGTCTTGTTTTGATTGGCCAATTTTTAGGCCGAACCCTCTTTAGGAATGTGTGGTGACAAACTGGACCTATTCCTACACTCTTAGAACCTACATTTAGGTCCCCCACATGCTCCACCTCCAGTGATTCGCTGATCTTTCTCTTGTAGGCATTCCCTTCCTTGCCAAGGCTGTTGCCCTCATCAAACCTATATCTACATGAGTGTATAAAAGTTGCTGGTGAACACAGCAGGCCAGGCAGCACCTCTTCCTAGAGATACTGCCTGGCCTGCTGCGTTCACCAGCAACTTTTATGTGTGTTGCTTGAATTTCCAGCATCCGCAGAATTCCTGTTGTCTACATGAGTGTGATGGGCAGTGCTCAGCAATCCCACTTTGTTCTGCTCTCAAGTATTTTAAGACACTCTTATGTTCTGCTATCCTGGTCTTCAGTGGCCTTCTGGTTTCACAAGTACATACCTTTTGGCATGGTGATAGAGGACACAGTTCCCCGACACAGTTCTTTAGGTCTTCTGGGTGCCACTTTGCTTAGCCTTCTTTTAATTTTTTCCTCACTTTTTGCTATTAACTGGACACCATATTTTTGCCAAATTCATCTTAGCTTTTCAGTGAAGCTGCAACTGTATGGTGCAATAACTATTCTTTGTTGTGCTGTTGCATTGCACTCCATTCCTTTCTCAATTATGTGCATAGGGTAGCCATTTTTCTTGAATGCTTCTCTGATCTTGCACCCTTCCTCCTTTGCAGCTCCAGCTGTGCACAAGGTATTTGCTTTTAGCGCCATACCTCGAGCAATACCGAGCATTGTCTACTTTGGGTAACTTGGCTGGAAATTCAGGTACTGGTCTGAATGAGCCTTCTTCCTGTAAACACTCAGCTCCAGCTTGTCTACCTTCCATTTTACAATAACATCATTGACTATTCATCTGTTCATCGACTATAGCTCAGAATTTAACACCATCATTCCCACAATCCTGATTGAGAACTTGCCGAACTCAGGCCTCTGCACCTCCCTCTGCAATTGGATCCTCGTCTTCCTAACCGGAAGACCACAGTCTGTGTGGATTGGTGATAACATATCCTCCTCTCTTACGATCAACACTGGCGCACCTCAGGGGTGTGTGCTTAGCCCACTGCTCTATTCTCTAGGCATTGCTCAAATACCATCTATAAATTTGCTGACGGTACAACCATTGTTGGTAGAGTCTCAGGTGGTGACGAGAGGGCGTACGGGAGTGAGATATGCCAACCAGTGGAGTGGTGCCGCAGCAACAACCTGGCACTCAACATCAGTAAGATGAAAGAGCTGATTGTGGACTTCAGGAAGGGTAAGATGAAGGAACACATACCAATCCTCATAGAGGGATCAGAAGTGTAGAGAGTGAGCAGCTTCAAGTTTCTGGGTGTCAAGATCTCTGAGGATCTAACCTGGTCCCAACATATCGATTCAGTTATAAAGAAGGCAAGACAGCGGCTATACTTTAATCAGGAGTTTGATGAGATTTGGCATGTCAACAAATACACACAAAAACTTCTATAGTTCTTCCGTGGAGAGCATTCTGACAGGCTGCATCACTGTCTGGTATGGAGGGGCTACAGCACAGGACCGAAAGAAGCTTCAGAAGGTTGTAAATCTAGTCAGCTCCATCTTGGGCACTAGCCTACAAAGTACCCAGGACATATTTAGGGAGTGGCATCTCAGAAAGGCAGAGTCCATTAATAAGGACCTCCAGCACTCAGGGCATGCCCTTTTCTCACTATTACCATCGGGTAGGAGGTACAGAAGCCGGAAGGCACACACTCAGTGATGCAGGAACCGCTCCTTCCCCTCTGCCATCTGATTCCTAAATGGACATTGAAGCTTTGGGCACGACCTCACTTTTTTTTAATGTACAGTATTTCTGCTTTTGCACGTTTTTAAAAATCTATTCAAAATGCGTAATTGATTTACTTGTTTATTTATTATTTTTTTTTCTCTCTGCTATATTATGTATTGCATTGAACTGCTGCTGCTAAGTTAAAAAATTTCACCTCACAGGCCGGTGATAATAAGCTTGATTCTGACATTTAATCTGACATCTAAAAATGGCAAAGTATCCTCACTTTCATCCTCCATGGTAAACTGTTTTGCCCTGTTCTGATTGTTTAAATGTGTTTAAAAATGTCTATCATACTCTCTGACCATGTTTCTACATAACATAGCCACAAATCTGTTTTTCTTTTAGTTGTTGCAGCCAAGGCTTTTATTTCAAGGCTGCCCAAGAAATAAAAAATGATAGTACAGGAAATAGAGATGATCCCATGGCCATTCCATACTTCTGTTGTCAAAACTTCCACCAAATTGGAAAACTGTGCAAGACGCACAAGATGCAGTCAACTCCAAAATTTGGTCTAAATTCAATTACATCTTTTCTTTCCAGGAAGCATTTTTGTTTATTTCCACATTTATCTAGTTTAATTAGTTTGGCACAACATCATGGGCTAAAGAGCCTTTTCCTGTTCTATGTTCTGTTACCTTCTGATGTGAATTCAACCAATCCATCAATATAATTTTGTATTTCTTCTTGTTGCTGCCAAGCGGTTTGATGTTAAGTGACCATCACTTTCAGAAATTTCTTGCATTTCCATTCAGGGTATACAGTAGTTGCAACATCACTTGTTTCTCTGTCAGGTAATAGAGAAAGTATCTGCAAGCAGCCGAGTTCCAAAAATGCAAATTGTGGTTACTTAAAAAATTACAGTCAAACGCAGTGCAAAGAGGAAATTTTCATCACAAGTGCCAATGAAAGTAAAATGGTATTTCTATGAGGCTGACACAATAATTATAGTGCATCAAGGCCTTAAATTATTTTTGCACTACAAAAATCTAAAGTTTTAATTAAATTCATTTTAATTGAAAATAATCAGGTATTATAAATAGAACTGGTAGTAGCTGGAGAAATATCTAAAATTGTGATTTTGTTACTTTCACTGTGGAGATTTATAAGTCACGAAGTTGAAAGGTAAAGTGAATATGATCTACATATAATTACTAGCTGTGCAAATTCAATTTTTTTCATGACTTAATACCATAAGATCATAAGATATGGAAGCAGTAGGTCATTCAGCCCATCAAGTCTGCTCCAACATTCAATCATGGACAGATCCAATTTTTCCAGTCATCCCCACTCTCCTGCCTTCACCACATACCCTTTGATGCCCTGGCTAATCAAGAACCTATCCTTCTCTGCCTTAGATACACCCAATGACTTGGCCTCCACAGCTGCTCGTGGCAAAAAATTTCACACATTTACCACCATCTGACTAAAGTAATTTCTCTGCATCTCAGTTCTAAATGGACGTCCTTCAATCCCAAAGTCGTGCCCTCTTCTCCTAGAATCCCCTACCGTGGGAAATAACTTTGCCATATCTAATCTGTTCAGGCCTTTTAACATTTGGAATGTTTCTATGAGACCCTCCCCCCCCCCCCCACCATTCTCCTGAAATCCAGGGAATACAGCCCAAGAGCTACCAGATGTTCCTCATATGGTAACCCCTTCATTCCTGGAATCATTCTCGTGAATCTTCTCTGAACCCTTTCCAATGTCAGTATATCCTTTCTAAAATAATGAGCCTGAAACTGCACACAATACTCCAAGTGTGGTCTCACGAGTGCCTTATAGAGCCTCAACATTGTACCCCAGCTCTTATATTCTATACCTCAATAAATGAATGCCAACATTGCATTGCCTTCTTCACAACTGACACAACCTGGAGGTTAACCTTTAGGGTATCTTGCACAAGGACTCCCAAGTCCCTTTGCACCTCTACATTTTGAATTCTCTCCCCATCTGAATAATAGTCTGCTCATTTAATTCTTCCACCAAAGTGCATTACCATACACTTTCCAACATTGTATTTCATTTGCCACTTCTTTGCCCATTCCTCTAAACTATCTAAGTCTCTCTGCAGGCTCCCTGTTTCCTCAACACTACATGCTCTTCCACCCATCTTTGTATCATCAGCAAATTTAGCCACAAATCCATTAATACCATAGTCTAAGTCATTGACATACATCGTAAAAAGTAGCAGTCCAACACCGAACCCTGTGGAACTCCACTGGTAACCAGCCAGAATAGGATCCCTTTATTCCAACTCTCTGTTCTCTGCCAACCAGTCAATGCTTCACCCATGCTAATAACTTCCCTGTAATTCCATGGGCTCTCATCTTGCTAAGCAGCCTCATGTGCATCACTTTGTCAAAGGCCTTCTGAAAATCCAAGTGCACCACGTCTATTGCATCTCCTTTGTCTATCCTGCTTGTAATTTCCTCAAAGAATTGCAGTAGATTTGTTAGGCAGGATTTTCCTTTCAGGAAACCATGCTGGCTTTGGCCTATCTTGTCATGTGCCTCCAGGTACTCTGTAATATCATCCCTAACAATCAATTCCAATTACTTCCCAACCACTGATGTCAGGCTAATAGGTCTATAGTTTCCTTTCTGCTGCCTCCCACCTTTCTTAAATAGCAGAGTAACATTTGCAATTTTCCAGTCATCCACTACAATGCCAGAATTTATCAATTCTTGAAAGATGCCTCTGCAATCTCTCCAGGTACTTCCCTCAGAACCCAAGGGTGCATTCCATCAGGTACAAGAGATTTATCCACCATTAAGCTTCCTGATCACCTTCTCAGTCGTACTTCTCAGTGCACAAACTTCACTTCCCTAGCTCTCTTGAATGTCCAATATATTGCCGACGTCTTCCACTGTGAAGACTGATGCAAAATATGCATTCACTTCCTCTACCATCTCTGCATCTCTGCATCCCTCATTACAAAATATCTCCAGTGTCATTTGTATTGGTCCTATATCTACCCTCCACTCTCTTTTACCCTTTATATACTTAAAAATGCTTTTAGTATCTTCTTTGGTATTAGTCACCAGCTTCCTTTCATAATTCATCTTTTCCTTCCTAATGTCCTTCTTAGTTTCCTTCTGCAAGTTTTTAAATCTTCCCAATCCTCAATCTTCTCACTAGCTTTGGCTTTCTTGTATGCTCCCTCTTTTGCTTTTACCTTGGCTCTGACTTCACTTGTCAGCCACAGTAGTGCCCTTCTTTCCCTTAAAAATTTCTTCTTGTTTAGAATATATCTGTCTAAACAAGATTCATTCTGACTTCACTTGTCAGCCACAGTAGTGCCCTTCTTCCCCTTAAAAATTTCTTCTTGTTTAGAATATATCTGTCTAAACAAGGTCATTCATTCAGCATTTTCATTTGATGTAATTTGATCATTTCCAAACTTGCTTTATCTCTTTGTACTGTTGTTGGAGGGGAATGGAGTTGTCGACACTAAGGCTTTCTTCTTTTCCATTTTTAAGTTGTTAGTTTTGCCCAAGTCTTTTAGTTTAGTTGATTAATTTTGTTTTTCTTTGGGAATGGGGTTTGTTTTTTTTTTGGGTTTGTTTTTTTTTATTTTTCATGACTTTTTTTCAGTTTTTTTTTTGATTTGTATTATCCGTTGTCAGTTCTACATGATTGGGAGCTTTGTTAACTCACACTATTTGATTTTACAATTTCTTTTCTTAAGTGTAACAATATATCTCCTACTATTTGTATTATTGCTATGTTTTGTTTCTATATTTTGAAATTAATAAAAAGATTGAAAAAGAAAGAATATATCTGTCTTGTGCTTCCCTCATTTTTCACAGGAACTCCAGTCATTGCTGCTCTGCGGTCCTTCCAGCAAGTGTCCCTTTCCAGGTAACTTCGGCCACTTTCCCTCTCATGCCATTGTAATTTCCTTTATTCTACTAAAATACCAACACATTGCATTTTATTTATTCCCTCTCAAGTTTCAATGTGAAATCGATCATATTGTGATCACTGTTCCCTAAGGGTTCCTTAAACTTAAACTCTCTTATCACCTCTGGATCATTGCACAACACCCCATCTAGCACAGCCCCTAGTGGGCTCAACAGTAAGCTGTTCTAAAAAGCCATCCCTTAGACATCCTACAAATTCGCTCTCTTGGGGTCCAGTCCGGACCTAGTTCTCCCAATCCACTTTCATGTTAAAATCCCCAACGATTATCATGACATTGTCTTTCTGACACACTGTTTTTATCTTTTGCTGTAATTTGTAATCCACATCCCAGCTATTGTTTGGAGGCCTGTATACAACTGCCATTAGGTTCCTTTTACCCTTGCCATTTCTTAACTGAACCCATAGAGACACTACACCTTGCAATCCTATGTCATCTCTTTCTAATGATTTAATATTATTTTCTTATATACAGAGTCACACCCCCCCCCCCCGCCTACTAACCCATCTTTCCAATACACCATATATCCTTGGACATTCAGCTCCCAATGGCAGCCAAGTTTCAGAGATGGCCACAACGTCATACTTACCAATCTGTAGCTGAATTTCAAGATCGTCCATTTTTATTCCTAATGCTTCATGCATTCAAATATAAAATTTCAGTCCAGTATTTATTGCTTTATGTTTTAACTGAACCATCCACCTGTTGCCCTGTAACTCATGCCACTGGCTGTGATTAAGCTTCATCTCCTGCCTGTTCTTTCTTTAAACTCTGTTGCGCGCTATCTTTGATTTATTTCTGTTTTCCCCTTCCTCAACTCTATCACTCCGGTTCCCATCCCCCTGCCAAATTAGTTTAAACCCTCCCTAACAGCTCTATTAAATGTGCCCACTAGGCTGTTCCCCTTGACAGTAAGTACTCCTGCTTGAGTACTATTGGTGGAGACAACCTACCTGGGGGAAGCAACAGTGGCTGCGCCTATGGCACAGAGTCTGGCCCTGTGGCTCAGAAGTGTAGGGAAAGGAAGAGGACGGCAGCAGTGATAGAGGACTCTATAGTTAAGGGTCAGATAGGTGATTCTGTGGATGCAGGAAAGAAGCACGGATGGTAATTTGCCTCCCAGGTGCCAGGGTCCGGGATGTTTCAGTTCGCATCCACGATATCCTGAAGTGGAAATGAGAACAGCCAGAGGTCATGGTGCATATTGGTACCAACAACATAGGCAGGAAATGGAGGAGGTCCTGAAAGCAGACTACAGGGAGTTAGGAAGGAAGTTGAGAAGCAGGACCACAAAGGTAGTCATCTCTGGGTTACTGCATGTGCTACGTGACGGTGAGTATAGGAATAGAGTGAGGTGGAGGATGAATGCATGGCTGAGGGATTGGAGCAGGGGACAGGGATAAAGATTTCTGGATCATTGGGACCTCTTCTGGGGCAGGTGTGACCTATACAAAAAGGACAGGTTGCACTTGAATCCCAGGGGGACCAATATCCTGGTGGGGAGGTTTGCTAAGGCTATTGGGGAGAGTTTAAACTAGAATTGCTGGGGGGGGTGGGAACCAAACTGAAGAGATGGAGGAAGAGGCGGTTGGCTCACAAATGGAGAAAGCTTAGAGACAGTGCGAGAGGGAGGATAGGCGGATGACAGAGAAAGGATGCACTCAGACTGATAGTTTGAGATGTGTCTATTTTAATGCAAGGAGTATTATGAACAAAGTGGATGAGCTTCGAGCGTGGATCAGTATACGGAGCTATGATGTCATGGCCATTACAGAGACTTGGATGGCTCAGGCGCAGGAATGGTTACTTAGTGTGCCAGGCTTTAGATGTTTCAGAAAGGACAGAGAGGGAGGCATAAGAGGTGGGGGCATGGCACTGCTGATCAGAGATAGTGTCATGGCTGCAGAAAAGGAGGAAGACACGCAGGGATTGTCTACAAAGTCTCTCTGGGTGGAAGTTAGGAACAGGAAGAGGTCAATAACTCTACTGGGAGTTTTTATAGACCATCCAATAGTAACAGGGACATTGAGGAGCAGATAGGGAGACAGATTCTGGAAATCTGTAATAATAACAGGGTTGTCCTGGTAGGAGATATTAATTTCCCAAATATCGATTGTCATGTCCCTAGAGTGAGGAGTTTAGATGGGGTGGAGTTTGTTAGGTGTGTTCAGGAAGGTTTCTTGACACAATATGTAGATAAACCTATAAGAGAAGAGGCTGTACTTGATCTGGTATTAGGAAAAGAACCTGGTCAGGTGTCAGATCTCTCAATGGGTGAGCATTTTGGAGATAGTGATCACAATTCTATCTCCTTTACCATAGCGTTGGAGAGGGATATGAACAGACAAGTTAGGAAAGCGTTTAATTGGAGTAAGGGGAACTATGAGGCTATCAGGCAGGAACTTGGAAGCATAAATTGGGAGCAGATGTTCTCAGAGATGTTGTGTTCTTTACATGTACTGTGGGTTATGAAGAACAAACTACATTCTGGAAGAATTAAAACTAGAACTTTTATTTACAACAGGAAACAGCAAGCACATTTCTTATAGCCATGCTTTCTAGATCATTCTGTCATTTCTGCGCACACTCCTGACTCTGTCCAATCACGTTCTTACACGTGACACATGATATCACATCTTCCTTTCCTTAAAAAGTAAAACAATTAGCAACATTGATCAGAACAAATACATGATTTAACATGTCCCTATCAGTCTCTCTGGGGGTTTACGAACACGAGTAGACCTTCTAAGTGGTTCAGACAGTTCTTGTGTTTCATTGTTATTTTTATGTTTCGTCTGGTCTGCATCAGTTAACTGAAACTCTGAAGTTGGCTCTTTCTTGAGGTCTTTGAGATTTCTTCTTAACACTGCTCCTTCTTCTGTTTGGACCTTGTATGATCTGGGTTGGACTTCTTCAAGTACTGAAGCCTTCTGTGTCCAGGTGTTCATTTTGTCTTGTATCCTCACTTCATCTCCTTGGTGCAGTTCAGGAAATGGATGAGAACATCTGTCAAAGTATGTTTTCTGTTTTGCTTTGCAGATTGGATCTCAAACGGCGTCCCATCAAGAGCTGAGCAGGTGAAAATCCACATTCAAGTGGAGTACTACAGTAGGCTAACAAAGCTTTATAAAAATCACCTCCACTACCTTTTGCTTTGTGCATCAGTTTCTTGATAATTCCTACCGACTTCTCAACCAATCCATTGGTCTGAGGGAAAAATGGACTAACTGTTGTATGAACAAAGCCCCATTTATGAGCAAAATGTCTCATACATTCACCATTAAATTGTGGACCATTGTCTGTGAAAACTTCATCAGGTACACGATGTCTGGAAAAAATTGACTTCATGCATGTAATTATGTTCTCTGCTGTTGTTCTGTTCAACCCACACACTTCAGGATACAATGAGTAGTAATCTGTTATTAATAGATAATCTTTGTTATCAGTTACAAAAAGATCAATGCCTACCTTCTGATAAGGTCTCTGAGGACTAGGATGTGGACGCAGTGGCTCCTTAGGGTTGCTAGCTTGGTAATTAAAGCATATTTGACAAGAAGTCACCAATTCTGCAATTTCCTGATTCACCCTGGGCCAAAACATCACTTCCTGCGCCCTTCCCTTACAGTTTTCAATACCTAGGTGGCCTTCATGAATTTTCCCAAGCATTTCTTTTCGGAGACTTTCAGGAATCACAATTCTGCTACCTTTGTACAATATCCCATCCACAACAGAAAGTTCTGATCTGTGGGTCCAATATTCTTGTACTTCTGAGGTACAGTTATGCCTATTATCTGGCCATCCATCCATCACCACTTGCATAACCTGACTGAGAATTTTGTCCTTCTCTGTCTCAAGACGCAGCAGTTCCAACTTTTTGGGAGAAACAGGTACAGTTTCTATGACCATATCAATAAATACCTGAACATCAATAATGTTCCTGTGACTGTCTTTTGTTGTTCGATCCACAGCTCTGGAAAGTGTGTCAACCGGGTACATGAATTTTCCAGGTGTGTATGACACATTCAATGCATATCTTTGCAATTTGATCATCATTTGCTGAATTCGCAAAGGGCGGTCACTTAATGGTTTGTTAAACAATGCAATCAAAGGCTTCAACATCAATGGATTGCCCTGACACAAACTGATAAAATCTCTCACAAACAAACATAATGCTGAGCAATTCTTTTTCAATTTGGGCATACCTTGTTTCTGGATCGGATAATGCACGAGATGCATACGCCACTGGTAGCCATTCCTGATGATGTTTCTGGAGTAATACTGTCCCTAAGCCTGCTTGAGATGCATCACATGAGATTTTGGTGGGTCTCTCAGCATCACAGAATTTCAACACAGGTTCTTTGGTGAGCTCTTTCTTGAGGTTTTGCCATGCCTTCTCCTTTTCCTGATTCCAGCTCCATTTATTTTTCTTTTCTGCTAGCTGCCTCAATGGAGCAAGCTGTTCCGAAAGATTGGGTATGAATTTTCCCATATAGTTGACCATTCCCATAAACTTTTGAACATCCTTTTTACATTGCGGTCTTGGCATGTTCTGAATAGCAGAACCCTTCAATGGATCAGAGTGCACACCGTCTTTGCTGATGATATCACCCGCAAAGGTAAGTTCAGTCACTCCGAGCTGACATTTGTCTTTATTCAACTTCAGGTTTGCCTTGCGTGTTGCCTCTAAGACTTGTCTAAGTCTGGCGTCATGCTCTTGTTTAGATGATCCATGGATAATATCATCCATGGAAGTATCTATGCCCTCAATGTGCTCATATGGCATGTGAATAGTTTTATGATACACCTCAGGAGCTGATGCAATTCCAAATGGAAGCCTAAGAAAACGGTATCTGGCAAAAGGAGTGTTAAAGGTACACAACTTCGAACTCGGTTCATCTAGTTTAAGTTGCCAGAATCCAGAGGATACATCTAATTTACTAAAATACTTTGCATAGGAAAATGTGATATAATTTCTTCATGAGTAGGCAATTTGAAATGCTGTCTTTTAATGCTTCGATTCAAGACTCTTGGATCTAAGCAAATCCTCAGTTTTCCATTTTTCTTATCAACAGTAACAAGCGAATTGACCCATTCAGTCGGTTCATCAAGTTTTTGTATGACCCCTAACCGTTCCATTCTGTCAAGCTCTGTTTACAGTTGATCATGTAGTGCAAAAGGTACTTTTCTACATGGATGTACTACAGGTTGCACTGTGTTGTCAATTTTAATCATGCGCTCTCCTGGAAGACAACCAGGCCCTTTGAACAAATCTTCATACTCTTCCATCAAGTCACGTATTCTGACCTTGTGTCACTATCCAAGATTAAAACTCTTTTCACCAAATTCAGTCTCTCACAGGCAGATAGACCCAGTATTGACTGTACATTCATCGGCACCGCCATAAATGAAAGCGTGTGCACAATATTTTTGTGTGATACTTTTGCCACACATGTTCCTTTAACTGGAATGTCTGTACCTGAATACCCAGTCACTTTTATATTTGTCTGATGTAACTTTAGTCTTCGCTTTAATGCATTCAACTCAGATTCTGCGAGAACATTTACTTGTGCTCCAGTATCCAATTTACACTGAATAATGTTTTGCTTCACTTGCAATGGCATAGTCCAGTCATTCTTACTTTGTTTGTTTTCACAAAGCACATCTATATAAAACTCCTCGCATTCATTTTCAAGCACTGCATTTACGTGTTCTATTTCCTTTCTACTTCTGCAACAGCATGAAAAATGATTGCTCTTACCACAGTTGTTGCACATTTTCCGATGCGCTGGACACTTTTTAGGTTGATGCTCCCGCCCACAGCAATCACAAAGTTTTTTTCTTTCAGAGGATGTCTTGTTCTCTGTCAGTTCCATTGCCATTTTATTATGTTTTCTAATACGTTCGCGCACAGTGTGTACGTTCCAGTTCTCAATAATAAGCTCTTAAGCCTGTGATGTCACAGTCTCAGAAGCTTTGCAGAGTGCCACAGTTTTTTTTTCAAATTCAAATCTTGTTTTAATAGTCTTCCTCTCAGACCATTATCCAGAATGCCTCAAATAATTCTGTCTTTAATGAGAGAGTCTGTAAGCTCTGAAAACTCCCATCTTTTACTGTGGTTTCTCAACTCCGTAACAAATTGATCAATCGTTTGACCAGGTCTCTGACAACATTTGAAAAACTTGTAGCGTTCATATGTCACATTACACTTCGGTATGCAAAATGCTTCAAATTTGTCGATTATCTCTTTTAGGTTCAAATTATCTCCATTTTCAAAAGTAAAATTATTATGTACCTCAATTGTGTCATCCCTTATTACATGGAGTAGGATCGCTGCTTTCATTTTTTCCATTTTATTTTCTCCTCCAATCGTCGATAAATAAATTTTGAAACACTGCTTAAATCTTTTCCAGTTTTCAGCTACGTTTCCAGTCAGCTGATGCGTTGATGAGGGTTGCAAAACTTTCATTTTTAAAGCTGTTAGCAAACAACGAAAAAGTTTGCGCTCTTTTTTCTATTATTCTCACTTATCCCGTGTTAGCAAAACAAATTATTCTTCCAGACCGACTTCTGCACCATGTTTTGTTCTTTACACGTACCATAGGTTACTATGAATTAAAACTAGAACTTTTATTTACAACAGCAAACAGCAAGAATGTTTCTTACAGCCATGTTCTCTAGATCATTCTGTCATTTCTGTGCATGCTCCCGACTCTGTCCAATCATATTCTTACACATGACATGTGATATCACCACAAGAGAAATGTACGGAAGAACTGTGGCAAATGTTCTGGGGATATTTGCATGGAGTTCTGCACAGGTACATTCCAATGAGACAGGGGAAGGATGGTAGGGTACAGGAACCATGGTGTACAAAGTCTGTTGTAAATCTAGTCAGGAAGAAAAGAAGAGCTTAAGAAAGGTTCAAGAAACTAGGTAATGATAGAGATCTAGAAGATTATAAGGCTAGCAGGAGGGAGCTTAAGAGAGCAATTAAGAGAGCTGGAAGGGGTTGGCAGACAGGATTAGGGAAAACCCTAAGGCATTCTACAAGCATGTGAAGAGCAAGAGGATAAGACGTGAGAGAATATGATCAATCAAGTGTGGCAGTGGAAAAGTGTGCATGGAACCGGAGGAGGGGGCAGAGATACTTAATGAGTACTTTGCTCCAGTATTCACTTGGCAATCTTGGCAATTTTAGAGATGACTTACAGCAGATTGAGAAGCTTGAGCAAGTAGATATTTAGAAAGAGGACGTGCGAGGGTTTTTGGAAAGCATCAAGCTGGATAAGTCACCAGGACTGGACGAGATGTACCCCAGGCTACTGTCGGGTGCAAGGGTGGAGATTGCTGAGCCTCTGGAGATGATCTTGTCACAGTCCGGTCCGTGAAGTCTGCATTCAGGTTCATGGTCCGGTCTGTGGATTCCGTATTCCGGCTATTGCTTTTTTCCCTTGTTCCGTTGGGCACCTTTACTGAGGCACCTGATCCTCGTTTCAGGCTGGCATTATAAATAGCTCTGGGGTCCAGTGATTCCTTGCTAGCCTGTCCTCATCAGTAACCCCATCAGAATCACCGGCAGGAACCCATACCTAGAGTCTCGGCATCAGAGACCTACATCAAGAAGCTTATTACCAGCCGTGTCCAAGAAGGGTCAATAGACAATAGACAATAGACAATAGGTGCAGGAGTAGGCCATTCAGCCCTTCGAGCCAGCACCACCATTCATTGTGATCATGGCTGATCATCCACAATCAGTACCCTTTTCCTGCCTTCTCCCCATATCCTTCAACTCCACTATCTTTAAAAGCTCTACTTAACTCTTTCTTGAAAGAATCCAGAGAATTGGCCTCCACTGCCTTCTGAGGCAGAGCATTCCGCAGAACCACAGCCCCCTGTGTGAAAAAGTTTTTCCTCAACTCTGTTCTAAATGGTCTACCCCTTATTCTTAAACTGTGGCCTCTGGTTCTGGACCCCCCCAACATCGGGAACATGTTTCCTGCCTCTAGCATGTCCAATCCCTTAATAATCTTATGTTTCAATCAGATCCCCTCTCATCCTTCTAAATTCCAGTGTATACAAGCCTAGTCACTCCAATCTTTCAATATGTGATAGTCCCACTATCCCGGGAATTAACCATGTGAACCTATGCTGCACTACCTCAATAGCTAGAATGTCCTTCCTCAAATTTGGAGACCATAACTGTACACAATACTCCAGGTGTAGTCTCACCAGGGCCCTGTACAACTGCAGAAGGACCTCTTTGCTCCTATACTCAACTCTCCTTGTTATGAAGGCCAACATGTCATTAGCTTTCTTCACTGCCTGCTGTACCTGCATGCTTACTTTCAGTGACTGATGAACAAGGACACCAAGATCTCATTGTACTTCCCCTTTTCCTAACTTGACATCATTCAGATAGTAATTTGCCTTCCTGTTCCTGCCACCAAAGTGGATAACCTCACATTTATCCACATTAAACTGCATCTGCCATGCATCTGCCCACTCACCCAACCTGACCAAGTCACTCTGCATTCTCATAACACCCTCCTCACATTTCACACTGCCACCCAGCTTTGTATCATCTGCAAATTTGCTAACGTTACTTTTAATCCCTTCATCTAAATCATTAATGTATATTGTAAATAGCTGCGGTCCCAGCACCAAGCCTTGCGGTACCCCAGTAGTCACTGCCTGCCGTTCTGAAAGGAACCCATTAATCCCGACACTTTGTTTTCTGTCTGTCAACCAATTTTCTATCCATGTCAGTACCCTACCCTCAATACCATTTGCTCTAATTTTGCCCACTGACCTCCTATGTGGGACCTTATCAAAGGCTTTCTGAAAGTCCAGGTACACTACATCCACTGGCTTTCCCTTGTCCATTTTCATAGTTACATTCTCAAAAAATTCCAGAAGATTAGTCAAGCATGATTTCCCCTTCGTAAATCCATGCTGACTCGGACCTATCCTGCTATTGCTAATTCATCTTTTATAATTGATTCCAGCATCTTCCCCACCACTGATGTCAGACTAACTGGTCTATAATTTCCTGTTTTCTCTCTCCGTCCTTTCTTAAAAAATGGGATAACATTAGCTGCCCTCCAATCCGCAGGAACTGATCCTGAATCTATAGAACATTGGAAAATGATTACCAATGCGTCCATGTTTTCTAGAGCCACCTCCCTAAGAACCCTGGGATGCAGACCATCAGGCCCTGGGGATTTAACAGCCTTCAGTCCCATCAGTTTACCCAACACCATTTTCTGCCTGATGTAAATTTCCTTCACTTCCTCTGTTATCCTAGGTCCTCTGGCCACTATTACAACTGGGAGATTGTTTGTGTCTTCCCTAGTGAAGACAGATCCAAAGTACCTGTTCAGCTCATCTGCCATTTCCTTGTTTCCCATAATAATTTCACCTGTTTCTGTCTTCAAGGGCCCAACTTTGGTCTCAACTAATATTTTCCTCTTCACATACCTAAAGAAGCTTTTACTATCCTCCTTTATATTCTTGGCTAGCTTACCTTCATACCTCATCTTTTCCCCCCGTATTGCCTTTTTAGTTATCTTCTGTTGCTCCTTAAAAATTTCCCAATCCTCTGGCTTCCCGCTCATCCTTGCTATGTTATACTTCCTCTCTTTTATTTTTATACTGTCCTTGACTTCCCTTGTCATCCACGGTTGCCCCTTACTCCCCTTAGAATCTTTCTTCCTCTTTGGAATGAACTGATCCTGCACCTTCTGTATTATTCCCAGAAATACCTGCCATTGTTGTTCCACTGTCATCCCTGCTAGGGTATCTTTCCAGTCAACTTCGGCCAGCTCCTCCCTCATGGGTCCATAGTCCCCTTTGTTCAACTGTAATGCTGACACTTCCGATCTTCCGTTCTCCCTCTCAAATTGTAGATTAAAACTTATCATATTATGGTCACTACCTCCTAATGGCTCCTTTACTTCGAGTTCCCTTATCAAATCTGGCTCATTACACAACACTAAATCCAGAATTGCCTTCTCCCTGGTAGTCTCTAATGCAAGCTGCTCTAAGAATCCATCCCTGAGGCATTCCACAAGCTCCCTTTCTTGGGGTCCAGTACCAACCTGATTTTCCCAGTCTACCTGCATGTTAAAATCCCCCATAACAACCATAGAATTATCTTTGCGACATGCCAATTTTAACTCTTGATTTAACTTGCACCCTATATCCAGGCTACTGCTTGGGGGCCTGTAGATAACTCCCATCAGGGTCTTTTTGCCCTTACAGTTTCTCACTTCTATCCATACCGACTCGACCTCTCCTGATTCTATGTCCCCCCTCGCAAGTGACTGAATTTCACTCCTCACCAACAGAGCCACCCCACCCCCTCTGCCAACCTGTCTGTCCTTTCGATAGGATGTATATCCCTGAATATTCATTTCCCAGCCCTGGTCCTCTTGCAGCCATGTCTCTGTTATTCCCACAACATCATACTTGCCAATTTCCAACTGAGCCTCAAGCTCATCCACTTTATCTCTTATACTCCATGCATTCATATATAATACTTTTAATCCCTTTAAAGTAATACTTTTACTCTCCTCACCTTTCACATCGATTCCTATTGCACTTGGCCATACTCTCCAATCCCTTCCAGAATTAATCCTGGCCCTGAGTCCAAGAAGGATCCCGGCACTGTGTCCAAGAAGGGTCCCGGACCTGTGTCGAAGAAGGGTCCCGGCCCTGTGTTGAGGAAGTGTCCCGGCCCTGTGTCGAAGAAGGGTCCCGGCCCTGTGTTGAGGAAGTGTCCCGGCCCTGTGTCCAAGAAGGTTTCTGGCCCTGTGACCTGTGTCCAGGAAGAGTTCTGGCTCTGTGCCTTGTGTCCAAGAAGAGTCTCGGCTCTGTCTTCCATATCCTGTGTCCAAGAAGAGTCCCAGCTCTGTGTCTTGTATCCAAGAAGAGTCCAGGCTCCGAGTTCCGAGTTCCAAGTTCCCAGTCTGGGTCCTGAGTCCCGAGTTCCAAGTCCAAGCCCGGTCCAAGTCTCTAGTCAAGAGCCAAGTCAAAAACCAGGTACCAATCCCTGATAAGACCCAAGTTCCGAGTCATGACCTGAGTTCCCAATCAAGTCCATGTCCAAGCCAAGTCATGTCCGAGTTCTAGACAAAAGCCAAGTCTAGACCCAGGTACCAAGTCCCTGCCAAGACCTGAGTTCCAGGTCATGACCTGAGTTCCCTGTCAAGTTCAAGTGCCAAGTCCAAGTCCAGGTTTTCCGGTTTGTCACTCTACGTCTATGTTCATGTTATCCTCGCTCCTTGGCTTCCCTGGCATTCTTAATAAACATAGTCCAGTTCCTAGTACTTCAGTGTCTTTGTCTTGCATTCGGGTCTGACACCAACACCACCTTATGACAGATCTTTCCATTATCAATGGGGACAGGAGAGGTTCCAGAGGATTGGAGGGTTGTAGATGTTGTTCCCTTATTCAAGAGAGGGAGTAGAATAGCCCAGGAACTTATAGACCAGTGAGTCTTACTTCACTGGTTGGCAGGTTGATGGAGAAGATCCTGCGAGACAGGATTTATGAACATTTGGAGAGGCATAATATGATTAGCAATAGTCAGCATGGCTTCGTCAAAGATAAGTCGTGTCTTACGAGCCTGATTGAATTTTTTGAGCATGTGACTAAACACATTGATGAAGGTAGAGCAGTAGATGTAGTGTATATGGATTCCAGCAAGGCCTTTGACAAAGTACCCTATGTAAGGCTTATTGAGAAAGTAAGGAGCCATGTATTCCAAGGAAACATTGCTTTGTGGATCCAAAACTGGCTTGCCCACAGAAGGCAAAGAGTGGTTGTAGATGGGTCATATTCTGCATGGAGGTCATTCACCAGTGGTGTGCCTCAGAGATCTGTTCTGGGACACCTACGCTTCATGATTTTTATAAATTACCTGGATGAAGAAGTGAGGGATGGGTTAGTAAGTTTGCTGATGACAGAGGTTGGACGTGTTGTGGATAGTGTGGAGGGCTGTCAGAGGTTACAGCGGGACATTGATAGGTTGCAAAACTGGGCTGCGAAGTGGCAGATGGAGCTTAACCCTGATAAGTGTCAGGTGGTTCATTTTGATAGGTCAAATATGATCACAGAATATAGTATTAATGGTAAGACTCTTGGTAGTGTGGAGGATTAAAGGCATCTTGGGGTCCGAGTCCATAGGACACTCAAAGCTGCTGCACAGGTTGACTCTGTGGTTGACAAAGCATTCGGTGCATTGGCCTTCATCAACCGTGGGATTGAGTTTAAGAGCCAAGACGTAATGTTACAGGCTATATAGGATCCTGGTCAGAACCCACTTGGAGTACTGTGCTCAGTTCTGGTCGCCTCACTATAGGAAGGATGTGGAAACTGTAGAAAGGGTGCAGAGGAGATTTACAAGGATGTTGCCTGGAATGGAGAGCATGCCTTATGAGAATAGGTTGAGTGAACGTGGCCTTTTTTCCTTGGAGCGAAGGAGGATGAGAGGTGACCTGATAGAAGTATATAAGATGATGAGAGGCATCGATCGTGCGGATAGTCAGAGGCCTTTTCCCAGGGCTGAGATGGCTAACATGAGAGGGCATAGTTTTAAGGTGCTTGGAAGTAGGTACAGAGGAGATGTCAGGGATAAGTTTTTTACGCAAAGAGGGCTGAGTGCGTGGAATAGGCTGCCAGTGATGGTGGAGATGGCACGTATGATAGGGTCTTTTAAGAGACTCCTGGACAAGTATATGGAGTTTAGAAAAATAGAGGACTATGGGTAACCCTAGGTAATTTCTAAGGTGAGAACATGTTCGGTACAGCTTTGTGGACCGAAAGGCCTGTATTGTGCTGTAGGGTTTTTATGTTTCTAGGATATTGGACCCCTTTGGGTTCAGGTGTCACCCGTCCTTTTTGTACAGGTCGTACCTCTCCCAGAAGAGGCCGCAATGATCCAGGAACCCGAAGCCCTGCCCCCTACACCAGTCTCTCAGCTATGCATTAATATGCCTGATCATGCTATTCTTGCGCTAGTCAGCAAGTGGCACATGCTGCAATCCTGAGATTACTACCCTGGAGGTCCTGCTTTACAGTTTCCTACCCGACTCCCTGAATTCTCCCTTCAGAACCTCCTCCCTTTTTCTACCTATGTCATTGGTACCAACGTGTACCAAGAGTTCTGGCTGTTCACCCTCTCCCTTCAGAATACTCTGCACCCAGTCTGAGACATTCCGTACCCTGGCACCTAGGAGGCAACACACCATGCGGGTATCTCTATCAGGCTGACAGAACTTCCTGAATGTTCCCCTCACTATGGAATCCCCTATGACTACCACATCCCTCATCTTCCTCCATAAGGTGGACATAGGCCAATATGGTAATGGACTCAACCTTAAATCAGCCGTTGACCCTCTCTTCTTTCACCTGCAAAATTAACTCTTGAATCTATTTCTCAAGAATCTATTCCTGTCCTTCCTATTTTTTATCTCTGTGTTGTCTCTTAGTGACATCATGTGAAAACATATCACAAATATACATATATACTCCGAAAACCCCCAGCACTGCTTTATATCGAGCATTCTCAAGCTATCTGTCAGAATGCTTGGCTGACAACCAGTACTATTTGAGCAGACATAGCCTTTAACTAAATATTGGGAAGACCAAAGCCATTGGTTTCAGCCTATATGCTAATATCCATTTCCCAGATATTGTCTCCATCTCTCTGCTTGGTAGCTGTCTGAAACCAAACGAGACAGTGGTGTATGTAATCCTGAGATTAGACTCTCCCAAGTATATATAAAATCACTGAAAAAGCTTATTGTCTGACCATCCGTTATCGATGTCTTTGTTGCCTCCAGAGTTGACTACTCTAGTGCAATTCATGCTGCTTTCATTGCCTCTAACCTCAGTTAGCTTGACTAATAACAAAACCTGTGTCCTAACATACTGAGAACCCTGCACATAGTACCACTATTCTCATAAACATACAGTGGCACTTGTTAAATGTGTTCTCTACTTTAAGATCCATTTCCTTACTCATCTCTCTCTGCTTGGTCTCACCCCTCTGTATCTCTGTATCATGCCCTGAAACCCTCCAAGGTTTTTGCATTCATCCAGTGGTAACCCCCTAAAAGTCTCCATTTTTAATCATTCTACGTTTGGCAGATAAGCTCTCTTGGCCCTAAGCTCATGAACTTCTTCATAAAGTCTCTTGATCTCACCTAAACTAATTAAGCAACATACCTCCTTAATTTAAGGTTTTGAAGTTTTCTCTAATGCCATTTTTTTCACATTTTGTCTCATAATGTTTCTGTGAAGTCCCTTTGGGATACCTTGCTGGATTGACAATCTTAAATACAAATAAGCATTATTGTTGTGACCCTGTGGAGCAGAGGAAAGTTCCTTGGGAATTAAAATATTGTGCAGTCAACATTTAGTGCAGAAAACAATTTGAAACAGTGATGACTTACCAAAAGGGGCCACTGCCAGAACAAATGAGGCAAGCAAGACATGTCTGATAGAACTCAAAACATTTACAATAACATCATTAAAGTGTTGTAACTGAATTTCCTTTTAAAAGTACTAAACTACTTTTTTTTCTTATCAACTTTAATTTCCAGTTTTTTCTCTTCCATTCCCTTGTCATCAGGAGGAATATTGGTTCCACTTACTGGGTTGGTGTCACTAGTCCTAACCTCGTTCTTGCTTCATCAGTCTTTTTCTCATTTTCCGGAGTCCCTAATGAACAATATCTCTCCCCAATTTGCATTAGAGATCCAAGCAAAATTGATTCAATCTTTCATCCTTTGGCCAAAAAATGTTCATGTCACACCTTTTACTGTAAAAAGATTAAAAATTCAGAAGATGCAGCTACAGAAAAAAATGACAATGCATTGTGGCATTCCAGCCTTATAGAATGAATCTAGAATTCATTTTCAGCTCAGGGCACATAATCTATCAAATTTTAATGACCAACTTCTTGTGCCAATTTTGCATGGAATAACTGTCTGCACATACAAATCAATTAGTAATTGAGGGTGCAAACTAAGAATGAGCTAATGTTAAAATCTAATCATTTAGAGCCTTCACAGAGGATTTGATGCATTCAGAGGTAAGTAGAAATTGGGTCATTTCTAAATCAATCTGTTTTGTCCCTGAGAAGCAAAATAGCCCACAATTTATTCCATTATATTCTGGATGTAGGGATGAGCCAAACCCCAGAAGTAGGTGAAACACATTGTCAGTGGATCTTTCAATCAGCCCTCTCATTATAATATTATATGTGAAATTTCCTTCCAGTGAGAGACAGCAGGCACATTTTGGGCCAAGATAGTAGGACCTCAGTTCATTTACTGTCTTTATTCATTGGAGCATAGGAGCCTGTTGAATGATGGTAAAGAAGTGTATAAAATCATGAGGGGACATATGTAGGGAGAATGAACACAGCAATTTTCCCAGGGATGTGGTATCAACAACTAGAAGGCATGGTTTTAAGGTCATAGGAAAGAGATCTAATCAGAACCTAAGTGGTAAACTTTTCACCCAGAATGGTCAGCATATGGAACAGGCTTCTAGAGGAAGTCATTTAGGTGGGTACAATAACATTTAAAACACACTTGAAAAGGTACAAGGAGAGCTTCAGGCCAAATGCAGGTAAATGGGACTAGGTGACTTGGTTGGCATGGAGCAATTGGGTCAAAGGGTTCTTTCTGTGCTGTGTGACTCTGTTTCTCTGTGATTCAATGCAAATGTTTGAAGGGTCAATGTAAAATTGCAAGCATGTGTTTGGGAACTACAAAGATGATGTACCCGAGTGAAAGTTCACCTCAGACCAATAGTACTTCATACAAGTTTCACCTTATTAGTTGTATTGCTGGAACTATGAACAGGAGGAGGAGGATCATCTTCCCAGGCAATTGAAGGATGCTACCTAAAATGAAGAACAACGACACATGATTGTTGGGTTCCAGAGGAATGTTATACGCGTTCATATTTTGCAGGTGTTACATATTACACCTGTCCAAATCTTCCTGCACAAGTATATAGGGTGGTAAAGAAGATGTACCACATGTTTGCCTTCTTTGGTTGGGACACTAAGTATAAAAGTTGCAAAGTAATTTTAGCTGTATAAAACTTTGGTTGGGACACATCTGGAGTATTGTTTTATTTTTGGTCCCCCTATTTGCAGGAAGGATGCAGAGGCTTTGGAGTGGTGTAGAAAAGGCTCACCAAGATGCTCTCTGCGTTAGAGAGTGTGAGCTATAAGGAGTACATTGTATTGTTTTCTGAGGCTGAGAGTAACTGGATACAAGTTTATAAAATGATGAGAAGCATTGTTCAGGCAAATGGTTAGTCGTTTTCCCTGTGTCAAGATGTCCTTTATGGAGGACATAGCGTTAAAGTGAGAGAGGGAAAGTTTAAAGGAGATTTACTTAGATAGAGTGGATAGCCAGCGCCTCTTCCCCAGGGCACCACTGCTCAATACAAGAGGACATGGCTTTAAGGTAAGGGGTGGGAAGTTCAAGGGGGATACTAGAGGAAGATTTTTCACTCAGAGAGTGATTGGTGGGTGGAATGCACTGCCTGAGTCAGTGGTGGAGGCAGATACACCAGTGAAATTTAAGAGACTACTAGACAGGTATATGGAGGAATTTAAGGTAGGGGGGTATATGGGAGGCAGGGTTTAAGGGTTGGCACGACATTGTGGGCTGAAGGGCCTGTACTGTGCTGGACTGTTTTATGTTCTATGTTTACAAAGCAAATTTTTTTATACAGAGTGTGATAAGTGGCTGGAACGGGCTGCCAGGGATTGTGCTGGAAGAAGATATGATAGCAACATTTAAGAGACATTTAGACATTTATGCAACATTTAGACAGGCACATGAACAGGTAGGGAATGGAGGGATACAAACAAATGGGATTATCTGAAATTGGCATTATGATCAGCATTGACACTGTGGGATGATCTTCCTGTTCCTTTGTTATACTGTTCTATGGTCTATGTGTCCACTATTAGTGACGATATAAGTTCATGAAAATCTGAAATAAAATACAGGTGGTGTAAATCTTTTAAAAAGATGCTGGAAACAGGTCAACAGGTCAAGCAGAACCTGTGGAAAAAGAAATAAACTTAAGATTTCATGTTGAAGTCCCTTCATATTCAAGTTGAGATCTTAACTCGGTTTCTTTTTCCCCACATACTGCCTGAGCTGCTGAGTGTTTCCAGCATTTTCTGTTTTCAGTTTCTCATTTTATTAAACTTGAGTTTGCTCAGAGTATAGTTGGCTACTCAGCCATTAGAGAGCACTATAACATTTCATCCATCTGAATGAAAAATAACAAATTATTAATTAAATAGAAATACAAAATTATTAAATCATTGCAACTGAACAACTAGCTATTCTTATGTAGTATTGGAATTGCGGTATTTTCTCAGTGTTGGCAATCAATAAAAACACAAGTATTATTAATTATTTTTAAAATTCAGTGTAATCGTTATGAAATCTGCTGAGGAGCCACCACTTCCCTTACCTGAAACTTTTGTATAATGATAGGACTTTGATTCATTTGGAGTGAGACTAACAGAGAATATTCTCCACTCGTGGACTGACCTTGACCAACATTAATGGTTTGCCCTTTTAGCATGTTTATCTGACTAACTCATATTTGCAACTCCCTGGATTTTGCTCACAAATAAAATACTGGATGTAAATCCAATCTTTGTGTAATGAAGGTATCCAATTCATTAGCAGAGTACAATTTGTTCTGATTTTTATACAGCAAGTTTTGATCTCAATGGGTAAAATATGATCAGAAGCCTGACTTAATCACTACCAAACATTTTGACTACATTTTATTACAATCCTCCAGGCAACCACTTCAGGAATTTTTCATGCTAACCTTCTTATTTCATTTCACATTTCTTTCTGTAACTCTTCAATTAGCATTTCTTCCTTTCTACTTTAATTTCTCTGCCAAAGACTGCCACATTTGGCTTCATGAACAAAAGTCTTGTTCTTTCCTGTCCATTGAGAAATAACTCAGCTGGTTTTCCCACCAATGAAGAGTGTTTTGGCAAATCATTTTAAAAGTTGCCAGTTGGTCATACAATGACAACTTCTTTCTTTGATTGGGTGTCTAATTTTTTCTACTGTGCATTCAGCTGTTCTAGTCAAACTCCAATATGATTTTACTTTAAATGTGTGCAAATTCTTTTAACCTATATGAACATCTGTTATCCATTAGCGTTTTCAGGAATTGAAATTGGGATTGGCATATTGATGTACACTGAAAAGATTGTCCTGCATGCTGTTCATACTAATGAATTCAGGTAGTACGAGTTGATCGAGGTAGTTCAAGGTAAAACAATAACAGAATGTAGAACAAAGTGTAACAGCTGCAGTACAATTGTAGTTCAGGTAGACTATAAGGTAGAAGATCATAACAAAGTAGACTATGAGATCAATAGTCCATCTTATTGCATGAGGAAACCATTTAATAGCTCTATAACAGCAGGTTAGGAGCTGTCCTTGGGCTTCGTTGTATGCACTATATTTTCTGTCCTCCCAGTGGGAGAGGGGAGAAGGAAAAATGTCTGGGGTGAGTGAGTCTTTGATCATGTTTCTTCTTTACCAAGGCAGTGAGAAGTATACAGGCTCCACAGAAGAGAGGCTGGTTTCCATGACGTGCTGAGCTGTGTCCACAATCCTTTGCAGTTTCTTTTGGTCACATGCAGAGCAATTGTCAAATCAAGACATAATAAATCCAGAAAAGATGCTTTCTTTGGTGCATTGATAAAAATAGGAACATGCCAAATTAGAGGAGGTAGAGGAGTTCGGGAGCTTTCTTGGCCATCACATCTACATAGTTAAGCTAGAAAAGGTGATTGTCGAAGTTCACTCTGAGGATTTTAAAGCTCTCACACGCCTTGAACTCAGCAATGTTGACATAAAACAGGAGCATGTACCACCCTCTTTCTGGAAGTCAATGACCAGCTCTTTTGCTTTGGTGACATTGAAGGAAAGGTTGTTGTCATGACACCACGTTCATAAGATCTCTATCTCCTTCCCGTACTCTGACTCATCATTGCTTGAGATACAGCCCACTCATTTGAAAATTTGTTGATGGAGTTACTGCAGAGTTGGCCACACAAGGATTAGAGTAAGGGACTGAGGATACAGCCTTGTCAAGAACCACTGTAGACAATAATAGCAGTGGTGGTACTGTATCCTATCCTTATGGATTGCAGACTATTGGTCCAAAAATCAAGAATCCAAGTGCAGATAGAAATACAAATCACAAACTCAAGAGATTCTGCAGATGCTGGAATTCTTGAGCAGCACACAGAAAATGGTGGAGGAACTTAGCAAGTCAGATAGTATCCCCACTGTTCTCTGCCCTGACCTTATCCCTGCAATTGTATAAGTACTACACCTGCCCTTACATCTCCCCATCACCAAAATTCAGGCCCTAATAGTCCTTCATACTTTACCTGCAAGTCTGTCAGGGATATCTTTTACATCTGATGCTCCTGGTGTTGCTTTCTCTACACTGCTGAGCCTGATGGAAATTGGGTGATCACTTTGTCAAGCACCTTCACCCAGTTGAATCTCCAATTGGAAACTCACTGTAATTTAACTTTCCATTCCCATTCTGCTGCCAAGATGAGGCCATACTCAGGTTAGAGGAGCAATAGCTCATTTTCTTAAAGTAGTCTATCTGAAGTCACCAGCAACGATGAAGAGGAAATCAGGGTATCCTGTTTCAAGGCTGTTGACCGTAATGTTTATTTCATTGAATGCTGGCTTCACGATTGCTCTGCACGCGACCAAAAGAAACTGCAAAGGGTTGTGGACAGAGCTCAGCACATCATGGAAACTAGCCTCTCTTCTGTGGAGCCTTTACAATACAATTCTGAGGTGAGCTATAGCTGAAGAGAATTCCAGTGGCAGGTAATATGGGTGACCGTCACTATTAGATATTCCAAACTGGGAGTACAGCAGCTCACCAGAACCATCGGTGTGAACACCATGAATTATTGGTTAATAAGCAGACTCTTCCTTTTCTAACTTAGCCTGAGAATGTCATATGTTCCATTTGGTGAATTGAGAAGCCCTTAGGTTGAATGGCAGTCAGGTGAAGCAGGTGTAAGCCAGATTTTGGTGAGCCAAAACACACAGCAGTCTTTCAGTTCTGTTATGAGCCTCTATGTATCAAGGAAACTCTAAAAAATATTCAGTGTTTCCTTCATATTAAGAACACAAATTGACACTATTGAGCTTATTTTCATGGAAGTTTGTACAGGTGCAATGTAAAACCTGTTTGCGGCAACTTCACTGACACATAGCATCAGAAAAATAGTATTTACAAGAAAGTATAAATTTAGAATAAGTTATACACCATTATTACAGGAAAGAACAAAAAAAAAGTCTGTTTTATTGCAAGGTGTTTCAAGAAGTCATACTGCTCTACTGCAAAGATTAGATTAGTTCTGTTTGGTTCAGGAACTGAATGGTTGGCAGGAAGTAGCTGTTCTCTATCCCAGTGGTATCGTAATTTAGACTTCTGTACTTCTTGCCTGTTGATAACTGGAGGAAGATAGCATGGCTTGGATGGTGGGGATATTTGATGGATGTTGCCTTCTTCAGGCAGAGCTGCCTATCAATCAATACCTTTACAGCACCTATGTCATTGTAGGAAATATCAGCTGGTCAGGCAGCATCTGTGGAAAGAGAGAGGGCCAGAAAGAGATAATGTTTCAGATCTATCCTGGATCATGCATAAGCAACTGGGGAAAACAGGTTACTCAAGGAAGCTGCTTCCCTTGAGTTGGGGTGAAAGTCACATGGTGAATTAGCAAATACACTCAAGTATATTTTTTGGTCAGTTGAAGAAGAATATTTTGATCTGAAAATAGGCTGAATTCCAAATAAGGTGGCACAGTAGCACAACAGGTTCAATCCTGATCTCTTGTTCTGTTTGTTTGGAGTTTGCATGTTTTCTCTCTGACTTCATTTTTCCCTGAAGTGTTCCAGTTTCCTCCCACATCCCAAAAATGTGCAGGTAATTTGGTTAGTTAGTAGCTACAAATTGCCTCTATTGTGTAGGAGAGCGGTAGATTCTGGGTGGGTGAGGGGCAGTTGATGGGAGTAAGGAGAGAATAAAATAGGATTTATGTGAATGAGTGGTTGATAACTGGTGTGGACTTGAAGAGCCTTTTCCCATGTTGTATGGCTCTATATTCAAATCAGTTTGTAAAGAAAAATCTAAGGATGGATAGAACATTATTATATAAATAGAAAATTTATTTTAAAATGTGCAACTAGTTCATTATATCAATGTTGGCAAACTACAGAAAACAATGTGTCGCTCATACTGTTGTCTAGATGCTCCTCACATTTGGGCAATCAATTCCAAGAAACTATCTTTCCTGGATTTAAAATATATTTAACACTCCCTAAACTACAACTGAATGAATAATAAAACAATTAATTTAATTTTTGAAACCCTATTTATTCCTATAATAACACCTTGTGTAATGTTTTATAATTCTGTGGCTTCACAGAAATTTGAGTAATATTAAGTCAAGTAATGGTCTAGGAATCACTTTTTACTTATTTTTGTAATTTATTATAATTATTTGTCTTTGCATTGTACTGTTGCTGCAGCAGCTTCAACAAGTTTCATGTCACATAAGTCTGATTCTGATTCTTCTGATTAAAATGAGAACAAACGTGAAGTTACAAATAACAGGTTTTTTTTGAAAAATATATGTTGAATTCTACTAAGCTTAATTTTACTCAACAAATGTAGTATTTTGTAAGTCATACCAGTTAATAGCAATTGCTTTGCTTCTTTAGGGCCCTCCATGAACATCCACCAGTTAATTTACACAGAAGTTTTGATGGTATATGATTTAAAGACTGTTGATATTTAGAATTCCTATGGATAATGTGATTAAGGTGTAATAGGAAATTATGTTTGCTTATTTTTCTGTTACTTAATTTGATAATATAGTTAAATATTTTACTAAATAAGTCTAAAATATTAATCAAATGGCTTGGTTTTCACTAGTACTGCACCCTTAAGATTTGAGTGTTTGCCATTCCCCAAAAAATGATGTGAAAATATTGAAATTAGAAAATCTATTGTAAGGTTTAAGAACTGATATCAATTTTCAAACTCTCAGGCAAGCAGATCGTTTTTAAAGAAACATGTTACTAAGAAAGCAAGGAATATAAACTGCAAAATGCCTGTGGCACTCTAAAGCTTAAAGTGAACCTTCATCTGAATTAATAGGACCTGCACTGGAGTGATAGAACTGAAGAATTGTCTCAATGCTGGTACCCACAGCTAATGAAGTAGGGATTAGTGAGGTTCACAGAGGTCAACACAAAACAGACTGTCAATTCGATGCTGGTGTGTCATCAAAACCAAGAAGCTGTTTGACAAGCAACTCAGATTCCTAAGTGCCTGAACTTTTCCTCTGCTGAATAGATTATGTCAGTGAACTGCATTATTTCACTTCTGGATTTCATACAAATCCCTCAAGTGCTCTCATTCTAGGTAACCAAAATGTAAAGTACTACAGTATGAAAGCATTCCCCTCCCCCCTTTTAGACAACCTACAATTTGATGGATATTTATTTTTAGTGGGATAATTGTCAAGTACATGGAATGTATTCTGAATACTGTGCAAAGCAATGCGCTGTCACTTCATATAAAATGAGAGCACACTCCATCACGTGTTCTATTATGTACTTTGTGCCTCATCTCTACTTGACTCAAATATCCCATAAAATACACTGAAACCTTTTATTATCGGGAAAAATCTGTGCATCAATGCAGTTATGCATTGAAAGGTTATTTACCATTATCTATATCATTTGAGTAAAATGCAGGGGAAAGACCTTTCTTCCTGACCTAAGCACATTTCCAGCCAGAGAGAGATTCAAAAACCTCTCCCCCAACACATTAACTATGAAATTATAATTTTGTTGCAGTTCTGTGTTAACCAGGCAACTAAAGCGGGTCACACAAAATGCCGGAGGAACTCAGCAGGTCAGGCAGCATCTATGCAAATGAATAAACAGTTGATGTTTTCCATAGATGCTGCCCGATTTGCTGAGTTCCTCCAGCATTTTGTGTGTGCTACTTTGGACTTCCAGCAGTTACCTTCAAACTAGTAGCCTGGATGTTGTTTCATTTGGTTGGATATATGTACAGTCAGATGAAAATAAACTGTTACTTGAACTTGGTTGGGGACGATATTGTCTGTCTGACTCAAAGACATGACCCCACAGTCAGCAGACTTTGTTATGAATATTGTTCTTAACATTTCTATCCAGGTAAATCTAGCTAACAGGAGATGCAGACAAAAAAGTAAAAGGGGCATTGTGATATTGTTGAGTATAACCTGATTTCTCACAGATTCTCTTGAAGACTCTCAATGCCTAGAATCCACACCCAGTCCTGGAGACTCACCAAAGGGAACACATATAACCAAAAGCTTGAGCCTTTTGACTTGGATAGATGTCACATTTGGACACAGCTAGAAATATTAATCTTATCTGTGGAGATGTGTTCATAAAGGTCACAAAAAGTCTGGAGATAACTAATAGAGAGTCTCTCCTGAGGGAGGTGATTGACCTGTTGGCAATGACACATTTGGAAATGTATGGAAACCTTACTTGCCATCCACTATTTCAGGATATGGTTCTTCGTACTAATTGGGCTCAGAACCGCATCAGCCTTCGTCCATTGCTGTCGTGGTTATGAGGAAACTTTAGCACACAGGGAAGATTGATGCCTTGCAAGCATTTGCTTCCATTAAGGATCAGTCAAATGTATCCATTACAGATTTTTGCAGCCACCTTCATTGATTGATGTCAACACTTGTAAATTTTACTACTTTGTAATCTGCAACAGGGCTCCTCGAGATATTTCATTTTGTCAACTTGCTTAAATTAGAGCCTACACGAACATTACTGATCACCCTCATTGTCACTTAACTGAACAATATCTTCAGTATCAATAGTTAATGAAGATATCTGATGGAGCACTGATTTATCAGGTTTTGTGTTATCCAAAACCTTCCACATTTTACGTTAATAGCATCAGTTCTTAAAGCAAATGCAGAGTGAGTGACATTAACAAATGAAATACAGATAAACTGAGAAACTATGGGCAAGCATTCATCCTGGTGAAAGACCATGGTAATACATTGGAGGATCTCCATATTATCATCTAACAAAGAATGAAGGAGAAAAGACACAAGTGAACCTCACATAGAATCTGAGATTCCAATCACATTTTTTGGTTAGTAAATAGCAGTAATACTACTTGATATGGCCTCATTATCCAGAAGCTACAAGCCAACTAATGGATGCAGAGCCTATATTGAATTTGGTTTCATTGCTATTCCAAGCAATGTCCTTTACCCCTGAGTCTAACTTGATCCATTAATAATGCATCAGAACAAGTGCAGATGATATCAGCATGAATCCTCCCAATGCACTTAAACACAAAGCAAGTATGAACGTGGAGGTGGGTGGGGGGTGGCGCAGGTTCTTCCACTACTTAAGAAATTTGTGGTTGTATTTCTTCATTAATTTCTGTTTCCAACCCTACTTGTGATTCCTGTAGTGCCCAATGGCCTCTCTCTTGAATATATTGAGCTGGCATCCATGGATTTCCAAATGAAAGGAAATAAAAACTTCCCTTTCATTCTAAATGCCCATCAATTTATATCAAATGTTAATCCCTGCACCTGGACCTGCCAGGCCATGGGCCGATGATCTCTCAGTACTCTTCTTAAACAAAAACTCTCAGCACCCATCTTGTCCAATTCCCATGATACAATTCACTTAAATCACCTCATATGGTTTCATACTTTGGAAAATATAAGTTCAGTCTTTCAATTCCTTTTCATTGAACAGACTTACCATCCTGGAATTAAATCTAGTGAGGCTTTGTTTAAACCCCAGCTAAGCAACTACTCTCTTCCATAGACAATTTTTTGCTGTTATTATATTAGTAATTTCATGTCAGATCAACACTTATCCTAACAATAAAGTGCATCAAATTTCTTAGAGCCACCTTCTGTGCTGCACTTATAGTGAGACTCATGAAAATGTGCTGTCTAGCTGCAATTACAAAGACAAGTTAGGTCAATCATGACACATTATTTTCCCATTTTTCTTTGGTTGGAAAATCTAGTTGCCAAGGCTAAGTGACAGAAACATGCAGGAAACAGAAGTCCTTTTAAATAAAATTAATATAGTGGTAGTATGTGTGTGAAAACACAGATTTTAAACTGTTGCTTTTTCAATGCTTCTGGATTTTTACCATGGTATCACTTAGGGCTTTTCTATGTTAGTATAAAAATAAAGACAGAAGTACAGTAAATGGAGAGGTAAATCTAATCAAATTCCGACCATAACAGTACTTGGTATAGTTTCCAGTTATGAGTATGATAGCAAATCAGCAGCCAATATTATATTGTTCTTCATTTATAATTGCACCAAGTTCACTTGAAAATATCCAGAGATGTTTCAGTACATCCAATCTCTAATGCTGCTGCCAGCATTCAGTTGTTTTCAAGACTGTTGCTATGCTTTGTTCTTTAAGACAGCTGAATTATGTGACAAAAATGCATGTAAGGGGGTTTCAACTTTTATATTACTGCGGAGGCTAATTAAAATGGCGTCTTTGTTGTGCTAATCTGGGGAATGTGGCTTTGTTGTGTTAAACGCTGAGAAAGTTTGCGCTAGCAGCTTGTTTTGCTTTAGAGTGTGATAAGAGCGTGTTATTAACCAATTGGGATAGTTGTTATGGTTTTGGTGTATTTGAAGATACTGAATGTGCGGGGTTTTGGGGCAGAAGGCGGGAGAGCGAGACAGAGGATGGACGATGTGTTGTGATGTCCGCTAATGGGATTGGACCCCGAGGAGTGCGTTTGGCGAGGAGATGGAGACGGACTCGTGTGGAGCGTCTGGTCGACCACCGTTGTTGGTCCCAGGCGGCCGGTCAAGGTGGTCCGAGGGGTCGCAGGGTGAAGAAGAAGGTCCTTGAGCTCCAACGGTTTTGTGCACGAAGAGATTGAACTTTGATAAGTGTGGCGCCTTTTATTTTACTTTTATATTTTAATCTCTCTTAATTATATAGTTCCAGTAATATCTATAAACTGTAAATCATTTAATTGCATCTGGTGTATTGTCTGTTATTTGGGCGGCGTGGTGTACATCACATAGCATCCACACAAACTAATTACCCAGTTTGGCGGGGCTGAGGCTGTTTCCCTAGACAACAGTGAGCTGAGCGACCCTGAGGGTGGCCGGGGGGGCTACATGCAGTACCCAGACTGACTTTGTCACTTCATTAAAATCACTGTGATGAGGTAGCAATGATAATACACTAACCATATCTTCACATTCCCCCCTTCACAGCATTTAGAAAATCAAGTTTAAGAATGATTTGGCTTTTTGCAAACATAATGTATCTTAAGACCTCAATATGTTCCAACACACTTCTTGCCTATGCATTACTTTCTGATCTATGGTCACTTTTATAATTCAGGAATCATAGCAACAATTTCTGTGCGTGGCAAGGTTGCACATACAGCACTAAGTTAATGATGAGGGGTGTTTATTGAGGGTTAAGTATTAGCACCAGTAGAATATCACTACTCCTCTTTAAAGAGAGAATTGAGATTTCTTTCATCCACTGAGAGGAGATTCAGCCATCGCACTGAAGTGTCAGCTCAGATTATATCTCTGAAGTAAGTCTTGAACCCGTAAAATCAAAGGTAGTATCGATTAAGTACACTTACGTAGAAGATGCAAATATTCCAGAGCAGTTTAAAGGCAAACAAGCATTAACTCATTATACCTGTCTACTCCGAAAATGTTATTTCAATAAAAAAATTGGTTTCACATTGACATTCCCTTTGAATTTAAACTGAGTCAGAATTTGTAATCGATATTATCTAATTATTTTTTCCCTTTTATGTTTGTTCAACTCCAGCAAAAACAAAGAGAAATTGAAACTTCTCAAAATATTGAATATTTATATAAAAATAATCAAATAGACGCACCTTGAAAAAATTATGTGCATCTCAATGTTACTTTTTCAAAATTTGGTGCTTTTTACTGAAGTATTTTTCATGAATTTGGCATCACTGGCGTGGACAAATGTATTGTCTGTCCTTATTTATCCTTGAGAAGGTGATGGTGAGCTGCCTTGTCCAACAGCTGCAGTTGGGGAGGAAGTTCAATGATTTATAAGTAACACCAATGAAGGACTAGCAATATACAATACACTCAGTGGTACCTCCTGTATCTAATAAAATGACTGTTGAGTGTATATTCATGGTCTTCTGCTGCTGCAACTTGCCGGCTTCAAGGTTTGAGATGTGTATTCAGAGATGTTCTTCTGCACACTACTGTTGTAATGCATGGTTATTTGAGTTATTGTCACCTTCCTGTCAGCTTGAACCAGTCTGGCTATTCTACTCTGACCTCTCTCATTAACAAAACATTTTCACCCACAGAATTGGATATTTTCTTTGTTTTTCACACCAACTCAGGAGGCTGTTATGCGTGAGAATCCCAGAAGATCAGCTTTTATGAGATACTCAAACCACCCTGTCTGTCACCAACAATCATTCCACAGTCAGAGTCATTTAGATCACATTTCTTCCTCATTCTGGTGTTTGGGCTGAGCAAGAATTGGACCTCTTGACCACGTCTGTATGCTTTTAATGCTTTGAGTTGCTGCCACATGATTGAGTGTTTAGATAATTACATTAACGAGCAGTGTACATGTGTTCCTAATAAAGTGGGCACTGAGTGCATTTCTCAGTTGGGATGGTGATGGGTAGGAACTGGAAAATACAATTCTTTTGAGACAGAAACCTTTGGTGGCAGAGGTAGTCCATTTGGAAGGTGCTGTCAGAGTAGCCTGGGGGAGTAATTGCAGTGTTTAGTGCAGGTGGCACAGATTGCTGCTGCTAAGTGCAGCTGGTGGTGAGAATAAAATTTTAATGTGGTGGATGGGGCAACAATACAGCGGGCTGATTTACATCTGCATTTACTTATGCTGAGCTTCTTGAACATCGTTGGAGCAATACACAGTCAGGTAAGTGGAAGGTCCACCTCCCTCCCAACTTGTGCATCGTTGATGTTGAAAAACCTTGAGATCAGGAGATGACCTCTACCACTGGACACCCTGTCCCTGATCTTCTCTTGTATCTATAGTTTATAAATGGCTAGTCCAGCTAGGTTTCTGATCAATGGAAACCCCCTATCAGATGGGAATATGACTGCATTTGAAGGCTGATGCATAGATTCACTTGTTTGTGCTAGTGACTTATCAGCACTAGCATAGCGGTTAGCACAAAACGCCAGTGATCACAGATCAGGGTTTGATTCCCATTGCTATCTGTAAGGAGTTTGTACATTCTCCCATAACTATGCAGGTTTCCCCCAGATGCTCCAGTTTCCTCCCACATTCCAATGCTGTACAATTAGGGTTAGGGTTAATAAGGTGTGGGCATACCGTGTTGGTGCCAGAACCGTGGCAAAAATTGTGGGTTGCCCTCAGCACAATCATCAATGATTTGATTTGCCAGAAATAGAGTATTTTACTGCATATTTTGATGTACGTGTGATAAACAAAGTTCATCTTTATCTGTAGTTTACAGCTGTGTGTAGACATGGTCTGATTAAATTGATGACAAATTCTGAATGGAATTTAATTTCATGCAATAAACAACAAACATCACCACTTAGATTCATAGGGTTATATTAAACAGTGCAGAGACCAGGTGCTTCAGCCCAACTGGTCCATGCTGAACATGGCTCTCATTTAAGGTCATCCCATTGCCTGCATTTGTCCCACGTACCTCGAAACGTTTCTAATCCACTTCTGACATTATGATGGAAGGAAGTTCACTATTCAAATAACTGGAGAAGTATGGACCCAGGACCCCACACAGAACCAAGCCGTTCAGTGCATCACATCAAGACCATGCATTGAAAATTTATCTATCTTAAAACTATTTCACTAGCCTACCATGTCTTGGAGATTCAAGTCCACATCCAGATGCTTCTTAATTACTGTGAGAATATCTGCCTCTGCCATCCCCTCAGTAAGGTATGATCAAGACTTCAGCTACCCGCTGGATGAAAACATTTTACCTTGGATACCCTCCGCTGCACATGGAATGGAAAGCTTCTCTCTGTATCTATACCATCAAAACTTTTCATCTTTTTAAAAACCTCAATTAGGTCACCTCCTGGCTTTTTCATCTCGGGAGAAAAGAGACCCAATCTATTTTGGACCAACTTTTTAGTCTCCTCTACACCCTCCAGTTCCTCTGTACACACTTTGTCACACACAATACTCCAACGTTTGATCCAGGGTTAGCATAGTTTTCAATTGTCACTTGCTAGAAATAATCTACAATATTTTCTTTTGTTTCTTCTTCTTTATAGTCTTTCAAACCTCTACTACAACATTTCATAATTAGAGTAATTGTCCAAGGAGGGATAGTATCTCTGGTGAAGGAGCTTAATGTGTTCATTCTGGGGCAGCTCACACACCGTTGGTCTCCACCAGACACACAACTCTCACCTCTGGCTTGAAGTAGCTGTTTGCACGTGACAGCAGCCACACACTAGGACACAGCTTCAACAGGCAAGCTAGACCAGGGGAATGTAACCTGCAGGCCTCATTCCCTGGTGAGATCATTTCCAAGAATCCGAAGACAGCTCCAGCAGATTGGATAGATGAGACCGATTGTGAGATTGAACAGCCAGGAAAGTGATACTGCCATACTTTGTGTAGAGCGAAGGGCATTTCAAGTGACTGCAGCCAAGGAAGATCTCAGTTGTGATGACTACTCATACCACTGGAACCAGACTTCTGAGTTTGAGAGAATGGAATTGCCCCAGTGCAATGGCTTTTCTACTTTAGAACCTCTCCTACACAGGTTTCTTCATGCAGTTCAGATCCTATAAACAAGAACTACATAAGACTAACTGTTATCATCGGATGCAATGGACAACCCATCATTGTTCTTGAGACAATCATTCAGACTTCTTTGCTCCTTCATGCCACTAAGTACATATCAAATATTAAACAGTCTCATTGTTCTTTCAAACAAAGTCCATTGCCTTCCACTTACGTGTTGAGTTCACTTGTCCACTCTGATTATTCAAATCCAGCTCTAATTTAATGCTGTTCCCTCACTATTGCCTAGTTCCATTATTCCAATTTTCTATCATCCTCAGATTTAGAGTGTTCTTGTTTCCAAAGTCTAAATCTTTGATGTAAATTGTAAATAGAAATCATCCCAGAAATTATCCTTCAGAATTATTACCACTTATCTTTCTTCATAGAGAACAACTACACACTGTCTATCTTCTGTCTGGAAGCCAAATAGCAATGCACTTCACTGTTTTCCTCTTACTCTGCATGTTTTAACCTTATTCTTTATTGGAGTAAGAGGTAATTTATGAAAGAACTTTTGTAAGTGTAAATAAAATTTCATATACTGCATTACTACTTTCTACTTATTTTGTTTCCGCTTCAAAAAAGTCAATAAATTTGTTCAGACAACATCTTCCCATGATTATACATTATATTTCTAGATATTCCTGTTTCCACTCGTTGGTTCAATTACTTTTCTACCACTGAAGTTCAGCTGACAATGTTCTATTTCCCTTCTTAGACATTGATATCAGTTCAGCTATCTGCCATTTCTTTGGCATCAAACCTTTTCTAATGAATTATTAACTATGTGTAATAATGCTACTGCAATCTTTTCTCCAGATTCTTTAAAATTCAATCTATACAGAACAGGAATTTTATTCTTTCTGAGTTTGATTACTTTATTTAATATTTCCCACTTTTCTTTTTAAAATGTACTCATCTCATTACTCATCTCATCAGGCATGACCACCTGTTCCAGCTTCCTGGTAAATACTGAAGCAAAATAATGATTTGATATTTCTTCCATTTCCATATCATTAACCTGTGGTATTGGCCCATCACTCACTTAATGGTCTTATTCCCATTCCAACCTTTATTGACGTGATGGTAAGATATTTTATTTTTATGCTTTACGTTCCTTGATAATTTAATTTCATGGATTCTTTTTGTCTTTTATATAGTCTTCATTTGACTTCCTTTCTAACTATCTTGAAATCTCTTTCATTATGTAGTCTTCCATTGTTCGTGTACTTAATTCATATGTCTTTCTTTACCCTTAACTGTCCTTAATTTCTTAATTCATAGATGGAGTCTCTTAAGTTTGAAATTTATTCTTTCCTTTTCATGGAATATATTCTTCCTTTATTTGATTGAAAACAATTTTTGCCATTCCATGTTGACTATAGACAATTTTTATTTATACACCACAGAAAGTACCCTATCCAGATGCATAATAAGGCAACTGCTCTACCCAAGACCCCCAGAAAATGTTAGTGCTCCCGATGCGGCCTTCTATATATTGGCGAGACCCAAAGCAGACTAGGAGATCGTTTCGCTGAACACCTATGCTCTCTCTGCCAGAGAAAGCAGGATCTCCCAGTGGCCACTTATTTTAATTCCATGCCCCATTCCCATTCTGATATGTCTATCCACGGCGTCCTCAACTGTAAAGATGAAGCCACACTCAGGTTGGAGGAACAACACCTTATATTCTGTCTGGGTAGCCTTCAACCTGATGGCATGAATATTGACTTCTCTAACTTCTGCTAATGCCCCACCTCCCCCTCGTACCCCATCAGTTATTTATTTATTTATATACACACATTCTTTTTCTCTCTCTCCTTTTTCTCCTTCTGTCCCTCTCACTATACCCCTTGTCCATCCTCTGGGCTTCCCCCTTCCCCCTTTCTTTCTCCTTAGGCCTCCTGACCCATGATCCTCTTATATCCCTTTTGCCAATCACCTGTCCAGCTCTTGGCTCCATCCCTCCCCCTCCTGTCTTCTCCTATCATTTTGGATCTCCCCCTCCCCCTCCCCCTCCCACTTTCAAATCTCTTACTAACTCTTCCTTCAGTTAGTCCTGACGAAGGGTCTTGGCCCAAAACATCGACTGTACCTCTTCCTAGAGATGCTGCCTGACCTGCTGCGTTCACCAGCAACTTTTATGTATGTTGCTTGAAATTCCAGCATCTGCAGATTTCCTCTGTTTGTGTTGTTGCCACAGTTCAGTCCATCTCACAAACCAGCCTCCCCTCTGTGGATTCTACCTGCACTTCCCACTGCCTTCAGAAAGCAATCAATATACTCTAAAATCCCTCCCGTTCTTCTTAGCCCTTCCTTCAGGTAGAAGAACAATTGAAAACACTCATCACAGGCTCAAGGACAGCTTCTTTATTGTCACATGTCTCTTGAATGATAAAAATTAACTTTTGAACTCTCAGTTAACCTCATTGCTGCCCTTGCAATATGTGCCTACCTGCACTCTATTTCTCTGATATGGTAGCTCTAACACTATATTCTGCATTCTGTTATTGCCTTCCCCTTTGTACTGCTGCAAAGTACTGATATACTAAAATTAACCATATGGATAGCACGCAGAAAAAGCCTCTTCACTGTGTCTTGGTACACAATAATAATCCAATTACAATTTCAATTGTTTCATGTTATTGTTCCACCAAAGTTTTATTGTTTAAAATTTTCTTCTCAGCCTCTAAATATCAGTAATATTTTCAATCTTTTATTGTTATGTTCATAATTTCTATATGGTTCTGCACCATTAAATTCTGGTCCTGATTACCTAGATGTTCCCCACTTCACTGGTTCATCCCAATTAGTAGATCTGATTATCAATCCTTTTTTTGCATGTCGTGCTAGAAAAAGGTCCTGTGTACATACTACGTACAAAAGAGCTAAGTGTAGATTACAGGAGGATCGGAGACAGGCTCAGCCCGATCAACATCAATGGGTCTGCACTTGAGAGGGTGAGTAGTTTCAAATTCCTTGGTATACACATCACCGATGATCTTACCTGGATTGTACACACCAGCTTTGTGGCAAAAAATAGCATAACAGTGTCTCTTCCACCTCAGGTAAGTGAAGAAGTTTGGCATGGGCCCCCAAATCCTCAAGACCTTTTACAGGGGCACCATTGAGAGCATCCTGACTGGCTGTATCACTGCCTGGTACAGGAACAGCACCAACCTTGATCGCTGGGCACCGCAGAGAGTGGTACGGACAGCCCAGCGTATCTGTGGATGTGATCTTCCCTCCATTGAATACATTTATAGAAGAAGGTGCAGAAAGAAGGCCTGGAAGATCATTGGGGACACCGGTCACCCCAACCATAAACTGTTCCAGCTGTTTCCGTCTGGCAAACATGACAGAGGGTCCAGTGAGATGGAGGAACTGAGCGAAATACATGTTAGTAGGGAAGTGGTGTTAGGTAAATTGAAGGGATTGAAGGCAGATAAATCCCCAGGGCCAGATGGTCTGCATCCCAGAGTGCTTAAGGAAGTGGCCCAAGAAATAGTGGATGCATTAGTGATAATTTTTCAAAACTCGTTAGATTCTGGACTAGTTCCTGAGGATTGGAGGGTGGCTAATGTAACCCCACTTTTTAAAAAAGGAGGGAGAGAGAAACCGGGGAATTATAGGCCGGTTAGCCTAACGTCGGTGGTGGGGAAACTGCTGGAGTCAGTTATCAAGGATGTGATAACAGCACATTTGGAAAGCGGTGAAATGATCGGACAAAGTCAGCATGGATTTGTGAAAGGAAAATCATGTCTGACGAATCTCATAGAATTTTTTGAGGATGTAACTAGTAGAGTGGATAGGGGAGAACCAGTGGATGTGGTATATTTGGATTTTCAAAAGGCTTTTGACAAGGTCCCACACAGGAGATTAGTGTGCAAACTTAAAGCACACGGTATTGGGGGTAAGGTATTGGTGTGGGTGGAGAATTGGTTAGCAGACAGGAAGCAAAGAGTGGGAATAAACGGGACCTTTTCAGAATGGCAGGCGGTGACTAGTGGGGTACCGCAAGGCTCAGTGCTGGGACCCCAGTTGTTTACAATATATATTAATGACTTGGATGAGGGAATTAAATGCAGCATCTCCAAGTTTGCGGATGACACGAAGCTGGGTGGCAGTGTTAGCAGTGAGGAGGATGCTAAGAGGATGCAGGGTGACTTGGATAGGTTGGGTGAGTGGGCAAACTCATGGCAGATGCAATTTAATGTGGATAAATGTGAAGTTATCCACTTTGGTGGCAAAAATAGGAAAACAGATTATTATCTGAATGGTGGCCGATTAGGAAAAGGGGAGGTGCAACGAGACCTGGGTGTCATTATACACCAGTCATTGAAAGTGGGCATGCAGGTACAGCAGGCGGTGAAAAAGGCGAACGGTATGCTGGCATTTATAGCGAGAGGATTTGAGTACAGGAGCAGGGAGGTACTACTGCAGTTGTACAAGGCCTTGGTGAGACCACACCTGGAGTATTGTGTGCAGTTTTGGTCCCCTAATCTGAGGAAAGACATCCTTGCCATGGAGGGAGTACAAAGAAGGTTCACCAGATTGATTCCTGGGATGGCAGGTCTTTCATATGAAGAAAGACTGGATGAACTGGGCTTGTGCTCGTTGGAATTTAGAAGATTGAGGGGGGATCTGATTGAAACGTATAAGATCCTAAAGGGATTGGACAGGCTAGATGCGGGAAGATTGTTCCCGATGTTGGGGAGGTCTAGAACGAGGGGTCACAGTTTGAGGATAGAGGGGAAGCCTTTTAGGACCGAGGTTAGGAAAAACTTCTTCACACAGAGAGTGGTGAATCTGTGGAATTCTCTGCCACAGCAAACTGTTGAGGCCAGTTCATTAGCTATGTTTAAAAGGAAGTTAGATATGGCCCTTGTGGCTACAGGGGTCAGGGGGTATGGAGGGAAGGCTGGGTTCTGAGTTGGATGATCAGCCATGATCATAATAAATGGCGGTGCAGGCTCGAAGGGCCGAATGGCCTACTCCTGCACCTATTTTCTATGTTTCTATGTTTCTATAACCGCAGCATTAAAGCCAGGACCAACAGGCTACAGAACAGCTTTTAAATTTACATGTCTGTACATTGCAACAGAGTCATAACACCAAGATTTTTACTCTCTCACATTGTGGCATGGATGTAAGATTTAGATAAATTCTGTCTTTGCTTATCCATTTACGACTAACCCTTATGACCAAGATTTAAGGTAGCTGAAGTCCGTCATGTTATTGGAGATATATGATGTTGCAGATGCTGGAATTTGGAGCAACAAATAATCTGGTTCTATATGTTTATTTACTTATTTCTCCAATTTTTCTGCATATTTCTTCCTTGACCTCCATTCCACTGCTGGGTACTCTGCAGACATTAGTTAAGTATTTCATTAAAAAACAAAAAAAAATGCAGATGCCAGAAAGCTGAAACAAAGTTATTTGTTTGACAGATTCTTTATTTCCTTTTACAGTACTCCATTCATGTAGACTTTCATTTTGTCTTCAACATCACTCCTTCAGAGTTCATAGATTTTAGACCGTAAGAGATAGAAACAGAACTAGGCCATTCAGCTCATCCAGTAAGTCCAATCCAGAGCAAATACTATCTTCTCAGCTAAACTTCCACCAGCAGGCAATGCAAGGAATCATCTATGGTTTTGAAGTACTACACTTTTCATCTCAATAATAACCTGCCCAACATAGTTATTTTTAATTCTGTCAGCAACACACAGCTCCAGATCTCATCCATTCTTAGTTCAGATAAGAGCCAAATGGCAGAGCTGAACTGCAACACCAAGCAGTGTGTAGGACTGAAGTCAGGAAAAAACGGCCGAGTGCCTGGATTTAATTAAAGCTAATTATGATTGTCATAATATTTTATCCACAGAACAGATGCTGGACTATATCAGGACAATATCATTGAACAATTTATCTTCATTCTCACACTAAAAGGTACTGTTTTCTTAACGAATTTGAGACTTTTGATCCCATTTGAGAATTTTCAGTTAATCAGCTGCTCTTGCGTGGTGAAGAGGGCATAGTTCTGCTTCCAACTTTTATTCTTGCACGCAGCTAGTCCTATATACCCATCTAACCTTGGGTTTCTAAGTGTTACGTACAGTTGCACCAGAGCACATGCTTCAAATTTCATAGTTGAGAGGAACTCTACAAATGGATCCATTCTTAAGTTCAAAGGCAATTCAACAGTATGCCTGCAAGTCCATAATTCAGACCAGTTCAATGGTTCAATGTCACATGCCATATGGATATGCAAAGTATGTTACTTGCATATTGAGAAACTCTACCATGCACATAATGTTACCCGATGAAATGTTCCTGGGTGATAGATAATCATATTTCACTACTGCCAAGGGAAACCAAGCAGGTTTAAGGTGCTTTGACAAGATAAGCAGTGAAGGTATAAACAAAATTTCTTAAACAAACTAAAACTGATGAATTTTTAGTAAGTATAGTCCTACTCTATACTTAGACTACTGATATAAAGCTAAGAGGTCTGAGATTGAGAAGGTGCAGTGGGGAATGCAATAGACATTACTTGTTTTGAAGAGCCATAGTGTATGTACTCTCTCTTTTGATCAAAATGGCTTTGACCACATACTTAAAGTCAATACTTAGGTACAGTGCCATGAATGTGCTACATTATAAAAGAAAGACTTACCTCAGAGGTGGGCATTTGGATCTCAAGGAATGTGTTTGAAGAAGTGGCAAAAGTGGGCTGAGGGTGGAATGTAGGGTCAGTGGCTCCTTATAATATTTTAGACAACTCAAAAATAAATTCCTAGAATGTATTGCTTGGACAGGAAACTTTCCTTGTTTGTCACTCCTTGTGGTTTTTTCATTGATTCTATTGTATTTCCCAGTTTTACCGTGAATGCCTGCAAGAAAATGAATGCTAAGGTAGTATATAGTGACGTACGCTTGAATATTTGAACTTCTGAGTGTTGAACTTTAAGTATGTTTACTGTTAAATTTCCTACATATATTAAAGACTGTATTTAAGGTATTGTGTGGAAGTGATTTGGAAAATCACAATATAGAAGGCAAATTGAAAATCAAGTTCTTTCCACTCTCTCAGTAAATAGTGTCTCAGGGTTATTTACTTTGGAACACTCAAAAGTTAATTAGAGATTTTGCTTGAAAAGGGGAAAAAAAGAAAAAAACTGGGTTTGATTCCAATTGACAATATGCAGTGATGGTATAAGAGCAGAGGGAGAGACACTGAAGCAGATGAAGAGTTCACTAACTTTTAATAAGAACTGTACAGAAAGAATTACAGGGGGAAATGCTCTCAGACTGAAAGCTAATGTAGTACCCTTGAAAAGGGGAGACAAATGAAACATAAACTTGTAATGTTCATGCATCAGTCACTTTATGCTAAATGAGAACGGTGTGTACTGCCCTAACCCAGGCATTCTGGAAGGCATGAGCAATCAATCACATGCTGAAAATTGCATGCAAGCACTTACAAGTCAATGGCAGATTCACCAATCAATACTATAAAAAATACTTTGCACACGGATTCTCAGAATTTTTAACTAAACATATTTGCATGTTTTAAAGTAACATTCCTTTTTTTCTCAACATGAAATGATATTCACATTAAATAAATTATTTTGACACTTTTTTAAAAATATTTGAACAATTATTTATAACTGAATTTAATAGATTTCAACCTTGTCACATGCATCCCCCTCAAAAGTAGATGTCATCTAACATCTCCTCCTAGTGTTAGATTTGCAACTACTACTTTCTTTGTATGAAACATTCCTTTGGTTCCTAGTAGGCAAATGGTAGTTGACATTGGAACTAAGACACAGGTAGCCATGAAGCCATTGATGTTGCACAATTATAAGGCTAGACCTGTTACTGATGCAGTCTACAGTCTACCGTCTGTATGTTGTGACATGTGGAGGTCCCAACCCTATCATAAGTAAAGCATTTTGGTGGTCGTCGTTCTCTCCAAAGTAACTTTGAGCTCCCCTGTCTTTGCTCTATCTAGTTGTCTGGCTCATCATTCGCTGGAGGAAATACAGGAACTGGTATCAGCGCACATGCGGAAAAGTCATTTAGTTCACTGGTTCAGATGAAGGTACAGGGAATAGTAATGATTTGAAATCGGGTCAGTCATTGAGGTTACTTTGTATAGACCAAGTATTAACTTGGTATTAACCAATTTCCCCTGGGATTAATAAAGTATGACTACTACTACTACTAGATGAAGATACAAGGATTGGTACTGGTTCACGTTGTTACAAGAATCACCCCTTGTAATAATGATCAGTGAGGCACAGAGAATCTGTATTTACCAACAAGTAATTATTATTGTCTCAACTAAAAAGCGTGTGGGTTCACAAACTAACCAACTGCATGCAACCTACTAGAATCCCTGACCCTCCATGAACAGTCAATGAAGAGAGAAGGTATTACCCAGGAGAGGAGTCTATGCTGGCCACACATTCCTCATGGTTCTGATCTACACATGTCTGTGGGTTCCTCCTTAGCAGCGATGGCTGGTCTTTGATTGCTGGAGAGTTATCGCCCCTACGTATTTGGAGCTCCTGACTCTTATAGTGTTCCTCATCAACTGAGCTGTTGGATCTCCATCCCATTGGCTCAAGGTCACCTGACCTACCCAGGTCACCTTTACTGATTCTTGTCCAAGGCTACAACCAACATTGTTTCATGGTTCTACCCACCCAATCTTGTGTATTTGTGTCTTTCAACCCTGACTGGTCTGAATCAGTTAAATGAGGTGACCCAGACAGAGTCTAATGAGATTACAGATTGCTTCTTTGGCATTTTACATAATAAGTAGCTATTCACCTGAGAATGGTCTCAGGTTTAGCAGGCCATTACCTGAACTTCTTGTGTCCACATTTAATTGCTCTTATTAGATCATCCCAGAGTTCAGTTCAGAGTCCACAAAATAGAAGGAAACCAAGATAGTTGATTTTCCTGCTTCCCCTGTCCTTGATTTGTCAAATTCTCAAATTACATACTGTAGTTTCTTCTGGCCAACAAATGCAGGTAAGCTCAACACTGTTCCTTTTCAGGCATTTGTCGCTGGAAATATTGTAAATCCCCAAACCTCATTGGGTGCTCAACAGGTTGTATAGGCTCTACTTCAAAACTATTGCAGTCCTTGCTACTGTGGACATTCGACTTGGTAGAAATATTCATCCACACTATTGTTGGCTGGTTCACTCTCTTTCTTGGATGAGCCCTGATGATCCGTTTTGACAGACACTCTCGCTTTGTTGTGGTATCCATTTGTGGATCAGCATCCAAAGGCAGGTGTGGTACTCTGGATCTTCCTTTTCATTGTTCAGGTTTTACTTCATAGACTGGCACATCCTTCCCAACTTTTCATAGAACAATATGGCTGCTGTCCTTCCAATAGTTTTGAAGCATTTCTGAATGTCTGTGGGGAGTCAGATTCTTTACTAGGACACAGGTTTCCCAGGTTGTAACTCTGTAAATCTCACACTGCTGTCAAAATTCAACTTATTTCTCCCCAAGGCATTTTGCATATACTCCTTCGCAATCTGATGGGCTTCTTGCATGCTTCTTTCCCATCTTTCCAAGTATTCACGATGGGTTGCAGGACATTTGACAGTGTTCAGGCCAAAGAATATATCTATGGGCAGCCTTGGTGATCAACCGAAGAGAAGGTAGAATGGAAAGAATTCTGTTACTTCTGGCCTTGTACAGTTGTAAGTATACACCATTTTATTCAATGACTTTTTCCAATTTTCTTTTTATCTTTCTGTTAGTGTTCTCAACATTTGCAAAAGGGGTCCGTTTGAACCTCTCAACTTGTCCATTTCCCTGGGGATGGTACAGTGTAGGTCTTGTCTTGACCATTCCCTGAGGGTGGTAAGGTGCAGTTCTTGGTCCTGCCACGCCACTATGTTTTCTCAGTTATGTGAAGAGTTGATTCTCAAATTTGCCCCTTTGGTTATGATGTATTTGTGATGAGAACCCAACTTCAGGGCAAAGTCATTGAAAAGTTGGTCAGCTGCAGTGTTTCCTGACTTCAAGGTTGGGCATATGCCTCTACCAATCAGGTACAATGGTCAATAATCACCAGAATGTACTCGTATCCACCCTTGCACTTGTCTAGGTGAAGAAAGTCAACTGACACAAGTTCAAATGGCTGCGCTGTCACGATGCTCTTAAGTGGTGCCCTTGTTTCCTAACATGGCTTCTTTTGCTTGAGACAGGTACAGACTTGTGGAACATGGTGCTCAATGTCCCTTTGCATGTGAGGCCAGAAAAATCTCTCCTACCAGAGCTATTGTGCAATCAGTGTCTTGGCACTCCAATTTATCATGTAGCTCGTCCAGGACTGTATTCTTGAACTTCCCAGGTAGCAGCAGTTGTGTTTGTTGGGTAGTTTCCTGATGAAGAATGCCATCCTCATCCAATACTAATTTATCCCACTCTCGCAGAAACTACCTGGCTCTCCAATATTGTTGAAAAGTAAGCTTCGAACATGACCATACAAAGATCTCTCTCCTGGCCAGTGGTGGAATGAACTAAGTTGGCATTTAGTGCATCTAGCTGTACAGATATTGCCACGGACTAGGGTATGGCTGCACTTTGCTGCACTTTGATAGCCTGGACTGTGTCTCCCACTGAATTAGACGAGGTTTCTTCCATCTGCTCACTCATAGTCATCTCCATGGCTACTGGCGTTCGGGACAAAGATCAACATCAACATTTTCTTTTCCCAGGTGATAATGGATAGTGAAATAGAAGTCAGCCAGTTCAGCAACCCAACTAAAGGTTCAATAGGTACATTTAATGTCAGAGAAATGTATACAATATACGTCCTGAAATTCTTTTTCTTCACAAACATCCACGAAAACAGAGGAGTGCCCCAAAGAATGAATGACAATTAAATGTTAAAACCCCAAAGCCCCCTCAGCTCTCTCCTCCCGCACACAAGCAGCCGCAAGGCAACGAAACCCCACACACCCCCACCAACAAAAAAGCAACGGCTTCCCTCCACCGAGCACTCAAGCGTGCAGCAAACCATCAATAAAAACACAGATTGCAGAACCCCAAAGACTACTCGTTCACCCGGTAATTCGACATACCACAGGCTCTCTCTCTCTCTCTCTCCCTAATAAGGGAAAAAGAGGTGATTGTGTTTCACTGCAAGAGGGGAGACAAAACAACAATTTGTTGACTTATGATGTTAAAAGTCTGAGCTCAGATCTCTGGGCACACAGCCAGCAGCCAAACCGTTGCTCCCGATGTTCCGTGTTCTCCCGTGATGCCTCAGTCAGGTACACCGGCCTGGAATCATCCCGTCTCCAGAGCCACGAAAATCCAGCACCCTGAAGATGCACTAGTCTTCCAGGCTGTGTCCTTGGGATATCAAAAAGCAGCCGGTCATGAGGCCCTGAGAGCGGATCCCATTCACTCAAAGAACCAAAGTCAGAGTGTAACTCCAGGTCATGGACTTCAAAAGAACATTAAAGAGGAAAAAAGAAATATCTTTAATAGAAATAGAGCTATTTCTGAAGATGCTAGCAAAGGAGTAACCATTTAGCGCCATCTTGACTTTACTCCACCCTCTGATTCATCTATATCTTGTTGCATTCAACTTTGCTAAAGACAGAACAAACGTGAGGGGGTTGTTGTCACTGGAAACTGTGAATGTCAGGGCATAGTACAGGTAATCCCTAAATTTTTCAGTGATTGCCTATTTGAAGGCAAATCTCCAATTTCCCACTGTGTAGGTGTTAGTTTTTTTTCCTCCATTTGTCAATGTTCGTGAACCATAGGCTATTACTCTCAATTTGCCATCTTGCTTTTCACACAGGACTGTTCCAGGCACACCTCCATGAAATGTTGGTAGGCAATGGGCACATTCGTAAGTCCAAGGGGAATTTACACTCGCTCATATAAGCCCCAGGGGGTTATGAAGGGTGATCATGGCCTGCTGTCCTTCATCATGAATCCCTGGTGGTTTGTTTTCCCCTGGTCAAGTAACAAGAACCAAGCATTACCACGTAAGCTGTACATAATGTCTTTCACTCCTGGAATGGGCTGATGGTCAGGAATAATTTTCTTATTCAGGTCCTTGTAGTCAATACAGAGACGAAGGCTTCCATCTTTCTTTCTGACACACAAAACAGAGGTGAGTTAGATTTTTCAATCCAGCCGTGGATGATTAGGTCATGCAAGTAATCCTTCATTTCATTGTAGAGAGGTTTCAGAACTGAAATATAAGAGTGGGCAACCAGTTCATCATCTTTGAGGGAGATGCTCAGTTACAAACCTTTGATACATTCAATGTCATTGTCTGGTTTTGAAAAGGAGTGACATTCTTCATGTAGCATCTGCTTCCTGATCTGCTGCTGTTGTCCATTTAGGTGGCTCACATCGACTGTGGATCCCATAACTCGGAGTAGAGTTCACCCATATAATCCTCTATTTGGTGTCGAGTGGCTGGGTCGAATATGGCACCTTCTTGCACAGTGACAGGGTACATGGACTTAACTGGTTGCAATGTCCTGAGCATTGTCTTCTCAGCAAGCATGGTGTCATGGTGTGTTCTGTTGTGCACAGCAATAACAATGTATGAATGTGCACCCCTCTGTGATGTGCACCCCTCATAGCAATAACAATGTATGAATGTGCACCCCTCCGGACTGTTTTGCACAGTTCAAGGCCTTCTCCCCACTGTGACTTCACTTATGGTTCAAGGAGCATTAGTATGACTTCTCTCAAAGAATGGAGACTGTACATAGCACTAAATTTGCATTGCTGTATGTTCTGGTATGTTAACTCACTCCTATGTTGTCTTTACTCGATACTCACAGGGATTCCCAATGCTAATCAGATTGATAAATGCCTTGATGTTACTTCTCTTAAGGGAAGGGAATGCAGCTCCTATTGTTTCATACCAGGATTCTCCCTCCCTGTCTTTAAGTCTTCGTTTGTTATTCTCCTTTATAATCTGTTCAGTCACGTTGAATCCAATGATGGGATGGGGTAAGAGATCTGCCTTTCACAACCAAAACCGGTACGACCAATTCTTCTGGACCAGGTGAAGCTAATCTGAAAGTGATCTCAACCCATCCTATATATGGCATGCTTGCACCACTGGCTGCCACCAGCTGTAATGATTAGAAAGCAGTAACTTGGCAATAAATTATGCTTCTTTACAGCGTCAATACAAAAGGTAGTCTTTCCCAGAACAAGTTCAAAGGTAAGCAAGGAGCAATGGCATCACTGTGCTTTTGGTCAAGACTCAACAAAGTTAAAACGAGAGGAAAGGCGTTAAATAACTCCACAATGAAACACTCTTTGACCAAAAATGTGGCAGCACTGGGGGGATTCAAACCAGACTGTGGCACAGGGGGATGAGGCCTTCTCTTCCAGGCAACTTGTTGGCTAATGTACAGGTCACTTGGAAATAAGGTTGACGATCTCAGGGCAAGGCTGTTGTATCAGAGGTAGACGAGGCAGATCTCAATTGAGACTTGGTTAACAGCAAACACGTCAGATGAAGCTATCCAACCAGAAGATTTAACAAGTTCAGAATGGACGGAGCCTCAATCTCTGATAAGGAAAGAGGTGGCTGAGTTTGCTTTTTTGTCAGTTCTCATTAGTGCGCAGACATTGGAGTTCTGTCAACTTCTTGTTCCCCTGACTTAGTAATCCCCTGATTAAATGTAGACCATTCTGCTTGCCTTGAGAGTTAGAAGCATAGAAACATAGAAAACCTACAGCACAATACAGGCCCTTTGGCCCACAAAGCTGTGTCGGACGTCCCTACCTTAGAACTACCTAGGCTTTACCCATAGCCCTATACTTTTCTAAGCTCCATGTAGCCATCTAGGGGTCTCTTAAAACACCCTATTGTTTCCGCCTCCCCCACTGTCGCTGGCAGCCCAATCCACACACTCACCACTCTTTATAAAAAACCTACCCCTGACATCTCCTCCGTACCTACGTCCAAGCACCTTAAAACTATGCTCTCTCATGCTAGCCATTTCAGCCCTGGGGAAAAGCCTCTGACTATCCACACGATCAATGCCTCTCATTATCTTGTACACCTCTATCAGGTCAGCACTCATCCTCCGTCACTCCAAGGAGAAAAGGCCGAGTTCACTCAACCTATTCTCATAAGGCATACTCCCCATTCCAGGCAACATCCTTGTAAATCTCCTCTGCACCCTTTCTATAGTTTCCACATCCTTCCTGTAGTGAGGCAACCAGAATCGAGCACAATACTCCAAGTGGGGCCTAACCAGGGTCCTATATAGCTGCAACATTACCTCTCGGCTCTTAAACTCAATCCCACAATTGATGAAGGCCAATGCACGGTATGCCTTCTTAACCACAGAGTCAACCTGTGCAGCAGCTTTGAGTGTCCTGTGGACTCAGACCCCAAGATGCCTTTAATCCTCCACACTACCAAGAGTCTTACCATTAATACTATATTCTGTCATCATATTTGACCTACCAAAATGAACCACCTCACACTTATCAGGGTTAAGCTCCATCTGCCACTTCGCAGCCCAGTTTTGCAACCTATCAATGTCCCGCTGTAACCTGTGACAGCCCTCCACACTATCCACAACACGTCCAACCTCTGTGTCATTAGCAAATTTACTAACCCATCCCTCCACTTCTTCATCCAGGTAATTTATAAAAATCATGAAGAGTAGGGGTCCCAGAACAGATCCCTGGCACACACCACTAGTCATCAACCTCTATGCAGAACATAACCCGTTTACAACCACTCTTTGCCTTCTGTGGGCAAACCAGTTCTGGATCCACAAAGCAATATTCCCTTGGATCCCATGCCTCCTTACTTTCTCAATAAGCCTTGCATGGGGTACCTTATCAAATGCCTTGCTGAAATCCATATACACTACATCTCCAGCTCTACCTTCATCAATGTGTTTAGTCACATCCTCAAAAAATTCAGTCAGGCTTGTAAGGCATGACCTGCCTTTCACAAAGCCATGCCAACTATTCCTAAGCATATTATGCCTCTCCAAATGTTCATAAATCCTGCCTCTCAGGATCTTCTCCATCAACTTACCAACCACTAGAGTAAGACTCACTGGTCTATAATTCCTTGGGCTATCCCTACTCCCTTTCTTGAATAAGGGAACAACATCCACAACCCTCCAATCCTCCAGAACCTCTCCCATCTTCATTGATGATGGGAGACCAAAAGATCATTGCCATGGGCTCAGTAATCTCCTCCCTCGCTTCCCACAGCAGCCTGGGGTACATCCCATCCAGTACCAGTGACTTATCCAACTCAATGCTTTCCAAAAGCTCCGGCACACCCTCTTCCTTAACATCCACATGCTCAAGCTTTTCAGTCCGTTGCAAGTCATCCCTACAATCGCCAAGATCCTTTTCCATAGTGAATACTGAAGCAAAGCATTCATTAAGTACCTCTGCTATTTCCTCTGGTTCCATACACACTTTTTCACTGTCACACTTGATTGGTCCTATTCTTTTATGTCTTATCCTCTTGCTTTTCACATACTTGTAGAATGCCTTGGGGTTTTCCTTAATCCTGTCCGCCAAGGCCTTCTCATGGCCCCTTCTGGCTCTTCTAATTTCATTCTTAAGCTCCTTCCTGCTAGCGTTATAATCTTCTAGATTCCTATTATTACCTAGTTTTTTGAACCTTTCATAAACTCTTCTTTTCTCCTTGACTATATTTACAACAGCCTTTGTACACCACGGATCTTGTACCCTACCATCCTTTCCATGTCTCATTGGAACGTACCTGCTCAGAAACCCACGCAAATATCCCCTGAACATTTGCCCTATGTTCTCAAACATATTCCTGACTGCAGTTTACATACCACCAGCAGCCAATTATAAGCATTTGCCAAAATGCACATTGCCATCTATAAACAAGAAACAGTCCGTCCTGATGCATTTCAAATTATAGTCAGCGACTTTAACAAAGCATGTTTGAAGAAAATTCTGCCCAATTATTACCAGTATATAACCTGTTGCACCAGAGGCCCCAACACACTAGCCTACTGCTACACTACAATAAGGAATGCCTATTGTTCCTTCCCGAGACAACATTTTGGTGAGTCAGATCATTGGTAGTACTCCAGCTACTGGCATACACATAGAGCCTAAAGAGCAAGGCTCCAGAGATCACGACAGCTAAGAGGAGGTCATGAGAGGCTGAAGAACAGTTACAGGATTGCTTTGAGTCAGTGGATCTAAAAGACTACACCAAGGTCATTACAGACTTTATTAAAGCAGCTGTGGATGAGTGTGTCCCCTCAAAATCATTGAGGGTCTTCCCCAATCTGAAGCACTGGATGAACAATGAAATCTGCTGAGAGCCAGATCAGAGGCATTCAAGTCTGGAGATCAAGAATACTACAAGAGGAGCAGGTATGATCTCCACAAAGCCATCTCTTGGGTGACGTAGAGGTTCTGGACTAGACTGGAATAAACAAGGGATATTTGACAGCTGTGGCAGGGTTTGAACGCCATAACCTCCTACAAAGTTAAGTCTTGCAACATTTGGGACAGCATACCTTCAACTTCAGATGAGTTCAATGCCTTCTATGCTCACTTTAATCACCAGAACAGGGAGGAACCAATGTGCTCCTCCATGTCTCCTAATGATCCTTTGGTCTCAGCATCTGAAGCTGACATACAGGCTGCCTTCCAGAGAGTGAATCCAAGGAAAGCATCCAGTCCAGATGGAGTATGTGGCTGAGTACTGAAGACCTGAAGACTAACTGGCTGGTGTGTTCACAGATATCTTCAATCTTTCACTCCGGCAAAGTGTAGTACCCACCTGCTTCAATCATATCGATGGCCAAGAACAGTGTGGTAACCTGCCTCATTGACTATCACCCAGTGGCACTTACATCCACAGTGATGAAGTGTTTTGAGAGGCTGGTGTCGAAGCATATCAGCTCCTGTCTGAGTGGTGTTTTGGATCTGCTCCAATTCACCTAATAAAGCAACTGGTCTACAGCATATGCCATCTCATTGGCTCTTCACACAACCCTGGAATAGCTGGACAGTAAAGATGCATACATCAGGATGTTCTTTATAAATTGCAGCTCAACATTTAACGCTATCATCCCCTTAAAACAAATCAGTAACTTTCACATGTAGAGTGCAATTGGATTCTGGATTTTCTCACTTGCAGACTCCAGTCAGTCTGGAATAGCGAAAACATCAGCTCCACAATCTTCATCAGTGCAGGAGCACCACAGGGATGTGTGCTTAGCCCCTGCTCTACTCTCCTTATGCTAATGACTGTGTGACTAAATATAACTCCAACACCATATACAAGTTTGCTCATTACGCCACCGTTGTGGGCCACATAGAGGAGGGAGATTGAAAATGTGGCTGAGTGGTGTAACAACAATAACCTTTCAATCAATGTCAATAAGACCAAGTAACTGATTGTATACTTCATGAGAGGGAAACCAAAGGTCCATGAGCCAGTAATCATCGGGGGATCAGAGGTGGAGAATGTCAGTAACTTTAAATTCCTGTGTGTCACTATCTCAAAGGACCTATCCTGGACTCGTCATATAAGTGTAATTGCAAAGAAAGCATGACAGCACCTATACTTCCTCAGGAGTCTGGTTGGAAAGTGTGCTGACAGTCTGCATTACATCCTGGTCCTTTGAGTGGAAAATCTGGATTTGGCCCAGATAAAACCCTCAAACCATTGAGCATACCTACAATAAACATTGCTGTAAAAAAGCAGCAGCCATCATCAAAGATCCTCACCATTTAGGCCATGCTCTTTCCTTGCTACTGCCATCAGATTGAGGATAAAGGTGCCTCAGGACTCACACCACCAGGTTCAAGAACAATTACTACCCTTCAAACATCAAGCTCTTGACAAAAGGGTAAATACACTCATTCTACTTCTGGTGTTCCCACAACTGATGGTCTCACTTTAAGGAATCTTTATCTTGTTATTTCATGCTCCTGTTATTTATTGCTACTTATATATATTTGCATTTGCACAGTTCATTGTTCAATGATCCTGTTTGTAGTTACCATTCAATTTATTGAGTTTGCCCACAGAAAAGGAATCTCAGGATACTCTGCAGGTACTCTGATAATAAATTTTACTTTGAACTTTGGAATCCTGCTGAGTCTACTTGGTGACTGCATTTATGGGAGCCGCAAAGGAACTGAGGTTTCTGATGAAGTGGTGATGAAAGTTTGCAAGCCCCAAGAAGAACTTCACCTGTGTTCACCTATGGTTTGGGGTATTGTGTGGCTTCCTGAACTTCACATGTGGTGATTTGAACAATGCAAAAGATGAGGATATAGCCCAGGAAGGACAGCTGCTCTTTATGGAATTCACACTTTCTGGTTTGGCAGAATGTTTGTTCTTGAGAAGTCATCTGAGAACCCTCTGGACATACTAGACATATTCACCACATGATGTAAGACCATAAGAGATAGAAGCAGAATTCGGCTATTCAACCCATTGAATCTGCTCCATCATTTCATCATGGCTGATCCATTCTCCTGCCTTCTCCCCATAATGTTTCATGCCATTACTAATCAAGAGCCTATCAACATTTACTTTAAATAACCCAAACAATCTGGCAATGAATTCTACAGGTTCACCACCTTTTGGGTGAAGAAGTTCCTCCTCATCTCCATTCTAAATGGACGTCCCTCTATTCAGACTCAGCGACTATTGGAAATATCCTCTCCACATCCATATTGTCTTGGCCCTTCCACATTTAGAAAACGTTTTGTTTTTGTTCTTTCTACCAAAGTGCATGACCATACACTTCCTGACAATCCATTCTATTTGCCATTTATTTGCCTATTCTCCCAATCTGTCCAAGTCTATTTGGAGCCTCCCTGCTTCCTCAACAAGACCTGCCCCTCCACCTATCTCCATATTATCTGAAAACTTCCATCATCCAAATCATTGACATACAATGTAAAAAGAAGGGATCCCAAAACCAACTCCTACAGGACTCCACTAGTCACCAGCAGCCAACCAGAAAAGGCTCCCTTTATTCCCACTCTTTGGCTCCTGCCAATAAGCCAATCCTCTAGCTTTGGTGGTGTCTTTCCTGTAATATCATGGGCTCTTATCTTGTTAAACACCCTCAATTGCAGCATCTTGTCAAATGCCTTCTGAAATTCCAAGTGCACAATCCACCAATTCTCCTTTGTCTGTACTGCTCATTATTTCCTCAAAGAATTACAACAGATTTGTCAGGCAAGCTTTTCCCTTAAAGAAACCATGCTGACCTTGGCCTATTTTATCATGTGCTTCCATGTATCCTGAGACGTCAACCTGAACAATCAACTTCAAAATCTTCTCAACCACTGAAGTCAGGTCAACTGACCTATAATTTCCTTTCTTCTGCCTCCCTCCCCTCTTGAAGAGAAGAGTGACATTTGCAATATTCCAATCCTCCAAAACCATACCAGTATCTAGTAGCAGTAGTAGTAGTAGTAGGCAGCCATCGATCCCAGGGGATCATGGTTTTGTGCCTCTGGTGGACTGTGTCCTTCCCGCCTGGGCAGGAAGATTTGAAGAACCGGCTATTGCCCATGCAGCGGGTTCCCCCTCTCCACGTCACTGATGTAGTCCAAAGGAAGAACAAGCGCCAGTACAGCTTGGCACCAGTGTCGTCGCAGAGGTTGCCAGAGTGAAGTTGTAACCCACATCAAACTCCCTTAGGGACCCCGGATCCGAATTTCTTCCTCAGAATTTACTCCTGAAGCCTTTTCCATGGGTGGGTAAGAGTACAAGGCAGCGGAGGTTTAAAATCAGAGTTTTCCTTCTCCTATGCGGGCTGCCGTCCAAGGCTGACGAGCCCCACCTGCCTGAAGCAACTGGTTTTGAGGCGCCAGTTGTCCACCTTTGCCCCTTCTCTTGTCAGTAGAAACAGTTCCAGCGGGCCTAGTAGCTAAGCTACACTTAAAGGCCAAGCGTTGTACTTGGTTGTCAGAGGCTGTTAGTGACGCACGCCATTTGGAGCACTTTATAGGTAATGGGAGCTTATCCTTACTACCACCCCTGGCTACGATAACCTTAGGATCACAGAAAGATCATGACCAAAGCCTCCACCATCTCCCCAGCCACCTCTTTCAGAACTCAAGGGTGTAGTCCATCTGGTCTAGGTGACTTATCCACCTTCAGACCTATTCCTGGCAATAGCGGGAACTGATAAGAACGTTGTTCAAATTAGATTAGATTAGATTATGATGACATGCAGTCCTCTTTATTGTCACTTAGTAATGCATGCATTAAGAAATGATACAATGTTCCTCCAGAATGATATCACAGAAACACAAGACAAACCAAGACTAAACTGACAAAAACCACATAATTATAACATATAGTTACAACAGCACAAAGCAATACCGTAATTTGATAGAAGAACAGACCATGGGCACGGTAAAAAATATAGTCTCAAAGTCTCTTGAAAGTGCCATCATCTCACGCAGACGGTAGAAGGAAGAAAAACTCTCCCTGCCATGAGCTTCCAGCGCCACAAACTTGCCGATGCAGCACCCTGGAAGCACCCGACCACAGCCGACTCTGAGTCCGTCCGAAAACTTCGAGCCTCTGACCAGCCCTCCGACACCGAGCACCGAGCACCATCTCTTCCGAGCGCTTCGACCCCGGCCCCAGCAACAGGCAATAGGCAAGGCCGAGGATCTGGGGCCTTCCCCTCCGGAGATTCTCACTCACACAGTAGCAGCGGCAGCAAAGCAGGCATTTCAGAAGTTTCTCCAGATGTTCCTCCGTGCTTCTCATGGCTGTCTCCATCAAATCAGGATTGTGCTCGGCATCCTACTTACAAATATGATATCATTTCGGAGCAGACGCGCGCGCTGCGTCGCCCTGCCATCTTCTCCTCTCCTCCTGATACACAAAAACAAACTGATCCAATGTGTCCTGGAGCACATCACTGACCTGAAAGGGCTTCAAAAACAGCAAAGGTGTTAACCAGGGCAAAGGGTATCAGCAGGTACTCATAGTGGCTCGTGGAGGTGTTGAATGCTGTCTTCCACTGGTCCCCTTCTGGGGTATGAACCAGGTTGTAAGTATTGCGCATATCTATCTTGGTAAATATGGTTGCTCCTTGAAGATGTGCAAATGCAGAGGAAGAGCATAGCAGTACTTCACTGATGTTGTTGAAGAGTCGATAATCAATGCAGGGATGGAACTTGCCATCCTTCTTGCTCACAAAAAAGAAATCCACCCCCACTGGCAAGGCTGACAAACTGATGCTGTAAATCCTCAGGCTCCTTAATGTACATTTCCATGGCCACTATTTCAGGATGAGAGCGAGAAAAAAAGGCCAGCCCTGGGGAGGGGGTGACAAGTACCAGGTAAGAGGTCAAAGGCACAGTTGTATGGCTGGTGTGGAGGCAGGGAGATGGTCTTCTTTTTACTGAAGACTCAAGAAGATCGGTATCTTCAGCCGGAATGCCAGTCAGGTACACAGTAGCAGCAGGCACAGGAGAGGATATGCTGACAGAGACTTGAGCTGGACCCAGACAGGCAGACAGGCATGCCGGTTCCCACTCTTTCAAAGCTTTCAAAGGTACATTTAATGTCAGAGAAATGTATACAATATACATCCTGAAATGCTTTTTCTTCTCAACCACCCATGAAAACAGGGGAATGCCCCAAAGAATGAATGACAGTTAAATGTTAGAACCCCAAAGCCCCACCCCAATTCCCCCTCCCATGCGTAACCAGTAGCAAAGCAATGATCCCCCCCACCAGCAAAAAAAACATCAGCACCCCCCCAACCGAGCATTCAAATGTGCAGCAAATCATTAATAAAAACACAGATTGCAGAACCCCAAAGACTATTTGTTCACCCAGTAATTCGGCATACCACAGGCTCTCTCTCTCTCTCTCCCTAATAAAGGAAAAAGAGATGTCTCTGTTTCACAGTGAAAAGGGAGACATAACAAACAACTTGTTGATTTACGATGTTAAAAATCCATTGCGGCGTTTTTTCCAAGCTCTGTGCCCAAAGAACCCAGGTCTCTGGGCACACAGCCAGCAGCCAGCTTGCTGCTTTCGATTTTCCGTCTCCCACGGCATACCGATTCCCCACAGAGGCATCGACCACGAGTCCACCCACCTCCAGAGCCAGGAAATCCCAGAACTCCGAAGGTGAGCTAATCTTCTAGGCCACGTCCTTGGAATAGAAACATAGAAAAACTACAGCACAATACAGGCCCTTCGGCCCACAATGCTGTGCCAAACATGTACTTACTTTAGAAATTACCGAGGGTATATCGAAGAACGGCCAGTCGTGAGACCCCATTTCCATAAAGAACCAAAGTCAGCATGTAACTCCAGATCAGGGTCTTCAACAGAACCTTGAAAAGGAAAAATAGAGATATTAAAGATAGAAATAGAGCTGTTTCCGAAGATGCAAGCAAAGGAATTGCTGTTAGGCACCATTTTCTCCTTAGCTCTTGGAGCCTCTTAAGCAACCAATAGATCCATGGGTTGTGTAGAGACAGCCAGGGAAAGCCAAGCACCAATGGCAGTTCAGGTGAATCAACAAGATAGAAACAGAACTGTTCCCTATGGATGCCTTCTAACACAAGTTGGAGAGGTATTGTGGAAAGGTGGATCTTGCTGGTGCCCAGAGGACTAGCATCAAGACCGTAGATGTCAATATTCTCCCTCAATTGTTGAGTGGGAGCTCCTCATCTCTGAGCCAGACAGATATCCATGAGGTTCCCAGCAGACCCAGAGTCAATAAATGCCATGGGTGGGAGACACCACAACAAGGAAGCTGGGAGCATTACATGATTAGGGGAAAATGCTTGCCGGGAGAATTGACCTGTCAGAACTCTCCCTTCTGCTGACGTGTGTTCTCTTTTACTGGGCACTTGGGATATGATGCCTGGAATTGTCTTGAATCACCACAGCAGAGGCTGGAGTTGTTCTCCTGTACCAATCTGGTTCCTCGTGAGATAAGTGTATGCATCCCAACTGCGAAGGCTCCTCTGCGGATTGTGTACTGGGTAGTCATAGTCATAGTCATAGTCATAGTCATACTTTATTGATCCCGGGGGAAATTGGTTTTCATTACAGTTGCACCATAAATAACAAATAGTAATAAAACCATAAATAGTTAAATAGTAATATATAAATTATGCCAGGAAATAAGTCCAGGACCAGCCCATTGGTTCAGGGTGTCTGACCCTCCAAGGGAGGAGTTGTAAAGTTTGATGGCCACAGGCAGGAATGACTTCCTATGACGCTCTGTGCTGCATCTCGGTGGAATTAGTCTCTGGCTGAATGTACCCCTGTGCCCAACCAGTATATTATGTAGTGGATGGGAGACAATGTCCAAGATGGCATGCAACTTGGACAGCATCCTCTATTCAGACACCACCGTCAGAGAGTCCAGTTCCATCCCCACAACATCAGTGGCCTTACGAATGAGTTTGTTGATTCTGTTGGTGTCTGCTACCCTCAGCCTTTTGCCCCAGCACACAACAGCAAACATGATAGCACTAGCCACCACAGACTTGTAGAACATCCTCAGCATCGTCCGGCATATCTTAAAAGACCTCAGTCTCCTCAGGAAACAGAGATGGCTCTAACCCTTCTTGTAGACAACCTCAGTGTTCTTTGACCAGTCCAGTTTATTGTCAATTCGTATCCCCAAGTATTTGTAATCCTCCACCATGTCCACACTGACCCCCTGGATGGAAACAGGGGTCACCGGTACCTTAGCTCTCCTCAGGTCTACCACCAGCTCCTTAGTCTTTTTCACATTAAGCTGCAGATAATTCTGCTCACACCATGTGACAAAGTTTCCTACCGTTGCCCTGTACTCAGCCTCATCTCCCTTGCTGATGCATCCAACTATGGCAGAGTCATCAGAAAACTTCTGAAGATGACAAGACTCTGTGCAGTAGTTGAAGTCCGAAGTGTAAATGGTGAAGAGAAAAGGAGACAAGACAGTCCCCTGTGGAGCCCCAGTGCTGCTGATCACTCTGTTGGACACACAGTGTTGCAAGCACATGTACCGTGGTCTGCAAGTCAGGTAATCAAGAATCCATGACACCAGGAAAGCATCCACCTGCATCGCTGTCAGCTCCTCCCCCAGCAGAGCAGGGCAGATGGTGTTGAATGCACTGGAGAAGTCAAAAAACATGACCCTCACAGTGCTCACTGTCTTGTCCAGGTGGGCGTAGACACGGTTCAGCAGGTAGACGATGGCATCCTCAACTCCTAGTCGGGGCTGGTAGGGGAACTGGAGGGGATCTAAGTGTGGCCTGACCATAGGCCGGAGCAACTCCAGAACAAGTCTTTCCAGGGTTTTCATGATGTGGGAGGTCAATGCCACCGGTCTGTAGTCATTGAGGCCGCTGGGGCACGGCGTCTTCGGCACAGGGACGAGGCAGGACGTCTTTCACAGCACAGGAACTCTCTGGAGCCTCAGGCTCAGGTTGAAGACATGGCGAAGTTCTCCACATAGCTGAGGGGCACAGGCTTTGAGCACCCTGGTACTGACACCATCCGGTCCGGCAGCCTTGCTTGGGTTGAGACGTTTCAGCTGTCTTCTCACCTGTTCAGCTGTGAAGCCCACCGTGGTGGTTTCGTGTGGGGAAGGGGTATAGTCATGAGAGCAGGGTGGGAGACTGTGAGGAGGGGTAGGAGGGGAGAGTGGAATATGTGTTAGTTGGGGGCTGACAACAGATGACTCATGTGGGGGATTGGCAGGGGCCACAATGTCAAATCTGTTAAAGAACAGGTTAAGTTCATTGGCCCTGTCCACACTGCCTTCAAATCCTCTGTTGCTAGTTTGCCGGAACGCAGTGATGGTCCTCATCCCCCTCCAGACCTCTCTCATGTTGTTCTGAGATGTGGAAGGGGGTCAAGGCAGACAGTGATCAAAGGAGTAGGAAGCTCAAGGCTTTCCATCTTTGTGCTGTTCATTTGCCTGGTTGTCAATTAGAAAGGCCTGATTTATGAGGTCATCCAGGCTTTCCTGCTCATCGCAGACCACAATCTCACACTGGACCCCTGCGCTCAGCACATGCTGAAAGACAGTGATGAGGGATCTCTTGTTCCACCCTGTCTCAACCGTAAGCGATTAGAACTTTACTGTGTAGTCCCTCACTGTCCCTTCCCCTTGGCACAGGTCCAGCAGTCAGTGGGCAGCCTCCTGACCCCGTAACTTTCTTTAACTCAACTACAAATTGCTGGAATGACTAGGCTGCAGAGTAACCTTGTCCCTATAGAGTGTTGAACAGTTTGAGAGGGGTCCTGTCTAAGAGATTCACCATGTAAGCCAGTTTACGCACACTATCACTAAACTGATGGGGCCGGGCTTGGAAAGTCAGTTCCCACTGGGTAATAAATTGCCCGCAGCCAGTGGGGTCACCGAAGTATCTGCCTGGTGAAGGAAATACTTGGGCCTGGTCCAATCACAGGAGTCGGAGCATTTTGGCCGAGGTTGATGAGATGGATGTGGGAGATGCCGGGAGTAGGACTGACCCGGCTGAAGGTTGCTGAACTGCAGCAACGAGAGTGATAAGGGCTGCCACCTGTTTCTGGCTGTCGGGAGGAAGCTGCTAAACCATGATCATGAGAGCAGTTGTCTCTGCCACCTGATTCCGGCTGTCTGAGGCTGCGAGGGCTGACATCTGCTCTTCTTGTTTGGACTGGGTTTGCTGCACTGAAAGTAGTTGCTACACTGCACAAGAGACTTCTGCCAACCCAGTCTCTACAGATTTTAGCTTCTCCTCAATGAACTTCAGTTTGGGCTGGGCTTATTATTTTGCAAGTATCTATCAAACTGCATGATTCACCTCTGTCAATGCAGCCTCCACTGACTGTAATTCCTCTCCTAGCTGACTAATGAACTCAAGACCTGTGGTCAGCTGTTCTCTCTCCTCAGTTGTGGTTGAACCTTGCTGACAAGGGTTTGCAGTGATTACTCAAGTGCAGAGAGAGAGCGACAGTGCAGCAGATGAACAGATCGCTGACTTTCAATAAAAACAGTGCTGAATTACTGGAAAAGCAATAATTAGTAGGCCAACAGGACCGTTAACTAAAACTCTCAAACTGAATGCCAATACCGACACTGCATCTTGGAAGCAGTAATTTATCACTAAACAAATACCACACCTTCACAGTATCAAATTAAATGGTAGCCTTCTTTCCTGGAGCAAGAACAAAGGTAAGCAGGGAGCATTGACATTGCTGTGTTTTGGTCAGGACTCAACAAGACTGAAACAAGAGAAAGGGAGAAACATTACTCACAAGCGTGATTGCCAATCCCATTCTGCAGCCTGTCTGCGAGGGCGCTCAGATCCGGTGGCAAAGTCCGTGGTTGTGACACCAATTGCCAGCAAATATCTATATGATTATACCTGATGAAGCACTCAAACCTTTCAGGAAAGGAAAATGGAATGAAGCAAACTGGTGGAAAGAGATAAATGATTGTGATTCAAACTGATGCATCAGCAGAAATGACCACACAGGTCCAACGTACGTGGAGGTGCCCATTTCTTTCCCATGCCAAGACTGCAGAGATCTCACATCAACAGCAATGTTATCAGTTAACTAGCTTTTCCTTATGTTCTGCATATAAAACACTGGGGGCAGATCTTACCTGTGTAGCGTATAGTACAAACGTATATAAATAATTTTTAAAAACAGACCATTATTTCAGGAAGTTGGAGTCCCAGTCATTTTAGGATGTGGGGGCAATCGGAACCAGGTTTAAGTTCAAAGTATAAAACTACAATACTTTTTCAAATAAGATAAGAAATTAGTTTAACTCATTCTAGGATCAAGGAGAAAGGATCATTTTTATTCATCATATACAGTTACATGTATTAGGAATTTGAAGTGATGTATTGGTGCAACATGCAACAAATCAGCTACAAATAAAGTTAGAGGTAAGGATATGGAATAAAATATGCATAAATACCAGCATGTATTTACAATATACGTAGCATTATAAAAAAGGAGTTTGAAATGTTTGCAGTGCAGTGAAGGAGGTAATTGACAGAGAGATATAACTATCTGGTTGATCAGATTAACTGCCTGGGGGAAAAGAAAACTCTTAAAATGCTGTGAAGTTTTTGTTTTAATAACCTTAAGCACTTTCCAGAAGGGAACTTTTAGAAAAAACGGTTTGCTGGATGAGTAGAAGATTTGTAATGGCAATAGCAGAAATATTCCAAGAACCTATAATGCAAGAAAAAGATTGTAGTCTGAATGATTGAACTCAGTGTTGGAATTATAAGGTTATAAAGTACCTTATGAAAAGATGAAATGCAATTGAAGATTTCCTTCAGTTTCATTGATGCTGTATGGAAGGGCAAGGACAGATTATGTGTGTGATGAAGAATTAAAATGACAGTGTTCAGAATGAAATCATGTTTTTAATTTCTCCCTATCATGGAGGTCAAATCATAAGTTGAAAACACAAAAGAACTTATTAAGACAGGAAGAGATTGGATGTTCATTAACCATTCTCCACTATTCAATAACATCACAGTTCATTTTGTATCTGACTCACTTTCCCACCCATTCTCATATCTTCTGATTTCCTTCTCCAAAAAATTACCAATCTCAACTTTAAATCTATTCAATGCACAAGCAACCTCAGATGGGGAATTTCACAAACAGTGAATACTCAGTTTATAGGAATGTTTGCTTTCCCTTTATTCTGAGACAAAACTCATCAGTCATATATAGTCCAGTTAGAATAGTCAGGCTGGACACTGTTACAGGTATTAAATCTCAACAATAATGACCAGGTAGGCACAGAGAGAATCTATTTTTACAGACAAGTATATTTATTGGCTCAGTTAACAAACACACAAATTTACAAATCTAAATACCTGTGTGTCCATTTAGTTTTTCTGGCTCTCCTTGAGCAGTCAAAGAATAGAACAGGTAAAATCTGGGAAAAGGAGACCACACAGGTGATTCTTTTGATCCTAATGTATCCTCCTCATTTTCCATAGGGGTTATCCACTTCTATAATGGTTGATTTCCACAGAGTTGTCATTGTCCATGCTACCAAAATCCATTCTTATCCATTTCCTTATCAGATGAATCTAAGACGTTTCAATTTCATTGACTCAAGCTCATCTGACTGACCTGTGTAGGCTTCTCATTGAATCTGACCCAAAGCTACAAGCAGTGTTACTTTATGGCTCTTTCTTCCAGACTTATGTCCTAGGTAATTTACTTTTTTCTTTCCAACTCAGACTGGTTCAAACCAATTTAATGAGGCCAGCCAAACACTGGACCCAGAAAACCAGATCAAAGACTACAAGCACACAAATTTATATAATAACATCTCATCTGAAAATTGCTTCATGTTTAGCAGATCATCAGCAGAAAACTCATTCTGTCCACATTCAATTGCTCTGATTAAGTTATCCCTGAGCAAGGACCATTTCACCAAATGGCTCACAAAATGGTGACTACAAGGGTAGTCTCACAAAATGGCTGCCTCCATTCTCTCAACTATATGGCAAGAACAAAGACTTTTCTTTGTCTGCTTCCACCACCCTTGCCTTATTCCTGCTTACCAGTTTGCAGACTGTAGTACTTTCTGGCCAACAACACCGAGCCTGTCATTTCCTCTTTGGATCCTTTATGTTTCAGTAAAATAATTCAGTGCAACTCCACTTAGCACAGGCCAATTTCACTCACTGGTATCTGCCTGGACTGTACTTTCTCTGTAACTGTAACACTTCATTGTGTATTCTGTTATCACTGTTCCCTTGTAGTACCTCAATGTATTGATGTGATGAAATGATCTTTAAGGACACCACGCTAAACAAAACTTTTTCACTCTACCCTTGGTGCATGTGACAATAATAAACTAATTTAACAACCTACCTACACGAAACAACCCCCTTACCACAAAAATCAATTCTCTGACATTATTCTCACTGTCTTCAAGGCAAGTAAATCCTCCTTCACATACATAAACCAGAGCAGCATGCAGCAAATGCAGTCTTTCTACAATCATAGCAGACTATTCTTGCGATTCTACCATAGCCACATACAGTAAAGAGCAGCATTCATTTACCTACCTAATTAATTGCTGATTAATTTATTTACATTAAATGTAAGATTTAAAATTAAATTAAACTCTTCCTTCAGTTAGTCCTGACAAAGGGTCTCGGCCTGAAACGTCGACTGCACCTCTTCCTACAGATGCTGCTTGGCCTGCTGCGTTCAACTTTGATGTATGTTGTTTAAAATTAAAGACTTACTTTCATCACTAAGATCCCTGTGTGCAATTACTTTACAAGTTCCTGACCATTTGAAAATTATCAACGGACTATTCCTCTTCTCCTCACAGCTATCTGGACTATTCCTCTTCTCCTCACAGCTATCTGGACTATTCCTTTTCTCACCCTGTCTCTTGCAAAAACGCCATCCCCTTCTCGCAATTCCTCCGTCTCCGCCGCATGAGGCTTTTCATTCCAGGAAGAGGGAGATGTCCTCCTTTTTTAAAGAAAGGGGCTTCCCTTCCTCCACCATCAACTCTGCTCTCAGACGCATCTCCCCCATTTCACGCACATCTGCTCTCACTCCATCCTCCCATCACCCCACTAGGAATAGGGTTCCCCTGGTCCTCACCTACCACCCCACCAGCCCCCGGGTCCAACATATTATTCTCCATAACTTCCGCCACCTCCAACGGGATCCCACCACTAAGCACATCTTTCCTTCCCCCCCGTCTGCTTTCCGCAGGGATCGCTCCCTACACAACTCCCTTGTCTTTGTCCCCGCCATCCCTCCCCACTGATCTCCCTCCTGGCACTTATCCTTGTAAGCAGAACAAGTGCTACACATACCCTTACACTTCCTCCCTTACCACCATTCAGGGCCCCAAGCAGTCCTTCCAGGTGAGGCGACACTTCACCTGTGAGTCAGCTGGGGTGATATACTGCGTCCGGTGCTCCCGATGTGGCCTTCTATATATTGGCGAGACCCGACGCAGACTGGGAGATCGTTTTGCTGAACACCTACGCTCTGTCCACCAGAGAAAACAGGATCTCCCAGTGGCCACACATTTTAATTCCACATCCCATTCCCATTCTGATATGTCTATCCACGGCCTCCTCTACTGTAAAGATGAAGCCACACTCAGGTTGGAGGAACAACACCTTATATTCCGTCTGGGTGGCCTCCAACCTGATGGCATGAACATCGACTTCTCTAACTTCCGCTAATGCCCCACCTCCCCCTCGTATCCCATCTGTTATTTATTTATATACACACATTCTTTCTCTCTCTCTCCTTTTTCTCCCTCCACCCCTCTGACTATACCCCTTGCCCATCCTCTGGGGTTTCCCCCCCTCCCCCTTTTCTTTCTCCCTTGGCCTCCTGTCCCATGATCCTCTCATATCCCTTTTGCCAATCACCTGTCCAGCTCTTGGCTCCATCCCTCCCCCTCCTGTCTTCTCCTATCATTTTGGATCTCCCACTCCCCCTCCCACTTTCAAATCTCTTACTAGCTGTTCCATCAGTTAGTCCTGATGAAGGGTCTCGGCCCAAAATGTCGACTGTACCTCTTCCTAGAGATGCTGCCTGGCCTGCTGCGTTCACCAGCAACTTTGATGTGTGTTGTGAAAATTATCATGTTCCTCTATTCATTCTACTAAAAAAACTGAAAGCACAGGGAAACCTGTTTCATCTGAGAGGATCATTTTGGGCTCTGGATGGTGACAATGGAAGTGTTGAACAGGCAAGTATTGCACCTTCATCTAGGGTGTGGGCAGCTATAGGAAGGATAAAGAGTTGAGGTAGTAGGAGAGTGGACTCAGGCTGGGGTGAGGGTGTCACAGAGTGGATGGTTTAATTAGAATGTCAAATGAAGGCAGGAGGGAAAGGTAGTATTGCACTGGAGCTCTGGGTGTCTCTGGCTCATCCAGAGGTGCCTTGACACACTGATGGTCATATCGTGATGGCAGAGACATGGTAGTGGAGTTCTCCAAATCTTGATGGGCCAGTTTAAGGTGAGCTACAGAAATAAATTCAGGCTTACCCCTCTTATCTATGATAAAAGTCTTTTCTCCCTGTTCCAAAACACAGAACGGGCCATCTTGAGGGGGTTTAAGAGCATATTGGTGTGCATCATTGTGGGTGAAAACAAATGAGGTGGGATTGAATTGAATTGACTTTATTTCTTACATCCTTCACATACATGAGGAGTAAAAATCTTTACATTATGTCTCTGTCTAAATGTGTAATTTGCAATCATAGTAATTTATAACAATTTATAATAAATAGAACAGTCAATGTAACATAGAAATACACTCAGATCAGTGTGAGTTAATCAGTCTGATGGCCTGGTTGAAGAAGCTGTCCCGGAGACTGTTAGTCCTGGCTTTTATGCTGCAGTGCCATTTCCCAAATGGAAGCAGCTGCAATAGATTGTGGTTGGCGTGACTCAGGTCCCCAGTGATCCTACAGGCCCTTTTTACACACCTGTCATTGTAAATGTCCTGAATTATGGGAAGTTCACAACTACAGATGCGCTGGGCTGTCCACACCATTCTCTGCAGAATCCTGTGATTAAGGGAGGTACAGTTCCCATACCAGGCAGTGATGCAGCCACTCAAGATGCTCTCAATTGTGTCCCTGTAGAAAGTTCATAGGATCTGGGGGCCCATACCAAACTTCCTCAACCGTCTGAGGTGAAAGAGGCACCGTTGTGCCTTTTTCACCACACAGCTGGTGTGTACAGACCACGTGAATTCCTCGGTGATGTGGATGCCGAGGAACTTAAAGCTGTTTACCCTCTCAGCCCCAGATCCATTGATGTCAATTGGAGTTTGCCTGTCTCCATTCCTCCTGTAATCCACAGCCAGCTCCTTTGTTAAAGGAGATTGGACAGGCTAGATGCAGGAAGATTGTTCCCGATGTTGGGGAAGTCCAGAATGAGGGGCCACAGTTTGAAGATAGAGGGGAAGCCTTTTAGGACCGAGATTAGGAAAAACTTCTTCACACAGGGAATGGTGAATCTATGGAATTCTCTGCCACAGGAAACAGTTGAGGCCAGTTCATTGGCTATATTTAAGAGGGAGTTAGATATGGCCCTTGTGGCTATGGGGGTCAGGGGGTATGGAGGGATGGCTGGGGCGGGGTTCTGAGTTGGATGATCAGCCATGATCATAATAAATGGCAGTGCAGGCTCGAAGGGCCAAATGGCCTACTCCTGCACCTATTTTCTATGTTTCTATGTTTCTATGTTTCTATGTTAATGCAAGAGTCTTACCATTGCTGAGGCCAGGCAAGAAGAGCAACTGTTTGGTGCACTCAGACTCCTATAGCCTAGAAGTCTGTAAAAGGTGAGTTTTCAGCAATTGGTATTTATTATATTCAGGCAAGTCTTCTAATAGACTCATCACTCTCACAGCCATGGAGTTGCTGAGTGACACTAACACACAGAAATATTTGGTGTTGTTGGCAAAGATTTCTCGAAGCATGGATTGAGCATCAGCTTGTATGAACCAAGCAACAGCATTTTGCTCCCAAAACTCCAGCAGTTTCAAAGCAACTGCATTGACTGACATGTTCAATAACTCTGGATTCATTCTAGAGCATCAAATTCACCAATGTAAGTTTTCGCAAATTAAACAGCAGAGACGTTTTATGTTTCAGAAAAGTCACAAGAGCTCATTTACTGAACACCAGAAAAACTGAAGTCAAAACACACTAAAAATCCTTTATATAATTACGTCATCATGTCGGACCAGCCATTAAAAGTGAAACACAATTCAATGTCGGTGGTTGTGAATTATGTACATTTCCACCAATTACATTACCCTGAGGAAACGCAATTAAGGCTATTATGTGGATTCGCCAGCTTAGAGTGGACATTGGCTGACCATTATCCACAGAAATGGAGATAGCAAAATCAAGGAGGAGTAAGAAGGAATCAAGTCTGAATCATATCCAGACGAGGCAGTTGTGGGATTTGGAAGCAAGCTTACAGAAACGAGATAGCTTAGATAGTTTAGCTAGTTGAGTGGTGTTGCAGCAAAATCCTTGCAGTCAAGGCCAATAAAACCAAAGAATTGATTGTGGACTTCAGAAAGGGTAAGGGAAGGGAAGACATGCCAGCCCTCATCGAGGTATCAGAAGTGGAAAGGGAGAGCAGTTTCACGTTCCTGGGTGACAACATCAGAGGATCTGTTCTGGGCCCAACATATCGATGCAGTTAGAAAGAAGGCACAACAGCGGCTGGATTTCATTAGGAGTTTGAGGGGATTTGGTATATCACCAAAGACACTTCCAAATTTCTACAGTACTGTGGAGAGCACTTTAACTGGCTGCATCACTGTCTGGTATGGAGGGGCCACTGCACGGGATCAAAATAAGCTGCAGACAGTTGTAAACTCAGTCTGCTCCATCTTGGGAACTAGCATCAAAGGCATCTTCAAGGAGCTGTGCCTCAGAAAGGCAGCATCCATCATTAAGGACCCCATCACCCATAACATGTCCTTTTCTCATTGCTACCATCAGGGATGACATACAGGAGCCTTAAGGCACACACTCAATGATTCAGCAATAGTTTCTTCCCCTCTGCCATCAGATTTCTGAATGGACATTGAACCCATGAACACCACCTCGCTATTTTTCTTTTACTTTTTTTCCTCTCTTTGCACTACTTATTTAAGATGTTTTAAATATATATATAATACTTCTTACTATCATTTACAATAATGTTGTATTATGTATTGCAATATACTGCTAACACATAACATCAAATTTCATGACATATGCTAGCAATATTAAATCTGATTCTGATGTGATATTGGTTGTGTACAATAATTATTGCTGTAGGGCACTACTTCTTGAAAAAAAAATGGAGGGCTATGCAGGAAGTAAGTGTTGGATTGAACTTGGAATAGGTAAAAAAGTCAGCACAACATCTTGGTCCAAAGGGCCTGTAATTTCTATATTTCTTTAAGGATCATATCATGTAATTAATTGCTTTCCGGACTATAGTAATGTTCACAAAAATGTTCCTTAGTCTGTACAAAAACCTGTAAGTAAAGAGAAAACATCTTGCTTTGAACAGCTTGACATGTCTGGACAGTCTCCAAATAGATGTCAAACCTTAGGAATTCATTGGAATTAACTTTCCACAAGGATATTATCCATTTTGGGAGAGAGAAAAAAGAATGCATCAATACAATATTTTAAAAAGTACTGAAGAGAGAGAGACCCAAGTTGGACAGAAATAATGATCCAGACCCCTGTGCAAACGTTATCATCTCAAACTTCTCTTCTGCTTTATACAGGCAGCCCACCATTATTAATGTCTGACTTTCAGATATTGGTATATGCAAACAAGGCTCTCATAATATTGTTAAATTCAAGTCTTATGTATTGTATACATGTTTCTTCTTACAAATGTCAGAACTACTTCCCTCTCTCCACCTAAAATAATATTTTTTTATCAGTCTTGTGTGCTTTTGATGTGTGGAGGTATAGTTGCCATAGTAATTTTTGTGTATTCTTGGACTTAAAGATAAAATTGACCTCTGGATATCTATAAAAACAGAACTGGGTCAGTCTGTACCTGTCTCACTATACTTATACAGTTTCTCTCCCCGAATTTTTTTTAAATTATTCATTCAAAATGTTGTCACTTTGGTTTAGAAAAAATGATGTGTTATGGAAAATCCTGTAAAATAAAGGCTTTAAGATATTAGTCAAGAAATAAACTTCTTAATTTAGATCTCTGTTGAAGATTGATCCATAAATGCTGCCCTTAAAATAGCAAAACAAGTATTCATATAAACTTTTTTTTATCATTGGCTCTTTGACACAGATGAAGAGTTCTTTATCTAGCCAATACAAGAAGCATCACTTCACAGAGGCACCAAGTTGTATCATACGTGGCTTCCTGGACATTCATCAGGTAATATCCAAACCAGAAATGCCTTCAAAACCTGAACATATTACTTCAATATTGTGGATATAATTGAAAATCAAAAACGGATTGCAGATGCTAAAAAGTTAAAAAAACGAATACTGGAAATCTTCAGCAGGCTTGTCTGCATCTGTAGAGAGAAGGCAAGTTAGCATTTCAGGTCAAAGACCCATTTCTTTCTTCTGTTTTTACTGTGGATATACTTGTTACGATCAACATTTTAAAGAGAACAATGAATATTCACATCCAGTGCTGAGTACAATTTAAGGACAATCTGCACTGAACTTGTGTACTGTTCGAAATAATAGTTTTACAAAACAGGCTGTTTTGAGGTTGCAATTTGACAGTAATACATTTAATAAACCATGAAATAGTTAAATATTTACTTTTATTACAATGATGTTTTGCAGTGTATTCAACAGTTACAATTAGAAATGCACAATGTCATTGGATTGTTTTCTATTATGCTTGGAAATAATGGTGCTATAAAGATTAAATGAAAACATTCAGTTTTATGTCCCAAATTCAGGCCGACGATATGCTTGAATGCACACAATAAATGGGATGTTCTTACATAAATTCAGTCTGGTGTATGGTGGAGGTGAATATTTAATAGAACAACAGTAATTTGCTGACATTATACCATTCTATCTTCAGTCATGTTTCTAATGATAGCTGACAATGCCTTAGGCATTTAGATCGATGAATTCTATGAAGATTGTTACATTCCACCGATAGTTAGTTTTTGATGTATTGAACTCAGTAGGTGTTGTCATCAGAAATGCATAGGTTTCTCTTTTTGAAACTTATAAAAATCCCAGAAGGCGGCTATTATTATTTTACCAATCAATACTATTTGTGCTTTTGGGCAATGGGAAAAAAAAATCAGTGGGTCCTTGCAATAGAGGTGAGTAGAAATCTCCAGTATGAATTATTGTTTAGTACATTCAAACCCTTCAAACAATATTTTTCTTATGCTCTGTATTCATAGCTACTTTGATGATATTTTTTATATATATATATATATAAAACATACAATATATTTATATATAAAAGCATCATGTGTTTTTTTCCCAGACCTCTTACAGGATTGAAACTTTCTTTCTTATAAAATCCATGTTAGGAGGTGTTGACTATTTATAACCATTGAAAACGGAGTATCAATAAATTTGCAAGGAATTTCTCAGTTATTCATCCTTTGTGAATTCACCTCAACTTTGAATGAGATCCATTTAACAATCATATTCCTGTAATCTTGTTTTAAAGGTTTGTTCATGAATTGAGGTAACAAAGAATGGTGCTAGAAATGAACGGTTTAGCATTCATGTGGGGTCTAATCATACAGATTAATTACAAGGCCCTGTTCACGGCGATTAGGATAGCACTTACCAGTAAAGCCCTGGCACAACAGTTAATGCTGTTAGGAGGAAGTTGTAGCAAAGGTCAGTAAATTCCACAGATTACTGACTTGGACTGACTGGAACCACTAAGTTCGTCTGAGGAATAGGTGTGGTTTTGGTGAATTTGGATCAAAGCATTGAGTAATGAGAGGAATGAGGCTGATAAAGTTAGGAGGAACAAACAATCTGCCTGAGGAACTCAGTGGGGCCAAGCAGGGTCTGTGGGGGGAAAAGCTCTATTGACGTTTTGGAAAGAAACCCTGCATCATTTCTTTCCTCTTAGAGATGCTGCTTGTTCCATCAAGTTTCTCTAGCAGACTGTCTGTTGTTCAAATTCTAACATCTACTATCTCTTGTGTCCCTGATGAAATTAGATTGCTTTCACTGTGCTAGCACAGATAGTATGGTCTCACTAGGCTTTATTGTATGAATCTTTAATATTTTTTTTATTCATTAAAGGGATGTGGGTTTCACAGGCTGAGCCACTATTTCATCATCCTTATCCTATTGAGAAGTGCTGGTGAGCTATTGTCTTGAACCACTGAAGTCCACCACTCTCACACAAACATGTAATTCATGTCATATTTTCAGTCAACCTTTTCCCCAATTTAACTTCCTTTAGTCAAATATTTAAGAACTTATTACATTACAATTAAAGCCTTTTGGTAAGATAACTGCAGAGCCATCACTGATAAAGGCACAATTAGAAGTGGACATATTGCAAAGGCATCTCTTGTTATAAATAAGGTCAGCAATTGAAAATAGATTATTAAAATGGGGCTTGAATTGCATCGTCTGAGCCCAGTCTCTCCCTGTGTTTTGTCCTTGGAATTTTTACACAATGCCATGGAGAATGGGGGAAGGAGGATGTTGTATTTGTTTATCTATGTAAATGATAAGTACTGTTTCCCATGTAATTCATTGAAGCAATTAACCCTGTAATGCTTCAGCTCTTGAATCAGAAATCCAATACACCTTCAGGCAGTGAGAATTGATTAGGTTTAAGTCTCAGTGGAGATGGAACGACATTACTTTACACCCAGAGAAGAATATGACAGAGAACTCAGTACTACAGAAGGTATTAACAACAATTGGTGTTTATCAATAACATTTGGGAAATAACACAAGCCCCGAGTATTTCTAGCAACTTGACAGTATTATGCAAATCCTTCAGTTGGATTCCCTGTGAAACACATTAATTCTGTATCACTGACATAGCTGATCCACATTGATGGCTAGTCCGGTAAATTGTTGGGTCTGTTACTCTCAACTATTAGACATAAACTTGACTACCATGAACTCCAATTTTGATAAGAACCTCAAAGATACCCAGAAGACAGGCTGTTTTTAAAGTACCTCTAACTATAACAAAAGCAGCAACTACCTCTTTAAACTGGATTCTAATGAAAGAATTCATCAGTGGCTTCTGTGGCTTAAACACCTGCAAAAAACATACCAAGGCTAGACTGTCAGTGGTGTTATGCTGGCAGATTCTCCAGGCCATTGGATGTTGTTTCTAGAGCACTCACAATTTGAATTAACTTTTTTTCTAAGATGTTGCATAACAGAATAATCAATTTCCCTTACTTGTATGCACACATGAGCATCTATACCATGGAAATATTGGTCTGCCAGTCCTGCTCTTTACTCAACTATGTTATATTTCTCAGAGCTAATCCACAGAGTCTGTCTACTTTACTTGTTAAGGCTAGGGCATTGAAATAAATGTTGTTTAATTGAGCATTTCATTCCCTGCCTTTACCTTGTCCCTGCCTATCCTGTCTAGACTTGTTTTCACTGGCTGCTGCTTTATTCCATGACTTGCTCCTCTTGTGCCCCTTTGCCTTGACTCCCCCACCATGGGAAACATCCTTTCCACATCTACTCTGTCTAGACCTTTCAACATTCAAAAGGTTTCAATGAGATTCCCCAACCACAATCCCCCGCCCCACCATCCTTCTAAAGTCCAGCGAGTACAGATCCAGAGCTATCAAACGTTCCTTGTAGGAATCATCCTTGTGAACCTCCTCTGAACCCTCTCCAATGCCAGCACATCTTTTCTTAGATGAGGAGGCTTCAACTGTTCACAGTTCTCAAGGTGAGGCCTCACCAGTGCCTTATAAAGCCTCAGCATCACATCCCTGCTCTTGTATTCAAGACCTGTTGCAGACATCCCACCTCTCCCGGAAGTTCCAGGAGTCTCCCACATATCGATAGTGGCTCCCTGACGCCCGGAAATTATATACAATATCCCAGAAATAGATTTTTTTGAGAGGGAGAGGGAGAGTGAGCATCCTGATTGGTCTCTCTTCATGCTAAGAGTGGTCCCCAACCACCGGGCCATGAGGAAACAATATGATTTGGTGATATGAAATGATATGAGTCAGCTGCACCTTTCCTTATTCTCTGTCACGCACTGTTGAATTTTAACACATGCGAGGTCATCAGTGACCCAAGACGTGCAAAGGAATGGGCCTGTGACCCACTTGTGAATGTCCCCAGTGAATCATCCATGTCAGCGCGGGAAAAAGATCAACTCCTCGAGCTTGCAAATGACGGTGGGCTGAAAAGTATGTTTGACATAACATCTCTGCCGGCATTCTGGATCAAAGTCAAGGCTGAATATCCTGAGATAGCCACGAAAGCACTGAAAACATTGCTTCCATTTCCAACATATTTCTGCGAGGCGGAGTTTTCTGCAATGAATGCAACGAAAACTAAATTACGGATTAGACTGGACATAAGGAACGCCCTTCGAGTATCACTGTCTCCCATCACCCCTCGATGGGACCATCTTATTGCAGGAAAACAAGCCCAGGTCTCCCACTGATTCAGCGATATTGGTGTGTTGCAATGATTTTATATGTTCATACGAGGAAAATATGCGCTGTTTGTTTAATATCCAAATGTTACTTAAAATGTTATGATGTTATTGAATTATAAGTGACTTATAATTCAGTGGTCCCCACCCTCCGGGCCACGAAGAATACAGCGGTGGCCGGAATGCACCCAGCACAACTTTAAGAAAAAAGCCAAAATAAACCAGCTAATTAATTAGGTGCCGCCCGGCACATAAATGTCGGCCCAGATCAGAGGCGATTCGTCTCTGATCTGGGCTGACATTTACATGCCAGGCAGCACCTAATCAATTAGCTTGTTTATTTCAGCTTTTTTCTTAAAGATGTGCTGGGTGTGTTCTGCCTCCCGCTGTACCGCTGCATTCTTCGCGGCCTGGAGGTTTGGGACCACTGTTATAATTGACTTATCACTACATTCAAGCGAGGGAAATATGCGTTGTGTGTTTAATATTAAATTCGTTAGATAAACCCCTTTAGAAATGAAATTGAGTGTATTGGCCACTTACAAGTGACTTATAGTTGACTTATTATACTTTATACTTTATTGTCGCCAAACAATTGATACTAGAACGTACAATCATCACAGCGATATTTGATTCTGTGCTTCCCACTCCCTGGATTACAAATATTAAATATTAAAAATAGTAAAAATTAGTAAATATTAAAAACTTAAATTATAAATCATAAATAGAAAATAGAAAATGGAAAGTAAGGTAGTGCAAAAAAACCGAGGGGCAGGTCTGGATATTTGGAGGGTACGGCCCAGATCCGGGTCAGGATCTGTTCAGCAGTCTTATCACAGTTGGAAAGAAGCTGTTCCCAAATCTGGCCGTATGAGTCTTCAAGCTCCTGAGCCTTCTCCCGGAGGGAAGAGGGACAAAAAGTGTGTTGGCTGGGTGGGTCGTGTCCTTGATTATCCTGGCAGCACCGCTCCAACAGCGTGCGGTGTAAAGTGAGTCCAAGGACAGAAGATTGGTTTGCGTGATGTGCTGCACCGTGTTCACGACCTTCTGCAGCTTCTTCCGGTCTTGGACAGGACAACTTCCATACCAGGTTGTGATGCACCCTAGAAGAATGCGTTCTACGGTGCATCTATAAAAATTAGTGAGGGTTTTAGGGGACAGGCCAAATTTCTTTACTTTTCTGAGGAAGTAAAGGTGCTGGTGGGCCTTCTTGGCAGTGAACTCTCCTTGGTTGGACCAAGTCAGGTCATTACCCATATTCCAGTCGCGTTTAACACTCACCTCCCACCCCCCACCCAGGTTGGCCGGTCCACAAGAATATTGTCAATATTAAACCGGTCCGCAGTGCAAAAAAGGTTGGGGACCCCTAATTTAAACAGGCTAACTAGCTGCCAAGGAGCTACGCTATTGATGTCCTACGTGATGAGGCCAAACTCCCTGTAGACTTGCTTAAAGTTGTAATAGAATAAACATGATAATATAATATAATATAAGCACATATTTTAATGTCACATTTGCTGCATATACCCAAATTGGTTTACGGATTAGACAAAATCATTAATTTAAGTATTACGTGCCCCCTTGGAGGTCGACGGGGGGGGGGGAATATGGGGTTGCGGGGGGCAAGGGTGCTACCTCCCTGAAATGAGTTTTTGCAGGGTGGGATGTCTGCTATTGAAATGAATGCTAACAATGCATTTCCCTTCCTCACCAGCAAGTTAACATTTAGGGTGTTCTGCACAAGGACTCTCAAGTTAATTTGCATCTCAGATTTCTGGACTTTCTCCCCATTTAGAAAATAGTCTACTCATTTATTTCTTCCACCAAAGTGCATGATCATGCATTTTCCAACATTGTATTTCATTTGCGACTTTCTTGCCCATTGCCCTAATGCGTCTAAGCCCTTCTGCAGCCTTCCTGTTTCCACAACACTACCCGCTCCTTCACCAATCTTTGTATCATCTACAAACCTGGCAGCAAAGCCATCTATTCCATCATCTAAATCATTTATATACAGCATAAAAAGAAGCAGTCCCAACACGAACCCCTGCAGAACACCACTAGTCACTGGCAGCCATCCGGAAAAGTTTTCATGTTATCAAGGGCCTTCTGAAAGTCCAAATATACATCCTCTGCATCCCTTTTATCTATCCTACTTGTAATCTCCTCAAATAATTCCAGCAGGTTCATCCTGCAAGATTTTTCCTTAAGGAAACCATGCTAACTTTATTCTATTTTATCTTATGTCACCAAATACCCCATAGCCTCATCCTTAACAATTGACTCCAACAACTTCCCAACCACTGAGGTCAGGCTAACTGGTCTATAATTTCCTTTCTACTGTTTTCCTCCTTTCTTGAAGAGTGGAGTGACATTTGCAATTTTCCAGTCCTCTGGCACCATGCCAGAGTCCAATGATTTTTGAAAGATCATTAATAATGCCTCCACAATTTCTACTGCTATTTCTTTCAGAACCCTAGGGTACAGTTCATCTGCTTTGGATGACTTATGTACTCTTAAGTCTTTCAACTTTTTGAGCACCTTCTCCCTTGCAATAGTAACAACACTCACTTATCTTCCCTCACACCCTTCAACATCTGGCACACTGCTCATGTCTTCTACAGTGAAGACTGACACAAAATACTCATTTAGTTCATCTGTCATCTCCTTGTCCCCTGTTATTATTTCTCCGACCTCATTTTCTAGCAGTCCCATATTGACTCACATCTCTCTTTTATTTTTTACATACTTAAAAAAGCTTTTACTATCAACTTTGATATTGTTTGCTAGCTTGCTTTCATATTTCACCTTTTCCCTTCTAATTATTCTTTTAGTTACTCTCTGTAGGGTTTTTAAAGTTTTCCAATCATTTTGCTTTGTTGTATGCCCTCTCTTCTGCTTTTATATACGCTTTGGCTTCTCTTGTCAGCCACAGCTGTACTATTTTGTCATCTGAGTATCTTTGTTTTTGGAATACATCTATCTGGCACCTTCCTCATTTTTCCTAGAAACTCACACCATTGCTGCTCTACTGTCATCTCTGCCAGCATCTCCCTCCATTTTACTTTGGCCAACTCCTCTCTCATACCACTGTAATTTCCTTCACTCCACCGAAATACTGCTATGGCAGGCTTTACTTTCTCCCTAACAATTTTCAAGCTGAGCTCAATCATATTGTGATCAATGTCTCCTAAGAGTTCTTATACCTTAAGCTCCCAAATCACCTCCAGTTCGCTACATAACGCTCAGTCCAGTAATGACAAACTGCTCTAAAAAACTATTTCCTAGGCAGCCACCAAATCCTGTGTGACTATGCTTCCCAGAGAAGTAGTCATCAATGAGACAATGAGCTTTGCTGAGTTCACACATTATGCGGGAGGAGCATTCTGGTGCCCTACCACCCTGCCAACACCGAATCAAATATTAAGGATGAACAGCAAAAATAAAACTTTCCCAGCTTTTACCTGTGCCCCCTTTATCAAAGCCTCAACTTCTCTATATCACAGTTTCTCTTCCAAAAGGCCAGTCTACTTAACTTTACCATTCTTTTATTGGACAATGTGCCCTCCAATTAGCCATTCAATAGACTTTCCTTTTCAAAGATCTTCCTTTCACACCAAGCACTTGGGCCATTTCTTCAGCTTCTTCACACTAAAATCTTTAACTCCTACAGTGGCCCACTCTCATGATGGACACTCCTAAAATAGCTGTTTTTCTTGAAGCAATCTTCTTTTCTTGGGTGAAGATAATTAATTAATTAGCCATTCACCTATTAGCAAACAATTAAATAACTTACATCTTTTAAAGCCCTGTAAAGTGAAATTCATAAGCAAGCCCGGGCACTCAACTCTCTTAACTTCTCCTGCTCTTGCTTCAAGTCCCAAGTCCAAGTCCTGTAAAGTGTATTTGAAGTGGCAATGAGACAGATGCCTAAAATGATTTGTGAACTGGGGGAGGGAAGGTTCGGTAGTTTGATGATGGCAAGATCAAACCAGATAGAGGAACAGGAGGTGGAGTTGTGAGACGGAGTCAGATGGATGATAGAGGAGGAAAGGCAGAGGGAAAGCCAGTGATATCATGTTTGCTGTTGTGTGCTGGGGCAGCAGGCTGAGGGTAGCAGACACCAACAGAATCAACAAACTCATTCGTAAGGCCAGCGATGTTGTGAGTATGAAACTGGACTCTCTGACGGTGGTGTCTGTAAAGAAGATGCTGTCCAAGTTGCATGCCATCTTGGACAATGTCTCCCATCCACTACATAATGTACTGGGTGGGCACAGGAGTACATTCAGCCAGAGACTCATTCCACCGAGATGCAGCACAGAGTGTCATAGGAAGTCATTCCTGCCTGTGACCATCAAACTTTACAACTCCTCCCTTGGAGGGTCAGACACCCTGAGCCAATAGGCTGGCCCCGGACTTATTTCCTGGCATAATTTACATATTACTATTTAACTATTTATGGTTTTATTACTATTTAATTATTTATGGTGCAACTGTAACGAAAACCAATTTCCCCCGGGATCAATAAAGTATGACTATGACTATGGAACCAAGACCAGATGGGGGAGAGCCAATGCATGAAATTGATGGGTAGTGGGTGGATGGAACTCTCAGGGGGAGAGGGATAAAAATGGGTGATGGGAAACTGGAGGGGAATGTGGATTTCCAATAGCTGGATAGTGGATTATAATGGATTATCACAGTTTTATTTGTTGAGGTACAGTACAGAGTAAGGCCTTCCGGCCCTTCAAGCCGTGCTGCCTAGAAATCCCCCAATTTTGATCTAAGCCTAATCACAGGACAATTTACAGTGACCAGCTAACGTATCAAACAGTTCGTCTTTGGACTGAGGGGGGAAACAAGAACACCTGGAGGAATCCCATGCAGTCACAGGAAGAAAGTAAAACGCAGCAACCGGTATTGAACCCGGGCCACCCATACTGTAAAGTATTGTGCTAATTACTACAATAGCATGCCACCCCTGAATCACATTTAGTGTATCACTAATAATGTGTTTTAAGTAGTCCTCTGGACCCAATAAAGATAGTGAAGAAGAACATTCATTCAGATGCCTATTGTTAACTTTGTATCATCTTCTCACTCATTTAATACTTTCTTGTAAGAAGGAACTCGAAGGATGTACACTGTACTTAAAAGACTTTTGCCTGACAAAGAATAATTGGCAGACAATAAATTCAACCTCTTGGTTCTGCTGGTGCTTATGAAATCCTGAAACATTTTTTAACATCACTAGAGCTGAATTAGCTCAATTGCTCCATTTAATTGAACAACCAGAAGTCACAAGTCTCAAATGAAAACAGATGTAATGACTACTATCAGCCCCCACACCAAACCAGCTGGCAAGGTACACGTTCACTTTTTGAACAAAGGTTCAATGAAAACTATTATGAAACTTTTATATTATTTTTGTCACATACATTGGAATATTTTTTGTTATGTTGAAGTACTTTTAAATGTAAGTTAAGTGATCAAGTCAGGAGTGAAAAATTAATATTACTGCAAAGAAAGATCTTTAATCCAACAATCATATAAAACAACACAATCTGTTCTTAATTTAACATCACTGAGATCATTTGATTCAGTCTTCTATAAATTTCTACTCAGACATATTTTTATTGTTTCCTTCAAATTACTGGATAATTTGTTATTCAACACAAAAAATAATTGAAATGCTGGAAGTATATTTTATGTTGGACTGAATTCTGGTTGCACGGCCTATCTAACTACACACATTTCATTCTTGTTAAGAAAATTATGCAACAATGCACCACTTTTTGTGTAGTCTAATAATGGATGTGACATCCCATCAGGATAAGGCAGAATGACTTCTGTCCTCTTTTTAGATACTATTCTCCCAATCTGATTCCCAAAGTGACAGCGTGTCTCTGCTTCAAAAGGCATTGGGCCAGACGCTGCTTTTATAGGACATCTAACAGATTCTCCCATTTGTAAGAACTAATCCAGCACTTTTCAACTCTGAACATTATTGCCTACAAAATTGCTAAAAATGTGAAGTGAAAAGAATCCAGGAAGAAAGCAAAGTGCCTGGGAATGAAATGAACAGAAAAACTAATGGCATCTCCTCATCCGGCCAAATTTTAGAAGAGATTGTAGGAATTTGAAGTCAATCTAGTGGGAAATATGAAAAAAAAAACAAACTATTTTATTTTATTATTGTTGATATTTTGATCATTTCACTCATCATTCTGTTGCTGTCCTTCTCAGGGGAAGCTAATGACTCTTCCAGCAAACAGATTTTCATAAGTTTTCATTTGAGAATCCCGCCATTGTTACCTCACTTTCTGTGATAACCTCAACAAAATGAATTCCTGAAGCTCTTGAACATCATTGACAGCATATTAGTAGTGAAGGGCAATTAACTTGCACTACCACACGTCAGCTGAATTTCAATGTGATATGCCATCTATGCAAAACAGCTGTGAAAGTAACGATACTTGGCAATCTTCACAGCAAAGTGATAGACTCCTTACATCGAATAGATGTTCTAATCATTAACACCTCACCATTTGCCATATCACACTCATTGGCAAACTACCCTGTGCCAAAGTGGAATCATGGGCTCATATCAGACTTAGCAAAGTCTACCATATTTCAGTAACGCAAAACATTGCAGGAGCTCTCTTACACTTTGTTTCCCATGACTCTCCGTTCCAGATCACAGCCTGGACCCTGTCAGGAGGAGGAATATTTCAGGTTACCTGAGCCTGCCTCAATTCATTGTTTTCTCAGTGTACCAGATACATGCCTTGCAGTATTGTAGGAAAGGCAGATAGGCTTAGGGCATGGATCAGCACATGGAATTATGATATTGTAGCCATTACTGAGATGGTTGTAGAAGGGGCATGACTGCCAGCTCAGTACTCCAGGGTTCCACTGTTTTAGACATGATAGAACAGGAGGGATTAAAGGGGGAGGGGTGGAATTACTAATCAGAGAAAACGTCACAGCAGTTCTCAGTCAGGACGGACTGAAGAGCTTGTCTAGTGAGGCTTTTTGGGTAGAACTAAGGAATAATAAATGTATAACCAAATTAATGGGATAATATTGTAGACCAACCAACAGTCCACAGGATTTAAAGGAACAAATCTGTAACAAGACCACAGAATGTTGTCCGAAACATAAGGTTGTGATAGTATGTGATTTTAACTTTCCACATATTGACTGGGACTCCTATACTATAAAAGAGCTGGATGGGAAAGAGCTTGTCAGATGTATTCAGGAAAGTTTCCTTAATCAGTACATAGAAGTCCCAACTGGAGAGAATGTGATATTTGATCTCCTGTTAGGGAATGAGACAGGGCAGGTGACAGAAGTGCGTACAGGAGAAAGCTTTGCATCTAGTGATCATAATGTCATTAGTTTCAACATATTTATGGAAAAGAATAGGTCTGAAACTAGGGTTGATATTCTAAATTGAAGAAAGGCAGGTCGGCTGGCGGCGCAATGACATCGGCGCTGGATCTGTGAGCGGAGGTTCCCGGGTTCGAAACCAGTCAGGTCTGCTCCCGAGTACGCTTTCCATCTGTGCCGGGTTGAGTGTCGAGATTGCAACTCAACCTCTGCAAATAAAGGGAAAAATATTGCGAAAATGTCTATGTGAGGAGTGGTGTGCCACACAGTCTCTCTCTCGCTCCGCGCCTTGTAAAAGCCATGAAAAAGACATCATCACAGACGCACACACGGACGCAGACGTACACACACAGGCTCACACACATGCAGGAACACACCAAAAAAACAAGAAGAAAGGCAAATTTTAATGGTATCAGAAAGGATCTGGCAAGTGTGGAATGGGCAGGTTGTTTTCTGACAAAGGTGTATTTCATAAGTGAGAGGCCTTCAAAAGTGACATTTTGAGAGTACAGGGCTTGTGTGTTCCTATCAGATATTGAGGCCCTGGTTAAGAAGAAGGAGGAGATGCATAGCAGGTGTAAGCAGGCAAGAACAAATGAGGTACTTGAGAATTGTAAGAAATGCAAGAAAACACTTAAGAAAGAAATCAGGAAGGCTAAAAGAAGGCATGAGATTGCTCTAGCAGACAAGGTGAAGGAGAATCCTAAGAGCTTCTACACATATATTAGAGAGCAAAAGGATAGCAAAAGACAAAATTGGTCCTCTGGAAGATTAGAATGGCAATCTATACATGGAGCCAAAGGAGATGTGTGAGATCTTAAATGGACTTTTTGCATCTGTATTTATTTAGAAGGACACAGAGCCTATAGAAGTGAAGCAAAGCAGCAGTGAGAGTATGCACTGTATACAGATTACAGAGGAGGAGAAATATGCTGCCTTGAGGCAAGTTATGGGGGACAAATCCCAGGGCCTGACATGTGCTCTCTCAAACCCTTTGGGAGGTCAATGCAGAAATATCAGAGATATTTAAATTATTCTTAGAGGTACCGGAGGTTTGGAGGATAGCTAATATTTTCCCGTTGTTTAAGATAGTCTCTAAGAATAAGCCAGGAAATTGTAGACCAGTGAGCCTAATATCAGGAGTGGGAAAGTTACTAGAAGGTATTCTAAGGGACTAGATATATATTATTAGTATTTGGATAGTCAGGGACTGATTAGGGATAGTCAGCGACTGATTAGGGATAGTCAGCATGGTTTTATGTGTGGTAGGTTGTTTGTAACCAATCTAATAGATTTTTTTGAGGAAGTTACCAGTAAGGTTGATGAAAGCAAGGCAGTGGATGTTTTCTTCATGGACCTTAGCAAGACTATTGACAAGGACCTGCATGGGAGGTTGGTCAAGCAGGTTCAGTTGCTTGGCAATCATGATGATGTAGAAAATTGGATTAGACATTGGCTTCATGGAAGAAGCCAGAGGGAGATAGTAGATAGTTGTTTCTCTGACTGGAGGACCATGACTAGTGGTGTACCACAGGGATTGTTGCTGTGTCTATTGTTGTTTGTTATCTATATTAATGATCAGGGTGACAATGTGGTAAACTGGATCAGCAAATTTGCAGATGACCCAAAAGTTGGGGATGTAGTGGATAGCGAGGAAGACAATCAATGCTTGCGATGGGATATGGACCGGCTTGAAAAATAAGCTGAAAAATGGCAGATGGAATTTAATGCATACAACCATGAGGTTTTGCACTTTGATGGACAATCCAGGGTAGGACTTACAATGTGACTGGCAGAGCACTGAGTAATGTGGTAGAACAGAGGGATCTAAGAATACAGATCCATAATTCCTTGAAAGTGGCACCAAAGGCAGATAGCATCGTAAAAAAAATTTTGGCACTTTGGCCTTCAGAAATCAATGTTTTGAATACAGGAGTTGAGATGTTATGTTGAAATTGTATAAAACAGTAGAGAGGCCTAATTTGGAGTACTGTTTCCAGTTTTGGTCACTTACCTGCAGGAAAGTTATAAATGAGATTGAAAGAGTGAAGAGAAAATTTACAAGGATGTTGTTGGGACTTGAGGACCTGAGTTATAGGGAATGTTTGAATAGCCAGGACTTTATTCCCTAGGATGTAGAAGACTGAGGGGAAACTTAATAGAGGTTTACAATATTAAGTGGGCTATAGATAGGGTAAATGCAAGTAGGCTTTTTCTACTAAAGTTGGGTGAGACTACAACTTGAGGTCATGGGTTAAGGGTGAAAGGTAAAATGTTTAAGGGGAACATGAGGGTGCAACTTCTTCACTCAGAGGGTGGTGAAAGTGTAGAATGAACTACCAGCACAAGTGATGCAGGCAGGTTTAATTTCAACATTTACAGTGGCATGCAAAAGTTTGGGCACCCCTGCTCAAAATTTCTGTTACTGTGAGTAGCTAAGCAAGTAAAAGATGAACTGATTTCCAAAAGGCATAAAGTTAAAGATGACACATTTCTTTAATAATTTAAACAAGAAAACTTTTTTTATTTCCATCTTTTACAGTTTCAAAATAACAAAAACAGAAAAGGGCCCGAAGCAAAAGTTTGGGCACCCTGCATGGCAGTACATTGTAACACCCCCTTTGGTAAGTATCACAGCTTGTAATCTCTTTTTGTAGCAAGCTAAGAGTATTTCAATTCTTATTTAGGGGATTTTGGTCCATTCTTCCTTGCAAAAGGCTTCTAGTTCTGTGAGATTCTTGGGCCGTCTTGCACGCACTGCTCTTTTGAGGTCTATCCAGATTTTTGATGATGTTTAGGTCAGGGGACTGTGAGGGCCATGGCAAAACCTTCAGCTTGTGCCTCTTGAGGTAGTCCATTGTGGATTTTGAGGTGTGTTAAGGATCATCATCCTGTTGTAGAATCCATCCTCTTTTCATCTTCGGCTTTTTTACAGACGGTGTGATGTTTGCTTCCAGAATTTGCCGGTATTTAATTGAATTCATTCTTCCCTCTACCAGTAAATGTTCCCCTTGCCACTGGCTGCAACACAAGCCCAAAGCATGATCGATCCACCCCTGTGCTTAACAGTTGGAGAGAGGTTCTTTTCATGAAATTCTGCACCCTTTTTTCTCCAAACATACCTTTGTTCATTGCGGCCAAAAAGTTCTATTCAAAAGGTTCAAAGGAACATCTAAACAAGCCTGATGCATTTTGGAAACAAGTCCTGTGGACTGATGAAGTTAAAACAGAACTTTTAAGCAAGAAGAAGTTTTCTTGCTTAAAATATTAAAGAAATGTGTCATCTTTAACTTTATGCCTTTTGGAAATCAGTTCATCTTTTACTCGCTTAGCTATTCACAGTAACAGAAATTTTGACCGGGGGTGCCCAAACTTTTGCATGCCACTGTGAGAGAAAGTTAGGTGGTGACATGGATTGGAAGGTTATGGTGGGCTATGGTCCAGGTGCAGGTCGACAGACTAGGCAGACTAGTGGCTCAGCACAGTCTAGATGGGCTGAAGGCCCTGCTTCTGTGATGTAGTGTTCTGTGGCACCATGACTCTATGATAACCCCGTTTGAGAAGGATGTTATATATCTGTCAGCAAGTGTTCACTTGTTCATAAAACTGTCTGCTCACTTGGCTGAATTCAACCTCTCATGTCATCAGTTGGACTGCAATCACAAGGAATCACAAGGAAACCATGCTAGTGGCTTTACTTTCATAGAAGACTACCATGGGGCATAAGGTACAGAAGCCTGAAGTTCCTCACCACAGTTCAAGAACAGTTTTTTTCCCTTCATCCATTCAATTCTCAAACCAACCTGCACAACACTAATCACCACATCAGTAATAGCAACACAATGGGCATTTAGACAACTTTGCACTACAATGGATTTTGTTCAAAGTTCAAAGTTCAATGTAAGTTTATTATCAAAGTACATATATGTCACCATATGCAACCCTGAGATGCATTTCTAATTGAGATGCTTTTTCTTGTATAAATTTATAAAATTTACTTTTAGATTATGTTTTTCTTGTGAATGTTGTGTACATTACAGTACGTTGTCTGCATGGCTGATGTGTATATATGTACTCGTGTATATGACAATAAACTCGACTTTGATCTTGACTGCCTGCTGTTTAAATTCAATGCCAAGTGTGCGAGTTACACCTAGTCACCAAAAAATCCTAATGTTTTGCTTGAAATATGTGAGTACACAAGGAAGCACGAAGTGGGAGAGAACATTTTAAAAACAAAGTTGATTTTAAATGGGAGATTTTTTTAATCTCCAACAGCAATTGAAACCTCAAGGATTGAGATTCCACACATTGAAAATCATTTGTTAGTGCAAAATAAATCAGTTGCATTGTTTAACAATTACCTCACTGTTAAAAGGCCTTTCAGTTATGAATGGACAAAGCATTCTGGCACACTTTGTTCATACAAAACACAGCCTTCACAGTTTTCAGTACCTCCCAGTGATGAAGATGGATACCATTCTGATTATACTACCACTGGAGCAAGACAACGCAATTGCAACTTTTGAATGTTAGAATTGAAAAGCGTTCTGTGATTTGCCTGTACCCATCAGTCATTAATCACAGTAGGCTACATTAACCTCACTGGTAGTGTGACAGGAAAGTGTGTCCCGTTTTATTGACCCCGTACTTGTAAATGAACTCAGAGTAAATGTCTGTGTCAAAGTATTGATGAAATGGAAAACGTCACTCCCTCTTCCACCACCAGTGATGTATAGTATTCTGAAATCAGTTCAACTAAGCATTTAGTTTGTCTCAGTGTCATTTTTATGGTGTTGTCTGAGAATGCTTTGTTGAAAAAGAGCTTCATAAGTTGTTACTGGCTTCAGCTGTTCGGTTGCGAATGAGTAAGTGCATCAATTTCAGCAAATAGAGTTTCATTGTGCTTGTGTGTTAAAACTATCTAATTGGTGTAATCATAGCTTTTTTCCTGAAATGACACTGGTGGCGAAACTTAGCCTTAGTCCTTTATCAGGAGTTAGTGAGATGTTGCATTTCTTCAAGGATTCTTTGAGAATATCTTTGAATGTTTCTGTCAGTCCACCTCATAATCTCTTCCCACAAGATAGCTTGGAATTGAGCCGTAAAAATGTAATTAATGCCAAGCATCTTTATCTTGGTATTTTGAAAAGTCTCAACATACTGCAAATGCCGTCATGAAATTCCTCCCCACATTGTTCCCATGCTGATAGAGACCTGTTTCTGCTATTAATCTGCCGTATGACCTCTTCCAAGTGCAGTTTAATCTCTGCTCGGGTGAACCCTCAAAATGTTGCTTTTCTCTGTGCCCCTCAATCTTGATTCAGTTAAGACTTCGAGCTCAGTGTCAGTAAATCTCTGCACAAACAACCCGCAGGAGGACTTCAGTGGATCAAGCAGCACCTATGGGGGGAAAGGAGTTGTTGGTGATTTGGGTTGAAACTCATACAGGACCTCAACTTGAAACGTCAACAGGTCTCTTCCCCCACACAGATGCTGAGTTCCCACCCAGAATGTTTGTTGCCCCAGATTCCCGCATCGTTAGTCTCTTGTGCCTCAGTTAACCAAAGACTTGCTCTCAAATGAACATCCACAGCTACTTCTCTCCATTTCTTCAGAATAACATCCATTGGGATGTACAGTACTGCCCACGTGTACTCCAGTAGATGATGTCCATCAGCATAGGGTGGATACACAGTACCATTTCACCAGCAAGTCTACACTGCACGGGCAAACAAAATGCCATATGCTGCATGAGAATCACAAATAAAAAATGAGGTAAGGTACTGGAATGAACAGGCACAAGTTATCCCTCCTGTTCCAGTTAACAGAAGGAGAATTGTTGAATCTTGATCAGTTCACTTGTTTCAAAGGTGACTTATTGAATGCAAATCAGTAACCCTTTTGCTTGCAAAATAACAGCCAGTTTATTTCACATTTTGGCACTTATTGTTTTGCAGTCCCTGCATTTCATTTGAAAGGTGAATGACCTTACCTTTTTCAGTGAAATTAATCAGGTATCTAGATATGATTCCACAAAATAAGGTGCATAAAACCAGCGACAGAATGATTCTAGACATCATACCTTCCCGCGGACATGTTACAGCTTGCACGACTCAACATCAAGTTCGCCAAGTTTTGTTAACTCACTTGTTCTCTTTTCACTTTTCTCAATGTTTCAAAGGCATCACTCCATTTATAACTAACTCTTCCCTCTCCTTTTCCATTCCTGATTAATGCTGTCTGTCACATGGCATACAGTATGTATAATACCTGTCAGTTTACTTCTCCCTTCCCACCATCCAGACACCCATCAGTTGTCGCAGGTGAAGCAGCGATTACTTGCACTTCTTGTGCACTGCACTCATTGTTCACACTGTGATCTCCTCTACACTAGAGAAACTGAAGGCAGATTGGGCGATCACTTTGTGGAGAATCTATGCTCAGTGCACAGGAGTTCCTATTACCTGCCACTTTGAATCACCCTTCCTCGTCAACACTGAGTTCTCCGAATGAGCCCTAAAATAAACTTGAGGAACAACATCTTACCTTCCGCCTCGACTTGTTACACCTTGCAGGACTCAATATCAAATTCCTCAAGTTTACATCAATCACTTGTTCTCTTTTTGCCTTCCAATCCAGAGTTGAGACTTTGTTGAAATGTTTGCTGACAATTTCAGATCACACTACACTCTCTTGAGATTAGAATGCAAGTCAGCATCCAGTTGCTTTAGAGGACATGAGAAGTCTGGGCTATTATATATCACAGAATGCAACTGAGTCACGCAGCACAGAAAAAGGCCCTTCAGCCCATCGAGTCTGTACCAAATGTCAACTACCCGTTTACACTAATCCAATATGAATCCCATGTTTGCTTCTCCCCAGGTTCCTGGTAACATCTTCTCAATTTCTACAACTCAACTACACACCAAGGGAATTAACCTACCAAAATGTGGGATTTTGTAGTGAAGCAGAATACACAAAGGAAGCTCCTAGTCACCAGTGAGAATGTGTAGATTCCTTAGAGACAGCAGCTGAGGTCTGTATTGAACCTGGGTCTCTGACATTTTCAGGCAGCATATATATATATATCCTACATAACTGTACCACCCAAAAGTTATTCCATACTATATACCGAGAGATTGTACTAATCAGCATGTGCCCTTATTTGGTGTCAAGTATTCAGGAGTTCCAGTCCTGTTCTTTATTAGAAACCTCATAAAAATTGCATTCTGTAGGTTGCCACCTAATCACAATCAAGATATTGTTCATTAACCAAACAAATTTAATTTCAAAGGTGTTCAGATTTTATCATTAAAATTCATTCCATTTTTTATGTTTAATAATAATAACTTGATACAGTTTCATTTATGAATATATCACCAAAACTAAACATACTTAATGTCTATTCTTTCATTGGTGAGTAACCTGATATAAAATTATTGGAAGCTACGTAAAAATTATGCATGGAATAGCTGTACAATAAGGAGTGCTTAAGTGGATGATATAAATTTATTATGGAAAATCATTTAAGTGTTCTGACTGGAGCCCATTCAGATAAGAACATGTCCAAATCTGAAGAGGCTTTCTTTAGTTGAATAGTCATTGGAAACTTGCAATGTTGACAATGTTGACCAATGCAGGCAGTCTGATCTGGGAAAAGTGAATTCTGAGCCATCGTAAAAATTATGATTATGAGTGATTTGAGGTTTAACACACTTTGGTTTGGGATTCTCAGTTCTTTTTTTGGTGATTTAACTGACTTCACCAGTGTTCTTCAGGAATTTCCATTTGCAAAAAGGCACAAACAGAAATTGAGCAGCACTGGGGATGTGTCAGGGCAGCATGAAGTTCTTCTCACAGTCAGACAGGACCCATAGAGTCATAGTGTAATACAGCATGGTATTACAACTCATCCATGCCTACCAAAATACCCACCTAAACCAGTCTCATATGTCCATATTTGATCTCTATCCCTCTAAAGCTTCCCTGAAGTGCAATTAATGTACCCATCTTAACTACTTCCACTGACAGCTTGTTCCATGTACGCCCAACCATTTGTGTGAAAAATTACCCCCTTCAGGTCACTTCTAAATATTTAGCTTCTCACTTTAAACCTATACCCTCTAGTTTTTTATTCTTTTTCCATGGGAAAAATAGACTGTGTGCATTCAGTCTATCTATGACCCAAATTATTTTATACACCTCCCTCACACTCCTATGCTCCAACGAATAGTGTCCAAGCCTACCCATCTTCTACCTCTAATTTAGGCCTTCAAGATTTAGAAATATTTTTAGAAATCATCTTTGCATTTTTGGAATACATTTATTTCCTATAAGAGTAATCAAAACAGCATTCAGTTAGGAGATTCAAACAAAAATACAGTCTGCCTCTGTATCCTTTATATATGGTATATACTTCAATACATGCAACATGTTTGATCAAAAAGTGTAGTAACTCTTTAAGAGTTACTCCTGTCACATTGAAAGAAAGACAGTGACAAAGTTTTTATACACATCAATAAGATCATCCCTCAGTCTTCTATGCTCCAATGAAAAAAATCCTTGTTGTAATTCAAAGCCTTTCAACTGAGATGCATCTTCTCCACATGAAGTATTTCTTCATAATGTCAAGACACCAACCAACTGGACTGCAGCAAGTATCCTAACAAAATGCCACTTTGATCAATATATCAGATTATTCTTTAAATAACCTTGTTGGTTTGATTCTTGATGTAAAGAGCATCATTTATTCAATTTTATTCCTTCAATTGTCCCCATAAAGCACCAACCTGGAAGATTATCTTCCTTAAATGAGATTTATGTTCCTATTTTGTTGCCTGAACCAGCTGCATGTGGCTTCTGTTAGCTGCTTGTGTAATTGTGATATTGTTCAGTCAGAAATCAATGTGTTATTAAGCATATGGTTTATGGCTGCTGGAACACTGCACAGAGGGAAATAGGCACAGATTGCGATCTTCTTGAAGGATTTCAATGATGATGTATCTGTGAAAGAAAGCAGGGGGAGCTTTTATTTACATATTGTATCTTTCTTGCCTGGAAAACTTAAACTGGTACACAGCAAACAAATTGTTGCAAATGACAACTAATTTTTACACTTTTGGGAATGAGGTAGATGAATTTCTGGAAATTCGTAAACATCTGTAAAGATGGTTAAATTGGCAGTGCTGTGCAAAGTTCTAGGCAGCAAAATCTGTTATTCACAACTTGTACTACCTCAATGCATTGATCAGAAAAATTATCTGCATGGCCAATGCACAAGTTTTTCACTGTACCTTGGTATATGTGACAATAATATATCAATAAATGCACGGTGAATACAAAGGTTAGATCCTATAAACAAAAACACATTGAAGGATGATCCCCCTCTGGCCTATCTGTTCTAATATGGCACTGATTGTAGGGGAGTAGGACAACTGATGGAGTATTAAGCAGAGAGGATGGGGGCTGGGTTTATGAAGGATAGGCCTGGGTTAGTCAGAGTGAAAACACTGCAGCAAGCAAAGCATTTCTAGACCTAAGCACAAGTGATTCTGCAGATGTTGGAAATCCAGAGTAACGCACAAAATACTGGAGGAACTCAGCAGATCGGGGAGCATCTGTGGAAAGGAATAAAGAGTCGACATTTCAAACTGAGATCCTTCATCGATCCATGGTGGCAAGACTCTGGTCAACAAAATGTCAGTATTCTAACAGGCCAGAACAAGCTCTGGTTGTCAAATGGCAGATAGAAGCTGTGTACACTGACAAAACTGCTGGCATTTAAGGACTTTGAACATTTCTGAATGTCCATGACATTCTGAAGCATTTAACAACCATTACAAATCAATGAAACAATAAAGGCAAATGTACTCTATGTTGAACGCTGCGATCTTGTTCTGGCTGTTGATTTTCCTGAGCTTACCAGTCACAAGCCCTTGAAGTTTACTCTTCACTGGGAACTGGTTCTCTCTGCAAACATCCACAGGGAAGTGTGGCTTAGCCCAGTGCAAAGCCTCTCTGAGTGTAAGTGGTAGGCCTGCTCTCCTCCACAGATTCGATGAACATTGAGGCTCTGTTCTTAGGTTTAGCAACTGTCCAAGGTGTCAATGAGATTGGCTGATCATTAGTGACTTTAACACTCACAGATATTCAAAAATACTCAAAGGTTTTTTTTAATTACTGTGCTATTAAAATACTTAAAAACCTGCCAGACTTTAATTAAATATATTTAAATTACCTTGATTGAATTAAATCAGAAGGAAATGACCCTGTACTTACCCTTCTGTCAATTTCCTTTCGTTGCAATTGAAATTGATGCACTTGCTTGGTTAACCCAGCACAGATTTCCCTATAGGGATACCCATGGAGATTTGCACATCTCTATGAAGGATCAAGTGAAGGTACCCTGAGATTGGTGATCAGCAGAACGAAAATCAAGGCACTCAGGAGACAGACTTCAGCTCAAAGGCTGAAGATGAGAACAGTCACGCTCTTATTGAAGGGCAGAGCCAGCAGGGTTGGGAGAATGGCCCTCTCATGCCCATCTCTAATGTCCTTCGGCAAAGAATCCATTAAAGTGTTCCTCCTGGATAATGATCACAGGGCTGGACTGCACTGACTGTGGTCATGTATGTGTCAGGGGCTGTTCCAGACTCACAGTGTGGAAGATTGGGATACGCTAGAGCTCTGTTGCCCACACATCCATCCCTTTGTTTAATGCTCGACTCACCATCCCTTCCAGCTGCATGTTGTAAAATTCAGAGCTAAGTGACAATATATAATTATCGTCTTTAATGTTCATAATGATGTTTTACTCAATTTTCATATTTAATGCAGCTTTAAAGGAAGTTGTAGTATTTTTAATATTTTAAATAAAATTATTTTCTGTATATGGAAGGGCGGGGGGAGTGAGACAGGGCGGTAGTGAGGAGTTTTGTGGTGGCAAAATGTAAATGCACTGCATGGTTTGAATGGGGGAGCTATCAGAAAACAGAGTCTGTGTTTGGTGAGGTCCAGCCCACTGCTGTTGGAAGGAATCAATGAAGGTGAGGTGTGTCACAACAAAATCCTTCAAATAGCAGTGAAGTAAATGAGAAAATCATCAGGGAAGCATTCCATGTCAGGAGGATTAACAAGCAGATCGTAGCAGATGTGGCCTGTTGTACATGGATTTCACTAAATTTTGGTCCCTGGGCCTAAAATATTTTTCTCAAATTCTGTTTCAATGATGTTGGGTGAAGGACCAGGCCAACTAAACACGGTGTAGAATTTGATTTGAGGAAATTCATCGCTCCCCAGAAGCCTGTCTTAGATATCTGAGCGAATGATGAAGTCCTATTCAACACATACATTAACTGCTGTCGCTATGTTTTGACTTCATACCAACACAGTCACACTTGACTATGGACTTCATAAGGGAGCGGGAAGATGGTGCTTCACTATTCACTATGGTAGTTAAGGATGAAAATAATGTTGATCTTCCATAAGAAGCCACCATCCATAAATAACAGTTAAGGAGAAACCCAGCTCAGCATAGAAAGAGGTCCTCAGAAAGTTCCGACTTCTATCAGCCAGGCTCAGATCTCTACCATGCTACCAGGTTTCAAAGGGATTTCTAAAGTATTACAGTCCTTGCACCCAACAGAATACTGGGAATATTGTGCTTTGCCGAAGAGAGATGCAGCTGTTCCTTGAATGTCAGATCTAACATTTTGTCAAAGTCAAGGCTAAAGTCATACAGTATTTATTATCAAACTACATATATGTTACCATACCCTGACAGGAGATTCATTTTCTTGTTGGCATTTACAGGAAAATAAAGAAGTACAATAGAATTTTCCAAAAACTGTGAATGAACAAGGAATGACAAGCAACTAATATGCACAAGAAAACAAACTACACCAATAAAAAACGAATAATAAGAAGAATGTGAGTTGTTAAGAGTCCAACGTTTGGCATTCCAGCTGACCCACTGCTGTTGGGAACAACCATCTGGCACAGGCTGTTGCCATTCATCTGAGATGGTGAAGATCAGGCCGGCTGGTGGTGAACGACATCGGCGCCGGTCCCGAGAGCGGAGGTTCCCGAGTTCGAAACAAGTTGAGTCTGCCCCCGAGTACGTTTTCCATCCGTGCCGGGTTGAGTGTCGAGATCGCAACTCGACCTCGTAAAACAAAGGGAAAATACTGTGAAAAATGTCTGTGTGAGGAGTGGCCACACAGTCTCTCTCTCACTCTGCACCTTGTAAAAACCATGAAAAAGACATCATCACGGACGCACGCATGGACACGCAGACGCACAGACGCACACGCACGCACACGCATGGACACAGACGCGCACGCACGCACAAGCAGACGCACATGCACAGACTCGCACGCACGCACATGCAGACGCAGACGCACAGACGCGCACGCACGCACACGCAGATGCACATGCACAGACTCGCACGCACGCACACGCAGACGCAGACACACAGATGCGCACGCACGCACACGCAGACGCAGACGCACAGACGCGCACGCACACACAAGCAGACGCACATGCACAGACTCGCACACATGCTGGCACATGCCACAGAAAAAAAGAAATGGTGAAGATCAGGCCTCAAGACCTATTTGCTTGTAATCAACTTTTAAATCTCCTCCATTGCAAGCAAAGGTACCATCTATTAACTTAGATGGAGTCAATAAAAGCCATTACTTAGATTTCGAAGACCAGGCAGAAGCTTGTAGAATTCGGGTACTAGGAAATCCACAAGAGTGACTGAATGTTGTTTAACTTGAAAGCCACTCTAAGATGTCTGTTCCGTTCATTTCCTCAATCTTAGGTGTCAATCTATCAGGAGGAACATTGGCATGATCCATAAATGAAATTTGACAACATGGCCTGTGTTACTATATTAAGTTGGGTTTCCCTTTCTTTGTCATTTGTAGCTGGTGGGTATCACTGGGAGACAAAAAATGTATTTGCATCTTTAATTATCATAGAGAATATTGAGGCACCTGTAGTGTATGGGGTGTCCAGGGAGAGGTAGCACTTCTGGTGAAGGAGTCTGTCATGTCCATTCCGGAGCAGCTCACTCACCTTTGGCCCCCACTGGACACTCAGGTCTCACCTGTGGCTCCCAAGTAGTCACATCCAGGTACATCGTTTCAACAGGGTGGCTAAACCAGGTGAGGGCAGCTGGTGGCCTCATATCCCAGTGAGATAGGTACATGCCTGTCCTAACATGGAAAGTCAGCTTCAACAGACTGTTGGATGAGATCTGCGGTGAGATCTAATGGCCAGGAAGGCGTTACTGCAACACTCCATGGAGAGTGAAGGGCATAACAAGGCACAGAAGACGTCATGGCCATCATTGCAACCAAGGAAGACCCCAATGTGTGATACTCGCTTGTACCACTGGACCCAGAATTCCGAATTTGAGAATGTGGAACTGCCCCAGTGCAGCAGGTTTTTCTTATTTAAAAAAAAAGGTTAACCTGCACAGGTTTCTTGCAATTGTTGAACAGCCGCCAGTGAGACACCACCTTGGTTTATTGGTTTAGCATTGTCACCTGTACTGAGATATAGTGAAGCTCTTTAGTTTGTACACCATTCAGACAGATCATTCTGTCCATGGGTAGATCAAGGTAATAAAAAAAAATGCAGAATTTAGTGCTACATTTACAGGGAAAGCGCAGTGCAGGTAGGCAAGGATCATAAAGAGGTAGATTGGGAGATAAAGTATCTGTTCAAGAGCCTGATAACAGTAGAAAAGAAGCTGACCTTAAGCTTGATGGTCTATGTTTTAAAGCTCTTGCCTTTTGTATGGAGGGGAAGAAAGAATGAACGGAGTTAGAAGTATCCTTAATTATGTTGGGTGCTTTCCTGAGGCAGTGAAAATCAATGGAAAGGAGGCTATATTTCATGGGTTCGAATAAAATAGTTGCCATAACAAGCTATGATGTATTTGGATAGGAAGCTTTCTATGGTGCATCTGTGAAAATTGATGAGTCAATAGGAACATGCCAAATTTCCTTAGCCTTCTGAGGAAGTAGTGGTATTGGTTAGTCCTTACAATGTTTTTGCTGGAGGAAATAGAATCAGGTTTAGTATCACTGATATATGTAATAAAATGTGTTGTTCCGTGGTAGCAGTAGATTGCAATACATAATAAACCACCATAGGTCACAATAAGAAATATAAAAATAAGCAAATAGAGAGAGCAAAAAGAGAGCAAAATACTGAGGTAGTGTTCATGGGTTCGGAAATCTGATGGTGGAGGGAAAGAAGCTCTTCAGGCTTCAGATTACCAGCTTTGCAGGTTTGCAGTGAGATAGAAAACATGAAAAGGAAAAAAAAAACTTTTCAAGAAAGGATGCTCTGTGACTTGGAAACCATATTTCATCTGTTAGTGGACCTCAGAGGTAACTGCCCTAATCTTTCTAAGATGAAGGTTTCACCTTGTTAAAGGGCAGATAATCTGATGAGGTACAAGTGTTCACTTAGTCTGTAGTGCACAGTGAAGGCACGGACTGCAGGACTGCAGTGAAAGTTTAGAGTGGTTCATGGTCGGGGAGCTGGGAGGGTGGAGGTGCTACAGAGACTGCCATAATGTCATGGAATATTAGAACACTGCAACACAGAAATAAGTCCTTCTGTCTATCTAGCCCATGCCAAGCTATTAATCTGCCTAGTTCCATTGACGTGCACCCGGACGATAGGCCTCCATACGTCTCCCATCCACGTACCTATCCAAATTTCTCTTAAATGCTGAAATTGAACCCACATTCACCACTTGCACTGGTAGCTTGCTCCACAGTCTCACCACCCTCTAACTGACGAGGTTCCCCCTTCATTTTCCTCTTAAACATTTCACCTTTCACCCTTAACCCATGATTTCCAATTCCAGTCTCACCCAACCTCAGTGCAGTGCTTGTGTTTACCCTATCTATCTCTCATAATTTTGTGTACTTCTAGCACATCTCTCCTCATTCTTCCATGCTCTAGGGAATAAAATCCTAACCTGTTCAGCCATTTCCTATAACTCAGATCCTCAAGTCCTGGCAACATGCTTGTACGTTTTCTCTGCACTCTTTCAATCTTAGCTAGGCAGGATGCACAACCACTTCTCCCTCCCCATCGTCGTCAACACAGGTGTGCCACAGTGCTGAGCCCACTGTAATACATTCTGCTGACACATGACTGACAGCCAAACAGCCAAGTAATCATATTATCAAGTTCTCTAAAGAAATGGTAGTCGTGGGGCTCATCACCAACACAAGATAATCTACAGAGAAGAGATGGAAGAGCTCGAGGTCTGGTTCCAGGCAAATAACCTCTTCCTCAATATCAACAAGACAAAGCAGATGATTGTCAACTTCAGGAGAACTTGCACCTCTCACACCCCTCAGTGACACAGCAGTAAAAACTGCAAGCAGTTTAAACTCCTGGGAGTGAACAGGTCACACAACCTCTCATAACCCACAACACATTGTGTATAATCAGAAAAGCTCACCAATACCTATACTTTCTGTCAACGGTGAAGAGATACAGTCTAGGTATATCTACACTCATTTCTTTCTACAGATGTACAACAGAGAACATTCTAACATGCTACATCACTGCTTGGTATGGAAACTGCACTGTGGCAGACAGGAAGGTTCTACAATGAGTAGTCAAAACTGTCCAACGCATCACCGGCACCAGCCTACCTACCATCACGGACATAGAAACATAGAAACATAGAAAATAGGTGCAGGAGTAGGCCATTCGGCCCTTCGAGCCTGCACCGCCATTTATTATGATCATGGCTGATCATCCAACTCAGAACCCCGCCCCAGCCTTCCCTCCATACCCCCTGACCCCTGTAGCCACAAGGGCCATATCTAACTCCCTCTTAAACATAGCCAATGAACTGGCCTCAACAGTTTCTTGTGGCAGAGAATTCCACAGATTCACCACTCTCTGTGTGAAGAAGTTTTTCCTAATCTCGGTCCTAAAAGGCTTCCCCTCTATCCTCAAACTGTGACCCCTCATTCTGGACTTCCCCAACATCGGGAACAATCTTCCTGCATCTAGCCTGTCCAATCCCTTTAGGATCTTATACGTTTCAATCAGATCCCCCCTCAATCTTCTAAATTCCAACGAGTACAAGCGCAGTTCATCCAGTCTTTCTTCATATGAAAGTCCTGCCATCCCAGGAATCAATCTGGTGAACCTTCTTTGTACTCCCTCTATGGCAAAGATGTCTTTCCTCAGATTAGGGGACCAAAACTGCACACAATACTCCAGCTGTGGTCTCACCAAGGCCTTGTACAACTGCAGTAGTACCTCCCTGGTCCTGTACTTGAATCCTCTCGCTATAAATGCCAGCATACCATTCGCCTTTTTCACCGCCTGCTGTACCTGCATGCCCACTTTCAATGACTGGTGTATAATGACACCCAGGTCTCGTTGCACCTCCCCTTTTCCTAATCGGCCACCATTCAGATAATAATCTGTTTTCCTATTTTTGCCACCAAAGTGGATAACTTCACATTTATCCACATTAAATTGCATCTGCCATGAGTTTGCCCACTCACCCAACCTATCCAAGTCACCCTGCATCCTCTTAGCATCCTCCTCACTGCTAACACTGCCACCCAGCTTCGTGTCATCCGTAAACTTGGAGATGCTGCATTTAATTCCCTCATCCAAGTCATTAATATATATTGTAAACAACTGGGGTCCCAGCACTGAGCCTTGCGGTACCCCACTAGTCACCGCCTGCCATTCTGAAAAGGTCCCGTTTATTCCCACTCTTTGCTTCCTGTCTGCTAACCAATTCTCCACCCACACCAATACCTTACCCCCAATACCATGTGCTTTAAGTTTCCACACTAATCTCCTGTGTGGGACCTTGTCAAAAGCCTTTTGAAAATCCAAATATACCACATCCACTGGTTCTCCCCTATCCACTCTACTAGTTACATGCTCAAAAAATTCTATGAGATTCGTCAGACATGATTTTCCTTTCACAAATCCATGCTGACTTTGTCCGATCATTTCACCGCTTTCCAAATGTGCTGTTATCACATCCTTGATAACTGACTCCAGCAGTTTCCCCACCACCGACGTTAGGCTAACTGGTCTATAATTCCCCGGTTTCTCTCTCACTCCTTTTTTAAAAAGTGGGGTTACATTAGCCACCCTCCAATCCTCAGGAACTAGTCCAGAATCTAATGAGTTTTGAAAAATTATCACTAATGCATCCACTATTTCTTGGGCTACTTCCTTAAGCACTCTAGGATGCAGACCATCTGGCCCTGGGGATTTATCTGCCTTCAATCCCTTCAATTTACCTAATATATATACAGACATATATACAGAAAGGTGCCGGAAAAGGGCCAGTAACATCATGAAGGACACCACCCATCCTGCTCATGGGCTGTTTGTCCCCTCCCATCAGGGAGGAGGCTACGTAGCTTCCATGCCAGGACCACCATGAACATGTACTTTCCCTCAGCAGTAAGGTTGATCAATGCCTCCTGTCACTAACTCACCCCTCGACACCCCCAACCACCACTACTTTATCTTTTCCTGTCAGTCACCTTAGGTACAGACACTTCTGTGCCTAACATCACCTTATGGATGTACAATCATTCTGTGCAGATAAGCTATCTTATTATTTATATTTATTATGTTCTTCATCTCATCGTGTTTTTCATGCTGCATCGCAGCTGGTGCAGCAATTATTTTGTTTTCATTTACACTTGTGTCCCTGAAGTGACATTAAACAATCTTCAATCTTCAATCTTATTGACATCTTTCCTCTAGGTAGGTGACCAAAACTGCACAGTGCTCTCCAAATTAGGCCTCACCAACGTCTTATACAACTTCAACATAACACCCCAGCTCCTGTACTCAGTACTTTGATTTATGAAAACCAATGTGGCAAAAGCTTTCTTTATGACCCTATCTACCTGTGACACCACTTTCAAGGAATTATTGATCTGTATTCCCAGATCCCTCTGTTCTACTGCACTCCTCAGTGCCTTACCACTCACTGTGTAAGTCCTACTCTAGTTTGGCCTCCAAAGAGCAACACACTTGTCTGCATTAATTTTCATCTGCCATTTTTCCAGCTGATTCAGATCCTGCTGCAAGCTTTAATAGTCTTCCTCACTTCCACTACATCCCCAGCCTTGGTTTCATCTGCAAATTTGCTGATCCAGTTTACCACAATATCATCCAGGCCTTTGTATAGATCACCAACAACAATGGACCCAGCACTCATCCATGCAGTACACCGCTAGTCACAGGTCTTCAGTCAGAAAGGCAACCATCTACTATCATTCTCTGGCTTCTACTGCAAAGCCAATGTGTAATCCAATTTACCTCCTCATCTTGAATGCCAAGTGACTGAAACTTCTTGACCAATCTGCCATGCGGGACTTTGCCATAGGCCTTGGTAAAGTCCACGTAGACAACATCCAACATCAACTTTCCTGGTAACTTAGAACATGGAACATAGAATAGTACAACACAGAAACAGACCTTTTGGCCCACAGTGTTGTGCAGAACCAGCTAAAAAATAAATTTTTAGAAACCCTAAAACTAATCCCTCCATCTTCCTCATGTTCAAATGCCTATCTAAACATTTCATAAAAGCTTCTAATATATTTGCCTCGACTACCATATCAAGTAGCACATTCCGGGCATCCACCTCTCTCTGAGTAAAAAACTTACCCCTTATATCCCCTCTGAATTTACCCTCTCTCACTTTCAATTCATGCCCTCCTGTATTAGACATCTCTACCCTGGGAAAAAGATGTTTTCTGTCTACTCTATCTATGCCTCTGATAATCTTACAAACTTCTATCAACTTCCTCAAGAAAATCTATAAGATTGGTTAGACATGACCTACGATGCAAAAAACCACATAGACTATCTCTGTTCAGTCCCTATCTATCCACAATCAGAATCAGATTTAATAGCACTGGGATATGATGTGAAATATGTTGTTTTGCAGCAGTAGTAGATTGCAATATTTAATAAAAATAATATAAAATTACAATAAGAAATATGTATGTGTATAATATAAATCACAATAAGATCATGAGAGACAAATATTTAGGAATATATCAATAAATTTAATTAAATAAGTAGTTCAAGAAATTTTTAAAATAATGAGGTAGAGGATATTGTTTAATTGTCCATTCAGAAATCTACAGGTGGTGGGCAAGAAGCTGTCCTGAAAACGTTGAGTGTGTGTCTTCAGGCTCCTGAACCTCCTCCTTGATGGTAGCAATGAGAAGGGGCAGGTCCTGGGTGATGGATGTTGCCGTTTTGAAGCATTGCCTGTTGAAGATGTCATGGATGCTGGGAAGTCTAGTGCCCATGATACAGCTGGCTGAGTTTACCTCCCTTTGCAGCATTTTTCTGAATCTGCGCACTGCCACCCCCCATATCAGATGGTGGTGTAACCAGTTAGAATGCTCTCCATAGTACATCTGGAGAAATTTGCAACAGTCTTTGGTGATATATCAAACTCCTAATCAAATATAGCTTCTGTTGTGCCTTCTTTGTAATTGCATCATTATGTTGGTCCCAGGATAGATCCTCACAAATATTGACACCCAGGAGCTTGAAATGTTTACACTTTCCACTGCTGATCCCTCGGTGAGAACTGATGTGTGTTCCCTCAACTTCCCCTTCCTGAAATCAACAATAATTCCCTTGTCTTACTGCTTGCTGACATTGAGTGCCAGTTTGTTTTGTAACACCAATCAACCTATATTACTCCTGTACGCTTCCTCATCACCATCTGATATTGGTTGTGTCATCAGCAAATTTATAGATGGTGTCACAGCTGTGCCTAGCCACATATTCATATTCGTGGGTGTAGAATAAGTAGAGCATTGGGATAGGCATGTGTTCCTGAGGTGTGCCAGTGCTGATTGTCAGTGAAGAAATGTTATTTCTGATCTGCACTGACTCTGGTCTCCATATGAGGAAGTCAAGGATCCAGTTGCAAAGGGTGGTATGAAGGCCCAAGTTTTGGAGATTGTTGATTAGTACTAAGGGTATGATGGTGTTGAATGCTGAGCTTTAATCAACAAACAGAGGCCCGATGTAGGTATTGTTATTATCCTGATGATCCAAGGCTGGGTGGAGAGCCAGTCTGATTGCTTCTGCTCTAGCCCTATTGTGGCAATAGGCAAACTGCAGCGGGGTCTAAGTCCTTGCTTAGGCAGAGGTTGATTCTAGCCACGACCAATCTCCCAAAGCACTTCATCACTGTAGATGTGAGTGCAACTTGGCGGCAGTCATTGAGGAAGCTTATCCTGCTCTTCTTAGGTATGACCATCACCATTTTGAAAAGGTGGGAACCTCCAACTGCAGTAGTGAGAAGTTGAAAATGTCCTTGAACACTCCCACCATTTGGTTGGCACAGGTTTTCAGCGTCCTACCAGCTACACCATCAGGACCTGACACCTTGCAAGAGTTCAACTTCATGAAAGACGTTCTGACATCAACCTCCGAGACAGAGAGTACAGGGTCAGCAGATGCTGCAGGGATTCGCATAGTTGTAGTTTTGTTCTCCCTTTCAAAGTGTGCCTAATAGGCATTTAACTTATCTGGGAGCGAAGCATCACAGCCATTCATGATGTTAGTCTTGCAGGAAATAATGGCCTGTAAAACTCACCAGAGCTGATGTACATCCAATTCCATCTCTAACTTCAATGAAAATTACTTTTACACTCTTAATATAGACTTACATAGTCATTCCTAGACTTCTTGTGCAGTTTTGAATCACTGGTCTTGAATACCACAGACCCAGTCCTCAGCAGACTATGAATCTTCTGGTTCATCCTTGCTCTTGGTTTGGATATGCCTGGTATATTCTGAAAACACATACTCATTCACTCAAGTCTTGAGGTCAGTGACAACCGTGGTGTATTCATTCAGATTTGAAGATAAATCCCTGAATATAGTCCTGACCACCAACTGAAAGCAGTCCTGTAAGCACTCCTCCACCTCCCTGACCCTTGGTCCTCACTACTGGTGCTGCCATCTTTTGTCTCTGCCTATACACCAGGAGTAGAAGTACAGCTAGGTGATTGCACTTTCCAAAGTGCTGGCGTGGGATGGCACCATAATCATTCTTAATGATGGTCTAACAGTGGCCATGTATGTTTCCACAAGTGATATGTTGCTGGTAGTTAATCAGAGACTTCTTCAGCTTGTTTGGTTGAAATCCCCCACAATGATAGGGAAGGTATCTAGGTGCATTGTTTTGTGACTGACGATCATGATGCTTAGTTCCTCTAGTGCCTGCCTGATGTTGAACGTACACTGCTACCAGGATGATGGTGGAAAACTTCCTTGGCAGATAAAATGAATGACACTTGAACGCTAGCTTTTCCAGGCCAGATGAACGTTCATGTCTGTGTACCATGATGAGTTAATCATGAAGCATACTCCCTCCTCCCCTACATTTAAAAGACTCAACTGACCTGTCTTTACAGTGAATGGAGAAGCCATTGGGCTGCAACCCTGTATCCAAAATGGCAGTGGTTAGCCACGTTTCTGTGAAGGAATGTACACAGCAGTTACTGATGTCCCTGTGTTATAATTCTGATCTCCAGCATTTCCAGGAAACTGGGTTAGAATGATGAATCTTGTACCTCAAGAGCCATATTTTTGTTCACAGTGGTGAGCTGCCTCAAGATGAGGTGTTCTACCGGCACCTGAATATATAACTTTGAACAGAAGGATATACTGCCTGCACTTTCCCACCACATTCAGGAAGCAATTGTCTTTTCAGCTCTCAAAGAGTTTCAGTATGGCACAAGAAGAGAACAGCACTTCATAAGCATTACAAAGCTCAGGGTCAATGCCAAACAACATCTTCCTATGACCTGATGTTAGTTACTTGAGAGAACAAGGTGAAGTCCCCTCACCTTGACAAGTATACATGGCATCTTGTAGAGCAGGAAGATGGAGATCAATCGATGGTAGTTACCAGCAGCAATTACTTGAAATTAAGCAAAAGGCTGTAAAGTTTAGGCTGTCAGTGTAGTTCATCTCTCCATCAGTACCAGTCCAGGCTTGACTGGGTGGCTTGAGGTTTTCTCAGAGAATATAGTAGGTCTCTCTCATCACTGCACCCGAAAATCATTGTCTGTGTGTGCATTTGTTCCTCTAGTCCGTGGACAATTGCTCCTGCAAGACTCTTAAGAGAAAGGTCCTCTAGTCTTTTGCCTCCCTCAGTGAGAGAGGTTTCAAACCATTCTTCCTCTACATGAACTCAGTGGGACCATGACAGAAACATTTGTCTTATTCTTAATGTCTCAAAGGCTTCGTGTAAAAAATTCTTTGCAAAGCTCCTGATTAACTCAGCTCCAAAGCAAGCTGACATAAGCTCTATTCTAAATGATCCCCAAATCTGTAAGTATCTGTACATCTGTAAGAACTCTTCAAGCATTGTCGATGCAGAGTTTGTCCCTGTCACTCAGACCTCATTTGCTATGCATGGCCCACAGTGTGTGGTGAGTGCAGGAGACAGGTCAAATATGCCAATATATAATGATTGACAACACCCTGTGTGCTCCTCCGCTTTCAGGTTTGTGCATATTATATACACACACAAAAATATGTCATATGTTTATTTTTGTATAAGATAACTTACTAATTGTCAATTTAATTCATGATCGGTTTTGCATTAGAATTCAATTCAGTTGCATTTGCAATGTAAACAGTTCAAGGTTGAACATGGTGTGAAGGCAGAATGGTTTATCAGTGTTCTTTGTACACATTTCCCCCTCCGCAGCATGCCGTAGGTGTAACATCAAGAATGAGTTTGCTCATTCAGTGATTTACATGAAGGGCAATGAGTTAGATGGAGTTCTGGAAATTCATAAACATCAGTGACGATGGTTAAATTGGCTTAAATTATAAGCCCCTAAGACTATCAGACATAGGAGCAGACTTAAGCCATTTTGCAAATCAAGTCTGCTCCACCATTTCATTGCAGCAGATCCATTTCCCTCTCAGCCCCATTTTTCTGCTTTCTTCCCGTAACCTCTGACTAATGGCCTAGCCTCTACAATGGCCTGTGGCAATGAATTCCATAGATTCACCATCCTCTGGCTAAAGAAATTCCTCGTCATCTCCGTTCTAAACGGAAGTCACTCTATTCTGGGTATGTGCTCTCTGGTTTTGGACCCCACCCCCCCCGACCATAGGAAGCATCCTCTCCATATCCACTCTCTCTAGGCCTTTCAACGTTTGATACATTTCAATGATACCCCCCCCTTCTAAATTATAATGAGTAAAGGCCCAGAGTCTTCAATCGTTCCACTTATGATAAGCCCTTCCTGATATCATTCTTGTGAGCTTTCTCTGAACACTCTACAATGTCAGCACATCCTTTCTTAAATAAGGGGCCCAAAACTGCTCATCATACTCCTAGTGAGGCTTCTCCAGTGCCTTATAAAGCCTCAGCATTACATCCTTGCTTTTGTATTCTAGTCCTCTCGAAATGGGTGCTAACCTTGTATTTGCCTTCCTCACCACTGACTCAATTTGAAAACTAACCTTTAAAGAATCCTGCAAGGGGACTCACAAGCCCCTTTGCACCTTGGATTTTTAAAATTTTTCTCCATTTAGAAAATAATCTAAGCTTTTCCTGATACTGTATTCCATTTGCCACCTCTTTGCCCATTTTCCTTATCTGTCCAAGTACTTCTGCAGTCTCCCTGCTTCCACATCACTACCTATCCCTCCACCTATCTTTGTATCAACCACAAACTTAGCCACAATGCCATTAATTCTGTCATCCATATCAATGACACATCGTGTAAAAAGAAGTAGTCCCAACCCCCACTCCTACGGAACAGAACTAACAGCAACAGTCCAACAGTAAAGGCTCCTTTTATTCCCACTCTTTCAGTCCCGCAAATCAGCCATTCCTCTACCCATGCTAGTATCTTTCCTGTAATACCTGTTACTATTCCCACATGTCTGCTAGTTTCTGGGGTTTAGGTGCTCTAACTCTTCGGAATATAGATAGCTGGTGCCGCCCCTTTAAAGATTCAGGCCATCCTGCTAATTGGCACCCATGTTTTGGTGCCAGGGTTTTAATATTTAAAGTGCGCCTGAACTGATGTTCAGTGCTCATTAGTCAGCTCTACCTGGATTTTTTTCTAACATCTAGTTTAGTACTCTGTTCTTGTTTCAGTCTTCTATCATGTCTCAATTCTAGTCTCAGATACTCCAGCACTTGGGTCCTAACTGTCTTTGCCTAGGTCTCTCGTCACAATACCATGGGCTCTCATCTTGTTAAACACCTTCATGTGCGGCACCTTGTCAAAGACCTTCTGAAAATCCAAGTACACAACATCCATCAATTCTCCTTTGTCTATCCTGTTTGTTATTTCCTCAAAGAACTTTAACAGATTTGCCAGGGAAGACTTTCCCTGAGGGAAACTATACTGGCTTTGGCCTATTATATCATGTGCCGCCAAGTACCCCAAAACTACATCCTTTAAATTGACTCCAACATCGTCCCAACCACTGAAGTCAAGCTAACTGGCCAATAATTTCCTTTCTTCTGCCTCTCTCTCTTCTTGAAGAATGATGTGACATTTGCAATTTTCCATTCTTCGAGAACTATGCCAGAATCTTCTTTGGAACATACCTATCCTGCACCTTCAAGAATGACCACTCAGCCAGGGATCGCCAGAAGCCTTGAATTCACCAAGAGAAGATACTGGTGGCCTGGAATGATGAGAGCGGTCTGACAATACGTGCAGGCATGCAAGGTGTGCGCCTGAAACAAGGAACCGGGTACCCATCCTCAACAAATCCTTCACCGTCAAGCTGGCCTGAGCAGACCATGGGTGCATATCTCCATGGACTTTGTCGCAGGTCTTCCACCTTCCAAGGGGAACACCATCATCATAGTAATAGTGGATCTTTTTCCGAAGGGTTGCAAATTCATTGCCTTGGGCAAACTATCTTCTAAGGCGGAGATGGCCAAAATTGTCCTGGACCAGGTGTTCAGGATCCATGGCTTTCCAGTGGACATTATGTTGGATTGAGGTCCACAATTTGCATCATGTTTTGGAAGGTATTCTGTACACTGACTCAGGGAACGGCGAATCTTACTTCTGGGTTTCACCCGCAGTCCAACGGCCAGATGGAGCGGATGAATCAGGATATGGAACGAACCCTCAGAAAAACCAGATGAGTGATGCAACCATTTGATGTGGGCAGAGGTCACCCAAACACTTTACGCATTTGGGGCAGAGAATGTCCGCATTCGGATGCTGGTTTGGGTATTCTCCACCACTCTTCCCTGAACAGGAGGCCAAGGTTGGGGTTCCTGCAGCCGAAGATCTCACCTGACACTGAAAGGAGAAGTGGATTAGGGCAAGGAAGATTTTGTTGGCCCCTAACCAGAAGACTGAACTAAAGGCTAACCACAGGAGAAGACAGGGACCAGCTTTGCAGCCTGGACAGCAGGTCTAGCTGGCTACTCAGGTTTTGCCTCTCCAGGTGGAGTTGAGGAAATTGGAGCCCAAGCTAACTGGATCTTTCAAGATTCTCAAGATTTACACCTTGCAGCTCCCCAAGACACTCAAGATCAATCCTACTTTCCACATTTCCAAATTAAAACTTGTAAACACCAGTCCTTTAACCCCATCACCATCAGTCCCTCCGCCACCCAGGTTTGCTGATGGAGAACAGGTCTTCACTGTAAGAAGAATTGTGGATTCATGAACTGTTCATGTGTTCAACAGTTCATCGTGGACTGGGAAGGATTCAGACCTGAAAAATGGTGCTGGGTTCCTGAAAGGGGCCTCTTGGGTCTAGCTCTCATCCATGACTACCATCATCATCTCTCTGAGCAGCCAGCGCTGTCAGGAGTTGGCCATAGGGGAGGGGATCCAGTTACCATATGCATGTACTTATGATGCATCTATCCTGCAATTTCCAAATCGCTCTGAGAAACTCCAGCCATTGCTGCTCTGCTAGATTCTTCTTCCAATAAACCTTGGCCAGTTCCTTTTTCTTGTCTTTGTAAATTCCTTTACTCCACTACAATACTGAAACGTCTGACTTTAGCTTCTCCCTCTCAAATTGCAGGGTGAATTCTCTCATATTATGATCAATGTCTCATGAGGGTTCCTTTACCTTAAACTCCCTAATCAAATCCAGTTCATTACACAACACCCAATCCAGAATAGTCAATCCCCTACTGGGCTCAAACCCAAGCTTCTCTAAAAAGACAATATTATAAGGAACATCTGTTTGTGACTGCCTGATGATGAAGATATTTCCAATATCTTTATACAATACATCAGGGGAGCAAGGCGTAAAATGTTTCAACATGAGCACCATTGGGTTTGCCCTTGCGTCACTGCAATGGACACTGCAGAAGCATCAACATGAGTGGACTGAAGGTTATTTCTTTGTTATAATCATATTGGAAATGGAAAATAAGTAGAGAAGTTATGCAGGAAAAGCTGCAGGAAAGTTTTGAAATAGATTTGCCAGTCTTGGTGGGAATTGCACACTGATTAGTTCCCCTGAATGAAAAGAAAGTGCCAGCTGTAGAAGTAAATAATCTCTCAGACACGTTTTTTGCAATCATGTTAATCACTGTTGTAACTACGCAATAGCCCAGCCTTAACGTTTTCACTTTAAGTCAATGTACCCTAGGAAAGATATGCTGGCCTTGGAGAATATCAGAGGGAGTTCACAAGAATGGGCTCAGGAATAAAAGGCTTAACATTAGAGCAGCATTTGATGGCTCTGGCCCCTACACTTTGGAGTTTAAAATAATGAGGAGAGATCTAATTTAAACTTATCAAATATTGGAAGGCCTAGAAAGAGTGGATGTGGTGCTAATGAAGGGTCTTGGCCTGGAACATCGACTGTTTATTCCTATAGACGCTGCCTGAGCGGATGAGCTCCTCCAGCTCTAATTTGCTCCAGATTTCCAGCAACTTGTTTCTATGAGCCATTTTCCCCTGAGTTTTTGAGTACATATGTTTAAAATATTTCACTCCAAGAAACACTAGGTCAGATCAAAGCTTTCCACTATATTTCTCTCAACAGAGTGAAAATAAATTGATGGTAACAGTGGTCCAGTTAGTTTCATCACTGGCCAGGTCCATCTTGGAAAATCCTCGACTCTGGTGTCTGGATTACAGCAAATATTGTAAAGTTGACTTTCAGCCATCTCTGACAGAAAGTATATCATAACTTTACCGTTTGTTTGCAATCAATGACAACAGAAGTCCTTGAAGCTGCTGACGAGACCAAACGCAGTGGAACAACATTGAAGAATAAGTGGCAGGTTGTCACATTTAACAGCACCTTAAACAAGCTAAAAATACTCAGTATTCTTAATACATTTTATTAAAACTTGTAATTGGCACCTCTAGTAATAGCAACTGGTAAAAAGTTGTTTATCTGATGCAGGAGGTTGTTCAGACTAAATGGGAACAGGGGAAGAATAGACAACTTTCCAGCTGTTCCTTTTTGTTGCCAGTTCAGCCCATGTTCAAAGTTCAATGTTCACGATAAATTTATTATCAAAGTACATATATGTCACCATATACAATCCTGAGATTCATTTTCTTGTAGGCATAATAGATCCATAATATAATAATTACCACAATAGAATCAATGAAGGACTGCACCAACTTGGGTCCGCAAAACAGTCAATCAGTCTGCAAAAGACACAAACTGTGCATATACAAAAGGAAAGAAATAATAATCATAAATAAAAAGCAATAAATAGGAGCATGAGCTGAGAAGTCCTTGAAAGTAGGTCCATAGGTTGTGGGAATGGTTCAATGTTGGGGCAAGTGAAGTTGAGTGGTTATGTCCTTTGGTTCAAAAGCCTGATGGTTGAGGGATAATAACTGTTCTTGAACCTGGTAGTGTGAGTCCTGAGGCTCCTGTGCTTTCTTCCTGATGGCATCAGTGAGAAACGAGCATGTCCTGGGTAGTGGGGTTCCCTAATGATACATGCTGCTTTCTTGTGACAGTGTTTCATGGTAGATGTGATCAATGGTTGAGAGGGCTTTACCCATGATGAATTTGTCCATATTCACTACTTTTTGTAAGATTTTCCATTCAAGGGAATTGGTGTTTCCATATCAGGTTGTGATGCAGTCAGTCAATATACTCTCTACCACACACCTATAGAAGTTTGTCAAAGTTTTTGATGTCATGCCAAATCTTGGCAAACTTCTAAAGAAGTAGAGATGCTGCCGTGCTTTCTTCATGACTGCACTTATGTGCTGGGCCCAGGAGAGGTCCTCTGGAATAATAACATAGAAGAACTTAAAGTTGTTGACCTCTCCACCTCTGATCCTCTGGTGAGTTTCCTCCTCCTGAGGTCAATAATCAGCTTTTTGGTCTTGAGGACTTTGACTAAGAGGTTGTTGTTATGGCAACACTCAGCCAGATTTTCAATCTCCCTGCCATACGCTGATTCATCACCACCTATGGCTCACCCTACAGCAGTGGTGATGAACACTTAAATATGGCATTGGAGAAGTGCTGAGTTGCACAGTCGTAAGTATAAAGTGAGTAGAACAGGGGGCTCTGCACACGTTCTCCTCTAAAGCCCACTTTTTCACGTACATACATATACAGGTGCCTTGAATGTTATTATTGGATCTGTGTCAACCACCTCCTCTGGCAGCTTCTGCGTGAAATGGTCACCTCTCAACTTCCTTTTAATCCATTTTTCTCTCACTCTAAACCTACAACCTCTAGTTTTGGAGTCCCCTACCCTGAGTAAAATAAAACCATTATTGTCCACTTTATCTATGCCTTTCCATCTCTTTCCTGAGGATCATGAGAGGGCTGATTGTCTGTTAATTTATCAGACTGGGTTTGCCCTGCTCATTGTACATGGACAGATGACTGTGTTGTATTTGCATATTATTACTTCCGTTTGCCATTTTTGGATCATTTATAAATATTTCTGCATCAAACTAATACCTGAGAGATATTAACTATTAGCTATTCCATGCTGACACAAAAGATTGCAGATGTTGTTTGTGATGCATGGTTTTGACATAAAATGTCCAATAGACGTTGATTAATGCACTGAATTGCTCCATCAGGTTGTTTGTGCTCAACTCACTGTCAGATCTGCCAAGAGTTAGTGAGCCATTCCAATCAAACATCCAGTTATAAAACTAGCCACATCCTCCTGCTCAACTTCCCTATATGTCTATTTCCTTTGAAGTTTTGATGTTATCTTTTACAGGGAATACATTAGTGTTTAATGGTAGGCCAGGTGCTCTTTCTTTTTGAAACTTTTTCAAATTTAATATTATGTGCAACCTCCATTGGATATATTGCTCAGACACTACACTTGCTCATAAGACAAAGTACTGAAAGAAAAGGGATGCATGGCATTTGAACAAATCAATGAATACAGAAAAAAGGACCATAATTATAATTTTCAAAATGTATTATTTTCTGATTGCATGATTACTAATTTCACTGGAGCAGTGTGATCCAGTTGCAAATTTTTAAAAAACCCTGTTCATGTTATTTGCATATAAAGTGTTCTATAAGCTGACTGTCAAACAAAAGGTCACTTTTAAACATATCTCTATTATTAGCTAGATGGAAGATTACTCGACAGAATTTCAAACTATTCTGCATAATCAGCAACTTTTTACATGGCTTCCTGGCTTCGTTCCAACAGTATTTTACAGGGGTAGTGTAACCCATATGATTTCTGAAAAATAAATATTATTTGACAAATGCCTAGCTGTGATGTACATTCTTGTATGAAGTTACTTTTTGAGTCAGAGCTTGCTACTGCTTTCATCAGGGTAACATTAATCAACATGAACTGGCTTCTTGCCTTTGGTGCTGAAGTATTTTTGGATTATTTAAACATGCATCAGACATTAAAGTGCTCTGTTGTTGACATTTACTGCAAATTAATACCCAAGAAAGCACTGGTGATTTTGCTAGATTTCCACTTACTGCATTGTGTGGCATTCCTTTCTCATCTTGTCTGAACTATGGGACTGAGGAACATTACAAAAGTTATTCTTCAGCTAATAGTACAAATATCAATTACAAGACTTGCCTGTCTGCTTATATGACACAAATGAGCCATTTGGTTTGTGGTTTAATCCAATTGATAAGCCATTGCCTGTGGTTTTTCCCACTGACTCATTTGCCAAGTGATTGACTCATGACAGCTTCCTTAATGTGAATGAGACACTTTGCAACCTTGTTATCATATTTCATTCACTGATGACCTTCTGACAGCATGCCAGTACATTACTGGGACTGTTCTGCAATGGGTTCCATGGCAGAACATGCTGTATTTTCTTATCTTCAGACTTGTCTATTCCATTGCGTTCCCAGATGACCGCCTTCATTTTATTCTCTGTAAACTCTACTGTCCTTCATGTAACAAACAATCCACTGCAGGGACTCAATAAATCAAGCAGCATCTGTGAGACGAAAAAATTGCCAATGTTTCAGGTTGAAACCTTGAATCAACACCTGAATCCTCCCACAAGTGCTGCTTGACTTGTTAAGTTCCTCAACAGATAATTTCTTACTCAGGGTTTCTGGCATCTTGTGTCTACTTTCCATTTAAGCTCTACTGCCTCTTTTCCAACTCTCATCTTCACATTCATTATCACTCCTGCATCTTCAGATCTATTTCAGCTCCCATTTGAAAAGCAGCTCAATGTTAAAGTCCTCATCTTTATTTACAAATCCTTTCCTTGTCTTACCCCTCCCTTTCTTCTGAATAATCTCTGTGAATACAGATTTGCACCTCTGTGCATTAAATACCATCATTGGATATACTGTACCTCTGTGAAAGGTAATTTAAATTAATTTTAAACAGAAGAATAACAAACAAACCTCCTGTACTTATTTTTACAATGAGAATTTGTCATCCCTTTCCAACAGGGATCAACATAAAGTGCTCTCTTGAACTCATCAGGCCCCATTATATGTTCCCTTGAAATTTACTGAGTTTACAGAATCATAACAACACACAAAGCACTGGGGAAACTCAGCAAGTCAGGCATCATCGAAGGACAAAAATAGAGAGTCAATATTTCGGGTTGAGTTTTTTTTCATTGAGGCTGGAAAGAAAGGAGGAGATAGCTGCTGGAAAAAATTGGGGTAAAGGTGGAGCAAAAACTAGCAGGTAATAGGCAGATGAAGGGGGAGTAAAAGGCTGATAGGGGTGGGAATGATATCAGAAGCTGGTTGGTGATATGTGGAAGTGATTAAGGACCAAATAAGATGGAGTTTGAAAGGGGAGGACAGTGAATCATGGAATAAAGTGACAGAGATGGGGAGGGGAACGAGTGGATGGTATGTGTAAGTGGTAGGTGGATGAAGAGGGTGGGGAAGGGGAAAGTGATAGAGTGGTGGGGGGCAGATGGTTTAGGAGCAGAGAGAAATGAGAAATGGGGGAAATCGGTCAGAGGTCAGCAGTTAACCAGAGGTCTGAGAATTCAACATTCGTGAGGTCAGGTTGGAGACTGACATGTTTGTATAGCAGAGGAACAGGCCATCTCGTCGATGGCAACCATGATGCTTTCCTTTCCTGTGCTTCCTTAAAACTTAACAGATTTTGCTGTAAATTTTATAATCCCTGTGTAATATTTAAGATCGCGAATTAAACTCATATTTTAATTCTAACTTAGTTAAAGAAGATATGTTGGGATTAGTCTGGAAATTCTGTTGCCTAACACCAATAAAGTCCTAATGGTGTTAGATAAACAGAGTTTTATTGTACAATGATGCTGGGTAGATACTCTCCCATAATGTAGTGTTTTGTTTTGAAGTCCATAAGTGTTTTATTTGTCTCCATCCAAAACCTAGCCACAAATTGGGATCAGATACTTTGTATGTGAAGAGGACACTTGTGTGACTTCATAAGATCATAAGTTATAGGAGCAGAATGAGACTGTATGGCCCATCGAGCCTGCTCCACCATCATCATCATGGCTGATCCAGTTTTCCTCTCAGCCCCAACCTCTTTCTCCCCGTATCCTTTCATGCCCTGACTAATCAAGAATCTATCAACCTCTGCCTTAAATATACCCAATGACTTGGCTTCCATAGGCACCTGTGGCAACAAATTCCAGAGATCCGCCACTATCTGGCTAAAGAAATTCTTCTTAATGTCCATTTTAAAATGATGTATTTCTATTTTAAGGCTATGTTCTCTGGTCTTGGATTTCTCCTCCATAGGTGTGGAGTTCTGATCTCCATACTTGAGGAAGGATATACTGGCTTTGGAGGCAGTGCAGAGGAGGTTCATCAGGTTGATTCCAGGGATGAAGGGGTTAAGCTATGAGGAGAGATTAAATCGCCTGGGACTATAGTCTCTGGAGTTGAGAGGAATGAGGGAAGATCTTATAGAAACAACTTGAAAGGGATAGATAAGATAGAAGTAGGAAAGTTGTTTCCATTGGTAAGTGAGACTAGAACTAGGGGACATTGCCTCAAGATTCAGGGGAGAAGATTTAGGACAGAGTTGAAGAGAAACTGTTTTTCCCAGAGAGTGGTGAATCTGTGGAATTCTCTGCCCAGGGAAGCAGTTGAGGCTTCCTCACTAAATATATCTAAGAAACAGTTAGATAGCTTTTTACATAGTAAGGGAATTAAGGATTATGGGGAAAATGCAGGTAGATGGGGTTGAGTTTACGGACAGATCAGCCATGATCTTATTGAATGGCAGGGCAGGCTCAATGGGCCGGATGGCCTACTCCTGCTCCTATTTCTTATGTTCTTATGGGAAATGTCCTCTCCACATCCACCCTATCGAGTCTTTCAATGTTCGATAGGTTTCAATGAGGTCACTGTCATTCTCCAGTGAGTAGAGAGCCAGAGCCTTCAAACACTCTGCATATGACAAGCTTTTCAATCTCAGAATCATTTTTGTGAACCTCCTCTTCTTTCCAATGTTAGCACATCCTTTCCTAGATAAGGGGCCCAAAACTACTCAGAATTTTCCCAGTGAGGACTCAACCCCAGTGCATATGCTCTTCCTTTCTCAATTTGAGATAGCATCAAATAATGTGGACTGCCATCCTTTTCTATGCAAAGTTATTTTCTGCTTTTGAAGCTTTTCACATTGAATCTGGCTTTATTGAGAGAAGTGCAGGGCCAAGTTGAAGACTGATGGGTGAACAGGAAATTGTCCAACCATGTGTAGTAGCTCCTGATACTGTAAGACAGCAATGAACAGGAGTTTATTTATCAGGAAATAAATGAAAAAGGTAGAAGTTAAACAAATGATTGTCCTGATAAACATGTAATCATACTCATAAAATGCTAGTATCTTAATAAAAGAATTTCTACTCACTGTGTTCTCCATAGAAATACCAAGCTGCACTATCTTTAGATTCAATGCTTTGCAGAAGAAAGCTGTTATATCTAGAAAGGTACCTGCCTGCCCGCTTTCTTCATCATATATTTTCCCATATCTTTTCTCTTTTGTCACACCCTAGCTATCACACAATTTGTTTCAAGAAATGTTGCACTTCCCATTTTCTCCTGCAGTGCAATACGCGAGAGTCAAGGAATGTGTAAACCTGTTTCAGAAAACCTGCAATTAGAATCCAGGACTCACAGTGTTTAACTGTGTTTCCAAACACTACTGCAGTGGCTGTGTGTCTAGGGAGATCATAAACTCCTTGCATCTACACAACAGGGAACTGTGAAATGCCGTGAAGAACGAGACAGAACTCAGAGATTCACTTGAGTTTCACACTGCATAAATGAAACTGGAAGATTATAAAAACGTTCCCTTATCTCAGCAGCCATTAAATGTGATGAGGCAAATAAGTTCTGATCGCAGAATTCGAAGGAAAATTATGTAAAACTGGGAGAGAAAAATGAGCAAGTATTTTTAACAAAATTAAAGTCCAATATCAACTGTGCAGATTGTCTTCATTTCCATATGGAGTTAATGTTTCATTCCTTCCATAATGTTCAGAACGAAAAAAAAACATTTCTCTCAACTTATCTCTCACAAAGAGCGGTTACTAGATATGAGCCACAGGGAAGTGTAATCTCTGCCCACTGGCACCTAATAGTCATTTCCTGGAGTTCCTTTGCAACTAACAGGACCAGTTAATGTCTCTGCAGTCAATGCTAGAGTGAATTGCAGTACCTTGTGGATCATTCCTGTAGAGAAGTTTCCCAGTGTTTGCCAGCAAAACAGACTGTTACCTAAAGGTCACATGACCCATCTCCTGGGTCAGAAAGGCAGGTGCATTATTTAATGACATAGAAACGGAATCAATTCTGACAGAATTGCTGGTAGTATCCTTGAGTATTATACAAAAATGGCTTTTATTCTTAATCATTCATACTATTGAAAGTGCAATATTAGCCATAGCAGCAGATCAACTACCTTGACCTCAAATACCCTCTTGGATTCTAATCCTTTCCTACACTTTGTTGGATCTGATTTACAACCTAATTCATTTCAATTTTTACAGCCTGTTTCATTTCAGTTTGCTATGTTATTGTATTTGTGTCCAGGCTTTAATGCATGTTCTTTTTAACTTCACTATTTTTCAAACCCAAGCGAGGACCATTGTCACACATCCCATGGGGTTATTCCACAATATAACTAGTATGAAGTGTTTCAATGTTTACTAGAGGAAGCATAATATTTGCAGCCATCAACAAATACTTTAATGTGAGACAGAAACCCAGAAGAAAGAGACCAGCAGCAACGTGCACCTCCCAACAGAAATGTTAAAGAATCATATAATTAGTAAAGAAAGCTACCCTTTCAAAGAAATCATGCATTTTGGGCAACGCTAACTCTGTTAATATTTGCAAACTATCCATTATTCCCCATGAGGTTGTGGTGATGATTTATCTTCTTGAACCTTTACAAGCATTGTCATGAAGTTAGTACTCAACATGCTGCAGATAGGGGTTTGATCCAGTAACGACTGGTAGGTCAGAATGATGTGAAGCTTGGGCAGAAAACTGTAGATGACATTATTAGCATGCATGTGCTGACCTTGTCCTTGCATGAAGCCCATATTTGGGAGGTGATCTGAGGAAGCTTTGACACATTGGTGCAGAGGATCTGTCCTCCTACACACTACAGCAACAGGCCAGTGGTGGTGAAGGGGGTGAATAATTTGGGTGACAGTCATATCTGCTGATTTGTTCTTGAGCATTTCAAGCTGTTTAAATGTAATTACAGCTGATCTTGTGCAGATATTTGGAGAGACTTTTTTAAGATCATGCTTCTGCCTTTTTCCTTCTATGTGTTGAGGACACTTTGTGAGGTTGGGATGTGAGATATTAGTCACAGGATACCCAGTCTCCAACCTGCCTTTACAGTTACAGTATTGGGTTAAATCAGGTTTGATGCTGAATCCTGGGATATTGATGTTGGGGATTCAACCCTTGGAATTAAATGGAGAACTTGATCCTCATTGTCTGTTGAACTGTTTTTGTCCCACTCATAGTCCTAACAGTGAAAAAGAGTGTACAAGGTAAAGAATTCATAGTAAAGTGTAGCAACTAGAGAGAAAGTGCAGTGCAGGTACAAGGTCATGACAAGCTAAAGCCCAGTGTCCATTTTATTGTACTAGGGAACCATTCAATAGTCTTTTAATAGCAGGATAGAAGCTGCCTTTGAGCCTTATGGTATGTGTATTCTGACCTTTGTATCTTCTGCCTGAAAGGACAGGGGAGAAGAGTGAAAGATTAGGATGTCATTCAGCATCAGACATCAACAATGAACCTCAGCCTTTGATGCTGTGGGGCAGCAGCTCTACTAGCTCTGAGTACTGGAGGCTTCCTATAGCTAAACATCATTCTCATGCCTACAAGCTAAAGGCAGGAAGATGGAATTAGCACATGGGATGGCAACCCAGCTGGGATGGACCAGTTGGGTTGAAGGATCTGTTTCCATTCTGTGTGACTCTATACCCAAGATTCCTAGGCATAATTATATATGGCATTAGCTGGATTACAGTGGAAATTGCTGCTTTATGTCTGCCAACGAGACAACATGGCATGAAGTTTGCTGTTCCCTGCTACATGTTTCCCGCACGAGGTTCACAGTTTGCTGAGTGCCCCAAGCCTCCGCAGAAGTTGTGTTCACAATTCATGTTTCAAATTGGAAGTAAATCACCAAAGTTCAAAAGTTCAAAGTACATTTATTATCCAAGTATGTATGTGTTATACAACCTTAAGGTTTGTCTCTGTAACACCCTGCTTATTTTTGTAGGGTATTTCATTTAATGGTTTACGATACAAGCAGTGTGTTCAGCTGGGAGTGCTTGGGTTATCGTTAAAGATAAGGGGTTGTGATGTTCAGGATATAGTGTCATCCAATCAGGGTGGTGGAATTGGGAGAAGGCTCTCGAGAACACTGGGCAGAGAGGTTTTGTGGCAGATACTGGGGTGGGTCGAGGTCTTTTCGGCAGGAGATGGAGAGAGAAGAAGCTCGAGAGAACCGGCCATCGGATTCGATCCAATGAGAATGCACGATTTGATGGAGTCCAAGAAGGGAAATCCTACCAGTGATCGGTAAATAGGAGTTGGTGCCGTGAGTACATAAGACACACCAGCTTTTGGAAGATTTGAGCTCCAACCTGTACATATTTGCACGTTATAGTTATGATGGGCCCTTTTTTTCTGGTTTTGTTCTTTCTTCTTAAATAACAGTTTGGTTAAGTTAACATTTATAAATATACTTTTGTTATAATTGTACGCAGTGTACAGTCTGTTATTTCTTGCCGATGGGCGATTGCATGGAGGCAGCAATTACACAGTATTCACACACATCGGGGTTCAGGTGGGCAAGACATCCCAACCTCTCAGGTTTGGTGGGATGTAAGTCATATTGACCCTAGACATACTGAGCCTGAGAAAGGTGGTTTGCTCACCGTTGAGTCCGGTAGCTGTTAGTGAGGGGCTGACAAGCCGCATCTCTGGAGGTGCCCAGTACAAAAGGGTTTCATCTCCTTGCAGGCAGTCACAAATCAAGAAACCCAAAAGAATCCATTAAAAAAAATTAGAAACATGCAATGTTCAGAGAGACTTTTTTAAAAAACTATCAGTAAGCAATCCAAATTAGCCTTTATAAATTCTTAAAATAGCCTTTCATATCATTGGCCAAATTCAGTTCAGTGTCTTTAAAAAAACGGAAAAAAATTGGAAAAAGATTAACTGACAGAAGAAGATATACACATTACATAAATGTTATCTTTTAATGAATTGTAGGTCAAAGTCATAAGTAAAATTTGTTAATCTGTGCTTAATTATTGTCTCACAACATTTAAATAAAAACAATGTCCAAAAATAACAATACTCCTTTTCCGCTAACAGCAATTAGTAACTTCCCTCACCAAATTTCTTTGTGTTACCTTATTTTTGACTGAAGGAAATACAGTTGAAAATCACAATAGATTTCCTTGACTGCATAAGAATTTGTCTGCCTCTTCCAGCTAATAAGTAGTTTTGCTGCTGAGAGTGTATAATGCATGCCAGCTTTCAGTTTGACTTTGCTGAAGCTTTTGTGTTAGTTTTCTAAAGAAACACCAGCATATTTTTTTCTGTGGAGATATTGCCTACTTTGCCTGATTGTCTAGTAGAGCTTTCTATTTGATGGACAGATAACTGCTGTGTGTATTAGAAATGTCTCTGAAACTATTAGACAGTGATCTCGTCTTTTTGCTAGTTCAAGGCCTAATTTTTGTTCAGTTTGAAGAATATAACAGTGCCTTTTATATGGAGAATATCTGCAAATAACAAGCGACATTCTCCAAGCACTGCTTTGCGAATATCTTCCACTCCTAAGTGCCTCTAAAGAATTCTTTCAGGAAAGTTCCAGATGGAGTATCAATACAGCTGAGTGCTATTTTATGCCGGGTTTTTTTTTCTTCTTTTTTGATTCATTGGCTTATTATTGAAGAATTGGCATTTATTCTGTACTTCTCATTCTTTAAAGCATTAAACGTGCTGGGATTTTAACAATTGTAACAATATTATAATTTCAACAATTATATCCAAAAATGAAAAATGGATGATTTGCTGTTTGCTTTCTAATCAATCTTTTCTCTGCATTAGTTCTATTCATGCCTTTGGGATTTAGGCAGCGAACTGTGTTTTCTCAAAAGAAAAGAATGCATCCAGGCAAAAAAAAGACATAGGATGCATTGATTTAGTGGTTAAGTGAGGATCTACAGAGAGGATTTGCATTTTCAATTTGCATTATCTTGTGAGTACAGCCATTGTACCAGGTGGAAACTGCAAGTCTGCTGAATATTGCAGAGGGTTGTTAAGGCAGAGGTGATAAATGCAGGACTAAGTCCTTGTGGGACATTTGACTGTTCAATAGGCTTCTCCTGGCAGCTGACAGACCCACAGTTTAAATTGTAGAATTGGGGTGCAAGCTTAATGGCAGGAAAGACAAATGATTGTGCAATGACTGAACTGGCCAATGAGGAAAAAGTGTGCATGCTTGGTGTTGCTGTGTAGGTCAGTGGTTCCCTGATCTACAGATCTACTGCCAGCCTGTATCACTGTTTGTTTTTTCCAAATTCCTGGAGTACCCTAGTCTGGAACATCTAATGATTAAGTGCTAATTATTCTACTTACCAAGAGAGTTCTCTGCTGTGATTCTGACTGTAGTTTACATACTGCCAATGGAAGGTGTCAAGCTACAACTCAAGGTATTGAATGCCATGATTAACAAATCAGAAACGACCTACACTTTTGCCTTTCATTCCTTTGCTGAGGAGTCTACAGGTTAACTTGAAGAAATCTCTGCCCAACAACCATAAGGATATCACCTGCAGCACTAGAGGACCAACATACTTAACTACTGTTGTCATCATCATCAGGTGCCATGCCCAGTTTGAGGTTTGAGTGCCATGGCCCACACACTCTTGTTTCGGGTAAAGTGGATCAATTCATTGGTATTCATTTCCAGTTCTCTAGCTGCTGTCTCCATCATTATTTGTCTTTGTCTTCCTCTTGCTTTCTTCCCTTCAATCTTTTACATAATTACCATGCATTCTAACTCCTCTTTCCTAATCACATGTCCAATGAAGTTACGTTGCCTTTTCATGATCTCTACATTATTTCTCTTTTTGTGTTTGCTCTATTCATGACATCCTCGTTAGATATTCATTTTGTCCATGATATTCTTTGCATCCTCCTCAAAAACCACATCTCTGCTGTTACAATTCGTTTCCTCATGTTACTAGATATTGTCCAGCATTCTGAGCCATATAACATAACTGGATAAATGTAACATTTCAGTACTCTGAGGCGGGTTGTCATGCCTAGTTTAGTATTGGTCAGTATACTCTTTATTCTCGTAAAGGTGTCTTTTGCCATCCCTATTCTTCTTTTGATGTCCAAGTCGCACCTGCCATCTGATGTCACCCAGCTTCCTAAGTAGCAAAAGTCCTTTACTTGTTTTATGTCTTCCCCATTTATTCACAGCCTGCAGATAGGATTCTCCTTCTTTTTGGATATCACTATACATTCTGTCTTTTTGCAATTGATAGATAGACCCATTTTTGGACTTTCTTCAACAATTATATCAATTAAGTTTTGTAGTTCTTCCTCCATACTTGCAATTAACACAATGTCATCTGCAAATCTGAAATTATTGATGTTTTCACCATCAACTTTTATTCCCAAGATGTCTCTTATTTTTTGTAATATTGTTTCACTGTACACATTAAATAAATCAGGGGAGGAAACACACCTTTGTCTAACGCCTCTCTTGGTTTTCGTAAACTGACTCACTTCTCCATCCATTCTTACAGCGGCAGTTTGTTCCCAGTACAGATTTCTGATTAGGTGGAGGTCTTTCGAAACTAGAAAGACCTTACCACTGCTGTACTATCATCAAAAATGCATAACATTCCAACTCTCGACTGCATTTCAGGAGTTCTGATTATCTGGTTGCCCTCTTTGTTCCTGCATATAGGTAGATGTGAAAGAACAATACAGCAGAGGTAAGGACAATCAAGAGGGAGTCACAAGAAGCAGAGGAACAGTTATGGGACTTCTTCCAGTCAGTTGACTGGCCCATGTTCAAGAACTCATCAAACGACCTGAAAACTTAACCACAATTGTCACAGACTTTAAATAAGCAATAGTGGATGAGAGTTTCACCACATAATCAGAGTCTTCCCCAACCAGAAATCTTGGATTAACATGGAGATTTGCAATCTGCTGAGGGATAGATCAGTGGTGTTCAGGACTGAAAATAGGCACGAAATGGAGAGCTAATGCTCACACACTTAGATCAACTGCCCTAGCACTCTGCTATGCTCCTGCAGAATACTGTGCACCTGTGTGGGGCAGATCAGCCCATGCGAAGAAAATAGATCAGTTGCTTAACAAAGCCTGCCGAATAATCACGGGCACACCGCACCCCACACTCACTAACATCATTTACAGACTTGCAGGCGTTTCTCCCCCAGAGATCCGAAGACACACTACAACAAAAATTGAATAAGGTAAAACAGAACTCAGATCCACAACACCCACTATATCATCGTGTGCCAATTTCCAACCACCTAAAATCGAGGAAAAGCTTTGCTACAGTGGAGGAACGGAGCGCACCACTATTTTACAATTTTCTAGCTCCACCCTTTATTCAAAAATGCAATACCACTGGTTTTCACAAACTTTTGCTGAGAGGTCAAATAGGCATTAGTGCTTTACATAGCACTAATAGCCGTGTTTAGTACATCAAAGCTGAAACCTAATTTCAGAACAATCAATACTTCTCAGTTTGTAATGCTATCATATTTTTATATGTGACTGATTAATTTCTTGTCATCATGTTTTTATGTAGATGTCAGCAAAAGAAATCTGAGTATCTGAATCATCACGTAAGAAATTATAACACCATTCATTGGCAATTAAAAACATACTTCATCATTTTAAATCAACAGTTGTTTCCTTCAGGGGAATTTTAAGGCTACATTTAATCTCCATATCATCCACTGTCTTCATCAATTTAATGGAAAGATTAATGAATGCTGTGAACTGAATATTTTAACTAGGTAAAGGTTTTTGTTCGCTCAATCTTCATGGTCTTTGTTTTATCTCTGTAAGTTTGACAGTACTACTGGTCAACAGGGACAGATTGTATACTTACTTTGAGTTGGCCATTGTCTTTTTTGATTTTCCTTCTAGCCTAATCTGAACTGGTCATCAGAGACTGATATCTAAACAATACAATAGACCTGAAACCGTTTTCCAAGACTTTGATCTAAATCACTGGAAAAAAGATATTGACTGAATGAAAGAAGAAGCGTTTTCCATTTAGTAGGAACTATAATCCTTCAGAGCATCATCTCTGCAAATTGGTGTACCCTTTGTTGGAAGATGAAAAAACTAAAGAAAAACAGTTATGAAAATTAAAGACAAATGGAGATGTTGAAAAGAAAACAAGTGAGCATTTCAAACCTACTGAGTCAAAATAAAGTTTAACCAGTAATTTATTTTCCATTTCAAACATTTTTTTTCTTCTTCTGCCTATTCCTTCATTAGGCATTGGTCAGAACACACATGGAGTACTGTGAGCAGATTTGGATCCTATATCTAAGAAAGGATGTGCTGGCATCAGAGCGGGTCCAGAGGAGGTTTATGAGAGTAACTCTGGGGATAAAAGAGTTAATATATGAGGAATCAGGAAGGAGCAATATCCTTGTGGGCTGGTTTGCTAGAGCTGTTTGGGAGGGTTTAAACTAATTTGGCTGGGGATGGGAATCAGAGTGCTGGGGCTGAGGGTGGGGCAGTGGTGTACACATAGATGCAGTGTGTAGTGATATTGTGAGGAAAGACAGGCAGATGACAGGGCAAAGTGCAGTTTGTAGTATGGGTTGAAGTGTAACATGGGGACAAAATAAAAAAGGATGATGAATACAGAAATGAACGTATTATATTTCAATGCATGCAATATGCAGAAAAAAGATAAATGTTTTTGTAACTCAGAGATTTGCAGTTATTTCGTTGTGGGTATCACTGAGTCATGGCTGAAAGAAGATCATAGTTGGGAGCTTAACATCCAAGGATGCACATTGTTTTGAAAGCACAGGCAGGCAGACAGAGAGGGTGGGGGTGGTTTTGTTGGTAAAAAAAAAATTAGCCTAAATCCTTAGAAAGAGGTGACAGAGGATGCAGAATCTTTGTGGATGGAAATAAGAATCTACAAGGGTGAAAAGACCCTGATGGAAGTTATATATTGGCTTCCAAATAGTCACCAGGATGTGAGGTGCAAATTACAATGGGAGATAGAAAAGGCGATGTTACGATCATCATGGGGGATTTCAATATGCAGGTAGATTGGAAAAATCAGGTTAGTGCTGGATCCCAAGAGGAGAAATTTGTAGAATGCCTGTCAGATGACTTTTTAGAGCAGTTTGTGTTTGAGCTCACTAGGGAAAAGGAAATTTTGAATTGGGTGCTGTGTAATGAACCAGAATTGATTAGGGAGCTTATATCTAGTTTCATGGTCATATGACTCTCTGCTAAACAAAACTGATAGATAGGGCTTACTGGAATTAATGAAAACCAACCTTAAGCACATCGCAAGCTACAGTGAACTATAGTTAACCCATGCTGGATTACTAGCAGAGCAAACAACCCAGAGACAGCAGAGCAGAAGCAAAGACAAAAATAGACTGCACACTTAGAGCTCTTTGTAGAACACAGAATGCTAAGGTTCAGGATTGCAAAATCACTTCCCTCTATGGATCCACAGCACACATGAGGCAAAGAGGGGACAATGTAGATAAGAAATAATATAAAGGTAATGGAAACATTGGATCAAAGAGCATTTGTTTATCGATGAGTGACTCCTATTGCTCAGCTTGAAACACTGAAGTTAAACCCCAGACTCTGCATTTGGACCGTATACACATTGGTGCAGTGAGCAGGGTCCACTTGAACATTGGGCTAATAGAGCATCAGCATTCTGAAAGTCCTAGAAGATGCCAAATGGGGGCCAAAACAGGAACCTGATGGAGAGGTGTCTTGATGATTGAAAAGAATAGACGAAGGTGAGTGTCAGCCCAAAACTGAGAGAAAGCCTTGAGTCTACATTATTATCATCTGGATCCAGGAAAATAAGGGAGCCAAGGGTCAGAACCAAGGAGGAAAATCCAGTAAACCTGTGTTGAATGAGGGAAAGTGCAACAGAATGTCCACTGTGGCCTCTAAGACCATGGGAGAATGTTTGGATTGATTTCGCTGGATCCCTCAATTCCGATAGGTGTAAAAAGTTTTGTCTAGTGATTGGCAATCATTCTAAAACAGGAATGGAAGTTTATATCATGCGCAAATGAACCCTGATCACAACAACAAAAATATGAGTGTAGGAGATTATTCCAAGACAGGGCATACCAGTGGAGATGGTGGAACACATTCACCGAAAAGGGTGATGAATACAGGACTGAAGGTGTTATATTTGAATGCACACAGTATATGGAATAAGATAGATGATCTTGTACAGTAGCACAGTTAGATATTGACAGGTATGATGGTGTGGGCATCACGGACTCTGGCTGAAAGAAGGTCATAGTTGGGTGCTTAACATCAAAGAATACACACTGTATCAAAAAGACAGGCAGGTAGGCAGAAGTTGTGGGATGTCTTTGTTAGTAAAAACTGATCTCAAATCCTTACGAAGAACTGATATAGGATTGGAAGATGTATAATCCTTGTGTGTAGAGTTAAGAAAATGCAAGGGTTAAAAAACCCTGATGGGATTGTACATCAGCCACCGAACAGTAGCCAGGATGAGGGGTACAAATTACAATGAGAGACAGAAAAGGCATGTAGCAAGGGCAATGTTACATTAACCATAAGTAATTTTAATATGCTGGTAGATTGGGAAAATCTGCTTGTTGCTGAATCCCAAGAGTAAGAAGTTGTAGAATGTATACGAGATGGCTTTTTAGAGTAGCTTGTGGTTGAGCAGTGGTTAGAGGAAAGGCAATTCTAGATTGGGTGTAGTGTAAAGAACTGGATTTGATTACGGAGCTTAAGGTAGATAAGAGGCAAGAGTTCATATGGATGATCTCCTCCTTAATACCTTTAAGAGGCAGTGACATAATATGACAGAATACACACTGCCATTTGAGAGAGAGAATCTAAAGTCGGAGGTATTAGTATTACAGTGGAGGAAAAGGAATTAAAGAAGCATGCAAAAGGAATGGGCCAAAATTGATTGGAAGGGGACACTAGCATGGATGATGGCCTGTAGTTTCTGGGAATAATTTGAAAGGCACAGAACAGATACATCCTAAATAAGACAAAATATTCTAAAGGGAGGAAGATGCAACCATGCCTGATAAGGGAAGTCAAAGACAGCATAAAAAATAGAAGAGGGTTTATAATATAGCCAAAATTAGTAGAAAGTTAGAGGAGAGAAATGGTGAAATATGAAGGTAAGCTAGCCAATAACATAAAGGAGGACTCCAGAAATTTATTTCTCAGATATATAAAAAGTTATGACACTGTCTGAAAAAGTTACACACCGCTTCTGTAAGCACTTCAGGGCATGGGACAGTTTTTTTATCTGCTGTTTAACTTCTCTGGGTGCAAAAGAGTTTTCAGATGTGTGTGTGGAAATCATTGTGTATGAGTTCACTCACATGCCACCCTGCATGTTAGTTGACAGGCTTCCACACCCAGCTTAACCAGAGCCCACTTGACGCCACATCAACCACCTCTTCCCTTCGAGTGCGGGCATTGGAGTAGAGGGAGTCAGAGTAGGCTTTGGCTCAACGGAGCTTCGGCGATAAAGGCTCGAGGTGAGGTAAGTTACTTGTGAAGAATAAGAAACATGTCTGTGAGACCGGTGCTCTGTACTATGAGTCAGATGTGGAATATCTGGGAGACTCCCAGCCTCCCGGATGGCCACACCTGTGTCAGGTGCACCAAGCTGTAGCTCCTTAGGGACCGGGTAAGGGAACTGGAGATGCAGCTCAATGACTTTCATCTGGTCAGGGAAAGTGAGGAGGTGATGGAGAGGAGCTATATGCAAGTAGCCGCACCAGGGCCTCGGGAGACAGATAAGTGGGTAACAGTCAGGAGAGGGAAGGACAATAGTCAGATACTAGAGAGCACCCCTGTGGCTGTCCCCCTTAATAATGTATTACTGTTTGAGTACTGTTGGGGGGGGGGGGGAAATCGACCTACCTGGGGGAAGCAACAGCGACTGCACCTCTGGAACAGAGTCTGGCCCTGTGGCTCAGAAGGGTAGGGAAAAGAAGAGGATGGCAGCAGTGATAGGGGACTCTATAGTTAGGGGGTCAGACTGGCAATTCTGGGGACACAGGAAAGAAACACGGATGGTAGTTTGCCTCCCAGGATCCAGGGTCTGGGATGTTTCTTATCGCGTCCACGATATCCTGAAGTGGAAAGGTGAACAGCCAGATGTCGTGATACATATTGGTACCAACGACATGGGTAGGAGAAGGGAAGAGAACCTGAAAGCAAACTACAGGGAGGTAGGAAAGAAGTTGAGAAGTAGGACCTCAAAGGTAGTAATCTCAGGATTGCTGCCTGTGCCATACGACAGTGAGTAAAGGAATAGAGTGAGGTGGAGGATAAATATGTGGCTGAGACATTGGAGCAGGGAGCAGGGATTCAGATTTCTGGATCATTGGGATCTCTTTTGGGGCAGGTGTGACCTGTACAAAATGGATGGGTTGCATGAATCCAAGGGGGAACGATTTCCTGGCAGGGAAGTTAGCTATTAGGGAGAGTTTAAACTAGAATTGATGTGGGGCGGGAACCAAACGGAAGAGATGGAGGAAGGGGCAATTGGCTCACAAATAGACTATGTGATGAGCAAGAGGATAAGACATAAGAGGATAGGGCCAATCAAGTGTAACAGTGGAAAAGTGTGTATGGAACCGGAGGAGGTAGTGGAGGTACATAATGAATATTTTGTTTCAGTATTCACTACAGATAAGGACCTTGGCGATTGTGGGGATGGCTTAGAGCACACTGAAAAGCTTGAGCATATAAAAATTAAGAAAGAGGATATGCTAGAGCTTTTAGAAAGTATCGAGTTGGATAAGTCACTGGGACTGGACGAGTTATACCTTAGGTTACTGTGGGAGTGAGGGAGGAGATTGCTGAGCCTCCAAAGATGGAGACGGGAGAGGTTCCAGAGGATTGGAGGGTTGCAGATGTTGCTCCGTTATTCAAGAAAGGGAGTAGAGATAGTCCAGGAAATTATAGACCATTGAGTCTTACTTCAGTAGTTGGTAAGTTGATGGAGAAGATCCTGACAGACAAGAATTATTAACATTTGGAGATGCACAATATGATTAAGAATAGTCAGCATAGCTTTGTGAAAGGTTGGTCATGTCTTACGAGCCTGATTGAATTTTTTGAGAATGTGACTAAGCACATTGATGGAGGTAGTGCAGGAGATGTACTGTATATGGATTTGAGCAAGGCACTTGATAAGGTACCCCATGCAAGGCTTATTGAGAAAGTAAGAAGGCATGGGATCCAAGGGGACATTGCTTTGTGGATCCAGAACTGGCTTGCACACAGAAGGCAAAGAGTGGTTGTAGACAGGTCATATTCTGCATGGAGGCTGGTGACCGGTGGTGTGCCGTAGGGATCTGTTCTGGAACCCTTACACCGTGATTTTTATAAATGACCTGGATGAGGAAGTGGAGGGATGGGTTAGTAAATTTGCTGGTGACACAAAAGTTGGGGGTGTTGTGGATAGTGTGGAGGGCTGTCAGAAGTTACAGTGGGACATCGATAGGATGCAAAATGGGGCTGAGAAGTGGCAGATGGAGTTCAACCCAGTTAAGTGTGAGGTGGTTCATTTTGGTTGGTTAAATACGATGGCAGAATATAGAATTAATCGTAAGGCTCCTGGCAGTGTGGACATTCAGAGGGATCTTGGGGTCTGAGTCCATAGGATACTCAAAGCCGCTGCACAGGTTGACTGTGTGGTTAAGAAGACGTACGGTGTACTGGCCTTCGTCAACCGTGGGATTGAGTTCAAGAGCCGAGAGATAATGTTACTGCTATATGGGACTCTGGTTAGACCCCACTTGGAGTACTGTGCTCAGATCTGATCACCTCACTACAGGAAGGATGTGGAAACTATGGGAAAGGATGCAGAGGAGATTTACCAGAGTGTTGCCTGGATTTGGGAGCATGCCTTATGAGAATAGGTTGAGTGAACTTGGCCTTTTCTCCTTGGAGCGACGGAGGATGAGAGGTGACCTGATAGAGGAGTATAAGATGATGAGAGGCATTGATCGTGTGGATAGTCAGAGACTTTTTTCCAAGGCTGAAATGGCTAGCATGAGAGGGTGTTTTAAGGTGCTTGGAAGTAGGTACAGAAGAGATGTCAGGGGTAAGTTTTTTACGCAGAGGGTGGTGGGTGCATGGAATGGGCTGCCTGCGATGGTGGTGGAGGCGGATACAATAGGGTCTTTTAAGAGTCTCCTGGAGAGGTACATGGAGCTCAGAAAAATAGAGGACTATGGGTAACCCGAGGTAATGTCTAAAGTAAGTACATGTTCGGCACAGCATTGTGGGCCAAAGGGCCTGTATTGTACTGTAGGTTTTCTATGCTTCTATGTTTCTAAAAAGTTAAAGAGAGCTGAGAAGGAAAATGATGCTGGAGAGGTAGTAATGGGGACAAAGAATTGGCCCATGAATTTAATATGTAATCTACATCAGACTTCACTGTGGAAGACACTTGCAGTATGCAGAAGTTCAAGAGTGTCTGGCGCAGAAGTGAGTGTAGTTACTATTACTAAGGAGTAGTTTCTTCTGAAGCTGAAAATTCTGAAGGTAGATAAGTCATCTGGATCTGATAGATTTCTCCCCAGGGTTCAGAAAGAGGTAGCTGATGAATTTGTGGAAGCATTGCAGTGATCATTCAAGAATCATTAGATTCTGGAATGGTTCCAGAGGACTGGAAAATTGCAAGTGTCTCTCAACTCTTTAAGAAGAGAGGGAAACAGAAGAAAGGAAATTATTGGCCAGCTAGCCTGACTTCAGTGGTTGGGAAGATTTTGGAGTCCATTATTAAGGATGATGTTTTGGGGTACTTGGAAGCTCATGACAGAATAAGCCAAATCTTGTCTGACAAATCTGTTGGAATTCCTTGAGGAAACAACAGGCAGGATAGACAAAGGAGAGTTGGTGAATGTTATTTATTTGGATTTTCATAAGGTCTTTTAAAGGGGCTGTACATGAGATTACTTAACATGATAAGAGTTCGTGGTATTATGGGAAAGGTACTGATATGAATTGAAGATTGTCTGACTGGCAGGAGGCAAAGAGATGAAACTTTGAACACTTGAGCCTCAAACTCACTGACTCAACTCACCCTCGATCCATGTCTATAGTTACTAATCCAGCTAGTTAGTCACAAAGCTCTCATACTGTTCCCGACTTACTGAAAATTATAGTTGACTTGAAGGACCATATGTCCACTTCTGATTTGTGTACAAGATTAGCACAGATGTCTGACATTGTGAGGTAAATAATTTTGTTTGCATGGAAACATAGACTAATTCATCTCCCAATGGTCAATTTATGGCACAAAAAAAATTGCAAGTGAGAATAGGAAGATGAATTTTCAGTGAACAACATTTATGGCCAGAAGATAGATTTGATCATGTAATGAAATAGAATACATGGACAGTGGAATTAATGATTTACTGTCCATTGTTTAAAAAAAATAAGAAATATTACTATTTTTGTCTTACCTTCGAAACTGAATAGGCCTTTCCCTCAGATCCAGGACGATCTTCAATCATACATTTACACTAATCTGACATTAATCTCATTTTCAATTCTCCCTGCATTATCACTTATCTACACACTAGGGGCAAATGACAGTGACCAACTAAACCCATATGTCTTTGGAATGTGGGAGGAGACTGGAGAACCTGGAGGAAACCTATGTTGTCACTGATAAAAGCATGCAAACTCCACAGGGTCAGGTTAAAAATGTGTCACTGGAGCTGTGAGTTAATAGCTCTAACAATTGCACCATGTGTTGGCATTTTTCTCCTTGGTCTCTGCTTATATTGTCATTTAACTGAGTCTCAGGAGATATAAATTAATTCTTCTTTGGATTCCTATGCTGAAAGTACTTTCCTTCACTGAAATTCTTAGGAGTACATGTTCTACATGGAATGAGAATAGACTTATAAGTATCAGGAAACCAAAGCCTGTGAGTGAGAAATATATTCATGCAATTCTATAAACAAATGGTGCAATACAGTTAAACCCAGTGCAGAATATTCCTGAGCACTTTGTTGGTCGCCTCAGTGCCAAATGAGCCTCATCTTTCAGCAGGATTGTTGTTGTATTTTTTTTCTGATATAAATGACATCAAGTCATACAACATGCAGCTTTTATGTATAGTTTTATGTTCAGTTTTGTTTAGTGTTCCCTACAAGCATCAGATTCTTGAGATAACCTGCACAACCCTCGGCAGTAGAACACTACAGATCACCTCATACACTACCATGGGCTTCTCTCTGTTTATGACTTTTATTTTTTGCACCAAAGTCCTGTTTTTTTTTCTCTCTTTGCTGTCCTGTATAATTTATGTCAGCTTTCTATTCTGTGCATTGTCTGTGCTTATATGCCTGTGATGCTGCTGCCAGCAGGTCTTTCATTGTATCTGTACATCACCGTAATTGCGCACATGACAACAAACCCGACTTGACTTTTCTTGACAATTTCCTCAGTAAAATAGCACTCGGCGTTCAAGAGTGGGAATTTGACCAATAAGGACACCTTAAGGGAGAAGAGTGAGGCTTAGTAGAGAGCTTCCGGATTGTGGGGACCAGGCGTCTGAACGGAGAGCAAACAATGAGGAAGTGATGATAATGAGACCTGTGTATTGAACCAGAATTTATTTGGAATTTATTTTTGAGCTGAGTTTCCCTTTCTCTGTTCATCACAGCAGTAGTCCTATTTCAAGCATATCCTCCAGTCCATTAGCATTAGCAATAGAAAAGGTGCCATGGCTGGCAGTATTTCTGAAACTGATAGCTCCCTGCTGGGAAAAACATCAATGTTCTTTGATCAGCTGGCTCTAGCTGCACACTTTATTCAACTTTCTATCCAAGCAGTGATAACACTTACTGTCAGCGATTGCTATCATTGTTGCAAATTTCAAAACAAGAAGTTAGCATAAACTGAAAAAAAGTGATAGAAAACGCTTGCCCAATATCTATGTGGTCCAAATATTCAAGCTGAAACCAAACACTTCCTGATTTACAGCTTCCATGAATGATGTCTGAGTATAAATCTTCATCCCACCACGGAGAAGCTTCTGGAATAAAGCAGGTGCAGATGGTCTAGCACCAACCAAGGTGAATTTCACCCCTACAACATTCTATGCATTGAACCAACTGCTCTGCCCATGACTGCAAGAAATGGTAGAGTTTTTAATGCAGTCCATTTCATTGTGTAAACCAGCCTCCCCTCCAGTGACTCCACCTACACTTCCCACTCAGGGACCCTTTCCACCCTGATCATTCTCTCTTCTTCCCTCTCCCATTGGGTAGAAGATAGAAAATACAAGATGCAGTCCATCTACCACCAGACTCAAGGACAGCTTTTATCCCACTGTTATCGGACTCTTGGACTCAGACCTCCCAATCTACCACATCAGCACCTTTGCACGTAATCTGTCTATCTGCACTGCACTTTTTCTATAGTTGTGAAATCTCCCTGGTTTCCTTGGCTGCAAAAGTCTAAGGAATACACACTGCAGTCCCACCAAACCAGTCAGATTGAAGCGGCTCTCCCATCCCAAACCCCAGTTTGTGTGGATGCTGTGTAATCTGCTACCCTGTTACAACTCAGTGCCAAGAAATAGTAGTCGGCACACTGCATACGATTAAAGGAATTATATTTATGAATCTTAACTTAACTAAAGGTTTAGTAAAGAAAAGAAAAATAAACAAAAGGGGCCCATTATAATTAAACAGTCAAATGTGCATAAGTTTAGCTCAGCTCTTCCAAAGTTCATACATATTCATTGATCCTCAGTAGACCCCGGCACTTTGTTCAATTGAATCACGGTCCCCCAGTGGGTCAAATCCTTTTATCAGTTATCTCCAGCGTCTTCTCTCTTTATCTCCCACCAAACAAAAGGGTCCAGCTCACACCGGTGTCAGGCACACAACAGAAAAACATCTTTGGACGGTTTACATTCCAAAGCACCCATTATCTCTAACTATAACCCAAACACGGTTTCTATAGAAGACCATTATGTTATCAGTGGAAATCTTTCCCAGGGTGTTACAACACTATATTCCACATTCTACCTTTTCTAGTTGCTAACTCGATGAGCTTACGTTTGAATCATCTGTCTGGATGGAAAGGAGACAAAAGGTTTTCACTAAGTCTCGGTACACATGACACTAATAAACCAATAATTCATTAGTAATCGGGGATTTTGATGAACATTGTAAAACTATGAAACTTACTTGCAATGTTGGTTGAGGTGGGAGAGAAATTGTCTTTGATTGCTAACACTAAGCATACGCATGAGTCTAAATCACTGACCACTGCACATTGTGTGTCACTGACATCAATAAAGCAGAATGTTGAGAAGGTTAGGTACAACTAGCACCAATATTGCTGCACACTTCCCTCACTGGTGACCAGCATAGCATTACTGAATATACAGCATAACGGAGAGTGTGAGTGCAGCTCAGTGACTTCACTATAGTCTGAGAACAGCAGGTAAGTAGATCCAAATGGATGAGTAAAGTTGAATGATGTAGACTGCCTTGTTGCCTCTGCAGTCTGCTACCTAAGCCTGTATTCACAATAGCTGAGCCTACCTGACTATATTAGTTTGCCAGACTGGGAAAGCAGGAGACTCTTTAAAATACAATGAAGAAATCAGAGACTGATAAAAGCAGATGGTGGAAGGGTCTCGGCCTGAAACGTCGACTGCGCCTCTTCCTATAGATGCTGCCTGGCCTGCTGCGTTCACCAGCAACTTTGATGTATGTTGCTTGAATTTCCAGCATCTGCAGAATTCCTGTTGTTTTTTTTGGTGGATACTTAGAGTTACTCGCATAGTCTATTGTTCATGTACACAGAGAACATCCCAATAACCTGCAATGCGATTGTGATCATTTCAAAATTTTATCTATTTGTACAATTTTACTGCATAAATGATTTCTGAAACAGTCAAGAATACATCTGAAATCTGAGTGTACAAGATGACATTCAGTTGTATAGTGATGCCAATTTACATATGGTGCCTTAGTATTGTAAGACATCTCAAGTTGCTTTACTGGGGTGCAGGCAAATGAAAATGGCATTGAGCCAATAAAAGAATGATTGGAGAGAAATCCAAATGTTTTGAAAACCTACAGAATTTTAAGTAGCATTTTAAAGGGGTATGAATTTGCAGCCCTCAGGATCTGTTTGTTTGGAGCCACAGTCACCAGTGGTGAGTCAGAGGAATCAGGAAATGCACACAGTCACCAGAGCAGGAAGCTCCAAGCTTAATCTTCGATTTTTCAGCCTTCACCTTCACCCTTCCCTCTCCACCTCACTCCATCTGCCTCTATTTGTTTCCACTAACAGCCACCTGCCTCTGTCCCCCAACTCCGTCCACTCCCTCCTTCACCGTGTCATCATTTACTGCTCCTGTATCTGCCTATCACCTACTAACTCCCGCCACCACACCCCTAACCTCCACCAGCTATCTTCCTTCTTCACTCTCAGCTCTGATTCAGGGTCTCAATCTGAAATGGCAACTATCCCATCTCCCTCCACAGATGCTGTCCAACCAATGACCTCCTCTGGCCGTTAGGTTTTTTCTCACTGCATATTCCAGCAGCTCCAATTGTTTGTGCCCCTCGTCTCCAATCCATGTTGGTTAGCCTACACCCTTTGTTTTACCAGTTCTTCCCCATCTTCTTTGTGATTGGAAAGCAGCCTGGCTTATCCATTTCCCAGTTCAGGTCAAGGATCCAGGGCCTGAAGGATGAACTGTTTTGCCTCCACAGATGCCATGTGACCTGCTGAGCACTTCTGGGTGGTTTATTTCTACTACTTCCTATGTTCTTATTGTAGCAATATATGCTGGCTAACCATTCTTCCATTAATGCGACTGGCAGATGTATAATCATCTGTAATATAATAGAAAGCTTAAGCACTGTGATTTCAGAATATAGGACATCTAATCAAGACTCTGAAGAATGTATAAATTATGAGAATAACTGTGGGAAAGGTGATTGTGAAAGAGGAAGTGATGTCAGTCTGGTCTCCTGTGGTTCTTGACTAACCAGAGAGCTGTAACATCCATAATTCTTTCTTAAAATATAGGCTTCATGCCTGAATGTCATTTTAAGAAGCTTTTCGAAATGATGGCATATGGAACTTGTCTGTTTAGAGATGATATTTGTTGAACGTCTGAAACAGGTGCAAGGAAGATGTTGGAGATTTTATCATCTAAAATATATTCCATTGTGCAAATGTAATTCCATTTAATATTTGAGATCTAACAAAATAGAGTTTACACAAATGAATATGTAATCTTTAGGAATGTGATTCGAATTTGTAACATTGTAACATTAAAAATTATCTCCTGACCTTCTATGCTGTCCGTGTAGAGTGTATCTGCACCCCCTGTGACAGAAAATGTGAAAGCTCTCAGTTACAGAAGTCAAGGACAGTGAATGGGTCCCTAATGCACTGATGTTGGGTGAGGACTAATGGGACAGTGACATAGTCAGGAAAAGAATCATTTAGTTATTTGGTAATCATGTCTCATTGGCATTACTGGTAGATTGACACCGAGGATGCTCATGACTGCATGTATGGTTCATTTTGCAATGTGGGAGAGAAAGTATGTTATACCAGGTTCACCAGTAAACTCTCAGGTCAGGGTATTTTGTGGCCGATTAAGGAACCCGGTGTTCTTTGTCATTTACTGAAAAACCCAGTGCAGACTTCGAATTCAAGTTCAACCATAAATGAATACAGCCAAAGGAAACGGCGCTACTCTGGGGCCAAGGTAAAAAACACAGTACCAACAGTCATACATAGCACAAGGCACATATAACACATACAAGGTAGCAAGCACATATAAGATATCAGTAAAATGCAATTACTGATCGCAAGGTGACAGGCCCCAGTGGAGCATCTGGTAAGTCTCTGAAAACTTGTGCCAACCAGCTGGAGGGGTGTAGTCAAGGTCATTTTCAACCTCTCACTGCTGCAATCGGAAGATTCCACCTGCTTCAAAAGGGTAACAATTATACCAGTGCCCAAGAAGAGTAGTGTGAGCTGCCTTAATTATTGCCCAGTAGCACTCATATCTACGGTGATGAAATGATTTGAGAGGTTGGTTATGGATAGAATGAACTCCTGCCTCAGCAAGGACTAGGACCCACTGCAATTTGCCTATCACCACAATAGGTCTACGGCAGACGCAGTCTCAATGGTGCTTCACACAGCCTTCAATCACCTGGACAATAGAAACACCTACGTCAAGATGCTGTTCATTGACTAGAACACAGCATTTAATACCGTCATTCCCACAATCCTGATTGATAAATTACAGAACCTGGTCCTCTGACCTCCCTCTGTGATTGGATCCTCGACTTCCCAACCGGAAGACCACAATCTGTGCGGATTGGTAATAATATCTCCTCCTCACTGACGATCAACACTGGTGCACCTCAGGGATATGTGCTTAGCCCACTGCTCTACTCTCTCTATACCCATGACTGTGTGGCTAGGTATACTGTAGCTCAAATACCATCTATAAATTTGCTGATGATACAATCATTGTTGGTAGAATCTCAGATGGAGACAAGAGGGCCTGCAGGAGTGAAATACACCAGCTAGTTGAGTGTAGTTGCAGCAACAACCTTACATTCAATGTCAGTAAGATGAAAGAGCTGATTGAGACTTCAGGTAGGATAAGACAAGGGAACATGAAGCAATCCTCACAGAGGGATCAAAAGTGGAGAGAGTAAACAATTTCAAGATTCTAGGTGACAAGAACTCTGAGAATCAAACTTGATCCCAAAATATCGATGCAGCGATAAAGACAAGACAGTGGCTATATTTCATGAGAAGTCTGAAGAGATTTGGCTTGTCAATTAAAACATTCAAAAACCTCTATAGATGTACCATGGAGAGCATCACTGTCTGGTGTGGGGGGTGGGGTGCTACTGCACAGGACCAAAAGAAGCTACAGAAAGTTGTAAAATTAGTCAGCTGCATCTTGGGTACTTGCCCTCGTAGTATCCAAGACACCTTCAAGGAGCAGTGCCTCAGAGAGGCCATGTCCATTATTCAGGACCCCCATCACCCAGGGCATGCCCTCTTCTCACAGTTACCATCAGGTAGGAGGTACAGAAGCCTGAAGGCACACACTCAGTGACTCAGGAACAGCTTCTTCCCCTCTTCTATACGATTCCTAAATGGACATTGAACCCATGAACATGACCACACTTTTTAAAAGTATACATTATTTCTGTTTTTGCACTATTTTTAATCTATTCAAAAAATACACATATACACTTACTGAAACTTGTTTATTTATTCATTTTGCTTTCTATACTTGTATGTATTGCATTGAACAGCTGCTACTAAGTTAACAAATTTTATGACACATTCCGGTGATAATAAACCTGATTCTGATTCTGATTAAAAAAGTATAGCTCTAGACCTTGAGTCCATGAATGTTGCAGCAGTCTGCAGTTAAACACAATGCTGCTTGTTTTCTGCTGAGCAAACACTGGGGGGCAGCACTAATTCCTGCTTGGATACCGCGCCACACTGCTCCCGGCACACTGATGGAGCGTATTGACTCGAACACCTCTATCCTCGGCAGCTATAAACAGGTGGCACCATAGCTTGAGGCCTAGTCCTTGCTACAACTGACGCCATGCAGCTCCTTCCAACGTTCACACCTCCATTAATAAATCAGTGAATGCAGCATTCCACATTAACAATGTTCAGCAGGGTCTTGCGAACACAATAAAAGTGACTCAGATGATCACTCACTGTTAGACTACAAACTGTCTTCGCACACCCAACACCTCCAATGTCTCTCTGATGCAGACAGCAGCACGATGTGCACCAAGTACAGCTCCCTCAGTTTCTCTGCCAATGAGCAACGCGCTGATGGGGCAGACCTGCAGTACTTTAAGTTCTTAGTGTCCAACAGCGTCTTGCGATTATTAAAAATATGTTGACAAAAGACAGTATCTGGGCTGATCTCCCCCTCCCACTTTCAATTCTCTTACTAGCTCTTCCTTCAGTGAGTCCTGACGAAGGGTCTCGGTCTGAAATGTCGACCGTACCTCTTCCTAGAGATGCTGCCTGGCCTGCTGCGTTCACCAGCAACTTTGATGTGTGTATCCGGGCTGAAGGTAACTTTGCTCAGTATGGTACATCACGGAATCTTATTTTCATTTTATTTGAACCTTGAAGTATGATACAAATTAAATGCCTCACTGGATATTTCCCAAGGGGTCAACTGTGAATCTGGCATTGCAGGTAAGAGCAGCAAATTTCCTTCCCCAATGAATATCAGTATGAGATAATCCTGCAGTATTACAATCACCAAATTTGAATTAGCTTTTTGAGAAGATGAGTTTGCTCTTTCAGCAGAGAACAGCTGTAAAATTTGAGAGATGCGCTGAAATTTATGAACAGCTTCAACAGTATATGGATTGGTTAGGGGGTCAACAAGCAAAGATCATTTAAAGTGAATGGCAGAAAAACTGAGAGTGTTTCAAGAAAATACAATGAGTGGGAAAGTTTTAGAACCAGCTCTCTTGTAGGATATGTGTAAACTGATTCAAAGACAGCACTTAAGAGGAAATTGGACATGCATCTAAAAGGGAAACAAATTGAACGAGCATAAGATCAGGAGTGTGTATCTAATTGGAGGCTCTGGTGAAGAACAGGAGAATTTTGATCCGCATAATGACTTGTATCTTTGCTGCTCATAACTGAAATCTTACAAGAAGAGGAGGAGAATTCTTCTTTCCTTGCCTAACTTCTCCGGCACTGGCTGTGCCATGACTTCCACAAATTAACACCCACTAATTTCAGTCCAACACCACCTTCACCAGAGAAACCCACTCTATATAATGCTCTTTCCATCAACAACAGCAATCTGCAATTTGCCTCCTATACCCCCATTTCAGTTCTCTCCATCTTGCCCAAGTCCCTGACGATTGTGCTTCATTACTGTGGTCTCTCACTCAATCCTAATCTCTCCTCCTCTGTGAACTCTGTCACAGTCAGTGGTCCCTTCTGACTACCATCTCTCTGACACGGTTTCCAGGAAACCGACACACTTCACAATTTTCCATCCAGAGCTCCCCTTCTCCATAAACATCAGTCTGAGTCATAGCAAATTAAGTGGAATGAATATAACTGTGAGTGTGTTCAACGAACTGTTTCAAGTGAACAGACATTATCTTGCCGCTTATGTTAAATTAGGTTTGGAAATTAGGTTATGGATAGACATGGAGGCACTTGCTGGTCAAATCACTGCTACAGTCAGAAGAGAAATCTTTGCGCTCATGGAATTCATTCTATTTTGTTCAGATATAATCAATGTAAAATGTTTGCACTTTTCAATGGACCAAGCCAGTGCAATCATTATCGTGATTAACAGAAACGCTGCTTAAGTTACACATTACTTCATTTTATCTGCATGTTTCAATGAACATGGAATTTGACAAAGAAGCCCCTTTTTCAACTACACTAATAATCACAATCACACACTGTTATTTTCGCACTTAATGGTGGATGAATTTTGTTAAGGATAATATTGATTCCTAGATAATCCTACTTTGTTAGAGTTTCTCAAATGGAGACTGGCTCTACAAGTGATGACAGCGTTGCAATTAGCTTTGCAGCTACATAAACTAACATCCATGGTCACACACCATGTCTGCTTATTCCAAATCAATGATTTCTGTATTTTCCCTCAGTGAGCACTGGCTAGTCTTGTTCATAATGAGTAGCAAACTGAAACTTTAGTAAAAGATTTTGTACCAGCAATTGCTATTTGAGAGAATGCATAATTAAAACCAAATGAGAATAATAATAATGTCAACAAACTTTGGTTAACCATCTATAGAAAAGGCATTATTAAACTGGAAATAGAGCAGAAAAGATTTAAGAGAATATTGCCAAGGCTTGAGGATCTGAGTTACGGGGAGAGTTTGGGCAAGCTGGGACTTTATTCATGGGGGTGTAAGAGACAGTGGGCTGACCTTATTGGGGTGTATAAAATCATGAGGAGCACCGATAGGTTGAATGTACAGTCATTTTTCCCCCAGAGACAGGAATCAAAAAAAAAAGCACAGGTTTAAGGTGAAAGGGGAACATTTAAAAGGTACCCAGGGAACAAATTTATCATGCAGAGGGCAGTGGAATGAGCTATCACAGAAAGTGGTACGATAACAATATTTAAAAGACAACTTGGAAAAATATATAGTTAGGAAAGATTTTGAAGCATATAGACCAAGTGTTGGCAAATAGGAACAACCTAGATAGGCATCTTCTTCAGCTTGGATGATTTGGGCCAAATGGCTTATTTCTATCCTCTGCTACTCTATGACTCAATTACACTGCAATAACTTCTGTTTTTTAAGGTTTGCTGGTTAACCTCCTGACAAAATAAAGCAAATTAAATCACTTAGAGACTGGAGTACTGACTAACCATGGATCATGGTTTGTAATTTTTAATTAAGCCTTGTAATTAAGTTACATTTCCCACCTTTCATTTATCCAGTACTGTGATGCTTATTACAAATCAAATCAATCAATAAAAGAAGATGGAGCTTGGATGTGTTATGTGTTTAATATTTCAGTAATATTTGAGTGATATTGTAAATATATTGCTTGATTAAGTATTCCAGATGTTTACATAATTTATATAGGCATCCATTAGTCTCGTCAGATCATGGATTTGTGCCTCGGAAGGTTTCCAGGGCGCAGACCTGGGCAAGGTTGTATGGAAGACCGGCAGTTGCCCATGCTGCAAGACTTCCCTCTCCACGCCACCGATGTCGTCCAAGGGAAGGGCACTAGGGCCGATACAACTTGACACCGGTGTCGTCGCAGAGCAATGTGTGGTTAAGTGCCTTGCTCAAGGACATAACATGCTGCCTCAGCTGAGGCTCAAACTAGCGACCCTCGGGTCACTAGACCGACGCCTTAACCACTTGGCCATGCGCCAACACTTTACATAATTTATTACATGTTATATGTAAAGGTATGTGAATGGCATACATCGTTACACCATCACATAATATATGCACACCTCAGTACAGTAAAATGGAAGTAGACAAGCATCTCCCAGCTCCCGTGTTTTTCATTTGATTAGTTTTTAAAGTTATAAAACATAACAGTGGTGCTGAATATGTTTTCAAATGAACCCAAGGCGGCTACTTACTTGTTGAAACACTGCATGTTTTATTCTTTGGAAGCGGGGAGAGAGAGAGACATTCGAGTTAAATAAAAGGCATAAAACAGGTGAAATTCACTGGTTCATAAATAATGACTACCAGGTGATGAAAATAATAATATTTATAATAATTAATATTAATAAATTTGTAAAAAAAACAGAAAAGGCTGGCTCCATCAGAAAGATAACATTCGATTGCACAACAATTAACTGGCTGATGTATACAGAACAAATTGAGCAGTATTTTAAAGCAAATGAAACAGCCAATGAAAAGTGCATGCCAGTTGTGCAGAGTGTAATAGGTCAAATGTGGGCACGTGGCCAAGTGGTTAAGGCATTGGACTAGCTACCTGAAGGTCGTGAGTTCGAGACCCAGCCGAGGGAACATGTTGTGTCCTTGAGCAAGGCACTTAATCACACAGTGCTCTGCAACGACACTGGTGCCAAGCTGTATGGGTCCTAATGCCCTTCCCTTGAACAACATTGGTGTCGTGGAGAGGGGAGACTTGCGGCATGGGCAACTGCTGGTCTTCCATACAACCTTGCCCATGCCTGCGCCCTGGAGAGTGAAGACTTTCCAGGCACAGATCCATGGTCTCGCAAGACTAACAGATGCCTTTGTTGTTGTAATAGGTCAAAAAGAATTCAGTTTGCTTGGAAGTTTAACAGCTCAAACCAAACCAACCGAGGTGTGCTTTGCTGAAATGAAAGTGAGTGTGAACAAAATTGTAAAGTCCAAACAGAAATTAAACTGGCCGAACAAATTGCATTACCATTCTGGCAAGGGCTCACATACACCAGACCAATGCAAGTTTAAAGGCCAAACTTGCAGAAAATGCAGCAAAGTAGGACACATACCAAGAGCATATCGGGCAGGCAAAAAAGATAGACTGTACATGGAAGAGATAGAGATAACAAGTCAAGTTGTAGTTTCAAAAAGAACACGAATCTGCATGTTGATGTTGAAAAATCTGATAATGATGAGAGTGACACAGGACTGGGAGCCTTGAGATTTACAATGTAAGAACTAACAAGATACAAGCAATATGGCTTCTCCAGATGGGGAACGGCAAATTAATTAAAATGGAATTGGACATTGGCTTGGCCGTTTCAGTCATTTCACAAAATGTATTTGAATGGTATTTCAAAGATACTGACCTGAAGCCTGCAGATATCCAACTGAGAACTCTTAATGGATAAAGATAACTCCTGCAGGAATAACATTTGTAGCAGTGAAATACAACAACCAGCAACCACATTGGGCCTGGATGTGGTAAACACAGGAGGACCAGCGTCATGGGGCTGCGATTGTCTGCGACAACTACAACTTGATTTGTATTCCACAACCCCTGCAAAAGAATCAGTTGAAAGCAAATTAAGAAATGTACTAGCTGATGCCACAGAAGTGTTCAAGGATGGCATTGGAAAATTCAAGCATGTCAAGGGTAAACTTTTGTGAAATGAAATTGCCACAGCCAGGTTTTGTAAAGCCCGTCTGGTTCCTTATACCAATGGTGATAGTGAGCTAGATCACATGGAGGCTGTAGGAATTCTTTTCAGGATCAAATGGAGCTCATGGGCAACACAAGAAATCCCGGTTTGCAAGAAGGATGGGTCTGTCAGGATCTGTAGTGATTTTAAGGTCACCCTCCACCCAGTATTGAGAATCGATCGATACCCTCTGTCATGAGTCCTGTGAGCCTAGGCACATGTAATTGTTATTTGTTTTCTTATCTAGAGTCATTAAGACCTTGTGCTTTCTGTTTAACCTTGTCAAGCTTATTTTGACTGGTATAGGTTTTCAGTGTACTGTGATTATTTAAAGCAGACTCCCGATTAGCACTTATTGTGAGGTCCTTGTTTTTAGAGAATGATTTCATCTCATGGTGTCGCTCAGTCAAGTCACCAATATTTAGTTGGAATTCCTCTGAATAACTCTCGTTTCTCTCTCAACAAGGAAGTCTGTTGTTTCTCCACACCTGGATTCAGTCATTTTGTCAGAGCACTCCTTAACAGGAGGACCCCGCGCCATAAATGTGGAAGTTCAACAGCAACTTAAGCAACAGCTGGCTGGAGATGAGGGTGTCTTCTATTCTGAGTGTTTGTCCCAGGGCTTTGTTCCCAGTGTCTCAAATCCATGTTCCTAGCTTCTCTAGTCTGTTCAAGATCATCAAGGTTTCCTGGGTCTCCCTTGGTTCTCAAGGTTTCTGAGGACTACCCCATGTTTCTGAGTTTGATTCCATGTTTCCATGGTACATACAATATTTCCAAGTTATATGCAATGTCCCCAAGTTATATCCCATGTCCCCAAATGATATGCAATGTTTCCAAGTTTACCATGCTGCCGTGAGAGCATCAGGCTTTGTCAAATTTTACAGCCCTCTCTTGAGAGTATCAGATCTGTCTCAAATTTACCAACCTTGTCTCGAGTATCCCAAGTCTCCCTGGGCCATCATGTTCCAGCCTTTGAGAGTGAAGTTCTGTCATGAGCTTTGTGGGCCTATGCACCTGTTTTTGTTATTCTTTGTCTTGTCCGGAATCATTAAGCCCTTGTGCTTTATATTTAATCTTGTCAAATTTATTTTGACTAACAAGGGTTTTCAGCATACTGTGATTATTTAAAGTGGACTCCCAATTAGCGCTGATCACAGGGGTCTTTGTGTTTGGAGATTGATTCATCTCATGGTGTCACTCGGTCCAGTCATCGATGTTTAGTTGGAATTCCCATGAATAAACTCTTGTTTCTATCTCAACATGGGAGTCTGTTGTTCCTCCACACCTGGGTTCAGTCACCTGTTAGTGCATACCATGACAACCCTCTGCTCAGAATGGAAGATACCTGTGCAAACCTTTCTGGAGAGAAACACGTCTGCAAAGTGAACTTAGCTGAGGCTACCTACAGATGTAGATGGAAGAAAGGGCCAAAGTGTTTCTCACCATAAACATTCACAAAGGGCTTTATCGCTTTAATAGGCTGATTTTTGGAGTAGCATCAGCACCTGCACGCTGGCAGAAGACTATGGACCAGGAGCTGCAAGGCTGCCCAGGCTATTAGCATTCCCTGGATAACGTCATTGTTACTGGTGACAAGGAACCTCTCCAAAATCTCAAGACAGTGTCAAAAAAATCAGAAGATTTTCGGCTCAGAGCCTGATACAACAAATGTGCATTCTCTAAAGCAAGCATCACTTACTGTGGTCGCACTATTGACACACAAAAATTATACAAGTTTGTTCAGAAATTCAAACAGTGGTGGATTCCCCAAGGCCAAAGCATGTGTCACAGTTGCAGTTCTTTTTAGGATTTGTAACTCAATGTAATTTATCAAATTTACCTACCAAATCTGCTGCTGTGTTCCATCCCTCGAATTCATGAACAGAGATCAGGAAGAAATGGCAATGGACAAAGCAGTGTGTGGTAGATTTCCAAAAGGCAAAGGAAATGGTGAAATCAGATACTGTACTCACATATTATGATCCACATCATCCAGTGAGGCTTTCTTGTGATGCTTTACCTTAAGGTGTAGGTGCAGTCATGTCACATGTTACGAGTGATGGAAGTGAACGTTCTATAGCTATCGTGTCATGTTCTTTGACTGCTGCAGAGAAAACTATCCACCGATTGATAGAGTGGCCTTGAGTCTGGTTTGGGACGTAAAACACTTCAACCAGTACTTATCTTGGAGCGTTAATCCTCATTACCAATCATCAACTACAGTACTAGAGTCCATTTTCAATCCACAGAAGGGTGCTGCACTAACAGCAGCTGCATGAATTCCAAGATGAGTTCTGTTTCTTGGAAGGACCCAATTAAAGTCTCCCTATTACATCAGAGATGATCTGAAGGGAAACAAGAAAAGTCCCTAAACTGTCTCGGATCTAAATGGCTATCCAAAATGGCTGGAATGTGCAGAAGAAACTCGAATTCACCAATTTTTATAAGCATTGGCATAAACCTGCCCTTGACGGTGGTTGACTTATGTGGGGATTAATACTAATACCATACAAGTTGAGAGCTAAAGTTTTGGAGGAGCTACATGCCGGTCATCTAGGTGTGGTCAAAATGAAAGTGTTTCCTCAAAGTGTTGTCTGGTGCCCTGAGATAGATCAGAAGATCGAGCAGCTTGCCATGCAATGTTCAGGATGTCAACATGTCCAGAAGATCCAAAGGCAGCACTTTGGGAATGGCCTGCATTGCCCTGACAGAGGATTTTTGTGTATTCTGCCAGACTACTTTTGGGGACAAATTTCTTGGGGATAGTGGAATCAGCTGCAAAGCGGCCAGAAACGTTCTCAAAAGCCTCCACTACAGCCTTTCACACTGCTAATGCTTTGAGAAGCCTCTTCTCAAGGACAGATGTGCCAGAACACTTAATCAGTGACAATAGACCACAGTATGTTGCATTACATTTTCAATCATTCCTGAAAGTAAACGGAATGAGAGTTATTACATCTGTCCCATACCACCCAGCAATAAATGGCTTGAGAGTGAGGTTTGGCCAGAGTCTAAAGGATGCACCACGAGTAATGTCAGCAAACACACCCTACTGACACTGAATCAGAAGCTCGCCAATTTCCTCTTTACATATCACAATGCAGAATACTCCGTTACCAACAACTCACTCGTTATGTTGTTCTTGGATTGCCTCTTGCACTCTCACTTGGATCTTCTCAAGCCCAATCTCAGAAGGATTATGCAGGACAAAAAGCTGAGACAAACTGAGGGCTCTTCAAACAAGGAGGTTCAATGTTTCATTCCTGGACAAGCTTTCCTGGCAACATACTACAGAAGTGATCAAAAGTGAGTTCAACAGAAAAAGACTCTATTGTGTCAAATTTTTTTGAGGATGTGACTAAGCACATTGATGGAGGTAGAGCAGTAGATGTAGTGTATATGGATTTCAACAAGGCATTCGATAAGGTACGCCCTGCAAGGCTAATTGAGAAAGTAAGGAGGCATGGGATCCAAGGGGACATTGCTTTGTGGATCCAGAACTGGCTTGCACACAGAAGGCAAAGAGTGGTTGTAGTCAGGTAATATTCTGCATGGTGGTCGGTGACCAGTGGTATGCCACAGGGATTTGTTCTGGGATCCCTACTCTTCATGATTTTCATAAATGACCTGGATAAGGAAGTGGAGGGATGAGTTGGTAAATTTGCTGATGACACAAAGGTTGGGGGTGTTGTGGATAGTGTGGACGGCTGTCAGAGGTTACAGCGGGACATTGATAGGATGCAAAACGGGGCTGAGAAGTGGCAGATGGAGTTCAACCCAGCTAAGAGTGAGGTGGTTCATTTTGGTAGGTCAAATATGATGGCAGAATATAGAATTAATGGTAAGACTCCTGGCAGTGTGGAGGATCAGAGGGATCTTGGGGTCTGAGTCCATAGGACACTCAAAGCTGCAGCGTAGGTTGACTCTGTGGTTAACAAGGCCTATGGTGCATTGGCCTTCATCAAACGTGGGATTGTATTTAAGAGCCGAGAGGTAATGTTGCAGCTGTATAGGATCCTGGTTAGACACCATTTGGAGTACTGTGCTCAGTTCTGGTCACCTCACTACAGGAAGAATATGGAAACCGTAGAAAGGGTGCAGAGGAGATTTACAAGGATGTTACCTGGATTGGGGAGCATGCCTTATGAGAATAGGTTGATTGAACTCGGCCTTTTCTCCTTGGAGCAACAGAGGATGAGAGGTGACCTGATAGAGGTGTACAAGATGATGAGAGGCTTTTTGTGTGGATAGTCAGAGGCTTTTTCCCAGAGCTGAGATGACTGGCATGAGAGGGCACAGTTTTAAGCTGCTTGGAAGAGCGCATGGAATGAGCTGCTGGCAACGGTGGTGGAGGCAGATACAATAGGGTCTTCTAAGAGACTCCTGGATAGGTACATGGAGTTAGAAAAATGGAGGGCTATGGGTAACCCTAGGTAATTTCTAAGGTAAGGACATGTTCGGCACAGCTTTGTGGGTTGAAGGACCTGTATTGTGCTATAGGTTTTCTATATTTCTATGTTTCTAAAGTTAAAACAGATCTCTAAAAAGTGATCTAAATTAATTACAAATATAAAACACAAAAAAATTTATTGCATGAGTATTCATCCCCTTCAAGTCATATTTAACATGCGCACCTTTGCAGCGATTACAGTCTTGAGTCTGTGTGGATAGGTCTATATTAGCTTTGCATAACTGGACGCTGGCAATTTTTCCCCATTCTTCTTTTAGAAAACTGTTCAAGCTATGTTATATTTCATGGGAATTATGAATGAACAGCCCATTTCAAGTCCATCCACAAACTCTCATTGGATTGAGGTCTGGACACTGACTTGGCCTCTCCAGGACATTAGGTTTGTTGTTTTTAAGCCAGTCCTGGCTATATGCTTAAGGTCATTGTCTTGCTGGAAAACAAATCTTCTCCCAAGTTGCATTTCTCTTGCAGACATTATCAGCTTTTCCTCCAGGATTTCCCCATATTTTTCTACATTCATTTTACCTTCTGTCTTCACAAGCCTTCCAGGGCCTGCTCCAGTGAATCATCTGCACAGTATGATGCAGCCACCACCATACTTCATGGTGGTGATGGTGTGTTTTTGAAGATGTACGGTGTTTGCCTTATTCCAAACATAATGTCTGGTCTGATGACCAAAAAGTTCAATTTTCTTTTCATCAGACCATGGACTTTTTTCCAGCTGACTTCAGAGTCTCCCATGTACCTTCTGGCAAACTCTAGCCAAGATTTCATCTGAGTTTTTTTCAACAGAGGCTTTCTCTTTGCCACTCTCCCATAAAGCTGCAACTGGTGAAGCACCTGGGCAACAGTTGTTGTATGTGCAGTTTCTTCCATCCCAGCCACTGAAGCTTGTAACTCCTCCAGAGTTATCATAGATCTCTTGGCGATCTCGTTTACTACGCCCCTTCTTGCACGGTCACTCAGTTTTGGAGAACTACCTCTTCTAGGCAGATTTACAGCTGTGCCATATTCTTTCCATTTCTTGATGATTGACTTAACTGACTTATGAGGATAAGCAGGGAGGTGAGTTGTATATTTAATATTTCAGTTATATTTGAGTAATATTGTAAATATTTGTTTAATTAAACATGCTTTATTGATTACATAATTCACTGCAGTTTATATGTAAAAGTCCATTTAAGGCATACATTATTACTCCACCACATCGTATGTGTGTGCCTCACTTAAGCAGAAACAAAGTAGATGCGCAATTTTCCGGCTCCTGTGATTTTCTTTGGATTAGTTTTTGGAGTTAGAAAACGTAACAGGATAAAAAGAGCGGAATTGAGGTGGAAGACCTGTAGAGGGTGGAGAAGCAGAGAGGAAAGAAAAGAAGCAAGAAGTGGAGCAGGCAGCAGAATATGGATAATTATAAAGAATGAAGCGGTGGATCTGGGTGCAGTAGTGTAGTTAGTAAGAGGAAGGGTGAAGGAGGATGAGATGCATCAGGAGTTTAGCAGGAAGAAAAATGCAGAGAATGAAAGAGAACGAATGGAAGTGATGGTCATAGCTGGAGTGTGGGAGACTCCTTGGGACAAAGAAGTCCTGAAAAGAGAGTATAGGGAGCTAGGTAGAAAGCTAAGAAACAGGACCTCCCGGGTAGTAATTTCTGGATTGCTGTCTGTGCCACGCACCAGTGAGGATAGAAACAGGATATTTTGGCAGATAAATGCGTGGCTAAGAAGCTGGTGCAGGGTGCAGGGGGCAGGGCTTCAGGTTCTTGGATCATTGAGATCTCTTCCAGGGGAGGTATGACCTATTCAGAAGTGACGGGTTGCACCTGAACCTGAGGGGGACCAATATTCTTGCAGGCAGGTTTGTTAGAGCTATTGGGGAGGGTTTAAACTATCTTGCTAGGGGGGTGGGAACTGGAGAGAAGGGATTCAGGATAGGACGGATGGTAAAAAAGTAAAGATAGCATGCCATCAGACTGTCAGGTAGAGTCAGGTTGGGACTTAGTTGCAGCCAGTAGGCTAAGCATCAAAACATTAGGGATGCAGAGACAGAAAGGATAGCAAATACAGTACTCAAGGTGTTGTATCTAAATACACGTAGTATAAGAAATAAGATCTTGTTGCAATATTATAGATTGCCAGGCATGATGTTGTGGCCATCACTGAATTGTAGCTGGAGAATGGTTGTAGTTGGGAGCTGAATGTCCAAGGTTACACATTATATCAGAGAGATAGAAGGTAGGCAGAGGGAGTGGTGTGGCTCTGCTGGTAAAGAATGGTATGAAATCAGTAGAAAGATGTAGGATCGGAAGATGTTGAATCCCTGTGGGTTGAGTTAAGAAACTGCAAGGGTAAAAGGACATTGATGGCAGTTATATACAAGCCTCCCAACAGTAACTGGGAGGTGGACCACAGGTTACAACAGGAAATAGAAAAGGTGAGTCAAAAAGACAATGTTATGGTAGTCATGGGAGATTTTAACATGCAGGTCAATTGGGAAAATCAGGTTGGTAATGGATCTTAAGAGAGTGAGTTTGTTGAAGAGATAGCTTTTTAGAGCAGTTTATCTTTGAGCCTACTAGGGGATCAGCTATACTGGATTGGATGTTATGTAATGAACTGGAGGCAATTAGGAGCTAAAGGTAAAAGAACCCTTAAGAACCAGTGATCACAATATGAATGAGTTCAACTTGAAATTTGATAAGGAGATAGTAAAGTATGATGTAGCAGTATTTCAGTGGAATAAGGGAAAATACAGTGGTATGAGAGAGGAATTGGCCAAAATGAAACCGGAGGATCTGCTAGCAGGGATGTCAACAGAGCAGCAATGGCGTACATTTCTGGGAAAGATGAGGAAGGTGCAGGACATATCTATCCCAAAAAATGAAAAAAGGTTTGATGGCTCTGGGTCTGTACTCACTGGAAGGATGAGGGGGGCTCTCATTGAAATCTTTTGAATGTTGAAAGGCCTAGACAGAGTAGATGTGGAAAGTGTGTTTCCCATGGTGGGAGAGTCTAAGACAAGAGGCCACAGCCTCTGGATAGAGGGGCGCCCTTTCAAAACAGAGATGCAGAGATGCGGAGAAATTTCTTTTGGTGAAATTTCTTCTGGGTGGTGAATTTGTGGAATTTGTTGCCACATACAGCTGTGGAGGCCAGATCGTTGGGTGTATTTAAGGCAGAAATTGATAGGTTCTTGATTGGACATGGCATCAAAGGTTACAGGAAGAAGGCTGGGAACTGGGGTTGAGGAGGAGAAGGAAAAAGGATCAGCCATGATTGAACGGCGGAGCAGACTCAATGGGCCAAATGGCGTAATTCTGCTCCTATATCTTATGGTCTTATGGTCTGATGGAAACATCTGATATTGTTCTCCACTGTCTTTCTACTTGAGAGAAATGGGCAAAAAAAAAAGTTGGCTCTGTGAACCTTCAGCAACTTTGCTGAGCACTCAGAGGAGTGGAGCAAGCACTTTCTTTAATGAGATGTTTAAGAGGCCCTTAGATAGGCATATGAATGTGCACAGATTGGAGGGATGGGGAGCTTCGGTAGGCAGAAAGGAGTAGGCATTCAATTATTTGTTTAATTACTTTGGCACTAAGTTTTGGGTCAAAGGGCTTGTTCCTGTACACTACCATTCTGTGGGCTGTTGATAGTGGGTGGCAGGTCATATGACTGTATGCCAGCATTAAGCCCAAGGTCATACTCCGCAACTAAAAACTGAAAGGCTCTTCTTTGCCTTATGAAAGTTACAAATCTTCCTGACCTAGAGATATTGTATATGCTGTTCCTTTATCACTGCTGTGTCAAAACATGGGAACTTCCCTCTAATAACATTGTGGGTTCAAAAAGGCATCACACCCCTCACACCCCCACCACTTTCTCAAGGGCATTTAGGGATGAGAAATTAACTCCCTTGGAATGGATTTTAAAAATGCAGTCCTGGAAAACATTTTGTTAATCAAAAGGCTGCGAGGAATGCTTTTTAGTTATTTTGAAGCAGTTTATTCAAATGGATAAGAAGTGGCGTGGGGTCCATTCTGGTGAAAGATAAACATGTTCAAAGTTCGAGGTAAATTTATTATCAAAGTCCATATACAACCCTGAGATTAATTTTGTTGCAGGCATTCACAGGAAATACCAGAAACACACGGTGCCCCAACGGGTCAATGATTTTATACAGAGATGATAATTTGTGTCTTTAAATTGAAGATCACCTGTGTGGATAAAGTATATAACTATGTACACTTATGTTCTACAATAAGTAATCAAACTAGATCTTTCTGTCTCTGTCTCTGGAGACAGCTTATCCACTGATGTCTACTATAAGCCTACTGACTCTCACAACTATCTGGACTATTCCTCTTCTCACCCTGTCTCTTGCAAAAACGCCATCCCCTTCTCGCAATTCCTCCGTCTCCGCCGCATCTGCTCTCAGGATGAGGCTTTTCATTCTAGGACGAGGGAGATGTCTTCATTTTTTAAAGAAAGGGGCTTCCCTTCCTCCACTATCAACTCTGCTCTTAAACGCATCTCCCCCATTTCACGTACATCTGCTCTCACTCCATCCTCCCACCACCCCACTAGGAATAGGGTTCCCCTGGTCCTCACCTACCACCCCACCAGCCTCCGGGTCCAACATATTATTCTCCGTAACTTCCGCCACCTCCAACGGGATCCCACCACTAAGCATATCTTTCCCTCCCCCCCTCTCTCTGCATTCCGCAGGGATCGCTCCCTACACAACTCCCTTGTCCATTCGTCCCCCCCATCCCTCCCCACTGATCTCCCTCCTGGCACATATCCGTGTAAGCGGAACAAGTGCTACACATGCCCTTACACTTCCTCCCTTACCACCATTCAGGGCCCCAAACAGTCCTTCCAGGTGAGGCATCACTTCACCTGTGAGTCGACTGGGGTGATATACTGCGTCCGGTGCTCCCGATGTGGCCTTTTATATATTGGTGAGACCCGACGCAGACTGGGAGACCGCTTTGCTGAACATCTACGCTCTGTCCGCCAGAGAAAGCAGGATCTCCCAGTGGCCACACATTTTAATTCCACATCCCATTCCCATTCTGACATGTCTATCCACGGCCTCCTCTACTGTAAAGATGAAGCCACACTCAGGTTGGAGGAACAACACCTTATATTCCGTATGGGTAGCCTCCAACCTGATGGCATGAACATTGACTTCTCTAACTTCCGCTAGGCCCCACCTCCCCCTCGTACCCCATCTGTTACTCTTTTTAATGCACACATTCTTTCTCTCACTCTCCTTTTTCTCCCTCTGTCCCTCTGAATATACCTCTTGCCCATCCTCTGGGTCATCCCCCCCCCCGTCTTTCTTCCCGGACCTCCTGTCCCATGATCCTCTCGTATCCCCTTCTGCCTATCACCTGTCCAGCTCTCGGCTCCATCCCTCCCCCTCCTGTCTTCTACTATCGTTTTGCATCTCCCCCTCCCCCTCCAGCTTTCAAATCCCTTACTCACTCTTCCTTCAGTTAGTCCTGACGAAGGGTCTCGGCCTGAAACGTCGACTGCGCTTCTTCCTATAGATGCTGCCTGGCCTGCTGCGTTCACCAGCAACTTTCATGTATGTTACTAATGGTATGATGGTTTTCAGTGAAAAATGAAGTCCACTGGAAAACAGTACTATTCATTTCAGCTGTTTAAGAGATGTTTTACCATGCAGTTTATTGTTCAGATTGTGTGGAATTGAACTGAATGAGGGAAACTGCAAGTATATTTATTTCAGTGAGCAAAAAACAGGCAGTGTACAAGCTGAGATCTGCTCCCAATAGTGGCTGGAGGACTTTGAATGGTCCTTGTGATAATGAGTGGAGAGAGTCCTTGATGCCAAAACACTGCAAAAACTCATGGTCAGCCAAAAATGCATTCTTCTGATTTTGTGAAACTGCTACTTTAAGTTCAAGTTTATTGTTATCTGATTGTACGTATATACAACCAAACGAAACAATGGTGCACCTACCCACACACACACTCACACACAGCACATAATCCAAAATATTATGCTATCATCATCATCATCATTGTGAAATGTGTTGTATGACGTGGGTGATCATGGTATTGACCAAGATTGTTCATGACAAATTTCTCTACAGAAGTGGTTTGCTATTGCTTTCTTCTGGGCAGTGTCTTTACAAGAGGGGTGATCCCTGCCAATATTCATACTTTTCTGATATTGTCTGCCTGGTGTCAGTGGTCGCACTATCAGGACTTGTGATATGCACCAGCTGCTCATACGATCATCCACCCATGGCTTCATGTGACCCTGATCGGGGGCTAAGCAGGTGCTACACCTTGCCCAAGGGTGACCTGCAGGTTAATGGAGGGAAGGAGTGCCTTACACTTCCTTTAGTACAGTGGTCCCCAACTACCGGGCCATTGACCAGTACCAGGCCACAAAGCATGTGCTACCGGGCTATGAGGAAACGATATGAGTCAGCTGCACCTTTCCTCATTCCCTGTCACGCACTGTTGAACTTGAACATAGGGTTGCCAACTGACCCGTATTTGCCGGGATATCCTGTATATTGGGCTAAATTGGTTTGTCCCATACGGGACCGTCCCTCTCCCGTATTTCCCCCGCTAAGGTAGTGTTCCTATGAAACCTTTCATGCCGAAATGGTGTGAAGCGAAGAAGCAATTACCATTAATTTATATGGGAAAAATTTTTGAGCGTTCCCAGACCCAAAAAATAACCTAACAATTCATACCAAATAACACATAAAACCAAAAATAAATAACACTAACATATAGTAAAAGCAGGAATGATATGATAAATACACAGCCTCTATAAAGTAGAAATAATGTATGTACAGTATAGTCGGGAAGATGAAAGCAAAACCGATTTGTGGGGGAAAATCAGCATGTATGCACATGTGCATGTCACGCATGCGCACACAGGTGCCCGCGCAAGGCTTCATGGTCCTGGTAGTCTTTCCTGGGGTAAAGTGTCCTGGGATTTGACTGCTACTTTTGTCCCCTATTTTGGAGTGAGAAGGTTGGAAACCCTAACTGTAAAAGGCATGTTGAGGTGAGTTTAACCCTACTTGAACACGCCCCCCCGCCGGGTCGGCCGATCCGCAAAAGTATTGTCAATATTAAACCGGTCCGCGATGCAAAAAAGGTTGGGGACCCGTGCTTTAGTAGAGACCTATCTCCACCCCACCACCCTAATTATACTATAAACAAGTTTGTAAATTATGATTCAAAATGCATTAGTAAAACGCAGCACAGGTAAACAGTATCTGTGGTGGCAGGATATTCATTAGTCTCACAGCCTGAGGGAAGAAGCTGTTACCCAGTCTGGCAGTCCTCATCTTTACCTCCTTCCTGATGGTAATGGGTCACTGAGATTATGAGGCGGGCGGTAGGAATCCTCAGCAATGCTTCGGGTCCTTCGTCTGCAAAGCTTCCGGTAAATGTCACAAACAACGGGGGCGGGGGGGGGGGGAGAACCCCAGTGATCATCTCGGAAGTTTTTACTGTCCTCTAGGGTTTTACAGTCTGATGTTTTGTGCCTTCCATACCACAAAAGGACATTAAGGACACTCTCGATGGTGCTCCTGTAGAACATTGTTAGAATGGGTATTGGGAGCCTTGTACATCTTAATCTCCTCAGAAAAGGTAGACTCTGTTATGCATTCTTGACTAGCGAGGAGGTGTTGTGCATCCATCTTAGATCAATCATTATGTGCACACCAAGGAACTTCGTGCTCTTCACTCTCTCCACAGCAGAGCCATTGGTGTGCAATGGAGAGTGGTTGGCCTGTGCCTTTCTGAAGACCACAATCATCTTTTTTGTCTTGTCCACATTGAGACTCAGGATGTTGTTCTGTTCTCGCACCATTTGGAAAGCCTTTCTACTTCCTCTCTGTATGCTGACTCGTCATTGCTTCTAATGTAGTATCATCAGTGAACTGGATGATGCAGTTTTAGCTGAACCTGGAGGTGTGGTCGTGAGTCAGGGGCAAGCTGAGTGCACAACCCTGAAGGGTCCCATTGTTCAGTGTGATGGAACTTGAGATGTTGCTTCCAACTCAGACTGACTGGGGTCTTCCTATCAAAAAGTCCAAGATCCAGATACAAGGAGGATTGTTGAGCCCCAACTTTACACCACACGCTGTCAGAGCAGTGCTGCCAGGATAATCAAGAACATGACCCACCCAGCCAACATACTTTTTGTCCCTCTTCCCTCCGGGAGAAGGTTCAGGAGCTTGAAGACTCGTACGGCCAGATTTGGGAATAGCTTCTTTCCAACTGTGATAAGACTGCTGAATGGATCCTCACCCGGATCTGGACCATACCCTCCAAATATCCGGACCTGCCTCTCAGTTTTTTTGCACTACCTTACTTTCCATTTTCTATTTATGATTTATAATTTAAATTTTTAATATTTACTATCAATTTGTACTCCAGGGAACGTAAAGCGCAGAATCAAATATCACAGTGAAGATTGTACGTTCCAGTATCAATTGTTTAGCGACAATAAAGTATAAAGTATAAACAACACCAGCCTCTGAGGGATGATTGTGTTAAACACCGAGCTGAGGTTGATGAACAACAACCTGACATATGAGGCATCGTTTTCTAGGTGGGACAGGGCAGAGTGGAGGGATGAGGCTATGGCATCACCAGTAGACCATTTTGAGCAGTGGGTGAACTGGAAAGTGTCCAATTATAGCTGGAAGGTGGGATTTTGCATGATTCATTAAGAGCCGCTCAGAGCACTTGATGATTGTCGAAGTCAGTGCCATTGGGCGGTAATCATTTAGGCCAGCTACCATTGCTCTCTTGGGCACTGGAGTGATTGTGGCTGCCTTGAAGCCTGCAGGGACAGAAAACCTTTTCAGAGAAGTATTAAAGATATCCATTACGACCTCTGTTAGCTGGGTAGCACAGTCTCCCAGCACCTGACCAGACATGTTGTCCAGCCCTGCAGCCCAGCATGAGCTTACCCCGGCTAGGGTCCACCTCAGCTTGGCAGTGGACAGACAGTGTGCCTGCTCCTCAGGAGGAGAGGAGTCTTCCCTCAATGTCACATCATTCGATTTGTCAAATCAAGCAAAGAAAGCATTCAGCCTATCAGGAAGGGAGGTGTCACTGTCCTTGATGCACAAGGTGGACTTGTATTTCATTATGGTTTGTATACCTTACCACATATGCCATGTGTCCTGTCCCAGGTGTCACAAAGGTGTCTGTGGATTTTCTATGCATTCTCACGCTTTGCCTTCCTGATGCACGGGAGGGAGCAGCTCTTGCTGACCTTAGAGTTGTACTGTCCACCAATCTGAAGGCATTGTCCCGATTCTTAAGCAGTACAGGAACCTCTGCAGTCAGCTATGGTTTCTGGTTTGCTCTGGCAGTGTAGTGTTTAATCATGTTAGCATCCTCAATGCACTTTCCTATTAGCCAGTCACCAATCCCACATATTCATCAATGTTGAAGTGATACTTGTAGGTAGCTGCCTCTCTGACTATGCTCCAATTTGTGCTTTCGAAGCAGTCCTGCAGTGCTGAGGTGGCACCTTCTAGCCAGGTCCTGACCTCCCTGTGAATGAGTATGACTTGTTTAACCAGTGGCCTGGATGCAGTGGTCCCCAACCACCGGGCCGTGGACCGGTACTGGGCCGCAAAGCATGTGCTGCCGGGCCGTGAGGAAACGATATGATTTGGCGATATGAGTCAGCTGCACCTTTCCTCATTCCCCGTCACGCACTGTTGAGCCATTACGCATGCGAGGTCATTACCCATGCGTCATCCATGGCAGTGCGTGAAGGAGATCAACTCCTCGAGCTTGCAAATGACGGCGGGCTGAAAAGTATGTTTGACATAACATCTCTGCCGGCATTCCGGATCAAAGTCAAGGCTAAATATCCTGAGATAGCCATGAAAGCAGTGAAAACATTGCTTCCATTTCCAACATGTCTCTGCAATGAATGCAACGAAAACTAAATTGTGGAATAGACTGGACATAAGGAACCCACTTCGAGTATCGCTGTCTCCCATCACCCCTCGACAGGACCGTCTTGTTGCAGGAAAACAAGTATTCAGCCCAGGGCTCCCACTGATTCAGCGATATTGGTGCATTGCAATGATTTTATATGTTCATACGGGGAAAATATGCGCTGTGTGTTTAATAGAATATAGAACATAGAACATAGAATAGTACAGCACATTACAGGCCCTTCGGCCCACAATGTTGTGCCGACCCTCAAACCCTGCCTCCCATATAAGTCCCCACCTTAAATTCCTCCATATACCTGTCTAGTAGTCTCTTAAACTTCACTAGTGTATCTGCCTCCACCACTGACGCAGGCAGTGCATTCCACGCACCAACCACTCTCTGAGTAAAAAACCTTCCTCTAATATCCCCCTTGAACTTCCCACCCCTTACCTTAAAGCCATGTCCTCTGGTATTGAGCAGAATATCCAAACATTACTTAAAATGCTCTGATGCTATTGACTTATAAGTGACTTATATAATCATATAACAATTACAGCACAGAAACAGGCACCTCTGCCCTTCTAGTCCGTGCCGAACGTTTACTCTCACCTAGTCCCACTGACCTGCACTCAGCCCATAACCCTCCATTCCTTTCCTGTCCTATCAAATTTTTCTTTAAATGATAATATCAAACCTGCCTCTACCACTTCTACTGGAAGTTTGTTCAACACTTACTTCAAGCTCCCCTGTCCTCCCCTGATAATTGACTTATCACTATATTCATGCGAGGAAAATATGCGCTGTGTGTTTAATATTAAATTCATTAGATAAACCCTTTTAGAAAGGAAATTGAGTGTATTAGCCACTTATCACCTATATTCCAGTCATGATTAACATTCCCCCCCAACCCCTGGACAGAATGGCCAAAAACGATTTGTAGGAAAAAATCGGCACGTACACGCATGCGCACTGGTGCCCGCACAAGGCTTCATGGTCATTGTAGTCTCGGGGTAAACACAACGTATTTGACTGCTACTCTTGTCCGTTGACAACCCAACCGCCCCCACTCCCCTGGTCAGCCGGTCCGCAAGAATATTGTCAATATTAAACCGGTCGACAGTGCAAAAAAGGTTGGGGACCCCTAGCATAATGGATGTGTGGTCTGAGTATCCGAGGTGAGGGCGGGAGATAGCCTTGTAGGCTCTACGAACATTGGTATAAACCAGGTCCCAGATCTAATACATTCTGGTAGCAAATTTGACACGCTGGTGGAACCTTGGCAGGACTGTTTTTAAGTTGGCATAATTGAAGTCACAAGCAACAATGAAGACACAACAGGGTGAGTGCCCCGACGTTGCAGATTACAGCACGGAGCTACTGCAGTGTTTCCCCAGCACTAGCACGTGGGAGTGGGCATGAAATAGTAATAACTGCAATGGCAGTGAACTCCCTCCGTAAGTAGAAGGGACTCCACTTCACTATTCAAAACTATCTCTGCTGTGAGCAGTGGGACATTATTACCAAGGCGTTCATACATCAGGTTTTACTGGTGTGGACACGCATACCTCCTCCACGACTCTTGCCAGAGGTCGCAGTATCTCTGTCCACCCAAAAGGAGATTAGCTGAATGGAATGGAATGGTTTGGAATGGTGTTTTGAATTCACATTTCTGTCAGCTTGAGTGATGAACAATCCTTCATCTCCAACAAGAGAAAATCTGCAGATGCTGGAAATCCAAGCAACACACAAAGAATGCTGCAAGAACTCAGCAGGCCAGAAAGCATCTATGGAAAAGAGTACTGTTGACGTTTCGGGTCGCGTCCCTTTGGTAGGACTGGAGAAAAAAGGCTGAGGAGTAGATTTGAAAGGTGGGGGAAGGGGACAGAGAAACACAAAGTGATATGTGAAACCTGAAAGGGGAGCGATGAAGTAAAGAGCTGGGAAGTTGATTGGTGAGAGAGATACAGGGCTAGAAAAGGTGGAGTCTGATAGGAGAGGACAGAAGGCCATGGAAGAAAGGAAAGGGGAAGGAGCACCAGAGAGTGGCGATGGACAGGCAAGGAGATAAGGTGTGAGAAGGAAAAGGGGATGGGGAATGATGAAGTGGGGGAGGGGACATTACCAGAAGTTCAAGAAATCAATGTTCATGCCATCAGGTTGGAGGCTACCCAGATGGAATATAAGGTGCTATTCCTCCAAATCAAGGGTGGCCTCATCACGACAGTGGAGGAGGCCATGGATTGACGTGTTGGAATGGGAATGGGAAGTGGAATTAAAGTGGGTGGCCACTGGGAGATCCTGCCTCTTCTGGCAGACAGAAAGCAGCTGCTCAGTGAAGCGATCTCCTGATCTATGTCAGGTCTCACTGATATACAGCAGGCCACATTGGAAGCACTGGACACAGTATACAACCCCAACAGACTCACAGGTGAAGTGTCGCCTGAATGGTAGTGAGGGAGAAGGTGTAGGGGAGGGGCAGGTGTAGCACTTGTTCTACTAGCAAGGATAAGTACCAGGAGGGAGATCAGTAGGGAGGGACGAATGGACAAGGAAGTTGTGTAGGGAGCAATCTCTGTGGAAAGCAGAAAGTGTGAGGGTGGGGGAAGATGTGCTCGGTGGTGCAATCCCAATGGAGATAACGGAAGAATTATGGGCTGGTCACGGAGGTTGGTGGGTGGTAGGTGAGGACAAGAGGAACCCTATCCCTGGTGGGGTGGGGGGAGAATGGGGTGAGAGCAGATGTGCATGAAGTGGAAGAGATGCAGTCGAGGGCAGCGTCGATGGTGGAGGAAGGGAAGCCCCATTCTTTGAAGAAAGAGGACATTTTCTTCATTCTGGAATGAAAAGCCGCGTCCTGAGAGAAGATGGGGCAGAGATGGAGGAATTGAGAGAGGGGGATGATGTTTTTACAGGTGATAGGGTGGGAGGAAGTATAGTCCAGGTCGTGATCAGACATTAGCGAGCAGAATCGATGGGTTCGTGGGCATGCTGCAACCTGTTTTAAGTCTTGCTTTAACACCTGTAAGCTTAAAGTACTTCTGTTTTTGATCGCACCACTTCCGATGGCTGTAGTAGACCGTGGCGCAGAGTGAGAACCCACTCCCCCGTGGTAGTCCATAACTGCACAGCACCTTCCTTATTCCATTCGTAGCAAGGTAGACTTGCACATTTCAGTGTTCTTAATGTTTTTCAGTAATAGAAGCGATAAACAGGACAAGAAATTTCACCTTTAGGTTGAATCAGGAGTGGCTGCTGTGTCCATGTGTGCCGCCATCTTGTGAACTACCATTTCCTACCTCCACTGTTTATCATTCATTTTGTTTTAAAATAGGATAGCATCCATGACATGCAAGGTACCATGTGTACAAGCATTCCAACTGCAGTCTTCAGTACAGCTATACAGTGTAGCCAGTCCTTATATCAAAAGTCAATGACCATCACAAAGCTAAAAGATATGGTTACTCAAATCCATAAAGGGTAACATCGTTTATTATTATCACATGTACTGATGCACAGTGAAAAACTTTGTTTTGCATGCTGTCCATAGGAGTTACTTCACCACATCAGTGCATCGAGGTGTGAGAGGAAACAGCACTAATGGATGCAGAATAAAGTGTTAAAGTTACAGAGAAAATGCAGTGCAGGGAGACAGTAAGGTGCAAGACCATGACGTGGTAGACCGTGAGGTCAAGAGGCCACCCTCTTTTGCAAAAAATATAATATTGGGATGAAAGCTATTCCTTGAGCTTTGTAGTACATGCTTTCAGGCTTTTGTATATTCTGTCTAATGGGAGGGGAAAGAAGAGAGAAGACTGGGTTATGTTGGGCCTTTGATTATATTGGATGATGAGACAGAGACTCTCACAGCACTTGAGGAAAATCTACGTCAGTACTTGGATCACAAAAGCACGGAAGGCTACAGAGCAACAAACAAGCAGTAGGAGGAACTCAGTAAGTCTAGCAGCATGAGGACTGATTCAAGGTCATGACCTGAAACATCCCCCGCTCCATTCCTCCCACAAATGCTGCATGGCCCATTGAACTCCTTCAGCAGATTGGCTGCTGTTCCAGATTATGCATCTGCTCTCTTGTATTTCCGTAGAAGGCTATGGATCTGGTGCTAGTAAATGGGATTAGTTCAGGCAGGCGCTTAATGACAGGTATATCAGGCTGAAGGGCCTGTTTTCATGCTGTCTTTTACTCTATGGCAATCAATGAATCTAAGCTCTTGAACTGACAGAATCCAATGGATATTGACATTGTGTGGAGTGGAGCAGATTAAATTAAGTTCTCTCACTAGGGAGGTCAGTTGAAGGTAGCAACAAACACCATGTGAATCCAACAGATAATGTGGCATCACATCTGATGAAGATGATCACCTGAGCAAAGGCTGGAATGATTGGGCTATTTTTCCTAATCCTAATGTCACAATCACGGATTTGGCAGCACAGTAGATACGGCAATTGCACTTGTGAATTTGCATGCGTCAGCTAATTATTTTTTAATCGTGATAGTATTCAACTCCATACTTGTCGTAGTGCTTGTCAAGACTTGGACAGAGCACAGCAACGCTTCGTTGCTGTTTTGCATTTGGCCTTCCCTGAGATACTGGATTGTCAAGTCAACTAACCCTGTCGACTAGCGGTATTTGTTTAATGTTTAGATGTTCTTTTCAGCTGCAGGGTAGGCTTCGTTTTCCTTTTGAGAGTTTTAGTTAACGGCCCTGTTTGGCCTAGCGTTTATTGTTTTATTTTCTCTTTAACACTGTTCGTATTAAAGTCTGTGAACTATCGACTGGCTTCCGTGTCTTTCACTCCGCACTTGGGCCATATCTGAACCTGGTAACAGCAAGTCTCAACCAACAAAGATGAAAGAGAGAGCAGCTGACCTTGGCCGTGACATTCATGGGTCTGGTACGATACAAGCTACAGGCAATGGAATCTGTTCTCAGTGAAGTTACGGAGGCAATGAGGCAGATAACCTTGTACCAACAAGCCCAGTCCCACTTGGAGGAACAGGTATCATCCCTAGCCACATCTGTTCAACAGCTCACCATGGAGAATCGGACTCAGGCGTCTGCGATTTCCGCACTCACGACTGCCGTCCACGAACATATTGTGAACAGCCAACATCAGCTGACAGCCATTAATGTTCTCACCAGCTCAGTTCAGCAACTTCAGGCCGCCTCAGTCCCACTCCCACAATCTCACAGGTCCTCCTTTTCTGCTGCTCTGACAATCTCTGCTACTAATGCTCCCACTCCCACGCCCGGACCAGAGCCGACTCCCACGACCATTCAGGAACCGAGTATTCCACCACCAGGCAGATATTCTGGTGATCCCGATAGTTGCAGGAATTTTATTACCCAACGCTAGCTGACATTCCAAGCCCAGCCTGGTCGTTTTGGTGATGATGCGCGAAAATTGGCGCACATGGTCAATCTTCTTGACAGACCTCCACCCAGCCTGTTCAACGCTTTGTGGGAGCAAGGATACCCCACAGCCCAGTCAGTCCAACTTTTCGTGGCGGAGTTAAGGAGGGTTTTTGATCTTCCATTACGGGGTCAGGAGGCTGCCCACCGACTCTTGAACGGTGAGAAACGGTGAGAGCCAATGCAGTTAAATTCTATAGCCTTGCAGTAGAGACAGGATGGAATGAGAGATCCCTCATCACTGCCTTCCAGCGTGGACTGAATGCAGGGGTCTGGCATGAGCTCGCTGCCTGGGATGAACAGGATAGTCTGGATGACCTGATTAATCTGGCTATTGGAGTTGACGTCCAGGTAACTGAGTGGCGCAGGGAAAGAATGTTTCAAACTTCCTACATGGCCATCTGATCACCGTCTTTCCTTGCTCTCTCCCCCCCCACCCCCACCACCCAGCACCCAGCCCACGGAGGAGTCTATGCAAGTGGGCGCATGCGCCTGTCTCAGGAGGAACGAGACGGGCACCGGAGAACAGGTTCCTGCCTCTATTGTAGTGATCCAGGACACTTCCAGGCAGCACATTCCAAGTGTCCGGTAAAAGAGAATACTGGAGGGGAATCCTGACGGGTTGGTTCTCTCTTCAGTCAGCTTCCCCTAATTCTGTAATGCTCACAGATTCCTGGTCGTGGAGGTCTCAGACCCATGAACTTAATGCGTTTATTGACTCCAGTGCAGTCGGGAATCATTTGGACATCTCTCTCGCTCAAAGGTGGGGAGTTCCAACTCAGGAATTAAGAAAAAAGATCAACGTCAAGGCGCTGGACGGTCAACCTCTGGGAACCAGCCAGAAGCACCTTTCCACCCAACTCCGCCAACTGGTGCTCGAAGGCAACCATCATGAAGAAATATCTTTCTATTTGGTTAATTCACCTGAACTGCCACTAGTACTTGGTCTCCCCTGGTTATCCCGACGTAACCCACGGATCGATTGGTCTCTGAAGGTACTCCAAGAGTGGGGACCGGCATCCCTGTCTACCTGTCTGGGTCCAGCTCAAGTTCCATTCCATGAATCCCCTCTTGTGTCAGCTAAGGATGTGGACCTGTCTGGGATCCTGGATGAATATGCGGATCTCCTTGAGGTTTTCAGTAAAAGAAAGGCCACCACCCTGCCCCCACACCAGCCATACGACTGTGCCATGGACCTCCTACCTGGCACTAGTCCTCCTTGAGGCTGGCTCTTATCCCTCTCTCGTCCTGAAACGGTGGCCATGGAGGAATACATCAAGGAGGCATTGAGCATGGGGTTTATCCGTCCGTCAACCTCGCCAGCAGGAGTGGGCTTCTTTTTTGTGAACAAGAAGAATGGCAAGCTCCATCCCTGCATCGATTATCGGCCCCTGAACAACATCACTGTGAAGAACCGCTACCCTCTTCCCTTGCTGGCATCTGAGTTTGAACATCTCCAGGGAGCAACAATATTTTCCAAAATTGATCTGCGCAATGCTTACAATTTGATTCCCCTAAGAGAAGGGGATGAGTGGAAAACTGCGTTCAACACCTTTAATGGACACTATGAACACCTAGTGATGCTTTTTGGTCTGGCCAATGCCCTTACTGTATTCCAGGTCTTGGTTAATGATGTGCTTAGGGACATGTTGAACCAGTTTGTGTTTGTGTATTTAAATGACATCCTTATCTATTCCCGCTCTCATCAGGAGCATGTCCAACATGTCCGGAGAGTGCTCGGACGCCTTGTTGAAAATAACCTGTACACCAAGCAGAAAAATGTGAATTCCATAAAGACTAGGTGTTGTTTTTGGGCTATATATTTATCCCTTCCAGTGTTCAAATGGACCCTAGTGAAGTTCAGGCTGTTGCTGTTACCAGGTTCAGATATGGCCCAAGTGCGGAGTGAGAGACACTGAAGCAGGTCGATAGACTTTAATACGAACGATGTTAAAGGGAAAATAAAACAATTAACACTAGGCCAAACAGGGCCATTAACTAAAACTCTCAAAAGGAAAATGAAGCCTACATTGCGGCTGAAAAGAACATCTAAGCAATAAATGCATACCACTAGTCTTCAGAGTCAGTTGACTTGAAAGTCCAATATCTCAGGGAAGGCTGAATGTAAAACAACAGCAAGTCTCAACAAGCACTACGACTACAAGTATGGAGTTAAATACTATTATGATTAAATAATAATTAGCTGACATGCAATTGCCATATCTACTGCGCAGCCAAATCCGCGATTGTGACACCTAAATAGAAAACGGAAGGCCTTACCTGAATCACTGGTTCCATGGTGATTGAAAATAAAATAAAACAACCTGCAGTTACTGGAAAACTGAAATAAAAAACAGAAATTGCTGAGTGTTTACACTATTTTCTATTTTTACTGCAGGATTCCTTAATGATGTTGAGCAGCAGGATTGACGAGTGAGGTAATGAGAGAACTTGCTTCCATGAGTCTATGACAGAAGCTGAAAATCTTTGTTTGCATTTTGATTTTGTGATATTGGTTTCTCTGGATATGTTTTGGCCACGGGAGATGGAACATTTGCAAAGTAAGATCGTAAATTGTCAATAAGGGAGGAGAACAACAAATCATGAAAATCTTTGCAGTGTGGCATTTGGAGTAAAAACAAAGTAATCAGTCATAAAATATTTCATTGGGTTGCAGGGACATTATATCCCTTTTCCTCAGTTTATAATTACATAATATAATAAGAAGACAAACATTTGTCCCTCAATTGGTTTCATAAAATCCATAGCATCTTGCATTACTTAAACTCTAAAGAAAATATTGAGACATGAATTAAATTTCTAATTATCTAATAAAATGGTAAGAGAGCAATATTAGTAGATATGTTTAAGAAGTAGTCCTGATGCTTTTGAAAAGGAAGTATCACAGAACAGCCTTCACTTCGTACCTTCCATAACAGTTCAGCTCATACTGGTCACATCAGGGAGTTACTGCTCACTTATCATGAGTAGGACAACACCTTGTTCAGACTGGTGGAAGAGCTTGGAAAGGCAACTAGCCTTTTGAGTCTTTCCAAAGGATGTGCTAATGTAACTGGGTGAACGTCGAATCTTATTCATTATCATTAAAAGTGTACTTAGGCATCCATCCGGGTAATGCTAGAATAGTTGTCTGTGCCTTTAAGTGGAGATTGTGATGTCATTACGCACGCGGGGGATAGTGGGGAGACCATTTTTGTTTTCAACAGAAGAAGCTGGTGGGGCTTTGGGATTAAGTTCCTCTCAGAGATATTGGGCAAGATGAGGAACGGTGAGTATTATTTGACGATATCCATGTGAATTCATTTATGCTTGTTGGCAAATCGAGAATATCGGTAATTTGACATGTTTTACATGTGGATACTTCAGATTTTCACAAGTGAAGACATCGGCGCTGGATAGCGTGGCTTGTGCAAAGTTCCTCACTGGCCAAGTAGGTCAGTCTTCCTGTAATTTATCTAACAGGCAATATCTTGTAAAAGTTGTGCCAAAGTGTACCTTTTGTCTAACTTTATTCTATCATGACTGATTGTGAATGTAACAGCATAACGTGAATGTTTAATCCCTGTTTGGAAATTCAGCACATGTGTACTAAAGAGTAGTAGACGTCTTAGACGAGATGTATTCGCTTACATTTTTGCTGCCATGTATAAGGTACAGGGTTGGTGGGATTCTAATGTTGTTTGTATTGTGTTCCTTCAGAATTGCTACTACCATACTAGTTCTGTATTAGTTTTGTGCGGTTTGCTTTATGTATTTTTATACTGCATACGCAATTCGTCGATACACAAGGGTGTGGATCGAAAGTTAAACTGAGATTGTAACGGTAGGCTCTGGTTGTAAATTTGTTCGTTTTGTCTGGAGACTCTCTTCCAGCACTAAAACATCCAAAACAGATAAAGGAATTAAAACCCAAAAAAGTATTTGCTGTCCTGAGTGTGTACTTTTCCCCAGGCTACAAAACTAATGTACAAAGAGCAAAAGAATTGGACGCCCCACCCACCCACCCCATCAGCCCTCTGCTCTAGCAGAATCTGCAGGCTCTGTAATATAGTGGTTAGCACAATGCTTTTCAGTACCAGCCACTGGAGTTCAATTTCCACCACTACCTGTAAGGAGTGTTTTACGTTCTACCCGTGAACATGTGGGTTTCCTCCCTCAGTCCAAAGGTGTCCTGGTTGGTAGGTTAATTGGTCATTGTAAATTGCCCTCTGATTAGCCTAGGATTAAATCGGGGGGGGGGGGCGGGGTGGTGACATGGTTTGAAGGGCCAGAAGGGCCTATTCCAAACATTATCTCAATAAATAAAATAAATAGAATTCATTAATCATGTTCAAACTCACACGAGTGCAATAGAAGCCAAAGATCTAGAAGAACTCAATGAGTTGAGCAACATCTGTGGGGGGAGGGGCTGTTGGCAGGAACTTCTGAAGCATGGTTTTGACAATTCCTTTTACCCCCACAGATGCTGCTTGACCCACTGGGATTCTCCAGCAGATTATTTTTTGGTATCAGAAAAGGATGGGAGGCGAATGTCATATGTAGAACAAAGGGAATTTTGCTGTTAAGGCAATATAATGGAGGCGATGACTATATTTCTTTCTCTTTGTAAAGTGCTGCTTGTTTAGTCTGTCTGGTCTATAAAGTGTAATGAGCCAAAAAATAGAAAAGAGAAGTAGAAGGAGAAGGAGAAAGGAGAAGGAAAAGGAGGTCCTGGAGAGTGAGTATAGAGAGCTTGGCAGGAAGTTGAAAAGCAGGACCTCGAGGGTGGTAATCTCAGGATTGCTGCCTGTGCTAGGTGCCTGTGAGGGTAGGAATAGGATGCTCTGGCGGATGAACAAGTAGCTGAGGAACTGGTGTATGGGGCAGGGTTTCAGATTTCAGGATCATTGGGACATCTTCTGGGGCAGGTGGGACCTGTACAAGAGAGACGGGTTACATTTGAACTACAGGGGGACCAATATCCTTTCTGGGAGGTTTGTTAGTGCTATTGGGGAGGCTTTAAACTAGATTTGCAGGGGGATGGGAACCAGAGTGCCAGAGCTGACAGTGTGACTGGGGTGAAAATAAATGATGTTAAAAGTTCAAGCAAATCCGCTGATAGAAAGGTTGTGAGTGGTGGTAAAAATCTTCTGAGGTGTATATATTTCAATGCTAGGAGTATTGCAGGGAAGGCAGATGAGTTAAGGGCATGGATTGACACGTGGAATTATGACGTTATAGCAATCAGTGAAACTTGGCTACAGGAGGGGCAGGACTGGCAGCTTAATATTCCAGGGTTCCGATGTTTCAGATGTGATCGAGGCAGAGGAATGAAAGGTGGGGGAGTAGCATTGCTTGTTAAGGAAAATATTACAGCAGTGCTCAGGCAGGACAGATTAGAGGGCTTGTCTACTGAGTCCTTATGGGTGGAGCTGAGAAACAGGAAAGGTATGGTCACATTAGTGGGATTGTATTACAGACCACCCAATAGTCAACGAGACTTGGAAGAGCAAATCTGCAAAGAGATAGCAGGCAACTGCAGGAAACATAAAGTTGTGGTGGCAGGGGATTTTAATTCTCCATACATTGATTGGGACTCCCACACTGTTAGGGGTCTAGATGGTTTAGAGTTTGTAAAATGTGTTCAGGAAAATTTTCTAAATCAATATATAGAGGGACCAACTAGAGGGGATGCAATATTGGATCTCCTGTTAGGAAACGAGTTAGGACAAGTGACGGAAGTCTGCGTAGGGGAACACTTTGGTTCCAGTGATCATAACACCATTAGTTTCAATTTGATCATGGACAAGGATAGATCTTAACTGGAAGAAGGCCAAATTTGAAGAAATGAGAAAGGATCTAAAAAGCGTGGATTGGAACAGGTTGTTCTCTGGCAAAGATGTGACTGGTAGGTGGGAAGCCTTCAAAGGGGAAATTTTGAGAGTGCAGAGTTTGTATGTTCCTGTCAGGATTAAGGGCAAATTGAATAGGAATAAGGAACCTTGGTTTTCAAGGGATATTGCAACTCTGATAAAGAAGAAGAGGGAGTTGTATGAAATGTATAGGGAAACAGGGAGTAAATCAGGTGCTTGAGGAGTATAAGAAGTGCAAGAAAATACTTAAGAAAGTAATCAGGAGGGCTAAAAGAAGACATGAGGTTGCCTTGGCAGTCAAAGTGAAGGATAATCCAAAGAGCTTTTACAGGTACATTAAGAGCAAAAGGATTGTAAGGGATAAAATTGGTCCTCTTGAAGATCAGAGTGGTCAGCTATGTGCGGAACCAAAGGAAATGGGGGAGATCTTAAATAGGTTTTTTGCGTCTGTATTTACTAAGGAAACTGGCATGAAGTCTATGGAATTAAGGGAATCAAGTAGTGAGATCATGGAAACTGTACAGATTGAAAAGGAGGAGATGCTTGCTGTCTTGAGGAAAATTAAAGTGGATAAATCCCCAGGACCTGACAGAGTGTTCCCTCGGACCTTGAAGGAGACTAGTGTTGAAATTGCGGGGGCCCTGGCAGAAATATTTAAAATGTCGCTGTCTACGGGTGAGGTGCCGGAGGATTGGAGAGTGGCTCATGTTGTTCCGTTGTTTGAAAAAGGATCAAAAAGTAATCCGGGAAATCATAGGCCAGTGAGTTTAACGTCGGTAGTAGGTAAGTTATTGGAGGGAGTACTAAGAGACAGAATCTACAAGCATTTGGATAGACAGGGACTTATTAGGGAAAGTCAACATGGCTTTGTGCGTGGTAGGTCATGTTTGACCAATCTATTGGAGTTTTTCGAGGAGGTTACCAGGAAAGTGGATGAAGGGAAGGCAATGGATATTGTCTACATGGATTTCAGTAAGGCCTTTGACAAGGTCCTGCATGGGAGGTTAGTTAGGAAAATTCAGTCGCGAAGTATACATGGAGAGGTGGTAAATTGGATTAGACATTGGCTCAATGGAAGAAGCCAAAGAGTGGTGGTAGAGAATTGCTTCTCTGAGTGGAGGCCTGTGACTAGTGGTGTGCCACAGGGATCAGTGCTGGGTCCATTGTTATTTGTCATCTATATCAATGATCTGGATGATAATGTGGTAAATTGGATCAGCAAATTTGCTGATGATACAAAGATTGGAGGTGTAGTAGACAGTGAGGAAGGTTTTCAGAGCCTGCAGAGGAACTTGGACCAGCTGGAAAAATGGGCTGAAAAATGGCAGATGGAGTTTCATACAGACAAGTGTGAGGTATTGCACGTTGGAAGGACAAACCAAGGTAGAACATACAGGGTTAATGGTAAGGCACTGAGGAGTGCAGTGGAACAGAGGGATCTGGGAATACAGATACAAAATTCCCTAAAAGTGGCGTCACAAGTAGATAGGATCATAAAGAGAGCTTTTGGTACATTGGCCTTTATTAATCAAAGTATTGAGTATAAGAGCTGGAATGTTATGATGAGGTTGTATAAGGCATTGGTGAGGCCGAATCTGGAGTATTGTGTTCAGTTTTGGTCACCAAATTACAGGAAGGATATAAATAAGGTTGAAAGAGTGCAGGGAAGGTTTACAAGGATGTTGCCGGGACTTGAGAAACTGAGTTACAGAGAAAGGTTGAATAGGTTAGGACTTTATTCCCTGGAGCGCAGAAGAATGAGGGGAGATTTGATAGAGGTATATAAAATTATGATGGGTTTAGATAGAGTGAATGCAAGCAGGCTTTTTCCACTGAGGCAAGGGGAGAAAAAAACCAGAGGACATGGGTTAAGGGTGAGGGGGGAAAAGTTTAAAGGGAATATTAGGGGGGGTTTCTTCACACAGAGAGTGGTGGGAGTATGGAATGAGCTGCCAGATGAGGTGGTAAATGCGGGTTCTTTTTTAACATTTAAGAATAAATTGGACAGATACATGGATGGGAGGTGTATGGAGGGATATGGGCCGTGTACAGGTCAGTGGGACTAGGCAGAAAATGGTTCGGCACAGCCAAGAAGGGCCAAAAGGTTTCTATGGTTTCTATGGTTTAAGAAGAACAGCAAGCAAAAGTGGCCAGTTGTCATACAAACAGAAAGAAAGAATAAGTTATCTGAAGCCAAAGAATCGATATTGAGAAACAATCATCGCATTAGTTCATTGAAAAGCTTGGACTTCAGCCTTTGCATTTTCATTATTCATAGTTTTAAAGTAATATTTTGCAGCTAGTAGTAATTATGATGTTAACCTACGTACGTCTAAATTGGATCTGTAATATTCTGCATTAGATCTCAATGGGAACACTAATGTTGGTTCCCCACAGGGTGCCAAAGACAAACAGAGTAAAGCAAGGTAAAACTTGTTCCTCCTGGAAGAACTGTCATGCATTAGCTGATAAAGAGAGAAATTTGAATTGGTGAGATGGGGAAGAGGAATGAGGGAGTAGAGATGTTTGAAATTCAGAGGTTAGGGCCTGAAGCTCATGTGATGGTGTGATTTTAAGGTACGGAAGAACAGAGACTGCCAGGAGAAAACAAACAAAAATCAAATTGTCAAGAAAGATTGTTTACAACCATAAGAATGATTCAATCCAAAGAAAGTATTAGCTGAGAGGAATGTTTCACCTCCGCAGAGATGCATTTCTAAAGGTTCGCAAATGTTTGCTGAATTTTCAACGTATCTTGAGCTGCTGCACTTGTGGCTTGAAATGTCTGAGTCATTTCACATTTCATTCAGCTTCTTAGCACGCTATTGTGAATGAGCCACATGCTCATTTATTTAACAGACATGCAGATGAACAATTGAAATATTGTAAATCTTTCCACTGCTGAGATTTAATTTACTTCTCATCTCATTCCATGAATAAATGTCCAAAAAATTGGCTCAAAAATCAATATGTTCCATCCACACTCACACCAAAATATTGTCTAACTGGTATGATAACTGAAAATTTGTTTTGCATTGCATATGTTGACAGCCATGTAGCATGTCAGTTGCATATGGTGGATAATACTGCATAAATAGTTATTTGTTCCCACTGGAGCTAACTCTATTTTGACCTCTGAAACTTCTCCAGATGCTTAAGTTTGCAAAACTTGGTTGCAACTTTTTTTTAGCCCTTTCATAATGATTCTCAGACTGGATGATTGAAGCAATACCTTTACTTATGTTTTTTCTCTTACTGTTAAGCCATTTTTCATGCCTTATATGGAATCTTTCTGACAGTGAGGAAGCTAACAAAAGAACTTATATTTTTTAGGAAGAGGCGCAGTCGACGTTTCAGGCCGAGACCCTTCGACAGTCCTGACGAAGGGTCTCGGCCTGAAACGTCGACTGCGCCTCTTCCTATAGATGCTGCTTGGCCTGCTGCGTTCACCAGCAACTTTCATGTATGTTGCTTGAATTTCCAGCATCTGCAGAATTCCTGTTGTTAACTTATATTTTTTCTTGAGTTTAGATCATATCATATGCATATATCAAGTCAAGGAAGTCCATCCTTCTGCCAAAGGTTTTCTGTCTTCCACATTAGCATCTGTTACTTGAGTAAAGTGCACCTGTGTGGGGTCATATTTTCCACATCATTGGGTCAGAGCAGAAAGTGAGAAGCTTTGACCTTCTGGTGCTCAATGTCTGTGTCTGTCAGACCAGTTTATTAGATACTAGTCTTTGAGCCCTCCCCAAACAATCAATGCAGTATAACTGCTGAAAGCAGCATAAAATCTGCTACAAGCAACACACACAAAATACTGGAGGAACTCAGCAAGCCAGGCAGCATCTATGGAAAAGAGAAAGGTCGATGGTTTGGGCCGAGAACCTTCAGAAGGACAGGAGAAAAAAAAGATGAGGAGTCAGATTAAGAAGGTGGGAGGAGGGGAGGAAGAAACACAAGGTGAGAGGTGAAACAGGGAGGGGGAGGGGTGAAGTAAAGAACCGGGAAGTTGATTGGTGAAAAAGATACAAGGTTGGAGAAGGGGAATCTAATAGCAGAGGACAGAAGGCCATGGAAGAAAGAAAAGGTGGAGGAACACCAGAAGGAGGTGATGGGCAGGTAAGGAGATAAGGTGAGAGAGGGAAATGGGAATGGGAATGGTGAAAGGGGAGCATTACTGGAAGTAACTCCACGGCCTTCTGTCTTCTCTTATCAGACTTCCCCTTCTCCAGCCCGGTATTTCTTCCTCATGTTTATAAAATCTACTGCCTGAACTACCATTCAAATAAATTCTCTCATCAGCTCACGGAATGCCACCTAGAAATGGGACCTCCGGCACTCTCTGACCTCTGCCTCCTGACGCTCTCCAATTTCTGGCATCCTGCCTGCGTCTTCCACAGTGAAGATGATATAAAATACTTACTAAGTTTGTCCATGATTTCTGATCCACCATTACCACCTCTCCAGTGTCATTTTCCAGCGGTCCAATATCCATTCTTACCTCTATTTTACTCTTTGTATATTTGAAAACATTTTGGTATCTTCTTTTATGTCATTGGTTAGCTTACCTTCATGTTTCATCTTTTCTCTCCTTATGACCTTTTTAGTTGACTTCTGATGGTTTTCAAAATCTTTCCAATCCTCTATTGTTCCATTGGTTTTTGTTATAATATATTCCCTCTCTTCCCTTTTATGCTGTCTTTGGTAGACACAGTTGCCTCATCCTCCCTTAGAATAAATCTTTATCCTTGGGACTATCTATCCTGGACTCTCCAAACTTCACCAGAAACCCCAGCCATTGCTGCTCTGCCATCATTCCTGCTGGTGTCCCCTTCCAATCAACTTTGGCCAGCTCCACTCTCATGCCTCTGTAATTCCCTTTACTCCACTGTAATACATCTGACCTGATTGGCTCCCTCCCAAAATGCAGGGTGAATTATACCATATTATGGTTATTGCCTTCTAAGGGTTCCCTTACCTCACACTCTGCAATCACATCTGGTGCATTACACAACACCCAATCCAGAATTACATTTCCCCTACTGGACTCAAACACAAGCTGCTCTGAAAAGTCATCTCATAGACACTCTACAAATTCCTTCCTTTGGTATTCAGTATCAACATGATTTCCCCAATCTACCAAAATATTGTAAACCACCATGATTACCATAATATTGCCCTTTTCACATGCCTTTTATATCTCTCATTGTCATTTTTTTTTAACACATCCTGGGAACTAGTCTGTAAATAACTTCCATTTGGGTGGTTTTACTCTTGTAGTTTTTTATCTCTACCCACAAGGGTTTTACATCTTGTGATCCTATGCCACCTCCTTCTAAGAATTTGATTTAATTTTTTTACCAACAGAACCACCCCACCCCTTCCAACTACCTGCCTGTTCATTGGATACAATATATATCCTTGGATGTTAACCTCACAACTATGACCTTTCAGCCCCGACTCTGTGATGTGCACAATGTCACACCTACCAATCTCTAATTGTGACAGATACAAAATCATCTACCTTATTCCATACACAGCATGCCTTCAAAGATAACATCTTCGTTCCTGTATTCATCACCCTTTCTTGATTTTATCCCCATATTACACTTTAACTGATCCCAGTGACTGCAATTTTTCCCTATCAACTGCCTGTCCTTCCTCACGGTCTCTCTACACATGGCATTTATTTGTATGCCATCCCCCTTCCAAGACTGAGTGATTGCTTCCTTCCTCTTTCTGATGTCCATCCATACTATCTCAGCAGATGATCCTTTCATGATGTCTTTCTTTTCTACATCTGTGATGCTATCCTTGATTGGCAATGCCACTCCCTCCCCCACCTCTTTTACCTCCCTCCTTGTCCCTTTAGAAACATCTGACCCCAGAACATCCAGCAGCCATTCATGCCTTTGTGACAGCCAAGTCTCAGTATTGGCCACAACATCACAGTTTCAAATATTAATCCATGCTCTAAGTTCATCACCATTGTTCCCACTACTAGCTGCATTAAATATATTTCAAACCTTCCAACTGACTGTAGTTCTGCCAATCAATCAGCTATCCTTCCTCACAGACTCTCTCCACATTTACTTCTACATTTACACCAGTTGCTCCATCATCTTGCTTATCACATTGACTCCCAGCCTAGTTTAAACCCTTTCTAACTGCTTCTAGCAATTCTGCCCGCAAGGACATTGGTCCCTTTTGAATACAGGTGGAACCCATCCTTTTTGTGAAGGTCATGTCATTCCTTAAATGTTAACCCATGCCAAGCATGTTTCCAGTTTGCACGGGGAAACTCTTCAAATCCTATGCCTTAACCATTTAGCCATCACAGCTTCCCTGCCATCTGGTAGTCAGAATCAGGGAAAGACATGGCACAGTCCCTACAATCCACTGAGTTGGCGCTGACCATCAACCACCTATTGGCACTAATTTTGCATGAATCACGATTTTTTTATGCTCCCCACATTCTAATAAACATCTAGATCCTGCAATTCACAAACACACGAGAGACAATTTACTGCGGCAATTAACCTCCCAACCCACAGGACTTTGTGATGTGTGTGGAAAGTGGTGTACCCAGGGAAATCCATGGGGTTACAGGGAGAACGTGCAAACTCCACATAGAGAGCACACAAGATCATGATTGGTCAGAGGCTGGGTGCAGAAAGCATGGTGTTCTGTGGAATTAATTGTGTTGTGTGTGTGGGGCCAGTGAATGGTGGCAGTTAGAGTTGGGGTCAGAAATTCTGAGTTCAGCAATGTTTGAGTTGTGAGATATGGGAGAGGAATGAGGGGGCAGCAATGTTTGGAGTTCAGAGGTTGGAGTCATGTGATAGTGTAATCAGAAGGATGGGGCAGAATGGAGATTGGAGTGCAGACCTTGGCAGGCCGTGCTGTATGCAACGGGGAAGAGGTCGTAGAAAACTCCAGATAAGAAAAAAATTTAAATGTAAGTGAAAAGTGACTGAAAACCACATACAGACATATGTGCGCACACACACACGCACATGCACATACACACACTGCACACCCCCTTAAAGCAGCCTCAGCACCTCCCCCTCGTATCCCATCCATTATTTATCTTTCTCTCTCTCTCTTTTTTTTCCCTCTGTCCCTCTCACTATACTCCTTGCCTATCCTCTGGGCTTTCCCCCTCCCCCTTTCTTTCTCCCTAGGCCTCCTGTCCCATGATCCTCTCATACCCCTTTTGCCAATCACCTGTCCAGCTCTTGGCTCCATCCCTCCCCCTCCTGTCTTCTCCTATCTTCTCCCATCATTTTGGATCTCCCCCTCCCCCTCCCCCTCCCCCTCCCCCCACTTTCAAATCTCTTACTAGCTCTTCTTTCAGTTAGTCTTGACGAAGGGTCTGGGCCCGAAACGTCAGTTGTACCTCTTCCTAGAGATGCTGCCTGGCTTGCTGCGTTCACCAGCAACTTTTATGTGTGTTGCTTATCAGCAACTTGTGAAGCCACATTTCAAATCTTCTGGCTGTCACTTTGAGATAATTATTTCCATTTTTAAATAAAAAGTTCTTGGCTAACTATATTCGACCATCCCAAAGGGAAACACCAGTGCCAATATATTTAATCTGATTGAACTAATGGTGTTGACATGTTTCAGTATGACTCCTTCCAGAACATTTGACTTCACAGTAAGTTAGATCAGATACCAATACAAGTAACACTGCCTCAGGAGGTGTTATCTGATGTTCAGTCATGATTCTTGCTATCAGAATTTCCTCTTTCTCTCCTGGTTTCTCTCCCAGAGGAATCATTTCAACTTCCTTTCACATTACTGTGGTGTCAATGGGACAAAATCCTCCCGGGATTCTTACCGTCCAGGTGGATAAACCTGCCTGGATTCCATTGTTGCCTGGGTCAGAAGGATAAGTTCTTTGAAGAGCTCAGTTCCGTGCAGAAGTCCCCACTAGATCAAAGTAGGTTGTTTGCAAGGGGTCCCAAAAGCACATTTGCCCACCTTCTGGTGGCTGTAGGCCAATGGAAGATATCACCAACAAATTTATTGGTGCAAGGATAACACAGAAGGTGCCACGTCATTCTTAATCCCATTGCCAGTACAGAAAATATCTGAACCACACAGAGGGTCATGAAGTAACTGTAGAAAGTCAAATAAAGTTTCAGGTCAAAAACATCTGATTTAACCAGCTCCCCTTTCCACAGATGCTGCCTGACCTGCCAAGTACTTCCAGCATTTTCTCCACTTAATTCAGAACTTCCACATCTGCCTTGTTTAGATTTTCATTCATCCCATGCCAGGGTTCGGCAATGGGACTTCCATGCAAGAGAAGTCCTGTTGACAAGCAATGAGCTGTCCCATCAGTTTGGTTGGTTTCAGTTCACTTGTCGAGGTGCACACCTGATCTAATGTTTTATTTCTGTTTTGTTAAATTTGAATGCAAAATTACCTTTTTGACTCCTTTGAAATCTTAGTCCAACTTTACTTTGCTTCATCTACAAGCTTGTGTCCCCTGCCTCCATCTAGGATGTCAGAATACTGTTCTTCACTCATATAGCAAGAGGCAGGTGATGGCAGATGACCTGCATTCCTTGTAAGTTTACTTTTCATAAAATGATTTTACATGGGAGTCAAACAGTTTATGTGATTACATTTGGGGAATCAGTAGAAGTCACCACTTCCAGCTGCATCCTCTAAACTCACACCTATTTTATTCCTAAGTTGCCAAGTGATTACAAGAAAATAAATATCCAGGACAAATCCAGAAAATAGCATCAGGACATCTTCAAGGAGCAGTGCCTCAAAAAGCTGGAATCCATCATTTAGGACCACCGTCACCCAGAACATGCTTTCTCCTAATTGCTACGATCAAGAAGTAGGTACTGGAGCCTGAAGACACACACTCAACAATACAGGAACAGTTTCTTCCTCTCTAACATCTGATCTCTGAATGGAGATTGAACCCATGAACACTACCTCACTGCATTTTTGCACTACTTATTAAATTTAAATACTATATATATACTGTGTATGTACACACACAGATACACACACACACACACACACACACACATACATTAATTTAGTTATTTCTTTCTTTGTTGTAATTCACAGTTTTTTTTAATTCTATGTAATACATTGACAACAAATTTCAACAAAAGGCAAGAAATTTCATGACATATGCTGGTGATATTAAACCTGGTTCTGACCTTGATTCTGATTCTGAAATATTCCAGTTATTTGCTGAACATTTAGTTTCCAAGTGACGCCAATATTAATAAATGATTTATAGCAATTGATAATTCATTTCTTGCAACAAAATGGACAAAGATCTGAATTCATCCACTCCCTTCTTTCCTCCTAAAATACACCATCTCAAACAGAAATCTGCTCCCTGGTAATGTCTAATCATTTGTAACAGTAGCAGACAATCTGCCTTAAGATTGATAACCATAACCTTTACAAAGTTATCACCTGTGAGGAGGTATTTTCATGGTCACCGTTTAGACATTCTTATTTATTATGCAAATCCATTTGCAGCAGCTGTTTTGTATTTTAGAACATTGACTATCTGTTATTCATCCATTAAATTCTCTAAATAAAAGCCGAGAAAAGAGCAAAGTATATATCCTCAACGAGTACAGTGAAAGCTTTAAACTCGATTTTTTTGTGCTTGTGCATCTATATTTTTATTTAGTATGTGACCTCCACAAAGGTTGTTTGAGCTACATTTTAAATTTAAAGTCATAAATTGTTCCTATCAAGATGTTATTACTAAGAATCTCAAAGATAAGTGAGAACTGATTAAGACTGGTTGTAAAGCAATAAAAAGCACCAAATGAATTTAGTATGCCTGTGTATGTTTTTTATTTCTACCTGTTTTACAACGCCAGTTGAGGATTCAACATAGAGTACATTCATTCATATTGCTTTGTGGCAAATTAGAGAGAGTTCGGAATGTATCCTAGTCAATCATGGAAAACAGCCTCCATTTACTCTTGCCTTGTGAAGACAGCCAACATAAACAAGGACAACTACAACTCTGGACATTCTCTCTTCTCCTCCCTCATGTCAGGCAGATGATACAAAACCTTGAGAGCACATATCACCAGACTCAAGGACAACTTCTATCCCCCAGTAATCAGATCCTTGCACAAACCTCTCATGCACTAGAGATGGACTCTTGATCTCCCAATCTACAATCAGCTGGCCACTGCACGTTATTTGTCTCTCTGCACTGCACTTTCTCTGTAACTTTGTATTCTGCATTCTGGCAACACACACAAAATGCTGGAGGAGCTCAGCAGCCAGGCAGCATCAAAAGAAAGAAGTACAGTTGACGTTTCCGGCTGACAGCAGTGAAGGCCGTGGATAGACATCTTGGAATGGGAATGGGAAGTGGAATTAAAATAGGTAGCCACTAGGAGATCCTGCTTGTTCTGGTGGTCAGAGCATAGATGCTCGGCAAAGCCATCTCCCAATCTATGTCAGGTCTCACCGACATATAAGAGGCCACACCAGGAGCACCAGGAACCCCAAGTGACTCACAGGTGAAGTGTCGCCTCACCTGGAAGGACTGTTTGGGGCCCTGAGTGGTGGTGAGGGAGGAGGTGTAGGGGCAGGCGTAGCACTTGTTCCGTTTGCAAGGATAAGTGCCAGGAGGGAGATCAGTGGGGAGGGATGAATGAACAAGGGAGTGGTATAGGGAGTGATCCCTGTGGAAAGCAGAAAGTTGGGGGAGGGAAAGATATGCTTGATGGAGAAAGATATGCTTGGAGGTGGTGAAAGTTTCAGAGAATTATGTGCTGGATCCGACGTAGATTGGGAGACTGCTTCACCAGGCATCTATGCTCCATCCGCCAGAACAAGCAGGCTCTTCCAGTGTCCACCCATTTTAATTCCACTTCCCATTCCCATTCTGATATGCCCATCCATGGCCTCCTCAACTGTCGTGATGAGGCCACAATTAGATTGGAGGAAGAACACCATATATATTGGGTAGCCTCCAACCTGATGGTACGAACGTCAATTTCTCAAACTTCCGGTAATGCCCTCCCCCCACCATTTTCCATCCCCCTTTCCCTCTCTCACCTTATCTCTTTGCCCATCTATCACTTCCCCTTGGTGCTCCTCCCCCCTTTTCTTTTTTCCATGGCCTTCTCTCTCTTTCACCAATCAACTTCTCAGCTCTTTACTTCATCCATCCCCCTTCAGGTTTCACCTGTCACCTGGTGCTTCTCTCTCCCCTCCCTCCACCCACCCACCTTTTAAATCTACTCCTTTGTTTTTTACCTCCAGTCCTGCCAAAGGGTTTCAGCCTGAAATGTCGATTGTACTTTTTTCCATAGATGCGGACTGGCCTGCTGAGTTATCCAGCATTTTGTGTGTGTTGTTCGGATTTCCAGCATCTGCAGATTTTCTCTCATTTGTGATTCTGCAATCTGGATTTCCTTTCACTAAATTGGTGTATTTATATATGGAATGATCTGTCTGGGTGGCAATGTACATATACTGTAGGTCAGTACATGTGACAATAATAAAGAGATGTCCATTCCAATGTGAAGCTGGCTACTGAGATGAATTTACTGGAGGGCTGTTGGTACATCTGGAACAAGCCCCTATCAGTGATGAGTATTCTTAAGGTAAGAAGTCAGTAATTTGACTTTACCCTGAATTATCTCACAAAATCAACTTAGAGACCCAAGAGGCATTCTTGAATTTGTACACTAACTTATTTATTCTGCTTGCTTCGAAATAAGTTTATTGATAGGTATCTTTTTTCAAAGGTGCCTGTTTTTCATCACTGTGACACTTATATATCATGTTTTAAAATTTTAACTGAGAGCTTAGGTTTCTCTTGCATGTTCTTGATGCATTGTGACCAGTGCCCCAGTTAAAAATTGTTTCCCTAATGACTTTGAACAGAAGACTGTGAAGCAGTACTTCACAGTGGGATCCTCATGTCTGGCACTTTGTTTGATAATAAATTATGTTATTCTTTGTAACAATACTTCAGTTGTTCTTTTTTCATTTCTCATATACAGCTACAAATGGTTTGGGTATCAATCATCAATGACAAAAATAGTTCATGCTTTGCGGTAATACTGTGAGACTAGGTACAGCAGAAAACTAGCTGACAGTTCTGATAAACGATTGGTTAAGTGTGTCTGGAAAAGATTCATAGACTGCTTCATTCAACCTTTAAAAAGTCTTGAGGAACTGATTATCTAGATCGAAATATGTCATATAAACCTCATAAACATGAATTTGAGAGCATACAGTTAGAAAATCATTTACATTTATAGGATTAAACTAGTAGCTTATTTGACAGATAGTGTTATTTTGAAAAATCTGATTTAGATTAATATGGCACATCATAAAGGAGGAGTATTTGATGAATTGGTTTTAAAAAAATCTACCTCTAGTGCTTTTGTGTGGAAGGTGACTAACTTAATGCTTACAAAATATCAACAACAAATTTCCTCACTTGTTTAAACAAGGCCAGTAACATGACTTTCATCATTTTTTGTGTGCTTTAGTCATACCTGTCACATTATAGAGCGGAATCCTGCTCTGGTGACTGTCAGATAATGATAGATGAGTCATCAGGCAGAAATTGTTTATGATCTTTTCAGTTCATAGCAAACTGAGTTAGGAGCAAGCAGGATCTGGACACGTACCTGTCAGTGGGGGAGTCATATCCACCAGGAGCATCCATTTCCTTAAAATCTTAATCTCTTTCTTTCCACCACCCTGCCTACCAGACCTCGTGTCTCTCAAAAGGCACTATTGATCTTTGAAAGCACAGAACTTGCTTGGAATGAAAAAGATAATATTGATTGGAATCAGATACGATACCAATCAATATTATCTCGACTCTAATGCATTGGCTATATCAATGAAAAGCTTCTTACCGTACAGAAGAGTCCACAATGTTCTGTTGATCACATTATCAGTATGCGGTTCTAAACACCATATCTAAGTAAAACTGCTCTGTTCCTGGTAAGAGTCCAGAATGGTGCTGGGGATATAATGTATGAGGAGTATTTGATATATCTCGGCCTATACATGATGAAGTTCAAAAGGATGAAACATAGAAACATAGAAAAACATACAGCACAATACAGGCCCTTCAGCCGACAAAGCTGTGCTGAACATATCCCTGCCTTAGAACTACCTAGGCTTTCCCATAGCCCTCCATTTTTCTAAGCTCCATGTAGCCATCCAGGAGTCTCTTAAAAGACCCTATAGTTTCCGCCTCCACCACTGCTGCTGGCAGCCCATTTCATGCACTCACCACTCTCTGCATAAAAAACTTACCCCTGACATCTCCTCTGTACCTACTTCCAAGCAGCTTAAAACTATGCCCTATCATGATAGCCATTTCAGCCCTGGGGGAAAGCCTCTGACTATCCACACGATCAATGCCTCTCATTATCTTGTACACCTCTATCAAGTCCCCTCTCATCCTCCATCGCTCCAAGGAGAAAAGGCCAAGTACACTCAACCTATTCTCATAAGGCATGCTCACCAATCCAGGCAACATCCTTGTAAATCTCCTCTGCACCCTTTCTATGGTTTCCACGTCCTTCCTATAGTGAGGCGACCAGAACTGAGCAGAGCACATCAAGTGGGGTCTGACCAGGGTCCTATATAGCTGCAACATTACCTCTCAGCTCTTAAACTCAATCTCATGATTGATGAAGGCCAATGCACCGTATGCCTTCTTATCCATACAGTCAACCTGTGCAGCAGCTTTGAGTGTCCTATGGACATGGACCCCAAGATCCCTCTGATCCTCCACACTGCCAAAAGTCTTACCATTAATACTATATTCTGCCATCATATTTGACCTACCAAAATGAACCACCCCACACTTATCCGGGTTGAACTCCATCTGCCACTTCTCAGCCCAGTTTTGCATCCTATCAATTTCCTGTTGTAACATCTGACAGCCCTCCACACTATCCACAACATACCCAACCTTTGTGTCATCAGCAAATTTACTCACCCATCCTTCCACTTCCTCATCCAGGTCATTTATAAAAATCACAAAGAGCAGGGGTCCTAGAACAGATCCCTGAGGCACACCACTGGTCACCGGCCTCCACGCAGAACATGACCCGTTTACAACCTCTCTTTGCCTTTTGTGGGCAAGCCAGTTCTGGATCCACAAAGCAGTGTCTCCTTGGATCCCATGCCTCCTCACTTTCTCAATAAGCCTTGCATGGGTTACCTTATCAAATGCCTTGCTAAAATCCATATACACTACATCTATTGCTCTACCTTCATCAATGTGCTTAGACACATCCTCAAAAAATTCAATCAGGCTTGCAAGGCACGACCTACCTTTCACAAAGCCATGCTGACTATTCATAATCATATTATGCCTCTCCAAATGTTTGTAAATCCTGCCTCTCAGGATCTTCTCCATCAACTTACCAATCACTGAAGTAAGACTCACTGGCCTATAATTTGCTGGGCTCTCTCTACTCCCTTTCTTGAATAAGGGAACAAGATCCACAACCCTCCAATGCTCCGGAACCTTTCCTGTCCTCATTGATGATGCAAAGATCATTGCCAGAGGCTCAGCAATCTCCTCCCTCACTTCCCACAGTAGCCTGGGGTACATCCCGTCCGGTCCCGGAGACTTATCCAACTTGATGTTTTCCAAAAGCTCCAGCACATCGTCTTTCTTAATATCCACATTCTCCAAGCTTTTCAGTCCACTGCAAATCATCCCTACAATCACCAAGATCCTTTTCCGTAATGAATACTGAAGCAAAGTATTCATTAACTACCTCCGCTACTTCCTCCAGTTCCATACACACTTTTCCATTGTCACACTTGATTGGTCCTATTCTCTCACATCTTATCCTCTCACTCTTCACATACTTGTAGAATGCCTTGGGGTTTTCCTTAATCATGTCCACCAAGGCCTTCTCATGGTCCCGTCTTGTTCTCCTAATTTCATTCTTAAGCTCCTTCCTGCTAGCCTTATAATCTTCTAAATTCATATCATTACCTAGTTTTGTGAACCTTTCATAAGCTCTTCTTTTCTTCTTGACTAGAATTACAACAGCTTTTGTGCACCACAGATCTTGTACCCTACTATCCTTTCCATGTCCCATTGGAACGTACCTACTCAGAACCCCACGCAAATATCTCCTAAACATTTGCCACATTTCTTCCGTATGTTTTCCTGAGAACATCTGTTTCCAGGTTATGCTTCCAAGTTCCTGCCTAATACCCTCATAGTTCCCCTTACTCCAATTAAACGTTTCCGTAACTTATCTGTTCCTATCCCTCTCCAATGCTATGGTAAAGGAGTTAGAATTGTGATCACTATCTCCAAAATGCTCTCCCACTGAGAGACCTGACACCTGACTAGGTTCATTTCCCAATACCAGATTAAGTACAGCCTCTTCTTTTGTCGGCTTATCTACATATTGTGTCAAGAAACCATTCTGAACTCACCTAACAAACACCACCCCATCTAAACCCCTCACTCTAGGGAGATACCAATCAATATTTGGAAAATTAAAATCTCCCACCACAACAACCCTGTTATTATTACTCCTTTCCAGAATCTGTCTCCCTATCTGCTCCTCCATGTCCCTGTTACTATTGGGTGGTCTATAAAATACACCCAGTAGAGTTATTGACCCCTTCCTATTCCTAACTTCCACCCACAGAGACTCCGCAGACAACACTCCATGACTTCCTCCTTTTCTGCAGCCTGACACTATCTCTGATCAACAGTGCCATGCCCCCACCTCTTTTACCTCCCTTCCTATCCTTTCTGAAACATCTAAAGCCTGCAACTTGAGGTAGCCATTCCTGCCCCTGCACCAACCAAGTCTCTGTAATGGCCACAACATCATAGCTCCAAGTTCTGATTCACGATCTAAGCCCATCCGCTTAATTCATGATACTCCTCGCATTAAAATAGACACATATGATGTTGTTGGGATAACGGAGACATGGCTGCAGGGGGATCAGACCTGTGAATCGAATGTACAAAGGTATACGTGCTATCGAAGGGACAGAAAGGTGGGCAGAGGGGGTGGGGTGGCCCTGTTGGTGAGGAATGAGATTCAGTCTCTTGCAAGGGGGTCATAGAATCAGGAGAAGTAGTGTCAGTGTGGATAGAACTGAGGAACAGTAAGGGCAAAAAAACCCTAATAGGTGTTATCTACAGGCCCCCAAAGAGTAGCATGGATATTGGGTGCAAGTTGAATAGGGAGTTAACAATGGCATGTGGCAAAGGAAATGTCGCAGTAGTTACGGGGGATTTCAACATGCAAGTGAACTGGGAAAATCAGGTTGGTACTGGACCCCAGGATAGGGAGTTTATAGAGTGCCTACGGGATGCATTTTTGGAGCAGCTTGTACGTGAGCCGACCAGGGATAAGGCTATTCTGGATTTAGTGTTGTGCAATGAACAGGATTTGATAAGTGATCTTGAAGTAAAGGAGCCATTAGGAGGTAGTGACCATAATATGATAAGTTTTTATCTGCAAGTTGAGAGGAATAAGGGCAGATCAGAAGTGTCAGTATTACAGTTGAACAAAGGAGACTATGGAGCCATGAGGGAGGAGCTGGCCAAAGTTGACTGGTCGGATATCTTAGCAGAAAAGACAGTGGAACAGCAATGGCAGGTATTCTTGGGAATAATGCACAAGGTGCAAAATCAGTTCATCCCCCGGAGAAGGAAGGATTCAAAGGGGGGAAAGTGGCCACAGTGGTTGACAAAGGAAGTCAGAGATAGCATAGCATTAAAAAAGAAGTATAACAGAGCTAAGGTGAGTGGCAAGATGGATGATTGGGAAATTTTTAAGGAGCAACAGAACTTAACTAAAAAGGCAATACGGGGAGAAAAAATGAAGTATGAACGCAAGCTAGCTAGGAATATAAAGGAGGATAGCGAAAGTTTTTTTAGGTATGTGAAGAGAAGGAAGATAGTTAAGAACAATGTTGGGCCCTTGAAGAATGAAGTGGGGGAAATTGTTATGGGAAACAGAGAAATGGCAGACGAATTTAACAAGTACTTTGGATCTATCTTCACTAGGGAAGACACAAGCAATCTCCCAGATGTATGGATGGGCCAAGGACATAGGGTAACAGAGGAACTGAAACAGATTGACATTAGGAAGGAAACGGTGATGAGTAGTCTGATGGGACTGAAGGCTAACAAATCCCCAGGTCCAGATGGTCTGCATCCTAGGGTACTAAAGGAGGTGGCTCTGGAAATTGTGGATGCATCGGTGATCATTTTCCAATGTTCCTTAGATACAGGATCAGTTCCTGAGGATTGGCGAATGGCTAATGTTATCCCACTTTTTAAGAAAGGAGGGAGGGAGAAAACAGAGAACTATCGCCCTGTTAGCCTAACATCAGTAGTGGGGAAGATGCTAGAGTCCATTATTAAAGATGAAATAGCAGCATATTTTGATAACAGTGATAGGATTGGGCTGAGCCAGCATGGATTTACCAAGGGCAAATCATGCTTGACTAATCTATTGGAGTTTTTCGAGGATGTAACCAGGAAGATAGACGCGGGAGATCCAGTGGATGTGGTGTACCTTGACTTTCAGAAGGCATTTGATAAGGTACCACATAGGAGATTGGTGGGTAAAATCAGAGCTCATGGCATTGTGGGGAGGATATTGACATGGATAGAAAACTGGTTGGCAGATAGAAAGCAAAGGGTAGCAGTGAATGGGTGTTTCTCGGAATGGCAGGTGGTGACTAGTGGGGTGCCACAGGGCTCGGTATTGGGACCACAATTGTTTACGATTTACGTCAATGATTTAGAGGAAGGCATTGTGAATAACATCAGCAAGTTTGCAGATGATACTAAGCTGGGTGGCAGTGTGACATGTGATGAGGATGTTAGGAGAATTCAAGGTGACTTGGATGGGCTGGGTGAGGGCAGAAACGTGGCAGATGGCGCTTAATGTGAATAAGTGTGAGGTTATTCACTTTGGGAGCAAGAACAGGAAGGCAGATTATTATCTGAACTGTGTGGAGTTAGGTAAGGGAGAAATACAAAGAGATCTAGGAGTACTTGTTCATCAGTCTCTGAAGGTGAATGAGCAAGTGCAGCAGGCAGTGAAGAAGGCTAATGGAATGTTGGCCTTTATTACAAGGGAATTGAGTACAAGAGCAAGGAAATCCTTTTGCATTTGTACAGGGCCCTGGTGAGACCACACCTGGAGTATTGTGTGCAGTTTTGGTCTCCAGGGTTAAGGAAGGATATCCTGGCTGTGGAGGAGGTGCAGCGTAGGTTCACTAGGTTAATTCCTGGGATGTCCGGACTGTCTTACGCAGAGAGGTTAGAGAGACTGGGCTTGTACACACTGGAATTAAGGAGATTGAGGGGGGATCTGACTGAGACATATAAGGTTATTAAAGGATTGGACAGATAGAGGCAGGAAATATGTTCCAGATGCTGGGAGAGTCCAGTACCAGAGGGCATGGTTTAAGAATAAGGGGTAGGTCATTTAGGACAGAGTTGAAGAGGAACTTCTTCTCCCAGAGAGTTGTGGAGGTGTGGAACACGCTGCCTCAGAAGGCAGTGGAGGCCAATTCTCTGGATGCTTTCAAGAAGGAGCTAGATAGGTATCTTATGGATAGGGGAATCAAGGGTTATGGGAACAAGGCAGGAACCGGGTATTAATAGTAGATGATCAGCCATGATCGTAGAATGGCGGTGCAGGCTTGAAGGGCCGAATGGTCTACTTCTGCACCTACTGTCTATTGTCTATTGTCTATTATCTCAAACCATCGGACTGAGCGCATCCATTCTCTATCACCTGCCTATCCTCCCTTTCGCACTGTCTCCAAACTTTCTCTATTTGTGAGCCAACCTCCCTTTCCTCCGCCGCTTTTCGGTTCCCACCCCCCAGCTATTCTAGTTTAAACTCTCCCCAATAGTCTTAGCAAACCTTCCTGCCAGGATATTGGTCCCTCTCGGATTCAAGTGCAACACGTCCTTTTTGTACAGGTCACACCTGCCCCAGAAGAGGTCCCAATGATCCAGAAATCTGAATCCCTGCCCCCTGCTCCAACCCCACAGCCACGCATTTATCCTCCACCTCATTCTATTCCTATACTCACTGTCACGTGGCACAGGCAGTAATCCCGAGATTACTACCTTTGAGGTCCTGTTTCTCAACTTCTTTCCTAACTCCTTGTAGTCTGTGGGGATATATCATTGAATCCTACCAGATACACAAGGGCCTGGATAGAGTGAATGTGGAAAACATGTTTCCAGCAGTGGGAGAGTCTAGCATCTAAGGGCACAGCGTTAGAATAAAGGGATGTCCCTTTTAGTCTCAGATGAGGAGGTATTTCTTCAGTGAGTGGGTGGTGAATCTATGGAATATGTTGTCACAGAGGGCCGTGGAAGCCAAGTCAGGGCACCCCCCCCCCCCACTGTGCCCCTCCCCACTCAGGAGCAGCTACATTCCTACCATCATCAGGTTCAGGAACTGATTTGCACTTTCCTATCTATTCCTCAGCAGTAGAACACTACAGGCCACCTCCAGCATTACCATGGACTTGTATCTGTGTTTTTGTTTTGCACTAATGTGAACTAGTAGATCAGGCAGCATCTATGGTAATAAATAAAGAGTCAATGTTTTGGGCCAAGACCCTTCATCAGGACTGGAAAGGAAGGTGGAAGAAGCCAGAACTAAAAGGCTGGAGGAGGGAAAGGAGTTAAAGCTGTGATGGATATTCACTGTCTTGGGTCAATGAGCCATTTTGCTAAGTTCAGCTTTCTAGCACAGCAGCTAACACTTCTAGAGATTAAAGAGTTATTTTTGAGTAAGTTAAACTCCCAACCAATATTCTATGCTCAGCTTCTTGTCATAAATGGAAGCCATTCTTCAGTTATTAAAATAAATGGCAAGCAATAATCAGTCTGACGTTAAAAGGATAGCTCTGCAAACAGACAACAGTATCTGCAGAGCACAGGCTGCTGGTCCACAGCACAGGGTTGACTGCTCAAGGGATGCAGTGCAAGACCATAGGGTTGGCCTGTGTCAAACCAGACAACACTGGCTAATTTATTTTGTTCAAAAAAGTTTGGAGGCCAGATTGATACTATCACTTAGTGCATCAAACCGCTGATCAATCACTATCTGGATGATTTGTGTACTCAGAAAATCAGCCTTCACAGTATTAATTATGAGTGTCTGGGATCTCTGTTGTCAGAAGCTTTTAGATCATCTGTGAATTCACCTGTGGCAAAAAAGTGTCAATGTAAGAGAGTAATCAGGTTTGTTAGGAATGATCAAGGGAGGCAAGAAAAATAAAAGAAAAATGAAGTGACTAGAATCCAATACTTTGCCTTCAATTTCTGCAACAGATGATTCGCTCGTCTGGAGCTCATTTTACCTATGTTTTGGAAATACTTTGTGTCTTTGGAATTGTTTGTAATATGGAAATCTTCTATAAAATTAAAATCTTCTGTGTGTTTTAACTGTGTTTAAAAAGCTTAGTCAAAATTTAAGACTGTATCACTAGAAATAAATGAACTGTGTTTAAACTATTTTGTTAGCTGAAAATATCTCCTTGTTAGGGAAAGGGGACCTATGGGGACCCACTGGTCAAATAGTGAGTAATTGCAGACATGGAGGAAAAACAGGGAAGTGATGAGTAGGTGGTGTAACCCTCAGGTTCGACTGCCAGTGATAGTCCAGGGAAGACAATGTCCGGCGCCGCCAAACGCGTGAAATCTGAGGTGCAAAACCTTTTGTTTCTGTGGATGCTGCGTGATGTGATACCCTGTTACAAATCAGTGCCATGAAATATCAGGCAGTACATCATATGCAATTAAATGACTTAGCTTTATAATTCCTCATTTGACTAAAGGATTTGTAAAGTAAAACAAAAAGAAAAGGGCCCATTTTAATGAAACATTCTAATGTGCACTTTGGAGCTCATGCTTCCGTCCAGCGATTTCCCTGGGCTTCGTCGACTCCTGGCCCCACTCCAAGTCCACTGCTTTCTAGTGTCTATGACCTCTCTTTTCTGGCATCTTCTCTCTTCATCTTCCGCTGAACAAAAGACCCAGATCACCTCGATCGCAGGCATACAAGAAAAAAACACTCCCTTCTTTAGACAGGGCACATTCCAAATCCCCCGTTATCTCTAGTCATAACCCAAATGTTAGTGTGGGCACGTGGCCAAGTGGTTAAGGCATTCGACTAGTGACCTGAAGATCACGAGTTCGAGCCCCAGCCGAAGCAGCGTGTTGTGTCCTTGAGCAAGGCACGTAACCACACATTGCTCTGCGACAACACTGGTGCCAAGCTGTATCGGCCCTAGTGGCCTTCCCTTGGCCAACATCGGTGTCGTGGAGAGGGGAGACTTGCAGCATGGGCAACTGCCGGTCTTCTAAACAACCTTGGCCAGGCCTGCACACTGGAGAGTGAAGACTTTCCAGACACAGATCCATGCTCTCGCAAGACTAATGGATGCCTTAAACCCAAATATTGCTGCTACAGAAAAAAACATTACATTAGCAGTGCATCTACAGAAAACCCATTACATTAGCAATGAAGCCTTTCCCAGGGTGTTACAGTGGCTACATTATAACTTCCCTTTCGTGAGGGTATCCATAGCTATCTATATCAGATAGGGCTTATGATCTTCACCTGAGTTCAGAACTTTGCATACAACAAACCCAATACCATCATAAAGCCAGGTGAAGGGGAAGGTAGATGAGTGGGAGAGATGGGATGAAGTGAGAGGCTGCAAGCTGATAGTTGGAAATGGTAAAGGACTAAAGATGAAGGAATATGATTGGAGAGGAGAGCGGAAAATGGGAGAGAGAGAGGGAGGGAGGTGATAGGCAGGTGATGAGAAGAGAAAAGATAAGGGAGCCAGAATGGGGAATGGAAGAAGAGAGAAGGGGAGGAGGAATAAATTACCAGAAGTTAGTAAAATGGATGTTCATGCTGTAAGGTTGGAGGCTACCTAGATGGAATATGAGGTGTTGCTCCTCCAACCAGAGAGTAGCCTCGAATTAGTGGTAGAGGAAGCCATGGACCGACATGTTGAAATGGGAATGTGATGCTGCTGCCAACAAGTTTTTCATTGTCCCTGCAGCACACTGTACTTGCACACGTGACAATAAACTCAAATTGACTAAAAGCTTCCCCTGTCTGGCATGTCAACTGCTCTATCCAAGGCCACAAGCATTTGCAGAGTTGTGAATGCAACCCCATCCTCCAATCCACTCAATCCATCTATACTTCCTACTGCCCAAGGAAAGCAGCTAATATAATCAATGATCCCTCCCCACCCCAGTCATTCTCTCCTCACCCCCTCTTCAGTCAGAAGATACAACAGCTTAAGAATATGTAACACCAGGCTCAAGGACAACTTCTAGCCCACTGTTATCTGATTCTTTAATGTCTAAATGATGATCTCTTAATCTCACAATATACACTGTCATAGCCCTTCCATTCTATTTGTCTCCTGCACTTCACTTTGTCTGTAACTGTCGCACTCCTGTATATTCCATATTTTGTAATTCTCTTTCCTGTCTCAGTGCATTTGTGCTAGGAATGAACTCTCTGGATGGCACACAAACAGAAGTTATTCATTGTATCTCAGCGAGAATAATGACCCAGTTCTAAAACCCAACATGTTCCAGATAATGATGATGCAGTTTATTCTACAAAATATGGAAAGGTAAAGCTGCCTTCTAAAGTACAGATTTAAGTCAATAATTAGAGGGAGATTTTGGAATCTTGCAACATTTCAGAAGTAAAACAATTGGAATTGTTCATGATTTGCTCTCCAATGGCATTAGGTACGTGGAAGATGTGTGTATAAGTATGTTAGTCTTACATATACATGTAGTATAATGATGTTGCCATTTACCTTACATAAGTGTACGTGGTAGTTGTTACCCTTCAAGAAGGAATTGTGTGTACTTTTGGTCATCCTGTTACAAGAAGATGTGGAGGCTTCGCAAAGCATACAGAAGAGTTTTACCAGGATGCTGCCTAGATTAGTGTGTATGAGCTACCAGGAGATGTTGGATGAACTAGGCTTGTTTTCTCTGTAGCATCTGGGGTTGAGAGGTGACCTGATAGAATTTTACAAAATTATGAAAGGGCTAGGTAAGATAAACAGTCAGAATTTTTTCTCAGGATGGAAATGACAAGTACTAGAGAAAATACATGAGAAGTGTAAAGTTTAAAGATGATGTCTGGGGCAAGCTTTTTACAAAGAGATTGATGAGTGCCTGGGATAGACCAGCAGCGTGGTGGTGGAAGCAGATACAATAGTGGCATTTAAAACTCTGTGAGAGAGACACGTAAATATGCAGGGAATTGAAGGACTTGGATCATGTACACGGAAAAGAGATTTGGTTTAATTCAGTATCATAGAACACAGAACACTACAGCACAGTACAGGCCCTTTGGCCCATGGTGGTGTACTGACATTCTAACCTACTCTAAGATCAATTTAACCCTTCCCAGCTACAATCATGTTCAGCACAGACATAATGGGATAAATGGTCTCTTCCTGTGCTATACTGTTCTCTGTTCTGTAAGAGGTGACATATGCTCTGAAGCTCTTGTATCTCCTAGAATGCATTTAATGCAAAGTTACTGGTTCTACATTGACTGCACACATGCCAATACAATATTACATTTAGCAACAAGGCAATTGTTGCCATTCATGGGAAGTAAAACAATGCATATCAGGACCAGTGAGAAAGAAAAGGTCAGATCTGGAGGTGCTCTTTGCCCAGATGCTACAGAATACAGAAAACCAAGAAAAAAAATTCTCACACAATTGTATCACATAAACTCAACAAAGGTAAAACCTGCTGAAACCTGACACCTGGCAAGAGAACTAGAAAAAATCTGCAGATGCTGGAAATCTGAGCAACACACACAAGATGCTGAAGGAACTCAGCAGGCCAGGCAGCATCTATGGGAAACAGTACTGTCGACATTTCGGGCTGAGACCCTTCAGCGGGACTGGAGAAAAGAAGTTGAAGAGTAGATTTAAAACGTAGGGGGAGGGGAGAAAGAAACACAAGCTGATAGGTGAAACCGGGAAGGGAGAGATGAGGTAAAAAGCTGGGAAGTTGATTGGTGAAAGAGATACAGGATTGGAGATGGGGGACATGAGGAAATCTGCAGATGCTGGAATTTCAAGCAACACACATAAAAGTTGCTGGTGAACGCAGCAGGCCAGGCAGCATCTCTAAGAAGAGGTACAGTCGACATTTTGGGCTGAGACCCTTCGTCAGGACAGGAGAAGGGGGAGTCTGATAGGAGAGGACGGAAGTCCATGGAAGAAAGAAAAGGGAGGAGAAGCATCAGAGGGAGGTGATGGGCAAGCAAGGAGATAAGGTGAGAGAGGGAAAAGGGGATGGGGAATGGTGAAGTTGCGGGGTGGGGGGGTGTATTACCAGAAGTTCAAGAAAGCTATGTTCATGCCATCAGGTTAGAGGCCACTCTGACGGAATATAAGGTGTTGTTCCTCCATTTCCCACTTTTTTACTTCACCCCTCCCCCCACCCCGGTTTCACCTATCACCTTGTGTTTCTTCCTTCCCCCCCACCCACTTTCTAACTCTGACTCATCCTTTTTTCTCCAGTCCTGATGAAGGGTCTTGGCCCAAAACATCGACTATACTCTTTTCCATAGATGCTGCCTGGCCTGCTGAGTTCCTCCTGCACTTTGTATGTGTCATCTTGGCAGAGAAAGTGGGTGGAACAAATTATTTTACTACTCTTTTGGTGCACAGTGAGTCAGTAAGCCCATATCTAGTGAAGAGCAGCAGTAAACAAGAAGGCTGTGGAGGCCAACAGTACTGTGAGAAACGGCAAGATGCTGATAAGTGAGGGAGGCACATGAGAATTAAACACTGGAAAATTGAACATATTACAGAGATGCCTTGATGTGTGGGCATAGAGTTTTGTAATGATAAAGGATAAAATGGTGGTTCAAGCATTGATAAGCAGCCTACTATGAGTATTTCAGTACAAAAATGGAGAAAATAGAAGTAATATTTTGAAAATTCAGGATCATATTGAAAATGTTTGAAAGTTTGGTTCATTACAGAGCTTGACAAAATGTTTGTAGACGTTTTGTCTCCAATCGAAAAACCATCATCAGTGCATAGATGAGGATGTTGTGTCCTAAGAATGCAGGTTTATATACTCCTCCAGGGTCCGAATGGTTATCGATCTGGTTGGCTGATTCAAACCACTGTGAACAGATTAGCAGTAGAAGATTCTGATCAGCTAGCTATAAAGGAGGTCCATTGAAAGTGTTTGCTTTGCTCTCCAGATCCCAAGATTAATGGCAATTCGTTGATCGTTGACATTATTGTTTCTCTTTTCTCTGTAAGGGTTCATATACCGAATCTATGTCGATGTGCCTGTTGATGGATCCTTCTGTAGAGAACCACGCTTCAAGAAATTCTTGTTCTTTTCTTGCTTGAGTCAAGATTCGGGTTGTTGTCCGGTTGAAATGGTGTCCTTCTTCATCTTCATGAGCTGATACTAGTGATAGTGGGTTGTGCCTTCTGCTCACTAGCCCTAGTTGATAGTTTTCTCCCTGTTTGACCAGCAATTGACTGAAAATGTGCATATCCACAAAACTGTGATAATGAAGACACCATTAGAGACAGACTCGAGATCTCTCATATGCTAACAAATCTTATGGCCTCAAAGAAAGCCAAAGATATTTCATTCACTGAAGACATGCAGAAATTGGAAGTTTACTTCAATCCACACCTGCTGTAGATGTGTAACCATTAAGTTATACATCTCGCACCAGAAATCAAAGAGTTGGGGAAACTAATGTTGCATTGAAAGATTTATCCAGGCATTGCAGCTTTGACATATTCTTAAACAAAGTGCTGCTGGGCTGATTTGTGTGGCTTAAATGAGCAGTGAGTTCTGTCCAAGTTATAAAACACATACAGAGTCTTACATTGAATCTGGCTTGTAAAATTGCAATCTTGATGAAAATGCCATTGGAAAATGCCCAGAATTTCATCCATCACTAAGCACAATTACTGTGGTCTGTAACCAGAAAACATTAGCAAAAGCTCAATTCCCAAAACAAAATCCACCCCACATGGATATGATTGGCATAAGTCCTTGCTACAGATACAATGGTAGATACTCACTGGCTTTCTGTTCGCTTAAAGCTGAAGGTGATACAGGTCAGAAGAGAGGACATGTATAACAATAGCATATAAATCCAAACCCAAACCTGTTCTCCCATAGCAGCAACAAAGAAGATGGTGGAGGAACTCAGCAGGTCAGGCAGCATCTGCAGAGGGAAATGGACAGTCAATGTTTCAGGTTGACAACTTGCATCTGGACTGCAAGATAGAGAGGAGATAGACAACAAAAAGAGCTGAAGGAAGGGATCCACTCTGATAGGGTGGTCTAACTAATCCGGCGGGTGCAAACAGCAGTCTCTCAGGGGCCAACCAAAGGTGCTTTTTCCTCCGTAAGATTTGCTTTTTATGATCCAAAGACAATTCTACTCCAAGCACACTGGGTATTGCAGTGTTACTCCATCAGAGTAGCTGGACAAGTGTCAGTGGTGGAGCTAGGCCAAGATGTTGCAGAGAGAGCCAGCCAGGGTGTCGAAGGGGCCTGCCAGGATGTTGCAGAAAGACCTGGCCGAGGTGTTGAAGGGGCCGGCCGAGATGTTGGAGAGAGAGCAAGCCAGGGTGTCTCAGGAGCCGGTTGGGATATTGGAGGAGCCAACACAGATGTCAGAGGAGCTGGTTTGGGTAAGAAGGAGCTGACCTATGTTACTACCTGCTACTTGGAAACATCGAAGCTGGTGCAGTATAACTGTGGGAGGTTGTCTCCGACAGTTCACTTATGATCGCGAGACTCTGTTGGACGATGATAATGTAATTTGCCATAGGCCTGTTAACCTTACCTGATGGAGAGGTAGACAAATTGGGAGCTTTGTAGTCTTGGTTGTAGTGGGAACTAGACTTGCCTGCTGCTGCAGACCAGGTAAGAGACATGGAAACATTTACAGCGTGGCATCTGAGCTTGGCTAGGGGGCTGGCCTCTCCCATCAGTGCTGCCCTCCTCTGTTTGAGCAGTGAAGTGACAGGCTGGTGGTACGTGTCTGTACACTGCCAGGAGACTGTACCATTGATTGCTGGACATTGTCGCTCTTGGGCCATTTATATGTCTTTTTTTCAAGTGAATATGCTTCTTTGCTTGCTATTTTGAATTATGTTACATGCTACTTTTGAATGTTTGCTTGCTATTTTGAATGCATTGCATCTTGGCATCAGAGGGACACCGTCTTGTTCAGTTGTATTTATGTATGGCTTGAATGATAATTAAAATTGAATTGATTTTGAATTGAAGTCTCTTCAAGATATGCCTACCTTGAAGAAGGTTTCCTCTACTTTTTTACAAGAGTTCTGTGAGACCTTCTCTCATTTCTCTCCTCTGATGATCCCCTGTTTTTTTTTCATCTCTTCCCTTCACCTATTTATAACTGACCATCTCCCCTCTATCTTTCAGTCCCGGTGAGGGTCCTCGATCCATGTCATCAGAAGTCTATTCCCCTTCACAGACGCTGCCTGACCCAGCCTCTTCTTTGTTGCTCCAGATTCTAGCATCATCAGTCTCTTGTGTTTGAGTGTCAACAGTAGTCCTCACCAGTCGGTTCCATGCACAGAGTTAGGCTTCACATCCAGATGAAAACTGACAAATTCCTGACTCCGAATAAAGTACAGCAAGAGATGGTAATCAAATGGCTAATGAGGCAGCCAATCCTGTCTACACCCAAGACAGATGATAGTTCTCAGTCAAGTCCTCTTGGACAGGCTGATGTGAAATCTTACCTTCTGAGGAGCTGCCCCTCCAGCTTCCTTATCCCTGTTGTAAGTGCCCTGCTGCTGCTTGGTGGCCCTCCATATGTTTCAACTGACTCTAGTCCAGCAACCCCCGTATTTGAACCAGCATCTGAGGGGATGCTTTTAGCTTCGGGTATGATAATACAGTGTCCTCCTCCCACTCCTCCACTCTTCTGTGGAAGGATAGGATGGATTGCCTCCTGAGACCCTGCATTGACATATGCAAGACAAAGTTTACCAGGACACGGCCTGGATTAGATGTTGTGAGATCTACGGAGAGGCTGGATAAGCTAGGGGTGTTGTCCCAGGAGTAGTAAAGGCTGAAGGGAGACCTTGTAGAAGTTTATAAGATTATGAGAGGGATAGATAGAGTAGACAGCTGCTATTGTTCCCAGAGTTGAAATGCCTAATACTTAAGGGCATGCAAGGGTGAGAGGGGAAATGTTGAAAGGAGATGAATAGGTCAAGCCTGAACACAAAGGGGGATGAGTGCCTGGGTGACATTAGTCATACTTTATCTTGGAAGACATAAGGGAAGTAATGGCATGACGGTTAATTCCAGGAGTTGTGGCAGTGTGCTTGTAATGTGCCCTTTGAAGGGCGAAGGCCAGGAATGTGAGAGGGCAGCTGGAGTAATGGCAGCTGTGCTGTCTGTTGGATGAGAACTCGTGAATGAGTTGAGGCACCTGTTTAAAGACAAGATAAGTGATAAAAATATTCAATGTGGCATACCACTGACCTGAACATATATTGTCAGGTCATTGAATTCCTTGTAACACTTCTCGCAGCTCCAGGAAGACTTTCTGCTATAGGTGATTACAGCAGCCATTGTAAACCAAGTAGCATTTTATACCTGAAGCTTTCCTGTGAACCCAAGGAGGTACCTCAACAGGCAGGATGTTAAGCTTTAAGTCCTCAAAGCATCTGCAGAGCCTTGAATTCAGACTGTTGTCTTATATGCCATGAAGTTGCATGCCCATGTGCAGCTCACAGTATAAACAGTAAACCTGGTAATAATAAATAGAAGAACAAATACTGTACATTGCGCAAAACAACAGAACATTGCAGTCTGAAGGAGCGCAAACAATGCTGTAGTGACAATCATGAAAAAGGGAGAATTACGGCTTCAATAGTGTGACAGTACTACCGGGAGAGGGTGTGAAAGAGGAGATCAGTACAGAAGTCTCATAGAAGTAGAGAAGAAGCTGTTCTTATCTTACCCCAGAAAATGAAAAAGAGAAAAGGAAATGAGTAGGGTGATCAGCATACTGAATAACACAATTTGCCTTCCTGAAGCAATGTACAAGATGGTGGAAGGAAGTGATGATCCAGTGATGGACAGAGTGGTGTTTGCAATTACTTGTATTAATATTGCAGCCAGAGGATATCTCCAGCATCACCATCATTTAATGGTGTGCACTCATTAAGCACTGAAACCTTGCCACTAATGAGTGTGGCAATGGGATGGTAGACTCCTGAGACGCCATGAACATGACATATACCAAAACAGTTTAAGGGCAATAAGTGATCCAAACTGCTGAGACAACTTCATTGGGATCAAACCAGTACTGGTGTGAATAGGCAGTGGTTAATTCCACAGTGTAAGTTTAACATTCCAGCTTCTGGGAAATTTGATTTCAAAACAATGGAGGTTTTGACTACTTTGATAGCCTGAAAGACTAGGAATTTCAGGTGCCAGGAATAATGAAGCTTATCTAACCTTTGATTTAATTTAATAGCTAAGGAACATATTGGTACATGTTCCAATACTAAAAGTTCTACATAAACATAAATTAGTATCAACATAAAGTTAATGGAATAAATTGTATTGATGCCAATTATGATCAGCATTTTAAACCAAAAATCTTAAGCAGTTCCTAACTGAGACAAGGTTAGTTCCAGCTAATGCCCTTCATTCTACACTGAATGATTTCTGCCCTCATGTCCCAGTTGGTATGTTTACTCTCATTCCTGGTCACTGCCTATGCAAAGAGAAAAGGCCAGACTTCAGACTTAGAATCCTGTGTTTTGTGGGCTCCCCTTTGAAAATCCACTGAAACCTCAGGCTAGTCAGTTAGAATTTATTTTGGAATAGTGTTCGTGGTACGGTGCCTTGTTTATTGGATATGTATATTCAGTGAAGAGGACTTACATCTGTTGCACAGCTGTAGTGTATCAAAGGTTTTTGCTGATTTGTCGGCAGAGCTCAGTATCGCAGCTACTCGTTTATTAACTAATACACAAAGCTTCAAGTGAAAACAACCTTGAATTGTGGTAGTCGGACTTCAACTGATGTTCGTGTATAGCACAAGCATTGTCACATGATATAATCTCATGATATAGTCACTTAAAGTGAAACCAAACTGTCTCCCAAAAAACATTTTTACGGTGGAAACTTAGATACAGTGGCATGCAAAGGTTTGGGCACCCCTGGTCAAAATTTCTGTTATCGTGAATAGTTAAGTGAGTAGAAGATGAACTGATCTCCAAAAGTCATAAGGTTAAAGATGAAACACTCTTTTCAACATTTTAAGCAAGATTAGTGTATTATTTTTTGTTTTGTACAATTTTAGAATGAAAAAAAGGAAAGGAGCACCATGCAAAAGTTTGGGCACCCCGAGAGATTTGAGCTCTCAGATAACTTTTACCAAGGTCTCAGACCTTAATTAGCTTGTTCACAATCATCATTAGGAAAGGCCAGGGGATGCAAATTTCAAAGCTTTATAAATAACCTGACTCCTCAAACCTTGTCCCAACAATCAGCAGCCATGGGCTCCTCTAAGAATCTGCCTAGCACTCTGAAAATTAAAATAAATGATGCCCACAATGCAGGAGAAGGCTATAAGAAGATAGCAAAGCGTTTTCAGGTAGCTGCTTCCTCAGTTTGTAATGTAATTAAGAAATAGCAGTTAACAGGAATGGTGGAGGTCAAGTTGACGTCTGGAAGACCAAGAAAACTTTCCGAGAGAACTGCTCGTAGGATTGCTAGAAAGGCAAATCAAAATCCCCGTTTGACTGCAAAAGACCCTTAGGAAGATTTAGCAGACCCTGGAGTGGTGGTGCACTGTTCTACTGTGCAGCGACACCTGCACAAATATGACCTTCATGGAAGAGTCATCAGAAGAAAACTTTTCCTGCATCCTCACCACAAAATTCAGTGTCATGTGTTTACAAAGGAACATCTAAACAAGCCTGATGCATTTTGGGAACAAGTCCTGTGGACTGATGAATTTAAAATAGAACTTTTTGACCGCAATGAGCAAAGGTGTGTTTGGAGAAAAAAGGGTGCAGAATTTCATGAAAAGAACACCTCTCCAACTGTTAAGCATGGGGGTGGATCGATCATGCTTTGGGCTTGTGTTGCAGCCAGTGGCATGGCAAACATTTCACTGGTAGTTGGAAGAATGAATTCAATTAAATACCAGCAAATTCTGGAAGCAAACATCACACCGTCTGTAAAAAAAAGCTGAAGATAAAAAGAGGATGGCTTCTACAACAGGATAATGATCCTTCACAGACCTCAAAATCCACCATGGACTACCTCAAGAGGTGCAAGTTGAAGGTTTTGTCATGGCCCTCACAGTCCCCTGACCTAAACATCATAGAAAATCTGTGGATAGACCTCAAAAGAGCAGTGCCTGCAAGACGGCCCAAGAATATCACAGAACTAGAAGCCTTTTGCAAGGAAGAATGGGCAAAAATCCCCCAAACAAGAATTGAAAGACTCTTAGCTGGCTACAGAAAGTGTTTGCAAGCTGTGATATTTTTCAAAGGGGGTGTTACTAAGTGCTGACAATGCAGGGTGCCCAAACTTTTGCTTTGAGCCCTTTTCCTTTTCTGTTATTTTGAAACTTTAAAAGATGGAAATAAAAAAGTAATCTTGCTTAAAATATTAAAGAAATGTGTCATCTTTAACGTTATGCCTTTTGGAAATCAGGTCATCTTTTACTCACTCAGCTATTCACAGTAACAGAAACTTTGACCAGGGGCGCCCAAACTTTTGCATGCCACTGTATACTGAGAATTCAACACAGACATTTTCATTCACAAACCTGCCATCCATAAATTAAGATGTTCACAATTGTACTTGAAACTTGCAACAATTCAACTTGAAGTCAAATTGTGAACATGAACATGAACTTTAACTAAGTAACAGGCAAACTTACGTAGAGTGTGGCGTAATCCCAAATGTCCATGTGAACTCTTACACCACCTTTGGAAGAAGCAAGCACTTTGTCAAAGTGGATGTTGGAATCACCTGGATTTCTTTAATCTATGAGATCTCCCTCTCTGGATACAACTTTAATTCTTTTTGCTCTGCTGCCAGTCCAGTTCATCTGTACTCCTCACTGCACTGCACTGTACTTTAGTTTCTTTGTTGCTTCAGAGTCAGCGCTTCACTTTTCCATCTTTGCTCTTTGAAGCCTCTTATACACTCCTCTTTCGTTTTGTGCATTGTTGCTGTGGCATTCATTTTGGCATCAATATTAGGTAGCCTGTCTCTGCCTTGAATAGGCCACGTTGTGCTGAGCAGAAACAAGCCAAGCCAAGTTGTCTTCTGAGTCTTCAGGGAGAACACAATGCTGCTTTCAACCTTTCAACTTGTCCTCAGAATGTTGTAAATTCTTCATGCACCGTGATCAACTCAAACAGCATTTGTTTCTTAAATATGTATAACAACTGGAAGTCAGCTTCGGCATTAGGATTTGGGATGACACTCAAGGGATTTGGTGAAACGTGGGTAAATGAGACTAGCTTGGATGGGCGTCATGCTCAACATGGATGACTTGACCAAAGGGCCTGTCTCTGTGTTGTATGAATCATGAACTCAATGATTCCCTGTCCTCTAAAGCTTTGTATTATGGATTTTATCTGCTCGTTTTCTCAAATGGTTCCTTATTTTGCTGTCAGCATACTCTGTTATATCTTAATCTATATATTGACGAGGGGAATCCTGGCTTGCTCCACTCAACACGAATGGAAAATCAAAGAACTGCAGATGTTGGAAATCTAAAGTCAAAGCAGAAACTTCTGGCTGCAACAGTAGTTTGGGAGCATCTGGGGAAGGGTCTTTAACCTAAATTGTTAGCTATGCTCCTTTGAGGCATTGATCGTGTGGATAGCCAGAGGCTTTTTCCCAGGGCTGAAATGGCTAACATGAGGGGTGTTCTTATTGAGGAGTATAAAATCATAAGGGACAGGGATTAGGTAAATATACACATTCCTTTTCCCGGGACAAAGAAATAAAGACCATAAGACAAAGGAGCAGAAGTCGGCCATTAGGCCCATCAAGTCTGCTCTGCCATTTTATCATGAGCTGATCCATTCTCCCATTTAGTCCCACTCCCCCACCTTCTCACCATAACCTTTGATGCCCTGGCTACTCAGATACCTATCAATCTCTGCCTTAAATACACCCAATGACTTGGCCTCCACTGTCGCCCATGCAACAAATTCCATAGATTCACCACCCTCTGGCTAAAAAAATTTCTTCACTTCTCTGTTCTGAATGGGCGGCCTTCAATCCTTAATCCTTAAGCCCTCTCTTATTAGACTCCACCTTCATGGGAAACAACTTTGCCACATCCACCCTGTCCATGCCTTTCAACATTTGAAATGTTTCTTTGAGGTCCCCCCTCATTCTTCTAAACTCCAAGGAATACAGAACAAGAGCGGACTAAGGTTTCTCATATGTTAACCCTCTCATTCCTGGAATCATTCTGGTGAATCTCTCTGTACCCTCTCCAACGTCAGCACATCCTTTCCTAAATAAGGAGCCCAAAACTGCCCACAATACTCCAAGTGAGATCTTACCAGCGCCTTACAGAGCCTTAAGATCACATCCCTGCTCCTATACTCTATTCCTCTAGAAATGAATACCAACATTGCATTCGCCTTCTTCACCACCGACTCATCCTGGAGGTTAACCTTACGGGTATCCTGTACGAGGACTCCCAAGTCCCGTTGCATCTCTGAACTTTGAATTCTCTCCCCATTTAAATAATAGTCTGCCCGTTCATTTCTTCTGCCAAAGTGCATAACCATACACTTTCCAACATTCTCATTTGTATTTCATTTGCCACTTCTTTGCCCATTCTTCCAATCTATCCAAGTCTCTCTGCAGACTCTCTGTTTCCTCAGCACTACCGGCCACTCCACCTATCTTTGTATCATCAGAAAACTTAGCCACAAAACCATCTATTCCATAATCCAAATCGTTGATGTACAACGTAAAAAGAAGCGGCCCCAACACGGACCCCTGTGGAACACCACTGGTAACTGGCAGCCAACCAGAATAGGATCCCTTTATTCCCACTCTCTGTTTCCTGCCAATCAGCCAACGCTCTATCCACGTATGTAACTTTCCCATAATTCCATGGGCTCTTATCTTGTTAAACAGCCTCATGTGTGGCACCTTGTCAAAGGCCTTCTGAAAATCCAAATATACAACATCCACTGCATCTCCTTTGTCTAGCCTACTTGTAATTTCTTTAAAAAATTGTAATAGGTTTATCAGGAAGGATTTTCCTTTAAGGAATCCATGCTGAGTTCTTCCTATCTTGTCATATGCCTCCAGGTACTCCGTAACCTCATCCTTGACAATCGACTCCAACAACTTCCCAACCACGGATGTCAAGCTAACAGGTCTATAATTTCCTTTTTGCTTCCTTGCCCCCTTCTTAAATAGCGGAGTGACATTTGCAATCTTCCAGTCCTCCGGAACCATGCCAGAATCTATCGACTTTTGAAAGATCATTGCTAATGCCTCCGCAATCTCCACAGCTAAAAAGCAGAAGGTTTAAGGTGAGAGGAGAAAGTTTAAAGGGGTAAAAGGTGCAAGCTTATCTTTAGTTACTTATTTATTGAGATACAGCATGGAGTAGACCTTTCTGGCCCTTTGAGCCGTGCTATCCAGCAATCCCCAATTTCATTCTAGCCTGGTCATGGGACAATTTACAGTGACCAATTAACCTACCAACTGGTACGCCTTTGGACTGTAGGAAGAAAGCAGAGCACCTGGAGAAAACCCACACTGTCACGGGGAGAACGTACAAACTCCTTAAGATAGCAGTGAGAATTGAACCGGGATCGCTGGCACTGTAAACCAGTGTGCTAACCGCTATGCTACTGTACTGCCCTTCACACAGAGGATGGTATATCTGTGGAACGAGCTGCCAGAGGAAGTGGTAGAGGCAGGTACAATAACACTTAAGAGACATTTGGATAAATACACATATAAAGATAAAGACTATTTGAAGATTAGCTTTATTTCTCATATATACGTCAAAACATACAGTGAAATATGTTGTTTGTATCAAATCAAATTGGCGAGGACTGTGCTGGGCAGCCCAGAGATGGCGCCACTCATCCAACAAAACATGCCCATATAGGAAAGGTTCAGAGGGATATCACAATCACCGGCAAACAGGACAAACTCAGATGGGTACATTGGTCAGCATGGAAAATTGATCCTATGGGCCTGTTTCCTTGCTGTGTTATTCTATGACTCTAAATACTGGAGTAATCAGCTATAGAATCATGAGAAGCCATTGCGTCTTCCACGAGATTGTAAGCTTGTGTCAGAATAATTCTGCAGTTCGGAGCTTCCTATCCATGTACGCGTCCAAGTGACTTTTAAGAGTTGTTATTGTACCTGCCTCAAACCACTGACAGCTCATTCCATCACCATCTGTGCTCACAAGTTACCCCTCAGGTCACTTTCTCTTGGAAAAAGCCCTTGCATTCACACTGTCTCTGTTTCTCATGACTTTCTACTCCCTGTTAGTTCAGCCCTCAGTCTCCTATGGTCCAAGGAATAAAATTGCAGCCTAGCCAGGAAGATCAGCTGTTCACCAACACTAACACCTCTAACTGAGTTTGCATGGGCCCCTTAAGAGTGCAAGCTTTCCTTTTTCAGTGACATTATTCTGCCAACCACTTTTTCTGTAATTTCTGATAAACAGCTTTAACCTGCTGATATTCCACTCTGCAAATTCTCCCTCGCCTTTTCTACCGTTTCCTGAATTGCAGTCCCTTCAGTTTCACAGCTCTGACAATGCATCCGGTCCTGCTTGTTTTTCAATCATTTGCTGTTTAAAGTTTGTTACCACGGCTTGTCCTTTCAGCAATTCACACTACTCTGTGATTGAGATAACAGCTCCAGCAACTTTCACTTCACATAGTTCCCTTTGAAAGCCATGTATGTTAATATCTTTCAACTCCGGTTCTCTGGAGCATTTAGTTTTTCTGTCAAAAAGTGTTTTACTCAGAAATGCCCACCTACTCTTTTCCAAATCTGGCAGAAATTTTGTTTTTGTGTTTATACTAGTAATTTCAGATTCACTTTCTGTTCTGACTTTCAACTGGGCTGCTCTTGAGACTATACAGAAAACTCTGAAGGAGTTCAACAGGTCAGGCAGTATCTATGGAGTGAAATGTACAATCATTTTGATTGATACCTATATCTGAGTGCTTCCACACTTTCCCTAGCTACCCCCTTGATTTTGCATTTAGAAATGACTTAGCGTTCCCAGATCCAGATTTATTTATTTATCATGTGTACTTTGAACACACATATGTGTGACATACATGTCATCTCTTACCCCATCCTCCCACTACGCTGCCAGGGATAGGGTCCTTGTCCTCACCTACCACCCCACCAGCCTCCATGTCCAACACATAATCTTCCGAAACTTCCACCACCTCCAACTGGATCCCATCACCAAACACATCTTCCCCCACCCCGCTTTCAGCTTTCCACAAGGATCACTCCCCATGCGATTCTCTTATCTGTTCGTCCCTCCCCACTGATCTCCCTCCTGGCACTTTCCTTGTAAGCGGAACAAGTGCTTCACCTGCCCCTACACCTCCTCCCTCACTACCATCCAGGGCCTCAAACAGTCCTTCCAGCTGAGGCAACACTTCACCTGTGAGCCTGTTGGGGTCATATACTGTGTTCGGTGCTCCCAGTGTGGTCTCTTGTATATTGGTGAGATCCAGCGTAGATTGGGAGACTGCTTCACCAAGCATCTATGCTCCATCCACCAGAACAAGTGGTATCTCCCAGTGGCCACCTATATTAATTCCGCTTCCCATTCCCATTCTGGTATGTCCATCCACTGTCGGGATAAGGCCACACTTAGGTTGGTCTTATATTCTGCTTGGGTAGCCTCCAACCTGATGACATGAACATCAATTTCTCAAACCTCCTCTCCCCCTTCACCATTTCCCATCCCCTAGTCCCTCCCTCCTGTTATCTCCTTGCCCACCCATCCTCTCTCTGGTGCTTCTTTCTTCCATGGCCTTCTGTCTCTTTCACCAATCAACTTCCTAGCTCTTTGCTTCATCCCTTCCCCTCCAAGTTTCACCTATCGCCTGGCATTTCTCTCTCCCCTCCCCCCACCTTTCAAATCTACTCCTCAGCTTTTTCTCTCCGGTCCTGCTGAAGGATTTCAGCCCAAAACGTTGACTGTACTTTTTCCATGGATGCTACATGGCCTGCTGAGTTCCTCCAGCATTTTGTGTGTGTTACCTATATATTGGTCTTAGTTTTGAAGTTGTTTACTTTCATCTTCCAAGGCTTACATACCATCAAATTTCACCTTAATTTTTGTATTTGCCTTTCTCTCTATTGATTCCACTGGGCAGAAAGTTGGCATTCTACCCAAGTCCCATTTTTACCATACATTTCTGGAGGTGGGCTTTCATTCTCCTCCTATGTTACTGTTAGGGCAGGGGTAGCATTCAACATGCAGTCTTTCTTGTCATCATTAAAATCACTAACTTAAAGCCATCCTCTGATTTTATTCACACTGCGTATTTCCTTGCTTCCAAGCTGGCGCTGGATAGTAAAGGTAAATAGCATTTTCCTTCCACACTGAGATGTCCAATGGAGGCAGATTATGGAAAAGAATGTCATAGATGAGCACTATAGTTCGAGCAGTATTGACTGGAACTTCTTTTGTGCAGGAAGTTTAAACAGAATAAAGTTCACCAAGTGCCTGTTAGAAGGTTTCTTGACACAAAATGTAGTTAATCCAATCCAACCAAGGAAAGGACAATACTACATATTGGGAATAAGCCTGGGTGGGTGATTGAGGTTTTACTGGAAAAGCATTTTGGGAATAGGGATCACAACTCCTTAAGTTTTAAGCTAGTTATGAATAAGGGTAAGTCTGGACATCAGAGGAAAATGCTAAATTAGGGAAGGTCAGATTACATTGCTATTTTGCAAAAACTAGGGAGAATAGATTGAGAACAGCTATAACTCAGTAAATCCAGATCTGACATGTCGGAGTCCTTGACAGATGAGAGTTAGGGTACTGGTATTTTTCACTGGGGGTGAAAGGAGAAGTTCAGGAACCTTGGATGTTGAGAGATGTTGCGAAATTAGTCAAAAGAGGAAGCTTAGGAAGCTGAATTCCTGCAGTATTTTGTGTGTGTTCTGGTGTTGTCACTTGTGTGTTCTGCAAACATAGTGGGCATGCTATAAGGGATAATCCAGCATATTATATACTGGTGAGCCTCACGTCAGTGGTAGAGAAGGTATTGCAGTGGATTCTAAGGATAAGTTTTACTCACATTTGAAAAAGCATAGACTTATTAAAGATAGCATAGCTGTGTATGGGCAAGCCTTAGCAGAGTATTCTGATAAGGGTAAGGCAGAAGATGTTGTTCACACAGACTTTAGTTGAGGATTTTGAAGAGGCCCCTCATGGCAGGCTGATCCAGAAGATGAAGATGCATTGTGGGTTTCAAAATGGCTTGCCCATGTCCAGTCCTTATATACTTCCATCCCCCATCAGGAAGGTCTCAAAGCTCTACGCTTCTTTTTGGATTCCAGACCTAATCAGTTCCCCTCTACCACCACTCTGCTCTGTCTAGCAGAATTAGTCCTTACTCTTAATAATTTCTCCTTTTGCTCCTCCCATTTCCTCCAAACTAAAGGTGTAGCTATGGGCACCCGTATGGGTCCTAGCTATGCCTGCCTTTTTGTTGGGTTTGTGGAACAATCTATGTTCTGTGCCTATTCTGGTATCTGTCCCCCACTTTTCCTTCGCTACGTCGACGACTGCATTGGCGCTGCTTCCTGCACGCATGCAGAACTCGTTGACTTTATTAACTTTGCCTCCAACTTTCACCCTGCCCTCAAGTTTACCTGGTCCATTTCCAACACCTCCCTCCCCTTTCTAGATCTTTCTGTCTCTGTCTCTGGAGACAGCTTATCCACTGATGTCTACTATAAGCCTACTGACTCTCACAGCTATCTGGACTATTCCTCTTCTCACCCTGTCTCTTGCAAAAACGCCATCCCCTTCTCGCAATTCCTCTGTCTCCGCCGCATCTGCTCTCAGGATGAGGCTTTTCATTCTAGGACGAGGGAGATGTCTTCATTTTTTAAAGAAAGGGGCTTCCCTTCCTCCACTATCAACTCTGCTCTTAAACGCATCTCCCCCACTTCACGTACATCTGCTCTCACTCCATCCTCCCACCACCCCACTAGGAATAGGGTTCCCCTGGACCTCACCTACCGCCCCACCAGCCTCCGGGTCCAACATATTATTCTCCGTAACTTCCGCCACCTCCAACAGGATCCCACCACTAAGCACATCTTTCCCTCCCCCCCTCTCTCTGCATTCCGCAGGGATCGCTCCCTACACAACTCCCTTGTCCATTCGTCCCCCCCATCTCTCCCCACTGATCTCCCTCCTGGCACTTATCCGTGTAAGCGGAACAAGTGCTACACATGCCCTTACACTTCCTCCCTTACCACCATTCAGGGCCCCAAACAGTCCTTCCAGGTGAGGCATCACTTCACCTGTGAGTCGACTGGGGTGATATACTGCGTCCGGTGCTCCCGATGTGGCCTTTTATATATTGGTGCGACCCGACGCAGACTGGGAGACCGCTTTGCTGAACATCTACGCTCTGTCCACCAGAGAAAGCAGGATCTCCCAGTGGCCACACATTTTAATTCCACATCCCATTCCCATTCTGACATGTCTATCCACGGCCTCCTCTACTGTAAAGATGAAGCCACACTCAGGTTGGAGGAACAACACCTTATATTCCGTCTGGGTAGCCTCCAACCTGATGGCATGAACATCGACTTCTCTAACTTCCGCTAATGCCCCACCTCCCCCTCGTACCCCATCTGTTACTCATTTTTATGCACACATTCTTTCTCTCACTCTCCTTTTTCTCCCTCTGTCCCTCTGAATATACCTCTTGCCCATCCTCTGGGTCACCCCCCCCCTTGTCTTTCTTCCCGGGCCTCCTGTCCCATGATCCTCTCGTATCCCCTTTTGCCTATCACCTGTCCAGCTCTTGGCTCCATCCCTCCCCCTCCTGTCTTCTCCTATCATTTTGCATCTCCCCCTCCCCCTCCAGCTTTCAAATCCCTTACTCACTCTTCCTTCAGTTAGTCCTGACGAAGGGTCTCGACCTGAAACGTCGACTGCACCTCTTGCACCTCTTCCTACAGATGCTGCTTGGCCTGCTGCGTTCACCAGCAACTTTGATGTGTGTTGCTTGAATTTCCAGCATCTGCAGAATTCCTGTTGTTTGCCCATAGAAGAGTGAGAGTTATGGGCAAAGACGTTATTCTGTCTGGATATCAGCGACCAGTGTTTTTCCACAAGGATCAATTCTGGGAACGCTGTTGTCTGTAGTCTTTGGTAATTGGTTTACTGTTGACACATATACCAAATTACAGTGAAAAAAACTTTTTTGACATGCCATCCATGCAGATCATTTCACAATATCAGATTACTGAGGTAATATGAGGAAAAAGCAATAAGAAAATGCAGCATATAATGTTAGAGTTGCAGAAAAAGTTCAGTAGACAATAAAATGCAAAAACATGTCAAAAACTACTTGAATGAAAATGTACAGTAGATGGGCCGATTAGTAAATTTGCAGATGACAGAATAATTGGTAGAGTTGAGGGCAGAGAAGAAAGTTGTTGAAGAATACAGTATGGCATAGATCTGTCAGCAATATGAATTGAGAAATTGAAGGTGAAGCTTAAACTGGACATGTGTGATTCGATGTAAGGGGAAAGTGTACAGTAAATGGCAGGACCCTCAGGTTTATTGTTGTACAGATAGGATCTTGTGGTAGAAGTCCATAATTCCCTACAAGTGGCATCTGTAGTAGATAGAGTAGTAAAAGAGGTATAGAACATATTTGCCTTCATCAGTCAGGATATTTAATATAAACATTAGGAAATTATGTTGCAGCTGTATGAAACTTTGGTTTGGCCACATTTGCAGTACTATATGCAATTTTAGTTGCCATATCACAATAAAGATTTGGTGAGGGTGAAGAAGAGGTTTAACAAAATGCTGTCTAGATTAGAGAATGTTAGTTATAAAATGAGGTTGGATAACTTTTGACCACAGAAGATGAGGGGAGATCTATTAGATGTTTATAAAATTATGAGTGGAATACTAATTCATCTCATAATTTCACATGATGAATATATAGGGTAGAGAATCAAAGTCTTTTTCCCAGGGTGGAAATTTCTATGGTCTATCTCATTACAAATTTAACAGCAGGCTGCTTTAAACAGATCAACTGAATCTATATGGCTATTCTGGCATCAGTAAAGTGTCTTCCACCTTTCATAATCATGTGACTTGTGGTTTTCCCAATTTATCAGTTCCTGTGGTTTGCCACTTCTCAGCCAAAGTAAACCTTAATGCAAAAATGCCAATTCATGTTGCTTTGTCAAAAGTAAGCTCTTGAATGCTAAAGAATTTAGTCTATTGACACTTATATCAATTCATCTGAGTATCAAAATCACATCCTGCAGACTAACAACATAATCCTCAACTGCCCCCTCTGGCATTTGACTACGAATACCAAATACTGTAGGATTTCTGACTGCAAACAGGAGAAAATCTGCAGATGCTGGAAATCCAAGCAACACACACAAAACGCTGGAGGAACTCAGTAGGATAGGCAGCATCTACGGATGTATTATCGATGTTTGGGGCCGAGACCCTTCAGCAGAAGATTGCTGGCTGTTCAGGATTGAACTGGACTTTGTAACAATCTTGTCAAATGAGCAGTCTACTTCATTTTATGCTGCTAATTGGTTTGCTGATATCAGGTTCCATCTTGGCCAGCACAGAGGCTGTAGCTCTCTGATCAGTTGAAGACTGAAGGTAGACTTCCAAGTACCATGAAGCAATATTTAGCTGCATATCTAGGAACAGCAGTGCTGGATTTAATATTTAATCTTACTTTCCATCTTTTGTGAAATGGGCACACAAGGTGTAGCAGCCATGGAGTATTATTGCTGGAGGCTCTTACTTTTCTGCATAGCCTTTATGATTATGATTCTACAGGGAATTGTTCTGTATACCATGAGCAAGACACTTCTTCTCAAAGAAAGGAGCCAAGGTTATCTTACTGTTCTCTTCTTTACTAAGCATGGGACAGAACTCTGATAAAATGTCAATCAAATGTGATCTATGCTATATATTAGCTTGCATGATAAAATGTAGACAGATCAAAGCAACTGTAAGAAGAACAAGTGCTCAGAAATGTATTGTGAATGGGAAAAGAAAGAAAAGCTCAAAAATAAGCTAGCCAGTGTCCTGATCAGATATCCTAGAGCAGAATGTGTGAACCAGCAATGGTTTACTACAAACTTAGAGTCAAAGACCCATAGTGTTTCAGAGCACAGGAATATGTCCTTCGGCCCACTATGTCTATACCAGCCATCAAGTACCTAAATACACTGATTTCATTTATCACCATTTAGTCATTATTTTATGGACTTTTGCTCACATTGGGCAGAGTTCCTGTAAAATTTGAAAGAGAAAAAACTCGACAGAATTCAGTGGGGATATTCCATCAGCTTCTTAGTTGGATCAGAGAATCCTAATAGGTGCAGAAATCCCCAGAACAACTGTGTATCAGATGGTTTCTGGGTCCCATTGGTGCTAATGGGAGCAGAGATTGTGGTGTGACCCAATCCTGTGCAGTGTTGAGCCCCCATTTCTGTTAGGACAATCCTTTAATTTCATCTTAAAATGAGGAAAAGATCTGGTATTGTGTCTGAGTAAAACTTTTGTTAGCTAGCCCAAGTGCAAAAGCCCTGACAAAATTTTTGATGCCATAATATTTATAGGACATGAGCAGATGACGAAAATTTAAGCCTCATAACATCAAAAAAAAAACAACTGAGTCCCTTTTTCTCTCCTTATTCTAGAATATGGATAAGAAAGTCATATTGCAGCTATATAAAACTTTATTTTGTCCACACTAGGAGTATTTTGTGCAGTTCTAGTGACACCATTACAGGAAGGATGTGGTAGCTCTGCAAATGGTGCACAAGAAGTTTACCAGGATGCTTCCTGGATTAGAGAGTGTGGACTATAAGGAAATGTTAGACAAACATTGGCTGTTCACCCTACAGCATCAGAAGCTAAGCAGGACACTGATTGAGGCTTTTTTCTAAATTATGGGAGACATTTAGATAGACAGCCAACATGTATCTCTTTTGATATCTGTCAAAGGTAAAAGGTAACGAAGGTATAAAGTTTATAGAACAGCTGAGCAAGTTATTTTCACCGAATAGTAGGTGCCCGGAATATGTTCCTAAGATGATACTGAGAGCAGGTATAATTGTGGCATGTAAGAAGCCGTTAGATAGACACACGAGCTTGCAGAGAATGTGGGGGGGGGCGGGGGGGAGGATGGAATATGATCATTTTCAGGCAGAAGAGGTTCAGTTTAATTCAGCAACGTGTTTGGTGTAGAATTCAAGTGCCAAAGAGCTCATTCCTGTGCTGTACTTCTATGTTGTTCCACAATTTTTTTGCCCAGAATCTCCCAATTTGCATGCATAACAAAACACACTCTAGCACTGCAGTGTCTGTCAACTGTTGAATTTACTCTATTATCCTATTATCCAAAATACTTGTGGTTGGGACTATCACTCTATGATATGTAAGAGCAAAAGATAATTATGGATTCAAGCTGCACTCCAGGACTTGAGTGTTTAATTTAGACCGTCACGTCAAAACAGTATTGTAAGAGGTTAGAGTTACAACAAAGCCTCATCCATCATGTCACCGTCTGAAAAAGCAAAGGATATTTTCCTTCGATTCTGACCATTAACTCTCCCCAAATGAAAATCTACTAATAGTTAAAAAAACTCATCATTCCTTTTATTTGCTGTCCATTGAATGCTCTGCAAAAATTAGTTGCCAAATTTCGTACATAACAATATCATTAGTTGATTGCAAAGAAAAGGTAACACAATGTTAATTAACGTTATTTCACCAAGTTAAAAGAATAATATCTTGAGATCATAATTTTTCAGAAATTATTCCTGATTACTACTTTTTCCTTGCTCATTATGTTATGGGAATTAAGGCTGGGTGAAATATTTCTGGGGCCTGACAGAGATTTTGGCATCTTCATTACCCACAGGTCCAGTATCGGAGGTTAGCTAATGTTGTAGCTTTATTTAAGTAGGCAGCAGGAATAAGCCAAGGAACTAGAGGCTGGTGAGCCTTATGATGGCGGGGAAAGCTATTGGAAGGGATTAATTAGGATTTTGTGTTGTAATATATCTCATAAATTTGGTTGAGTTTCTTGAAGATGTGACCGAAAGGATTGAAGATCACAGGGCAATAGACATTGCCTCTGTGACAAGTTCCCACTTGGTAGGCTGGTCCAGGTATTTAGATGTTATACAGGGCATGCCAGCCAAAATTGTCTTGATAAAAGGAGGAAAAGTTTGAGAGTGCTGGGTTGTTTTCAGACTGGAGGCTGTGACCAGTGGTGTACTTCAAGGATCAGCGTTAGATCCTGTGTTGGTAATGATTTTGTTGAAGTTAAAACAAGGTCGCATCTGCTCTCAGGATAAGGCTTTTCATTCCAGGATGAAGGAAATGTCTTCCTTTTTTAAAGAAAGAGGCTCCCCTTCCTCCACCATCAACTCTGCTCTCAAACGCATCTCTCTCATCTCACACACATCTGCTCTCACCCCATCCTCCCGCCACCCCACAAGGAATAGGGTTTCCCTTGTCCTCACCTCCACCCCACCAACCTCCAGGTCCAACATACGTTTGTATAATTCTCCGTAACTTCTGCCACCTCCAATGGGATCTCACCACCAAGCACATCTTCCCCCCGCACTTTCTGCTTTCCGCAGGAATCGCTCCCGAGGCGACTCCCTTGTCCATTCGTCCCCCCCATCCCTTCCCTCCGATCTCCCTCCCAACACTTATCCTTGTAGGTGGAACAAATGCTACACATGCCCTTACACTTCCTCCCTCACCACCATTCAGGGCCCCAGACAGTCCTTCCAGGTGAGGCGACACTTCACCTGTGAGTTGGTTGGGGTGATATACTGCATCCGGTGCTCCAGGTGCGGCCTCCTATATATTGGCAAGACCCAACGCAGGCTGGGAGACTGTTTCGCTGAACGCCTACGCTCTGTCCACCAGAGAAAGCAGGATCTCCCAGTGGTCATACATTTTAATTCCACATCCCATTCCCATTCTGATATGTCTATCCACGGCCTCCTCTACTGTCAAGATGAATAGTCATAGTCATAGTCATAGTCATAGTTATACTCTATTGATCCCAGGGAAAATTGATTTTTTTTACAGTTGCACCATAATTAAATAGTAATAAAACCATAAATAGTTAAATAGTGATATGTAAATTATGCCAGCAATAAGTCCAGGACCAGCCTATTGGCTCAGGGTGTCTGACCCTCCAAGGGAGGAGTTGTAAAGTTTGATGGCCACAGGCAGGAATGACTTCCTATGACACTCTGTGTTGCGTCTCAGTGGAATGAGTCTCTGGCTGAATGTACTCCTGTGCCCAACCAATACATTATGCAGTGGATGGGAGACATTGACCAAGATGGCATGCAACTTGGACAGCATCCTCTTTTCAGACACCACCGTCAGAGAGTCCAGTTCCATCCCCACAACATCACTGGCCTTACGAGTGTGTTTGTTGATTCTGTTGGTGTCTGCTACCCTCAGCCTGCTGCCCCAGCACACAACAGCAAACGTGATCGCACTGGCCACCACAGACTCATAGAACATCCTCAGCGTCACTCAGCCACACTCAGGTTGGAGGAACAACACCTTATGTTCCGTCTGGGTAGCCTCCAACCTGATGGCATGAACATTGACTTCTCTAACTTCTGTTGATGCCCCTCCTCCCCTTCACACCCCATCCCTTATTTATTTATTTTATATATTTTTTTTATTTTCCCCCCTTTTTTTCTCTCTCTCTTTTTTCTCCCTCTGTCCCTCTCACTATAACTCCTTGCCTGCTCTCCACCCTCCGGGCTCCCCTCCTCCCTTCTCTTTCTCCCCAGGCTTCCCGTCCCATAATCCTCTCCCTTCTCCAGCTCTTAGTTCCACCCCTCCCCTCCTGTCTTCTCCTATCATTTCGGATCTCCCCCCCCACCAACTTTCAAATCTCTTACTATCTCTTCTTTCAGTTAGTCCTGACGAAGGTTCCAGGATCGAAATGTCGACTGTACCTCTTCCTATAGATGCTGCCTGGCCTGCTGCTTTCACCAGCAATTTTATTTTTATTCTTTTATGTGTGTGTTGCTTGAATCTCCAGCATCTGCAGATTTCCTCCTGAGGACATACACAATGAATGGCAGGACTCTGGGGAGTATTGTTGAATAGAGAGGCCCTGGGATACAAGCTCATAGTTTGCTGAAAGTGCCAACACAGGCAGACAGGGTTGTGAAGAAGCCATATCACATGCTTGCCTTCATTTTCCAAGGCATTGAGTCCAAGTGTTGGGATATAATATTACAGTTGTACAAAACATTGGGTCAGTTGCACTTGGAATACATTTCTGGTTGCCGCACTACACGAAGGAAGTTATTCAGCTGGGGAGAGTGCAAAAAAGATTAACAGCAATGTTTTCTAGATTGAAAGGCTGGACTTATCAGCAGAGATTGGATAGATTGTGACCAGGAGCAAAGGAGGCTAAAAGGTAACAAGATGGAGATATAAAATTATGAGAGGCATGAAAGGATATACAGTAGTGGTCACCAACCTTTTTAAGCCCAAGGTCCCCTACCTCAACCTTAGTGAAAGGCAAGATCTACCTACTAAATCATTTAGAGAAAACACAGCCCAGATTGTACTTCCAACTTGAGGCCTTTTATTTGGGCTAATTGTAATTGAATTACACAAAATACTTTTGTCAAACTTTCAAATTAATTCAAACAAGAAAACACAGTAACTAGCATATCAAACAGGCCATAGCTGTCTTTCTTTAAAAATATTACAATACTTCACACCTTTATTTATAAGTTTCATTATTTAATTTTATTTCAACATGAACAATAAATGAATAAAAATTGACAGTTGCACTCAGTGTGATGACTGGGGCTGAATACTTTCTGCTAGTTCCCTGAAATTTGGCTCATAACTTCAGACAGCCAGTCTGAAACAGTCTGTGAGGTGTCTGTCAGTAAGACAGCTCCTGTACTTAGATTTAATAATTTTCATCTGTGAAAGTGCAATTTCACATAGAAAAGTTGACCCGAAGTAGGCACTGACTTTTACTGCTATAAAACCAACACGCACACCGCGCATTGCTGGGGCCCCATCAGTAGTAATTGCCACCAGTTTATGAATGGGGATGTCATTTTCACGGACATATTTTTTAAACTCATTGTAAATATCCTCACCTCTCGTTCTCTTCTTTAATTGCAAAAGAGTGAGGAAATCCTCCTTAGTTGTAAAATCCTGGAAAGCCATTCTGACAAATACAACAAGCTGGGGACTTCCGGTAGCGCTCATGGAGTGAAGTCGCGTTCTTGACTCGCTCCATTACCTCTGAGTTTTTTTTTCTCTATGGTCAGCTATACTTTAATTAACCATTAAGGCATCAACTCTTACAATACTTTGAATTAAACTGAATTCTCCGACAACTGGATGGAACTTAGATCTGCTATGTCTAAGAACGAGAAAGACGGCAAGGATGGTAAACCTCCGGTTAAACCGAAAGCTACGGATCTCCCCCCGACTGAATCACCGGTGACTTTGAAAGCGATAGCGGAGTTAATTCAGAGGGAAATCTCAACCTCAGTTAGGGAGATGATTCGCGCGGAAATTGCAGGCCCTGTTAAAGACCTGATTCATACGGAAATCTCAACTAATTTCCAGAAAATTGCCGCTTTAATTGATAAGATGCAAACATGTATTGCGGAACATCAGTCGGCTATATCTGATCTTCAAAAATTCGCGCAACAAAGTGAGCTTAAGATGGGGAAAATCGAAGAAACAATTAATGTAATGAAGAAGAAACTTGACTTTTTGACTTTTAAAAACTCTGACTTGGAATCTAGAATGCGACGGCAGAATTTACGAATGATTGGCGTGAGGGAAGCCGCTGAAGGTAACAACCCCATGAAATATTTCTCCCAACTTTTAAAAGATGCATTCCCTACTGTATTTCCTGACCAACCACCGCTACTGGATCGTGTTCACAGAATCCCATCATACTCGTCTAGGTCAGATAGACCTAGGCATGTTATTTTACGTTTTCATTACTTTCAAGACAAGGAGAGACTGTTTCGATTCGCTCGATCTAAAGGTTTCATTGATTTTTCGGATCTTAAGTTCCGATTCGTGGAAGATTTCAGTAAACCAATCTGGGACCAACGGGTCCGTTACAGATCCGTGATGTCGGAATTCTATAAGAGGGATTTAAGACCAGCGCTGCTGTACCCTGCACGTCTAAGGATTCGCATGTCAGATGGAGCCCTTCGTTTTTTTGATTCTCCATCGGATGCCCAGAGTTATCTGGATCAACTTTCATCTCCAACATCTTAATTGCTTTCTTTTTAATTTTCTCCGTCGATCGGAGGCTGTGAATTGGTTGGTTTTAACTTTTCTGTGCCCTATTTGGGCAGAAAAGTTTACTTTTGATTTCTTAATATGGCTACTAAACTTTCTTTTTAACTGCGTCATTTCTTTCTTTTCCCAGGGGATTCTGGGTGGTTACTTTCCTTTTGTCATCTTACGTATTTCCTGTGCGGCCTTAAATTTTGTAGTTTTTGTTTAAATTTTATTCTGTTTTGCTTTTTATAATCACTTTATGTTAATAATCCTATTTTTTTTGTTGCTGTGTTTATTCATGAGTTTGAGGTTTATTGTGGGTTTTTTTAATATATATTTTCCGGCTTTTGTTCTGTTCTGTGTGTATTCTAATTGAGCTAACTTTTTTTTACTTATTTTTTTACTGTTTTACAATTAGCTGATCCTTTTCATATTTATACCTTTTTTTTAGGGAGCGTATACCGGAAGTCATGGGGGTAGTTTTAGCGCTTGCTTCTTTCTGGCGGGTCTGCTTTAGATTTTGCCTTGGGGTCTTGGGCTGGGGGGTGGCGGGAGGGGCTTCACGTTTTAGTTTGTTTTTCTTTGGGCTATATACATTATTGAAGTACTGGTTGCGTCCTTTTCCCCGGTATCTTTTGTATGTTCTGTTCCCTCTCCGGGTTTGTGGGTCGCGCCTATTGTCAATCCTCCCTGTTGTGGGTTGACTTTAGGATTTATGGAGTCTATTATTAATTTTGTCTCCTGGAATACTAATGGTCTTAATCATCCTATTAAAAGAAAAAAAGTTTTTAAAGTGTTCCGGAGACTTAAAGCACAAATTTTATTTTTACAAGAGACCCATGTACGGAGGGGGGACAGACTACGTTTTTTCAAATTCTGGAAGGGACAACAATTTCATTCGAACTCCAATGCTAAGATTCGAGGCGTCTCTATTTTTATAGATTCCTCAGTTACTTTTATACAACAGGATATTATCTCTGATCCGAATGGTAGATTTTTATTGGTTAGTGGTTTACTATTTAATAAAAAAGTAGTTTTGGTTAATGTTTATGCTCCTAATATGGATTGTCCGGAATTTTATAAATCATTGTTTGATCAGTTTCCGAATTTGAACGAGTTTTCATTGATTTGGGGCGGAGATCTTAATACCTGTTTATCTCCAGCTTTGGACCGTTCAGCTCCTTTACGGACTTTACCTAATAAATCTGCAAATTTGATTAATTTTTTCCTTTCTGATTCTGGGTCGACGGATATTTGGCGTTTTCTGCATCCTCAGGAAAAAGATTTTTCCTTTTTTTCACATGTTCATCATTCCTATTCAAGAATTGATTATTTTTTTATTGATTCTCGTCTCATTCCTTCAGTGATTAAATGTGATTATGATTCTATAACCATTTCGGATCATGCTCCACTTAAGTTTTCTATTAAAATTATGGCCAATATACCAAACAATAGACAATGGCGTTTTAATTCGCTGTTGCTTCAGGACTCGGACTTTGTTAATTTTATGAATGAACAGATTGAGCTTTTTTTTATAATTAACCATACAGAAGATATTTCGGTTAACACTCTTTGGGACACTTTTAAAGCCTATATTCGAGGTCAGATTATTTCGTATTCCGTTGCTTTGAGGAAGAAACAGAAGCAGGAGGAGATGGCAATTGTGGACAAGATTAAAGAAATTGATAAGAAATATGTTATGGCTCCTTCTGAGGAGCTATACAAACAAAGAACTGAACTTCAAATGGAACACAGTTTACTACTCTCGTCCTCGATTGTAAACCAATTAAAGAAAACAAGAAGTGATTTTTATGTTCACAGTGATAAAATTGGCAAGCTGCTGGCTAATCAATTGAAATCTAATTATGTTAAATCTCAAATCAATCAGATTTATAACCAAAATGATCGATTGATATTGGATCATGTGGGGATTAATCAAACCTTTTGTGATTTTTATTCTTCTTTATATCAATCAGAGTCTCCTCGAGATTCTAAATATATGAATGATTTTCTAGATAAGTTAGACTTTCCTCAGATTTCACAGGATATGTCTTCTTTATTAGATACTTCCATTACAATGGATGAGATTAAGAATGTTATTTTTTCTATGAATCTGGGGAAAGCTCCTGGCCCTGATGGGTTTACCGTTGAATTTTATAAATGTTTTGCTTCTTTATTGATTCCCTGGCTCTATAAGGTTTTTGAGGCTTCTTTGAAACTTGGTAAACTTCCGGAATCTTTTAATAGAGCATCAATTTCTTTAATACTAAAGAAGGATAAAGACCCTGCTCAATGTGCATCTTATAGACCAATATCTTTATTAAATGTTGATTCTAAAGTCTTTTCTAAGTTATTAGCAAATAGACTAGAAAAAGTACTTCCTTCTATTATTTCGGAAGACCAAACGGGTTTTATTAAAGGTCGTTACTCTTTTTATAATATTCGTACATTGTTAAATATCGTTTATACTCCCTCACAAAATGTTCCTGAGTGTGTTATTTCTTTAGATGCCGAGAAAGCTTTTGATAGAGTAGAATGGCCTTATTTATTTAAGGTGCTTGAAATGTTTAATTTTAGCCTGAAATTTATATTCTGGATTAAACTGTTATATCACTCCCCTGTAGCCTTGGTTCGTACTAACTCTTTAAACTCACCTTTTTTTCCTCTCTTTCGTGGTACTCGACAAGGCTGTCCTCTTAGTCCCCTATTATTTGATATTGCATTAGAACCTCTTGCAATTGCTATTCGAGAATCTTCAAATATTACTGGGATAACTCGGGGATTAAAGTCCCATAAATTATCACTCTATGCTGATGATTTACTTTTATATATTTGTAATCCTGAGAGATCTATTCCTGCTGTTTTAGAGTTATTAGCACAATTTGGTCTTTTCTCAGGTTATAAATTAAATCTTAGTAAGAGTGAACTTTTTCCGATTAATAAACATCTTCCCTTATATTATAAATTTCCATTTAAATTGATTAATAATTACCTTTCATATCTTGGGATTAAAATTACTGGTAAACATAAAGATTTATTTAAGACTAACTTTTTACCATTAATAGACCATATTACTCAACTTTCATCTAAATGGTTTCCTTTATATTTAACTTTGATTGGTCGTATTAATGCAGTTAAGATGTTTTTTTTGCCAAAATTTTTATATGTGTTTCAGGCATTACCAATTTTCGTTCCTAAATCTTTTTTTGATAAAGTCGACTCTAAAATTTCTTCATTTATTTGGCAGAATAAGAATCCGAGACTGGGTAAAATACATTTACAGAAAGCTAAGAGAGATGGAGGTTTAGCATTACCTAACTTTAGATTTTATTATTGGGCTATTAATATTCGACATATGAAATTTTGGTTACTTGACCGGGATATACTATCTATTCCTAAATGGGTAGCATTGGAATTACAATCTGTTCAGGGTTATACACTTGGTTCTATTTTAGGTTCATCTCTTCCTTTTGATTCGAAACGCCTTAAGCAGGTCTCTAACCCGATCGTTAAATATGCTTTGCGTATTTGGTTTCAATTCAGAAAATTTTTTGATCTTAATCAATTCGGGTTAGCGATTCCTATTTTAGGTAACATATTTTTTCCTCCCTCTTTTACGGATCGCGCTTTTCAAACTTGGAAGACTAAGGGTATTTTACGGTTTTTGGATTTATTTTTAGATGGTTCCCTTATGTCTTTTGAACAATTATCTAATAAATATAACCTATCAAGAATACATTTTTTTAGATATTTACAAGTTAGAAATTTTCTAAGTACTATACTTCCTTCCTTTCCAATGCTTCCTCCTATATATATTTTAGATTCGATAATTAACCTTAATCCATGTCAGAAAGGTGCATCGGCTATGATTTATAATATTATTATGAAACTCAGGAAAGCTCCATTTGATAAGATTAGGGTAGATTGGGAACAGGAATTGGGGCTTATCATTTCTGTGGATGATTGGGGGCAGATTTTACAATTAGTTAATACTTCCTCTATTTGTGCTAAACATTCCCTAATTCAATTTAAAGTGGTGCATAGAGCACATATGTCCAAAGTGGTGTTAGGTAAATTGAAGGGATTGAAGGCAGATAAATCCCCAGGGCCAGATGGTCTGCATCCCAGAGTGCTTAAGGAAGTGGCCCAAGAAATAGTGGATGCATTAGTGATAATTTTTCAAAACTCGTTAGATTCTGGACTAGTTCCTGAGGATTGGAGGGTGGCTAATGTAACCCCACTTTTTAAAAAAGGAGGGAGAGAGAAACCGGGGAATTATAGGCCGGTTAGCCTAACGTCGGTGGTGGGGAAACTGCTGGAGTCAGTTATCAAGGATGTGATAACAGCACATTTGGAAAGCGGTGAAATGATCGGACAAAGTCAGCATGGATTTGTGAAAGGAAAATCATGTCTGACGAATCTCATAGAATTTTTTGAGGATGTAACTAGTAGAGTGGATAGGGGAGAACCAGTGGATGTGGTATATTTGGATTTTCAAAAGGCTTTTGACAAGGTCCCACATAGGAGATTAGTGTGCAAACTTAAAGCACACGGTATTGGGGGTAAGGTATTGGTGTGGGTGGAGAATTGGTTAGCAGACAGGAAGCAAAGAGTGGGAATAAACGGGACCTTTTCAGAATGGCAGGCGGTGACTAGTGGGGTACCGCAAGGCTCAGTGCTGGGACCCCAGTTGTTTACAATATATATTAATGACTTGGATGAGGGAATTAAATGCAGCATCTCCAAGTTTGCGGATGACACGAAGCTGGGTGGCAGTGTTAGCAGTGAGGAGGATGCTAAGAGGATGCAGGGTGACTTGGATAGGTTGGGTGAGTGGGCAAACTCATGGCAGATGCAATTTAATGTGGATAAATGTGAAGTTATCCACTTTGGTGGCAAAAATAGGAAAACAGATTATTATCTGAATGGTGGCCGATTAGGAAAAGGGGAGGTGCAACGAGACCTGGGTGTCATTATACACCAGTCATTGAAAGTGGGCATGCAGGTACAGCAGGCGGTGAAAAAGGCGAACGGTATGCTGGCATTTATAGCGAGAGGATTCGAGTACAGGAGCAGGGAGGTACTACTGCAGTTGTACAAGGCCTTGGTGAGACCACACCTGGAGTATTGTGTGCAGTTTTGGTCCCCTAATCTGAGGAAAGACATCTTTGCCATAGAGGGAGTACAAAGAAGGTTCACCAGATTGATTCCTGGGATGGCAGGTCTTTCATATGAAGAAAGACTGGATGAACTGGGCTTGTACTCGTTGGAATTTAGAAGATTGAGGGGGGATCTGATTGAAACGTATAAGATCCTAAAGGGATTGGACAGGCTAGATGCAGGAAGATTGTTCCCGATGTTGGGGAGGTCTAGAACGAGGGGTCACAGTTTGAGGATAGAGGGGAAGCCTTTTAGGACCGAGGTTAGGAAAAACTTCTTCACACAGAGAGTGGTGAATCTGTGGAATTCTCTGCCACAGCAAACTGTTGAGGCCAGTTCATTAGCTATGTTTAAAAGGAAGTTAGATATGGCCCTTGTGGCTACAGGGGTCAGGGGGTATGGAGGGAAGGCTGGGTTCTGAGTTGGATGATCAGCCATGATCATAATAAATGGCGGTGCAGGCTCGAAGGGCCGAATGGCCTACTCCTGCACCTATTTTCTATGTTTCTATAAGTTAGCGCGTTTTTACTCGCATATTAATCCTTTCTGTGATAGATGTTCGGGGCAGATAGCCTCTTTAACTCATATGTTTTGGTCTTGCCCTACTTTGGAAACTTTTTGGAGAGATATTTTCAATATTATTTCTAAGGTATTAAATATAGATATCTCTCCTCACCCTATTACTGCTATCTTTGGACTACCTAAAATTTCTAGTAATCTTTCCCCTTCAGCCCGTAGAATGATTGCATTTCTTACTTTAATGGCGAAAAGATGTATTTTACAACATTGGAAAGAGCTTAATGCTCCAACTACCTTTTTTTGGTTTTCTCAGACGATTTTATGTTTGAATCTGGAGAAAATTAGAAGTAACCTTCATGATTCTTCATTTAAATTTGAACAGATTTGGGGACCTTTTATTCGATATTTTCATTTAATGTAATATTTACCCTTCTTGTTTTTTTTTCACTGTTTTAATGGAGGTCGGGATTGAGGACGTGATTTTAAGTTTAACTCTGTTTGGTTTCAAGCTAGCCCATTGCTTTGCTTTGCTTTTAGTTAGTTGCACGGTGGGTTTTTTTTTGGGGGGGTTTTTTCTTTTTTTCCATTGATATATATAAAATCTAGTATACTATTATGTTATTTTGGTTTCTTATGCTTAAATTACATTGTTTGTAGTATTTTCTTTTTGGTATTGTTATCTTTTGGAATTTTATTATACTTTAACATTGTATTAATGTTTATATGGCTTACCTTTTTTGTATACTTACTCAATAAAAAGATTTAAAAAGAAAGAAAGAAAGACAAATACAACAAGCTGAGCTGTTTGCATTACATCCAGGGATTCATCGAACTGTAGTGAAAAATATTCACAGAGTGACAAATCCTTTAACATTTGTCAATCCACATCCTCTGACAGTGACTCTACCCTCCTTGTCACTGTTGCAGGGCCAAGCGATATATTACATATTGCGGTTGTGATGCCGTTTTTGTTTTTAAAGTCATTAGAAGTCATTTAAAGTCTCTGAGGTAATGGCTATTACTTCCTTGAATAAATTGCCATCTGTAAAAGGCTTCTTGTGTTTAGCCAAAAGGTGACTTACACGAAATGATGCTTCAATAGCAGCCTTATTTTGAGCAGCATGTTCTGTGAAAAACGATTGCTGGGATTTCAACCCTGATTTCAGCTCCTCAACTTTCCTGGCACAAATTGCGCTCTTTGGGGGAGGGGGGGTAGGTGTCTTTAAATTTCTGGTGGTTGGTGTTATGGTGCCGCTCCAGATTCCCTCTTTTAGTCAGTGCTTGTGTTTGGTGGCACAACATACATACACACTTGTCTTTCACCAAGGTAAATAGAAATTCCTCTTCCCATTCTGGATGGAATTTGTATGTTTTCGCCTTCTTTCGTGGCGCCTCCGCCATGCTATCAGAATATCATGAGCGGGTGCCGATTGCGTCGCCTCTGATCTTGGCCGACATTTACATGCCGGGCGGCACCTAATTAATTAGCTGGTTTATTTTAGCTTTTTTCTTAAAGGTGTGTTGGGTGAGTTCCGACTACCGCTGCACCCCTGCATTCTTCACGGCAATGTATTGGTCCGCGGCCTGGAGGTTGGGGACCGCTGCCATATATTGGTGTTTATGACAGTTCGTACTCTTATCCAATCTAACTGGTCACTTTGATGCAGCACAGGCTACGCTGAAAACGTGGTGCATGGCTGGGGAGCTACACACATGCGCACTGGGCAGAAAGAACGGAACTAAAACCCCGCAACCCAGAAACAATCTCTCTTTACAAACAGCTTTCAGTAGCGAAAGTATTGCTATATTACCATTATCTTAATTAGTATTACTTAGTTTTATAATGCTCACATTACAACAGTATTTGTGTATTTATTTTTGATCTTTTTCGGGATCTTCTGGAAAAGTCTCAAAAATCAACCGGTCAATCGCGATTGACGGGCTGGCGACCACTATTGCACAGTATATCCAGTGTCTGCTTCCCATGATGGGAGTGTTCGAAACTAGAAGGAGAGATCTGAAAGGGATTGTGAGGAGTAAATTTTTCCTACAAAGAGTAATTGATATCTGGGATGAGCTCCCATTTAAGGAGGTGGAGGAGGGAACAGTAACAACACGCAAGGTACTTTAATTAACAAAAGGGATGCAGATTTAATGCAGGCAAGTAGGACTTGAATAGGTGGGCGTAATGGTTAGCATAGACACGATAGGCCAAAGACCTGCACAAGCTATACAACTGCTGTGGTTCAATAACTATTAAATTTTCAATATTGCATTTCTGTGCCTGAAGGAACAAAAAACCCTTCCACAGTTCCTGCATCTACCCCTTTCACTGCATTATCTGAAGTCACAATATCTATTTCCACAAGTACACTGATAGAAACCCAGCTCTCCTTTTCACTTTTGCATCTCAAACCTCCTGTTTCACTGGGGCCTCTGATCTACACCCAGAACTGAAGCATCAGAAAATTATTCCACATAAGTACTGGGAAAACCACCAAGATGCCAAGTCACTGACTAATCTGCTCCTGGCAATTCTGTGTGGTTAAACCAGGCTACATAAAAACATGTTGTCCAATTTAAACATGAAATAAGCTCCCAATAACTTTGCACACTGATACCAATGCTACATATTTCTTTCTACTTTTGTGACTTAACCAAATATATTTATGGCAATTGTCCAATATCCAACTCACCATAAACTTGAGTAATCAAACTTCAGCTGGCTCCGTTTACATCCTAAACCCTGCTCATCCATCATCACTGTTAATCTTCAAGGGATCCTAATCAAATGATTTTTCAATCTTAAAATTTCCATTCTTGTTTTGAAATCATTCTAGGACTTTGTCAAGTTGTTTCCTGAGAGTGCCTCAGAGGCTACTCGGTCTGAGAGTTATCTGCCAGCCAAGTATACCCAAGAACTTTTCTCAAGAACTTTTCCCAAGAACTTCTTCTAGGGAAGCCTAATGCCTTCCTTCAATTCCTCAATCTCTTCCCTGACTAGATCCTCACCACCAACCAACACCCCCTTTCACCATCTCCTCTTTGTTCCCTGAATTTTACTGCCTGTCTGTCTCCTAGTAAGGTGCCATATCTTCAATCGTATATAAATTTAAGTCAGATGTGGTTATGTGAATTTTAAAAACCTTCACAGAAACAGTGAAGAGAAATTCTAGACAAATGTCTTGCTTATCTACAAACTAGTATCCCACATTATAATTTCAAGACCATCATTCTTTTTGTCTAAATAAAGTGTTGTAGAAGTTTCCAGGTGCTATGAGATGTAACCAAATCCTATGGTTTATGTAGAAATCAAGCTGTGTCTGTAATAACTGTTATTTCATATCATAATATAGGCTGACATAATTCTTGTCTGCAGAAAAAATGAGAAGCAGATGCTTGCTAATATATATATAGGCAACAAAAATAGTGTGTATCATTCACAGCAAATCTCTTCCATATGTAAAAATATCTGCTTCATATTTATGTGTTGTTTTGTGTTTGCATATGTCAATTTAATGGAATATTGTCCATCTGAACAGAATACTGATTAGGAAAAATAACTAAATCCAAAAATATATTCACTATTTTCCTAATCAACAAGAGTTATACATTATTGCCTTGGAAGAAAGAAATTGCTAATTAGGATGGATACCAATTCTATTTATTGTTAATTTTCCTTGCAAGCTCTTCCTCTTCTTTCTTGCAGGAGTTGTTGTTACTCAGTTAGTTATAGAAATTCACAGGTTTACTCAAGACATCTTTTGAATGGAAATTATTTCACTGTAAAAATTGGAAGTGAATGTCAGCCAACTATTGAACCAGTGAAGGACAGGTTGTAGGAGTGCACAGTGATCAGCAATCAATGGGGGGGGGGGGGGGCGCGCGGGGTTACCTGATCATAGCAGGCCTATAGAAGCCTAAGCAATTTTCTCTTTACATCCAAGGGAAGATGTGCTGGCATTGGAGAGAGTCCAAAGGAGGTTCACAAGAATGATTCTAAAAATGAAAAGGTTAACATATGAAGAGCGTTTGATGGCTCTGGGCCTGTACTTGCTGCAGTTTAGAAGAATGAGGCTAATCTTATTGAAACCTATTGAATATTGAAAGACCAAGATAGAGTGTACGCGGCCAGGGTGTTTTCTATAGTGGGTGAGTCTAAGACGAGCGGGCACAGCATCAGAATACAGGGGTGTCATTTAAAAAAGAGGTAAGGGGGCATTCCTTCAGCCAGAGGGTGGTGAATCTGTTGAATTCATTGCTACAGACAGCTGTAGAGGCTAAGTCATTGAGTATATTTAAGACGGTGAATGAAAGGCTCTTGATTAATCAGAGTGTCAAAGGTTATGGGGGAAGGCAGAATGATGGGGTTGACAGGGATAATAAATCAGCCATGGAGTGGCAGAACTGGTAATTCTGCTCCTATGTCTTATGATCTTATGGTCTAATAGTTGGAGATGTTAGTTTTGTGTCCATTTCATTACTGAGATGAAGTTAGTTTGGAAGTTCAACAGATATTCTTGCTGGTCTGTGCAGAGCTCTCTTTGTTGTCTTCCATTAATAACTGGATCATTCAGCAAAGATCTCTGAAGGCCTCAATCTCCCAGTTACCCCCATCTCCGTGGCATTTTCCCCAATGATGATACATATTACATGGATACCTCCAAAATAGCTTCCCTCTATGTTAGTGGACAGCGCACTTGACCACATCTTGACCTATTTCCCACATCTCGGCTTTTCTTCATCTTGCCTGAAAAGAGGAACTTCCGTTGCACATTGCTTTCCTACTTATCTTTGTATTTAATGAATTTTCCTTCAGGATTTCTGCCAACACCAAACCAGATTCCAGTGCTAGACACATTTTCCCATTCCCATCCCTCTCAGCATTTTTGAAAGGATCTCTCTCTTTGCTGGTCCCTGCACCTACCCTACAGGGATGCAATATCAGTCGTTTCACCTCTTCCCTTCCCATCATCCAGGATTCCCAATTGTCCTTCCAGAAAAATCAGTGACTCACTTGCTCTTCTTTTACTTTGTGTGCAGAATTCAGTGTTCATAGTACAGTCTCCTCTACACTGGAGAAACAATTGAGAAACATTTTGCAGAACCTTTGGTTGCCTTCCATTTTAAGTCTCCTTTCCACTTCCAATCTGATCAATCTGTCTGTGACCTTCTGCACAGACAAAGAGACCCAACGCAAGCTTGAAGAATGGTAACTTGCTGTATCTTCCACCTGGGTACATTGCAGTCTTCTGGACTTAACAGTAAGTTCTCCAAGTTCAGGTAACTCACTGAGCCTTTCAATTTGTTAGACCTGGCTATTTCTGCCAGTCATTCATCTGTGATTTTGGCTCAGTTTTTCTCTTTCATGTTATGTGGTCTGACCTGCAAAGCATGTCTCAAAGCTCAGGAACAAAACACTTTAACCCATTTTCTCACTTTCTTTATTTTGCTGAAGATTCTCAAATTGAAAGATTAACTCTGCTTTTTTTCTCCCCATGGATGCTGTCTGACCTCAAAGTTTTAAGCAAATTTATTATGAAAGTACATGTACGTCACTGTATACAACACCGGGATTCATTTTCTTGCAGGCAGTCACAGTAAATACAAATAAATAAATAAAGCAGACAAGACAGTGACAAGAAAGCATCAAACCCTGGCTCAGAGTTCGAGACTCTTCCCAGAAACAGTGTTTCCTTGCGGCAATAAAAAAATTATTAAAAAAACCTAATAAAAGACCAACAAATTCAAGGCAATATATGCAGAAAATGCCAAGAAAAATTAGAAGCAATCCAACACATTACAGAATCCTGCTGTAGTTTGATTCAATCTGATTACTTACACAGGTACAAACAATATCATTCAGTAAAATCTTGTTTAAAATACAAACTCATAAAAGACATCGTACCTTACTATAAATACAAACCTGATCCAGTTTTAGAGTTGGAGTTCTACAAACTACATTACAACTGATACATTATTACAGATAGAATAATCCACAATAGCTATCTGGATATAATATTACAGAATAAACAAGCAACAACAATTTACTTATGTTGTGAACAACTTCAACCTTTGTACATGGTATTCATTGACCTCACCAAAGCCTTTGATTCGGTATCAAGTGAACTCCTACGGGATGTCCTATCCACCTATGGATGCCCTGAAAAGTACATTTGAATCCTGAGACTCCTCCACGATGGCATGCTTGCCACAGTCATGGTCAGCAACAGTAACTGTGAGCCTTTTCAAGTTAGATCAGGAGTAAAACAGGGATGCGTGATTGCCCCAACTTTGTTCACCATCTTCATTTCGACAATTGTCCATATTATCAAGGATGACCTACCCCCAGGAATCAAAATTGTCTACAGAACAGATGGCAGACTTTTCAATCTTGCCTGTCTCAAGTCCAAAAACAAGGTATCCATGAGTTCCCATCAAGTTCCAATATGCAGATGACAACAGTGTTGCAGCTCTTTCAGAAAACCACCTACAACATATTCTGACTGCCTTCAATCGTGCATACACGAAACTTGGACTTACCATCAATTCCAAGAAGACTCAGATCATCTAACAACCGTCACCAACTGAGACAAATCGGATAGAACCATCAATTCAACTTGGTGAAATAACCCTGGAAAATGTGGACCACTTTCCGTATCTTGGAAGCCACCTCTCCTCCAATGTCGAAATAAATGACAAGATCCAACATCGTCTTAAATGCGCTGGAACAGCTCTTGGACATCTCCGAACAAGAGTCTTTCATGATCGTGACGTCCGAACAGACACCAAAATGTTAGTGTACAAAGCAATGGTAATCCCAGTGCTCCTGTATGCATCAGAAACCTGGACAACATACCGACGACATCTGAAGGCACTTGAAAAGTTCCATCAACGGTGTCTTCGAAACGTCTTAAATATCAGCTGGGAAGATAGAAGAACCAACGTCAGAGTGCTAAGTGAAGCAAAAACAACAAGCATTGAAGCCTACATCATCAAGAACCAACTAAGATGGAGCGGTCATGTTGTTCGGAGGAAAGACGAATGTCTGCCGAAACAAATCTTCTACTCCCAGCTTAAAGAAGGCAAACTTAAAAGAGGCGGACAACAGAAGAGATTCAAAGACGTCTTAAAAGCCAACATGAAGAAATGTAACATCGACATCAACAATTGGAAAACCAATGCCAAGGACAGAAAACTCTGGCAAGCCATCATCTGAGAAGGAACAGCAACTTTAATGGAAAGAGAGGCAGCAACAACCAAAGCCCAATCTGCCATCTGGAACTACCTGTCCTGAATGCGGAAGAACTTTCAAAACCAAGATTGGACTCATAAGCCACTTGAGAGCCCTATTTCAACAGAATGAAGACTATCATCCTCGACCTCGAGGGATAGCTACGACGACGACAATAGCCATTCCAAACACACACAACATAAAAAAACCAATAAGTGAAAAACACCAGAGATATGCTGAATTAAAAGAGGAAATTGAAAGACAATGGACCATGAATAGGGTATACATTGTCCCAAGAGTAATATCTACAAACTGGTATCAAAGTCAATAAACATCAGCATTAAACAATTAGGCCTACTCTGCAATCTCTATGTAGATCTTCAGAAAGCCACAATACTGAACACCACTAGAATAGTCTGAAAGTTCCTAGCAATTGAGAAATGTGTGTGGTTGGCTATGACTGTACCTCAGGTTTTACCAGTTTGATCTAAGAAAACATAAAAATACAATAATAATAATAATAATAATAATAATAATAAATAAGCAATAAATATCAAGAACATGAGATGAAGAGTCCTTGAAAGTGAGTCCATAGGTTGTGGAAAAGGTTTAGTGTTAGGGTGAAAAAAGTTGACTGAAGATATCCCCTTTGGTTCAAGAGCTTGATGGTTGATGGTTAATAACTTTTCCTGAACCTGCTGCTGTGGGTCCTGAGCCCTTGTATCTCCTTCCTGATGGTAGTAGAGAAAAGAGAGCATAGCCTAGTTAGTGTGGCCCTTGGTGATGGTTAGGGTGCTGCTTTTCTGCAACAGTGCTCCATGAAGATGAACACTGTGGTGGGGAGGGCTTTACTCATGATGGACTGGACTGGTCCAGTCCTTTTTGTAGGCTTTTGCATTCAGAGCATGGGTTGAGCAATTCCCAGAACATGTTTAGAACACGTAAAAACGGTACAATTGGACTTTTAGACATGTTTTGTTGACAGACACAGAGTAGATAGAGTAATTGCTGTGATTGGTACAGAACAAGTTCGTGTCATTGGAAGAGGGAACTGCCAACCAATCAAAAAGAACAGTGCCAATACTGATGACAGGAGGAGACAATACATGAAGTTCCTGCATCTTATTAGTTGTGTCCTCAGTGGCAAGCAGTTATAATGGCTACTGATCTCAATTACCCATTTTCTGAAAGGAAGAGAACAAACTGTGCTACTCTGTATTTGTGTTTGGAAGTAAATTGTCCACTGCTATTTTATGGCACATCCTACAGTTTGTAATACTGTTTGAACTTAAGCAGCAGATAGCCAGTTGCAAACAACAACCTGAGAACTACATGCCTGCACAAGTAACTGTGCTGAATACCAAGTGCAGCATAAAAGTGATGAGCTAAGACCAGAAAATGTATCTCCTTCAGTGTTGACCTTACACACTCATGTCCAACAACAATGAACATCTGCAGGAATTGGACATTAAAGTGAGGCCATCCAGCCAGCTGCTTCAGTGACTTCCCTGATCCCCCGAGCTCGTGGGGGAAATGTGCCAACTCTTTTTTAGCACTGTACTTGTTGTTAATTGCCACATTTTCTGTAATCCTGCCATCATAGACATAGAATTGTTGACACCCATCTTTTCTGCATAGTAACCACATCTGCTAATATCTTAAATAGTTCCTTCTTTTCATGTCTTTCATTCTTTTCCAATCTACTACATGAACCTCATTCTTCATAAAGCCCATCATTAGCCTTCCAATCCTTGGAACTGAACCCTTATTTCCAACCCCTCTTTTTTCTCAGGAGCCCTTAAGCGTATATACAATATGCCAACCTTTCTTCCGAACCCTTCTTTGTACATTATGATGGTTCTCCACTGGCTTGGTTCCTTCCTTACATATCTGGTAGATTCACTTTCTATCTCCTCATCATTACTCTCTTGGTTGCTGTGGATGTACCCTTGAACTCTTCTCTTCTTCAATAAGACCTTAAGACCATTAGACATAATAGAAGAATTAGGCCTTTTGGCCCATTGGGTCTGCTCCACCATTCAATCATAGCTGACTTATTATCCCTGTCAATTCCATTCTCCTGCCTTCTCCCCATAAACTTTCACAACCTGAACAATCAAGAACCTCTCACCTTCTGCCTTCAATATACCTAATGAACTGGACTGTACAGCTATCAGTGGCAATGAATTCCACCGGCTCACCACCCTCTGGCTAAAGAAATTTTTCCTCATCTCTGTTCTAAATTAACCCCTTAATTCTGAAGCTGTGCCCTCTGCTCCTAGACTCCCCCACTATAGAAACCATCCTCTCCACATCCACTCTATCTAGGCCTTTCATTATTCAATAGGTTTCAGTGAGATTCCCCTTTATTCTTTTAAATTCCAGCGAGCATAGGCACTGAGCCATCAAATGCTCCTTCTTCATGTGCATGCTGACTCACTGATGGGCTTAATGACACATTGATTCATCAATGGGTATGATGACTCATCCACAGATAAGAGCTTAGCCTCCACATATACAGTGATGACATCCAGCCTAACTTGTCCATCACCTCCCTTTCTTATTGTATGTTGTTCTGGTTGACTAGCTATAGGAAGGATGTTATTTAGCTGGAAAAGGTGTAGGAAGGATTCACAAGCATGTTAACAGGACTAATCGGATTGTGTTATGAGGGGAGACTGGGACTGAAAGCATTAGTAACTGAAGATTGAATTTATTTAGGTGTATAAACCTGTGAGGGACATAGTTAAGGCAGGCAGTTACATGCTGAGGAGAATAAAATTAAAAACTATAGGTTTAAGGTAAAAGGGGGCCTGAAGAGCAAATTTTCACAGAGAGGATAGTACATGGAATGACCTGACAGTGGAAGTGGTAGAGGCAGGTACATTTACAACATGTAAGAGACATTCAGACAGGTACCTGGATAGAACAGACATAGAGCATTGAACAGTACAGCACAAGAATACACCCCTTGGCCCACAATGTTGTACTGAACTAAATAAAGCAGTCAACTGGCCAACGAAACTAATCCCTTTTGCCTACACAATGTCCATATCCCTCCATTTTCCTCACATTCATCTGCCTATCTAAACATATCTTAAAAGTCCTTGACAAACCTGCCTTTGCCACCAGCCCAGGCAGTGCATTCCAGGTGACACCACTCTCTGTGTAAAAAAAAACTTGCGCCTCACATCTCCTTTAATATTACACTCCCCCTTACCTTAAATGCATGGCCCCTGGTATTAGACATTTCAACCCTGAGAAAAAGATACTGTCTGACTATGCTACCTATGCCTCTCATATTCTTACAAACATCTATCAGATCACCCTTCAGCCTTTGCCATTCCAGAAAAAACAATCCAAGTTTGTCCAACTTCTCGTTATAGTACATGCTCCCTAATCCAAACAATATTATCCAGACTGCTCCCTCTCCAAAGCCTCCACATTTTTTATATAGTAGGGTGACCAGAACTGTATGTAATACTCCAAATGTGGCCTAACAAGAGATTTATAAAGCTGCAACGTACATAACTTCCTAACGTTTGTATTCAGTGTGTTTGGTTAATGAAGAGAAGCGTACCATACAGCTTCTTAACTATCCTATCAACCTGTGTAACCACTTTCGGGGAGCTAGGAACTTGATTCCTCTGCTCATCAGCACCGTTAAGAGTCTGTTAACAGTGAATAAGTTTCACTGTTCATGAAGAAGTTTCCTGCCAGAGAAGCAATTTTAAAAGAAAAACCTTTGCAAAAGACTGTCTGGTGATATCTGTTTGGTAGCATATTTTACAAATGTAGTATGCCCCATTTATACCAGAACTCTATCGTGGGCACCTCTTCTGGTTTATGCTTTTGTATGGTGTTCCTCAGGAACATAGTTTGAAAAGAGCATCTGTTTCCGAACATTCACAGATGACACCTAAATTTACCTCACCACTACCTCTCTTACCTTCTCCCCTTTCTTCACAATCTCATATTGCACCCTCCAAGTTAACACTGGGAAAACTGAAGTAATGACGTCACCAAGCTACTGAGGTAATCCTTCACCCAGGGAACACAGGTTCTTTTACACTCGCAAGCTTGAGAACAGTTTGGCATTTGATAGTGAGTCACACTTGAGATATCATAGCTAAAACTTCTCAAACATCAGTCAGTTCTGTTCCCTGCTGAACTCACCATTATGCCCTATCAACTGTTCCAAAGCAGTGTTGGTTATTGATTGTCTGATGACTCTCGGCTAACTAAGCTCTTTCAAAAAGCTTCTGTCCGTGACGTAATTCATGCAAATTCTAGTCCAGCCATGAGACTTATACCTTCTGAGTAACACCAGTTCTCAGTCAACAATAAATTAAAATTTTAAATTTTTATCCTTTAAAGTAATTGTGGTTTAACATTCTTCCTTTGACTCCCTTATCACTGTAATCTCTTCCATCCCAACAATTCTTGGAAATATCTGTGTTTATCCAACTCTAGTCCCTTTAAAGAAAATCATATGACATAGATAAGTAGACCATTCAGTCTCTTGGGACTGCTCCACTGTTCAATGTTCATGTCTGAGCCTGTATCTAAGATTCTACTTGATACCAACATTGAATAGTTCCTGACCATTTAATAAACACTTCACTCTTTTCTGCCAGTAACATTATGTTTTCCATTTCATACTCCATCTGTCATCTTCTTACCTACCTGTCTATGTTCCTTTGCAGCTTCTCTCACGCCTGCCTCACAGCTTTCTTTCACACCTAACTGAGGTCTCTAGTCAAATTGGTTGCATAACACTCTGCCTTTTCATCCGAGTCAACATTAGAAGATGTTCAATAGTAGGAGGCCTTAACAGATTACTTAAGCAATTGAGCAACAATTTACCAACTAGAAATTCCTGCTGTCCGTTTCCAAACCTTCAACAAATCTTTTGGTCATGCTAGTATTTTACCACAATTCAATGAATCCTTAATCTACCAAGTAACCTTTAGTGTTTACCGTAACGAATGGCTTTTAAAGATCCAGACAAACTGCTATTAATTTCTCCTTAACCGTTCTGTTACATCTTCAAATTAATCTATTGGATTTCTCAAACATTATCTCCACTTCTTAAAACAACAAAATTAAGTGGTGTTGCAGATTACAGGGATCTTGATCAGTTGGGGAAGTGAACTAAGGAGTGACAAATGGATTTTGGTACAGAACAGTGTGAGATGATGCACCTTGGAACACCAAACTAGCACAGAACTTAGTCAATGAATTGGTAGGCACCAGGGTGTTTAGTGGAACAGAGGGGGCTAGCAGTACAAGTGCATACTGTATTTCATTGAAACCACTACCATAGTTTCACAAGGTGGTGAAAAAAAAAGGCATTTAACCCGCTGGGCTTCTTCAGGCAGGGCATTGTCTATACGTGTTAAGACATTATGTTGCAGTTTTTAAGTAGTTAGTGAGGCTGCACTTGTAGGCCAATGTATAGTTTTACTTACTTACTGACTTTGGCCCATAGCTCCCAGTGGGACATAGGCCATCGATGACTTCCTGTGTCCATCGTCCTCTGAAGTCGATGGTATGGTATCATCCTCTGAAGACGATGGTATGGTTGGAGTTCATCAATGCTTCTGCAATCCATTGCATCCACTGTACAGAGGATTGGCCTGTATAGCTTCACCAGAGCCCTGTTGGCTGGCCTTATCTGTTTCTACCTCTCACGACAGGGACATAGGGATGGACTTTCAGAGGCATGTACAGTTTTGGTGTCCCTGTTATGGGAAAGATGTGATTAAACTGGAAAGTGTGCTGAGAAAAAGATTTATAAGGATGTTGCCAAACTAGAAGGCCTGAGTTATAGGGAGACATTGGCCAGGGTAGGTCTTCATTCCTTGGAGTGTAGGAGAATGATGGGTGATATTATAGAGGTTTTTAAAATTATAGTAGTCATAGATAAGGTGGATGATAACAGTGCTTTCTCAGGGTAAGGGAGTACAAAACTACAGGGCATGGATTTAGATGATAGGGTAAGATTTAAGAGACTTATAGGGACAAACTTTTCATACAGAAATTGGAGAGTACAGGGAATGAACTATTAGAAGTTGTGTTTGAGGCAAAGGCATCAGTATCATTCAAGAAGTACTTAGATAGGTACATTGAGGGGTGAGCTGAGAGGGATACGAGCCATGTAGGAGTTAGTGTTCAAAATAATAGACAATTTATTAACTACTGCGCAGCAGGAGGCCAATTCAAGCTGATCTACCTGAGCATGAATTTGGGACAGCTAGGGGGGCTGATTGATAAGTTCATGGCCTAATGTAGAAGGAGTCAATTTTAGAAAACCTAGCACATTTATTTTTCAACATAGTCCCGTCCTACATGTACACACCTAGTCCAGCAGTCGTGGAGCATAGGGATCCCGTCTTTGTAGAAGTGGTCCACAGCAGGGGTGATTGATAAGTTCGTGGCCTAAGGTAGAAGGAGATGAGTTATTTAGCTCTCGTTACATGCGCGTGCAGTTCAACTCTTTTTTTTATGATTATGCAGAAAGTTTGAAGTTAATAACTCATCTCCTTCTACCTTAGGCCACAAACTTAACAATCACCCCACATATTATATACCATTTCGGAATCAGAATCAGGTTTATTATCACTGATGTCTATTGTGAAAGTTGTTAACTTAGTAGCAGCAGTTCAATGCAATACATAATATAGAAGAAAGACAAATAAGTAAATAAATAACAGTATACATATATTGAATAGAATAAAAATCAAGCAAAAACAGAAATAATATATATTTAAAAAGTGAGGTTGTGTTCATGGGTTCAATGTCCATTTAAGAATCGGATGGCAGAGGGAAAGAAGCTGATCCTGAATCGCTGAGTGTGTGCCTCCAGGCTTCTGTACCTCCTACCTGATGGTAACAATGAGAAAAAGGCATGCTCTGGGTGCTAGAGGTTCTTAATAATGGACACTGCCTTTCTGAGACACCGCTCCTTGAAGATGCCCTGGCTACTTTGTAGGCTAGTACCCAAGATGGAACTAACTAAATTTATGACCCTCTGCAACTTCTTTCGGCCTTGTGCAGTAGCCCCCACCTCACCCCACACCATACCAGACTGTGGTGCAGCCGGTCAGAACGCTGTCCATGGTACATCAATAGAAGTTTGAGTGTATTTGTTGACATATCAAATCTCTTCAAACTCCTAATGAAGCATAGTCACTGTCTTGCCTTCTTTGTAGCTTTATGTTGGGACCAGGTTTAGTCCTCAGAGATCTTAACACCCAGGAACTTGAAACTGCTCACTCTCTCCACTTCTGATTCTTCTGTGAGGATTGATATGTGTTCCTTCGTCTTACACTTCCTGAAGTCCACAATCAGCTCTTCCGTCTTACTGACGTTGAGTGCAATGTTGTTGCTGTGACACCACTCCACTAGTTAGTATATCTCGTTCCTGTACACCCTTTCATCTCCATCTGAGATTCTACCAATAATGGTTGAATTATCAGCAAATTCGTAGATGGTATTTGAGTCACGCCTAGCCACACAGTCATGGGTATAGAAAGAGTAGAGCAGTGTACTAAGCACACACCCCTGAGGTACATTTGATGAGATTACTAGTAAAATTTCATTTGGACAACAAATAATAGCTATAGGAAGAGTTAATTAAGTAACAACTAGTTCCTGCTTACAGAAGAAAATGATTATCACAAGTCTAACAGAAGATCCAATTTTCTATTACAGTACTGGGTGCCCACTATAATCAGTGAAGTCACTGAAACTTGGTAGGCATCACTACTGTGTTCCCAGTCTCTACTTCTGTTACCACATTAGAGCATTCCACTCCACATCTCTATTTACTGGTTATTACCCTTCATTATCCTTTCCCCTACTACTGTCATCGTGGTTCAGATATGGCACGCGTGGAGTGAGAGACACTGAAGTGGGTCGATAGTTCGTTCACAAAAACTTTAATGCAAACAGTATTCAAGGGAAAATAAAACAATAAGTGCTAGGTCAAACAGGGCCATTAACTAAAATCCTCAAATGGGAAATGAAGACTACACTGCAGCTGAAAAGAACATCTAATTATTAAACAAATACTGCAAGTCTTCAGAGTCAGTTGACTCAACAGCCCAATTTCTCAGTCAAAGCAGGGGCAAAAAAAAAAGGGAAGCATTGCTGTGCTCTGTCCAAGTCTCGACAAGTACTACGACGACAAGTATGGAGTTATATACTATCACGATTAAATAATAATTAGCTGACACGTGCAAATTCACAAGCACAATTGCCGTATCTACTGCGTTGCCGAATCCGTGGTTGTGACAACTACAGTCTAAATGCAGGAAATAGGAGCTGGACGGCTGGACACCATGGTTGTCATGGACTCAATGGACCTTTATCCATGCTATATCTTCCTCAGGGTTTGTCACAATGTTAGTGGATGAGCTTAGAGCGTGGATCAGCACTTGTAGCTATGATGTTGTGGCCATTACAGAGACTTGGGTGGCTGAGGGACAGGAATGGTTACTTTGAATGCCAAGCTTTAGATGTTTCAGAAAGGACAGGGTGGGAGGCAAAAGAGGTGGGGACATGGCACTGCTGATCAGGGATAGTGTCATGGCTGCAGAAAAGGAGGAAGTCATGCGGGAATTGTCGACTGAGTTTCCGTGGATGGAAGTTAGAAACAGAAAGAAGTCAATAACTCTACTGGGTGTTTTTTATAGACCACCCAATAGTAACAGCAACATTGACAAGCAGATAGGAAGACAGATTCTGGAAAGGAGTAATAATAACAGAGTTGTCATGGAGATTTTAATTTCCCAGATATTGATTGGTATCTCCCTAGAGCAAGCAGTTTAGATGGGGTAGAGTTTGTTAAGTGTGTTCAGGAAGGTTTCCTGACACAATATGTAGATAAGCCTACAAGAGGAGAGGCTGTACATGATCTGGCATAGGGAAATGAACCTGGTTAGGTGTCAGATCTCTCAGTAGGAGAGCATTTTGGAGATAGTGATCACAATTCTATCTCCTTTACCATAGCATTAGAGAGGGATAGGAACAGACAAGTTAGGAAAGCGTCCAATTGGAGTAAGGGGAAATATGAGGCTATTAAGCAGGAACTTGGAAGCATAAACTGGGAACAGATGTTCTCAGGGAAATATAGGGCAGAAATGTGACAAACATTCAGGGGATATTTGCATGGCATTCTGCATAGGTACTTTCCAATGAGACAGGGAAAGGATGGTAGGGTACAGGAACCATGGTGTGCAAAGACTATTGTAAATCTAGTCAAGAAGAAAAGAAAAACTATAAGGCTAGCAGGAAGGAGCTTAAGAATGAAATTAGGAGAGCCAGAAGGGGCTACAAGAAGGCCTTGGTGAGCAGGATTAATGAAAACCCCAAGGAATTCTACAAGTGTACAAATGGCAAGCGAATAAGATGTAAGAGAATAGAACCAATCAAGTGTGACAGTGGAAAAGTGTGTATGGAACCATAGGAGATAGCAGAGATACTTAATGAATACTTTGCTTCAGTATTCACTACGGAAAAGGATCTTGGCAATTGTAGAGATAACTTACAGCGGATTGAAAAGCTTGAGCATATAGACATTAAGAAAGAGGATGTGCCAGAGCTTTTGGAATACATCAAGTTGGTAAGTCTCCGGGACAGGATGAGATGTACCCCAGGCTACTGTGGGAGACAAAGAAGGAGATTGCTGAGCCTCCGGCAATGATCTTAGCATCATCAATGGGGACAGGAGAGGTTCCAGAGGATTTGAGGGTTGCGGATGTTGTTCCCTTATTCAAGAAAAGGAGTAGAGATAGCCCAGGAAATTATAGACCAGTGAGCCTTACTTCAGTGGTTGGTAAGTTGATGGAAAAGATCCTGAGAAACAGGATTTATGAACATTTGGAGAGGCATAATATAATTAGAAATAGTCAGCATGGCTTTGTCAAAGGCAGGCCATGCCATACGAGGCTGATTGAATTTTTTTGAAGATGTGATTAAACACATTGATGAAGGTAGAGCAGTAGATATAGTGGATATGGATTTCAACAAGGCATTTGATAAGGTACCCCATGCAAGGCTTATTGAGAAAGTGAGGAGGCATGGGATCCAAGGGGACATTGCTTTGTGGATCCAGAACTGGCTTACTCACAGAAGGCAAAAATATTCTACATGGATTTCAGTGACCAGCGATGTGCTTTAGGGATCTGTTCTGGGCCCCTAGCTCTTCATGATTTTTATAAATGTCCTGAATGAGGAAGTGGAGGGATGGGTTAGTAAATTGGCTGATGACACAAAGGTTGAATTTTTGGATAGTGTGGAGGGCTATCAGAGGTTACAGTGGGACATCGATAGGATGCAGAAGTGGGCTGAGAAGTGGCAGATGGAGTTCAACCTAGATAAGTGCGAGGTGGTTCGTTTTGGTAGGTCAAGTATGGTGGCAGAATATAATATTAATGGTAAGACTATTGGCAGTGTGGAGGATCAGAGGGATCTTGGGGACTGAGTCCATAGGACTCTCAAAGCTGCTGCACAGGTTGACTGTGCTTAAGAAGGCATTACAGTGGATTGGCCTTCATCAACCATGGGAATGAGTTTAAGAGCTGAGAGGTAATGTTAATGTTATAGGACCCTCGTCAGACCCCACTTGGAGTACTGTGCTCAGTTCTGGTCACCTCACTACAGGAAGGATGTGGAAACCATAGAAAAGGTGCAGAGGTGATTTACAAGGATGTTGCCTGGATTGGGGAGCATGCCTTATGAGAATAGGTTGAATGAACTCGGCCTTTTCTCCTTGGAGCGGCAGAAGATGAGAGGTGACATGATAGAGGTGTATAAGATGATGAGAGGCATTGATCACATGGAAAGCCAGAGGCTTTTTCCCAGGGATGAAATGGCTAACGTGAGATGGCACAGTTTTAAGGCGTTTGGAAGTACATACAGAGGAGGTGTCAGGGGTAAGCTTTTACGCAGAGGGTGGTGAGTGCACAGAATGGGCTACCAGCAACGAGGATGGAGGCGGATATGATAGGGTCTTTTAAGAGACTCATGGATAGGTACATGAAGCTTAGAAAAATAGAGGGTTATAGGTAACTCTAGGTAATTTCTAAAGTAAGTACATGTCCAGCACAGCATTTTGGGCTGACGGGCCTATACTGTGCTGTAGGTTTTCTGTGTTTCTATGTTTCTATGTTATGGTGGAGAGGCTTGGGATTTCCTAAGATCCTGAGAGTGATGCCGACTGGAGTTTAGCCATGTGATGTGTAGTTCCTACTAGGGTTGCCCATGTTGGTATGATCAAGGGGATCATTCCAGACAATGAGCAATCCAACCAAGACCTCAGCGGTGAAGCTGGAGGAAGATGATGACATATCACAACAGAGGTGAAGGTGGAGGAAGGATGCAGCAGTGGAGGGTCCCCAGTCATCTTGCGTTCCATTCCACTGGGCCCTGACTCCAATCCGTCATGGGCCATGTGGTGGCTGCCTGTGCATCGGTCTCCTCACATTAAACAGGTCATCTGCAAACGTTCTCCATTAAGATCCTGATTCAGTCTTTACAGACAGTAGATGAGGGACTAATGGGACAACACTTTAGGAAAGCATCATACTTGAGTCAATTAATCATACTACTACCCCTACTACTATCTGTGCTGTTATTACTCAATGACTTTGCCTGATAATGTTATGGCTGTGTAAGTGCTGAGCAACCAGGCTGATCAGTATTCTGACTACAACTACCATTGAAGACATATCTAACATGGATCACTCCATCGTGACAGCTATTCTTTCAGCTAAGACCTGGAAGCCCCTCACTAAACCTCTACTGTTCCGCTCCTCCACTTCTTTTGATTCGCCACCAACACCATTCCTCAGGGGTTCTTTTTCTTCAGTTTGATTCCATTCTCGGGGTTTTTTTGCACCATTACAAAAACTAGAAAGGTGGAAGTTATTGTTTTTGAATCAAATTTCTCAGTAAACTATTCTTCCAACATTTTCACTCAACTTTCAATCTTTAAATTATTAGAGTCAATGAGTCCGGCCCATACTTATTTATGCTGACCAGGATGTATATTCTTATTAATCCTTTTTCCCAGCAGTTGCCCTATATTCCTCTCAACTCTTATCACCCATATACCTCTCCACATATTTTTTAAATATATCTAATGTACCTGTCTCAACCAGTTACTTAAGCAGATAACTCCATATATTGACCACCCACTGTGTGAAAAAAGTTCCCCTCAAGTTCTTAATAAACCATTTTTTCTAACGGCCCAATCAAATTGAGAGAGGAGGTTGCATGAGGGTTGTGGGCGAGAGATTTAAGAAGCAACACACATGGACTTTGTTTTTTCTGATGGTGTAACCTGACTCTTCTATGCAGGTCATATCTTCTCCGGAAGTGATCCCAATGGTCCAGAAATCTGAAGTCCTACCTCCTGCACAATATCCTGAGCCACATATTCAGCTGTCTAATCATCCTATTCGTATCCTCACTGGTGCATGGCACAGGCAGCAACCCAAAGCTCAATACCCTGGGGGTTCTGCTTTTCAGCTTTCAGTCTAACTCCCTAAATTCTCTCTTGAGGACCTGCTCCCTTTTCCTACCTATGTCATTGTACGAAAATGTACCATGATTTCCTGCTGTTCACCCTCTCCCTTTAGCATACTGTGGACCCGATATGAGACACCCTTGACCCTGGCAACATGCCTGGGAGGCCACATACCATCTGGGTGTCTCTTTCACGTCCACAGAATCTGATTTCTGGAATTATGGAATCCCCATCACTACTGCACTCCTCTTTTCCACCCCCCCCCACTTCTCTTCTGACCCACAGCGCTAGGCTCAGTGCCAAAGACCCAGTCACTGTGGCTCCTCCCTAGTAGTTTATCCCCCTCAAGAGCATCCAAAGCGGTATACTTATTATTGAGAGGAACAGCCACAGGGGTTCTCTGCACTGGCTGCCCATTCCCTCTCCTGACAGTCATCTAGGTACCTGCCTCCTGCAACTTAGGGGTGACTACCTCCATTTAACTCCTATCTATCATCTCATCAGTTTCCCTGATGAGCTGAAGGTCATCAAGCTGCAGCTCTAGTTCTCTGAGAAGCTCCAGCTCGGTGCATCTGCTGCAGATGTAGTTATCTGGAAGACTGGAAGTCTCCTAGAGTTCTCACGTCTCACACAAAGAACACAACACAGCCCCTGGAGCCATTCACACTGCACTAACTGATGAAGAATGCAGAAAAAGTTTGCCAGAAACTTTTACACCTTGCCCAAGTCTGCTGAGCCAAAGCCTCCCCACTCTACCACTCAGGATCACATCTACCTTCCACATGGCCTGCTGACCATGGATCACAATCCACCTGAGCCTGCACCTCCAGAACCAAGGATGGTGGAAGGTGATCTAGTTTGCATGTTTCGATGGTTGAGGGATTCACATCATTGTAGACAGAGCATGCAGTAGCTGGTCAACTGGGAAGAGTATGGTTCAGAGGAAAGGGTATGGATCATTTCCCACTGAGGAATTCCACTGGAACCATCCAGATTACCCTGAGACATCAGGTGCCGGTTTTGGGGGTAGGGGAGGACCGTGTCTGGCCTGTACAGGAATCACTTGCCACTCAATTCCTGCACATCATCTGCAGCCTATTTAAACCTAGCTCTCATCTGCAACCCCTGCTCACTCATCTAACCAATTAGCCTCAACCAGTTGCTCCTAGCCTTCTATTACTTGCCACGTTGATTATAAGTTCTTTCTTGTTTTGTGGCTCCTCGTGGTTTGTTATTTTGCAGTTTATTACTAAAGTCATTGCTCACTGCTAAATTGTCTCTGCTGCTCTGCATTTTGGTCAATCCTCCTCTACAGTGCTGACACCAGTAATGTTGGATTGAATATTTCCTCACACACCACCGTCTGGCAGAAAAAGTTATCCCTCAGATTCCTACAATACCTCCCCCTCTCACCCTGAACCTATGCTCTTTATTCTTGAATCCCCAAGCCTCAAGAGAAGATTGTGTTCATTCAGTCTTATGCACCTCATTCTCCTACACTAATTAAATAAAGTCCTCACCTGCTGAACCTTTCTTGATAACAGTCCCTTGAGTCCTAGGAACATCCTCGTAAATCTTTCTGCAATCTTTCCAGCTTATTGGCATCTTTCCAAATGCAACCTGACCTATGTCTTATACAACTGCAGCATAACCTCCCAACTTCAATATTCAATGCCCTGAATAATGAAGCTCAGCGTGCCATAAGCTTTCCTCACAACCCTACCTGTGACACCATGGCAGGGGACCACCTCTATTCTCCTACGTACCTCTGTCTACAAAGATTAATTTTGGATTGGTGAGGATCGATGGTTGGTGGTTACGCAGACTCAGTGGGCTGAAACACCTGTCTTTCTTTTTAAATCTCTCCTCCATGACTTATGAAAAGCAGGGGATCCTCAGGATGGCTTTATGCAAGGCAAGTCATATAACTAAATATTTTCAAAGGTTAAGGCAGGATGTCAATCAATTGATGATATGGGCAGAAAAATGGCAGATGGAGTTTAATCTGGACAAGTGTGCAGTGTTACACTTTGGAAAGACAAATGTACAGGGAAAGTATACAGTAAATGGCAAGACCCTAAGGAGAATCGATATTCAGAGGGAACATTAGAATGCAAGTCCATAGCTCCATGAAAATAGCAACACAAGTAGATAGGGTGGTAATAAAAAGGTGCTTGGCATGTTTGGATTCATCATTTGGGGCATTGAGTGTTTTAGTTGGTAAGTCATTTTGCAACTGTATAAAATGAGAAAATTTTAAGTAATGTGTGCAGTCACGAGGAAATCTGCAGATGCTGGAATTTCAAGCAACACACATAAAAATTGCTGGTGAACGCAGCAGGCCAGGCAGCATCTATAGGAAGAGGTACTATAGATGCTGCCTGGCCTGCTGCGTTCACCAGCAATTTTTATGTGATGTGCGCAGTTCTGCTTACTAAATTACAGGAAGGATGTTGAGGCTTTGGTGAGCATACAGAAGGGATTCAGCCAAATGTTGCCTGCATTAGAGAGTACTGTCTATAAGGAGTGGCTGCACAAACTTGGATTGTTTTCTCCAGAGTGCCGAAAATTAAGGTGACTTATAGAATTATGAGCGCGTGATGCTTTCGTGATCCAAAGGTCCTTTGGATGTTGAACATGAGACCAAAAAACCTGTTACTTACAATCATTTTATTTAGTGTTACGAGAGCAAACAAGAGGAAAGGAGAAGGTACATGGTGAAAGACAAAGGAAAGAGCAGTCAAAGGGAAGGCAAGGAAAGAGGAGAGAAAGAGAAGAGCAAGGAAAGAGACACAACGTTGTGTGGTCTTCTTATACCAAGCTACTGATAACAGTAAATTCCATTGATAGCATTTATCTGATTAAATAGTCAGATTCAAGTAATGTGACACACAAATCTGAAACCAAGTTTACAGAAAAATGCAGGGCATCTGTAACCACTGAAAAACTCAGTGAACAATTACTTGTGTATAGGTAGTTATATATAAATACAAACAAGCATAAGAAAGTTAAACTACTTGAAAGATAACAATTCTGCAGCCCAATATAATGGCAGCAAGTTTTTTTGCACAGAGAGTGGTGGTACCTGGAAAGTTCAGCCAGTGCGGTGGTGGAATCGGATATGCTAGCAATGTTTAAGAAGCACTTAGATACTGTAGGCACATGAGAGGGGAGAAGTGAATCATGTGCAGGTAGATGGGATTAGTTTAATTTATGATCACATTCAGCACAGTTATTGTGGGCTGAAGGGCCGGTTCCTGTGCTCTATGATGTTTTCTTATTTGTGTGTATGTTCTCATCTGTCATTCATCTGCTCCTTTGTAATTTCATAGATCCACGTTCCGCTAATATAAAATAATTCAGGAGCTTAGAAAAGCTCTTTGGCTAAATCAAAGTTTATACCTGTGGTTTCATCTACTGTTGGTGAATTAATTGTTCCTTAGATTAATCAATTGTTTGGTTCTCTTAGTAGCTTCATATGTGGAAAGTTTTTTGATGGTTTATGCAGCAAATGGAACAGACAACTAAACAAATGTGGTAATACTAAGGAGCTACTTGTTAAGCTGATAACTAAGCATTAAATCACAAAACTGCAGACACTAGTTAATTCTCCTGGGTAATGTGCATATTATTAACTTGCCTTTGTTCTGATTGGGATAGATATAGGTATGAAAAAGAATTTGCATGAATCCACATATCTGTACATGTCTATAGTAACGAGGACATCATTTTTTACTTACCAGAAGGTAGAGTTAATTGCTCCTTCTGTACAACCTATCATCAATTAAAAAGATAAATTCCACAAATTTTCATATTTGCCCATTTTTTTCAGAAATGCAAAGTCAAAACCAATTAAGCTGTGCCTTCTGGGGGAGGGGTGGGAAATCATGAGGAAAGAAAGATCTTACATCTTGTCTTTCATGACCTTGAATTATCCAAAGCATTTCACAGCCAGTGGAGTACTTTAGAAATGTCAGCATTGATGTACCGTGAGAAGAGGCAGTAACTAAACTATCTGAAAACTTTACAAGCAACAATGAAGTAAATGGCCATACAATGTATCATTAATAACAATGTTAAAATGTTGGCAACATACCTCTTCTGTTCTTCCTCCAATACTTCCATACAATCCAGACATTTGCTTGTGCAGTTTTCAGTGCCTCCATTTCATCAGTCTGAGCACCCTGCTGGCTAACTAGTGGGTCCGTAATAGTATGCACATCAGTAGTTTGGGAAACTCCATGCCTGTGCTCTGCAGCATAGAAACCAGGAATGTTCTGGAGCCAAGATGCTTTTGCATTGCCCACTTACTCAACATTTCAATCCAATTCAATTTAAGGTAGTTCAAAGGGAATTCACTGGCTGCTCAACACTGTGAGAGGTATTAAAGAATGATGTTGCCTTTTCACTGCCCAAATTGTTCCTGACTTATCGGTGGTTTTTTGTCCATAACTTTTGCTGTTTCTATTAGTTTACCAAAACAATGAACCGGGTCCTGTATTTCCTAATCCAGCCCCCATGCTCAACCATCAAGCTAGCCATATTACAGTCCTCCTCTGTGGCCTGCTGACTTCAAAGCCCCAGTCTGATGACTATTCATCCTATCAGTGCATTGGTGAATGAGCCTGTGAGAGATGGGAAGGAACCAAGAGATAGAAAGTGATGTTGCAGCCTTATAAAACTCGGTGTAGTCTGCATCTGGAGGATTGCAGTCAATTCTGCGTGTCCCATTATAGGAAGGATGCGAATGCTTTAGAAAATGCCGTGTGAATGCTTTGCCAATCAGGGGCCCACAGACCCCTTGCTTAATGGTATTGGTCCATGGCATAAAAAGGTTGGGAACCACTGGTTTAACAGGACATGGTCTGATTTAGAAGTCATTCCATACTGAGTGGTTGGACAAACTAGGGCTGTTTTCTCTGGAGCAATGGACCCTGAGAAGAGAGCTGGAAGAGTTTAATAAGAATTTGAGAGGCATAGATAGAATAGACAGCCAGTATCTGTTTATGCAGAGGGTGGGTATGTCTAATACCAGCCGGTATGCATTAAGAATGAGAGACAGTAAGTTCAAAGGAGATATCTGGGGCAATTTTTTAATTCAGACGGTGGTGCATTCCTAGGATGTACTAAAAGTGCTGGTGGTCGGGGCAGATATGATTGAAGTGCATAAGAAGTTTCCTGATGAGCACATGAAAGTGCAGAGAATGGAGGGAGGTTGATCTGGAGCCACATTTCTACAAGAACATGAACGCAGCGGTTCCTCATCTCATGTTGGTTCACACTGGGTCAGCCACAGGCAATCCAGCTTGTCTTCCCAGGAGCAAACACTGGAGAGCAGCACCAACAGAAGAAGCATGCCCCAGACACAGCATGGATTTCAGTGCACCTACCGTGCCTCTGTTTTCTCTCTCACCTTCTCTGGAACCTCCTCTCCTGGGTGGTTGTAGCTGGCAGCATCCAGGCATGAGGACTTTGCCTGTGCAACAACCGAGGCCACACAACTCCACACCATCAGTATTGACATTGAACCAATGAACCAGAATTATAGTATTTTATATTACCAATGTCCAACAGGGTCTTGCGATCACAAGAAAAAACATTTGGGACACATATTTGCACCATTTGTTGGACCAGGAGGGGCCACTGCATCCAAGCGTGGCGCCTCCTTACCAGAAAAAAAAAATTCCTATGTCCTATCTTCCATGCTCCGATGACCATCCAATGAATGTGATGGTGATAGATCTTGTGAGAACCTTGTTCTCAGCGTGCTTCATTGGTACTGTTCTAATCCTGGAATCCTTACACAACTGTAGTGGTTCACCGAAGTAGCTCTGTGCCAAATTACTGAGGGTAATTAAGGATGGACAATTAGCACTGACCTTGTTATCAATGTCAATATCCAAAAAATCCAATTGTCCTTCCCATCAGTGGCCTGACAGCCTTCGATAGCTCAATCATTCGTAGGTCTATTTCACTATCACAGATTAGAGACGTTTCAAAATAGTTGAAATTGGTTTAAACAATAGAGTCTTCCCAATATACTGGATATAATATGGCATCTACTGCATTGCCCAGATCAGCATTCTCTGCTGTCCATTAAAAATGTAATCAACTTGATTTGATTAACAATGCTTGACAATACTTGGAAATTAAAACTAAGAGAGATAAATGCCAGTCTGCAACCTGGTCATGTGAGGACCAACATGCTATGCATTCATATTACTTGCACGTTATTAAAAACTTCTGTTTTTCCAAGTATCCCTTTGAGCATCCTGCAACAGGCCTGAGGCAGACTTAAGTAAATACTGTGTTACTGAGAATAGGCCAATTAGGCACTCACTGTTATTTTTGAGATGATCCTGTCACATCTCTGCCTGGTCGGTAGCCTTTGTATCTCTACCCTAGTGTCATTGTTATCTATCCATGGATATTACAGTCTGGATAGATACTCTAATGATTGATGATAAAATCAACTAAAAGTATTTTCAGATACAAGTGTATTGCCTTACATATGTATGCAATTCTTCTTCCATTCCCTGATGAGAGCGTCATTGTCAGTGATTGACAAAGTATCAGCAATATCCAGAGATTTAATTCAACTGTGTTGTAGATCTGAAGTTACTGCTTTGGATAGCTATCCAATATTTTTATAGTACTGAACAATATTAAACACTTCCTATATCTCTCTGCATCTACATTATTAAATTGATAAGGATTTTGTTTCAATTATGTGAGGATTTACAATTTGTTCCAATGATGAGTACAGAGCAAAGAAACCTGGATCTGGATCTAGCTGTGAACATATAAATGGTGGTTTTGCCATGTTCAATATTATTCTTAATGTCCTGCCAAGACAACTGCTGTTGCAGAATAATTTATGGGGGTTGCAGATACAGAGGACAAATGAAGGTTATACTATAATTTAATGAGCTAACACTCTTAGGAACTCACCTCCGATAACCTCTGTACCTCAACATCCATCTGCAATGTACTAAGTCAGTTGTAAAATCGCATGCTTTGTATTAGCCGTGATTTCTGACCCCAAATGGGCTTACGGTTGATGAATGTTTATGTTCTTGTCCAATTCCTTTATTTTGGAACTGTGATGAGTTGCCAGAATATGATCCCCAGTAATCTCATCGGAAATAGCACTTGTGTTTGGGTTTTTAATCAGTTCACTTACCATTATCTGGTGGCTAGTTGAACCTTTGAATTATTATTGGCTAGTGAGAGAAGGAAATATGTCCATTTCCCATGATCTTAAAGTAATGTTTTCGTGGCAACCTATACCCTGAGAGGACATGATATAAGAACCCTATATGTTGGTAATTGGTTTATTATTGTCACACTTACCAAGACACAGTGGAAACACTTTGCAGCAGCAGAACAGTGCAATACATATGAAAAGATACTACAAGTCACATAAGAAATAAGTGAAAAATAAATAAATAGTGCAAAGAGAGAGCAAAATAATGAGGTAGCGTTCATGGGTTTATGGACCATTCTGAAATCTGATGATGGGGGCAAAGAAGCTATTCCTAAAATATTGGGTGTATGTCTTCCGGCTCCTGTACCTCCTCCTTGATGGCAGTAATGGTAAGAGGGCAGGTTCTTGATGATGAGTGTCGCCAACGCTGGATGCCACCTTCCTGAGGCACTGCCTTATGAAGATGTCCTTGACGGTAGGGACAATCATATCAGAATATAGTGTTACATTTACATAGAAAGTGCAGTGCAGGTAGACAAAATAAAGGTGTAAGGGCTATGATGAGGTAGACTGAGACATTAAGGTTTCATTTTTCATACAAGAGGCCTATTCAAGCCTCTAACAGTGGAATAGAAGCTGTCTTTGAGCCTGGTGGTATGTGTTCTCAAAGTTTTGTAAGTTCTGCCTGATGGACGTGGAGGGGGGGGGGGGGCGGGGAAAGAAACAATGACCAGGTCTTTGTTTGTGTTGACTGCTTTCCCGAGACAGGAAGAAGTATAGACAGAGTCATTTTAGGGGAGGCTGGATTTCATTTTGCAAATCATGGGTTCAATTCCAGGTTATTGAGATTGCCACAGTCAACTAGTCTAAGCCTTCTTTGATTAAAGAATGGAACATGTCAGCTGGTGTCCCTGCTTTGAGTCACTATCAGTAATCCTTGCTGAAACAGGTCCCAACAGGCATGAGTTTTATGGAGATTTTTTTTTTCATCTGTATTCAATTTGAATACTGCCACTCCAGATTATAACAGAAACCAGAGACAGTGAAGACTGAGTCAGTGGCACAAAATGGAAGTTAGGTGACCCATTGAATGTCAGAGACCCCACAAAAACAAACCTCACTCTTTCTTTTTAAATCTTTTTATAACAAACCTCACTCTTAAACTATTGCTGGAGGCACTAACACTAGGAGGGAGACCAGAGGAGGTTTCCAGCTGCATTTGTCACACTATAGTTTAATCCCCTGCCAGTTTAATTTGATGAGGAGGGAACTTGGGTTAAAAGCAAATGCTCATGCTAACTTTCAGAACCGGAAATCAACAGGCACAGCAAGATGTCAGAGAGCTACTAATACTCAGTGAACAGTCTGTGGTACAGTGGCAGCACAGGAAAGTTCCATGAAAAGAAGAGGGCTGTTCAAGGGCGATTGAAGAATGTGCAGGGTTCCTTCCTGGTCCTGCTCCTCAGTCAGCTCCTCTCCTTTCCAGTGCACCTCCCCATCAGAAGCTAGAGCACTCAATGATGTTGTTTGACACACCAGAACCAACAATGCTCGCCACCCCAGTATTTTCTGTATTCTTGGGAAAGCATTACTCTTCCAAGCTGTTCACCTCAATAGTTAGCCATTACAAACTCTATTCCATATCTAGAGGAAAGCCAAGCTGTGACCTTAGCATACTGCTTTGCCCTGGGCTGTGCGCTGCACTTCATATCTTTCCCATTGGTAGAGTGTTCCTTCCTCAGTAATATCACCCAACCCCTCGGTCCAGTACCATTCCAATGTCCTGCTGGCCAACATCTCACCTTCTACCATCAGAGAACATGAGCTCAATCAAATCTCTGCAGTCTGTTCCTTAGCAGATACCTTTCCATTCACCCGTCAGTCCTAAAGTTTTATGTGATAAAACTTGGTAATATAATTCTCCTTTTTGTTTATATTTGTTTCAGTCCTTACTCATGAAAAACATTCTCATTCCTTTACCCTGATTCTTGTGAATCTATGAATGGTTTTCCAGTTGGTCACAAGTCTGTCCTATGCTTCCTTTAATGGATAAGTTACATCCTTCAGTAACCTCTTCAGTCCCATACAGGACCATTACTTATTCCTCAGCCTTGTCACTTCTGGGTCCTACGGAGTTTTTGTTGTTGAATGGATAATTATCCTCAATTCATCAACATCTTGCTCTTTGCTGGTCACCTAAGTCAGTTAAGAATGTTTACTGAAAGGTCTGTGAACATTGACTGAAATAATTATTTTTTGTTAAATACTCCTCAGATTACAAAGCTTTGCAGCAGTCCATATCCTTGGCTATATGTATTTCATTACAATACATGTTATGCCTCACATCACTCGATTTATGATAGATTTTCAAATGCTGCATGTTAATTTATCAATTACCCATTGGCATTGGTGATAGAAGCAGGGAACATCATGAAATTCAGGTCTGTAGAGGGCACAAAGTCTCCCAACATGTTAATGATGTATTCAACTTTGCAAATTATACAAGAAGTATTTGATATTTGAATGTGCTGCCAGAGGAGGAGATGGAATCAGATACAATCATCATGTTTTAGAGGCATTTAAACAGACAACAGGGAAGACATAGAAGGATACAGTCCCAGTGCAAGCAAATGCAATGAGGTTAGCATGAATGTTGTGGGCTGAAGGGCCTCTATCTGTGCTGTGGAATTCTTTGCCTTCATGACTGTAGGTCCAGAATCATAACATATAACACACAATACATGCCTATACAAGCAGTGAAATCTCCACTAAGTAAGAGCATGACTAGAAATAAATAATACGCCACCACAGACCTTACAGTGTCTTGATGACCTGCTGAAGCACAACACTCTTTAATGTGTTGCACAAAATTAAAATGTGGGACAAGCTTGGTGAATGTATATTTGAAGAGAAATTCACCAGGTCCACATTCCCACTTCAGCTGCAACATCTCTTTCAATCCAATTTCCCAATGGAAATATAATCCATAGAAAGCAGAATTTTTAAACCAGCTCCAAGCTGGGTCTTTGATGCATTTATTGTCCCTATTAAGCATTGCATCATGTTCAATAACCAAAGACCAGTTCCAGGCATGAATTCTTGTAAAGGAGTCATTAAGGAGTCTGTCATGTTTGATTCCTTTTCCTCCATATTGATCGGCTGTCTGTTTTTCTTTCCTACGATATAATGGACAGCTGCAGATCATTCAAATATCCCATAACTACTTTTGACAGAATCTTACAAAGATTTGAACTGGAGGTTTACGTTAAACTGAGCTCAGTCTTCAGAGAACCAGGTGCAATGAAATAAACTTCCAAAGTACATAAAGAACATAAGTTCTGAGACGCAGGCTGAGTAGACTATGAAGCCCAGTGTTCAACAACCATCCTAGCTGATCCTTCAGCTCAGTTCAACCCCATGTCAAGTTCACAGTGATCTGATTTCCTTGGAATCAAATAAAAAATCAATTGATTTCAGTCTTTGAATCCAAAGTGAACAACACCACAGCTCACAATATCATTATTCCATCAGCCAGCTTCTTATTCTTTCAGTTACCCTATCTACATCATTGAATGTTCTCTGGCTATAAAATCAGGCTCTCACTATTCTTGGTTCAATGGATGTTGATTTGATCTGAGTGTGCTGTTTCTTGTTGATCTTGTTTCAGGATCCTGACCTCAGAGGCAAGACCAGGATTTAGTACCCCTCTTTATTTACACTTGAAATGGTAGGGTGAGCCATCTTCTGGAACTGTTGCACCTTTTCTAGTGAAGTTGCTCCCACAGTGGTATTGAGTAGAACTTCCCAAATGTAGTGTCACAAACTCGAGAAAATCTGCAGATACTGGAAATTCAAAGCAACACACACAAAATGCTGGAGGAACTCAGCAGGCCAGGCAGCATCAATGGAAAAGAGTAAACAGTCAATGTTTTGCACCGAGACCTTTCATCAGGACTGGAAATAAAGAGAAGTCAGAATACGAAGGTCAGGGGGAGGGGAGGAAGAAGTATGACATGTCAGCCCATGGCATCCTCCACTGCTGTCATGAAGGCACACTCAGGTTGGAGGAGCAACACCTTATTTTCTGTCTGGGTATCCTCCAACCTGATGGCATGAACATCGATTTCTCTGGTAACTGCACCCCTGCCTTCATCATTCCCCATTCCTGTTTCCCTCTCTCACCTCATCTCCTTACCTGCCCATTACCTCCCTCTGGTGCTCCTCCCCTTTTGCTGTCTTCCATGGTCTTCTGTCCTCTCCTATCAGATTCTCCCTTCTCCAGCCCTTTAACTGTTGCACCAGTCAACTTCCCAGCTCTTTACTTTACCCCTTCCACCTCTCCTGCTTTCACCTTTCACCTAACATACACGAAATGCAGGAGGAACTGAACTGGCCAGGCAGCATCTATGGAAAAGAGTACAGTCAACGTTTCCGGCTTAGACCCTGCATCACCTATCATCAACCATCTTATACTTCTTCCTCCCCTCCCCCCACCTTTCTTGCTTTGACTTCTCCTCATCCTACCCAGTCTTGATGAAGGGTCTTGGCCCGAAACGTCGACAGTTTACTGGTTTCCATAGATGCTGCCTGGTCTACTAAGTTCCTCCAGCATCTTGTGTCTGTTGCTTCCAGAGTGTAGACTGGCACCTAATATACATGTCAAGATGGTGGATTGTGTAAATGTCATACTTTTACCACAATTTATGCCATCAAGCCGTTGATAGAACTGCTGATATCTGCCTATGTATGCAGGCTGTGTAAGCTGGGTATTGTTCTTTGTGCAATGCTGTTTTGATTTCCAGACACTGTCAAACTGAGCTGTGACAATCCAGCCAACACCATGAGCAATCAGATACAGAGAATCTAATATGTAGCTCCAGGTGCACAATATAAAGTGATTCACAATGATGACAAGTTTGTTGTTCATTGACAGTGAGTAAGCTAGCCAAAGGGGTCTGCTGCTGTTTGAAGAATTAAAATTCTCCAGCATCCGCAAGGAGTGCTAGGGATTGAGTTGAGAATATATCCACAATTTCTTTCTTTAGCCACAACTGCCTGAAATAGGAGATTTGGTGATCATTTTCCTGGGCCAATGTTTATTAGCTTTCATTTATGTATGACTTCTGACTGTCACTGGCAAAGCCACACTTATTTCTCATCTCCAAGTGCGCTTGAGAAGGTGGTGATTTGCCGCTTTCTTGAACCCCTGCAGTCCTTCTGGTGAGGATACCTCCACCGTGCTTTCGGAGAGTGAGTTCCAGCATTAGACCCAGTAACAATGAAGGACCATCCAGGTAAGGAGAATAATGAGACGATTCAGAGCAGTGCAACTTCCCCAGAAATGGGAGGAGAGAGGGGCACAAACCCTTACTGCGGAGCAACGTAACCACAATGCTTATTCGGGGAGAAATACCTCTACGTGAACCTCAGTAAAACATCAGGAGACTCCACGTTGTTAAGGAGATTACTTTCCCCCTCTGAAAAATGCTACCACTCACCTATACACTGAAATCATTTAAAAATGATAATTAACCTACCAGCCAGGGGTCAAACATGCAACAACCAATAGCTCATCATTCCATGGGAAGTGATAAATGTTTGCTGAACAGCAGGAGATAAATTGATGTTTTTTCCACTTGGATGGAAACCAATAGGGAGGACACACATGTGTTTCGCCAGGACAGACAATATTCGCAATGGTATTTCTGAAACAACCTGAGGAATTCATCTGAAAATGTTGATATTGGACAGAATCCCAGTCTTCCCTCCTCCATCTGTTCCTCATTTGGATCCACCTTTGCCTGCCTATTCTTGTTCACTCCATCCACACACCTATCCCCCCTCTCTCTTTCAGTCCAGATGAAGGGTCTCTATCATCCCTCCTCAGATGATGCCTAACCTGTTGACTTCCTCCTGAGCTGTTGCAGTGCCTACATTTCGCATCAGCCTGCAGTAGCCTCCATTATTCAAGCTCCACAGTTTAGTAGTAGAGTGCCGTCTGTGACAAGGACTGCCCACCATCCACCTTCTTCCTGGTGGCCCCCATCAGGCTCAGTTGAAACCCCTGAACTTCAGCTCAGCTCATCTGGATCTGATTAGAAGCTGAAACTGGAACATCAGCCATGGGGCTGAAGGACATGTGGACAGTGACGTACCTACCACTCCCTGTCAGCAAAGAGTGCTGTTTGGTATTCCCTCTGACCCTGTAACAAAAGAGATGCAAAAAGGATGATAACAATGTGAATATGTGAGTGGTAGAAGGAATCTCCACCAGACAGGCAGTTGCACATGATTAAAATATGCATTGTTATTGGGGAAAGAGGCATGGTGATGGGACCATTTGGAAGCAACTATAAATTCATTACCCACAATTTCTCAGCTCCAAAACCTAGGTAAGCCCACTGCTCTCCCACCTATTGAAGATCCTCTCCTTCATGCTGGTTGGTCTTTGATACTGGAAAAGATCCCCATTTCTCTTGCAGGAGGAACTATATGTAACGTTACCCTGTGAACAAATAAGTGAAGTTCATGCCAAAATGAAAAGCCAAGTTTACTGTCAAATGCACAATAACGTGTATGCAAAAGTGCATTACAGGCACATAGCATCAGACAAGTAGCATTCACAAAGAAAACACATAAATTTTACGAATAACTTACAAGAATTAGAACAAACAAAAACAAGTGAATTGTACAGTAAAGTGGTCATAGTGTTGTTAAGCTGAGGTAGTGATTAAGGTTGTACAGGTTTGTTCAAGAACCGAATGTTTGAAGGGAAGTAACTGTTCTTGAACCTGGTGTTGTGTGACTTCAGGCTTTAGAGCCCCCACTCAACAGTAGCAGTGAAAAGATGGCAAGGTACCACTGATGGTTGGAAAGGATGTATGTGTATGTACTGGGCCTGCGATGTATTGGGCTAAGTCCACTACTCTCTGCAGCTTCTTACATTTCTGTAAGAAATTGCCATTCCATTAACCATCCTGTAACTAAAGAATACTTTGGATGTTTAGTTGCTGCATCTAATTGTGTGATTCAAGTTCTTACACTTTTAATCAGTGAGATGTATTTAGCTGGAGCTATACACTCCCAGCAAGATCGAGAGTTCTTTCCATTTCCAAAGCCACAGAACACTGAAAGTACAATGTTAGCATTAGTAATATTTTTAGTGCTAATGGTCAACACACCCTGTTATTTAAGATAGTTATTACACTTTCAATTTAACATAAGAACATAAGAAATAGGAGCAGGAGTAGGCCATCTGGCCCATTGAGCCTGATCCACCATTCAATAAGATCATGGCTGTACTGGCCATGGACTCATCTCCACCTAGCTGCCTTTTCCCCATAACCCTTAATTTCCCTACTATTCAAAAATCTATCCAACCTTGTGTTAAACATACTTATTGAGGTAGTCTCCACTGCTTCACTGGGCAGAGAATTCCAAAGATTCACCACTCTTTGGGAAAAGCAGTTCCTCCTCATCAGTTCCATCTTAAATCTGCTCCCCGAACCTTGAGGTTATGTCCTCTAGTTCTAGTCTCACCTATCAGTGGAGACAATTTTTCTGATTCTATCTTATCTATCCCTTTCATAATTTTATATGCTTCTAAAAGATCTCCCCTCATTCCTCTGAATTCCAGCAAGTACAGTCCCAGGCAACTCAATCTCTCCTCATAGTCTAACCCCTTCATCTCTGGAATCAACCTGATGAACCTCTTCTTCACTGCCTCCAAAGCCAGTATATCCTTCTTCAAGTAAGGAGACCAGAACAGCACGCTACACTCCAGGTGCATTCTCACCAGTATCCTGTACATTTGCAGCATAACCTCCCTACTCTTAAATTCAATCCCTCTAGCAATGAAGGCCAACATTCCATTTTCCTTCTTGATAGCCTGTTGCACCTGCAAACCAACCTTTTGCGATTCCCAAATCCCTCTGCACAGCAGCATGCTGCAATCTTCTACCATTTATATAATAATCTGCTCTTTCATTTTTCCTTCGAAGATGGATGATCTCGCATACACCAACATTGTACTCCATCTGCCAGACCCTTGCCTACTCACTTAACCTATCTATTTCTCTCTACAGACTCTCCGTATCTTCTGCACAATTTGCTTTTCCACTTAATTTAGTATCAGCAACAAACTTAGATTCACTACACTCGGTTCCCCCTATCATGAACATTTGTGGGCCTAACACCGACCCCTGTAGCACACTACTCACCACTGATTGCCAACCAGAGTAACATCCATGTATCCCAAATCTCTGCTTTCTATTAGTTAACCAATCCTTTGTCCATGCTAATACATCACACCCAACTCTATGCATCTTTATCTTATGGATAAATCTTTCATGTGCCACCTTAACAAATGCCTTCTGGAAATCCAAGTAAATAATGCCCATCTGTTCCCCTCTATCCACTGTGCTCATTATTTCTTCAAAGAACTCCAGTAAGTTTGTAATACAGGACCTGCCTTTGCTGAATCCATGCTGCATCTGCCTGCTGGATCCATTTCTTTCCAGATGCCTCGCTATATCTTCTTTAATGATAGCTTCATGCATTTTCCCAACTACAGATGTCAAACTAATTGGCCTATAGTTACCTGCCTTTTGCCTAAATCCTTTTTTGAATAGTGGCGTGGTATTCGCCATCTTCCAATCTGCCAGGAGCTGCCCGAAGTCCAGAGAATTTGGTGTATCATCACCAAAGCCTATAACTCCTGCCATTTCTTTCAGTACCCTGGGATGCACCTCATCAGGACCAGGGGACTTATCCATCTTCAGGCCCACAAGTTTTCTCAGCACTACCTCTTTAATGCTAGCTATTGTATCGATTTAAAATCCCTTAATCCATAATCCACCTTTGTCAGGATGCTGCTCATCGACTATAGCTCAGCATGTAATACCATCATTCCCACAATCCTGATTGGGAAGTTACAGAACCTGGGCCTCTGTACCTCCCTCTGCAATTGGATCCTCGACTTCCTAACTGGAAGACCACAAACTGTGCGGATTGGTGATAATATCTCTTCCTCACTGACGATCAACACTGGTGCACCTCAGGGGTGTGTGCTTAGCCTACTGCTCTACTCTCTCTATACCCTTGACTGTGTTGCTAGGCATAGCTCAAATACCATCTATAAATTTGCTGATGATACAACCATTGTTGGTAGAATCTCAGATGATGACAAGAGGGCAAGATATGCCAACTAGTGGAATGGTGCTGCAGCAACAACGTCAGCAAGACGAAAGAGCTGATTATGGACGTCAAGAAGAGTAAGATGAAGGAACACATACCAATCCTCATAGAGGAATCAGAAGTGGAGAGAGTGAGCAGTTTCAAGTTCCTGGGTGTCAGGATCTCTAAGGACCTAACCTGGTCCCAACATATCGATGCAGTTACAAAGAAGGCAAGACAGCGACTAAACCTCATTAGGAGTTTGAAGAGATTTGGTATGTCAACAAATACACTCAAGAACTTCTATGGATGTACCGTAGAGAGCATTCTGACAGGCTGCATCTCTGTCTGGAATACAGGGACTACTGCACAGGACCGGAAGAAGCTGCAGAAGGTTGTAAATTTAGTAGGCTCCATCTTAGGTACTAGCCTACAAATTACCCAGGACATCTTCAAGGAGCAGTGTCTCAGAAAGGCAGAGTCCATTACGCAGGACCCAGGACCCAGGTCATGCCCTTTTCTTGCTGTTACCATCAGATAGGAGGTACAGAAGCCTGAAGGCACACACTCAGCAATTCAGGAACAGCTTGTTCCCTTCTGCCATCCAATTTCTAAATAGACATTGAACCCTTAAACACTATCTCACTTTTTTAATATATATTATTTCTGTTTTTGCACGATTTTTAATCTATTCATTACACGTATACTGCAATTGATTTACTTATTTATTTATTATTATTTTTCTTCTATATTACATATTGCTTTGAACTGCTACTGCTAAGTTAACAAATTTAATGGCACATGCCAGAGGTAATAAGCCTGATTCTGATTCTCTGATTCTAAAAGGCAATATCAGCATAATATCATTCTTCTCAATGGACCAAGAGTTGACTGTTTAAACCATATGAATCCAAATTCATGTTTTAATACGTAGAGAAAAGATATTATCTCTATTTTTAGATTGTCATTACATCACCAACTTCAACAAGCAACTCAATAAAATTTGCATAATTTCAAAATATATTTTCCTCTACCTGCATATTGTTACACTGACAGTTTAGGATGCTGTAGTACTCATTTAGAACTGCTTGACTGACAATAAATACAAAACATTTTGAATTTGTATGGAGAAGGTCATAATGCCCCACAAAGTTGGCACCCTCCTTTCCATGTTTACATATCTGGCTTGGCCTCATTTGAAAAGATTTTATTCAAATAAATAGACCAGATGAGAAGAGCTGTCACTATTAGCATACAACTCAAAGTGTGTTGTATCTTTCTTCTCCTCGTGTATATATTTGCTGCTTTAAGTGGCTTCTTATTTATTTCAGATAGAAAATTTGTGCTGATATAAACGACTGATTAACGCTAATCAATGAGTTAGTGAACAGCCATACCAGAGGGGATTTTGAAAATGTCACAAAAACTTGAAGAAAATCCTTTGTGATAAATGTCTTGCTCATGACCTGGATTTTGTTGTGTGACCATTGGGATAGTTATGGAAAAGTTGAGTCATTTCATTTTCATTTGTCTGTCTAGCTGATATCTTGCATGAGTGAAGAGAGTACTTGGTGTTGCGTTTGACAAAAAAATTATTAAGGAAAGTCAAAGATTTATCTGGTTCTTGTATCACCCAGTAGTAATGCTGTGTGACAATAAGGAGTTGCTGATCAATCATTTCATGCAATTGGTCAATAGCAGACCCACATGAGATGAGAAATTCCTTGAAGATATAGAACTTTGGGAACTTTAAGTCCAGAGTGACCTATTTCTACATATAAGATCTTACCGTATATTTTAGATCACTTATAATCTGCTCAGAAATGATCCTCTTCACTGAAAAGACCTCACTTACATTTGGATGAACCAATAGGGCTCCACAAAGAGCCTGCTGCAGAGACTTAGCAAAGATTCACTGAAACAATGGACTAGATTTTCACCCTTAATAATGGATGCATTGAGGCTGAGTTAGATGTTAAATTTTTAAAATGCCTCAACCTGACCTTAACCCAATAGAAGCTACGAAGGAGATGAACAGCCAGCTGATGCTCACAAGTGGCTCAGCAATTTAAATGTTTTAATATAGTTGCTATTGTCTTATTTAACTTAAAAGCAAAATACCACATTGGAGACACAAGAGACTGCAGATGCTGAAATCTGGAGCAATACACACGATGCTGAAGGAACTCAGCAGGTCAGGTATGTATGGAAGGAAAGAGACAGTCAACATTTGGGGTCGAGCCCCTTCATGAAGCCTGAAGCACAAAATACCATGATGCTAGGTATCTTATATACATAAAGAGATTGCCAGGTACGCACGGTAAGTCACAGCATCTGCGGAGAGGAAGAGAGAGAGACAGTAAGTATTTCAAGATGATAAACATTTCAGTATTCTATTTTTTTGTAGGTTTAATGGTGGACAACCTACTCTCCAGATGTTGGAGGAAACTAAGATTCAGAATTAGTTTTATTATCATTGACATATGTCATGAAATTTGTTGTTTTGTGGCAACAGTATAATGCAAGACATAAAAATTATTGTAAGTTGCAAAAACAAATAAATATGGCAAGAATGAATAACAAGATAGTGTTCATGGGTGCATGCAGCGTTCTGAAATCTGATAGTGATGGGGGTGAAGCTGTTTATAATACACTGAGTGTAGGTCTTCAAGCTCCTGTACATCTTCACTAATGGTAGTGATGTAAAGAGGCCAAGTTCAGATGGTAAGGGTCCTTAATAAGGAATGCACCATCTTGAGGCACTGCCTCTTGACTGTGTCTTTGATGGTAGGGAAGATTGTACCCATCATGAAATTGACTGAGTCTACAACCCTCTGTAGTTTCTTTATAAGGCTGTTCCGCAACCAGTCAGAATGCTCTCCAATGTATATCTGTTCAACTTCTCAAGCATCTTTGGTGACAGAGCAAATTTTCTCTTCCTCCAAATGAAGTATAGCCACTGATGGGCCTTCTTCATGATTGTATCAATGTGTTGAGCACAAGATACATCCTCTGAGATGTTGACGCCCAGGAAGTTGAACCTGCTCACCCTTTCCGCCACTGACCACACAATGGGAGCTGATATGTGTTCTTCAGACTTCCCCTTCCTGAAGTCCAGAGTCAAAACTCCTGGTCTTGTTGACATTGAGAGCAAGGTTGTTGTGATTTCACTGATCCGGCAGATCTATCTCACTTCTGTACACTTCCTTCTCACCATCTGAGATTCCGCCTGCAGCAGTATTTCAATTGGTGAATACATCCAGCAGCTGTAGTGAGGTGAGCCTAGCTTTGGGGAGAATTTGTAGCACTGCTTTTGAGTCAAGAGCAGAAGAATTCTCTTCAACCTCCCAGCTCAAAGACTGGACTCACAGGTCAGAGACTACTCCTCAGACTTGAGGGGCACCTCCCCAAGACTGAATGCCAACCAACTTTGGTCAACGATCAGCCCAGCTTAGCAGCTCAGAGTCTGGCTCACACCTTTAGGGTCAGAAAACATAAGGGAAACAAAGGAGATGTTCATGCATGTAAAAGCACTGAGTTAGAAAATTATCTATATCTTATGAATGGCCAAGAAGATGGATGACAGAGAGTCATGCTCGTATTTCTAATGTTTTTTTTTTGAGCGAAACAGCACAGTAACTGGCTTTTCTTACCCAGCAAACCCATGCTGCTCAATTATATTCATGCAACTATTGAACCTACTAACCCACACGCTTTTGGAATGTGGGAGAAAACTGGAATGCCCAGAGGAAACACACACAGTCATGGGACGAATGTACAAACTCCTTACAAACAGCAGCAGGAAATGAACCTGGGTCATCCGTGCTGTAATAGCATTACAGTAACTGCTACACGAGCTTTATGTTTTTACATTAGACACTGAAATGCCTAGCAAGCTATTCAATTGCTTTAACAGAGTAAAGTAAGAATAAGGCAGGACGGGCTATTTAGAATCAGTCACAGCACCTGATTAGCATATTGTCATCTCTCTAAGCCCAGTTATCACCATGAACATTTGAAGGTAGTAAGGCCAAAATAGGAAGTTAACAGTAGCCTTACAGCTGACATAAAGAGAACTTATGCCTTCTGTCAAACTTGAAAAAATAGGAGCAGGAACTGGTAATCTAATCCCCTAAATTTGTGTCACCATTAAGATTTAGATACAAATATAAATAAGTTTGAAAGAGTACTGAGAAAATTTTCAAGGATGTTGCTGGGATTGGAGGACCTGAGTTATAAGGAAAGATTGAATAGTTTGGGACTTTATTCCTTGGAAGATAGAAGATTGAAAGGAGATTTGATAGAGGGATACAAAATTATGAGGGGTATAGAGGCAGTAAATGCAAGCAAGCTTTTTTTTACTGAGGTTGGGTGGGACTACAACTAGAGGCTATGGGTTAATGGTGAAAGGTGAAAAGTTTCAGGGGAACATGAGGAGAAGCTTCCTTACTCAGAGGATTGTGAGAGTGTGGAACAAACTGCCAGCACAAGTGGTGCATGTGAGCTCAATTTCAACACTTAAGACAAGTTTGGATAGGTACACGGAAGGTAGGGGTATGGAGGGCTATGGTCCCGGCGCAGGTCAATGGGAGTAGGCAGTTTAAGTTGCTCATGCCAGACTTGATGAGCTGAAGAGCCTGTTTCTGTGTTGTACTTTTCTATGACTCTATTCAGATTTATTTACTGCATGTACATCAAAGCATACAGTGAAGTGCATCATATGTGTTAACAACCAACACACCTAGGGATGTGCTGGGGACAGCCGCAAATGTCGCCACACATTCTGGCATCAACATTGCAGGTCCATCATGCTTGGCAGAACAACACAGAACACATTCAATATGATCATGTTTGATCTGCTCCAGCTTCAGCTCCTCTTCAACAGGCAGGCCAACAATAAAGAGAGGTGAAGTGGAGCTAATTATGGACATAGTGCGGTGACTGTTTGTGAGCTACTCTCAGTGAATCTATTCATTTCATTCATTGTAATCATTGCACTCTCTTACTTCTCAGGTCTTTGACTTTATATCCTGCTTTCTGTTACAGCCTTTCCTTTTGTATCATCTCAATGTACTGTTATTATGTATGGATGATCCGGCTGGACAACAAGCAAACAGAAGACCTTAAGTGTATCTCAGCAGATGTGACAACCATAAACCAATTACCAATGGTAGAATGAAGATCAAAAGTGTGAAATTAGCACTTTACATCTGAATTTACCAAGGTGGAAAGTGATAAAGGAAAGGATAAAAATCAATCAAGGGCAGACACTAGAGGTATGGACACACCACCTAGTCCAGAGGAAAAGCATCTAATATTGTGGAGGGAATTGTATTGCTCGTAATGCTGTATTCGTATACAGGTAGAGTGAAAGGACTAGAAATTTTTTTTTTAAACATTACTGTACATTCTTGTTCAAAAAGGAGCAGGGATAAATATAGCAAGGAAAGGCCATTCTCTTTAATCTCAGCAAAAAGGCCTTCAAAATAAAAATCCAGGACAGTTACCTACCACTTGGATGGATATGGATTAGTTAACCAAAGCCAGTACAGATGTATAGAAGGAACATGTGTTTTATTGAAGGAATATTATTAAGAGAGCAGTGATTGCATGATGTAAGTGGTGGTGGTACTAGACTGTGAAGGCTGGTGAAAAGCAAAAGCAATGCTTTGAGCAGGTGCATATGGGAGAGAAATGAAACCACCTGTAGAAAACAAAAACGAACAAAGGAATGCTGAGACAAAGGACTGGAGTGGTTGATTATGCGAAATGTTAAATTTTATGTTGAATCCAAAAGGGTGTACTCTGTCAAGCCGAGAGATGAGGTGCCGAATTTTGAGTTTCCTCTGGGCTTCATTGGAACTTTCTTAACCACTGGAGTCGAAAGGCAGAGAGATGTGAGTGGAAGTGTGATGTTTATGCAAAATGAAAGGCAACTAGAAGCTCCAGGTCAGCTTTGAGGAGTGAGTGGACCTGTGATCACCTGATATATATTTGGTTTTCCCAACATAGAATGTAGAAAGTGCCAAGTGGACATAGATTCAGATGGACCAAATAGTCTCTTATTGTTATCATTCAGTAATACTGTATTTCATTCATTATGTGCTTCACTGCAACTATGCTAGGTGGAAGAGATTGACTGCAGGTCTGACAGCATAAAATAGGATTTCAAAAGGGCTGTGAGGGATCAGTAGTGAGAGAAGTATATTCCCCTCAGGCTCTGGTTTCTTCCTCACTTCTACCCATATTAATGAGCCAAGCAAACAACACTGCTTCACTGAAGCCTGTAGAAAGACAAGTCCAAGGCAACTCTTGGCAAACCTAACAGTGAGATATCATTTTATCAAATCTGCTTCACAAGACTACTGCCTGCGCTGACCAACAGAGACAGCACCCAATAGACAACATTAACAAGTTTCCTCAAGAACAGATCAGATCAAAGGTCTGCAATATTGCAATGCTAGTGAACAAATAAAAATCTAATGAGAATGTCACATCTCTCAAAAAAGGCAGAGACAGCATTTGTTATCACCCTAAGCCAGAAGTACATTTTTAGCTTCCTGTTAAGGTATCATTAACACCTGCCTTCAACATTTGACTGATTGTGACATCAATGAGACCCAGCAGAAATGATGTCAGTGGATAAGGATCATGCTTCTTGATCAAGATGATATGTTACTATGTATAATTTATTTTCTGCATGTTTTCTGACTTTATGTGCCTGTGTGCTGCTACAAGCAAGTTTTTCAATGTACCTCTACTTTGTGGTACTCGTGCACAAGCCAATAAACTTGACCTACCTTGCCTTTCTCAGTCCTGGCAATCTGAGGCAGTACAGAATTGAGCACTTTTTCAGCCTTTATGATTATATGTTCAATGATTTCTTTATTCAGGGTGACAAATTTATCTTGTTATTTGTTTTCCTTCTTAGTACATATAAATAGCAGTTTTATTTCCATTCACTTCTTTTGCCATATTCAATATGAAATTTTGCATTATAATCTGAAGCATTATTTAAAGAATTGCCCACTTGCTATTAAATCTATCTCAATTCAGTACTATATGCCAATCTGCCAGATTCACTCTGACAGGACAACTTAACCATATAAAATTTGTTACCTCAAATCTGATCATTTTGTTTGGGTTTTATAACCCCACCAATCCTTGTTATGTCAGATAAGATCACATTATGATCAGTGATGTTTAAAGATTCATTCGTCTTGGTTTTAGGGATTTCATTGTCTCTTATAATCAAATCTAAGATATTTTATACCTTAACTGGCTCTTTTGTAACCTGAATCCAAGAAGAATTATTTTTTCTTTGCTTTTCTTTATACACTATTAATATGTGCTTACCTATTAAAGTTTAATGGAAACCTTTGTCAGTGAAGATCAGAGACTTATGGTCTTAATCACAATCTGTAATTCTTTTTCATGGTCTTCCGGGTTCCTGATGCACCAATGTACTGAAGGACTTATGTACATATGATGCCCATACACACTCGATGGCCACTTTATTAGGTACCTCTCATCATAATAAAGTGGCCACTGTGCGCATGTTCATGGTCTTCTGCTGCTCTAGCCCATCCACATCAAGGTTCAGAGATGCTCTTCTGCACGTCAATGTTGTAACACATGGTTATCTGAGTTACTGTCACCTCCTTTAGATCATACTTCTTCCTCATTATGAAACTTGGTCTTGAACGACAACGGAACCTCTTGACCATGTCTGCATGATTTTATGCATTGAGTTGCTGCCACAAGATCAGCTGTTTAGATATTAGCATTAATGAGCGCTAGACAAGTGTGCCTAATAAAGTGGCCACTAAGTGTGTGTGTATACATATATATCATATTGTAGAAATACTAGCTTACTTCCACCTCCCTACCATGGAGGAGATACTTCCAGCAAACATAGTATTTAAACAGTTTATTTTATTTTTAATAATACATGTTTAAATTTAGACAAATAGTTCTCTACTCACATTTAACACTCACAGAGAATTTCTGATTTATAAAAGTTTTCTGAATTACAAAAGATTTATAAAACTACAAAGGATTTCCAAACACAGGTACAGTTCTTGTTAACTAAAAAAGCATAACAACAAATTACAGATGAACAAGTCATCGATTGCAGAAACCAAAGGGTGAGGAATGAGTTCTTGTTCTTCTTTTTATCATTCTGTCTTTCTGTCATTCTCCTCGAACAATTTCCAATGCCTTCAAATATTTATACTCCTTTGCTACTCATTGATATTATCGGCATGTGTTTTTTTTTCAGATACTTTTGCTGGGACAAAGTAAATCACACAGATGGTCTAAAAGCTTTCAGGGACAGAGATCCCACACACTCAGAAGTAATTCTATGAGGGATGGCTCTCTGAATACACAGATATCCCAACGAGCATTTGATCTACAATATCTGTGGCCATGTTGATGTGCTAAGTGACAGAGTCAGTCTGGAAATTTCCTCATACGCAGTCACAATGGTGCAAACAACTTAGCCTGTGTTGTCTGGTTTGATGTAGATCTATTGTCTTATGTTGATTAAACATGGGCCTACAAGACCTCTTTGTTTACAACAAGAAACTGAACAAGGAGTTTTAGTTAACACATAAAAGTCACTGGTGAATGCAGCAGGCCAGGCAGCATATCTAGGAAGAGGTACAGTCAATGTTTCGGGCCGAGACCCTTCGCCAGGACTAACTAAAAGAAGAGCTAGTAAGAGATTTCAAAGTGGGAGGGGAAGAGGGAGATCCGAAATGATAGGAGAAGACAGGAGGGGGAGGGATGGATCCAAGAGCTGGGTAGTTGATTGGCAAAAGGGATATGAGAATAGGGTTCCCCTTGTCCTCAGCTACCACCCCACCAGCCTCCGGGTCCAACATATAATTCTCCATAACTTCCACCACCTCCAACGGGATCCCACCACTAAGCACATCTTTCCCTCCCCCCCCCCGCTTTCCGCAGGGATCGCTCCCTACGCAACTCCCTTGTCCATTCGTTCCCCCCATCCCTCCCCACCAATCTCCCTCCTGGCATTTATCCTTGTAAGCGGAACAAGTGCTACACATGCCCTTACACTTCCTCCCTCACTACCATTCAGGGCCCCAGACAGTCCTTCCAGGTGAGGCGACACTTCACCTGTGAGTCGGCTGGGGTGACGTACTGCATCCAGTGCTCCTGATGTGGCCTTCTATATATTGGCGAGACCCGAGCAGACTGGGAGATGGTTTCGCTGAACATCTACGCTCTGTCCACCAGAGAAAGCAGGGTCTTCTAGTGGCCATACATTTTAATTCCAAATTCCATGTCCCATTCTCATTCTGGTATGTCTATCCACGTCCTCCTCCACTGTAAAGATGAAGCCACACTCAGGTTGGAAGAACAACACCTTATATTCCAACTGGGTAGCCTCCAACCTTATGGCATGAACATTGACTTCTCAAACTTCCACTAGTGCCCCACTTCCCCTCATACCCCATCCGTTATTTATTTACATACACACATTCTTTTTCTCTCTCTCCTTTGTCCCCTTCACTATACCCCTTGCCCATCCTCTGGTTTTTGTCCGCCCTCCCCCTTTTCTTTCTCCCTAGGCCTCCTGTCCCATGATCCTCTCATATCCCTTTTGCCAATTAACTGACCAGCTCTTGGCTCCATCCCTCCTCCTCCTGTCTTCTCCTATCGTTTTGGATCTCCCCCTCCCCCTCCCACTTTCATATCTCTTACTAGCTCTTCTTTCAGTTAGTCCTGACAAAGGGTCTCGGTCCGAAACATCAACTATACCTCTTCCTAGAGATGCTGCCTGGCCTGCTGCATTCACCAGCAACTTTTATGTGACCTACTTCTTCCTTCCGTGAGTGACCCCCTGTGAGTGAGGAAGCCTGCAATTTTGCAGAAATGGTATGCTTGATTTGCCTGCTGCCCTTGGGAAGGAGGGGAAAATTATAGTCATTTCTTTTTCAACAGGACTGCTTCTCCCAAACCCTGAAATACTACAGTTACCTGCAGCTCAAGCGTGGAAGGAATCTACCAATACACATTCAAAACTACAGTGATCTTGACGCTTTGACTCTTTGGTCTTCATCCTGTTCTGAATTTAAAACTGTGGTTAAACATGAGACATAATTCAGTGAAGATATCACATCTAAAGTAATTCCATTCAAGATTCAAGATTTAAGATTGTTAATGTCATTTCCTATACAGAAGTGTAAAGGAGAATTGAATAATTCTTACTCTGGATCCAATGCAGCACCAAATAAATACTAATGATAAAGAACACGTTAATAATAAAATAATAATAACAATAATACAAGTCTGATCCAGTTTTAGAGTCAGAGTCCCACAGATCATTTTACGACAGATCCATTATTGCCGATAGCTCTCTGAATATAATGATACAGGATGGATAAGCAAAAACAACTTACTTAATAGATACAGCTATTCCAAACACACATAACTTACAGAATCAATAAGAGAAAAACACCAGAAATATGTTGAATTAAAAGAGGAAATTGAAAGACTATGGAACATGAACAGCGTAAACATTGTCACAGTAGTAATATCTACAATTGATGTCATCCTAAAGTCTGTACACAATAGCATTAAACAATTAGGCCTCCACAGTAATATCTTAGTAAATCTTCAGAAAGCTACAAGACTAAACACCGCAAACACGAGGAAATCTGCAGATGCCGGAATGCCGGCACGCTGCCTTTTCTCGCACGCTGTTTTTTTCGTAACAGTGAAAACACCTTCTGTTAGCGAAAACAGGTAACTAATGTAAGTCTTTCGTAACAGGGAGGTTTCGTAAAGCGAACATTTGAAAAGCAGGGGACACCTGTATATATCCTTGATCCAAACAGTCCTTCCAGGTGAGACAACTTCACCTGTGAGTCTAATGGCGTCATCTACTGTATCTGGTGCTTCTGGTGTGGCTTCCTGTATATCAGTGACCCAACATAAATTGGGAGCACCAATGTTTTCTTCTGCCAGCAAAAGCGGGATCTCCTGGTGACCAGCCATTTCAATTCTATTTCCCATTCCTATTCCAACATGTCAACCATGGCCTCTACTACTGCCATGAGGAGGCCACACTCAGGTTGGAGGAGCAGCACCTTATATTCTGTCTGGGTAGCCTCCAACCTGATGGCATGAACGTCGATTTCTCAAACTTCCAGTAACTGGCCCCTGTCTCCTTCACCATTCCCTCTCTCACTGCCCATCACCTGCCTTTGGTGCTCCTCCCCCTTCCCTTTCTTCCATGGTCTTCTACCTTCTCCTATCAGATTCCCCTTTCTCCAGCCTTTTATCTTTTTCAGCAATCATCTTCCCAGCTCTTTACTTCACAGCAACCCCTCTCCCAGTTTCACCTATCACTTACCACCTTGTACTTCTTCCTCCTCTCCCCCCCCCCCACATTCTTACAGTGACTTCTCATCTATTTTTACAGTCCTGCTGAAAGGTCTCAGCCCAAATTGTCAGCTGTACTCTTTTCCATAGATGCTGCCTGGCCTGCTGAGTTCCTCCAGCATTTTGTGTGTGTTGCTTGGATTCCCAGCATCTACAGATTTGCTCATCTATATATTCTTGATGGTGGATAGGCTGGTGCCAGTGATGAATTGGGCAGTTTTAACTACCCGTTGTCGAGCCTTGCTGCCTGCTGCTGTGCAGTTTCAATACCAAACAGTGATGCAGCTTGTTAAGATACTCTGTACTATGTATCTGGAGAATGACATGAGTATGGATGTGCATAATCCATCTCTCTTCAGCCCAACAAAAAGTAAAGGCATTGGAGAGCTTCCCTGACTGTGCAGGATGTATTCCGGGACTATGAGAGTTTGTGAGAGTTGTGCACTCCCAGGAATTTGAAACTACTTGCAGTTTCCACTGCTGTGCCGCTGATATAACGGGGGTGGGGAGGGGGCTGTGAGTGGTGTGAGTTCTCCAAAGGTCACTAACCAGCCCCTTTGTCTTGTTGAGGTTATTTGTCTGGCACCAATCCTCAAGCTCTTCCTCCTCCTCTCTGTAGACTATCTCATCAGTGTTGGTGATGAACCCCACCACTGTTAATGTCTTCCGCAAACTTGACGATGTGATTATTTGGGTGTTTGGCCCTAATGCAGTCATGTGTGTACTCTATTCAGCAATGAGCTCAGCTAACATATTGGGGGGGGGGGGCATCTGTGTTGAGGATGAGCGGGAGGAAAGAGCATTTGTGCTCTTCGCACGCTTTTCTCCTTTGGGAGTCAAATCAAGTTGCTTCCTGAAGTCCAGGAAGAATATGTTTACTTTTGAAGAGCCCAGCTAATGAAATTCCTGCTCCATCTGTTTGCAACCTTGCTCTCTCATTATGCTCTCTGCTAACTCCTCCACTCAGAATCCTATTAATGCTCCTATAAGAACATAGGAGCATAAGATATAAGAGTAGAATTATGCCATTCAGATCATTGAACATGCTCCATCATTCAATCACAGCTAATTTTGTTTTCATAACTCCATTCTCCTATCTTCTATTCATAATCCTTCACACCTTTACCAGTCAAGAACCTATCAATCTCTGCCTTAAATGTACACCCACAGCCTCTACAGGCTGGTGTGAAAACAAATTCCACAGATTCATCACCGTCTGGTTGAAGAAATTCCTCTTTATCTCAGTTTTAAAGGGACATCCCTTTATTCTGAAGCTGTATCCTCAGATCCTAGACTCTCCACTAATGGAAATATCCTCTCCACCCACAGCCTGTACAGCCTATGAAAGTACCTGTTAGGTTTCAATAAGATCAACCTCATCATTCTGAATTCCATTGACCACAGGCCCAGAGAGATCAATTGCTGCTTACAGGTTAGACAGACAATTGCAGAATCACTCATTATGTCTGAAAAGAACAATTTTGTGCAGAAACTTCTAAATCTTTCAATAGCTTGTAAATTTTAACAAATTCCAGAAGGAAAAATATCCCTTGTAACCTTATGCAGAAGTCCATTAACAATGAAAAACCTACAAATACAGAAATCATTTCAGAACTTCTGGAATATTAACCTTTCATCAGTCCCAATGCAATTAATTATATTTATTTTAGTGAGACAATTATGTTAGCTGATGGGATTCTCTCTGGATTCTTCAAGGAGTATCCTTTATAAACATTTGAATGGATAATGGGTAGATTCAAAGCTACATGACAAGAGCTATGATGGGAAAATAATCATAATTACTTCATTTCTAGCTTGTGATGGACTCCTTTATATGCTATAAATCTCGATGTTCCTATAAAAATAGTTATTTGTAATACCATTGTTGTAAAGGCCCATCCGATTCGGAAATGGAAATCTGGTGTCCTTACCTGACTTCTACATGACTTCAGATTACTGATGTGGTTGCCTCTCAAATAGCCAGTCAATTCAATTGAAGAACAGTTAGGGACAGATGAGGAATGGCAGCATTGCCTGTGATGTACAAATCTCAAACAACATAGGAGAAAGAAAATGGAGACAAAAGAGACTGCAGATGCTGGAAACTGGGGGAACAAACCAGATATTGGGGGATCTTAGTGGTTCAGGTATCATCTATGGAGGGAAATGGACCCAGTCCAAACGAAGGCTCTTGACGTGAAACTCTGACAGTCCATTTCCCTCCACAGATGCTGCCTGACCTGCCAACTTCCTTCAGCATTCCGATTGTTATTCAATGAAAAAGACAAACTGCCTCAGTTCTTGCTATTCATTACAAGACTGCAGTTAAATTTCTATAGCTTGGCATTAGCTTTTGTTCTGACAGTACTTCTAAAGTGAGAGCTTCTTCAGCCCAATTATCTGGTTCAATATTAAGCTGTGTCAGCCTGTGAAATTACACCTTCGCATAGTCTGTGCTCATCAACGACAGTGTTTCTCCCCAACTCCTTCCCTGCATTGCTTGACAATAGGTGACAATATACAAACGTTTGTATTTGCATTTTCCAATAACTGATCTATAATTTTCCCTACCATGTACATTCTGCTACTTAATAATTTCCTGAGGGTGGTGAACTTTAAATAAGCTGAACCAGAGAAATCTTCTGATTCTGCCACTATTTAATATGTCACATTCCACAAGATCAATCTAATTTTGCAATTTACATTATTCACCCCTGACTACTCATATTCCACTGATGTGATTTCCATGGCTTGAGCACGGCGGAAGTCTTTGCAGTGCCTAAGATATTTGATCAGAACTGCCATGGTTTGTCTTTAGGATGTTAAACTCTGTTCTTAATAAATATGCATCTGTCTCATTTTGAAAAAATAGTTAATCAACATTGTATCAACTGATTCTGATTGCAGTCTATTTTTCAAATCTAATGCTTTGTGGCAGAAACAATTTCTAGAGACTGATGCAAGACTTGTTAGTTTCTTCAAATGTTTTCCAGTTGCACAATCACAGTCTGAATTGAATAACCTTTATACTCTGCATTATTTTAATTATTAGGCATCTAAAATTAGCCATCCAAGTCTTTTCTTGGTATAAACTATTTCAACTTCACTTATCTTCCTTCATAATTCATAACAATCAGTCCTGGCAGATTCCTTAGAAGGAGAAATAGTTAATAATTCGCTTTTGAATTCCTCTGTCGAACAGGGAAAGAAAGGAATCTTTCTCCAAATTCAGACAAAGGGTCTGACCCCAAACTCTCCTTCCACAGACTCTGACTTCTCAGCAATTTCTGTGTGACATTTAAGATTTCCAGCTTTTGTTTTCTTTGTTGATATGCTGAGATCTTTCTCCAAGTCTTCTTTGAAATATGACTCTAGTGGTGGAGTTTTGAAAACTATATGTAAAGCTTAAAATGTAATTTGCTGTTGAGCTACACAAGATCCAAATGTTACAGTGAAACAATGCCTGATGAGTTTGAAATGTAATCCGGAATTGATTAGCACTTGAAAGAGGAGTTGGAGAACAGTGAGGAGATATAATCAAATATTTTTGTTCTCCTAAATTTTCTGTTGGAACATCAGTCACTTCCTACACTTGATTTACGTTTTTGTTAAGAGTGTGTATTACCTTATCCACATCCAATCCATGCTCTTCTGCAGGCATATGCTTGATTAATCCAGACTTATTTGAAAGTGATTATCGCTCGTTGGTGTGAGTTATAAGGAAAGGTTGGAACACACCAGGGTTGTTCCCCTGACAGCCTCAGAGGCTGACCAATAGAGGTCAGTCGGAGGTTGGGTGGTGGTGGTGACGATTAAAGGCAATTTGCGGGGCAAGATTTTCTTATGCAGAGAATGGAGAGTGGTAGATACCTGGAATAGCTTACCGGGGGGAGTAGTGGAAGCAGGCAGCTTGGTGTAGTTTGGGAAGCTTTTACACAGACTATTACATTGGTAGGCTTTCAGATCGATATGAAGGGAATGGAAGATGTGGGTGATACAGAAGAAGAGGACGTTTAATCTAAATTGACATCGAGATCAGCACAGCATCATGGGCTGAATGGCCAGTCCAGTGCCATACAGTTTCATGTTCTATGTCAATCAGAGCAATCACATGGATCTCTGCTCCTGGCAGTTTTGTCTTTTGTATCACTAATTACCGGAAGCTTAGGATTTTGCCTAGTATACTGCTGGAAGTTGGGCTTTACCAGTCATGCCTTGATGCCATGTGCAGTTCCTTCTGCCTCACCTCTGAAATTCAGCTCTTCTGTCCATTTTTGAACCCAGAATAGGATGAAGACTGGAGTATATCTTCCACCCAATTTATAACCTAACATTCCTGATATAGAGCCTAACCTTCTAGTTACCATTTTGATTAATTTCCGTGATGTGAATAACTTATTTATCAGGATCTATTCATCAGAAAAGACAGTCAAATGATTCACAAGAATGTTACTAGGTTTGGAGCGCTTGAGTTATAAGGACTGGATATGCTGGGACTTTGTCTCTGGGAGTGTAGGAGGCTGAGCAATGACCATATTCCGGTTTATAAGATTTTAAGGGGCATAGATAAAATGAATAATCACACATTACCCCCAGGGCAGAGAAGTACAAAGTTAGTCAAGGTATACTCAAAGTAATTTTTTTATCAAATACATATATGTTACCATATACAACCTTGAGTTTTATTTTCCTGAAAGTATTTGTAGGAAAATAAAGATATAAATTAAATATATGAAAGACTGTACATAAACAAATCATGCACAACCAGTGTGCAAAAGAAGACAAATTGAGCAAATAAAAAAGTCAATACTGAGAAGGTGAGTTGTAAAAAGTCCTTGAGAGTGTGTCTGTAGGTTGAGTTGTGTTGAGCTCTGGTAAGTGAAGTTATCCAGGCTGGTTCAGGAGCCTAATGGCCGTTGGGTAATAACTGCTCCTGAACCTTGTGGTGTGATGGTGCCTCCATGTTCTGTCGGTCAAGCGAGCATCAAAGGCATTGTCCTCATCTGAGAGCAAAGCCTTGTGTTCATTTGTGTTGCTTTATAGGAGGTGATGGTATTCAAGCCCTGTCATAATTAACTAGCACCTTTCTATGATTCAAGTACAGTACAGAGTTGCCACTTTGCTTAAGAGAAGGCTTTCTGGATGCTTTCCTGTATGTCTTATACTTTTCTGGATCACCAGTCCTGAACACCACACAGCTAGCCCTCATTTCAAATGTCTTGGTTTAGTCAGAATGATCTTGTAGGGATGCACTTGTCTACGGGTGTCTTTATAAACTCTGCAGCAGTTGAGGCCTGTTCATTTAGGTCCTCTGATGGGTCCTTCAACATGAGTCAGGTTGGGGATCATTGACAAGGATGTGGGGGAATTAGAGGTCATGTAAGGGTTTAGGGGTAGAGATGTGAAGGAGATACAGGTCAGGCTACAACCTAGGCCTCCACTCCACGCTCTTGGACCTGAAGGTCAGCAACATGGATGGGTGATGAAGCAGATCTGGAGTCAGAGCCTCCACTCTGCACTTCAAGGCCAGCAACGTGGATATGACGAATAATATCCATGGATGTCAGGCTGTCCCAAGTCGTTGGGTCCTTAAATCAGATGTCCATGCAAGCAAAAGTCAACGTGCCCGGAGTTTGGGACCTGAAGTTTGATTGGGGCTTGATACCGAAGATGAAAACTCAGAAGTTAATTGGAAGTCCAGAAGTTGAAGCCTGATGGTCAAAGGCTGGAGGATGGAGACTAGAGACCCAGAGCGATGTCCTGGGCTGGAGGACTGTTCGTGTGTGTGGGAGGGAGGAAAACAGCTTATTTTGCTGGTGTTATTTTGTTGCCTGTTGTGTTCTATGTTGCTCCACTAAGCATTGTGAGAATGCTGTGTTGGCACTGGAATATGTAGACACACTTGCAGGCTGGCCTTAGGTGTTGGTTGTTAATGCAAACAATGCATTTCACTGTATGTTTCCATCTACTTGTAATAAATAAATATGAACCTGAAACCTCACCCAGTCCCCAACTCAAAGCTGTCTATTAGCTGCTCTTCTGCTTCTTGTGACCACCTCTTTGTTATCCTCGCCTCTGGGACCTTGCTCTTCAGTCTCTGCCTATATGTAGATAGGAGGAGGATGGCCAGATTTCCCACAATGTGGTTGAGGAATGCAACGGGAGGCATCCTTTATGGTAATGAAGCAGTGGTCAAGTGCGCTTGGGTCCTCTGTTGCTTCATGTGATGTGCAGATGGTAGTTGGGCAGAGATGTCCTCAAGATAGTCTGGTTGGTTCCCGGCAAAGATGTGAAAAGAAAAAAACGGCAAAGATGTGAAAGGTGTCAATTTAAAGTGGGAGGTAAAAAATTTAAAAGGGACACAAGGGATAACTTTTTAATGCGAAGAGCTGCCAGAGGAAGTGGTAGAGGCGAGTATAATTACGACATTTAAAGAAATCTGGATGAGACACATGAATAGAAATGTTTAGAGGAATACAGTATGGACCAAACACAGGGTGATGGGATTAGCTCAGTTGAGTAACTTGGTCAGCAGAGATGAACTGGGTCAAAGATTATCTGTGCTGTTTAACTTTATAATTCTATCTATTGGACTGATTCTAGCTGTCCTATTACACCTTTTATGACTCATATTGGACCATAATGAAATTCATTGGTCTCATTTGCCTCAGTTGTCTAGTTTATTAATACCCCTTAGAAGTGTGCTTCCACCTGCATTACTTATAGTACAATGCAACTTTGTTTAATGCCATCATTGAACTTGGCATATAAACTGTGGCTTTCTATACATGATCCAATTCATTGATAAATGTGGTTAATAGTTGGACCACAACTCAAACTCTTGCAGCCCTGTGCAAGTCACATTCTGGCAATCTACACACCTGACCATTATCCTTACATTCTCATCATTCAGCTGATTTCCCAACTAGATCCCGAGTCCCACAGCCATAAGGGAATTTATCAGATATCTTTTGAAAGTCCATATAAATAAAATCTATGGGGATTCACTGTTCCATTGTTTGGTCAATTCAAACGCTGGCCAGATAGACTGAAAAGACAAGGCGTCAGTGTCCGGTGCGAGAGCCAATTTCACTCGTTCTCTGCGGTAGTCACTCCTCTCTCCATGGCGCTGAGGCAATGAAGACTGCCTTGGTTGCTGTGCTCCTTGCCCACTAAAATGATGAAATGATAAGCAAGGCCTTGGGCCTACTCAGGGCTGCTCCATGGTTTGGGTCTGGAGACGCAATTTGTTTCAGAATGTTCACTTCAATTGTTTGCATAATTTGTGTTTTTTTTTCTTTCTCTTGCACATCAGCTGTTGATCTTTTATTTTAATTATTTTTCTTTCCTTGAGTTCTTTCAGGTTTCTTGCTTTGTGGCTACCTGTGAGCTAACAAATCTCATGGTTGTGTAATTCATACATTCTTTGATAATAAATGTATTTCGAGCTTTGATTACTCTGGTAGTTGCTTTAACCATCTCTTCAAAGATATTTTAAGACCTATAGAGTTTCAGACAATTCTATACAAATTCATGCTTTTTATGTTTTGTTATTCTGTGTTAAATGATAGGTTCTGGTAGGTTGTGCTCAACAGTTGTTTGGCTAACTGACCATTAACTTGTTGCTTTTTATCTCAGCTTTGTTATTAGTGGATTAAACATTTTCAATTTTTCAACCTGTGGGAACATTTCCAACATCAGGAAAACTATGGAAGATTAGGGTTCATGCATGTCTTCATTTACTATCTTTAATCCTGAAATGGAAACCATCTGGTCGGAGGGATTTGCCATTATTCAGTGTCAGTACTTATTTTTGTCAGTACTTATATTAACTTTGATGCGTTTTCAATATGATGCCCTGGAGTATCTGGTGATTATCAATGAAGCTCCAAAAATAGATCATTTTCTCCCTTCTTCCCTCTCAACTAATTTAAATTGTGTTTTTACACCATGCTTATATTCTGTCAGAACTTACAGACAGCACAAACAAGTTATTTGAGGCTCCTACCTGAAGTAGTGCTAGAGATGAACAGTTTCAATATCTTGTCGGTTACACTATCACTTTCACATCCTCATCTATTCACACCTGCCTCAAATTGACAGAAGAATGATCAAAAAGGAACAGTGCTACATAGACACATATATAATAGATAGATGTAGAATTACTTTAATTACAATAATTAAACCCATAACATGTGCTTTTACCTTGCAATTACATCTCTTTTGTAATTAGCGGGAATCAAAGATACTCACTTGCAAAGTGTCATGAGCAGCAATTGTTTCTTTGCAATTATATTTTTGTACTGGAGATCAGCAGCTTGCAATTTATGTACTTGCACACAGACCTTTGCCCCTTACCCACTTGTATCTGCCAATCAAGGAATCAAATCCCAGAGGTCCCAGAAAGCCATGTGGTACAGAAATTAATTTTTGATGCAGAAAGTTGAAGAACTGAACTGGATGTAATTTAAAATGTATTATTTGGAGTGGAGCATTTAAGATTTTAAAAATCTATTTATGATTTTATACAACGCACCTTATGCAATAGGACATAGACATGAAAGGAAAGCTGGGTTGCAGCCAGCAAAGGAAGGAATTTAGGAGGTGACATTAAATGCATATTTTATGAAGGTGATTTCAAAGAGGTTATTAAAGCAGGGTGAAATACAGGAGGAAAGAAAAGTTTTGAATGTATTCCAGAAGGCAGGTGCTTGAAGCTAATGAAGTGGCTTCAGCAAGCAGGGTGAAACAGCAGGTTAGATGGCTAGGTACAGGATTATTAGTGTAGAGGCATGAAAAGGGAGGATGTTGTTGGAAAATGTTATCTCCACAGGCCTGGAGCAGGTGGTGGGATAGATCCCATGGAGATTCTGAGCAGAAGTGGAACCAAACCATTGACAGGAATGAAAAAGAGATATCACTCAGGCTGAGAATAATCTGAAGGTAGATGAATGATCAGACAGAATGTGGGGTTTAAAGATTAATGCGGAATCATCAAGATTGCTCAAGCAATTCCCCACATCAGAATTTGTTCTGTTTTGTCCCTAAATCCAGACCAAGTTGACCTGTCAGGAAATGTAGAGGAGGCTTGACCCAAAAGTAAAGCAGCAGAGATGTTTCAGCAGTGACTGATAACTTTAGCAATAGACCACAAAATAACAAGCCAAGAGGGGCCACAAAAGAAGAGAGAACAGATTCTAAACACAACAGGCAACAAATCAATGAATGTTGCAAGGAACGGGTGAACCCAAAAGCAGGACTCTGGCACAGAGGTAGAGTAGAATGCAGACCAGGGCGTGAGCGTGGCCGGAGCTGAACGGCAAGCAGGAGGGTGAATGGAAAAGCAGGAGGCAGGCAAAACTTATCTTGACACAGAGAGACTGAGTTACACAGGGAAATCTTGGTTCTGAAGGTAAACTTAGAATACACAATCCTAAGCGGCTGGGAACATGAATTACCACACTGGCCGAAACAACAATCTGGCGATGAGTGGATGCAAAGCCAGGGTTCTTATGCTGCAGGTTTAGGTGAGAATCAGGTGTCGCAATCAAGGAGCCTGGGAGAACATGGGGAAAAGGGAATTAGGAGAATATGAGGAATTAATGGTCGGGACCATGACACTGAAGGCGAGGAGCAAGGTTGAGGCCATCTGGTTTAATGGGTGAACAGGGCTGTGGCTGAGAGCTGGGTTTAAATAGGCTGCAGGTGAGGAGTTGGAAATGAATGGCAGGTGACTCCTTTTAGCTGAGTGAAAACTAGCAGGCAGCTGCCTGTGCAGGCCTAACAGGACCCTGACTGCTAAAATCAGCACCCAACCGCCCAGGGCAATCTGGATTGATCTGGTGGAACTCTTTGATTAGCGATAGATCTGAGATGAAATTGGACAGCACCCAAAACCTCTCCCAGCACTCACATACTGCACACTCCATCTAGGACAACATGAAGCCACCAACTGCCAAAACGTGAACACTGGACCACCTCCTACCATCCTACGTTCCAGAGGCACTGGCTCAGGTGGGTTGAGCAGTCCATGGGCAATGGGCTTAAGGCAGGACATGTGGAAGGTAGGTGTGATCCTGAGGTACAGAGGCAGATGGAGAAGGTATGTGACTGGGTTGATGCAGCATGTAAACTTAAAAGGACCAATGAACTAGATGAGAACTTGCGGGAGTCAGTGCACAGAGGCAGATCTTGGCCAGACATGGTCCCCAGTCCAGAGTAGTCTAAATAGGCACCAATGCCAGTTAGCCTGACAACAGAGGGCATTGTTGGCAGCTAGAATGACCCTCCATGCTTCTTCCAAACATTCCAGCATCAACGAACCAGGCCCCTGGTGGACATGATCTCCACTGTTAGCTCCTCCACAGGGACCAATGGAGTTGAAAGGATATAACCCAGGAATGGAATTGTTATCTTCTGTAGCTTTCAATACAGCTGGTTTTTAAGAAGCACTGAAGGACTGAACAGACGTGACAGACTTGGTCTTGGGGGTTCTTGGAGAAGGTAAGGATGTCGACCAAACACATAGCTGTGTAGCAAATCTTAGAGGATTTTATTGATGAAGGCTTGGCAAATGGATGGACTGTTGGAAAGCCCAAAAGGCATTAGCAAGTGTTTGTAGTGGGCAATGGGTGTTATGAATGCCAGCTTCCACTCATCCCCTGGCAGATGCAGTTCGGGTTATATATGCTTCGTAGATCCAGTTTGGAGAAGATCTGGGCCCCACTGGTTTGGTGGGTGAACAAGGGCTGTGGATGAGAGCTGTGTTTAAATAAGCTGAGTTGGAAATGAGTGGCAAGTGACTCATGTTAGCTGAGTGGAGACTGGGAGGTGCCTACCTGTGCAGGGTGACATAGCCTTTGGTCGGTTGGATATTATACCTGGTGGAACTGATGAACTGCACAATCTGTTAGCGTTCAGTTGTTGTCAATTTGTGGCCATCTTCTGTAGGCACTAATAGTCACCTTTGAAGGGTTAAAATAAACATTTGGAATCATAAACTTTTGGATTTAATTAAAATGTCAGTTTGAAAAGAAGCAATCAAATATTCCTTTGAATGAGTAGCTCAAATCAACATGTGCTTTGTTCGTCAGTGAAAAAACATTCTATGTCGTAGAGTGGATGAAGTGCTGTACCTTCCAAATGAAAAACGATTACGTGAAGCGTGACCAAGTTATAGTATGATAACAATTGCTGGACCTTGTTGCAACTAACTGCAAATCAAGCTTCAATTTCAAAAATATGGTTAAAAAAAAGGATTGTTCATGACAAATAAAATGTTATTGCACTCATTGCATCATCCACTCTTGGCCAATTCCAAAGAGATGTGGACTTACTCAGAATCAGTTTACGTTTTTTTCTTGAAGCTTCTACCAGAATAACAGTTTACAGAATATGAAGTAGAACTTTGATATCAATGTTCATGGTTCACAAAATTCCAAGAAATATTTTGAATTGTGTGTGCCCGCTTCATACTAAATATACTCATTAATAACTCACTTGTATGCAGTGGGAAATGCTTGAAAGATTGGCATTTTACTAAATTTTGAACAATGTAAATATTGTAAATAGGATAATAAAGCTTTTCTTTAAAATAAAGGCAGGTATTTATTGCCCATCCTTGAGAAGGTTGAGGTGGACAGTCTTCTTGAAACACTATGGTCCAGTCAACAAATTGCCTTTAGATTTCTGATCTCTGGACCATTTCAGAGAACATCTGAGGGGGAACCTGGAGGCTAGACAAGGTGAAGTAAAAATGGCAGATTTCTTTCCTTGAGCTATGATTATGAAGACACGCAGTCCTCTTTTATTGTCACTTAGTAATGCATGCATTAAGAAATGATACAATATTTCCTCCAGTGTGATATCACAAAACACAGGACAGACCAAGATTGAAAAAAAAACTAACAAAACCACCTAATTATAACGTATAGTTACAACAGTGCAACAATACCATAACTTGATGAAGTCCATGAGCACAGTAAAAGTTCAAAGTCTCTCAAATGTCCCACATCTCACGTAGACGGGAGAAGGAATAAAAACTCTCCCTGCCATACCGGACCACAGTCCGACTCTGAGTCACCTGAAAACTTCGAGCTCTGATCAGCTCTCCAACACCGAGTACTGAGCGCCATCTCTATCCGAACGATTCGACCTCCATCTCGGTCGCCAACAGCAGGCAAAGCCGGGGATTTTGAGGCCTTCCCTCCAAAAGATTCCCGACCACGCAGTAACAACAGCAGCGAACGAGCGTTTCAGAAATTTTTCCAGATGTTCCTCTGTGCTTTCACGTCCGTCTCCATCAAATCAGAATTGTCCACAGCCCCTATTTAATAGATACAATATCATTTTTCACCAGAAGGCTGCGCACGTGCGGTGCGCAGCTCTCTCTCCTCCCACAGAATCACAAACTCAGGTGGATTTTTACTGCAGCATAGAAATTCCATGATCACTGTTACTGAGATAAATTATAGGTTATTTAATTATCAAGATTTATATCCTCAGCTGCCGTGGGATTTGAATGAAGTCAAGTTAAGTCAAATCAAGTTTATTGACATATGCATGGGTACAGTAAGGCACAAGTACAGGGTGCATCAGCACCACATAAACATGGAGTCACTAAATTCTCTGGACTGTTATTCTAAGCCTTTAGATACTTATCTGATAAATAACCTTTGTGCAAGAACTCCCAGAAAGAAATTTTAAAACATGAGCATACAAGTTCTATTAATGCGGTTTTGTAGATTTTCAAGTTTTTATACTTGTAATTTTCTCTGAATTTGGATATAATGTTCAATTGTTTGAGGAATTATACTTTCAGTTGGTGATCCCATTACATTGAATGAAGCTGGCAAATAGCTGTGGAGAAGGTTAGCACAACGCTTTACGGTACAGGTGAGACATGTTCATTTCCCGCCACTGCCTGTAAGGAGTTTGCATGTTCTCCCCGTGACTGTGAGGGTTTCTTCCCACCGTCCAAAGACGTACTGATTGATTGGTCATTGTAAATTGTCCCATCATTAGTCTAGGATTAGATAAGGTGATTGTTAGGGTGTGTGGCTCAAAGGCTCAGAAAGGCCTACTTCATACTGTATCTCAATGAATAAAAAAAAATCCCCACTTATTGATTTATGCTTGCTGATCAACCTCAGCTGTGTACTCCGCACCTTTTCAAGAACTGTCTGTCCAGAGTTATGTCTGACATGAATTGATTCAAAACACAGCAGTATAAATCCATTAATTTCTGTGCAGATCAAATGGCAGACAAAAGTAAGTAACAGAAATGTAATCAGAATTCTCATTAAATAAATAAAACACTGCAATTTGGAACCAGTACTTGTGATTCTTTGGTCAAGAACCAACTGCGTTTTAAGATTTTATTTTAACCACTGAATGCTGCTCACCAGTTGGCAAATCTCAGAGGTAATGCTCACGCATGAAGATTTGAAAAGTGAGCTGAAGATTATGTTCTCTTAAATCAGAATGCAACAGAGAATATCTTGTTTGATGAGGTTTTAATTTTTAATCTGGAACAATGTGTTCGAGGAGTTCTTCATCACAGCCCTGGACTTAACTTATTGTGAGTGAAGTAGAGTACTGTGTCAAAGGGGGAATAAAGTGCTATCGCTTTCAAGAGGAAAGCAAGTGGATGAATCAAATCTGAATTTTACAATGCCTGCTGAAGGGTCTAGACCCAAACTCTTAACTGTATGTGTCCCTCCACAGATGCTGCTTGACCCACTGACTTCCTTCAGTTCTTTATTGAGATAGTATGCCAAAAATTACTGGATTTTGTTGAGATGATGCCTAACATTGTAAGTGAAATCGAACATAGAACGTAAAATGCAGAACATTGAACATAGAACATACTGTAGCACATAGAACATTACAGCCCAGTACAGGTTCTTCATCTCATTATGCTATCCCAACCTTTTACCTACTCTATGATCAGTCTAACCTTTCCCTCCTACATAACCCTTCATTTTTCTATCATCCATGTGCCTATCTAAGAGTATCTTAAATGTCTCTAATGTATCTGCCTCTAACACTACCCCCCTGCAGGTATTCCACATATTCACCACTCTCTGAGTAAAGAACTTACCTCTGACATCCTGCTTATACTTTCCTCAAATCACTTTAAAATTATGCCCCCTTGTATTAGCCATTGCCACCCTGGGAAAAAGTCTCTGGTCAACAGTCTACCTATGCCTGCTTGCCAGTCCTGCCAAAGGGCCTTGGCCCAAAACTTCAACTGTACTCTTTTCCATAGATGCTACCTGGCCTGTGTGTGTTGCTTAGATTTCCAGCATCTAGAGATTTTCTCTTGTTTGACCTATGCTTCTTATCATTATGTATCATATCACCCCTCATCCTCCTTTGCTCCAAAGAGAAAAGCCCTAGCTCACTCAACCTGTCTTCATAAGGCATGTCCTCTAGTCCAGGCAATATCCTGGTAAATCACCTCTGCACCCCTCTTAAACTTCCATATCCTTCCTATAAAGAGGTGACTAGAACTGAACACAATACTCCAAGTGTGGTCTAACCAGGGTTGTAGAGAGCTCCAAAATGACCGAGTGGCTCATGAACTCAATCCCCTGACTAATGAAGACCAACACACCATACGCCTTCTTAGCATCCCTATCAACTTGCACAGAAACTTCAAGGAATCTATGGACATGAATGCCAAGATCCCTGTGTTCCTCCACACTGCTAAGAATCCTGCCATTAACCCTTTATTCTCTCTTCAAATTTGCATTGCAAAATGAATCACTTCACACTTTTTTGATTTGAACTCCATCTGTCACTTCTCGGCCCAGCTCTGCATCCTGTTGAAACCTAAAACAACCCTCCACACTATCCACAACTCCAACAACCTTTGTGTCATCTGCAAACTTAATAACAACTTCCTCTTTCATTATTTATAAAAATCACAAAGAGAAAGGTTTCTAGAACAGATCCCCATGGAAAACTACTGGTCACAGGCCTCCAGGTCAGGCTATTAGAGTTGGCTTGCCCACAGAAGGTAGAAAGTGGTAGCAGATTACCCTCTGCCTTCTATGGGTAAACCAATTCTGCCTCCACATGGCAAGAGTTCCATGTATCCCATGCCACCTATCTTTCTAGATAGTCCTATCATGGGGAGCCTTATCAAATACCTTTCTAAAATCCATATATGCCACATTCACAGATTTTCCTCTATCAATATGCATTGTCACATCCTCAAAAGAAATTAATCAGGCTCATGAGGCATGACTTTCCCTTCACAACACCATGCTGACTATCCCTAATCTGACTATGCTTTCCTAAGTACTCTTAAATCCTGTCTCTGAGAATCTTACCTGATAATTTGCCAACCACTAAACGAAGACTCACTGGTCTATAATTCCCACTGTTAACATTACTCCCTTTCTTGAACAAAGGGATAACATTTACTACCCTCCAATTATCAGGTACTACTCTTGTGGCCAGTAAGGATACAAAGATCATCGCCAGGGACACAGCAAACTCTTCCCTCGCTTCTTGTAGTAAACTGGGGTATATTCTAATTGCAAACAAAAGAAAATCTGCAGATGGTGGAAATCCAAGCAACATACATAAAATGCAGGAGGAACTCAGCCGGCCAGAAAGCATCTATGGTAAAAAGTACAGTTGACTGTATTTTTTTCCCATAGATGCTGCCTGGCCTGCTGAGTTCCTCCAGCATTTTGTGTGTGTTGCTTAGGGTATATTCTGTCTGGGCTGGGGAATTATCTACCCTAATGTTTTTCAAACATTCTAGCACATTCCCTTTCTTACCATCAACAGGTTCAGGCATAGCAGCCTGTTTTATGCTGTCACATTCGGCAAGCTCCCTCTCACTGGTGAATACCAAAACAAATTATTCATTTGGACCTCCTTGACCTCTTCTGACTCCAAGCATATGTTTCCTCTACTACTCCTGCTTAACCCTACCCTCACTCTGGTCATCCTCTTGTTCTTCACATATGTGTAGAATACCTTGGGGTTTTCCTTATTCCTACTTGTTAAGGCCTATTCCTAGGTCCAGTCTTCAGCTCCTTCCTGGCTACTTTGTATCTCTCTAGAGGCCTGCCTAATTATTATCTCCTAAATCTTAAGTAAAATTCTTTCTTCCTCTTGATTAGATGTTCCATATCTCTTGTTAACCATGGTTCCTTCACCCTACAAGCCTTTCCATGCCCCAGTGGGACAAACCTACCCAGAACCCCCAGCAATTGCTCCATAAACAGCTTACACATTTAAATTGTGCATTTCCCTGAGGGCATCTGTTCCCAATTTATGCTTCCCAGTTCCTGCCTAATAACATTATAATTCACCATTCCCCAATTAAATATGTTCCCCTTTTATCTGCTCCTATCCATCTCCAAGGATATAGCAAAGGTCAGGAGCAGTCTCTGAAATGCTCTCCCATTGAGAGACCTGACACCTCACCTCGTTCATTGCCAAGCTTCAAATCCAATATGCCCTCTCCTCTTGTCAGTCTGTCCAGGACACACCTAACACACCTAACAAATTCTGCTCCATCCAAACCTTTTGCACAAAGGGGATACCAATCGATATTAGGGAAGTTGAAGACCCCCATGATAACAACCTTTTTATTTATGCCTTTCCAAAATCTGCCTCCAGGTCCCTTCCTCAGTGTCTCTGGGGTTGGGGTTCTATAGAGTATTCTCAATAGAGTGATTGTTCCTTTCCTGTTTCTGACTTACACCCATACTGACTCAGTAGACAATCCTTCCATGACTTCTTCCCTTTCTGCAGCTGTGATACTGTCTCTAATTAGTAATATCTCTCCCCACCTGTTTTACCTCCCTCCCTTTTCCTTTTGAAACATCTAAATCCCAGAATATCCAGCAGCCATTCCTGCCCTTGTGGTAGCCAAGACTCCATAATGGCCTCAACATCATAGTTCTATGGACTGCTCCATTCTCTAAGTTGAATCAGTATTCTTTTCTGGTATTTCTTGCTTTAAAATGACACACTTCAACCTATCCCACTGATTGCAGTTTTGCCCTGTCAACTGCATATCCTTCTTCACAAAATCTATCTGTATTGCATCAGCTGCCCCATCCTCTGACCTATCCCCAGCCAAACTAGTTTCAAATCTCCCTAACAGCTCCAGCAAATCTGCCCGAGAGAATATTGGTCCCCTTTATGTTCAGGTATATCCCATCTTTTTTGCACTGGTCATACCTTCCCCAGAAGAAATCCCAATTATCCAGAATCTGAAACCTACCCACTACATCAATTCATCAGCCATGCATTCATTTGCCAAATCATCCTATCCTTACCCTCACTAGCACATGGCACAGACAGTGATCCACAGATTACGACTCTTGAGATTCCCTACCTAGCTCCCTGTATTTTATCTTCACAATCTTATCCCTTTTCCTACCTATGTTGTTGGTGCCAGTATGTACCACAAATTCTGGCTGCTCACCTCTCCCCTTTAGAATGTTATGGATCTGATATGAGACGTCCCCCTACACTAGCACCTGGGAAGCAACATGCCACCCAGGTGTCTCTTTCTCCTCCACAGAATTTCCTGTCTGTTCTTTTCACTATTGAATCCCCTATCACCACTGCATTCCTCTTCACTCCCCTTCCTGTCTGAGCCACGATTCAGACACAATGCCAGACACCTGGGCAGAGCACCTTTCATCCGGTAGGTTGTTTCCTCCTCAACAGTATGCATATCCGTATACTTGAGGGAAATGGCCACAGGAGTTCTCTGCACTGCCTGCCTATTCCATTTCCCTCTCCTGACAGTCACCCCACTACCTACTTCATACAATTTAAGAGTGACTACCTCACTGTAGATTATACGTATCTCTTCCTTATTCTCCTGTATGAGCCATAGGTCATCCAGCCATGGCTCCAGTTTCCTTACACAGTTTCTAAGAAGCTGCAGCTGGATGCACCTCACACCAATGTAGTTATCAAGGAGACTGGAGGTCTCCCAGAATTCCCACATCTGACATGACTAATTCCCACACCACAGACCCTGGATTGATTCTCATTGCACTATCTATGCTCTAATAGACAAAGAAAGAAAGAAACTTACCAAAAGCCTACCTGAGCCTTCATTTCTTTGAGCCTAAGACTTTTGAGCCAAAACCTTAAATCTTTCACTCTTACATCAGTTATCTTGTGGTTATCTTAGTACATCCATTCTAGACTCTAAGATAAACTCATAGAGTAATACAACACAGAAACAGGCCCTTCAGCCCACTACGTCCATGCTGCCCAGTTGTATCCATCTACACGAATCCCATTTACCCTCTTCCAAGACATGATGAAATCTCAACACACACAATTCACACAAATTGCTGGAGGAACTCAGGAGGTCATGCAATGTCTATGGAGGAAGATGAGCAGTTGATGTTTTGAGCCGAGGACCTTCTTCAGGTTATAGAATCCTGATGAACGGTCTCACCTGGGTAGGCTGAAGAATATGTAATGTAATGGTTGCATAACAGGTGACATTTGATCAGGTAGCATCTATAGCAGCGGTCCCCAACCACCAGGCCACAGACCGGTACCGGGCCGCGAGGAAACGATATGATTTGGCGATATGAGTCAGCTGCACCTTTCCTCATACCCTGTCACGCACTGTTGAGCCATTACGCATGAGAGGTCATTAACAGCGTGTCATCCATGTCAGCGCGGGAAGAAGATCAACTTCTCGAGCTTGCAAATGACGGTGGGCTGAAAAGTATGTTTGACATAACATCTCTGCCGGCATTCTGGATCAAAGTCAAGGCTGAATATCCTGAGATAGCCACAAAAGCACTGAAAACGTTGCTTCCATTTCCAACATATCTCGGCAATGAATGCAACGAAAACTAAATTGTGGAATAGACTGGACATAAGGAACCCCCTTCGAGTATCGCTGTCTCCCATCACCCCTCGATGGCACCGTCTTGTTGCAGGAAAACAAGCCCAGGGCTCCCACTGATTTAGCGATATTGGTGTGTTGCAATGATTTTATATGTTCATACGGAGAAAATATGTGTCGTGTGTTTAATATCCGAACATTACTTCGTTCATAACGTTTAGTTATGATGCTATTGACTGATAAGTGACTTATATAACCATATAACAATTACAGCAGGGAAATAGGCGATCTCGGCCCTTCTAGTCCGTGCCGAAAGCTACTCTCACCTAGTGCCACCGACCTGCACTCAACCCATACCCCTCCATTCCTTTCCTGTCCATATATCTATCCAATTTTTCTTTAAATAATATCAAACCTGCCCCTACCAGTTCTACTGGAAGTTCTTTCAACACTTACTTCAAGCTCCCCCTCCTCCCCTGATGATTGACTTATCACTATATTCATGTGAGGAAAATATGCGCTGTGTGTTTAATATTAAATTCGTTAGATAAACCCTTTTAGAAATGAAATTGAGTGTATTAGCCCCTTATTACCAATATTCCGGTGGTGATTAACCCCCCCCGAACAGAATCACCAAAAACGATTTGCAGAGAATAATATCGGCAGGTGCACGCATGCGCAGGTCACTCATGCGCACTGGTGCCCGCGCAAGGCTTCACGGTCATTGTAGTCTTTCTCGGGGTAAACACAATGTATTTTTTGACTGCTACTCTTGTCCATTGGCAACCCTACCCACCCCTCCCCCCCCCCCCCCAGGTCGGCCGGTCCGCAAGAATATTGTCACTATTAAACCGGTCTGCACCGCAAAAAAGGTTGGGGACCCCTGATCTATAGGAAGAGGTACAGTTGACGTTTCGGGCCAAGACCCTTTGTCAGGACTAACGGAAAGAAGAGGTAGTAAGAGAATTGAAAGTGGGAGGGGGAGGGGGAGATCCAAAATGATAGGAGAAGACAGGAGGGGGAGCGATGGTGCTAAGAGCTGGAAAGTTGATTGGCAAAAGGGATACGAGGCTGGAGAAGGGAAAGGAGGCCTAGGGAGAAAGAAAGGGGGAGGGGAGAAGCCCAGAGGATGGGCAAGGAGTATAGTGAGAAGGACAAAGGGAGAAAAAGGAGAGAGGAAAAAATGAATAATAAATAAATAGATAGATAGATAGATAAATAAATAACGGATGAGGTACGAGGGAGAGGTGTCCAATATATAATTCTCCTTAACTTCCGCCACCTCCAACGGGATCCCATCACTAAATATATCTTTCCCTCCCCACTCCCCCCCGCTTTCCGCAGGGATCACTCCCTACGTGACTCCCTTGTCCATTCATCCCCTCCCCATCCCTTCCCACCAATCTCCCTCCCGGCTCTTATCCTTGTAAGCAGAACAAGTGCTACACGTGCCTTTACACTTCCTCCCTTACCACCATTCAGGGCCCCAGACAGTCCTTCCAGGTGAGGCGACACTTCACCGTGAGTCGGCTGGGATGATATACTGTGTACGGTGCTCCCGAATATATTCCTTCTATATATTGGCGAGACCCGTAGCAGGCTGGGAGACCGTTTCGCTGAACACCTACACTCTGTCCGCCAGAGAAAGCAGGATCTCCCAGTGGCCACACATTTTAGTTCCACATCCCATTCCCATTCTGATATGACTATCCACAGCCTCCTCTACTGTCAAGATGAAGCCACACTCAGGTTGGAGGAACAACACCTTATATTCCGTCTGGGTAGCCTCCAACCTGATGGCATGAACATTGGCTTCTCTAACTTTCATTAATGCCTCACCTCCCCTTCATACCCCATCCGTTATTTATTTAATATTATTATTAATCTCTCTCTCTCTCTCCTTTTTCTCCCTCTGTCCCTCTCACTATACTCCTTGCCCATCCTCTGGGCTTCCCCCTCCCTCTTTCTTTCCCCCTAGGCCTCCCGTCCCATGTTCCTCTCCCTTCTCCAGCCTCGTATCCCTTTTGCCAATCAACTTTCCAGCTCTTAGCTCCATCCCTCCCGCTCCTGTCTTCTCCTATCATTTTGGATCTCCTCCTCCCCCTCCCCCTCCCACTTTCAAATTTCTTACTATCTCTTCTTTCAGTTAGTCCTGACAAAGGGTCTCGGCCCGAAACCTCGGCTGTACCTCTTCCTAGAGATGCTGCCTGGCCTGCTGCGTTCACCAGCATTTCTTGTGTGTGTTGTTTGAATTTCCAGCATCTGCAGATTTCCTTGTGTTTGAGGTGACATTTGATAGAAATGTAAGATTTTGAGATGATTAGAAGAGACTAGCAGGTGATGTAAGATGTATTCAGGAGCAATGGACCAAATCCAATATTGTGGTCAGATTTAATTTATTAATTTGTGCTGAAACAATATATTTTTGTTCAGTAGGCATCAGATATCTCCCCAACTATTTGTGATCTCCAAGTAGACTTAGTTTCAGGTTCAAGCTACATAATTATTAAAACAATCTCTTCCTTTGACAATCAAAAGCTGTTTGACTGTCAAAACACACATTCTACTTCATAATTGAGGTTTGAGGTTTAAAGGACATACCTGGAACCTTTGCAAAAATGTAACCCTCGGGCAAACTTCTGACAATAGAATCAGCTGTTGATTGTGAAATATCACTACCAATCTTTCATGTCTTAAGTATTTGTAGTGATCACAGAATTATCAGCAGAAGTTTCGAGGGTTTTCATTGGGTATGAAGATGTTATGATATAATTTTTAAATTCTTTTCAATGTGTTTTTATAGGAGTACCACAGGAATATCAGATGATTATTCCTGTGAGTTACTATTTTGGAGAAATGCCGACCAGTGACACACCCAGCAGAGCTGCTGTTTCTTAGCTTCAGTGACCCAGGTTCAATCTGACCTCCGATTGTTTAATTTAGCATTAAAATGTCAATACTGGACCAGCAAGTCAGAAGGCCAGTACTTCAATGAAGTAGTTCCATCCTGACTTTAGTCTCCAACCTGTGGTTCAGATCCAAAGTGGTAGAACAGAAAGTAAATGTAGGACATACACATTAAAATGCTGGGCCCTGGGCTTAATGGTATATTCACAGATCCCTGAAATTGGTAGCATTGGCAGAAAGTCTGGTGAAGAATTCATTTTGGAGGCTTGCTATCAACAGCTGTGGCATATTACAACTTTGGAAAACACCAATTAGGCCACCTTTGAAGTGTTATGTGCAGATCTGGTCACTACAATATAAGAAGGATATAATTGTACTCGAGAGGGTGCAATGGAGAGTCCCCGGACTGCAGTACCACGTAGATTCTGAACCAAAGTCTAGAGACTGGAGTGAGGCTGGAACTCAATGGGATGTTCCGAAGAAACTGAGCTAAATTTGGCAACCATGCATTCAGAAAATATTAAACCTTCGTGAAATCTTGGCCTTCTGACTTGCTGGTTCAGAATCAATATTTTAATGTGAAATTAAACAATTAGAGATCAGGACACTGACAGCGTTGGAGCTTTACATTTATGGAGACAAATTGTATAGGCTGGCTTTGGAGTGGAAAAAGCTGAGGGAAGGCCTGATAGAAACATATATAATTATGAGGAGCATTGACATGGTAGATTCACCCAATCCTTTTCCCATGGTGAGGTTGCCTGAAATAAGAAGGCATATGTTTAGAAACTAGAACAGTACACCATAAGAACAGGCCTTATGTCCCAAGTTTTCTGTACCAGGCACAATACCAAATCAAACTAAATCCCTGCAATTTATGTGTTTCTCTAAAATCCCCTTAAATGCCATTTAAGATATTATTTACTTCCACTATCACCCCTGGCATCCCATTGTAGGCACCTACCATTCTCTGTGTAAAATACTGCATTTGTCCTACCTGCCTCCTTTAAATTTCTGTTATCACTTCAAATGCTTAAAGAGAGAGGTAAAGAGGTTTCACAGATAACGTAGGGGGCACTCTTTCACAGAGGGAATAGCTGGAATCTGGAACACTCCGCCTGAAAAGAAGGTGTCAGATTATCTCTTAAGATAGAAGTAACATTTAGACAAGCAAATGAATCGCGGGTAAATGCAATCAGTACAGATGGGTGCATGCTTGGTGTGAACATGGGAGGCAGAATGGCCCATTTCTATGCTGTACAACTCAATAACTCCATAGAACTGATTCTGCCCCACAGTAAAGCAAGCAAGTGGAAATAATTCAACAAAATTTGAATGAGTCTTTCGTAATGGCAAGTTTAGCAAATCTGGCTGATGAACAAGCTTCCCTTCAAGAACCATACAAAAGGAAGTAAACGTTGAGAGTGAAGACTTGGCGTGTTGGCATTGAAGTTCCACAGATTGAAGAGTATATGTAAAATTAATCAACAGTATTTTATGAATTCACCTGCCTTTCCATCTACAAGAGTTTTCATTTCATTATTTTTTACAATACATCCTTGTTTGAAATTTCAAATGCAGAGTAAACTAAAATCAAAGACAATTTATTAACTCATGATTTTATTCAGCAGCTTGTTAAGCAGCTTTAGTTAAACAATAATGATTGAAACAAAGGTTTGATGTCAGGAAGCAAACTTCCTGTTAAACTTACTCAAAACGGATTAGGCTGCATCTGTGGAGAGAGTACAAATGTTAATGTTTCAGGTCATCGACCTTACATTAGAATTTCCTGCTTTATTCGCCAAGATCAGCATCCTTCATTCTGATATTGCATCTTCTCCCTGTGTCCTTTTGGGAAGCTCCAGTTTCCTCTTACATCTCAAAGACATGCAGATTGGTAGTTTAACTGGCTACTGTAAATTGCTCCAGATTTGCTGGTGAGTGGTAGGACATGGGATGTGCTGATGCTAGAAAAAGATGGGTTTAATGTCGGATTTGTATAAATGTGTGGTTGCTGATCAACAGAGACCCAGTGGACTAAAGAGCCTGTTACCATATTGTATCCAATGGCACATTGACTCGAATCAGAGACAGCCTTTTAGCAGCGCAACCTGTATTTAAAGGTAGGAAGCAGATAATGAGAGACCTGCACATACAATACGCCTTTCAGGGTTTCAAAGCACTTCACAGGCAATGAACTCATTTTGTTGTTGTAGTGACCATTATGAATTCAGAAGCCAATTGATACACAGTTCAACCCAGTGACTCAGTCCTTGACCTGGTTCAGGGGCTGGGTGCTGGGGCGATGGGGTGTATCAGCATATTCAATCCCAAGAGTGGTAAGCAATTACAATATCCATTCGTGAAAATGATACAGCCTATTTTAATAAAGTGTCCATGCCTTGCCTTGTTTTTGCCCTGTACTCCCAGTGTTGAGACATTACCAATGTTGTTTCACAGTTTTTGTCATGTCTAACATGTCTGTTGTTACTTTTAAACTTAGAACCATAGAAGCCAGGAGAGACCAACTTTAAATGTATGGATGGAAAATACAATGGACATTTACAAAATGGAGACGGTAACAGCATCTGTTAATCATAAGTTGGAACAATTTTATTCATACTGGAAAAAATGGTTTAACTACATAACACCTCATAGGCCTGATTTTATTCTCACAAGTCAATGAATATGTTGTAAAAAAAATCACTCCCTACTCTGTACATAGTTTTCTTCTATCGATTGTTCTTTCTTTCCTCTCCTTTCTATAAGTGTATACCTCAGGTAAATATTATGTGAAGATTTGTGACAAATATGATTATATGATATATGTACAGTATCTGAAATGCATCTTATGGAAATGTTTGTCTGATGATGAAATTCAATAAAAAATAAATTACAGAAAAAGAACCATGGAAGCACACAGCACAGATCTGAGCCCCATTCAGCCCACCATATCCACTGAAGACCACGATGCCTATTTACAATAATCCCATTTGCCCATACCCCCCAGCAGCTTTCCTATCCAAGCACCTAACCAAACATATTTTAAACATTGTAATCCTTCCCACCTCTAACACCACCTTTGGCAGCTCGTTTTGCATACACACCACCCTCTGTGAAAATCTTTCCCCCAGACCTCTTTTCAATTTCTCTCCCTTCACCTTCAACCAGTGCTCACCAGTTTGAGATTTCACTGCACAGGGAAAATGTCTCTCTCTATCTTATCTATGCACCTCATAATTTAATACACCTCTGTAAGATAGCTCCTCAATGTTCTACACTTCAATAAGATCCAATCTTTCCTTATAATCTTTCAATATTCTGAGGCAATATTCTGATGACTTTTTAGCACTCTATTGCTCCCATATCCTTCCTTTAGTGCAGTGTCCAGAACTGAACACAATACTCCAAGTGCAATCCAATTAACGCTTTGTACAGTGGCAACATGGCATTCTAACTCTCACACTCAATGCCTGGCCTACGAAGGCAAGCATACCAAAAGCCTTCTTCACTAAACTGCCAACCTATATTACCACTTTCAGGTGAGCTTTTGGTCTTGCACCTCCCAATGTCCCTCTGTACCTCAACACCCCTAAAGTCCTTGCTCTTTACTATATATATATATGTATATTGTACCAGAATTTAACTTCTACCAGACTAACTTCCATCTGCAACTGCTCTGCCCAACATTCAGCTGTTCTTGACCAGTCTCCCACGTGGGACTTTATCAAAGACCTTGCAAAGGTCCACATAGGCAACATCCATAAGACATAGGAGCAGAATTAGGCCATTTGATCCATCAAGTCTGCTCTGCCATTCAATCATGGCTGATCCTATTTTCGATCTCCTCCTCAACCCCACTTCCCGAACTTCTCCCCATAACCTTTGATGCCATGTCCAATCAAGAACCTATCAATCTCTGCCTTAAATATACCCAACAACCTGGCCTCCATAGCTGCACTTGGCAACAAATTCCACAAATTCACCATACTCTGGCTAAAGAAATTTCTCCGCATCTCTGTTTTGAAAGTACCCCACTATCCTGAGCCTGTGCCCTCTTGTCCTAGACTCCCCCACCAGGGAAACATCCTTTCCACATCTACTCTGCCTAGGCCTTTCAACATTCAAAATGTTTCAATGAGATCCCCCGTCATCCTTCTGAATTCCAGCGAGTACATACGCAGAGTCATCAAATGTTCCTCATATGATAACCCTTTCATTCCTGGAATCATCCTGGTGAACCTCCTCTGGACCCTCTCCAATGCCAGCACATCTTTTCTAAGATGAAGGGCCCAAAACTGATCACAATGCTTAAAGTGAGGCCTCACCAGTGCCTTATAAAGCCGCAGCATCACATCCTAGCTCTTGTATTCTAGACCTCTTGAAATGAATGCTAACATGGTATTTGCCTTCCTCATCACCGACTCTTCCTGCACGTTAACCTTTAGAGTGATCTGCACAAGGACACCACTGCCTTCCCTTCATCAACTTTCCTGATAACCTCCTGTCCCTTAAAACACCTTCCAATAATTTACCCACTGGTGACATAAGGCTCACCAGCCTATAATTACTGTCTTATTCATTGAGCCTTTCTTGTACAATGGACAACATTAATTATCCTCCAGTCTTTCAATATCTCATGAAGTTTTAAAATACTTCTGCCAGGGCCCCTGTAATTTCTGCACTAACCTCCCACAAGATACAAGGGGACACCTACTCAGATCCTAGGAACTTAATCACTCTAATTTGCCTGAGGACAGTAAACACCTCCTCTTCTCTAATCTGGAAATGGTCCATGACCTCACTACTGTTTTTCCTCAGTTCTATAGGTTCTGTGTCCATCTCCAAAGTAAATACTGTGACAAGAATACACATAGATTAAGATGTAGCTGGCCTGGGCTGGCACCAGTGGAATCAGCAGTTGGTCTGCCACCTGTCTTCAGGAGAGAGAGAGATAAGGAAAACAATGGAGCAGCATTTGGAGATGTTAATGAAGGAAGGAGAGCTGTCAAGATCGGCTCCCCCTTTGAACCCTGAACTGTTTGAAGTGATGGACAGGCGATACCCCAGTAGGGGGATAAAAAGGGACAGGTTCGCTAAGGCAGGACACACACGACACCCGAGGTAACAAGACCCTGGAAGCGGTGCGTCTCTCACAAGTCAGTGGGAAGTACCGGGCCATAGACGCACAGGGTGGAAAGGCACGATCGGCGGGAACCTGGTGTGTGTCCACCCTTGCCTGGGTGCCAGGTTCACCGCAGGGAAACAATCGTATCTGGAAACGGAGGGGTCACAGTCGGTGACCTCAGATGACATCACAAAGGACTCGCCCGAAAGCTGACTGCGAAGGTCTGTGTGAAAGCCTTGAATATTCATTCGTTTTGCTCTCTCTCTCCTTCCCCCCCACTGTCCATCTCCCATGGCAGCGATTACTGCGAACTGAACTGAACTAAATTGAACTGAACTTTGCGTCACTTTGAAACTGGTCATTTACCCCTAGACAACGATAGAGCTTGATTAATCCTGTTATCTTAATTCTGTGTACATGTGTGTTTATCATTGCTGAACTGTTGCATTTATTATCCTTTTGATTAGAGTACTGTGTTGCTTGTTTCTTTAATAAAACTTTCTTAGTTCTAGTAATCCAGACTCCAACTGAGTGATCCATTTCTGCTGGTTTGGCAACCCAATTACGGGGTACGTAACATAAGTGGGGTTCTCGTCTGCGATTTTGAACGCTAAATTTGGGACGGAGTAAATTGATTGGGTCAAAATTCCCGAAAGAAAGAAAAGACAAACAGCAGAAATGGAGGCTGAGGAAATTATAAAGGCGCCGACCTTGGAGGCATTAGAGGATGCCAGAAAATCGGAATTGGTAGCTGTGGCCAAACGGTTGAATCTTGCTAAGGGGAACTCGACAATGAGGAGAGAGGAGATACACAGAGCTATCGTAGAGCACTATGTATCTAAAGGTGTGTTTCCCCAAGGGGAGCTGGAGGTGGTGTCTATTGAAAAACCTGCCGGAGATGCGGTACAGGTGCAGCTTGAAAAACTGAGACTCGAGCACAAGTTCCGGGTACGGCAGCTGGAGCGAGAAGAGAAAGAGAGGGACAGACAGTTGGAGCGAGAAGAGAAGGAGAGAGAGTTAGAAAGGCAAGAGAGCGAGTTAGAAAGGCAGGAGAGAGAGTTAGAAAGGCAGGAGAGAGAGAGAGACAATTACAACGGCAAGAGAGAGAGAGGCAGTTGGAGCGAGAGGAGAAACAGAGGGAAAGGGAATTTGAGCTGGAGAAGTTAAAGATAAGGGCAGAGCAGGGGCCCGTGCCGAACCAAGGTGGAGGGTTCCGGGCGACCCAGGAGGTTAGGCTGGTTCCCCCATTTGACGATACCGATGTGGATCGGTACTTTCTCCATTTTGAAAAAGTTGCTGCAAGTCAGGACTGGTCGAGGGGTAAGTGGGCTGTTTTGCTTCAGAGTGTACTGAAAGGGAAAGCCCAACAAGCTTACTCAGCTTTGTCCGCGGAAGATGCCCAGAGGTATGAGGTGGTGAAAGATTTATGAGTTGGTCCCGGAGGCATACCGGCAGAGGTTCCGGAATGCGAGGAAGCAGTGGGACCGCACGTATTTAGAGTTTGCCCGTGAGATGCAGACATATTGTGAGCGTTGGTGCGCATCGAAGGCGGTAGAGGGGGATTATGACAGACTGCTACAGCTGATCCTGATTGAGCAGTTTAAAGGTTGTGTCCCTGAGGGTATGAGACCCTACCTAGATGAGAAAGAGGCAGCCACGTTAGCCGCAACTGTTAAGTTAGCGGATGAGTATGCGTTGACGCATAAAATGAAGTTTGCCCTGAGTAAAGGCTACCAGAAGGGACGTCAGGACGGCGGGGAGAGTCCGCCAGAAAAGTCAGTAAGTAAGCCGGGGACTAGTGAGAAGGATAAGGTAGACCGGGAGCAGTCTGGTAGGAAGTCTCCTAGGGTCGTCTGTTATAATTGTGGGAAAGTCGGACACTTTGCGTCCAGGTGCTTTGCCCCAAAGAAGGAGACGGAAAAAGGAAAAACGGGGGTTCCAACTGGCTGTATTGAGCCGGCAAACCAACCTCCAGGAGAGGGGAGGTCGGATAAGGTTCAGGAAGGGCACGAAAGGTTTATCTCGGCCGGATTGGTGTCGGTGAAGGAGGGGTTAAAACCAGTTCCAGTGCGGATCTGGAGAGATACGGGAGCGTGTCAGTCACTAATACTGAAGAGTGTATTAGAGTGTAGCTCAAAGACCCAGACTGGGGAGGTCGAGGTCAAAGGTATTGGAGAAGGGACAGAGACAGTCCCTTTGCACCAGGTACGCTTACAAAGCAACCTGGTCTCTGGACTAGTCACGATCGGGGTGAGGTCCGAATTACCGATGAAAGGCGTGGAAGTCTTGCTCGGTAATGACCTCGCCGGGGGAATCATGTTCGAAGCAGTGAGATTGACAGGTCAGCCTGCCAGCATTGAGGCCCTGCCCATGGACTCACAGGTTCATCACGGGACTGCGGTAGTAAATTTAGCTGAGACGTTTCTGCCAGCCTTGTACGAGAAGGGGGTAGAAAGTGAAAAGAAGGAGTGTAGTGAAACAAGAGGTAGTGAGGGAACTGAGACAGACTTAGCATTAGCCAGGAAGGAATTTGTGCAGGTGCAGGAGCGAGACAAGGGGCTGATGGTTTTGGCAGAGACAGCTCTCTCTGACACAGACTTAACAAGGGAACCAGTAGGCTATTTTGTGCAGAGGAAGGATGTTATTGATTATGGCCGACGTGAACTGAGACGGTCACAGGCTTTTGATATGCTAACCAACCTAGTTGGTGTTAGGCGGAAATCAACGAAGCTAGGGTCCCCCGATAAGAGAAAAAACCCATTTTGAAAAGATGAGTATGGTATCGACCAGAGGGGAGAAGGCTATTGTTTTGGCCATGTCTGCTGATAAGGTCTCTCCCTTAATCCCTGAACAAAGCGACTCTTTAGGAGAAGTAATTAAACGACTCGCACACGTGTGTTTGATTGTCCCGAGGCGATGCAAAGAACTGGGACGTTGGGTGGTGTTTGATTACACTAGGTCAGCCTAGCAAGCAACACTCATAAATAGAATGAGTAATTCAGTGACAAAAGGGCTGACGAACACAGAGGTGTGTATTGGCAATGTAATACGACTGTCTGAAGCCAGCTTGATAGTGAACCTTGAAAAAAATGAGTTCGGCCACCCGAAGGTCACTTACCTGGGAATTGTGGTGAGACAGGGGCAGCTGGCAGCGATGCAAGCTACAGTGCAGACTATCTCTGACATCCCAACCCCGACAGACAAGAGGGCCCTCAGAAGGCTCTTGGAGATGGTGGAGTACTGTAGGAAGTTTTGCAATAACTCTGCGGTCACTACCCCTCCCCCTCCTACTAAGCCCTTGCGAGAGAAAACTAAGTCGGAATGGGACGACCCTTGTTATTGTGGTCCGGGACGAAACCAAATGAGAGGTTACATTGATCGCAATTCATCAGTGTTTTTGGCCACTATGATGTTTGCTAAGTTGGAGCCTGGTCTAAGGGATTATTAATAACACATATAAAAGGAACAGAAAATGTGATGGCTGACTGTCTGTCAGGTGTTGACAACTTCAAACTCGCTGTATTAGCCAAATAGCTGATAAAGATGTATATTTGTGTGTATCAAATAATATATTCATGTTTGTAATTTTTACCCCTGGTAAAAATCCTTAAAGCGGGGAAGTGTGACAAGAATACACATAGATTAAGATGTAGCTGGCCTGGGCTGGCACCAGTGGAATCAGCAGTTGGTCTGCCACCTGTCTTCAGGAGCGAGAGAGATAAGGAAAACAACGGAGCAGCATTTGGAGATGTCAATGAAGGAAGGAGAGCTGTCAAGACCGGCTCCCCCTTTGAATCCTGAACTGTTTGAAGTGATGGAAAGGCGATACCCCAGCAGGGGGATAAAAAGGGACAGGTTCGCTAAGGCAGGACACACACGACACCCAAGGTAACAAGACCCTGGAAGCGGTGCATCTCTCACAAGTCGGTGGAAAGTACCGGGCCATAGACGCACAGGGTGGAAAGGCACGATCGGCGGGAACCTGGTGCGTGTCCACCCTTGCCTGGGGGCCAGGTTCACCGCAGGGAAACGATCGTATCTGGAAACGGAGGGGTCACAGTCGGTGACCTCAGATGACATCACAAAGGACTCGCCCGAAAGCTGACTGCGAAGGTCTGTGTGAAAGCCTTGAATATTCATTCGTTTTGCTCTCTCTCTCCTTCCCCCACACTGTCCATCTCCCATGGCAGCGATTACTGCGAACTGAACTGAACTAAATTGAACTGAACTTTGCGTCACTTTGAAACTGGTCATTTACCCCTAGACAACGATAGAGCTTGATTAATCCTGTTATCTTAATTCTGTGTACATATGTGTTTATCATTGCTGAACTGTTGCATTTATTATCCTTTTGATTAGAGTACTGTGTTGCTTGTTTCTTTAATAAAACTTTCTTAGTTCTAGTAATCCAGACTCCAACTGAGTGATCCATTTCTGCTGGTTTGGCAACCCAGTTATGGGGTACGTAACAATACAGATACAGAAAAATCTATTTACGATCAACATCATCTCTTTTGGTTTGATGCATTCTGCAGCTGACCACGCTGATCGTCAAGAGGGCCAATTTTGTCCCTTGCTATCCTTTTGCTCTTAATATATCTGCAGAAGTCCATATGATTCTCCTTCACCTTACCTGCCAGAGACACCTCATGCTTTTTTTTTAGCCTTCTGAAATCCCTCTTAAGTGTCCTTTTGCATTTCAAATGCCTCATCTGTTCTTTGCTGCCTAAACTGCTATGTACTTCCTTCTTCTTCTTAACCAGTACCTCAATATCCCTGAAAAACAAAAGAACTGTAAATTTGTTAGTCGTGCCTTTTATTCTAACAGGAACATACAAACTCTGTATTCTCAATATTTCACTTTGAAGGCTTCCCACTTTCCAAGCATCCCTTTGCTAGAAGGAGTAAAAATCCTTTCTGATGCCATCAAAATTGACCTTTCTCCACTTCAGAATCCCCAAGGACCAGTCCTATCCTTCTCTATAATTATCTTGAAAGTAATAGAATTAGAATCACTGAATCCAAAATGTTCTTCTACACACATTTCTGTCACATGCCCTGTCTCATTTCCTATTAGGAGATCTCTTTAGTTGGGATTTCTATATAGTGATTCAGGGAACTTTCCTGAATACGTTTGAAAACTATCCTATCCAGTCCCTTTATAGTATAGGAGTCCAAGTGAATAGTAGTAGTAGTCATACTTTATTGATCCCAGGGGGAAATTCCCAGGGGGAGATCCCAGGGGGAAGTGGAATATGTGCAAAGTTAAAATCTCCTGCCATCACAACCTTATTTCTCTGCATATTTGCTCCTCTAAATCCCACAATCTAATGGGAGGTTTATAATATAATCCTTTTTATGTGGTCATCCCTTTCTTATTCCTCAGTTTCATACATATAGATATGTCTAATGCCTTAGCCTCCACCGCCCGCAATGGTAGACAGTCTGAAATACCTGAGCACTGCTGTGACATTTTTCGTGAATGATAATTCCACTCCTCTCCCTTTAATCCCTTCTGCTCTATCACGTCTAAAATAACGGAATCTCATCACATTGAGTTGCCAGACCTGAAGCCAAGCCTTACTAACGGCTATGATATCATAATTCCATGTGCGAATCCATGCTCTGTGTTCGCCTGCTTTTCCATCAACACTCCTTGCTTTGAAAGAGATGCAATTCAGAACATTAGCCCAACCATTCTCACCATTTCAGTTCCTGCCTTTGTATACAGACTTAACAACTAATTTCCCCACAACCACTCCACCAGCTGCTGTGGACTCTGGTTCCTTCTCCTGCAACTCTATTTTAAACCACACTCGCCCTCCCCCACTCCAGAGCACCACTTGCAAACTTCCCAAAAGTACATTGGTTTTCCTTCAGTTCAGTTTCAAACAGTCCCATTTGTACAGGTCCCTCTCTTGGAGGAGAACCAGTGATACAAAAATCTGAAGCCCTCCCTCCTGCGCCATCTCATTAGCCACGTGTAAACAGTTATATCTTCCTACTTCCAGCCTCACTAGAATGTGTCATGGGTAGCAATACTGAGATTACCACCCAAGAGGTCCTGCCCTTTAACTTAACACACAACTCCCTGAAATCACTTTGCGGGGCCTTGTAACCTTCCTGCCCATGTTATTGGTATCAATGTGTATCACGACCTCTGGCTGTTCCCCTGCCCCCTTAAAAATGCTATGGCTCAGTCTAACATGACGCTGACTCTTTCACCCAGGAGGAATGAAATCCATGAATTTTGTTCTTAGCCACAGGATCTGTCTGTTCCCCTAACCAAAAACTCCCCTAATCCTACTGCTCGCCTCTTCTAACAACCCCCACTCTACCCTTCTGAGCCACAGAACCAGAGTCAATACCAGAGAGCTACCTCGCCTCTGCTCAGTTGTTCCCCACCCCCCCCAATAGTATCCAAAGCAAAATGTGACTTTCCTCTGCTCAGTTGTTCCCCCCCCAATAGTATCCAAAGCAAAATGTGACTTTCCTCTGCTCAGTTGTTCCCCACCCCCCCCAATAGTATCCAAAGCAAAATGTGACTTTCCTCTGCTCAGTTGTTCCCCACCCCCCCCAATAGTATCCAAAGCAAAATGTGACTTTCCTCTGCTCAGTTGTTCCCCACCCCCCCAATAGTATCCAAAGCAAAATGTGACTTTCCTCTGCTCAGTTGTTCCCCACCCCCCCAATAGTATCCAAAGCAAAATGTGACTTTCCTCTGCTCAGTTGTTCCCCACCCACCCAATAGTATCCAAAGCAAAATGTGACTTTCCTCTGCTCAGTTGTTCCCCACCCCCCCAATAGTATCCAAAGCAAAATGTGACTTTCCTCTGCTCTGTTGTTCCCCCCCCCCAATAGTATCCAAAGCAAAATGTGACTTTCCTCTGCTCAGTTGCTCCCCACCCCCCCCAATAGTATCCAAAGCAAAATGTGACTTTCCTCTGCTCAGTTGTTCCCCACCCCCCCCAATAGTATCCAAAGCAAAATGTGACTTTCCTCTGCTCAGTTGTTCCCCAACCCCCCAATAGTATCCAAAGCAAAATGTGACTTTCCTCTGCTCAGTTGTTCCCCACCCCCCCAATAGTATCCAAAGCAAAATGTGACTTTCCTCTGCTCAGTTGTTCCCCCCCCCAATAGTATCCAAAGCAAAATGTGACTTTCCTCTGCTCAGTTGTTCCCCACCCCCCCAATAGTATCCAAAGCAAAATGTGACTTTCCTCTGCTCAGTTGTTCCCCACCCCCCCAATAGTATCCAAAGCAAAATGTGACTTTCCTCTGCTCAGTTGTTCCCCACCCCCCCCCAATAGTATTCAAAGCAAAATGTGACTTTCCTCTGCTCAGTTGTTCCCCACCCCCCCAATAGTATCCAAAGCAAAATGTGACTTTCCTCTGCTCAGTTGTTCCCCACCCCCCAATAGTATCCAAAGCAAAATGTGACTTTCCTCTGCTCAGTTGTTCCCCACCCCCCCAATAGTATCCAAAGCAAAATGTGACTTTCCTCTGCTCAGTTGTTCCCCACCCCCCCAATAGTATCCAAAGCAAAATGTGACTTTCCTCTGCTCAGTTGTTCCCCACCCCCCCCCAATAGTATCCAAAGCAAAATTCTAGTTATTGAGGAGAATGGCCACAGTTATACCCAGAACTGTAAGAAGATGCAGCTGATGCGCTGCTTGCAGGTGTAGTCAGCAGAGATACTGAAGGTCTCCCTGTCTTCCTACATCCCACTAGAGGAGCACTCCAATATCCTGCCTCTGCAATAAGAAAGAAACTTACCAGAACCTTACCTTAGCCTCTGCCACTTCTCGCTGAAGCCTCATGAGCCAAAGTCTCAGCTCTCTCTCTCAGACTGACCCACTCGAACAATGGCCATTCTGATTAAACCTAACTTCTTTTTACTAGCCTTTGCCAATTACCTAATAATCCAAAGGGTCTCAAGCTCCACAGAAAGTTCTGACAGGCCCTGCTTGCTTTTTAAACCTGGAGCTAAACTCCACGAGCAACTCTCTGCCAAACTTTTGAAGTTATTAAATAAAATACTGTTGATTCTGAAAATCTGAAATAAAATCAAAATGCTAGAAAAACTAGCAAGTCAGAGAGAGCAGAGAGAGAGAGGGGGGTGGAGAGAGAAGAGGGAGAGAGAGTGGAGAGAGAGAGAGAGAGAGAGAAAGAGAAAGAGGGTGGAGAAAGAGAGAAAGAGAGAGAAAGAGAGGGAAAGAAAAGTAAACATTTCAAGTTGATTTCCTAGTTGGGAAAGCTTAAAAATAAAACATTTCCTAAGAGGCAGAAAAAGTGAAGAACACAGAGCTAAGATCGAAAAGAGGTGTGAAGGGGTAGAAGACAAGAAATAAATGATAAAGTGAGATGAAAGTGTAATGGAAAAGATAATAGTCACCAGGAACTACTCTGATATACCTTTATGTAGTATGCTGTCAAATTTTATTTGATAATGTTTGTGTGAAGCACTTACAATGTCTCATTGTTCAGGAATGTTATATAACTGTAATTGCTGTAATAGTGAGAAGGAAACACCAACATGAGTTTTATCCTATGTTGTCCATGTCTTTCTTGTTTTCTGTAATGACAATTGAATAGAAAGGAATGACTGTATTTACATATCAGGAGATAAATATTGCCATCAGGGTTTATGGCCTATGAAGTACTTTTATAATGCGAATGCTTTTTTTTGTAGCAACAGTACAGTGCAAAGACATTAAATTATTATTCATTGCAAAATAAATAAATATTGCAATAAAGGAATGATGAGATAGTGTTCATGGGTTCATGGACCATTCAGAAATCTGATGGTGGAAGGGAAGAAGCTGTCCTGAGTTATTGTTTTAGTCTTTGGGTTCCTGTACCTCTTCCCTGATGGTAATAATGTGGAAGAAGGTATGTCCCAGATGGGGACAGTCATTAATAATGAACAACACCTTTTTGAGGCACCAGACTTGAAAATATGCTCGTTGGTGAAGAGTGTTGTGCCAGTGGTGGAACTGCTGTGTCTCAATCCTTTACAGCCTCTTGCGTTCCAGAGTTTTAAAGCCTCCATACCAAGTCAGAATACTTTCCACTGTACATCTGTAGAAATTTGAAAGACCTTGGTGACATACCAAATCTCCTCAATGAAGTGGAGCTGCTGGCATGCCTTCTTCATGATTGCATCAATGTCTTGGGCCCACAACAGATCCTCCGAGATGTTGACATCCAGTGGATTAAAACTGCTCACCTTTTCCACAATGAGGACTGATGCATGTTATTTACTCTCAACCGCTCCCTCCTGAATTCCACTATCAATTTCTTGGTCATGCTGATTTTGAGTGTAGGATTATAGTTGCGATACCAGTCAACCAACCAATGTATCTCACCCCTGTATGCCTCGTCGTTGCCATCTGAGATCTTGCCAACAACAGTGGTATCATCTGTGCTTAGCCACACAGTCAAGAGTGTACAGATAGTAGACCACGGGGCTAAGTATGGATTCTTTAAGGTGCACTTCTGGTCAGTAAGGAGACATTATTTCAGATCTGCGCTGACTGTGATCTCCTAATAAGGAACCAAGGATCTAGATGCTGAGGGATGTACATAGGGCAGGGTTAGAAGCATGTTGACTAGTACTGAGGTGATGACGGTATTGAAGGTGGAGCTGTAATCGATAGAAAGCAGCCTAATGTATGTTTAGCAGAGTGGTGAGACGTTGAAATCGCATCCATTGTAGACCTATTGTGGTGGTAGGCAAATTGAAGCAGGTGCAGGTCCCTTCCCAGGCAGAAGTTAATTCAAGCCATAACCAAACTTGCAAACCACTTCAATATAGTTGATGTAAGTGCTACTGAACAATGCTCATTGAAGCATCTTACCCTTCTCTTCTTGAGCACCCTTTTGAAGCAGATGGGAACCTCAGACGACAGCAATGAGAAGCAGAAGATGTCCTTGAACACTCCAGCCAGTTGGACAGCACACGTTTTCAATACCTGGCCCGGTACACAGTTGGAGTCTGATGTCTTGTGAGGGTTCACACTCTTGAAGGATGTTCTGACATCGGCTTTTATTAGATCGAAAGGTCACCAGATGCTGTGGAGATTCTCACAGGTGTGACGTTATTTTCTCTTTCAAAGCATGCATAAATGGTATTGAGCTCATTGAGGAGTTGTACCATGTAGCCTACTGTATAATATGGGCAAACACGAGGAAATCTGCAGATGCTGGAAATTCAAGCAACACACATAAAAAATGCTAGTGAACGCAGCAGGCCAGGCAGCATCTATAGGAAGAGGTACAGTCGACGTTTAGGGCCGAGACCCTTCGTCAGGACTAACTGAAAGAAGAGATAAAAGAAAGACGGCCTGAAACGTCGACTGTACCTCTTCCTATAGATGCTGCCTCGCCTGCTGCATTGACCAGCATTTTTTATGTGTATAATATGGGGTTAATTTATGTCGTAGTAACACGTTATTGAGCATGCGCTATTAGGCGCCTATTGATCTATATATGTGTTCAGTTCAGGTTCCATAAGTAGAAAGCCCTGTTAACTTAGCTCCGGTCTCTAGCGCTTTTACTTATAATTTTGTTGTGTAACCCGGCCACATAGTCAACAAATTGGCAACGAGGTTAATGAACCTGCATCGTGTCAGAATGCCGTGCTTTAATTGATCACGGCACTCAGAAGAGGCAGAGTGAGGCCGCGAGTCTGAAAAGAAGTGGGAGTTCAGCTGGTGTCGGAAATGTCGGGAGACCAAAAGACACAGTCGGAGCCATGGCGCGTCCAGGCGAGACCACAGCCTGCGCTGAACCCCAGGACTGAGGGTCTGCCTGCCTCAGAAGGAAGATTAAAAAAAAGGAACGACACATGCATCTAGCCAGAGCACGCTCACGACACTAGCCAATAAAAAGTCACGTGAGTCAAAAAGGAAACAAGGGACCGGGGCTAAATTCACATAACACGGGTAAATTAACACAATAAGGATGGCGTTAATTGAAACCATTACAGCATTTGATAGTGGCATTGAAGACTGGGCAACTTATATTGAAAGAATAGAGTTATATTGTGATGCTAACGATGTCAATGAAGAAAAGAAATCCAGCATCTTACTTAGTTTAATGGACGCAAGAACATACAGCCTGCTACAGGTCTTGTTAACCCCTGAAAAGCCAGCTGACAAAATGGTCAAGAATATAGTAGACACTCTCCAACAGCATTTAAACCCCAAACCGCTGGTCATTGCTGAAAGATTTAAATTCCAAAAACGGAATCAGAGCAAAGATGAAAGCATTTATGAATATTGTGCTGAATTGAGCAAATTATCAGAACATTGTCAGTTTGGAGCTGGTCTATCAGACGCTCTGAGGGATAGGTTAGTGTGTGGCATGTACTGTGAAACCACACAGAAGGAGCTCCTGTGGGGAAAAGACCTTAAATTCGAGAAAGTGCTAAACATTTCAATATCAATAGAAACAGCCGCACGAGGTGCTTCACGGATACAACAAAAATCTCTGGAATATGCTACAAATAAAATGTCACTGCGCAAAAATGAAGGAAAGAAATGTTACCGTTGTGGGAACAGGTCACATGACCCTGATGGTTGTTGGTTTAAAGATAAAGAATGCCGAAACTGTGGCAAACAGGGCCACACTGGCAGTGTATGCAAAGCTAGTAAACGGCAGGAAAAGGGCAAAATACAGAGAAACAAGAAACCCCAGAAAGGAAAATACAACAATGTGCACAAAATGAAAGAAAGCAGCTCTGATGAAAGTGACTCAGACAAAAGTGAATTGTCTTGTCTGCCACTTCACGGCGTAGAAGAGACAGATGATCGAAGAGTAATATGGATCGCTCTACAAATGGCAGGCGTGAGACTGAAAATGGAGTTGGACACATGCTCAGCCTTAACAATGATCTCTGTATGTGACTACAAATGACTGTTTTCGCACTCGCTTCTGAAACGAACTAATCTACTGCTAAAGACTTACACAGGACAGAAAGTGCGTCCCAAAGGCAAAATTAAAGTGACAGTGACCCATGGAGGTAAAACACAGCAACTAAACCTCCATGTACTGCTAAATGGAGGACACCGTTGCTGGGACGTGAATGGCTCAGGAAAATTCAGTTGGATTGGCACACCCTCAAGGCCTAAATATGTCAGCAAAGGAGGGCAGCAAGGCTACATCTAAGAGATTGTCGCAAATACTTGCTGACTCTGAGGAAGTGTTTATGAAAGGAATAGGAACTCTTCAGGGCACGAAAGCAAAGATTGAGATTGAGGAAAATGCATGTCCACAATTTCACAAAGCCAGGCCAGTGCCATATGCAATCCGTCCAACAGTAGAGGCAGAGCTGAAAAATCTGGAGCAGACTGGGGTCCTGTCAAAGGTGGATTGGAGTGAATGGGCCATGCCCATTGTTCCAGTGATGAAGAAAACCTCCAGCACAAAACCAGGAAAACCAAGCAAGGTGCACATATGTGGAGACTTTAAAGTGACTGTTAACCCAGTTCTCCGCACAGTACAATATCCTCTACCTTGTATTGAGGACATTTTTGCTTCCCTGTCAGGAGGTAAACATTTCACAAAAATCGATTTGGCCCAGACTTACCTTCAAATGGAAATCAATTGGCATCCAAGAAATACCTGACAATAAATACACACAAAGAACTTTATCAGTACAACAGGTTGGTGTTTGGGATAGCAGCAGCGCCTGCAATCTGGCAAAGGCAATGGACCAGGTTCTGCAGGGGATTCCAGGGACTTGGTGTTACCTGGATGACATCATTGTCACCAGCAAAGATGACGACGAACATCTTTCTATCCTAAAACAAGTGCTCACCAGGTTACGAGAATATGGGCTCAGAGCTCATCGACAGAAGTGCGAGTTTTTCAAAAAGGAAATTTCATACTGTGGGCATGTGATCAACAAGGATGGCTTACACATGTCTCAAGACAAGATAGAAGCGGTGCTTAAGGCACCACCACCTGAAAATGTGTCTCAGCTGAGAGCATATCTTGGTCTAGTGGACTGTTACAACAAGTTCTTGCCTAACCTATCCACAGTCCTACACCAACTAAATGCATTATTACAGGCAGGGACACAATAAAAGTGGGCTGAGAGCTGTGAGAAAGCGTTTCAGGAAACTAAAAGACTCATAACTTCAGAAGGGGTGCTCGCACACTTTGGCCCCTCCTTACCAATCCGACTGGCTTGTGATGCCTCGCCCCATGGGATAGGAGCTGTGTTATCACACAAGTTTCCAGATGGCTCCGGAAGACCAATAGCCTTTGCCTCAAGAACACTAACTTCAGCTGAACGCAACTATGCAGAGAGGCCCTAAGCCTCGTGTGGGGAGTCAAGAAGTTCGGTCACCACCTGTATGGCCAAAGGTTTACTCTGTTGACTGACCATCAGCCTCTCGTGTCAATCTTCAACCCAAGGAAAGACGTTCCAGTGATGACAGCACAAAGGCTACAGCGATGGTCCCTTTTCTTAGGAGGTCACAGGTACGACATCGAACACAAGGGGACCAAGCAACACGGCAACACAGATGGTTTGTCACGTTTACCACTGACCACTTCTGAGATAACTACGCAAATGGATTCAGCAGAGGTCTTTCACACGACAACAGTTGAACAATTACCAGTAACAAGCAGCCTCATTGAAAGGGAAACACGCAATGACCCTATGTTGTCAGAAGTGTATGACATCACGGTAAAGGGGTGGCCAGCACAGAGTAACACACTGTTTCCAGCCTTCTCAGCATGGAAGGAGCAGTTGTCAGTGTGTCGGGGAACACTAACGTGTGGCTCATGAGTTGTGATTCCTCCCAAGCTACGCACCAGAGTGCTGGAGGAACTGCACGAGGGGCACCTGGGTACTGTGAAGATGAAAAGTCTTGCCCGTGCCTATGTGTGGTGGCCAGGAATCGATAAACAGATTGAAGATGTGACCAAGAACTTCTCTGGATGTCAAAAGATCCAGAACACACCACAACAAGCCCCTCTCCATCCATGGGAGTGGCTCTCATCACCATGGCAGCGAGTTCACATCGACTTGGCTGGGCCATTCATGGACTCTTATCTTTTTAATCGCCGTTGATGCACATTCCAAATGGCCGGACTTCATCAAAATGAAGACAACCACATCAGAAAAGACTATTACAGTACTGACGACCATGTTCGCCAGGAATGGCATACCAGAACAAATCTGCACAGACGATGGATGACAATTTGTCTCTGAAGAATTCCAAAGTTTTGTGAAGAACAATGGAATCAAGCACTTTACATCGGCTCCTTACCATCCATCCACAAATGGCTTGGCAGAAAGATTTGTACAGACATTCAAGAAAGCCCTCAATGCAAGGAACAGCGAAAATCGACCACTACAACACAAGATAGACAGCTTCCTCCTTGCTGAGCGTAATGTAGTACATGCAACCACTAATCAGACTCCAGCGATGATGTTTCTGAACAGGAACCTGAGGTCCTGCATGGATCTTCTCAAACCAGATGTACGGCGTGATGTAGAGAACAGAAAGTTCAAACACTTAAATGTTAAGTCAATACGGAGCTTCAATGTGGGACAGTCTGTTCTTGCACAGGATTACTGGATTGAAAAGTGGCATAGACGGGCCATTAATGTATAGAGTACAGGTGGGAGAGAATGTATGGAGACGCCATGTGGATCAAATCCTGGATGCTCAGGTGAAAACTCAACAACACCTTTCCTGGACTCCTATGACATAGAAGCACGTCATGTGGATCAAATCCTGGATGCTCAGGTGGAAAACACAACATATTGCCCTGACTCCCCGGACATAGAAGCAAACACTCCTGATGTGACCACATCAGTCTCATCCACAGATAAGCCTGTCGTCAGTGCTGAGGACCCACTTGATGTACCTGTGGAGACTAATTCCCCAAATCAAACCTTGCAGGGCAGACGTTATCCGGAGAGACAGAGAAGGGCCCCCCAGAGACTTCAGTTATAATTATTATTATTATTATTATGTTACTTTGTTATAATTTCATATTATTACGTTACTAATTGAACAGTTGGTGAACATTTGTATATTAAGGGTACACATACAGTATTTGTTTAGCGTAGTGCTCCTGTTAACTTAAAAAGAACAGTTGATACACTTTAAAATAAAAAGGGAGGAGTGTACCATATAGCCTACCGTATAATATGAGACTATTTTATGTTATAGTAACACATTATTGAGCATGCATTATTAGGCGCGTATTGATCTGTATATATGTGTTCAGTTTAGGTTCCGTAAGTAAAAAGCCCTGTTAACTTAGCTCCAGTCTCTAGTGTTTTTATTTATAGTTTTGTTGTATAACCCGGCCGCATACACAACAGGAGTGAAGCATCACTGCCATTTATGCTGTTAAGCTTTGACTTATAGGAAGTAACAGCATGCAAAATCTGCCACAGATGTCTTTTATCTGATTGTGTCTCTAACTTCACACAGAATTGCCTTTTTGCTCTTATGATGACCTTCCACAGATCATACATAGACTTCTTATAGGATTCTGGATTGCTGGTCTTGAACACCACCCGTGTAGCCCTCAGTGGACTGTGAATCTCTGGTTTATCAGTTTATCATGGGCTCCTGTTTGGGAAAATAGGGCATGTTCTCAAAGGCACAGAGTTATCCACACAGGTTTTAATGAAGTCAGTGGTGGGTACGGCATAGTCATTCATATCCAAAGATGAATTGTAATATGGCCCATTCCACCAATTCAAAGCTGTCTTGTAGATGTTCCCTTGCTTTGCTTGACCATACCGTTGTGGTCCTCGCCTCTGGTGCTGTGGTCCTCAGTCTCTGACTATATGTCAGCTGTTGACGTAGTCATGTGATAGAATTGCCAAAATGTGGATGGAGGATGACACAGTAAGCATTCTTGAAGTTATCAAGTGTCATAGTGCCTCTGGTTCCACGGGTGGCATGTTGGTGTACGGTTGTCAGAGTCACCATCAAGCTGGCCTAGTTGAAGTCTGCTACAGTGAACGGGAAAGCATCAGTATGCATGGTCTCGTGACAGTTGGTCATGGTGCTCAGCTCCACCTCACTTGACATGAAATGTACACTGCAACAATGTTGGCAGTGAGAAATTCCTCACAGATAGAAGTAACTTGGTATTTTTTACAACTTGGTATCAACCTTGCATGCCTCATTTCTGGAAAAGAGAAAGGTAAAACAGAAACTAAAAGCAATAAACAGAAAACACATTTCTATTCTTGTAACTGTTGATTAATCTTTTTGTGCATGAAGTGGTTCTATATAATCCTGTGTTTTAATGGCAAGTAAAATACTATACAATTTCACCAAAATACATACTGTGCATTATGAACCCATGAACTCCTCTTCAACCTATTCTTTTGTCTTTTTTGACTGCTTTCATTTGGCTATGTAAACAATTGTTATACAGAGCCTCCAAAGAAGAAATCATTTACATTTACATTTACATTTATATTGTTCACATCCTCAGGTCCTCTAAGAAAATATACAACAAAAATATATGGTAGCTTTTGAGGCCTTCTGGGTTATTGTGCTTCGTAAGCAAATAAAGAGCCATATGGGTTGCAAATAAGCCTGGTTTATGAAATACTTCATCTCATCTCTAAAGTTTGTTCTACAATTAAATAGAACTAGTCTGATTAAGATGACATTTGCCCATTTTTGCTATATATTCTTCATTGACTCACCCAATAAAAATCTATCAACCCTTGCATCATTTTATGATTACAACACAGAAGGCAGCCACTTGAGCAATTGTGTTTGTGCTGACTCCTTGCATATCAATGCTGTTCGTCCCTTCTTGCTCTATGTACCAACATATTGGATTCCCTCAAGTGCCTCTTCTATCTCTTTTAGAAACTCTGGATTGAGTTACCTCACAGGCAGTGAGATCTGAATCATAGCCTTTCAATGTTTGAAGCTTTCCTTTGAAGTATCAACCAATGCTCATCCTTTATTCTGACTAGTCATAGTCATAGTCATAGTCATACTTTATTGATCCCAGGGGAAATTGGTTTTCGTTACAGTTGCACCATAAATAATAAATAGTAACAGAACTATAATAATTAAATAGTAATAGTAATATAGTTAAATACGTAAATTATGCCAGTAAATTATGAAATAAGTCCAGGACCAGCCTATTGGCTCAGGATGTCTGACCCTCCAAGGGAGGAGTTGTAAAGTTTGATGGCCACAGGCAGGAATGACTTCCTATGACGCTCTGTGCTGTATCTCGGAGGAATGAGTCTCTGGCTGAATGTACTCCTGTGCCCAACCAGTACATTATATAGTGGATGGGAAACATTGACCAAGATGGCATGCAGCTTAGACAGCATCCTCTTTTCAGAAACCACTGTGAGAGAGTCCAGTTCCATCCCCACAACATCACTAGCCTTACGGATGAGTTTGTTGATTCTGTTGGTGTCTGTTACCCTCAGCCTGCTGCCCCAGCACACAGCAGCAAACATGATAGCACTGGCCACCACAGACTCGTAGAACATCCTCAGCATCGTCCGGCCAATGTTATAGGACCTCAGTCTCCTCAGGAAATAGAAATGGCTCTGACCCTATTTGTAGACAGCCTCAGTGTTTTTTGACCAATCCAGTTTATTGCCAATTCGTATCCCCAGGTATTTGTAATCCTCCACCATGTCCACACTGACCCCCTGGATGGAAACAGGGGTCACCAGTACCTTAGCTCTCCTCAGGTCTACCACCAGCTCCTTAGTCTTTTTCACATTAAACTGCAGATAATTCTGCTCACACCATGTGACAAAGTTTCCTACCGTAGCCCTGTACTCAGCCTCATCTCCCTTGCTGATGCATCCAACTATGGCAGAGTCATCCGAAAACTTCTGATGATGACAAGACTCTGTGCAGTAGTTGAAGTCCGAGGTGTAAATGGTGAAGAGAAAGGGAGACAAGACAGTCCCCTGTGGAGCCCCAGTGCTGCTGATCACTCTGTCGGACACACAGTGTTGCAAGCACACGTACTGTGGTCTGCCAGTCAGGTAATCAAGAATCCATGATACCAGGGAAGCATCCACCTGCATCGCTGTCAGCTTCTCCCCCAGCAGAGCAGGGCGGATGGTGTTGAACGCATTGGAGAAGTCAAAAAGCATGACCCTCACAGTGCTCGCTGGCTTGTCCAGGTGGGTGTAGACACGGTTCAAACTCAAATTGTTCTCTTAGACCGTCTTCTGACATTTCTTCCCTGATGAAGAAAAAGTGAGGAAGCTTCTTAATGCAAAGTGTGGTTTGAATTTGGAATAAGTTGCCAAAAATTGAGCTATCTTAAAAAGATAATACACAGATAGGAAAGATTGAGAGGGCTATGGGCCAAATGTGGGTAGACGGGATAGGCTCACTGGGCAACACAGTTGGCATGGATAGGTTGTGTCAGTTTCCATGTGGTTTGACTCCATGGATCAATGATCCCCAGGCAATATCATTATATACCTCCCTACGGTGTACTTCCACTGCTATGTCTTCTGTTTCATTTTTATCTAAAGGTTTAAGTAAATTTATTAACAAGTAAATTTATTATAAGTACATACTTGCATGAAACTACATACAACCCTGAACTTAAGTTCTTTTAGGAAATCACAGTAAACAGAAGAAACACAATAGAATCAGTGAAAGATTGCACCCATTAGGACAGACAAGCCACCAGAAAAACAACAAGCTGCGCAAATACAAAAAGGGAGAGAAAAAAGGAAATAATAAACAAACAAACAAACAAATAAATCAATCAATAAGTAAGCAATAGATATCAAGAACCTAAGAGGAAGAGTCCTTAAAAGTGAGTCTAAATGTAGTGAGAACAGTTCAGTGAATGGGCAAGTGAATTTGAGTGAAGTTATCCCCTCTGCTTCAAGCGTCTGATAGTTGAGGAGTAATATTTATTCGTGAACCAAATAGTATGGATTCTGAGGCTCCTGTACATTCTTCCCGGTGGCAGCAGCATGAAGAGAGCATGGCCTGGATGGTGGGGTACCAGGATGTTACATTCATTTTTATTCAGTGGTCTTCAGTCTTGACAAGCCAATATGCAGCACGTTATCAAATGCTTTGAAAGTCCATATATCTCACATCAATTGCATTCCTCACAACTAATCTCTTTTTTATTTCATTACTGAATCCTCAAAATATTTATGGTCAATGTGCCTTTAAAAGTTGCTGCTCTTTTCTACTAATCAATTCACACTGGTTCAAGTGATTACTGATTTTGTACCTGATTTTTACACAACTTCCTCCAAATCTGAGATTAAACTGATCGATCTGTGATCAATAGAATGACCCCAACACCTTTTTTATGAATAAGAGTAAGAGATCTAATTTTTAATTTAGGTTCCACCTGAGTCTATGGATGTTTGGAAGATTAAGGCCAGTTTCTCTGCAATTTCCTTTCTTTTTTCCCTCAGCAATGTTGTCAGCGTCTCATCTGGGCCAGGAAGTTTATCCACTTAACTTGTGACTGGCCTTTTCGGAATCTCTGTTTTACCAATTTGTCACCCATTCAGAATCTCCACAGAAGCCCCAGAACAATCTTATGTCTGGATGAAGACTGACGTAAAATACTCCTTTGATACCTCAGTCAGATCATCTGTCTCCGGGAGTAAGTTTCCTTATTGGTCTTTTATCGGCCCAGTTCTCCCCTTATAACCTTTACCTACTCACAAGCCTACAAAATGTATTAAATTTCCTTTTCTGTTTGTGGCTAGTCATTTCTCATGCACCTTCTTTGCCACTCTGATCTTCTTTTGCACTCCCTTTCTGTAATTAGCCTGATTCTCACATCTGGCATCTATCTTATGATATTCTTTTTCTCTCTCTGATGACTGGGCCATCCAACAAAGTTCTGGCCTTAGTCTATCTACCTTTCTCCTTAATTTGCAGATGAAACACCTTAAAGGCCTCGCAATGTTCAGTTACAGTTTTAGCTCTCAAGACAACCCACCAGGACAGAACTTAATTAATCGCAATGAAACTGGCCTCCAGCCAGTTGATTCCTTTTGTTGGAATGGTCCTTATCCTTTGCCACAACTATTAAACACCATACTACATTGTGATCAATCTTCGGTGGATGCCATCCCAATGATATTTGCTCTCTTTGACCTGGCACCTTTCCCAGAAACTCTCTAGCAATACCACTTTCTCATTGGGTTACATATCTATTGATCAATAAAGTTATTTTGAACATATTTCAGAACTTGACCCCTCTTGTCCTTTATATTATTACTATATCAATATCTGCATTGCTGAAGTCTTCCATTTTCACTGCTCAGTGGGCTTTTGTACATGTTTACAAATTCACTGTGAGTTTGGATAGTAATATCCAGGTCTCTGTTCTTCTCACATTATAATTCCATGTGGTCCTGTCACATTATTATCTCAGGTAACACACACAAAAAATACTGGTGGAACGCAGCAGGCCAGGCAGCATCTATAGGAAGAGGTACAGTCGATGTTTCGGGCCAGGACCCTTCGTCAGGACTAACTGAAAGAAGAGATAGTAAGAGATTTGAAAGTAGGAGGGGGAGGGGGAGATCTGAAATGATAGGAGAAGACAGGAGGGGAGGGGTGGATCTAAGAGCTGGAAAGTTGATTGGCAAAAGGGATACCAGACTGGAGAAGGGAGAGGATCATGGGATGGGAAGCCTCCAACCTGATGGCATGAATATTGACTTCTCTAACTTCCGTTAATGCCCCTCCTCCCCTTCACACCCCATCCCTTATCTATTTATTTAATATATTTTTAATTCCCACCCTTTTTTTTCTCTCTCATTTTTCTACCTCTGTCCCTCTCACTATAACTCCTTGCCTGCCCTCCCCCCCCTTCTCTCTCTCCCCAGGCTTCCCATCCCATGATCCTCTCCCTTCTGGTATCCCTTTTGCCAATCAACTTTCCAGCTCTTAGATCCACCCCTCCCCTCCTGTCTTCTCCTATCATTTCGGATCTCCCCCTCCCCGTCCCACTTTCAAATCTCTTACTATCTCTTCTTTCAGTTAGTCCTGATGAAGGGTCCTGGCCCGAAATGTCGACTGTACCTCTTCCTAGAGATGCTGCCTGGCCTGCTGCATCCACCAGCATTTTTTGTGTCTGTTGCTTGAATTTCCAGCATCTGCAGATTTCCTCATGTCTGTGTTATAATCTCAGGTGGGTGGTTATCCCTGTAGCCTTCCAGTCCTGTTTGGATTACTTACTATATTTGTGTACATATTTTGTAACCAACCTTAGATATTTTTGTAGCCTCTTCTAGTCTGGTTCTAAAAAACTGGTATTTCTTCTTTTCATGCCGGTTGAGTGGTGCCACAGCAACAACCTGGCACTCAACATCAGTAAGACCAAAGAGCTGACTGTGGACTTCAGAAAGGGTAAGATGAGAGAACACATACCAGTCCTCACAGAGGGAACAGAAGTGGAGAAAGTGAGCAGTTTACAGTTCCTGGATGTCAAATTCTCTGAGGACCTAACCTGGTCCCAACATATCGATGCAGCTACAAAGAAGGCACAATAGTGGCTATATTTCATTATGAGTTTGAGGAGGCTTGGTATGTCACCAAAAAGACTTGCAAATTTCTGCAGGTGTACCATGGAGAGCATTCTAACTGGCTGCATCACTTTCTGTTATGGGGGAGGGGGCTACCACACAAGATCAAAGTAAACTTCAGAGAGTTGGTAAACTTAGTCAGCTCCATCATGGACACTGGCCTCTGTAGTATCCAGGACCTGGTAAAGGAGTGATGCCTCAAAAAGGCAGCATCCATCATTAAGAACCTCTTACCCAAGGCATTCCCTTTTCTCATTGCTACTATCAGGAAAGAGGTACAGAAGCCTGAAAGCACACACACAATGATACTTGAACGGCTTCTTCCCCTCAACTATACAATTTCTGGATGGACATTAAACCCATGAACACTACCTCACTACTTCTTTTATTTCTGTTTTTACACTACTTAATTTAACTATTTTATATGTATATACACACACACTTAATGAGATATACAGTTTTCTTCTATTATTATATATTGCATTTACTTCTGGCATAAAGTTAACAAATTTCACAACATATGTGTGATATTAAACTTGATTCAGATTCTAACTTGTCTCTTCCAATCTTTTTTACACTTTTTTCCTTTTTAAATAGCTTCCTTCCCCTGTTCAAGCCAATATCGAGAATTACTTTAAATCTCCCATCCTAACACCAGCAAACCTTCTGCCCATTTTGAGATGCAAACTTTCTGGTCTTCCTAGAACCTAGAAGCTAGAACAGTACATGCTGTTCGGACCATGGTACTGAGCCAGCCTTTTAACCTACTCTAAGATCAATTTAACCCTTCCCTCCTACATAGCCCTCCATTTCTAGAGGCCATCTCCCTCATACTGGTCCAAGTGTTGCAGAGATAAAACGCCATTCCAACTCCACCATCTGTCCAACCACTTATCTCTACTGTCTACAATGTTCATGGCACTGGAAGTAATCTTAATCTTCTAACCTTTGAGGTCCTGTTTCTTAATCACTTTGCTGACTCCTTAAAAGAAGTGGGCTCAGCCTACTGGGACTGATGCAGACTACAATTTATGTCTGTTCATCATTCGGATCTTTTTCCAGCCACACCATAATGTCTTCGAGTCAGCACGATAACTGGTCCTTAATCCCACTGAGTCTGTGTTGACCATCAACCACTCATTTATTCTAATTCTACCCTAACCCATATTTTCTCCTCACTCATTGATATACTATGGACAATTACAATGGTCAGTTAATTGACCCCAACCCATATGTGTTTGGGATTGGGGGAAACTGGAGCTTCCAGAAGACACCCACAGGCAGAATGTGTGCAAATTCCACACAGACAGCACTGGAGGTCAGGATCCAGCCCAATGCTGGGGGCAGCAGCTCTGGTAGCTGTGCCATAATCTGCCCTTATCCCTGCATTAGTGGAGGCAATGTACCACCAAATAGTAACTTATGCCTCCACAGAGACATCTGCCTATTTCCTCAACTGCAGAATTCCTTCTGCCTATTATTCACAGCGCAGTTGAGCCATCCATACTGCCACAGTATTGGCACTGATTGCACTCCTCAGGGGTGCCCTCTGCCTTGTTATTATTCAGAACTAAGCACAAGTTACAGTAAAAGATGCCCTCATGTTTCTAGATGAATACATACTACACTGATTTGCCAACCATATATTGCATGGGTAGATCTCGAACTAGAAGGTGAACATAAAATCTTTAGATCCAGAAGTGAGAGTGCTTAGCCACACCAAAATATCAGATGCATACATTTCTTTCTATATATAGTAATTACTCTAGAAATGTAATTTGGCAGTTTATTGCAGATTGAATTTCAATTCCTGCTATTTAATAACATTGAAAATCAAGTAGTCAAAACAGAATCTCCATTAGATGGACTCCAGAAAGATGAGCTATATACAGAGTGAATAAGTAAGTAAAAGTTATCAACCAAGACATGGTCTGGTTTTCTGTGAGTTATTTTCACATCATGTAATATCAAATTGGCAGTGGCATATTTTGATTACATTTGGTAACTCAGCCCACTATGTCTAAACAGACCTTTTGGCCCCATTAGCCTAAATTAGAACCCTATCCTTCTATGTCTTACCTCTGTCTAAATCTTTCTAAAAGTCGTGATTGTATCTGTTTCCACACCTACTCTGGCAGCAAATTACAGGTATCAACCAATCTCTGTGTAAGAATTACCACTGAAACCCCCTTTAAAATGCCTTTCTCTCACTTTAAACCTATGTTCTCTTGTTTTAATTACCCCTAAATGGGAGAAAGATTCTGTACCTGTGGAAAGACACCCTACCTGTGCCTGCCATAATGTAAGTGTCTGTAATTCACCCCTCAGCCTCCATCACTCCAGGAAAAACAAGTCCAGCCAATCCAATTTTTCCTCAGTCCAGTCAACATCCTAGTGAGTCTGTTCTACACCCTCTCCAGTGTATCTGCATCCTTCGTGTAGTGTGGTGATGAGAGCTGCACACAAAACCCCAAGTGCAGCGCGACCAGTGAATTATTTTTTTCCATCATAGGATAGATGTGGTTTCATGTTATACATTTGGCTGTTCAGCTGTGTGTGAATCTGCAGTGTCGATTCACTTTCTAAGCCATGCATTCTGATCCCAGAAGATAATAAACATTTTGTCACCCATTGGTAATTTTTACACGTGCATGTTCTACGTGTTATTTCCTTGTAGAGTAAATGTAATCTATTGGTCATCACTAGGGCAAGGAAGTAAGCAATAGGAAAGAACAGGTGTGCTTTTGCTTTTAAACCTGTTCTGCCTCCATAAGTGTGAACCTATGCAATAACTAAAACTTTTGACATTTAAAATCGAGAGCTGGAAATGTGATATGGAAAGTCCATCCTGATTTTAATCACATTTTAGCTCTCATTATGTAATTTAAGAAAAACTTGATGGTGATAGTGTTTATGTCAACAATTCAAACTTCATTAAGCCCTCTAGAAATGAATTAGATTGACTAGTCCAAAATTTGAGGTCCTATGGATCCAAGGCAACCTGATAAATTGGATCTAAAATTGGCTTGGCAATACGAGACAGAAGGCAGCCATGGAGGATTGTACCTGTGATTTGAATGCCTGACTCTAAGTTCAAAGTAAATGTTATTATCGAAGTACATATATGTCACCATATACAAACCTGAGATTCATTTTCTAGTGAGCACACTCAGCAAATCTATAGAATAGTAACTACATCAGGATCAATGAGAGATCAACCAGAGTGCAGAAAAAAATAAACTGCGCAAATGCAAATATAAATAGGTAGCAATAAATAACGAGAACATGCCATAATGTGATAGCGAGTCCTTAAAGTGAGATCATTGCTTGTGGGAATATTTCAATGATGGAGCAAGTGAGTGTAGTTATCCCCTTTTATCCAAGAGATGGTTGAAGGGTAGTAACTGTTCTTGAACCTGCTGGCTCTTGTACCTTCTATCTGATTGCAGCAGCAAGAAGAGAGCATGACCTAGCTGTTGGGGATCTCTAACACCGAGGAATTTAATGTTGCTGACCCTCTCCACCTCTGATCCCCTGAGCAGGGTTGGCTCATGGACATCTGGTTTCCTCCTCCTGAAGTCTATAATCAGCTCCTTAGTCTTGCTGACATTGAGTACGAGGTTGTTGTTATGGCACCCCTCAGCCAGATTTTCAATCTGGCATCCATATGCTGATTCATCACCACCCTTGGTTCAGCCTACAATAGTGGTGTTGTCAGTAAACTTGAATATGGAATTGGAGTTAAGCATAGCCACACAGTCACAACTGTAAAGCGAGTAGAGCAGCCTTGTGGTGCACCTGTGCTAATGGAGTTTGTGGAGGACACATTGTGGCCTCATGAACACACTCATGGAATTCCACTGGGACCAGTGCTGGGACCCTTGCTCTTTGAAATTGATGTGAAAAGTTTGTAAGTGGATGTAGGAAACAGATGACATGAACATCCATTGAGTTGTTGACAATGTGGATAGAAGTCCTGAACTACAGGGTAGTTTTGGTGAAATAGGGTGATAAATGGGAATTGATGCATTTTGGGAGTTCTAATAAAGCTGAGACATGCATAATAGGATGAGTTAAGGGGCAGATGCACCTTGGTGTACAAACCTAATATCTTTGAAGGTGGCAGGGCAAGTGGCTAATATCATTAATAAAGCACACTGTATAAGGTGCTTGCCTCTACTATTCAGGTCAATGCACCTAAGAGTAGGGAATTTATATTTTGTAAAACATTAGTTAGACTGCAGCTAGAGTACAGTATATTGTACATTTCTGGTCACCACACTATAGGAACAATGTGATTGCAGTGGACAGTTTCTCCAGGATGTTGCTACAGATGAAGAATTTCCTTTATAAGGAGAGACTGGAATGGCTAGGTCTGTTTTCTTCAGAGCAGAGGAGATTAAGAGGGGCAAGATTGAGATATATAAAATTATGTACAGAAACGGGCGTAAGCAGGGTAGGATGCAAATATTTTTCCCAAAATCAAAGGTCAGTAAAGCTGGGGCATAGTTTTAGGATTAGAAGTAAAAGGTTTCAAGAGGATCTGAGCAGGACCTTTTTTCACCTATGCACTGTCGCACAGAGTGGTGGAAACAGAATCAGTGACAGTACTTAAAATGATTACTTGAATAACCCAGATAGAGAAAGAAGCTATAGGCGAAGTGCTGGAATATAGGATTAGTACAAAGGGTGCATAATGGTTGATGTGGATATTGTGGGCCAAATAGCCTGCTTCCATGCGGTATAACACTGATCTTGGAACGTGCTAAGATTTAGCATTGAGACACGAATGCATTGTTGCTGGGTCAGGAAGGAATGTATCTTGACAGACGTTGAGAAAAGCAAGTGCGTCAACGATGAGCGGCGTGAGGAGCGAGGTCCCTTTAAACGTGTTGAATGGTTTGCAGTGCGGAGTAACGCCTTTCCAGCAGAGGGCACATTGAGCCCCCAAAATGGGCAGTCGTATCGACAGGTGAAACTACTCTCGGATCAGTCCGGCTCTGAAAAAGAGAGCCATAATGTCACGATCAGTTTTATTTTTCTTTTCAGAGAATGTGTTTTGACTTTCAATCATTCTACGAATGATTTTACGTGCCTGGAGGCTCAACAGCGGCATGGACCTTCCCTCCGGTCTCCTTTCCATAAAATCCCCATTGATGACTTGTCTCAACAATTTAATGAGAGTTTACTTGGACCAGGATTACAGCGGAGGCCAGTGGTGTTGACTAGTGCACATTTGGGCCGCATCTTCCGACAAGCTCACCAACAATCACGGACACCCGCCAGAGAGAACCCACCTTCTCTGACAGAAAACAGCACACCGAGGCCTCTCTCCCGCTCTGTGAAGGGGGGAGGACCTCTCTCCCGCTCTATGGGGGGGGGGAGGAGGTGCACAAAAAAAAACTTTCAGAGCTTCCTATTCCATCTTTCTCCAATTCTGCGTGTAGGATTGTGTTTCAGAGAAAGCCAGTCGGCGACTGAACCACTGTGTGGGAACACCGCGGCAGCGGATGATGCAGCCTCCGGAATGGAGCTGACAAAAGTAAAGTGGCATCGCAATGCAACTCTTTTTTCCAACGGACATTGCAGCGCCGAATATTTTAACACCAACTTGCACCTCCTTAGTTGCAAAACTTGTATTGGACGATTTTAGTTCTCTAATAAAGTTATTGGAACTTTTGTCGTACTATCGTCTCCCATCGTTAGCAATTAATGAGTGGAGAGCAGTCCTAATTCTACAGATAATTCTCCAGTAAGAAGGGAACAGAACTGTCGGCCGTACAACACACATTTTTCATCCTTTTGTTTGGTGATTGATAAGAAACCTGTCCATTCCATTACTTACATGTTCAGATGCACGCTAATGTAAAAGAAAATGTTCTTTGTAGGAAAATGACGCGAGGGTTTGCAAACATAATGTTTACTATTCCTCCATCTATAAACTTTGCAATGAATCAGAGGGGTTTCCTTTGAATATCAGTAAAAATAAAGTCTCAATGTTGAATTACCAGGGCGCACTGTGAAACGGAAGCTACTGGCATAATCCAGCGCCAGGGTTTATTCCTGTTCCCTCGTCGTTTTTTTTTGAAAGCAACATCAGAGCAAGGTTTATTTGGCGGAGCTCTGTTTGTAAGCAAACATTTTTCTCACTGTTTCGCCAGCGTGCGTGCCAACGGGAGGGGTGGGTAGAAAAAAGGGGGGGCTGTGTAATTTGGGGAAAGTGGTGGCAGGGAGGTCGAGGAAGGAAGGAAGCGGAGCAGCTTTGTTGAACAAGGACGTTTCTCTCTCTCTCTCTCATTCTCCGTGTGGAGTGTGGGATTGTATGGAAGGGAGCGCCGGGCTCTTGAAGGAAGACGAAATATAAGGGAAGGGGGAGGAGGAGGAGGGCAAAATAAAACCAAGGGAGCAATAACTGGATACAAGAAAAGCCCAAAGCGGCGGAGAGTTGGACTGCGGCACACGGAGAGTGATTGAGAAGGCTGCGGGTTGCGAAGTCTTGCATATTCGGACAGCCTTTCGAAGGGGAAAGAGTTCAAGAGCGTGAGGCAAAGCAGAAGAGCCGACACCCCCATCCGAATGGCAGCTTGCGAGATGACCCTGGTGCACCATCCGCCGCCGAGAGGGAGCTGCACACAGTGAACGGCCGCCGCCTTCCTTCACCGGAACACAGGGAGGAGAAGGTGGAGATGCGAATGGAGCTCAGTCGCATCAGGGGTTGAGCGGAGGACGTCGTTTGTGCCTGCTCGGTGCATGCACAGGGCTGTCTAAACGTTTCTAGAGCCAAGCTCTCGACCCAACAGGAGCTTATCTTCCAGCAAGAGTGCTCTGTGGTAAGAATAAAGAGATGCACTTGTGCACCCACACACACCATCTATGTGGACCGCGTCTTTCGTCTCCAGCCTTCTTACATTAATTGCATTCACTTCATCTTCGTTACGCACACTCCCTTGCTTCAAACCTTACGCCTTAATAACCCCTTCCCTTCGTCCCTAACCCAGTGGTTTTGTGATTGCCCTTTTCATTGTGTGTTGGATTTGTTTCTCTTCCCATTCGCTCGTCGTTCTAATGGGAAGCGGACCGTATTTCATTTAGGGGTTGATTCTTCGTATACCTAGGTGCGGAAAACACGTTCCTTCAACATGTTAGGAATACTAATGCAGGAACAGATGTTCCGTACAGAAATGTGGCTTCCCTATTTATGGGATTATTGGATGAGCGATGGTTTGTAGAAACCTCGGATTCCGGAATGCTGTGTGTATTTTAAAGTGGCGCCTCACGACGAACGGTGAAGGTAGGGTGTAGTTCACATCACTGGGATATATTGGATTTGTTGGAGAATAGAAGTCTGGGACTTTTAGGGAAACGATAGTTGCCGCTGGTGTCGACTACGCCGTGTGAGCTTCATCGCATTTATGCACGTTAACCATTGCTTTCGTAATGGCATCAGTCTGAGTCTTGTAAAAGAATGTTACGGGCTTCTGTCGACAGTGCTGCGATCGAAATCCTTTTCAGTCGTTCCACTCAATACCGGATTGCACCTCAACATTTCTAATTTGTTCTGGGTTCCACTGTGTAACCAACGTGAAATAAATGGTCACTCAAAACCTTTCATTAGTTATGAATGAACGTGTGCATGCTAAAGTGCGTGGGAGACTTCAGTTACATAGAGGCACGCATTTATGTTTTTTTTTATATTGTAGTTCTTGATAATGCAGTGAGTTTAACTTTCGAAGATCCAATAGAGGCGGTTTGGTAAAAGTGTTAACTTGCTCAGCAGTTTGTGTTGAGTAGAGAAACAATATTGTCTTAGTAACTCTGCTTTACTTAAGCCTGCGAGAATGGCGAGGAGCTGGTAGGTTTTTTTTGATGTTCTGCTTGGCTGACTAACCTGAATACTAAAAAGCATTCCCTCAGCAGCTGACCCTGTTAGCAGTTTTTCAATGGCACCCGGTTTTCTAAAGCTATTGCAAGGGTCCAGGGGAGAAGAAAGGGAGACCGGCAGTTCATTCGGAATAGCTCATAGTGCCAGCAGGTTAGGGTGTCGGGACCAGATAGTGCTCTTTCTTTGTAAGGGGAACTATCCACCATTACTGCTGCAGTAGTTGTCATTCTATCGATTGTAACCGGGGGCAAATTCTACTCATTTGGCTTGAACCGTGGAAAGAGATAGCTTTTTTTATTAAATGGTATGTTCAAATGGACGGGAAGATTCGAGAGATTCGTGTGTGATTTGAAGTAAATTATGTGCTTGTGCTAAAGTGAATGTCTTCCCCATGAACTCAACTATATTCACAACAGCTCTGTAATTCCATTTAACCCTGGTGGGTGAGACAGTGATTTGAAAAGGTGGAATATCTACTTTGAGATTGTAAGGTTTATAACCTGATATGATTGCATTTGAAAGTGGTTCGAGGACTGCACATCAGGATTGGTATCACAAGACATTTAACATACAGCCAGCTTACCTTATGAGTTTGTAACTACGGACTTCAGATATGTTCAGTTCAGTGATGAAAATGTACAAAATTATTATAGACACATCAAGAATCTATGAATTATTACTAATGGTGAATACTGAACTATGAAATAGACTAGTGCATGTCCTAGTCCTTGACTTGTGAATGATCTTTATCAACGTGGTTGTGTTCAAGATGTTTGGCTGAATGCATATTTATATTCTGTAGGGAAAAAATGTATTGAAGGATTTGAATTGTGAGATTGGTAAATCCACTGTGTAGTCATAATGACAGTGCTGTTGTTTTGGAATCTGTTTCATTATTAGACATAGTAGATAACTAGGAATGGTATTTATTCATAGCATGAGTGGACATTGATTCCAAAGAATTTTATAAAACTTAAGGAACAGGATTAGAATGGAGCCACTGTACATTTCTCTTTTCACCACTTTTAATATAAAAAATAAACCTGGTGGCCAGAGGTTCTTTAAACCATTATTAGATTTTTAGAAGAGGACATAAATCATGAATGGAGTAAGTTTGTCTCCCAGTTATCCAGAATGAATTCTTATCTATCTTTTGGGATTGGGAAGAGAGAACATTTCACAGTTTATTTTAAATATTTATGTGTTTGTCTATTTAACTTTAATTCTTGTCCTGTTTTCTGACCTCTAGTTTGTCAAATGTTGTTTAGTTTCGAATCAAAGCCCGAGGAGTATTTGATCTTTTTTGGATTAATTCATTTGGTTTCATTTTTTTCCAAAGTTTTTTTTTATTCAAAGGGGGCACAGTTTTGAATTGTTACCCTCATGTAAGCGTAGTGAACAGAGTGGATGTTTATTTGTGCTCTAATTATCACTTGTTTAAAGATAAAGTTTGACCTTGCCAAAAATAGCTACCATCCGGTTTGACTTTAACATCTCATTTTTGGTAGGAGAGTGTATAAGAATCCTTCATTTAGTGATTTAAGCTCTGGCCTGCAGTCATGAATATTTTCAGTTCTGTCATCTTACTTCATAAATTGAGGAACAGTCCATTGAATGCTTCAGCATTAAATTCATACTGCTATTGGTTAATGTGGCTTTGTATTGCTAGATCTTGAAACTAGCTCCAGGCTGTTTATTCTGAATGGAAGGGATGTATAAGATGGCTCATTAAACTCATTTTATCCAACAAATCTGTTCTGTTTACACAATGCTAACTGCTAGGTTGGTTACAAGATGGTTTTGACCAAACTTGGTTGATTATTTGGTTGAAATCATTTGCCAGGACGTGATATGTTATCAGTAAATGCTGTGATTGTGATGTATGGATTTCTTTTGTTTCTGGACAAAAGTCAGCTTTGATATCTTGCACAGGAACATGAGATCATTTATGTAGTTGAAACTGACGCACAATGCTTCATGCTAATCGTTTTACTAGACTGCCAATAAAAGCAGAATGATTAAATTCTTGAGCAGTAGTGTGTTGTAATGAGTAGAAGGAAGAAGGTGGAGTTTACTAATATTTTGTTTCCATGCTCTGTCATATGTGAAGATAGTGGGAAAAAATGTGGTTATAATGAAATTTCTCCTTTTTTTAAACATTAATCTGGATTTTAAGAGTAGAGACAGAGCTGGTGGATTGCTGAGTCGGTTCAGAAATAGCCATTTTTGTGTGTCTGTCTTGGCACACTCCAATGATGCCTGGGGCTGGATGTGGGGAGTGATGAAAGAATAACACTTTAGGAATATGCAAGCACATCGACATTTTAAGGCATTTGTACAGCGGGATAAAGTTCAGATATGATTGTGGTTAAATTGAGTTGTTATCTGGAGAGAAGCAATTGAGTAAATTGAAGCAGACAAAAGTAATGAATAATAACCAGCATCAAAATGTTTTGTCGGTTCACTTCACAATAGACTAACAAGTTGTAACATGGAATTGGGTCACTTGGCCTCTCCTCTAGGTGGGAGTTTATGCACTGTATTTCTGGGTGGGAAGCAGACCTAGTTACTGTTACCCATTGCATTCTATGTTACTCATCCTTGTTTCCCCTTCATATGCCTCTGTGTAAAGTGCTGCATGTAAATCCCATGCTATGTTACTGAAAAAATAATCTCATTGGATTTCTGATTGACAAATAAGGTATACAAAATTATAAGGGGTGTAGATAGGATAAACGCAAGCAGTCTTTTTCCACTGAGAATGGGTGGGACTACAACCAGAGGTCATGGGTTAAGGGTGAAACGTGAAAAGTTTAAGGGGAACATGAGGGGCAACAACTTCTCTCAGAGGGTTATGAGAGTGTGGAACGAGCTGCCAGCACAAATGGTGCATGCGAAGTTGATTTCAACATTTAAGCGAAGTTTAGGTAGATACATGGACGCTAGGGGTACGGAGGGCTCTGGTCCCAGTGCAGGACGATGGTTTTGTAGGCAGTTTAAATGGTTTTGGCATGGGTTAGATGGGCTGAAAGGCCTGCTTCTGAGCTGTACTTATCTATGACTCTATAATGAAGTTGTCAGTGCCCATGTACAAGTTCTAGATAACATTGACAGCCATATCGCAGAACCACTTGTGAATGACACCCAATATCTAAAGAGACATTATTGTTCAATGGTATTATTGTAGCCAGGTTTTACTGCTGTTAGTGTCCTGAGTCAATCACAGTGACTAGCAACTCAACTCCTACTTCTTCGGTATTTTTTTTAACAATTCACAAACTGCATGGTAGGAACGTGAAAGGATGCACTCTTGTCTGGATGTTTTGGTTTGAGACCCTTAATGAGGAATGAACGTTAGGTTCTGCAGAATCAATACATTATATGTGTCCACTTCATTAGGTAGAGGAACAGTTCAAACTTCACGGTTTGATATGTTGTGGGTCCAGAGATGCTCTTCTGCCCAACACTGTTGTAACACTTGGTTATTTGAGTTACTGTCACCTTGTCAGCTTGAACACATCTGACCATTCTCCTCTGGCCTCCTTTATTACAAGGTGTTCTCACCCACAGAGCTGCTGCTCACTGTATGTTTTGTTTTTGTATTTGTACCTTCCTCTGTAAACTCTTGAGACTGTTGTGCATGAAATCCCAGGAAATCAGTAGCTTCCGAGATACTCAAACCACCCCATCTGGCACCAACAATCATTCGTTGGTCAATGTGATTTAGATCAAATTTCCTTCCATCTTGATATTTAGCCTAAACAACAACTGAACCTCTTGACCATGTCTGCATGCATTTAGTTGCTGCCATATGATTGGCTGATTAGATACTTGCATTAATGAGCAGGAGCAGAGGTGGACCAAAAAAAAAGTGGCCACTGAGTGTATGATATGGTATAACTGTGACAAATGTGAAAGGATGTGCCCTTGCCTGGTTGGATGTAGCTCCAACCACGCTTGAAGAATAGCACTTTCCGGGGCAAAACAACTCATTTGACCAGTACTCCATTCACTGTTATAACATGTACTAACTCCATTGTCAGCATTTTTTGCGTGAAGTGTGTACCATCGATAAGCCGCACCAAGGTTGGTAAGCTGTACCTTCCTGAGGTTTCTTCCATAATGCATCCTAGATTTGTGGCTGGCTGGGCAAACATGCTGCCATTTGCAAATGGTCTCTGAAGCCACACACACTCCTGATTTGAAAACATTTGTGTTCCTTTATATTGATGAAAGCACTGGAGATCCCGACCTAACAGCAGTTATGAGTATCATCACAAAGACTCTAAGTGATACAAGAATCTGGCATCAGGATTAGACTAAATGGGAATCAATTGACTCCCTAGTCTGTGATTGAATTTCATGGGACTGCCTTTTCCTGTGTAGCCAAGTACTTCGGTTAACAGAACAAAATGCATCTCTCTTAGGCTTGAACGCAACAATTAGCCAAACACCAATTGTCATTATAGAAAATAATTCCAAATCTTTGCTACTCCTCAATATTGAAACATTTCCTGATTTCACCCCTGCATGAGTTAGCTCTAAGGATTTGAACTCTTCAACCAGTGGAAAAATTTGCAGTTAACTCTATAAATTTATCTTAAACTGAACAAGTCATCCTCAGGTATTCTAAGATTCCAGTGAATACCTTTCCATTTATTTGATCTCTCTTGTAGCGTGGTTATCATTCAGTTTAAAACACTGGTACCAGCCTCTCAAACTAGAGAGTGTGTCATTGAAGTCCAGATTTGTACAAACCAAGGCTATTTTTTTTTTCTGTTTCTACCCATGTCATTTAACAACTGAGATACATGGATTCCAAAGTCTCTTTTTGGATCCTAGCTGGTTCTAGGTTTTCACTCTTTTAGAAAGTTCTGATTCTAAAGCTGAAGTCTAAAGTAAATAATCCCACATTTGACAACACTGAAATCTACTTGCTATAGTTCCTCTAATGACTCAAGCATTATTAATAGCTCTTTATAATTTAATGATTTAATGCTTGCTATCTTTCTGTCATTGGCAAACCTGGATACATAGCATTCTGTTCCATCATCTGAATCATTTATAAATATTGTGAATAATTGTGGTCCAAATGGTACTTGTGGGACACCACCAGTCAGATCCTGCTAAATTAAATACTGCTCTTAATCTTGCTTTCTTTTCTGTCAACCAGTTTCTCAGCCAGGTCAATAAATCTCCAACAATACAATGAGCTTCAACTTTAACAAATTCTCTTATTAAAAACTTGGGAAGATAACTTCTGGATGTTCATAAAACAAGACATTTTTGGGAATTTTATTATGATAAAAACTGAATAAAAACAAATTCAGAAAATCCAGCTTTCTGATGATCCACATAACCCATAGGTAACTATTCTACAGAACAAAAACATTGCTCTAAGAAATATTCATGAGCATCCTGGATGGCAAAAGATGTCATAAATTCGACATTGCAATCTCCATCACCTATCCAAACAAATCTCAAACATAAACATTGTGTCTACTTCAGTTGTTAATTCACTTCCAGTGTTCAGTTGCAGAAAGAAAATTTTGATATATTTGAAATTGTGGCATAATTGGAGATTGATTGTTGGTAATTGTGGAATGTGTTCCAAAGAGAGGGAAGCCATTACTATCTAAAGAAAATACAATGTAAGTGCTCCATTATCTGTGTCATGTGTTTCTTAAACTTGGTTTCTGCATTCTGAATGCTTTGGTTTGTTTCTTAGCCTGAGAACTTGTATTTGCAAAACAATTTTATCCTGGCTAGGATAAAATTATCTCATTAGTAGAATTTGTTTAGAATGACAAAAAAGTTCATCTTTTGCTTTTGTACTTCACACAAGGTGCATATTTTTTCACTCTTCCTGTTTGAGTATGATGAAAACACAGATTTTATTTAAAATATTTACCTGATCTGTATATGTAGAAAGAATCACAGGGATTACAAGCAAAACCCTTCAATGGGTGATCAGGCTCCTTATTTTGCTTCCATTGTGTGCAACGTTAAGAGCTCAAATTATATCCCTCAAAGGGATTTAAAAGTAGGCTACCCACCTATTACTGCAGATGTCAGTGTAGTTTTTATTGCCTTAATTCATATCTTGTGAATGTCTCAGAGGTTTGACAAGAAGAATATAAGCACAACAGTGTTCAGTATGTAATTGTGTCAGCTATTAATTGTAAAATTATATAAACTGGTACTGTTTCCTTAAACTTGTGTGAATTGTTGCATTGAAATGAGAGTGTACAATAGTGCAAGATGCTTTAAAAAATGCACAATTAAGTTTGCCCTTTGCACTCCCCCTTCTGGTGTCATGCCTGCATGTATGGTTCTGTAGTTTGTGAATACATTATGATCTGAAAGTAATCTAAATTTCTTACTGTTCTAGTCATACTGCTAACATTATTGATTTAATCCATTTGCACTTCCTGTGTTGGTCACTTTCTACACTTTGCCAACCTGACCTGGCTTGCTTTTACCTCTGGTGCAAGTGGTTGCTGATGAATGGTTTTGGAGACTAGGTTCCTTGCTGAAGATTTTCTGCTATAGATTAGATCTGTGAGTTCATTCAGTGCATTATCCCACTTGGAAAAGATGACATCTGGAATCCTCCAAAAAAAAAGATGCTAACAAAAATAGGTAAGGGTGAAAAGTCACCCTTAGTAATATAGTATATCCTTTTCCCGTCTTCCATTTTCTCATTTGATAATTTATGAAGAGCACACATCTGTACTGTCAGACAGCTTAGTGTGGAATTGGATTAATTTACAGAGATTTCTGTGGGTGTAGAGAAAGACTTTAAAATGTCAGCACAAGCATGAAGAGTTGGATTGGTATCCTCTGCTGTCTCCTCTTTGAACTTGTATGAGACAAACCAGTAGCATCACTGTCCAATGAAACATGATTCAGACAATATTAAATCAGTGTTGAACTTATTGTTATTGATAATATTAGCATTATCTTGCTATGTATTCAATTGCCTGCATTTCATTGAAAATTTTTAGTGATGCAGCCAGTATCTCACATTAAAGCTCATGCTAGGTTTTAGTGTGAAATAAAATGATTGAAGACTAACTTAGAGCTATGCTTCCTCGTGTTGGCTGTCGAGTCTGCTACAATTTAGTGTTTCATAAACACGAGATTCTGCAGATGCTGGAAATCCTGAGCAACACACACAAAATGCTGAAGGAACAGGTATGGAGGGGAATAAGCTGTTGATGTTTTGGTCTGCGATCCTTCATCAGTTGTGTGTGTTGCTCACAATTTTGCATATTCTCCCTTTAATGAGCTTTATCCTCCTCTGCCTGTACGTTTGGCTTCTTTTGATGCAAATTTGACTTGCATACTAAACCAATGCTTTTGAAAGCCAGAGAGATAATTAAAAATTCAAACTGACATTTGTGCGTGGAGGATGGGGAAGAGAAGCAATTGGTTTGATAACGATCCAAATTAAGGAACCCTTACTTTCTCTGTTTTCTTTCATTAACTAAATGGTTTGTAAGAAATTCCAAAGGGTTATTTATGCAGTTGTGTTTCAATTTTAATTCTGGAACATCCTGGTGGGATCAGGGAGGAAAGGTTGCAGTGGTTGGAGCTATACTTTACACAGAGGAAATCAGGTCTATTTGTTAGAAACAAAACATCACAAGGAATTCTTCAAGGAGTGCCCCAGGCCGAACCAGTTTCAGAACATTGTTCCACTAGAAAGTCAAAACAGAGGAGATGGATTGTGACGTTTGCAACTTCAAAGGTAAGAAAGCTTTTCTGTACCTGCAATCAGCAAGACTCAGGCAACTTTTGGACATGGGTAAATAAAGTTCCAGGCAAATATCATTTCCAACAAGAGGACAGCTTACTATGCCATCATGACATTTAATGGCACTATTGTTGATTAACTTCCCTTCATACCCCTCTCCCTCTTCAGTCTAGCTCCCCAAAACTCCAGTAACCAGTCTCAGAGCTTCTGTGGCAATGATTATCAATTACTTTTTAAAAAAACATGCTTGGAGGAAATAGGTATCCTAAAGTAAGAGACAGGCCGAAGCCTTTTCATTATCTACAAGGCACAGGTTGTGTGTGTGATAAACTAGCGTGGATCAGTTCAACATCATGTGGAGTTCAATATAGTATGTCTGACTGTCACCTTTCCACAAATGGGGACACGCCATAATTGTATGTGTTTTCTACAAAACATACTGCAGGACATGCTGAAGGTGAACCACCACCTGTAGGTTCTCTTCAAATTCGAATACCATCCCAATGAGGGAATATGTCCCTTTTCATTGTAGGGACCCTCCTAATCACCACCACCTTCTCCAGAAGGATTGCTGCAATTTAAGAAGATGGCCCGGCAATTCCTGAAGAGCAATTTGGGTTGGCCCATAATTTTTGATCAGCCAGTGCCATGCTTATCAGAAACACGAGAAATGCAGATGCTGGAAATCCAAAGCAACACATACAGAATTCTGGAGGAACTCAGCAGGGCAGGCAACATCTATGGAAATGAAGAAATAGTGGATGTTTAGGGACTTCTTCAGTGTTGTGCTTATCTTGGAAATGAATTTTAGGCATCAGACTCCTGAATGGACGGCTTGAATCATTGTAACTCTTGCATTTTATTTGCCTAACTGCACTACACTATATTCTGCATTTACTACCTCAGTGTACTGATGTATGGAATGATCTGCTTGGATGGTATGTAAACACAGCTTTTCACTGTATCTTGGTAGGCATGACTATAATAAACCAATACCAATAGTTAACATATTTAATGCATATAAAAATTCCTCACAGAAGATACTTTATCAAAGTGTTCCTGAATATGCTGGTATAAAATCCTTATTAGCTGAATTGTTTTTCACAACTGATACCTAAAATGTCCATGTCATGGCACAAAATAATTTAAGAGGTGCTATCATTATCTGTTTGGGTCTTGATATTCTGAATTGATTAAAACTAGACTTGTACTGTAAAAGAAGTCAGTATTAAGTGTAATTATGTATGCTACGGCAAATCTATTTATTGTGTAGAAGCTTTGCAATGGGATAGTGAAATTTCTCGTAAAATCAAGCAATCTTAGCTCGTGTGTGGTTGTAATGATCTGTATCTTGGAATTGGTTTATAAGGAGAATTTGGACTGAATTACTTCAGTGATCCTCTTTCAATATTTGTGACTGAGGCTTTCTCTTAATTGTTTGAGAAATAGGCAACTAGGTCATCTTAGATGCTGTGGTGTTCGTACTATTTAGAAGCTGCCTCTGCAGCACACTGAGCTAAATCAAAAACAATTCTATTTTCAAATGTACCTACTGAAAATTATTGTGTTCATTGTGTTCCATCAACTGTGTCAGAAAACTTTATTAGCAACAGAGGGAGCTATTATGACTAATCTTGGGGAATCCCATCATTCTCTCAGCAGTTTCTAGAAGCTTTACTGTTGACTGCTGCTGGAACTCTGTGTATAATGCTGGGCTTGTGTTGTGGTCTGTTGGCTGGATTTACAAGTATAGTCCCTTTTTATTGTGACAACTAATTTTGTGTCTGATTAGCAACAAGAGCAGCTCATTGTTCAATTCTGTGTGAATGAACTATTGTTGAAGTACTTCAAATACGTAGTGCAGATGGACCAGAAGATTTTTGTATACTAAAGCAAGTCAGAGATTTTTCAGTCACCATTATTGTTGAATGGTGGAGTCTTTGAAATCAACTCGCAGTTTGAATGGAATTAGTGAGTATTTGAGATATATGTTTAATTTAAAAATAGAATTAGATTTGGTAGTAACTGTAGATTGTTGCTAGATATATATAATTAATTGCAATTTTTTTGTAATACTTGTTTCTGAAGTCTGGTTATAAGCTACAATGACTGCAAGTCTCAAACCCTATTTTATTCCTGAAGTTAAATGCTCTGTACATGTGCATCTTTAGCTGGAGTATGGAAGACAAATATCGGAGTTGTATTGTACATGCATATTTTTGACAAAAAAAAATAAACCTTTGAACCATTGAACCTTTTTGCATTGGGAATTTGAAACCCAATTTGAACTTGTGTGAACATCCTACTGAGATGAAGTTGCAGGTTCTGGTGTGGGTGGTCGGATAAAATAATTTGGAAGAAGAATGAGTATTACTTTTTTTTTCTGAACAATGACTTCTTTAATACATCAGTGCACCTAACAGGGAAGGATGTTTAAGAAAGAAAAGAGATTGGTAGGTACACAGCTGATACTACACTCTTCCACATCCTTACGCCCACTAGCCCCAGTGGTATTACTTGCAAAAACATGGAACCAAGGCCAGTTAGGATATAGATCACCTATGATTTTCATTGATGAATCACAGTCAATGAGTTGAACAGCTTTCTCTAGCTCTGAGGTTTTGTCAGTAAATTACATTAACTGGTTAAAGTTGACATAAAATCTTTCATAGAATGGATCTGTGAACTTAAATCAATGTGTATAACTGTCAATGTTCTGCTTGGAATTGTTCATTTTTTGGAAACAAAACTAACAAATATCATTATTAGATCTTTAAAATGAATTGATGTTCGTTTTTTTGTTGCATGTAGAGGACGAAGTGACACAAATTTTTACTTGATTGATACAGCAGATATTAACTCCTTAGTAGCTTCAACAGTTTTAGTATGGCCAAAATACTGTAGGGAATTGGATTAAGAGATCACCAAAGCTTCTTTCTCAAGCCAGTTTTGAGTGCATTACTCATTTTAACGATGACCTTCATGGGAATGCAATTAAGCCCTTTCCATTTCATTATGGGAAATCTGGTTGTTATGGAAGATTTTGTTTTTTCTTGGCACTTAAATGTAACATATTTTACCAGTTTGTTTTACAAAACCTCCTAACCAATTCAGTGGGCTATGCTTTTATTCAAAGGAAGTGTACTTCTTTGCTGTAATTAAATTGTTGCATTTCTGGACAGTTAACAAAGGATAAAGTGTGTTTTCCATCTGTTTTCCCAAATGATCTTGCAGCAATTCAAGTTTCAGTACTGACGCTACCAATGTATTTTACAGAGTATGAGATGGATTTTGATTAAATTTACCATGTGTACTTGAAGGCCAACATAATAAAAAACTGACTGCAAGTTTAACAAAAAATGTTGGGTGTTGGTATTAGTTTTGATATTGTCATGCACACTGTGATGCAATAAAAAAAAGCTTTGTGTGCCATTCGGGCAAATCATACTGTACATATGTCCATTGCGGAAGTAAAAAGAAAGCAGAATGCCTAATATGGTGTTGTGGCGATAGTTCAAAGGTTGATTTATTATCAAAGTATGTGTGCAGTATACAACACTGAGGTTCACCTTCTCCAGATAGTCACGAAGCAAAGAAAACCACGGCAGTCGTTCACAGAAATACATCAAATTCCCACCCAGGCAAAAAACTTGATAAATTACCCCAAATTTAAATAGCAGTGGCAACAAGAGCATCAAACACCCCACCCCCAAGACAGAAAAACAAATCGGTGAATAGTGCAGATGGACAAAAAATGCAAGGACCTTAAAAACAAAATAAGAATCGCATGTGCTGTAACACAATGATTTATCAAAGAAAATGCTGAAAATTCTTAACTTTGTAGCATCTGAAATACAGATATAGTTAGACCTTGGAAAACAAGCCAGAAAGCTGTGATTTTACTTGCACAACCTGGAAAATATTGGTGATGCATAAAATATTGTCATTTAGCCAGAGTAGTGTTGCCCTGCATCTGATCCCTGGTGTGTAATTAGCCAGTTGATGGTAACTAGAGCATGGATAAAGGGTGCTACAATGACTCCACCAGCTTGGCACTTGGGACTAGGAAGAAGTAGGCCAGGGTTTAGTTCCTGTGCATACAGAAGAGCTCCTTGTGTGATAAATAACATTGACTGTACCAATTCATCTGCTGCTCATGGCTATATATCCTGACATTGAAACTCATTGTAGGGTGAAGTGAGTGGTGTGGTGCGATGTGAGAAAATGTTGTGAGGATTCAGAATTAGCATCTCCTGTTCTTTGCCACCTTGGAGTATATTACCACCATTCAATCATTCCGTCAATATTTTAAAGAACATTATTCACTCTGTGTGGAAGGCTGACTTCTTAATTAAAACGGTACTGATCTTTGCCTCTGGGTTGGATTAGGTCAGTGTAATCCTGTTGAGCAAGATGTAGTCAATCACATGTGATGTGATGGACAGAAGCCAGTCAGGCCGCTGAGCTGTTACTGCATTTCTGGGGATGATTGCTGCAGCACTTCAGGTGAATTGAATTTTCTGATCACTTTCATTCTCTTCCCTGAAATAGGCAGCCCCCTATTATGGCGACTATTAATGATAATCTATAAATTTGTTTCCGTGCAAATTGAAGTAGAGCTGCTCTGAAAGTTTATCTAATTGGGATAATAAGCTTAAATACTTACTTCGTTTGATGATCAGTGTATTGTGGGATTAGTCCAGGCAAAAGGTGAGTCACTGAACTAATTTAATCTACACATGCTGTCCTGCTTGATTGCTAAAATACCAGCAAACAAGGAAACTTGTTTTGTGCATGAAATTTCAGTAGATGTTTGGTATATAACTTATAATGTACAATAAGATTTGCCGTTTGAACCACAGCATTGTCCTAAAAGGAAATGCAGTAAATGTCCTGTATCTAATTCCTGTTTTGTCCGCTGCATTTTCTGCCACGGGAATAAACCAAAACTGGGATTGATGGCAGAAAACTTATTTGTAGCAAGTAAAGTATATTATCCTTGCCTGCTATTGCTTTGATCCAGTGTTAAATTTGCTAGATTCATTTCTCTCGTGGTATTATGGAGGAGCATAATGCACAAAGCAGGAAACCACTGTGAATTGTAGATTTTCTTTTACATGTGTTTTAATTTGCAGGGCACCATTGTGCCTGTCCAACTGAAATTTCTTCTTCTTTTATTTAATTTAAAGTTTTGGTATGCCAGCCATGACACATGTCTATCTCTGGAAGCAGTGTTGGTTGTCCGGTTATTCTTGAGTATCTTAGCTCCTGAATTGGATTACACAGAATGAATCGTGGGTTGATCTAATGTAATAAATTCCAGAGTTGCTTTGGTTTTTTTGATCTGCGAAAAGAGACATGCTAAATTTACTTAGAAGTAAGACAAACAGTATTTTGTAATTAGAGTATAAAATGTATGAGTATGTCATTGATAAAAACATACCTCCTCCAACCATTCTTGCTGGGTTGTTGAATGTAATACTACAGCTGTGAGTGAGTGGGGTAACGGCTTGTTGGATAGGGTCCCAAACGCTTGAATGAGCATCTTTTGTTTTGATTTGAGGTAGCTAGAAAGATTTTGATAAACTGGTTCATTTGTGTGAAAGGAAATGCTTGCCAGCAGAGTGGAACAGAAAGAATATGGTCCAGATAACAAAAATAAAAAATGTGCTTCAGAATGAAATGTAATAAAGAGGAGGATTTAGAGCAAAGAGAATCTGCTGGACTTCCTTAATGATTATGTTAATTTTCAAAAATGATAACCTATTATTTTCTAAATAATAGTAGGGAGATCTCTTGCTGATACGTATGTATGGGAAGTCTTCAACTAAGCTAAAAAGTAACTATTCCAAGTGGAAAGATTTTAATGCTTCTGGCTATTTACCATCTGCCTGAGGTATGATGCCCAAGTGTTTAAATTACTGGACCAGTAATCAGTGGGCTGTGCATTTGATTGGGGGATGCTGCTAAAAAATTAAATGCGATTTAAAAAAATATATTTTAAAAAGTATCAGTGTTCATAACGATGAAATTGTCAGGTTGGCATTAAAACTCAATCTCCTTCACATCTCCTTGTTAAAAGGGAATCTGTCATTTATCTAGTGATTTTAGACTCATTGATATGGTTGACTTATCTGCCCTTTGAATTGGCCCATCAAGTTCAGGAACAAGTGAGGATGACATGCTGCCAAAGGAGGTGAAATGTTAAATACTTTGCCTCAGTATTTATCAAGGAGACAGATCAGATGACGATGGTGTTAAAATATGAGATAAAGAATGATATAATGGCATGTAAAATAAATAGAGCAATATTGAATTAATGAAATTCAAAAGATAATGCTTCTTGTCTGGTTTGAAATCCTCCATAAATTTTAAAGAAATCTGATGAGGAAATGGCAGAGGTAACATTGTGCAATTAATAATTCATTAAGGAAAGATTGAGTATAAGATGACCAGCTATTATTGCACTCTGTACTTGGGTGAACTATAGATCATTTTAATGGAGGTGATTGAGTAACGGAATTTGTCATCAAAGGAGAAAATAGAAGCACTTTAGGAAGTAAAAAAAAATGCAGAAAGCAGAAGTACAATAATGAGCAGAAAAAAAAGAATAATCCTGGAAGCACTTCGGTCAGGCAGCATCCGTGAAGAGAGAAGCAAGAGATTTTCTTTAGTCGGATGATGACCTAACTTGTTTTCTTCTTTCTAGTTCTCGTGAAACACTTTTGACCGGAAGAATTAATTATTTTTCTCTCCACAGATGCTGCCTGACCTGCTGGATGTTTCCACCATTTGCACTTTTTGATATTCTTATGATAATGACTAGAATACATCAAGGGCACATTCCTTCCTATGAGTGGTACCTTCTCAAGAATGAAGTATCTAATATCAAAGATCCCCACCATGCAGCTATCACTGGGAGTAGGGACAGAAGCCTGAACATGTATTTTTCTTCTGAGTACTGCTTATATGATCCTATGTGTTTGTGGTACTGCTTGCTACAAGTAAGTTTTTCATTGCACCTGTGCATACATGTATTTATGCCTATGACAATAACTTTGTCAAATTCACAAATACATGTAGTCCTGAAGAAGGGTCTTGGCCTGAAATGTTGATTGGTTACTCATTCCATAGAATCTGCCTGACCTGCTGAGTTCCTCCAGCATTTTGTGTGTGTCACTGTGGATCTCCAGCATCTGTAGAACCTCTTGAGTTTATGACAATGACTTTGACTTTCAAGGGGAAAACCTTGCACAACCAACCTTTTGCAGTGGTAAAAGAGAGAGTGGACATCATAAACAAGAGAAAATCTGCAGATGCTGGAAATCCGAGCAACACACACAAAATGCTGGAGGAACTCAGCAGGCCAAGCAGCATCTATGGAAAAAAGTACAGTCAATGTTTCAGTCAGTCCTGCCAAAGGGTTTTGGCCCAAAATGTGGAGTGTACTTTTTTCCATAGATGCTGCCTGGCCTGCTGAGTTCCTCCAGCATTTTGTGTGTGTGGTGGACATTATAATAGCATGAATGTAGTTTCTCTGTGTCTCCAGATAGGTTTTAGTGAGAAGTCAGAAATCTGGCTAAAAGGCAACAGGATTACGATGTAGCTATTCTATGTACTGGAAAGCAGGGTTTTGCCTGGAGGATTTGATCTCGAGCCCTTCTTCACAATTAAAATTCATGGGTTAAATCTAGCAAGGAAAGGTATTATCCTTGCAAATGTGAGCATATTTTTATAAGGCAATTGTCAACATTATGGAAAATAGCAGCAGGTTTCAAAAAGACAAGCATGCGAAAGGGGAAGATAATCAGTAGATGATTAAGACTCTTGGCAGTGTGGAGGATCAGAGGGATCTTGGGGTCAGAGTCCATAGGACACTTAAAGCTGCTGCGCAGGTTGACTCTGTGGTTAAGAAGGCATATGGTGCATTGTCCTTCATCAACCATGGGATTGAGTTTAAGAGCCGGGAGGTAATGTTACAGCTATGTAGGACCCTGGTCAGATCCCACTTGGAATACTTGGCTCAATTCTGGACACCTCACTACAGGAAGGATGTGGGAACTATAGAGAAGATTTACAAGGATGTTGCCTGGATTAGGGAGTTTGCTTTATGAGAATAGGTTGAGTGAACTCGGCCTTTTCTCCTTGGAGCAGCGGAGGATGCGAGGTGACCTGATAAAAGTGTATAAGATGATGAGAGGCATTGATCGTGTGGATAGTCAGAGGCTTTTTCCCAGGGCTGAAATGGCTAACACGAGAGGGCAGAGTTTTAAGGTGTTTGGAAGTAGGTACAGAGGAGATGTCAGGGGTAAGTTTTCTACACAGAGTGGTGAGTGCGTGGAATGGGCTGCCAGTGACAGTGGTGGAGGCGGAAACGGTAGGGTCTTTTAAGAGACTCCTGGATAGGTACGTGGAGCTCAGAAAAATAGAGGGCTGTGGGTAACGCTAGGTAATTTCTGAAGTAAATACATATTCAGCACAGCATTATAGGCTGAAGGGCCTGTACTGTGCTGTAGGTTTTCTATGTTTCTTTGATTCTAAAGTTTCTTTTCCCTTGATTCTTTGTATGGCATCTACAGAATACATTTGCTTTATTTTCTCAATGTGCAGTATTTTACAGCCCCCTATGTTAAATTTCTGCCATCTGTCTTATGCTTCACACTAATTTCTGATGTATGTATTTTGTATTTAGGTCAAGTCATGTGCAGCTTAGACTAGCATTAAGTCTAACACCAAATTTGTGGGGCATCCCGCCGTCTCCTGTCTCCAAGCCCAGCCAAGTTCCTCTGTGGGGTATTGGTTGCTTTTGGTCCTACACCTTATTATATCCCAGAGATTGCCACAAATCCCTCAAGGTCTTAAAAAGCCCAGGATGAGCCACATCAATGAATTGATGGAGTCTTTATGGTAAAGATGCTCCCAGTGTGTTGGTAGGGAATTTGGGAATGTTGACTCCTACCAAAGCAGAATAGCAGAGTATTTAGCTGCAATTTAGAAAGGAGCCTTAATACATTTGCAAGCTCTCTGTTTATTGGGTGGTGTAGATTTGGGAAGTACTGTGAAAGAATCCTGTGTGTTTTGTCACAATGCATGATATAAATGATGTACAAAATACCCTCCGTTTGCTTCATTACTACTGTGTTGAATTTCAGGTGAGCTTAGGACCACATCTATGTCATCACTGAGATTGTAAACTTTGCTTTCAGTTCAACATCTGATTTCCATTCTGCTTTCACTTAACAGCTGCTGAATTTCTTTATCATTCTGAATACCGCTGCAAATGTTTGTAATTGCACCAAAACTTGTTTCGACCTTTCATCTGCTTGGGTTGACATACCTTGGTTCCTAATTAAGCTGTAATTCTTCCCCATTCTCAAGCCACCCTACAAGGGATAGGGTTTCTCTAGAGTTCACCTAACACCCCACCAGCCTCCGTGTCCAACACAATTCTCCGCAATTTCCATCATCTCCAATGGGATCCCATCACCAAGCACATCTTTCCCTCCCCCACCACCCCCAACTTTCTGCTTTCAGCAGGGATCGCTCCCTATGCAACTCCCTTGTCTATTCATCCCTCCCCACTGATCTCCCTCCTGGCACTTATCCTTGCAAGCGGAACAAGTGTTACACCTGCCCCTTCACCTTCTCCCTCACTACCATTCAGGGTGCCAATCAGGCCTTCCAGGTGAGGGGACACTGCACCTGTGAGTCTGCTGTGCCAGTGCTCCCGGTGTGGCCTCCTGTACATTGATGCAACCTGATCTAGATTGGGAGACCGCTTCGCCAACCAGCTACGCTCTGTCTGCCAGATAAAGCGGGATCTCCCTGTGGGCACCCGTTTTAATTCCGCTTCCCATTCTCATTCTGATATACCTATCCATGGCAACTTCCGCTGTCCCAATTAAGCCACACTCAGGTGGGAAGAACAGCACCTTATGTTCTGTCTTAGTAGCCTCCGACCTAATTGTATGAACATCGATTCCTCAAACATCTTGTAATGGCCCCCCACACCTCCTTCACCATTCCCCATCTCCTTTTCCTTTCCTCACCTATCTCTTGCTTGCACATCTCCTCCCTCAGGTGCTCCTCTCCCTTTTTTTCTTTCTTCCATGGCCTTCTGTCTCCTATCAGACTCCCCATTATCCAGCCCTATTTCTCTTTCTCTAATCAACATCCCAGCTCTTTACTTCAGCACCCCCCCTCCCGGTTTCATCTATCAGCTTGTGTTTCTCCCTACCCCCCCCCACCTTTTAACTACAACTCATCTTTTTTCTCCATTCCTGCTGAAGAGTCTCGGCCCAAAACGTCAACTGTACTCTTTTTCCATAGATGCTGCCCAGTTTACTGAGTTCCTCCAGCAGTTTTTGTGTGTTGCTATAATTCCTAGCCAAGTTTTCACATCCCTGCATAGTCTGCCCATACCCTATTTTCATCAACAACTATTGTAGTGTCCTCTAGTTCATCTGTTCTGGTTCAGTTCTTGCCCTGTGATCACTCCCTGTTAGACCCCCAGTTTGGAAGCTCCATTAATAGTTTCAGTTTCCTCAGCTGCCAAGGCTCTTATGCCATGTTTCCTTTCTTTTGCCCCTTTTTTATGTTGCTTGAGCCCTACATCTTTGGCTCAAGTTTTTGGCAATTTGCACATGTACTTTATCTTTTGTGTCTGTTCTTATTATTGCTCTTATGAATCAGCTTGGAATATTTTATGCCATGATGAAGTACATTATATAGTCTGCTTGAAGTTATACTCTAAGAACAGCACCACAAACTTCTATTTAATTCATCTTAATTGAAGTCTGCACTTATCTGCATGGTTTGCCTGAATCATTCTCGACTGCTGTGCTCCTAAGCATAGAAGCAATATACCTGCAAACTCTCCTGTCTCTCTTTTCCTACTTTTCTCTCTAATTTTATTTTGCCAGTAATTCTGACTTCATTCTATATTTTACTTTTACTTCGTTATTTTAAAGTTCAAAGTAAATTTATTACCTCAGTATGTATACCATATGCAACCTTAATATTGAAAATTTATCTGTGGAGTGAAGAAATAGGCCTCTACTTGTTTGGTTCATTGATGGGAGAACAATCTGGTCATATTCATCATTGTCTTTATCTTGCCACAACTGTGAAAGTTGTTGTCACTGAGGACTCAACAGCTGAGAGTGGTTGCATCTAGTCCTTGGTTTCCAAATCCATCTATCACAACCCTTATTTGGCCTGGTATTTTAAACTGATTGGGCTAGTGTGTACAGTTAGTCATAATGATATGGCATAGACACTGGCCATTCAAACTAACATGTTCATGCCAAACAAGATGCTATCTAAACTAGTTCCATTTGCTTCCATTTGATCTACATCACTCTAAACCAGGGGTTTCCAACCTGAGGTCCACGGACCCCTTGGGTAATGGTAGGGGTCTGTGGCATTAAAAAGGTTTGGAACCCCTGCTCTAAACTTTTCCTATCAATGTACCTGTCAAAATGTTTCTTTAAAGAATTGGACATATGTGTGGTTGTTCTCTTTCAGTCATTCCCATTCCTTGTTCTCAAGGATATTTGTCAACCTATCCTGATCAGGAAGACTTGTATTTAGTAACTCCAAAACATTAAACTAATTGAAAGGAAACCAAAAGAGCCAAGAGATGTGAACCTTGGTTTGTTCTTTAGCAAAATGCGCACTTATGACATGGTAGCACATGACATATGCAATTCACATATTTTTACAAGTAATTCGTAATGAATTAGTTCAACAAACAAGAATAGTTAATCAAACAATATATTTACAATATTACTCAAATAATACTGAAATACTAAATACACAACACTCCTCCCTGCTTAGCTCTAAACTCCAATTCAATATAGAATGTATCTCAACTTGTATTTACGTAGGTATAATACATCTGCTATATACAGATATAGTGTTTTGGCACATGGCCAAGTAGTTAAGGCGTTGGTTTAGTGATCTGAAGGTCGCTAGTTCGAGCCTCAGCTGAGGCTGCGTGTTGTGTCCTTGAGCAAGGCACTTAACCACACATTGCTCTGTGACAACACCGGTGCCAAGCTGTATGGGTCCTAATGCCCTTCTCTTGGACAACATCGGTGGCGTGGAGAGAGGAGACTTGCAGCATGGGCAACTGCCGGTCTTCCATACAACCTTGCCCAGGCCTGCGCCCTGGAAACCTTCCAAGGCGCAAATCCATGGTCTCACGAGACTAGCGGATGCCGATAATATATATACAGATATACACAGCGTAGTAAATTTTAAATTGTCCCATTCAGGCATATAAATACATCAATAAGCCTATTACTTAACTGACAATGCTTAGGTAATCTCTTCAATTCAGCCATGTAAGATGAAATGGACTCCCCTGCCTTTTGATTCCATTTATGAAACCTAAGCATGCTGCAATCAACAATGATTTTGGTTCTAAATGTTCCTGCAATACTTTCACAATATCAGCAAACCTCATTTCTGCTGGTTTGGTTGGAGCAGCCAAACTCCTAAGCAAACTATAACTTTAAATCTAATGCATTTAGCAAAACTGGTACTTGTTTCTCATTGGGTATTTTATTTGCTTTAAAAAAAACTGCTCTGTTCGCTCCATTTCCAATATTGAATTATCTGTTCTGTATTGGAACGCATCAATCTTTCTGATGTAGTCAGCCATTTCTGCTCTTCTTTTCATGATTGTTATCATCTGGTACTCCCTGCTTATGAATGTGGGTTTTCTGCCTTTTTAAAAAAAGCTCAAACCTCTTCTCCCCTCCTAAAGAACACGTGCTGCGACTTCTTTGTCATTCAACTGTTCCTCGCTGTCTTGCTGCACTTCAACTGGTAGTAGCTGTCTCGAGATCGTTTATAACTTCCTCATTGCCATTGTTATGTTTTGCAACTCCAAAACATTAAACAAATTAAAAGAAAGACACAGTCTGGGGAATCAAGTCTAACTTCATTTCTTTCTTTAGCGAGATGCACACATGTAACGTCTTAGTGTCACGATGTATACAATTCATATATTTTTACATATAACCCACAATGAATTATTTAAACAAATGAATACTTAATCAAATAATGTATTTACAATATTACTCAAATATTAAATACACAAAGACTGTTGTATAAAGAGCAGTGTGTCAGAGGCAGCAGTTGATAAATTGAGGTTCTCATATAGTGGTAGGCGGGGACATTAGAGATGGTCCAGTTTTTAGATCAATAACTGCTGTTGGTTGTATTGAGGAACAACGTTCGAAAGTAAAAGGCAAATTCACGGAACAAATGAGTGGACATTGTTAGATCTGGCTTTTATGTGTAAGCAAATGAGAGATTTTACCGTAGTTTTAAATCTAGCACATCTCAGCTTGCTTTCTTCATCAGTACTCTCCAAGTCTTCTGCATTATTGATTGATTGTTAAACAATATACTTGCTCTGTCAGTACTCAACTGCTTTACTTTGAAAGATGCCTTTCACAACGGAAAATCTGTCAATTCTGTAAGCTTTTGTGATTTGCAGAAGAATCTGTAGCAAATTGCTTTGCACATCTGTATAGCTGGAATGTCATTGAAGTGAGTTGGTATTTTTAGTTTTACTTGTTTACTGTTGAGCAAGGTTTGTGAGAGAAAGTCCTCAAAGATGCTTTTGGCAGATAGTATTATCTTGCTGTTTTAGTTAATTAGCTCATCAGTTTTCTCCTTCTTTAAGTTTACACTTCGCTGGAGAATATTTCTCATCAGAATAAATTCAATCTCCTTAATTATTCCTATATTTAATTTGTAGGCGAACATCATTTTTATGAAGGCTATGATTTAATTAATTGAACATCTTTCTGGAAAATAAAAGACTCTGTTTACTAGCAGCATATGGTGAAATCTTTCAGAATGTGCTGATGACTACGATGAATTATGACCTGGGTATAATCAGGCTTATGGATCTTCTGGGGCAAACCTACTTTAGTCTCTGGACACCATCTGTGCTACCATTCTCTACCAGTTTTCTGATTTTTCCTTTTTTTTTTGGCTTGTGCCTGCATGCGTGTGAGCGCGTCTATGCGTGTGTGTGCGTGTGAGCACGTCTATGCGTGTGTGCGCGTCTATGCGTGTGCGTGCATCCGTGATGATGGCTTTTTTTTTACAAGGCATGGAGTGAGAAAGAGAGGTAGAGACACTGTAACGCGCTACTCCTCACATTTCGCAGTATTTTTCCCTTTATTTTACGAGGTCGAGTTGCGATCTCGACACTGAACCTGGCACCGAAGGAAAGCGTACTCGGGAGCGGACCCGACTGGTTTCGAACCCAGGAACCTCCGCTCCTGGGTCCGGCACCGATGTCGTTGCGCCACCAAACAGGTTTCCAAACAGGTTAATGATCAGATGTTTTAGTGACCTGTTATTTTTCTTTATAAGTCATGTGTATCGTTGACTTGATAGCACTTTTTGTGTCTTTCTCTCAAAGAACAGTTGTTCATTGACTCCATTTGTGTTGCCCCCTTAATGCCTATCCTGGTGAACTATTTATAATGTATAATGGAGTGTGCATTGCAGTAAGACCCTGAGGGGAGGAGAAGATGGCGGCACGATGCAGCCCACGCGGCTGCTCCAAAATGATATCGTGTTTGTAAGTAGGTACCGTGCACAATCCTGATTTGATGGAGACAGACGTGAGAAGCACAGAGGAACATTTGGAGAAACTTCTGAAATGCCTGCTTCACTGCCGTTGCTACTGTGCGATCGGGAATCTCCCGAGGGGAAGGCCCCAAATCCTCAGCTTTGCCTATTGCCTGTTGCCGGGGCCAGGGTGGAAGCGCTCGGCAGAGTTGGTGCTCGGTGTCGGAGGACTGGTTGGAGGCTCGAAGTTTTCAGAGGGACTCGAGTCGGCTGTGGTTGGGTGCTTCCAGGGTGCTGCATCGGCAAGTTTGCGGTGCTGGAAGTTCATGGCTAGGAGAGAGTTTCTCTTCCTTCTACCGTCTGCACGAGATGATGGGACTTTCGAGAGACTTTGAGACTTTTTTTTACCATGCCCATGGTCTGTTCTTATCAAATTACGGTATTGCTTTGCACTGTTGTAACTATATGTTGTAATTATATGGTTTTTGTAAGTTTCTTTTTTAGACTTGGTTTGTCTTGTGTTTCTGTGATATCATTCTGGAGGAACGTTGTATCATTTCTTAATGCATGCATTACTAAATGACAATAAAAGAGGACTGCGTGTCCTCATAATCTAATCTAATCTAATCTAATTTATTGCTTGTTCCCGATGATATTTGTGGGAGTGTGGTGTAGAAACTTTCACTGCTGGATGCCGTTTGGTGAAGGTTACTCTGAAAGTACCATAGGAAAGGGAGTTCTGGGATTTGGAATGATGATGGAACAACAATTTCTGCGTTAGTATGATGTTTGACTTGATAGGGAACCTAAGTGGGGTGGTGATCCCATGTGCCTTTTGCCTTGACCTCTCTGGTGGTAGAGAATAGATTTGGGGGCTGCAGTTGAAGTGGAATAAATGAGTATCTGCACTACATTTTGCAGATGGTGTGCACTGCAGCCACTGTATGTCACAGCTAGAGAATTAATGTTTAGGCTGGTTGATGTGATACAAGTTAAATGAATTGCTTTATCCTGGCTGGTGTCAATCTTCTCGATGCTGTTGGAGGGCCACTCATCCAGCCAAGTGGAAAGTGCTCCATTAGACACTTTGCAGAGGGTGGAAAGGCTTTGGTGTGTCAGAGGGAAAGCCACTCACCAACCACAGGACACACATCCTCTGGTTTGCCATCATGGCCATTTTGCTTATGTGACTGGAGACACAAGAGACTGCAGATTCTGGTATCTGTGGCAGCAAACAGTCTGCTGGAAGAACTCGATGGGTTGAGCAGCATTTGTGAGGAAATCAATTGCTGATGTTTCAGGTCAAAACTGTATCAGTGCAAAGTTCCACTTGTCCTTACTTACAAAACCATGAGCCTCCACATCCAACACACCATTCTCCACAACATCCATCATCTCCACAGTGATCCTACCACTAAATACATCTTTACCCCCAAACCTCTCTTTCACAGGGATTGTTCCCTCTGTGATTCCTTTGTCCATTTGTCCCTCCCCATTAATCTCTGTCCTGGTACTTAATCCTGCAAGTGGCCAAAGTGCTACATCTGCCCATTCACCTCCTCCCTCACATTCATTCAGGGCCCCAAACAGTCCTTCCAGATGAGGCAGGATTTCACTTGCAAATCTGCTGAGGTCGTCTGTTGTATCTGGTCCTCTACATTGGTCGTAAATTAGTGGACCATTTCATCGAGCACATCTGCTCCACCCGCCAAAAGCAGAACGTCCCAGTAGCCCAACTTTTTAGTTCCAACTCCATTCCCATTCCCATTCTGACATACCGGGCTGTAGCCTCCTCCTGTGCTTTGATGAGGCTCCCCTCAGGGTGAAGGAACAACACCTTGTATTCTGTCTGAGTAGCCTCCAACCTGCTGGTATTAATATCAATTTCTGCTTCCAACATAAAAAAAAGTTTTCCCTCTCCCTCCCCTCTTCTATTCCCCATTCTAGCCTCTTATCCCTTCTCATCTGCCTATCACCTTCCCTTGTTGCCGTTCCTCCTTCCCTTCCAGCTATTTTTATTGCCCTCACCCACCTTTTTATTCTGGCATCTTCCCCCTTCCTTTCCAGTCCTGAAGAAGGGTCTTGGCCAAAAATGTTGACGGTTTGTTCATTTCCATGGATGCTGTCCGACCTGCTGAGTTCCACCCACATTTTCTGTGTGTTGCATCAGTATAAAGTTCGATGTGAAATGTCAGCCCGTACAAAACACTGGAGGTGAGACAGCATGTATGGAGGGAAATGAATAGTCAAAGCCAATTCCTCCAACATATTATTTCTTGATTATATGAGCAGTCCAACTGAATCTCAGCTTAATTTTGGCAGTGTAGATAATGGGGAATCAGTGATGATAATGTCATTTGAAAATAAAGGGCAGTTAGTTAGATACTCTCTCACTGGAAATGGACATCGTTTGTTACTTCTTTGGCACTGTCACTTGCCATGAATTAGCCCAGGCCTAGTTGTTTTGTTGATTGCAGATGTTGAGTGATTCATTTGCCGAGGGGCAGCAGCAGAATTGAATCTTGTTCAATCATCAGTGAATATCCGAGGTTCTCACCTTGCAAATCTCTGGGTGGAAACAAGTTCAACTGGACTTCCTGTCTTGTCATGCAGAGTGCAAGAGACTGCAGATGCCAAAATCTGGAGCAACAAGCATTCTGCTGGTATAATCTATCATTATAAAAAATGATAAAATATGACATCCTATTCAAGTATGAGGATTTTGTCGTGGCCAAAGTTTATTTTTTGCCTAACCTTCCTTCCATCATGATGTATTTGATTTGTACCTGTTGTGTGAGAATTACTTATCATTATTTTCTAAATTTGGTTTGTTTGTTGAGGGAACAGTGTTACTCTGATGGTGGGTAATGCTTTAATGTGGTGTGGAATTAAATACTGGATATTTCCTAGTTGTTACTTCATTTTATTGCAAACCCACTAAAGAACTCTGATTGACTACAGGTTGAGAGTGAACTTGGTTAATTCAAATTGTATTCACCCTAGGAAAGAGTAAATGGTTTTGCAGGAGGCAGGTACCTAAGTGACTGTCAGGAGAAGGAAAGGAAATGGGCAGCCAGTGCAGAGTACCCCTGTGGGTGCTCCCCTCAATAATAAGTGTACGGCTTTGGATACTGTTGAGGGGACTGCCTACCAAAGTCTCTGGCACTGAGTCTGGCTCTGTGGCTCAGAAGGGAAGTGGGGGAGAAGAGGACTGCAGTAGTGATAGGGATTCCATAGTTAAAGAAGTAGACACAAGATTCTGTGGATGTGAAAGAGACACTCGGATGGTACGTTCACTCCCAGGTTCCAGGGTCAGAGACGTCTTGATCGTATGTACAACACTCTAAAGAGGGAGGGTGACAGCCAGAAGTTAAGGTACATATTGGTACTAATAACATAGGTAGGAAAAGGGAGCAGGGCCTAAAGGGAAAACTTATGGAGTTGGGTAGGAAGCTGAAAAGGGGAACCTGCAGGGTAGTAATCTCTGGATTGCTGCTTGTGCCGCGTGCTGGTGAGGGTAAGAACAAGATGATCTGGCAGATGAATGATTGGCTGAGGAACTTGTTTAGGAGGCAGGGCTTCAGATTCCTGGATCATTGGGATCCCTTCTTGGGAAGGTATGACATGTACAAAATTCCGCCTGTACCCGAGGAGGACCGATGTCCTTGCTGACAGGTGTGCTCGAACTGTTGGTGAGGGTTTAAAGTAATTTGACTGGGGATGGGAACGGGAGTGATTGGGCTGAGAATGGGGAAGTTGGAATACAAGCAGATGCAGTGTGTAGTGAGACTGTCAGGATGGACAGGCAGGTAGGTGATAGAGTAAAATTGCAGTCAGTGGGATGAATTCAACTATAGTGACCAACAGGACTGAAAGTGTAATCTTTGACTGCATACAGTATACAGAATAAGGTAGATGATCTTGTAGTGCAGTTAGAAATTGGCGGGTATGTTGTTGTATGCATCACTGAGTCATGGCTGAAAGAAGACTATAGTTGGGAGCCTAACATCCACAGATACATATTGTATCAAAAGCACAGGCAAGTTGGCGAGGGGGTGAGTTGGTTCTGTTGGTAAAAAATGAAATCAAATCTTTTAGAAAATGGTGACATAGGATCGGAAGAAAATGTGTGGATAGAGTTATAAAACTACAATGGTAAAATGACCGTGATGGGAGTATATGCAAGTCTCCAAATAGTAGCCAGGATGTAGACTACAAACTGCAACAGGAGATAGAAAAGGAATGTCAAAAGGGTAATGTTACAACATCATGGGGGGATTTCAATATGCAGGTAGATTGGGAATCTCCGGTTGGTGTTGGATCATGAGAGAATTTGTAGAATGCCTATGCAATAGCTTTTTAGAGCAGCTTGTGGTTGAGCCCACTATGGGACAGGCTACTCTGGATTGGGTGTTGTGTAATGAACCAGATCTCATTAAGAAGCTTAAGGTAGAGAAACCCTGAGTGGAGGGTGACCATAATATGTTAGAATTCACCCTGCAATTTGAGAGTGAGAACCTAAATTTACCATGGAGTAAAGGGAATTATAGGGTCATTAAAGAGGAGCTGATTGGAAGGGGACACTAGCAGGGATGATGGCAGACCAGTAACGGCTGGAGTTTCTGGGAGCAATTCGGAAGGTGCAGGATAGATGCATTCCAAAGAAGCAGCAGCATTCTGAAGGTAGGATGATGTAACTGTGGCTGACAAAGAAAGTCAAAGACAACATAAAAGCAAATGTCACTGTACTCTTCAAGAAAGGAGCAAGGTAGAAGAAGGGAAATTATGGGCCAGCTAGCGTCACCTCAGTGGCTGGGAAGATGTTGGAGTCTATTGTTAAGTATGATGACTGAGGGTACTTGGAGGCCAGAATAGGCCTTAATTGGCATGGTTTTCTTAATTTTGCCTGTCAAATCTCTTCTGATTTTTTTGAGGAAATAATAGGTAAGATAGACAAAGAAGAATCAATGGATGGTCTGTACCTGGATTTTCAGAAGACTTTTGACGAGGTGTCACACACAAGGTTGATTAACAGCATACGAGCCCCAATTTTTCATGAAGGTTACTAGCATCAATAGGGGATTGGGTGATTGGCAGGAAGCAAAGAGTGGGAATAAAGGAAGCCGTTTCTGGTTAGTTGTTGGTGCCTAGTGGTGTTCCAGAAGGAGTTGGTGTTGGGACCGATTCTTTTTACCTTATATGCCAATGATTTACATGATGGAATTGATAGGTTTGTGTTCAAGTTTGTGGATGATACGAAGTTAGATGGAGGGGCAGGTAGTGTTGAGGAAGCAAGGAGGCTGTGAAAGAATCAGACAGATTAGGAGAATGCCAAAGAAATGGCGGATGGAATATAGTGTCAGAAAGGGTATGGTCATGCACTTTGGTAAAAGGAGAAAAGCGTAGGTTTTTTCTAAATGGGCAGAACTTGCAAAATTGTGAGATGCAAAAAGTCTTGGGACTCCTTGTGCAGGATTCTCTTAAGGTAAACTTGCATGTTCAGTTGCTGGTGAAGAAGACAAATGCAATGTTAACATTCATTTTGAGAGCACTAGAATATAAAGAAAATGATATAATGTGGATTTATAAAGCACAGATAAGGCCTCACATAGAGTATGTGAGCAGTTTTGGGCCCCTTAGCTAAGAAAAGATGTGCTGACATTGGAGAGGGTTCAGAGGAGGTTCACAAGAATGATTCTGGGAATGGTAAGAGGGGAGTTTATGGTTCTGGGCATTTACTCATTGGAATTTAGAAGAATTAGAGGGTTTCTCATTGATACTTAGGAAAATGTTGAAAGGGCTACCAAAGGTGCATGTGGAAAGAATGTTTCCTGTAGTGGGAAATGTAGGAAAAGCAGGTATAGTCTCAGAATAGAGGGATGACCAGTTAGAATGGAGGCGAGGAGGAATTTCTTTTGTCAGAGGGTGGTGAATCTGCAGAATTTGTTGCCACATGTGGCTGCGGATGACAGATCATTGGGTATACTAAGTTGTTGATTTGTCAGGGCGTGAAAGGTTATGGAGAGAAGGCAGGGGAAGGGGTTGAGAGGGAAAATGGATCAGTCATGATGAAATTGTGGAGCAGACTCAATGGGCCGAGTAGCCTGGTTCTGCTCTGATATCCCAAAGTAGTCGGTGTTCCTGAAATACTGAGAGGATTTTATGATCAAGAAGGGAGGTCATGATCCTATATCGCTTTAAACTTTAATGTTGTTTTAAATGCATTTCATTTTTCTCAAGTACCTTCTAAGTATCTAAGTATGTGTTATTTTTTCCTCAGCAGACAAGTGTAGTTTGTTCTTTTGGAGCAGAGAAGGTGAACTTGAGGTTCAGGTTGTTTGAAAATCATGAATGGTTTTGATAAATCTGGGGAATCTGCAGCGATGCAGTGATCAACACACAGATTGAAGATGATTGGCAAGGCCTTAACACAGCTTGTTGTTGTGACCAGGGGTGCATTGCCTGGAAGCAGATATTGTGCTTTCCAAGGTGAATTAGATGAATGATGTGAGGTAGGGAGAAAGGAGAGCTATTGGCAAACCACAATGGGATGGGATCAATCAGATACCAAAAGTGATGTCAGAGGCATATAGACTGAATGTCATATATGCATGAGTGTGTGTGTGTGTGAGTGTGTGTGTGTGTGAGTGTGTGTGTGTGTGAGTGTGTGTGTGTGTGTGTGTGTGTGTGTGTGTGTGTGGTATTTTAAATGAAAATTATCCAGGTAGAATCGTTAACTATTTTACTGTAACCCTGAAAAAATATTTGGTCTGCATTTAACGAGAAACCATGTGTGATTGTTGCCAATTCTAAATAATGCTTGGTTCTTTTGATATTTCTTCTATTAATGTCCTTTCTGCTACTTTCCCCAAGCTGTGTGTGATTCAGATTTTATAAGAGCACGTTTCTAATCCCCAGCAGTATTTCTACTGCTAATTACATTTTCAGATCTTGCAATGGCTATACTATGTAAGCAGAAGCACTCTATCTCCCAAATCACAGGCTGACATAATACATGCCTGTGAAGAGATGAGTTTGAACTCTTATGCAAGAATTTATAATCAAGAACAAAGAAGAGTGTGCAATTAAGTGGTGCTCACAGTCCTTTGAGGGCACCACAAAGATCTTAGCCAATGAGTATTTTTGAATGGTAATATGGGATGCACAGCAACCAATTTGCACATAACCAGTACACATAAATAGCAAAAGATAATCAGTTTGAGGAAATGTTGCAAAAATGGCACTTGGGCTTTGGGCTTTAATTTACAAGGCAAGTACCAAAGCAAAGAAACAAAACTGATCTTTTCATAAACACAAGATATTCTGCAGATGCTGGAAATCCAAAGCAACACACACAGAATGCTGGAGGAACTCGGCAGGTCAGGCAGCATCTATGGATATGAATAGGTAGTCGACGCTTAGGGTCAAGACTCTTCTTTAGGACTGAGAAGGAAGGGGGAAGATACCAGAATAATAAGGCGGGGGGGGGGGAGGGAAAAGAGGCTAGCTGGAAGATGATAGGTGAAGCCAAGTGGGTTAAAAAAGTTGAGGGCTAGAGAAGAAGGGATCTGATAAAAGAGGTGCATGGACCATAGGAGAAAAAGGAGGAAGGACCAAGGGGGAAGTAATAGGCAGGTGCGGAGAGGTAAAAGGTCAAGAGTGGGTTGGGGCAATATGTTTAACGGATGGAGAAATCAATTTTCATACCATCAGGTTGGAGGCTACTCAGATGGAATATAATTTGTTGCTCCTCCACCCGGAAGGTGGCCTTATCTTGGCACAAGAGGCCATGTCGGAATGGGAATCAGAACTAAAATGTTTGGCCACCTTGCCCCACTTGTGGTGGATGGTTCTGAGATGCTCAGCGAAGCGGTCCTCCAAGTTATGATGGGCCTCACCAATGCAGAGGAGGCCGCATTAGGAGCAGTGGATGCAATAGACAACTCCAGCAGATCCACAGGTGAAATATTGTCTCACCTGGAAGGATTGTTTGGGGGCCTGAATGGAAGTGAGGGAGGAATTATATGGGCAGGTGTAGCACTTAGGCCACTTGCAGGGATATGTGTCTGGAGGGAGATTAGTGGGGAGGGATGAATGGACAAGGGAATTGTGAGGGGACTGATCCCTGCAGAAAGCAGGGGTGGGGGTGTAGATGTGCAGAGGTAAAGATATGTTTGGTGGTAGCATGTCTTTGGAGTTGGTGGAAGTTCAAAGCTTTCAAAGGTACATTTAATGTCAGTGAAATATATACAATATACATCTTGAAATGCTTTTTCTTTGCAACCATCCGAGAGAAGCAGAGGAGTGCCCCCAAAGAATGAATGACAGTTAAATGTTAGAACCCCAAATGCCCCCCCACTCCCCTCCCTCCTGCATGTAAGTGGCAGCAAACAACAATCCCCTCTCCCCCACTTGCAAAAAAAAAGCATTGGCATCTGCCACCATTATCCTCCACAATGTGTTGGATGCAGAGGCTGATGTGGTGGTAGGTAAGGACAAGAAGAACTCTTATCACTATTACAGCAGTGAGTAGATGGGGTAACTGTGGATGTATGGGAAACGGAGGAGATACGGGTGAGGCAGCATCAATAGTGGAGTGAGGGAAGTGCTTTCCTTTAACGAAGGAGCACATCTCTGATGTCCTGGAATGGAAAGTCACATCCTGGGAACAAGTTCACCTTTTGTAAAACACTGGTTCATTCACAATATGGGGTATCTTGTTTAATTCTCACCGCCACGTTTCTGTGAGTGGGACAAGCTTGGATGTGTATCTCGGTCAGCATTGACAAATTGGGCAGAAGGACTCATTTCTGAGGTGTATGATTCTATGAAAGAAACGATATTCTTAGATTGGATGCAGAAAAGATTTTAAAAATATTGAGTGATAAATTTTGTCCCAAGCATGGGAAAAATTATTTTTTCAAAACAGTGTCACTCAATTTTTGTACTTTACCTGAAAGAGTTGACAGGACTCTTCTTATTAAAACATTTTTGCCTAAAATATTGTACCTTCAAAATCTACCAGTCTTTCTGTACTTCACTGAAGTGTCAGTGCAAATTTTTGTATTTTATGTCTCTGAACAGGAATGTAGTCAGTACTTTTTGACTTTGTGAAGATGTGCCACCAGCAGAACCACCACCGATAAATTAGATTGACAGGTTTTATAACAATCTGTTGAAGGAACTCAGTGGGTTGAGCATCATCTGAGGGGGGAGGGGGAGAGTTGTTGAAGTTTCAGGTGGAGCCCTGCATTAGAAAGCAGAGGGGACGTGCCTAGGATAAAAAGCAAAACGTGAGTCGTGAGAGATTTTATATTTGGGTCTACATTGAAATAAAATCACTCTTTAATTTCACATTTTGTTAGCCTTCTCTGAACTGAACTGAAACATTGAGATGGTTGTTAAGGGTACAATAAAGAGTTATTCTTGAACTGGAGTGTACTACTCTGTGATAAAGGTCTTTGCAGTTGGACAGGGCCTGGTTCTACAAAGTGAAATGTCTGGAGGAAACTCTGCTGAGGATTTGTGTCTAAACAAACATCCACCGTCCCTGGTAATGATAATTTTTTATCTATAGATTCTGTGTCACATATTTAAACTATCAGGCAAGTGGACAACATGATTCATTTCCTGCTGAGGTGTTTGACTGAAACAGAGGAATGTGGGATGTGTACTGTAACTGCCAGATAATAGGTGTTGTGCAGTGGTGTTGAGAAACACTTGGGAAAACCTTTAATGGTTGGAAGAAACTAATCTTCTGAAATTGTTTATATGCATTGTGAGAACAGATACTGAAGTTCTTTAGTGATGCCTACTTCCTTAATTTGGCCCTGCATTCTTTCCTCTTCTGTAAATTGGAACATTAAATTCTTATACTGTAATTCTGGATGCCAGTCCTTTGAAGAATTTAGGGAGAGTGCAGTGGGAAATGGATGTAACATAATTGCAAGAGATAAACGCACCCAAATATTCTGCACTACATGGAATGGTTCATTCTGTCATTTGTTGGAGTCTTGAATTCATAAGTTCAAAGTTCAAAGTGAATTTTTATTATCGAAGTATATGTATCTCATTATTCTGGTTATCTTGTGGGCATACTCAATAAGTTTCAAAGGTACATTTAATATCAGAGAAATGTATACAATATACATCTCAAGATTCTTTTTCTTTGCAACCATCCACGAAAACAGAAGAGTGCCCCAAAGAATGAACGACAGTTAAATGTTAGAACCACAAAGTCCCCCCAGCTCCCCTCCCTCCCACGTGTAAGCGACGGCAAACATGATTCCCACTCCCCCCACCAGCAAAAAAAAGCGTCAGCACCCACCACCAAACACTCAAGTGTGAGCAAAGCAACAGCAAATGCTCTGACTTACAGTTACCTGAAAGACTACTTGTTCACCCGGTATTCGACATACCACAGGTTCTCTCTCTCCCTAATAAGGGAGAAAGAGGTAGCTCCGTTTCACTGCGAGAGGGGAGACATAACAAACAGCTCACTGATTTACGATATTAAAAATCTGTTGTGTTGCTTTTTGTGAGCTCTGTGCCCAAAGATCTCGGGTCTCTGGGCACTCAGCCAAAGATCTTCCAGCTCCCGTGACACACCAGTCTGTCAGGACACCGACCTTCGATCCATCCATCTCCAGAGCCCCGAGATCCTAGGCCTCCAAAGGCGAGCTGAATTCTTAGGCTGCACCCTTGGCATGTCTGATAATCCTGAGAGTGGGTCCCATTCCTGCAAAAAACCAGTCAGCAGGACAGGTTCTTCAAAAGAACCCTGGAAGGGAAAAATAGAGATATTAAAAATAGAAATAGAGCTGTTTCCAAAGTTGCAAGCAAAGGAGTTGCCATTTAGTGCCATCTTGACTAAGCTCTGCCCTCTGTCTATAGAATAATAGCCTTAACATAAATGAATGACTGCACCAATCAGGATGTTCAATCAGAATGCAGAAGGTAACAAGCTGTGCAAATGCAAAAAGAAGTAGTAGTAATAATAAATAAGCAATAAATATTGAGGACAATAGACGAAGAGTCCTTGAAAGTGCGTCCATTGGTTGTGGGAACATTTCAATGTTGGGGCAAGTGAAGTTATCCCCTTTGGTTCAAGAACCTGACGGCTGAGGAGTAGTAACTGTTCCTGAAATTGGTGGTGTGAGTCCTAAGGCACTTGTACCTTCTTCCTGATGGCAGCATCGAGAAGAGAGCATTCCCTGGGTGGGCACTTTCAAACAAGTTGGAGCTCACTGTGACATTAGTCATTCAGCATGGGAGCAGACCCATTGACTCAAATTGTCAATGCTGAACTTTCGTCTGCTGAAACTTTCCTATCCAGGTCCCTACCTAAATGGCTTTTAAAAGCTGTTAATGTGCCTACATCAACCACTATTTGTGACAACTCATTCCAAATACACACCACCCTTTACATAAAAAAGCTGCCCTGAAGTCCCTTTTAAATTTCTTGTCTCTGATCTTAAATCTATGCCCTCTTGGTTATTAAGCACCTTCTCCCTGGGTGAAAAGACTATGTGCTTTCACCTTTTGTATGCCACTCATGGATCTTATGTACCTCCATTAGCTACCCTCCACCTCCTATATTCTAAGGAATGAAGTCCTAGTCTCCATAAAGTCATTGTATTTCAAGACAAAAGAAATGTTTCTTGTAAGGCTTTTCAATTGGAAAAAAGTGCTTAATGAGATCAAGTTCCTTTCCGTGGAAATTGAAATTCTGATTCCTACTCATTTGTTAAAATGGACTTTGAGACACCAAGTCATTACTTCCCACCCTCTTCTACAAGCGACAAGATTAATGTGCCATTGCAGAAGCTATAAGTATCAGTGCAGTCACATTTAAGAAATCATGAAATATTCCCAAGTAGCTTGGAGCCTGGTTGGGGTGGTGGAGGGTGGGGGGAATGGCCGATTTTCACAATTTTTTCCACAGGCAGATTTATGAAGGTTTGGCAATCACAAGAAGGTCCATTTCTGAGTTTGGGAAGCCAGAGATGATCTGGAGTGCTTATGGACAACACTCCTTCCATGGATTGCACTTAACCTGATAGAGTGCGTATTGTTAAGGTTGGGACTATACTTGGAGAAAATTCCCATCAGAACCAGTCAGTTAGTAAAAAAAAGTTGGAGGGGGGAGAGAATTACTGTGGTTAAGAGCTGTTTGTTTCTCAATTGAAAAACACTGTGCTGTAAAGGGTTAAGCTTTGTGAAGACAATAAGATACAGGAGCAGAATTAGGCCATTTGGCCCATTGAATCTGCTCCACCATTTCATCGTGGCTGATCCATTTTCCCTCTCAGCCCCAATCTCCTGCCTTTTCCCTGTATCCCTTCATGCTCTGACTAATCAAGATTCTATCAACCTCTGCCTTAAATATACAAAAAGACCTTGCCTCCACAGCCACCTGTGGTAACAAATTCCACTGTTTCACCACTCTGGCTAAAGAAATTCCTCCCCATCTCCATTCTAAAATGATGTCACTCTATTCTGGGCCTGTGTCCACTCGTCTTAGACTCCCCCAACACGCATCTTTTCCACATCCACTCTTTTGAGGCCTTTCAACATTGACAGGTTTCTATAATGTCACCCTCATTCTGAGTTCTAGTGAGTACAGGTCAGAGCCATCAAATGCTCTTCATGTTTCTTTCAATCCCAGAATCATTTTTGTGAACCTCCTTTGAACCCTCTCCAAGGTCAGCACATTCTTTCTAAGATAAAGGGCCCAAAACTACTCACAATACTCCAAGTGAGGCCTTACTAGTGCTTTATAAATGTTACATCCTTCTTTATATTCTAATCCTCTTGAAATGAATGTTAACATTGCATTTGCCTTCCTCACCAAAGGCTTAACCTTTAGGGAATCCTGCACAAGGACCCGCAAGTTCCTTTGCACCTCAGATCTTTGAATTTTCTCTCCATTTAGAAATAGTCTGCGCTTTTATTTCTTCTACCAAAGTGCTTGACCATACACTTCCCGACACTATTCCATCTGCCACTTCTTTGCTCATTCTCCTAATCTCTCTAAATCCTTCTGTAGCACCTCTACTTCCTCAAAACTACCTGTTCTTCCACCTATATTCATATCATCTGCATTCTTTGCCACAAAGCCATCAATTCTGTCATCCAAGTCAACAAGAAGCAGTCCCAACATAGACCCCTGTGGAGCACCACTAGTCACCGACAGTCAACCAGAAAATGTTCCCTTTATTCCCACTCTTTGCCTCCTGCCAATCAAGAAGTTTCTCTGTTACTTCTGTCATCTCCAACAGGACCTGACCATCAAGCACATCTTTCCCTCCCGCCCCCCCCCCCCACTTTCTACTGGGATCGCTCTAGACACAACTCCCTTGTCCATTCATCCCTCCCCACTGATTTCCCTCCTGGCACTTATCCATACAAGTGAACAAGTGCTACACCTGTTCCTACACATCCTCCCTCACTCTTATTCAGGGCCCCAAAACAGTCCTTCCAAGTGGGATGACATTTCACCTGTGAGTCTGTCGGGGTCATCTACTGTATCTGGTGCTCCCAGTGTGGCTTCCTGTATATCGGTGAAACCCAACGTAGATTGGGAAACTGCTTTGCCAAGCACCTACAGTGCGTGTGAAAAGAACCTAATGTATTGCAGTTTTGAGTGCACTTGACTAATTTCATCTCTTGTATCACAATCTAGCATTAAAAAATGTCGGTCACCACAATCTCATTTCTCCTTAGATATTGTCTTCTCTGATGCAGCTTCTCCAACATTTGGTGAGGTTCTACATTATGCTCCATGAACAAACTTGAAAATAGCTTCTAATGTGCCGAAACATACAGAGTAGAATTTTTATTCATAAGCATAAGTGGTGTACATCACACTTACCAGGAATGAGATACAAATTATTGGGACACTTAATTAAAACTAGCCATCTATTTAGCAGCTTGAAACAGTGCTGAAGTAATTCCAGCTGGTAAACAGACTCCAGAAAGCCAGCTAGAGCTGAAGGAGGAAAGTCGCGCTTCTTGCGGCAGAAAATTTTTGAAGGAACTGAAAAGCTGCAGATTAGCATCTTGCCTGCCATGGGTCAATTGATTTAATGCAAACATATCAAATTGTGTGGCACAGTCACATGGCTCCATGATTGGTTCTGTGAGGCAGCCAGACATCAGGGTTTAATTTTGACCTTGGGTGATATCTGTCTGGAGTTTGCAGGTTCCCTCTGTGAAGGTTGGTAGGTTAATTACCATTAGTATGTAGATGAGTGCCATAATTGGGGAAGATCATGAGAATGCATGAAAAATATTAGGAAGTGAAATTAATGTATCATCTAGTATAAACAAATGATTATTGGTGCAGACTAGATGGGCTGAAGGGCCTGTTTCCATATGGTATTTCTCTATGGCTCCATTTTGTCATAAAGCTCATCCTATGTAATGGGTAATGTCCAGTCACTCTTGAATCTGCTCTTAATTTCATGACCTCTTACTTTATCTTCAGCAAAGAGTACCAAGCTCATCATCACATATGCTTAATTCTCCTGATAATTGCTGCCTGACTTGTACTCTCTGTGATAGACATCAAGATATTTCTTTAAATAAAGGTGTTGCTTTCTTTGTGTAGTGATTATTTCCTATGATGGGTTAATACTTTCGCTGCGTGAAATGCTGACGTAGGTTTGCCACAGTTTTATGAAGTTAGGGTTTTATCAAAGCATACTTCTGCTTTATTGTGTTGGTGTTGGGAATGTAAGTTGAAGGAAGGTGTTGAAAGAGGTTTAGGTTTCAACTTTGTTACTTTCTTTCACTTGTGAGATTTATTTATGCTATCATAGAAAATTCAAAGCCATTATCTATAGATGTACAAAATGCTTTGAGTTTAGGAGTTGTGCCTTTTTGGATTTGAAATTTCCAAATGCCATTTCATAAAGGAAAAAGGAATAATTTAAATGAGATAATGGTCCATGAGTAAACTCATATATTTGAAGGTTTGACTAAACTTATTGGGGTCATCCATTGCTTTTGGATGGATCGTCATGTGAATCCTCTGAAGAAATTGGGAAAAATGAACGCATAAAGCTGGAATCACCTTGTGATGTGGACCAATCGTTGGTAGCAGATAATAAATGTAAAGTTTTCATTCCACGGTGGACTTTTCCAGTTGGTAGTGGCTAGGTATTGATAGCATACCTAAACAACATCAGCATGGAACATTCTAACAAAGGCGTTCAAAATCCTTGTAAGTTTAGTGTGTGGGTAGTGGGATTAAGTTACAAATGCACATCTAGATAGTGGGCAAAAAGGTGAAGACTTTGCAACAGCCAAGTACAATGTTACTTTTCTGTTAATCTAGATTTATTATTCCTCTTTTTTATAGTGAGCAAATGTAGACAATAAATCAACAAATATTTGAGTGTGTAGATGTTTAAGTCACTAAAAGATGGCTCATAGATACAGAACAAAACAAACATTTAAACAAAAGTATAGAACTTTGTTGCCATTCATCTCAATAGGGCTTGGACTTCAAAAATAAGAGTTTTTCCTCCATTGATCTCGATCAGACTGCATTGGAAGAGGTCCAAAATAATTCTGGAGTTGAAAGGATTTAAATTATAAAGACAAGTTGCATAAACTTGGCACTTTTTCCTTGTCACCATTGCCCAGCTGGTAGCAAATTCACTCCAGATGTGTGAATAGGATAGCTGAGGCTTACTCCCTCTTCTCCGGTAAACCTAAGGTTCCATAGCACTCTTCCAAATAGCAGCAGGCCGCTTCTGTCAAATGATTTATCCCACAAAATCATCATTAAAACTTTTGATGTAGTCATTATTACATTGCTATATGTGAGTTTCTTGTGCATAAATTGATCGATTGTGTTTCATACACTGCGACCATGATTACCCTTCAGTGGGGCTTCCTTGGCTGTGAAGAGTTTAGGATCATTGTTGAGACTGAGTTGAAATTAATTTTCTATTGCCTTTAATGACATAAGTAATTTGAATAGGGCTCATAGATCTGAATCAAAATCAACTGTTGGCATTAGTCTTTTTAAGATGCTGGTCTAAGTAATGACATATTTGTGAAAGTTTGACTGATGTAATTTAACAAAAATAAATGTATGTAGTTGACATCAATATCTGATGCCACCTGTTTGGATGAACATTGAGTCCTACATTTTTCTAGGTGATATCACTGCATCAATGAAGTGCTAACCTTTATTCGATGTATCATAGGAATCATAAATTGGTGACTCTTCGCTAATCTGACACCTGTTACGTGGCACCTGGAATGTGTGACATTTGGAGTCAACACAGTCCAAATAGCCCATTTTGACATTACAATATTTTACTGTTAAGACTAAGTTACATACTGTTCTGAATTGTCCATATAAACCATTGTGAGTCATTCTCCCAGATCGGCCAAATTCCCGCTTTCTCCTCATCCTCATTGACAAAATGAAACCAGGACATCTTTATTCTGTTTGTTGATCATTGCACTTGTACAGTTGCACAGTTTCAGTGTGATGGTGATCACTCTTGAATGAGATGGACTGCACCTCTGGATTATAGGACATGGAGTCCAGAGAGAAGAGTGTGTTGTGTATCATAAAACAGGGCCACATTTTTCAAGTCTCTAGATGTACTCTGAAAATAAAACTGTTCTCACCCATTTGTTTTGACCATCTGTCATCGTTACACTTTTGTTTAGGAAACTACAAATTTCAGATGAGGAAGCATTTTCTCTTTTGTGTTAAACCTTTTCTGTCAATCTTTAAAAACACATAAAAACTCCCCCACTTGTAACAAACCAAAAGCAAAAAGTTAAAATGCAACACTCCAATCAGCCCGGTTACTTGCCATTGTTATTCATTACCTCCAATTACAGAGGAAGTGCAAGTTACAGACTGTTAGTGTCCAGAGTGGTACATGGTAGCTCCATTTTGTGAATTGTGATAGTGTTCCACAGACAACACACCAGTTCCCATACTTCAGTGAATTTACTACATTCATTGCAATCATTTCTATGTCTCTTTGCATTCATGGAATCTTTTGAAGTGAAAGCTTAGTTTCTTGGACAAATGTTCAAGTTTTGGCACAACTCTATTGTAGTTTGAAGAATTTTGTTTCTGTTCATGCTTCATTGCCACTGATGTCATTTCTGATCTCGAACCATCAGCTCAAGCTGGATTAAAGCACAAACAGCTAAGTAGTAATGAGACCATGCTTTCACAGATTCGTTATTGGGATGTGGGAAGTGTCCCCACAGAATCACGCAAGTCTACTCCAACCAGAAGCCCTGGATGAACCATGAGATCAGCAATCTACTAAGAGATCTGAGGTATTCACTTCTGGTGATCAAGGAAGTTACAAGAGGAAAGCCATCTCATGGGTGAAGTGGCAATTCTGGAATAAACTTAACATAGAACATAAAATAGTACAGCACAGTACAGGCCCTTCGGCCCACAATGTTGTGCCAACCCTCAAACCCTGCCTCCCATATAACCCCCCACCTTAAATTCCTCCATATACCTGCGTAGTAGTCTTCTAAATTTCACTGGTGTATCTGCCTCCACCACTGACTCAGGCAGTGCATTCCACGCACCAACAACTCTCTGAGTAAAAAACCTTCCTCTAATATCCCCTTTGAACTTCCCACCCCTTACCTTAAAGCCATGTCCTCTTGTATTGAGCAGTGGTGCCCTGGGGAAGAGGCGCCGGCTGTCCACTCTATCTGTTCCTCTTAATATCTTGTACACCTCAATCATGGGTCCTCTCATCCTCCTCCTCTCCAAAGAGTAAAGCCTAGCTCCCTTAATCTCTGATCATAATGTATACTCTCTAAACCAGGCAGCATCCTGGTAAATCTCCTCTGTACCCTTTCCAATGCTTCCACATCCTTCCTATAGTGAGGTGACCAGAACTGGACACAGTACTCCAAGTGTGGCCTAACCAGAGTTTTATAGAGATTAAAATCAATAAAAATTGCTTGACAGTTGGTGAAGGGCTTGAATATCATCACATCTTATAAAGGTAAATCAAGCAGCATAAGTGACAACAGGTCTTCGATTCCAGATGAGTTGAATGCCTTCCATGCTTGTTTTGACTGTCAAAACGTGGAGGGGCTATCACAAACTCCCACAGCTCCTGATCCTGTGATTTCAGTCTCTGAGGCTGATGTTCAAGCAGCCTTTAGGATGTTGAACCCACAAAAAGCATCTGGCCCAGGTGGGGTACCTGCCAAGTACTAAAATCAACTGGCTGGAGTGTTCACTAAGATCTTTAACCTCTTGCTTTGGCAGAATGATGTACCTACCTTATTCAAGCAGGCTTCATTTACACTGGTGCCAAAGAAGGACGTGGTAGCCTGCCTCAGTGACTATCATCCAGTAGCACTTACGTCAATGTAATGAAGTGCTTCGAGAGGTTGGTGATGAAGCATATCAACTCCTGCCTGAGAAGCAGCACTCCAGTATGCCTACTGGAGCAACTGGTCCACAGTGATGCCATCCCATTGGCTCTTCACTCAATCCTGCATATATCAGGATGCTCTTTTATCAACTACAGCTCAGCATTCGATACCATCATCCCCTCAAAACTAAGCAGTAAGGTTCAAGACCTTGGCTTCAATACCTCCTTCTGCAGTTGGATCCTTGATTTCTTCACTTGCAGATCCCAGTCAGTTCAGATTGGCAACATCTCTTCCATGATCTCCATCAGCACAGGTGTACCACAAGGCAGTGTACTAATCCCCCTGCTCTACTCGCTGTACACTTATAACTGTGCACAGCTCCAATGTCATGTTCAAGTTTGCTGATGACACTACTATCGTAGGCCAATACAAAACAGCATATAGGAGGGAGATTGAAAATCTGGCTGAGTGGCGCCATAATAGCAAACTCAAGGTCAGGAAGACAAATGAGCTGATTATTGACTTAAGGAGGAGAAAATCAGAGGTCCATGAGCCAGTTCTCACCGGAGGATCGGAGGTGGAGAGATTCAGCAAGTTTAAATTCCTCAGTGTTATCATTTCAGATGTCCTGTCTAGGGTCCCATCACATAAAAGTAATTACAAAGAAAGCATGGCAGCGACTCTACTTCCTTAGGAGTTTGTGAAGATTCGAAGTTCAAAGTAAATTTATTATCCAATTACATATTGTACGTGTCACCACATACAACCCTGGGGTTCTTTTTCTGTGGGTAAACTTAGCAAATCTATAGAATAATAACTGTAAACAGGATCTGTAAACTATACACAAATTGTGCAAATAACAAATAAATAACGAGCATGAAATAACAAGGTGAGAGTCCTTAAATGAGTGCAGTTATCCCCTTGTGTTCAAGAGACTGATGGTTAAGGGGTAGAAACTGTTTTTGAACCTGGTGGTGCGAGTCCTGAGGGTCTTGAATGGCCTCTCTTACCCCCCCCCCCCCGGCTTTAACAAACATCTATAGATTTGTAGTGGAGAATATGTTGACTGGCTGCATCACAGCCGGGAATAGAAGCACTAATGCCCTTGAATGGGGTAAAAAAAAAGTGAATATGGCCCAGTCCATCATGTGTGAAGCCCTCCCCAGCCACTGAGCACAGCTACATGAAACATTGCGGCAGAAAAGCAGCATCCATCATCAATGATCCTCACCGCCCATGCCATGCTCTTTTCCTACTGCTGCCATCAGGAAGAAGGTACAGAAGCCTCACATCTCTCACCACCAGGTTCAAGAACAGTTATTGTCCTCAACCATTCGACTCCTGAACCAAAGAGTATAACTTCATTCAACTTCACTTGCCCCTCATTGAATAATTTACGGAATCACTTGCAAGGATTCTTCATCTCATGTTGTTGATATTTATTGCTTATTTGTTATTATTATTCATTTCTTTTTATATTTGTACTGTTTAACGTTGGTTGAATGTCCAACTTTCATTGGTTCTATTATGGTTATTATTCTATTATGTATTTGGGTGTGCCTGCAAGAAAATGAATCTCAGGGTTGTATATGGTGACATATACGCACTTTGATAGTACATTTACTTTGAACTTTGATGTTTGAAACCCTTGCTATCCTGCTTCTGTGTGTAGTTTTACACTTGGTATCTACTGTTCTCATTTCTCTGACACCACACCCTCTTTCATAACAGCAGGCAAAAGCTGTTCTATCCACTAAAACTGTGCAAGTTCTCTGCAGGAATGCTCCTAACTACCACATTTCCTGACTCCCCACTTCAGCCCAGTGTTTCTGTACTTTCCACAAGCTTTGGGGAGATGGCACTTTTCCCATAGAGTTGGATAATGAAAATATCCACATAGCTGCTAACGTATTTATGGATTTTGCTTTCAACTTTCTATATCGATGAGCTAATATTTGTGATGCAATGATATTTACTCAGCGCTGCATGCATTTGATAATATTTATCTGCCATTGTAATTCTGTTAACGTGTGACATGACTGGGCTATTCAGAACCTCTGTGCAATGTTGAATCAACAAGAGAGGTTACAGACCTGCAAATAGGAAGGGTGTGGGTAGTAATATAAAAATTTGTGAAGGGAATCAGGTTGAAGCTCAGGCTGGTCTGTTGTTCCTGACAATGTAAGTTTATTTATCAACCTCTGAGGATGAATTTTATCTAAATATGATATTTTTTCTTCTCCTGGTGTCCTGAGTCAGTTTTCTGTTGAGTGGATGCATCTACTGAGGTTCTGAATGCTGTTAGTGACAATGATGTGGGAACGTGTACACTTACTGGCACCTTTTATCATTTCCAGTTTCCCAATCTTGCTTGAGAATTTGGAGGGGTGAAGTTCTTAGACTGTGCCACACTTTTGTTCCAGTGGTATAGATGTTTAGCCACCCACGGTCATATTCAAAAATCTTGATTGTGGACTACCTTTAACCAGATGATAAGATAAAACAAACATGCGATGAAATCACCCTGAGTAAATGTACAGGTTTGTAGCTCGACAGCTCTCTGGTCCATGTTGCTTCTTCCAGTGGAGAGTTGTGGTTTCACAAAGAATGTGTATCCCAGGCTGATGTGTTTGTGTTCACTTCCCTTTTACCAGTGGTCCGCATCCTCCGGGCTGCGGACCGATACATTGCCGCGAAGAATGCAGTGGTGCAGCGGTAGACTGAATGCACCCAGCACACCTTTAAGAAAAAAGCCGAAATAAACAAGCTAATTAGTTAGTTGCTGCCCGGCACGTAAATGTCAGCCCAGATCAGAGGCGATTGCCGATTACATCGCCTCTGATCTGGGTCGACATTTACGTGCCGGGCAGCACCTAATTAATTAGCTTGTTTATCTTGGCTATTTTCTTAAAAATGTGCTGGGTGCGTCTGGACTACCGCTGCACCTCTGCATGCTTCACCACAATGCTTAGTTTGCGGCCCAGAGGTTGAGGACCACTGCCGTTGACTTATTTTTGGAAACTCTCTTGCCAAATTTATGGCATTTGCAAACAAGATGATTTTGTAAGCAGGTAGGGGGGAGAAAAGGGAAAGGCTTCGGCATCAGTAACATCATGTTTTACACCCATGCTCAGGAACATAAGTGTTGTCTTTTCATTTAATTGCTTAGACAAGTTGTGTCTCAACACAGTTATCATCTTGACAGTTATGCTGGCATCGGATCTGTTTCTGAGCTAAGATGAAAGTGGAGAAGCTGCCTCAACCCTGAGTTGTTTTTTTTAAATTGGGAAATTTTAAATCACGAGCATCAAGAAGGAGGGTCTGAGGCAAACCTGATGTAGAGAAGACATAGATTTTACAGCTTGGCAATGGACCTTTAAGCCCACCGAATCCTCTTGGATTCTTTTATCCATCTATCTTTGACACTCAAAGCCGCTGCACAGGTTGACTGTGTGGTTAAGAAGGCAAACAGTATATTGGGCTTCATCAACTATGGGATTGAGTATTATGTTTGACAAATCTTATTGAATTTTTTGAAGAGGTTACTAGGAAAATTGATGAGGGTAAAGCGGTGGATGTTGTCTATATGAACTTCAGTAAGGCCTTTGACAAGGTTCCATATGGAAGGTTAGTTAGGAAGGTTCAATCGTTAGATATTAATATTGAAGTAGTAAAATGGATTCAGCAATGGCTGGATGGGAGACACCAGAGAGTACTGGTGGATAACTGTTTGTCAGATTGGAGGCTGGTGACTAGTGGTGTGCCTCAGGGATCTGTATTGGGTTCAATATTGTTTGACATATACATTAATGATCTGGATGATGGGGTGGTAAATTGGATTAGTAAGTATGCAGATACTTACTAAGATAGGTGGAGTTGTGGATAATGAAGTAGATTTTCAAAGCTTGCAGAGAGATTTAGGCCAGTTAGAAGAGTGGGCTGAAAGATGGCAGATGGAGTTTAATGCTGATAAATGTGAGGTGCTACATTTTGGTAGGACTAATCAAAATAGGACATACATGGTAAATGGTAGGGCATTGAAGAATGCAGTAGAACAGAGGGATCAAGGAATAATGGTGTATAGTTCCCTGAAGGTGGAATCTCATGTGGATAGGGTGGTGAAGAAAGCTTTTGGTATGCTGGCCTTTATAAATCAGAGCATTGAGTGTAGGAGTTGGGATGTAATGTTGAAATTGCACAAGGCATTGTTGAGGCCAAATTTGGAGTATTGTGTACAGTTTTCACCGAATTATAGGAAAGATGTCAACAAAATAGAGAGAGTACAGAGAAGATTTACTAGAATGTTACCTGGGTTTCATCACCTAAGTTAGAGAAAGGTTGAACAAGTTGGGTCTTTATTCTTCGGAGCATAGAAGGTTGAGGAGGGACTTGATAGAGGTATTTAAGATTATGAGGGGGATAGATAGAGTTGATGTGGATAGGCTTTTTCCATTGAGAGTGGGGGAGATTCAGACAAGAGGACATGAGTTGAGAGTTAAAGGGCAAAAGTTTAGGGGTAACATAAGGGGGAACTTCTTTATTCAGAGAGTGGTGGCTGTGTGGAATGAGCTTCCAGCAGAAGTGGTTGAGGCAGGTTCAATGTTGTCATTTAAAGTTAAATTGGATAGCTATATGGACAGGAAAGGAATGGAGGGTTATGGGCTGAGTGCAGGTCGGTGGGACTAGGTGAGAGTAAGAGTTCGGCACGGACTAGAAGGGCCGAGATGGCCTGCTTCCGTGCTGTAATTGTTAAATGGTTATCTAATCGCATTTGCCTGCATTAGATCTGTATGCTTCTATGCTTAGCCTATTCAAATATCTGCTTAAATGCCTCTTAACATAGTAATTGTATCTGAATCAATAACCTCCTTTGGTAACCCGTTCCAGATATCAGCCGCCCACTCACTGTAAAAACAAAAATTTCCAATTAAGTCCCATGTAAAATTCCTTCCTCTTACCTTAAACATATAGTCTTTTGTTTTTGACACCGTTACCACTGTTAAACAAAATCTTTGTCTATCCACCTCACTTAGTGGATCTAATAACGAACTAAGTATGGTTTGACATGGTAAGATTAAACAGTTACCTGGCTCCAAATTATACGGAAATTCCAGGCCAATATTTTGACACACTAGAAATGCTTACAGTATATTGGAATGATACTGCAATTATTTCATGGCTGCCTCTCCCAGGCACCTTGCTGTTTCATTCTTTAGTTAATTTTCTACTTAAACAAATCATTGAATTGTTAAGCAACACACATCAAAGTTGCTGGTGAACGCAGCAGGCCAGGCAGCATCTATAGGAAGAGGTGCAGTCGACGTTTCAGGCCGAAACCCTTCGTCAGGACTCTCGGCCTGAAACGTCGACTGCACCTCTTCCTATAGATGCTGCCTGGCCTGCTGCGTTCACCAGCAACTTTGATGTGTGTTGCTTGAATTTCCAGCATCTGCAGAATTCCTGTTGTTTACATTGAATTGTTAAAACTGTTTAGAATTTGTAGAACCTTAAACTATTTAGATTATTTTTAAGACGAGCAGATAAATTGAAGCAGAGAATTTTGTTGCAGGCAGCGAGAAAATTGCTAAGTTAACTTCATCTGCAAAACTACCAGGGCACTTCCCAGATGAAGCCTTGCGGATTACATTACCTTTCAAAAAGTGGAGATGTCGTATCCCACTGCTGGAAACGATTCGCTTTATAGCTGATAGTTTTTCCATAGTTTTATTCCATCCCAGTGGAATAAAACTTGGATTATTTACTCTCGGTTGTCGGAGGACAAGGGGAGGTCTGATACTGAACTACACCTACTCCATCCGTGGAAGCGTCAGCAATTGCCACTTCACCGGTTGCACCAATGTGGAGTGGAAGCAGCTAACCCTGTACTCTTGACAGTCTGATCAATAAAAATGTTCTATTTTATGTTATTTCTTTCCAGGTGACCTGATGAGGTTGAGATGAACTGGTTAATGATGTGTGCATGAGGAACTGGATGTATATGATAACCAATTGTAAAATGAATTTAAGTAGACTTAGAAGCTAATTGGTCCCAAAAATTGTAGACTGAGCTGATCATTTCATTGCTTTATACACCAAAGGCATTAATATTCAATAATTTGAATTATACAGCCATAATGATAGTCAAGTAGGGAATTTAGTACTTAAAGAATGAATCATCAGATGATTCAAATTAAATGACACTGAGTTGGATAATAATGTGGTCAAGGACTAATTTAAATTTTCAGCTTGTTGAAAAACATGTAAATATTCAGCAGGAACATTTGTTCATTGTGCGTGGTGTTCAGTAAGTTGGAAGGCTACACAGCAATACAATACCGGAGCCACATGCCACATAAGACTATAATGCTAGCGTTGAACGAGGTGTAACCTGACCTGTTCCTTTGAAACCACGTGACCAAACTAATATAGAAAGCTGAAGCTGGAATTAATTAACAGGATATTTCCTTTTCTTTGTTCTGTTTGTGTATTTTGATGTAGGGTTGCATTGAGCAGTGTGCTTGTTATATACAGGCATTAATTTCCGAGCTTTAAAGAAGCAGGTACAAGCAGTGATTAAGTGAGTCCTCTGCAGTAATACACACTGCCCTTTTCTATACAGAAGCTTGGAAGGAGGGTGGGTGCGGTGGAAGTGCTGTGAAACAATCGTGCAAAATTTTGACCTTGGATAACATCTGTGATCTTGGATTCTATCTTGGACAACATTTTATTGTAGCTGAAAGGGAGAGGGTGGGCAAGTCATAGAGTTTTCAGTAGATACCAGTACAGTCGGTGTTTAGTTGAGGGGAAATAATGATTTCTGCAAGGGGTTATTTAAACACTTGCGTTTTTCTTTTACCTTGATTGTCTCTCTGTTTACATTGGGGTTTTCATGTAATTTTCATATAACCATTACACAAGAAGACCAGTGCTACCCCCGACCCTGGCTCTGACTAACGTTTGTAAGGTTCTTATACCCAGGGGATGTTGTAAGGACAAGTTCCAGACATCCCACCTCTCCCGGAACTTCCGGGAGTCTCCCGCATATTAATAGTGGCTCCCTGATGCCCACAAATTGTATACAATATCACAGAAATCAATTTTTTTGAGAGCGAGTGAGAGAAAAGCAAGAGAGGGCGCGAAAGCGACCACGAGAGAGAGCGAGAGGGAGCAAGCGAGAGAGAGCGCAAGCGAGAGTGTTTGAGAGTGCGCGAGTGACCATGAGAGAGAGAGCGCGAGTGAGAGCGCGCCATGGCAGAGTGTTCCAAAAAAAATAAAACGTACGGCACCCCAGACTACACTAAAGTGTACCCCTGCCTAAGAGGGGTCAAAATAATGACAGTGTTGCTCGCTGCACTGTTTGCAACAATGACTTTTCTATTGCCCATGGTGGGTTAAGACTGTAAAAGACGTGTTGAGGTGAGTTTAATGGGTGTCATTCGTTCATTAGCATAGCTAACATTATTTAAAGTAGCTGGCCGGCTGCTAAGGAGCTACTCTATTGCAGTCATCCCACCTCTCCCGGAAGTCTCCCGCAAATTGATGGTGCTACCTCCCTGAAATGAGTTTTTGCAGGGTGGGATGTCTGAAGTTCCCACTACCTACTCAATGGAATGTGTCTGAAATAGCCTCTGACAACTAAGTGCAGCTCCTGGCCTTCATGTGTGGCTTAGTTACTAAGCCTGCCAGTACCATTTCTACTGACAGGAGAAGGGACAAAGGTGGGTTACTTCAGGAAGAAGAGACTTATCAGCCGTGGTTGCCAGCTCATCTAGAAGAATGAAAACTCTGATCTCAAACCCCCACTGCCTTGTGGCTATACCTATTCATGGGGAAATCCCAAGGAAAATGCCCTGAGCTGGAGTCCCTAAGGCAATCCTACACCAAGTTTGTACCATATAGCCTACTGTATAATATAGGACTACTTTATGTTGTAGTAATACATCGTATTGAGCATGTGCTATTAGGCCCGTATTGATCTGTACGTGTGTGTTCTGTTCGGTTTCAGTTAATAAAGTACCCTGTTAATGTAGCTCCAGTCTCCAGTGTTTTTATTAATGATATTGTTGTGTAAATGGCCACATACACAACAAATTGGCAACAAGGTTAATGAACCTACATCGTATCGGAACACCGTGTTTATTTGATAACGGCACTCGGAAGAAGAGCGCAAAGTATGTCAAGAAGCGGGAGAGGCCGCGGCAGGGCAAGACCGTGGGTCTGAAAGGAATCAGAGCGGCAGCACGTCAGTAGACCACAGCCGGCGCTGACCCCAGAGGCTGAAGGTCTGCCTGCCCCAGAAGGGAAATAAAAAATGGAGCAACACACACATCTAGCCAGAGTACACTTGCGACGCTGGAAAAAAAAGGCCACGTGAGTTAAAAAGAAAACAAGGGACTGGGGCTAAATTAACATAACAAGGATCAATTAACATGACAAGGATGGAGTTAATTGCCTCTGGATAAGATGCCTCTTCGTTGTTCACAAACAATGAAGGATGGTTGTAAACACAAAATAATCTGCAGATGCTGGGGTCAAAGCAACACTCACAACATGCTGGAGGAACTCAGCAGGTCGGGCAGCATCTGTGGAAACGATCAGTCAACATTTTGGGCTGGAACCCTTCATCAGGACTGAAGAGGGAAAGGGAAGGGGCAGAGGCCCTATAAAGAAGTTTTGGGAGGGGGGTGGGAAGGAGAAGGCTGGTAGGTGCCATTACAGCATTCGATAGTGGCATTGAAGACTGGGCAATTTGTATTGAAAGAATAGAGTTATATTGTGATGCTAACAATGTTAATGAAGAACAGAAAGCCAGCGTCTTACTTAGTGTAATGGGCGCAAAAACATATGGTCTGCTATGGAGCTTGTTAACCCCTAAAAAGCCAGCTGACAAAACGTTCAAGCAAATAGTAGACACTCTCCAACAGCATTTAAACCCCAAACTGCTAGTCATTGCTGAAAGATTTAAGTTCCATAAACGGAATCAGAGCAAAAATGAAAGCATTTCTGAATATTGTGCTGAATTGTGCAAATTATCAGAACGTTGTCAATTTGGAGCTGGTCTATCAGACGCATTGAGGGATAGGTTAGTGTGTGGCATGCACTGTGAAACCACACAGAAGAAGCTCCTGTGTGAAAAAGACCTTGCATTCGAGAAAGTGCTAAATATCTCAATATTATTAGAAATAGTCACACGATGTGCTTCCAAGATACAACAAAAATCTATGGAATATGCCACAAATAAAATGTCACTGAACAGAAATGAAGGAAAGAAATGTTGCCGTTGTGGGAACAGGTTACATGACCCTGATGATAGTTGGTTTAAAGATAAAGAATGCAGAAACTGTGGCAAACAGGGCCACATTGGCAGAGTATGCAAAGGTAGTAAACAGCAGAAAAAGGACAAAATATGCAGAAATAAGAAACCCCAGAAAGGAAAATACAACAATGTTTTCCTTCATTTTGTGCACAATGTTGATGAAAACTATTCAGACAAAAGTGAATTGTCATGTCTGCAACTTCACAGCGTGAAAGACACAGATGATCGAAGAGTAATATGGATCACTCCACAAGTGGCAGGCGTGGGACTGAAAATGGAGTTGGACACAGGATCAGCTTTAACAGTCATCTCTGTACATGACTAGAATTGACTGTTTTCCCACATATCTCTGAAACAGACTAAACTACTGCTAAAGACTTACACAGGACAGAAAGTGTGTCCCAAAGGTAAAATTAATGTGACAGTGACCTACAGAGACAAAACATAGCAGCTGAACCTCTATGTACTGAAAAATGGAGGACCACCGTTGCTGGGACGTGAATGGCTCAGGAAAATTCAGTTGGATTGGCACATCATCAAGGCACTAGTTGTGTCAGCAAAGGTGGGCAGTAAGGCTACATCTGAGATTGTCACAAATACTTGCTGACTCTGAACAAGTGTTCATGAAAGGAATAGGAACACTTCAGGGCATGAAGGCAAAGATTGAGATGAGGAAAATGCATGTCCAAAACTTTACAAAGCCAGACCAGTGCCATATGCAATCTGTCCAACAGTAGAGACAGAACTGAAAAATCTGGAGCAGACTGGGGTCCTGTCAAAGGTGGATTGGAGTGAATGGGCCATGCCCATTGTTCCAGTGATGAAGGAAATCTCCAGCACAAAACCAGGAAAACCAAGCAAGATGCGCATATGTGGCGACTTTAAAGTGCCTGTCAACCCAGTGCTCCGCACAGTACAATATCCCCTACCCTGTGTTCAGGACACTTTTGCTTCCCTGTCAGGAGGGGAACATTTCACAAAAATTGATTTGACCCAGGCTTACCTCCAAATGGAAATCGAGGAAGCATCCAAGAAATACCTGACGATAAATACACACAAAGGACTTTTATCGGTACAACAGGTTGGTGTTTGGGATAGCATCAGCTCCCGCAATCTGGCAAAGGGCAATGGACCAGGTTCTGCAGGGGATTCCAGGGACTTGGTGTTACCTGGATGACATCATTGTCACCAGCAAGGATGACGACGAACATCTTTCTAACCTAAAACAAGTGCTCACCAGGTTATGAGAATATGGGCTCAGAGCTAATCAACAGAAGTGCGAGTTTTTCAAAAAGGAAATTTCATATTGGGGGCATGTGATCAACAAGGATGGCTTACACATGTCTCAAGACAAGATAGAAGCGGTGCTTAAGGCACCACCACCTGAAAATGTGTCTCAGCTGAGAGCATATCTTGGTCTAGTGGACTGTTACAACAAGTTCTTGCCTAACCTATCCACAGTCCTACACCCACTAAATGCATTATTATAGGCAGCGACACAATGGAAGTGGATTGAGAGCTGTGAGAAAGCGTTTCAAGAAACTAAAAGACTCATAACTTCAGAAGGGGTGCTCGCACACTTTGGCCCCTCCTTACCAATCCGACTGGCTTGTGATGCCTTGCCCCATGGGATAGGAGCTGTGTTATCACACAAGTTTCCAGATGGCTCCGGAAGACCAATAGCCTTTGCCTCAAGAACGCTAACTTCAGCTGAACGCAACTATGCAGAGAGGCCCTAAGCCTCATGTGGGGAGTCAAGAAATTCAGTCACTACCTGTATGGCCAAAGGTTTACTCTGTTGACTGACCAGCAGCCTCTCGTGTCAATCTTCAACCCAAGGAAAGGCATTCCAGTGATGACAGCACAAAGGCTACAGCGATGGTCCCTTTTCTTAGGAGGTCACAGGTACGACGTCAAACACAAGGGGACCAAGCAACACGGCAACACAGATGGTTTGTCACGTTTACCACTGACCACTTCTGAGGTAACTACGCAAGTGGATTCAGCAGAGATCTTTCACACAACAATAGTTGAACAATTACCAGTAGCCAACAGCCTCATTGAAAGAGAAACATGCATTGTCAAAAGTGTATGACATCACAGTAAAGGGGTGGCCAGCGCGGGGTAACACACTGTTTCCAGCCTTCTCAGCGAGGAAGGAGCAGTTGTCAGTGTGTTGGGGAACACTAATGTGTGGCGCACGAGTTGTGATTCCTCCCAAGCTACGCACCAGAGTGCTGGAGGAACTGCACGGGGGGCACCTGGGTACCATGAAGATGAAAAGTCCTGCCAGTGTCTATGTGTGGTGGCCAGGAATTGATAAACAGATTGAGGGCTTGACCAAGAACTGCTCTGGATGTCAAAAGATCCAGATCACACCACCACAATCTCCCCTCCATCTATGGGAGTGCCCTCATCACCATCAGTCCACGGGACTTGTTTCCAAAATGCATCAGGCTTGTTTAGATGTTCCTTTGATCCTTTTGAATAGAACTTCTTGGCCGCATGAGCAAAGGTATGTTTGGAGAAAAAAGGGTGCAGAATTTCTTGAAAAGAACCCCTCTCCAACTGTTAAGCACGGGGGTGGATCGATCATGCTTTGGGCTTGTGTTGTAGCCAGTGGCACGGGGAACATTTATTGGTCGAGGGAAGAATGATTCCATTAAATACCAGCAAATTCTGGAAGCAAACATCACACCGTCTGTAAAAAAGCCAAAGATGAAAGGAGGGTGGCTTCTACAACAGGATAATGAACCTAAACACAATGGACTACCTCAAAAGGCGCAAGCTGAAGGTTTTGCCGTGGCCCTCACAGTCCCCTGACCTAAACATCATCAAGAATCTGTGGATAGACCTCAAAAGAGCAGTGCATGCAAGACGGCCCAAGAATCTCACAGAACTAGAAGCCTTTTGCAAGGAAGAATGGACCAAAATCCCCTAAACAAGAATTGAAAGACTCGTAGCTGGCTACAAAAGCGTTTACAAGCTGTGATACTTGCCAAAGGGGGTGTTACTAAGTACTGCCATGCAGGGTGCCCAAACTTCTGCATCGGGCCCTTTTCCTTTTTTGTTATTTTGAAACTGTAAAAGATGGAAATGAAGTTTTCTTGCTTAAAATATTAAAGAAATGTGTCATCTTTAACTTCTATGCCTTTTGGAAATCAATTTATCTTTTACTCGCTTAGCTATTCACAGTAACAGAAACCTTGACCAGGGGTGCCCAAACTTTTGCATGCCACTGTGTATGCACACATGGGAGATGAGAGAGGACCTAAACTGTTAGCTCTGTGGTCAAAAGGGGACACTGGCTCGTATACTGTCCGGATATAAAACAGTTCTAACTCAAGGACAGTATAGGTGGTGCCATGATAAGGTGCTTGTGGCTCTTGATGACGCACTAGAGCGAGAGAGATGCAAGAAGAGGAGGGCTGGCACAGATTTGAGGAAGGCCATCACCTTCGTCAAAGAGGGAGCCAGGCCTTTCCTAACCAAACAACCAAAGCCCAATCTGCTGCTAACGGCCAGGCCCCGGGAGATGAGGGTCGATGTGGGAAGGAGACTTCAGTTCCTGGATGTGGTGCACACAACCCTATGCCTGGACATTGTACTGTGGTCAACTGAAAACTGTAAAATAGTTCTGGTTGAGCTGACTGTGCCGTGGGAGGAGGGATGGGAAGAGGCCCACGAGAGAAAGGCCTTGAAGTAATAGCCCTTAGTGCAGGAATGCAAAGATAAGGGATGGCAGGCATGGTTGTTCCCTGTGGAGATCGGCTGCAGATGTTTCCCAGCCAAATCAGCATGGCGGTTTTTGTCAGCTCTGGGCCTGGATGAAAGGAGCAAAAAACAAGCAGCTCGTAGGATGGGGGAAGAGGCAGAACGAGCCTCTTCTTGGATTAGGCGAGAGGAGGGAAGCTGGAAGCCAGGAGCAGATGGGTAGTGATTTGGCCACCACTGCCGGCCCACCAACTGGAGAGTGTCGTGGTTAAGGGTCGAAACAGTCTAGTTCACAAACTAGTGAAGAATAGGTCATGTACAATTCTGTTTGGCCCACACTCACTTCCAACTTAAATACTCATTCTTCCTTTGCTGCTTCAAGACTCAACAATTTCAGCACTCCCTTGCTGAGAAGCAAGGTCATATGGCCTCTTCATCAGGACTTTAGTTGGCTGATGGTGAGAAGAACTCTCAGGTCAGATCCTATATGCATCGTCAGAGTCTCAATCCCACCCACAGTGTTCTCAGACAGCTGCAAAGGGAATGAGACTCATCTTCCTAGAATGTGTATTTACCACTGAAGTCTGGAAACCGATGCAGTAGTTCCAACTTGGATAGCTGTGTACCAATGGACTTGGTGCTCTAAGGGATAATCACATCATCACACACTGAGGAAAGCATTAACTGTTGCCGGAAAATTATCAACCTGCCATATGATGCCTGAAACTTGCCAATCTCCACTGGCACAACCCAAAACTTTGTGTGGGCATTATGCAGGATTTCTGGGAGAGCAAAGAGTTTATGGTGATCGTACCACTTTGTACCAAGGGGATGGAACTTGTGCAAAATTCAGTCAGGCATCCTACATAGAATGTACAAAAAAGAAAACAAGTTATGACCTGTTGATGTAGTGTAAATCCTTCAAATGCGATAATATGCCCTATGCTCAGAAGAGCAATATTAAAAATGCACTGTGTTATGTATTATCTGTTCAGTCGAAAGTAAACACACACACATACATATACATACTGAATGTGTATGTGTGTGTGTGTATATATATATATATATATATATATATATATGTGTGTGTGTATATATATAAAATTTTTAAAAATGATGACATCAACTCAGGCCAAAGAGGCTGGCGTTGGGCATTTTCATGCCTTACAAGGCGTGGATCGGAAGGCTGTGTGGGGCGCCACTCCTCACACAGACATTTCGCAGTATTTTTCTTTATTTTACGAGGTCGAGTTGCAAACTCAACACTCAACCTGGCACAGACGGAAAGCATACTCAGGAGCAGCCAACTGGATTCGAACCCAGGAACCTCCATTCCGGAGTCTGGCGCTGATGTCACTGTGCCACCAGCTGACACACACACACACACATATATATATATATATATATAAGTTCCATCCCGTCGGTGCACAGTGGTACGATCACCATAAACTCTTTGCTCTCTCAGAGATCCTGCATAATGGCCACACAAAGTTTTGGGTTGTGCCAGTGGAGATTGGCAAGTGTCAGGCATCATATGGCAGGTTGATAATTTTCCGGCAACAGTTAATGTTTTCCTCAGTGTGTGATGATGTGATTATCCCTTAGAGCACCAAGTCCATTGGTACACAGCTATCCAAGTTGGAACCACTGCATCGGTTTCCAGACTTCAGTGGTAAATACACATTCTAGGAAGATGAGTCTCATTCCCTTTGCAACTGTCCAAGAACATTGTGGGTGGGATTGAGACTCTGACGATGCAAATAGGATCTGACCTGAGAGTTCTTCTCACCACCAGCCAACTAAAGTCCTGATGAAGAAGCCATATAACCTTATTTCTCACCAAGGGAGTGCTGAAATTGTTGAGTCTAGAAGTAGCAAAGGAAGAATGAGTATTTAAGTTGGAAGTGAATGTGGGTCAAACAGAATTGTACATGACCTATTCTTCAGTCGTTTGTGAACTTGCCATCTCGGTATGTGAAGCTTTCATTGAATCTGGTTGTCTGGGGTAGAGGGTTCCAGATTGCATCTGTCTTTTCTGTCTAACACTCATCCTTGTACAATCTCTTCCCCCCTCACCCCACTCTCTTCCCCCCTCACCCCACTCTCTTCCCCCTCACCCCTCTCTCCCCCTCACCCCTCTCTCTCTCCCCCTCACCCTCTCTCTCTCCCCCTCACCCCTCTCTCTCTTGCCCTCACCCTCCCTCACTCCCTTTCACCTCTCCCACCTCTCTCTCTCCCCTTTCCCCCCTCTCCCTCCTCCGCCCTTCTCCCCCCCTTGCCCTTCCCCACTCTATTGTGACACCAATTCTAATTCCAACCCCCTCTTGCAGTGCCCAGTCACTCTCAGATGCTGCCATTCATCTTCCCATCATTTTCCATTTGTAAAGAATACTTTTTTGAAAATCATTTTCATATTTAAAAAAATTACCTCAAGGAATTTTTAAGTCTTTAAAATACATCAAGCGGTGTAGGACTGTTTTGCAAAATTTTACAGCTTTCATTCCGGGATTTTTAGTTGACCATACGTGACAAGTCAAGGTCAATGAGTCTGACCCATTCAAACATGTAGATTGAATACTTTATGACCAGCAATGTGGTTTGCTCAACCACCTCAGAAGGTAGCTAAGTTTATCTATGTTGCTTTGGCTCTGGAATTGTTTGCCAGGCAGCAGATTTTCTTCCCTAAGGGCTGTCTGTGGATTTTTGAGAGAATTCAGTAAACATGTAACCACCATCACTTTTATTTCCAGATTAAAATTATCCAATTTGGCATTGTGGCCTGTGAACTTGTGATTGCCTTGTCTTCCCTGTTTACCAAAATTGAAAGTACATTTATTATCAGAGTATTTATAACTTATACAACCTTGAGACTTATCTGCATGCAGGCAACCACAAAACAAGAAGCCCAAAAGAACCCAATTTAGAAAAGATCAACTTACAATGCACAGAGAGGGAGAGGGAAAAAAAACACAAATCATGCAAACAATAAAAACAACAGTACACTGATCCAATAATTAAACTATTTAATTTTTTTAATGAGATACAATGCTGAATAGGCCCTTATAGCCCTATGAGTTGCGCCCTTGATTTAACCCTAGTCTAATTATGGGACAGTATCATCATCATCTTTAGATGCCATGCCCAGTTTGAGCTTTCACTGCCATGGCCCACACACTCCTGTTTCGGGTCAAGTGGATCAATTCTTTGGTATTCATTTCCAGTTCTCTGGCTGCTGTCTCCATCATCATTTGTCTTTGTCTTCCTCTTGCTTTTTTCCCTTCAATCTTTCCCATAATTACCATGCATTCCAGCTCCTCTTTCCTAATCACATGTCCAATGAAGTTACGTTGCCTTTTCATGACCTGATACATTATTTCTCTCTTTGTGTTTGCTCTGTTCATGACATCCTCGTTAAATATTCGTTTCGTCCATGATATTCTTTACATCCTCCTCAAAAACCACATCTCTGCTGCTACAATTCGTTGTCCTCATGTTACTAGATATTGTCTAACATTTTGAGCCATATAACATATTTGGATAAACATAACATTTCAGTACTCTGAGGCGGGTTGTCATGCCTAGATTAGTATTGGTCAGTATACTCTTCATTCTCGTAAAGGTGTCTTTTGCCATCCCTATTCTTTTGATGTCCAAGTCGCACCTGCTATCTGATGTCACCCAGCTTCCTAAGTAGCAGAAGTTCTGTACTTGTTTTATGTCTTCCCCATTTATTCTCAGCCTGCATATAGGATTCTCCTCGGGACAATTTACAATAACAAACTAACCTACCAACCGGTATGTCTTTGGACTATGGGAGGAAACCAGAGCACCTGCTGGAAACCTAGAGTCACAGGGAGGATGGACAAACTCCTTACAGACAGTGGCGGGAAATGAACTGTGTTTGCTAGTACTGTAAAGTGTTGTGCTAATTTCTACGTTACTGTGCTGATCTCTACTTAATGACTTGTGGCCAGTGAATAATACAGCTCAGAAAGAGGCCCTTCAGCCCAACATGTCTGTCCTGACCATGCTGTCCACCAACCTAATCCCATTTGCCGCTTTTAGCCCATATCCCTCTAAAACGTTCCTATCCATATACTTATTGAAATGCTTTTTAAATGTCATCGTACCTACCTCAACTATACCTTCAGCAGTCCATTCCATATGCGCACCAGCCTCTGCATGAACAATCGCCCCTCAGGTCCCGTAAACCTTAAAAATGTGCCCTCTAGTTTTTAATTCCCCTTCCCTAGGGATTATGTGTGTTCATCTGTTTGTACCTGCATTTATTTTATATACCTTTATAAGGTCATCCCTCAAACTCCTACATTCTAAGAAATGAAGACCGAGACTGCCCAGCCTTTTCCCTGTAACTCAGGCCTTCAAGTCCTGGCAGTGTCCTCACAAATATTACACTCTTCCCAGCTGAATGACATGTTTCCTCTAAACTGAACAAAATACCCCAAGTGCAGTCTCGCCAATATTTTGTGCAATTGCGACGTAATGTCCTAACTTTTGTTTATATTCCGTATCCTGACTGATGAAGGCCAATGTGCTAAATGCTGCCTTCACTGCCCTGTCTACCTGTGATGCTGCTTCCACTTTATTTGAAATGCTATTGTCAATGTGCAAGTATTAAAATTAGCCAAGAATGAATCTAAAAATAACATTCTGTTGCAAAAGGTGATACGTGCTATGTCCCAGGACCAAAGGTAAAATTGTGTCTTGGCTTAAACATACTGAGTTAGGACAGAAAGAGCTTTTGTATTTTTTTTATTCTTGAGATCTGGGCTTTGCTGGCAAGGCTAATAACAAATTGGTATTTTCAATAAGCCCTTATACAAATCAAGTTGCCTGCCAGGCCATTTCAGAAGTTGTTTTAGCATCAAGTATTCGGTGTGTACCTCATGCCCAGAACACACTGCATAAGGGCAAATATTCTTCCCTCAACAATAAAAAGAACAGGTATACTTTTACAGCAGCAACCACTTTGTGGTCTCTTCTACACTATTCAATTTCCATTACTGAACCCAAATCCTCAAACCACAGTGGCTGAACTTGCATTTGGCACATTATCCCTGGCCGATGGATTACTCATTCTGTAATTGAGCCAAATTTCTGCCCTGTTCACACGACCTATTGGATTTGACATGCCGAGAGGATCTACGATACAGCTAATTACAACATAAATAAAAATCGATAAGAGCAGGACATCTTAATGGTGTGTGCTGCCAGATACCTGTTCCAAAAGAGTGAAGCTTAGAAACTCCTGAGGTGATGCTACACTTGGAGTTTCATCTTAGTGTCATATTTTTATCTTGAACTACTTATTTTTGCAATTGAAAAGGAATGAACATTTTTTCACTGTTGTTTCATTTAAACCGTTATAAATGAGACTTACTTGTTTGCGAACAAACATTTAGTTTTGACTGCTCCTTAGCATGCTGGACTTTTTTTATAAGGTACATAGTTCAGTTGCACAGACAAGAGCATTTTCTGATTTAATCACTGCTTAAAACCCCACTTTGGCATTCAGGTTAATGATCTGCCTGGGTAAACTACGTCTCAATGGCTTGAACTTTTGACTTCTCCAATTTCAAATAAACAGCATCCCTTGCTCCCTTTTTCTCTCTCTCCTGCTGACCCCCAGTTGCTCTGAAACCACCCCACCTTCCCCTCATTGTGTTCCGTTTTCCTCCTCAGCCATCTTCTGGACTCTGGTTCTCCTCCCTATTGTTCTTATCTGCCATCCTCGCTTCCCCTATTTGGTTCCATGTTCCACTGTCTTATTGTCTGCAGCCCTTTGTTACCTCCACCCATCACCTCTATCACTATTTCCGGTGTCCCCTCCCCTGCCTATCATAACAACTAAACTATGTTTGTCACAGTCATAGAGTTATAAAGCACAGAAACAGGCTCTTCGGTCTAACTCAACCATGCTGGCCAAGAACATGACTTTTAAACATTATAGCTGTACCCACTTACACTTCTTCCTCTGGCAGCTTCTCTGAATACTCACCACCCCCTGACAAAAGTTTCCCCTCTGGTCCCCTTTTAAATTTTTAACTCTCAAGTCTAGTCTTTTGCTCCCATCTCCTGGGGGAAAAAAGCTGTGGCCATCCAGCTTTATCTACTGCCGCTCAGTTTGTGAAGTTTATAAACCTCCACAAGGACACATTTCAGTTCCTGGGTTACAGGCACAATTGCTTCTAATGAGGCTTATACCAGAAATGTAGCTTTTAGAGAGCTTCCAATGCTTGAAGCTCCCACCCATATGGAATTGCTCAGCATGAAAGGAGTGGAAGATGAAGGTCTGATTTCTTTTTCTTTAAAACCTTCAATAAATATGATGGGTGTTTTGGAAACAGGACTCACAATGCTGATTTCTTTTACATGAGAAGGCAATGATTATGGTTCCGAGAATTCAGAGCTGATAGCTTTGAAAATGTTTTCAGAAAAATGCATTACATTTGTTTCTCATACTGCCAGTCATGAGCTAACTCAGTTGATTGCTTTCACTGATTCAAGATGCCATGGTGGTCTTGTTCCCACTCTAAAACTCTGGATTTTGTCTTTATTTGGCATTCACCTCATTAGGTTACTTTACCTCAAGCTTTTGGAACTGCTATCCTATAGAACAAGAGCTCCCAACCTGGGCTCCACAGACCACATGGTTCATGGCATAAAAACGATTGGGAACCCCTGTTATACCCTATAGAAATGTTTAAATTGATGAGAGATGTGGATAAGGTGATAGCAAGTTTTTACACAGGGGGACGGGAGTCCAGAACTAAGGGGCATATGCTTAGGGTGAGAGGGAAATGTTTAAGTGGGACCTGAGGGCAAGTTTATCATGCAGAGTGTGGTGATTATATGGAATGAGCTGTCAGAGGAAATGATGAGGCAGGTTCAATGGTATCAATGAAGGAGCACTAGATAAAGGGTTGTGGCTGAGAGGGATATGGGTTTAAGGTAGGAAATGAGATCTGGATGGGTGGGCGGAATGAACGGGCTGTAGGGCCTGATTCCATGCTGTGTTGTTCTATGAATCTGACTGTTTTCCCAGGTTACTCTTTCAAGTAGAATGTTGTTAATCTAATTGGAGTTGCAAATGATGGCCCACAATTTGTAACTTGGTCTTAGTCTGTGTTACTTGTCCTCCAACAAGGTGAAGTTGAAGCAGATGTTGTTTTTGTCTTAAGTCATTAAGCAAATTTGCTACATAATGAATAACATTTCAAACCAAGTAGTTATGATCTTTATACTGAACTATTCCTTTCATGGCAAGTTATTCAATATAATCAACTGAATCTATTTGAATATATTTGCTATTTTGCACAAAAATGCCTTACAAAGGGGATATGTACAGTTTATCTTTTCTCTTGATGTCGAATTGTTAATGAAAGTTGCTTTGAAAGTCATGGTGGTGGGATTCTCTTTCCCAGAGCAGGGCATTTAGAACAGGATGGCATAGGTCTACAACAGGGCTTCCCACACTTGTTTATGTCATGGACCCCTATCATTAACCGCGTTTAGAGTAGATCTGGTTTTCCACACACAAGACTGTTGGTTGACTGGAATAAACTGCCAGAGGCAATAATGGAGGCAGGTACAATTACAACATTTAAAGGGCATTTGACGGGTGCTTGTATAGAAAAGAAGTAGAGGGATTCAGGCCCAATGTGGGCAAATAGGATTTTCATAGCTGTGCATCGCAGCTGGCATGGATAAATGCCCATTTCTGTGCCGTAATATTCTGATTCTTAACAGTTTTTAATTCTTAACAGCAAAGGAAGCTTTCTTCATATTTATAACTAACCCAATCACTATATCCAAGTATCTGTCAGTCACATGCTGAACTCCCTTTCTCTTAAATCCAGTTACAAGGGAGATATTTAACAACTTAAAAAATGTGTTACAAGCATGATCGCGTAGGCAGTCGCACATACTCTTTCATCCAGAGGCAAAGCCACCAGACCAAAACAGGACCAAATCACTTGATTATCACCAGGGTAACTCACTGTACTAAACACTGATTTGATCCATTGAGATTTGTCTTTGAATACACTTAAATGGCTTTAAATTCATCATTCATGAAAGAGAAAATTGCATTTTTGAAGCAGTTTTGGAGGAGTAAGTGGGTAAGGGAATTTGTTACATGCAATTTAACCTGAAGTTGTGACTTTGGAGCCATTGAACTCTGCCTTCAACACTTACGCTGCTGGAAATTGATTTCCTTTTTCCCCTGCATAGTTCAGCTCAATAACCTGATTATTGAGATAATCCACGTATAAAGCAGATGACCTCTGCTTATTTGAATGACAGCTAATTTTATTTTGATTTTAACTGCCACGATTGACTATTCCCCCCCCCCCCCCACCCTCCGTTTGTGTGACATTCAGAAGCAGCATCTGTGAAGAATTTTAATTGGGTTGTCCAGAATGCTGAAATCCTTACTTACTAGAGGGCCACAGGATAATTATATCTTCAGTCTAGTATCATTAGTGTGAGGCTCGGGGAGTTGTGGGACTTCAGAAAATTAGATGAGTGTATAATCACCTGTTTTATACATCTTGTATTTCTACTTTTATGTTGTTCTGATGTAATGAGAGGATACAAGTGGATAATTTTGGATCTGAAAGCATCTTAGCTAAATGGATTTGACTTTGCATACAATATATTTGGGCACTGCAAAACTTGTTATTGTTGTTATTTTTTTGAATGATAGAATTGTCATGCCCAGAAATGGGTTTTATTGTCCCAAATCTACTGTCTATCCCATTTTTCAGCATTTAGCCTATATTTCTTTCATGGACTTCCTATCCAAGTACCTGTCCAAACACTCTTGAAATGTTGTCATTATATCTGTGTATACCATCTCCTTTGGCAAATTGTTCCATCCTCTTAGTGAAAAACTTACCCCTTTATGTCTGCTTTCAATTTATTTCTGAGATAAGAACACTTTTTCTGAGGTAAATTGTGTTAAATTAATCGCCGCAAACAGTGAAGGGGCAAACGATGGTGAGGTGAGTTTAGGGCATGAGCCGAGATGACTTGTAGAAGAATGGTTGCAAATGGCTTGTACATTTACCCAGTATGAGAGGTTGGTTTGCTTTAGGTGCCGAGAGGAGAAGTGTGGGTCCTGGCAGAGGAAATTTGATGCCCATACAACTGGGCCGGGTGCAAGGTTGAATGGTTCTGAGCATTGAGTTGATTTGAAGAGCCTGAGAGGGGCTTTGGGCTGGGGAGCAAAATCCAACATGGTCTAGGGCCCAAGCCCTTTGTAGTATCCGGGTCCTAGTGTAATGTATGGTCGGTTGTTTAGACAACTTAAATGCTGGGCCAGATCAGAGGCGAGAGCTGGTTTCTCTTGCTCCCGCAGTGTTCCTTCTCTCTGCAGGGCGTTGGAGCATTTCGCTATTCCGTTGTTTGGTGAATTTAAACACCAGCCCAGATAGTCTGAAAAGACAGTGTTTCGGGATCTAATGTGAGCCCAGATTTCTCTTGTTCTCTGTGATGGTACTCCTCTCTCCAAGGCACTGAGGTTATAAAGACGCCCTGGCTGCTGTGTTCCATACTCGCTAATAATTTGAACTGATAAGTGAGGTTTTGGGCCTACTCTGAGTTGCTCTGAGGCTTGGATATGAGAACTCAATTTTGGTTCCAAATGTTGTTTGCTTCAATTCTTTGCATGATTTGTTTTTTTTTTCTCTTGCGCATGGGTGTTGGTCTTTTATTTTTAGTTTTTTCTTTAACTGGGTTCTTTCAAGTTTCTTGCTTTGTGGCTACCTGTGAGCAAACAAATCTCAAGGTTGTACAATTTGTACATTCTTTGATAATAAATGTAATTTGAATCTTTGGATCTTTGAATTCCTCTCTTTTCACCTTAAACCTGCCCTCTAATTCTAGACTCTTTTGTCCTGGGAAAAGATTCTCTCTGTTTTTTCTGTAACCCTCATAACTTTATAAATCTCTACAAGGTCACTCCCCAGGCTCCTACTTTCAAGTGAGGATAAAGCCAGACTGTCTCTCCTGATAACTACAGCTCTTTTTTCCAGACAAAGTCATGTAAATCTCTTCTGCGCTCTCTCTCTATTGCTACCACATTTTTCCTCTAATCTGCTGACCACTGAGGTCTTCTCAGTCGGAAATTCCAGATTAAAATCAAATCAACTCAACCATGGTGAGTTAATTTGATTTTAATGTATAGTATGTTGGTGGTGGTTTATTAATAGAGTGGAAATTATGGGGGTCCACAAGATGTGTTTCACGGTATTGATGTTTGCATGTCATATAACTGCTTCGGCGTCTCAGATTGAAAATTTGTACTCAATGTTACAGAGTGCAGGCAGCATCATTTAAGCGTCTGGTGTGTTGCTTCCACATGTAGCATGTGGATTTCCAGCATCTGCAGAATCTCTTGTGTTTTTGAGTTTTGGCTTCGTATTGATGACAGTGAGAGCCCAGATAAAGCTGTGGTTACCAGAGCAGAGTGCTGAGTGACAGAAAAAGTGCATCTCATGGAGACCTATGCACTCATTTTCAAGGACTCTTTACAACTCCCGTGCTTAGTATTTTTATTTGCAGTTTGTCTTCTTTTGCACATCGGTTGTTAGTCTGTCTTTGTATTTTTATCTGTATGTTTTCATAAATTGGATTGTATTCTTCAAAGGTTTCAAAGGTAGACTTAATGTCAGAGAAATGTATTCAACATACATACTGAAATGCTTTTTCTTCGCAACCATCCATGGAAACAGAGGAGTGGCCCCAAACAATGAACAACAGTTAAATGTTTGAACCCAAAGTCCCCCCACCAGCTCCCCTCCTTCCCACATGTAAACTGCAGCAAGCAACAATCTCCCTTCCCCCCACCAGCAAAAAAAACCATCGAGCACTCAAGCATGAGCAAAGCAAAAGCAAAGACACAGACTTGCAGTACTCCAAAGACTACATTGTTCACATTCGACATACCACAGGCTCTCTCTCTCTAATAAGGGAGAAAGGGGTGTCTCCGTTTCACTGTAAATGCCAGACATCCCACCTTGCAAAAACTCATTTCAGGGAGGTAGCACCATCAATTTGCAGGAGACTTCCGGGAGAGGTGGGATGTCTGCAATAGAGTAGCTCCTTAGCAGCTGGCCAGCTAGTTTAAATAACGTTAGCTATGCTAATGAACGAATGACACCTGTTAAACTCACCTCAACATGTCTTTTACAGTCTTAACCCACCATGGGCAATAGAAAAGTCACTGTTGCAAACAGTGCAGCGAGCAACACTCATTATTTTGACCCCTATTAGGCAGGGGTACACTTTAGTGTAGTCTGGGGTGACGTACGTTTTATATATTTTTTGGAACACTCTGCCATGGCGCGCTCTCACTCGCGCTCGCTCTCTCTCTCTCGTGGTTGCTCGCGCACTCTCAAGCGCTCTGGCTTGCTTTCTCGCTCGCTCTCTCTCGCTGTCTGGCTCATGCGCTCTCTCTTTCTCGCTGTCTGGCTCGAATGCTCTCACTTGCTTTCTCGCTGGCTTGCTTGCTCTCGCGCTCTTGCTTGCTTTCTCTTGCTCGGTCTCAAAAAAAATTGATTTCCGTGATATTGTATATAATTTGCAGGCGTCAGGGAGCCACTATTAATATGCGGGAGACTCCCGGAACTACCGGGAGAGGTGGGATGTCTGAAATGCCTGCAGGAGAATGAATCTCATGTTAGTATTTGGTAACATATGTGTACTGTGGTAATAAATTTAATGGGGATAGTAAATCCAGTAAGCAATTAGTAATGCTTCAAGGTTCCTGCAGCTGGGAATGGACTGAGCAAATGGAAGCTCCCTTTGCTCCTAGCAGACATCTTCTTGGTTGTGATGAAGGCGTGACCTGCAGAGGTGCAGTTTTCTGCAATGCACAGAAGATGATGGACGTCAGCAGAGAATTCTTTTTCACCAGTTGCCCCACTGCAATTTAAATGCACACAATGCCTTGGAAAGCCACATTGCCTTCAGCGTGTACAGCTCTTGATGTTCTTGGTCCTGATTTTGATGCTGGCCCATCATGTGTTCTTGCGGTTGGCATTGTGTATCGCAGTCGGCTCAGCACGTTGGCTGGAGAACTGCTGTATTGTAATTGTACTCCATCAGCTGGGAGACTACTTTCAGTCAGAGTACAGAGATGCTATTGCATAGTAGTTTCCAATCACAAGACCACACAGAACTAAAGACTTCAATTCTATGTCATTAAACACCACATGAACATAACAACAAGAACTGAATGCCTTTATTTTGCAGTCACTTGCAAAGGAAGCAAAGCCCATAGATTGTATTGGGGCAGATCACGTTGAATGATTTTTTGAAAAAGCTTTCCCCATGATCTCTGAATGTGTGTAGGATACCTGGTAGCAAAGTTTTAAGTAAATTTATTATCGAAGTATGTATAGCTTGCCATTTTCTTTCAGGCATTTACAGGAAATCAGAGAAATACAATGGAATAAATGGAAAAACTATACACAAAGATTGACAAATAGACAATATGCTAAGTAAGACAAACTATGCAAATAGAAAATAAATAAAGTAAATAATACTGAAAACATGAGTTGTAGAGCCCTTGACAGTGAGTCCATAGATTGTGGAATTGGTTTAGTGTTGAGGTGAATAAAGTATCTGTACTGGTTTAGGAGCCTGATGGTTGCAAGGTAATAACTGTCCCTGAACTTGGTGATGTGGTAATTAAGGCTCATGTACCTCCTTCCTAATGGCAGCAGTGAGAAGATAGCATGGCTTAGATGGTGGATGTTCTTGCTGGATTCTGCTTTCTTGCTCAGTGGTAGGGACTGCTTTGCCTGTGATACACCGGGCTGGGAATGCCTGTGACGTTCTTGGCATTGGTGTTTCCATCTCGTGTTGCGACCAGTTAGTAAACACCCCACTGCACATCTATAGAAGTTTGTCAGAGTTTTAGGTGACGTGATGAATCTGCTCAAAACTTTAAGAAAATAGAGGTGCTGTAATAGGTCACACCCTCATCACAACCAAGAAGATGTCAGTGCTGTAATAGCACTATACATTTATAAAAGATCTGTTGTTCTGTTCTTTGGGTCTATGTCAAATTTTATATTGAAAATGAAAAAATGCCCATTTAACAGCTTGAAGTCTAATTTGACCCACTTATTAAAAAGCTTGTTTTTCAGCTATTGAAATAGAATGTGTGTGACGTATATTATGATGTTTTAAAAATACTAACAGAGCAGCTAAAAAAAAACACTGACCAAAAATAAGATGATGGGAGAGATTTGTAAAACATTCTCAGAATGGTTGATTTTAACAAGGGCACTGAAATGTGAGCAAATTGTTTGAAAGGAATTTTTGGAGCCTGTTGATTAGGTGTTGGATGTTACATGCCATTGCTGGATAGAGATTGTGCCAGTGGCTGCAGATTGGGTCATGGTGCTTCTGAATGGTTCAGGGACACAGGTTGCAGAAAAATAGGGAGCTGTACATCTGAATGGCTTAAACTAGAACAACTGCAACTTCCATTTATCTTCTAAAGTCGGTTATCAAGAAAACCCAAGTCAATTGCAGAATATCTGTATTTTAAAATGGAGTGCCATAAGACATATTGTTACAGAAAGTGATTTGGGATAAGATATCCTGAGAGGCATAAATTGGATTTAGAATGAACAAGTCTTTTTAGGTTGGCAGATTGTTGACAGTGAGATGTCATTGTTGTTGAGTTGACAGTTATCATTAGACAGATGAAAAGACAGAGCTCAATTATCTGTGCTTTCTGATGGTGAAGTAAATGGTGAAGGTGCAAATCATCGATGGACTAAGCAGTTTGGGCCAGATGGCTTTGTGGAGGAGGTTCATGCAAGGAAATGGAAATACATTTATTTTAGCAGGAACGCAGAGGTAGAAAGTGGTAACTCTAGATGCCCAGAATGATGCACGAGTCTGTGAGATGTAAAATAAAGTGCAACCAATCAGAAAAATTCAAGTTGAAAGGTAATAAAATCAGGTCAAGTGTTTCAACAGTAGAAGAGCTATATTGAATGTACAGTCCATAGTCAGGTATTAAGGAAAGGTCTGGTGGATTGTGAATTATCAGACCATTGAGAAGTCGTTGATTATGAAAGAGTTTAGGGGGTGGAAATTTGGGGTTGGAGGAAAATTCTTTCCATCAAGTACCAGAACTTAGAGTGTTTGGAATTCAAGGAGAGGAGTAGTAGCTAACTGAATATTAGTGGGAAAGAATAATTGTTCTTGAATCTAGTGGTGTGAGACGTCAGCTGTGTGAATGTTTTGCCCAGTGGTAGAAGCTGGAAGATGGCATGGCCCAGATAGTTTTTGAAGACAGATATTGTCTTCTAGGGCAGCACTTTCTGTATATACCATCAATGGTGGGGAGAGATGTGCCCATGATGTGTTGGATTGAAAAACCATTTTGGATAGGGAGAAGGGAGAGCGAGGACAACTCAAAGTATAGTTCCCCATGGCATGTTTGTGTTGTGAGTTTATTCATGGCATGTGGTTCTCTTGAATAATGAGAAATTGAAGTCATGAAGAAGTGACAATGTCATATATGCACTTGATGGAATATAGTACATCAAATATTTCTCCTAAGGAAAGAGAGCTAATACTCTGGAAGATTTGAAGCAGTTTCTACCCTTTTATTCCAATCGTAACTCGTCAAAAAAAAATTTAGTAATGTGGGGTATATTAAAAATCCTTAGAACCTCAAGGTAGCAATACTTCAAGGCAAAGTAAAATTAATATTGCTCACATTTGTCCAACTATGCTGAACATAAGCATCAGAAGTTTACATTTATAGAAGCTGCATGGTTAATGGGGAATAGGCCATCCAGCTATGGAGTCCACACAGCTGGAGCTATGCAATGGTGAGACCTATTGTTAGAATTCTACAGTTTATGGGTCCGTTACTGTTGCTATGGCAGCCTGATGAAGTTTGCCTGCAATGTTGATTACGCTGAACTGATTCTTCATTTCCAGTACAAATCATTGGGTGTTGGAGTTAATTATTCTCTTGAAAGCCTGCTACCTGACTGAAGCTGTTGTCACGAATTTGGATAAAATTTGAGTTTAAAATTTTTTTTTAAAAAGCAAAGAGTATTAAATTTAGTTTATGTAAATAATGTATTACTTCTGTGTGTTCACTGAAGTCATGGAACATTGTAGTTTCATTTTCCAGAATACTCTTTGATCCTGAAGTAATAGTGCTGACTTCATTGCAGTGGTATAACGCACTTTCATTGTAAACCAAGAGAGCATCTTGATTTTGTTTCCCAAGCAGTATTTTTTTTAAAAAAGCTGCAGTGGTTGGTGTAATTTTAACCCAGCTGACTTCCATCCCTTGACACTGGTTGAGGACTATCTCCAGTTGAGATATCTATCAGGCTTAATGAGGCTGTCTCTGAGCACCATTCTTTCCTCCTCTTAATGCATTAGATGTAGCCTGCTGGGGAATTCATGTACTTGACATCACAAGGTCTGTCTTTGCCACATGTGAGGTAGCAGTCGCATTGTGTGAGGATGTTCATTTAACAAGGTTTGCAACTTGCTCTTTTGATGGTAGTTTTTTTCTTTCTTTTGTGTCTGGGAATGGAATATCTCTGCATCTACCTGCAGGAGTCCCTCGGAGTCTTTATATTTACAACCTGTCTCCCTTCTATTGTAGCCAAGGGAGGCCAGCTTTCTGAGGCATTTCTCTACCGCACAGAGTTCAGCTCTGTATTGTGTGGATAAATTAATATGAAAAGCCCTTCAGTTTGACCACATGAAAAATATTGGTCGTGTACACGTGCTGTGGATTAGCACTACTTACATTATCCAGCTACAGTGGCAAGCAAAGCAAAACTAGATGCAAGTTAAAGTTGATTCTACATTCTCTTCATAGCCTCACTTCTGTTTCCTGAAGCTCACTCTCAAAGTTATGAGTACAATATTTGTTTTCTGCTGTTGATGACAACAGTTCTTCGCAAGATTTCCCATTAGTTCCAATGGGATCAATCGCTAAGGTACAATAAGCTCCTCAGGAATAGGTCTTGGGCTCCTTAATGAATGTCACATAAGACTCTTGTGACTAATAAAGAGAGGAAGAGGTTTATTTCATTTGTCTTGGTGGATTTTCACCCTTCTGAAGATGCAAGGTGACTGCACTTAGCAACCACATTTCCACCTTTCTTTATTTTGTTCAGTCTTACAATATGATCTGGTTGCAGGCAGATATGAGAAGTACATCTCTTCCCAGTTATATGTATTCGTAATGAAAAGGGTCTATTTGATTAATTGTTCAGCTAATGAATAATAACATGGTTTAGTATTCATCAGTTCTTATGTTAAAGCATTTACTGTTGCTGTGGTTTGATTGAGCTGGAGTTCCTTTCTATGAGTAGGAGTTAGAAGTACAAGCATAGTAATTATTACCTACATCATTTTTTCCTCTGTTAGAAACCATCCTCATGACATACTCCCTGCATGTTATTTCATACTTTTAAGGATAATACCAAGTTAAAACAAATTAGTTTGACATTTACACTGGACAAAATGAATTCTTTATTTAAGTTACCTAGTATTTGTATCTGTGGGTTCATCGAGGTTTAATTTGTTCAAATCCCTGTGTTTTGCAACTTGAATATAATATATGTATATGTGTATGTGTGTGTATATATATATATAAATTTGTATTTTTATATGTACAATTTTATATATATATTAAAATTTGTTTTATAAATATCTATCAAGAGCAAATGTATGTATTGTGTGTGTGTGTGTATGTGTGTGTGTGCAACATTGTGTGTTCGACAGAGTGATCAGCAGCACTGGGGCTCCACAGGGGACTGTCTTGTCTCCCTTTCTCTTCACCATTTACACCTCGGACTTCAACTACTGCACAGAGTCTTGTCATCTTCAGAAGTTTTCGGATGACTCTGCCATAGTTGGATGCATCAGCAAGGGAGATGAGGCTGAGTACAGGGCTACGGAAACTTTGTCACATGGTGTGAGCAGAATTATCTGCAGCTTAATGTGAAAAAGACTAAGGAGCTGGTGGTAGACCTGAGGAGAGCGAAGGTACCGGTGACCCCTGTTTCCATCCGGGGGTCAGTGTGGACATGGTGGAGGATTACAAATACCTGGGGATACGAATTGACAATAAACTGGACTGGTCAAAGAACACTGAGGCTGTCTACAAGAAGGGTCAGAGCCGTCTCTATTTCCTGAGGAGACCGAGGTCCTTTAACATCTGTCGGACGATGCTGAGGATGATCTACGAGTCTGTGGTGGCCAGTGCTATCATGTTTGCTGTTGTGTGCTGGGGCAGCAGGCTGAGGGTGGCAGACACCAACAGAATCAACAAACTCATTTGTAAGGCCATTGATGTTGTGGGGATGGAACTGGACTCTCGCACGGTGGTTTCTGAAGAGGATGCTGTCTAAGTTGCATGCTATCTTGGTCAATGTCTCCCATCCACTACATAATGTACTGGGTGGGCACAGGAGTACATTCAGCCAGAGACTCATTCCACCGAGATGCAGCACTGAGCGTCATAGGAAGTCATTCCTGCCTGTGGCCATCAAACTTTACAACTCCTCCCTTGGAGGGTCAGACATCCTGAGCCAATAGGCTGGTCCTGGAATTATTTCATAATTTACTAGCATAATTTACATATTACTATTTAACTATTTATGGTTCTATTATTATTTATTATCTATGAAGCAACTGTAACGAAAACCAATTTCCCCCGGGATTAATAAATTATGACTATGACTATATATATAGTAAAAGTAGCTAGCATGATCATTTTGTTTTAGGATTCAAAGAAAGAGTGTGTTCTAGCAGAATTAGTGTAAGCTCCTTTGCACGAGCTGAGATTATGAGTAAGGGGTGTATTTGATCTGCTTTCTATACTGAAGAGAACTGAATGGACATTGAACCCATGAGCACTACCTCATACCTTTTTATTTCTGTTTTTATTTGTATTACCTATTTTAATTTAACTGTTTAATAGAAATATATATATACACATAATGTAACTCAGTTTTTTTTCTCTATGTTTATTTATCATGTATCTCATTGTACTGAACTAATGTCACAATGTATGCTGGTAATATGAAACCTGATTCTGAGGCAGTGATACTCTACTGGAATGCTTACTGTGTGTCTCACACAAGGCTGCGTAGCTTCCTCCTGACTCTGCACAGCTGTTTCACTCTTCCCTCTGCCACACTTCACTCTGTTTTTCTGAGATTCACAGCTGAAGTATGGAAGAGAACCACCTCCCAGAAGACAATATTGTCCTGTTGTGCTGGGTCTGTGCTGATTCTGAGAATGTCTTGTTGGCTATGTGGAAAGGTGGATCCTGTAGATATCTGTTTCAACACATTGAGGAGCTCACACATTTTTCTGGTGACCTTGTGGGTTTCCTCCCGGTGCTCTGATTTCCTCCCCTGTCCCAAAAGTGTGTGGTTTAGCGGGATAAATGGCCAATGTAAATTGCTCCTGGCATGTAGCTGAGTGACAGAGATGAGTGAAAATGAGATTATTGTAGGATTTGTATGATAGGTGCTTGACAGTCAACATTGACTTGATGGGCTGAAGAGCCTGCTTCCATACTCTATCTGTCGGACTGTTTTGTGGGAATTAGACACTCTCCAGCTGACTCTGTAAGTCATAGCATGGCTGCTGGCTAGTAAAGTTAGGGTGCAGGCTGCAGAATTTTGCCCACTGATCTTGGTTTCAAGTTCATTTTCTTCACAAAGCAGCATTGGTTTGGGGAGCTATTCCATTTATTAATGCTTAAAATGTTATTTTTAATATCCTGGGGCTAATTTTTGATTTCAAAAGTTGGGAATAGTGTTTTGATTTTCCAAGTTCATAACTGGCATATTGTACTTGATGCTAGCAGACATCGACAGACAGGGTGCAGGCTGCTGTTATTGTATGGCTGCAGACTATGAATGGACAATTTCTTCTGCCTGCAGATGATTAATGGTTACCTTGTTAAGCATTGATTAAAAACAGCAGTGGTTAAATAAAACAATGCTTGTCTCAACAAGTGATTGCACTGTTTTTCTGCCTGTAATTTCAGTCAACATTCTTGATGCCATAAGAGTAACAATATAACCTATAACAAGAGCAGATCTGTTCGTGCTTTTAGTAATTGTGTCTGCCAAGGTGTCACTAATCAAGCATGCAACAGCAAATGACATGTGATGTTCAGAATTATTGCAAGAAGTGGAGCCTGCTTCTCCCTGGCTCAGAATACTTTGATAGTTACAATAGAGTGTACTGTAAACTTTATCACATAGTTGTGTATTATTGTTTAAAGGTTGTGGTTTGTGGAGAGACACCAGCTAATCACTAATCATGTTCCTTGTGTTTTTTCTTTGGGTGGTCTGCTCAGAATTTCTTTAATGAGCATTTGCTCCCACAGGAAGTATTTACAAGTTATATGGAAAAAAGATTGCTGCGTTGCAGCTCTTGTGTGCAGTCTGGTTGTGCTTTGTTGAAGGTGTCTTTTGGGAGTACGATCTCAGTCAACATTTTGGAGAGATAGCATGGATCTATGGTATCCTGTCGTTTGTACTTTTCAATAAAAAGAACTACATTATGGTGATAAACTTGCAGCATCGGTCATATTGAGTTTGAGTTAGCTTCCGCCAATACTTCAGCAGATATTTTGGTTTAAAGATTAAGTAGCAAGTATCTTGCACCTAGAGATGAGAATCCCCAATAGTTTTGTCTGATTTGTCATTTGAAGGGATTAGGCTGTTGAAATCTAAAAATGCTGTTCTACATCCTTCTGTTCTTATTAATATGCTAATAATGAACTCAATATTTTTTCACTGCTAATGCCTGTCAGGATCCAGTTAATTGTGCCGTTCGATGAAAACTGCAGGAAACTGACTGGAACCTGTTTTAGTTTGAAGAGCTAAATTAAAAGAGCAGTTCGTGTGCAAGTTGCTTCCCTTCCCTGCTTTGCTTTAATTTCCCATCTCACGATGCAGAATAATCATTGTGTATCATGTTTAGGAAACAGACATTCAAGATTTGTAGATTCATAGGAGTTATTCAGCTTGGAAACGGGCCCTTCAACCCAACTTGTCCATGATAACCAATCAAGGTCATATTACCGCCACGTTCCATAGTTTCTTCTGGCCCATCGAGTCATTAAGTTTCTCTGTAAACTATTTTCCCAACTCTCCATCAACTCGCCCAGATTCCACCCTTAATCCCCACGCTAGGCAACTTGCGGCATGCCATTACCTGCCAAACTGCCGTCTTTGGGATGTGGAAATCATTTGGGGAAACCCCACATATTCACAGGGAGAATGTGCAAACCTGATTCCATTCCCTGGGAGAGTAGTCTGATGTTTTCCAATAGTTCAAGTCCTCTGATAAACCAATTTAGAACTGGTTTCCGAGAATTCAGAGTCAAAGACAAAGTCGAATTTATTGTTACATGCACAAGTACATAGGTGCAATGAAAAACATATCATCAGAGGCACCCAGCACCAAGTCTCAAGAAAAACATATAAATTAAACATAATTTCTATAAATAAATAGCACAGGGCAAAAAGTCCATTGGAGTACAAAATCGTTGTAGTGTTACAAGATGGTGATTAGGGTTGTGCAGGTTGGTTCAGGATCTTGCTGGGTGAAGGAAGGTAGCTGTTCTTGAGTCTTGTGTGGGAATGAGGCTTCTGCCCAATGAGAGCTGCAAGAAAATGGCATGGCCCAGATGGTGGGGATCTTTACATGTTGCCACCTTGAGGCAGCACCTCTTGTAGATACCACTGATGGTGGGGAGGGATATGCTACTATTCTCTGCAGCTTCTTGTGTTCCTGCACATTCAAATTGCCATATCAGACCATGATACAACCAGACAGGATGCTATGTTCCATCTTTGTTCAGTGCTCCTGTGTCTTGTGAGCTGCCTCTTTAGAGTATCTGAGTTCCTTCCTTGAGTCTTCTCATCATAAGGTGAACAACTTTGCTGTTCATAAAAAAAAACAAGAAAAACTGCATGAAATCAAAAGTAATAGCTAGTGATCCCAAGAATGCTTCTCGCAACATATCATACACTTGGTGATTGGTTTTAAATATAAATTCTGGTATATGGGGGGGTTGATGAATGGCAAATACTAGTTAGGCAACCAACTGCAATGTACACCGCAGAATGGTGAATGAGATTCTTACTTGCAGAACACTTAGTTTATTGGGATTATGCTGTTGTTTTAGAGTGTTAGGATTAAAGATTTCATCTCTTAGAAAGCTTGTATGGGGTTTTAAAGAATGTTTGTTAAAGGGCTTTTGTTAGCATATAATGGCTTGGTGACTGTTCAGAGGCACCGTTAGTTGTTTGGAATTATGTCTATGAGACTCGATGAATGAGTGTCTGATGCCTTGCTTTTGTCATCTCTGTTCACCTGCTTTCAATTCAGTGTCTCTAAAATACGGCTCACATGATCATTCCATATTGTTCTACGTGATAAGTTTGTTGCCTACTCTCTTGTCGGGCAACGTTAGTTGCTTGACATAAACTATATCTTGTTCTCTCTAATGCAGTCTGAGTTTCCAAATCCCCTCCCAGGAACCATTAGCTTGCTGAGTCTGCAAGCTTACTGTCAAAATGACCCCATTCATAAAAATCAAGCCGTTTGCTTCCAGTTTCCCAAATAAATGTTTAGTGTCACGTTGAGCCATGGCAGCTGTGAAAGACACAACTTGTGTTTAGTCATGACATTGATTCTAGGTCTCCATCTGTTATGAGGCAGGGTTTGTGGGGTGGCAACCAGTGAGCATTTTATTTTTCATGAAGCAGAGATGCACAAAACGTCTGAATTTTTTGTACCGTTAGGGAGCAGTTTGTACCAAAATGCCATTTGTCTTTGTATTATGTGGGCCGCATTCTGGCAAATTTGAGCCTCATTGACTACAGCTCTGCATTCAACACTATCATCCCCTTGAAACTCAACATTAAACTCTTAAGACCTAGGTCTGGGCACCTCTCTGTGCAACTAGATCCTCTCTTTCCTTATTGCCAGTCCCTAGGGAGTACGAATTGGCAACAAGTTCTCCACACTCACCATCAGCATAAGTGCGCCATAGAGCTGTCTGCTTCGCTCCTGCTCTGTGCACTTTGTACCTAAGTTTATGCGGCTAAGTACAGCTGCAATGCCGATTTAAGTTTGCAAATGACACCTGGTTGTTAGCCGAATCAAAGGTAGTAGCAAATCTGCAAATAGGAGAGAGAGACTGAAAATCTGGATTCATGGTGCCACAACACCAACCTGTCACTCAATGTCAGCAAAACCATAGAGCTGATCATTGACCACAGGAGCAAGAAGTCCAAAGTCCGTGAACCAGTTCTCATTAGAAGAATGCAAGTAGAGAGGGCCGGTGGCTTTAAATTCCTTGTCGTCAGCATATCAGAGGAATTGTCCTGGGATCAGCACATCGGTGAAATCACAGAGAAGGCACAATAGTGCCTCTAATTCCTTAGCAGTTTGCCTAGATCCAGCATTTCACCAAAAACTTTAACAAGCTTCTATTAATGCACGGTGAAGAGTGCCCTTGCCGTTTGCATTATTGTCTAGTATGGAAACAACAATGCTGAGAAATGGAAAAGGCTATAGAAGATGGTTTATTCACCCAGTTCGTCATGGGTGAAGTCCTCCCCAGCACAGAGCACACTTGCATAGAGTGCTGCCACAAGAAAGCAGCATTCATCAAAGACACACCACCTTCCAGGTTGTGTCCTCTTTAGGCTACTAGCGTTGGACAAGAGGTGTAGAAGCACTGGGTCCCAGATCACCAGGTTCAGAAACACCCCGCAAACATCAGGCATGGATAACTTCATTCATCACTACTTTCTATGAACTACAGAATCACATTCAGTGACTCTTTACAACAACTCATATTCTCAGTATTATTTTTATTTGTAGTTTGTTTTTTGCAGATTGGTGTTTGTCAGCCTACTACTACAAAATACTATTCTATTTCTTTTTTCATGTAAATGCTTGCAAGAAAATGCACCTCACGGTAGTATATGGTAACATATACCCAATTTGATATTAAATTTACTTTGAACTTTGAACTTTCTATTTTATACCTGCCTCTTACCGTGTTTGAATTGCAGTGTGGAGCTTTCCTTGATGGCTTTCATCTGATGTAAATTTCAATAATATTTTTTGTTCTGGCAGATTTTAATAAAAAATGTGATATACAGCTAGCTAGAATGAAGGTTATCCATGCAGAAAATTACAGAGCCATCTCTGGGCAACAGCATACAGGAACTCTCCAGTGTACATGGCTGATGCAATGTTCGTGATTAAATTGTGCTTGAATAAGTATGTGATGAGATGGAAAAGGATTCATCTGAAGCACAGATTTTACTTGGTGTAGAATCTTCCGGGGTATAATGGTGGCCAATGTTAATTTGCATTGAAGCATTGATGAGCAGTGAATTACAGTGTTAAATATGTATAGACTTTGTTTTCAAGTGTGAAGTCCCAGGTAACAGACTTTGGGGAGGAGGGAAGCTATCAGTTGTCTTTATCCACTCTCACATTTCAAACCTCCAGTTAATCGAAATGGATGTGCTGCTTGGAAGGTATCATTGCAGATAAATGATAGCTTTGCCATCAAACTTCATGCATGTGTTGTGGCCGGCTGAAAGCAGTTGAGATCAACACTTCCGATTGTTGTGATCCTGATAACCTTTCTCTCCAAGCAAATATTAATATTTGACTCTTATATAAAGTAGAATTTTTATTTTGTGTTTCAGTAGCTTTAGGCAGTAAATTTCCTGCTCTCCATCAGATCTCTGTGAAAGTTTGCTTCTGTTCTCTGTGCTATAGATCTTCGAATGGTCTACCTTTAAAAATAGTCATCCAGGAAACACACATTTTGCACCTTCCTCTATCTCAAATCCAGTTCTCCATTTATTTGAATACAGTTTACATATCTTCAGATAGTTTGCTCTGGACATTTTGGTTGCTCTGACCTCTTCTATACTACAAATTAAAGCAGCTGAATACTCATTGGAAAGTCTTAAACCTGAACAAAACACAGAAAACTAATTGGAAGCTTTCAGTGGAAAGGGAGCAAACATTTGTAAGATCAGGAGAATTTGGCACAAGTTTAAAAAAAAATTAAAGACGAATTTGAATGGTTTTTCTTGCCATCCGGAATCCTTCACCACAGAAGAACTCATTCTGGAAGTGAGATTAATAGACTGGATATAAATTTACAGTTTTAGATCTTAAAAAGTTAATTTTATTCTAAGAACACTTCTAGATTTTAGAGTATTTCTGGTTATGCCTCTGTTTTAGAAGCTGAGTGTCAATGCCAGGGTGTTGTGCCTTCTCATGGTCTTTCAAGGTTGAAGGCTTTTGAGTAGTGCAAGGTCCTGATGCATGAACATAGAACTTAGAACAATACAACGCAGGAGAAGGCTCTTTAGTCCATGCTGACTGTGCTAATTATGATGCCAAAACAAACTAATCTCATTGGCCTGTGCATGGCCTGTATCACAACACTGCTTGTCTGTTGATGTGTCAGTCCAAAGGCTGCTTAAATATCTGCTTCCACCTCTATCAGGAGATTAACTGGAGATTCTATTGGGAGATGTATAGTCTACTGATCTGTGGCGATCAAGACCGGTAATCCAGAAATATACAAGAGGTCTGGGTATGACCTATGGAAGGCTATTTTAAGGATGCTAAAACAATTCCAATTCAGGTTAGTGACAGAATTGGATGCACGTCAGCTCTGGCAAGGTTTGCAGGCTATTACTTCTGACAAAGTGCAATCTAACATCATGGATGGCAGTCATCCTTCATTCCCAGGTGAGCTCAACACCTTTTATGCACGCTTGAAAGGCAGAATAAAACTACACCTGTGCCAATTCCTGCAACATCTGGTGACCCTGTGATCTCATTCTCGGGTGCCGACATCAGAACATCTTTCAAAAGGGTGAACCCTCGCAAGGTGTCTAAGGATATACCTGGTGGGTTCTGCAAACCCATGCCAACCAACTGGCGGGAGTGTTCAAGAACATTGCCAATCTCTCACTGCTGCAGTTGGAGGTTCCCATCTGCTTCAAAAGAGCAGTGATCGTACCAGTGCCCAAGAAGAGCAGGGTGAGCTGTCTCAATGACTATCAATCAGTGGCACTGGCATGTACTGTGATGAACTGCTTTGAGAGGTTGGTCACGGGTAGAGTCAGCTCCTGCCTAAGCAAAGACCTGGACCCCCTGCATTTTGCATACTGAGTAAGAGGTCTAAAGCTGATGCAATGTCACAGGCTCTGCACTTTGCTGTGGTTCACCTGGACATTATCAATAGCTTCCTCAGGCTTCTGTTTATAGACTATAGCTCAGTGTTCAACACAAATCATACCCTTAATCTAATCAACAAAGTCCAAAACCTGGGCATCTGAACCTCCTTCTGCAATTGGATCCTTGACTTCTCATCAGGAGACCACAGACTCTGTGGATCAGAAATGACTTTTCCTCCTTGCTGACAGTCAACACAGGCACACCTCAAGGATGCATGCTTAGCCCCACTGTTCTGCAGTCTTTACACCCATGATTGTGTGGTTAGGCACAGTTCGAACACCACCTGTAAATCTGCTGATGATACAACTATTGCTGGCAGAATTTTAGATGGTGATGAGGAGGCGTGCAGGAGCGAGACATCAGCTGATGGTGTCACAGCAACAACTTTGTACTCAATGTCGGTAAGACCAAGGAACTGATTGTGGACTTCAGGAAAGGAAAGTCGAGGGAACACCCCCCAGTACTCATCGAGGGATCAGAAGTGGAAAGGGGTGAACAGTTTCAAGTTCCTACTGTAGTTGTCAAGGTCCCTGAGGATCTATCCTGGGTCCAACATATCAATGCATTTACAAAGAAGGCTATATTTCATTAAGCATTTGAGAGGAATTGGTATGTCACCAGAGACACTTGCAGCTATACCGTGGAGAGCATCCTAACTGGTTGCATCAATATCTGGTATGTAGGGCCAGAGCACAGGATTGGAAAAAACTACAGGAAGTTGTAGCCCTGTCAGCTCCATGGGCACTAGCATCAGGATTCAGGACACCTTCAAAAAGGCGACATCCATCCGTAAGGATCCCCATCACCCAGGACATGCCGTCTTCTATCGCTGCCATCAAGGAGGAAGTACAGGAGCCTGAAGACACACACTCAACGTTTCAGGAACAGCTTCTTCTCCTCCGCCATCAGATTTCTGAATGGATGATGAAACCATGAACACTTCTTAAGTATTTTTCTCTCTCTTTATTCACTATTGATTTAAATTATTTTTCTTTTTTTTAATATATAAATTTATTGTAATTTATAGTTTTCATTATAAATTGTGAAGTACTACTGCTGCAAAACAACAAATTTCACGACGTATGCTGGTGATATTAAATCTGATTCTGATACCTCAGGCAGTGCATTTCAGGCTCTCAAGCTGTTAAAAAAATGATTTTTCCTTGTAAATCTTTTGTCTTTCCCCCATTTCACCTTAAAGTTATACCCTCTAGTATTTGTCTTTTCCACCTTGCAGAGAAGCCTTTGAATATCTCCCTATCTATGTTCCTCATTAACGTGTAGTCAGGAAGAAAAACATTTTACATCAGTGGTAAAGAGGTCCAAGATAGAGAGCAGGCTCAGTTGTATAGATTTAGCATGCAGATACGGAAATCCAGGCACACAGTTTGTGTAGATATATTATGACCGCATGGATTCATGTACACGCTCTAGTCCATACCCTTTGTCTTAAGGTTTTCTTCTCCCTCTTTCTCACTCCCATCTCCCTAACCCAACCATCTCCTCTTCTAGGTCCAAATGTTAAGGTGGACAGTATACTTACCCAATCAAAGGTTCTAGTTTCGGTAGTTTGTTTTAAGCCGCTCAAAACTGGCTTCTTTGATGTAAAGGCCAAGGAACATAGCTTCAGAAACATAAAATTCATTAGAATTTTTAAAAACAAACTGATCTGACAAGTTTTGAACAGGCGAGCAAAGCAGGCTACTTCAGACAATAAGCTAATTTCACAACTTTACTGTGCTGGTGCCCAATGAAGCTATGTTATGGCATGTTGAGTCTGAAACTATTCCAACAAAACTCTTGTTAGTTCAGCACGCTCAGGACTTTGGTGCTGACCAGCAGATTTTCTCCACTACTGGTTTAAATTCTCTTTCATGTAGAGGTCTCAGTGCATTGCAATAAATTTCCTTGGAACCCACAAACTTTCAACTGTAGGAAGTGGGACCTGCTTCAGTTTAGGGAGAGAGTAGAAGCTGTGCCCAGGTAAAACAGCTTGGAATGTATGAATGCGAATGGACCTTGTGATCAGGTGCTCAAGCAATTGGAAGGGAGTGAGCCAGATGTCAAACCATTGGGATTTCTGAATCATTTGATAGTGTATTTTTGTCCTTCTACTGCATTCTGTTTTACAATTTAATTTTGAGGATGAACGTTAGCTATTATAGGAAAAGAAAAATATTGCACTTGTCTATCTGCAGCCCACTTTCTCCGTAACTGTAACACACTTGTATTGCATTCTGTTCTTGCTTTTGCTTAGCTATACCTCAATGTTATTGATGTTTTGGAATGATCTATCTGGCTGCAATGCAAAATGAAGTTTTACGCTGTACCTTGGTACACGTGACAATAATAAACCATTTACCAACATTACTCAGGATTGAAGAGCGGTCTGAAATTTATAATTCCTGTAATGAATTTTATGCCTTGTGTACTTCCATTTTAACTAGCAGAGTGAGCTGCTTTATGGAGGGATTGATAGATTTTTATGTTTCGAATGCATTTTCTCACATTTTCTTCCCACCCACTTTAATTTACAGGAGCCAAGAAAACGTTACACCATCGTCAAGGAGATTCTTCACATTTTTTTGCATTGGACATGACCCCGTTGCCTTGTCACCGAAGTGCAGTTATCTCGTAATTGATTTCAGGAAGACTTGCTCTTAGAGGAATGCAGCTGGTCAGATCATGTTACACCTTAGTATTGTGTTATTCCAATGCCCATCAAATGATGTAATGTTCTATCTTTGTGCACTGAACAATGCCATGTGTAATCAGCTGGTGTATTAAAATTCTGTTCGTCTGATCAGGACTATTGTTCGTACAAATCACCACAAAGGAAGGATTTTTTTCGCTGCTAACTCAATGACCTCACAGGTGCAAACTGACTCGAAGTTAATGACTACAGCTCAGAATACAGATTTAAATTAATATTGGTAGGAAGTCATTAATTCAGAAGGATTGAGTTTCAAATGTGCGTGTAACATTTTGTACGTATTAATTGCATTCTTAGACATAGAGTTGTCAGATAAACAGACTCTTCAGCCCACCAAGTCTCTGCTGACCGCTTAGGACCCACTTTCACTCATCTCTTTTTGTTCTTCCTGGATTTACCTCAACTCCCCCAGGTTCTACCTCTTCCCTACACACCAGGAATAATTTACAACAGCCAACTAACCTAAAAATCTGCATGTGTATGCAATGTAGGAGGAATCCAGACTTCTTGGAGGAAACCCACTGGATTACAGGCAAGAATGTGCAAACTCCACACAATGAGCACCTGAGATTAGGATTGAATAAATCTGGGTCTGTGGAGCTGTGACAAAGTGGTTCCACTATCTGTGTCACTGTGCGGAGAGTTGTGGTGTTCTGATTTGAGCAAAAATATTCAAGAAAGAGCAAAAGAAAATTGAGATTAATTGCAATTATCTGTAGAGCACATATATTCTCAATAAAAACGAGGTTCTCTGGCTGAGACGTTGTACCTCAGCAACAAATTTGTAGCTTGTATCTCATCAAATTCAACACTGGTTGGGTGATTGTATGTTTGGCTGCTTAATCAAGTCACATTTTGCACAGTTTGTCTTTCACTTAATTCATTGCTTTTCGTGGCCTGTGGTCAAATCTCACAATTTCATTCTGTCTTCATGGAGCCATCTTCAACCTCCACTGTTCCCATGGTGCTCTTGAAGCACTGAGAGTGCAGGATTTGCAAAGTAATTGAATTACTTTGTGAAATAAAGTGATCAGTGTGATACAATTGTGACTGTTCAATCTGGGATTTGAAGATAAAAAAACTATTATTCATTCATGTTTGAGTTTACATGGATTAATACAAGCATGTACAGTTGAAAATTGTTAAATTGTTGGCACATCCAGAGCATAAACTAAATTAAGTTGTGTTTTCCCGATTTTTGTAATTCACAGGGAAAGTTGAATTTTCATTCCATGTGGATGTCAGCTCAATTACCAGTAGAAAGGGAATACTAATTTGTTCTTAAATTGAAATCCACAGGAAGCATACCTGTACATATCCTGTATTCCAGTTGAGGGCTTTTGGCTTGCAGTTCAAACACAACAAGCACCCAGATAAATCTGTTCTGGTCCAGTTTCTCTATTTGAGTTTGAATAGCTGGGTGAAACACTCTGTCAAGATTCACACGTGCCAGATGGCGTCAAAGTATCAAGTTTTTTGCTGGAATGATGTAATAAAATTCAGTCAATGGAACACCACCACAATCTGGCTTGGATGAACTCCAGCTGTAGAGCTAGGCTTGATACCTACAACTAAAAATGAATCCTAAAATGAAAAGGCGCTGCTTCTCTTTCAGATATTTGCATTGAACGAATATTTGTATGTTCTCATCCTTTGTTCTCACAGGAGTAAACTCCATTCCTCTATCACTTTGCCTGTAGCTTGGAATTCTCTCATTAGCTGTAGTGTTTAAACTGGTTGCTCTGTTCTATGCATGCTTGGCTATCCTGTTTAAACAACTGCCTACGCATGTTGCTCCTGTCAACTAGTCTGCCAAATTAAACTTCTCATATTCAAATATTCTTCATCTCAGCAGACAAACAAATGGGTTTGCCTTTGACGTGGTTAAAGGTACAACACATTAGCTAAAAGACAGTTGTTGACATTAGCACTGGCAGAACTGGACATCCTTTGGTTTGACACTCCACATTTATTTTTATATATATAAATGTGTATTTCTATATAGATATATAGAAGCTTCTCGGGGTCAATATCACAAATGACTTGATGACTTGGTCCAACCAAGCAGAGTCCACTGCCAAGAAGGCCCACCAGCATCTTTACTTCCTGAGAAAACTAAAGAAATTTGGCCTGTTCCCTAAAACCCTCACTAATTTTTATAGATGCACTGTAGAAAGCATTCTTCTAGGGTGCATCACAACCTGGTATGGAAGTTGTCCTGTCCAAGACCGGAAGAAACTGCAGAAGATCGTGAACACAGCACAACACATCACACAAACCAATCTTCCGTCCTTGGACTCACTTTACACCACACGCTGTCGGAGCGGTGCTGCCAGGATAATCAAGGACACGACCCACCCAGCCAACACACTTTTCGTCCCTCTTCCCTCCGAGAGAAGGCTCAGGAGCTTGAAGACTCGTACGGCCAGATTTGGGAACAGCTTCTGTCCAATTGTGATAAGACTGCTGAACGGATCCTGACCCGGATCTGGGCCGTACCCTCCAAATATCCAGATCTGCCTCTCGGTTTCTTTGGACTACCTTACTTTCCATTTTTCTATTTTCTATTTATGATTTATAATTTAAATTTTTAATATTTACTATCGATTTGTAATCCAGGGAGCGGGAAGCGCAGAATCAAATGTCGCTGTGATGACTGTACATTCTAGTATCAATTGTTTGGTGACAATAAAGTATAAAGTATTTTTGCTTTTGTGCACATGCTATTTTGGTTTTGTGGGCATTTAGCTATATTCATTACAAAGAAACTTTATTTGGCATTTTTCTTCAAATTTAAGGTAGTCAGAATCAGAATCTGTTTTAATACCACCGGCATATGTTGTACAGTTTGTTAACTTAGCAGCAGTAGTACAATGCAGTACATGATATAGAAAAAAATAAGTAAGTGAATCAATTACAGTAAGTGTGTGTGTATATATATATATATATATGTGTGTGTGTGTATGTATATGCGTGTGTGTATGTATATGCGTGTGTATATGTATATGTGTGTATGTGTATATGTGTATGTATGTGTATGTATATATATATATGTGTATGTATACACACACACACACATACATATATATAATATGTGTGTATGTATATATGTATTTTAAGTAGTTACATGAAGCCAGCCCGTGGTGTAGTGGCATCAGCCACCAGACTTAGAAGCAAATAGTCCTGAGTTTGAATATGGCCGGCTCCTTGCATTCCATCAGTGCTGGGTTGAGTGTCGGGTTAGCAACTCGGCCTCATTAATAAAACAGTCAAATGCAACGGAAACGGCAGAAATGACGCCCAATGCGCCAGAACGCACAAAGGAGAACAATTAATGGCTAAATTAAATATAGTGCAAAAACAGAATAATAAAACTGAGGTAGTGTTCATGGGTCGATGTCCATTTAGAAATCGGTTGGCAGAGGGGAAGAAGCTTTCCTGAGTCACTGAGTGTACCATTCAGATGGACTTGGTTAAGTGTAGTGTGGGTGGGAGGAGCTTGAGAGGGAGTCAAATTAACAGAATTATTCTAAACTGTCTTAAGTTGTGAAATAATAAACATATATAAAGTGCTCCAAAGAAACAGCCATAAAGTATTAAGGGTATTTCTATTGAACACAATTCAAAATACGTGACAATTCTTGCGAACATTTCTTAATTTACAGTTTTTCTGTTTTCTTTTATTTACTGGGTCAAAGCTAGTATTATTGAGATACAAGGGATTAAGATGCTGGAAGTCCAGAGTAACGTATGCAAAATGCTGGAGGAACTCAGCAAGTCTGGCAGCATCTATGGAGAGTAATAAGCAGTTATGTGTCAGGCTTTGGAGGATCTCAGCCCGAAATATCAACTGTTTATTCCTTTCCAATTATTGAGGCACTTCTGTTGTATCTGCCTGTAATCACATTCAGCTTGGTGTACACGCTTAAAATTCATAGTACTTGTGTTTCCCAAATCAGAGACCATACAACAACCTAGTAATGCTGTGCTGCCCTCAACGTAAAGCCTTCACATCCTTCCAATAATACTGAGGCCATGAGCTTGGACATTATTCCCACTGAGGTTATGGGTTTGCAGAGTATTCTGGTTGAGGCCTTAAAGATTTATTTTGGCCCAACAAAACTCTGGCCATTTTATTCTACATGTCTTGGAAATAAAATCCCACAATATCCGAATTTATTTCTGATGACCTACCAACTCTAAGGAACAGTTGTAGCTGATCCAGCCCTTTGCACCCAGCTAACTTGTGATTGACCTTCAAGTTTCTGAAGATGATGAAGGAAGAGGAGGAAGGACAGGAGATAACTGATGAAAGTTCCTTGGTCTTTAGTGTTTAATTCTTGTTTCTCTGTGCATGGATAAACATTTATTCAAAAATCTTTGGCTTCCTTTCTTCAGTCATTCAAATATCTCATTAGAAGTTTCCAGGCGAGATAATCAAGGGGAAAGTGGACAAGCCAGCATTTGACTTTTCCATCTATTAGAAAACAGTGCTAAAATTGAATTGGAAACAGACACTAATTCCATCTATTAGAAAACAGTGCTAGAATTAAGTTGGAAGCCGACACCAATTAAATGTATATTTATCTCCTTAACTGATGTTTATGAACAGGATGCGCTATCTGACATGTTGGACTTGGAATGAAGTTCTTTTAGCATCTTCATCCTTTGAGACTTCTGTCTGTATGGATGAAAATTAATCATGTGAAGAGCAGTAGTAAGTCATAATCAGGTTTTTTAACACTGACTTGTGTTGTGAAATTTGTTGATTTTTGGCAGCAGTGCAGTGCAAAGACCAGAAGAAGTACTATAAGGTCCACAATAAATAGATAGTGCATAAAGTAGTGTTCATGAGTTCCGATGGCAGAAGTTGTTTGAGACTCTGTGTCTCTTTTCTGATAATAGTAATAGAGAGCGAGAACTGAAGTGGTGGATGCTGCCTTCTTGAGGCATCTCCTCATCAGTACAGAGGGCTGTACTGTGATGGAGCCAGCTGAGTCCATAACCATCTTCAGCCTCCTGTGATCGGAAGCAGTGCAGCCTCCATTACAAGCTATGATGCAACCAGTCAGAATGCTCTCTCTTCTATATCTATAGATATTTGTAAGCCATGAAGTATGGGTGCTGACATGGCTTCTTTGTGAATTCATCAAAGTGTTGGCCCAGATAGATCCACAGAGATGTAGATGCCTAATAAGTTGAAGCGGCTCACCCTTTCCACTGAGGACTGGTGTGTGTTCTCATGACATCTTGTTTTTGTTATCCACAATAAATTCCTTCACCTTGTTGATGTTGAGTGTTAGGTGGTTGTTACAACATTAGTCAACCAGCTGACCTATCTCACTCCTGTATGCCTCCTAATTACTATCTGAGGTTCTACCAACCATAGTGGAGTCATCAGCGAATGTACAGATGGTATTTGAGCTGTGCCTAGCCACGCAGTCTTGAATGCAGAATGGTGACTAGAGCTGTGGACTAAGTACACATTCTTGATGTGCACCTGTATTGATTGTCAGTGAAGAGGAGAGGTTTGTCCTGATCTGCTGTAACTCTGGTTTCCCAATGAAGAAGTTGAGGATCTAGTTCCAGACAGAGGTATAGAGGCCCATGTTTTGAAGCTTTGTGATCAATGTTGGAGAGGTGATGGTGTTGAACACCAAGCTGTAAATGATAAGTAGCTGCCTGATGTTTGTTTTGCTCTTGTCTAAGTGCTCCAAAGCACAGGAGCCAGTGAGATTTTGTCTGTTGCATTGCTGTTGTACTGCTCGGCAAATTGCTGTTGGTCCAGGCCCTTGCTCAGGTAAAAGATAAATCTAGCCATAAGCAGTATGATTGCTGCTCTTCTGAAGCAGTTGAGTACCTCAGATTGTGGTAGTGAGAGGTTAACGATGTCCTTGAACACTCCAAAAAATGGTCAGCAGTATCTGGCCAGATGCACTGTTGGGCCCTGATGTGAGGGTTCATCCTCTGGAACAATGTTCTGACATTGGCCTCTGACACAGAGAACTCAGGGTTGACAACTACTGAGGGAATTGGAAAAAGCATTGTGTTGTTGTCCCTTTCAAATGGTGCATAAGGGGCATTGAACACAAAGGGGAATGAAGCAACAGTGACACTTATGCTGTGAGATTTTGCCTATGGTTAGACTAAAGCAAATATGGATTGAGTAAAAGTTAAATTATGATGGTATAATTGTATCTTCTAATCATGTTGAGGCCTCTGGGATTTTAGTAATCTAATGGACAACTGAGTCAGTTTTAAATTTGCATAAATTGTCATTCCAAAGGATTGTTGTCAATACTAGATTTCCGTTGAGGAATGAGTCAATATATAACACATTTTAACTGGCTTAAAGGTAGACTCTTTCCATTATATACCCCTCAAATTAACTGATCAGATTTCTCAAAAGTTCCCAGAGAGTTGAGATATTGAAGAGTTGAGTGTCAGTTCAGTTATAGAATGGATCAGGAATGTGTGCCATCTGGGGTAGCTGATCTCAGAGAACATTGCATTTCAAATGGTAGGTTTCTCTATCACGAATTGCAAGGGAATGCAATTGGGAAAAAAAAACATTTTTGGTAAGAAGTAACAGTGAGACCCTTAATGGTGCCTGTCTCAGTACTTATCAACAAAAGAGATTGACCTGGTGCGTGTTTTAAACAATTGGAAGTCATGAAGGATACTGAGTTTTGCAAGAACGAATTAGATGTAGATAGAGACACAAGAGGTAGCAGATGCTGGAACCTGGAAGAATACAAAAAGTGAGCCAGTCAGCATCCACGGAAGGAAAAGTTCAGTCCATGTTTTAGGTTAAAACCCTTCATCTGGACTGGAAAGAAAGAGGAGATAGTACAAAAAGTAGAGGGAAGGGGTGCAGCAGGAACTGGCAGGTGATAGATGGATTCAGGTGAAATAGTGGGACTGACAGGCAAATGAGTGAAGGGGAGATTAAGAATAATGTCAGAAGAGAGGAGTGATTGGTGGAAATGACAAAGTGGTGAAGGTGATGGGATCTGATATGAGAGGAAGGTGGGATATGGAATAAGAAGAGAGGTGGGGAGTGGAAAAGTGTGTTGGTGATGGGGAGAAGGAGGTGAAAGGTGATGGCAGCCTATTTGAAGGAAAAAAGAAAAAAAAATAAGGGAAAAGGGATGGGGAGAGTAGTTACCAAAAGTTTGAGAATTTAATATTCATGTCGCCAGGTTGGTGACCACCTAGGCAAAATATGAGGTGTCTTTCCTTTAATTTTCATTGCGCCATGACCTGGCAAAGGAGGAGGCCATAAACAGACAAGTCGGTACGGGAATGATAAGTGGATTGAAGTGACTGGCCACCAGGAATTCCTGCCTGGCATGGCAGACAGACGAAGGTGCATTGCAACACAGTCCCCAAATATGCATGGAGAGGTGGTAATCGGGTGAGTGTGATCGCAATGGAGGGCAACTACCTATATTGGTAGAGGGAAGAATCAATTGTGGCCAAGATGAATCAATGCTTTCCTTTGTTGGCAGAGTGAGATTCATTTCATCAAAACTGACTTGCATTTTTGAACTATTGAAATGAATACAGCTTTTTAAAAATTTAGTAAAATGCACAAAAGCTGCTGTCATACTAAATATCTGATAAACTAACTGGAACTTGATGGGTCTGTTGTGTCAGCATTTGCGACACCACTGATGTTACAGCTGGTGTATGCTGAATATTTTGCTGTAAAGCAAGCAAAACCAGACGACTTCATGGTAAAGTCATAGTTATACTTTATTGATCCAGTGGGAAATTGGTTTTCGTTACAGTTGCACCATAAATAATAAATAGTAATAAAAACATAAATAGTTAAATAGTAATATGTAAATTATGCTAGTAAATTATGAAATAAGTCCAGGACCAGCCTATTGGCTCAGGGTGTCTGACCCTCCAAGGGAGGAGTTGTAAAGTTTGATGGCCACAGGCAGGAATGACTTCCTATGACGCTCAGTGCTGCATCTCGGTGGAATGAGTCTCTGGCTGAATGTACTCCTGTGTCCACCCAGTACATTATGTAGTGGATGGGAGACATTGTCCAAGATGGCATGCAACTTAGACAGCATCCTCTTTTCAGACACCACCGTGAGAGAGTCCAATTCCATCCCCACAGCACTGGCCTTACAAATGAGTTTGTTGATTCTGTTGGTGTCTGCTATCCTCAGCCTGCTGCCCTAGCACACAACAGCAAACATGATAGCACTGGCCACCACAGACTCGTAGAACATCCTCAGCATCGTCCGACAGATGTTAAAGGATCTCAGTCTCCTCAGGAAATAGAGACGGCTCTGACCCTTCTTGTAGACAGCCTCAGTGTTCTTTGACCAGTCCAGTTTATTGTCAATTCATATCCCCAGGCATTTGTAATCCTCCACCGTGTCCACACTGACCCCCGGATGGAAACAGGGGTCACCGGTACCTTCGCTCTCCTCAGGTCTACCACCAGCTCCTTAGTCTTTTTCACATTAAGCTGCAGATAATTCTGCTCACACCATGTGACAAAGTTTCCTACCGTAGCCTTGTACTCACATACTGTACTAGCAGGCTCAAGGACAACTTCAGTCCCAATGTTATAGAACTATGGAACAGACCCCTAGACTTTTGGCCTCACATTTCACTTTGTCATGGCCTTGCAACTTGCTGTCTGCCTACATTGCACTTTCACTGCAGCTTTAATATTTTATTCTGCATTCTATTCTTTTTCCTGGAACTACTTTAATTCACCATGTGATAGGTATGGGTAGCATGGAAAACGAGGTTTTTCACTACATGTAACAATAAACTAATTTACCAATTAGATTCATGGAAGTGGGATCTTGCAGAGTTGTGGGCCTCCCCATCATTCAAGCTACAGTTTCTCGAGAAATACTGAAGTCTCAAAAATTGTGCTTACTTTATTTGCTGGTCTTTTATTTTCCTTGACTCCCTGGTCAGATCTAATAGCCTTTACCAGCCGTACCCTGAGTTATGTTTCTTTTGCATTTTCAATGGTCACTACTCAGAGATTTGACTGAAAGTGCTTGGATGTTTTAAATATAAACCTCATGAAGGGAATGTAACCTTGTCTACTTTTGTCAGCTAATTCAGCATTTAAATGACTTAATCCATCATTTCATTGATGACTTCAGGGTGATTTTTAAGACTTGTCCTCAACTAATAGCAGTAGCTTCAGAAGCATGTTAATCTTCGACCTTTACTAAATTAGTCAGCATCTGGCATGTATGTTGAGTGGATTACTGCGCTCAGCAACCTATGGTGTAAGAAATGATTCTGTATTCAGTACAATCAGTGGGATGTTTGTATTTATAGATGCTGGCAAATAGCAGTAAATCCCTTTTTAAAGTCAGAGACTTGTACAACAGAGAAACGGAGCCTTCGTTTCCTGGGTGTCAAGATCTCTGAGGATCTAACCTGGTTCCAACATATCAATGTTGTTATAAAGAAGGCAAGACAGCTGCTATACTTTATTAGGAATTTGAAGAGATTTGGCATGTCAACAAATACACTCAAAATCTTCTATAGTTGTATCATGGAGAGCATTCTGCCAGGCTGCATCACTCTCTGGTATGGAGGTGTTACTGCACAGGGCCGAAAGAAGCTGCAGAAGGTTGTAAGTCAGCTCCATCTTGGGTACTAGACTACAAAGTACCCAGGACATCTTTAGGGAGCGGTGTCTTAGAAAGGCGGCGTCCATTATTAAGGACCTCCAGCACCCAGGACATGCCCTTTTCTCACTGTTACCATCAGGTAGGAGGTACAGAAGCCTGAAGGCACACACTCAGCGATTCAGAAATAGCTTCTTCCTCTCTGCCATTCGGTTCCTAAATGGACATTGAATCTTTGGACACTACCTCACTTTATTTTTAAATATACAGTGTTTCTGTTTTTGCACGTTTTAAAAAATCTATTCGATATACATAATTGATTTACTTGTTTATTTTTTTTTATTTTATTTATTTTTTCTCTCTGCTAGATTATGTATTGCATTGAACTGCTGCTGCTAAGTTAACAAATTTCACGTCACATGCCGGTGATAATAAACCTGATTCTGTTCTGTACTAACCATCAACCACCTATTAACGCCAATCCCATATTTAAATCCAGATATGTATTCTGCACATATTCTCATCAATTCCAACCACTCACCAACAGACTAGGGAGAACTTGTCATGGACAATAAACCTACCAGCCTGCAAATCTTTGGGAAGAAACCAGCACACCCAGGAGAAATCTAGAATATCACAGGACGAAGTACGCATTTCACACAGCTGAAGGTCTCTGGCTCTGTGATGCAACAGCTCCACTTATTTTTGTGACTCTGCAAATAACTTAACATATCAAAGCCATGCAATCCTGCCATACCTGGTTGTGAATGGTGACATTCAATTAAACAGCTATCATCAGACACCATCCTCAAAATCAACCCTATTATCAACAGCATACGGTTTAACGATACACATGGGCTATTCCTTTAAAATTGCATGGTAATAGATGTTCAAATTATTCTCCTGAAATTTCGCTTCACTTCCTGTATGTGCTAAGTGATGCTAGGATGAATGAGGTTCATGTGCATATATACATATGGAAATCACTTCCACAGTACCTATATATAGTTTAATTATACATTGAAATACTTCGCTTTCATTCTGAAGCCAGAGTCTTAAAGGAAGCTGAGATTATGAAGGAAGAATCGGCTGTGGTTGGCTGGGGGAAATAATGTTGAAAGGGATACAAGAATGGATCGACAAGGCTAGCATGTAAAGAAATATTTCAAGTTCAAAGTAGATTTATTATCAAAGTACGTATATTTCATCATGTACAACCCTGAGATTAATTTTCTTGTGAGCATACTCAGTAAATCCATTAGAGAATAATAACCAGAATAGAATCAATGAAAGACAGTACTAACTTGAGCATTCAATCAATGTGCAAATAAAATAAGCTGTGCAAATACAAAAAGAAGGAAATAACAATAAATAAGTAAGAAATGAATATTGAGAACATGGGATGAAGTGTCCTTGAAAGTGAGACCCTACAAAAGGAGAGCTTGACCAGAGTGCCGGGGGTCCCAGACGATGGATGCTGCTTCCCTGTGACAATACCTAGTATGGATGTGCTCAAAGATGGGGAGGGTTTCTCCCGTGATGGACTGGGCCATTTACTTATGCATGTGTTTACAAATATTTATGCATTAGTTGGAGAAAAATACTGTTTTAAAGCATAATAACCAACAGGAAAAGTGGTCCATAATGCCCAGCGGGGGAATGGTATTAGAAAATAGTGAAGCGGCTTAAGGATGTTGTGAGTGATAGCAGCAGGCTTGATGATTGGAAATATTTAAGAACTGAAGTATGCAGGATCAGGAATTGATCGAGAATGGAAATCTGGAAAATGAGAGTGAACTGGATGGAAATATAACACTAGTTACTGAAAACTAATGTGAAGAAGTCACAAGTAATCAGAGAGCCCTCATCACAAAAGCACTTGAGCGCAGGATTAAACTAGAATTGGTTTATTATTGAGATACAATGAAAAACTTTGTTTTGCATGCCATCCATACGGACCAGTTCACTACAATAGTGCATTGAGGTAGTACAAGGGAAACTAATAACTGAATGCAGAGTAGTGTATGGTGACAGAGAACATTCAGTGCAGGCAGACAATAAGGTGCAAAGGCCATAACAAAATACAGTGTGATATAATGAGTCATGCAGAGCATCGTTCAGTAGTCTTATATCAACAGGATAGAAGCTCTACTTGAACCTGGCGAGACACGCTTTCAGGCTTGTGCCTGTATTTGAATTTTCCCTTCTTCTCAATGGAAGGGAGGAGAAAAGAATGTCTAGGGTAGGTGGATTTTTGATTACATTCGTTGCTTTACCAAGGCAGTGAGAATTATAGGCAGAATCTGTGATGTGCTGAGTTGTACATGCAACTCTCTGTAGTCTTTTGCAGTATTTCCTTCCCGGGCTGTCAATACAATCAGACCAGGACTTCTGATGATTTTCACTTCCATGAATGTGAAGTTTTCCACTCCCCTATTCAGTGCATGAGTAGTGACGTCTCATTACAATTATACACGGCCTTGAAGAGACATCACCTAGACTATTGTACGTAGTTTTGATCTCTTTAGGAGTGGAACAAAGATTCACCAGCCTGTTTCATGGGATGGTGGTTATCTTTTTGAGCTCAGCCAGGTGGATGAAGGAAAGATGCATGATGAGATATTGATCAGTTTGGGACACTAGATTCTCTAGAGTTTAGAAAAAAGCTAAGAGGTTTTATAAGAATTTATAAACTATTTACAGTGCTGAAAAGGCTAGGTATTATCCCAGCTGAGAAACCTCAGACCAAGTGTCAATCTCTCAGAATAAGAGTTTATCATTTTGGATTGACATAAGGTAAAATATCTTTCTGCAATGGGTAGTGAATCTTTGGAATTTTTCATTGCAGTAGCCTGTGGAACTTCAGTCTTTGAGGGATTGATGCAGTTTAGGGCACTAAGGGAATGAAAAGATATGGGATATTGTAGTAGATGAGCATTGATCTTGGTGAATGTCCCAACAGATTCAATAGGTCAAGTAAGTACTTCTGCTTTTGTTCCTTGCGTTCTCTGGTGTATTCCTTGATCCTCACTGTCACTGTATCGTTACATTGCATGACTAATGAGTTTCTACTTCCCCTATTAAAATATGTAAGATTCAATCTGTCATTAAAGGATGGATGTTCCGAGGATGCTTTCCTGCCATTTATTGCCTAAAAGTAAGGGATGGTTGCTTTAGATACAGCTGAAAAAGAACTTCTGCTCAAAGTTTGAATCTTTTGTCTTCTCTACCTCAGAGGAAGATGGATGATGAAATGAATTCAGGGCTGTGATTGATTTGTAAACTATGGTGAAGTTGAGAGTTATGGGGCCCAAACAGGAAGATGAACAAGATAATATTAGCCATGATCTTGCAGATTGATCATTGCTCACTCAGATGGTGATGCATCCAGTCACAGTGGCCACTCCAACTCCACCTAATGCTGTGATTGTTTGTCGTTCTTATGATCACAAGACTCTGCAGGATATTGCAAACACCAAATGCTGCAAGTCTACCTCACTAGTGAGTTGTTGGACAACGTATGAGCTCAACAGCATGAGCTTATTGCATATCGCCTGCTACAGCTACCCAGGCAAGACACCGTCAGAAGCAGTGCGCAAGGAAACAAAAGCAAGGAAAATGCACTGGTATTCATGCAAGAGTAAAGACGAAACCTTTCAGGCCAACTCTCCTGTCAATTTTGCTTTCAAACGTTCGATCACGGGGAAATAAACTAGATTACCGACTGTACTTCTGAGACTGAAACTGTGTGAGATGAAAGACAGGTGTGCGTTCATTCTGACAGAGATGTGGCTCCAGGAAACCATCCCTGAAGCAGTCATCCAGCGAGAGGGTTTCATCTCTTTTTGGACCAACAGAATTCCTGCGATTTCTTGCAGTGGAGGTGTATGTAGCTACATTAATAAGAACTGGTGTGCGAACGCTGCGGTAGTGACGATGTACTGTTCACCTGTGGTAGAGTTCTTAATGATGAAGTGCAGGCCCTTCTATTTACTAAGGGATTTCACTGCCATTGTGGTTGTATATATCTCCCCTTATTTAACCTTGTAAGTGCCAGGGAACGGAATCTTATGTTTCCAGTCTCTTCTTGTGGTTTGCATTTTGGAGTCCATGTATAATTAAGTTAAATCTGAGCCCCTCTCTGTCCAGGGCCAGCTTCCTTCCTGTGGTACGCAGCCTTGCAGTAATCTGGGAATGCTGAGTGCGGTTTTAGCAGACACTTTGATGCTCTGGTTGTGGACGAAGTATTTTTCCCATAACCTTGCCTCAAGGCCCACCTTTGTTCTGCACTTGCTTTGCAATGGCATAATATGTGTAGAGTTTGGGATATTGGCCCAGACACAAAATGCAAATAATTAAAATCCTATGTTTTTGCAAGTCTCTTCTTCAAGCAGTTTAGAAGTTTAACCAGAGGTAGAGTTATACTCTTGACCAAAAACTGATGGAATGGCTTGTCATTGAGATCTCTCCTGGTACATTGGGTTTACTTCCATTACTTTTTAGTGCTTTGAAATGTTCTTTTTTTAATCAGCCTGAAATTTAGAATACTTGTATTCTTGATTGTCAAAGATAATCTTATAATAGCATGACATATGATTGCTTCAATTACCTTTGCAGTAATTTTATCTTTTTTGCAAAATTGTTTCTTCAACAGTAACAACGTGGTGACATCATGTTGTTAGCTACTCCCTGTTCAACAGTGCAACCATTGTGTGTTGTCCGTGGAAGGTGCAGTGAGGACTTTGGCACATTCCGGCCTAGGTTGGAGTTGGTTTTCATTGCATTTGGCAAGATATGACAAAGGCACAGTCACTATCTTCAAATCATGGGCGTTGTTCATTTTAATTGTGTGGTTAAGTTGCATGGTTTGAAATGAAGTTTGAGAGATGAGGTAATGCTGTCTAGGTAACATCTGAAGCAAGGGACACGAGATGAAAGAAGCATTTTCCAGATGTGTGCTTTGCATTGCAGGTTGGTGTTGGCTGCAGTACACTTGCATTTATAGCAAGGAATCCCAGGAGCTTTACAGCCTTTTGATTTTAACCTCCGTAAGTATCAATATAGATTTGAATTTGTTTTGCCCTGGTTTCCATCTATATGTAATCCTATAGTAGCTTTTATTAGAGGTGTTGATATCTTATTTAGTGCTGGCTGGGGTGTAGGGTGGAGCACGGATAGCAGAGCTCTCAAAGTGTGGTTCTTTGCTGGTCAGGAATAAGGCTGCAGATTGTGGTCTACCTGCTGTTCTATCCAAGTGCATGATTGACCATTGTAAGAATAAATGGGTCCCCAGTCAACACTTTGAGGATTGACCAGTTGGGGAGTGGATGTGTCCCCAGTCAACATTTCTTGCTTTGCTTTTTTCATTGATTATGGAAGAGAATGTTGAAAGACCCAAATGGGCAATTTAGTTTGGGGATGGATATTGTGTTGATCAGGTATCTTTCTCTATCAACATTATAAATACAACTGAATTTCTGGAATGGAATTGAGAGGGATGTTGAGACGAAGAAAGCTTTCTTATGTGAGTTGACTTGTACTTTTTTTTCCAAAAGGTTGTTGGAGATGGTGCCAGTGAACTGATGAATTTGTTGCTATTTGTCATCTGAACTTTAATGTGTGGCTCTTGCCACAGTTAACAGCTGGGTAAGAGATGGAGTCAACTTATTAGTGAATAATGTCATCATTTATTGACATACTGAGTTTTACTGAGGTTTTAAAAGAAGTAAGCTGAGTAGACTGAGAATCAACTATGGTGTCACAGTGATAAGGGATGAAAATGTTGCTGGAAGCCAGTAGGCATTCATTTTGAACAGACAGCCTTGAATGGTGCCAGTGTCGTTATTGACCCTTGTGGCAAATTGAGCCTAGATTAATGAGCACTGTGTGTGCACGTTTCGCTATTTGATACCCTTCTATGTGTGAGCTCCTTCTTTTAAACAGAAAAAGCATAGCCTGTGGAATCTTGGTGAGGCTGTTCATTTTGAAGAGAAGGTCTCTGATTTGAACATGACAGCAGCAGCAATTATTTTGCTTTATTTTGAATGTGTCAGTGCACCCAAGAAATTATAAATAAATTTGATCTCTCAACTAGGAGAGTAAAATAAGTAATAGTTCATAGCAGGCATGGTTAAAAACAAATTATAACTAATTAAGTATGCTGAACAAGGATTTTAGAAGCTGGTGTCAGAGGGAAGCAAATGTAGGCCCTTGAAATGGAACTCGAGTTGTAGAAGTGTGACTTTCAATGGGATTTAGTAACTCACTGGAATGAAGCCTGAACCTCTATCTAAATTGAGGTGTTTATGTCAGGTTAGTCTTGCCAATCAATGGCAAACCATACTGAATGGAGTTTGTAAAAAGTGGCTCTCATCCTTCCATATTTTGTAGCTCTGAAAATAAATCTTATTTGTAAAGATGAATGGTTGGGTAGTTATGAATATATTACTCTCATGTTATTCACTAAACACACAAATCTAGTCCTTATTTGCTTATTAAATGGTGGCAGGTGGAGCACTTATTGTACATGCATCCCTTCCCATTGGCTTTGAAATGAGGAGAGAGTTAAAACCCAATCACATTGGTCAGTCTCGAGTTGCTCATGGGTCTGATTGGCAGATTTCTCTACCCCTGAAGAATATTTGTGCACGAGATGGATTTTAAGACAAAATGGTAGATTGTCATCGTTGCTGAGTTGAGCATTTTTTTCTTAAATTCTGCATCTATCTAATTGAATTTGGATTGTTCTGTCACAGTGAGATGTAATCTTGGCCTCTGGACTAATGATACCCTGACCGCTGGTCACTGCACTGGTATTCTTGCTCCGTGGATAATTAATGTTGTTTTCGTGCATGTAAAATTAGGTACGTTATCGGATAGCATCTTTCCAGTAGAGCTCATGGAGTGAAGTCGTGTTCTTGACTCGCTCCATCACCTCTGAGTTTTTTTTTCCTATGATCAGCTAAAAGGAATCTAAAGTGGAGTTATTTACACAGATTGCTATCTGGACCTGCTGTCAAAAGAGGTGGTGGAGTTGGATGCAATGACTATATATAAAAGGCATTTAGATAGGTACTTAAATAGGAGGACATAGAAGAATATGATCCTAATGCAGTCAAATGGGATTAATGTGGATGGGCAGAAAGATTAGCATGGTTGTGATGGGCTGAAGGGCCTGTTTCTGTGCTCCAACAGCTTCCAAATTTTCAGCACCCTCTGGGGGAACGCTAACTTTCTGGTATCACTTCTAAAATCTGAGGCAAAAGAAAAAGTAACAACTTCTTGCAGGCAGAAGTTAAGTTTTCATTCTGAGAATTATTTCTTTTGAAATGTATGTGCCCTACAGCGGCTTTCTAGGTTTTTACTGAAATAGCTTTTGTGTATTTCCTGTTTTTGCTTCTTGTTGACAATCCATAAGGTGTAAGAAGATATCCTGGAGAGTGGTGGGAGGGTTGATGGCAGGAAAATATTCTGTTTAAAATCCAGACTTGCCAATGGAGTGGAGTTGGTAAAAAATACATAGTGTGTGAGGGCAACAGTTTTTCTTTAAGGAGCTCCTTAATGATTACATATGACCTAAACTTTCCCGCTGAACAGACCTTGTATGGGACAAGTTGTTTGCAAACCTACCACTGCAGAGTGGTTTTGGCAGGGTCGGGGGTGGGGGGGGGGGTGCTGATTATGCTGATGTGATGAGGAAGTTTGGAATGCAAGTTTGGATGTGTAGATTATAAATTGGAGTAAGATTTTTGTAGGGGGGTTTTGTGGGTAGAATGTCGACCCATTCCCATTCTGATATGTCTATCCACGGCCTCCTCTACTGTCAAGATGAAGCCACACTCAGGTTGGAGGAACAACACCTTATATTCCGCCTGGGTAGCCTCCAACCTGAGGGCATGAATATTGACTTCACTAACTTCCATTAATGCCCCTCCTCCCCTTCACACCCCATCCTTTATTTATTTATTTATTTAATATATTTTTTATATGTTTTTATTTTTTCCCCCTTTTTTCTCTCTCTTTTTCTCCCTCTGTCCCTCTCACCATAACTCGTTGCCTGCTCTCCACCCTCCGGGCTCCCCTCCCCCCTTCTCTTTCTCCCCTGGCTTCCTGTCCCATGATCCTCGCCCTTCTCCAGCCTGGTATCCTTTTTGCCAATCAACTTTCCAGATCTTAGATCCACCCCTCCCCTCCTGTCTTCTCCTATCATTTCGGATCTCCCCCTGCCCCTCCCACTTTCAATTCTCTTACTATCTCTTCTTTCAGTTAGTCCTGATGAAGGGTCCCAGTCCGAAATGTCGACTGTACCTCTTCCTAAAGATGCTGCCTGGCCTGCTGTGTTCACTTGCATTTTTTGTGTGTGTTTCTTAAATAGTTGCATTGTTTTGAGGCAAGCCATTGGGATAATAGTCTGGTTCATGAGATGGTGTTGGAGGTTAGGTTGAGTAATGATTGGAAATTGGAGATAGGAGTGCATTAAACTCGGGTTATTTGCATTGAATCAGTTGTAACTCGAGGGCTGGGAAGAAAGAGTCTTGAAGAGTGCTGTTACCGTGGGAAAGTGTTTTATGTAAATTGGGTTATTGAAGGTGAGTTGTCAGGCAACCTTTAGGTGCAGCTAAAGCTGACATCAAGTGACTATGTGAGGGATATATGTGATCCAACATCCTGGAATTAGCATTCAGACATGCTGATCATTGCTGATTCTTCTGCGTGTTAATGAGCCGAAACTTGGAAGGGGACTATGACATTGCATTATTTGTATTGAAATTGAATTGAGTAAGCAGCAAAAATGGAGCATGTCTGTACCCAATTTCTAGGTTGCTGTATTGATAGGCAAATCATAGACCCAAAAATGTGCATTTCTGAAGCTGAAATGAAAGAACCAATTTTAAATAAAAGAGTCATAGACATGAGTGTGTGGGTGTAACTGTCTCATTCTACAACTCTGCAGACAGCAAATATACAACTGCCTTTCATGTGTCCGCACTCAGATTATTTTCATTATCTCCAAATGATATTAAGTGTTTGTCTGATTACATGAAGCTGACCCAGTTCAAAGTCCTCTGTGCAATGTCGCCCTTCATTTTTCACTCATTCACCCAATTGCTTGCTGGGCACAATTCTGAGCTGATGTAAGGCTGCTATACAAATGCACTGCCATGATTTGTGACACTTTATTTAAATAAAGCTGTAAGGGAAAGTTTCCATTGTCCAAACATAGTTGGCTAGTAATGGCTTGTGAAAGGTTAATAAAACATCAGAGCTCTAGAGTAGGAGCAATTTATTTGTTTCTGTCTTCTAGACACTAGTTCAAAGGTGGTCAATTTCGTATGGGCAAATTGATTCTTAAAAGTCTTTTTCAAACAAAGTCAGATGCATAATGCAAAGACATGTCTGAAGTGGATGGGAACATCTGCCAAGGGTTTGATGTAATAGCTTCCAAGTTCTGCTGGTAAGGGTAGTGACAAAGAAGTAGGCTTGAGTACTGTCACAGAGGGAATCTTTCACTCTTTGACTTGGTAGGCATCAGTCTTAAGAAATGGGGGTGACAAATTGGAGTTAAGAAATATCTCTGAAGCTTTCTTTATTGGAAGTATTTTATTATTAGCAGTAAGTGGTTGAAATTGTGGGTGTTTTGTTCATATCTTGCTGCAACCAGTTCTTGCATTAACTAATGTGTTTAAAAGGAATGATTGAACAGTATAATTTGGGTAGTCAGCAACTCATTGCTACTGTGTTTTTATCGACTCATCTTTGGGTCATGTGAGATGTTACCTTTTTAGATGTTGAGCGGAAAGGATTGGTTGGCAAAGCAGAAGGCAAAAAAAAACAAGACAATACAGTATTGATGAAAGTAGTTTATTTAACTGTGAATGTGGCCAACAAAATTGAACAATGGGAGAGTAACTGAGATGAGCGTAGTTTGGAAAATAGCAAAAGAGTTTTTATTGAAAATGGTAATCGAGTGTGCTGGGAGCATGGCAAATAAAATGCCTAGACCTACGATATTCAGTTGCAAACAAGATGTTGATCAATTAAAAGAGGGCTATGAAGTATTGCTGAGTGTTTTACAGTATATGCTGTAGTTAGTTGTTACTTGGGAAGCAAGAATGAGAATCTCTTTTATTGCTGTCATCTTTCTTCAGCAACCTGTCAGGACGGAGAATGACTTGCTTCTGTTCTGGTTTTGTAGATTCTGCAGTGATTGAAACCACTGGAAATTCTACTCTCTCCCACAGAAGGGGCAGGAGCCATATGTTGGGCAGTGGGTCAGTAGTTTGTGCACCAGTTTTTCCTCAGTAACAACTTCTTTTGCATCGTAGGTAAAAGTAGAATTGGTTTGGTTATTATTATTGATTTTGTATTAGGGCAAAGGTAGTAAACTACTATTCCTGGGATCCTGGATGTGCTGTGAGGGAAATGGGGTTTTGAGGTGAGGCTGGGTTTGGAATATTTGCTGCCTTTTTGTTGCTACACTCCAGGTTTATGATTCAAAGTTCAAAGTAAATTTATTATCAAAGTGCATATACATTACCATATACAACCCTGAGATTCATGTTCTTGTGGGCATACTCAATAAATCCATAATAGAATAATAATCATCATAGAACCAGTGAAGGACCACACCAACTTGGGCATTCAACCAGTGAGCAAAAGACAATAAACTGTGCAAATACAAAAAGAAAGAAATAATAATAATTAATTAATAGGGAGTAAATATTGAGAACATGAGATGAAAAGTTTTTGAAAGTGAGTCCTTAGGTCATGGGAACATTTCAATGATGGGGCAAGTAAAATTAGGTGTAGTTATCCCTTTTAGTTCAAGAGCCTGATGGTTGAGGGACATAACTGTCCCGGAACCTGGTAATGTGAGTCCTGAGGCAGTTGTGCATTCTTCCCGATGGCAGCAACGAGAAGAGAGCATGCCCTGGCTGGTGGGGGTCCCTGATGATGAATACTGCTTTCTGGCGATAATGCTTCATGCAGATTTGCGCAGTGGGGGGGGGGGGGTTTTAGCTGTGCTGGACTGTGCTATATCCACTACTTTTGTAGGATTTTCCGTTCAAGGGAATTGATGCTTCCATACCAGGCTGTGACGCAGCCAGTTAATAATATACTCGCTACCATGCATCTATAAAAGTTTGTCAAAATTTTAGATGTCATGCCGAATCTTCGCACACTCCTAAGGAAGTAGAGATGCTGTCATTGCCCTTGTGTGCTGGGTCTGAGACAGGTCCTCCAAAATGATAATACTGAGAAATTTAAAGTTGCTAACCCTCTCCACCTCCGATCCTCCGATGAGGACTAGCTCGTGAGCCTCTGGTTTCCTTATGCTGAAGTCGATAATCAGCTCCTTGGTCTTGCGGACATGGAGTAAGAGGTTGTCGTTATGGTACCACTCAGCCAGATTTTCAACCTCACTCCTGTATGCTGATTTGTGACCGTCTTTGATTCGGCCTACAACAGTAGCATTTAGCACCATCAGCAAACTTGAACATGGCATTGAAGCTGTGATTAGCCACACAGTTGTAACTGTAAACAAGAAGAGAAGGGGGCTAACACACAGCCTTGTGGTACACCTGTGCTGATGGAGATTGTGGAGGAGATGTTGTTGTCAGTCCAAGCTGACTAGGGTCTGCAAGTGAGGAAGTCATTGATCCAATTGTGCAATCGAGACCAAGGCCTTGAAGTTTAATGATTAGTTTTGAGGGGATGGTTGCATTGAATGCTGAGTGTAGTCAAGAAAGAGCATCCTAATTTATGCATATTTATGCTGTCCAGATGTTCCAAGGTTTAGTGAAGAGCCAGTGAGATTGCATCTGCTGTTGCTTTGGTAGGCAAATTGGAGCAGATCCAAGTTGCTTCTCCGGCAGGAGTTGTTATGTTTCATCACCAACCCCTTAAAATACTTCTTCACTGTGGGTGTAAGTGCTACTGGACGATAGTCATTGAAGTGTGTTAACATGCTCTTCTTAGGCACCAGTATAAGTGAAGTCTACTTGAAATAACTCAAACTACCAAAGTGAGAAGGTAAAGATCTCAGTGAGCAGTCCAGCTATTTAATCAGCTCAGGTCTTTGGTACTTGGCCAGGTACCCCGTCTGGGCCGGACGCTTTTCACAGGTTCATTGCATATCGGCCTCAGAGACTGAAATCACAGGACCATTGAGGGCTATCACATCTGCAGATCTCTTTTGTTTATAGCCTAGATTTTTAAAATAAAAAATGCTTTGATTTCTTGCTTAAAATGCACAGAAGAAAGGTAATAATTACTTAGCTGCCTGAATATTTGCTTTACTAAGTGTTTTCTGATTGCTGAATCGTGCTGATGGTTCTCGTGCACTCTGGAGAGAGAGTTTGTGTGCCTGTCTGTCATCTCTGACCTGTTCATTTTCATGGGGGTAGTAATGATTGTGAGTAGGGACTTATCATTTATACAAACCCTTAAAGCACTGCAGTTGGATAAGCATACCTTACTTGTGTGGGAATCACCTCTGAGTATGAAAAACAAGAAGGGAGGTTTAAAAGGGACATGGAAGTACACAGAGTGATTAATATCTGGAACTTGCTGCCAAAGGAGTTGGTAGGAGGTGATAACGTTACAGTATTATGTTCAAGAGACATTTGGACACTAAACAGACAAGGCACTGAACTAATGTGGGCAAAGGGGATTAGTATAAATGGACTAAAAGTTTGAGGTGGACATAGTGGGCTGAAGGGCCTGTTTCTGTGTTGTACACCTATGACCTTAAAGGAATATGTTTTGCTTCTTTTCATTGTTATATTTGACATTAATGTTCATGTTTTATTGGAGGAGGGGAAAAGGTTTAGGTTTCAATTATTTCTGCAAAAAGGTAGTTCATACCATATGAGGTTTTTTTTAAAAAATTGGTTTGAACGTTGGTTGCAAACAATTCAAATTCAGGTAATACAAAAGAAATTCAGTGACATAAGCAGCCTCAATTTTAAGGATGGCAATTGTGATTTATTAACATTATTTCAAGGGTGGTGTCACTTGTTTTATTGAACTATACTCTGATGATTTGTCCAGAAGCAAGGTGCGGTAATTCACAAACAGCAACCAAAAGTGCTTTGGCATTTGATGCTTTATTCCATTTATACCTAAAAGCACAATCACTTGCTCATCATGGACATTGTACCCTGGACTGACTAGTCCAGTCACGTGAAAATTCAGCCCTTTCAAATGTAATCCTTTAAAGGTTGAAAAGGCCAACAGTGATAATGTGGCACTGATCTACTGTCTGCCTTTTGCTTTGTTGCAACTGGTTCTGGTGAATCTACCTGCTACGCAGCTGAAAGTAGCAAAGAAGCTCACTGTGTTTTATGTTTTACCATTCAGTTTGAAGTGGTTTTCCCTCAATTTTGCTTGCCTTTGCCATCTCCTTATTTTATGTGGGCGAAACCACTGCATTTTGTGTTGTGCTTAACAGACCACAGATGGCACCTTGTAAACTAATTTAAGCCCACTGACTCATTGGCTAAATACAGTGAACAGACCAGAATGTTCTTGGCTTAATTTCCAACTTAGAGCTAACTGGCCTCAGTCAGGGTAACATGATGGCTCCTGTGATTCGGTGGTGATAAAAATCGGTTCGGACCCTGTTGACTTCTGCAAAAGGAAAGAGCACCAATGTTGGCTGAGGTGCAAATTTGCTCCCATCTGTTGCATCCCTTCTGTTAGGTAGCTTGGCGATGCAGGTTCTACACCACAAAGGTCAGAGAATGTTGTTGACACTCAATAAGTGCTGGCGTCCCCAAGAGAAAAGGGAGTTGACAGGGTAAGAAATTGATGGATAAACTATCTGGATGATCCTTTGGTTTGCTGTCATTTGATCTTTTTAGGGATTTTTGTAGTTTTCTTTTGCTGCACTTATGCTGCCTTTACTTCTCTGCAGACACCACCATAGAATTAAGTCCTTTGGCCCACAACCATCCATTTAACTAATTCTGCATAATACCATTGATATTCTCCCAATGCTCCATCAGTTCCTTACATACTAGAGAGTAATTTGCAGTTAACCTACCAACCTGCATTGGAGCATCCAGAAGGAGTACAGGCCGTCACTGGGAGAATGTGCAAACTTCACACAGATAACTTCCGAGGCCAGAATTGAACCTCGTTCTCTGGCACTGAGAGGTGGGAAATCTGCTAACTGTGTTACTGTGCCTCCTGTAAATCTGATACCTCCATTCTTCCTCTGCTTCATGCTGCATACCTGATTTCCTCTGATTGCAGCTCGGGTAAGAGGACCGTAGGGCCACTTGGGCCATTCAGGAAAAAATGACTATTCTGATCTTGATCTTGGTTGGCTCCAGTTCTTTACTTGTTCCCCATTATATTTGACTTCCTAGTAGATCATAAATCTGTCTCTGTACTGAGTGTATTCAGTGCCTCAACCTTCACATGTCTGTTAGAAAAACATCTGAATGAATACATTCATCCACATCTCAATTTTACGAGGGTGACCCCTTATTTTGAATCTGCCCTCTCTTCCATATTCCTTCACAAGCAGAAACAACCCTTGCAACCTTACATCTATCAATAAATTCACCACTGGGTTTTCTGTTCTCCAGTGATTACAGGGCCAACCTGCTTAACTTTTTCAAAGAAATTAGCCTATTAATTTCAGGAATAAGCAAGGTGATCAAGGGCAGGCTTATTAAAGCAAAATGCTGGAAACAGTCAGCAGGTCTGACGACATTAGTGGAGAGAAAAATATTTCAGCTCCATATTCTTTCTTCAGATAATTCCCAACCTGCTATTTCCAGCATTTTCTGTTTTTCTTCAGATTCTAGTATTTCAGCTATTTGATTTTTAATGTTCATTATTTACAGAACCCAAAGCAGTTTATGCAATCACAATTCTTACCACATTTCAAAAAAATTCTTCCTGACTTCTCATAATGCAACATACAGGTGGCTGTACACTGAGGTATATACCAGATGGAATTTCCTGGAGTTGTGTAGCTTGTTTATACTTTAATTCTAGTGAAGATGGGTGCAATTTTTAAAATACAAACTCTGGCCTTTTATAAAAGAACTTGTTCTATATCTCTCTATATGGAGAAAATTTTCTGATCAGCATAGCAATCAGAAAGCAAATGATGGTGTGGGTTGTCTTTAGGATTAGGGGTAAGACAGTGCAGAAGTGGATGTTTATTTTCATTTATTCTGCAGTGTGAACAGAAAATAAATGCATTTGCAAAAATTCCAATTTTTTTTTTGACACGGAATCTAAAATTTCAGCTTTGTGTTAAATTTGCAAATGAGATGGGGTATCTTGTGCCTCAGTTTCACATTTTCCTTTGAGGCCACCTTTTAAATTTTCTGCAGTTTGCTTTTCGAAGTGACAAAATTAAGTGTAAATGGAACACCACATTTGTGTTGGAACTACGTCTGGCAGGTTCTGGTATTGGAATCACATAAGGAAAACAAAGTTTTTTTTGTCCTTGTAGCGTGAGTTTTTAAGTTATGGTGCATATTTGAAAACCAAATGCTTGCTTGTAAACCTCCTGTTCAAATCTGTGCAAAATCTAAAGGGACTACTTTTGTTTACTTCTGAGGTGTTGCTTTGGGAGTTGAAGCCAAATTTGACAATTCATTTGAAATTACAGAGTGTCATTTATTTGCTCACAGGTCTAATTGGCAGCCTAGCTGTGCTTTTATCAAACCCACTGTTCCCTGTGTGAAGTTTTTCTCAGAGTTAGTACCTCGACCAGCCTTTAAGGAAGTACAAAGCCTAGAAAAGACAGGATGGAAACAAATGGGAAGTGTGATAGTTTAAGAACTGAGTGATCAAAGCATTTGAGCTTTTCTCCATTTGCCTCATTCTAATCCCCATTTGCCTTGCACCAATACTCTTCATAATTTTATCATCACGACTTCTTCTCTATCTTTTCCTCTTTCTTTAAACCTTATTTTTATGGTCTTGTGAATCCTTGCATGCAGTGATATCATTACAACCTTCCATGTGATATGATGGATTTCTAAATACGATGAACACTAAACTGGAAAATGGAAAACAAAAAAAAAATGGGACAAGGGTGATTTCTCACAGCTGTGACCTAACTTATTGAGTATTTCCAGCATATTCTGTTTTTATGGAGATGAACCATTAACTTTATATTCTGCTGATGCTGCCGAACCTGTTGTACATGATCATATTTTTGGTTTTGGAAAGAACCTGGCCACACCATTGCCAAATCCTTTTCGCAGTTTCTCATTGTGGTGTTTCTTCTCTTTTTATGTGTCACAGAGCATTCCAGCACAGAAACAGACACTGTGGCCCAACAAATCCACACTAACCATTCCCAGACATCTCATCTCTGATCCTATCCTAATCTATGTTGTTCTCAATAAATTTCACACAACTCCTCATCTTACATTCTACCATTCACCTGCACGCTAGAGCAATTAACAATGGCCAATCAGCCTACTAACCTGAAAGCTCAGGATATGGGAGGAAGCTGAAGTACCTGGAGGATCTGCACAATCACAACATTTTTGGAGGAGGTTACCAGGAAAGTGGATGAAGGGAAGGCAGTGGATATTGTCTACATGGACTTCAGTAAGGCCTTTGACAAGGTCCCGCATGGGACGTTAATTAGGAAAATTCAGTCGCTAGGTATACGTGGAGAGGTGGTAAATTGGATTAGACATTGGCTCAATGGAAGAAGCCAAAGAATGGTAGTAGAGAATTGCTTCTCCAAGTGGAGGCCTATGACTGGTGGTTGCCACAGGGATCAGTGCTGGGTCCATTGTTATTTGTCATCTATATCAATTATCTGGATGATAATGTGGTAAATTGGATCAGCAAATTTGCTGATGGTACAAAGATTGGAGGTGTAGTAGACAGTGAGGAAGGTTTTCAGAGCCTGCAGAGGGACTTGGACCAGCTGGAAAAATGGGCTGAAAAATGGCAGATGGAGTTTAATACAGACAAGTGTGAGGTATTGCACGTTGGAAGGACAAACCAAGGTAGAACATACAGGGTTAATGGTAAGGCACTGAGGAGTGCAGTAGAACAGAGGGATCTGGGAATACAGATACAAAATTCCCTAAAAGTGGCGTCACAGGTAGATAGGGTCGTAAAGAGAGCTTTTGGTACATTCGCCTTTATTAATCAAAATATTGAGTATAAGAGCTGGAATGTTATGATGAGGTTGTATAAGGCATTGGTGAGGCCGAATCTGGAGTATTGTGTTCAGTTTTGGTCACCAAATTACAGGAAGGATATAAATAAGGTTGAAAGAGTGCAGAGAAGGTTTACAAGGATGTTGCCGGGACTTGAGAAACTCAGTTACAGAGAAAGGTTGAAAAGGTTAGGACTTTATTCCCTGGAGTGCAGAAGAATGAGGGGAGATTTGATAGAGGTATATAAAATTATGATGGATATAGATAGAGTGAATGCAAGCAGGCTTTTTCCACTGAGGCAAGGGGAGAAAAAAACCAGAGGACATGGGTTAAGGGTGAGGGGGGAAAGTTTAAAGGGAACATTATGAGAGGCTTCTTCACACAGGGAGTGGTGGGAGTATGGAATGAGCTGCCAGACGAGGTGGTAAATGCGGGTTCTTTTTTAACATTTAAGAATAAATTAGACAGATACATGGATGGGAGGTGAATGGAGGGAAATGGTCCGTGTGCAGGTCAGTGGGACTAGGCAGAAAATCGTTCGGCACAGCCAAGAAGGGCCAAAAGGCCTGTTTCTGTGCTGTAGTTTTTCTATGGTTTTCTATGGTTTTTTCTATCCAAGGTTGGGTTTGAACCCAGGTCTCTGATGCTGTGAAATAGTGGTTTTACTATTAACAGCGCAGCGCTACAGCAAGTTAAGGATAAAAGCAGGGTGGCTCTCAATCACTATTAAGTACCCTGATCTAGCTATTCCTCAGCTCTTGCAGATTATATGTGAAGTTAACGTCATGCTGTGGAAGACTGAATGCTGTATTAATAAGTGCCTTCTGTAAGACTGGCACTTGCTGTTCACAAATCTTGCTTGCTATTCTGATAATGATTCTTTGTAGATGTTTACCACAGAGAATTGTTGAGCCATCTTTTACCATTTATATTTTCAATGTCAATGGGCAGAATGGAGTTTTCAGCTCTGGGTGCAATGTGGAGTTTTTGTGACAACTCCCGACTGACTGATGATGCTTGTAAATGAATCCATGTGTACACAGTGAACAATAGACTACTTCTGAAATAAATAAGGACATAAATGTATTACATGAAGGCTTCTGATCAAAGATCCCCAAACTCTAATCCTGCCTTAATTGAAAGTCTGCTAGGCTTTGTCTTTGATCAGAGCATTAGAAAATGGAGCTGGAGAAGACGAAAGACCTTTGAGTCTGCTCTCTCTCTCAATAAGGTCGTGGCTGATGCTGTGTCTCAGTTCCCAATTGACATTCAATCCTACATTCTCGAACTCCCCTAGTGTCCAAAAACCTATTAATCTTGCCCTTCAGCTCACACAGTACATCTGTGGCCTTTGGGGGAGAGAATTCCAAAGATTTGCCCTCCTCTGAGTAAAGTAATTTCTGCTCATTGGCTCAAAGTGACCAATCCTTTAACTTGAAGCCATGTATTCCAGTTACAAAGTTTTCAAGCTCTGAATCTTCTGAACTGTAGTGCTTATTAGGAGCCAGTCTTATTTGATCTATCCTGAGTCTGCTCAAATTGGTAATCGATCTGGTCAACCTCTGTTGCACTAAGTTCTGGGCAAGCATGCCAATCTTAGATATGGAGATGAAACTGCACAGTCTGCATCTGCAGCAGATTCAGATTAGTTTATTACCATTTACGTCATGGTGCAATGAGCTTCTTTACCAACGTGAGGCTCTTAAAGAAAACAGTACGCACGCCAATTATAAATACAACAATAAAGATAGCAATGGATGCAAAAAATGACGCAAAGATAGGCGTGCAGACTGAAGTGATAATAATGGACTGACAGAGGTAGAGCTAAAGTATCAAACAGAAGATGGCAGCTTCACTGGGAATGGAATATAAAGTCTGATAGCAGTGGGGAAGAAGCTGTTCTTGAGCCTGGTTTTGTGGGCTTGCAAACAAACATGGTCAACAAATCATCTGCCTTCCTTTAACGCAAGGGTTCCCAACCTTTTTTTATGCCATGGACTCCTACCATGGTGTCCGTGGTCCCCAGGTTGGAAAGCGTAATAATTGCTCTACCTTTATATTTACTTTATAGACTTTGGGAACAAGCTCACCAGGACAGATCACCCTGCATGAGTGCTCACCATGCATCACATTCAATGTATTCAGAAAGCAAAGCTTTTCACTCTATCTCCGTAATATGACAAATAATGAATCAATTACCAAAAACCAGAGCAATGGATGTAAGTGCACAGTGTTGCAGGACGAATGAGAACACTTCACACAGGCCCACTGGAGCTGTGACGTTGCTGCTTTCACTGCTGAAATACTCCTGTTTTTTGTCGTTTACCCAGTCATGATGTCTCAGCTGTAGCTCCCATCATTCAGAATTAAGATGCCTTTGAAGCAGTTTCCCAGCCTTTTCTATCCTTAAACTTCCATGATTTCTATCTTCCAGCTTCCTGGAATAATGTCATGTTTGATACATTTTGATTTATGTAGGGCTGCAGAAAATAGGCAAAGTCCATAATGAATAATTAGCCTCTGTTTTTGCCATGGAAAATGACATAAGGAGTTCAGAACTAGGAAAAGTAAATGGGGAAGTCTTGATGATATTCTGCATTACAGTCGAGCAGGTGCTGGATGTCTCGAAAGGGAAGAAGATAGACAGATCTCCAGGGTGTGACCAGATATATCCAAGGCCACTATGGGAGGTTAGAAAAGAAATTGCAGGAGCACTGGTTGAGATAGACACATCATCGTTAACCGCTTGTGAGGTGCCAGTGGACTGGAGGGTAGCATAAGTGGTGTCTTTATCTAAGAAGGGTGGAAAATAACCCCGTGGGAACGAAAATCTGCAGATGCTGGAAATTCAAGCAGCACACACAAAATGCTGGTGGAATGCAGCAGGCCAGGCAGCATCTATAGGAAGAAGTACAGTCGAGATTTCGGGCCGAGACCCTTTGTCAGGACAAAGCTGCCTGGCCTGCTGTGTTCCACCAGCATTTTGTGTGTGTTCTGTGGGAACTATAGATCAGTAAGTCTAATAGCTGTGGTAGGTAAGTTACTGGAGAAGATTCTGCAGGATAAGATTATTGTACATCTGGAAAGAAAGGGCTGATTAGGGGTAATCAGCATGGCTTTGTGCATGGGAGATCATGTCTTACAAATTTGCTTGATAAATCTTCTGACGTGACCAAAGAAGTTAGTGAGGGTAGGGCAATAGATATTTTTTATATGGACTTCAATGAGGTCTTTGAGGTTCCACATGGTAGGCTGCTCTGGAAGGCTAGATCACATGGAATTCAGGGAGATCTACACAATTGGCTTGATGGTAGAAAGCAGAGGGTGATGATAGAGGTTGCTACTCTGAACAGAGGCCCGTGACAGAAAGTGTGTCTCAGGGCTTGGTGCTGGGCCCATTGTTGCTTGTCATCTGTGGAAGTGGAATCACACATAGATAAGGTGGTGAAGGCTTTTGTCATGATGGCCGCCATTCTCTAAGTCAGAGCACTGACTGTATAAATTTGGTGGTCAGAATGCAGTTGTACAGGATGCTGGTGAGGCTGGTATTATGTCCGTTTTGGGTGCCCTGCCATAAGAAAGATGTTATTAACCTGCCAAAAAAAAAAGATTTACAAGGATACTACCAGGACTTAAGGAGCTGAGTTATTGGACAGGCCAAGGCTTTATGTCTTGCTGCATAGTAGACTGAGAGTTGATCCTCTAGAGGTATATAAAATTCATGAGGGATATAAAAAGGATGAATGTACTTTATCTTTTCCCCAGAATTGGTGAATTAAGACCTAGAAGGCACAGACTCAAGGTGAGAGAATAAATATTTTGGAGGAACTGAGGGGTGATTTTTTGCACAAAAGTTCAAAGTTAAAAATAAAATTATTTTTAAAATACATGTAGGTCACTGGATATTACACTGAGTTTTGTTTTCTTGCAGGCATTCACAGTGATGTGGAATGAGCCACCACAGGAAGTGGTTGAGGCTGGTGCATAACAATACTTAACAGACAGTTAGAGAGCCGGAGAGAGATAGAGAGATAGAGGTATGTTCTGGGAAGGTTCAGAAGGTTATGGCCAAAAACAAAAATGGGATTTGCTTCGAATAGACATCTTGGTTGGCAAGGAACAGATGGGCCAAAATAGCCTGTATAAACTCTGACTGGTCCATAATCAGCAATTTGGAAAGATCTGCACTAAGGTATTCATTTATCTACTAGTCTCTTGTCATGTGAGAGACTGGCTTTTAGGGGATCTATTGGCTTTTAGTTCTCTTTATTTCTTCCGTTCGTTCTCTTTAGCGGTATTAATTGCTCACCTTAATGATTCTGTTAATTGCTTTACATTCCTCTCTGAAATCCATTATTCCTGTTATGTTATTGAACTTTCTATGGTTAAAACTAAACATATAATGTTATTGTATCTTGCCATTATTCTTTTGACATGGTTTGAACTTTATGTTCCCACTGATAATCAAATAACATACAATATAGCAGTTACTCTTTTGTTCAATTGATTAATTATGTAAAAACCTAAACTAGACTTCGGAGTTGGACTTTTCAAAGCTATGATTGGTATCTTATGATGGCATAGAAAATGAGGCCTATTTGTTACATTTCCACTTTATCAAGATTTTCCAAATGTTTGTTAACCTATCAGTAAAAGTCTTGAGAGCACAGAAGGAGAAGTTGATTTTTTAAAAAGTTATATGTATGAAGGATATGAATTTTAATAAAAATTGAGTCAAAAAAATGTTGAAAAGGCACAAAAAATGCTTCTGTACAGATCCGAATGAAAAATGGAATATTGTGTGCAGTTTTGGTTGCCCCATTCCAGGACAAATGCAGTGGCTTGAAGGTTCAAAAGAGGTTTACCAGCATGCTCTCTGGACGAAAGGATATGGACTATATTGGAAAAGTTTAAGAAGCTACTGGAGTTTGGGGGATGCGGCTGAGAGGTGAACAGGTGGAAATTTATAAAAATTAGGGGAGGCATAAATCTTTTTTTCCTAGGGTAGAAATGTCAGATACTAGAATGTATAAGGTAAGATGAGAGGTGAATGTCAAAAGAAAAGTGTAGGACATGTTTTAACACAGTGGTAGGTGCCTGGAATGCACTGCTAAGGTAATGGTGGAATACAGATACAATAGTGGCATAAGAGAATTTTAAATACACATATGCAGGGAATGAAAGGATATTGATCACCCACAGGCCCAAGAGGGTTAGTTTAACTCAGCATCATGTTCAGCACAGACAAAGTGGGCCAAAAGGCCTGTTCCTCTGTGCTGTATGGGTTTGTGTTTTTGCTGTCAGAACCTGAGCTCAAATTCATTGAAAATGTAAAGACTGAGATTTAAACTGTTGATCTCTACTGACCAACAGTATCTGCGTTCCACCAACAACTAGAAAATCTCTATATCCCGCTTGACTGCACATGGTAATTTGTCGGAGGAGTGAAATTGCTATGGGTTTCCTGCTTCAGATTGCTGAGAATTGTATCGGTGACAAATAATTCTCTCCTGAGTATTTTGTTCTGCCTTTACTTTCCTGCAGTCAAGTACCAGAAGAATGCAAGGATTAAAAGCAAGAAGGCAGCCAAGATAGGAGATTTGATTGTGTGACATAGGACACTTCCGTGGTTCACAAGTGTACATGCTGGAAGGGATTTGTTAAAGATAGGAAATGGTTTACTTAAGATGAAGTAGTTGAAAGGATTAGCTCTGGTAACTATCACAAGGTATTGGTTGTTTGTCTTTTTGGGACAGGAATCTGGGATGCAAAAGGCCAGTTAGAAAATAGGCAGTTGCATCCAAATAAAATTTGCAGGGAACCATGAGACTGCAGATGCTAGAATTTGGATCAGTAATCAATTAGGAAGACAGTAGTTCCTATGCAGGATTTCAACCACAAACATGGACAATTCCTTTCGCCCGTAGATGCTGCTCAATTGTTGAGTTCCTCTAGCAGATCAGTCCTAAAACTGGAGGAAATAATTTAAGGTTATGTCCTAAGATGTAAGCAAAATTATGTAATAACGTACTTCCAAATATTGAATGTTTTGTGTGTTGGAAAAAATATTAGAGAAAAAATGATCTGCACAAAACAGTAGAAATTTGCTTGCTTAATTATGGAGCAGGAATGTTATCAGATCCTGCAATTCTTCGTCCCTTTGTCACCACCCTCTCCAGCACACTCTGTACCACACCACCACATACCCTCCAGCCCCCAACAATTTTACTTCCTCTACAACAGGGCTTCCCAACCTTTTCTGTGCCATGGACCCCTACCATGAACTGAGGGTTCCATGGACCCCGGGCTGGGAACCCCTGCTCTAGAGTGATGAGAACTGCTTTATTTCTCAACTTGATTAGACGTGCAATGGAGAGTGAATGTATACTCGCAAGTTATATGGTTACAAATATGATCATTGGAGATACTTTTCTGTTATAAATAACGCAGAAAACATTAATGATGCTTCCGATATTGGCATTGCTAGTCCTAATCATGGAGCATGGAAAGAGGCCACTTGCCTCAACACGTCAACACTGAGCACTGGGTAGTCGTCCATATTAATCCCATCTCCCAGCACTTGGCCCATAGCCTTTTCTGTCTGGGTGATTCATGTGCTCATTTAGGCACTTTTTTAATGCTGTCAGTGACTCTGCTTCTACCACTCTCTCAGAATGTGTATGCTAAATATTCACCACTCTCTGGGTGAAAAAATGGGGTCTCTCAGATCTCTACCCTAAATCTGCATTCCCAAGCTTTATTTGCATCTAAGTGGAAAAGTTCCCTGCAATCTATACTATCTATATCATGCATAAGTCATATTCCTCAATGATATATGAATCTGTATTATACATAAGTTCATATACTTTTCTTGACCACCTCCTCTCCAGGAAAAACAGACCAAGCCTCTCCACTCTCACTTCATAACTGAAACATTTTATCCCAGACACCATTCTAGTATAGGTTGGCAGATCCATATTGACTGCATTTAGGAGTAAATTGCACTGTGGTGATGACTAAAGACGTATACATACTAATTGGGATGAAAATACAAAGGCATTGATAGATCTAAGTTTAATTTTGCAGTACTGTATTTTGACAACTTTAGGGTCACTTTTACATTTTTAAAAACTTTTTGAATGATCCATTTTGGGTCTCCTTGTTTAATCACCCAGTAATTACTGCATTCCTGTGATTGTAGTGTTTATTAAACTTCATTGCAAAATGTACACTTTGCTCCTTTATGTTCATGGGTATTTCTTGCAATATTTTCTTTCCTGTGCAGAGAACTGGGCTTTTCAACAGGGGAAAAAATGCTTGTGTCCAATTAAATCAATTGTTTCCCTTTATGGTAGAAGTTCTGAAGAGATTTTGGTTCCTTTTTATTATGAGGCAGCCAATGTAATCGTCATTGGCTGTCAAATCCATGGAGTATGTTAAGAACAAGATCAGCTCCTGTTTATAATCTTGATGAAAGTCTTTGATTGTATCAATTGTGAAGCTTTGGGAAACTGAGGACCAGGTTTGGCTGGCTCTTGGAGATCAGTTAAGTACCTGAGGTTTCTTAATGATCAGATAACTGCTGCTGTTGTCTGTGATATCAACTCATCACCCAAAACACAGATATGTTTTTCCCCTCCTTTCCTGTGTTTATTCTTGCCTTTTTATTGAAGATTATCTCCCCACCAAAATTGGTATCAAACACAGGAATGATAAAAACGCTCTTTAATCTTCAACTCTGCATGAAGACTGGAGTTTCCAAGGTATTCGTTACTGATCTTCAGCATGCAGCTGGCTGGCTTCCTTGCTCCAGCTGTGAATGACCTTCAAATGCACTGAGTCTTTACGCACAAACTTACTGAACTGTAAGACTCTCACTTAGTGTTGAAGACTAAGATAAGGTGGTTTTGGTCTTTGTACAGGTCATCACTGAGAGACATACATTGGAGATGATTGGACATTCCAATTACCTCAGTAGCTACATCTCTGAAAATTGACAGTGAGATTTAACAAAGGAGTTTCTTTTGAAGAAATTTCATAAAAACATTTTAACTGACTTGTGTTCTTAAGGTTTAAAATGCAATTTTAGTCACTTTGGGGGAAATTAAAGGACCCTAAAATGGCTAGGGTAAACAATTACCAGTTCTGTGGAGGCCTCATTCATTATCTTTCAGATACATGGAGAGTTTCCACCATCATGTCAAGTGTGAAGATCATTGCTTCTCTGACAATATCTTTGCTGAAAGCAATATCAAAAGCATTGAGGCAGTAATTCTCATGCACTTCTCATGGGTTAGATATGTGTGGATGCCAAGTTCTCATCTTGTCTTAGTAACTTCTCTCTGTTCACCAACTATCAGAGATCCGACAGTGATTGGAAGAACTACCACAAAGTCACACTGAAGGCACATCCCAAGAAAAGGCTCATTTTCCTCAGGGGCTGGCTAGAGAAACCCATCAATTTGTCTCAATGGTGCCAATAATGAGACCAATAGATGCTATATTGGTGGCTATTTATTTATTTTAGTCCCACTGATTCTGTGTCATTGCAGAGAATTGTCGCCACACCTTAGAATATGAAAAACAGCCTTCTCTACACATTGCTGCCTTTGTAAAGCAGCCAACATAATCAAAGACCTTCTGTCTTCTGCCCACCAACACTCCTCGCTTCCCCCAAACAAAGACAATATCGGAGAGCAGATACAACAACCTGAAGCACGTATTACTAGTCTCAAGAGCATCTTCTATCAGAATATTGAATGGTTCTCTAGTACAATAAAATGGGCTTTTGACCTCACCATCTACCTCATCATGGCCTTGCACCGTATTGTTTGGATGCACTGCACATTCGCTGTCAATGTAAATACTGTATATTTACCATATGAGTACTCAGCGATTCAGGAACAGCTTCTTCCCTTCTGCCATCCGATTCCTAAATGGACATTGAATCACAGTATTTCTGTTTTTGCACTTTAAAAGAATCTATTCAATATACATAATTGATTTTAAAAATGCAAACACGAGGAAATCTGCAGATGCTGGAAATTCAAGCAACACACACAAAAAATTCTGGTGAACGCAGCAGGCCAGGCAGCATCTATAGGAAGAGGTACAGTCAACGTCTCATTATTTATTTATTTATTTATTTTTTTAAAAATTATTTTCTCTCATTGCTAGCATTGAACTGCTGCTGTTAAGTTAACAAATTTCACATCACATGCTGGTAATAATAAACCTGATTCTGATATATTCTGAATTCTGTTATTGCTTCTCCTTTGTACTACTTTAATCTACAAATGTGATGAAAATATCTGTCTGGATGGCATGCAAAACTGTTCTTCACTCTACCTCAGTGCATGACAGTAACAAACCAATTTATGGTAGTACAGTTTCATTTCATGTTTTTCTGCTTTGAAATTCCAACTGACATTTTTGGTAAATCCTGCATTTCCATTTTGTGGGAAGTTAATGGAACCTTGGAAGGACAGCAAAGTGGTAACTATACCAGTTTTCTGAAGGTCTCTTTCACTGCCTGATGGACAAGACCAATGGAATTTTGAGTTGAACATATTTAGGTATTTGTCTGATTAAAACAACTTTCTTAGCTGCCAGTGAACAGGCCAGTGATTGAAAACCAGCTTGTTGCTGTTTTAAGAGACATGCAATTGTATCAATTGCTGTGTGCCTTTCAAGAAACTTTGTGTTAGTTACTCTTGTGCAAGTTAAGTTTCAATGCCCCATCTCTCTGATTCTGTCACTGTATCAAAAGTGTGCAATGTTGGGAAACTGAACTGAAAGAACTGATTTTATTGTACGATCCTAAGGAATATGTTGGTATGTGCATGAGGAAAGAAAGTGGCTTTGATCAGTAAGGACCTTCACAATCGGGGATATGTCGCCTTCTTGTTACTATCTTTGCGGAGGAGGTACAGGAGCCTGAAGACTCTCACTCAACAATTCAGAAATAACTTCCCTACCTCTGCCATCACATTTTGAATTGTCCATGAGCATCACCTTGTTATTCCTTTTTTGCGCTATTTATTTCTGTGATTTATAGCAATTTTATACCTTTGCATTGTACTGCTTCCACAAAATATATTTCACCTTATTTTGGTCAGTGATAATAAATCTCATTCTTAATGTGGAAGCCTGCAAGCTTTAATTGTAACTGGTATCAAAGGCGTAGTTCAATGGATAGGGATTGGGAACAGCAAGCATGCCTGTCAGTTGAAATACAGTATTTTATGAGGTCAAATTTTACATGCAGGTGGCAACAAGGACCCCTTGTTACAGTTCTGAGAAAAGATTCAGGGTTTAGAAAACTGTGGAATTCTCAAGAGGACTAAGAAATATTTCAGACCAGTGGCAAAACAATGTGCTTTGAAGTTTAGTGATAATAGCGCAAAGCCTTGTTGCAGGGAGGTTGACCACGATGGATTTGCAGACACAGTTGCCTAGTCTGCTCTAAAGTACACCCCACATTCTTGCATTCATTAGAAGAGATGTATTGCAGAAATTTGTTAAAGTAGGTAACGTTTTGGGCTGAGACTCTTCGGCAGGACGGGAGAAAAAAGATGAGTAGATTTAAAAGTTGGGGGAGGGGAGAGAGAAACACAAGGTGAGAGGTGAAACCGGGAGGGGGAGGGGTGAAGTAAAGAGCTGGGAAGTTGATTGGTGAAAGAAATACAGGGCTGGAGAAGGGGGAATCTAATAGCAGAAGACAGAAGGCCATGGAAGAAAGAAAAGGGGGGAGGAGCACCAGAGGGAGGCAATGGGCAGGCAAGGACATAAAGTGAGAGAGGGAAAAGGGATGGGAAATGGTGAAGGGGGGTTGGGAGCATTACTGGAAGTTTGAGAAATTGATGTTTATGCCATCAGGTTGAAGGCTACCTAGACGGAATATTAGGTGTTGTTCCTCCAACCTGAGTGTGGCGCTCATCACAACAGTAGAGGAGGCCATGGATGGACATATCAGAAGGTGACTAGGAAGTGGAATTAAAATGGGTGCCCACTGGGAGATCCCACTTCTTCTGGCGGACAGAGCATAGGCTCTTGGCGAAGCAGTCTCCCAATCTACATCGGGTCTCATCGATTTCCAAGAGGCCACACCAAGAGCACCGGACACAGTATATGATCCCAACAGACTCACAGGTGAAGTGTCACCTCACCTGGAAGGACTGTTTGGGGTCTTGAATGGTAGTAAGAGAGGAGGTGTAGGGACAGGTGAAGCACTTGTTCCACTTGCAAGGATAGGTGTCAGGAGGGAAGTGAGTGGGGAGTGACGAATAGACAAGGGAGTTGCATAGGGAGCACTCCCTATGGAAAGCAGAAAGTGGGGGGTGGGGGAGAAAAGATGTGCTTGGTTGTGCGATCCTGTTGGAGATGGTGAAAGTTGCAGAGAATTATGCGTTGAGCGTGGAGGCTGGTGGGGTGGTAGGTGAGGACAAGAGAAACCCGATCCCTGGTAGGATGGCTGGAGATTAGGGTAAGAGCAAACATGCGTGAAATGGAAGAGGTGCATTTGAGGGTAGCGTTGATGGTGGAGGAAGGGAAGCACCCTTCTTTGAAAAAGGATGACTTCTCTTTTGTTCTGTAATGAAGAACCTCATCCTGAGAGCAGATGCGATGGAGACGGAGGAATTGAGAGAAGGGGATTGCATTTTTACAAGCAACAGGGTTGAAGAGGTATAGTCCAGGTAGCTGTGAGAGGCCATGGGTTTATAATAAACATCACTAGATAAGTTGTCTCTAGGAATGGAGATAGTGAAATCAAGAAGGGGGATGGAGGTTTCGGAAATGGAGCAGGTAAATTTGAGGGCAGGGTGGAAATTGGAAGCAAGGTTGATGAGCTTGGCTTGGAAGCAGGAACAATGCAGTTGTCACTGTGGCGTAGGAAAACTGGGATATGGACACCAGTGCAGGCGTGGAGCATAGACTTTTCCACGTAGCCTGCAAAAAGGCAGGCATAGCTTGGACCCACGCAAGTGCCCATGGCTGCACCTTTTGTTCGAAGGAAGTTCGAGGAGCCAAAGAAGAAATTATTGAGAGTGAGAACGTTGTGCTAGACGGGGGAGAGTGGTGGTGGAGGGAAACTTCTTGGGTCTGGTGTCCAGAAAGAAACTGAGAGTTGTATAGGGCTGGACATCCATAGTGAAAATAAGATGATCAGGGCCAGGAACCTTGAAATCATTGAAAAGGTCCAGAGCTTGTGAAGTGTCACCGATGTAGGTAGGAAGGGAGTGAACTTGGGGGGATAAGATAGGTATGCAGATAAGAGTTCAGTGGGGCAGGAACAAGCTGAAGCACTAGGTCTCCTGGACCAGCAGGTTTGTGGATCTTGGGCGGGAGGTAGAAACGGGAGTTGCGGGGTGCAGGAACTATGAAGTTGGTAGCAGTGGATAGGATTATCCCTGGAGTCAATAAGGTTGGTGATGGTGTGGGAGACAATGACCTGGTGCTCCTTAGTGGGATCCTATTCGAGGAGTAAGTAAGAGGAGGTGTCTGAGAGTTGGCGCTCTGCCTCTGCAAGGTAGAGGTCAGTTCGCCAGACTACTGCAGCACCTCCCTTATCTGTGGGTTTGATGGTGAGGTTAGGATTAGTGCAGAGGGAGTGGGGAGCAGAGCATTCAGAAGGGGTGAGGTTGGAATTGGAGAGAAATATTTCATGGTTGATCTCTGTCACTTGAAGGGGTCCCTGTAACCCAGAGATTTTTAAAGAGAATCCAGAAGTTTCATGGCCACTTTAATCTGAACTTGTAAGGCACTGCATGTTAGAAAATAAGTCAATGTTTTCTGATGTAGCAGAGATTCCCAAGAATGGTTCCAGAGATGAATGGTGTTGATTTATGTGAATAAACTGGAGGATTTGATATTCCTCTCTCTTTGGAGACATCTTATGGAGATAATTAAAATCATAAAGGGTCTAGAGCAGGTGTTCCCAACTTTTTTAATGCCGTGGACCAATACCATTAAGCAAGGGGTCCGTGGACCTCAGGTTGGGAACCCCTGGTCTGGAGAGTAGATGGAGAAACTGTTCTCACTGGTGGACAAACAAAGAAATAAAGGTGATAAGACAAGGGTGATTGGTTAAATATCCAAGAGATATTTATCCCTGGATGGTATTTAGCTCTTCATGACTAGCAATAAGCAATTAAAGTCTGATATCTAAGCGCTTCAGAGAGAAACTGAGTAAATACACAAAATGGCAAATGATGAAGCCAAAATGAACTCCTGCCTTGTGTTCCTATGATTTTAATTGATTAGTTGTATTTAAGTTCGTGATTGCCTGCCTGAGGTGTTTAATGGGTCATATTTTAGCTCTAGTTGATCAGGATGACATCCTATCCTACTGCAGTGTCAAGGGTCACTGGAAGAGTATTTGATTAGTATGCAGTGGTATAGCACTTATATAACGACGGTGAGATATACATGTCATTGGGCCATTAATGCCCTCCATTTTGCTGATGTACTAGGCTCTAATCCAGCACAACTGAACTTTTGATGACAAAGAGCACCACCTGGTTTTGCTAATCAGCCATGTACGTGCATAAATTACTGCAGTTTTGACGAGTGTAACCTGGCCCATTTTCACTCTGTCCTTAAGGTCAGATGGAATGTGCGAATTTGATCTAACAAAAGCTAGAGTGAGAAGCTGGCAGAATCTCAATCCACTTCCGCTTGCATGAATTTTCATTCCTGACTGTATCTTAAAGGAATAGAATTGTAATATGTACGTCATTGGCTTGTACGTTGTGTAGTGCTTGTCCTGGCAGCTAGGGCTGTCAGCAGCGTGGCGTATGTACGTATGCTACCCTTTAAGGACTCCAGTAACACTGACTTGTTATTTAACAGCACTCCATTTTTTTCATATTACGTGTTGATCTTGCTGACCAGTACAAAGTCTTAAACCTGATTTAGCTGGCACTTGCTTTCTTTGACCTTGAGTTTTAATGGCTTTATTCGTTGGGTGTTGCTGCTTCAGTTGATAATAATTGAAGGTACAAGATAACAAATGGCTCCATTCAATGTGCCAGTAAGCATTTGCTTTTACATCTGCATTGAATTTAAATCGTGATGCAATGGAATTGGAAAAAGATGATTAACTCCTCCCATCAGTATAATCCCAGGTGAGCAACAAAGGATACCAATGTTGCCGTAAAAGGCACAACAATCCCAATCAAACTGCTGAGCAGTAAGTGTGGAGGCCCAGTGCATGAACTGTTGCAGTTTTGACAAGCGCTGCCTCATTTAGCATTTGGAAGTTGTAAGTGGCAAACTGCATCTTGCAGGATTGAGGTATGAATGAGGTCTGTTCTTTGGCGGATGTATTTACACTTAAAATGTGTTCCTTTATTTTAACTTGATTTTTGCAACAGATAACTTAGTGATTGTATTTGAGCAGGCACAAAATGATTTAAATACTCTATATTATTTAACAGCAGTTAAATTTATCCCTGGATGGTATTTAGCTCTTCATGACTAGGTTAACTTCAATGTAACAGCGGAGGGAAAGAATGCAAACCATGCAAATTGTTATCATTAGGAAGATAATTAGGAAGATATCATCTTCCTATAGATGCTGCCTGGCCTGCTGCGTTCACCAGCAACTTTGATGTATGTTGCTTGAATTTTCTTCCTATAGATGCTGCCTGGCCTGCTGCGTTCACCAGCAACTTTGATGTATGTTGCTTGAATTTCCAGCATCTGCAGAATTCCTGTTGTTAAATTGTTATCATTCTTACTTACCAAGTTTATTTCTGCTAATATTCCCTTTTTGTTCATGACTTTATGACTGAGGAGTTCCATGTTTCCATCAATGGCTTGTTTCCTTCTGTCCATGGTTTAATATCAATTAAAGACTACCCCATTTTATTCTATTGTTTATTGTTGTCATAGGCATACATAGACAGGGTATAATTGAAATGAAAATTCAGCTTTCAGCAACACTGTACATGACAAGATGAGGACAAACAAGTTTAATCACCAACAAAATAAATATGATGACAGAAGTGCAAGATGAAGTGGTGCCAATCTGGCTGGCAAAGGGTGTATACTACACAAATATGTTCAGAGAGAGCATAGATCTGATTTTCTGTGTGACTTCATTTTTTTGCTTCCCATTGATACATCTTGCCCACTCGACCTGGGCATCTGGGACATCGAGGCACACTGATGCCACTAGGCCTTGTTTCCTGAGCAGAGCTAATCTGGAAAGTTGACCTTCTATACCTTCCCCAGTTTTTTTCATGCTGGAAATCGAATTATGGAGTGAAGCATTAAATGCATGTGTGAAATTTCAGCTGTGTTTAACACTAAGGATGCATACCTGTAAGTCTCTAGTCATGAAGCTGTGGACAAATAGAAAATATTTACTCAATCTGTTTGAGTCAAACTGATAATGAACATGGTTTCACCCCCCTCACCACCCCAGCCCTCCCTTCCACCCCCTCTTTTTCATCTCTCTCATTTGCTACAGCAAAGGGAACCAGTGGTAATTCTATGTCTGAGGTAGTTTGTCCCCATATTTTATACTTTTGATTTGGCACTTGTGTAGATGGTGAATGCCTTTTCTTGACCTCTAGGCTTATTGAAATGTGTTTGAGTCAAAGCAAAGGGAAGATGGGGTTGCAAAATCTTCTTTGGCTGATGATTTTTTTAAAAGATAACATGGCCTGAGTTGATAATATTTTTGTTGTACAAAATCGCTTTTCTCCCAAATATCATTAACCAATTAGCTGAGTATGGATTCTGCTAATCTATTGTGGATTTTGTTGCCAGACATAAAGTATAATGCTGCAGGCTGTTTTTAAAAATAACCTTGTTTAGTGAAGGTAACCAGATCTGCATATTTCTGACTCAGTTAGGGTTTGACTTTAATTTATTTGTGGCCCTTATTCTGGAACATTTATTATTTTGCTACTTCTCAGTGAATTCTAAAAGAAATTAGAGATGGTTCACACGGTGTTGCAGGGTGAGAGATTCAATGGCCAGTGACTGTAAAGTGGATGGAAATGATAAATTCAGAACGTCTGGAATTCACTGAACACTTTAACTTTGATTTGAGCTCTTCATTAAAACTAAGGAAGCAGAATTCACTTGGATGACGTGCTTGAATGCATCATTGTACGTGTTTGGTGCTAACAGCAAAGCCAATTACTTCAGTCTTTCAAAACCTATATGACTTTCATTGCATCTGTCAATGGAAGTGAATGCTTAACTTAGCAGTCGGTGAGCACAAATAAATCTTGTCTGTAACCAATTACCAGGATACTATAATCAAAACTATCCCAAGAACATTGCATAACCATGATGGGGTTTGGTGGTTCAAAGCTTCAAGTCAAGCTGACATGAGTTTCAGTTGAATGAGCTTGTGCTTTCTTTGACCTTCAGTGATTGCTGTCTGCTGGAGCTGTAAATAAGTCTGTGTGTTCAAGACAGTGCGTTTATTAAGTTATCTGAGTAATGACTCATCGCGTTTTAGCATTCATGGCCTCTGAGATGGTAAAGGTTTTGACTAAACCATTTTTAAGGTGCATTGACTTGAATTAAAGAAACTACTCATTATACATAAATTTACATTTTGCTGTGTTGGTTGAGAAAATACATTTTAACAGGTCTGTTAATTTTTAATTAACTGAGTGATAGCAAATTTCTATTTTTGTCCAGCCATCTGGAACTCTTGGTTGCTAGCCGCTTAAATGCCCTCACCATTCCTTCATTGACCTGTCTCCTTTGCCAGGATGAGGCTGGATGCAAACAGAAAGAGCAGCACCTCATATTCCGTCTAGGTAGTGTACAACCCACTGATAATGAACATTAAATCATCCAGTTTCACATAATCTGCTACCCCCCTGTCCCTTTCTTTCTGATCTTCCCTCTCCTACGTCCTTGTACTCCACCTCCCAGGTTCTTTCCACTCCCCCACCTATTCTACTTGCCTATTGTTCACACACTACTCCCCATTTGACCTTTCCCCCGCTGTGCCCATCTGCCCACTATACCTCCTTACTGGGTTTTGTTTCAGTTTCCTTCTCAGATCCCATCACCTATAGCCCTTTTGTTGCCTCCACTTAACCACCTCCCAGCCTCAATTGCTATTCTCCACCCTTCCATCCCCCATCAGACTCTGTTGCCTATCACCCTCCTTGTCCAGATCCACATATCACTTGACAGCTCTTGCCTCACCCCTCCCCTTCTCCTCTTTATACTGGCTGTCTCCTCAACCCTTTCAGTCCAGATGAATCAAACTCTTCAGAGCTCAGATGAGACTGTTCTTCATACTTTGTGATGTAGATTTTGGCCGGTTTTCAGTTAAAAGAAAGGCTGGCACGTTTCATCGATATAACTGTAGATCGATAAAAGTCAATTTAATGACCTTTCTTGGTGGGATCTAAAACAATATTTGATCTTCCAGCAACAGTTATTTAATAAAGGATTTTTGTGCAGTGACTGTGATGAAATGGGTGAGCAAATGCAGTATGAAGTTGCCCTCGTGTGCACTAGCCATCCTCAGTGGTGAAAGTGCTGAGATATGGGACCCAGCTCAGTGTATCAAGGGAACCAGCCTTCTCTAGTCTCTGTGTACTGCTGCATCAGTAAAGCAGCCAGCACAATCGAAGACCTCACTCACCGTGGAAATTCTCTCTTCTCTCCTTTTCCATTAGCAGAAGGTACAAAAGCTTGAAAGTGTGTACCAGCAACTCAAGGGCAGCTACTTACCTCACTATCATTAGACTATTAAGTAATTCCCTAGCACGATAAATTGACACTTGAACTATCAATCTACCGTGTAATGATCTTGCACCATGTTTCCCTGCATTGCACTTTACTGTAGCTTTTACATTTTATTCGCATTGTTATTGTTTTCACATGTTCTACCTCAATGCTCTGTGTAATGATCTGATGTGTATGAACAGGATGTAAGACATGTTTTTCACTGAGACTTGGCATATATGACGTAAAGATGCCTATTCCAATCCCAAATCTCCTTTGGTATCTGTATTCTACCAAGATTCAGTGATTCTGTATCAAGATTAAACTATATGTTATATTTAAGACAATGTTGATCATTTCATACTAATATTCTGAAGCTGGTAGTGGTTCTTAGTCCAACTAATTAGCATTTCTGCTTAGAGAAGAACAATTTATTTGACCAATTGAATGCTTAAACAGAGAACCATTCAGCCCATCAAAGCTGCGCTGGATTTTCAATACTATTTCTCTTTCTACCAATAACCTATTCCCTTTGTCATTCTCCTACCAGTCACCTACTCGAGGGGCAATTATGAGAGCAGACAGTTTAATAACCAGCAACACATCTTTGGAATTCAAACCTTTTGGAGGAAAGCCATGTGATTGTAGTGAGAACGTGTAAACTCCACAGTCAGCACTGGAGGTCAGGATTGAATCTAGGTCATAGAGTCATAAAGTTCTAGAGCACTGCAGCACAGAGACGCCTTGGCTCATCCAGTACATACCAGTCTGGTGTTCTGCCTAATCACATCTACCTGTATCTAGTCCATAGCCCTCTATACCTGAGTAATCCATGTACCTATCCAAACTTCTCATGAATGCTGCAAGTGAACTTGGATCTACCACTTTCTCTGGCAGCTGATTTTGCACTTGAAGCACCCTCCGAGTGAAGAAGCTCCTCAACGGATTCCCCTTAAATATTTCACATTTCGCCCTAAACCTGTGACCTCTAGTTCTAGTCTCACTCTACCAGAGGCAAAGAAGTCCTGCAGATATGTATGTTCTCTATACCTCTCTCATTTTGTTTTCCGCATTGAGATCGCCCCTCATTCTCCTGTGCTCCGGGAGATAAAGACCTAAACTTTTTAACCTTTCCCTGTAACTCAGGTCCTCAAGTACTCTCAACATCTGTGTAAGTTCACTCTGTGTTCCTTCAAGAATTGGCTTCCAGTTTGAGATGGTGCTGGTGAAGCACAGTGACGACTTGCTGGCAGCAAACAAAACTATTACTACTTTATATCTCTGAAATCATCACTGCCACCAATAGCCTGTAACTTCCCTTTTGGCGTTGAGCTTTTGAACCACCTGTACAACTTGGAACCTTTGTGGTGTGAACTGAAGTCTGGAAAGTGCAGGACAGTTGCGGCGTGGCATGTATGGGCTAAATTGAGGTTGTGGGGCCCGGGCCTGAGAATGGAAGTCAAGCCAATGTTTGCCTTTGCTGGAGTGGACTTGAGAGGGGTCAAAGTGGCAGAACTGAGGTGGGGCAGAGGCAAGGCAGCTGGGCGCAGGCCCAAGAGCCAGGAACGACTCGTTCTTTGGCTGATTTCAGCGCTGGGCTAGATTCAGACGATCAGGCTGAATCAAACTGGCAGGGCTCAGGCCCAAGAGCATATCGAAGCAACAGGGTCTGGGTCTGAGAGCGAGGAACGACCCAAGGTTTGGCCGGTTTAAGCACCAGACCAGCTTGGAAAGACTGGGATGTCAGAGCCAGAGGTGACGGATGGGCCAGTATTCAGTTCAGTGCTGTGCGAGGTTTACTTGTCTCTGTGCTGAACTAAGGCTGTGGCCTGCAACTAACAGGCTCTGAGATTGGCTGTGACTGGCTTTGTGGCTGTTGACTCACCTTCAAGAACTTCAGTTCTGAATGTTATTTGCTTACTTTTATTCTTTGTTTTGTAGCTGCCTGGAAGGAGACAAATCTCAAGTTTTTATATAGTATACATACTTCAATAATAAATGTACTTTAAACTTTGAGCTTATTGTTGTCTTTCCAATAGGTAGGTGACTGGAATTGCACACAATAACCCAAATTTGGCCTCACCAATGTTTTATACAACTTCAACGTAACACCCAGCTCTTGTACTCAATGTCCTGATTTATGATGTGCCAAAATCACTTTTATGATCCATATACCTGTATTGCCACGTTCAAGGAATTGTGGATCTGTATTCAGTGGTCCCTTTGTTCTGCTGCACAACTTAGTGTCCTACAGTTCAGTGTGTAAGTGTTAACTTACTTTGTCTTGCCTCATTCTTTTCGGTATTAAATTCCATCTGCCATTTTTCAGCCTGTTTTCCCAGCTGGTCTGGATCGTGCTGTCCACTATGCACCCATTCTTGGTGTCATCTGCAAATATACAGATCCAGTTCTTCAGCTTATTAATACGTACGGTGATGACAGACCCAGCACTGATCACTGTGGCACACTACTAGTCACAGGCTCCAGGTAGAGACAACTATCTACCATCACTCTCCATTGAATCCAATTAACTACGCCAAGCAACTTAACATTCTGGACAAGCTTCCCATGCGGAACTTTGTCTTGTTGAAGTCCATGTAGACAATGTTCATTGCCTTTCCTTCAGTAAGCTTCTTGGTAAACTCCTTGGAAAAACTGTAAGATTGATTAGACATGATCTGCCATGTACTAGAGTTGTGAAGTAGTGGTTCTACATGCTGCCTCAGTGTACTGCCCTCATGATGCTTTCAGCTGTACTGTTCCATCAATCGCCTTCCTTGATGCTGGACACATTTTGTGTAATTTGGCAGGAAGTACCTTGCCTTGGAAAGTGATCATCATGCACCAAGACACCACGTTTCTCACTGTTCTTGTAGCTACAGTATTTAAGTGGTGATCAGTGATAGCTGTCGGGATGTAGATGGTTGAGGGGTTGATGTTAATCATGTATTGGATGTTGTGAGGAGGTGGATACTCCCTAATGACGAAAGTGGTAAATGTTTGTTAGTGGTGTATGGTGAATACTGCTTCTTTATTGTCAACTCATTGTACAGTTATGCTACCAATTTCTTGACCCCAATAAATGAAAAAAATTGAAAATAGAATCAAACAATGCAAAATCAACAGGAAATATCCCTGCTTTTGACCTTGGTATGGAGGGAAAGTTTATGTAGAAGTGGGTGGAGATGGTTAAGTCCAGAACTCTACACTGGGAAATCTCTGGTAGTGTTTTCTCAGGGCTTCCAACAACTGAAACCATATTTCTTTGTGCAACATACAAATCTAGGCAGAAGAATTTTTCCTTTATTTCAAACATATGGGCATTCAGATGGTCATTTGCAGGCTTGAGGTAATGGACATTCTCTCCCTTCTGTCCTCAGGAATTTATGACTCTTGACCAAGTTTAGATCAATATTTGTAATGAAGTCTAAACAACCCTGGTGAAAACCAATGAGGGGTGATGTAAAGGTTATTTAATATTGTCCTCCATCACTTTACCACTGGGTATAAACAAGTTCAAGTTTATTGTCATAGGCCAGCATACATGTGGTATTAAGTGCCATGGAACTAAAATTTTACAGTAGCATAGTACTTGCACAAGGACAAGAACATCAATATATTTGATCCAAATTACAATGAACTTACATATATGCAAAGTAAGCAGTGACATCAGTGCAAGACAAAGAAAAATTGAGAAGAAAAAACTGAGTGGTGATGAGAAGATAAATATTTGGATTAGATTTGTCCAACTTTTTGTGAACAGTACATGATTTTTTTGAAAGTTGGAATCATTTTGAACCTCCCACGCCTTATTGAGTTCTTTTTGACTTTCTTCCTAGTTCTGGATGATGTATCGTTGACCAGAGCATTAACTGTGTTTCTCCTTCCATATATGCACCCTGACATGCTGAGCCCTCCTAGCATTTTGTTTTCATATTATGAACATTGCTTTATATGCTCTTTGTCATTGTAGCTTCAGTAGATAATTTTCTCCCGGTAGTGAGCTCCAGAATTATTCAGTTGGATTCCATTAAATTCCACAGACGTGAGCATTTGTTACCAGATCTTTTTTCCAGGCCGATGGACCATTCTGACTATTCTTGATCAAATTTATTGACTGTTACTGTATCCTGGGCAGTTTATCATGGCTTTGGAAGTTTATGACTCTTTCAATTTATATTTCACTTGAATTACATCTTCTCTTGTGCAGAGTTTTAATGCAGTGAAACTTTGTGCTTCTGATGTGCTTTTGTTTTTAAAATTTCAGCAGGTTTACCTATTTTTTTGGCAGTACTCTTCATACTTTTATGCATTCCTCACCATTGTATCTTAAAGATTTCCCAAGACTCTGTCAAGATTACTCTATTCCTCTTATTTCTCACATCGGTTAGTTCTTGCACTAGGGAAGACATACAAGCATCTCAAAATTTCATGGTTAATCATCCATCAGCGAAGAAATCTTTTCACTGATGCTGTATTATTTCAAAGTGGGTGGGTTACTTTAGCTTCTGAAATTAATATCTTGCTGTAGCTGTTGGGAGTGGAATTATGTACTACTTAGCTCTCTACAAGTTCAAATAGAATTTGAATGGAACTCAACATTGGGCTGGTTGTGGCGACCTTAACTGATGAGCACAGTAGCATAGTGTATTGCTTTACAGCACCGGCTGACAGATTGGGTTCAATACCTGTCACTGCCTGTAAGGAGTTTGTATGTTCTGCCCATGACCTTGTGAGTTTCCTCTGAGTGCTCCAGTTTCCTCCCATATACTAAAGACATACAAGTTAGGGCTAGTAAGTGTAGGTATGCTATGCTGGCGCTGGAGGCATGGCAAGACTTGTGGGCTGCCCCCCAGCACGTCGCAGACTGCGCTCGTCGTTGATGCAAACAACACATTTCTCTGTATGTTTCGATGTATATGAGACAAATAAAGTTAATCTTTTAATGAGATGTTCAGTATCACAAAAAATATTTGATATTGCATGTTGGTTCAAGGACTGATTATATTTAAATACATTCAATGTGAATTGACACAACTAAACTGCAAAGCCAACCATTCCTACATTATGCAGTGTTGGGTCCTTGATGGTTAAATTCTCAGATGAAAATAGAACGCATTGTCAATGTTTATATTCACCTGCCTCTCATAATGTGTATGATTGAGTTTTCCATGTATTTTAATCTGAATTATTGTTGAAATACAGCCTTGCTTTGTATACTACCAATTTTGAGCTAATCATCAAAATTTGAATTGCATTATTATCAGAAGACATTATAAAATTTGGTTCTTTTCACATGGAGGGGTATTGGAATATCATTACTGGAATTTATTTCTCTCACAAAAGTTTATGTTATTTAGTGTCAATCCTTGACTTAAGTTCTCAGATCGAAATAGAACACATTCACAATATTTACCTTTGATGTGCTTCTCAACGTGTGTAATTAAGTTTTGCACTTATGTTTTTCAGGTGTTTCTCATCTGTCTCAAAACTATTTGACTTCAGTTGCCAAGGAATTGATTTGGTCATTTGGCAGTGACCTTTCTGCATGATTATTTCAATCATTTGGGATTCAGGTCAGTATTACTTATTGGTATGGCAAACAAGAAGCTGAGTCTTCTAAATATGATCCATCTGGAACTGATCTGCTGAAGTGAGGGTTGGATTTTAATATTGAATTGGAAGAATAGACGGTGTAGTCTGTAAGCATGCTCCAGGCTCTTAAATATATCAGAGGTTTATCCTATAAACTTGTGTGTATAAATTGGCCAAGCAAGGCAAGTTGGAATTACTCTTCATGGTAGCAGAGGAGTTGAGGGAAGTGGGAAGTTGATCTCTTTGTTGTTTGATTGTCTGTTGATTTCTCAGTCAAATGGTGCTGTGTAGTTCAAGAACTTGGTCTCCTCCAAGTTTCAGTTTATTTGTTCTGGCACTGCATGTTAGTCTCTGTTAATTAAATGCCTCATGAAAACAAGCACTTGTACAGTTGAAATTTAGCTGGTTCACTGTTGAAATGCAGATGATCCTAAATTATACTACAGAATTTCACATTCAAGTCTCGCAGCTGAGATGTTTACTTGAACTGCAGGGAATTTAGCCAGCAGGAAGCAATAAGCCATGGTTAAAGGTGCCAACTGTAGTTAGTTATTAAAATTGTTGAACAGGGGATTAATCATGCTCCAAAATATTGGGAGCTGATTGAAGATTTATATGTGGCAGAAATGTGTTGTTCTACCTGTCTGTAGTTAAGGGTATTGATCCCTTAAAGATGGCAAGCAGGAGAACTGAATGTGTCTGATATTGCTGGAAAACGATCTGAAATGTTCTTGTAAGCTGAGAGAAGGCTGGTATTTTATGCAGGTAAATATTCAGTAAATATTTTAAATATTCAATAAAACTTCTGCAATATAGACTTTACCCCAGTTTCTATGTTCAATAATCAGTTTGTACACCATTAACATTGTGCAATATTTACCGTTTTCCTTCAGGATCATTTTCCCACCATAACACTTGGAGGGACAACTTAAATCAAGATCTTTTTTATGAGCTTATGTCAGATTTGGCTTATAAAGAACAAATCTGCTTTTTTTATGATATGTAATATCTATTCTCCAGTAAATCTTCCCACCATAGAATACAGCAACAGTAAAATAATGTAGTATATTTAACTGCTAATTCTTGTGCTGTGCTGGAAGTATGCTTTCAGTTACTGTCTTTGGTGGCAGAGTGAAGATTTAATCATTTGCACTTATCTACCATTTTTCCATGGGCTTAATATTTGCTCTATTAGTTTTGCAAGTTGATTGATAGTACGTTGAACTCAGCCCCCAGACTGAATTGATTTGGAAATGGCAGGACAATTAATCCATTCGGCAAATCTCTGAAAATAAATTAAAATCTCATGAAACCCATTTTACTGGGCATCTCTGGAAATGCAGCTCTTTAGCTCCTTGCTAACAGCCACTGGATTCCGCAGCAGGAAACCCACCTTTCTCGGGCTTCGTATTTCTATGGTGTATTCACTTTGGTCCCGCCAAACCCGTGAGGTTGGGATGTCTCACCCACTCTAACCCTGGTTTATGTGATTTACTGTCCCCGGCAAGAAATAGCAGATCATATACTACATACAGTTGATCAGAATTATATTTAAGAATGTTAACTTAAGCAAACAGTTATTAAGGGGCAAAAAAGGAAAAACAAAAAAGGGCCCATTATGCTTAAACATTCGTACGTGCACGGTGGAGCTCATATCTTGCTTGTCTGTAACACGCGCACTGGACCCACTGTCTGCATGAAAGCACACACCATCTTCCAAAGGGCGCTGGAAATCCATCTTGAACAAACGGGCTGTGCCACAGGAGTAATGGTCCTTCCTCCTTAAAACCATTCGTCTGCACAAAGCAGTTTGTGTAACAGGGTCAGCATCCTCCACCATCTTCTCTCCTGTCTTCTACCAGCTCCCGCCAACAAAGACCTCACCACCCAGCATTCTCGAGAGCCTTCTCTCACTTTTACCATCCTGACTGGCTGGCACCACATTCCTAAGTTGAACAACAAGTCTCATAACTCAGCTCAAACCCAAACAAGCTCTAAGCAGAATAGACTGCTCTTACAGAACTGCTAAAATGCAAGCCAACAGCATAGCAGTAAGAATCTTAACCAGGTCATTACACTCAGATGGTGGGAATCTAAAGAAAAACTGAGAACTCTGGAAATACTCAGTAGGTCAGGACAAATCTGCTGTGTATTTCCAACTTTTCTGTTTTATATTATAATTAATCCATTCACTTTTGAACAAGGCATTCCGTCTGAAATATTGACCTGATATTTTTTTTAAAAATTGACAAGGCGTGTACTCCCTGTTTGGCTCGTTGTTGAATTCTGTGTAGCAACATTATCGGATATCGTACAGCTTCATGTTCATGTTTTCTGCTTGAAGACTGTGCAGCAAAGTAATTAGATCATTGTGTGCTATAAAGGTCATTGTACTGAAGTTTATTATTCCAGTCTATCTGTGAACTGCGCAATTCTTGAGTTTTTCTTCACAAAACTGGTGAATGGATGAGCTCCTTTGAACAATATTTTTTGGTTCCTGGGGGAAGGATTTGTAATAATCTGACCGCCTATTCTTAATAGACCACAATGAAATTCTAGGCACAGAAACCCTTTCAGATTGACCCTCAGATTCCACTGATATGGAATACAGAGACCTTTTTTTAATTTCTGTAGTTAATAATTATTCAATTGACTAAATGACCTTCTGAGAGAAGACAGAAGTTCACTAACAATAAGATTATAAGTGTAACGGATGTAAATAGTATAGCCAAGATTGGGTCTGTGAAGATTGTATCTATTAGTCTTTTAGCAAAATGAGGCAAGTGTTTTGAAAGATTTAGGATGGAGATCTGCAGAGGTTGGTGAACATATCAAGAATAAATCTTGAAGGTAGTGCTGTTATTGTTACGAGTAGATAAATTTATTTTTGTTTTCTTTTCCCCAATTGCCTTTGTTCCAGTCTTTTGCCCATTTCAGACCAACTATATCGGGAAGATGTATACTTCTGCTGGAGTGACATACCAGCCTTCCTATGCTTGCAAACTCACAGGCAGTTGATAAGAGACATTGTAGGATCGAATGCAGAAGAATTGAATTTGGAGAAGAGAGAAAGGGGATCGTTGATCCATAGGAAGTAATGGAAGAATAGATAACACAACACTTTCACTTCTTGTTACTTTATGACTTTTACCTTATAATTCTCATTTAATCCTTTCTACTTTTCCTCATGTCCCATGCCTTTCCTAATCTTTTGTCTTGGTTTTCCTTCATACGGTTGGATCTGAACTTTTGATGCTTCCAGTATACAACCAATTGGCTGGAATATGGGCCCTCATCTTGGTGGGTGGATGTCACCACCAGTTCTCTCATCAAAGGTACCCACTCGTCCTGCATGTAGCTTGCATGAATCTGTAAAGTACTGGCTGGCCAAAAAGCCAAGGTATCAGGATGGCACCAGGCCTTTTGTAATGTAACTGGTCATGTGGGTAGGTAGCCCTGCCTTGCCTTCAGTCATAAGTGTCATCTATTTCAATGCTTGATGTTTAATCATAGAATAATGCAACACTGAAACAGGGCCTTTTTCTGACTATGGTGCTGACCAAGCTAGTCCCACTTGCCTGCATTTGGCCCGCAATCCCTCTAAACCCCTCCTATATCTGTGTCCTTATCCAAGTCAATTTTTAAATGTTATTGTACCTGCCTTATCCGCTTCATCTGGCGGCTCATTCTGTATATACGCGACACTCTGCATGAGGAAGTTGCCTGTCAAATCTTTCCCCTCTAAACCTATGCCCTCTAATTTTCAGTTGTGTTCAAAAATGAAATAAAATAGCAAAATTTGGCAGAAAGTAGGCCATAATGAAAAATAAAATCTTCACAAGAAATGTTTAAGCATACTACTATAAACATAGGCGGTTTAAAAAGAAACACGCACACAATTTATAGACACGAAACTGTAGATGCTGGAATCTGGTGCAAAAAATTGCTGGTGGATTATAGTGGGTCAGGCAGGACCCTTGGAGGCCAAGAGGTATCAATTTGCCCCCATAGATGCAGCCTGATCTGCTGAGTTCCTCCAGCAGTTTAGTTTTTTTGCACACAATTTATAGATGTCTCTTTCCTTTTGGGCTGCCATTTGCAGCTGTGAAATCTCCATTCAGATGGAAGGCTTTGTGCATTTTGTACCAGCTGTGAACTGGTTCAGGATCTGCAATCAGATAATCCAGCATAAATCATGAACTCCAGCTGCACAAAAATGGACTTTGCAGACACATTAGCTGACAGAACTCTGGACCATAACCCTCCATACCCTTCCCATCCATGTACTTATCCAAATCTCCCTTAAATATTGAATTTGAACTCTCATCCACCACTTCTGCTGGCTACTTGTACTACACTCTCTCCACTTTCTGAGTGAAGAAGTTCCCCTTGAATATTTCACCTTTCACTCTTGACCTATGACCTCTATTTCTAGTCTCACCAAACGTCAGTGGAAGAAATCTTGGACTTGTTGGCATGCATTCAGATAAATGCACTTGATTAACCAGAGACCTCTCAGCAACTCCTTGGGCATTAGATTTGCTCTCCCTCCACAACTGGCTTTCAAACCTGCCCAGAGAATTTGTATTACAAATGCGAAACCAACAGGATGGAGAATCAGATTTATTGACTCCTTTTCCAATCTTGTTAATATGCTGTAGGACTTGCAGCCATTCTGGTTGATTTGCAGTGAATGCTCTGCCAAAAAGGATACTTCAATACATCAAGCAAGACAAGATCTGGTGGGTGGGAAATTAATCTCTGATGGAGACATGCAAGTCTGATGGCATCCAGAGTCATCACATTGAGCCTGGAAATGACGGATAGGGAGTAAAATGGACTGCCAGTTATTTCTCTCGCATGTTGTGCTATCAATGACAGCTCATGCATTTACTCACCTTAGCTCCTGAGACATTTGATAAGCTATTTCCTGCAACTCTGCACTTTCCTTTCTCCTGCCTAACCATCTTGTCAACCAACCCTGAATGAGCATGCGTGTGTGTGTGTGTGTGCGCGCACACACACACACACACACACACACACACACACACACACACACACACACACCCCACCACCACCACTACCAGCATCATGTGAAAGGACTGCATTGCTTGGAACTGTTTCATTAAACAAACATAGTAATCAAAAAAACTGGATTGGTCTTTGAAGGATGGTTGACCTTTAGTATTGACAAAAATGCATTTGTGAATAAATGTATAGGTCCTTTCTCATTCTATATTTTCCACACTCTCTCGCTCTCTCTCACGCTTGATCTGTATGAAAGTCCTGTGTTGTTTGGCCTACAGTATTCCTTTGGCTCAGCACTATCCACTGTTCTCATAGAGTCAAAATATCAGAGAGTGGAGCACCAGTCCAGGAGTACAGCTTGAAATCTTGGCCGATATTTTGGCGTATTACAGAGTGACAGGTGCAGTCTTGGTGGTGAAACTATCTACCCTGAGATTGATGGAAAAAGATTTTTGGCTGCTTTTGAAAACCTCTTCTGGTATCCCAAGCCAACATTTATCACTCAACAGTGACTGCAAATCATGTTTATGTGGCACCTTGTAAAACAAGTTGCTTTATAGGAGCAGATAACCAAAACCCTGTCAAAGGTGAATTTTGATGATTGACTTAAAGAAGATGTGCTTAAAGCAGAATTTCAGGGTTTAACGTCTTAATGACTGATTACCGATGAGGATATAACTGGAAATGATAAAAAGGTAAGCATTGCAGGTCACAGCAGTACCCAAGCATTGTTTGAGCATGGTTGAAGAGAGTTTTCAAAACAAGGGGGATTTTAACATCAAAGTCTTGGTTAACTCTGATTTTTTTCTCTCTCTCTGTGTAAGCCAACAAGGGCAGAGTTGATGGGATCTAGAGTGGTTAGAGTAGACCATGGCACTCAGACTTTGGATGATTGCAGACTTCTGGAGAATTTAGTGGTGGTTTGTCATTGTGTTGAAATAGTCAAAGACAGTTGGGAGGCATGGGTACAAGTGTTGTAGCAACCAACTTTTGTAAATAAGCCTGTAGCAGAGTTGAAGTTAGACAATGGTTTCATCCTTCCTGGAATTTAGTTGGAGCTGTACTCTATACAGCTGCTTTTGGGTGTTGGACTAGCTCATGGATGGAGGAGGAATCAGGGGATCTGGTACTGATTTAGGGGTGTATGTATCAGCAAATGTGTGTTTTATCCTTGTAGCTGAGAAATAGGAGGAAGAAATAATATAATTACAGGGGATAGAAAGTGGATTGCAAAAGGATAGACAAGACTGAAACTAGTGTTCTCCACCTATTTGTGTAGATGTAGAGGGAATTTGAGAGGCATGTGGTGAGATTCACCATATTGAGGTAGAAATCAAGACTGAAGTGGACGAGGGGATGCTGACTTGCTATTTCATTAGTGTCTCTGACAAGTTGTTTCCATATCATTGCAGTGGTACAAACCTCATTGGGGATTCAGTCAAGATCATTTAAAACTTCAGAGGTCCATCACTTTCTGAGGGTATGCTTCCTGTATTGTTAACTTACAGGCTGCATTAGAGCAGATCTTTAGTGGTAATAAACTGGTCCACTTAACCCATGACCCAGAATTGCCTTGTCAAATCTGCTGGGGCATTCCCTGGAGTTTGGAAGAATTGCAGAAGATCTTACTGAAACTTAATAAAATTCCAACAACATGGAATTTGCCGGGCAGGTGTTTCCTCTGACTGAGGAGTCTTGAACCAGGGTTCACAATCTCGGAATAAGGAGGAGAACATTTCAGAGGGTGATGAATCTTTGGAATTATCAAACCCTCTGGGGTGAAGAAGATCAGTTGCTGAGTTCATGGAATGATTTCTGGAAGTTTAGGGAATCAAAGGATGGTGTGTAAAAGTAGAGTGGAGGTAAGAAGATTATCCATGATCTTGATGAATGACAGGATTTTGGCCAAATCCGGCTCTAATTTCTTCTGTTTTTGTGAATCTTCGTGTTTCTTAGTGTTACGTACCCCGTAACTGGGTTGCCAAACCAGCAGAAATGGATCACTCAGTTGGAGTCTGGAGTACTAGAACTAAGAAAGTTTTATTAAAGAAACAAGCAACACAGTAATCGAAAGGATAATAAATGCAACAATTCAACAATGATAACCACACATGTGCACAGAATTAAGATAACAGCATCAATCAAGCTCTATCGTTGTCTAGGGGTAAATGACCAATTTCAAAATGACTCAAAGTTCAGTCCAGTTTAGTAGTTCAGTTCGCAGTAATCGTTGCCATGGCGATGGACAAGGTGGGGGAAGAGAGAGATAGAATAGGAACAACTGATCATTCAGCACGGCTTCACTCACAGACCAGCGAGATGGCTCACAAACAGCTTTTGGGCGGGTCCTTGGTGATGTCACCTGAAGTCACCGACTGTGACCCCTCCTCCAGATGCGGTCGATCCTCTGCAGTGAACCCGGCACCCAGGCAAGGGCGGACACACACCGGGTTCCCGCTGATCGTACCTTTCCACCCACTCGTGAGAAGCGTACCGCTTCCAGGGTCTCGTTACCTCGGGTGGCGTGTGTCTGTCTTAGCGAACCTGTCCCTTTTTATCCCCCTGCTGGGGTATCGCCTGTCCATCACTTCAAACAGTTCAGGGCTCAAAGGGGGGAGCCGCTCCAGACAGCTCTTCCTCCCACATCCCTTCATTACACATCTCCAGACGCTGCTCCATTGTTCCTTATCTCTCCTTCCCCTGAGGGCAGGTGGCAGACCAACTGCTGATGCCACTGATGCTAGCCCAGGCCAGCAAACATCTTAATTTTATGTGTATTCTCGTAACACTTCCCCCCTTTAAGGATTTTTACCGGGAGGTAAAAATTACAAACATGACTACATTATCTGATACATACACAATATACATCTTTAACAGTTATTTAGCTAATACAGAGAATTTGAAGCTGTCAACACCTTGACAGACAGTCATCACATTTTCTGTTCCTTTTACACGTGTTATTAATAATCCCTTAGACCAGGCTCCAACTCAGCAAACTTCATAGTGGCCAAAAACACTGATGAATTGCGACCAATGTAACCTCTCATTTGGTTTTGTCCCGGACCACAACAACAAGGGTCGTCCCATTCCGACTCAATTTTCCCTCGCAAGGGCTTAGTAGGAGGGGGACGGGTATTGACCGCAGAGTCATTGCAAAACTTCCTGCAGTACCCCACCATCTCCAAAAGCCTTCTGAGGGCCCTCTTGTCTGTCGGGGTTGGGAGGTCAGCGATAGCCTGCACTGTAGCTTGCATCACTGCCAGCTGCCCCTGTGTCACCACAATTCCCAGGTAAGTGACATTCCTGTGGCCGAATTCATTTTTTCCAAGGTTCACTATCAAGCTGGCTTCAGACAGCCGTGTTAAATTGCCAATACACACCTCTGTGTTCATCAGCCCTTTAGTCACTGAATTACTCAAAAAATATGGGTGTTGTTTACTTGGCCGCCCTATTGTAACCGACATAACCCAACGTCCCAGTTCTTTGCATTTCCTCGGGACAATCAAACACATGGGTGCGAGTCGTTTAATTACTCCTTCGGGGATTAAGGGAGAGACCTTATCAGTAGACCTGGCCAAAACAATAGCCTTCTCCCATCTGACCGATCCCATCCTAATCTTTTCAAAATGGTTTTTTCCTCTTATCAAGGGGCCCCTAGCATCATTGATTTCCACGCTAACACCGACTAGGTTTGTTAGCATATCAAAAGCCGGTGACCGTCTCAGTTCGCGTCGGTCATGATCAATAACATTCTTCCCCCTGGGCAGCCGGTAAATCTCTTTCATGATTCCACCAACTGTTTCCTCCAGCACCGCAAAATGTCCACCGGGGGGTACCTCGTGGGCCATGTTAAAAACCTCATCCCCATAACTCTTTTGCACCACCCCCCACTCCTCATCTGCGGATGCTGTACTTGATTTCCCTTTCTTCCTTAGCACCTCCTTATCCGCACAATAGCTTGTCAAGGCTGTGTCAGAGAGAGCGGTCTCGGCCAAAACCATCAGCCCCTCGTCTCGCTCCTGCGTCTGCACAAATTCTTTCCTGGCTACTGCTACGTCCGTCCCAGCTCCCTCACTACCTCTTATCTCACTACACCCTGTCTCATACAAGGTTGGCAGAAATGTTTCAGCCAAATTCACCATCGCGGGCGGGGCCTCCATGCTGGCAGGCTGACCCGTCAATCTCACGACTGGGAACACGATTCCTCCGGCGATGTCATTACCGAGCAAGACTTCCACGTCTTTCATCGGTAATTCGGACCTCACCCCGATCGTGACTAGTCCAGAGACCAGGTTGCTCTGTAAATGTATCTGGTGCAAAGGGACTGACTCTGTCCCTTCCCCAACACCTTTGACCTCTACCTCCCCAGTCTGGGTCTCTGAGCTAAACTCTAATACACTCTTCAGTATTAGTGACTGACACGCTCCCGTGTCTCTCCAGATCCGCACTGGAACTGGTTTTAACCTCTCCTTCACTGACACCAGTCCGGCCGAGATAAACTTCTCGCGCCCTTCCTGGACTTTTTCAGACCTGTCCTTCCCTAGCGGTTCGCTTAACAGCTCAATACAGCCATTCAAAATTTCCCCTTTTCCTTTCCCCGTCTCCTTCCTTGGGGCAAAGCACCTGGACGCAAAGTGTCCGACTTCCCCACAATTATAACAGACGACCCCAGGAGACTTCCTACCAGGCTGCTCCCGGTCTACCTTATCCTTTTCACTAGTCCCCGGCTTACTTTCTGACTTTTCCGGCGGACTCTCCCCGCCGTCCTGACTACCCTTCTGGTAGCCTTTACTCGGGGCAAACTTCATTTTATGCGTCAACGCATACTCATCCGCTAACTTAGCAGTTGCGGCTAACGTGGCTGCCTCTTTCTCATCGAGGTAGGGTCTCATACCCTCAGGGACACAACCTTTAAACTGCTCAATCAGAATCAGCTGCAGCAGTCTGTCATAATCCCCCTCTACCCCTTTCGAGGCGCACCAACGCTCACAATATGTTTGCATCTCACGAGCAAACTCCAAATACGTGCGGTCCCACTGCTTCCTCGCATTCCGGAACCTCTGCCGGTATGCCTCCGGGACCAACTCATAAATCCTGAGGATGGCCTCTTTCACCACCTCATACCTCTGGGCATCTTCCGCGGATAAAGCGGAGTAAGCTTGTTGGGCTTTCCCTTTCAGTACACTCTGAAGTAAGACAACCCACTTATCCCTCGGCCATTCCTGACTTATAGCCACCTTTTCGAAGTGGAGAAAGTACCGATCCACATCGGTATCGTCAAATGGGGGAACCAGCCTAACCTCCTGGGTCGCCCGGAACCCTCCACCTTGGTTCGGCACGAGCCCCTGCTCGGCCCTTATCTTTAACTTCTCCAGCTCAAATTCCCTTTCCCTCTGTTTCTCCTCTCTCTCCAACTGTCTGTCCCTCTCTTTCTCTTCTCTCTCCATCTGTCTGTCCCTCTCTTTCTCTTCGTGTTCTAACTGCCGTACCCGGAACTCGTGCTCGAGTCTCAGTTTTTCAAGCTGTACCTGTACCGCGTCTCCAGCAGGTTTTTCAATAGACACCTCCCCCAGCTCACCTTGGGGAAACACACCTTTAGATACATAGTGCTCTACAATAGCTCTGTGTATCTCCTCTCTCCTCATTGTCGACTTCACCTTAGCAAGATTCACCCGTTTTGCCACAGCTATCAATTCCGATTTCCTGGCATCCTCTAATGCCTCCAAGGTCGGCGCCTTTATAAATTCCTCAACCTCCATTTCTGCTGTTTGTCTTTTCTTTCTTTCGGGAATTTTAACCCAATCAATTTACTCCGTCCCAAATTTAGCGTTCAAAATCGCGGACGAGAACCCCACTTATGTTACGTACCCCGTAACTGGGTTGCCAAACCAGCAGAAATGGATCACTCAGTTGGAGTCTGGAGTACTAGAACTAAGAAAGTTTTATTACAGAAACAAGCAACACAGTAATCGAAAGGATAATAAATGCAACAGTTCAGTGATGATAAACACACATGTGCACAGAATTAAGATAACAGCATCAATCAAGCTCTATCGTTGTCTAGGGGTAAATGACCAATTTCAAAATGACTCAAAGTTCAGTCCAGTTTAGTAGTTCAGTTCGCAGTAATCGTTGCCATGGCGATGGACAAGGTGGGGGAAGAGAGACAGAATAGGAACAACTGATCATTCAGAACACTGCTTCACTCACAGACCAGCGGGATGGCTCACAGACCAGCGAGATGGCTCACAAACAGCTTTTGGGCAGGTCCTTGGTGATGTCACCTGAGGTCACCGACTGTGACCCCTCCTCCAGATGCGGTCGATCCTCTGCAGTGAACCCGGCACCCAGGCAAGGGCGGACACACACCGGGTTCCCGCTGATCGTACCTTTCCACCCTTGTCGTTGTCTGGCACTTCTCACCCACTCGTGAGAAGCGCACCGCTTCCAGGGTCTCGTTACCTCGGGTGGCGTGTGTGTCTGTCTTAGCGAACCTGTCCCTTTTTATCCCCCTGCTGGGGTATCGCCTGTCCATCACTTCAAACAGTTCAGGGTTCAAAGGGGGGAGCCGCTCCAGACAGCTCTTCCTCCCACATCCCTTCATTACACATCTCCAGACGCTGCTCCATTGTTCCTTATCTCTCCTTCCCCTGAGGGCAGGTGGCAGACCAACTGCTGATGCCACTGATGCTAGCCCAGGCCAGCAAACATCTTAATTTTATGTGTATTCTCGTAACATTAGGAACACTCAAAATCTATTAAACCTTAATTTTGAGCTAGTAAAAAAAAATGAAAATTCTATTCAAAAGTTATGTACATGGCATGAATATTTAACAGTTATTTAAAAATATTTCACTCCTCTCCACTGAAAGAAAGGGAGTTACTGCACCTTTGCCAGTTCTAGCCTGGCAAAGGACTTGCAGGCGGATATCCCAGCATAGCCCTGGGGAAGCTGCAGAGTGTTGGCTCTCTGCCACCAGAGTATTCGGGAGTCCATTTGTTATTTCCTGACAGCGAAGTGGGTGACTGCCAACGGATCCTGGTAGACCTGCCAGTATTCTTTAGGAAGAGCTGTGGTTAGATTTGGAGTGCAGGTCGTCTTCTGTGTCTGTCCACAGTGACCGCACCTGTGAAGTGCCCTGGGTACAGGAAAGATGCAAGAATTGCAAAGTTCCTGATTTCCTTCACTACCTCCACCCTACTCCTTGATGGTATTTCAGAAGCATCAATGTTATTGCTTCTTGTGCAAATTGACAGAAAATGTATGTGAAATTGTGGAGCCAAGCCCTGGCAGGATTAGACTTGGCCTGACATCAAGGAATAACTATGTGATGCTCACAGGTTGAAAAAGAGTGCCATGCATATGAAATAGCCTTATAGATGAGTAGCAAAAGCTGTGGTAGCTTAGCATTTGTACTTTATTGGGTTAGTGTCTTCAGGGGAGAGGGATGAAGAAAAGTATTGTGTTTCCCATGATTACCTTTGGGGGCCTGGGAATATTTACATGGAACTTTTCCACTTGAGGCTGTGTAGGTGGAGTTTCAGTTAACTTGGTGCATGGTCTGTGGAAACAATGAATCTTCATCTTTCTGTTATCCTGAAGGAAAGGTAACAAGAACAATCATCTCTGTTGGGCTGAAATTTGAAAGAAAAATTCTGCAGTAATCTGCAGGTCTGTTGAAATTTGACAACAGAAAGCAGGCTTGTGTTTCAGGTGTCAATCTTTCTGACGCTGCCAATAAGCCAGCTGATAACAGTGCATAGAACAGAGTCAGGATGCGACAGCAGGTGGAAAAGCTGTGGAGAGCAGTATCTTCTCATGGAGCAGTGGGGGTCCTGTGCTTGCCCTGCTGGGATCTCCAAGGGGGCTTATTTTCTGCTGTTGATCTGAGTTTCAAGCTTTACCACAGGAATCTAATTTTATTCAAACAAATAACCTGCTGGAGGAGCTTAGAGGCATTTGTGGGAGAAGGAATTAGACATAAAATATAGAAGCAGAGTTAGGCCATTTGGCCCATCAGATCTGCTCCACCTTTCAGTAGTGACAGATTTTTTTTTAGCAATAGAGTGCTGGAGGAACTCAATGGGTCAGGCAGCATTTGTGCAGGGAAATGGGCAGTCAGTGTTTTGGGTGGAGCCCTTTCTTCTAGACTATTTTGTATGACCCTCTGCGTGCTTTGAGATCCAGTGCTTTGTATATTGCTACCCTTCCAGAATTGTCTGCATTTTGGGTCAAAATTCTATCCTTGTAGAGGATTTGGTCCAAAATATTGACAATACCTTTCCTCCTTCAGATGCTGCTCAATCTGCTGAGTTCCTCCAGTAGATTGTTTATTGTTCCAGATGTCAGCATCTATGGTATCTAGTGTCAGCATCTATGGTATCTAGTGTCTCCATCTATTTCCCCTTCTGTTGAGGAGCTGATTGCAGAGCAATGCGACCATGACTTTTTTCCCCACAAACTGAACTTTAAATTAATTTTGTCTGACTGCCAGCTATACCTTGTATCCAATTGTACTTGGATCACTGCTATTGCTAGTAACGGGCTGTGCAACTTGAGTTCTGCCTTCAGCAGCATATGAGTTAATCTCCAAATATGATTTCTTTTCCAAAGTTAATTTTCCTCTTGTCTACCTCCCATTGGAAGCATCACAGCAAATCTGGATAAATAACCATAAGTTCATCTATTTTTCCTTGAGAACTGTAGTTCATTGTAGATCTAATAACAGAGAATGGGTAATTCAAACACTTAATTGTGCAGCACCATCTGGTGTCTCCCGAGAATACACATGACACGTGACCGTTGCCTAGCTCATTCCATATTGAAACTCCCGAGATGTCAAGGGACACTCCAGTGAAAACTACTATCATTGTAATAAAGCAACAATGCAGTTGGGGCCTTAAAACTTCAGTTTGGTTCAGAGTCAGTGGCTCAGAGTTCGAAATAAGCAATAGGTTATCAGAAGTGTGATATCACCATGGAAGTTTATTGGCAAGTGTCCCATCTCCACTCTAAATTATGCACAATTTACATGGAAAGCTTTCTTCACATCAGAATTAGTTGGATTAATTTGTAATGGTGTCATGTATTTTAGGCTTTTTGAATACATTTATTTCCTCTTTGCATGTCAGACACTAACATATTGAAGGAAAAAATATGCACATTATGTTCTTCATGACAGTAACTCTGGGTAAAGGTGGCAGGCGACTGTAGTTTGTGGCTCAGAGGCTTCTCATTTAATTACTTTAATGTTTCACTGCTTTAGGGAGTTGCACATAAGGAGTGCTGTCTTTTGACATTCTCCAGGAGAGAACTGGTCCAGCCAGTACTCTGAAAAGCTACAGTTCTTGAAACTCAGCATCATTGGACCTAATTCCTGAGCCTTTATAGTGTTTTTTTTTACAGGTTTTGAATCTGGAATGAAACTTGATTTCCTCTGTATAGACCTGGAGGAAAATTAATCTGAATAAGAAGTGGAGAATCGTTAGGATAGAAAAGTATTCATCTGTCCCAGTACATGTGTATTATCTCCGGGTCGGGTGTTCCATCTGCTCTGTTTAACACTCATGGCCAAATCTTCCAGCACCATGTAGCCCTTTCATCAGTGCCCCAAAACTCTTTAACCTGCCCCACCAATCCAATGCACACCACATACAATTCAGACCAATAGGGACTGATATTTGCATAAATTAGTCGCTAATCGAAGCAGAACTGATCCCAGCCCCAAGAATCACAAAGCATAACTGTTCATTCAGCAATAACTGTTAAACTGATTTTTCACCTTAACGTGTGGGTATAACCCAAGTCTGCATGCATAAAAGCAGATGGAATTGGATTAAGCGAATGATGACGTGAGCCAGTTTAAGGCAGCAGTTAACAGTAATAATCTCGGTTGATGAGAAGAACAAACACAGGAGAAGTAGTTGTCTGCTGCCCACAAACCAATTCCCTGTCCCTAATTTTTCCAGTTCAGTGTGTTTTTTCCTGAAAATACCTTTAGAACTTTCATTTAAAGGACCTGATCATTTCCACCATTCATCAGTTACTGAGTTCCATGTCATCACCCACTAGCAGTAAAATACGTTTTTCTGTATATCCCTCTTGTACATTCTGTCCAAAAATTTAAATTCATCTATTCCGATCCTCAACCATTTGAAAGGAATATATTAAGGATATGTAAGATAACATAGACTTCCTCGAAATTCATTTTCCTCGGATATTTTTCCCTGAAGGGAACACCTTTCGACTAATACTGAATTTGAGACTTTTCTAAATAGGGGACCCTTCCTTAGTTGTTTCTTTCACAGCAGCAATCTGGTAATAATGCAAAAAGAAATTAATGTCATCTTGTATAATTGGTTTGTAAACTTGTTCTGGGGTCACAGCCCCACAATCCACTCCCTATTGAACTGTATCACTTAAAACATCATGGAACTGCCCAGCAACCATATTCACCCCAGATGAACTAATGCTGGTTGAAGAAACGTTCTTGAGGAGATTTTTTCTGAGGTTTATTTAAACTCAGTGGCACTTTTTTAGGTGCTTCTTGTACCTAATAAAGTGGCCACTGTGTGTGCATTCATGTCTTCTGCTGTGGTAGCCCACCCACTTCAAGGTTCAGAGGGTTGTGCATTCAGAGTCACTCCTATGCACACCACTGTTGTAACACATAGTAATTTGAGTTGCTGCCACCTTCCTGTCAACTTGAACTAGTCTGGCTATTCTCCTCTGACTTTTCTCATTAACAAAGTATTTTCATCCACAGGAATGCCACTCACTGTATTTTTTTTTGTTTTTCAAACCATTCTCTTTAAACACTAAAGACCGTTGTGCATGAAAATCCCAGGAGATTAACTGTTTCTCAGATACTCAAACCACCTCGTGTGGCAGCAGTGATCATTCCACGGTCAAGGTCACAGAGATCACATTTCTTCCCCATTCTGATGTTTTGTCTGAACAACTGACTGTGCCTGCATGCTTTTGTGCATTGAGTTATTGCCATATGATTGGCTGAGTAATATTTGCACCGAACAGCAAGTGTACCTAATAGTGGTCATTGAATTGAATTGACTTTGTATTTTACGTCCTTCACATATATGAGAATAAAAATCTTTACGACTCTGTCTGAATGTGCAATGTGCAACTTATAGTAAGTTGTAATAAATAATATGTACAGCAAGGTATACAGCTGAATAGTCAATATAGCTTAGAAATACAGTTGTGTCAGTGTGAATTAATCAGTCTGATGGCCTGGTGGAAGAAGCTGTTTCAGAGCCTGTTGGTCCTGGCTTTAATGTTGTGGTACCGTTTCCCGGATGGTAGCAGCTGGAACAATTTGTGGTTGGGGTGACTCGGGTCCCCAGTGATCCGTCAGGCCCTTTTTATGCACCTGTCACTGTAAATGTCCTGAATAGTAGGAAGTTCATATCCACAAATGTGCTGGGCTATCTGCACCTCTCTCTGCAGAGCCCTGCAATTGAGGGAAATTCAGTTCCTATACCAGGCAGTGATACAGCCAGTCAGGATTCAGTTGTGCCCCTGCAGAAAGTCCTTAGGATTTAGGGAGTCATGTTGAACTTCTTCAACTGTCTGAGGTGAAAGAAGAGCTGTTGTGCTTTTTTCACCATACAGCTGGTATGTACAGACCAAGAATATACATCCATGGTAATATGTATACCAAGGAACATGAAGCTGTTCACCCTCTCAACCACAGATCCATTCTGTCTCCTTTCCTCCTGTAGTCCACAACCAGCGCCTTTGTTTTTGTGAAATTGAGGGAGAAGTTGTTTTCTTGACACCAATGTGTCAGAATGATGACTTCTTCTCTGTAGGTTGTCTTGTCATTATTTGAGTTGAAGCCAATCAATGTAGTATCATCTGCAAATTTAATTAGCAGATTGGAGCTGTGGGTGGCGACACAGTCATGGGTGTACAGAGAGTACTGGAGGGGGCTTGGGACAAAACGAGTGTAGTAATGGATGTAATTCAAATATTCCCAGTGTGTCTGCTGTCTACCAATCCATTCCTCAATGTGCTTCTCTTCATCCTGTACAATTCATATTAATGAGCAGTGCAGTGAATAAAGCACTGAGTGAAGGTTGTACAGTATTGCATATATAGGTAGAAGTTTTCTGGGATTTGTTGAAATTTAATGATGAAACAAGAGGTTTTTTTTTGTTCTTTTAACTTTAGTTCCCCTTTTAAAATTGATTTCCACTCTACTTCTCCAAGCTCCCGTGGAAGCTTTCCTTTTCTCAAGCATTGTGTTCCTTTTTAAAGTGCAACTACTTCTCACCCACTTACAAAAGTCTACTTGAACTGTTGTACACCACTCCAATTATCATCTCAGATAAATTCTCCCATTGCACTGAAGTTCTGGAATACATGAGCTCGGCACTCCACACTTCTCCAATTGTTTCTTAGGTATTTGTACAGGGTCTTTCTTTTGTTACATTTAATATGGCGACTTTGTTATGTTAATCTGGGGAATGCGGCTTTGTTGTGCTTTAACGCTGAAGAGAGTTTGCGCTAACAGTTTGTTTTACTTTAAAATGAGATAACAGGGTTCTATTTGCCAATGGGTGGTTATGTATCGTTTTGTTTTCGGATGCCATGCTGTATGATATGACTGTGGACTGAGTTTTGGCGGGGAGTCGGAGGAGAGACGAGGAAGACCGCGGATGTGTGGAGAGGCTCCGGTCGATCACTCAGGGTGGTCCCGAGCCCTGAGTCGACGGAATTCGGGTGGTCGTCTGAAGTCGAATTGAGCTCCAACGTAGTGTGCAAAGAACTTGGACTTTGATAAGTGTTGGCGCCTTTTTTTTCATTACTTTCCTCTCTGTATCAAATGTATATTAATGTCATAGAATTAGTAATATCTATAAAGTGTATTTATTAAAATTTACTGGGTGTGCTGGCTGTTGATTGATGTTTGTGATTGATTCGGGCGGCAACCGACCCTGTGGGGAGTGTTGAAGCGGGTGCTGGGCTGGATTTCCCCTAGACATACACGGGCCAATATAACGGAACGTTACAAGTGGGGGCTACCGTCCTGGATTTGGACTTTTCAGGAAAGTTGTACTTGTCTAGGTGGTAAGTGGTGTGAAGATGAATTGAGATAAGATTGTAAGGTGGTGTGAATTGGAGGAGGTACCGGTGAATCATGCGTGTGTGGTAAGCGGGGTCGATTATCGCATTCCGGCATTGGTACTGGTGCGAGGGTTGAGTTTGATTAAAGGTATCGAGCAGGTAGAACTTGCAGCCAGAAGGGGTGGGAAAGAACTGGAGGCTAGCTGGATGTTGGTGCGGACGAGTGCCGACGTCATGACTTTGGAACTACCAGCGACAGTCCATGCCCCGGGGGAGGCGGGGCCGTGGGGTCTCCACACTCTCCCCAAGGACGCAAGTGAGGAGGTGCCAGAGGAGGAGGAGCTAGATGAGGCCCCAAGGGAGGTGCCAGTAGCCAGGGGTGGAGGTGTGGAGTGGGAAGGTTTGGCCAGGCCCGGTCCCCATGGGCGGGATGAGACTGCCGAGTTAACGGCTGCCATTACCTCCCTGGCGAGAAGGGTTGAGGGGCACCGCCCGAAGCTGAGAATTTTCTCGGGAGCCAAGCCCACCCCGGAAGGGGAGGATGACTATGATACCTGGGTTGAAGATACATCCCAATTGTTAGAGGTGTGGCCAGTTTCGGATGAGGAAAAGAGACGGCGATTGGTGGAAAGCTTAAGGGGTGGGGCAGCCCGGGTGGTCCGCGATCTGAGAGCGGCACGCCCCTTGGCTTCCCTATCGGAGAGTTTGGACGCTTTGGAGGAAGTGTTTGGACTGTCAGGGGATCCCTGACGGCATTTAGCGGAGTTTCAACGGATGGGGCAGAGAAGAGGGGAAAAGCTCTCAGACTATGCTTTCAGGCTGGAAGGAAAGCTTACGGGGTTGCTGCGACGAGGGGTAGTGAAGGAGGACGAAGTGGCGGAGTTAAGGATGAGCCAGATATGTAGCGGTTCCTGGGAGGATGACAGAGTGGCTTGGAGTGTACGGCAGTTATTTAAGCAGAGCCCCCCTCCATCATTCGGACAGCTGATCTGAGAGGTACAGGCCGAGGAGTGTGCTTTGGGCCGACCAGGGGGCTCGGACCCTCAGGGACGGTCTTCAGTGGTTCAGGAGGTGGTAGTCGGGGTGAGACCAGAGAAATCCAAGGGGTCTCTGGGGGGCCGTATCGGGAGGAGAGAGGTGGCCAGTAGTGGATGCTATAACTGTGGGAGAGAGGGGCATTTCCGCCGGGAATGTGAGTGGCCGGGGGAGTGCTACCGCTGTGGGGAAGCTGGCCACTTGCGGAAGGATTGTGAGAGACGAGATGCGCCGAGGGGGGAGGGCCCCCGGGCCACTAAGAAGGGAGAGGTGTCGGGAAACTTAGGAGAGGCTCAGTGAGGGAACGGAATGGAGTCTCGGGAGGAACACGTTCCCAGAAAACCGCTATGGAACCCCAGAAAGAACAAGCCCAAATTCCTGATGGACTGGTGGGACCCCGTTCCAACGTGTCCCTACGGATAGAGGGAATCTTTGCGAAAGCCATCCTTGACACCGGGTCGCAGGTTACCTTACTGTACCGGTCGTTCTACAACAAATATCTGAAACATTTGGCAGTCACTCCGTTTAAAGCATTGGAGATTTGGGGCATAAGTGATGGTGATTACCCGTACGATGGATACTTGTCAGTGAGATTGGAATTTTCGGAGGGAGATGTGGGAGTATCGGAAGCCTTTGAGACGCTGGTGTTGGTTTGTCCGGACCCGGTGGAGACCGGTGGTGCTGCCCTGTTGGTGGGGACTAACTCCCCTCTGGTGCGACGGCTCTTGGGAGCCTGTAAGAAGAAGTGGGGGGAGAACTTTCTGGAGACCCTCTCGGTACACCCCGTGTTCCGAGCGGTGTACGAAGGAGTGAGTGACCCCCAGGGGGTGGATCCTGAGTGCAAACGAGGGACGGTGTGGTGCGCTCAGGCGAGGCCTAAGGTGATACGGCCAGGGGAGGCGGCATTAGTGATGGGGACCCCCAGATTCCCCGGAGTACCGCCGGGTGAGGCCCTGCTAGTAGACGCCCCCGACGACCTGGAAAGGGAGTCCCGGTTCCCGGCTGGGGCGCTAGTGAGACCTGAATTGCAGAGGCCCTCAGCTGTACAGGCACGGCGGATGGGGTTGATGGTAAGGAACATAACGGAGAGAGAGTTCACCTTTAAGCGCGGGATGCCTCTCGCGCACTTGTTCCCGGTGACGGTGATGTCCAACGCCCCTGTGAAGCCCACTGGAGGGAAACTATTGGGAAACGGGGGGCGGCTGACCGAGGAGGCCTTTAATTTTGAAGACTCCCCTGTACCGCCGGAGTATAAGAGCAGGCTGGTGGAGAAGATGCTGAAGTTAGGGGGTGTCTTTTCTCAGGACGAGTTTGATGTAGGGTGTTCCAACAGCACTCGGCACACCATTCGGGTGACAAATGACACCCCGTTTAGAGAGAGGTTGCGGCGGTTGGCCCCAGCAGATGTGGAAGATGTGCGGCAGTTGAAAGACGCAGGGATTATTGTGGAGTCCCGAAGCCCCTATGCGTCCCCCATAGTGGTGGCAAGGAAGAAAAATGGGAAGGTACGCATGTGCGTGGACTATAGGACCCTGAACCGCCGCACTGTTCCTGACCAATATACGGTCCCGAGGGTGGAAGATGCCTTGGCCTGTTTAAGTGGTGCGCAGTGGTTTAGTGTATTGGATTTGCGGAGTGGGTATTACCAGATTCCGATGAGCGAGACTGATAAGGAGAAGACAGCCTTTATCTGCCCCCTGGGGTTTTTCCATTTCGAACGAATGCCCCAAGGCATCTCGGGGGCCCCAGCCACCTTCCAGCGGCTCATGGAGCGGACAGTGGGGGACATGAACCTGCTGGAGGTATTGGTGTACCTGGACGACCTGATAGTGTTTGGATCTACGTTGGAGGAACATGAGGAGCGGCTGCTGAAGGTGCTGAGTCGGCTGAAGGAGGAAGGATTAAAACTTTCCCTGGATAAATGTCAGTTCTGCAAGACGTCAGTCAGTTATGTCAGGCACATAATCTCACGAAATGGAGTGGCCACCGATCCGGATAAGATAGCCGCAGTCACCACCTGGCCGAGACCTCAGAAGGTGAGCGCCTTACGCTCGTTTTTGGGGTTTTGCGGATAGTAGCGGTGGTTCGTGAAAGGATATGCGAAAATGAGTCATCCATTGAACCAGCTGCTGTGTGGTTATCCACCTGTGGGGAAGAAAAGGAAGGGAGACCGAGGGCCGGAGGTAGGAGGATACTTGAACCCGGGGGAGCCTTTTGGATTGAGGTGGGATGCTCAATGTGAGGAGGCGTTCCAATCTCTAAAAAGGGCGCTGACACAGGCCCCAGTGTTGGCATTTGCTGATCCCCGGAAGCCGTATGTTCTACACACTGATGCCAGTCACGACGGTCTGGGGGTTGTTCTGTACCAGGAACAGGGAAACGGATTGAGGCCGGTGGCGTTTGTCAGTCGGAGCTTGTCACCATCTGTGAGAAACTATCCCACTCATAAGCTGGAGTTCTTGGCGTTGAACAAGTTGAGTGACTACCTATACGGGGCCCAGTCTGAGGTGAGAACTGATAACAACCCCCTCACTTATATCCTGACCTCGGCGAAGCTGGATGCTACTGGGCACCGGTGGTTAGCAGCCTTGTCTGCCTATGAGTTCAGCCTGAAGTACCGCCCGGGGAATCGGAACATCGATGCAGATGCCCTGTCTCGTAGGGCGCACGACAAGTCGGGCACGGCCGAGGAGTGGAAGAGTGTCCCCGCCCAGGGAGTAAAGGCCATGTGTCAAGTTGGGAGCGACGGGGAGGTAGGAGCACAGATGGGAACGGATCGGGCAGTAGATCAACTGGGGGCTGACGATGACGCGCTGCCCACTGTTTACTGTAATGTGACTGCTCTGAGGAACAGGCAGCTGCCGGAGTTGAGTCCCCAGGAAGTAGAGGCGGCTCAGCGTGATGACCCAAGCATTGGCACTATCTGGTACGCGGTTAGCCAGGGTGATATGGGGCAGGTGGAGAAGGCGAAACATGCCTCCATTCCCCTACTACTGAAGGAGTGGCCTCGGTTGAAGCTGAAGAACCACGTCCTGTACCGGGTCACGTCGCCTCCGGACCATCCCTGGCGCTGGCAGCTGGTCATGCCTGAGAAGTATCGGAAGACTGTGCTCCAGGCTCTACATGATGATTCCGGGCACTTAGGGGTAGAGAAGACCTATGGATTAGTCAAGGACCGGTTTTACTGGCCCCGGATGAGGGGGGAGGTGGAAGAATACTGTAAGACCTGTAGCCGTTGCGTCAGGAGGAAGACCCTGTCTGCGCAGGCGGCCCCGTTATCCCACTTGCAGAGTGCGGGACCCATGGACCTGGTGTGTATGGATTTCCTGTCTATTGAGCCGGACACCAGCAATACCGCGAATGGCTTGGTCCTCACGGATCACTACACTAGATATGCGCAGGCTTTCCCTACTAAGGATCAGAAAGCGACTACAGTGGCGAAGGTGTTATGGGAGAAGTACTTTGTTCATTATGGCCTTCCCCGGCGGATCCACAGTGAACAGGGATGGGACTTCGAGAGCAGGCTTATCCATGAATTGCTGGATATGCTTGGGGTTGAAAAGTCCAGAATCACCTATCACCCGCAGGGTGATCCTCAGCCCGAGAGGTTTAACCGGACCCTGCTGGACATGCTCGGCACCTTGGAGATTGGACAGAAGAGTAAGTGGAGTCAGCACATTGCCCATTTGGTTCAGTGTTACAATTGTACTCGCAATGATGCTACGGGGTACTCGCCCTACTATCTGATGTTCGGACGGGAAGCGAGGTTGCCCATTGATCTCTGTTTTGGGACTGAAGTGGGGGAAATACCTTTGAAGCCATGTCTGAAGTACGTGTCCGATATGAGGAGAGAGTTGAAAAGGGCGTACGAGTTGGCTGAGGTGGCAGCCACCAAGCAGAACCAGCGGAATAAAAGGAGGTATGATCAGAAGGTAAAGTTCGTCCAGCTATTGCCGGGAGACCGAGTCCTTATCCGGAATTTAGGACTACCTGGTAAGCACAAGTTGGCCGACCATTGGGCAGCCACCCCCTATGTGGTGGAGAGTCAGATGCCGAATCTCCCGGTTTACCGGGTGAGACCTGAGGGCGGGCAGGGACCTATCAAGGTACTCCATCGGAACCACCTGTTGCCTCTGGGTCGAGAGGTGAAGATGGATCCAGAGCCTGAATGGGAGTTTACTCCTATTACGAGGACTCTGCGAGGGCGCAGGGCGTAGGAAGAGCCCGCTGCGAAGGAGACGGGGCCGGTCCCCACCTCGAGAAGGGATACGCCATCGGAAGATGATGATTTGGACGTGTGGTACCTGCTTCAGTTCGCTGATTCCCCGGTGCCGGGAGAAGAGACTCTTGGCACTTCCATCACTGAGTCAGGGGAACTGAGGGTGGGTGTTGCAGAGCCGCCTGTATTACAGCCGGGATTGGGGGAGGGTGTTGCAGAGCCGCCTGTATTACAGCCGGGATTGGGGGAGGAGAGGGTGGAGGCAGAACCCGAGCCAGAGGGCTCACCGGGGCAGAGGGATCCTGGTGAAGGGGAAGGTCCGACAGATAGGCCCGAGGGGTCAACTGGGGTGTCTGAACAGGGAGAGTCCACAGAGGAAGTACAGAGGCCTCAGAGGAGTAGGCATCCCCTGGAAAGACTCACTTATATAGTGCCGGGAGAGCAGGGTGTGATCTCTACTGCCCTGCAAAGTTATGTCACTGCTTTATGCACCTGGGTTGGGTTTAGTGTTTTACAGTGGTGAACTCTGTTAACGTCATGAGGTCATGACTTTTTGTGGTGGGGGGAGAGTGTACGGGGTCTTTCTTTTGTTACATTTAAAATGGCGACTTTGTTATGTTAATCTGGGGAATGCGACTTTGTTGTGCTTTAACGCTGAAGAGAGTTTGCGCTAACAAACTTGTTTTACTTTAAAATGAGATAACAGGGTTCTATTAGCCAATGGGTGGTTATGTATCGTTTTGTTTTCGGATGCCATGCTGTATGATATGACTGTGGACTGAGTTTTGGCGGGGAGTCGGAGGAGAGACGAGGAAGACCGCGGACATGTGGAGAGGCTCCGGTCGATCACTCAGGGTGGTCCCGAGCCGTGAGTCGACGGAATTCGGGTGGTCGTCTGAAGTCGAATTGAGCTCCAATGTAGCGCGCAAAGAACTTGGACTTTGATAAGTGTTGGCGCCTTTTTTTTTTCATTACTTTCCTCTCTGTATCAAATGTATATTAATGTCATAGAATTAGTAATATCTATAAAGTGTAATTGTTAAAATTTACTGGTGTGCTGGCTGATGATTGATGTTTGTGATTGATTCGGGCGGCAACCGACCCTGTGGGGAGTGTTGAAGCGGGTGCTGGGCTGGATTTCCCCTAGACATACACGGGCCAATATAACTGAATGTTACATATTACTATTCTCTTTTTGGCCTATTGGTGCTCAAATACAAGAATTACCTTGGTACACTGTGTTCTTTCTCAACCTTGTCACATCTTGGCACTGGTAAGTGTGCAGATCTCCTTTGTTGCTTTTCTCTGCAGAATCACTCTTGTTTCTGGTATCAGAGTATCTTCAGCAATATCTTCTCATCCTTCATTATGCTGTTCTTGGCCCATGCATTACAGACGTCTTCTTAGCTGGGAGGTCAACTGTCTATTTTGTCCTTTCTTTAGTCATATCCTCTCTTCCAGTGATGCAAATCACAGACAAATGTTTAATTTCCACAGCAAAGTTGATGGACTTCCATCAACTTTCCTGCCCTTAGGATCATTCTCTTAAGCAAGCCAGAACATTTTTTTTGTTGAGTACAGAGGAGACTAACCTCAACTCTGGTAACTGCTGCTTTGCTAGTAACGTTGTGTCAATGCTGATGGCATTTTGTAAAGTCATTGCAATTAAGTTTCCAACAATAAATTTCTTGCAGTGTTTGCAATGCTGTTGAGGTTTAGTTTGGGGAGTTATCTTTTTAGTAGCAAGTGAATTCCATGAGTTTATGCTGCTTGCTTGATCTTTGTATTAATTTAACAATAAAAATATCCTCTATACACCCTGTAGACTTGTGTCAAATTGCTGACAATAGTTTTGGGAGTTACTTGCATGCAGGACTGCTGACATTTTCACTGATTAATGACACTGACACTTGTAGCTTCATCTTTATTATCACTGCAAAATTTAGATCAATTTTAACACGGTTTGCCCAATTAAATTTCTTGTTAATGCTGGCCAATTACCACACCTTGAATCCCCAACAAGAATGTAGACAGTGGAGTGGTGGGTCTGTTAAAGGTTGCTGTGGTTGTCTCTCCCTTTTGGGAATGTTTGGTGCCTGTTACTTTGGTAGCCTGGATGTTCTGTAACTGATCCAGTTTTATGATAAACCCATTGTGCTCAAGCATTCTTAAATGGAGCAGCTGTAAGAAGAGATCAGCATATTTTTTGGGCTAATTCCTGATGGACAGAATTTAATGCATCAAGCAACTGAAAATAATAGGGTGCCAGACACTTGATGAATTCCTGCAGGAATATCATGAGTCTTATGAACTAATTAGCATAATTTTAGGAAGTCCCTAAGGATCAAACACAACTTTCTTCACTGTGTGTTGTAGATCTGAGGTAGGTAATGTGAACAGTGCACTTTCTTCCACAGGTAGAGCAGCTGGTTGTTGACAAGATGGGTGTGTAGTTTGTGAGATCATTCACTCATTCTGTCTGATAGCAAGACCTCCTGTGTGATCCTGATGCATGGATTTGAGTTTCTCAGTACTACCTTGAATGCACTTTATCTACTTTGAGTGGTCGTGGGCCAGAAATTTCTAGATTCCTCGCTTTTCTTCACAGAAGCTCTGAGCGTATTCTTGAATGGTTCTGTCTGTCAAGTAATATCCCCCTATATGATTGTGTCTGTTTTGGGGCTCCGGTGCCAGACATGTGAATGATGTGCCCTGCCTACCTTAAACATCTGAATGTAACTATAGTAATTATTGGACTGGGAGAAAACACTGATGTTGGTTTGCTTGTCATTCAGGTGTATTTGGGGAATTTGCATTTGTTGCATTTTTAAAAATTCTTATCCCACTGTGATTAATATTTCTTGACTATCGCAGACTAGATGTGAAACCTTTGTCTCCCCCTATTCACAGATATTCCCATCATTTTACCAATCCTTTCTTGCAACTTTAATCTGTCATTTGAAGGACTCTGCCCTGAAACATTAACTATTGTTCTTTCCCCCGGTACTGACTGGCCTGCTGACTGTTTCCAGAATTCTCAAGTTTATTAAAGCAAGTCATTCCATCTGCTTTTTCAACCAAAAAGAAAACAGACCTATTGTCTACCCCTTTCCCTCCACAATGCTGCCTGACCCAGAGTTTCTTCAGATTTTTTTGTAATGCTTCAGTTCTCAGCTAAGAATCATATAGCATAGAAGCAGGACTTCTGACCAAGATGGCATCTAAACTAGTCTCACTCGCTGGTGCTTGCTGCTATTTTTCCTAAATATGTCCCTGTCCATGTACCCTTTAAAGGTCATTAATGCACTTGCCTCAACCACTTCTTTTGGCAGTTCCTTCCATATAGCCTAGTGGGACAAAAATGTTGCCGCTGAGGTTCCAACTAAATTCCTCTTCCTCTCGTCAAAAACCTCTGTTCTCTAGTTTTGATTCTCCAACCCTGGGAAAGAGACTAGGACAGTAAAGGTTGAACACAGAGCCTTGGCTCTGAGTATAAACGTTAGGGAGTGAGCTGTAACCCCATGTTGGGATTGAGAGTTCCAAATTGGACAGTAATGCTCAGAGAGGATTGATCAGAACCATGGAAAAGGAGAATCTGTAACTGCATATTAACCCTAGTCATTTTCAACAAAGAACTGTACACAATTCATCTGTAGTTGTAAGTTTAAAAAAACTGCAGATGCTGGAAATTTGAAATGCAAACAGGAAGTGCTAGAAATGGTGTTCAGTGGAGTGGATTGGAGAACAAGGTGAGTTTTGACAAATTTGGATTGTTCCCTCTAGAGTGGTGGAGGCTGAGGGAAGCCCTATAGAAGTTTGCAAAATTGAAAGGAAAAGATACAGTTTGATAGCTGGTATCTAATAGAGGGCAGGCATTTAAGGTGAGTGGGGGAAAGTTTAAAGCAGATGTACTGGGTATGTGTTGGGTATCTGGAATGTGCTGCCAGGGATAATTGTGGAGGCAAATGTGATGGAGACACTTAAGAGGCTTCTTAAATCAACACATGAATGAAGGAATGTGGACATTCTGTGTAGGCAGAAGGGATTAGTTTAGTTATGCATTTAATTGCTATTTTAATTAGTTCAGCACAATATTGTGGGCCATAGGGCCTGTTCCCTCTATGTGAAGAGTCTTGGACATGATTAACTGTTTCTATTTTGACAGCTGCTGACTGCTGTCTGTTTTCTGGAGTTTCTGTTTTCATCCAGTACTGTATTAGACTGTTCTGTCTAAGCAGTGCTGCTGCTGCTCTCACCATGGTTTTACAACATGTTCTCTTATCCACCTGTTCAAAAGCTCAGTAGTAATTGCCACATCAGTAATGCAAATTGGGCACAGCCTCAGCAAAGCTCAGTTTAATAATGTTGTTGCCTTGCATTTGTGGAACAAGAGGCTGGCTGCTAATGGGAGTGGAACTGGGTTATTTTGGCATTGCCATTGTTGACCTAAGGTGGGGAAAAAGAACACAATGTAATCATTTGCAAATAATTTCTGCCTCTCTCTGGAATACAAAGTTGATGGTTGTTGTGGAAATTTTGACCTTCAGTAGCTGTTCAGGGAAGCGATAGGCTTTATTTGAATACAAATATTTAATTTCTGCTGCAAGTTTTTTAAGAAGCTTGTAGAGCAGTAACCAGACAAAGGAATTGTTTGAAAAGGCCCCTCCTCCTGCACTGCCTGGTGAGGAAGGACTGAAATCCAGGAATTTAGCCTGAAAGAAAATAGCAGTCTTTTGTTAGTAAATGCCAACTATTCTGGCATTTTTGCATCTGGTTCCAAGGTTTTTTGATTGTTGCATGTACTCTCAAAACAAAATTGATCTTAAAGTGCCATTGCTTTCTATTATTTAGTTACCAACTCCTGCTGAGAGAGCTTAAAAGGTAAATCGTTTGCTGAGATGGAATACATGAAGCCTATCATTGTTTTGGATTGTGAATAGGAGAGTTATGCTAGGAATGTGAAGGAGGAAATTACCCATGAGTGGCAGGTCGTTGGTGAATTATAGCAGTCACTTACAAGTGAGATGTCAGCTGTGCTTTTCTTTCGCAGGACTAGTTTTGTGTTTACTTGGTGATTTCTTCACTTTGATCTTTCTTTACCACTCCTTTCTCCTGCAGTAACGTTGAGCTTCTGCATGTAGCACTTTGATAAAACATTTTTTCGCATTTTGCATGAACTTTCACCTTGGCAGTGTGCCAGCTCCTTCCAGTACTTGTCCTGCAGCGTACTGAAGTAAGAGGGAGAAATAACCCAAACGTACCATGTCCAATTTGCTCTGATTGGCTGCAGAATATGTTCAGGATTTTGCAAGTGTGAAATGTTCTTGGGCGCCAACCTGTCACTAGAATTCTCAATCTAGTTGGATGTGTTTCAACATAAGCCTTGCTGATGAATCAATCTATCTTCCCCAATTCCTCATCTCACTTTGTGTGTTACTGATAAGTAAAGATGCCGACAAAAGAATGTAGAAACACATTAATAATTTCTTATCCTTCTAGATATTGCATGTTGTACTTTTTCAATTTAGTGCTTGAATACTGTTGGATGCTGCGAGAAGTTTAGAAATCCTAACTAGGTGGTGGTTGTCGTTTTTTTTCGCACCTTGTGGCACATCGGGCAGCATTTTTGCTGTTTCTGTAACATGACTTTCTTTCACAAGGCCGAGTTGCTCGCTGGACAGATGGAAAGTGTGCAAGGAGTCGGCCGGACTCGAACTCGGGACCATTCACCTCCGAGTCCAGTGCTGATGCCTGTATATTGCCGGCCGCCTGAACTAGGTGGTTAAATGAAGCTGGAAATTAGAAATGAGATTGGAAGTTTGAGCACCCACACAAATCTGTTCCCCTTCAACAACCCAATGGTGCCAACAAGTTGAAATAGGCTGACTGCCATGTGATTGAATTAGACCAACCTTTGGAGCAAGTAATTTTAATCATAGTTTAGCATTGCTCCAAAGATTTCCACTTTCTGAATGAAAAAAAAATTTGGAGATTGTTTGCATGACCAAGGACTGTAAGTTAAGGCTACTGAAACTGCAGTTTAGGAGAATTAACTGAGTCTGAACTATTGAAGGTATGCACTGGGATAAGATGTCATCTTTTGGTTCTTAAGGAGACTTGAACTGAGCCTCCTGCTCTTTCCCATTGAATTGAAGGAGATAATGCTCTTTGAGTTTTGGATTGCTGCAGTTATGTGGAGAACCATGTCTTTTTGTTCAACTTCATTTTGAAAGTTGGAATCTACAAAGTAAATCATTTTAATGTTAGAAGCCTTTGAAACAAAACATTAACAAAACACTTGCTCTGGAAATAATCCACTGCAGCATAATGGTGATCTCATTGCTGAGATTACATTGTTTTCTCCTTCTCTATTATGTTATTATCTGTTATCCTTTTGATAGCTCTATCTACTGGTTTAAATTGAACACCTGCATGACTGAGAGTTTTCTTCCAATGGACATTGTCCTGGTAAATAACTTTTTATTCTCCTCCCACACCCATGTTTTATTTTGGCTCTGACAATGGTATTGTGGAATTTACAGATGAGCTCAGTTTGAAGTCTTTATAATTCATTTCTGATGCAGAAGAAGAAAATCTACAAACATTCTCAGTGTAGGAATGAATGAGCTGCAGATGATTTTGATATGGGTTGTGTACTCGACATCCACTTTGCTAAGCTTCAAAATACAATCTCATTTCTCATTTCCTCTCCTGATTCTGAATGTGTGTCAGGGTATAATGCTGTAGCCTCCTTGTCTGCATAGCTTACCATACAGATAGCATGATTATCAATTTGTTGCATATTCTATTTTTGATGTGAAGGAGCCTCTTGAAATCTCCTTGCTTTATAAGTGATGAGGTTATTATACTTAATGCGAGTGATGATGCTTGTCTAAACTGATCGATTTCAATCTGCCATGCTGGTTTATCCATGAGTTAAAGTTGTGTAACTGCATCGGAGCTTGAGATAGCAAAGCAAGCCGAATATGCTTTTAAATGCCCATTTCTTTTTCAATAAACCATAATACGAAGAAAATTGGGACACAACAGATGTATTAAGAGCTATGCATTAGCGAAGAACAGCTGGCCAATTTGAATACATTGTAATGAGCTTATCCTGCTGGTAAAGGTGCAATGGGGAAAACGTTTCGAGGCCTGGAACCTCAAAATAATTATGCACAGTTCTGGAAATATGAAGTAGTTACTTAACATTTATAAAGCTGGAAGAAAGCCTTTGTTGTTGGTGTTTTCTGCTTCTGCCTCACTCTCTCCCAATCTTTTCTTTCTACATACCATGTGCTTTTTCCTTCCTCATTCTCTGCTTTCCATCCGAGCAGTTCCACAAAATTCTTGGTGATTAACACCTGTGGTTTGCAACTCCAAAACTTAAAATTGTGGAATGTGTGTACATTAATTTTGTTTTCATTATTAGTGAGCCGCGCACATGTAACACAATGGCGTAATGACGTATGCCATTCACGTGCTCTTACCTATAACCCATAGTGAATTATTAAGATATTATTGAAATATTAAATACACAACACTTGGCCCTGCTTAGCTGTAAGCTCCAACTAAAGATAGAATGCATCTCAACTATATGCACAGTATAATAAGTAATACAACTACTATATGACATCCACAACATAGTAAAATTTAAATTGTCCCATTCATGCTTAACAATTTAATTTTTAAAATCTTTAGGCCTGAATTTAAGCTGTGGAGAATAATGTCTTTCTTTATTGCGGGGTGGGGTGGGGGAGAGGGTGGTTACTCTTCTTGGCGGGAGAGACTTGTGGCTGTAAAACAATTTCAGGTTCTGGGGTCTCCTCCGCGGTGGTTGTAGGAGTTGATTCTGTGACTGCAGGACGTGGTTCTGACATCTCTGGATACTATTCTTCTGGACCTGTTGGCATCCTGAACAGTGCACGATGAGCTTCAGTGGACAATGATGTGCGATTACAGTGCCTGATGTCACCATTTCTTTATATTATGGAAAGGCGCCTTTCACTACTTTGCCCATACCATTTTTTCCTGATCCATAGTAATGCAGCTCAATTGTGCCCATGTCTGTTGTTTCCATTGATACAGCTATTTTTAATGCTCTTTTAATTGTAAGTTGTGCTTCAATTAGAAGCCATCATTGAACAGACAACGGTCAGACAATCTCCTGAATTCAGCTACATGCACTGAAATAGACTCCCCTTCTTTTCGATTCTGCTTTGATTCGATGGCTTTGATTCTAAATGCTCTTGCATTACCTTCATGATATCAGTAAAGCTTATTTCTGCTGGGTTGGTTGGGACAGTTAAACATCTAAGCAAACTTTATGCTCTTAATGCACTCAGCAAAACTGGCACACACTTCTTGTTGGCTATTTCATTTGCTTCATAAACAGCCCAATTCACTCAGAATACATATTCCAGTTATCTCTTGTGTAATCGAGCCCTTCTGTCTTTCCAATGTAGGCAACCATTTGTGCTTTGTTTTAAATGTGTGATTACTATCACCTAGTATTCTTTCTGAACCCATAACTTTGCCTTTCTCTCTTTTTGAAAAAAAATTGATTGTTTTTCTCTTTTTCTCTATCCTTCTGAAGAGATGCATGCTGTGTTGCTTTTTTAACTCAAATGTCTCACTGCACTTCAACAGATGGGCAGTTGTCTTGGGTTCATTTAAAACTTGCTCTTTGACACTGTTAGGTTTTGAAATTCCAAAACATGAAATGAATCAAATTAAGTACACAGAACCAGGAATAACTCAATGTACATTCTTGGCTTTACTTTTAGTGAGACATGCACATATGACGTGGTTGTAATGACGTATGCCATTGGCATTCTTTTATGTATAACCTATAATGAATAATTAAATAAAGGCTTAATCAACAATATATTTTCAGTATTTCTCAAATATTACTGTGATATTAAAATACAGAACAAATGAGCTGAATGGCTGGTGGCTCTCTGTGGTTTAGATTAGATTAGATTATGAGAACACTCAGTCCTCTTTTATTGTCATTTAGAAATGTATACATGCATTAAGAAATGATACAATGTTTCTCCAGAGTGATATCACAGAAAACAGGACAAACCAAAGACTAACACTGACAGAACCACATAATTATAACATATAGTTACAGCAGTGCAAAGCAATACCAACATGGGCACGGTTAAAAAAAAGTCCAAGTCCCCGAGTCCCCGATAGCAGGTGGCAAAAGGGAGAAACTCCCTGCCATAAACCTCCAGGCACCGTCAACTTGGCGATGCCTTGGAAGCAGCCGACCACAGCCGACACTGAGTCCGTCCATCCGAAAACTTCGAGCCTCCGACCAGCCCCTCCGGTACAGCCTCCTGAGCACCATCCTCTGCCGAGTGCCTTCGACACCGCCCCGGCCGCTGACACAAGCAAAGCCAAGGATTCGGGTCCTTCTGCTCCGGAAATTCCAGTTACCACACAGTAGTAGCGGTAGCAAAGCGGGCATTTCAGAAGTTTCAACAGATGTTCCTCCGTACTCTCACGTCTGTCTCCATCAAATCAGAATTGTGCACGGTACCCTACTTGACAGAATACAGGTATCATTCACCGGAGAGGCCGTGCGCACTGCCGTCACACTGCCATCTTCTCCTCCCTGAAGTCACTATGAGAAGCTGGAGTGAAAGTCTGACCAGCAACCCTTACCACCAATATCTAAGAAAGTCAGAAGTAAGAGCTACACAGGACCACAAGGCCTCTTACCCTGTTGCACTGTGCATTAAAAACATGGCTGATCATCTACCTGAGTGCTGTTCCCTTGCCTTAGGCTTTGGTTCCCAATGTGTTGAGAAATTTTTCAAATCTGATTGAAATGATCTTGGTCATTGAAACTTCATACCACTTTCAGAAGCAGAATTTCCACTATTTACCACCCATCTGGAGCCTAAATTTGAAATGACTGGAGCTTTTTTACTTCCAAACATTGACTTTATCAACAAATTGAAGATTCAATCTTGTTTTACTTTTGAGGCTTAAATTTGCTTTTAGGAGCAACATCCTATCTCTGTGGCCTGTGTTTTGCACAGTTGGGCTACAACACGTGTCACCTCTTGCACACTCTGGAGATTAAGCTGCTGGCTAAATGCCTGCTCAGGACCTCAGCGAACAGAAGGCAAGTACAATGCTCTTGGGATGACTGGAAAGGCCAGGTGAACCCTTGTCTACAATAAAGCTCAGAATACTTTTGAGGCAAAGCTAGTATACCTAGCTTTATCATCTGCCTCAGCAACCCAGCTTTCTTCTTCCCCCGCCTCCCCGGACCTAACTATTCAAAGTTTTCAGACATCAGTGAAATGCTCAGACTGACAAAGGCAGTGATAAAAGGGTAATCCAGCTCATCTCACTTCTTTGACGTCTTCCTTTCAAGAATGTGGCTCATCCCTTTTTAAAGACCAATGTGCTCCACTTCATTAGAGGGTTGGCATGAACACAGTGGACAATAGGGTCTTCTGTGTTGTATCTCAAAGACCTGGCATACTCTGGTAATGCATTCTAGATGCTGATCGTATGCTGAATTATGGAAAACTAAAAATTTTCATCACATTTGTTTCTTTTTCCAGTCAACTTCATTCATTCTCCAGTTCTTCTATCAAACAGAAGAATTTTACTCTTTATCTTTGCCTGGACCTCTTACAGATTTTGAATCCCCTGATCAGATCCTGTCAGAACCTCCACAGCTTCACGGAGAATGGCCCTAGCTTCTCTGGTTCCTCATTCCTGCAGTCATTCTGGTGATCTCTTCTACTGCTTCTCCAAGGCCTTTATAGACATAATACTTTATTGATCCTGGGGGAAATTGGTTTTCGTTACAGTTGCACCATAAATAATAAATAGTAATAGAACCATAAATAGTTAAATAGTAATATATAAATTATGCCAGTAAATTATGAAATAAGTCCAGGACCAGCCTATCGGCTCAGGGTGTCTGACCCTCCAAGGGAGGAGTTGTAAAGTTTGATGGCCACAGGCAGGAATGACTTCCTATGACACTCTGTGTTGCATCTCGGTGGGATGAGTCTCTGGCTGAATGTACTCCTGTGCCCAACCAGTACATTATGTAGTGGATGGGAGACATTGTCCAAGATGGCATGCAACTTGGACAGCATCCTCTTTTCAGATACCTCCGTGAGAGAGTCCAGTTCCATCCCCACAAGATCACTGGTCTTACGAATGAGTTTGTTGATTCTGTTGGTGTCTGCTACCCTCAGCCTGCTGCCCCAGCACACAACAGCAAACATGATAGCACTGGCCACCACAGACTCGTAGAACATCCTCAGCATCGTCTGGCAGATGGTAAAGGACCTCAAGTCTCCTCAGGAAATAGAGATGGCTCTGACCCTTCTTGTAGACAGCCTCAGTGTTCTTTGACCAATCCAGTTTATTGTCAATTCGTATCCCCAGGTATTTGTAATCCTCCACCATGTTCACACTGACCCCCTGGATGGAAACAGGGGTCACCGGTACCTTAGCTCTCCTCAGGTCTGCCACCAGCTCCTTAGTCTTTTTCACATTAAGCTGCTGATAATTCTGCTCACACCATGTGACAAAGTTTCCTACCGTAGCCCTGTACTCAACCTCATCTCCCTTGCTGATGCATCCAACTATGGCAGAGTCATCCCAAAACTTCTGAAGGTGACAAGACTCTGTGCAGTAGTTGAAGTCCAAGGTGTAAATGGTGAAGAGAAAGGGAGACAAGACAGTCCCCTGTGGAGCCCCAGTGCTGCTGATCACTCTGTTGGACACACAGTGTTGCGAGCACACGTACTGTGGTCTGCCAGTCAGGTAATAGTGGTTTGTCTAGAGGTAGATGGGGTACACCAGCTCTGGTAGAGTCAATGCTGAAAAGTTCACTGTGTATTCTTTGCCCTTGTAAACTGTCTGCATTTCTAGAGATTAAGAACTGCACAACTGAATAGGATGATTTAAAAAGGCCTCTGTCTTGCTTGGCTATTATTCAAAGCATTGAGTCCAAGAGGGAGAGTTTTATTTTAAACAGTGGTGGGTGTCTGAAATGAACTGTCAATGACTGGTGATGGAAGCTGGTAGAATAGAAATGTTTAAGTGGCTCATAGATAGACATATGAATATTCAAAGATGGAGGAGCATGGATCATGTGCACATAGATGGGATTAGGTGTCATAAACTTAATTAACTTGCCACAACATGGGTTGAAGGACCAGTTCTTGTGGTGCTCGATGTTGGGTCTTACTTGGTTTTTACTTTTGACCAGTTTCTTGACACACCCTGCGATTTGCACACAGTCGACCCAATTATCACCCTGAGCATTTGTTCCCTCTGCCTCTGCTGCCCTGGGCCAATACAATGGCAGAACCAGTAGATCTGCTGCCTCAGGGTTCCAGGTAACAGCATAGCTTTCAAAACTGGCTTCCATTGTCTTAGAAAGGAAGTTGCGAATAAACTCAATGAAGCCTTTTGAGTGAGAGATTGTGGACATTTTATCTGATCGTTACAGGCACATAGACTGGCCGAAGAATGATGGTATTTTTTTTTTGCTGCTAATTTAGTTTCCTATGAAAGTTTTGATTAAAAAAAATCATTTTAATCGTGTCCAATAATTTCATTATTAAATTCTGAGTTGTATTCAGTAGGATTGTAATTGGGAGAGAGGGAATTTGAAACAATTAATTAATTTTACTCCATATTTCTAAGTATAGTTTTATATTTAATTTCATGTTACCTTAATATTCTGCTGTAACCTTGATTACATTCAATTGTGTAGGTAGAAAGTGGGAAAAATTGAATTAATTATTTTTTTGTATCTGAAATGCTCTTAACATAATTGGATCTTTTCAGGTTATTCACTTGATGGGAATTGACCTATTTCAAGTGATTACACTGCAGTATTGTGAACAGCCATTAGTCTACATTGGGTATATTGGAACAATGGATTGCTCAGCATTGTAAAATATAATATTACAAATAGACTTCTAATTAATAGGATATTGGTACCTACTTGAAGTATTTGGCAGGTTATTACTGTAAACAGATACAGTAATTAAGATGACACTGATCAGTACCTACAGTTAGATAACAATGCACAGAGAAATTTTTTAAAAAACACTAACGTAGGATTAGTGTATTGGCTGACGTGGACTTAGTGGGCTGAAGGTCTTGTTTCTGTGCCATATCTCTTTGTAACTAAGAGTCGCAAGTAACTGGGTTCCTTGGGTACTGGGTTTGAACATAGTTTTCTTGTACTATTTAGAGTCCAGAAGAAGAGCTGGTCTTGGTGGCACACCAAGTAGAACTACTGCCTCACAGCTCCAGAAATCTCGGGTCAATTCTGACCTCCCAGTGGCATCTGTGCTGAACTATCACATTCTCCCTTTTCCGGGTAACAGCCTAGCTTGCAAAACTCACTTCGGTTGTCTTAGAAAGGAAGTTCGCGAGTAAACTCAATGAAGCCTTTTGAGTGTGAGATTGTGGACATTTTAACTGATCCTTACAGACATAGACATGCTGAAGAATGATGGGGTTTTTTTGCTGCTAATTTAGTTTCTTATGCAAGTTTCGATTTAATAAAGTGTTTTGAGTGCTCCAGTTTCTTCCCATAATCTCAAAAATGTAAATTATCATAAATTATTCATATTATGAGCATAAGTGTAGAATTTGAAGAGGCAGAGTTGTGAGTACAATAGATTGGTCGAACCCTAAGCCAATTGGTATCGATGGCTAGCATGGATTGCATGGGGTGAAGGGCCTATTTCGGTGTTGTATAACTTAATGACTCTGAAATAGATCAGATACTGTGGGGCTTGACAGATTGATACTTTAGAAATATTTCCATCATAAGGAAATATGAATTTGGAACTATTGTCTCCAGATAAAAAGCAATTAATTTAATCTGAGATGAGAAAGAATTTCTTCTGTCAAAACACTGTGAATCTCTACCACAGAATTTTTGTATTTAATTTAATGATTTTTTAAAAGTTTGTTTCAGGGTATACATTAATTTGCCCTAATTAGTTAATGCAGGATGAGACAACCACACCTTGAAGATGACATGCTGGTATCTAGTCATGGTTCATTGCTTTTCTTTTATAAGTAGGATGTTTTTCGCAAACGACTGTTTGAGGTAGGCAGGTAGGTTGAAAGAAGCAGTGTGATTGAGCTATGTGAATAGTAAGCCAATGGCCTGGAGTGATACTTATTCAAATCCCATCATGGCAATGGGGGAATATAAATTCAGTTATTAATTAAATTGGAATTACAAGGCAAGGGATTCTGTAATACCATGTGCAAATCATCATGGTTGTCATTTGCTAAACAGGATAGGGCAGCCCTTAATGTTCTTTGGAGAAGGAGGTGTGCTGACATTACCCGGTCAAGTTGATGTATGAATGCAAACTACGTATTTGTACTCTGACAAAAGCTCCATAGGAGGATAACTAGACACAGCACACATTTGACACATACATATAATTGGGAACAACACAAAAACACCTTTGTGCAAAGTCTCGCTTATTAAATGAGGGGAGAAAATCCCACAGATGATTTAAACACTTCGACTTTGACCACACTGCACCCTAGCCATCAAAGAAACTCATCCAACTCATGAGGCCATTCACCACCAGGGAACCTTGCTGAATACTGTTCTCGATAAGCTGGCAGTCCCACATGTTAAATTGGTGATTGGAAGAAGTCAAACTCTGAGGCAAGTGTTGAGAGCGGGGGAAAAAAGAGAGATGAGTGAAATATCTACATCATCCGACTGGTTGCATCTATCCCTGACAGCCTTGGTAAGAGTGAGCTCCGCACCACCATTTTGGAGGCAAAATAAATATTCCCACTGAATGTGATAACAATGCAAATTGGGGTAGATCTGATACATTATCAGTCAACAGAGTTGTGTTCCACTATAATACAAAGCTAATAATGGTTGGTTTAATTAAGTTGGAGTTTAATTGTTATACAACCAAAGGCATGAACTCAGCCAAACGACACAGCGTTCCAAGGTGTAAAACACATTACCAACAGTAACAAACTGCACACATAATTGTGATTGCAGAAAAAACATAGTTACAAAAAATAATATAGTCCAAGTCCCCCAAGTGTCATTGCCTATAGATTGATGGTATATTGATGAATGTTCTTTTGGAGCCATGTTTCTGCAAGAATCAGCCAGCAGCTTCCTCATCTTGCACAAGTGCAGATGAGGAACAGAGGACATGCGGTTCCCCCACTGTCAGTCTCACCAATAAGCCAGTGAATTGGACTGACAGTATTCTACATTACCAATGTCCCAACAGAATCAGAATCACTTTATTGCCAGAATGTAAAACATACTAGAGTTGATTGTGGTTCAGTACCAAGCATAAAACATGGGGCAATCCAAACAGCCAATACAATAGCGACCAACAATTTACAAGAAATAGTGCAAACATCAACATTTGGGCAATCAACATTTAGCAGAACAGATACAAGAGCAAACATCAATAATCAGACTTAAGTAAATGTGAACATATGAACAGATTGAACAATTATCAACAGAACAAGGAGAGCAGGAAAGACCATTTAACAGATGTTGTGCAGGGACAGTGAGGGTATTACACCTGAGTGAGTTTTATTGAGAAGCTGGATATCGACTGGAAAGAACTTCAGAGATGATGAGTCAACCTGGTGGTGGTGGACTTGTAGGATCTCCAGGTTGACAAATTTGGTGAATAGGTGACTGCTGGGGTGGGTGGAGTCAGCGGTAATATTTTCAACTCTGTTCTTTGCTCTGCTGATGGTCTTGTCTTTTAATGTTGGTGGCTGACAGCCAACGGTCTTCTCTGTGGAGTAGACCACTTACTGCCACCTGAGAGAGGGAGGAAGCCGTGGGAAACCAAATAGTGATAAAGGTAGTCACAAAACTCTTGATGGTTGAGTAAAAAAACTATTTGCATATGCCCTGAAATGTTAAATTTCCTAAGCTGACATAAGAAGAGCAATCAATACTGGGCTTTCCCAGCGATATGCAATAAAAATGTCCAAGAGAATCATGACAACATCCAAGACAAGATGAAAGAACTGTCGACAGTACCAGGTGACTAAAGGTCATGGATATGACATGTTCACAAATGATGGACATGTAATGGTAAAGAGGGGAGGGAAAGAAGAGGCTCTGTTAAACTCTCCAGCAGAGGGCCCACTGCATATTCAATAATATCCAATCTTTTTACCACCACCAAATTGTCAGGCAGAATAACACTATGACTAGAAGAGCAGGGGTCATGTCGCGAATAACTCCTGTCTCCCTCCAAACCTACCGCACACATCAAGAATCCTCTGGACATCATCTACAGAAACTTGGCAAAACCTTTGATGTAATTTCCGAAACTCATGACCTTATCCACCTCCAAATAGGGGTTTGGGTGTAACAGGATATTACAACCTGCATCTTCCATGCCACATACCTGCAGACCTACTCCACCAGACATAATTGTGATGGGCGCATTTTGCTACCGCCATATTTCTGGAACACTCCACCTCTCAGGATTTGGATGGCAAAGATTGCTGCAAATCATAGTGGGAATGTCTTGAATGAGGCAGCACAGCTACAGGTTTGCGGCTGGTTGTTTAAACCTGAGGTATGGAATTTTTTTCCCCACTGAGAGCTGTGGAATCAGATACTGTTTTGAAAGAGTGAGGAATAGGAGGCTCTGGAGTACTGGCAAGGAACATTTGAAGCTGGCATAGATCACATTAAATGGTTGTGTAGGCTTGAGGGGTCTTGTAGCCTACTGTTGCTCCTATCTTCTTGTATGACCACTCATGACACTATACTAGGGATGAACAATAAAGGATGACCTTGCTAAGACATAGCCTCATCCTCTCAATGAGCTTTTTTGATATAAGCTTTCTTCACTAAATATATGGAATCACATGACCCAAATGATCTCTGTGTGGCTCCAAAATTAGTTAGGTGAGTGTTCTGTGAAGACTGTTGCTGTAATGATCTACTTATGTGCTGGACTCAGTCCTTAATTTTGTAAAATCTCAGATGGTGATACAGGAGTAAGACAGAGCAACTGGTTGAATGGTGTAGCAACAATAACCTCACACTCAATATCAGGAAGACCAAGGATTTGATTGTGGACCTCAGGAAGGGAAAGTCAGAAGAGAACAAACCAGTCCTCATTGAATAGTCACAATATTAACCTGGCTGGTTAATAGTGGTGGCAAGAGTAAGCAGCTTTAAGAACCTGGGTATCAACATTTCAAAGATTTCTCCTGGGGACAACGTAGAGTTGCAGTCAGGAAGATGGCAAACTAATGGCTCTATTTTGTTAGGGATTTTGAGGTCATTTGGTACGACCCCAATGACACTTGGAAATTTATATTAATGTACGTACAATGGAGTGTATTCTGACTAGTGGTATCACAGCCTGGTATGGAGGCTCCAATGCACAGGGTCACAAGGGGCTACAGAGAGTTGCAGATTTAGCCATCTACATCACAGGCACAGCCCTGTCCACCAACAAGGTCATTTCCAAGAGGTGGTTCCTCAAGAAGTTGAAGTATCATTAAGGACCCTCACCATCTGGGACATCCCCTTTTATTACTACCACCAGGGAGGAGGAATCAGCTTGAAGTTTACACTTAATTCAGAAACAGCTTTTCTGTCTCTGCCATTAGATTTCTGAGTGATCCATGAGCATTACCTCATTATTCCTTCCTTGCACTATTTATTAATTTAGTATTTATAGTAATTGTACATCTTTGCATCGTACTGCTGCTGCAAAACAACAAATTCCATGTTATCGAGCACAGTGGGTAATCTGATCTTGAAGTGATGGTTCACACAGCCATGATTAATATAAATCACAGGAGTTCATGATATTGTGTGACAATAACAGATTATTAAAGCAGATGTATGTTTGAGATCAGGAAGTAGAAGTGCTGTGATAATGCCTTGGTTGGTGATTTAGTAATCGATCCTTTCTGCTTTGTATTAGTAAGTGATATAAATGCTTCGTGTACATTTCTTGACATTTTTGAGTTGAGCGTCAAGTCATTGCTTGTCTTAAAGGTGGCAAGAGTTTGAGTTCCAGTATATTTTTGTTCTCTAACCCTTCCACTTTTAAAGACTTTGCACATGCAGTGTATGAATACATGTACAAATCTGGAGCAAGAAGAGGATATTCAGCTTCTTGACATTTTTTCTACTGTTCGATGTGAACATGTTCAATCTGATTATAACCTCAGTTTTGTTTGCTATATAAACCTTTCTGATAGCTTGTCTGGTCTGGCCATATGGACACTATGGACAGTGCAAAAGCACAAGTGCTTCTACTTCTTGAGAATGCTAAAAGACTTTTGAATGTCCCTGTGGACCCTCACCAATTATCTGGATGTACCATAGTTTGGTATGGCAACAGCTATGCCAAAAGCTACAAGAAATTGTAGGGAACTGTAGTCACAGCACAGCCAACCAAAAGAACAAACTTCCGGTCTGTGGATTCCATCTACATTTTCTATTGCCCCAGGAAACTGAAGCAAAGTACTCATTAAGTACCTCTGCTATCTCCTCCAGTTGCATGCATGCTTTTCCATTGTCACACTTGATTGGTCCTGTTCTCTCAGGTCTTATTCTCTTGCTCATCACATACTTGCTATATTGGACAGAAGGTACAAAAGCTTGAAAATGCCACCACAAGGCTGAAGGGCAGTATCTTTTGCCCTTGTCAGGGGGTTTCGACTTTTATGTTACTGCGGAGGCTAATTAAAATGGTGTCTTTGTTATGTTAATCTGGGAAATGCGGCTTTGTTGTGTTAAACGCTGAGAAAGTTTGCGCTAGGAGCTTGTTTTGGTTTAGAGTGTGATAAGAGGGTGCAATTAACCAATTGGGATAGTTGTTATGGTTTTGGTGTATTTGAAGATACTGTATGCGCGGGGTTTTGGGGCAGGAGGCAGGAGAGCGAGACAGAGGATGGATGAGATGCTGTGATGTCCGCTAACGGGGTCGGACCCCGAAGAGGGCGTTCGGCAAGGAGATGGAGACGGACTCGTGTGGAGCCACCAGTGTTGGTCCCAGGCGGCTAGTCAAGGTGGTCCGAGGGGGTCGCAGGGTGAAGAAGGTGGTCCTTGAACTCCAACTGTTTTGTGCACAAAGAGATTGAACTTTGATAAGTGTGGCGCCTTTTATTTTCCTTTTATATTTTATTCTCTCTTAATTATATAGTTCCAGTAATATCTATAAACTGTAAATCATTTAATCGTATCTGGTGTATTGTCTGTTATTTGGGCGGGGTGGGGTACATCACACAGCATCCACACAAACTAATTACCCAGTTTGGCGGGGCCGAGGCTGTTTCCCTAGACAACAGCGAGCCAAGCGACCCTGAGGGTGGCCAAGGGGCGGCTACACCCTGTTATAAGACTCTAGTGCAATAATGATGAACTCTTGTACTCACAATCTACCTCGACCTGGCCCTTGCACCTTAGGGAAGTTAATCAGGACAGTCGGCATCTGTGGTTTAAGACCATAAGATATGGGAGCAGAAGTAGGCCATTCAGCCCATTGAGTCTGCTCCGCCATTCAATCATGGGCTGATCCAATTCTTCCAGTCATCCCCCCTCCCCTGCCTTCACCCCATACCCTTTGATACCCTGGTTTAAAAAAAAATAATAGATCTGGGAACTCCTGCAGAATTGTTGCTCATTCCACCGATGCCTTCCACCTAGTGTGTTTCCAGAATCACCTGTTATTGCTGTAAAACAAGTTGGTTTTTGTGAAGAAGTGAGGAGGTAGAAAACCATTTCAACATGTTGGATGCCTCTGAGAGTGCACTGATATTTCAAGTATTGGAACTTTCATTAGAAGTACTGGTAATAAGGGGGAGTTTTCCTCAGCATCCATGATGGAGAACTCCCTGCCCAACCATCCTGTCCCAGATTTCTCATGTGGCTTCATCTGGTACAGCTTCATGCTCTACCACTGACTTGGAGTTCAAATTCAGAACGTAATTTAATAAAGCGCTGGCAAGCAAACATCAGCAGTGTTGTGACATCCAAGCTCATACATGCATGTGCTGCAATCTGAACTTGCTAGACATTACACAATGAGGTTGCACTGCCAAAACGTCTGCTCCTGTGGGTGAGTGCATTTTGCTTCTCTGTATCTCTTGCTATCTTTTGTTCTCTATCTTCTCTCTGTGAATTTTACTCTCTCTCACATTCTTTTCTGAAGTTGCTTACTTTCCTTTTTGCTCTATCACATGTGCTGATTTTTTTTCTCTCTCCTCTACTCTCTTCCCCACCCACCCTTCTCTGAATTCTCCCCTCCACCCCTCAAGTTCAGCAACAGTTAAGGATAGGGGCTAACTCCCAGTTAGGTCTATATCTTGGGAATGAATTTTTTAAAGAAACTTTTCTGTTTAACGTACTCTTACAATGGTTTGTGCAATAGGATTCTTTACTCTTAAAAAGATGTTTGATTGGGTAAAAGGGACTAGATCAGATGGGAATCTTCTATCAGATGGGGTAAAAGGCCTGTTTCTGTGCAGTATGACTCTAATTCCAAGGGATTATAATACAAAATGAGGGAGAGGGGTCATTCTGTACCAGTCAAAAGTTTGAATGGGTGGTCAGTGAAGCTGATGCTATATTCGTTCAAACACAGTAAAGGTTCAGTACCCCTTAACTGAAATTCCACAATTTGAAGTAGGAATTTTTTTGAGTGCTGACATGATGTCATAAATGGAAAATTCCACAAGGCACTGAGAAGGTTTGCAGGGGATAGACAGGTGACTGCGCTGCACTGATAGTTCTGAGAAGTGACCCCACATATGTAATGAGCAGAAGTTAATGGAAAAACAGAAAAACACAGCATAAAGCACAAAATGAAGATCTTGATCATGTATTGAAAGAATGCATCCGTCAGTGTTGGAGTGAACATGTGCTGCCTATTGGCATGCTGATCAGCTAACAAGCAAAGATCAATCAGGGTGAGCTAAAAATTGAAGGTAATTGTGAATATTCAGCAGGCTGACTGCAGAAATTTAAGAAAAGGCATGGCATTAAATTTTTAAAGCCTTTAAAAGTTTTAAAGATAAAAATATTTGCTGTTCATGAATCAGCAGAGAAACTCATTGATATATTTGCGAAGATTGTTGCTGATGAAAAAGTATCACTAGAACATGTCTACAATGCTGATTGGTTTTATACTTGAACCTTAAAAAAAGTAAAATGCAAATGGAATGTACTGTCAATGTACTGTAACCTTTCAGTCAAGACATGGCATCAGAAGGAGACTGAAAGCTTGCCATTGTTTGTTGTTCAGCAGCTGATTCACGTATTCTCCTGATGCTCCTGTGGCTGCGTTTGTGTGGAATATAGTACAGAATAGCCCTTCCACTTCAGTTTTTATCATAATCCCTTGGAACAGTGTCATACAGCATGGAAAAAAGGGCCTTTACCCTACACACATTATATTTTCATTATATTAATGGTATGTAATAATTTTTACTGTCAAGCCCATACTGTATGTATGATGAGCAAGTGTAAGGCAAGGATTGTCTACTGGTAGCACATAATTTCAGGGTCAAAGATGATGGCGATCCCAATCTATCTCACTATATGTTCCAAAATTTGAAATGCTTCTGGCCCCAGCCATTCTGGATAAAAGGTACTCAACTTGCATTAGTATAGATCTGATGAAGATTGTTAAGAATAAAACAAAATAATTTACCATATAAAAGTAGCTGGTGAACGCAGCAGGCCAGGCAGCATCTCTAGGAAGATGTACAGTCGGCGTTTCAGGCCGAGACCCTTCGTCAGGACTAACTGAAAGAAGAGCGAGTAAGAGATTTGAGAGGGGGAGGGGGAGATCCGAAATGATAGGAAAAGACAAGAGGGTGACCGAAACGTCGATTGTACCTCTTCCTAGAGATGCTGCCTGGCCTGCTGCGTTCACCAGCAACTTTTATGTGTGTTGCTTGAAATTCCAGCATCTGCAGATTTCCTCGTGTATGCGTAATTTACCATATGATGGTTTGTTCGTATCTCTGACTTTAAAATGTTAAAAAATCAGCTTCACTCTCTGAAGTGTCCGTCCAATTGAATTTAAAACAGTAGCATAACTATAGTTTGAGCAGATTGTAAACAGGACCAAGTCATTTAATGCATACGCAGTTTGCCTTTTGTTCAGTTGTCAATGAAATGATTGGCACTGACTTCTTTCACCAGAAGAATTTATTAACTTGGGCTTAGAAATGTGTATAAATGCCATGTGTCTGAGCTCATAAATATGCTACAAAATGAAGGCAGGAGTTGTCTGTGATGTCCCCTTGTATCCAACATTGAGGTTCTACCATGCACTTAGGTCATGACCAGCCTGATCTTTAGCTTGGCTCCACTTTCATGCCCAAACAAACGTCATCATCCCAAAGTCCTCTGTCAAGAAGATGACACAAGAGATTGCAGGTGCTGGGATCTAGAGCAAAAGAACTACTGGAAGAACTCAGCAAGTCGGGAAGCATCTGTGAAGGCAAAGAAATGATAAGCATTTTGGGGTGGGACTCTGTATTGGTGCTACATGTAGAGAGAAGAGAGGTAGTACATAGAAGTTAGAGAGTGGGGTGAGACAAGCTGGTGGATGGAACCAGATAAGGGGTAGAGGATTGGAAAATGGAGCCAAATGGATAGAAATGTTTCTTCTCCTATGGTTCTCCAAAATGTGTATATTTGTTTCACTTATATCGGCACGTTCTGGTTGACACATCATTCCCAACTCTGCTTTTCCCCTTCAACCTCCAAACCAATCCTGCCTCATTTTTTTTTTATCCGTCTTCCCAGAGTGATAGAGGTTTTGGTGGTTTTATTTAAAAACAAAGTACACTAAACTGCTAAGTTTGTATCTTCACTTAAGTAGCCTGGTGCAGTGAGACATTGTAACTTTGTTTCAAGTGTCCATTTGGTCTGAGAAGATGAACTTCTAACCAAGTAGTGTCATTGACAGGGAAGCAAAGTCCAAGTTTCATTTTTGCTGTATTTCTTAATTTCAGTTGTATTCAAACAAACTTGGCAGCATTTAATCTGTTGGCGATGGAGATGATACATGAACAGCAGGGCAGATATCTTGTTTGCAAATTTATGGGAGTCCATAATTTTGAGCAGTAGCCATTTTTTTTCATAGTCTTCAGCCTGAGATTGGCCTCACTTCTGACATAAAAGAATACTTGGAATGAAATAATGTGGGAAAATAAATCCATGGATCAGAAAAGATTATTGAAGATAAATCCAGAACTTAAAGCAGGCTTTACAGTTTGTACTATAGTTTTATATTAGGTGTTTGAAAGGAATTGCATATACTTGGACAGCAACCATCAGTCACCCAGACAGTGTGAATCCTTGAAAGCATAATGCTGTTCTTCCCCTGGATCCTGCTCAGCTTTGACCAAACCCTTGTGAAATTTAGAGGCTTGCAAGCTGATTACATTGGAAACAAAATAAACTTTGCTTTGACTTTGTTCTCCTGATACCAAGTGCTGATCACTTGGCAGGTTGCAACCTAAATCACTGTTCTGATCATCTACATTGGAATAGGAAATGGTGCTGTTTTTTGAATGATGCAATATAGTTGAAAATAGCTTAAATTAATGGTAAAACTGGCCAGCAAGGAAGTACCATAATGGCTGAGAAAAATTACTGCTTGTTTTGGGAGTTCCTTCATCGGTAATGCCATAACCAGTCTGCCTTCGTAACCTTGCAAGCCTTAAGAAACATCAGTTTCATATTTTACAAAGGCAAATTGGCTCAAGCACCCTTGATTTTGTGATATTTGTAAACTTTCCTGGTTGTTTTGCTGTCTTGCCTTAATTGGGTTAGCTTGGTTTCTTCAGAGACTTGAAATCTTGTCCAGCAGTAATTTTACATTTTCAGTTTTTGGTGGGAAGTGAGTTTGGAAGAATGTGTTAGAAAGAATGAAATATTTTTTAAAAATCTTATGCAAGAAATTACCTATAGGCCAGCCTTTCACTTCCACACCTTCGGCTTGGGCATGGCTGAATTTCAGTGCAGTAGATCCTTGCCCAAAGTAGGCTTTGGAGCATGTGATCACCGAATTAATGTACAGTGAGAAGCAAGAAGGAGGCTAAGACATTGATTTGGAGCAGAAATTTATTCAACAGGAACAACATACAGTATAAATGAATTGCTATATGACTTTTTGTTGGGATATTTTTCTTCCTTAAAACAACAAATGTAATGGCCTGGAATTCCCTGGCAGTAGTGAGAACCTCACACTGTATGCTCTACTCTATCCCACTAAGTTTGAACTAACCATCAGACAATTCTCACATCAATTTGCTCAACAAACTTACTCTTACCAAGTCTCCATGTACTGCACCTTCTAGATGTAAATGTGGCAGGTTTAATTATGAGCTATGTCCACAGAAATTGTGAAAACCATCTGTCTGGTTTAGGCAGCTTTGCTAATTGCCAAAAATATTGAACATCTCTGTATCTCCCAACTGTTGAAAATCTAATACAGCAAGTTATTATATTAAAATAATTGTATTATTTTATTTCATTATTTTAGAAATTTAAAAAAAATCTTAAATAGTAGAGTTTGCCAATTGGTTGAGTTAACTAAAATTGTTTGAAAATTTCCATGGCACTACCAAACCCGGCTATTGCCTGTAAGCAAATTTGGACCTTCTGTCCTTGCACTATACTTTCAAACTTCCTGATGCCCATGTGGAGTAAGTGTTCCCAGACATTTTTCTGGAATGTCCAGGCTGCTGTTTTCTCTCAACTGATCTGTTGATCTAACTGCTTGTGAGATCTGTACTTTCTTCACTTGACTTTTGATATGCAATTTGTGGATTCCCACTTGACTTCCACAGTAATATGGAAAATATTTGTAGTGAAATTGAAAGGCAATTCATCTAAACCTTGAGCCCAAATTATTTATGGGAGTAGCTGAAGCTAACACCTGTGTGAGTGTGCCTATTGCTACATGCGTTCATATGTTTCTCTACTGTACTTATTAACAGGGAGAAAATAATTTGGTTTCTACCCTAATCTTGCAAACATGCAGTTCCTAAGTTATGTAACAGTGCATTCTTGAGAACCACCCATAAGCAGCTTCCTGTACCTATCTATATCGTATTGCTCTACCTACACTGCTAAGTTTTATTGAATTACCACTGTAACACCACCCTTAGTTAAACTAATGAAATGTATGCTATATGCAGCCATTAGTAAATACCATGAAGCACTATAGTTGTTCATCCCAACTTGAAAAATACTTTAAAAATGCATGGGAGAATTTGCAAGAGAGATTTTTGTAAACCAGGTCACTTGTAGCCCAGGAAGCCCTGTATTTTGTTAGCCTCCCTCACTCACTCACAGCTAAATCACACTTGCATATTTACTTTCTTTGCTCCAGTACAGTCACTCAAATTAATACATCTTGGTTTTTGAATGACTTGCTCATCTCTGCAGTCTGATCCTCTCTTACTGTCTGGTCTGCTGACATTTGCTGAACTTTGTATCATAAACGCTTATGACTTCATTGATAGGGGGGAAAAAAACCTAAACAGATCAGTGTAATGGTGCCCGGAAGAATATACAAATACCTGTAGTTAGTGACTCAGATTGCCTTCTGAAGCCGTGAGTAAGTTTCTTTTTTTACTTCCAAGATGCAAGATGTGAATTGTTTAAAAAAACCAATGTTATTCAGAAGTACTGAAAATGAGGTAATGTGCAAGTGTGAGTTCCAGCGGCTGATTGAAAATGCAGACATGTCACATGTTTTGATTATACAGCCACATTCTTTCAATTGTACTTAAGCCTTTCATTCTGTTTCAGTGATTAATGTTAGCACTTATTGCTTGAGGATTGAGGTACAGCACTGACTTAAAACTTGAGGGGTTAGTTTACGGTTGCCCCTTGAGATGCTCAATGAGTTTTGTTTACCATAATAATGTATCCCCCTTTGCACCAAAGGACTGATTATGATAGAATGAAGTACAATCATCTGAAAATTTCTCTCAGCAAGGGACAACCTTTAGTGGTTAGCACAATGAAGCATTAGCTTTCTCTAAATAGAAATGATGAGAGCATTCTTTAACTTATGAACTGAAAGCAGAGGTTGTAATTTATTGACTCTCTCCCACACCCCCCTCCGGACTCTCCATATTTCGGTGACTTTAGGTTTCCAAGTGAAGCACTAAGAGAGCTGAACGTTTGCAGCCATTCTCTCAAGCTTCAGTATTTCAGTGAGATAGGTTGCCCTTCATCGTTCAATTTGTCTCATATATTTCAAAAATAGCCCTTCTTTGTGATTTTAAAAAATATACAAAGGGAAGAAATAGTGCAAAAAAAATTACATTCTTCGTCAGTACATTATGTTGTATAAACTTTAAAGTAAGGAGAAAATACAAACGTAGCATCATTGCCATCATGTGGCCCATGAGGTGATTACCCCTTTCATTGTTCGAGGGGTTTCACCATCTAGCTACCATCCCTCTGTGTGCAGTCTCAGAAGGAGCCTTGGCATTGGCTGCCCGAACAGAGCTTCAGTTTTCCCTGGACTGAGTCGGTCTGCAGCATTCTTGTTGCATCTCCTTGTGCTGGAAGACTAACAAGTTTCGGGCAGCCAAAAGAGGGTCCCTCACAACACTGATGACTTTCCAGCAGCATTTGATGTCTGTCCTGGTGTGTATGTGTCCCCGGGAACAGCCCGTTGATTAGAGAATCCTCAGTTATGCAGCTGCCAGGGATGAATTGAAACTAGGACACTTGCAGCTGTCTCCATGCACTTTCTGAAAATTCACAGTCTGCAAAGAGTTGAGTGATTAGTTCTCCCCCACTGCAGCCATCCGGAGGGCGGTGTAAACTGGGGACGATATGTCATCTGTAGTGGAAGGCTTTGACTGGGATGGCACTTCTCACTTCCAGCTGAGCGAGGTCTTGGTGCTTATTGGTCAGATATGGTGATGAGACATTCCTTCATATGGTTTGGACCATCTGCTCAAGGATGAAACCAGCAGTATCTGCTGTACATTCTGTGAGGACTTGTCAAAGGTGTTTACTTGGAGGTACTGTTCCACAAAGGGCGGGCAGTACAGCAGTCTCCATTTGGTTGGGCTGGGACATTGTGCAGTGGAGGGGCCAGACCTACCTTCTGTAATACCAGGGACAGGTAGAACCTCAGAACAGAGTGACACTTAGTGCCCACATACTGACTGAGGACAAAGTTGGATACACTTTTGCTCCCATTCTCGGTGGCTTGTGCATTGTCATCCTTTAAAGTTGCTCCGTTTTGGACACTCTGAAAGACATCCCAGGTGATTACTGAGGCAGAGGAGCGAGAAAAGGCCACACCCATGTCCAGTATGGCAGACCTGTAGGCAAATCACACCTGATAACTTAAGTTCGTCAGTTATTTACACAGCATGCCACTTTTCCTCTTTTCCTGCACAATGTGCTCCAGCCAGTTTTTCTATATGCCTCATCAGGAAATTTCCCTCATCATTCAATGCCTTTTATAAAGAAAGATGGAATAAATCTCCCTTCCACTCTCCGGCAGCTAATTTCATTGGGTCATAGTTTAGTTCTGTATACTTTACAAGAGCTGCAAAAGTTTTTAGAAGTGGTTTTCTTTGGCTACAAAATAGGACAGAGTTATTACAAGTCCCTCAGAGATACAAGAGTCTGCACATGCTGGAAATAGCAATATAAAGCAAACTACTGGAGAAATTCAGTAGGTTGAGCAGGATCTGTAGGGAGAAGGAAATGTCTGTAGTAAGTTGAAACCCGGCATCAGTACTGACTATACCTGCTGAATTCACTTGATGTGTGCTCCTTATCTGAACTGTTGTACACCGGCACCATGGTTACCATGAACACACCCCGGAGAGGCTAGGGCACTTCTCCAATTATTGTTCAAAAATGCCTCCATAAATTTCTGGGTGCATGTCTCTGATGCATGAGGACTACATTCGTACTGTGCTATGAACACTTTTTGCGCTTGGCAGCGTTCTTTACATTTTCATCTTTGGAATATCTATTGATTTAAAAACTGAGCATTTATTAAGCAATCCTGTTTCTTGCTATAAATGGCATTAAATGCAGACGTTGTGGCTCCTGAAATTGAAGAAGAAACTTTTATTGCATCCAACTGTGGAATGTTTACCTTGGCAATTAAAAAAAATTGCCATACCAGTGCCATTAGCATTGACAGCAAAATAGCATGCAAGTCTTAAAGACTTTAAAATTGGAAATTTGTGGAAGCAAAAGTTACAGACAGAGCTGCTGCCCATCATAACTGTGGTTGAAATAGTCATGAAATCAGACATGATATGTAGAGAGGGAAAACGTTCCACAAGACTGTAACAACAATACCTCTGGTATCTCTGTAACAGCAGATCTGTTCATTAAATAGATACTGTCTGAATGTTTCTCGCATTTTCTGTTGGGCAAGGCTGCCAGGTGTTTGGGGGTGGTGGTGACAGGAAAGGCAGACTTCTCTCAGAATTGGGATATTGGGAATAGCTTCGAGCAGGAGCAAATAATTCCGCTTCTGTAATTTCAGAGTAAGGAGTCAAAGGGGTATATTTAGGAGAATTTTTTCATTTTTACCTCAAAATGATGAGCATGCTGAACTTGCTGTCCGGTCAAGTATATGAACCGGATGAAAATCATGTATTTAAGACTGAACTCAATGGATTCATGAAGATGGAAGCAAGAGGATGGAGCATGTGTGATATTAATCCATTGCACAGATGACCATTTAACCTATGAGACCATAAGACATAGGAGCAGAATTAGGCCATCTGGCCCATCGAGTCTGTTACATCATTCATTCATGGCTGATCCTTTTTATTAAATCTCCTCCTCAACCCAGTTCCTGGCCTTCTCCCCATAACCTTTGATGCCATGTCCAATCAAGAACTTATCAATCTCTGCCTTAAATACACCCAATGACCTGGCCTCCACAGCTGCATGTGGCAACAAATTTCACAAATTCACCACCTTTTGGCAAAGAAATTTCTCCACATCTCTGTTTTGAAACGGTGCCCCTGTATCCTAAGGCTATGACCTCTTGTCCTAGACTCTTCCCACCATGGGAAACATCCTTTCCATATCTACTCTGTCTAGGCCTTTCAACATTCGAATGGTTTTAATGAGATCCCCCCCCCTCATCCTTCTGAATTCCAGTGAGTACAGACCCAGAGCCATCAAACATTTCTCGTATGATAACCCTTTCATTCCTGGAATCATCCTTGTGAACCTCCTCAGGACCCTCTCCAATGCCAGCACATCACTTCTAAGATGAGGGGCCCAAAACTGTTCACAGTACTCAAGGTGAAGCCTCACCAGTGCCTTGTAAAAGCCTCAGCATCACATCCTTGCTCTTGTATTCTAGACCTCTTGAAATGAATGTTAACATGGCATTTGCCTTTCTCACTGCTGACTCAACCTGCAAGTTAACCTTCAGGGTGTTCTGCACAAGGACTCCCAAGTCCCTCTGCATCTCAGATTCCTGGATTTTCTCCCTGTTTAGAAAATAGTCTACACATTTATTTCTACTACCAAAGTGCATGACCATGCATTTTCCAACATTGCATTTCATTTCTCACTTTCTTGCCCATTCTCCTAATCTGTCTAAGTCCTTCTGCATCCTGTTTCCTCAACACTACCTGCCCCTCCACCAATCTTCATATCATTTGCAAACTTGGCCACAAAGCCATCTATTCCATCATCTAACTCATTTTTATACAGCATAAAAAGAAGTGGTCCCAACATTGACCGCTGCGGAACACCACTAGTTACTGGCAACCAACCTGAAAAGGATTATTTTATTTCCATTCACTGCCTCCTACCAATCAACCAATGCTCTAACCATGTGAGTAACTTCCAGTAATACCATGGGCTCTTAACTTGGTAAGCAGCCTCGTGTGACACCTTGTCAAAGGTCTTCTGGAAGTCCAAGTATACAACATCAACTACATCCCCTTTATCTATCCTACTTGTAACCTCATCAAAGAATTCCAACAGGTTACGTCAGGCAGGCTTTTCCCTAAAGTGTGTGTGTGTGTGTGTGTGTGCGTGTTTGTGCGTGTATGTATATAATAAAAAAAATCATGTACCGTCACGTTGTCAGGATCCCTTTATGACACCTGGTCCACTGATTTACTTTGGAAGTAAAGATTTCTTTTGTATCCAAAGAAGTCGATGAGACTTTTTTAACATTGATCAAGGGCACTCTGTTACTATTCTGTTCTTTCAAACAATGCCACAGGATGTTTGAATGTTTTGAACTGTGAACAATGCAGTAATCCCATGTTTCTCCACTGATTATAGACTGTGCACTCTGCTCTGCAAACTGAGTCATTGTCCTTTTGACTCTGTGGGACTGTTGTTGCTGTGTGAGCTGAGGAGCTGGTTATGGGTTCTTTTTTACTTTCAGATTAACAATGCAAACCATTAGTTGTAATGTGGGATAATTGGATTTTTAGGTGAGAAAGTATAACAATAGTAGTTTAGAAAGGTGCAGGAAGAAGAGGGGCTTCTCTATCAGATAAGATTCTTCAGTAGAACTCTTCCACTATAATCACTCACATTTACGCCTAATGTTTCTTTTCAAGCCCTTTTAGATCCATGCAGTTTGACCCGTGAATGTTTGGTGTAAATGTAGCTTTTGTGGTTTGGCAGTGCTGTGCTGCATGCATCAGCCCATGACTTGAATCATTCAGTAAATCACACTGGCATTGGAAGGACAATCGGGTAATAAATTATCCTGGTATTGATCGCCAGTTGCCTGTGATTAATGGAAGCTAGATCGAAATGGAGGAAGAAAGCTGAAAGATAATTGCAGACACCTAAGTATTATGAGCGAGTGAATGAACCTAGTCATTTGGTGGGCAGCGGCAAAGCTTGGTTTCAACAGCAAAGCTTCACAAAAGCTGCTGCTTTGGAACATGGATCAGTAAAAGAAAAGCTATCAGAGACTGGAGTAGCTGAAGCGGGATATCAATATCATCCGTCATAGCTCACGTGTTGTTGGCTGATGGCCAGAAGCAGTGCTGTAGAAATATTAAATCAACATCTAATTGTGAAAAGTACTGTGGGTGAACTTGAAGGATTAGAAGTTTCAAGGTTAGTTTGTCATTGTAGTTTGGGCAAGGCAATGTGTTTTATAATTCTCCAAATAGATAACGGCAGAAAATTTAAAGTTCAGGCATATTAGATCCCACTCTGTGAATCTGTAGCTTTGGCACGTTCAACAGATCCTGGAAATCTTGAGTAACATACACAAAATGTTGGAGGAACTCGACAAATCAGACAGCATCTATGGAAAGAAATAAACAGTCTATGTTCTGGAGAAAGTCATATCAGGACTTCAGATGAAGTGTTTCAGTTGAAAAGTTGACTGTTTATTTCCTTGGATACTGCATGGCTTGCTGAGTTCCTTAGCTTTTTGTGTGTGTAACTTAGCTATCTGAAAAATTGCAACTGAAAACTGGAACATGCAATTTACATGCAAATGAAATTTGTGGGATAAATGGACTTTAGATTAGATTATGAAGACACACAGTCCTATTGTATTGTCATTTAGTAATGCATGCATTGAGAAATGATACAATTTGTTCCTCCAGAATGATATCACAGAAACACAAGGCAAACCAAGACTAAAAAAACTGACAAAAACCACATAATTATAACATATAGTTACAACAGTGCAAAGCAATACGGTAATTTGATGAAGAGCAGACCATGGGCACGTTAAAAAAAAATCTCAAAGTCTCTTGAAAGTTCCATCATCTCACGCAAATGGTTGAAAGGAGAAACTCTCCCTGCCATGAGCTTCTAGTGCCTCAAACTTGCCGATGCAGCATCCTGGAAGCACCCCGGCCACAGTCTGATTCTGAGTCCGTCTGAAAACTTCGAGCCTCCGACACGGAGCACCATCTCTGCCGAGTGCTTCGACCCCAGCCCCGGCAACAGGCAGTAGGCAAAGCCAAGGATTTGGGGCCTTCCCCTCCGGAGATTCTCGATCGCACAGTAGCAGCAGCAGTGAAGCAGGCATTTCAGAAGTTTCTCCAGATGTGCCTCCGTGCTTCTTCACGTCTGTCTCCATCAAATCAGGATTGTGCACGGCATCCTACGTCACAAATACGATATCATTCGGAGCGGCCGCGCGCGCTGCGTCGCACCGCAATCTTCTCCTCCTTCTCCATTAAAACTTGTATCACTCAATAATTTAGTGACATTGAATTCATGCTCCATGAGTCAAGACATACAGTACAAGACATGTGTTTGGATTATTGTGTATAATTTTGGTCATCCTGCTGTGGGAAAAACAGCATTAAGGTGAAAAGAATGCAGAGATTTGTGAGGATGTTGCCAGTTCTTGAGGCACAGAGTTGAGGTTGAATTGGTTGGAGTATTCCTTGTGGAGTGATCTTACCAAGGTCTATAAAATTATGAGGGGCATAGATAGGGTCATAGTCATAGAGCACTATAGCACAAAAACAGGCCCTTCAGCCCATATAGCCCATGCTTAATCCCCTCAACCCCATACCTAGGCCATAGTATGCCATACCCCTCCCAACCATGCACTTGTCCAAACTTCTCTTAAATGTTGTAATCAAACCTGCACCCACTACTTCCACTGGCAGATCATTCTGCACTCCTCCTCATGTTCCCATTAAAAATGTCACCTTTTACCCTTTTAATCTATGACCTCCAGTTCTAGTCTCACCCAAGCTCAGTGGAAAAAGCTGACTTACAATTACCCTATCAATACCCCTCCTAATTTTGTATCCCACTATGAAATCTCCCCTTATTCTCCCACACTCTAGGGAATGAAGTCTGATACTATTCAGTGTTTCCCTGTAATTCTGGTCCTGAAGTCCTTATACATTTTCCCTGTATCTTTCAATCTTACAGATACTTTTTTTTGCAGATAGGTGACTAGAACTGTAGAGAATACTTCGAATTGGGCCTCACCAATGTATTCAATATTTTGATTTATGAGGGCCAATGTGCCAAAAGCCCTTTACTAGCTTGCTGACCTGTGACCCACCTTCAGGAATTGTAGATCTATACATCCAGATCCTCTGTCCACCACACTGCTTAATGCCCTACCCTTCACCGTGTAAGTTCCCCCCGGTTTGTCCTCCCAAAGTGCAACACCTCACACTTATCAGCATTAAATTCCATCTGCCATTTTCAACCCAGTGTTACCCAAATGAAATATGAGGTGTTGCTCCTCCAAGCTGAGCTTGGGCTTATTGTGGTAGTAGTGACCATGGGAAGTTGAATTGAAATGGGTAGTCAGTGGGAGATTCTGCTTGTAGTGGTGGAAAGAGCATAGGTGTTCAACACCATCACCTCCTTTTCGTTACCCTTGACCTTCCTTTTCATTCCACGGTCTGCTGTCCTCTCCTATTAGATTCCTTTTTTAGCCATCTACTTCTCTTGCTTATCCCCTGCCAGCTTCTTACTACTACTACTACGACTACCACCACTACTACTACTACTACTACTACTACTACCACCACTACTACTACTACCACCACTCCTCCTCCTCCTCCTCCTCCTCTTTGCACCCACCTTCCCTCTCACTTGGATTTACCTGTCACCTGCCAGCTTGTACTACTTCTCCTCCCTCCACATTATTATTCTGGCTTTTAATCCCTCCTCTTCAGTATTAATGAAGGGTCTTGGACTAAAACATCGACTGTTTCTTCCCCTCCAGAGATCCCTAACTTGCAGATCCTCTCACATACACAAAATAGTTTGCAGATGCTGGGGTCAAAGCAACACTCACAACACGCTGGAGGAACTCAGCAGGTTGGGCAGCATCCGTGGAAAAGATCGGTCGACGTTTCAGGCTGGAACCCTTCATCAGGACTGTAGAGGGAAGGGGCAGAGGCCCTATAAAGAAGGTGGGGGGAGGGTGGGAAGGAGAAGGCTGGTAGGTTCCAGGTGAAAAACCAGTAAGGGGAAATATAAAGGGGTGGGGGAAGGGAGGCAAGGAGGTGATAGGCAGGAAAGATGAAGAAAGAACCCCATCCCTCTCACCCCATCCTCCCGCCACCACAACAGGGACAGAGTTCCCCTTGTCCTCACCTACCACCCTACTAGCCTCCGGATCCAACACATTATCCTCCGCAACTTCCGCCACCTTCAACAGGACCCCACCACTAAGCACATCTTTCCCTCTCCACCCCTCTCCGCCTTCCGCGGGGATCGGTCCCTCCGCGACTCCCTGGTCCACACGTCCCTCCCCACGGATCTCCCACCTGGCACTTATCCCTGTAAAAGCAAGTGCTACACCTGTTCCCTACACCTCCTCTCTTGCCACCATTCAGGGCCCCAAGCAGTGCTTCCAAGTGAGGCAACACTTCACTTGTGAGTCTGTTGGGGTTATCTATTGCATCTGGTGCTCCCGGTACGGCTTCCTCTACATCGGTGAAACCCAATGCAGATTGGGGGACTGCTTCATCGAGCACCTCCGCTCCATCCGCCAAAACAAACAGGATCTCCCAGTAGCCACCCACTTCAACTCTGCTTCCCACTCCCATTCAGATATGTCCGTACATGGCAGCCTCTACTGCCGTGATGAGGCTAAACTCAGGTTGGAGGAGCATCACCTCATATACCGTCTAGGTAGTCTCCAGCCTCTTGGTATGAACATAGAATTCTCCAAATTCCGGTAATTCCCTCCCCCTCCCTTCCTCTATCCCTATTTCACTCTGCCCCCTCCCCCAGCTGCCTGCCACCTCCCTCTCGGTTCCACTTCCTTCTACTACCCATTGTGTTTTCCCCTATTCCTTCTTCACCTTTCCTGCCTATCACCTCCCTGCCTCCCATCCCCACCCCTTTATCTTTCCCCTTATTGTTTTTTCACCTGGAACCTACCAGCCTTCTCCTTCCCACCCTCCCCCCACCTTCTTTATCGGGCCTCTGCCCCTTCCCCCTACAGTCCTGACGAAGGGTTCCGGCCCGAAACGTTGACCGTTTTTTTCCACGGATGCTGCCCAACCTGCTGAGTTCCTCCAGCGTGTTGTGAGAGTTCCTCTCGCGTTCTGTGTGTGTATAGCTCAAAGTATCACTTGCCTTTATAATTTGCTTGTATGTTGTGATCCAGTAATCAAGTATGCACTGGAAGTTAGATGCCAACACTCCTGCCGGTCAGTGCTCTGCTGCTGAGCTTGATGGTCAGTTCAGTGCTGGAGCTGAAGGTCAGATGTGTCACTGTCAGTCTTCCAGGTTACGGCCAAATCTCTCAAATTGTCTGGGATACAAGTCCTCCAACAACACACATTTTTGGGCACTATGCTTATTATTTAGAAACGTAGAACACCTACAGCACAATACAGGCCCTTCGGCCCACAAATTTGTGCTGAACGTGTCCCTACCTTAGAAATTACTAGGGTTACCGATAGCCCTCTATTTTTCTAAGCTGCATGTATTTATCCAAAAGTCTCTTAAAAGACCCTATCATATCTACCGCCACCACAGTTGCTGGCAGCCCACTCCATGCACTCATCACTCGCTGCGTAAAAAAAACAACAACTGACCCCTGACATCTCCTCTGTACCTACTGCCAAGAACCTTAAACCTGTGCCCTCTTGTGGCAGCCATTTCCGCTCTGGGGAAAAAGCCTCGACTATCCACACGATCAATGCCTTTCATCATCTTATACACCTCTATCAGGTCACCTCTCATCCTCCATCGCTCCATGGAGAAAAGGCCGAGTTAATTATTCTTTATAGATTGAAGACTTCCAGTATAGTTTCTGTCAACCTGAATGCAGCTAAGTCCCATGGTCATTACCGGATCTCATTGGCAAGTGAAATGCAGTTGCAAACATTTCTGACATTTGCCTCTGTGCCCCTTTAAGATGCATGGAACGACTGTTGGCGGGCAGGTTGTGAGTATTATTCAGCATTTCAGCATCACTGAATGGTGTAGGTAATTCAGGGTGTGTGGATAATTCACCCTGTATTCCATTTCAAAGGCCCAATTTGTTGCATTAACACAATCCCGATGTCTTTTGTTTTTAAAACCCAGTAGTCATAAATGTGATTTGTTGAAATTTAACAGTAGGGAGAGGGAGATCTTAAAGATGACAAACTCCATCGTTTCCCAACACCTCACTTTTGAAACAAAATGATGTCAAGGTTTCTGCCATTGGATAAACCAAGACACCGTGTCCTTAAACATTACATAATTGATTGTCATATAACACACCAGCCCGGGCAGCAGGAGCCCAGAGTTAATAAGGCCCTAGGAGGTGGCAAAAATGTGGAATGTAATGGACAGTCTCACTGATGGGCAGTTGTCCATTGGTAGTATCTACATGAGGTGCTGCCTCAAGAAGGTACTGTACCATCCATAATCAAGGATACCCACCAGTCTGGCTCTGCCATCTTCTCACTGCGGCTATCAGGCAGGAGGCACAGAAGCCTGAAGTCCAACACCACCAGGTTCAGGAACAGCTACTTCCCTTCAGTCATGCAGTTCCTGAATCAATCTGCCACAGCCCAAGTCACTACCTCGTTGTAGCAACAGTATGATCACTTTGCATCACAATGGATTTCGGTTCTTCTAATTGTCTTGTAAAAAATCTGTATCAGTTGTTTCTCGTGAATGCTGCTTCTGATGTTCTGCCTGTGATGCTGCTGCAAAATTTTCATAGCTCCTGTGCAGACACATGATCGTGCAGATGACAAAGTCTTGGATTTGGGAATTGTTGAAACCAGTGGAAGTTCTAAAGGCATATATAGTGAAGTTAAACTGGTGTTGGTATGAGTACTATTTTGGCTGTACGTTTCACTGGTAAAGCAAAACTACCAGAGACTTGGCTATTAACTGAAGAGGATGTCCACAATCTCCTTCAGTGGCATTGCTTAAAAGTGAAATGATGGAGAGGAAATATCCTTTTACTCTTTGGTTGGCAGTTTAGTATGCCAAGCCAGAGGGACAGTGATTTAAAGTTACAATGGAAAGAGAAGTTTCTGCTCAGTCTGACCCTAGCTGACCCTGGTCGATGTGGAACTTGCTTCATCTGGAGCAAAGCATGCTTTCCAAGTCGGGGAAGCGAATACACAGTTGTAAATCACTCCAGTATAGAACGGTGTGGAGAAATGACATACCTGGCTTCTCTGCACCCACACTTTATGACTCATGTCTGCTACCAAATGACTTTTATTTAATGCCAGATTTATGTTGCAGAAAGCAGACATATTAAGATTTGTCAATGCAACGTATATAATTTGAAAATGTTCTTAAAGAGCCAATTGGCTTGCATTGTAATTCTCATCTTTTGTTTTGGCTCCAAGCTCCTGGTTCAAGATGCATGCAATAATAGTTGTTTTCAACGTTCACTCTAATATTTTTTACAGCTGTGCGGACCAATCATTGTGCAGAAAATTTTTACACAGCCTGAAACATTTATATAAAAGAAAATTCTAACTGCATGGCAACAAAGGCGATGTGAGTGGGAGCATTTCAGTTCCTGTGACCATGCAGCTGTGCAGCTTAAAGCGAGCAGTGGTTGTTCTTGTCCATGTGGTCCCTCTTCCTCTGTCAGCTCTTCTTTGGGAGGGAGATGTTGTACAAGGGTTTCAACATAAAGCAACAACAATTCCTTTCCTATCTCAGCTGCTGCTTGATCTGCTAAGTTCCTGTGGCCATCCTTTTGTGTCTCTGTGCTTTACCTTATTAGCCTTGGGAACATGTTGAGCTATTGAGAATAGTGCCCTTGACTTCCATAAACAGATTTGCCAAAGTCCATTGTGAAGAGCTGATCCCACCCTGACCATTTGTAATGCAGTCATAGGAGGATTGGAAGCAGACACACTGGTAATGTCTCCAAGTGGCACTTAGGCAGAGAACAGACCATGAGTAAATTGATGGGATTAGTTTGGGTTGGCATCATGGTTAGTACAGACATTGTGGACTGCAGGGCCTGTTATCCTGCTGTACTGTTCCATGTTACAAATGTAAAAACCAAGTGAGTAGAGATTAACAATGATGAAAAAGCTGTAGTTGACTTTTATAGTCTTAGAGCTTAAATCTGTGAAGTCTGAACAACTTTATTTTTATTTAAAGAAGGCTTGAATTAAAAAATAATTAAATGATGAATGCAACCTGAATTTAAATCAAATTTAATGTAATTTATCTTTCTCTGTGTTTCTCAAATCCATAGACTTATTTTCTAATCAGTAGGACTTTGGATCCTACAGATGGTCTGGTGTGGTGCAGGGTCTGAAGGGCAGTCATTCCAGTATAATGCTGTTCAATCCAAATGGGATGGGGGTCTGCCATTGGACTCCATGTGTGGTGTGGTGGACCAAGATCACACATCAGCATGTCATGCCATCTGTTGTGTCCGCTTATTAAGGATCTCCATGTTTCACAGTGTATACTGAAGCCTCTGGTGCTTCATTTGCTATCAGCAGCTGAACCTCAGCTGTTCTGATGGGAACTGTTAGCAAGAGTTGGCGTCATCTGCCTTCTGTTTGCATGTGCTTCTTTGACTTGCAATGCAAGATTAATACCACCCACTTGTATGACCTACTGCCACATAAGTGTCTCACTTATTGGAAACAATTGTTTGAAAATTTGTGTTCTTTTTATCTATGGGAGCCGTTTGTATAGTTCGACTGCAATAAATATTTTTTGGGATAGATATGGCTTGTTAAGAATCTAGACCTTAACATTTGTTGATACTTCAATACAGAAATCAAAAATTATGCAAAATTACAAGATCATAAGACATAGGAGCAGAATTTTCCATTCAACCCATCAAGTCTGCTCCACATTTGATTATGACAGTTTTGTCTTCCTTCTCAATCCCATTCTCCTGACTTCTCCCCATAACATTTGATGCCCTTCCTAATAGCCTTCACTTTAAATATAGATCAGTAAAATATAATGCAAACTCTTCAGCCGATGATTTTGTACCAATCTTTTAACCTGCGCTAAGATTGATCTAACCCTTACCTCCTATATAGCCCTCCATTTTTTGTTTCATCCATATGCCTTTACGGGAGCCTCTTGAATGTCCCTGATGTGCTTGCCTCTACCACTACCCATGGCAACATGATCCCAATGACAATGAGCATGTTCCAAATATACCCAATGACTTGACCTCCACAGCTGCCTGTGGCAATGAATTCCACAAGTACACTACCCTCTGGCTAAAGAAAATCTTCATCATATCTGTTCTAAAAGGAAGATCTTTCATTGTGAAGTTGTGCCCTCTAGTCCTCGACTCTCCTACTATTGCTAACGTTCTCTCCATTTTCACTCTATCCAGACCTTTCATTATCTTCATTGAGGTTCACTCATTGTTTTACTAAATTCCAGCAAGTACAGGCCCAGAGTCATCAACACTCCTCTTATATTAACCCTTTCTTTCCCGTGATATTCTTGTAAACCTCCTCTAGATGCTCTCCAATGTCAGCACATTCTTTCTTAGATATGGGGCCCAAAAGTGCTCACAATACTCCCAATGTGGTCTGACCAATGCCTTATAAAGTCTGAGCATTACATCCTTGCTTTTAAATTCTCGTCCTCTGGAAATTAATGCTGATATTGCATTTGCCTTCCTTACTACTGACTCAACCTATTAGTTAATGTTAAGGGAATCCTGCTTTCCTGTTTATTTTATATCCAAGCTGTTAAAGGAAATGTGTTACTTTTCATTGTGGCCTTGGGAAATTCATCAGGAATTTTACAAATATCATAGCTATTGCTGTTGGCTTTGACTCAAAACACTACTCTCTCTTCAAGTCCAGTCTCTGGTCCCTAGTCAGTCCTGGAGTTTCGACCATAAATGAGCAAATATCTCAACATGGCGTTTGGCTCCAAGTTGAGTCTTGTATATTCTATGCTGCATCACCAATTTTGCCTTTGCTGAATTGCTGGCTTTTGTCCCTAATTAAGTTGTTTTATAGTTGGAACCTTCAACAGCTTTACAATGAATTAGTCCTTCTTGATCTGGGCTTCCATGATCTGTAAGAAAGCTACTTATATTTGGTTCCAAAGTAAACATCTCCTTAATCAGTTCCAATCTCTTCTGACTGCTGCTCACCCAGACCCTTACTGTTGCAGTTCTATTGTGGCCTGATTTATGAAAGCCCTTTAACCTTTCATCCTTTGATAGTAATCTCAACAGCCGTCTCCTGCTATTGCCAGCAGAGCCTTGAGTTACCTTTTTTCCACACTCTGGTATACCATTCAACTTCTCTTTACCACCTCATTCAAGCCTCTTCTGATTTTAACTTTTACAGTAACTTCATACAAGACTCCTACATTTGTTGAGCACTGAGAATTTGAAGGTGCTGTCTAAACTCTTGGCCTTAAATTTCTCTGTATATTTCCTTCATCATTTCAAACCATCCCTATTCCTATATGCAGTTGGGTGCATGATGTGAAATGAGCCTAATCCTCAGAGTAATAATCCTTGGGAGATTATTCTTGGAACATTGTCCAGTCTTCCTACCTATGGAAAACAATATTTGGATAGAAGTGCTACCGAAGTTCACCAGATTGATACTGAGATGGCCTGGTTTGTCATACAAGGAGAAATTGAGGATCTATATTTCAGTCAAGTCAAGTTATTGTCATGTAACTATACACATGTATACCATCAACTGTAACAATGTTTCTCTGAAATGGGGTGTAATGCACAATTGTACATATAACATACCACAAAGTAGGAAAGTAAGGATAAAATCTACAGATGAATTACACCATATATGGACAAAGTAAAATGCATAAGTTAAATGCATAAATCCCTTACTCACTCTTCCTTCAGTTAGTCCTGACGAAGGGTCTCGGCCTGAAACGTCGACTGCGCCTCTTCCTAGAGATGCTGCTTGGCCTGCTGCGTTCACCAGCAACTTTGATGTATGTTGCTTGAATTTCCAGCATCTGCAGAATTCCTGTTGTTTGCATAAGTTAAATATTGTCATACAGAGCAGATTAACTGGAGGCACTTCCCGAATGTAAGGGGCAGGGAGTTTTGAAGCCTAATGGCCTGTGGGAAGAAACTGTTTCCCATCCTGACCATTCTTGTTTTTAAGCGTAGTAGTCTCCTGCCTGATGGTAGAAACTCCGAGGATGCTGGATGGATGGGTGGGATCCTTAATAATACTAAAGGCCCTGCATATGCAGTGCTCCTGATAAATGTCCCTGATGGATGGTAGGGAGACCCCTGTGATCCTCTCCAGCTGATCTCACAATCCTTTGTAGGGATTTCCAGTCTGATGTTCCGCTCCTGTCATACCAAATGGAGATGCAACTTGTCAGGACGCTCTCAAAGGTGCTCCTGTAAAATGCTGTTAGAAGAGTATAAGAAAAAAAGGTGATATCATTGAAATGTATTTAATTCTTACAGAGATTGATAGGGTACATGCAGGGATGATGTTCCCAATGGTCAGAGCACCTTTTTCCCCTGACATAAGCTCCACTGAGACTATTTGAAGAACAATTATACGGGGAACAACATTCACAGCGGTGACCTGTGATAAGATGGTGCTGTCCCTGATTATGAACTAAAACTTCAAGAGTGTCCTTTAAGTGTAGGAAATGGGAGCATAACGTGGGCAGTTGGCCTTTCCACCTGTTCCACCATTCTATAAAATCAAGGCTCATCTCTTCCTTTGGTGTCACTTTCCTTCACTAACCCCATATTCCCGGATTTCCTTGATAGTGCAAAATGAACCAATCTTTGTTTTAAACATGGGGGCTTCAATTTTATGACTTTCTTGAGCTGTCGAGTCAAAAGATTCAGTACCTCTGGCTGAAGAAATTTCTTCTCAGTCTGAAAGACCAAACTTTTTTTTTGAGACTGTGACATCCCAACACTTCCCCCCCCCCACCCCCATCCGAGACACTCTAGCCTCATTTGTTAGTTTCTTTTAAGCTGCACAGGACAATTTGTGATAATACTTGGTAACATTTTTTAAGAAGTTGGATGGAAAGTGTATTAATGGTGACAGAAGTAATATCTGATAGTTCAGAAAATTTGCCAGCCTGACACTTAATTCCCCAGTGTGCTGGATTAATGGAGTTTTACAGTACCTCATAAAATGAATGTAAAACCAATGGAAGTTAGTCTCAGTTGCAATATCAGCAGAGAGTTTCTCAAGTCACAATGATTTCGAATCTGCACGTTATTGCTACTGCTGCAGATGGCAGGTTGGTTGTGCCTATCCTCGGGAGGTAACGTAATTCATGGTTACAGTTTCTGATACAGGAATTAGAAATAAGGATTCCTGATTCTGAGCATATCGGCACAGCTGCCGACTTTTCCATTGTGAAGAAGGATACTCGGGACAAGCAATTTAGTCATCTGTCTGTAGTAAAGAATCAGGTCAGTTCCTACTGACTTGGGCCAAGACCTGAAAGTCCTGGGCTATATCTGATGCATAATGTGCTACAGTGTTCAGTGTCTTGAGTTACCTGTAGTTTAATAGAATACATTATGATAATAGGCAGAGATTGGCTAACAAAACTAGAAGTCAGTTGGGTAGAAGCATTAGATTCTCAAAATTGCTCCTTCAGAGATCATGTTAGATGTTGGTGAAGGGTATACTGCAACTCAAGATATGAAGGTTTCAGAGCTCGGTCAAACTGTTATCTTGCACATTCCATACTTTGGTGTGACCAGTGTTGGTGTCCCCTTTTTGTGTCTGTGTATCTGCTGCTGCAACCCCTTTAGTGTGACCAGTTAGAATTTCTGTACTGTTGAAAGTTATTCCAGTTAATGGACCAACATACTTTTAACCTGCATTGTTTTATTCTAAATAAAAAAAAACAAAATCCAAGTAAGTTTAAAAGGAATGTGAGTATTAGGGCCCCCAGTGTGTTACAGGGAATGTGGGAACCAGGACCACAGTGAGTTTAAGGGGAGCATGGAAAATGAGATCCTGCTGATTTGGATACTGAGCCATCAGGATTTCTGAATCCAGGAGGTGGATTATAGGAGATTTACAGTAACGGGCAGATAGATTGTTCTGGTGACTCAGCAAGACGTAATGGTGAAGCAGGTCCACAGATACACTTTGGAGCAGATACAAGCGTCTGAATTAGTCATGTCAAGTTTATTGTCATTTAACTATATACATGTATATCATGTATATGAACATATAATGTATATAGCAACAAGACAACATTTCTTCGAATTAGGGTGTAAAGCACAGTAGTACTCAAAACACACAACAGTGTGAAGATGAGGATGAAATCTGCAGATGAATTACCCATAAATAACAAACTAAAGTGCATTAATATTAAATATTGTAAGATACAGAACTAATTAACTAACCAGTGACACTTCAAGGAAGCTTTGCAACCTCTCTATAACCATGTTATCGATTGACCAAGGGTTATTAAATTGGGTGAAGTATATTGAACAGACATTCCAAGTATTCTCAGGAAGAGGACTTTTGATGAGCCATATGCCAATCACTGGAGTAGTCAAAGTGAGGGCCGGTGCCAGGAATTTTGTGTACTAGTTGAACAGTAACATAGTTACAGGAATTATTACCTGTCATTAATAATGACATCTGCATCGCTGGCCGGTTATACACATGGATGACATTTCATCCAAATCTTCCATTGTTCAGACACTAAGTAACAAAATTATGAGTATAACATCTCTGTACAAGACCAAGTTAGAATATGCCTTTGAGCCAACTGCAAAAAGTAAAAAGCTAATGATAAATTCCATCATAGATTGTCCTTCTGACCTTTTTGAACCATGTTCAAGTACTTACCTAAGGGTTAAAAATTCAGCTATATTTTAAGATGACTAATTTATACCAGCACTGCAATTTTTGTCAGAAAATTACTCCTTAAATTTGTTACCCTTTGGGTGAAGAATTTAAAGAATTTATTTTTTCCTTTATTGTTTTTCTTGATGTTTTTTCCATGTTTGTCTGACTTCCAATCTGATTTTTGTTGCACTTGTATTCAGGGTTTGCTCTTTCATGGTTCATGGAATCATAGAATTTTACAGGTTAGAAAGCTGACATAATGGGCTGGATTAATCCCATTCCCCTGCTCTTCAAGTGTTCATTCAGGTACTTAAGAGACATTTGCCTCTATCATTTCAAGATTTCAGCACTTAACGTGTGACCTTTTTGCTCATCTCTCTTCAGATTTTCTACCAATCAATTTAAATTCTTGCTCTTGTTACTTGTTGTAATTTTTCTCTCCAACTGTGTTGTTTGAGCTTTGCTTATCTTCCCTCAGAGCACACCATTTTATTGTAAGGCTCATTCAAGTTACTGCCTTTATATCTTGGCCTTTGGAAAATGGATGCCTTGAGTGTTTTAAAAGGCAGCTTTCATCAATAAGGAGTAGGACACCCTCACCATCTGGGACGTGTCCTCTTCTTGTTACTTCTACCCGGTAGGAGGCAGCACACTCAACAATTCTGGAGCAGCTTTATCCCATCTGCCAGCAAATTTATGAAAAATATGAGTCTGTATTTATTCACTATTTATTAATTTACATCAGGGATCCATGGACCCTTTGGATAATGGTTGTGTCTATGGCATAAACAAAACAGTTGAGAACCCCTGATTTATGTGATTTATAGTAATTTTTATGTCTTTGCATTGTATAGTTGCTGCAAAACAACAAATTTCACATCACGAGTCAGTGATAATAAATCCAATTCTGAATATTGGTGATGTGACTACATATTATTCTGAGAGGTGACTTCTGCATCTCTCCTATTAATTTTGGTCAACTTTGTTTTTCATTTCTTTTAGCTGCTTTTCCTAATGCCTGAATGTTTAGTACTGCCTTTTTTATGCCTTTCTTATTACTGATCATACAACGTTTTTATATCTGAATTGTTTTTTTTTCACAAATAATGCACCTTGGCAATTTGGTTAAACCTGTCAAAGTAAATCTGAGCATGTTTGTACCCATATGAATGTTACAGTGTTGAGTTGACAAGGGTGTCTCACCATTCCTCAAAGTGCTTGACCTTTATTGACAGAACAACAAAGGAGTTACCTTGCAGTTTTCATTAAATCAAAATAAAAGTCTCAATATTGTTCTGTGCCTTTTGTCCCCATTTGGAACATCACAGTCTGCAGCTAGTGGCTAATCCTGGAAGTGGGGTCACTTTTGTAGAGAATGTCAGCCAAGTTGAACTTGGCTGACTTCCATAGACAGCCGTGAAATAAGCAGGTCTGATCTGAGAGTAACAGACAATCTGTTGGAGGAACTCAGCATGTCAAGTGGCATCTGTGGGAGGAAAGGAATTGTTGACATTTTGGGTCAAAACCCTGCATCAAAATGAAGTGATTTCAGTTCCTTTTCCCTGCAGATGCTACTGGACCCGCTGAGTTCCTCCAGCAGAATTTTATTACTCCAGGTTCCAGCATCTGCTGTCGCTTGTGCCTCTGACTTTAGAGTAATTGATTGACACTGGGAATCACTCCCAGGTATTTTTAAAACAGTGCAGTGGAATTTTTAGCATAGATGTCAGAGGAGAGAGGACATTGCTTTAATGATGCATTGTAAAAGACAGCAACACTCCTTGGGAAGCACCTCCTCAGAATGCAAGTCAGCGTGTATTTATTGTCATATGCACAAGTACATGTCTGAATAGTGTAAGGAAAAACTTACTTGCTGCAACATCACAGGGACATGGCATCTGGGACACAACCTTCACTAAAATATACAAATTACACATAGAAGAAGTCTATTGTAGTGCGAAGTGATTGCAGTGCTATACTGAGGTAGCAGAAAATAGGTTAGTCCACGTACTGAATGGATGAAAGGAAATAGCTGTTCTTGAATCTGGTGCTGTTGACTAGGAGGTAAACAGAAAAACAATGTACTATTAGCTGATGCTCGATTTTTTATATATATATGATGATGCTTTGAAACAGGATGCCTCAGATGTGACTGGTAGATGTCAAGACAGAGATGTATTGAAACAAAATGAAATAGGCACTTTCATGGCTTTTAGCACCTTGTTATATGATTTTACTCAGGCCACTCAAAATTCTGTTTGCTCTGCAATTGTGACCAAATGCTCCTTTAAGCACCATTTACCTGCTGATCAGTGCTGAATGGCAAGAAGACTGGATATCACTGACAACATGCCAAAAATGACCCAAAAGGAAAATATAGTATATGATGGAAATATGAAGTAAAGGAGAAAATACTGGAGATTATTAATTCACATAACAGGTCATCAACCTGAAGGAATATCAAACGAGATGCTGCAGATGTTGGATATCTTGAGCAATGCACACAAAATGCTGGAGGAGCCCAGCAAACCAGGAGTCGTCTACTGTGTGGAGGGGATTAAACAATCAATGTTTCATGATCCTGATTAAGGATCTCAGCCCAAGACATCAACTGTTTTTACTCCTCCGATGATGCTAACTGGCTTGCTGAATTAATCCAGAATGTTATGTTTGTCGACTGGAAACATTAACCCTGTTTTTTTCTGTCCACGGATGCTGTTTGAAATGCTGAATTTTTCCAGCTTCCCTTGCTCTGCAGGTAAATGGAGCTTCTATAATGTGCTTACATTAGTTTCATCCTTACTTACTATAATCTTAATTTCATTGTGTCTTCTCCCTAGACCTCGGGTCCCCTGCTGGCTCAATTCTATGTGAGATTCTCAAGGTTTGATAATGCTACATAATCACTGGTTGCCAGGTAACATATCCCCAGGCAGTTTCAATGGTAGAATTATGTTTTTTTATTTATTAGAGACCGTGTATGTGCTGATTTTGGAATATTTTAGGTGGTAACTGCAAAGAAACTAACTTAATTTGTAACTAGTTTTGACAAGTAAACTGTCTTACTGAAAACTTGATTCCACATCCTCTGCTTCTGGAATTACAATGCAGTCAGTGATAAAGTTGGTTGGCAATTGGAGCTAGGATAGGCTGTTGCACCAAGAGTTGGTTTTCAAAACCCTAAGAGTGGTTTTTGGACTCTGTAACCTTGTTGGCCTGAAGAATAGCAGGAATGCATCCAATAATGTTGCAGTACTCTTTCAAAAGCACTATTTAGACTATGCTGTGCAAATAACAGCCTTGGTTCAATGGCAACAGAGCATCATGCAACATGGGAGTGGGTGCCATGCTCCAACTCGCTCCTGCCGACCAAGATTCCCCCCTGAGCTAGTCCCATTAGCCCACATTTGGCCTGTGAAAGTGAAAGTTGGTTTACTCCTAAATTACTAATGGTAGCCAGCAACTGAACCACATCTGAAATGAAGGACATTCTTCAAGTGTGCCAGCAACTGCTAAATCCAGAACTTGATTATCGAGCCCTGCAGTGAAGACATTTGAAAATCCGATCGTGCCTCCTTGGTTCTGTCAGTGTTGATCTGTTTAATTAGTTCATTGAAGGAAATGGGGTCACCCATTGGTTCTGAAACCTTGATTTTTGTCATAAAGCTTGCTGCTCTGCACTTGAGGCTTTCATAGTACACTTTGAGACCAAGCTGTACAATTACAATGATGGGTGCCACCGAGGAGTGTCATTCCCAGAGATTCTTGTTCAAAAGAGTCCGAGCTGACATTGAAGTTCTAGGAACGTGCTGCACAGTCAGAATACCTTAGGAGTGAGATAGTAATCTGAGATCCTGCTTGTTCTCTTGAATGGAACTGCTGAAACCCATCTCGCTATTCTCAGAGCAGCAGGAAGATGTCCATGAAATCCTGCCTAATATCCATCTTTCATTTGCTATTTCTTCTTTCTTTCTTCAATATTTTTATTGATTTGTTGCATAAAAGAATATAGATTACAGTAGGATATATTTGCTAGTTCTAAAAACTGGTTATCTGATCATTTATCTCATTGGTGATCTGAAGAAGTGCTACCCTCAAAATTGCCCAGAGATGCAAGTGGCTGCAGGTGCTGGAATCTGGGGCACCAAGCAAACTGGAGGCAGGAGGCAGGAGGCAGTGGGTTTAATAGCACCTGTAGAGTGAGAAAAGAATTTCCATTTGACCCAAAATCTTGACAGATCCTCTCCCTCCCTTCCATAGATGCTGCTCAACCAACTGAGTTCCTCCAGCAGATTTTTTGCTGGACAAAATTGTCTGGTCTGTTTCTCTGCAACACTGACCATGTTGCAGAGAATACGTTATTGGCTGGGAAGCACTGTAGGACCTACAGATGTCCTTGCAACCTTAAAAATAGAAGTTGTCCTTTTTATTTTTGTACAATATTTAATTTGCCTGGTTTTAGTAATGTGTCCTCAAACTGACATGTATGAAATATCCTAAAAGTAAATTTGAAAGTCGTCTCATCTGTGTAATTAGGCAGTAAATTTTTTAGGCCACAGCCAACTTGATATCCATACGTAGTAATTTTGAAAGAAATAGTCAGATTTCTTAATTTTCAAGATGCTAGGCATGGTGATATCATATCACCTGCCGACTTCCAGTGCTTGACTTCCTGTGGCAACAATCGGAGGTGTCATCTGAGAAAGCTTGAGGGGAGAATCAGAATTAGGCTTATTATCACTGGTATATGTTGAGAAATTGTTAACTTTGCAGTAGCAGTATAATGCAATACATGATAATATAGAAATAAACTGAATTATAGTAAGTGTGTGTGTATATATATATTGTGGAGGGACAAAGGCTTCTGTTCTGAAAGACTCTACGCCAAAGTCTCCCAAAGACAGTTGACGCCTGTTTAATGCAGCTCTGAATGTCATTGTCAATGCTGCTATCCTCAGAGAGAATGCTCCCCAGGTATTTGAGAGATGGCACTACTGACAGCTTTTCATCACCAACAGTGAAGGTGGGTAGAGTGGGTGGGACACTGGTACTCCACTGGCAAACCACTTGACAGTCAGCCCCATCCTGCTGTATGCTCTCACCGCCACAGCAAGGACAGTCTGAAGATCCTCCGGAGTATGGGCCACAAGAGCACAGTCGTCTGCATACTGCAGCTCCAGGACCCGCTCTCTACGGAGTTTGGTGGTTGCGTGGAGCCTCCTGATGTCAGAGAGGTTGCCATCTAATCTGACATCTACTGCCACACCACTGCTGTCTTCAGTCTCGTCGTGGAGAAGCTTGGTAACACACAAGAGGAAGACGTTAAAGAGCACTGGCGCTAGCACACACCCCTGCCTCACCCCTATGCCTTTGCCCCCCCACAAAGGTCGCCGTATACCGAGCGGTCTGTGTCACCACCCTCCTTTATAGCTGTGAATCTTGGGTAACCTACAGCAGTCGCATCAAGTCCTTGGAGCACTTCCACATAAGCTGCCTCCGGCGCATCCTGGGAATTACTTGACGTTAGCGGGTGCCTCACACTAAAATACTTGTAAAGACCAACTGCAGAAGTATTGAGGCCATGATCACCCAGTGTCAGCTGCAGTGGCTGGGGCACGTGATAAGGATGCCCCCATGTCGGCTACCCCGCAGAGTGTTTTATGGCCAGCTACATCATGGTCGCCGCTCAGCTGGAGGGCCGAAGAAGCGCTGTAAGGATCAGATGAAGAATGCTATAAGGAAGTGCAAGATCAGACTCGAGGACCTGGAGGATGTTGCTGCTGACCGTACCACTGTAGGGACGGGGTTTGTATTCTGGAGACAGAAAGAACAACCAGAAGACAGCAGAAGAGAGCCAGGAGCCATGGTTGCCACCACTACTACATATACATGTCCTACCTGCAACAGAGCTTGTGGGTCCAGGATAGGATTGTATAGTCATCAAAGATCTCACCGTTAAAGGAGTGGACGTCGTCATCGGATTTCGATGGATAACCGAAGAAGAAGAATGTGTGTGTGTGTGTGTGTGTGTGTGTGTGTGTGTGAAAGTAGTGCGGTGGTGTTCAACGTCCATTCAGAAATTCAACTGCAGGGGGAATCTTTTCCTGGATCATTGAGTGTGTGTGTTCAGGCTTCTGTACTTCCTCCTTGGTGGTTACAAAGAGAAGAGGGCATGTCCTGGGTAGTGGGGGTCCTTAATAATGGATACAGCCTTTTTGAGTCACTGCTCCTTGAAGATGTCTTGGATAATATGGAGGAGGATTGTTGGAGTTCATTGGGATTTGTACTGCTGGGTTTACCCGCCAGTTCTCATCCTTGTGAGTAGTGTTTACATCTTTTGTACATTTAAGATGTTAAAAATTCAACTATTTTGCATGAGTTTGTACTTCTATTGCAAAATTTAAATTGACTGGCAGTCAGCTGTTGAGAGTGAGTAAAATTTGATGCTTAGTAACACACATAAATTTGCTGGTGAACGCAGCAGGCCAGGCAGCATCTCTAGGAAGAGATGCTGCCTGGCCTGCTGCGTTCACCAGCAACTTTTATGTGTGTTGCTTGAATTTCCAGCATCTGCAGAATTCCTGTTGTTTGCATTTAAAATTTGATGCTTATTGAGTTTGGTGATTTATTACATTTTTAGAAAGTGTTCCTTTCTACGTTTGAATCCATGCTGCAAAAGATAGCTTCAGGTGTGAACAGATCACTGTGCTGCTGCTGATGGTACAGTACTTACAGTATGTAGCCCAAAGGTCATTGTTCAAGAGAGCTTTGATGTAAATTGATGTGATTTATGCTGCAATGGGAAAAGCGGCGTCTACAGGTCAGTTGTAATTTTTAAAATTTCCTTACTTTGGCCATCCAATTGATGAAGTGTTTGGTCTGAAGTGACTTGGGAAAAATTGCATCTTTTTCAGGGGGCGTTGGTTTGTTTAGCATAAGTATAGTGATTGTAGGAGTAAGATAATATCATATAATTGTACACCATGAAATGAGACAGAATGACCTATTGGGCTGTTGGATTTCTGAAACAGTTGCCAGATTTACGTCTTTAGAACTTAGGGTTCCGAGTCCTAAATCTGCAGGAGATAAATCAAAATTTAGGACAAATTGCATATTTGCATTTTATGAATTGAGTCCAAGTTATTGGATCATTATCATGTGTTGGGGTTTTTAACCTTTTTAAATTTATGTTTGCCTTTCTGAAGAGGTAGTTTTGTGTCTCTAAGAAATCATATGTAGCAGCAGTGAGAACTCTGGGTGATTTTTTTTCACTTAAGATGACTGACAGTTACTAAAGCACTTACTGCAGTCATAAGGATGTACCATGAGATTTCTGCTAGGAAATATACACTGGAATTAGGCAACACGTTTGACTGAGTTGTGCTGCATGGAAGCTTCAGAATCAATGAACACTAAAAAGGGATAAGAGCATATATTTTCAGTGCCTGATTTGAAAGCCTGCTGTTGTGAAACTTCGGTGTTCTGCAGTTTGACCATTTGAAAACTTTAGTGCTTTGGTGGCCCTCTCACTGAGTGATATTTACATTGCATCCACTCACTGGGGCCCCAATTTCCTGCCCCCCCCACCCTTACACCCTCTCAGGAGCTCTGATGCTCACTTTAAATTTACCCAGTTTTCTTAAACAGTCGTAAAATCAATCAGTAGTGCTGGATGTCTGCTAATCCAGCTCAAGTGTGACATAGTATCAGAATATTACTATATTGGTTCAGTCTCAAAGTGTAACATTTCTATATGCAATGATTAATAAAAAAATCTGGTAGTTGGTAGTCCTGACGAAGGGTCTCGGCCTGAAACGTCGGCTGCACCTCTTCCTAGAGATGCTGCCTGGCCTGCTGCGTTCACCAGCAACTTTTATGTGAGTTGCTTGAATTTCCAGCATCTGCAGAATTCCTGTTGTTTTAGTTGATATTTTTTGGTCTTTTTTGGGGGGCTTTGCTATTGCTTGGGGAGTGGAGGATGCTGATTTTTTTTGTGGAGGTGGGGGAGTGTCATTGCTTTGCTACTGTGCATGGGAGCAAGTAGGGGGCGCTTTAAAGTTCCAATGTATTTGCTGTCGCTCATTCTCTAGGGCAGTCTTCTGTTTTCATGGATGTCTGTGAAGAACAAGAAATTTGGGATGTGTATGTTTCTCTGATATTAAATGGAACTGTTGATAGTGTTGTGTCAATCCTCTATTACTGATTTTTCATTGTGATATTGAGGTTTCACCCATGCTGCACTCATTTCACTAGTACTTGTGCATCAAGTGACCCAGGCATTGTTATAGGTCCTGTCTGTGTGGTGCTAGCCAGGTATCTGCCGTGTTGATCTCCATCTTCTTCACAAACATTTAGTTATTCCTGATATTGTTGTGCCCCTGTAAATTGTTAACCTTCCTTTTCATTTTGACTTCCTTTCCCGGTCAGTGCCTCGACATTCCTCTCTCCTGCACCCAGCCCAACCCTCCAGTCTTCATTGCAATAGTCATTTTCACCAGTTTCTTTCCAGTTGCAAAGTGACTTCCTCTCTGTAATCACATTTAGTCATGCAGTGCACGTTCTACTGCCATGATGCAATGGGGCTGGTGTGTGCTGGAATATTTAGACTCAGAGATCTTGTGCACAGTGTTGCAGAAACACATTTTTAGGAAAATAGCCTGTCTATTTCCACTTTTCCCTCCTCCATCTGTCTACCTTCCCTCCTCGCCTGGATTTACCTATCACTTCCCAGCTCTTGACACACAACTTCCCCTCACCTCTTTATACTGACCATCTCCTCTCTACCTTTAAGTCTAATTGATGGATTTAGACCCAAAGTGCTGACTATCCATTTCCCTCCATAGGTACTTAACTCACTGAGTTCCTCCACATTCCAGCGTCTGATGTCTCCAACCCCTTTTAGTCTTGGGGACTGAGAAACAAAATCAAAAGAGCAACTTTTATGTGTGTTGCTTGAATTTCCAGCATCTGCAGAATTCCTGTTGTTTGCAAAATCAAAAGAGGCTAGTTTTAGTTGAAAATATTCGAGGAAGATTAAAGCTATAAGCAGTTTATCAACCTTCTAGAGATCATCTTTATTGTCTGGAGATGGCTGAGTGAAGTAAAGTAAAATTTGAATGATTACTAGATGCAAATTCAAGCTTAAATCATTTGTGATTGGTTCTCTATTTATCTGCCATTGCAAAGCTGAGCAGGGCAAATCACTGAATGTGCAATAGATGTGACCTAGACTGTAATCATTAACGTCAAATTGTTGAGCTCCTGTGAAGGTATGGCTGTTAGAAATTTGTAACACACAATCAACTATCACTCTCACATCTAGTCCTAGAGATAACTGGAATCTCCAAGTTCGCAAAAATACAACAGCAACTGCTGTGGGCGTTGTAAATTGAGAACAAAAGAGAGGTTCAGCCATTGGAGAGGGAAGGAATTTAATGTTGCAGATCATTGGCCTCTCAACAGAGCTGGGAATAACTAAGGTTAACGTAGAACACAGAACAATGCAGCATAATACAGACCCTTTGGCCCACAATAATTGTGTGGACCTATAGAAACCTACTCGCTCCCATCCTACACAGCCAAAAACTCTCCATTTTTCTTGCATCCATGTGCCTATTAAGAGTCTCTTAACTTCGCTTATTGTATCAACCTCTACTACTGTGTGTGTGTGTGTGTGTGTGTATGTGTGTGTGTGTGTGTGTGTGTGTGTGTGTGTGTGTGTGTGTGTGTGTCTACGTCTACCTCTGAAATCACCCCTGTACTCTCCTATACTCACCTTGAATGGATGCCGTTTGGTACTGGCCACTGCTGCCCTGGGAAACAAGTGCTGACTGCCCACTCTATCCACGACACCAATAATCTTATGCAACTCTATTGTCACCTCTCATCTTCTGTCACTCCAAAGATGAAAGCACTAGCTTACACAACCTCTCCTGAAAGACATGTTCTCTAATCCAGGCAGCATCCTGGTAAATGTCCTCGGCACCCTCTCCGCATTCTTCCTATAATGAGGTATAATACTTCGAGTGTGGCCTAACCAGTTTTATAGAGCTGCAGCTTTACCCCGTGGGTCTTGAGCTTGAGTAACAAAGGCCAGCATACCGCCTTAACCATCCTATCAACTTGCATGGCAACTTTGAGGAATCTATAGCTTTGGACCCCAAGATCCTATTGTGGCCTCCACACTGCTACGAACCCTGCCATTAACTTTGTATTCTTTCTTCAAGTTTGCTCTTCCAAAGAGAATCACTTCATATTTTTGTAGATTGAACTCCATCTGCTAATTCTCTCCAATATTCTGCATTGCTTTCTATATCCTGTTATTATCTACAATAAACTGTACACTATCAACATCACCTCCAATGTTTATGTCAATTGCAGACATTCTAATCCATCCCTCCACTTCCTCATCAAGTCATTTATAAAAATCACTGAGTCCCAGAAGAGATCCCTGAGGAGCACCACTCATTGTTGAGGTCCATTTGAACCACTTGGAAATCCTCCTCCAAGCTGCTCACCATCCTGACTTGGAAACATATCGCCATTCCTTCATTGTCAATGGGTCAAAATCATGGAACTCCCCCCCCCCCCCGCCCCACAGCACTGTAGGTATATCTACACCTCAGGGACTGCAGCGGTTCAACAAGGCAGCTCAACACCACCTTCTCAAGGGCAATTAGGGATGGGCAAAAAATGCTGGCTTAGCTGGCGACTCCCACATCCTGTAAGTGAATAAATTTTTGAAAAATAGTCTTTACAGACTTCCAGGCAGAATACGCTCCATTCACTGTCCGCCTTTTGTGGTCGAGGCAATTCTGAATCCACACGCTAAAAATCCATGTATCCCTTGCCTTGTGACTTTCCAGAAAGGCTGTAAGATGCAGATAATCATTGGACTGAAACATTTGTCATACAGCCTGCCTCCTAGGTGCCATCTTTTCTTCCCCCACTCACCCTCCTATCCATCTGTACTGCACTATTGTGCAGGCCTATGGGTTCAGGCGAGGCTGCTTTGGCCAAAGCCGAATGGTCCATGGGTTGCTGCTTGGCTCAGGAGGTATTTTATGGCATGTTATCCTCATGCCATTAACATGATAAAAATAATTGAAATGGTTAAGTAACTTCAAAATGTGAAACATGTCAAATATATGCCGAGGAGATGGCTATGAATTGAAAACATGAAATAGGTTGGAGGATGAAACTTTTCCAGTCCGGGTTTAAAGGATGGAACTGAGCAATCAACGCATGCTGTACTTTGGGGCAGATCCAAATTACATTGGCTTCTCTGCTCAGCATATCTGAACTCTGTCCTGCAGTTAGTGCTGATTCTGGACTGCAGAACAGAAAGTTGAACGTGCAGGGATCTGACCTGCTCACTTGTGTTGCACTGTACAGACATGGAAGTTGAGAGTGAGCTGACTGATTCATTAACCCTCGTCCCTCTCTCCACAACTGCTGCTCAAGTAACTAATTATTTCTAAATCTTTCTGCTTGTGTTGCTTCCACTTAGTCCTTTTTAATAATCTAATTATTTAATATTTTCTCTTGCAGTCATTTAATGCTGAGTGCGAAGTTCTAACGGAATGTCAAGTGGGAGCAGTTCCTGTGCTTGGCCAAGAACCCTTAGTTATACTTGCCCAACTGGACTTCACACAATGGTCATGTGGATCCATTGGTTCCTCATCATGCTCGTCAATTCAGCTGCAGTAACTGGTAAGTTCTTTGATAGCAAAAATAACACCATCCTTGAATGAGAATATTTTGCTGTATGCATTTAGAGGTTGAAAAGCAAATTATTGTGAATACAGTTCTGCAAAACAGTCCCAGACTCTTATTTTTAGTTAGAATGGCGCATTGTTGCTTTCATATCGGACAGCCCTGCGTAAGGATTTATCTCTCTAGAGTTAAGAAGGACCTCTCTGAATGTGTTACCCTTCTGAACAGAATAAGCCCAGATGAATGAGATCTCGTACAGACATTGCATCAGCTTTGTTTAGTAGTCCAGTTCACCCATGATGAATTGTTCCCATACACCCTACAAATTATTGTTTAGACAGTTCTCTTTCCTGTGTGTACTTTTTGAATAATAAAATGAAGACAATTGAACAAGGATTTGGTTGCCATAGGCTGCTAGACTTTACAGACGGGAGGTTGGCAAATTTGATTCCCCATACATGTCCAATCGATTGACCTCCACTGAATGGCACTTGTAGAGCTACAGTGGGATACAGATGACAATGTTTATGACATAATTTTTTGCTTTACATTGACACCTCCACAAATATGCAAGCAGAGAAATTTTGTGAGTCTCAGATGTAGTTGCCCCCTTGATTAAATTGTCTATTTAGAATTTAATGTGAATAGCTAATTGGTGAATTGCTTAGGGTAGTAGAACTAAAATCATGAGGATGTGGGAGGTAAATTTCACTGCAGAGATGTGAGAATGAGTACTGCTCCTTTACTGAATGGCATGTTAAATACCCACAGATTAGGAATCCTTTGTCTGTAAGGTTCTGTTATTTCAATCAATAACCTGGCTAGTCTGAGAGTTTGAATTGTCTCTTTGTCAAGCATTGACACTGCAGTCTTAGCTAACAGCTTCCTTTCCAACAGTACTATTAAGTACTTCCCTTTTTTTGTATTCTTGCTGTTATTAGATGGGTTCTGTGGCTCAGAGTCTGTTTTACAAAGATGGACATTTATTCCACTGGCCCACCCTCCTCCTTTTCAGATATGTGTATCTTATAGTAACATGGCTGACCTGAAACTCAGACCATATATAGCCATTTAAGTATGTAGATAAAGTGATCTCTAACAATTACCTAATGAGTGATATTGCCAATGAATCACAAGTTTTACTATCTTGCCACACATCATAACAGTTCATCTGACACCAATAGGATTAAAGTCGACAGGTCTTGCAGAAATGTTTCACCAAGACAACGGAGACTGTATTTGTGTCCATGATTTGTTTACAACATGGACCTTGACACTAATAAAAAAAAATGTGAATTCTGCAGAAAATTTTCGGTTGGTAATGGAAAGTAGTTAAATTCTATGAAACAGTGTTGGGATATTTTAAATTTTTTCAATAGTATATCTAGTTTTGGGCCAGAAAATGTAATGTCAGCATCCTTCCAAAAGTCAAATAATGCAACATTATGGAGGAGGTTGTGAATGACTTTAGGAGGTATTAGACCTGATGGTGACTGATGAATGTTGTTGATGAATTTTTGAAACAAAAAAGAGGAAACAGTTAAAAGATCTGTAATGGATATGGAGGTATTTCAGGGGTGTTTCCTGTCTTCTCATTCACTCACATGTCCCAAAGCTATGACCAGTGAAATGGTTACTATAAATTGTTCTTTAATGTAAAATTTAATCACAAAAAGAATCAAAGTGGGGGGGGGGTTGACTGGCATATGTGGAAGATGACATATTGCAGGGATAGCTGGGAAATTAGCATAGAAAGAATGGGGCTAAGGGGATTACTGCTTTGGGAGCTGGCATAAAGATGGGCCAAATGGAAGTTTCCTATGTCGTTATAAGAGACTGAAATCTCAAAGTGGAAGATGAAATAAATAAATCAAAAAGAAGAAAAAGTACATGGAAAAATGTATTATTTCCTTTTTACATCCAGTTATTATCCACCCATCTTGAATAAACCTTGTTAATTTGAAATCCCATATGCGACAGTGACCTGGTCTTCAAAAAAAGCATTAAGGAATGCAGTGATATTGCTGAGTTTTGCGTGTTCAAGCTTATTTAAAGATCCCTATAAAAGAAATTTCCCTATCATCAGATGACAGGCACTGGCTTTCTTCTGCATCAGTAGCAGTGCCAAGTTTTGTCCTCGTGTTTCAGCTATTGTCAGTAACTTCACTGAATTGATCGATCTGAAACATGCAGAATACCAGAAAACCAAGTAACTGAATTTGTGGCTCAATAGTAACAATAGGCTCTGCTTGTGGTATCTCAGAGAATGGCAGGAGGTGATGCATGGTCATTCCCATTATTTAGATCAACTTTCAATCCTCAATTTCCAACGGTAGTTTGGACAACCACCTGTTCCCATTTTACTGCAGAGATCTGGGATCCTGAGTGCAAGAGCAATCAGGACAACAAAATAGGAAGTTGTCACCAAGGAAGCATCCAGATGACATATTTTCATTGTGATAAAATAACAGACATGCAGCTGTAAAGGCAGTTGCTGGAAATCACACGGCAATCTGCCTTTTTCTGCTTTGTGATTGAAATTTCATTGTTTATAACTTAAATCACAGAAAAATGCAGACGTTCTTTGCAGATTGTGCTATTTCTGAAATATGATCGGGGCCCATTGCATTCCAGAAGTTTGCTCAGTGGATTTGCACAGTGATGTCATCCATTGTGCAGTGTTTCAACTGAACACTGGCAACTGAAATTGAATTGTGTTAGTTCTGCTCTGGAAAGCGTGCAAAGAAGTCGTGCTCTAACTGGGACTACATCATTTATAGGGCAAGTCTGCTATTCTACTTTGGACGCTGACTGGGGACTAGAGCACTAACAAACGCTTTAACAAAGCTAATCTTTTATCTGCTTTTTAAATGATGCTTATCTTTTATTCCCATCAGTTCTCCCCATATATGACCCATCACCTGCATAACCGTTTAATGGATGGCAGCCAGTCAACTGAGCTGCATGTATTGGGATGTGGGCAGAAACTGGAGCACCTGGGGAAATTCACATGGTCATGAGGAGAACAGCAAACTCCACACAGGCAATACTGAAGATCAGGACTGAACTTCATTCTTTGCAGTTGTGAGGCAGTAGCTCTCTTAGTTCTACAACACTGACGTTTCTCTGGTTATCACTTCTGAACCATGGGTCACATCCTGTTAGTAGACTTAAAGAAGTAAGACTCACATGTCAAAGACTAGGTACATATACCTACGGCACTTGAGGGAGGAATAGCAGAGAGGATTCATTCTACAGACGGCATCGCCCAACAGAGTTCAATGATCAGTGTACTGACCTTCAGCTTCTTGAGGAGCGGGGGGGTGATGTTCTGTCGGGAAACTAGATCATCTCTGCCATGGTTCAAGGCTACCTGCTGAGTTCAAGGCTATTGTTACCCTGAGCTTCCTGGCTTCTAACTACTCAAGTGATGATAACAGCTGATCTATGCCACCAAGCCTAACTTGCTCCGCGTCCCAGATTTTTGGTAGGGTGTAACATGTATGATATTCAAAGAAAGGACTCTGCCTCCTTTTTAATTTGAGACTATTGGATAAATAACACTTGTGGATTAGGAGTACTAGCTTCCTGAAGGTTGAGGAAGCACTCGTTCAGGAGAGTTCATAGTCATTGCTATTATCTGGAATACTTGTATGACACTCTCACCTCTTTTGTGTTCACTATATATAAGCTGCTTCTTGGTGTAGAGGGCAGGATTTTGATAAAGCGGGGCATTTCTTTCTCTCCTTGGGTCGGACCTGTCTTACTCCACTCGGTTATCAATAGGACCACAAAGAAAAGCAGAAATGGAGATAGGGGCTTATGGGTTTCCTCCTTGGGCACACTGTGTTAACCTGATAGGCCAAAAGGCCTGTATCACAGTATGTATGGAAGTACAGCCTTTGCCAAATTAACTACTGGCAGCCCAGTGAAATCAGTTATTGGGGTTCTCTGGTGCATTTCAGGCATTGACACCGTACTGAAGGTGCCTTAGTGTGTCAACCAGAGTGGACGGCGTATTTCATCTGATGCATCCGCTCTAGCCTCCCTCTGGAAGAAGATCACATAGGCTGTGTCTTTCTGATGGTGAGAATAAGGAGAAGGAGCGGGTTTTGAGGTAGGAAAGCAGAAGTGTGATGAAGGCTGAGACGTTCTGGAAGAACCATCCGGAAGTATGTGTTTTATTTTGTCATTTGATAGTCTGATCCCATGGAATGTGTACTGAGTGAGGTAAAGAGGTCATAGGATGGGCTACCACAAAAAAAATGACTTGGTCCATTCTATCTGTACTTGCCAGTGATTGAGCTACTTGAGTTACACCCACTTTCTGGTCTTTGGACATTGGAGTGAGATTGTATTCAGTGGTCTGGACTTTGGCCATTAGAGTGAGATAGTTTTCATTGGTCTGGTCTTTGGCCATTGCAGTGAGATTGTATTCATTGGTTTGGACTTTGGACATTAAAGTGACCAGGTATGAAGACATCAGTGCACAGGATCAAACGAGGCTGCAAATGGTTGTACACTCAGTCGGTTCTGTCATGGGCACAATCTTCCCCAACATCAAGGACATGTTCAAAAGATGGTGCCTCAAGGAGCCAGCACTGAGGATCCTTACCATTTGGGACATGCCCTTTTTGGATTACGATTATCAGCGAGGAGATGCAGAGGCCTGAAGGCATCCACTCATTGGTTTAGGAACAACTTCTTCCCCACTGCCCTCAGTTATGAAAGGTCAAAGTTCGAAGTAAATTATATTATCAAAGTACATATATAATGTACAAACCTGAGATTCGTTTTCTTGTGGGCATACTCAGCAAATCTATGGAATAATAACTATAACAGGATCAATGAAAGATCAACCAGTGTGCAGAAGACAACAAACTGTGCAAATACGAATATCAATAAATAGTAATCAATAACGAGAACCTGAAATAAAAAGATAAGAGTCCTTAAAATGAGATCCTTGGTTGTGAGAACATCTCAATGGATGGGCAAGTGAGTGTAGTCAATGCAAGCAAGTCAATGAATACGAATTCACTGTTGCTGTTTTGCACTATTTATTTTCTCTTATTCTAACTTATAGTAATTTGTTTTCTCTTGTACTGTACTGCCACCATATAACAACAAATTTCATGACGTATGTTACTGATAATAAACCTGACTGATTCTGACTGTTCAGCTGCTGTGTATGAGTTTCAGTCTCCTATCACCCTTTGGGGTGGATAAGACCTACTCTTTCCACATTCCATAAAAACTTGGAACCAAGTCACTGAATTCTCTACAATCTTTCCATTCTCCTTCCAAAAAAATGCAGTGAGCTAAGTTAGCCTCTCCTGTAACTATAATTTTTCAGCCCTTTTATCTCCTCTCTGCTGCTTACCTATTCTTCCTATAGTATAGCGGATAGAACTATATATAGGCTGTATTCCAGCTGTGGCCTAACTACTGTTTAACACTGCTCCAACATAACATTCATTCCTCAAGTATCCTGAATACAAGCTTCTTTACCATTAGATATAGAGCAGAATTAGGCCATTTGGCCCATCGAGTCTGCTGCACCATTTCATCATGGTTGATCCAATTTTCCTTGCAGCCCCAATCTCCTGCCTTCACACTGTATGCACTCATTTCCTGACCAATCAAGAATCTGTCAACCTCTGCCTTAAATATACTTACAGACTTGGCCTCCACAGCTGCTTGTGGCAAAGAATTACCTACTAGTTATCCTTAGAGATCTGTGGGCATATGTTGTAGCATATTTCAGAATTGGAATTAGAATCAGGTTTATTATCACTGGCATGTGTCGTGAAATTTGTTAATTTAGCGCGGCAGTTCAATGCAATACACGATATAGAAGAAAAAAAACAAAAATAAAATAATAAAAAATAAATAAGTAAATCAATTACATTATGTGTATATTGAATCAATTAAAAATCGTGCAAAAAAACAGAAATACTATATATTTAAAGAAAATGAGATAGTGTCCAAGGGTTCAATGTCCATTTAGGAATTGGATGGCAAAAGGGAAGAAGCTGTTCCTGAATCACTGAGTGTGTGCCTTCAGGCTTCTGTATCTCCCTACCTGATTGTAACAGTGAGAAAAGGGCATGCCCTGGATGCTGGAGGTCCTTAATAATGGGCACTGCCTTTCTGAGACACCGTTCCTTGAAGACGTCCTTGGTACTTTGTAGGCTAATATTCAAGATGGAGCCAACTAAATTTACAACTCTCTGCAGCTTCTTTTCGTCATATTCAGTAGCCCCACCACCCCCATACCAGACAGTGATGCGGCCTGTCAGAATGCTCTCCACAGTACATCTATAGAAGATTTGAGTGTATTTGTTGACATACCAAATCTCTTCAAACTCCTAATGATGTATAGCTACTATCCTGCCTTCTTTATAACTGCATCGATATGTTGGGACCAGGTTAGATCCTCAGAGATCTTGACACCCAGGAACTTGAAACTGCTCATTCTCTCTGCTTCTGATCCCTCTGAGGATTTTCACAAGACATGCAACAGTGTGCTCTCTTTTATCATGTACTTCATTGTCTTTCTCATCCGTATGCTTTATCTAACTTTTCTCTGGATTGAACTGAATATCCCTATCTAATGTGCCAGTTAACCAATTCATGTAGCCTGCAACTTCCTCATGATCAGCCACACTATTAATGTTATTCATTTCTGACAAATTTCATTAATATAGTCCAAATCATTAATATAGGCCATAAAAGTCAGTGGAATCAAGTCATCCTTGACCATAGACTTGCCCCAGATGATGAAGATTTATGGTGCTTGGTCAGCGCACTTGGGACAGCATTCTCATCAATGCATTTGGTTTATAAGGAGAGTTTGAGTAGGATCTACCTCTTCCCTATGATTCATCAGCCTGTCAGTGTGGCTGACGACATTGTCAGAGGGATTGACAGGAGTGTGCAGCAATTTCCTAGGACTAGAGAATCAAGAACGAGAAAGCACTGGTTTAAAATGAGAAGGGAAAGTTTTAATGGGAACTTGAGGAGCAACGGGAACTTGAAGTTTTAATGGGAACTTTAATGGGAACTTGAGGAGCAACGTTTTCCACTCGGCGTAGTCAAAATAGTATGGAATGAGCTGCCGGAAGAAATGGTTGAGGGAGGTACATTAACAACATCTAAATGGTGGTTGGACAGGTATGTGGAATAGGAAATATTGCATAGGATATGGACACGTTCAGAAGGGCATCTTGGTTGGCAATGGAATAGCTGGGCCAAAGGGCCTGTTTCTGTGCTGTAGGACTCAGACTCTGTAATTAGATGGTTAGAGACTGCCTGATCCGCTGAAAGTCAGAGTTATACATCATAGGCTGGTTAGAGTGGATGTGGATAGGATGTTTGCTATGGCAGGGAGTCTGGAGCAGAGGGCTTAGCCTCAGGATAGAGGGATGTCCAATTAGAGAGGAATTTCCTTAGCCAGAAGGTGGTGAATCTGTGGAATTCGTTGCCACGGTCCCCTGTGGAGGTCACCTTTGGATATATTTCAAGCAGAAGTTGAAAGGTTCTTGATTAGTCGGGGCATCAAAGGTTATGGAGAGAAGGCAGGAGAATGGGATTAAGAGGGGTAATGAATCAGCCATGGTGGAATTTCAGAGCAGACGAGATGGGCTGAATGGCCTAATTCTGCTCCCATATCTTATTTCTTGTGGTCTTAAATGCCGTGAGAGTCTCAGCCTTTACCTGCCCGCCAGGCAGTGCATTCCAGACTCCAACCACAATCTGTGAGGGGTGGATGGGTAGCATTCACCTCCGATCCTCTCTAAGCTACCCTCACTCTCACCAGAGACAGTGGGTACACTTTGGGATAATAGAACAAAAAGAAAAATCCAAAATTCAGTGTGTAGTTTCTGGCTTTAACTGTGCCAAGGTGGTGATGCAAAGCAACTTCAGCATTTCTGGGTGAGTTATGGCTTTGCTTCAAAAATTAATGGCTTTTTCCCTTACAAAGTCTGTTTAGGGCCAATGCATTTTGTTAAACAATCATCTTGTCAAAGCTCTCAGAAAGAGCTTTGCACCTCCTGTGATTGATCAAGTTCTACAAGGCACATTTTAAAGGTACAGTATAACACCTAGTTTCTAGATGCTGCTTTTTGACATCTTCATCTCTTCATTGAACAATTGAGACTGATGCGTCTTTCACGGCAGAAAGTACTGCAGCAGTCAGATGTGAAGAGAGACATTTAGAAATGTTAGACTGCTCTTCTAGCATAGAATTCATTGCAGTTCAGTCGGCTTTTGGTAATTTTTGAAAGAAGTAGATCGGTGGAAAAGAAAGCCCTTTTGTAAAATGGGCATGTGTGGTGGATATGTCTATAACCTGCCACTGATCCCACATTGTGGCTGGGAGCCTGATTTTTAAATTTAACGCATGCCTCAGCAAATCTGGCAGTGAGGGTGGACATATGAAAGGTGCTGCTTGACCATTCCTGTTGATCTTGTGGTAGAGTTTAAACATTTCCTTCTGACTGAGATTACTGGCCCCAATTCCTTTACTCGAGCAAGATTAATCTTCTCCTCACTCTCCTTCTGCAATCCTCCCACACCCAACCAAGTCCTGTCCATTCATTAGAGACTTCCTGCTGTTGATGACTCAAGAGGCTGCAGATGCTGGCATCTGAAGCAACAATCATTCTGCTGGAAGAACTCTGCAGGTCAGACAGCATTTGTGAAGGGAGAGGAATTGTCAGCGTTTCAGGTTGAAGCCCAGGGCTGAGAGTGGTTTTGGCCAGTATAGAGACAAGATGGGAGTGGTGAAAAGGAGCAGATATGATTGGTGGACTGAGGAGGGGTTTCAGATGTCAGGCAGATTGTGTCGGAGAGGGGAGGGGAAAGGAGTGGGAGTGAAGATAGGAGACAGTGGCAGGTGACTGATCCAGAAAGACACACAGAGAAGCTAATGAAGCAAGACAGAGGGGAGGGCAGTATGAAGATTAGAGACTGGTTGTTATTGGAGGGAGATATTCAAGAACACAGAAGACTCTCATAAATAAAGGAAGCTGGAATGGGAAGTATTGGGGAGAAGTGAATGGCAGTTGGGTAGTGGTTGGAAATGTGTGCATGTGTGTGTGATGACTGGAATCAGTAGGAGGCAGAATTAGGATGAAGATGGGAAGGGGGTGCTGGGAAGGTAGGAAGGAACAGAGACAAAAATAGGAGAACTGTTGGAGGAAAGAGAGGGAGAGAGCAAAGGTGAGGGGTAGAAAACAGGCCACCTCAGGGAGCATTACCTAAAATTGGAGCTCTCTATGTTCATGCCATTGGGTTGTAGATTACTAAAGCAGAATATGAGGTGATGTCTGTACAGTTTGCATTGGGCCTTATCCTTCGTACAAGGGGTGATTGATAAGTTTGTGGCCTAAGGTAGAAGGAGTCAATTTTAGAAAACCTATCACATTTATTTTTCAACGTAGTTCCCTTCTACATGTACACACTTAGTCCAGTGGTCATGGAGCATACGGATCCCTTCTTTGTAGAAGTGGTCCACAGCAGGGGTGATTGATAAGTTCATGGCCTAAGGTAGAAGGAGATGAGTTATACAGTTCTCATTACATGCACATGCAGTTCAACTCTTTGAGTGATTATGCAGAAAGTTTGAAGTTAGTAACTCATCTCCTTCTACCTTGGGCCACAAACTTATCAATCACCCCTGCTGTGGACCACTTCTGGAGGTCCAGGACGCTGACCTCGACAAAGAATGGATCCATATGCTCTACAACCGCTGGACTAAGTGTGTACATGTAGGAGGGGCCTATGTTGAAAAATAAATGTGCTAGGTTTTCTAAAATTGACTCCTTCTACCTTAGGCCACGAACTTATCATTCACCCCTCGTAATAGAGAAGACAGAGGAAGGACTGGTTAGTGTGGGAATGTCGATGATTCCTTTCCTCCTCCCCCCTCCCGCCCCATATATGTTGCCTGACTTGCTGAGTTCTCCAGCATTTTGTGATTGTTGCTCAAAATTTCCAGCATCTGCAGAATCTCTTGTGTTTGTTTTCCTTCAGCAGACTGCGGTATTCCTGGAAATATAACAAAATGAGAAAAAAGAAAGGAGACAGCTTGGGTTAATGCTGCAAGTTTGTACAATTTTAATTTAAAAATCTGAATGTTTTTGTCATTGGCTGAAAACTGGATGAGGCTGTGTTCAGCTGAGTTGTGGGAAAGTTGGACTGAGGCAGACAGAGGGTAGCAACGGTGTTAGAGACACTGACATGGAAATTAAATGTACTTCACCTGTAATGCCCAGTACAAAGGGTTTGGGTATTTGAAACTACATTTAAATCTAGAAAATGACAGGAATTAAAGCCGGAGTGTTAGCCAGAAATTTCGACTGTTCATATCTCTCCCCACTGTTGTATTTGTCCAGTGTTTTGTGTGTGTGTGTGTGTGTGTGTGTGTGTTGCTCCAGAAAAGTATTAATTGCAGGAAATTACGCTTCATAATCTTTTGGCATCTGCTCTGTTTTATTGCTTTTTAATCTCATCTAAATCAGATGTAAAAGGTGAAAAAACAATATTAGATTAGCTTTATTTGTCACATGTACATTGAAACACACAGTGAAATGCGCCATTTGTGTCAACAGCCAACACAGTCAGAGGATGTGTTGTTGGCAGGCACAATTGTTGCCATGTTTCCGGTGCCAACATGGCAAACCCACAACTTAACCCTAACCCTTACTCTCACAGTTTCGGAATGTGAGAGGGAAACAGAACACTGAGATATATGTGGTCATGGGGAGAATGTGCAAACCCCCTACAAACATTAGTGTGAATTGAACCAGATGACTGATGCTGGGAGTGTAAAGTTTTGCAATAACCACTATTCTACTTTGCTCCCCTTAAATTCTTTAAGTCTAATGTACACTCGGTAGCCATCTTATAAGTCATACATGTATGCCTTCTCATTAATGCAAATATCTAGGCAGCCAGTTATGTGGGTGCAACCCAGTGCTTAAAAGCATGCAGACATGGTCAAAAGGTTCAGTTGTTGTTCAGACCAAACATCAAAATGGGGAAGAAATGTGATTCATGTGTCTGACCGTGGAGTGATTGTTGGTGCCAGAGGGGGTAGTTTGGGAAACTCAGAACCTGCTCATCATCTAGTATTTTCATAGAGCATAGAAATCTACAGCATATTACAGGCCCTTTGACCCGCAATGTTGTGCTGTCCATATAACCTACTCTAGAAGCTGCCTAGAATTACCATACCGCATAGCTCTCTATTTTTTTAAGCTTCATATACCTATCTAAGAGTCTCTTAAAAGACCCTATTATATTCACCTCCACCACTGTCACTGGTGATGCATTCCACACACCCACCACTCTGTGTGGAAAAACTTACCCCTGACATCTCCTCTGTACCTTCTTCCAAGCACCTTAAAACTGTGCCCTCTCGTGCTAGCCATTTCAACCCTGGGGGAAAAAGTCTCTGATGATCCACACTATCAATGCCTCTCATCATCTTATACGTCTCTCTCAGGTCACCTCTCATTCTCCGTCGCTCCAAGGACGCAAGACCAAGTTCACTCAACCTATTCTCATAAGGCACACTCTCCAATCCAGGCAACATGCTTTCACGCACAACAGTCACTAGAGTTTACGGAGATTTGTGTAAAAAACACACACACACAACAAAATCAGTGTATGGTGGTTCTGTGGGCAAAAGCACAGTATTTATAGGAGAGGTCAGAGGAGAATGACCAGACTGGTTTAAGCTGACAGGAAGGAAATAGTAACACAGTAACCACTCATTACAACAGTGGTGTGCAGAAGAGCATCTTTGGACCCACAACATGTCGAGCCTTGAAGTGGTTGGGCTACAGCAGCAGAAGACCATGGACATAGACACAGTGGCTACTTTGTTAGGTACAGGAGATAGCTAACTGGTACCATATTGATTAGTTCAAATTAGAAGGTGGGGATTTGCATTTATTAAGTTCGAGGACTAGGTGGATGTCATAGAAACATTCCAAATGTTAAAAGGCCTGAACAGATTAGATATGGCAAAGTTATTTCCCATGGTAGGGGAGTCTAGGACAAGGGAGCATGACTTCAGAATTGAAGGGTGTCCATTTAGAACAGAGATCCGGAGAAATCACCTTAGTCAGAGGTGGTGAATCTGTGGAATTTGTTGCCATAAGTGGCTGTGGAGGCCAAGTCATTGGGTGCATTTAAGGCAGAGATAGATAGGTTCTTAATTAGCCAGGGCATCAAAGGGCATGGGGAGAAGGCAGGGGAGTGGGAACGTCTGGAAGAATTGGACCAGCCCATGATTGAATGGCGGAGCAGACTCAATGGGCTGAATGGTCTACTTCTGCTCCTGTATTCTATGGTCTTATGGATCTCAGTTTGACCGGGTGATTTTTTTTTTAACTGTTGAACAACATGTGTTCACTTATAGTATGTTCACTCATTACAGCTGTAATTTGTAGTTGGTTCGCAAGGTCTTTTTGAGTTGAAGTGGCTGGAAAACCTGCATTTATTTGCTCATAGTTTCAAACTTCAAATTCTTAGTGTGCATGTTCATCATCTTTGTGATAATTTCACAAACCCTTAACCATGTGGCCCTCATCTCTTGCAACTGCTGTGGGAATAAGTGGGTGGTATTGTGGAGGTTCAGTCTTTTTGAGTGGCTTTGTAACCTGGTGATCTCCACTAATGAGCATTTATAAAAAATGGATATTGCCTAAAGTCAGCTTGATATCTGGGGAGATCCAAGTCCTCAAAGAAATAAGTATAAAGAATGATTTCGGTCCTTAAGTGTAGACACTTATTTGTACAGCTACGTCTTGGCACAGAATCTGCACTGTTCCAACAATACCTTTAACCATTCAGCATGTTTGTCATTTGCCAGCAAGGATTTCTGTTTTGAATGGCTTTTACCCACTTGATCTGGTTAAAGTTTTCTAAGTTGAGGGAATTAAGCCTGTATTCTGTCTTCCCCTCTGACCCGGATATGAATGCTATTCACTCAATGGAAATCCCCTCTTAAAGATGGCTTCCAAAATAAATAGTTATTGAGTAGCCTTTGTCCAATATCCTGTGACTATACTCCAAAATGTAAACTATGTGTAACATAAAAGCAATTGGTATTAAACTAGTAATCTCAGCTGGAGCCAATGCCAACTGTGGGGTAATGTGGAAACACACACTGGTGCTTTTCAGCTTGGAATGAGGGCATGTTGGTGGAAACTAGCCAGCTTGGTGGGTGGGTGGGTGGGTGGGTGTGTGTGTGTGTGTGTGTGTGTGTGTGTGTGTGTGTGTGTGTGTGTGTGTGTGTGAAATCATGAATAGATTCTTAAATGTATACTGTCACCATAAATTTGAATCGTGTGGAAATTTTATCTCTTTATTGGGTTGGAGCGAGGGCACATTTACATTCTGGAGTACATCCAGAGCATTTGGAATTTGACTTAAATGAAGCTGCCTTGGATTCTGATTACAGGCAGCAGTATTGAAGCAAATGTGCATGCCCAACAGATGGACGTGTTCAGGTTTGGGTCTGCAAATATGCTATAGCACCTGCTTTTTTGAGCACAATCTGATGGAAAGCCTTTGTTTCAGTGAGAACTTTGTGCACATGCAATAAATCAGTGTTCTTGGGCTATTTCTGCACATACACGAGGGCACACAGTGCAGATGACAGTTCTGGATGCTTATTGTAGCTTTTAAACCTCCCTGTTTAAAACCACATTACGTATTTCTTAAAAGAAACCATGAGCACATTCAGACAATAATTTTTTTTGTATATATTCCAAGCATTTTTATTGGTAATGAGTTTTAAAGAATCTCTTGTGTAAGGTGTGGATTTATTTTTGTTAAATGTACTAGGTACAGTGAAAAGCTCATTTGTGTGCCATGTAGACAGATAATTCCATATGTAAATACATTATGGCAGTCAAAAGGAAACTGAAATGCAGAATATACTGTTACAGTTGCAGAAGATCAGTGCAGATAGACGAAGTGCAAGGGCCGTGACAAGGTGGATTTAGAGATCAATTATTCATCTTTAGCATAGGAGAAGTCCATTCAAGAGGACATGGGCTTTTAATTGGACTTAGTTGCCCATTCCTAGTTGTTCTTGAGACAGTGGTGCTGAAGCTACCTGAGTGAGAGGGGAGGGTCTGAAAGTAAGGCAGAGGGCCCCAAGAGAGGAGAGGAAGGAAGATTCATTCTGAAAGCATGTAGTTAGCCTATTTTTCCCCCTTCCAGCTTTTTGTGGGAAAAGTATCTGAAAGTCAGTGTTTCAAATTCATATTAGTGTATTGTCTTGCGTAGCATTGCAATGAACTTTCTTGCTTGTATGAAGGTCAAAGAGTAAATCTCATAATCAGGAAGGTATTGTGGTCCTTCATGGGATTCCGCTGCATGGACAGGTAGACCGCGTACCTCACTCTGCTGTCGAGACCTTATGTTTCAACACCATCTGCTCTATGCTCTACAGTGTAGCCATGACGAAGCAGCAAGAACACTATATAGGCTAACAGCATTGATGAGAGACCCTGCCTCAAAATGCAGTTGGAGCACATGCTATCATATGTGAGATGGGCTGGATTCCCCTCCCCCCGGGATTCGCTGAATGTCTATTATAAGCAGTCTGTGCCAATCACCAGAACAGTTGCGGGGTGTGGCGGACCTATCAGAGCTCCATCAGATCACGGTGTGATTTCTATCAATGTTGCCAGTGGAACCTGGAACCACAACTGCTGCAGCCTGGCTGTGTGTGTCCATGTTGGGATGAGCTCCAAGATCTTTCTTCAGCTTGCCAGAAAACTCTGACACATGTCAGTGTGTCAAACCTATCCACCCTCTCTGGCTCAGCATTTTCACAGAGCATCAGAGTCCTCTGGATCAGGTCTGTGTGAGATCTGGCCCCTAAGGGAGTTGATTTATTGGCCATTTGCTAGCCATCTGCTTATTCATGCCAGCTGTCCTACCGTTGTTCTTAATGTACGTTACCAAGATATGAACAATCTTTTGATGAATTCTCTGCCTCAGTGGTGATTTTCTCAAGTAACAATGAATCTGCGTACAGGACGGAGATATGTGGCCTGATTATAACCCTTCCCTCGATCTCGGTAAATCAGCTGTATTGGTCATTCAGGAATGGGGGTGGTGCTCCTATTTATACCAGCAGTGCCAAGGGTGAGTTGGTTGGATGCTTCAAGACCCGAGGAGTGAATCTCAACAATAGCCCGTCCTGGTCCATGTAGATGGCATGGCCAAGAAAGAAGCCTCAGCTTCTCAGGAGGCTAAAGAAATTTGACATGACCCCATTGACTTTCAACAGATTCTACATATAGATGCACCATGGAAAGTTATCTGGTCAAGATGTATGCCAGCTGCTTAGCCCAGGAATTCTCAGAGCTGCAGCATGTGCACACAGTTCAGTCCATCACCGAAACCAGCTTCCCCTGGGTAGACTCTATTTACACTTCTCATGACCTCGGTAAATCCGCCAGCCTAATCAAAAACAAGAGAACATCTGCGGATGCTGGAAATCCAAGCAGAACACACACAAAATGCTGGAGGAACTCAGCAGGCCATGCAGGATCCAGGGAAAAGAGTACAGTCGACGTTTTGGGTCGAGACCTTTCGGCAAGATCAAAGACCTTTTCCATCCTGAACATTCTCTATTCTTCCCTCTCCCAATGGGCAGAGATTTAAAAGCTTGAAAGCACATATCACTAGGCTAAAGGACAGCTGCTATCCCACTTACAAGACTATTGCACCGTTCCCTAGAACAGTAAGATGGACTCATGACCTCATAATCCTCCCTGTCATGGCTTGGCATCTCATTGTCTGCCTGCATTTTCCCTCTGACTATGGCACCATGGTCTGTATTCTGGTATTGCATTTCCCTTCATTACTTCAATGTACTGATGTGATGAAATGATCTATATTGATGGCATGAAAAACAAAGTTTTTCACTATATCTCAGTACATGTGACAATAATAAATAATTTTTCTGAGTGCTAGCAGGGACCCAGGTCATACGGTACAATTCTGTAATAAAGGGAAAGTGGCTTGGACATTGTGAGAGGAGATTACCTGAAAGTCACCTGCTTAGGTTAACAGGGAAAGTCAGAAGGCACTTTAGGGCAAAGAGAGATGGGATCTAACAATGGATTAGATGTGCTAATGTTGTGTGCTTGTGTGAGTGATTTGATTCACTCTGGTTACTTCTCAGGCTGTTTATACACAGAGGTCTTTACCAGTGTAAAGGGCATCCCTTCTGCATGTCACCTCATCAGGTCCTTGTGGATTCTGGAGGCCTTGTCTCCATCCATATTCCCACAGTAAAGAATACACATAAATCTTTCCATTTTCCAGCAGTAACACCCAACAGATTGTTGGGTCCCTCAGTGAAACTGACTGGAATATAGTGTTTGCGATGGAATGACATTGCCATAAACCCAGTGGCTTTAATTGTGTTGACATTTCCATGAACAAAATTGTGTGTGCCTATTTCCATGCATCAGATAAGTCAGCTTCTAGATTGTGAAGGTGTTGGTGATTGTTTGTGTATGCAGAGTAGATCCTGTTATGTTGGGGTTGGAACTTTCACTCTCGGCCAGATGAGGAGGTGAGGCTTTGCTTTCAACCAGCCCTGTTCGTGTGGGTCTGAAGTGATGCTTTACAACTTGGTGCAGATAGTTCAGATTTGCACTAGCCCATTGCTTCGAGTACGAAATGTATAGGAACCAGATGGTGTTCATTCCAGTTAGTACACGGCTTATTTATTTTGAAATAATTAAATAAAATGTGTTCCATATGATGTGGAAAAAAAAGTCAAACTGTACAGATTGTTTATCTTCAGATTCCAGTATTTGGGTTTTCAGCCTGGAAACTAATTTCTGTGACTGGTTTCACGTGTGGCTTTTCCTCAGTGGTTGGACAGCCCTGGTTATTTCCTGCTCAGTGTTTGGTAGTCCCAGAGCTACACAGTTCCAGGGTTCTAGCTGCCTTCTTCCCTCCCATTGTGCATAAACTTTAAATCACCCAAGCCTCAGAGGCCTGATAGTTCATCTCTAGCCCTTGTGCTGCTGACTGCAAACCTAGTCCTTAATTCCTCATCCATAATCCCACATTCCTCCATTTTCAACTTTGTCACCTTCTTCAGACCGCAGCTCCCTGGTCACCTCAGTTCCACCACGGACTAGTGATCCATCAGTAGCCGAGGATCTGAATTCCATGGTTTCCCATTTTAAGTTGTTGTTGCCTTTCCTTCTGTCTTTTGAAATGTTCCATAAAACTTCTCTTGGGTTAAGTAGTTGGGTCATCTGGCTTATTATCTCTCAGTCTCAAATTGTAATGCCAACCTTAAGTAGTAGCATAGGACATTACACAGTATTAACAGTGTTGCGTGAATGTGATGCAGTGCACAAAATGCTGGAGGAAGTCAGTAGGCCCTGACGAGGGTCCTCAACCTGAAATGTCAATTGCCCATTTTCCTTCAAATAAGCATCTTAACCTGCTCAATCCCTCTCCCTTTTTCTGTGGTGCTCCAGATTTTGCTATTGCTTTTGTCTCCATTATGCAAATATGACCTGTGGTACTTGGTGACTTTTAACAGGAAGGCAGATTGGTGGCATTGCACTTTCTGAAATCGTTTTTTTTTAGCCAAATCCATTTATTTAATTTGTAAGCAGCGATGCAGCTGAAATCAACTCTTTGGGCTACATTTGTCAGGAAGTTAAATCCTGTGTTTCATCAGAAATTTAAATGTATTCAGATGTCTGAAGATTGCTGGCAGCTCAATATCCCATTCTGCCAAATTTCAGCCCCTTTGTCACATTCTGTGGTGCTGCACCACACTCTGGAGCCCTTTTATCTTAATGGTTGAGGACTGAAATCTGATCTTCCTGCTGTTCCTGAAAAATTGGATATTGAAAGTGGGTTATTATAATGTATAATACTGACCTCCTGTTGCTCAACTGGTATTTGCTTGGAGAAATTTTTCATTTGTGAATTCTGTTTCTGGCTTAGCTTTACTAGGTCAAAACACTGCAATTTCTAATCATTGCTATGAGGGTAAATGTGTTGTGAAGGACAGGGGCAGGGCAAAGCTTTTCTTTAACCCAGATGTTTTCATGGCCCTTCGGTCAGCACTGGCTGTTCAGATGCTTAGCTGGTTGCAATGAATGAATGCTTATGCTGGGAGAGGGAAGGAAAAAGACATTACTGTTGAAGGATAAGTGAGCTCTGGAGTCCCTCAGTGTTGCCAGTGGCTGTGTGCATTACTGTGCTCTGACCGTATTAGTAACATCTCTCATTTGATTCAGCAATTATAATTACAGCCAGCAACTGAAAATGCAATTTCTTCAATGCCCCAGCCAGCATCCATGTAACGTCTTTAACATGATCAATCATCCTAAGGTGCTTCATTGAAATGCTATCAAATAAAATTTGACCAATGGCCATGGAAAGAGACTGAAATGGATAACAAATTACTTGAACTAAGAGTGATGGGTGCATTTTAAAAGGTAAAAGAGATAAAAAGACACAGGTCAGCTCTTAGCTGCTGAAGCCACAGCTGCTGCTGATGAAATCATTTATACTTGGATTAGAAATGAAGAAGTGATTTAGGTAATTGGTTTATTATTGTCATATGCACCAAAGTATAGGGAAAAGCTTTGAACAGTGATCAAGTGGAGAGAGGTGTTGAGGTGCAGGAAAGTGTCCGTGAGTGGTTTTGGAAAATGGCATGGCTCTGTAGGATGGGGTGGCTCAGTTACAGCAGGGAGATGATTGGCAGAACCTTGTGAAATACCAGCAGCAATAGTAGAAGAGAAAAGAGTAAAAGCAAAAGATGAGCAATAAAGACGTCAGCAAATAGAATTTGTGTGGTTCATCTAGATCTGACTGTGAGTATCTAAACCATGTCCACTACATGCATTGAAGCCCTTATCTGTTTGACTTGAATGAAGGAAAAGAGATTAAGTTTCTGCAGGGGCACTGGTGAGAGGAGAGTTACCATTAATGCCTTCAGAACCTCCAAGGTGGATTTGGCTGTTGTGTGGGATGATTGGACAGGTGGGGTTTTGAAACCATAGCTGTATGTGAATTTGCAGATTTATTTCCCCCATTTCAGTTATGGGTATGGAAGAGGGGACTGGGAGGTTTGAGTTATAAGGAGACTGGATAGACTATGGAATTTTCCCTGGAGTATAGGAGGTTATATATACCTTTTTAGAGGTATATAAAATTATGATGAATGTAGATAATATACTCTTATTTCCCCAGAGTATGGCAGTCTAGGATGAGAGGATAAAGGTTTAAAATGAGAGGGGGAGCATCTAAAGGGGACCTGAGGGGCAAGTTCTTTGACATAGAGGCTGGGAAGTATATGGAGCAAGTTGCCAGAGGGAAATGGTGGAGATGGGAATGATCATGTTTAAAAGGCATTTTTGCACAGATGCACAGATAGGAAAAAGCTTAGAGTCATACGGGCTAAATGCAGGCAAACAAAATAGGCTCAATTTAGCCAGTTTGGTTGGCATGGAGAAGTTGGGCCAGGGGCTCTGTTTCAGTGACCTTTAACATGGTTTGGGAAAGGTTAAGGCGGAACTGGGCATCAAGCTGTGTAAAGACAATGGTCAGGATGGAGGTTGAAAGCATTGGAAGTGGTAATTCACGATGCACAGGTTGAAGGAGTAAAGCAGCAGGACCCGGTTTGTGATAGTTGGATGTCTGATAGAGATCGTGGATTTTAAATCAAGAGAAAAGGGAGATGGCTGATGGAATTTTTGGCAAAGATTAATGGTTAATCTTAATTGCCCTTGAGGAGGTGGCAGTGAGCTGTCTCTTCATGCCATACATCCTGAGGGATCTTGCCAAGTACATATTAGCTCTTCAAGTTTCAAAAACAAGTTCAATGTCATAAAAAGGTGCTGGGAAATGCTGGTGCATCACATCCTTCCTGTGACTCCTTGGTGGTCTTTTCCTTCAACTGAGACCCTTGTAGATTCAAGTCTTGAGCAGTAAATATCAAATGGCAGATTTGAATGTGGGGCAGAAACTCAGTCCTGGTCTCATGATAAAGGCAAACTGTATATAATACTCAACTTTAAACTTTAGTTTAGTAGTACATGTGACCAAGCAGAGATTTCCTGTTTGATGACTTTCAGAGGATTCATGAAACAGTGAGTTATGGTAAGGGTCTTAAATGAGCATGTAAAAGATTTAGGTCCACTATTCTGAAGCAAACATGTGCAGTACCTTAGTATTTTGTCTCTCGATAAACATCACTGAGTAGCTTATCTCTTTTATGCAGCTATTTCTGGGAGCTTGCTGTGCATTTTGAATGTTGTAGTCTCTCCATTCTGCATTGGCTGGACCTCTCAAAGGACTTGCGTGGCTGTGAGACGCCCAACTTCGTCAAGTGCTTATACAGATGCAAGACTTTCTTCCAGTTGTTTAAAAAAAAGTTCATGCAACCTGAAGTAAAAACCTCGTATTATTAAGTGAAAATATTTATAACCTTTCCAGAGTGAGTTAATAGGCTGCCAGGAAATGTGACCTACTAACTCATTCTGATTTGTTTCTGCTTCTTTTTAAACTTAGTCACTGAAAAGTTGCTTTCTTTTATACTTCACTTTCTCTTTGGATCAAATGATCCAGGAACAGGACGTGTCACACATTGCCTTGCACTGAAAGGAAGCATCAGTTTACACCAATCTTATATAGACTGATTTTATTTAATTCTGCCGACATTGCCATCAGCTCATCCAGACACTATGAAATTTAAAGTGTCCATTAAATCTATTGACCGGCATATTGTTGGGTGTTAGAGGAAACTAGCATACCAAGGAAAATTCCACATAACAGGGAAAATGTGCAAACTTCACATAGACAGTACCCTAGGTCAGGATTAAATCCAAGTCATTGGTCCGTGAGGCAGAGTTTCTGTAAACTGCACCTTGTACTGTTCTTTATGATTATTCCTGTTATTCTTTAACCTAACCTTTTCAAAATAAAATACTCTGTTCCTATGCACTTTTAGACATTACTTGTTTTCTCACTTCATTGAAATGCTAATTTTCACAGAAGTCAGGGTTCTGTCTGTCTGTCTTAATTTTTCAGTCTCACTCTTCTTCGCCCCCTCTTGCCCACACTCCCTCTTTCATCCGCTCCCTCTCTTCACCTCTGTCTCTGTCCATCTGTCTCTCCCCTGTGCATTACGGACACTTACTTAAGCTGTTCATCATGTTCACTAGCCTTTTTGTATGTTTTTAGGTCAGTGTGTATTTGTGGCACAAGTGAAGAAATTTAGAACAAGGAAGCCAATATGCAGTAATTCTTCTGTTGACATTGGTTTAAGAAATTTCCTTACCAGGATTTTTTTCAAATTGTGCTTCTCCCATCTTTGTCTGTGTCTTCTCTGACTGGGTGCTACTTTCTCTGTGTTCTGGTATTGAGGTGTCTGAATATAATGACAGTTGCTGACGTAAAAACAAACCATAGGTTCAATATGCAGAGAATAATTTTTGACTTGAAATCAAAAGTGATGTGACATTGTGATGTGAAACTGTGGCACGGGGAGTTAATTTATTGTCTTTTGCACATTGGTTATTTTTCTGTCTTTGTAGTTTTTCATGAATTCTTTTATGTTTCTTTGTATTTACTCTGAATGCCCACAAGAAAATAAATCTCAGGGTAGTATATGGTGAAATATATCAACTTTGATAATAAATTTACTTTGAAATCCAGAGTGAACAACTTCTAAACCCAAAAATGACTTCATTGAGGTTAAAATCTTAAAACCTTAGCCTCATTGTGTTTTCCCTGCCTGTAGAAACATAAATGCCTCTTGAAATAGAAATGCCTCTTGTGTTTCAAACATTGCATATTCGGTACATTGATTCACGCAATAAATTGCTTTTGAGATTGCCCATCTTCTTTCTAATGGCAGATTTTAGGTTCAATCGCATCAAAATCAATCCTCAATCACATTCCATTAACATTCAAACTGGAGAAAAATCCTAGCAGATCATCTTCTTCTTGCCTAAAAAAACGATCAAGGTAATAGCATAGATGTGCAGATGATAAAAAACAGATCATTTAATTTACAGCTTGCCCTGAGTGAAGCTTTCAACTGGACTGGAAGTGCAAGCAAACTCAGTTAATGACTATAACTTTCCAATCCATCCAGATTTCCCGAAAGAATTATGGTAATAGGAGATTCACAAAATTGGATGCCAATAATCCTAAGGAATTGCATTCTAATAGCACTGTCTCAGTTAAATCTGCCCATGTTTAACTGCACTAGTTACTACTTAGCTGGGGCTTTTAGCTGTCCCAAATGACTACTTCCAAACGATTCAAAAATAACTACCTTTTGGTTAGTTTTACAAGTTTACTGTGAAATTTTAACTTGGTGTTAAATTGCTAATAAAGGAAATTCTTAATCCCCTGGTATAAGAGAATCAAATCTTTGGCAAGGTTGTGGTACCTCTGCCCAAAAAAAACTGCTTAAAAGGGTTTATATTCCCTTAATCAAATGAAGCATCATTTAGGATGCAGTCAAAGTACTCCTCAATTTTTTTGAATTTCATACCCTCCTGGAAGTTGTCATGATCTGTTCCAAACTAATTCCCAAACCCCTGCCGCTGTGTTGCTTCCCCGGTCTTACTTTGCCCTCTTGCTTTGTCCAATAGAGCAGATAAATCATGGTTCTACCCTGGGATTAACCCAATGGTCTACAGGAAATGCAACTGCTTTCTTTATCACTCAGTGCATACTATACTTAAAGGCAGCACACACACAAAATGCTGGAGGAACTCAGCTGGCCAGGCAGCATCAATACAGAAGAGTAAACAGTCGATGTTTCAGGCTGGGACCCATCAGGCCTTTGACTTGTTTATTCTGTTCCACAGATGCTGCCTAGCGAGTGCGTCCAGCATTTTGTGTGTGCTGCTTTGGATTTTCTTATGTTTGCGATACTGTCCTCAAATTTGCTTTGTCCATATATTTTCTTGCAAGTTCAACATAGTCCACAAGTGTCAGGAAGCCCTTTATATCTATCCTAACGGCATGATTCTCCATGATTAATCTGAGAATTATAGTCTACTTAACAGCAAAAACTGTCACGTCGACGTTTGGATATTGGCTGCTTACTCAGAATAGAAGGCGGAATGTGTCTTGATGTCCAAGGAAATCTTTTGTGCTATGATTCAGGTTCCCATGCCACTGTTTTTAAACTTAATTGATAACAATACCCAGACGCTGGAGATAACAGTCTGCCAATGTTGGGATCTGGAGCAATAAATAAGATGCTGAAGGAACTCAGCAGGTCAGGCAGCACCTGTCGATGGAAATAAACAGTTGATGTCACTAGTCATTTTGTGCCAAGACCAGATAAAAGGTCTCAGCCCGAAATGTCTTCTGTCCATTCACCTCCACTGATGCTACCTGGCCCACTGGGTTCCTCCAGCATCTTTATTTTCGTTGAATATCCAAATGCTGTTGTGATGTTGTGGAACACAATCTCTGTCTTTTCTGGGGCACCATACACAAAGTACTGGGGAACTCACCAGGTCAGGCAGCATATATGGAAGGGAAATGGTTGGCAACCTTTCAGGCTAAGGTTGTTCATCAGATCTGGGGGGTAAAAAAGAGCACAGAGGCCAGAAGGAAAGGGTGTGGGAAGGAGAGAAGCATGAACAGCTGAGGATAGACAGATCCAGGTGAGAGAGAGAGAGAGACAGGTGGGAGAAGTGGCAATAATGTGAGAAGTTGGAGATGATAGATGGAAGAGACAAAAGGATGAAATGAAAGAATCTGACAGGAGAGGACAGTGGGTCCTGAACTAAAGTGGGGGACATTGGGAACCAGAAGGAGGTGGTAGGCAGGTCATAATGTTGGGGGAGGGTTAAACAAGCCAAAGTGATAAAGGAAAACAAAGTTGTGGTGAGGGGGAGAAAAAAAGACAGACATGGGGTTATCAGAAATTAGAGAACTTGATGCTAGTGCTGCCAGATTGGAGATGACCAAAATGGAATATGAAGAGTTGCTCCACCAATCTATGTCCTCCAATTTGTCTTTTCTGAATTGGCATGTCTTGAGCTAACATGGTTACTTTCTGAAATGTTGGAATTTAAACATTTCTTTGATCCACTAAAGAAAGTGATTGAATGACCCACCAGAAACATACTGATTATAGAATACAATGACGCTTTTAAAGAGAGATTTGTTTTCATCTGGACCGAATGATAGAGCCCGTCAGCTCTTGATCCACCCCTTTCACCCTTTTATACTGGCTATCTCCCCTCTGTCTTTCAGTGAAGATGAAGGATCTCCGCCCTAAATATTTCCCTCTACAGATGCTGTCTGACCAACTAGGTTCCTTGGTGTTTTGTGTGTTACAAATTCAGGCATTTGCAATATCTTGGGTCTGAGATTCAGTGGGTATGGTTTTTCAGAGGACTGGCTGTGGAACAGTGGACGTGTCTTTTCTATTCTGGAGTTCATCCTGAATCAAAGTGTAGTTCGTATGATGGCAGTTGTTGACTGCATGGAAGTTTGGGACATTGACCTTCCCATTTGTGTAGGACTGCTGAACCACCACACCACTGCAGAATAAAAGGACGCAGATCTGTGTGGAACTCTGGATTCTTAAGAAAAATATTCAGGTGTCAGTAATAGTACAAATCATTCCTAAAATACTGTTACATAAATTAAAGAATATGCTTCTTCCAGTAATATCCTTGAACCTCACATTTTGGATTGGGTGAGAAGGCGAGAGTGACAATTATTGTGAGATCTAGAATATAATTAGCATTTATTTAGAATTGGTAGAAGACTGCCCAAGTTGGTTTTTGGAATGAGCAATTTGCAAAGAATTAATAGCCCTGTCTGAAAGGTCACGGGGCACCGTGCCTGTGACTGTATTGGCCAGCTCTTGAGTCCTGGATAGGCAAGAATATCTCTCCTAACTGCTAGAATTTATTTTTTTTTCAGTAAAAGCTAAGCAGGTATAAAACCTTTACAGGCTATGTAGGATATTTCATCCTTATGGAACCTAAGGAACAAAATTACCCCCATGACATCTCTGGGTAGTTGACGGGAATGTAGGGAGAGTAAATTGGGTGAGTGTACGATTGGTGTATTGTTTGATGGTCAGCATCTGTTCAGCGATTCAAGGGCATGTTCCTGTGTTTTATGACACTCTTGTTAGTAGGTCTTTGCAAGAGGCAAGTATTAAAATAGGCAAGATTAAAACAAAAAGGCTGCAACAAATCTGCTACCCCAATCTTTTTAAGTGATCCTTTATTAAAACCACACTGGTATTGTTCCAACTGGAGACCACAGTTCCTGAAAAATGCCAGGTGGCGGCATGATTACGGCTGATCAAGGTGGTAGTGGGAGTGATTGTGACAGTACAGTGACCACATGCAGTCAATCAACCGGCCACTATCAGCAGGCAATCAACAGTTTACTAAATAAACAGTTTACATCATAGTGCATGGATCAGTAAATACTAATTGGGTGGTGTATGTTATTACTAAGGACTTAAAATATAGCAGGAACATTTCGTTATGTTTCAGATGGATGTTTTAATATGCTCATAAATCTAATTGGTTTCCAGTTCAGATCCGCAGGAGCTAGTCAATATAATGACCACCAGAAGGTACCATCTAATCACAGGGTATTTGTTGAAGAGCACAGCAATATGTTCAGAACTGTTGTATTATAATCAGCAAAAGATTTGCTATTTTACAGACGATTAAAGCTGCATTCTCCCATAATTTGCTTCTGTCTCACTGAAGAGTACCAGATAAAACGGCCACTTTTTGAAAGCAATTATAATAAAATTTCATTTGCTTGAAGAGACTTTATAAATTGCAAAGCAACTGAGTTTTTATTTTGCTCAGTTCAGAGCATCTCTGAAATACAAGCTGGATAACCTTGACAAGTAACATGTGCACCCCTTAGCATTGATAAATGCCCCACTTTGTTACCTTGACCATTCTGCTTTGATTAAACACACACAATTTTATTCAACACACATTTCGCAGCATGTTCTTTTGCAGAAGTGGATTTTCTAAACATCTATTTTAAAGCGTTTATTGATTTTCGTTGGCTTGAAGTTTAATGATTGCATAGAATTAATAGAATAATGTCAGAAATTTTCAAGTACAATATAGGATAGTATTAAAGTATTATATAATCACCTAACAAAATATAACAAATAAATATGCATTAGTCAATAATAAAACCTTACCTGCTTTAAATCATTTTCTTTGTTTGACAGTTCTGTTACATTCTTAAGAATAAAAAATGAAAGCAAACATAAATGCATCATCAAGGTTGTTTGATTAACATATGAATGAATTTCAATTCGTAACAATGGATTTTTAAAATCTGAGTGTGAAATAGACATTTATTGATTTTAAATATGAGCATCTTACAAGCTTTTTGTATAAAACATCCAGTTATTTCTTTGTTTGGTAAATACCACCCATCTAAACCAAGGTCAATCTCCAATATTTTCCTAGATTATGTACCAAAATCTATTATTACGCAGTTCCATCTGTGACATGGACCAAATTCAAGGAAGAAAATTTAAAACATGAACTAGGTTTGAACTGAATAAACAACTATTCTAATGTTTACAACTCCACAAGAATCTCTTTGCTAACTGATAACATTTGAGGAGCCTGTTCACTATTAATCGTTTTCTGTGACAGTCTGGTTTGCTTGATTTTAGTAGATGGGTCTGAGACTACATGAACAATGAATGCTATCTGTAGTATTACATACCCTTCCAGGCTGAATTTATGTTGACAAACTGTGGAACTATTGACTTCCATGATAGTTTCAAGTTTATTGCCATAGGCATGCGTACTCTGGATATAAATATGTAATATGTTTTGCGTGTCTCATGGTATTTGTTCTAGATAATATATGTTTTGAGCTGAGCCTTCCCCTGAGCTATAGAAACGTAGAACTTATATTGAGCTTAAATGGAGTAAATTAAAAATAAATTTGCAGGACCATTATTTTAGTGTGAAGAATAGATTCTCTAGGGAGTTGGTTGTAGCAAATAATATTGACGGATTCAAATGCAAATTAGATGGATTTCTTTCAGAAGATATTTTGTGATAGATTGTAGGAACCATCTGGGGCATGCTATGTATAGCACACACTTGAGAAATAGGTGACTTTAACCGATCACAGTTGATCAAATTTTGCCCCCATCACTGCTGTTTCTGAAGATGAAGTGAAAGTGATGAATTTGATCAGTCAGCAGCTCCTCTGTCATTATAATGAAGCATAGGATAATGGAAAGGGACTTAAGTGGTCCTTATTGACTGTAGCATGTTGCTAGTGGAATTTTGTTCCATTGATGAGAGGTGACCATTTTACCACAGTGGGCCTTCTGTTACACTGCTGTGTTATGTTGTCAATGAAAGCCATATGGCAAGAACGGCCATATCACTAACTCAAACTCGTAGATATGGTTTAATATTCAAGCACTTCTGTTTGCTGAAAACTTGGAATTACTTTAGTTGTGCCAGTATTTAATGTACCAAACTAGTTTGGTGAGTCAGCAATTGGATTACCGGATTAGTAAAATTGAGGCCTGGACCAATACTACTGAGATCCTGATACTAAGATTCGGCCTGAAATGTTGACATTTCCTTTTCCCCCAATGTATGCTGCTGACTCCGCTGAGTTCCTCCAACAGAGAGATTGTTGCTCCAGATTCCACTGTCTGTAGTCTTGTGTGTACCCTGAGGTCTCAGTTTAGATCACACCACTGTAGTTCTGGTACTGTATTTAAATTAATTTCTTAATTTGGAATTACAGAAAGTAGCAACTATCCTTTATGGTTAAGAGTTCTCAAAAAGAGTGCTAAAGCTAACAGCCAATCAATAATGCAAAAACATTGAGGACTACATCTTGAGGATATTATACTGGTTTTTGAATAAACTCCTTTCTGGTTTCCAGCCTGGTACAACTTTCAATTTTAACTGATGTTCCGATGACAAACTCTGCCAGCTTCATCAGGGATGATGTCTGGGCTTGTCTATTTATACACCCATCATCCAACCCTCCTGAATGGTTAGTCCTCTTTGAATTAGGTTTCTGCTGTCCCACTTTGTTTACAATCAAATTTAGTTCTTTCTTAGAGCAAAACAATCATCTTAGTTAAAATTCTTTTCCTGGAGTATTATTTCAATGGCTTCCTTCATCAGGCAGTCCCAAAAGCCAGTGGTGCAACATGGTTGTTTTTGTGCTGTTGAAGTCAATCCTATGCCATTACAAATGCAATGTTCTACTACAGCTGATTTTTCTGGGTAACCCAAATGGATACACCTCCTGTGCTCCTTGATGCAGGTTTCCACCGTGCATCCTATCTGGCTGATAGACGCTGCTCTGCGTTTAAGGAGAGTCTTGTAAATGGCAGCCATCCTCTGCACCAGGTCATCTTTGACCTACATAAACTGGGATTTCAGCTTCCTTACTGGTTCTTGCACATAATGACAGGAGATTTGCTGTATCGATGAAAGAAGATGGGGCCTTGGTCTGGAATACTATAGGAAAAGCATGGTACCTCCTTGGACAAACCAGATTAAGTGGGAATTTGACTCGAGTGCAATCTAGGTTTAGGTATAGCACAGAAAACACTGAACAAAAAAGATTGGTTCACTTCCTTTAGGGAAGGAACTCTGGCATCCTTTCCCAATATGGCCCGTGTCTGACTCCAGACCACTCATGTGATTGATACTAAATGTCCTCTGGCCCATCATTTAGATTTACCATGCGCAACTACTTGTGCTCAGATAAAGAAACTGAAAAGCTTGAGCAGGTACAATAAGGCAGATCACCACCAACTTCTTGAGCATTCAGGATGGACTGGAAATACTGCTCTTTGTAGTGATACCCACACCATGAAATATTTTGAAGGCATATCTTATGTTCATTTTAAGTTTAGCTATATTGCATTCCATGTCAAAATTTGCATCAGTGAAGTTATTCATTCAAGATTAGATTCATTTGATATTTAGTTTGTGTTATATGATCATGGATTTTATATCAGTTTATATCATCCTTGGACTTTTCCTCCCTGCTTACGAAAAATAACTTAGATGCAGATGAATGTGTAAAATTTCCTCCTTCACAATTGCCTTTGATAAATTTATTAACACCCAGATTGCTGTATCAATTCCCAAGACTTTATTCATTTTTCAGTCTGTTACTCAGACTCTGCCTTTTGAGACACAAGAAACTGCAGCTGCTGGAATATGGAGCAACAAAAAATCTGATAGAACTCAGCATGTTGAGCAACAACTATGGGGTGGAAAGAATTAAAGTTTTCAGTTGAAACCCTGCATTGCGATCAACCAGAGATTTTGGCTCTTTATTCCTCTCCATAAATGCTGCCTGTCCTGCCAAGTTGCTCCAGTATTTTAAAAACGCAAACACGAGAAAATCTGCAGGTGCTGGAAATTCAAGCAACACACACAAAATGCTGGTGGAATGCAGCAGGTCAGGCAGCATCTCTGGGAAGAAGTACAGTCGAAGTTTTGGGTCGAGACCCTTCGTCAGGACTAACAGAAAAGAGAGATAGTAAGAGATTTGAAAGTGGAAGGGGGAGGGGAAGACCGGAAATGATAGGAGAAGACAGGAGGGGGAGGGATGAAGCCAAGAGCTGGGAAGTTGATTGGCAAAAGGGACACAAGGCTGGAGAAGGGGGAGTACCATGGGACGGAAAGCCTTAGAAGAAAGAAAGGGGGAGGGGAGCACTAGAGGAAGATGGAGAACAGGCAAGGAGTATTTGTGAGAGGGAAGGAGAGAGAAAAATAAATAATAAATTAGGGATGGGGTAAGAAAGGGAGGAGGGGCATGGACAGAAGTTAGAGAAATCAATGTTCATGCCATCAGGTTGAAACAGAATATATATATCTGGACTATTCCTCTTCTCACCCTGTTACTTGTAAAAATGCCATCCCCTTCTCTCAATTCCTACGTCTCCGCCCGCATCTGCTCTCAGAATGAGGCTTTTCATTCGAGGACGAAGGAAATGTCTTCCTTTTTTTAAGAAAGGGGCTTCCCTTCCTCTACCATCAACTCTACCCTCAAATGCATCTCTCCCATTTCACGCACATCCGCTCTCACCCCATCCTCCTGCCACCCAACTAGGGATAGGGTTCCTCTTGTCCTCACCTACCGCCCTACCAGCCTCTGGGTCCAACATATAATTCTCCATAACTTCCGCCATCTCCAGCGGGATCCCACCACCAAGCAGATCTTTCCCTGCCCCCCGCTTCCTGCTTTTCGCAGGGATCGCTCCCTACGTGACTCCCTTGTCCATTCGTCCCCCCCCCATCCCTCCCCACTGATCTCCCTCCTAGCACTTATCCTTGTAAGCGGAACAAGTGCTACACCTGCCATTATACTTCCTCCCTCACCACTATTCAGGGCCCCAGACAGTCCTTCCAGGTGAGGCGACAGGGGTGATATACTGTGTCCGGTGCTCCCGGTGTGGCCTTCTATATATTGGTGAGACCCAACGCAGGTTGGGAGACCGCTTCACTGAGCACCTACGCTCTGTCCGTCAGAGGAAGCAGGCTCTCCCAGTGACCACACATTTTATTTCCACATCCCATTCCCATTCAGATATATCAATCCATGGCCTCCTCTACTGTCGAGATGAAGCCACACTCAGGTTGGAGGAGCAACACCCTATATTCCTGATGGCATGGACCTTGATTTCTCTAACATCTGTTCATGCCCCTCCTCCCCTTCTTACCCCATCCCTATTTGTTTGTTTGTTTGTTTGTTTATTTATTTATTTATTTCCCTCTCTCTTTCCCTCTCACAAATACTCCCTGTCTGTTCTGCATCTTCCTCTGGTGCTTCCTTCCCCCTTTCTTTCTTTCAAAGCCTTCCGTCCCATGATACACCCCCTTCTCCAGCCTTATATCCCTTTTGCCAATCAACTGTCTTCATCCCTCGGCTTCATCCCTCCCCCTCCTGTCTTCTCCAATCATTTTGTGTCTCCCCCTCCCCCTTCCACTTTCAAATCTCTTACTATCTCTTCTTTCCGTTAGTCCTGACGAAGGGTCTCGGCCTGAAACGTCAACTGTACTTCTTCCCATACATGCTGCCTGACCTGCTGCATTCCACCAGCATGTTTTGTGTGTTGCTCCAGTATTTGGTATGTATTGCTCTCTGAATTTGCAGTACCTGCGGAATCTTTTGTGTTTAAGACTTTCTCCTTTATTTGTTTTCCTCAGCATGGTTTATTGTAATGAAGCTTAAATTATTCAAATATTTTTGATGAAAATATAAGCTATTTTTTTTTTCAAACTAGCATGGACATCCAAGACTCAGTTACATTTATAAAGATTAAACCAAGAAATAAGCCGGGTAGATGTGTTCGTAAATAAGCACACTAATCCCAGTGGTACCTCAGCAAAATAACAGTACAATAAACTTGTGTCTGAAATGGTTTAGCAACTGTAGAAAATGACATTAATGGCTTTTGTGGAGTGGATTTTTTTGACATTAGTGATGGTGGCGAAGCAAAAAAAATAATTTCCTTCAAAGCAAAATATTGGAATGTTCGGACTATTTCTGACACTTTCTTGGCAATAGAAGTTAGGTTGCATTGGACACACTCTGTAAAACACTAGTACTGGAAAGGACTAGAATTCTCTCATTAAATTTCATTTGAAATAAATTGTTCTATCCTCACTTTGAAATACTTGAAAACCATCTTTACTTTTTTTCAATCCTCCTCAAAATGTTCCATGCTCATTGCCCCTTGTAAGTGGCTTTGGGATCATCTAGAGAGTTTTTGACCTAGAGTACTGAGCTGTCAACACTAATCACTCTCCTGTCATCTAATCCTAATCTTACTTTTGAGCAGACCCATGGGTGAGAAATTCCTTAAAAATCCAACACTGGCCTAAACCCTGAAGCCCTGTACAGTACTAGGAATATTTTGGCAGCTGTTTAAATTTGTGTCTGGTCTTTGAGCCAGCTGTCAGTTTGAATATTGTAAATATCTCTGATATTTTCATTCAAAAGCCATTAAAGTAGTCTCATCTCTAAAGTATTTCAAAAATTAGTAAAATGAAAAGAAATGCAAACTGTACAAAACATTAGAGTGGATTTCACTGACTCCTAATGGTCGTTCTGTATGTGGTCAGAGCAATAGAATCACACCCTATGATCTGGCCCTTTGGCCCATCTCATCCCTGCTGACCATAACGTGTTTGAAGACATAACCCTTTTGTCCACATTTGTCTACATGTGGACCCTTTTGTCCACATTTGGTCTGTATCCCTCTAAAAAGGAGGTTCCCAACCATTTTTATACCATGAACCCCTACCATTAACCAAGGAGTTAATGGACCCCAGGTTAGGAAGCCTGCTCTGCACTTTTCTTACCCATGTATTTGCTAAAAAAATACCGGTTAAATGTCCTTACTCTACCCACTTCCATCACTTCCTCTGTCAGCTCATTCCGTATATACACCACACTTGTGTGAAGAAGTTGCCTCTTGGGTCACTTTTAAGTTTTTCTTCTCTCACCTTATCCCTCTAGTTTTTGGGTATATTTCCCTGGAGTTTATACACCTATAATGAGAGGCATAATATGATTAGGAATAGTCAGCATGGCTTTGTGAAAGGCAGGTCGTGCCTTACAAGCCTGATTGAATTTTTTGAGGATGTGACTAAGCACAGTGATGACCGTAGAGCTGTAGATGTAGTGTATATGGATTTCAGAAAGGCATTTGATAAGCTACCCCATGCAAGACTTATTGAGAAAGTGAGGAGGCATGGGATCCAAGGGGACATTGCCTTATTGACCTAGAACTGGCCTGCCCACAGAAGGCAAAGAGTGGTTGTAGACGGGTCATATTCTGCATGGAGGTCGGTGACCAGTGGTGTGCCTCAGGGATCTGTTCTGGGACCCTTACACCGTGATTTTTATAAATGACCTGGATGAGGATGTGGAAGGATGGGTTAGTAAGTTTGCTGATGACACAAAGGTTGGGGGTGTTGTGGATAGTGTGGAGGTCTGTCAGAGGTTACAGCGGGACATTGATAAGATACAAAACTGGGCTGAGAAGTGACAGATGGAGTTCAACCAAGAAAAGTGTGAGGTGGTTCATTTTGGTAGGTCAAATATGATGGCAGAATATAGTATTAATGGTAAGACTCTTGGCAGTGTGGAGGATCAGAGGGATCTTAGGGTCCGAGCCCATAGGACGCTCAAAGCAGCTGCGCAGGTTGACTCTGTGGTTAAGAAGGCATACGGTGTATTGGCCTTCATCAATTGTGGAATTGAATTTAGGAGCCGAGAGGTAATGTTGCAGCTATATAGGACCCCGGTCAGACCCCACTTGGAGTACTGTGCTCAGTTCTGATCGCCTCACTACAGGAAGGAGGTGGAAACCATAGAAAGGGTGCAGAGGAGATTTACAACGATGTTGCCTGGATTGGGGAGCATGCCTTATGAGAACAGGTTGAGTGAACTCAGCCTTTTCTGCTTGGAGCAACGGAGGATGAGAGGTGACCTGATAGAGGTGTATAAGATGATGAGAAGCATTGATCATGTGGATAGTCAGAGGCTTTTTCCCAGGGCTGAAATGGCTAGCATGAGAGGGCACAGTTTTAAGGTGCTTGGAAGCAGATACAGAGGAGATGTCAGGGGTAAGTTTTTTTATGCAGAGAGTGGTGAGTGCGTGGAATGGGCTGCCGGCAACGGTGGTGGAGGCGGATACGATAGGGTCTTTGAAGAGACTCCTGGATAGGTACATGGAGCTCAGAAGAATAGAGGGCTATGGGTAACTAGGTAATTTCTAATGTAAGGACATGTTCGGCACAACTTTGTGGGCCAAAGGGCCTGTATTGTGCTGTAGGTTTTCTATGTTTCTACGTCTTTAAGATCATCCCTCGGTCTCCCATACTGTGTGGAATAAAATGCAAGCCTGCGCAACCTCTTCGTATATCTCTGGGCCCCAGGGTCCTTGTAAGATCCTTGTAAGATCCTTGTAAATCTGCCCTGCACTCTTTCCAACATAATGTTATTTTTCTTCTAACATGGTGACCAAAACTATACGTTATGCTCCAGGTTGACTTTGCCATTTTCTGCAGAATATGAAGGTGGGAAGCAGGCTGGAGGAGAGAGGCAGTTCATCTGCTCTCACTCCACCTCTACATCAGTGTTGTATCGAAAAGCAAATATCTTTGATCTGACCAGCCTTTCCACTTAAAATCTGCTGCAACAGATGTATTTTGTGTTAAATGAGTTGGGAAACAATAATTGTCAAGTTGAATGCTTTGTTCTCTGTTCGTTAATCTTGATGTTTTAAATGCATTTCTGGCAATTAATGGAGCTTATTGTTATTGTTTGGCCATTTTCTTAAAAAAAATTACTTCCATTCGAACAGCTCTTCTGGCTTTGATCAGAGAGAGTTAAAATCTGTTCGAAAACTTTTAGTAACCAAGGTGTGAAAAGGCCACCAAGGTGGTTTGCGGGTGTCTTTGGGATCTACTGTGTGAAGCCAACCCACTGTCTGTCAACTGCTCCTCTCCTTGGTACAGCCGTGGAAGTTGGCCCACCAGGAAATTTGGAGCTGGAGGGTTGCAAAATGTGGGCTGCATTGGAGACAAAGTGCTTGGATGAGTGCAGGTGGTGGACCAGATTGACGGAAATTCAACCCAATTAATTGCAGTGAAAGTAATGCTGAAAAAAAGGTAGAAACTGTCAGGAACTTGCTCACATCTCTCGCGCATCCTCTCCACAACAGTGAGTGAAGTTACTGAGCCTCGCCCAAGTATAGTAGCGGGATTAACTAATTAACTGCCAGGAAATGCTCCAACATAACCAGAGCGTCAGGATGATGAGGGTGATCATCTCCCTGAAAGTCAAGGACTTGCCTGGCAGTCACTGTGATAGTTCAACACATTTGTTTGAGTCTTAGTGCAGGGTATTGACAAAAAACATCAAGAATCCCCCTCTGGGTTCCTCCAGCTGATAGGTTATACTTTGTGTCTGAGTGTAATTCCCAGCGCTTTGGATAACTCTGTCATCCATTTACTTACCTCAATTTCTTTTAAATTTTCTAAATGTGCTCGCTTCATCCACTATTTCTGGCAACTCATTCCAAATATGTGCCACCTTTTGAGTGAAGAAGCTGCCCCTGATGTCCCCATTGAAATCTCTTGCTGCTGATCTGAAACCCAGTCCCTCTTGTTTTTGCACCCCCTTTCTAGGAAAAATGCTGTGTTTTCCCTCTGCTTGTCTCTCTCATGATCTTGCGTCCTTCTATTAGGTTATCCCTCAAGGTCTTGTGGTACTGGGAATAAGAACCTTGTCTGTACATTATCTCCTTATATCTCCGACTCCAAAGTCTAGGCAATATCTGGGTAAAACTTTTCTGCAGTGTTTTCTAATTTAGTAGCATCCTTCCAATGATAGTGAGTGTAAGAGTACACAGGCAAGTGGATGCCACTTTAAAAATGAGTCTGTGAAGCCCTTTGCAATGGGAAGGAAGAAAAGGGATGCCACCTTCACTCTGCTCAGCTGGGCTTCCACAAATCTCAGGGATTCGCATCCTCAATGTAAATTAATTTTCCTTCCACTCTGCCTTGCATGGCTATGGCTTAATTCAAGTTTCTGATGGCTGGTTTGAACCTTTTCTGGGAACGTTTAACTGCATTTAATACGTTGCTGAGCAAAGTAATAGAGGGAATTACACTAGCTTTCACTTTACTCCAACTATACTTTTCTGTCTGTAATTTGGGAGGGGCATAAATACTTAAAAGTCTCAGAGCATGAAAACAGGCCCTTCAGCCCAACATGTCCTTGCTGATCCAGACGTCCAAGTAAGTAGTCCCATTTGCCTATGTTTGGCTCATATCTTTCCAAACCTTTCCTGTCCATGGCCCTTTCTGTGCATTTTAGAAAAGGTGCAGGAGAGATTTGGTAAAGTAGTGGCAGAGGTGAGGGTCTAGTTATGTGAGTTGACTGGAAAAGCAGAGTGGATCCTAGCACAGCAGCTTGGAGTGAGATTTCAGAGTTAGCTAAAATTATGTAGTGTTTGGAGAGAGTAAGTATAAATGTTAGGCGAGGAGGGAGAATTAAGATCAGAGGTGGAAGCCCATGCAGTAAAGGTGACTAGCAAAAGCTCCTGAATATAAAGAAAAATATTTTTGCCCAACAATTTGTTACAGTATGGAATGTTACGACTGGGAAAAGAGTAGAGATGGACTAAATTCAAGCACTGAAAATGGAGTGGAAGAAATCTTGAAAGAAATATTTGCTGTGCTGAAGAGAGGGTGGGTGTAGAACTCACTGGATTGTTCCTGCAAAGAGACAGACGTAGCCTCCTGCAATTTTGTTTAAAAAAATTCTGATTTCTTGCCATGGTCTTTTTAAGCTTCTAGAAGTAATTCGTCTGATATGCCATTCTAACCTTCTAATATTTTTTGCCTTGCATACTTCGAGGTTGATAACATTAAGTTATGAATTCATTATTCATTGTTAAAAATATTTTGTTCCATTCTACAAGAATTATTTCTTACTTTAATTTCCAGTTTTATTTGAATCTGCTTTAAAGACACTTTGCAATTGTCTGTTTTTGTTATTTATATAATTATGTTGGTCTCAGCGTTATCCAAGTCCTTACAATACTTTTGCCTTCCTTTCCTGTTCTCTGTATCTGTCTCTATCCCCTGGAATCTGCACTATTCCAGGCACTTGTGAATTCTTGTTAGTCTTGCGTTTCTTGCTACTTTTGTCAGACATGACTCTTTAGTTTGGCAAGCAATGTTTTATTCTCAGGTATTTGTACACTTGTTCTCGACAATTTGCATTCCTTTTTGAACTATTTTATTGGAAAGATTCTGATTAATTTGTTACTGACCCTGTTTGTCATCTTCAATGAAAGTTGGCTGTATGAAGCCCAGTACTTGTGATTATACTTCTCCTTGATTAACCTAATATTGAAATTTAGCAGATTGTGATCTTTGTTGGTTTAATGGTCCCGTACTGTTAAGAGTTTAACTCATTCTAGCTGGTCACTGAATTACTTAATCACCTACCCTTCTCTTGTTTCTGGAATATATTGTTCCAAAAATCCATTTAGAATGCGGTAGCATTCTGGTCTGAGTTGGTCTCTTCCCAATCTATATGAAAATTAAGAATCCCATTAATGTAATTTTGCTTTTGCCACTTGCTTCTCTAATCTCTCAACTAATGCATTCTTCTGCTTCAGTGATGCTACCAGGAGACTTGAGACTGCTCACAGTACCTGCTTGTATTCCCTTTTTGTTCCTCAGTTTTAACATTATGGTGTTTTCACTGATTGCTTTCCCTTACCTTGGGAAAGAGATCTCTTATTAATGTTGTAAAAGTATCTTTAATTAACAAGTCCACCTCCTCCTGCACCTCTCATTTTCCTATCCTTTACAATGACCTTGTAAGGTTCTTTTCTCTATGTCTTGTTATTACCCAATAGCTACATTATTGAATCCTCTCTTCGGTGCTGGATTATTTTTCATCATACTATTCCTTTCCTTCCCATCTTTATAACACCCTTGTTTCAAGTCTGCAGATGTGGTGTAAACCATTTATATTTCTCAGGGTGCATCTACACTGGTAGATGATCATTAGTGTAAGATCGTTCATTTTGTAGCAATATAAAGCATGATCAGAGCTCATGGACCAGCAGAGCCCATACTAACAGAGATACTCAGTGATAATCAGAGATCCTCCAAACTAAAGGTGTAGCCATGGGCACCCGCATGGGTCCAAGCTATGCCTGCCTTTTGGTTGGCTTTGTGGAACAATCCATGTTCCAAGCCTATACTGGTATCTGTCCCCCACTTTTCCTTCGCTACATCGGCGACTACATTGGCGCTGCTTCCTGCATGCATGCTGAGCTCGTTGACTTCGTTAACTTTGCCTCCAACTTTCACCCTGCCCTCAAGTTTACCTGGTCCATTTCTGACACCTCCCTCCCCTTCCTTGATCTTTCTGTCTCTGGAGACAGCTTATCTACTGATGTCCACTATAAACCTACGGACTCTCACAGCTACCTGGACTGTTCCTCTTCTCACCCTGTTTCTTACAAAAATGTCATCCCCTTCTCGCAATTCCTCCGTCTCTGCCGGATCTGCTCTCAGGATGAGGCTTTTCATCCCAGGACGAAGGAGATGTCCTCCTTTTTTTAAAGAAAGGGGCTTCCCTTCCTCCACCATCAACTCTGCTGTCAAATGCATCCCTCCCATTTCACGCAATCTGCTCTCACCCCATCCTTCCGCCACCCCACTAGGAATAGGGTTCCCCTTGTCCTCACCTACCACCCCACCAGTCTCTGGGTCCAACATATTATTCTCTGTAACTTCCGCCACCTCCAACGGGATCCCACCACTAAGCACATCTTTCCCTCCCCCCTCTCTCTGCTTTCCGCAGGGATCGCTCCCTAGGCAAATCCCTTGTCCATTCGTCCCCCTCAACCCTTCCCACCGATCTCCCTCCCTCCATTCATCCTTGTAAGCGGGACAAGTGCTACACATGCCCTTACACTTCCTCCCTCACCACCATTCAAGGCCCCAGACAGTCCTTGCAGGTGAGGTGACACTTCACCTGTGAGTCGGCTGGGGTGATATACTGCATCCGATGCTCTCGATGCGGCCTTCTATATATTGACGAGACCCGACACAGACTGGGAGACAGTTTCGCTGAACACCTACGCTCTGTCCGCCAGAGAAAGCAGGATCTCCCAGTGGCCACACATTTTAATTCCACGTCCCATTCCCATTCTGATATGTCTATCCATGGCCTCCTCTACTGTCAAGATGAAGCCACACTCAGGTTGGAGGAACAACACCTTACATTCCGTCTGGGTAGCCTCCAACCTGATTTAGATTATGAGAACACTCTGACCTCTTTTAGATGGGTAGATATACTTTACTGATTCCGAGGGAAATTGGGTTTTGTTACAGCCGCACCAACTAAGAATAGAGCATAAATGTAGCAATACAAAAACCACAAACAATCAAACAACAAAATGCAAACTATGCCAGATGGAAAAAAAATTGTCATTTAGAAAGTGCATTGAGAAATGATGCAATGTTTCTCTGGAGTGATATCACAGAAAACAAGACAAAGCAAAGACTAACACTGACAGAATCACATAATTATAACATATAGTTACAGCATAAAACAGTACCATAATTTGATGAAGAACAAACCATGGGCATGGTAAAAAAAAAAGTCTCAAAGTCCCCGAGTCGATCGCCTCCCGAGTCCCCAATAGCGGGCGACAAAAGGGAGAAAGGGAGAAACTCCCTGCCATAAACCTCCAGGCTCGTCAACTTGCTGATGCCTTGGAAGCAGCCGACTGCCGCCGACACTGAGTCCGTCCGTCCGTCCGTCCGAAAACTTCGAGCCTCCGACCAGCCCCTCTGATACAGCCTTCCGAGCACCAACCTCTGCCGAGTGCCTTCGACCCCGCCCCGGCCGCTGACACAAGCAAAGCCGAGGATTCGGGGCCTTCTGCTCCAGAGGTTCCAGTTACCACACAGTAACAGCGGCAGTGAAGCGGGCATTTCAGATGTTTTCCAGATGTTCCTCTGTACTCTCGCGTCCGTCTCCATCAAATCAGAATTGTGCATGGTCCCCTACTTGACAGATTACAGATATCATTCACCGGAGAGGCCGCGCATGCTGCTGTCGTGCCGCCATCTTCTCCACGGTAACTTCTGATGGCATGAACATTGACTTCTCTAACTTCCATTAATGGCCCGCTTCCCCTTCGTACCCCATCCGTTATTTATTTGTCTTTTATTATTATATACTCCTTGCCCATCCTCTGGGCTTCCCCCTCCCCCTTTCGTTCTCCCTAGGCCTCCCGTCCATCCCATGATCCCCTCATATCCCTTTTGCCAATCAACTGTCCAGCTCTTAGCTCCATCCCTTCCCCTCCTGTCTTCTCCTGTCATTTTGGATCTCCCCCTCCCCCTCCCCCTCAACTTTCAAATCTCTTACTATCTCTTCTTTCAGTTAGTCCTGAAGAAGGGTCTCGGCCCGAAACGTTGAATGTACCTCTTCCAATAGATGCTGCCTGGCCTGCTGCGTTCACCAGCAATTTTTATGTGTGTTGCTAGGGGTACTCATTTTGTTGTAGCGGGTGTGGTAGTGTGGGGCACTGGCTGCTGAGGGAAGTTGCAGTGTACAATTCATTTGTGCCATATCCAATTATGTTTTAGGACTGATTGATTCCAATATTTTGATTAATACTGCAGGCTAAGAACATTATATTACATACAGGAATTATCTCTGCTTGAAGACTTTTGTAACCAAGGGTGATCAATTGCAACTTTTGAATTTGTTTCTGCACCAACCACCATGTTAACTTTCTGTCAATTTACTAATTGTGGGGAAAAAAGACTTTTTCTTCAATGTTGTGTGTATTATTCAATTTTGTCATGAATTATGGTCTTTTTGTTACTCTGTGCGTATCTGTATGTGGTATCTGTGATAATGGGGTTTAAATTGCAACTAAAGCTCTTGTTTACACAAGATCAAATATGAAAATGATTAATTACAGTAACAAAATAAAAAAGGCTTTTATTAATGGATGAAGTACAATATAATTTATTTTTAGGGAGGATATAGCAATAGGAAGTGGTACTTTTGAGGTGATAAGTTTCTTTAGCTCTTCACTGTTTTCCATCATGATGAGCACTGTTATTCTTAAAATCACTTCCAAGATTTCTGGCGTATCCAGGAACTTAAAGATCGTCCCTCACTATTATCCCTCTGCTGTTCACTGACAAACCCTGTTGGTCTGTCGCTTTTGCCCAAGTGAGCAATTCATCTGTTTTTCTTTTGCCAGGCATCTGCTGCAGCCCTCCTCGCAGTGTTCATCTGGAGGGGCCTGGGAGATGATTGCTCAGACCATTGGCCATAGAAGATAGCAGTGCGCAGGGATAGACCTTGTCAATCCAGCTAATCCCATTTTCCTGTATCCCTCCATTCCCCATTTGTCCATGTACCTTTCTAAATGCCTCTTAAACTCCACTACCATATCTATTTCCAACACCGCCCCTGATTGCACATTCCAGGCATCACCACTCTTTACCTAAACAACAAAAAACTTGCCCCACACATTGTCTTTAAACTCTCCCCACCCTCCTTCACCATAAACCTTTGACCTCTGGTATATGACATTTCACCCCAGGGAGAAAAAGATACCAGCTGCCTCCTCTATCTACGACTCTCCTAATTTTTATAAGCATATCAGATGTCTCCTCAGCCGCAGGCTCTCCAATGAAAGCAATCTGTTTCTCCAACCTCTCCTTAAAGATCACTGACCAGAATTAAAACCACTCCTAAATCTCCCTAATCTGCAGTCCCAGTTCCTCTGGGGACTCCACAATCTATTGCCCTTGGTGATCTCCTGCTCTCCAATACCCTCCTCCAAAGCATGGCCTTCAATCATTGCCTCCCCACCCATCCCTACCCAATCAGTCAAGGAGGTAGAGCACACGAATGCATCACGAACGATTCCAACCTCCTATTGACTTGCAGTAAAGTGCCCTGCTCTGTAGCTTAGTCTGGAGAAGAAAAGGGCCTCTGATCTCTTTATTTGCACCGTTCATACACAAATTTGAGATTATGTGAGAATTTCGAGCCCAAATTTGTGTTGTTTCTGCCTGCCAACTAAAGCAAAATTCCCTTGACGACATCATGATGTTGCTAATATTGTGTTTGACAGCCGTATTCCACAAGTGCAATGTAAATACAAGGAAAGCTGTTTCCATGTTTGGAATTCTTGTTCCCCTCTTGAAAGGAAATCAAAATAATCACTGTGTATATGGTGGAACAAAGAGTCAGTAACTTCAGTCCCTGTCTGGGGAATAACAAAAAATCCTTTCGGCTTCAGTTTCAGTTTATTCAGCCCTAATTTTGCGAACAAAAATGTAACCTGAGAACCTGTTTGCCAAACTCATAAAGGCAAATTTCTAACTAGCTGTTAATTCTCTATCCTTTTGTAACTCCTTGAGATGCAAATACATATACATATCGATGTTTTGAGTATCTCTGTTTTACTTAGTGGGCACAATTTATACTAGGATGTTCTGTGTGCACATTTGTATCTTTTTTAAATGGGTATATAATTTAGATGGATATATTACTTTGGCTGTTCTCCACTTCACCCACCCAAACTTTATGCCTGAAATGATAACTGAAGTGTATAATGAATCCCCTTTCTGCAGCACTTTGTAATGTAAATGAGATGACACGAGTGCCTGGGGGAGGGATTAGTTGTGTTCTGTTTCTTGACCTTTAGAGTTTGCATTTTGATTGGAAAACCTGTGATCTGACTATTGTTTTTCTTTGGTTTGGGTTAGGTCTGCAGGGAAATTTTGTTTCTCAGTTTAGAGGGCCCTGGGCAAAGATAATGGAAACATTTGATACTTGTTTCACAGTTCTGATATGGAAAGAATGAGCACCGTTTTGGGCAAAGGGGAGAAGGACCATAAGATATAGGAGCAGAAGTAGGTCATTCGGCCCATCGAGTTTGCTCTGCCATTCAATCATGGCTGATACAATTCTTCCAGTCATCCCAAATACCCTGCCTTCTCCCCATACCTATTGATGCCCAGGCTAATCAAGCACCTATCTATCTTTGCCTTAAATGCACCCAATGTCTTGACCTGCACAGCCGCTCATAGCAACAAATTCCAGATTTACCACCCTCTGGCTAAAGTAATTTCACTGCATCTCTGTTGTAAATGGATGGCCTTCAATCCTGAAGTCATGCCCTTTTGTCCTAGAAGAGGCTGAAGATGACAACAGAGGCTTCAGCCATCTCATCTGTGCTCATGCTGGGTTGAAACAACAACGTAGATGGGGATGTTTATGGAAACCCCTCTTTATATAGTCATAAAGTAAAATGCCATGGATGTCAGATGTAAGTTTTTCCACACAGAGAGTGGTGGGTGCATGGAATGCACTGCCTGCGAAGGTGGTAGAGGCAGATACAATAAGGTTTTTTGAGAGACTCTTAGATAGGTACATAGAGCTTGGAAAAACAGAGAGCTATGCGGTGGGGAAGTTCTAGGCAGCTTGCAGAGTAGGTCACAAGGTCGGCACACCATTGTGGACCGAAAAGCCAGTAATATGCTGTAGATTTCTATGTTTCCAAATGAGTTCTTCGGCCCAGTTCAGGCATACCAACCAAGGTACCCATCTAAGCTATTCCTATTTGCCTATGTTGGGCCCATTTCCCTCCAAGCCTTTCCTATCCATGTACTTCTCCAAATATCTTGCAAATGATTAAATATTGTCAAACACTTCCTCTGGCAGCTCATCATCTTTTATTTATAGTTCTGTTTCTGATTCTACTAACACCCATTATAGTCCTAGTTTGCCAAACTTACATTCTTCGACGTCTCAATCAGCTCTACTAAAGACAGTTTTACTAACCACTTGGTGAGGAATACTGAAGTCCCTCATTCAGCAATGATACATGACCTTGCTTTGAGCAAGTAGTATTAAACAGGATTTAACAGAAGACAGAGAGATCTGACACCATGTGAGCCTTTTCCTCCCAACTGTATATCTCAGTGCAGCAGACTGGTAAATTTGTTGTGACATGTGGTACAGGTTATATCCACAAATCTTGATGGAGGAATCTGCATGTTAAATGTAAGGAAGAATTCTGTTTGACTTATCAGTGATGTGATTTGGCCTTTTGGCAGTTCTCCCATTTTAGGCACATGTTTAGATGTTCATAAGATGGAATTTACCGGCCAATTGCATGGTGTCCAAACCTGATATCCAGAGGTCTGCTCAGTTTTAATGCTAGGTGGCTATGGAAATGCAAACTTCAATCAGTATTTCAACAGACCACAAAACAGGCATAGTCAAAATATCAGGCCAAGCAGCATCTATAGGAAGAGGCGCAGTCGACGTTTCAGGCCGAGACCCTTCGTCAGAAGTCCTGACGAAGGGTCTCGGCCTGAAACGTCGACTGCGCCTCTTCCTATAGATGCTGCTTGGCCTGCTGCGTTCACCAGCAACTTTGATGTATGTTGCTTGAATTTCCAGCATCTGCAGAATTCCTGTTGTTTATAGTCAAAATATAACAGTTTTGAAACAGTCTGCAGATGCTCCAAGCAGTGAAGAGATCACAGTTGCTAGAGTCAGGGACACAAAACAGATCTATGGAAGAACAGTGGATCATGCAACATTTGTGGAGGCATAAGGTGGAAGTCTGCATTTAAGATTGAGACCCTACATCAGGATTGAGAGGAGAGAGGAAATAGCAGTTTGAGGGTGGTGGGATAAAGGCTTGTAGTTGATGAGTGGATCCAGGCTGAGAGGGCGAGGGAGGGAACTCGATGGGAAAGATGGAGACAAGTGGGATTGGGGGGAGAGGATGGGAATGGTGAACAAGGGGAGAAGAAACCTTGGTCAGGTAAATGTGTGGTGAACAATGCTGGAGTGGGTTACCTGAAATTGGCAAATTTAATATTCATACCATTGGGTTCTAAGCTGTCCCAGTGGAATATGTGATGTTCTTCCAATTTGCACTTGGCCAAAGTTTGATTCCCTCATTAGGATTTTGGTCACATAACCAGAAAGAAATGAAAGCTGTTGGGATGTCTCTTGTCCCACATTATTTTTTTTTTGGAATTATTTCTCCGCTGTGTGGTCAGGAAGGAATCCAGCTGTATGGGAAAATCTGTAGAGGTTTGTCAAGTTTAATTATTGATGCATTTATAAGTGGATTGGATAAGTGCGGTGTGTACTAAATAGCACACTTCATTAAAAAATATTTTCAGTTCCTTCTCGTCCTGTCATTCAATTCTTACAAGGTTTACAGTTGTACATTGACCAAAGATGATCAATATACTACATCAAGAACCCAGATATTTAACCACCAATTAATATTATTCTCCCAGGTTTGTTGATATCTCCTTCAGTTTTCTATTTTCTATAAATCTAAACAGCTAAGTATGGAACTAAAACTATGGAAATAGTTTATTTCCTTTTCGATAGTAGGAATCTGAGTTTCCTCCCCCCTCAAATTTTGTGGCTGTGGGTCATTTGAAATATTCTTGACTTATTCCTTTTTGGGGGAGAAAGGAGTGTCAGCAGATGTAGATCAAAGCAGACTGAAAGATGGTTGTTGTTGTTGAGTGGTCGTCAACTCATGGTGACCCTATGGATAGTGTAGTGTTCAAAGATTGGGACCCAGCCAGATTTGAACTTGGGACCATACGCCCCGAAGTCCAGTGCTGATGTCACTACACCATCGGTCAGGCTGGATTTAAGGTACAGATCAGTTATCAACCACTAACATAGTAGAACAAGCTTAAAGGCTGAATGGCTAACAGTCAATCGTTTGTTTCAGTTTTTAATAAGTGTTGTTGTATTCCTTATTGTTGCCTTGGAACACAAGTCCTGTTCTCTGTCTCGAGATTTGACACAGAAAGGGCACTACTTGTTTCAGCCTGCTCCATCTAAGTCGAGACATTATGTTCCTGTTGCCACTGACCCCAGGATATGTGACATTCTGATCACATTTAATTTCTGTTATTGAAGCTCCTTGTGCCTGTGAGGCAGTAAATATTCAATGACAGTATTAATTCATATTTTGATGGACAGGTTTGAATTTGCGGAGAAAAGTCTATCCTTTGTTAGTATGGTGCTGGCTGCAAAGTTCATAGGACTACTTAGAATCCGTCTCCAGGGAAATGAGTGAGGTTTCCTCCCACTTTCTCTTTGCATTCCTTGCCTTGAGCCATCACAGATCTTCATACAATGCTTTAATATTCGTAACACTGTGTGCCACTTACTGTATTGTCTTTGTTAAAGAATGTCTTTCAATCCAGAGACATAGGAACCTGAGGAAACTGACAATTTATTACGAAAATATTTGCATGTTTTGGTTCTGTTTTGTGGTGAGGAATTTATCCAAAACCACAGCAAAAGCCTAGACATTTAAAGCGCCAGTGCTGGCTGCTTAGTGGGTTACCTTGGGGGATTAGAAAATTTATAGCACTGCAGTGAGAAATTGCCACTTGCTCCTTTGTGGCTCAATCAAACTTCCATTGGAAGGCAAATTGCAGAGAAGAGGCAGGTGTCACCTTACAGGATGTTTTTAAAGTTTAATATACTGAGACCCAAAAGCTGTAGTGGTAGCATTTAGTTTCATTTTGCCTTTGGCTTGTGGTCTTCACCCATTCTTTTGACTAACTGACAGAAGCGCCCAATCAATTATTTTAATTATCTTGCAGTAAATTCCATGCAAAAGGAGCTAGTGGTTTTACACCAACTCTGGAAGTACTTTGCCTAAATGAATACAATCCCCATGGTGTCATTGGCTAGCTCAGGAGTTGGAGAACGTATGGTTCAAGAATATTTGGGAAACCCCAGAAGGCCTCCGCTACTCTGCTTAACATCATTCAATGTTTGCTACTCAGAAAACTGTGTTTGAACTTCAGTGCTTTGAAGGCAATTTATTTTCAACCAAAGATGGAAATTAATAGTGGCAGATATAAATGCATCACCGCATTGCTGATGATGGTGGTAATTGGGATTCTTGACAGTTTCCCTTAACAGACAACACAAATGCACTTCCATATCAATGTAATTTGGGGCTGGGGAATTCAAACAAGTTGGAGCATTGTGGTCAAGTGTTCAACACAATAGAAATGTAATCATTAAAAAAACATCTTCATACTGTAATTTGTTTCCGCTCAGCATCTAAAAGGAGAGTAAAGTAAGAGAGGAATGAACAAAATAATGCAAAAAATAACATTTGATGGAAGACATCCCCATCACGTTCACCGATAAAACTCATCAGTGTGGCAACAGTGATGAGTTCCCCACATATGATGAGCCCAGTTGATTAGTGCTATTTCCACTCTACCTTGCCAAACAAAGTCATTGATGGATTGGCTACTGAAGTGTAATGTTAAATGTTCTCTTAATGGTAAAAAATCTCTGGATCTCAATGAATTCATACTGACAGAAGCTTCAAGTTACTGCAGCATTTTCAATATCACCAAAATATAACTATATAACAATTACAGCACAGAAACAGGCCATCTTGGCCCTTCTAGTCCGTGCTGAACTCTTACTCTCACCTAGTCCCACCGACCTGCACTCAGCCCATAACCCTCCATTCCTTTCCTGTCCATATATCTATCCAATTTAACTTTAAACGCCAACATCGAACCTGCCTCAACCACTTCTGCTGGAAGCTCGTTCCACACAGCTACCACTCTCTGAGTAAAGAAGTTCCCCCTCACGTTACCCCTCAACTTTTGCCCTTTAACTCTCAACTCATGTCCTCTTGTTTGAATCTCCACCATTCTCAATGGAGAAACCCATCCGCGTCAACTCTATCAATCCCCCTCATAATTTTAAACACCTCTATCAAGTCCCCCCTCAACCTTCTACGCTGCAAAGAATAAAGACCTAACTTGTTCAACCTTTCTCTGTAACTTAGGAGAGGAAACCCAGGCAACATTTTAGTAAATCTCCTCTGTACTCTCTCAATTTTATTGACATCTTTCCTATAATTCGATGACCAGAACTGTACACAATACTCCAAATTTGGCCTTACCAATGCCTTATACAATGTAACTCAAATATAACTCAAAAGCTTCTAGATCTATGATGATGGAGCCTATGTTCATGGAGGAAGAATTCCTAAATATCTTGAAGATAGAGGGAATCTCCTATCAGAATTGGTGGTGCTAGATTGGCAGATTTGCTAGACTATTTGATACTTCTTTTATTAATGCTCCAGCACAGTTATATTGCACTTAGTTTTATATGTTACACTGCGGTATAATAGATTCTCAGTAAACCCAGTGAGTTTAAAGGCTGTAGGAAATATACAAGCACTCCAGATCCCTGCAGTAAACCCACCTACATTCCTAATCTTTACTGTTCTGACATCAATCCTGGCTTTAGGCACTCATCTCTCTCACACTGTGGATCCTGAGCTAATGAGGGAGCCAAATGCTGGACTTTCAAAATGTCTGAACAATTGTCTGCCCAAATCAAATAAAACATCTCCATACTTCTTTCTATGCATCAGACTTCAACTCTTCTTTTTACTCTTAACTATATCATGTAACAAAAATGGTGCTCCCTTGTGAATAGCACATGCTATACAGTATTCAGTGTAAACATAAGAAAAGTGGGGAGATTAATTACAAGAAAATATAAAACCATTCCTATTTTTTTTAAACACTGTGAATTAGTAATTAAATTTCTGCTTTTCTCCACAATATTAAGCCTTTGAACAGAAATATCTGAGCAATGAAAAATTCTGTTTTATTTGCAGGAGAAAGCAAACTGAGCAAAATGACTCACGTTGACAAGCACATTTCTGCAGTTTAGCGATACTGTCATGCAGAAGCATGATTAGAGAAATGGTGCACATCTGAAATGTTGCACTCTTAATTACATAAATTAACTAATTATCAGCATTTGCAGAAATGATCTGTGCTTTTGAGATTGGCAGCATATGCTTGCAAAGAGTGTAAATATTATGGCCACATTGACACAGCAAAAAGGTGATTTAGTACAAGAGGCAGAATTCTCTTTTTCTTAATGCAGTACAAAGCAAGGCTCCCTTACTAATATGTGTATTTAAAAGCATCCAAGGCATACAAGTTTGGAGTCCTGTTACAACAATTTGTGCAAATTGACTTGACTTTTAGCACAGAGTGTATTTATCCAAATGGAGTAATGCAATGTGGTTGATTTTTCAAAATGATCGTGTAAACATGTGAGATGTTCTTGTGCTAGTGGATGAACCGTGTCTCTGCAGGCACCGTTTTCCGTACATCTGTGCTTCTATTTGCCTTTTCATTTTTGCCCTGCTTTGGCAGTGTCCCATTGATCATTCAGGGATTCCTGCAGTGGTGGTGCAATAGTAGAAATAATAAATCTAGCACAAATTGAATACTCACAGTGGGATGCATAAATGTTGGAGGGAGCCAATAAAAGCCACGCTTGGAGCTGTTACTTGGGTCTCCTGGATAGTCATTCATTTATATGTTGAGTAACCATCCCAACGTGAAAGTAAAAACCTTGCAACTGCTTAAGGGCAGTTAGTTGGAGGCACTGACGGAAAAGTGTGTTGAGTCGAATTTATGGTCACATGTACAAGTACGGTGAGGTTGCAGGTTCAATGAAAAATGTGCTTGCAGCAGTACCACAGGTGTGTGTAGATGCAGAGAACACAGTGAGTATGCATTATATGAGGCAGTAATGAGAGAAAGATAAAATATGGGCCTTACTGCAAAAAATAAATACAGTTAGAGGTAGGTCCATCGTACAGGAGGAGGTTGGTAGTTTTCCATTTTTGAGATGAGGTTAGTTCAAGAACTTGGTAGTTGTAAGGAAAAATCTGTTTCTGAGCCTGGTCACGTGGGACTTAAAGTTTTGGTACCTCGTGTCTTATGGTAGCAGTGAGAAAGGGCATAAACTAGATGGCAGGGTCTTTGATAGGTATCAGCTTCTGAACCAACACCTCATACAGATACTGCGTCCATGACGTACTGGCCTGTGTCCGCTACACTCTGCAGCCTTTCGCCTTCCTGTGCATTGGAATTGCTGTACCCAGTCAGGATACTTTCAGCTTTACATCTGCACAAGTTTGTTAGATGTAATTAGTGACGTGCCAAATCTCCTTAAGCTTCTAAGAAAGTAGAGGCATTGTTTATTTGCATATAATGAGATAATCTGTGCCCTTAGCTATAGCTGGTTCTGTGATGGCAGCTGTCTCTGTTTCTGCAGCATACTCCCAGAGTGGAGGAGAGCTGACAGTAAGGCTGCTAAATGGAGAACTTCAATATAATTAACAAGATGCTGATTTACATTAGTGCTGCACATCTCTGGGTATCTTCAACTCTTCACATCAGTTCTATCAAAGCCAGATTTGACGAAGAAAATTAGTGTCTTCTTGACCTTGAATTGACAGTATAATTTTGTGCTCTTGCCATAGATTTGATAACTTTAACCTTCATTTGGCAGGCTCCAGTCTTTGTCAACAGCTTTATGATTTCATAAGGTAAAGCTTGGATGCCCTCCTCAAAAGCATTTGATTTTTGAAAGACTTGAAATCAATATGAAAATAATAATGATTACCATTTTAGTTGATTTGTTTCTTTAAATTTCACTTGTAGTGAATTCAGATAATTTGCCAACCTTTTCAAAGGTGTGCATTGATCTTAAAAGGGAAATATAGTAAAAAAACAATCAATTAGAGCTCAATAAGGATTGCATTAATCAAGTTAAACCACCTTCCAAACGCAGTGTATTTGAAGCTACTTGTGGTTTATATTTGAGATGTATCCTGTATTCAAGGCCTTTCAAAATGCTCTGGGCAAATCAATATCAATTTCTCTGCCAAATTTCTTTGATCCCGCCTCAATTCAATTTTGATGGTAGAATTGCAATATTAGTGATTATTTTTCAGAAGGAAACATGATACCCTAGTAACCTTCTAATCAACCTCGGGCGATGTTTCCTTGGAATCCGGATTGGCATCAACTGTAAAACTAGAAGTTATTTTTGAACCTTTTTCACTGCAGATCATCTTTACCATCAGATTGTAAGTGTTAAGGTTCACTTTTTACCTTGAATATCTTTGGGTTGAAAGTTTCTTGTCTAGAAAATGTGAGGTGATTGATTCATAAACTTAATCTTGGTGGATTAGGTTTTCTGGAACTAAGGTTTCTTCTCTAAATTATACACTATGGTGCAGAAAGTCGACTAAGCTGAGTGTATAATTGCTGGTGCATTGCGATACATGAGACATAGAATGTCGAACAGAAAACATGATAGAGCTAGGCTCTTCACCCGTGATGCCTGTACCTACCATATGCCAATTTAAATTAATCCCATTTGCTTCCATGTGGCCCATGTCTCTCCATCTCTTGCCTGTTTCTGTCTAAATGTCTGTTAAATGGTGTTATTACCTCTTCCATCACCTCCCTTGGCAGTACGTTTTAAGCACCTTACACACTTTATGAATATAGAAAAAAAGAACTTAAAAAATCTGTTTAAACTTTTTTTCCTTTCATCTCTAGGATTTGTCATTGGTAACCTGGGAAGCTGACTCTAGCCATCTACCTTATCACAGCATGTCATAATTTTATAGCATTTTGTTAAGTCACCCTGCGACCTCCAATGTTCCAGAGAAAACAATCCAACCTCTCCTAATTTTCATACTCATACCAGCATGTGTATGAGGATCAGACAGATCAGTGCAGTTGACACCCATCTAATGCACTTAAACCTCTTGACCCAATGTATAGTGAAGTATATCTGAATGTCTTAAAAGGGCAACTTTTTGGTTGAAATTACTCCCAAGTATTCAGATGCATATAACATTTATCTAGTGTCATACAACTGGAAGATGCTTGCCTGATCCCTGAGTATTTCCCTTCTGTTTGGAATTTTGCCTGAACTCTCTCTTTACACCCCATTCTGCTTTATGGACAGGGGAACGTTTTTCCTCCACGCAATGTTCCTTTAGGAGCACTGCGAGGAACTTGGATTTTGTTGCGTCGCCAATGCTTGTTATCAGGCATTCCCAGGTTAATGAATTTTGTCCTGATTAAAAAGGGACAAGATCCCTGCTGGGTTAGCATTATCTCTCACATTTAGCCATCAGGCAATCCTCTATCCCCACTGTGACCTGAAGCAAATAAATTGCCTAATCTGCTTCATTGTGGCCCTGTACTTTATTTGTCTGCCTGCAGTGCACTTTTCTTGTAAATGCAGCACTCTATTCTGAACTGTATTTGCTTTTTATACCTTGGTGTACTTATGTATGTTAACTGGCTAAACTACAGTTTCTCACTGTATCTCAGTATATGTGACAACAATAATTAACTAAGCCTGTTTCAAGATACAAGGAGATTGGATGTCTCACTCATACAGCATGGAAATTGCCGTTTCAATCAGCGAAGTCCACACCAACCATCAAGCATGAGCCTTCACTCCTCACGCTTTCCCTTTTTATCATCTTCAGCAGCATTCCCCAACTGATTCTGCTGTAATCCACCTGCACCAGCTACAGCTATGGTCACCAAGTAACCTCTGAGATGTGGGTCACCAAGTAAGCATGATCAGCATGCCGTACGGAGGTGGGAGGAAGCTGGACGACCCAGGCTAACGTTGTGCGTACTCCACAAGACAGAGCCCAAGGTTGGGAGTGAAATTGGGTTGCTTGAGCTATGAGTTATTAAGTAATTATCACTTCATCACAGTGTTGCCTTACTACATAATAGAAGTATGCATTAAAAACCCTCACCAACAATACATCTTGGTGCATGAGTATGTATAGAGAAGCCAAGATTCATGTTGGCCACACCCATGTTGTAAAACACAGGGAAAGAAGTTGGGATTAACATCTTGATTTGATTTGATTTCCCACAAATCTTCCTCCTCCTTGTTCTGGTGTGACCCTTTCATCCACTTTCACCTCTTTTGTTACTGGTAATTCTCTCAAAAATTCAGAATTGTTCCTTGAAATGGAGACACGAACTTTGTTCTTGATTCTCTCTGATTGTGATGTACAATCTTGTGCAAAATGCTCCAACAGCATTTTTCACCAGGTCTTGCTTTTCTTTTTCATCACTGAGGTGCTCCTATGCAGGAATTGCAGATACTTGATAGATGAGCTCTGCTGGTATACTGTAAATGTAAATTTGCATTTGTGCTCTATTTACATCATTGGAGAAGCATCAAAAACCATTCCCTGCCTTCCCTATTGAAATTTGTATGAGACTGAAAGCAATGTTTCAGCAGATTACACAGTGCTGTCAGAGAACTGACTGAGGAGGTATTTTCTGATGCAATTTCTTACTGCAGTATTAACACTTTGGGGAAAGTTTGCAACTTTTATACTGGAGCTCCATTAAATATACATGATAAATGTTGGGCATTGAGTACAGAAACTCAGTTATTGATGAACTCAACTCTTAACATTCTGCTTTATAGTTTTCTTGTCTTGGGAAGCTTTTAAGATGTGCCTTGGAAATTTATGTCCTTCTCTGCCCTTCCCTCTGAGAAGTAGTTAAGCATTGACAGAGGACAAGAGATGGCCTCTGTCAGAAATATGCCCTCTTTTTGCAGTGTTAACAGATGCTTTTTCCATTTACTAGCACCATCTAATCTAGATCCAGCTTCCGTGCTCACGCACCGAGTCAGGATGCTGTGTTGCAGTTGTTCACGAAATGAATATTGTGTAGAGTTTTAGTCTCCCTGTGATAGGAAAAATGGCATTAACTTGGAAAGAGTGTGGAAAAGAACTTATGAGAATGCTGTCTAGACTCAAGGGCCTGAGTTATAGGCAGTGGTTGGACAAGTAAAGACTTTAATTCTTGGAGTGCAGGAGACTGAAGGGAGGCCTTGTAAAAGTGTGTAAAATCATGAGCATAAATAGAGTGAATGTAAGCCATCTTTTGCTCAGGGGAAAGGAAACCAAACATGGAGGTCAGGCTGAAATTGAGAGGACAAGGACCCCACAAGGATTTTTTTTAACCCTGAGAATGGTGCGTATATGGGAAAAAAATGCCAGAGGAAGTGGCTGAGGCAGATACAATAGCAACATTTAAAAGATTCTTGGACAAGTACATGGATAGGAAAGGTTTAGTGGGATATGGGCCAAATCTAGACCAATGTTACTAGCTTAGGTTGGCACCTTAGTTGATATAGGTCTTTTGGATTTTCATGATGTATTACTCCATTACAATTATTGCTTTGCAATGATCATAAATAAATTTGAAAGCTTCATAAATAAATGCAAATCAGTCCTATCCCAAACAAATTTCTGTCCAGTTAATACTAAGCTCAATTAGCATATAAAAAGATATTCTGGATTCATCCCTCTTTTCCAGTCGTGATGAAGGATCTTGGCCCAAAATGTTGACTATTCATTACCATGGATGCTGTGTGACCTGCTGAATTCCACCAGCGTTTTGTGTGTATCGCTATGGATTTCCAGCATCTGCAGAATCTCCTGTGTAATACAAACACTGCCCGTAAGAGGATGGAGCAACATCACATGATTAGTTATCAGTGTTCGGGCCAAGGATGCTGCATGTTTGAAGCACGTCAAAGCAAATCACCTAAACAGCCCCTTTAATGCAATCCTGAAGGTTTGCTTTTCTTTTTTTTTTGAAGTTTTTTCATATCAAAGTGAGGAAGCATACAGGTGATTGCCAAAGCTGGAGCGGGTGTGTGAGGCAACTAGTCAAATGAGCTGGTGATACATTGGTACCATTGGGCTTGTGCTTTAATAGATGCTGAATGAACAATGATGAAAGGTAAGAGGACTGCATGGCTTTGAGTTAGAGAATTTATTGAAATATGCAGACTTGCAAGAGGCCAGATGTTGAGAAGGTAGTTCGTGTCATGGTAAAGTGTCAAACTCTGGCCCTTAAAGATGAAATTGACCGAGATTTTAAAAGCTGCTTTTATACCAAAAAGTTCTTCAAATATTCACCCTGCCCACTTAGGGTAGAATGTGAGTCAGTTTTGTCTGTGCAGTCATCTGAAGCCCAAATTTATCCAGTCTTTAGCCCCAACTTTTCCCCTTGATGATTTGAAAGTTAATGTCACTTTGATTATTTCTCTTTCTCCTGAAAACATAAAAAGATCTTTGTTCTCTCTGTGTCAATTTGTTTTTAAAGTTTGACAGCACAGAACTAGTCCATTAAGGAAATCAAGGAGGCTTAATTAGAGGGCACTGGGAATGTGAAATTTAATGTTTCATTGAACTTTCAACTTTGAATGAGGGAAAACCCTCTGTCTTCAGGGATAGTCACGTGCCTTTTCTAGATGCCTGCCACACGATCCTCCCAAGATGCAGCCCTTTGCTTATTTAATTCGAGCCGAATGTCCTGCAAAGCAGCATGCTGATCAGTAGTTCCACAAGTCTCACAAGGCATTTGTTATAAAAGTATTTGTAATATGACATGAGGGACAGGAAAGAAAAATACATTTTAAACATATAATTTTTCAACTGTGTTATAATTACCTGAATCTTTGAAGATTTTAAATTGTTAGGTATGTTGCTCAAGTACGATTCTGGACTCTGAATTACATTGTTACACAGAACACTGACCCAAATAGTAGAGGCTTTCTTCAAACTTCCCTTCATCTGTGCTCGTCTAAATCTATTGGCGTGACCTCCTGTCCCTTTGTCCTGCATGTATTTACTTAGTCCCATTTTAAATGTACATCTGTATTGTTCACCCCATCCACTCCCAGTGGATTGAGTGCCATATGTGAGTACTCCAAATTCTACTAAACTTTCAACTTGATTTTTTGAGGATAACAAATTTGTTCTTTCTGCAGGTGGAATTTGGGTATAAGAAAAATACCCATTTTTGTTAAAACAGCAAACATTACAGTGCAGGGGCAGGCCATTCAAATCACAATTTCTGCACCAACTATGCTGTGGAATTAAACTATATTTTTTCTGCCTGTATACGATCCATATCTCTCCACTTCCTGCATATTTATGTGTCTAATGGCCTCTCAAAAGCTGCCATCGTGCCTATTTTCACTGCTCTCCCCAGCAGCCAGTTCCAGGCACCCAATGCTCTGTAAAGGAAAAGCTACCCTGCACATCTCCTTTAAACTTTTGCTCTCTCACCTTAAATGTATGTCCCCTAGTATTTTGCATTCCTACGCTTACCTATCGCTTGTATAAACTTCTTTCAGGAAATTTGTTAATTATACAAAGTGGGTGATGATGTAATACACAGATGTTTGCATTGCATATTGATTGTGGATTCTAAAAGTGACATCAGATGATCTGCTTCAGTTGAAGCCTCTGGACCAGGTCTCTCCATAATGTATCGCCATGGGATCTTGACCATTCATTACTTAAGCCAGGTACTGTAAAGGAAGCCTGTTGTTCCTTTTAGCTTCTTGTGGCATATTGGGTGGCATTTTTTGCTATTTTCATAGCATTTGTCTGTTTTTTACAAGACCAAGTTGCTAGCTTGACGCTGAACCCAGCATGGATGGAAAGCCGGTGGATTCAAACCCGGGGCCTTTTGCCTCGAAGTCTGGTGCTGATACCGGCACAAAGGGAGTCTATCATTGCCTATTTATTACCTCCCAATTTGGACATGGACCTAATGGTGTTAGATTCTCAAGAGAATCTCTGTGGAGTAAAATGTAACTTGGACAGTTTGATAAAAAGGAGTCTTCCTTTATCAGCTTGATTGTCTACAGCCTTTTCTATATGGTTTTTCTTCCATTATCAAAGTTTACAGCAGGATATTTAAAGGAGTTAGCAGGATATTCCAAGGATTCGGAAGGATATAGGCTATTCGGAAATGTGGGCACAAAAATGGCAGTTGGTGTTTACTTTGGACAAATTTGAGATGTTAAACTTTGGCAGGTCAAATGCAAGAGGGAAGTATAGAGTAAATGGCAGGACCCTTGAGAGAAGTAACGTACAAAGAGATCATGTGGAGCAAGTCTGTTGCTCCCAGAAAGTGGCAACACATATGGTCTTGGGTCACACTGCATACTTTCCTTCATTGGTCAGGACATTTAGGATAAAAGTTCCAATGTCATGCTGCAGTTGTATAAAACTTTATTTGGGCAGCATTTGATTTGTGTACAGTTCTGGTCAGCTGATTAGAGGAAAGATGTGGAGGCTTTAAAGAGGTTGCAGAAGAGGTTCACCAAGAGGCTGTTTGGATTGGAGTGTATTAGTTGAAGGGTTGGTCAAAGTTGGATGTGTTCTCTGAAGTGTCAGAGGCTGAGGGGAAACCTGATAGAAGTTGATGAAGTTATGAGGAGCATAGTTAAGCTACAGAGTCGGTCTTTTCTCAGGGATAAAATGTCCAGTCCTAGAGAGAATGCCGGCCAGTTGTGCAGTGGCATCATGTTCCTGTGTTTGAATCCAGTCCAATCCTTGCACGCTTTCCATTGGTGCCAGGTTGAGCGCTGAGCTAGCAACTTGGCTTCGTAAAATAAAAGGCAAATGCTACGGAAATGGCAAAGAAAATGCCACCCAATACCGCGAATGGGAAGAACAACTAGAGGGAATAGGTTTAAGGTGCGAAGGAGAGTGTTGTTTATTTGCTTGGTGCGGTAGGTACCTGCAGCAGACTGTTGGGGAAAGTGATGGAAGCAGCATTTAAGAGGCACAACAACAGGCTGGGGAAGGAGGCACAGAGACCATTGGTAGGCTGATGAGATTAATCTGTTCAATGCAGACGTTGTGGGATGTCCTGTCTTCTGTTCAATGTTCCATGTGCGAAACCTGTGCAAAAATAAATGGCTCCCCGACATCTTCATTTATTCCTCCCAGACCTCTTGCCATTTATCCTGTCTTTATTGCTTTTCTTCTTTCTCCTTGGCCTCCTGTTTTGACCCGAGTTCACTCTTTCCATTTGGTTGATGTCACTTAGAACTAACGTACTGAGTTTACCTCTATCACACCTCACTTCTGGCCTGTTCAGTTCAATACTTCAACATTCCTGCCACTCCTCGGCAAGTACATTTATTTGTCAGAATCAGAATCATTCAGAATCAGGTTTATTATCACTGGCACATGGCATGAAATTTGTTAAGTTAGCTTATAAATTTATTAATTTATGCATTTGTTATTCATATCTGAATTAAACACAAGTATTCATGAGATTTTTTTGGGGGGGGGAGAATGAATACACCAATTTTTCAAATAAATGCCACATCTTGTTGCAGAACAAAACACAATGGGTTGTTTGGCATGACTAAAAAGTTATTTGGGCGCTTCCTGGCATTGATCACCAGCCTGATGTGATTCTGTATGAAGGGTGGGTTGGATGATCTCATTCATTATGCAACACTTCTCAGGGCATTGCCAACATTGACCCCATTGTTGTGGGGACATCTGTCCTTGTATATTTCCATAATTAATACATTTCTAGGCTATTTCCCATGTGTCGCCTTTTTTTCCTTTCCCTTCCCAATAAATTGCCAATCCCACTTTCCTCTCCATTCTTCCCACCTACCCCACCCAGCCTGATACTAACTTCCACCAACACAAAGTGCTGGTCTTCCCTGATTTCCCTCAAGAGCCCGTGAATCAGCTGCCTTCCACTTCCCCAAGTGTGGGTGTTTTTCTTCTCACCTCCACCTCCAGTTTCCCCTTTCTCTTTCCCGTCTTTCCATTGAATAGTTAACTCCTGTCTCTGTATAATTGCCAGTGATAGCTCTTTTCTCATCTTTTTAGACTGCTATTGAAGGTTTTTTTGTGCACTAATTCTTTTTTTTATTAATGATACGTTACACTGCTGCATAACTTACTAGTTACCTTGTTTAATAATTTAGCTGTCTGTAATGTATCCAAAAGAGTCAGGAACATGATACTATGTTAAATATTTAGAGGGAGGAAATGCCATTTTTATGAGATAACATGCATTCTATTGAAGACTGATGCCCAGGTTTGGGCTGCTTATGAGAGTGAGAACACAATGTGTACCTTCTACTGGATTGGTGAACAAATTATCGAGATGAGGGATTGATTTCAAATGACAATTAACCATCTTGTTTGTTTGATGTTACAGTGTCTTTGATCTTGCTGAAAGAATGCTGCTCATTATTTAAACGTGATCAGTAGAAAGCAGATTGAATTATTTTATTACCTCAAATTAAAGACAGCCTGCAGAAATCAGAGTTAGTGAAATCTGAAATAATATAAAGCATTTGGATTTGTGTTGTGACGGGCAGCAGAGAGGATAGTTTACAAGTGAAAAAAATCCTTATCTTTGTCCTTCATGATCTTATTATAGATGTATATAAAATCATGAGTGGCAGAGACAAGAGGAATAGTCTTTTTCCAAGGATAGGGAAGTCTGAAACTAGAGGGCAAAGGTTTATGGTGAGAGGGAAGAAATTTAAAGAGAATCTGAAGGTTAAGTTCTTCACACACAAGATGGTGGGTATGTGGAATGAGCCACCAGAGGAAGTGGTGCAATAACAAAGAAATTTGAACAAGTGTGTAGATAGGGAAAAAATTACAGGGATATGGGACAATGGGACTAGCTGATGCAGGCATCTAGGTCAGCACGAATGAGTGGGCTGAGGGGTCTTTTTCTCTGCTGTATAACTCTGTGACTCTGTTGCATAAAATAGCCATATTTTAAAAAGTATTTTATTAGCTCTGAGTTTTATGAAGTTTTTAAAAAATGAGCAAGTTATTATAAATACAATCTTTCCTTTACATAGGGAGTGAGCTTGTTTATCTCTGAGACAAACCTTTCAGATGTGTTATGAAACACATGCTTCAAGTAAGATGGTCATTAGCTTTGCATTCCTATATGTTCCACAATACCATTCACTTTTGGCTTGAAACTGATGGTTGAAGTTATTTCTGAAATGGTGTACAGAAACCAAGTAACATGGGAAACTGGTACAGATGAACAAAGTTAAACAAGAAGCTCTCAGTCTTTGGTTAAAAAAATACATTTCATTTTGCCATGTTCTGTATTTTGCCAAAGTAGGATATTACTGTGGATTTTGTATCCTTTGACTTGAAAGTGGAAGCTGATTAGGGCAGAGAGGCAAATAGTTCCTGAGTGGGTAGGACAACCAACAGGATTTTTGATTAATGAGATTACAGGTTTAAGAATAAAGTGGATTAATTGAATGTCAATCAAGCACGGAAAACAAAACAAGGAAGGAAAGAAGAGTGAGTTATTATTTAAAGGTTCTTAAAGAAAACTTCAATCACAAGTGATGCCCGCAACACTGGACGTAAATTAATATCCGGTAAGAATCACCATGTTGTCAATAGTATACCTTGGTGCTAGGCCTTTCAGTGAAGTATTTGGGTCAGATCTACCATGGCATTGCATGATCTATGTATTGGAGTGGTGAAGCAGACACTAGATGTCATTTTAGCAAAGCAGACTCTGAAGCAATATGACATGGACACATTGGATGTTTGTTTATAACTAATTCTCTCCTGAAGATATCACAAACTCCATTATCCTTGATTTTGATTTGACAGTAAAGTCGACTTAGATTGTTTGTACCCAAATAAACCATGTGTTCCACTGACTCAGTTTCAATCCTGGATATTAAATAAAATAGAAATCTCAGCCTGAACCTGTACACTGAGATGTGTTGTTTGCATCCCAGGATTTGTAATAGATATTCGATATTAACTATATCAAGAAATGCACTGATCTATCAAACGAGTTAAGTTATTTGATGTACCCTGCTAATGTCTTGCACAGGTCTTTACATACGTGCTCAAATCCACACCCAGGATACACCAGTGTTGTTCATATGTTCATACAAATAACTATGGTTCAGACTCTTGGAAACCCTATATCTTGACACTTCTTCCAGGACTCATTCATATTCTGTTCTAATTTCTCATGCACTTAAAGGAAAGAAGAGTTTTCCCTTTGCTGCCAATTAGCATTTGTTTTTGTCACATGAAGTACAGCTTTCGATAATAAATCCTCTAATCCCTTCTTCAGCAGTGATCTATGTTAATGTAGAATTCTGATTGGTAATGTATTACTTATCACAGTGACTAAACAAGATGCATTTAAACAGGGTTCTGCATATAAAGTTAAATGATTGTAGCAACAATCCCCATATTATGTAGCATTCTGGTCTCCTTTACCAACAAAAATATGCTTAGCATCGATGGAGCACGGCAACGATTCAGCAGACTGAATCCTGGAATGTTAGATTTGTTCTGTGAGCAGAGGCCTAATAGACTGGGCCTGTATTCTCTCGCATTTAAGAGAATGACGAGATCTCAATCTTACAGGGCTCGACAGGCTGGAAAAATGAAGGTACGAGGTAGAGTCTCAGAATAAGGCTAGGCTGCTAAGAACTGAGATGAGATGTTCCTTCACTCAAAGAGTGGTGAATCAAAGGAACAAGAGGGCTGTAGTACTTCAGTTCAGTGAAACCAGTGATAAATAAATTTCTGAAGATTAAAGAAATAAAATGGTATAAAGCAGGGAAAGGAGAGGTACATCAGCTGTAAAGTTGATGAATGGCAAAGTCATCTCAGACAGCCAGTTGACCTCCGACTGCTCCGAATCCTTGTGTTCTGATGTAATAAGTGATTCAGTTCAATTGCTGCTCACTAACTGAACTATAATGGAATCCTTTTAAAGTTGGTCAACCAAAAACAGTGAAGTCATGTTGTCTGTTCTAGCACTTTATGTCCATCTCCTTAATGTCATTTATATGCCTGCAACTTGTTTCCAAGATCTTTTCTCAATTAAGATCTTGTTTCAGTCCTCGATCATTGGCTCATATAAATTAGTTGGCCACGAATATATGAACCTTTACCCCAATTAATCAAGTGCAGCTTGTTTCTGTAAACATTAGGGCTGAAGGCAATTTGTAGAAAGCCTTGAAGTATTTCTTCTTGAACATAATACTGTGTGATCATTAAAGCAATGTAATTAAGACATTCTGTTAGCGTGCTGCTGCCTAATGAGAATTTGTTCCTCATTTACCTGGATAAAACTCTGACATTGCATTTAGTAATCTAGTTGTATGTTGGTCTAACTATACAAGCGGATTAAGAAACCGTTGATGCTGCAATATCACAGACAGTATGCTTGCTTCATTAATGAGTCTTGAAAGAATAGTTTCTATGCAGTGGATCATTCATGCATTTCAAAAATATGTGCTTTTATTCAAATGAATTTATCACAAGAATCATATAATGTCGCTTTCTAGATTATGGTGCTTCATGATTGTATTTGTTGTCATCTGCTTGAGGCTCAAATTGGACAAGATTACACCGATTGTAATTGTAACCAAATCTGTTGGAAGGGGAATGGATGGGTTGAGGCTGGGGATCTGTTTTATACCTTGAATGAATTTACTCTCTGTTGTCTTAAAATTGGAGTAAACTATTTTATCTTGCCATGGATCTTTTTAAAATGCCAGTGATTGTGTTACTAGATGATGTTAGTCCAAATGCAAAACGCTGAAGTTCCTAGAAATCTCAGATATAATTGAAAATGTTTGAAACATACATGTGGGTCAAATAGTAAATCAGAGGAAAGAAACATAATAAGCCTTATGTTTATAGTTTGACATCTAAATTGTCCAAGGCTGGTGATAAAGCAAAATTACAAGGGAAGAGGATGGGAAGAAGAAACCAAAAGGTGGCAGGAGTGATTGAGTCAGAGAAGAGGTGATGGAACACAAAGAGTAGTGGTAACAATAAAAAGAAACATGTTTCACCCTCCTGGAACTTTGATAGATCTCCCTTTGTTCACATCCTCCATCCCTTCAGCCTTCTAATTCAATGGATCATCTCCCACTCTCCATCTTTGCATTTCCACACTCTTTTCTACCTTCAACTCCCTTCAGGATCTCAAGGCACTTTGCCTTGCATTATTATTGTATTTATTCTGAATTATCTTCACACAGGTCTCAAGTCCTCAGCTTTAGGAAGCATCTAACAATTTACTTCTCTGATAAGGCTCGGATCCCCAGAATTCATTTTGTGGACTGGGCATTCACATGGACTTCTTTCATTTATGAATACTGCTGTCAAATCTCACAACACTGCAGAATCCAGAGGCAGGTGGTGACCCACAGCATAGAATGTCCCAAAGCTAACAGTTGCCCCATACCTACTCTGCTCCTGTGCCTCTGACTTTGTGTACTGAAGCTCAATGAGCAGCAGGTCATCCTTTGATTGGACACATGGCAGCTTTCCAGGTACGACACTGAGTTCATCGACTTCAGATAATGATTTGCTGCTCACACAATTTACACCTATCTTGCAGTTTATTATGTGTCCATTTTTTCTCTTATTAAATTAAGTTAAAACATTGGAAGTGTTGTCAACTCACTCAGTGGGTCAGGCAACATCTATGGAGGAAAATGAGACCATTCATCCTTCAGTATTTTGTGTGTGCTAGTCCAGGCTTCCAGCATCTGCACACTCGCTTGTGTATCAGTAGTGCCTCAAACTAAGTTTTCTTCTGTTTCATTTTACAGCCTTTAACCGAGCTCCTGTCCCAATGGCTGTGGTGAGAAGGGAGCTGTCCTGTGAGAGTTATCCAATTGAACTTCGCTGTCCTGGAACCGATGTTATTATGATTGAAAGTGCTAATTATGGAAGAACTGATGATAAAATCTGCGATGCAGATCAAGCCCAGATGGAAAACATTCAATGCTTCTTACCAGATGCCTATAAGATAATGTCACAGAGGTAAGTTTGATGCTTGTGCCTGGTTCTTACAATTGGTTATTATGTTCATTAATTTAATGGCAAACTTGTTATATGGGTAACAAGCTTGCAACAATAGTCCTACACTGTGGTTTGCCTGAGATAAGCAATGAATAATTCTTTACATTCTTTCTACCAGCCAGTAAATCACAACCAGATTTGTGTTCAAGGGATAGCAGTAAAGAGACCTGAATCCTGACAATTATAAAGGCAGAATATAACAGCAGTAAAGCCTGTTTGTTCTGGAAGCACTACGCCAGGAAAAATACAGCATTGTCATTTCTTACTAATTTCCATCATAATTTTAGTTTATGAAACAATATAATCTGATGGAAGCCAATAGTTTCTTTCGTCAAAAATCCGCCTACATTTGACTTGTTTATCTGGAATTTCGGGCAGGTGGGGCTCGTCAGCCTTGGATGGCAGCCCACCCAAGAGAAGGAAAACTCTTATTTTCAACCTACGCAGCCTTGCAGCCATACCCACCCATGGAAAAGGCTTTGGGAGTAAACCCCGAGGAAGAAATCCAGAGCCGGGGTCCCTAAGGCAGTTTGATGTTGTTTACAACTTCACTCTGGCGACCTGTGACAACACTGGTGCCAAGATGTATCAGCGCTTGCCCTTCCCTTGGATTAGATCAGTGATGTGGAGAGGGGGAACCCACTGCATGGGCATCAGCCAGTTCTTCAAGTCTTCCCACCTGAGTTTTCACCCTGGAGAGGACACAGTCCAACAGACGCATAAACCCATTATTCCCTGGGATCAACAACTTCCTGCTACCACGACTACTATCTGGACTTGAAATGATCATCCTTTCTTTCTATAAATCAGAACCACATTCCAACAGTTATTGGTTTAAGTGAAATTATGCTGGTTTGATTTTATGTTCTTGTGTATTCTGAAGGTTGAAGACTACATTTTCAATTCAAAACCCCGTTGACAGTGATGAAAAGCACCTCATTTCATGGGTTCCTTTATAGTTTCTGTAAATAGAGTGTCACATGTAGTCTTTTGCTGAAGTGCAAAAGATTTTATTATTGTTGTCATATGTCTTGAAATTATTTTGAAATTTGCTGTAATTTGTAATGGTGTTCAGGCTGTATATTTAGTTCATACAGTTAAGGTTCTGGTTGGTGGCAATGCTTTCTGAATGCCAAAATTGCCCTCCTGCTGGGGCTGGATATTGCCTCGTACTTGTGTGGCACAAAATTTACTTATAAGCTGGAGTGTTGACTTGGTCTTTTTTCATTATTAGCTACAAATGGAAGTAATTATGCAGTCATCCTCACCTTTGAGTTTAGGTTGGCAGTGAAATTGTTGGATCCAGGGAATACCCTGGAAACTTAACTGCCCCAATCAGTAATGAACTTTAAAACTATGATGGAAACAAAATGACCTGGAGAAATTAAAAGTCATGGGAAATTGGCATCAAAAAAATGATGTCATGCTGACGTGTCATTGTAAATGTTGTAACATACAAGAAAAATCAACTTGTGTTGTGAGTGCTTCCTTTTTGAAGTGCTTCAAGTATCAGAAATAAAGTATGATCTCGTTACCAGATCACCATCCACGTTGTTAATGTTGGTGTGCCCTATTACATTCAGTTGCACGGTTTAAAACAGGAAATTGTTCTTTTATTAGTCAGTTTGCTAATTAAAGAATGGAATAAACATTCCGTGTTTGTTACTTAATAGTTAAATCCATAAGGCACACAGGAAGGTCTTTGTCTCTTTTGGTCCCAAAGTATCTAATCTCAGGACCTTCCAGTGTTGACTTGCTTTCTTCCAAACACTAGCTTTTCAGAGAAGTGTCTGAATAGCCTAATTTTCTTGAAAAATATTATAACGATGCATGGTTTATTAGTTATTATTTCAACTTTAAGGATTTCATTCTGTCACAAAATCTGAAGTGCTGGTCTTTCCTGAAGTTCTTTTTGTCTGGTTTCAGACTTTCAATGAATGAATCATAGCTGGGTGTCAGTGTTTAATTCTTTGTAGAATCTGTTGATTGAAAGTACAATAATTTTACTTTGAAAGTATTTAACATTACAGTGTTTATTGTTCAGCATTTCAAAGTGCTGCATTGTTAAGTCATGAATTTTGTGACCTAGGTGTTTTATTATAGCACATTTTGAATGAACAATTGCAATGCACAATGCAATTATTTTATCTTTTATTTCCCCCTCTGTAACTGGTCTTCTGCCAATTGGGTACTTCAGTCCTGGACACAGAAGGTTTCTGATTTTTTCATGGTCATTGCATAATTTCACTGCACATCTATTATCTGTGCTCACTCCCCTGTCACTTCAGCTATTTTTTTTCAGTTGCTAACCCTTTGCGTATCCATTTAGGCGATTAGTCGCTGTAAATTCAGTGACAAGAGGTAATATTAAATTTTCAGATCAAGAGCTGGTTTTGACAGAGGAGCACTCAAATGTTGTAAACAGCTTTCAGTTCATACTTGAGGAAAATTTATTAACTGGAACCATGGTATAATGAGGAAGATTTAAGTTTTGATGAGCTTGGTAGCTATAGTGACAATGTGAAATTAGGCTGACGCCCTGCTCTTTGCAGCAGAGCAGTTTATCAGAGCCTCTCCTGTAGTGCAAATGTGGAGTTTGTTAATTGATATTTATAAGGTCATGTGATGAGCTGTCATTTCCATTTCATTTGCACAGAGCTCAGCTTGCTTCATTGTAGTACATGTGTAATTGAACGGCTTCAAAAGGCAAAAAAAAAATGGCAGGCATCTATCAAGTTGGCTTTTTTCTTTGCACGTCTATTCCACAAGGAAGGAGTTTGTCAGGAGAAAAGTGGAACACTTTTCAATATAAAGCATTCCATCTACGACATCACGAGGAATTCTGCAGATGCTGGAAATTCAAGCAACACAACTCAAAGTTGCTGGTGAACGCAGCAGGCCAGGCAGCATCTCTAGTAAGAGGTACAGTCGACGTTTTGGGCCGAGACCTGACGAAGGGTCTTGGCCCGAAACATCGACTGTACCTCTTCCTAGAGGTGCTGCCTGGCCTGCTGCGTTCACCATCTACGATATGTTTCTTTTTCATGATAGTTCACCATCAGTACCAGTACAATTAGCGAGTCACTTTGTGAGAGTAATGGAACTTGTATATGTTGGAGTAATGCTAATTGTATAAAGTAGGTGACACACCAAGGCAAAGTTTCATTTAAACCCTGCTTCCAAATGTAAGGACCCTTCATCAGATCTTAAGGGTCCCAGACCTGAAACATTAACTACTTCTCTTTCCACAGATGATCTCTGAGTGTGTCCAGCATTTTCTGATTTTATTTCAGAATTCCAGCAAATGCAGATTTTTGGATTTCCAAATGGAAGGGAACTGGACTTTGCAGCTTTGAAGCAGGGAGAAAACAATAATAACTCATATTTGCATTACTGGGAAAATGTATCACTTAAAAACATTTCCAGAGATTTTTCCTTACAGGGAGAGTTCTTCACTCTGAGCACAAGTACAGAGGAGGCAGTGGTATATCCACAATTCTTCCAGTTTGTATGTATGTATACAAGAGGGAAGGTATCATAAAACTATAAATTAATACTTTTGTGTAAATTGAGTAAATGTGTTTCAAGTTTCATATAGAACAAAACAGAAAATGACCTCTTGACATATTTTCCTGAATAAATTTATTAATGTATTCCCTTCTTTTAATAAAGGGGAATGTTGCTGCTGTATTATGATACTTGGAATAACTGTAACTCAAATATTGTCTGCCAGTTTAATTTTTCTATTTAAAAGAGGATATAATGTAAGCGAGGAAGTGCAATGGGGGGAGGGGTCACCAGATTTATTCCAAGATAATTGTGATTTGTCCTTTGAGAAATAACCTCAGCAGTTTTGCTTAGACTTTCTTGGAATTAGAAGAATAAGAAGTGAACTGTTTGAAACAGGCAACTTTTTTTTAAACAGCTTCTGACATGACAGATACAAGAACGGATGGCTCATCTTGGTGGGTGTTGAGTGTCAGGGCCAATTGCAAAACAAGCAGGTGCGCATTCAGGGCTGAGATGAGAAGAAACTTTCTCACCTGGAGCATGGTGATCTTTGGAAATCCCTGCCAATGGACTTCGTCAATGTTTTGTTGCTGAATGAAGACAGAGGTCGAAAGGTTTTTGGATATTTGGCGAAACCCAAGTCATGTGTAGTCAGTGAAGGAAAGTATTGATGAGATAATAAAAGTCATGATCTTGAAAAAATGGCAGGTTGGGTGACAGGAGTTCTAAATCACTTCTGCTTCATATTAGGTAATTTTCTTCCATCTGTTTCATCAGTAATAGTTGAGTGGAGTAACAGGTGATTCATTCAGTCTTAAAACTATAAAATCTTTGGAAGATGGAATTCAGAGTTCAAAGTAAATTTATTATCAAAGTACATATATACCACAGTTTACTACCCTGAGATTCATTTTCTTGCAGTCGTTCACAGTAGAACAAAGAAATACAACAGAATCAATGAAAAAAACTACAAACAGCCAATATGCAAACGAGAAACTGCAAATACAATAAATAAATAATACTGAGAATGTGTTGTAGCATCCTTGAAAGTGAGCACATAGGTTGTCGAATCAGTTCAGAGTTGAAATGAGTGATGAATACCACATCGGTTCAGGAAGCCTGATGGTTGAGAAGTAACAACTGGTCAAAAAGAAGCCATTCATTCTATCATACCATTGGCACGCAGAGCTTCATCCGGTTCTCTTTTGAATCTGTTTCTGCCATCCCTTTGGGCAACGGGTTCCAGACCCTAGCAAATGCAGAATCAGTATCAGGTTTATTATCAGCAGCATGTGTCGTGAGATTTGTTAACTTAGCAGCAGCAGTTCTATGCAATACATAACATAGAAGGAGGAAAAAAAATCAATTACAGTATATGCATATTGAATAGATAAAAAATCATGCAAAAACAGAAATTAATATATATTTAAAAAGTGAGGTAGTGTTCATAGGTTCAATGTCCATTTAGTAATCAGATGGCAGAAGGGAAAAAGCTGTTCCTGAATCGCTGAGTGTGTGCCTTCAGGCTTTTGTACCTTCTACCTGATGGTAACAGTGAGAAAAGGTGTAATAACACTTATAAGAGTGTATTATAGACCACCAAATGGGGAGCGAGAATTGGAGGAGCAAATTTGTAAGGAGATAGCAGATATTTGTAGTAAGCACAAGGTTGTGATTGTGGGAGATTTTGATTTTCCACACATAGACTGGGAAGCCCATACTGTAAAAGGGCTAGATGGTTTGGAGTTTGTAAAATGTGTGCAGGATAGTTTTTTGCAGCAATACATAGAGGTACCAACTAGAGAAGGGGCAGTGTTGGATCTCCTGTTAGGGAATGAGATAGGTCAGGTGACAGAGGTTTGTGTTACGGAGCACTTCAGGTCCAGTGATCACAATGCCATTAGTTTCAATATAATTATGGAGAAGGATAGGTCTGGACCCAAGGTTGAGATTCTTGATTGGAGAAAGGCTAACCTTGAGGAGATGCGAAAGGATTTAGAAAGAGTGGATTGGGACAATTTGTTTGATGGGAAGGATGTAATAGAGAAATGGAGGTCATATAAAGGTGAAATTTTGAGGGTACAGAATCTTTATGTTCCTGTTAGGTTGAAAGGAAAGGTTAAAAGTTTGAGAAAGCCATGGCTTTCAAGGGATATTGGAAACTTGGTTCGAAAAAAGAGAGATATCTACAATAAATTTAGGCAGAATGGAGTAAATGAGGTGCTCAAGGAACATAAAGAATGCAAAAAGAATCTTAAGAAAGAAATTAGAAAAGCTAAAAGAAGATACGAGGTTGCTTTGGCAAGTAAGGTGAAAATAAATCCCAAGGGTTTCTACAGTTATATTAATAGCAAAAGGATAGTGAGGGATAAAATTGGTCCCTTGGAGAATCAGAGTGGAAAGCTATGTGTGGAGCCAAAAGAGATGAGAGAGATCTTGAACAATTTCTTTTCTTTGGTACTCACTAAGGAGAAGGATATTGAATTATGTAAGGGTAAGGGAAACGGGTAGGGAAGTAATGGAAACTATAATGATTAAAGAAGGGGAAGTACTGGCACTTTTAAGGAATATAAAAGTGGATAAGTCTCCGGGTCCTGATAGGATATTCCCTAGGACCTTGAGGGAAGTTAGTGTGGAAATAGCAGGGGCTCTGACAGAAATATTTCAAATGTTATTAGAAACGAGGATGGTGCCGGAGGATTGGCGTATTGCTCATGTTGTTCCATTGTTTAAAAAGGGTTCCAAGAGTAAACCTAGCAATTATCGGCCTGTGAGTTTGACGTCAGTGGTGGGTAAATTGATGGAAAGTATTCTTAGAGATGGCATATATAATTATCTGGATAGACAGGGTCTGATTAGGAACAGTCAACATGGATTTGTGCGTGGAAGGTCATGTTTGACAAATCTTACCGAATTTTTTGAAGAGGTTACTCAGAAAGTTGATGAGGGTAAAGTGGTGGATGTTGTCTATATGGACTTCAGTAAGGCCTTTGACAAGGTTCCACATGGAAGGTTAGTTAGGAAGGTTCAATCATTCGGTAATATTGAAGTAGTAAAATGGATTCAGCAGTGGCTGGATGGGAGACGCCAGAGAGTAGTGGGGATAACTGTTCGTCAGATTGGAGGCCGGTGCCTAGTGGTGTGCCTCAGGGATCTGTACTGGGTCCAATGTTGTTTGTCATATACATTAATGATCTGGATGATGGGGTTGTAAATTGGATTAGTAAGTATGCAGATAATACTAAGATAGGTGGAGTTGTGGATGATGAAGTAGGGTTTCAAAGCTTGCAGAGAGATTTAGGCCAGTTAAAGAGTGGGCCAAAAGATGGCAGATGGGGTTTAATGCTGATAAATGTGAGGTGCTACGTTTTGGTAGGACTAATCAAAATAGGACATACATGGTAAATGGTAGAGCATTGAAGAATGCCGTAGAACCGAGGGATCTAGGAATAATGGTGCATAGTTCCCTGAAGGTGGAATCTCATGTGGATAGGGTGGTGAAGAAAGCTTTTGGTATGCTGGCCTTTATAAATCAGAGCATTGAGTATAGGAGTTGGGATGTAATGTTGAAATTGCACAAGGCATTAGTGAGGCCAAATTTGGAGTATTGTGTAAAGTTCTGGTCACTGAATTATAGGAAAGATGTCAACAAAATAGAGAGAGTACAGAGAAGATTTACTAGAATGTTACCTGGGTTTCATCACCTAAGTTACAGAGAAAGGTTGAACAAGTTGGGTCTTTATTCTTTGGAACATGGAAGGTTGAGGGGGGCTTGATAGAGGTGTTTAAAATTATGAGGGGGATAGATAGAGTTGATGTGGATAGGCTTTTTCCATTGAGAGTAGGGGAGAATCAAACAAGAGGACATGAGTTGAGAGTTAAAGGGCAAAAGTTTAGGGGTAACATGAGGGGGAACTTCTTTACTCAGAGAGTGGTAGCTGTGTGGAACGAGCTTCCAGCAGAAGTGGTTGAGGCAGGTTTCATTTTGTCATTTAAAGTTAAATTGGATAGTTGTATGGACAGGAAAGGAATGGAGGATTATAGGCTGAGTGCAGGTCGGTGGGACTAGGTGAGAGTAAGCGTTCGGCACGGACTAGAAGGGCTGAGATGGCCTGTTTCCGTGCTGTAATTGTTATATGGTTAAAAGGGCATGCCCTGGGTGCTGGAGGTCCTTAATAATGGACACTGCCTTTCTGAGACAACACTCCTTGAAGATGTCTTGGGTACTTTGTAGGCTACTACCCAAGATGGAGCCTACTTAATTTATGACTCTTTGCAGCTTCTTTCAGTTCTGTGCTGTAGCCTTCCCACCTCCCCCACCCGCCCCCCCCCATATCAGACAGTGATGCAGCCTGTCAGAGTGCTCTTCACTGTACATCTATATACATCTATAGTGTATTTGTTGACATACCAAACTCCTACAGACTACTAATGAAGTATAATTGCTGTCTTGCCTTCTTTATAGCTGCATCGATATGTTGGGACCTGGTTAGATCCTCAGAGATCTTGACACTCAGGAACTTGAAGCTGCTCACTCTCTCCATTACTGATCCCTCTATGAGGATTGGTATGTGTTCCTTCATCTCACCCTTCCTGAAGTCCACAATCAGCTGTTTTGTCCTACTGATGTTGAGTGCAAAGTTGTTGCTATGACACCACTCCATTAGTTGGCATATCTAGCTCCTGTACACCCTTTTGTCGCCATCTGAGATTCTACCAACAATGGTTGTATCATCAGCAAATTTATAGATGGTATTTGAGCTATGCCTAGCCACACAGTCATAGGTATAGAGAGGGTAGAGCAGTGGGCTGAGCACACACCCCTGTGGTGTACCAGTGTTGATAGTCAGCGAGGAGGAGGTATTGTCACCAATCTGCACAGATTGTGGTCTTTTGCTTAGAAAGTCGATGATCCAATTGCAGAGGCCCAGGTTCTGTAACTTCTCAATCAGGATTGTGGGAATGATGGTGTTAAATGCTGAACTATAGTCAATGAACAGCATCCTGACATAGGTGTTTGTATTGTCCAGGTGGTCTAAAGCCGTGTGGAGAGCCATTGAGATTGCATCTGTCGTTGACCTATTGTGTCGATAGGCAAATTGCAGTGGGTCCAGGTCCTTGCTGATGCAGGAGTTCAGTTTAGTCATGACTAACCTTTCAAAGCATTTCATCACTGTAGATGTGAGTGCTACTGGGCAACTCACATTATTCTTCTTAGGCACTGGTATAATTGTTGCCTTTTTGAATCAAGTGGGAATCTCCCCCCATAGCAGTGAGAGGTTGAAAATGTCCTTGACTACTCCCGCCAGTTGGTTGGCACCAGTTTTCAGAGCCTTACCAGGCACTCTGGGGCCTTCCGCCTTGTGAGGGTTCACCCTCTTTAAAGACAGCCTAACATTGAGTTCCAGGACTGAGATCACAGATCACTTGTGCAGCAGGATTTTCACAGCTGTAGTTATATTTTCCCTTTCAAGGCGGGTATAGAAGGTGTTGAGTTTATCTGGCAGTGAAGCATCGCTGTCATTCATGCTATTGGGTTTCAATTTGCAGGAAGAAATGTCTTTTAAATCTCTCCAGAGTCGTCGTACATCTCTACAAGTCATACCTGGCTTTCTGGGTCACCAGCCTTGAACGATGCACCTCCTGGTTCATCCACGGCTGTTGGTTTGGGAATGAACTGCAAGTCCTTGTGGGCACAAACCCATCCACAGAGGTTTTAATGAAGTCAGTAACAACTGCAGCACACTCAATTGTCGCACATATTTGAATTAAAGTTTTTATTCTTTTTCCAATCACTTCAGTTCCTTCTTGATATTAATCCCTCTACTACTATATTAAGGTCATTCATAATTTTGAACATCTTTAGCACCACTCCAGTTGGTCTTTTCAAGAACAATTCCATCTTTCCCAGTTTCTGTTTAACAGATTTCCTTCACCTCCACACATTACCTAGTAAATCTCTTTTGGACCTTGGAAGTTTTTCTGTCTGTTTAGGGTGATGCCCACAATGGAATACAACAGTCCGATTGATTTGTAAGCAGTTCTTTGTGAACATCTGTCATAACTTATTTGATTTTGTTCTTTGTCTTAACAGAACCGAATATTAATTCCAACTTTCTACACAGTTTGTGCTTTTACTTGCAAAGTTTTTTATTCATGCTTGTGTTATGTTTTGCTGCCTCTCTTCATAAGTTGTATCACTTTATTTATGTTGTCCCTTCTCATTCTTCCAAACAAATTCAATCACTTCACACATCATGGTGTTTCGTTACATTTGTTTTGTGTTATCTTTTTAATGGGTCTGTTAATGACCTGTCTTCTTCAATGTTTGTCATTTACCACATTTTGGCATTAACTGCAGCCTTTGATATCACATCCTGTAAACTGAAGTCCAGGTCATCTAATTTTATGATGGGGACCAGTAGTTTGTGATCACTGATAATGGGTATTGTGTTCAGTTCTGGACACCATGGAGGGAGGAACTGATGAAGGATATCAGCAACTTAGTTTCTCCCATTGATGCAGCTGTACCTGCTGAGTTCCTCTCACACAGGGGTTCCCAAACTTTTTTATGTCATGGACCCTTAGCATTAGCCAAGGGGTCTGTGGACCCCAGTTTGGGAACCCCTGCTCTAGCAGATTGTTTGTTATAAAATGCAGTTACTACCTATGGTGGTGCTTCCATTTCCAAACTGTTGTCTATTCCTGTTCTATTTGTCTTTCATGCTGCAATTATATGTGATTTGACACACCTCAGAGAATGATGCTATTTCTGTGTGGCTGTAAGATTATTATCATGCTGAAATGCAAGAATAATCAATTTCACAATGAAAGTCTATTGAAATCATATTTGTAGGTTTTAATTTGATTAATTTATTTTAAAAAGTGCATCAGTTATTACTCTTTAATATTTGGCAATAAAAATAAATTTACGTGACAGCTTTATTTTGTACAGCGGCTGTGTATGTATGTAAAGTAGCTGATTATATGATATAAGCTGAAAATTATGGTCTGGTTGTTATTAGCATAAACAGAATCTTTTCTTGCTTGGGACCAGAAATATAGGATTGAGCCTTTGTGCTTAGAAAGCCATGAATGAGAATGTGACTGACTATGTATAAAATCACAAGGGGCATAGAGCAGGTCACTGCACGGTCTTTGTTTCAGTGTTAGGGAAACAAGAGCTAGAGGACGTGGGTTTGAGGTGTGAGGCGAGAGATTAAATAGGAACATGGGGGATGGGGCAGCTTCACAGATGGAAGAGTGTACCTGAATGAGCTGCTAGATGAAGTGGCTGAAGCAGGCAAATAAACAACGTTAATAACAGGAATTCTGCAGATGCTGGAAATTCAAGCAACACACATAAAAGTTGCTGGTGAACGCAGCAGGCCAGGCAGCATCTCTAGGAAGAGGTGCAGTCGACGTTTCAGGCCGAGACCCTTCGTCAAGTTCTGACGAAGGGTCTCGGCCTGAAACGTCGACTGCACCTCTTCCTAGAGATGCTGCCTGGCCTGCTGCGTTCACCAGCAACTTTTAAATAAACAACGTTGAAAGGTTACTTGGACAGATACATGTATCGGAAAGGTTTAGAGGTACATGCGCCAAATGCAGGTAACTGGGGCTAGCTGAAATGGGAATCTTGGTTAGCATGGTCCATTTCCTCGCTGTATGACTCATGACCAGTGACTGGGTTCATTATATTTCCCTGTAATTCTGGAAACCATCTGGAAAATTAAAAAAAAATCTATCTGCCTTTGAACTTCAACGAGTGATCAATCAGCATTTGTGGATAAGTTTCAAATTTCTTTCAAACTTTGTTCATACCTGTGTGTCCTAAACTTGCTCTTAAAATGCCTGGCCCCAATTTTGAGACAATACTGCCCTTGATCCCAACTCCCTCAAATGATTGGATTGGCTTTTCTCATTACCACCTCAATTCTTTTTTTATTACTTATTACACAGAAGCCATTTTGTCCAAGGAAGCAACCCCATCAGATCTACTCCCTGCATCCCAACCGCTTCTTCTATCTCCCAGCTGTTTATCAACCCTCCTTTAATTCTTTTACTTCTCAGTTATTTTAAAGGGAGAGTTATGATGCCTATTCAACCTACCATCATGTCTCTGGCATTGAGAGGAAATTGGGGAAAATCCACAAGGTCACACAGAGAGAGCCAGCAAACTTCACACATGCAGCACCAAAGACTCAACATCAGGCCAGGGTTACTGCGGCTGTGTGGTGTCAACAATCAATTCACATGCTGAATGATTGTATTAAATAAAAATGGCATGCAGTGTTGTTTAAGTTATTCACTGAATTTATTGTTCATTGGATAATAAACTATTATCTAATTGTTATCAAATCATGACTTTTATATGCAAGGTACACTATATATTTTAATTTGTATACCATATGAAGGATAGATTCAAATATAGCTGCCCTTATAGACAACTACAATCAAATTGCTCTATCTCCAACTAAATTCCAGGGAGTACAACAATTTCTGTGTAATTTTCCTTCATAACTTAACTTTTAGACTCCAAATATTAAGAATCAATCTTGTACTCCCTCCGTATACTAACAGTTTTTCCAAAGTACAGTGCTCAGAAACTTCTAACTGAACTCCTTTTATGATTTAATGAGGAGTTTGCAAAGCTGCAACTTCTGTCCCTTGTACTCTGGCCCTAAACATCATTATTCCATTAGCATTATACTAGTTTTCTAAACTTCCTTAAGCCACTTTAACAATCCAGATATGTGGACCACTGACTCTCCTCAGACCTGCACAGCTTGTTGATAATCATCCTTCAGAAATTAGTCTGTACTATCGCTTTAGGGCGTGTACACACACACACACACACACACACACACACACACACACACATTTAATACAGATTTGATTAATTCTGAAAAGCAGTTATAAGGTTGGCTGCTTTGTAAAGCTTGGCTTGGCTCTGTCAAGTTGCTTATAAAAGGAAAAGATAATTGTGTACAATTTTTCATTTTGAAGGAACAGTTCTCAACTTCTCAACTTAATAGAATATTGGCATTAGCAATGCAAACATTTATTATATTGCCAGTTAAGAGTTGTTTTAAAACTTTGGATGGAAACCATTAAGTAGTGAAGGAATTACACTCAGTTGCATTTTTCCCATTTATTTTTATTATCTCTTGAGATTCATTCCCTCTGCCCCACCACCCCTTGACTGTCTGCTTCTTTTCTAGATTGCTATTCATTTCCTCTTTTGCAAGTACCATTGCCAATAACAAATGAACTTGTCTGTTGTTGCTTTATTTTCTGTTTCCAATGTGTCTGCACTGCTCCTAACCATCATCCTGCTTGCATTCTCATAAACCTTGTTTGTTGATTCTGATATCTTTCAGTAATTTCTTCACATTATTGTTGTACCACTTGCCATCTGTTTAGTCACCTCAGATGGCTCATAGTATCTCTCCCAGTTTAAAAGTTTTGTTTGTTTTTTAGACTCTTGTATACTTTTTCTGCTTGGGTTTATTTTGTCCAGTGCTGCATTTTCTTTGACAAATGGAGCTTGTTTCTCTAAGTGATTTGTATTGGTTCAGTATTAAAGTCCTTTGAAGACCTTCCATTGTTTTTTCAGCTATAATTATTTTCCCCTGTTGATTAAGCTAACCTTACAAGTCTACCTTCTGGTGTATGTTGGCTGGATTTCAACATTTTCAAACCACACACATTCAAGTCGCAGGAAACATTATTATCAGAACTAATTGTCTTAAGTTGATGAATTTCCCATGGTCTTGACTGTCTCTGAAAGGAATTAAATCTTGGTTTGTTAAAACATGCTGAAAGATTGCAATCCCTTGTCTTACTAAGAATGACATGTAACACTATTCAGGTTATCCGTTGAATTTATTGTTGGGACTGTTATCAAATCATGACTTTAAAATAGTCTATCCGTAAGATGTATGAGGATGTTTTAATTTATTAAAATTATATAGCATTTGAGTGATAGATTCAAATTATAATTGCACTTTCTAATGTATTTCTAGTGATGTATTGCCAGGATCAATCAAACCATGATGCCTGACTGATTTTTTGCTCACAGAGTTGTCATTATCTATAACGCTGTGGCAGAAACATCATCTGTGCTCTGAATTACCCTAATAATTATCCATTCGTTGCATAATAAAAACGCAACAGCTTGATCAAATCCAACACAAAAATGTGCCCACTAATGCCTGTGCCACACCACTAACAAAATTACACCAAGGACATCATGCAGCAATATCTTTCTATAGCAGTTTTATTTTAATTTTTTTTTTGCTTTGCATTTTCTTAGTTGTCATTTTAAAACTACATGGTCAATGCCTAATTTGATGCTCTGTTCCTGAAGCCAAGCCTGTTAAAGGATACCTGCCTTTCTGCCTATAAATATTATAAATACAGTCAGGGTAAATAGAATAGCTGTCTCGTGGTGGTAGATGCATGACATATCTATATTGTCTCTTGCACATAGGTGCACACTCCAGATTTGAAGTCATCATTCTAATAAAGTGATGAAAGTAATCTTGAAGTCACTATGCTAATTGAAAGATCATGCATCTCTGGTGATATCTGATGATACCATTTAATTAAGAACAAAATGAAATGAAATCAGAACATCACCTGTGTTTCACTGAAGTAAGCAATCATGTTTTATGTCAAACTTTAGATTGCCTGTACTTTAGTAACTTCAAGATAACATTTAAATTGACCAGCAGTCTTCAGAATTTCTGGTATGCATGTCTGTACAATGGAGAAAACCTTCTGTAGAGATTCACTCAATATCAGCATTTGAGGCACACTCTTCAGTTGCAGTATTGAGGTTGAAATTCCTGTGTTTTTTTCCCAAATATTTATTGGTTTCTATATAGCACTCATTTTGCCAGCAACTTTTATGTGTGTTGTATGTTAATACCTTTCTCCCGAGTGTTTATTGGTGAATTCATAGCCTGTCTGAAGGATTAAATGGAGAGCCTGTATAAAATGGTTTCAGCCATCATATGATGATCTGTTTCTTGGTAGATACCACACTAGGTTTAATTGCAATGTTTACATGACTGCTAAGCTGCACTGATTACTTGATGTTGCAGAATTAGTTTGGTCAGTATACATGCTGAAAATATGAATTATTGCCCAATAAGTTTCTGCTCTTTCCCCACTGTCAATGCAGTGTCAACATTGTAGCTTTCTTATTTTTGGAAGGTTTGTGTAGCATTCTGATTTGAAGAACTGAAGTTGTTATTTGAACTTGTGATGTTTTATGGAGGTGTGAAGAGGAAACACAATCCTGAATCAAACGAGGAGATACTAAGGGACGTGAGCAAAGAAAAATCATCTGCATTGAGTTTTATGGAGTGTAGAAAGACAAAATTAATTCCAGGATATGCAAAATTAAGAGAAGCCACAAAGAACAAGAGTTTGAGGTTGGCTTGGTTCTGTGTGGTGCATGATAGTGATGAAGGTTAAGGCAGCGAAAGCATTTGAGAATCGGATGAGAATTCAAATCTGCAGGTTTGGACACTGCTGCTAATTTATAGCAACAAGGGCAGAAAGGATGAATGAGGCTGATTACTTGCCCTCCCTGAATGTTAAAGCTTTGGATGGTCATGGAAGTCATTGCATCTGGATGTGTTAGACATACAGCTGTCAATTTCCATCGGTGGATTGGTTACGATGCAAACAGAGATAGATGTTGCTGGAGAGAAGTATAAAACTTTCATGAGGGAGAGAACATGGGCTAGGAAATTCAATTCATTTCAGATTTAATATAAAAATAATTAACCATTTTGGTTCAGCCTGAGACATTGTCTAGGAAGTGAGTCCATGCCAAAGGAGCAGAAATTGTAGTAAGTGGTAAGATCCGAGGCTTTGATTTTCCCACTTGTTTCACTGTAGGAAATTGCCACTTGTCTGAGACTGGTTGCTGGCAAAACAGTCTGCCAGTACAGAATCAACAGAGAAAACAAGAGCCATAATGAGGAACAAATGTCCTGAAATCTGACTCCACTTTTGCAGATGATTTTTACAAAGAAGAGGATTGTGAAGTGGAAAAAGAGCGGCCCTGAAGGAACTCCAGCGGTGACGGAGAGTTGTTTCAGATGTAATGCCCATGAGCTTAGAAACTGATATATGAATGGAATCAAGCAAGGCAGTTCAACAACTCTTTGTATTAGAGAAGGACAAAGGGTGTGGAGGATGGGTTGAGGAAGGATGGAGTGTAGTGCAGTCTACAGCATTGTGTAGAGATTTCTTTTATTACAAAAATAAATTTTGATACATGCAAGAAATACAAAATAAGAGTGCATGTCTTTGTTTTCAAAGTATCATTCAGTTTGTACATTCATAATGTTACTGGATCAGTACATTTGTAGTGTTAACTCATAATATGTACAAGGCACTAAGTGTTTGAAAGACTCTTACACGGGATCAAGTGGTGTCTGGTAGCAACAGAACTCCCTCCCCACAAAGCCATTGCATTTTTATTTACTGGAAGACCAAGTTTCAAACATTGCCTCCCACTGGATTGATGTGGCCTGTTGGTACAACAGGAGTGGTGGTAACTTGATTTGAGTGGATCCAGCAAGATGAACTGTTAGAAAAAGGCTCATCACCAAACAAATTTTTAAAAAGCATAGATATAAAAAAAAGATAATGAATGTACATTGGAACATTTCCCAGAAGTTGGAATTTGAAATAAGTTGCTTGGTCTCCCAACACGTCAACCAGAATGTGTGAGCAATAGATCTGTTCATTTCCTGTGATTGAATGTGGACTGAATCCCCTGTGTAGTCTAACATATGTATTGAAGCCAATGCTCTTCTCCGGATTTAATTAAAAATATTTTTCCATGTAGTCTTCCATTGTGACCATAGAGTGGATCAGAATCAGAATCAGGTTTAATATAACTGGCATGTGCCGTGAAATTTTGTTGTTCTGCAGCAGTGCATTGCAGTACATAATAGGAATAAAATTCTATAAATTACAATAAGTATATGTAAAAATTAGATTAAATATGTAGTTGAAAAAGAGGTTTTAAAAAATGTGAGGTAGTGATTATGGGTTGATTGTCCATTTAGAAATCTGATGGTGGAGGGGTAGAGGCTATTCCTGAAACACTTGAGTGTGTGTCTTCAGGCTCCTGTATCACCACCTTGATGGTAACATAGAGATGAGAGCATGCCCTGCGTGATGGGAGCTTATTTATTTATTTAGAGATACAGCACTGAATAGGCTCTTTTAGCCTTTCGAACCGCACCACCCAGCAACCCCAACAAACCTGACTTAACCCAAGTCTAATCACGGGACAATTTATAGTGACCAATTAACCTACCCGGTATGTTTTTGAATGGGGGGTGGAAATTGGAGCACCTGGAGAGAAAACCCATGTATTCCACAGGGAGGATGTCCAGACTGCTTAGAGGACACTGGGATGGAACTCCAAAATCCAATGCCCCGAGATGTAATCGCGTCGCACTAACTGCAACGTTACTGTGGTGGCTGGGGGTCCTTAATGATGGATGCCACTTTTTTGTGGCATTGCCTTTTGAAGATGTCCTTGAAGGTGCACTGTATGTTCAATTAATGAAGGAATCACAAACAGTAAACACTGCAGTACTTGGACTTTCGGTTGCCTGCAAAAATTTTGCTTGTAATAGCATCTGTAAATTTAACCAAAAAGACCAATCTTAATGGAGAACATGGTCAAGTTAGGCATGTCATCACTCTGAAACACTTCTTTACTGTGGTGCAACAACTCCCCTCCAATGAACTTTGGGATGGAGTATAGCTAACCCATAGATCAAATAGGAAACCATTCAACTTTTATTAAGCACCAAGGTTACCCCAACATTCTTACAGTATGTAGATTGCACTTGTGAATGGGTACTTTCAGAGACTAAGTTCCAAAGCATTACTTACACATTTAATGAAGTCTACAAGAGGACTGGTCTTATGTTGAGTATCCACAAACCAAAGGTCCTTCTGGGTAGCTGTCAGCATTTATCTCCTGTGTGTTTCAGAGATGTGAACTGTCTGCAGCACTGAAAACACATCAGCACTGTTTCCATAAAACCTAAATCCACTGACAGGATAAGTGAACCAATATAACTTTTTTTCCCATCCAACCTACTTAGTATTGATGTACAGTGGGTTCTGATGGGTAGGGTTTGTTGGTACCAGTCTCACAAAGCAGGAATGCCGAACGGAGCTCCAGTAGGCTAAAGAGATTACTGTGTAGGCAGAGGAAATGATTTAAGGATGTTCACACTATCAGTTAACATGTATTATCTTCACCAACTCATGGCATTCTCTGAAGGTACGTTTGGGTCGGTATTGAAATTAGAGGGCCCAGCGTCAGTCGTAAGAGGAATGAGCGACTTGTTTGTCTCATCAAGCACTTCCCCACCCATGGTCGGGTTCGTGGGCCCCAGATTTGCCTTATGACCCTCCCAAGAGATAACAGAACTGGACTGGAAACAAGTCACCTCTGAACCTGAGGGAGAGCGAAAAAGATAATGATTTGGATAATGCCAATGAATTAGTTCTTAGCAAAATGAAAATTGAGCCTGCAGTAACATTGAAATGGGCCTCGTTTTGAATTGTTGATTAATATTATTTTGGTTGGCTCTGTTACAGTACAGTTATTAGGAAATATACAAGCATTTTAGTTTTTGTTTTGCAACCTATTTTGAATTTCTTTGGTATTTTGAACTTGTAGTGTATTATTGTCAGGCATTATTGTGCCCTATTTTATTTTGTCTGAAATTGCATACACGCCTCCCAGTTGGGGTCATTTTTGTTTCTGACTTGGCAGGTTCTGGAGACGGTATGGTAGCATAGTGGTTAGTGTAACACAATTACAGTCCCAGCAACCTGGGTTCAATGCCACTGCTTTTTGTAAGGAGTTTGTCTGTTCTCCCTGTAACCGTGTGGGTTTCCTCTGGGTTCCTCGCACATTCTAAGGATGAAGGAGTAGTAGGTTATTGGTCACATGGGTGTAATTGGGCATTGTGGGCTCATTGGGCCGGCAGGGATTGTAACCATTCTACATCTCTAAAATAAATAAAATAGAATCCCAGCTATTTGAGCTAAAATAAACAGGCTGACACACCTGTTTGAGGGAGTGCTTGCTATACTTTTGGGAGAAGTTAAACCAAGCAATAGAAAAAATATAGAAAATATTCTGTGCCATGATTTCCAAAAGAAAACAGTGAATTGAAATAGAAAATAGAATAAGTCTCCACCAAGGTAGTGGTGGAAGCAGCTAAGATAGTGGTGTTTAAGAGGCTTTTAGAAAGATGCATGATACAGTTACAGCCCTACTGTGTTTTCATATGCCCTGCTGCTACCTAGAAGAGTTCCTATTGCCAATAGTCACTATGTCACTTTATCATTTCCTGTCAGTCACGTTATGTTCAGATTCTCCTGCAACTAGCATCACTTATGTACATACAGTCACTGTATGTGCAGCATATAAGCTAATTTTGTGTATATACGGCCACACTCTACAGTTACTTGTCCCTTGTTTTATGTGATTGGTTTTTATATTTATTGTATTTTTTATGCTCATTGTATTTTTTATGCTGCATTGGATCTGGAGTAAGAATCATTTTGCTCTCTACACGTGTACTGAAAAATTACAATAAATACTATTGAAGTTTGAGTCCTGAATATGCAGGGAATAGAGGTATAAGGACCATTTGCAGACAGAAGAGATTTAGGTTAATTTGGCACTGTTGGCAGAGGAGCATGTTCTATGTTAAAATGACCAAGGCAGTCATCTCCGTGGTGTGGCCAAGATTTATCTTCAATCAAAATTTCTAAATTATCTGCTTATTATCACAGTGTGCACAGTTTAGTTTTGTGCTTTCCTCAGAAGCGTGTGGAAGAAGCTATATAAATGAAAATTTTCCTTGGGATTGGATGGAACAAAGATGAGTTTAATGAAACTTCCAATGAAACAACATGGGCAGGCTTATTCGAAGGATTATCCTGAAGATAATTACTAACTTTAATCAATTTAAGATTTCATTTGGTTACATTGTAGTGTTAGCCCTAGAAAGGACAACATTGACAGAAGTAAAATAGTGTGAATGGTAGAAATCTAAAATAAAACAAGCTGTTGGAAACACTCAGCAAGTTTGGCCACAGCTGTGGTGAGAGGCTCAGAGTTAACATTTCCAGTTAATCAAAATTCAGCAGATCCATCTGCCAATCATTAAATATATGCATTTGAAAATAAAACGCCAACATAAAAACAGTGGGTTGCCGAACCACTGCAGAAACTGGAAAGGATGCTACAGTAATAGGAAATATCAGGCTTGGAAGAGTGTCATAAGCTAATATGAACTACAATGCCAGTAACTTCGGAAATCTGCCAAGTCTCTCATTGCTGCATTAATAAGCTCCCTTTTTCTCTCTTTCATTTCAGTTCCCAATAGAAACAGAACAAGTAAAATCATTCACTCATTCATGTATGTTAAAGATATGGCTTGGTTTCAAAGTCTAAACCGTTGGAAAATGATCACCAACCAATCAAAGCTTTGTTTGGAGACATTGGCTTGGACAAGCTCAGACTGTCAGCCACATATCTCCTGTTAGATGTTTATTTTCAGATTTGAAATTCTGCATTGATTGAACTGAACCCCAATTTCCCCACGTACACTGCTGTTAAGGCATATGGTTCATAACTATCTGCAGATTTTCATGACTTAATCTGTCTTGATCTAACGCAAATAAGTTCTGAATATACATTAAGTGGCCATTTTATTAGATGCAGGAGTGTAGATGCTCTTCTGCACACCACTGTTGAAACGTGTGATTATTTGCCTTATTTTCAGCTTTAACCAGTCTGGCCATTCTCCTCTGTCCTCTCTCATCAACAAAGTGCTTTTGCCCGCAGAACTGCCTCTCACTGGATATATTTTTGTCTTTCACACCATTCTCTGTAAACTCCAGAGACTGTTGTGTGTGAAAATCCCAGGAAATCAGCAGTTTCTGAGGTACACAGCCACCTGATCTGGCACCAACAAACATTCATAAGAACATAAGAAATAGGAGCAAGAATAGGCCATCTGTCCCATCGAGCCTGCTCCGCCATTCAATAAGATAATGGCTGATCTAATCCTGGACTCATCTTCACCTACCTGCATTTTCCCCATAACTGTTAATTCCCCAACTATATAAAAATCTATCCAACCTTGTCTTAAGAGTTTTTTCCACAGTCAAAGTCACTGAGATTTCATTTCCTCACCATTCTGTTGTTTGGTATGAACAACAACTGAACCTCTTGATCATCTCTACAAGCTTTTATGCACTGAGTTACTGCCATATGATTGGCTGATTAGATATTTGCATTAATGAGCAGGTGTAGCTAATAAAGTTCGACTGAGTGTAAGTGTGTGATGACATGAAGCTGTCTAAACTCGTACTGACACATAGAGATCAGAAAAAAAGATGAAGGAACAGGACGGGTTTCAGGAATTGAGAATTAAAGGGCATAGGGTTGAGGTGAGAGAGAAAAAATTTAATAGTGACCTGGAGGAGCACAATTTCCACACAGAGAATGGTGTGTGTCTGAAATGAGGTGCCAGAGAAAGTAGTTGAGTGAGTGATATTAATATTTAAAAGACATTTAGACAAAAATGTGGATAGGAAATGTTAAAGTCAAAGTTTATTGTCATATCTACAAGTGCAATATAAAACTTGCAGCAGCATTATGTCAAACTGCACATAAGACAGAATCAAAGAAAAACTTGAACATAACAATATCCAAGAAAGGACACAATTAGAGTGGAAAAAAGCAAAGTGCAGTGTAGTGCAATGTGGTCATTGAGATTGGCTCTCGTGAGTTCTCAGTTTCTGGTTTGACATGTGGCACACTCTACACTTTATGAACATGTTATATGTTACAATGGACAATGATTATTGATTCACTGTCTGCAACATTCCCTTTCCTCGCTCTCACCACCATATCCCACCCCCGAAAATTAAAATAAAATAAAAAGGTGCAGATGTAGGGCAATGCAGTGACGTAGTGGTTAGCACAGCAATTTACAGTACAGGCAACTCAGGTTCAATTCTCACCTGTAAGGACATTCTCCCCGTGACCGTGTTGGTTTCCTCCAGGTGTTCCGGTTTCCTCCCACAGTGCAAAGACCTGCTGGTTGGAAGGTTAATTGATCATTGTAAATTGTCCTGTGATTAGGCTAGGGTTAAATTGGGGGATTACTGTGGCTCGATGGGCCGCAAGGGCCTATTCCATGTTGTATCTCAATAATTTCTTTTTAAAGATTGGAAATAGAAAACAACCTAGGTTCACCCAGCAGGTAAAGGCAGCATTTGTGGAAAGAAATCTGAGTTAATGCTTCAAATCTGGCACCCATTGTCAGAACTGTTCAGATAACCATCTCAGACTTGAAACATTAACTCATTTTCTCTCTCCGTAGATGATGCCTAACCTGCTGACTGCTTCCAGCATTGTCTTTTTAAAAACCTTGAAAATGGACTTGAAGCCCAGTGTGGGCAGTAGTAAGACACTTTTTTTTCTTAAAAGAAAAGAAAACTGAGTAGGAAGAGTGATGTGATGCAAGATGACTTGCAGGGCCCTTCTGAACTATATGTTAGAATGATCAAACTCCATAAACAGGAATGAAATAACGAGATTCTCACCGAAAGAAAACGAACAAAAGATTACCAGTTACATTGCTCTTTCAGATGATTGAAAACGGGATGGATATGACTATTTAAATTTTAGTCTCCCAAAATATAAGATGCACAAAACACTTAAAAGTCATACAGGGAATGAGAGAGGTGGCAAGCTATTTATCCAGGACTCTGAAGAATCCCTTGGGTTGAGGATGACGTCGGCTCCTGCGGGCTGAGATAGGCAGAAGGTCCGATGTGAAATCTAAAGACTCAGCCCCAGGTTCTGTATTATGCACCAAGTGGATAGGTGGTCCGGAAAGTGATGTGCTCTTTCTATCATTGACACAGAAAGTTTGTAAGCTCTTACTGTCAGTGTCAAGTATATTAAAGCCTACACAGTTATTCCTTCCCTGATTTGAATTATCGTGGGTGAGGAGCAGTTGTCAGGCATGTGGATGATTTGATTTGCCCACGAGTTGCTTGAATGTGACCAAAGCCTTGATGCTGGGTTTAAGAGCAAAGAAATGGAGCCAGCAGATCGATACAATAACAAGGAAGGCACACAAATATCTTTACTTTCTTAGAAAAATTAAGGGGGTTTGGCATGTCACTGAACACTAACAATCTTCTACAGATGTAATGTTGAAAATATCCTGACTGGTTGCATCATGGTCTGGTATGGCAACTTGAATGTGAGAAGCTACTGAATTAGTGGACTCTGCCCAATACATCATGGACGTACCCCTCTGCACCCAATGTCTACCATTAAAGATTCCCACCATGTGGACCATGAAACTTCTCACAGCTACCGTTGAGCAGAAGATGCAGAATCTTGAAGTGTCACCTCACCAGGCTCAAGAACAACTGCTTCCCTACAACCATTCAGTTCGTGAACTAACTTACACAATCCTAATCATTACCTCGACACAGCAACACCATGACCAAAAAACACTGCGATATACTACATACCTCCCCTCCCCCCACCTTTTAAATGTACTCCTCATCTTTTTCTTTCTCCAGTCCCGTTGAAGGGTCTTGGCCCAAAATGCTGACTATTGACTCTTTTCCATAGATGCTGCCTGGCCTGCTGAGTTCCTCCAGCACTTTGTGTGTATTACACTACTTTAGACTCTGTTTTTGTTCCAATCGAGTTCCTTCTTATAAACACAGTACCATTTTGTTTAATTTGTGTTTCCTGTGAAGGCTGTGGATCGGACACTCTGTGCCTGTGATGCTGCTGCAAGGAAGGTTTTCCGTTGCACTTGTGCATGTGACAATAAACCTGACTTTGAAGTGAAAAGAGCAGGGTCCAATAGGCCCTTTGCAACTGCTCCATAGTTTAATAAGATAATGGCTCATCTTTTAACCATTTAGCATTGCCACTTCCTTACACTAATTCCTTATAAATTGATTCCCTTAATATTTAAACAACTGTTGAATAGTCCCTTAATATGCTTTGATCTGGGAAAAATGCTGATGCTGGTGCGCCTATATATTTTTCTCTAATTGATTTTTAGACTTTTATGGAGACTGCATTAGCAATATCTCTCTATGCTTTCACATGAATATTGTATCTTCATGAATACAAAGTCATCAAGTCAAACAGCATGGAAAAAGGCCTTTTTGTTTACCTACCTCTGGTATGAAGTTTCTTGAAGTGTTCCTTCATACGCCTCATAATTTTATACCTTATTCGTGTTCCCTCTTAATGTCCCTCTACACCAGAAGAAAGAGGCCCAGCTTCTGCAGTCTCTTCTCATAAATGAACTGCTCCATCTCAGGCAATACCCCAAGAAATCTCCTGTATTCCCTCCCCTGGTGTATAAGCAGATGGTGGTTATTGCTATTTAATAGATCACGAGCTTTGAGATCTTGGTCTGTGAGCACTCTTTTCCTCAGTTGCTTGAAGGCTGTGCTGGTAATGTCTGCCTTCCTCGAGGTGCATCTACCACAAGATAAAAAGGTTGTCACATTTTCCCAGGTGTCATCATAAATCTTGGTTATTGGGGATGGTGTGCTTTGGGGACATGTTGGTAGAGGAAGTTCATCTACCAGATGTTTAATGTGAGGCCCATTCCTTGGTGTAAGAGTGTAAGGGTTGTAAGAAATATAATGGAGGGCGGATTGTCTGACAAATAGAAAAGAGGGTAAACGTGAATGGGTCATTTTTTGGATTTACAGTCACTAACAAGAAGAGTGCTGCAGGGATGCATGTGAGGACCCAATTATTCATTATCTATACTCTGAACTGAGTGTACGGTAGCCAGATTTACTGATAGTACAAAACAGTTGAGTTAGCAATTTAGGAGGGTGTCACAAAGTTTTAGCAAAGGCATGGATTAAATGAGCGTATGAGAAGTTAACTGGTAGAGTATAATGGCGGGAGGAGAAGATGGTGGCGCGACGCAGCGCGCGCGGCCTCTCCGGTGATGAATGTCTGTTATCTGTCAAGTAGTATGCCGTGTACAATTCTGATTTGATGGAAGCAGATGTGAAAACACAGAGGAACATCTGGTGAAACTCCTGAAATGCCTGTTTCACTGCCGCCACTACTGTGTGATCCGAAATCTCTGGAGGGGAAGGCCCCGAATCCTTGGAATTGTTGAGGTTTTGGGTCCAAACCCTGCTTCAGGACTGAGGCAGGGTTTAAAGCTGAAACATCAACAATTCCTTCCCCATTCCCTCCCTTAGGTGCTGTTTGACCTACAGAGATCCTCCATCAGATTTTGTGTGACTCTTCCTGTGACATTCAGCACAGAAACCACTCTGTGATCAATGCAGTTAGATTTTCCTCCATCCTGATGGTCACAATTGAGTTTCTCTGAGATTTTTCTTTTGCCGGAGTTGGGAGATGAGTTTGTGACAGATGTATTTTTCTGCCATTTGTCAGTGGTTTAACAGGGAATTGCTCTGCTCTTTCCTTTACCGGGCAGGGGTACCACTGTGGTTGTGGCAGGCAGTGTGCTGTGAATTGGAGCCAAAGACACTTAGATTGAAAACAGTCTCTCAATCAAGGAGATCTTCAAAGTGCTCCTTAATGTAGGCAGTGAGTCCCCTTCTGTCCTTGAGCACTTCTCTAATCTGACTGACAAAAGAATCTTTATCCAAGTGCAGCAGCCAGATTTGGGAGTTTGCACCATCAAAGGTTTTAACAATGTTGAATGGTTTACCTGTTACATTGTTGTTTTCTAGGTGCTGTATGAGTTGTTCCATTTCTGTTTCCCTTCTCAAAGCTGGAGTTTTTTTTCCTGGATTGCTGCCTTCAAGATATTGGTAGAACTACTTTCTTGCCCATGATTATTGGGTATGTTTCTAATCTAAAAGGACCCTTGACCAATCAAAGATACTTATTTCCCCAAAACCTGAGGTATTTTTACTATTGATTAAAAGAGGCATTCACTCCTGAGATTCTAGAGACTGTACTCAGCTGTGGGTTCAATGGCTTAGAAATTGGATACATTGGATTTTTTTTCCTTAAATCGCGCAAAAATAAGTTTGGCAAACAGCAAGTTGCTGGAGGAACTCAGTGAGCCGGACTGCATCTGGAGAGGTAGATAGATTGCTGACATTTCAGACCTAAGAAAGAGCGGCAGTTTGCCCAAGTTGGGCAGAGAGGTGGGGAGTTGGGGGTGTGATGGGGGGGGGGGAGAGTGTGGTGTGGTATCCAGAACCAGCAATGACAGGTGCATCTACTGAAAGGCAGATGAATGTACTGGACAAAGGCAAGGCAGAGACAGGAACGTGGGATAACGTAGAAGCTCGAAAATGATCAAGTGCAGAATGTAAGCAGTGAAGGGCTACAGAGATGAAATTTTCAAAAAAACAAATACACAGGTTGGGGAGTGGGTGGCTGGGTGTCAAGAAGCACATTTTGTAAAATAAAATTGTGATAAGTAATCATTTAAAATGACATTACTATCTTGATTTAAAATGACATTAATGTCATGCACCTGCCTACCTTGGTTTTTAACATTCAGGGTAAGGAACCTGCATAACTGCTTCTCACTTGTCTGACTTACAGCTTTTTTTCAATTGGCACATTAGAGTTGCATGCTGTGGCTGCTGATCTCTCAAACATTGCATGGGACTTGATCGGGGATGATATTGAGGCCAAGTGTCTAGACACAGGAGATGGCAGTATCTCCTACCCTATTTTCCCTCACTACCATGTCAACTCTTTATACAGTTCTACTGCGACTGCCATGGTCTGACTTTAGCCTAGTGACACACAGTAGTTTACCTCACGGCTTCAGTAATCCAGGTTCAGTCACTACCCTCACAGCGCAGGATTTTCAGGTTCAATCCTGACCTTGGGTGCTGTCTGTGTGGAGTTTGCATGTCCTCTCTGTACCTGTGTGGATTTCTTTTGGGTACTGCAATTTCACCCCACATCCCAAATGTGGAAGATAGAACAGTACTGTACAGGAACAGGCATTTCAGCCTGTGATATTGTGCCAAACTAAATAAACTATAATTAAATGGCTAACTAACTAATTCCTTCTGCCTGCACAAGTCCATATCCCTCCATTCTCTACATATCCATGTGCCTATCTAAGATCCTCTTACATAGCTCTGTTGTATTTGCCTCCAACATCACCTCAGCAGTGGATTCCAGATACCTACCATTCTCTGTGTAAAACAAAAAAAAACAAATTTCCCACACTTCTCCTTTGATCCGGACACCACCCCCACCCCGCAACCTTAAACGCCTACCCTCTAGCATTAGACATTTTGACTTTTGGGGATCGGTGTGTTGGGGGGGGGGGTAGTTAACGGCCATCTAAGCTTCAGTTGTAACCCTCCCTGAGGCCTTTGCCACTCTGCAGAAGTCAACACAAGTTCGTCCAGCCTCTGTGCAAGACTTGTAGGTTGGTGGATTAATTGGCCACTGTAAATTTCCCCCAAGTGAGTGGTAGAATCTGGGAGAAGGTGATGGGAAAGTGGGGAGAATATAGAATGGGGATTAAAGTAAGTCAGCAGATGATTGTTGCCGTGGGCTCGGTTGACAGAAGGGACTGTATCTGTCTGCATCTTTTGCCTGTAGTCAGCAGAACAGATTTCATCCACGCAGCTCCTGCTGAAAACCACGCAGATTCTATCGTATGATGCTGGGTGCAGAGCACCACTGCTGCCACGTCAAATTTATTTTTGCCCAATTTCACATTTTGTTAGGGTGGACTGTTGAGCAAAAACTTTGCACACAGCTAGTGTTTAGCGTACCTGCAAAGGGTGAAGTATGATTTCTGCAGAAGGACGTTTAACTGCAGAGGAGGCTGATTCTGAACACCCATAGCTTGTTCCCCTGCAGAGCAGAAAATTGGCTTTGATGTCCTTTTGCAGGTCATTGATCAATAGACTATATACCAAAGCTAAAATCAGAAATGGAAAATTCTGTGAATACTCAGCACATCAAACATCACCAGAAAGGTCACTGACCTGAAACGATAGCTGCATTTTCCTCTTCCCACAGTAGTTGCTTGGCCTGACTATGTTCAACATTTTCTGCTTTTATTTCTTATTTCCATTATCTACAGGTTTTTGTTTGCTGGCCAAAATCAAAATCTTGACATGTAATTTATCCAATTGATACTCATTCAGTCAAAGCGAAAAAAAAAAGATCTAGAGGCTTGATGGATGAGGCAGAATCTGTGGAGGCAAAAGAGTGTTTGATATCAGGTCTCTGCCCTAAACGTTGACCATCCTTTTACTTCTGCAAATGCTGCCTGGCCTGACAAGTCCCTCAACCAGTTTGCTTTTTGCTCCATATTCCAGTATCTGCAGTTTCTTGTGTGTCCTCATGTTCGCAAACATTGCAGCCCATCACTGCAGCTGAAATGTTTAGATAGATTGCTTTGGCTAAACCTACATTCTCAAACTCTCCATATTCAGACATGCTTCTGGGTGAAGTGTTGTACGTTGGCAGATGTAGCCTTGAGTCGGAGATAATCAGTTAATAAGCTTGTGGCAGGCTGCCTCAAAATACTTGCTTGATCAAAGCCAAATGTACAGCTCCAGCAAGATTGTTTACAAAATTATAGAATCAACAGCAGAGAAATGGAAAGCAGAGCAGACTCAATGGGCTGAATGGCTCAATGGGAAAATGGGCCCTTTCAACCTAACCTTCCATGCCAATAGTGATGCCTATCTAAATTAATTCTATTTGCCTATGTTGTCTTTGACTTTGCAATGCAAGCCCCTGTCCAAATGATTTTTAAAGCTTGTATTTGTATTTGCATCTACCATCACCTCTGTCAGCTTATTTCAATTTACCACCAGCCTCTGCGTGGATGAACATAACCCTTTTATCACTTTTAAATTTCTCCCTTTTCACCTTAAATCTTCATGGGGTCACTCCGCAATCTTCAGTGTTCCAGTGAGAATAAACCCAACCTTCCCAAATTTAACTTGTACCTGGCACCCTCTAATCCAGGCAACTTTCTTGTGGATCTCTTCTACACTCCCCATTGTCACCGTATCCTCCAGTACTGTGCGTACAAGGATAAATGATCTCTGCAGCTTATATCCACTTGAAAGTCTAAAATTTATTGAATACTATTGTAAATGAAGATTGAGGAATACTTGGCTCCAAAGGCAAATACTGCCTCCGTTTGATTCTACGATACAAGTTATTATTGTAGCCTTTCAAAAATGGGATCACTAATTAACGGCTCAGCCATTTGGCTGGATGTCAGCATATTGACAGCTGGCATACAATATGAGACTCTTTCACAACTTGCTTATTGTTCAGTGAACTCTTGCATAAATTGAAGCTTATTCCATCATACTGGAGTTCATTGCAACTTAGATTTCCCACACAGAATGCTGTCCAAATTGCTTTCTTGGCTAAAACATTATTTTTTTCTCAGAAAATAGAATCAAGCATGAAAACTGAACTGAAAGCTTTTCTTCGTACAAAAGGCAGAAAATCACCACCAGTCAGACAACTGGGCACATCGAAAATCTTCTGTTTTCATTTCGAATTTCCAATTAGCAACATTTTTTTTGCATTATGAAATTGCTTCTCAAAGATCAATGATAAAAAGAGAGATCCCTTGTGATCTTGAGAAATAGTGATGGATTATTTTTCTCACAAAGCTCATGTTCTTTGTATAGGTCTGCTTATGCCACTTTTGGGTAAAGCAGCTGAAATCCTGTTATCACCCCACAAGGTCATAAATGTATGTAGTGCTGCTTTATCAGTCATTGCTTTAACACTGGAGTGTTGACTTGATTCATGTGGTAGTTGTTGACAGATTTGAGCTCAGACCAAAGGATTGCTGTGGTTAATGAAGTAGATCCTGAAGTTGATTTTTAACTGCTCCCATCTGGGTGAGGAATGGGTGTAATGAGTCAATCATTTATACTAAACTTATCTTGACTTCCTTTTCCATTCAATAAGCAGGAATTCGGATGGGATTCAAAGCATCAACCCCTTGCTTCCAGTTTCTTGTCTAAACGTAGAGGAAATAAGAACAATTGGCCTTGTAAGAGGCATGAAGACTGTGTGAAAGACGGCATTGCTTATAGTTTTGGCATGCTTTGGTTAAAGTTGCTCAGAGCAACTTAGAAGATAGGCGTCATGCGGACCTGGAGGCTGCCCGACAGAAGAGGAAAGCAGCAGCAACAGCTGTGCCTTGGGATCAGGGCAACTCCTGTGTCCCCGCTGTGAATGTCTAGGCCAGTCAAGAATTCGCCTCTACTGTCCCCTTCAAACACACATTGGATGAGTAGCACAAACACAATCATCATTGTCAAAATGGACAGACAACATATATATGCCTACATGGGCCCACACTATTCTACGGATCATAACTGAGGCCTAACACTTACAGCTCTGTTTCACAACCAGCCCCTCCCTGCCAAACAAAATAATTTTTAATTCATTTTAGGGATGGAATTATGCTGACAATGTTAATTGTCCATTCGGACATGCTTCGGGGTAGGTGTTGATAAGCTTTCATCACGAGCCTCTTGTGCAGATGTTGCCACTGGACCATTGGGGGAGGAAGTCCAGGATTCAAACTCAGTAATGATAAGGGAGCAGTGATGTATATTTCCAATGTAGAGTGCTTTTCAACTTGGAGGGGAAAGATGGAGGTAGTGGTGTTCTCATGCACCTGTTGTCCTTTGTGGTGGCAGAGTTCATATTTTTGGGTTGCTGATACTTTTGTAAAGTGGGAGAGTGACTCAGCATATATTGTAGATGGTCTGCACTGGTGAAAGTTCCACTCAAGCAGACTGTCTTGCCCTGGTTTGTGATTTACTTCTCAGTGGTTGAATCTTGACTTGTGTTAGCAAACAAAGAGAATTCCAGGACATTCCAGTAAGTGCCATACTGATGGGAATAAAGCTGTGGGAAATCAGATGATGAATCGCTTGCTGCAAGATGTCTAGTCTCTAATCTGTTCTTGGTGTAGCTGTATTCATATGATTGATCCAGTTCTGGGTCAACAGTGACCCTAAGGATGTTGCTGGCAGATGATGGCCATGCCATTGCATATCAAGTATGACATTATCTGGCACTTACTTAGTGTAATATTACTGCTAGTTATCAGCCTGTAGCTAAATGTCAACTGCTTCATTTTCTGAGTGGAATGGAGCACTGCAATTATCAGCAAACAAACCTATTTCTGACATTATGATGGAAGGAAGGCTATGTAGAAAGCAGTTGACATTGGCCCATGGCGTAGTTAAGTTGCAAAAAATGATCAAAGGAGAGTTGGTAGGGGAGGGAACAATCTTCAGGGGGTCAGAAGGGGATTGGGATTCCTATGCTCCATTGGAAGTGGGTATGGATGTAATAGACTGAATGGCCAGCAACAGTGTGGAAGTAAGCAAGCAGAATGTTTTGTCTATGTGGAATAAATGGTGTAGTCCACAACAGCCTTGGCATGTGTACATTTGTAAAGTTTATGGAAGTTGCAATGTCTCAGATGCCAGCTGTGCGACAGCTGTGAAAATGTAGTCACTCTCACTGAACTTTTGCACAGGACTTCTCAGACCCTGGATAATTGGCTTCTGTAATACATTACTGGAGAAGACAATTGAAGTGAATGGCAGGAGTGTCTTCCATGTGATTCTGGAGAAAGAAAGGATTGAACAATATGGTGGGAAGGTAGTTTGATTTATGGCCATGGGACACACTTATTGGCCATGACCTTTAGCTGGCCCAAAAAAAAAACTGAGCTTCTCGAAGACATAAAACATGTGTAAAATGCAATTCCAGACTGCATGACTGATATATTCCATTGCACATTCCATCTGGTGTCTCATTGTTTGCTTGTGGAAAAGGCAGGTAATAAGAGATATTATAATAATTAATGCAATCATGCCACCTATTTAATTTTTTTTAACCCAAGTGCTATAAATGGGCCCTCTCCTTTTGGTGGGTGAATTTGGCGAGTGGGTTCAAGCTTTGTACAGCAAAGTTGTGCGATTCAATCCCATGTTCTGTAAAGGGATACAGAACTTGCTGTAACACAGCAGTTTGTGGCATCCTGTTGAACAAATCAGCTCTTATACTGTGTTTAATTTTTCCCCATACAAACTACTAGAATCTCACATGTCCATGAGGAACCAGTGAGTCTGTTAGCCCTGTAGAGTTTTAAAAAAAAGGGGGGAGGAGAGTGACTTTGAAGCAGATCTGGAACAGAAGAGTAACGCAGAGGGAAAGACAGATGGTTTGAGATTTTTTTTTAAATGTAGGTTTCTTATTTTCTAAAAATCCAACATTTGATATGGCTTCTTTCTTGTCAATTGCAGTTACTCATTGATTAAGTACTGTGTTTCTGTGGTGGGTAAAGTGAGCAATTAATGTGCATCTGTGGTTGATTCTGAGGGTGGGATTGTCAACTTATGTCAAGTTGTTGGATGACCTAATATTAATAATTTATATGTTAAATGATATCATTGAGGAAACAAAATCTGGGCACTGATAAAGATATTTTGTAGCGGGCACACATGCAACCTATAGTTCACCTGTGAGTCGGCTGGGGTGATATACTGCGTCCAGTGAGCCTGATGCAGCCTTCTATATATTGGTGAGACCTGACGCAGGCTGGGAGACCGTTTCGCAGAACACCTATGCTCTGTCCACCAGAGAAAGCAGGATCTCCCAGTGGCCACACATTTTAATTCCACGTCCCATTCTCATTCTGCTATGTCTATACACGGCCTCCTCTACTGTCAAGATGAAGCCACACTCAGGTTGGAGGAACAACACCTTATATTCCGTCTGGGTAGCCTCCAACCTGATGGCATGAACATTGACTTCTCTAACTTCCGTTAATGCTCCACCTCCCCTTCGTACCCCATCCCTTATTTATTTATTATTATTATTATATATTTTTTTTCTCTCTCCTTTTTCTCCCTCTGTCCCTCTCACTATACTCCTTGCCCATCCTCTGGGCTTCCCCCCTCCCTCTTTCTTTCTCCCTAGGCCTCCCGTCCCATGATCCTCTCATATCCCTTTTGCCAATCAACTTTTCAGCTCTCAGCTCCATCCCTCCCCCTCCTGTCTTCTCCTATCATTTCGGATTTCCCCCTCCCCCTCCCCCTTTCAAATCTCTTACTACTCTTCTTTCAGTTAGTCCTGACGAAAGGTCTCGGCCCGAAACGTCGACCATACCTCTTCCTATAGATGCTGCCTGGCCTGTTGCATTCACCAGCAATTTTTATGTGTGTTGCAACATATAGTTTACTGACTTCCAACTCCTTTTATTGAAGCACTACTGCTCTTTCCTTATTGTAAAACTCTAATCAATAAATATCCACAAGGCAGAGCAGAAGAAAAATCTAATTCCAGGTCATGTTAGTAAACTTTACAGTTCTGCTGGATGGGCACAGCAGTGACGAATGACCACCACTTCATTTACATAAACTTCATCTGGTTAAGGGTTGCAATTGAGAATGTGACAACCAGTCGGGGTTTGGGGTATTATGACGACTGGTGATAAGGCTGACTGGGCCTTCATTGGATCATGGGGCGAGGCACTCTCAGTGGCTGGGTGGAGTGAGGGGTCGGTGACCAGAAGGAGCTAACCCTGGATGGATGGATGGTTGATAGCTGGAAAAAGACACCTGAGAGAACCTGGTACAGACAGTTGGAAGCCTAGGCTAGAGTTTGTGGAGGGAAATTGGAAGGAATCCTGCCAATGAAAAACGATGCTGACAATTAAAAGACCAACAGATTTGGATATTGTAGCCTAGGACTGTAGGGATCAGATGGCAGACTGAGGCTCAGTGCTTGATCAAGTGAGCTGAGAGATCAGAGGCTTGAGCAGTGTTAAGAAAAGGGCACTAGCAATTCTGGAGATTAGAGGGTGTGTTTGCTGAAGTCCTGTTCTTTTGCAAGTGTAGAGAGGAATTACTTAAGAATGAAAACGGAATATGTGACTAACCTGGTAGAAATCCCAGACTGGACTGGACGTGCCTATTAAGTTAGGACTGTCCAATATTAGATGTTTTCAAAGCAATGTAGTTTTATTTACCCTGTATTTTTGATCTCTCAAACTACCTCATTATGCTATTTGCACTTTGTGTCCATTGCCACTGTACTTTCTCTATAATTGTAGCATATTAATTATTTATTTTGTTTGTACTACCTTGATGTTCTCATGAACAAAATGATCTCTCTGAATAGCATGCAAAGCAAAGCTTTTCACTGTGCGTATCTGCATACTTGTGATAGCAATATTCTAGTTACCAATTATGAGTATTGCATGAAGAGTGACTAGGATACATGAAAATCATGGCACTTGCCTGTAGGACTCAGCTCACAAGTGGTCAAATGTCTCCAATAATGCATAATTCAGGAATTATCTGTTTTCACTTTGGGGAAAATAATTGATTTTCAGTTTCATATTGCCAGGAGCAAACACGTTCTTCATTTCATGCCAGGAGCTTCATTGATTGATTGTTGGAAGTTTCTATATTCAGGTGCAATAAGGCTGTTCAGAGTTTTGAAGGCTGCTTCCATGCAAGTTTGACTGTGAATTTTAAGGGTTTGATGGGTTCTACATTGAAAAGAATTACGGCTCTGACCAAGAATCACGCAAATGCGCGGACCGGTTTATGCTAAACTGTCAAACAGTTCTATTGAGCAGAATATTAAGGGCCATTGTTCTGTCATGGTATAATAAATTTTAAAAAAGATCTTTCACATTTGAAAATAATTGTTTTTACTGCGCTGAGCATTTGAACAGAGCTCCAAATATAAAATAAAAATCAGTGACTAGCTTTAAATTGATTGTAACTTCAGTTTGAATGTATGCATGGATTATGGAAAGGGATCTGCCTGTTGCTAACAGTAATGGGAAATGGGAGCTGGCAGGAAGCTACAAGTCTCCAGCATTGCTTCAGATACTCAAGGCAAAGCTAGATTAGATTGACTATCAACTGGTATGTCAGTTGTATCTACCAACTATCATCCTAGGGAATAACGTGATACCGTACCAGATTAATTTTACCTTCTGGATTATGGTTCTCTGTCACTCAGAATCACAAGAGACAATGGTCCATGGAACTGAAATGGTTGGACCTTTGGGGGGGAAGAGAACTATGATTGATTTTCATGTGGCTCGGCAGAAATACTTGTGTAGTGGGATTTGTCGTTCTCCATGTGCCCACCATCACTTGCTAATAAAGATGCTCTTGAGAGCAGAGCGTGGCTACCTCTTGGTAATCTGACTGCTGGCTTCATAGCCCCTTTGTACTGAAATGTGCACCCATGCTATTGGAAGAGGTATGTGTCAAATGTTAACTGCATTTTATAACAGCTGTTCTTGGGAATGCAAGGTGAAAGTGTGGCTCCAAATCTAGCTTAATTGAACACAGTTTAAAAAAAAGTGTGTACAGTATGTGTAAAAAATGTAAGGATTGAGCTCATCTAGCTTCAAAATGAATTCATTTCTAGTAACAGACAAAATCAGCATGTTGAGTTTGATGCTTTACAAATCAAAAAAAGTAATATGTGAGATTGGTAGAGAGCAAGAGTTACCGCGCAGCATAGAGGACTTAAGGCAAATAAAAAAGAAATAAATCTACATGGTTTTAGGTGACAGACTTAGCATCTAGGTCTTGGAACTTTTGTACAAATAAAGCACAGTAAGAAACAATTCAATTCCTGTAAGCCTGTGGGCTGCAATCACCTTTTATTTCAAAGGGATTAAAGTACAAGTGTAGAGATGTATTGCTGCAATTATGTAAGGTGCAGGTGAGACAGTAGTTGATATAGTTGTAGTTTCCTGACCAAAAGAATGCAGTACTTGCAATTGAGCTTGTACAGTGAACATTTACCTTACTGATAACTGTGTTGGGATACGCAGAAGATTAATCAGATCTTGACAATACTCTCTGGAATTTATTATGTCAATGAACACAAACAAAATGCTGGAGAAACTCAGCAGGCCAGGCAGCAGCTATAGAAAAAAAAGTACAGTCGACGTTTCAGCCCGAGACTGAAAAGTCTTTTTGGGGGCTTGACACCATAGACGCAGGATTGATGTTTTCATTGGCGAGGACATCCAGAAGCAGGGAACACAGGTTCAGATTCCCCGGATCAGCTGCACAGGGCTTTGATAAGAAGAAATGACAAGGAACAAAGTGCCTGCTAGGGGTGAGAAGACTTGTTTGCTGACTTCGTCAAGGACCGTAACAGTAAGTTATTGGATTGGTTTATTGTTGGTAATGGATTATTGACATATATCCCAAGTTACAGCAGAAAACCTATTTTTCATGCTCTCCAGATAAATCATATCCTGTATGTGATAGATCATATCCCATATAAGTACATTGAAGTACTAAAATGAAAATGGAAGAATGTACAGAGTAGAGTATTACAGATACAGATAAAGTGCAGTGTAGTGAGACAAGTAAAGTGCAAGGACCACCATGAGGTAGACCAGGAGATCAAAGATTCACGTTTTAATGTCTGAGAGGTTTGTGCAGGGGTCTAATAACAGTGGGATGGAAGTTGTCCTTGAGCCTGGTGATTCATGTTCTCAGGCTTTTGTGTCGTCTACGTGACTGGAGATGGAGCAAAAGAAGTTTTAGACATTAAGCGAATCATGAGATTAGAGCAGGAAACTGGCGCCAATGTGCTAGAACTGTTATGATGGACTGAATGGTTTCTGTTTCTTATGTTCTTAAGTAGATGCTGAAATAGAAATGGTTCAATGTTTGCTGTTACTCCACCATCACTATGCATTCATTGTCCAGATTTGTTGTTGGGCCTATTAAAACACTGTCATCCAGGTACTGGGTTTCACTCCCCTTGGAACCTCTTTCAGGATGATGAAGGGCACCTGAATCATTGCCTTTGAAATTAGAAGGCGAGTATTTAAAAATATCCATTTGCTGCTACCTCCCCATTGTGTGCAGCGATACTGAAGTAAAAGCAGGCTGTGCGAATTATGTATTGCAAATAACTTGTTGTGACATGTCATATCTCCTCAGTAATCCAGGATCATATCACTCCCAATGTCTAATGACTCACATCTACTCCCTATTCTCCCACAACAGAATGTTCACTTCCAGTTAATAGGCACCTTAGGCCACCTTTGGTGAGACTGTCAAATTGCCCTTAACTGTTTAATTTCTTAAGCTCCACCTCTTTACAAAGTGTATATCCAGCAGCAGCAAAAGACCAGAAGAGTTCTCAGCATTATAAAGCACAGAAACAGGCCCTTCAATCCACCAGATCCATGCCAACCATCAACCACTCACTTACATGAAGCCTACATAAATCACACATTAACATCAACAATGCTCCTGCCACCCCCACCCCCACACCATGTTCTACCACTGGGGGAAATTAGCAGCAAATTAATCTGCTAACCTGTTCATCTTGGGATGTGGGATGAAAGCGGAACACCCAGAGGAAACCCATCCAGTCAAAGGGCAAGAGGGCAGACTCTACGCAAAAGGCACCAGAGTTCAGGATTGAACCCACATTGCTGAAATTGCGAGGCAGAAATGCTACCCATGTCTTCAGTATTTTGTTGAAGCTGCAGCTATGCAGGGAAGTGGAGACTGTTACATAACGCTTACTTTTTGAGATGGGAGAGAAGTCACACACCACCACAGACCATGTCTCTAGCTTTTTACCATCGCAATCTCTGGCTACTAAATCTTTCGGTAAAAGATAATGTCCAGGATATTGAGTGGGGTTATTTGCCCATGCTATTGCCATTGAAAGTCAAGGTGAGTTATTTAAATTTTCAGGAATGACTGTCCATTTGCAGTTTTAAACCACTGCTTATGTTCTGGTACTTGGAGAGTCTAATTATTCAGTTGTTCACCTGGTCAGTCTCCATCCTCCACAACCTTCAGCCTAGCCAAAACTCTCACTGTCTTGCCCGCACTGTGAACCTTGCTGTCCCATTAACCCTCTCTTGTCCTACTTGTCTTTACTGCAAATTCGAAGTCATAATCACAGATATTGGTGGAAATATACTTCAGATCAGTCAGAGCTATGGACAGAAAAGTTATTAACGTTCCTTGGAACCTTGAGCATTCTCCTTGAATGATACTTACTTGAAGCTATGATAACAGACTTTATCTTGCAATTCGGATTCACTCACTTGCTGCGTGGTTATACTTTTGGTTTTTACTTACTAAAGCAAAATTGAAGGAAGTGTCAGACATTCCAAGAATTTGTACCACTTGATTTTTATTTAGAATCTATACTGATTTTACACTTTATTCAGGTTTGTCACCTCCGTACAAATAGAGATTTCTACCAAGGCTAAGTGTCACTCGTAATTTGTGGCAGAATAAAGTCAGCTAATGAGTGTAATGTGATGTGCTTTATTTTTGTATGAAATGAAGTCGGTTTAGTAGTTTAGTCTCTGTCTGGTTAGGTGCCTGACTCAGTTCGGCAGATCACAGTGTCTGCATGGCCAGCGCCAGACTCGTGAAGCAAAACTTTTTTTCCTGAGAATGAAATTGGGGAGATTACCATGCAGACAGAGGGAAACAAGGAGGGCATATGGAAAATTGTGTTCAATTTTGGTCACCCTTCTATAGGAAAGGTGTCATTTAAGCTGGAAAACCTGAGGTACAGGCATAGTGTTATTATTATTAAGGGGCAACATTTTCAACCAGAGAGTGATCAGTATGTGGAATGAACTGCCAGAGGAACTGGTTGACACATTAACAACATTTAAAAGGAACTTGGGCAGATACATGGATGGGAAAGGTTTAAAAGGAAATGGCCAAAAGCAGGCAAACATGGTTAGCTTAGATGGGCATCTTGGTCAGTATGGGCCCGTTTGGCCAGAAGGCCTGTTTCTGTGCTGTGTGACTAAAAGATTCAAAGATGTGAAGACACTCTGGAAAACTTGGGAGTCTTGCCCTGTGGTCACTCAAACTGATGACCCAGCAAATGGGATGGCATTGAGACCCTGAATAGTGTCAGGTACACAAAGAAGCTAGGTGCCAATTGCATGAGCAGTAAACCACCTCACTAACAAACCACAGCTCCATCCCATCCAACACCACCTGACCATCCATGCAAAATCCTGCAGTTCCCACTTTGGCCTCATTAATCAACTGAACTCTCAGAATGGAATTCTCGGTCATCCTCAATCCACAGGGAATACTGAAGAAGAATTGTAATGTTGGTTACACATCTTTAAACTGTTCACTGGCCATGGCAGAAAAATCTCATATGCTTGACACTGAAAGTTGTTGAAAACCTCATGAGAGCATTGATTTTTGCCTTGCAGTTAACTCTTTCTACAGAATATTTCAAAACTGGATTATCAATTTTGCTTTCAAAATGCACTGGGGCAATAACATGTACAGCAGGTCCAACCCTAATGCTTCAAATGCACTCCCTGCACAGAGATGAAATTTATCCAAGGAGAGGAAGTCTGCTCAACATCAAACCTAGTTCTGACAGTGCAGAACTGGACATGTCACATCTGACATAGAACATAGAATAGTACAGCACATTACAGGCCCTTCGGCCCACAATGTTGTGCCAACCCTCAAACCCTGCCTCCCATATAACCGCCCCCCACTTTAAATTCCTAAATATACCTGTTTAGTAGTCTCTTAAACTTCACGAGTGTATCTGCCTCCACCACTGAGTCAGGCAGTGCATTCCACGCACCAACCACTCTCTGAGTAAAAAACTTTCTTCCAATATCCCCCTTGAAATTCCCACCCCTTACCTTAAAGCCATGTCCTCTTCTATTGAGCAGTGGTGCCCTGGGGAAGAGGCGCTGGCTATCCACTCTATCTATTCCTCTTATTATCTTGTACACCTCTATCATGTCTCCTCTCATCCTCCTTCTCTCCAAAGAGTAAAGCCCTAGCTCCCTTAATCTCTGATCATAATCCATACTCTCTAAACCAGGCAGCATCCTGGTAAATCTCCTCTGTACCCTTTCCAATGCTTCCACATCCTTCCTATAGTGAGTCGACCAGAACTGGACACAGTACTCCAAGTGTGGCCTAACCAGAGTTTTGTAGAGCTGCATCATTACATCACGACTCTTAAAATCTATCCCTCGACTTATGAAAGCTAACATCCCATAAGCTTTTTTAACTACCCTATCTACATGGAAGGCAACTTTCAGGGATCTGTGGACATGTACCCCCAGATCCCTCTGCTCCTCCACACTACCAAGTATCCTGCCATTTACTTTGTACTCTGCCTTGGAGTTTGTCCTTCCAAAGTGTACCACCCCACACTTCTCTGGGTTGAACTCCATCTGCCACTTCTCAGCCCACTTCTGCATCCTATCAATGTCTCTCTGCAATCTTCAACAATCCTCTACACTATCTACAATACCCCCAACCTTTGTGTCATCTGAAAACTTGCCAACCCACCCTTCTACCCCCACATCCAGGTCGTTAATAAAAATCACGAAAAGTAGAGGTCCTAGAACAGATCATTGTGGGACACCACTACTCACAACCCTCCAATCTGAATATAGACCCTCCACCACGACCCTCTGCCTTCTGCAGGCAAGCCAATTCTGAAACCACTTGGCCAAACTTCCCTGGATCCCATGCCCTCTGACTTTCTGAATAAGCCTACCATGTGGAATCTTGTCAAATGCCTTACTAAAATCCATGTAGATCACATCCACTTCACTATCCTCATCTATATGCCTGGTCACCTCCTCAAAGCACTGTATATCAGGTTTGTTAGACACGATCTGCCCTTCACAAAGCCATGCTAACTGTCCCTGATCAGACCATGATTCTCTAAATGCCCATAGATCCTATCTCTAAGAATCTTTTCCAACAGCTTTCCCACCACAACATGTGATATGAAATGGCCAGGAACAGCAAAATTTCAAGTACAAATAAATGAGCAGGCTACAGAAATTATTCTTTCTTAAGCAGTGAATTTTTCTGTCATGCTAGTGACAGTGAGCACATGAAATGTCGATAGTTTCAAGACATTTGTGTAAAGTACTTAAGCTACCAGATCAAATACAATGTACAGCGACAGCCCCCAAGCCGCAACTGGTCTACCCAACTAAGATTCCCATCTATGTCAGCATCATTTTCCCATGCTTGGCTATATGCCTCTAAACCTTTTCCTATCCACGAGTCCTGTCCAGGTACCTTTTACATGTTGTTAACGTATCTGCCTTAACCACTTCCTCTGGCAGCTCATTCCAAATACTGAAAATGCAATGAATTGTTCTTGCTCTGCACATCATTATGAAGAATAAAAGAGGGTATGTTTGGATTTGGAGAAATGCACCGTTATTGTTCTTCCAATGAGTACCAGTGTGTGCATCATGAAATGTCACTTTCGTATTCTTCACAGTTGCTATAAATCACATAATATAATTGCTCCCGTGCTAGTTTTAGAACAGGATTTGTCATCATTTAATGGAAAACTGTGATAGATAGTGGCTAATACACAGTCAGCAGTGTAATCTTGTATGCCTGGAGCTATTTGTCTCCTGAGTCGAACAAAATGCTGATTACATTGCTGTCTTGTGCACTGCTGTCCTTGTGTATGCATGCATGTGTGTGAATACATGTGCAGATGTGATTTTTTTCCTCATTTGCTGCTCTCATGCATGCGCATGTAAACACATGTTTACTCAAATACATGTATCTTCAGTGTGTGAATATTTCCCCCTCAGTAAAAACCCTGTTATGATACCTAATAAAATATGCAGAAATCCAATTTTCATGGTAGTGAACCATTGCTGTACTTTGTACTTTGTACTTTGGGTACAAGTTCAAGGTTAAGCCTGGACTTTATTGCCATGTTCATTAAAGATGTTGTTATGATACATTTTTTAGAGCTTGCTTCTCATTCGGACAGATCTTCCAATCTTTGGTGAGGTCCCAAAGCTTGCTGGCAGCAAGCCAATGGGGGTAGACCATTTCTTCCCGTGTAGTCTTTGTTTCTAACATTATTCTTCAATGATCTCATCACATTTTGCCAGTATTTGTAGCTTTAGTACCTTATTTAAAGGAAGACTTTTCCTGAGGTTTTAATCATTTATTCCATTTTGCTAATTGTGTTGGGACTTTCTTGAGTTTGGTATTTTTGACATTTCAAAATACTACACAAGGTCATTGGACTTGGCTCTTTGTGCTGAAGGAAGCATGGCAAGTTGAACTGAATATGAAAGAAAAACATTTTCAGCACATCACAGGAACCAGCCCCCCTCCCCATGCTTCTCACTGCCTCAGTAAAGCAGTCAGCATAATAAAAGACCCCACCCACACCACATATTTCCTCTCCTCCCCTCTCCCATTAAAAGCCTGGAAGCACATACCAACAGGCTGAAGGGCAGCTTCAGTCCCACTGCTGAACGGACCTCTTGTATGATAAGGTGAACTCCCAGCCTCACAAACTATCTTACTACAATCTTGCACTTTATTGTTTACCTGCACTGCATATTTTTGGTAGCTTTTACACTTTATTTTGGATTGTTATTGTTTCGCTTTATTCTAGCTTAATGCACTATGTAATAGTATGATCCGTGTAATCATTATGGTTTTTCACTATATCTTGGTACGTGTGATATTAATGATAAACCAATACATCATTAGCAGATATTGCTGAGATATGGAGAACGGTGTTGTCTTATTTAACGGAGGATGTCATTGCATTGGAAGCATTATAGTGAAGGTTACTAGATGAATAGCTGGAATAGACAGTTTGACTTACAAGGAGAAAGTTGGTTCGGCTTGTACCTGCTGAAGATTTGAAAAGTGAGGGTACCTTGATGGATGCATGCAAGATCCTGGCTGGTCTTGGTAGAGTAAATGTGAAGAGGAGACTTCTTTTTTAATGGGATATCTTTGAACTAGGAATTATTGTTCAGTCATAAGGGGTCACTCAGTTAAGCTGAAGATGAGGCACTTTTTATAACTCAAAGAGTTGTACCTCTTTGCAGTTCTCTCCCTTCATGGTTAGTGGGCACAGAATCTTTGAATATATTTAAGGCAGAGATGTGTAGATACTTGATAAGCAAAGAAGTGCAAGGATACTGTACGTAGACAGGAATTTCACGTTGAAATTGCTGTTAGATTAGCAAAATCTTCTTGAAGCAGAAATGGAAGGTAGAGAAACAAACAGAGCCACATTACAAAGTGATGCTGAGGACAAAAGTGGGTATTGAAAAGGCAATAGGCACTGCTCTGTGCTTTAATTTTTGGTGGGCTGCAATCATTGCAAACGGTTGTCAGTTGGTGAGGCTCTATCAGGTTCAAACATACCTTGGGGCCTTGGTTGAACTTTTTGGTGGGTTGTCATCTTTTAGGTACTTGCCAAGGACCAACAAAAAGAATCGCGGTGCAAGTAGAGTGGCCATTGTTGGAGTGGGCCAGTGTTAGCGTACTCGGGCTTTTGCTCAACAGGCTTGAGTAAGAACAGGCACAGGCTAGAACTTAACCTTGAGAAATCAGAGGAAAAACAAGTGTAGACAGGATAGTAGCTCAGGCAGTGGGGTGCTCCTGGGAGACATGTGATTTCAGGGTACCTGCAGTGAGTGCATGCAGTTTCATCTCCTAGCTGGAGCTGGATGTATTCAGAACCATCTGGAAGTCTGAAAATTTCATAACTAAGATTTTTCCTAAGGTGACACACCCAAAGCGCAGGCATTAGATAGTAAATGGGTGACCACAAGGAGAAGTAAGGGGAGTAAGCAGTTAGTGCAGGGTTTCCCTCAGCAACAAGTGCATACCTTTGGATGGTGCTGGGGGGATGACCTGTCAAGGCACATCAGCAGCAGTCAGGCTAGTGGCACTGCGGCCAACTCTGAGGTTCAGTAAGGAAAGGTAAAGTCAGGTAGATCGATAGTGATAGGAGACTCAGTAGTGAGGGGATGGGCAGCAGAATCTGTGGCTGCGAAAGAGAAGCCAGGTTGGTGTGTTGCCTCCCAGGTGCCAGGCTCCAGGATGTCACAGTGGCTGCAGAAGAGTTTCAAGGAGAGGGTGAGTAGCCACAGGTTGTGATAGACATGAACACCAATGATATAGATAGAAATGGGGAAGGGGTCCCGCACAGTGATTATACGGAGTTAGGGAAGAGGCTGAAGAGCTGGACCTCCAGGTTAGTCATCTCTGTATTACTCCCCATGCCACGTGCTGGTCACGGCAGAATAGGATGATGGTACAGATGAATGAGTGAGTGGCTGAGGAATTGGTGCATGTGGCTGGGTTTCAGATTTCTGCATCATTGGGATCTCTTCTGGGGAAGGTATGACCTGTACAAAATGGAGTGGTTACCCCTGAATCTCGGGGGCGGCGAGAGACGATATCCTTGCAGGCAGGTATACTGGAGTTGCTCGAGAGAGTTTGAACTCATTTGGCAGGGGCATGGGAAGCGGAGTGATGGGGCAATTGCGATACAAGTCGATGCATTGTGCAGTGTGACTCTGAGGAAAAACAGGCAGAAGACAGGGCAGAATTGCGGTCAGTGGGGTGAGCTGAAGTGTATCATGGGGCACAATTGAAAAGGGTGAGGAATACAGAACTGGAGGTGTTACTTTTGGCAGTTATGGCATTGTGGGCATCACTGAGCCGTGGCTGAAAGAAGATCATAGCAGGGTGCTTAACATTCAAGGATGCGCATTGTATTAAAAGGGCAGGCAAGTAGGCAGAGGGTGGGGTGGCTCTGTTGTTTAAAAAAAATGATATCAAATCCTCCAGAAAGCAGTGATATAGGATTGGAAAATGAAGAATCTTTGTAGGTAGAGTTAAGAAACTGCAAGGTAAAAAGACCCTGATGGGAGTTATATACAGGTCCAGGTACAGTAGCCAGGAAGTGGAATGTAAATTTCAATGGGAAATAGAAAAGGTGTGTAATCAGGGCAATGTTAAAATAGTCATGGGGGATTTCAATATACAGGTAGATTGGGAAACTCAGATACATGCTCGATCCCAAGAGAAGGTATTTGTAGAGTGCCTACGAGATGGTTTTTGTTTGAGCAGCTTGTAGTTGAGCCCACTATAGAAAAAATATTTCTGTATTGGGTGTTGTGTAATGAGTCAGATTTGATGAGGGAGCTTAAGGTAAAGGAGCCCTTGGGTGACAGTAATCATAATATGTAATTAATATTGTAGTTTGAGAGAAAGAAGCTAAAATCAGACATATCAGTATTACAATGGAGTAAATGGAATTTCAGAGACCTTAGAGAGGAGATGGCCAGTGTTGATTGGAATGAGAGACTAGCAGGAATATGGCGGAACAGTAATGGCTGGAGTTTCTGTGGGCAATTTGGAAGGAGCAGCATAGATACATCCCAAAGATAAGGAAGTATTCTATAGTGAGCATGAGGCAACCATGGTTGACAAGGGAAGTCAAAGACAGCATAAAAACAAGGGAGAGGACATATAACAAAAAAAGTGGGAAGTTGGAGGACTGGGAAGCTTTTAAAAACCAACAGAGGGCAAGTAAAAAAAAATATAAGGAGAAAAAGATGAAATATGAAGACAAGCTAGCCAATAACATCAATCAAGGAAGATGCCATTTTCTCTGCTCTATAAATATTAAAATAGAGGTGAGCAGATATTGGATTACTGGAAAGGTAGTAATGGGGGAACAATTAAATTGTTGATAAACCTATTAAGTATTTTGCATTTGTCTCCCTGTGGAAAACATTAGCAATATGCTGAAAATTCAGGAGTGTCCAAGGGAAGAAGTGATGAAGTTGCCACTAATAAGGAGAAGGTGCTTTGGAAGCTGAAAGGTCTGAAGGTAGATAAGTCACCTAGACCAGATGGACTAACCCAGCGTTCTGAAAGAGGTAGCTGAATAGATTGGAAAATTGCAACTGTCACTCCACTCTATGAGAAGGGAGAGAGGCAGAAGAAAGGAAATTACAGCTAGTTAGCCTGACTTGAGTGGTTGGGAAGGTGTCAAAATCCATTATTAAGGATTAGGTTTCAGGTTGCTTGTAGGTGCATGATAAAGTAGGCCAAAATCAGCGTGGTTTGCTTAAGGGGAATTTGTGGCTGACAGATCTGTTGGAATTCTTTGAGGAAATAACAGATGAGATGGACAAAGGAGAGTCTTTGGTAGAAGGAATAAAGGCATAGACTATTTTCTAAATGGAGAAAATTCAAATTTGGAGGTGCAAAAGTACTTGGGAATCCTTGTACAGGATTCCATAAAGGTTAACTTGCAGTTTGAATTGGTGGTATTCATTTGGAGAAGACTTGAATGTAAGAGTGACAATGTGATAGTGAAACTTTATAATGCATGTCAGACCATACTTGGTATATAGTGAGCAGTTTTTGGTCCATATATAAGAAAAGATGTGCTGACATTGGAGAGGATCCAGAAGAGTTTCATAAGAATGATTCTGTGATTGAAAGGATTAACATATGAGGAGCAAACAACAACAGGAATTCTGCAGATGCTGGAAATTCAAGCAACACACATCAAAGTTGCTGGTGAACGCAGCAGGCCAGACAGCATCTCTAGGAAGAGGTACAGTCAATGTTTCAGGCCGAGACCCTTCGTCAGGACTAACTGAAGGAAGAGTTAGTAAGAGACTATTAACTCTTCCTTCAGTTAGTCCTGACGAAGGGTCTCGGCCTGAAACGTCGACTGTACCTCTTCCTAGAGATGCTATCTGGCCTGCTGCGTTCACCAGCAACTTTGATGTGTGTTGCCAACATATGAGGAGCATTTTACAGCTTTGGATCTGTGCTTGCTGGAGTTCAGAGTAATGAAGGGGGATCTAACTGAAACCTATTGAATATGGAAAGGCCTACATAGAGTGGATGTAGAGAGGATGTTTCCTATAATGGATTTGTCTGGGGATAGAGTGCATAGCCTCAGAATACAGGGGCATCTATTCAGAACAGATGAGGAATTTCTTTAGCCAGAGGGTGGTGAATCTGTGGAATCTGTTGCCACGGACGGCTGTGGAGGCCAAGTCATTGAGTATATTTGAAGTGGAGGATGATTGGTTCTTGTTTTATCAGGATGTTAAAGGTTAGGGGAGAATGCAGGGAAATGGGATCAGAGGGATAATAAATCAGCCATTCAGGACCTGCTCGATAGGGCAAGTGGCCTAATCCTGTTCCTCTGTTTTATCATCTTAATCCAGGAAGCATTTGCAAATAAGGTGGATAACTACATGTGAATAAGTAAGTTATCATTTGATTTGTGGAGACATAGCTGCAGGAGGACTAAGGCTGGGGACTGAAAATCCTGGGATATTCAATATTTGGATGAGTTTTGGTGGTGTTACTGGTTAGAGGATGTGTGCAGAAGCATATTTAGTGTATTTCCAGTGAATTTAGAAGGCTTCTATTCAGTGAATGTTTCTCAGTGACTTGAGGTATCACAAAGATGACCATTGGATTCTGGTCTATAAACTCCTCGTGTCCCTCCCTGTTGTACTTGCTAGTCTAATTGTCACATGCAGCATTGGACTTCAGTATCAAGTTATCTCAGAATGATGTAACTGGCAGCTCTGTTGACAGGTGTTACTGCTTTGTAGATTTGAGGAGGAAAAATGGGTAAAATCTTTCAAAATTTAGATGCGACATATGCTGACAGTTTGTTAAAGCCTTAGGGAAATGTGGTTTGGCTAAGTGGTGTGTTTACTGAAGGGGTAATTATACTGTAAGAATTGTGTGTGTGGTGTTTGTCTGACAGCCTGCAGCCCTGTAAAAAATTTCCATCTTTTTCATTTATTATTAATAATAGTTCAAAGGATTCTCTGTTTTCCTCCCTTTCTGCCTCTCACTTCTACCTCTCATTCTATTTATCTCATTTTTATCTTCTTTCATTGCCTCTCCGTGTGCATCATTTCATTTAATTATGTAATTAGTTTACTTTTTTAAAATATCTCTGTATATTACACTATTGTAAAGTCAACTGGTGAGTCAAGCAATTAACCATGGTCTTTGTCCTCTTCATTGCTTATTTATCACATAAATTGTCCAAAGCATTTTTTGGGAGATTTCAGAACAGTTCTGTGCTATAAACAAATCTGCTCAGCAGTCAGTGCTGCCTCCTGCAGGGAGTGGATTGAAAGGAAAATTGTTCAGTTATTAAAAATCATTGCAGCCAAAAATACTTCAGTGCTCCATATTCATTATTTTTCCCAGGCCTCCTTTGTTCAATGATTACATTTCCTGCTTACATGTGTCCCCCTTCAATACCTTACTTCCCATTCTTTTATTTTTTTATATCATGTGGTAACCTGTTAGGGTGAGGTTAGACAGTGAAACCACATTGAAAAATTCTGAGGAAATCTTGGCTTTGGATGAACTTCATTGAATACTAAAATCTTGATGGTTTGACATAAAACAGATGAAATTCATATTGAATTTGATTGTTTTTTTTATAGGCTTCAAATGCTTTGTTGAAAGGAACACCTATTGTTTTTTTCAACCTTGTAAAAGTAAATAATGCCTCAAATTTGGAAAACATCTTTTCTTGTTCCCTGTAGAGCTGCTCAGAGGGTGTTCTACTCCTGAAAGATGATGTCATTCAGTTTGATTGATGATGACTGGTTTGTGATTTGAGAGTTCACTACAAGCTGTGTGGTTTAGCCTAAAGCCAATCCTTAAAGAAATTTCCATTTAATTTTCCTGAGAGGTTCATGCAATAGAAAGGTATGCTTTGTGCATCTCACTAAAAGTCAGTTGAGCATTGGAAAATGGCTTTGATTGTGTCGACAGAAAACTGGGAGAAATGATTCATTTTATTCAAATACGTAGCTATTTAAAAAAGGTCAATACTACAAAACAGTGCTTAGGTTTTTGGAGGACTTGTATTTAAATGCATTCAGAATTTTGTTCCAAAAGCATCATTCTATTTTAGGGAAACTTGCTGGTTTAAAATAAAAATATGGCATTCACTCTCAAATTTGGTAGTTGTGAAAATTTTGCTGTGAATTTTGAATTTCACTCTGTTATAAGACTGCTTTCAATTCCAAGTTTAAATCTCATCCAAACTTTGAAAAAAGATACTTGGGTAATTTCAACCACCAGAATAATCCTACTCATTAGTTTTGATTGAGACTGTACACACCAGGAGCTGACTGGGTTTGCTTGGAGCCATTTTAACTGCTTACTTACTACCTCGGTAAAGTAGCCAACATAATCAGAGACCCTGTTTACCTTGGACATTCTCTGTTCTCTCTTCTCCCATCACAGAAAATACAAGAGCATGAAAACACTTCCTGACAGTTACTAACCTGCTGTTATGAAACTATTCAAGGGTCCCCTAGTACAATAAGATTTATTCTTGTTCTCACAATCTTTCTCGTGTGGCCTTGTGCGTTATTCTCTGTCAGCACTGCACTTCCTCTGTAACTAACACTTTATTCTGCCTTCTGTTATTGTTTTTCCTTGTTCTACCTGGCTAAAACATTGTAATGAAATGATCTATATGATAGCTCATAGAACGAAGTTTTTCCACAGGACCTCGATACCCATTACAGAAATAAACCAATTTACCAATTTTAGCTTGGGATTGATGTCTTATCCATTCAACCTGTTTGAATATTAATCCAGTAATCTCAGTGCACTGTGACCTCGTTTATCACGGTGACAGGGCTGTTACTGACAGTATCTCACAGCTCCCAGATCTACTAGATGTTGTTGAGGCTGCACTTGGTGTACACTGAGCAGCTTTGGTCATCCTGCTTTTAGAAAGATGCTTTTAAGCTAAAAAGAATGCCGGAAAGATTTACAAAGGTATTTCCAGGACTCAAGGGATTGTATTATTAAGAGTTTGAGCAAGCTAGAACTTTATTTCCAGAAGGATAGGAGATTGAATGGTGATCTTATAGATGTGTATAAAATCATGAGGGGCATAGATAGGGTTCCTTATGGTTGTTATAACTGGGAGTGGTAGTGGGGACGTACTCCCACTGCCTATTAAATGCTCCCCATGGCATGCGACTCAAATTGCCTCTGACAGCCAAGTCCAGCTCCTGGCCTTCACGTGTGTCTTAGCTGCTAAGCTCGGTGGAGCCATTTCTACTGACAGGGGAAGGGCCAAAGGCAGGCTATTGGCAACTTAAAACTAGTTATTTGGGCAGATAGGGCTCGTCATCCAAGGTTAGCAGCTTACCTAGGAGAAGGAAAACTCTGATAGCAAACCTCTGCTGCCTTGTGGTTATACCTACTTGTGGGGAAATCTATGGGAGTAAACCCTGAGGGAAAAATCTGGAGCTGATGTCCCTAAGGCAGTCCTACTTTGAGTTCAACACTGACTAGCAACTCCTGTAATGCTGCTGTGGTCAAACAGTATTGGTCTCTGCCGTTCCTTTGGGTTCATCAGATGAATGGAGAGGTGGAGCTTGCTCTGTGGACAGCAGCTTGCCCTCCATATTGTATTATCCAGTTTTTGTATCTAGACAGTTGTGATGTAACATCCGTAGTTGACTATTACCGATGGAGGCATTATCATCATCATGGATGGAGTGAACACACATGGTCTATTTCTCAGAGTTCTGAATTAAGAACGAGGGGAAAGATTTTGATAGCAATGTGAGGGGAAACTTTTTCCGCACAGAGGATGTTACATGTATGGAATGAGCTTACAGAGGAAGTGATTGAGGCTGGTGCGATAACATTTAGTAGACATTTGGACAGGTACCTGGATAAAAATGTTTGACAAATAGGGGCCAAATGCAACCAAGTGGATTTAGCTTTGGTGGGCACCTTGGTCACTGAGATTCCGATCCTGACCTCTGGTATTGTTCATGTGAAGTTGACAAGTTTTTTCCCCCCTAATCATCTGATTTATATCAGCCACCCTTATCCTTCACACATTCCAACATATACAGGTAACTTAATTGGCTCTTGTAGATAAATTACAAAATTAGTAAGTGACAGAGCAATAAGAGGGGACCTGATAAAGCATGAAAGTTGCAAGAGAACAGGGAAGATGAGGAGAGACAAATGGATTGATGGGATTGCTGCACTAGTGTGTTCCAATGAGCAGAATGGTCTCCCGTGCTGTAATAAATACATTCAAAGATGTAATTGGTGATTCTGCAAATGCATTTTGTATATTAATCCTGTCTGTACACGACTCTATGTGTGATGACCACTTTCTGCCTCTCAACTTGCCATGGGGCCCATCTGCAGTGCCCCAAATTAAGGAGCAGTTGTATTCCCTGAGAAGCCCCTCAACTTTACCTCATATATGGCTCAACCATCCAGTATTACCTGTTTTCCTCAACAGGGATGATGCAAAGTGAAGGAGTTATTTTGTTGTTCAACTTCAGTTAACATTAATGTCTTTAATATAAATCAAAAGCAGAAAAATGCTGTGAACATTCAGATCAGGCAGTAACTGTGCAGAAAGAAACAGTTAACACATCAGTTCTATATTCACTTGAATCTTAAGCATTTTTAATTTTATAATTTAAATGTTTGTTCAAATCTTTTTCATATACCATTTATTTTGTTAAAGCTTTCACCATTTGTCATTGTCTTTTAATTATTTGTACTGTCGGTGAAATAGACCTTTCGACAATAGGATAGTGCCCCTAGCTTGGTTACTGCTGGTAGCTTATGGAGGAGTCACAGGAATAATGCTGGGAACTGCACAGTGTCGTCCGTTAAGTGTGAATGTGGGGCTGACTGTGGAGAATAAGAAGGATGTCTGGGGAACAAGTGCAAGTGAAAGTCAGGTACATCAAGATTTAGCGAACACTGTATTTGTACATTATTTTCAAATGCCATAATTTTGATATCCATTTTTGGTCATTTACTTGCAGAAAGGCAGGGACAGTGGAAGGTTGCCAATTTATAGCTGGTTTCCAGCCGGGGATCAGCAGTGAAAATGGTTTTGCTGGATGATTATCAGCTCAGATGTTCCTCTAAGCAATGCAATAGCAGTGTTATTGTGGAAAAATCTTCTGTGGTTTTCATCGCTGACAATTTCTGTCTGAGGGCCACGTCATCTCAGGTGATGCTAATGATCCTTCCTTCATTTCTGGGATAGGTTTGTTGTCGACAAATTTAGCAATTACTTCCCATTCCCAGATCCATAATGCATGATGTTGTTTATTTCAGCAGAGATTACCTGAACATTTAATCTACTTGTCAGAATTAACAGTGTGCAATGGCATAACAGACCTGTGGGTATAAACCAATATAAATTTTCTATACTAAAAATACTATTTTTTTTCTAGACACATCTCTCAGATATTTGCAAATTATAGTGATATGTGACTTGGATGGCATTGTTCCTATACGTTTGCTGTTCTCATCCCTCTCAATAGCAGAACTCTTGGTGTTGGGAAGTGCTGTTGAAGTACAGTGATCGCACTTGTGCCTCGCAGGTGGTGTGAAGGTTTTTGGTGTTGAGTTGCTCATTGCAGGATACACAACATCTGACCTGACCTATTCCCCAGTCTGGCACAAGGTGTCTGTTATCTAACACCCATCAGTCCATCAATTGCCTTGGGACTCCTTCCTAACCACTCTCTTCCTCTTCCTTATGTTGGCCATGTCTCTCTTCATTCATGCAGGCCCTCTCCCTCTTCAGTCATAGTCTTGTCCCACAGATGCTGCCTGACCCACTGAGTTCCTCCAGTATATTGTGATCCAGATTCCAGCATCTTTAGTTACTTGTGTCTTCTCTGAGCTATTCTTGTCACCATTACATTTGAGTTTCTGGTCAGTAGGTATCTGCAGGATGTTGATGGTGGCAGACTCCATGAGAACAGCTTAACATTCAGTGGGATGTCCCTCTAAGATGGCCATTATCTGACAAAAGTGTAGTGCAAATATTTATTTTCTTTTCTTCCCTGAATACTATTTAAATTTAGTTGCATACTGACATGAACTGCTTTATTTCTGACCTTGTAATGGGAGAAGGTAAGCATTTCTTGAGTGTTGCTCTGTCAGAGCAGTTGCCTTCAGATAAGAGATTAAGTAGTCTTTCCCAGTTATGAAAAATCTCTGCAACACTCACAACATGCTGGAGGAACTCAGCGGGTCGGGCGACATCCGTGGAAAAGATCGGTCGACTTTTCGGGCTGGAACCCTTTGTCAGGACTCTTCCTCCAGCGTGTTGTGAGTGTTGCTTTGACCCCAGCATCTGCAGATTATTTTGTGTTTATGAAAAATCTCAAATTCAATTTGAAGTAACAAAGAGGTCTTCTTGTTTCTTAGTCAATACTTGTAATGAAACCAACATAAAATGCCTCATAATTTAACTCCATGGTCTTCAAGAAACATTACTGTGCAAGCTATTGTCATGTTTTCCTTTATAACCACAAGAAGTCTGTAAAGGCAGCAATATTTTGGGTCTCTCTGGAGAAGTAAACCTATTACATGGCACAGTTTGTTTTTTTTTCCAGTTTAATCTAAATTGGAGCAAATTTGGGTACAATGTGTATAAGTAATATTTAACTGGAAGCTATTACATATTCAGAGTTGGACCTACAGCACCAGGGGGCATGGGCTACCAGCTCTTGCATGTTGTGTGTACTGGTGTTCCCTGAGTTATGAACATTTTATTTACCGGTTCTCTCTTTACAAATCTACTGTCTCCACAACAAATAGTGTGCAATTCTATCGACAGAAATCTACTGCACCAAAATACCCACAATGGATTTAAATCTGTGATTTTGACTTACAAAACTTCCTTTTGTAAATTGGGCAGGAGAAAGCGGTATTTGGGTGGGAGAAGGGACAGGTGCTGAGAAAGAGACAGAACAGGATTGTTTATTGGTATTGTATGCTACTTCTGATCCCAAGCCTTGAAATTCCAGCTCTAAAAATAGCTGAAGCTTAATCTCTTGGTACAGCAACTTATTTTGATAGTATCAAAGGTGATTGCAACCAAGAATGAAATTGTTACTGATCTACTTATTCTTCACTTGTGATGCATATTGAAATTGTAGGTCAATGATTGTTAGTTACAGCAGCAATACTAAGTGACTGTCTTTAGCACCAGTTAATTCTCAGCCAGGGTTTATTGGCAATATGATTAGTAAGGTTGTAATCCAGTGGACAACTTTCACCTGTCACTTCTGAAACTTCTTTTCAAGTAGAGGAAGGGTTGAAGAGTTAGAGGTTTGATGGCATGGAAGGTGTGTAAAGACTGCAGTGTGAGAACTAATTAGCCTTCTTCTCAGAGGGTAGGTGCTTGGGGTGACAGGCAATTGCCTCTTGGAATGTTGGCATTGATCTTGCAACTCTTGGATATGTGCTCAATTTCAAATGACACCCTAGCCTGCCCTTCACCTGCACAGAAGCGGCCTTGCTAGTGGACACACCGATAGTCTTCTTAGCTGCATGTCAATCTGGAAGCATCTTGTGGCCCAGGGATCTACATAGAACAATATTAGGCAAATCTGTAAAGAAGGAAATGAGAGGACATTTTTGGTTGGCACCTATGCCAAGGTTAAACCAATATACTTTGAAATTCTTACTTTGTCAATATCTGCAAATCTGTCTCAGCATCTGTAGCTAATAGTAGAAGTGAATTATTTTTCTCCATCATCACTCAGTGTGATAAAACTGTACTTTTATCACCAATTTTCAATAGTCCAGCTCTAATTTACGCCCCCCCCGCCCTGTGGAAATACTGCATTTCCTCTGCAATATTTCTGAAATCTTCTCACGTCTTGAACACTTCAGCGGAATCCCCCCCCCCCCAACCTTCCTCACTTGAATGATTGTAGTCCAATTTTCTTCAACCTCAATTTCATCCCTGGTCCAATACCCCTAGATAATTTCCTGCCATGCCCTGGTCTGTGACGGATATATATTTCTGGGGAGAGCAGTGCTGCAAAATCAAGTCAAGTCCTTGCATCAGAACTGACCTGAAAGCAGTCCCAATGTAGAGTCTTGATCCAAAATATTTAACCATCTTTTTGCCTCCATGGATGCTGCTCAACCCAGTGAGATCCCCTACAGCTTGTCTTGTGTTATCAAATAAATTCCTTCCCCAAATAAGCCAGACTATGTGTGATGAAGTTCAAAATTCTAATAGTACTTCTGATAATTGTGTGACTGGTAATCTAATTTAATGGCTCTCCTTTATTCTCATTTTAACAAACCTACAAGCCATAATTTAGGAAAACATTTGAGCATCTGCCATGTACAGAAACCTCTGTAAAATTCTTCAAATCGGGGTTTATAAAATTCACATGAGCAATGTTTGCATTTGTTCGTGATGTACTGTGTGGTCCTCCTCAGGGACATGAACACTTAACCTACATCGAGAGCTTAGACTGAAAGCAGTTGAACCAATGCTCAATGGTCCACAACAAACTACAAACACCAAACTAAGGTTCCTATGATAATTGAGCTGACTAAAACTGTATCTTTATGAAAGCACAGCAGTGAACAACTCGAACAGTTTATTAAAGTAGATCCAAGGAGTGACAGAGTTGTACTGCATGAGAGCAGGCTCTTCAGCCCATCGGTTTCTGCTGACCATTGTGCACCCATTTACACCAATATCAGTGTATTCTTTCCACATTCCCATTAACTTCCCTGCATTCTACACACCAGAGCCAACTTACCTACTGACAGGCATGACTTTGGAATGTGAGAGGAAACCAGAGCACTTGGAGAAAAACGACGTTGTCACAGGGAAAATGTGAAACCTCCACACAGTCCCCAAGGTGAGTTTTGAACCCAGGTTACTGGACCTCTGAGAAAGCAGTTTCACTACTACGCCACATAACTGCCCATTGACTCAATGAGTCATAGGATTATCTGCACAGTAGCTTGGGTCTGAGTTAGGTAACTTGACCAAGCTTTCATTTTTTTGAGAGCTGGAGTGATGAATTAAAACTTGGGCAGCTTTCTAACATTTTGAAAGCATCTTAAAATCGTTATCATATAGGGCTGACTTTTTTTTGTTCTAATGTGCTTGTTTTTAGTCCACCAAAGTGATATGCTTACCTTTAGCTGACACTGCTTGAGGAGCAGAAGTGAAATGTTGACAGGAACATAGCCAATCTGTGCGAGCTTCAGCTTCAACCTCCTCCCTATGGAGAAGAAACTCTCCCATGTGTCATGTCTTTTCAAAGGTGCAGCCAAGCTTAGAAAATATTAAATGTTAATTAAAGTTTTGTAAAACCTGCTTCCTATAAGGGTGCACTAACATGCGACATCACTTCGCTACCTTGTTTCAAGGCCTTTTTTTTAATTGAATCTCCCTTTGTTCTCTTACCGAAGCTTCACCTCTATGTGCCCACAGGCAAAGCAAAACTCTGTGTGATTGAGCTGAAGCAGCTTGTGGCAAATATGATTCTAATAAAATGACATTGTGGAGACTTTGTCTTCGCACCTTTCTGTTCAGAATGTGTGTAGGCTATGGAGTTTCACATCTTGGAGTGGCACAGAAGAAGTGGTTTGCAAAGTATCTCTCAAAAACCACTTAAGTGGATGAAATTTCAGGTCAAATATTTTGGGATATTTTAGATTTTCTGCTTGTTTGTGGGCAGGGTGGTTCTCTTACCAAGTCCTGCACAGCTCCTTCATGTTTTGGCAGCCAGTATACTGCAAGCTGAGCTCAGCAGATTACTGGCTGATTATAGCTCTAATTTACTTCTGCAAAATGAAATCAGGCACCACCAATGGTGACTGTCGCTTAATATAAGTGTCAATGAACGATATACACTTTGACCTGGGATTTATTGCCACACAGATAAATCGGATGGCAAATTTGGGTCAGATCAGATTAATGTTGTGTAAAAACTATGGAACCCATGAAAAAGAAAACTTCCCTCAAGCCATTGCTAATGAATCATTCGTAATTTGTGGGTAAAAATGAAAATCCTCATTATAACTGACAAACCATAGCTTTAGGTAAATATCTAATACTCTCCAATATGACCTAGATAGTTTCTTTTTCTTGACTCAGTGTTTGATTGGTAAGAGAAAAAGCAAAGGGTCAGATGTTTCTACCAGTGCTTGGGGATAGCTGGAGAAAGCCCATGTGTATGGCTAAATGAATTTAAGCTGAAGTAATTAAATACAGGCACATCTTATTAGTGCATACTCAGTGCATAATCAATGGAAGTGCAGCCTCTTCAGTGAATGGTTAAGTGTGCTTGACTTCTCTGCAGGAATGGTTTTATAGTTTCTGAAATGATAGTTAATCTTGAAATTGAAATAAAAAAGATAACGACATTGCATGAAAATTTTAAAAAAATTAAATACAGGAATTTAGACTCTTGTATGACTTGCACATTTTGATGTAACTACTCTGGTATTGATATCACTGTGTCACAAGGCTGAAGATTCTAGCTTTCTCGCTGAGATTTGAGCACACAATTTAGGCTGGCGCTGTTACGCAGATTGGGCTATGTGGAAGATAATATGCACCAGATGCAACATGAAGTTGAGGTGTGTTTGACATCTAAATGTTTGTATAGCAGAACTCAAATAAAAATAGGGACTTTCATTCAGAGTCCCAAACAATATCCTTATCCTTCATTTAAGACCTGTTGAAATGCATTACTTTGTTTGTTATTTTCTTACTTCTTGCCTCCCGTACTGTGCTGTGATACAGTCAGAATGTTCGCCACTGAATTCCACTTTGTTGAGAACATCTTCAAGACACAGCACCTCAAGAAGGCGGCATCCATCACTAGATATCATTACCATCCGGTCATGTTCTTTTATTACTCCCATTGGGGTGAAGGCACAGGAGACTGAAGCCAACACTCAACAATTTAGGAACAGCCTCTATGCCTCTGCCATCTGATTTGTGAAGTGTTCATTGATTCATGGGCCATAGTTCATTATTCCTTTGCAATTTTTGTGTATTTTATAGCAAATTTTATATCTTTGTTTTGTTCTGCTACCGCAAAACATCAAATTTCATATCAGTGGTAATAAACCTGGTTGTGTTTCTGTTGTGATGACTGTTCCAATATGCAGATTCTAAAATTGTAGGAATCTAATATTTCACAAGTTGACATTGACAAGTAGTGTTAATTAGCACACAGTTGAGTCATGCTTACAATCAACCTCTAACCATCTCCAGTGTACAAACTGTTAGTAATGGGCTGTTAAATGACAGAAACTGTGATGGTGTCAGTCACTGGTGCCCTCCAAGGCTCATTTCTCAACGTCATTTTGAACTTCAGAAGGAAATACACTCTGCTCATCTACCGGTAAACATACAAACTGGCATCTGGACTTGTTACCGAATGAGAGATAAATCAGCTCGAGTCCAACACTTTGGTCTTAACAGAACAGTAAATTCAACAATTTCTTGGATTGTTTTTACCAAGCAAATATAAACAAAAGGCAATGTCAAGTTATCAGCTGAATTAGTCTAATATTTTAAAAAATTTATTTTGATTCAAATTAAAATATTCGATCATTTGTCATCCTTTTTTTTTGTTTCTTTAGACCAAGTGGATTTGTTCTGTATTAATCACGGTTGAGTTGTTACACAATAGCGAATGCCCTTTGTATGAAGGAAGGGTTCTGTACTGGTTACACCTCCCGCAGACAATTTTTTCTGTAGTACACAAAATGAAACATCGCCTTGCATTTAATACATCATCATTTGTATTTTGGATTACTCATTACAATAATAGCTTCATTATTACAGTAGATTCAAGACCAAAGCATTTGCAACAATCTTTAGCTAGAAGCGTCGAATAAATGATTTACCTCTGCGCCCTACTCACAAGCTCCACTGTCACAAAGCCTGTTCTATGCCAGATTGGTTCAATCTATGTGATAATGCAAAACTGGTCTGTTGCAAGTATTGCATACAGCTAAATGCATTAATCCCAAGAGTATCTCAGCTTGCAATGTAAAAGACTTGTATTCTATTGTTACTCATGCCTGTAGTCATACTATTCCAATGTAGCTACAAGGTAGAAAGTAAGACAACATGAGTCAAAGTCCATTCAGTCTTTTCTCAATCGTCCAGCAAAATGGAAGTTATCACGGACTGTGCTTTCAAGTGACATAGTCAAAAATAATCTCACCAAGATTTGGTTTGCATATCAGTAGACCATCTCCTCCAGATCTCATTTTAGCCTTTGTCCCAGTATGAACAAAGGAGCTAGATTTTTCAGGTGACTGAGGATGACCCTCCATGTTGTCAAGTAATGTAGGATTTGGCATTGCAATAACGAGCATTAGTAAAATAGGTCAGTGGAAAACAAGCAGTAACAATAACCACCATTTGGAGTCAAACCTAAGACAGAGAAAAGTGATCATGGTTGCTGACAGTCACTGATTTCAATCCCAGAAGTCTCAGGGAATCCTTGACAGTACTGCATCATTAACTTTCATTCCACCATGAGATCATTCATGGGGATATATGCAGCTGAATTCTATTTGCATGTTCTCAAAAAGTTAAGTGGCATAGGCAACATTCATGGCTGATAAATGACAAGTAATATTCTGGCTAATTGGAATAGATCGGTACCTGGACATTTTGGCCCAATTAAACAGCTGTCCTAATTAGCCAAATTTTCATGGCTATACTTAAAAAGGTACAAAAAGACAAACTACCATTTAACTGAGTAGCAAATGATGTACTTAAATGAAATACAGAACAAATTAGAATATGACTAATAGCAATATAGGACTGTCAAACTGTGTATTAGTTCCTAATAGTTATAGACTAAGTAATTCATCCAGTGCTTGCTGCTGTGTTCTTTTGACTGTAACTGAACAAAAGCAGTGTAGACACTCAGTACAAATAATAGACAATCATCATACAATGCATTCAATGATGGCATCCTCTAAATCCTCACTGACATTGCAACATTCGAGACGATTGCCAATACCTTCAAATTCTTCGTAGGCCCTAACTTGCTGAAATAATAAAATTGTTTAATTTTCAGCCCTTGCTATTTCTGGCATCTCCAAGCCTGAATGCTTGAAACTGCAGTGAACAAAACTGTTCTGTATTTTCTTACTATTTATTTCTCACCAACTATCACTGGCAAACATCACTGATTTTTGAACACAAGCACACACAACTGTTGCCTTTTAAAAACTGTCCATTCTAAGCACCGTATAGTGTCCAATGGTCACACTAGTGTACATGACTGATACCAGTTAGAAACTGTTCAGCAACAGTCTCCTGTTCTAGTTAAGTGGCATATTGTCCCAAATAATCAAAGGGAATTCTGGCTGTGTTGTCAATTAGTTTTTGTTCTTTCTTTATTGATTTCAATACAGTGTGGAATATGCCCTTCTGGCCCCTTGAGTTACTTTGCGCAGCAGTCCCTGATTTAATCCCAGCCTAATCACGGGACCATTTACAATGACCAATTAACCTACCAACCATTGCATCTTTGGACTGTGGGAGGAGACTGGAGAACCTGGAGAAAACCCACGTGTCACAGGGAGAAGGTACAAATTCTTTACAGACGGTGGCAGGAATTTAGCTTGGGTTCTTGGTGCTTTAAAGGTTTGTCCTAAACGCTACACTACTGTGTTGTCCCACATGAGCAGCTGCCCCGATTAACCGGTGGCCCAAGTAACTGGACTCCTCCGTATAATGAGAGCAGGATCAATAGGCCAAATGGCCAAGTTCCTTTCCTTTGTCTTATGGACTAATAGTAACAATAAATACAATTAATTGTTTCAAGTGCTTTACTTATTTTAACCTTTTAAACATTTCACTTTGTAATTAGTTTTTGATTATTTTCTGATGTTTCTGAATGTTGTTGTGACAAAAGCATATAGCACAGAAATCGGCTGTTCAGCCCACTAAGTCAGAACTGGCCTTTACCACCCACTTACACTAATGCTATGCTTTATTCTCCCCACATTCTCATCAACACTCACCTACAATAGAAGGCAACTTCATAGTGGCCAACTTACCAAGCTGTAAATCTTCAAAGTGTGAGAGAGAACTGGGGCACACAGGCAAAACATGAGGTTAGGGTAGAAACTGGGCCATAGATGCTCTGAAGCAGCAGGACATTAAAAGTTTTGGGACACCTAGAGAGCCAATAGCTTTCAGGGTATTAGCAGGGTATTATTGGCTAACTGTTGTTCATTTCCAGCATTGGGTTTATGTTCTCTACATTTCATCTGATTCTGTGCTCCACGTTGCTGCTACAGTTGAGTACTGATAGGGCAACAGAAGCATAAGTGGCTTGTAGCCCGTTCAGGTGGACCAGACCAAATTGTCCCTTTTAGGCCTGATGTTGCCTCAGTATTTTCTGTAGCATTATCACATGCAGTATTTTTCTGATGTGCAAATGAAGAGAGTGCTATTAACATTTCTAGTTTCACTGCTAATCTTCAAATAATTTCCATTTCTGCTGTTTAATGCATTAAATCCATTCAACATATTTGCTTTCTTGTCAGTTTTTACTTGGCACAAATTAGACATCACAGAATCAGAAATTATTTGTCTTGATTGTGTTGTACTAAGGATTTTCACACTTTATTAATTGGAAGTCAGCAAAAGGCCCACAAAATGATTCGGCTTTATGAAAAAAGTCTTCCAAGATATGTCCAATTCCAGGATTATTTCCCCTGATCCTAGCTCCATTTAAACTTGACATCTGATCCTTTAAGCAAGGCACGTGATCTGCACGTTGTCGTGTCTGTATCATTTCAGTGGCCCTAGCACTGTTTGCAAATTAAAATGGAAATAGATTCAGAGGAGTTTCCATAGAAAAATGTTAGCCCGAAATTCTCCATCTATTTCACAATTCTTGAAAAGGTTTACACAGCAGAGCACAGAGCAGACAAATTGCAAAACATGTCTGTAGAGTGATCCATGGGCAAAGGAGAAGGATCTAAATTCAAATTAAGCATGCTGGCTGGGGATATCACCATAGTTCTGAGCTATGATGGTTATTCCCAATTAATCACTCCTGGAGAATGTCCTGCTATAAGTGACAAGGATTGAATTAACGTGTGCATTATATGTACACCTATCAGTTGGTAATATTTATCTTCTATTACATGACTATCTTTCATTCTCTGTTTTTCATGCTGTAGCTATAAACCTGATTTTGTGGTGAAATGGGCATAATTTCTGCCATTTCAGTTTCTCTGGACACGAAGCCTGTCAAATCTCTGTTTGTTCTTACTCTATAGGTGGATTTAATTTTTATTAATATTTTGTGAAGTAAATAGATTTGGTAGTGCATTTTTAGCCTTAAATTGTCATAGTCCTTAATCTGCATTCAACTCACTGGCTTGCTGAAAGCCAGAAATCAAACTTACCCACCTCTTCCCATGGAAGAGAAAGACAAGGCAGGTGGTTGTTGCACAGGACACATCTCTGATATGTTACTACATGATACCACAAAGGGAAACACCCAAACTTTCTAGAAGTTGCTGCCAATGTTTAGAACACTAGCTGCTTGAGACCATAGACAGGGACTGTGCAATCCTGACAGACAGATCTCTTGAGTGGTTCATTAATGCTGTTGGTGTTTTGGAGATCTACTGTGGACATAGCAATAGACGATAGACAATAGGTGCAGGAGTAGGCCATTCAGCCCTTCGAGCCAGCACCACCATTCACTGTGATCATGGCTGATCATCCACAATCAGTACCCTTTTCCTGCCTTCTCCCCATATCCCTTCACTCCGCTATCCTTAAGAGCTCTATCTAACTCTTTCTTGAAAGAATCCAGAGAACTGGCCTCCACTGCCTTCTGAGGCAGAGCATCCCACAGAACCACAACCCTCTGTATGAAAAAGTTTTTCCTCAACTCAGTTCTAAATTGTCTACCCCTTATTCTTAAACTGTGGCCTCTGGTTCTGGACTCCCCCAACATCAGGAACATGTTTCCTGCCTCTAGCATGTCCAATCCCTTAATAATCTTATATAATCTTATAATAATCTTAAATAGCATTGAGTTGTAAAATCCGTCCAAATGATTAATGCAAATAAGAAACTGAGCCCCTGGCATGCTGATGCCAACTAAGTCCTTTGATACATTGGATCTATGACCAGCAGTAAACTTGCAACCAGATTTCACACACCATCTCAAAGAATGCTTCTTCTTCATTTGCCTGTCACTCTACTTTCTTGGCAAGCTGACCTGCTCAGAAACCAACTGATCTGAAGCAAATAATTTGTTCAGGGTGGCAATCCATGGTATATGGAAAATCAAATGTCAGATCTAAACTAGTATTGCATGCTGAAATATCTAGCATGTATGTTGAGTTTTTTTTGTATAACATTAATCAGAGATCAGTGGTTTTGTTCCATGCATTGTACTAAGCTGTCCATTAAGCACCAATTGTAAGATGATATTTTTCCCTTTTTGAAAAGAAACTAGAACAACACTGGCTCACAATGGGCCTCAGTATATACTATAAAATGCCTGCATGGATTGATGTTCTTTAAGTAATTGCGTGACTCATATTCTGTTCTCATTGAACAAGAATGTTATTTTCTGGAATCCTTACCAGATCTTTGGGTATCAAGTTCTTGCATTTCCATCTATTTTCATGTGAAAGCTATAATCAGTGATCTTGGCACAGAACAAAAGAAATGTGCTTAATGTGCTAATTTATGTCATATGCATGTATTTATCAAGATAGGTTTGCAGCAAGTGGCCCTCTAGTCACATCCACTTTCCTGACACATGCCTGAAATAACAGTTCTGTGTTATTTTGATCTTGGATTTCCGCAGGGATTCTCTTGATTTGCATAACCTAACGGGAGTTTTGTACATCCCCCTCAGAAGTTTACATTCTGATAATTCAGAGAGTGGCACTCACTTCTGAAAAATGGAAAGTAGTTAGCTTAAAATTTGTCTGCTGCAGGAAAGCTAACATTGCAGCCTACGTTGTGTTTGCAGAAAGACAATAAATCAAGGCTTTTTATGTCCAATTGACAGGTTAAAAAAAATCTTTAAATTTATTCTAACTTAGGCAAAATCTTTGTAGGATATCTAGCTTTGAATGTTGTGTATGGTATATTTTTTGAATGGGATGTGTTTGTTTCTGCTTGTACACCAATCATTGTGGAAGGACTTAGATTGGGAGAATGGGCAAAGAAGTGGTAGGTGGACTGTAGTGTAATGGAATGTATGGTTATTAACTTTGGTAGAAGGAATAAAGGTATAGACTATTTTCTAAGTAGGGAAAATTCAAAAATCAGACGTGCAAAAGGAATTGGGAGTCCTTCTGCAGGAATCTCTAAAGGTTAACTTGTAGGTTGAGACAGTGGTAAGGAAGGCAAGTGCAATGTTACCATCCATTTCGAGACTGTATGGTCTTATTGGCACAAATACTCAGTTCATTTTGCTGGTCTTATTCTGTTATCCTCTTAGCATTGTCAAGGAGGATAACATGCATATGTAAGAAACATGGCATGCTATTGTGAAATGTCCTTTCAGCATAAAGTTAAATGAGTATGAGAAATGGGCCCAGCATTGTAAGTGCAATTATGAAGAAAGCAAGGCAGCGTCTTTACTTAGGAGTTTGCAGAGATTCGGCAAAGCAGCTAAAACTTCGACAGACTTCTATAGATGTGCAGCAGAGAGTATATTGACTGGCTGCATCACAGCCTGGTAAGGAAATGCCAATGCCCTTGAACAGAAATTCCTACAAAAAGTAGTGGATACAGCCCAGTCCATCACAGATAAAGCCCTCCCAACCACTGAGCACATCTACAGGAACTGCTGTCGCAGTAAAGCAGCATCCACCATCACGGATACCCACCAGCCAGGACATGTGCTCTTCTCACTGCTGCCATCAGGAAGAAAGTCCATGAGCCTTCGTACTCATATCACCAGGTCCAGAGAAAGTTATTACCCCTCAACCATTAGGCTCCTGAACTAAAGGGAATAACTTCACTTGTCCCATCATTCATCATTGAAATGTTCCCACAGCCTATCGACTGAGTTTCAAGGATTCTTCATCTCATGTTCTGAATATTTATTTTTATTTCTTTCTTTTATTTATTATTTCTTTCTTTTTGTATTTGCAGAGTTCATTGTTTTTTGCACACTGGTTGAATGTCCAGGTTGGTGCAGGCTTTCATTGATTCTATCATGGTTATTCTATAGATTTATTGAGGATGCCTTCAAGAAAATGAATCTCAGGTGACATATATATATATTTTTATTTTGAACTTTAAAATTTTATAAAACATGTTGGGAACAGTCAGCTCATCAGACAGTACTTGCAAATAAGGAAACAGCTAATATTTCAGGTCAAAGACTGCAGAATTGGAAAAGAGAGAGAAAGATGCAGCAAGGATAAGCCAGTGGTCAAGTTTAAAATTGCAACATGAAGTTACTTTATTTTCTCCTTCACAGTTCTGGCAAGGGGTCCACAAACTGCAGTATTAACTCTGTTTCTATTTTTACAGATGCTGCTTGACCTGTTGAGTATTTCAGGCATTTTCTACTTTTATTTCAGATTTCTAGCATCTGCAGTATGTTTTGTTTTAATTTTCATTGCATGCAAATGTCTGATGATCTATTAACAGAACTGAGCAAAACAACAGTATTTTGATTCCACAAAGCATTTCATAATTAAATATATAAATGAAGCAAACTGTATCAAGTAAATTAAATGAGTTCCCAAGTTTATAAATAAACCACTTCACTAGTTCTTAAGGAGACATATTTTGTTTTTATTCCAATAGGTTCAGGATCAAAACTGTCAGAAGCTTTGTGTTCTGTTCCTGGTGAAAATTAACATGTCCTTATGGAAAATTGTATAAAAAAGAAATTAAGTATGTTGTAATTCTAGGGAGGTGTTTCCTCAAGCTAGCAAACATATGCCAATGCATAATTAGGAATAACAGCAAAGTGCTTAATAATGACACCCAGCAAATTCAAGCACCATCTTCCTTCTTCGTTGTAAAGGTTAGTCTCCGGTCAATACTAGCCAATGATAGTGAACTGTTGTACTTAATAGAAATTGAAAATTTATTGCCACTTTTAATTTATTGACACTTTTAAATTTTTAAGTTTTATTTCGTATGGGGACAAATAGTGTCTTCACTTATTCTTAAGGAAACCCAATATATATTTTTAAAATTTCATTATATCAGGGGCAAGGGCAGTGTTTTGAATTTTTCCCCCCTCTGATGAAGTTGTAACTACTAAGTGAGAGAAGTTAGTGTTGACTGCTTTGTGAAGTTTTGAAATTATCACAGAAAGTTGCCAAGCATAGTCCGTAAGACCATCGGAGCAGGATGAGGTCATTTGTCCCATCGAATCTGCTCCTCCATTTCATCATGGCTGATTTATTATCTCTTCCAAACCCACTCTCCTGCCTTCTACCTGTAATCTTTGATACCTTGACCAAGCAAAACTCAGCTAACCTCTGCTTTGAACATATTCATAGACTTGGCCTCCACAGCTGTTCGTGGCAATGAATTCCACAGATTCAGCACCCTCTGGCTAAAGAAGTCCCTCCTCATTTCTGTTCAAAAATGGATGTCCATCAATTCTGACGCTGTCCCCTCTGGTCCTAGACTCACCCACTATATACACGAGATACACATCCTCTCCATCCCGGTGTCCTCTCTGTGGAATGCATGGGTTTTCACTAGTGTTCCAGGTACCTCACATGGTCCAGACATACCAGTCTTTCCTTATGCTGTCTTTGACTTCCCTTGTCAGCCACAAATCCCTCATCCTCCCTTTAGAATACTGCTTCATCTTTGGGATGTATCTATCCTGCGCCTTCCAAATTGCTCCCAGAAACTCCAGCCATTATTGCGCTGCTGTCATGCCTGATGGCGTCCCCTTCCGGTCAACTTCGGCCTGCTCATTTCTCATGCCTCTATAAGCCCCTTTACTCCACTATAATACTGATACATTTGACTTTATTTTGTCTCTCTCAAACCACAGAGTGAATTCTATCATATTATGATCACTGCCTCCTAAGAGTTCCTTTACATTATGCTGCTTAATCAAATCTGGTTCATTACACACACCCAATCCAGAATTACCCTTCTTGTAGGCTCAACCATAAGCTCTTCTCAAAAGCCACCTTGTAAGCATTCGAAAAATTCCCTTTCTTATTATCGAGCACCAATCTGATTTTCCCAACAAGCAGCAAAATCCCCCATGACTGGGGGATTACCCTTTTTACATTCCTTTTCTATTTCCTGTCATTATTTATATCCCACTACCTGACTACTGTTCAGAGGCCTCCATAGAACTCCCATAAGGGTCTTTTTACCCTTGTAGTTTCCTAACTCTACAAGGATTCTACATCTTCTGGTCCTATGCCACCTCTTTCTGAGGATTCGATTTCATTTTTTACTGTCAGAGTCACTCCATTTTGGAGACTTGGATGTTTATTTGAAAGAGAGGAAGAGTCTTTCTCTAAATGTTAGTTCAAACTAAACCCAATAAAAAAGAAATTGGGGTTTTGGTGAAACTGTGATAAAAGCTGACCTAATTTGGTATATGGAGACAAGATCTCATTTTGAAAAATTAGGCCCTTCTGAGGATGCTCACTGTGTGCTTAAAGATCTGTTCTGAATCTCTCCCACTGAGCATGACATTAGTGCCAATCCAACTGTTCTTGCAGAGGACCTTGCATGATTTCAGCCTCTGTCTTGTCCAAATATGTAATGGCTTAAGGGCAGGCATTCCATCTGGTTTGATCCTCTTTGAGTTTTGATGCAGTACTTTAATTGAGTTGGTTGCCTGTCCATCTCATAAATTGTCCTCATTGTTGTGGTCTGGAGACAATAGTGAACTCTGTGGACTTTAATATAACCACATGGTAGTTTTCATGGTCATTGTTACAAAAGCTCTAGTTTTGCTTCAGATTCTTTTGGTGAAATATATGTTTGTAGCTGCCATGTTGGAATTTTGACTTGTGTTTCTAGGCCGTATCTGGCTTTAGAGCCAAAAACCTTCACCCCGTTGCTACGGTTCCCAGTGCTCATGTTTCTGTGGCACTAGGAGGTGGACTGTCACTGCCCACTTTCTATTTGCTTCACAACATGATCATAACCTGAGCTTCAGCTTCTGATTTTTTTTTTATTGCTGAGATCCTGATTGAATTAACACAGTGAAGGTGCCTGGTGTTCAATAAGAGCATGTATAAGAAATGAGCATTTTTTTTGTAATAAAGTACTTTTTGGATGATTTTTGTACTGTTTCACAGGGTGCTTCTTTCCCCCAAAAGACTACCAAAATAGAACTCTTCCCCATGGGTCATGTAGCTGATTACTGTGCCCCAGAATTTCATTTCTTGGTTAGCTGTTAGTTATCTTTCAGTTAGAATCATCAAATATCCAAACTGAATTTTCAAAATAAGCCAATATAAACCGCGATCAATGCCCTATAGTCTTGTGCCATGTCCGAAAGTTGGGAGCAGCAGGAGAAATGAACTTTGAGCTCACTCTGTTCATAAGATGAACGTATGGGTGGACCAGCTGGGTGTTCAGCTGAAGAATTGCTTTTGGAAATTCATTTGGGTTCTGGGATGAAGCTGTAGACTCATCAATTATCATCTGGAATGTGTATATTTTTGAATTAAAATTTTGCTATTTCCATAGAGTAATTGGCCCAGACTTGCAGAGCATTATCCCTCATGGTTTCAGTCAGCAGTTCATGCAGAAGCCACTTCGGCAGCTGTTGTGTAATATTGGACTTGCAGCTTAATTTATGTTTGCAAGAGCATGTGAGTTCTGTTAGGGTCATTGCTGTCTAGGCCCACACTATGATTAGAACAATCTGTGATAATCTTTATGCATCTTATGTACTTGACCTCTCATTTAAATTTGTTTCAGAAAATTTGCATGTGACCTTTTTGCCTGTAACCTGATATATTGGGAACAAATTTGGTGGAGTGATCCAAATGGGAAAATAAGCCAGCTCCTATTTCTCGGCCATGAAATATGAAAATTCAAACACATAGTGTTAACAATTTTTCAGAGTGGAACACAGTACTCCCAGTGCACAGCCTCACCAATGAATAGTCCCTACTCCTAAACTCATTGTCCTGATTGAAGAAGGTGAGCATGCTAAATGGTGCCTTCACCAGTCTGTCAACTTTGCATTTGTACACCCAGAGCTCCTGATGATCCAGACACACCAGGTCTTCCAGACCTCCAAGTTTGGCTTCAGTTATGGACAGTACAATGAGAGAACTTGCATTCCCAATTCAGCAATCCTCTGGAGTTTGTGAAAATTACTTCAATGTGCCTGTGACCAAAAATCCATCTGCTGCAAGACACATCTTGGATGCCCATTTGCATGCACCAGGATTTCTGTCATGCAAGATATTTCAGGGATAATTAATGTTCTTGGTGTCTCATTACACTGTTGTAACCATGTCACTTAGGCAAGCAGAAGAAAAGTTGAGTATGGTATACTCTTGAGTATGGCAGAAAATTGACGTGTGTTGTGGAGCAGCGGGACTTGGAAGTACAAGTGCACATTTTACTAAAAGTGGTCACACAAGTAGATAGGGTGGTGCAAAAGGCAATTAGCATCAATCAGGGCAGCAAGCTTCAGAGTAGGTACATTACTGTGCAGTTTTTTAAGTCATTGGTAAGGCTGCATTTGGAGTATTATGTACAAATTTGGTCACCCGGTATTAGGAAAGACATTGTCAAGCTGGAGAGTGTGCAGAAGAGACTTGCGAGGATGTTGCCTTGCTTAGAGGGTTTGAGTTTTAGGGAGAGTTTGGCCATGCTGAAACTTTATTTCATGGAGCACAGGAGACTGAGAAGCAGCTTCAGCACATCTCTGAGGCGGACAGTCATCTTCTCCCCAGGTTTGGGGAATCTAATACTAGAGAGTACAGAGCAAGATAAAATGTAAGAGACATGAGAAGTAAGTTCTTTACACAGTGGTTAGTAAGGACCTGGAGTGGGCTGCCAGAGGAAGTGGTTGAGATGGGTAAAATTGCAACATTTAAGTGGCATTTGGATAGGTACATGGAGTGGAAGGTCTTGGAGGGGTGTGGGCATCTGGACTAGCAAGGAGGATGCTATGGTCAACATGGACTAGTGGGGTCGAATGGCCTGTTTCTATGCGGTACGACTCTATGGCTCCATCCAGATGTCCAATACCACATTGGTTTGTTGATGCTGAGCTTTCATAAAATTCATAATTGTACAGCAGGGAAACAGGTCATTCAGCCCATTTGTTTATGCTGATGTGTTGGCCTGTGAGCCAGTCCCATCCGCCCATAGCCTTTTAAACTTCTCCTATCCATGTATTGTGCTCAGGTCAACTCCTAAAGACTTCCCCAGAATGATTTTGAACTTGATTTATTTCAAATTTTAGGTCTCTACTACCTATTCCTTAGACTTTCCTCTTGATGACAGAGCCCCTACCATCATGAGCACCATGAATTGCATTTTTTCCGACATTTTACACTGTCTTGCTTTGGCATTGCACAAGACTGGCTGTGAACCTGCTAAAAGCATCGATAGAGCATCTGGTTCCTTGTGAGTACCTTTCTACTCCAGCCTTGTATTAAACATTGAAAGGCTATAAAAAGATTTCACAATAAAAGACATAAAATACGTTACAGTCAGGATAGATTCAGGAGCAGAAATAGAGAAAGGGAAACAAAGCAACAAAGATAAAGTAAGAAGCAACAACATTTAGAAATCCTTTACCAAGAATAGATTTGCAGGAAGGTAACTCCACGGTTCTAATTGCCCCCTGTCTTGACCTCCAATGCTGAGTTCATGTTAGGACATAATCATTATTACTAAAAGTGTCATTATAAAATGACAGACCAGACCTAATTATATGTACATCACACATCACAAATTGCTCCTGCAATTTCATGACACTTAACGGGAATGTTGACAGAATGTCCAGTGAAGCCTATAGTTAATTCAATGTTGTTGATTTGCAACTAATGATTTCCCTTACTTTACAAAAATTGCTGTTTTTCGATGCATTGATAGTAAGAGGAGCTTTGTGAACTTGCCATAATTATTCCAAGAGTGAAGATTACAACACTGGAGAAATCTGGGGAGTTCAAGTAGCATATATATATATATATAGAGAGAGAGAGAGAGAGAGAGAAATATAAATGAGAATAGTTAACATTCATCAGGCCATCAGTATTTCAGATATCATTTCAAATTTCCAACATCTATAGTATTTTGATTGTGTGTCTTAGTTTCCTTCATCAGTATCTGAGAAATTGTTTCTCATAACATAAATTATATCATTCTGGTAATGTCCTAAATCCTTGAGCTTATATACATGTGTACCAGCTGGAGAGGTAGCTATCAATGCACAGCCTTCAGCTCATGACATGGTTGCATCTGTGTGCTGCCAATTAAGCAAGCTGCTGTCAATTAAGTCTGGTTTTCCTGGAAACTACTAAACCGAGCTTTCCCTCTGAGTTCAAACAACTGAAGCTACTGCAGCAGAGGGTATGGATGTCAGAAGAATGCCTTGATGTGAACCATTGTTTCAACTTGATGTGGTTTGCCGCAAGACTTCTAAGAGTTTGCAAGTACATGCACACAGTAAAGAATTAACTTCTACACTGTATATTCTGAGAAACTTATGGTACTAATCAGTCCAAATGTTGCCCCAGTCCTTTTCCAAAATATTCCAGATGTTTTTCTTCTGTTGAAGCAGTTTGATCAAAGTTTCATAGATGAAAAAATCAAATACTAAGAATATACAAAAAAGTAGAGTATGCTACTATTTGGGAAAATCTAGCTTGGACGTTTAATTAAATTGGGGCGCCATGGTAGCATTGGGGTTAGTGTAACGCTATTACAGTTCAGGACGTCAGAGTTTGGAGATCAATCCTGGTGTCATCTGTAAGGAGTTTGTATGTCCTCCTGTGCAATTCGTGGGTTTTCCCCAGATCCTCCCATAGTCCCAACGATGCACCAGGTGGGTTAATTGACCATTGTAAATTGTCCAGCGAATAGGATAGGGTTAAATAGGGGTTGTTGGGAGTTGCTGGGTGGTGTGGCTCGGAGGGCCAGAAAGGCCTATTCTGCACTATATCTCAATAAATAATTTTAAAATCGGTAGAGTAACATTTTCAAATTTAGATCACCGTGGTCCACGAGTGAACAGATACTTAATTTTTATTGGTTTTTGTTCAGTTAGACACTGCCTGTCTAATTACTTAGCCAAAACACTGGTGATCCATAACTACACAAGAAGTCCATGTCCAACCTATGGAAGGCTATTTTAAGAGCAGAAAAAACAATTCCGAATGAAGTTAGAAACTGACTTGGAAGCGTGTAACTCTGGCAGGGTTTGCAGGCCATTACTTCCTACAAGGCAAAACCTAACATCGTGAATAGCTCTGATGCTTCACTTCAAGGTGACCTCAATGCTTTTTACGCACGCTTTGAAAGAGATAAGAAAACTACACCTCTGCGAATCACTGCAGCATCCGCTGACCCTGTGATCTGTCCTGGAGGCCGACGTCAGAATATCTTTCATGAGGGTGTACCATCTCAAGGTATGAGGCCCCAAAGGAGTTCCTAGTAGGGCACTGAAAACCAGTTCCAACCAACTGGCAGGCATGTTCAAGGACATCTTCAATCTCTCACTGCAGCTGCTTTAAAACGGTGGCAATTATACCAGTGCCCAAGAAGAGTATGGTAAACTGCCTCAATGACTATTACCTGGTTGTACTCACATCTACTGTGATGAAGTGCTTTGAGTTGTTGGTCATGGCCAGCATCAACTCCTGCCTAAGCAAGAACCTGGACTTGCTGCAATTTTCCTATTGCTACAATAGGTCTTCAATGGATGCAATCTCACTGACTCTCCACTTGGCCTTGGATCACCAGGACATTACTAATACCTTTGTCAAGCTGCTGTTTATTGATTACATCTCAATGTTTGACACAATTATACCCCAGTATTAATAAATAAGGTCCAGGCCGTAAGCCTCTGTGCTTCCCTCAGCAACTGGATTCTTGACTTCCTCGTCGGGAGACCACAATCAGTGTGAGTCGAAAATAACATCTCCCCCTTGCTGAGAATCAAGGGACAGGCACACCTCAAGTGAGTGTCATTAACCCATTGCTTTACTCTCTCTACACCCACGACCATGTGGCGAGGCACAGCTGAAACACCACCTGTAAATTTGCCAGTGACACAACTGTTGACAGAATTTCAGATAGTGACACGATAGCGTACAGGAGTGAGATAGATCAGCTAGCTGCTTGAGTGGTGCCGCAACAACAAGCGCACACTCAGTAAGTCCAGGCAATTAATTGTGGACTTCAGGAAGGGGTACTCAAGAGAACGCACTGGTGTTCATCGAGGGATCAACCGTGGAAAGGGTGGGCTGTTTCAAGTTCCTACTGTAGTTGTCAATGTCTCTGAGTATCTATCCTGGGCCCACTACATTGAAGCGATTACAAAGGAAGCACAACAGCAGCTATATTTAATTAGGAGCTTGAGGAGACTTGGTATGTCACCAAAGAATCTCACAAATGTCTACAGATGTACCAGGGAGAGCATTCTAATTGGTTGCATCACCATCTGGTATGGATAAGCCACTGTATAGCATTGGGAAACACTGCAGAAGTTGCATACTCAGCCAGCTTCATCATGGACACCAGCCTCCCCAGCACTGAGGATATCTTCAAAACGCAAAGCCTCAAAAAGGCGGTGTCCATCATTGAGGACCCTCATCAACCAGGACATGTGCTCTTCTCATTGCTACCATCAAGTGGGAGGGACAGGAGCCTGAAGACACATACTAATCGTTTTAGGGTCAGCTTCTTCCTTGTTCACCATTAAACTTCTGAATGGACAATGAATCCATGATCACTACCTCACTATCGTTATTTTTTCTTTCTTTTGCATTCTTCAAGCAGTGCTTTATTTAATTATATAAATATATATATTTCTAACTGTATTTATATTTTTTAAAGTTTGTATTGCATTGTACTGCTGCCCCAAAACAACACATTTCATGACATATGCCAATAATATTAAGCTAGATTCTGATTCTGCTTCTGGCTCCTGGACTGATGCTGTCAATACTCAATAGCTCGGGTTGTATCTCTGGGAAGAAAAAGGGTTTTGTCTCTCTCACTGTGGATGTGGCCTGACCTACTGAGTATTCTCTCGCATATTCTGCTTACATATTGGATTTTACAGTTTAAAAAAAATTAATTTTAACTTGTTCTATTTCTGCAAGAGAATGTAGAAGACCCTACCTGCCACACTCTCTCTTCTACAGCCTCCAATTAGCCAAAGTATACAATAACCTGAAAATATGTACTGCCAAGCTCAAGAGCAGTTTCTGTCCTGCTGTTATAAGACTATTAAATGGTTCTGCAGAATAAGATAGGCTCTTAACTTCATAATCTACCTTTCTGTGGCCTTGTACCTTATTGTCTGCCTGCACTGCACTTTCTCTGTACATGGAACAGTTTATTCTGTTAGCCTTTTCACTTATGCTGCCTCATTTCCCTGTTGTAATGAAATAGTCTGGACGGCAAACAAAATTATGTTCTTTAATGTACCTCTGTGCATGTGATAATGCTAAACCAACTTGCTATTTTCTGTTTTCTGATTTGCTTTAGTGGAAACAGAACCCTCTTTGATTCCTTGAAAGGATTTTGAAGATAAATATCCTCTCTAGTTGCAGTAGGTTCGCTCAGTTGGGCAAGACTATTTCTGTGAATCAGTAGATTTTGAAGAACTCAAGTGTATCAGTAAAATTTCTTTTTGTCATCCAAATTATTTTAAGTCCATTTCTGAGGTGTATCCCACCCTTTGTATAAGTGCTTGTGTTGTTCTTTCATGTCAGTCTCAAATTGATTGAGATGCCTCAAACACATTTTGGACTCCAGTTGTGGTTGATTCTTTGATCAAATTAATTTTCCAGTGCTGTCTTCAAGGAGGTTACCAACCTGTACTAATCTTGGCTTGCTTGATTAGGGCTCAATAGTTTCCTGCCACAAGTGCAGAGAGCATTTTGTTTTTTGTTTTGTGTCATTGTCTTTGCAGCTTAGAATTTAGGAGCATGCTGCAATCAAGGAATTGTTTAGTTGTGTTATTGATTACGGATTTTTCTTCGGTTCTTTTCCAGGTGTAATAATCGAACCCAATGTGCCGTTGTTGCTGGACCTGATGTGTTTCCAGATCCGTGCCCAGGGACATACAAGTATTTGGAAGTTCAGTATGAGTGTGTTCCTTACAGTAAGTGTGATCTAGAATTTGCATTTACAAACGTACTTGAGTCTTTTACTGAGATTTTCTCCCAAATCTTATTCTTTTTTTGTGTTGGCATAAATATTTGGAAAACGTTCTAAGCCAAAGGTCAATATCAAAGCTCCATATGTCACATAGTAACCAAAAATTGCAGATTGAGGCATTGTGAGTCAGCAGTACAGCTCAGCTGCTGCTTTTCATAAAGCCCTAAACTATTTAAAAATGATTATATAGGTGGGTATGTCTCAGGGAATGGTGCTGTTTCCCCCCCCCCCCCTGTGTATGGACTGGTTAATTTGCTGATCTCTTTACATCCCACCTTAAAAGTGACATTAAGTGAAATGTGAGTGGCAGTGACTCATCCTCGAGTTGGTACAATATGGGACTTTTTATAAAATTTAAAAATAATTCAATGATGGTAATACACACCCTGTGGCACCTGTGGGAAGAGAAGCAGAGTCAACATTTCAGATCAAAGAAATGTCACTGACCGAAAATAGCAAACCGCCACAATACTAACTCACCTGAGCAGTTCCAGCATTTCCCCTTAAATTTCCAGTGTCCAGCAATCCTTTGTATGTTTTTATTGTCATGTTTGTAATGAGCTACCATGAGATCCTATATTGTTTTTGCTTTGTGCTTTAAAAACCAGTTTTCACCAGAGTTCCCCGCTTCAATATTCTGGAATGCATCAGCATTTACTGTGAGGATAACTTAGCTTCTGGCATCATTATCTGCTAATGATGACCGTTGATAGAAAGTGTTCCTTGTTGACTTGGCTAAATGCAGCAGGAAAGTACTGACATACTATGTAATGTGCCAAATATCTTTTCAGCCTTTATAAATACTTATTTGTTCTATTTAATCCAGGATTAAGTTTATAGCAACTGAAAAATCTCTTTCACTTTATCATTACAAACTTCAGCTTCTTGACTTATCTGACTTGAATATCTTCACTGTTAATTTGTGTGCTCTGTATATATTTATTTTTTTAAGAAATCAATTCTGATTTGGCACTTAAGTGTATCAATCTGCCATCTCCAGTTGCCATGTCTGGAGCAAGGTTTATTGCATGATTGGCAAAAGCACATGCTGAATTGGGATCCTGATACAAACGTGGAAGATGTGTGGTTAATTAGTTAGCATGGCTCTATAAATGATTATTACTGCTACTAAAAGAAGCCTATTTGTTTTCTCAGTTTATGGTGACCTTGCAAAACAGAATGTGTGTGGATTAAAATAGAGCACGTTGCACACATACTGAGATATTTAATTGGTGTTCATTGCATTGCAATGGACAGAATGGGCCGTTAGCATGGGGGAGAATGACCTAGTTAACTAATAGCTCATGACTTAAGGAACTGAGGTAGGTGAATCACAGGACAAAACTGGAAGTATAGAATAGGATGTATTTGAGTATATGTTCATATATTGGCCTCAATTCTGCAGTCAATGATGAAGTATCAAGTGTTTCTACTGACCTTATAAAAAGCTAGCCAGAGTTCTGGTGAGCTTGGCAGCATGGACTTCTCCTGTTCCTCTGTGTCGGATATCAGTTTAGGTCTCTGATTTCCAGCAGCACTGATATTATCAGGCAATGCATGCAGCCAGTCAGATGGAAGAATTTTCATAGTCCTACACCAAGAGGCTGATTGACCCACTGAGGCTGCACACATCATCAAGCACCCATTTATGCTAATGCTACACTCTTCAAATTCCTATCAACTCCCCCTAGATTCCCCCACTGATCTCTATACTATGGGCATTTTACAGCAACCATTTTCAAACCGATCCACTCATCTTTGCTGTGTGGGAGCAAACTGAAGCTCTTGGGCAAACATGCACCGTCAGAAAGAGAACGTGGGCAGTACTGAGGCTGGGGTTGAACCCAGGTCGCTGGGGCTATGAAAGAGAAGTGTAACTGGAGTGAATATTGATCTCTTAGAGGATGTTGCTAAGGAATTAACAATGGGAGATTTCAATGGCAGAAACCTTAAATAATTATTTTGAATGATTCTTTAAAATAGAAAAATACCAATGATATCCCAACAGTGGTAGATAGCAAAATGGTTAAAGGGTGGATGGAAACTAAAGGAATTTTATTTTGTTCCCAAAGGGAACTGAATAATAAACAAAAGGACTTAAGGCTGACAAATCACCCTGTACTCAATTGCCATATAAGGAGTGGCTGCAGGATAATGAATGCATTGTAATCTGCCAAGATTCCTTGGATTTATTTTTATTATGTTTAGATTATTTGGCAAAACAGTGCCTAATTGGCCCTTCAAGCCACACTGCCCAGTAACCTCCGACAGCCCCAATTTAACCCTAACCTAATCATCGGACAATTTGCAATGACCATATTAACCTGCCCGGTTTGCCTTTTGACTATGGAAGGAAACTGGCAGATATGAAGAAAAGCCATGCATTCCATGAGGAGGATGAACAGAGACTCCCAACAGAGGACACCGGGATTGAACTCCAAACTCTGCCATGCTAACCACTGCACTCCTGTGGTGCCCCAACAAGTCTTTGCCAAATTCGCTTGAGTTCTTTGATTACATAACATGCAGGGTGAATCCCTCATTTGAAATACCACAAAAAATCCAGATATTCTAGGTCTGCTGTGGGAAAATTGTATGCTAAGGCTTTTCGATTTCATAACATAGAAGAAAGAGAGGAGATATTATAGAAACATGTAAAATTATGAAAGGATAGATAAGATAGAGGTGGGAAAGTTTTTTCCAATGGAAGTTGAGACCTGAACTAGGGGACATAGCCTCAAGATTTGGGGGAGTCGATTTAGGACAGAGATGAGGAGGAACTGCTTTTCTCAGAGAGTGGTGAATCTGTAGAATTCTCTGCCCAATGAAGCAGTGGAGGCTACCTCAGTAAATGTATTTAAGACTAGGTTGGATAGATTTTTGCATAGTAGGGGAAATAAGGGTTACGGGGGAAAAGCAGGTAAGTGGAGATAAGTCCATGGCCAGATCAGCCATGAGTTTATTGAATGGCAGAGCAGGCTTCATGGGCCAGATGGCCTACTCCTGCTCCTATTTCTTAAGTTCTTATGTTCTTATTTGAGGAAGAGGTAAAAAGGTTTGTTGGCACAAAAGGTGTGAAAATGTATTGGGGTGCGAGCAGGAATATGGGTTTGAGACAGAGGCTCAGCCATTATTGCACTGAACGATGGTGTGGGCACAAATAATTGGATGGGCTATGCTTCCTCTTTTCCATGTTTCATATTTTCACTTTGAATTCTGGAGGGCATTCAATAAGATTACTGCAAGAGATAAGCACATGTGGAGTTGGGGTAACTTTTTTTTAGTATGGATAGAGGACTGGTTAATTAGCTTGAAACAAAGTCGGGATAAGTCAGCACCATTCAGATTATCATTTGTGTACTGGTGAGTTGCCATACGGATCAGTTTTGGGTCCTCATCTGTTTACTATCTATATTAATAATCTTGATGAAGGGAGTCAGTGCTGATGTTTCAGAGATGTGCAGGTTGTGAGAGGGACATGAAGAGGGAAGCAGGTGCAGTCACTATATTTGAGAGGCATTTAGACAGACACAAAGGGGGAAGATGTAGAAGAACGTGGATCTAAAGCAGGCAAAAGGAATGAGTGTAGATGGGCAAAATTGTTGATATGACTGTGATATGCTGAAGGAACACGCACAAAATGCTGGAGGAAGTCAGCAGGCCAGGCAGCATCTATGGAAAAGAGTGTAGTTGACGCTTTGGGCCAAGGCCCTTCATTGGGGCTTGTTTCTGAGTTGTACATCTCTGACTCAGAGATGCTATGGGGGGGGGTAGGGGGTTTACAGGATGAATGCTGAGGGTTGCTTCCCAAAGCAATTATTTGAAACTTTGAAGGTTAATCAAAGCAACCAAATGAGTTTTCAAGAAAAATGGCCTATTCCTATACTGTTCTATTCAATACTCATGGTTGGAAAATTGGGGTTCAGGCTGAACTAATATTCAAAGCATCAAAATTTTCTCTCAGAAAATGTAATGTTCATGTGCATTGGCTGATAATAATGTCTTTGGAAGGTGATTGTGAACAAGGAGAAACATCAGGAATGTAAGTTGTACTCGAAGAAGAAAAATCCATCTATTTATATCTCCTTGTAACTCAAGCCTCTCCAGTTCCAGTAACACCTCTGTGAAACTCTCCTGCTTCCTTTCCCACTGAATGACATCCTTATATCAGGCTGATAGGACCGGGCAGAGTACTCCTAGTGCTTTGTTTGAGTAGCTTGCCTTTCATACATGGAATGATTTTAACAGTTGGATTTTTAAGAAGATCTAACCATATTGAATCAATGCAGTTCTGGTTTGGAACCCTACCCAAGGTATTTTGTGAAGATAGCTGGCTTCAGTAAACTTTGCCTCAATCATTATGCTCTAAAGTCATTATAATTATTTACTTTGTTAACTTTTAGAGAAAAATATGTAAAATTCAGTAAAACTACATCACTGATTAGGTGGATTAGTGTATTTGGAAGAAGCCAAGACATTGAATGATGTGAGAGGTAAATATTTCCTACTGATGTGTTAGAATCCAATTTATTATTACTGAGTAAAAATATGAGACTTGTTCTTTTGTGGTAGCAGTAAAGTATAATACTGGCAAAAGTCCTGGGTGTGTGTGTATGTGTGTGTATGTATATATATTTTTTTTAAAAAGAGATAGATACTGTATATAGCTAGGGTGTCTAAGACTTATGCATGGTACTGTAGTCATTTTATGTATTGCATTGTTCTGCTGCAAAAAAAAAATTTCATGACACACAAGTAATAAATTCTGATATGGGTCTCTACTGTTGTCTGAGAGTGGGAAGGGAACAGGGAAAGGGGAATCATTGTTGGGAAAAGGAGAGAGAAAGGAGCAGGAAGCACTGGAGAGACATTCTGTAATGATCAATAAACCAGTTGTTTTGAATCAAATTACTTTGCCCAGTGATCTGCTCCTGTGCCACCCCCTGCCCCCAGCCCTTGACACTGCCAACTGCCCCAAACCCCTCCCACAGCACTCCACCCTCACTATTCCCAGCATCCTATGCTCCCACCGGGCCAGAATAACAGACTCACTCTCTGCTCCACGTTGCACCATACTGTAAAATTACTATAAATTTTTCAAAAATAAATAGTACACAGAAAAACAAATCAATCTTAAAGAGTTGATAAACTGTTTAGAAATCTGATAGAGGAGTGGAGGAAGCTGTTTCATAATCATTGAGAGTGGATCTTCAGGGTCCCGTACCACCTCCCCAATGGTAGTAATGAGAAGAGGGCATGTCCCACTTGGTCCTCCATGCTAAATGCTGCATTCTTGAGGCACTGTCTCTCATAGATGTCCTTGATGGGGAGAGTTGTCATCATAATGGAGCTTGCTAAGTCCGTTACCTTCTCCTGCCTCTTACAGGCCTGTGTATTGGACCCGCCGTATAAGGCAGCAATGTAACCAGTCTGAATACTCTCCACTGCACACCTATAGAACTTAGTAAGAGTCTTTGTGACGTACATCTCCTCAAACTCTGAAAAAAGTAGTGGCACTGACATACCTTCTTCATGATTAGATTAGATTATGAGAGCACTCAGTCCTCGTTATTGTCATTTAGAAATGCACACATGCATTAAGAAATGATACAATGTTTCTACGGAGTGAATTCACAGAAGGCAAGACAAACCAAAGACTAACACTGACAGAACCACCTAATTGTAACATATAGTTACAGCAGTGCAAAGCAATACCATAATTTGATGAAGAACAAACCATGGGCACAGTAAAAAAAAGTCTCACAGCGTCCAAGTTGATCGACTCCTGAGTCCCCGATAGCAGGCAGCAAAAGGGAGAAACTCCCTGCCATAAACCTCCAGGCACCGTCAACTTGCCGATGCCTTGGAAGCAGCTGACCACAGCCGACACTGAGCCTGTCCGTCCGAAAACTTCGAGCCTCCAACCAGCCCCTCCGATACAGCCTCCCAAGCACCAACCTGTGCCGAGTGCCTTCAACTTCGCCCCGGCCGCTGAAACAAGCAAAGCTGAGGATTTGGGCCTTCTGCTCCGGAGATTCCGGTTACCACACAGTAGCAGCGGCAGCGAAGGGGGCATTTCAGAAGTTTTCCAGATGTTCCTCTGTACTCTCATGTACGTCTCCATCAAATCAGAATTGGGCACGGTCCCCTACTTGACAGATTACAGATATCATTCACCGGAGAGGCCGTGTGTATTGCTGTCGCGCCGCCATCTTCTCTTCCATCTTTTGATTGCATCAATATGTTAGACCCAGATTAGTGGTTGGAGTTTTTTTTTACTTCATCTTGTTGATGACCAACATTAAAGCAGACACTGTTTCCCATTATTCATTCCACAGACCTATCTCACCACCACACTCCCCATGAACTGGGTTCAAATTGTTTCACCGCAGACTGTTACTAACCTTTACCATGGCAAAGATCTCCATGTTTAAAGTACAAAACAACAAAGAGTAGATCAAATGTGGACCCTCTCTACAAACTTCATTTTTTTTTGGTTCATAATCTCCCCAGTTGCAGAGACGTGAAGAGGAATGCAAACGGTAACCAGATTACAATGCTGCAGTGACATCTCTACTTTTTTCTGCATCTCTTGTCATTTTCTGCAAAGTATTGATCACTGTCTATTGTAGAGGTCCATTAAAGTTATGCACACAGATACACGATTGTGCACTGTATCTAGTGGGAAATTATTTTTAATTTCACAATATTCCTTGAAAGATGGTATGTTTAGGACGACATTTAAATATAGTTTCTTGAACTATCAAGCACTGTTGAAGGGACCACAATTTTCTTATGCTTCTCTTCAAATGTCACAATGGTACTATTAGGGGAAGTACGAGAGTGGCTGAGGTCCAGTTTGAAGCAAAGCAGGAATTAAACAAATTGCACAATAGTTTAGTTGCATTTGTGAGTTTCACGGTACTAGAAGTGTTGCTGACATGCCAACTTAGAAATGTAGGAGAAACTGGTCAACAGTTTTAAAAGTACAAACTGACACTGATTTATAAAAACCTATCACCTGGAGAGTGGTTCTGATTACACAGCCTTTGTCTTGCAAAATAGTCTTGCCAAACAAGGAAGCCCGCAGGCAAAATCCATTTCTTGAAGATGTAAAATTGATTGACCATTATATGAATTGTGAGGGGTGTACAGCTCTAAGGAGTGTATCAGAAATGGTGCATTTTGTTTTTATATATGAATGTAAAGTAAAACTGAAATGACTTGAGGATGGTACCTTTTTCAAAGTCCAGTTTTACAGTTGTTTTGGATCCCACTGCCCTCTTCATGCTGTCACACTTACCCTCCCTTCATTAACTAGGTGTCTTTTCTTGTTCTTTCTCTGACTTCAAGACTCAGTTTAATCTGAGAGAACCGCCGTGTCCTCCAGGCAATCACCTCTATATCTCTTCTCTGCCACATTGCTTCTTCCTGCTCTCCTCACAGTTCAGGATAGTGTTATCTTTCTTCATCTACTTCTTAACACATCTCTCTTTTTCCACCCTTTCATTCCTCCTCCTGTATTACCGTGCTGTCTGATCTCCCACATCGGCTTCCTTCATGCTTGTGATAATGCTTTCTGCAATCCACTTTCTTTTCTAAGTTCCTTGAGTTGTGCTAGTTACGAGTTGAATTGAGGTTCGCCTTCATGCCCAGCTCCCAGCCTTTAATGGCATGCTGTAATATCGTGCAACTCAGACACTCAAGACTATACAGAAACCAGCTATTCGTTCTTTGTTATAAAGTGTGCTGGGTTTTAACAGTTATTCATGTCTTTTGTCCCAAGAGTGCAAAAAAAAATTCTTTTGAGGTGTGGTGATTACTAGACATGTGAGAATGTTGCACCTAAATAGATAATTTGTTGGCAATAATTGCATATTAATTTGGTAATCGTATCGTGCTCTTTTCCACCGATTAACAGCATGCCATGTTGTTCAGCTGCTTCAAGAGCCACATGGATGCAGTCTACCAATGAAATGTGAAAAGGCTTGTCAGCTTCTCCAACTGTGATCACTGCATCTGGCATTGATTTTAAAGTATTTAGTAGCATGTCATAACAGGATGTCTATAATATCACTGATGTTGCAGTGAGCTGAAAAATTGATTGATCATTGCAAAGTTTCTGCACTTTCTTCAAAGGAACCTTCACAGAAAAAGAAGAGTTGATTGCCTTTGTCAACGTAGTTGAATTGTTAGAAGAATATTTACGTTGTTCCTTCATTAAATTTCTAATTCCAGCAGTTTTCTCAGTGACTTGCACTTTCAACACAATGCTTCTTAAAGAGCACAGTGTAGCTGTTCAACCTTGGTAACCACTTTGCTGGATTAGTAGACTCTGATGCAAACCCCCGACACAATGAAAGAACACTGAAGTAAATCAGCTGTGCCTTGAGGGATGACGGCAAGAGTTTACAACTTGGTGTTTGAGTTCTGCTCAATGCAATGCTCCACTTTGCAGATTGGATCACACTATGTGTGGTTTAAAAACAAACAATTTTGTAATTGTCCCAAGTTAGTTAAATCTTTCTTTCTGTCATTATGTGATGTTAGCACACATCTAAAATCTCTTCCGTCTTTGGTTATGTTGAGGTAGGTTCTTCTCTGGAACCCTTCCATTAATTGCCATGTTGTGAGAGGAATGCAGCATGCTGTGTGCTCCAGGCAATCACATCTTGTGAAGTAAGGCATTGCATTTAAATAGTGACATTTACAACCTCAGGACATTAGACGAGAGGCACTGATTTTTTTTTTAATGCTGAAATGAAGCAGTCAATTTGTAAATAGCAAACTCCATTAAAAATCATTGTGATAATGAGTGGAGCACCTCTTCCTTTAGCAATGCTGGTGAAGAATAAGTATCCAACATGAAATCCTTCTGTTCGAAAGCATATCAATAAATTTCTGCATTAATCTTGCCTATAGGCAACCCATCCGATATATCAGAAATTGGTAATGAGGGAAAAGATGAGGAAGATTATAAATATTTGGAGTCAATTGGCTGATGCAAGGGGTTGCAGATGCTGGAACTGGGACCAACATCCAAAAAGCTAGATAAACTCAGTGGGTCAGATAACATCTATGGAAGGAAATAGACAGTCGACATTTCAGGTAATGACCCTTTATCAGGACTAGTGATGAAGATGAGCTGGTCACGTTTGCCATTTGCGGGAGCTTCTTGGGTGCAATCTTGGCTGTGCAATTTCCTACATTACACAGTGACCATCTTTCATAAGTATAGCTACTTAATTGGTTGGAAAACACTTTGAGTTGTTCTGGAGTACTATTTCAATGAATCAGTCAAGTTGTTTTTTGTTTAAATTGAAATGGGTACTTTATATTTGTTTTTCTGTTTTCCTCCAAGATTTTGGTCAATTCTGTCATCCATTGCATTCTGTAAAAGTCCCAGCATATTTCCCTCAATGGGAACAAAGAGTTGAACTGTGAACAAACCAGGCATGGAGATGCTGTCCTTACATCTTCCATTATTGATTCAAGCTAAGATCTCTGTCAGTCAATAAACTGTAATACAAGCAAATTGTTTCTTTCTCTGTCTATTATCAAGACAGGTGAATGGATTTTAGTTTTTCCATTTCATTGTATTGCAAACAGGTATTTCCCATATTAAATTTTTAATCCGGAGAGCCTACCTGAAACCATAAGAGAGAAAAAGATGTGTAGTTAATTACTGGCAATATTAATATGCCAGTTTTTGATTACATCGGTGTGTAGCACAGAGGGCATAATTGTTACTTGCTAATGCAATAAAGGTAGGGTTCTTAAAAGTATAGTAGCAGTGAATTCCTTTTTTTCTTAAGTCCATGATATACAACAGTTAACACCTTTGACCATACCATCTTCCATCTTTTAAAACTGAGGCAGATAACACAAGGCATTCAATGGAGCCATAAGAATGATAGTGGGAAGACCATTGGCTTGTGGTGTTTGACAATGAAGAAGCCTTGAAACCAGGCCAGCCTCGTTGTTCTCCTATTTCCTCCCAGCTCATCAGGCAGACTCACAGTTCCTACAACTGAGCTTTTGAAATTTTCTGCCCAGGGCATTTTTGTTCTATTGATATTCCTCTCTTACCCTGGCAAAGTTTTCTTTGCCAAAACTAAACCTTTAATGAACTTGAAAAGTTTCTTTATTTCCAGTATTGGCTGATTTTCAGTTTTTAAAAAGATTGTACAAGGCATCCTGTGTAGTTTATCTTGGCTTCATCACAGACAGTTTGTTTTGATAATTAAGTGGAACCTATATGTTATGTGTTACAAATTAACTTGGGTTGTGGTATGGCTTCTGAGTACGGAAGGATCAAGCTAGTTAATGTGAATTCCAGCCAGGACAGGACTTCAGCTGTTTCATTTTCTGCTGCTGAAACTGGACCCAAGCTGAGAGCAGGTGTTTGGCTGGCCAGATGTTTTGCTCCAAATGGTTGTATACCAGTGTGCTAGCCACAAAGTGTTACTTGTGATCTCGAATCCAAATCTGAGGAGAATCCATTTCAGCAATATAAAGAGTAAGAGTATGTAAAACTTCATTGTAAATTTACTTTCAATTCAGGGAATATATTGCCAATAAATGGGTTTATGCATTTTATAGGTGAATCCTGTACTTGAGTTTATCTTGGTGCTTTTGTGTCGTCGTTGAAATGTGTAGCAGTTGCAATGGGTTGCAGTACAAAGATTACTGAAGACCCTTTATACAACTACAGCATTCACCCTCTGAACTCTTAATGTGTCCATTTGTGCCATGTAGATATATTAACATGACATTCTTGAAATGTCTTTCTCAATAATGTACCCTAAAAATTTCACATGCTGCTCACTGCAAGAAGGCTGAATCAGTCTTCATTATTTAAGCATTTTAGTATCACAGAGTAAAACTGAAAACTAGCCATTTAAAGTCACTAAAAAGGGGATATTGATGTTGATACTGAATTGAAAGACTTGCCAGCAAGATAAGTACTAAATATTTACTCTGGTTATTCTTTGTCAAAGACTTAGTTCTGTAAAGGACTGAAGAAATGTAAGGGGGGAAGTGATGTTAAATAAAACTGTGAAATGCAGCTTTGTGCTTGGTGCCAAGGAATGTGAATTTAAGAGTTTCAAATTAAAAATGAAATCTACCTGATTGTCAGGAACAACACGCTAAAAATTTGAACATTTGGAATGAGAGGTCTGTAATTTATCTTCTGATATATTCCAGTACAAATGGAAAACATATGAAGGAATGATATGCACAAAGCAAATGGCAAGAGAGGCATTATAAAAGGGGATCTCTGTAGCTGATTTGCTTTACTACATGAGGTGTACTGTCAAAAGAATCAAAATTATTTTGTTTTCATTGATTTGGGTCTAAAGACACAATAAGTTGCATGCTGGTGCCAAGCTGATGTGCAAGATTTAGGGAAAAAGTACTAAATATTGTGAAATTGCTGAGCAAATTACTTGACAAACAAGACAGGTTTTTTTTTCCTGAAGGTTTTCTTTTGGACATTGTCCTTAGTTGCTTCTGACTTAACAGAATGAGACAGAAGAAAACTTTGTTTTTGAATTTTTTTTTGAAGAAGGCTGTTTTGTGCACCTTGTGTGTTAAGGTTTACCATAATCATTCTGATTTTTTTAAGGGAGCAAAAACAGAAAACTATCAGTAGATGTGTTCCAGGCCATTATCCATGGGAGAAAAAAAATCACAAAAAGACATCAAATTATTGCAGTAATTTTTCCACAGGAAATGTTCTGTGGTTTCGGCTCTAACAGGTGTGATCTCCAGAGGCGTTTATGTGGGGTAGCTGTCACATTTTGTTGCGCAAAATTATTCTTCATTTCAGTTGATTGAATATTCATGGAGGATATTGATCAGAACAGACAGAGTTATTTTGTCATCAGTATTTCATGAATAGACAAATATACTGAATGAAGGTACAGACAGGATGGGCCATGCACAACACACAAAGTGCATGAGGGTCCCAGTGGGTCAGGCCGCATCCATGGATGGAAATGGATGGTCAAAGTTTTGGGTTGAGACCTTTCATCTGAACAGAAAGTTGGAGAGGAAGTCTTGTAGCATGATTTGCACACTTTAGAAAAGAAATGGACCACTTCTGTGCTCAAATTCCAACATGCTTTTTTGAGATAAGGGATCTATTTCTTTTAGAAGTCTCACCCACCACAAAATTAGACAAGGCATGATGCGCCTGAGTGCGCCTGGCATTTTTCCATCAAGATTCTTACAATGATAATGCCATTAGCAAAAGTGATGCTCATCCACGCTTCACCCTAGTGCAATATTAGGCCATTGTCTTTAACAGACAGTAAAATAAACAGCAAAGCACATAGCACATTACTGGTGTAAATTAAAGTGTCCAGACTGAGACACTGATGCATTGCAGTCTGTATCTGCTTGACTGCATCTTTACTACTCTTTTATTTGCACATTTTTGCTAGGTCTCTCATTACTTATTTATGCTGCCAATGAACACATACCTCACAGTGGCTTGAGGTCCCTTTACACTTCCATTTTTTTGTATTTTCTCTCCATTTAGAAACAGTCAACCCTTTCATTTCTTCTACCAAAGTGCATGACCATATTCCGAAACCATATTCCATCTGCATTTTCTTTGTCCATTCTCCTAATCTGTCTGTTTTTCTGTAGCCTCTTTACTTCCTCATAATTACCTGACCCGCAACCCATCTTCTTATCATCTTCAAACTTTTCAATAAAATAATCAATTCCTTCATCCAAATCAATGACTTGTAATGTAAAAAGAATCTGTCCCAATACAGACCCCTGTGGAACACCACTAGTCACTGGCAGTATGTCAGGAAAGGCTCCCTTTATTCCCACTCTTTGCTTCCTGCCAATCAGCCACTGCGTTATCCTTGTTGTAATCTTTTCTGAAATACCATGGGCTCATAGCTTGTTAAATAGCCTCATGTGTGGCACCTTGTCAAAGGCCTTCTGAAAATCCAAGTACATAACATCAAGCAAATTTCCTTTGTCTATCCTGCTTGTTAGTTCTTCAAAGAATTTCAACAGATCTGTCAGCCAAGATTTTCCCTTGAGGTAACCATGCCGACCATGGCTTCCAAGTACCCCGAGATCTCATTCATAATAAGCAACTCCAACATCTTTCCAACCACTGAGGCCAGACTAACTGGCCTATGGTTTCCTTTCTTCTGCCTCTCTCCTTTTTTGAAGTGTTGATTAGCATTTTCAATTTTCCAGTCTTCAGGAACTATTTCAGAATCTATTGATTCTTGAAAGATCATTACTAATGCCTCTACAATCTTTTCAGCCACCTCTTTCTGAACTCTGGTGTGTACATCATCTGGGTAGGTGACTAATCCACCTTCAGACCTTCCAGTTTTCCTAGAACCTTCTCTTTACTTATGGTAACTTCATGCCCCTGACAACTGGAACTTCCACCATACTGCTAGCGTCTTCCACAGTGAAGCCTGATACAAAACACTTATTCAGTTCATCTGCCATTTCCTTGTCCCCGATTACTGCCTCTCCACTTAATTTTCCAGCAGTCCGATGTCCACGCTTGCCTCTTTTACACTTTATGTATCTGCAGAAAATTTGGTATACTCTTTAATATTATTGGTTAGCTTACTTTTTCCATCTTTACCTTCTTAATGATTTTTTTAGTCTCCAGTTTTTAAAAGCTTCTCAAACCTCTTAGTTCCCACTATTTTTTGCTCTATTTTATGCCCTCTCTTTGGATTTTATGTTGACTTTGACTTCTCTTGTTAGCCACAATTGTATCAACTTCGATTTAGAGTACTTCTTTCCCCTTAGGATATATATTAGATTAGATTATGAGGACACTCAGTCCTCGTTTATTGTCATTTGGAAATGCATGCGTGTATTAAGAACTGATACAATGTTCCCCCAGAGTGATATCACAAAAAAAACAGGACAAACCAAAGACTAACACTGACAAGACCACGTAATTATAACATATAGTTACAGCAGTGCAAAGCAATACCATAATTTGATAAAGAACAGTCCATGGGAACAGTATAAAAAAAAGTCTCAAAGTTCAGATCAACTCCCGATAGCAGGTGGCAGAAGGGATAAACTCTCTCTGCCATAAACCTCCAGGCACCGACAACTGTCGATGCATTGGAAGCACCCAACCCCAGCCGACTCTGAGTCCATCTGAAAACTTCGAGCTTTGGACCAGCCCTTCGACACCGAGCACCGAACACCATCTCTGCCGAGTGCTTTGACCCCGTCCCGGCCACCGAGCAACAAGCAAAGCTGAGGATTCGGGGCCTTTCCCTCTGGAGATTCAGGATCACACAGTGACAGCGGCAGCGAAAAAGGCATTTCAGAAGTTTCTCCAGATGTTCCTCCGTTCCCTCACATCTGTCTCCATCAAATCAGAATTGTGCACGGCACCCTACTTGACAGATTACAGATATCATTCACCGGAGTGGCCGCGCAAGCTGCGTTGCGTCGCCATCTTCTCTTCCTCCTGTGCCTTCCAAATTGCTTCCAGAAATTCCAGCCATTGCTACTCTGCCTGTCATTCCTGCTACTGTTCTTTTCCAATCAATTCTGGCCAATTGCTCCCTCACCCCTCTGTAATTCCCTTTACTCCATTGTAATACTGATACATCTGACTTTATCTTCTCCTTCTCAAACTTCAGGTTGAATTCAATCATATTATGATCACTGGCACCTAAGCGTTCTTCTACCTTAGTCTATCTAATCAATTATGGTTCATTGCACGACATCCAATGCAGAATAGCTGATCTTCTAGTGGACTCAACCACTAGATGCTCTGAAAAGCCATCTTCTAGGCACTCTAGAAATTCCCCCTCCTTTTATCTAGCATCAAACTGATTTTCCCAATCTACCTGAATATTGAAGTCCTCCATGACTATTGTAACATTGCCCTTTTGGCATGCATTTTCTATCTCCCATTTTAATTTGTAGACCACATCCTTACCAATATTTGGGGGTCTGTTTACAACTCCCATCAGGGTCTTGCAGACTCTTTTTGATTTTGTCACAGCACGCTCGACCTTTTGATTCCTAACATTGTCTGAGATCTTACCAACATTTGCCTCCACAGCCTCCCCACTATCAACAGCCTCTGCTCACTATACATTGCCTTTGTTTGTAAACCAGCTACCTTATCTTCAGCACTATTATCAGCCTTTCCTACGATACTTCTTGCATTGAAATATAGGCCGATCAGGACACTAGTTGCACCATGCTCAACCATACTCGATCTATATAGAGGTATACGGCTCATGAACAGGCAATAAGGATTAGTTTAATTTGGCATTACTACAGACATGATGGGCCTGTTCCTGTACTATGCTGTTCAATATTGTGCCTGCTGTACCCAATCTCTTCTACTCACTGGATACGTACCAAGCCACTCAGCCAACTGGCTTTCTATCATGGAAATGGCTTCTGCCAAACTTTAAAAAAAAAATTTCTGGATAGGAACCTCATTTTAAAAAAATGAATTGCAGGCTGTAGGAAAACTGGTAGGAAATGGACATAATTCAATAGCATCTAGTCAAAGTGGTACAGGCTGGGTGGCTCAACTAACTTTTTGTGGTAAGTGATTCTGGGCACATTTTGATAATTGTGTCACACTTTCTAATCTAGTCTATGTGTTGTTTCTTATGTACTCTTTCTCCTGAAGCAGCATTACCATTGCTTTGTTCTGCATTCTTTGGAGCAAGCTGCTCCCACTTTCCCCTGCCTTGATCTTTTACTTTCTCCAATCCTCCTGCTTTCACTATTTCCATTTCGCATGTACCACGTTCTGGCTTGCTCTGAGCTTTGCTTTAATTTAAGGTGGGTTTTCTTTCTCTTCCATTCTTTGTATTGATTTCTTTAAAAAAAAGAAGCACTTGGATAATGAAGAAGGGGAACTTGTTTGGAGGAGTTAGTGGCAAGGGAACAAACCAGATGGCATGTAGAAAATAAGAATATTTAATTTTTTTCTAAAAGGTCATGGAGTGTGCAGTGAGTGAAATTGGATGTGGGCTTGTTGTTGGCTTAGATTAAGGAAGACCAAAATAAGTAGCTTTGTTATACATGTTACATTATTTTAATTGGGTGATTCCCCGAGGTTTAGAGGAGATTAGGAAGTGCGTTTACCATCACTCTGAATTGCACTGACCTTAACTTCTTTCTTATATTACTTACAGATGATCCATCTCCTTGCAATGCATTTTTCATAACCATACTTATGGAAACAGGCCAAGGCTATGCTACATCTACAGCCATTCACAATGACTCTATACTAATCCCATTGAATTAGTCTCACATTCCTATTAACAACCATCAGATTCTACCCCTGACCTGCACAATTGGCCAGTTAGTCTACCAGCCCTCATTTCTTGAGGATTTGGAAAGAAAATGGCTAAAATCCAGGCAAACGCAAGGAGAAAATGCAAATTCCACGCAGACAACACTCAAGGTGAGGACTGAACCGGAGTCATTGCAGTTGAGACATTTGGCTCTACTATCAGTGCAACCTTTGCATCTGACTCCTGAGAGTTGCCCGGAATTGTCTTATTGGCACTCCCAAGTCCAAATCCAAATCGTATTGATTGTCATCTGAGCAATTACACATGTGCACACTTGCAATGAAATTCTCATTTACAGCAGCATCACAGGCCCATAGAATCAGAGACATGGCATTCACAAGAAAGATGTAAGTTATATAAAATGATACAGTTACACAATTAGACAAGATGAAACGAAAGTCCATTTATTGCAGAGTCATCAGTGTTGATATACTGAGGATAGCAGTGATTAGGATTTTGCAGGCGGTTTCAGGAATCAAATGGTTGAAAGGAAGTAGCTGTTCCTGAACTGGTGGTGTGGGACTTCATGCTATTCTACCTCCTGCCCAGTGTTAAGTGCGAGAGGATGACATGGCATGGCTGATGGGGATCTTTGATGTTGCATTGTTGAAGCAGCAGCTCCTGTAGATACTACTGATGACGGGAAGGGATGTACCTGTGGTGTATTAGGCTAAGTGACTACTCTCTGCAGCATCTTGGATTCCTGTGCAAATTGAATTGTGTGCCAGCTATTAGGCAACCAGTAAGGATACTTTCAACATTATAAACAGTTTGTGTCCTGATTGGTTGTATCACAACCCAGCTTGGACAATCATCCATTTTCATCTGGAATCTAGGGAACGAAGTTTGCTATCTTCAAAACAAATTCACCTGCCGCAGTCTCCCCACCTGTCCATGCTGTTGTTTAGGCAGCAACATCTGAACAATCAGTATGTTATCAGAAAATTGAAATAAGAAATCAATGAAGCTACTGCAGAAGTTATTTCCCTGAGAGAAGCTACTAATATAGATCATAGATTCAAGCATACTTGAATTAGTTATTTTTTTAAGAGGAAAGGGAGGAGAATAATAAATTTTGTTCCACATCCTGTCAATTGAAGATCAATCTAGATCATTGATAAATTCTTGCTGATAGATGAAAGGAGTGGCTTAACTTCATTAAATTTGACAATAGTCTCAGGTCAATCAAATTAACGTGAAATTTTATTCCAGTGATTTTCATCATATAATATCTGATTGATTAGTTTGTGTTGGTTAAGGTGACATCAACCCTGCATAAATCAGAGCCTTTTTTCCATCCATTAATCCATTGTCAAAGCCACATATTATTAATTTTCTGCTTACATGCAAAAATATTATTGAAATTTATGCTCATCATTTAATGCTCGAGACAATGTGTGCATTTCTCTCCATAATCCTATCACAAAATTTTTGTTTTGACTTCAATCCTAGAGCCACAGAGTTGTACAGTACAAAAGCACGTCCTTCAGCCCAACTGATTCATACCAACCAACCAAGAAGTTCCATCCAAGCCAGTCCTCTTTGCCGATATTTGGTACATAACCTTTCATGCCAATGTACCTGCCCAATTCTCTTTTAAGTTGCTATTGTACCTGCCTTAACCACTTACTCTAGCAGCTCATTCCACTTACAACCTTTCTTTTAAAAGTTGCCTGTCAAGTTCTTTCCCCTTTCACCCGAAATGAGTACCCTCTTTGGGTACCCTCATGATTGGGTTCACGATTTCCCAACCATGTCAAACAGACTATGTAGATTTGTCCTATCCATACCCCTGTAATATATGGCTTTGACAATGGATTGATGGATTTTGTAGAGATCACCTCTCAGTCTCCCATGCTCCAAGGAATAAAGACTTTGTCTTTCCACCTCTTCCTGTAATTTAGTCTGTCAAGTCCTGGCAATGTCCTTGAAATTTTTTTTGTCTGCACTCTTTCAAGTTTAATAACATCTGTCCTTCAGCAGGGTTGTAGGAAAGATATACTTCTATGAAATGAAGTTAGGGTAAAAAGGTTGTAAAATATCTTATTTTCTGCCTAATTTTTATTGTTTTCTAATACTAATAATGTTATAACAAGTAGTAAAGGAACCACGAAAGATGTTGAGCAGTAGTAGAAGGGGTGAAGAAAGCACTGTTACATGGATCAAGTCAGATATTTATCTCAGTACCAAACCTTCCCACTGGTTGAGGTGCTCTTGGTTCTGGGACAGGATTGATGGGCTCTGCCATTTTTTAAATCTGCATTCTTAGTGATAAGGCAGGTCAATTGACAGTTGACTGTGCCATTTAGTGGGAGACTGGAATTGCAAATTTTAAATTATGATTAATATATTTTAAGCATGCTCAACAAGGTGTAGGTGTTTTTTTTTAATTGAAGCCTGGAAGGAATATTTACTCAAGTCAATAAAGGTTAAAAGACCTGCTGAAACTTACTCTATGTTTACCTCATTTCTATGTGTACCCATTCTAAGAAGTCTGTCTGTCCTGATCTCTGCTCATTTGTGACCTCCCACCATTAGGAACACGACAGTGCTACTGACAGAGTCTATGATGATCTGTGATTCTGCATTGTTGAGGGGTGACCACAGAGCTGGCTGTTATACTCTTGGCATTGCACGGGCTCTTTTTATTTCTGTCACCGCAACCTATTGGATATGCCAATGGGTAGGAGAGGTTGAAGAAAGGAATCTGATCATTTAGTAAGTTGCTGGGGGTGACTCAATGGTGGGAATGCAACCAAAGAGAACATTAGAAGGTCCTTTTTCCTCAGAGGTGTTCAGAAAACTAGACAGAATCAGGGGAAATTGTGCCATCTTCAGGCAGACTTTTACCATTTCTCCTTCTGCGGTACCCTTTACCTCAGAATGCCACAAGATATTCTAAAGATCAAGAGTCTGAGCTGCCTTAAGTAAAAGTGTGTTACTGAGCTGTCCTCTTCCTTAAGGTTGAGGATCACAGGGCCCCTGGCGAGCCTTTTGGAAGAAGTGTGAACAAGCTTCATCCAAAATGCTGGAAGAACTCAGCAGGCCACGCAGCATCCCTTTAGTCTCGTCCCGAAATGTTGACTTTTTACTCTTTTCCATGAGTGCTGCCTGGCCTGCTGAGTTCCTCCAGCATTTTGTGTGTGTTGCTTTGGATTTCCAGCACCTCAGTAACATCCTTAGAGACAAACATTTTGAGTATCTGCTGGTCCTCCTGTGTTGATCTGTATGACAGAAAGACAGTGGACAGCAGTGCCTCTCAGGACATCCTGTCATCAATCATGGAGGTGTTAGATGATGGCAGGTGGGAGAGTCTAAATCAGTTGCTGAACATGGAGGAGCTGACTGGCTGTATCCAGGAAACTGGCAGAGTTATACTCAGCTCTGTGGGACTGGAGAGGCCTGGGCCTTTTGAAATGTTGTATCTCTATGCCTCAGGCTATCAGCATGTCAAACTTCATTAGGAAGGTCATCATTACCCTCTTCAACAAACAGAAAATGGGAGACAGGGCATTAAGTTTGAGGACACATTTCACTGTTGATTGTGGATTATAAGATCCTGTCCAAGGCCAGGTCAAATCTGCTTTTGGACAGGTGATACACTTGTATGAAACTTGTGCTATACTGTACATACATGGTAGTTGTGCTCACAAAATAGATTTGGAGAGGGAATCAGGAATTGGATCCATCTGCTCTACATAGACATCTGTAGTGCAGTCCAAATCACCGGGTGGGAGACAGGTAGTTTCCCCATCAAATCTGAAGTCAGGCTAGGTGGTTCCCTCTCCCATGTTTTGTTAGTGTGCAGCATGGAACCTTTGCCAAATCCATCTGGAAGAACGAGAGCATAGAGAGATGACATTGTCACCCACACCTTCCTCCCTCTTGCTCCCTACCTCCTTCCCTTCAATCCATGGTCAACTGTCCTCTCCCAGCAGATTCCATACTGTTCAGCCCTTTGCCTCATTGATGCTGCCTGACTTGCTGATTTCTCCAGCATTTTGTGTCAGTTGTTCCTGAACCACTGACAATTGTTTGCTTTATGAAAAACAGCTGAGAGGTTTTAAGCTTGTGTTTATGGCCACTGCCAATGTCTGACTGCACTTGTTCTTATTGTGTACAATAAACTACGTGGACCTGTGAAGACATAAATTAGCATCCTTGTTTGATTTGTAGCCTTCAATGCTTTTTTCTTTAGGTGGTGTGATACAATGATGCAGCTCTATGTATATCAGCCTTGCTCAGTTTGCTTTTGAGTGTGGAGGCTGGCACAGTAATCAAATGTAAGACATCACAGCCAAGCCAGTTCCCAACCTGGGAGACACAAGGTACTGCAGTTGTTGGAATCTGGAGCAAAGGAAACAAACTGCTAGGTTAGACAGTATCTGTAGAGATAGAGCGATGGTGGATGTTTCGGGTAGTACCCCCAGTACCAGAGTTATTTGATGTGAATGAAGATGTGGTGAATGTTTTGCCAGTGCAGATTGAGCTCTGTTGCTAAGACGGAGTGAGATCAGCATTGAGAGCCGAGTTCTTGCTGGACTTTCTCACTCATGGCTGAACTTGCTGGGTAACTTGTTTTCGTTTTGAGATGAAATGGCAGCTAGAAAACATTGAGTACAGAAACTACATTGAGAATGCAGAAAGCATGCTACATCTGTCACTTTTCTCCACACCCTCCTCACTGCACACTGATTATCAGCTTCCACTCCTTTCTGTGGGATAGATGGAAGAACTTGGCCAGTCACCTCAGAGCAATTAGATTTTGCCTCAAAGGACAAAGTTGAAAAGTATACTGAAAAATGTAGACTATGATTCAGTGCAGCTTCTTCCCAGCCTATGACAAGGTTCCTTTCCCAAGAGCTGTTCATAACCGAGCTGTTTGCAAGTCAGAAATGAAGCACAATGATGGGTAGGAGAAGATCATTGAAACAGCGGTGATGTGTGTGTGAGAGAGAGAGAAGGGGAGAGGGAAAAAAAAGAAAAAGATAAAAGGCTGCCAGCCAGCCTCCCTGATTCTGTGAGTGAGCAAAAGTGTCTGCTCTGTACTCCCAGCTCTGCTCAGCTCCACCCAGTCCCTGATCGTTGTGGGGTGGAGAGAAGGCATGTGGTTGTATACTGTTTAGATTCTCTAATATATTAAATTAAACCACTGGAGATGCCTTATTCCCACTCGGCAGAAGATATCTACATCCATTCCACCCATTTCCCAAATACTTGTTCATATATTCAAGGTGTTTATGAGGATCTGTATGCAATATAATCTCTGCTTATCATTCAACAGCATATACCACAAACAAAATCAGAGAAGATCTTCTGCAATATGGTGTGGTGATAAAAGCCTGATTTGGGTACTTGTTATTGAGTGAGCGCCTTCCTTTGAAGTATGGATTTGGAGATTTGTTATTGGGCTCTGTAGGCGTTGTTTGGTTGGAAACGATTAAATGCTCTGGATGTGATTTGATCCAAGGCCTGTACAGCATTCTCAGCTTGTCACTTTATTTAACACAGTGACACATCCATAAAACCTGTCCTGAAATGAGTGGTAATGTGACATCTTATCTGCTTTGGATAGCCTGTGTTAATATGCATACTCTGCTCCTCATGACCAGCTCCACTCTCTACATCCTGATAATCACCCAAGTGTCTCCAACTATGATTTCCAACATGGAAACCTGCCCTTTATCCTTGGAGCTACTTCTGATTGCATTGTCTACCACATGTACAGTACATCCTGATGAAATTCAATTCTTTTCCCATGAATAGTGACAAACAGAATATTGTGGGATTTGCCCCTTGTTTGCATTTAGGGATTCTAATATGTGGCATACTGCATCCAAGAGAAATGTCCGAGGCTTTCGGTTGGCAAGGCAGACATGACTGTAACAGCTGAGCCTGATCCTGTGTTTGCACATATATCGAGTTTTCAACTTAAGTCACAGGAGAGCAGGAGCCTTGGCTGGATTCATTACTTTTCATCAGCTAGTCAGAGAGGAAGTTAGATTGTCAGAACCGTTTTCCCAGGAAGGAAATATCAAATACGAGAGGGCATATCTTTAAGTTGAGATGGGAGAAAGTTTAAAGGAGATTTGAGGCATGTTCTTTAACTCAGAGAGTGGTACTTATCTCGAATGCATCACCAGGACAAGTGGTGAAAGCAAATACAGCAGCAAAGTTTAAGAGGCATTTAGACAGATGCTAGAATAGCAGCAAATGGAGGACTATGGCAAACACAGTTATGGTGGATAGAAGATCCTGCTCCTTTGATCTACTGTTTGATATTCCAGGCCAGATATTGTCCCACTGTCATCCTGCCTGAAATCCATAAAGCAGTCTGAGGTACAGTGCCATGCCTAAGACTTTTACACAGCACTCTATTTGTCAGCGTGGAGTGGAGAGCAAGTTTGTAAATCTGGCAGGAGCAAATGATGTTGGGAATGGCGAGGGTGGAGTGCATGGGAAGGATGTGGGAAAAGTGGCAAAGAAGGGTTGCCAGGGGCAGGGGTTGATAAGGGTGCAGACACACCATGCCTGAGACAGCAGGCAAGGTCATTTGATTCCAAACAACTGGTTTATTGATCATTACAGAATATCTTTCTGGTGCTTCCCACTCCCTTCCTCTTTTCCCAAAAATGATTTCTCCTCTCCCTGCCCCCTTCCCACTTTCAGTCCACAATAGAGACCCGTATAAGAATCAGGTTTATCATCACTCACATATGTAGTGAAATTTGTTATTTTTTGCTGATGTACAGTGCAACACATAAAGCTAAAGTACTGTGCATACATCTGGGGCACCCAAGTTATCTATATGTAAGGCTTTTGTACAGTACTGTACATACAAGAAGATACAGATTGACATAACTTAACTTGCTGTCCAGTCCCTGTAAGTGTCTTTGATTACAGCTCAAGGTTATTCTTCGTAGTTGATTCTGTATGACATCCGTTCCCACATTTGAGGATTTTACTTCCTCGTTTTCAGTTTTACTGCTTATGTTGAGTTTGATCTGTTTATATTAATGGCAGGTTGCATTTTTGGAATTGTGTGCAGATGCATATGTGGAAATGAAATTGACTAATAATACAGGAAACACTTGATTGTACTGTTTTAAGATTATACACCAACAAGATAATTAGATATAATGAAGCAAAGCATCTATTTGAGGTATTATCACTGCATTATTTATCATAATTGCCATTTTAGAGTTAATCATTATTGTGCTTGATTAGACATTAAATACATTTGTGATGGGAAGATTAAGACTTTCTGGAGTAAACTTTTAGAGCAGACATTTATTACAATGACTGTCTCTGAATATATAATACATTTACACAAGTTTGTCGATGATGCATTTGTTTTGAGCTGTTGTTTGTGTAATTATTACGAGCACCTTTAAACTTTCTACTGGAGCTTTTTTTAGCACAGACAAATGACGCACGAAGTATGCATTTGCATCCAGGCTACTTGGATTATTTTCCTGAAATCATAAATTCTCCTTGAAAAATAATATGGCAATGAGTACATGATAAGCATAGCCACTCTTTACTACTTAATAGTGTGGTGTTAAGGATTCCTCCCCACGGTTAGCAAGCATATATTTGACCTTTGGTGTTCTGTATTATGGCAGAGGGATTGCAGCGATTATGATTTAAACTACTGTATCAGAAACAGAGAGAAACTATCATTTTGTCACATCAATGCTTTGAGGTAGTACAAGGAAAATGCCATAACAGAAGGCAGAATAAAGTGTTACATTTGCAGAGAAAGTACAGTGCAGGCAGACAATAAGGTGCAAGGCTGTAATGAGATTATGAAGTCAAGGGTCTTAATGCACTAAGGGGCCAGCAGGATAGAAGCTGTCCTGGAGCCTGGCGGTATGTGCTTTCTATCATCTGTCCAAGGGGAGGAGGGAGAAGAGAGAAAGTCCAGGATGGGGAGGCGTGTCAGCTTTACCGAGGCAGTAAGAAGTATAGAAAGAGTCAAAGGAGCAAAGGCTAGTTTCTGTGATGTGCTGCACTGCGTCCACAACACACTGCAATTTCCTGTGGTCTCAGGCAGAGTTGTGATGCACCCAGACAAGGAGAAAGCTACAAGTCCAGTTCATGGAAGGAGAGATTTGGCTCCCTTTGATAGCACTCCAGATTTGACAGAGTTGAACTATTAGCAGTAGCTAGAAGAACATTATATATTCCATGACGTGTGACATTAAAATGTTTAAATTGTAATTCTGTGGCAAGATGCATTTACAATAGATTTGTTTTCCCAAGTAAAAGCTCAGCTTTATAACTCGCTCAGCAAAATTTGGCCATTTTCAGGGGCCACATTTTCCTCTTGCTTATCGGGGGCCATGCTTTCCTTTTGCCTCATTCTGTCGAAGCCATGAGTTATCCAGCAAAAGATTAACTGGAATTGGTTTTGCACATCACCTTTCAATAGTAAATCTTCTCAGATCTCGCACAAGAGTTAAACAAAAAGAGCGTTCATGTGTAAAAACAGCTTTTTATTAATCAGTTTATTTTGTAAACAAAGGTAATTAAAAGTTAGCACTACACTGGGTCTAACACTGAATTTTCCTGCAGGGGCCACATTCTCATCAGGTTGGGAAAAGTAATGGAGATAATTATCATGTCCCAAATAGAATAGATTTGAGTATTCATTTGTTTTACTCAGTATGGTAATGAACTCTCAAGAATGAACTATTAATCTCATTTTTTTTTAAAGTGCTTTGGGCATAGAAATCCTTAGGCAGATCAGAAGTCACAATGAAAATTGTGGTTATTTTGTGTGTAGCTCTCTAGCAAGAATATTGTATTATGAATGAGGTCGGCACATTCAAGAACAGAAACAAGCTTCAACTGCCTGTAAAGCCCTTGTTTCTGTACGACTGGCCTGTACCAAGCTCGGGTCACTGCTGTATAAATTAAATTCTGTGTGCCCAGTGTCACAGAGGGCACTGAACATGACTTGTAGAGAATGTGAAAAAACACGGTCCTGGCTAAGTCAGGGACTTCCATCATATTTAGTGACACAGAAGCGCGCGCACACAATGTACTCTGCAACTGAGTTTTTAAACCTTGATATCTCTGCTTGTCATTAGTTGAAGTGCATGGTTTTGAGTGGCATTTCTGGTTCTGTTTTGACGTTATTAATGCTTAAGGCATGCAGTCTCATGAGCACGTAGTGAGGGTATACCTGAAAATGTTTTGGTGTTAGTCTTTGCAATGTGTAATTTATTTAAATTATTACCATAATAATTTATGTTATGGTGTTATTTTATTTTATGTTATGTTATGATGTTATTGTCCTATCTCCCATGAGTAGGTTGAAGCAGGTGAGATGGGGAATGATGGGGGAAGGGGCGTGTTGATACAGAGGCTGGTAAGTGATTGGTTGATACCAGATGGAACCAGGTGGGGGACGCTGGAGACCTGGACTGGTCTTTGATGGGTGCAACCAGATAAAAGAGAGATGATGATCAGATGGCACCAAGTGTGTGTGTGTGTGTGTGTGTGTGTGTGTGTGGGGGGGGGGGGAAATAGGAAAGGCAAGTGAAGGGAGAAGAATCCTGGACAGATAGATGTGTGCATGAAGTGCATATGTTATGAGGTGGGGATGTGTATCTGAGTACAAGGGGTGAGGAATGGAAATGGTGAACAAAAGGAGAGTGACCTAGGTGGTCCAGTGGGAGAGGAATATGAATCACCTCAAATTGTAAAATTCAGTGTTCATACCACTCGAGTGTAAGCAATCCAAGAAGAATGTGAGTTTTCTTCCAGATTGTGTTTGGCCACACCAAGGCAGTAGAAAAGCCCAAGGACATAGAGATGTAGGAATGGGAAGCAAAATTGAATGACATGCAGCCCAAGACTCCTTCAGTGCCTTTTAGTCCCTTTAAAAAGTTGTCATGGAAACCACTTTGCAGATCAGTTCTAAATTTGTTTGGATTAGATGAAGAAAGAGAATGCTGTAGTTTTGGAAGAGATCTCCAACCCAAACCAATGACCCCTCTGACCACTGCTGTTGTTACCATGACCTGTCAGGATCTCAACTTCTGTCTGACTCCTACTGAACTCCCCCACCCCCCATCTGCACGTTATTCATGTCAATCATTTAGTCAATACCTGATCACCTGTCCAAATGCTGATTACAGTTTCTTCTTCACTTGCTTATTAAACTGCCTTTTCATACTCCAATTGCCCTAGTCTAATCCTCTGGCCACCTCCCTATCACCTGAGTTGCCCTACTTCATTCCTTATCCCTTCCTTCACCCTCTCATGATTATCCACTCTCAATGTGTCCATCATTCTGCCCCCATCCCTCCCACAACAGTATGTATCACCTCTTCAATGACACAGTATGGACATGAAGCTGCAAAGAGATAAGACACATTGGGTCCTGTGCGTGACAGAGTTGTTTTTGAGAAACCTTGATCACTTTCTTCTTCCCCAGTCCTACCTGCCATTTTAGACAAATAAAGCTGTTCATCTAATTGTGTCTAAAAGGATGAATCTTATCATGGATGTTTGGGCAGCATGGTGGTGCAGCTGCTGCCTCGCGTTGCTAGGAACCCCAGGTTTAATCCTGACCTCCAGTGCAGTCTGCGTGGAGCTTGAACATTCTCCATGTCCGATGGATTGTCCTTGGTGCTCCAGTTTCCTCCAACATCCCAAAAATGTGCTGTTGCCCACTGTAAATTGCTCGAAGTGTGCTGAGGTGTGGTGGAATCACCGGGGAGATAATAGGGTTGTGGGGAGAACTGGTTACAGGGAATATTAGCGGTGGGGAGGGGAGACATGGTTTGCTCTGTGAACTGGGATAGACTCAATGGTCTGAATGGCTTTCCACGCTATGAGAAAATAACTATGAAACACAAGGCAATTTCCATTATTGCCACAACTACTGTACTAAAGTTTGATCATGGGCAGCATCAAATCTATGCTATCTCTTGATGTACTTTTTGGTTCTCCAAACTGATCAGTTCCCTGCTACCACTGTCTCCTTCACTGTTGCTTCCTATGATATCCTGGATAAAATTTTGCTTCATGCTCAGCTAGATGTGAGGTATTGCACTTTGGCAGATCAATTGTTAAGGAGCAGCACACTGTTAATGGCAAGACTCTTAACAGTGTCGACATACAGAGGGATCTTGCAGTTCAAACCCATAGCTTTTCTCAGTTAGTCTGGGTGTTTGGTCAATTTAAATTCCGGCCCAGATAGACTGAAAAGACGGGGTGTCGGGATCTGGGGCACGAGCCGATTTCACTCACTCTCCGCAATGCTCACACCTTTCTCCTTGTTGCTGAGGCTGTGAGGACTGCCCCGGCTGCTGTGCTCTGTGTTTGCTCGTATGATGAATCGATAAGCACGGCTTTGGGCCTCATCCGGGCTTCTCCGGGATTCAGATCTGAGGACTCAACTTTGGTTGGGAATGCAAACACGAGGAAATCTGCAGATGCTGGAGTCAGACGAAGGGTCTCGGCCTGAAACGTCGACTGCACCTCTTCCTAGAGATGCTGCCTGGCCTGCTGCGTTCACCAGCAACTTTGATGTGTGTTGTTTGGTTGGGAATGTTGTTCGCTTCAATTGTTTGCATGATTTCTGTTTCTTTTTCTTTTTCTTGCACGTTGGGTGCTGATTTTTTCTTTTTATTCTTTCTTAATTGGGTTCTTTCAGGTTTCTTGCTTTGTGACTACCTGTAAGCAAACAAATCTGAAGGTTGTATAATTTATACATTCTTTGATAATAAATGTACTTCAATCTTGAATCTTGTTGGTCAGTGCAATGTTTTTCCATTTATACTGGTAGTCAGCACAAATGGAAAACTGTTCAAAATCAATTTATTATTAAAGTACTATATGTCACCATATACAATCCTGAGATTCGTTTTCTTGCAGGCTTGCACTGCAAATCCAAGAAACACAATCGACTCAATGAAAGACAGCACCCAACAGAATGAACAGACAACCAGTCTGCAAAAGACAACAATCTATACAAATACATAACAGAAAAATAAATAAATAAACAATAAACATCGAGAACATGAGATGAAGAGTCCTGAAAGTGACTCCATAGGTTGTGGGAACGGTTCAGTGATGGGGCAAGTGAAGTTATCCCAACTGGTTCAAGAGTCTGATGGTTGAGGGTAATACCTGTTTCTGAACTTGGTGGTGTGGGTCCTGAGGGTCCTGTACCACCTTCCTGATGGCTTCATTATCTGAAAGAATTATTATTTTCTACTTCTGCTCCTATGAAATAATATTTTTTGCAGACACCAAAATTATCACCCTTGCCTTCAGTACATGTATCACTTTTCCACAGCACCTCGTAAAAGTAGCTGTTAATAAAATATGCCAGACATTGGTGGAACTTTCAGTGTCTGTTTTTAGCATCTGCTTTCTGCATTGAGAAATGACACATTTGTGATTTTGAATATTGAAGAAAGCAAATTATCTTTTTGTCACACTTTGGTGTGAAGAGATTCATTAATAATACATATCCCTTTGCTGAATGTGGCCCACAATTTTCACATTATAGATTTATTAAGCTCTGCTGAATGATATGAAGCTGCTGGGGACATGGGTCCATTTTGACAAGTGGGTATTATTCTGTGAAAATGAGCAGCTTAAAGTTCATTTGCTCCTCTCCTCATATCTAGGAGGCATACAGATTGGTTCTGCTTTCCATTATTTCTCTTTGTGTGTCTGTGTACTTTTGTACACCAGAGTATTTAGTACTGTTACCAATTGCATTGAACAATCAAAACCAGTAGAAGCAGAGACAGAAGTTAAACTAATTTTTTTGTTTTTTTTTCTTTTTCTCTAAGCCCCGTGTGTATTAATAGATTAAAGTAGTCCAAAACTTTTCTTGAAATGCAGAGCCTCAACCTGATATGTTAAACATTTCTTTGCCGCCATAAATATTGTTCAACCCATTGAGTTCCTCCAGTGTTCTTTTTTTGGACTCCAGACATATTTTCTGAAGAATAGAAGAGTAATATTATTGATAATTCACAATAGAATGTTAATAGAGGACAAGCGTTTTTGAGCATTTGCTTTATCAATAATTAGATGGCTTTCTATTATTATATAACAAAAATAATAGACTAACTGAACAGCTTTCAGTTTGGACAATAATTTGCATCATAATTGGTAATGATGGAAAATAGCTGTGTGTCCAGTCTTTCATTCTCCCACACTAGTTCTTAGTTACTCTGATACAGTGACTCCCCTGGTTGTGAATGAACTGACCCATGAAAATCCAAAACAAATTCTCCAAAACATGTTAAAGCATTTTTCCAGCTAGTAATAGGAATATGAAAACTGTATTCCCTCTAGATGCAGAATATAATCCATTAGTTCAATTATGGGTAACCTTAGTGTGAATATTCAGTGAAATTAAAGAACTGCAACCTTGATATCTTTAGGAGAAAAACCAGTAATCTAGAAAAACTCCTTTCTGCAACCCTCCAAGTGATCAAAGTCACTCCATAAGACCAAGATCATGATACAAATCTTAGAACATAGTACAGCACCGGAACAGGCCTGTTGATCCACAATGTTGTGTCGAGTCAATTAAATGAATAACCAAATGGCCAACTAGACTGATTTCTTCTGTCTATACAATGTCCAGCTATTTTCCTCACACCCATGTGCCTATCTAAACATCTCTTAAAAGTCTCTAGTGTAACTGCCTCTATCACCACCGCAGGCTACGCATTCCAGGCACCCATCATTCTGTGTAAACAAAAACTTTTCCTACACATATACATTGAAATTAATACCTCTCGCTTTAAATGCATGTCCTCTGGTATTAGACATTTCAACCCTGGAGAAAAAGATGCTGTCTGTCTACTCTATGTGTCTCATAATCATATAATCCTCCATCAGATCTCCGCTCGGCCTCAGGTGTTCTAGAGAAAACAACCAAAGTTTGTCCAGCCTCTTGTTATAGTTTACGCCCTCTAATCCAGGCAGCATCCATGGTAAACCTGTTCTGCAGCCAATCCAGAAGTACGCCATCTTTTCTATAACGAGGTGACCAGAACTGTATGAATACAGTTGTAGCCTAACCAAACTTTAATAAAGCTGTATCATTTTGTATTGGGTTCAAACTCTGCTCCAGGTTCTTCTTGAGAGTTTATGACAAGGAAGTCAGATTTCTACTTTTCATATTTTCAGAATACCACAATTTTTTTTCAAACAATAAAGGACTCGTTAATTATTGTTGCTGCTGTAATGAATACAGCACAGTTTGCAGAATCAAATCTATCATAAGCAGCAACAAGAAAATTGTTATACATTTAGTGTTGATGGTAGGATAGATATGGGACATTATCTGCAGTCTGTTGTGTCACCATGGGATAAGAGCATAAGATATTGCCCAGGATAATGCCTATAGCTTCTCAAATTAATGCACTTAATTTCTGACATCATATTTAATTTCCCATTGAAGAAGGAAGCAAGTACTCCCTCAAAAGTGGACATGAGATTATCTGAGGTCCAGAATGGATCTGAGAGCCACTTTACACCCCTCTTTACATCAGCATCACAGCAGAGGAAACTGCGAGCTGTTTCAAACTCCTGGGAGTGCACATTTCGTACAACCTCTCACTTTTGGTGGATGTATCCTAAGCACATACTACCCAATCAGACCAGCTCTCCATCACTTTTACTTTCTGAGGAGGCTGAAGAAAGTTGGTAACACACACAAAATACTGGAGGAAGGTCAGGTAGTATCTATGGAAATGAGTAAACAGTCGACGTTTTGGGCTGAGACCCTGATTCGGGACTGGAAAGGAAAGGGGAAGACACCAGGATATAAAGGTGCTGGCGGGCGGAGTGGAGAAAGACTAGCTGGAAGGTGATGGCTGAATGGGTGAATCTAGGTGGGTGGGAAAGGTAAAGGGTTGGAGAAGATGGAATCTGATAGGTGAGGACAATGGACCATGGGAGAAAGCGGAGGATGGGCACCAAGGGAAAGCAATAGGCAAGTGAGGAGAAGAGGTAAGAGACCAGAGTGGTGAATAGAAGTAGAGGGATGGGGAAAGGAAAAAAAAAATACAGGCAGAAGAAATCAATATTCAAGCCATCAGGTTGGAGGCTACCTATACGGAATATGATGTGTTGAGAGTGCCCTCATTGTCGCAAAAGAGGAGGCTGTGGACTGACAAGTCAGGATGAGAATGGGGATAGGAATTAAAATAGTTGGTCACCAGGAGATTTCACTTTTGGTGGATGGAATGGAGGTGCTCAACAGAGAAGTCCCCCACTTTATATTGGGTCTCGCTAATGTTGAAGAGGTTGTATCGGGAGCACTGAACACAATAGACAACCCCAATGGATTCACAGATGAATTGCTGCCTCACCTGGTAGAACTGCTTGGAGCCCTGAAAGAAGGTAAGGGAGGAGGTGAAATGGCAGGTGTAGCATTTCTGTCATATGCAGGAATATGTAGCAGGAGGGCAATTGGAGCAGAGGGACGAATGGACAAGGGAATTATGGAGTGAGCGAACTCTACAGAAAGCAGAGAATGAAGGAAGGTAAAGATGTGTTTGGTAGTAGGATCTCGTTGAAGATGGTAGATGTTACGGAGAATGATGTGTTGGAGTAGATGCCCATGGCCACCCCTTGAGTCTGGAGAAAGTGGGAGGAGCTGAATGAGAAATTGTTGATGGTGAAGACCAGTTCTGCCAGATGGAGGAGGATGGTAGTGGGAGGGGAGCTAGTTGGGTCTTTTGTTCCAGTGGACAGCTTTGAGCCCTTTTTTAATAGGGGATAGAAGTGTAAAGGGACTGGAGATCCATGATAAAAATGAGGCGGTCAGGGCCACAGAGTTGAAAGTTATTGAGATCAAGAATGTGTGAAGTGTCGCAGATTTAGATGGGAAGGGACTGAACCAAGGAGTATAAAATGGAGTTGAGATACACTGACACAAGTTCAGTGAGGCAGGAGCAGGCAGAGACAAGTAGCCTACCTGGTCAGTCAGCTTGGTGGATCTTGGGTAGAAAGTAGAAACAAGCAGTGTGGTGTAAGCGAACTTTGAGTTTGCTGGCAGTGGATGGGAGTTCTCCAGAGTTGGTGAGGCCAGTGATGGTGTTGGAGACAATTTTCAGATGACCCAGGGAGTTCTGGACTATGTGCATCCATGCTTACATCATCCTACAGATGCACAGTAGAGAACATCTTAACATGTTGGATCAGTCCATGGTATGGAAACTGCACTGTGGCAGACAGGAAGGCTCCAGAACAAATAATCAAAACTGCCCAGCGCATCTCTGGAATCTGCCTACCTGTTATCAGGGACATATATACAGGAAGGTTTCAGAAAAGAACCAGTAACATCATGGAGGATCCCACCCACCCTTCTCATGGACTATTTGTCCCACGTCCATCAGGGAGGGGGCTACATAGTGTCCATGCCAGGAATACCAGACTGAAAATAAGTACTTTCCCCAAGCAGTAAAGCTGATCAACAACTCCACCCACTAACCCACCCTTCCACAACCCCGACCACCACTACTTTATCATTTTCCGTCAGTCACCTTACATGCAGACACTTCTGTGCCTATCGTCACTTTGTGGACATACAATCTGTCTATGTATACAAGCTATCTTATGTACTTGGTGTATATTTATTGTGTGTTTTTAATGTGTTCTTTATCTTATTGTGGTTTTTTTGTGCTGCATCAGATCCAGAGTAACAATTATTTTGTTTTCCTTTACACTTGTGCACTGGAAATGACATTAAACAATCTTGAATATGGAATTTTGGATTGCAAGAGAAAGTCTGTGGAAGGATACTTGTACAAAACTGCAAGTTGATTCTCACTGACCCTCAAGCTAATGGCCACCTCAGCAGAGAATGGTTTGGCTACCAATGGTGAATAAAAACCACCCCTTTCCCACTGTCCAAAGCTGACTGCTTTTGAGCAAGGGCATCCCATCATCACTTCTGTGTTCAGTAGTATTTTTAATTACATTCTTATTTTCTCTTAAGCTATTACTTCAAATTGAGAGTATATGAAAGAATTGTCCTGTGTTTAGTGAACCAAACCTTCTCTCTAATGAAGTGTTTCCCAATGAAGCATGAAAAGGTTGCAATTTCTCTCAACAATGGCTTAAGTTGAACTCTCTCTCTATCTATTGACTTTAACCTATTCTTTTATTAAATTCATAACTTATTTGGTTGATATTTTGTTTGAATATCTGCCACCATTATGATTATTTGCTGGGCCTGAACTGATTTAGGGAAGTATTTTTCTGTGTGAAGAAAACATTTCTAATCAGGTTTCCAAATGTTCCTAACTGCTTTTGCCATTGGAGCAAGGAAATGAGAGTAAATCAATGTGTATTCACTGATAGGTGTTTTAAAACCAAGATACCAGGCGTAATATTCTGTGAAATTTCACAAATTCTACTGAAGATTTTCTTGTAGAGTTGAAAAAGAACATTATTGGCTGCCAAGGCTCCAGTGATCAGGGTTCAGATCTAACCTCCAGCGCCAACTACATGGAGTGTGCATGATGACCCTGTAATCGTACGGGTTTCTATTGAGTTCTGTGGTTTCCTTCCATGTCCCATGAATGTGCAGGTTGCTAGGTTAATTGGCTGCTGTCAGTTGTCTGTGCTGTTGGTAGAATTTGGGGGGATATTTATAAGAATGTGTGGAGAATATAGTGTAGGATTAGTGTAAAGTTGTGCAAATGATGGTCAGCTCACATACTGTGGGCTGAGGGTCCTATTCCCATGCTTTATCTCCCTATAACTATGAATTATAGCAGAGAAAACTGTCAACTCACACTCACACTATATACTTCCATTGCCAAGTTCTACCGATGGGAAACAGTGTGAAGAACAGACAGTGCTGAATATTTTAAGCTTTGGCACCACAGTTTGAATAACTCTGCCTCCTTCTAGACATATGGGTCATGTTATTCTGTGGCCATGCTGGTGTGGAACCAGCTATCCACTGCATGCCTTTGTCACTGTTTATGTCTGTGCTTCAGACACATGAAAGATTCGGAAAGAAAATTGCCAACTCTCAGAACTTGCAGTACGTCCACTATTTTTGATATAGAATTGAATGTGACGTATAAAAATATTGCTTCTTGTGATCTTGTTTGCAAGCTGTTATGTTATAATTATTGGTTCCAAGTAAAAAGGAAATGCATTAATAATTTATAACAATGAAATTTGTACACAATGTATTTCTTCCTGTCAGACGTATATCCTTCTTTCTGCTTTCAGAGAAAGGCAATCTCAATCACTTCTATTTATTGAAGTTTAGATTTCTATTTATTGAACTTTTAGGTACCAAGGATTGAAATATTGAGCAAAAAATAATGAATGATTTGGACTGAGGCATCTAATAATCTTTGAGGGCATTTTGAGCAGTTTTCTGTTATGTATTCTCAACTTCAAAAATCCAGTAGCCAACAGGAATTTTAAAAGGATTTTACAGTAGTTATATTGCAGGATGGTCCAAGAGCAAGTTCTTTGAAGCACACAGTAGGATGGATAAAGTTTGAAAACTATAGGTTAATACTCCAATCCTGAGGTTAGTACTTGGTCTCCTAGAGAATTAGAGCCAACAATACTAAAGTGAAACCTTGTTAAAGCCACAACCACTTCTGCCCACTAAACCTGTTTTTAACATTTGTCTCATCGAAGCTCTTCACCATTCAAATCTGATGCTGTACACATAATGGTCAGAGAGCTCCTAGTATTTTTTTTTAACAGCTTTCTCCTCTCTATTGTTCCCCACCTCCAGCCCAAATTTTAACCACAGCTAAAGGCAAAAATAAGCTGTAACAAAGTGGTTAATGGGTTATTCCTTGTTTGCAACCTGGACCTCTCGTTCAAATGGTCCCTGACCACTTAGTTAGCTGTGTTGGTCTACACTAATTGAAATGAATTGAAATCTTCAACGATGCATTGCTTTCACTGCTTAAACCTGCTGTGGAGAAGTAATTGCTTGGCATGTTATTCTCAGGTTTGTTAGATAGTTACCCATTGAGATGTGCTAGAATAGTCAAAATTGATGTGCAACACTTATGTGTCAGTCAGAAGGGAGATGGCTTGTGACTTGCATTAGATTGACTTTGTCAGCTGAGTTAGTTGTGGAATGTTTGAACTTTGTCTTGTGTACTGTACTGATTATCCAACTGGTGCTCTTAAGCTGTCCTGTCAATAAATTTTCAGTACCATAACACATAAAAGTTGCTGGTGAACGCAGCAGGCCAGGCAGCATCTCTAGGAAGAGGTGCAGTCGACATTTCAGGCCGAGACCCTTGTGTTTTTAATAATCTTCTTGAATATTTTGCTATTTCTTTCCAGGTTTTAAAAAATAATTAAATTCTACATTTCCAGTTACTGAATAATTTTTTTTCCAGCTGTCCATTCCTCTCACCTTTAATGTATTTTACAGAAATGTCATTGCCAGTGAATATCATTAATCTATTCTCTTTTCTCCTTCATTTCTTTCTTCCCTCTCCCAATGCCTAAATAGAAGTGGAACAGAAAGGTAATACAAAACTTAGAAATTACACATTTATGATCACTGTTGTGCACTTACCTTATTAACATTTTGTATGCAACTATTTTGCTCTTTTTTTGTTTGTGTAGATCTTAACCAAGTTTAGAAGTACCATGTTCCATTATGCTGCTTGCTAACAGAACATATTGCAACATACACATTTTTCACTTTGTTAGAAGAGATCAGATCATTAAAGGTTTAACTGTTCTCTCCTTTATATTCTTCCCATACCATGCCTCTCCTTTTGATTTAATCTTCATAACCATTTTGCAAAAGCTGCTTTTTAAATATTTTCCTCAGCTGTTTAATCTTGAGGCAGTTTAGTCGACATTTATAATGAACTGACAATTGAAATAAGTGAAAGTGAAAGCCAAACACTTCACTTGTTTTATTAAAAAGAGCAGTTTTCCTTTTCGAGATATGAAAAGCCATTTGCTCACTGTTCTGAAAATTCTGATTATTTTGGGATTTTCAAATTGTTTTACATCACATTTACATGTTTATGTCTGATAACTTTGAGCAAACAACGTGTTTGAATATTTTGAAGGATCTACAGGAAATATGAAAACAGCAGTTCGTTGATTATGCCAAAAGAAGCAATCACATGGAAATTTTAAGTGTTTTTCTTTTCTTCCATTCCCACAGTTTTCTTATGCCCTGGAACACTTAAAGCTGTTTATCAAATGGACCACTTGTTTGAATCTGATCACCAATCAGGAGCCTGGTGCAAAGACCCACTTCAAGCTTCAGACAAGATCTACTACATGCCGTGGACTCCGTACAGAACGGATACATTAACTGAATACTCTTCAATGGGGGATTTCATTGCAGGGCGACCAACCATCACCTACAAACTTCCTCACCGAGTGGATGGAACCGGCTTTGTAGTATATGATGGAGCACTGTTCTTTAATAAAGAACGAACAAGAAATATTGTGAAGTTCGATCTCAGGACTAGGATCAAAAGTGGGGAGGCCATCATAGCCAGTGCCAATTACCACGACACATCACCATATCGGTGGGGAGGGAAGTCTGATATTGATTTGGCAGTGGATGAGAATGGACTATGGGTTATCTATGCAACAGAGCAGAACAATGGCAAAATAGTAATTAGCCAATTAAATCCTTACACATTGAGGATTGAAGGAACCTGGAATACTGCTTATGATAAGAGATCAGCTTCAAATGCTTTCATGATTTGTGGCGTCCTCTATGTGGTGAAATCAGTATATGAAGATGATGACAATGAAGCCACTGGGAATAAGATAGACTACATCTATAACACTGAGCTGAGTATGGATGGCAATATTGAAGTATTATTCCCAAACTCCTACCAGTATATTGCAGCAGTGGATTATAACCCGAGAGACCACAAACTCTATGTGTGGAACAATTATCATGTCCTGAAGTATTCGCTGGAGTTTGGTCCACTCAATGAAAAAGGTAAGATGGCATTTGTATAGTTGTTTGATTGATTGGTTTCTCTGACTCTTAGGAATGTCCTATCTTGTGCAGTTTAGAAACAAATGCTTCTTTTTGGTTGGGTACCCTTCCTTCTTTGGGTTTGAGCAAACCAACTCAGTTAGCATACAACTCTTTATCTCACACTGTGTTACTTGGATTTTGGTCCCAATAGCAAACTTTAATTCTACTTGCGAATAAACAGTCAACGTTTTGGCCGAGATCCTGCACTGGGATTCTGAAGCGTTGACCTGTTATTTCCTTCTGTAGATGATGCTCTCCCTCCTCCAGCATTTTGTCTGTGTTGCTCAAGATTTCCAGAATCTGAGAATCCCTTGTGTTTAAAACAAAAGAAAGGTAATCAATAAATTTTTCACTGGCTTTGAAAAATACAATCATGAGAATTTCAAGTGAATGCCCTGCTCTTTCAAAGCTACAGTGGGATTTTCTGTATGGATTGAACAGCTAAATAGAAACATTGTTTAACATCTCCTTCAAAAAGCAGTTCCTCAACAATTCAGCACTTCTTTAATTTCATTCTAGTGATTTAGCTGTAGAACCTGGTGCTTACATCTCAGTGCAAAGATTTAACCTGTTATCTGTAGTTCACTGGTGGTTCTGCTGCCCTTGAGCTAGAATGTATTGAGTTCAAGCTTACTCTGAAGAATTGAACTTGGTCTTGGGTACATACTTGACTGCAAACGGATCAGTCATTATTAAGTAGCACACAGGACTTGAGAGGCTACTCATTTGTTCAAATGCATGTTGTCCCAAAAGTGGATAATGCATCAGCATCAAGAGTCAATGCATCAGCATAATGGACAGAAACATAGAAAACCTACAGCACAATACAGACCCTTCAGCCCACAAAGCTGTGCCGAACATGTACATCAGAAATTACCTAGGGTTACCCATAGCCCTCTATTTTTCTAAGCTCCATATATCTATCCAGGAGTCTCTTAAAAGACCCCATCGTATCTGCCTCCACTGTCACCGGCAGCCCATTCCACGCACTCACCACTCTCTGAGTAAAAAAAATTGCCGCTGACATCTCCTCTGTAACTACTTCCAAGCACCTTAAAACTGTGCCCTCTCGTTAAGCCTTTTCAGCCCTGGGGAAAAAGCCTCTGACTATCCACACGATCAATATTTCTCATCATCGTACACATTTCTATCAGGTCACCTCTCATACTCCGTCACTCCAAGGAGAAAAGGCCGAGTTCACTCAGCCTATTCTCATAAGGCTCCCCAATCCAGGCAACATCCTTATAAATCTCCTCTGCACCCTTTCTATAGTTTCCACATCCTTCCTGTAGTGAAGTGACCAGAACTGAGCACAGTACGCCAAGTGGGGTCTGACAACGGTCCTACAAAGCAGTAACATTACCTCTTGGCTCTTGATCTTAATCCCACAGTTGATGAAGACCAATGCACCGTATGCCTTCTTAACCACACAGTCAACCTGTGCAGCAGCTTTGAGTGTCCTATGGACTCAGACCCCAAGATCCCTCTGATCCTCCACACTGCCAAGAATCTTACCGTTAATTCTATAGTGTCCCATCATATTTGACCTACCAAACTGAACCACCTCACACTTATCTGAATTGAACTCCATCTGCCACTTCTCAGCCCATTTTGCATCCTATCGATATCCCTCTGTAACCTCTGACAGCCCTCCACACTATCCACAACACCCTCAACCTTTGTGTCATCAGTAAATGTACTAGGCCATCCCTCCACTTCCTGATCCAGGTCATTTATAAAAATGACGAAGAGAAGAGGTCCCAGAACAGATCCCTAAGGCACACCACTGGTCACCGACCTCCATGCAGAATATGACTTATCTACAACCACACTTTGCCTTCTGCAGGCAAGCCAATTCTGGATCCACAAAGCAAAGACCCTTGAATCCCATGCCTCCTCACTTTCTCAATAAGCCTTGCATGGGGTACCTTATCAAATGCCTTGCTGAAATCCATATACACAACATCTACTGCTCTACCTTCATCAATGTGTTTAGTCACATCCTCAAAAAATTCAATCAGGCTGGTAAGGCACGACCTGCCTTTCACAAAGCCATGCTGGCTATTCCTAATCATATTATGCCTCTCCAAATGTTCATAAATCCTGCCTCTCAGGATCTTCTGATCAACTTACCAACCATCGAAGTAAGACTCACTGGTCTATAATTTCCTGGGCTATCTCTACTTCCTTTCTTGAATAAGGAAACAACATTTGCAACTCTCCAATCCTCCGGAACCTCTCCCATCCCCATTAATGATGCAAAGATCATTGCCAGAGGATCAGCAATCTCCTCCCTCACCTCCTACAGTAGCCTGGGGTACATTTCGTCTGGTTCCGGTGATTTATCCAACTTGATGCTTTCCAAAAGCTACAGCAATCCTCTTTCTTAATATCTACATGCTCAAGCTTTTCAGTCCGCTGTCAGTCATCCCTACAATTTCCAACGTCCTTTTCCATAGTAAATACTGAGCAAAGTATTCATTAAGTACCTCCACTATCTCCTCCGGTTCCATACACAAATTTTTCCGCTGTCACACTTCTGAATCTTCTGAAAGGAATCACAAGCGGCTGCAGATGTTGGAGTATGCAGAAACAAACAACTTGCTCAATAGGTTTAGTGCAACACGTGTGGGAGGAAATCAACTGTCGACATTTCAGCTCAGTTCTGATGCAGGGTCTTCACCCGAAAGGCTGACAGTTCCCTTCCTCCCACAGCTGCTGCTCTATTCACTGACTCTTCCAGCAGATTTTTTTGTTGCTTCCAAAAGAAGTGTTACATGGAGTCTAATATCAGTACAGCAATTGGATTAAAGGTGCAAAGGTGAATTACTCCAGGAAATTCCTGAGAAAGAATGATAAACAGTCTGAAAATTAAAGTTATCAGCCTTTATTCTGGACGCACTTAATTTGCAAACACATAATACTGAAATAAAATAAGTGTTAGGTTTGAATTGTGACTGTCAGGAGAAATTGGCAGTTTGAGCAGAGCACCCCTGTGGCCATTCCCCTCAAAAACAATATACCGCTTTGGATAATTTTGTGAGGGAAGACCTCCCGGGAGAATGCCACGGCAACTGGGTTAGAGGCACTAAGCACGGGTCCGTGGTGCAGTAGGGAAGGAGAGAGAAGAAGGGAGCGATAGTGAAGGAACAGACAGGAGATTCTGTGGACATGAACAGGACACCCAGATGGTATGTTTCCTCCCAGTTGTCAGGGCCAGGGATGTCTCAGATCGTGTCCATCACATTTTGGGGTGGTGGGGGGAAGCCAGATGTCTTGGTACATATTGGTACCAATGATGTAGGGAGATAAAGCAATGAGGTCTTGAAAAGAGAATTTAGAGAGCTAGGTAGAAAGCTGAGAAGCAGGACCTGCTGAGTAATAATTTATGATTGCTTCCTGTGCCATACACCAGAGAGGGTAGAAGAAGGATGATTTTGCAGTTAAATGCTTGGCTGAGAAGCTGGTACAGGGGGCAGGGCTTCAGGTTCTTGGATCATTGGGATCTCTTCAGGGGGAGGTATGACCTGTTCAGAAGTGACGGGTTGCACCTGAACCCGAGGGGGACCAATATTCTTGCGGGCAGGTTTGTTAGAGCTTTTGGGGAGGGTTTAGACTAACTTGCCAGGGGGGTGGGAACCTGAGTGAAGGGACTCAGGATAGGACGGATGGTCAAAAAGTAAAGATAACATGTAGTCATTTTGTCAGGAAGGGCAGGCAGGTGGTGGGACATAGTTGCAGCCAACAGGTTGCGTATCAAATCATTAGGGATGCAGAATCAGAAAGGATAGCAAATATGGTACTTTAGATGTTGTATCTAAATGCACATAGTATGAGAAATAAGGTGGATGCAATATTACAGATTGCCATGTATGATGTTGTGGTCATTACTGAATCAGGGCTGAAGGATAGTTGTAGTTGGGAGCTGAATGTCTATGTTACACATTATATCAGAGGGATAGAAGGTAGGCAGAGGGGGTGGTGTGTCTCTACTGGTAAAGAATGGCCTGAAATCAGTAGAAAGATGTGACGTAGTATCGGAAGATGTTGAATCCTTGTGGGTTGAGTTAAGAAACTGCAAGGGTAAAAGGACGTTGATGGCAGTTAAATACAGGCCTCCTAACAGTGGCTGGGAGGTGGACCACAGGTTACAACAGGAAATAGAAAAGGCGAGTCAAAAGGGCAATGTTATGGTAGTCATGGGAGATTTTAACATGCAGGTCAATTGGGAAAATCAGGTTGGTAATGGATCTCAAGAGAGTGAGTTTGTTGAATGCCTAAGAGATTGCTTTTTAGAGCAGTTTATCAGTGAGCCTACTAGGGTATCAGCTATACTGTTATGTAATGAACTGGAGGTGATTAGGGAGCTTAAGGTAAAAGAACCCTTAGGAACCAGTGATCACAGTATGATTGTGTTCAACTTGAAATTTGATACGGAGAAAGTAAAGTCTGATCTAGCAGTATTGCTGTGAAGTAAAGGAAATTACAGTGGTATGAGAGAGGAATTGGCCAAAGTAGATTGGCAGGAGCTACTGGCAGGAATGTCAGCAGAGCAGCAATGGCGTGCATTTCTGTGAAAAATGAGGAAAGTGCAGGATATGTGTATTCCAAAAATGAAGAAATACTCAAATGGTAAAATAGTACAACTGTGGTTGACAAGGGAAGACAAAGCTATTGTAAAAACAAAAGAAAGGGCAAACAACAAAGCAAAAATTAGTGGGAAGACAGAGGATTGGGAAGTTCTTAAAAAACCTACAGAAAGCAACTAAAAAAACCATTAGAAAGGAAAAGATGAAATATGAAAGCAAGCTAGCAAATAATATCAAAGTGGATAGTAAAGTTTACTCAAGTATGTTAAAAATAAAAGAGAAGTGAGAGCGGATATAGGACCGCTAGAAAATGAGGCAGGAGCAATAATAATGTCAGTCTTCACTGTGGAAAACACTAGCAGTATGCCTGCTGTTGTAGTGTGTGAAGTAAGAGAAGCGGGTACAGTTACTATGACAAAGGAGAAGGTGCTCAAAAAGCTGAAGGACCTAAATATACATAAGTCACCCGGACCAGAGGAACTGCACCCTACGGTTCTGAAAGAGGGAGCATTAGAGATTGTGGTGGCACTAGAAATGATCTTTCAAAAATCATTGGAATCTGGAATGGTGCCAGAGGACTGGAAAATTGCAAATGTCACTCCACTCTTAAAGAATGGAGGAAGGCAGCAGAAAGGAAATTATAGATCAGTTAGCCTGTCCTCAGCGGTTGAGGAGATGTTAGAGTCAATTGTTAAGGATGAGCTGATGGAGTACTTGGTGATACAGGACAAGATAGTACAAAGTCAGCATGGTTTCCTTCAGGGAAAATCCTGCCTGATGAACCTGTTGGAATTCTTTGGGGAGATTACAAGTAGGATAGATAAAGGGGGATGTAGTGGATGTTATATATTTGGACTTTCAGAAAGCCTTTGACAAGGTGCCATAGATTAGGCTGCTTACTAAGTTAAGAGCCCATGGTATTACAGGAAAGTTACTAACACAGTTAGAGCATTGGCTGATTGGTAGGAGGCAGCAAGTGGGAATAAAAGGATCTTTTTCTGGTTGGCTGCCAGTGACCAGTGGTGTTCTACAGGGGTGGTGTTGGGCCCACTTCTTTTTATGCTGGATAGAAATGATTTAGATGATGGAATAGATGGCCTTGTTGCTAGGTTTGCAGATGATACACTAAGATTAGTGGAGGAACAGGTAGGATGCAGAAGGACTTAAGACAGATTAGGAGAATGGGCAAGAATGTGGCAAATGAAATACAATTTTGGAAGATGCATGGTCATGCACTTTGGTAGTAGAAATAAATGTGCAGACTATTTTCTAAATGGGAGAAAATCCGGGAATCTGAGATGCAGAGGGACTTGGGAGTCCTTTTGCAGAACACCCTGAAGGTTAACTTGCAGGTTGAGTCGGTGGCAAATGCCATGTTAACATTCATTTCAAGAGGTCGCGAATACAAGAGCAAGGATGTGATGCTGAGGCTTTTATAAGGCACTGGTGAGGCCACACCTTGAATATTATGATCAGTTTTGGGCCCCTCATCTTAGAAAAGATGTGCTGGCATTGGAGAGGGTCGAGAGGAGATTCACAAGGATGATTCCAGGAATGAAAGGGTTTTCATACAAGGAACGTTTGATGGCTCTGGGTTTGTACTAACTGGAATTCAGAAGGATGAGGTGGGATCTCATTGAACTCTTTTGAACGTTGAAAGGCCTAGACAGAGTAGATGTGGAAAGGATGTTTCCCATGGTGGGAGAGTCTAAGACAAGAGGGCACAACCTCTGGATAGAGGGGTGCCCTTTCAAAACAGAGGTGCGGAGAAATTTCTTTAGCCAAAGGATGGTGAATTTGTGGAATTTGTTGCCACATGCAGCTGTGGAAGCCAGGTTGTTGGGTGTATTTAAGACAGAGATTGATAGGTTCTTGATTGGACTTGGCATCATAGGTTACGAGGAGAAGACCAGGAACTGGGGTTGAGGGAGAGATTAAAAAAAGGATCAGCCTTGACTGAATGGCGGAGCAGACTCAATGGGCCAGATGGACTAATTCCGCTCCTATGTCTTATGGTCTTGTGGTCTTATGAATTGCTTGGTCCATCACCTGTTCATTATCATTTCTTTCTCTTTTATGATCTTGCCATGTGCAAATTAGTTGTCATATTCCTTATACTACCTTCACTGACTTTGAGATGCTGTGAGACATCTGGTGGGTCATGAAAGACGCTACACCTCTTTTCTCTCTAGCAGGCTATGAACTGACCGAGGCTGGTGCATTGCTAATTCTGATTGTTGATTTTGGGTGTGCAGGGATTTGGGGTTTAAAAATTAAATTGAATATGATTATTTTGCCACAAATGTGATTCAGAATGAAAAGGCATTAGTTTTACTTCTCGTGAAATTCACCTTAAATCAACTTACATGTGGTGGTAAAGCACAACAAAAGCTTTAATTCCATTGAAATATTTAATCAGAGGTTCCCTGTGGATGAACAGTTTTGCTGTCTCCTAGTTGAACAGTTTTGTTGTCTCCTAATAGATTGTGAATATTAATTATAATTGTGGCCTTTGGGCTGAAAAATAAGAAGTGATGATCTGAGAGCAGAATAATTGAGTTTTCCAAATTGTGAAACGTCATATGTTGTCATCAATTGTACTGTGCAGCATTTACTTGGCCATATTTAGTGTTAATTGCTTGGTTTAAGTGAACAGCTTTTGCTCACTTCTGTTGTTTATGTGATGTTTTGTGTTCTTTTCTCCTCTTTCTCTGTGGTCATGGGGGGGGGGGTGTTTGTCTTACTTTTTTTATCCATGGGCTAATTTTTGGTTTCTTGCTTTGTGACTGTCTGTAAGCAAACAAATCTCAAGGTTATATAATTTATACATTCTTTGACGAAAAATGCACTTTGAAGCAGTCGAAGTGTTGGCATTTTTGTTGCATTACTTAGTGACTTCAGAGCTTTAAGTCAGTATACCTCGCTAATAAATCATAGTCAGCAGTCATGCATTTTTCTCGTAAAGTTGCTCTGCAGCTCCCGGTATGAAAGCTCAAAGAAATACAGTGAGCATAATAAAATAAAACCACAGTTGTTGGAAATCTAAAATGAAAACAGAACATTCTAGAAATTCGCAGCAGGCCAGGCTGCCTCTATGTGATGAGAAGCAGTGTAAGTGAAAAAAAAAATGTTTGGCAATTCTGGGCCAGTGTTTAATGGAGTTCAGGAGGGGTTGAGGGGGATCTGATTGAAACCTACCAAAAACTGAAAGGCCCGGATAAAGTGGTCATGGAGGGCATAGTTCCATTGATGAAGGGAGTCTAGAGTCCAAGTGCACAACCTTAGAATAAAGGGACATCCCTTTAAAACTGAGATGAGGAGGAATTTCTTCAGCCATAGGGTGGTGAGTCTGTGGAATTCATTGCCATGGGTGACTGCGGAGTCACTGGAGTACTTAAAACCGAAATTGATAGGTTTGTGATTGGTAAAGGAATTATTGGTTATGGGAAGAAGGTAGTAGAATGCGGTTGACAAAATGATTGATTGCCAGAGTGGACTCAATGGTCTGAATGGCATAATTCTGCTCCTATGTCTTATGGGATACTGTGCTTCATGCTCACCAATTTTATCTTCCCTTTAAATAAATCGGGTATTAAAATGAATGCCGCAGTTCAGTTCTAAATCTTTGACAATATTTAAGGTTTGCAAAGAATTGTCATCTGTGTCAATTGTGTTACAAGGCTGGAGAATAAGAGTTCTGCTGGGATTGTTTGCCTCTTGTGTTCACAGGGAAAGAAAATCTACTGCCATGATCTTGTCTGGCCTTGAGGCAATTGTATTGTAATCCAATCAGCCCAGAGGTCATTAGAGAGGCTGAAAATGGTGGCCTTGCCAGCCCAGTTGCCTACTCACTGAACGAACGAAAAATGATTTATCGACTCTGGGAGCAGTGTTGCGCAGTTTTGTCTTTGTTCCTCAGTGGTTACATTTTGGCAAGTTTAATGTCTCTGGTATTTTAGAAAAACACACTCACGGAGGCTGACGGAAATCCAGGAAGTGTGATAATAAGTGGAAAGATGGTGAACTGGAAATAAAAAATAAAAACTGAAAATAGTCAAATATGCTGTGTTTAAATGGAAAGGAAAGATGGGCTTTGAGGTGTGGAATCCTTATTAGTATTTCTGTTGACATCTTTTAATAAGCCTTTTTGTCCCTGTTACTATATTTCATGTTTCCTTAATATTTTGTTTTGCAATTTTGGCTAAATTTTCAAGGCAAAGCCTGTTGTTTATTCAGTAGTATTACAAGTGATATATAAATAGGCAAAGTCTATTCATCTGGGTAGGGACATTGGTACATTGGTAGGTGTTTTATTCCTTTTCAGAATGTGGACTTCACTGTAAAAAATACTCAAAATAATTCTTGGAATGATCAGAGGGCGGTAATAAAGGGTTGCTGGTTGGGCTGAGTTGTTCTCTGACCTTGGCAATTTACTTGCAAACATTTCATCACCATCGTCAGCGAGCTGTTGATTGTGGCGTGTTCTCCAAGTGCTTGGCATTTATATACTTTTCAATCAGCTGGTTAGACATCTTTTCAGAAGCTTAATTGTGATGTGGGGAGGAAATCTCATTGCTGATTGGCTGTGTGGCGAACTTTGTGCGTTGTGGTATGGAATTTTGCCCACATTGTCTCATAAATAGGGTCCAAGTCTACATGTTGTGAAAACGCCCTGGTTGAACCTCATCTGGATGACAGTTCCGAGCATTGCATCCTCAATTAGATAACTTGGCCTCAGTGTTGTACCATAATGACTTACAGAATGTGACTGGGGCTCTAAAAGTTAAAATGTGATATCTCGTATGAAATAAGAAATTCCAATCACAAGGCTTGTGAATGAGATTAATTGGTAGAGACACAGGAGAATGCCGATACTGGAATCTGGAGCAATCCACAAAAAAGCTGGAGGTCAGGCAGTAACAGTCAACAATTAAGGGATGATTTGATTAAGATCTGTAGAAATAGGGGTGTCAAGAGAAACCCCTCCTTTTCTGTACTCTCATGTTTGGAGGAGTTGGCCGCAGATTGATGGGGAGAATCTTGAATAAGAATGCAGAAATGTCAAAGAGGTAAGAACGGTAATACCATGTTACACGAAAGGTGAAGCTAGATACTAGTCACAAAAAATGTTAGTGACATATTTTGCATCTGAGATTTATATTTTACAACGGATGGGCAATTACTGTTGCAGGTGGAGTTATATTTTAAATTTGCCTTTATTTTTTACTTGTGTTATTCATTATATCTGCAGTATACATCTATATAATATCAATTCAATGCTTTCCCTTACAATGTCATAGTCATAGAGCACAGAAAGAAACTTTTTGGCCCATCTAGTCCACGCTGATTTGTTATTCTGTATAGTCCTCACATGGACCATAGCTCCCCATACGCCACCCATCCATGTACATACCCAAATTTCTCTTAAGTCTTGCAATCGAACCCATATCCACCACTTCTGCTGGCAGCCTGTTCCACACTCTCGCCACCCTCTGAGTGAGGACGTTCTCCCACAGGTTCCTCTTAAATACTTCACCTTTCACCCTTAACCTCTAGTTCTAGTTTCATTCACCCTCAGTGAAAAAAGCTTGCTTGCATTAACTTTGTCTGTACCCCTCACAAGTTTGTATACCTCCATCAAACCTCCCCTCAGTCTCCTACACCACCGGAAATCAAGTCTCAATCTAACTAATCTTACCCCACAACTCAGGGCCTCAAGTTCTGGCAACATCCTGGTAAATTTCCTATCTACTTTCTAAATCTTATTTATATTTTTTTTCCGTAGGTAGGTGACTAGAACTGCACATAATACTCCAAATTTGGCCTCACCAACTTGTGCAATTTGAACATAAAATGCCAGAGTAGTTTTAGTTCTAAAAGAGAAGTTAAAAACGTCTCTGCATTTACAAACCCCATTTCCAGAAAAGTTGGGATATCTTCCAAAATGCAATAAAAACAAAAATCTGTGATATGCTAATTCATGTGAACCTTTATTTAACTGACAAAAGTACAAAGAAAAGATTTTCAATAGTCTTACTGACCAAGTTAATTGTATTTTGTAAATATACACAAATTTAGAAATTGATGACTGCAACACACTCAACAAAAGTTGGGACAGAGTTAAAAGAAGATTGAAAAGTGCACAGAATGTTCAAGTAACACCAGTTTGGAAGACTCCACATTAAGCAGGCTAATTGGCAGCAGGTGAGGTATCATGACTGGGTATAAAAGTAGTGTCCATCAAAGGCTCAGTCTTTGCAAGCAAGGATAGGTTGTGGCTCACCCCTTTGTGCCAAAATTTGTGAGAGAATTGTTAGTCAGTTCAAAAGGAACATTTCTCAACACAAGATTTCAGAGAATTTAGGTCTTTCAACATCTACAGTACATAATATTGTGAAAAGATTCGGAGACATCGCAGTGCTTAAAGGGCAAGGTCGGAAACCACTGTTGAGTTTGCGTAATCTTCGAGCCCTCAGGCGGCACTGCCTAAGAAACCGTCATGCTACTGTGACAATTATAGCCACCTGGGCTCGGGAGTACTTCAGAAAACCATTGTCACTCAACACAGTCCGTTGCTGCATCCAGAAATGCAACTTGAAACTGTATTATGCAAGGAGGAAGCCATACATCAACTCTATGCAGAAACGCCGGCGAGTTCTCTGGGCCCGAGCTCATCTCAGATGGACCGAAAGACTGTGGAACCGTGTGCTGTGGTCAGATGAGTCCACATTTCAGCTAGTTTTCGGAAGAAAAATGGGCATTAAGTTCTCTATGCCAAAGATGAAAATGACCATCCAGATTGTTATCAGCGAAAGGTGCAAAAGCCAGCGTCTGTGATGGTATGGGGGTGCATCAGTGCCCACGGCATGGGTGAGTTGCATGTATGTGAAGGTACCATTGACTCTGAGGTGTATATTAGGATTTTAGAGAGACATATGCTGCCATCTAGGCGACGTCTCTTCCCAGGATGTTCATGCTTATTTCAGCAGGACAATGCCAGACCACATTCTGCACGGGCTGCAACAGCGTGGCTTTGTAGACACAGACTGCGTGTGCTTGACTGGCCTGCTGCCAGTTCCGCTCTATCTCCTATTGAAAATGTATGGCGCATCATGAAGAGGAGAATCAGACAACGGAGACCACGGACTGTTGAGCAGCTGAAGTCTTATGTCAAGCAAGAATGGACAAAATTTCCAATTGCAAATCTACTACAATTAGTATCCTCAGTTGCAAAACAATTAAAAAGTGTTATTAAAAGGAAAGGTGATGTAACGCAATGGTAAACGTGCCTCTGTCCCAACTTTTGTTGAGTGTGTTGCAGCCATCAAATTCTAAATGTGTGTATGTTTACAAAATATAATTAAGTTGGTGAGTAAAACTATTGAAAATCTTTTCTTTGTATTTTTGTCAGTTAAATAAAGGTTCACGTGAATTAACATATCTCAGATTTTTGTTTTTATTGCATTTTGGAAAATATCCCAACTTTTCTGGGAATGGGGTTTGTATGTTTAGCACATAATACAGAATATTATTTTTCATTTTGAGTTTTATATGTGTACGTGTACCCTTGAGTCCCATGCTATCCTAAATATGAAATTATACTTCTAAGGGTTATAGTCGAAACAGTTAACAACGCTGAAGTGGAAACTGATTCTTTGGATTTTTTTGCACAATAGTAATGCTTTCTTTCCCACAGCTAAAAGAATACTATAATTATATTTTTAGAAAGCATTATGTTGAGAAATCTGCAGTGCTCCCTTTCATCAAGAACTGGACTTCTACCTCATAATAAAATTAGCTTCACTCTTGGATGAATTTGGTTCTGTCTGAATTGTGAATACACATGGAGGCTGCTGACTGCATAGAGAGATCTCATTACTTAATTGAGAGCTTTGTGAAGGTTTCCGTGTGTCGATGTGGAAATCCTTGTAACCTTTAGCTACATATTTGTAAAGCTTAACCTTCTGCCTCTGAATAAAAAAAAACAGCTGCTGGTGTGATTAGCTGGCTATAATCCTCCAACCTCTTGAAATCAACAGCAAATTCTTTACATTTCCCATTCCATTGTTATAACTCTTTGTCATCATTATTTGAAACTTAGGATGAGCTTTATTTCTAGGACATAGATTGTTTTTCTAAATACCAGAGTCATCAAAAACATTCCCAAAGTATTATTACTTCTCAATCAAACTAAATGAATGCTAACTTTGAACAGTTTTTCTTTCTGCTTGAAATACTACCCTACCAACTTGTTTGGTGAAGGCCCCCAAGCACTGAACATTCCTACTACCCATTGTCAGAGGTTGTTGGGAGCCAGAGATGGGTCTCTCAGTACTTGCCTAACTGAAAACTGCTTGAAACTGAGTTGAAGAGAATGTGCAGGAAGAGATGTTGCAGCCAGGAGGTCACCAGGGACCGCAGATGCTAGAATCTGAGGTAACAAGCAGTTGGGCGATCTCAGCAGCTCAGACAGCATCTTGGGAGGCAGAAGGATGGTCAACATTTCAGGTAGAGATCCCGAGAGTGTAGAGGGAAGGTATCCAGAAGAAAGAGATGAGGGGTGTGGTGAGGCAGGGGCAGGCAGGTGATAGATGGATAAGGAGAGGTGGGAGGGAGGGGAAGACAGATGGAGTCAGGGCCACTATTTGTTAAGAAATCCACCTTCTCCAAGTTCCCCTCAAAATCAGAGAATGTGTTTCTATTCATTGTTCTTGGGTCAATAATCTGCAAATCTCTATCAGTGCATCAGATTTGATGGTAATGTTAGAATCGGTGCAGAGAGAGTGGAAGACAGCACACTGAGAGGGAGTAAGGTTCAAGGAGAAAAGAGAAGTCACGAAGTCCAGCCGGTTGATGTCACATTGTCCTTTTGACCTCTATCTTTATGGAGACCAGATGGCAACTCTCAGACACCTCCTCTTACTTACCCCTTGAAAAGGACCCCACTCAGGACCATCAGAAAATTGTCTCGACAACATCACTAACCTCATCAGCTCTGGAGAATTCCCATCCACTGGCATGAAACTCATAGTTCCCTTACACCGCACTGCTCATTTCTACCTTCTAACCAAGATCCACAAGCCTGTCCGTCTGGATAGCTCCATTATCTCTGCCTGCTCCTGCCCCGTTGAACTCTATGTCTGCAAACCTTGACTTCATTCTATCCATCTTGGTCCAGTCCATTGCCACCAATATCCACAACTCTTCATATGCTCTTGATCTCCTCAACAACTTTCAATTCCCTGGCCCTGATCACCTCATTTTCACCATGGATGTCCAGTGCATTTACACTTCTATCCCCTATCCTGCTCCTTTCTCAACAAAAAACACAACCAGTTCCCCTCCCACTATTATCTCTTCTGTGTGGCAGAATTGGTCCTTACCCTCAACAGTTTCTCCTTCCCGCTTCCTCTCAACTCAAGGAGCAGCCATGGGCACTAGCTATGCCGGCTTTCTCCATGGGTACGTTGAACAGTCCAAGTTCTAAGACTTCTCTGGTAATTCTCCCCACTTCTTCCTGCTCTACATGCTCTGCTTTAGTGCAACTTTATGCACCCATGCTGTGCTTGTCAATTTCATCAACTTTACTTCCCGTTTCCACCCTACCTTTAGATTCATTTGTTCTATTTCCAACATCTCTCTCCCTTTTCTCAATCTATCTGTCTCCATCTCTGGAGACAAACTGTCTACCGATGTCTGTATAAACTGACTAGTTCTCACAGTTATCGTGACTATACCTCTTCCCACCCTGTCTCCTCCAAAAATACTATTCCATTTTCTCAGTTCCTTTGCCTCCACCTCGTCTGTTCCCAGGATGAGACTTTCCTTTCCAGGACATCAGAGATGTCCTCCTCCTTCAAAGAATGGGGTTTCCCTCCTCCACCATCGACGCTGCCCTCAACCACATCATTTCCTGGACATTCACATTCACCCCATCTTTCTGCCACTTTAACAGGAATAGAGTTCCTCTTGTTCTCACCTACCACCCAATGAGTCTCTGCATCAAATACATCTTTCTCTGCAACCTCCCATCTTCAGCTGGATCCTACCACCAATCACATCTTTACCTTCCCTCTGCCCCGCTTTCCGCAGGGATCACTCCCCAACCTCATGATTCCCTTGATCATTTGTCTCTCTACACTAATCTACCTCCTGGCACATATCCCTGCAAGCGACAGAAATGCTTCATCTGCTCATTCACCTCTTCCCTTACCTCTATACGGGGCCCCGGACAGTCCTTCCAGGTGAGGCAATGATTCACCTGCAAATCTGTTGGGCTCATCTGTTGTATCTGTTGAGCCTGATGCGGCCTCCTCTACATTGTGAGACCCAATGTACCATGGGGGCTGCTTTGTTGAACACCTCCGCTCCATCCACCAAAAATGGAATTTCCCAGTGGCCAACATTGGGACACTTGATATATTTGACACCTCCACTCTCTCACAACTACCTTGCTACTTTCATTGACATCTGTACAAATGTCTCCAGACCTTTGTTTGTCTGACCCTTCTAGAATAATACTCTCTATCTAACCTCTTTTCATTCCTCTTGCAAAATGTAACACTTTGTGTTTCTCTGCATTAACCCTGGTCTGCTTCATTCATCTCGTACAACCAATCTTGAATATATCTCTTGTAAGTTCTTCTCACCATTAAGTATACTTCCCAGTTTTTGTGTTAGCTTCAAATCTAGACATTCTGTCATGTACACCAAGTTATTTATAATCTTAAAACAGTAGAGCACAAGAACAGGCCCTTCAGCTACAAGGTTATGCTGAACTAATTAAGTGAGTAATTAAATGTGTAACTAAGCTAATTCCTTCTGCCTGCACAATATTCATATCCCTCCATTCTCTGTGTAGTCATGTGCCCCCTTAAGAGCCACTTAAACACCTTTGTCATATTTGTTCTACCATCGCTAATGGCAGTGCCTTCCAGGAGCCCACCACTCTTTGTGCAAACAAAAAACTTGCCCTGTGCATCTCATTTGAAATGATCCCCTTTCACCCTTTAGGTATGCCCTCTAGCATAAGACATTTCACCCTTGGGGAAAAATACACTGGCGGTTTGTCAATGACTCTCATAATTTTATAAATTACTATCGGGTCTCCCCTTAGCCTCCACTGCTTTAGAGAAGGCAACTTATGTTTGTCTAATCTCTTTGTATAGTACATGTCCTGCTAATAAACCTCTTTTTCACCCTCTCCACAGCCTCTACATTCCTTCTACAATGGGGAAACCAGAGTTGAATGCAATGCTGCAGATGCAGCCTAACTAGAATTTCTTAAAGCAGCACCATAATTTCCTGACTTTTTAACTCAATGCCTCAACTAATAAATGCAAGCGCCATATGCCTGCAATCTTTTTGTATCTTAAAAGAAGCATTGGACTTAGAACTAATGTCTTGGGACCCCCGCTGTATTGAGTCCTCAATTCTATCTCTGTTATAAACATGAATGTGAATCTTTGTATAAGTAAATCATGCTTCATCTCCTGCCTTGCATTTTGAATGTGACATGTTCAGAGCTTTGTGTATGCAATTCTTGTTGCCATAATCAGCCACAAAATCGTTCAATTATTTTAGTTTACAGAAGGAAAAGTCAACAAAACACTTACTGGGGCTCTGCCACAAGGTGTCCAATCTGATTCATCGGGAAATTATTTTTCATACTCTGCATCCATTGCAGAATGTAGTTCATAGATCCAACCTTCATAAAATTCACACCTCTTGCGGGAGCTTTTAACACGGCATGTTGTCCAGGTTCCATTCTGTCTGAAGCAATTGCTTGCTGATGCAACATACAATGGGTCCTGATTACCTGTGGGTTTTCAGTAAATATTTTTTGACAAGACCACGTGGAATATCTGTTATTGCAACAACACAGTTTGTCCACTGAGAGCTTTCTTATTCCACAGACATTCTGTGCTTTATATATTTCCTCAAAAGGGATAAGGAGAAACCTGGGTTGTTGTGGTTGCGGGTCATCCAGAAGACCAACCCCAATTTCTCCTCAGTCCTTAAGCTTCCAGGATTCAGGAGCAGTGAACCTATATATTTTTTAATGGAGTGAATATCTGGACTCAAAAAGTAAGAGAATCCTGTATGAGGTCAGATATGACCAATTTCCAGTTCTATAAGTTCCTTGTCCTTGGCCTTGATAGATGCAATCACAAGTAAAGCTTGCCAGTCGCCTTTACTTTCTCAGAAGATTAAGGAGATTTGGCATGTCACTGAATACTGTAACAAACTTGGACAACTTTGAGAACTGTACTATTGCATCATGCCCTGTAATGGCAACTTGAATGCTCAGGAATGCAAGGAGCTGAAGGGAGTAGTGGACTTAGCCCAATATATCTCAGATATATTCCTCCCAGTACAAGAAGGTAAAATCTACCATCAATGTTCCCCGCCTTCTGGGCCATGTCATCATCTTGCTGCTACCATGGGGCAGGAGTTACAGAACCCTAAACTCCTACATCACCTAGTTCAAGAACAGTTACTTCCCTTCAGGCATTCACTTGTTGAACCAACCACCAAACCCATAATCACTACCTCAATATAACAACAGTATGAACACTTTGCTTTACAATGGACTTTTCTTCTTTTTATGATTGTGTTCTTTGCTATATAATTTTGTATAATTTGTTTAATGTATGTTCCTGCAGCATTTTGTATGTGTGGCTCTGGGTTTCCAGAATCTGCAGAATGTTTTGTGTTCACTATTACTTCAAATTAGTCGCAGGTGAGATGGCAGCACAGATGCAGGGAAGGTGAGAGCGTAGTGGTTAACACATCGTTTTACCTTATCGGTGACCTGGGTTCATTTTCTGCTGCTGTCTGTTCTCCCTGTAACCACGTGGCTTTCCTCTAGGTGCTTTGGTTTTCTCTCTCAGTCCAAAGACATACCGATTAGTAGGTTAATCGGTCATTGTAAATTGCCCTGCGGTTAGGCTAGGGTTAAGTGGGTGGGTTACTGGACGGTGTGGCTTGTTAGGCCGGAAGGCCTGTTCTGCACTGTATCCCTAAATAAATAAAATCATTAAATTTTTTTTGTGTTGTGTCTCTGCTGCTGCAACTAAGTTTTAATCACACCTGTGTATACGTGTACTTGTGAATATGACACAAACTCGACTTTAACTTGATCTTCCGTTGATAAGACATTGTAGTAGATTAGCAGGCAATGAATAGTGGTCGGAGTGCATTTCTCTTCTATGGGTGAAGGCTGCAGGAAAGGAATGCACCTCTTCTTATCTCATAGCACAAGTTTCAGTTTAAATTATTTGGTATACGTGTATAATTTGAGACTCGCATGAAGAAATAACTTTCAGCCCTCAACTGTTTTAACTTTTAGTCACGTACAATGAAGGCCTTGGAGATAACAGCACAGATTATAGAGAGTACGGAGTATGAGGTTTGTGGAGCTGTTCTGCTTTCTTTTCTCCTCTTTGCTCATTGGAGACCTGCCCTCTGTAACATAGCTATTTCAGGGTAAAGTTAATTGGGTCCAGTAACACCTGTTATGAGGCACAATAGGAATTGAATGGTTTGACAGAATCACCAACAAGGAAATACTATGATAAACAGATATGCCAAATGCAAAAGCCATGTCAGCAAAGAGCAAATGAGGCGGGTCATATGGACAATGATTGTGTTCTGTTAAAGAAGGTTTAAGGAAGGCAGTATGAATCAGCTCCAGCCCTCTCTCCTGCATGAAATGCATTAAATCCCATATACTCTGTAGGCCTGGACTTCATGATTTAGGAGGATATGGATTCTGCTAAGCAAGTTTGACACTCCACAATGAAATGTCCTTGTGGAGTTTGCACTTTCTTTCTGTGACCACAAGGGTTCTCTCCAAGTGCTCTGGTTTACTGCCACAGCACATAAGCATATGGGTTCGTCAGTTAGTTGGGCACTGTAAATTGCCCTTACTATGTGGGTGAATGGTAGAATCTGGGAGAGGGTTGATAGTAATGTAGGGTGATTAAAATGTATTAGGGTTGGATTAGTGTAAATATTGGTTCCAGTTGATCAGCACAGTCTCAGTGTTCAAAGGGTCTGTTTCCATGCTAAATCTATAAATCTCTGAAGTTATTGTATCTGGCAGATGTCTCTTTGTCTAAGCACATTCTCCAGACTTTCCAAGAGAAAATTGATTTCCAGTATCAAAAACATTTATCGGGCTTCCAGGCCGGTACAGGTATCAACTTTAACCAACGTCTTGATGACAATCTGTGCCATCTTCATTGGGGATCAGGGAAGATGGCAGAGTTTGTCATTGAAATATTGGTTAATATCGATACCTGTACCCAGGAAAGCACTAGATCCTTTTACAAACAACAGAAATTCTGCAGATGCTGGAAATTCAAGCAACATACATCAACAACAACTGTAAGTCATGATGACTATATTTATTCTTTGTACTGACACCAGTAAAAAAGGCAAATCATCCAAGGTTTCCCCAGCTAACGGTAGTGAGTGTAAACTGATAATTGTAATCTGTGCAGAATTGTAAATACCAGCACCACTGAAGTCTTCCTGTCCATCGGCATTTGTATCTCTTGCATATCCGACAAGTTATCATTAGAAATTAATGTGACCTTCAGCTTCCATGTTACTGAATCATTGATGTTTCACAATAAATATATGGGGCTTTAATGGGTCCACAGTTTGTGAATTGTTACAGTTTTCTTCTCCTTAACTAAATAATGTTTTGCTAACAAGAGAGATATTCATAGAGCTTTACAACGTAGAAACAAGCCCTTCAACCAAACTCATCTATGCCAGTCAAGGTGTCTTCCTGAGCTGTGCACAAGGCAAAGAGCATGGGTTCCCAACCAGGGGTCCACGGACTCCTTGCTTACTGGTATTGGTCCAGGACACAAAAACGGTTGGGAACCCCTGCTCTAGAAGATTTCAATGAGTCAGGTAACTTCTGTGGAGGAAAATGGACAGTCAATTTTTCAGATTCACTTGGATCTGGAATGTCAACTGTTCATTTTCCTCCGTAGATGCTGCATAGCTTATCTTTGTAATTCTGCACCGCAGAGGAATATATAGGCTTAATTTTTGAGACTGATCAATTTTTGGATATTAGGGGAATGATGTAATGTTGGTGCTGGGCAGAAAAATATTTTTAATGTAGGAATCAAGCTGTGACTTTGATGATTGAAGGCGCAGGCTTGAGCAGTTGAATATCCGTCTCTTGCTCCAGTTTCCCATGCCCTTTTGTACATCTCTTGCACATTTCAACAGTGGGTGGAAGAATTGCCTTTGTTTTTATTTTATAATCCAAATGTATGAATTCATGGTTCTTCTGGAACTTGTCATATTTGCTTTTATTATTATTATACTGTTTTATCTCATGTTGAAAGAAGCCTTAATGACGCAGATTTTGTTGTTTCAAATGGATGAAGTTGAAAGCATGCACTCAGTTGGAGATAGATACATGTATGTGCTTTTGTATGTATGCTTGACATTTTGTTATAATGCCTTGACACTTCATTAATGTGGAGTTACTGATGTAGCTTGCTTTTGGTATGCCTATGGTGTTAAGTTGATGGAATCTTAACGATGGATGGAATACCGTATACATGATCCACAACACTAAACTGATCCATGAATGCAATTTATGGACTCATTTTCAAGGACTCCAGAATTGATGTTCCCAGTATTATTAATTTATTTATTGATTGATTGATTGTATTTGCGCAGTTTGTCATCTTTGTACATTGGTTGCTTGTCAGTCTTTGTGTGGAGCTTTTCATTGATTATTTCTTTGTTCTATTGTGAATGCCTGCAAGAAAATGAATCTCAGGGTAGTATTTGATGACGTATACTGTATGTACTTTGAACATTATTGATCCTTAAGTTTTGGGAAGGGAACGTGTTACACTTGGGGTCATGTGGAGATATGCAAATACCTTATAAATTTGTAGATCCTTTGCAACGATTGTAGTTACCGCAGGAATCTGTAGACACCAGTCTTAAGAATCACTGCATTGCTGAGCCCATCCTCTACTGTTTCTGATATATATAAAAAAATTATTATTCTTAGAGTTTGATACCTGGCAGAATGATGTACATTAAAGTTATTCCACAGTTTTCTTCAATTGCCAATTAAATTACTGTACATGAAACACTCAGCATAAAAGAGTAAGTCAAAGGAACAGTCTCCTTATCCTATGTTTGCGTAGAACACCATTCCAAAATAAAGCACATCTCTTCTGTCTGCACATGATCTACATCCTTCCATTTCCTCTCTAAAAGTCTCTTAAATGTCATTATCTTTTCTGCTTTAACTACTACTGCTGGCAGCCTATTCCAGGCACCTACCAAAAATAAAACTTACCTTTGTAGTTTCCTTTGAACTCCCCCTACCCCCAACACCTAAAATGCATGTCCTCTAGTATTTGATGTTTCTACCCTGGGCAAAAGGATGCGGACTGTCAACCCTATTGATGCTTCTCATAATTTAGAAGCTCCTATCAGGTCTCCCCTCAGTTTCTGACTCTCCAGAGAAAAGTTATTTTGGTTTCTCTCCTATTTTGTTGGTGCGGCTTTTAGTTTTAGACCTGTGGGTTATGGCAAGAATGTGTTTCAGCCTCTTTTTATGTCGAGAGAACCTGAGCTAGTTGCTGCTTCTGATTTCGGGTTGAGGAGGTGCGTCCTGCTGTTAAAAATCTGGCCACAGATTCCAAGGCACAGGCCTCAAAGGAATCCAGATTGAAACAAGGCATTAGCTGCTGACACCTTCATGGAAGTTTCTTAATGAGTTTCAATTTTAATGATGCCTTGATTTTTTTTCCCTGTATGATTAAAAGATCAAAGCTGATGGAGTAGAGGTAAAATAGCAAGAGGCCAGTACTCTGCTTTACTGCTGCATAAGGTAAATGAGCTGGCTTGCTCTCCTGTTGGAAGCTTGTTATAGAGTCATAGATAGAGAGATCCTGTGGAAACCATTTTCTGGTTTGATTTCACAAACAGAGGAGTTATTTTCTGATCTGTCTGAGCATGCGCCCGTGCTGGGGTTAGTCTGGAAGCCATGTGAATGCCATGATTGAGGCATTTTCTAATGTTTGTAATTTACATGTTGTGGAGTTTGCCTTCAGTTGACAGGGGCAGGTTCCATTGTTCTCAGGAATCCTGTTGCATTCATCCCATCCTTGGGAGATTATTGTAATAGAATTCCAGTTTTAAGGCCAAGTTGAATTCTTTCCAGCAAATGTGTTCTTCATTGTCAAGTTCCTTCACACTCCACCCCTCTCCAGCTCCGATCTCTGGTGTTCAGTTGCTTGGATTTCCACATCAGCCGTTGGTGTTCCATCCTCAGCAGTATATAGTAAATGGTGGACACCCGCTCCCTAGTCACCTCTACTACTCGGGAAGACCTGCAAGAATGCAAGGGCTTCCTCACCTTAACACGAGACCACTGCTGAGAAGTAGCAGTGAGCATGAGTCCATATCATGACAGTAACATTGGCACAGGCGTGAGGGTCCTGAGCATGGGGAGAAGGGGTGAAGCAGCAGGGGAAATGAAGCACTCTGGATGGTTCCAAGTGGTCTATATGCTAGCTACCTGGTCAAGAGCCAGCATGTGAAGAGGAACCACACAGCAGCTGCATCTACAGGCTGACTGTGTATCAGTTTCTAATAGTGTCCTCTGCTTTCTGTTACCACCTGGCATCCTTTTCACTCTCTGCGTTCATTAGAATTAACGGATATGCAAAAGAATGCGGATGCCGGAGCCTGGAGAAACTCAACCAGCCAGGCAACGCCAATCAGGGAAATGGAAAATGGGCATTTTGGGTCGAGGTTCTTCATCTGAACTGAAAGGCAGAAGGGAGTTTAGATTAGATTAGATTATGAGAACACTCAGTCCTCTTTTATTGTCATTTAAAAATGCATACACGCGTTAAGAAATGATATAATGTTTCTCCGGAGTGATATCACTGAAAAAAAGGACAGACCAAAGACTAACACTGACAGAACCACATAATTATAACATATAGTTACAGCAGTGCAAAACAATATCATAATTTGATGAAGAACAGACCATGGGCACAGTGGGGAAAAAAGTCTCAAAGTCCCGAGTCGATCGACTCCCGAGTCCCCAATAGCAGGCGGCAAAAGGGAGAAACTCCCTGCCATAAACATCCAGGCACCGTCAACTTACTGATACCTTGGAAGCAGCCGACCACAGCCGACACTGAGTCTATCCGTCCAAAAACTTCGAGCTTCTGACCAGCCCCTCCAATACAGCTTCCCGAGGGCAATCCTCTGCTGAGCGCCTTCGACCTCTCCCCGGCCACTGAAACACGCAAAGCCGAGGATTTCAAGGCCTTCAGCTCTGGAGATTCCGGTTACCACACAGCAGCAGCGGCAGCGAAGCGGGCATTTCAGAAATTTTCCAGATGTTCCTCCGTACTCTCACGTCTATCTCCATCAAATCAGAATTGTGCACGGTACCCTACTTGAGAGATAACAGATATCATTCACTGAAGTGGCCGTGCGTGCTGCCGTTCCCCCCTCCAGTTAGCCAGTATAAAGTGGACCCAAGTTTTGCATCATCCACAGTATGGAAATTGTGTCCTCTGCATTCAGGTCCAAATTGTTTGCATATATTAACAAAAGGGACTCTAGGACCAGCTGAATCCCCACTCCTGCCCAGTGACTCCAATGTACTCTTCCCTCCATTCTGAAAAAGAACCTACCACCACTGCCATGTGTTTCCCATTACTCAGCCAATTTTATGTTGTTGCTGTTGCAACTCCTCTTATTTAATGGGCTTGTTGGCACATATTAGGTAGCACCTCATCATTCCGTTTTTTTAACCTTCATTCACCTCCATCAACCTCAGTTCCCTCAGAAAACGTCTGTTATTTTATATAAAAAATCTGCCTTAGTTTTACACAATTTGCCTTTACCAAATTTATGTAATTAATTGCTCCTTGTCAGCTGGCTGATAATTCTGACTCCAATTGTTCAAGGTTTGACATTTGATTGGGCCTTTGTGCAGCAGCTTGTGATTCCTGGACAGCTACCTGTTCAGGGAATCTAGTGTGTGCCAAGGTAAGGCAGGAGTAACTTTACTCAATCTTATCGAGTCACTGGAGGGAATTCCTCTGTGGTCACCAAGTGATCACTGATTGTAGTCACCTCCCTCACATTTGCTCCATTGATGTGGATGGAGCCAAGTGCCGGGTGCTGCCAGCTGCTGATGCACTTGTTGGTGGCCCGAGGCATGGTTTTCTCTGCATTCTAAACCAGGAATTAGTAATTAGTTTGAATTAATTTCCCAGGAAACCGAAGGACCAGTGCAGCTCAGGCGACACTGTTCCCTTCCAGTTGCTTCTACCTGACAATCCTCCCTCCCTTTCGTTTCCACTTCACCTTCCTTCAGATCCCAAAATCCTGAGTCCTTTGTTGTCTCCACATCCCTCTGCCTCTAACTCCATTCTCCACTCTTCCCCTATCCAATTCTGTCAGCCTTTCAACCCCTTCTCAACTGGTTCCACCTATTACCTGCCTGTTCCTACCTGCCCCTCCCTCGCCTCTCAAGACTGGCCAACTCCTTTTACTGCCTCACCTGCTAAGTTCTTCCAAGCAGTTTGCTTTTCACTCCAGAGTCCAGTATCTGCAGTCTCTTCTGTGTCCAATATCATAGCTTTCCTGCATATAAATTTATGTTGCCGTCTTGAGTTATTCTGTAATAATATCAGTGCTGTTTCTCTCAGTGCAAAAACTGGCCAATAAATTTTGAATGTACGTACTTGCCACCTTAGATTATGTAAACAGAAGAAACTAGAGGACTACAGCACCAAGTAATAACATACCCACTCTGGGCTGCACAATCTAGCAGAATCCTTGAACAATCAGAATAAAGCAAAGTTTCCTTTACTTCTTAAAATGAAAGGAGTCTTTGCATTCTAATACCTTGGCTCAGTTTAATAAAGTATATAAATCATTGCAAGGTTTTTCTTGAAAAAATAAGGACTCTGAAATCCTGTGGGTGCTTTATTTAGAAAACAGTGTTTTCTTTGCATATGGAAGAGTTGAATGTGGATTATTCTGACCACATCACGATAAAAATCTCCCAATTGTGCATTTTAATGAAATGCTGCTGTGTAGAGTGACCTGGGGACCTAACTAGTTCCTTGTCCAGACGTTGTACAACATTGTGAAAGATGGCTGGTGATGTAGCACAGAGTAACTTGTGTATCAATCTCATTAGCATGCAGTGTTTATGACAATCTGTCGAAATGGAAAAGAGCCTTTTGTATTTGGACATAAGCTCACAATATTTTTCCTAATCTAATTACTTAACAACCAAGTAATGAGAAAATGCTTGGTAACTTTTGTATGGTGAACCTTTTGATAAGTTTGTGCGATGTCAAAAAAAACTTAGAATGAAGTGCTGGTTGATGAGCAAATTTCAGTAACATAATCAAGCCCACGAGTATATAAGGGAACTGGATGGGAAGGAGAGGATTCATTCAAGGGCTGACACTGACCTGATTGATTGAATCCTGTACTCTTGGTTTTCAGTGAATCTGCAGTGGAAAGGTAGATTCCCGACATTATGGGAAGAAAAAGTACTTCCTCACCAGGGACTTGTTACAGATGCAGTGATCTGACAGCTCCCACACAAAATGCATCCTGGATTGTTCTAAGGGCACACTCAGATGGTTTTCCTAAAAATGTAGAATAATTTATTAAAGTGTAGAATAATGGTGAATGAGAGTAGTCTAACCCTGTGCATCTTATTTTAAAAAGTAACCACCCTACTTGACATGAGTTGGAGGAAAAAGGGAAAAGAGTCTTCTTTTTAATTCAGTTGGTATGGTACTGAGCAACAAACAAACATGGACTAGAATCTATCTCAGGTCTGTGCAAGTTAATCATTTATCAGAAGGTAGATTCTAACAGATCCAGTGGTGGATCTGTTAGAACATAGAACTGTACAGCACTTTAGCCCAGAATGTCAATGCCAGTTATGAAGCCAATTTAAATTAATACCTTTTGCCTGCACGTGATCCAAATCCTTCAATTTCCTGACTGTTTATTTGCCTGTTTGCGTGTCTCACTTTTGTTAACTGACAGGCTGGATATTTTCTGCAGTTTGGAGCTGCTGGTATGTCAGGTACCCAACTTCATCATGCAATTGTCTTGTATACTTCATCTGTGTGTAGCTGAAAGATATTCATATGATGTTCTTTGTATCTTCTTGTGTTTGACATATGCAATATTACTGAGTGCTTGTACTTGCTGAACGTGGTTGAAGTTTCTACAAAACAATAAATTTAATATTGGGTTATGTTGAATCTTGACAACAATTATGGACCCTTATAAAAGATGTCTGTGTTCTTATCGTGTAATGTTCCTGTTATTGGAAATGGTAAATGAAGGCCCCACTTGCTCAAGAATACAGGCACTTTAATTGAAGAATTAACAATTATCCTCACTGGTCTGAGTAATAATTTCTTGAAAATCAAATTTGCTAAAATATTATCCAGTAATCATTCAAAAGCTGATTGCCAGACATTGATGCTAGATACACCTCCTCCATTTATTTTACTAAAATTAACTGTAGGACTGCTGTTGTCTTGAAGGTTCAGAGTGGGAGGTGTAACCATCAACTGTGTTCCTTGCTCTAGGTCTGTACCCGGTGGCTTTTGCTAGAGGTTGCACAGGTTGGAAATTGGAGAATAGGATTATTGAGCTGAACTGTGGTGTCAGGGCTATCTTTTTGCTCACTAGCTTGTCTACTAATCTTCATTGTCCTAATATATTATGTAAATTTTGAAGTGCAAAGATTCTTTTGTAGCTTTTTTGTAATAAATTTCCAGACAAACAGATCAGAATCAGGGGCAGAAGATGAAAGAGAAAAATGTGTAACTGCATATTTGTCAAAAAAGCTTGTTTTCTGGCTAATTCATATTAATTCTGTCCAAGTGTTGAAGAACTGGTGTACAAATGTTGTCAAAGATTTATACAGAGAACCCATTTGGAGCTTTCTTGAGAAGTCCTGCTCATAACTCCAGCTTGACTCTAAACGATGGGAGAAGGTGGGAGCTCTGTGACCTCTAATGGATGTTAAGGGTTGCAAGTAAATTTCAAATTCTGGCAGTCTCTGGTCTTTGTCTCCAGTGAACACGAGTCCATTGTGTAAACCTGAACAGAATTTGAAACCTCATTGAGCAGTTTGAATTGTAACCAGCTTGAGAATGTAGGGACTGAATTGGCAGGGCAATGCAGCTGCTATTCAATGGGTTCACCCTCAAACTCTTTCTTAGAATGAGTGACCTCTGCCACTTCTGACCAAAGGGAGCTTAGCACTTTCAATAGATGCACTATTTTTCATTGCTGACACTCCTCACTTTCATGTGCTCCATGGAAACACTAAAAATGTTTCTGCTTTGTACGTTAACTAGCACTCATTACCTTCAGTTTATACTTTACAGACATTTTCTTTTTTTCTGGAATGCGTTCTATCCGTTTACTCTTTCATGTTCTATTTTAAGAATAGGCTTTCTTTAAACCTTAGTGTGTGTGTGTTAAACATATTTTACCAGCATCTCAATGAAATTGGGTTAAACATTTTCAAATTTAATAATAGGTTAAAATTCTGCAAGTAGAACTGAATACCAAATGATATAGCAAAATTTCAGTCCTACAGCCGTCACTGAAGGGTTTCTTTCAGCAACTGAGAGTATGTTACTCATGCAACTGACTAGTAATATGACAGTTGTTTCATTCTGCAATTGCAAAGCTCAATCACTCATTTTAATTGCAATTCTTTAAAAATATTATTTGGTCTTCTACCTAAAGTGTTAACACCAGGCATAGTTTGGAAAAGTAAGCACTGCTGACGGCCTGAAGATCATGTTTATTTGACATTCACTCAGGGTCAGGAATGACTTGCGTCCATTCCAGATCCCCCTCTGATGAGGTTAATGTGGTCTAGGAGGTGCTAATTGAGGTAGGCTGGTAGATATTTTGGGGCTTGCTCCTTCTGCCAATTATTTCAGATTTTTTAATTTGTCTCATCCACCTCCTGCCATAACTGAGCTTAGAAAATCTGTTTCAGGGGCATGGTGGTGCATATGCAATTAACGTGGCCTTCCCACCAAAGCAGAGTGAATGTAATGAGAGGCTCAATGGCTCAATGCATAGTATTTTGGCCTGGAAGTGAACACTGACCTTGGTTCACTTCTTGATCCACTGAATTTGTAGGACTTTGCAAAGACATTGTTGGTCATATCTCTTCAGTGCTTTGAGGTGGGTCATCCAAGACTCAGGCATTACAGAATAGCAAGAGTCACTACTACCTTGAAGACTGAGGTATGTGCTGGGTTGGAGGCTCAAAGATGGAGGCTGTACTTGTACAACTGAAGGCAGTGATGAAAGTCATCATCCTTCTCTACTTTAGTCAATGGAGAGTTCCAGGTGGTCATTGTGGGCCTTTTGTTGTCACTGGGCAGAATTGTATGTTGGAGGAAGTTTGAGAGAAGATCAAGGTCTTACAGATAGAAACATAGAAAACCTACAGCACAATACCACAAAGTTGTGCCAAGAATATCCCTACCTTAGAATTTGCTAGGGTTACCCATAGCCCTCTATTTTTCTAAGCTCCATGTACCTATCCAAAAGTCTCTTAAAATACCCTATCGTATCCGCCTCCACCACCATTGCTGGCAGCCCATTCCATGCACTCACCACTCTCTCCGTAAAAAAAAAACTTATCCCTGACATCTTCTCTGTACCTACTCACAAGCACCTTAAACCTGTGCCCTCTTGTGGCAGCCACTTCAGCCCTGGGAAAAAACCTCTGACTATCCACATAATCAATGCCTCTTATCATCTTATACACACTCTCATCATCTTATACACAGATGTTGAGTGCAAAGCCTTGTCACTGGTGAACAAGTCGACAGTGACTTGGAACTCGGTGTCCATATTCTATATACTGCAGCCCAGTGAATAACATTCATGGTTCAGTTTGCCACCATGATACAGTGAAAAACAGTGTTATAGTTACAGGAAAAAGTGCAGTACAGATAGACAATAAGATGCAAGGCCATTAGGAGATGGAATTTTAGGGTAAGGATCCATCTTATCATATAAGGTGTCCATTTGATAACTTATAACAGTGGGATAGAGTTGAGGTTCTCCTGGACTGAGTGTTACATTAATAGAACAGTTTCCCATTAGTTATGAGATTAACCTACTCAATGGAAATGAGGTGCAGCATTGAAGGACTGTGTAAATATTCAATAGACAATAGGTGCAGGAGTAAGCCATTTGGCCCTTTGAGCCAGCACCGCCATTCACTGTGATCATGGCTGATCATCCACAATCAGTATCCAGGTCCTGCCTTATCCCCATAACCTTTGATTCTGCTATCTTTAAGAGCTCTATCCATCTCTTTCTTGAAAGCATCCAGAGACTTGGCCTCCACAGCCTTCTGGGGCAGAGCATTTCATATACTCACCACTCTCTGGGTGCAAAAGTTTTTCCCTCAACTCTCTTCTAAATGGTCTACCCCTTATTCTTAAACTGTGGCCTCTGGTTCCGGACTCACCCATTAGCGGGAACATGCTTCCTGCCTCCAGCGTGTCCAATCCCTTAATAATCTTATATGTTTCAATAAGATCCCCGCTCAGCCTTCTAAATTCCAGAGTATTCAGGGGATATTTGTGTGGAGTTCTGTATAGGTATGTTCCGATGAGACAGGGAAGTTATGGTAGGGTATAGCAACCGTGGTGTACAAAGGCTGTAATAAATCTAGTCAAGAAGAAAAGAAAAGCTTACAAAAGGTTCAGAGAGCTAGGTAATGTTAGAGATCTAGAAGGTTATAAGGTTAATAGGAAGGAGCTTAAGAAGGAAATTAGGAGAGCCAAATTATAATTTATTTTCACTTTAAAATCAGACGCATTGGCCACATTGCCAATAATATACTTGGAATGTTATCATGTTATTTAGATAAGAAACAGCACAGCAAATTGGAGTTGACAACAACAGGTCATTTTCTCATTAGTGCTCACAAAAATGGCCAGGAGATGTAAAGGTTAAGCAGTACGGTCTCCAGCTGTTTGAGAGTGTGAGAGAAGTTCAAAGAATGGTTTTGTGTTTGTGTGTCTGTGTGAATGCAGAAAATGTGTTGAATAAGGTTAATAAATCCCAGGGACAAATGGCTGTAATGGAGCACAGTGATTTCTTAGGTTGGAGTTGAGAAGTAAGAGTGTGCTAGCACATTATCTGTAAATCATTGAGGAAGGAATAGAGGATATATGTGTCTGTGGTAGAGTTCCAGTGAAATGGAGAGTTATGATTTTGGGAACTTTAGTTAACTCAAAGTCAATTAGGAGAAATTAACATAGGAGAAATGATTTCAATACCCATATCTTGGTTGAGGGGAGCATGGAGAAAGGACAAGGTCATGAATTGAAGAGTCAGCACATATGAGATTTACAAGTTCATGCACATCACCTTGGTGAAGGAGTGAGCCTGAATCCTCTCTGATCTGTCCTTTTCAATCTCAACAAAAATAAAAGGGTGAGATGTATTGGAAGTAGCTTGAAGGACTTTGACCCAAGTTTAAATTTAGATCCTTAGCTCATCAAATGGTTGAAACAAAATGCACCAGTTTCTTCCTGATTTCTGCCTCAGGCTCAGCTTTCTGTCAAATTATATTAATTCAGTCATTGCCTCCATTAAATTTAGGAAACATCCACACTGATCATGTTGTCATCCCCTCGGTTTTATGTAACAATCCTGACCTGAAGGATTTCAGTCTGCTAATTAATGTTCCAATTCTGAAGAGCACTTACTGATCTAATTGAGAGTTCAGACAATTGCATGCAAATCTATTATAAATGGATTGTTTATCCTTTGTTTTGTATTCATAACCTGGCCCATGCTTAGTAAGTTCTCGTGGTTGGACTCAGGACATTTAGGCCATCAGTAGGACCTTCGCTGCATCTTCATTTTACAGACACAATTTTTTCTAATACAGATTATAGAAAAAAATTGTGATCCAAGAAAATCCCCAGATAAAGTCTTAATTTCAGAACTTTGGGAAACTGCCTTCACATCTAATTAGCTCTGGTATTCTTAGTTTCATATTTGAAGTATGATTCTCTTAACTGAAATGTCTTTGAGATCGTTCATTCAAAACCCTGTGGGCCTGTGGCTGTAGATTTGTCATACTGTACCTTCCATATTTCCCAAGTTATGACAACTTTGTGGAAACAGATAGTGGTGCAGTATAGAACTGGGCACTTCTGAGCCACGTTGTGCATGCTGATTGTGATAGTTATCTATGCTAATCACATTTTCATGCATTAATTCCTTATCCCTCTACGTATTTCCTATCCAAGTACCTGCATAAATGCTTTTTAAACATTGCAATTGCCTCCACCACCACCTCTGTCAGCTCCATGATGTTATTGCTGCCAGCTCTCAACTTCAGATATTTTCAGGATACTTTAGTGAGTACTTATTAGTGCCTTAGATGTGCTATTATTGGAGTGCTGTTACCTTTTCACCTTGGGCAGTCCTTTTGTGTCAAGGATGACTAGTTTCCACTCCATTTCTACAGGTTGCTGGGTAACAGTCAAGACTAATGTGGGTTCTGCAGACTGTATTGCTGTTAGAGCAGGTATTGCTGTGGAGTGCTGTGGAGTGAGAATTGGAGGTAATTGCCATTTTGCTAGTGTATCCACATGGAGAAACCCGATGGTTTTTTAACATCTTCCTTGATATTTTTTCTCCATTTGATCTGCCACAAGCCAGGGATTCCCACTAGTCTGTGAGCATAGTTTATTTTTCCCCACTGGACTTTGACAACAAGCTCCAATTGTTTCCTCTATCCTGGTTTTTTCTTTGCAGAACACAGCTCAGAGTGAAGTGCTTGTGATAGGTTAAATTGGCTGCAGAGAGGAAGCAGACATTTGCTCACCAAAGGATTTTGAGGGCAGCATTTATAGTATCTCTCCAATATTTTGAGGTGTTTGGCTACAGGTAGTCTGGAACTCAAAGGCAAACAGAGAGTCTAGGGATCTCTGACTATGAGCTTTGTGCTGAGTTTCAGGTTTTCATCTTTGAATATTCTTTTCTAAAGTCTGTGCTGGTGCACATTTACTTCCACTGACATTGATTTGTGCTTGGATTTGTTCCACAAGGGACTGCTGGTTGGCATTAGCTCATCTGAAAGGAGCATCCTAAGGCAACAATGGGAAACAAGTCAAATCTCAGCCTTTTCCCATTGTTTGTTTTCAGGCCCAGCGTCTGTGCACGGTTTGATGCAGCCAGACACAAAGCTAACTATCAGAATGAAGGCTGTGTTGGATACTCTCTCCACGCCCTCCTCCCCCATTTTTCCTGTAGGTTTGTGTATCTAGGCTCTTGGACAGATGAGCTCCAGATGAGCTTGAAAATATTCCTGGTGATTCCCACTGTGCATTTGCGATCCACTTCTCGTCCACGGCTGAGTTCACTGTTGTGATTGACAAGGGACACCAGAATATTATTTTATCTCTAGCATATCTATGAATGTTACTGGAAAGAATGGGAAAAAATGAGGACATTACCAGGGCTCGAGGGACTGAGTTATGGAGAGTGGTTGAGCAAGTAGAGATTTTATTCATTGGAAATTTGAAGAATAAGGGGTAATCTTGCAGAGACGTATAAATTCTCGAGGAGCACAGATGGAGTGAATGCACATGGTGCTTTCTTTTTCCCATGGGTTGGGGAATCCAGAAGAAAAGGGTATACATTTAAGGTGAAAGGGAAATAGGGAGCTGAGGAGCATCCTTTTCCCACATAAGGTGGTGGTGTATGAAATGAGCTGCCAGAGGCAGTGGCTGAGACAAATATATTAATAATATTTAACAGGCAGATACATGGATAGGAATGGTTTAGAGAGACGTGGGCCAATTGTGAGCAAGTGGACCAAGATTTAACGGAGTGTTGGTCAGTATGGGCAAGTTGGAGCAAAGGGCCTGTTTCTGTGCTGTATGACACTCTGACGCCACGTAGCTCATGATGCATGTCCATACTCCTCTGAGCTGTATCCCCAGCACTTTCAAGTAACTGAACCTGACCGTGAAGGAAACAAGTGATCAGTTAACGTAGCTGGCATACACTCGTTTTGAGATGGAAAATGACGTGGCAAGGAAGACCACCCCTCCTCCAAACGACCAGGTGCTGTGCCTTACTGTGGCCGATGTGAGGAGAACCCTGTGCAGGGTCAACCCACGGAAGGGTGCTGGACCAGAGAATATTCCTGGCAGAGTGCTTAGAGGATGTGCAGACTAGCTAGCAGATATTCTTACTGACATCTTCAACATCTCCCTGAGCAGCGCCGTCGTTCCTACGTGCTTCAAGGCCGCCACCATCGTCCCCGTGTCGAAGAAGTCTTCAGTGTCCTGCCTCAATGATTACCGTCTTGTCGCACTCACATCCATCATCATGAAGTATTTCGAGAGGCTCGTCATGAGGCACATCAAGACCATGCTGCCCCTCTCACTGGACCTCCTGCAGTTCGCGTACCGTCCCAACTGTTCAACAGACGACGCCATTGCCATCACTCTCCACCTGGCCCTAACCCACCTGGACAAAAAAGACATGTATGTTCGAATGCTGTTCATAGACTTCAGTTCAGCATTCAACACAATCATTCCTCAGAAACTGATTGGAAAGCCGAGCCTACTGGGCCTGAACACCTCCCTCTGCAACTGGATCCTAGACTTCCTGACTGGGAGACCTCAGTCAGTCCGGATTGGAAACAGTATCTGTAACACCATCACACTGAGCACGGGGGCCCCCCAGGACTGTGTGCTCAGTCCACTGCTGTTCACCGTGCTGACCCACGACTGTGCTACAACACACAGCTCGAACCACATCATCAAGCTTGCCGATGACACAACCGTGGTGGGTCTCATCAGCAAGAACGATGAGTCAGCATATAGAGAGGAGGTGCAGCGGCTAACGGACTGGTGCAGAGCCAACAACCTGTCTCTGAATGTGAACAAAACAAGAGAGATGGTCGTTGACTTCAAGAGGACACGGAACGACCACTCTCCGCTGAACATCGATGACTCCTCCGTAGAGATCGTTAAGAGCACCAAATTTCTTGGTGTTCTCCTGGCAGAGAATCTCACCAGCTCCATAGCAAAGAAGGCCCAGCAACGTCTCTACTTTCTGCGAAGGCTGAGAAAAGTTCATGTCCCACCGCCCCATCCTGACCACATTCTACAGAGGTCGTATTGAGAGCATCTTGAGCAGCTGCATCATGGCCTCGTTCGGAAATTGCACCATCTCGGATCGTAAGACCCTGCAGTGGATAGTGAGGTCAGCTGAGAAAATCATCGGGGTCTCTCTTCCCGCCATTAGAGACATTTACACCACACGCTGTATCTGTAAAGCAAACAGCATTATGAAGGACCCCATGCACCCCCATATGAATTCTTCTCCTTCCTGCCATCTGGCAAAAGGCACCAGAGTATTCAGGCTCTCATGACCAGACTATGTAACAGTTTCTTCCCCCAAGTCATCAGACTCCTCAATACCCAGAGCCTGGACTGACACCAACCTACTGCCCTCTACTGTGCCTATTGTCTTGTTTATTATTTATTGTAATACCTGCACTGTTTTGAGCATTTTATGCAGTCCTGGGTAGGTCTGTAGTCTAGTATAGTTTTGTGTTGTTTTTTACATAGCTCAGTGTAGTTTTTGTATTGTTCATGTAGCACCATGGTCCTGAAAAACATTGTCTCGTTTTTACTCTGTACTGTACCAGCAGTTATGGTCAAAATAACAATAAAAAGTGACTTCATTTGACTTGACTTGAGCATGACTTCATTGTTAATGAGATTGGCTCTGGCTCCCGAAGCCAGCTCAAATTGGTTGCAGATACTCATCAGTCTTTGGAGTAAGAGGAATTTCCACCTCAGCATTTCCACCTCAGATTGCACAATAATATTTGCATATTTTGTTGTTTGTACTCATTACTGTATTTTTGTTGTATTTATTATAACATCCTGTATACTGTTTATTTCGTGGGCCTCATGTAATCAAGGCATTTCATGGCACCCTGCTGTATATGACAATAAACCAGACATCCCACCTCTCCCGGAAGTTCCGGGAGTCTCCCGCATATGAATAGTGGCTCCCTGATGCCCGCAAATTATATATAATATCACAGAAATCAATTTTTTGAGAGCGAGCGAGAGCAAGCAAGCAAGAAAGTGAGAGAGTGTGAAAGCAAGCAAGCGAGAGAGAAAGCAAGCGAGAGAGAGAGAGAGAGAGAGAGAGCAAGAGAGCAAGAGAGTGAGAGAGAGAACCTGAGAGAGCGAGAGAGAAAGCAAGCGAGAGAGAGAGGGAGAGCGCGAGAGCAAGCAAGCCAGAGAGAAAGCAAGCGAGAGCGCGAGAGAGAGAGAGCGCGCGAGCACGCCATGGCAAAAAAAGAAAATATAAAACGTGTGTCACCCCAGACTACACTAACGTGTACCCCTGCCTAATAGGGGTCAAAATAATGACAGTGTTGCTCGCTGCACTGTTTGCAACAGTGACTTTTCTATTGCCCATGGTGGGTTAAGACTGTAAAAGGCATGTTGAGGTGAGTTTAACTGGTTTCATTCGTTCATTAGCATAGCTAACGTTATTTAAACTAGCTGGCTAGCTGCTAAGGAGCTACTCTATTGCAGACATCCCACCTCTCCCGGAAGTCTCCCGCAAATTGATGGTGCTACTTCCCTGAAATCAGTTTTTGCAGGGTGGGATGTCTGATAAACTAATCTGAATCTAATTTGAATCTTTAAAAGTGGATTTAAAAAAGCTGTAATTTCTGAATGGAAAATAAAGAACAGAACTTTATATTGGATCTGCTGTTCCCCACAGAGTTCTTGGTGAGGCCTTGTGTTAATCAGGCAAAGTGAAATCACCTCTGCAACATGTGTTGTTCGTAGATTTGCAGCCTCAAGTCAAATTCTAATTACGTTTCTCAAATTCTCAAAAACCTGCTTAGTTGCATCTCCTTGTCTTGAGTTTTAATTTTCAGGAGGAAGTGCTTAGAGTTCTGCAAAAAAAAAAATCCAAACACTGCAGTTGATTGTACTGAGTATAATTATGGTCCTTGTGGCATTTACTTTATCAGAATCCCAGTCATAATGCATTAAGTACCTGTAGGTTTCCCAAGCCTTTAATATCCTTTAAATTGCCGCTATTAAATTGGTTTTGAAGTAGACTTGGGAAAGATACCATCGCATGATTTAAAGCTGGTCCCTCCGTGGAATTTACAGACCTGCCACATTTTCTTGAATTACCAGGAGTGAGAGTTTATAATGCAATATATTAAATAAGACATCTGCCAACGTCAATTCATTATAAGTATATGGGACTAAGGTCGTATGAGGAAAGGTGAGGTATGCAGAAACAAAATCAAGTCATTTTTAGCAAAGTAATTTGCTCTTTTTGATAGTGAGTAAGAGCTTTGTTTCAGCTGTTTTAATTTCTGTGTAGCCCTCATTCCAATATCATTAACAATCAAGCTTTAATATAATTTCTAAACCATTCCCAGGTTGTCAGCATTGTCAGCAAGCCCTGATATTTATTGTGTCAAGGAAGCTCGTGATGAGTAGCCATATTTCACTGCAAAAGCTGCTCCTTTAGTTCAGTAAGTAGGGTTTTCCTGGGTTATGACCCAGTGAAGGAATGAGGCTGTATTTCTAAGTTAGGATGGTGTTTGAACCTGTACATGGCAGTTCCATTTTCCTGTTTCCCTTGACCTAAATAGTAGATGACTTGGCTGATGCTTCATTGAAGCTTTTGCAAATGGCTTCAGTGTACTTCAGGGCAAAACAGTGTAATTAATCTCCTAACTTGCATATTTACTCACTCTGTAAAGCTGTAAAGATGTAAAGTTGTGCCATACCTGGTCTGTATGGTAGCTGACATCTGACCTGTTCCTGAATCCATAGTACTTGGTTGGCAGATTCAGATCAGTTGCCCGGCATTGCTGACTTCCAGAATGTCAATTATTGTTGATTTCGCAACAGAGATGGGAAGTTAGCCCCTTCCTTTGTTGGAGATTATTGGCTATTGCCTGATGTATGTATGTTGTAAACTCTACTCGTCATCTAATGCAGTAAGTACCTATTGCTGTCCAAGCATTTATTATCCTTTAAATTACCATTATTAAATTGGTTCAGAAACATACATGAGAAAGATGCTATCTTTAGAGCTGTCATTTCTAAATTACATCCATTTTGTGCTGAATGTGTATATAGACTGGTTAAGTTGCAAGTGGAATTGAAGATTGGCTTGTTATCGGCAGACACCGTGCTTCTGATCTTCTCCAGAAAGGAAAGTCATTAATAAAACAGCTGTAGATGGTTGGATTGAGGCATTGCCCTTGGGAACTCCTGCAGTGATGAACAAGGGGTGGGATGATTATGAGTCAACAACAAAAAACATCTTCTGTTCCACTCGGAATATCCCTATAGAAAGTTCTGTCTTTGTTCACCGCTGAATTAATTCAGTGTGAATCCTCCACACTATAATTGGTTTAATGCAGCTGTGATTACTCCCACTTCACATCTGGATATTAGTTTTGGAACCACATTGTAGTAAGTTCTGGCTAAACCCAAAATGACTATTGGGGAATAAGGTAATTGATTGCACTGTCAGCTAGACCTTGCATCACTTTATTGTGAATTGATGTGGCAGTAATTATTTGGACTGCATGTGCCTATGTTTTGTGGACAGGTTATACCCGGGCAGTCTTCAACCCATGTAATGCTGTAACTGTGCTGGAACACTGTGTGACTAGTTTTGGTGCACATGTCCCAGTTTTTGCTTCCAATACCTTTTGAGGCTGAGGGCCCCAGTCTAGTATCACTCCTTTAGTGAAATTACTATTTTCAAACCCTCATCTAACCCATCTACAATATTATTTAAATCGAGGTTCCGTGGTCAGTGATCACTCTGTTCTGAGAATTGGCTGCTTTCTGATCATACTGCCTCAACTTCTCATCATTTTATACACCTCAGTTAAAACACTCTGGCTCTATTCTAAACAACCTCAGCCTCAACAGTGTCACCCCATAACTATGACGCTCAGTCCCTCACCCCCCCCCACATGTGCTAACAGCTCCACCCTGTGGTGTAAATCCCAAAATGGTACACAGCACTCTAGCTCATGTTCTCATCAGTTCCTGCCCAAACTTGCACCTCTCTAACTGCCTAGATCAGGAGATACCAACTCTCTTACAAGTCTGACTGACTGCCATTATTCATATTATTTTTGCGGGTGATTTGTTTTTTAAAACAGTAACGAAAATAACTGAAAAGGCACCCATAATGCATTTCTGTGCCTGAGGTTTTAATTTGTTTAATTTAGGAAAATTCGTAGTCTGTGTTTTATTTTAGTGATTGGTTGCCTCAGTAAAGCCCTAAGAAAACGTGTGATCTCAAATAGAAAGTTGGTGGCCTGAAAGAATTTTCATGTAAAACAATAGTTAACTGAGGAAAACGAGAAGTTTTGGAGCAGATTATTTATAAGATTTAGGTAAAAGAGCTCTAAATATTTAACATCCAGTTTTGTCCTGAATTTCCTGAGTGTCCAAAAGTGATTGATGTGATCTGATATGTTACAACAGTTTCCATTTGTACCTCACCAGCAACTCCCCTACCAAATAAAACAGAACAGTACAGCGCAGTACAGACTTTATCCTATGATCCCATAAACCTGCTCCATGATCAATATAACCCTTCCCTCTTACCTAGCCCAAAGCCCTCCATTTTTCTTACATCCTTGTGCCTATCTAAGCATCTCTTGGATTTATCAGCCTCTATCATCACTGTAGGCAATGCATTACTGGCATCTGCCATGCCCTATGTTTAAAAAATAACTAGATGTGACGTATCCTCTAAACTCTCCTCCACACTTTAAAAAGATGGCTATTGCTGGGGAAAAAAGGCACTGGCTGTCCACACTATCTATGCTCTCATAATCTTAAGTATCCCTTAAAAAGTCACCTCTAATCCTTCTTCACTTCAAAAAGAAAAGCCTTAGCTTGCTTATAAGACATTCTCAAATCCAAGCAGGATGCTGGGAAATCATCTCTGCATCCTCTCTAAAGCTTCCACATCCTTCATATAATGAGGCTACCAGTGCTGAACACAACACTCCAAGTGTGCTCGATCAGAGTTTTATAGAGCTGCAACATACCTTGTGGCTATTGAGCTCAATTTTTCAACTGATGAAGGCCAGCATTTTCTTAAGCACCCTATTAACTTGTGCGGCAACTTTGACAGATCTATGAACATGGACTCCGCAATCCTCTTGTTCCTCGACACTGCTAAGTTCTTGCCATTCACCTTGTACTCTACCTTCAAGTTAGATAATCCAAACTGCATCACTTCACTCTTTTTCAGATGGAACCTCTCTGCCACTTCTCAGCCTAGCTCTGCATCTTCTGTACACCCTTTTGTAATCTACATCAGCTTTCACCACTATCTACAACACCACCAATCTCTGTCATCTTCAAACTTACTAACCCACCCTTGCTTCCTAAACTTTCTTGCACTTAACTAAATGTTCCACCTCTTTGGCCAGACGTGGTTCCTTCACCCTACCATCCTTTCCCTGCCTCACCGAGACAAACTTATCCAGAAGCTCATGAGTACTCCTTAAGCAGCCTCTATATTTTGGTACATTTCCCCAAGAGCTCCTGCTCCTAATGTATTCTTCCAAGTTCCTGCTGAATACCATTGTAATTAACCCTACCCAATTAAGTAATTTCCTTTGCCATCAGCTTTTACCTTTGTTCTTGACTATGTTGAAGGTCAAACTGAAAGTGTGCTTTTGACCTGCTGACAATGTCACCTAATTTGCATGAATGGTGTTATTGTTTGTGTAAGTAATTGAACTCAATCCCCAAAACATCAAGGAAAAGATCCGAAGTGTAAAAAAAACATTCTGCAATAATATCGACCGATATGTTTATTAGCGAGATCCAGAATGCAATCCTTTTGTGTACAGTTTTTACATCTGCAGCCACCAGTTTGGCATCCAGTTTAAAATATTGTGCAAACCACCTCACAGCTAGAACCAAGTGCAAGAGCTTTGTTTGGAAGTGGACAGAGAGCAAGGCTGTTTCAAGAGGAGGTTGTCTTGGGAGATGGCCAAAGGTGATGACTGTTTTTTTACCTACTGCCTGAGCATTTAACCTGAACACATTTTTACAGCAGCTGGTTCTGAAACACAGCAGCAAACAGCTGACGTAACAAGCCCGTGTGGTTGTTGGAGTGGATGGCCATGTTGATGTATCATCCAGATGAATGGCACACCCTCTTAGCTGGTACTTGGTACTGATCACAAATAAGTGGACAGTTAATAACACAGCAATGTGCAAGCGCCTTCCATTAAAACTTAATTACGTAAGAGATTTGCCCATTACTGAGTCTCGTTATGGCCCTACTAGTCAGGGAGATCTCCAAGCAAAAGAATACCACATTAACTCTGTAGTGGATGCTTTAACCTATATATGGCATCAGTTGAACATGCTTATTTTATTTATGAAGACAGCAATTTTTGGTTTCTTTTTGTGGTTCTGCAGTTTGGGCAGTTGATTCTCTCTTCAGTATGCAAGGTTATTGTCATGGGCACACATACACAGGTAATGAAGGCTATTAAAATGAGTTTTTCTGCAGCAGCATCATTGTTATACATTCCAAACATGCCAAACATAAGTTTGCGTAAATTATACACAGCTGGTATTACAAAACATCATGATAATGGTGCAAGTTGTTGCCAGGACTTGAGGGACCGAGATATAGGGAGAGGGTGGTCTAGCTGGTATTTTATGCCTTGGAGTCTGAGAGACAATCTTAGAGGTGTTTAAAATCCTGAATTGCATAGATAGAGTGAATCCCCTCAGTCTTCTTCTTGGAGTTGGGGAATCATCAACAGAAGGAATAGGTTTCAGGTGTGAAGGGAAAGATTTAATAGGAACTTGAGGGACAACTTTTTTTTCAGCTGTGTGGAGTGAGCTGGCCAAGGAAGTGGTCGAAGCAAGTACAATAACAATTTTTAATATACAGTTGGACAGGAAGATGGAGTGGAATGGTTTAGAAGGATATTAGCCAAGTGCTAGCAAATGAGACTAGCTTGGATGAAGCAAATTGATGGCAAGGACCAGCTGGGCAAAAGGGCTTGTTTCCCTGTTGTATGACTCCATGAATTAGAAGTTGAGGGAGTAGAAAAAAAAGATGGAATCAGAAGTAGTGTTATGATTCAGGTTGCTTTTGAGATGCAGTGTGTGATTTAATGTGGTGGAAATAATGGGTCTCATCCACCTAATAATAGTTGAAGAATATTAAATCAGTGCAAGTCTCTGCTCACAGAATGACCAGAGTGTTCGAAGCTGCATTAGTCAGCAGTCGCCTTCTCCACATGAGACAGTGATAATCCCATTTCCTTGCTCCCAGCTGCTATAATAGTTTATTTCTGCAGTCATGCATCTTTATAACATCAAATCTAAGATCACAAAAATAATAATAGGGACATTTAGAAGAATGAACTTTTACACAGTGTGGGATGATGGGTTATTCCATCTGGTTATCTGTTACCTTCATAAACAACAAATTAAAATAATCATCCCTTCTGGAATAACTTATCCACTCACCTTGAATAACGGTTTGAAGCACAAAAATCGACACTGTAATCACCCTCTATGTAAATCTGTGTTTGCCTAAATTCCCTTTAATATTTCTTGCAGCTTTTTTTTAAAAATTAGCTGTTACAAAGCAGTGTAATTATATGCTGATAACATTTAAAGTCTTCAATTTGTTTGCCAGACAGCAAATTGTAGCTGCCTTTTTGAAGCTGACATGTTCGTGTCCAAGGATCCAAGTGTTTGAAATTACTTTCATCTGAAATGGCTGTATTTGAATTTTGGTTTAGACTAATGAAGTGGTTAAAGGTTATCTTCCATTTGGAACTCAACATACTACTTGTTGTCAACACAACTCAAATTGAGGAAAATAACATCTGATGACTCTCTTCATTATTCCATTGTTCCTTTGTGGTTCACTTAGTTTCAAGAATTTTAAAAGATTGTAACGCTCCAGAGCAAATGACAATGCAAGAATGCATGGAGGAGTTACTGTGCATTTTTCTTAACCAATGCTGAATAAAAATGAAGAGGGTAAATTATTCACAAACGAGAAAATCTGCAGATGCCAGAGATCCAAGCCACGCACATACAATGCTGGAGGAACTCGGCAGGCCAGGCAGCATCTGTGGAAAAGAGTACAGTTGATGTTTTGGGCCAAAACCTTTCAGCAGGATTGGGAAAAAAAGATGAGGTGGCTGAGAAAGAAAAGGGGGGCGGGGGAAGGAGGAAGAACCAGAAAATGATGGTTGAAACGAGGAGGCGTATGGGGGGTGGGGCTGAATTAAAGAACTGGGAAGTTGATTGGTCAAAGAGATAATGGGCTGGAGAAGGGGGAATTTGATCTGACAGGAGAGGACAGAAGGAAGGCCATGGAAGAAAGAAAAGGGGGAGGAGCACCAAAGGGAGGCAATGTGCAGGTCAGGAGGTATGGTGAGAAAGAGGGATGGGGATGGGGACTGGTGAGGGGTGGGAGGCATTGCCATAAGTTCGAGAAATCAATGTTCATGCCTTCAGATTAGAGGCTACACTTGGAATATAAGGTATTGCTCCTCCAACCTGAGTGTGGTCTCTCCAGAGGACCGGCTCGAGACAACAGAGACTTTTGGAGAAGAGGAGTTTGGTGGGTAATACTGTTCCGGCTGACCGGAAGTGCACTGAGAATGGTAAGCGTAAAGGAATTGGGTGCTTACTGTTCTGGCCAACGACGGACGGTGCGATCCGGGGTATATTACGATCGAGGATCGTGTTTGCAGACTGGATATTGAACTTTTTACTGTTGGACTTCGGCCACATTCCACCGTGATACAACACTTGGCGACATGGGAGGTCGTTCCTGCCTGTGGCTATCGAACGTGCAGCTCCTCCCGTGGAGGGTCAGACACCCTGAACCAATAGACTGGTCCTGGACTTATTTTCCATCTGGCATAGTTTGCATTTTGGTGTTTGATTGTTGGGGTTTTTTTGTATTGCTATATTTACGCTCTATTCTTGGTTGGTGTGGATGTAACGAAACCAAATTTCCCTCGGGATTAAAAAAGTATATCTATCTATCTATCTATCTATCGTGACAGTAGAGGAGGCCATGGACTGACATGTTAGAATAGGATTGTGAAGTGGAATTAAAGTAGGTTGCCACTGGAGTTCCCATTTCTGATGGATGGAGCATAGATGCTTGATGAAGAGATCTCCCAATCTATGTCGGGACTCACTGATATACAGGAAGCCACACCAGGAGCACCGTATACCCTAGATAACCCAAACAAATTCACAGAGGAGGTGTTGCCTCATCTGGAAGGACTGTTTGGGGTTCTGAATGGTAGTGAGGGAGGAGATGTAGGGGCAGGTGTAGCACTTGTTCTGCTTAAAAGGGTAAGTGTTAGGAGAGGGATCAGTGGGGAGGGACAAATGGACAAGGAAGTCGTGTAGGGAGTAATCCCTGCAGAAAGTAAAAAGTGCAGTTGGAGGGAAAATGTGCTTGGTGGTGGGATCTCGTTGGAGATTATATAAAGTTATTCAGATCTCTTCCCACTTCTCCATTGCTAATTCTCCAAAAATTGGTGATGGTCCCAATTGCACATGGGTTAAAGATTTCCCTGCAAAGTCACAACAGTCACACAAGTTCTCTCAAGAAATTTACCACCCTCATTTATGTCTCTCCCTTGAACATAGTCAAGTTGGATAATTGCAGTTGCCTTTCCACAAGGTAAAGTGATTGCAACATTTTAAGGATAATTACAAGCTTAAAAAAACACAGTTTTCATGTTCAACTATTAGTATAGCAAAAACAAAAATTAGCTTCTCTTCCCCCAAAGAAATAGTTCAAACTCTGAGTGGTGTGCTACACCCCACAGTGAATATAATTCTTGAATCTTTTTGTGATTGCAAAATGCCTGAGGGAAAAGTGAAGCAGCCAGGCCGAATGATTTAATAACATCAGGGTACGTATGGATACACTGAAATTGGTTTAAAATAGACAGTTTCCCCATCGGCATATCTCAGTTAGAAAGAAAATTCCTGCTAAAACTGAATGGTTAAGTACAAATAGCTGTTGGAGTTGGTAAATCTGTGCTAAGCACCTCTTTTGAGTGCAAGTACTGAAGTGTTGACATACTTAAATGCATTTTCAATAACATTGAATGATGAAATTTGATAATTTCACAAAACTGAAATGCAATTTTTTGATTATGCATATTACTGTTTGTGTGTGTATATGTATATATGTGTGTGTGTGTGTGTATATATATATGTATATATACATATATATAAATTACTACAGTACCGTGCAAAATTCTTAGACACCCTAGCTATATATCTATCTCTCTCTTTTATATAGACTATATATATATAGACATATATTTTATATGTAATGTATATATTTTATATTTAAAAAACTCTTCCTTCAAGGCATACAGATGTCAAATCACTATATATATGACACTGTTTCATAAAGAATGAGCAAAGTATTATGAAACATGGTTGAATGTAAGAGATGTTACAGACTACTGAGAAGGCTGGAGGCTTTTCTTGGCCTTTTCTTCTCCTTGCTATTTCATTTGTTCATGCATTGAGTCCAAGATCCTACTGTAAAGCTTGAGTCAGAACGACAGCTTCATCTTGAAGAGGGAGCTGTGTGAGTGCTCATTCAGTCTGAAGGTGATCAGGTCAATTGGTTCTTAAATGACAGTCCTGACTTATTCTCCCTTTCCAGTCTTACTGAGGCCAACTGCACCAGAGGTGTTGTGGCTGGATTCAACGGCAGAGGCAGCAAAGTTGTCCATCTGAGAGAGGCTAATTAGTACAAGTTAGTCACCATTGCTCTGCCTGGAGGAGATGTAAATAGAGGGCGATGAATGAGAGCAGTAGAGAGAGAGAAGGAACAATGCTGGGATTGAGATGCAGAACAGACCAGATACTGGAAATCTGAAATAAAAGACAATGAGGGAAGTGCTTGTCAGATCAGAATGTGTCTGTTGTCAGGGAAGAACTGAGCTGGTATTTCAACTGACTGATTTTGCGTCAGAATGGGATAGAGGAATGCAGTTATCGGAAATTGTTGAATTTGGTCCCAAGAGGTAGAGCATGCACAGGTAGAAATGTTCCATATGCTTATGTTAAGCTTATTATGGGGGACATTTAGATTACATGTTGAAATGGCTTGGACAGTATTTTAATAAACTACTGTATTTTTTTAATTCCTTGGAAGTTGCCATTGAGCATCATGTGAGAGATTTATACAGAAAGTAGTTAAATTCATTAAAATTGAAACTAGTGATGACTAACTCTTGCAAATTGCAGCTTCTCCAGAGCTCTTTATTAAAGCATTTGTATTCATTGGAATTAATTTTCATGACGTTTTTGAAATGATTATTGAACACTTAATGTGGATCTTTGAAGATTTAGAAATCTAGATGTGTAGGAGAATTAGTAACTCTAAATTCTTAAATGTCTATAGAGCTTGGGTGGTGAAGTACTTGGTCTAGCAATATATAAAAGCTTGTTAATGAATTAGAATGAAATTCCCATGATTTTACAGCAATGGAGATCAGAGGCCACTTGTACAGTAACGTATTCAAAACCTTAAATGGAAAATGCTCTTTATGATTTATAGACTAGACCTGAACTTCAGACCATTCATAGATATGTGAGGCATTTTATAGAAATTGCATTAGCCACTTGATCTCTTGTGTTTATTTCAGATAATAAATAAACAGGATGATTATTTTAGGACAAAAGTACCCTTAAACATTTTACATGGATCCAAAAACTTCAATATAAATCTTTTGAGAAAACTCTGATTCTCAAAGTTCTGTGATGTGACCCCAAGGGCCACCTTTGCAATTTCGCATTTTCAATCAATCTTTTGTTTTTCTGTTCACAAATACTATTTAACCTTAAAGTCAACAAAATGTATCTGAATCTGGAAATCAGAATCAGGTTTAATATCACTGGCATATGTCAAGAAATTTGTTGTTATGCAGTAGAAGTACTTTGCAATTCATGATAAAAATTGTAACTGACAGTAAATATATAATATATTTAAGAAGTTAAATTAAGTAATACAAAGAGAGAAAAAAAGTAACAAGGTAGTGTTAATGGGTTCACCATCCATCAGAAATCTGATGGTAGAGGGGAAGAAGCTATTCTTGAATCATTGTCTGTGTGCCTTCCGGCTCCTGTACCTCCTCCCTGATGGTAGTAATGAGAAGAGGGCATGTGCTAGGCGATGGGGGTCTTTAATGTTGGATGTTGCCTTTCTGAGGCATCACTCCTTGAAGATGTCCTGGTTGCTGGGAAATTTGGTGCCCATGATATACCGCTCCAGCCTGTGAGCCATCCAATGGAGTATTACCAGAGAGTACTAATCGGATGTCCCTGTGCCACATTATGGGTCACAGTTACAGGCAGGGCTTGAGGATACCTTTGTTATGGTATGCATCAGTGCAACATATCAGAGCAATGATCTTCAACCAAGAAATGTATGGAAACCGTGATCCTTGCCAGGTTAAGACACGTTCATTCTGGAATCTACAAGATTTACAACTCAAAGCATTAAACAAAGGCTAGCCAAGTTGCCATGAATTCCTAGCATAAGTAAATTTACACAAGCAATCCAGACTTCTCTTGTAATTCATACACAGTCACAAGTGGTTGAATGCATTAATAGTTGACAAGGGCGTGCCCTAGAAATTCCATCACATAGTGCATCTAGTTTGGAACTCTTTAACAAAGTCCAGTTGTTCACATGGCCTGGTACATAGTGCAAAGGTTGCACACTACCACAGGTTAGATGTGGGCTCTTTGTGTGTATGACATTGATGCAAAAGCAGACTGCTGAGTGTTCAGAATGACATTATACAGCAGACAACACTCCCACTGTCATATGTGCAAAATGATTCTACAAAAATTGCCTGCCTTGTGGACTGATTCAGACCCTAATCTTGGTGGGGGGGGAGGTGTTGTGGTGGTTGAAGTCTACTGTAGGGTTATGCAAAGAGCTTGTCTTGTTCAGCTATTGCTGGGAAGTCAAAAGCATCCATCATCATCCCTCACATCAGCACCCTTACCACTCCCCTCTTCATTGCTCATGACCTCAGACCTTCTGCACTCCCCATCTCCTCACCCTGGGAATCATCTCCCCCACCTTTCACTCCCAGTGACTTTCCTGACCGAGTTTCCACCCACTTCCCCTGTGGTGTCCGTTTATCCTCCCACCCCAACAAACCTGCTCCAACCCAATCTCCTCTCTTGCTCAACCTCTTCTGTCCTGAGCAGCTGGAGGTCATGGCAGGAAGGGCACTAATGAAAGTTCCTTTGTGTGAGGCCTGTTCTCATGCACACAGTGCCTTGGGCTTCATATTATCTGATTGCCAGGTGGGGTGGAATCAAGCACAAAACTGGTATAATCTTTCTGTCCTTTCTAGTGCAGCACAGTGGCTGTTTAATAATCTTAATTTGCAAAGGCTATGCAGTCTTAACTCATAGAATCCTACAACACTGGACACCATTCAGCATGTTTTTCTTCTTTTAAGAATATCTCCCTGTGGTCCTGCTCTTTTTTCCTCCCAAGTGTAAATGAAACAAATAGCTAATGTGAAGGGAATGAGCCTGTGGGAAGTGATAACACTTCTGTTCCTGCAGCTGGATGTTAAGAATGTGCCCTTGGTTATGCTTGTAAATCGTGATTGTTGTCATACTTTTTCAACAAAGCAATAACATACAATTAGACTTTCTTTTTGAATTGAGTAACAAAGGCCTCAGGATAGCAGTGTGGTACTCTAGATGACTGAAAGGAGTTTTAAAACAATAGTTGTTAATAACAGTTTGGTTTTTTCCTACGTTATCTGCATGGGCTACCAATCAAGCCATTTTTATTTCTTCTGATTCAAAATACAGTGGATTATGTTTAATTGGATTACATCAGGAACAATACAATTTTGTCCAATTAAGTGGCTGCTCCAATTAGCCAAAGTTTCATGGAAATAGTTAAAAAAAATAAACAAAAGACAAACTACTATTGAACTGAGTACAAATCATGTATTTAGCTGAAATACTGAACAAATTATAACACTACCAATACTACCACAGTACTATAAAACTATGTTTTAATTCCTATTAGTTATCAATGGAGGAATTCATCTAGTGTTCAGTGACATGTTCTTTTGACTGTAAATGAACAATCAGCTCAGACACCTAGGCTGGTGTCGAGTCTCCCCCGGCATCTTGGCAAGGGTCTGAATTTTTTTAAAAGTCAAAATAAAAACAAAATTATCAAAAGTAAATGCTTTTTGAATCAGGGTCAATCAACCCAAATGGATAACATAACACAAGCTTGTGCAACTGACGCTATTTTAAAACTGTTTGCTCTAAGCACGGTGTAGTGCCTTAAAGGCCACACAAGCACATATGACTGATACTAGCTAAAAACTGTTCGGCAACAGCCTCCTGCCAGATTTAAACGGCATAGTGTCTCAAATAAACAAAGGGAATCTAGGCTATTTTCTGGATTTGATTTTTATTCTTTAGGAGTTGTTCCAAATATGCAGCTGTCCTGATTAACCAGAATCTACTTACTGGAATTCACAATATTTTTACTTTTAATGATTAATTATTGTCAACAAGCAAGCAAACTAAAAAGGCCAAGCTCTGCATCTTTGTCATTTTTGTCTCTATCCTTGTGGTTTAAAGCTTGCGATGTCACTGTACAAAGTGGGTTTTCAGATTATTCTTTTATCTTGTGTGCTTTCCACTTGCATACAAATATAATTATTTCTGTAACTGTAGTGGGTACAAGTTCACTGGAATAAAATGTCCATAATTCATTATTAATTGCCACTCGTTTGGTAACACTGTTGGGAGATCCATTTGATAAAGTGAGTGTATCTATAAATTTAGATATATTTTAGAATCCACCTTTCAACCTGATTATGACTAATGTATGAATTCAAATATTTCTACTGATATTGAGCACTTAAAGTCTTCATATAAGCAATGCCTAAAAATAAATTGCTGAATCAAATTTCAAAATACTTTATTTTATATGAATGGGAATACATTTTTCATGTTTTCTGGGCTCAGACTTCTGGTGTCTATGATACTGATGTATGATGTTAGCACTGCCCATTAATAGACCTAACATGAAACATTAATGCCTTATCTTTGCGGACATCTTATCTGCCCATTTTTGACTTTCGTGTCCTCTAAGTTATCTCATTATCGGTTACTGGTCATGGAAATCTGACTATAGCATATGTCAAGGAAGCCCTCTGAAATATATATCAAGGAATTAAGTATATTAGATCAAAGGAACATTAGATACATACCAAGCATGAGTAAATGGGATCACTGCAGACATAATTGAAGGTTGGTATGGACATGGTGAGCATGCCTGTATGTCTCTCTGTAATTTTAAGGATGTAAAGTACTGCAGATCTACCCCATCAGCGAGTTGCTCATTGGTGGAGAAACTGAAGGAAGCAGACTTGATGCACACCATGCTGCTGACTGCATCAGAGAGGCATCAGAGGAGTCGGTGAATGAAGGCAGTGTGCAGTGTGACAGCAAGTGATCGTCTTAGCTGTTTTCCCTGTGAACGCAAGGCGCTGTTAGGCATTGTTAATGTAGAATGCTGCAAGTCTGATTCACTGGTTTATTGGCAGCCAGCGGGGGATCTGCATGCCCTCGGTCGCAGTGAGCACTGGGCCTCAAGGTGCAGTGTCGTCTATTTACAGCAGCGAGGCGTCAGAGTCTGTGCGCTCTGCTAGAGCACTGGAGGTGGTGTTATCTGGCCTCCAAGCTGGAGCTGGTGCTGCCCCCAGTGTTCGTTTGGCAGAAGACAAGTATTGTGTTCAAGTGCTGACTGCTGCAACATCCGTGGACTTGGGGGCTTGGATGATTTTTTTTGTGTGACTGTATTGTATTGTTATCTTATAAGTGCTTGCTATCTTGTATGTGCTATATGTTCCTTGTACTATGTATGACAATTGGTACTGTGTTTTGCACTTTGGTCCCAGAGGAACAGTGTTTCATTGGCTGTATTCCATGGGTATTTATGTACGGTTGAATAACAATTAAACTTGAACTTGTTAGAAATTGTTGAGAACGTTGTACTGAATGAGATGTTGGTAATGTTCCCTGATTGATGGGGGGGGGGGAGCGGGGTGTGGGTTGAGGGAAGGAATCATGAATTTTAAATGCGGAACAAATACATAATTTAAGTTTTTATTAGTTTTTATTAGCATGCAATTTGTTCTCTATCCATTCAGACAGATGCTTACCAAAGAAGTCAATACTTATCCCAGCAAAAACCTGAAAACCTATCCCACAGAATCATTAATTGTTAGAGTATATGTGCAGCTGAGTTTTGAAAATGTTGTCATGTGGAGGGGCTAGGGGTGAGGTGCAACATGGGAATGGAGAGCCTTATCCAGCATACAAAAAATCTTGGCACAGACATAAGCCCCACCCCTCTGGTTTAGCTGGCTGTCAAAGCTATGAAAAAAAAGTTTCTAAATTTTCACATTTGATATTGTAACATGTGCTGAGGTACAGCAAAAAATATTGTTTTGTATGCTACATATTGTTTCCTTACAACTGTGCACTGAGTTACTGCAAAGACAGACATTAGTGGAATGCAGATTGTAACAGTTAAAGAGAAAGTACAGTGTAGGCAGACAGCAAGGTGCAAGACAATCACTGGGTCAAGAGTCCATCTTATCATTCAGAACACCTTTCAGTAGCCTTTAGTGGTAGGATAGAAGCTGTTTTCAAACCTGGTAGTACGTGTTTGCAGGCTTTAGTATCTCCTGCCTGGTGGGATAGGGCAGAAGAGTGTATGTTCAGGGTGGATGGGGACTTTGATTATGTTAGCTGCTTTGAGAGGCAGCAAGAAGTGTAGTCAGAGTTAAGGAAGGCTGCTTTCCGTGATGTACTGAGCTGTGTCTACACTGTCTGCAGTTTCTTGCAGTCCTGGGTGGAGAGGTTGTTAACTCAATCCATGGTACATCTGCATAAAATGGTTTTGATTCCATTTTGATAAAAGATGAACGTCAAAGGTGACATGCCAAACCTCTTTAGCCTCCTGAGGAAGTAGTGGTGCTTTAGTATGCTGTCTTGGTCATAGAATTCATGTCATTGGACCAGAACTGGCTATTCGTGATGTCCATTCCTAGAAATTAAATCTTTCAACTTTTGTTCTCAACGCCATTGGTGTAAACAGGGGTGGGTGTGTGTGTGTGGGTGTGTGTGTATACCACCTTGAAGTTAAAGAACAGCTCTTTTGGTGACATTGCAGGAAAGCTCATGAAATTATTTCACTAGGTGCTCTGTCTCCACCTTATATCCTGATCCATTATTGGAATTGGACTCAAATTCAGTATATATATCACCAACTGAACTTGAAAAAACCCAAGGAATAAATAAACTGTTAAGTGAAAACCACCACATAGGCTGAAACTGCGTTAAGCAAAACAGGCATGTTCTACCATAACAAATTCCAAACTTTCGAAGGTTCTCTTTAAAATTACACATTTCAGAATTAAGAATGTTATGTTCAAAGTTAGGAAGCCAATAATGCTCAGAGAACCTTAATAAGCATTGAAAAGTCCAAAGCTATTGTTAAAAAGCACAAACTACTGAAATATAATTAGAACTTAAAATTAAAAGACATTAAAAAACAAATTAGAAGACAATTTTTTTTAGTGTAATGGAGTTAATTTGCTATGTGCCCTTCGCAGCTGTTTCTGTTCACTTGAATAGTTTTGCTTTTTCTCCACAAGGTCTAAACTGATCTGAGTTTTATGGGCAAATTCCCCAGCCTGGGTTCTCATCGAATTGCAGCAGTCTCATGTTGCATAGCTGGACCCAGACTGCAATCATGAAATATTCAGAATCATGCAATATTCCACAAATAAATGTCTGCAATTCAGGTATTGCCGGGTACGTGGGAAAATGCAGCTAAATTAAACCATTCAAGTGCTTTTAAGAGTTTAAACTGCAATTCCAAGCAGAATGTATGCCAGATATTTGCCTTGGCCTTCAGAAAGTGTTTCAAAGTCAAAATCAAACTTGAGTTTATTATCACATGCACATACATGTATGCAAAGGTGCAATGAAAATCTTATTTGCTTTAGCTTTACAGCATTCATGAGAAAACATAAGTGTAAGTTATACAAAATACTATAAAAACACATTAAATCAAAAAAGTCAATTATAGTTTAAACTAGTCATAGTGTTGCTATACTGAGGTAGCAAGGATGCTTCTTACAATCTTCAAGTGTTTGATGAATTTATTGTGAGTACACATTGGGAAAAAGGTAACATCTATCACCAAAGAACCCCAGCACCCAGGCCATGCCATCCTCTCACAGCTACCATCAGGCAGGAAGGTACTGAAGCTTGAACCAGGTTCAAGTTTATTCCCCTTCAAACATTTAGTTTTTGAACTAACCTGCACAACCCTAATCACTGCCTCAGTGTAACAACATTATAACCACTTTAACCATGTTGTACCTTATGGAATTTGTTCTAATTGTATTCTTTCTAGCAAAAACTGCAAAATTTCTGTTTAATTTGTTTCTTTTGTCCTGATGATGCTGCTTTTATGATGGGTTTGTGATGCTGCTGCAAGTTTTCATTGCACTTCTGCATACATATACTTGTCACCCGTGACAGTGAACCTGCCTTTGACCTTGATCCTTTATCTCAAGGAGGCTGAGCTACCTAGAGATGATAATTATGTTCATTTCATGAAGCTTAGTATATCCTGTTGAGGGTTCTGTGTTCAGTCCTGGGCACTGCACTTAAGATTGGGTGTACAAGGGTCTTGGAAAAGGTACAGAAACAATAGCACAACTGCTTACGTTAAACGATGAGGATAGTTGACACAAACTAGGCTGAATGATCAATCTTTCAGGACAAACGAATAAGAGATGATCCAGGTAAGGTGTATAAGAAAAGGCGCATAAGAATTTTCTACCAAGACTGGAGCAAACAAGAATTGTATAGAAGGGAACGTGATATCAAAATTAAAACCTGGCCACTGAGAGATACCATTAAGTCGCTACCAAGATCCAGACCTCTGAAAATGCCGTCAGTTAAAAATGCTGAACTGAGTGTGCTGGACTTTGAACAGGTAAGGTATAAAGGTTAAAGTAAATTTATTATCAAAGTACATATATGCCACCATATCCAACCTTGAGATTCATTTTCTTGCAGGTCTACTCAATAAATCCATAATAGAATAATAACCTTAAAATAGTCAGTGGAAGACCACTCCAATTGGGCGATCAAGCAGTATGCAAAAGAAAACATACTGCAAATACAATAAGTAAATAAATAGATAAATAAATAAGCAAGCAAGCAATATATTTGAGAACGTGAGATGAAGAGTCCTTGAAAATGAGCCCATTGGTTGAGGGAACAAGTGAAGTTATCCCCTTTGGTTCAAGAGCTTGATGGTTATGGGGTGATAACTTCCTGAACCTGGTGGTGTGAGTCCTGAGGCTACTGTACTTTCTTCCTGAAGGCAGCAGCGGGAAAAGAGCATGACCTGTGTGCTGGAGTCCCTGATAATGGATGCTATTTCCTTGTGACAGTTTCATGTAGATGTGCTCAATGGTGGGAGAAGAGCTTAACCTGTGATGGACTGGGCCAAATCCACTATTTTTGTGAATTTTCCAGTTAAGGGCATTGGTGCTTCCATACCAGGCAGTGGTGCAGCCAGTCAATATACTCTACTCTACACATCTATAGAAATTTGTCAAGGTTTTAGATGTTATGCTGAATCTTTGCAAATTCCTGAGGAAGTAGAGACACTGCCACACTTTCTTCATAATTGTAATTATGTACTGAGACCAGGACAGGTCCTCCAAAATGTTTACAGTGAGGAATTTAAAGTTGCTGACCCTCTCCACCTCCGATCTGGACTGACTCATGGACTTCTGGTTTCCTCCTCCTGAAGTCAAAAAGCAGCTCATAATTACAAGACTGGTGCTAGTGAACCACGGCAATGTCTGTCTGCAAGCTACGTATAAAGGGTTGCAAAGCCACAAGTAGGTGGCAATAAGTTACAGACTAACTATGAACTGGTTGAATGTCTGAAAGTGCTCGGTGGGTCTAATGAGTTTGCACATTCCAATCTCCCCAGCAGGTCTGCAGATGAAATTGTAAATGGATAATATATGTGGCAACTTATAATAGGAAACAGAAGAAGCTGATTAATGGTGGTTCTGATACAATTAATCTTTAGTTTTCACTTCAGTATTTATCAAATGCACATAAAGCTTGTCTTTGACTGCAAGCTATTGAAAGCAGACCGTTCAGCTGAAAGGAAAACTTAAGTGCTGATTAAAGATACTCGGATAAGTAAGTTCATCTTAGAGTTGATGTGAATGTAACAAATATTACTGCAAAACGTGAGTGCAGTGAATGAAAAATACATGAAGGAACTGATTGCATCTAGTGCTGGTGCTCAGTCCCTGCCAGAGAAAAAAAAAGCATTGGTCAACAGAACTGGGGGTTTGATGGAACGCCATGGAAAGCCAGTCAAAGTGTTTATGAAGATTTTCTTGATCAGTTACCTTCAAGGGTAAATGTGTAAAGAGTTGTTTTACAGCCCAAAGCATAAAGTGACATAAATAGCACTGTGGGCTGAAGAGATTGCCGTTAAGGACAACAAATACAGGGAATAGATGTTGAGATAAATCCAAAGAAGTGCATGAAACCACAAGGCTTATCAAGGTCATTTGTATTGATGCCCAGGCCAGTAGAACCAATATTTCCAGTTCTAAACGTTGAAATCGCCAGGTTCAGCTGCAAGGGAATAGCACTGAGAAGATCAAAATATGAAGAGATCTTGAAAATGTTCAGTTTAACGGAATTGTAGAGCTAACAGTTGAATTTAGAGAAGGCAAAAATGCTTCTCGCCCAGCAGAAGTAGGCCAGGTAATTGAAGCACTTAATAAAAAGGTATTTAAACATGAGCACAATTCCTCCTTGGATGGAACAGGGCAGAATAAAAACTAAGCAGAAACAAGGAGTTGGGTTAGAAAGAGCAGGAGCTGGAATTTGAATCAACAGCAGTAGATGATAAAAATGCAGTAGTTTTGTTATTCAGCTAAATGGTAAGACAACGGAGTTTTCTGCAGTGCAGTAGATAAGGGCCGGATGACTGGAATTGGACCAAGAGCAGTGGTCCCCAGGCACTGGGCCGCGGACCGGTACCGGGCTGCAGAGCATGTGCTACTGGGCCGCGAGGAAACAATATGATTTGGTGAAGTGAAACGATATGAGTCAGGTGCACCTTTCCTCATTCCCTGTCACGCCCACTGTTGAATTTGAACACCCCCTCCCCCAGTCAGCCGGTCCGCAAGAATATTGTCAATATTAAACCGGTCCGTGGTGCAAAAAACGTTGAGAACCCCTGATTTAGAGATTCAAAGAGATGTTGTACATGAGACAAATGAGGATGAATTCTCCTGGAGATGTCTGCAAGATTATCTATTATATGGTGGGTACTGAAATCAGAAGTGCTACAGATTCTGCAAATCCAAAACAAAATTAAAATGCTCAGCAGGTTGGGCAGCATCTGTGGAGAGAGAGAGAAATAGTTAATCTGTTTGTTCAGTAACTTATATGAAAACTGGTGCCTCACATAGTTATGTCAGAATCAAGGTCAGTTCTGTTTCTGACATGTACTTGACAACAAGGTGACTAGATAGCAATCAGAAGCAGCATCAAAGAGTGATTCTTTGGTTCTCTTAATTTTCAGTCTATCTACCACTCCTTAATGTAGTCGCATGGTTATCAGACAATTCAGGAAAGTGAAGATAAAAATTAAGGTTAGCTTTATTTGTCATATACATCAAAACATGGAAATGTACAATGAAATTCTTCATTTATATCAAATGAGTGAGAATTGTGCTAGGGCAGCCTGCGAGTGTCACCACATTTCCAGCCAACAGCTCATTAACTCTAAATGTACATCATTGGAACGTGGGAGGGAGCTGCAGCACCCAGAAGAAGCCCATGGTCATGGGGAGACCGTACAAACTCCTTCGGAGCAGCAGCAGGAATCGAAACCCAATTTCCATTCCAACAGCTGCTGCTGTTTAGTGAATGTGATAACCCTTAAGATTATCTGAGCTGGCTTGTTCCTTAAAGCTTATTCCCATCACATACAGCACTGTTTCCAATAGCACCTTTAGGATGATTCCCGTCTGAAACAGAAAGATCATAGTCTAGGGAGATATCTTTTGGTAGTTGTTCTGTTTCTAGCAAGTCATGCTCAGTAGTAAATATGAGCTGTATTCCCAAGTAACTTGTTGGTAATGTGTACAAATCTGAAAATGGTTTTACCATCTGATCATGGTAGGCAACAAAGTATCACAGTGGGGTCTCCTAAATCTCAGGGAAAAAGCCGAGTGATGATATGCTGAATGTTCTGGACACTTTGCAGAGATTACAAAGCTACCATGAACTTCCAGTCTAGTTGTATAAAGGTAGTCATATTGTCATAATAGTATGGAAGCAGGCGCATTGGCTCAGTGCAGACTGGTTCCTATCTAAGATAGTCCCATTTGTTTGTGTTTTGCCCATATCCATCTAAACATTTCTTACTTATCTATCCAAGTATCTTTTAGGTACTGTAATGTACCTGCCTCAACTACTTTGTCTGGCAGCTCATTCCATAGATTGACCACTCTCTGTGTGAGGAAGTTACCCTTCAGCTTCCCACTAAATCTCTCTCCTCTCATCTCACCTTAAATCTCTGCTCTCTATTTCTTGATTCCCTAACCTTGGGGAAAATGACTGTGTGTATTGACTTATCTGTGCCCTTTATAAATTTTATACCTTCATTCTCCTGTGCTCTAATGGAAAAACATCTCAAGATGCTCAACCTCTTCCCATACCCCTGAGCCATGAGTCATGGTGATAACCTTTGTAAATCTCTGCACTTCTTCCAGCTTAATGCCATCTTTCCTATAGCAGGAAAAGCAAAACTAAACACAATATTTCAAATGCAGCCTCACCAACATGTAGTACAACTGCAATATAACAGCCCAACTTGTATATTCAATGCCTTGACTGACAAAGTCTAGCATGCCAAAAGCCTTCTTCACTACCCTGTAGACCTATGATGCTGTAAATTCACTGAACTGGAAAGAAAGATGAGGAAGCTGAATCAATTCATTTGAAGACAAATATGTAATTAAGGATTGAAAGTAATGTCAAGATATGTAAGGTAAAATAAAGATAGAATATTTGCAGCATTGTGTTGTTGTAAATTGCAAGTAAAAACAACAGATGAAGCTAATTTTAGAACAGTGTGTTCTGTGGAATGTCAACAAATGTTTCATTTGTTCAAATGAAAGCTGTTGCTCTGGGCTTCTTCTATAAGTCTGGCTGACATTTACCTTTCCATTAAATTAGTGTTTTTAATTTCCCGAGTGGTTATTCTGAGTTTGTTCTCATTTGATAAGTTTACCACTTTGTTTTATGTTTTGTCCTGACTTGTTGATAACTCGGAGACCCCAAACCTCTAACTTGAGTATGACTTCATTAAAGTAAGAGCGAGTGTTCTAATTTTTTTGATTGCCCCCTTCCCACAAATGGGATGGTCTGTCATTCATTATGTAACTTAATGAACAGATTTACAGTAGCAGCATCAGATATCCAAACAGAGAATCTTCCTTTCCAGGGTGAAGGGGTCTTCGAATGTCCCAATTCCCTAACCTGATACAGCACATTTGTACACTGTCAACAGTGGGCTCAGATCAGGTCAACAGCAGTAAGACAAGATGGAGAAAATCAAAGAGGCAGAGAGAAAATTTATTGAAGAGCAAAACTCAAAAAAGAGAAAGAAGAATTTGTCGAGTCAAGCTGAGCTTATTGTCATAGTCACAAGTACAGTGAGATACAGGTACAATGAAAAACTTATTTTCAGTAATATCTCAGGCATGCAGGAACAAAAAGCACACTGAATATACTGTAAGTTATACATTATGCATAAAATTACACCATTATAAAATATATTAATGTTCTGAAAATGCCAAATTTAAACTAGGTTTTCTTGGGCTGGAGCACAACTATCCTTTTCCTGGAATCATCATGACTGACTTTAAGAATTAATTGAGTTTGAGGGTTTTTTTAATACATTGGCTCCCAGTTTTAATTGGGAAATGGTATTATTTTCTTACCTGAAGGGAGAAAAAAACACGTTTCTTCAGGTTGTTTTACAGAGTATTTAACTTGGTGGAGCTTTTCCTCATCAATAAACTTAATCAAATCACCGTTCTTTCAAAAGTCTTGGATCTCCAGTAAGGGAAGAGTACTGTAGCGTGGTAGTTCGTGTGCCTAGATGCTCATGTACTGATGTGCTTATTGTTAGATTCATTCACACAATACCCCTGAGAAATTAAGCAGTTAAGATATTGGTAGAACATTTGTTTTATCACAGCCAGGACTTTGAAAATGGCTTTCATTTTGCATAAATTTGATGCATGAGCACTTTCAACATCTAGGATTTTACTTTGAAAGCTTTACTATTTGTGCAAATGTGTTTTTTTAAAAATTATTGGCCTGAAATAATACAGTAAGGGAGTGAAGAATGGTACATTCATGCTGTGCACACATGATGGTGTTGACAACGTTTGTCATGTGATGTCTCTTGAGAATTCAATTTCTTTTCATGTATTTTGTAAGAAATAAACCATAAATTTCAGAGGCTTCTGCTAGATTCCCGGTCAGTATGTAAAGAATCTACTAATTCCCATTAGTTAGCATATATATCTTTTTGTGTTTTCTGCTGTTTAGAACAATAGTTTCATTTCATCCAGCCATAATTGCTTTAACTGTGTGTTCTTTAAATACACGTGCACTAGTTTATCTCCTTGCTTTCGGTTTTAAAAGCTTCCTTAAAATCTCTTTGTTCATTAGGTCTTTAGTCACTTAATCTTATTTTTCTCTAATTTGACTCTGATCACAATCTCTGCCTAATCATTGACCATTTTTGGAATGTTCAGTTATATTAAGGATATTGCATATATTTCCACTGTTGTTTCTGTCCTCAAAACATACATTGGTTGCCCATAGCTGTAATAGGCTGTAATGCTTTGATAGGTTTAGTCCTTTAATTTGTTCTTACTGCTCGCTCGGTTACTTTTCAAGTGAAACCCTCTATTGAGGCCTCTATGCTAATGACACCAGCCTCCCTAGCTGATAAACTGGTTGGTAAATAGCAAATTTAAATCACAATGTAGCATACACAAATAATAGAAGAACTCATGAAGGGTTGCAGCCTGAAACGTCAACCATTAATTCCTCACCTCCATAGATGTTCCACCTGTATTTTGTGTGTGCTACTCTAGATTTCCAGCATGCGCAGAATCTCATGTTTAAATTACACAATGAATGTGGTGAAAAGTTGGTTATACAGTTTAGCACCAGCAAGTTTTTGATGTGTTTACAGAGGTTCAAAAGAAGTATCAAAACTTCAGCTATTTCCTGCTCTCTTAACTCATTTACCTGTCACTTTAGACCATTTTTATTTTTCACTCCACAGTTGCACTTCATTGCTCGAGGTGATTCTGGTTTAGTTTCCAGTGGGTTATTTTTGAATGGCTGATATTTGACAGGACACAGCAACTCAGTCCATCATTCAGCCAAATCGGTTTGCAAGCAGCTGTGTTGACTGATCCAATTTTAAAGCCTTTAAAAATTTTTTTAATCAAAACTTGATTTTGTAGTGCAAATTGTCTCAATTTCAGTAATTGCAATGCACTTTGTGCAGTAAATACTTAAACCCAGGTTCAGGTCCAATGGATGGAATGCAGAAATCACTTTTGATAACTGTCAAGGTTCCTTAAGTGGATTTCAGCAGTTCCCCATGGATCAGGAATCCACAGTACAAATTTCCCTTAAAACTTAGTGTGATTTAACTTTCTTGGCAAGGTCAGTGATGACAAGTAGATTTTGAAATAAAGTCTCGCTGGAATGGGGTTACAATGTTGAGACCTTGTGAGTCAGGAAGCATTGCGTTGCATTCTGAACATCTTTGAACAGAGAGCAGAAAGAAGAAATGAGCAATGTCCTTTTTTAAAAAAAACACAGGAAACACACATAATCCATAACAAACTCATCACCATTGTAATCCATTGATTTTCAATTAGAATTCATTGGCATATCATGGTTAATGACTTAATGAAACATCCAAATCAGCCTCAAAGTGTCAAGCAAATGTTAACTCAGCAGAGAGCATGGAGAAGGTTAAATTAAGAGCTGAACAACATACACCTGGGCACAGTTGCTGTTTTAACATTTAACAGAGTCAGTTTGCATCAGAAATTAACCAGCTGTTAATGGTCACACTTCCTGAGAAATACTCAGCCACGCTGTTTGAGGAAACATTAATTGCAACAGATGGTGTAAAAGAAAATTGATAGTTATTCAATGAAAGGTGTATGTAGTTCAGAGCAGCTCAATGGTTATCCATAACTGGGATCAGACAGTGACCGTTGAGCCTTTGTGGATTGTGTTCTTGATTTTCCTCTTGCTCTACACAAACTACAGCACGGAAAGAGGCCTTTCGATACAACTCATCCCATCTGCCTGTGTATGATCAATCGCCCTCCAAAACTCTCCTATCTACGTACTTATCTCAATGGCTTTTAAATATTGCTAATGTGCCCGCCTCAGCTACAGTTTCTGACTCATTCCAAACATGCATTGCCCTCTGCGTGAAGGACCTGCCCCGATTTCTCTTTAAAATCTCTCATCTCTGATTTTCAGCCTCTGTCATCGCACATCTGAAGGCAGCCTGAATATTCAGTGCGTTGTTACTGTGAGGATATCAGCTAAATGGGCTCGTTGTAAAGCACAACGTATTGAAACCAGGTGCTAGCGTTGCCTATAACTGGTCAATGCTTTCTCTATGCCGTAAGACTTCCTAAACAAAAAGATGTGTCTGGTAACACCATGGTCAGGTAGAGGAGTTTCAGGGCATCACTGTAAACTGGTAGAGCAGCTGCTTCACATCTCCAGTGACCTGGGTTTGATACCGATCTCTGGGGCCATCTTGGTGAAGTTATCATGCTCTCCGTTGTGACAGACTGGATTTCCTTGAGGTGTTCCTTTCTTCTCCCACAGTCCAAAGATGGGCATAATGTAGGCTAATTGGCTGAAGTATATTAGCCAGAGTCAGTGAAGAATGGAGTTGATGAGCGTATGCGGAAAATAAAATAGAATTTGTTTAATTGGGTGCCGGCTGGTGGCGTGGTGGCATCAGCGCCGGACTTCGGAGTGAAGGCTCCCGAGTTCAAATCCAACCGGTTCCCTTGCACGCTTTCCATCCGTGCTGGGTTGAGCGTCGAGCTAGCAACTCGGCCTCGTAAAAATAAGAAAGCCTGCTGAAAAAATGCCATCATGACGGTACCCCAATGACTCCACTCGGAGTTAAGGGCTTTCTTCTTCTTTAATTGGGTGCTTGAATTGTCAGAACAGACTTGATTGGCTAAGTAGCCTGCTTTCATGCTGTATGACTGTATGAGTGTTCAACAGAATATAGTTTTCACTGGTATTTTCCCAGCACTCTATTTCTTACTTTCTTACCGGAACATGATCTTAAACAACAAAACACAGATACTTGTCTTTGGTAAAATATTACAATGACATGTTGTAATGAAAGAGACAATTAACCTGTCTCTCTGGACATTGTAAGGACAATCCAGCATTTTACAGTGCTTGACAGGTACCTAGGTGATCATCACTGTGGCTTTGATGACTATGGGCATGTTGATTCAAATCAAGTCAAGTTTCGCAGAACTATGTTTTACTGGTGTAATGGAAATAAACATGCCAGTAATTTATGGTTTGGATTTGTTCCTAATGACTCTGAATAGGAGAACATGATGGGAGAACTAGTGCTTTAAAAGGGATAGAGAGGGCGGAAAAGGGGAGGAGGGGTGGCATTACTGGTCAGGGATACTATTACAGCTACAGAAAGGGTGGGAAATGTAGCAGGATCCTCTTTTGAGTCAGTATGGGTGGAAGTCAGGAACAGGAAGGGAGCAGTTACTCTAGTGGGGGTATTCTATAGGCCCCTGGTAGCAGAGATACAGAGGAGCAGATTGGGAGGCAGATTTTGGAAAGGTGCAAAAATAACAGTGTTGTTATCATGGGTGATTTAACTTCTCTAATATTGATTGGTACCTGATTAGTTCCAAGGGTTTAGATGGGGCAGAGTTTGTTAAGTGTGTCCAGGACGGATTCCTGTCACAGTATGTGGACAGGCCGACCAGGGGGAATGCCATACTAGATCTAGTACTAGGTAATGAACCGGGTCAGGTCACAGATCTCTCAGTTGGTGAGCATCTGGGGGACAGTGACCACCGCTCCCTGGCCTTTAGCATTATCATGGAAAAGGATAGAACCAGAGGGGACAGGAAAATTTTTAATTGGGGAAGGGCAAATTATGAGGCTATAAGGCTAGAACTTGTGGGTGTGAATTGGGATGATGCTTTTGCAGGGAAATGTACTATGGACATGTGGTCGATGTTTAGAGATCTCTTGCAGGATGTTGGGGATAAATTTGTCCCGGTGAGGAAGATAAAGAATGATAGGGCGAAGGAACCATGGGTGACAAGTGAGGTGGAAAATCTAGTCAGGTGGAAGAAGGCAGCATACATGAGGTTTAGGAAGCAATGATCAGATGGGTCTATTGAGGAATATAGGGAAGCAAGAAAGGAGCTTAAGAAGGGGCTGAGAAGAGCAAGAAGCGGGCATGAGAAGGCCTTGGCGAGTAGGGTAAAGGAAAACCCCAAGGCATTCTTCAATTATGTGAAGAAGAAAAGGATGACAGGAGTGAAGGTAGGACCGATTAGAGATAATGGTGGGAAGATGTGCCTGGAGGCTGTGGAAGTGAGTGAGGTCCTCAATGAATACATCTCTTCGGTATTCACCAATGAGAGGGAACTTGATGATGGTGAGGACAATATGCGTGAGGTTGATGTTCTGGAGCATGTTGATATTAAGGGAGAGGAGGTGTTGGAGTTGTTAAAATACATTAGAACGTATAAGTCCCCGGGAATATTCCCCAGGCTGCTCCACGAGGCGAGGGAAGAGATTGCTGAGCCTCTGGCTAGGAGCTTTATGTCCTCATTGTCCACGGGAATGGTACCGGAGGATTGGAGGGAGGCGAATGTTGTCCCCTTGTTCAAAAAAGGTAGTAGGGATAGTCCGGGTAATTATAGACCAGTGAGCCTTACGTCTGTGGTGGGAAAGCTGTTGGAAAAGATTCTTAGAGATGGGATCTATGGGCATTTAGAGAATCGTGGTCTGATCAGAGACAGTCAGCATGGCGCTGTGAAGGGCAGATTGTGTCTAAGAAGCCTGATAGAGTTCTTTGAGGAGGTGACCAGGCATATAGATGAGGGTAGTGCAGTGGATGTGATCTGTATGGATTTTAGTAAGGCATTTGACAAGGTTCCACACGGTAGGCTTATTCAGAAAGTCAGAACGCATGGGATCCAGGGAAGTTTGGCCAGGTGAATTCAGAGTTGGCTTGCCTGCAGAAGGCAAAGGGTAGTGGTGGAGGGAGTACATTCAGATTGGAGGATTGTGACTAGTAGGTGTCCCACAAGGATCTGTTCTGGGACCTCTACTTTTCGTGATTTTTATTAACGACCTGGGTGTTGGGGTAGAAGCCTGGGTTGGCAAGTTTGCAGATGACACAATGGTTGGTGTTGTTGTAGATAGTGTAGAGGATTGTCAAAGACTGCAGAGAGACATTGATAGGATGCAGAAGTGGGCTGAGAAGTGGCAGATGGAGTTCAACCCGGAGAAGTGTGAGGTGGTACACTTTAGAAGGACAAACTCCAAGGCAGAGTACAAAGTAAATAGCAGGATACTTGGTAGTGTGGAGGAGCAGAGGGATCTCGGGGTACATGTCCACAGATCCCTGAAAGTTGCCTCACAGGTGGATAGGGTAGTTAAGAAAGCTTATGGGGTGTTAGCTTTCATAAGTCGAGGGATAGAGTTTAAGAGTTGCGATGTAATGATGCCGCTCTATTAAACTCTGGTTAGGTCACACTTGGAATACTGTGTCCAGTTCTGGTCGCCTCACTATAGGAAGGATGTGGAAGCATTGGAAAGGGTACAGCGGAGATTTACCAGGATGCTTTCTGGTTTAGAGAGTATGCATTATCATCAGAGATTAAGGGAGCTAGGGCTTTACTCTTTGGAGAGAAGGAGGATGAGAGGAGACATGATAGAGGTATACAAGATAATAAGAGGAATAGATAGAGTGGATAGCCAGCGCCTCTTCCCCAGGGCACCACTGCTCAATACAAGAGGACATGGCTTTAAGGTAAGGGGTGGGAAGTTCAAGGGGGATATTAGAGGAAGGTCTCTGAGTGGTTGGTGCGTGGAATGCACTGCCTGAGTCAGTGGTGGAGGCAGATACACTAGTGATGTTTAAGAGACTACTAGACAGGTATATGGAGGAATTTCAGGTAGGGGCTTATATGGGAGGCAGGGTTTGAGGGTTGGCACAACATTGTGGGCCGAAAGACCTGTACTGTGCTGTACTATTCTATGTTCTATGTTCTATAAATTTACAAAATAAGGAACTCCCTGGGCCCAGAATGATGCTGCTTTTGATGTCAATAATTATTTTTTTCTCATTACAAGTATTTTAATTTTATTAACTGAATTGCAAATATTTTCTCCCAAGTATTCTTGCAAAATTGACAAAACAATGAAATATAATCTCAAAATTAAGAGTAACATCCTTGTGCACTGAAACAGAATTTTGTTTATTTCCTGCTCTCCTGAATTATTGGCCTTACTAGAAATGAAAGGAATCTTAAACAAAATGCTCCTGATTTGAATGTTGGTTGATCCTGAGAGTCCAGGGCCAAGAACTAGAGGCCCAGAAGTGGCCTGTCCTGCCTGGAGGTGTGTTTGTGTGTGTGTGTGTGGGGGGGGGCGGGGGTGGAGAGGGTGAGAAAGGGGGTTGTTTTACTGTTACTGTTTTGCTTTGTTTTGTTGTTGGAGGTGCTGCTTATGTTGTTTTGCTGAACACTGTTGGCATGGTATGATGGCACCAAAATATGTGACAACTCTTGTGGTCTGACCCCAGCATATCCTTGAGTGTGTTGTTTGTTGATACAAACTAGACATTTCATTATATGTTTCAATGTACATGTGATAAATAAATCTGAATCCAAATTCCAGCATCTGCTGTAATGAAATTGAAATTAAATTATTTAGTCACTTAAACCTCAAAGTCCTAGATATGCCTACTGTAGTAATGTTCTTTATTGGATAACCCTTATCTTGGATCTTTATTTTAGAAACAACATCTTCATCGTTTGTCAAGGAAACGACCAAAATCTCCAACGTTGCGATGACTACGACCACAACCACGCCCGTTTCAAGGAGGAGTGTTAAGGCAACACTGACGCCTGCACCAGAGATTCCATCATTATTTCACAGGACCAGTGCAAAGACACCAATAGCATCCCGCCTCCCTCCTGAGGCCGCAGAGTGCTGCGAAGCCACAGACAAACGTGATATATCTTGGCCCAGAACCCAGCCCGGGGAGACAGCTAAAAGACCTTGTCCTCTAGGAACAGTGGGTAAGAAGTCATTCTCTTCACAGCTAGAAGTGTACATCAAATTTTGCATCTGACATGTGAGGGTCTTAGAACCAATAAACAGTGATTCAGGCAGTTTAGTAGTTTGAAAGATGCTGCAGCCATTTCACTCTCAATACTTGATAGCATTTCTTTCGTGACATTTTTGTTTGGAAATAAGAGAGATTATAAATGCTGGAAGTCTAACCATAAATACTGAAAATACTCAGCAGGTCAGGCCACATTTGTGGGAAGAGAAACAGTTCACCTTAGTTAGACTGGGAAGAAGAGAAATAGCTTGTTAAGTTCCATAAAAAGGGGGAGGGGGATATCTCTCATAGGGTAAAACCAGGGTGACAGTGGGCATAAACTGTAACCTAGGTCAGTGAGAGAGTTGGAGCTGTTAGAGGATGCGAACATAGACAAAACAATGAAGAAGTTGTGAAATTCAGAGCAGGAGATATGCTCAGCAGGTCAGGCTTGGGCATGTTCTCCATTCCCCTGAGGGAAAAATGAGGAAACATATAAAGAAGCAAAAATTAGTTCTGCCAATATCATAAATGGATGCTGATATAGACAGAGGAATCAAATTACCTGATGTTGTAGAATTCAACATTAAGTCCAGATGGAGGGTAAGGTGCTGTTGTTTCAAACTTACATTGGGTCTCTCTGTAGCAATGCAGCAGGCCACAGACCAATGGGTGAAAATGGGAAATGGAGAACTAAAATGACAGACACTGAACTCACATGCTCAGCAAAGCAATCACCCAATCTGCATTTGCTTACTCTAGTGTAGATAACACCACATTTTCAACACCAAGTGCAGTTCACTGGAGTGGAAGAATCTAGTTCACTTCTTTTCTGAGTATATTTGAAGTCCCTGTCCAACCTCCTCAATGTTACTGAGGATTAATAGATTGTTCACCCCCTTCACCCCATTTTGCCTTTGCTAGGGTCATCATATATTTAAGTAATGCAGTCTTCTATTTCAGTTCTGTTCTTGTAGCCATAAATGTTTTAAAGAATGTTTTAAGAGCCAAATTAAAATGTAATATATTTTGTGTCCAAACACAAGCACCCAGTAATGTTTTCATTAGTATCATTGTTGCATATCTATAAATCTACACTTCACTTTTTTTCTCAATATCTGCTGCAGGTGTAGCCACCTATACATGTTTGTCGCCTGAAGGATACTGGGATCCCTTGGGTCCAGACCTGAGTAACTGCAGCTCCCCGTGGATAAACCTGCTGTCTCAGAAGGTAAGTCTTTGTAGTTAGCTATACCGCAATTAGTATTTATACAGGGTCCATATCGGGCTTAAACAACTATTTCTCAATTTATCCTGTCCTAACTGCAGCTTTCGTGGTGTGGGTCATAACTGAAAACATTGTAAGAGTAAGGTGGTCAGAGGGAATGGGTGGTGAATTGCTCTATCATATTCCCCCACATCCAACTAGAGGGCCTCGGAGGTGAGCAGAGTTCATCAAAAAACAGTCTTGTTATCTGCCTGTTGTGGTCTGCCACAGTCTGTAGGACTTTGATGAGCACTTTATTTTGTGGAGACCTGGCTGTATTCAGTTCCTCTTCAGTTGTTTTTAAAGTGTTAATTTGTCATAAACATTCATCAGCATTAAAAATGGTGCTAGAGTGCAGAATAGTTTTTCTCCGATAAAAATGGGCTGAAATTAAAGTATTAGTTGTGTATCGGAATCCATATTAGTAATGTGCAGTGATGCTGTAAATTAATTTTTATGAGAAAATGAAAAGCAGTTGGGACTCTTCACCATGAAATTGTTAGTTTGGATTTTTTTTTTGCACACATGCTTTTGTGAAATTGTGATACAATTTGTGTCAGTTCAGTTTGTTTGCTCATGAGACCAAAATAATCAAAGATTCCCCGAAGAAGTTGGTCAGGCTGCTCCCTGTGTAACTGAAGTGAAGAAATATTAAACTTTTGTTTGTTATGCTTGTGTTAAGATATGATGATGAATGTTTTGTGAGGAAAAAAAGTCCAAATGGATAATTGTATGTTTTATCAACTTATAATGCTTGGTACCTAAAATTGCCAAGGATACTGTCCAAGTTGCATGCCATCTTGGATAATGTCTCCCATCCACTACATAATGTACTGGTTGGGCACAGGAGTACATTCAGCCAGAGACTCATTCCACCGAGATACAGCACAGAGTGTCATAGGAAGTCATTCCTGCCTGTGGCCATCAAACTTTACAACTCCTCCCTTGGAGGGTCAGACACCCTGAGCCAATAGGTTGGTCCTGGACTTACTTCCTGGCATAATTTACATATTACTATTTAACTATTTATGGTTTTATTACTATTTATTATTTATGATGCAACTGTAACGAAAACCAATTTCCCCCAGGATCAATAAGTATGACTATGACTATGATATCTCTTCATGAAAGTTATAGGTTGCTTATAAGATCATAAGATGTAGGAGCAGAGTTAGACTATTCGGCTCATTGAGTCTGCTCCACCATTCCACCATGCCTGATTTATTATTCCTCTCAACCTTATTTTCCTGCCTTCTGCCCGTAACCTTCTATACCCTGACAAAGCAAGAACCTATCAATCTCCTCTTTAAATGTAATCAATGTTTTGGCCTCCAAAGCCATCTGTGATAATGAATTCCAGATTCACCACCCTCTAGCTAAAGAAATTCCTCCTCATTTCTGTTCTAAATGGATGTCCCTCCATTCTGTGCCCTTTAGTTAGTCCTAGACTCACGCACTATAGTAATCATCCTCCCCACATCCACTCTATCTGGGCCTTTCAATATTCGATAGGTTTTCAATGAGATTCCTCCTCGTTCTTCTAAACTCTAGTGAGTACAGGCCCAGAGCCATCAAACACGCTTTATACATTAACCCTTTCATTGCTGGGGTCATTCTTGTGAGCGTCCTCCGGACTCTCTCCTTAATGAAAAAGTTCATTCTGGCTTTGTGCCTATTTATCCATTTTTAAAAAATAAGTACTCTTCAAACAAATAAACTTCAAGGTCTCATCAACCAGTCTTCAATCATAATCTGGAATTTGTCTTAAACAGCTGAAACTGGCAGAATTTGACTCTACTGGGGAGAAAATTGAAAGGCTGAATTTTGTGGTTGTTTCTTCCTGTACAAAATAAAATTGATTTAAAAAGATATATTTATTTTTGTTTTGTTTTCCATTCCTAACTAAACAACAATTGTGTTATTTTCTTTATTAGTTATCCTGATGTTGGGGTGTGTGGTGGTTTGATTGGGTAACTTAATTGCTAAAAGGTTTATAATTGTCACATGTACCAAAATCCAGTGTAAGTTTGCATGCCATGTACTTATGAAAAAAGAACAGAATGCAGAATAAAGTCAAACAGTTACAGGAAAATGCAGTGAGGTTAAACAAATATCCTCAAGGGTCACGACAAGGTAGTTTGAAAGATCAAGGGATCATCTTTATTGTATGAGAGCTCTATTCAAGAATCTTAAACAGTGGGGTAGAAGCTGTCCCTGTGCTTAGTGCTTCATGCCTCAAGGTTCTGTTCTTCTACTCAGTGGAAGTGAAGAAGAAGAGAGGAAGACCAGCATGGGAGGGGTCCTTGATCATGCTGGCTGCTTTACCAAGGCAACAGGAAGTTGAGAGGGAGTCAATACAGGCAAGGCGAGATGAACTGGCTGCATCGGTAGCTTTGCAATTTCTTGCAGTTTCGAGCAGAGCATATACCATACCAAGCTATGATGAATCTAGATTGGATTATAGAGAAAATTTATGGATCTTATTGCTGAAAACCTCCTTCATTACGTATGGGTAGCTTCCCTTCGCTGGTTTAAAGTGCTACATGTGACACTGAAGGTCAGTGCTGTGTGTTTGTACCCACAGGACAACATGATGAGGTGATTTGTACAATGATAAATGGAAAGTAAGAATAGGGTATATTTCACAAAAAAGAATCTACCTCCGAAAAAAACACGCAAAAGACATTTATTTTAACCCTCAGGTTCGATCTGGCGAGACTGCTGACAATATTGCTCGGGAGCTTGCAGAACAGACAAAACACCTGATTCATGCTGGGGATATTTTGTTCTCAGTAAAGCTCATGGAACAATTAGTGGATCTACTAAACCGGCAACTCCGTAACCTCACTCCGGGTGGAAAAGACAATGCTGCTCGGAGCCTTAACAAGGTAGGAAATCAATCTCGCCATTGCGTTTTGATTCACTTCTCAATTTCCTTTCTTTCATCAGATTCACAGTGAAATAATTACAAAAATAAGGAGCATTGGGTAAATGAAACAAGAGATTAAACAGTACCTAATTGCCTAATTTTTCATAACTTTGTTGTCCATATGTCAGGTGACTCAGGAAAAAAAAAACATTTTTCCAAAAAAAAAAGTTGCACAAATCCTAAAGATTTACTGAAGACATAATATACTGCACGTACTTTGTATTTTTTATGAAAAGTGTTATAGAAACATAGAAACATAGAAAATAGGTGCAGGAGTAGGCCATTCGGCTCTTCGAGCCTGCACCGCCATTCAGTATGATCATGGCTGATCATCCAACTCAGAACCCTGCACCAGCCATCCCTCCATACCCCCTGATCCCTTTAGCCACAAGGGCCATATCTAACTCCCTCTTAAAGATAGCCAATGAACTGGCCTCATCTGTTTCCTGTGGCAGAGAATTCCACAGATTCACCACTCTCTGTGTGAAGAAGTTTTTCCTAATCTCGGTCCTAAAAGGCTTCCCCTTTATCCTCAAACTGTGACCCCTCGTTCTGGACTTCCCCAACATCGGGAACAATCTTCCTGCATCTAGCCTGTCCAATCCTTTTAGGATTTTATACGTTTCAATCAGAGCCTCCCTCAGTCTTCTAAATTCCAACGAGTATAAGCCTAGTTGATCCAGTCTTTCATCATATGAAAGTCCTGCCATCCCAGGAATCAATCTGGTGAACCTTCTTTGTACTCCCTCTATGGCAAGGATGTATTTCCTCAGATTAGGGGACCAAAACTGCACACAATACTCCAGGTGTGGTCTCACCAAGGCCTTGTACAACTGCAGTAGTACCTCCCTTCTCCTGTACTCGAATCCTCTTGCTATAAATGCCAGCATACCATTCGCCTTTTTCACCGCCTGCTGTACCTGCATGCCCACTTTCAATGACTGGTGTATAATGACACCCAGGTCTCGTTGCACCTCCCCTATTCCTAATCGGCCACCATTCAGATAATAATCTGTTTTCCTGTTTTTGCCACCAAAGTGGATAACTTCACATTTATCCACATTAAGTTGCATCTGCCATGAATTTGCCCACTCACCTAACCTATCCAAGTCACCCTGCGTCCTCTTAGCATCCTCCTCACAGCTAACACTGCCGCCCAGCTTCATGTCATCCGCAAACTTGGAGATGCTGCATTTAATTCCTTCATCCAAGTCATTAATATATATTGTAAACAACTGGGGTACCAGCACTGAGCTTTGCGGTACCCCACTAGTCACCGCCTGCCATTCTGAAAAGGTCCCGTTTATTCCCCTCTTTGCTTCCTGTCTGCCAACCAACCATCTATCCACATCAATACCTTACCCCCAATACCGTGTGCTTTAAGTTTGCACACTAATCTCCTGTGTGGGACCTTATCAAAAGCCTTTTGAAAATCCAAATATACCACATCCACTGGTACTCCCCTATCCACTCTACGTTACATCCTCAAAAAAATTCTATGAGATTCGTCAGACACGATTTTCCTTTCACAAATCCATGCTGACTTTGTCCGATGATATCACCGCTTTCCAAATGTGCTGTTATCACATCTTTGATAACTGACTCTAACAGTTTTCCCACCACCGATGTTAGGCTAACCAGTCTATAATTCCCTGGTTTCTCTCTCCTTCCTTTTTTAAAAAGTGGGGTTAAATTAGCCACCCTCCAATCCTCAGGAACTAGTCCAGAATCTAAAGAGTTTTGAAAAATTATCACTAATGCATCCACTATTTCTTGGGCTATTTCCTTAAGCACTCTGGGATGCAGACCATCTGGCCCTGGGGATTTATCCGCCTTTAATCCCTTCAATTTACCTAATTTATCAATTTATCCTTCCCTTTTAAATTTTTTTAATGTTCTGTATGATTTTTCATGGCATTCTGAATCTTAGAATGATTCCAAGTTCCTTTTATTCCCAATTTCAACTCACATAAAATCATTCTTCCTTGAATACAAATTGGCTCTGACTTCTAAAATGTAATAAATCCTCTTTGACCTATCTGCAACCTTTGACATATTGAGTAAAACATTGTCCTCCAACACCTCTCTATCCTTCAACTTCCAACTGAAGGAGGTTATGTATACCTTGTTTTATTATTACCTCTCTAATCGTTGCCACAGAATCAGCTGCTATGGTGTCCAATTCTATTCCTCCACCATTTTGACAGGATTCACTCATCCCTCTCTTAATTTCTAGCTACATGGTGATTCATGTCAGCATCAGCTGAGAACAGAATCAGTTCTTACGTGAACACTCATGTTCTGATGACACCTAGTTTCGCCTCACCACAACCCTTCTCAATTCTGCCTCTGCTTCTAACTGATCAGGTTGCTTGTCTTAAGTTCAGGGAGCAGAAATTTCCTCCCAAGAAAACATTGACCTCTTTAAGTTCTCATCCTGACCTCTGAGCCTGAGCCATGGACTGTACCCTCCTTACTGGGAATGATAAGCAACACACATAAAAGTTGCTGGTGAACGCAGCAGGCCAGGCAGCATCTATTGGAAGAGATACAGTCGACGTTTCAGGTTGAGACCCTTCGTCAGGACTCACTGAAAGAAGAGCTAGTAAGAGATTTGAAAGTCTCTTTCAAATCTCTTACTAGCTCTTCTTTCAGTTAGTCCTGACGAAGGGTTTCGGTCCGAATCGTCGACTGTACCTCTTCCAATAGATGCTGCCTGGCCTGCTGCGTTCATCAGCAACTTTTATGTGTGTTGCTTGAAATTCCAGCATCTGCAGATTTCCTCGTGTTACTGGGAATGATATTAGGTTAGATTATGAGGACACACAGTCCTCTTTTATTGTCATTTAGTAATGCATGCATTAAGAAATGACACAATATTCCTCTGGTGTGATATCACAGAAATACAGGACAGACCTTGATGTGAACTTGAAACTAATTGTTTACAAATATTAAACTGTGTGGTATTTGCAGAACCTTGGACTACATGTTGGTACCATCCCAAAGATGACTATTTTATATTTTAGATCACCTACACTGAAATCCTTGCGCCTCATTGTCTCCAGGATAGTCTTCCCCAGACCAAGCTCTTTCATACCAAGCTCCATATGTTAGGGTGTATTCTGGAGATATGCAATATAGCAAATATTAATTTCAACAGCAACCAGTCTTTAGATCTGAATATGGATTGTAGGTTGAATTAAAATGCAACTTGAAACAAGGGTTTTCCTGATGCTGCATTTCGGAGTAAATTGCAGACCAGGAAACACCCAATTGACTGTATAGGCATGAATGCATTCAACACCCCATTGACCTAAGATTCTGCATAGGCATGATTACGACTCAGAGACAATGATAACTAACAATGTTGGTGGAAAGATCCAGATATTTGAAAGATTACATGTAACTCAAAAAAGCATTATATCCTAGGCAAAAAAAAAATGCTGGAACGTTGGGTTGGGAAGTCTCTGTCTGTCTGTCTGTCTCTCTCTCTCTCTCTCTCTCCCTCTCTCTGTCATTCTCTCTCTCTTACTCTCTGTCACATTCTCTCTCTGTCACACTGTCTCTCTCTCTCGTCACTCTCTCATACACGCACTTTGTCTCTCTCTCTCACTCACTCTCTCTCTCTCGTCTCTCTCTTTCTCTCGTCACTCCCTCTCTCCTGTCACACTCTCTGTCTCCCGTCACACTCACTCTCTCTCCCGTCACTCTGCCTCCCGTCACTCACTCACTCTCTCACTCACTCTCTCACACACTGTCTCACACATTGTCTCACACATTCTCTCTCACTCTCTCTCTCTCTCTCATTCTCTGTCACTCTCTCTCACTGTCACTCTCTCTCACTCTCAGTCTCTCTCACACACACACACACTCTTGTCTCTCTCTCTCACTCACTCTCTCTCTCTCATCTCTCTCTCTCTCGTCACTCCCTCTCCTGTCACACTCTCTGTCTCCCGTCACACTCTCTCTCTCTCCCGTCACTCTGCCTCCCGTCACTCACTCACTCTCTCACTCACTCTCTCACTCACTCTCTCACACACTCTCTCTCACTCTCTCTCTCTCATTCTCTCTCACTCTCTCTCTCTCTCACTGTCACTCTCTCTCTGTCTCTCTCACACACACACACACACACACACTCTTGTCTCTCTCTCTCGCTCACTCTCTCTCTCTCGTCTCTCTCTCTCTCTCATCACTCCCTCTCTCCTGTCACACTCTCTGTCTCCCGTCACACTCTCTCTCTCTCCCGTCACTCTGCCTCCCGTCACTCACTCACTCTCTCACTCACTCTCTCACACACTGTCTCACACACTCTCTCTCACTCTCTCTCTCATTCTCTCTCACTCTCTCTCTCTCTCTCACTGTCACTCTCTCTCTGTCTCTCACACACACACACTCTTGTCTCTCTCTCTCTCTCTCTCCCTCCCCCTGGCTCTCATCACACTCTCTCTTTCTCTCTCTCCCGTCACTCTCCCTCGTCACTCTAAAGGTTGTCAGCTTGTGGGCGTCCCGAATAAAGACATTGTGTCTACCAGCTGCGTCCCTCTGGTGGCATCCTTCAGAGTCACAACACCATAAACCTGACATTATCTAAAGCATGGCTGCCATGCTGTAACCTGGATCGACTTCCACTTGCACTTCAATCCTGACATGCAACCTTAAATTTGACTCCCAGTTAAACAGTGCCTTGAAGTCTTAAGAAATCATTCCATGGCTTTACCCCTTCTCATCTGCAATCTTCTCGATTTCTGCCCTAATAATTCTTGCCTCTTTGATTGTCCTTGCATTTAATTACTGCATAATTAGCAGTCAAATGTTCAACTACCAGATCATAAACAATGAAATTCTCTCGCCCAGCCTTGCCCTCTGTTGAGCTTTCTTTGTTCTCTTCAAATGTTCCTTTACTGCCATCATTTTGAACAAATCTTTCTCCCTCTGCTGATAACTGCTTAAATGGCTCAGTCTCAGATGTTTTCTTGATGGTGCTTCAATGAAGCAGCTTAGAGGGTTTTGCTTTAATGGAGGTTCTATCGGGCTGTGAGTTATTGTATTGCACTAATCATAAAGAGAATATCTGTGCTGCGGTAATATTGTCAAATTTAGCTTTAATTACTGATTCAGAATAGCTGCTAAGGATTTAATTTCCTGTGACATTTGTTGCTTAATCTATTTATATAAAATATATTTGTAAGCTTCCTAAATGAGCTAATGATTGCAGAAAAATAGCATTTTAAGGAACTTGAAGAGTCTGTGCAAAGTTCCAAAGGAAATTAAGCTACTGGAAAAAAATTAAAAATAGCTTCCATTACTTCATTTTTAATAATCAGTAGATATAATCATCATAGCCTCAGTGTATTGTGTTGTCAGATGGTGAGGCTTTGCATCGTATGTAGCCTTGAATGATGACATTAACTTGCTTTCTTCAAGAATCTGCATTGATGAGTCATTATGTGTTATTGGAATTAGGAGGTAGGTTTAACTGACATGCTGGACTTCACTGAAGAAAACACCTCTGTCTAGCCTCCTGAATATCTGGGAGTTAGCTCTGTGACAGAGGGGTTAAGTGCTGATTCTGAATTTAATATAGAGTTCCCTACTCTAAAACAAAATTATATTTTCATTATGCTGACACCATGCTCATTGCTAAGCAAAATTCAAAAACATGGCCTAAACTTTTATTCTTGGGGAGCTGCCCAGGGTGATCCATTATAACAGCTCCGTGCAAGCCAAAAGGGGTTGTAGAATTTTGCATTATTCATTAATAATAGGGTTTGTAGAAAACTATTCTGTGCTGTGGTTGCAGGTGAGTAAGGACGCATCCCAAATATCTTTTATCTGAAACACAACTAGCATGAAGAATGCCTCAGTAGCTCCCACTTCCTCTGGTGGAGTAACTTTGATCTCAAAATGTCAAGGGTTCCTGAAACAAATCTTACAGGGAAAGGAATTTAAGTTTTGATATCATGTGGATATAAAATGTGTTTTGCTTTTTCCCCTTGTGTTTCTAATTTCAATGTTCTATCCTATTGACAGAAGATTGACTTTTAACCTCTTGGTAATTTGTTCAGATACTTAGACCAAGTTATAAATGGTTTGAAAGAGGGCACCAGGTATTTACTCAAAAAACTGTTTATATCCAAAACATAGCAGAGGTTCTATTTGATCTTTCGCTATTTAAGAGCTAAAAATCATTTTAATGCATTTGTGTTTATAAGATCTTAATTTTCTATTTAATATAACTTTATATAATTTTAGGTTTATAAGATTATTAATCTTAAGTATGAAAAGATTTCAATCAACAGAGAATCAGTGTTCACCTGTGTGACTCAGACAAAGCTTTCAAACTTATTTAATATCATGAGGCAGTAAAATTTTTGATTTTTTAATTAGTAATACTTGTTAGATCAGAGCTACAGAAAACTGTAACAGGTCCAAGATTGGTGTATAATGAGGTGATTGATCATGGAAAACGACACATTAAAATCTGAATAAAAATTGGAGGGTGCTTAAACGTGATGTTTTGATTTAACATTCTGTTACCACCATGGTTTAAATAGTACCAGGAGGAGAACTCACATGCAAATTAGGAGCTGGGGTTATCCACTTGGCCCCTGAAGCTTGTTCTACCATTGAATAAGGTCATGGCTGATCATATTGTAAACTCAGGTCTGTGATCGCTTTAGCACTTTGCTTATCTATTATGTATACACGTCTAATTTAAAAGCATTTACAGAGTATGGGAAAGAGAGTTTTAGAGACTCTAAATCTTCCAAGAGAAAAAGTCATTCACTTTATCTCTGTCCTAAATGGAATGATTCCTTATTTTTAAATAGTGACTTCTTAGTTTAGGTTCTCCCACAAGAGGAAACATCCTTACTGTGCTAACCCTGTAAAGACCCCTCAGGGTCTTGTGTATCTAGGTCAAGTAATTTCTCATACTGTGAACTTCAATATATGCAAGCTTTACCCATCCAAACGTCCTCCTAAGGTAACCCACCCATTCCACATGTTTGTCTAGAAAGTCTTTTTTGAATGCCATCCAATCTATTAGCGATCTTCCTTGAGTAAAGTTAGTCATGTAACTTGTACTCCAGATTTTTTCCTGTGAGCACCCTTTCTGACATAAGCTTCGTTCTTTTGTATTCAGTTCCCCTAGAATTAAATTATAATTTTTTGTTAGCTTTCCTGATTGCATGTTGTACCGACATACAGACTTTTTGTGTCTTATGAACTGGATCACTAAGGTCTTCCTACAAATGGATTCCTTGGTCCACAGGTATTTCATTAACAAGCATCACAGTCTTGGATATCTTTGTAGAATAGCTCAAGAAGAAATTCTCTTAAGGATTCAGTTTATTATGGTTGAATACTGCCTGCAACAAACTGCTGGGACATGCATTGGCCATGGCTGTTGAAGCTGTCTTTTATTTTAAGCATCCATGTTATCACTGCTTTGCAGTACCAGTGCGGTGACCTGTTTATCAGGGACAGAAAAAACATATTGCTTCTCCCATAATTCCTGACACAAACTACCACACTCCTGGATGTGGAGCGACATGGGACAGCATATGCTGGAGTCTGGAATAACAAACAAGACAGTGGAGAATCTTAGGAGCATTTTTGGAGGGAAATAGATCATTGGCATTTCAGGTCAAGAACTCCCTTCATCTGGAATGAAAGGGTAGAGGGGAGATGGCCAGTATGAAGAGGTGAGGAGAAGGGCGTTAACCAGAGCTGGCAAGTGATTGTATCTGGGTAAGGGACAGTGATAAACATATGGGGGAGAGAAGAGTGGTAGCAGTGACAGAGGCTGGGAGGTGAGAAGTGGAGACAATAAAAGGTAGAAAATTATAGAATCTGATTAGAGGGAGGTGGGAAGGCTCATGTGAACAGTGAGCAAAGGGACTCAGTGGAAAGTGTGTGTGTGGGTGCTAATCTAACAATTCCCACCAATTATCTCCTCAGTAGTTTCAACTAGGTTACTGGAATATGCTGGTATTTGTGTGGAGATGTTTTGGGAGATCAGAGTACCTGAACAACAGCTCTGACCTAAGCTGATGCCAATTTGCCATTGCGATGACTACTAACCAAGGAGTTTGCAAATGAGCAGTACCTTGTCAGTGGTATGAAGGGAAACTTCTGGCTAAACAACGTTTTTAAACAAAAATCTGCAGGGAGTCTTCAAAGGAACACAGAATTTGCTTTGACTGTTCATCAGAATAAACCTTCTTTGCAACTAGCCACATGGAGCTTAAAGGGAATGGTTTCTCTTGCTTAGTGTATTAATTGGATTAAAATTTTATCCTATACAGCTATGTTTGAGACTTCATAATCTCCTTGCAATGGGTGATTTATAAGAGAGTCCCTCAATCTCCTGTCATTGCAATTACCGAGTCCATTTTAGATGAATACAAAAAAAAATGGTTAGTTGAGGAAGAAAATTTAAATGGTTCTAATTTAAATGTACAAAAATCTGGAGTGAGCTGTGTACTAGCTACAAGGCAAGGAATTAGCCCTGCTATGATGACCCTGAATAAGAGTTTGTGAGAAACCATTTGTAGCTCCTTTTGATATCCTCATGTCTTTTACATACGTACTTCTCCCAGTATCCTTTCACATTTAATCTTTAAACTGCAGGTGAAACAATTGTACCAGCTGCTTTGATTTGACCCATCTCTAGAGAAATTTGTTGGAGTGCTAAATCAAAGATGATGTCAATATGAACTAACTTAATTTCCAAGAGGAGTGAAATACATGGCAAAACAGGAATCTGAATTTCTGTGCTAAAAAGCAAACTCAGAAATATCCCTGCAGCATTCAATGTTTGGTTCTTGAGAAATATGACAGCTTTTGTTTATGAATTTTAAAAACGATTAACAACATTGCATGCAAAATATGCCAAAAAGCAAACTCGCTGGGTAACTTGGATCATAATCATCTGCAGTAGTGATAATTGCTGCAGGGCAGTGGATTTAATATTGATAAAAACGCTTCTTGTTTTCTTCTGAATTAATGCAACATAATGTGTCCATTCCCATTTAGGGTGATGCATTCGTCTATGTTTTTTGTCTGTTTCTAGTTTGCTCTCTCTCTCTCTCTCTCTGCCTCATGGCAGGCCAGAGACTCCAATAACTGAAGAATCCTATTGTGCACTAGAAATAGGGGGCTGTGAATTTTGAAAGTTCCCTTTCAGTTGTGAGAGCTTTGATGCTGTTTAATCTGACATTTGTTCAGGTCACATAGCAGGAAAGAGGAGGGCTATGTGAATTCATTGTGCTGCGCAATCTGCAATTAATGGGCTTTTTTGTTCAAACATTCCAAAATATCTCAAAGAAAACATAAATTTAAACATTAGAGTGCCAGCAAATCTGCTAAAAATGTTTAGTTGTTTGCATTGTATGTGATAGAATGATATTTAAGGTTTAAAAAGGGAATACTAGTATTATGTGTGTAAGATATTTGTCTTCTGGAATTGATGTGACATGTCTGAGCCATTGTGATATCTGCTGATTGCCAGATACGTAGAATGCAGATTAATAGGAATATTATATATTAAATATGTTAAAATTTCAGAGTTCAGTAAGTCTACTTCAATGTACAAGTATACTGAATATTGACTTTCCTATTTTACTAATACTATTACGAAAAGGCACTAAAATATTTAAATAACAGGTGCTATTTGCCTGAAACTTTGTGTCTCATTTTGTAATGGATTCAGTCACTCACATGGAAATAATCTATCAGTGCAGATTGAAATAACCCAGGACCGTTTGAAATATCTTCCTATAATGGACTGTGAAACCTGCAGTAAACATTACAGTGGATGGTGATGAAGTGCAGAGATCAAACTGAGGGCATATGTGGTTTTCTCAAGAGACTTAAGTATAGGCTGTGAAAGCAGTCTAAATGTACAGAACTTGTCATCGCCCTTGAATGGTAAAGTGAATACCTAGCGTGCACAATTTAAGAAAAAAGCAGATCAAAAAATATCTAGCATCTGGTTTTCCCAATCAAATCTTTACTGTTGACTATTTAGTTCTTGTTTTGAAACGGGTGTTTTTGATTCTTGTCATGTGTTCTTATGCCAATAACTTTCCAATATTCTGTGTTTCATTGTTAATGCTGGCTCTCTGGATTCAGCTTCAGAGACGAGAGCAATCTTGCAGAGCCTACGTTAAGGTAAACCTAGCCATGGCTTTATTCTATCCAGTCATTTCACTGTTCAAGAACCCATTTGTACAGTGGCATTGCTTCTGAGCTCTGTGTTCCCCTGAGGCTTATTGTCTGCTTAAATTATCTGCCTTAATTTTGTTGCTGTGTTAGTAGGCTCATAGAATTAGACAGAAGGTGTTCGTTTTCTTTTTTTAAGCAGTCCTTTCTCTGCATATCGCTGCCCTTGGTAATGGCTGCACTCCCATACCAGGAGCTATTACAGAAGCCAAAAAAAAATCCTCATTCACAGCAGCCCAACTGTCACTGTGTGCAGTTTCCCATTGTAGTAACCTGCTGTTACTAGGCACCATATGCAAAGCATGACTTTTTTATGTGTGAAAATTGGTGCGAAAATGAATTTTTTATGGTGCAGTACCTGTAGGGAAATTACCTTACATTCTTTATTTGCACGCGAATTGGCTGTAATTGCTTTAATATTAAAAGGTTAATTGTATGTAGTCTCTTTGCATAAGCACAGGCTACCACACAAATGCCAGTCTTCATGATTTCTCCTGAGCTGTTTTTCACATTTAAGTAGTTGAATGCAGGCATTGACGAGGACAAGGCGCTGGCTTCATAAGGGAATAATTTAGCCTTGTTTCTCTGATGATTTCACTTAGGGTCTAATTCAGAGAGACGATGTGGAATATTCTTAGCAATTTTGGGCCCTGTATCTAAGGAACAATGCGCTGGCCTTGGAGAGGGTCTAGAGGAGGTTCACAAAAATTATTAGAGGAATGAAGGGCTCAACATTTAAGAATGTTTAATGGCTCTTGGCAGGTACTTGATGGAATTCAGAAGAATGAGGGGGAAAGCTCATTGAAATCTGCCAAATACAGAAAGACCTGGATAGAGTGGATGTGGAAAGAATGTGGGCTGGTGTGGCTCTTACTGGGAGCTGTCCAGGTCCAGATCATGGGCTGATGGATGATTTGGCTTAGACATTTGGGGTACAGGTCAGAAAGAGAGAGGGGTTGGACTGGGCAGTTTACAGAGTAGCTGAACCTCCACCAAGTGAAAAGTGCTCCATCAGACTCACAAGTAGAAGTCTTGTCTCAATGAGTGGATGTCCCTAGTCTCTGAAACCACTGGTTATGATGAAATATTAATTAAATGAAGATAGAAATTCTCAACCAGTAATCCAAACATGTAGCCTACTTCCTCTAAGCAAATTCTCTTTTGTAATAGTAACTGAGTGGGTTTCCCCTAGTTTATTCCTGACCCTGTTTTTTTTCCTTCTTAATCTCTGACATGTCCCAAATTTAAAGGTGTTTTTGTTCATCACCTTGTGTCTCTTCTTCTGAGCTAACTAGCAGTATCAATGTGACCTTTGCTTTGCTTAACCTCCATGCTACCATGTTGTCACCTAACCAATTTATTTGTGGAATTTGAGGAATTGTTACTCTGCATCACAGGTGGAATGTTTTGGGAGCAGCCGGAGATGGCCTTCCAGTCAACGACTGTTTGCTTGCTTGTACCATGATACATTAAACTAAAATGCCATGTCTGGGAAAACATCAAGAAACCTATTATCTCAAGCAGAAAGGAAAGGGTTCTTTTAAAATTGAAGTCGGCGACACTTGCAATTTCTTCTCCTGAACATGTCTTTTTTTTCCTGCTTCTATTTCACAGTGTTTATGAATGTCTCTGGTCATGTGTATCTGCTATTTTTTTCCCCTGTGTTTCTCACTCATGTTGCTGACACATTCTTATCATATATTTGGTGAGAAGAAAGTAGGTCAGTCAAAAAGGGCTTGAGTGTTTCAGAACTAAAAGCAAAAGGTGCATTTGGAAAACTAGAGGGGGCAATGGTGTGATCCATTTGGAAAATTGTCATTTGGGGTGACGGAATCCAGTGGTCACCTGAGAGTCCAGTGTTGATGAAACAACCGTTAATGTAACCTATAATAATTTATTCTGAGTGAATTAGTTTTCGTGGAGTTCAATTGTTAGTAAATTTCAAGTAACTGATTTTCCAACAGAGAATTTGGGAACAAAACATTTCAGTTTATTGTGACAGTTTGAGATGAGATGGGAATGGAATAAAGCCATTTTCAGATTTTTCCAGCTAATTTGATTTTAATCAATTTGGATAAAGTTTATAGTGAAATCAATTTTGACTAGCTTAATTGTGCCCTGAAGTAATTGTCAGCTGGCTGTACCTGTGACATAATATCTGCATTGGCCTGTAAATCTCCCCAGGTACTACCAAGACAAGGTGGAGAACCTGAGAATAAAGTTGTTTGATCATGGCACGGACACACATCCTAATACTTAGATATTAGTTGTAGGTCAGTGGTGAGTTACCAGATTGTGAGTTCAACTTCCACTCCAGAAATTCAGGTTACAATTGGAAAAGAAACCCTTAATCTCATTGTAGATGCCTTCCTCTAGTAAACACAGTACAGAATACCCCACCTGTCTTCTCACATACTGAAGATCATGCTGCACTTTCTAGAAGGTGAAACAAGCGATTTTACTTGATATCCGGGCCAATTCTTACCAGTTCATTGACTCAATTGACAGCAGATTTTCTGGCCATCTTCAGAATGCCCTTTGTGGCACTTTGGTGTATGAACCACTAGCTGCTCTGCCCACGTTCCCACAGTGACCACAGGATCACTTCAAAACAGTGGCTGGTCTCTCCCAAAGACTGTGGCTTCCAGCACATTCTCTGCTTCCTCCACCCTTTAGGGATGCCTTTTCATCTACATTGTCCCTGTGTTCAATGGATCCTTTCCTATACCACCTGACTCTGTCCTGAATTAAGTCAGTGTTTAAAACCTCAGTTATCCACTCCGGTGTTTACATTGTTTTGCTGTCTACCTTTGTCCATTCACCATGTAAAACAACAGTGTTGTCCAGTGGTAACTTGAATTAAAGTAAGACTACTCATTTGGAATATTTTATTTCAGCTTATTTCTCATTTGTATTACATCATGGTGAGAAAATACATTTCATAAACAGTTCTGTTCTTTTTTGCATCAATAAGCTACCAACATTTCTGACTTCATTCAAAATTTTACCAAAACATTTGGATCATTTTTTACATCTGTGTTGACATGGAACATTGCAAATAAAAAGGGGCAGTTGGAAAGTGTTCAAGACACATGGGCCTGAATACATTTTCAAATCCAGAGAAGTATGATGCACGCAGGGTTTGAGAAAATGGCTGTCAGTATACACTTGAATATAATGTGCAGAGAAATATTGCGTTTCCAGTGTGAAATCTGACTGATAAGAAAATTGAGCTATTTCCGCTTATTAAGATGCTCAACTGTTATTTTCTATTCTGTTGCTATCACGTTTTTGACTTGTGTTTGATATGCCCTTCACTAAAGGAAACTGAAATGCTATTAAAATGCTTACAGTGTATCACTCTGTCCTGAGAATGAAATGGCTTTATTTAATGGAAACGTCATATTGCTCCACAACAAATATCAACAGTCCAGCCAGCCTCTCTGCACCATGATTACCAAAGCAATGGCTTCTTACCTGGAAGAAAAACAAAGCAATCTTCCTTTCTGTTAGCCCGCTGAATCTAACTCAGATTAACAGTTGTCTTTTATCGTAAACACTCAATGCAAAAAGACCGTATTCAATCCATTAGTGTGTATTGACTGTAAACATTATAAAACCTGGATTCATGCATGAAGTCTTCTGTGCATGTGTCTTACCTCAAACTGCATAAAAAGATCATTATCACTGATGCATTGTTCTAAAATGCAGTGTTGCTTTCATGCTGTGTTACAGGCATGAGTGGCAATGATTACCTTCTCATCTCTGTAGGGCCCCATTTGTCTTCCACTCCATATGTTGTGTTTACCTGAATCCACATCTGCCCTGAAATGGGTTGTAAAGCCCTGTATCACTCTTTCTCTTAATCTGTAGGCCATGGTAGCGACAGTCAACAACCTCCTGCAACCACAAGCTCTGGATGCTTGGAAAGACCTGATGACCAATGATCAGCTGCGAGCAGCCACCATGTTACTTGACACTGTGGAGCAGGGAGCCTTTGTCCTCGCTGACAACTTACTCAAGACAGACATAGTGCGAGAAAACACAGAAAATATATGTGAGTACGGTCAATTTGATATTTAAAACATATGTCTGGTAATAAATCTTACTTGAGGTAATTACAAAGAGAAACTTAATGGCCCATTCTGCCCACTATACCTTCAATGGTTGTAGAAGTTATTTGCACAGCCTGACCTCACCTTCCTCTGCTGGGACTATAACCCTTTAGGTGACAGCTCTTTAAATTGCCTTGTACTGCATGGAGCAACTAGGGTTGTTTTCTCTGGAATGGCAGAGGCTGAGAAGGAGACCTGATAAATGTTTATAAAATTATGATAGGCTGAGATAGACTAGACATCCAGTACCTTCCCCAGGGTTGCAGGTATTTAAGATAAGACAGGGAAAGTTTCAAAGTAGGTGTGTACTGTGAAGTTGTTATGCAGAGAGTGGTGGTTACCTGGGACGCACTGGCAGGAATGGTGGTGGAGGCAGATACAATAGAAGTACTTACGAGACTTTTAAATAAGCACATGAATATGCAGAGACTGGAGGAAAAGAACCACTTGCAGGCAGAAGGGAGTCAATTTAATTAGGTGTCATTAGCTTAATTAGTTCAGCACAATATGGTTGGGCAAAGGGCCTGTTCAAAGTTCAAGGTAAATTTAATATCAAAAGACATATACGTCACCATTATACAACCCTGAGATTTGCTTCTTACAGGCATGCTCCTTAAATCCGTCATAGAATAATAACTTAATAGAATCAAGGAAAGACTGCACCAAATGGGCATTTGAGCAATGTGCAACAGACAACAAACTATGCAAACACAAAAAATGATAATGAACAAATAAACAATAAATATTGGGAACGTAAGAGGAAGAGTCTTTGAAAGTGAGTCCATACATCCTGGGAACATTTCAGTGATGGGGCAAGCGAAGTTGAGTGAAACTATCCCCTCTGGTTCAAGAGCCTGATGATAGAGGGGTAATAATGTTCTGGAACCTGGTGTGAGTCCTGAAGCTCCTGTACCTTCCTCTTGATGGCAGCAGCAAGAAGAGAACATAACCTGGTTGGTGGGGGTCCCTGATGATGGATGCTGCTTTCCTGCCACAATGCTCCATGTAGATATGCTCAGTGATGGAGAAGGCTTTACCCGTGATGGACTGGGCCATATCCACTACTTTTTGCAGGATTTTCTGTCAAGGACATTGGTGTTTCCATACCAAGCTGCATTGCAGCCGGTCAGTATACTGTCCACCATACATCTAAGTTTTAAAAGTTATGCTGAATCTTTGAAAACTCCTAAGGAAATAGAAGCGCTGCTGTACTTCATAATTGCTCGTGTGCTGCCCCAGGACAGATCCTCTGAAGTAAAAACACTGAGATGAATTCCCTCCAATTCTGAATTTGCAATGAGGACTGGCTGATGGACCTCAAATGTTCTAAGTTTTAATGTGATGAGGGTTTCTGCCTCCACCACTCATTCAGGTGGTGAGCTCCACATTCCAATTTCTCTCTCAGTTAGAACATTCCCTCCTCTCTCATGCCGCTCGATTCCCCCTTTTGTATCCTTCTGTATCCCTTCCCATTTTTGTTGAAAATGCTGCTGTGTTTTGCATACCTTCATTGTCTCCCCTCAGCCTTCCCTCCTCCAAAGAAAATAATTCCAACTTATCCAATCTTTTCTCAGAGCTACAGCTTTCCATTTCTGGCAATTTCTTTAACTAACTAAAGTCAGAACAGACTTCTGGAACAACTCAAAGGCTCAAGCAGCATTGGAGTTGTTCAGTGGACCGTTTTGGTAAGATGGTGCACATGACGGCAGTGGCTTCTCCGAGTTCAACCAAAGGTGAAATTGTTTGTCCTTTACCTAATTTCTTTCATTGAAAGACACTGGTGAATATTCAGAACATCTAATGCTGCAGGTCTATCCCATTAGTGAGTTGTCCGATAGCAATGGAGCTGGTCATACTGCATGCCGTCCTGTTCCCTTCACCTGTTGCGTACTATTGTTGTGCGGAGGTGGTGCGCAGTCTAACAAACAGTGCAAATGATCTGGCACACTGACCTCTACCTTGCCGAGGCACGGCGACAACTCGCGGATACCTCCTCTTATTTACCCCTCGATCATGACCCCACTAAGGAGCACCAGGCCATTGTCTCCCACACCATCACCGACTTTATCCGCTCAGGGGATCTCCCGTCCACTGCTACCAACCTTATAGTTCCCACACCCTGCACTTCCCGTTTCTACCTCCTACCCAAGATCCACAAACCTGCCTGTCCTGGCAGACCTATTGTCTCAGCTTGCTCCTTAATCCCTTCCTACCTATATTCGTGACACTTCTCATGCTCTGAAACTTTTCGATAATTTTAAGTTCCCTGGCCCCCACCGCTTTATTTTCACCATGAATGTCCAGTCCCTATATACATCCATCCCCCATCAGGAAAGTCTCAAAGCTGTCCGCTTCTTTTTGGATTCCAGACCTAATCAGACCACTCTGCTCCATCTAGTCAAGTTAGTCCTTACTCTTAATAATTTCTCCTTTGGCTCTTCCCACTTCCTCCAAACTAAAGGTGTAGCCATGGGCACCCGTACGGGTCCCAGCTATGCCTGCCTTTTTGTTGGCTTTGTGGAACAATCTATGTTCCGTGCCTATTCTGGTATCTGTCCCCCACTATTTCTTTGCTACATCGACGACTGCGTTGGCGCTGCTTCCTGCACGCATGCTGAGCTTGTTGACTTCATTAACTTTGCCTCCAACTTTCACCCTGCCCTCAAGTTTACCTGATCCATTTCCGACACCTCCCTCCCCTTTCTAGATCTTTCTGTCTCTGTCTCTGGAGACAGCTTATCTACTGTAAGCCTACTGACTCTCACAGCTATCTGGACTATTCCTCTTCTCACCCTGTCTCTTGCAAAAATGCCATCCACTTCTCGTAATTCCTCCGTCTCTGCTGCATCTGCTCTCAGGATGAGGCTTTTCATTGACGAAGGAGTTGTCCTTTTTTTAAAGAAAGGGGCTTCCCTTCCTCCACCATGAACTCTGCTCTCAAACGCATCTCCCCCATTTCACGCACATCTGCTCTCACTCCATCCTCCTGCCACTCCACTAGGAATAGGGTTCCCCTTGTCCTCACCTACCACCCCATCAGCCTCCAGTCCAACATATAATTCTCTGTAACTTCCACCACCTCCAACGGGATCCCATCACTAAGCACAACTTTCCCTCCCACCCCTCTGCTTTCCGCAGGGGTTGCTCCCTACGTAACTCCCTTGTCCATTCGTGTCCCCCCCCCCCCACATCCCTCCCCACTGATCTCCCTCCTGGCACTTATCCTTGTAAGCGGAACAAGTGCTACACATGCCCTTACACTTCCTCCTTCACTACCATTCAGGGCCCCAAACAGTCCTTCCAGATGAGGTGACACTTCACCTGTGAGTCGGCTGGGGCGATATACTGCGTCCGGTGCTCCTGATGCGGCCTTCTATATATTGGTGAGACCCAATGCAGACTGAGAGATCATTTCGCAGAACACCTACGCTCTGTCCGCCAGAGAAAGCAGGATCTCCCAGTGGCCACACATTTTAATTCCACATCCCATTCCCATTCTGACACGTCTATCCACGGCCTCCTCTACTGTAAAGATGAAGCCACACTCAGGTTGGAGGAACAACACCTTATATTCCATCTGGGTAGCCTCCAACCTGATGGCGTGAACATTGACTTATCAAACTTCCGCTAATGCCCACCTCCCCCTCGTACCCCATCTGTTATTTATTTATGTACACATTCTTTTTCTCTCTCTCCTTTTTCTCCCTCTGTCCCTTTCACTATACCCCTTGCTCATCCTCTGGGCTTCCCCCCTCCCCCTTTTCTTTCTCCCTTGGCCTCCTGTCCCATGATCCTCTCATATCCCTTTTGCCAATCACCTGTCCAGCTCTTGGCTCCATCCCTCCCCTTCCTGTCTTCTCCTATCATTTTGGATCTCCTCCTCCCCCTCCCACTTTCAAATCTCTTACTACCTCTTCTTTCAGTTAGTCCTGACGAAGGGTCTCGGCCCGAAACATCGACTGTACCTCTTCCTAGAGATGCTGCCTGGCCTGCTGCGTTCACCAGCAACTTTTATGCGTGTTGCTTTAAATTGCAGCATCTGCAGTTTTCCTCGTGTTTGCGAGTGCAAATGAATGTCTTGGGAGTTTCTATTGTGAGTGCAAGACCCTGTTGGACATTTGAACTGTAGAATACTGCAAGTCTGGTTCACTGGTTCATTGGTGAGACCGATGGCAGGCGAGCTGCTTTGCCTTAACTGTTGAGTGGACCAGGCTTTCATGTCGCGGTGTCACCTGATGCAGCTGCCCTGGATAGGGGATTCAGGAGGTGGTGTGGGAGAGAGCAGGGGCCTCTGTTGGCACTGGAATTCATATTGAGTTGGGGGCAGTTCGCTGCCCTCCCCACCCCCCAGTGCTGCCTTCCAGTGTTTGCTTGGCGAAAGACAAGCTGGACCAGGACAGCTTCTGTGCACCATCAGCCATGACACTCGGGCTTGAACTGTATTTTTTTTATAACTATGTTTTTTTTCTCTGCTATCATAACTATACATATACACTGTGTGCTGTTGGTACTGTCTTTCACACGTTGGCCCTGGAGAAATGCTATTTCATTCAGCTGTATTCATGTGTATGGTTGAATGACAATGAAATGACATGAAGGGGCTATTTCTCTACCACCAGAGATGTTGCTCAACCCAATGAATTCCTCTGGCAGTTAGTTTTTTTCTGCTCCAGGTTCTCGCATTTGCAGTCTCCTTTTGATGTTAGAAATCTGAAATAAAATGGGAGAACGCTGGTGATACTTAGATCAGGAAACACCTGAGGAGAGAGAAATATAGTTAACAGTTCTGATAAAGAATCTGATCATCTATTTAATCAATAGTCAAAGAATACAATGATATATTTATTAGAGACATTTATGTGGATTTACCTGAATTGTTAGAGTTGCAGAAAAGTTTGACCAGTGACTCAATCTTTAAAAGTAATGAGGTTTGTACTTAACATATTAAACTGAGTAATTTGTCCCTTGAATCTGCACCAAGTAAATTTATTCCATTTTTTCCATTTCTGAATATTTAAGAATTTTAAATTATTTAACTTCTTAATCATTTTAAATAATTTTATTGTTCCCTTGAATTCCAGTAGTTTTTTATATCTTTCTGGGTGTCAAGGACTTAAGAAACATTCAGAGTGGTTTTCAATATGACAGCCAGCAAAGCTTGAAGCGTGGCTTTGTGTGCTGTCAGAATGTGTCCTGACCCACACATTTGATGCATTCCCTCATGCAAGAACCTGCATCATTCTATGATCAGAGCAACAATGTTTGCAAGTTGATATTGGGAGATCTGTGTTGGGATGGTACTTGTTGTAGCAAGTGTGGTTCGCTTGCTTGATGGCAGCAGCTCTGGATCATTGCATTTATTGATAAAAGACTTTTCAATAGATTTGTTCAGTTACATTAGTAGAATCATTTACATTGCCTTGCATTCTCATTGCAAGCAATTTATAAGAGTGTTTTCTGCAGGCTCCCTGTGGTTATACTGCCCTATATCCCTTAGGCAATGACAACTATGATCAACTAGAAGAAAATCATGTTAGCCAGTTTTTGAAATTACACCACACATGAGCAGAGTGACAGGTTTGAAAGTGACAAGACTGAAAGACTTGAATCTCTCATCTTCCACTATATTAATGAATCACGGCATGAGAAGAAGGATTCAGCCCAGTGAGTTCATACTAGCCCCATTTAGCTGCAATCCATTTAGTCCTATGCCATTTCCCTGTAGCCTTGAAAATGCTTTCCTCTCAGATATTTACCCAGCTGCTATTTGAACTCTAAAATTGAATCCGCTTCCATGATTACCCTGTGGCAGCGCAGGACCAAACCACCCACTGCATAGATCAGATTTGAGGTGAACAGTCCAGATGTATGAGAAGGAAATGAGATTAGGTAGAAGAGATTAGTGGGTTATGCTGATAGAATTGGCTAAGGAAGTATGGAGGAAGTGTAGAAAACCATGAATGCTGGCACGGATCAATTGGATCAAATGATCATTCTGTTTTTTTTTAATTTTATTTTTTTTATTTGGATATTCTGTTTTATGACATATAATACATGCTCCTTTCACTGAGATGTTTCTGACCCCTCTTGATGACAAGATTAGGCAAATACATGATTGTGTGATTGATGTGGAAAACACTTGTCTCCTTCAAGACTGATCAACTAATCTCATGTTTTGTGCTCTGTTGGGAATTCAGTGTTGGAGGTTGCCCGATTGAGCACTGACGGATCATTAGAAGATTTACAATTTCCACAAAATGGACTAAATGGGAATTCCATCCAGCTTTCTGCAAGTACTCTGAAAAAGAATGGCCGCAATGGTAAGTCTCAGCTTGGAGCATGACAGTCAGGATTGGAGATTATTCATATGCCAAAGTGGGACTGAACGGCAGTGGAAAAATGTAACACATTTGCAGCACAGTGGTGTAGCTGGTAGAACTGTTGCCTGTCAGTCACAGAAATCCCGGTTCAGTTATGAATTTGTGTGGTATCTGAGTAGTCTATTGTGGGAGAAACTGATAAAATTGTGGGAATAACAGAAAAGAAGTGGGATTAAAACAGGATAAGAGAAGGCATACATAGTGTGCAAAAGGGCATGTTTCCTGCAGTATCTCTTGAGGACCCCATGACTCTTTTTGAGTGAACAGGGTCCTCATCATTGCAGCCAGTCACCAAGCTAACTGAGAGTAGAGCAGGGTGTAAAGAATCGTGTTAGAAGCAGAACGACGTTGCTATTCCAGGTGTCACCAAGAGATTCCATGTCTTAGCCTTGCATTGGGCTTTTGCACCAGTGATGATTTAATTTATGGCATCAAACCCATGGCTTGCTTTGCAGTGAGATGCCTTTCCTCAGGTACATTCTCTGAAGCAAGCTGTGAAGGGTGTGGATGAATTTTAATAATTTAATTCAGGACTTGTTGAGTCCAACATCAGAGGAAAACAAGGATTTTAAAAAATATTCACAATAATAATAATAATAATAATTTAATGTGGAACCATTGCCTCCAACAGCCCTGGATTAATTATAAAAAGTTATTTATTTGTTGAAAAATGATGTTATGAAATTCTATCAGATTTGCAAAACCAGTACATTGCTCATCTAATATGTTGTGCAGCTAATTTATTAATGCATTTTCTTCACTTTATAATTAAAGTTTGTAAGGTGATCATATTAAAAACAGCAGTTTCAGTTTATTGGAATATTTCCCTTTGAATTACCTGCAGCATTTTGTGTGATCTCATTGGAGCTTTCTGATATGTCAAGATTACCTTAGACACTATTTGCTGCTCATTTATTTTGCAGTGCTGCCCAGTATCAGATTCACAAGGCTGACAGCGAACCACTCATTTATTCTATCAGTACCCTGAACAAAACAACAGGCTTCTCATAATTGGTCTTTAATAAGATCTTAATAGCTTTTTTGTGGTTAATTTTCATTGAATTATTTTCGCAATAAACATGAAGCCTGGTACAGATCTTTGTTTTCATTATGTTGCTGTAGGAGATTGTTTGGCTGTTACAGAACCTACAGTTTTATTCCAGTAATTTTAGTGGAATGAAAATCAGATGGATTTACAAGAAGCAGGAAACCTTCCAACAGGCTGAAGATGTAGATACAGCCCAAAGAAAATGTATAACTTCTCTATCCGCCTTGGCGCTAACCAAAAATATACACCTAGAATTATGTTTTAAAAAATGTAATGGACTATTTCCAAATAGAAATAAAATCTATATGCAGGTGCTTCAAATTAGGGTTTGATTTCTAAGCCCCTTTCACAGTTGGAGCTACTTTTTTAAAATTTCCACAAGTTGTCAAATGGAATATCAGAAATGCCAAGGATGACAGGGCCTCCCATTGTTTTTGTTTAGTGTTTTTTTTCAGTGAACTGAAGGATTGCAATTAGGCAGTTTTAATTAATGCTAAAATTATCCTGTGGCACTCAAAGGATGGCTGCTGATATGTTGTCCTTGAAAATAATAAGTGCTTGTGGCCGAGGACAAATATTGTATCAGTCTTGCTCACATGAGTGTCAATTACGTACGTGGTGAAATCACTTTTGTCATTCTGGCTGATGGATGCTTTTGAGTGTATTTCACGGGGTTGACTTTACCAAGCTTTCTATTATGCAGTTTCAATTAACGTAGCACTAATATGCAACTTTTTAAAAATTGACTTTAGAGAAAATTTTAGTGTTCCTGAAACTTAAGTATTTGAGGGATCAAGCCACCCTGCCTCTATCTAGTCTTTCAGAAAACCTTTCAAAGGCAGACAAAGTGAAGATGCTTGAAATCTGAAGTAGAAACAATAGTGCTGTAAATAATCAGCAGGTCAGGAAGACCATTAAGATTTTGGGTTAATGGCAAGTTCTCTGCTTCTCTGCCACCTCTGTTTCTCCCTCCACAGATGCTGCCTGACCTGCTGAGTGTTTCCAGTATTTTCAGTTTTCATTTTACTATTATTCTGTCTGTATCTGGATTTGATTGTTTGTTGTCATATACGTACACCAGGGTGCAATGAAATTCCTTGTTTGCATGAAGATCATAGAGTAAATGTAATGATGAATACAGATGCGACAATAAAAGCATCAAGGCACAAAGCAGCAGAATGGTGCAATCTGAATTAGTGAACGAAGAAATACTGCAGTGACTATAATAGAACAACTGTGAAGGATAGAGTTAAGAGCATCTGCCTTTGTATAATTACTACACTTCCCATTCTGTTCAAACATCAGTAACCAATAGATTATCTCCTTATTGCAGGTGAAATAAGATTGGTTTTCGTCCTCTACAATAATCTGGGAAGTTACCTTTCTACAGAGAATGCCAGCTTCAAACAAGGAAGTGAAGCGATGTCAACCAACCACACGGTTATAGTCAATTCTCAGGTCATCTCTGCAGCAATAAACAAGGAAAGCAATCGGATCTATTTGGCGGCACCTGTCATTTTCACCTTAAAACACATTGATGTGAGTGTGTGTACAAATCAACTCATTGTTTGTGGATATCTTCCTCTCCTGTCTGAGTCAGTATCTTCCTACACTCAAGACCCAGACTGCAGTTTAAACCAGTCAACCAGCAGCAGATCATTTTGCACACTGTTTGAATAACCAGCAATTTTACTGAAAGACAGAAGGTTGTCAGTAAATATTGTTACTTCCACCTTGTATCAGTTTGACTTCAATTCATTACCCATTGTCTGTCATGGACGAGGAATGCAACGTGAGGTAGAGCAACAGGGTAGATGAGGATCTGTTGTGCCTTGCTTATTTGGTAGAATTATTTAAAGCTATTGAAAATATCTACAAATCTGACCTCGTCTTCTTGTGCTGTCAACCACTTGAGAGGTTTTCTTGACTATACAAGAATCCACATCATTGGTTAAGGGAAGTTGTGATTAGGGTCCCTGCAGAGAGTTGACCAGATGTCAGGCCATGTCTGTATTGTTGCAAAGGAACAATAGGTGTCCAAACAGGGTTCTGAATTACACACACAAAATGCTGGAGGAACTCAGCAGGTCAGACAACATTTATGGAAATGAATAAATAGTTGACGCTTCGGGCTGTGACCCTTCATCAGGACTCAGCATTAGAAATGCTTAGAACCTGGGTTCTGAATTGTCCATATGTCTGTGTTGAATTGTCCATATGTCTATGTGCTTGAAAGTTGTTTTTATCTAAATTCTTCAGATCAATTAGTGTTGCTTAAAATTTGTCTTTCCCAGTGAGATCGTGTCATTTTTATCATATTTGGCAGCGTTTTCTTTTCAGCTTGAAGGTAATTCATTTAGTCATTAAGTTTAATGATTTGACCCTTTTGGAATATTCCAAGGAATATTACCAGGATGCTGCCTGGATTACAGAGCATGTGCTACATGGACAAATGAGTGTTGTTTTCTCTGGAGCTGTGGAGACTAAGGAAAACCTGATAGAAGTTTATAAAATTGTGGATCGGAAACAGAGTTAGGTTTTCTTTAAAATCACTGCCTTATATGACATGAAGTTTATTATTTTTCTGTAGCCACACAGTGCAAGGACATAAAATGACTATAAGTTAGTGCAAAAAAAAAGTAATATTGAGGTAGTGTTGATGGACCACTCAGAAATATGGCAGAGGAGACTGAGATGTTACTGACTTGTTGATTGTGGGTCTTCAGGCTCCTGTATCTCTGCCCTGATCAGAAGAAGGCATGTTCCAGATGATGAGAATCCTTGCTGATGGTTACTGCTTTCCTGAGGTGCTGCCTCTTGTGTGATATTCTCGATTATGGAGAGGGTTGTGCCCATGTTAGAGATTGCTGAATCTACATCTGTCTGTTGCCTCTTGTAGTTCTGTGCATTGGAGGCTCTATACCAGGTTGTGATGAAACCAGCCGGAATGCTGTCTACTGTAGAGCTATAGAAAATTATAAGAGATTTTGGTGACAAACCAGATCTTCTCAAACTCCCAACAAAACAGAGCTGCTGCTGTACTTTCTCGTTGATTGCATCGATGTGCTGAGCCCAAGACAGATCCTCTGAGAGTTGATGCTCAGGAACTTGAAGCTGCTCATGCTTTCCACCACAGACCCCTCAATGAGCCTTGATGTGTGTTCTCCTGACTTACCTTTTCCTGCAACATCAGTCTACCTGCCAATCTATCTCACTCCTTGATGCCGTTTGAGATTTTACCAACAGCAGTAGTATCATGTGCAAATTTATGGATGGTATTTGAGGGCGCTGAGCCATGCAGTCATAAAATATAGAGAGATTAGAGTAGTGGGTTAAGCGTACATTCTTGAGGTGTGCCTGTGTTGATTATCAAGTGAGGAGGAGACGTTATTACTAGTCTCTCAAAGAGGAAGTTGAACATCTGGATATAAAGGCTCAGATTTAGAAGCTTGTGGATTAATACTGTATGATTGGCAGTAATTATTGAATTGCAAATGAAGCAGATGGTTGTCAGAGTTGATTTTAGTTCTGCATTGAAATTAATCAAAGAGAGATCTTGGTACAGTAGCTATCTGAATGCAGCTTCTACATAGAGTACGTGACATATAGCAGATTGCTTCTTGACTAGGGTAACAAATAGTGTTGGCCAGCTTTGGGAAGTGAGGGAGAGATTATGCTAACTATAGTTTAAAAGATTATGTTTCTTTTTGTTTCAGCTCCAAAACAATTTTAATCCAAACTGTTCTTTCTGGAGCTACTCTAAACGGACAATGACAGGGTACTGGTCCACACAAGGCTGCAGAATGTTGGGATCGAACAGAACTCACACCACGTGCTCCTGCAATCATCTGACAAACTTCGCTGTCCTCATGGCACACAAAGACGTAAAGGTAAGCAGTTTAGGGTGGTGTGTTTAAATCCCTCAGCATTGAATGATACAATGGTGAGCAAATCTGTCTCTACTTTTATAATCTAGGGGAATTACAGAGCAGGGTACAGAAGGAGGCCATTCAGCCTATCAAGTCCAGACTGACTGGCAAAGTCAAAAGTCAGGTTTATTACCATATGCTCACGTACATGTATGCACAGGTGTAATGAAGAGCTTACTTGCAGCAACTTCACAGGTATATAGCATCATATGAGCAACATTCACAATAAAACATAAATAAAACAAATTATATACACTTAAAAAAGAATATAATTAGAACAAAGAAAGTGTCCATTTTGCTGCAAAGTTGTGGTTGGTTCAAGAACTGAATGATTGAAGGGAAATTAGCTAATCTTGAACCTAGTGGTATAGGACTTTGAGCATCTGTACCCCCTTCCTGATCATATCTGTGAGAGAAAGAGCAGGGATCTTTGATGACACTGGAATGTTATGGCAATATCTCCTGTATAAGGCATTTGTGAGGCTGAATTTGGAGTATTGTGTGCAGTTTTGGTCACCAAATCACAGGAAGGATATTAATAAGGTTGAAAGAGTGCAGAGAAGTTTTACAAGGATGTTGCCGGGACTTGAGAAACTGAGTTACAGAGAAAGGTTAAATAGGTTCGGACTTTATCCCCTGGAATGTAAAAGAATGAGGGGAGATTTGACAGGGGTATATAAAATTATGATGGGTATAGATAGAGTGAATGCAAGCAGGCTTTTTTCACTGAGGCTAGGGGAGAAAAAAACCAGAGGACATGGGTTAAGGGTGAGGGGGGAAAAGATTAAAGGGAACATGGGGGGGGTGCTTCTTCACACAGAGAGTGGTGGGAGTGTCGTATGCGCTGCCAGATGAAGTGGTAAATGCGGGATCACTTTCAACATTTAAGAAAAACTTGGACAGGTACATGGATGAGAGGTGTATGGAGGGATATGGTCCAGGTGCAGGTCAGTGGGACTAGGCAGAAAAATGGTTCGGCACAGCCAAGAAAGACCAAAAGGCCTGTTTCTGTGCTGTAATGTTCTATGCTTCTATGTAGATACATGTGGAGGGATGTGGATGTGGTGTGGAGGGATATGCCTGTGACAAATTGGCCTTAGCTGGGAAACTGTACCACCAAGAGTGGGGGGTTCAGGGGAACGTTCACAATCGCAGAAAGAACATGAAAACTCCACACAGATGGCAGTGGAGGTCACAATTGAACCTGGATTGCTCAAGCTATGAGACAGAAGCATTACATGCTGTGCTATTAAACAGTGGGTCATCACACAAGTGATTCTAGGCATATGATGTTAATGGCATGGTGAAAAGAAATGAATTCACCAAGAATATGTTGTAAATGTGTGACTATGCATCATGGGAACATATTAATTCTTCAAATGAAGGGGATTGTATAATACAAGTGAGTTTAAGAACCAGCAATTATTCCATCAACTTGCTCCTCTGTTCTACCAGGTAATGCCTGGTGTTAAGTGTGACCTCAAGCATCCAATCTGCATAATCCTTTGCTTCCTCATGGTCCAAAAATCTCTTCCGGTTTTGGATATATTTGTTGATTATAACTCCACAATTTTTCTGCGACGGACTCCTAAGTCCCATGACCATCTGATAGTTGAAGTTCTTTCTGATTTCACTGTCCCTCTTTCTAGAGCTCCAGTCAGGGAAAAGTTCTCAACCATCTCCCTGGCAAGAACATCTCTCACTCTTCTAAAATCCAGAGTCTTAGACTATCTGAATTACATCCCCCTTTATACCACAGAGTATTGGTTTATTGTCTTGAGTCATGAGACGGAGGGATATGGACATTGTGTCAATAGGAAGGATTAGTGTTTGGGTGTTTTTGATTTGCTCCTTAGCTGGTTCAGCACAACATCGTGGGCCAAGGGACCTGTTCTGTGCTGCACTATTCTACCTTCTATGTTCTGAAGTGAAAAACCTTTGTTTGCCTGCCACCCAGATAGATTGTGCCATACATAAGTGTATCCGGTTCATAAAAAGAAAACAGATTACACAATGTAGTTTAAAGTTACAGCGACAGTCCAGTGCAGATTGATAAACCATGTGCAAGGACCGTGGCAAGCTAGATTGAAAGATCGGAAGTTCATCTTTACCATATGCGAGGTCTATTCAAGAGTCTTAAAATAGTTGGACAGAACCTGTAATTAAGCCAAATGCTTTCAAACTTTTGTACCTGCTGCCTGATGGGAGGGGTGAGAAGAGAGAATGACTGAGGAAGGAGGGTTCCTTGATTTATACTGACTGCTTTCCTGTGACAGTGGGAGGCATAGAATGTCAGTGGGTTTGAACCTGTTCTTCATGATCTACAGTAGGGAATCCTTCCTGTATTGCTTCTAATTCAAGTATGTCTTTCCTTAAGTTAAGAGACCTACACTATACAGAGTTCTCAAGCCAAATTAAACTTCTCACAAGGACATCCATGTCTCTATGAATGCACAGGTTAATGGTCTCACACAATTAAAACACTCTTGTACTTAATGTTATCTTACTCGAAGTGGTAACCTCTGATTTCTTAATACTACGCCCCATCTGTCATCAATTTGGCCACTCACTGCAGAACGCTATTGTATCCTCATAATAACTTATTCCCTATCTATCTTTATTTCATCAGCAGAATTGGATATATTACACTGAGCCCCTTCATCTAAAGTTGTTAATATACATTGTCAATAGCTGCGCCCCCAGCACGGATCCCTGAGGCATTTCACCAGCAAGAGCTTGCCAACTTGTAAATGACCCATTTATTCCTGCTGCCTGTTTTCTGCCAGTGTGCTAATTCTCTGTCTGTGCTAATTTATTATTTCAATCCCATGAGCCTTTGTTTTGTACAGTCATCTTTAATGTGGCCTTTTGAAAATACAAATACCCTTCATCTGTCGATTCCGTCTTATGTGCTCTTATCCTTAGTTACATCCTTAGAGAATTTGAATAAATTTGTTAAACATGACTTCCCTTTCAGAAAAACCATGCTATTTCTGCCTAATCTTATTATGCTAAATGTCCTGTTATCACTTCCTTAATAATGATTCCAGCAATTTCCTGATGATTGAACTACCGACTTATAGTTCATAATTTCTAACCTCTCTCCTTTCTCAAATCACGGTGCTACGTCTGCTGTTTTCCAATCCATTTAGATCTTCCCAGATTTCAAGGAATTTTGAATATAACACCAGGTCATCTACTATGTCAACTGTGCTTAAAAAACAAAGTGCATTAATATTTCTTCCATTTTATGACTCTTCATTAATTTCCGCCCCAGCGTGTAAGGGGTGAATGTTAATTTTTGTTGCTTTCTTTCACCTTACCTAGATCTAAAAGCTCTGACATCCATTTTCTCTTGTCAGTGTGCACTTGCATTCAAATTTCTAACTTTAACCATTTTTTTCAATTTTTCCCTTACATTCAACCTGCTACTATTCTCATACCTTTAAAAATTCTGTCCATTCATTCACCACCCATCATTTCTGTAGAACACTATGGAAGGATTGCTTTCTTTGCTGTGGTATAGCATGAAAATTGGATCCATTTACATGTGTTTTACATGCATTTTTTAAAAAAATAAAAGCTGCTTTGTATACGTTAGGTCATACAATTGATCATTTCAAGATGACTTAGTGATTGTTGGGGAGTTGATGCAGATTCTTCCATTGGATGCTTCTCAATGTCATTCACATGTTATTCTTGTCAGGGATTATGAGCAACATTTCACTCCCCACTTCTGGTGAAAACCTGCACCATTGTTACTAACTCTTAATAAAGTGAGGAGCAGATTGCACTGGTTTAGGGAGTTTAAAGTGATAGCATTGGGGCGGTGGGGGCGGGGGTCTGCAGTGTCACATTCTTGCATACGGCATCTGCCAGCCTCGTTCTTGACGTTAAACGGTTCATTCAAGTCTGCTTTTGCTGATTGCAACCTTTTATTTTTAAATCATATTTGACTGGCATTCGACACTCACCGGCTCTTGGACCACTCCACTGTGCACTGTGACTAGGACTCATTAGCTGCTGTCCAAATCCAATCATTCCCACACTATTTGTCCCACCCACAGCAGCCTCTTCTGCCCCAGTACTGCAGCTGCCGTGGAAAGAATTCACAGAACTTTGACTCACTTCCCAGTGATCAGCATGACAATGATGCAGGAGCGACAGTTCTGCAAAGATTCTGAATCTCATGGTGTTATTCTTCATATTTCTGCCAATTACATTTTTATTTCAGGAGATGAGAGGGGACATTACAATCCTTGAAAATTATGAAGTATTTTTAAATGCTTTCTTACCAATCTAATCATCTAATTTAACAGTCTACTTTAGCCAACTTCCCACTTATCCATACATAATTGGATTAATTTAAGTTTAACGCTCTTATTCAGATTTTGTACATCTTACACTCAATGTGAAATCTATCCTCTAAGGGCCATTCTTGGCAAAGTATTCCTAACCATGAGAATTCGTTTTGGTTTCATTAATGAGGTCCTATCAAAATTGCAGTATGACCTTCAAAGCACTGAAGTAGCATTGTGCAGAAGACAGATAATATTGCCAGAATGTAATGTTAACCTTGTTATAGCAGTAATTTGCAAAAGTCAGTCAGCATTTTCACACTCCTTGCCACTCTGCCCACATTACCAAATTGTCAAGCAGCCCAAAATATTTAGTTCTTTCTCAGCTGGTCACCTTGCAAACTTGTCAGCATAATGACAGTGTTAGATCTAGGTTTTTCTCACAATGCTTCATGAATGCTTCAAACATTAAAAAGAATTTTTGACAAACGTCTATAGCATCCTAAATCATGACCTGGCATGGAAACACCAATGCCCAGGAACGGAAAAGACTACAGAAAGTGATGAATTCACCCCAGTCCATTACAGGGAAAACTCTCCCCACTATTGAGTACATTTACATGGAGCACTGCTACAGGTAAGTGACATCCATCATCGGAGGCCCCCACCATCCAGGCCTTGCCTCCTCCTTGCTGCTGCTATTGGGCAGGAGGTACAGAATTCTTAGGTCCCACACCACCAGGTTGAGGAATGGTTATTTTACTCTGCAACCAGCAGACTCCTGAACCAGCGTAGATAACTTCACTCACTACTACTCTCAACTGATTTTACAACCAACAGACTCATTTTCAAGAACTCTTTACAACTAATTTACAACTGGAGCCTTCAAAACCCCAGTCTTTCAAGAACTCACACTTTAAATACTTCTAAAGAGCAAGGTGCAACGTTCTAGAGATTCACCAATGTCAATGTGATAAGTTTCTACAAATGGCCAGGAGCATACCTTGAAATTGTGTCCCTCATTTAATATTCTGCAATTAATATAAACGTATTGATATCAATCCTATAAAGTCCCTGAGTGATTTGTGTGTTTCAAAGAGGTCACTCCTCTTTCTTTAAACTCCAAAGAATACAAACCCAACCTGAGTAACCTCTTTTGATAGGACAATGCTCCCATTTCCGAGGTTAGCTTGGTGAATCTGCCTCCAGTGATAATATATCCTTTTATGAGCAAGGGGACTGAAATAGTCTGCAGTACTCCTAACAGAGGAGCTCATTCTCTCCCATGCATCACATGTCTCTGCTGAATCTATTGGAAGCTGATTCTCTGTCACCACACTTCAAGCTTTGCTTTCTGCACTGTGATCTGTTTAACCTTACACCAATTTGCACGTGGGTTTAAATAGTAACTCGTTTTTTTTTACCTCTGTCGTTCAATGTAGACAGTTACCTCATATTTCACAACAGACTTGTTTCATTGGTTGCTGGTTAGGCCATGATAACTGAATGCTAGCATTCCAATTTCTAGGTGTCCTTAACCCTGACACAGAGCAGGATACACAGTCATTCAGATTCTTCTGGCTGCTATAGAAGAGAATCAGTTTCTCTGAACATAATACATTTCACTATGGCTTCTGAAACGCCTACTGTACTATGGTACTGTGGCCAAGTGCACGTCCCCAGTCTTTTGTCACTTTTGTTCAGGCAGATGAATTTCAAATCTTTTTGACAAAACTCAAAGCTGTATCTCTTGCAACATTATATCCCGGATCGCCTTCACAAATACACTGTATTGTAAGCAACTCCGTTTCCGCAATCCAACATACCTCAGCATATATACTGAAAATTCTGATACAGTTTCCAGGTATCCTTCCAACTCTGACATCTTGTAATAATAGAACATTAATTGTTCATTGTCACATCCAACCTTCTGTGATATATTTAAATATTTGTGATTGAAGTCACAATATTTGTTTTTTTAAGCATTTTCTATCTGCTAAGTGTTAATTAATCTATATTTCTGAAACCTATCTTTACATCTGTTAGGTTTACAAAAAAAAAACACTGAAATATCGTAAGCACTAAATAAAATTTAAATTTCTGTTGGCTGAATACAACAAAGGCAATCATGTATTGAAGGTATGAAGCAGCACCACTGCACTGAGTTCTTACTCTGCCCGAATTTCTGATCATTGCACACTGAAAAAAATTGCAGTCAATTTAAATTGGCACTATAAAACCATACTTGATGGGCTGGCCTTTGCATTGTCATTAATAAGAAACTCTGAAAGGCACTGAATATGTAACACACATTCTCTCCCAGCATAATGCATTGAACCCCCTCTTGAATTCTACAATATGCAGATTGCCCTGAACTAGATTAAAATCTCTGTCTAGTTTCAATGATCAAAGTTCCCTTTGCTCATCAACATTGTCCTTATAAATTCTCAAAAAAAAGGCAAAAAAAAAAAATCTCATTTGGGTTTTGAGACACTTGAATAATCTGATTTCTCTAATTTTTGTCTTTGAGGAGATATGAAATTGACAATGGCACAAGATACTTAACATGCAAAAAACTACAGATAATGAAAATCTGAAAAGGAAACAGAAAATACAACCACAGTGTCTATGGAGAGAGTACCAGTTAACATATTAATATTAATGACCTTTCAGCATAACTACGACATAGAAAATAGTTATATTTAAGTTGTGGAGAAGGGGTGAAGGATGGAGACAACAAGGGGAATGTCTGTGATTGGCTGGCGACCAAGTTGGAATGGTTGACATGTCAGACGAGACATTAATCGCAGCTGATCTGTCTGGAGGACATATAAAGTGAGGGATATGAAGTGAAACAGGGCAATACTGGAACTTTGTGACACAGAGCACAACAGTATTTTAAATCTGAAAGGAAATGTTGCAAGTATAGAGCAGGAAAAAGTTCCTGCTCTCAAATATACCCAAGGAATAAATTAGCTTTTGGCAGCAGCAGTGCAATATGTTGCAAACATGACAAATATTAATTACATAGATTAAATTAACATAAATTATACATAACTTACATGACTAAATAAAAATAAACTTAACATTAATGCAAGTTGAGGGAACTATAGTGTGAAGTGGAATTAGGGATTTTCGTGTTGGTTCTTGAACCTGATGGCAGATGGAAAAAGCTGTTGTTGAACCTTGAGCTGTGAGTCTTCAGGCTCCTGTACTTCCTGCCTCAAGGTAGCAATGAGAAGAGGCCATGTCTAGATGGTGGGTGTTGCCTGCCTCAGGGTTTATATATGAGATGATTATACCTTTCCATTGCATGGTTCTATTTGGTTGGAGAATCAAGGTTTACAAGCATTCTTCTCCTTGTGGAAAGATTGTGGGGCAATTGTTTTTCCTGATTAAAGCTGGGCTTTAATTATTTCTTATCATAGGCTGTCAGTTCCTTAAACTTTTAATAGATTTTTCTTGTTCTTTCTGTTCTAACTCTTGGCAATGGCATTTAAATCACTGTGATGTACATACAAGAAGAAGAAGAAGAATATCCCTTAACTCGGCAGTGGAGTTATCGGGGCACCGTCTTTTGATGGTGTTTCCAGCTAGCTATTCTTGTTTTTACGAGGCCGAGTTGCTAGCTTGACGCTCAACCCAGCGTGGATTTGAACTCGGGAACCTTCGCTCTGGAGTCCAGCGCTGATATTATTGCACCACCAAGCGGGATATATATATACAAGCCATAGAATTTTAACCAACTAAACTGGATATTGAACTATTACTTTGATTTAACACTTTGATAGCTTCATTTATGAATAATAAAATGTGTCACAAATTTTCAACACATAGCTGTTTGAAGTTGGCATTCAGTTGGAAGTGTAAAATCAAAAGCCTTTGGTTGCTGTTTTTGTCAGCTTTATATTACACTGGTCTTCCTGATGATTGACTGTTAAGAGGAACACAGTGAATGAAACTCGGCATCCCCAACTGTACTGTTAGAAAGTAGAGTATCCACAAACGTACAGAATCCTGCCCAGAGCACTTTGTTGTCATTCTGGTGAATTGTGTTACTCCATTATTCACACTGTAAATATTGTGCTCAGTTCTCGTCACATCATTATAGGAAGGATGTGGAAGCTATAAAGAAGGTGCAGAGAAGTCTTGCCAGGATGCTGCCTTGATTAGAGAGCATGTTTTATGAGGATAGGTTGAGTGAGCTTGGGCTTTCCTCTTTGGAAAGGAGGATGAGAGATAACTTGATAGAAGTGTATAATATAAGAGGCATAGATAGAATGAATAGCCAGAGACTTTTTCCCCCAGGATGGAAATGACTAATACGAGGCATAATTTTACCGTGATTTGAGGAAAGTGTAGAGGGGATGTCAGAAGTAGTTGTTTTTTTTTTAACACAGTGAGTTGTAAGTTGGTGGAAAACACTGCCAGGGTTGGTGATAGAGGCAGGTACATTAGGGACATTTAAGAGATTCTTTGACAGGCACGTGGATGAAAGAAAATTGGAGGGCTATGTAGGAGAGAATTTTATTATTTTTATTTTATTGAATTGAGATACAGTGCAGAGTAGGTCCTTCGACTCTTTGAGCTGCACCGCCCAGCAACCCCCAATTTCACCCTAACCGAACCACAGGACAGTTTGCAATGACCAATTGTCCTACTGACCGGTACATGTTTGGACTGTGGGTGCAAGCCGGAGCACCCAGAGAAAACCTACGTGGTCACGAGGAGAACATGTAAACTCCTTACAGGCAGTGTTAGCAATTAATCCCAAGTTGTTGGTGCTGTAAAGTGTTGTGCTAACTACTGCTCTACCATGCCACCAACGCATTGGTCTTAGATGAGGTAACTCGCGATGTTACGGTAATGGATCCTCAAGCAGTTTGAAAGTTTTGGGGTTGTGATGGGTTTTTAAATAGCTCGGATTGAGTTTGAGCAGTGGAGTTGGCAGTTTCCCATCCTGGTCTGTTATGTGTGTACCACAGAATCCATTAATAATGTGAAGAACCCCAAAATCTTAAAAAAAGAGGCAACTCATCATGTCAGAGAGCTTGGCATTGAAGCTGTGATTTGCTAATTGTAGGGGTTTACCAGTCTACCTGGGATAGGTTATAACTGAAAGAAACATTCGGTGGTGCTGCTTATCTAAGGTAAAGCAACCGAAGACAGTTTTGATTACAGGTGGTTGCAAAGTTACCATTCACTTCCAAGATACATAACTTGTTTCAAAACCGCAAGAGTAAAATTTATCCTGCTTATGGGCGCCTTTCAACCACAGATTGTAATGTGGCATTTTTATTTCCATATACTTGCTCTCTTTATCATGTAGGTATTGTTTTATGTCATCATAAAATGGAAACCATGTCATTGACATTTGGAAGTAGTTGTGGTAAATTACATTGATTGAGATAAGTTATTGGAATATTATTAGTGCAGAATAATCCCACATGGTTTATGGAAGATTATAATGGGATAATTTTACTTTCCCATTATAGCCAGAGGGATTTTATTATATGAACCATTTAGGTAGCCAGGTCCGCTCTGTAGTGTGGCTCAGTGTTACAAATAATTTTGAGCAAGTGTCCTCCAATACAGATGATCACTTTAGAACAAGGCAGCTGGAGATTTACATTCTGTCCATTCATGTTTGACAAGCTCTTAAATCTCATTACTTGAAAACAGCACTTCCAAAATCTTTCTGCACTGAACCACTGTTCTAAGTTTGCATGATGAATATATTCTTCAGGCCAAAATTTCAAGGGATCCAATCCTGTCTCTTGAAGGCAGTAGGGTCCACTGCAGACTTTATAAATCAGTGTAAGGCAGCCTAACAGAACTTCAGGTCTGTCTCTATCATTCACTTGTTCAACATTCTGTGTTCCAACAGCTGTTGGAGAAATTGTGTCATATCCATCACAACCAACCCTGACAGTAGACCTTCAGCTCCTCAGCAAAGTCTTAATGACTTTTTTGAATAGATTTTATATATCTGTGTATTGAAGAAATCATCTTGACTTTCCATGTCATCCACCTTAACTGGACCACTCTCTTCCTCCACAGGTTTGCCTCTCTCTCGTTGGGCCTCAACCCTGCAGAAAGTGCCCATTTACCCTTCATGCTCCTGACAGAATTTTTTTTTTTTGCCATTTATTGCCGAGGGCAGACTGAGGTTACATATTTTGCAATGAAGACAGGGCTAGGTTTTGGCAACTTCCTGGCGGTCTTGATAGTTTCAACCAAACTAGTCAGATGGAATTGTGCCACAAAGGCAAAAGCTTTTATTGCTGGTGCTGCTGCCAAAATGATTGTGCCACTTTTGCCTTATACAGCATCAATGTGCTTCACAGATAACAAATCATATTTTTAGTCAGTTTCTAGAAGTATAGTGTTAACTATAAGCAACTAAACCCTACAAGCAGTAATATATACAACTGTTATTTTGGTAGTGATGGGCAAAAAAAATTTTGTGCAGGAACCACCAGACCTCCTGAAATGATAATATATCATTTTTGTCCCCTCAGAGGGCAGATGAAGTTTCTGTTTAAACTCTCACCCTGCTGACATTATCCCCAATAACACAGAACTCCAAGTCGAGTTTATTGTCATGTGAAAGAGTAAAATGAAGTACTGCTGCAAGGAAAAACTTGTTTGCAACAACATCACAGACATTTAGATAGAGCCAATACACAGGATGTAAATTACACATAACTTGTACAAGATAGTGAAGAGAGAGAAAATAAATTGTGCAGAAAACCCAATCAGAGACAATGTGAGTAGTGGTCTGTTGTTTTCTGTTGCTGTGGCAGGGAGTGGATTATGCAGGTCAGTTCAAGAGCCTGATGGTTGTAGGAAAGTAGCTGTTCCCAAATCTGGGGGTGCAGGATTAACAAGTAGCTGTTCAAGAACCCTTGATGTGGCATTCAGATGTCCATCCAAGTAACACAGTCTACAAGGGTTAATTTTCCAGCTTCAGATGGACCTAGCACCAGATAACCAAAAATACTTTTGTAAATTGTAATCAGTGCAATTATGAGCAGCATCAACCAACTTATGTTCAGGAAACTCCTACATGTATCTGTGCTAAGATGATCTGCTTCAGCTGTTATTAGCTGATGGAGTTGGAGTTGAACCCACAATTTTTATTCTTGTTTAGAATGGGCATACTACCATGGAATTGTGTCTAAACCATCGAAAGGCTTTCTGTACCCTTGACCAACCATTTCATTCACATAGTCTGCCAAAATAAAGGAAGTTTGTTGTTATGTAGACAAATGTAAAATCCCTACAGGAGTGGTTGTAAATTTAAGACATAGAGACATACAGCACAAAACAGGCCCTTCAGCCCAACAAAACTACAATGACCATCAAACACCCACTTGCAGTAACTCAGCACTACTTTTATATTTTCCCATCGGTTTCTCCCACATTCCACCTCTCACCTACGCACCAAGTGCAAATTTCACTAGCCTGGTAAATTCTGAACCTGCCCGTCGTCGGGACGTGTGAGGAGACTGGAGCACTCAGCGGGAACTGATTGGGTCATAACAATAACGTTCAAGCTCCACATGCACAGAAGCCGATGTCAGGACTGAACTTGGGTCACGGGAGCTGTGGGGCAGTAACTCTACTATCTGCACCACTGAACAGAACAGAACAGAATAGTGCAGCATATTACAGGCCCTTCGGCCCACAATGTTGTGCCGACCCTCAAACCCTGCCTCCCCTATAACCCCCCGACCTTAATTTCCTCCATGTACCTGCCTAGTAGTCCCTTAAACTTCACGAGTGTATCTGCCTCCACCACTGACTCAGGCAGTGCATTCCACGCACCAATCACTCTCTGAGTAAAAAACCTTCCTCTAATATCCCCCTTGAACTTCCCACCCCTTACCTTAAAGCCATGTCCTCTTGTATTGAGAAGTGGTGCCCCAGGGAAGAGGCGCTGGTTATCCACTCTGTCTATTCCTCTTATTATCTTGTACACCTCTATCATGTCTCCTCTCATCCTCCTTCTCCCCAAAGAGTAAAGCCCTAGCTCCACTGCTTCAAGACGTCCAGCAGGAAGGCGGAAGTTCTATTAAAACACAGGCTTCTCCTCACAAATAGAAGATGAAACCTTACAATAACTAACTGCAGCTAATTAGTGGCTCTTTTGTCTGGTATAAGTTCCCACCTTGTCTGACTGTTGAAGTCTATGCTGCACATGTGGGCAAAATTTATTAACAACTGGTTTGAGTGAAGAAAATATGTTTAACAGTAGGAACCAATAAGCACATGCTTTGTGCTGTAAATTATTTCCTGCAATCAAATCTAATTACTGTGGTTTGAGGCTGCTAATTTATTGGTGAAGTCTCTCTGACTGGGTTGCAGTGAAAATCTTATAATGAGTAACAAGCATTTGCATCCTGTCTAATGATTTCCTTCTGGTGTTCCAGTTTAGTGACCCTGTGCATGAACTGCTGCTGGAGGTTATTACCTGGGTTGGTATCCTGATATCCCTCGTCTGCCTGCTGATCTGCATCTTCACCTTTTGTTTTTTCCACGGACTTCAGAGTGACCGAAACACTATTCACAAAAACCTCTGCATCAGTCTCTTTGTGGCTGAGCTCCTTTTCCTAATTGGAATCAATCGTACAGACCAACCGGTGAGTGTGTTTAGTTTGCCTACGTTATTACTCCAAGCACGGGATTCTATTTTTTCTGAGGAAAATTTCCTTTATCATTCAAGCTTGCATCTATTCCACTTGAAGTGGCCCAATGATAATTTATCCAGGTTATCATTTTTCACCTGAGTTATAAATAATAATGTTATTCTTCCCTTGAGGATTTTTTAGACAGGTCTGTGCGTACATTTAGCTAAGCTGCAAATTTTTTATTTGTTGTCATTGAGGATCAGAATTTGTAGGCCTTTCCAATTTCAAGGGCCACCAAGATCAATTGTTGTGACTCTATGGCCAGCCTGTCCAAAGTCACTTTGGATCCAGGATTGAACTCAAAGAAAATGTTTGTGACAAACAAGACGAATTCATGGAATAGAATCATAGAGACATGTAGCACAGAAAAAGGCCCCATAGATCACATCAACCAACCATTTGCACTAATCCTATATTAATCTCATTCATTATCTTCTTCATACTCTCTTCAACTCTTCACAGATTCTACCACTCAACAACATACTAGGGGCAATTTACAGTGGAATATTAACCTTGACCCTCTCAACACCCCATTTCTTTGAGATGTGGGAGGAAATTGAGCACCCAGAGGAAATCTGCACGTTTACAGTGAGAATGTGCAAACTTCTGACAGTAGTCAGGATAGATTCCAGGTCTCTGGTACTGTGAGCAAGTGGCTTTACCACTGCACTGCAATACTGTGCCACTCAAATTAAAAGCAGAAATGTTTGGAAGCATTCAGCGTATCAGGCTGCATCTGTGAATATGAAAACGTTTGCTTGGATGCTTGAAGATCTTCATCAGAACTGGGGAAGGAAGAACAGCAAATTGGTCTTGCATTGGAGAGAAGATGGGGGAGGGTTGCACTAGTTAATTTGATTTGCAAACATGTTAGCACAAATTTGCTGATATTATTTAAGCCTAGGGAAGCAGTAGAAAGTACAGCCTCTGAAAATAAGGAGCTTGTTTCATCACAAGTCCATGGATGTGGTCCAGTTCCATCATTGTTCGATACTGGATAGCCCTTCTATACCCATCATGATTTTCTGTTGGGTATAGGACCATCAGCCATAGTAAATCATTTCTGTACTTGGCCTCGAGAAATTCAACACCCAGGAAAAATAGGCAATACTGCAATGCATATATATCCCTGGCTCGTAATTAGTAATTCAGTTGTGTAACTCTACTTGAGTTACAGGAGAAAAGTTGTTTTTACCAGGAGGGAAATAGCATAACCACCACGAGTCCATCACTCCAGAAATTCAATCTGGTACTTTTCAATGTAATTCATCCTTATGAATTTAATACAATTTCCACCACACAGAATGCACGATCCCTTTTGAAGTTTATCGGCAAGGTTGTCCCACTAATCACAACCACACACGTTAACTTTCTTCGTCCATAATCTCACCGTCATTCTCCAGTGAGAAGATGTCCTCTCGCTGATACTAATAATCTTTTTTTTGGAAAATAGCCTTCAATTGGAACTGTGCTTCTTGGTTCTGATTGCACATGAATGATCACCAATCTTCTGAACTTTGGGGTCTTCCAATCGTGCATGACCCAAGTCTGTGATCATTAATATCCCACTAGCAACTTAACCATCAACCATTGCCACTTTTCCCTTCCCATTTCTTACCCTCATCTTTATTGGATAAAAGCTTTGATCCCTGGGCACTCAGATGAGTGGCTGACCCAACCTTATGCCTCAATCTTCAGCCTGTAATCAATGGTCATCTCTCCATGCTAAGCCCCCTAAAGCTGGATTTGCTTCTGGCCACCAAATGTCAATGATTGAAATATTCATGGTTCTTTCAATGGACTCACAATTCCAAAATCTGAGGCAGAGTGCTAGAAACTGAAATAGCCATTAGTGTGCAGTTATTATGCCTACTTAGTGAGTCCACAGGAATTTTTCGCTCTATATTTCTTCATGGAGTGATTATATTGTTACTATTATTGTGCAGTCTGTTCTTCCGTCATGCGGAAAATGAAGCTTTAGGTATTCAAAAGATATATTTTAGATGAGCTGCAAATTGCTTGTTCATGCACTTTAACTTGATTTTAAGTAGTTTCAAGGTTAATTTTGCAACTCTTCATATTTCTAGAGACTCGAGGCTGTAGATGCTGGAAATCCATTGAGATATGTGATGTTCCTCATATTTCTAACCTTATTTTGAGGGGCATTAATGCTCAAAATAGTTTTGATTGAGGTGTAGTTTCTTACCATTCTGCCACTGCTCCTCAACCAAATCTCATCTCTTTTTGGGTAAAGAATTCTGAGCTGCAGAATTTTTACCAATAATTCTTCATCACTCTCCAGCCTGTCTACTTAACAGTCAAATTGGTGCTTAAGTGAATGATTGATGGTTCTTTAACTGCGATATATGTGATAAATCGTGCTAGTTTCCTTGGCTGACAGCGTGTTGCAATATTTAAGTAATTTAGGTCAGGAAAAAAGTTTAATAATTCTCAGCATGACTGATTGTTCCAAAAGGCCATCCATGAAATAGGTAATGTCTTTATGGTGGCAAGTAGCAGTGATGGGTTGTGAGCTGAATTGTGATAGTTTTGTTTACTCTGTGTAGGATTCAGTTGTACATGTCTGGTATCTCTTATCGTACAAAAGAGATATCTCTGACAGAGGGGTGCAGGTATGGTCAGTATAGTGGTTCCTGAAATGGCAGATTTGTCACGAGGAAAGATTTAAGCAGACTGGACCTCTACCTTCATGAGTTTAAAAGAATGAGGTGGTTTCAGTAAAAAAAAACACAATTCTAAATGGATAAGTTGGTTGCTATTGTCACATATATGGAGGTACAGTAAAAAGCATTGTTTTTGTATTCTACCCTTAACATCATTTAATCACATCTGTACAAGTGAATAGTAATTTCAGAATGCAGGATATAATTTTCCAGTTGCAGAAAAAGTGCAGTGCAGACAGAAAATAAAGTGTAAGGCCATAAAGAGGTATCTCCCTTCAGTAGTTTCATTTCATAACATAAAAGCTGTCCTTGAGCCTGGCGGTACAGGGTCTCAGGCTTTTAGATCTCCTACTTGATAGGAGGGAAGGGAAGAGCGAATGTCTACAATGGGAGAGTTTTTTTTCATTATGTTGGTTGCTTTACTGAGGCAGCGAAAGGTGTTGACTGAGATAACACATGAGCGACTGTTTTTTATGATGTGCTGACCTGTGCCTGAAAGAACACTTGCATGTGCCATACATCTTACAGTTGATCAAAACAGAGAACACATGAGGTAATACTGGACAAATCCACTCGACCTAGGATGAAGAACTGAGGTAGCAAGCCCAGAACATACACTGTGTGAAACCTGACATCAATAGTTGTTCCATTAAGCTCAAGTGAGACGGCCAGTTTCTGACCAGACGTAAAACTTTGCAGAGAATAATTTGTCCATGTGAGTTTAAGGAAGGTAATAGCTGTGCATTGCTTCAGAAGCAGTAAGCATGCATCAGCAAATTCAGCTGCTCCTTTCTAAGGCATCATGTTGTCTTCCCGCTCTTTCATTTGAGTTGCTTAATTGTTATTTAGACAATTAAATAATCATCTATTTTCACACTGCCTCTTTGCTGAACTAATCAATGTTTCAAGTTCACGTGCAGTACATGAATGGGAAAGGCTTTGAGGGCTACAGGACAAACTCCACAATTTGGATGAAGTTACATAGGAAATTGGTTTGACATGAACTCGATGGCACAAAGGGGCTGTTTCTGTGCTGTATGACTCCCTGAATCCATGCCTCTATGTGTTGAAGAACTAGTACTCCTATTGAATATTCAAGTGTGGTAACTTGAGGATTTTAGTTGATGTTCTGCATTTATGTTGATCTTCATCAAATCTAGCCTCAATCTCCTAGAAAACGAGATTTTTCTTAAACGCAGTTTGTTGTTCATTGCAGAGATTATGCAGCAAGAGAATAAATTGTGTTAATCTGCTTTTTTTTGTTACCTGCAGATTGCCTGTGCTGTTTTTGCAGCTTTGCTTCACTTCTTCTTCCTGGCTGCGTTCACTTGGATGTTTTTGGAAGGTGTTCAGCTCTACATTATGTTGGTGGAGGTCTTTGAAAGTGAGCACTCCCGCAGAAAATACTTTTACCTGGTTGGCTATGGGGTACCAGCTCTCATTGTCGCCGTTTCAGCTGCTGTGGATTACCGGAGCTACGGGACGACAACAGCGTGAGTCTACTGGTTCAGATTTATGAATGCCACACCTGAAGTATTGAAATAATTCATGCAGGAATTTCAGATAATATACTTCAAATTATTTTCATTTTGATTATTCCAACAGAAGCAATCAGCATGAAGTATATACAAATGTAGTTGAATCCATAAGACTTTAAGTTATATGAGCAAAATTAAGCCACTTATACTTAACTCCATTCTTCCATCCTCTCCCTCTCACCCTTCACCACCTTAAGAACCTATGAATCTCTGCCTTATCTATCCCCAATGACATCGCCCTCTGTGGCAATGAATTTCATAGATTCACTGTCCTCTGGCTGAAGAAATACTTCTTTTTCTTCTCAGCTTTCAAGGGATGTTCCTTTTTCTGAGGCCGTGCTGCCAAATCCTAGACTTTGTCTTTACAGAGTCATAGAGTACTACAGCACAGAAACAGGCCCTTCGACCCGTCTAGCCTGGGCTGATCCGGTTTTCTGCCTAGTCCCCTCTACCTGCACCCAAACCATAGCCCTCCATTCCGCTCTTATCTACTTATCTGTCCAAACTTTCTTAAATGTTACAACTGAACCCCCATCTAACAATTCTGCTGATAGCTAATTCTACACTCGCACCATTCTCTGAGTGAAGAAGTTCCCTCTCATATTCCCTCTAAATATTCGCCTTTCACCCTAAAACTATAACCTCTAGTTCTGGATTCCCCCAACCTAAGTGGAAAAGTAAGCATACATTCATACTATCTATACCCCTCATAATTTTCTATATCAAATCTCCCCTTATTCTCCTGCACTCAAGGAAATAAAGTCCCAACTTATTCAACCTTTCCTTCAAACTCAGATCCTTAAGTCCTGATGACATCCATGTAAATTTTCTCTGCTTATTGATATCTTCCCTGTAGGTAGATGCAGTACTGGTCACCTACCTACTGGGAAGATATCAATAACATCCCATCTCCTGTATTCAGTGCCCTGATTTATGAAGACCAATGTGCCAAAACTCTCTATGACCCTATCCTACCTGTGATGTCACTTCCAAGGAATTGTGGATCTGTACTCCCAGGTCCCTTTGTTCCTCCGCACACATTAGTGCCCTACCAGTACCCGTCATTGTACAAGCCGTACCCTAGTTTGTCCTGCCAAATTGCAACACTTCACATTTGTATACATCAAATTCCATCTGACATTTTTCAATCCATTTTCCCTGCTGATCCTGATCACTTTGCAAGTTTTGATAGTTTACTCACTCTACACTATGCCCCCAATCTTGGTGTCATCCACAAATGTGTGGATCCAGTTTACCACATTATCATTAATATAGGCGAGAAAGAACAATAGACCCAGCAGCAATCGTTGCAGCCCACCATTAGTAAGAGGTCTCCAGTCAGTGAGGCAACTCTGTCCATGTCATTCAGTATCCAGTAGGTTTCAATGAGATCCCCTTTGTTCTTGTGGACTCAATCGATTACATGTCCAGAGACAAAGAAACAATCAAATGCAGAGCCTTTTGTTCCTGGGATCATTCTTGTCAGCACCCTCTCCAGTGCCAGCAGATTCCTTCTTAAATATGGGGCCCAAAACTGTGCGAATTATTCCAAATGCTGTCCATGTGATCGAGTCTGTGATGAGAGAGGTCATTGATTGCTAAGGCCCAGAAATTCATTCACTTGAATCTGCCTTTCTCAGCACCAAGACAAATAAAAATCATGTTTTCTCTAAGGAAGATGTTAATTGTATGCTTTACGGTAAAGACTTTAACAGGAATTTACTGCACCCAGTTTTGGCCACAAGCCCTTGAACCACCAAGGCATAGAATGCGATGTAGGTAAATAGAATGGGTGTGAATATGTATAATGGTTGGCACGAATATGGTGGGCTGAAGAGCTTGTTTCTCAGCTGTATGATTTTGTGACTCTGGCAGGTTGAACTTGCATGTACCAGGATATGTTCCACATTAGGTTTCACAATGTGCCTTCTGAATCTCACCTACTTTTGGCACCTGCAGCTCAATCTAGTTTTTGTTGCTTTCTTTCAAGGGCATGTCCTGACTTTGTGATGAGAACCAACTCAGGTTTGTTTGTTTCATTCCGCTCCATCCAACAGGTCAGGATACCAGTCACTTCCTGACTCAGATTGCCCCCTACACCTTAATCTAATCAGTTCTGTCCCTTCTCACTGGGGACAGAGGATCAGGGGGAGTGGAGTGGGGTCAGTTAAAAAAAAAAGTGGGTATTGGTTAGGGAATGAATTTTGGTAGGGTAGTGATGGGGCGGAGAGGAGTGGTTGAGTCACAGAAAAGAGCTCAAGGTCAGGGGTTGGTGTGAGGGAAGAGCTCGGAGCCTCATCAATCAGGGAAATGATTGTGAGATGACTTGATCTTTAGAGAGGTGGATGAGGGGATGAGGGAGGGTCAGGGGACCAGGCGATGAGGAGGATTGAGGCCAAGAGGGCAGGGATGCGAAGGAAGAGGGAGTGTCAGAGGACCTAGGGAGGAAGGAGAGGAGGAGGAGGAGGAGGAGTAGACTCATGACAAACAATTTGTACATAACCTACATTAAAAAATAAACATAACAGCATTAGTGCAAGTCGAGAGAGAGCGAAGAAGAAATATAGTCCAAGTTTTCATAGGATTTATCAGGTCAGTGAAAGGACCTGTGGCAGTGGGGAAGAAGCTGTTGAACCATCCGTATCTGTGCTTCCTGCCTGATGGCAGCGTGGTTGATTCTTAAACTGATCATTTAGATTATTCATGGAAGGGCCCAGAGGAAAACTGTAAGCAGCCCATCAATGAGCTCATTGTATATTCTGTTTGAATATTGAATTCACATGCTAGATTTATCTCCCCATAGTATATCATTTTATTCCAGTGCTCGTCACATAAATTGAGGAAAAGGGGTAATTTTCAAGAAATCCGCAGATTTGATCTCTTTGAACATGAAGGAAATGATATGATTAATAATTTACTTGAAGGTAGTAAGTCTAACTCGGCACTCTGTAATGTTCCCAAGCCAGGAATTATCCCTGATCTAACAGGATACTGTTTTAACAAAATTAAAAGTTGGCCATTGCAGCTATTCAAAGTTCATACTATGTTCTTTATTTTGCCTTGAATTAGCCATGGCTTCGGTCAGATAAATGTCAAACAATTCCTGTCAAAAGGGTGATGAAGGAATCTGTGAGCTGGGAAATATCAATGTCAAACTTCTGTTTCCATGGTTGTCTGAAGCTGAGGAAGTAGCAAAAGTCCCACATTTCTGCTTTCTATCCCAAGTGTTAAGCAGGTCTTTCCATCACTGTGCTTTCAGAAGCTGGAGCTATAATTCAAGGATTAAACGGATGAAGGTGTAATAATTTCTGACTCTCTGTGGCCTGTTTTGTAGTATGCATTCCTCTCTGTCAGTCCACTGCTATTGATATATGTCTGTACTCACCTTGAATGCCTGTTGTCCCCTGTGTTTCATTACAGATGTTGGTTAAGGCTAGACACATACTTCATCTGGAGCTTTATAGGCCCTGCCACCTTGATTATTATGGTAAGTGCTGCTAATTAACATAGCACCTCCAAGGACATTAAACTGGACTTTCACTAGACCTATGTTGTTTGCCCTTAATTTATAGCATTCATTTTAATAAGGAATGTTTATCCCTAACTCACTTAGTCTCCACAACCAATTATACAGTTTCAGCAGAGTAAGTGAATGTGAAAGTGTTTTGAGTAGCAGTAGGTCTAAAATGAATAACTAGAAGAGAAATGGTCAATTAAAAATTGTGAACAATAGCTGTTTTAACAGTTGTTTCCTTAAACCCACAAGACTGCATTATACTCATTATAATCTCTTCAAGCTCTAAATTCAAATTGCGTATTTTTTTTTACTCCTAATTATAGAACATTGAACAGTACGGCACAGTACAGAAACTTCAGTCCACGATGTTGCTCCAACCCTTTAACCTTCTCCAGAATCAATCTAATATTTCTCTCCTACATAGCTCGTCTTTTTTCCCTGCATCTATCTAACAGTCTCTTAAAGGTCTCCAACGGATCTGACTCTACCACCACCCCTGGCAGTGCATTCAATGCATTCACCACTCTCTGTAATATGAAAACCTACCTCTGACATCACCCATATGCTCTCCTCCAACCACCTTAAAATTATGCTCTCTTATTAGCCACTCATGACCAGGGGAAAATGCACGGGCTGTTCACTCTTATAAAAGCCTCTTATCATCTTGTACCCCTCTGTCAAATCACCTCATACTCCTTTGCTCCAAAGAAAAAAGTTCTCACTTGCTCAGCCTTTCAACTATATACACACAGTTTCTTTATAAGCAGAAGTCGCTCTGAAGCAGTGAGCTGGGTGGTTTGGTGAGACTAGGTGCTAGTGCATCTATGAACCAAGAGCGACCCCTTAAATGGCCATCAGTCATTGCTATTGCCCATGTGGGAGCAAGTGTCATCTCACTTTTGGGGAAAAGTGGTGACTGGATCAAGAAGAGTGATGTGGAGCTTAAGCTTCTCAGTTTTTCTTGAGAACGAATATATTCATGAGGTAAACTAACCCAACCACAGTGCTATTCAGATGCCTATTAACTAATCATGCAGGGCAGACATTGTATAGTGTGTGGGGAACCTTTTGCAGAAACTTGAAAGAACTTATTTTGCTTTTTTTTGTAGTTGAACGTGATATTTCTTGGGATTGCTCTTTACAAGATGTTCCATCACACAACTGTGCTGAAACCAGAATCTAGCTGTTTAGACAATATCAAGTAAGTTTCCATCTATTTTGGGATTGAATTGTAATTTCCAGACTTTTCCCTCTGCATTTCTCTACAATTGAATGCTGTATAATCATTTGGACAATTTGTATTGTGCTAAGATGCAGCATGCTATTCATTCAAGAATTATTTTGCTGTTATATCAGATCAAATCCCCCTTTCAATTCCATCAGATCTCAGAATTCCACAACTGGATCCCAGTCTCATTTACAAACAGCACCTCAAACAAAATGAAGATACAATTTGCAGCTCGGTTATTATACCTGTTTTGAACAAGACAGATGCACTGTTTCAGTGTCATTTCAGTATGGGCTGATGGTATTGTCCCTAGCAGTACTCACTGCTGCCTTGCCATTAAAAATTGTAGCAGTAACGTGCAATCTATAACCTGGTGTTTATGTGAAAGATAAGAATTAGAAGGTCCACACTTGCATCATTTATGTCCCAAGTAATTTAATTTGTGATTTTTTTTATTCACTCCTAATCCTAAATCCAATCACACCATTAGAACAAGTGAACAATGAACCTAAACAAATTCTCCAGCATTGAAATGTCTTGAGCACAAACAGTGTTGAATTCTGGCTTTTGTCTAGTGCCTACATTCACATTCCATGAGTCTCTAGTCTTTCTGAATCATGTAACAATGTAGGATAGAAAATGGCAAATGGTTGTCCATTGTTCGAGCACTGCTTCATGAATGTTAATATGACCACAGTGCACATAGGGGGTGAAGCTTGTGTGTGTATACACATATAGCTTTTGTTTTAGAGACACAGATGTTGGAACCTGAAGCAAAACACAAACTGTTGGAGGAACTCAATGAGCCAGACAGCATCTGTGAGGGAAAGGGCATTGTCGACTTATCGAGATTCTGCATTAGCAAATGTTAAATTCACTTATTGGAGCTGGCTTTTGTTTTAATTTTGAGAATTTCTGTGGTCTTGCTAAAAGTCTAAGCCAGTATTAGATTCAATACATAGATTTATTATTCAGTCAAGAGCCCATTTTGACTTTTTCCTGATGCAGGGTTTCAACCCAAAATATGAACAAATCTTTACCCATGGTCACTGCTGGTTGACCCACTGAGTTCATCCAGCAGATTATTTGTTTCTCTTGATTCCAATGTCTGCAGTCTCTTGTGACTCCATTGATATCTTCAGTGCATGATGTTGTGAGGAATGGGAGTGGTTCCCTTGGGCATCTACTTGGTTTATGGTTGTGCAAAGTTGAGTCAAAAATATAAAAAAGAAATGAGACTGAGCCATTGACAGCATCTCTCTTTGAGATATCTGTTCTCCTAAAGGTAGTTCTATATTGTTAGTCTGTAATATAATTTGGCAAATTATTAAAATAATTTATTTCTGGGTCTGAAAATATTTTTGTATGCTTTCTTCAATTCTTTTTCCACAAATGACTTCTGGTTCAGCTTTCCTAATAGCTTTCCTAATGTTCATTCAAAATAATAGGCCTGGTTTACCTTGTCAGATGCATTGATTGCACCTTCAACCAAAAAGCTGCAGAAGGTTGTAAGTCTAGTCAGCTCCATCTTGGGCACTAGCCTACAAAGTACCCAGGACATCTTTAGGGAGCGGTGTCTCAGAAAGGCAGCGTCCATTATTAAGGACCTCCAGCACCCAGGGCATGCCCTTTTCTCACTGTTACCATCAGGTAGGAGGTACAGAAGCCTGAAGGCACACACTCAGCGATTCAGGAACAGCTTCTTCCCCTCTGCCATCTGATTCCTAAATTGCTATGGAACCCTTGGACACTACCTCACTTTTTTTTAAATATACAGTATTTCTGTTTTTGCACGTTAAAAAAAATCTATTCAATATATGTAATTGATTCACTTGTTTATTATAATTTTATTTTAATATTATTTTTTTGTCTCTGCTATATTATGTATTGCATCGAACTGCTGCTGCTAAGTTAACAAATTTCACACACATGCCAGTGATAATAAACCTGATTCTGATTCTGCTTTTACATCAGAGGAAACCCAACTCTAGCTAATGACCACATGTAGCAAGTTAAGGAATTTAACTGTCATGAAGTCAGCCTCATTTCTTTAGTGACTGTTAAGCTTAAAAATTGAGTGAACTATTGAATGGCAGACTCCATGATTTTCTTCCACTGTGGAGGTGATGTCCAGTGGGGCAGTTACTAGATTCACTGCCTCACTGTGCCAGAAGTCTGGGATCAATCCTGATATCTGGTGCTGTCTATATAGAGATGCATATTTTCTCCGTCACTTCAGGAGTTTCCCCAGGTGCTCCGGTTCTTCCTATGTTCCCAAGACATGCAGGTTAGTAAGTTAATTGGCTTCTGCAAAATGCTCCTCTGGCGCTCCCCTCCCCCTTTCTTTCTCCTTAGGCCTCCAGTCCCATGATCCTCTCCCTTCTCCAGCCTTGTATCCCTTTTGCCCATCAACTTTCCAGCTCTTAGCTCTCCCCCTCCCCCTCCTGTCTTCTCCTATCATTTCGGATCTCCCCCTCCCACTTTCAAATCTCTTAAATCTCTTCTTTCAGTTAGTCCTGATGAAGGGTCTCGGCCCGAAATGTCAACTGTGCTTCTTCCTATGGATGCTGTCTGGCCTGCTGCATCCCACCAGAATTTTGTGCGTGTTGCTTGTGTGTAAGTGAATGTGGGAGAAGCTGAGATTGTGTGAAGACTAAAAGGAAGTGTGTAGGTGAACATAGGGAGAATAAAATAAGTGAATGAATGAATGTAGTGTTAGTGTAAATGGATGGTCAATGGTGGGTACTGGTGTGACGAGCTGAAGAGCCTTCCTCTGCGCTGTATCACTGCATGACTGCACTGGTACCAATATCCTGTTTTCTGTGGATTTATTTAAAATTTTTGAGAGACAACATTTCTGGAATTGCACACAGATTCCCAAGAACTGATGTGTTTTCCCTTTACTCATTATGGACACTATGGCAGTTGTGTGGAGAGTATTAAAGTCAACCTCAACCTTGTAAAGTGTAATCTGAGTTGTATGCGCAACTGATCCAGTATGAGTAAGGGACAGATTCACCTCACCTTCCACAGCGGACAGAAGGTTTTCTGAACATTTAGTAATGATGGGGATCAAAAGAGCAGCAGGTTCATCAAGCTTACCACACATTCATTGACTCAAGTGGGAAGGTGATCTTGAGGCACGCGATCAACAGTGAAAGAACTTTTAGCTCAAAGAACATAGAACAGTACAGTAGGATCAAGCTTTTTGGCCTCTGGCGATGTGCTGAACTAATTAAGCTAATGAGCCTTAATCACACCAATCGCTTCCAGCTGAACATAGTTCACATCCTTCCTTCTCTATGTATTTTCTACCCTGCAGTACATTACAGGCACCGACCATTCTCTATGTTTTAAAAGAAAACCTGCCCTGCCCATCTCCTTTCAACTTGCCCCCTTTTATCCTAAATGCATACATTTTAACGTTAGACATTTCAACTTTGAGAAAAAGATACCAGCTATCCAACAATGTCTGATAATTTTATAAACTTCTGTTAGGTCTCTCAGCCTCTGAAGCCACCTTCAGGGAACTATGGGCTTCAAAATTCAAGGTTCTATGTAAGTTTATTAAAACACATGTATGTCATCATATACAACTTGGAGATTAATTTTCTTGCTGGCATACTCAATAATTCCCTAATAGAATAATAACCATAGTAAGTCCACTTCCTCCATTTTTGATGTTCCCGTGTTGATGATGCTGGGGAATTTCGGCAAGATATTTGCTTCTTGCCTGGGATTTCCTTGATAAGAACAGTGGCAAATGTTGTACCTCCGGGGAGGGAAAAATGAAAATTTCAGCAGATTAACACACACAAAATACTGAGTTCCTTTAGCATTTTGTGTGTGTTATTCTGGATTTCTAGCATCTGCAGAATCTCTTGTATTTCTGATTTCACCAGATTTTGTTTTGGTCAATTTATTTCCACTGTCTGACTTTGAATAATAATTGTCATATTGAGAGCTTTCCAGTTCTTTATAGGGTGTAATTTTCTGATTCTAGTCCAATCCATACAACTGCAATGGAGTTTTAATGAGTTTACAACTCAAAACCTGACTTTGCCATTGTTGAGCTATAGTGGAAGAACTGGGAGGAATAAGGTCCCCAAAGCTTTACAGATTGTTTTGCTAGATTCATGGCTGGCTCTACAGTGGGTAAGCGATTGATCTTCAATAACTTTATTATCATTCTAAGCTACATTTATCAGAATGTAAGAAGCTAAGCAGAAATGAGGCAATGCAATTCCTGATTCGTGGGATAAATTCAAATGATTAATTTAGGGTCTCTATCTCCTAGTTATAACAATATCAACAGAGAAGCAACATTTAAACTCTGAAAATTTTCTTGTCAATAATATTTGATGCAGTTGAATATGAACAAGCCTTTAGATAGACAAACATGTGAGGGACATGGATAGACTAGTTAATATAACAACATTTCCCCTCAGATACAGGTTTCTAAAGCTAGAGAATATAAATTTTGGTTAAGGAGATAGAGAGAAACTGAGGAAGAACTTTTTCTCTGAAAAAGTGAGTGAAATCTGGAGCACACTGCCTGAATGAGTGGAGCAGACAGGTATTCTCACAAATTTGGCAAGCACTTAAATTGCCAATGCATAAAAAGTTACAGATCAATGCTGGTAAATGGGATGAGTACAGATAGCCACTGATGGTCAGAATGGACGTGTTGAGCCAAATGGCCTATTTCTGTACTGTGTGACTCTTAAGAATGTACAGCGGATTCCGATTAATTGGGACAGATCGGGTCCAGTACATATTTTCCCAGTTAAGCAGCTGCCTCAATTAGCTAAAGTTTCATGGAAATAGTTAAAAGGGTATAAAAAGACAAACTACCATCTAACCAAGTAACAATTAGAACACTACCTATACTACTACAGTGCTATAAAACTGTATTTATTTCTAATATTTATCAATGGAGAATTCATTTAGTGTATACTGCGGTGTTCTTTTATTTGATTGTAAATGATCAAAATCAATGCAGATAATGGATTACCTTCATACAATGCTTTTGATGATTGCATCCTCCAAATCTTCATTTTCATTGTAACATCAAGATGAGTGTCAATACCTTCAAATTCTTCATAATTCCTAACACGTTGAAGTAGTGAAATTGTTTATTTTTCACTCCTTACTGGCATCCCCAAGCCTGAATGCTTGAGCCATGGTAAGAAAAACACTATTGAATTGTCTAACTACGTATTTCTTACCTTCAGTGAGAAAAATCATTGCTTTTGCTCTTTACAAGTTGTCCCAAATAAGTGGCTGCCCAATTGTCCGATAGCCCAATTATCTGTAATCAAAATCTGCAGATGATGCTAGGTATTTTATATTGAATTGCAAAAGTGTGACCCACACCAATTTTGATAATTTCACAAGCCAAGCTGAAAGAGAAATTGAAGTGGTGTATAATTTTATTTGGATGATAATGTAGCAGACTTCTGTCCAGGAGATGTATACTTTTGTTCTGCCTTTTTAGAGAAGTTGTTTCTCTATGACTACTTGTGTAAATTAATGAGATGCCTCGCAGTTACCAGAAGGGTCTAAGCTTAAATCATAAAGAAGCTCCCATGTTGTAATATTGTTTCCAAAACTGATTAGCAATTTTAAATACTTCACCATTCTATTTTTAATTATCTTACAATCTTGGTGTCAAAGACTTTAGCAATTAATTTTGAAGTCTTTATTTTTTCTAAATGTTAAACATCCTTCCAGACCCTTATCTTCCTCTACTATAAAATTAATTTAATTTCTTATGCCTCCAAAAATCAAATTAACATTCATTTCTTGTATGGTCCACAGTAGCCTGTGATACGTGATCTGTTTACATTATTAAATCAACTACACATGCATATTCTGAGCTTGTTTACAGTTGTGTGATAAACATGCCAAGTGAGCAAACCAGTTTGCAGCAGTAATTTGTTTATCCTTTTGCATCAATGTCTGTTTCACAAACTTTGTCGTTGTCATTGAGACAGTTGTAGCTTACCTGTCAGCAGTTTGCTATCTCCGGTCATTGTTTAGAGGAACATGAAGAATCCAACATGGAAGCAAACCATTTATCCCTTCCAGTCTTTTACAGTGTTTTTCCACCAAGTAAGCGATACTCCTAATCCTATATTTCTATCCTTTTCTCATCTTGTAGGTGCCTATTTTAATTAGCAGTCATCCAAATTGTTTCTAAATGTTGGCATGTTTTCCTTTTTAATCATTAATTGCAGTAGTGTCATTTCAGTTCCGAGTTCCCCAGTTCTCAGTCGAGCTAAATGTTTTGGTGAATTATATGCAAGTCCAGCTATCCATCATAAAACTACAAAGCCTTTCATTTTTCTGGCAACATTATTCTCCCGGTCTTAATTCTTGAATAATGCCCTTCATGCACTAAAGTGAGATTTTCACATCCTGCTCCTGCACTCATGTAGACTGTTTGGAGTAATTTGCTAATTGAATGAAGTTTCACACTGAGTTATAAGGTCACGAGCCATGCTGTTCCTATTGTCCAAGCTTATTTCACTGAGGATTTTGCAATCATTTTACAATGGGTAATTTCATCCAAACCTTTCAGCCTGGATTCATGTCTTAGATGTCACTGTCTAATCTTACATCAGGACTAGAGTGAGATCCTTTTATGCAGCCATTGAAAGTCCTTAAAAATTATTATTCTTTTATACCCAGCTGGCTATTACATAGCAATACATACAAAATGCTGGAGGAACTCAGCAGGCCAGGCAGCATCTATCGAAAAAGTACAGTTAGCGTTCCGAGCCTGCTGAGTTCCAGCGTTTTGTGTGTGTTGCTCGGATTTCCAGCATCTGTAGATTTTCTCTTGTTTGTGGCTATTGCATATGCTACGTAAGGTACAAATAGAGAAATAGCACAAACTAGTGATTGATCGTGCCATCGAGACAAAGAGTTATGCAGTACAGAAACTGGATCGTTTATGCCAACCTTTTAGTCTATCTAAAAAAATCCCATTTCCTGCATTAGGCTTGTGTTCTGTACCTTGCCTATTAAGTGTTTGTCTAAATTCCTTTCAAATGTTGTAATTGTATCTGATCCCATCTCTGACAGCAAATTCCAGGTATCAACCTCTGTTTGTGTAAGGAAAAGCTACATGTGTTGTGCCCATAGTGTTGACTTTCATTCAACACATGAAGATCTTAATCATCTTATAATGAAAGAGATCAGATGAGGTTCTTGATATGTAATTTTGAGAACTCAATAAACCGATAACATTCTGAAAGCTTTCATTTTCAAATAGTTTTGAAAAATTGCCACAAGGAAACTTTCTCAGCTGATCTTCATTTTTAAAATTGGCTGATTTTTATGCTTAAGCTGTTTTCATTTTGCCTTCTAGCACCTATCTGGGAAAATTAATAAACTTGTGTGAATTAAATTTTAAGCAGTTAATGAAGGGTCACAAGAGGGATGACAAAACAAACATAAGTAATTTTGCTCTGTCAGATAAATTGTGTAGCAAAGTTCAAAGTAAATTTATTAAAGTATCTATTTGTTACTGTGTACCAACTTGAGATTAAATTTATTGCATTTACAAGCAAAAATACAGTAGATTTTTACAAAGAAAAATATACATGAATAACAAAAGACTGCCAAATAGTCAATGTAAGCAAGAAGACAAACAGTACAAGTAAAAATAATACTGACAACAACATGAGTTACAAAGAGTCCTTGAGTCTGTAGGTGGTAGAATCAGTTTAGAGTCGTGATGAATGGTTCAGGAGCCTGATGGTTGTAAAGTAGTTAATGTTCCTGAACATAGACATTAGGCTTCTGCACCTCCAGTCTGATGGTAGTAGTGAAAAGCGGGCATGGGCTGGATGTTGGGTGTTTTCCATGATGGATGCTGATTTCTTGTGGCAAATCATACAAAAAAATCTTCCAACAAAATATGTACTCTCAGATTTCTTATGCAGAATTGACTGGCATTCATGGTAAATTATTGGCTTTCAGTGTTTTCTGTATCTTGCATAATTAGTTATATTAAAAAGTAGACTGCATTGGATGCTTACAAAAAAAGCATTGAATTGACTTTATTACTTACATCCTTCATATACATGAGGAGAGAAAATTTTCACTACGTCTCCATCTAAATGTGCAGTGTGCAATCATAGTAATTTATAATAAATATTATGTACAACAGGATAGTCAATATAACATAGAAATACAGTTGCGTTGGTATGAATTAATCAATCTGATGGCCTGGTGGAACAAGCTGTCCCAGAGCCTGCTCGTCCTGGATTTAACGCTGCTGTACAGTTTTCCGGATGGTAGCAGCTGGAACAGTTTGTGGCTGGGGTGATTTGGACCTCCGATGATCCTTTGGGCACTTTTTACATATCTGTCTTTGTAAATGTCCTGAATAGTGGGAAGTTCACATCTACAGATGCGCTGGGCTGTCCGCACCACTCTCTGCAGAGTCCTGCGATTGAGGGAAGTACAATTCCAATCCCAGGCAGTGATGCAGCCAGTCAGGATGCTCTCAATTGTGCCACTATGGAAAGTTCTTAGGATCTGTGGGCCCATACCAAACTTCTTCAATCGTCTGAAGTGAAAGAGGCACTGTTGTACCTTTTTCACCACACAGCCAGTATGAACCATCCAACTCATTTAACCTGTACTTATGCAGTTAATGTATCATTTTTTTTCTGTGGTAAATAGCAATTGATTATGAGCTTGAGAGATTAATTTTCAGCAAGGGTGGTTGTTTCTTCAAAACTTTCAGAATGAAATTTCTATTTAAGAGGATATAGGTCAAGTATCTGGCTATCTATTCATTACACATTTCCACAACAGACTGTGGTTTTATCATGTAATGATCATTTTTTAAGTACAGTTTTCATTCAAGGGGGCCTAGTTTTATGGAACATAGAACTGTACAGCACAGCGATAGTCCCCTTCAGCGCCCAATATCTATGCTGAGCATGATGCGAATTAAGCCTCTCCTTTGCCTGCAGATGATGCAGATCCCTTCATACCCTGGATATTTGTATTTCTTTCCAAAAGCCTATTGAATACAACTATCGAATCTGCTTCCACTAGCAGCATGTTCTATGCACCACCCATGGTGTTTAAAAGAAACTTGTTCCTCATATCCTCTTTTAAAAGTCCCGCTCTCAGCTGAAGAGCTAAGCACTCTAGAATTCAAAATTTCTTCCCTATTTTGACTATCTTCCACTCTGACTCTCATAATTTTATAAACTTGTATCAGGTCTTCCCTCAGCCTCAGTGCTTAAGAGAAAAGAATTTGAAGTTTGTCCAACCTGTTGATTTTATGTTAAGAATTTCTGTGACAGTTGGCTCACTTTCACAAGTGCTAAAACTTAAGTTGGGGCAGTGACCATTGTGTGTGATGCTTGCTGAGTACAGCTCTATGAGGTCTTCTGTTACAAATATTTAATCCTTAGTGATCTGTGCCACCAAATATCAGGGCTTTGTCAGAAGATGTAATCAGTCACTTTACCATAAACGCTGCCTGGGCAGGGCAAAAAGCATTAACAAGGATGCATCTCACCCTAACCATGGACTTTTTACTCTCCTCCCACCCGGTAGGCACTACAGGAGCCTCCGGTCCCGCACCAGCAGGCACAGGAAGAGCTTCTTCCCTGAGGCTGTGACCCTGCTGAACCTCACATCACAGCGCTAAGCAGTATTGCACCCATATTGTACTGTCTCAGTACTTTTATATTTGTGTGCTGTAGCACTTACTTTTTATTCACAGTTATTTTGTATCTAACACTGTTCTTTGCATTTCTGGTCAGATGCTAACTGCATTTCATTGGCTTTGTATCTGTATTTGGCACAATGACAATAAAGTTGAATCTAATCTAATTTATTTGTTCTGATTTTATAATCAAATGGATTTGATGAAGTACTGTGATACTTTCGAGCCCTTAGATTCTGGATTTTGGCTATAGTCAGTTAAGTGATTCCTGGCCAGGATTGGGATTGTAATGAAAAAAATAGAAAACGGTCTACTTTTAATGGATTAAGATTGAAAATTGAACTAACATCTTTTGTGAATGAAGGATGTGAGTTCTGAATAAAATGTTATTCTCTTGTTCTTTCTTTTAATCCTGTTTATTTTGATTTTCCTCAATATTCTTCAAGTGATAGATAAAGCTTCATACCAGAATGTAGACACTTGCTGCATATTTACAGTTACCACTGTTGCGCATTGAGTTTAAGCACCAACTTTTGAAACAAATGTGACAAACAGAAAGTAAAGTGTATCAGTTCCATCAAGCATCAGAACCATCTGCCCAAATTCACTTTTTTACTTAATGGATATTCATTAAGATGTTCTTTTTAAAATAAATGAACCATGCAACATGGAAAGATCAAAGGCCATAGTTGAATATTTTTGTCAACTTGCCTGTGCTTTCTATACTGGAGGTTATGCTGAAATGTAAGATAACATCACAGTCAATAAATTAATTTCTTTTCATATTTCTTCTTTAATTCTGTGAACTTCTATCACCCTATTTGGGAGTTATCATCTTTATTCATTTGTTCAATTTTCTTTACTTAAGGTGAACTTGATCAGGATATTTTTCTAAATTAATGAAATGAATACAGAAAGAATGGAGTTTGAATGATTTTATGTTTTCATTCTTTCCAAGGCTTCTCTAAGTTTTCCAAGTTTCGCCTTTCTCTTTTTTTTTCTGGTGACCTTGTCATTTTGCTTTTAGTCTGGTAATGTGTGGCTATTCATTGGGAATCAGTATGAACAATTCTGTTCAGTGTTTAAAAATTTTTTTTCCCCTTTGCTCGTTTCAGCTATCATTTTAACGATGGTTGTTTAAATGCCAAATGCCATGGATAAGAGCCAGTTTCCTCCTGGAGGGGGGTTGAAATGACAATCATCAGCATTTAAATAATCTCATTGATTTGTGATTACGGACTGTATTGGAGCTCCAAGAGTTTGCAGGGAAATTGGAGAGAGTAATGATTGCTCAAGCCCCATTAACAAGCCTTAAGCATCTGCTGAGCAAGTCACCTTGTAGTCTCCTCGTAGAAGTAGCCGTTCAACTCATTACATTATCACAAGACAATGCATAAAAATGGTTACCTTTATTGATGTGAACCTGACTAATAGGACTGTAATGGACTGCAGGAATGTGTCTGTAGTCTGGGGCTCTTTATAACTTTAATTGCTTTTATCCAAACACAGCTTTGCTGCAGAGCTTTGGCCTCTACCGGCTGATTCGATATGTTGCTGAAATTGATTTATGGAAATGCATTTATTTGGCCATATAATTTCAACCATTATAAAGCAATGCTTTATAAATGCCTGTTGTTACTGGAAAGGACGTGGTATAAAATCTTTCAGTTCCATTTTGCAGCGGTCAGTATGCTTGAAATGCTGGTGTTTAAAATAAGTCATTTTGACACCTCCACCTCCCCCCCACCCCCCATCCTGCCATGCAGAGTTTGTAGTTTGTGGCTTTTTATTTAGTCATTGTAGCAGAGTGACTTTGTTCTGACAAATTGTCTTCCCTCCTTGCAGCCAATGTGTACAATTGCACAAATGCTTTTTAATCCATTCCTCCCTCCCTTTCAGCCTCTCCAAGAAAATTGAAAAACATTTACTGTTCAGCACCAACTAATACCACCTTTGTAATCATCCTTGACCTCATTTAGTTTTCCGGAAAAGAGCTGCATAATGAATTAAAATGGTTTTGCATATCTTTTCTAAGGCCATTAGTGAGCTGGGATGTATAAATGGTTGCAGTTCCCTTCAGAGATGACTGACCAAAGCAATAGCTACAATATGATGCATCATGTTAATTATAATTCTTTCTTCTCTTTTGCTCTCTGTTCTTCAGGACGTGTTGACATTTTACTCTCCCAACATGATATAGATAGGGTAGAGAGTCAGAGTTGTTGTCCCAAGTTGGAAAAGTCAAATAGCAGAATGATGGAAACAGTCCATTTGGCTCAATTTGTCCATGCCGACCAAGATTTCGATCTAAACTGGTCCCATTTGTTTGAATGTTGTCCATGTATCTCTTAAACCATTCCGATCCATGTACCTGTCCAAATGTCTTTAAAGTGTTGCTATTGTCCCCACCTTTATCACTTTATCTGGTAGCTTATTCCATATTTGTACCACCCTTTGTGGGTGGGGTGGGGGGGCAGAGTTGCCCCTCAGGCTCCTACTCACTTTAAAACTAAGTCCTTCAATTGTTGACTCTCCACCCTGGGAAAAAAATCTTTGCATTTACCCAGTTTAGGTACACAGTGAAAGGAGGACAGTGGCAAGTTTTCCAAGAGAGTGGTGGGTGCTTGGAATGGGCTGCCAGGAGTGGTTGCGGAAGCAGATACTATAGCAATGTCTAGGAGGCATTTAGACACACAATGACAGACAGGAAATGAAATGGGGATATAGACCATGTGTGATTCGTTTATGTTGGCATTCTAGTCAGCTCAGACATGGTAGAAACAGGTTCTTCTGTCCACCTTTACTAGAACACTTGTTCTGTGTTCTTGAATGAGATACCCTTGTGGTGAAGTAAAAGAAGTTATCCATTTGTATTCATGCCACCCTGGTGAAGGTTGAAAGAAATATCTTTATATCTACATTATAAGCTGTTCCTGGGTTCAAATGCCCTAGATATGGACATGTGAGCTACAGGAATATTAAATTCAAATATCCAACATACAGACTGTACATATCTTTATCCCATCACATGGCAGAACTAGTTTCCTTTCCCTGTTCACTTTGTGTTTACTCTTTTTTATCATTCCCGTGCTTTTGATACCATTTGCTTAATACTGTGAAAATACAGTTATCATGTCAAGTGTTTTTTTAAATATATTTTCTGACTTATGGACAAAATAGACTTGTGATTGTCTGTAAATTCCAAACCCATTTGTAACCTGTGACAGCCTGTATTTTTTAAAATATGATACACTTAATTTAATACTTCAAATTGCCTCTGCATTGCATCCAGAGTTATATCAACATGCTCTCTCATAACTGCGCAGATTGTGAAGGATAGAAGGTCTTTGAATGGTCCTCACAGGTTTTTGCAGTTCAAGTGGTCACACTATCAAATTTTATACTCTAATCAGAATGAGCGGTGGATAGCTTTCCAGCAACACTATCCTGCGTTCAATTGCAGAATATTACTCCACAGATTTTGTTTTTGTTTGCATTATCCATGAAGTGAATATTTTAATTTTCCTGATCAAAGCTGGATAAGCAGTCGCCACACAAGTACATTCTGCAGTCTTATCCTCTGTTTTACTGCCAACCTGCATGTGGTTCATATGTAACAGTCCAGTTAGTTATTTTGCCAGGCATGTCAAAGTCCCCAATAATTTAAAACAAGATGGAGGTGCAACTGAAGCTACAGAAATCCAATTTATTTCAAGGGATCCTGTCCAGAAAATTTTCTCTCAAGTTTGACTGTTTTATGTCTGATTTGTTGAAGACTGAGGAAATGCTTTTTTTCCCCCATCTCTTTGTGGCATATTGTGTGGCTATCGCCAGCTGCCTAATTATTTTCCTGTCTCTTGTGATTGCTGCCTGTGGTTTCCAGCCACAATCAATTCAGGAACTTCTTTTAGCTCGTTGCTGTCCATTAACCGTTCACTACAATTACTTCTCGCTAATGTTACAGACTACCAAGGCACAATGTGTGTTGCATGTTTTGTGGTTCCACATACTGGTTTAGCATGTTGAGAATGTGAGGAACAGAGAACATGGGTATCGCTTACTAATGTTCCTTTATTCGAGCATTGTGACACAGGATGAAAATAAACTTTAGTTTAGTTTTAGATTGTTTAAGACTGTTTAATGCTATCTCCAGCCTCAGTGTAAAAGAGAACAAAATAATTGTTACTCTGTATCCGTTGCAGTGCAAAAAAAAACTACAAAGATAAAAATGGTAAAACACAATAAATATAAATAATTAAGATAGTTTATATACACTGACTGTATGCCCATAAAGTAACTGTAGGCACAGGAGTGTCTGTGCATAGGGTGACTCTGACAGGAAATAATAAAGTAGAGGTGGGAAGGGGTGTGGTGTGGAGAGGTGGGTTAATGGGCCGAGGTGTTGATTCCCTTTACTGTTTGGGAGAAAGTAACTGTTTTTGAGTCTGGTGGTCCTGGTGTGAATGCTATGTAGCGTCCTCCCTGATGGAAATGGGACAAACAGTCCATGAGCAGGGTGAATGGGATTCTTCAAGATGTTACTGGCCTTTCTTCAGCATCTTTCTGTACATACGTCCTTAGTGGGTAGAGTGAATCCGGTGTTACTTTGAGCAGTTTGCTTAACCATTGCAGAGCCTTCCTGTTCACCTTCCAGGCAGTACCATGAAATAGTATGTTCGAATGCTCTCTACTGCTCATCTATAGACGGACATGAGTATAGATGTGCATAGTGCAGCTCTCTTCAGCCTTTTCAGACAGTGGAGGTATCGTTGAGCTTTCCGGATTGTGTAGAACATACTGGGACCATGTGCACTCCCAGGAGTTGGAAATAACTTGCAGTTTCCACTGCTATGCCGTTGATGTAAATGAGGATGTGTGTGGTGCAAGTTTTCCTGAAGTCCAATGACCATCTCCTTTGTCTTGTTGACATTGAGAAAGAGATTATTTGCCTGGCACCAGGCCTTGAGCTCTTTCGTCTAGGAGCTGGAAGAGCGTCCAATTGTTGTTGGTGGTGAGCCCCACTGCCATTGTGTCGTCAACGAACTTGACAATGTGATTACCTGGGTGTTTGGCCGCGCAGTCACATGTGAGCAAACCGTACAGCAGTATACTCAGCACACAGCCCTGGAGGGGGCACTTGTATTGAGGATGATGGGGAGGGACGAGTGGCTGTAGATCCTGACTATTTGATGACTGTTGGTTAGGAAGTCCATTACCCAGTTGCACAGTGGTTATTTAAACGGAGAAGTAGGTCTTTGTTCAGAAGCTTCTTTGGGACAATAGTGTTGAATGTCGAGCTAAATGCTGAAATAAAGTTATATTCTATTGTACAAGAAGAAGACAGTCAACGAATTAAAATAATGAATCCTTTCACTGTGATGCCAGAGAGGTTAGGTCGTACTGACGTATACTTTGGCCACAGTCTCATACGCATTACTTGTGCTACTCTTCTGTCTGGATGTGATGGTCATTGTTGACAAAGCCAATGTTTTATGCCATTTGGTAGCTGACCAAGCCATTCCTCTGAAGGTCATTAATTAGCGGACAGTGTTGAAGAGTTTGAATCAGATTTAATGAGTAGATTTGCAATTGCCACAAGATTTTCTTATTATTTCCAGAATCATATAAAACTGCAGTGTGAAATCAGGCCCTTCAGCCCACTTCCATGCCAGCCATCAATATTAATCTACATTAAATACCTTTTTATTATTCTCCTGCATTCTCACCAACGCCTTCCGGTTTCAACAGCCTACCTGCAGACTTGCAGTGATTTACAGCAGCAAATTAGCTTTACAACATATGGGACAAAATTGGAAACCTGTGTGATCACAGGGAAAAAGTGCAGACTTTACTTTATTGTTGCCAAACAATTGATACTAGAGCGTACAATCATCACAGCGATATTTGATTCTGTGCTTCGCACTCCCTGGAGTATAAATCGATAGTAAATAGTAAAAATTTAAATTATAAATCATAAATAGAAAATAGAAAAGGGAAAGTAAGGTAGTGCAAAAAACTGAGAGGCAGGCCTGGATATTTGGAGGGTACGGCCCAGATCCGGGTCAGGATCCGTTCAGCAGTCTTATCACAGTTGGAAAGAAGCTGTTCCTAAATCTGGCCGTACGAGTCTTCAAGCTCCTGAGCCTTCTCCCGGAGGGAAGAGGGACGAAAAGTGTGTTGGCTGGGTGGGGAGGTCAGGATTGAACCCAGGTCTCTGCCACTGAGAAGCAGCGGCTCTACCAGCTGCACCACTTGTGCCACCACTCTTCTGTCCGTTCCCAATGCACATCAAGATTTCTACTGATGACTTGTTGAAGAGGGAGTTCTCTAGTGTCTGATGTATCGGATCTATTTCTGTTGATAAAGCTTATTTTGCTCGCAATTCTACTGATGCTGAGTAATGTGGTTGCAAGTAGCTACAAAGGAGTTCAAATGCAATCATGATTGTGTCATCACACTCTTCCCTTCCACAAGATAATGTGAACTTTGTAAGATGATAATAGTCTGGCCAAACAATGCTCTTTGTATGACTGTAACCATGTTCTATATCAGCAACTAGTGAGGTTAGTCCAAATTGGCAGGTGGGTTTTGTAATCTCCTGTATCTTATATGATGTAGGCACTTAGCACACCTGGTAGTAATTTGGAAAATGTGTAGGTCAGGTGGTTAATAGTTGGATTGAGTTGTTCTCGGAGCTTGGCAATTTACTTACAAACATTTTGTCACCCTACGAAGAGACATCATCAGTGCACTGTTAATTGGTGTGTGTCCTCCGAATGCTTGGCCTTTATGTACCTATCAACAGCTGATTGGTCATCATTTCGGAAACTCAGTTGTGATCATCTGAGGTCTCCATGAGTATCAACTGGCTGTAAAGCCTCATGAACAACTTTGCCTTTTCTCTACCCATGAAGATCGGGAGGGGCACAAATTCAGCTGGGCAACAGTTGAAGTCATGTCACAAGCAAACATGCAGCATGCAGCTGAAATCCTGAAAATGTGGTCTTCCACAGACAATCCTGTAAACAGATGTTGACAGCAGGCAAAAATCTAGACCACAACATATGAAGTTTGCCATGCAACCAGTGACAGGATTTCCTCCCCACATCACAATTGAGTTTCCAAAATCATAACCAATCAGCTGATTGATAAGTATAGTAAGGCCAAACATATGGAGGACACATCACAAATGAACAGCGCATTGATGATGTCTCCTCATATGGTGGCAACACATTTGCAAGTAAATTGCCAAGATCGCAGAACAACTCATCCCAACTAAGCATACCTATTTGCTGAATGCAAATCAAAAATTTAAAGTTCCTCTCCTTGGGAATGTTGGGCAAATACATGAAATCTTGTACACCAGACAAATATACCAGCATTATATTTGTCTTTATAGGTTATTAATAGGCAATACATAAATCCTGAGAATATCCCGGCCAAAAGGGAAATCAAAATGCTTAGTGGGAAGCAATAAAACTGCAGATGCTGAATCTGAAACAGTAATAGAGATGTGTTCTTCCAGTATTTCTGCTTATTTTCATTGTTGAAATCAAATAGTTAAATCCCATTCCTCATAATATTTGAAATGCACACAGTATTTTATTAAGTGAACCTGCGGGACACTTAGTGATGTGCTGGCCACTGTAATCTTCAGCAAAAGTGAGGAAGAGCTGTTTCCTGGTTCTTGTATCCAACATGCTTTGCGTGAAATGGAGCAGCTGGAGGAAGTTTTGTTCTGGTGGTTCAATTTTCTTTATTTTATTATTTGCTGCTGAAACCATTATTTTCTAATTTTGCTGTTTTTGTCCTTGCATTCATGCATTCTTTAGCTGTGAGGATAACAGACCCTTCATCAAGTAAGAATGATCTGAATAACTTACAAGCGTCATGTTGTGTGGCCTTTGACATGTACTGAAAGCTGGCCCCATCCATAATATTTTTCTCCATTGTCGCCTCTGTCATCTGCATAGAGAAGGAAGAGCAAACTGTGTAGAGGAACCAGGAAATTTATTTAAATATTCACAGAGCTGCTTAGCAACAGTGTTCTTTTCCAACATATTCATAAATAATATTATGCTTTATTCAAGAAGTGGAGTTATTGGACAAGTTTGAGCTAGTTTGAACAATGCAGTGCATGGGGATATACCATCTGTATAATAATCCAGGATCCTTTAAGAAGATGTCTTCTTGAGGAAACAAGGGACAGGCAACTAATACCTTTGCAGTTTTCTTTGAATTCTCCTGTTAGTAAGCAGGTTTGGTTATGATATCATGAAAAAAGTAAAACCTGCTGTGTTGTGTATAATTACTTACAGATACTTTGTTATGATTGAGTACAATACAAAAAAATAAATTTAGCTGTGTTTAGTCACATATGGCAAAGGAGCAGCATTAGAGCATTCAGATGATGTTTCTGCAGTTCCATCATGGCTAATTTATTATCCCTCTCAACCCCATTCTCCTGCCTTTTCCCCATAACTTTTGACAGCCTGACTAACCAAGAACCTACCAATCTCCACTTTTAAATATAATCAATGACTTCAAGTCCACAGCTGCTCATGGCAATAAATTCCACAGATTCACCACCTTATGGCTCAAGAAATCCCTTATTATCGTTGTTCTAAATGAACGTCACTCTTCTAAAGCTCTGTCCTCTGGTCCTGGACTCACTCAGTATAGGAAACACTCTCTTCACATCCACTTTATCTGGGTCTTTCAATATTAGATAGGTTTCAATCAGATTCCCCCCCCCCACACACACCCAATTCTTCTCAACATCAGCAAATACAGGCCCAAAACCATCAAAGTCTCCTCAAACAGCACATTAACCCTTTCATTCCCAGAATCATTCTCGAGAACCTCCCCTAGACCCTCTCCAATACCAGCACATCTTTAAGAGGTCAAGAACTGCTAACAATACTCCACTTGTGGTCTGACCAATTCCTTATAAGGCCTCAGCATCACATTCTTGCTTTTATATTCTAGTACTCTTGAAATGAATGCTATCATGGCATTTGCCTTCCTTACCACTGATTCAACCTGCAAGTTAATCTTTAGGGAATCCTGCACAAGGACTCCCAAGTCCCTTTGCTCTATTTTTGAATTTCTCTCCACTTAGCAAATAGTCTATGCCTATATTCCTTCTGCCAAAGTGCATGACAATGCAGTTCCCGACACTATACTCCAACCGCCACTTCTTTTCCCATTCTCCCAATCTAAGTCCTGCTGCAGACTCTGTTTCCTCAACATTACCTGCCCCTCCTCTTACCTTTGTATTATCTGCTGACTTGGCCACAAAACTATCAATTTCATCATCAAAATCATTGATATATGATGTGAAAAGTAGCAGTCCCAATATACTCAAGCGGAACACCACTAGTCACAGGCAGCCAACCAGAATGGGCCTCCTTTATTCCCACTCTTTGTCTCTCTCTAGTCAACCTGTCTCCTATCCATGTTAGTATTTTCCTGTAATACCATGGACTCTTATCTTGTTTAAGCAGCCTCATGTGCGTCACCGTGTCAAAGGCCTTCTGAAAATCCAAGTAAACAACATCCACTGACTCCTTTGTCTATCTTACTTGTTCTTTCCTTAAAGATTTCCAACTGGTCTGTCAGCAAGATTTCCCTTAAGGAAACCATGATGACTACGGCTGACTGTCTCATAAGCCTCCAACTACCCGGAAATCTCATCCTTAATAATGGAGTCTGACATCTTCCCAACCACTGTAGTCAGGCTAACTGGCCTGTAATATCCTTTCTTCTGACTTCCTCCTTTCTTATAGAGTGGAGTGGCATTTCTCCTCGTGAACGATTCCAGAATCTAGTGATTCTTGGAAGATTACTACTAAAGCCTCCACAATCTCTTAAACTACCTCTTTAGGATGTAGTCAATCTGGCCCAGATGTCTCACCTACATTCAGACCCTTCAGCTTCCGAAGCACCTTCTCCTGAGGGAGAAGTGAGTGTAATAGCAATTGCACACATTTCTGCCCCCTAATCTTCTCAAACTTCCAGCATTAGGTTTGTGTCTTCCACAGTGAAGACTGATACAAAATACTTATTCAGTTGATCCACCATTTCTTTGTCCCCCATTGTTATATATTCAGAGCCATTTGCTATCAGTGTAATATCCATTCGCACCTCTCTTTTGCTCTTTATATATTGGAAAACACCTTTTGTATCCTCTTTTATATTATTGGCTAATTTTTTTTCTTCATATTTAATTTTTGCTCTCTTTCTGGCTTCTTTAGTTGCTTTCGGATTTTTTTTTTAAAAGCTTCCCAATCCTCTAACTTCCCACTAACTTTTGCTCTATAATACGCCCTCTCTTTGCTTTTATGCTGTTTTTGACTTCCATTGTCAGCCACGGTTGCCTCGCCTCCCTTCAGAATACTCCTTCATCTTTGTGATCTATCTATCTTGCACCTTCCGACTTGCCCTTATAAACTCCAGTCATTAATGTTCCGCCGTATGTCTGCGAGAGTCCCCTTCCAATTAACTGTGGCCAGTTCCTCACTCATGCCTTTGTAATTCCCTGTGCAGTACTCCACTGTAATATTGGTACATCTGACTTTATTTTCTCCCTCTCAAACATAATAATTAACATTGCATAATTAATTCATAATAAAGAAGTAGTTTAGAGTACATGCTTTAATTTGAGCAATAATTAAAACAGAAAAAAATTAAAATATAGCAATACTAGTGATTGCCTTTGCATTTGCTCTTATGACAAGACTCTCAAAGCAAAGGTCTAGTTTTGGGCAAATGAGCGGTTTGGGTAAGAAGTGACCTTTTAACAGAAAATGTTGACAGCATTAATAATTTCAGTTTGTTCTTCTGGTGAAGAGTCTTCTCCTGCTTCTGTTACCATCCCCATTCCACAGCATGAATGATGTGTTTTTGTGACCATTTTGATTTCACTGCTAACAGCAAATTAACTCATTTATTTCCTCTTATTTAATTTCTCTTGTCTTTTTTGCTTTTGACATCTTATTTCTACCTTGCATTTTGGACGGGAGGTGGGATGGACCTTCTGGACGGAGATGGGAAGAGAGACCCTACGATCTGTTTCCTGCTGGTTTTGTAGAAGTTCTGATCTAAATTTGTGGAATCATGATCTAATTTTCCTGGAAGCTGCTCTTAAATGCTAATCATCAACCACAACAGATATATCTCAATATTCCAATGCTGCCTATGTTTATTGATGTTGTGTTGCTTTCCAACTGGTAAAATTCCATAATGAAAGACATTTAAGTTGGTTTAAATATATGCAATTTATTAAGAAAAAGAACCCTATTCTAGATCAGTAAAGACACAGTGATTAAAAGTACCATTAAAAAAAAACAAGTTAACTTGAAAACATTCTGTTTAATTGGAGATTGGAAGACTGAAATAATTAATTTGACAAGAATTTCCATTTCTTAGAAACAATGTGAAAATGCATAAAATAATTTGTGTTTTTATTCTTTACAGATCATGGGTCATTGGTGCCATAGCTCTCCTTTGTCTTCTTGGACTCACGTGGGCTTTCGGACTTATGTTCATTAATGAAAGCACTGTTATCATGGCATATCTCTTCACCATTTTCAACTCACTTCAGGGAATGTTTATATTCATTTTCCACTGTGTTCTACAGAAGAAGGTTAGTTCTGTGTGTCAGAAGAACATATTTATAACTCTGATGTGGGCTGAGAGGAGCATAACATCTGATGACTTCTCTTGATCTTCATAGTAATGGTTTTACTGTGTTATCATAATAATGAATAAGTCAATTGCTGTGTAAGGAGATTGGAAAAGACTGGTCAAAGTTCATTAATTTTTCTACACACATTAACCTTTACCCCTTTGTTTAACTATCTTTAATTGTCTTTTCAGATTTGAGTGTTTATTGTCTAAACTCTGACCTTCTGAAGTCAGGAAATACTAATTTTAGAGTAATCAATGTTCTATTAATGTTTTAGTATGTCTGTATCAGCAGAAAGATGATCTGTTCAGAAGTAGTTTGTAATTTTAATGAGATGATAAAGATGAGAGGTTGCTGTCATAACCCAGTGGGTTTCTTTGTAGTGATAGGGTCAGGAGTGCATGATAAATCAGACAGAGATTAGAAGATTTCTTCTCATCCAGATAGACAGACATTTTATATTTTGAGATGTTGAATTCATTGTTTTTCTACAACCTGTACTGACATTTTTGAGTTTCATATCGGATGCATCAGATGCTTTAAGCTCAAAATTAACGTGGTGATAATATTCCTCCATACAGTTGCTTGATCATGCGGTGGCCACGCAATCTCCCACATGGTGTTGGGGAGAATGCTGAAGAATGTGGGCCTGAAATGAGTGCATTTGGTACAATTTGCCCAGGGTTTACTAATCTCGTTGTTTTTGGCATATAATCAGAATCACATTTATTACCACTGACAAGTATGATGTGAAATTTGTAATTTTCTATTAGCAGTGCAATTCAAAAACATCCATTTTACTCTAAGTTACAAAAGGAAATGAATAGTGCAAAAGTAAAGGAATAACACAGTAGTGTTCATGGATTCATGGGCTGTCCAGAAATCTGATGGTGGAGGAAAAGAACCTTGTTGAGTGTGGGTCTTCTGTACCTCCTCCCCGATGGTAGGAACAAGAAGAGGGCATGTCCTGAACGCAAGGGTCTATGTGATGGATGCTGCCTTTTGAAGATGTCTTCAATGATGGGAGGATTTTTCCCATGATGGAGCTAGCTGAATCTGTATCCCACTGTAGCCTCTTGTTTTTCTGGGATTTTTGCTGAAGCTTGATAATGCAATTCTGAAATAAAAATGCTCAGTAATCAATGCTATAAAGTTGAGTTAGGTTTATAACCAATTATTGGCAGAGTTCAAGCCAATGACGCACAGAATTTAAAAATAATTTAAGTGAGAATTTGTTCAGACAGGTAGTGATTTCAACTAACTCCAATACTTAGGTTCAAATTCCAGATCAGGTCAAAACATAGAAGAACATAGAACAGTACAGCACAGAACTGGGCCCTACAGCCCACAATGTTGTGTCCATTTAATTAAATGTGACTGATTTAGGCTTACTGAAACTGAAGGTAACATCAGCAAGCATGAGTTGGGGTTTATTTGACTGTTCATTAGAACTCTTCACTGGTGGAATTATGTGACTTTGAGGCTAACCTGTATACAATTTAGCAACCTCCCCTCCCCCCTCCAACCCTGAGAGCATACTTGATAGGAATTCTCCAATCTTCCATGAAGTGCTGCCTCTTTTATAGGCAAAGATTACTTCTATGAATGAATAACCTTCTGACTTTGTGTAAAAATTCATGGAAGCTTCATTGTGTGATTGTAACTCTTAAATTTTTGTTTCATTCCATGCAAATTTACTCTATAACTAGGGTGGAAATCACATGGAAAATTTATGTCACCATTTTCTTAATGGAACTGAATTACACCATGAGTAATCCCTTACTTTGAGCATGCATTCAATCTTTCTGAGCCTCAGATTTCCCTTTGTACCTCAACATCTCCTCACTTGGGTATGTGCAATGTAAGATAGGACATCCAACAGTACAGCACAGGAACAGGCTCTTTTGCCCATAATGGCTGCATTAAAGACCATGCCAAATGCAATTAAATCTCTTGCTTGTACCTGATCTACACCATGTTCATGTGTCTAACTAGCAACTTCATCCACTACCACCCCAGGTAGCCTGTTCCAGACAACTACCACTCTCTATATTTAAAAAAAACCCTTGCATCTCTTTGAACTTGCCTCCCTCACCTTAAATGCATGGCTTCCAGTAACACAGGGAAGATGGTGTCGGAGGCTGTGTGCAGAGTGCGGTCGAACAGACGGTGTGGGTGATTGTCTTGGGCATTTTTTCTGTGATCACAAGACCTTGATGAACATTGGTAATGTAGAATACCGAGAGTCCAAACTACTGGCTCATTGGTGAGACTGACGGTGGAGGTGGTTGTTGCGCGAATGAGAACTTCATGATCATCTGTTGTGGTGCTGGTGAAGGGCACACCAGAGCTGGCTGTGTGCCACTAGATTCCATACTAGGTTGGGGGCTGGCCCTTCCCATCACTGGGGCTCTCCCATGTTCACTCCCAGGAAGGCAACCTGGATTGCTGTCATCTACAGCTGCACTTGCACAAGATTAGGAGCTGCTGTGTCTTGTTCTTGCAGAAATGTGCCTTCAGGACAATAATCATGCACGATCTATCTACAGGCCATGACACTGAGGGTCTTAGGATATTATTATTATTTTATATATAATAACTATGATTTTTTTTGCAATCATACTTAATATGTGCTGTGTGTTTTGTTGGTTCTGTGTTTTGCACCTTTGCCTCATGGGAATGCTATTTCGTTTGGCTGTATTCCTGTGTATGACATTTAAACTTGAACTTGAATTTGAAGCCTCTTATACATTTTACACAACTGAAATAAACAAGTTTCTTTTTAGCATTCTTCTGTTGTGCATGACAATAGATAACTCGTATGTTTAGTGGATTTTTGATGGTGAAGCAATTAGAATATCAGATCTTTCATTTGTGAGCATCTGATCAATAGCAAGATAATGAGACTAGAAAATATGACAGTATGTTATTTGAAAGGTTAGAAAATGTAAGTCTTCTTCAGCACAATTGATTTAATTTCAATTCATGTCATTAAAACTTCCTTGGCATTTTAATCCTGTATTTATAAACACGAGGACATTTGAATGAAATTAATCTAGATAGGTAAGATATATTCATAACTATAAGCACCGCATATAATCCTTCACAACATGCAGACACTCAAATGAATCTCACATATGTGAGATCTTTTTCTGTCCTTTGTAAGTATTCCCCATGTTAGCAGATTTAACATTATGAAAGACTTTCTTCTACGAGAGCATATTCAGCATAGACGTTTAAGTAAGTAATCAATTTAAGTAGAAAACCTTTCATGATTCGTGCCCCCAAGGCCCTTAAGTTACAGAGACCTTCAGCAGGAGGTATGATATAGATTCCATGGAGCTACACAAAATGAAAAAGGTCCTTCAGCCCAACTTGTCCATGATATCCCTAAACTAATCCCATTTTCCTTAATTTAACCTATATTCTTCTAAACTTTTTCAAGTTCCTTTTTAAATGTCACCCTTGTAGGTCAGGCACCATGTGTGGAGAGAGGAACGGTGAACATTAATCTGATCTCAATTCCAGTTTAATTGCCATATTAAGTCATCTGGCCTCACTGTATCAAAAATACTCCTTTTATTGTTCTACATATTTCTTTTGCATTTTCTCTTCCATCTAAAAGTAACTTTGTTTTCTCTCTTTCCCGATTGCACTGAAGGGTCCCAGATGTGAATCGTTACATTTCTCTTTCCACAGATGCTCCCTGACACAGAGTGCTTCCAGTATTTTTCTGTTTTGATCCTACCTTAGTCAGTGTGTCATTCAAATGCAGGACTGCCATAGTAGCTTTCACAGTTTGTATTAACTTTCTCTTGTTTTCTTTGCTTAACTCCAGTGGAATTGATTTAGGTTAGGACACAGCTGCATGATTTGTATCTGGACAAGCAGTTGTTTGTTGTTTGTAAATAGAAACTATCCTCAGTGCCCATCCTGGATTAGCATTGCATTGTGGCAATTTCTGATGAGAAATATAATTGTTTTGCTCAAATTTCTTCCTGAGTATGCATAAGTTTGAAGAGTTGAAGTAATGTAAAAATAAAATAATAATTGTTTTATTATTTAAAGAGACAAAGACTACAATTTAATATTTATTCAAAGGAATGCCAGTTTACATGTGTAACATTAGTTACAGGACTAGAAAACTACTTAAGCACTAATCGTGGCTCAGTATGTCATTAAAAGCTCACTTAAACGTACTCTAAGAAAATAAGATTTTTTTGAAGATGTCTTAGAATTGGAGTTCATATTTGCTGGATGTTCTGATTAAGGTGAAGGTGGGTCCAAGATCTTTAAGTTAGGAAATAAACTAGAAAATAATTCATGGATTGGGTATTAGATTTATGAAATGAAAAATTGTTGAGGGTTTTTTGAGTGTGTAGTTGAGGGAAACCAGATGATGTACTTCTTTTTGGTAATGCATCATGGAAGAGATTAATTCAAACAGATAAGATTTGGTAGGATGTGAAAACATACTGGTGAAGATTAAGATTGGGTAATGGACAGAAAGCAGAATGGGACTCAAAGCACAGATGACGCAACTCTTCACAACCTATGCTCGTGACTTGGGTGAATAGACAAAGTGTAACAAATGCTTCCAGGTTTGCTGTTGTCACCAGGTGAGTGGAATTGTGGGTTGTGATGAGAATGTACAGAGGCTTCAAGTTCAGTTCATTTGAGTTAACTTGAACTCTCGACATGGTACTGAACTCTCAAGTTAACTGAATCTCAATCTCATGTTATTGATTTAAAAAAACACACATTGGTGGTATTAACTGAGATTTATGTTGTTTAATATGGTTTACTCTCCTTTTAGATAGAGAGGCTAACTGAATGGGCGAGGACATGGGAGGTGGAATATAAGTGGGAAAAGATGTGAGCATCCTGTGTGTTGGGGAAAAAATAGAAAGGCAGTGTGTCTTCTATATAGTGACAGATTGAACAGTATTAGTGTTAATAAGTCACTGATAGCTAACGTATAGAAGATAGAAGAACATTGGTGACAATGTCTTACTGCAATTATGTGGCATCCTGGGAAACACACACCTCTACCAAAGTGGGCAAATCTGCTCTTCTTACCAAAAGAGGGATGTAAAAAGGAAAGACATCAGATGTTCATCAAATTTAATCTTGAGATTCTATACTGATACAAGGTCTGTAAGGAAAACACAATCAAAATTAATCAATAAAATTATAATTAAACATGGAGGAGACTAGAGCTTATAATCATGGACATCAGATAATGATGGAATGGGAGAATGCAATGGAAATAGAGCCTTAAGTTAAACTGCTGCCTGTAAAACTATAGAGTTGGTGTGAACATTGCACTTGCAGTTTTAAGACGGTGTGGCTTTAATGACACTTATGGAAATACCTGCCTATCATGTGCTGAAGAACATCTTCAAAGCAGTGTGTCTCTACTGAGATAAGGAAATAATTGTAAAGAGAATATTCTTCCTTGTCCATAATAAATGTCTTTTTATTCTCAGGCTTTTGATGGAAAATATACTATGGTTATATTAATTGAAGGCTGACTCTACTTTTTGATTGATTTTGGTAATAGTACTACCTCAGTTCAATTCATCTAGGAATTAATAATATTTTAAATGAAATGAATGGTGGCATAAACAGGACTACAAAAACTTAATTTGTTTGAGGACTGAGATTTTTTAAGCAAGTTTCTTTTACACTGTTTAGGTGAGGAAAGAATATGGCAAATGCTTCCGTACCCAGTGCTGCAGTCGGAAAAGCACAGACAGTTCTATTGGGTCAGCAAAGACATCCGGTGCTCGAACTCCCGGTCGATACTCTACAGGCTCTCAAGTAAGCCGTCAACATAGAAAATGCACTTTTGTTCCCAGCTTTTCACATCATTCCCTTTCATCCCCCTCTTCCACCCACCCACCTTCCCCTTCACCTGGGCACACCTATTCCCTGCCAGCTTATGCTTCTTTCACTCTCCTTAGATTTTTATTCTGGCTTCTGCTCCTCCCGCTTCCCTTTCAGTCCTGATGAATGTTCTTGGCTTGAAAAGTCAACTATTCATTTCCCTCCATAGATGCTGCCTGACTTACTGTGTTCTTCTAGCATTGTGTGTGTGTGTGTTGCTATGGAATATGCAAGTTTTCTTCATTTTAGATTTTCTCTAGTAGAAGTAACTAATAAAAATAATTTATCTGAGATCCTCTGTTAGCTCACAAAAGGGCAAGCTGAGTGTATTGTCACATGCATGAGTACGTGTACAATCAGATGCAATGAAAATCCTGCAGCAGCATCACAGGCACGTCATATCAGATCAGCAGCATTCACAGGAAAAAACCTAAATTAAACTGGCTAGAGGTTGAAGCAGTTGGTTGGATCAAGGAGAGGCTCGAGATCAGTATAGGGGTGGAGATGCCCAGAATCAAGCTGGTGGTGTGATAGGTTATGGAGAGGAATCTGGGGTGAGTCAGTTTCTCTGCATTGGTCAAGAGTCCTTTCTCTCGTTGCACTGTTGTACTTCGGGCAATGAGATGCAAGCATACCAGGAGTGATCAATGATGCTTACTACCCACCCAGAACATTGCTACCTCGTTTTGTGGGAAACACATATTGTGATTAACCCAGTCTTGTGCTAGAAAAGGCTACAATGATATTCCAATTCAGAATTCAGCAGTTTTATTTTCAGGTCCAGAGCACCAGAAGAAGTGCTGTGCAACTGAGTTTCTAGTCAGACTACTACGAACTAGCCTCATACTGTTCTGTCACAAACAAGAAAATCTGCAGATGCTGGAAATCCAAGCACACACACAAAATACTAGAGGACCTGAGCTCCTCATCCAGTACAAATGATGTTTCGGGCTGAGACACTTCATCAGGTCCTGACTATACTGTTTTCCTTAGATGCTGCCTGGCCTGCTGAGTTCCTCCAGCATTGTTGTGATTGTCCTCATACAGTCCTGTTTAACATTTAACAAAATAATACGATTTTGATACTATAGAGCTTACTGAACAACCTGATGCCAATATGCAGTCTCCAGTCATATAATAACACTGACACGAGGAAATCTGCAGATGCTGGAATTTCAAGCAACACACATAAAAGTTGCTGGTGAACGCAGCAGGCCAGGCAGCATCTCTAGGAAGAGGTACAGTCGACATTTCAGGCATTCTTTTTCTCTCTCTCCTTTTTCTCCCTCTGTCCCTCTCACTATACTCCTTGCCCATCCTCTGGGCTTCCCATGATCCTCTCATATCCCTTTTGCCAATCAACTGTCCAGCTCTTGGCTCCATCCCTCCCCCTCCTGTCTTCTCCTATCATTTCGGATCTCCACCTCCTCCTCCCGCTTTCAAACCTCTTACTAGCTCTTCTTTCAGTTAGTCCTGACGAAGGGTCTCAGCCCGAAATGTCGACTGTACCTCTTCCTAGAGATGCTGCCTGGCCTGCTGTGTTCACCAGCAACTTTTATGTGTGTTACATAATCACACAGTATCATATGCACAAAGAAAATTTTAAAAACTACTTAATTATCTGATTCTAATTGACATTCAGTTATTCTTTAATGGCAGACTTTTACTGTGCTCTATTCATTTCCTTATTGCAAGCAAAAATGAAGTATGGAATCTTTAATGCTGTGCAGTGAAAATTTAATGTCATCTGCCTACAAGCTGGGCTGTATTTATTTCACAGCACTCAGTAACAAGACACCCCAGTAATCAACTTCCCATGATCAATCTCAAATCCTCTCTGTGAGGTTGCCATTATTGGACAGATGCGTGTCATCCTTTGTTACGTGACTTGTGGGCGATCACGGTTAGGCCCAATTAAACCATCAGGACAAAAATTAATCTTTCTAAATTCAGGAGTGTGGCCTGCTGTTTCACAACACAAACTGAAGCTTAAAAATTAATTTAAAATCAAATTGATGTGCAGAATTTAAATGAAGTTACTTAAAGAAAAATTTAAAAATGGAAATCTTAATGTGTGTTTCCTTAGCTTTAGCACAGGGTATGAAAGTTTTATGTACTCTCAAAAACCCTTGATCATGTTTCTAAAATATTGTTGTATAAATCCTTAGGTTATTTATCAGGCACTGTACGAGAAAGTGAAAAGGAAGTGTTTGTGAGCCCTTGGTAAAATCATTACTATCTTTCCTGAATTCATTTTTCAACTATAATAAAATAAAGCCATGTTGATTTTAGCCATTATAGATACAACACAGAAGGCCATTCAGCCCACTGAATCTATACTAACCCTCAACCATATATTTACATCAATACTACATTTTTTATTTTCCCCCACATTTTCATTAGCTCTACCTAGATTTTACCTCTCACTTTCACACTGGGGCCAATATACAGTGGACAATGAATCTACAATGTATACGCCTTTGGGATGTCAGGTCAAGTCTAGGTAAAATTTTTGTGCACACGCCCAATGAGGCACAGGTACAGTGGAAAAACTTGTTTACAGCAGCATCACAGATACCTAGATTGAGACAAATAACGATTATAAAACGGGACTTTAGTCCAAAACAAAGCACAGTCAGAGACAAGTCCACGGTAGTGTGGTGTTGTGGTCCATAGTATTCCAGCACTGAGATGACGTTAGGGTTGTGCAGGCCTGGTCAAAAATCTGATGGTTACAGGAAAGTAGCTGTTCCTGAATTTCGTGCAACACACATCAAAGTTTCTGGTGAACGCAGCAGGCCAGGCAGCATCTCTAGGAAGAGGTACAGTCGACGTTTCGGACCGAGACCCTTCGTCAGGACTAACTGAAGGAAGAGCTAGTAAGAGATTTGAAAGTGGGAGGGGGAGGGGGAGATCCAAAATGATAGGAGAAGACAGGAGGGGGAGGGATGGAGCCAAGAGCTGGACAGGTGATAGGCAAAAGGGATATGAGAGGATCATGGGACAGGAGGCCCAGGGAGAAGGAAAAGGGAGAAAAAGGAGAGAGAGAGAAAGAATGTATGTATATAAATAAATAACGGATGGGGTACGAGGGGGTGGTGGGGCATTAGCTGAAGTTAGAGAAGTCAATGTTCATGCCATCAGGTTGGAGGCTACCCAGACAGAATATAAGGTGTTCTTCCTCCAACCTGAGTGTGGCTTCATCTTTACAGCAGAGGAGGCCGTGGATAGACATGTCAGAATGGGAATGGGATGTGGAATTAAAAGTGTGGCCACTGGGAGATCCTGCTTTCTCTGGCGGACAGAGCGTAGGTGTTCAGCAAAGCGGTCTCCCAGTCTGCGTCGTTTCTCGCCAATATATAGAAGGCCACATTGGGAGCACCGGACGCAGTATATCACCCCAGCCGACTGACAGGTGAAGTGTCGCCTCACCTGGAAGGACTGTCTGGGGCCCTGAATGGTGGTAAGGGAGGAAGTGTAAGGGCATGTGTAGCACTTGTTCCGCTTACAAGGATAAGTGCCAGGAGGGAGATCAGTGGGGAAGGATGGGGGGGACGAATTGACAAGGGAGTCGCGTAGGGAGCGATCCCTGTGGAAAGCAGGGTGGGGGGGGGGGTGGAGGTAAAGATCGTGGTGTGGAGCTTCATGTTTCATCCTGCCTGATGGCAGCAGTGGGAATAGGGCATGATCTGGATGGTGCAGATACTTTTTTAGGCAGCACCTCTTTCAGATTCTTTCAATGCTTGAACACTTAAGTAAATAGCTGTGCCCTGTGGCACGATAGATCAAATGCAGGAATGTGGGATTCAACTGAGCGATTTATCACTGACACAGGCCCACTAGGCAGAATGGCTTTCTTACGAGTCATACATTTTCTATTATTCTCAAAATAATAATTATTATTACCTTCTATTATTACTGTGCCTGTCAGATGAAATGGATTCATGGAACAATCTCTTAGTTTGTTTTAGTTAGTTGTATGTGGTTGTAATTGTGATGGGATGTGTTAGCATACCTGTTTAAAATGATTTAGTTGTTTTCTTTAGCAGAGGAGTTATTTGGAGCTGGATCAATTTTATTTTTGGAAGCTTTAGGGGCAGGGAGGAAGCAGCTCCATAATCTGAGGTGGCAAGGTGTTAAGAGAAGTCTGAGAGATGTGTCCTGGTTGGTTATGCAGATAATTGCAGACACTCTCCTGAACTCCACTGTTGAGTGAACTATCTGCTCTGGACAGGAGTAATTAACTCACTTGTCTTGTGCTGTGGTTTTCTCTAGAGCCGGATTAGAAGGATGTGGAATGATACGGTTCGAAAGCAGTCCGAATCTTCCTTCATCACAGGAGATATCAACAGTTCAGCATCATTGAATAGAGGTTAGTGAAAATGAGGAAACCTTTCAGTTAATTTTGTGTTAGTTTATAACAACATTGTTGATGTCTAAATAATGTATGGTCATTTTGGAACTTAAGCTTCTTGGATTGGGCAAGGGTAAAATCTAAACATTATATATCTCATAAAGTTAAGAATATCATCGGCTGGGGTTTATTTTGATGAATGACAAAGTAAAATTGCATGCTTATAATATTGATTAAATAGTTTTTTTTCAAAAATGTAAAGGAATACAGTAATTATTGGATTAGTAATGATATTTTTAAACAATTGAAGTACCGAATTAGTTCATCAACCAGAGGTTACACTATTTCCAAATAAGCAAACATGTGGATCTTCTAAGTTTATTCAGGGTTTAAGTTTCCACTGGCTTGCATCCGTCTCTTTTTTTTCTCCCCATTTGTAATGTTATGCAGAAAATTCAGTGTTCCTCATTTAATGCGTGTCAGTTAAGTTCTGGATTCATCAGAGCCACAATATATATCTAAAACTAGCTTCTGCATTCAATGTTAAGTGAAATAACTTGTAGTGAAAGCTGATAATCATTCATTGTGTATTTTGCAGTTTCTTAGCATGGGTAAAAAGCCTACCAGGGAAGCTCAAAACAGTGAGATACTGTGTTTAAGGGTGTGTTACTAAATTTTTTTTCAAATATCTGATCCTTTGGTTTGGAGAGAGTTTTGATTTTGTGTCTATGCCAGATTGCAATCACTTTTGCATTTAGCTTACTTTGGTGTATTGTTACATACTTTATTATTTTTTCTCCAGTCATCAGCAGTAAATCACTGTTTGTCAAATAATAAATTTTGCGCTCGAGATTACTTTCTGCAAATTTTACCATATGCTAAGCTTGCATTTTCATTTCGCTTTTTTGTTCAAAATTTGCTGAGCTTATGACTTTGATCAACAAATCTCTCAAGTGCTTATGTTCTTATGTATGGTTGATGAATGGTGGCCTTACCAAACAATAATCCTTTGATCAGTATGGCTCCACGTAAGCCACATGTTTTGTTCCAATATGTGCCAGTCTTGCCTCTATCTTTCCATGACTGCCTCAGTCTTCATGGAAATACACAATATATTCTTTTTTGTGATGACCTCTCTTAGTAGTTGGTTTTCAGGACAGTAGTCTCTCAGCTATATCACATTTCGATAAAATGATCCGCTTCAAGGACAAGCTGTCAGTGGGGAGCAGATTGGAACTATCCTGGAGATACTTTTTTACAGTGGTGGTGATCCATTTGGAAAGATGATTTTGAGGGTTCATGCACACTAACTAAAGTGTCAAAAGGACTCTTCCTTTTCCTACTTGATGTGATAGTAACAAATCTGTGTTGAGTTTAATGTTGCTACTTTGCCAAGTGCCTACCCCACTGACTGATAATGCTGTTGTACATGCCCAATACAATCGTCAGGGGTGCTTCGGAACTTAATGTTCCTGAAATAGAGATTTAGATCAGCATTGATCACCTGACCCTGAAGTCACTTTAGATGTCTGACACTGAAAGTGGAGCAGAAAAGATGCAAGTGAAAACTGCATCAGTTATCACTGACTCCCACTGGTACTTCTCTCAAAAATACAGTTGAAGATGAATTTGAGCATGTTGTAAATAATCCTGAGACTGGGTTTCAGGTGAGCAGGAACTTGCACCAGACATGAGATAAGAAAAATATTAGTATCAAATCTTCCAGTGATACCTACAGTGATGGAGGTCTTTCTTTCTCTCTCCCATGTTGCAAGCACCAACAGGGACCACTAGTTTGGTTAAATTGAGCTGAGTGACTTCAGTCCTTGATGATAGCCAGCTTCAGCTGTTACATTGTAGTTTACTCATATCCTTACACCCACAAACAACTTTTAAATTGTGACCATTCTCAATACAGTAAACTTGATTAGTTTTATTCAAGGTTGCACATCTAAACTTTTAAATATCCACTATTTCTGCTTTAATAAAAGTCTAAGTCAACTTGATCAACTCAGGTGGACCTGAGAACAGGTCTTTTCTGAAAACGGGCCTCAGACCTGAAGCCTAACCAGCTGAATATTTCCAACACTTTAAGTTTTTATTTCAGATTTCCAGCATCTGCAGTTTTTCTTCGATTTTCATTTACTGAGTGATTATATTTGATTTTCTCGCAATGGAGAAGCCTTGTGGGTTAATATAAAGTGCCATGAACAAATGTGTTGCCCTTTTGTCATCACCTCTGTCTTCTCCCAGACAATCACTGATCTCCACACATGCATGTGTTTGGATACTTCTGCAAGGCCCAGGCCAACATGAACTGGCTTAAGTGATTGAGGTCTTGTGGATGCAGCTTAGGCACGACACCATTTGATAAATGCAGAGGTGACTTGTTTGTGAATTTGCCTTTAAAAAGGTGAGTGAAGAAATATAGCTGGATGTTTGAACAATATAATAGAGCCATGATTACCTTTCTTTCCACACAAATCTAAAGCATTGGATGAGCAACTTTCAAAAGAAGACCGAGATTTTTTCTTACACCTGACCAAGAGGATATAAGGATCTGAGAAATAACATTCTGCCCATGATCCCAAGTTATTCGTACAATGACATTGAAGGAAACCATCGAATCCACCAGTTGCATGGAAGGAATCCTATCAATCACGCTCTCGCGGCCTGAACTCTCTGTAACTTGTTCTCTCTTTCACATGTCTATTAGTTCCCGTTTGGTCAATAATCTGCACGAAGGGGTAATTTACAGCATTATAACAGCTTGTCTTCGGGCTGTGGGAGAAAGTAGGAGCACCTGGGGGAGAATCCCAGAATGTCACAGAGAGAATGGGCAAACTCGGGGCAACAGAGTAATATAACAGTTGGCGCATTGCTATACAGCACCTGTGACCAGGGTTCAGTTCCCCTTGCTGTCTGCAAGGAGTTTGTATGTTCTCCCCATGAATGTGTGGTTTTCCTCTAGGTGCTCCAGTTTCCTCCCATCTTCCTAAAATATACGGGTTAGTGAGTTAATTGGTCACATAGGTGTAATTGGGCAGGGTGTGCTCTTTGGGCCGGAAAGGCTTGTATCTCTAAGTTAAGGAGCTAAATCCAGTTAGATGATACCCAAAGTAAGAATGGAACCTGGGTCTCTCGTACTGTGATGCAACCCCTGTTGACGATAGTCTAAGAGCTAATCAAACCCACTGCCTCTTATACTCAAGAAAGCAACAGGGAACACTTATTGACACTTTAGCATATGTTCTTACAAGCAGCAAAAAATGAAGCCACAACAGTTAATGACCTGGTGCTGGTGAAAGAGACTTAAGGATACTGTATGCTCAAACCTTTTGAAACATTAGAACAAAAATTTCAGCCCACTTGGTGTTTCAAAGTCTTCATCTTCTTTGTGAAGGAAACATTCTAAATGTTGAGGCTTATGCAGGAGAGTTAAACAGATCCAGGCATCTGATGGATATAAGTGTCAGAAGGATAGTAAGTTGATATAAAAGGTGGCTCAGCCCTTAAACCTTTTGAAGTAACTTTCTTTAAACCTATTGTGCCACTCTCAATCTAAGCCTTACTGTTTTGGCAAGCTTCACCTTCTAGTACAGATTTCAGATGGCACTCTTGGGATTCAGATAAGCCAGTTCCAAGACAGCATGTATATTTCAAATTCAACAAAATTGAATTTCATTCCTCTCCATGTAATCCGAATAAGACACAGGAGCAGAATTAGGCCATCTGAGCCATCGAGTCTGCTCTGCCATTCAATCATGGCTGATCCTTTTTTCTATCTCCTCCTCAACCCCAGTTCCCAGCCTTCTCCCCGTAACCTTTGGTGCCATATCCAATCAAGAATCTATCAATCTCTGCCTGAAATACACCAACAATTTGGCCTCCACAGCTGCATGTGGCAACAAATTCCACAAATTCACCAGCCTTTGGCTGAAGAAATTTCTCCGCATCTCTGTTTTGAAAGGGCGCCCCTCTATCCTGAGGCTGTGCCCTCTGAACCGAGACTCTCCCACCATGGGAAACATCCTATCCACATCTACTCTGTCTAGGCCTTTCAACATTCAAAAGGTTTCAATGAGATCCTCCACCTCATCCTTCTGAATAGTTTTCCAATCAGGATACATCTATTCAAGGCAAAAATAACTCTCACAATTTTTGCTACAGTATTACACCGATTAGTGTTGGCAGTTTTATTTTAGGATAGCCAATCTGCTGTAAATCAATTAGTAAATCATACCTACAGACATCCCACCTCTCCCAGAATTTCTGGGAGTCTCCTGCATATTGATAGCGACACCCTGATGCCTGCAAATTATATACAATATCCCGGAAATCGATTTTTTTGAGAGCGTAAGAGAGAGCAAGAGAGCGCGAGACGGAACGCAAAAGAGAGCACGCAAGAGAGAGTGCGTGCCATGGCAGAGTGTTCCAAAAAAAGAAAATATAAAACGTACTTCACCCCAAAATACACTAAAGTGTACCACTGCCTAATAGGGGTCAAAAATAATGACAGTGCTCGCTGCACTGTTTGCAACAATGACTTTTCTATTGCCCATGGTGGGTTAAGACAGTAAAAGACATGTTGAGGTGAATTTAACAGGTGTCATTTGTTCATTAACATAGCTAACGTTATTTAAACTAGCTGGCTAGCTGCTAAGAAGCTACTCTATTGCATGTATCCCACCTCTCCTGGAAGTTCCGGGAGTCTCCCGCAAATTGATGGTGCAACCTCCCTGAAATGAGTTTTTGCAGGGTGGGATATCTGTATCTAGCTCTGTGGTAGAAGCAATTATACTCTGTTGTTTGTGATTTACCATGGAAACAAAGAAGATTTCATGAAATCAAAAGGAATGTGGAATTATTGTACATTTTCTCTGTTATAGAGCCATATGTTGGCATACTTTATGTTCTGTAAAGAGTTTTTCTTTTATCTTGACCTTACAGCATAAACCTATGAGCACAAGAGAAAAAATCTTAATACAGTCGGCCCTCCGTATCCGCAGATTCAACCAACCGCGGATCGGGAAAACCCGGAAGTTCTTTCTCCACTCGTTGTTTGAGCATTGTTCGCCTCGCGTCTCGTTCGGTTGCGAAGAAGCAATTACCATTAATTTATATGGGAAAATTTTTGAGCATTCCCAGACCCAAAAAATAACCTACCAAATCATACCAAATAACACATAAAACCTAAGATAACACTAACGTATAGTAAAAGCAGGAATGATACGCTAACAACAGGAATTCTGCAGATGCTGGAAATTCAAGCAACACACATAAAAGTTGCTGGTGAGCGCAGCAGGCCAGGCAGCATCTCTAGGAAGAGGTGCAGTCGACGTTTCAGGCCGAGTCCCTTCGTCAGGACGCTACTGGCAGAACCAATAGTACCATCGGCAGCTTTCAAGATTCTTTCTCTCTGTGTTTCTCACTCTGTGCATGCCGCCTTGGCTGAACAGAGGAGCACTTTTAGTAATAGATGAAGACAACTGCGCTGCTCCAAAAAACGCTATACGAGGTCATTCTTACCCTCAGCTATTAGGCTGTATAATGAATCACCCTGTAGCCAGGGAGTTGATGACACTCTCTTGTTAGACTGTGGTAATTTATTTTTTATTCTTCCCACTTCTCTTCTAATAGTTATATCTGTGCACTTCTAATACTACTGTGACACTATAATTTCCTTTGGAATCAATTAAATATCTATCTATCTATCTATCAATTATCTGTTCTTTTTCTCTCAGCATTGATGGCTGCTGAGTATTTCAAAGTTCAAAGTAAATTTATTATCTAAGTACATATATGTCACCGTATACAACCCTGAGATTCATTTTCTTGTGTGTGTTGCTTGAATTTCCAGCATCTGCAGAATTCCTGTTGTTAGCGTATCATTCCTGCTTTTACTATACGTTAGTGTTATCTTAGGTTTTATGTGTTATTTGGTATGATTTGGTAGGTTATTTTTTGGGTCTGGGAATTCAATAAATCCAATTACCATAATAGAGCCAATGAAAGACCACACCCAACTTGATGGACAAACAAGCAACGTGCAAAAGACATCAAACCAGGCAAATACAAAATAAAATTATAAATAAATAAACAAACAAACAAGCGAGCAAGCAAGAAATATTGTGAAAATGAGTTGAAGGTTCCTTGCAATTGAGTCCATAGGTTCTGGGAACAGTTCAGATTCGGGGTGAGTGAGGTTTAGTTCAGTTATCCCATCTTCTTCAAGAGTTTGATGGTTGAGTGGTAATAACCGATCCAGAACCTGGTGGTGTGGGTCCTGAAGCTTCTGTACCTACTTCCTGATGGCAGCAGCAAGAAGAGAGCATGGTCTGGACGGTTGGTGTCCTTGATGATGGGTGCTGCTTTCCTGCACAGCGCTCAGTGTAGGTGTGCTCAGTGGTGGGAAGGGCTTTACCTGTGATGGACTGGGTTGTATCCACTACTTTTTGTAGGCTTTTTGAATGCCCATTCAAGGATATTGATGTTTCCATACCAGGCCATGATGCAACCAGTCAATACACTCTTCACTGCACATATATAGCAGTTTGTCAGAGTTTTAGATGACATGGCAAATCTTCACAAATTTCTAAGAAAGTAGAGGCACTGCTGTGTTATCTTCATGAGGGCACTTACATGCTGGACCCAAGACAGATCCACTAAAATGATACCACTGATATATTTAAAGTTGCCGACCCTCTCTACCTCTGATTCCCTGATGGAGACTGGCTCATGGATCTCCAATTTCCTCCTCCTGAAGTCAATAATAAGCTCCAACATTTGACTGAGATATTGTTGTTGTGGCACCACTCAGCCAGATTTTCATGCTGTACTTCCATACTATATACAGTATATAGTACTGTGAAAAAGTCTTAAGCACATGTAAAGAAAATCTATAAAAATAAAAAAACATTTAAAAAATAATGAAATGCATATTTACTATAAAGAATGTTAAATAGTAAAAACCTAAATCAAATCAATATTTGGTGTGACCCCCTTTGCCTTTCAAACAGCATCAATTTTCTTATAAAACTGCACAAACCTGTTGTGCAATTTTATAAAAGAAAATAATCAACTAGTGGGTTGTTCCAAGCATCTTGGAGAACTTGCCACAGTTCTTCTGCAATCTTTGGCTTGCTTCTGTCTCCCCGGGTAATCCCAGACAGTCTCGATCATGTTGAGATCAGGGTACTGTGGAGACCATACCATCTGTTGCAGAACTCTGTGTTCTTTTTTTCACTGATTTTTTTTTTTATGACCTTGGCCATGCGTTTGGGGTCATTGCCCTGTTGCAGATGAAGTTGGCACCAATCGGACACCTCTCTGATGGTATTGTGTGATGGATGAGAACCTGCTTGCACCTCTCAGAATTGAGGATACCATTAATACTGACCACATCACCAACTGCATTTGCAGAAATGCAACCCCAAATGGACAGGGAACCTCCGCCATGCTTCAATGTTTGCTGAAGACACTCATCCATGTAGTGTTCTCCAGCTATGCTACAGAAGACTGCTTCCTGTTTGAGCCAAATATTTAAAATTCAGACTCATCACTCTTCTATGAACATCACATCTGACAAGACTTCTCTGGTCTGTAGACTGGTGTACTTGGATATGGTGGTTTCAGAGATTATAGTAGTTCTAGACTTCTAATTTAGGACATCAGTTTGATGTATCTCTCCTCTGCTGACTCAGTTTCCGTGGCTGACTACCGTGCTTCTGGTTCTCAGCCTTCTCTGTTTCTTTGTGCTTCATCAGAAGAGCTTGAACAGCACATCCTGAAACTCCTGTCTGCCGTGAAATTTCTGCTTGGGAGAGACCTTGCAAATGCAGGATGACCGCCTTGCAACTCATTGCTATGCACACTCTTGCCATTGCATAGGAGGTGATGATTCTAAGGCTAAACTGTCATAACTGCTACACCTTCACCTTTTAGTTTAGTTTTCTTTCGAACAGTTTGATTCCTTCTGCACCCACTCTGTTTCAGTTTATTAGTTTAGTTCATTTAGCTCATTATGCTATTGATCATTAGTACCTGTTGTTATCTTTGTTTATATACCTACAAAGTAATCAAGTTTTTTTTATTTGAAAAGTGGTCTGTTGCTTAACATGTTACTTTCTTTAATGAAACACAAAAATTTCTCTGTAATGCTTAACCTTTTAGAAAATTAATGTTTGAGCATCTAAAACAATTTTTAAATAAAAATTTAGGGTGCCTAAGATTTTTGCATAGTACTGTATATCCTATATGTTGATTCATCACCACCTTTGATTTGGCCAATGACAGGGGTGTCATTAATGAACTTAGATATGTCATCAGAGCTGTGCTTAGCCTGACAGTCATGAGTACAAAGCTAGTAGAGCAGGGGGCTAAGCACACAGCTTTGTGATGCACCTGTGCTGATGGAGATTGTGGAGGAAATGTTGTTTCCGATTCAAACTGACTGGGGTCTGCAAGTGAAAAAACCAAGGATCCAGTTGCACAAGGAGGTATTGAGGCCAATGTATTGAAGCTTATTGAATGGCTCTGAGGGGATGATTGTGCTGAATGCTAAGCTGCAGTCTGTAAAGAACATCCTGATGTATGCATTTCTATAATTTTTTGTTTCTATTTCACATTTCTGCAGTTTTTTTTGTTCTCTGTACTCGGATACTGACTGTTGATTTACAATGCTTTCCACCACTCTATATTACTTTGGAATTTTTTTTTTCATTTCAGTGTGAAATCTGATCAACTGATGATGTAGATTACTTTTCTTTGATTTGATTTTCTTTTGTGGACATTGTTCCAATTCTATGGTTGTACTTGGGTTTTGCAATTCAGATCAGTAGAATTAACCACTATTGTGCAATAGAAAATCTTCTTGTGCTATAAGTTTGAAGTAATTTTAATATCAAAGTATGTATGGCGTATACAGCCTTGAGATTTATCTTCTTGCAGCCAGCCGCAAAATAAACAAATAGAACAGAATCTATGATAAATCACACATAAGAAAGAGCAACAAACAACCAATGTGCAAAAAAAGAACAAATCGTGCAAATCATAAAAAAGTAAACAACTAATACGAAGACCATGGACTGCAGACTCCCAAAGTGAGTGCACAGCTGCAGAGTCTCTTCAGCACTGAGGGGGAGTGAACCCGGTCCAGGAGCCCAATGTCTGCAGGGCAACAACTACTTCCAAACCCGGCGGCATGGGACCCAATACTCCTGCACCTTGTGCATGATGATATTAGCAAGAAGAGAGGGAGTCAGGTCAAACCCAGGCAGATGGGCTGGACTCAGATGAGGCATCTTGGCTGACATGGAGAAGTGAGCTGAACACCGTTTCGTTTTTCAGTCTTGCCCTCAATGTTTTAATATTTTTAATCTGGTTTAGCACCTAAGTTGGCTAAACATCAGTTTGTTTTCCACTCCAAGGCTTCAACACTTTAATCTGGTTTGAAATCCATTCTGAAGCCTGCACCATGAGTGGGTATAGCTACAAGGCAGTGGAGTTGTGAGATCAGAGTTTTCCTTCTCCGAGACGAGCTGCCAACTACTGCTGAAGAGCCCCATCCTCCCACACTGACTGGTTTAAAGCTGCCAGTAACCTGCCTATGCCCCTTCCCCTGTCACCAGAAGTGGTTCCATCGGGCTTGGTAGCTTTGCCACACTTGAAGAGTAAAAGACAGGTGAGAGTAGATATAGGACCGATAGAAAATGATACTGGAGAAATTGTAATGAGAGATGAGGAGATGGCAGAGAAACTGAACAAGTATTTTGCATCAGTCTTCACTGAGGAAGACAGCAGGGTACCGGACACTCAAGGGTGGCAGGGAAGAGAAGTGTGCGCAGTCACAATTACGACAGAGAAAGTACTCAGGAAGCTGAATAGGCTAAAGGTCGATAAATCTCCTGGACCAGATGGAATGCACCCTCGTGTTCTGAAGGAAGTAGCTGTGGAGATTGCGGAGGCATTAGCAATGATCTTTCAAAAGTCGACAGATTCTGGCATGGTTCCGGAGGACTGGAAGATTGCGAATGTCACTCTGCTATTTAAGAAGGGGGCAAGGAAGCAAAAAGGAAATTATAGACCTGTTAGCTTGACGTCGGTGGTTGGGAAGTTGTTGGAGTCGATTGTCAAGGATGAGGTTACAGAGTACCTGGAGGCATATGGCAAGATAGGCAGAACTCAGCATGGATTCCTTAAAGGAAAATCCTGCCTGACAAACCTATTACAATTTTTTGAGGAAATTACCAGTAGGCTAGACAAGGGAGATGCAGTGGATGTTGTATATTTGGATTTTCAGAAGACCCTTGACAAGGTGCCACACATGATGCTGCTTAACAAGATAAGAGCCCATGGAATTACAGGAAAGTTACATACGTGGATAGAGCATTGGCTGATTGGCAGGAAACAGAGAGTGGGAATAAAGGGATCCTATTCTGGTTGGCTGCCGGTTACCAGTGGTGTTCCACAGGGATCAGTGTTGGGGCCGCTTCTTTTTACATTGTACATCAACGGTTTGGATTATGGAATAGAGGGCTTTGTGGCTAAGTTTGCTGACAATACGAAGGTAGGTGGAGGGGCCAGTAGTGCTGAGGAAACGGAGAGTCTGCAGAGAGACTTGGATAGATTGGAAGAATGGGCAGAGAAGTGGCAAATGAAGTACAATGTTGGAAAGTGTATGGTTATGCACTTTGGCAGAAAAAATAAACGGGCAGACTATTATTTAAATGGGGAAAGAATTCAAAGTTCTGAGATGCAACGGGACTTGGGAGTCCTCGTACAGGATTCCCTTAAAGTTAACCTCCAGGTTGAGTCGGTAGTGAAGGAGGCGAATGCAATGTTGGCATTCATTTCTAGAGAAATAGAGTATAGGAGCAGGGATGTGATGTTGAGGCTCTATAAGGTGCTGGTGAGACCTCACTTGGAGTACTGTGGGCAGTTTTGGTCTCCTTATTTAAGAAAGGATGTGCTGACGTTGGAGAGGGTACAGAGAAGATTCACTAGAATGATTCCGGGAATGAGAGGGTTAACATATGAGGAACGTTTGTCCGCTCTTGGACTGTATTCCTTGGAGTTTAGAAGAATGAGGGGAGACCTCATAGAAACATTTCGAATGTTAAAAGGCATGGACAGAGTGGATGTGGCAAAGTTGTTTCCCATGATGGGGGAGTCTAGTACGAGAGGGCATGACTTCAGGATTGAAGGGCGCCCTTTCAGAACAGAAATGAAAAAAATTTTTTTAGTCAGAGGGTGGTGAATCTATGGAATTTGTTGCCACGGGCAGCAGTGGAGGCCAAGTCATTGGGTGTCTTTAAGGTAGAGATTGATAGGTATCTGTGTAGCCAGGGCATCAAAGGTTATGGTGAGAAGGCGGGGCAGTGGGACTAAATAGGATAAAATGGATCAGCTGATGATAAAATGGCGGAGGAGACTCGATGGGCCGAATGGCCTGCTTCTGCTCCTTTGTCTTATGGTCTTATGGTCTTATGGAAGACCAGGAGCTGGACTTGGCTGTCAGAGAATATTTGAGGTGCATGCCCTTGGGAGCATTTAATAGGTAGTGGGTGCTTATTCCCATTACTTCCCCCAGCTATAACAACCTTAAGGAACCAATTTTATACTATGTTCTTAATGCATAATATACTGTGCCCCAAAAGATGGCACAGTGGCAGAGCCAGCTGTGCTGATCCCCCACAGAGGCAAAGACCTACTGCAGGTTCAATTGTAACTCCAGGTACTCTGTGTGGAGTTTGCACATTCTCCCTATGACTGCATGGATTTTGCCTGGGTGCTTTGGTTTCCTCCCACATGCAGATTGATGGGTTAGTTGGTGACCGTACAATGTCCCAGGTGTGTAGATGAGTGGTAGAATCTGCAGGGATTATATTGGACAGAATATAAAAATATAGGCTTAATGTAGGATTAGAGTACATGGGAGGCTAATGGTTGGCACAAACTTGGTGGCCAAAGAACCTGTCCTGTATCATGACTCTGTACAAAGGCAATAACAGTCAACTCATTTGCAGAGTCTCTTGCTACAATAATACAATCCTAGTTACCATCATTCAATAACATTGGAATATAGCTTCAAAGACATTTTGATTTAATCTTATTGACAGCTAATAGTGGATTATTTCTGTAGGCCAGATGTGATGCAAAATGAAGCCATCAGGTTCACAACCTGGATCACAGGAGAACCACAACATTAAAAACAAATCTCTGCAGATTTTGGAGTAGATAATCAGTCATAAGCAAAGCAAAATACTTTAGAAAAATGGTCAGCACATTGTATATGCACAAACTTAATTTAAAATACTCTGATTTTATCACTTCCATTATTTCCAATAAGTCTAAACATTGATTTCATTTTAAAATTGAAAGCCTGAACAAATATTTCTTGAGGTGTGCACCTGCTTAATTTGTCCTACATTTATAACTTAGTTGTTTGTACTCCACCTGAATTAGGCCAAAAAAGGGAGAAAAATTATCTCCCTGTTTGTTTCCTTAAGGAGACCAAAGAAAGTTGTTTTGGATTCAGTAATATATCCAGGAAAGCACATAACCTTTGTTGATAGTAACTTGTTTTGGTGATTTCATAACCGTAAACTTTGAGCTAAGTGATCAAGTTCAGCTGATGCCAGCGTCTTTGCCACAGTTCAGCTGAATTCAGTGCCTTCAGCACAAGAAATGACAAGTCTTCAGTGCAGATGATCAGGTTACATTGATCTTCCTTGGTTTCTGAGCTGGTTCTGAAACCATGGAACTAAAGATGAGTACAGCACCCGTTCTGGGCATCAGATGAAATACAGAGAATTGTCTGTTTGGATGACTTCAATAAGGGTAACAAATAAAGCTGCTTATTTTAAATACACTGACATTCATGAGCATCATGTTCAAACTTCATAAGTATTTAAGCTACCTTTAATTTACTAAGAACCGTGCTACAATGCACCTACTGAAAACAATAAATAGCTTGTTGCCATCATGTTTGTCATTCGGCTCATGTTCAGGCTGAGGCTCTTTGCACAAGAGTTGGATTGTAAAGGGGAGGTGAAGTTCACTGGCCTTGGCATGAAGGCAGCGATTGACTGACTCTGCCATCAAAGAGCCCTGGTGAAAATGGAATGAATGAAGACAGTAGCTGCAGGAGCAGGTCAAAAGTTGGGTATTCTGTGGATAGTGACTTGAATCTTGATTCTCCAAAGGAATATAGTGATGGGAAACTCTGTACTTGCCTGCATGGGAGTAGCTTGCAAAACACATAGATATGACATCATCAAGTCAGAGCAGTTCTCTAGACTAGTGTCCTATTCACCATGTCTATCGTGCACTTCCTCCATCAGCCCTACAGTTTGTTTCCTTTGGCAAATGCTACTCAAATCTATTTCAACAGCCTCTCCTAAACTCCTGGCTTCTGGCTGAAGACACAAGAGGCTGTAGATGCTGGAATCTGGAGCAAATAACATTCCCCTGCCAACTCCAGCCCTCCCTTCCCCTGCCTGGTGAAACCCAGCTGTCATCTTTATTCCCTTCTCAATCCATCGTTCAAATCTGGTTCCTGTCTCACCACTTCCCCTCTCCTTTTTATACTGACCATCTCCCTTCTCCACTCTCAGACCTAATGCAAGGTTTTAACCTGAAAAAGTCGACATTTTCTTTCCCCTACTGAGGCTGTTCAACCCGATGAGTTCCTCCAGCAGATTGCTTGTTGCTCCAGATTCCAACATTTGCAGTCTTGTGTCTCCCAAACCCATAACTTTCCACTAGCAACTGCAGCACCATGAAGTCTGGAATTATTCCAGGTTACCCACCATCCTAGATTTCCTTCATTCTAACCAACTCTAAATTGTGGAAACCTTAATCCAAGGCCATTGTAGGATTCTGTCACTAGAGTAACACCAGCAGTTCAGGACTCTTAACTTCTCAACAAATTCCCAGGTGCACCTTGCTAGCGATGTCCATATCCTTATAGACGGATGTGTAAAATCAGGTCACTCACAGATAATAGATTACAGATGAGTTTCAAGAGTTTTTCTTCAGTAATGAATTCCTGTTTGACTGGGTTAATAAAACAGCATCAGATTACCCTTCTAAAATAACGTCAAACTGAATTGTCAAATTTAAGAAACTAATTATAAAATTATTATAAATTATTAAAATAATTTTAATTGCACCTTGAATAATGAAATAACAATATTTTTGGCTTGTCCAAAAGAAAATTTTAGGCTTATAAACTTAACATTTTTAAAATTCTCTTTGTTCAAAACTATCCTTTGGTTTGTCCTAATTTATTCATCTTTTGGGTCATTTTTCTGGAACATGATATTTCTTATGCCTCACTGCTTTTCCTTTCTCTTTTCCCCCTGACTTTCTTCCCCTCCCCACTCTCCCCCTTCGCTCTCCCCCCCGTCACTCTCCCCCCTTCACTCTCCCCGTTTGCTCTTCCTCCCCTTCCCCCCTCCCCCTTTCACCCCCTCACTATTCCCCTGCCCACCCTCCCCCCCCCCGCTCTCCCCCCCCCCATTCTCTTTTCCCTCTCTCTGTTCCTCAGAGCCTACTACTGCTCAGCATGATAAAAGCCAGGCCTGGGCCTCTGTTGATCAGTGTAGTCCTCACTGGCAGTCCAGGACAGGTATAAAACATTGGTGCTGGAGTTGCATGTAGGAGGAATTTCTGTTGCATCTGATAGGTACAATGAGAAGAGAGATATAAACCAGGGGATAACATCTGAAGTAGATTTAGAACAACATTCTGAAGTGGATACAAGTTTGCAGGCTGTCACTTCCTACAAGGCGAAACCTAACATAATAGATGACTACGAGACTTTGATGTTCCACTCCCACCTTTTACAAACACTTTGTAAGGGAGAATAAACCTACACCTCGGTATAACCCTGCATCATCTGGCAACCCTGTGATCTGTCTAAGAGGCTGAGATATGTGTATGTATATAAAAACAAACAAACACACACACGCACACACCCTTAAAGAACAAAAACTATTCAAAAAAATAGGTGGGATTCCATTCCTTTGCTAGGGTTACTATGCCACTTAATTGGGACAGGCGACTGTTGCCGAAAAGTTTCTAACTAGCATCAGTTGTGTGCACTTGTGTGGCAGTTAGACACAGCACCATGCTTAGAACGGTTGTTAAATAGCATCAGTTGCATGTATTTATGTTCAAAAAGCAGTGATTTTGGTCACTGATAGTTGTCAAGAAATGAGCAGTAAGACAATTCAGAACTGTTTTGCTCACTGCGGTTTCAAGCATTCAGGCTTTGGGATGCCAGAAACAGCTAGGAGTGAAAATGAAATGATTTCACTGCTTCAACAAGTTGCAAACTATAAAGATTTTAAAGGTATCAACAATCATCTTGAATGTTACAATGAAAATGAAGATTTGGAGGATGCAATTGTATGAAGGCAGTTCATTATTTGAACTAGATGTCTGCGCTGATTTTGTTCATTTACAATCAATCAAAAGAACATGGCAGTGTACACTGAGCTAATTCCTCCATTGATAAATATTAGGAACTAATACACAGTTTTATAGAGTCCTAAAGAAGGGCCAGACCCCGAAATACCGACTGTTTATTCATTTCCGATGATGCTGCCTGAACTGCTGTGTTCCTCCAACATTTTATGTATATTGCTTTGGATTTCCAGAATTGCAGGGACCCCTTAGGATTCCATTGGCAGACTGTTAAGGGTTAAGTTTGCTGTGTATGTTGCATGTTACTTTGAACGCTATTACATTTTGAGGGTGGGGTTTTTCAAATATATGTCACCATTTGTTAAGTCCCAGTGAAGTGTATGTTAAAAGTAATTTCACTGGTGTCGATGTTTGTCAACACCCTTGCACTGGTGACCCTGACGTTCCTTTGGACAATTCTAGAGTGATCTCGCTCATTTTACAATCATGACTGCAAACACTGTTACTGTCAAGCTCCCTGAATTCTGGCAGGTACGTGGCTGCCGTTTGGTTCGCTCAGACAGAGTCCCAGTTCGCAGTGCGGGGAATCGCGCAAGACGACACGAAATATTACTATGCCATCGCAGTGTTAGACAGCTCTACAGCGACCAGGGTGATGAGCATCCTACAGCATCCCCGGGAAGTCAGCAGGCACGAGACTCTTAAGCAACTCCTCCTAGAGACTTCTGAACTTTCTGAGTCTGAGTGCGCCTGTCGGCTCCTCTCACTGCCCGGCTTAGGCAACTCCAAGCCGTTGGAGTGGATAAACCACTTGTCCCTCCTTGACAGACTCCAGCCATGTTTCATCTTCAGAGAGTTTTTCCTGTAACAACTACCAGGTGAGGTGCAGTCGGCTCTTGCTGACGCTCCCCTCAAAGACCTCCGGACTCCAGCAAGAGAGGCTGACAAGTTGTTTTCCATCACTAAGAGGGCCTGTGTGACCATGCGGCTGGTTGACTTCACCACCACCTAAACATGCAACAATCGCGGCCGCACAACAATGGTCTCCTAACCTGTGTTCTGACCATGCGAGGTTTGAGCTGAGAGCTAAGTGCCACCCACCCTGCGGGTTCAAGGAGTCGGGAAACAGAACGGCCGGCACCTGTGAGCTGCTATGGGCATCGGCAGGTCAGGCAGTTTGTTGTTCATTACAGACTCTGTTTCTAGACGCAGTTACCTCCGTGAGCGTCATGCCCACATCTAAATTGGACCTACAAAATGGGGAATATGGACTGTCTCTCGAGGCTGTGAACGGCAGCACCATTAGGACTTCTGCTTAGCGTGAGATGGCATTGTGCTTCAGCGGGCAGAAATTCCGCTGGAAATTTGTGTTGGCGGCAGTGTCTACACCCCCGCTGGGGGCCAACTTCCTCTGCACCAACAGCCTTCTTGTTGATGTCCAGAACCAGCGCCTCATCAAAGCAGATACTTTCTACTCCCTCTCCAGCACACTCAATGCCTCCCGCATTTCAAGGTTGTCCAGCACCCTTTCCACTTCCGACGACTTCCACCGCCTCCTCGCTGAGTTCCCTGACCTGACTGAATCTACCTTCTCATGCTAAATACGGGGTGGAGCACCACATCCTCACCACCAGCCTGCCTGCTCATGCCTGCGCCAGGCGCCTCAACCCAGAGAAGCTGGCTGTTGCCAAGGCTGAGTTTGATGCCATGGAGGGCTTGGGCATTGTCAGACAGCCCATCAGTCCCTGGGCTTCCCCTCTCCACATCTTGCGGAAACCGGGGGGCGGGGGGCATCCATGTGGCGATTACTCCCATCCCAGTGATGCCACGACTTCTAATTGATACCAATCCCACACATCCAGGATTTCTCTGCTCGCCTGGCAGGGAAAATTATTTTCTCGAAGGTGGGCCTCGTTCGCGGTTATCACATTGTCCACCCAAATGACTTTCCTAAAACCGCTGTTATTACACTGTTTGGTTTGTTTGAGTTCCTTTGAGTGCCGTTCAGGCTGAAAAATGCAGCCCAGACCTTTCAGCACCTCAAGGACAGTGTTCTCAGGGATTTTACTCAGCTGAAGATGACATTTTGGTTGTCAGCTCTTCTAGGGACGAACAACTCTTAGACTAGAGAACCCTTTTCGAATGCTTTAGTCAGCACAGTCCTATCGTCAACCCAGCAAAGTGCCAGTTTGAACAGTCCGTGGTCGATTTCCTCAGACGCTGTCAGTGCAGTGGGTCACTTCCCCTGCCGGCTAAAGTTCAGGCCATTAACTGCTTCCCTTGGCCAGTTACCTTTAAGGCCCTGCAGGAGTTTTTGGGCACGGTGAACTTTTATCACGGTTTTGTTCCCAAAGCGGCTCAGCTCATGCACCCCTCTTTATGTTACCCTTAAGGGCAAAACGGCCAAGCACCTTGTGGACTGGACGGAGGAAAGGTCCAAGGCATTCTCGGACACTAAGTAGGCATTGACTAAGGCAACGCTGCTGGCACCCCCCCCCCCCCCACATGCGCCGATCGCTCTCACCATGGACACGTTGGATTCCGCAGTCGGCACGGTGCATGAGCAGTTGTTCAATGGTGTTTGGCAGCCTCTCACTTTTTTAGCATCAGCTTTGCTCCTGCGAGCGCAAGTACAACACGTCGGACCGTGAGTTTCTCAGCCTGTGTTTGGCAGTGCGGCATTTTTGTTTTCTCCTAGAGGACCACCCACTTACCGGTTTTGTGGATCATAAGCCCCGAACGTTCACCATGGCTAAGGTCTCTGAACCTTGGTCTGCTCGACAGCAGCGCCATCTTTCTTTTATTTCAGAGTTCACCACGGACATCCAGCATGTCGCAGGGAAGGATAACCTCGTGGCTGACTGTTTTTCCCAGTCCTTCACCAGTGCTGTCCATTTGGGCATGGACTATGCTCAGATGGTGGCAGACCAGGTTTCTGACCCGAGCGTGCAGGCGCTGCGTTTGGCAGACACAGGCTTGAAGTTAGTGAACGTTGCTTTCGGTGACAGTGGTGTTTCACTACTGTGTGATTTGCCAATGGGGCGACCCAGGCCAGTTGTGCCAGCGAGCTGGCGGTGGCGCATTTTCGATACAGTCCATCGGCTTCCTCAACCGGGCCGGAGGGCATCGCAGAAACTTGTGACAGAGAAGCTGGTATGGCACAGGCTTAAGGAGGATGTCAGGGACTGATCTAGTGCTTGTTTGGGGTGTCAACACGAGAAGGTGCATCGACACAACAAGGCTCCTTCGGCCTCCTTTCACCGTTCCTGAACAGCGTTTCGACCATGTGAATGTAGATTTGGTTGTCCTAATGCGCCCGTCGCACAGGTTTACTCACCTCCTCACCATCATTGATAGGACCACATGTTGGCTGCTGTCATCCAGTTTAGCCGCGGAGATGGCACGAGTATTCGTTTGCTCATGGATCACTCCGTTCGGCATCCTGGCGTGGTAGAGCTACTAGGACTTGATGTTTCAATCTCTATGATAAGTCAGCACTCTCGATGTTGGCAGTGGGCTTGGACTGGTGACAAGCAGGACAGGTACGTCATCGGGGTCATCAGGTGGGCACCCTCCTTCTTTGACGTTTCGTTGATAAGCCCACAACGTCTCCAGAGGGCTCAACAGTGCTACCTGGCGTTCCAGATACAACCCCTCAGTTCCATACCCTCCTGTCTTCAAGTTGCAGCCCAGTTGTTGTCCTTCCTTTAATCCAAATCCAATTGCTGTTTTCTTCTGCTGCATTTGACAAGGACTTGATTGCTTGTTGGAGGGAGTGACCCCTTACCCCCATCTTCTTCAATAGACTGGTTGTAGACGTAGCGACGAATCCCCTGCGTCCCACTTCTACAGGGAAAATCTTGGTCTTCCAGCTTCAGTTGCCAGTTCAGAGTACTTGGTCTTTTTCCTCTCATAAGCTTCTTCAACACCACCTTCCCATGGTACTGTCAATTCCACAACATATGCCAGCTTGGCTGTTGTGGACCACAGAACCATGTCTGGCTGGAGTGTTGTAGCCGCAATGTCTGGGGGAAACGCAAGCTTCTTTTCCAGGTCCACGTCCATTTTCCAATCCCAAGCAACCTGCAGAATGCTTACCTCTTTTGATGTTATATGGTGCTCTGGAGGTTGGCCTGCTGGTACAAATCGTGTGGCATGAACATTTCTTGCCGATGTTTGTGGGAGAGCATTTGTGGTGATTCGCTTCTGTTCCAAGATTGATGCCAACTGTCTGAGAACTTGGTTATGCCGCCAAGTGTACCGCCCCTGGGTGAGGCTCGTGGTGCATCGGATATCTGTTCAGAACAAGTGATGCAGTTTACATCTGAACTCTGATGTGTGGTTGCCCATGATCTGGGGGTCAAACTGCACCGGACCATGGCTTATCACCCTCAGGCCAACAGTCTGAGTGAGCAGTTCCACCGGGCAATGGGAGTGGCTCTCTGTGCATGCCTCAGTGATGGTTGTTGGGTGTACAGATCACTGTGGGTCATGTTGGACCTGCGGACTGCCCTTAAGGTGGACCTTCAGTCCTCTTCTGCAGAGCTTATTTTCGGGTAACACCTGTGGGTGCTGGGAGAGTTTCACCCAACGTCCACCATCCCGTGGTCTGCTTCTCAGCAGCGGTCAGCTTTTATGGCCAGTGCTAAATCTTCCACTCAGTGCCCACAACGTAGCATAGCCTGCCGCGGTTGCACCTGTTGCCGGGTCTGCAGGAGACGAAATATGTGTTTGTGCATCATGATGGACATTCGGTTCCCCTGAGGCCACCTTATGAGGGCCCGTTCCACGTGTTGGAAGCGGCAGTTAAGTTTTTTTATGCTGGACTTTGGAGGTATCCCGGACAGTGTTTCTGTGGATCATCTCAAGCCTGCCCATTTGGACCTGGGCTCTCCACTGGAAGTGGCATGCATAGCCTCCGCGGAGGGGCTGGCCTCCTACTTCCAGATCTTCTAATGTTGATCGTTGTTCCTACCCGGCACCTGCCTGTGAAGGCAGATATAGGTTCGGCTGAGTTTTGCAGGCCACTGCTTGTTTGACTTTGTCTGCCAGGGTGAATTCTGGGGTGGGGGGAGCGTGTTTATGGATTCCTTAATTCCATTAGGCTGTTAAGGGTTAAGTTTGCCATATATATTATGTCTTATTGTGTACATTATTTACGTTCTGGGGGTGGAGTTTTTCATATATATATATGATGTTGCTATTTGTTGGATCTCAATAAAGTGTACATGAGAAGTAATTACACTTGCATTGATTTTTGTTGACTGTCCTACAGCATCTGCATAATTTCTCGTGTTTACATTTTTATGGTACTGTGGTAGTATTGGTAATGTTCTAAGTTGTCCTGTATTTCATTTAAATACATAATTTGTTACTCAGTTAAATGGTAGTTTGTCTTTTTTTATACTTATTTCACTATTTTAATGAAACCAGTTAATTGGGGCACATGCTTAATTGTGCCAAATTGTACTGATCCCAATTAACCAGAATCCACTGTATTCTTACTATACCTTACAGTATATTTTATGTATTGCACTAGACTTCTGTTGCAAGACAACTAATTTCTCAACTTGTCATTGATAAATCTGATTCTGTGGGAACAGGGAAATCATCTTGAACCTTTATCGAGCACTGGCTGTTGTATGAAGTTCTAAGTGCCACACCTTAGAGAAGCTTTCAAGAGAGTGCAGAAGAGATTTACCAAAATGATTCCAGAGATGAGAAACTTCTGTTGTGTGGATGGAGTGGAGAAGCTAAAGTTGGTTTCCATGTAATAGATGAGGTTGCAGGAGCTGTTGCTTAATCTCATGAAGGGTTGACATAGGAAGAAGGTGTATTCAATAGCAGAATTATCAGGAATTTGAAAGAAGTTCTAAAAGTGATGTTGAATAGTTTTTTTTTACAATGATGTGGTATGGAACAGATTGCCCAGTGAAGGAGTGAAGTTAGATTTATTTGAAGTGCTGAAGAGGAAGGTGGATCAGCAGCCGAAAGGAAAGAATGTATAAGGGGCAGAAGGCAGAGTTACGAGTGTAGCTAAATCACTGTTGTACAGAGTTAAGATGGGACAAGCTGCCTCCTTCCATGTTGCAGCATCAGTCTAAGTATCTTCTGACCTTGTGAATGTTGACCTGTTATAATTGGAAGATGAACACTGCAATTCATTGGGGTAAGTGAAAATGACATTATCAGGTTGAAAATCCCATGCTGGATTTTTTCGAAGAAGAGAGTACAAGAGCAAATATCCAATTGGAGTCACTGTCTGCCGTTCTTGCCTTAACTGAATCAGACGGGCTAATGAAACATGTATGAAATAGCAAGAAACTGAAATTCTCAATTTGAGATGAGGTGTCAGATCACATTTTTAGTAAATTGATGCTACTTCTCTGCACCATTTACTCAGACATAGGTGGGAAAAGATTCAAAGCAATATGACTTGTATTAAATAACAAAAATCCTCACATGAATGTAACGTTGGGAAAATCACTTTGCAAGTGTCCATTACTTTTCTTGCCTTTGAATGAAGTTTTAAAAACTTCACTTCACATCTCATTGCATCATTTCCATTAATTTTCATTTTTATTCTTTAAAGCAACGCAGGTTGAAAACAAAACCTGCGTGAATCTTTCAGCTATTATGATTAAGAGACCTCGTGTCAACCTGTGGGAGATGGCTGTGATATAAATAATCCTGTAGAAAATTGATTTTAGATTACAATTTACAAAGGTGATTGAGAGGAAGTGTAATTTAATTAATTTAGCACAACAAATTAGGTGAAAATAAAAGCATTTTCCTTTCAGGTTATTTCTTAGAGCAAGAAGTTTTAGAATTTTGGCCTCTCTTGTTTGTGCTACAGCTATCTTGTTTTTTACTGGGTCAATCATCTAAATATTTCAGCCAAAACACTGTTGCTTTATGTTCCTGTTTTAATCAGGGGAGCTCTTGTTGAACAGTTCTTTGCCCAGGATAATTTTCAGTTTTTAAGATAGAAGTTTGAATAAGTTCAAGTTTATTGCTGTGGACGTGCACACTTAGGATATAAATGCCTTGGGAATTAGCGTTCGCAGTACAGTACGCTGCGAACTTGATAAACATGAATTACACAGACTAAAATTTACACAGATTAGACATAACATAGATGACAAAATAAACAAAAAGAAAAACACATTAGTGCAAGTTAATCCTTGAGGTGTGGGCCTTTAGGCTTCTGCACATGTCATTGGCATAATCCATGAAATTTGTTGTTTTGCGACTGCAGTACATTGCAACATATAATAATAACACTAAGAATTGAAGCAAGTATACAGTATATTAAAATTTTGAAATAAGTACAGTATTGCAAAAAGAAAACAAAAACTAAGTGAGGTGGTGTTCTTGGGTTCATTGTCCATTCAGAAATCTGATGGTGGAGGGGAAGAAGGTGTTCCTGAAATGTTGAGTATGTGTCTTCAGGCTCCTGTACCCCCTCCTTGATGGTAGCAATGAGAAGCAGGGCAAAGACAGTGATCCAACTACAACAGTTTTTGCAGAGAACATATCTGAGAAAGCTTCTGATATATTAATCAGGCAGTTATGCTGGAGCTGTGGCTATGTTTTAAACTGGAAGTGTGTTCAAAGAGCTGCAGGAAAGTTGCAAGGATTTGGCCTTTGTGAGGATAAAGAACACATATTATTGCACTGTCTTTTAAGTAGTGTGGCTGATTTACCTGCAGGTCTTTGCTTCCTGTATACATTTCGTACTTTACGATTTTCTATTGAGAATGGATAAAGTTAAGTATGATTCTAGGGACAGGAGATAAGAAGGGTCATGAGATTAAGGAATCTGAAGTCACTAAGTATGTGGATGATGGGATAGTGAGAGGAATTTTCAAACAGGCTCTTGTATTAAAGATGGCCCGATATGTCAGCAAACTCGAGGGCTGATGGGGGAGCAGGGTTTGGTGCATTAGAAATGGAAGCAAAGCTTGAATTTTGGTTTATTTCAGGGTTTCAGAGTAGAGCAAAAAAGGCCATCCACATCATTGTTTGAATTGTCAAGATAAACACTTGTTCTCCTAACCTACTTTGCAATGTCCCTTGCACCTTATTTACTTAGCTGCGCTGCATTTTTCTGTAGCTGTGGTACTATATACAGCATTCTGTTTTCCTTTACACTACCTCAGTGCATTTGTGCTTGGAAAGATCAGTCTGGATGGCAAGGAAACACAAGATTTTCACTGTGTTTCAGACCTGTAACAATAATATTCCAATTCCAGTGATTGATCAAGTGAGATAGGGTGGGGTAAAGTCATGAAACAAGGAGCTGATGCCATGGGAACAGGGAAAGAGAAAAATAAAGTATTAATAGTAAAATTAAAGCAGAATATGCTTGGTGGGTCATGTTGTAATTGTGGAAACAATTAAAGGTTCAGGTCAAGGACTTAACAATATAGCTACAAACTATTAGACATATCTAATTGTTAATCAAGTAGAGCAGCAGGGTAAGAATGAACTGGTAAGATCACAGATGGATCAGAGGGAAGATTTAATTGAATCGTGCAATGGATAAAATCTAAACTGAGGTGATAATGAGAAAAAAATAAAAACATACAAAAAAAATTAAAGAAAACAAACTCTTAATTGTATGATATGAATTTAAGGCCAGCAGTAAAGAGCAAAGGGAAAGGTGAGGAACATTATGATATATGGAATGTCTTAGCAGAAATAAAGAATCACGACTTGAATTAGTTTAAAGAAGAACTAGTCAAATTATTCAAAATAAACCTCATATAAGACAAAGGGAAAGAGCAGAAGGAAATATATGAGTGGAGCACACACAAAGTGCTGGAGGAACACAGCTAGTGAAGTAGCATCTAAAAGTTCAAAGTAAATTTATTATCAAAGTACATTTATGTCACCAAATACTGTACAGCACTGAGATTCATTTTTGTGTTGCTATTCACAGTAAATACAAGAAACACAATAGAATCAATGTAAGACTGCACTATCAGGATGGACAAACAACCAATGAGCAAAAACTGTGTAAATTCAAAAAGAAAGGAATTAAAAAATAATAATGAATAAATATTGAGAAAATGAGATGAAGAATCCTTGAAAGTAAGTCCATAGGTTGTGGGAACAGTTCAGTGATGGGGTGAGTGAAGTTATCCCCTCTGGTTCAAGAGCCTGATGTTTGAAAGGTAATAACTGTTCTTGAGTCAGGTAGCGTGGGCCCTGAGACTTCTGTACCTCCTTCCTGATGGCAGCACTGAGAAGAGAGCATGGCCTTGGATGGTGGGGGTCCTTGATGATGGATACTACTTTCCTGAAACAGTGCTCCATGTAGATGTGCTCAGTTGTGGGAAGGGCTTTACCTGTGGTGCACTAGGCTGTATCCACTACTTTTTGTAGGCTTTTTGAATGTCCATTCGAAGGCATAGGTGTTTCCATACCAGGTTGTGATGCAACCAGTCAACGTACTCACCACTGCACTTCTATAGAAGTTCGTCAAAGTTTTAGATGACATGCCAAATTCGTAAACTTCTGAGAAAATAGAGGTGCTGCTGTATTTTCTTCATAATGGCACTTGTGTGCTGGACCCAGGACAGATCCTCTGAAATGACAACACCAAGGAACTTGAAGTTGCTGACCCTCTTTAGCTCTCATTCCCCGATGAGAACTGGCTGATGGTCCTCTGGTTTTCTCCTTGCGAAGTCAATAATCAGCACTTTGGTCTTGATAGCACTGAGTGGCAGGTTGTTGCTGTAGCACAACTCTGCCAGATTTTCAATCTCCGTCTTGTATGCTCACTTTAATTCGGCCAGTGACAGGGATGTCATCAACAAACTTAAATATGGCATTGGAGCTGTGCTTAACCTCACAGTTATAAGTGTAAAGTAAGTAGAGCAAGGGCTAAGCACACAATTTTGTGGTGCACCTGTGCTGCTGGAGACTGTGGAGGAGATGTTGTCGTCAATCTGAACTGAATGTGGTCTGCTAGTGAGGAAGTTGAGAATCCAATCCAAGGTATCAAGGCCAAAATCATCACAGTGGATGTAAGCTCTACTGGATAATAGTCATTGTGGCAGGCTACCACGTTCTTCTTAGCCACCGGTATAATTGAAGCCCGCTTGAAGCAGGTGGGTACCTCAGACTGCCACATGAAAGGTTACAGATATCATAAATCGAAAGAAATAAAACAGTCAATGATTTGGTTTGTCGGAACTAGAAAGGAAGAGGACAGAAGGCAGAATAACAAAGTTGGGGGAAAGGAAGGGGAACAGATGACTGGTAATAGGTGAGACTGGGTGAGGGAGAAGCTGTGAGTAGAGGCAGAATGATGAATTAAGAAGCTGGGGGAGGGGGTAAAAAGCTGAAGATGAAGGAAGCTCATAGGAGGACCATGGAAGGAAGGGGAGGGAAACGAGAGGGAGGTGATGCATAGCTGAGAAGGGATGAGAGGGTATCCAGAATGGGGAATGGCAGAAGATGAGAAGAAGGGGGAAGGGAATCTTGTCAGAAGATGGAGAAGTCAATGTTCATGCTGCCAGCTTGGAGACTACCCAGATGGAATACAAGGTGTTTAGGTTATTGTGCCAACAGAGAAACCCATGGGCAGACATGTCAGAGAGGGAATAGGAAGCTGAATTGAAGTGGGTTGCCACTGGCAGATTCTGTCTTTTGCAGTGGGTAAGAGTGAAGGTCCTCGATGAACTGATTCCCCAATCTGCATCAGCTCTCACTGAAGTAGAGAAGGATGCACCAGGAGCACCGGCTACAATAGATGATCCCAACCGCTGAAGTGTAGCCTCAACTGAAGGACTGTTTGGGGCCCTGTATAGTGGTGAGGGAAGATGTGTAGGGGCCGGTGCAGCACTTATTTTACTTGCAGCGTAGAGAGCCAAGAAAAAGATCAGTGGGAAGGGACAAATGGACAAGGAGATCACATAGAAATGAGTGGAGGGAAAGATGTGTTTACTGATAGGATCCCTTTGGAAGTGGCGGAAGTTACAGAGATTGATGTACTGGATATGGAGGCTTGTCGGGTGGTAGATAAACATAGACCCTCCATTGATCAGTGTTAACCAAGTCTATGCGAACCAGGGCAGTACATATTGGACAGCAAGTGGTTACCCATGTAGCAAGCTCCCCCTCTCCAGGCAGCTGATGAATCCAAAGGGCGGCAGAGACCAATACAGTTTGGCACCAGCAGCATTGCAGGAGTTACCAGTCAGCAAAGAACTCAGCATACTACTACCTTAGGGACTCGAGCTCCAGATTTTTCCTCGTCATTTACTCCCAAAGCCTTTCTCATGAATGGGTATAGGCACATGGAAGCAGAGGCTTGAGATCAATATTTTCCTTCTCCCAGGTGGGCTTCCAACCATGTCTGACGATCCCCATCTTCCCAAAGTGACTAGTTTTAAGGCACCAGTTACTTGCCATTGTCCCTTCTCCTGTCAATAGAAACAGTTCTGCCGGCATAGAAGCTAAGCTGCACGCGAAGGCCGGGACCTGGACTTGGTTGTCAGAGGCATTTGAGATGCATGCCATTCGGAACATTTAATGGATAGTGAGAGCTTATCCCCACTACTCCCCCCAGTTATGACAACCTTAGATGGTAGGTAAGAGTGACAAGTACTACACCTCTTTGTTCACCACCATCCTGTCTCCCCCACTACCCACCTAGCTACCTCCTCACCTGGTCGTACCTATCACATGCCAGCTTGTACTCCTTACACCCCCCCCCCTCCCGCCCCACCACCTTCTTATTCTGGCTTCATTCCCCTTCTTTTCCAGCCCTGATGAAGGATCCGAAATGTAAACAACTTGTTTCCCTCCACAGGTGCTGTGTGACTTGCTGCGTTTCTCCAGCATCTTCTGTGTGTTGCTCAGCTCTCTTGTGTTTATATGTCAGTGAGATGAATTGAGTGAGTGCTTGTTCCAGTACTCACAAACAGCATTGCACTCACAAAATCATTCAAACCAGGAGCTGACCTTCCCAGCACTTTTTGCATGAGTTTATACAGGTGCAGACTAGCACATGGCATTGCATCTTGAAATCAAACCATTTGTTAGCAAACTGTTACAACCATAAACTAGTATCAGCCTTGTCTGGAGAGTTACGACTGGCATAATGGCTGAATGGTTTCCTGGGCCACTGAATTCTTCCAATTTTAAAATTAAAATGGATTTTTTTTTAATAAATGGAACGGAACTCTTTGTTGTACAACTCAAAGGAATTTCATCAAAATCCAGCTGCATTTAGTGTACCTCTCTTAGAGGACACCAGTTTTGTTAAAGAGAGTGCAGATGCTGGAATCTGGAGCAACAAATAATTTGCTGAAGGAGTTCAGCGGCTCAAGCACTATCTGTAGCAGGAAGAAACTGTAGATGTTTCAGGTCGAATCCTACTTAAGGACTCAGGGATTTCAATCCAAAATGTTGACAGTTCCTTTCCCCCCATCGATGCAATTTGATCCGCTGAGTCTTGACCTTTCTGATGCAACACTGACAGTATGTTTATTTTTGGTGTGTAAAAGCTATTACGATATAAAAGTGTATTAGAAAACTCATTTATTTCTGCATTTCTTGTCTATATGCACTTGTTCCTGTTGCTTCATTATTAATTGACATCTATCACAAGTTTAAACTTTAAGTGTTGTTTTGACACCATTGCCATACTTCAGCTTGAGCAGGCCCTCAGTAAATCTTTGGAAACGTGCAGTCTGTCACCTGGAGAATTGCCATTATGACAGACATGATGATATTGAAATCATTATCTGATTTCAAAGGGATCTGGTGGATATCATAAAATCAGAGCGAGGTGCAGCATAGAAACAGGGTCTTCAGCACGCTTAATCCCAGTCAATTATCAATCTCATCTTTGTGTCAATCCCACACTACTCCTATTTCATTCCCCACAGATTTCCATCACCTCCCTTTCTGGAGAAGGAAAGATCACACGCCTAACTAATTTTACAGGGGGGATGGGAGCGAGAGTCATAGGGCTGAGGATAGGAATGTTGGTTTACGAGCAAAGGCAGTGTACTGTGGAACTGTCAACAAGGACAGGCAGATGGTAGGGCAACACTGCAGTCAGTGGGATGGGTTGCATTGTAAAAGGGGGACAAAACTGAAAAAGGGTCACAAATAGAGGACTGAGGGTGTCATACTTGAACGCATGCAGTATAGGAAATAAGGTAGATGACCTTGGTAGCACAGTTAGAGATTGGCAGGTAATGCTGTTATAGGTATCATGGAGTCATGGTTGAAAGATAATTGTAGTTGGGAGCTTAACAGAGCAGCAAAGGCTGGACTTTCTGGGGGCAACGTGGAAGGCCCAGGATAGACATATCCCAAAGAAGAGGAAGTATTCTAAAGGCAGGATGATGCAACCATGGTTGACAAGGAAAGTCAAAGCCAACATAAAAGCAAAAGAGAGGGTATATAATAGAGCAAAAATTAGTGAGAATTTAGAGGATTGGGAATAAAAAAAAATAATAATAGAAGGGAACTAAAAAACCCATAAGAGGACAGAAGATGAAATATGAAGGTAAGCTTGTCAATAATATCAAAAATGATGCCAGAATTTTTTTTTCAGATACATTAAGCTGGAAAATGATGCTGGAAAGATAATGGGGACAAGGACATGGTGGACAAACTGAATGAATGTTTTGCATCAATCTTCATTATGGAAGGCACTGGTGGTATGCTGGGTGTTCTAGAGTGTCGAGGGCGGAAGTGAGTTCAGTTGTTATTACTAGGGAGATGGCACTTGGGAAACTGAAAGGTCTGAAGATAGATTTCATCTGGACCAGGTTGATGACACGCCAGGGTTCTAGAAAAAAATTGTGGACGCTTTAGTAATGACCTTTTAAGAATCAATAGATTCTGGCATAGTTCTGGAGAACTGGAAGATTACAAATGTCACTCACCTCTTAAAGAAAGGAGGGAGTTAGAAGAATGGGAATGATAGACCAGTTAGCCTGACCTTACTGGTTGCGAAAATGTTGGAGTCGATTGTTAAGTATGTGGTTTCGGGTACTTGGAGAATCATGACAAAATAGGCTAAAGTCAGCATGGGTTCCTTAAGGGAAAATCTTGCCTGACAAATCTGTTGGGATTCTTTAAAGAAATTACAAGCAGGATAGACAAAGGAAAATCAGTGGATGTTATGTCCTTAGATTTTCAGAAGGCCTTTGACAAGGTGCTGCAAATGAGGCTGCTAAACAAGAGCCCAGGGCATTACAAGAAAGATACTAGCATGAATAGAGCATTGGCTGATTGGCAGGAGGCAAAGAGTGGGAATTAATAGATTGTTTTTGGATTGGCTGCCTGTGACTAGTGGTGGTTTACAGTGGTCTATGTTAGGACTGCTTCTTTTTGCGTTGTATGTCAATGATTTGGATGATGAAAGTGATGGCTTTGTAACCAAGTTTGTGGATGATATAAAAAGAGGAGGAGGGTTTCTGGTGATGATAAGATGGGTGGAGATTTGCGGACAATACAAAGATAGGTGGAGGGGCAAGTAGTGTTGAAAAGCTGCAGAAGGACTGAAACAGATTAGGAGAATGGGCAAAAAGGTGGTAGATAGAATACAGTGTTTGGAAATGAGTGGTCATGCACATTGGTGGAAGTAATCAAAGCATAGACTATTTTTTTTAAATGGAGAGAAAATTCAAAAAATCCAAGGTGCAAAGGAATTTGGGAGTCCTTGTGCAGGATTCCCTAAAGGTTAATTTGTCAGTTGAGTCGATGATGAAGAAGGTGAATGCAATGTTAAGATTCATTTCAAGAGGACTAAAACATAAAAGCAAGGATGTAATAGTGAGGCTGTATAAGACACCGGTGACGCCTCACGTGAGTATTGTGAGCAGTTTTGGGCGCCATATTTAAGAAAGGATGTGCTCACAGTGGAGAGGGTTCAGAGGAGGTTCATGAGAATGATTCTGGGAATGAAAGGGTTAACATATAAGCAGCTGGAATATAGAAGAATGGGTGGAGATCTAATTGGGGCCGTGGACAATTCTGATTTGATGGAGAATGGACGTGAAAGCATAGAGGAACATCTGGAGAAATTTCTGAAACGCCTGTTCGCTGCTGTCATTACTGTGTGATCGGGAGTCTTTCGGAGGGTAGGCCTCAAAATCCCCGGCCTTGCCTGCTTTTGGCGACCGAGAAAGAGGTCGAATCGTTCGGACAGAGATGGCGCTCAGTACTCGGTGTCGGAGAGCTGATCAGAGCTCGAAGTTTTCGGATGTCGGATTGTGGTCGGCATGGCAGGGAGAGTTTTTCTTCCTTCTCCCATCTGCGTGAGATGTGGGACATTTGAGAAACTTTGAACTTTACTGTGCTCATGGACTTCTTCATCAGGTTATGGTATTGCTACACTGTTTGTAACTATATGTTATAATTATGTGGTCTTGTCAGTTTTTTCAGTCTTGGTTTGTCCTGTGTTTTGTAATATCACACCAGAGGAAATAATGTGTCATTTCTTAATGCATGCATTACTAAATGACAATAAAAGAGGACTATGTATCTTCATAATCATAAATCATAATTGAAACCTATCAAATGTTGAAAGGTCTAGATGGAGTGAATGCGCAGAGGATGTTTCCTTTTGTAAGGGAGGCTAGAACAGCCTCAAAGTGGAGGGACGGCCATTTAGAACGGAGATGAGGAGGAATTTCTTTAGCCAGAAGCTGGTGAATCTGTAGAATTTATTGCCACAGGAGGTTGTGGTGGCCGAGTCACTGGGTACACTTCAGATGGAGGTTGATAAGTTCTTGCTTATTCAGGGTGTGAAAGGTTATGGGAAGAAGGCAGGAAAATAGGGTTGAGAGGGAAATGGATCAGCCATGATGATATGGCAGAGCAGACTTAATGAATCAAATGGCCCAATTCTAATCCTTAGTCTTGTGGTCTGATCTACTGACCCACAAAGCTTTGGAAAACTGGAGCCCTCTGGAGAAAAACACACACAATCACAGGGAGAAAGTGAAAGCTCCACATAGACATCACCTGAGGTCAGAATGAAACCCAGGTCTTCAGCGCTTTGAGACAACGCTCTACATACTGCGCCACTGTGTCACAGGGTGCTGTAGTATTTTCTTAATTTATCTGTGCCAAGTTGCTCAATGTAAAATGTAAAATACCATTATGTTTGTAATCATCATTCTTTCAGTTTTGTTTTTGTTGTTTCTTCACGAATTGGCTGGCTATCAAAAATTATAATGTGCTTAGCATGCAGAATGAGCTTTTTTAATTGGCATGAGAAACTTGGAATCAGTAAAAGTGGAGAACAGTCCCTTTAGGAATTAGACTCTGACCTTTGTGCACAGAGCACTAATTTTTCTACACCAAGCCAATTCAAGGATATTAGTTCCTAAATTCTCTATTCCCAGGATTGATGTATAATTAGCAAATGTTTGCAGAAGTGTGATATGTGGTATGAATCATCCATGGTACTTAACAGTCAGATGATCAAATTGTGAACTTGCACAAAGCTCCACAAATCATTTTTACAGCTATTAATCGTCGTGTTTAAAGTAATCAGCACCCCTTGTGCTTTTATCCTTGAGTACCTTAATTTGTTGATGTTGCGTGCTGTTTTTAAAGTTTTAAGACTCATCAAAGTAGAATTAAAAAGCAACCTAATAAATAATACATTTGCATGGTAAATAAAATATTAAAATTTGCACAGAAGTTACAAATAAAGGCAGGATAAATGAAACCAAATGATGCATGGAAAATTATAGAATTCTAGGGCAATGCACACAAAATGCTGGAGGAACTCAGCAACTCAGCAGTATGTATTTTGGGCTGAAACCCTTCAACAGGACTGTGCTGATGATGGGTCTTAGCACAAAACGTGAACTGTTTATCAGATGCTGCCTGACCTGCTGAGTTACTTCAGTATTGTGTGTGTGTGTGTTCAAGATTTCCAAAATTTCTTGTGCTTGTGGATAGATGGGTATCTGTTGCTAGGCTGTGCCATGTGGGCACAAACATTACTTGATCCTCAGCAAATGGGTCACAAAGACAAATTCCTTTGAAGAATTAGAGTTATGTATTTCATAAGGTATTTTTCTGTATGATTCACTTGTTATTAGAATTCTTGATAAGTACTGCACCTCCACTGGCAAGTTCTCTTTTCAATCAATTTATCGCTGCCTTTGTGAAGTTGAAGTCGAACCTTGCCCTCCACTGCAGAGCATCCAAAACTGATAAATAATAAATGTGCGCCCAGAAATTTGTTTGTGCATATAAAACAGTGGAGTATATTGTGAAATATTTGTCTGCTTTTTAGAGAATAGCATTCAGGTTAGGTTGCACTGTCTTTTTCTGATGTGACTCTCTGCAACCTAATGAACCACCCTACTACTGTTTTTCCTAACTTTTCTTCAATATGCTGATCTTATAGATGTAACATAGATGGTTACACTGATGGTTTCTCTTTATAAATATATGCATTGGAATTCGCAATGAGACAGCATTGAGATGAGAGTTGTTAAAATGCTTGAGATGTGGTACTGTGCCCAAGTCTAAGGCACATATATGCTGTATTGCTAGAATGCCAAAAAAAAAATAATTTCCTGATATTTGTGATTGATGATAAACCTAATACTGATATGGGTCTCTATTGTGAACTGAGAGTGGGGTGGGGGCATGGAGAGGGGAATCATGGTTGGGAGAACGGAAAGGGAGAGGGGAGGGAGCTGGAGACACCAGAGAGACATTCTACGAACTTAAGCAACACACACAAAATACTGGAGGAACTCAGCAGGCTAGGCAGCATCTATGGAATAGCATAAACAGTCCTGATGAAGGGTCTCAGCCCGAAACATTGATTGTTCATTCCTTTCCATAGATGGTGCCTGCCCTGCTGAGTTCCCCTAGCATTTTGTGTGTGTTACTTTGGATTTCCAGTGTCCGCCAATTTCCTCGTGCTTGTGATCAAGAAACCAATTGTTTGGAATCAAATGGCCTTGCCTAGTGACTCAGGCTGGGTATGTCTGCACTTGCGTCCGTCCACCCCCCCCCCCCAACCCATGGCACTCCTATGTATGTCGCTAAGAATTTTGCACATTATGCATACATCTTGGTAGAGACAAAATAGGAAGAAGCAGTTTGTGGAGTTTACTCTTCATGCGGCAGAACATGAGTTAATGGACATTCTTCTCCATGTTCAAGTGTTAACATCAAGTATAATGATGTTGGTTCCTTTTCGGTGGAGAGATTTGGTTCATCTCAGCTCTGACTCTGCAAAAGAAGGACTCTACCCAACCCCCACCACCCAGTGCATATACCATGCTGTCTTTCAGTCATTTACCATTCAAACTTGGATAAGATGGCAAGGGCTTTGAGAATGGCACAACATTTTGATACACTCGTCTGCAGCAGGTAATACCTGCCTGGTTCTAGGTAACAGTAGTAGTAGTAGTACAATTCCACCTCAGGATGGCATCATCTGTGTCCCATAGCACCCAGTCCACTGATGGATGTGTTTCTCCTGTCAGCCAGCTCACCAAGACAGCTACTGCTCACAACCAAATGAGATCATGTAGACTTAAATTTGCCTGAGTTTGCCACTCAATGTCATTTGCAACCTTCTCCTCTGTAGGTGACCGTGCTCCACTAAGTAGCCTGAAGTAAGCTATTGAAGGAGCACCATGTGGAGAAAATTCAAAAATCCAAGGTGCAAAGGGATTTGGGAGTCCGTCTGCAGGTGGTGGGCTTTTGGTACATAGTCAGTGTCATGGTGTGGCCCCAACGTCCTTGCCCACCACATGTGGTGGGAGAACTTCGGAACTGGAGTTAGAAGGCCAGTTTCAATTCAACAAGTAAGTGAGCACACAGGAAAGGGACCTTTCATAATGGAAGTTTTCATAATGAAAGTTTTGGCAGGTGAATTGGGCTGAGGAAGCAGAGTGGGAAGTAAAATGCTGCACGTGCTGAAAATCTAAAATAAAAATTAAAAATGATGGAAACAGCCAGCAGATTAGTCAACAGTCATGAAAATTGAAACAAGAATTAACATTTTAGTTTGAAAACCAGTTGTGTGGTAGATATGTTATCAGAGCTCTTGCATCTGGTCCTCCAGCGGCAGTACTACTCGTGCAGACATTTATTTTGTTCAGATAAAGAACTAAAGCTTAGGAATAATTTTAAATCTGCAGAAGCACTACAACTCAAGAGTTCACTATGCAAGTAGCTCAGCTTTAAACTAAGAACCCCAAGCCCTAAATGAGCTGGTAAGTAATTGATGAACACTTTTTATGTTGCTCAGTTCTGGATCCTTGTGTGAGTCCCACACAGAACATTGATCGCATATGCACTAATTGGTTTCACAGGAAGGGGCTTGGTTGTTCAAGGTGTAATGATTGGCATCACCCCTGCTTTGGGCATGAACACATGATGTCTGTGTAGCTGTGCCATCGAGCATTGAGGCACAGTGCAGTCCAAGAACTCACAGAAAGGTTTTGACATAATTTCTGCATCGGAGTACAGGCACCTATTATTTTAAATAAAAAGCCATTTTTTTCATACTTAGCTATGATACTGCAGTGTTATTTTAACCAGAAATGCTTCTTATAATTTTCAGTGCGTACTTAATTTGTAAATTTAGTTGACTCCATCTTGGGTACTAACCTACAAAGTACCCAGGACAGCTTTAAGGAGCAGTGTCTCAGAAAGGCAGCATCCATAATTCAGGATATCCAGCACCCAGGGCATGCCCTTTTCTCACTGTTACCATCAGGTGGGAGGTACAGAAGCCTGAAGGCACACACTCAGCGATTCAGGAACAGCTTCTTCCCCTCTGCCATCCGATTCCTAAACGATTGAATCCTTGGACGCTACCTCACATTTTAAATATATATTATTTCTGTTTTTTGCATGATTTTTAATATATTCAATATATGTATACTGTAATTGATTTATTATTTTTTCTTCTATATTATGTATTGCATTGAACTCCCGCTGCTAAGTTAACAAATTTCAAGTTACATGCCAGTGATAATAAACATGATTCTGATTTATAATTGAAAATTATATTTTATATATAATTATAATCAGTAGTTTATATTGATTATAATTTTTAGGTAGACCAGACTCCTTGAATTTTATGTTTTATTGCTCATGCTATCCCCATGATCTATCTTTATCACTTCCCTAAAAATTCTTCCAGTGAGGTTACAGATGCAAACTTGGCAAGAGTGATGAATGTAGTAATAGACTTCAGGATGATAACTTAAAATGGTGGTTTTTCTCCTAATCTACAAACTAAATATAAAGATAATTGGCTCCGCAAGGAAAGTGCACGTGGAGTGATTTATGACCAGGTACTGCATCCAATGATCAGACCAACTGAATAGAAACATGTTTTAGATATCAAGAAATAGCAGGTTTCTTTAACTTTTCCCCAACAGAATTTTATCCTTAATTTAGGTCTAGTGGAAAGGATGAAAATGGGCATTAAATGTTAATAAAACTAATTTATTTTGAAAGTCTGGACTTAGCAAACATGTCCAAATTAATGATTGCTGTAATTTAACCTTGCCCAGAGATGCTATCATATTTGCCTGGAGATCGAGCTCTCAAGCACTGATTAGCAGCACTGTTTAGTGAAGTTGTGTTAATAGGTTTCATTCACCCAACTCTGTTCAAAGTCAGGTGTGTGTTGACTGGTGCACTGAAGTCTGACTGAAATCTGTTGCAATATACTGACAGATGTTTTTTGACCTCTTCTAAATGGAACCAAGTTTCATAAACAATTTAAACCTGCGGACTTTTTGAAAATGTGTGATATATGCAATAGGACAAATTATAATTGGCTTTTGAAAGAGTACAGAAGAGGCTTACCAGAATGCTGTCCAGATTAGAGGTATGAACTATAAGGGGAGTTTGGTCAAATTTGGATGATTTTCTCTGGAGCCTCGGAGGCTGAGGGGAGACCTGATAGAAGTTCATAAAATTTTGAGAGGCATAGATAGGGTAGACAGCCAGAATCTTTTTTACAAGGTCAAAATGCCTGATACTATAGGGCACATAATTAAAGTGAGAAGGGGATATTTCAAAGGAAATGTGCGGAACAAGTTCTTTGCACAAGCAGTGGTAGTTAACCTTGAATGGGCTGACAGAGGTGATGGTGGAGGCAGACATAATGGCAGTGTTTAAAAGGCTTTATTATAGTACCTGAAAGTGTGTGCAATGGAGATATATGGATCATATCCATGAAGATAGGTTCCTGTGCTGTATTGCTTTAGGTCCCAGAGCAGGTTAAAATGGTTGAGGGATGAGCAACAGAGCATGGTGTAGAAAGACTAGACAGGACAAGAGATCCTTTCTCTCAGCAAGTTCTAGGTATACTCCTATCTCCTGACCCCTCCAGCATCCTCCTGTGCTTGCTGGTGTTGACCTACCTTCTCTCAGGACATTTACAACAGAAAAATGGAGCCTCCTGTGAGATATCAGTGGTCAAGCAGAACATTTCTTTTGAGTCTGAAAACAAAGAACTATGTGAACACCCTGCACATAGGACAACGTTGGTTTGGAACTTTGTTGCAAGAAAGAAACTTCTCTGCATCTGCATTTTACTTCATAATTAAATTAGATTTCAGAAGCTGTCAAGATCAGGCAACGTCGCAGTTTGATCACCTTTTCTCGTGTCCTCCTGATCTACCTTGTTGGGGCCTTTGCACTTTATTTTCTACCTGCACTGCATTTGTTCTGTAACTGTAACACGATACTCTGCATTCTCTGTTTCCTTTTAATACCCCGGTGTGCTTACATAAGACATAGTTTGATTAGGAGGCACATAAATAAAAGTTTTTGACCTTATTTCAATATATGTGAAAATAATAAACCCATAAACTGATCTAATGAACAGTCTTCCAAACTAAAACTCTCCACCAATGCTGCCTGGTGTGTAATATCTTCTAAAACATTTTATGCTTGATTTACTGAGAGGATTTTTGATTTCAGTTTCATTCTGTAAGATATCTAGTAAGGATCAGTATTTATGACTGTTAGCGCAATTCATATGAACAAAGGGAAACAGCGGCAGGCGTAGGACACCTGGATCCTCAAGCCTACCCTAGTAATCAAATATGATCATGTGTAATCTGCATAGGCATCACCTGCTCTCTTACTTCAGTTGCTCTAGGCCTCATATCCCTTATCTTCCAGAAAACAATCTTCTTCCACTTCAAATATCTCCAATAACCTGGTCTCCACAACTCACTGTAGTAAAAAAAAATTCAAAGATTCAATACCCTCTGCAAGATGACATTTCCATGTACCTTGGTTTTACAATCTCTGACTGTGCTTTGAAATTTGGTTCCCTTTGATTGGGAAACATCCAACATTGACCTTTTTGTGCTTCCTTAGAATCTTGTATCTTTCAATATGCTCATCCTCATTCTTCTAAACTCCAGAGAATGCAACCTACTAGGCCTCTCTTGAAGGGACATGTGGGTATTAGTCTGATGAATCCCCACTGTATTGTGTCCAATGCTCCTCTGTCTTTTCTTAGGTAGAAACACTAAAACTATATGCAGTTCTCCAGCTTTGGCCTGACCAACACCCTCATTAACTGTAACAAAGCAATGCCACACATTTTAATTCCACATCCCATTCCCATTCTGACATGTCTATCCACGGCCTCCTCTACTGTAGAGATGAAGCCACACTCAGGTTGGAGGAACAACACCTTATATTCCGTCTGGGTAGCCTCCAACCTGATGGCATGAACATTGACTTCTCTAACTTCTGCTAAGGCCCCACCTCCCCCTCGTACCCCATCTGTTACTCATTTTTATGCACACATTCTTTCTCTCACTCTCCTTTTTCTCCCTCTGTCCCTCTGAATATACCTCTTGCCCATCCTCTGGGTCACACCCCCCCCCCCCTTGTCTTTCTTCCCGGACCTTCTGTCCCATGATCCTCTCGTATCCCCTTTTGCCTATCACCTGTCCAGCTCTTGGCTCTATCCCTCCCCCTCCTGTCTTCTCCTATCATTTTGCATCTCCCCCTCCCCCTCCAGCTTTCAAATCCCTTACTCACTCTTCCTTCAGTTAGTCCTGACGAAGGGTCTCGGCCTGAAACGTCGACTGCGCCTCTTCCTATAGATGCTGCTTGGCCTGCTGCGTTCACCAGCAACTTTGATGTATGTTGCTTGAATTTCCAGCATCTGCAGAATTCCTGTTGTTTGCGTCAATATGCCATTTTCTTTGTTTCTGATCCTTAGCAGTTAACTGTGATTTGATGAAGTCTTGGTGGTGATCCAGGAAATTTCTTGATGCATATTAAAAACACCTTCCAAAGCTTCAGCGGTATTTGAGGCACACCCAATATCCCCTGCAACTACTTACTTCTTCTCACAAACACAAGCGATTCTGCAAATGCTGGAAATCTTGAGCAACACACACACACAACATACTGGTGGAACTCAGTAAGTTGAAATAAACAGTCAGTCTTTCTTTCTTCTCTGTAAGCCACTAGCTGTCAGAGGCACCGATAGATCATGAACTGGGCAACAAGCCCCTTGTAGTCAAATTAACTAATGTTACCAAGCAACTTCAGTGACCTTAAATTCCTTTATGATCCTGAAGGGACTATTTTCTAAGTAAAGCTACGATTCCTTGTTTTAGGCTTCCCAGCCACATGAAATATCCTTCCTGCGTTAACACATTCAAGAGCCCTTGTTCTTCTGTACTGCCCCAGCTCCTTCGCTGCGGTGGCATCTTGCACTAAAACTGAGCTCTCAGTTCGAAGCCTGTAGAGGGCATTGATAATTGTGCCGCCTTCATCTTATGATCCTGTGGTTTGAAGCATAGAACACATTGCAGAGGAAAGCATTATGTTACTGACCAGCGTTTTTGAATTCTTTTCGAGCCTGTGTTCCAACATCTGCAATCTCTTCTGTCTCCACGTTAACTTTCTGTAGTTGATATAAAAGGGATCTCCAAGTGCTCTGAATATTTGTTATTCTTCAACCTTTCTAAAAACAAAACCTGCTCAGCTGGTTTCTTTCCAAAACAGATAACCTTACTTTTTTAAACTTTATACTCTATCTACCACTTTCTTGCCCTCCTACGCCCTCTTCAAAGTAAGTTCAATTTGTTTATGCACTGATGAAAGACTTGTTGTGAACAATATTTCTGATGACAGCTTTAATGTAATTTGTTATCAAAATGCTTGTAACTTTCCATTTATAACTGATCCTTAATTGTTTTGGCAGAGCTGGTGAATTGCCACCTTATTGCCTTGTGGGCTTTATAGTCATGGTGTCCAAGTTGGCATTTCCTATTATGGCTCACAATCGTACCCACACTTTTTTATGTCATAGAAGAACATGTGCTGCACTCTTCAATATATATTTGTAAATTTCTAAAGTGGCTTGACTGTGTTCATGCAGGAAGTCATGTGGCTGCAAGTTCATAACAAGGAATCACAGTTGTGCTTAGAAAATAGGCAGTGGTAACTACTACAAATTTTTGGGTCAGACACTACAAGGATTAGTGCTTGGGGCACTGTTGTTTACAGGCACATTAAGGAGAATGCAAAGCGGCTACAAACCAGTTTGGTGAGTGCGCAAGAGAGTGGTAGATGGCGTAAATAAAAAGCTTTTTTTCCCTCTGAATCATTGAGTGTGGGTCTTCAGACGTATGCACCTCTTCGGTAATGGTAGTAATGAAAAGAGGGTCTACCCCAAATAGTGAGGGTCCTTAGTGATGAATGCCTCTTTTGAGGTACAGTATTGCCTTTTGAAGATGTCCATGATGGTGGGGAGGGTTATGATCACGATGGAGCTGCTTGAGTCTATACTCCTCCACAGCCTCTTACAAACCTGTGCATCAAAGCCTTCATACTAGGCTGTGATGTAACCAGTCAGAATGTTCTCTACCATACATCTTTAGAAATTTGCAAGATTCTTTGGTGACATGCCAAATCTGCTCAAACTCCTAATGAATCAGACCACTTTTTGACATACCTTCTACATAATTGCACCAATGTGTTGGGCCCAAGACAGATCCTCTGAGACAGTGATGCCCAGGAACTTGAAGATTTTGTCCAGGTATATGAAGTATATTGTTTAGAAAGGTAAAGTTATCTACCTTGGAAAGACCAAACATGAGAAAATCTGCAGATGCTGGAAATCCAAGCAACACACACAAAATGCTGGAGGAACTCAGCAGACCAAGCAACATCTATGGAAAAAAGTACAGTCGATGTTTAGGGCCAAGACCCATTGGTCTGAGTTCCTTCTGCATTTTGTGTATGTGTCTTAAAAAGAAGCCAGCTGAGCATATTTTGTTTTTAGAAAGATGGAAGACCTACAAATATTCAGTAGCACCTCGTGACCCTTTTATGTCGATCACAGAAAATCAACATGGAGACATTGAAGTTTGCAGAAGCTGGAATCTGGAGCTAAAAAAAGTAATTTTGTAAAAATTTTGCTCCAAAAATTTAACAAATGAAACAAACAATTAAGAAAGTAAATAGTATAGTAGCACTATTACATGGAGTGTAAGTAAATCGGTATTTCTACAGTTGTAAGACCATAAGATATAAGAGCAGAATTAGGCCATTAGGCCCATTGAGTCTGCTCTGGCATTTCATCATAGCTGATCCACTTTTCCTCTCAGTCCCAAATTCCTGCCTTCTCCCGGTATCCCTTCGTGCCCTGACCAGTCAAGAATCTATCAACCTCCGCCTTAAATATACTTACAGACTTGGCCTCCACAGTTGCCTGTGCAAACAAATCCACTGATGCTCCACCCCCTGGTCAAAGAAATTCCTCCTCGTCTCTGTCCTGAACCGAGGCCCCTCTATTCTGAGGCTGTGTCCTCTGGTCTTGGGAAACATTATATAGAACAGAGAAAAGACTACACCCTGAGTCAAGGACGGATGTGCTTGATTGAGAGAAAGAGTAGAGTGAAGGCTCAGTAGGCTGATTTCAGGACAAGGGAATCCTCCTATGAGGAGAAATTGCCAAGTCAAGGACCATTTTCCCTACAGTTGATTAGAGCAGTCGAATCAGTTTTAAGCAGCTTAAAAGGGCGATTGCTGAAGGATTCCTTCTCTCACTGGGGAGTCCAGAGCTTGGGACACAGCACTGCATGCAGAACATGACCATTTACACACTGAAAAAGCAAGATTATGAGACATATTCACACCGACGCATCCTTTTTTAAACTTCAATTCCAGATCAAAATCACTGATTTTGCAGTAGTGTTCACTAATTGACAATTCAACCCTATTATTCAGCAACAAAAAGAAATTGTTTCATCTTCTTTGCTGAGCTTTTGGTCTATGAAATATTTATTTAATTTATATTGACCATTTTACTCACTTACCCAACAGCCTATGTGTGTTTTTATGGTAACAAAGCAATGCATTCCCTTTGGCCAGTAATACTTAGCAAACCACCACCAGTTGCCCTTAGGAAAGTATTCTCCTCTCACTATTTGTGCTGTTCACAAGGTGTTGACAAGATTTTCACTACAGCCAGCAATTTGTTGCTATGTGTTTCTGCCTTCGATTCATCTTCTATCTTCTGTTAACGCTTATTGTCATCTTAATACTAAAGAAATACAGTTACTGAATCCTGCCCTATTTGCTTCACATGTCATAATAATTACCTATCTTTTATGACTTCCCACATGTACTCACTGAGATGAGTGATAGTACAATAAATATATGAAATATTTTACAATATGCTCAAAAACAGCTCTGTGAAATTTCTCCCCTGCAAATATACTTTCATATGTACTAGGCTGGTGTAAAATTGTAAGTTAATCAGAATCAACTTTAATATCACTCACATACTTCGTGAAATTTGTTGTTTTACAGTACACAAAATAATATAAATTACAATTAGATGTACATATAAATAAAATTAGTACAAAAAGTGAGCAAAAATAGTGAAGTAGTGTTCATGAGTTGGTTCCTTGTCCATTCAGCAGTCAGATGGTGAAAGGGAAGAAACTGTTCCTAAAGTATTGAGTATATGTCTTCAAGCTCCTGTACCTCCTCTCAAAGGGTTGTAATAAGAGAGCATGTCCTGAGTAAAGATTTATTAAATTGATTGTGCAAACAGCCACAAAAATATGAAAAGAACTGTGGAAGTATTCTTTTGTTGAACAGGAATATTCTATTAAGCATGACCAGTTGGCACAAGACCTATATTGTGAAGCTTATCTTTCATATTTATATTTCACTCTATGCTTAACTGGTATACCTGTGAAATGTAGGACTGCCAAACTCAAATATCATCATCTCCCCAACTTAATAAAGATGTGAACTTCGTTAACTCTGTTTCAAAGTATGTGACGCTATTGTGAATTCAATAGTGGGAATATTCTTTAACATTTTGAATACAGTGGATAATAGTTTTAAATGTGCTAATCATATTGAACTAAAGCCGATAAGATTGAAAAGAAAAGTTTGTAGATTTTCAACACTACTTAGTGAAGTAGCTCAGAAAGGAGCAATGGAATTTGTGAAAACTCAATTTAATGGGATATAAATGACACCATATACAATACTGATTACCCAGGACAGTTATTCTTGATTGAATGGTCATAATTTAATGGAAGTTATGGGATTTGTTTTCAATGGTTCTCAAGTGAAAGTCATGGATAAAGTCTTTTGACATAACTTCGCCAGTGAGTGTTTCTCTCCCTCCCCGAATTTTGTTGTCTTGCCTTCCTTTTTATTGAATTTCCCCTTTAACAATTACTGTCATCACACCGAGTCTTTGCTGTTGAAATGAGGTCACGGTGCTGCTGAACTACGGTTAATAAAATTATTCTCTCTCAACATATACTGCCTGTTTCTGAAAGAACAAGACTACTTTTAACTATAGTAAATACTTATTGTTGATTACTGGTTTTGTTCTATGCCGTTTCAACTGCTGAAAAATAAAAGGTCAAAAAAGTCTGATTTTGAGGGTAAATAGCAAAATTCATAACACTTTGCAAATGCTTGGTAAACATTTTACGTTGCAGCATTAAACCTTGCTTAGTCATTGTGTTATAGGGGTCTAATGCTACGCATATTTTCATTTTACCTTGATGCCACTAAGTGAATGGAAAACTGGGTCACTTGGTTCTTGGTACAGGACTTTGGTATTACTGCATGTATTAATGCACTAATGAATGTCAAGACAAGATGTGATGCATTGTGAAGCTCCTAACGTTTTATGCATTTAGTTCATCTTTTGAGTGGAACCCAATAGGTACTTAATGTGTATTGTAGTCAGAGCTTGTCCAGCACGAGGGAACACATTTTATTTATCACATTTCACAGTTGACTCCCATCAGATTTTGAAAGTAAATCCAAATTAACCACTTCTATTCTTTTTAGTAACTATTCTGTTACTAAAATGATCAACAAGAGCCCCTATTCTGTAACACTGTTCTCTCTGCCAATAAACACTCAGATTTTCATTAATTATTGGCAGAGTTAACCAGGATAATTATTGTCTGCAAAGGTCCCAGTTTACCAAAGTTGTTTCATATTTTTAATTTTTGAGTATATATCAAAAACTGTATTCTTCACCTTCTTGTAAAACCATATTTTTTCAGTAAAGTGTCTCTGAATTGTATTTCTATCCTGGGAAGTAATAAATGATACAAACCTTAAAGTTGGTTGAATCAAAATCAGTCAAATTGCAAGTTTTTTTTTGTGAAACTTGATGTAACAGTGTACCTGAGGGTATATCTAAGAAATCTAGTAATAACTGTCTGAATGTGTTAGTTTTTTAGAGTAGGTGATAAAGAAAAAAACATTTGCTATGTTAGTCCATTTGCACATGCAATGAACATTGTCAAAAAGCATTTAATAATTTTGTAAATTTCAACATTTCCAGTCTAGTTGTATTCAGCTTGTTGTTTAATATTGTGACTGCAATATTTACCATTAAGAATATTTTATTTTTCTACATTTGCCTGATTGATCTTTTTTCTTTGTTTGTCTTTTTTTTCCATCTGGCTGCTCCAGGGGCTATGGCTAATCATCTAATAACCAATGCTCTGCTTCGTCCTCATGGTACTAACAATCCCTATAACACATTGCTTGGGGAATCTGCAGTCTATAACAACCCCTCAGTCAGCATGTACAACACGCAAGGTGTGCTTCTCAAAATGTTTTGCTAAGCTACAATGCTATATACCCCGTCTCTCTGGGCTGTGGAGGCTGTATTCCAAAAACTGAATTCAATAAGGAGAATAAAATGCACCAAATCTTTTAAGTTTCTAATGCATTCTCTTTTATTGAGGCTGACTATGATCTGTCACCAGAAGTATTGATTTTTAGCCAATTATTGATTTGCTTTGAATGTAAAGATTATATTGCTTCTTGCTTTGAAGCTTTAATTGCTGCCTCACACCAGTTGACCAGTATACAGTCAAACCTCATTCTGGATTCTAGTATCTCAAATTCGGCTTGATGTATCAAATATTTTGCACTGTCCTGGTTGAAACTGCAAAGTTAATCCGTGATTTCAAACTGTCTTTAGGGATGATGTCTTTAGCTATCCTCTCATGTTCGTAATAAGGAGGCTTGACTGTATATATCGTTACACTGTACATGCATTTTTTTGTCTGTGTGTGTCTTTTAAATTTCCAGAAAAATTACTTCTGGATGTATGTGGAGAAAGCCAGTGGAAAACATGCCCTTTTGCAAAAAGCTACCAATTTGAACATTTGGCTAGAATAAGTGAAAGAGAGGTTCACAAAACAAATAATAATGTTTAACAATTTTATAGTAATATTGGTGTGATGGACTGAATTAAGAGACATAGTAACAACAAATTGGGATAGTTTAGTACAGCCTCTATAGGCCAATAAAGGGGTCTTATATTTTCCAACACTTTCACTGGTACAGTTATCAATTTATTCTAAGATACTGCATTTTGCTAAATCGATATGGAATAAACCTGAACTGAAGCAAAAAATTGTCAAGCTACATCTGATTTCTTTTTGATTAAATGAGCCCGTGAAAGAGTTGCTTTCTTTGAAATGGTTATCCAAAATATGTTATGGGTGGTTCTGAAATGAGTCGTACAAACAAGGTTGTTGACACTTAGTTTGTGCAATTGTTTGTTTGCAGCTTTTAAAGTGCTTAAAGTAACTGTGTATTATGTGTAGTGGTTGGGATTTGTTAGATATTTTCTTGCATACCATCAATCTATTTGCTTTTATTCATGTTTCTTCTACTGTCGCTGTATGCTTACTTGTGTTTTTTCTTTCCTTTTCTTCATGCTGTCCTTTAGAGCCCTACAGAGAGACAAGTATGGGAGTAAAACTAAACATTGCATATCAAATGTAATTTCTTTAGTTACCATTCTCTTCCAGCCAAACCTAGGTGATAATTGTGGTTTAAAATTAGTTGATCAAGGCAATATTTATAAACTGAAGAAATGTTTAAAGTTATATTTTAGATAGCTTTCCAGTAAATCTTTGTATTCATATGTATTGACTTGAATTCCAGTAAGTTTGAATCAATGATCGGAGAAGACCAGCACAAGGATGCACTCATTCAGGATGTATCTAGTGCCCATTTAATCCTCCCAATTGTCCATTTTCCTACTTCATTGTTCCATGCTCAAACAAGTCACTTTCTGAAAAATACATTAAAAGTAATTAAGATCCCTCATAATACAAATGAATTTGAATTACTTTCCCCATTTGGTGTAATTTTTTTTGTACTAAGATTTGACTTTTACTAATATTTCCATATTGACCTACCAACTCCCAACACATCCTTGTTTGAAAGCTAAGTTTTGCACCAGTCCTGCACTGATCAGGATAATAGTACACCTCCTTTGAATATTTCAAAGACCCTACAAAAATACATCGACCTAGATAGAACTAAGTTTTAATTAAACTTAGTTTGCTGGTATGGGGCGTTCTACACATCACCAATTAAATCATTATACTGATGCACTCAGGATGTCCTGTGCATGGTGTGCATAACACCTATTGATTTTTTCAATTTGTTATGTGCTTGGAGCAGATGGGTTAAAGAATATCTATTAGGGGTTGTTTTAAACCCTCAAATATTGACTAAATGGAGAAAGAGTAATTCAGTTTTAAAATTTTGTGTTGCTATCTGAATTGCTGGATAGATAAATGTTTTCACCAAGATAGCAAACCAAATTATATTTGTCTATCTGGATTGATTAATATGTTGTTACATTCACCTAAGGTGTGAAACATATTTGGAAAAAGTCCCTATGCAATCTATCAAGAGCTTAATGAGTAATCTTCAGTAGAAACTGCTTTCATTGATAAATTATCTCATTTCCTCTTATTTGAATTTGAAAACACTTTATCTTCAGTTGTGCTAACCGGAACCATTTTGTATTTCTCCTAAATGGATGGTCTTGCTGTTGCTATTTTTTTAGTCGGCTTTTGTAATGATATTTACATGCACCATTGTGCTGCTTAAATTGTCTGTGGTTTGTGTGTCCAGTTAGATGTACAATTCTTTGGAATCTAAATAATCAATACAATAGTTGAATTGTAAAAAACAAGAAATCCATAATTTCTGAATTCCAAATTTCTGCATTAAAGGCTTTCATTTTGCAACATCCATGTAGTCTTCACTCTTTGTTTGTAATCATCTAAATGCAACAACTTTAACAGCAATGAATTTGATTTTCTCCACAAATACATTACTCAATGGAAGTATGCATCATTGGGCCTTTTTGCTCTGCATTGATATTATTATATTTGACAAGTGTGCAATGGAGGCTTTTTATCAATCTCTAGTCTCATTTAATTTGACTTGTTTAGTCGTATTTTGTTAGGTAATGACAACATTCATTCCCAGTTTATCCTAATACTACAACATAATCACCCTATTATTTGACCCTTGGATATTCCATTTATTAACTGTGTAACCTGTGATTTCAAATGCTGAACAAAACAACTCACCAGGGAAGGTTATTATAAAAATAAAAGATATCTGATACCGAAACCCATTTTGATAGATAATTTGTGGGACTTTTCTTACCAGTCCAGGCTTAACATGAGACTTAGTTCCTTCATAGCCTCCAACAAACTACTGACAAATGCATCACTGAATAGTTTTCTGGATCAATGAAGAGGCTTAGCTCTTGGCTACGACTGGAATTTAGGAATGGAGTGAAAAAGACTCAGCCCCTCAACTCTGCTCCCTTAATGATAAATATAAGCCCAAGCTCTATTTTCGTATCTGAGCTCCATGTTCTTTGATACTTGTGTCCAATAAACATCCATCAGTCATCTTCCGCACAAGCACTGGCAGCCTTTTGGTGAAAGTGTTCAAAAAATTTTAACCACAATCTACATGAAGATATTTTCTCTGATCTCCATCTAAGTGCCTATCACATGGTCTGGCCCTTCAGCCCACAATGAATTTATGGTATTTTATAATATTTTATGATTATGCAGTTTAATTTTCCCACCAGAACAAAATAAGATTATTTTCTGTTCCTGGCCTATATTTCCAGGGCATTCTCATAACTGCTAGTATGTTCTGGTTTTTCGCTTTTCTGTATGGCTTTATGCATAGAGTAGATGCTTCTTTTAATAACATGAATTACAACTGTACGACTTAGGGATAATATTCTATATTGATTATTGAAATATTTGAACTAATTTTTGGACAATTATTACACAAGTTATACCAACCTAATCTGTTGCCCAAGATGCTGTGATCACCCTTCTTCCCCACGAATCAACTAAAATGTACAGTTATAGCTAATGTGTTTCTTGGTCTTATTTTTCAGAGGTGTTGCTGAACAATGCCAGGGATACAACTGTCATGGATACTCTACCACTGAATGGTAACCATGGCAACAGCTACAGCATTGCCAGTGGGGAATACCTGAGTGATTGCGTGCAAATTATCGACCGTGGTTACAACCACAATGAGACAGCCTTAGAGAAAAAGATTCTGAAAGAACTCACTTCCAACTACATCCCTTCCTATCTGAACAATCACGAGCGTGCCAATGAGCAGAACAGGAATCTCATGAACAAACTAGTGAACAACATTGGGAATGGTAGTGAGGATGACGCAATTGTTCTTGATGACGCAACTTCGTTTAACCACGACGAAAGCCTTGGACTGGAACTTATCAGAGAGGAGTCAGATGCTCCTCTGTTGCCACAAAGGGCACATTCAGTAGAAAGCCATCAGGCCCAGCATTATCCCTGCAGGAGGCGGATCCCTCAAGATCATAGTGAGAGCTTTTTTCCTTTGTTAACCAATGAGCACACGCAAGAACTGCAGTCACCTAACAGGGATTCTCTGTATACCAGCATGCCTGCTTTGGCAGGAGTGCCCGTGACAGATGGTAGTGCCCCTCAGACCCAAAGTGCTGCTCCACCAACCAAAAGTAGTGATGGTGATGATGTGTATTATAAAAGTATGCCGAATCTGGGCTCCAAGAACCATGAACAGCAACTTCTCAATTATTACCAGCTAGGACGTGGAAGTAGTGATGGATTTATAGTTCCTCCCAATAAAGAAGGCTCCTCACCCGAAGGGAATTCAAAGGGTCCATCACACTTGGTCACCAGTCTATAGGGGAAAAGACTAACCCTGGATACCTGGCTCTGGTTTTTCAGAAGCAAGTGAAAAGATCTGTGTATGCTTGAATCTAAATGCTGTTCATATACTGCTGAACTACTTCGAGATGTTTTTATTCAGACCAACCTAGCAAGGCACTGCAGGGGAAGCAGATGATAAAGAAATAGTCTGTTTTAAGGCAAAAACAAAATAAAATATTATTGAACTGATTGAGAAGGGTTGGACATGTATATTGAAATGGAATTCGGTTTTGCTTCCTTAATAATGCTAAATTTTTATCTTTTTTTTCTTGTGTCTATTTTCTCAAGGACTTCTAACTGAAGCTTGGTGTAGGTCAGTGTCAGCTGAACTGGTGCGAGGCTATGGATTGCTTTCTTTTACTCTTTTCTTTTTTTTTATTATCACTGTATATCAATTGTGATTGTCTCTCACAAATTGCAGTTGCATTTCACGCAGCTGCAGAACTCCTACAATCAAAAGGAAATCTGTTCAATCTCCAAGAAAAGGAACTATTCAAACCATTATGCTAGACACGTTTATGTTTTGCTGTAATAATTCTGATTATAAAACTAATGATGAGAATTTTGAAAAAGTTCAATGTACAGACACGCAGCATTGCACATATATTGTAGTATGCTTTTTCCCTCCAGTTTTATGTCTTTGTTGATGTAGTGAACAAGACAGTTTCTGTTGTGCTGGTCTTGCAAGTTTTGCCAGTAGGAACAGTGTTTTTTCATAAGTCTTTCTGTTGGACTTTTATTTTTCCTGACAGTTCCTCCGAAGAACACCGTTTATAAAGCTCATTTTATAGTGAGGTGATCACAATTACTAAGAAAAGAAGTTTTTTAAAAACTGTTTTAGGTTTTTCTCGCTGTGTATTTTGAAGTGAAGTCATGTTTTTTGCCAACAAAACAAATTAAAAACTTTAGAATTTACAGCAGGTACATTTTTGTTTACAATGCACTATGTTATTCATAAATGTGTTCAGTAATGAAAGTCCACAACGGGAGCTAGGCACTCTTTTAGACACCAAGGACTCTTGGTAGAAAATAGTGGAACTCATGCATGTGGAGAAATAAAAAAGTAGCAACAATTTTGTGTTAAATCTAGTCAAAGCACTAGGCACTTGTACCGTGGTGGTAAAAATATTGACTTATTAAAATGAAAGTTATTTTGAAATGAAAAAAGATGATTTCTCTATCTTTTTTTCTTTCCTTCTTTCACAGGGAATTTATTTATTTGGCATTAATTAGTTGACATGAGCATCCCTTTAGTAATGACCTTGGCACAATTTGTCATTTTTTTTTTAAAGTTATGATCCATTTTTGTATGGTTTGCAAGTTGAATGACCTCATTACTAATATTTGTTGTAAAAGTGACTCTTGTCTGCCAACAAATAAATCACTGATTACAGATTTACAACATCTGAGTTGGCTTAAGTTTATTTTTGTTTCTTTCTGTTGATCATTTTCAGCTTTGCTGTATGGGTGCCCGGTGAGCTCTCTGCCACTTGTGCGATGGTGTTTATTTTTTGTTTGGTCTGTAGCCAGTAACAGGGGAAAAGGTGCATGTAAAAGTTGTATGTCGTATGTGAAAAATACACTGCAAGAACACTAGCCCAAGGCAAAATTATTTGATGCAACAGCTCTTAAATGGCTGTTATGTACTTCAGTGACCATTGTAGAGAATTCACAGCAAACTTGCACAGTAATGCTGTTCTATTCAAAGATCCCAGTTTGGAAATGACATTGGCAGAGTTCTCTTCTTCAAGAAGGGTATCCTTTTTGAAAGGAGATATAATTGATAGGTAGAGAAGAATTCTGTGCAGGAGAGAGAAATTACAAGACTTTGCAGACCAAGATTTGGGCAGCACTGCTCGGAGTGCTGCTGCCTTGTAGTGCCAGAAACACAAGTTCAATCTGGGTGCTATCTGTATGGTGTTTGCCTGTTCTCCCTGTTACTGTAGGTCCTTTAACTTCTATGCCATGACCTGAGTGTTTGCCAGTATGTGGATAAATCGGCCATTCTAAATTCTCCCTACTGTGTAGGTGTGTTGTGGAGTTGGGGGAGTTGATGGGAATGTTGGAATTCTTTTTAAACGGGATTAATGGTGATTGATGGTTTGTGTGGATTTAATGAGCTAAAGGGCCTATTTTCATGCTGAATCAGTCTATGACTGAGCCAATGATCCAGGCTTGAAAGTGCTGCTGACTGTTTCTCCTGTGAAGGATATCCTTTTGTAGATGCAACATTGTTTTTGATTGAAGGAATGGAGAAACTCTGTCCCAAGTGAGAATGATTGTATGGCCTTTAGATCAAGTTTTGTTCCTTTATTACTTTCTTTTTGGATAATGCAAGCTACCGTGTCACCAAACTACCACAGATTTAGAGCCACCTGACCAGAGTGAATGAACATAGGTCCTACAAACTCACTGAAGAGAAAGAACATGTGTGAATTATGTTGTTGTGGCCACATATCAACTATACTTTGTGATCCTGAACAAGATAACTTACACAAATGTCACTGAAGCCTCCTACACAATAATCAGCGAAACTAGCTATTAACGAAGTCAATCTCTTGCTGCTGCTAATCTCTTGGGGAAATTGCCTGTGTTATATCCCCACAATAACAGATTTTTGATGACCCAGCGAGAACTGTTACACTTGCTTATTATTGTTTGGAAGGGTCCTGTAGGGAATATATTAAGGGGGCAACTCTTTATCCATGGACATCAAAGCAGTGTTGCCATTCTAGATATCAGTTCCAGGTGAATTTTAACACACAATACTTTAATAATCTTAGACAGTGGTGGTGCCTGCCATTAGATGGATTCAAAGGATGGTTCTTTGGTGCTACTGCTTGTAACTTGGCCTGCACTGCAGCCTTCCACATGTTTTCTGTTCCCTCAAAGCCACTTGCACAGAAACAAACCACCTACAGAAGCAACTGCTGAAAAAATGATGCAATGAAGAAAAATGCTATAAATAAAGTTACAGAGTTTAAACTCCAGTTGCTTCTTGCAACTAATTGAGATCATATGTTAGTTTCTTTTTAAAGAGGCTTAAAAAGCTGTAATTTTTTTAAGTGAGCACTCAACAACTGGAACTGGGTGAGATCAAAGACCTTAATGCAATCTATTTTCTTATTGATGCTTGAACTTGCGTTCGGTACAAGATACAAAGTGCTGGAAAAACTCAGTAGGTCAGGCAGCATTTGCCGGAGGAATTAGGTTAATGTTTCAGCTTGATGTAGTTTTCAGTGAATAATTATGTTTGTGCTTTTATTTCAGATTTTCTGCATCTGGCATTTTTATTCTTGTTTTTCATATGTGAGGTGTGGGTGAACATTCTACACCAATTGTGCATTTCTGAAATTAAATTTAGCTACATGTTCTCTAAAACATGTTTGACATGGAGATCAGGTGTGAAAATTCTGAAGTGAACACGAGGAAAAATAGCTTCTAAATACAATCTAAGCAATCCGATTACCTGATCTGTTTGTAAGGTTGCAAAATGCACCCCAGGCATATTCTCCAAAGCAGTTGATTGCTATCGTAACCTTGCCATTAAATGACGGCTGACCCCTGTTGAAGTTCATGGTGGAATGAGAGCAGCTCTATGGAAACGTTAGACAAGTAGTTTCCTTGTTGCTTTGTCTGCTTGAATGCTTGGTTCAGTCTTTCTTGACCTCCATCAGCTCAGCCCAGTGTGCATTTCCCTTTCAGATTTCTCCCTTTCCAAATCTTTGGACACCACAATCCAACTTGTGGGTCAAATGGGGCACGATAAAGATATGGTTGCTCAGACGAGATGTTAAAGCTGCTCTCTGAGTTGAATATGGATAATTCTTTCTCACTATTAGGAAAAAGAGAAGAATTTATCCTGGGCAATATTTAAACTTCAATCTGCACACTTTAAAAAAACAAGCGATTTTCTGTCATTATCCTACGACTGTGTGTGGGTATTTATTGTACCTATTTTCTACATTACTGTAGATATATAAAATCATATTTGATCGACATTATAATGTTGTGAAAGGCAAAATATAGTTGCATTTTTTTCCAAGTTCTATACCATGAAGACTTGCTCTTTATGTGGTCCATTAATGCACAAAGCCAGTACAAGTCATTCCTACATCAATAGAAGGTAGCATCTCTCTTGATTGCAGTGGGTGATAGAAAAATTAAAGGTGATATTCAAAGGACTCTATGTAACTTAAAGTCTTTGGTAGGTGATGAAATAATTATAGTGCAGACATTCGAATACAACACCAAATAATTGAATAGTCTACGGGGCATGATGATACAGAAAGGATCAAAGTGTTGATATTGAGAATGATATCTGTACAATAAGATCTTCTTGTAATTCAAAGAGATCGAAAGTACATTTATTATCGAAGTACGAATGTAGTACACAACCCTGAGTTTCATCTTCCCACAGACAGCCATGAAACAAAGAAAACATGGAACTTGTTGAAGAAAAGCATCAAACTCCCCAGCCGTGCACATAAAAATGAACCACTCAAATGACAAAAAAAAGAGTGAAAATCAAAGAATATAAAACACAAAATTGAAAGAGTTTAGGCATATTCAGTTCAGTGAAATCTAGCTCAGTGTCATTCATTATCTGCAGGCCGCCTTGATCAAAATCGCTCAGAATAGCAAGGAAAAAAGGAGCAACCAGCAACACATTAGAACATGAACTACAGAGTTGAATCCACAAACTGCATCAATTAAACCTTGCCCAACACCCAGGAATCTGGCACCATCCTTCAACAGCATCGAGGGAGAGAGAGAGAGACCATTCGAACACAGGGACCTTGTGCCAGGAGCAGTGAGTGAGATGTTGAGAGAGACCATCACTCACAGACACCTTCCACTAGCAGCAGCAAGTAAGAGGATTGTAGACATCGCTGAAAACCCACTTGCCTTTCACTCTCTCCTGGATGATTTCAATCTTCCTGGATGCCTTAATCAGTGAGATTGGCGAGAAATGTTATCGATCGTGGGCTCACATCCCATCTCCATGACTCCTGGCCTCAAGGCCACGTGCTTTGCTCAAAACCTCTTGGAGACAGCAAAGCAACAGGTCACTCAATCAGCCTGAAAACACACCACCAAAATGTAGATCACAGGCTCCAACAGTAGCAGAACCACATGTGAATGAAAAAGGGGACTTGAAAGAAATAGTTTTGTGAATCATCTGGAGGATGTTGCCCTTGGTCACATTGTTCACTGGTGCCATCATCTCCTGCATCATTAAATATCTGTGAACAGGTCCAAGAGAATAATTAATTGTATATTGAAAATCCTTTAAGCTCTGCACTCTGTGATACCTTGCTGCAGAGTACTTCAGGGGCAGTATATAGTCACATCCAACATATCAATTTTAGGGTTTGAAAGAAAATTTCTCATTTTACTTTGCTGAAGTTAATCAACTGGGATAAAAAAAAAAGAACACCCATAGGAATTGGGTACCACAGAGAATCTAACTGCTTTATAGAAGTATTGATGGAATCAATCCTCAGATAAAGGGTGGGGAGAGAGTTTCTCCATTCACAAATAGTCCTGCGTGGGATCATCATCCTGGTATGGATTTAAGAGGGAACCTAGTCACTGAAAGCTGGGCCCTCACAAAGCAATGTGGTAAGCCAGCAGTTGTGGAATTGAACTTCACCACTATCTGTCATTTTTGCATGCTATATCCCTCACCCATTACCAGAAAGCCATATATTCTGAGGACAAATGAGAAGCAGTTCCTAAAATGTGTTCTGAAGGTGAAGGTATGTAGTCTAGGGTAAATGTGTAATTAACTGTTAGGTTAATTTCTCAACCAAGCAGTACTACCACTAATAGTTTTGCAGTTGTGCCACATCCAATTTCAAATGTTGAACAGTCATAGCATCGATGAGGGAAGAAAATTTCAGAAGCAACCCATTTCCTACAAATGTTCAAAGGTTCATTTTATTGTCAAAGTATGTATGTACAATACAACTCTGATATTCTTCTTCTCCAGATAGCTGAAAAATACAGAAAAAGACATGGGAGTTGCTGAAAGAAAAGATATCAGCCCCATCTCCCTGGCAAGCAAAAGAAACAAAACTTGAAAACCCCCACCCCTTCCCTTACACAAAAAAATCTAACAGATTGCCCATGTGAAAAATGACAGCTGGACATCAAAAACCACAATCCCTCCCTTCACAAAAAACAGCAACAATAACATCAAACCCCCAACCCCCATCCCTCGCAGAAAAGAACAGCGACAATAAGATCAAATCCCCAACCCTCTCTCTCACATATAAAAACTAACAGATCCCCCACACAGAAAAAACACTAACAAGAACATCAGCCCCCAAATCTCCAGCTCCGCCCTCACAAAAAGTAACATATTGCCCACCCGCCAGTCAGCAACAAGAAAGAAAACATTGAAAAATGAAGGAGACCAATATAATGTACAGTCCAATAATCACATAAATCTCAGAATATTGAAAACATTCTCTGTCAGCATTCGAGGAGAACAGCTGGACAAACTCAGTCCTTGAAGAGGACCACCACGTCAGGTCTGAACGCCACCAACCAGACATTCAAGAGTGAAATTCAGCACATGAAGAGGCCCAAACATTTACAGCACCCTCCTTCAGGAGTGGATGAATTTGAAATGTCTTCTCCTGAAGTTTCCACCATCAGAGACATCAGTATTCCACCCATCTGATAATCTCCATCTGGAAAATGAGCTCTGATGGAGCTGGGAATGAAACAATGCTGTGTTTCAGGACCAGCCACGCTGTCAGTAAAGGGAAAGCATAGCAATCTGCTTAAGAAGGGGGAAATTTTCCAAGTATTTGACAAATCTGTACCAACCACAAACAGCCAACTCTCTGTCATCAACATATTGATGGAAAGAGTCATCAAGAGACATTAAACCTCATAATGACAGCCCCTACTCAGTGATTCTCAGTTTAGGTTCCATTGAGAATAAACCTCTCCAGACAGACTAATTAAGATCTAATATTGTTGACCATACTTCAAATGATGCTGTGCCAGCAAATATCACCACCAAGGAACTTTAGTAACATTGAAAACAATGTGAATGATAGAGAAAATGACACAACTATAGGCAGACGGTTGTTGCTGCTGCAAGTATTTAATAACCATAGGCAAGCAATTGTTGCTGAAAGTGTTTCTCTGATTGTTATGTCAAGGAGATTCTTCCATCAGTAGGTTAGAAGTTGGTATGATGACAATTTTTTATGGTTATGTATGTTATTCAGTGTTATGGAGTAATCTCCATTTCTTGAATGAGAAGAGTTTCAATCATGAAAAAGTACATAATCATTGAAGACAAAGCAACCTGCCTATCTGACACACCAGCTAGCACCTTAAAAGCATGCTCCTTCAACAAGTGATGTACACTGGCTGCAGGGTGCAGCATCAACAAAAGCTAGAAGTAGCTCCTTGCTTCAAACATATTGTCAGCACCTCATAAAGCGGTAGGTGATTGATGAGGTTAGATGTGAATGTTGTCTACGTGGATTTTAGTAAGGAGTTTGATAAGGTTCCTCATGGGAGGCTCATCCAAACCATTAAGATGCATGGAATCCATGGTGAATTGACCACTTAGGTTCCAAACTAGCTTGCCCAGAGAAAACCCAGGGTCAGGGCTTAATCTGGCTGAAGGTCTGTGACTAGTAGTGTTCTACATGGATCCATACTGGGAACTCTGCTATTTATGATTTTATATAAAACCTGAATAAAACTGTAGATGGGCTGATTGTTAAAAGTGCAGACAATACAAAGATTGGTGGTGTTTTGAATAGTGCAGAAGACTGGCAAACTATATATGGATCAGTTGCAGATATGTGCAGAGAAATAGCAAATGGATTTTAATCTCACTAAATGTGAATTACTGCATTTTGAGAGATCAACTGTGAAGGTAAGACCATTAACATTGTTGATGTACAGAGGAATCTTGGGGACCAAGTTCCCAGCTTCAAGAAAGTCGCTACACAGGTTGATAAGGTAGTAAAGAAGGCATATGGTGTGCTTGCCTTCATTAGTCAACAAAATGAGAACAAATTTTATTGCAGTAAGATATTGCAGATTTATTAAATTCTGGTTAGGCCGCATCTGAGGTATTGTATTCAGTTCTGGTTGCCCCATTGAAAGAAGGATGGTGAGGCTTTGGAGAGGGTGTAGAAGAGGTTTACAGGGATGCTGATTGAACTGTTTAGTATGTGCTACAAGGAGAAAATGAACAAAATAGGGTTGTTTTCTCTAGCGTGGAGGAGGCTGAGAGAAGACCTGATCAAGTTTTATAAGATTACGTGGCATAAATAGAGTAGACAGACAGCATACTTGTTGCAGGATTGGAATGTCTGAAACCTAAGGGCATGCATTTAAGGTGGGATTGGAGGGGAGGTGGATAAGGTTCAAAGACATTTGGGACAAGTTTTTACACAGATTGGTGGCTGCCTGGTGGAGGAAAATATGATAGGGGAGTTCAAGAGGCTCTTAGAAAGGCAGATGAATATACCAGGAATAGAAAGATATGCACATTGTGTAGACAGAAGTGATTAGTAGAGAATTTGATTGTTAATTTAAATAGTTCTGGGCTGAAGGGCCTGTTCCTGTGCTATACTGTTCTATGCTCTATTTTCATTCTACTTCCTACCTGCAATCAGACAACGGCAGTTCTTCAGAGAAATACCAGCCACTTCTCATGTACCCTTCATATCATACACGATCATGGCTTGGAAAATCCTTAAATTTCTATTTTTCTTCAACTTATCTTGATTGTTGCTGCATCAAAGTCACTACTAACAGCAAAGAAAGAGCACTTTCTCCCCTCAGACTCCACAATTCAAGACTGTATTCATTGATGTTCTTAGCTAACCTTGCCCCCAAAACTCACAACCCATGAATGATTTTTTTAAAAGAGTTTTCTTGAGGCAACAAAGGGTGTTATTTACTTTGGGATAGACTCAGCTTTTTCTAAATCTGTAAGTGTCTTTCTATTTTGCCACATGATTGGAATTATCCTTTTGGAAATTTCTTCGGAATTCAGATTTCGTAGGTTATTCCAGATCTCTAAACCTATGTGTATGATGGTGGTGGTTGGTAAATATTCTTAATTTTCCTTCTAACTTTTCTGCCAATTTTTTTATATGAGTGACCTCTGACAGAGGAAACAGTTTTCCCGAATTGCACTCTCAAGATATCATAGAATTTTGGAGTATGCTCTTCAGTCTTCTCTTCACCATCTTTAAGAGGACAATCCAGCTTTATGACTATATTTATAATGCTAATTCCTCATTCCAGTTATTATCCTAGTAAAATATCCTCACAGCTTCTCCAGCTTGCCAGAGTTTAATGCAAATGCCTCTTTTTCCTAGCGAATTCCGTTATGCATTATACCTGAATGCCTTTTGGAAGTTCGTGTATACATCTGCCACATTGTCTTGATTATTTTGGCCAGTGCTGGCTTTCCATTTTTAACTCGTGCAGAATGAAGTAAGAAATTACTTTTGTCCTTGTTACTGTTTTCCCATCAATTACATCAGGCAGCCTTGTTGCAGTTTTACTCCTGCCTTTTTCGAACGATTTGTAATCCTGCATTCCCCTGTTCAGATCTCTTTACCAACGAGGAGTATTATGTCATTGCCTGGGCTTCTATTTCTAATTCTTGTTTCCTTCATCAACCTGAGGTGCATCTTATCTGAACTTAGCCACTTGTCATCTATGAGAGATGTCAAGCCATTTAACACTCTCTTTCCATTTTTATCCTGTTTCCAGCACTGTGATGTTAAGTTCATCCTCATTTATTGATGCAGTTGGGACACATTCAGCAGCTCAAACTATGTCTTCCACAACAACAATTTTGTCTTAAATTCATTTTGATTTTTGTCCTAAAATAACCTTGTATTCCATCTCTGTTGCTCAACGATCTTATGTACAATTCCTATCTGCTTTATCAATTCCCACAACTGCCTTGTTTTCCCAAATGTCTGACTGAATGAATTTTATTCCAATAAGTTACATATTTATTCAATGAAACCAAATTTAAAACTGATTAAAAAACCGAGAGGAATATTTGAAAAACATGTATTGTTCATAGGATGATTTAAGGTATTGAGCTGAGAAATGCAGACAAAATTAACCAAATGAAATGTAAAGCTAAACTTTTAGAGTCTTGTACCATACTAAAGACTATAGTGAATAGTTTCTTTGTTTATCTGAGTCAATAGTCTATAGATTTGGAGTGTTGGAAGGAATATAAAATGGAAGATTTAAATTCATCATGATACTGCAAATGAAAAGAAAATCATCTGATGATGGCTGAGGAAAAGTAAACTGCCCATATTAACCTGTTCCTCAATTTCTATTCACCAAATTGCAACATTGCCAACTCATTCAGAATCAGAATCAGGATAAATATCACCAGCATGTGGCTTGAATTTGCAGCAGCATTACAATGAAATATATGATGAATAAATATAGAGAGGAAAAAACTGAATTACAGTAGGTATATATCTGTCTATTAATAGTTATGTTAAACTAAGTACTGTACTGTGAAAAAAAACAAATAAAAAAAGTATTGAGGTAGTGTCACAGGTTCAATGTCCATTTAGAAATTGGATGGCAGAGGGGAAAAATCTGTTCCTTAATTGCTGTGTGTGTAGCTTTTGGCTTCTATACCTCCTTCCCAATGGTAACAATGGGAGGAGGGCATGTTCTGGGTAATGGGGGTCTTTAATGATGGAAGCTGCCTCCTTATGTCACCGTTCCTTGAAGATGCCTTGGATACCATGGAGGCTAATACCCATGATAGACCTGACTAATTTTACAATGATCTTCACGATGATAATTTTGCCATGATCTTATTGAAGAGTGGAGTAGGCTCAGTGGGCCAAATGGCTTACTTCTGCTTCTATTTCTTTTGTACTTATACACAGGTTTCTGCAACTTACTTCGATTTTGTATAGTAGCCTCCCCCCATACCTGATAGTGATGCAGCCAGTCAGAATGTTCTCTATGGTATATTTGTAGAAGTTTTCGAGTGTTTTATTTGACAATCTAAATCTCCTCAGACTCCTTATGAAATATAACTGCTGTCTTGCCTTCCTAGTAGCTGCAAAAATATGGGCAATCAGCTTAGGTCCTCGTTGATCTTGACACCCAGGAACTGGAAATTGCTCACTCTCTCCACTTCTGATCCCTCTTTGAGGATTGGTTTATGCTTCCTCATCTTACCCTTTCTGATGTTCACAATCAGCTCTTTGGTCTTGCTGATGCTGAGTGCTAGGTTATTACTGCAACACCACTCAACTAACTGGTAACTTCCATCACCATCTGAAACTCTGCCAACTATGGTCATATCATCAGCAAATTTATAGAATGCATTTGAGCTAGCCACACAATCATGGGTGTAGAGAGAGTAGAGCAGTGGGCTAAGCACACATCCCCGTGGTGTGCCAGTGTCAGTTGTCAGTGAGGTGGAGATGTTACTTCCAATCCGCACCGATTGTGCTCTACCAGTTAGGAAGTTGAGGATCCAGTTGTAGAGGGAGGTACAGAGGCCTAGATTCTGTAGCTTTTCAATCAGGACTGTAGGAATGCTGAGTTAATAAATAGCATCTTGACACTCCAGATTACTGGCAGGATTTATCACATTTTCATTGGATTGTTTTTATTTGAAAACATTTAAACTTTTAGAATTCTCCAAATTTAAGCAGCTCACTCTTTCTGTATCTGAACTGGCTATTTTTGCCTGTCATTTTGTTTTGTATTTGTTTTTCCTTTATTTCTATCGTCTAACCTGCTCGGCATGTTACCATTAGCAACACTTTGCACAGACAAGGAAATTTAATCTGATTTTCGCTGCAGCTCAAATGCCAGATTAACTCATCCAGTTTTGCTTTATCAGAGATAGTCCTTTTGTTATACCCTTCCCCTCTAATACCTAACACTAACTTGCTTTCTCTCTTTCCCAGTTCTGAGACTGACTCCCGGACCTGCATTAACTACTTATTGTTTCTCAGATGCTGATTGACCTGAAAAAGAGTTTGTATTGCTTTTTATTCCCGCCGCCTCATTACTATTTACTGCTCATTAATTGTCCATCCAAACACCCATTCAACAAATAATAAATGGGTTGTTAAAATTGAAAGAGCAGCCAGACTACCATTGTCATCACTGAGAGGTGGGGAAGGGTGGGCTATGTTGGAAAATTCCAAACATGTAACTAATCATTTAAATTCAGAGATTTTAGTCAGGCTGGAGAACCCTGATTAGTAGAAAATGCAAAATATTCATTAATATTCATTCTTCCTTTCCATAGATGCTGTCTGACCTGCTGAGTTCCTCCAGTATTTTGTGTGTGTTATTCATTAATGTGCTGCATCAATTACAGGGAAATTTCTGCACATTTGAAAATTGCACCAGCAACTGAATAATTTTGATCTCTGGGTGCCTCTTTAGATACTACTTAATGCAGAGCTAAATGTTCCATCTTAGTATCTTGCAGTCTGATGGATGACATAAGGTACAATTATTCAAACTGACTGCATCAAGAACTGAAATAGAATCGGCTAAATACAAACAACATGTTTTCATTATGGTCTAATCATTTAAAAGACAAATATAACTGCTTTATAACTTAATTCAGTTCATTACTTTTTAAAATCTGGGAACTATCAGGATAAATCTTTATTCATGATTTGCTTGTTTATTCATTCATCTGTCCATCTATTTATTAAGATATAGTGTGGAATAGGCCTTTCTGTTCGAGTGTTCCAGCTCCTAGCTGTTGTGCTGCAAGGAGACACTCTGGCACCCTACATCTTTATAATCGTCCTTGATTACGCTCTACGTCAACCTACCAAAGATCACGACAAGCTTGGTTTTACCATAAAACCAGGACAAACCAAAAGGGTCAGACCAGTTACGCTCACAGATCTCGTTTTTGTAGATGGCATAGTCTTGCTCTCTGACCAGATGGAGGAAGCACAGCAGCTACTGACAGAGGTGGAAATTGAGTGCAATAAAGTTGGACTTCACCTAAACGCTAAAAAGATAGAGTACATGGCGTTTAACTGCAACAAAGGTACTCTCAAGACCGTTAAGAATGATACCATTAAGAAAGTCTTTGACTACAAGTACCTTGGGTCAAGAGTGATGAGTTCGGAGAAGGACATAAAGATACGGAAGGCGCTGGCGTGGAGGGCTATGAACGACATGAAGGAAATCTGGAAGTCGAACCTGACCAGAGGGCTTAAAAAGAGGATCTTCATAGCAGTCATAGAGTCCATTCTTACGTATGGATGCGAGACGTGGACACTCACCAAGACTATGTGAAAGTCTCTAGATGGTTGCTATACACAAATGATCCAGATGGCTCTTGACGTGAGTTGGCAACAGCACATGACGAACGTTGAGCTTTATGACGACCTACCGATGTTCACCCCTAAATTGAGGCGAGAAGACTGCAACTAGCAGGACACTGTTGACACCACCCCAAGCTACCTGCCAGCCTGGTTGTCATATTGGAGCCCAAGCATGGGAGGATGAACCCTGGGCGCCCTCCCAAGACTATGGTCAACATGCTCCTAGAAGACAGTGGCGCGGCTAATGTAGATTAACTGAACACACTGATGAGGGAAGGGGAGAAGTGGAGAGTCCGTCATTGTGCCCGACGCCAGCCCCCTAGGCCTGAGTCGACGTAGTAGTAGTAGTAGGCCTTTCTGGCCCTTTGAGTCACACTGCCTGGAAATCCGTTGATTTAATCTGAGCCTAATTGCAGGACAGTTTACAATGGCCAATTAACCTACCAACCGGTACATCTTTGAAATGTAGGAAGAAAATGGAGCACCCCATGGAAACCCACGTGGCCATGGGTAGAATGTACAAACTCCTAATAGGCAGTGGCAGGAATTGAACTCAGGTCCCCTGTACGGTAAAGCTTTGTGCTAACCACTATGCTACCGTGTCATCCCAGATTTAAACATTTATATTATGTTTAGTTTAGGTTTGATGATAATTGAGTTAGACATCAATGTTATCAGCGGTTAAGGTCAGCTTTTTAACTTGCTCAATTTAGAATGCTCAATTTAGAATGAAGTAGATTAACCTCATGTGCAATCCTAGTTTTTGCTGTCCTTAATCTCTCAGGAAGACAACACTGAATATTGATATCAACACACACAAAATGCTGGAGGAACTCAGAAGGCCAGGCAGCATCTATGGAAAAAAGTATAGCTGATGTTTCAGGCTGAAAGCTTTCGGCAGGACTTGCTCATGACTGAATATTCATATTCCAAGTTTAAAGCAAATTTATTCTTGAAGTATGTATATCACACCATATAAGAATCTGAGATTCATTTTCTTCTGGGCATACCCAATAAATCCAACAACCATAATAAAATCAATGAAAGACTGCACCAACAGGGTGAACAACCAGTGTGCAAAAGATGACAAACTCTGCAAGTACAAAGAAAAAGAAAAATAAATAAATAAGAAATAAGTATCAAGAACATGAGATGGAGAGTCCTTGAAAGTGAGTCCATAGTTTGTGGGAATAGTTCAGTGATGGGGCAAGTGAAGTTGTGTGAAGTTATTCCCTCTTGTTCAAGAGCCTGATGGTTGAGGGGTAATAACTGTTCCTGAACTTGGTGGTCTGAGTCCTGAGACTCCTGTACCTTCAGCGAGAAGGGAGCATGATAATGATAATGGATACTGCTTTCCTGTGACGATGCTTTGTGTGGGTGTGCTCAATGGTGGGTGGGGTTACCTCCCCACCTTTACTTTGTGTAGGATTTTCCATTCAAGGGAGTTGATGTTTCCATACCAAGCAGCTGCACTCTCCACCACACATCTGTATCCCTGGATTTTGCACTTTGATATGGTACAAACGTATTTTTAATTACTATCTACTTTTGTGTTAGAATTTGAAATAAACTTAAGATGCACCTTTGTCTATTCCATGCAAAATTTTTATATCTCCTATGAAACTTAGGAGGTATAGCAAGGTGCCCCACCTCCCCCTCATACCCCATCTGTTATTTATTTATATACACACATTTTTTTCCCTCTCTCTCCCTTTTCTCCCTCTGTCCCTCTGACTATACCCCTTGACCATCCTCTGGGTTTTTCCCCCCTCCCCCTTTTCCTTCTCCCTAGGCCTCCTGTCCCATGATCCTCTCATATCCCTTTTGCCAATCACCTGTCCAGCTCTTGGCTCCATCCTTCCCCCTCCTGTCTTCTCCCATCATTTTGGATCTCCCCCTCCCCCTCCCACTTTCAAATCTCTTACTAGCTCTTCCTTCAGTTAGTCCTGACGAAGGGTCTCGGCCCGAAACGTCGACTCTACCTCTTCCTAGAGATGCTGCCTGGCCTGCTGCGTTCACCAGCAACTTTGATGTGTGTTGCTTGAATTTCCAGCATCTGCAGAATTCCCCGTGTAAGGTTAAAAAAAGATTAGCCACAGTTTGGGCCTCTGTCACGGAAGCTTTTCCTTGCTGTTGGGAACTTGAATGCTTTTGTTGCATCTAGATGCTATATACTCACTGCAGAGTCAGACTAAAACAGCTTCAGTAATACGATCCCAACCTCAGACAGTGTACAGGCATCTGTTTTTATGTCAGCATGCATTGACTTGGCAGCTTTTACTTTCCTTTTCTGCAGATATTATCCAAATGGCTGACCGTTTCCAGTAGTTTCTTTGATTATTTCTATTTCCTTCATTTATAGTATGCTAGTATGATCGGAAGTTCTGTCTACAATTGGCCTCGGATTATCCTAAAATTCTCTTTTGATTAATTTGAATCAGTCTTTGAAATGTGCCAAATGTTTTTATCATTGGACGCTGTATACATAGAACAGGGAGAATTCCTAGCTGTCCTCCACCAGCGGAAAGACAGTTAACTTGCATCATTTAATATCCAAATTTCAAAGCAAGGCAGAGTTAATCCATACTAGTGAAAGAGTTTATTTCGTATGGTGTCTGTGCTGCCATTCAAATTTATGGGAACTGGGGAAGTTTAAGATCTTGTGTTGTTATGTTCTTCTACCTGTCTCTTAAATTTCATATCACTCCATAATCCATTTGCCTATCTCAGAGCCTCTTAAATGATTATATTGTATCTCCTTCGCTGGCACCCCTAGCAGCATATTCCAGGCACTCAACACTCTCAGTCTGTGTAAAAAAAACTACTTCACAACTCCTTTGAAGTTTTCCAGCTCACATTAAATACATCCCCTCTAGTACTAGATATTTTGACTCTGTGAAAAGATACCAGTTCTCTATCAATGCCTTTCATAATTTTATGAACCTCTATCAGGTCTCCCCTCAGCATTTTCCACTCCAGAGAAAATAGCCCTAGTTTGTCCATTGTCTCTTTATAGTACATCCCTTTTAATCTAGGCAGCATTTTGATAAACTCTCTGCAAAGCCTTCACATTCATCCTATAATAGGACGAACAAAAATTGAACACAGTACTCGAAATGTGGCCTATCTAGAGTTTTATAAAGCTGCCTATTGAACTCAGTGCCTTGACTAATAAAAGCAAACATGCCATCCACCCTATCAACTTGTGCAGCACACTTTGATATTGCTTTTCAGTATTTTACGTTCCACTTTTTAATAGAGTGGAAGTGTGTTTGATGTATTGGCGTTGAGCTCAATCTGATAGCTAAACTCTAGGCAACTCTCTAGTCCATTCAAGAAATGTCATTGTGCTTTTTAAAAGTACCAACTCTCAGTCAGATATCTCCCCTTATTTATCCCTTAAAAAGTAACCTACTCTGGAAACTTGTCTCTGACACCATCAGTAATCTCATTAACTCTGAAGAACCCCCATTCACTGTCAGCAGACTTATTGTTCTCTTAACCCGCACTGCCTGTTTCCACCTGCTACCCAAGAACCACAAACCTAACTATCTGAGTAGGCCCATTGTCTCTGGTTTCTCCTGCCCCACTGAACTCGAGTCTGCTTATCTCAACTTCATTCTACCCCACTTCTTTCATTCCCTTCCCACCAACACCCACAACAATTCACATGCTCTTGATCTCCTCAAAAACACTGAATTCCCTGACAGCCTCATTTTCACCATGGATATCCAGTCCCTATACACTTTTATTGCCCATCAAGAAGACCTTAAAGCTCTTGACGTGTTGTTTCTTTCCACGCCTTGTGGCACATCGGGCAGCAACCTTTCTTGCCATTTCTTCAGCATCTGTCTTTTTTTTTGTGAGATCGAGTTGATAGCTTGACACTCAACCCAGCACAGATAGAAAGCGTGCCAGGAGCCAGCCAATTCAAAGCTGGGACCACTCACCTCAAAGTTCCCTGCAGATGCCACTATACCAATGGCCAGCAAAAGCTCCCCGCATCTTTATCAGCGAAGGACTTAACCAGTTCCCCTCCCACCACTGCCCTCTTCTATCTTGCAGAACTGGTTCTCAGCAACATCTCTTTTGGCTCCTACCGCTTTCTCCAATCCCAAAGGTTAGCCATGGGCACTTGCATGTATCCCAGTTTGCCTGCTTTCTCAATGACTACATAGAACAGTTCATGTTCCAAGCCTTTTCTGGTAATGCTCCCCATCTCTTCTTGCACTACAATGATGCTTTATACATTGGTGCTTTATGCATCCATGGTGAGCTCATCAATTTTAACAACTTTGCCTCCATCTTCACTTAAATTCTTGTCCTTAAATTCACTTGGTTCATTTCTGACACCACTCTCCTCTTTCTCAAACTCTCTGTCTCCATTTATGGAGGAAAACTGTCTACCAACATCTTGTAAAACCCACTGATTCCCATAGCTATCTTGACCATACATCTTCCTTGCCTGTCTCTGTAAAAACGCTATTCCCTTTTTTCAGTTCTTTTGTCTCCACCGCATCTGTTCCAAGGATGTGCTTTCTTTTCCAGGTATCTTCTTCTCCTCCCTCCAGCATTGATGCTGTCCTTGCCTCCATTTTCCGGTTCATCCCATTTTCCCACCACCTGAACAGGGATAGAATTCCTCTTGTCTCAACCTACCGCCCCATGAGCCTCCACATCCAACACATCATTCTCCACATCTTCTGCAATCTCCAGAGAGATCTGACCAGCTAACCTCCACTCTCCGCTTTTCACAGGGATTGCTCCCTCTGTGACTCCCTTGTCCATTCGTCCATCCCTCTAATCATCCCCCCCACAATTATCCCTGCAAGCGGCGGAAGTGCTATATTTACACATTCACTCCCCCCTTGCTTCAATTCATCCCCCCAAACAGTCCTTCCAGGTGAGGCAACATGTCACCTGCAAATCTGTTGGGATTGTTTATTGTATCCGCCACTCCCAATGTGGCCTCTGATGCACTAATGAGACTCATTGTTTGGGGACTGCTTTGTTGAACATGCCAGCTCCATCTGCCAAATGCAGAATTTCCTCCCATTTCTGTTCTGTTCACAGCCTTCTCTTGTGCCACGATGAGGCCACTCTCAGAGCAGAGAAGCAATTCCTCTGATTCCACCTGGATAGCCTCCAACCTGATGGCATGAACATCCATTTCTCCTTCTGGCAAAAAAAAATCCCTCCCTCTTCCCTCTTCTTCTATTTCCCACTCTGGCCTCTTACCTACTCTCACCTGCCTATCACCTGCCCAGTACCTCTCCTCCTTCCCTTTCTCCCATGGTACACTCTCCTCTCCTATCAGATTCCTTCTTTTCCAGCATATTACCTTGCCTAGCCACCTCGATTCACTTATCTCCTTCTAGCTATCCCCCTTCCCCTCCCACCACCTTTTTATTCTGGCTGTTTGCCCCTTCCTTTCCAGTCCTGAAGAAGGGTCTCGGCCTGAAACATTGACTGTTTATTCATAACCATAGATGCTGCCTGCTCTGCTGAGTTCCTCCAACATTTTGTGTGTTGCTTTGAATTTCCATCAGAATTTCTTGTGTTCAGAAAATTCTTTCTGTTCTAACCAACACTTGCCTTTAGTTAAAATACAATATTACTCTGTCCTTTACTTTGTTGTTTAAAGTTTTCACCAAGTTTAGAAGATTCAAAGATATACCCAGTATCCTTGAAAATGAATGCATCACCTGACAGATTAACATCTGCCCATCTTTGAAGATGACACCACTGTAGTGAGCCAGATCTCAAACAATGAAAAGTACAGTAAAGAGACAGAGAGTTGGAGGCATGGTGTCATGACAACAACCTTGTCATGATTGTTAGCAAAACAAAGGAAATGGCCATTAACTTCAAGAGGTGGGTTGAATGAATGCTTCTGTATATGCTGAAGTGATGATTGAGAACTTTAAGTTCTTAGATGTAGATATTTCCAACAAATCAGCCTCATTCTACCATGTGGACACTGGCCAAGAAAGAACACTGATGCTTCTACATCCTCAGAAAGCTAAGGAGATTCGAGATGTTTCCGTTAACTCTCACCACCTTTTACAGATGCACCATCCTATCATGCATAAAGCAACCATTTTGCCCAAAATTGCACAGTTGTAAACGTAGCCTAGTCCACCACACAAATCAGCCTCTCTTCCCTTGACTCTGTCTACACTTCTCTCTGCCTCTAGAGAGCAACCAAAAATATTAAAAGATCCCAACCACCCTGGTCATTCATTTCCTCCCTTCTCCTATTGGGCAGAATTTATAAAAGTTTGAGAACATATACAAGTAGAGCTCAGAAGAGCTTCAACCGAACTGTTTTTAGACTATTGAATGAGCCCCCAATATGGTAAAGATGAACTCTTATTCTAACTTGCCTCGTCATGACCCTTGTACTTGCTATGTCTCCCTGCACTGCAATTTCACTGGTACCGTAACACTATATCCTGCATTCTGTTTCTATTCAATGACATTATGTATAGAATGATCTGACTGGATGATGTGTAAAACAAAAGCTTTTCACTTATCTCTGGAGATGTGACAATAATAAATCAATTACTAATTGGTAGGTACCACCTACCCCTTTTTGTGACGGTGTCTATAGATACCACAATGACCTCATGGATTATCTCAGTGCCTAAAGAACCATATAGAAGCAAATCATCTTCATTCTTAAGGGACTGCCTTGAAAAAACATTAAGTTCAATGGCAATTATTTATTTGTCTTTAACAGAAAAAAATGAATATTGTGCTTTATTGTGAAGTATCCATTTTAATGAAACAAAAACCAAAAATGCTGGAAAAATTCAGCAGGTGAAAGCAGTTTTTCTGTTGTTGTTTTTCCACACATGCTCTCTAACCTATTGAGTTTTAGGAACGTTTTGTGGTTTTCTTTTCAGATTTCAAGCAACCACAGGTTTTATTATTTTCCTTAGATTTTAATATACTGTACTCTGTGATAGTTTTGAACTCCCTTGGAACAACATTTTTCTGCAATAGCTTTGACAGACGGCACTGTCTAAGACAAAGATGGGCAGAATGAATCATTCATTTTATTCCCTTAAGACCTTTTACAGCCAGCTTGTTCAAATTACAGGGGTACATGTGTCCAGCACACTGCTGTATAGAGCAATCTATTGACAGCAAAGAATAAACATCAAGCCAGTTTCATTTAATCTAATAGTTCATAGTACAAGGAGTGAACACCTGTTTCAAGTTTTCATCTACTGCAAATGAGTGTAGAAAGAAGTGAGAGTAAGATTAATAATTATTGCAACATCTACATGTAAAATTCACTTAATTTTTTTCTATTCTTGGGTAAAATTATTGCTTTGCATTCTGTGCTTTGATTTGGAAAAAACTGTCAAACAAGCAATGAAAGATGGAACACAGAGCAAATAATATTAATAAAACTCATAGTTGGAAATGTAATCAACCTTATTTAGATCTTACTTCTGATTACCCTAAAGGGTAAACAGAGTTAATGTAAAAAAATTTGCGATTACGGCACATATAAATAATGTATTCTCCAAGTTATATGCTTAATACTTTCTCAGGGAATTATATATAACATATGGGTGATTACATGATTGGAAAGATGTAATGATGTGGATGGGGTGAAAATCACTGCGGAAAGCTTTGGAAACAAATTTATAAGGAAGTTACTCCAACACATTAAGTTTGTTTGATTGGTTCAACAAAGTAAATAATTTTCCTAATCTTCTTATTTAGATAGATAAATCTGGTTTCCACAGTAACTGGTAAAGACTTGGAATACCAATTGTGCTCTTTTTTCTATGTGTTGGAAGCTGAAGGTACATTATCTTCCGGGTCATGGCAATAAACTACAAAACTTGAGAAAGATGTGTTTTTGAAGTCACAATTCTGCTGCAAGCTCATTAATTTGAAATTTAAGCATTTCTGTTTCTCTCTTCCCTTAGATGCTCCTTGACCTGCTGTGCATTTCCACCATCTTCAGTTTTAATTGCAGATATGCAGCAAAGATAAGAATTTGCTTCAAGCTGAGAAAATACTAAGTTGGTCAGCAATGTCTGTCTGCTACATAGCATCCTTCCCCTGTTGTATAGCAACAAACAGCATTATAGTTACCCATCATGGTATATTCAAAAAAGGGCTATCATCCTATGAAAATAATCTGAAATAGATCTCTTTGGCTACCTGAGAATCGACAGAAGTAGATCAGAAATAGCATTCTTTACAGCAAAGAATTGTTTTTGAGGTTTAGGCTAACCCTTAACTTTTATTTCCTTCATTTCCTTACAGTTTAATGCGCCATTTCTGTCAAAATTGATTTAAATTGTTAACTTTTATGAAAAACTTTTGAAAATATGAGGGGGGAGAAGATGGCGATGCAATGGCAGCGCGCGTGGCCACTTCGGCGATGATATCTGTTATCTGTCAAGTAGGGGACTGTGCACAATTCTGATTTGATGGAGACAGACTTGAGAGCATGGAGGAACATCTGGAAAACTTCTGAAATGCCCGCCGCTGTCGCGGTTAACCGGAATCTCCGGAGCTGAAGGCCCCAAAATCCTCGGCTTTGCGTGTTTCAGCAGCTGGGGCGAGGTCGAAGGCGCTTGGCAGAGGATGGCGCTCGGGATGCTGTATCAAAGGGGCTGGACAGAGGCTCGAAGTTTTCGGACGGATGGACGCAGTGTCGGCTATGGCTGGCTGCTTCCAAGGTAGCGGCAAGTTAATGGTGCCTGGAGGTTTATGGCAGGGAGTTTCTCCCTTTTGCCGCCTGCTATCAGGGACTCGGGACTTTGAGACTTTTTTTTACTGTGCGCATGGTCTGTTCTTCATCAAATTATGGTATTGCTTTGCACTGCTGTAACTATATGTTATAATTATGTGGTTCTGTCAATGTCAGTCTCTGGTTTGTCCTGTTTTCTGCGATATCACTCCGGACAAACATTATATCATTTCTTAATGCATGTATGCATTTCTAAATGACAATAAATGAGGACTGAGTGTTCTCATAATGTAAATCTAATGGGTAATAGACCTGGGATTGCCTAAATTAGACAATGTTTCATGCTTTTTTGATGATTTAAGAACTTTATGCCTTGATCAATGCATCATGTATCATTAGATATTAATAAAAGTAAGCCACACATAGCTAGCAGCACAGTTGGACAGCAAGTAAGGTTGTTCCCTCTCAGTAGCTGAGATCTGGGTTCATTCCTGACTTCGGGTGCTGCCTATGTCGACTTTGTCTGTCTCCTCTGGAAACACGTGGGTTTATTCCCACAGCCAAAAGACATGCAGATCAATTCTCCATTGTAAATAGTCCCTACCAAGTACATAAATGGTAGAAAATCTGGAAGGAGTTGATGAGAAAGTGAAAACTGGGACTAATGTAGGATCAAAGTAAATAAGGGCTGATGTTGGTTGTGGATTTAGAGGGCTGAAGGGTTTCTTCATCTTGTTGACTCTGAAAATCTAAGCATATGTTATTAAATGCCCTTGGTCATTAAGATGAATTAGTGACAAAGCAGTTATTATTGGTAATTGAACATTTGGATTGAAGAATTTTTCCAGGAATACAATTTAGCTTGGTAGCTTTTCTTTGCCACATCAAGGTAACCTGAGCTTCAACTGGGAATAATTTTAGTGTTTGAGAGCTTGGAATTATACTAGATATGAATTGAGATTGAAGCAGGTCTCTGGATGAGTTAGACAGAATAACGTAATGGATGGACATGTGATTGATGCACAGTGATGTTGATACCCTTGGTACAGAGTTAGGAAACATGATAGTAGTTAAAGGCTGTTTCTTGGAATGGAGGCTGGTAACAGCGGTGTGCCAATGAGGTCAGTGTTGGCACCTTCATTATTTGATATTTACTTCAATGATTTGGATGGGAATGTACAATGCTTGATCAGTGAGTATGAAGAAGACATAAAATTAGGAGGTGTGGTTGCTAGCAAGGAAAGTTATTGTAGATTACAGGGGGATCTTAATTATTTAGGGAAGTGGGCCAAGGAATGGCAACTACAAAGGTAGATTTCAATACGGATAAACGAGAGGTGATGCATTTTGTAAAGTCAAACCAGTGTAGAACTAATATTATGGATGGTAGGGCACGAGGGAGTTTAATTTAACAAAGGGATTGAGGAATGCAAGTGCATAGTTTGTTGAATGCAGCATCAAAGGTAGACAGGTTGGTGAAAATGGCATTTAGCAAACTGGCTTTTATCAGTCAAGGATTTGAGTGCAGGAGATGGAACATTATGTTGCAGTTGTGAATGTCATAGGTGAGTCTGCACTTAGAGTGCCATGTATGGTTTTGGTCACCCTGTTATAGGAAAGAAGTGGTTAAACTGGAAAGAGGGTGGAAAAGATTTGCAAGATGTTGTCAAGACTAGGGGGCCAGAATTATAGGGAGGTTAGGTCTTTATTCAGATTTATTTATCACATGTACATTGAAACAAACAGTGAAATGTATCATTTGTGTTGAAAACCAGCACACCTAAGGATGTGCTGAAGGCAGTCCACAAGTGTCATAACACATTTTGGCAACAACATGCTCTCTAGGCTCAGCAGATCAACACAGAACACAAAACAGTGCAAAGCAAGCCCCTTTTCTTTCTCCCCACCCACCCTCATGCATGTATAATCCTTCAACTCGAGGACAGGCCTTCATGCCTCCAGTCACCAGGCTTCGGCTTCCAGACTTCTGACTGACCTTCGGACTTCAACCTTTGGTATCGACCCCCAGAGAAGCCAATGATGAATTCGGAAGAATGAGGGGTGACCTCATTGAAATCTATAGAATGGTGAAAGGCCTTGATAGAGTGGATGTGGAGAGGATGTTTCCAACGTGGGAGGATCTAAGACCAGAGGACACAGCCTCAGAATAGTGAGGCATCCTTTTTTGAACAGAGATAAGAAATCTCTTTAGTCAGAGTGGTGAAACCGTAGAATTCTTGCTAAAGGCAGCTGTGGAGGCCGAGTCTTCATGTATATTTGAGGCAGAAGCTGAAAGGTTCTTGATTGATCAGGGCATGGAAGCACACGGGGGAAGGCAGGAGATTGGGGCAGAGAGAAAAATTGGATCAGTCATTCTGGAGAAGATTCGATGGGCCAAATGGCCTAATTCTGCCCCTATATCTTATGGTCTTATGGAAGTACCCCTGATTTGTCCAACCTCCTTTAATAGCACTTTCTCCAATCTGTAGCGTATCATGGTAAACCTCTTCCGTACCCTCTACATCAAGGGGCAAACAGAATTGAATGCAATACTCCAGATGTGGCTTAACCATAGATTTATAAAATTTCAACATATCTTCCTGATTCTTAAAACACAAGTTCAAGTTCAAGTTTATGTCATTCAACACAATATATGTATACCGCCAAACAAATCAATCAACATTCCTCCAAACCAAGGTGCACAACACAGTACATATAACTCACACACAACACAAAGGTAATATTACTGCAAATAAATTAACACATGATAAGGTGCACAAGTCAAAAATTAAACAGTATACACTACTAGCATTTCATGCATAATGAGACCTGGAGATCCAGTCAAGATGGTGCCAACTATCTTCCAGATAGCTCAGGAAAATGTTGTTTTGACTTATTTTATGTGTTTTCCTCCTTAAATGTGTTTCTGGCCCTGTCAGAGTTTCTGATTTACATTGTGAAGATTGACTGATCCAGTGGTTTGCCATCTTCATGAAGATTCCAGGATGACCTTGCTGCAAAGAAACCTTGAGATGGGTCATGAGCTGATATTCAACTTCATTTTGCCAATTAAAGTATTGAGGAAGATTGAGACATAGAGGCAAATACAGAAGGTGGTCGAGTGTTCAGCATTGACTGCCTTCCGTTTGAACACTGCTGAGAAGGAGTCTGTGAACCTTTTACTGCTGTGTGGCTCATTGCGTCAGACGGGTAGGCCTCTCATGATGTGTTCCTCCCTTTCAATGAATGTCAGTGATATCAGACGATGGTATTGTGGTGCTGCGTTTATGGATTGGACAATTGTGTTGGACTGTGGACTCTTTCAGACTTGTATTCTGTGTTTTTTATCATCTGTTCCCTTTCCATTTTGTTGTGTAAGGGGAGCGTGCTTGGGGGTTGATGTTCTGTTATTATTTTTGTGCAGGGGATTGGTTGTTTTTTGGTGTTGATGTTCTTGTTCCAGCTTTGTATGGGGGCAGGGGGTGGTTTTTGAGGGTTGGTGATTGGGATGCCCCTTTTTTGTGGGGGGGGGAAGGGTTGTTTCTTTGGGGTCGATATCCTTGTTCCGCTTTGTATGGGGGAGGGGGGTTTTGAGGGTTGATGATCGGGGTGCCGTTTTTTGGTGCAGGGGTGGGTTTGATGTCTCTTTCTGAACAATGTTCATGTTTTTTCTTTGTTTGGTGGCTATTTAGAGAAGAGAAATTTCAGAGTTGTAGATGGATAAATGCTTTGAGAATAAATAAACCTTTGAACCTTTGATAGCAGAGAGTTCAGTAGTTTCATGGCCTGGGAGAAAGAAACTGTTTCCCATCCCTAACAGTCCTTGTCCTAATGCTACAGTACCTCCTGCTTGACGGTAAGGGATCAAAGAAATTGTTGGACAGATGGGGAGATCATTGACTACACTAAGGGTCCTGTGAACATAGTGCTCATGATAAATATCTTGGATAGATGGAAGAGAGATCCCGATGATCCTCTCAGCAGTCCTTGCTATCCTCTGTAAGGTATTGCAGCCATATGCCTTGCAATTCCTCTACCAGACATTGATGTAGTTGGTCAGAGCCCTCTTAATGGTGCTCCTATAGAAATCGGTTGAAGTGTGGTGGTGGGGGGAGGCATTACTTCCTTCAATTTCCTCAGGAAGTGGACACGTTGCTGTGCTTTCTTAAACAAAGAGGTGGTGCTAAGGGACCAGGTGAGGTCATCCATTATTTGCACTCCCAGAAACTTGGTGCTTCTAACTCTCTCTATGAGGAGCTGTGTATGTGCAATGAGGAGTGGTCAGCCTGCACCTTCCTAAGGTCCACAATCATCTCTTTGGTCTTGTCCATATTGAGGCTCAAGTTGTTGTGCTTGCACCATTCTAGCAGCCACTCTACCTTCTCTCTGTATGCCGTCTCATCATCGTTGTTGACGAGGCCAACCACTGTTTGTGTCACCAGCGAGCCTGATGACTCAGTTTGAACTGGATCTGGGAGTACAGTCATGCGTCAGCAGCATGAACAACAGCAGGCTGAACAGGCAGCCCTAGGGGGCTCTAGTGCTCAGCATGATGAAGTTAGAAATGCTGCTGCCAACATGGTTTGACTGTGGTCTTTCTGTCTAGAAGTCCAAAGTCCAGTATCAGAGAGAGCTGTTGAGACTCAATGAGGACAGGTTACCCACCAGCTTTTGGCTTTGTGCTGTAACTATAAATTAAAAGTCTGTTGAGTTAAGGCTGCTATATACAGTGTGAGGACCCTGTTAATGGGCACACTTATGTTTCCTAAGTCTTTTCATTTTAAACGGTTCATTTTTCAATGATAATTCTTCTGGATGTGCCTCAAGAACATACGAGTAGGATTTATGCTAAAAGTATTTGTTTAGCTAATTAAATTGATTAGTAATGAATTCTGAATTAAGGTTTCCTCACTGTTTATTTGCGGCTCGCTTCTCTTTCACATCAATAACCTTTAACCTAATCACATTATGACAGGTAAACTACAGACCTAAGCTTAATTGGCAAAGCTTCTGTTGTATGAATTAAACCAATTTAATATAGATCCTATATAAGGAAAATTATCTTTTCTTCTGAAAACTAAACCTAAAATTTCTGTACAAGTTTAAGTCTTTATTGACTACTACGACATAATCTTCATCACTGTCTACATAGGTTTCTTTGATCACAGGAAATGAAGGAAAACCGCTCTGAATCATGGATGATCTCCAAAATTCATTTTTAGACTTCAAATTAATATTTCAGGAGAACATGAGGAAGAACTACTTCACTCAAGGGGTGGTGAGATTGTGGAATGAGGTGTCAGCAGAAATGGTGGATGCAGGTTCGATTTGAACTTTGAAGAGAAATTTGGATAGGTACATGGATGGGACGGGTATGAAGGGCTTTGGCCCAGGTGCAGGTTGATTAGACTAGGCAGATCAATAGTTTGGCATGGACTAGATGGCCTGAAGGAATTTTTTTCATGCTGTGGTAATCTTTGACTTTGTGACTCTCTGACTCTAAATGTTAGTCATAGTTTTCAGTTAATAGATGAATCCCAAACCCAATGGGATTGAGAGAAATCAACTAAATTTGCATCATTGCTCCTAGGCTATCCTTAGCATTGCTCGGTGCATTGTTATATTTGACCACTGCACTCTCAGATGGAGTAGAATTAAACTGCCAAATGGGCAATAAGTCCTGGCGAAGGGTCTCGGCCCGAAACGTCGACTATACCTCTTCCTAGAGATGCTGCCTGGCCTGCTGCATTCACCAGCAACTTTGATGTGGGTTGCTTGAATTTCCAGCATCTGCAGAATTCCTCGTGAATAAGTTATTTAAGTTATCTTATTCTAAGCACAAACCACCCAACTTTCATCATTGAACTCAAATGCTTTGATGCTGTCAGCATTTTAGATAACTGTTGCATGTTTTCATTACTGAACCCGCAACATAAGGAGCTCTACCATCAACAATCTCACATTCACCAATCCTAAATAATTCAGATTCCTGAGAAAATTGAAGAGAGTTGAGCACTTCCAACATCACATGAAAAGCATCCCTAAATTTTTGTTGTTGGGCCAATGTTACATATAATGCATATGTTACATTGTTCCTTTCAATAAAGAGAGCCAAGACAAGACAAAAGATAGACAAATAACTGTTCAGATTCTACATGCTTTACTTTGGCACAAGATCTTCAAGACATTTGTGTTGACAGACGTTTCCTTCTAATCTGGTTGTAGTTCTCCTGAGAATTATTGCTGAGCACTGGTACACTGATCAGTACTTATACATCTGCTTCAGTCAAACTGGTATTTTTCTTGGTTTTGCAGAGACGACATCTATCTTTCCACTATGGGATATCATCCTACATCATAGCCTTCCATGATATGAGTGTCCCTGTTTTGAATCACCATGCCTTCTGCCACATCTGTTGTGCATTTTAACCTCACAGTACCTCCAAATCTTACTGGTAACAAGTCTATGGTATCTCATCGGAAATAGAGTACTCGACTTCATGTTGCCATATTTTGTGGTCATCCTACATGTTTTTTGGTTTATGATCCTTCTTTGCTGGGAGTACATTTCTAATTCATCCTCACAGGTTTCTGGACAGGATAAATCTTAGACTGGGATATCACAAATGGCCAGGATAACCAAGTCAGGGCCAGATTATAAGACTTAGCCTTGTTCAGCAGTTTTGTGGGCTCCTTCATAGTTTCCTCTCCCTTCCTCACTTGGTAGAAAGTGAGGTGATGCTACCTGTTGATTACATTGCCTGTCAAACTGGAACCTCACAATGTTGTCTGTTGTAAACAGAAGTCCAGTATTATGATGGGGATTTCCATATGTGACAAATTTCCTTTCAGCTTAAAAACTACAATTAATAAGTGAGGGTTCTCTTAGAAGTCCACTTCTCAAAATTTGAACGTGTGCCTTTCTCTGAACACATTTTCTCATCTACTGTAGGTGAAACAAATCTGCATGAATTCTCTTAAGGTCGCGTGGGATAGAAATGAATTTAGAATTCCCTTTTAAATCTGCATGTAGCATTTCTGCACACACACCCTCATCACCCTGTTCCTCTATGAATATTTTCTCTCACTCTGTGGTAATAACCATTTCTTCCCAGGTGTACGCAGTGAACACATTTGATCATATCATTCCTTCTTAATTTGGGGAAGTTAATCTGTTGCATTAATTATCTAAGGTTCATTTCCCCCACATTTGGGTGTGTCCCGGAGGTTTATGAAAGGACCATTGCACGGAAACTAGCTTGGTTCTTTGCTATATCTTAATCAAGTATCCAGCTCAATCTCAGATGTCAATTCTGGTTTTATTTTAATATTCTATGACATTGTTTCAGTACAGTGGGTGTAGTTAAGAATCTACCCTGTTGCTATTAGTAAGGGATCAAGTTCAGGCTAGACTGGGCAAAGATAGAGAATTATTTTCCTTCCAAAAATATTAAAAAACTTTTTTTTACAACAGTTTTATAGTTTTGTGGTCGGCTTTATGAGGGCTGTCCATTTAATTCCACGGTATATAAATTTCTTAGGAGTTGTGGGATTTTGAATGGGGTTTCCAGATCTTTAGTCCAATCTTCTGCTTTATTAGTTCTAAGTAGTAAGTACCATGAAATAGTTATATAGTACCCAAGTACTATAAAATAGTTGTATAATACCCAGGTAATATGTAACTTTTTGTATATATGATGAGCAATAAAATCTGATTGGATTTCTATTTTGAGCAGAGGTACCACAAGACTTTAAAATATTGGAAAATATCAGCTAATTATCTTCTGCCATGCAAGACTGAATAAGTACCAGCTTGCCTTCAATTACTTTTACTGAAAACCCAAATCAAAAGTTGAGGATTACCACTAATGGTTTTTTTTTTGATGGCGGTTAAGCAGGCAATAAAATTGTCCGGCTTGAAAATTCCCTCCCTACTATTTCACTAGAAGAATAATACGCTAATTTTGGCCTATAAATTTTTATACCCACTTATCACTTTGTGTGAAATTGCAGCCCAGCTGTTGAGATGATTTGGAATATACTGTATTCAGTTTTCATTTAACATGATAGTCCATGTTCTGCACAGAAGATTTAACCACTGATTGAGTCCTTAAATTAAGGGAGTTTCCAATTAACAGAGACCAGACTGTGAAGCTCTTTTAAGCATTTTAATAATGTTAGCAATCTAGAGGGTGAGGTAACCAAGCATGATACTTCTGCCAGCAATTATTTCGCTGTTGATGAGAGTGGGATGGAAGGTGAAGTCATGGGAGTACATAAGAAAAACCTGCAACAGTAGAGAGAATGAGTTTCTGAGAGGCAGTGTATGTTGAATTAGAAGAGCAAATGGAATATTACATTGGGCATATCTATAGTCTAATACACTCTGAAAAGGGCTTCACCCTCTGGTCTCTGTTAATAGAAACTCCCTGGCTTAGGAGCTTAATCAGTTTATTTATTTATTGAGGTACAGTGTGGAAAATGTCCTTCCCGACTTTCGAGCCACACTGCCCAACAATCCCCCGATTTAATCCTAGTCTAATCACGGGACAATTACAATGATCAAGTAACCTACCAACCGGTATGTCTTTGGACTGTGGGTGGAAACTGGAGCACCAGGAAGAAACCCATGTGGTCACAGGAAGAATGTACAAACTCCTTACAGACAGTGGCGAGAATTGAACCCGGGTTCCTAGTACTGTTAAGCGTTGTGCTAACCCTACACTACCATGCCACCCAACACACAAACAGCTCTTTCAGCCCACCATATCCATGCTGTCTATTCTTGCTGTCTACACTCATCCCATTTCCCCACATTACTTGGTTAATCGTTTATTATCGCAAACATGAGGAAATGTGCAGATGCTAGAAATTCAAGCAACACACACAAAATGCTGGTGGAACGCAGTAGGCCAGGCAGCATCTATAGGAAGATGTACAGTCGATGTCTGGGCCCGAAACATTGACTGTACTTCTTCCTATAGATGCTGCCTGGCCTGCTGCATTCCACCAGCATTTTCTGTGTGTTGCGTTAATGGTTTATTATTGCCATTTTACTGAAGAGATTTCTCTTATCAAACTCAGCTCTTCATTCATTCCTGGATAATTGGCAACGGGCACTAAATGTCAGTGATTTAAAATTGTAAAAAATCAATCTTCAAAATTATACCCGGCCAAACACCTGCTTGACTATTTTCAGCTTTTAGCTTTGGTTGAAATGGGTTAATAACAGTAGGCCAATTTCTTTCACAGTAAAAGGGACACACAATCCTTCAAAGGGAGTAAAACAACCTCATGTAATTAATAATGAAATAGCTATTTAACATCCTCCAGTGAGTTGCCCTGCACTTTTGTTCTGATTATATGTTGAAAGCTCGAGTTCCTCAAGAAGGCAGCTCAGGGGAGCATTGATTAAAGTATGAGTTGAGATGGATGGAGAATAAGGGGTGTGAATTGGGAGGATGGGCAACAATATTAGATGGGGAACCAATCACAGCTGTAAGGAGAGATAAACAACTGGAGCAATATAGGTTGAACTGACAAACAAAAGTGGTGGGGGACATGTTGCTGAGAGTGTAGTAAAGAACCTGTAACAGTGAAAGGGATATGAAAGGAAAATTCAGAGGACAATTTCTTAGAATTTCCAAGGTACTGAGGTAGTAATGAAAGAGGGGAACAATATCCCAGCACAAGAATGAATGGATAGGACGTTTGTTTTCCTCAGAGTGGAGAAGGCTGAGAGGAGACCTGATAGAAGTATACAGAATTATGAAGGACAAACATAAGGTAGATTGTAAGTAATTTATCTCCTTAGCAGACCAGAAGGAAGAAGTTTAAAATATGAGATAGGAGATTACAGAGGTTGGAGGAAGATTTTTTCAGTTGGATGGAAGTTAAAATCTGGAATGAAGGTGCTGGTGGATGTAGGTATCTCACAACACGTAAGAAACATTTAGGTGAACATCTGAAAACCACGGCAATGAACGCCATGGGCCGAGGGCTGGAAAATGGGATGAGTATGGGAACTTAATGGCTGGTACAGATACAATAGGCTGAAGGACCTATCTTTGTGTTCCTTCCAACTCTGTGGCTCTACAAACTAGGATGGTGACTAGATAAAGGGAAAGGATTCTCAAAATGCATTTATGATTTTATTTTAACTGGGTGCACTCTCAATTAATGCATCTTGGAAAACAGGTGATAGTTGGAGAGGAAGCTGGGGGTATTAATTACTGTTTAGTTAGATTTAGAACAGTTATGTAAAAAGTCAAAAATAGACCAGAGTTTAAAAAAAACAGTGGGGTGAGATTGGTCAAATATCTGCTTCAAAGTAAAATGTTGGGTGTTATTTCAAAAAGAAATGGTTTGAGTTCAGGTGAAATAGATCATAGATCAGAAAACATAGACCAAATTATAATCATCATCATCATCAGTGATCACTCATAGTCGAGTATGATTCTTCTTCTGGTGGTTGATCTGGGCCCTTATAACCATATGTAGGGGGTCTTTCTTTTGTTACATTTAAAATGGCGACTTTGTTATGTTAATCTGGGGAATGCGGCTTTGTTGTGCTTTAACGCTGAAGAGAGTTTGCGCTAGCAGTTTGTTTACTTTAAAATGAGATAACAGGGTTCTATTAGCCAATGGGTGGTTATGTATCGTTTTGTTTTCGGATGCCATGCTGTATGATATGACTGTGGACTGAGTTTTGGCAGGGAGTCAGAAGAGAGACGAGGAAGACCGCAGACGTGTGGAGAGGCTCCGGTTGATCACTCAGGGTGGTCCCGAGCCGTGAGTCGACGGAATTCGGGTGGTCGTCTGAAGTCGAATTGAGCTCCAACGTAGCGTGCAAAGAACTTGGACTTTGATAAGTGTTGGCACCTTTTTTTTTCAGTACTTTCCTCTCTGTATCAAATGTATATTAATGTCATAGAATTAGTAATATCTATAAAGTGTATTTGTTAAAATTTACTGGGTGTGCTGGCTGATGATTGATGTTTGTGATTGATTCGGGCGGCAACCGACCCTGTGGGGAGTGTTGAGGCGGATGCTGGGCGGGATTTCCCCTAGACATACACGGGCCAATATAACTGAACGTTACACATATAACCATATAACAATTACAGCACAGAAACAGGCCATCTCGGGCCTTTTGGTCTGTGCCGAACTCTTACCCTATCCTACCCCCACCGACCTGCATTCAGCCCATAACCCTCCATTCCTTTCCTGTCCATATATCTATCCAATTTAACTTTAAACGACAACATCGAATCTGCCTCAACCACTTCTGCTGGAAGCTCATTCCACACAGCTACCACTCACTGAGTAAAGAAGTTCCCCCTCATGTTACCCCTAAACTTTTGTCCTCTAATTCTCAACCCATGCCCTCTTGTTTGAATCTTCCCCACTCTCAATGGAAAAAATCTAACCGCGTCAACTTTATCAATCCCCCTCATAATTTTAAACACCTCTATCAAGTCTCCCCTCAACCTTCTACACTCCAAAGAATAAAGACCTAACTTGTTCAACCTTTCTCTGTAACTTAGGAGATGAAACCCAGGCAACATTTCAGTAAACCTCCTCTGTACTCTCTCAATTTTATTGACATCCTTCCTATAATTCGGTGACCAGAACTGTACACAATACTCCAGATATGGCCTTACCAATGCCTTATACAAATTCAACATTACATCCCAAGTCCTATACCCAATGCTCTGATTAATAAAGGCCAGCAAACCAAAAGCTTTCTTCACCACCCTATCCACATGAGATTCCATCTTCAGGGAACTATGCACCATTATTCCTAGATCCCTCTGTTCTAAAGGATTCTTTAATGCCCTACCATTTACCATGTATGTCCTATTTTGATTAGTTCTACCAAAATGTAGCACCTCACATTTTCAGCATTAAACTCTATCTGCCATCTTTCAGCCCACTCTTCTAACTGTCCTAAATCTCTCTGCAAGTTTTGAAAACCTACCTCATCATCCACAACACTGCCTATCTTAGTATCGTCTGTATACTTACTAATCCAATTTACCACCCCATCATCTAGATCATTAATATATATTACAAACAACATTGGACCCAGTACAGATCCTTGAGGCACACCGCTACACACCGTCCTCCAATCTGACACACAGTTATCTACCACTACTCTCTGGTGTCGCCCATCTAGCCACTGCTAAATCCATTTTACTACTTCCATATTAATGTGGGTCTTGAGATGATTGAAGAGGCTGAACCGTGATCCACAACTCCTATTGCAGTGTTGGCAGGTGTAGGTCATTGAAATGGTAGTGGATGGAACTGGTTGGGCCTTTCCTCATCTCTCCTTACGTTGAAGCTGCTTAGTCTCAGTGGCACAGAGGAGGTATTCCTTGAGCTGTGCAGTCCCCTCATAGACAGTCCTTCTCCAGCTTTCCCTATCCTGTGGTAATTTCTCCCATCCATTCAGATTCAGTGCCACATCCTCAGGTGGGTCTTGATATTGCATTCTTGAGTTGGTCAAACGGGAGTTGTTAAGGGAGGCAGGAGTCAAGCAGGATGATGTGGCTGACACATAGCAATTGATGTTGCGTCATAATTGTGGCTATGGAATTAATGTTAACTTCCTCTAGTTTGGTGGAGTTAGTATACCTGTTCTTCCAGCTAACTCTCAGAATTTTTTGGAGGCATCTTTGATGGTAAGTTTCAAGGGATTTTATATGCCTGCTGTATGTTGTCCATGACTCCACTCCATATAGCAAGGAGGGGAGAACTATAGCTTCATAGACCAGAAGCTTAGTGTTGATCTTGATCTCCTGATCTTCAAAAACCCTCTTCTCAGCCTGGCAAATGCTCCACTTGCTCTGTCAATTGTGCGATCAATTTCAGGGTCAATGTTAGCTCTTAAAGGAAGAAGGCTGCCAAGATATGGGAAATGATCAGTGTTCTCCAGAGGGATGTTGTCACCTTGGATGTCTGGAGGTTTAGGAGTTTGATCTGGAGCAGGTTGGTGCGGAATAGGGGTCTTTTTGATGTTTAGATCAAGTCCCAGGAGCTGTATGCTCTGGCAACATCATCCGTTATGCACTGTAGATCCTCCTCAGAGTGGGCTATGATGGTGAATTATCTGCATATTCGAGCTCCATGATGGAAGTTGTTGACACCTTGCTCTTTGCCTTGAACCTGTTAAGGTTAAAAAGCCCCTTAACTGTGCTACAAGTATCAAGTATCCAGGATCGTGGGTCTTCAGTGTTGTCCAGTGAGCTTCAGTGTCCTCTGGCTACTGCTTTGCGAGCCTTTCAGAAAGGGCAGCCTGGTGATGTTGTACCTTTACTGAGTCTTTTAGGTTCTCGATGTTGAACGAGGGATGGCTAAGCTTCTTTTGCATTCTACTCTTCTGTGTAATTTTGATGGTCATTTGTAAGTGAATAAGTCGACGGTCTCTTGTATTCTTCACATCTCTGTGATACCTCCTCCGAACAATGACATAATCTATAGGATGCCAAGTCTTTGAACGGGGATGCATCCACGAAGTTTTAACCTTACTACACATGCAGAACAGGGTGTTGTTGATGGTCAGGTCATGTTCAGCACACTTGGAGAGTAAGAGCACTCCACTGGAATTGACGTTGCTAACGCTTTCCTTCCCAGTTGCGCCTTTCCAAGAGTTTCTGTTCCTGCCAGTTCTAGTATTGAAGTCTTCAAGAAGAAAAACCTTATCTTCTTTGGGAGTATCTGATAGTGTGTGGTCTAGGTAAGTGTAGAAGGTCTCCTTACCATTTGCTGGTGAGTCTTGGTTTGGAGAGTAGGCACTCACAGCTGTAGCCATTTGGTTGTTAGTGAGCATGCATAGAGGTGCATGGTCATGAGGCATTTAGTGATGCCAACTGGCAATTCAGAGAGGTGACTGATGATGCTGTTCTTTATGGCAAATCCAACTCCGTGGATTCTGGATTCATCGACAAATTTCTCCTTCCAGAAAAAGACACATCCACCCTACTCCTCCTTCCTCAGCCAAATGCATTTCAGAGAGGGTGGCAAGGTCTATTTAGAATCTTCTCAGCTCCTTTGAGATGACGTCAGTATGTCTTTCAGGACGATCGCTGATTTTGCTGCCCATAGGTGTCCTCACATTCCAGGCTCCAAAATTCATATATTTTTGTTTCAGACTGCAGTTTGGTGATCCCACTGGATGCGGTAATTCAGTCAGGAGTGAGGAGGCAGGCTATTTTTAAGACACCTTTTCTAGCCACTTCACCCTGTGAGGTGAGCAGAGCAGGTCCTGAACAGGGCTGCTCAGTCATGGGTGCAGCTGCTGGAAAGCTCTGTCTGCATTATTCCATGAGCATGACGACTGTATCTAACCTCCACCACCTGTGTGCCAGGCTGTGTCTGGGAGCTCCCAGACATCACTGTCCTGCTCCTGTCACCACAGGGCTTTGTCCAAGTTGGTTGATCAGATTACCAAACCAGGAGAAATGCCTGTATGTGAGGTCTTTTAACATGGAGAGACTAATGCACAAGCAGCCACCACATGGTCCTTGACAGAGAAAGGGCCAGAATCCAAAGGCATGAAGACCAAGACGATTGGGACCTCTCTTCTGTGCAACATTCCTCTGCCTTTGCAGCCATTGTGGTGGTCCTCATAGTTTACGTTGAACAAGTTAGGTCTTTATTCTTAGGAGCGTAGAAGGTTGAGGGGGGACTTGATAGAAGTATTTAAAATTATGAGGGGGATAGATAGAGTTGACGTGGATAGGCTTTTTCCATTGAGAGTGGGGGAGATTCAAACAAGAGGACATGAGTTGAGAGTTAAGGGGCAAAAGTTTAGGGGTAACACGATGGGGAACTTCTTTACTCAGAGAGTGGTAGCTGTGTGGAATGAGTGGTAGAGGCAGGTTCGATTTTGTCATTTAAAAAAAATGGATAGGTATATGGACAGGAAAGGAATGGAGGGTTATGGGCTGAGTGCAGGTAGATGGGACTAGGTGAGAGTAAGCACTTGGCACAGACTAGAAGGGCCGAGATGGCCTGTTTCCGCGCTGTAATTGTTATATGGTTATATGTTATATAGTTCTGAGATTCCAGCATCTCTAATTTACTATCATCTTCCGCCTGTTCCGTCCTTGAAGTCTTGGTTGGAGCATCCTTCATCTGGATACTCCCTCCTTGACCCTACTGCCATGGGCGACTCTACCAGGAGAGATGGCATCACTCTCAGGCTCTCAGGATCTCACAAGACTCTCCACCACGAAAAGCTAGCGGTATCCTGGATAGGACAGAACAAACAGAACATAAAACACAGAACAGTACAGCACAGGAACAGGTCCTTCAGCCTACAGTGCTGTGGTGAACTGATTAAACTATTGTCCTGATCAAACTAATCTCTGCTTCTACTAAAGAAAAGAGAGCACCCAAACCTCGATCCCCATGTCTGTCAACAAACACGTAAAGAAAGGTAAAGCAAGAGAAAACAATGCAAAAGGCACATACTGAGTGCAAAACTCTGAGGGGTATGAAAGTTGAAGATAAACTTATTATCAAAATATGTATACAATGTTCAACCTCGAGATTCACTTTCTTGCTGGCACCCACAGGAAAACATGGAAAACAGTAGAATCTACGAAAAACCAAAGAATGACAAACATCCAATGTACAAAAGAGAACAAATTGTGCAAATAATTTAAAAAAAAAGAATTAATAATACTGAGCACATGAGCTACAGAGTCCCTGAAAGTGAGTCCTCAGGCTGCAGAGTCAGTTCAGTGCTGAGGGAAGTGAATCCGGTCCAGGAGCTGGATGGCCGCAGGGCAACAAGTGCTTGAAACCTGGTGGCAAGGGACCCAAGACTGCTGCCCAATGGTAGCAGCAAGAAGAGAAGGAGATGTGTCAAATGCAGGAAGACAGGATGCATTCAGGTGGGAGATCCTGGCACATGCAAGAGTGAAATTAGAAAGGAAATTTGGAAGACCAAGAGGATTAGTGAGAAAATACCGATATTAAGTTCAAGAGTATCCCTAATTTCCAGAAGTTAATGAAGGGAAGTATTGGTCCTGTTAGTGTGATTGATATTCACTCCTGGCCAGAAGTTTGCTAATCTTGCTTTCTGAAACACAGCAGATGCCATTTGTAAGATCATGAACAATTGTAAGTAAACTTCCAACTAACAGTTGTTTGACTGCTGGTTGTAAATGGGAGTCAGCCTTCATTTGTTAAAATGTCAATATCAAGCAGTAATCAGCTTGAAGTTAAAACAAGTTCTGTCTATAGACAGCCTTGCAAACAAGCTCCATAGAGAATAGAAGCTCTGTCTGTGAAAAGTAAGATTTAGCTCACTACACCTGGTTTACTGTTGCTCAAGATGCGGTGTAAGACAATGGGTTGTTTAATTTGTCTTATTTCAAACAGGCAAGCTAAGTTCCTTAGTTCAAGGAAGCTTGTGGAACCAGAAGGATAATATCATTTGGCATATCAAATAACTGACATGTTTATAGTTGGAACATTTATGTACTCAAGGAAGTTTGTTTAACAGTGTTATTTGTGAACTGTGAACATTAATCTGAGATCTATGTCTCCCAGATGCTTTTAGACTGTTTGTGTTAAAAAGATTTCTGAGGAAATGTCATGTACATGTGAAATCACCCATGCTAGAAAAAAGGTATAACTGTAGAGAGCTAAAGCAGTTCAGGATTATCAGCTGTGGTTGAAGAACATCTAGAAAAATGACAGTAAAATGGAGTGACGAGAATCTATTCCTCTATCTTTGTTTTCTGCAGTGGATGATCTGTTCATTTTAGCAACATACATCAAAGTTGCTGGTGAACGCAGCAGGCCAAGCAGCATCTATAGGAAGAGGCGCAGTCGACGTTTCAGGCCGAGACCCTTCGTCAGTTGCGTTCACCAGCAACTTTGATGTATGTTGCTTGAATTTCCAGCATCTGCAGAATTCCTGTTGTTGATCTGTTCATTTTTTTCATTTATAAGAATTGTACCTGTGTTTTAGAAATGGTTTATAATTTGGAAATTTTTTATAAAATAGAAATCCTCTGTGATCTTAAATGTGTTTCACGAACGTTGTTTGAATTTAAATGTGAATCAGTGAAAACAGTTGAACTGTTTAAACTACTTTGTTAGCTCAAAGTATCTCATTGGTAGGGAGGGGGGAACTCAAATAGTGGGTATTGGCAGCTAAAACTCACCTTGCAAAATAAACAGTGCAGTAAATTAGCATTTGAGGATTGGGTATTTACAGTATAATCTCCCTTTAGTGAGAGTACCCATGGCTATGTATATCTGATAGGGCTTAAGGTCTTCACCTGAGTTTAGAACCTTGTGGTCAGTAAACCCAATACCATCACATTAGAGACCAAAAATAGTATATTCTGCACGCAGGGAAAGAAGGTGTGCATAATGTTCTGATTAAATACATTGCAACTGTCTTCAAACAAGAAGCAGAAGAGAAGATAGATGAAATGGCTATAATAAGAAAGAATCTGAAGTATTGGAAATGATCATGCAAAAAGGAAAGGCATTAAGAGGTCCACCATCTTTAACAGTGTGTTGGGATATTAAAAGACACCTGACAGGAACTAAATCACATTCTGACTGATGATTTCAAAATATCAGTGCTGTGGATATTTTGTGTAAAAGTGCTGGGCTGCAGAAAAATATTGATATTAATCTCAAAATGAGCATGTTGTTAAATTAACTGGTGTGTGACTAAGTGATAGAATCTGGGAAGAGTTGAAGGCAATGTGAAAGAATGAAGTAGGATTAGTATTATTGGGTGGTTGATGGTCAGCAAGAGCTCAAAAGAATGAATGGCCTGATTCAAGTTTATTGTCATTTGACTGTACAGATGTATACAGCTAAACAAAACATTGATCCACTTGGCAAAGGTGCAAAACAGAAAACATATAATCACACACAGCATATAAGTTACAATCCTGCGTATAGAGTCACACAATTTTAGCACAGGTCCCAAAGTACCATGGCCTGAAGATAGACAGGTTGATATAAAGTGCGAGGCGCATGTTTATGTAAAACAGTATAATATCCATGCCGAATGACTTTCTAGCTGGTTCATTGAGCACAAAAGAGGCAAATGAAATTCAAGCAACACACATCAAAGTTGCTGGTGAACGCAGCAGGCCAGGCAGCATCTCTAGGAAGAGGTACAGTCGATGTTTCGGGCCGAGACCCTTCGTCAGGACTAACTGAAGGAAGAGCTAGTAAAAGATTTGAAAGTGGGAGGGGGAGGGGGAGATTCGAAATGGTAGGAGAAGACAGGAGGGGGAGGGATGGAGCCAAGAACTGGACAGGTGATTGACAAAAGGGATATGTGAGGATCATGGGACAGGAGGCCTAGGGAGAAAGAAAGGTGGGAGGGGGGAAAACCCAGAGGATGGGCAACGGGTATAGTGAGAGGGACCGAGGGAGAAAAAGGAGAGAGAGAGAAAGAATGTGTGTATATAAATAAATAACGGATGGGGTACAAGGGGAATTTGGGGCATTAGCGGAAGTTAGAGAAGTCAATGTTCATGCCACCAGGTTGGAGGCTACCCAGACGGAATATAAGGTGTTGTTCCTCCAACCTGAGTGTGGCTTCACCTTTACAGTAGAGGAGGCCGTGGATAGACATATCAGAATGGGAATGGGATGTGGAATTAAAATGTGTGGCCACTGGGAGATCCTGCTTTCTCTGGCGGACAGAGAGTAGGTGTTCAGCAAAACGATCTCCCAGTCTGCGTCGGGTCTCGCCAATATATAGAAGGCCACATCAGGAGCACCGGACGCAGTATATCACCCCAGCCAACTCACAGGTGAAGTGTCGCTTCACCTGGAATGACTGTCTGGGGCCCTGAATTCAGTCTGGGAAAAGTAAGATACTATACTTGAAGATGTGCAATAAATATCAGGATATTAAATGTGGAGGAACAGATGGAACTACAGTTTGATGTCCTTGTATCTGGGAACCCAACCAAACAGATGAATACGACAAGGCAGAAAGGATACTTGATGTTTGCTCGGTTTGGAACTCAAGAACAGGAAGATTATTCAAAACCTGCGCAAAAACTACAAAAATTGGTAAAAAAGTGGCAGATGGAATACAGTGCAGGGAAATGTATGTTCATGCACTTTAGGAGAATGAATAAAGGCATAGACTATTTGATAAATGGAAAGAAAACTCAGAAATTCAAGGTGCAAAGGGACATGGTAGTCCTTTTGGTTAACTCGCAGGTTGAGTTGTTGGTAAGGAAGGCAAATGTAATGCCAGTATTCATTTTAAAAGTACTAGAATGTAAAAGCAAGGATGTCATGTTAAGGCTTTATAAGAACATAGAACATAGCACATAAAAAATCTGCAGCACATTACAGGCCCTTCAGCCCACATGTAACCTACTCTAGAAGCTGCCTAGAATTTCCCTACTGCATAGCTCTCTATTTTCCTGAGCTCCATGTACCTATCTAAGAATCTCTTAAAAGACACTATGGTATTTGTCTCCATCACCTTTGTTGGCAGTGCATTCCACGCACTCACCACTCTGTGTGGAAAAACTTGCCTCTGACATCCCCCTTGTACCTACTTCCAAGCACCTTAAAACTATGCCCCCTCATGTTAGCCATTTCAGCTCTGGGAAAAAACCTCTGGCTATCCACATGATCAATGCCTCTCAGCAGGTTATACACCTCTATCCGATCACCTCTCATCCTCTGTCACTGCAAGGATACGAGGCCAAGTTCACTCAACCTATTCCCATAAGGCATGCCCTCCAATCCAAGCAACTTCCTTGTAAATTTCCTCTCCTCTCTATAGCATCCATATCCTTCCTCTAACGAGGTGACCTGTAATGAGGCATTGCACAGACTGGACTTGGAGGACTATGAGCAGTTTTGGGCCCCTTATCTAAGAAGGGGTGTGCTGTCACTTGAGCGGGGCTGGAAGAGATTCACAAGACTGATCCCGGGAATAACGGGGTTAACGTATGAGAAGCTTTTGATGGCTCTGGGCCTGTATTCACTGGTTTGGAAGAATAAAAGGGGATCTCATTGAAACACTGCAACAGAGTGGTTGTGGAGAGGATGTTTCCTATGGTGGGGGAGTCTGAGACCAGACGGCACAGCCTCAGAATAGAAGGGTGTCCCTTTAGAACAGAGACAAGGAGGCGTATCTTAGCCAGAGGGTGGTGAATCTGTTGAATTCATTGCTACAGACTGCCAAGTCATTGGATATATTTAAGGCACAGGTTGATAGGTTCTTCATTAGTAAGGGTATCAGATGTTAGGTTCTTCATTAGTAAGGGTAACCCATGATGGAATCCCAGAGCAGACTCATAGGCCATAAGACCATAAGAAATAGGAGCAGAATTAAGCCATTCATTCTATCAAGTCTGTTCCACAACTTCTTCATGTCTGATCACAGATCTCATTCAATCCCTTACACTTGACCTCTCACAATATCCCTTGATGCCTTGACCAATCGAGAATCTATCAACTTCTGCTTCCATGGACTTGGCCTCCACCGCAGTCTGTGGCAGAGCATTCCACAGACTCACTACTCTTTGGCTAAAAAAAAATTCCTCATTACTTCTGTTCCAAAAAGTCGCCCTTCAATGTTGAGGTTGTGCTCTGTAGTTCTGGATACCCCCACCAGAGGAAGCATCCTTTCCACATCCACCTTATCTAGTTCTTTCAATATTCGGTAGGTTTCAATGAGACCCCCCTGCATTCTTCTAAATTCCAATGACTAGAGACCCAAAGCTGCCAGACGCTCCTCATATGTTAACCACTTCATTCCCAGAATCACCCTCATGATCTTCCTCTTGCCTCTCTCCAGTGACAATAAATCCTTACTGAGATAAGGGGCCCAGAATTGTTGACAATACTGCAAACGCAGCCTGACTAGTCTCTTATAAAGCCTCAGCATTATCTACTTGTTTTTATATTCTATTCCCCTTGAAATAAATGCCAACGTTATATTTGCCTTCCTTACCACAGACTCAATCTGTGAATTAACCCTTTGGGAGTCTCACACGAGGACTCCTAAGTCTCTTTGCATCCCTGATGTTTGAACTTTCTCCCCATTTAGATAATAGTCTGCACTACTAATCCTTTACCATAATTCATTATCATTCATTTCCCAACACTGTATTCCATCTGCCAATATTTTGCCCGTTCTTCTAATTTGTCTATCCTGCTGCAATCACATTGTTTCCTCAGCACTACCTACCCCTCCACCTATCTTTGTCTCATCTGCAAACTTTGCAACAAAGCCATCAATTTCATTATCTAAATTATTGACAAACAACGTGAGAAGTCTGACCCCTGAGGAACCCCACTAGTCACTGGCTGCCAACCAGAAAAGGCCCCTTTTATTCCCACTCGCTGCCTCCTGCCTATCAGCCAATCCGCTATCCACGCCAGTATCTTTCCTCTAACACCATAGGATTTTATCTTGTTCAGCAGCCTCATGTGAGGCACCAAGTACCCTGAAACCTTGTCCTTAATAATGATCTCCAACACTTTCCCAATCACTGAGGTTAGGCTAACTGGCCTATAATTTCCTCTCCTTTGTCTTTTTCCCTTCTTAAAGAGTAGAGTCACATTTGCAATTTTCCAGTCCTCCGGGACCATGCCAGAATTAAGTGTTTCTTGAAAGATTATGACCAAAGTAACTTTATCCATTATCTCTTTGGCAACCTCTTTCAGTATTCTGGGATGTAGTCCATTTGGTCCAGGTGACTTATCCATCTTAAGACCTTTCAGTTTGCCAAGCACTTTTTCCTTTTAATAGCAATGGCACTCGCTCCTGCTCCCTGACATTCATGACCACTGGCAGACAGCTAGTGTCTTCCCCAGACTGAAGCAAAGTACTTACTAAGTTCATCTGCCATTTCTTTGTCCAATATCAACTCACATTTCCCTTTTATTCCTTATATAACTGAAAAAACTTGTAGTATCCTGCTTTATATTATTGGCTAATTTGCCCTTAGATTTCATCTTTTCACTTCTTATAGCTTTTTTAGTTGCCTTTTGTTGGATTTTAAAAGCTTCCCAATCATCCAACTTCCTCCTCACTTTTGCTACCTTATATGCCTTTCCCTTAGCTTTTATGCAGTTCTTAACTTCCCTTGTTAGCCCCAGTCTCCTAGCCCTGCCATTTGAGAACTACTTCTTCTGTGAGATTTACCTATTCTGCACCTTGTGAACTATTCCCAGAAACTTCAACCGCCACTGATCTGCCGTCATCCCCACAAATATCTCCCTCCAGTCCACTTGGGCAAGTTCCTCTCTCATGCCTCTGTAATTCACTTTATTCCATTACAATACTGATACACATGATTTATGCTTCTCCCTCTCAAACTACAGCACGGATTCAATCATTTTATGATCACTTCCTCCTAAGGGTTCCTTTATGTAATGCTGTCTGATAAAATCTGGGGTATTACACAACACCCAATCTAAGATTGCCTTTCCCTGTGTAAGCTCGAGCCCAAGCTGCTCTGAAAAGCCATCTCGTAGGCATTCGACAAATTCCCTCTCTTGCGATCCGATGCCAACCTGATTTTCCCAATCTCCTTGCATATTGAAGACCCCATTCCAATTGTGACATTACCTTTATTACATGTCCTGTCTCATACCACCAGGTTCACCCCATCAGGCTCTTGAATAAAAGGGGATAACCTACACTCATTCTATCTCTGGTATTCCCACAATCAATGATCTCACTTTAAGGACTCTTGTCTTATTATATGCTTGTTACTTATTGCTATTTAATTATATTTGTATTTGCCCAGTCTGTTGTCATTGATCCTGTTTACAGTTACTATTTCCCTTCTTAAAGAGTAGAGTCACATTTGCAATTTTCCAGTCCTCCGGGACCATGCCAGAATTCAGTGTTTCTTGAAAGATTATGACCAAAGTAACTTTATCCATTATCTCTTTGGCAACCTCTTTCGGTATTCTGGGATGTAGTCCATTTGGTCCAGGTGACTTATCCATCTTAAGGACTTTCAGTTTGCCTGCACTTTTTCCTTATAATAGCAATGGCACTCGCTCCTGCCGCCGTCTCCGTCTCCGAGCCTACTTCCTCGGCAAGGACTCTTCCACCCCCACCGATGACCCCTTCACCTGTCTTCAACCCTCCTCTTCTTCATGGACACCCCGCTCTGGTCTACTGCCTGCTCTGGATCTCTTTATCGCTAACTGCTGACGGGACATCAACCGTCTCGACTTCACCGCACCTTGTTCCCATTCCAACCTCACTCCTTCGGAATGCTCTGCTCTCCACCCCCTCCACACTAATCCTAACCTTGTTATTAAACCCGCCGATAAGGGGGGTGCTGTTGTAGTCTGGTGTACTGACCTCTACCTTGCCGAGGTACAGCGACAACTCGCGGATACCTCCTCTTATTTACCCCTCGATTGTGACCCCACTAAGGAGCACCAGGCCATTGTCTCCCACACCATCACCGACTTTATCTGCTCAGGGGATCTCCCATCCACTGCTACCAACCTTATAGTTCCCACACCCCGCACTTCCCGTTTCTACCTCCTACCCAAGATCCACAAATCAGCCTTTCCTGGCAGACCTATTGTCTCAGCTTGCTCCTGCCCCACCGAACTCGTTTCTCCATACCTCGACACGGTTTTATCCCCCCTTGTTCAATCCCTTCCTACCTATGTTTGTGACACTTCTCACACTCTGAAACTTTTCGATGATTTTAAGTTCCCTGGCCCCCACCGCTTTATTTTCACCATGGATGTCCAGTCCCTATATACGTCCATCCCCCATCAGGAAGGTCTCAAAGCTCTCCACTTCTTTTTGGATTCCAGACCTAATCAGTTCCCCTCTACCACCACTCTGCTCCGTCTAGCGGAATTAGTCCTGACTCTTAATAATTTCTCCTTTGGCTCCTCCCACTTCCTCCAAACTAAAGGTGTAGCTATGGGCACCCGTATAGGTCCTAGCTATGCCTGCCTTTTTGTTGGCTTTGTGGAACAATCTATGTTCCGTACCTATTCTGGTATCTGTCCCCCACTTTTCCTTTGCTACATCGACGACTGCATTGGCGCTGCTTCCTGCACGCATGCTGAGCTCGTTGACTTTATTAACTTTGCCTCCAACTTTCACCCTGCCCTCAAGTTTACCTGGTCCATTTCCGACACCTCCCTCCCCTTTCTAGATCTTTCTGCCTCTATCTCTGGAGATAGCTTATCCACTGATGTCTACTATAAGCCTACTGACTCTCACAGCTATCTGGACTATTCCTCTTCTCACCCTGTCTCTTGCAAAAATGCCATCTCCTTCTCGCAATTCCTCCATCTCCACCGCATCTGCTCTCAGGATGGCGCTTTTCATTCCAGGACGAGGGAGATGTCCTCCTTTTTTAAAGAAAGGGGCTTCCCTTCCTCCACCATCAACTCTGCTCTCAAACGCATCTCCCCCATTTCATGCACATCTGCTCTCACTCAATCCTCCCGCCACCCCACTAGGAATAGGGTTCCCCTGGTCCTCACCTACCACCCCACCAGCCTCTGCGTCCAAAATATTATTCTCCGTATATTTCACCACCTCCAACGGGATTCTAACACTAAGAACATCTTTCCCTCCCCCCGCCTCTGCTTTCCACAGGGTTCGCTCCCTACGCGACTCCCTTGTCCATTCGTACCCCCCATCCCTCCCCACTGATCTCCCTCCTGGCACTTATCCTTGTAAGCGAAACAAGTGCTACACATGCCCTTACACTTCCTCCCTTACCACCATTCAGGGCCCCAGACAGTTCTTCCAGGTGAGGCGACACTTCACCTGTGAGTCGGCTGGGGTGATATACTGTGTCCGATGCTCCCGATGTGGCCTTCTATATATTGGCGAGACCCGACGCAGACTGGGAGACCACTTTACTGAACATTTACGCTCTGTCCGCCAGAGAAAGCAGGATCTCCCAGTGGCCACACATTTTAATTCCACATCCCATTCCCATTCTGACATGTCTATCCGTGGCCTCCTCTACTGTAAAGATGAAGCCACACTCAGGTTGGAGGAACAACACCTTATATTCTGTCTGGGTAACCTCCAACCTGATGGCATGAACAATGACTTCTCTAACTTCCACTAAAGCCCCACCTCCCCCTCGTACCCCATCCGTTACATATTTTTATACACACATTTTTTCTCTCTCTCTCTCCTTTTTCTCCCTCTGTCCCTCTGACTATACCCCTTGCCCATCCTCTGGGTTCCCCCCACTGTCTTTCTCCCCAGGCCTCCTGTCCCATGATCCTCTCATATCCCCTTTGCCAATCACCTGTCCAGCTCTTGGCTCCATCCCTCCCCTTCCTGTCTTCTCCTATCATTTTGGATCTCCCCCTCCCCCTCCCATTATCTAATCTCTTACTAACTCTTTCTTCAGTTAGTCCTGACGAAGGGTCTCGGCCTGAAACGTCGACTGTACCTCTTCCTAGAGATGCTGCCTGGCCTGCTGCGTTCACCAGCAACTTTGATGTGTGTTGCTTGAATTTCCAGCATCTGCAGAATTCCTGTTGTTTGCAGTTACTATTCTATAGGTTTGGTAAGTATGCCCGCAGAAAAAGGATCTCAGGGTTGCATGTTGTGACACGTATATCCTCTGATAATAAATTTTACTTTGAACTTTGAATTTCAAATGGACAATGAGCTGGCAAATAAGATCAACCTAATGTCTCCTTCAAAATGACATTGAATGGTTTCATCAATGGAGAAAGTTCTGTGATTCTGTTCTAGAGTCACAGCTGGATGACACAACTGAACAAAGTAGGTAATGTTTGATGAGAGTCTTGTCCTCCTGCAGTTCAGAGCCAATTTTTCTTTTCAATCCCAAATGGAGCTACATAAATTTGTCTACAGTGTGGGGCTGAACTCACATCAGATAGATGTAAAGCTTGTCATGCATTTACACTGCTGACCACAGAATAGTGTGAAATACCTATCAGTATTGGAGTTTCAGAAAGAATGAACTCATTGGCATATTGGCACATCATTATTACGGTGGCATGGTGGATTAGCTATTAGCAAAATTCTTTACAGTGCTAGAGATCAGAATTCAATGTCCACTACTGTCGGTAAGGAGTCTGTACGTTCTCCCTGTGACCACATGAGTTACCTCTGGATGCTCTGGTTTCCTCCAACATGCATTCAAAACACGTACTGCGGTTGTGGGCATGTTATGTTGGCACTGGAAGCACAGTGACACGAGGGCTGACCCTAGCACATTCTCAGAACCTGCTGGTCTATGCCCAAATGATGAATTTTACTGTATATTTTGATAAACATGTAACAAGTAAAGCTGATCTTTAAACAAAATGGAAACACAAGCAGACAGGATGGTGAGGAAGGCACACAACATTCTTGCTTTCTTTGCCCAAAGCATTGAGTTTAATTGTTGGGACTATATACTACAGTTGTATGAATCATTGGTTAAGCCACTCTTTGAATATTGTGTGCAGTTCTGGCCACCGTGGGAAGGATGTGTTTGTACTGGAGTGTGTGCAGAGAAGATTTACAAGGACGTTGCCTGCATTGGAAGGCTTTATTTATCAAGAGAAAGTGGATATTTTCCCATATCTCAGCTGCTAGGAAAGCACTGTGTAGCAGATCTAGGTTAGGAAGATAACCACAAAACACAAAAGCACTTCCCAACAGGAATTGCAGCAATGCTGATTTGTCTGATAAATGATTTTTTTTTAATGGATTTGATGTTGGAACTTGTCTATGTTATAAAGGGAGGGAGATTATTTACCTTTTATTGAAGGGAGGAAGACTCACGATCTTTTGATGAAGGGAGGAAATCTCCAAATGAGCATGGAGAAGAATGTGAAAAGATATAATAGTTACTAAAACAGAGATGGGAGGCTGATTTTAACTTCCTCGATGAGCTGATCTCCTAGCAGATAAAGGCTCTGTGGTGTACATTGTCTCTCCTTCTCTCAGTCCTCCACTTCCTCCAGCTCCAAGGTAACTGATATTCAAAGATGGACCCAGCAATAAGCACAAGATCCAACCTATAATGCAGAATTTTGATGCAGCACATGGACACCGACGCTTCTAAATTCCATGCCAATGTGGTAGGTGACTGATGCAACAAATTATTTGCTGAAAGAATTCTGAGAGTCAAGCAGTTGTTGTGGGGGGGGGGGGCGTGGACGGGGAATGAATTGTCAATATTTCAGGTCGAAACCTTGCATCGTTAAAAGGAGGCACAAGAGATTCCAGATGCTGGGAAACATGATATATTGCAGGGTTTCAACCTCAAATCCAGAAATCTAGATTTGAAGTAACAATCATTTCATTTTCTTTTGCACCCGTGTGCTGAAGAGTGACCATAAACAGTCCTGTATCATGAAACATCAAGAATTCTTTTTGTCCATCAGATGCTCCTGGACCCGTTGAGCCTTCCAGCAGATTGTTTCCTTCTCCAGATTATAGCATATGCAGTCTTGTGCTTCCGTGGAAGATGACTGATGTCTGATTAGAGGCAGGTGCGGGTGGGCACCCCATCTGCGATAGATATCTTCCTTCATTTGCCTATTGCCCTCCATCCTCTTCACTTGGATCCACCTACCACTTGCCAACTCTTGCTTACCCCAGTACCTCTACCTCTTTATGCTGGCTTTCTCCCCTCTAAATATTTCTGTCCAGATGAAGTGCCTGAACTCAAAATGTTGACTGTCCATTACTTGCTGCAGATGCAGCATGAAATGTTGAAGTCCTCCAGCATCTTTTTTGCAGCCTACCTGTGATGTCTGGGTCCTGAGAAACAACGCATGTAAAAGTAAGAAGAAAAGGAAGGACGATGAGGCAAACCTTTGACTTTAGTGCTGCTGGCAAGTCAAAATATGTCAGAAATTTTCATCTTTGAATGATTTTCCATTCAGTAATGTAACTGCGCTGCGATGAATAATGAAGTGTGTAAGGATCGGTGGTTAACCTGCTGCTTCTATGAATTTACAATTGGGGAGCAGGGAGGAACATAATGAGTTTTTCTTCAGGGAATTAAATGAATTGAATCGACTTTAGCTCAGGTCTTATTATACAAGTCTCTGAAGGAATCTATTTGGCTGGGCATTGCTCATTCAACACATGGTTTATCCTGAACAGTTGCAACCAGATGAATGCATATCCATTATCCTCACTGAGTGTAGACTCTTCTCCTCCCTTTGACATAAAGGTTTTAAACAATGAAATCCAATAGGTTCACTCTTCTGTAATGAATTTACTGCTCTCTCAAATTGGTAAATTGGTTTATCATTGTCACGTGTATTGAGGTACAGAGAAAAACTTTGTTTTGCATACCAAGCATACGGATAATTTCATCACAACAGTGCATTGAGATAGTACAAGTGAAAGCAATAACAGAACGAGGAATATTGAGTTATAGTTACATGGTGCAGCTAGACAATAAAATGTATGTGTATAATGAGACAGACAGTGAGGTCAAGAGTCCATCTTATTGTACTAGGGACCATTCAATAGTCTTAAAATAGTGGGATAGAAACTGTCCTTGATCCTGGTGGTATGTGCTTTCAGGCTTTTGTACCTTCTGCCTGATGAAGGGTGGGGTGGGGGGAGGAAGAGAGAATGTCCAGCACGATAATAATAATTTGATTATTATGACTGATTTACAGAGTCATAGAGCTTTGCAGCATATAACAGGTCCTTAGGCCCTTCAAAAATGTGCCAATCTGTAATACTGCCTATTCCCGTCATCCTTGAGGGAGGGGGGGAGGTGTAGGGGTTGGTATCCGTGATGTGCTGAGCTGTGTTCTCAACTCAAAGGTCCAATTTAATGTCAGAGAGATGTATACAATATATATCCTGAAATGTTTTTTCTTTGCAAACATCCATGAAAACAGAGGACTGCCCCAAAGAATGAACGACAGTTAAACGCAAGAGCCCCAAAGTACCCCCCCCCAGCTCCCCTCCCTCCCACACATAAGCAGCAGCAACAACTCCCCCCTCCACCCACCAGCAAAAAAAAAGCATCAGCACCCACCACCAAGCACTCAAGCATGAGGAAAGCAATAGCAAAGACACAGACTTGGTTACCCCAAAGCCTTCGCATTTCACTGGCATTCGACATACCACAGGCTCTCTCTCTCTCCCTAATAAGGGAGAAGGAGGTTTTTCCATTTTCCCAGCGAGCGGGAAGACATAACAAACAACTCGCTGGTTTACGATGTTAAAAGTCCGTTACATCACTTTTTCTGAGCTCTGTGCCCAATGATCTCAAAGATCCCGGGTCTTTGGGCACACAGCAGTAGATTTTCTGACTCCCTCGATGACACACTGATCTCCTGCCGTGATACCAACCCTTGATCCACCCATCTCCAGAGCCCCGAGATATTAGGCTTCCAAATCCGAGCCGTACTCTCAGGCAGAACCCTTGGTGTGCCGAACAATGTCCAGTCCTGAAACCCTGAGAACTGGTCCCATTCCTGCGAAGAACCGAAGTCAGCGTGTAACTCCAGGTCAGGGTCTTCAAAAGAACCCTGAAAGGGAAAAATAAAGATATTAAAGATGGAACTCCCTGCAATTTCTTTCAATCCCAAGCACAGCCATTGCCATGACAAGATATGATGCTTTCTGTGGTGAGATTCAAAGGGGACATGCCAAATTTCTTTAGTCTCGTGAAGAAATAGAAGTGCTGGTGCACTTTCTTGATCACAGTGTCTATATGGCTGGGCAAAGACAGCATTAGGTGCTGGATATACCTTTCCTAGTCACAGAGGATGTGAAGCCTTGTGAGTGGATAGGTAGTAGCTGGACGTGTTTTGTTGGGTTAGGGGTGTACCACTTATAGTGCCTCTGTCTGCTGTGAGCCCACCAATAAATGTGTTTGATTTGACTTTCACTCAGCATTCTTCACGTGTGTGCAGGACTGAATCATGTGGAAAAACCAGAGTGGACTGCAGGTTCATGTCCCTATAGTGACAGGCTAGCGGTGTTACAAACCACATGGGATCTTGAGCTTTGTAAGGAGAGGATGATGGGAAATTCTGCTGAAACTTCCAAAACCTTCGTTATTCCTTCCTGGAGCATTGCATTCAATTCTGGTTATCACACTTTAGGAAGCATGTAAAGTTCTTTGTAAGGCTGCAGAGGAGATTGGCTGAAGTGTTTCCAAGATGCGCAATTTTAATTAGAAGATTGCTTTCTTTAGATTAAAAGAGGATGAGAGCAGGTTTGCTGACGATGTACAAAATCATGAGAAACTTACATGAGATTGACAATGAAAATTTGATGATGTGAGGATAAGGTGTTGCAAGGACGTGGCTGGGGACGAACCCAAGTGCAGGACACAGATGCTGAGGCAGAGTCGTTAGGCATAGCACCTCCGCGAATGGGGAGCTGATATCCAGGAGACGATGCAAAGCTTAGAACTAACAGATCTTGGGAATAGGAAACAAGCTTTACTCTCACAAGAGTCGACCAACGAACTGGTGGCTTCTTGCTGTGGTCACAGGGTTTTTATCCTGCTGTTTGATGGGAAGCAGGTGCGTGTAGTTAGTGGTACCTGGGAATGATTGGAATCTAAATGAGGTGATCGAGGCCCAAATCTTGAAGCAAATGGCAAGGTGGGGAATTGCCAGATGGGAGCATGACAGTACCATCCCCCTCAATGGGAGCCTCCAGGCAATCCTCCTGGCCTGTCTGGATGGTCCCGATGAAAATCCTGGATGAGGGAAGGGTCTAGGATGAAGGAGCGGGGGACCCAGGAACGCTCTTCTGGACCGTACCCTTCCCAGTCCAGCAGATATTGGAGACCCCCGTCCCGACGGCGCACATCTAGTAGTCGTCGGACGGTGTATGCCGGATGGTTGTCGATGATACGGGCAGGTGCGGGAGTCTCGGCAGGGGGACACAGCGGGCTGATGGAAACTGCCTTTAACTGAGACACATGAAAGGTTGGGTGGATGCGCATGGATCTAGGCAGCTTTAGGCAGACCACTGTGGGATTGATTACCCTTTCAACCTTGAATGGTCCCAGGAAGCGAGGGGCGAGTTTTCTATGTTCGTTCTTGAGCGGGATGTCCTTGGAGGCCAGCCACACCATCTGCCCAGGTTGGTACTCTGGCGCCGGGATGCGGTGTCGGTCGGCTGTCTTCTTATTTCGATTCAACAGGAATTCTGCAGATGCTGGAAATTCAAGCAACACACATCAAAGTTGCTGGTGAACGCAGCAGGCCAAGCAGCATCTACAGGAAGAGGCGCAGTCGACGTTTCAGGCCGAGACCCTTCGTCAGGACTCGGCCTGAAACGTCGACTGCGCCTCTTCCTATAGATGCTGCCTGGCCTGCTGCGTTCACCAGCAACTTTGATGTGTGTTGCTTCTTATTTCGATTTGTTGATTTGAGTAGGGCTGTGCGCATCTCCTCCCAAATCTTAAGGCACCGATGAATATGGTCCTGAACCGACGGTACTGCAATCTCTTCTTCTTGCGCGGGAAACAGCGGGGGTTGCCCAAGGGAGTACTCGAACGGAGACCTCCCAATGGCAGAGCTCACCAGAGGGTTGTGGGCGTACTCAACCCACGGGAGGTGGTCGCTCCAGGTCGATGAGTTGTTTGCCGTTACGCAACGAAGCGTCGCCTCCAGGTCTTGGTTTGCCCGTTCCGTCTGCCCGTTTGTCTGGGGGTGGAAGCCGGATGACAGGCTGACCGATGTGCCCAAGGCTTGGCAGAAGGCCTTCCATACTTGCGAGACAAACTGGGGAGCTCGATCGGAGATGTCCGCGGGGATTCCGTGGAGGCGGAAGACATGGCGGACAAGAAGATCTGCGGTTTCCTGAGAGGAAGGAGGTTCAGGAAGGGCCACAAAATGCACCGCCTTAGAGAATCGGTCTACCACGGTGAGGACTGTGGTGTTTCCGCGGGAAGGGGGTAGACCGGTGACGAAGTCTAAGGTGATGTGTGACCAGGGACAGGTAGAGGACAAAGTAGCCCCGCAGGTGGTCGATGAGAGACTTCTCCCCGGGCACAGATGGAACACGCTGAGACATAAGAACGGGTGTCCCCCTCCATGGACGACCACCAAAAGTGCTTCCTCAGGAGAGCCAGGGTCCGATCACTCCCGGGGTGGCAGGCGAACCGGGATGTGTGCCCCATTGGAGAACCTGGGACCTGACGGAGGCGGGCACGTACAGGCGATCGCCGGGTCCATTGCCTGGGTCGGGGTTGTCCCGCTGGGCTTCCCTTACCTTAGCCTCGATCTCCCAAGTGAGGGTGGCAACCACGCAGGAAGGTGGGAGGAGTCTCGGGACTGGAGTTGTCATCCTTGGAGTCATGCTGGCGGGACAGCGCGTCCGGCTTCCCGTTCTTGGATCCTGGACGGTATGTGAGGGTAAACCTGAACCGGCCAACGAATAATGCCCAACGGGCTTGGCGAGAATTCAGGCGTTTGGCGGTCTGGATATATTCAAGGTTCTTATGGTCTGTCCAGACGATGAACGGGTGTTCCGCCCCCTCCAACCAGTGTCTCCATTCTTCCAATGCCAGTCTGACCGCCAGTAGCTCCCGGTTCCCCACGTGGTAATTCCATTCAGCGGGAGACAGTTGGCGAGAGAAGAAGGCACAGGGATGTAGTTTCTGATCCGGGCCCGAACGTTGGGACAGTACCGCTCCCACCCCGGAGTCGGAGGCATCAACCTCCACAATGAGTTGACAGGAGGGGTTCTGGTTGAATCAGAACGGGAGCAGACGTGAAGCGCCTCTTTAGTTCTGCGAATGCTGAGTTCGCCTCGGAGTTCCAAAGGAAAGGTGTAGCAGGTGAGATAAGTCGGGTCAGAGGAGCCGCCACCTGACTGTAGTTTCTGATGAACTAGCGATAGAAGTTTGCAAACTCCAGGAACCGTTGGAGTTGCTTGCGGTCCGTGGGTTTGGGTCACTCCGTCACCGCCCCGATCTTCGGGATCAGCTCTCACCTGTCTGCTCTCGATGATATAACCTAGGAAGCTGACCGAGGGGACGTGGAATTCGCACTTCTCCGCCTTTATGAATAACTTATTCTCCCCCAGCCTCTGCAGGACTTGACGGACATGAAGAACGTGTTGCTGGGGACTGCTGGATGTCATCCAGATAGACAAACACAAAGCGGTTAATAAAGTCTTAGTACATCGTTAATCAAGGCTTGAAAGACTACAGGGGCATTGGTGAGGCCAAAAGGCATGACCAAGTACTCGAAGCGGCCTAAAGGGGTATTGAATGCCATCTTCCACTCGTCCCCCTCCCTTATTCGGACCAGATGGTCGGCGCTTCTTAGGTCCAGCTTCGAGAAAATGGTGGCTCCGTGAAGTGGTTGGAACGCGGAACTTATCAGAGGCAGTGCGTACTTGTTCTTTGTGGTTATATGACTTAGGCCTCGGTAGTCGATGCAGGGACGTAGGGAACCATCCTTCTTCCCCACGAAGAAGAACCCTGCACCCACCCGGGAGGATGAGGGTCGGATGATGCCCGCCGCCAGAGATTCACTGATGTAACCCTCCATTGCTTCCGTCTCTGGCCGGGACAAGTTATACAGCTGACTGGTGGGCAGAGGAGCTCCAGGGAGAAAGTCGATAGCACAATCGTATGGTCGGTGTGGAGGCAGGGAAAGGGCGCGTTGTTTACTAAACACATGTCCCAGGTCGTGGTACTCCGCTGGAACCCTGGACAGGTCGGGGGTTCAACTGCAGGTGAGGTGGAGGTGGTTTTCACAGGGAAGGGGCCGACTGCAGACAGGTGGCGTGACAAAACGGACTCCAGCTGGCTATCCTCCCGGGGACCAATCAATGCAAGGGTTGTGGCGGCTCAACCATAGGTACCCAAGGACTATTGGGGCTTGAGGGGAGGAGATCAAGTTAAATTGTACCTGTTCCTGATGGTTCCCCGAGAGAATCAAAGACGGTGGTGGGGTACAGTGAGTGATTCAGGCCAGAAGTCTTCCGTCCAGTGCCTGGGCTTCCAGAGGGGTAGTCAACGGCTCTCGAGGAATTCCGGCCTGGGTTGCTATATCTTCATCCAACAGATGCCCCTCAGCACTGGAGTCTATCAAGGCAGACAAGGACAGGGACTGTTGGTTGTAGCTTACAGTGGCTTGGACTTGCATCCGGGATTGGGGACAGAGAGGAATGTGGTCTGACTCACCAGGGTCTCCCTTTCTACTGGTAAGCCCTCCTGTTTTGGCCGAAGGGAACAGGTGTCACAAAAATGGCCAGACTAACTGCAGTAGAAACAATCCCCTGCTCTTAATCTCTGGAGCCGCTTGGAGGGAGAAAGACGGCTCCGTCCCAGCTGCATTGGTTCCTCTCCCGGGATGGTGGAAATGATATTCTAGGAGTGGGAGGAGGAGAGAGGTTAGGGCTAGGAGTAGATGGTAAAGCATGCTGTGGGGTGGCCAAAGGACGATCGCTTCTCTCCCTCTGTCGTTCTCAGAGTCGGTTGTCCAGCCTGGTGGCTAGGGAGATCAAAGATCCAGGCTGTTAGTGTCATCCCTAGCCGCCAACTCGTCCTTTACCTTGTCACAGAGGCCTTGCCGGAATACCTCCTGGAGTGCCTCATCATTCCAGCCCGAGTCGGCTGCTTGCGTCCGGAACTCCACGGAGTATTCGGCAACACTACGTGAGCCTTGATGGAGGGTGAGTAGCCGCTTAGCGGCATCTTTACCGCAGACGGGATGGTCAATAATCTTCCTTATTTCTGAGATGAAGGTGGGGAAGGAAGAGCAGGTCTCTGGCTGACTATCCCAAATCGCGGTGGCCCATGCTAAGGCATTTCCTCACTACAACCCCATAATGTAAGCTATTTTAGATCTGTCTGTGGCATATGTGGATGGCTGCTGCTCTAACACCAGGGAGCGTTGTAGCAGAAAAGCCCGGCACTTCCCCAGATCTCCGGCGTAGGGTTCTGGTTCAGGGATGCGCGGCTCCCTTAGTGGATGTGTTGTTGACACCTCGGGCGTCGCCACCACAGACTGTCTGGGCTGGTCAGACGGAGTTCCCGGAGTCGACGGGGTAAGACGGGTGGATACTCGGTCGACCTGTTCACTGACAGGCAATGGAGGTTTTCCATGACTTCCCGGAGCAGCTGATCGTGCAAGCCCAACAGGGAGCCCTGGCTGGCGAGGGCTTGTTGCAGAGGATTCGTGTCCGCTGGGTTCATGTTGGCCAGTTTGTTCTGTTGCAAGGACCTGGCTGGGGACGAACCCAAGTGCAGGACACATGCTGAGGCAGAGTCGTTAGGCATAGCACCTCCGTGAACGGGGAGCCGATATCCAGGAGACGATGCAAAGCTTAGAACTAACCGTTCTCAGGAATAGGAAACAAGGTTTACTCTCACAAGAGTCGACCAACGAACTGGCGGCTTCTTGCTGTGGTCACAGGGTTTTTATCCTGCCGTTTGATGGGAAGCAGGTGCATGTAGTTAGTGGTACCTGGGAATGATTGGAATCTAAATGCAGTGATCGAGGCCCAAATCTTGGGGCAAATGGCAAGGTGAGGGATTGCCAGAAGGGACCATGACCATGATTAATTTCAGGTTTAGGAAAAGAGAACATTGCTCTAGGAGTGCTTGTTTTTGGATGCTCCCAAGCTAATCAGATATTCATGACATTATCAGGTGCTGTTCAGTCAATTAAGTCCCCGTGCTTTCATTTGGGCACTCCTCTAACAATGATTTAAAACTTCTACATGCACTGAACTCACTCCTGGGTCAGACCTGCCCCTTGCTCTACCAAAGCCTTTACTGCTAAAATAACTAACTTACTAATCAGTCCTGAGCCACCTCCTCCTCCAAACCAATCAGCACCAGACCCTGGCTTCTCAGTTGCACTCCTCCATTTCTGATTATCCCTTCTCCACCCCTGATCACACCTGATGGACACTAAGCCCTAGCGACTGCCTCCCTTTCCCTAAATGTCCTGATCAGCCTGCCTTCACCAATACCCTGTAGCCTTCAACTTCCTATCCAATTAATTCATTGATTGTGGTCCCAATCTTGCCATCAATCTCTGACCAACCATCACTACACTCACTTCAGCTCCCATTTAGACTTAAGACTGCTGACTCTCCCTCCACTTTATTGCCTGGAGCTGGCCTATTTGCTGGACATTTGGCTTCTTACTGCAGATTGCAATACCTTCAAACAATAGTGTGTAAAATGTGTTAATAGCATCTGCGATATCATGTCTCAGATACTGATCTGTGCACTATGGACCCCACTAAACTGTGTAATGATCACCCATTGACCCAAGTATTTACCCACCAGGACATACACATTTGATATTGCAAAGTTTCCACTTCCTTAGAAAAATTGGGAAGTTGTTAATTTTTATGCTGTAAATCTATAGCAACAATAATCCAAATGCTATCAAAAATGTCACTATTAATATTTGCATCTTAACATTAAACTGAATAATAAGGAGTCTCGAAGTTATCTTTGGTTTGATATTTTAGAAATTTAAATTATGTTTACAGATTTCTCAAGAAAACATTATTTCTTCAGGAAAATGCATCTATTATCAGCACTGCTAGCAAGAATTTGTTGAGGAAGAACATTTGCAGCTTTAAGTGTAAATACAAGCCGTATTTGTTGTTACTGCTCTTTTCATATCTCTGTGGTGACAGATTGAAATCCAACTGAGAATAAGTTCTGTATACAGTTTCATGATGAGTTTCTCAGTTGTCAGTTCATTGGATTTGGAAGAGTGGTGGGTATTGACTTACTTTTGCAGATCTGATAAGATTTATTTTAAGAGCCTAAGGTCTACAGAGCCACATTTTTGTCCTCCAGGACGTATTCGTTAGCCAATAATTGTTTGAGTGTGTAGCCTGTTTCAATGCACTGAAAGAACATCCCTGTTTCTGCCAAAATTGTCACAATAAAGGTATTTAGCAGGCTGTGCATTGTTTACCTGTGGAAAACCAACACTGCATACATTAGCTGATCTGATTCTTGGTCTATCTAATTACACATTTGGGATCCGTCTGTTCCAGCACTGGTAGATATTTGGAAAGAAACTGCACAAGTCGTTTTACTTGGTATTCAGATCACAAGCCCTTAACTGCAACAGTAATGGTGACAGTCCTTTTGTGTGATCCTGTTTGTTTTTAAGCAGATGAACATAACATTAAGAATTATGTTAAAATAAATCTGTCTCCCTAGTCTACTGAACTATTTTAACATTAATATACAATAGGTGATAGTGTTGTTGGTTTCAGAGTGAAATTACTCAGGGTTCGCTCAGGATAAAACAAATCAGATTAGGAGAAGGACAATAATCAATGCTGTCAATAGTTCCACTAAAATGCTTGATAAAATGGGAGATCTTGTTTCCTGTGCAGAAGTGAACACACAGGCCAGTTAACGAAACAGAGTAATTTGATATAGTGAGTATTGTATCAAGTATGCTCTACCTTTTTCAAGTGGCATTGCTGCTGAGAAGTGCACAAATCTGAAGTGAAACTTAAAAATGCTCAGCATCATGCATATGGTGGTTGTCCATCATGTCTGAAGATGACAGGAAACCTGTGCGGGAGAGTTTTTAAAGTGGAAAAGTCGTCTGCACTGGGGCAGTTGCACTGTTTCGATCTCAGAAGTCTGGGCCCAGAGGTATGAATGATAGTCACAAATTGGGATCTTCCTTGGTCACAATGGTTGACCAGACATCTTCTGTGCCTTGTCATGCTGGTTGTACTTCACAGTGTTGCAGTCCCTCCTTTTCGGCCATTAGATCCCTCTGTCAATCTCCTGCACAAAGTGGGCCAGAGCTGACTTCATACGCTACACAGGCATGTCCCTAGCTCACCAGTGTGTGAGGCTGCCGGCTACCCTCAAATGGTTTAGTCTGCCAGTTGAAGCGGTGCACCAGGGTGTAGCGACTGCCATGTGCAAACAGCTACTTGGAGCCACCGGTCAGAGCTGTGTCTGGTGGGTCCAAAGGTGGGTAAGGTGCCCTGGAATGGACATGACAAGCCCTTCACTAGAGACATTATCCCTCCTTGGACTCTCCATACACCCAATCATACATATAATAAAAAATAATACACTATGTATGGTGAAATTGTTTCATCTTTTATTGAAGCCAGGCTTGAGCAGGGTGAATGTTCTGACATACATTAAAGCACCTCTCAGTTTGAATGAACATATAATAGTGTTTACTGGATGGGATATCTAGTCAGGTTTATCTCTTAAGAGTTAGTAGAGCTTCTTAATCTAAAAATCACACAGTTGTACAAGACATAGATGAGGCTGCATTTGGAATATTGTGTTCAGCTTTGGTCACACGGGTACAAGAAAGATGCCATTAAGTTGGAACGAGTGTAGTGAAGATCTACAAGGATGTTGTCCACACTTGAGGGACTATGTTATGGAGATAGGTTGAGCTGGCTGGGGACTTTTTTTTCAATGAAGCATAGGAGAACAAGTGTTGACCATATAGATGTGTATAAAATGAGGACCTTAGTCTTTTCTCTAGGGTTGGGGACTCGAGAACTAGAGGGTATGATCGGTTTCAGGCGAGAGAGGAGAGATTTAATAGGAACCAGGGATAACTACTTCATGCAGAAGGTGATCATTTTATGGAATGTATTGGCTGAAGAAGTAGTTGTGGCAATACATTAATGATGTTTACTAATACATTAACAACTTTTAAAGGCAGTTCACAGATACAGGCTGGGATATGGGCCAAACATGGACAAATAGGATTAGTTAGTAATTTTCATCGGTATGGATTGGTTGAGCCAAAGGGTTCTGTTTCCATGCTATAGGACTTCATGACTAGAGCACTGTGTTCAACTCTGCTCTCCAAACTTTAGAAATAATGTGAAGATAGCGTACAAAATTACTTACTAAGATATTTCCAGTAGTGGCGGATCTCGGCAATAAATTAGAGATATTTTTCACTTGCCTGCCATTGTTCCAATGAAGCTCACTGACCTGGAGTAACAGAGCATCGAATGGTGATGCACATTGGAGCCTTCTCAAATGATCACCAACTTTATATGATCAGACTTCTAATGCTCTGCATTCCTTTGGGAACTTCAGATGATTATCCGGCATCTAGTCCTACTCCAGAGACCCGTTCCTCAACACCATTGCTTGCATATTTCTCCCTTCAGTTTTTTTTTCCTCCTGCCTTCTAATCTTCCACTGAATCATAGTCTTGTTTTATTCTTACCTACTCCCAGTCATTGATGTGAACCATCAACTCTCTTCCTTTCCCCACACAGATGTTGCCTCACCCACTGAGCATTTCAGAATTTCCTGTTTTTTTCCAGCATCCAGAATGTTTTGATTATGTTCTGCTTTGGCATGGATGTAGCAAGACCATTGAGAAACAAATCCTGCAGCAGATCTGTTATTCATGTCTTACAGTTGTAGCCGTGTAGCATTCTGTGAGAAGCTGGGCATATGATATCAGAATGGAAAGTTGCTTTAGATGCACGATAGGAACTTGCAAATGATTGGTACAATTTGGCCTGTGATAAAATGATGAAATAATTCAATCAAAAGACAGAAATATTTATTTTGTTAACATTCCTTCTTTGCAGTCTGCTTCAGTAAACACCAAGGCTGAAAGTGTGCTACATCTGCTTTCTGTTTTCCAACATAACACTCAGAGTAGAATCACAGTCCAACATGAATTTGGCACTCGACCAGATTCACTTGATGCTTATTAACTGAATCAAATGTGTAATTTATATTAAATTCACAGTGTATGAAGTTGCAATGAAGTAACTATGAAATTGACCTATTTTGTACAATTGTTTTCATATAGAGTGAGCAGAGAACATGTCAAGGGAGATTAAAGGTGGTTATCAATAAGCATATGTTGATTAGCAATGAGTAACATAATCTAGGACAATGCTGTCAGAATAATTAAGGCTAAAATCTGTACTTAAAGAGATATTTTTTGTCTATGTAGATTTGGGAAAGAATTGATAAATATGTAACATTATCAGTAACTTCCTTATTACAAAATATTAAAAAAACTTCTTATAAATAATAGTGGTGTATGAGTAAAATTCACATATCAAAGATGCAGAAATTTAGATTGCTATGCATTAGGTTTTGCAGTGATCTTGAGCAGGGGACGTTCAAGGTGACAGTCATCAATTTGATCTTGAAAATGGTATCAGTCACTTCTAGAAAGACACAATAAACATAATATAATTGTGATGTATCACTGATAAGTTACAATACATATGAATATGTAAAGATTTAATCATTATTTCATAACGCTCAATCTTATTGGTCATATAAAAATAGCTGAGTATCTTGTTTGCTAAAGTGATGACCTTGCATCACAGTTTCATTATTTGTAAATTATTTAATTCTTGTCATTCAGTGGAATTGATTTTTTTCTGTTTTTCTTCACTTCATGCACAGCATTGATTGCAAATTCTTGGAAATATGTCAGCCACGTGTTTTCTTTTATTTCAGCAATTGCACACACCTGTCAGGGTGGCAGAATGTTACTAAAATATGACAGAGGAAATAGGTTTGTTCACTGACCCATGCAGAGATGAATGGGGTGAATGAGTGTACTTGCATCTGTAGAGCCCTTCTTCAACTTTGAGTTGCAACACCATTCACTGAAATAATTCTAGTCTGGTCATCTTCTTGGAAATGAAGCAAAAGTAATTGTTTTCTTGTAATTATCCTGTTAATTTTTTTTTCCGCTGATGTCGCTGGAAGAATAGAGTGGAGGTTAAAGGAGCTGTGAATCATTTGCACTTTTTTCCAATACTGTAAACCCCCTGTTGTGAACTGGTGAAGAGGCTTGGTCTAATGCTTGATGTAATGCTCTCTGGCATTGTAGCAGCCTCGATTATATAACAAAGCCCAGCTGCAGAGTCTGAATTTACCAAATACTGACTCACAGGCAAGATGAACATTAATATGTAAGTCAGTTGTTAATGCAGTAAAATTCATCTCCTAATAATGTTACTGATGAGTTAGCTTTCATTTCCTTTCAATTTGCATAGGAGATGAACAATACAGCCCCTAATGACCTGAGTTAACTCATCTCAGACTAATGATTGAACTTCGCGTGAGTCACCGTAGCTCTAGAATGTTGATTCAACATATATTTAAACTTCTTCTGAATACATCCCTAGGGTAATGACGTTTTAGTAGTAAGAGATCGTGTGCCATTCCTACCTTGGGAGAAGGAATAGTATTTGATTGACAACTAATCAGGGCTTTGTTCCTCAATTTCTGAAAATTTATCATTTTATTAATTTTGTGCCGTCGATTATTCTACATCTTGTCAACGACAAGGTACAAACAAGTGTCCAATGATTCTAATCTCATCAATTAATCTACACTATCGAACAGGGTCACTGATAAAACATTGCTGTCAATGTTGCATGTTGATTGTTTCTGATTAATTTCTCACTAAGAAGTTATTGCTTTTGCCAGAATACCTTTTTTTTGTCATTATGCACGGTTCACTTTTTCCACCTTGCAGGTAAAAAAAAATAGATTGCAGGAACTGCTGCCTATGAGGAGATAACAACCAAAAATATTCAATTACATTTTGAGCAAATACAGTTCAAATTATATTATTTTATGTAGGAAAAGATGTCAATTGCAACTTACGTGTCACTTAAGGTTCAGCTGTCAAGTTGTAATTTATGTATCAACCCAGGTGTCAGGCCACAGAGGTACACCTGGCAGAACACTGAAAACCATCTGGTTGGAGGGTTCAAGGACATCTTCAACCTTTCACTGCTACAGTCAGAGGTCCCCACCCGCTTCAAAAGGGCATTGATCCTGGCAGTGCCCAGTAAGAGCAGGATCAGCTGCCTGAACAACTATTGCCTGCTAGCACGCATGTCTACTTTGATAAAGTGACTTGAGAGGTTTATCATGGCTAGAATTAACTCCTTCCTGAGCAAAGACCTGGACAATGGCAGTTTGCCTTCCGCCACAGTAGGTTTATTGTGGATCCAATCTCACTGGCTCTCCACTTGGCCTTGGACCACCTGGACCACAGCAATACGTAATTCACGTTACTTTTTATCGATGCAGCTCAGCATATTACATGCAGTACTAATCAACAAACTTCAAGACCGAGGCCTCTGTACCCCGTCTACAAATGGATCTTTGACTTTCTCATTGGGAGACCACCATCTGTATAGCTACACCCACAGCTCTAATCTGCTAATTAAATTTGCTGATGATACTACATTGTTTGGCCTAATCTCAAATAATAACAAGGCAGCCTACAGAGGAGAAGGCATCACGCTAACACAGTGGTGTCAAGAGAACAAGCTCTCCCTCAATGTCACAAAAACAAAGGAGTTGCTTGTGGACTACAGGAGGAATGGAGACAGGCTAACCCCTATTGACATCAATAGATCTGGAATTGAGAGCGTGAACAACCTTAAGTTCCTCGGTATAAACATGACCGAGGATCTCACGAGGTCTGTACATAACGACTGTGTGGTGAAAAAAGAACAACAGTGCCTCCTTCACCTCAGACAGTGAAAGAAGTATGGTATGGGCCCTCAAATCCTAAGAACTTTCTAAGGGGCACAATTGAGAGCATCCTGACTGGCTGCATCACTGCCTGGTATGGGAACTGTACTTCCCTCTATCATAAGACTCTGCAGAGAATCGTTCGGACAGCCCAGCACATCCGTAGATGTGAACTTCCCACTATTCAGGACACTTACAGCGACAGGTGAGTAAAAAGGGCCTGAAGGATCATTGGAGACCCAAGTCACCCCAACCACAAACTGTTCCAGCTGCTGCCATCCAGGAAATGATACCACAGCATAAAAGCCAGGCCCAACAGGCTCTGGGACAACTTTTTCCACCAGGCCATCAGACCGATTAATCCATGCTGATACAATTGTATTTCTATGTTATATTGACTGTCCTGTTGAAAATACTATTTATTATAAATTACTATAAGTTGCACATTGAACATTTAGATGGAAATGTAATGTAAAGATTTTTACTGCTCATGTATATGAAGGATATAAGTCATAAAGTCAATTCAATAATGTCCTTCTTCACTAACAATCAACAGAGGTGTATTTCAAGGAAGTGTGCTTTTCCCACTGTTCTATGTCTCTACACTCATTACTATGTGGGAAGGCAGAGCATAAACACCGTCTGTAAATTCACAGATGAAAAAACTGTTGTGGGCAGAATCTCAGGTGGTGACGAGGAAGTATACAGAAAGGAGACAGATCAGACTGTGGAGTGGGGTCTTACTGACCTTGCACTCAACATCTTTAAGACTAAGGAATTGATAGTGCATTCCAGGAAGGGGAAGTCATGAAACAAATGCCAATCCTCATTGAGGGGTAAGCAGTGGAAAGGATCCTAGCTATCAACATCTTAGATTTTGCCTCAGAGCTATCCTAAGTCCAACATACTGATGCAATCACAAAGAAGGCATGCCAGCTACAATACACTTGGAATTTGAGGAGATTTGTTATGTCATCAAAGACGCTAACAAATTTCTACAGATGTTCTGAGGAGGGCATGCTGACTGGTTGCATTATTGCTTGGTATGGAAGCTCCAGCAATAGGATCAAATAAAGGAGCAGAGTATTGTAAACTCAACCAGTTCCATCATGGGAACTAACTTCTTCACCATCGTGACACATGAAAAGGTGGTGGCTCAAGATGCTGGCTTCCCTCATTAAGGAACCTCACCATCTAGAACATTCCTGCTTCTTGTGACGGCTATCATGGAGGAGAAACAAGAACCTGAAGGTGTAAACTCAGTGTTTTTGGAATAGATTTGTCTACTCAGCCATCAGGTTTCTGAATTGTCCATGAACATTATATCACTATTTTGCTCTCTGTTTGAACAATTTATTTACATTTTTATATTTCTTGTTGTAACTTTTAATATTTAATAATATATTACACTGTACTGCTGCTCTAAAACAAATTTTATGACATATGTCAGTGGAAATAAATCTGATTCTGATTTGATTGTACTCCCAACCCTGTGTTCTTGAAAGAGGTATTTGTCACAGAACAATGTAATAGGTACTTAGAAGAACAGTGTTGTTTAGATATGTCATAAATCATATTTATTCTTATTATTACATTAGGGTAAGGAATTGATAGTGCACTTCATCAAGGGGAAGACAGGAAAACACAGCTGTGCTACAGCTCGGGCAGTTGGAGTTTGGAGTACAATTTGGACTCCTTTACGTGAGTGCCTAGCTTTCCTCTCACAGTCCAAAGATATACTGATTAGCAGGTTGATTGGACATTATAAATGATCCTATGTCTAAGCTAGGGTTAAAGAGGTGGGTTACTGTGCGGTGTGGCTTGCTTGGCTGAAAGGGCCTATTCTGCTCTGAATCTCTAAATAAATAAACCACAGTATATCACCAAATAAATAAATAAATAAACAATTCTGTACTGCTGTTTTCCATTTTTTAAAAAAAAATCACAGCAACTTTGACACATTTTTCCCGACAATGTTAGGTGTGAAGAGTGATGTCTAGTTAAGTCCCTGCACTGTTCATAATTCTTAGTTTAATTATGATACAAAAGTTGTTCAAGGCAGGCTTGCGACAAATTTCAGTTTCAAAAAATGCCTGTTATGGATTCACAGTTAGACAGGGTGGTGAAGAGGTTCTTTTTTTAGCATGCTGGTCTTCATCAGCCAGGGCACTGAGTATGGAAGTTGAGATGTTAGCTTTCAGCTGTACAAGATATTGATGAGCAAAACAGAATAGTTCAGTACAAAACAAGGCGTATAGGCTTCTGAATTTTAGTCTGAATAAAGTTTCCTTTTATAATCTCTTTTGTTAGTTTTTTTGTGCCAGTTTTCCCACTTTCTGTTGTTGTTTTATCTTTCCATTCATTGGGAATTCTACATTTAAAAATTTTGCATGGCATTCCATTCATATTATCTCTTTATTTGCCCATTTGACCCTTTCACCTAAGAAGTTACCTCAAGACGCATTGAGGTAGAGCTTGTCACAATATGATGTCTTTCCTCTGCAACCACCTATTCCTGAGTCTTTCTGAGGTAGAACCAATGTTATCCACATGTGGTGCCACAACAGCAAGCCCTCACTCAACAAGACCAAGGAGCTGATTATTGACTTCAAGAGGAGGAAATTGGAAGTCCTTGAGCCCGTCCTCACCAGGGGATAAGAGGTGGAGAGGTTCAGCAATTTTGAATTCCTCAGTGCTATCATTTCAGAGGATCTGTCTTGGGTCCAGTATATAATTACCATTATGAAGCAAGCACGGCAGAGTCTCCGTTCTTCTGGAAATCGTGAAGATTCACTGATGTCACCTAAAGTTGTGACAAACTTCTATGGATGTGCGGTGGAGAGTATATTGATGGGTTGTATCATGGTCTGGTATGGAAACACCAATGCCCTTGAACGAAAAATCATATGAAAAGTGGTGGATATGACCCAGTCCTTCACGGGCAAAGCACTCCCCACCATTAAGCAAATCTACACAGAGCACTGTCACAGGAAAGCAGCATTCATCATCAAGGACCCACAGCATCTGAACTATGCTCTCTCTCGCTGCTGCCATCAGAAAGAAAGTACAGGAGCCTCAGGACAAACACTGCAAGGTTCAGAAACAGCTATTACACCACAGTCATGAGCCTCTTGAACTAGAGTGTATAACTTCAAATCATTTTCACTTGTCGAATCACTGAACTTTTCCCTCGACCTAAGGACTCACTTTCAAGGTCCCTTCATCTCACGTTTTTGATATCTATTGCTTATATATTTATTATTTTTTTATTTTATATTTGCTCACTTTCTTGTCTTTTGCACATTGGTTGTTTGTGTATCCTGTTGGGTGTGGTCTTACATTGATTCTGGGGTGTTTCTTGTATTTACTCCAAATGCCTGCACAAAATAAATCTCAGGATTGTATGTGGGGACATATATGCACTTTAATAATAAACTTCCTTCGAACTTTGAACTTCAAACAATTCATTGCCTGCATTAATTCGAATGCTTCTGCAGTTTTGTTTTCACAAGGGGTGATTGATAAGTTCGTGGCCTAAGGTAGGCGTTCATTTTAGAAAACCTAGCACATTTATGTTTCAACATAGTCCCCTCCTACACGTACACACTGAGTCCAGTGGTCATGGAGCATATGGATCCCTTCTTTGTAGAGGTGGTCCACAGCAGGGGTGATTGATAAGTTTGTGGTCTAAGGTAGAAGGAGATGAGTTATTAACTTCAAACTTTCTGCATTATCACTCAAAGAGTTGAACTGCACGTGCATGTAACGAGAGTGTCTTGGACCTCCAGGTGGTCCACAGCAGGGGTGATTGATAGGTTTGTGGCCTTAAGTAGAAGGAGATGAGTTATACAGCTCTTGTTACATGTATGTGCAGTTCAACTCTTTGAGTGAAAATGCAGAAAGTTTGAAGTTAATAACTCATCTCCTTCTATCTTAGGCCACTAGCTTATCAATCACCCCTGCTGTGGCCCACTTTCTGGAGGTCCAAGACGCCAACTTCTACAAAGAAGGGATCCGTATGTTCCACAACCGCTGGACTAGTTGTGTAAATGTAGGAAAAATAAATGTGCTAGGGTTTCTAAAATTGACTCTTTCTACCTTAGGCCACAAACTTATCAATCACCCCTTGTATTGTAAATTGCAATAATCTGACAGGATAAAGATGCATGGATTGAAAATACTAGTAATAAACCATCTTCTGCAGGAACTCAGTGGGCTAAGCAGCATCTGTAGGAAAGGGAACAATTGGCGTTTTGCGTTGAAACTGAATCAGGTTGATTCCAATACGGGGACAGTTCCTTCTTCCCCCACCAGTCCCCTCAGAGCTGCTCTTTTCACCAAGTTCCTCCAGAAGCTGGTTTGTTGCTTCAGATTCTAGCATCTGAAATCTTGTGTGTCTCTAGCAGAACACTTTACTGCCCCGGCGACCAGGGGTCAGTTCTCACTGCTGGCTGTAAGCAGTTTGTACTTTCTGCCCGTGACTGCGCTGGTTTCATCCTGATGCTCTGGTTTTCTCCCACAGTCCAAAAGTGTAGGGATCAGTAGTTAATTGATTATATGGGTGTAATTGGGTGTCATGGGTTTGTTGGGCTGGAAGAGCTTGTATCTCTAAATTAAAAAAAAGGGTAATGTAGCAGTTTTAAATTTCTCATAACTGTTTCTGGTAACAAAATTTAGTGTCTTATTTTGTAGCAAATCTATAAGAAGAAACTGCCTTGCCCTAAAAATTGGAAATTAGCTGCTCTTGATAAAAGCAAACAAAAGGTCTTGTGTTTAAAAACAAATTCTGTGTTTAAAAATAAACAAAATTCAAGGAAGTACTTCATATAATGAGGAATCTCTTCAAAAACAAGTGTTCATGTACTGCTTCATTCACAAGTTGATCCTGATTTGTTTACAAGTTATTTGTCAAATTTATGTTTTAATTGAATCTCTACATGTTTGACGTGAAACCGTAACAGGTACTTACATTTTGTTGAGCAGAATGCTACTCATAGGCAGGCATCCCAAGGTGTTGATATACAAACGATAATGGTAACAGGGGCACATCCACATTCAGCATGGAACAGGTTCCATGGATTTCTTTGTTTCGTGGCTGTCTGTGGGGAAGATGGATCTCAGGTTTGTGTATTGCATACATACTTCGAATCTTTGAATCACATTCAGTATCTTGTTCACTATCAGGTAGGCCACTCACAAATTTGCAAAGAGGTCAGGTACATTATGGGTCCCGGGGAGGTGAGCAGAACATGTTAGAAAGACTACTTGTCTTCATTGTCAAATGTTTAAATGCATCACGCTCATAAGAAATAGATCAGAGGTATAAGAGTCAGTGCTTCAATTCAGTGGAGTCTCTTCTACACTTTGTAGTTGCTCTGTGATTATACTTTGCTGAGAGTAATTATAGTATAGCTTTAACCAAATATTTATCTCTCATGAGGTCAGCTTGATAATTGGGCCACAGTTGAAACATTCTCATCAGTTGATTCCTATTTCCCATTAAGGTTTAAGCTTAGGTGACCTGTATTCAAAACCGAGCTTGATCCTATCGTTTGGATCATCTACAGTTGAACACACGCACATTTTGATTCTTCATATTTATAGATGGGAACATTTACATATTTCAGCTATGATGGTAATCGACGGAGACTCCTTTGATCTCATATGGAGGAAACAGCTTAATTTCTACCTTTAATGTCTCTCTTTTTCCATTTCAAAGTGGACGGAGTTCTGTCGAAGACCCTGACCTACAGTCAAGCTTTGGTCCTTAGCAGCGTTTGGACCTGCTCCCGGGGGCTCATGATTGGCCGTTATTTGATATCCCAAGGACATGGCCTAGAAAATGAGCGGACCTTCAGGGTTCCAAGGTCTTGCAGCTCTGGGGACAAGCCGATTCTATGCAGGTGTCACTGACTGAAGTGTCGCAGGAGAAAACGGAACAATGGGAACAGCAAATTGGCTGTCAGGGGCTCTGTACTCAGCAAATCGCGCTCTCTCTTTCTCTCTCTTGTTGGTGGAGGAGAGTTTGTTACCCATTCTTGAGTCAGAGAACTTATGAAAAAAAACGACACAGCAGAGTTTTACATCATAATCAGCAAGTTGTTTGTCTTGTGTTAGGCTACATCCACACTAGACCAGATAAATCCCTAACTGAAGCTTTTTCTCTTCGTTTTGATCCTCCGTCCACACTGAAATGGTGTTTTCCTCCCCTGAAATGGAGCTTTTCTGAACACTGTCCAGAGTGTTTAAATCTGAAAATGCTGGTTGGCCGTTGTAGTGTGTACGGGGTAACTGGCTAATTTTAAAACCGCTGTCATGACGTGCCAGAGCAAATGGTGGTGGCAGCGCAGCATTTCGTTGTTTTCTTGAACGCAACCTCCAACACCACAACAACAATATCTGAAAATAGATGTGTAACAGCCTCATGTAATGTTGTATGGAAATACAAGATAACACTGATGCAGACATGTTTTATACATTTAACAAGGTGATTTATTTATGTATTGCTTATGCAAACATTCAATTGATGCAATTACGAGGAAATCTGCAGATGCTGGAATTTCAAGCAACACACATAAAAGTTGCTGGTGAACGCAGCAGGCCAGGCATTTTAAAATGTGGCTACACATTTTAATTCCACACCCATTCCTATTCTGATATGTCTATCCACGGCCTCCTCTATTGTAAAGAGGAAGCTACACTCAGGTTCAAGGAACAATACCTTATATTCCATCTGGGTAGCCTCCAACCTGATGGCATGAACACTGACTTCTCAAACTTGTGCTAATACCCCACCTCTCCCTCATACCCCATCTGTTATTTATTTTTATACACACATTCTTTCACTCACTCTCCTTTTTCTCCCTCTGTCCCTCTCACTATACCCCTTGCCCATCCTCTGGGCTTCCCCCCCCACCTTTTCTTTCTCCCTAGGCCTCTTGTCCCATGATCCTCTCATATCCCTTTTGCCAATCAACTGTCCAGCTCTTGGCTCCATCCCTCCCCCTCCCGTCTTCTCCTATTATTTCGGATCTCGCCCTCCCACTCCCACTTTCAAATCTCTTACTAGCTCTTCTTTCAGTTAGTCCTGACGAAGGGTCTCGGCCCAAAACGTCGACTGTACCTCTTCCTAGAGATGCTGCCTGGCCTGCTGCGTTCACCAGCAACTTTTATGATAGATGCAGTTGTCACTTTTGCCCAGTAACTCGTTTTATTGCATATGTTAAATACAGCAAAATAATACGCAAAGACATGGCAAAAGTAAAGGCAAACAAATGAGGTAACAGCAAATTTCACTTTTGCCCAGTAAGAAGCCTTATTGCATTTAGTTGTAGCTGTCGTTCCTTTCATTGGTGGAGAGACTATGGCTGTAGGAAATGTTTCTGGACAAATGTGTACCGTGTACCGTATCCTCTTCGCTTGTTTTCTGTGTGTCCTGCGCATGCCCAGTAGGAGGAGATTCGCCCAAATACCCGTTTTATTGCGGACAGAGGTATTTTCAAAAACGCCTGGTGTGGACGCCTATCATTTTTACTTGAAACCGGCGTTTTCAAAATTATCTGGTCTAGTGTGGACGTAGACTTAGTCTCCCCTCTAGCTGTGAAAGCGAGGGAGGGAGGGAGGGAGGAGGTCGGGCGGGGGGAGAGAGAGAGAGAGAGACTCTGTGGGACTCTGTGGTATGTCGAATTGTCAAGAAAATGATTAGTCTTTGTTGTAATGCAGATCACGATCCCTCTTGGGGGCTTTCCAATTGCTTGCTTGTTGGGGGTTGGGTGTGAATGCTTTTTTTGCTGAAGTAAATGGGGGAGGGGAGGGGATTTGCTTTGCTGCTACTTATGCATAGGAATGGGGAGGCTTTGGGGTTCAAATATTTTTACTGTCATTCATTCTTTGGGGCTCTCGTTTATTTTCATGGATGCCTTCAAAGAACAAGAATTACAGGTAGTAATGTATATTGTGTACATTCTCTGCTATTAAATGGAACTAATGAAATTTATCTGTATTCTGCTCATTCTCCTGACCTTATAGAACTGCATAAAATCAAGAGGGGCATGGACAAGTAGAATGCACATACTCTTTTTTTTCCACACGGTAAGACCAAGAACTAGAGGGCATAGGTTTCAATGTGAAATGCGAAAGACTAAAATGGGACCTGAGGGGCAACTTCTTCACATAGAGGATGGTGCAAATATAGAATAAGCTGCCAGAGAAAGTTTTTGAGGCAGGTATGTTACGTACCCCGTAACTGGGTTGCCAAACCAGCAGAAATGGATCACTCAGTTGGAGTCTGGAGTACTAGAACTAAGAAAGTTTTATTAAAGAAACAAGCAACACAGTAATCGAAAGGATAATAAATGCAACAATTCAACAATGATAACCACACATGTGCACAGAATTAAGATAACAGCATCAATCAAGCTCTATCGTTGTCTAGGGGTGAATGACCAATTTCAAAATGACTCAAAGTTCAGTCCAGTTTGTAGTTCAGTTCGCAGTAATCGTTGCCATGGCGATGGACAAGGTGGGGGAAGAGAGACAGAATAGGAACAACTGATCATTCAGAACACTGCTTCACTCACAGACCAGCGGGATGGCTCACAAACAGCATTTGGGCGGGTCCTTGGTGATGTCACCTGAGGTCACCGACTGTGACCCCTCCTCCAGATGCGGTCGATCCTCTGCAGTGAACCCGGCACCCAGGCAAGGGCGGACACACACCGGGTTCCCGCTGATCGTACCTTTCCACCCTTGTCGTTGTCTGGGACTTCTCACCCACTCGTGAGAAGCGCACCGCTTCCAGGGTCTCGTTACCTCGGGTGGCGTGTGTGTCTGTCTTAGCGAACCTGTCCCTTTTTATCCCCCTGCTGGGGTATCGCCTGTCCATCACTTCAAACAGTTCAGGGTTCAAAGGGGGGAGCCGCTCCAGACAGCTCTTCCTCCCACATCCCTTCATTACACATCTCCAGACGCTGCTCCATTGTTCCTTATCTCTCCTTCCCCTGAGGGCAGGTGGCAGACCAACTGCTGATGCCACTGATGCTAGCCCAGGCCAGCAAACATCTTAATTTTATGTGTATTCTCGTAACAGGTGCAATAATGACATATAAAAGGTTTTCGGGTAAGTGCATGGATAGAAAGATTTAGAGGGATATGGGCCAACTGCAGGCAAATGGGACTAGCTTTGGTGAGTAACTTGGTCAGAATGGGGGAGTTGGGCTGAAAGGCCTGTTTCTGTCCTATATGACTATAATAAAACAACGTCGTTGAATGCATGCTGCCTTATATATTACAGCTTTGCATAATAAGCGACAACTTCCATACTTCAATAGATTGCCCTTTTGGTGGATTGAGAATGATATGGTATTTCATCTTTACAGCCATAACATTAAACAGAGAAATACAGCGGGACAGTTTGCAAATCCTGTCTTAATTGGATATGTTGATAGAACTGATGCTGTGCAGCCCAAAGTAATTAGCCAGCGCTGATGTTGAGATGGGGTTATATTTGAAATAAATCAGCCAGGTATCAACACGAATTTGCTCCTGCTGATTAGAAGGGTGGGAAATCTGGCCAGGATACCACTACTATGCAGAGCTCCAAAGCCTCCATTAGCATATATTTATCATTAAGTTCACTGTTGGATGGTTTTGTATCAGAACAACAAAAGTAAGGCTCATCTATAATCAGCATATAATTTACCTTGACAGTTTATTATTCAAACAATGTAAATGAAAACTAACCCCCATGTTCCATTCAAAGCCTTTAGGAGCTGAACGGTCTCATTTTGTATTTTGTGAAATCCTTTTATAAAGTTTAGAAGCTTAGGCTCTTTTGTGCACTCTATCACTACTGTCCTTTACTTGTCCAAGGATTTTGAGTACCTGAATTTCAGCATAATTTGTGGGGAGATGACATGGATGCATTGGAGAAATAAACAAATTGTTTCTGATCTGTCTAAAATTAATTCTAGTAATTTAATTGGAAGACACAAAACAGCACAATTCTTTTGCTAAAGAATGCAAAGGTACAGAAATATGAAGATTCAATCTTACAGAATCCAATGAATATAGTAAATAAATAAACTTATTGTGTCACTGAATTCTCCTTCATGTGAAGGATTTTTTTCTCGAATATCATCTGAGAATGGGTGAACTACAACTTACCAAGGAATCATAATTAAATAGTGTAGCTCACTAATAAGTATCTGTTTTGCAAGCAAATCAATAAATGATAAATGTGGAAAAAGTTCCTTTTTTCAAGGGGAAATGAAAGTTAAGTCAATAACAGCATTTTTTTGGGAAAACATTGATGGCTGATAGTGAATGTGTCAATAATCAAGAGCTACCTGTTTCACAGTGCTCGTCTCTGAAATGGATTTGAAATGAAGAGCTGTCCTTGACTTTGTGGAAGTGATTTGTAAGGCTGAATCACCACATTCATGCATTCAGCTCAAAATATCAGGATCCAGCTATTCAATTGTGGTAGCTGGTTTAGTACACACCAGAGAAGTATGGGCTGAGGTCAAATAAAAATCCTCTTGGCTTCATTGTTCTGTTTTCAATTCTGTCTCTGTCACCACCCCAGTTACCTGTCTCCCCCAACTCCTCGGCTACCCTTCCTCTAACTGGCTTGATCTGCCCATCATCCATCAACCTTGACCAATCACTGCTGTCCCCTGAGTTTATCCCTCCCCCTCTGCTTTTTAAACTGGCTATCATCTCTCTCACTCTTAGTCCTTGATACAGGTTTCAGCCTGGAATAATGATAATTCTGTTTCCCCCCAGAGAAGCTGCCAAACCTAGTGTGTTTCTCCTGTATTTTGTTTGTTGAACAACATCTTGTAGCCGAAGACCAAAAGAGACTGACACATTTAGTGTTAAAACCTGGAGATGGTTTCACTAAACCATTTAGATATTTATGTTGTTGAATAGGAGTTTAGTATGAATGAAATTGGTGGAATTATGTGAGTTGTTTTATCTCAGTAAGTGCGGTGTGTCATCAGAATTCTAGCCCACCGCTTTCCAATTCTCACATTTTTCATTGAAGATACAGCTTTGTCTTTAAAGTTATCCATTTCTTCACTTCTTTGTATTAACTTGTTGCAAACATGATATTCCAGGATTCCTTTTCTTTCATTCTCTGATCCCCAAATGCCACCGTCCAGTATAAAGCACAAATGTAATTTACTTGCTTTGAAGTTCTGTAGCTGTAGCATCTGGTGACTACAGATAAATTATTTACGGTTATACAAGTTTGGATGAAAATGGCCACATTTCTTAGATGAATCCAATGTCCTGTTATTAACAACTCTGCCAAGAAACATGTGTAAAGTTTTGCAATAATCATAATAAGATAAATAATAAAAAAGAAAAACAAATAGTAAGATAAAGGCAATCAGGACAGATATTACTGAACACATTATTTAATTGATAACAGTGAAAGATATGGCAGTAAAGTTCCTGGCTTTGCTCAGTGCTCACCTACGCTCCATGCCTATGCTAACAGTAGTGGATCTCTGAGTGACAAGTGACAACTTTCTTCATGAAGTCACCTCCAAACAGGTTGTTGAGTCTTTGCATAACACAATACCTTCTGATCAGAAGTATGATCATCTAGATTGAGAATGAGTGAGGATTGTTGGTAGGCATGGGAAGAGGAGGCTTGTATTGACAAATGTGGAGCACTGAGTAGTCCCACGCAAAAGAATGAAAACTCAAGAGACTACAGATGCTGGAATCTGGAGCAAAGTTAAACAAGCTACTAGAGGGGTTCAGTAGGTCATGCACCATCTGAGAATGGAACTATTTTGGGTGGAGACACTTCAACTAGACTGTCAATTTTCTTCCACCGATGCTACCTGACCTGTTGAATATGTTATTTTTTTTTCCAGAGATTTTTATTAAAAAGAGCTATAACAAGTCAAGCCATGACGATTTGTCATACAACTTGAATCTTCCTTTTATTCAAAACTTGAGAACCTTGACTTTCGTTTTCCTTTTATTATGACTATTTAAAAAAAATGAATGAAATTAGAACAATTACATTTGTACAAGTAATCCTGAAGTCCAGCGAAATGTTGGTCTGTTTTGCAGTGGGATAGAGTATTAAAGTAAGGAAGTTTTGGCACAGTATGAATTGATTACCTGAAAATTCATCTCTCCCTTGCAGCCATTCCTTTCCATTGAAAGTAATGAAGATATTAAAGATTGGCCAGGTGCAAATTGGAGTAGGTTCATTAACTAGATTCCCAAAACCAATTGAAAGGGATTTACTTGGGGTTGGTTCCATAGTTTTTATGAAACAGTATGACATTGCTGGGAAATTGCCGATGTATGTTTCTCTTCAGAAGCTTTGGAATCTCATGCAATTGCATGTGAAATGTTGGCAGGTCTGAAGCCAAAAATGTTTTCTGTCGCCGCTTTGAGTGTACTGTAATCAAATTGTTGATAATACAGTGAAAGGATAAATGGCTTAAAAGATTATTTGGAGAAGTTCAGTGGCACAGCTAAGAGAGCTGCTCTGGTGACCTGTGTTCAGTCTCAAGCTGTAGTGCTGTCTGTGAGGAGTGTGCATGGTTTCATGCACCATGGCTTCCTATGGCTTTATGAGTTATCCTGTTTCCTCCCAATTCTGATTGGTTAATTGGTCTTTGTAAAGTTTTCCTGATGTGTAGGTTAGGGCTAAAATCTAGGAGGTATGATAGGAATTTTGGGGAATTAAGTGGGATTAGCGTAGATTTAGTGTAATAGGGACTTTATGGTCACCATTCTCTTGCTGACAGAAGAGCTTGTTTCTTTGGTGTTTTGATACATAATTTTTTGACACAAAGATCTTGCAAAGGAATATGTATATGTAAAACACTGTAAGGTTTCTATGATACATGCTAATGTCATGGCCTCTCTGTATTGTTCCACCGCTAAGGTAATGGTTTCTCTGTAGCAGAAATATTTGGGTTATGACTAGAGATGACGGGGCATGTTAGCCAATGAGTGGGATGTTGTTCTTTCTTGTGTGTCTGGGAGCTGGGAATTCGCAGATTTTTGCTGGGGAGAGATGAGGAGAGAAGACGCAAATGGAGAGAATTGGTAAACCGTTGGATGGAGTGGACTTGGAGTGAAGGTCCAAAGGTCAGCGACGATTGGAGGAGGTTGATGGTGGACAAACTGCCTTATGAGTGAGCTCCAATGTTGCACATTAGATATTTTCATGAGAATGGGCCCTTTTTCTTTTTTTTTGTTTTCTTTACTGTTACGTACCTCATGGATATCTTGTGACTGTCTTATGTCCATGATGTAGAATTGAGTGTCTTATGAGCATGATGTAGTGGTCTTACGGAGGTCACATGATGTAATTTTCCCACCAGTGAGGTCACATGATGACCTGTTCTCAACAGGTATACAAAGGAGACCCCTGATGTGACGCAGTTAGTTTTCAGTTTAGTTTTGTGTTAGATACTCCATTTTGCTGCGTATTTGCTTATGACGCAGTTTTGTTTTAAAGTGGAGTTCTACTTTGTGTTGTACGTAGTACTGGAGAGCGAAGACCTTACTAAAGTACAGGAATTTGCCGAGACAAGTAAAGTTGATATCGTTTGGCGGTTTTGGAGACGATCAACCTTTATTGAATCCTCGTTCAAGAAAAAGTGACCTGCAACTGAGATATTCCCTGCTAAAGCAGTGTCTATTCTCCAGAGGAAAAGGTCAGTTCCTTTAAACCATTTTATTTCCGTCGTTGTGAATCCTGCGGACAAGGCAGGTTTCGGCTGGGTTCAGCAGTAAAGTGACGTCTTCGAGGAATTCTTTACTTCAGGAAAGTCTCTCCTAATTGACTGTATAAATCTCTTGGACTTTCGAATTTACCATTCTGAGAACTGTGTTCAAATTTAGAACTGCTTTTGCATTTACCCTTTTAAGAACTGTTCCAGAGTTGCCGTATAGCAGATAACTTCCGGTTAAGTCAGTCATTTAAATACATTTCGCTTTTTTTTGAGCAGAGTTTAATAAATGTTTGTTTTTTTATAAAACCTGACTCGATTCTATACTCATTGTTGCCGCTCACATGACATTACTAACCGCATAGTCAAATTAAGAATTATAGACCTCAATAGTTTAATCGCATATTGTGTACTGTTTGTTATTTCGTGGTATTGATTTGTTACAGGACACATTGCGCAGCATCCACCCAAACGAGATTTCTTGGCCGGGCCAGGGGGCTATTATCCCCTATATTAAGCCACTAGCCGAATCGAAAGTTATGTATATAACAAGTGAGTTGGGAAGAAGTTGGCAGATGGAGTATATTTAGGGAAAGTGTGATGTTATCAACTTTGGAAGGAAGAATGAAAAACAAATAGCTATTTGAATGGAATGATACTACAAGAGGATCGGCGGGGGTGGTGGCTGGTAAGGGGGAGGGTTGGGTGGTGGGTGGTGAGGGGAGGTGAGAAAGGCCCAGTGCTTGAATCACAAAGGATCAGCAGGCTGATTCAGAAAGTCATTAGGACGACTAATGGTCTGTTGGTCTAGCAGGATGCACATTTGAAAACAGGAGGAACACTTTCCAGCTGAGTGACATGCTTCCATTAGTATGGCAATTTAGAGCTGACGTATGAAGAAGTGTTTAGCAAGCTGTACTTATACTGATTGGAGTTCAGAAGAAAGTGAGACGATTTTATTGAAGCATATAAGCTTTTGCTCAGAGTTTGCCCTTGTGGAGATATTTAAGACTAGAGGCCATTCTTTCAGAACAAGGGGTTACCCTTTCAGATGAGGATGGGATATAGAGGGTCAAGACTATTTGGAGTTGCATATTTCAGAGAAGTAGAGTGTTCAGTTTTATGAAGAGATTGATGGATGTTTGTACCAAAGGGGAGTTGAGAGAAATGGGGAGAGCATGGGAATGTGATATGAGGGCCTGATGGGCTCAGTCAGAATTTTATTGAAGTGTGAATTAGGTTCTAGTGGGAAAACTGGCATGTCCCAGCTCTTTTTTATTATATTCTTATGAATGTGATAAAAACGTGAAGTAGTCACAGTGTTGGGCGTGAGAACCAAATTGGTTTCAGGCATTTCTTCTTGTGTGCTGTGCTCCTTACACAGAGAATACAATAGTTTCCAGTGGGATCCTGTGTACTGTCCCTCTGGGATTTCCTTATGAAAATTTAAGTTAGCTGACCATTGCTTATTTAAGGAGTTTCTCTCTGTATGTCTGCTCACATTTTGCCATTTCAGAAGCAGTTCTATTTTCCAATTCTAAAAATATCGATGAATGTTTTCTTCTTTTGTTTTTTTTGATGTTACCAGTCTCTAAGCAGTCCAGGTCGAAGCACTAACATCTTCATTAATTGTGATTCAGGTCTGGAATTAGCTGGATTCTAAACCATGCCAGGACATAAATTCCACTCATCTACCTTGACTGTAGGAGTCCCATAGGTATGAAGAGCTCAGAGCTCAGCCTTTCCCTCTGTGCATACCCTCTGTTTCATCTTCTTTGGTGGGTTTAATTGAAACATTTATGTTTAATCTATACCTCTTATGTTTAATACATACCTCAACCTATAATATACTGCATTAAATATTACTTCTATCAAATAAATATTTTAAAGTGTAACTGAACCTTTGTAATGAAGCTATATCTGTCATTCTCGTGATTTCTGTTCAATCTATTCATTCACTGTGGAATATTTTCCATCCAGCAATTCTTTTCCACAGTTATTAAATGCATTTCGATGAAAATTGTAGTTCAAGATTTTTAGTTTTCCTATTCTGTGTAGAGAAGTTGGGGAGATACTGTTTCAATTATAGTACTGTGGCGACCCACTTTCTGGCACACACGAACCAGCTCACAACAGTGCGCACAGGCAGAGGGCCGGCCCCAAAAAGGGCGCCAGGCCATCTTCACCAGCAGGGGGAAAATCCCGCGCGCAGAAAGGGTCTGGGAATATGCATTCCCCACAGCAATCCCACCCAGGGAGGGCGGGAACGGGAAGGCTTTAAAGCGGGCCGCGAAGTTTGAATAAATCTGTTTCATTGCAACTCTAACTCACCAACTCCGTGTGGTTATTCTAGCACTGTGTGTAGCACATCGCTACAATTGGTGACCCTGACAGCCCAAACGATATTTGGACCAGAGATGACCGATGCTGAATCTGTTCACGCAGTTTCGTTAAAACTGCCAAGCTTCTGGACGCTGTGACCTAAATTATGGTTCGAACAAGCAGAGGCACAATTCCACATTCGGCAGATAACCTCGGAGTCCACTCGCTACTACTACGTGCTGAGCTCCCTCGACCAGGAGACTGCTGCACAAGTTGAGGAGTTTATACAGTCGCCTCCGGAGAACGACAAATACGCAGCATTCAAAGCCCTGCTCATAAGGACTTTCGGACTCTCACGGCGCGAACGAGCACGCTGCTTAATGCACCTGGATGGTTTGGGAGACAGGCCGCCGTCAGCATTAATGAACGAGATGCTGGCCCTGGCTGAAGGGCACAAACCCTGCCTTATGTTTGAGCAGGCGCTCCTAGAGCAACTGCCCGAGGACATATGCCTGCTGCTGTCCGACGCAGATTTCAGCAACCCCCGGGATTGCCCGAGCAGATGTGCTGTGGAATGCCAGGAAAGAGAGAGGGGCATCCGTCGCACAGATCACCAAGCCGCGTGCCCAATGACAGACCAGACCAGGCCTGGCAGCAGAGCCTACAAAACCCGGCGACGGGAGTGAGGAGCCCAACGAACAATGGTGTTTCTACCACCAGCGGTGGGGCACGGAGGACCGCCGCTGCAGACCACCCTGCAAATTCCCGGGAAACGCCAGGGTCAGCCGCCGCAGATGGTTATGGCGGCTGGCCATCAGGACAGCCTCCTGTATGTCTGGGACAAGCAGTCGGGACGCCGCTTTTTGGTCAACACCGGAGCGGAGATCTCAGCGTCTTACCTCCAACGAGTTATGACACCCGCAACATAGAACCGGGACCCACCCTGAGGGCCGCTAATGGCAGCACAATACGAACCTACGGCACCCACACGGTGCGGCTACAGTTCAGCTCCAGCCGGTTCACCTGGGACTTCACACTGGCCGCCGTGGCCCAACCACTGCTGGGGGCAGATTTTCTACGAGCCCACAGCCTGCTGGTCGACCTGCAAGGGAAGCGATTAGTCCACGCCAAGACTTTTCAAACGTTCTCCCTGGGTGAAGCACAGTTGCCAGCCCCACACCTGGACTCCATCACGCTGTCTGACGATGAATTCACCAGGGTACTGGTGGATTTCCCATCAGTACTGACACCGCAGTTCACGGCAGCCATGCCCAGACACAGAGCGACCCAGGGACCACCCCTCCACGCCCATGCTCGAAGGCTTCCCCCGGACAAGCTCCGACTGGCGAAGGAGGAGTTCAAGAAGATGGAGGAATTAGGGATCATACGATGGTCCGACAGCCCATGGGCCTCCCCCCTTCACATGGTGCCCAAGGCAACGGGGGGCTGGAGACCATGCGGTGACTACCGCAGACTGAACGAGGCTACAACGCCAGACCGCTACCCTGTGCCGCACATTCAAGACTTCGCAGCAAACCTACACGACACAAGGATCTTTTCCAAGGTAGACTTCGTCCGGGGATACCATCAAATCCCTGTACATCCGGACGACATCCCCAAAACAGCACTTATCACCCCGTTCGGACTTTTCGAATTCCTCCGAATGCCGTTTGGTCTAAAGAATGCCGCACAGACTTTCCAGCGGCTAATGGACGCGGTGGGACGCGACCTGGACTTTGCATTCATCTATTTGGGCGACATCCTCATAGCCAGCAGTAGTCATCAGGAGCATCTGTCCCACCTCCGCCAGCTCTACTCCCGCCTGAGCGAATTCGGCCTTACAATCAATCCAGCCAAATGCCAGTTTGGACTCGGCACCATCGACTTCCTGGGCCACAGGATTACTAAAGACGGGGCAACCCCGCTGCCCGTCAAGGTAGACGCGGTCCGCCACTTCCCCCGACCCAACACAATCAAAGGCTTGCAGGAATTCATGGGTATGGTGAATTTTTACCACCTTTTCCTCCCCTCAGCAGCCCGAACCATGCGCCCCCTGTTCACCCTGATGTCGGTTAAGGGCAAGGACATTACCTGGGACGAAGAGGCCGCAACCGCTTTCGTTAAAACCAAAGAAGCCTTAGCAAATGCTGCGTTGCTAGTGCACCCCAGAACGGACGTTCCTACTGCCCTCACAGTGGACGCATCCAACACAGCGGTCGGTGGAGTGCTGGAACAACTCATCGAGGGTCGCTGGCAACCCCTGGCGTTCTTCAGCAAACACCTACGACCACCCGAACTCAAATACAGTGCTTTCGACTGGGAGCTATTGGCACTATACCTGGCAATCCGGCATTTCAGGTACTTCTTAGAAGGTAGGCCCTTCACCGCGTTCACAGGCCACAAACCGCTTACCTTTGCGTTCACTAAGGTATCCGACCCCTGGTCGTCCTGCCAGCAGCGACATCTGTCCTACATCTCTGAGTACACGACGGACATCCAGCATGTCTCTGGAAAGAACAACGTCGTGGCGGACGCACTTTCCAGACCTACCATACAGGCCCTGTCCCAGGGGGTGGACTATGCAGCTCTGGCAGAGGCACAGCAGGCAGATACTGAGATCCCCAGTTACAGGACTGCAGTCTCCGGTTTGCAGCTCCAAGACCTCCCCGTAGGCCCAGGTGAGAGGACCCTACTATGTGACGTAGCTATCGGCCAACCCCGCCCTGTCGTCCCAGCAGCCTGGCGCTGGCGGGTTTTCGAGTCCATGCACAACTTAGCGCACCCCTCCATCAGGACAACCATCCGGCTGGTCTCCAACAGGTTCGTGTGGCATGGACTGCGTAAACAGGTCAGTGAATGGGCCAAAACGTGTATGCAGTGCCAAACGGCCAAGGTGCAGCGACATACCAAGGCTCCGCCGCAGCAGTTCGAACCCACCCGCCGGAGGTTCGACCACATCCATGTGGATATTGTGGGGCCCCTGCCAGTGTCGCGAGGAGCGCGGTATCTCCTAACTATGGTAGACCGGTTCACCAGATGGCCAGAGGCAGTCCCGCTCACCGACACCACCTCCGAATCCTGCGCCCGAGCACTGATCGCAACCTAGGTAGCACGCTTTGGGGTACTGGCCCACATTACCTCCGACAGGGGCGCCCAGTTCACTTCCAGCCTGTGGTCGGCTATGGCCAGCCTTTTAGGAACACAGCTACACCACACAACTGCCTACCACCCACAGTCGAACGGACTAGTGGAGCGCTTCCACCGTCACCTGAAATCGGCTCTCATGGCCCGCCTGGAGGGGCCTAACTGAGTGGACGAACTTCCGTGGGTCCTGCTCGGAATCCGCACGGCGCCCAAGGAGGATCTACACACCTCGTCGGCCGAGTTGGTGTACGGCGCGCCCCTGGTCGTCCCAGGAGAGTTCATACCAGCCCCAAGGGGGCAAGAGGAAGAACCCACAGCAGTCCTGGACAGACTACGTGAGAGGCTCGGTAACCTAGCCCCCATCCCCACTTCACAGCACGGACAGAGCCCGACCTGCGTACCCAAAGACCTGCAGAACTGTAAGTTTCTTTTTGTACGACAGGGTGGACACCGGGCACCGCTACAGCGGCCCTACGAGGGACCGTTTAAGGTGATCAGGAACAACGGATCCACGTTCGTGCTGGACATTGGGGGGAGAGAGGAGGTTTTCACGGTGGACCGACTCAAACTGGCCCATGTGGACTTGGCGCAACCGGTCCAGGCTCAGGCATCGCGGCGCAAGGGCAGACCTCCCAAACAGAGGCTGATCCAGACTGTGGACATTGGGGGAGGTATCGCCGGTTCTGGGGGGGGTTGTGTGGCGACCCACTTTCTGGCACACACGAACCGGCTCACAACAGCGCGTGCAGGCAGAGGGCCGGCCCCAAAAAGGGCGCCAGGCCATCTTCACCAGCAGGGGGAAAATCCCGCGTGCAGAAAGGGTCTGGGAATATGCATTCCCCACAGCAATCCCGCCCAGGGAGGGCGGGAACGGGAAGGCTTTAAAGCAGGCCGCGAAGTTTGAATAAATCTCTTTCATCGCAACTCTAACTCACCGACTCCATGTGGTTATTCTAGTGCTGTGTGTAGCACATCGCTACAGTACTACTATTCACAGGATATTCCAATAATCTTGAGACAAGAGTTTGAATCTCATTATACTAAAGCACTTGGGAAAAATCAAGGTAATCATGTAAAGGGTTGTGAAAGGTAAATTGTATTTGACCAATTAGAGTTCTTGAAGGAAATAACATGTGTTGTGTAACGAAGAGTTGGTGGATATTAATAGAGATTTCGAAAAACATTTAATAAGGTGCTGCATCAAAGGTTACTGTGGGAAATAAGATCTTATGGAATTACACATTGATGTTGACACCCTATTGGTAGCTGACAAGAAGGAAGCTAAGAATTGGTATAGAAATGAGTCTCTTTTTGGTTGCAACAAGAATTGAGTGGAGGCCACAATTGTTTATGGATTATTGAAATGACTTGGATGAAGGGATCAAAGGTATGTCTGTTAAATTTGCTAGTGGCATAGAGAAAGATAAGAAAGCAAGTTGTGAAGAGGTCAAAGGAGGCTACAAAGGGATGTGGATAGGGTAAGCAAATGGGAAAAGTTCTAGCAATTGAATTATAACATGAGAAATGTGAAATTGTCTATTTTGTGAGGAATAATTAAAAAGAAGCACATTGTCCAATCACTGAGAGATTGTGTCAAACTCTGAAGTGCAGGGGGGTGGTGAATTTGTAGAATTTTTTGCCACATGCAGCTGTGCAGGTCAGGTGTGTTGGGTGTATTTAAGGCCGAGATTGATAGGTTCTTGACTATATGGCATCAAAGGTAACAGAGAGAAGGCCGGGAACTGGGGTTGAGGGGGAGAAAAGAATGATCAGCTATGATTGAATGGCGGAGCAGACTCAATGGGCCAGATGGCCTAATTCTGCTCCTATGTCTTATGGTTTTATGGTCTAGTTGCTCTAGTAAATGAATCACTAAATGCTAGCATGTAGATACAGCAAATAATAAGGAAAGCTAACAGAATGCTATTATTTATTGCTAGGGGAAGAGAATATGTAAGTGAGGAGGTCATGTTTCAGTTATGAAAGCCAGTGACAACACATTGTGTGTTGTAATTGGTTTCCTTAATTAAGGAAGTATGTTCCTACATGAGAGGAGTTGAAAGAAGGTTTTCTGAACTAATACCTGGAACTGTTGGGTTGGATTATGACGGAATGTTGGACCGACTTGGCTTCTATTTGCTATAGTCGATTGAGAAGGAAATAAACTGGCACACACAAAATGCTGAAGGAACTCAGCAGGTCGGGCAGCATCTACGGAGAGAAATAAACAGTCAAAGTTTCTGCCTGAGACCTTTCATCAGGAGAGAGAACTCCTGATGAGGGGTGTGGACCTGAAGCATCAACTGTTTATTCAACTCCACGGATTCTGCCTCACTTCTCGAGTTCTTTGAGCATTTTGGGTGTGCTACTCTGGATTTCTAGTATCAGCATCAGCAGAATCTCTTGTGTTTAGAAAGTTGACTGAAATTTGTTAGTCCTGAGAGGTACAGAAGGATGTATGTGGGGAGGATGTTTCCTCTTGTGAACGAATCTAGAACTAAGGACATAGGAGGAGGCCATCCGGGACTGACCACGGATGTTGTGTCCTAGCTGTCCATGTTGAGTTGATATGCACGCCGGGGCATTATGATCTGGAGAGAAAGCTATTGCCCATGCAGTGGTCTCCCTGTCTCCACGCAACTGATGAATCCAAAGGAACGGCTTTGACTGATGCAATTTGCACCAATTGCCAGTCAGCGATGAACTCAGTGTAGAATTGCCTTAGGGATTCCAGCTCTGGATTTTTCCTTGGTGTTTACTCCCCAAACCTTCTCCATGATTGGGTATAGCCACAACGCAGCAGAGGTTTGAGACCAGAGTTTTCCTTCTCCTAGATGAGCTACTAAGCCAGGTGAAACCATTCCTGCCGACAGGAGATAAGACAGAGGTGGATCACTGGCACCTTAAAACCAATCGTTTTGGGCAGATAGGTCTCGTCAGCTGTGGACCTAAGGACACTGTTTAAGGCTGAGATGAGATGATATTGTGAGTCCTTGGAATTCTTTCTCTCAAATGGTGATGGAAGCAGAGTATGCTTAAGGCAGAGACAGATAGATAGTTGATAATGAAGTGGGGTAATGTTATCATGGGTAGATGGAATTATGCAGTTGTAATCAGATCGGCTGTGATATTCTGAAAAGGCAAAGCAGGTTTGAGGAACTGAGGGGACAACTGCTGCTCATGATTTGAATATTTAGTTACCAAGAAGAGAGTTGGGGATATTAAATCAAATATGTTTGGATCAACTTAGTCTTGGTGATAATGACCACAAAACCACTGGGACAGTGCAAAAGTATATCTTATAGATTAATTTCCTCTGGGAAGAAAACTTGCCAGCTTTATTTGTTTTTTGCCATGAGCAACTCTGGAGGCTAGGTTACTAGATATATTTAAGGTGGAGGTTAATAGGTTCTTGACTCGTCAAGGAGTGAAAGGTTATGGGAGAAGGCAGGAGAATGAGTTTGAGAGGGAAATAGATCAACTGTGATAAAATAGGGGAGCAGATTCACACAGCTGAATGGCCTAATTCTGCTCCTATGTCTTATGGACATATAAGTGACGCCAGATGCGGTGTGCCTGTTTTTTGCCTTCTTTCAGAATTCTGAACTTCAAATTCCTCGGTGTATCATTTCAAAAGACCTGTACTACCCCCAGCATATAAGTGCATTTACGAAGAAAGTATGGCAGCACTTCTACTTCCTTAGGAGATTGCGAAGATTTGGCATGACGTCTAAGACTCTGATAAATTTCTATAGATGTATGGTGGAGAGTATACTGACTGGCTGCATCGCAGCCTGGTGTGGAAACACCAATGTCCTTAAATGGAAAATCCTACAAAAGGTAATAGATACAATCCTGTCCACCACTGGTAAAACCCTCCCAACCATTAGTACATCTGCATGAAATGTCACAGGAAAGCAGCATTTATCATCAGGCACCGCAAATACCCACATCATGCTTTTGTCTCACAACTGCTAGTAGGAAGAAATTACAGGAGTCTCAGGATTCACACCACCATGTTCAGGAACAGTTATTACCTCTCAAGCATCAGGTTCCTGAACTAAAGGGGATAACTTAGCCCAACTTCACTTGCCCCATCATCAAAGTGTTCCCACAACCTATGAGACTCAGTTTCAAGGATTTTTCATCTCATTTTCTTGATATTTGTCCCTTATTTATTATTATTATTTCATTTTTTTACTTGCACAGGTTGTTGTCTTTTGCATGTTGATTGTCTGCCCTACCTGTGCAGTCGACAAGAAAATGAATCTCAGTGTGGTGTATGGTGACATATATGTACTTAGATAATGAATTTACTTTCAGCTTTGAACTTCGAATTGGCCTAACAAGTCACTGATTTTGAGGGAAAATTGGGTCAGGACAATGAATGTTGGCCTGGATGATAACCATATCCTACATGCAGTAATGGTGTTTCATGGGGACTGCCATAAATGGCATATAGTCAACATCTTCAATGATCCCAATCATCTGGACCTTTAGGCAGCAGTTACAGAGGCCTCAGGTTCCATGGCACCAAGTTCAAGAGCAGCTACTTCTCTTCAACCATTCAAAGATGGCACAACCTAATCTCTACCTCACCTCTCACAACACAACAACCACTTCATCCAGTTTCACTGCACAGCTGTCTGTGGTAATGAACTTCACAGATTCATCACCCTCTGGCTAAGGGTATTCCCCCTCATCTCTGTTCTAAAGGGAATGTCCTTCTATAATGAGGCAGTTCCCTCTGGTCCTAGACTCTCCCATTATTGGAAACTTCCTGTGCTCATCCAATATTCAATAGGTTTCAATAATGAGATCCCCTCCATTCTTCTAAAGTGCAGCAAGTACTGGCCCAGAGCAATCAATTACACCTCATATGTTAACCCTTTCATTCCTGGTAAGTCTCCTCTGCTGGTATATCTTTTCTTAGATATGGGGCCCCAAACTGCTCACAATATTTCAAATGCGGTCTGACCAATACCTTAAAAAGCCTAGCTTTTTATTTCCTAGTCCTTTGGAAATAAACTCTAACGTTGCATTTACCATCCTACTACTGACACAAGATAACCATTAAGGAATCCTGCACAAGGACTCCCAAGTCAATTTGCACCTCCAATTTTTGAATTCGCTGCCTTTTTAGAACATACTATACTCCTTTATTCCTTCTAACAAAGTACATGTCCACACACTGAAAAGTTTTTTCAGATATATAAAACGTAATAGATGAGCAAGAGTGCAAATAGGACCACTGGAAAATTACACTGGAGAGGTAGAATGTATGAAGGCTTCATTTAAAGAGAAACTACAATATAAAAGCAAGGATGAAATGCTGATGATTTATAAGATATTGGGCAGAGTACATTGGAAAAATGTGCTCCTTTGGGCCCATATAGAGAGAATATGTTGGCTTTGGGGAGGGACAAGAGGAAGTTTATGACAAATAATCCCAGGACTGAAAGTGTTAATGTATGTTGAGCATTTGATGGCTCTGGATCTGTACTTGCTCAAGTTTAAAAGAATGTGCAGGGATCTCATTATTGAAACTACTGAATATTGCAAAGTTTTCCATCGTGGGAGTGTCTAGGACCAGAGGACACAGCCTCAGTGCTGAAGGATGTTTTTTTAGAACAGGATGAAGAAGAATTTCTTTAGTTAGAGGGTGGTGTGTCTGTGGAGGCTTGGTCATTGGGTATATTCAAAGTGGAGATTGATAGGTACTTAAAATTAGTAAAGGTATCAGAGGTTGTAGGGAGAATGGGGTTCAGAAGGAAAATAAATCGGCCATGATTGAATGGCAGAGCAGATTCAATGGGCTGAATAGCCTAATTGTGCTTCTATGTTTTATGGTCTTAAAATATTTTACATTTTCCTACGCTGTATTCCATCTGTCACTTCTTTGGCCATCCTCCTAATCTGTCTAAATCTTTCTGTAAACTCCCAGCTTCCTGAACACTACCTGCCCCTCCCCCAACTATCTTTGAGTCATCTGCAAATTTGGTCACAAAGCTATCAATTCTGTCATCCAGATCATTAACATATAATGCAAAAGGTAGTAGACCAATATTGACCTCTGTGGAACACTGTTCGTCATGGTAGCCAACCAATTGATGCAGTTTTTAGTACCAATCTTTTCCTTCTGCCAGTCAGCCAATCTTTTGTTCATGCTAATATCTTTCTTGAAATACCATGTCTCTAATCTTGTTTAGCACCCTCATGAAGGCCTTCTGAAAAATCAAATAAACATCATCTGTTGACTCTCCTTTGACTACCCTACCTGTTATTACCTCAAAGAATCCAACTGGTTTTCCATTTCGGAAGCCATGCTGACTTCAGCCTATTTTATGGTGTGCCTCCAAGTACTCTGAAATCTTGCCAACTACTGAAGTCAGGATAACTTTCCTATAATTTCCTCTGTTTTGTATCCCTTCCTTTTGCAATTTTCCATTCCTCTGGAACCATTCCAAAATCCAGTGATTCTTGAAAGGTCACTACTAATGCCTCCACAATTTCTTCAGCTACCTCTTTCAGAACCCCGGAGTATAGTCCATGTGGTCCAGGAAAAGTATCAACATACACTCAGATCTTTCAGCTTCCCAAGTACCTTTTCCTAGTAATCATGACTACACTCACTTCTGCCCCTTGACACTTAACGAATTTCTGGCAGCAGATGGTGTCTTCCACAATGAAGGCTGGCACAAAATACTTATTCAATTCATCTGCCATTTTTTCATCCTCCTTTACCACCTTTCCAGCATCATTGTGGTTCAATGTCTACCCCTGCTTCTCTTTAACTCTCTATATATCTGAAAAAAGCTTTTGTTGTCCTCTATAAAAGGTTTACCTTTTTATTTAATCTTTTCTCTCTTTATTGCTTTTTTGTTTCCTTCTGTTGGTTTTTAAGTTTTTATAATTCTTCTGCTTCTGCTGCAAGTAAGATGCATCATGGCAGCAATGCGGGCATGCACTAGTGCCTGCAGTATGACAATAAGCTGACTTTTTGTCTTCTAGGAGGTTGTACCAACTGAGAAAGGACTACGAATGTTGCAGGACTTGTACATCTGTTCATGTTTTAGACAAGCTGTTTTAAAAAATATATTTATATGGGTTGCCAAGACGTTATATTTGTCCAAATAGTTTCTTTGAATTGTGTTGCCACTGCTGTCCCCTAACATGCTCACTGTTAATGTCTTCATTATAAGGCAACTGCATCCTCAACATTGTCATTACTTTCCTAACCAATTACTACAGTCCTTGCTTTCAATTTAGTGAGCATTTGTACACATTGCCAGTTCTACCCCACACCCTTTCAAATATTGCCCTCTTCAAGGCTGTGTTGTCATTTCTATTTGAGATGAGTTATTTTTTTCCTGAAAATTGCAGATACATCATTCGACAGAGCAAATAATGATTGATAGATTGTCGCAAACACAAGGAAATCTGCAGATGTTGGAATTTCAAGCAACACACATAAAAGTTGCTGGTGAACGCAGCAGGCCAGGCAGCATCTCTAGGAAGAGGTACAGTCGATGTTTTGGGCCGAGACCCTTCGTCAGGACTAACTGAAGGAAGAGCTAGTAAGAGATTTGAAAGTGGGAGGGGGAGGGGGAGATCGAAAATGATAGGAGAAGACAGGAGGGGGAGGGATGGAGCCAAGAGCTGGACAGGTGATTGGCAAAAGGGATATGAGAGGATCATCGGACAGGAGGCCCAGGGAGAAGGAAAAGGGGGAGGGGGGGGAAAGTCCAGAGGATGGGCAAGGGGTGATGGCATGAACATTGACTTCTCAAACTTCCGCTAATGCCCTACCTCCCCCTCGCACCCCATCTGTTACTTATTTATATACACACATTCTTTTTCTCTCTCTCCTTTTTCTCCCTCTGTCCCTCTCACTTATACCCCTTGCCCATCTTCTGGGCTTTTTCCCCCCTCCCCCTTTTCTTTCTCCCTAGGCCTCCTGTCCCATGATCCTCTCATATCCCTTTTGTCAATCACCTGTCCAGCTCTTGGCTCCATCCTTCCCCCTCCTGTCTTCTCCTATCATTTTGGATCTCCCCCTCCCCCTCCCCCTCCCACTTTCAAATCTCTTACTAGCTCTTCCTTCAGTTAGTCCTGACAAAGGGTCTCGGCCCGAAACGTCGACTGTACCTCTTCCTAGAGATGCTGCCTGGCCTGCTGCATTCACCAGCAACTTTTATGTGTGTTGATTGATAGATTGTGATTTGTTGTCATCACCTTGAAGTCATTAATTTAATTAACAAGAGTAGAATTATTTCACTGGCTAACCTGGCTTTCTTCCTTAAAATTATACTGCAGCCTGTGTTTGCCTCTAGCATTTGTATAGATGTAAGGCACCAATTATAAAAGTTTTATGTCAATGTCAATGAAATTACAGCCAAGGGGATAAAATTAAAATTCCAAGCTATGCTGTTTTAGGACAGTCCTGGTATCTATTGGCAGAGAAATAGTGTGGAAATGAACACTTTATTTTTGATAGAATCTCATTTATTGCCTTTAAAAATGCATTGGTATCTGAATAGTGCCCACAGTTATTCTTGGCAAGACAAGATTTAACCATTTTCCTTATGTAGAGTGTAGTAGTTGGAAAATCTCCAGCACACCATTCAACATTCATTAGAGAAAAGCTTTAAGACCAATGGCTAGTGCATTATTTCCTTTTATAAATTAGTATGTAACATTAAAAGTGAAGGTTTTGATGGGAGAGTTTCCTCATAAAGACAGGCGAGTAGATTGGAAAATTAGCTAGTTATCCATTAATTTTCTGATCAATTAAATGAAAACCAGAACATGTAGTGAATGTCTTGACGGTAAGTCGGGCAGCACCTGTGGGGGAAGAAGTGGTTCATGTTTCAGGTCCAGGGCACTTTATCAGAACAGTTTTCATTGATCCAGGTTAAAAGTTGGAAATAACAATTGTCAACATACATCAAAGTTGCTGGTGAACGCAGCAGGCCAAGCAGCATCTATAGGAAGAGGTGCAGTCGACGTTTCAGGCAGTCCTGACGAAGGGTCTCAGCCTGAAACTTCGACTGCACCTCTTCCTATAGATGTTGCTTGGCCTGCTGCGTTCACCAGCAACTTTGATGTATGTTGCTTGAATTTCCAGCATCTGCAGAGTTCCTGTTGTTTGCGAATAACAATTGTCAGGTAACTTAGTTGTTTTCCCGGAGTCACCAATATCTAGAATTACCGCCAGCCATTCAAATAAAGCTATCTGACTGTATCCTATTTTGTTGAATGAAACAGTTATGTCAAATCTATGTGGTGTTGGCACAATACAGAGGGCAGAATTAAAGAACATTTTTTTTTGCAAGATGAACACTTGACAATTAAACTATGTACATGGTACTCCTGCAAATTTTCACTTCAGATTGACAAGTTACTAAACAGGTGCTTCACATGACCTCTTTATAGATCAATACCTCATATATGGAAACATTCAACATTGCTTCTATTCAAATAAGAAAACATTTGTTTCAAATAAGCTGATCATGACTTGAAAGCAATAAGAATGCAAATGTTGGATAGTTAACAAATGGGCTGTAGAATCAGCCCTTCTGCAGGTTTATAACCTCACATAGTTACTCTCATGAATCTAATCTTCATTCCACCAGAAGAAATAGTCTTACTTCCAAGTGACCATGTCGAATAGAGTCATCCTTTGAAAACTTTTGCATCTTTTACACTTTGACAACGTAGGAGCTGAAATAACCTGGGGCACTCAGAGTCATAGAACTCTACAGCACAGAACAGGCCCTTCAGCCCATCTAGTCCATGCCAATCTGCCTAGTCCCATCGACCCGACCCAAACCTTTTTAGTCTGTGATCGTTGCGGATGCCCAGAAGAATGTAGCAATTCAGGATTGTGCTGTGTGCTCTGAGGTTAAGAAGGCGTATGGTGTATTGGCCTTCATCAACTGGGGGATTGAGCTCAAGAGCCGAGAGGTTATATTACATCTATATAGGACCCTGCTCACTTGGAGTACTGTGCTCAGTTCTTTTCACCTCACTACAGGAAGGATGTGGAAACTATAGAAAGGGTGCAGAGGAGATTTACAAGGATGTTGCCTGGATTGGGGGAAGCATACCTTATGAGAACAGATTGAGTGAACTTGGCCTTTTCTCCTTGGAGTGGCGGAGGATGAGAGGTGACCTGATAGAGGTGTATAAGATGATGAGAGGCATTGATTGTGTGGATAGTCAGAAGCTTTTTTTCCCCAGGGCTGAAATGGCTAACACGTGAGGGCACAGTTTTAAGGTACTTGGAAGTAGGTACAGAGCAGATGTCAGGGGTAATTTTTTTTTGATGCAGAGAGTGGTGAGTGCGTGGAATGGGCTGCCAGTGACAGTGGTGGAGGCAGATACAATCGTGTCATTTAAGAGACTCCTAGATAGATACGTGGAGCTTAGAAAAATAGAGGTCTATGTGTAACCCTAGGTAAGGATTTAATTTCTAATGTAAGGACATGTTCAGCACAGCATTGTGGGCTGAAGGGCTTGTATTGTGCTGTAGGTTTTCTATATTTCTATAGTGCAAAACAATCTGTTGTAATTCAAGTTTGACTGTACTTTGATTGTACATCTTTACTGTAACCATGTGATCCACATGTGTGCTCCTGATTTTGTCAGCAGTATGATCCAGACATTGGTTGGAACAGCAGATTGCAGTAAAAGTTCCAATTTCCCATTTACCTGCATTTACTTTCTTAGATTCAGTGTACAGTCATGAACATCAACCTGAAATGTTCTCTCTTTGGACCTTGCCTTGAGATACAAGTTCCAACAATCTTTACCACTCTGTTAGTCACTGTCAGTAATGCTAAGCTGTAGTTTGTTCTCTTTCTTGTCTTTACATGAGTTCAGTTTCCTTCTAGTCCATAGTGCTTTTAACAAGAAATATGTCAAAGTACATTTCACAATGAAGACAGGCAATTCTTCTGATACTTACTCTTTAGGGCAGAATTGTTTACTCTGACCGACTCTTCAGCTACTTTGTTGGATGGCAGATAATGGAGTGATTATTAATTTTGTTTGATATTATTCTCTTTTACAGAATTATTAAAGCTTAAAGCAGTAGTTTATTGTCAAAGACTACTTCTCCCTGTAGATTATAATGTGTAAAATAGATGCTTTGTTCACCTAAGGTATGTCACATGGTGATAGAAATTCCAATGGTATTCCACAGAACCAGTGAATGATTGGTGGGACAGAAGAGTGGCTACAGATCTGCTTTGAATTGCTGCACTGGAACATATTCAGGGATTCATCTTCGGATCTGAATGAATATGTCATGGTTGTTACCAACTTCATTAAGATCTGTGTGGATGAGAGCGTGCCTTCAAGACAATACCGAAGAGAATACCGGACATATCCAATTCAGAAGCTGTAGATGAATCAGGAGATTTGGAGTATGCTAAAGGCTAGATCTGTGGCTTTCAATACTTTTGATCAGGAGCCCTACTAAGAGTAGGGCTAAGGTAGAACCTATGGAAGGGCCATCAAAGAAGCAAAAAAGCAGTTCTGAGTGAAGTTAGAAACACAATCAGATGCATGACAGCTGTGGCAGGTTTTGCATGCTATTACGTCCTGTAAGATGAAACCTAACACTATAAAAGGCTGTGATGTTTCATTCCTCAATAAGCTCAATGGCTTTTATACACATTTTGAAAAGGAGACTGAAGCTATACACGTATGAATCCCTACAGTATCTGGTGTCTCTATGATCTCCGTCTTGGAGGCTGATGTCAGAACATCCTTTAATAGGATTCTATAAGAGGCATGAGGCTCTGATTGTTGTGGATTTAATATTTCATTAATATTTGAGTAATGTTCTAATTATGTTGTTTGATTCAGCATTCTATGTTTAAATAGTTCTTTATGGGTTATAAGTAAGAGTATGTGAATGGTATATGTCATCATGCCACCATTTCATACAGTACATGCACACCTCATGAAAGTTAAAAAAAAAATGAAGCATACACATTCTCCTGGTCTCACTGTGTTTTTCTTTGTATAACACTGATGGTGTACCTGGCAGGGAACTCAATACCCGTGCCAACCAAATGTCTGGTTCATGGATATCTTCAACCTCTGACTGTTGCAGTCAGATGTTCCCATCTGCTTCAAAAATTCTTCAATCATTATCAGTGGCCAGGAAAAGCAGGATGAGCTGCCTCAACGACTATTGCCTGGTGCACTCACATCTACTGGGTTGAGGTACTTTGAGAGGTTGTTCATGGCAAGAATTAACTCAATTCTGAGCATGGACCTGCAGGTTTACAGCGGATGCAATCTCTCTGGCTCTTCACTCAGCCTTGGACTACCTGAACAATAGCAGAACCTCTGTCACCTCTCAATAACCTCTGTTTATTGATTACAATTTGGCCATTCAGCACCATCATCACCTCAGTACTATTCAACAAATGCCAAAACGTTAGCTTCTAATTCTTCCTCTGCAAATGGATCCGTGACTTTCTCATTGGGACACTGCAGTCAGTTTTGATCGACAAAAACAACTCTTCCTCACTGATAATCAACACAGGCTCACTTCAAGGATGCATGCTTAGCCATTCTTTTTACTCTTTCTACATTCATGACTGTGTTGTTAGGTGTAGCAGCAAATAGTGTCTATAAATTCACCAATGACAGCACTGTAGGCAGAATCTCCAATGGTGGTGAGGAAGCGTACAGGAGTGAGATAGATCAGCTGGTTGAGTAAAGTCACAATAGCAATCTTGCACTCAACATTAGCAAGACCAAAGAATTGATTGTGGACTTCGAGAGGAGGAATTTGAGAGGACAGGCACCAGTCCTTTGAGGGTGAGTGGTGAAAAGGATGAGCATCTTCAAGTTCCTGGGTGTCTCAGAAGATCTATTCTGGGCCAACATATTGATGCAATCACCAAGCAGGCACTCCAGTAACTGTACTTCATTGGGAGTTTGAGGAAATTTAGTATGTCACCAAAGACTGTAGCAGATTTCTACAGAGCGTTCTGTATGGAATGGAGGCTCCAATGCACAGGATCAACAGAGTTTGCAGAGTATCATAGACTCAGCCAGCTCCATTGTGGGCACAAGCCTCCCACCATCGAGGACATCTTCAAAGGGTGGTGCCTCATAAAAGTGACATTCATTATTGAAGATACTCACCTGCTGGGACATGCCCTGTTCTCATTTCTACAATCAAAGAGGAGGAACAGGAGCTTAAAGAGACCCACTTAATGCTTTAAGAACAGCTTCTTCCCCTCTACCATCAGACTTCTGAACGGTCCATGAAGCCATGAGCATAACCTCACTGTTCCTCCTTTACACTGTTTATTTACTTTATTTCTCATTGTAAATTAAAATATATTTTATGTCTGCACTATACTACTGTCACAACACAACAAATGTCATGACATGTCAGTGATATAACCTGATTCTGAATCAGATTCTTCTTCCAACCAATTCCTCATAAACAAACAGAGTTATGACCATGGGTGCTTACAGCAGCGTATTAAGTTCAACCATTCCCCCACATCACCAGATACTCTCGTTCAATCCTGACCTAGGGTACAGTCTGTGTGGAGTTTACATGTTTTCTCCTGTAACCAGGGAAAACATGTAAATCTGGTGATCTGCTTTCCTGTCATATCCTAAAGACATTCTGGCTGGTCGGTTACTCATCCATTGTAAATTTACCCAAGTGTGTAAGGTGAGTGGTAGAATCTGGGACACAGAGGGGAATAAAATTCATAGGTCATATTTATCTTGCTGTTGATAAAATAATGACTCATCATCTCCATTAATCTCAATCCAAGTCTGACCAGCAGACAAAACTGAGCAGTTGATATAATTTCTTCCATAACAATCCATTTCAGATGTAACTGTTCCTATCTTTGGTATGAGTGGAGCAGCTTTTCTCACACACATGCCCCACTGTAAGGATGGTCAATCACTGATAACTCATTCTAGCAGAAATATAACGCTCTGAGCAATTTGCCTATCCATTTTCCAATTTACACTAATCTCCAAACATAACTCATAGCATGGATCTTTCTGTAGTTGCTTTGTAAATTCTAAAGTTGTCACATTAAAGTCATCTCTCTGACGGTGGTGTCTGAAAAGAGGATGCTGTCCAAGTTGCATGCCATCTTGGACAATGTCTCCCATCCACTACATAATATATTGCTTGGGCACAGGAGTACATTCAGCCAGAGACTCATTCCACTGAGATGCAACACAGAGCGTCATAGGAAGTCATTCCTGCCTGTGGCCATCAAACTTTACAACTCCCCCCTTGAAGGGTCAGACACCCTGAGACAATAGGCTGGTCCTGGACTTATTTCCTGGCATAATTTACATATTACTATTTAACTATTTATGGTTTTATTACTATTTAATTATTTATGGTGCAACTGTAACGAAAACCAATTTCCCCTGGGATCAATAAAGTATGACTATGACTATGACTATCATTCACTTAGGCCAGGTACAAATAGTACTCTCACATCCAATATTTGATCTTACAAGACACAGTCTAAACATTTTGGAGTCTTTTATTCCATCCTTGGTCATACTGAGCTAAAAGGTTATCTCTTGCCAACAATGGTGATGGTAACTTTGTTGGCACTGCAGATTTGGGCCCACAATTGCATATCATGCATGGAGACAAAGTGAACAGCCTTCCAAGAAGTAGCAGATGGAACCTCTGACGCTGAATATATTATCAAGTTTTTTTTTTCTATTTCTGCAGAGTTTTGTTCACTTTTTACCAGAATGTAGGATGTGAAAAAGAACTTTTTTTCTCTGATTATCATCCTTTACATGGTACTTCACTGCCCCTTAGTTATAACCTGGATCTAACCTTAATTGAACAATTTTTTAATGAACAAAAAAAGCTACCTGACTGCATCTTTTACTGCTTTTATTGTTTTAGGTCCATGGGATATTCTTCCTCATATGATGATGATGACAGATATTATTTGTCACTGGCTATTTGAATGTGACCTTAGAGTCACTATAGAATATAACTGCTTCTTCCTTTCATAAATGTTAGAAATCCATATAGAACAATAGCTGTGGTTCACCATTTCCTCTCCTATTTATACAGTTCCACTGTTTGGCCTGAGCTCTTAATATATGGGGAACTGGTCATAGTTCACAAGAAAAGTATTTCACACTTGGTTTGGACTTGTGTGCTGTGTTGCTTCCTGCTACAGCCACACAAGGAGGAAATCATCAGAGACAGTGCGCGGTCCAACAAACTGTGCACGTGATTGTTTGGACGTATTTTTGTGATCACAAGACCCTGTTGGACATTGGTAATGCAGAATATTTATTGCAAGTCTGGTTCACTGAGACTGACAGTGGAGAAACTGCTTGGTCTCAGTTTTTGCACGGACCAGGCCCACCTGCTGCAGGGTCACTTGTTGCAGCCGCCCAGACGGGCAGATGCCAGAAGGAAGCAGTGTGGCATCCGTACTACAGTGAGAGCTGCCTCCTCCCGTTTACACTGCCCTCCAACATTCGCTCGGTGGAAGATAAGCTGGATTGCATTTGTCTGCTGCTGCACTAGTGTGTGATGAGGACATCTGCATGTTTGTTCTGGATGAAATGTGGTTCCAGAAAACATCACATGTGCCATTAATCTACAGGCCATGACACTTAGGGTTTGTGATTGTACAGTATGCTTCACTTCTATCATATGTGCTATATGTGCCTTGTGCTGTGTGTGACTGTTGGTACTGTGTTTTGCATCTTGGCCTTGGAATAACATTGTTTTATTTGGCTGTATTTATGTATGGTTGAATGACAATTAAGCTTGAATATGAACTTAAACTTGAACTTGTTTCATACACTGTGGTAATTATACAGCCATATAAGATCTTGGTCAGACCGCACTTGGAGCACTGTGTTCTGTTCTGGTCACCTCACTACAGGAGGGATGAGGATATCTCGAGAGAGTGCAGAGGAGATTTACAAGGATGAGTCCTGACGAAGGGTCTCGGCCTGAAATGTTGACTGCACCTCTTCCTAGAGATGCTGCCTGGCCTGCTGCGTTCACCAGCAACTTTTATGTGTGTTGCTTGAATTTCCAGCATCTGCAGAATTCCTGTTGTTTACAAGGATGTTGCCTGGATTGGAAGGTGTAACTTATGAGAATATGTTCAGTGAACTTGTCCTTTTTTCCTTGGAGCGAAGGAGGATGAGAGGTGACCTGACAGAGGTGTATTAGTTGATGAGAGGCATTGATCGTGTGGATAGTCAAAGGCTTATTCCAAGGGCTGAAATGGCTAACATGAGGGGGCATAGTTTTAACGTGCTTGGAAATAGATACCGAGGGGATGTCAGGGGTAAGTTTTTCATACAGAGAGTGGTGGGTGCGTGAATGCACTGCCAGTGGAGGTGGTGGAAGTGAATACAATAGGGTCTTTTAAGAGCCTCTTAGATAGGTACATGGAGCTTAGAAAAATAGAGGGCTATGTGCTAGGGAAATCTCAGGCAGTTTCTAGAGTAGGTTACATAGTTGGTACAACATTGTGATCCGTAGGGCCTGTAATATGTTGTAGATTTCTATGTTCTATGTTCGATGCATCTGCATCTTCAGGTCTTTAAGCGCTTCAAAACATTAGAGAAGTTTATAAAATTATGAGAGGCATAGATAGAGTAGACAGTCAAAATTTATTCTCAGGGTAGAACGATCAAATATTAAAGGACATGTATCTAAGGTGAAAGGTGAACATTTAAAGGAGATGTGAAGGGCCAGTTATTTGTACAGAGAGTGATAGGTGCTAGAATGAGCTTCCAGAGGTAGTGGTGGAAGCCAATAAGACACTGGCATTGAAGAGACATTTAGACAGGCACATGGATATTCAGGTGATGGAGGAATCCAGATCATGTGCAAAGAGGAGGGATCATTTAAAATTAGTATCATGTTTGATACAGGGATTGTGGACCACCGGACCTGTCCCTGTGCTTTACGGTTCTATGTCCTATATAATACCACCACAGGAATCATTAATTATGTCTTCTTACCTTTTTTATTGGATCCAGGCATAGCATTGCTATCTCCACACTGAGCGCATTACCCCAGTTTAATTTCAGCTGCTGCAATCAGTCATTCCTCATCAAGTCTGTCGATAGCAAAGTTTTGCTCCTGCAGTCATAGCAGCATACAGCGGTCATTACATTTCACCAAATATTTTACTTATCCTAATATTTGCAGAATTGCAAATTTCTATAGATGTACCAAGGAGAGCCTTCTAACTGGCTGCATCACAGTCTGGTATGGGGGGGAGGGGTTACTGCACAGGGTTGAAAAAAGCTGCAGGAAGTTGTGAACTCAGTCAGTTCCTTCATGGGCATGAGCCACCATAGCATCCAGGACATCTTCAAGGAGCGATGCCAAAAAAAGATGGCATCCATTATTAAGGTCCCCATCACCCAGGACATACCCTCTTCTCATTGCTACCATAAGGAAGGCGGTACAGGAGCCTAAAGGCACGCATTCAGTGATTCAGGAACAGGTTCTTTCCCCCGCCATCCGATTTCCAAATAGACATTGAACATTACCTCACTACTTTTATGTAGTACCTATTTAATTTGACTATTACATATATATACTTACTGTAATGCACAGTTTTTATCATTATGTATTGCATTGTACTGCTGCCACAAAAACAACAAATTTCATGACATATGCCAGTGATATTAAACCTGATTCTGATTTCTCCCAAACCTATCTTTAATTGGACTGTGCTTTTCCTTCAAAGTACGCTGTTAAATTTTGATACATAAATCCCACAGTCCACTATGGAAAGGTCACTCTTTGTCTCACTGTGATAATGAAGGCTCCCAGCCCTGAATATCTTTCATCCATTTCTCTTTCCTCAGATGCCTCCAGAACTGCTGAGTGTTTCCAGCATTTTCTCTTTTGTTCAGTTTTCCAATATCTATATACTTTTTTTAAATTGTCATCTCAGTGTCCTTGTTATTGATTGAGACCTATAGCCTTCACTTTGGCCTATACCTGTAAATTACAGTATCAGGATATGCATATTGGGCTTCCATAATTGTTGTGCTAAGTGTTGCTTTGTATTTCCAAGAGGCCAATAATCTAGCTTCACTTTATTTCTCTAGCTCTGGATAGGCATTGTAGTCTATTCTATCACAGTAAAGCTATGTACAGCAAAATCAACAAAGCTTTCTTACAGATAACATCATTATGTCCATCTGACCAGTTTTCTCAACAGTAAGCTTTTGAATGCTGAGTAATTTATTTATTGAGTCCTTTCACCAGTCGGTCTATAAACCCACTTATCACTTTGGGCTCTGTTAAGAATTTGATCAATATTGCAATTTCATGAAAGGTTTTTCCATGTCTCTGGGTAATCAATAATGAAGTCACTATACTTTGATTTTGTGTTTCAAACTTTTGTTACTTTTGGTTTTGTCTAAGGGTGCAGGTGAAGTACAAATTTCATTTCTCTAGGACATCAACAAAAATAACATCCATTGCTTTCTGAGTACTGTATCAACTGTTCAGGATTTTGTATATTTCTGGTCAAATTCATTTAAGTGGATTGTTATCTTCTTTTCAATTGCCTTGTTCAAAGCTTTCTGCTCTTTTCCCAATTCTAAGTTACCACGGACCCTTCAAAAACTCAGCATAGGTGTAATATTGAAGTTATCCTCTTAGTTAAATCAATTCACTATCCAGAGCAAAGAATTTTTACTACTGTCTTATTGTTTTCTTCAGATCTCATTGGCATCAAAAGTGATAATAACAAGCAAAAACATACAAAAGTTTCCTATCAAGCAACACACATCAAAGTTGCTGGTTTCCTATTGTGTTTCTTTGTTCTACTGCAAATGCCTACAAGAAAATGAATCTCTGGGTGGTATATAGAGATATTAAAGATGGAAACAGGGCTGTTTGCAAAGATGCAAGCAAAGGAGTTGACATTAGGGACCATTAATCCTCCTAAGCTCTTTCTCCCTTATGAGGGAGAGAGAGAGAGATCCTGTGGTCTGTCAAATACCGGGTGAACAATTAGTGTTTGGAGTACTGAAAATCTGTGTCTTTGCTGTTGCTTTGCTCACACTTGAGTGCTTGGTGACGGGTGCCGATGCTTTTTTTTTTGGCCATTGGGGGGAGGGGGATCGTTGCTTGCTGTTGCTTACGCATGGGAGGGGGCGAGCTGGGGGAGACTTTGGGGTTCTAATATGTAACTGTCATTCATTCTGTGGGGGCACTCCTCTGTTTTCATGGATGGTTGTGGAGAAAAAGCTTTTCAGGATGTATATTGTATACATTTCTCTGACATTAAATGTATCTTTGAAACCTTTGAATATAGTGATATACAATATATGTACTTTGATAATAAATTTACTTTGACCTTTGACTGCAACAGTCTATCTATTGCACTGCTGATGCAATCTTTTTACAGATGCAATCTTGCATACTGTTCTTCTACTAGTGATGGCTGCAATACATGCTCTATGAAGCACTAACTGTTGTTTGCACCTTGTTCCGTACCATCCTTTCAAAATTAGGTTGGTTTGCTCCTGAAATGTTCCGAGCGAATGAGAATCATTGCCACTGTAATTACAGCAATGCAGATTGAGACCGTGTTGCTGCTGGACTTCTGTTTAACCTACCGGTACGATCTCTTGAAAAATAAAAGCTTTATATGCCATATAATTCTATCCGGATTTTTTGGTGATTTACAGTAATTATGCAGTGCTAATCCATACAAGCCATCACAATGGATGCCAAAGAATGATCAATGTCTGTTAATAAGGTCCAACTGATAATGTCTACAATATATACAGTATCTGTTACTGTGGCTTTCTCCTAAGAATAGTTGTTGCAGTATTAGCCGATCATACTTGCATATCCAAGCAAAAACAGTAGATTTCCTTCCTTAAGAACATTATAAAAACTGATATATAGTATTTGTGCTACATTTCATAATCACCATTACAGATACTAGGTTTTTTTTATTTTTCCAGGATTTAATTTAATTAATTTGAGGTAGATTTTAATCAAGAATGCAATTTACATTTAGGTTCTGGATCTTTTGTCCCGACCTCTGATTTGCACAGATGCTGCTTGAGAAATTTATTCAGCTCTGTAAGAGCTTTATCTTTTGGGGTTTTAAGGGTATTTTTGTGGATTAGTTGTTTTTTTTCTGAACAATTGCAGTAGATCATATTTAATATGGTTCTATCTCTCTGGCTTGTGTGAATTGAGCTTGTGTTTTGGGACCTAGGGGCGACAACACCTTCACACTACAATCAGATTCGGTTCTCAAGAAAGGTCAAGTAAACTACCTTGCCTCACAAAAAATATATATATCCTTAGCATGGATAGAAAGGAGGTGGTGACCCGCTCCTTTAATTCTCAACTCTACGCCTGACAAATAACATTAATGAACAGTGAATTGTGCACCAAGGACACGGACTTCTTGCAAAATATATGGGAAATTTACACTGACCTCTCAATATTTCCATTAATTAATAAAAATAAGATACTTGTAGCTGCATTTATATGGGATGTGATTGTGCTTTGCTTTTCTAATTACGTTTAAGGAATATTTAATATATGGTAAGCTGATGGAGTGAATCTTTTATGCTCCTGGTGTTTGATAAATAGTGACGAGATGAATGGTCAGTTAGTGAGTTTTGGAGGTATGGAAGAGATTTTGACGAAAGACAGATCAGTGTCAGGAATGACTGATGCTGTCATTTCAGAGACGCCGTAGAGCACACAGGACATTATTGCTCTTTGACAAGGACTGGGCAATGTAAAACAGATTGCAGTGCCTGGCTCATTTTTTTTTTCAGATTTGCTGAAATCACCTTGGCTTTCACTTAACAAGCCCTTTAAAATGAAGTAAATTTCTCATGGTTTATGCATGCATATAAAATATTTATAACCTGTCTGTTATGAATCAAAAGAAGGTACAGAAATGGCACTCTCAGAGAATTATAAGTTCCTTGAATTGTGTTTCAAGGTAGTAGCAAGATCAAAGAATTTGGATAGCATCAGATATCCAAGACTAATATCTAAATGTCAATATGTCAAAAATAGTTTTAAAACCTAAAAGAAATAATAAATACAATTGAGGTCAATTATTTTTTGATTAGAGTCTATTATTTCTGGTATAATGGTGTGGGGGTCTTTCAAATACAGTGCTAGCATTTGAACTGAAAATAAGATGAGATTTATTTGTCACGTTGTAAAATAATTTATTTTTAACATGATTTTATGGCCCACTGTCTACAAAACTCATTACACATTTTAAGCAAAATTGAAAGTACAAAAAACCCTGAAATTGTCATGGTCCCGTCTGGCAATCCCCCACCTTGCCCTTCGTCTCAAGATTTGGGCCTCGATCACCTCATTTAGATTCCAATCATTCCCGGGTATCACTAACTACACGCACCTGCTTCCCATCAAATGGCAGGATAAAAACCCTGTGACCACAGCAAGAAGCCGCCAGTTCGTTGGTCGACTCTTGTGAGAGTAAACCTTGTTTCCTATTCCTGAGAACTGTTAGTTCTAAGCTTCGCATTGTCTCCTGGATATTGGCTCCCCGTTCGCGGAGGTGCTACGCCTAACGACTCTGCCTCAGCATCTGTGTCCTGCACTTGGGTTCGTCCCCAGCCGTGTCCTTGCAACAGAAATTTGTAGAGGCAGGATAACTTGTTAATTAAGATGTTTCCCGCTGTAACAACAGAACTAAAACATCTGGTATGTGGGTGAATGGTGGAGGTAATAGTTTATCTCTTTAACTCATGAGATTTAATGGTTGAGAAGTAAGCAGGAGGACCAATGAGAGGTGATCTGTTCTCACCCCTCTCCCTGTCTTCTATATATTGGCAATCTTCCTTCTAAGCTTCCAGTTCTTATGCAGGGTCTTAAACTAAAACATTGACCATCCACTGACACTGCTTGTCCTGTTGGGTTCTTCCAATGTTTTGTTCTTTGCTCCAGAGTTGAGTATCCTATAGAGTCACAGCATGGAAACATGTCCTTCAGCCCAATTTGTCCATGCCAGCAGTGTTGCCCAGTTAACTAATCCCATCTGCCTTCACTTGGACTGTAGCTCCCTTATCTGCTCCTAGCCATGTACTTATCTAGTTGGCTTTTAAATGTTGCTGATGTGCCTGCCTCAACTACTATTTCTGGCAGCTTGTTTCTAAAACATACCACAGTTGCCCATGATGTCCCTTTAAAATCACTTGCCTCTGATCTTAAAACTAGGCCTCTTGATTATAGCATCCCCCTCCTCGGGAGAAAAATTATGTACTTTCACCCTTCCCATGTCCTGCATGATTATATTCCTTGATCAGGTCTCCCCTCAATCTCCTACAGTATGCTCCAGGTAATAAGGTCCTTCTTTATACACCCTCTCCTTGTAACTCAGGCTCCCAAATTCAGGCAATATCCTGATAATTTTTCTGTACTCTTTCTACTTTGATATGCAGTTCTTTATCTCTCCCTTTATCTACAATGTCTATTATAACCTCAAAGAACTCTGGTAAATTTCTCAAATGCTAATTCTCCTTCATAATTCCACATTGACTCAGCTTAATTGTTATACTCACAGCACACTGGAGGAACTCAGCAGGTCGGGCAGCATCCGTGGAAAAGATCTTAATTGTCTTATGATTTCTCGAGGTCCTACTGTACTACTCGTGCTAACCAGAAGCCATGGACGACCGCGGAGGTGCGTGAGCTGCTGAGGACCCGTGACTCTGCCTTCAGATCAAGCGACAAGGCAGCCCTAACAACAGCGAGGGCCAAACTGTCCCGGGCCAGAGAGGCAAAGCGTGCACACGCCCAGCAAATCCACAGCCACTTCCAGGACAGCAGCGACTTGCGGTGCATGTGGAAGGGCATTCAGGACATCACCAACTACAAGACAACACCACCTGCCTGTGTTGGTGATGCCTCCCTCCCAGATGCGTTGAACCACTTCTACGCTCATTTTGAGGCAGAAAATGACGTGGCGCCGAGGAAGACCACTCCTCCTCCGAATGACCAGGTGCTGTGTCTTACCGTGGCTGATGTGGGGAGAATCCTGTGCAGGGTCAACACACAGAAAGCTGCTGGAACAGACAATATTCCTGGCAGAGTGTTTAGAGGATGTGCAGATCAGCTAGCAGAGATTCTCACTGACGTCTTCAACATCTCCCTGAGCAGCGCGGTCGTTCCTACGTGCTTCAAGGCCGCCACCATCGTCCCCGTGTCGAAGAAGTCTTCAGTGCCCTGCCTCAACAAGTACCGTCCCGTTGCTCTCACATCCATCATCATGAAATGTTTCGAGAGGCTTGTCATGAAGCACATAAAGACCCTGCTGCTCCCCTCACTGGACCCCCTGCAGTTTGCGTATCGTCCCAACCGCTCAACAGACGACGCCATCGGCACCATCCTCCACCTGGACAAAAAGCCACGTACGTTCGAAAGATGTTCATAGACTTCAGTTCAGCATTCAATACAGTCATTCCTCAGCACCTGATTGGAAAGCTGAAACTGCTGGGCCTGAACACCTTCCTCTGCAAATGGATCCTAGACTTCCTTACTGGGAGACCCCAGTCAGTCCAGATCAGGAGCAGCATCTCCAACACTATCACACTGAGCACGGGGGCCCCCAGGGCTGTGTGCTCAGTCCACTGCTGTTCACTCTGCTAACCCACAACTGTGCTGCAACACAGCTCGAACCACATCGAGTTCACCAATGACACAACCGTGGTGGGTCTCATCAACAAGAACAATGAGTCAGCATACAGAGAGGAGGTGCAGCAGCTAACGGACTGGTGCAGAGCCAACAACCTGTCTCTGAATGTCAACAAAACAAAAGAGATGGTTGTTAACTTCAGGGGGACATGGAGTGACCACTCTCTGCTGAACATTGGTGACTCCTCCGTAGAGATCATTAAGAGCCCCAAATTTCTTGGTGTTCACTTGGCGGAGAATCTCACCTGGTTCCTCAACACCAGCTCCATAGCAAAGAAAGCCCAGCAGCATCTCTACTTTCTGTGAAGGCTGAGAAAAGTCCATCTCCCACCCCACCATCCTCACCAAATTCTATAGAGGTTGTATTGAGAGCGTCCTGAGCAGCTGCATTACTACCTGGTTTGGAAATTGCACCATCTCAGATTGCAAGACCCTGCAGTGGTAGTAAGGTCAGCTGAGAAGATCATCGGGGTCTCTCTTCCCGCCATTACAGACATTTACACCACACGCTACATCCATAAAGCAAACAGCATTATGAAGGACCCCACGCACCCCTCATACAAACTCTTCTCCCTCCTGCCATCTGGCAAAAGGTACCGAAGCATTCGGGCTCTCATGACCAGACTATGTAACAGTTTCTCTCCCAAGCCATCAGACTCCTCAATACCCGGAGCCTGGACTGACACCAACCTACTGCCCTCTACTGTGCCTATTGTCTTGTTTATTATTTATTGTAATGCCTGCACTGTTCTGTGCTCTTTATGCAGTCCTAGGTAGGTCTGTAGTCTAGTGTAGTTTCTGTGTTGTTTTACTTTGTTCAGTGTAGTTTTTGTATTGCTTCATGTAGCACCATGGTCCTGAAAAACATTCTCATTTTTACTGTGTGCTGTACCAGCAGTTATGGTCGAAATGACAATAAAAAGTGACTTGACTTGAACAATGTATTCCACATTTTCCTATTGACAGCTATTTGGCTAACTAGTCTATATTCACAGTTTTCATTCCTTTCTTCCGTACTAGTTGCCCTTTCTTCGATTCTGTAATCCTTTGTGATTTCTCCAGAATCCAGAGAAACCTGATGGGTTACAATCAATGCTTCCACTGATGTCTGTAGCCACTTCATTTGAAACACTAGGAATCAGGTCGTCAGGTCCAGGGGATTTGCTGGATCTTAATCCCATCATTTCATGTCATTACTTCTTTCAGAATAGAGATTGGTTTAAGTTTCAATAGTCCCCTGATTAACGATTATTCTTAGTGTGCTTTTAGTGTCTTCTGTTATGAAAAGTGATCTGAACTAATTATTCAGAATCTCCACCATTCCTCTATTTTCCACTTGTATTTATTCAGTCTCCTCAAAGAGCCCAATGTTTACTGCAGTCACTCTCATTTTACCATATCAAATTTAAAAACTTGTTTTGTTGCTTTTTTCTGTTCATCGAGATAGAAGAAATAATTTATTTCAGTATATGGATTCTGCAGGTTTTCTTAAACATAATGAAAAATTGGCATATTAACGCATCACATTGGCTCTTTCTAATCAGCTTCCATTTCTCAAATCTACTTAGTCTGTCCCTGGGGCTGGTGAACATATTCAGGAGAAGCTGGTAAATATGATAAGTATAGATGAGTACTTAATGGCATAGCCGTGATGGACCAAAGGTCCTGTTTCTGTGCTTTATGATCCTATGGTTTGAAGCTCCATGTTAATGCATGCAATGTGCTAGAGGAACTCAGCAGGTCAGGCAGCATCTATGAACAAGTCCTGATGAAGTGTCTCAGCCCAAAGCATTTCCTTCTGTAGGGTGCCACAGTAGCATAGTAGTTAGCATGAAGATATTACAGCTTGGAGCATCAGAGTTTGGAGTTTAATCCCAGCATCCTCTGTAAGGAGTCTCCGTACGTCCTCCCCGTGGTAGGTGTGGGACTTTACTGTGTCCTTTGGTTTCCTCCCACAGGTAAAGACATGCTGTGTAAGTTAATTGGTCATTATAGGGTTTAACTGCAGTTGCTGAGTGCTTTTTATTTAGACATCCACGCTGTATTTCTAAATAAAAAGAATAAATACTGCCTGATCCGCTGAGTTCCTCCAGCATTTTGTGTGTGTTGGTCTAGCTTTCCAACATCTGCAGTCTCTTGTATGTTGAAGCTCAGTGATTTGTTTAATCATTTAACTTCTTCACTGGGGGCCATTGGAGAAACCTTGCATCAGGTCTTGTCCAGTGGATTTTTCTTTGTAATTCAAATACTGCTGCATCACTTTACAATGTCAGAGCCCTGCTTTTCCTAAGCCTTTACCTACAGTGGAGTAATTGTGACTAATCTTCATGTGTGCTAATAGATGAACACTGGAGCTAGTTAGTGCTATTCATATGGTTTGATTCCTAGACATCAGCGAAAGAAAGGAATGCATTTGTATGGCACCTTACTGCAAAGGTACCTTTGATGTGCGATCATAGTAGTGATGTCGGGTATGCTGCAGGGAGCTCTCATTGTGCCGAGGCTGAACTATTCCCTGCATATTGTAGCTAATGAGCAAGTTGCAGCTGACTCTGTAACAGCTGCTATCCAAGGTTCATGAACTCCACCAGGATAAGAGTAGTAACGCATGAGAGTTCAAGGTGCATGTCTGCATAATGATGACACACACTGCTGTTCCTTCAAATTTCAGAGCCAGAATTCTTCAATGATGTCAAAGGTGGGAGATGAATCAGCACAAGGTTGATCAGGAAGGATGCACGCTACTTTCATTTGGAGCAATTAAAGACAACCTAATCCACACTGCCTACACCCATAGGTGAATAGAAAGCCTATATAGGTAGTTATGGTCAAACCTGCAATGGCATTTAGAAAGTCTACTTTATGATCAAACTCAATGTGAAGACATTTTTTTCTAATCTCTTGTTAATTTTATGGTTATTTTGCGGCTGGTGAAAATATCTCACTGTCAATCAAAAATCTCACTGTCAAGATATCTTGAAACTACTTACTTTGTTGTTCTTAGGCATCCCTCAGTGTGGAAGAGTTATTAATTCCACTATGGTTCTGAGGAATACAAAATGAAAGAACGTATGAATTCTTTCTGGGTCACCTTGGAGGCCTCATATGCCTTATCCCATCATTTTATATTTCCTATAAAGGGAATGTACATATCTCTGTATGTTATCCTGAATGATGAAGGCAGTTTCAAAACATTTCAGATTGGGATCCGAGTTTTTTCCCTAAATGATATCTATGACAATTCTTTGAAGAAGAATGGTGCTGATCAAACTTGTGTCTGGAAGTTTGGACCACAAAGTTTTAGGAAGAAAGTTCAAAGGAGATGTGTGGGGCAAGATTTTTATACACAGATTGACACAGTAGAATGGAGGGATGTGGATCGTGTGGAGGCAGGAGAGACACAGCATCATGGTCTGATGGGTCTGCTCCTATGCTGTCTTATTCTATGCTCCATGTTCTATAAATGACCATGGAAGCAACAGGTCCATCTTTCTCTAGGATACCAGTTCTGAAATGAAAAAAAAAATCCGACAATGGCCATTCTGCAATGTCACCTATAAGCATACGGCACAAGTTGAAAATATATTTTGGGATTTATAATTCAGATATTGTGTTCAGGGAGAGTATGTGGCACGGTAGTATAGCTGTTAGAACAGCACTATACAGCCACCTCAGTTCAGTTGCTTTACTGCCTGTAAGGCATTTGTATATTCTCTCTGTGACCATGTGGATTTGCTCTGGTTTCCACCCACATTCCAAAGATGTACGTTAGTGGGTTAATTGGTCGCATTGTTGTAATTAAGTGGTGCAAGTTCATCGGGGCAGAAGGGCCTGTTACAATGGTGTATCTCTAAATAATTGAATAAAGATTAAAAAAATATATAACTATAAATAGGAAAGACTTACTGCCATCAGGAGAAATTAGAGTTCCTCCGGATGGATAAAATAGTATTGACAATGATGGCATTCCTAATTTAAAAATGCTTTGCATTCTTGTGTTGATGCATTACATTAATTAGCAGAATGAAATATAATACTAAGCTAAAGCAAAATAGCAAGTGAATTTTCTGGAATATCCTTTCCAAATTAACTATTCTAGTGGATATTAGCTTTCACATTCATTTCAGCACTTGAATCATACATTATTTATTTTGGCTACTGACAATGTAGTACTCATTCTGCCCATCAATAAACTACTGATCCATTCTCCTCATTTTCATCAGTGTCAAGGAGATCGAGTGGTCCGTCAGAATTCTGCTGATTTTGCAGCTAGTTATATACTTGAATAGTAGAGATGTGGGAAGATTCTCTGTGCCACACAGCTCCACAACTATTACAGGGTCACTGGCACTACTATGCAAATTTTGGGACATTTTGAGTGTTCGACCCTTAGTCTAAACCATTGTCTAAGTGTTTACCCTCTTCATTGTATTGTGTTATTCCAATTGCCAAATCAAGAAATGCAAATGTGTGTCCTGCAAATTCAAACCATTTAAAAACGGGTCTTTCAGTCCTTCGCAGTTCATTATGGAATGAAAGAAAGAATTTCCTGTAAATATTCTGCAGCTTCTTTAAAGGGATGAAGAATTAGCACAAGATTGGGGCAAATTAATATGACACAATCTTGGTTGTTCTTTATGCTGTTGAGAATGATTTGGTTAGCTTTTTAGATTTACATAGTGTCAATACTATATTGTATCCTGATTTCTCAATTTATTGCTGGAGGTCAAAAATGTAAGAAAATCAGGAAAGGCAAAAATGTTAGATGGTATTCATAGAATATACATAGAACATAGAAATTTATAGCACATTACAGGCCCTGCGGCCCACAAAGTTATGCCGACCATGTAACCTTCTCTAGAGACTGCCTAGAATTTTCCCCAGTGCATAGTCCTCTATTTTTCTAATTTCCATGTACATATCTAAAAGGTTCTTAAAAGACCTTATTGTATCCGCTTCCACCACTGCCACCGACAGTGTATTCCATGCACCCGCAACTCCCTGTGTGAAAAATGTACCCCTGGCATCCCCTTAGTACCTATTTCCAAGTATCTTAAAACTATGCCCCCTCGTGTTAGCCATTTCAGCCCTGGAGAAAAAGCCTCAGGCTATCCACACAATCAATACCCCCACTTCATCTTATACACCTCTATCAGGTCACCTCCATTGCTCAAAGGCCAAACACTCAACCTATTCTCATAAGGTACGCTCTTCAATTCAGGCCACATCCTTGTAAATCTTCTCTGCACTCTCTCTATAGCATCCACATCCTTCCTGTAGTGAGGTGACCAGAAATGAACATAGTACTCCAAGTGGGGTATGACCAAGGTCTCATATAGCTGTAACATTACCTCATGGCTCTTGAACTCAATCCCATGGTTGATGAACACCAACACACCATACGCCTTCTTAACAACACTGTCAACCTGCGCAGCAGCTTTGATTATCCTATCGACACGGACCCCAAGATTTCTCAGATCCTCCAAACTGCCAAGAGTCTTAACATTTTCTTCTGCCATCATATTTGCCCTAGCAAAATGAACCACTTCACACTTAACTGGGTTGAAGTTCATCTGCCACTTCTCAGCCCAGTTCTGCACCCTATCGATGTCCCTCTGTAGCCTCTGACTATCCTCCAGACTATCCACTACACCCCCAACCTTTGTGTCAATAGCAAACTTACTAACCCACCCTTCTACTTCTTTATCCAGGTCATTTATAAAGATCACAAAGAGGAGGGGTCCCAGAACAGATCCCTGTGGAACACCACTGGTCACCAACCTCCACGCAGAATTTTGGATAGAAATCCTGCTGAGTGAACCAGGGCATTCTTCTGGTCAAACTATGTGTGGCTTGTTCAACAGACTGTGTAGTTCAAATGTGATGTTTTTTCAAAAAGCAGCTTATAGATGCAACACTACTATTTGATAATGTTTGAAGCATAGTAATTGAATATGTTAGGCATATGTGGATACTAATATACATGATATCTTTCCAGCTTCTTTTGTCTTCCACAAAAGGAAGTGCATTTCCTACATTCTCATAAGTGGATATCAAGTAGACAGTATATACAGCTAAACAATTGAAGCTTGGTCTTCAAAGAGAATATGAAAGAGAAAATTTGGTTATTGGTGAATCATTCGGTAAATTATGAGTGAGAGGATCTCAAACTGAGATCTAGTTTAACATTTATAATGAACTGCAGTTTAATTAATTTTAGCAGCCAACAGATGTGCATGTGTTCAAGAAGGGACTAATTATTGAGAGAGTGTAGTTGAGTTATCACTTTTAACAAGCATCTTGTAAAAGATATACACAAGTAGTGGATTCTGCTAATGCTTGGAAATAGTTTTAAAAGAAATGCCTTGTTATCAGCGCTGAGTGGAAACTGTCAGATTGTGAATTCAGTGCAGAAAGCAATGGAAGCACTGTCATGAATCGTACAGTTCATGCACTTTTAAGGCAATAAATAACTATTGCCACGTATTTTAATGATTAGCATAAATGACAAAATTTCAGTTATTTTACTGAAAAGAAAAACATTTGTAAAAAGGGCAATGTTATAGTTGTTTGGATGATATATAGAATGCACCATCCACAGCAGTTGTGACCACAGTAAACCTTTCTCAACTTGATATTGGTGCAAATTGAAGACATTCCTATTTAAGGACACTACACACAATGAAGGAGAAGAAAGGTATGACCAGTTTGTACCAGACCCCCCATGTGTGTCATTTGGAGGTACAATATCAATGTGAGAATTTGGACCTGTTGGTTTACAGAATAATATGTCTCTAAGGAAGAGAGAAAAGATTTGCGGAAATTGGTCTGATCCACCAAGGATGATGTATTTGATAAATTGGAAAGGTAAGTACTGACTCCATGACTGTATTATGTAATAATACACACAAAATGCTGGAGGAACTCAGCAGGCCAAGCAGCATCTATATAAAAGGGTAGACAGTTGACGCTTAGGGTCGAGATGCTTCAGACTGTATTATGTAATATGCAGCACAAAAGCAGGAGGCCTTTCAATCAGATTGAAGGTTATTTCATATTGATGATCAAGTAGAATAGAAAGTATTAGAATATTTCATTCATTCACAAAGTATGAGCATTGCTGGCAATGATTGTTCATCTCTTATTGTTCTGAACCTAGGAAGTAGTTAAGAATTAAAAACATAGATGAATCTATAGTCTGCTTGGGGCAAGGACACAAGTTTCCTTTACTGTACAATTTAGGTTTTTGTAAATTTTTTATGATCTCTTTTTTACTGCTAGCATTATTTTATTAAATTGTGTGTTTACTGAAGTATTTGAATTTATACATCTGGAGCGAAGGTGGGATTTGAGCTTGTCCCTCCACCCCTCCAAGTTTCAATAACTTAACTGACTTTGCTACCAAGCTCAGGCTTGGGAGGAACAGCATTCCCTGGTGATCCTTTAACAATTTTAACTCAGCAAATCTGATGATTAACTCTAGATTTGGCAACCAAAAGAAAGGTGGTTGTGTGCATGATTCTAAAGGTCAGCAGAACTGTATTGAATTTTCATGGATGATATAACATCACATTCTATTGACCATTTTATGAATATTCACAAAGTCTTCATTTTAAATTGCATTGCATAACATAGCTTATTAGCATACAGATGGCACAAACTGCACTGAAACCAAATCATCAAGGAATATAACGGCACATTAACTCTATTTTCTTAAAAAATAATTTTATCTAATTCTTTGCTTCATTAACTTTTAACATTTTGTGCGGACTGAATAGTTAATGAAATCCTAAAAGCTGTGGATTATTATTATATTCTTCTGTGAAGCATACTATCTGAACAAGTGGCCTTACCACATCCTTGGGACGTCCCAGCGTCTTTACACCTGCAAAGATCTTCTGAAGTGTAGTTTCTGTGGTCATATTAACAACATTAGCAATCCTAATGGTGTTGAGCAAAATCCTATAGACATCACTTGAGTGACTTATCGGATTATTCCTTCTTCGGTGGTCATGGGGAGATTGAATGATTGATTGATTTATTTATTTAATAAACAGGATACCTAAAAGAAACTGCTTTATAAAATCATAGTACATCTGATGTTCTGCTGCAGTGTCTCAATTTAAAAGTGAATACAAGGGAAAATACATTTCCTCCTTGAAATGCCATTCTGTTTTGCTTGCACTTCTTGACCTTGTGAAGGGTCTACAAACTGTTCCAAACCAATAATTCACTGCAAAGGACCACAGCAAAACCCTGGTAATTCACTTATTTTGATTACAATGTGACTCCTAATTCACTATTCCTGTATTGAGGTAATACCATCTCTCAAGATCATTATTCCTTTTTAGCAGAGTAACATACAAAATGCTGGAAGAACTCGGCAGGTCAGACAGCATCTCTGGAAAGATCTATGATAATGGATTGTGTGAGTTACACATGTACTGTGTTGTGGACTTTGGTCTGGAGGAACATTGTTTTGTTTGGTGGTATACATGTATACTGTTGAAATAAAATCCAACTTGAACTTGAATGAAGAGTTTACAGATTGGACTGAGACCCTTCATCAGGACAAAACATTACTTTATTGCAAAGCGAGTCATAGAAGTTGAAAGTACATGGACTTACAATGACCACCCTTCTGCTATCAATGGCTCGTCCAGTATCAATTGGTTGATTTTAAGTTCCAACTTTAAAAAAAACACTGAAAAGTGATTAAAGATTAATGTAACTCAAAAAATTGTAAATTGCCAGGTAATTACTTTGGTCTTTTGCAGCTGTTCTCCCTTCTAAAGAATGCAGGTTATGAGATGGATTCCTTGATGTTTCAGGCTCAGCACCTGGAGTTTCGAAGGAGGGTTTCAGTCTGAAATATCAACTGTTTCTTCCCTCTGTAGACGCAGCCTGATCTGCTGAGTTCCTCCAGCATTCTGTGTGTGGGTGCTTTGGATTTCCAGCATCTGCAGAATCTCTTGGTTATGTAACCTGTCAATGTACTGTACTCTCCACTGTACATCTGCAGAGGAATGTCAGAGCTTTTGATGATATGTCAAATCTCAGAATCAGAATTAGGTTTATTATCAGTATGTTACATGACATGAAATTTGTTTCATGCTAGCAGTATAATGCAAAGACACGAAGTCACTATAAGTTACAAACCAAATACATAGTCCAAAAAAAAAGTCGTGTTCATGGGCAAAGGGAAAGAAGCTGTTCCTGAGTTGTTAAGTGTGGTTCTACCTCCTCCTCGGTGGAAATAATGTGATGAGGGTAGGTCCTGAATGGTGAGTGTCCTTAAAGATGGATGCCATCTTCTCGGGGCACAGCCTCTTGATGATTCCCTCAATGCTGGGGAGGGTTTTGCCCATAACAGAGCTGGCTATGGCAACAACCCTCCGCAGCCTCTTGTGATCTTGTCCATTTGAACCTTCATATCAATACGAGATGCAAATTGGCACCATGCATCATAAGACATTTGCAAGAGTCTTTGCTGACTTACAAGATTTTCTCAAACTCCTAATGAAGTGGAGCCCAAGAAAGTCGAGATGTTGCATGCCTTCTTTATTGTTGCATTAATGTGCTGGGCTCGGGATAGATTCTCCAGAATGATAACACCCACTAGCATAAAACTCACAAGTTTAAGTCTTCCACAGCTGTGTGGGTCCATATGGGAACCCTGAGCATGGTGACACACTGCTGGGACTTCCCTTTAAACCTTCTGTTTGACTTTGTGAAATGGTTAAATGTTGAACATATTCTGCTAATTTGGTTTGCCCCAAACTTGCTTGAACCTTCAGGGAGTGTTCAATTTAGATAAGTGGCATTTCTAACAAGAAAATGCAATGTAGTCCTTAATAACTCTGTCAGCTCAATGATAGGGAAATAAGCTTCTTTAAGATTGATGACATATTGCGTGGCTGATAATATGCTTCAATAAAAAGCCTGTAGCTTTCCATATTCCATTCCTGTTTGTCTCATCCCCATGGAAATCAGGTCTATTTGTAGACATGATAATTATTCATTCACCTTTCACAATTCAGCTATCTGGGCTGGTTAATTCCATCTATATTCTCCTTTAATTTCCTTGCAGTGAACTTTGAATACCCTCTGCAAAGAAATGTATGAGTAGTGAAATTGTAATTGACAGACCTATATTATCCATGGGAGTGCTCTAATAACAGCTTCATACTGCAGTAATTGATGAGGTATTTGGTTTCATAGTTCTCACCAGAGAAGTAGTGGTTGTAGATGTTAGACTTATTTCTAGCACAACTATTGTTCCCTTCTGCCATTGCCCCCCATTTTGCTTGGAAGTAATGTAAAAAAATGGAGTTATGTGTTGAAACTCTTGATATGATCATTGTCTGGTAAACTAATCCTGCCGGCACATTCTGATTGTACTAAACACGAGGGACCCAGCAGAATGGCATTGGTAGCTATCAGATGAGACATCTTCTGCAAGATTTCCTGTCATCCCTCCCTTCCATATATCATATGCAGACTGTGCTGGAATTGAACAACTGGATCTTAATGTCATCCAAGTATAGAAAGACTTGCAACACAAAAGAGGCTATTCAGCCCTAATCAGGCTCAGGTTTTGGTCCATTGTCTTGCAGTCATGGACCTCCAAATTACATAGCAAGTCTCTTCTCAAATGTACAAGTACATTCTTCATTAGTAACAGATTTCATAGTGAAGGTGTTCCCTCAGTGCTGTTGGATAGTGTGTTCTGCTAATGAATGTTGGGTTAGTGGTTGGGTTAGGAGTCGAGGTGGGGTAGCTGTGTATCCTAATAATCCCATACAGTTGCTTCTCTTGACTGTTGTGAATTCTGTCCAGAGAATCTCACGAATAGTCTGAATTGACTGCATAATTTTCACTGTACTTGTGCATATATGTATTTATTATATAACACTAAACTTGACTTTTATAACGATTCACCAATCTAAATTTTGAACAGTAGTATATGACTTCAGCTTATCACAACCTAACACTTCTCCTCCTTAAACTCGTTTGGGAGGAAAACTTTGTCAAAGATTACTTTCTCTGGGGCACAAAATTTGGCTTTTGACTGGATTCACATCCACACATTCAGTTCCCACCTGCTTCAGTCCAAATTAACATTGGGAAATAAAACACAAAACATACAAAAGTACAGCACCATAACGTTGTGCCAACCTTTAAGTCTACTCCAAAACCAATCTAACCCTTTCTTTGCACATAGGACATAACCCTCTATTTTTCATCCATCCATGTATCTATCTATGAGTCTCTTAAATGTCACTAATGTATGATCCTCTACCATTACCATCCAAACACTTACCATTCTCTGTCTAAGAAATCTGGATCTGTCTAAGAAATTTGGATCTGGCTTCACCAGGGAAAACACAAGCAATCTCCCAGATGTATGGATGGGCCAAGGACATAGGGTAACAGAGGAACTGAAACAGATTGACATTAGGAAGGAAACGGTGATGAGTAGACTGATGGGACTGAAGGCTAACAAATCCCCAGGTCCAGATGGTCTGCATCCTAGGGTACTAAAGGAGGTGGCTCTGGAAATTGCGGATGCATCGGTGATCATTTTCCAATGTTCCTTAGATGCAGGATCAGTTCCTGAGGATTGGCGAGTGGCTAATGTTATCCCACTTTTTAAGAAAGGAGGGAGGGAGAAAACAGAGAACTATCGCCCTGTTAGCCTAACATCAGTAGTGGGGAAGATGCTAGAGTCCATTATTAAAGATGAAATAGCGGCATATCTTGATAACAGTGATAGGATTGGGCTGAGCCAGCATGGATTTGCCAAGGGCAAATCATGCTTGACTAATCTATTGGAGTTTTTCGAGGATGTAACCAGGAAGATAGACGTGGGAGATCCAGTGGATGTGGTGTACCTTGACTTTCAGAAGGCATTTGATAAGGTACCACATAGGAGATTGGTGGGTAAAATCAGAGCTCATGGCATTGTGGGGAGGATATTGACGTGGATAGAAAACTGGTTGGCAGATAGAAAGCAAAGGGTAGCAGTGAATGGGTGTTTCTTGGAATGGCAGGTGGTGACTAGTGGGGTGCCACAGGGCTCGGTATTGGGACCACAGCTGTTTACGATTTACATCAATGATTTACAGGAAGGCATTGTGAATAACATCAGCAAGTTTGCTGATGATACTAAGCTGGGTGGCAGTGTGACATGTGATGAGGATGTTAGGAGAATTCAAGGTGACTTGGATAGGCTGGGTGAGTGGGCAGAACCTTGGCAGATAGCGTTTAATGTGAATAAGTGTGAGGTTATTCACTTTGGGAGCAAGAACAGGAAGGCAGATTATTATCTGAACGGTGTGGAGTTAGGTAAGGGAGAAATACAAAGAGATCTAGGAGTACTTGTTCACCAGTCTCTGAAGGTGAATGAGCAAGTGCAGCAGGCAGTGAAGAAGGCTAATGGAATGTTGGTGTTTATTACAAAGGTAATTGAGTACAAGAGCAAGGAAATCCTTTTGCATTTGTACAGGGCCCTGGTGAGACCACACCTGGAGTATTGTGTGCAGTTTTGGTTTCCAGGGTTAAGGAAGGACATCCTGGCTGTGGAGGAGGTGCAGCGTAGGTTCACTAGGTTAATTCCTGGGATGTCTGGACTGTCTTACGCAGAGAGGTTAGAGAGACTGGTCTTGTGCATGCTGGAATTAAGGAGATTGAGGGGGGATCTGATTGAGACATATAAGATTATTAAGGGATTGGACAAGATAGAGGCAGGAAATAGATAGAGTTGAGGAGGAACTTCTTCTCCCAGAGATTTGTGGAGGTGTGGAGGTGTGGAATGCGCTGCCTCAGAAGGCAGTGGAGGTCAATTCTCTGGATGCTTTCAAGAAGGAGCTAGATAGGTATCTTATGGATAGGGGAATCAAGGGTTATGGGGACAAGGCAGGAACCGGGTATTGACAGTAGATGGTCAGCCATGATCTCAGAATGGCGGTGCAGGCTCGAAGGGCCGAATGGTCTACTTCTGCACCTATTGTCTATTGTCTAAATCTACCTCTGATACCTCCCCTAAATTTTCCATCTATCATCTTAAAAGGATGTACTCTGGTATTAGCCATTGCTATTGCTACCCTGGGAAAAAAACACTGGCTGTCCAACTCTTTTTTTTAATGCCTCCTCTTATCTTATACATCTTTATCAAGTCACCTCTTATTTTCTTTCACTCCAAGGAGAAAAGCCCTAGTTCACTCAACCACTCTTCTTTTGACATGTTCTTTAACCTAAGCAGGATGCACCCCTTCTAAAACTTCCCCATCCTTCCAACATGGCATTTGGCCTTCTTAACCTCCCATTTAATGCCCTGTGGCAAATTTGAGGGATCTGTGGACTTGGACCCCAAGATTCTTCTGTTACCCTACATTGCTAAGAATCCTAAAATACTTATAACAGTGGGAGGCATATATTTGCATTCAATACTGAGGACAAATTCAAGTTAAAACCATGCATTTCTGTCATATTTGGCAGAGATGTGACACTTCCGATGTTTCATTTCCAGCTGTGCTGACCGAATATATTTGTCCTGGAGTAATAGCGCAGAAGCAGACCCGTTGGCCCAACAAGTCCATGCTGCCCAAAGTGCTTACCTCAGTTAGTCTTATTTGCCTGCATTTGGCCCTGTCCCCTTAAACCTTTCCTTTCTAATATCAAATATCTTCTAAATGTTGTTATTGTACCTGCCTCAATCACATCCCCTGGCAACTCTTCTATACTGTACATGCACCACTGTATGAAAAGCCTGTTCCTCTTCAAATCTTCCCCCTCTCGCCTTAAAACATACTCCCAAGTTTTATACTAACTTCATGATTTTATAAATCTTTATAAGTCACCTCTCAGACTCCTTTGCTCCAGAAAAAGCAGTCTGAGCCTATCCAATCTATCTTCATTACTCAAGAGTTTCAGTACTGGCAGCATCCTTTGAATATTTTCTGTACTGTTTCTAGATAAATCAAACACAACCTATAGTGTGGCAACCAGAAATGCAGACAATATTTGGGTCCTTGGAGAGTCCATCTTCCTCTCACCCCACCTTCCCTGAACATCCCACCCCTCACCTCTCCTCTGACATTACCAACCCCCTTCCCCTCTCTGATCCCAGCCCTCAACCGTGTTGAGTCCACCATCCCCTCTGAGGCAGAACATTTTGTCTTCAATAAGTCCCTCACCTTTATGCCCCTATGCCCACACCTCAGTGAGTTCCGCGCCCACCATGATGCAGAACTCTTCTTCCTTTGCTGCTGTCTCCATGCCTACTTCTTTGGCAAGGATTGTCTACCCTGCACCAATGACTCCTTCTCCTGTCTTCACCCTCCTCCTCTTCCTGGACCTCTGCCTGCTCTGGATCTTTTCATTGCCATCTGCTAACGGGACACCAACTGTCATGACTTCACCACTCCTCTCACCAATTCCAACCTCACTCGTTCTGAATGCATTGCTCTTCACACCAGTCCTATCCTCACCAACAAGTCTGCAGATAAGGGGGGTTGCTGCAGTAGACTGGTGGACTGACCTCTACCTTGCTGAAGCCAGGTGACAACTGCTAAATACCACATCTTAATTACCCCTTGAACAGTACCCCACTGAGGAGCAGCAGGCCATTGTCTCCCACACCATCACTGACCCTATTAACTCTGGTGATCTCTCATCCACTGCCACCAACCTCATTATTCCCTGACCCCACACCTCCCATTTCTATTCCTACCCAAGATCCACAAACCTACTTGTCCAGGTAGACCCACTGTTTCTGCTTGTTCCTGCCCCACCAAACTTATATCTGCATACCTAGACTGTTTTATTCCCCCCCCCGCCCCCAGTTCAGTACCTTCCTACCTACGTCTGAACACTTCACATGCAATTGATCTTTTCAATAAGTTTCATGGCTCCGAGCATCTTATTTTCACTATACACCTCCATCCCCCACCAGGAAGGCCACAAAGCTCTGTTTCTTTCTGGACACCAGACCCAACCAGTTCCCTTCCACCACCACTCTCCTCCATCTGGCGGAACTGGTCCCCACTCTCAATAATTTCTCCTTCAGCTCCTCCCACTTCCTTCAAACAAACGGTGTAGCCATGGGCACTTGCAAGGGTCCCAGCCATGCCTGTCTTTTTGTCGGCTATGTGGAACATTCTATGTTCCAAGCCTACACTGGTGTCACTCTGCTTTCAGGATGGGGCATTTCATTCCAGGAGATGTCCTCCTTCAAAGAAAGGGGCTTCCCTTCGTCCAACATCATTGCTGTCCTCACCTGCATCTCTTCCACTTCGTGCATGTCTGCCCTCAACCCATCCTCCCACCACCCCACCAGCCTCTGCATTCAGCACATAATTCTCTGAAACTTCTTCCACCTCCAACAGGATCCCATGCACAACTTTCCCTCTTGCCCTTACTTTCTGCTTTCTGCAGCGATCTCTCCCTACACGACTTCCCTTGTCCATTCATCCCTTTGTATTGATCTCCCTCCTGGTACTTACCCTTGCAAATGGAACAAGTGCTACACCTGCTCCTACACCTCCTCCCTCAAGACCATTCAAGGCCCCAAACAGTCCTTCCAGGTGAGAAGACACTTCACCTATGAGTCTGTTGGGGTCATCTACTGCATCCGGTATGCTGATGTGGCCTCCTATATAATCAGTGAGACCCAATGAAGATTGGGAGACCCCTTCACAGAGCACCTACGCTCCATCTGCCAGAAGCGGGATCTCTCAGTGCCCACCCATTTTAATTCTACTTCCCGTTCCAACATGTCAGTCCATGGCCTCCTCTACTGTTGCAATGAGGCCACAGTCAAGTTGGAGGGGGTAACACCTTATATTCAACCTGATGGCATGAACATCGATTTCTCAAACTTACAGTAATGTCACCCTCCCTTCACCATTTCCCCATCTCACATCATCTCCTTACCTGCCTATCACCTCCCTCTGGTGCTCCTCCCTCTTTGCTTCCTTCCATGGCCTTCTGTCCTCTCCTATCAGATTCACTCTTCTCCAGCCTTTTATCTCTTTCATTGGACTTTCCAGCTCTTTACTTCACTCCTCTCCATCTCCTGGTTTCACCTATCACCTTGTATTTCTTCCTCCCCTTCCTCCCACCCACCTTCTTACTCTGACCTTCCCTTCCTCTCCAAACCTGACGAAGGGTCTCACCCGAAACATAGACTGTTTATTCTTTTCCGTAGATGCTGCCTGGCCTGCTGAGTTCCTCCAACATTTTGTATGTGTTGCTGAGACAATAGTTTAGGTATGGTTTCACCAATGACAACTTGCAACTCTCGTACACAATGCCTGACCAATGAAGGGAAACATTCCATATGTCTTCTTCACCTGCTTGTCTATCTGTTTTACCACTTTCTGTATGCTATGTACTTGTACCCCTGGGTCTCTCTGTTCAATAATGTTCACCAGGACTCTGTCATTCACAGGTGTTTGGTCTGTCCAACCCTGACTTCCTAAAATGCCCATATCTTCATGTTTGTCTGTGGTAAATTCTATCCACCATTCCTATCCACTAACACACTCTCTCTGTAGCTTCCTGATCTACTACAGCCACTAGTTGTCATACCGTCATAGTTCCCATTGGTTTAGTTTGGAAACTTTTAAACTTACTGTAAAATGTTACCACGTTACAGTCACTCTTGCTTTGTGATCTTCTAAAGTTATTAATAACTCCTTCTCATTGCATAGTATAGTATCCACAATCTGTTCCTCATCTTTTCCATAACCAAATCATTTAGCAATGTATCTCATATACATTCCAGGAATTAATTGTTAGCACTAATTTGATTTTCTCAGTCAATACATAGATTTAAAGACCAGAGATAACCCTATTGCACCTACAAGTACTTCCGAGTTCTTTATTTATGACATTTTCTACATCATTTCTATTACTTGGGAACTTCTAAACAACTCTCATAATTTGTTCCAAGAAAAGGTGATTCAGTGCTTATAATGTATTATTAGAAACATTTTCAAAATGTTTGTTTCTCTGGTCTACAGGTAGTATTTACCATTCCTACGTTAGGGTTTTCCTATTTTCCTTTTCTCTTCACAATGAATTGACTGATCCATTTCTACCGGTGATGTGTTAGGTCCAGCTGGTTCAGTAGTATAAGTTAGTGATGCATTTTCCAGATGCTTTATTTGAGGGCCATCCATGTTACATCTCTCCTCTTGTAGTTCATGTGTCTGTACATATGTGAACCCTTTGAACCCATTCTTATGATCTCATGTATCATTTCATCATGGAGTCTTGGTTCAGATAGCACATTTAAGTGGTCTAACCTTTGTAATCTTGTCTCTATGGAATCAGGTTTAATATCACTGGCATATGTTGTGAGATTTGTTAACAGCTGCAGCAGTACAATGCGATACATGATAATATAGAAAAGAAAAAGTAATTCAATTACAGTATCTATATGTAATACCCTGGTCATGAGGTATACTGCTCTGTTGTAGGTATTTCATTTCAGCAGTCTTCTGCATAAGTAGTGTGTCCTGCTGGTAGAATGTTTTGGTTTTGGTTAGAGATAAGAACCTGCTGTTCCACTTAGGAATGTTGGTTCAGCCTATCAGGATGGTGGAGTTGGGAGAAGGTTCTTGGGAGAGCTGGGTGAAGAAAGATTTGTGGTAGACACTGGTGGGGTTCAGGGCTTTTTGGCAGGAGCTGGGGAGAAGACAGTAGGGAAAATGCCTGTGAATGCCGTGGGAAGGAGCATATCCATTGCACAAAGTGCTCTGTGCAGTTGAAGGGCTCCAAGGAGGAAGGGATAATATTCCTGAGAAAGCGCCCGTTCATTGGAGATGGATTTCGAGTGAAGTTCAGAATGTGGTGTGTGCTCTCATGCAGGCCAAGGGCCCAGTGTGCTAGTTACAGGCAACTCCAGGATGAGCCCCAACTTTATGTGCACATTTGACTGGTGTAACTGTAATGGGCCCTTTGTTTTCTTTTTCCTACTAACTGTTCAATAAAGCTGAAATTTGTAAATATACTTTGTACAATGTTACTTCTTGCTCACCAACAATTCTGTGTAGGCAGTATTTACACAGCATTTGCACCAATCTATGCTTCTTTAATTGCAACATCATAATATTCCTGTTTGGTTGAACCCCCAAATCAGACTGACCCTAGACATATTGTTTATGAAAGGTAGCATTCTCACTGCAGAGTTACGTGGCTGTTAGCAAACCCATTAATGTGCCAAGTTTGCTTATGAGTTTGGTGAGGGGGCTATATGTGTATGTTAAATAGTTAAATTAAAAATAGTGCAAAAACAAAAATAATAAAACATTGAGGTAGTGTCCCTGGGTTTAGTTTCCATTTAGGAATTGATTGGCAGAGGGGAAGAAGCTGTTCCTGAATCACTGGGTGTGTGCTTTCAGGCTTCTGTATCTCCTACCTGATGGTAACAATGAGAAGAGGGCATGGTCTGGGTGACGGGTGTCCTTATTAGTGAGGCTCCATTCCTTGCAGATGCCTTGGAAACTACAGAGGCTAGCACCCATGATGGAGCTGACTAATTTTACAACTTCTGTAGCTTCTTTCAATCCTGTGCAGTAGCTCTCCCCACATACACACAAAACGGTGATGCAGTCTGTCAGAATCAGATGGCAGAGAGGAAGAAGCTGTTCCTGAATTGCTCAGTGTGTACCTTCAGGCTTCTGAACCTCCTTCCTGATAATAATAAGAAGAGAGCATGCCCTCGATGATGAGTGTCCTTAATAATAGATGCCACCTTTCTTGGATACTAGTACCCATGATAGAGTTGACGAAGTTTTTATAAATCTCTACAGTTTACTTCAAATCTTGTGCAGTTGCCCTGTGTCCCCGCACCCCTATATCAGAGAGTGATGTAGCCAGTTGTTAGAATGCTCTCCATGGTTTAACTGTAGAAATTTAAGTGTTTTAGGTGACAAGCTAAATCTCCTCAAGCTCCTAATGAAATATAACCACCATCTTGCTTTCTTTATAACTGCATTGATATTTTGGGACCAGGTTAGATCCTCAAAGATCTTGACATACAGGATCTTGAAATTGCTCACTCTTTCCACTTCTGATCCCCTCTATGAGAATTGGTTCATGTTCTCTCATTCTACAACTTCTGAAGTCTGCAATCAGCTCTTTGGTGTCACTGACATTTTGTGCAGGATTGTTGCTTTGACTCCACTCCACTAGGTGGTATATCTCACTCCTGTATGTCCTCTCATCTCCATCTGAGATTCTACCAACAATGGTTGTATCATCAGCATTATCCTCTTTAACAGAGGAATATGCTTGCAATTAAAGGAATTATAAAATTATGATGCCTTTGAATTAGAATTAAAATAATTTCTTCTACTATTTTATGTTATCAGTAATTGTGTCACGAGTACAGCTTTGTGATTTGAATTAGTACCATTGGTCAAACTCTTTTCCAAAAGAAAATTCCTTCAAAAACTGAGCAAAGATAGAGAAAGATTATGAACTGATTGACACTTGAATGCAATGCTGAGGGAATGCAATTTTCCTCTTTCAGGTGAGATATTACTCCAGGATTTCTTCTATTTCTAGATGAATGGAATTTATCCTTGGCCATGAAAAACAAAGATATACTGCAAAACATTTATTCCACTGTTATTACCATTGTGGAAGATTATATAGTCTCTTATCTCGTTTGTAGGACCTTGGCTTGTCAAGTTTCAATATAGCATCTCAAGAACTCTTTGTTGAATGCCAGGTTTGTGAAATGCAGCAGAGAATGAATGTTCCTTCACTCTTCACCCAAGCTCAAGATTCAAACTGGATTTACAAAAGATCTTCCTTCAAATATGCTGAGCAAAAACAAACTGATTTGATAAGTGTTTCCTTTCTGCGTGTTTTTTTTGAAAAAATGGGAGTCAGATTTATGAAAATTTAACCTATTTAGCTTACTTCAGTAGGAAGGTTTGATTGGATTTTAGACATGAATAACTTTTGATGAGAGTACACTGGTTTAAATATAATAAATGCAAAAGTAGTAAGATTTTAGAAGTGCATTAAGGTTCATTCTGACTGCCTGGTACAGAGGCTCCAATGCACAGAATTTAAAGTTGCTGTAGATGATTGTTGGCTTAGCCATCTCCATGACAGGTGTTTGTTTTGTAATTTCAAAACAAAACTAATTGAAAGAGAAAAACACAAAACAACAGGAATTCTGCATATGCTGGAAATTCAAGCAACACACATCAAAGTTGCTGGTGAACGCAGCAGGCCAGGCAGCATCTGTAGGAAGAGGTGCAGTCGACGTTTCAGGCCGAGACCCTTCATCAGGACTAACTGAAGGAAGAGTGAGTAAGGGATTTGAAAGTTGGAGGGGGAGGGGGAGATCCAAAATGATAGGAGAAGACAGGAGGGGGAGGGATGGAGCCAAGAGCTGGACAGGTGATTGACAAAAGGGGATACGAGAGGATCATGGGACAGGAGGTCCGGGAAGAAAGACAAGCGGGGGGGGGACCCAGAGGATGGGCAAGAGGTATATTCAGAGGGACAGAGGGAGAAAAAGGAGAGTGAGAGAAAGAATGTGTGCATAAGAATAAGTAACAGATGGGGTACGAGGGGGAGGTGGGGCCTTAGCGGAAGTTAGAGAAGTCGATGTTCATGCCATCAGGTTGGAGGCTACCCAGATGGAATATAAGGTGTTGTTCCTCCAACCTGAGTGTGGCTTCATCTTTACAGTAGAGGAGGCCGTGGATAGACATGTCAGAATGGGAATGGGATGTGGAATTAAAATGTGTGGCCACTGGGAGATCCTGCTTTCTCTGGCGGACAGAGCGTAGATGTTCAGCAAAGCGGTCTCCCAGTCTGCGTCGGGTCTCGCCAATATATAAAAGGCCACATCGGGAGCACCGGACGCAGTATATCACCCCAGTCGACTCACAGGTGAAGTGTTGCCTCACCTGGAAGGACTGTTTGGGGCCCTGAATGGTGGTAAGGGAGGAAGTGTAAGGGCATGTGTAGCACTTGTTCCGCTTACACGGATAAGTGCCAGGAGGGAGATCAGTGGGGAGGGATGGGGGGGACGAATGGACAAGGGAGTTGCGTAGGGAGCGAGGGGGGGAGGGAAAGATGTGCTTAGTGGTGGGATCCCATTGGAGGTGGCATCTTTACGGTAGAGGAGGCCGTGGATAGAAATGTCAGAATGGGAATGGGATGTGGAATTAAAATGTGTGGCCACTGGGAGATCCTGCTTTCTCTGGCGGACAGAGCTATCTGGACTATTCCTCTTCTCACCCTGTCTCTTGCAAAAATGCCATCCCCTTCTCACAATTCCTCCGTCTCCGCCGCATCTGCTCTCAGGATGAGGCTTTTCATTCTAGGACGAGGGAGATGTCTTCCTTTTTTAAAGAAATTGGCTTCCCTTCCTCCACTATCGACTCTGCTCTTAAACGCATCTCCCCCATTTCACGTACATCTGCTCTCACTCCATCCTCCCGCCACCCCACTAGGAATAGGGTTCCCCTGGTCCTCACCTACCACCCCACCAGCCTCCGGGTCCAACATATTATTCTCTGTAACTTCCGCCACCTCCAACGGGATCCCACAAGTTGGAACGTAAATGCGGATAGGAATTGAAATACTTGGTCACTGGGAAATTCCATATTTTTTGTGGATGGGGCTGAGAGAACAAAAGTAGTGAAGTAACCTACCACCCGTATAGAACATATTCAAAAGTTGGTAACTCAGGAAGGTAGCATCCGTCATTAAGGACACTCACTATCTGGGACATTCCTCATCTCAGTACTACCATCTGGGAGGAGGAGGCATGAGAGCTAGAGTGCCTACACTTGATGTCTTAGGGAAAGTTCTTCCCTGTTGCCTTCAGATTTCTGAAGTCCATGAGCTATAATCGCTATTCATCTTTCGCACTTCATTTGTTTATTTATTTTTAACATGGTAACTTCTGTACTGCTGCCACAAAATAAAAAATTTCACAACATAAAGGAAATAAACACGATTCGGAGGGGTTTGATCTTTTAAAAAAATGTTCTCAATGCACAAGTTCTGAGACCATTAAAAATAATTAGTTTGCAGTAGTTTTTCTTTTGGAGCTAGCACATCACCTTTGTGCTGCAAGCTTACCCATATGATTGCTACATGTGGCTTTCACTAGTCGTTGGTTGAAAGCCTCTTCATGGAATCCATTTTGTGAGTGGGGATATGAATTTGAAACAACAACCAGTAACTCTTACAAAAGAGTCATATGGCCATGGCAGTAATTGGTAGAGTTTCTGGATGTTATCTGCAGCTCTGTACAGGACTCCCCAGTTCTGAAAGGAAAATGTCTCCCGCCTATGCCTTGAGATTACCCGCCATGATGTTATATCTGTTGGCTCTATGTGGAAATTGGTGACTCCATGTCCAGATTGTTAACATGAAATAAATAAAGTGCTGGAAGAGAACCAGCAGGTGGGGCAAAAATCTGTGGAAAGAGAAAGAGTTATTGTTTTCAGTTTGTGACTCTTCATCCTTCCACAGGGACAACCTAGCCTGCAGAATGTGTAGAACATTTTCTGTGCTTACCCGGGAAGCTGTATGATAGAGCTAAATGGGTGTTTGGTGAACCCAAGTGATTTTTTTTTAAACTGACGTAACAGAGTGCTAAGAAAGGGAACAGGCCCTTCAGCCACATGTAAGTGCTGAAAATGATATAGTATTGTAGGATTTTGTGAATAAAACAAAAGTCATTGTGCTTAACAAAAGCCACAGCCCTTTACTTCCATTATGAAAAGTTCCGTACAAAGTTCAAAGTAAAGTATATTAGAGTACATACATGTCACCACATACAACCTTGAGATTCTTTCTCTGCTGGCATAATTAGCATATCTATAGAACTGTAACTGTAAACAGGTTCTGTAAACAAACTGCCAGTGCAGATCATAAATAATAATAACAAGCATGAAATAACAAGATAAAAGAGTACTTAAGTGAGTATAGTTATCCCATAGAACCATAGAAACTACAGCACAGAAACAGGCCTTTTGGCCCTTCTTGGCTGTGCCGAACCATTTTCTGCCTAGTCCCACCGACCTGCACACGGACCATATCCCTCCATACACCTCCCATCCATGTATCTGTCCAATTTATTCTTAAATGTTAAAAAAGAACCTGCATTTACCACCTAAAAAAAACAGCTCATTCCATACTCCCACCACTCTGTGTGAAGAAGCCCTCCCTAATGTTTCCTTTAAACTTCCCCCCCCCCTCACCCTTAATCCATGTCCTCTGGTTTTTTTCTCCCCTTGCCTCAGTGGAAATAGCCTGCTTGCATTCACTCTATCTATACCCATCATAATTTGATATACCTCTATCAAATCTCCCCTCATTCTTCTACGCTCCAGAGAATAAAGTCCTAATCTATTCAACCTTTCTCTGTAACTGAGTTTCTCAAGTCCCGGCAACATCCTTGTAAATCTTCTCTGCACTCTTTAAACCTTATTTATATCCTTCCTGTAATTTGGTGACCAAAACTGAACACAATACTCCAGATTTGGCCTCACCAATGCCTTATACAACCTCATCATAACATTCCAGCTCTTATACTCAATACTTTGATTAATAAAGGCCAATGTACCAAAAGCTCTCTTTACGACCCTATCTACCTGTGACGCCACTTTTAGGGAATTTTGTATCTGTATTCCCAGATCCCTCTGTTCCACTGCACTCCTCAGTGCCTTACCATTAACCCTGTATGTTCTACCTTGGTTTGTCCTTCCAACGTGAAATACCTCACACTTGTCTGTATTAAACGCCATCTGCCATTTTTCAGCCCATTTTTCCAGCTGGTCCAAGTCCCTCTGCAGGCTCTGAAAACCTTCCTCACTGTCTACTACACCTCCAATCTTTGTATCATCAGCAAATTTGCTGATCCAATTTACCACATTATCATCCAGATCATTGATATAGATGACAAATAACAATGGACCCAGCACTGATCCCTGTGGCACACCACTAGTCACAGGCCTCCACTCAGAGAAGCAATTCTCTACTACCACTCTTTGGCTTCTTCCATTGAGCCAATGTCTAATCCAATTTACCACCTCTCCATGTATACCTAGCAACTGAATTTTCCTAACTAACCTCCCATGCGGGATCTTGTCAAAGGCCTTACTGAAATCCATGTAGACAATATCCACTGCCTTCCCTTCATCCATTTTCCTGGTAACCTCCTCGAAAAACTCCAATAGATTGGTCAAACATGACCTACCACGCACAAAGCCATGTTGACTCTCCCTAATAAGTCCCTGTCTATCCAAATGCTTGTAGATTCTGTCTCTTAGTACTCCCTCCAATAACTTACCTACTACTGACGTTAAACTCACTGGCCTATAATTTCCCGGATTACTTTTTGATCCTTTTTCAAACAACGGAACAACATGAGCCACTCTCCAATCCTACGGCACCTCACCCGTAGACAGCGACATTTTAAATATTTCTGCCAGGGCCCCCGCAATTTCAACACTAGTCTCCTTCAAGGTCCGAGGGAACACCCTGTCAGGTCCCATTGATTTATCCACTTTAATTTTCCTCAAGACAGCAAGCACCTCCTCCTTTTTGATCTGTATAGTTTCCATGATCTCACTACTTGTTTCCCTTAATTCCATAGATTTCATGCCAGTTTCCTTAGTAAATACAGACGCAAAAAACCTATTTAAGATCTCCCCCATTTCCTTTGGTTCCGCACATAGCCGACCACTCTGACCTTCAAGAGGACCAATTTTATCCCTTACAATCCTTTTGCTCTTAATATACCTGTAAAAGCTCTTTTGATTATCCTTCACTTTGACTGCCAAGGCAACCTCATGTCTTCTTTTAGCCCTTCTGATTTGTTTCTTAAGTATTTTCTTGCACTTCTTATACTCCTCAAGCACCTGATTTACTCCCTGTTTCCTAAACATTTCATACAACTCCCTCTTCTTCTTTATCAGAGTTGCAATATCCCTTGAGAACCAAGGTTCCTTATTCCTATTCACTTTGCCTTTCATCCTGACAGGAACATACAAACACTGCACTCTCAAAATTTCTCCTTTGAAGGCTTCCCACCTACCAATCACATCTTTGCCAGAGAACAACCTGTCCCAATCCACGCTTTTTAGATCCTTCCTCATTTCTTCAAATTTGGCCTTCTTCCAGTTCAGAACCTCAACCCTCGGACCAGATCTATCCTTGTCCATGATCAAGTTGAAATGAATGGTGTTATGATCACTGGAACCAAAGTGCTCCCCTACACAGACTTCCGTCACTTGTCCTAACTCGTTTCCTAACAGGAGATCCAATATTGCATCCCCTCTCGTTGGTCCCTCTATATATTGATTTAGAAAACTTTCCTGAACACATTTTACAAACTCTAAACCGTCTAGACCCCTAACAGTATGGGAGGCTCCCAATCAATACATGGAAAATTAAAATCCCCTACCACAACTTTATGTTTCCTGCAGTTGCCTGCTATCTCTCTGCAGATTTGCTCTCCCAAGTCTTGTTGACTATTGGGTAACAAAATCCCTTTTTGTTCAAGAGTCTGATGGTTGAGGGTAGTAACTTTTCTGGAACCAGGTGGTATAATTTCTGAGGCACCTGTACTTTCTTCCCGATGGCAGCAGCAAGAAAAGACCATGGTTTGGGTGGTGAGGATCTTTGATGATGGATGCTGCTTTTCCACGGCAATGTTTCATGTAGATGTGTTCAATGGTTGGGAGGGTTTTACCTGTGATGTATTGGGCTGAACCCACTGTCTTTTGTCAGATTTTTCCACCCAAATACATTGATGTTCCCATACCAAGCCCATAAATGATGCCAGTCAATACACTTTCCACCGCACATCTATAGAAGTTTGCTAAGGTTTTTAAATGACGTGCCAAGTCACTAAAGACGACTGAGGAGGTAGAGGTGCAGTTGGGCTTTCTTTGCAATTACATTTATGATGGGTCTAGGACAGGTCCTCTGAGATAGTGACACCTAGGAATTTAAAGTTACTGACCCTCTCCACTTTGATCCTCCAAAGAGAACTGGCTCAAGGACCTCCAGTTTCCCTTCTTCTGAAGTCTACAATCAGTCTTATCGAAATAGAGGGAGAGGTTATTACACCGCTCAGCCAAATTTTCATTTTCCCTCCTGAATGCTGATTCATTATCACCTTTGCTACAGCCCACAAAAACAACCTTATATATGGTACTGGAGCTGTAATTAGCCAAACAGTCATAGATGTAAAGTGAGTAGTACAGGGTGTTATGTACACACTCCTGTGGTGCTCCTGTGCTGATGGAGATCGTGGAGAGGTTTTTGGCAATTCAAACTGACTTGAGTCTACAAGTGAGGAAATCCAGGATCCAATTGCACATCAGATACCGTCTCTTAAAGAGAGCACAATTCAATGATGGTGTTCGCAAGTTATGTGGAACAATTTCTATTATGAACAATTAATGCACCCATTACATTAGCCTGTACCAAGCTAAATAGATGGCTATTACTTAGAAAGATTACGCATAAAGATAAACCAAACTAAACTTGTTGAGATAAAGATACATGTGTATAGTTCATGTGATTGGAAGCCCAGCCTCCTTCACCCCCAGAATTCATCAAAACTAGTATTGAGAGTTTGTCTGGAGCTCATATGAACTACCTGGCTCAGGTCCCACATGCACTGATTGGAGTAACAGCCAGTGGCTCTAGCTCATCTAGGGGTTTGCCAATACACTCACAGTCATGTCCTGATGCAGGGCGTATGGCTGGGGAACCATCCAGGTCTTGATGGGTTGGTTTAAGGTGATTTATAGACTTTACCATTTGTAAGTACAATAAACATCTTTTTGTCCTGCTCCAAAATGCGGAACAGGCCATCATAAGGGGGCGTTCATCATGGAGGACAAAGATAAATTGCATAGAACATCAGTCAACTGGAATCCAGGAGTGCTGCACGCCATAATGAGAGGTAGGAAGAGAGCTGAGATTATGGAGGAAGGTGGAACACTGCTGAGATGCCGTCCAGACAGTCACGGCATCAGGAATAACATCACCCGGTACTCATAGCAGCATGTACAGTGTACACTACAGAGGACTGCGGGTCTTCTTTTGGAGTCACGAGCTCCAGCACAACCCTCAGGATATGATCATGCTGACACTCATCTGTCAGGAAAGCCCTCAGCCGTTTAAGGAATGGTGAACCGCTTGCACAGCCGATTAGTCTGCGGGTGATACGTCATGGTGTGATGCAATTTAACACCAAGCCTCTGGGCCATTGTGGCCCAGGGTCTGACATGAATTGGGGACAGAAGTTAGAAGAATTATCAGAAGGAGTGCTAAACTGAGCAGCCCAGGTGTTGATGAACGCCTGAGCCACACCTGCTGCTGTGGTTGATGTTAGAAGGACAACCTCTGGCCATTTGGTGGTACAGTCTACCATGGTAAGGAGATGCATGAAACTGCGGTGGGTGGGTGGGTGGGGGTGGGGCAGAGAAAGGGAAAAAACAAACCAGTAAGGTTCACATTGATGTTGTCAAACCATCACTCCAGGACCTTGAAAAAGGTGCTGACGATGCCTGAGTGCTATGGTTAACTTTCACCTGCTGACACACAATACTGGCTGCACTCCAGTTTACACTTTCTTCCTAAGGCCATACCACACAAACTTTAAAGCAACCAGTTTCTGTGAAGCCTTCTCACCCAGATGCATGAGCCTGTGAATTGAGTTTATAAAACAGTATGCCTTCAGTTTGCAGGCACTATGGGGTGAGGGCGACTAGTTGAGACATCACACAGGAGAGAAACCCCTGTGTTCCTGAACTTGACGTCAGCCAACTACAGGCCATGACTGCTGTCATGCAAGCCTGGACCTTTGAGTCTGTAGCTTGGTTGGCTGCCATGCTGGCATAGTCAACCCCAGTGTGTATGGCATTGAAGCTGAGCTGTGAAAGGCAACCAGCCACAGCATTATTTTTCCCTTCGATGTGTTGTATGTCACTATTCAAGGAGAGCATAAGTTCAGCAGCTCATAAAAGGAACAGTAATAAAAATTCACCATATCTATAAACTCTTGCAGTGTTTTGGTAGTGTGGGGCCATGGAAAGTCCATAATAGTGATGACTCTTGTCAGTAGGGGTGTTGTACCTTCTGCAGAGATGCAGTGCCTGAGAAAGTCAATAGTAGACAGCCCAAAATGGCATTTAGCACAGTTAAATAATCACCCCATTTTGGCTCAAGTGCCTGAAAAGTGTGTCGAGATGTGATAAGTGTTCTGTTTTGAATGCGCCGGCAACAAGTACAGTATATTGTCTAAATAAGTGAGAAAATCTAAGGTTTTTTAAAAAATCAACATTGAGTCCATTAGTTGCTGGAAAGTCTGTGCTGCATTTTCAGCCCAAATGACACATGCAGAAATTTAAATAGGCTAAATGTGGTTTTATAATAGGAGTTTTGGGAATACACTCAGAGCAGACAGGCACCTGATGGTAGCCACTGACCAAGTCCACTTCAGAAAAATTATCTTTCTGGCTAAATGTGCTGAAAAAGATTTGAATATGTGGGACTGGGTAACGATCATGGGTGTTGGCCTCATTTAGGCAGCAGTAATCACTGCAAGGACAGCAACCACCATTGGGCTTGGGTGAAGCCCAAGGGTGATTTGGCCTCCCTCCATTCAATGCCAACCATTTCCACGTTAGCAAACTCAGCCTTCACGCTGGCCAGCTTCTGAGCCCAGTCTATGCGCGTGCGTGTGGACCGGCGAGCCAGTTGTGGAGTGAGGTGCTTTGACTGTAGTGGAAAATGTGGACTTGGTGAGGTTGGGGAATTTGCCCAGCAGTCAAATAAATTCACATGTGCTGGTGTATGCACCAGAGTCATGATGAGGAACCTATGAGGAGGTACAGGGTACAACCCAACGTCCTTTGCATCCACAAACTGACAGTCCTCTGGTGCACAGGGAATCTGTGCTGAGCAGAGGTTGAGCAGCTTTAGCCAAGGTAAAGTGCAATGTGTAGCATCATCCACAGAAGTAGAGCATCACGTGGTGTGTCCCACGGGTCTGGATCCTGCTGCCGTCGGTGGCCATCAGTGAGAGTCCTTCGCTCTCTACTTATGATCAATGGGCAAGGCCGGCAGCACTTACTTGAGTGCACATGATGCACAGGAAGCTTAGCCTTGAAAGGGCACCCATAATGAAAAAGGATGACCACCATGGCAGCTGGAAACCGTGGTGTTTACAAACCGCCAATGTCCCAAAGCACTGGCACTGTTGAATCTGTGTGGTGGCCAGCACTTCTCTGGCTGCATATGGTAAAAACAAATCTGGTGTTGTCTGGTTCAGAGCCACAGGTGCTATTCTGATAGAGACTCTGCTGACAGGGCTTATTGAGACAGGGAAAGGAAAAGGCACAATGCACCTCTGCCTGGCTATGTGTAGACTATTGGCCATCTTAGCAAGCTCCCTATGGCCCTCGTTAATACACCCATGAAGGGCTAAGTGAACTTGATCAGGCATTTGTTGCCCAAAATGTTGCTTATAATAAAAACAAAAATGGTGAGACAGCACGTGATCTATTACTGTATTTCTGAAGGCCAGGCAAAGACAGCAACTGTTTAGTGCACTCAGACCATCCAAAAGCCTATAATGGGAGAATTTTCAGTGACATTTATCAATGTGCAACAGGTCTTCTAGTAAACAAAGCACTCTGGCTGCAGTGGAAGTACTTAGCGATGCTACAGCTTGGTAAAATATGGTAGGTTGCTGCTCCCAAAACTCTGGCAGCTTCAAAGCGACCGTGTTGGTTGACATGCCATTAATTCTGGAATCTTTTGAAAGTACTGGGGTCACCAGTGTATCATTTTGTGAATAAAACACGAGTTGTTTTATGTGCTTGAAAAAAAAAGCTGCAGCCTCGACTTCCATTGCCAACAAAACCGAAAGCAGTCACCTTATACTGACCTCATTACGTCAGACACTGTCTCTTAAAGGTGACCACAACAACTCAGTGATGGCATTTATCAACTACATAGAGGTGTTTCTGTTGTGAACATGCATCATCTGTCACCTGTTACATTACCTTACGCTATGATGGCCATGTGCAGCTCTCACTAGCCCTTGGCTAAAAGCCATTCCTATTTGCCCGATTTTGTCCTACAATATAAGTTAACTCATGAAGTCATAGATGTACAGTATACAGAGGCTCAGAAGTCACCCAACTCAGCTGTCGCCAGATTCAAGTTAACAGTCACAACACACTGGAGGAACTCAGCAGGTCAGGCAGCATCCGTGGAAATGATGAGTGGACGTTTCGGGCCGGAACCCTTTGTCAGGACTGAAGAGGGAAGGGGCAGAGGCTCTATAAAGAAGGTGGGGGGAGGGTGGGAAGGAGAAGGCTAGTAGGTTCCAGGTGAAAAACCAGTAAGGGGAAAGATAAAGGGGTGGGGGAGGGGAAGCAGGGAGGTGATAGGCAGGAAAGGTGAAGAAGGAATGGGGGAAAACACAATGGGTAGTAGAAGGAGGCGGAACCATGAGGGAGGTGATAGGCAGCTGGGGGAGGGGACAGAGTGAAATAGGGATAGAGGAAGGGAAGGTGAGGGAATTACCGGAAGTGGGAGAATTCTATGTTCATACCAAGGGGCTGAAGTCTACCTAGACAGTATATGAGGTGTTGCTCCTCCAACCTGAATTTAGCCTCATCATGGGAGTAGAGGATGCCATGTATGGACATACCCGATTCAAGTTGCATTATAATTGGCATTGCAAAGTCAAAGTTGAGTTTACCGTCATATGGCAAGTACATGCAGTATATGCACAGGTGCAATGAAAAACTTACTTGCAGCAGAAATAGGTACATAGCAGATACACAATATTCACAAAACAAAAATTATACACACTTTTATAAGAACGAACATTAGAACAAAAATTGTAGTTTTAGTGCATCAAATTAGTCAGTGTTTTTAAACTGGGTAGTGGTTAGTGCAGATGGGTTCAAGAACTGAATGATGGAAAGGAAGTAGCTGCTCTTGAGCTGGTGTTGTGGAACCTGTGCCTTCTGTGCCTCCTGATAATACAGTAGTTGCAAGAAAATGGCATGGTGTGTATAGTGGGGATTTTGAAAATAGCTGTTGCTGTCTTGACGCAGTGCCTCATGAAGATACTGCATTTACCTTACAATTCAACACTTGATCACCACTGAACAACATTTTCTCTTAGCTCCAAGGATATTGACAATTCTATTTCAAAAACTGGCAATGTATCAGAACACTAGATTTCCCAAAGGAGGTTAAAAATCGAGTTCAGAAACTTATAAGCCTGAAATATCTTGCCACAATCCTTTCACTAGAAAAGAAATACACATATAATAGCAAACATAGTAAAGGAGTGATTCTCCCTGCATGGAAGCACATATTGGTCACAATATTTGACTCCTAGCACATGAATCAGTTCTTGCACTGCGTCCAATGAACATTCACAAGCTCGTGGTGCCAGTTTCAGCAGCCTCTTCATGGGTGGGGGTGTTCCTACAATTGAGGCAAGTACTTGCTCGAAGTCCAAGGGCTGTAAACTTAAATGAGCATAGATATGGTCTGAATACAGTGCTGACAATATTGCAGCTATATAATGGGATTATCCATTATATAAAGGCATCAAAAAATTTGTTGCGCAGTACCTGATTAAATTCTAGTGGATTTTTGTTAAACTTATACAAAAGGATTTCCATGCCACCATCCACAGAGGTGGGTGTCCCGAATACTTAAATAAGCAACTCACACAAAATGCTGGATGATCAGCTAGTCAGGAAGCATCTATGGAGGGGAATAAACAGTCAACATTTCAGGCCAAGAATCTTCTTGAAAGGGGTGGGGAGAACAGAAGCCAAAATAAGGGGGGGGGGTTTGGGAGTGCAGGGAGTACAAGCTGGCAACTGATAGGCGAGACCTGGCGAGGGGGAAGGTGGGTAGTTAATGGAGGGGGTTGAAGTAAGAAGCTGGAAAGGGATAGGTGGAAGACCTGAGGGCTGAGAGGGTACCTAGAATGGGGAATTAAAGCAAGGGGTTCATGGTGAAATTCCCCATTATAGTTATGGTGTCACCCTTCCCTTCTCATCTTCCCATCACCTCCCTCTGATTCCCCTCCTCCATCCCTTTATTCCATGGTCCACTGTCCTCCGCCATTAGATTATTTCTACTTCAGACCTTTCCACGTGTACTTTCCCCAGCTTCTTACTTCACTCCCTTCCCTACCCACCTGTTTTCCCCCTAACCCATCACCTGCCAGCTTGTATACCTTTCTGTCATTCATTCTTTGGGATTTTCTTCTGTTTCCCAGATGTCTGTGAAGAGTAATAATTTCAGGTTGTATACATTCTCTGATATTAAATGGAACCTCTGAACCATTGAACCTGCAGCTTCCCATACTGGCTTCTGCCCCCTTCTTTTCCGGTCCTGATAAAGCAAGTCAGCCTGGAGCATCAACTGTTCAACATCAATTGCATTGTGATCTGACTTTGCACAGGCTAGTTTATCATATATGTGGGTGTTTGATGTACTGCATCTTGGGATTCAGCAAGACAGGGAGAATGAATTCAGCTGAAACACCTCAGGGGTGAAGTGATGGACTGCCACCTGCCCTTGGCTGTTACTGTCTGCTTTCATGCAGAGCTGACCTACAAGAAGTGTCTAAGTGGGCGACTGGGTGTTAGTGAATTGTCCATCATGAGAAACAAGCTGAGTGTCCAATCTGTGAGATCAAAAAACTAAAAAACATACATTACAATAAGAAAACAATCGAATAGTGTAATAGCAAAGCACTGTTCATGGACTGTTCAGAAGTTTGATGGCAGAGGGGAAGATGCTGTTCCTAAATCATTAACTCTGCATCTTCAGGCTCCTATACCTCTCCCTTCGTTATAGTAGGGAGAAGAGGGCATGTCGCAGATGGTGAGTGCTCGTAATGATGGATGCTGCATTCTTGCAGCACTGCCTTTTGAAGATGTACTTAATGATGAGAATACTAGTGCCCCTCCTAGTAAAAGCAATTTGTTCATTCTGAGCAGAATTTTCCTATTATAGTACTGGTGCCAATGGCCCAAGAATCTGAAATCCTTCCCTCACTTGCAACCATACTTCTAATAATAGACATCTCCATTTCTATTTCAGCTGATGATTGGCAGGGCAAATAAATCAGAGCTGATAAAATTTGACAATCAAGAGAAAACCTGCAGATGCTGGAAATCCAACACACGAAATGCTGGAGGAACTCAGAAGGCCAGACGTCATCTATGGAAAAGAGCGTAGGTGACATTCAAATGGGAATTAGAATTAAAATGGGTGGCTACTAAACCCAGCTTCTGGCAGATGGAGCATAGCACCTATGCTCAGTTTGCCAGAAAAGCAGGATCTACCAGTGACCATCCATTTTAATTCCACTTCCATTCCAATATGCTAATCCATGACCTCCTCTACTGTTTGATGAGGCCACACTCAAGTTGGAGGAACAACACTTTACATTCTGTCTGAACAGCCTCTTACCTGACAGCATGAACAGCCACTTCGAATTTCAGGTAATGCCTCCCCCTCTTCTTCACCGTTCTCCATCCCCTTTTCCCTCTGTCACCTCATCTCCTTGCCTGCCCATTGCCTCCTTTTGGCGCCCCTCTGCACTTTCCTGTCTTCCATGGCCTTCTGTTCTCTACTAGATTCCCCATTCTCCAGTCCTGTATCTCTTTCACCAATCAACTTTCCAGATCTTTACTTCACCCCTCCCCTTCATGTGTCACCTACCACCTTGTTTTTCCACCCCCTCCCCATCTATTAAATCTGCTCCTCACCTTTTCCCTCCAGCCCTGCTGAGGGGTCTCAGCCCAAAATGTTGACTGCACTCCCCCCACAAAATAGATGCTGCCTGGCCTGCTAAGTTCCTGCAGCATTGTATGTGATAAACTTTGAGCTACTAGTTTTTGAAATCTTCCTTTGTCTTCTGAATATCTGACTGTGGAAACTTAATCACTGCCCTTCAAACGTTGTAGAACTGACATATTAAACTTCTGCCTCATAGTTGCTGAAACCTTGTTGTTCTGTGCTATGATACCAGAGGTGAAAGGCACCAAGTGTGACCCAGGTCAACTGTTATGGAAAGACCTCTTATCATGTCAATATGGAACTCCTGTGATCACACTGTGTGTGGCCAGATGCAATGGGCAAGAAGAATGAGAAGCTTTAAAACCTTAGCCTCAATAACTCATTGTGCAAATGAATCCTCACTTGTAGACCCTAGTCAATTTGGATTAGCAATAAGTTCCCTACCATCTCCACCAGCACAGGTGTAGTACAGGTGCGAGGTCCTTAGTCCCTGCTCTATCTGCTTTACACTTATGACTGAGGCTAAACACAGTGCTCCAATGCTATATTTAAGTTTGTTGATGGCACCAAAGTTGCTGGTGGAAGCCAAGTTGGTGGTGAATCAGCATACAGGAGGGAGACTGAAAATCAGGCCGAGTAGTGCCACAACAACAAGCACTCGGCCAACATCAACAAGAGCAAGGAGCTTGTTCTGGACTTCAGGAGAAGGAATCTGGAGGTCCTGTCTTCATTGCAGGAAGAGAGGTGGAGAGGGTGGGCAACTTTAAATTCCTCAGTGTTATCATTTCAAAGCATCTGTCCTGGGCTCAGTTTAACATAAAAAAAAACATCCAGTACCTCCTCTTTAGAAGTTAACAAAGATTCAGCATAACATCTAGCTCTTTGACAAATTTCTGTAGATGTTTGGTGGCGTGTATACTGACTGGGTGCATCACAGCCTGGAATGGAAACACTAATGCCCATGAATGGAAAAATCCTACAAAATGTAGTGGATACAGCCCAATCCATCATGGGTAAAGTGCTCCACACCATTTAGCATATCTACATGGAGCACTGTGGCAGGAAAGCAGCCAGTAAGCATCTTCAAAGACCCCCACTGAGGTCATGCTCTGTTCTTACTGCTGCCATCAGGAAGGTACAGGAGACTCAGGACGCACACTTCCAGGTTCAGGATGAGTTATTATCCCTCAGCAATCTGGCTCTTGAATCATTGGTGGCAGCTTGACTTGCCCTGTCACTGAATGTTCCCACAAGCCATGGACTCACATTCAAGGATTCTTCTCATGTTATTGATATTTATTGCTTATGTATTTATTATTATTTCTTTCCCATTTGCAGATTGTTGTCTTTTCCACATTGGTTGCTTGTCCATCCTGTTGGGTCAGGTCTTTAAATATGCACACATGAAAATGAATCTCAGGGTTGTTTATGGCAACACAAATGTACTTTGATAACAAAATTACTTTGTAGAAGTATTCATAATAGGATTATTTCTCAAGATATTGCTTGCCTTGATGTTTGATTCTTCACTGATATAGAGATCTTGAGATGCTCAGTTGTCAAGATCCCCCTCTTGGCCTCACCACTCTAGTCCAGTATGTTTGGCACCAGCTTGGCTGCAGGGGCTGACAGAAGGATGTTCAATTATGTCCAGCCGCCTTAGGGGCTCCACTCCAGATTTGCTGTCTGGGTTTACACCCATAGCCTTCATCTCTATAGGCTACTCACAAGGCAGTGGGGTTAGTTGGAGATCTGGTTCACAAGCACCAGGGCATGTCCACATGCTGGTGGGACTGCATGCTACATGTGCAGGGGCCAGACCCTATCCAAAGGTCTCTTCAATATTACAATGAATGTGCATCTTCTGCTTCTGCTCTCAGATCATTCAACACCCGTCCCACCTTCTGAGTGAAGAAGTTCAGCCTCAGGTTTGTCTTAAATGTCTCACCTTTCATCCTAAACCTATGACCTCTCATTGTAGTTCCACCCAACCTCAGGGGAAAAAGCCTACGTGTATTTACACTGCCTATACCTATCCACCCTTTTCCTACAGTATAGCTTGGGTACTGGCAACATCCTTGCAAATTTTCTGTGCTTTTTTCATGCCCATTGATATCCTTCCTTTAGACAGGTGAGCAGAAATGCACCCAGTACTCCAAATACATCCTCACCAACACCTCGTCCAACTCCAATTTAACATCCCAACTCTTATACTTAGTGCTCTGATTTATGAGGTCCATTGTGCCAGAAGCTTGCTTTACAATCCTATCTGTGAGACCAAATACAAGGTATTATGAATCAGTATTTCCAGATCCCTTTGTTCTGCACACTGCAGTGCTCTGCCCTGATTTGTCTTGCCAAAGTGCAACACCTCACACTTATCTGCATTAAATTCCATCTGACAACTTTCAGCCCATTTTTCCACCTGGCCCAGATCACTTTGTAAGCTTTGATCACCTTCCTTGCTGCCCACTATACTCCCCAATTCTGCACCCTTTGTAAATCTTCCACATCCTTCCTGTAATGAGATCATCAGAACTGCACACTATATTCTAAGTGTAACCTAAACAAGTGTTGCAACTTGACTGACTTATTCTCAGATTCCCTACAAAGGTAAATGTGCCAAATGGTGCCATTTGCCATCTTATTGACTTGCATGGCCACTTTCAGTGAGTTATGAACTTTGATTCCAAAGTCCCTCTGTACATCAATACCATTAAGCATCTTGCCATTTGCTCTCCTTACTTCTCCAAGCCATGGTGGAGAGGGCTGTGAGTTCCCAAGGTACCAAGAATGATGCTGTCTGGAGCTTAGCTTCTGCCAAGGTCAGCCATGGCAGTAAGGTCAGGGGAAGATTCCACACAAAGAGTGATCCAACCTTAAGCTCAACAGTGGAGCTGGAGGAAAATGATGCCACATCACAATGACAAACTTACAGCCTTCCTCCACCTTCTGTGAAGGACCAACACCCCCAACCCCACATGCATCCAGACCCTGACCTGGAAAGGAAGAAGTGGTGGCTGCCTGTACATCAGCCTCCCCATTTTAAACAATGTCACACACAGGCATTCTTGCTTAAGGGAATAACCGCGCCCCCCCCCCCCGAGGAGAACATCATGCTCGACTTGAGCGATTGCATTACTGCTACATTTGACCTTCCTGTGTACAACACCTCACTTGCCCAGATTCAAATTTGTCAGCACGGTCAAGTGGTGTCCAGTCAGAGAACATCTGCAGAGTTATTCAATATCTTCCGTTAATTTGAAATCTGATTCTAATCAGGTTTGTTATCACTGTCTTATATGAAGTGCTATTCGTTTTTTGTGGCAGCATTTCAGTGCAAAGACTTAAAATTACTATATTAAATTACAAAATAAATACATGTTCCTTTTCTGCACTAATGATGTAGCCTCCTCAGTATGTTTGAAAAACTTAGCATGATTACCATGGTTCTTGAAGTTTAAAGGCTCATATAGACTTCTGTTCCTGACCGTTCGTAATTTGGGGTGTGGATTCCATTTCTAAAACCCAGATTAGATCCCAGCCTGAAGACTCAAGTTGCCTCATTTTCCAATAGGCTTTCATTAATACGGTTATCCATCACTGCTACCAAACTTACTTGGCAAGAAGTGATTAACATAGATTTAGCGATGAACAAGTTCCGGATTTCCTTTAACTTGCATGTGATAACAATCTCCCATGGCACTCCTAAGTACTCACTGTACATTTATGTCTCCTTGTACTGAATTATCCCACCTCAAGGGGAACAGAGCTGAAAGATTTTTGCTTCAGTGTCCGGTGATGTGATCAGATGATCCAGTACTGATGATTGAAGGATAGGGTGATTGTATCTTCTGGTGTTCAAGTATCTTCTATAGTACTTTCTAGAACCAAAATCTTATTAATTTTTTTATACTTAATATCAATCTTCAATAAAACCATACTGTGCTTGAATGAGCTGCTTGTTATATGATAAACATGTTACGCATTTTATAATGTAGTTTTTGAACACTTTCATCAGGTAAGCCTGTTTTGCTGCAGAGCACTGATTTTGTGGCAAATTTGCTGTCATTGTTTGAAGCAGGCAAGCTTCTTCCACTGCTTTATCTCTGAACAGGCTTCCTGCTAGCAGTAGGGTTGTTAAATTACTGAGCTGTTCCTGTGCAGTTTAAAAGGTTGTCAATCTGCCTTTGAAGCAATGAAATGAAGACATGTTTTCTGCAAATCAAAAGCTTCCTTCTTATTTATAGGCATATGAAACTTAACCCATTTCCTGCAATGCAATACATCTGCAAAGATCAGTCAGACTAACCCCAGATTTATATCTTATCCATCTCTGAATTCAAAAATCTGAACTTGCATTCTGTATTTATTATGCCAAATTCATTATTTTATTTGCTTTCCATTCATTGCTACATGCCAAGTTGTAATCAAAAAAATGTCACAGATTCTCTGCAGCAGCAGCAATATTAAACAGCTGGTAACATGATCAAAAGACAAGGCACTGACTATTTCTCTGTGCCTTGAGGCATTTGTGTGTGTTGATGACAAACTACCTCTTCCAATCTTTTTTTAGGCTTCTGCAGAATCTTTGCTGGATATGTACATGGAGGAAAAAAGTAACAGGAGGGAAGAGAGGAAATGGAAGTGTTGCAAGAATGGCGATCCCATCGGTATGGCATTCTGAAACAAACACTGGATTCTTGGTTCAGAGATTGTTGCATTTTACAAAGGTGTCAACAGGGATATTCATAAGGCCCCCCAAAAAAACTGAACTTAAATGATGTTTATCCTCGAGTGTCATTTCTCTTAAGAAAGCATTGATATTGCACAGAAACATCCCCTCCCCAACTCAAAATCTAGAAGCCAGATACAGCACAGAAACAGGCACTTTGGCCCACCAAGTCTGTGCTGACCACCAGCCATCTATTTAAAACTCTGGCTACTAATCCAGTTACTGACTGCTACACAAATGTAGCAACAAAGGCATTTCTTGTTTTCTAGAAAGTCACATGACAGAACAGTGTATGACAGAAGAGCAGTTTTATTCTCTGGCCTAGTATTACAGGATTTCAGTACACACAGTGAGAGTCTAAGGATGACAGGTTAGATATGTTGGCCTGGGATTGAAGGAGGTTGCAGTTGACTGATGCTGGGAAGGGTGGGTCTGGCACTTGACCAGGTTGGGGTGGCTGATAGGCAAATGGAAGAGATAGATAGAACATCCAACAGCATAGTGCAGGAACATCTTCAGCCATATCTGTGACAACCTCAATGCCAATCCAACTAATACTACCCTTTCTGTACATGGGCTGTATCTCTCCACTCCCAGTGTAATGACGGTTGTTGGCAGGACTAGACCCAGGTGCTGAGGAATGGCAGACTTTCATGGTTAGCACTGGCAATAAGACCACAAGAACACAAGATATAGGAGCAGAATTAGACTATTTGCCTATTGCCTTTGCTCTGACACTTCATGGCCAATCTCTTTTTCCTCTCAACCCCAATCTCCTGCCTTCCCCACATCCCTTCATTCTCTGACCAATGAAGAATCTATCATCCTTAACTATGCATAGACTTGGCCTCCACAGCTGCCTGTGGCAAAGAATTACAGATTCACCACTCTGCAAAAAAAAAAAAATCCTCGTCTGTACTGGAAGGACACCCTTTTGTTTTGAGGCTATGTCCTCTGGTCTTAAAATACTTCCACCATTGTAAACATCCTTTCCTCATTCACTCTATCAAGGCCTTTCACCATTTGATAGGTTTCAATTAGGTTACCCCATAATCTTCTGACTTCAGGCCCAGAGCCGTCAAGTACTTTTCATATGACAAGCAGTCTAATCCTGGAATCATTTGTGAACCTCCTTTGAACCTTCTCCAGTTTCAGCCTATCCTTTCTTATACAAGGGGTACAAAACTGCTCACAATACTCCAAGTAAAGCCTCACCTGCACTTCATAAAGCCTCAACATTACTTGTTTATTTATAATGTTTTATTTTTTCCTCTCTCTGCTAGATTATTGAACTGCTAAGTTAACAAATTTCACGTCACATGCCAATGATAATAAACCCGATTCTGATTCCTTGCTTTTATATTCGTGTCCTCTTGAAATGAATGCCAACATCGCATTTACCTTCCCCACTGAAATATCCTGCACTAGGACTCTCAAATCCTTTTGTGCCTCAGATTTTTGTGTTTTCTTTCCATTTAGAAAATAGTCAACCCCTTCATTTTGTCTACTAAGTGTAGACAACCAGATACTTCCTGACACTATTCCATTTGCCACTCCTTTACCCATTCTAATCTATTCAAGTCCTTCTGTAGCCTCATTTCCTCAAAACTACATGCCCCTCCACCTATCCTTATATTGTCTGAAAACTTTGCAACAAAGCCATCAATTCTGTCATCCAAATCATTGACATAAAAGAATTTGTCCCACCACAGACCCCTGTGGAATATCTCTGGACACCAGTAGGTAACCAGAAAAGGCTCCTTTTACTCCCACACTTTTCCTCCTGTCAATCAGCCCCTGCTTTTCTGTAGTAGCAAGGACTCAGCTTGTTAAGAAGCCTCATGTGTGGCACCTTGTTAAAGGCCTTCTGAAAATCCAAGTACATAACATGTGATTCTCTTTTATATATCCTGCTTGTTATTTCTTCAAAGAATTCCCTTGAAGAAACCTTCCTGACTTTGGCCTCTCTCCCTTCTTGAAAAGTGAAGGGACATTCGCAATTATCCAGTCTTCTAGAACATTTCCAGAATCTAGTGATTCTTGAAAGACCATTACTATTGCCTCCACAATCTCTTCAGCTGCTTTAATCAATTCTGGACAACTCTTCCCTCATGCTTTTGTAATTTCCTTTACTTGACTGTAATACTGATACACCCGACTTCAGCTTCACCTTCTCAGATTTCAGGATGAATTCAATCATATTACGATTACTTACCCCTAATGGTTCATTTACCTTAAGCTCTCCAAGCAATACCAGTTCATTGCCCAACACCTGCATATTGAAACCCCCATGATTAATACAGCATTGACTTTTGAGCATACATTTTCTATCTCCCATTGTAACTTGTAGACCACATCTTTACTACTGTTTGGGGGGGGGGGTCTGTCTACAACTCCCCTTTCAGCCTTGCAGTACCTTAGTTCTAGCCACAATAATTCAACACCTCTGACCTTATGCCACCTCTTTTTAATTATTTAATTTATTTAATCAATCAGAGGTACACCACCCCCTCTGCCTTCCTGCCTATGCTTTCAATACAATGTTATCTGTGGACATTAAGCTCCCAGCTATATCTTCTTCCAGCCATCATTCAGTGATGTCTACAATATCATACTTGCCAATATGTAAGTGTGCTACAAGTTCATCAACCTCATTCCATATACTGCACACATTCAAATACAAACACCTTTAGTCCTATAGTCACTTTTTTTGATCTTGTCTATTTTTTATATTGCAATTCATCCTGTTGACTTCAATTTTACCCTATCAGCAGCACCTCTTTGCTAAGAGTCTCACTATACACTAGCCTCTGTTTATAAACCAACTACCTCAACTTTAGTGCCATCATTCTGGTTCCCATCCCACTGCTAAATTAGTTTAAACCCACATGAATGACTCTAACCAACCTGCCCAGAAGGATATTGGACCCCCTCTGGTTCAGGTGTAACCCATCCCTTTTGCATAGGTCATACCTCCCTCAGAAGAGATCCCAATGATGCATAAATCTGAACATCTGCTCCCTGCAACAGTCCCTCAGCTATGCATTCACCTGCTAAATCATCCTGTTCTTACCCTCACTAGCACATGGCACAGGCAGCAATTGAGAGATTTCTACCCTGCTTCTTAGCTCCCTAAAATCTCTCTTCAGGAACTCCTCACCTAGTCTACCTACATCACTGGTGCCAATATGTACCAAGGCTTCTGTTTGCTCACCCTCACTACTGAGAATACCATAGACACAATCCGAGACAAATCTGATTCTGGCACCAGAGAGATAACCTACTTTCCTGGTGTCACTATCACACCCACAGCACCTCACCTGTTCCTCTGACCAAGGAATCTTCTATCAACACTGCAGTTACTTCACCTCTCTGCTCTTCTGAGCCACAGCACCAGACTCAGTGCCAGAGACCCAGTTGCTGTGGCTCCCCCAGTAGGTTGTGTACCACAATAGTATTGAAAGTCATGTACGTATTGAGGGGAACAGCCACAAGTGTACTCTGCACATTTCCCCTCTTTCTCCTGACAGTCACCATGTTATCCAATGACTCAATCCAGTTGCAGAGGAATGGTAGAGTCCCATGCAGAGACTGAAACAAAAGGTTACACACAGGAATACCAACGGAGCATTGATGATATCGCCAAGCAACACTGCAAGAGAAAAATCATTCTTCACAAACATAAGGACTCCACTCCAGCACTAAATGTGAGTCCCCTTTAAATAATCATAGAAGGCAGGAAACCTGTGTTAGTCACAATGAACTGGACCTGATTAAACAGAAATCAAAAGGGGTTAATGTTTCTCATTACAACAAAAATTAGTGGATGCAGCTGCTTGAACATCCCAGCAGCCAAGGGTCTATGGCAAGCTGCAAAGGCCCACAGTGCTCATAACAGTACTTCCCTCACCAAGGCCAGCACATAATGGTAGAGGGACCAGAACAGACCTGAAGCTCTCAAGACAGGGCTGGAAAATCCAGAACGGAGCTTACAACTTGGGGGCATTGCACATGCAACTCAGCAACACTGCATTGTACATGCAGCTCAGACACATTGCACATACAATTCAGAAACTTTGTGCATACAACTCAGAAACTTTGAAGATAACTCAAACATTGCATAACATGGGAGGCCATCTGAACCTTATTGACCCAGAGAACCTCAGAAAAAAAATCTTGAATCTATACTGGAGAAGCTCAGAGCACACACTTGGAACATAGACTTCAGGATATGAACTGAGTTTAAAAAAAAAGGATCCTCACCTGATATCCAAGCTGATGTACCTCCACTGGGTCCATAGAGTGGTGGAGTCCTGTCACAATGTTCACTGGCAGGACTAGATCCATGTGTGGAGGAACAACAGATATTGTCACAGTGAGTACTGGCAACAACTCAGTCCAGGTGCAGAGGAACAGTAGATACACATGCAGAGACGGGAACAAGAGGTACCACACAGGGATACCAATAGAACATCGATCACACAACCAAACAACCCCACAAGACAAATCATTCTCCACAAACACAGGAACTCTGCTCCATTGATAACCAAGAGTCCCCTTTAAATATCATACAATGTAGGCCCTGTGCCAGTCACAATTAACTGATCAGATGAAACAGAAGGCACAGTGCTTAATGGTTCTTGTTAAGACAACAATTAGTAAATACAAGTGTTTGAGAAACTTGGAAGCCCAATGCTCTATGGCAAACCACAGAGGCTTGCCTGTTCATGTCACAAACAAGAGAAAATCTGCAGATGTTGGAAATCTGAGCAACACCCACAAAATGCTGGAGGAACTCAGCAGGCCAGGCAAAATCTATGGACAAAAGTATAGTTAACGTTTCAGGCCGAAACGTTCGGCAGGACTTACCTACCCTACTGAAGGGTTTTGGCCCGAAATGTCGACTGTACTTTTTTCCATAGATACCGCCTGGCCTGCTAAGTTCCTCCAGCATTCTGTGCATGCTGCCTATTCAGGTATCTGTCTAAATTCCTTATAAACATTGCTATTCTACCTGCCTGCACCATTCCCCATGGCAGTGCATTCCAGGCACTTTACAGATGTGTAAAAAATTTACCCCACACATTTTCTTTAAACTTTCTCCCTCTTTCCTTAAAGCTATGCCCTTTAGCATTTGCCATTTTCGACTAAGGAAAAAGATTCTGACTATCTACCCTACCTATGCCTCTCGTGATTTGGTATATTTCTTTTCGGTCAACCCATGGCATCTGACGCTGCAGAGAAAATGACCCAAACTTTTTCAATCTGTTTCCCATGCCAGAATCGATGCCTTTCATTCTGATTTAAGAGTTTGCCCATATGCATTGCTGTCAGTGCGAACAATTTTTGTGGAAGTGCAACCTAATCCTACATCACACACATCAGATTCCCCTTGATCCATTCAGAGTCTTGCACCTAGAAGGGGAGGTGAAGACATCAGAAGCCAACTATTAAGCAATATGCCATTGATTTATTAATTAAAATGCTAATGAAAAGTGCATTTTAAGTGATTTAAACTGAATGATTTAATTTTTATAATGTAAAAAAAATCACATTTATATGGAAGCTGAGCAACACTTTGCCCATTGATCTGATACCTTGATCCGAGCAGATACCAGCTTTATCAACCTAATGACAGTTGGTTTCTTTCTGTCACATGCACCAAGATGTGGTGACAAGCTTTTGTTTGCGTGCCATCTATGCAGATCATTCCATGCATAAGTACAGCGAGGTGGTAAAACAAAAAAACAATTAAAATGTAGAATTTAGTGGTACAGTTACAGGGGAAGTGCAGTGCAGGTAGTCAAATACAGTTAAAGGTCTTGGTAAAGTAGATTGATAGATCAAATCACGAGATTTTGCAGATGCTGGAAATCTGGAGTAACACATACAAAATGCTGGAAGAACTCTGCAGGTCAGGCAGCATTTATGGAATGGAATAAACAATCGACATTTTGGGCCAAGTCTTGATGAAGGGTCACAGCTGAAAATATTGTCTGTTTATTCCTTTCTATTGATGCTGCCTGAACTGCTCAGTTCCTCCAGCATTTTGTATGTGTTACTCTTAATTGATCAAGCATTCATCTTTATCCTATAACGTGTCAGGTCAGCAGCCTTGTAACAGTGGAATAGAAGCTCCCTGAGCCTTGTGGTGCACGTTCTCAAGCCTTTGTATCTTCTGCCTGATGGGACAGGAGCTAAAGAGAGAATGACCAGTTGGGAGGGGTACTTTATTATGTTGGCAGTTTTATAAATGACACTGATGATAGAAGCAGAAGTAGCCCTCTTCCACCAATCAATAAAGTTATAGCTGATTATTTTCTCAATACTACTTCTCTGCTTTAACCCCATATCCTTTAGCTAGAAGGTGATGAGTCTGTGGAATTCATTGCCACACATGGCTCAGCAGGCCAAGTTATTGGGTATATTTAAGACAGAGGTTGGTAAGTTCTTGATTAATCAGGGTGTCAAAGGTTACTGGGAGAAGGCAGAAGAATAAGGTTGAGAGGGATAATAAATTAGCCACGATGGAATGGCGGAGCAGATTCTATGGGCCAAAATGGCCAATTTCTGTTCCTATGTTTTATGGTCTCATAGTCTTATCTCTTGATTCTCATTAACAAACTTGGTACTGTAGATGCCAGAAATATGAAGGCCAAATGCTTGAGTGGCACTTTAGAGATCTGAAAGAATTAAGTCTACAAGAATTCTCTTGGGCATGACTGAAGAGTACTGTGGTGTGCTTAGGTTGATGTTAAAGATCTGAATCGTATGGTTCAGAAGAAGAACAAATGCATGAAAGTTAAAGCCAAGTTTAATGTTATATGCACAAGTGCATGCATGCACAGTGAAATGAAAAATTTACTTGCAGCAGTATCACAGGCAGATCGCATCAGCAACTGATCTTGAACCTGGTGGTGTTGGACTTCAGGTTTCTGTACCTCTTGCCTGATTGCAGCTGTGAGAAAATGGTGTGACCCAGATGATAGGAATCTTTGATGGCAGATGTTGCATTTTGAGACAGCATCTCATGTAGATACTATCACAAGAGATTCTGGAATTGCTGGAAATCTAGTGTAATACACACAAAATGCTGGAAGAACTCAGCAGTTATGGTGGCATCTATGGAGAAGAATAAATAATCAACACTTTGTGCTGAGACTCTTCATCAGAACTCTGTTTATTCCTCTCTATAGATGTCCCCTGAACTGCAGAGTTCCTCCAGCACTTTGTGTGTGTTGCCTCATGTGGACACTTTAAATAGTGAGGAAGGAGTCCACAGTTCTCTGTTGCTACTTATGTTCCTGCACATTTGAATTTCTATAGTCACACAGCAAGAAACCAGGCCTTTTAGCACATCGAGCAGTCTGAATTATTAAGTACTTATCTACACTAGACCAGGCATATGGGGTATCCAGGGAGGGGTAGCCCCTCTGGTGAAGGGGCTTGTCATGTCTATTCCGGAGCTGGTCATTCACCTGTGGTCCCCATCAGACACTCAGCTCTAACCTACAACTCCAAGTTGCTGTTTGCACGCGACAGTGGCCAAACTCCGGTACACTGCTTTGACAGGCGGGCTAACCCATGTGAGGGTGGCCAGTAGCCTCATAACCTGGTGAGCGAGGGACATGCCTGTCCTAACATGCAAAGTTAGCTCCGGCAGACTGGGCAGATGATCTACAATGAGATCCAAGGGCCAGGATGGTGGCACTGCAACACTCCACGGAGAGCGAAGAGCATGACAAGGCACAGGAGACATCATGATCATCCACTGCAACCAAGTAAAACCCCAGATTGTGACACTTGTTCATACTACTAGACCTGGCCTTCTGAGTTCGAGAGAGTGGCTGTGCCCCAGTGCAGTGACTTTTCCACTTTAAAAAACACTCTCGCACATGTTTCCTGTCATCGTCAGATGTGATGGACAATCGTCAGTTAACGGTTATGTCAGTGTCCTGGCCAGTGTCAATAAAACAGATGGCATCCTCATTATTTAATCTGCTTCAAAGGCTATAATGCATTCAGTCTGTTTTGGAAAAATGACAAATGCTATTTTTATTACCATTCCTTTCTTTTGTCTCATGGGGAAGAACTGACAGAGTGTGTTCTCTCTGGCTAGGAGTTTCAAGATTTACCATTGAACGTAATTTCACTGTTAGCAATTGTGAGCAAGTACTTCAGAATACCCTGATTCAAAGCAGCTTTAATTAACGTTACCTCATGTTGCATCACCTCAGATATCATATCTATCCGATCATTTGTTTTTTTCTATGGCAGAAAACCTTTTGATTTGTCAATCTTGATGCACTTTTTAAAACAGAACAGGTTTGCGCCTCAGGGCGAACTGTTGGTATATTTGTGTAGAAATTAACATTATAATGTGATTTACAACTTGTCAAACCTCACTGTGATTAGTCAGCACAAGAAAGGTACCTACGCAAATTATTTGACCTGGAAACTAGAACATCAAAGCTCCTTCATAATGCAAATAGCACAATTTGCATTTTTGTGTTTTCTTTGTGTGGTACTGAACTGATGAGGAATGAAAGTGCATCCAGCTTGTTTTGTTTCTTTGGTTCAATGTCCCAGCAGCTGTGTAAATTTAGGTTTTATTGAACAATTTGTCAAATCAAAGGATTCTACAGAGTGCTCGGAAAAATGATGTGATGGGAAGTTACAAAGAAGCCTCCTAAAAGAGACTGCTGAAGTAGCATTGCCTCTCAGAGTTGAAATAATCACACTGTTCTCCCCACAGGTATGCCGTGTAACAGATCAATTTTATTACAGAAGGCAGTACAAATGGCAGGAAAGATGCTCTCTGCTAGTTGTGTTTCCTTGACAGGGATTATTTCAAAAAGCTTCCTGTGTCAATGTTCACTGTATTCAGAAGGTTGCATTTTTGCAAGGGGTGAGATGCCTTCTGGTGTGGAGGTGAATGAAAAATGAAAAACCAATGTAGGGATCTGAATCAGATCTATTTTCACTGGCTTATCTGACATGAAATTTGTTTTGTAGCAGCATATTGGTGCAAAGACATAAAATTACTATAACCTCTAAAAATAAATAAATAGTGCAAAAAATGGAATAATGCTTACAGTATTGATGGGTTCATGGACCATTCAGAAATCTGATGGTGGACAAGAAGAAGATGTTTCTGAAACATTGATTGTAGGTCTTCAGGCTCTTAACTTCCTCCCAGATGGTGGTAATGAGAGAAGGAAAGTCCCAGATGGTGAGGGTCCTAAGTGATAGAAACATAGAAAATAGGTGCAGGAGTAGGCCATTTGGCCCTTCGAGCCTGCACCGCCATTTATTATGATCATGGCTGATCATCCAACTCAGAATCCTGCACCAGCCTTCCATACCACCTGATCCCCGTAGCCACAAGGGCCATATCTAACTCCCTCTTAAATATAGCCAATGAACTGGCCTCAACTGTTTCCTGTGGCAGAGAATTCCACAGATTCACCACTCTCTGTGTGAAGAAGTTTTTCCTAATCTCAGTCCTAAAAGGCTTCCCCCTTATCCTCAAACTGTGACCCCTCGTTCTGGACTTCCCCAACATCGGGAACAATCTTCCTGCATCTAGCCTGTCCAATCCCTTTAGGATTTTACACGTTTCAATCAGATCTCCCCTCAATCTTCTAAATTCCAATGAGTACAAGCCTAGTTCATCCAGTCTTTCTTCATATGAAAGTCCTGCCATCCCAGGAATCAATCTGGTGAACCTTCTTTGTACTCCCTCTATGGCAAGGATGTCTTTCCTCAGATTAGGGGACCAAAACTGCACACAATACTCTATGGATGTCCCCTGCTTGTGGCACTGCCTCTTGAGGATATCCTGGAGATAAACAGAAGTAATTTTTCTTTTACTAGGAAATTGTCTTAACTCCATTGGAGATAATGAATATATTTTCAAATCAACAGATGTTGAAAGTATTACACAGAACTAAAAGGGGGAATAACAAGGTTATAAATTCAGGTCAACGATTTCTTATCAGAATATTGAAACAGAATTATTCAAGATCCACAAGCTTTTCACCTGTTCTCTAATGCTTCCTATTATCACTTTCCTTACTTATCATCTTCCACCCCCAGTAAATTCGATGTACATTTATTTTCAATGTACATTGAAAGATGCCATCAACACAGTCTCTGAAAACTCCTCCAAGACCTCACAAGTTAGAGTCATACAGCAGAGTCATACAGCACTGAAACAGATCCATTCTGACCACGATTCCTATCTAAGCTAACTCTTGCCTGCACTTGGCCCATCTCTCTCTAAACTTCTCCAATCCCCAAACACCAGAGATTCTGCTGAGGCTGGAACTCCAGAGAAACACACCACAAAAGGTTGGAGGAACTCAGCAAGCCAGGGACCGTCCACGTTAAATAGTGGATGTTTTGGGCTAAGACGTGTCAACAGGACTCTTAACACTGTCCAACTGTCTCTTAGGTTTTGTTATTGTACCCACCTCAACCACTTTCTCTGGCAGCTCATTCTAGGTGAAAAATTTACTCCTCAGGTTCCCATTAAATCTCTCCCTCTCACCTTCTCACCTTATTTAGACTCCAGCACTGGAAGTCTTTGTGCCTTTGCTTATCCTCTAGTTCTTGATTCACCAATCCTGGAATAAAGATGCTGTATGCATTCACCATTTTCACACCCATCAAAATTTTATACATATTTGAATATCAATCCTCATTTTCCTGTGCTCAGATGAATGAAGTCCCAATTTGCTCAATCTGTCTCCGTAACTTTGTCCCTTGAGTTACAGCGACATCTTCGTAAATCAAGTGAACCAACATTAATGTCCTCTAGAAGATCAGAATCTCCCAATTCGAGTTCCCTGTTCGAAGTTTCAAAGTACATTTATTATTGAAGGTATGTATACAGTATAAAAACTTGAGATTTCTCCTCCCCCAGGCAGACACGAAACAAAGAAACATTATGGAATCCATTTAAAGAAAAAAAATCAAACACCCAGCATGCCATAAAAAAGAAAAAATCGCACAAACAGTAAAAAGTGAGCAATTATCACACAGACTATTAAATATAAAACTGAACAGCCCAGGAATGATAGCCACCTAGTTAGTTTGTTTTAGCACTGTGTCAATGACTGTAGGCCTCAGTCACAGAGCCAGTTCTGCATTCAAATAGCAAAAAAGAGTAACCAGAAACACATGGAACATAAAAAGCAGAATCCTCCAAAAGCTAGTCCACAACTGTGGAGCACATTCAGTGCTGAGAACCTTAAACATCAGACCACAAACTCCCTTGAAAAAGACTCCCACAGTCACAAGCCACGCTGCTGAGGCAATCAAACCTGCACCCTCCACCAGCTGCAGCAAGAGGGAGACTGATCAAACTCAGGCAGTCAACACTGACCACCCACTTGTCTTCCACTCTCATCCTTGTTAATTCCAATCTTGCTCAATGCTTTAATCAGCAAGGAGTAATGGAGCTGATCGTCGGTTTGCATTCTGCATTTAAAAAAAATGATGACCACACACTCTGCTTCCAACATCATTGCTTTACCCAGGATATATCAAAAGCACCAGAACGCTCAGTCGGCCCAAAAAGCATAATCAAAATGGAAATTACAGACTGCAATCGATCACAGTTCAGGAGAAGAAGCATATTTAAAAGAAGAAGAAAAATTAGAAGTAAGTTTCATGAGAAATCTGCAGGATGTCACCGTTGGTTGTGTGCTCACTTGTGCCATTTTCTTTTGGCTGTGTTGGGCAGGCCTAGAAGGATATCGCCTAGTATCGGTCTCTAGAAACTAACGCACAGTCATTGCAACAGATCACCCGATAGGTATAGAAGCAAATTAAAAATTGTGCTCCAAACCCTTTTGTAGAAATGCAATATCACCATTGACTCATGGGAGCCCTGAGCACATGGAGGCCCTCAATAAATGACATAGTGCACCATTCCACAAAAAAACTGTTTATTTTCCTCCATGATTGTTACCTGACTTACTGAGTTTCTCCACCATTTTGTGTGTGTTGTCACACAAACAAAAAGAAAAAAAAACACCTGTCCACCTTCTTGATGATCTCCTGCCCCAGACTGTGAAACAGCTCCTGCCTCAGAGATGACCTGGATCCACTTCATTTTGCCTGCAGATGCGATAACCCCTGGCTCTTCACTTGGCTCAGGGCCACCTTGACAACAGGGACTTTGCAGATCAGGCCGTTGCTTGTCAAATACAGCTCTGAATTGTTCTCATCTGATTGTGTTAAAACATGTGTAACTTTTGTTTAATTTTTGTTTGCCTTGTGCTACTTGTATGACGCCATGCATGCTGCTGCAAATAAGTTTTTCATTGCACATAGCCTTGTGCATGTTACTCTAAACTTATCTGTTGCCTCTCATTACAATCTCAGAGTAAAAAGAAGCAGCACTGCCTGGCATCAGTTAGTGTGAGTCATAATGAAAATGGCCAACTTTTCATAAACACCATCAGGGAGGTGGCACAGGAGCCTAAAGACCCGTATTCAGGCCAATTCCTGAATTTATGACACATCATCTCATTATCCCTGTATCTGCTTTATTTATTACTTTTGCATTTTTGTAATTTTTTAAATCTTTGCACTGCACTCCTGCTACAAAACAATAAATATCACATCATACGTCAGTGATAAAAAGACTGTTTCCGAGTTTGATTTTAAATGTCAAGGATTTGTGCCCTTAAAAGGACACTGAATACAGTTGCATGGGTGAGCTATTTCCTATGGATTTTGGTATTGAAATATGCCAGAGAAGGGAAGGAGTGAGTGTGCTATCTGATGGTCAAGCTGTAGCTTCAGGTCCTTCTGAAATATATGTAGAGAAAAATGGAGAACCTTAATACTAGTGGAGCCAGGAGTCCATCCAGAACCTCATTGCCATAGAGTTGATCACAGAACTGTCTTCTCTTCAGAAGAAATGTCATAATATAGGCAGATTTTCTAAAACAAGTACTCCCACGTCTGACATTGTATTTCACCCTGGTTAGCTTGGCTGCAACACTTCTGGTGGGTATTTAGAATGTAAGCTGCTAAAAGAGTACAGATGATGAAGAATACAGTTTATTCTAATCCTCTTAAGAACTTTTGTGAGGTTTGTTTTCTTGAAGAACACAACTGCCACACAGAGAACATTTTACATTCCTGGCTTCTGCCTCCTTCTTGTCTGGACCTGATGTAGGGTCCTGAACTGAAGCATTGACTGTTCATTTTCCTCTCTGCCTGACCTGCTGAGTTCCTCCCATTCTGTGTGTGTGTTGCTCAAGCATTTTACAGCATTGTTCGAGACAGTATTAATAGGCAGCACAGCGATTTAATTTGCTGCTTCACGACTTCAGAGGCTTGGAATCCATCCAATCTGCATACAGTTTGCATGTCTCCCTATGACTGTGTAAGTTCCTCCGGGATGCTCCACTTTCCTCCCAAATCCAAGGACATGTACGTCAATGAGATAAATTTCCACTGTAAGTTACCATTATGTACCAGGGGTGATTGATAAGTTTGTGGCCTAAGGTAGAAGGAGTCAATTTTAGAAAACCTGGCACATTTATTATTAGACTATTAGATTATGATGACACTCAGTCCTCGTTTATTGTCATTTAGAAATGCATGCATTAAGAAATGATACAATGTTCCTCCAGAGTGATACCACAAAAAAAGGACAATCTAAAGACTAACACTGACAAAACCACATAATTATAACATATAGTTACAGCAGTGTAAAGCAATACCATAATTTGATAAAGAGCAGACCATGGGCACGGTAAAAAAAAAGTCTCAAAGTTCTGATCGACTCCCGATAGTCCCGATAGCAGGCGGCAAAAGGGAGAAACTCTCCCTGCCATAAACCTCCAGGCGCCGACAACTGCCGATGCATTGGAAGCACCTGACCACAGCCGACTCTGAGTCCGTCCGAAAACTTCGAGCCTCCGATCAGCCCCTCCGATACAGTCTCCCGAGCACCATCCTCTGCCACGCGCTTCGACCTCGCCCCGGCCGCTGAGCAACAAGCAAAGCCGAGGACTCGAAGCCTTCTTCTCCGGAGATTCTGGATCACACAGTAGCAGCAGCAGCAAAGCAGGCATTTCAGAAGTTTCTCCAAATGTTCCTCTGTGCTCTCACGTCTGTCTCCACCAAATCAGGATTGTGCACAGCCCCCTTCTTGACAGATAACAGATATCATTCACTGGAGTGGCCGCAGTGCGCTGCGTTGTACTGCCATTTTCTCCTCATCCAATCACTTATCAGAGGTGATTGATAAGTTTGTGGCCAAAGGTAGAAGGAGATGAGTTATTAACTTCAAACTTTCTGCTTAATCATTCAAAGAGTTGACCTGCATGTGCATGTAAAGAGAGCTGTATAACTTATCTCCTTCTTCCTTAGGCCACTAACTTATCAATCACCCCTGCTGTGGACACTTCCTGGAGGTCCAAGATCCCTATGCTCCACGACCGCTGCACTAAGTGTGTAAATGCAGGAAGGGACTATGTAGAAAAATAAATGTGCTAGGTTTTCTAAAATTGACTCCTTCTACCTTAGGCCACGAACATATCAATCACCCCTCGTAGGTTGGTAGCAGGAAAGTAAATTAGTTGGAGGAGGTGGTGGATTTAATGGGAATGAGAAAAGCAAAATAGGATTAGTGTAAATGGGTGCCTGATGTTGGTATGGACAGAGGGATGTTGGTAAGTCCTATGTGCCTCTCAATAAAAACACAGCAGATCAGGAGGCATCTGCTGAGAGAGAAACATTCATGTTTCACTTCAAAAAACTTTTCTTGAAATCAAAATTCAACCTGAAATCTTTCCACAGGTGTTGCCTGACCTGTTGAATGTTTTGCTGTATTTTTTTGTCTTCAATGCAGCCTCTAGTAGATGTTTACTGAGTCTATCAGGCTGATGCACAATTGCCCAGCCAATAGCTGCATTAGGTATGGGCTACATGATTGCATATAATTTCTCTGAACCAAGTTGTCTTATGAATCTTATTTTTCAAACATGTCATATCCTGCGTTGCGTGCAAAAGTGGGTATTTTAGTGGTTATGATCCCATACTTAGAGTGTCCCCAGGTAATGAATGGGTTCTGTTGTTACAGACATCCATGTGGAAAAGTACAGAAAAATCACTCAACATGGTAACCACAGTATTGTAATGATAAGTACCTACTGTAAGATAGATATGAGAGAGAGAGAGAGAGAGAGAGAGACGGTGGAGGGGCACTTTTCTTCCACCTCTCCAAACCCTGTAACGTGAGGGCTGCTTGTATCTTTTCATGACTACTTCATTTGTGATTACTTCACGTTACTTGGGTAACACTGGCAAGGTGGTGATTATTCTGGTAATGATTAGATGGTGATTAGAAGTATAATCGATGATGTAATATGTTTGAGGCAGACAAAAGGCAGGGAGAAGTCCTTCCTTGAGGGACATCAGTGGGAATTCTGGATTTTGTCATGATCCATCTTTGAAGCTAAGTTATTCATACCTAGTGAAACAAAGTCCACTGCTTGCTATTGCAGTATGCGAATCATTGCTATATAGTTTGCACTTTTAGTATCTGAACTGCAATCCCCTGCGCACAAGGGTGTCAGGATATTTATCTTGATGTAAATGCATTGCAGTACATGATGCATTTGGATGTGTTAATGATTTGGGTGTATTAATGTTGGGCTCAGTATCATGATAATTTTGTTTTGCCCTGCTTGAAATGTTGAAATGAAACAGTGAAGATTGAATTTTACAAAGATACTTCTCTTGAAATTTTTATAATTACTCCTTGTAATGAGTGTTGCAAGCATTTCTGACATTTCTGTTACAGAAGAAAGCTATCTTGTAAATCTAACCACATTTTGATGTGCATGCAGTGTCTCATTAACATAATTAAAACATTTTTCTCTTGAAGCAGCAAATATATTCTACAGTATTCATAAAGATAGGATTACACTTACCACATTATCATTACACTTCTGGGACTAATTTAAGCAGTCAACATAAACTGATAGCTGTAAGGGTATATTATGTGAAAAGGCAGCAAATATTTTCTTGGTTCCTAGTCAGACTCAATGCTTTAAACTGGAAAGGTATTGTAAATTTGGCAATAATTTTAATTTACTTTGCAGAGATTTTGCATTGAGTTTTTAAAAATGTTGTTTATTGATAGATAATGAGAATATTTTAAAAAATATTTTGGAAAGTTAACATTTATCACCGTAAGAAACAGCTGGGAATGTTCTCCAGGAATATACGGATTCAAAACTTGGGGGGAAGCAGTTCTGATGTGGGCTCACATGTTATGAGAAGCTGTGAATAGAGCTGATTACTTGAACTGCACAAAAAGAAATGGGATAACGATAGGGCCGAAATGGAAAAAGGAGTTCCTGAAACGTAAGTTTTGACTGTTTTTGCCCTGTCAGTTAAATATTTTAAATGGATAGGATTAATGCATTGTTAAAATAATTGTTTGACCAGTCAAAGTCGCCTGGGACTAAGAAACAATAGGAGCACATTGAATCATAGAATCATAGCATGAAAACAGGTTCTTTGGCCCATTGAGTCTGAGGACCGACAAGAACTCAGTTACACTAATTTACTTCATTCTCCCAATATTCCTGTCTACTGTGTCCTGCCCCCCCCCCCCACACACACACACAAACACTGGGAGCAATTTACAGCAGTCGGTTAACTCACCAACCTGCATATTGTTGGAATGAGGGAGGAAACCGGAGCACACGTGGGAAACTCACATGGTCACGGGTGGTTGTGCAAAATCTACACTGGCAGCACTCAAGGTTAGGATTGAATTTGGTTTGCTGGAGCTGTGAATAGCATGAATCATTTTTCATTGATATATTTGGTGTCAAGGTAATGTTACCAAGATCTTTGAAGAATGACGATGAGGATGTGCTTTGGAAAACTAGTAAGCTGATGATTGATTTGTGACATCAAGTCGGTACGTTCAAATGTTTAAATTATGCAGAGGAAACAAGATAGATTTAGAAAAGATGCTAAGAAGTAAAAAATGAAAGTCATAAACCGAACATTGCAGAGTGATTAAAGAAGAGTATAAAATAAATGGTGTCTCTGTATATGATACAGTACTGAAAAGAAAATGGGGTTATTCAAGAACAGCTTATTGAAACCACTTGCAGAACATGCAGTAAATAAAGCAATCTGGTTCTGATTAAAACAGAATTGAAAAAAAAGATCTCAAAGCTAACTGGGCATTTGTTTCATTCCAAATTAAAAAAAAACCTTTGTGCAGTTTCTTGGTGCTGTATTTCCCTATGACTCTCCATAGATTTATTTCTGGGTTTCATAAATGGATAGTTATAAAAGGTGGCTACACAGGTTGATAGCTTGATAGAAAAGGTTTCAATTAGTCAAAGCACTGAGTTCAAGACTTAAGGAGTTCTGTTGCAGCTTTATAAAACTCTGGTTAGTCCTGACGAAGGGTCTCGGCCTGAAACGTCGACTGCGCCTCTTCCTATGGATGCTGCTTGGCCTGCTGCGTTCACCAGCAACTTTGATGTGTGTTGCTTGAATTTCCAGCATCTGCAGAATTCCTGTTGTTTAGGTATCCAATTGAAATAGTTTGACACAACATTATGGCTGAAGGACCTGTTTGTGTGCTGAACTGTTCTATGTTCCTCACGGATCATGCTGACGACCGTTAAGAGATCCTGCAAACTGGCACTAAGCAGTAGAGGGTTGCTAGAGCAACAGAGTAAGGTGGCTGAGATGTTTAGTATGAATGTTTTCATGAGGAAATTAGGTAAGACAATAAAAATGAAAGGAAGAGAACCACAGGGATGTAGGGCAAGGCATGGTTTGGACGAGGCAATTGAATAACTTGGATGTGATGAATTCTATGCAATTACTTGTAATCTTTCCAAAGTTCAGTTAATTTTAACATAACAATGAAAGGAAAACTGAAATAATTGTTCGTTCCCTTCGTAAAGTTCATTTTTCACTACCATTTTCATCCTCTCCCTAGCAACTGCTTGAAGCTGAACTGTGACACAACCATGTTGCTGTTTTAGCAGAGTGATGAGATTTAGTCCACATGTTCAAACTACCAGTAAGAAGGCTCTCTTCCATTCCCAGCACAGTGTATACTCCTTAACCATATCTTTGGAAAGCTGTGGTCATTGCTGGGGCTGCAGATATCCACAATCTATATTTGGATGGGCAGACCAACATACCAACCTGGATGAAAATATAGATTGTCAGGAAGTTGCAAGAATCCTTCAGAGGAATGTACAGGAGGTAAGTGAGTGGGTGAACTCAGGCAAATGGAAATTGCACTTGTAAAACTTGGAGGGAGAATGAAAGATTGAAATGCTCTCTTGAGTTAGAAGAATGGAATTTTACTTCAGGTGATTTATTATAAATACAAAGCCTTTTCATCATTCTTCTGAATCCGCTCAGTCTTTTTCCCAGGGTTGGGGAATGGAGAACTAGAGTGCATTGATTTTTAAATGAGAGGGGAAAGATTTAAAAGGAACTTAAGGGGCATTTTTTTAACTCAGAGGGTGGTCAGTATATGGATTGAACTGCAGGGTGAAATGGGACAGGCAGATATAATAAAAACTTTTAAATTGGACAGGTTCATAGATAGGAAAGGTTTAGAAGGTTACAAGCCAAATGTTGATAAATGGGACTAACTTGGATGAATCACCTGGTTGGCATGGACCAGATGAGCTGAAGGGCCTGTTTCTATGGAGTATGTCTCTATGACTCTTTTCTGCCTTATAGAACCTCATGACTAAAATTTCCGGTGTAAGAAGTGGGGTTTATGGTTTAAGATGGCACTCGTGATACCCAGTGACTACTTATTGGCAGCAAAAAGCAAAACAAAGAAAACTACTGAATACCTTATTAATAACAACATTAATAATGATCAATGCTTACAATGGAGAGGCGAGTGGTGGTGGTAGCAGAGGCGCAAGGAAGGCCTGGTCGAGGCAAGTGAAGGTGGACGCAGGATTGGTGCTGAGTCAAGGCAGAGTTGTGGCATCCCGAGACTGAGGAAAGTCCCGATGTCTGATCGATTAGTGCCAGGCTGAATTGGAAAGGTTGGGTACGGGCCCAATCGTGGCAGTGGGTTTCAGGCTCCAGAGCGGTCTGAGAGAGAGGAACAACCCATTGTTTGGATAATTTAAGCACTGGGTCAGATTGAAAAGGTCAGGGTGCAGGGACCAGATGTGAGGTGAAGGTTGGTTCTGCTCGCTGCCCTGTGATGTTTACTTGGCTCCGTGCTGAACTGAGGATGTGGTCTGTTCCAGCGGTAGTGATGCCTAGCTTTGCGTCTGTGGTCTCGCAAAGTTTATTTGACTTTATGCTGAACTGAGGTTGTGGCCTGCTCCAGCTACAGTGATGCCTGGCTTTGTGTTTTTCATAAAACTTCAATTCCGGAGCTATGTATTTATCTTTATTGTTTGCGGGATTTGTTTCTTTTTATCTCTCTCTGTGCATTGGGTGTTTGATGGTCTTTTTTTTAATGGTTTGTCTTGTGGCTGCCTGTAAGGAGACAAATCTCAAGTTTGTATAATGTTTACGTACTTTGATAATAGATGTACTTTGAATTTTGAATATGTTCTAACTCCACATTCAAAGGACAAGAAACAAAGTACCAAGACATTACAGCATCCTTTTTACTTCAATGGGAAGATAATAATCTGAAGATCCTCTCTTCTTTGAGGCAGACTGTACTTTCTAATTGACCCCATTAATATAATTGTACAGTTATTTAATCTATTAGAGCAAAATATTCTCCTGCTTTCTGAAGAGAGTAATTACATAATTGAGCTATTAATGAATATGTGTAGCATTGGCAATTTCCTACTTCTGTGTACAGATTTAGTTTTGCTATAAAGAAAAAGGCTGTTAATACAAACAGATGTGCTAAAAGCATTTGCCTTTGGAAGTAATTTTACTAATAGAAGCAACTCTTTGTGCAAACTTTGTAAATCAGGTACTTATAGTGTGCTCCGGGATGACCCTGTGCTTGTTTGACTTAGTACTGAAGATATAAACATTTCCTGTTGCCATTTTGTTCTCATGACTACAGAAGGCAACTGCATCTTGCAAACTGTCTTTTCCTTTGTACGTATCTGTGTGGCATATTTTGCAAGCATTTAGTACCAGTTATTTTGCTAGCTCTGATGAAAGCATGATGATATCATTCTTAAAGGTGAGAACTTCAAGAAAAAAATGCAAGCAGGAACAGTCCTGCTGATAAGGTGTTGGTTTCACTGAACCTTATATTCCGTCTGGGTAGCCTCCAACCTGATGACATGAACATTGACTTCTCTAACTTCCGTTAATGCCCCACCTCCCCTCGTATCCCATCCATTATTTATTTATTTATATACACACATTCTTTTTTTCTCTCTCTTTTTTCTCCCTCTGACCCTCTCACTACACCCCTTGACCATCCTCTGGGCTCCCCCCCTCCTCCTTTTCTTTCTCCCTAGGCCTCCTGTCCCATGATCCTCTCATATCCCTTTGCCAATCAACTGTCCAGCTCTTGGCTCCATCCCTCCCCCTCCTGTCTTCTCCTATCATTTTGGATCTCCCCCTCCCCCTCCCACTTTCAAATCTCTTACGAGCTCTTCTTTCAGTTAGTCCTGACGAAGGGTCTCGGCCGGAAATGTCGACTGTACCTCTTCCTAGAGATGCTGCCTGGCCTGCTGTGTTCACCAGCAACTTTTATGTGTGCTGAAAGAACCAGCTACTTTGCTCATATATGGCACCTATCCCAACATTTAAAAATGTCAAGTGGGAGATTGCGATAAATTCTGCATTTTAAAAGGAAAATCAATTTCTTGTAGGTTTGTGGGGAACTGAATTAAATGGGGCTAAAAGCTGTAATTGGAAGCTTTCCAAGTGGTTGAGATGAAGAATGAGGTCCAGGTTGCCATTTATTGATGCAATTAGATGTGCCCTCTCTGAGCCTCCAGCATTACTGGAAGCAGGAAAAGAAGGGCCAAAGTGATGCTCTGTTGTTGAAGGAGGATGAAGAAGAAGGGAGACAGGGGCTCTGGCTCAGAGAACTGATACTTCAGGTCACAAACAAGAGAAAACCTGCAGATGTTGCAAATTCGAGCAACACACACAAAATGCTGGAGGAACTCAGAGGGCCAGGCAGGATCTATGGAAAAAGTGTCCTGCTGAAGGGTCTCGGCCCAAATAATCGGCTGTACCTTTTCCCATGGGTGCTGCCTGGCCTGCTGAGTTCCTCCAGCATTTTGTGTGATACTGCAAGTGGCAGACTCCTAAACAGCAATGGAAGGAGTTGGGCATTGAGGTCAACGTGTGAAAGGCCTTAATATGTGAGAGTTGTTGATGAATGTTTCTTGAATCCCACAAAATTGCTTCATTCACTGCTCCGTGAAGAAGATCCCTCACTGACAATGATTTCCATCCATCAGGTTTGGGACCTAACTTTCAAACACCTGACCACTACTCCAACCTCTCATCCATATAATGCTTCTTGATGCACATACAGTGGGTTAACCATGGCAGAATATTATTTAACATCTGTTTACTACCAGCCTAAATAGACAACACACAAACTATGTTCCTTATAAAGACAGTGGACGATGTGTTTGTAAATTAGAGAGTTTAAGAACATCAACACGAGGAAATCTGCAGATGCTGGAAATTCAATCACCACACATAAAAAATGCCGGTGAGCGCAGCAGGCCAGGCAGCATCTTTAGGAAGAGGTACAGTCGATGTTTCAGGCTGAGACCCATCGTCAGGACTAACTGAAAGAAGAGATAGTAAGAGATTTGAAAGTGGGAGGGGGAGGGGGAGATCCGAAATGATAGGAGAAGACAGGAGGGGAGGGGTGGAGCTAAGAGCTGGAAAGTTGATTGGTAAAAGGGATATGAGGCTGGAGAAGGGAAAGGATCATGGGACGGGAGGCCTAGGGAGAAAGAAAAGGGAGGGGAGCGCAGAGGATGGGCAAGGAGTTATAGTGAGAGGGACAGAGGGAGAAAAAAAGAGAGAAAAAATAAATAAATAAGGGATGGGGTATGAAGGGGAGGTGGGGAATTAACAGAAGTTAGAGAAGTCAATGTTCATGCCATCAGGTTGGAGGCTACCCAGATGGAATATAAGGTGTTGTTCCTCCAACCTGAGTGTGGCTGATATACTGTGTCCGGTGCTCCCAATGAGGCCTTTTATATGTTGGCGAGACCCGACGCAGGCTGGGAGATCATTTCGCTGAACACCTAAGCTCTGTTTGCCAGAGAAAGCAGGATCTCCCAGTGACCACACATTTTAATTCCACGTCCCATTCCCATTCTGATATGTCTGTACATGGCCTCCTCTACTGTCAAGATGAAGCCACACTCAGGTTGGAGGAACAACACCTTATATTCTGTCTGGGTAGCCTCCAACCTGATGGCATGAACACTGACTTCTCTAACTTCTGTTAATGCCCCACCTCCCCTTCGTACCCAATTCCGTATTTATTTATTTATTATTTTTTTTTCCCCTCTCTTTTTTTCTCCCTCTGTCCCTCTCACTATAACTCTTTGCCCATCCTCTGGGCTCCCCACCCCCCTTTCTTTCTCCCTAGGGCTCCCTTCTCCAGCCTCATTTCCCTTTAACAATCAACTTTCCAGCTCTCAGCTCCATCCCTCCCCTTCCTGTCTTCTCCTATCATTTCGGATCTCCCCCTCCCCCTCTCACTTTCAAATCTCTTTCCATCTCTTCTTTCAGTTAGGCCTGACAAAGGGTCTCGGCCTGAAATGTCGACTGTACCTCTTCCCATAGATGCTGCCTGGCCTGCTGCATTCACCAGCATTTTTTAAATTAGAGAGTTGTTTTGTTATGTCTTCCGCCTTGCTGAATGACCCGTCTCTGCCTCTTTATTAGGGAGAGAGAGAGATATCCTGTAGAATGTCAAATTGTTCAGTAAAAAAGTAGTTTTTGTTGTACTGCAGATCATGATATTTCTTGGGGGCTTTGCTGCTGCTTGCGTGGTAGGTAGAGTGTGCTGATGCTTTTTGCTGAAGTAAGTGGGGGAGGAGAAGGTCGATGCTTAGCTGCTGCTTGTGCTTGGGAGGGGGAAGTAGGGGGCTTTGGGGCTCTTACGTTTTTACTGACTCATTCTTTGGGGCGCTCTTCAGTTTTTGTGATTGTCTGCAAAGAACAAGAATTTCACGTTGAATATTGCATACATTCTCTGATATTAAATGGAACTATTGAACTGTTGATTTCTGTTGCTGCTAAAATATAATCCAGAATTGCTGTGTCAAAATGACAGGGAACAATGAGCCCAGTTGCCTTTAAGGCAAAATAGGAATAATATTCCTATACTTATTTTGCTGCTTTGGGGTAAATCCTGATGAATATTTGAATTCCATTTTTGCTTTTTTACTGCCTAACCATTTATCTGAATTACATACACAGTTCATTCGGGCATGTAATGATTTGCCTCGCTCATGTCCCACCTGCAGAACTCAGTGTTGGGACTTCTGTAACAGCTGAGGCTTCTGCATGTAGGAACAGCAGCATGCAAACAGCTCCCTATATTTTAATTAGCTGTGAATAAATGATAAGCTTATTCTGATGGGAAAGAGTGTAGGGGAGGAACATGTCTTAGATCACTAGTTTGAATGGAGGTGGGAGTATCAGTTGCTAGCTACATTCAACTCCACAGATCCAATTTGATTGACGTTGATAGAGAATCATCTGAGGAAAGGTCCTCTACTGGACTGCTTTTACCAGCTTGAAGAAGCTGCATTAATAACACCTGACTAGAAATGACCTAAACCAAAACTGCTCCAGGAAATATAGTTCAACCTGCTGAAGAAAAAAAATACATTGGTTAAGTTTTCTAAAATTATTTTATGCATTGGTTGGAATGACATAATGAAAGATAAGATATAACTAAAAATAGACAGTGAACATTGGGTCTTGACATTGAATTACAGCTTTTAACTCATTCTCAGGGCTTGCTATTTTCATTCCAATTAATTAACAAAGCAGTGGATACTTAATGTCTTTTACACCAATTAAAACAATGATTAAGGGGCTAGCCTGACTGAAATTAATTGAGCTGACATTATTTGTAAACGTTTTTCACATCTGAAATAAGATTTGATTTCACCCTTCTTGTAAGGCAGATGTTTAGACAAAAAGCTCAGTATACTCTCTTGCAAGCAAATATTTTAAAGTGTTTGCTGAGAGCGAAGAATCTCAAGTGATAAACAGCCTGGAACAAGCAAATGTATAAATCTGAAGAAAAATTTGAGCTATAATATGTAAATTGTAAATGAACATGACACAGAGCCAAGTAATAGCACTTGCTCAAACGGCTTGTACTTTTGGATAGCAGGCAGGAAGCATTTACTGCAGAGTTTTCAGTTGAGGAATTCACTTCCTGTATGGAGGTTGAGGTGAGATCTATGCAAACTTGCATGCAGATAAAGAAAAAAGAAGTTACCAAAATATGACTTTGAGGATGGCTAATCTATTGGAAATGAGTCATGTGCCTTAATTTGTCTTTGTCATGGTCCAGTCTGTGTAGTCCGCATTCCGGTTCACGGTCCAGTCCATCGACCCTTGCTCCAGGTTTCCCTGTCTATCCTGTTTCTGTTCCTGTTGAGCATTAATTGAGGCAGCTGATTCTCACTGGGGCTGGCTGCATAAATACCTCCAGAGACCAGGACATGGCTGCTGGATTGTTGTTGTCCTTACTCCTTATATCCCTTCCCCTGCCTTCTGTTTCCTCGCCTGAAGCCCTGCCTTGCCTTGCCGGTAACTCTCGCCTCCCCTCACCTGTAGTCTTGTCTTGGAGCCACCCTGTACCTAGCTCCCTTCCTGTTCCTTGCCTCCGTTGGGTAAGTCAGGCCATTTTGCCGTTACCCTGAGGTTGGTTCTGTCCCTTGCCTCCGTCGGGTAAATCAGGCCATCTTGCCGTTAACTATGGTTGGCTCTGTCCCTTCCTGTCCCTTGCCTCCGCTGGGTAAGTCAGGCCATTTTGCCGTTACCCTGAGGTTGGTCTGTCCCTTGCCTCCGTAGGGTAAGCCAGGCCGTCTTGTCGTTACCTACAGTTGGTTCTGTTCCTTCCTGTCCCTTGTCTCTGTCGGGTGGAGATCTGCGCCCTGCCCAGGAGTACCACGCCCTGCCCAGGAGGAGCTTCAAGACCCCAAGCCAAGCTTCAAGACCCCAAGCCTCACGTCTCTGGTCTCCAGCCTCGTCTCAAGTCTCTAGTCTCCAGCCTCGCCTCAAGCCCGGGCTCCTAGCTCTCTTGTCCAGTTCTGTTCCGGGTTCCCGGTTTTTGTGTCCATGTCCTAGCCCTCACCCTGTATCCTAGTCTTGTCCCTAGTACTTCAGTGTCTGTGTCTTGCACTTGGGTCCGTTCCCAGCCACCTCCTTATGGCAATCTTAGCATAACTGAGTGTACAGAGTAACTGTTAGTTGTGATATAATGTCTATATGGATTGCACTTGTCATGGGCTGACCCTATGGTGAGATGTTGACTAGCCATAGTGTGCCTGTGTATCTATACCTTGCAGATTTCTGTGCCTGCATTGATGTAAGGAAGCACAGAAAGAGATGGAGGTCAACCTGTGTGCACCTGCTCTGTCAGTGTTGAATCAGAAATGGGAAAGTGCCTTCAGATAGCAGGAAGGTTATCCCTAATATTTTTTCAAAATTCTGTTCTTTAAATGTAGTTCGAGGTGAGAGTTTAAAACTGCAATTAATACAATATATTTAGTGGTATCATCAGCTCATCTGAATGGAATGACAGGGGTCTAGTCTACCCAAACGTACCATGAGGCTAACAATCAGTGAGTGCAGGTAGTCTTGTCAGTGCTACTGGTAGAGGGTATACTTTGCCTCTAAACATACTTAATCACAAAATAGGAACAGGATGTGTCATGCAAAAAGTCAAAGTCAAACTGGACTTGCAACAGTATCATAGGCACATAGCATAAGAAACACAATATTCACAAGAAAAATATAGATTAAACATAAATTATAAGACCATAAGACATAGAAGCAGAATTAGGCCATCTGGCCGATCGAGTCTGCTCTGCCATTCAATCATAGCTGATCCTTTTTCTTTTCTCCTCCTCAACCCCAGTACCTGGCCTTCTCCCTGTAACCTTTGATGCCTTGTCCAATCAAAAGCCTCTCAACCTCTGCCTGAAATATACCCAATGAGCTGTCCTCCACAGCTGAATGTGGCAACAAATTCCACAAATTCACCACACTCTGGCTTAAGAAAGTTTTCCGCATCTCTGTTTTGAAAGGGTGCTCCTCTTTCCTAAGGCTGTGCCTTCTTGTCCTAGACTCTCCCACCAGGGAAAACATTCTTTCCACATCTATTCTGTCTAAACCTTTCAACATTCAAAAGATTTCAGTGAGATTCCCTGCCCCCCCAATCCTTCTGAATTCCAGTGAGTACAGACCCAGAGCCATCAAACGTTCCTCATATGATAACCCTTTCATTCCTGGAATCATCCTTGTGGACCTCCTCTGGACCCTCTCCAATGCCAGCACATCTTTTCTGAGATGAGGGGCCCAAAACTGTTCACAATATTCAAGGTGAGGCCTCACCAGTGCCTTATAAAGCCCCAGCATCACCCTCACCCTGTTCTTGTATTCTAAACCTCTTTAAATGAAAGCTAACATGCTATTTGCCTTCCTCACTACTGAAACAACCTGCAAGTTAACCTTCAGGATATTCTGCATAAGGACTACCAAGTCCCTCTGCATCTCAGATTCCTGGATTTTCTCCCTGTTTAGAAAATAGTCCACACATTTATTTCTACCACCAAAGTGCATGACCATCCATTTGACAACATTGTATTTCAGTTGCCACATTCTTGCCCATTCTCCTAAACTGCATCCTCCCTGTTTCTTCAACATGACCTGCTCCTCCACCAATCTTCACATCATCTACCAATTGGCAACAAAGCCATCTATTCCATCATCTAAATCATTTATATACAGTATAAAGAGAAGTGGTCTCAACACCGACCCCTGTGGAACACCACTAGTTACTAGCAGCCAACCAGAAAAGGATCCTGTTATTCCTACTTGCTGCCTCCTACCAATCAGCCAATGTTTCTACCATGTAAGTAACTTTCCTGTAAGACCATGGGCTCTTAACTTGGTTTAGCAGCCTCATGTGTGGCACCTTGTCAAAGGCCTTCTGAAAGTCCAAATATACAACTTCCAATGCATCCCTTTATCTATCCTACTTGTAATCTCCTCAAAGAATTCCAATAGGGTTGCCAAGCAGGATTTTCCCTGATGGAAACCATACTGACTTTGTACTATCTTGTCCTGTGTCACCAAGTACTCCATCACCTCATCCTTAACAAATGACTCTAAAATCTTCCCAATCACTGAGGTCAGGCTAACTGGTCTATAATTTCCTTTCTGCTGCCTTCCTCCTTTCTTAAAGAGTGGAGTGACATTTACAATATTTCTAATGCCACCACAATCTCTAACACTACCTCTTTCAGAACCTTAGGGTGCAGTTCATCTGGTCCGGGTGACTTATGTACCTTTAGGACTTTCAGCTTTTTGAGCACCTTCTCTCTTGTAATAGTAACTTCTCTAAAAGTTGTGCTGGCATTGGAGAGGGTCCAGAGGAGGTTCACAAGGATGATTCCAGGAATAACAGGGTTATCATATGAGGAATGTTTGATGGCTCTAGGTCTGTACTCGCTGGAATTCAGAAGGATGGGTGGGGGGGGGGTGCGGGTGGATCTCACTGAAATCTTTCGAACTTTGAAAGACCTAGACAGAATAGATGTGGAAAGGATGTTTCCCCTGGTGGGACAGTCTAGGACAAGAGGGTACTTCTCTCTTGTAATAGCCACTTCTCTTTCTTCACACACTACAACATCAGATGTACTGTTAATGACTTCCACAGTGAAGACTGATGCAAAATACTCACTTAGTTCATCAGCCATCTCCTTACCTCCCATTATTATTTCTCCTGCCTCATTTTCCCACAGTCCTATGTCCACCCTCATTTCTCTTATATTTTTAACATACTTGAAGAAACTTTTACTCTCCACTTTGATATTATTTGGCAGCATGCTTTCATATTTCATTTTTCCCTTCTAATTATTTTTTTAGTTGCTCTCTGTAGGTTTTTAAAAGCTTCCCAATCCTCTATCTTCCCACTAATTTTTTTGTTTTGTTGTATGTCCTTTCTTTTGCTTTTACAATAGCTTTGACTTCCCTTGTTGGCCATGGTTGTACTATTTTACCGTTTGAGTATTTCTTCATTTTTGGAATACACATACCCTGCACCTTCCGCATTTTTCCCAGAAACACACACCATTGCTGCTCTGCTGACATCCCTGCCAGCAGTTCCTTCCAATTTACTTTGGCCAACTCCTCTCTCATACCACTTTAATTTCCCTTACTCCACTGAAATGCTGCTACATCAGACTTTACTTTCTCCCTATCAAATTTCAAGGGTTTCGGCCCGATACATCGACTGTTTACTCTTTTCCATTGATGCTATCTAGCCTGTTGAGTTCCTCCAGCATTTTGTGTGTTGCTAGTGATTAGAGCTGTCAAGTTGATTCAAGAACTGAACGAAAGCTGTTCTGAAACCCAGTGGCGTGGGCCCTCAGGCTTCTGTGTCTCCTGTCCAATGGAAGCTGCAAGAAAATGGCATGGCCTAGATATTGCTTCTTGAAGCAGCACCTCATGTAGAAGCTACTGATGATGGGGAGGGGAATGCCTGTGATGTAGTGGGCAGAATCTTCTACTCCCTACAGCTTCTTGCATTCCAGTGCATTCAATTTGATGTATCAGACCATCATGCAACCAGTCATGATCCTTTCAAACTGAAAGTCTAAATTTATGTTTATCTTCCAATGGATGAATGAGCATGATTCCCATTCCTCTCTGCCACCACATCTTTTTACTTGAACCACATCTCCAAACTATTTTAAGAGCCCCAGTACAGTGTTACATATCATGATGTCGGAATCAGCAGGAAGGAAATAAGTTCTAAAGCCCAAGCAGTGGCCCTTCTCAAGAGGGGAAGTGAATTAACAAATAAAAAATACAATTAATAAAGCTAAACATAGTGTATTGAAATAGTGAAGGCAGCATCTCACTGTCTTTGATTGCAAAATGCTTTTCTTATTAATTGTTCTGAACAATTATTTATGGCTTTTGAACATAAACAGTATGATTATGCAATGGAATAGTATACAGATGATTAAAGAATGAGATGGTTTAATTATATCCCATTCTAGGGAGGGAAGAACATCTGGAATAACAATAGTACTTTTTGTAATGTTGATTTTGAATTTGCTTCATTTATAGTCATCAGGAAAACAGATGGCAGGTAAACAAAAGAGAAACAGGAGATTGGACTGAATGTCTGGCATTGGAGAAGTGAGATGGCAAGTTTGCAGAAGGAAAAATTGGGGAAATTAAGTCAATATATATTGGTGAAAAAATAGCAAAATGAGAGAGGCGAGCTTAAAGAATTTAATTCAATATCTTGTTGCAGTTTTTGTGGGCAGAACAGAAGTTTAAAGACATAATGCAATATTTAAATAGTGCACTTGTGGATTGGACTCTAAGTTATATATGATGAGTTTCCAGTTTTTCTAGTAGCTTCTTTTTTTTGTTGTTGCTAGCTTAGGCGATTTTGAATCAGGGCAGCCTGCAGATAATGCTCACTGGCTGAACTGAAATATGCCTTTTGATTTTGTTTTATATCCTGGGATTTTCTCTCATTTTTTGTTGTGGTTTGTGCGATTTTTTTGTGCATGGGAAGGGGAGGGGCCTTGATCTCTTTTCTTTGAATGGCTTCCAGGGTTCTTTGTTTCATGGCTGTCTGTGGGAAGATAAATATCAGATTTGTACACTGGACACATACTTTGATTTTAGGTGAACTTTGAATCCATTGTAAATGGAATAATAAGGCAGTATTATTGAATCATTCATAAATCTGATAGTGAATGGGACAAAGCTGTTCCTGAGTCACTGAGAGTGGGCTTCAGGGTCCTATACTTTCTCCCCAAATGTTAGTGATGAGAGGAAGGCATGTCCTGGCTGATAGAAGTCTTTAGTGAAGAATGCCACCCTCTTGAGGTTTATAGTAGTCAAATGAAGTATTGTTGAGTAGTAATTGGTAGTTATTTGTGAAGAGAATATTAAAACGTGAAGCACCAAGAAAAATATAACTAAGGAAGCACTTCCACAATGACAAATGTCAGTGAGATCCACATCTCATTAATCCCAGAAAATGAATGTTGAAAACACTCATTTCAGCCACAGCAGTTGCCTCAGAACTTCACAGCAGAATCCTAATTACTATTATTAACACCAGAGTAGAAGCTTTTGGGTGCAAAGGCATATATGAGGGATTTAACAGTTAAGTGCAATAACATGCAATCATGGGTAGTATGGTTGTGGAGTGAATATTAGCATGTAACTCATCAAATAAAATGACTAAAGATATAGTTCCATAAACAGAAGTGCTGGCATTATCAGTGACATCCATATCCTGCAAAATAATTGCAAAAAAAAAAATATCCACAGCGGTTACCTCCCAATTTCACAGCAGAACCCTAATTACTATTATTAATGCAGCTCAGAGACCAGTTCATCACAAAACAAAATATATTCCACTGCTGACTTGTGGAGCAAATAGGAGGTGTATCAGCTGCTCAGATTTTCTTAATGTTCAGAATTGGAGTTTGATTCAGTATTTGACAGCTAAATGAAAATTTGATAATGTTTGACATGATTCTCCCTTAGAATGATAATATGAAGGGTTTTTGTTTTTAACTCATTGTTGATAAGGGAATTCTTTTATGAAAAACAATGTTTTAAGGGTGCTATATGATCTAATTCCTATGTGAAAACTTGATAAAATTAATACATGGATCATAAAATCAGCAGTTTTACTTCAATACCTCTGTACATCTGATCTACAACACACAATGGTATCTGAAAATTGGATAAAATAGAAAAATATAGATCAATCTTTTGCTGTCAGAACCTAGATCCCATATAGGTGATTCACTTTAACACTTAATCATGTTTTAGTTCAAATTTCTCTTTCTGTTGACTTATAAGCAAGTAACAATACACTTACATGAACTGTGATGATCATATTGGCAATGCGTTTTGACATTGACTTCTCCAAGTGGCTTTTCAAATCACCCAATGTTCCCAGCAACAAGAACACCCAAATCTCCGCCGTCATATTGTTGCTCTTTGATAACTTGTTTTCTGATAAGTTTTGCAGACATGTACTGTAAGAAGGACTCTTGACTTTGCAATCAACCTTGTCATGCCCTTGTGTCTTATTGGCTACCTACACTACTTTCTGCATTCTGTTAATGCTTTTTCCTTGACCTGCCTCAATATACTGATGTAGTGAAATGATCTGTATGGAAGACATGTAGAACAGAGCTTTTCATTGTATCTCAGTACAAGTGACAATAATAAAACAAATACTAATTTCTCAGATTGTGTCCTGTTTGCAATGGCTTTTGGCAATCTATCTGGTACTTCTCCATTGTTGCCTTAGCATGCAAACATGTCAGTGGAAAAGTCCAGAGTCTCCCTCATTAAATTAGCTTAACATTCCGTCATGTTTTGCTAAACTGATATGCATTAGCAGACTCTGCTGAGATGTCACTTCAGTAGTTTGTTTAGTAGCCAGTAACAGCTGCACAGTTTAGAGGAGGGGACCAGCTTCAAATCAGTTCTCATTAAATGCATGTCCCTCAGAATGCTTCCTCCTACAGCCCCACCAAGACACTTCCTTCTCCAACTTTGTATTGACAAGACAAAGGGTACTTTGACTCAATGTGCTTTGGTAATGGGAAAGCTATGTCAAAGTAGCAGTTATGTCTAAAAAATCTTCTCATAAACAGAACTGCTTCAAAATCGGATTTTTGACCAAAATATCGACAGTTCATTTCCCTCTGTTAATACTGCCTGATCTGTTGAGTTTCTCTAGAATTTTGTGTACGCCGCTCAAAATTTTACAATGCAGGATGCTTATGTCATTCTCTGTAGAAACTTTTCTGGCAGCCCAACTGATTTGGGTGCAAGAGAGGAGGCTACTCACAGGTCTAAAAATGAGTGTTTGCGGGCCTTTGGTATTTTTCTGGCAGTCCAATCAAACAGAGATTCAGTAACAAGCACAAATGAAAATAAGGTAGAGCCAAGCAAAGTGGCCATTGTGGGAGTGGTCACTATGTGAGTGGACCAGTGTTAGAGTGAGGAGGCTTTGGCTCATCAGTGCAAGAACAGGATTGGGCGAGGTACGTATATGGTAATTTTCTTCTTCATTCTTCACCTATTAGTATATAGTTAGAGCAGTGAGGATGCTCCAAGGGCTATGATCTGTTTTTTGTGTGAGATGTGTGAAATCTGGGAGACCACCAGTCTCCTTGATAACCACATTTGCACCAGATGCACCATGCTGCAGCTCCTCAGAAACATGAGCAGGAACTGGAGCTGCACCTCAATGATATTCAGCTCAACAAAGGAGGTGATAGATAGGAGCTACATGGAGGTTGTCACCCCTAGGTGGCAGGAGGCAGGTACCTGGGTGGTTGTCAGGAGAGGGAAAGGAAATGGGCAGACAGTGCAGTGTACCCCTGTGGTCACTCACCTCAATAATAAGTATACAGCTTTGGATACTGTTGGAGGGGGTGACTTACCAGGAGGAAGCCACAGATACCGGGCCTCTGGCACAGAGTTTGGCACTGTGGCTCAGAAGGGAAGGGAAGAGAAGAGAACTGCAGCAGTGACAGGGGATTCCATAGATAGAGGAGTAGGCATAATATTCAGTGGACTCAATAGAGATGGTAAGTTGCTTCCATCAGGGACGACTTGGATTGGGTCCATGGCATTTAAAAGGAGGAGGACAAGTAGCCATAAATCTTGGTACATATTGGCACAAATGAAATAGGTAGAAAAAGGGAGGAGGTCCTGAAGAGAGAAGTTAGGGAGCTAGGCAGAAAGCTGAAAAGCAGGACTTCCAGGTTAGTAATCTCTGGATTGCTGACTGTGCCATGCACCAGTGTGGTTAAGAATAGGATGATTTGGCAGGTGAATGCGTGGCTGAGGAACTGGTGCAGGGAGGGGGCATTGTTTCAAATTTATGGATCATTGGGATCTCTTCTGGGCAAGTTATGTCCTGTACAAAAATGACAGGTTACACTGGAACATGAGGAGCAATTTAGAAGATGCAGTATAAATGCTTCCCAAAGAAGTATTCTAAAGGCATCTTGACACAGCTATGGCTGACAAGGGAAGTCAAGGCCAACATAATAGAATAAAAATCAGTGGAAAGGCAGAGGATTGGGAAGCTTTTAAAGAACAACAAAAGGCCACTAAGAGGCCATTAGGAGGGGAACAAAAGTAAACATGAAGAAACCTAGCTAATAATATCAAAGAGGAGATCAGAGATTTTCCAGATATATACGGAGTAAAATAAAGGCAACAGTATATATCAGGCCACTGGAAAATGACACTGGGGTGGTATTAACAGGGGACAAAGAAATAGCAGACAAACTGAATAAATACTTTGTGGAAAACACTTGCATTATGTCAGAGGTTCGAGAGTGTCAATGGTCAGAAGTGAGTCCAATTGCTATTACTGGGGAGAAGGTTCTTGGGAAGCTGAAAGGTCTGAAGATCAAAGGTGAAAGGTCTGGAACAGATGGACTACTCCTTGGAGTAACCCAGGTTAATGAAACCCTAAGATGTAATGTTAGAAAGCTCAACCTGTGGAGGGATGAGAACGAAATTTACCGAATTAAAAAAGAGAACTTGGGGGATAAAAGAGCTATGCAAGAACAAAGCGTGGCTGATGCAGGCATGGGAAAGTGAGAGAAACACTGCAAACAATTAGAAACTGTTCAAAGTGGAGTTAATAGTGAGTATCTCTAACCTACTTACATGAAAACCTCAGGGTGAAACGCCTGGAGGAGAGATGATAGCAATAAAAGATCTATTAAAGCTACGACTATAACAAACAGCAGCTGTAACAAGGCCATATCGGCAGAGGTGATTGTCCAAGATCTAAACCGTGTAACCAGGAATTAGTTCTGTTAAATCACACCAAGGGATTTAGTCGGGATTTTTTTCATGTAGGTATTGTGAATCGACTTTCTGTGGATGATCAACAATTTCATCTAACAAACCAAGAAACGAGTTGGCGAGCTTCCCAAGATCGAAGAACCAGCGCAAGAACGAAATGTTAATGATGTAAAGTATTTAATGTGATTGGATGTATAAGTTTATTTTCATTCAATGGATCTGAATTTGACTTTCTGAAAGAACTGATTATTTTTGCAAAGACTTTGATAAGTTACTGAACGAGATTTACTTTGTTTAAAGTTGTGATGTTGGTGAATTGTTGTGAAAGGACTTAAGCTGTGTGTATATAAATTTTGAATTTGATTTTGTAGACATATGGACTGGAGGTGAAACTGAAGTTAACTATAATACTTATGAATAGGAATTCAATTAGTTTCTAACTAACTAGGCATAAATAAAAAGGAAAGGCTCATCTGTAAACCTTCAAATAGGGAATAACACTAGATCTAATTATTCAGAGAAATTGGAGTAACAAAGGTTATTCTGATGAATATCACTGATTCTAACTAAACAGGAATTTGTTTTTTGTTGGTATCTGAGATTTGGAAACTAGCAGAATGTTGGAATTTTGAATTGTTCTTACCCATGTAAATATTTTGTATATATTGTTTTTTATAACCAAACTTACCTCCAGAGGAAAGTGTTTTCTATTCACTGCCTCCTTTCAATACCTAGAGCTTCTGATAAACCTACCAGCATCTAGTGTAGTACTATGTAATTTGATTTTTTTTTAATAAGGAGTGTGGCGACCAGTCACATGAGATAAGACCAGCACTACACAGGTGTTACACCAGGGTTCTGAAAGAGGTAGGTGAAGAGACTGTGGAGGCATCAGTAATGATCTTTCAAGAGTCAATAGATGGTTCCGGAGGACTGGAATGTTCCATATCTCATACCACTCTTCAAGAAGAGAGGAAGACAGAAGAAAGAAAATTATAAGCCAATTAACCTGACCTCAGTGGATGGGAAAATTTGGAGTTGATTATTAACGATTAAGTGTCAAGGTAGTTGGAGGTATATTGTAACATAGGCCAAAGTCAGCACAGAAGGAAAAATCTTGAAGGAATTCAGCAGGCCAGGATTTGATGAAGGGTCTTGGCTCAAAATGTCAACTGTTTGCTCTTTTCTATAGATTCTGCCTGTCCTGCTGAGTTCCTCCAGCATTTTGTGAGTATTAATTTTATTTCCAGCACCTGCAGGTTTTCTCTCGCTTGTGAGGGGAAAATCTTGTATGACAAGTCTGTTGGTATTCCAAGAGGAAATGACAAGCTCGACAGACAAAGGAGAATCATTGTATGCCGTGGACTTGGATTTTCAGAAGGCCTTTGACAAGGTGTCACACATGAGGCTACTTAGCAAGATAAGAGCACATGATATTACAGGAAAGATACTGGCATGGATAGAGCATTGGCTGATTGGCAGGAGGCAAAGAGTGGGAATAAAGGGAGTCTTTTCTGATTGGCTACTGGTGACTAATGATCCGCAGGGGTCAATATTGGGACCAATTCCTTTTTGCATTTTATGTCAATGATTTGGATGTTAGAATTGATGGCTTTGTGGCCATGTTTGTGGATGATATGAAGATAGGTAGAGGGGCAGGTAATGTTGAGGAAACAGGTAAGCTACAGAAGGACTTAGATTAAGAGAATGGGCAAAGAAATGGAAAATGGAATATATTGTTGAGAATTATATGGTCATGCACTTTGATACAAGGAACAAAAGTGTAGACTATCTTCTAAACGGGGAGAAAATTCAATAAATCTGAGGTGCAAACAGACTTGAAATTCCTTGTGCAGGATTCCCTAAATGTTAACTTACATGTTGAGTCAGTTGTGAGGAAGACAAATGCAATATTAACATTCATTTTGAGAGTACTAGAATATAAATACAAGGACGTAATGCTGAGTCTTTATAAGGCACCGACGAAGCTTCATTTGTGAGCAGCTTTCGGCTCCTTGACAAAGAAAGGATGGGCTGACTTTGGAGAGGGTTCAAAGGAGGTTCATGAAAATGATTCCCGGAATGAAAGGCTTAACATAGGAGTGTTTGATGGCTTTGGGCCTGTACTTGGTGGCATTTAGTTATAATTGAAAGCTATTGCCTATTGAACAGCCTACACAGAGTGACAGTGGAGAGGATGGGGGAGTGGGGGAGTGTAGAACCCGAGGTCTCCACCTCAGAAGAGCGGAACTTCGATTTCAAACAGAAATGAGGAGCCAGAGTGTGATGAAACTGTGGAATTTGTTGCCACAGGCAATTGTAGAGCCCAAGTGTATTTAAGGCAGAGGTTAATAGATTATTGATAAGACAAGGCATGAAAGGTCATTAGAAGAAAGTAGCACAATGGAATTGAGACGGAAATGAATCAGTCATGATCAAATGGCAGATCAGACTCAATGTGCCAAATCATCTAATCCTGCTCATCTGTCTTATGGTCTTATGGTCTATACTTGTAGCGGGAAAGGCCTTTCATGTGTTCACTCTAATGACAGGCTTCAATAAAGACCAAATTGGAAAATGTAGTCTGGGTTGATATGTTGCAGAAAAGAAAGATGTGGGGACTGAGGCAGAGGAAATGGGTTGGACAGGGGTGACTGAGAAACTGAGTACATAGATACAGTTATACAGTCTGAAAGATTGGGAAATTGAGAGCTGTGTGGATCTAATACAGAAGAGGAGTTGAGACCAGCAGATGCTGGCCAGGCCTGAATGGTAGAGTAGTCTTGAGGGAATTGGTCATATTTTCTCATTGACTGTATGTTAATTCACTGGTAAACCTGAGAGTTATTGATCATGCTGTTGGTATCACAAGGAATGGGTCTTCTTCCTGCCGATATGTGCTGGATTTCTGCACACGGTTAACACATGGTGTGTACTGGATTATCTACTCTCAATTTCAGCGTGGTTGAAGTCAGGTCAGCATTGATCTATATTATCCCAATTCCCAACCCCCACCCTGCTCCACTCCTGGCTAGTGCTGCGTCCTTCTTTCAGGTTTGTTCCATGTACAGTAAGTGCTCACATGCCATCCAGTTACATAAGTAATATAATTTGTGCTGAAGAAATTCCCTTATGATTCAGTAACAGCTCTGGAATCAGAGCTTCACTTGAAGCACTAAAACAGCCAAACCTACACAGCTTACTTTTGTGATCTGCTTTTATCTAGTACCACTGGACTCTGAAATGAAATTATATATACTTCTTCCACAATACATAGCTGCAGTGAGATCCAAGGTGGTAATTGAATTGAATGGGTCTGATAACGCCATAAGCTGAAAGTGTGAAATTTGAGGGGTTTACAAATGTCAGCAGACCAAATAATGGAATTACAGCCTTGCCACTCAATGTCAGGGCTATATTCTTTGTGTTATGTTGTCAGTGATTTTAAAGGTTAAAGCTCTCATTTGTGAGGCTTTTATTAAATAGTTGGCATCTGTGATAGAATTGTCATAACTCATGGTCTCGGGAACATATTTTTTGAATTGAGAATAGAATCATGAGTGTCCCCTGACGAAGGGCTGCTTCTCTGGTGAAGATATAGAGAAGCTCTTTGCAGATGAGACTTAAAATCTCTTGGCAATATTTCACTGGAGGTGAAGACTTCTCCCTGTGCCCTTACTGGCACTTGTTGATAAAGTATCTATTAATAAAGTAGCTTCAAGAGCGTCTGTTTATGGACTTTATTGTGTCTAATTCCTCAGTTCAAAACCTTTAATAATATTGACATGCATATAAGACAAAAAAATGGCTTGTTCAAAGAAGATAAGTGAGGCAAGTATTTTATACAGAGAATGGTGGGTGCTGGAATGCACTGTCAGTGGTGGTAGTGGAGGCAAATACAAAATATGAATTTATATGAATTGACTTTATTTCTCACATTCTTCACATACATGAGGAGTAAAAATCTTTCTGTTACGTCTCTGTCTAAATGTACAATGTGCACAACGTTCAGCAGAACATGTAGCCAACCTACAATAAGCAACAGTAACAAAATGCTTTCCAACCACTCCCATACACACACACAGATGTGCCTCCACTTCAAGTCCTCCAATCTCCATACCGCAGCCCTGAGCTCACAGACGTTGAGCCTCTGAACACCAGGCTTGCTGACATAATGGCTTCAATATTTGGGCTTTGGTCCCTGGACTTGCCAACTTTGGGCTTTGACCTTCACACTTGCTGACCTTGGAGTATTAACTTCCGGGCTTCAATCAGCAGACTAGCTAACCTTTCGCTTTTGACGCCAGTCAGGACCTGCCAACCGACCTTTGGCCTCCAACCCCAGACATTACCAACTTTGCATTTACAACCCCAGGATTTACTGACCTCAGTGATTACTGGCCCTCATTCTGTGGCCTCACAGACCTCGAAACAAAGATCTTTGTCCTCAGGGATCACTGGCCTCCGACCTTGCAGCATGCCAGTCTCTGTCTCCTTCCCCTAACTATTCATTTACTGCCCTGTTCGCTCTCTCACCATATCCTTGTCCCTATGCCTAACTTGACCACTAAGTTCCCACATTACTTGAAAAAAAACACGTGCTGTCCACAAAACAAAGCATTTAAGGGGCTCTTATGTAGGCAGATGAATGTGAAGAGAATGGAGCTTGTGCAAGGAGAGTGATTAGATCCAGTTTCATTTATCATGCGCACATTGAAACAAACAGTGAAATTGGGTTTTGCATTAACAACCATCACACCTCAGATGTGCTGCGGCAGCCCGCATGTGCCACCACACAGAGTGGCGCCAGGATATCATGCTCACAATGTTCAGCAGAAAAGCATAGAACACAACAAGTAACAAAACAAAACAGAAGAACAAGCCCCTTTCTTAAACACAAGATACTCTGCCACCTACCAGCCTTCTCCGTCCCCCCCCCCCACCTTCTTTATAGGGCCCCTGCTCCCTCCCTCTTCAGTCCTGATGAAGGGTCTTGGCCCAAAATATTGACTCTTCGTTTCCACGGATGTTGCCTGACCTGCTGAGTTCCTCCAGTGTGTTGTGCGTGTCGCTAAGCCCCTTTCTTCCCTCCCACCCTCCCACCCACACACAGAGTCCTCCAGTCTCAGGACACTACAGGATTCTGGGCCTCCAGTCTCCAATTTTGCCCATTGCCTTTGACTTTCAGATTTCCAATCAACCTTTGGCCTTTGATCTTCTGTATCAATCCCAGACTATCTGATGATAGGACCCAAAACTTCAAGCTTGAATTCAGGTTTTGGTGTCTCACTCGCCTTTGTGCCTCCTGCTCTCGAGGACATCCAATCTCAGGACCCACCAAGCTGGGACAGCTTGACATCCATGGATTTCCTTAGTCATGAGTAGAGCAGACGCCTAGACTCTGGATGTCCTTTGTCACCCGTCTATCACATCGTGAACCTCCATGAGTGGAGCGGAGTCATGGATTCCAGCCTGACATCTAACACCTCCACGTCCCTGTCCCTAAACCTTAATCTGACCTCTAACTCCCTTCTCTGACCCAAAGCCAACCCTACAAACGTAAAAAAAAAACTACGTCTGAGCCATAGCCTTGATGGAGACCAGAGCTCAGCCTCATCTTGATCAGAAGGTAAGCATTTAATTACTCGTGTAATTAGTTTGGTACAACATCGTTAGCTGATGGGCCTGCACCTGCTTTGTACTATCCTATGCTTCATGTTCTATTCAGTTGTTGAATTTCCAATATTACGTTGGAATTGGAATTCAAATGCAAAGCCTCTCAAGTAATTTTGAGCTTTCATAAAGTGCTGTACTAACCACACTAGAGGTATCTTTGATAACTTTGAGAAGGTGGGTGCAGTGGAAATGATAGAAAGTTGGTAAAGAGACTGTGATATAGAATTTGATCATTTTTTGGGTGCTGGTGTGAGTACGTGGTGTTGTAGGGTGAGCAGGTCATGTGAGAATATGTGTAAGGCTCAAGACTCATGAGAACACGAGAGTTACTCCAGATTCTGATATCTGTCATCTCTCGTGTCTTTGAAGAGAATGTAGGCTGAATCTACTGAATCTCTCCTCACACGGAAAACCCGCCACACGAGGTGGTACAGTCTAGTGAATGTTGTGCATTAGAAATACACTTATCACAGTCAATACACTTATCACAATCACTTATCACGCCTGGAATTAAATCTTGGGGAAGTATGTTCATGCATATTCCTTATTCTAGTTAAGCATTGGATCAGACCAGGTTCTATGAGAAGTATACAAGTTGTACAAAATTGAGGTGTCAACCTGGTACAAGAGTACTCAACAAGAGTTCATTTTGACTATCTTTTGAATATTAGATGATTTTGAATTATCTTTTCAAACACTCTCAGCATTACCTTTATTGGCTGTATCCTTTGACTCTATCTCCCAATTCTGTCCCAGATCCACTGAGCGTCCAATCCCAACTTTTAGCTCTTGTTGCAATGGTTCTTAATGAATGTTGAGTTTATTATCATACACACGAGTACGTGTATGTACAGGTGCAAAGAAAAGCTTGCTTGCAGCAACATCACAGGTGCATTGCAATAGAGACACAATATTTACAAGAAAAGCAGAAATCCAACATAAATTGTACAAGAAAAACACAATTAGAAAAAAAAAGTGCCTGGACAGAAGATGAGATATTGTTTCTTTAGTTTATGTTAGGACTCACCTTCGCAGTGAAGAAGCCACATACAGACAAGTTGCAAAGCTCAGGAAAGTAACCACTCAGTCTGTGTTTGGTTTCGCAGTGTAGAAGAGCCACATTGTCAACACCATATGTAGTACAATGGAATGGAGGAAGTGTATGTTCTATCTTATATTTTTTCAGTCGGAGCTAAGTGGCAACATGATGGTATTTATATGAGAGAGCACATTCACCTCTTCTTGGCAATGGCCATCAGTGTTTTTAGTGAACAGATTGGCTGATTGTTTTTCACCTGCACAGTGATATGAAAGTAATTAATTGATTGTGGAGTGCTTTGGGGCATCCTGGCACCATGTCAACACCTTGTGTAAAGAACTGTGTAATCATTTCACAGAAGTTGGAGTCGTGTGTTGTCAGATTCTTTGTCAATGTTACTGCTTAAAGTTTATTTCTGGTGCTGATTGTAATAATATTGTTACGAAATGAGCATCACATTCAGACTATACAGACGAGGAGCAGACTCATGCATAGGAAATAAGAAATGATTATATACTGGCAATTCAGAGTTTAGATAAATCAGGGAGGAAGACAACAATTTTTTTGAAAGAGAAATGTATTATTAAAAAGACAGAGGTATTAGATGGTCTTAAAGATAGATAAATCTCCATTGCCTGATGAAGTGTATCCCAGACTACTGCGGAAGGAAAAGGGATAGGTTGCTGCGCTACTGACAGAGAGTGTTAACTCATTGAAGGACACAGGGGAGGTGTCAGTTGACTGGAAGACATCAAATACTGTACCTTTGTTCAAGAAGAACAGCAGGAATAATATAAGTAATTATAGGCCTGCAAGTTTAATCTTGAATGGTACGTAATTTATTGGGAAAAGTATTGTGGGTTGGGGTTAATGTGCACTTGGAAAGGGAGGGATTAATCAAAGAGAGTCGACATGGCCTTGTGGTGGGTTGATTTTTTTTTCTGACAAGTTTGTTTGTAATTTTCAAAGAGATAACAAGATGTATAAATGTGTTTACAGGGCAGTTGCACTCACATCAATCATAATGAAGACTTTTGAAAAGCTGATTTTGTCGTTTCTCAGATCCATAACAAAATTTTCTAGATCTGAAGTTTTTCTCCTCTTGAACCAGCAGATCTATGAAGATGCAGTTAACATGGACTTCATACAATAGCATCTCAACTGCCCTGGCACATATGTTGGGATTCTCTTCGTTGAATTCAGTCCAGTCTTCAATGCCATCATCCCTGAACTACTGCAAGAGAAACTCTCCTAGGTTGATGTATCAGGTTCCATCTGCAGGTTGATCACAAACATCCTCTCTGACAGGAGGCACTATGTGAGACTAGACAATCAGCAGACACAAATCCAATACTACCAGGAAGTAAACAGGCTAGTGTCCTGGTAGGAAATTGGAGCTAAATGCCCTCAAAATCCTGGTAGTTCATATCGACTTCAGAAGAAATGAGTTTCTTCTCTACCTACTCATCATCAGCAACCCTAGAGTAGAGTTAGCATTCAGATTCCTGGTATTATTATCTCACAGGATCTCATGTGGGAGAACCATATCTCCATTAAGAAAAAAGCTCTACAGAGGATGTACTTCTTGATGCAGTTGGTAAAATTCTGTCTGCCTCAGAACATACTGGTGTAATTCTACATTGTCATCATAGAGAGCATCCTCAGATCAGCCATTACTCTCTATGTTACTGAAGCTACCAGGGAACATGTTATCTTAGATCTGGTCCCATCCAATGAGACAGGTAAAATTAGTGATCTTGTAGTTAGGGATCCTCTTGGAAAGCGTGATCACAGTATGATTGAGTTTCTCATACAAATGGAGGGTGCAATAGTTCAATCTGAAACCAGTGTATTATGCCTAAACAATGGAGGCTATAATCGGATGAGGGAGGATTTGTCTAGTGGAAACTGGGAACACAGGCTATATGGTGGGACAGTTGAGGAACAGTGGAAGACTTTCAAAGAGATTTTTCACGGTGCTCAACAAAAGTATATTCCAGTTAAAAGCAAGGACAGGAAGAATGGGGAGAGCCAGCCTTGGATAACTACGGAAATAAAGGAAGTCATCAAACTAAAAGCTCCTGCATAAAGAGTCGCCAAGAGTAGTGGGAAACTGTTAGATCGGGAAAACTTTAAAAAAGCAACAAAGAACAAAAGCGAGCAATAAAGAAAGGGAAGATAGATTATGTAATAAATTAGCACAAAATATAAAAACAGATAGTAACAGTTTTTATAATTATATAAAGTAGAAAAGGGTGGCTAAAGTTGGTCTCTTGAATTTGGTCTCTTGGAGGGTGAGAAAGGGGATTTGATATTGGCTAATGAGGAAATGGTAATGAGGCTTTGAATGACTATCTTCTGTTGGTCTTCATGGTCTAACATGCCAAAGAGAGATGTTACGAATGCGATGGGAGGTGAAGACCTTGATACAATAGCTATCACTAAAAAGGTAGTGCTAAGCAAGTTTGTGGGTCTAAAGATAGATAAGTCCCCTGGTTCTGATAGAATGCATCCCAGGGTACTGAAAGAAATGGCAGAAGTTATAGTAGAGGCTTTGGTGAAAATTCTCTCAACTCTGAGCAGGTTCCGCCAGATTGGAAGATGGCGACTGTCACGCCACTGTTCAAAAAAGGATGTAGGTTAAAGATAGGTAACTATAGGCTAGTTAGCTTAACATCTGTAGTTGGGAAATGCTTGAAGCTATTATTAAAGAAGAAATAGTGAGGCATCTGGAAAGAAATGGATCCATCAAGCAGATGGAGCATGGATTCAGCAAAGGCAGGTAGTGTTTGACAAATTTACTGGAGTTCTTTCAGGATATTATGAGTAGAGTGGACAGGGGGAGAACAGAATGATGTTATTTACTTGGATTTCCAGAGGGTGTTCAATAAGATGCCGCATAAAAGACATCCATAAGCTAAGGATGTATAGGGTTGGGGATGATGTATTAGCATGGATAGAAGATTGGTTAGCTAATAGAAAGCAGAGAGTTGGGATGCATGGGTGTTTCTCTGGCTGGCAATCAGTGGTGAGCAGTGTGCCACAGGGGTCAGTGCTAGGCCCGCAACTGTTCACGATATATATATAAACGATCTGGGAAAGGAGAGTGAGTGTAGTCTATCTAAGTTTGCTGATGACACTAAATTGAGTGGAAAAGCAAATTGTGCAGAAGATACAGAGAGTATGCTGAGAGATATAATTAGGTTAAGTGAGTGGGCAAGGGTCTGGCAGATGGAATACAATGTTGGTAAATGCAAGTTCATCCACTTTGATAGGAAAAATGGAAGATCAGATTATTATTTAAATGGTAAAATATTGCAGCAAGCTGCTGTGCAGAGGGACTTGGGGCTGCTTGTGCATGACTCACAGAAGGTGGGTTTGCAGGTACAGCATGCTATCACGAAGGCAAATGGGATGTTGGCCTTCTTTGCTAGAGGGATTAAATTTAAGAGCAGAGACATTATGCTACAACTGTACAGGGTACCGGTGAGGCCGCACCTGGAGCACTACATGCAGTTCTGGGCTCTTTATTTGAGGAAGGATATACCGGCTTCGGAGGCAATAGAGAAGAGAATCACCAGGTTGGTTCCAGAGACGAGGGAGTTAGACTATGAGGAGAGATTGAGTTGCCTAGGACTATACTCACTGGAATTCAGACGAATGAGAGAAGATCTTATAGGAATAAATGAAATTATGAAAGGGATAGATAAGGTAGAGGCAGGAAAGTTGTTTCCACTGGTATGTGAGACCAGAACTAGGGGACATAGCCTCAAGATTTGGGAGAGTAGATTTAGGACAGAGATGAGGAGAAACTGCTTTTCCCAGAAAGTGGAGAATCTGTGGAAATCACTGCCCAATGAAGCAGTGCAGGCTACCTCAGTAAGTATATTTAAGACAAGGTTGGAGAGATTTTTGCATAGTAGGAGAAGTGGCAGGTAGGTGGAGATGAGTCCATGGCTAGATCAGCCAAGATCTTATTGAATGGCAGAGCAGATTTGATGGGCCAGATGGGCTCCTGCTGCTCCTATTTCTTATGTTCTTATTTTTGGTGCAGCATCCTCTCACTATATACAGAAGCTACAGCAAACTGTTACATCAACTGAAAAGGCAATTAGCTGCAGGACTAGTATGTGTCCGGGACAAAGAAGAGAGCAAGAAAATCTTGACGGAGACTACACATCCTGCAAACTGCTTTTTCCAAAAGTTCCCTTCTAGGAAGTGTTGTGGAGCTATTAAATCAAAACTTCATTGCATCTTAAAGTTTCTTGCCCCAAGCAGTTGACCTGATCAACCATTCTAGTTAGCCACCCCACCCTCTTATATATATATTACCTCAAAGTTAAATGTAACCTTATCATCAAAGTACAGGTATGTCACCATATATTATCCCAAGATTCTATTTTTTGCAGACATTCTTTATAGATAGAATGAACAATAGAACCAATGAAAAACTACGCACAAATATGCAGGTAGTATAAGAAATAAAATGGACGATCTTGAAATTCAGCTACAGATTGGCAAGTACAACTTTGTGGCCATCATGGAAACTTGTCTAAAGAATGGCTGCCATTGGGAGCTGAACGTCCAAGCATATACGGCGTATTGGAAAGATAGGTTAGTAGGCAGAAGGGGTGGTGTGGCCCTGTGTATAAGAAATAATATTAAATTGTTAGAAATGGATAACATAAGATTGGAAGATATAGGATCTCTATGGGTTGAGTTAAGAAATGGCAAGGGTAATAGGCCCTAATGGCAGTTGTATATAGGACTCCAAATAGCAGCCAGAATGTGGATTACAAATTACAGCCGGAGATAGAATAAGAAGAAATTTTTGTATGGAAGAAGGACAATACTGTGGCTGACAAGTGAAGTCAGAGCCAAAGAAAAAGCAAAAGAGAGGGCATACGATGAAGCCAAAGCTAGTGGGAAGATAGAGGATTGGGAAGCTTTTAAAAACTTGCAGAAAGAACAAAGAAGGTCATTAGGAAAGAAAAGAAGGATTATGAAAGGAAGCTGGTGACTAACATCAAAGTATATATACTTTTCTAAGTATATATAGGATAAAATAGAGTTGAGGGTAAATATAGGACCAGTAGAAAATGATGCTGGAGATATTGTAATGAGAGATGCAGAGATGACAGAGGAACTGAATGCGTATTTTGCATCAGTCTTCACAGTGGAAGACATCTGCAATATACCAGACATTCAAGAGTGTCAGGGAAGTGAAGTATCTGCAGCGAAAATTACGACTGAGAAGGTGCTCAGGAAGCTTAATGGTCTGAGGGTGGGTAAAGCTCCTGGACCTGATTGAATGGACCCTTGGGTTCTGAAGGAAATAGCTGGAGAGATTATGGAGGCATTAACAATGATCTTTCAAGAATCGATAGATTCTGGCATTGTAGCAGATGACTGGAAAATTGTAAATGTTACTCTGCTATTTAAGAAGGGTGGGAGGCAGCAGAAAGGAAACTATAGATCTGTTAGCCTGATATCAGTGGTTGGAAAGTTGTTGCAATCAATAGTTAGGGATGAGGTTATGGAATACCTGGAGACACATGACAAGATAGGCCAAAGCCAGCATGGTTTCCTGAAAGAAAAATCCTGCCTGACAAACCTACTGCAATTGTTTGAGGAAATTAAAAGCAGGGTAGACAATGGAGATGCAGTAGATGTGGTGTACTTGGATTTTCAGAAGGCCTTTGAAAAGGTGCCGCACATGAGGTTGCTTAGCAAGATAAGAGCTCATGGAATTACAGGGAAGTTACTAGCATGGGTGGAGCATTGTTTGATCGGCAGAAAGCAGAGAGTGGGAATAAAGGGATCCTATTCTGGCTGGCTGCTGGTTACCAGTGGAGTTCCATAGGGGTTGGTTTTGGGATCGCTGCTTCTTACGATGTACATCAATAATTTGGACTATGGGATTAATGCATTTGTGACTAAATTTATTGATGATACAAAGATAGGTGGAGGAGCGGGTAATAATGAGAAACAGAAAACCTGCAGAGAGACTTAGATAGTTTAGAGGAATGGGCAAAGAAATGGCGAATGAAATACAATGTAGGAAAGTGTATGGTCATGCACTTTGGTGGAAGAAATAAACAAGCAGACTATTTTTAGATGAAGAGAGAATTCAAAATGTAGAGATACAAAGAGACTTGGGAGTCCTCGTGCAGGATACCCTAAAGGTTAACCTCCAGGTTGAGCTGGTGATAACAAAGGCGAATGCAATGTTGTCATTCATTTCTAGAGGTATAGGATGTAAGAGTAGGGATATGATGTTGAGGCTCTATAAGGCACTCGTGAGAGCACATTTAGAGTATAGTGTGCGGTTTTGGGCTCCTTATTTTAGAAAGGAGATACTGACATTGGAGAGAGTTCAGAGAAGATTCACAAGAATGATTCCAGGAATGAAAGGGTTACTGTATGAGAAATGTCTGACAGCTTTTGGACTGTATTCCCTGGAGTTCAGGGAAATAAGCGAGGGTGGGGGGGAATCTCATAGAAACATTCCAAATGTTAAAAGGCTTGAACAGATTAGATATGGCAAAGTTATTTTCCATGGTAGGGGAGTCTAGGACAAGAGGGCACAACTTCAGGATTGAAGGACACCCATTTAGAACAGAGATGTGGAGAAATTACTTTAGTCAGAGGATGGTAATCTTGTGGAATTTGTTGCCATGTGTGGCTGTGGAGGCCAAATCATTGGGTGCATCTAAGGCAAAGATAGATAGGTTCTTGATTAGCCAGGGCGTCAAAGAGTATGGGGAGAAGGCAGGGGAGTTGGGATGACTGGAAGGATTGGATCAGCCGTGATTGAATGGCGGAGCAGACTCGATGGACCGAATGGCCTACTGCTCCTATATCTTATGGTCTTAAATAAAAGCAGACAAACAACCAATGTACAAAAGATATATTGGAATCATAAGTTGTAGAGTCTCTGAAAGTGAGTCCACAGGCTGTGGAATAAGTTCAGTGTTTGGGTGAGCAAAGTTTTCCACTCGGGTTCAGAAGCCTGATATTTGAGGGGTAATAACCTGGTGGTGTGGGACCTAAGGCTCCTGTATTTCCTTCCTAATTGCAGCCATGAGAAAAGAACATGGTCAGGATGGTGGTGTTCCTTGATAAAGGATGTTGCTTTCCTGTGACAGTGTTTCTTGCAGATGTGCTCAAAAGTGGCGAAGGCTCTACGTACGATGGACTGCGTGTACTTTTTATAGGCTTTTCAGTTCAGGAGCATTTGTGCTTTTATACCAGGTCATGATGTAACTTACTCACTGCACCACAGAGTAAGCAGCTTAAATCAATTTTTATAATGCTGTTTACATTGTAAATATACTACAATGGCATTTACTGATATTTATGTATTTATGCATATTTTATTCCATATCTGTACATTAACCTCTAAGTTTATTTTTCATATATTTCTTTATTCTTATCATTGTTGCTTTGTTGGTTTTTTGTTGCATTTTGCACCAATGCACCACAGCAAAATCCTAATGTGATGGTATCAGGTTTGCTGACTGCGCAGTTCTAAGTTCAAACAAAGATCTTAAACCCTATCTGATATAGATAATTTTAGCTGTAGGGACCCCTCATTAAAGGGAGGCTATACTATAGATACCTACTTTTCAAACACTACTTCACTTCCCTGTTCATTCTCCATGGTGAGTTTAGCTGCCAATACCCACTATTTAAGTGGTGGTCCCAGCTTCCTACTAAGGAGGAGATGCTTCCAGCTAACAAAATAGTTTAAATGTAGTTCATTTATTTTTAGAGATACCCATTTAAGTTTACACAAAATTCTTAAAATACATTTAAAACTCACAGAGAATTTCCATCTTATTGAAGTTTCCCAAATTGCAAATGATTTTTATGAAACACAAGGTTTTCAAAATATAGGTTCAATTCCTATAAGCTAAAAAAAAACATATAAACAAGTTGTAGACAAACACACCTTTCCTCGCAGAAACTGAAGGCAGAGGAATGGTTTCTGGTTCATCTCATCTTTCTTTCACTCTTAGAAACATAGAAAACAATACAGGCCTTCGGTTCACAATGCTGTGCTGAACATGTATTTACACCTTCTTGATGTTCTTTACCTTTCCTAAAAAGTCTGACTACTGTCTTACATTTATGCTGTTTATTTTTGCCACTTGGGTATCTTCACACACATGTGATATTCCTTCAGATACCTTTTCACACAGGTGTTCTAAAAGCTTCCGGGAGCAGAGTTCCCAGATTCCCACAATTAACGCTGTGAAGCTGACTCTCTGAGTACACAATTCTTCCAAATATTAAATACCAGTTATTCATTGTGCTGAATGATAGTATCTATATGGTCAGCAAGCCTCCTTAAACAAAGTAACTTAACCAGTGTTCGCTAGTTTGATTCAGGCGAATTAACATAACTCCATTATCTTACACTGCAACCAACCTTGTGCTCTGGGCCAATATCCTGTGCAATATAGACAGAGCTGTTTGCTTGCAAAGTAATATTTGAAGACTGATTAAAGCTTGCTATTTACATTAAGAATTGAAGACTGGCTTCTGGTATGACAAGAAGCTGAACAAAGAATATTTGTTGGAACAAATCATAAACATGAGAAATTCAGCAGATGCTAGGAATCCAAAGCAACACACACAAAATGCTGGAACAACTCAACAGGTCAGGCAGCATATATGGAAATGAAGAAACAGTCAAAGTTTTGGGTCGAGACCCCTTTTCAGGACTGGAAAGGAAGGAGGGAAGGAAAGGAAGAGGGAAGTTTAACTTTGTCTTTGATTTTTTTTTGCCTTAGATTTTATTTGAAAGTTTAACTTGGACTTTGATCTCAAGAAGTTCTTAGCTGTTATCTTTAGAAACCTGAGTAGGCAAAAAGGCCTTCTGGCCAGTGAATACCAATCACAATAATGCATGCAAATGTATATGGCGAATAAAGTGGTCATTGGTCCTTGACCCTTGATTCCTGTAGTCTACATGGTTTTCAGTAAGACATTTAACAAGGTCTCATATAGAATACTGATCTAGCATGTTAAAGTCCATGGTGTCCAACGCAATTCAACAAATTGGATCCAAAGCTGGCTTGCTAATAGTAGGCAGAATGTGATGATTGAGGCTTGTTTTTGCAACTGGAATCTTGTGATCTTGGAATCTTCTGAAATATTTGTCTTTATTGCATGTTTAAAGACACTCTGTAGGGCCATGTCTGGACAAGTCTGAGCTTTCTTTATATTCCCATGAAGCCTGATAGGAATTCCACTTTACTTTGTCAATGGTATAGAATATAGAACATAGAATAGTACAGCACAGTACAGGCCCTTCGGCCCACAATGTTGTGAAGACCCTCAAACCCTGCCTCACATATAACACCCCACCTTAAATTCCTCCATATATCTGTCTAGTAGTCTCTTAAATTTCACTAGTGTATCTGCCTCCACCACTGATTCAGGCCATGCATTCCACGCACCAATCACTCTCTGAGTAAAAAACCTTCCTCTAATATCCCCCTTGAACTTCCCACCCCTTACCTTAAAGCCATGTCCTCTTGTATTGAGCAGTGGTGCCTTGGGGAAGAGGCGCTGGCTATCCACTCTATCTATTCCTCTTAATATCTTGTATACCTCTATCATGTCTCCTCTCATCCTCCTTCTCTCCAAAGAGTAAAGCCTTAGCTCCCTTAATCTCTGATCATAATGCATACTCTCTAAACCAGGCAGCATCCTGGTAAATCTCCTCTGTACCTTTACCAATGCTTCCACATCCTTCCAATAGTGAGGCGACCAGAACTGGACACAATACTCCAAGTGTGGTCTAACTAGAGTTTCATAGAGCTGCATCATTACCTCACGACTCTTAAAACTCTATCCCTCGACTTATGAAAGCTAACACCCCATAAGCTTTCTTAACTATCCTATCTACCTGGAAGGCAACTTTCAGGGATCTGTGGATACGTACCCCCAGATCCCTCTGCTCCTCCACACTACCAAGTATCTTGCCATTTACTTTGTACTCTGCCTTGGAGTTTGTCCTTCCAAAGTGTACCTCCTCACACTTCTCTGGGTTGAACTTCATCTGCCACTTCTCAGCCCTCTTCTGCATCCTATCAAAGTCTCTCTGCAATCTTCGACAATCCTCTACACTATCTACAACACCACCAACCTTTGTGTCGTCTGCAAACTTGCCAACCCACCCCTCTACCCTAACATCCAGGTCATTAATAAAAATCACGAAAAGTAGAGGTCCCAGAACCGATTCTTATAGGACACCACTAGTCACATCCCTCCAATCCGAATGTACTCCCTCCATCATGACCCTCTGCCTTCTGCAGGCAAGCCAATTCTGAATCCACCTGGCCAAACTTTGTCAAATGCCTTCCTAAAATCCATATAGATCACATACACTGCACTACCTTCATCTATATGCCTGGTCACCTCCTCAAAGAAGTCTATCAGGCTTGTTAGACACAATCTGCCCTTCACAAAGCCATGCTGACTGTCCCTGATCAGACTATGATTCTCTAAATGCCCATAGATCCTATCTCTAAGAATCTTTTCCAATAGCTTTCCCACCACAGACGTAAGGCTCACTGATCTATAATTACCCAAACTATCCCTACTACCTTTTTTGAACAAGGGGACAACTCTCGCCTCCCTCCAATCCTCCGGTACCATTCCCGTGGACACTGAGGACATAAAGATCCTAGCCAGAGGCTCAGCAATTTCTTCCCTCACCTCATGGAGCAGCCTGGGGAATATTCCATCAGGCCCCGGGGATTTATCCATCCTAATGTATTTTAACAACTCCAACACCTCCTCTCCCTTAATATAAACATGCTCCAGAACATCAACCTCACTCATATTGTCCTCACCATCATCAAGTTTCCTCTCATTGGTGAATACCAAAGAGAAGTATTGATTGATGACCTCGCTCACTTCCATTGCCTCCAGGCACATCTTCCTGCGTTTATCTCTAATCGGTCCTACCTTCACTCCTGTCATCTGTTTGTTCTTCACATAATTGAATAATACCTTGGAGTTTTCCTTTACCCTACTCGCCAAGGCCTTCTCATGCCCCCTTCTTGCTCTTCTCAGCCCTTTCTTAAGCTCCTTTCTTGCTACCCATCTGATCCTTGCTTCCTAAACCTCATGTATGCTGCCTTCTTCCACCTGACTAGATTTTCCACCTCACTTGTCACCCATGGTTCCTTTACCCTACCATTCTTTATCTTCCTCACCAGGACAAATTTATCCCTAACATCCTGCAAGAGATCCTTAAACATCGACCACATGTCCATAGTACATTTCCCTGCAAGAACATCATCCCAATTCATACCCGCAAGTTCTAGCCTTATAGCCTCATAACTTGCCCTTCCCCAGTTAAAAATTTTCCTGTCCTCTCTAATTCTATCCTTTTCCATGATAATGCTAAAGGCCAGGGAGTGGTGGTCACTGTCCCCCATATGCTCACCCACTGAGAGATCTGTGACCTGATCTGGTTCGTTACCTAATACTAGATCTAGTATGGCATTCCCCCTTTGAGCTTGATTTCATGCAAATTGGCCATGCTATGCTTCTGTGTAAGTTTTAGCTTAATTCGACATGCAGAAGAAAATTACAAATCTTTTACTGAATAGTAATACCTTGTAAACAGCGTTGAATGATTCATACATTCTTATCATCTCAACCTCATGGCGTGCTTGCTAGTATTAAAACATACAATGCTTTTTATCCCCCTACAAAGAGAATCAAAAACAAGAGCAACAGGTTTAAGGAGAGAGGGGCAAAATTTAAAAGGAGCCCTGAAGGGCAATTTCTTCACGTGATTCCACATGTGGAATGAGCTGCCTGAAGAAATGGTTAAAGCAGGTGCAATAATAACGGTTATAAGGTACTTGGAAAGGTACATAGATAGGGAAAGTTTCGAGGAATATGGGCCAAATGGAGGCAAATGAAACTAGCTTTGATAGGCACATTCGTCAGTATAGGCAGATTGTGTCAAAGGGCCTTCTTCCGTGCTCCGTTCATTTATGACTCCAAGTAACCGGTCATATCCTTCAGGGACTGGTGCTTATTAAGATACAAATATAAGAGGTAAGATTAGTAAGTTTGCAAACGACAGAAAGACATATGGTGTTGTTGATCGTGAGCAGGATGGTGTTAGCCTAGAGGATGAGATTGATCAGTTGGTAAAATGGGCAGATGGAATTTAATCCTGATTAGCATGAGGTAACGAGCTTTGGCAGGACTAAACAAAAGAGCAATGTACCAATAAATGGTCAGACCCGAGGGAGTCTTGAGGAACAGAGGGAGCTTGTTTTACAATTCCAAACATTCCTGAAAGTGGAAGCACCATTAAACAAGGTGATGAAGAAGGCACAAAGGATACAGGCCTTCATCAGGCAGGGAGTAGGGCATATAAAAATCGGCTAGGCCACAGCTGGAGTATTGTGTGTAGTTATGGTCACCACACTAAGAACATTATTTTACTGGAGGAGATGCAGAGGAGATTCATTTAGGTAAACACAAAATAATCTGCAGATGCTGTTGTCAAAGGAACACTCACAATGCGCTGGAGGAACCCAGCAGGTCAGTCAGCATCAGTTGAAAAGATTAGTCGACGTCTCGGGCCGAAACCCTTCGTCAGGACTGAAGGAAGAACTTTGGGGAGGGTTTGAAGAATGCCGGTAGTTGAAAAAAACAGTAATTTAAAGACAAAGGGTTGGGGGAGGGGAAGCAGGGAGGTGATTGGCAGGAGAACAATAGTAGAAGGAGGCGGAACTATGAGGGAGGTGATGCAAAATAGGGATAGAGGAAGGGAGGGGGAGGGAATTACCGGAAGTTGGAGAATTCTATGTTCATACCAAGGGGCTGGAGACTACCTAGACGGTAAATGAGGTGTTGCTCCTCCAACCTGAGTTTAGCCTCATCATGGCAGTAGAGGAGGCCATGTATGGACATTTCTGAATGGGAATGGGAAGCAGAGTTGAAGTGGGTGGCTACCGGGAGATCCTGTCTGTTGTGGCGGATGGAGTGGAGGTGCCCGACGAAGCGGTCCCCTAATCTGTGTCGGGTTTCACCGATGTAGAGGAGGCCACACAGGGAGCACCGGATGCAATAGATGACCCCAACAGATTCGCAAATGAAGTGTTGCCTCACATGGAAGGACTGCTTGGGGCCCTGAATGGTGGCAAGAGAGGAGGTGTAGGGACAGGTGTAGCACTTACGCTTACAGGGATAAGTGCCGGGTGGAAGATCTGTGGGGATGGATGTGCGGATAAGTGAGTCGCGGAGGGATCAATCCCTGCGGAAAGCGGAGAGGGGTGGAGAGGGAAAGATGTGCTTAGTGGTGGGGTCCTGTTGAAGGTGGCAGAAGTTGCGGAGGATAATGTGCTGGATCCGGAGGCTGGTGGGGTGGTAGGTGAGGACAAGGGGAACTCTGTCCCTGTTGTGGTGGAGGGAAGATGGGGTGAGGGCTGAAGTGTGGGAAATGGAGGCGATGTGGGTGAGGGCATCATTGATGACGGCAGAAGAGAAACCATGATCCTTAAAGAAAGAGGACATTTGAGATGAACTGGAATGGAAAGCCTCATCCTGGGAGCAGATGCGGCGGAGACAGAGGAACTGGGAATAGGGAATGGCATTTTTGCATGTGGCGGGGTGGGAAGAGGTATAGTCGAGGTAGTTATGAGAGTCAGTGGGCTTGTAGAAGATGTCAGTGGACAGTCTGTCTCCAGAGATGGAGACCGAGACATCGAGAAAGGGGAGAGAAGTGTCAGAGATAGACCAAGTGAATTTGAGGGCTGGGTGGAAGTTTGAAGTAAAGTCGGTGAAATTGACGAGCTCAGTATGGGTGCAGGAATCAGCACCAATGTAGTCGTCAATGTATCGAAGGAAAAGTTGGGGAGCAGTACCAGAATAGGTTTGGAGCACAGACAGTTCCACATAACCAACGAAGAGGCAGGCGTGGCTGGGTCCCATGCGAGATCCGATAGCTACACCCTTAGTCTGAAGAAAGTGGGAAGAACCAAAAGAGAAGTTATTAAGTGTGAGAACCAGTTCCACCAACCGGAGGAGGGTAGTGGTGGTGGGTGTTATGGTGTTATGGTGGTGTTCATTAGGGTGTTGCCTCAGATGAAATGTTTCACCAATGGGAAGAGACCAGGTAGACAGTTTGATTCCTGAGGAAAGGAGGAGGCTGAGGGTTGAGGCTGGGGGCTTGCTGAGGAGAAGCATAAATTTGAGAGCTGCTTAGATAGGGTAGTTACCTGTAAATAAATAAAAGTAAGTGCACACAAAATTGTGGAGGAACTCATCTATGGGAAAAGAGGACAGTTGACATTTTGTGCCAAGACCTTTCAGCAGGACTGGAGAAAAAAGATGAGGAGTAGAGTTAAAAGTTGGGGGGAGGGGAGGTTAAAACACAAGGTGATAGGTGAAACCGAGAATGGGAGGGGTGAAGTAAAGAGCTGGGAAGTTGATTGGTAAAAGAGATACAGGGCTAGAGAAGGGGAAAGCAGAACTTGTCCTCACTCTAAATAATTTCTCCTTTGGTTCCTCCCACTTCCTTCAAACAAAAGATGTAGCCATGGGCACTCATATGGGTCCCAGCCATGCCTGCCTTTTTGTCGGCCATGTGGAACATTCTTTGTTCCAAACCTACAATGGCAGCTGTCCTCCACTTTTCCTGTGTGCGTCGACCACTTCATTGCTGCTGCTTCCTGCACCCATGCGGATTTCATCAACTTCATCCACTTTGCCTCCAACTTCCACACTACCCTCAAATTTACCTGGTCTTTTTCAGATGCTTCCCTCCCCTTTCTCGATCACTCTGTCTTTCTCTCTCTTTCTCTGTGGAGACAGATTATCACTGATGTCTATGATAATCTCACAGACTGTCACCACTACCTGGACTATATCTCTTCCCACCCTGTTACTTGTAAAAGTGCCATCCCCTTCTCTCAATTTCTCTGTATCTGCCACATCTACTCTCAGGATGAGGTTTTTCATTCCAGAACAAAGGAGATTTCCTCCTCCTTCAAAGAAAGGGGCTTCTCTTCTTCCATCATCGACACTGCCCTCAAGCACATCTCTTCCATTTTACGCACATCTGCTCTTACCCCATCCTCTCGCCACCTTACCAAGAATAGGGTTCATCTCGTCCTCACCTACCACCCCACCAGCCTCCACATCCAGCACATAATTCTTCGCAACTTCTGCCATCTCCAATGGGATCCCGCCACCAAGCACATCTTTCCCTATACCCGCCTTACCCCCCACTTTATGCTTTCCACAAGGATTGCTCCCTACGCAACCCCCTTGTACATTTGTCTCTTCCCCTTGCAAGCAGAACAAGTGCTCCACCTGCCCCTACACCTCCTCCCTCACTACCATTCAGGGCCCCAAACAATCCTTCCAGGTGAGGCGACACTTCACCTGTGAGTCTGTTGGGGTCATTTACTGTGTCCGGTGTTCCCGGTGTGGCCTCCTGTATAATGGTGAGAGACAACGTAGATTGGGAGACCACTTTGCCAAGTACCTACACTCCACCTGCCAGACAAAAACAGAATCTCCCAGTGGCCACCCATTTTAATTCCACTTCCCATTCCCATTCTAATATGTCTATATATGTTCTCCTCTACTGTTGCAATGAGGCCACACTCAGGTTGGAAGAACAATAACTTATATTCCATCTGGTAGCCACCAACCTGATGGCATAAACATCAATTTCTTGAACTTCTGGTAATAGCCCCTGCCTTCATCAGTCCACCATCCCTTTTTCCCTCTCTTACCTTGTCCCCTTGCCTACCCTCTGGTGTTCCCTCCCCTTTCCTTTCTTCCGTGGCCTTCTGCCCTCTCCTATTAGATTTCCCTTTCTCCAGCCCTGTATCTCTTTCAACAATCAACTTCCCAGTTCTTTTCTTCACCCCTTCCAATACTGGTTTCACCTATCACCTTGTGCTTCTCCCTGACCTCCCCCCAACCTTAATTTCTACTCCTCATTTTTTTTTCTTTGGTCCTGCTGATGTGCCTTGGCCCAAAATGTCAACTGTGCTCTTTTCCATAGATGCTGCCTCCTCATATACCGTCTGAGTAGTCTCCAGCCCCTTGGTATGAACATAGAATTCTCCAACTTCTGGTAATTCCCTCCCTCTCCCTTCCCCCATCCCAGTTTCACTCTGCCCCCTCCCCCAGCTGCCTATCACCTCCCTCATGGTTCCGACTCCTTCTACTACCCATTGTGTTTTCCCCTATTCCTTCTTCACCTTTCCTGCCTATCACCTCCCTGCTTCCCCTCCCCCACCCCTTTATCTTTCCCCTTACTGGTTTTTCACCTGGAACCTACCAGCCTTCTCCTTCCTACCCTCCCCCCACCTTCTTTATAGGGCCTCTGCCCCTTCCCTCTTCAGTCCTGACGAAGGTTTCTGGCCCGAAACGTTGATTGATCATTTCCACGGATGCTGCCTGACCTACTGAGTTCCTCCAGCGTGTTGTGAGTGTTGCTTCCTCCAGCATTTTGTGTGTGTTGCTTGGATTTCCAGCGTCTCTTTTCTCTTGTCTGTGATAAGATAAAAGTAGATCAAATTTATCTATAGCAGGTGTCTAAAACTAGATGACAAAGGGTTAAGGTACAGGGTTAGAGGTTTGGAGGGTTTTGAGGAGGAACTGTTTTCCCCCAGAAGTTGATTAGAATCTGGAACATACTGTCTGAGGAGATGGTGGAGGAAGTGATCCTCACAACATTTATGAAATATACAGATGAACACTGAATATATAGATGAATATATGGATCAAGGCTGAGAAAACTGCAGAATAAGTGCTGCAAAATGGCATTAGTGTAGATAGCGTTTGATAGCTGGCATCAACATAGAACAGTACAGCTTGGGAACAGGCCCTTTGGCCATGAGGTTGTGCTGAATGAATTAAGCTAATGATGTTTAATTGAACTAATCCCTTCTGCCTGCACATGGTAAGAAGACGGCAGAAGGCCTTTTTATTTTCTCTTTGACTCTGTGTCTACTAGTTGACTAGTAGTAGCAATGGACTTCCATTATTGAACAATTTCAATTATATTAAAAATATATAAATCTAGTTTAACTAGATTTCTAGTATAAATCTAGTTTAAAAAGGTTGCACCTAGTTTAATTCATTTAATTTTTTTCATAATCTACACAAACTAACATGTACTAAGTGGAAAGGGAATTAAAAACTAAATGGCATAGGTTTAAGATGTGAGGCAAAGATTAAAAAGAGACTTTAGAGCCAACTCCTTCAAACAGAGGGTGGTCTGTTTATGGAATGAACTACCAGAGAAAGTGGTTGAGTCAGATACAACATTAACATTCAGAGTACATTTGGATAAGTATATGATTAGGATGAACTTCAAGAGATATGAGCCAAATGAGGGTGAAGCAGAATTAGCTTTTTGGGCACAGTGACCAATTGTAACAGAATCAGAATTAGAATCCTATTTAAATGTTGTAATATTCTTTGACTCCAATTATGGATACTAAAAGACAAGAAGGGCTTTTTAGTTCCTGCAGAATGTTATGGAGTGGAGCTGATAGCTACTACTGGGTGTTTCAATTAAAAAGAAGTGCAGGAAATAGATGTAGAGATTTTATAATTGTATTGAAAGAAAGAGCAGGATGACTGAATGAAATGTTAACTTTGGACAAATGTCACCAAATGCTCATTTTTAATGAGAAACTTGCCCTCTTTGTGGACAGTAGTGTTATCAAACAAAATCGATGCTGGATGCAAAACAGGAGGTGCTTCAAAACAGGAGGGAATATTTATGGGTGTACATTTGCAGGTTCCTTAATGTCGCTATAGCCGGGGGTGGTAAAAGGGATAACCTCCCACTACCTATTAAATGCTCCCAATGGCTTGTGCCTCAAATAACCTCTGACAATCAAGTCCATCTCCTGGCCTTCATGTGTGGTTTAGCTACTAAGCCAGGCTGAACCATTTCTACTGACAGGAGAAGAGGCAAAGGTGGGTTACTGGCACCTTAAAACCAGTCACTTTAGGTAAATGGGGCTCATCAGCTGTGGTTAGCTGAAGCCGTGGTTAGCTAGGAGAAGGAAAACTCTGATCTCAAACCTCTGCTGCCTTGAAGCTATATCCACTCATGGGGAAGGCTTCGGGAGTAAACCCTGAGGGAAAAATCCAGAGTTGGAGTCCCTAAGGCAGTTCTGTATTGAGTACTATGCTGAATGGCTACTCCTGCAATGCTGCTGGTACCAAACTGTATCAATCTCTGCCAAACCTTTGGGTTCATCAGGTGCATGGAGATGGGGAGCTTGCTACATAAGACAAGACAAAGACAAAGGAGCAGAAGTCGGCCATTCAGCCCATCGAGTCTGCTCCACCATTTTATCATGAGCTGATCCATTCTCCCATTTAGTCCCACTCCCCTGCCTTCTCACCCATAACCTTTGATGCCCTGGCTACTCAGATACCTATCAACCTCTGCCTTAAATACACCCAATGACTTGGCCTCCACTGCTGCCCGTGGCAACAAATTCAATAGATTCACCACTCTCTGATTAAAAAAATTTCTTCGCATTTCTATTCTGAATGGGCGCCCTTCAGTCCTTAAGTCATGCCCTCTCGTACTAGAGTCCCCCATCATGGGAAACAACTTTGCCATATCCACTCTGTCCATACCTTCAACATTTGAAATGTTTCTATGAGGTCTCCCCTCATTCTTCTGAACTCCAAGGAATACAGTCCAAGAGCGGACAAACGTTCCTCATATGTTAACCCTCTCATTCCTGGAATCATTCTAGTGAATCTTCTCTGTACCCTCTCCAACGTCAGTACATCCTTTCTTAAATAAGGAGACCAAAACTGCCCACGGCACTCCAAGTGAGGTCTCACCAGCGCCTTATAGAGCCTCAATATCACATCCCTGCTCTTTTTCTCTGTTCCTCTAGAAATGAATGCCAACATTGCATTCGCCTTCTTCACTACTGACTCAACCTGGAGGTTAACTTTAAGGGTATCCTGTACGAGGACTCCCAAGACCCGTTGCATCTCAGAACTTTGAATTCTTTCCCCATTTAAATAATAGTCTGCCCGTTTACTTTTTCTGCCAAAGTGCATAACCATACACTTTCCAACATTATACTTCATTTGCCACTTCTCTGCCCATTCTTCCAATCTATCCAACAACTTGCTCTCCATATTCTATTACACTGGCTTGTGTTTTTGACAATATCCATGATCAACTCTGACCGATTGAGGCCCTCATTCACTCACATCTGCAGTTGTTCTCCTGCAACTCTTTTGGGAATTATTTTAATATAACCTTGGTAAAGACCCAAAGCTGAGTTGTATATCTGCGGGGAGTCGTAAGAGGCTGCAGATGCTGGAATCTGAAGCTTCTGCTAAAGGACCTCAGTGGGCTGAGCTGCATCTGTGGGAGGAATGATTTAGCCTTTTGACTACAATCATCAACAGTTCCTTTCTTCCCACAGATGCTGCATGACCCACTGATTTCTTCCAGAAGATGGTTGCTTTCCTCTGAACACTACAAGCCAGAGAGAAGAAACTAAGATAGTACTACTTAGTAAGACCAGTCAAGAGCAAAGAAAGCCTACTTTGAATAGTTAATACATTCCACTACTGCCCCAATCTCTCTCTCTCAGTCACTCCCACACATATTCATTTTGTCTTCTTCTACCTTGCTGCTTCAGGCCAGGAGTACATGTTGGATTGAAATAGACAGCATGCAGCTGATAGCTTTGCTGTATCAGGCTCAGTTTAAGATCAGGCAAGAATGGGCAGTAAGCTGAGGAATAAAGAAAAAAGACGATATGATTAAAATGGTTTTCTGTCAACCTGCCTCCTCAGACCTGTTTGGGTAGAATAAGAATCAAAGTCAGATTTAATATCACTGACTTATATGACATGAAATTAAATTTGCTATTTTGTGGCAGCAGTACTGTGCAAAGACATAAAATTCATGGTAAATTAGACAAATAAATCATGCAAAAGAAGGAGTAACAGGTAATGTTCATGGACCATTCAGAAATCTGATGATGGAGGGGAAGAAGCTGTTCCTAAATCACTGTGTGTGGGCCTTCAGTCTCCTGTACCTTCTTCTTGCTGGTAGTAACAAGAAGACAGTTGATGCAGATGATGATGTTTATGATGGATGTCGCCTTGAAGATGTCCTCGACGGTAACTAACGTTACTTGGAATTCTAAAGTGGCTTCAACGTGTAATACCACCTATGAAAATCATTCTCTGGCATACCTTCCCCATACTGTCCCATTAATAATGGGACATTAAATTCCTGTGAGTTTTCTACATCACTGTCACCATCTGCTGCAAAATGGATGAGGGGGCAGTCAATTTAAAGGGCAAATGTTAGTTTGAACTGAGAAAGATCTAATAACACATTATGAAGGTCGGACAGAAAACTTCAAAAATATATTTTTATGTATTTGTTAGTGAGGTGAGTATGTCAGGCTCAGCAGTTCAAACAGTTAAAAGAAATAACTAAAATGATTCCTGAAGTTACAGCTAAAATCCAGTTACAAGGATTCTAAAATGTCAAACAACTCTTGATGTATTTTAAATGTTTCTGTTCATGAGGCTAAATGCAGTTATTTATGTAATATTCTTGCAGTAACTGCATTAGTTACACATTAAAAAATAAATCCAGATCTACTTATCCAGAAATCAGATATTTAATGATTTTGACGTTTTTTGTGAAATCTTGGCTAAAGGCATAATCACAAATGACAAATTAGAAAAGCCACGCTTGTGTGTTTTTTCTTCATTTGTATGCATTATTCCTCCTGCACAGTGCCAGAGGACATCAGAATTCCAAGCTTAATATATGCCCTATACAGTACTTGCAAATTCTACTAATAATGCATTTAATGTAATATATGCTGATTTAAATTGCAGATAATAGCACTTAGGAATTTCACATTTCTACCTTTCTCTTTCAGACTTTGAGTTACAGTCTATTGTGCAGAGTCAAAGTTGTACTGCACATTCGCTTCAACCCAACTTGAACATGTTAACCAAGATGCCTATCTTATCTATTCCCGCTTGTCAGCATTTGGCACATATCCTTCTAAGACTTCTTATCCATCGACTTGTCCAAATGTCTTGGAACTGTTGTTATTGTGTTTGTCTTTATCACCATCTCTGGCAGCTCGTTCCATATACCCACCACCCTCAGTGAGAAAAACTAGCACCTCAGGCCTCCTTTAAATCATTTCCTTTTTCACCTTAAGCCTGTACTCTCTAGTTTTAGACTTTCTTACCTTGGGGAAAGTGAGCATGACCATCCAACTTGTGAGTGGCCCTACTGAATTTATAAATCTCTATAAGGTCATGCCTCAGACCTATTTACCCCAGTGACAATAGCCCCAGCCTATCCAGCTCACCTTAAACTCAAGCCCTCCAGTCTTGGTATCATTCCTATAATTTTTTCCCCTGCACCTTGTCCAGCTTAATTGCACCCTTCTTGTAGTAGGACAACCAGAACTGAGCTCAATACACCAGGTGCACTGTGTGATAACATTATGTCCCAGCTCTTTATTCAGTGTTCAGACTGATGAAGGCAAGCATGTGCCATCTTGCTTCATCTCCTACTGTTAGATGTTACAGGCTGGTCACCTTCCAGAGGACTTGCATGCAGTGAAAAGAATCAAAAAATGTTGGAAATACTCAGCAGGTGATGGCTGCATCAATGGGAAGAGAAAAAAAAGTTGAAGTTTTAGATGGAAAATTCTTCATCGGCTTTGGACTTGGATTTAATTACCTTTGGGAAACCAACGTGGAAAGGTTGACTTGTCATGTTATCATGTGTGCCTGACATCCAACAAATGTCAACAAGTTCAAGGAGGCCACCTCAAACTTTTAAGACCTTGTGGAAATGGGCAACACCTTAGGTGGTGCAGTGAGAGCTGGAGTAAGTCTTTGCTTCATTGAAAGTCTTCCTGCCTTCAGGCTTTGGTCTTCCAATCATAACTCTACCTTCTACCACTTGCAGATCCATACAGCTAGACTATAGGAAAGTTGTGATTGTGTTTTGAGATGATGTTGCTGAGGGGAGTGTTTTAGTTATGAGGAGAGATTGCATTGGTTGGATTTGTTTTCCCAGGAGCAGGGGAGCTGAGGGGGCTCTTGACAGAAATATACAAAATTATAAGAAGCGTTTTTAGGGTAGATAAGTTTCCCACTGGTAAAGGTGTCTAAAACCAGGTTTAAGGAGAGGTGTAAGAGGGTTTGAGGGAATCTGAGGGAGATTTTTTTTTCATCCAGAGGATGGTTACAGTCAGGAACATGCTGCTGAGAAAAGAGTGGAGGAAAATTCTCATCATATTTAAGAAACTTCTGGATGACCTTTGGGATGCATAATAGGCTACATTCCAAAAGCTGATAAATGCAATTAATATAGTTACTGTATGTACAGTATTTGATGATTAGTGTGGACACAATGTGCCAAAGAGCCAACTTCTCTTCTGTATATCTCAATGAAAAACAGAAAGCGAAAACCAGGAGCACATTTGGGCCCCTGGGAGGAAACTGCTGCCGCATGTGAGGTGTCTGCCTTTGTTTCTACTGGTCAGTAATGGCAGCTAAACAATCTGCATCCTACTCAATACACAACCAGATGTAAGTTTGGTCCCAGGAGTAAATGGAATTGTGCTTTCTCTCAGGATATCAGCATCTCATCTCCCACAGTTGGTTGATTGGCAAGGCTCTTGCATGTTCTCACAGCCACCAACCAGCCTGCAACCTTCAGTCCAAGACTTGAGCGACTCCTAGCCATCCATTATGCTGAATTTCACTGACCCATCTGGAAGGGAAGAACCATCAAACAACATAATGTCAGCTTCATCAGGCAAGAATAAGGGTTCAGGTAAACTTTTCAGAAGTGGTAAGGCTCACCAGCTTGGAAGGTTGTTCATAACAGTAAATCACAAAGGGCCACTGTAACTATGGTTGCATTGTTAGTAGGTTTCCTTTGATATCAGAATCTATAGCCCTCACTGTATGTTATACCAGTTTTATATTATCAACTTACTGTATCTTGTAAAAACTGATGGGGAACTGCAACAACTATGTGGTCCACCACTGGACATCACGAGGAGTCTAGTGTTGAAGTGCAGATACAATATCCTGACTGGTTGCATCACAGGCCAGTACGGCAATTCTAATACATGGGAATGCAAGAAGCTGCAGGGAGTTGTGGACACAGCCTGATCCATCATGGGCACAGCCCTCCCCACCATGACAGCTTCGACGGGATGTGCTGTCTCAAGAAGTCATATCTATCATGAAGGATCCTAACGCAGGTCATGCCCTCTTCCTGCTGAGCAAAGGACAGAAGGGCGAAATCCCATACCACCAGGCTCATGAACAGCTACAACTACCAGGCTCCTAAACCAACTTGCACAGCCCATACCTTTTCTCAGCAACATTGACTACCTCTTGCATTACTGACTTGTATCTGACTGTGTTTCTTTACATTAAGGTCTTGTTTTTGCCCACCTTTTAACACTGTATAGAATAATTTTACAGTATGTATAATTTCTGTATGATTTATATTCTGTGAACAACTGTAGACAATGTATACTGCATCAGGGTAACAGTGGTGGAAAGTACGGGTGTTTAGGGTAACATTTGATAAGCTTTATTCTGAAGGTATGACAAGATTCTTGATTTTCATCACAACTCCATCTTTCAGGTACTTTGACTTGCAGATGGATGTTGTGTTTCAGATTTCATCCCAACGGTGGAGGCCACTTGGCCCATCTATCCAGTCTCAGAATCCAATCAGCCTGATACATTCCCCTATAATTTATGCTCCCACAGATACCCACCCACATCCTTTCGATTCTTTGATCAGCCATGGGAAATTTTACTCTAAACAATTATGTTCTTTGGGATGTGAGTGAAAACCAGAGCGCCCAGGGGAATGTAAAGGAACAAAAAGCAGAATTCACGAACTCCATACTGATAGCAACAGAGCTCCAAATCAAAGCCAAGTGAGTGGAGCTTTAGCAGTTGCATTACCTATAGCACCATTGTGTAAAGTCTCCGTAATATTAACAACCTTCTGACCAAGATATCTACAATGCTGAATTAATTTTCTGATAAATGGTGACTCCTCCACCCTCCAGGCAGCAAGGGGATGTAATAGTTATCACCTCCTTCTCTCAGCTCCGAGGTTCAACGCTGAGTTTAGCTGATAGCTGTGCGGAGTTTTCAAAATTAATATAGTACATAGGGGTCTGTTTATGGTGGTCTGAGAGTGCCACAGTTGTTGAAGAAAGTTTTGCAGTTATCTGTAATTGTATTTAAATAAAAATAGTAGAATTCACACAAGTTTGTCTAATTGATTAGAATAAGTGTTTGTAGTTGTTAGTTTTTGTTGAGAATTGGGCAATGATATGTGATCTTGTTTACAATCCAAACCTAGGGTATTCTGTGCAGAGCTTATTAATTTCATCAGCTTTAGTCAACTTTCACCCCATCTGTAAATTCACTTCGTCCGTTGCCAATACTTCTCTCCCCTTTCTTGATCATTGACTGCATCTCAGGAGGCAAATTATTTGCTGACATATTCTACAAGACTATTGACTTCCACAGTTACCTCACCTGCTCCTCTTTCCACCCTGTTGCTTGCAAAGCAACACTTCCCCTTCTCTCAGTTCCTCCATCTGCACCACATTTGTTCCTATGATGAGGCTTTCCACTCTAGGGCATCCGAGATGTCTTCTTTTTCAGAATACAGTGTTATTGATGCAGCCCTCACCTCCATCTCATCTATTTCTCGCTTGCTTTCCCTTTTCTCTTTCAACCCCTGCCTTGATATATCAGAATTAGAGTTCACTTTGTCCTCATTTAACATCCTATGAGCAGGATGCCACTACCTAGCACATCTTCCCCTCCCTTCTTCACAGGAAGTGCACTCGTCGTGATTTCCTTGTCTGATTGTTCTTCCCCGCTAATACCCCTCCAGTCACTTGTTCCTGCAACTGTGCTGTACCACACCAGTCCCTATACCTCCTTCTTCACCACCATTCAAGGCCCCAATAGACCTTCCATGTGAGGCAGTCCTTCACTGGTGAATCCATCGGTTTCACTTATAACACCTGCTACAGCCTTCTCTGCAGTGGCACATACTAGGAACAACTTAGCAAGCACCTGCTCTGATAGTCAGGATCTCCCAGTGGTGAAATACCCCCCATTAATTCCACCTCCCATTTGCACGTTGACATGTCTGTCTATAGCCACCCCTACTGCCAAGTTGAGCCTCAATGTAGGTAAGAGGAACAGCATCTTACATTCCACCTTGGTATCCTCCAGCCAGATGGTATGACCATTGATTCCTCTAATATCCAGTGGCCAATTCTCCCATATCCCTTTTTCCCTTATCCTACAGACTCCGTCACCCAATTTCTTTCCCCTTCCATAGCCTCTTGATCTGACCATCACTCACATATTCCTTGCTCCATTTCCCTTCCTCATCTCCTTCCATTTACTTCATAGTATACTTTTCCTCTGCTATCAGTTCCCATCTCATTTAACCTACTGTTGCTGACCAACATCTCCCAACTTCTTACATTATTCCGACATTCCTGCCCCTCTCCTGCTTATCATGCCCCTCTCACCTGGATCCACCTATCACCCACCAGCTCTTGCCCATTCTCCCCACCTTTTTATACTGCCCATCTACCTTCATCCTTTCTTGTCCTGTTAAAAGGGCCTCAACCCAAAATGTTAACTGTCTGAATAAACTCTTCTCAGTCAAGAAGAGTTTATTCATCATATACACCGAGAAAGCACTGGATCCTGTTAACTATCCACTTCCCTCCATTGTTGCTACCTGACCCATTGGGATCCTCCATTATTTGGTTGGTTGCTTCAGATTTCCCGCATCTGCATCACTTATATCTCCAGGGTATTCTGACAGAATGTGACAGATCAAAACTATCTGGAGTGGAATGGTACATTTGTTTCATTGGTAATTGGACCACTGTTATTGTTCAAGTACGAATAGTCAATGGCTGCTTGACTCTCAAGTTGAACACCAGGATTGGGTTTTGCAGAAATTCGCTATCAGATGCTATTAAGTTTTTGCAACTTAAAAAAAAATGCTGTCACTATTTTGCTCCTTCAAGATCTTAATTTGGAAGGAAAAAACATTTTTATCGATTACCCTTGAAGAATTTTCCAATTCCAAATCAAGAGCTTTGTCCATGCTGTTTGAAATTTAGTTTATCTGTCTGAGCAAATTCTGCCACGTCTGTAGACACTTAACTGAGATGAGGAAAGTGAATTTAATTCACCGTTAAATTTTAGATCTAGTCCCACGTGAGCCATAACACAGAATGTGAATTATACTGTTGATTATTCTGTGTCTAGCCAGTTCCAACAAATAACTGAAGATCAACAATTAGCTAATGTGTTTCTGGTTTTATATTATTTGCATCAATAAAAGCTTTGGAATCATGAATAGCTTCTTTAACATCTCAATTTTTCAGCCATAAAGGAGGTAGTAAAACCAATCTATTGTGTTCACAGTACAAGAATAGAAAGGAAAAAAAATATTTAAATGAAGGCTGGATACTGCTTATGGTAGAAGTGTTCATCAAGTGTGCAAGGGCAATTTAATGTGTTGAATGCTCAGAAATGTTGGTACTTAATTACCAGGCACTGACTGTATGATGTCCAATACTCTATGCAAGCTTCCACCAACTATGAAATGTTATTTTTCTTCTAAATTATACAACTGTTTTGAAATGAAATGGTTTTCAAGTAGTTTTACAACACTACTGAGAAGGTTGAGAGTTTTCAATTTATTTTCAGTTTTAGATATCAGAAGGTTATGACAAAGGGTCTTCAATGTGAAATGTTAACTGTTTCTAGTAATAGTCATAGTGTCAGCGAAGTCTATTCCATTCTGACTAAGATATTCTTCTAAGCTAGTCCCATTTGCCCATGCCTGCCCCATATCACTCTAAAGCCTTCCTATCCATGTATATGGCAAGCATCTTGTTAATGTACCTGTTCACAGATGTGGCCTGATCTCCTGAGAATTTCCAACATTGTCTTACTTATTTTATTTATTGTTTTAAATTTAGGTATTAGAAGATGTGATTCCTTTTTACAGAAATGTTGATATTATTCAAGATCTCAAGTACATGCCTGAAAGTCCTGATTGAGGGTCTTGACCCAAAGCGTTTGCAATCCGTTCACCTCTACAATTACACCTTAATTGTCTCCTGTAAAAAGTCTTTGGCTTTGTGGTCAGAAAACATATGGATTGTTTTGCTAAGAATGGCCAGAGTATCTAAAAGGTATTTATGTGCAAATTCAAGCTGCTCTTTATTTTGAAGCTCCACAATGGTTCAGTAGAAGATAACCATCCCTACAGGAGGTTAGGTGTACAAAGGAAGAAAGCATGACTTTGAAACTAAATTAAGGATGCAAAGAGCACTCTGTGCTTGACCTCATTACACAGAAAGATTATAGCTGGAGCTTAATGTCCAAGGATATACATTGTATTGAAAGGACAGGCAGGATGATAGATGGAGCAGCATTGCTCTGTTGGTAAAAAATTAAATCAAATTATTAGAAAGAGGTGACATATGGTTGGAAGGTGTGTTGAATCATTGTGGAGAGAGCTAAGTTACTGTACGGGCAAAAGGACCCTGATGGGAGTTTTACATAGACTCCCCAAGCAATAGTAAGGATATGGCCTACAAATTACAACTGGAAATGAAATGTATGCCAAAAGGGCAATGTTACAATAGTCATACGGAACTTCAATATACAGGTAGTTTGGGAAAATCAGGTAAATGCTGGATTACAGAAGGGCACGTTTCTAGAGTGCCTATGAGATGGCTTATTTATTTATTTATTGTTTTAAATTTAGGTATTAGAAGATGTGATTCCTTTTTACAGAAATGTTGATATTATTCAAGATCTCAAGTACATGCCTGAAAGTCCTGATTGAGGGTCTTGACCCAAAGCGTTTGCAATCCGTTCACCTCTACAATTACACCTTAATTGTCTCCTGTAAAAAGTTTTTGGCTTTGTGGTCAGAAAACATATGGATTGTTTTGCTAAGAATGGCCAGAGTATCTAAAAGGTTGAGCCCACTAGAGGATCAGCTATTCTGGATTGGGTATTGTGCAAAGAAATAGAATTGCTTAGAGAGCTTAAGGTAAAAGAACTCTTAGGAGAATTGATCATAATATGATCAAATCCACCTTGAAATTTGAGAAAGAGAAACTAAAGTCAGATGTATCAGTATTACAGTGGAGCAAAAATTAGTGGAAAGTTAGAAGACTGGGAAGCTTTTAAAAACCAACAGAAGGCAACTAAAAAGCCATTAAGAAGGTAAAGATGGAATAAGAAAAGAAGCTAACTAATAATATTAAAGTGGATACCAAATGCTTCTTCAGATCCATAAAGTGTAAAAGAGAGGCGATAGTGGATATTGGACCATTAGAAAACGATGTTGGAGAGATCGTAATGCCAGTCAAACTGAATAGGTATTTCGCTTTAGTCTTCATTGTGGAAGACACTAACAGTATGGTGGAAATTCCAGGTGTCGGGGGCATGAGGTGTGTGAAGATACCATAATTAAAGAGAAGGTTCTTGGGAAACTGAAAAGACTTAAGGAAGATAAGTCACCTGGACAGGATGGTTTGCACCCCAGAGTTCTGAAAGAGGTGGTGAAGAGATCATGGAGGCATTAACAATAATCTTTCAAGAATCACTAGATTCTGGAATGGTTCTGAAAGACTGGAAAATTACAAATGTCATTTCACTCTTCAGGAACGGAGTGAGGCAGCAGAAAGGAAACTATAGGCCAGTTAGTCTGACTTCAGTGGTTGGGAAAGTGTTGGAATCGGTTATTAAGGACGTGGTTTCAGGGTACTTGGAGGCACATGATAAAATAAGCCATAGTCAGCATGGTCTCCTCAAAGGAAAATCTTGCCTGACAAATCTGTTGGAATTCTTTGAAGAAGCAACAAGCAGTATAAACAAAGAAGAATCAGTTGATATTGTGTCCTTCAATTTTCAGAGGGCTTTTGACAAGGTTCTGCACATGACGCTGCTTATCAAGCTATGAGCCCATGGCATGACAGGAAATATTCTCACATGGAGAAAGCAGTGCATGATTGGCAGAAGGCAATGAGTGGGAATAAAGGGAGCCTTTTCTGACTGGCTGCTGGTGACTAGTGGTTCTCCACAGGGGTCTGTGTTGGGACCAATTCTTTTCACATTAAACATCAATGATTTGGTTGATGGAATTGATGAATTTGTTGCAAAGTTTGCAGGCAATATCAAGATAGGCGGACGCGCAGGTAGTTTTGAGAAAGTGGACAGGCTACGGAAGGACTTAGAGAGATTAGGAGAATGGGCAAAGAAATGGCAGATGGAATACAGAGTCAGGAATTGTATGGCCATGCACTTTAGCAGAAGAAATGAGAGAGTTGGTTATTTTCTGAATGGAGAGAAAACTTGGGAGTCCTTGTGTAGGATTCCCTAAAGCTTAATTCACAGGTTGAATCTGTGGTGAAGAAGGCAAATGCAATGTTAGCATTAATTTTAGGAGGACAAGAATAGAAAAGCAAGGAAGTAATGTTGAAACTTTATAATGCACTGCTGAGGTCATTTATATTGTGAGGAGGTGTGGGCCCCTTATCTTAGAAAGGATGTGCTGAAACTGGTGAGGGTTCAAAGGATGTTCACAAAAATGATTCCAGGATTGAATGGCTTGTCATATGGACAGTGTTTGATGGCTCTGGGCTCATTTTCACCTGAATTTAGAAGAATGAGGGGTGACCTCACTGAAGAATGAATGTGGAGAGGGTGTTTCCCATGGTGAGAGAGTCTCAGACCAAAGGACACAGCCTCAGAATGGAGGGGTGTCCTTTGGAGAATGGAGGATTTTCTTTAGCCAGAGAGTGATGAATCTGTGGAATTTGTTGCCTCAGGTAGCTGTGGAAGCCACATCTTTATGTATATTTAAGACGGAGGTTGATAGATTCTTGACTGGTCAGGGCATGAAGGTATAAGGGGCAAAAGCAGGAGATTGGGGCTGAGAGGAAAATTGGATCAGCCATGATGAATTGGCAGAGCAGACTAGATAGGCCAAATAATCTAATTCTACTCCTATATCTTGTGGTCTTATGGTCTTATCTGCTTTCACCACCACCCATAGCAACCTGTATTCTCTACATTAAAAAAACGTGACCTGCACATTTCCTTTAAAGTTCCCTCCTCACCTTAAAGCCATGTCCTTTAGTAGTTGACATTTCTATGCTGGTGGGGAAAAGAATTCTTTCTGTCTACAGTACCTATTCCCATCATAATTATCTCCTCCTTCAAAGATCATGTTTTCACATTGTCAGACCAAAGCACCACAATACCCTCTCTTCACCTCTCGTTAGCTCTCTTTCCTATTTTAATGCACATTTTAAAATCTATTTCTGACTAGCATTTTTTTTTATCATCTCTTAATGTCTTCTACGGCTTGCTGAAATATATTCCTCTGAAATACTTCGGGAAATTTAATTGTTAAGTGTGCTTTATAAATGTGAAGATTTATAAGTATGTCTTCACAAACAATGACCCCTATCTCCCACTTAAAATAAACTTACTGCTGTACGGATGGCAGACTTTCAGCCCCATTATTTGGCAGAGGTTTGTGTTTAAACAATGATGCCGGAATTCCCAAATTTCTGACAATACCTTGTGCCAATGGACTCCCTGTTAGTCCAGAGAGGGAGAGCGAGTTACTGTAGATTTCCTGCCTGATTTCTCACATGATCTGCACGTGAGCACATGCGCCGACCCATTCATTTCAATTAGGAACAGCTTAGGAAATAAAGTCCAGGTAAAAAAGGTAACTTTCTTATAACATTGCATTAACTAAATGTAGTTGTTTTCATTGTGTTTTTGTTATATGTTAAAATTTTAACAATTTAATATTCTCTAATAGTTTTTAATACTTTGAGGTAATTGGATTATTATTGTCATGGGCACTGAGAAACAGTGAGAAACTTTGCTTGCCTTCCATACAAATAATTTCAAAAGGTAAGTACATAGGAAAATTGATAATAAAATACAGAACTTAGTTTTACAATTACAGAGATAGAGCAATGCTGGTAAACAAAAAGTGCAAGGGCCAAGACTGGGGAGACTGTGAGAGCAAGAATTCATGTTTGTCGTACATGTCTTATAACAGTGTGATAGAAGCTGTCTGTCGAGTCTGTTGTGTGTGTGTTTCAAGCTTTTGTATCTTCTGCCAAACAGAGTTGAAGAGCCACAGACCCAGGTTCAATTCTTGACATCAGGTGTTTCCCGTGTGGATTTTGCATGTTCTCCCTGAGACTACTTGGGTTTCATCAAGTGCTCCCGTTTTCTCCCCCGTCTCAAAGACTTGCAAGTAGGGAGGTAAATTGGCCCTAAATGTATCACTTTTAGTTGGAAAACTCTGGGTGCTTAATTTTAAATGGCCATGCATAAGTGTCTTGGGCTTTGCATTCCAAAACAGTTAGATTGACCTTCAACTTGAACCATCAGGGAACTCACCTGGGTTTTCCACAGTGGAACAAGCTTGAGGGTTTACCATCCAGAGAGTTGGCAGTTCATCTCTTCTTTCCTCATGGCTACCAAGGACAGTTGTGAAATAGATAAGATAGAGGTGTAGAAGAAGATTTTAGACAGACTCATGGATATGCAGGAAAAGGAGGAATATGGATCATGTTCAGGCAGAAGATTTAGTTTAATTCACCATCATGTTCAGTGCAGACATCATGAGCTGAAGGATTTCTGTGCTGTACTCTTCTACAACTGCAGGTCATTCACATGCTTAACAGATGAACCATCTTCAACTGATGAAATATATTAAACTTTGGTGGTTGTGGGTAATTAACTGAGTGATTATGGTTTGTTGTGTCCATTTCCTCATTCATTGCTCAACGGAGGAATTCATCCTGTGCACCCAATGAACAAAATCAGGCAGACACCTAAAGTAGATTATGGACTGTCTTCATACAAGGCTATCCTCCAAATCTTCATTTTAATTGTAACATTCAAGATGATTGTTGATACCTTCAAATTCTTAGTAGTTTCTAACTTTTTGAAGTAGTGAAATCGTTTTATTTTCACTCATAGCTGTTTCCATCATCTCCAAGCCTGAATACTTGAAACTGCAGTGAGCAAAACAGTTCTGAATTGCCTTACTGCTTATTCCTCAACAAATGTCATTGACAAAAATCACTGCTATTAAACACAAACACATTCAACTGATGCTATTTAAAACTGATCATTCTAAGCATTGTGTAGTATCTAACGGTCACACAATCGTGCACTTCCCAGAATAGTGAGAATCTGTTCACAACGGTCTCCTGGCCCAATTAAGCAGCATAAGGAAATAAATAAATGAAGGCAATTTTCTCAATTAATTTTTGTTCTTTAAGACTTGTTCTAAATAAGCAACTGCTCCAATTAACTAATGGCCCAATGAACCGGAACCCACTGTATATACCTGTGGGGATAAGCTCCCAAAGGTGTGCATCTCAAATAGCCTCTGACAACCAAGTCCAGCTCTTGGCCTTCATCTGTGGCTTAGCTACTAAGCACGGCAGAGCTGTTTCTACTGACATGAGAAGGAGCAAAGGCAAGTTATTGGCACCTCAAAGCCAGTTGCTTTGGGCGGATGGGGCTCATCAGCCATGGTTTGCAGCTCATCTAAAAGAGAAGCACTGATCTTAAACCTCCGCTGCCCTGCAGATATATCCATGCGTAGGGTAGGCTTTGGGAGTAAATCCTAAGGGAAAAATCAAGAGCTGGAGTCACGAAGGCAGTCCTATGTTGAGTCCAATGCTGACTGGCAATTCCTGCGACAATGCTGGTGCCAAACTCTATTGGTTTCTGCTGTTCTTTTGAATTCATCTGCTGCATGGAGAGGAGGAGCCGGCTACGTGGGCAACAGCCGCTCTTCCTATCATACCACCCGGGCTTGCATATCATGTAGACCACTAGACGGTAATATTCATGGTCGACCCCAGCCAAAGGAGGGCTTCTATCTCTAATATTTATTTCATATATTATTGACTTTGTGGTTGAGCAGCTGCTGTCGGGGTGTGTGTGTTGAGTCCCATGTGCGAGGATGCAGTGAACACAGAAATTATAACTTGATTGATATAAATTATAAGGCCGATTATTACTGGGAGAACATGTGTCCTCAATTTTATTGATTCATGACTGCTTCCAGATAAGAACAATTCTCTTCTTCTAGTCATTAAAAGAAAAGCCGCACTCTCTCTTGTATGTAATTTTGCAGGATTTTCCAAATCAAAATGAATTCCACTAGACCTCACATTCTGCAAATTATGTCTTTCCACTGCCACAAAGAAACAAGTTTCACGACATATGTTAGTAATGATCAAGCTGATTTTTGACTCTGATTTCCGGACCATGCTCCAGCCAGGATTCACCTGGCTGCTGGGTTGAGTTAAGTGTAAGAGATATTGGCCCCTCGGCAATCACAGCAAGGTAGGCAAAGGCTGCAGCAAAGCCATTAAGCATTCATTGCCTATTCTCAGGTGCTGTTCAATCCAGCTGCTGGTTACATAGAAACATAGACAACATACAGTACCATACAGGCCCTTCGGCCCACAAAGCTGTGCCAAACATGTCCCAACCTTAGAACTACCTAGGCTTTACCCATAGCCCTCTATTTTTCTAAGCTCTATGTAGCCATTGAGGAGTCTTTTAAAAGACCCTATCATTTCCGCCTTCACCACCGCCGCTGGCAGCCCATTCCATGCACTCACCACTCTCTGCATAAAAGCTTACCCTGACATCTCCTCTGTACCTACTTCCAAGCACCTTAAAACTATGCCCTCTCGTGCTAGCCAACTCAGCCCTGGGGAAAAGCTTCTGACTATGCACACAATCAATGCCTCTCATTATCTTGTACACCTCTATCAAGTCACCTCTAAACCTCCGTCGCTCCAAGGAGAAAAGGCCGAGTTCACTCAACCTATTCTCATAAGGCATGCTCCCCAATCCAGGGAACATTCTTGTAAATCTCCTCTGCACCCTTTCTATGGTTTCCACGTCCTTCCTATAGTGAGGTGACCAGAATCGAGCACAGTACTCCAAGTAAGGTCTGACCAGGGTCCTATACAGCTGCAACATTACCTCTCGGTTCTTAAAGTCCATCCCACGATTGATGAAGGCCAATGCACCGTCTACCTTCTTAACCACAGAGTCAACCTGCGTAGTAGCTTTGAGTGACCTATGGACTCGGACCCCAAGACCCCTTTGATCCTCCACACTGCCAAGAGTCTTACCATTAATACTATATTCTGCCATCATATTTGACCTACCAAAATGAAGCACCTTACACTTATCTGTGTAGAACTCCATCTGCCACTGCTCAGCCCAGTTTTGCATCCTATCAATGTCCCGTTGTAATTTCTGACAGTCCTCCACACTATCCACAACACCCCCAACCTTTGTGTCATCATCAAATTTACTAACCTAACCCTCCACTTCCTCATCCAGGTCATTTATAAAAATCACAGAGAGTAGGGGTCCCAGAACAGATCTCTGAGGCACACCACTGGTCACTGGCCTCCATGCAGAATATAATAAATACTTATAACGGTTACTATACTATAAGGTTAATAAATGCTGATGTTTAAGTTATAGTTAGCTTGCTGCTTTCTGAGTTCATCCTTGTCTCTCTTTTCCTTCACACTCAACGCATACACCCCACTGATTCCATTACATTTCCTTTTGCCTCAGGAAAGCAGCCAACATAATAAAAGACTCTAACCATCGAAAACATTCTCTCTTATTCTGCATTCTATAGGAAGAATACAAATACAAATGCTTGAGAACATATACCACCTGGCTCAAGGACAGCTTCCTTCCCATATCATTAGATTCTCGAATACACCTTTTGTATGATAAAGAAGAACTCTTGATATCTCAGTTTACCTCACCATGGACCCTGCATCTTATTTGTCTACTTATGAAACTAATAATGTAATTCTGCATTTTGAAATTGCTTTCTTTCTTTTGTACTACTTCAAAGTACTGATGTATAGAAAGATTTGTCTGGATTGAAAGTAAATAAAAGCTTTTCAATGTATCTTGGTACATGTGACAATATGCAGCCAAATACCAATTACCCTCCAAAAATATTCACCCACTTTAATTTACCAAGGCCAAGATTAGTTTCTTAACCATCATTACTAACTTACCTTTTACATTTTCATTACTGTCTGTATGCAGGATGAAATTAAAGTTGATTCTCTACTCCAGAGGTGGTCTTGCCAATATGTTATAAGATGTCAGTATCTTTGATTTAAATGTCATAATCTAACTGTATGGTTAACTTTCATTTTACCTTGGTAATTGCTGTCTTGCAATGTAATGGGTCTCTCAATGTTTGCAATCATATGAGCAGCCTTCTAAGCTTCTGATATTTCACTGTGTTCAATGAGCTGTGTTCAATGAATAATATACTCACCTGAGTTCACCCTCAGTGCTTTCGGCATTCTTGGCTTGATTCCACCAGCTGCACATAATGAGTTATGGCCTTCCTTGCACTAAATTTTCCTAATGAACATTTTATTTCTAACTATCATCCTCTCTCTGGCTTTCGACACATCCCTCACCATGTTAGTAATGGGGAATCAGTTATTCTCCTGAAAGTAAAATCAGCTTTTGAAAAATATTTGCAGCCTCTGTTGTTAATCTTACCTCTATATTTAGATCATCATCCTTAAGATTCATACTTGTTCCATGGATCCTTTTATGTTTGCAAACAATAAAAATGAATAATTCTATTTTTTAGTTTGCTTCTTGTTTTCAAATGCCTGTTCATGGGTGGTTCTTCCAAATTTTCCAATGATACTGGTTCATTGTAACCCAGCTTTTCACTTACACGTGCATACTTTAGTTCCTTGTCATTGAAAATGAGCGGTTTTCACTGCACAACATGGCCACTATTTGATCCCTTCAGTATATCCTTAAAAAAATTAGCCTTGAATAGATAGTCCCATGGAGTTATTCGTGTAAAAGGCCCTTTGGCCAAACTCAATGTTACTGACCAAGATGCCTACCTGAAGTTGTCCCATTTGCCTGCATTTGACCCACTTCCCTCTAAACACTTCCTATCAGTCTACTTGTCCAGGTGATTTTAAATGTTGTAATTGTACCTGCCTTATCACTACATTAAAAAAAACAGTACATTTTGCTGCTTGTTGCATGTATACTCACCCAACTTTTGTGTGAAAAACCCACCCCTCCGATCTCCTTTAAACTTTTCCTCTTTCACCTTTAACCTACTCTCTCTGGCTTAAGTTCCTCTATTTTCCTAAAATGATGTCGACCATCCATCTATGCTTCTCGTGGTTTTGTCATCCTCTTTAAGGTCACCCCGCAGACTTCTTTGTTCTCCAGAGAAATCAATTTTGCCATCACTCAAGCCCTCTTGTCCCCAAAACATCCTTGTGACTCTTTTCTGATCCCCTTTAGCTTGGACCCATCTTCCTATAGTGTGATGACCAGAACCGCACACAATATTCCAAGTATTGTTTTGCATCTCACAATATTTCACAGTTGTGCATCCTTTTCCTGAGTGTCCTAGCAGAAGAATTTCATCTTTTGATAGATTGTTTCATTCTCCTGAGGCAGATCATTAAAATCTTGTCTTGCAAATAGTAACAGAAGTCTGAATTTATATATTTCACTGAAAGAGACTACAGAGATATGGATGCTGTTCAGCATAACTCAGAAACCAACCTCCCCTCCATGGACTCTACACTTCTTGTCTTGGTTAAACAACCAACATAATTAAAGACCCCACCCACCGTGGACAATCACTCATCTCCTTTCTCTAAAAGGGCAGAAGATTAAAGAAAAGCTGAGAACACATACCATCAGGCTCAAGGACAGCTTCTATGCCAGAGTAATAAGATTATTGAATGGTGCTGTAGTATGATAAGGTGAAACCTTAACCACATCATCTATCTTGTTATTATCTGCCTGCACTGCACTTGCTCTGTAACTGTAACACTTTCTTCTGCATTCTCAGCCTGAAACGTCGACTGTTTACACTTTAGATATAGATGCTGTCTGGCCTGTGGAGTTCCTCCTGCATTTTTGAGTGTGTTGCTTGGATTTCCAGCAACTGCAGATTTTCCCATGTTTGTGATTTTGCATTCTGTTACTGTTTTCCTTTGTACTATGTCAATGCACTGATGCAATAAAATGATCTCTATGGGGGTGGCCTACAAAACAAAGATTTTCCCTGTACCTTGGTACATGCTACAATAATAAAACAAAAACATAAACACGATATTCTGCATTTGCTGGAAATCCAGAGGAATACATTCAAAATGCTAAAAGAACTCACCAGGTCAGGCAGCAGCTATGAAGGGGAATAAACAGGTGATGGTTTAGACGAAATTCCTTTATCAGGACCAATTTAACCAACATACCAATTTCATGGTCAAATCTGTGCGAGGCTTAGTAAGTAATTTGGCTGGGATCTCTTGCCTAGATGACTTGGCACTTGGATCTCCTTTGTATTGAGCTTTCAAGTTGAAAAATTTATCCTGAAAACCTCAATATAGTTATTAGCTTATTGCAGCCCATTATACCTTTTCCCTACTCAATTCCCAACTTCCCCTTGGTGTTTCAGAACCAGTTAAGAAATTTGTTGTATAAAATAAACTGCCGGAGGAACTCAGAATGTCAGGAAGCATCTATGGAGAGAAATAGATAGTCGACATTTTCGGGTTTTTTATCCGTACTTTTTATTGAAACACTTTAGTTCTGCCGGCTGCATAAGTCTAGCAGATTGGAGTGCAAGCCCCCCAGGTCCCCCTGATTGTGTGGGTGGTGTGTTATTTGTTACCGTTACAAATAAGGACCACAAAATAACAGACAGTACACCACATACAATTAAACGATTTAGCTTTATAATCCTTAATTTGACTAAAGGGTTAGTGGAAAAAAAAGCAAAAAAAAGAAAAGGGCCCATTTTAATGAAACAGTCTAATGTGCACAAGTTGGAGATCACAGTTTCACCTTCATCGATCCTCCTTCGATCTCCCCAGGCTTCGTCAAATCATGTTCTCCCTTCATCTCCCGGCAAACCAAAGAAAACCCAGCTCACACCGGTGTCAGGCACACAACATAAAAAACTCACTTCACTGGATGGCTCACATTCCAAAGCACCCGTTACCTCTATCCATAACCCAAACACCGCTTCTACAGAAAGACCATTACGTTAGCAGTGAAACCTTTCCCCGGGTGTTACACTATCTAGAACTGATAGATAGAAAGAGAGAGGGACAGATGGTATCGCCGCAGATTCCAGCATCTGCAATCTCTTACAAGGGGTGATTGATAAGTTTGTGGCCTAAGGTAGAAGGAGTGAATTTTAGAAAAACTAGCACACTTATTTTTCAACATAGTCCCCTCCTACATTTACACACTTAGTCCAGCGGTCGTGGAGCATACAGATCCCTTCTTTGTAGAAGTCGGTGTCTTGGACCTCCAGAAAGTGGTCCACAGCAGGGGTGATTGATAAGTTTGTGGTCTAAGGTAGAAAGAGAAGGGTTATTAACTTCAAACTTTCTGCATAATCACTCAAAGAGTTGAACTGCACGTGCATGTAATGAGAACTGTATAACTCATCTTCTTCTACCTTAGGCCACAAACATATCAATCACCCCTGCTGTTGACCACTTTCTGGAGGTCCATGATGCCAACTTCTACAAAGAAGGGATCCGTATGCTCCATGACTGCTGGACTAAGTGTGTAAATGTAGGAGGGGACCATGTTGAAAAATAAATGTGCTAGGTTTTCTAAAATTGACTCCTTCTACCTTATGCTGCAAACTTATCAATCACCCCTCGTATGTCTCCACAAATTTTAATATGTTCATTTGGCTATTAAATTATATGTGCAGAATCAGTGTAACCTAGAAATTGCTGTTGAGTACACTTTAAGGGTATCCTGATCATGGAATCATAGACATTTACCTCACAGCAAAGGGCAGTTTGCCCATTACGTTCAATGGTCAAAACATGGAATTTTTTGGTTAATCACCCGGCTCTCATTTTGCTGATTATGGATATGCAAATCTTCATTCAGAAGACTTCTGCCTCCACCAAACTTTTTGGTTCACCATTCAACTTAAAAAACAAAATTTATTCCAGACAACCCAAGGTATTACTGAGTTTTAATAATGACATTGCAGACAGATCTGAATGATTCAGTTAAATGCCTTGATTTAATGGCACATTGTTCTTGGTGGCTGATGTGTGGAATCAAGGATTGGTTTGTTTCATGAATGTGCACTGTGATCTCAACCTCACTCCAAAGCCACAAACCAAGTTCCTACCCAGCAGAAGATGTCCGGAGCAGCCTGCGTAATAGACCCCACTGGTCTCCCAAACACTCATTTGTACGTAAAGGCCAAACAAATTTTGGGAGTTCCTGTATAGCTATGTGAAGATAATACGGGGCCAGATCTATTCAACTAGTTTTCATTGTTCTGTTGCATATTTACAAGGTAGATGGAAATAATTAAATTGGTTATTTGTCTCCTTAATACAATTGACTTGTGTTGGTAAACAGTAACTGTTGTCTATGTGCAGCCAAGGTGCAGAGTATGAAGACAATGTACACCACTAATTACACATTTGTTCTCAATTCATGCTGTTCCAAATCTCAACTGATTTGCTGAAAAATTGATCCTTCATGAACTCAATGACAAGTCAGAGCCTCAATCCCTATGTGTTCAATTGTTATCCTGCAGAACAATCAAAGACAGTAAGCCTCAGGAAGATAAGGCAACTGCACCATTGAAACCAAATTGAATCAAGTATACCAAACAGGGCAATTCAGGATATAAGTTTTGTCAAACATTTTTAAAATGTAATCTTCAGACACTTAACATTCTAATCAGTTTTAAGACTTGTATTGTACTGGCTGAAGTAGAACTTTAGCAAGTCCAACAAGAACTTCAAAAAAGGGAATCTGATGGTATGGAGGATGTATCTGTCAGTCTTTGTGACATCAGGTGACCAATATTGGAGCAAGTGCAATAAGATAAAGAACAGCAGAGTGGCGTTGATAGTATCAGAATCAGAAATAGTTTTTTGATTCTAATGCAACACACACAAAATGCTGGAGGAAATCAGTAGGTCAGGCAGCATCTATGGAAATGAATAAACATGCAATTTTTTGGGCTGAGACCCTTCTTCAGGATTGAGAAAGAAGGGGGAAGATTCCAGAATAAAAAGGCAGGGGGAGGGGAAAGAAGGTAGCTGAAAGGTGATAGGTGAAGTCAGGTTGTTGGGAAAGGTCAAGTGCTGGAGAAGAAAGAATCTGATAGAAGAGATGAGTGGACTATAGAAGAGAGAGAAGGAGGAGGGGTCCCGGGGGGAAATAATAGACAGGTGAGAAGAAGTAAAAGGTCAGAGTAGAGAATAGAGGGGGGAGGGGGAATTTGTTTACTGGAAGGCGAAATCAATATTACTGCCATCAGGTTGGACGCTGCCCAGGTGGGATATAAGGTGTTGCTCCTCTACCCTAAGGGTGGCCTTATCTTAGTACAAGATGAGGCCATGGACCAACACTTCAGAATGGGAATGGGAATTGGAATTAAAATGTTTGGCCACCAGGAATTACTGGTTGTGGAGGATGGTACAGAGGTGCTCGATGAAGCAGCTCATCCCCCCAAGTTTGAGGTGGGTCTCACTGATGGAGAGAAAGCTGCATCGAGATCACCAAATACAATAGGAGACCCCAGCAGATTCACAGGCAAAGCCTTGCCTCACCTGGAAGGACTGTTTGGGGTCCCGAATAGAGGTGAGGGAGAGGGTGTATGGGCAGGTGTAGCACTTAGGCTGCTTGTAGGGTTAAGTGCTGGAAGGGAGATTAGTGGGGAGGGACGAATGACAAGGGAATCCCAGAGGGTGTGATTCATGAGGGAATCCCAGAGGGTGTGAATCCTGCAGAAAGTTGAATTGTGGGGGTGGGGAGATAAAGATATTTTAAGTGGTAGGTTTCCTTTGGAGGTGGTGGAAGTTGTGGAGGTTGATGTGTTGGATGCAGAGGCTGATGGGGTGATAGTAAGGACAAGAGGAACTCCTTGTTAAGGCGGCGGGAAGATGGGGTGATTGTGGAATCTGATTCTGATTCTTATGTCAGTGACAATAAATCGTTAAAGTCGATCAATAAAGTCATAAAATGTGTTGTTTTTGTGGCAGTAGAACAGTGCAGGCATATCATATCATTATGTTGCAATAAAAATAAATGTATCAGCAGTGCAAAAGCGGAACAGTGAGGTAGTGATCATGGACCATTCAGAAATCTGATGGCAAAGGGGAAGAAGCTGCTTCTAAAACATTAGCTGTGGGACTTCAGGCACCTGTACCACCTCCTGATGTGAAGAGGGCATGTCCTGGATGGTGAAGGTTCTTAATGATGGATGCCACCTTCTTGAAGTACTGCCTTTGGAAGATGTCATCAATAGTGGGGAGGATTGTGCCTGTGATGGAACTGGCCATCTCTACAATCCTCTGAAGTCTCTTGCAATCCTGTGCATTGGTGCCTCTATACAAGGCAGACAAGGCAGTCAGAATGCTCTGTACAGTACATCTGTAGAAATTTGCTAGAGGCTTTGGTAACACACCATATTAGAACTGCTGCTTTCCAGCAATCTGGAGTTCAGTCATAACCCCTATTGCTGTCTATGTGGAGTTTTCATGCTCTGCTTTCTCATTATTAGGTTAATTAGCCAGTATAAATTGTTCCTCGTGTTTGGATGGGTAGTAGAATTTGAGGAGAGTGGACAGGAATGCTGGGAGAGTTAAATGGATTAGCATAAAAAGACATGCTTGATGGTCAGTATAGGCTTGGTTGGTGTGGACTGTGAAGGTTCACCATTCATATGCTTTAGATGATGACCAATCATGCGCTTTTCATTCTCCAAGTGCTCTGATACTCCCTTTGTCCATCGTCATACTCAGTGATTGACCAGCCAGTTTCATGACATAGAACATTTAAAAGGTTTACATTCCAAATAAACACATTCATTTTCATCTTAATCTTAAATAGCCCACACATTTTCCCAAAGCTACATCTTCTAGTTGTAGTCTGTCTGTAACTACTCATCAGAATGAGCCATAGCAAGGTGTTAAAAATCCCTCAGTTGTTATTTCAGACTGGGAGTTTATGAAGTGTTGCAGAAGATTTGCATCTCAGTTTTGACTTCCCTTATGCTGCATCATTGACTTGTTTCTGTGTCTGTTTCGGAGCTCACAACCAGAAAGTGTGCATAAATGGAATGCCTTACTTAATTCAGTAACCTTTGTTCAACCGCGTATATTTGATTAATCGGGAGTGATTTTCTCTTCTAAACTGTTCAGTAGAGCGCACTGGGTGTGCTGGGGCAACAAATAATAGGAACTTACGTTATTAGGTAGCACCTGAAATCAGTCTCATCCCTAATCCATTAATCATGACACAGAGACATAAATCATCTTATCCATGTCAATAATTTATCAGTTTAAGAAGATGCAATGTGAAAACATGCACACATTTATCAAAATATGGATTGTGTAGACTATAATGATGCTGGGGCAGTGATAAATGTTTCTTTCATGATTTGGGTGAGGCTAGATATATACAGAGTAGTACAAACATTGACAGCTTCATGGGAATTTTGAAATTAAAAACAGGAATAGTGGTTTAGAGATAGCATAGCTCATATTGGTATTTTTGGAACATTTAACTTTAAATAAAAATGTACAATGTTTATGTTTAATTAGATAAGAATAATCTCGTTTCGTGTCCTAGAATTGTGGAGGTCAAACCAATACCAGTATCGTCCTGGGGTCCTGGCGGTAAATACCTTTGGATACCAGGCTCGTGAATGGTTCTTACCTGGATAACAGGCACAAAGCATTTCCTCAATGGATCTATTATCAATATGAGGAGAAATTGAGTATGATTGACCCATGCTCATTGTGGTTTGGAAGAATAACAACTTATGATGCTAAGGTGCACAAAATTCTGAGACGGAAGCTGGAAAGAGACATTTTCTCAAGCTGGAGAATCTAGAACTTGAGCCCTTTACAGAGGGTAAGTGTGTCATTTCAGATTAAGTGAGAAAGGAATTTCCTGCCATTGTAAATATTTGGAAATCTATACCCCAGGTGCCTGTGGAGTCCTGCCATTAACTATCTCTAGAGTAACACACACAAAATGCTGAAAGAACATAGCAGGACAGGCAGCATCTATGAAGAGGAATAAGCAGTTGACAATTCAGACTGAGACTCTTAATCAGGACTGGATATGAGAGTAGGAGCCAGTATAATTATTTCCAAGGGTGATGTCAAAAGATTACTGAAAGCAGATATTTAGGCTGAAGATACTGGAAGGCAAGAGAGGATGGACGGGTCGGGGGGGGGGGCGGGGAAATTGAAATTCATTCAATTGTTTTCCAGTGTCAAAATCATATTGGTTTTGTTAAACATGAGTGGAGCACATGTACTGGAATTACAGTTTTGGTGCTGCCTGCACTGTCATACTTGTTTCAGATTCTGATCTGATGCAGGGACTAAGTTTGAAAGAGTGACCATTCCACTGCCTTTGCAGATGTTGTTCATACAGCCAAGTTCCTCCAGTATTTGTTTTTTTCTACAACATCTGCAGTCTCAATCCAACATAGGATTCTGAGACCAGGTAAAAGTCCCAGCATTTCCAGTGGAGCACCTAATAAAGAAAATGGGGCCCAGAATTCTCTCTAAAGAAATATTGAGTCAGTTGGAGGATCTACTGATGATTCTGCAACTGCCAGAAGTTTAGAAGTTTTTAAAAATATGGGAGGAATTGAGAGGGTAGACAGATTCTTTTTTCAGAGGGTAGAACTGACAAATACTGGGGTCATGCATTTAAGGTGAGAGGGAGAAAGTTTAAATGAGATGTATGGGGCAGTTTTTTTACAGAGGGAGTGTTATGTGATTGCAATGCACTGCCAGGCAGGGGTTGTTCTGGAAGCAGATATAATAATAACAATTCAAAGACTGTTAGATAGATGCATGCATATGCAGTGAATTGGGGGATCTTGATCATGTACTGGCTGAAGAGATTAGAATAACTGGGTATCATGTTCAGTGAAGACATAGTGAGTCTGCTTCTAGGCTGTAGTATTTTCTGTTCTATCTATCCAAAGCTTGGAATGTGCACACTTTCAGAGCGAGAACTTCGGATACTTTCCAATACAATAATTCTCATTTTTGTTCTAGAGCGAGTCTGCAGGCATACTAGAGCCTGCCCAGATTATATTTAGTTCATGGGAATCAATAGGTGCCACAATTCTTTGAGGACCTACAACGCTAGATCCCTACCAAATACTGAAGATATTATAAACCTGGAAGACATGGCAATATGGTGATTAGATAAGACTATATGACATAGGAGCAGAATTCGACAACTTGGCCCATTGGATCTCTTCTGCAATCCTATCACAGTTTGTTTATTATACCTCTCAACCCCTCAACACTACCTGCCCCTCCACCTATCCTCGTATCATTCTCAAGTTTGGCCACAAAGCCATTAATTCTTTCATCTAAGTCACTGATATATAACGTGAAAAGAAACTGTCCCAACACCGGCTCCTGTGGAACCCCATTTGTTACCAGCAGTCAAGCAGAAAATGCCCGTTTATTCCCACTCTTTGCCTCCTGCCAGCATCATCTCCATATGCCTCTTCTTAGTTGTCTTCAGTTGGTTTTTATAAGCTTCCCAATCCTTTACCTTCCCACTAAATTTTGCTATATTATATGCCCTCTCTTTTGCTTTTATGCTGTCTTTTACTTCCCTTGTCAGCCACACTTGCCTCATCCTCCCTTTAGAATGCTACTCCATCTTTTGGACATGTCTACCCTGCACCTTCCGAATTTTCCTGCAGAAACTCCAGCCATTGCTGTTCTGCTGTCCTGCTTTTGCCTTTGGCAGGAGAGGTCCTAATGATCCAGAAGTCTCATCTGTGTCCCCTGCACCAGTTCCTCAGCCACACATCCATTTGCCAAATCATCCTATTCTTATTCTCAATGGCACCTGCACAAGCAGCAATCCAGTGTTTGCTACCCTGAAGATCCTATTTTTCAGCTTTCTACCTTTGGATTTCCAGCATCTGCAGAATCTCTCATGTTTATAACTCCGTCTATACTCTCTCCAGATTCTCTTCCCTTTTCCTACGTCTGTCATTGGTACCAATATGTCCCACAACTTCTTGCTGTTCACCCTCCACCTTTAGAATGCTGTGGACCACATCTGAGTCATCCCTCACACTAGCATCTAGAAGTTATAATACCATCCAGGTGTCTTTTTCACATCCACAGAATCCCCTGTCTGTTCCTCTAACTATGGAATCTCCTATCACTACTGCACTCTGCTTCTCCCCACTTCCCTCTGAGCCACAGAGTCAGACTCAGTGTAAATGTGCAGTCTTTTTCATAAGTTAATATTGTCGGGTCTTAACCCAGGGTCATTTAATTTAAATCAACTGATAATTTTATCTTTATGAACCATAAAATTTCCATCTTAGAATAATTTTGCATGATTTAATTTGAACTATTAAACTATTCAAAATGTTTCACACAAAAAGTAACTTTATTTTTTCTCTGAATGAGGCAAGATAACCAATATTTGTAGGTGTTCAATTTAGACGTGCATTGCTCTTACTTTGACCCCTAGCCCCACCATCTCCTTACTTTAATATTTATCACCAACGCTGGTGATAAATCTAGCTAGCAATGCTGTTTGGTAATAATTCTGTCAATACATTTGGAATAATCATATCTGCTCATTGATAGTCATAGCTTCATATCTGAAAACCCGTCAAACACCCCACATCTGCTATTTGAATACCAATTGCTCCTCACACTATTAAAATCTTTTAACTCTTCCATTGTCTTTATTTCTTAACTTCTGTGGTTTACTGGACACTATACATAAGCAGCAAATCCAGATAAGAAAAAATAAAATTGTTTTGGGCTATTGTAGAATCATTTTTGAATATAAGAGGATTGTACACCTGGAAATCTGAAATAAAATCAGACAAAGTTGGAAATAGTCATTGGGTCATGCAACTGTGAAGAGAGAATCTGCTAGAAGGGGTTCACAACCTGAGGTCCATGGAGCCCTCAGTTAATAGTAGGGGTTTGTTTCATAAAAAAAGTTGAGAACCCCTGAGCTAATGTTTTAGGTTGAGAACATTTCACCAGAACTGAAGTTAGAGCTCTGCTAACTTTAAGGAAATATAGAGGTGGTGAGGTAGGTGGAGAGGAAGTCCAGGGTGAGAGACAGGTGAGAGTGACTGACAAAGAGAATAAAAGCACAGTCAGAAAAGGGAAATAGTGGGAGAGGAAAGAAATGAGAAGGACAATATTTTCTGGAATTACTACTGCTGCCCAAGCTCCTTGAATAAGTAAAATTATTTCACAAATTCTCACAAAACCTTTACCAAAGGTTGCCAAAAAAGAAACTCATACAACTGAAATAATTTTAGACTAGAGATTCTGCAGACGCTGGAGATCCAGAATGACACAAACAAAATGCTGGAGGAACTCAGCAGGTCAGGCAGCATCTTGAAGCATTTTGGCTTCTTCCCCCTTCCTTTCCAGTCCCGATGAAGCCTCTCGGCCTGACACATTGACTCTTTATTCCTTTCTGTGGATGCTGCCTGCTTGCTGAGTTCCTCCATTTAAATATTTTTGAAACTTTTAAACTTTTTGACTGTGATAACTTTAGCAGCCAAGCTCTCTGGCATAGTCTGTTGTCAGTTCTGTTGTGGCAGTTAAGCTGTGAAAGATGTATTTCAAGCTCATAGCACTCTCTATTGAATCATGACCCCAAACAATAACTGATGAAACTAGTTTTTCACTGCTGGACGATCTGTGCAAGTTAAGGCCTAACTTTGTTTGAAGGTCAGTGGTGATGGAATTAATTGCAAATATTTCTCGATATTTGCAAATCTCAGAAATCCAGTTGATTTCTACTGCTTCATTTATGTATTATTTAAAAATAAACTTGCCAAATCAGTTCCAAATACTCATTGCTCTGTGATGTTCTTCATTTGTGAACAAAGTGTTACAAAAGAACTGGCTTATTTTATCCTCTTTATTTCGAGCTCTTCATATTTTGGATAGGATGACTGCTTTATTTCAATCAAACACAAACACCAACCTCGTAGTGGAACAAAGAAAGATAGAATTATCTTATCACAAGCAGCCAAGAACAGTTCAAGGGGAAAATAGTCTTCTATTAATTTCTCAAGGGAATGAGCCAATTTTCTGCATTTTGATGAAATAAGCATACTGCAGATAGAACCTGTAGATAATGTCATGATGGGAGATACACTCTTGAGCTGTTTTCGCCTGTAGAATAATAAACCAGCTGTGCTTGCATTAACTGGCTCACACTGAAAAGGCCAACCAAATGCTGCATGGACATGTTCTCATTATTGAAATATCATTCAAAGTTCATTATCAATTTTTGTACACATATGCAACAGCCTCTAATATTTACCAAGGAGCATCTGCAGTGAATGTTGTTTCTATTTGGGAATGAATTATTAAATATTGAAACTAAATCCAAGTCTGTAAATAAAGGGATATCTTGTAAAAACTAAATACGAGAGGAAAAATGGAAAACTGTGTTTGATAATGAAGAAGTTAACCAAAGATTAGATCAATTGATGTTGCTGCCTTATTAACATTCACCGCTGTTTTGCAATTAAACAATGGTAGGAATTTGCACGTGGGAGGTCCTCATGATGGCCAATGAGATTAATGATGTGAGCTTTTATCTCCCACTTACTGGTGAGCTGGATGACACTGCTGATTATTTGCACTCAAAGAAGGCCTTATTTGGAACAGAACCCCTGAGCAACTCACCTCAAAGCTACTCAGACAGCAGTTGCAAGGCCTTGTTGGTCACAATAGGCAAATCCAGTTTTGATATCATTTTCAGCTTGTTAATCACAACCCTTTAGGCTGTCAAGCTATGGAAGAGACTGAATGATTTTAACTAGCTGACAACAGGTGTAAATTCATTTAATTTTTTTAATTGAATCAATACAAGCAGATTTAATAGTTTTTATCTATTGATCTTCAGTAATTTTAAAATTCATAATAATTTTAATATTTCTAGCAGCATTTTTGAATATCAGACATTAAAAACCATTAAAAATAAATATTACATTAAAAGTAACTTAAGAACAGTAGAAAACAAGTAATAGTAATAAATATATTTACATTATTTCAATGAAATAAACAGCAATGACTATCACAGCCATTTTCACCAAACAAATGCACCAGATCAGCCTTGTACAAAGAGCATAGGACAGTGCAGGAACAGGCCCTTTGGTCCAACATCTTTGTGCTGAGCATGATGCCAAATTAATCTAATCCTTTCCATCTGCACATGGTTCCTGCATATTCATGTGCCTATCTCAAACATCATCAGCATATTTGTTTCCAACACAATCCCTGCCAACAGGTTCCAGGCACCACCGAGCTCTGTGTGTTAAACAAAAACTTTCAGAGCACGTCTCCTTTAATCTTTTACCGCCTCACCTTAAATTTATGCCCAGTAGTATCTGACATTTCTACTCTGGGGAAAAAGACTCTTGACTGTCTACCCTGTCTCTGCCTTTCATAATTTTATTAACTTCTATTAGGTCTCCCTTGGCCTCTGATTCTCTAGGAAAACTAATCCAAGAGGAAGTTGCTCACATGTACACTGATTTCACACTTGAGTCTTGATCTCTTGCAGTTATATCGTTTAAAGTTGTCAGTTCAGAATGGATCTGTTGGCATTTATATAGAATATCTGGACCCTGGTGAATGTTGTATGAATGTTTGCTTGTGGACCGGGAAACCTACCTTCCTGAAACACATCTAGTGCAGAATCTTGAATCGGCATTCAATTGAAAAGGTTTACATTTCTGACAATGCAAGTAACCACTTGCAGCGCATGATGCCTGAGTTCTCTACTTGAACCTTGAACTGGCTGTGAAAAGAAAATGTCATGAAGAGGAACATTTTCTAACCATGAACCTGTCAATCATGAAGGACCCTCACCATTTGGGACATGTTCTGTTCTCAGGGATGAAGTATGAGGGCCTAAAGATCCATGCTCAGAATCCAATTCAGAATTGTTTATCACATGTACATTGAGACATACCGTACAATTAGGCATCCTGGGAACTAGTCATCCTCATCGGGGAGCTGTGGACTTTGACCAGAACCTTTGAGACTCAATATCTATTCAACAATTGCACATAACTTGCTTCCTCTATGTATCAGAATTAGCTAGTACTGATGTAAAGTTACACACCTGTAAAATCAACTCAGTTTTTCTCCCTTCACTGACATCTCCTGATCTGCAGGACCTTTCCAACATCTCCCTTTACAGTTTTGATTCTCTGCAACAACTTTTGACTTGCATTTCGCAGATTTAACATGGCTCTTTGTTAGCTTCCTCTCTTTTCACTCTCGTTAATATATTAACCATGCAGAATCACCTCAGTAACTTTGCTCTCACCTTTTCAGAGATATTTCCTCTGCCCTATCCATCCCCTCCATATGATCTGTTATGTAAAACTGATTAGTTTCCTTATGTTTCCAATTCTGATTATGAGCCTTTGCCTAGAAATGTTAACTGTTTCTTTTATCACAGAAGTTGACTAACTTGTTGAGTTTTCCCAGCATTCAGTTTTTATTTTGTATTACAATTCCCCCTTCTAAGTCGTGCTCCTGTACTTTCTGCCACATAACTCAGTTTTAAACTAACCGGCCACATTTCCTTGGATACCATGGTTTTTACTTTTTTGATTTATTTGTTATGAGCAGCTTTGGTTGGAGTCTTGCTAAATTCCAAGTATATCATATCAAATGCATCACCCTCCCATCAACCGTCCTTCTCAGTTACACAAAAAATTAAGTTGTTCATATGCAAAAAGCCAAGCAATTCTTATGATCTAGTATAGCTTTTTGGGAAGCTACTCCACACTTAAAATCACCACTGAACTAAGACATTGTGGTACTTGTTCATTAACCAGATTGCCAGTAAGTATTCTAGTGGGTTTAGTTAAATGTGAATTCCAGGCTCCTAAGCTACTTCTGGTTCCATAATTTTGGACAGATACCAGAGGAAACAATTTGGATTTGGACGTGTCCTATGTGTGCTTTAGCTGTACATTTGATGCAAGAAATTCCTGTGCTCTGTAACTGGTTCCTGGGATAGAAATTAAGGTGCCGAAGCTGCAGGAAGTGACTGCTGCAGTCAGCTTCAGTGACACTGGCAGAATGTAAGTTGTTTGAACACAACATTTCAAATTCTCTTTTTAATTCTTTACTGAGGTCATAAAGCATCGGCTTAGTAAATCTAAAACTATAAGGCAGTCAAATCAATCTGTCTGAATAATCTAGAAAATCTATGTCCTTTGGGAAGGTGCCCTTGCAAGGAACTACACAGCAAAACAAGATTTCAACCATTCTCAAAGTTGCAATACCTTTTGAAACAGTTGTGCTTTGTTTAGTGTGCTTTATTTAACATCATTAAAAGGTGTTAATTACAGCTGAGGAGAATTTTCTGTTAGCACCTTGTAATGAAAATAAAAGTAATAATAACTGTGGTGTTCATTATGCTGCCTTTGTGCATCTGTGCTTTTGAATTTGTATTAGGCTTCCACTGAATAACTCGAGAGCTAAAATAACAGGTTGATAATGTGGTAGAGAAGACATATGGTGCATTTGCCTTCAATAGGTGTAAGATTAGCTTTATTTGACATAGGTACATTGAAACATTCTATGATATGTATTGTTTGGTGTCAATGATCATCACAGTCTGAAGACTGCGCTGCATCAGCCTGCAAGTGTCACCGGGCTTCCAGCGCCAACAGAGCATACTGTACCCACAACTTACTAAACCTAATAATACCTCTTTGGAAGGAAACTGGAGCACCTGGAAGAAACCCTAGGTCACAGGGTGAGCTTAAAAACTCCTTACAGACAAAGGGAGACATCGAATCCTATTAAAGATCACTGGTGCTGAAATGCAAATGCTTAAACGCTACGCCACTGTGCCACCCCAGATGAGGCACTGGATTCAGGAGCCAGGAATCTATGTTACAATTTTATAAAGCTGTAGTTAGACTCCATTTAGATATTGCATTCAGTTCTGCTTGCCTCATTGGAGAAAGAATGTGAAGGCTTTGGTGAGGGTGCAAAGCAGGATGCTGTCCAGTTTGAATGATGTGAGGAGAGGATGGACAAGCTGGGACTGTTTTTTATAAAGCAGCAGAGACTGGAAGGGATTCTATAAACTTCTATCAAAAAGGATATGAGGCATATACAGAATAGACAGCCGTATCTCATTTTCTAGCAACAGATAAGGGAACTAGAAGAACTCAATGGGTCACACAGCATCTATGGAGGGAAATGAACAACCAACATTTCAAATCAAGACCTTCATCGTGACTGAAGTGCCATATACAACAGAGTGTGTATTTAGGGCGTAGGTGGGTGAAAGTACAAAGTAGATGTGCAAGGAAAGTTTTATTTTACAGACAGGGTTGAGTGCCTGAAATGAATTGGCAGGAGTCGTGGATAGAGGCAGATAGCCCACAAGCATGAAAGACTTTCTTAGATTCACACACAAATATGCAGAAAAGGAAGGGGTATGGTCAATGTGTGAGAGAGTGGAATTATGTTACTAGTTTAATTAGTTTGGCATACGTTGTGGGATGAAGGGCCAATCTTAGAGTCCTAGAACAATGCAGAATGGATGCAGGCGCTTGGAACCAATGAGGCCATGCTGACCATGGTCCCTCCTAGCTAGTCCCAATTAACACAGAACGCAGAATAGTACAGCAATGGACAAGCTATTTGACCCAAATCATTGTGCTGATCTTGATGCCAATTTATACCAAACGTTCTTCTCCAATGTATCATCCATATCCCTCCATTTCCTTCCTATCCATGTGTCTATCTAAAAAACTCTTAAACTCCACTAAATTGCCTGCATCCACTATTACCCTCGTAATCCATTCCATTTAACAATCACTTTCTGTGTAAAAGAAGTACTTGCTGATTTGCACTTATTATTCCCCCTGCGTCACCCCATCCCCACAACCCTAAAAGCATATCCTCTGAAAGTGGATAAATCCCCAGGACCTGACAGGGTATTCCCTCGGACCTTGAAGGAGACTAGTGTTGAAATTGCAGGGGCCCTGGCAGATATATTTAAAATGTCGGTGTCTACGGGTGAGGTGCCGGAGGATTGGAGAGTGGCTTATGTTGTTCCGTTGTTTAAAAAAGGATCGAAAAGTAATCCGGGAAATTATAGGCCGGCAAGTTTGACAGTGGTAGTGGGTAAGTTATTGGAGGGAGTACTAAGAGACAGAATCTACAAGCATTTGGATAGACAGGGGCTTATTAGGGAGAGTCAACATGGCTTTGTGCATGGTAGGTCATGTTTGACCAATCTATTGGAGTTTTTTGAGGAGGTTACCAGGAAAGTGGATGAAGGGAAGGCAGTGGATGTTGTCTACATGGACTTCAGTAAGGCCTTTGACAAAGTCCCGCATGGGAGGTTAGTTAGGAAAATTCAGTCGCTAGGTATACATGGAGAGGTGGTAAATTGGATTAGATATTGGTTCAATGGAAGAAACCAAAGAGTGGTGGTAGAGAATTGCTTCTCTGAGTGGAGGCCTGTGACTAGTGGTGTGCCACAGGGATCAGTGCTGGGTCCATTGTTATTTGTCATCTATATCAATGATCTGGATGATAATGTGGTAAATTAGATCAGCAAATTTGCTGATGATACAAAGATTGTAGTGGACAATGAGGAAGGTTTTCAGAGCCTGCAGAGGGATTTGGACCAGCTGGAAAAATGGGCTAAAAAATGGCAGATGGAGTTTAATACAGACAAGTGTGAGGTATTGCACTTTGGAAGGACAAACCAAGGTAGAACATACAGGATAACTGGTAAGGCACTGAGGAGTGCAGTAGAACAGAGGGATCTGGGAATACAGATACAAAATTCCCTAAAAGTGGCATCACAGATAGATAGGGTCGTAAAGAGAGCTTTTGGTACATTGGCCTTTAGTAATCAAAGTATTGAGTATAGGAGCTGGAATGTTATGATGAGGTTATATAAGACATTGGTGAGGCCGAATCTGGAGTATTGTGTTCAGTTTTGGTCACCAAATTACAGGAAGGATATAAATAAGGTTGAAAGAGTGCAGAGAAGGTTTACAAGGATGTTGCTGGGACTTGAGAAACTCAGTTACAGAGAAAGGTTGAATAGGTTAGGAGTTTATTCCCTGGAGTGTAGAAGAATGAGGGGAGATTTGATAGAGGTATATCAAATTATGATGGCTATAGATAGAGTGAATGCAAGCAGGCTTTTTCCACTGAGGCAAGGGGAGAAAAAAACCGGAGGACGTGGGTTAAGGGTGAGGGGGGAAAAGTTTAAAGGGAATATTAGGAGGGGCTTCTTCACACAGAGAATGGTGGGAGTATGGAATGAGCTGCCAGGCGAGATGGTAAATGCAGGTTCTTTTTTAACATTTAAGAATAAATTGGACAGATACATGGATGGGAAGTGTATGGAGGGATATGGTCCGTGTGCAGGACAGTGGGATTAGGCAGAAAATAGTTCGGCACAGCCAAGAAGGGCCAAAAGGCCTGTTTCTGTGCTGTAGTTTTTCTATGGTTTCTATGGTTTGACATTTCTGTCCTGGGGTAAAGATTCACTCTTCACCTTATCTATTGCTGCTTATAATTTAAAAAAAAACTTCTGCAAGATCACTCCTCAGCCTCTGATACTCCAGGGACAACATTCCAATCTTTTCCAATCCTTTCTTGTAGCTCATTCCCTCTAATCCAGGCAGGATACTGATAAAGCTCCTCTGCACTGATGCCACAGTCACCATATCCTTCCTATAATGGGGAACAGAATTGCTCACAATAATCGTACCTGGATGCTGTCTGCTTGCTTGACCACCTTACCCACTTGCGTAACTACTTTCAGTGAGCTATGGATCTGCACCCCAAGATACCTCTGAAACTCAATGCCATTAAGGGGCCTATAATTAATTGTAAATGTTTTAATTTTAGTCCCAAAATGCAACACCGCACACTAGCCCAGATTGAACACCATCTAACACTTATCTGTCCATATCTGTAATAGATCTATAGTCTTCTGATAGCTCTTTACATGCCCATAACTCCACCAACCTTGGTGTCATCTGCAAACTTACTCAGCCATCCATCTATATTTCATCCAATTCATTGATATATATCACAAACAAGTGAGGTTCCAGCATCTATCCTAGCAGAACACCACTGGTCGTGTACCTCCAGCCAGAATAATATCCTCCACCCCTTGTCTATGCCTTCAATAGCCAAGCCAATTCTGAATCCAATCTTACAATTCACCCTGAATTCATTATGCATCTTTATCTTCTGAATCAACCTACCCTGAGAAACAATACCAAAGATATTACTAATATCCATGTAGGTAACATCCACTGGCTTACCTTCATCAGGCTCCTGTGTCACATTCTCAGAAATCTCAATTATATATGCATTGACCTGCCCCACACAAAGCCATTGGTCCCTAATCAGGCCATCCTTTCCTTTGCAAAAGCATCCTGACCACTGACACAAGTGTCATTGACCTAAAATTACTTGGATTATTCCTACCTCCTTCCTTGAATAAAGATACAACATTTGCTTCTCTCTAGTCCTCTGGGACCTAGCCTGCAGCAAATGTGGACACAGAGATCTGTGTCTGGCATGTATCCCTTGAAGCCCTACTCCTCTACTTACTTATCCAAGTGCTTCTTAAATTATTCCATTGTTCCTGCCTCGATCACTGTCTCTATTAAATCTTTTCCCTCTTATACTAAATCCATGCCCCCTACTTTTTGACTCTTCTCCCTGGAGAAAAGACTGTTACCATCCACGTTATCTATGCCTTTCATAATTTTAAACACTTCTGTGAGGCGTCACTCATTCTCCTCTGCTCCAAATGATAAAGACATAGACTTGTCACTCACTCTCTACAACTCAGGCCTTCCAGTCCTGGCAACATATTCATAGATCTTCTTTGTACCCTTTCCAGTTTAACCACGTCTTTACTACAATATTGCAACCAAAGTGTGCATGGTACTCCAGGTGCACCCTCCCTCACAACATGTAGAGCTACTATATAATGCCCCAACTCCTATACTTAATGCCTTGACTGATGAAGGCCAGCATGCTAAATGTTTTTCACTATCTGTGACACTGTTTTCGATGAGCTATGCACTTATACTCTTTTGCATGGACACTCCATTCATCCCTACCTTTTATGTACAAGTCCTATGCTGCTTTGACTTTCCAAAATGCAACACCTTACACTCACCTGTAGTGAAATCCATTTGCCCTTCTGTTCTGTGCTGCACTGTTTTATGTTCTGTGTTAACACTAGAATGTATTGTCTCAGTTGTAGTGACTTTAATATTTCATACAATGTTATTGACAGAGTATTTTAATAGTTTACCCAACATTGTACTTAAAGAATCATAGTCTGTGACATGTTGAAAAAACATTTTTATTCAGCATGAACAATAAAGAACAAATTTATTTTAGAGGGGACAAAAGTCAGCCTGAAGGATGAGATACTCCCATTACTCCCATTACTCATAAGTTGCAGAATTGTTTCATCTTATTTCAAGCTCACGATATTTGAACACAATTCTCTCGAGATGAGCTGGAAATATTTTTATTTGCTCTAGCTTTGGCTGCAGCAGAGGCTCAAATGGATTTAATTTCCAATTAAAGATAGGACTTTCATCCAGATAGTATCTTCCATGACCTCGACAACCAAGGTGTTGAACAAAAAAAAAACAATGTCACTGCTCTAAGCTAGAGATGCAACATTGAATTTGTACAGATAAGCTCACAAATAGCAAAAAATAACTTAAAGAAAACTAATTTCAATAAATTTGACAGCAAAATGAAAATCGGTCAGGTTGCTTCCTCAAGCATTGAAACCATTTTATCCTCCTAATGAAACCATTTTATCTTCCTGATGGGATGAGGGGATAAACTGCCTTGGCCAAAAACACTCAAGAGTCATACAGCACAGAGACAGGTCCTTTTGCCCATTACACCTCTGCTAATCTCTTCACTCACCCACTCATTTGCCTGCATTAGGACTTTCACTGTACTCTCAGCACCCAAATCTTTTGAGTAAGAGGCCGAGTACATTCCAAAATTCCATTTCCTCATCATAGAAGTAGGTGGGCTTCAGCTGTTAAAGTCTAAAAATTTTGAATCTCAATCTCCTCACATCACTTCCTCTTTCTCCTGTGTAAGTCACTTTTTAGAAACAATCCCTTTGCCAAGTTTTTGGTCTCCCATTCTGATAGCTCAGTGCCGGGTTTAATGTGGCCATGGTTCTAGAGTCCTGCGGTACACCTTGGGATGTTTCACATAATTAAAATCATCATGCATGCTGTCCCCGGTAATGAATGGGTTAAATTTTTACGGATGCCTTTAAATCAATTTTGTCTGTAAGTCAGAAAATACACTAAAATCACTCAATATTCAAAGTTCAAAGTTTATAAAAGTACATAGGCCACCATATACAAACCTGAAATTTGTTTTCTTGTGGGCATTCTCAACAAATCTATAGAATAATAACTATAATAGAACGCCTAGCCACCACTGCACGTGCAAAGAGGCAATTTCAGACTAAACTGGAATCATAGATGAATTCTCGACACCTGCGGCAGGGCTTGTATAATATTGCTTCTTACAAAGTGAAATCAGTTAGCGTAAGTGGCAACGAAGCATCACTCCCAGATGAGTTCAATGCCTTTTATATGTGCTTTGATAGGGAGAACTGAGGCACACCCACTTGAACTTCCACATGTCCAGATGACACCGTAGTTTCAGTCTGTGATACCAATGTCCAGGCATCCTTCACAAGGTTGAATCCCTAGAAAGAATCTGTTCCATACAGCGAATCTGCCTGAGTGCTAAAGGTGTATGTGTATTAGCCTTCTGGAGTATTTACAGACGTATTCAACCTCTCACTTCTTCAGTCGGAAGTTTCCACCTGCTTCAAATAGGCATCTATTGTACCTGTGCCAAAAAGCGCTTTGTGAAGCTGCCTCAGTGATTGCCATCTGGTAGTGCTTATGCCAACTGTAATAAAATGCTTCAAGAAATTAGTTATGGCATAAATCAACTCCTACCTCAGAGACATCCTAAAATGCGAAATATTGAGAACGTGGTAACTGTATGTACCTGTTAGAATAACAAGCAAGGCCAACTGATATAGACTTGGTTATCTGGGGATATTGAGGCCCTGGTAAAGAAAAAAGGAGGAGGTGCATATCAGGTAGCGTACATATAAAATGGTGAAGGAACTCAACATCCATGGAAACAAATAAACTGTCAATCTTTTGAGACGAGACCCTTCATCACAACTGGAAAGGAAGGGGAAAGGAGCCAAAATCATAAGGTGGAGGGAGGAGAAGATGGACAAGATAGAAGGTGAAAGGTGAAGCCAAGTTGGGGGGGAGGGGGAAATGGAGGTGTATGAAGTGAGAAGCTGTAAGGTGAATGGTGAAAAGGTAAAGATTGAAGAAGGAATCTGATAGGAGTTGAGAGTGGATGAATGGAGAAAGGGAAGGAGGAGGAGCACCAGGGGAAGGTATAGGCAGGTCAGGAGAAGAGATGAGCTAAGAGGGCAGCCAGTGGGGAATGGAAGAAGAGTGAGGTGGGAGGGGGAAAAATTATTGATATTAGAGAAATTGATATTTAATTCATCAGGTTGGAGTCTACACCGACAGAATATGTGGTATTTCTCCTCCAATCTGAGATTGACCTCATTGTGACAGTGGAGGACATCATGGACTGATGTGTTGGAATGGAAATGGGGATGCAATTAGAATAGTTAGCCACAGGGGAATCCTGCTTGGTATGGCTGGAGTCTGTTGAGGTTGTTAGATCTTATATGTGGATAAATTATTTGAATGTATTATAAGGGACAGGATATACAGTATTTGGATGGACAAGGCCTGACTAGAGATGGTCAACATGGCTTTGTGCATAGCAGGTCATGTATAATGAGTCTTGGAGATTTTGAAGAGGTTACCAAAATGTCTGTGGAAGGGAATATGGAGGATGTTTTCTACATGGATTTCAGCAAGGCCTTTGACAAAGTTCCACACAGGAGGCTGGTCCAGAAAGTTAAATCGCTTGGCATTCAGGATTAAGTAGTCCATTGCATTCAATATTGGCACTGTGAGAGAGACAGAGAGTGGTAGTAGATGGTTGCCTCTTTTAATGGAAACCTGTGACTAGTGGTTTGCTGCAGGGATCAGTGCTGGGTTCATTGTTGTTTATTATCTGTATTAATAACTTTAATGATAATGTGGATGACACAAAGATTGGAAGCGTACTAGACAGCGAGGAAAGCTTGCAAAGTTTGGAAAGTCATCTGGATCAGCTGGGAAAATAGCATGAAAATTGGCAGATGGAATTTAATGCAGTCAGGTGTGAGATGCTTTGGAAAGACATATTCAATGAATAATAGCGCACTGAGGTGTGCGATAGAACAAAGGGATCTGGGAACACAGATTCATAATTCCTTCAAAGTGGCACCACAAGCAAGAGGGTTCATAAAGAATGCTTTTGGCATGTTGGCCTTTATAAAACAGAGCATTGAGTACAGGAGTTGGGATGTTGTGTTGAAGTTGTATAAGACATTATACAACTTTAATAAATTATACATTATTTTATAAATTTATAAATTTAGAACTTTATAAACTTATAAACTTTATAAACTTTATCAACTTTATAAATTTAGAATATTATATATGTCAGCAATTTAGGTAGAGAAAAACTAGTTGGACTCCGGGGGGCAATAAAACAGCTGGGCTTCATAAGGTGATGGCCATTTATATTGAACATAAGAAATAGGAGCAACAGTTGGCTATTCAATAAGATTGTACCTGACCTTTTACCTCAACATCATTTTCCTGCACTGTCTCCATATCTTTTGATTCTTTTCTACGCAAAAGTCTGTTAACCTCTGTCTTGAATATAATCAGCATCTCTTGGGTAGAGATCTTCAAAGATTTATTTACTTCCTGATGAAGATGAAGAATAATCTGCTTTTTATTTTGAGACCTTGACCTGGAGATTCCTTCACCAGATGAACCATCCTCTCTGCACCTACTGTACACGGCCAAACTCTTGATACATTCCTACATTACAATGAAGTCTCCACCCAAATCTTGCACCCTCAGAGAATAGAGTCCCACACTCTATCCATTCACTCCTGATGTGTCAGAGTTTGGTTGAGAAGCCAGATTTGGACACGGCCCCACAGGTGCACTGCCATCCTATGTGACTACAGTAAAAAGTGGTCAATTCTGTGGAATTCTCTTGAATAGAACTTGCTTGCTGGGTGCTAAGTATGCAAAATGGTCTTAACTAGAGTAGTTTGTGCTATTGATATTTCCAGGTGAAATCATGTCAGTTAGAAAATTGGATGTGTCTTTCCTGCTGTAATGAATTCTACAATACCTGACATCTAGCAATGTTAGAGGAGCAGGAATGACAGCACGTCATCACACCACAACTTTTCCTTCTTCGAAGTTCAAAATATACTTATTCACTAAGTTTATACATGTTGAGGGCAGATCCATGGATTGCTGCTAGGGCACAGGCCGGAGTCTGATCAACCCCAGTCGGGTCGCTTGGGCGAGGGTGTATGATGCTGAAAGACCCGAAACACCCGACAACCCCAGGTAGCATCACTGATGATGTGCCCTAGCTTAGCACCATGCAGAGGTTTCTGTAAGAACCCTGAGATTCAATTCTTGTGGACATTCATAGGATACAATGGGAGATACAAAATGCATGCCAAAAGGGCAATGTTACAATAGTTACGGGGGAGGGATTTCAATATGCAGGTAGATTGAGAAAACCAAGTTGGTGCGGTATTCCAAGAGGAGGAGTTTCTAGAATGCCTATGAGATGGAGGTGTTTGTTTTTAGAGCAGCCCGTGGTTGAGCCCACTAGTGGATCAGCTATTCTGGGTGTTGTGCTATAAACTGGAAATTTATCCGAGAGCTTAAAGTAAAAGAACCCTTAGGGGAGAATGATCATAATATAATCAAATTCACCTTCTTCTGAGAAGGAGAAGCTAAATTCAGCTGTATCAGTATTATAGTGGAGTTAGAGAAATTACAGAAGTATGAGAGGGGAGTTGGCCAGAATTGATTGAGGTGATTGAAGAGATTGTGGAGGCACTAGTTTTTTCTATCTTTCTATCTTTCAAGAATTCCAAGATTCTGGAATGGTTCCAGAAGACTGGAAAATTGCAAATGTCACTCCGCTCTTCAAGAAGGGTGAGAGGCAGAAGAAAGAGAACTATAGGCTGGTTATTCTGACCTCAGTGGCTGGGAAGATGTTGGGGTACTTCAAGGCACTTGAAAAGATAGGCCATAGTCAGCATGGTTTCCACAAGGAAAAATCTTGCTTGATAAATCTGTTGGAAAACTTTGAAGAAATAACAAGCAGAATAGACAAAAGAGAATTGATTGATGTTGTGCACTTGTATCGCCAGAAAGCCCTTGACACGGTGCCACACATGAGGCTGCTTAACAAGCTACGAGCCCATGGTATTACAGGAAAGATTCTAACATGGATACAGCAGTGGCTGATTGGCAGGAGGCAAGGAATGAGAATAAAGGGAGCCTTTTGTCTTTGACTGCTTGTGACTAGTGGTGTTCCACAAGGGTTTGTGTTGGGACTGATTCTTTTAACATTATATGTCATTTATTTTGATGGTGGAATTGATGGCTTTGTTGCAAAGTTTGCAGTTGATACAAAGATAGGCAGATAGTTTTGAGGAAATGGGAAGGCTACAGAAGGACAGGCAGATTGGGAGAATGGGCAAAGAAGTGGCAGATGGAATACGGTGTTGGGAAGAGTATGGTCATGCACTTTGGTAGAGGAAATGAAAGGTTTGACTATTTTCTAAGTGGAGAGAAAATACAAAAATCTGAGGCACAAAGGGACTTGGGAGTCCTTGTGCAGGATTTCCTAAAGGTTAATTTACAGGTTGAATTTGTAGTGAGGAAGGCAAATGCGATATTAGCATTAATTCCAAGAGGGTGAGATTATAAAAGCAAGGATGTAATGTTGAGACTTTATAAAGCACTGGTAAGGCCTCACTTGGAGTATTGTGTGGAGTTTTGGGCCCCTTATCTTAGAAAGGATGTGCTGAAACTGGAGGAGGGTTCAAAGGATGTTCACGAAAATGACTCCAGGATTAAATGGCTTGTCATTGAACAGCATTTGATGGATCTGGGCCTGATTCATTGGAATTCAGAAGAGTAAGGGGTGACCTCATTGAAACCTATTGAATGGCGAAAGCCTTGACAGAATGGATGTGAAGAGGATGTTTCCTATGGTGGGGGTGTCTAACACCAGAAGACACAGTCTCAAAATAGAGGGATGTCCTGTAAGAATGGAGATGAAGAAGAACTTCTTTAGGCAGAGAGTGATGAACCTGCGGAATTCATTGCCACAGGCTGCTGTGGAGGCAAAGCCTTTGTTTATTAAGGCAGAGGTTGATAGGTTCTTAATTGGTCAGGTCATGAAGGGATATATGCAGAAGTTAGGAGATTGGAGTAGAGAGGAAAAATGGATCAGCCATGATGCAATGGCAGACCAGACTTGATGCCAACTAGCCTAATTCTGCTCCTATATCTTATGATCTTATGATACAGCACTGTCGCAATCATGGATTTGGCAGCACAGCAGTTTTGGCAATTGTGCTCGTGAGTATGCCCATGTCAGCTAATTATCATTTCGTTGTGATAGTATTTAGCTCCATTTATTCCGTCGTAGTATTTGTCAAGACTTGGATATAGCTATGCTTTGCTTTCTGCATTGACTGAGAAATTGGACTGTGGAGTCAACTGGCTCTGAAGGCTAGTGGTATTTGTTTTATTCTTAGTTGTTCTTTTCAGCCGCAGTGTAGGCTTCATTGTCTATTTGAGTATTTTAATCAACGGCCCTCTTTGGCCTAGCATTTATTGTTTTACTTTCCCTTTAATATTGTTCACTTTAAAGTCTGTGAACTATCGACATGCTTCAGTGTTTCTCACTCCGCAATTGGGCCATGTCCAAACCTGGTGATGGGCACAGTTATCATGGTTAGCACAATGCTTTACAGTATTAGCGACCTGGGTTCAATTCCCGCTACTGCCCGTAAGGAGTTTGTACATTCTCCCCGTGACTGTGTGCATTTCTTCTGGTGCTCAGGTTTCCAAAGATGTACTGGTTAGTAGCTTAATTGGTCTTTGTAAAATTGTCCTGTGATTAGGCAAGGATTATGTTGGAGGATTACTTTCTAGTCCTGATGAAACGTGTCGCCCCGAAATGTCAACTGTTTATTCCCATCCATTGATGTTGCCTGACCTGCTGAGCTCCTCCTGCATATTGTCTGTGTTATATAGGAGGATTACTCGCTATGCGGCTCGAAGGGCCAAGAAGACCCATTCCATGCTATATCTCAAAAAATAAATAAATAAATAAAGATATATGAAGAAATACAGTAGAATCAATGGAAAATTACACCGAGATGGACAATCAATGCAAAAGAAGACAAACTGTGCAAATACAAAACAACAAATAAGAAAATTAATGAATAAATAGATAGTAAATAGTACAGCGAGTGAGTAGTAGAGGCCTTGAAAATGACTGCATGGGTTGTGGTATCTGTGAAAGCTTCTGACAGAAGTTTGACCTTTCTCTCCAAGAGAGTGATTATAATATGAAAGTGTCAAAGGAAAGCAAGGATGATATGTTGAAATCCCCAGTGAAGTGTGAATTACATTGTCTCAATTCTGACTTAATATTTTCGTTTAAACAAATATGGTGGATTCATTGAAGAGAGTCTTAGATAGGCACATGAACCTGCAGAGTGTAGAACGATATAGACTACATGCAGACAGAAGGAATTAGTTTAATTAGGCATCTTTAGCTTAATTGATTTGTCAAAACATTGTGTGTGTAGGACCTGTTCTTGTGCTGTATTGATCTGATAAAATAATTTTTTTTAAAGTTCAAAATATTTTCCCATTGACTTTTCCTTGCTCCATCATTAATGGTGTTTTATTTTATCAAACTTAATTATCAGCCAGTAGATTGTTGTTATCTGGGACCACTTCCTACAAAAGGTGGTGGATTCGACCCAGTACATCACGGGTAATACCTTCCCACCTATTGAGCACACCTACATGAAACACTGTCATAGGAAGCATCATCCATCATCAGTGATCCCCACCAGCCCGGTGATGGTCTCTTTCTGCTGCTGTCATTAGGTAGAAATTGCAAGTGCCTCAGGACTTGTACCACCAGATTCAAAAACAGTTACTACCCCTCAACCACCAGGCTCTTGAATAAAAGGGGATAACTGCACTCACTTGTCCAATCATTGAAATATTCCCACAATTTATGATCTCACTTTTAATGACTCTTTATCTCATGTTTTCATTATTTATTGCTATTTATTTATATTTGCATTTGCACAGTTGGTTGACCTCTGCACTCTGGTTGATCTTTCATTGATCCTGTTATATTTACTATTCTATAGATTTACTGAGTATGCCCACAAGAAAATGGATCTCAAGGTTGCATATGGTGACATATATATACTTTGATAATAAAATTTACTTTAATCTTTGAACTTTGTGGCAGAGTGAGTAGATCACGGGAGGAAAACACAAAAACATAGATCCCATTTTCCCTTCATTTCTCACTCAATCCGTATGACTCCAAGGGAATGAGTCATTTAAAATCTGGTGACCTTCCCTGTGCATAGTTGGCAAGGACATTCAAATTCATTCTCTACCTCTCCCTTTGGGAAATGTATAACTCAGAGCTTAATGCTTATTCCACAGTTGTAATAACATGTTCAATGACCCTTGCAACCAATTTTGCAGTTTTACGGGGACAACTGAATCTGGCTCTAGTGTTCAATACAACAATGTAAATGGTCCAGTACATCTTCTAGGCAAAGATGTTCACAATCATATTCAATTTATTCATAATTCTAATTGTAACAAACAGGCTAGCTTTCTCTGTGAAGAGAAGGTGCTATGAGTCTGGATATAAATTATCTAAGCATCATTAAAAAAATAAAAGTACATATTTAATGCAAATTGGTTTACTGGTGGGATTGTAACAGCTTTCAAACAGTGTATTTGGATCAAAGTTTACCTTTTGACAGAACCAAAAGGTTAAATAGGAAAGAAAACAGACAAAAGCTGAGAGTAATTTTCCATTATATACCAATTAATCGTACTTTTAGTGGTACTTTTGCTTATTATTCATAAAATTAAAAAGGCTCTATGTGTCTTTTTTTCAGTATGCATTTATTTTTTTCAGATGGGCAAAGATTAGATTTTAAAGGCATTTTTTTTTGAAATTCTGATGCAATTTATCACAGGTTTGCAATTGAGTTCTCTGAGTCGGATGGCTGAGTTGTATTCAAGTCGAGTCTTCAAGCCATACTCTGTAATTAGTTCTTTTGCCATGTTAAACTCTTTCTGTAATTGCTTAGCATGGACATACATATATTTAATAGTAATCATAACCTAATTGAGTTCACTATTTGAAAGGGAGGATTGCAAAAATACAACTTGAGATTCAAGATTAAATAGTTCATTGAAACAGAGACAGAAACTGCCCACAATAAATTGCACTGTGTGGGCAGTGTAATTGTGGGCAGAGTGTAAACTCTGAGTGTAAACATAACAAGAGATTAGTGAGAGGTTCAAAGAAGAATTTAACATGATACAGAACATGCTCACAAGTGACTCTTAATATCAAAATAGAGAAAGCCATAATTGTTAATGAGGTAAAGGACAACACGAAGATAAAAGAGAAAACATTCAAAACAGCAAAATCAATAAGATTCAAGAGATTCTGAAAGATACATTGAACAAGAAAATGTAAACAAATAAAAGAACAAAAAAAATGAGGTTTGGCAATAAGCTTGGAAATAATATTAAAATAGGTATTTTTGGACAATATTATAAACAATATAGAGAAATAAGAGTTTTAAAATTCTGTTGGTAGTAACTGAAAATAACAAACTGAATGTTTTCCAGATTAGCTGTTATTACAGCACAACAGGAATGCAATCTAAATAGCTAAATGAAAATACTATCGCGTTACCAAAGATAATGCAATGGGTACCCGTGTCTTGGGGAAGAGGTAGGCGTAAAATTTAAAAACTAGCAAGTAAAAAAATATTACTGATGCCATAAGTCTCAAGCAATGACCAAGTGTTGGCTGGTTCAAAGCAGACTTCCCAAGGGTTGGGTAACCAATAAGACTGCTATCTTTGGAACCTGCAATTTCAGTAGCTTTCAAAGGTCTCTGAAATACAGGTGCAAGTAAAGACTATTAATTTTAAAATGTTATATTTTTAATTAACAAATAAAAAATATTAAACATACATAGTATCAAATTTCTGGAAAAGCATTCTCCTACTCCTCCTGGTTTGATGGATTAGACTTCTCATTGATCAAACTCTGGTTAATCTCTATACAGTGTAGGCAGAACTGACAGGTTTGATAACCCGAAACTATTAGTATTCTCAGGCTCACAATCTCTGGATCTTACCCTACTTGATAGCTTGACCTCCGGTGATCTCTCCTTGATCCTCGAGCCACTGACAGCATTATTGTCTCTACTTCTTCTTAAACTAAATTTCTTAAATTGATACTCCAGCTTTTACTTCAATGGCATTTTCTCTAACAGTTCAAAGTTCAAGTACCTTCTTCTATCAAAGTTCAAATAAATTTGTTATCAAAGTACATATATGTCACCACATATACCCCTGAGATTCATTTTCTTGTGCACCCACTCAGTAAATCCATAAAGAAAACCTAAAAGAATCAATGAAAGATCACATCAACTTGGGCATTTTACCAGTGTGCAAAAGGCAACAAACTGAGCAAATACAAAAAAAAGAGAAATAATAATAATTAATAAATAAATAAGCAATTAATATCAAAAACATGAGATGAAGAGTCCTTGAAAGTGAGCCTATAAGTTGTGGGAACATTTTAATGATGGGGCAAGTGAAGTTGAATTAAGTTATCCCCTTTGGTGATGGTTGAGGGGTAATAACTGCTCCTGAACCTGGTGGGGTGAGTCCTGAGGCTGCTGTAGCTTCTTCCTGGTGGCAACAGTGAGAAGAGAGCATGACTTGGGTGGTGGGGGTTCCTGATGATGGATGCTGCTTTCCTGCGACAATACTTTGTGCAGATGTGCTCAATGGTAGGGAGAGCTTCACCCATGATGGACTGGGCTGTATCCATTACTTTTTACAGGATTTTCCTTGCCAAGCTGTGATTCAGCCGGTAAGTATTCTCTTCATTACACATCCATAGAAGTTTGTCAAAGTTTTAGATGTCATACCGAATCTTCACAAACTCCTAAGGAAGTAGAGGCGCTTCCATGTTTTCTTTGTAATTGCACTTATGTGCTGGGCCCAGGACTGGTCCTCTGAAATGATAACTCCAAGGAATTTAAAGTTGCTGATTCTCTCTGCTTCTGATCCTCCAATAAGGCCCGGCTTATGGACCTCTGTTTTCTTCCTTCTGAAGCCAATAATCAGCTCCTTGGTCTTGTTGACATTGAATAAGAAGTTGTTGCTGTGGCACCACTCAGCCAAATTGTCAAACTCCCTCCCACATGTTGATTCCTCACCACCTTTGACGGTGGTGTTATCAGCAAACTTGAACATGACATTGAGCTGTGCTTAGTCACACAGTCATAGGTGTAAAGTGAATAGAGCAAGGGGCTAAGCACTCAGCCCTGTGGTACACCTGTGCTTATGGAAATCATGGAGGGAAATGTTATTGCCAATCTGAAAGGACGGGGTCTACAAGTAAGGAAATTCCGTATCCAATTGCACAAGGAGGTATTGAGGCCAAGGTCTTGGAGCTCATTGATTAGGTTTGAAGGGATGATGGTATTGAATGCCGAGCTATAGTTGATAAAGAGCATCTTGATTATGCATCTTTGCTGTCCAGAGTAAAGAGCCAATAAGATGGCACCTGCTGTGGATCTGTTGCTCCTGTAGTTAAATTGGAGTGGGGGATCCGAGATGCTTCTCAGGGAGGAAGTGATATGTTTCTTCACCAACATCTCAAAGCACCTCATCACTATGGTGTAAGTACCACTGCGCGATAGTCATTGAGGCAGTATACCATGTTCTTCTTGGGCTTCTGTATAAGCAAAGTCTGCTTAAATCAGGTGGGCACCTCATACTGCCGAAGCGAGAGGTTGAAGGTCTCAGTGAACACTCCAGCCGGTTGTTCAGCACAGGTCTTTAGTACTTGACCAGCTACCTGGATGCTTTCATTGGTTCAGCCTCCTGAAGGATGTTTGCATGTCGGCTGCGGAAAATGAAATTACAGGAACACTGGAGGCTGCAAAAGCTTGTGATGGTTTGTCCTTGCTTTGATGATCAAAGCGAGCATAGAAGGCATAGAGCATGCTACATAAGGGAATGTTGTAACTTCCATATTACACTAAATTTACTGGGATTAGGAGATTTTTTACAATTCAGAAATCATCTGCAGAAAGGCAAAGCAAATAGTTAATTACTCTCAGATATGTCAAAAATACCTAATACCATTATCATTGACATACCTGACTGGAACTGGAAGGCTTTAGGCCTCAAGAAAAATTGGGTGGGCTGGTGTATTTCCTCTAGAAGATAGAAAACTAAGGTGTAACCTGGAAGAGCCTTTAATAGTATTTAAAAACTTTGAGATTTTGAGTACTGCACTGAAAACAGACCCTTCAGCCCAACTCGTCTGTGTCGACCACAATGTTGATTTGCCTGCATTTAGCCCATGCTACTTAAAATATTTCTATTTGTGCACCTGTCTGAGCACCTTTGAAAAATTGAAATTCTACTTGCCTTACAGCCTCTGGGGAATTTTCTCCATATACAGCACCACCCTCTGTGTGAAAAATATACCATTTTGGGCCCTTTTAAAGTCGACCCCCCCACCTTAAATCTGTGTCATCTAGTACTCCATGTTCTTGTGTAGATGGAAATTAATAAGATGTTTGGGTTTGCTGGAGAGTCAAGAACAAGGGACAAAAATATAGGAAGTTTATTAATAGAACCAAAATAAATCTTCTTGATCTATTAATGATTAAATATTGAGGATGAAAATAAACACATTATCTTCACATTCCTACCAGGTACAGGAGTCTGAAGACCACAACTAAATGATTTAGCATCAGCTTCTTTCCCTCCACCATCAGATTTCCGAATGGTCCATGATTTCTCCTTTGTTATTCTGTTTGTTACACTACTTATTTTTTGCAATTTATAGTAACTTTTCATCTTTGCACTGTAACACTGGTGCAAAACAATTAATTTAGCATCATCTAAGTCAGTGATAATAAATCTGATTCTTTTTCAGATTTCAGGAGTAACTTTATTTTTCCCCCAGTAAGAGGCAAAATGTGGAACCTGCTGCCATAAAATATAGCTGAAGTGAATAGCACAGGTGGATTGAGGGAAAACTGGACAGGTTCTTGAGGGGAAAAAGAAAATATTGATAGGTTTTGGTAGAAAGCTCATGTGGAACATAAACACCAACATTGGCTTAGCGGAGCTGATCAGTCACAGAACCTTCAAAGCAGCTCTTGTTCTGTTGATGCATCTATCTCAAAATTCCTTTAATGTGCTGAATATATACTTAAAGCAGTTATCTGTAAATATGAGATGTGGATGCTTGTACTTGTACCAGGGAACCTATTAACTCATTATTAATATTTAAAACTCCGTAGGCTTCTTGTTGCACGGAATAGGCTATCCTTTCAAAAATTAGATATGTTGTCCCTTAAATATGCATTGTTGCATTTTATAATGTTATTTTAATTATATTTTATGGGTGCTGAGGGAAACAATGGCTCGAGGATGAAATAACAACATTATGTGGTTTTAAAGTCTGGTGCATTTTCTGAAAAGATTAGTTTGTACTGAAGTGAGTTTTAAAATTGTATGCATGAGGTGAAGAGAGGTCACAGTTCTTTCATTGTGAATTCATTCAGATGAAGATCAGAACTTTTCAATAATATACATCTAAACCATTCCAGGCTACATTTTATTTTGTTCAGTAACGTTAAAAGTTTGCAACTATTTGCACTTGTGTCTCTTGTGAAAACTCAAAGGCAAAACTTGCTTCCTTATTTTGCCATCGTGAGAGGTTGCTCAAAACAAGACTTTGTAACTTTGTGTTAATCTGAACAAATGCACAAATTTAAAATAAATTTCAGTACACTATTAAAGCATAAACCCTTAAAATTATACCAAAGGCATTTTAAAAAAAAGCCCAATTCACCAAAATCCTATGGATTATTTAACAGTATGACTTCAGAAAATGTTGTGTATTTTGGTAGGAAAAAGAATAGTGAAAACAACATCTGGAAGCTGGAGAGGAATTTATAGCTGGAGAACCCAAGTGACAAGGTTGGCCAGGGATTTTGGTGTGAAATTAAATTGAGATGTAATCTTCAGACAAGATTAAATCAAAGAAAGTGAGGCAAAGATAAATCTAGCCCCCTGTGTTACTTTTAGTATAGTACATTTACATACATTCATCAAAATAATTTATTAATGTCATGAAAAACCAAGCTGCTAGCAAACCTCCCGGGTATTTTATGGTTCACATGTGTCCAATTAAGAGATATTGTTGCTGATCACTGCTATTTATTATAGTTTCTGTTATCCATTATCCAATTCATAACATTGTCCTGATTCACAAGAGAGTTGTCTGAACCATAAGTAAGACCCCTTATCACATGCCTTCTGAAAGCCTATGTACAAGGGCTATTAATTCTATTGCAACCACAAGGAATCTAACAAATCACTGTTAAATGTAAACTAATTTTATGTGGGTCCATATAGTTTGGAACAGCTTCAAATTTTGCTTGAATTTCTTTATGATCGTTTCCAGATTACTTTCAATTAAATTACTTTAAATCACAGGAAATGGTTCTAATTTTTTTTTCTATTAAAAAAAGTATTTTCCTCATAAATAAATGGAACACAATTTTGGCTATCACTCAATCCTTCAACTCCATTCTGCTCTCAGTATAGACAAATGATACAGACAAGATGCTAAGCTGTGCAGAGAAGTGGCAGGTGGAGTTCAATCTGGGAAAATGTGAGGATCAAACTTCAAGGTGGAGTACAAGGTTAATGAGGAGATGCATAGCAGTGTGAATCCACAAAGGGATCTTAGGGTCCAAGTCTATAGATCCCTCAAAATTGTTGTGCAATTTGTGATAGGGTGGCTAAGAAAACGTATGGTGTGCTGGTCTTCATGAGTCAGAGAACCGAATTCAAGAGCCATGAGGTAATGTTGAAGCTCTATAACATTCTGGTTAGACCACTATTTGAGTATTGTGTTCAGGTCTGGTCACCTCATGTAGAAACAAAGTGGAAGCATTGGAGTGCAGAGGAGATTTACCAGGATGTTGTCAGGATTTCAGAAACTTGTCTTATGAGGGAAGATTGAGCAAGCTAGATTTTTTTCTCTTCGGAGCAAAGGAGGATGACAGGTGATATGATAGACATGTATAAGATCATGAGAAGCTTGGAAAGAACGGACAGCAGTGAATTTTTTCCCAGAGTGGCGAAGGTCAATACCAAAGGAATCGTTCTAAGGTAGATGGAGGAAAATGTAGGGGGAGATATCAGTGGTAGGTCTTTTACACACACAGTGTTGCAGGCGCCTAGAACATATTATTGCTAGTATGGTAGAGACTGATAAACGAGGATAGTTAAGAGACTCTTGGACACATAGATTGGAGTGTATGGGGTATCCAGGGAGGGTTAGCACCTCTGGTGAAGGTGAAGGGCTTGTCATGTTCACTCTGGGGCAGCTCACTCACCTTTGGTTCCCACTCAGCTCTCACCTTTGGCTCCAAGTAGTTGTTTTCATATGACAACGGCCACACCCTGGTACACTGGCTTTGACAGGTGGCCTAAACCAGGTGAGTGTAGCTGGTGGTGGCCTCAGACCTCAGTGAGATAGGGACATGCCAGTCCTAGCATGCAAAGTCAGCTCTGGCAGACTGGACAAATGAGATCTACATTGACATCCTACAGCCAAGGAGGGAGTACTGCAATGTTCCATGGAGAGTGAAAGGCATGACAAGGCACAGAAGATGTCATGATCATCTACTGCAACCAAGGAACACCCTAATTTGTGACGCTTGTTCGTAACACTAGACCCAAACTTCCCATGTTGAGAGAGTGGAACTTCTCCAGTGCAACGTCTTTTCCGTATAATAAACACTCCCGCACAGGTTTCTGGTCATAGTCAGACATGATAGACAATCACTACAGACACATAAATGTAAGAAAATGGAGTGTAATGAGCAATGTAGGAGGGAAGGGTTATACTGACCATGGGGTATGTTTATACAGATCAGCACAACATTATGGGCCGAAGGACCCAAAATGTGCTGTTCTATAAAAGCACCGTAAATACCATACAGTCAGTATGTATGCCTCTGCATTAATTGTGCCGTCAAATTAATAAATTCTATTTACAAGGAAAAAGTGCTGTAGAAAGGATCAGGTTAGGCAGTGGGGCAGAGGGTCATGGAGGCTGGACCTCTGGGAGTAACTGAAGAGGAAATAGATAAACTTTTGAAAGATCAGTCAATTGAGGACTTTCAGAACCGGCACGGGAAAGAAGATAGAATTAATCAGTCATGATCTCACTTGAGGACAGTACAGGCATGAAGGGCTGAGTGGCCTACTCCTGATTCTATTTTATTAGATTCTTATGATAGATACAGAAATAAAATGGGCTAAAGAAAGAAATAGTGGATTCATCACCCTTGTAGTGACATGTGCTAGAACCACTGAATAATAGAAGGGAAATGAAGGTGGAAATACATGGGCAAGAAGCAAGTACAGAATAATGAGGGAGATTTAAGATAGAGGTAACTGAGGTACTAATTTAAATATATAAAGGTGATATTGTAAAAGGAACAAAACTGAAGAATTGTTGGACAGCTGCTGTTGCTAGATTGGTCAGATTAATTCGTATTGCTTTATTATTTTGACATGAATCAAGATAGAGAGAAAAACGTAGTTGTACATGCCACCCATACATATTATTTAAAAAAAAAGTATTTTGAGGTAATACCAGGGAGCAGCAATAGAGATAAAATGTAAAACAGGTAGACGATAAGGTGCAGAGACCATTGCAAGTTAGGTTGTGAGGTCAGGTGTTCATCTATATTGTACCTCAGGTCTCTTCAATACAGTAATGATTAACATTAATGACTACAAAGTTACTGGAATTGATACAAGGAGTGGTGGGATGACAACATAATGAATCTTGTGAAGGATAGTACAATGAATGTCATGCTTAGTTCACTTGGCAATTAATTGTTTAAGAATTAACAAAAGGAGTTCAGCGTAAGGTACTAGATTACCCACCCTCTATGGCGACGTCACATGGAGCAACCTGCCTGACCAGGATGCATCTTCAGACTATCTTTGGAACACTAAATAGGAGTTAATGAAATGGAAAAAAGAAAATTTTGGGACTAACATCACACATCACCTGAATAGATTTGGGTTATCATGCCAGAACTGAAGAACTCTGAACAGATTTAAAGGTCAATTTAGATGTCTACTTGGTAAATACATAATATTATGGAAGGGGTATTATTGTGTTTTCGAAGCTGATGACAAGAGTTGAGGAAATTAGCACTGGAGAAACCAGCTGAATGGATAACGTGTTAGCTACAAATAGCAGGACAATTAATTAATTTGGAGGAAGACAGTCCTGAAGACATTCTTGTTTATAATTTATGTTAGTGATTTGAAATTGGGAATAATTTAATTTTTTATATTTTATAAAGAAATTTATTTATTTATTTAGAGGCACAGGCCCTTTTGGCCCAATGAGCCACACCGCCCAGCAACCCAAGCATTTAACCCTAGCCTAATCACAGGACAATTTACAGTGACTAATTAACCTACCAACTGGTACGTCTTTGAACTGCAGGAGGAAACCCACACACTCATGGGTAAAACATACAAACTTTCTTACAGAGAAGGCCAGAATTGAGCTCCAACTCCAACTCCAATGTCCTGAGCTGTAATAGCATCACGCTAGCCATTTTGCTACTGTGGCATCTTAAGTTACTCATTATCATCTGTAATGGATACAGATATCTGAGGGGAAAAGATCAACATGCACACAAAAAACAACTTACAGACTGGGCAGTTGTGTGATAAATAAACAAAGGTGGTTGAGTAATATGATGTACTTTGATAGGACAAGCCAAAATTGATATGCACCTTTGAAGATAAGATGCAGATGGGCTCAGACTACGAAAGTGATCTAGAGATGAAGATGGATCAATAGGTAAATGCAATAGCAAGCAGTTAAAATGCTAACAATTGACTAGATATTATTTCCTATGGTATAGATGTCAAATGCATGAAAGTTATCGGCTGTAAACTTTTATAAAATAGTAGAATCATTGCACCGTGAGACTCCTTTGGCCTGTTGAAGCCACGTTGTTTTTATTTTGGTAGACTAATCCAGTTGACTCCATTCCTATTCTTTTAATAAAGCACTGCAAACAATTCACACAGTAAATCTGTACAAGGCTAAAGCTGCTGTGAGCAGTTTTCACTTTTCAATTAAAAAAAGAATGAAGAAGAGATTAGTGAAAATGGAGAACAAAGTAATCCAAGCTGTTTGGAAAGATTGAACAGGATTAGATGGAAAAGATGACAGAAAGCAAACTGTTCAAACTCTGGAAAATTAAGAACAGGTCATTTGCAATAAATGTGGAGAGAGAGTGTTTCCATTTGTGGGTGAAATCAAAGCTATGTATAATTACTAACAATCTTCATAACGAAAGAGGTAAAAAAGTTAAGAATGACACAGTTAGTTCCAAAGGTTGTGGTTGAGGCAAGAAATTTTGAAGCAAAGATTTTAATAACTGAACCCACCATGCTAAGATCTTGCTCCTCCTCTTACCTTCACCTCTTTATACTGGCTATGTTCCCTGCACCTTTTAGTCTAGATGAAGGGTCTCGACACAAAACATAGATGGAATATTTCCCTCCACAGGTACTGTCTCCGCATTTCCTCCAGCATCTTGTTCATTGCCCCATATTCTAGCATCGATAGATACTGTGTCTCTATTTAAATAACTTGATTTTCCTAGCTTTAAGAAATAGAGTTCACTCTTTGATTTGCCGGTCATGGAGGTGGTGACTATTTGTACATTCCACTGGGCTCAAAATTATCTCAGCACAATCTCCAACAACATCATCTGCTGCAACCAGAAAGGCCCAATCTATCAACAGAATGTGTTTAAAAAGAATAGTAGTTTTTTAAAACCATATTCTTTTGATGCAAAGGACTTTTGACTTGTATGCCATGATTGAATTCTTGAACTACCGTACATAAATTTACAGTTGTTCCAGTCAGTGTGATATTGCACTCAAATATTGATTGATACATGTGGATGTTAAAAAATGTGTGAGTTCAATAAATAAAGACTAGAATTTGTAGTTTCTATCTCTATTTATCTCTTTTTTTAATCTTGAAAAGAAGATTTTTTGCTGGGTTAAGCTCTAATTGAAAATTGAAGTTAAAATACAGATTTATTTATCAAATACTTGAATTGAATCTGCTAAATTTTTAGTTTGCTCTTCAGAAAATGGTTGTTTGTTTGTTCTATGAGTTGCATAGCAGCCAGAGCTACAGGAGCCAGTATTTTGTGCTCTAGGACTGATTACAGACAGGGGAATATGCAAATCCATGGAAGGGCTGAGACTGAGGATGACTATTTTAAAACAAAGATATTTTTGGACTGGGAGGTCCAATGTAGGTCAGCAAGCTTATGGGTGATGGATGAGTGATTTAGTATGTTAGAACATAAGTTACAGAAGTGACTATATAATAAAACCAGCTGCAATTGTGGAAAACAGATTTGACTTGCAAATTACGTTGAAACATAACCATCTATCTGATAAGCTAACATTGACCTGGAAGGATCTCATTTTGTATCCTAAGGCTTTGTTCCTTAGCTGTGATTATGAATCATTTTATGCAATTTTGTTTACAGACTTAAGTGTTGTCACTAGGATGCTTTTGATTTTGTAGCAGTACACAAATAAAAGGATAGTGTCCGGTGACTGAGATTAATCAAAAGAAACGGTCAATGATTCCTACCATTCATTAATAAACACTAAAAGGGCTAATATATTTACCATGGGTCAAGGAGACAGTAGAGAGGTCAATAAGATTAGACAGTACCTCCTCATGAATAGACTCTCCCAGGACTAATAAGAAAGATATATGATTGTACTGTACAGGTTGTACAAATGTTCCTTCATGACTGTTTTTCCATAATCATGATAAAAGGTGGAATTTAGCAAAGAAATAGGTTCCAGTTTATTGAATGTTGAAACAATTTTAACATTCTGTCTGTAGACTCTCAGAAGAAATGAAATAGGCTGACACTGGAGTTAGGCAAAAGAAAACAAGTAAAATGTTAACATTAATTTGAATGTGTTTGCTCCTATCATTTGTTCCTACCTCTTCCTTGATGCGTGGTAATTAGACTGATTTTCATGAAAGCAGTTAATGAAGCAAATCCTGATTTCTTATTTTGCTCTGTTGTGGTGGGTGACACTTGTAGAATAAGCTTGAAACTCACTGCCACCTTAATATTTAGCTGAAATTAATTCAAACATGCATTTCAATTTAATCAGAACCGATGTATGTCTCAACAAACTCCCCAACGCGAAATAGACAATAAATTAGAATTGCCTTAATTAGATAGTGTCAATATAAAGTGGGCTTTCTTGCTTTATGTCACGCTGAATTATTTGCTAATAGTAGCAAATGGAGGAAATTAATCCTTCAAATTTTGTTAACCGATATGCTGAATTTAATTTAATTTTTTAAATTCCAGTAAACAACAATATATTCTGATGATTCATTCTGTATGATTTTTGTCAGCAAACATCTTTCTGCATGAAATCCTTTTGTTTCAGAAATACACAGTGACAAGTAATTACCCAACAATGGAGTCAATGAAATGTGCTTATTATTCAAGAATGAGCACAAAGGCATATTTATATAGGATCGATGTTTGCACAGACACTAAGGTTGATTACCGCGGTTAGATTGTAGGTGTGATATGATTCAATACCTACAAATTCTGATTGAAATCAAGTTTAAGCCACTTGTAAATCATAATTCCCAGAGCCAAAAATAATGGTTTGCAGAAGAACACAACAGACATCCAAGAATTTTCATGGTGTGTCCTTATGTGAGAGTAATACTGGTACTTCAACAATAATTATATACTTCTCATTTTGGTTCGTTTGGAACTGAATTATCAATTTCAATACACTACAGTGACTAAATCATCAATATTATGCTATGGATGGGAATATATAAACTGATACAACCCCAGCTGTTCATTTTGTTGTTTCTGACAACATGAGCTGTAATTGAACCTGCTGCTGCCACTTACAGCTCCCCATCTGCTTCTTTGCTATGTTGATTAGCCTTGGCTATAAAAAGAATAGAAATAGAACATTAGGCCCCTTGTACCTGTGTTGCCATTCAATAAGGTCCTGATAGGATCAATCAAGTTTTCTCAAGTCCATTTTCCTGCCCTATCCTCACTAGAATAGTACTGTCTCTTGAGAAATTATATTACGAGGAAAGGTCAACTGCCTGAGAAGCGACTTGGATCTGTTCCAGTTTGCCTACCAGCACAACAGGTCAATAGGCTATGTTCTTTCTTTGACACTTCAATCAACCCTGGAACATTTAGACGGCCAAGATGCATGCATTAGGATGCCCTTTATTGACTACAGACCAGCATTCAACAGTATCACCTTCTCAAGACTAATCAATAAGCTTCAAGACCTTGGCCTCAATACCTCCTTGTGCAATTGGATACTCCATTTCACTTATTCATTTCTATATGTTTTGCATATTTGAAATGGTTATATCTATTGGTTAAGTCATTCTTGCTTGTTTATCCTGTAATATTATATCTGGTTGCTTATTATAGATTGTCTTAATTGTAATAATGGATTGGTCATAATGTAATTTGTAGGTCTCTGATTTTAAAAGTAGATCAGGCCTCTATTTATTGGAAGGTATGGGTCTTTTATGAGTTAGTATTTTAAAGCAAGATTTTGGTGAATGATATTTGCCACTTAATTGTACCTGTGTAACTAATCCAATTGAGTTAAACTGCTACAAGATCCTATAATTTGGTGGATTGTTTCAGGTTCCTCATCTTGAATTTATTGGACTTTTATTATGTTTTTGATAATTTTGTGTTAACCATCTGGTCTTGTAGCCACAAGAAACCCTTCTGTATCTGGAAGGAGCTCTCCAACTCTGATGCAGCCATTCAATACTTCCTTGTCAACATCTAGTCTGTTCAGAGGGTGGAGACATCTCCCATGGAGGGTCATGCTTTTCCATTGTTAACTTTTCCTTCCTGAGTGGTAACTTTTTCTGATTTATATGTTGTGCCTTCATTTAAGTTCAGTGATATGTACTTCCTCTTAGAATTGCATATGCTCACATGGAGTGGTGAGTCTTGTTTTCAATAAAAATATATCCTCACAAGTTTTATCTGACTGTTGTCTTAATTCCTTATATCTGTTATTCCTGTTCCTCCTTCTGTCCTAGGTAATGTTAATCTAAGTGTGTTCGAGTGTACATAGTGTTTTCTTAACTTGTTATTCCAATTCTTACCTTTCTTTGTAAATTTTCCAGATTGGTGGCAAACCAAGATATAATGCCAAAAGAATAGGTTATTGTGGATGCAGTGATAGTTCTTATTGCCTTTGTTACATTTTTATTATTGACTTCTGTTTGGCAGATTTTCTTAAGTCTTGAAGTAAATTCTAGGAAATATTTTCTCTTTATTGCACGATGATCTATTTTCTTTGCTTGTTAATATCCTTGACACTTATAGGATTCATATTCATCCATCAGTTGTATTATTTCCTACTGCTCTGTTTTATATTCTACTAGCTCTGTTGAACCTTTTCTTATGTTTAATGTTCTGCACTTTTCTAGTCCAAATTTCAAGGTATAATTCATTTGATTGTCTCTGATTTGATACCCTGTTTATATTACAGATTTAAAGCTAGCCAAAACCATAGTAGACTTAGAGAATCACCTTGGGAAAAACCTTCAGTTTATCTTGATGATGGTGGTTGTTCTTTTTTGGTTGCTAATAAGTAGCGTGATTATAGTATGCTAATACTTCATCAGATGTTGTAGGAATTTCACAAGTATTTGGTGTAGTTATATATATAAAAAGAACTGTTATTAACCATGAGTGTGGGACAGAACCAAATGCTTTTTGGTAGTCAATATAACCACATGAAAGTTTTCTGCTTTTCCCCTGGGTTTGTTTTGGAATTACAGAATCTATTATCAGTTGTTCTCGACATCCTTTCATACGCTTATGATATCCTTTCTGCTCTTCTGGAAATATATTGAAGTTGTCTAAGTGAGTGATGATTAGTTGTGAGATGCATGATGTAACAATTTTAAATATACTTTGTAAACAAGTAATAGGACGATATTTTGATGGGTGATTTGTGATTTCTCCTTTAGGTGAGAAATATGTTTTACTTCCAGTCAAAAATTCAGGCACTTCTTCAGGATTTTAAAGAAAATTGTTTACGTATTAAGCGATACAGATAAAGGCAAGTAAATTTTTTATACCAATAATTATGAAAGATTACCACTGCTAGTAATCTTCAAGTTCTGGGTATATTTTATAACCACTTTTAGCATATCCATTGTGAAGAGGTGTTTGCATGTCTTTGACTGTGGAAGTGTTTTCTTTTTTCTCCCTATTCCAGCTTGCTTCTGTATCACCCTGTTAGTCCAAAATTTCATTATCTCTGTGCTCGTTGGTAAATTTGTGCTGGAATTAGTGATACTTTGATGTGTTGAACTTCGTTTCAATGTCTTGTATAAACCTTTTTCGTTGTTTCCAAATTGATTGTTTGTTTTCTTTATCTGGCACATTTCATTTATCCATTTAGTCTGGCTTTGTATTCATCAAGCTTTTGTTTTAGTGTATCTATAAATTCTACAATGCTTTTGTTAGGTTGATTGTATCTTGTGTGGTCCAGATATTTCCTTAGTTTTTCTCTTTAAGTTTCTTGCACATATTATCCAATTTTTACTCCATTATGTTGGCTATTTCTGCTCTTAATTTTTCAATTTTGTTTCTTAAACCCTTCTGTTATTTTGGTGTTCCCATTTCATTACTCAGTTTTTGGTTTCTATTACTGAGTGCATCTATTATGGAGCCATGGCACTGCACTGCTGAATAATGCTGCACAGTATGTTATTATGTGTAGTTCTTCAAATATTTCAAGTTTTCCTAAATACTGTGATAATATAATATTGTTGAGAGCATTAACAATTTTTGCAAATTTTGATGACATGTTTTGCTTTGGTATGTATGGTCTTTTTGTTGAGTCACTGCCCATGTGTTCTCTTAGTGTGGCGTTGAATGTTAGGATAACTTTGTCTCCAAGCTCAGCTTCACCAGGACCGTTCTGTGCAGGCTCTATGTTTGTGTTGTTGATATTACTACCAGATTGTGGTGCAGTTGGTGAAGTAATTCTATTTCCATCAGCGCTTCATTGACGGCATCTTCATTATTTTCTTGTATAGCATTGTCATGGTGTTCAGGCTGTTTATTTCTAGTTCATGAACTACCTCATGTATTATTTGGTTTAACCTGTCTCTAAAGATTAAATTATTTTTATTATCACTCTACATTAATCTGTTATTTTTGGGGCATTTACTTGTATGAATGGGTATTGTGCTATAAACTTTTGATGAAGTTCATCTCTGTATGCTGTCACTTCAGCCTTGAATTCCGTTCCTCAATATTATACACACATTGTGAATGTGCTTCCTTCTAGTGGCCAATTTCATGCATGTCTTCCTTCTTTTAACTGCTTGAGTGGTCTCAGATATAAGTGGGCTGCTCTTTTGAGAAACACCCTGCAGCAGTCACAGCCCGTGGTGTTGGTGGGCTAATTTGAATGCCGGCTGTATCTTTTTCAGATTTCCCAGTGCCTGCCCACTAGCAGTGCACCGCTATCCGCTTGCTTACTGACATGCCGAATGGTAGTTCCAGGCATGCCCTGTCGATTCCTAGGCAGCGGCCCTATTACTCTTTCCCGTGGATAACTTTCCATTTCTAAAGTGAAAGGGTGTTCTGTTCTGGTTGTTGAATTTATTGAGTATTCCAACAAGGAAATGGACCTCAGGGTTGTATATGGTGACATGTACGTACTTTGATAATAAATTTACTTTGAACTTTGAAATGGCATAGATTGGGTCTATGCTCATTTGAGTTTAAAATAACTGGAGGTGATCTTATGGAAACATACAAGCTATTCCAGCATTACTAACACTGAAGTTGCACAACAGAGATCCATCTGCCCCGAAGTCCAGTGCTGATACCATCACAATACTGGCCTGCCCCGTGGACAGTAGTCCCTCCATTATTGGGGATACCTTCATAAGGCCGTGCCTCAAAATGGCAGCATCCATCACCTACATATTAACAATTTTCCATTAAATTATTAAATTCAAAAGAGTGGCATATGTGCATAGGCTCTTTCATACAAACAGCAAAAACCTACATTTCCTCTCTCTGTCTCTCTGCCTTTCATCATTGTTCACAGACATCCCACCTCCCCCGGAAGGTCCGGGAGCCTCCCGCAAATTAATAGTGGCTCCCTGATGCCCGCAAATTATATACAATGTCCCGGAAATTGATTTTTTTGAGAGTGAGCGTGAGAGCACGCGCGAGAGAGAGAGAGAGAGCGAGCGCAAGAGCAAGAAAGCAAGCGCGAGTGAGAGCGACCACGAGAGAGAGCGCACGAGAGAGAAAAAGCGAGAAAGCAAGCGTGAGTGAGTGAGAGAGAGAAAAAGCGAGAAAGCAAGCGCGAGAGCGGGAGAGAGAGAGCGAGAAAGCAAGTGCGAGTGAGAGCGATCACGAGCGAGAGAGAGCGCGCGCGCGCTATAGAGAGAGAAAGCAAGAGTGAGAGAGTTCCAAAAAAAGGCAGAGTGGCAGAGTGTTCCGAAAAACATATAAAATGTACGTCACCCCAGACTACACTAAAGTGTACCCCTGCCTAATAGGGGTCAAAATAATGACAGTGTTGCTCGCTGCTCTGTTTGCAACAGTGACTTTTCTATTGCCCATGGTGGGTTAAGACTGTAAAAGGCATGTTGAGGTGAGTTTAACTGGTTTCATTCGTTCATTAGCATAGCTAACATTATTTAAACTAGCTGGCTAGCTGCTAAGGAGCTACTCTATTGCAGTCATCCCACCTCTCCCGGAAGTCTCCCGCAAGTTGATGGTGCTACCTCCCTGAAATGAGTTTTTGCAGGGTGGGATGTCTGTGTTCATTGTTACCAGTCTTGTGTGTCTATGGCTCCATTCACTACAGAACAGTGGAAATGTGGTTATCCTTTTGATTTTTTTTGTATTTTCCAACTTGCGGACAAAATCAACTTCAGAATCAGGTTTAATATCACTGGCACTGCTGCTGCAAACATTGTTGTTTTGCAGCAGCCATACATTATGAAATAAAATAATAAAAACAATAAATTACAATAAGTGCAAAAAGAGAGGAAATAAAAAATGCTACGGTTGTGTTCATGGGTTCAATGTCCATTCATAAATCTGATGGCAAAGGGGAAGAAGCTGGTCCTGAAAAATTTAGTGTGTACCTTCTGGCTCTTTCACCTCCTTCTCAATGGTGGCAATAAGGTGAGAGCCTGCTCTGGGTGATGCGGGTCCTTAATGATAGATGCTGTGTGCCTTTTTGAGGCATTGCCTTATGAAGGTATCCACTATAATGGGGAGGCTTTTGTCTATTTTGGAGCTGGATGAATTTACAACTTTCTGCAGCTTTTTACAATCCTGTGCAATGGGCCTGTTGGGTAACATCATTGGAAGAAATGTACATAATTCACACCCACCAACACTGAATTGGGATATCACTTTAAGAGGCTGGTCCGATGTGATGATGTTGTTGTGTAAGGACTTTCAGTGTACTTTTGTGTTTAGACTTTGGAGTTCAATAAGGCATGTTATGGGTTTCATTAAATATAAAACACCTCATTTCATTTTATTTGAAAAAACCTACATTAATGCCCCCGATGCGATAGGACAATTCTGGATTTATTGAACATGTTGGCAAGTACAGTTGCTTTGAAACTGCTGGAGTTTTGGGAGAAAAGTGCCGTCACTTGGTTTGTGCAAGCTGAGGCCCAGTTTGCTCTGCGAGAAACCACTGCCGACACCACCAAATTCTACTACTGTGTAGCGTTGCTCAGCAACTCCAAGGCTGCGAGAGTGGTGAGTCTACTTAAACACCTGCCCCAGCACGATAAATACCAATGACTGGAAACTCTCCTTTTACAGACTTTTGGAGTCTGAGCACGTCAATCAGTTGCTCTCCTTACCCAGTCTTGGTGATGCTAGGTCTTTGGAGCTAATGGATCACATGCCGTCTCTCGTGGGAACCCACCATCCTTGTTTTATTTTTAAAGAACTCGATGCAACGAATGCCTGATCAAGTCTGCATAGTCTTTGCTAATGCACTCATGAATGACTATAAGGAGCCTGCTAAAATGGCTGAAAGTCTACACTCAGCTAAACAGTAATGCATCATTTCTCCTCCTTTCTCTACCTCAATAAGCCTGATCAGCAAGGTCCTCAACATGAGGATGGCCATGGCTGCAAAATAGCTGAAGATGGGTCTGTATTTTTACTAAACGTGCTCTGGTACAAACACGAGGAAGTGCTGATCACCTTGCAGCTTCGACAGTGCCAGCGCATCGGGACATCAGAGGTCTGTGAACACCATGGGTTACAGCTGCCAGGGACATCTACTGTTCATTACAGACATCCTTTGAGGAGGACGGTTCTTATGTGACATGGGTGCTCAAGTGAGTGTAGTGCTGAATTGTGTATTGATGTGAAGGCAAAGAGCAATGAAATCCTGCTGGTGGCTGCCAATGGCGGCAAGATCCAGACATACAGGGCATGACAGGTGATGCTCCGCTTCAGTGGGTGACGCTACACATAAGACTTTATCCTGGCTAAAGTGGCTAGACCTCTGCTTGGTACTGATTTCCTGTGTACCCGAGGATTCTGGTCAGTCTTAAGAACTACCAGTTTGTGAATGTCCATAAGACCGTAAGACAAAGGAGCAGAAGCCGGCCATTCGGCCCATCGAGGCTGCGCTGCCATTTTATCATGAGTTGATCCATTCTTCCATTTAGTCCCACTCCCCCACCTTCTCACCATAACCTTTGATGCCCTGGCTACTCAGATACCTATCAATCTCTGCCTTAAGTACACCCAATGACTTGGCCTCCACTGCTGCCTGTGGCAACAAATTCCATAGATTCACCACCCTCTGACTAAAAAAAATTCTTCGCATTTCTGTTCTGAATGGGCGCCCTTCAATCCTTAAGTCATGCCCTCTCATACTAGACTCCCCCATCATGGGAAAGAACTTTGCCACATCCACTCTGTCCATGCCTTTCAACATTCGAAATGTTTCTATGAGGTCTCCCCTCATTCTTCTAAACTCCAAGGAATACAGTCTAAGAGTGGACAAACGTTCCTCATATGTTAACCCTCTCATTCCCGGAATCATTCTAGTGAATCTTCTCTATACCCTCTCCAATGTCAGCACATCCTTTCTTAAATAAGAAGACCAAAACTGCCCACAGTACTCCAAGTGAGGTCTCATCAGTGCCTTATAGAGCCTCAACATCACATCCCTGCTCCTATAGTCTATTCCTCTAGAAATGAATGCCAACATTGCATTCACCTTCTTCACTACTGGCTCAACTTGGAGGTTAACTTTAAGGGTATCCTGTACGAGTACTCCCAAGTCCCGTTGCATCTCAGAACTTTGAATTCTTTCCCCATTTAAATAATAGTCTGCCCGTTCATTTTTTCTGCCAAAGTGCAGAACCACACACTTTCCAACATTGTACTTCATTTGCCACTTCTCTGCCCATTCTTCCAATCTATCCAAGTCTCTCTGCAGACTCTCCATTTCCTCAGCACTACCGGCCTCTCCACCTATCTTTGTATCGTCAGCAAACTTAGCCACAAAACCATCTATTCCATAATCCAAATCGTTGATGTACAATGTAAAAAGAAGCGGCTCCAACACGGATCCCTGTGGAACACCACTGTTAACAGCAGCCAAGCAGAATAGGATCCCTTTATTCCCACTCTCTGTTTCCTGCCAATCAGCCAACGCTCTATCCACGTATGTAACTTTCCTGTAATTCCATGGGCTCTTATCTTGTTGAGTAGCCTCATGTGTGGCACCTTGTCAAAGGCCTTCTGAAAATCCAAATATACAACATCCACTGCATCTCCCTTGTCTAGCCTACTGGTAATTTACTCAAAAAATTGTAATAGGTTTGTCAGGCAGGGTTTTCCTTTAAGGAATCCATGCTGAGTTCTGCCTATCATGTCATATGCCTCCAGGTACTCCGTAACCTCATCCTTGACAATCAACTCCAACAACTTCCCAACCACCGATGTCAAACTAACAGGTCTATAATTTCATTTTTGCTTCCTTGCCCCCTTCTTAAATAACAGAGTGACATTTGCAATCTTCCAGTCCTCCGGAACCATGCCAGAATCTATAGACTTTTGAAAGATCATCGCTAATGCCTCCGTAATCTCTACAGCTACTTCCTTCAGAACACGCGGGTGCATTCCATCTGGTCCAGGAGATTTATCTACCTTTAGACTATTCAGCTTCCTGAGTACTTTCTCTGTTGTAATTGTGACTGTGCACACTTCTCTTCCCTGCCACCCTTGAGTGTCCGGTATACTGCTGATGTCTTCCTCAGTGAAGACTGATGCAAAATACTCGTTCAGTTCCTCTGCCATCTCCTTATCTCCCATTACAATTTCTCCAGCATCATTTTCTATCGGTCCTATATCTACTCTCACCTGTCTTTTACTCTTTATATACTTGAAAAAGCTTTTAGTATCCTCTTTGATATTATTTGCTAGTTTCCTTTCATAGTTAATCTTTTCCCTCTTAATGACCTTCTTGGTTTCCTTTTGTAAGGTTTTAAAAACTTCCCAATCCTCTGTCTTCCCACTAATTTTTGCTTCCTTGTATGCCCTCTCCTTTGCTTTAACTTTGGCTTTGACTTCTCTTGTCAACCACTGTTGCATCCTTTTTCCACTCGAAAATTTCTTCTTTTTTGGAATATACCTGTCTTGCACCTTCCTCATTTCTCGCATAAACTCCAGCCACTGCTGCTCTGCTGTCTTTCCCGCCAGTGTCCCTTTCCAGTCAACCTTGGCCAGTTCCTCTCTCATGCCACTGTAATTTCCTTTACTCCACTGAAATACTGACACATCAGATTTCGGTTTCTCTTTTTCAAATTTCACAGTGAACTCACTCATGTTATGATCACTGCCTCCTAAGGGTTCCTTCACCTCAATCTCTCTAATCACCTCTGGTTCATTACACAATACCCAATCCAGTACAGCCGATCCCCTAGTGGGCTCAACAACAAGCTGTTCTAAAAAGCCATCTCGCAGACATTCTACAAATTCTCTCTCTTGAGATCCAGTGCTGACCTGATTTTCCCAATCCACTCGCATGTTAAAATCCCCCACAATTATCATAACACTGCCTTTCTGACAAGCCTTTTCTATTTCCAGTTGTAATTTGTAGTCCACATTCCTGCAGCTGTTTGGAGGCCTATAAATAACTGCCATCAGGGTCCTTTTACCCCTGCTATTTCTTAGCTCAACCCATAAAGATTCTGCACCTTCCAATCCTATATCACCTCTCTCTAATGATTTAATATCATTTCTTACCAATAAAGCCACGCCTCCCCCTCTGCCTACCTTCCTATCCTTCCGATACACCGTGTATCCTTGGACGTTCAGCTCCCAGAGACATGTATCCTTTAGCCACATCTCAGTGGTGGCCACAATATCATACCTGTCAATCTGTAGCTGTATGACAAGATCATCCACCTTATTCCTTATGCTGCATGCATTTAAGTACAGCACCTTAAGACCAGTATTTGATACTTTTTGCTTTGATTTCACTTCAACTCATCCCAATGGCTACAAATTTGCCCCATCACCTGCCTGTCTATACTGACATCTTTACTGCTCACTATCTTAGATAGGACTTAGATAGGACATAGTCAAGGACTATGGGTCATTACCCTGTACCCCAGTCAGTTCATCACTTGTGACTTTACTTGATTGCTGGGCAAATTTCCAGACCTCATGAAGCCCATATTCTCCATTACAGTCACAAAACATGGGGTCGAGCACCACATTCCCACAACTGACCCACCAATCCATGCCCGTGTGCGTAGACTGGACTCAGAAAAGCTGGCAACCGCAAAGGTTGAGTTTGCCAACATGGAAAGACGTGGTTTTGCATGCTAGTCAAATAGCCCCTGGGCTTCACCACTCTATATGGTCCCTAAGTCTGATGGTGGCTGCAGCCCATGTGGTGATTATAATCAATGCCTTAATGCCTTAAAGAGGTCACCACACCCGATCATTACCCGATCCCACACATCCAAGATTTATCCTGTAGAGTTAACTTTTTGAAAGTCGATCTAGTTGGGGGCCACCATCAGGTGCCTGTGTGCTTGGAGGACGTTCCCAGAACAGCTGTGATAACCCCGTTTGGCCTTTTTGGGTTTCTGCACGTGCTGTTTGGATGAAAAATGCAGCACAGACTTTCCAACACCTGATGGACTCTGTAGAAAAATACTTAGATTTTCTTTTTGTTTACCTGGATGACTTCCTTGTCACCTATGCATCCAAATCTGAACATGTACCTCATCCTCCACACACTTTTTGAGCACTTAAGCCAACACGGGTTGATTATTAACCCTGCTAAATGCCAGTCTGGGTTGGCAACCATTGACTTTCTTGGCCATTGCATCTCTGCAGAAGATGCAAAACGTCTCCCATCTAAAGTAGCTGCTATTATGGATTTCCCACTGCCCTGCTCTACTAAAAAGCTACAGGAGTTTTTAGATATTTTTATAAATGACCTGGACGAGGAAGAGGAGGGATGGGTTAGTAAATTTGCTGATGACACAAAGGTTGGGGGTGTTATGGATAGTGCGGAGGGCTGTCAGAGGTTACAGCGGAACACCGATTGAGCACAATCGGCTGCTATTCGGCACGCTAAAGGCTTGGCCTAAGATTTTGGCACAGATTCAGTAGCCTGGGATCTCGAGGAACTGGAGTCAGGCGGATCAAGGGTCGTTGTCACCACAGGATACTCGTGTGTCATTGGCGGAGTCGGAACATCTGCTGTGTGCCTGGGGACCCGGGATCTTTGCGATCTTCAGTCACAGAGCTTGAAAAAAGTGACGTAACGGACTTTTAACATCGTAAACCAGTGAGTTGTTTGTTATGTCTTGCTGGAAAATGGAGTCACCTTTTTCTCCCTTATTAGGAGAGAGAGAGAACCTGCAGCATGTTGAATTATCAGGTGAACAATGTGATCTTTGGGATAACTGGAAGTCTGTGTCTTTGCTATTGCTTTGCTCACGCCTGAGTGCTGGTAGCGGGTGCGTTTTATTTTTGTCAATGGGGGGAGGGGGATTGTTGCTCGCTATCACCTACACATGGGGGGGAGGGGAGCTGGGGGGGGCTTTGGGGTTCTAACATTTAACTGCCGTTCACTCTTGGGGCACTCCTCCGTTTTCATGGATGTTTGTGAAGAAAAAGCATTTCAGGATGTATATTGTATACATTTCTCTGACATTAAATTGTACCTTTGAACCTTGGAGATGCAAAACTGGGCTGAGCAGTGGCAGATGGAGTTCAACCCAGATAAGTGTGAGGTGGCACACATCAAAGTTGCCGGTGAACGCAGCAGGCCAGGCAGCATCTCTAGGAAGAGGTACAGTCGACGTTTCAGGCCGAGACCCTTCGTCAGGACTAACTGAAAGAAGAGCTGGTACTAGTGTGGATAGTCAGAGGCTTTTTTCCCCAGGGCTGTAATGGCTAACATACGAGGGCACAGTTTTAAGATGCTTGGAAGTAGGTACAGAGGAGATAGCAGGGGTATGTTTTTTATGCAGAGAGTTGTGAGTGTGTGGAATGGACTGCTGGCAACTGTGCTGAGGTGGATATAATAGGATCTTTCAAGAGGCTCCTGGATAGGTACATGGAGCTTAAGAAAACTATGGGTAATCCTAGGTAATTTCTAAAGTAAGTACACGTTGGGCAGCCTTTTGGGCCAAAGGGCCTGTATTGTACTCTAGATTTTCTATGTTTCTATGATTCTATATGGTAAATATCTATCATCGCTTCATTCTGTGAGATCCTCCCCCCACATAGTGCGCTTAAAGACAATACCTCAAATCAAGTGCTTTACTGGTCAGCAGACATGACTGGGGCATTTGATGTCATCAAACATGCTCTTTATAATGTGACCCTGCTGGTGCATCCACAGCCATTTCTACTGATGCCTCAGACTATGCTGTGGGTGTAGTGCATGAACAGCTGGTTGGAGGCATGTGGCAGCTTCCTGCCTTCTTCAGCCAGCAGCTCCGACTCCCTTGAAAGGAAGTACAGCAAGTTTGACTGTGAGCTTCTCGGTCTCTATTTGTTTTCTTTTAGAGGGGCACCATTTCATAGCGCTTGTTGGCCACAAACCCCCTGTGCATGCAATGGCAAACATATTAGACCCTTGGTCTGCACGGCAGCAACACTACCTAGCTGCATGTCTGAGTTCACAATGGATATACAACATATCAAGGGGAGAAATAATACCATGGCTGATTGCCAGTTATGACCGGTCATTCAGGCTGTTCACATACGAGTTGACTATGCCAGCATGGTAGCCGATCAAGTAACTGAGACAGAGGTGCAGGCTTACCAAATGGAAGTCATGGGCCTGTAGTTGGCTGACATTAAGTTTGGGGAAGCTGGCGTTTTTCTCCTGTGAGATGTCTCAACCAGTCACCCTCACCCCATCGTGCCCACAAGCTGGAGACAGATTGGTTTTGACTCGATGCCTGGCCTCTCAGAACCAGGCCAGAGGCCCTCACAGAAACTGCTTGTACTAAAGTTTGTTTGTCACGGCTTCAGAAAGCACGTGTACGATTGGACTGTAGCTTCTATGGAGTGGCAGTGAGCAAAAATTAACCATTATGTTCAGGCACCATTGGCACCTTTTGAGGTCGCTGAGAGACTGTTTGACTATGTCAAGGTGGGCCTTGTTGGTCCTCTTCCTATAACCCGCGGTTTCATGCATCTCCTTACTATGGTAGACCGTACAACCAGGTGGCCAGAGGTCATCCCTTTCACATAGACAATAGCCGGAGATGTGATTCGGGCATTCATCGGCACCTGGGTTGCACGGTTTGGCACCCTGCGGTCTCCAATTCATTTCAGACCTTTGGCCTTGGTGTTAGCCTACATCACACCACGATGTACATCCTGCAGTCCAATGGCCTATGTGAGCAGTTTCACCGTTCCTTAAAGGCTGCTCTGAGGGCTTCCCAGACCGATGAGTGTTGGCATGATTGTTTCCTATGGGTCCTGCTGGGACACAAATCTGCTCTAAAAGAGGACCTACAGTCGTCTGCAGCTGAGTTGATACCAAACAGCCATTATGAAGCCAAGACTGCCTGGTCGGCCTTTCAGCAACGTTCCACCCTCTTCAATAAAGTCAATTCCTTTTCACCTATTCCTACCTCCCAGCATGATGTACAGCATTCTTAGGTTCCTGTTGACCCACATTCAGCATTGTTCACTTTCGTCTGCCATCGTGCACAACAACATCCACTTATGCAAACTTTATGATGGCCCGCTCCGCATTTTGGAATGTGGAGAAAAACATTTATGATAGATAAGAGGGGTAAACCTGAATGTATTTCGGTAGATCACCTTAAACCAGCCCACAAATATTTGGAGGATTCTTGTGCTATACCACAACATGACCATGAGGGTGTCAAGATACCTCTGTCCGAGCCTGAGGCACCTGTGGCTCCTCCACCCACAGGACCAGAGCCGGGCGACTGTCTGCCCAAGCTCCAGACAGTTCTAGTGAATTCTGGGGGAGAGGGAGAATCTGAACAGGGTAATGTAATTGGGAGAAATGTACATAATTCACATCCACTGACATTGAGTTGGGATGTTGCTCTAAGAGGCTGGTCTGATGTGATGAACTTGTGATGTAAGAATTTTTTTAGCACGCTTTTGTGTTTACATTTTGGAATTCAATAAAATATGTTATGGGTTTCATTACACATAAAATGCCTCACTTTATTTTATTTGAAAAAACTTACAGCCTCTTCATACTAGACAATGATGCAACCAGTTGGAATGCTCTCTATGGTACATCTGTAGAAATTTGGTGACATACCAATTCTCCTCAAACTCCTAATGAAATATAGCCACTTTCATACCTTCTTTGTAATCGCTTCAATATATTGGACCCAGGATAGGTCTCAAAGATGTTGACCCACAGGAGCTTGAAACTGCTTACTCTTTCCACTTCTGATCCTTCGATAAGTGTTGGTGTGTGTTTCCTTGATTTCCCCTTCCAGAAATCCACAATCAATTCCTTGGACTTACAGGCATCAATAAAAACAGAAACTGTTCCTTACTTAGAGGACGGCCTGTATATCATTCATAGAGGGATTGATGGAATAAATATCGCAATAATGATTTTCCTTTTGATAGAAATGTCTTAGAGTTCTGGGAAAAGGAATTCCAAAGACTTGCAGCCCTTTTAGGGAAGACATGTTTCCTTCTCAGTCTTAAATGTGTACATCATTTTTCCATGGCAATGCCCTCTGGTCCAAGACTTTCCATTAGGGGAACATCAGGCCCAGTATTTATCCTGTCAAGCCTTTTAATAAGCATAGCCCTTTAATAAACCTTCCTTTAAGAAGTCAAGTATTGTCATTTAACTATATGCATGTATATAACATACATAACCATATAATGTATATAAAATGAGACAATGTTTCTTCGAATCAGGATGTAAAGCAGAGTAGTACACATAACAAACAGTAACTTATGAAGGTACGGATAAAATCTACAGATGAATCACACATAAATAACAAACTAAATTGCATTAATTTTAAACATTGGAAGGCATGGAACAGGTTAACCAGTGACACTTTGAATACGATGTGGCCGGGAGTTCAGAAGCCTAATGGCTTGGGGGAAGAAACTCTTTCTCATCCTGACTGTTCTGGTTTTTATGCATCGTCGTCTCCTGCCTGATGGTAGGAAGTTAAAGAAGATGCTGAGTGGATGGGTGGGGTGCTTAATAATACTAAGGGCCCTGCATCTGCAAAACTCCTGATAAACATCTCTGGTGGCTGGTAAGGATACCCCTATGACCCTCTCAGCTGTTCTCACAGTCCTTTGGGATTTCTCATGGGATGTTCGACTGCTCCCATACCAGATGGAGGTGTAGCTGTCAGGATGCTCTCAATGGTGCTCCTGTAAAACATATTTAAGATGGAGGAGTGATGGAGCCTTGCTTGCCTCAATCTGCTTAGGAAGTGGAGGTTCTGCTGAGCCTTTTTGTTCAGGGAGGTGATATTAAGGGACCAGGTGAGATCATCCGTGATGTGAATTCCAAGGTAATTGGTGCACTTAACTCTCTATGGAGGAGCTGTGTATTCTCAGAGGGGGATGGTTTATCTGCATCTTTATGAAGTCCACAATGATTTCTTTTGTTGTCTTCATGTTCAGGCTTAGATTGTTCTTCTCACACCAATCCACCAGCCCCTCTACTTCCTCCCTATATTCCATCTTGTCATCATTCTTGATAAGGCCGACCACCGTTTTGTCAACAGCAAACTTGACATGGTTTGGGTTGGATTCTGTGACACAGTCATGCATCAGCAGTGTGAACAACAGCAGGTTGAGTATACGGTCTCGTGGATGGGTGGGGTGGGGAGAGTGCTCAGCATAACGGGATGAGAGATGTTACTGCCCATATGGATGAACTATGGCAGAAGAATAAAGAGGTGCCTTTAAAAATCTGTTCTTTCAAAATTAATTGCAGCTGGATTGGGAGGAGACTTTAATCAGCCAACTGACCATAAAATGGAAGATAAAGCTAAGTTGGAGAGGTTTGTTTTCATTGTCTGTATTTCTGCCAGATACGCTGTCATTGCTCACCAAACACTGAAGACCTCCTGCAGTGATCACCAGGAGTACTCACGTTTCATTTCCTTTTGTTCCCCACAGGGCTTCAGAAACTGAGTTGTGTTTCAATTGACTCTAGCTTGCTTGGGTTACTTGAGTTTACAGGAAATCATATTCCTGTTTCCAGATCTTTAGGGTGCAATGTATCCAAGGGTTGATATGTTAAGCAGACATGCCTGCCACGTGTTAGGCAGGAAGGCAGGTTTGCAATTTTTGTAGTCTTTCCATTGGTTAAGTGGTGACATTCCCTGCTCCCCTCGAGAATCCAGAGTTCCAGGAGATTCACAATAAATATTCTTCCCTGAATTTAGGGCATGTGCTCCTCTAAGGTGGGCAAGGGATTCCTATTGTCAGTGCTACATGACTGGGGACATTGTATTTCAAGGTTGTCCATATTGCTGTCGGACTTCAGCTGTTGAATCTACCATGATAAAGGCCATCTTTCCTCATTAGCTCCTGACTCCAAAGTTACTGTACTTCATCAGACAATCACAGCATGATTCTGATTAAATACTGCATCAGATCCACACTAATGTGAACAGGTATGGATTAACAGCACTGTGCAAGTTTACTCTGAATAATTCTATTCTGGGAGTTCTGTCCTTACTTTATTCTAGAATAACTGCAAAATTAACTTCCAGTCACTATAAATACAAACTTTCCATTCCAGTCATTCTCTCTTCTCTCTCCTGTAGAGCAGAATATATAGGTGCTTGAAATCATGTACCACTGGACTCTATAACAGCTTCTATCCTGCTGATATCAAACTGCTAAACAGATCACTGATGTGTTAAAGATAAACTCTTGATCTCCCAATCTATCCCATGCATTTTCTCATCTCTCCCCATCTCCAACTGGATGGAAAATGGGAAAGCCTGAAAGCACATGCGATTTATTAGTCTACTTGCACTGTACTTTTTCTGTAACTATTGCACTATATCCTGCAGTTTTTTCTTTTTACTGCCTTGATGTACTTGTGCATGACATGATCTGCCTGGATGATATGCAAACAGAAGCCTTTTACTATCTGTACATATGACAATAATAAATTAATTTCTATATACAAGTTCTACTTTACAAAGGACCTCCAACAGCAAGCCATGTTTGGAGATATCAAATCTTTCTATTAATTTGTACTTTAAAACTCTAAGGTGGTCCAAATGATGCAATAATTTGAAGATGGACTTCAAGACATAGCTAAGCATTTAATTTTTATCCTATTAGAGCAAGATTAAAATATTTGCATCACTATTATGTATACAGTAAAATAAATCAGCCTGATACAAACTGTACAGTTCATTTAGCAGTTGACGTATGACAGGTATAAATGTTGTCCTGATTTTGTGTTGTACTATGGTAAGGATGAATGTTATGCTTAACCTGTTGCACAGGATTCTGTACCTCCCAATGTATGTTTATGTGAGATGACTAAGACATTGAAAATTAAGATGGGGAGCTGTATCCGTGGTCAGGAGTCAACGATTTGACACCCATTCACCCAGGGAATATTCTCACTTTGCTTGGTTCTTCCTCCAGGTTCTGCTGGAAGGAGGCAACTTGATTTCAACAGTGAATCCTTGTATTACAATTCATATTATGGGGAGGTGAAGTAGATAGGTTATGTTCTGCAAAAAAAACCCTTTCCATAAAGCTGCTTAAAAAAAAGATAATCGGAAACTAACTCAGTGACATGCATTGGTTGCGAAAGTCATTTCCATCACTTCTGCTGCCACATTGCTCATTGCAGACTGGAGGAGTAGGATGCCTGCTTCCTTTGAACCTTCTGACATTTCTTGTACCAGTCACCTGAAGATGTCCCACTCTTTCAGGTGATCCAGCTCACAACTGCTTTGTTAATATTGCAAGCTTGCTGGGTGACTCTCAAATCATAGATAGTTTTTGTGTCAAACACTTGCAAATTGTGGCCTCTTTGGACATGGACACTTGTATAATGCATGCACAAGGAAATCACTCCCACATGTGGGTAGATCAACCTGGTGCATGATCATTTTGACCGCTATTTTCCTGCAAGGCGGAACACAAGGGCAGCCATAGCCATTGAACTGAGGCAGCTGGTCCATCTTGAGGGAAGCTTCCTTTTAAACTTCAGAAAGTTACATACCCAATGGAACGACTGCATTGAAGTTTGAATCAATCTGAACAGTTTTCGGGCAAGGTCATGTCATGAGGACCAATCGATGAATTGGATATGTGATAAATATGAAAATGAAGACCGGAAGAAAACTAATTAATGGATGTGTTTGTGGCTGTTGACAGTTGAGAGTGTCTTGGCCTAAGTGAAAACATTGCAGCGTTCAGTATGTCTGTTTCGTCATCTGTACACTTGTACAGGACAGGTATGATTCTTTCTCATTTTATTGTGTATTGGTATTTATTTAGAGACATTTATCCTCAAACTCTTGCACGAAGCATGCAATACAGTTGAATGTGCTTTGCATTCCACTTCTGATATTGAACTTCACAGAAGTCAATAGAATTGTACCTGATACGCAGAATTTGATGTATTACCCTTCCAGTGGTTCCAGTCACAAACACGGTCCTTTCAAGTAATTACCATTAACAGCTATCAACAGAATTGGCTCCCTGGGATGGTTATAATTTGACTTCTTTAAAGATCCAAATGATTAATGAGATGGTGGTTATTGAATATATGATCTGAAGCTTCAATGCCCATGATCAGAATAAATTGGTTGGTTATAAAATGGGTAGAGTTGAGGCAGAGGCAATTTAATCCTGAGAAATATCAGATAATACATTTGGGATAAAATAATCATAAGCCACTGGCAGGGCCCCATGGAGTATTCCAGAAGAGAAACTGCAGAGTCCAAACGCAAAGATCATAGAAGGTGTCGAATGCATATAGGATACAGGTCTTCATTTGTCAGAGCAGAGAATGCAGGATTAGAGAGGTTGCTGTACAGGTCTATAAAACACTATTAGGTCACAGCTAAATTACTGTGCATTTCTGGTTACCACACTAAATGATTGGCTTGATTGCAGTGGAGAGGATCATTGTCATCATCATCGGGTGCCATGCCCAGTTTGAGCCTTGACTGCCATGGCCCACACACTCCTGTTTCGGGTCAAGTGGATCAATTCATTGGTATTCATTTCCAGTTCTCTAGCTGCTGTCTCCATCATCATTTGTCTTTGTCTTCCTCTTGCTTTCTTCCCTTCAATCTTTCCCATAATTACCGTGCATTCTAACTCCTTTTTCCTAATCACATGTCCAATGAAGTTACATTGCCTTTTCATGATCTCATATATTATTTCTCTTTTTGTGTTTGCTCTGTTCATGACATCCTCGTTAGATATTCGTTTCGTCCATGACGTTCTTTGCATCCTCCTCAAAAACCATATCTCAGCCGCTTCAATTCGTTTCCTCATGTTACTAGAAATTGTCCAACATTCTGAGCCATATAACATAACTGGATAAATGTAACATTTCAGTACTGGAGAGGATATGCATAAAAAACACTGGATTTTTTTAGGAGGGGCAGAGCAAAGTCAAGATGGGGCTAAACGATGACTCCTCTGCTTGCACCTTCAGAAACAGTTCTATTTCTATCTTTGATATCTGTTATTTTTCCCTTTCAAGGTTCTTTTGAAGACCCTGACCTGGAGTTACACTCTGACTTTGGTTCTTTGCTGGAAGAGGACCTGCTCTCAAAGCCTCATGACCGGCTGCATTTTGGTATCCCAAGGTCGCGGCCTGGAAGATGAGTGCACCTTCAGGGTCCTGGAATTTTGTGGCTCTGGGGACGTGCTGATTCTAGGCCAGTGCCCCTGATTGAGGCATCGTGGGAGAACACAGAACATCGGGAGCAGCAGTTTAGCTGCTGGCTGTGCGCCCAGAGACCTGAGCTTTTCCGGGGCTGATTCTCTGAGTATAGAGCTCGGAAAAAGCGATGCAACATACTTTTAATATCGTAAATCAGCAAGTTGTTTATTATGTCTCCCCTCTCACTGTGAAATGGGGACACCTCTTTTTCCTTTATTAGGGAGAGAGGGAGAATCTGTGGTATGTTGAATTATCGGGTGGACAAGTGGTCTTTGGGATACTGCAAGTCTGTGTCTTTATTGATGCTTTCTGCACGCTTGAGTGCTCGGTGGAGGGTGCTGATGCTTTTTGCTGGTGGGGGGTGGGGGGGTTTCGGGGGTTCACTGCCTTGCGGCTGCTTGTGTGTGGGAAGGGGGAGCTGGAGGGGCTTTGGGGTTCCAACGTTTAACTGTCATTCATTCTTTGGGGCGCTCCTCTGTTTTCATGAATATTTGCAAAGAAAAAGAATTCCAGGATGTATATTGTATACATTTCTCTGACATTAAATGTACCTATTGAAACCAATTAGGCCATTTGGCCTATCAAGCCTGCTCTGCTATTTCATCATGGCTGATCCAATTTTCCTCTTAGCTCAATTCTTACCTTCTCCCTGTATCCCTTCATGCCCTGACCAATCAAGAATCTATAACTTCTGCCTTAAATATACATAAATACTTGGCCTCCATTGCTGCCTGTGGCAAAGAATGCAACAGGTTCACCACTCTCTGACTAAAGAAATTCCTCCTCATCTCTATTCTAAAAGGATGTCCTTCTGAGGCTGTGTCCTCTGATCTTAGACTCTTTCATCATAGGAAACATCCTCTCCACATCCACTCTATCAAGGTCTTTCACCATCTGATAGGTTTCAGTAAGGTTGCCCCTCATTCTTATGAATACCAATGAATGCAGGTCCAGAGCCATCAAACACTCTTCATATGATAAGCCATTTAATCCAGGAATCATTCTTGTGAACCTCCTTTGAACCCTTTACAGTTTCAGCACATCATTTCTAAAATAGGGGCCCAAAATTGCTCGCAATACTCCAAGTAAGGCCTCATCAGTGATTTATAAAGTCTCAACATTATATCCTTTGCCTTCCTCCCCACAGACTCAACCTGCAAATTAACCTTTAGGAAATCCTGCAAGTTCCTTTGCACCTCAGTTTTTTTGTATTTTCTCTCATTTAGAAAATAGTTAACCCTTTCATTTCTTCTACCAAAGTGCACGACCGTACACTTCCGATACTGTATTTCATCTGCCATTTCTTTGCCCATTCTCCTAATCTGTCTAAGTCCTTCTGTAGATTCAAAACTAGCTGTCCCTCCACTTAACTTCATATCATCTGTAAACTTTGCAACAAAGCCATCAATTCCATCATCTAAATCATTGACATATAATGTCCCAACACAGACTCCTATGGAACCCCACTAGTCACCAGTAGCCAGTCTCTCTTTATTCCCACTCTTTGCCTCCTGCCAAGCAGCTGCTGCTTCATCCATGCTAGAATCTTTCCTGTAATACCTTGGGCTTGTAGCTTGTTAAGCAGCCTTATGTGCCACCTTGTCAAATGCCTTCAGGTATTTCAAATGCACAACATCAACTAATTCTACTTTGTCTATCCTGTTTGTTATTTCTTCAAAGAATTGCAACAGATTTGTCAGGCAAGATTTCCCCTTGAGGAAATCAAGCTGATGACAGCCTTTTTTTATCATGTGCCTCCAAATACTCTGAGACCTCATCCTTAATAATCAACTCCAACATCTTCCAACTGAGGTCAGACTAACAAACCCATAGTTCACTTTCTCCTGCTTCTCTCCCTTCTTGAAGAGTGGAGTGACATATTGATTGGGATGGAATGTTTCAGTTATGAGGGGAGGCTAACTAGGCTGGGTTTGTTTACCCTTGGGTTTAGGGTGATTCTAATAAATAGAATAGATGGAAAGAAACCTCCCACAGATCGAAATGGCTAAAATTAGAGGACACACATGTGGGGTAAGGGGGAAAAGCGTTAGAAATTTGGGAATATTTTTTCACTCAAAGTTTTAGGAATCTGGAGCACATTGCCTGAGCAGGTGGTGGAAGCAGAGGCTCTCATTTTTGGTATCTAGGCAAGCATTTAGATAGAAAAGGCATAATACGCTTGGAATCGTGTGATGGCAAATGGGATTAGTGTAATGGATAAAATTGAGCAAGTGGAAAGGGTGATTGTATCTCCAGGGTGGAAAGCTATGGTGAGGGATGGGGCATTTGATAACTGAGGAGTGATCTAGGTTGTTCCATTGGAATACTTGGTGCTGATGTAATGCTAGAAGTGACTGGGAAAGGTCCATTGAATTTGAGGCTGGTGGATTGCTGAGATGATGTATGGGGAATCTGCTATTTTTTTTTCTAGGAGGGAGAGGGATGGAGGTCTAACCGGAAAGAAAACTAATCAAAATAGTTTGTCAGTACATCAGAATGCTCTGAGACACAATATTTGAGATGAGGAGGTATGAAAACGAAAAACTTAAAAATGAGGGCCAGTGAATAAGGATCCTGGTGTGTATGATAGATAAAATCTTCTCAGGCTATCAGCTGAGTGCAGGTATCGATTTTAAATGACAAATGACAAATTCTGCCATTTTCATCAGGGGTGATGTCCGGTGGTATATATACCCCCATCGACTGTCCCACATTTGACCTACATTAAGCTGGAATTTGAGCTTCCTAATGTGTTTGTGGATGGTATTAATCCGGTTTTTCTTCAGGATCCCAGCAATCCTTCCAGAAACTGAGGAGCTATAGGGAAGACAGGCAGTAGTGATGGTTTCCTCCTCATTGTTAGGTTTCCTGGTTTTTCCGTCGGCTTGTATCCATGCTGTAGGAACATTGTGTGTAATCGTCTTATATCCTTGTGGAGACTCTTTGGGTCCAAAATACTTTTTGCACGGTTGATCAAAATGGGTCAGAGATGACCTGGGACTCAGGACGGCTGGCATTTACAGGACTCCCTGTGAAGGCAGAGTAGTGTATATCGGCCAAATGGGGTGCACAGTGGAAACCCGCATCGATGAGCGTAGGAGGTGTATTCATTTGGGTTACCTGGAGAAATCGGCAGTAGCAGAACATTGTGTTTGTAATGGCCATTGGGTTGACTTCAACGACACAAAACTACCTGCCATGCCAATGGTTTTTGGGACCGCCTGGTAAAGGAAGCCATTGGAATAAAACTAGAGAAGAAGAATTTTAACAAAGATGAAGGTCTCACTCGAAGAAAGAACTGGAATTTGATTGTAAACAAGGTGGGACAGCAGAAACCTGATTGGTTGAGGAAAATCAAAAATATAAGGTGCAAAGGAACATGGGAGTCCTTGTGCAGGATTCCATCGAAGCCGTGTACGAGAGTGTGGCCAGTGTGGCATGTAAATAGTCTGTTTGATACAAATAATATAACTTTCACTGCCTTAACTCCCTGCCCCTTAGTTATAATGTGGCTAGGCAGCTGCTTGTTCATCTAGAGCAGGATTAGAACTGTACTGGAAAAACTGGAGCAACACATACAAAATGTTGGAGGAACTAGCAGGTCAGGCAGCATCCATGGAGAAAAATAAACAGTTGAGCTTTTGAGCCAGTACTCATCATTGGGACTGGAAAAGAAGATAACTGAAGTCAAAATAAAAAGTCAGAATAAAATTGACACCAAATAACTTATCAATGAAAGGAATGGAAAACTTATTTGGAGTTAATTTTATTTGATCATGATGCTGCAATACTTGAGGCCTGATGTAAACGATGATCATTCAGATGCAGATCCTTCCCCGGTGATGAGCACCCAAGTTAAGGATATCCCATACATACAAATACAAATCTGGGAGACTGACAGGGTGGATAAGAATGGAATTTATCCTCACCATATTCCACCCCCACCCCACCCCGGACTACAAAAGTTGTGGTGTAGATCAAGCTGAGCTGGGAACCCCAGGCAGACTGTGTCAGTGAAGCTGGGTGGTAGCCACTATTCTCCCAGCTGCTTTCTCTCATCATGGCTGTTTCTATTCATTTCTGAGAAACATTTTGATTTACGAACCGTTCTTAATAACACAATCCTACCAGGTGGCTGCCTGCAAATAGAATTAAGATGAATTCTAGGTGTAGATTAATGTTGAATGACTGAAATTATTAGTATGAATAAAAGAAATTTGGTAAGGATAATATGAAGAATTACTGAAAAATTTGAAGTGAGCTGCCACCTATGCCATGCAAGATATTTGGGAATTGACATTTCCTATCTCTCATAGCCTTTATTTACAGTTCTATAGTAATTTTATGTATTGCACTGTACTGTTGCCACAAAAAAAAACAAGTTTCATAACAACACACACAAAATGCTGGTGGAATGCAGCAGGCCCGACAGCATCCATAGGAAGAAGCACAGTTGACGTTTCGGGCCGAGACCCTTCATCCTGCCCGCAACGTTGATTGTGCTTCTTCCTGTGGATGCTGTCTGACCTGCTGAGTTCCACGAGCTTTTTGTTGGTGTTGCTTGAATTTCCAGCATCTGCAGATTTCCATGTGTTTGAAGTTTCATAACATATGTGAGTGATGATAAACCTGATTCTCTTATAGGTCTCGAGGTGAATTAAGTGTGGGAAGGGGGCAGGGAGAAGCGAATCATGGTTGGGAAAAGGGGAAGGGGCAGCGGAGGGAGTGGGAAGCACCAGAGAGATGTTTTGTAATGATCAATAAACCAATTGTTTGGAACCAAATGACCTTGCCTGGTGTCTCAGTCATGGTGTGCCTGCACCCATGCCACCTCCCGCACCTGGTAATCCTTCTCTGTCACCTGTCCTACACCCCTCCCGTGGTGTTCCACCCTTGCCATTCCCAACATCCTTTGCTCATGCCAGATTTACAAATTTGCTCTACACTCCTTGTTGACAAATACAATACTGTGCAAAAGTCTTAAGAACCCTAGCTATATATATGTGCCTAAGATATTTGCACAATATTGTACATTTGAAATAGGCTTACGGTATTAACAATAAATCAATGATACAATTAATTTGATATAACTTCAAGGAGCAACGAAGCAGAAGGTTGAGAGTTAGAAGTGAATGTTTTAATATCCTTGCCATCTGTTCTTTTTGTCACATTCCCTCCAAACAGATTCATTAGTAATCGGCTGACCTCCATCAACTTAACTCCTTCATTAATGGTTCTTGGAAACTGGGCAAAGAGTTCCTAATTCCCACATGCAATGGAAATTATTTATCAATGCATTTACAGCTTTGTTTCAAGCCATGAAAGCTTGCTGGTACTCATTTCCCTGATGGGTAAAGATAAAAATAGGTAGCCACGTGAACTTGGAAATAAAATCACAATGCATTTTACAAAGCTGGACTATGTCACAGCTTTGAAAATGTAATGTCCATAACAGTAGAAATTTGGTTATTAACCGGGATTAGCACATCTGTGTTGTAGTAGAATAATCTATTTTATTCTTTTTTTGGGCAAGGACATTACTGTAACAAATATTGTTTCTGTTAGATAGCTATCACCTTGATTCACTGTAGTATTTCTGATAAAATTGCTACCATTGTGTTTTGGGAGTTTAAGGATTCAGATCTAAAAATCAAGTGATAAATTTCCAATGTACAATGGTGTTGAACTTGAGATAGGATAGTAATGGTTTCCCATGAACCTGCTGCCCTTGTCCTTGGTGGTAGATACTATGTACTTGAAGGTGATATCACAATAGTCTAGATAAATCACTGCAGCAGTTATGGCTGGTATGGCAGGTAGTGAAATGAATGAATTTCTGAACAGTTATGAGTGGGCTGTTTAATTCTAGATGATGCTACCACAGTTGTTGGAACTGCAGACACAGACAAGTAGACAATTCCATCACCTACCTAACTTGTGTCTTGCAGATCATGGAAAGCTGTTTTGGAAGATGTCCTTCACTTGTGCCTCAGTATTTGTGCCGGTATAGTCATGAATCTGGTGGATAATGACCCCCAGGATTTTAAATGTGGCAATCTCATTAATAATAATGCCATTAAATGTCAAGGGTATATGGTCACTGCATGGCACTTTGATGTTGAAAATATGTACAATTTATCAGCCCATGTCTGAATGATGACCTTGTGATAATTCATTATGTCTGGAAAGTGGAAGCATTAATGTCTGGAAGGAAACAGCTAGTTTTAAATGTTTTTAGTTGAAAATAAGAAGTAATAACTTTGGTGCATTATCTTGGATACGAAATCAATTTATTAATATTAAACTGAATAGACCTGGATATATTTAGTCAGTATACCTTTATGTGTAAATTCTGCAAATGCTTTAATGTTTGCTTATTCCATTTAAGGTGAAAGGGAAAGTTCAAAGGAGATGTGCAAGGAAAGTTTTTATCCACGGTACTGGATGCCTTTAATGCACTGCCAGGGGTAGTGGTGGAAGCGGATGTGGTAGCAGCATTCAAGAGGCTTCTATAGGGGCACAGTATGTACAGGAAATGGAGAAAAATGAAGGTAATGTTGAGGCTTTCACCTGATGGAGGTTGGCAATATTGTTGGATTAGAACTTGCTGCTTACTCATGGAATTTAGAGCCATACAGCAGAGAGTAAGATTTTTGGACAACCACACCCATGCTGGCTGCTTTGCCCATCTACTGTACACTTAACCAATTTGCCTGCAATAGGATCATCTTGCTGCATTGAAACATAGACCACTGTTTTATTTTATTTTATTTTATTCTCTCCCTTCTCCAGCCTTGTATCCCTTTTGCCGATCAACTTTCCAGCTCTTAGCTCCATCCCTCCCTCTCCTGTCTTCTCCTATTATTTGTATCTCCCCCTCCCCCTCCCACTTTCAAATCTCTTACCATCTCTTCTTTCAGTTAGTCCTGACGAAGGGTCTCGGCCCGAAATGTTGACTGTACCTTTTCCTAGAGATGCTGCTTGGTCTGCTGCATTCACCAGCATTTTGGGTGTGTTGCTTGAATTTCCAGCATCTGTGGATTTCCTCGTGTGTTCACTGTTTTATTTGTGCCCTGAGTTGGTGTGCTCAGGCTCCTCCTTTGAACCTTGGTGTCATGAGTCATGCTCGGTTCTTCCAGGAAGTGCATTATGCACTACTGCTGTTGTCCGGTACTGTTTCGCCACCCCCTTCAACTCCTTCCGCACACATGTAACCACACAGATGGTACATCCATCGTCTTATGATCCTATAACCACAGCAATTATGTTACTAATTCTGAAAAAAGCAGTGGAGAAGTCAATATTGCAGGAGTGTTCAAGTTTAACAATGAGACATTGACTTACAAAGTTTTAATTACCAGAGAACAACTTCACTGCTGACATTGGGTTATGCTCCTGCTGTGATACTAATGCATAACTGCTTCAGAAGACAATTGAGCTTAATTCAGTTAAATCTTGAGAGGAGAGTGGAAAGGAAGCTGAACCAAAACGGTTGTGTTGCAAAGAAGGCATTTTAAGCAAGGATTCCAGTGTAAACACCAACTTTCTAACATTTGTAGTGAGGCTGTGAGGTGGGACAGACAGACAGGCATAATTGCAGTCAGTGCAAAGAGCTGAAGTGTAACATAGGGGCAAAATTGAAAAAGGACGAAAGGCATTAGATTTAAATGCATGCAGTATATGGAACAACGGTATATGATCTTGTAGCGCAGTTAGAGATTGACAAGTCTGATGTTGTGAGCATCAGTGAGTCATGGCTGAAAGAAGATCATAGTTGGGAGCTTAACATCCAAGGATGCACATTGTATCGAAAGGACAGTCAGGTAGGCTGTGGTTGGCTCTGTTGGCAAAAAATTAAATCAAATCTTTAGAAGGAGGTGTCATAGGATCGGATGATGTAGAATCCTTGTGGATGGAGTTACGAAACCGCAAGAGTAAAAGGAATCTGATGGGAGTTGTATACAGGCCTCCAAACAGTAGCCAGGGTGTGGGGTATAAATTACAACAGGAGATAGGAAAGGCATGTAAAAAAGGCATGTATGATTGTCATGGGGGATTACCATATGCAAGTATATTGGGAAAATATGACTGGTGCTGGATCCAAAGGGAGGGAAGTTGTAGACAAGCGAGAGTTTGCAGATGCTGGAAGTCCAATCATCATGCACATCCTACACAAAATGCTGGAGGAACTCAGCAGGTCAGGCAGCATCTATAGAAAGGAGTACAATTGACGTTCGGGCCAAGACCCTTCCGTAGAACTGGAGAAAAGAATAGATGAGCAGTAGAGTTAAAAGTTGCGGGGAGGGGAGGGGAAGGAGCAACATGAGGTGATAGGTGAAACTGGGAGTGGGAGGGGTGAAGTAAAGAGCTGGGAAGTTGATTGGAGTAAGAGATACAGGGCTGGAGAAGGGGGATCTAATAAGACAGGACTGAAGGTCGTGGAAGAAAGAAAAGGAGGGAGGAGCACCAGAGAGAGGCAATGGGCAAGTAAGGAGATAAGATGAGAGAGGAAAAAGGGGATGGGTTATGGAGAAGCAGAGGAGGGGGAGGGGCATTACTGTAAGTTTGACAAATCGATGTTCATGTCATCAGGTTAGAGGCTACCCAGACGGAATATAAGGTGTTGTTCCTCCGACCTCAGTGTGGCCTCATCGCAACAGTAGAGGAGGCCATGGATAGCCATATCTGAATGGGAATGAGAAGTGAAATTAAAAGTGTGGCCACTGGGAGATCCCACTTTTTCTGGTGGACGGAGAGTAGGTGCTTAGCTAAGTGGTCACCCAGTCTATGCCAGGTCTCACGAATATACAGGAGGCCACACCAGGAGCACCTAAGACAGTCTATGACACTAACAGACTCACAGGAAGGACTGTTTTGCGCCCTGAATTTGTAGAATGCCTATAAATTGGATTTTTAGAGCAGCTTGAGTTTGTGTCCACTAGAGAAAAGGCAATTCTGGATGGAATTTTGAGTAATGAAATGGATTTGATTAGGAAGTTTAAGGTAAAGGAACCCTTAGGAGCCAGTGGTCACAATAAGGTAGAATTCATCCTGCATTTTGAGAGGGAGAAGCTTAAGTCAGATTCATCATTATTGTAGTGGAGTAAAGGACATTACAATGACATGAAAGAGGAGCAGGCCAAAATTGATTGGAAAGAGACACTAGCAGGGATAAAGGCTAAAGAGTGAAAGCTGGAATTTCTGGGAGCAACTCGAGAGTCATAACATAATTGCATCCCAAAGAAGAAGTCTTTTAAAGAGAGAATGAGGCATTCATGTCTGACAAGGGAAGTCAAAGACAACATAGAGCAAAAGAGAGGGCATATAATATAGCAAAAATTAATGAAAAGTTGGAGCATTTGGGGAGCTTTTAAAAACCTACTAAAAGTCATAAGGAGAGAAAAGATGAAATATGAAGGTAACCAAGTGAATAATATAAAAGAAGATACAAAAGAATTTTTTAGGATAGAGTAAAAGATGAAGGTAGGTGAGAGTGGACATTAGACCACTGGAAAATGACACTGAAGAGGTAGTAATGGGAAACAAAGAAATGGTGGATGAACTTAATAAGTATTGTGCGACATTCCTCACTGTAGATGAAGTAGCAGTATGGCAGAAATAGAAAGTATCATGGGGGCAGAAGAGAGCGTAGTTGCTGTTACTAAGGAGAAGGTGCTTGAGGAGCAGAAAGGTCTGAAGGTAGTTGAATCACCTGGACCAGATTGACTACACCCAGGTTTCTGAAAGAAGTAGCTGAAGAGATCATGAAGGCATTTGTAGTGATCTTTCAAGAATCACTAACTCAAGAATGGTTCTGGAGGACTGGAAAATATATTTGCACTCTTTAGGAAGGAAGGGAGGCAGAAAAGAAGGAAATTAAAGGCTAGTTAACTTGACTTCAGTGGTTGGAAGGATGTTGGAGTCCATTTTTAAGGATGAAATTTCAGGGTACTTGGAGGCACATGTAAAATAGTCCAAAGTCAGCATAGTTTTCTTTAGGAAAAATCTTCAGGACAAATCTGTTGGAATTTTTTGAGGAAGTAACAGGCAGGATAGACAAAGGAGAGTCAGTGGATGTTGTGTACTTGGATACGAAAGCAAGTAGGTAATGCTGAGGCTTTATAAGGCATTGTTTAAACTGTACAATAGTATTGTGAGCAGTTGATATGCTAGCATTGGATAGAATCCAGAGGAGGTTTATGAGAATGATTCTGCAAATAAAAGGGTTAACTGATGAAGAGTGTTTGATGGCTCTGGGTCTGTACTCATTGGAGTTTAGAAGAATGATGGAGGACCTCATTGAAACCTATTGCATATTGAAAGGCCTAGATAGAGTGGATGTAGAGAGGATGTTTTCTATATTGGGGTGTCTACTTGGACCAAAAGGCAGAGACTCATAATAGAGATGTCCATTTAGAACGGAGATGAGGTGGAATTTCTTTAGCCAAAGGGTGTTGGATCTATGGAATTCAATGCCACAGATGGCTGTCGATTCTAGGTAATTTGGTATATTTAAAGTGGAGGTTGATATGTTCTTGATTATTCAGGATGTCAAAGATTATGAGGAGAAGGCAGGAGAATAGGTTTGAGGTATAATAAGTCAGCCATGATAGAATGGTGGAGCAGTCTCGATGGGCTGAATAACCTAATTCTGCTCCTTTGTTGTATGTCTTAGTCTTGTTTGGAAATATATTGTTGAACTAATTCCTGACTGTAATTTGAAATGTTATCTTGTGGGGGGGGGGTGGCGGGGATGGAGAGTAAAAGAGTTAGAAGTCTATACTTAACCAATATAATTCCTCTAAGAGGCATGTGAGGAATATTATGTTACGTAATTGGGAGTAAACACTAAGAAGCTGATTCAGTGGAATATATGGAAGAAATAACACAAGATCTGATTCGTAAGTGGACAGAATGTCAATGAGAGAACTTCCTTTGAGAAGATCACAGAAAATCAGAAAACCTGCTGAGGTTAAAGATGTGAGTCACTTTTGGAACAGAACAATGTAGTGTTCATAAATATGATGTTTGTATGAAGTATGTGTAACTGGAGAGGGAATAAGCAAGATGCATACATTTCAGCAGTTCTCTGTCTCAGTTTCCAGTCCTATTCCTGTCACTGCATGTGCTTAGAATAAGAATCTGCTCTAAACTACCTGCACAGGATCCCAGTGAAAGAACGTTTACAACTTTCATCTCCTTACCAACAGAGGAATGTGCATGACATTGAACTAGTGCAATGAAGATGGGAGTCTCCAGAGGAAAACGAGTATAGGGTTTGAACTATAATAACTGGAGCTTAGAAGAATGTGAGTTGGTATCAATGATAAATGTATGATTCTCTGAAAAGGTAAATGTCAATAACTTTTTTTACTAGCCAAATAAGGTGCAATTAAAAGACAACAGATCAAAAAGGACTTGACTTTGACAAATATTTCTGTAAGGAACCATGAGGTCAACTTAAAACTTTGTAAATTCGAGGGATAGATGCATCAGAAAAGTTGATTTAAGGTGCTGGAGCACATTTGGTATATGTAAACTTATTATGAAGTAAGTGCATATAAATGCATTATTTTTATTCTACTTTCTCTCTATTTAAGGTATTAGATTTTTTTTTTGTTGTTTTTAATGTTGAATGGTCATAGAGTAATAGACCATTAAGGCACAGAAACAAACCCTCTGCCTACTTCATCCGTGCCAACTATTGTCCAGGGAGTTAGTCCCATCTGCCTGTGTTTGACCTGTAACTCTCAAAACTTCTCCTATTCCGCACATATCTAGCTGGCTTTTAAACAATGCTAATTATTTTCAAATATATTAATCTTTCATATTTAATTACTTATCTTTCTGAATTGTTGGCCTTGTTTCAATTGTCAGAATGTACCACTTCAGGGGAGAGCGGAGGTGGAGAGACTTGGAGGCCAATCTGTGCAGTGGTGCCACAGAAGCTAAGTACAGTGACTGATAAAGTGTAAGAATGGAACGCAGGAAAAGTTCTTTCTCATTCCTCTGGACTGTGGTGACTTTACATTTTCACATTCTTCAACTACTCTGTAATTTCAAGAACTTAAATGGATGTTATCTTGTAAGGAAATGCATTGAATTTCATTTCTAAGAAGCCCTCACCACATATTGAGATGATTTAGCAATGGAAGCTGGTATCACTTTCAAAGCTATATCCTTCAAAAGATGTTTAAACTAGCACTAGACTGTGATGAGGAATAACTTTATTCAAGTTGTGAGTCTTTCAAGCCTGCAGCTGAGCATAAATATCACAAGGTAGATGAGATTCATGGCTGGAATAGATAGACTTTGGACATAATAAAGAAAAACAGAAAATGAAAATGAATGAGGTCACGGATTAGTTGTTCTTAAATGTTGAAGCATTCTTGAAGGCGATGCGGCTTACATCTGCTCCTATTTATATTTTCACATTCTTCAGCTACCTCTTTTTCAAGAACTTAAATGGATGCTATCTCGTAAGAAATCAGATTGAATTGCATTTTTTGAGAAGCCAAGCCCTCTGCACTTATAGATATGCTTTTTGTGGTGGGAGCTGGAGAACTTCTATCACCTTCAAAGTCACAACCTTCAAAAGAGATTTAAGCCAGCACTTGAGATTTGAAGTTGTTAGGAGAGATGGTGTTTTCTGTACATGCATATTTATTAAAAACTAACTGTTAGACAGTTTTGAGTGTACAAAATATAAATGCTTGTCGTTGATTTATTTTGTAATCCTGATTCCTTTTAAATTATGTTGTGCCCAGAATAGTAAAAGATAAAAGAAAGTAAAGTTGTGACCTATTATAAAATTGCAATGTCACATTTGCTTGCCAACATTGCACAGTGAGGCTTCAGCTCCACTGGCAAAATCTGATTCCCCTAAAAAGTATGTTTCAGTTTCCAAACATCTGCGTCAAAGTATGCCACCATAAAAATGTGGACAAATCAGGAAAGCAAGTTATTCATTAGATTTCAAAATGATCACGAACAATTTACGGGCAAAACTTTTCACTGTTTTGTTTTCTGTTTTTGTAAGCTGCTAAATTGCCTCTTGAGATTTGACTTGGGAGTGGGAGAAGTGCGTGTGTAGAAGATAAATAAATTAGGAGAGAATTTAAAACTTCCTTTGCACATTTTCTGATTTCAGAATTTGTACAAAATGATCATCTTGAGTCTTGAACACTGATCTGGTTCAGACTTAACGATGCGAAGTAATTTGATTTTCTTTTAAATTGATATACTTCTTATTTGAATATGGTTCCTAATGCAAGCAGAAATACTCAGTCCTTCCAACCATTTTGTGGAAACCTGAAGAAAAGGGGTTCCGATGTACTGTTTCATCAACAAGATTTATTATTAGCAATGGTTAATACTCTTATAAAGTTATTAGGAAAACAATAAAACCAACTTCATGTTCAATTACTGATCAATTACAGGCTGATTTTGAAATTCTTAATATGCAAGTAGAATAAAATAAAAAGATCTGCCAAAGAGCAATTTGATTATCTCTGAAATATTTGGTGTAATTCTTAATGTGCTCAATCACAGTCATTTAACGCTAATGGTATTGTTATTTTTAGATTTCTAATGAACTTTTGATCAGACAGACCATTTTGCATTTAAGACTAAAGGAATGTCTGGTTTTAGTAATAGCTTCTTAAATATAATCAGACCCTGTTACAGTGGATATAATTGGTATGTTTCTGTCAGTTCTGGCATAATGCCAATAATTACAATAGGGACCAAGATGAGATAAGAATGCACAATCCTCTTATTATTTTTTAATTGCCAGAATGGAAGTGTAAAAGTTCTTGTAGATGTGAAATAAAATAATGGTACAATTCATTAGTTAATTGGTTGCCTTATCTCTTCTGGAAGAGGGACAAGATTTATTGAATGCTTCTCCCAAACTCTTAAATCAATCCTATTTTTTTCCAGAAATGTTCCCAGTTCCAAATAGTCAAATTTTATAATGAGTGCATGTATTTATCTACTGCCATTTATTAAGATTTCAGATTGTCACCATGGCTAAGTGGAGGTATCGTTCTGCACTAGTCCATTGTAGGCTTATCTATCAGAAAAAAAGACTTGCCATTTTCCAGATTAAAAAATGAATTCTACGCCTGTTTTGTCTTCAGCCTTTATCCTAATGTGGATTTCTCTAAGACAGTTGTTCTCGTATATGGTGCAGTTCTGTGAGATAGGATCACTTGCAATCCAGACAGGAGAATGCCTTGTCTCGATAGGCCATTTGGACAACAAAGTCAATGCTGACAATCATGCCAACTTAAACCATCTTCTCTGCCTGCTATTTCCATTCATTTCCTGCCTGTTCATGTGCTTGTCAAAATGCCTCTTAAACATTGCTGACATGTATGTTTCTACCCTCTTCCCTGACACTGTGTTCCAGGCACCTGCAGTTTGATTTTTTAAAAAAAAAACTTACCCTGCTCCATGAGTAGCAACCATTTTGGAGTAGACACTGTGAGAGTGGGCCAGTGTGAAAGTATAAAAGTTTCATTGTAAAGAGCTGACGAAGTGGCCCAGGTGCTTAGAGTGAAAGCACAAACTATAAAATGACAAACCTCACTGATTGGATAACTGGCGGATACTTTCTCTAATAAAAGAAAGGAAACGTATCTGAAGTGGCCTTTTATGCTATAAATTGTGAGATGGGAGAATTGGTGAATGGCAGCAGGTAATTTTTTTTTTGTTTTTCATCTTCGGTACACAACTTTCCCCATAACATCCGTGATCTTCAGTGGAATCCGACCACCAAACAGATCTTTACCTGTCCCCCACTCTCCACTTTCCACAGGGATTGCTTCCTCCCCGATTCCCTTGTTCATTCGTCCCTCCCTACTAATCTCCCTCCTGGCACATATCCCTGCAAGTGACAGATATGCTACCCTTGTCCATTTACCTCCTCCCGTACCTCGATTCAAGGCCGCAGACCAGGTCAGCTGCCAATCTGTTGGGGTTGTCTGTTATATCCAATGCTCTTGATGCAGCCTCTTTTACATTGGTGAGACCAGACATAAATCGGGGCACTGCATTGTCGAGTACCCCTGCTCCATCCACCAAAAGTGGAATTTCCTGATGGCCTACTATATTAATTCTTACCCCCATTCCCGTGACAGCTCAGTCCACGGCACACTTTTTTGCTACAATGAGGCCACTCTCAGGGTAGAGGGGGCAACACCTTATATTTCATCCAGGTAGCCTCCAACCTTGATCTTCAGCAAGTTGTGGATGTTAGGGATCCTCATTTTCCGTGATGACTATATCCATGGGAAATGCATCCAGCTGTAGTTCCTCACACATTGGGTCAAGATATGGGACCTGATGCTGGATATACACAGGACTATCTGGAAGGCTGAAAATCTCCTGGGATAAGACTTTTATAAAGTGTGTGCTACAGATAGCTGGATATCCACCAGAAGCAAAAAGTGGGTGGAGCAATCAGCGTAGGATTCTACTGTGGCCATTCCCTCATCTACATGTACACCCTCTTGGATACTGTTGAGGGGGATAATCTTTAAGAGCCTTGCAACAGTAGACAGGTCTCTGGCATTGCAACTGTCTCTGAGCGTCAGAGGGAAAGGGTGTAGCCATTCATGTGGTAGTGAGAGGAGAGGGGACAGACTGGGAACTCTGGCTGCAGATAAGATGCCAGGATAGTGTGTTGCCTTCTGGGTGCTAGAGTGGAGGATGGCTTTGAGTAGCTGCAGAAAATTTGAGAGGAAGAGTGAATAGCCAGAGGTTGTTATGCATGTTGGTACAAATGACATAAGTAGAACAGGTGATAAGGTCTGCAGAATGAGTATAGGGAGTTGTGTAAGGAGTTAACAAGCAGGATCTCAAGGGCAGTAATCGCTGGATTACTCCCGGTGCCATGAGCAAGCAAAGTCAGGAATAGGATAGGCCAAATGAATTTGTGGCTGAAGGGTGAGTTCATTGGGCAAGGAATTGGGTTCAGGTGTCATTCCAGTCTCTGGAGTAGAGGTGATCTATACTAGAGGGATGGGTTGCACTAGACTGAGAGAAGGACAAGTATCCTTGCAGGGAAATTTGTTAGTGCTACATAGGCAGGTTTAACTTGATTGGTGGGGGGCGGGGGGATTCTGAGCAGGAGCAAGTCATGGAATAGAACAATAGACAGTGTGAACAAGTATTGTAATCAGGGTAGCCAGCGCATAAGGACATGGAAAGGAATACTCAGTTAAACTGTATTGATTTCAGCGCTCAAGGTTTAAAAGGTTAAGTAGATGATCCTAGAGTAAGGATTGGCTCTGAGGATTAGGATGTTTTAGCATGACGAACTGTTGAAGAGAGAATGGCAGGGCAAACAGCTGAATATTCAAAGATAATGGATGCTACAGGCATGACAGAGGTCGAGGCAAGTGAGTAAGAGGTGTCGATTTTTTAGGTAAGGTAAGGCATAACAGCAGTATTTAAAGATGAGATTCTTGGGATTCCCAGTGCAGCCAAAGCTTAGAGTCATTGCGTCATAGAACACTGTAGCACAAAAACTGGCCATTTATCCCGTCTAGTCTGTGCAGAACCATTAATCTGCCTAGACCTATCGACTTGCACCCAGACCACAGCCCTCCATAACCCTCCCATCCATGTACCAATGCAAATTTCTCTTAAATGTTGAAATTGATTCTGCATCCACCACCTCTGCTGGTACCCCATTCGACACTCTCACCACCCACTGAGTGAAGAATTTCCCCCTTATGTTCTCCATAAACATTTCACACTTCACCCTTGACCACTGTTCCCTCTCAGTTGCACTGGCATATAGCCACGCAGTAACTGAAATGCTCCTGTGTATGTAACTTTCGTTGTTCCACAGATGGAATTTTCTTTTATGTAATTTTTTTTAAAGTGCTGCACAGTTTTCAGGCTGCGGAAAAATTTCCTGCTCAGAGCAATGGTGGGTCTGCACAGCTGTCTTATCTCATCAATTTAGTACCTCATCTTGTGTCACATTCCCTAATAGGAGATATAGTATTGCATTCTCTCCAGGTGAGAATTCTATGTAATGATTAAGGAATCATTCCCAAACATATTTGACATACTTTATCCCCATCCAACCCTTTTACCTTATGAGAGTCCCAGTCAATATGTGGAAATTTAAAATCGCCTACTATCACTACCTTATGTTTCCTGCAGCAGTCTGTGATCACTATACAAATTTTCTCCTCTAAATCCTGCAGACTTTTAGGAGGTCCATACTCTCTAATTCAGGCAACATCCTTGTAAATCTCCTCTGCACTCTCTCCACAGTATCCAAATCCTTCTTGTAGTGAGGTGACCAGAACTGAACACAGTACTCCAAGTGGGGTATAACTAAGGTCTTGTATAGCTGTAACATTACCTCATGGCCCTTGAACTCAGTCCCACGATTGATGAAGACCAACACACCATACGCCTTCTTAACAACACTGTAAACCTGTGCAACAGCTTTGAGTGTCCTATGGTCATGGACTCAAAGATCCCTCTGATCCTCCACACTGCCAAGAGTCTTGCCATTAATAAAGATTATTCTAATCAATCCCATTGATTCTAACTAAAAAGAATTTTGGTTTTCATTGATATCTGAGATTTGGAACCTAAGCAGAAAGTTGGAATTCTGAATTGTTCTTACTCATGTAAATACAGTATTTTGTATATATTGCTACTTTTCTATAAACAAACTTACCTCTAGAAGTGCATGTTTTTATTCACTGCCTCCTTCTGATACCTAGAGCTTCCAATGGCCCACTAGCACCTAGTGTGCTACTAAGGAATTTGGATTTCTTTTAAAGAGCACGGCAGCCAGTCACACGAGGTAAAACGAGCACTACACAGGGGTTACAGTACCATTTAAGAAGCACTTGGACAGGGACATGGGGAGGCAGGGCTTAGAGGGGTATGGGCTGAACAGAGGAAATACATGCTATCTGGGTGGACACTGTTGTCGGCATGGACTCATTGGGCTGAAGATCCTGTAACCATGCTGCATTGTTCTGAGATTGACTAAAATAGCATTGTTCAAAATGTGTATGGATTTAATTTCCCTTCTTGTCTTGCTCCCTAGGACTGAAATTCCTATTAAAATATATCGATATTCTGATCCTTTGCTGGGTCTGGTTGGTGCAGGATTGCAGGAACTAACTCCTTGGTGTGACAACTCTATGCAATCAGATTCTGGCTCAGCCTTTGGGCTCCAGCTGAAGACGACTAAAGGAGCAGGTTGAATGAAGGTCCTTTAGAGGCTTTGGCTGTATTTAGCTTAGGCCTAAAGTCTTTCTGTTGCTTACCTAACACATAATGATAATGGATTACACCTACATATTTGCCAGCATATTTTTTCTGCGCTTCAGTCACTTGCTGACTGATTTCCTAAGCTGTAGTCACATTAACATCTTGAAACCAAAATCAACTTCATCTGAATTAAAGCAGCAGCTGAAGTAAAACAAAACACATTGCTTCAGATAATTGGTGACTTCTCCATCAATGTTAATTGACATGATAGTCTCAATTTTGTATATCTATGAATTCATGTTTTCATCTGGTAATAAGCAGCTGAAGTAATTTTCCCAGTCCTAATCACTGCACAGTGAAGGGTGGAACATTGTAATTGTGATAAACTAAAGGAATCAATGAATGATACAGGAAATATTGTTATGTTTATTCCATTTAATGAGCAGTGTACTGCTCCAAATACTGAATTTTAATTGAATGGCCCAAGGTAACACTGAGCCATAAAAGCAAAACTTACGGGTTTTGATTTTATTTCCTAAAATTATCAGAATTCTGCAGTGTGTGGGGCAAGATCCTACTTTTCCAGTAGGGTTTAGGTGAGGATCACTGTATTGCTGTCCTTGTATGTGAAGTAAGAAGCACAATACAGGGTTCAGCCATCAGCCAATCTCCACTCAACTGAACATGGAAGTCAGGATATAGAATCCTCGCTCCACGTGCTTTACTTAGGCAGCACTCACACATAGAATTAAGTAAGAATGAAAAGATGATGAATTCAATGGCACATATGAAAGAAAGGCTTGTATCTAGGTACTTCAGTCTGACTGAGAATCTCTGCTAAAGTCAAAATGGCAGCCCTCTTGATGTGGACCATTTGTATTTTAACGTTAAAGTTGGCAGCATGATCAAAATAAAAGTCAGCAGGGTTATATTTCAAAATAAAACTCTGAACAATCATTGAGTTCTATTTTGTGGATGCAGAACTATTTCTTTCTTCTCTGAATTTGTAGTGAGAATCTTGATTCTGGCTATAATCCTGAGGAAATCTGGAAAATCTCATGACATATATCTGTACCTCAAGAAAACTAAAGCCATCTGTAGGGTTCTGTAACCAATGAGTTATTCAGCCTTCTTGGACTGCAGCTACAAACTCAAGTACTCAGCAACCCATAAAAGACAAGGGCAGTAGTCACATGGAAATGTCACCACCTGTGTGTTCCTTCCTATCCTTATTTGGAGATACATCAGTGTTTCTTCGTCATTCTTGGGTCTAATCTTGGAATGCTCTCTCCAAGTGCATTGGGAGGTCCACCAGGAGAAGGTGCACTGAAATCCACAATGTTCCAACAAAATACTGTGCAATCTCAAAATGAATGAAAGCAAACATTGTAGCAAGACATTGAAATGTTGACTTGTGCAGTTCCAATAATTTATCTGTTTAGACATGTAGAATCTGAATCAATTTTTGTTGCTGAATGAACTTGGTCTAATGTAAATTTCCATTGAAGGGGTTGAACTATTTGTCCACTTAAATTAAAAGAAAAGGCTCAAAAGTTTATTTTATTGTCAAAGTATACATGTACGATACAACTCTAATATTGGTTATATTTATCTTCTCCAGATAGCCATGAAATACAGAAAGACCACGGATGGTGATGAACGAAAAGACATTAACTCTCCCCCCACCCAACATGAAAAAGAAAAGAAACAAAACTTGCAGAGCCAAAATTTCCCATTCCCTCCCCAACAAAAAAAAGTGACAATAACAATCTCTGACACCCTTACTCGCAGAAAAAACAGCGACATTAATAATCCCCAACCCCCTTACTTGCAGAAAAGAATATTGATAATAACAATCCCCAACCCCCTCACCTGCAGGAAGCAAAAACAGTACGGAAGTATTGGTCTAAAGGCACCAAATAACAAGGAGGAAAGACAGATAAATGAGACTATGATAAGGATTCAAATTGGTTACAATCAGATGGAATCAGATTCATGCCTATTATCACTGACATGTCATGAGGTATGTTGTTTTGTGGCAGTAGTACAGTGCAATACATAAAATACTATAAATTACAATAAGAAATCTATGAAAATATAAACAAGTAGTGCAGCTCTGGTTTTGAATGGAGGCCGTTACTCAAGATTCACCATATCAGATGAGAATTACCATTCAAATAATTGAACATTTTTGGCATCTGTCTTTGCTAATACTTGTCAGGGCAGATAATTTGTCACCATGAGGTAGGCTGGCCTTTGTAAATATGGTCAACAAACTTCTTCGGGGTGGACTATAAATATTGGTCCTGCCAATGACATCTACATGGATGGGAGGGAGAGGGGAAGTGAAAAACAGTTTCACTGATGATGGCTGCACAACTATTACAAATAATTTCACATTCAAAATACTCCAAAATCCCTGTTACTGGTAACAGGTGGAAATTAAATGAAGTAAAAATTCAATCTGTTTTAAGAATATTAGGTCTTAAAGAGACATTTCTATTGACATAGATATTTCTAAACAATTGTGGGGTGATGTGGTTGAAGCCACTGCAAATTCTTCCACAGATGTGGCAGGTGGCATAACATGTGGGTAATAAATTTGTTTGAAATTTGCTCCCTCTGACACTTGCACAGAACTTCTGAGTACTCCTGATGTATAACCCTATGGTTCTCCATATCACCTCAAACACCTCCATTCTAAGTATCATGGCTAGATTGACAGGAGTCATTGGGGTGTTAAATTTTTTCAAAGTGGCTTGGAGAACATCTGTGGAGACTTTACTCTGGCCTGCCGTTAATCTCCTCCCACGAGCACAGAAAAGAGCATCTGTTTCAGTAGTCTGGTGGTGGACACCTGAGAAACATTTCCTATCCAATTTGACCTAGTGGGTGTCACTGGGATCTCAACAGTGGAAACATTGCCCTGTGCAAACACTAGCAGCACAATGCCCATGAATATATTTTTATTAACATTCTTTTTTTTTCCAGTCCAATGGCTGGCTAATTCTGTTTTCCTTCCTCCCTCATACTTTGTTCTGATTTTAAGTGGGTTTGATGTTCTTAGCCCTGTGGTGCTTGGAGGAAACTATTTCAATAAATGTCTCAGGAAACCAGAAGAGTTAATGATGGTAACAGGAAGTGCCAGCTATTGTTCCATTCTGGAGATACATTGCATAAAATTGGGTCAGTTTGCCAATCTCCCCCTTTCAAAAGCCATTTGTTTAAGCAAATTGTTCTGTTTGCCTCTGCAATTATTTGTTGCACATCAATGTACTTTTTTAACGTTTGATCCCTCAAACTGCCTCATTACTTTATGTGCTATATTGATAAAAGTTCGTGATAAATATTTTTCAGGAATTAGCATTGGTTTTGGTTTATTATTGTCTCATGTACTAAGATATGGTGAAAAGCTAGTCTTGCATTCACTTTATACAGATCAAAGCATTACACAGTGCATTGAACTAGAATAAGGTAAAACAATAACAATGCAGAATAAAGCTATCAAAAGATGGTGTAGTACAGGTAAATGATAAAATGCAAGATCATAAGGGATAGATTGTAAGGCCAAGAGACCATTCAATTTAGGAAAATATTGCTGAGGGAGGAATGGAAGCAATTCTAATTATTTCATCCATGTAACAGAAATATAGGACATCATTTATTCCTAATTTAAATCAATTTGCTACTTGGGTTATCACATTTAGTTTTGTAACATTTATTAAAATGTTTAAATATAGAAACTTGGTACAGAGAAAATGTGGTTAGGGGTTTCTAAGTCTGGTTTTGATGGTCATAAGAAGTGAAGCTTCCTTTTTCCTTGCTCATCATGTGAACAGTAACAAGCAGTGTTGTCTGAGAATACTGCAGGCCAGCCACAATGATTACAGATAATGCCACTGCAGCCATGGGGCATTTAAATGCAATCTTTTTATTTATCTCTGAATGTAAGCCTTATTCAGCACGTGAAATAGTAGCACTGCTTGGACCTTTACCACTTACTGAGCTTTCAGTGAGTGCCATAATCTATCTACTTCAACAACGTTCACACTTTCACAAGCTAATTCTATCGGCATTGCATCAAGGTTTGATAGACTGGTGTTTTTTGTTACTGTTCAGTTTGGAAACTCTGTTGCTGCTCCTTTCATGAGGTGAGGTGTTAATTTTGATGTTCCAGCAACACTTGAAACATCACTCTTTCAGTTAAGCCCAAATTTGATACAGCATGCTCAGGCAATCAGGCAATGGATTAGAATTCGCAAGCTATCAGCATTTGTTTAGTTGTTTAAGAAGGTTAGTATTTTCATATGAATCTGGATTTGAAACTATAGTATCTTAATTTTGCCCAAAGTGCCGAGATGCACAGTACAACAAAGGGACAGGACCATGATATTGTGCTTGACGTATAAGCTAGTAATTAAATGCCTAACTAAGCTAATCATGGGCTGAAGGGCCCTAACTGTGCTTTACTGTTATATGTTCTATTCCCTTCTGCTATGCAATCTCTGTATCCTTTCATTCACTTTATATTAATGTGCCTATCTAAGAACCTCTTAATTGTCCTATTTATTTGTTTCCACAACCACCACCATGACAATTCATTCTAGGCACTGTGTGTGTGTGTGTGTGTGTGTGTGTGTGAACTCGTCTCACACATTTACCTTTGAACTTGCCTCTCTCACTTTAAATGTATGCCCTTTCGTATTAGACGTGCTGACCCTAGGTAAAAGATGCCAGGAATGCAGTGTAAAGTATCAGTGCCTCCCGTAATCTTGTAATCATCCTTAGTCTCTGTTGCTCCAGAGAGAGCAGCACGAGGTTGTTGAACCTTTCCTCATAGCATATGCCCTACTATCTAGTCGGCATCTCAGTAAACCAGTTCTGTATTCTCTTCACCCCGTCCACATCCTTCCTCTAATGGGATACAGTATTGAATGCAGTGCTAAAGTTGCGGCCTAACCAGTGTTTATAAGGCTGCAATCTGACTTTCTAGCTCTAAAACTAGTGCCTTGACTGTTTAAAGCAAGCATGCCATATCTCTTCTTTAGTACCCTCTCAACTTGTGCAGACACTTTCAGGGAGCTAGGGACTACGACCCCAAAATCCTTCTGTTCATCAACATTGTTAAGAGTCTTGCCATTTACAGTGTACTGTCCCTTTACATTTGATCTCCCTTTGAACTTTGAATGTTGATCTTGTAAAGTGAAACACCTCACATGTCCAGGTTAAACTTCATCTGCCATTTCTCCATCTACTGTATACTCCACAACTGATTTATATCCTGCTATATCCTTTGGCAATATTCTACATGATTCACAATACCACCTATCCTTGTAGCACCTGTAAACTTACTAACCAACCATCCACATTTTCATTTCGTCGTCGTGGCTATCCCTCGAGGTCGAGGATGATGGTCTTCATTCTGAAGAAGTGGCCCACGGAGCGAAAATGCCTGTGCGTGTACTTGGCTGCAACAAATCCATCATCTCCAGTCTTTGTGGTTTCCATGCCATTGCAATTGGTTGATTTGTGAAGTATCGTGTGCTTCTTGGAGTGCAACATCAAGTACACATTAAACAAAATTTTCATTTAGGTAATTTATAAATAAAAAAATATATTACAAACAGCAGAGGCCCCAGTATGGATCCTGTGGATCACCATTATTTCTGACCCTCCAACCAGAATCCATCAGTGATTCAATTCTAAGTCTAAACAGCCAAGTCAATGCATCTTCATCTTCTGGATGAGCCTCCAATGAGGAATCTCTGAACTCATGCCTTACTAAATTCATGTGGACCACACCCATTGCTCTACCTTCATCCAGGTCAAAGTCAGGTTTATTGTCAAATGTACATGTATGGACAGGTTGAACAAAAAAAAATTGCAGCAATATCATAGGTACATAGCATCACATAGTTAGCATTAATAGGAAAAAAATAAAAAAACCATTAATTATATGCATCTTAGTCACATCCTTGAAAAGCTCAATCAAGTTAGTAAGGTGTGATTTGCCCTGTACAAGGCCATGGTGACGAGCACTAAGAATTCTCTCCAGTAGTTTTCTTACCACTGACATTGGACGCATAAGTCTTTAGTTTTCAGGATGATCCCTATTTCCCTTCTTCTAAAAATGGAACAACATTAACTACTCATCAGTACACCTGTGTCTAGAGAGGATATGAATTTCTTGGTCAAGACTTCAGAAATCTTCTGTCTCTCTCAATAAACTGAGGTATGTCCCTTCAGGCCCTGGTGAATAACCCGTTTGGTGACCAAACAAGTTTGGCCAGTTGTTTTTTACTGGCAAGATAGGATATAACATTAATTCAGAATTTCAAAGCCACATTGAACTTAATGACCAAATGGCAAAATGTGTACTTCCTGGTACTGTTGCACTGAAGAATGGCCATTGTTATTGTACTCAGTTCCTGATGAGCAATGGTGATTCAAGAACTTATGTGCTTGCTGTGAGTGGTTAAAGCTTTGGAAGTGAAATCCACACACGTCTGAGCCTTGGATATGAAGTTAGTAACTTTAATTTTTAAGTAATGAGATTCCAAGTGAATGGAGCTTAACACAGTTACCAGCTAATCTCAAAATACTGATGCAAAACTTATTTAGTGCCGGGTGTTGGAGCACATTGACCAGATCAAACTTCTGTAGCTGGGAAGTCTCAAGCTGTTGGGACCCTCTGCATGGTTCTTGTACTCTTACCTTGCTGTCTCAATTATTGCAGAGGCACATAGTGGCTGTAGTAGGGACCAGCTTAAAATGCACTGTGATTATTCATCTGCTACTCCAATCAGTCTTTGCAAAAGATACGCACTTCACCACCAAGAACTTCAAGTCCACGGGCCACCAGAGTCTGTAGTTTTCCCTTAAATTAGCACAGTTTTCTTATTTGGAAATACATCTCCATTATTACGTCACTGTTGTGTCTAAGGATTAGACTGACTTCCTTCCTTCAACTGCTCCAGGAATTAATGTATGAATCAAGAAGGCACCTTCACCTTCTCGTGGACAATTAGGGTGTGCAAAAACTGTTACCTTGCCATTGATGAACGTCCTGAAAATGCATTTATAGTAGAAGATCTGTACAGAGCATGCAAGTTCTTGGGGATCAACATCTCAGAAGATCTATCCTGGTCTCTGATACATGTAACAATAATAAACTAATACCAATATCTGTAGCACATAGAGATGGCCATGTAAAAGTTTTCTTCATTGCTGCAGTATGAAGACCTAGTTGGTCAGGAATTGTCCAATCATGGTCATAACTAGATGGCTCCCCTCAGTTCTCCAAAAAGTGTTACATCTTAACATTATCCTATACATAAATGACTAAGGTTGAGAGACGTCAGGTGTGCAATTGTGACTCATTGCAAGAAATGACTTCCAACTATTGTAACCCATGTTAATGACCTGGGAAGATTGGATGTGTGGAGTCTAGTTTCAGTTCCACAACATTAAATAGAATACCCTAGAAATTCAATCGCATGATTATTATGTTGGATATTCTTAAATCACATAATGCTACTAGACAGTATATTTATCTATTGAGGTTATATGGGTTAAAAAGATACGGCAACAAATGGGTGAGACAGGTTCTGTTTAAATCTAATGACCAAAAATATACTGCACGAATCTAGTGGTAGTCAAAAATATTGCTTTGGTACTGATATTCAAGTACTGCATTATTAGCACCTTTAAATGTTCTTGTCCCTTTCATTTTTCCATAAATCAGTGAATATATGACATCATGGCAGAATGTTAATTGATTAATGGCAGCTGAATGATCAGGTGAGTACATGGGTGATCTTTCTGTTGTGACACACCATTGCTCAAGTGTTATAAACTGGTGTTCACTGCAAAACAGTTAGTACAGATAGTTCTGCTTTAATGCTTGTTTTAACAACACAATTTGGTTATAATACAATTTGTGAATTAGTGAGAACTATTTGCCTTTGATGGATGGCATTAGTTATAGTATAATTGTAATGAAGAAAACCTGTTTCAATCTCTGCCTTGAAGGCAACTTCAGCCTATTCTGCTATAATGCAAATTTCAACAGGATGAGGTTTCTTAGGATCTGAACGTCTGCAAGATTGCAGAATGACTGTGACACCATGGAAGAGTTTAGGCATAACCAACAAATATCTTGTACACCTCATCATGAATTGATTCATAATACAAGATGTGTGTTTGTGGACTTAGTTTTGATTCACTTAATTTCATTAAGGTATTAAGCAACTTTTAAAAATAATTCTAAAACTCATAACAAAGTATTGATATAGCTACTTAAATTTATCACTTAACTTGTCTTACCCTTCTCTTCCAACTTTCCATCGTTTTTCTCTCCTTCAAACTGTTTTCTTTCCATTCCAGCATTCATCTCAATCTTCTTCCCCTTCAATTTTTTTCTTCCTATTCTCTTCACTATCTCCTGTAATTTCCATGTTCTTGTTCCCACAAAATTCCTACCACTATTACCTATCACTCACCCCTTTTTCGACCCTCCATCTTTCCATATGGGCTATAGAGTCATAAACCAACACAACATGGATGTAGGCCCTACAGCCTAATAAGTCCACGATGACAATATTGCTCACTTAGCTAGTCCCAATTTCCTAACTCCTCTCTTTTTTTACCAGTCTCAGTGAAGTGTCTTGACCCAGACATTGACTGTCTATTTCTCTGGATGGGTGCTGCCTGACCTGTGGAGATCATCCAGCTCCTTTGAACAGTTCTTCTGGTATCTGTAGTCACTTGTGTCACCGGTTTAGTAATATTTTTCCTGGTCATTAGCCAGTTTTCTCAGCTGGCTTTCATTGGTTGATCTGAAATCCTATCAGGAGTGCTACAGGTATTTAAGGATGTATCCCTTTTTCAGTGCACAGCTTAATGTTCCAACTCTTCAGTAGGGAAGTGGTAGCCACCAGTTGGACGATGTAATTAATAAAAGTGAATACCCACATGTTAAAACAGTCAGATGTAATTTAATTTTAGATCTGACTGTTTAATTTTCAAACAACTCTTTAGCAGTGGCATCATTTTCTTTCAGCCTGTTTCTACTTGAAATGAAATGAAATATCTTTATTGTCATTGCATAGTACAATTCATCGTGCACCAATACAGCGAAAATGAGTTTGCAACTCTTGTACTCAATGCTATAAAACAACAAATAAAATAAATAAACTTCCTTAAGCCCATCATCCCTAATGGGGTATAAGCTACTGACAACACCTCACCAGAATCTTCTATCCTGGACCAGTCATTCAATTTGTCCTAGGTGTAGCCCATCTTCCAAGATCTTTCTGTTCCCAGGGTTGAGGTCTTTGGAACTTCTGTTAGTGTTTCTGTAACTCTCTATTTCTATGGGATTGGGTTGCTAGATCCAAGCCTAACCCTCCTCCTTTCACAGATGGGCTTGGGGCCATCCATGGTGGATTTCATTCTGTTCTAGCAGTAGCTAAATACTCCACTGCTTTAAACTCTCTGTTGATCTCCTGGTGCCAAAGGGTGATACTGTCATCTCTCTGCATTTTAGTGCCCTGGTTCACATCTTTACTTTTATGCTGTACATAACAGATTTAGCAGCTCTGTAAGAGCAGTCTGTTCTGTGTTCAGCCTATTTGGGTTACTGTTAAAGATAAGGGATGATGTGGAATGTGTGCCATCCAATTAGGGGGAGATTTTCTTGGTGAGGGACCCTGGTGAGGTCTTGGGTTTTGTTTGGGGGGAGATGAAGAGAGAAGACACTAGGGAGAACCGGTCATAGGATACGAACCGGTGGGAGACCCGTTCGTTCGAGATAGATTGCGAACAACATTCAGAAGATGGTGTGGGCTTTCATGCTGACCAAGGGCCCAGTGCGTTAGTGACAGAGAAGTTCAAGTTGAGCTCTAATGTATGCACATTTGACTGCTTAATTAGAATGGGCCCTTTTCTTTTTGTTATTCTTTACTAACCTTTTAGTTAAGATTCATAAATTTAATTCCTTTAATTGTATGCAGTGTACTGTATGTTATTTCGTGGCACTAATTTGTGACAGGGTAGCAAATTACACAGCATCCGCACAAACCAAGATTTGAGGCGGGAGAGCTGTCTCAGTCTCATGAATTTGACGGGACAAGAGAGTGTTATCCCTCGATTTATGCAGCCAAGGAAACCAGGAGATTTCAGCAGTGTAAGTGGAGCTCCAAAACCTTCCCTGTGTACTACTGAATTTCTGCTGACCAGGGCCAGTTCCCGTGCTATATTGCTCCATACTGGATGAAGCCTTTTGATTACCCTTTTTACAAGAAGGTTTCCATAAGAGAGTTATATACAGGCCTCCGAACAGTAACCTTAAAATGGGATATAAATTACAAAGGGAGATAGAAAAGGCATGCGATGAGGGCAATATCACAATAGTTATGGGATTTCAATATGCAGATAGATTGGTAAAATGAAGTTGGTGCTGGATCCCAAGAGAGAGAATTTGTAGACTGCCTGTGAGATGTTGTTTTTAGAGCAGCTCGTGGTTGAACCCAATAGGGGAAAGGTAATTCTAGATTGAGTGTTGTATAATAAAATAGATGTGATGAAGGAACTTAAGATAAAGGAGGCAGTGAATCATAACATAATAGAATTCACCCTGCAATTTGAGAGGGAGAAGTTAAAGTCAGATATATCAGTGGAGTAAAAGGAATTACAGAAGCATGAGAGAGAAGCTGGCCAATGTTGATTTGGAAGGCGATACGAGCAGAGATGACAGTATCCCAAAGAAGTATTCTAATGGCAGGATGACACAACCGTGGCTGACAAGGGAAGTCAAAGTCAATCTAAAAGCAAAAGGGAGGACATATAATATATCAAAAAGTAATTGGAAGTTAGAGGATTGGGAAATGTATAAAACCAATAGAAGGCAACTAAAAACAGCCATAAGGAACGAAGAGATGAAATAAGAAGGGAAGCTAGCCAATAATATAAATGAGAATATCAAAAATTTTTCTGATATATAGAGTAAATGAGGTGTGTGAATGGATGTTGGTCTGCTGGAAATTGATGTTGGAGAGGTAATAATGGGGGACAAATAAATTCTAGAGAGACTTAATATGTATTTTGAGTCAATCTTCACTGTTGGAAACTCCAGTAGTTTGCCAGAAATTTGAAAGAGTCAGGAGGCAGAAGTGAATGTAGTTACTATTACTGAGGAGAAAGTATTTGGGAAGCTGAAAGATCTGAAGATTGATGTCACTCAAACTGGATTGATTACACCCAGGCTTCCCGTTTAAAATGGCGCTACTGAAGTTGGGCAACAGCTTACTGGTGGTTCATAAAGCAAGAAATGCAACTACATACTTTATTAATAACATTTTTTCTGTGATAATTTATGATAACCTATCTCTGCAAAGAGGTGAGGCTGACTCGAAGGTCGAAGCGTACGGGTAAGATGCAACATCAGAGTGTGCTATGTTCAAGAAGAAGTGTTTGGAGTGAGGTTGAGGAATGTATGAGATGGAGTTGGAGTCAGAGATGGAACTGGAGTGAGCAAGTTGGAGAGGAGTCGGAGTGGAGGAGTTTTGGAGCTGGTCAGCCTAAACTGGGAGTGAGGTTGGATCAATCTAACCGCCAAACTGATTTAGAAAGGTTGGATACGGACTGGAACATGGAGACAAGGTCCAGGCCCAGAGCATGTTGAGGCGACAGGGCCCGGATCCTAAAGCAAAGGACGACCTGGTGTTTGGACAATTTAAACAGCAGCCCAGATAGACTGAAAAGGCAGGGTGTTGAGACTGGAGGCAAGGGTTGGACCGATTCTGCTCTCTCTTTTTTGATGTTTCCTCTTCTCTGCAGTGCTGAGGCTTTGGAATGTTCTGGCTGCTCCAGGCTCTGTACCTGTAAGTGTCATGGCGATTTAATCTACTGTGTGATGAACTGAGGGTGAGACTATGGGCCTACCCCCCACTGCTCCTGGCTTCGGGTCTATGGACTCAATTCCATTCTGAATGCTGTTCTTCTTTTTAATCGTTTGCATGATTTGTGTTTTTTTTTCTCTCTCTGCGCATTGGCTGTTGGTCTTTTTTAAAATTGGGATCTTTGGGGTTTCTTGTTTTGTGGCTGCCTGTATGCAGATGAGTCTCAAGGTTGTATATTTATACATACTTTGATAATAAATGTACTTTGAACTTTGAAAGAGGTAGCTGAAGAGCCATTGGTTATGATCTTTCAAGAACCAGTACATTCTGGAATGATTCTAGAGGACTGGAAATTTGTAAATGTCACTCCACACTTTAAGAAGGGAGGGAGGCAGTAGGTAGGAAATTATAGACTAGTTAGCCTGACTTCAGTGGTTGGGAAGATGTTGGAGTCCATTATTAATTAATGAAGCTCAGGGGGCTTGGAGGTACATGATAAAGTAGGCCAAAATCAGCATGGTTTCCTTTGGGGAAAATCTTGCCTGACAAGTGTAATGGAACTTTCTAAAGAAATAACAGGCAGGATAGACAAAGGAAAGTCAGCGGATATTGTTAATTTGAATATTCAGAAGGCCACACATGAGGCTGCTTAACAAGATAAGAGCTCATGGTATTGCAGGAAAGGTGAAAGATTGGCTGACTGTCAGGAGGCAATGCATGGGAATAAATGGGGCCTTTTTTGGTTGGCTGCCAGAGACTAGTGATGAGCTGCAAGGGTCAGTGTTGGGACTGATTCTTTTCAAATTGAATGAAAATAGTTCGGATGATGGAATTGATGGCTTTGTGGCCAAGTTTGTGGATGATATGAGGTTAGGTGACTGGATAGGTAGTATTGAGGAAATATGGTGTCCACAAGAGCACATACATAGTTTAGAGGAATGGGCAAAGAAGTGGCAGATGGAATACAGTATAGGGGAGTGTATGGCAGAAGGAATAAAGACGTGGACTATTTTCTAAATGGGGATAAAATTCAAAAATTAGACCTACATAGGGACTTGGTCATTTTCAGGTAGGATTCTCTAAAGGTTAACTTGTAAGTTGAGTTGGTGGTAAGGAAGGGAAATGCAATGTTTCCATTCATTTTGAAAGGACTAGAATATAAAAGCAAGGATGTACTGCTGAGACTTTATAAGGCATTGGTCAGACAGCATCCGGAGTATTGTGAGTGGTTTTAGGCCCCTTATTTGAGAAAATATGTGTTGGCTTTGGAGAGGGTCCAGAGGATTTTAGTGAGAATGATCCCAGGAATGTGGAGTGTTTGATAGCTCTGGGCCTGTACTTGCTAGAGTTTAGAAGAATGGTGTGGGGGGGGGGGGTTGTGGTGGCAGAGGATCTCATTGCAACCTATCACATATTGAAAAGTACATGTGGAGAGGATGCTTCCTCTAGTGGGGGCTACTGGGACCAGAGTGCACAACCTCAGATATTAGAACAGTGATGAGAAACATTTCTGTAGCCAAAGGGTGGTGAATCAGTGTAATTCATTGCATAGATAGCTATGCAGAACAAATCATTTGATATATTTAAGGTGGAGGTTGATAGGTTGATGATTAATTGGGGAGTTAAAGGTTAAGGAGAGAAGGCAGAAAAATAGAGTTGAGGGGGATAATAAATTAGCCATGTTGGGATGGCGGAGCAGACTTGATGTGTTGACTGGCCTAATTTTGCTCCTATGTCTTATGTTCTAAGTAGCCTGAAACCTCATCCTTAATAATGGACCTCAACATCTCCCCAACCACTGAAGTCATAGTCATAGTCATACTTTATTGATCCCAGGGGAAATTGGTTTTCATTACAGTTGCACCATAAATAATAAATAGTTAAATAGTAATACGTAAATTATGCCAGTAAATTATGAAATAAGTCCAGGACCAGCCTATAAGCTCAAGGTGTCTGACCCTCCAAGGGAGGAGTTGTAAAGTTTGATGGCCACAGGCAGCAATGACTTCCTATGACGCTTTGTGCTGCATCTCGGTGGAATGAGTCTCTAGCTGAATGTACTCCTGTGCCCACCCAGTACATTATGTAGTGGATGGGAGGCATTGACCAAGATGGCATGCAACTTAGACAGCATCCTCTTTTCAGACACCACCGTGAGAGAGTCCAGTTCCATCCTCACAACATCACTGGCCTTATGAATGAGTTTGTTGATTCTTTTGGTGTCTGCTACCCTCAGCCTGCTGCCCCAGCACACAACAGCAAACATGATAGCACTGGTCACCACAGACTCGTAGAACATCCTCAGCATCGTCCGACAGATGTTAAAGGACCTCAGTCTCCTCAGGAAATAGAGATGGCTCTGACCCTTCTTGTAGACAGCCTCAGTGTTCTTTGACCAGTCCAGTTTATTGTCAATTCGTATCTCCAGGTATTTGTAATCCTCCACCATGTCCACACTGACCCTCTGGATGGAAACAGGGGTCACCGGTACCTTAGCTCTCCTCAGGTCTACCACCAGCTCCTTAGTCTTTTTCACATTAAGCTGCAGATAATTCTGCTCACACCATGTGACAAGGTTTCCTACCGTAGCCCTGTACTCAGCCTCACCTCCCTTGCTGATGCATCCAACTATGGCAGAGTCTTCAGAAAACTTCTGAAGATGACAAGACTCCGTGCAGCAGTTGAAGTCCGAGGTGTAAATGGTAAAGAGAAAGGGAGACAAGACAGTCCCCTGTGGAGCCCCAGTGCTGCTGATCACTCTGTCGGACACACAGTGTTGCAAGCACACTTGTGGTCTGTGGTCTGCCAGTCAGGTAATCAAGAATCCATGACACCAGGAAAGCATCCACCTGCATCGCTGTCAGCTTCTCCCCCAGCAGAGCAGGGCGGATAGTGTTGAATGCACTGGAGAAGTCAAAAAACATGACCCTCACAGTGCTCGCTGGCTTGTCCAGGTGGGTGTAGACACGGTTCAGCAGGTAGACGATGGCATCCTCAACTCCTAGTTGGGGCTGGTAGGCGAACTGGAGGGGATCTAAGTGTGGCCTGACCATAGGCCGGAGCAGCTCCAGAACAAGTCTCTCTAGGGTCTTCATGATGTGGGAGGTCAGTGCCACCGGTCTGTAGTTATTGAGGCCGCTGGGGCGCGGCATCTTCGGCACAGGGACGAGGCAGGACGTCTTCCACATTACAGGAACCCTCCGGAGCCTCAGGCTCAGGTTGTAGACATAGAAACCATAGAACCATAGAACAGAAACAGGCCTTTTGGCCCTTCTTGGCTGTGCCGAACCATTTTCTGGCTAGACCCACTGACCTGCACACGGACCATATCCCTCCATACACCTCCCATCCATGTATCTGTCCAATTTATTCTTAAATGTTAAAAAAGAACCCGCATTTACCACCTCGTCTGGCAGCTCATTCCATACTCCCACCACTCTCTGTGTGAAGAAGCCCCCCCCTAATGTTCCCTTTAAACTTTTCCCCCCTCACCCTTAACCCATGTCCTCTGGTTTTTTTCTCCCCTTGCCTCAGTGGAAAAAGTCTGCTTGCATTCACTCTATCTATACCCATCATAATTTTATATACCTCTATCAAATCTCCCCTCATTCTTCTACGCTCCAGGGAATAAATTCCTAACCTATTCAACCTTTCTCTGTAACTGAGTTTCTCAAGTCAAGTCATGGCAAAGTACTCCACATAGCTGAGGGGCACAGGCTTTGAGCACCCTGGTACTGACACCATCCGGTCCTGCAGCCTTGCTTGGGTTGAGACGTTTCAGCTGTCTTCTCACCTGTTCAGCTGTGAAGCCCACCGTGGTGGTTTCGTGTGGGGAAGGGGTATAGTCATGAGAGCAGGGTGGGGGACTGTGAGGAGGGGTAGGAGGGGAGAGTGGAATATGTGTTGGTTGGGTGCCGACAACAGATGGCTCATGTGGGGGATGGGCAGGGGCCACAATGTCAAATCTGTTAAAGAACAGGTTAAGTTCATTGGCCCTGTCCACACTGCCTTCAGCTCCTCTGTTGCTAGTTTGCCGGAACCCAGTGATGGTCCTCATCCCCCTCCAGACCTCTCTCCAACTGGGTTATAATTTCGTTTTCCTGCTCCTTATCTTCTTAAAGAGTGAAGTGACACTTGCAAGATCCTTGCTCTTGAAGAGTGACCGGTCATTTGTTGCAGGATTTTGTGATGGGACACTTGCTACTTGCTATATACATAAGTGAGATGGATGCAGATTTTCAAGGTTTGATTGGTAAGTTAGTGGATAGCGCCAGATTTGATAGTGAAGAAGGTTATTGTGGAATACACAGCGATCTTGATCAGTTGAGGATGTGGCTGAAGTGTAGTGAATGGATTTCAATACAGATAAGTGTGAGGTGTTGCATTTTGGAAAGTGAAAACAGGACTTATACAATGAACGGTAGGGCCCTAGGGACTGTAATGAAACAGAGCAACCTAGGAGCCTAAGATATATGTATATATACATACATACACATATACACACTAATTTGATGATCTTAAACCTGATTCTAATAACGAATCTCATGTGCACAACTGTACCCTTGTGGACTGCCATGAGGGTGGGGAGCAGTTTCTTTTTCTTTGCCTTCCTGCTTCTGTTATGTCGAGGGCAGTGGACTGTGATTCTCCTCTTCTCTTGATGAAGTGTCCACTGGTTCATCTGCTGGGACGTTGCCTTTATCAGCAGAGGACATTCTGGAGCATCCCCAATTCCCTATCAGTTTGATGGCATACATGATCAAAATGTCACTTGACAATTCTTCCAACTGTCAGCTCAAGTTCTACTACTTGACCGTAACAATGCTGGATGACAGCTGGTAGCCAGTATTCTTCCTGTGAGATCGGCATGTAGATTTTGTCTCTGGCACCAGACATTCATGACCTGGTGTGCATACCATGTTTTTATTTCTTGGCCTATTGCTTGCTGCAAATTTGTTTCTGGAAGGCCAGCTGTAGAGGATCTACTCTCTGTAGTCGATGAGGATCTTCTAACTTTGGACCCACTACATATTGGCCTTATAAAACTTCATTTGGAAGTTCCGCTTAAACTTGAACTTGGACGCTAGACCATGGTATTAACCTAAAGTGTCAGCTTGGATAACCCACTGGTTCTTTTGTAATAGAGAATTGAACGTGGGGTACCCCTCAGCATGGTTTATGTAAAACAGCATCAATGGCATCTTTTTAATCAAATTTCTGTCCAGCAAATTCAGCTATTAGACTCTTCTAACCTCATGCACAGAGAAGTGAAATGGATTCCCCCCTGCCAAGTGAACCACTTTTTCTGTAAAGATACCAAACATGTCCATGCTCTTTCCAGTGTAGTTGCAGATTACTGATTTTGGCAGTCATGTAACCTGGTAGGAGGATAGTTTTAATGGCCCATGTATGGGTTTGGAAAATAATGTCCACTTCTTAGCTCCTGCTGTCTCCTTGCATGGAGTTTATGATTGAGTTCTGGCATTTTCTCATGGTGTGTTTCTCAGTGAAGGACACTTTCTTGAAGTACCCTGTCTTCGGACAAATCCAGGAATTTTTTGATGATTGCAATCAGACCATTGTGCACGACTTCCCCCACAGCGATGACATCTCTGCGGAGGCTTACGCGATCTCTATGGAGACCGTAGACCGTGGGTCAGTATCCATATTTTGAGATTTTGACATTTTGAGAGGAGGTTCTTGCTCCAGTACGGCCTCAATCAGTGGTGATGGGAATGACTTAATATGTGTAAGGCCTCTTTTGACCACCTTGTGGTGGTGAGCTGTGGAACGTGATTTGTCGGGGGCAAATCCTGTTTTTCAGACAGGAAGCTCTCCCACATCCTCTCATTTTGGGCTCCAAAAATCAATGATGTATAAGCATTGCTTCTTCGAATTTGCTCATGGGAATATCTTTGTACTTATGTTCCTGCACTGCTAGAATCAGTTTTATGATGAAATCATCAATGTTCTCATTAGGGGTGTGCAGTTGAGAACATGAAGCATTTTGTAAATACATTGTACTGCATCCCCCAAACATTGCCCAAAAACTTAAACACCTCTGTCAGTTCGATAGGTGCAGAACATTAAAGTATTTCAGCCCCAGTTCTCCCAAGTTTTTGTTTCCCAAGATGACACTGCTGAACCATAGAGATGTAAGCAGCATGCAACCCAAAACTTCTAAATAAAACTCTTCTAAATTACACTCACTGTAATCTGCAGCCTGTAATTTCCCTTTAAGTAACGTACTTTGGAACTGTTTTAATGAGCTGTTGATTTCATGATCTTCTGAAGGACTCAGCAGAATTAACTCTCAAGAATGCAGTTATGGTAACTTTAAGTGGACAAACGTACACTTGGAGGGGAGGACTCCAAGCCAAGTTGAAATGCGAAGCAATGAAAATTCCTCCACTCAGCATTTTGTTAGCAGATGTACAGCTACTGAGGACCTAATGACAAGATTGCTGTATCAGAGGGAACTGAGAAGTTGCTATGCTCTGTGTTTCCTGGAGACATGGCTCACTCTGAACATGCTGGATTCAGTGACCCGACCCAAGGACATCTTGATACACATGGTGAACTGAACTGCTAATTCAGAGAAGGCAAAATGTGGGGATTTGTACTTAATGATATATTCTCTGTGGCACTCAGATGCAGTGTTCTTGGTCTTGTCGCTCTCCCTGACCTGGAACATCAAACAATTAAGTGTTGACTGTCCTACTTACCAAAGGAATCCTCTTGCATGATTCTGACCACAGTTTACATACTACCAAAGGCTGACATTAACTAAGCACAAAGATATTGAATCAACAAACAAAAAACTCCCCACCCAACATGTTTCAAATCATAGTCAGGGATTTCAATCAGTCCTGTTAGAAGAAATCTCTGCACAATTATCATCAGCATAAAACCTGCAGCACCAGGGGTTCCAACCCATAAGCTACAGCTATACTACATTTAGGAATGCACATATGGTCACTTGGCTATCACTCTCCTATTGCATACATGCAGAGGCTAAATGGCAAGTTTCCAGAGATAAGGACAACAAAGACATGGTCTTGGGAGGTGGAGGAGTGGCTATGGGATTGCTTTGAGTTGGTGGACTGGGCCGTGTTCAAGGACTAATCAGAGGATCTGAATGAATACACTAAGGTTGTCACAGACATTATTAAAATGGTCATAGACTGGTATGTCCCCACAAAATCATTTAATCTTCCGCAACCAGAAACCCGAGATGAACCATAAGATCCGCAATCTGCTGGGGCCAGAATATTGGCATTCAGGTCTGGTAACAAAGTAAGATACAAGAGGTCCAGGTACGACCTCCGGAAAGCCATCTCACATATGAAGTGGTAATTCAGGACCAAACTTGAGTCAATGGGGAATGCTCGACAGCTGTGGTGGGCTTTAATGCTATTACTTCTTATAAAGTGAAACCAAATGACATACAGTTGGTAAAAAATAAGGCTTCACTCCCAGATAAGCTCAATGCCTTCTATGCTTGCTTTGACCATCAGAACATGAAGGGACCTTCACAAACTTCCAAAGCCCCCGATGACCATGTGATTTCAATCCCTTAGGCCATCATGATAGTACCCTTCAGGCGGGTGAAGCCACGAAATACTAAAAATCTGTGCTGATCAGCTGGCTGAAGTGTTCACTGATATCTTCAACCTCTCGCTTTGGTGGTCTGAGATACCCACCTGGTTCAAACAGGCTTCAACTATGCCACCGCCTAAGAAGAACTTGATAGCCTGCCTCAATGACTATTGTCCAGTTACCTTCACTGTGATGAAGTGCTTTGAGAGTTTGGTGATGAAACATATTCTGCCTGAGAAGCAATTTGGATCTGCTTCAATTTGTCTACCAGCACAAGTCCACAGCAGACGCTATTTTGTTGGCTCTTCATTCAATCCTGGAGCATCTGGAGAGCTAAGATGCATACTTTACGATGTTCTTTATTGACTATACCTTGGCATTCGACATTAACATTCCCTCAAATCTAATCAATAAACTTCAAGTCCTTGGCCTTGATAGCTCCTTTTGCAATTAGATCTTCAATTTCCCCACCACTCAGTTCCAACATCTCCTCCATCAGCACAGGTACATCACAACTGCCCTCTGTTCTACTCGCTTTACACTTATGACTGCATGGCTAAGCACAGCTCCAATGCCACATTTAAGTTTGCTGACAAAATCACTGCCATTTGCTAAATTAAAGCTGGTGACAAATCACAATATAGGAGGTAGATTTGAAATCTGGCTGTGTGGTACCATAACAACAACCTCTTGCTCAGTGTCAGCAAGACCAAGCAGTTGATTATTGACTTCAGGAGGAGGAAACCAGAAATACATGTGCCAGTCGTCATCAGAGAATCAGAGCTGTAGAGGGTCAGCAACTTTAAATTCCTTGGTGTTACCATTTCGGATGATCTGTCCTGGGCCCAGCACTTAAGAGAAATTATGAAGAGGGCACAGCAGTCCTTTTAATTCCTTAGAAGTTTGCAAAGATTTGGCATGACATTGAAAACTTTGACAAACTTCTATAGATGTGTGGTGGAGTTGATTAGTGGCATTATGTACTGGTACGAAAACACCAATGCCCTTGAATAGAAATTTGTACAAAAAGTAGTGAATATGGCCCAGTCCTTACAGGTAAAGCCCTCCCTATCATTAAGCACATCTGCACAGAGCACAGTCACAGGAAAGCAGTATCCATCATCGAGCACCCTATCACCCAGGCCATGCTCTCTTCTCCTTGCGACCATCAGAAAGATGTTACAGGGGCCTCAGGTCCCACACCATCAAGTTTAGGAACAGTTATTGCCCCTCAGCCATCAGGCTGTTGACCAAGAAGGATTAATTTCACTCAAGTTCATTTGTCCCATCACTGAACTGTTCAGAGACACCACAAGGAAAGTATGAAACAATTTTCATGGTAGATCTCCAAAGGACACTTTGCATAATGGATTACCTTACTTGGTCTTCAACTGATGAGTAAATAGTATAGATCACAAGGCTGAACTTCACCCAATAGGCTCAATTTATGCTTCTGAAGTAAAGGAATTAAGTCTGGAAATAGTTGCACCCAGAATCCATTCTGGTGAAAAAAATATTTTGAAAGTCAAAGTCGAGTTCATTTGTCATATGCACAAGTACAAATGCAATGAAAAACTTGTAATAGCAACACAACGTTTAGCATCAGATTCACATCATTAATGAGAAGATACACACTTTTGTATAGTCTGTTTATGTTATGCAAGAAAGGACGCAATTAGATCAAAAAAAGACTTCTATTGTGGTGCCAAGTTGTCATAGTTTTGCTATATGGAAGTAGTGATGAGGATTGTGCAAATGTTCAGGAGACCACTGTTACACATTCAAATTCCTTGATCAAATTGGATAGGCATCATACCATATCATCTTATAGCAACCTATTTCCACCTCTCTAACCTTTGATTTCACATGTCTTGGCTCATCTGCAGCTGAATCATAAATCCATCCTTTTCTTAACCTTTAGACTTAATTATTGTACACATCTGACCTGCCTCTTTTTTTTAATCTATGGTCTAGAAACACAAGGTTATCTGAAACTTTGCCACATTGTCCCATTAGTAGTAACTAGGCCTCAGGTGGTTCATTGTAAAAACTTTAAAAAATATATTATAATTTTAGTTTTCCTTGTGGTCCACTATTTATTTAATAGTTTCCTTTCCTGATCCACATTCTTTGGGGAGTTTTATGTTCCCACTGAACGCTGGCTGACTCATACTGACTCCAGGCCAGGTAATGCCCCCCTTTTTAAACTTCCACCCAGGTTTTCCAAGTGTTTCCTAGCATTTACCCTCCTTATATTCTTCATTTCTTGCAGCCCAATACCAGAGATCTTTGCTTTCCTCAAATTCTACCCTCTTGATCTTTGCAGAATTTAATTGCTCCATCATTAACAATTGCGCTTTCAACTGTTGAGCCTGTAAGCTCTGGGATTCTCTACATAAACTGTCCAACTTCATCAGTGATTTCCTGTAGGCGTCAAATACAGCTAAGATAATGAATAATTATAATCTGTACCAACTTCAATTATGGAATCCTTCTGAAGGTTTATGAGATAACTATTCCAAACGAAACTTGCAGCTACATGTGTAGCGATTCCCAGCAGAGCAGCAATATCATATGTAGCATTATAGATGTCTCTCCAAGCAATGATATGATTTTTGTCTGTTGTAAGTAATGGGACCAGAGTTGTTACTGAACTATTAATGAAAATCATAAGTGCTAATTAGGCTACATCTAGCGCTTGAATTTTGTTTAAAATTTTACACTCCAGCAACATTCATACCACAGTATGTGGCCAGACTCTGCTGATTCTTGCTACTCTGTGGTCTATCTGACTTGCCCTTTGCCCTCATCCCCCTCACTATCCCTACGATCACACTTGCCTGTTGCAGCCTGACCAGTCTAAGCAAACTCCAGGACTCTGCTGTAACAAACCCACAAGTCCAATGCTCTTCAAACAATGACAGGATCTCAGTTGGTGGATTCTGAACCTTTTGTGCTGACCTTTCAGCACTGCTGCTGTTTGAAGTAATGGAAATTGCTTAAAATATCATCAAAAGTAAGATAGTGAGAAAAAAAGACATTTGATAATTTAGATTTGGCTTGTGATCTAGAATTCAGTTTGTGGTCTTCTTTTATGACCTTTACTCCGTTCATTTATCCATTCCTTTATCATTGGCAGGAAACCCATGTGGTTCCATGGATTTTACGCCCACGTAACATTTTGGCATACTCAGCAAACGATGAGGTAGATGTGGCAGAATACAGTAATGTTTAGGAGTAAGAGTGAGAAGAAAGTCCATTCCCCTCCCAATACCAAGTACCAGGGTAAATATCTCTACAGAGTTTGGCAGCCTGGCCAATTTGCTGGTGGACCATGGTGCACCTGTGGATTGGATGCACAAATGGGAATCCCTGAGGGTTAAAGATGGGATTAGGGTTCCCTGATAGAGAGGGAGCCAAAACAGACTTATTGGCTGCTGGTGGACATCATAAAACAACAACATGAGACCATCTCTCAGAGAGAGGAGGAAATAGGAAATCTTAAACACAAGACTAATGACAAATAATGATAGCTCACATCAGCTGTCTTGGAGGTAGTGGCCATTGTAGAGGACATAGGGGTTAGAGAGGAGAAGCATTGGTATGCTGGAATGGATTTGGCCAATGCTTTATTTTCCCTTGCCCGGAGGCCCTACTTCCAAGACTATTTTGCCTTTATATGGGAAGGCAGACGGTATAACTTTTGTCATTTTCCCCATGGATATGTGCAAGCTTCACCATGTGCATTGGCATTGTAGCTCGACAAATGATCTTGCTTGACTCAACCACCTACTACACAGATGATATGCTATTGTAGGAGCCCTTGGAAGAGTTAGTGCTGCAGGCAGTAGATCAGGTAGTCACCTGCCTAAGGGAGAGGGGATGGTTTATTAATCCCAAAAAGATCCAGGGGCCCCAACCAGAATTTGTTGTTCCTGGGGATACAGTGGAATTCACAACAATGGGAATTACCAGAAAAGACCAAAAGAAATATATTAGGGGGAGAGGCACCCACATCTAAAGAGGAGACCCAGCATTTTGTGGGCTACATGGATATTAGCAACACCAACGCTGACATTACATTGAGTACATTATCTCAGAAAAAGACTCATTTACTTTGGGGTACCAACCAGCAAGCCACCTTTGAGACTGTCAAGCCTCCCCTTGGCCCCAAGATAACACCGGGTACTTTTTGAACTCCAGATCTCAGCCACCTCTTGAGTGAATAGACGGAGTCTATGGTAGCCAATGAAAGGACTTCCGGCCCCCTTGGGATTTGGGACTAAGATCCATCTCGAGATTGCAACAACATACAAGAGTCGTGAAGAAGGGCCTTGACTTGAAACATTGACTGTTTACTCCTTTCCATAGATGCATCGATACGATGCAAAACTGGGCTGAGAAGTGGCAGATGGATTTCAACCCATAAGTGTGTGGTGGTTTATTTTAGTAGGTCAAATATGATGGCAGAATATAGTATTAATGGTAAGCCTCTTGGCAGTGTGGAGGATCAGACGGATCTTGGGGTCCGAGTCCATAGGACACTCAAAGCTGCTGCGCAGGTTGACTCTGTGGTTAAGAAGGCATACGGTGTATTAGCCTTCATCAACTGTGGGTTTGAGTTCAAGAGCTGAGAGGAAATGTAACAGCTATATAGGACCCTGGTGAGACCCCACTCGGAGTACTATGCTCAGTTCTGGTCACCTCACTACAGGAAGAATATGTAAACCATGGGAAGGGTGCAGAGGAGATTTACAAGGATGTTGCCTGGATTAGTGAGCATTACTCATGAGAATAGATTGAGTAAGCTGACCTTTTCATCTTGGAGCGATAGAGGAGGAGAGGTGACCTAATTGAGGTGTATAAGATATTGAGAGGCGTTGATCATGTGGATAGTCAGAGGCTTTTTCCCAAGGCTGAAATTGCTAAAAAGAGAGGGCACAGTTTTAAGGTGCTTGGAAGTAGGTACAGAGGAGATGTTTTTTACGCAGAGTGTTGAGTGCATGGAATGGACTGCTGGCGACTGTGGTGGAGGTGGATACAATAGGGTCTTTCAAAAGACTCTTGGATAGGTTCATGGAGTTTGAATAAATAGAGGGCTATGGGTAACCCTGGGTAAATTCTAAAGTAAGTACATGTTCGGCGCAGTATTGTGGGCCAAAAGGCCTGTATTGTGCCGTAGGTTTTCTGTCTTTCTATGCTGCCTGAATTGCTGAGCTACTCCAGCGTTTTAAAACCATAGACCATAAGATATAGGAGCAGAATTAGGCCATTTGGCCCATTGAGTCTGTTCTGCCATTTAATCATGTCTGATCCTTCCCTCCTCTGCCCCACTCCCCACCCTTCTCCCTGTAACCTTTGATGCCATGGCCAATCAAGAATCTATCAATCTCTGCTTTAAATACACCCAAAGACCTGGCCTCACAGCTGCCTGTGGTAACAAATTCCATAAATTTACCACTCTCTGGCTGAAGAAATTTCTCTGCATCCCTTTCTAAATGAACATCCCTCTAATCTGAATCTGTACCCTCTTGTTCTAGACTCCCCCGCCATAGGAAACATCTTTTCCACATCTACTCTGTCTAGGCCTTTCAACATTCTAAAAGTTTCAATGAAATTCCCCTTCATCCTTCTAACTTCCAGTGAGTACAGGCCCAGAGCTATCAAACTTTTCTCATATGATAACCCTTTCATTCCTGGAATTATCACTGTGAGCCTCCTCTGGACCCTCTCCAATGCCAGCACATCTTTTCTTAGATAAGGAGACCAGACTGTTCGTAATACTCAAGGTGAGGCCTCACCAGTGCCTTATAAAGCCTCAGCATCACATCCCTGCTCTTATATTCAGGACCTCCTGAAATGAATGCTAACATTGCATTTGCCTTACTCAACACCGAGTCTACCTGCATGTTAACCTTGAGGGTGTTCTGCACAAGGACTCTCAAGTCCCTTTGCATCTTAGATTCTTGGATTTTCTCCCCAATTTAAAAATGGTCTGCACATTTATTTCTTCTACCAAAGTGCATAGGCATGCATTTTCCAACATTGTATTTCATTTGCCACTTTCTTGCCCATTCTCCTAATTTGTCTAAGTCCTTCTGCAGCCTTCCAGTTTTGTCAACACTACCTACTCCTCCACCAATCTCTGTATCATCAGAAAACTTTGTAAAAAAGCCATGTGTTCCAACATCTAAATCATTGATGTACAGCATAAAAGGAACTGGTCCCAACACTACCCCTGCAGAACACCACTAGTCACTGCCTCATACCAATCAGACAATGTTCTAACCATGTTGGTAACTTTCTTGTAATACCATGGGCTCTTAAACTTGGCAGGCAGCCTCATGTGTGGCACCTTGTCAGAGACCTTGTGAAAATCCAAATATATAACATTCGCTACATCTCCTTTATCTATCCTACTTGTAATTTCCTCAAAGAATTCCAACAGGTTTGTCAGGCAAGACATTTCCCTTAAGGAAACCATGCTGACTTTGTTCTGTATCACCAAATACTCCATAATCTCATTCTTAACAATTTACTCCAACATCTTCTCATCCACTGAGGTCACACTAACTGGTCTATAATTTCCTTTCTGCTGCCTCCCTCTTTTCTAAAATAGGGGAATGACATTTGCAATTTTCAGTGCTCTAGAACCATGCCAGAGTCCAGTGATCCTTGAAAGATCGTTACTAATGCCTCCATAATTTCTACCGCTACCTCTTTCAGAACCCTAGCGTGCAGCTCATCTAGTCTGGGTTACTAATGTACCTATAGGTCTTTCAGCTTTTTGAGCACCTTCTCCCTTGAAATAGTAACTGCACTCACTTCTCTTCCCTCACATCCTTCAACATCTGGCACGCTGCTGGTGTCTTCCACAGTGAAGACCGATGCAAAATACTCATTTAGTTCATCTGCCACCTCTTTGTCCTTCATTTTTTATTTCTGCAACCTCATTTTCTAGCAGTCCTATATCCACTCTCCTTTCACTTTAATTTTTTATATACTTGAAAAAGCTTTTTCTATCCTCCTTGCTATTGTTTGCTAGCTTGCTTTCATATTTCATCTTTTCCCTCCTAATGATTCTTTTAGTTAGTTTCTGTAGGTTTTAAAAAGCTTCCCAAACCTCTATCTCCCCACTAATGTTTGCTTTGTTGTATGCCTTCTTTTTTGCTTTTACATTAACTTTGCATCCATAGTTGTACTTTTTGCCCTGTCAGTATTTCTTTGTTTTTGGAGTTCATCTGTCCTGCACCTTCCTCACTTTTCCCAGAAACTCTCACCATTGCAGCTCTGCTGTCATCCCTGCCAGCATCTCCTTCTAATTTACTTTTTCCAACTCTTTTTTCAGACCACTGTAATTTCCTTTATTCCACTGAAATACCGCTACATCAGACTTTACTTTCTCCTTATCAGATTTCAAGTTGAACTGCATCATATTGTGGTCACTGTCTCCTAAGGGTTTCTTTACCTTAAGCTCCCTAATCGCCTCAGGTCCATTACATAACACCCAATCCAGTATAGCTCATCCCCAGTAGACTCAACAAAAAACTGCTCCAAAAAGCGTTCTCTTAGCTATTCAGCAAATTTACTCTCTTGAAATCCATTACTAACTTGATTTTCCCAATCTACCTGCAGATTAAAACCCGCATGACTATTATAACATTGCCCTTTTGACACACCTTTTCTATTTCCTGTTGTAATCTATAGTCCACATCCAAGCTACTGTTTGGAGGCCTGTAAGTGACTGCCATCAGGGTCATTTTACCCTTGCAGTTTCTTAACTCAGCCCCCAAGGATTCAACATCTTCTGATCCTATGTCACATCTTTCTACTGATTTGATGCATTCTTTACCAGCAGAGCCACACCACCCCCTCTGCCTACCTTCCTACCCCTCCAATACAATGCGTAACATTGGATATTCAGCTCCCAACTACAACCATCCTTCAGCTAAGGTTCAGTGATGGCCACAACATCATACCCAACAATCTGTAAAACTGCATCAAGATCATCCTCCTTATTTCTTAAACTTTGTACATCGGCGGGAGGAGAAGATGGTGGCACGACGCAGCTCACAGCGGCCACTCCGGTGGTGATGGCTGTTATTTGTCAAGTAGCTCAATCCTGATTTAATGGAGATGGATGTGAGAGCACAGAGGATCATCTGGTGAAACTTCTGAAATGCCTGCTTCACTGCTGCTGCTACTGTGTGGTCCAGAATCTCCGGAGGAGAAGGCCCCGAGTCCTCGGCTTCGCTTGTTGCTTGGTGGCTGGGGCGAAGTCGAAGCACTCGGCAGAGGATGGTGCTCAGAGAGGCTGTGTCGGAGGGGATGGTCAGAGGCTTAAAGTTTTCAGACGGACTCAGTCCGCTGCGGTCGCGTGCTTCCGATGGTGCTGCATCGGCAAGTTAGCGGCGCTTGGAGGTTCATGGCAGGGAGAGTTTCTCCCTTCTGCTTCCTGTGTGAGACGATGGGTCTATCGGGACTTTGAGACTTTTTTTTTTACCATGCCCATGGTCTGCTCTTTATCAAATTATGGTATTGCTTTGCACTGTTGTAACTATATGTTATAATTATGTGGTTTTGTGAATCTTAATCTTGGTTTGTCCTGTGTTTTCTTGTGATATCATTCTGGAGGAACGTTGTATCATTTTTTAATGCATGCATTTCTAAATGACAATAAACGAGGACTGAATGTCCTCATAATCTAATCTAATCTAATAACACTTTGTGTACTATACCTATTATCCTTTTTGATTCTGCATTGCTAATGCTCTAATACTCACCCTGTTTGTCGTAATTTTGTCGTATCATCTGTCTGCCCTTCCTGACTGTATGAATGCCCACTATCTTTGCTTTTTCACTATCCATTCTATCCTGAGTCCCTTCAGTCTGGTTTACATGTCCTTGCCATATTAGTTGAAACTCTCCCTAACAGCTCTAACAAACCTGCCAGCAAGAATATTGGTTCTCCTCGGGTTCAGATGTAACCATCACTTTTGTACAGGTTATTCCTCCCCCGGAAGAGATCCCAATGATCCAAGAACCTGAAGCCCTGCCCCCTATACCAGCTTCTCAACTACACATTTAAATGCCAAACCACCCTGTTTCTACCCTCAATGGCATGTGGCACAGGCAGCAATCCAGAAATTACTACTCTGGATGTCCTGCTTCTCAGCTTTCTGCCTAGCTCTCAAAATCCTCTCTTTAAGATCTCTTTGCTTTTGCTTCCTATGTCATTGGTGCCACTATATACCAAGACTAATGGCTGCTCTCCCTCCCCCTCCAAAATACTGTGGACGTGACCCGAGATGTCCGCAACCCTGGCACCTCGGAGGCAACATACTATCCAGGTGACTTGTTCACATTCACAGAATCTCCTGTCTGTTCCCCGGATTAGAGTGTCCCCTATCACTAACGTTCCCCTCTTCTCCCTCTTTCCCTTCTACACCACAGACCCACACTCAGTGCTAGTAAACTGGTCTCCATGACATTCCCCTGGAAGTTCATCCCCCACAACAGTATCCAAAACAGTATACTTATTATTGAGAGGAATGGCCACAGGGGTGCTCTGTGCTAATTGTCTATTCACATAACCATTTCTTCTAACAGTCACCCAGATATCACCTCATGCAACTTAGGGGTGACTACTTCCCAGTAACTGTGATTGATGATCTCCTCACTCTCCCATACAAGCCGAAGGTCATCTGGTATCTACTACAGATTCCTAACATGGTTGCAGGCGGGACAGGGATGACTGACTATACCCACTATACAGGGAATTGGAGTAGTCCAAGCGGGAGGATATAAAGGCGTAGATGACTTTCTCGAGATTTTTGAAAGAGAGAAACTGCTTGATTTTGGCAATAGTACGAAGCTGGAAAAAACTGGCTTTTACTACTGCATTAACTTGCTTGTCAAACTTAAAGGTGGAATCAAATATCACACTAAGGGATTTAACATGGAGTTTGACAAGGGTGGACAGGTTACCAAGACCTGTCTAAAAGTAGTGGATACGGCCCAATCCATCATGAATAAAGCCCTCCAGACATCATTAAGCATATCTACACAGAGTGTTGCTGTAGGGTCCATCATCAGGGACTCCCACCATCCAGGTAATGCTCTCTTCTTGCTGCTCCTATCAGGAAGAAGGTACAGGAGCCTGAGGACTTACACCTCCAGGTTCAGGAAGAGTCATTACCCCTCAACCATCAGGCTCTTGAACCAGTGGGGATAACTTCACTGGCACCATCACTGAACTGTTCCCACAACCTGTGTATTCACTTTCAAGGACTCTTCATCTCATGTTCTTGATATTTATTGCTTAATTATTTATTGCCATCAATTCTTTTCTATCTTTTGTATTTGCACAGCTTGCTGTCTTTTGCACACTTGTTGTCTGCCCTGTTTGGAGCAATCTTTCACTGATTCTGTTATGGTTATTTGATTTATTGAGTATGCTCAAAAGAAAACGAATCTCAGGGTTGTACTGTATATGGTGACAGATATGTACTTTGATAATAAATTAACTTTGAACTTTGAACTTTTTGAACACACCAGCAGGTGAAGCGAAGGGGATGGCCAATGGTTCACTGGGGATGAATCTTGATATGTATTTGGCACACGTGGACAATATGAACTGCAGATTTGCAGGTCAGGTCGGGTCCTTGATGGCCCGATGTGTAGCAGTGTCTGACCACGCCCCCCCCCCCCAGATGTAGAGGAAATGTAATTACAGGAGGAGTCAGGGAAGCTATGAGTACGACTACTAATCGAGCCAACCTGGGGGGTGGGGGAGATTGTGGCGCAGGGCCTGGGTGGCACTTCTGGGAGAAAAGTGAGTGGTGTGTCTGAACATCCTGATCAAGTGATGGTATTCACTCCTACATGGCAGAGGTGGTCATGACATCGCTGCTGCTCCACACCAGAACAGTGGCAGTGATCTGTAATACACCATCAACCAATACTTTTCTCTGATCGTCATACAAATGTGCTTATCGTCTGAGCGTATTGCAGTGTTGAGTGTGCTCCCAGATACTAACACTCTCGGGCATGGGTGCACTGATTCTTTTTCCTCCGAATGACACAAAACATTGGGCATGGAATGAATCTATCATGAACTTGTCAGCTATGACTGTTGATGGGACAGTAGAAGGGTGTCCATTTGAGGGATGGTATATGATCAGAGTTTGACCAAAGTACCAATGTTTAATATAATGTCGTCATTTGGGAATAATTGCCATTGATGGGCAGATTCTGATGGGGAATAGCTCATGTGCTTCTATGCACCTTAATGGTACAGAGCAGTGCAGCACTAATAATAGCTCCAATAGTTCCATTTAATTTCAGAGAATGTATACAATATACAACCTGAATTCCTTACTCTCCCCGCCATCCTCAAAACAGAAGTAAAATACCCCAAAGAATGAATGACAGAAAGACATAGGAACCGCAGAGCATCCTGTACTCCCCCCACACGCACAAACAGCAGCAGGCAGCATCAACCCCTCCTCTTCCACCCCCCCCCCACACAACTTATTCTAGCATAATCCATCAACATTCCACCTCCCACCATGCAAGCAAAAGCAAAGCCCCCAAAGGGAGATCATGGTCTACAGTCCAACTAAAACCAATTCAACATTTCGACAGGCTCTCTCTCTCTCATTAGCAAGGGAGAGAAAGATATCGCATCTTCCACAGTGACAGGGGAGACATCAGTCCCTACTTTGATGTTACAGTCAGTGGATGCGTTGTTTTTTTTTTAATTTCAAGTTCCCTTCGAAGAGAATATACTGTTTTGTGGCGGGTTTGTTTCCCACATTGAATGGCATGTACTGGGTCAACATCTCCTAGACCTACACCTGGCTCCCCATCAGCAGGTCTGGCTGTTGCTATCTGAATATGATGTACTGCATTTGTATCATGTTGATGATATGGCCAAGCACCTAACCCACAAGCAGAAATGTCGGAAAAAGGGTAACAGAAGCCTGTACAGTGCATTGGCCTTCGTCAATCATGGGATTGAGATTAGGAGCTGAGAGGTAATGTTACAGCTATATAGGACGCTGGTCAGACCCCACCAGGAGTACTGTGCTCAGATCTGGTCGCCTCACTATAGGAAGGATGTGGAAACCATACAAAGGGTGCAGAGGAGATTTACAAGGATGTTGCCTGGATTGGGGAGCATGCCTTTTGAGAAAAGGTTGAGTGAACTCAACCTTTTTTCCTTGGAGCGATGGAGGATGAGAGGTGACCTGATAGAAGTGTATAAGATGATGAGAGGCATTGATCATGTAGATAGTCAGAGACTTCTTCTCAGGGCTGAAATGGCGAGCATGAGAGGGCACAGTTTTATGGTGCTTGGAAGTAGGTTCAGAAGAGATGTCAGGGGTAAGTTTTTTACGCAGAGTGGTGAGTGCATGGAATGGGCTGCCAGCGATGGTGGTGAAGGTAGATATAATAGGGTCTTTTAAGAGACTCCTGGATAGGTACATGGAGCTTAGAAAAATAGAGGGCTATGGGTAATCCTAGGTAATTTCTAAGGTAAGGGCATGTTCGGCACAGCTTTGTGGGCTGAAGGGCCTGTATTGTGCTATAGGTTCTTCTATATTTCTATGATTCTATGTTTGTAGAAGCTGATTGAGTCCGCAAAATAGCTTTTCCCCCATATGGTACTGCCTTTATCAAGGGGGGTCATCCTGGAAACATTAGCTAACGAGACTTCGCTGGCTTTGGAGAAAACAAAGCAGGTATTGATTCAGCTTTTAGCTGAGATGGTAGCAGTGAGGGTGGTGACCCTATAGAATAGAATATCTGGGATGCTAGGAGGCTGGTGGGCTACCATAGTGCACTGGGGTGTTACTATAGCCATTTTTTCTCTTATGCTTAGCAGTTTTTTGATTTGCTTATAAAATATGTTGGTGTATCAATGGGGGTTGTACTGAAGCCTGCGGGCTGGATGTAACAAGGTTGCAGCATTCAAGGGGTGCGGTGGACTGTATTGTGAAGATTTCACCTTAGTGCTTGTTGAATGTCTGCATGACTGTGGCCTTGAAAGTACATGACTGGGATCGTGAGAATCTAATACACCATAAAGCAACTGTGGAACCACATGGGTTTCCTCCCAATTCCTAAAGGCATCCTGGTAGGTAGGATAATTGACCACTGTAAATTACTCCTAGCCTAGATCTGTGGTATGGGAAATCAGTACATTAATTAACATTTAAGAGAGAATAGGTTGTAGGGAAATAAGTGGCAGAAGATCATTGATGAGGTTGCTTTGAGATGGGCCAAATGACCTTTTCCTTTGTTGAGGGGAAATGGGACAATTTGATTGGCTGAATGATAAATCATTCCATCACTTTGATTAAGTGTGGAGTTATTAGGTAGTAATTGATCAGATTGGATTTGTCCTAATTTTTATGGACAGAACATACTCAAGTGGTTTCCCACATTATTGGATGGATGTCAGTGTACTTATAATGGTTAGTTATTTGGCTGAGGCCCACCTAATCCTGCAGTATGTTATCTACATTACAAGTAATGTTATCTGGACCTGAAGCTCTAGCTCTCTACAGCCTGTTCTTTAATGTTATGTGAAGGAAATTAAATTGGCCAAAGATTGGTGACTATGTTGGATGAAACCCTTGGGAAGAAGGTGAGGTGGTAGATTACTACTCACACTTGTGCTTTGCCGATTGAATAGTGTTGGGCTCCATTGACTGGACAATTGCTTCTCAGTTAATTCAGTCTAGAGAAGCCAGACTGCAGAGTGTTTTTCTGTTTCATTGGGCAGAGGGGATTTTAAGTCAAATTGTTACCACTCAAGTATGTGTTATCTGGCGCATTCCTCTGTACTCAGAGTCAAGTTTGATCCTTTGGCTTGACAATGGAAGTGTTGAAACAACATTGGGTCACAAATCGACTACTTGCATTTGAATACAATTTTGCCTTTGATGCATATCATTTCCTGAATGCTCCATTTTTGCTGAATTTCGTCAGAATATGTCCCACTTTAGCACAGTAATAATTTCACACAAAATGGAAGGTGACTTTAATGTGAAAATGGACAAGGGTTGTGGTGGTAACTTCTATCAATACTAATAGAAGATGCTCCTGCAATGGAAAGAAGGATGATGGTATGTGGATTTTCTCTGTACACTTGTACTCTCAGTTCCATACAAGATTGGGCAGCTTTATAGTCCATGATCCTCGTCCCCTGAGGGGAGGAGAAGATGGCGGCGCGATGCAGCGTACGCGGCCGCTCCGAAATGATATCCGTATTTGTAAGTAGGGGCCGTGCACAATCCTGATTTGATGGAGACAGACGTGAGAAGCACGGAGGAACATCTGGAGAAATTTCTGAAATGCCTGCTTCGCTGCTGCTGCTACTGTGCGATTGAGAATCTCCGCAGGGGAAGGCCCCAAATCCTCGGCTTTGCCTATTGCCTGTCGCCGGGGTTGGGGTCAAAGCGCTTGGCAGAGATGGTGCTCGGTGCTGGAGGGCTGGTCGGAGGCTCGAAGTTTTCGGATGGACTCAAGAGTCGGCTGTGGTCAGCTGCTTCCAGGGTGCTGCATCTGCAAGTTTGTGCGCTGGAGGTTCATGGCAGGGAGAGTTTTTCTTCCTTCTACCGTCTGCGTGAGATGATGGGACTTCCGAGCGACTTTGAGACTTTTTTTTAACTGTGCCCATGGTCTGTTCTTTATCAAATTACGGTATTGCTTTGCACTGTTGTAACTATATGTTATAATTATGTGGTTTTTGTCAGTTTTTCAGTCTTGGTTTGTCTTGTGTTTCTGTGATATCATTCTGGAGGAACATTGTATCATTTCTTAATGCATGCATTACTAAATGACAATAAAAGAGGACTGCGTGTCCTTATAATATAATCTATTCTCATAATCTAATGATCCAGAAACTTGGTCATAACTATATCTCAAGGGATGGATATTGAAATGCTTCATTCAGGTTATGTTGCGAGCAGAGTCATAGAGATGTACAGCATAGAAACAGGCCTTTCAGCCCATCTAGTCCATGCCAAAACCATGTAAAGCGCCTATTCCCATCAACCTGCACTGGGACCATTGCCCTGCAATCCATGTACCTAATTAAACTTCTCTTAACTGTTGAAATCAAGCTCCCATTGACCACTTGTGCTGGCAGCTCATTCCACATTGTCACAACCCTCTGAATGAAGAAGTTTCCCCTCATGTTCCCCTTAAACGTATCACCTTTCACCCTTAAGCTATAACTTCTGGTTGTAGTCCCAACCAATCTCAATGGAAAATGCCTGCTTGCATTTACCCTATCTATACCTCTCATAATTCAATATGTGTCAATAAGGGACATTTAATGTCAGATAAATGTATACAATATAAATCCTGAAATTCTTTTTCTTCACAAATATCCACAAAAACAGAGGAGTACCCAAAAGAATGAGTGACAGTTAAATGTTAGGATCCCAAAGACCCTTCCAACTCCCCCTCCCACACAAAGCAGCAAAGCAACAACCCCCACTCCCCCATGAGCAAAAAGGCATCACCCCCCCCCCCCACCCCACTGAGCACTCAAGCTGGCAGCAAAGCATCAATGAAGACACATACTTGCAGTACTCCAAAGACTACTCACTCACCCGGTATTTGACACACCACAGGCTCTCTCTCTCCTTAATAAGGTAAAAAGCAGTGTCCCTGTTTCCCAGCTGAGGGGAGACATAACAAAACAACTCACTGATTTATGATGTTAAAAGTCTGTTGCTTTGCTTTTTCCGAAGCTCTGTGCCCAAAGAACTTGGGTCTCCAGGCACGCAGCCAGCAGCCAGCTTGCTGCTTTCGATCTTCTGTGTACTCCCACGACACATCAAGCGGCAGCACCGGTCCTAAATCAGCCCATCTCCATAACCACGAAAATCTGGCACACTGAAGACGTGCTGGTCTTCCAGGCTGCATCCTTGGCATATAGAAAAATGAGAGCAGGTACCATTTTTGTAAAGAACTAAAGTCAGTGTGTAACTCCAAGTCAGAGTCTTCAAAATAACCTAGAAAGGGAATAAATGAGATATCAAAGATAGAAATAGAGCTGATTCTGAAGATGCAAGCAAAGGAGTTGCCGTTAGGTGTGATTATCCTCCTAAGCTCCACACCAAGCCTGAAAATCATACATAATTTTGTATATCTGCTCTGAATCTTCTATGTTCTAAGGAATACAGTCCTAACCTATTTCAATCTGTGCTTATAACACTTATAACCCTTATAACAATCTGTCCTTATAATCTGTCCTTGTAAATTTTCTCTGCACTTTTTCAACTTTATTTACATCTTTCCTGTAGGTAGGTGACCAAAACTGCACACAATACTCCAAATTATTCACCAATGAGAGGGAACTTGATGATGGTGAGGACAATATGAGTGAGGTTGATGTTCTGGAGCATGTTGATATTAAGGGAGAGGAGGTGTTGGAGTTGTTAAAATACATTAGGACGGATAAGTCCCTGGGGCCTGACAGAATATTCCCCAGGCTGCTCCACGAGGCGAGGGAAGTGATTGCTGAGCCTCTGGCTAGGATCTTTATGTCCTCATTGTCCACGGGAATGGTACTCGAGGATTGGAGGGAGGCAAATGTTGTCCCCTTGTTCAAAAAAGATAGTAGGGATAGTCTGGGTAATTATAGACCAGTGAGCCTTACGTCTGTGGTGGGAAAGCTGTTGGAAAAGATTCTTAGAGATAGGATCTCTGGGTATTTAGAGAATCATGGTCTGATCAGGGACAGTCAGCATGACTTTGTGAAGGGCACATCATGTCTAACAAGACTGATAGAGTTCTTTGAGGAGGTGACTAGGCATATAGATGAGGGTAGTGCAGTGTATGTGATCTATATGGATTTTAATAAGGCATTTGACAAGGTTCCACACAGTAGGCTTATTCAGAAAGTCAGAAGGCATGAGATCCAGGGAAGTTTGGCCAGGTGGATTCAGAATTGGCTTGCCTGCAAAAGGCAGAGGGTGGTGGTGGAGGGAGTACATTCAGATTGGAGGATTGTGACTAGTGGTGTCCTACAAGGATCTGTTCTGGGGCCTCTACTTTACGTGATTTTTATTAACGACCTGATTGTTGGGGTAGAAGGGTGGGTTGGCAAGTCTGCAGATGATACAAAGGTTGGTGGTGTTGTAGATAGTGTAGAGGATTGTCAAAGATTGCAGAGACATTGATAGGATGCAGAAGTGGACTGAGAAATGGCAGATGGAGTTCAACCTGGAGAAGTGTGAGGTGGTAGACTTTGGAAGGACAAACTCCAAGGCGGAGTACAGAGTAAATGGCAGGATACTTGGTAGTGTGGAGGAGCAGAGGGATCTAGGGATACATGTCCACAGATCCCTGAAATTTACCTCACAGGTGGATAGGTTAGATAAGAAATCTTATGGGGTGTTAGCTTTCATAAGTCGAGGGATAGAGTTTAAGCGTCGCGATGTAATGATGCAGCTCTATAAAACTCTGGTTAGGCCACACTTGGAGTACTCTGTCCAGTTCTGGCCGCCTCACTATAGGAAGGATGTGGAAGCATTGGAAAGGGTACAGAGGAGATTTACCAGGATGCTGCCTGGTTTAGAGAGTATGCATTATGATCAGAGATTAAGGGAGCTAGGGCTTTACTCTTTGGAGAGAAGGAGGATGAGAGGAGACATGATAGAGGTGTACAAGATATTAAGAGGAATAGATAGAGTGGATAGCCAGCGCCTCTTCCCCAGGGCACCACTGCTCAATACAACAGGACATGGCTTTAAGGTACGGTGTGGGAAGTTCAAGGGGGATATTAGAGGAAGGTTTTTTACTCAGAGAGTGGTTGGTGCGTGGAATGCACTGCCTGAGTCAGTGGTGGAGGCAGATACAGTAGTGAAGTTTAAGAGACTACTAGACAGGTATATGGAGGAAATTAAGGTGGGGGGTTATATGGGTGGCAGGGTTTGAGGGTCAGCACAACATTGTGGGCTGAAGGGCCTGTACTGTGCTGAACTATTCTATATTCTATGTTCTAAATTAACCCTCACCAATGTCTTATACAACTTCAACATAACATCCCATCTTCTGTATTCAGTACATTCCAATGTGCCAAAAGATTTCTTTATGACCCTATCTACCTGTGACACCACATTCAATGAATTATGTACCTGTGTTCCCAGATCCCTTTGTTCTACCACACTCCTCAGTGCCCTACCATTCACTGTGTAAAATCAACCTTGGTTGGTCCTACTGAAGTGCAAAAGCTCGCATTAAGTTCCACGTGCTAATTTTCAACTCATTTTCCCAGCTGATGCAAATCCCTCTGCAAGCCATGTTAGCCTTCCTTGGCGGATACACCCCCAATAATGGTGCCATCTGCAATTTTGCTGATCCAGTTAACTACATTATCATCCTGATCATCCGCTCTCAGGGCCTCACTATGCCAAGGACGCGGCTTAGGAAACTGGTGCGCCTTCAGGGTGCCAGATTTACAGGCTCTGGAGACAGGCTGATTCAAGGCCAGTGCTGCCGTTTGATGTGTTCTGGGAGTACACGGAAGATCGAAAGCAGCGAGCTGACAAAGAATAAAGGACCCAGAGCAGATTCCTGCAACACACCACTAGTCACTGGCCACCAGTCAGAGAGGCAGCCCTCTACTGCACTCTCTGGCTTAGACCATAAGACCATAAGGTATAGGAGCAGAAGTAGGCCATTCAGCCCATTGAGTCTGCTCCATCATTCAATCATGGGCTGATCTAATTGTTTCAGTCATCCTCACTCCCCTGCCTTCTCCTTGTATTCTTTGATGTCCTGGCTAATCAAGAACCTATCTATCTCTGCCTTAAATGCACCCAATTACTTGGCTTCCACAGCCGCTCATGCAACAAATTCCACAGATTTAAAACCCTCTGACTAAGGTAATTTCTTCCCATCTCTGTTCTAAATGGATGTCCTCCAATCCTGAATTCGTGCCCTCCTGTCCTAGACTCCCCTACCACGGGAAATAACTTTGCCATATCTAATCTGTTCAGGCCTTTTAACATTTGGAATGTTTCTATGAGATCCCCCCCTCACTCTCCTGAACTCCAGGGAATACAACGCAAGTGCTACCAGACGTTCCTCAAATGGTAAACCTTTCATTCCTGGAATCATTCTCCTGAATCTTCTCTGAACCTTCTCCAATGTTAGTATATCCTTTCTAAAATAAAGGGCCATAAACTTCACACAATACTCCAAGTGTGGTCTCACGATTGCCTTATAGAGCCTCAACATCACATCCTACTCTTATATTCTATACCTCTAGAAATGAATGCCAACATTGCATTCACCTTCTTCACCATCGACTCAACTTTAGGGTATCCTGCACAAGGACTCCCAAGTCCCCTTGCATCTCTGTGTTTTGAATTCTCTCTCTATCTAAATAATAGTCTGCCTGTTTATTTCTTCCATCAAAGTGCATGACCATACACTTTCCAAAATTGTTTTTCATTTGCCACTTCTTTGCCCATTCCCCTAAACTATCTAAGTCTCTCTACAGGCTCTCTATTTCCTCAACACTACCCGCTCCTCCACCGATCTTTGCGTCATTGGCATATTTAGTCACAAATCCATTAATACCGTAGTCCAAATCATTGACATACATCGTAAAAAGCAGTTGTCCCAACACTGTCCCCTGTGGAACTCCACTGGTAACCGGCAGCCAGTCAAAATAGGATCCCTTTATTCCCACTCACTGTTTTCTGCTGATCAGCCAATGCTCCACCCATGCTAGTAACTTCCCTGTAGTTCCATGGGATCTTATCTTGCTACGCAACCTCATGTGTAGCACCTTGTCAAAGGCCTTCTGAAAATCCATGCATCTCCTTTGTCTACCCTGCCTATAATTTCCTCAAAAATTGCAGTAGGTTAGTCAGGCAGGATTTTCCTTTCAGGAAACCATGCTGGTTTTGGTCTATCTTGTCATGTGCCTCCAGGTATTTTGTAATCTCATCCCTAACGATCGATTCCAACAAGTTCCCACCCACTGACCTCAGGCTAACAGGTCTATAGTTTCCTTTCTGCTGCCTCGCACCCTTCTTAAATAGCGGAGTAACATTTGTAATTTTCCAGTCATCCAGTACAATGTGAGAATCTATCAATTCTTGAAAGATCATTGTTAATGCCTCCATAATCTTTCCAGCTACTTCCTTCAGAACCCAATTGTGCATTCAATCAGTTCCAGGAGATTTATCCACCCTCAGACCATTAAGCTTCCTCAGTCGTAATTTTCACTACACATACTTCACTTCCCTGACACTCTTGAATGTCCGGTATACTGCAGATGTCTTCCATTGTGAAGACTGATGCAAAGTACGCATTCAGTTCCTCTGTCATCTCTGCGACTCTCATTACAATGTTTCCACAGTCATTTTCTATTGGTCCTATATCTACTCTCAACTCTCTTTTAACTTTTATATACTTAAAAAGCTTTTAGTAGCTTCTTTGATATTAGTCACCAGCTTCCTTTCATAATTCATCTTTTCCTTCCTAATGACCTTCTTAGTTTCATTCTGCAAGTTTTTAAAAGCTTCCCAATCCTCTATCTTCCCAGTAGATTTGGCTTCCTTGTATGCCCTCTCTTTTGCTTTTACTTTGGCTCTGAATTCACTTGTCAGCCACAGGAGCGTCCTTCTTCCATTCGACAATTTCTTATTTGGAATAAATCTGTCTTGCATTTCTCTCATTTTTCGCAGAATCTCCAGCCGTGTCATTACCCTGATGAGTAATGACACAAACTCCTTTATTATCTCCTCTCTATCATGTCTAAAACAGAAATCTAGAAAAGCTGTGCTGCCAGTCCTGACTGTCCTGCAATGAAGACTTACTAATGGCTACAACATCATAATTCCCACATTCTTATCCATGTCCTAAGTCCATCTGCCTTAGCTACAATACTTCTTGTATTTAAATATCCACAGCTCAGAAGATTATCCCACCATTCTCAGCCTTTCAGTTTATGATTTTGCATGTAGGCTTAATACCTGCTTTCCCCACAGCCACTCCACTTGCTGAATTGTTTCTCTGGTTTGCACCCCCCTGCATCTCTGCAACCCACCACCCACCTGTCCCCCAATAAGGCTAAGGAAATAGTGCAGGAGGGGTCTTCAGAGGTTTGGATCATTGGATTCTCTTCTAGGAAAGAGAGGACCTGTACAAATAGGAGAGTTTATACTTGAATGGGAGTGGGTCCTCCCTTTCCTAGAACAGAGCCCAATGATCCAAAACTCTGACGACCCCCACCTGCACCATCTCCTTAGCCATGTATTAAACTGTATTATTTTTCTATTACTGGTCCCACTAGTACGTGTCATGGGTAACAATCCTGAGATCACCACCCTGGAAGACGTGTACTTTTAACTTCTACCTAACTCCCTGAACTCCTGTCCTGGCTGTCATCAGTACCAATGTAGACTATGACCACTGGCTTAGGCAGGAGTTCATTCTGGTCATGATCAACTTCTCAAAGCACTTCATCACAGCAGGCGTGAGTCCAACTGGGTGATCGTCATTGAGATAGCCCTTTTAAAACAGGTGGGAACCTCCTTCAGCAGTGACAGATTGAAGATATCCTGGAACGTTCCTGCCAGTTGGTTGGCAAATGTTTTCAGGGTCTGACACCTTGCAAGGATTCATCCTTTGAAAGACGTTCTGACATCAGCCTCTGAGATGGAGTCTGCAGGGATTGTACAGCTGTAATTTTATTCTCCCTTTCGAAGTGTGTCTAAAAGGCTTTTAGCTCATCTGGGAGTGATGAATCACACACATTCATAATGTTAGGTTTCACTTTGTAGGAAGTAGTGGCCTGCTAACCCTGTCAGAGATGATATGCACCCGATTCTGTCTCCAGCTTCAATCAGAATTGTTTCTTTGGTCTTAAAATAGTCTTTTGTATGTCATAGCTGGACTTCTTGTATAGTTCTGGATCACTGGTGCTCAATGCCACAGATCTAGCCCTCAGCAGACTACATATCTCTTGGTTCATCCACGGCTTTTTGGTTTGGTTTGGTTTTGGTTAGAGATCCCATGCATCTTAGTGTTTTGGATGAGCCCCCCCAAGAGGAACCTTGTGAAATTCCTTCCTAAAATCAATGTAGATGGTCTTAAATTAGACCATAGTTTTCCTATTGTTCATAAATCCTGTACCTAATAATCTTCAGTAATATTCTTACCACTGATATAGTTTGCAGGATTATCACTATTCCCCCCTAGAGCAAGCAATCTTTGAAGTGGGAGCTCCGGCAATCACAATCCCCTTGTTTGCATTGGCTGAGGATCCAGCATCCATTTCAAATATCTCTTCTGTACATCAACTTTCTTTTTCATTCCCAGACTAATGGGCAATCTGCTCCCTCTAGAAATGTATAAAAACAGCTTAGTTTAGTTTATGAGAATTGGCCAGCCTGCTAAGTTAAGTTTGGCCAAAAGTAAACACTCATTCGCCCTTTACTTCCTCGTCCCATTCTGTATCTGCCAGAGTTGTTTTCTTTCCTCAGTCTCCATGTATTAATTTTAAAATGCTGCTCATCTGTAATAACTTCCACTTCTGTGAAAACGTCAATGGACCAGTGTGTTTTCTTTCCTGAACAGATGTTGCCGAAGCACCAGCAGTTTTTGTTTCTGTCTTCATTCAGAGCACAGATTGTATTGCCCCAGGGAAGTGAGAAGCGGGTGGTAGAAATAGACCACATCCTTTCTAGACTGTCATGTATGCCATCTCATTCTCTCATTCTCATCTAATTCCTTCATTTCTAAATGACTTCATTCAGCCTTCTTCTGCCACCATAAATCATTCTCCTGTTATATAACCTCCTTTGTAAAAAGAGATGTTCAAACTTAAATGCCCTAAGCCAATACAAGTAAAGTATTACTTCTTTTTTGTCCTTTTTCTTTTTTATTCTACAATCCCAGTTTGCCTGCTTCTGTCTGTACTCACAGATAAACTACTATACATAGCAAATAATAATTCATCCTCATGCACAAAGCTGTAGATAAAATTACATCATCTATTGACATCAAAACAAAGACAAGTTGCAATCCACCCAAATTATTATTCATCAATTACCATTCAATGGTAGACTATTATTCGAACAATCTGCTGGAGGAATTCTATGGGTCAAGCAGCATGTAAGGGATAAAAGAAACTGTCAACATTTCAGGTTGAAATCCTTGCATCAGGATTGAGAGTGGAGGGTGAGGTGGTAGGTATAAAGAGAGAAAGAGGAGTTGAGAGATAGAAGTCCAAAATGATTGACAATCCACTTTTGAAGTTCAGGTTTAAGTTTAATTATCATCCAATTATACATAAGAATAGTCAAATGGAACTGCCTTCCTCTAGGGCCAAGGTAGAAAACACATTATCAACAGCACACAACACACTGCAGATAGTGCAATGCACAAATAGCACATATGGTTACCACAGCAGAAAAACATACAGTCACCAAGAAACAAAATACTATAGCCCAAATCTCTCAGTAGCATGGCCTGACGCTGGATGGAAAGTTGTCATGGAACAGTTTTTTCTTTCACCGACAAACACTGGAGCAACCACAGTAGGCACCGGCCCCCAACCAACTACCGATCTAGGATGCCTGTGGAGGTCTCTCTCTCTCTCTCTCTCACTGCCACAGGCATCTCCTCCCTTGGCCAGTTGCAACAGGTGACCCTGCCGCATGATGACCTGGTCCTTACCACAACTGAGGCAACGTATTGGTCTCGCCATTGAATCGGTGGACTGGACCTGCAGTATTCTACATTGCCAATGTCCAACAGAGTCTTGCAATCACAGTAAAAATGGCCAAGATGATCACTTGCACTGCATACTGCCATGGCACAGCACCAAAGGCAACAAGTCTGGGCGCCAACACAACAGCAGTACGCAATAAGTCGCTATTGAACAACTTACTGATGGGGTAAATCTGCAGTCCTGATGTATTTAATATCCAGCAGTGTCTTGTGATCATTACAAAGGACATGAAGGATGAACAATTACACCTTTGCCGGGACCTGGAGTAGCTGCTGCATCCGCGTGTGCAGACTTCTTATCAGAAGATTTTTAAAAATCTTATGTTATAATCCATATGGCTGAACTGGCTTGGTATGATTGTTAGCATTGGTAGTACATAGGATAAGTGTTCAGACAATGAAAATTGGGTCCATTCAATAAATCTGCAATGAAATAGCGATGGTGACTGTGCAAACACACCACATGTTATGTTACCTCCGAGCTGCCAGAGTTAGGGATGTCTCTGATTGAGTCTTGCACAGGATTGTAAAAAGCTGCAGAAAGTTGCAAAGTTAGCCAGCTCTGTCATGGGCCGTAGTCTCCCCAGCATTGAGGACATCTTCAAAAGACGATGCCACAAAAAGTCATTAAGGACCCCCATGACCTAGCACATGCCTTCTTCCCATTGCTACTGACAAAGAGAAGGTACAGGAACTGAATACACACACTCAGATTTTTAGGGACAGCTTCTTCCCCTCTGCCATCAGATTTCTGAATGGACGATGAATGCATGCACACTAGCTCATTATTATTTTTTCATTGTTTGCTCTCCTTTTGCAGTATTTATTAAATTAAAACAAACAAACTTCACAACATATGACAGTGATACTAAACCTGATTCTGATACTGGATCCACAGTGAATTGGCTTGCCGTTAGAAGACAAAGAGTGCTGGTCAATGGAATTTATTCTGGCTGGAGGCTTCTGACTAATGCTGTTTCACAGGGATCCATATTGGGACCTGTGCTGTTTGTGATGTAAAAATGAGACGTGTGAGTGGGTTAGTAAGTGTGCAGACAGTGCAAGGATTGGTGGTGTGTGGATATCCTAGAAGACTGGTAAAGGATCCAGAGGGATATTGGTCATTTGCAGATATATGTGGAGAAATGGCAAATGGAGTTTAATATGGACTACATCCATAGCTTCCTGAAATGTTGCAACTTTATAAAACTCAAAGCTGCATAGTGAGTATTTTATACAGTTCTGTCACCCCACTATAGGAAAAGACAGAAGCTTTCGAGATAGTACCGAAAAGGTTTATCAAAATGCTGCCTGGATTAGTGGGATTGTGCCATAGCAGGTTGGACAAACCTGGATTGGTGGGGGCTTAGTGGAGATCTAATAGAAACTTATAGGGTTATAAGAGGCATAGATGAGTAGACTGCCAACATCTTTTACCCAGGTTAGAAATGTCCAATACCAGAAGGCATGCATTTAAGTTGAGAGGAGATAAGTTTAAAGGAGATGTGCAGGGTAAATATTTCACACAGAGTTTGGGTGGGTGCCAGAAATGTGCTGCCAGGGGTGGTGGGGGAGGCAAATACAATAGTGGGATTCTACAGACTCTGAGGTAGGCATGTGATTGTGTAGGAAATGGAAGGATATGGATATTGTGTAGACAGTTGAGATTGGTTTAGTTGGGCACTTGATTACTAACTTAATTAACTTGGCTCAACATTGTGGGCGACTCCCCTTCTTTATCCTGGAAGTACTATGAATATTAAAGTCAACCTTATGTCCTGCCCAATGCAAAATACTGAGTGGAATAATAAGTTACTGGACTTGTTTTGACCTTCAGAGCAACAAACTAATGGAAGGCCAAAGATTGACAGGTCAAATAGTTACTGGTCTGGAGAACTTGTATATTGGGGACGGCCATGATGTGTTTAATAAAGGAAATCCCCAGTGTGCAGTCCATCTCTCAGATAGAGATAAAGCAAATTAAGAATAATTAATGTATGCTATGTTGAAAGAAGCTAGATGAGAGGTTAATTTCTTGTGTGCACCTGTAATGTGCTGTACTACAGTCTGACATCAATTTGAAACCTTCAGTGTCATGTGAACGTACATTTTACTGCATTCTCTAATTATAGAATAATCATTAAATTGTACCATGCAAGAGAGGGATAATGTACAAACCATAGGTTTTTCAGAGCCTTAAACACTCACTTTGTGGTGGAACAAATCAAGGCAAAATTGTATTGCTTTAAGAAATCTTTAAAGTTAATTGAGGCCAATTAAGAAAGAGCATCCTGATTGGAAGGATAAAGTGCATAGAAATGCTTCAGTTCGAGAAGATATTTAAGAATGAGAATGATGCACTCAAGTAATTCCTGCCAATATTTGTTTTCTTTATCAGGTTGCCATATGTAGAGTAATGGTTATACGGTACAGAAGCATTCCCTTTGGCCCAACCTGTCCATACAATCCACATCAATCTCATCCTTTTGGCCCATTTCCCTCTGAACCTTTCCAATCCATATATCTGTACAAATGTTTTAAATATTGTGTCCATTGTATCCATTAATCGCTGTGTGGAGGCATTGCCCTTCAAATCCACTTTAAATCAATTTCTTCTTATCTTTAATTGATGACACCTAGATTAGACTCCCCTACCCTAGGATAAAGACTGTGACATCCACTTTATCTACTCTGTCATGATTTTACATACCTTGATAAGATCAACCTCCTCCCCAACCTTCAAGGCCTCAGGGGAAAAAAACTCTCACCCTATTCAGCTTCTTATAAATCAAGCACTCCCAGTAACACCCTTGTGAATCTTTGCTCTGTCATTTCCACTTTAATGACATCCTTCCTGTAGGTGTCAACAAGAACTGATCAACACTCCAAATGTGGTCTCACAACATCTTGTAGAGTTGTAGCATAACATACTAACTTCTGTACTCAATGCCTGGACTGAGGTAAACATGGCAAATGTTTTCTTCATCATCCTGTCTCTCTGTGTAACCACTTCTGTGGAACTACCGTGTGTATTTGAATTCTTGTTCCCTCTGTTCTACAGAACTCCCCTTGGCCCTACCAGTTACTATTTAAGCCCTGATTTAACTTTCCAAAATGCATCTCTTTGCAGTTGTCTGAAATAAGTTCCATCTGCCATCCTTTGCCCATCTTCCAAGTTGATCAAGAACCTTATATAACCCCAGACAGCCTTCTTCACTGTCAATTGCACTGCCCGTTTTGATGTTATCCAGAAACTTGTAATCACACTATTGCATTCTCATCCAAATTGTCCATATGGATGACAAACAGCAGTGGACTAACGCTGATCCCTGTAGCACACCACCAGTCACAAGCCTCCAATCTGAAAAACAATGCTATACCACTGTTCCTGGATTCCTTCCATAACGCAATATTGTATCCAATTGGCTGGCTCAGCTTGGATCTCATATGATCTAGACTTCCAAACTATCCTACCATGCTGGACCTTGTCACATAGAGAACAGCTCCTGCCCTGTCCTTGTAAATCTGCTTGGTCAGCTCTCAAACACTTAATCAAATTTATGAGGCACTGTTTCCCACACACAATGCCATGCTGACTATCTCTAATCAGTCCTTGCTTTTCCAAATGTAAGTAGATCTTGTCTCTCAGAATTCCCTTCTGGTCATGTTAGGTTCATTGGCCTGTATTTCCTAGACTTGGTCTTGAATCTCATCTTAAATAAAGCCACAAATTTAGTCATCCTCTGGTCTTCTGATACCTCTCCTGTGGCTAAAGGTTATGCAAGTATCTCTGCCATGACCCTAGCAATTTCTTTCCTGCCTTCCCACAATGTCCTAGGAGAGATGTAGTGAGTCTCTAGGGATTTATCTACATTGTGTATGCTTCAAGATCTCCAGCATCTCTTTTGTAATGTGACTATGTTTCAGTGCATCACTATCCTCTTCCCTGAATTCTCTATCTTCCATGGAATTTCAGCATAGTAAATATAAACGAGAAATATTTCCTGTGGCTCCACACATAGATGACCATATTGATCCTTAAGTAGATCTACCCTTTTCCTCATTAACTCTTTTACTCTTAATATACTTGTTAACTCTTGTGGGATTCCCCTTTACCTTACACTCGTTTTCCTCAAATTTAGTCCTATATCCTCATATTCAAGGGATTTATTTTGTATCAGCTGCCTGAACTCATAAACGTTACCTCCTTTTTTTTGCCCAATCACTCTTGTGAATCAAGGTCTGTTAATACTACCTGCCTTGTCTTGCATTTTAATAGCAATATTCAGGCTCTGAACATCCCCTACTCCATTTTTAAAAGCCTTCCACTTGACATAAGTCCCTTTACCTGTAAACAGCCTCTCCCAATCAAGTTTCTGCCTGATGCCATCAAAATTGGGCTGTCCTAATTTCGGACTTTAATTTGTAGAGCACACCTATCTTCATCAAAAGCAATTTTAAAACAAATAGAATTAATGTTATTGGCCCCAACGTGCTCCCTCACTTTCCTTGGCTCACTGCCCAATATGGGGATGAATAGATTTGTATAGATTCGAAGGTGTAGTTCACTGAGGTGTCCGATGCTGGCTTCAGATCTACAGTTTATGCCTTGTGCCATGGTCTGTGAAATTGATCACCGTGATGGAATTCTTGTGCCTCTTTATTTATTCAAGATCAATGTTAGATTTAGATTTTTATTGTAGCAATCACTGCAGCTGAGTTCTTTCAAATGAACTGTGAGTTAATAATAAATACTTTTGACACAATAATAAATCTGCATTAATTATGGTAGATATTTCTGTTATTTTTTTCACCTCTAAGGATTACATAGCCTCTCAAAGTCCAACCCTACGTTTCCATCATGAGAAGAAGAAACAGGTAAGGCCGGTCAACAGGGCTCTGGTCAAGCTGTGTAGGCCAATCAGCTGTACAGTGGATACAGTGGATTATAGAAACATCGATGAACTCCAGCCATGCCATTGACTTTGAATGATGGAGACCGGAGGTCATCAACAACCTATGCTCCACTGGATGATACAAAAATACCTGGGGATACGAATTGACAATAAACTGGACTGGTCAAAGAACACTGAGGCTGTCTACAAGAAGGGTCAGAGCCATCTCTATTTCCTGAGGACACTGAGGTCCTTTAACATCTGCCAGATGATTCTGAGGATGTTCTATGAGTCTGTGGTGGCCAGTGCTATCATGTTTGCTGTTGTGTGCTGGGGCAGCGGACTGAGGGTAGCAGACACCAACAGAATCAACAAACTCATTCGTAAGGCCAGTGATGTTGTGGGGATGGAACTGGACTCTCTGACGGTGGTGTCTGAAAAGAGGATGCTGTCTAAGTTGCATGCCATCTTGGATAATGTTTCCCATCCACTGCACAATGTACTGGTTGGGCACAGAAGTACATTCAGCCAGAGACTCATTCCACCGAGATGCAGCACTGAGCGTCATAGGAAGTCATTCCTGCCTGTGGCCATCAAACTTTACAACTCCTCCCTTGGAGGGTCAGACATCCTGAGCCAATAGGCTGGTCCTGGACTTATTTCATAATTTACTGGCATAATTTACATATTACTATTTAACTATTTATGGTTCTATTACGATTTATTACTTATGGAGCAATGTAACGAAAACCAGTTTCCCCCAGGATTAATAAAGTATAACTATAACTATGACTAAGAAGAAGGATTACTTGAGAAATTTTGCATTTTATTACTCAGGCCAACAATCCAGTCAGTACCCTCTGAGTTGCCAAATGGTGAAATGTGACAGATTTTCCTGAGCAGGTTGATGTGTTCCAAGGCTTTGGATGACACCTATCCACATGTGCATTTTGGTCTTTCTCCCTGACAACATATAACATTTCTATAGTCTTGTATATAATTGTTTTATAGAGCATAGAACAATACAGCACAGGAACAGTCCATTCACCCCATAATGTTGTGCTAAACCTGCCAAAAAGCAAATCAAAGACACCTAAACACTAATCCCTCCTATCTACGCCGTGTCCATATCCTTCAGCATGCCATGGACCCCAATCATCTTAATCTTCTGGATTAGCCTCCCATGAGGAATCTTGTCAAATGTCTCAGTAAAAAATCCATGTAGGTAACATCCACTGCTCTACCCTCATCAATCTTTCTTGTCACCTCATCAAAAAACTCAATCAAGTTTGTATGTCACAACCTGGCATGCACAAAACCATGCTGGCTGTCTCTAATTAGGCATGGATTTCCAAATGCTCATATATCCTAACCCTAGTAATTTTCTCTGTGAATTTCCCTACAACTGATGTGAGACTCATGGATCTATAGTTCCCAGGATTTTCCTTCGTTCTTTTCTTAAATAGGGGTACGACATTAGTTACTTGCCAGTCCTGTGGAACTTTGCCTGTGCTTAGAGATGACATGAAGATACTGGTCAAGGGCCCAGAAATCTCGAGTCTTGCCCCCTTCAATAACCTGAGGTAATTCCCATCAATTACTCAACACTGACCTCCTGGTCCTCCATATCCTTTTTCTTGGTAAATATTGAAACAAAGTACTCAATCACATTCTCCAAATTCAAGCAAATGTCCCTTCCTTTACCCTTGAGTGGTCCCACCCTCACCCTAGAATCCTTTTGCTCTTGACATATGTGTAGAATGCCTTGGGATTCACCTTAATCCTACTTGCCAAGGACTTTTCATGGCATTTCCTACCTTTCCGAATTCCCTTATTTAGTTCTTTTTCTGGCTTCTTTAAACTCCTCATGTGCTTCATTTGATCCTAACATCTGAAACCTTACATACATTTACTTGTTCTTCTTGACTAAATTCATTGCCTCTCTGGTCATTCAAGGTTCTCTTATCTTTCCATCCCCATCACTCTTTCTAACAAGAATATACCTTTCCTGTACTCTGTGCAATCGATCTTTAAACATCCTCCACCTGTTTAATGTGAGAGAAAAGGTGTTCCCAGTTACTCTTCTTAATTCCTACCCAATGCCCTCATAATTTGCCCCACTTCAATTTAAAACTCTTCTGCAAGGACCATACCTATTTTTATCTATAGTTATCCTGGAAGTTAAGGATTTGTGATCACTATTCCCTAACTGTTAACCTACTGAAAGGTCAGTCACCTGGCCAGGCGCATTACCTAACACCGGGTCCAGTATGGCCCCTCTCTCGTTGGACCATTCACATATTGATTTAAGAAACCTGTCTGAATACACTTAACAAATGCTGCCCCATCTAAGCTGCTTGTACTAAGAAGGTCCCATTTTATATTAAAGAAGTTGAAATCCCCCATGATAACAACCCTATTATTTTTACACATTTCCTTAATTTGATTACACATTTGTTCCTCAATGTCATGATAGATACTGGGGCGGGGTGGTGGTGCTGTAGTACAATCACATCAGTGTGATTGCACCCTTCCTATTCCTGAATTCTGTCCAAATGGACTCAGTGTCTGGCCCCTCCATTATGTCTCCCCGAGTGCAGCTGTGATATTGCCCCCAATTAGTGCAACGAGCCCCCCTCCCTTTTTACCTCTTCTTCTACCTTTCTTAAAACTTTGAATACATGGTATATTAATCACTCATTCCTGTCCCTCTCTCAACCAAGCTTCAGTAATGGCTCCAACATCGTAGTTCCATGCACTGGTCCATGCTCAAAGTTCATCACCCTTATCCATAAAACTCCTAACTTTAAAATATATATGCTTCAAACTATCTGACCCATCATACCTGTTATTTTGATTTTGCCTTTCAATACTTCTCTGACAACACCTTCTAGACTGATCCTTCCCTTACTAATTTGGGGCTCTCTTTCCCATCCCCTTGTTAAACTCTCTTGGGTGGTTTCAGCAAACCTCCCACCCAGGGTTTTAATTCTCCTCCAGTTCAGATGCAACCCGTCCCTCTTGTATGGGTCACCCCTTCTCCTGAAAAGGTTCCAATGATCTAAGAACTTGAAACCCTGTCCCCTGCGCCATCTGCTCAGCCACTCATTCTTCTGTGCTGTCATCACATTCCTGCCTGCCCTAGCAATCCGAAGATTACAACCTGGGAGGTCCTTCTCTTCAGACTCTTTCCTAACTCTATATACTCACTATGTAGGACCTCTTCCCCTTTTCTGCCTATGTCATTGGTGCCAATATGCATCACACCACTGGTGGGCACCCCTCCTCCTTGAGAATATTCTGCAACCACTCTGATACATCATGGACCCTAGCTCCCGGGAGGTAACACACCATCCTGGTGTCTCTTTTGTGGCCACAGAATCTTTTTCTTTCCTTTGAACTACTGAGTCTCCTATAACTACCGCACTGCCTGACTTTACCCTTCCCTGTCGAGCCTCAGAGCCTGCCACAGAGCCCACAGGGCCACCAGCTTGGCTGCTACTGCTGTGATCCGATGGGTCAGTTCCCCCCTGCCCCCCCAGTAGTATCCACGTTGCTGAGGGGAAAGACTTCAGGGGAACTCTGCACTGTCTTTCTAATCCCCTTACCTCTCCAGGTAGTCACCCCGCCCCCCTGGAAGTTTTCATGTTTTATTGTTTTACAATATTGAATCACAGTGGATTTAAGTTGGCTTTTCTCACATTGATCAACAGAAAAAAGATTCTTCTGCGCTAAAGTGAAAGCAGATCTCTACAAAGTGATCTAAATCAACTACAAATGTAAAACACAATATAATTGATTGCATAAGTATTCACCCCCTTTAATATGACACGCCAAATCATCACTGGTGCAGCCAGTTGGTTTAAGAAGTCACATAATTAGTTAAATGGAGATCACCGTGTGCAGTCAAAGTGTTTCAATTGATTGTAGTAAAAATACACCTGTATCTGGAAGGTCTGACCTCTGGTGAGACAGTATCCTGGCAAAGACTGCACCATGAAGAAAATGGCACTGATGTAAATCTGCCTAGAGCAGACAGTCCTCAAAAACTGAGTGATCATGCAAGAAGGGGACTAGTGAGGGAAGTCACCAAGAGACCTATGATAACTCTTGAAGAAGTTACAAGCTTCAGTGGCTGAGATGGGAGAGACTATGCACACGACAACTATTCACAAAATGCTGGAGGAACTTAGCAGGCCAGGCAGCATCTATGGAAGAGTACAGCTGACGTTTCAGGCTGAGACCCTTTAGCAGGACTGGAGAAAAATAAGATGAGGAGTAGAGTTAAAGGGTGAGGGGGGGGGTGTAACTCCACCTTTTAACTACACTCCTCATCTCTTTTTTTCTTCAGTCATGCTGAAGAATCTTGGCCTGAAATGTCGACTGTACTCTTCCATAGATGCTGCCTGGCTTGCTGAGTTCCTCCCGAATTTTGTGTGTGTTGCTTGGATTTCCAGCATCTGCAGATTTTCCCTTGTTTGTGATTGGAATATAACAACTGCTGTCTGGGTGCTTCACCAGTCGCAGCTTTATGGGAGAATGGCAAAGGGAAAGTCACTGTTGGAAATAAAAACTCAAATGAAATCTCAGCTAAAGTTTGCCAGAAGTCGTGTGGGAGACTCTGAAGTCAGCTTTGGTCTGATGAAACCAAAATTGAGCTTTTTGGCCATCAGACTAAATGCTATGCTTGGCGTAAGCCAAACACTGCACATCATCAAAAATACACACTCCCTACTGTGAAACATGGTGGTGCTGCATCATGCTGTGGGAATGCTTCACTACAGCAGGCCCTGGAAGGTCTGTGAAGGTAGAATGTAAAATGAATGCAGCAAAATACAGGGAAATCCTGAAGGAAAATCTGATGCAGTCTGCAAGAGAAGTGCAACTCAGGAGAAGATTTGTTTTCCAGCAAGACAATGACCCCAAGCATAAAGCCAAAACTACACAGGGATGGCTTAAAAACAACAAAGTTAATGTCCTGGAGGACCAAGTCAGAGTCCAATCCTCAATCCAATTGAGAACGTGTGGCTGGACTTGAAAATGGTGGTTCACTCATGATCCCTATGACAGAAATTGAGCAGTTTTGTAAAGAAGACGGGGAAAAATTGGAGTGTCCAGATGTGCAAATCTGATAGAGACCTATTCACACAGAGTGAAGTCTGTAATTGCTGCCAAAGTTGTATCTACTAAATACCCACTTGAAGTGGGTGAATATTTATGCAATCAAATATTTTGTGTTTAATAATTGTAATAAATTTAGACTGATTTGTAGAAACTTATTTTCACTTTGATACAAAAGAGTCTTTTCTGTTGATCACTGTCAAAAAGGCCAAATTAAATCCACTGTGATTCAATGTTGTAAAATAACAAAACAGGAAAACTTCCAAGGGGGTTGAATACTTTTTATATGCACTGTACCTTCACAAATGTGCTGACAAACGATGAGAGAGTAGAATTGGAGAATATATAGAATACAGGAAGAATTTATAATGCTGGCAATACTCAGATTTGAAAGTAGTCTGCTTTGGATGGAGTGCAATTTAAGTTGCTGTGGGATACAAACATGAAGCTGGAAACTACACCTCCACTGGAAATCTCACCTGATTCCCATATTCCTTAATTTAGTTCACGTTCAAATCTCTGTTCCTCTTGGCTATAAATATATTCAGCAACTGAGCTGCTTCAGTTGTGTGGGGCAGGGAATTTCAATGATTCATATCATTCTGATAGAAAAAAAATCTCTCATTTCAGTACTATAAGTGTAACCTTTTACCCTGATATTAGATTTGTATTTTTAATTGCTTCAAATGGAATAAATAACCTTTCAACTTTTAACATATCTGTTTCTTGCATAACTGTTGTTTCACTCTGATTGCCTGTCATTCTTCTGAACACCAATGGGTTATGCCTGTCTTACACAACAGCCCTTTCAAAGCAAATTAATTGAAACTTCATCACCTCCTAAGCAATTCATTTTCAAAAACTGGGAACAAAATTCTGCTGTCACTTAAGTCTTGTATAACTGCATTTGAATTTCCTTTCACTTGAACTCCAATTCTTTTTTATATATTAAAAACCAATGCATTGTTTTCCTTCCTAATTGTATGTTTACTGTGTAAATCTCATGAAGCATTATATCAGGATTCATCTGTAAAGCAATAATTAACAACATTCCACCAATCTTGCTTTTTTTTGTCTACCCAGCAAAATAACCTCTATTTAAACACTTTATAACTTCATCATCTATGAAAATAAATCAGCCATAATCAAATGGTGGAGTAGGCTTGATGGTCTGAATGGCCTAATTCTGTTCCTACATCTTATGGTCTTACCATCTTTATTTAAGTCAACATCTTTGTTGGCAGGACCTTATGTGCCAGTATCCGTGCTGTACTGTTCTTTCTGTTCAATGCTCTATTTCGGCCCCTTACTCTGGGCTCAAACCTTCTCTATCCTTATTTCTTGCTGGTTGCCAGTTTCTGTTGTGATTTTTCCATTCCTGTCATTCATCCCAACCTGCCCTGTCATGACTTTTTTTTACCCAGAACTATAAATGTTTATTTACCCAATAAATACATAAGTACAAACATTATTTACAAAACAATGAATAAATTCAGGTCAAAATAGGATTACTACTGTCTATAAAAAAGTCAATTCCCTGAGGGGCACTCCCACTACTCCCGGAAATCTCCCACTGTACCCACTGTGCTCCCTCTCTAAGGACAGCCGGCCACGAATGTATTGTTGGAAGAGGGGCAGACAGTTGCCCCTGGCAAAGCCCTTGACCTTCTGCTGCCTAGACCTGTGAATGGCCCAGGAGCAAGCCCAATAGTAGACCCTCGTCACAACCTGTCCCTTTCCATACTGGGTGCCCATATATGAGGAACACCGGGCTGAAGTACAACCAGAACCTGAGCAGTAGCCCTGTCAGATACTTAGAGGGGCTGCAACCTCTTACACTCCATATAAACATGATACACTGACTCCCCTGGGCCACAGAATAGACAGGTGGACGGGGTGTCAGTGAACCTGCTTAAAAACCTGTTGCACAGTACTGCCCTATGCAACACCTTCCAACTCATGACGCCAATGTACAGGGAAAGACTCCTATATAAAGAGATTTCCACTGGGGACCTCCTCCACTCTGCTTATTAGTATGGTTGTCAAACCTTTCAACAAGGTTAGTACTGTTGTGCTAAGCCAAACTGACCCCTGTCTCGCAGTGGCCAAATGTCAGCTCTCTGACACTTCCTCAAAACCACCCTCTGAACTACAGCTCCACTTCAAACATCAGCCCATTGTCTGCCACATACCCATGGCCCTCATTTTCTTGGGAGATCACCTTTTACTCCCACCCTCTTCCCACAGCTTCCAACCTGCAGTGCCCCAATTGCTTTTACCTCCTGCCCAAGAACCACAGACAGAACTCCCTGGGCAGACGCATTGTTTCAGCCTGCTGTCACCCACCAAGTTAGTTTTTGTTTCCCCTGCCTTTATTTCCTCTTTTCTCCGCTGGCCTGGTCCCTTCTGATTTACTTCTGTGACACTTTGGATGCCCTCAATCACTTCAAGTCTGATATACCCAAGTTTGGTGAAATTACCTATTTATGTTATAGTTGTGTGTTGTGAAGGGGATGCAGAAAAATTTCAAAGGGTTGTGGGCTCATTAAGTGAAGATGAGAAGGCATGTTGTGTAATTCCTGGCAGATGGGGATTGTCAGCTGTAATTTGCAGCTTATCTAGGAGAAGGAAAACTCAGACCTCTACTGTACCCACTCATAGGGAAAGCTTTGGGAGTCCAAAGCTGGAGTCCCTAAGGCAGTCCTATGTTGACTTCAATGCAGATTGGCGACTCCTGCAATGTTGTTGGTCATTGTTGTTCCTTTGGATTCATCTGCTCTGTGGAGAGGGGGATGTCTGCCGCATGGACCACAACTTGCTCCCCATATCTCACACTCTGGCTTGTGTATTGACTGATGGCGCTGCACCAACAGTGTAGACAGCTAAGAGGCAACATTCACAATTGATCCCAACCAACAAATGGCCTCTCAGAGTATAATCTGGGAAAATATTGAATCAGCTGTTTTGGTAAAAAGCTTCAATACCAAAGCACAGCTCAATGCTATCTTCAAATTTGTCAATGACATGACAGTTATTGGATAAATCATAGGTGGTAATGAGTTACCTTACTAGTGTGAGATAGGTCACAGAGAATAGTACATTCTGCCAATACATCAATGGAATCTGACAACAACTATTCAGATATATCTGAAACAGCTGCTAGAAGACACCAGAGCTCTGCAGGCATGGTATCAGGGCTAATGATAGACTGGAGCTGACCAACCCATCAAGGATGGTGAAGAGTAAAATATATCATGAACACACTCCTCCCCACCATCGGAAGTATTTACATGAGGTGCAACTGAAAGGGCAACATCCATCACAAGGATCCTCACATTCTCACAGCCATCATTAAGCAAGAAGTATGGAAACCTAAACTCCCACACCATGAAGTTCAAGAAAAGCTACTTCCCTTCAACCATTCAGTTCTTAAACAAACTGGAAACACCCTGATCTCTGGTACAGTTTAGCACCAAGATGACCACTCTGATCACTTTGCATTAAAATAGACTTTGTATGCTTTGTTATAATTGTTTTGTCCTGTAAAAGTCATGTACAATTTTTGCTTAATTTTTTCTTTCCTTCTGAATGCCGCCTATTTGTTGCCAAGGGCCTGTGATTCTGCTGCAAATAAGTTTTCATTGTTTCTGTGCATATGACAATAAACTGGACTTGAGATTTTGAGGCTTTGAGAAATCACAACAAGGCAGTGTATAATTTTTAATGTGACATGAGATCAAAAATAGAAAAATAAAAACCTGCAGATGTTGGAAATCTGAAATAAAATCAGAAAGTGTTGGCCAATTTGCTGAGGGTTTTCAGACATTAAAAGGCATTGATATTCAAAGTTTTCAGGGTGTCCTTGTGTTCAAATCACTGAAAGATAATGCTCAATATGAAAACAATTAGGAGAAAAAAGATCTTTAATGCACCAGGAATAAAAATAACTTTCAGTCATGTAGGGCATGATACCTGGATAAATTAGATAAAAGATAATTCGGTGAAAAGATAAATCTGTAAAATGAATGTGATGAAGACAATATGAAGATTGGTGGAGAGGTAGGTAGTGTTGAGGAAACGGTTAGGATGCAAACAAGTTAGGAAAATGGGCAAGAATGTGGTAAATCAAATATAACGTTGAAAAATGCATGGTCATGCACTTTGGCAGAAGAAATAAATGTGTAGACTATTTTCTAAACAAGGAGAAAATCCGAAAATCTGAGATGCAAAGGGACTTGGGAGTCCTTGTGCAGAACACCCTAAAGGTTAACTTGCAGGTTAAGTCGATGGTGAGGAAGGCAAATGCAATGTTAGCATTCATTTCAAGAGGTCTAGAATACAAGCAGAAGGATGTGATGCTGAGGCTTTATAAGGCACTAGTGAAGCCTCACCTTCAGTATAGTGAGCAGTTTTGGGCTCCTCATCTAAGAAAAGATGTGCTGGCATTGGAGAGGGTCCACAGGCAATTCACAAGGATGATTCCGGGAATGAAAGGGCTATCATACAAGAAATGTTTGATGGCTCTGTGTCTGTACTCGCTGGAATTTAGAAGGATGAGAGGGGATCTCGTTGAAACCTTTCAAATGTTGAAAAGTCTAGATAGAGTAGATGTGGGAAGGATGTTTCCGATGATGAGAGAGTCTAGTACAAGAGGGCACAGCCTTAGGACAGAGGGGCGTCCATTCAAAACAGAGATGTGGAGAAATTTCTTTAGCCAGAGGGTGGTGAATTTATGGAATTTTTGTCCACGTGCAGCTGTGGAGGCCAGGTTGTTTGGTGTACTTAAGACAGAGAATGATAGGTTCTTGACTGGACATGGCATCAAAGGTTACAGGGAGAAGTTCCAGTAGATGGGGTTGAGGAGGAGAAAAAAAAAGGCCAGCTATGACTGAATGGCAGAGTAGACTGGATGGGACAAATGGCCTAATTTTTGCTCCTATGTCTTATGGTCCAAGATTTGCAGAATTGATTCCGAGTTTGGAGGGTTAATTATATTGGGCCTATTCCATCTAGAGCTTGGTGTAAAAAAATAACCTGATTATACTGAAATTGACACATTTCTTACAGAGTTTGATGGCTCAAAGGGCCGAATGGCTTACTCCTGCACCTATTGTCTATTGTCTACTGATTGGTGCTTCTAGAACCCGGGGTCATGGTTTGAAAATAAGAAATTAACCATTCGGGACCAAGGTGATAAGTTCATTTTCATGGACTGAGAAATTCCTTGAAATTTTCTACCCAAGAGGATTGTTGGGACTTGGTGGCTGAGTAGATTCAAGACAAAAGAACAAGGGGTGATTGATAAGTTTGTGGCCTAAGGTAGAAGGAGTCAATTTTAGAAAACCTAGCACATTTATTTTTCCTACATTTACACATGTAGTCCAGCGGTTGTGGAACATAAGGATCCTTTCTTTGTAGAAGTCGGCATCTTGGACCTTCAGAAAGTGGGCCACAGCAGGTGTGATTCATAAGGTCATGGCCTAAAGTAGAAGGAGATGAGGTGAAACTTCAAACTTTTTGCATTTTCACTCAAAGAGTTGAACTGCATGTGCATGTAACGAGAGCTGTATAACTCATCTCCTTCTTCCTTAGGCCACAAACTTGTCAATCACCCCTGCTGTGTGGACCACCCGGAGGTCCAAGACACTCTCGTCACAAGCACGTGCAGTTCAGCTCTTTGAGTGATAATGCAGAAGGTTTGAAGTTAATAACTCATCTCCTTCTATCTCAGGCCACAAACTTATCAATCACCCCTGCTGTGGACCACTTCTACAAAGAAGGGATCCGTATGCTCCACAACCGCTGGACTAAGTGTGTACATGTAGGAGGGGACTATGTTGAAAAATAAATGTGCTAGGTTTTCTAAAATTGACTCCTTCTACCTAAGGCCATGAACTGATCGATAAACCCTGGTACATGTTCGGCACAGCATTGTGGGATGAAATACCTGTATTGTGCTGTAGGTTTTCTATGTTTTTATTTCCCTCTCCCATTTGATCTCCCCATACCACAACAGCTTTCTCCCTCCTCCCACACCTTCCTCAACCTCAACCAGCTTCCCTCTCCATGCAGGTTTTTCCGGATCCACCAGAGGTCATAGGTTAAGGGTGAGAGGTGAAATATTTTAGGGAATCCTGAGGGAGGAGCTTCTTCACTCAGCGGTTGGTGAGAGTGTGGAACGAGCTGCCATCGGAAGTGGCAGACGCAGCTTTGATTTCAACATACAAGTACAGAATGGGAGGTGCAGACGGCTATGATGCATGCAGTTGGAACTATGCATAAAAATCAGTTGGGCTTGGACTAGATGGACCGAAGGGCCTATTTCTCTGTTTTCTTCTCTGTGACTCCAATAATATTCTGATCTGTAACTTCCACAGTCAGTGCTTTGCTGCTAATGACTGAATCTCAGAAATTTACAGAATGGGTGAAGAGGCTGCCCAGTGACTGTTCCTGTGCTCAGTGTCACTGGGACGTCCCATCACTGAGCTGATATGGTCTTTTCCATTATGGTGTTGAAGTTTGAGCAATCACAATAGTCAAATGGCTTCCACTGGCTTCTATTTGTGTTTTATGTTCATATTGAGTTTTGAAACATTTTTTAAATGTTGCTATTAGTTAGGAGCTAACAAACCTTAAAATCTAATATTCTTATCTACTTAAGGCACCACAAAACTATATATTTAGTTTTCATTTTAAAAATTAGAAGTAGTCAAGCTTCAAATTTTAATTAAATTGTATGTATATTATCACTCTTTTTGTCTGAACATTTTGAAATTATCTGTGTAGATGATGAAAAAGATTTAGGTTTTCTCTGTATCTTGGTTCATGTGTCAACAGTATACCAATACCAATACCAAAATAATACATTGTGCTTTGGCACTAGGAAACTATCAAGAATACATATTGTGAACTCATCCTATAACTGCCTTAACCTATGCATTTATGAAGATTGAAGATTGAAGATTGATACCCTCCAGATTTAACATTTTAGCTTAGCTTATCATTTTTTCTTAACTACAGCCAAAGCACAATGTACTATTTTGCTGTTGGTATTGATTTATTGTACTGTCATGCACCAAGATACAGTGAACAATTTAATTTTGCTCATCATCCACACAGATAATTTCAAAACGATCACAGGGAAAAAGAGTGATAATATATGTACAATTTAATTAAAATTTGAAGCTTGACTACTTCTACCTTTGGCCATTTTTTGCAGATTCAGAATCAGTATTACTGATCTATGTCAAGAAATATGGTGTTTTGTTGCAGAAGTGCAGTGCAAGACATAAAAAATTACAGTAATTTACAATAATTAATAAATAATGCAAAAGAGAAACAGCGAGGTAATATTCATACCAATAGCTCATGGACTGTTGAGATGGCAGAGGGGAAGAAGCTGTTCCTAAAACACTGAGGGTGATTCCTTATGCTCCTCCCTGATGGTAGTATTAAGAAGTGTTTTGGGAGAGTGTACGGGGGAAGAGTTGTTTTAAACTCAGAAATAAATAAACGAATTTAAGAAACAAGAAATAAAGAAATAAGCAGCAGAGAGTTGTAAACTTAGTCAACTCCATTATGGGCTCTAGCCTTTGTAGTATCCAGAACATTTTCAAGGAATGATGCCTCAGAAAAGTGGTACCCATCATTAAGGACCCGCATCACCCAGATCATACCTTGTTCCCATTGTTACCATCAGGAAGGAGGTACAGAAGTCTGAATGCACACACTGAATGATTTAGGAACAGTTTCTTCCCCTTTGCCATCTGATTTCTGAATGGACATTGAACCCATGAACACTGCCTCACTACTTTTTTATTTCTATTTTCCACTACTTATTTAGTTTAAATATTTATTATATATACACTTGCTACAATTCACAGTTATTTTCTATTATTATGTATTGTATTGCACTGCTGCAGCAAAGACAACAAACTTCACGACGTATGCCAGTGATATTGTAGGTTTTTGCAAATAAAATGACATGAGGCATTTTATGTTTAAGAAAAACCATAACTACTCATTTATTACACTCCAAACTCTGAACAGAGGGTGCAGTAACAGTACTTTATGTTATTATGTCATCACAACTGACCAGCCTCTTAAAGTGAACCCCAATTCAATGTCAGTGGTTGTGAATTATATATGATTCCACTAATTACTTTACCCTATGATATTAAACCTGATTCTGACCTTGAAGCACTATTTTGAAGAAGATCTGAGACATTTTCCTTATGTTTCCAAATAATATTTGTCCTCCAATCAAAATCATGAAAAAGCACTAGTTCAGCTAATTTATTTTATATTTTTGTTTGAGTGTTTGTTGGATGTAAAGTGGTTGCTCCACTTTGCACATTTCAACAGTGATCACACTTTAAATGAATTACTGTATTTTAGCAATATTAGTTTAGTGCATCTCGTGGCATTCTCAATGGAGATGAAAGTTGCCAGCTAAATGCAGGTTTTTATACATTTCAGCTATCCCTTTAAAATATCTAGTGTGCTGACATATTTGTTTTACCAGTTCATCCTTCAGTCACATTGCATAAGAACTAATGGACAGTGGTTAGTTCCACTGAACGTTAAAAAGTCAGTTCACTGGAACAGATGTCAGGTCATTATTTCTACTCCGGCAAATACAGAGATTTTAAATGTTCAGTTGTAAAGTGTTTTCTTTGCAGAAACTATTAGCTACCTTTGAATGTCCAAGCCCTATTTGTGTTAGGTTTCACAATCTGTATTCACCTACAGTGTAACTTGGTATGTAAATTTGCTTCACAGATTTATGCATTTGATCTCTGATCAGGCTCTGTAATTTCTGTCATCATTAGAAAGAACTTTGGAGTGATTCTTCCTTGCAGGCAAATTCACATCAAATTTCAAGCTCTAATTTTGTTCCATATTAAAAATTAATGATTGAGTTATTTTATGCTTCTGTTTCTTCACATCTGTTACTCAAATGAATCTGCACCTCGGCCTTATTATTTGAGTCTAGAATCTGTTCTGCTATTTATATGTCCAGTCTCTCAAACTCATTGAGGTAGGAGCAAAAAGTGTTTAGTAGGGGTTCGAAGTTGTAAGCAAGAATAGGAGGTATCATGGACAGGATTAATCGGAAGGCATAAGAGAACTTAGTGGAAAGAGGTGTTTTTACAGCAGGGCTTAAAGGAATTGAGAATGTTGGTGGAGGGGTGGGATTGTGTGCTTTACCTAACTGTGCTGTGGCAATGGTGGAAAGATTAAAATCCAGGCAATCAGACCCAAAAACAATTTCTTCCCCACTGTTCTCAGACTTCTAAACCAATCATCTCTTACACATCTCACTTCACAATGATGTTGCAATTTCACAAACCCTTAATTCTGCTCACTCTATTATTCTATATTGTCACTTTACCATTTCTTTTTTGTATTATTTTAATCTGCACTGCAACCTTTGCATTCATCATGAGCGGCTGTGGAGGCCAAGTCATTGGGTGTATTTAAGGCAGAGATAGATAGGTTCTTGACTATCCAGGGCATCGAAGGGTATGGGGAGAAGGCAGGGGAGTGGGGATGACTGGAAGAATTGGATCAGCCCACGATTGAATGGCAGAACAGACTCAGTGGGCTGAATGGCCTACTTCTGTTCTTATGGTCTTATGGTCTTATGGTCTTATCACTGTATTTATTGCTGTATTTGATATCACCATGTAGACATACTGTTTACTCTGTGAGGTTCACATAAGCAAGAGATTTCATTGCACCCTAGTGTTTAAGATGGCAAACCAATCTGAGAATAGTCTGTGAGACCATAAGATCTCATAAGACAGAGGGACAAAATTAGGCCATTCAGCCCATCGAGTCTGAACTAACATTCCATCGTGGCTGACTCATTAACCCTCTCAACCCAATTTTCCTGCCTTCTCACCGTAATCAAGAACCTATCAAACTCTGCTTTAAACTTACTCAATGGCTTGGCCTCCATAGCTCTCTGTGGTAATGAATTCCACAGATTCACTACCCTCTGGCTAAATAAATTCCTCCTCATCTCCATTCTAAATGGATGTCCCTCTATTCTGAGGTTGTGACCTCTTGTCATTGACTTTCCCACTACAGGAAATATCTTCTCCACACCTACTTTATCTAGATCTTTCAATATTCAATAGATTTCAAAGAGATCCCTCCTTGTTCTTCTAAACGCCAATGAGTACAAACCCAGTGCCATCGAGTGCTTCTCTAACGATAACATTTTCTTTCTCAGAATCATTCTCTTGAACCTTCCCCAGATCACCTCTGATGCAGCACATCTTTTGAAAGATTGGCCATAAACTGCTTGCAATACTCCAAGTGCAGCCTTATAAACCCTCAGTATTATATCCTTGATCTTATAATCTAGTACTCTCAAAATGAATGCTAACATGGCATTTTCCTTCCTTACCACTGACTCAACCAGCAAGTTAACCTTCAGGGAATCCTGCATGAGGACTCCCAGTACCCTTTGCACCTCTGATTTTGAATTCTCTCCCTACTTCGAAAATAATCTATGCCTTTTTTCTTTCTAATAAAGTGCATTACCATACCGTACATAAATTATATTCCATCTTCCACTTCTTTGCGTATTCTCCCGTTCTGTCTAAACCCTGCTGCAGACTCCCTGCTTCCTCAACACTACTGGCCCTGCCACTTATCTTTGTATCATCCACAAAGCCATTAATTCCATCATCCAAATCACTGACATTTAATGTGAATAGCAGCAGTCCCAATACTGAACCCTGCGGAACACCACTAGATACTGGCAACCAACCAGAAAAGCCCTCCTTTATACTCATTCTTTGCGTCCTGTCAGTCAGCAAATCTTCTATCCATGCTAGGATCTTTCCAGTAATACCGTGGGCTATTATCTTGTTTAGCAACCTCTGGAAAAAATGTTGTATGCTCTCCTAGCTTACCTTTATAATTCATCTTTACTTTCCTTATTTTTTTTTAATAGCCTTCTGTTGGTTTTTAAAGGCTTCCTGATCCTTCAACTTCCCACTATTGTTTGCTCTATTAATCTCAGGATCAATTACTATATATATGTATGTATATTAAATAGTTAGATTAAAAATAGTGCAAAACAGAAATAATGTGTAAACAAGTGAGGTCGTGTTCATGGGTTCAATGTCCATTTAGAAATCAGATGGCAGAGGAGAAGAAACTGATCTTGAATCATTGAGGGTGTGACTTCGGGCTTCTGTATCTTCTTCCTGATGGTGACCATGAGAAGAGGGTGTGTCCTGGGTGATGGGGCTCCTGAAAATTGAATACCGCCTCTCTTATTAAGTGCCCTCTCTTTTGCTTTTAAGTTGACATTGACTTCCCTTGTCAGCCACAGTTATGTCATTCTCCCTTTAGAATATTTTTTCATCTTTGGGATGTTATTTAGTCTATTATTGATACATCTCACTTTACCTTTTCCATCGCAAGCTGCATGGTGAATTCTATCTTCTTAATGTTACTGACTCCTAAGGGTTCCTTTACCCTAAGCTCCTAAATGAAATCTGGTTAATTATACAACACCCAATTTCCATTACCCTAGTGAGCTCAGCCACAAGTTGCTCTAAAAATCTCACAGGCATTCTACAGATTCCCTCTCTTGTGATGCAGAACCAACCTAGTTTTCCCAAAATATCTGCATATTGAAATCCTCCTGGACTATTGTAACATTAGCCTTTTTTCATTCATTTTCCAAGATTTGAAATGAAAGAAAAAGACAACAAAATAAAAAAGTGTGGGGGGTGGGGGAGGAGAATTGCTAGAAGGCGATAGGTAAAACCAGGTGGGTAGTAAAGGTAGAGGGCTGGAGAAGAAGGCATCTGATAGGAGAGGGGTGTGGACTATAGGAAAAAGGGAAGACGGAGGGGATCAAGGGGGAGGTGATAGGCAGCTGAGAAGATGTAAGGGGCCAGAGTGGGAAATAGAAGAAGAGGTGAGGGGAAGGGAATTGTTTTTAACTGGAAGGAGAAATCGATATTCATGTCATCAGGTTGGAGGCTACCCAGATGGAATATAAGGTCTCTGGTAGTGAGTCTGGGTGAGCACATTGTTGAAACCCCCCTGTCCTTTTGATATAAGGTGCACCCTTAGATGTTAATCTCCCAATGATGATCTTCTTTCATCCACAACTCAGTGATGCCCAGAACATCATACCTGCCAATCGCTAACTGCACTATAAGATCAACTACCTTATTCTGTATACAGTGTGCGTTGAAATATAATGCCTTCAGTCCTATATTCATCACCCTTTTCAATTTGTTCCTATGTTGCACTTGAACTCATCCCACTGACTGCAATTTTGCTTATCCTCCATCTCAGTCTCACTGCACTCTGCGACCAGTTGCATACCAACTGCCCCATCAGCAGCCCTATTTCATTTAAACCCTCCCCAGCTGCTCTCACAAACATGCCTGCAAGAATATTGGTTCCCTTCAGGTTCACGTGTAATGTATCCCTCTTGTACAGGCCACATCTTCCCCGGAAGAGATCCCAGTGACCCAGAAATCTGAAACTCTACCCCATGCACCATGTCCTCAGCTTCTCATTCGTCTGTACCATCATCCTATTTCTGCCCTGACTAGTACATTGAACTGTGAGTAATCTACTTATTGAAGGCCCTGCTCTTTTGCTTCTCTCCTAACTCCCATTACTCACTTCTACCTCTGTCATTGGTGCCTATGTGCAACACATCCCCTGGCTGCTCACCCTCCCTTTTGAGAATCTTTTACAGCCACTCTGAGACACTGGGAGGCAATAGACCACCTCAGCTTCTCTTTCACGGTCAAAGAATCTCCTGCCAATCCTGTTAATTATTGAGTTTCCTATCCCTATTGTTCCACCTGACTTTACTCTTCCCTGCTGAGCTTTAGAGCCAGCCTCAGTGCCCCAGCAGTATCCAAAGGGGCATACTTGTTGCTGAGTGGAACGTGCACCGGGGAGCCCTGCACTACATGCTTACTCCCCTTACTTCAGGAGCTCACCCATCTGCTCTTCGAAGCCTGCGCTCAGGGTGTGACCACCTCAGTAAAAGTCTCATCTGTGAGGTTTTCAGCCTCCCGGATAGTCCTGAGTACATCCAGCTCCAGTTCCTTGACCTTATCAGTCAGGTGCTGAAGCTGAATGGACTTCCTGCAGATGTAGTCATCAGGAAGGCGATGTGCTATGGTATATTGCCACATCTTACAGGAGGAGCACTTCACTACTTAACTATCATCCTGCCTCCATTTTTTATACCTTTGGGTTTAACTTCTTGATCTCAAGTTCTACAATCAACTAAATGATTCCAAATGACTTTGCACCCTTAGCCTTTGCATTTATCACTGGAAGAGAGGAGAGACCATAGGAGCAGGATTGAAGAAGCTGGTTTACAAAGGTTATCTTTTGAGAATCATTCTAGAATTCTTGATCACTTTTGCTAGTGATTGTATATGTAAACTAATTTCTTAATTTTCCTTATCACGTAGCACTGACATCATCAGCTAGTTCAACTTCAACAGTTTGATTTTCCTTCTTTTCCCCAGGTTGTTTGTTGGAACTAGGACTATAGATTTATGTCTCAGATGCATCACAGAATCACTCTTGCCCAACTGAAATCCCTAGTTCTCATGTCATACGCAGGCTCTGAGATGGGTCAATATTTGGCTCCAGGTTTTGTATTTTCTTTTTTCGTGTAGTCAGTAAACACTAGCTGATTACAGCACTGGAAGACTTGATTTTGTTTCATCACTGCAGCTTATATTTTGTTTCTTTCCCTAATGAAACTAAATCTTACTGACTTTTAATTGCCACTTTCCATTGGTAGGGTATGCTTAATGTTAATTAAAATAAGATGTGTCACTCTCTCATGCTTATCTAGGTGTCACAGTTAGATTCACGGTATAGTGTGATGTCCACTTCCATCATTTGTGGTCCACTACACTTGAGCATTATGCTCCACGTGCCATTATCTTCTGATTTGCTTGTTTTACACCTCCTTGTGCAAATGACAAGCTTTCTCTTTCAAATGCATTGCAACCCTTTGCATCATCTGCAGCTCTCACATTTGAATTCTGAATCCTCATCCCTTCATTTTTCTTGTTATTTAAGTCTGTCTGTCACTCAGTTAACTCTGAAATGTAAAGAGCAAGTAAAGACACTATATTGATCAAATGTCATTGCTCTGCTTCCTCTGGAGATGTTTTCTTATTGTCTCTGTCATACAACAGGACCAATCTGCCATTCCCCCAGGGTTTGCTTATAATGAAATCAGTGAAGCCCAAACACAACTTTGAGACCATCTGCCTTATCCTGCATGTCAGTTAAATATTAACACACGACAATTGATTCCCATGAGTTTGCTTCATTTGGCTAAATGCTCTCCCATGGATCCTACCCAGTTTATGAACATCTGACTTATGTACATTCCATACATATGAATATGTGTTTGGGAGAGCAATGGGATGGAATTGCTGGCTGCTGAGGAGCTACGGACATTTACTGCTGTATGGGAACCCAGTCTGTGTCCACTATTCTGACTTGTGATCTGTTTGAATTATTAACAGTTCACAGGAATGGAACCCCAATGTAACTTGGGGAGAACCTGTATTAAGTACAAGACCAGTTAGACACTTCTGGGAAAATTATTGCATCCATTGTATAACCTACAGTGGAAATTTCCCTGGGCATCTTGGTTTAATTGTCTCTTGTCTGCTTGCACTATTTTATTACCTTTTCACAGGGCAATTCATTTTGGGCATCGAATCATGCATTACTCTCAGATAAAGGTATTGGAGTAAGTCAAGTGAGATCTCCACCTCTATTTAGGTACTTTTCATTTGCCTATTCAGAACCCAATTCAGAAGGGAGGTACAAGCTCAAAATCAGAATCAAATTTATTATCACTGTTTTACACAGCAAGAAAATTATTGATTTCCAGCAGAAGTGCAAAAAATACAATGGTTGCAAAAATAAATAAATACTGCAAAGAAGATGAATAATGAGGTAATATTCATGAGTTCATAATCTGTTTAGGAATCTGACTGCAGTGGGGAAGAAGATGTTTCTGTATTGTTAAACATGGGACTTCAGGCTCCTATACCTCCTCCGCAATGGTAGTAACAAAAAGAGGATGTATTGGCTGATGAGGGTCGTCAGTGATGCATTCTGCCTTCTCATGGTACCGCCAATTGAAGATGCCCTCAATGGGGAGGAGAGTCGTGCCCATGTTGGAACTGGCTGAGTTTACAACACTCTGCAGCCTCTGGTGATGCATTGCAGTGGAACCTCCATATCAGGCTATGATGCAACCAGTCAGAATGCTCTCCAGTGTACATCCATAGAAATTTGTAAGAGTCCTTAGTGACATGCTAAACCTTCTCAGACTCCTCATGAAGTAGAGCTGCTAGATGTAATGAAGAGTGCGTGCAAATTTTGATTAACTTTATTGTTCCCTTTTGATTTTGCTACAAATAAAATTGGCTTTATTTTTTCTTTGATCTTGAAATCTGCTTTTGGAAGAATATCATTTTGTAGAAACTTTCCACTGTTTGGAAGTTATGACGGTAGTCTCATCATGTAACTGTCACATTGATGAGGAGATAAATAATGGCAGATGCCCTGGGAATGAAATGTTAAACATCATCAAATATGCACTGTGTGAGCATCTGCCAGGGAAACATGGTGCACTGGCTGTGGGAGAAGGCTGGATTCTCTCTGGAGGTTCTTCAGCATCTGTCTGCTCTGGCCTAGAAAACCAACGGCAAAAAGCAGATCTTCAGATGATTATGGAGTCGCACATTAAGAACTCCACTGAACCCTCTTCAAGCACAGCATTCTCTTCAAAGTGCTTCCAAGATCTGAATTCACTTGGCAGGTGAACACTCCAGACTTTACAGAGAGACTGCAAATTTATTCCTTCAGCTGATGTGTTTTGCTCCAGATGATCGCTCCTGAGCTGTTGTGCACAGATGCGACAGGCCTTCCTGGGAGAATTCAAAACTCTTTCCCCAGCCAGGGTCCCAGGTTTCAATAACAGATGTTTGCACGCTCCACTCTTGATGGACGTTTAGCACTCCCAAAGCCCCTGTTACCATTTTCCTTCAGCAACTATGCACAACATCCAGGGAAATTCCAGCCTTTTCCTGTTTCCATTCTTTATGCTCACATTCTTTACTGATGCTTGGAGAGGTGGATACAATTTAATCATACAGAGGTGATCAACTCTTAATATTGGGTTATTAAAACTGATTCTGATTCTGAACTTCATCCGTTTATTCAGGGAAACTCTCAAAATGGAATCATTTACCAGTGCCTTGGGTAAGTTTATTTCAAGGCAATTTTATCTCTTTAAACCTCAGGCTGCAAGATTTTTTGGAAGAAGTGATGACTAGATCAGCAATGCAAAGCATTGAATGGTGGAATCAAATATAAAGCGAAGTAAAATTCCTCATTCTCATTGCTGCTTACCTAGGTAGAGCAGACAGGATTGTAATTCAAATCTCTTAGTTTCTTTTTAATTTTGTGTGTTAGTTTTAGGACTTCAAAAGCATAGTACCTGAAACAAAGGATGGGGTTCTTTTAGGGTGATGGTGTTGCTTCAACTTTAGGGATCTAGGTTCGATCCCGATCTTAAGCCCTGTCTTTGTGGTTTTGACATATTATCCCCACTGTATGCTCTGGTTTATTCCCAGCATTCAAAGATATACTGAATGATTCATTGTATGTCTCCCCTTAGTTAAGTAGGTGACAAAAGGAATCACGGGGGAGCTGATGGGCGTGTGGTAGACTCAAGTTGATGAGACATAGGCATAAGGAGAAAGGGAGTGAGACTAATTTGGCTCTGCCTTGTTGTCAGTCAACATAAATATGATGGGCTGAATGTACACCGCATGTTGTAATTAAATGAGCTGAAAACACAATGATACACTCGTTGTTCATCATTGCAGAAGTTGAGTCATAATATTGGAGATCTTCCATTCCAAGAACCACGAGCACCAGGATAGATCACGCAAACTTCTGAGCCAGGTTGAAAACTCAGCCCCACTGCTCTCAAGCCTGTTTTTGGGGATACTCTTGATGGTATTAATGGGGATATTTAGAGGATAAATTACACTGAAATAATAGTGAATGGAATGATATAGTCGTTTTGAGAGGCAGTGTTAATCTGATTGGCTAAATGGACATGGCAGAAGGAAGGACATATTTCAAACAAATATTCAATATTTAATCATTTGTGAACAATTTGAAGGAGTAGAGGAAATTGTTTACATCTAAAGAAGAGCGAGGGCCTAGACTTCACAGTCCAAGAATATATAGCTTCCCCATATTAGTAAGAAGTACAATCCCTCACTCTCTCATTGTTCAAGTTGCGGGTAACAACATGCACACAAAGTGGAATTTAAGGAAAATAGGTGTGTAACTATAAAGTTGACATCCAGAACTGATCTTACTGTTTAAAAAAGGTAATCAAAATTATTTTTGCACAGGTACATAAAGATTCTGATCATCCCCAATTAAGAACTTTCTGTATTTCAGAGTGCAAAAAAAGCATTACAAGGTAGCTTGGGCTATGTTATCTTTGGAGCCTTTAAGATAATACAGCCATTCTTGCATGCTGGTGAACTAGAATGCTTACAATGTACATATTCATTGTATTTTGCTCTGTACTCTTCTGTCACTTTGGAATGATTCCTAAATGCCAACTATCTCCACCACATCTTCGACCTCCATAGTCATACTACGTCGCTGCATTGATATTTGTCAATTTTGATTCCAACACAACCTCCCCAGACACACGGCCATTCCTCCTGCTCCCAGTTTCTTTCTGAGGGTGGGGGGGGGTGCGGCACAGTAGCATAGTGGTTAGCACAACGCTTTACAGTACTAGCAACCTGGGTTCAATTCCCGCTGCTGCCTGTAAGGAGTTTGTATGTTCTCCCTGTGACTGTGTGGGTTTCCTCCGGGTACTCTGGTTTCCTCCTACATTCCAAACATGTACCGGTTGGTAGGTTAATTGGTCATTGTAAATTGCCCCCATGATTGGGCAAGGATTAAATCAGGGGATTGCTGGGCAGTGCGGCTCAAAGTGCCGGAAAGGCCAATCCTGCGCTGTCTTGATAAATAGATAAAAATAAATAAGTTTCTCAGAAATATTCACCTAGGCCTCCTGAGTTTCAAACCTCACTGACGAACACTATCAAAAGTGTTTGCAAAATGCTTCACTTTGTAAATGTATATTGAAATCAGTTTAAGTAAGCATAAATATTAAATTATTGCAGAAAATCAAAATAAATAGAATTAATGCTGTTTTAAAACTTTACAGCTTTTGATTTAAAAATCAAAGTTATACTTTTACCTGTGATCCACAGCACCATTTCATTGATGGATGCGATGCCTCTTGCACCAGTGATGGTTGGTATACAGTGAGGAGCAAATGAAAACCATCCACTGGGTGTGAATGCCTCTGACTACTGAGAAGATGTGGTGGCACTAGTGTGGAGTCAGAGAAGTTGTGAGGATGTTGGCAGGGTGAGGGAATATTAATTAGGAATGAAGATTGCTAAGATTAGAGATTTTTTGTCAGAATTGTAAAAGCAAAAGGAACATTTTGTCAGATTGTGAGAAGCCAGATGGGGTGAATGAAAAGAGTATAAATCTCTTCAGAAAGTCAGCGTGGGCTCCCGCTCTCAGAGCTTGCCAAGCAGCCTAGCATTTCTGATCTCTCTAGGAGTGACCTGGAAGAGGTACGTCTTTGGAGTGTGGCCCTGTGGCTCTGTAGATGACCTGATTCCTCGCCGGTTTTGCCAAATGAAGAGTCGCGGGAGATCAGAATATCGGGACAGCAGTGTACGCTGCCGTTGAAGTAAGTGACAATGCAGACTGTAACATCAAACAGTGAGTTATTGCTCTCTTTCCCTGCTGTGGCAGGAGCAATACCTCTCTTTCTCTAATTAGTGAGAGTGAGTGAGAGCCTATGGCATGTTGAGGTGTTGGAATGAATAATTTTTTTTGATGGACTCCAGATCATGGTCTCTTTGGGGCCTTTGCTATCCTTGCATGGTGAATGGTGGGGGATGGGGCTGATGCTTTAGCTGAGTCAGGTGGGGGGAGGGGAAGGGGAGGGTTGATGCTTCGCTGCTGCTTGTGCATGGGAGGAGGGCCTTTGGGTTCTAACGTTTTCCTGTCATTCATTCTTTGGGGGTTTTCTTCTGTTTTGTGGGTGTCTGTTGAGATGAAGTATTTCATCTCTGATTCTCTGATATTAAATTGAACCATGGAACCATTAAATTTGATGAAGCATTTGAAGGATGTTAGGAACATAGAACAGTCCAGCACAGAAACAGATCCTTTGATCACATCATACCTGCGCCAGCATGATGCCAAATTAAATTAACCCCTTGTGCTACATGTAATCTATATCCTTCTACTCCCTGCCTATTCATGTGTCCAGCTGAAAGCTTTTTCAACGTCACTATCCTTTCTGCTTTCACAACCACCTGCTATAGTAATTGTTTGCGTCCAAAGAACACGGCGAATCCAGAAGCAGAAACCTTCGTCATTGTGAAAAAAATACACCACTCAGTTTGAGACTTGATCCCTTTACCTTCTTGAAGTTAATATGTGAACAGAATATGGCCTGAATGTAGAATTTGAAAACACAAGGTGGAATAGACTTGGCAAATTCACTCCTCTGAAACATGGGCTCCAGTTCAACCCATATGAATGATATTTTCAGTGTCTGCTAAATGATGTGAAATGAATTTGATCCATGTCACATTAGAGCTTAAGATTGTATCAGACCATGGGCCGTTTAATGTGGGGAAAGAGCAAAAAAGGATGTAGCACTGCTTAAGTTATTTTATGAGATGTGCCAGTTAAGGAAGACAATGGGCTGCATTCTGTATTGATCTATTGACCCCATCACTATAACCTCAAACCAATTTTAAATTTATTGTTGTCATATACATGCATACAGAGGGTATAAATGCCATAAAATTAGCTTTTTGCTGCAGCAATACACTACAAGGCAAGGACAAATATAATTTAATATTAACTTAAGTTAGCATAAATTATAAATATTTTATGCATGTGCCAAATAAAGATATTCGTGGAAGATTGAGAGAGAGAGAGAGAGAGAATGATATAGTCTGTGGTAGTGCTAAAGTTTTTCAGGTCAATTCAAGAACCTAATTGCAGTTGGAAAGAAGCTACTGCTGAACTTTGAATGTGGGTCTCCAGGCTCCTGGCTGATTGTAGCATCAAGAAGAGGGCATGCCTCAGATGATGGGGGTCCTTCATGATTGATGTTATCTTCCTGGACATTGCCTCAGATCACTGAAAAAAAACTTTTGAGATTCATCCGGCAGATTTAAAATTTGGCTCTTTTCTGTAGGGCACATTTTTTTAAATTTTGTGTAAACAGTGGTGCATTAAACACAATTTCACAAACAGATTTGCAAACATTACCTGGCTTCCAATTGCAAAGCACTAGCTGGTCTGTCACTCTGTATCTGGAAATATGTTTCCCAAGAGAACACGGAATATAACTCCGCTTCATAGGAAATATGAACTTTCTGCTTAGCTATTGAAAGCCCTAGTATTCTTTGCCGTGTATTATGTGAACATAATAGCAGTCAGATTATGAATTTTTCTCCTAAACTGTATATCATTCACACCCATTTATCTTTTATTCATGAATCTCTGACTGAATGGAATACCACATTACATGTTGATGTTTCATATAAATCATTCTTATGACAAGTTTCAAATGATTATTTATACATATAATATTTCACATATTCGCCATCTCCTTTCCCCAACTGAAGATTATGCAGCCCTTGTATTTTAGATGTTAACTACATTTAATGCTTCCCAGTGTTCTCTGTTGAAACAAGTGCTAAGAAGAAAATGCTACAATTTCCCTGTCCTGAGCAGCCGTTAGCCTGTGCTAATTAAAGGGATGTTCAATGAGTTCAAGGCTTGTTGGGGTGGAATGGGAGTAAACTTGTTTGCAGAGAGCCAAGCTCAGGGAGGTGTTTACAACATCACTCTGCACCTCACTCAATTTGATATTGATATTGCTGCAGTGCCAGGGATGGTCTTGTAGTTAAAGAAATGGTATCAGACTTGCCAGGCCTCAAGCACGGCAGAAAAGAAGGGAGGAACACAAGTACCAGGGCAATTATTAGAGCATAGAATATAGAACACTACAATGCAGGACAGGACAAACCTTTCCTCCATAGTGTTGTCAGGAGCATATTAAACCAATTAAATCAATTAGGGAAAATCAGGTTGCTGTCGGATTGCAAGAGAAGGCATTTGTTGAATGCCTAAAAGATGAATATTTAGAGCAGCTTGTGCTTGAGCCTAGTTGGGGAAGGGCTATCTTAGACCTAGTGTTGTGTAATAACCCAGATCTTGTTCGGAACCCTTAGGAAGCAGTGAAAATAATATGATTGAATTCATGCTGCAGTTCCAGAGGGAGAAGCATAAGTCATATATATCAGTATCACAAAGGAATAAAGGGAGTTACAGAGGCATGATATTGGAGGAGGATACTGGCAAGGATGACGGCAGAGCAGAGATGGCTGAAGTTTCTGGGAATAGTTCACGAGGCGCAGGATAGATATGACCCACAAAAGAAGTTCTCAAATGGCAGGGCTAGGCAACGGTGCCTGACAAGGCAAGTTAGGAACTGCATAAAAGCCAAGGAAAGGGCATAAAACGTAGCAAAAGTGAATGGGAAGTTGGATGATAGGGAAGCCTTTAAAGTCCAACAAAAGGCAACAAAAAAGCTATAAGAAGGGAAAAGATGAAATATGAGGGCAAACTAGCCAATAATATAAAGCAAGATACTAAAACATTTTTCATTTACAAAGTGTTTATCAATGGTAAAAGGGAGGTGAGGTGGAAAATGATGCTGGTGAGGTAATAATGGGGGACAAAGATATGGCAGATGAATTTAATGGGTACTTTGCACCTGTCATCACTGTGGAAGACACTAGCAGTGTGCCAGATGTCCATGAGTGTCATTGCTATTACAAAGGAAAAAGTGCTAGGCAAACTCAAAGATCTTAAGGTGGATAAGTCACTTGGCCAGATGGACTACATCCCAGAATCCTGAGAGAGGTGGCTGAAAAAGAACAGATGCATAGATCATCATCTTTCAAGAATCACTTGATTCTGGCATTGTCCTGGAGGACTGGAAGAAAGCAAATGTCACTCCACCCTTTGAGAAGGGGAGAAGGCAAAAGAAAAGAAATTATAGGCCAGTTAGCCTAAACTCAGTGGTTGGAAAGTGTTGGAATCTATTATTAAGGATGAGGTTTTGGAGTACTTGGAGACTAACGATAAAGTAAGTCAAACTCAGCATGGTTTCTGTAAAGGGAAATCTTGCATGACAAATCTGTTGGAGTTCTTTGAAAAAGTAACAATTCAGGGTGGACAAAGGAGAGGCAGTGGATGTCATTTACTTGGATTTTCAGAAGGCATTTGACAAGGTGCCACACCTGAGGGGGCTGAAAAAGATAAAATCCTATGGTGTTACAGGAAAGATACTGACATGATAGAGGAATTGCTGACAGGCAGTAGGTAGCAATTGGGAATAAAGGAGGCCTTTTCTGGTTGGCTGCCAGTAACTAGTGGTGTTGCTCAGGGGTCAATATTGGGACCACTACTTTTCACATTGCTTGTCAATGATTTGGATAATGGAGTTGATGGCTTTGTGGCCAAATTTGCGGATGATATAAAGATAGGTGGAGGGGTAGGGAGTGCTGAGGAAGCAATGCGATTGCAGCAGGACTTAGACAAATTGGAAGAATGGGCAAAAAAGTGGCAGATGGAATACAGTGTTGGGAAATTTACGATAATGCATTTTGGTGAAAGGAACAATAGTGTGGACTATTACCTAAATGGGGAGAAGGTTCAAACACCAGAGGTGCAGAGGAACTTAGGAGTCCTCATGCAAGACTCCCAGAAGGTTAATTTACAGGTTGAGTTTGTGATTAAGAAGGCAAATGCAATGTTGGTATTCATTTCAAGCAGAATAGAACATAAATGCAAAGAGATAATGGTGAGGCTTCATAAGACACTGGTCAGGCTGTACTTAGAGTATGGTCTACAGTTATGGGTCCCATATCTCAGAAAGGAAATGTTGTCATTGGAGAGAGCTTGGCAGAGGTTCACAAGGATGATTCCAGGACAGAAGGGGTTAACATACAAGGAGCGTCTGGCAGTTTTGGGCTTGTACTCACTGGAATTTAGAAGATTGTGGGGCGATCTCATTGAAACCTACTGAATGTTGACAGGACTAGATAAGGTGGATATGGAGAGGATGTTTCCTATGGTGGCACTACCTCAAAATTAAAGGGCGACCATTTAGAACAGAGGTAATGAGGAATTTTTTAGCCAGCGAGTAGTGAATCTGTGGAATGCTCTGCCACAGACTGCAGTGGAGGTCAAGTCCGTGGGTAAATTTAATGTAGAAATTGATAGTTTACTGATCGGTCAAGGCATCAAAGTATATGGCGAGAAGGCATGTATATGGAGTTGAGTGGGATCTGGGAACAGCCATGATGGAATGGTAGAGCAGACTTGATGGGCTGAATGGCCTAATTCTCATCCTATGATTTATGGTCTTATGATCTAAAACAACAGTTCCTAATTAGCCTAATCCCTTTTCTCCGAATTGACCACATCTTTCCATTCTCTGCATCTTCATGTGTTTATCTAAGAGTGTCTTAAATGCTTCTATGCAATATGCTTCTACCATTACTCCTGGCACTGCACTCCAGGCCCTCATGATTCTTTGTGTGTAAAAAAATATGTCTTGCCTATCTCCTTTGTACTTTGTACTTACTCCACTCACCTGAAATTTATGCCATCTGATATAGTATTGGACATTTCAATACTGGGAAAATGATACCAACTGTTTATCTATCTATGCCTTCTAGAATTTTATTTACTTCTCTCAAACCTGATGCTGTACAGAAAACAGCCACAGCTTGTCCAGCCTCTTCTCCATGTCCTCCAAACTGGGCAGCATCCTGCTCAACCTCCTCAGCACCTTCTCCAAAGTCTCCACGTCCTTCTTAAAATGAGGTGACCAGAATTGAATACAACACTCTAAAGGTGGCCTAACAAGCGTTTTTTAAAGTTGTAGCCTATCTTGCTAGCTCTTAAGATCAATTTCTTAACAAATGAAGTCAAGCAAAATGAAAGCTTATTTACCACCTTATCAATCTGTGTGACCACTTTTAGGGTATCATTATCTGGGCCCCAAGATCCCTCTGTTCTTCAGTGCTATTAAAAATCCTACCATTAATTATGATGGATCTTCCAAAGTGCAGCACCTTACACTTGCTGGATTAAGCTCCATCTTCATGAGTCGTATCTTCACCCATCTCTGCAATTGTTTTTATCCTGTGGAGAAGAGGAGCAATAGGATAAGAGCTTATGACAGGATAATCAATCCAATAATATTCTATAGGCATAACACACTTTCCCATGGGCTGTGTATGGAAATAAAATTCCCTGAAGAGGAATTCATTAGAGTCAGTCTCCTGAAGTTGTACTTTCTTGATCAATCAGTGTAGAGCAGTAAAGGACACAGTTGCCTTTGTTAAGGGAGGTGCTGTAGTAGTCTAGTGTACTGACCTCTACCTTGCAGAGGCCCAGCGCCAACTCTCAGACACCTCCTTTTACTTACCCCTCGAACAGGACCCCACTAAGGAACACCAGGCCATTGTCTCCCACACCATCACCAACCTTAATGATTCTGGGCACCTCCCATCCACCGCCACCAACCTCATACTTCCCACAACCTGCACCCCCCATTTCTACCTCCTACCCAAAATCCACAAACCTGCTTGTCCAGGTAGACCCATTGTTTCAGCTTGTTCCTGCCCCACTGAACTCATATTTGCATACTTCAATTCTGTGTTATCTCCCCTGGTTCAGTCCCTTCCTACCTACACTGTGACACCTCACACGCTCTTGATCTTTTCAAGGATTTCAGGTTCCCTGGCTCCCCTGATCCACTTTGTTATTTTTTTTTGTGGGAGGAGGGATTTAGGGGTCAATGTGCCTGATCGATTTTATTTGTTTTTTTGTGTGGGAAAAGGGATTTGTGCATCAAGCTACCTGATCTACCTTTGTTCATTTTTTTACAGTGTGAGGTGGGATTTGAGGGTTGATGATTGTGTTGCCTTTCTTTTCTTTCTTAGTTTCAGAATCAGAATCAGATTTATTATCAGCAGCATGTGTCATGAAATTTAGATTAGATTAGATTATGAGGACACTCAGTCCTCGTTTATTGTCATTTAGAAATGCATGCATTAAAAAATGATACAATGTTCCTCCAGTATGATATCACAGAAACACAAGACAGACCAAGACTAAAACTGACAAAAACTACATAATTATAACATATAGTTACAACAGTGCAAAGTAATACCGTAATTTGATAAGAGCAGACCATGGGCACGGTAAAAAAAAAGTCTCAAAGTCCCGATAGCCCATCATCTCATGCAGACGGTAGAAGGAAGAAAACTCTCCCTGCCATGAGCTTCCAGCGCCGCAATCTTGCTGATGCAGCATCCTGGAAGCACCCGACCACAGTCCGACTCTGAGTCAGTCCGAAAACTTAGAACCTCTGACCTGCCCTCCGACACCGAGCACCGAGCACCATTTCTGCCAAGTGCTTCGACCCCGGCCCCGGCCGCCAAGCAACAGGCAAAGCCGAGGATTCGGGGCCTTCCCCTCTGGAGATTTCAGATTACAGAGTAGCAGCGGCAGCGAAACAGGCATTTCAGAAGTTTCACCAGATGTTCCTCCGTGCTCTCACGTCTGCCTCCATCAAATCAGAATTGTGCACGGCCCCCTACTTGACAGATAACAGATCACCGGAGTGGCCGCGTGTGCTGCGTCTCGCCGCCATCTTCTCCTCCTCCCAACTTAGCAGCAGCAGTTCAATACAATACAAATTATAGAAGAGAAAAAACAAAATAAAATAATAAAAAAAAATAAATAAGTAAATCAATTACAGAATAAATGTATTGAATAGATTAAAAATTGTGCAAAAACAGAATTAATACATATTAACAAAGTGAGTTAGTGTTCAAGGGTTCAATGTCCATTTAGGAATCGGATAGCAGAGGGGAAGAAGCTGTTTCTGAATTGCAGAGTGTGTGCCTTTAGGCTTCTGAGCCGCCTACATGATGGTAACAGTGAGAAAAGGGCATGCCCCAGGGTTCTGGAGGTCCTTAATAATGGATGCTGCCTTTCTGAGACATTGTTCCTTGAAGATGTCCTGGGTTAGTACCCAAAATGGAGCTGACTAGATTTACAGCCTTCTTTTGGTCCTGTGCAGTAGCCCCACCACCCATACCAGACAGTGATGCAGTCTGTCAGAATGCTCTCCACGATACATCTATAGAAGTTTTTGAGTGTATTTGTTAAAATACCAAATCTCTTCAAGCTCCTAATGAAGTATAGCTGCTGTCCTGCATCGATATGTTAGCACCAGGTTGACACCCAGGAACTCAAAACTGCTCACTCTCTCCACTTCTGATCCCTCTATGAGTATCGGTATGTGTTCCTTCATCTTACCCTTCCTGCAGTCCACAATCAGCTCTTTTGTCTTACTGACGTTGAGTGCCAGGTTGTTGCTGCAACACCACTCCACTAGTTGGCATATCTCGCTAATGGCTACCCTGAGAATTGAATGTTTTCAGATTTGCATACTTTGATAATAAATGCACCTTTCTACCTTTAAAAATAGCTTTTGACCATAGACAAAAAATTCTGATGGTTAGAGCAATGCAGCTGTACTTGGATCTTGGATACTTATCTGTGGGAGTTGGAGAAAGTGGAGGGGAATGGTGAAGCTCTCTTCAATATCTTCTTCCTCAGTTCTTGTGTATCTGGAAGGAAAAAAGCTCAACAAATGCTGATAAAAGGGAGGGATACTTGCATCCATACACCATTTAATATTGGAGGTATCATGGGACGTGAGATAATGAATTGGATGTGGCCTTTACCGATTCTCTCCTGACTCATTGCAATTTGCCTATTGACACAATAGGTCAATGGCAAGTGCAATCTCAGTGGCTCTTAGACCACCTGGACAATACAACCACCTATGTCAGGATGCTGTTCATCGACCATAGCTTAGCATTTAACACCATCATTCCCACAATTGTGATAGAGAAGTTACAGAACCTGGGCCTCTGTATCTCCCTCTGTAATTAGTTCTTGACTTCCTAACCGGAAGACTACAATCTGTGCGGATTGATGATAATATCTCCTCCTCACTGACTATCAACACTGGTGCATCTCAGGGGTGTGTGCTTGGCCCACTGCTCTACTCTCTCTATACCCATAACTGTCTGGCTAAGCCGAGCTCAAATACCATCTATAAATTTGCTGATGATACAACCATTGCTGGTAGAATCTCAGATGGAGACGAGAGGGTGTGCAGGAGCGAGATATGCCAACTAGTGCAGTGGTGTCACAGCAACAACCTTGCACTCAACGTCAGTAAGATGGAAGAGGTGATTGAGGACTTCAGGAAGGGTAAGACAAAGGAACACATATCATTTCTCATGGAGGGATCAGGAGTGGAGAGAGGGAGCAGCTTCAAGTTCCTGGGTGTCAAGATCTCTGACCTAACCGGCTCCCAACATATCGATGCAACTATAAAGAAGGCAAGACAGTGGCCATACTTCATTAGGAGTTTGAAGAGATTTTAGTATGTCAACAAATACACTCAAAAACTTCTACAGATGTACCGTAGAGAGCGTTCTGACAGACTGCATCACTGTCTGGTATGGGGGGGTTGGCGGGTGCACGGTATTCCTAGTTCTCAGGACCGAAGAAGCTGCAGAGTGTTGTAAACTTAGTCAGCTCCATCTTGGGTACTAGCCTACAAAGCACCCAGGATGTCTTCAAGGAGCGATGTCTCAGAAAGGCAGCGTCCATTATTAAGGACCTCCAGCACCTAGTGCATGCCCTTTTCTCCCTGTCACCATCAGGTAGGAGGTACAGAAGCCTGAAGGCACACACTCATGATTCCTCTGCCATCCGATTCCTAAATGGACATTGAAACTTGGACACTACCTCCCTTTTTTAATATATATTATTTCTGTGTTTTGCACAATTTTTGATCTATTCAATGTATGTATACTGTAATTGATTTACTTATTTATTTTTATTATTATTTTATTTTGGTTTTTTTTCTTCTATAATATGAATTGCATTGAACTGCTGCTGCCAAGTTAACAAATTTCACGACACATGCCGGTGATAATATACCTGATTCTGATTCTGATTCTGTAGTTTCCATGGAGATTACTCTGAAATTACCATGGTTGACTCTATGGTTAAGAAGGCATATGGTGCGTTGGCCTTCATTAACCATGAGATTGAGTTCAAGAGCCAAGAGGTAATGTTACAGCTGTATAGGACCCTGGTCAGACCCCACTTGGAGTACTGTGCTCAGTTCCTGTCATCTCACTACAGGAAGGATGTGGAAACTATAGAAAGGGTGCAAAAGGGATTTACAAGGATGTTGCCTGGATTGCGGAGCATGCCTTATGAAAATAGGTTGAGTGAACTTGGCCTTTTCTCCTTGGAGTAATGGAGGATGGAAGATGACCTGGTAGAGCTGTATAAGATGATGAGAGGCATTGATCATATGGATAGTTAGAGGCTTTTTCCAAGGACTTAAATGGCTAACACAAGAGAGCACAGTTTTAAGGTGCTTGGAAGTAGGTACAGAGGGGATGTCAGGGGCAAGTTTTTTATGCAGAGAGTGGTGAGTGCGTGGAATGGGCTGCCGGCCATTGTGGTGGAGGTGGATACAATAGGGTCTTTTAAGAGGATCCTGGATAGGTACATGAAGTTTAGAAAAATAGAGGGCTATGGGTAACCCTAGGTAATTTCTAAAGTAAGTACATGTTCGGCACAGCATTGTGGGCCGAATGGCCTATATTGTGCTGTAGGTTTTCTATGTTTCTTCTAGACCAATGAATGCAGCCTTACAGGGAACCTAACTGCTGGCGATGTCACTGTGTGTGCAGATGACAGTGGCACACAAGCACTGATTGTGTTGCAATGTGTCTGGGTGTAGCATCTGGCATAACTGGATCTCTGGGAGTTTAAGTTTTGTGGTGCAGGCACAAATTTTGAAGTATTGGTAACGTGTCAGGTTTGGTGGAACATCAGAGTGATGGAAAAGTCCTGATTGATAGAGTCGTTTGTAAGGTAGGTGACTAGGATGCATTGCATGGAGCTGAGACTGATGCTGCACTGGTGAAGAGATGAGATTTACTAATAGCTTCACTGACCATGATTTTACTTACAAGGTTATTACACATTTTCTTGTATTGCTTCCTTCTCGTTGCTTTACTTCCATTGTCAATATTGTTGGTGAATTCTTCCCATTGTAGACCTGGGTAGCTTTTTGCTCCCTTGCACTTAGAGTGCATTGTTGACTCAGATATCAGATAGTCCTGATGGCGGTTCTTAGCCCAAAATTTCGGCTGTTTATTAGTTTCCATAGATGCTGCTAGACCTGCTGAGTTCCTCCAGTATTTTGTGGGTGTCACTTCAGATTTCCAGCAATTACAGACCTCTTCATGTTCGGATATCAGAACTGCATTGGAAAATTTGAAAATTTTGCCTGCGTTGCCACGGCAGCCAGCTTTGATCTTGGAGGTGTATTTGTGGTTATTAGATTTTAATCACTATATCCAATTTCTAGGAGCGTTGCTTCAGAGTCGCCCTTAGAGTGGACGTGCTTGGCCTCCTAGTGAATAGAAGATGTCTCTCCTCCTTTCACGTTGTCCATAAATGCACCTAATCTGTTCTACCAATCAGAATAGTGCTCTCTCCCTTTTCCCACAGTGGCCTCCAGAATTACTTCTGGAATGGTTTCCAGTAGCAGTTTCAGGTAGCAAGGTGTGGAGGTAATAGCATCAATTAAGACTGGCTATTTTCAGAGGTCTGGAGTCACTTAGTAAATCCCATGCTGCTGAACGGTGAAAATAGGAGGATTTGGTAACTGCTGATGCTGCAGTCATGGTTTTGAGTGGGGTCAGACAAGGTCAGATGGATGTGCATTTATCAATCTTGCTTTCTAACATAATCTAATTTAACTTCTCAACATCAAAAGCACTCTGAGAATCTGTGACTGAGTATAATGATTCAGCTGCCTTCAAGATTCAAGATCGTTTAAGATAATATAATTTCCTGCACACAAGCGTAAAGGAGAACAAAGCAATTGTTATAATGGATCTAATGCAGCACCAAAAAATGAAAGATAAAGAATATAATAATAATAATAATATTAATAAAATAACAATAAGTACAAATAAATAAGCTAGTTTCTATACATAGATTGATTGTACATCCATAAGATAATGTTAGGCTGTACATAAGGTGACTGACAGGAAATAATAAAGTAGTGGTGGAGTTAGTGAGTGGAAGTGTTGATCAGCCTTAACTCATGGGGAAAGTGTTTTTGAGTCTGGTGGTCATGACATAGATGCTATGTAGCCTACTTTACCTGATGGGAGTGGGAAAAATAGTCCATGAGCAGGGTGGGTGGGATCCTTCATGATGTTACTGGCCCTTATCTGACACCTTTCTCTACGCACGTCCTTCATGGCAGGTAGGCTGGTGCTGCTGATGCATTGGGGAATAAAGCCTTCCTGTCTACCTTGCTTGATGTGAAGATCAAACCCACTGCAAAAGCTCAACACCGTCATTTATACAAATATGTATTTCTTGGCCTCTTTCATTTATTCACTCATAATTTCTCAAATTCCAATTGATTTCTGCTACTAACATCAACCAAACATTTGATATATTCTTCTTTCTCAGCTTTTTTCAAACAAGGTGTATTATCTTGTAGTCCTGCAGACTCTCTTTACTTTCACCAATAACCTGTGAGGATTCTGCTGGGCTGGAAAACTTCTCTTTTTGGTCTCTCTTCTTTCTCTGTATTTATTCCATCCAGTATTACCTTTGCTTGCTCCTTAGTGTTACATCAGAATCCTCTTTCTAATGAAGTCAATGCCAAAATACTCATCTAGTGCCTCCACCAAAAAATTGTATGGAATAAAACAGAAAATGCTAAAAACTCTCCGGTGCATATATGGAAAAAGAAACAAGTAAAGCTTCATGTCCATGAAAGAGAAGGTATGTAGTTTAGATAGCACGAAGGGTGGGGGAGGGATGGATGGAATTTTCTTGAGTGGGGTCAAGTTGGATGACCATATTGATATTAACTAGTTACTTTCATACTTATGTATAGAATGATCTGTCTGGATTGCACACAAGTGCTTTTCTCTGTATCTCTGTACATATGACAATAATAAACCAATACTATCAGTTATTAGACATCTGTTTCCAGCTGTAATTGGCTATACTTTTTTTGACTGCCTACTTTTTGCCCCCCTTTTACTTTCAAGTGCTCATCACACCTGATTTGGTGACACAGCTTTTCTTATCACTTTTCTACACAGTCATGCGCCAATTCAAGAAACACGGAAGGCAGGAGTTTAGAATTTAAGTCAAGTTTAACCACGTATAGAAAGGGAGCGTTTAGGTACCATGGTAGTGAAGTAGCTAGACTGAAGCTATTGTAGCTTGAGGCATTCTGGAGTTTGAAGTTCAATTCTGGTGCCAACTGTAAGAAATTTGTACTTTTTCCCCATGAACTGTGTGAGTTTCCTGAGGATGCTTCAGTCCTGGTTAATTGGTCATTGTAAATTGCCCTGTGATTAGGCTAGTGTTACATAGATGGGTTGCTGGGTTGTTCAGCTTGTTGGGATGGAAAGACCTTTCCATGATGTATCTCTAAATAAATAATAAATAAAACAACTGGTTGACATATGCTGCCTGCACCATCTGTGCTACAAACCCCGCCTACCAGATTGGGTGCAAGTCCTCCCAAAAGCAACATGTCAGGCAAAGTCAAAAGTCAAAGTTGAGTTGACTGTCATATGCATAAATAGATATATGCAGAGTTGCAATAAAAAAGCTTAATTGCATCAGTATCACAGGCACATAGCGTTAGACGCAACATTCACAACATGAAAATAAAAAGTAAATGTAAATTATAAACAAGTTTTACATTACAATTGGAACAAATACAACAGGAACAAAAATATTCCATTTAAGTGCAAAGATACCGAAATGCTAATGGTATAATTAGGGTTGTGCCAATTAGGTCCAGAACCAAAAGGTTGAAGGTTGAAGCACCATACTACTGAGTTATATTGACCTTAGCAGTCTTGAACTACGGTGTGGCCAATGTTGGGGATGGGAAGCTTACGATGAACCTTAACTTTTTTCCACAAGCTCATTTCTGGCCATGGAAAGTGACACCCACTTTGAAGCGTGTACATTACACCAAATCCCACAAGGCTAAGTCCCTTTTCTTCCTTAAAAGACAATATAAAGCACTAATAAAGATAATAATACTTTATTGATCCCGAGTGGGAAATTCTTTTGTTACAGCAGCAACAATTTAAAATGCAACTTAGCAGTGTGCAGACTTAACTAATAATAAAGTACAGAATAGTAATATACACAATAATAAAATAAGTGAGGAAAATGTCCTTTTGGAAGGTGATTGTAAGTCTTTGTAATTCTCCCTTTTACTGGTCTTTAGATGAATCAGGACATGTAGAAGAAAAGAAGAGAAGTTGATTTATACCATAGAATCAGACATGATCATACTGAATGTGCAGAAGATTTAGGGGACTGTAACATCTATTCCAATTTTTATTTCTTGTTTCGAGAAGCAATGGTAGAGGCAGGTATAATAACAACATTTAAAAACTATTTGTACAGGTACATGGATAGGAAGGGTTTGTAGGGATGTTGGTCAAATGCAGGCAACTGGGAAAGGCTCAGTTAGTCAACTTGATTGTCATGGATGAGCTGGGCTAAAGAGCCTGTTTTCTAAGCCAGATAGCTCTCTGTCACTTTTGTTATGGTAGAATTTTCTCCAATGTGGGTTTCCCTTGATGCATTCTATACTTCAGATTCAACCTGCATTGTTTCAGGGTGATGGACCAATTCATTGCTTGTTTCAATGCAACAAATAGAGGCTGTGGAGCAGGAGGGATAGTGCGACCAGCAAACCCTCCTTAGCCATTAGCTATCAGTATTTAAAGAGTTAAGATAAAATTATTAAAAACAGCAAACATTAGAATCAGGTTTATTATCACCGGCATGTGTTTGAAATTTGTTATCTTAGCAGCAGTAGTTCAATGCAATACATAATATAGAAGAAAGAAAATAATAATAAATAAATCAGTCAATCAATTACAGTATACGTAAATTGAATAGATTAAAAATTGTGCAAAAAACAAAAATTATATATATTAAAAACATGAGGTAGGTGTTCAAGGGTTCAATGTCCATTTAGGAATCAGATGGCAGAGGGGAAGAACCTGTTCCTGAATCGCTGAGTGTGTGCCTTCAGGCTTCTGTACCTCCTACCTGATGGTAACAGTGAAAAAAGGGCACGGCCTGGGTGCTGGAGGTCCTTAATAATGGACGCTGCTTTTCTGAAGCACTGTTCCTTGAAGATGTCCTGGGTACTTTGTACTTTGTAGGCGAGTACCCAAGATGGAACCGATTAAATTTACGAACCTCTGCCCCTTCTTTCAGTCCTGTACAGTAGCTTCCCCCCGCCCCCCACCATACCAGACAATGATGCAGCCTGTCAGAATGCTCTCCAAGGCATATCTATTGAAGTTTTTGAGTGTATTTGTTGACATACCAAGTCTCTTCAAACTCCAGGTGAGTATAGTCGCTGTCTTGCCTTCTTTATAACTGCATCAATGTGTCAGGACTAGGTTAGTTTCTCGGAGATCTTGACACCCAGCAACTTAAGACTGCTCACTTTCTCCACTTTTGATCCCTCTGTGAGGATTGGTATGTGTTCCCTTGTCTTACCCTTCCTGAAGTCCACACTCATCTCTTTCATCTTACTGACATTGAGTGCCAGGTTGTTGCTACAACACCACTCCACTAGTTGGCATATCTCAGTCCTGTATGCCCTCTTACCTCCATCTGAGATTCTATCAACAATAATTCTATCATCAGCAAATTTATGTATGGTATTTGAGCTACGCCTAGCCACACAGTCATGGGTATATAGAGAGTAGATCAGTGGGCTAAGCACACACCCCTGAGGTGCACCAGCATTAATCGCCAGCGAGTAGGAGATGTTATCACCAATCTGCACAGATTGTGGACTTCCAGTTATGAAGCGAAGGATCCAATTGCATAGGGAGGTACAGAGGCCCTAGTTCTGCAACTTCTCAATCGGGATTGTGGGAATGATGGCTTTAAATGCTGAGCTGCATTCGATGAACAGCATCTTGATATAGGTGTTTGTGTTTGTGTTGTCCAGGTGGTCTAAAGCCGTGTGAAGAGCCATTGATATTGCATCTGCCGTTGACCTATTGTGGCGATAGGTCAACTCAGCAGATCAGGAAGTTTCTGTGGGGAGAGAAACAGAGTTAATGTGTCAAGTGGAGCATCCTTTGTTTTTGTTTATTTTATATTGGATTTCCAGCATCTACAGTTCTTTATTTCTGATTTTAAAAAATTTACTCCAAGGCTACTTGAATTAAGCTATCTCTCTTTATTAAGTCTCTCAGGTAGAGAAAGATGATATACTTGCTTCATGTTGAAGGCATTACCACCACTACCAATGAGCTACCTTCATTGTGTCTTGTCTTAACTTCTCTGTAAATCTGAATGACCAATGCAGAATCATTGTAGCTAAATAACTTACTTTGAAGTGCAGAATGTTTGTGTTACACTACAAGTCATACAACTGAAAGTGAGGTACAGATCAGCAGTAGTCCATTTAAATATTGATTTCCACATTGCTGCAGTTCATGAAGCCACTTCCTCTCCTTTGTCCTCGTTCATCAGCCCATCACCACCATGACTCCATAGACGCACCACTCTCATTCATTCCTTTCTATATCTAGTCAACAGTCGTCCCTCTTGGAAAGGATTGTGAATACCCTTCAGACAACTGCTGTCAGAATTCCTGAACTAAGCTGCCACAGGTTTTGATAACAGCCTAGTCCCAAAATGTAGCTTTACAACTTTCTGTTGTGCTTACACTATGAGTTTTCACTGCTCCTACTAAGTCCTAACCATTTCTCAGTTGGTTGCATAACAAGCAATAGCAAAATAATATTTAAAGCCGTGTAAGTTGCAATTTTCTGTTTCACATGTGAAATCCCCAAACTCTGCCCTACCTAATAGGAATGATCTGCAACAGGACAGCATTACAAGCAATTTAGTGAAAAATTATTCATCGTTATTTATTGGGTTACTTCATAATGAAATCTATCAGGGACCTTGAATAGATTCTTGGTGACCCTTCTACAGTTTCTGCTCCTCACTATTCAGTCACCTCCCAAGGGATCCTTTTAGCACATAGTTAGTAATAGTTAGCAGTAATATATATTTCCCATAGGAGTCGTTATATGACAATTGCACATAAAGGGTAAAAATAATTTGAAATGAGCTAATGAAAAGACAAATAAAAATGAGCCCATTATTTTTATTCAGTAACTACAGACTTATGGATCCCATTAGTGTGACTGTGAGCCCCTAGTAGTAGTGAAAGCTACCTTATATGCTGCATATGAAGGATTGAGTCTATATCACAGCACTTTAATTTACTTTGTAGGAAGTGTTTTTTATTTTCAAATTAAAATTAACAGGCATTCAGATTACTGTAATCTGTGAAATGGTGTTCATAAATTAGCTTTTTAACAAAACAGGAAGTCATCATACTGCTCTTGAAAGCCATTAACAATAAGTATTACAAAGATCCACATTGTGCATGTTGGATAATTAGCAACATAATTGACAAGTATATTTTGAATAGATATGTTGGAGAAAGATCACTTTGATTTGCATCTTCCCTGCATGTTAATTCTGGTGAAGTGCAGAAACTGAGTGTACATGAAGGTGCTTCTAAATGGGTTTATGTTGGGAACACATTGACTAAAGTTAAGCAATTGGATTGTACTAAAGGGCACTGAACTGCCATTTTAATACTTTTGTATAACAGTTTGTCCTCAGTATATCAAAATAAGAATTTGTACTTTTAAAGACTGACTATGGTGAGAAAAACTGACTTTGAATTTGATCCAAGCAATAGACAATATACCTTTGTAAAGTACTGGAGATCAGAAGGATCTGCTGCATTGGAAGCTGTCAGGGTGACCAGTGACATTCCATTCCACTTCTGTTCAAAACGTACATAGTTGCAAAGTTGTTACCCCTGGATAAGACCTCTAGTTTCAGACTCTGTGTTATTCATTGCTGGGTCCGGATTACCGATAGTTGATGGACAAATTGGAAGTTGGTGATTTTCATTTTGATTGGTTAGTAAAATGTGACGATTATCTCCATTCTGTTTTGAATGAAAAAAAATCTTTAATTTTTATAACAGACAATACATGAATTCAAAATTATTAAACTGAAACTTTGACAATATATAGTTATAGTAGATATTCCTGAGCCAAGAGGGAATGCAGTGCGCTGTGATAATTTGCACGCTCTACTCTTGTATTTTCGGAAACTGGGACACTCAGTTGCCAATTTTATAAGTTCATATATATACTGCCATGGTGGATGTTGAAAATTGAACATAAAAACAGTCCTGGTTGGAGGTGATGCATCAGTTGTGAAGTTCCAGTTGCCCCATTTTAGGAAGTATTTGGAGATTGTGGAAGGGTGCAAAAGAGGTTTACTGGGATGCTGCCTGGATTAGAGTGTATAAGATCTAAGGAATGATTGCACAAGCATGAGTTGTTCTTCCTGGATTGTTGGAGGCTGAGAGGAGACCAGTCAGAGATTCATAAACTTCTGAGAATCATAGAGAGAGTAGACAGTCAGCATCATACACCCCATCCACCCCTTGGGTAGAAATGTTGAATGTGGAAGCCACCAGCAGAATGCCAGAACAGCATGAATGTCAGGGGCAGAACTGAATAAAGTTGCTATTACTAAGGAGCTGGTGCTTAGGAAACTGAAAAGTCTGAAGGTAGATAAGTCACCTGGACCAGATGGACTACACCTCGGGGTTCTGAAAGAGGTAGCTGAAGAGATTGTAGGGCATTAGTTATGATCTTTCAAGAATCACTAGATTCTGGAATGGTTCCAGAAGACTGGAAAATTGCAAAAGTCACTCCACTCTTTAAGAAGGGAGGGAGGCAGATAAAGGAATGTTAAGGCCAGTAGCCTGGCAACAGTGATTACAAAGATGTTGGAATCTATAAATAAGACTGAGGTTTTGGGATACTAGAAGGCACATGAGAAAATAGGCCAAAGACAGCATGGCTTCCTGAAGGGGAAATCTTACCTGTAAAATTTGTTGGAATTCTTTGAGGAAATAACATGCAGGATGGACAAAGGGGAATCAGCAGATGTTTTTCATTTGGTTTGTCAGAAGGCCTTTAACACAGACATCCCACCTCTTCCAGAAGTTCTGGGAGTCTCCTGCATATTAATAGTGGCTCCCTGATGCCTGAAAATTATATACAATATCCCAGAAATCAATTTTTTTGAGAGCGAGCGAGAGAGCGTGAGAGCGAGAGAGAGCGAGAGAGAACGAGTGCGAGAGCGACCACGAGAGCGAGAGAGGGCGCCATGGCAGAGTGTTCCAAAAAAAGAAAATATAAAATGTTCATCACCCCAGACTACACTAAAGTGTACTCCTGCCTAATAGGGGTCAAAAATAATGACAGTGTTGCTCACTGTGCTGTTTGCAACAATGACTTTTCTATTGCCCGTGGTGGGTTAAAATGTAAAAGACGTGTTGAGGTGAGTTTAACAGGTGTCATTTGTTTATTAGCATAGCTAATGTTATTTAAACTAGTTGGCTAGCTGCTAAAGAGCTACTCTATTGCGGACATCCCACCTCTCCCAAAAGTTCCGGGAGTCTCCGGCAAATTGATGGTGCTACATCCCTGAAATGAGTTTTTGCAGGGCGGGGTGTCTGTTAACAAGCTGCCACACATGAGACAGCTTAACAAGGTAAGGGTAATACAGGAAAAGTACTAGCATGGAAGAAGCAAAAAACAAGAGAAAATCTGCAGATGCTGGAAATCCGAGCAACACACACAAATTGCTGGAGGAACTCAGCAGGCCAGGCAGCACCTATGGAAAAGATTACAGTCGATGTTTCAGACCGAGATCCTTCAGCAGGACTGGAGGAAAAAAAGATGAAGAGTAAAGTTAAAAGATGGGGAGAGGGCATGGAGAAACACAAGGTGATAGGTGAAACCGGGAGAGGGAGGGGTGAAGTTAAGAGCTGGGAAGTAGGTTGGTGAAAAGGATACAGGGCTGGAGAAGGGAGAATTGAATATGAGAGGACAGAAGGCCACGGAAGAAAGAAAAGAGGTGGGGTGGGGGAGCACTGGAGGCTGGTGACGGGCAGGCAAGGAGATATGGTGACAAAGGAATGGGGAATAGTGAAGGGGTGGGGGGGCATTACCAGAAGTTATAGAAGTCAATGTTTATGCCATCATGTTGGAGTCTACCCAGACTGAATATAAGATGTTGTTCCTCCAACCTGAGTGTAGCCTCATCATGACAGTGGTGGAGGCCATGGATAGACATATGGGAATGGGAATGGGAAATGTAATTAAAATGGATAGCCACTGGGCGATCCTGCTTTTTCTGATGGACAGAGCATAGGTGCTCCACAAAGCGGTCTCCCAACCTACGATGAGTATCAGTGAAGTGGTCTCCCAATCTATATCTGACGTAGATTGGGACACCACTTTGCCAAGCACCTACACTAGAAAAAGCGGGATCTCCCAGTGGCCACCCATTTTAATTCCACTTCCGATATGTCCATCCATGGCCTCCTCCACTGTCATGATGAGGCTACACTCAGGTTGGAAGAACAACACCTTATATTCCATTTGAGTAATCTCCAACCTGATGGCATGAACATCAATTTCTTGAATGCCTGGTAATGCTGCCACACCTCCTTCTCCCATTCCCTTTTCCCTCAGTCATCTTATCTCCTTGACTGTCCAAAACCTCCCTCTGGTGCTCCTCCTGCTTTTCTTTCTTTCCTTCTGCCCTCTCCTATCAGTTTTTCCCTTCTCCAGCCCAGTATCTCTTTCACCAATCAGCTTCCTAGCTCTTTACTTCACCCCATCCTCCTCCTGGTTTCACCCATCATTTTGTTTTTCTCCCTACACTCTCCTCCCCCCAACATTTTACCCCTCATTCTTTTTTCTCCAGTCCTGCTGAAGGGTCTCGGTCTGAGAAGTCAACTATACTCTTTTCCATAGATGTTGCCTGGCCTGCTGAGTTCCTCCAGTATTTTGTGTGTGTTGTTCGTGTTGGCGCATGGGCAAGTGGTTAAGGCGTCGGTCTAGTGATCTGAAGGTCGCTTGTTCGAGCCTCAGCTGAGACGGCATGTTGTGTGCTTGAGAAAGGCACTTAACCACACATTGCTCTGTGATGACACCGGCACCAAGCTGCATCGGTCCTAGTGCCCCTCCCTTGGACAACATCGATGGCGTGGAGAGGGGAGACTTGCCGCATGGGCAACTGCCGTTCATCCATACAACCTTGCCCAGGCCTGCACCCTGGAAACCTTCCAAGGCATAAATCCATGGTCTCACGAGGCTAACGGATACCTATAAAATAAATTGAGTGTGTTGCTAGCATAGAAGAAAGAATGGCTGACTGGCAGGAGGCAAAGAGTGGGAATAAAGGGGGCCTTTTTCTGGTTGTCTGCTAGTGATTAGTGGTCTTCCGCAGGGGTCAGTGTTGGGACGGCTTCTTTTCACGTCATATGTCAATGATTTGGATGAAGGAATTGATGGCTTTCTGGCCAGGTTAGCAGTAAGTATGAAAATAGGTGAAGGGGCATGTAGTGTTGAGGAAGTAAGATGTCTGCAGAAGGACTCAGACAGAATGGAAGACTGGACAAAGACGTGACAGATGGAATATAGTGTAGGGAAGTGCAAGTTCATGCACTTTGGCAGAAGGAATAAAGGTGTGGACTATTTTCAAAATGAGGAGAAAGTTAAAAAAATCAGAGGTACAGGATTCCCTGAAGGTTAACTTGCAAAATGAGTCATTGGTAAAGAGGCAAATGCAAAATTAGCATTCATTTTGAGAGGACTAGAATACAAAAGCAAAGAGATAATGCTGAGGATTTAGAAAACATTAGTCAGACTGCATGTGGAGTATTGTAGTATTGGAGTATTGTGAGTAGATTTTAGCCCCTTATCTAAGAAAAGATGTTAGACAGTGTCAAGAGGTGGTTTACAAGAATGATCCCAGGAGTGAAATGGTTAACATATGAGGAACATTTTATGGCTCTGGGCCTGTGCTCACTGGAGTTTAGGAGAATGGTGGTGGTGGTGGGGGGAATCGCAATGAAACTCATTGCATATTGAATGGCCTAGACTGAGCGATGTCCCTTTAGAACAGAGATGATGAAAAATTTCTTTAGCCTGAGGGTGGTGAATGTGTGGAATTCATTGCCACAGACAGCTGTGCAGGCCAAGTCATTGGGTATATTTTAGGTGGAAGTTGATTCTCGATTAATCAGGGCATCAAAGATTACAGAGAGAAGGCAGGAGAATGAAGTTGAGAAGAATAATTAATCACTCATGATGGAATGGCAGAGCTGACTTGATGGATGGAATGGACTAATTCTGCTCCTATGAATTATGTTATTGTGGTCTTTTGAAAAACTATTGAGAGCTATCAATTCCTACATCCAAACCATTGACATATAACATGAAAATCTGGAAGAAGGAAGCACCGACAAACATTGCGACCAAGAGCGACATCCTCCAGATGGTCCACAACACTACTTCTTTCCATTTGGTTACGTCTTCTTTTTAATTCAAATGTGCTTCTGCTACTGTTGGAGCTTGTGACCTACATTTTGGTGGCGTGTTTTCAGTCCGATTCGGCAACCTGGTGTTTTGCTGTTTCCGAGGGTGTTCCGTAGGTTTGGAGCAAAGTGTGTGGCCTCCAGGCCAAGAAGCTTGAAGGTGGGGCTCAAGCCCATTATTGACTAAGTTTCTCACTGATCTCGCCAAATGAGTTGTTGAGGAAGATCGACATTATTAAAGTGAGATTGGTAGGCGAGCAGGTGTTCAGTGGCATCTACCAGTCTCTTGCTTTTTGCTCTTGGAGGAAAGAGCCTGCATGTGATACTCTCTCTCTCTCTCCCTCTCTCTCTCTCTCTCTCCCTCTCTCTCCCTCTCTCTCTCTCTCTCTCTCTCTCTCTCTCTCTCTCTCTCTCCCTCCCTCTCTCTCTCTCTCCCTCTTGCTTGCTGCTCTTGGACGAAGGTCCCTGCATTCAAATGGTTTCTCTCTCACTCTCGCTCAAAGCTGCTTGAGGATGTGCTCCATTTAACGGACGACAAAGCACGAGATTGAACTGAACAGAGTTGAACTGAATATGCCTGTATTCTTTTGATTTTGTGTTTTATATTCTGTGTTTGTCACTTGTTCTTTTACCATTTGCACGATTTGTGTTTTTTTTTAATTTTGAAGGGATTTTGATATTTTTCTTCAAATAGATTCCAAGATTTTCTTTGTTTCGTGGCTGTCTGTAGGAAGATGAATTTCACTGTTGTATACTGCATACATACTTTGATAATAAATGTACTTTGAATCTTTGAATTAAACTAGAGGACATGCTGTTATGTTAGTGGGTGGTGGGGGCAGTTGAAAGGTGACATGAGGGACAAAAGTCCATTCCATTGTACAATATGTCTTCTGGTATGTCTATAATCACATTACTATGCCTGTTCTTATGTTCCCTGATACATAATAGGTCAGCTACCATCTGTGGAGGAAGAATGAGTGGCCCTTGTTTAGGAGAGAAGAAAAAAACATTAGATTACATCAGGTGTCCCCAACCTTTTTTGCACCGCGGACCGGTTTAATATTGACAACATTCTTGCGGACCGGCTGACTGGCGGGGGTGGGGGGGTGGGGGGTGGAGTTCAAGTAGGGTTAGACTCACCTCAACATGTCTTTTACAGTTGGGGTTGCCAACTTTCTCTCTCCCAAATAAGGGACAGAATTAGCAGTCAAATCCCAGGACACTTGCGTTTACCCCAGGAAAGACTACCATGACCATGAAGGCTTGCGCGGGCACCTGTGTGCGCATATGTAACGTGCGCATGCACGTAAGTGCCGATTTTTTTTCCATAAATCGGTTTTGGCTTAATCTTCCCGACTATACTGTACATTACTTCTACTTTATATAGGCTGTGTATTTATCATATCATTTCTGCTTTTACTATATGTTAGTGTTATTTTCCATTTTATGTGTTATTTGGGATGATTTGGTAGGTTATTTTCTGGGTCTGGGAACGCTCAAAATTTTTTCCCATATAACTTAATGGTAATTGCTTCTTCGCTTTACACCATTTCGGCATGAAAGTTTTCATAGGAACGCTCTACCTTAGCAGGGGAAATACGGGACAAGGGCAGTCCCGTACGGGATAAACCGATTTAGCCCAATATACGGGATGTCCCGGCAAATATGGGACAGTTGGCAACTCTATGTTCAAATTAAACAGTGCCTGACAGGGAATGAGGAAAGGTGCAGCTGACTCATATCGTTTCCTCGCGGCCCGGTAGCACATGCTTTGCGGCCCGGTACTGGTCCACGGCCCGATGGTTGAGGACCACTGGATTACATGACTAATCTGATCACAAGGATAATCAGGTTTTAAACTTGAAATGAGTGGAAGAATATCAATTAAAAAAATAAAATTATGTGTTCCATTGTTCATGATATGCATGGTTTTACGGTCAAATGTCAGTAATGGCTTATTAGTAAAACTCTGATCCAGGTAAAAGCTGCTGGATATCATTTATTTCCAGGGAATTGAATATTTATTCGAAGATACCTTATGAAGCATAACCACATCACCGGGGATGCCATTTTTTGAAGCTGAATTCAAGAAACCCTCTCTATACATCACCCGATCATTGATTTTGTTTGTCCCCAACTTCCTCCACTTCATTTCAACAATAATTTGGTGGCAGGAGAACACTCTTGCAGGCTTTAAGGTGTAAAATCAGCCAACAAAATCAAAGAATTTCTTTTGCACTGTATGACGACATGAGAACCCTAACAATTTACTACATTGTGTATTTTCCTTACGCTCAGCTGAAGCTTTGTTAATTTGGCCCATTGCTCTAAACCAGCAAAGTTATATTGGTGTAAACATCCTAAAGTCAAATACAGGTTAATTATAACAGTGACAGAAGACTGTGATGTGCCAGATGCTTGTAAATGTTTGGCTCAAGTTCAGCCTGTAAACTTCCCTCAATGACAATAATTTACCCAGTTAACCTTTGTGTGATGAAATTGGCCTATTTTACATATGACTTGCATTTTGAAGTTTAATATATGAAGACTGCCATATGCACAATTTAATTCTGATAAGGGGACATTGCATGACTTCAATTTCACAATGACTATTTGTTGTAAAGCAAATGTGCAATGAGGTGCAATATTTACAGACTATTAACTCCTCAGCAGTGTATCACTGAGTGTGATGGAAGGAGTTTGCTGAAGTAAGCCGTGATATCCATAGTATTATGTATTCAAATATTTTTTTGCTTACCGAATATGTGTGAGTCTTTTCCATAATATTGCACAAGTTAAGTCAGAAACTGCCTCTGTGTGAGAATCATAGAAGGTGCAAATTTTCAACCTGTCTGGGAGATTATCTTGTGTATTGAATGATGAATTCAAAAGCTCCCAGAGGAAAGAAAATTGAGCAGTTATTATTTAGCATAGCTGATGAGGTGACAATTTATTTTTGTCGTAGTGTAGTTGTCTCTTTGAGGCTCTGAAGTCCACGTCTCTGTTATTAATGCAGATGATTTCATGGGACCATGCAGGGGCTCCCTAGGTTCCACTTTTAATAGTTTGTGTTAATGCAGTTTAAACTTTTAAAATACAAACATTATGATTTTTGGTATGGTGTGCTATGTGAGAAGAATTTGAGCCTTCTCCCCTCTTGCAAACTAATGGATGTGAAAAAAATGCTAAAACAAAACTGCTGGAGGAACTCAATGGTCAGGCAGCATCTGCAGTGGGAAATGGACAATCGATGTTTATAGTTGAGATCCTTCATGTGGATCTAAGTTAGATGTAGGGTCTCAACTAATAAAGTTGACCATCCATTTCCTTCTGCAGATGTTCCTGACCCACAAGTTCCTTCAGAAGTTCTTTTTTTTTTGTTTTCAGCATCTGCAGTCTCCTGTGTATCCATTTGACCTGTTGCATACAATCCTACTGTAAAGATTAACATCTTCATTTGTTGTAGAAATGCTCAGACAAGATACCAACTTTATGTCACTAGGTAATAAATAGGACCTACTAAGGATGATAAAAATTGTTCCGTTCTCCTACTCAAATCTTTTGTTGACTTGGCCAGTCATATTGAAGGAGGCATATTAAGATAGCAGAACACCAAAAAACCTCTTATGAGCTGCTGTTTTATGACTAGTGAACAACGTCTGACTGAAATCTTTACTTCCATTCTTTTAGACCATAAGGCCATAAGACATAAGACATAGGAGCAGAATTAGGCCACTTGGAATAATGAGTCTGCTCCGCCATTCCATCATGGCTCATTTACTATCCCTCTCAACCCCATTCTCCTACCTTCTCCCCATAAACTTTAACACTCTTACTAATCAAGAATCTATCGAGCACCTCCAGTATTTTATGCTTTAAAATACCCAATGATCTGCCCTCCATGGCCATTTGTGGCAATGAATTTCACAGATTCATCACCATGAATCCTCCTCATTCTGAGGCTCTGAATTCTGGTCTTAGACTCCACAAGTATAGGAAGCAGCCTCTCCACATGAGCTCTATCGAGGCCTTTCAATATATGTTAGGTTTCAATGAGATTTGCTCCCACATTCTTCTAAACTCCAGTGAATAGTGACCCAGAGCCATTAAATGCTTTTAGTGGAAGAGTTAACTTACTTAAAAGGAATTGATAAATGTCACCACATTCAAAAGTGTGTTAACTTCAGACAGATTCTTAAACTCAGCATACTAATGCTCTACGACTGTTTCAAGATTGAACCGGATGTTGACAATCAAGGAAAGGTCAGTTCATATTTGTTACTATTTCTATTCCATTAACTGGTGTCTTTATTTTGGGTAAAATTGAGTGCAGAACTGGTAATAACTGGGATTTTTGAGACTTGAGCAATGGAAATAAATAAAACTAAAGTTTATGCTTGTTTTAAGATAAGAGTATAGCAAAGTAAAGGACAATGAGAAATGGGTTGTCTGAAATGACGACTTGTAGGAAATTTGTAAAGTTTGTTCCGTATCTGCCAATTCAGATGAGTGTTCCAAAATATCTCAAGATACGACTTTAAGAAAAGTAAAGTTTGCTTGATGACCTGGATAAAAACAAATTAATCTGTTTGAATGGTGGCAGAGGCTCCACAGCTACTTTTCAGGAAGATCAGAAGACTCCTCCTGGTGTTTTGACCAATAATTATTACTTACGAAAACAGCATAATTTGGTCCTTGCTATTCATGAACCTAACTGCAAAAGAATTAGTTGCTATTTCTTTCTACAAAACGACATCTCTTTAATATGAGTGATATGGCTGCAAAGTATTTTAGGACATTTTGAAAACTGTTTTTGAAAATGCATGCTATTTTGTAGTATTTTCTGAGTTTGCAAAAACAAGTGGTGTAGGGTACCTACTATTTAAAGGACTTATAAGATAAACACTTTTTGGTTATATTTAAACATATTTATCAAAACAGATTACTTTTCAGCTTTGTAATTTATAATCTGGGTTTCAAAAATTAAAAAAAAACATTTGAAACATAAGACCATAAAATTTATGCTGCAGTTTAACTGTAAAATTATCTCAACTAATTCTCTTTACTGTTTCTTTTAATCCTCGTGCAAGTGCACAGATGTACAAATGCGTTTCTGTATAATTATTTTGTCATATTGTCTTTCCTTTATTGCAAAATTTGTCATTGGCTTTACAGCAATGTCCACAAAATCCTTACTTGATAGTTGGTAGCTTTGCCAGTTGGATATAACTCAAATAATGTCTGATCTTGATTCAGAATTAACAGTGTGAATTATGTGAGTTTTTAATTTGAATGAAGTCTGAAGAGAATATCAGCATTGTCACTTTCTGATTGCGCTTCCTGCATTACAGACCCTAGGACCAATGATTCCTTACAGAGAAGTACTGAATAGATTGCATGAATTTTAACATTGAAATCATCACATTCTGAACTAAGAGTTAAAGCAACACTCACAACACGCTGGAGGAGCTCGGCAGGTTGGGCAGCATCTGTGGAAATGATCAGTCAATTTTTCGGGCCGGAACCCTTCATCAGGACTGAAGAGGGAAGGGGCCGAGGCCCTATAAAGAAGGTGGGGGGAGGGTGGGAAGGAGAAGGCTGGAATGTTCCAGGTGAAAAACCAGTAAGGGGAAAGATAAAGGGGTGGGGGAGGGGAAGCAAGGAGGGGATAGGCAGGAAAGGTGAAGAAGGAATAGGGGAAAGCACAATGGGTAGTAGAAGGAGGCGGAAACATAAGGAAGGTAGTAGGCAGCTGGGGGAGGGGGCAGAGTGAAACGGGGATAGGGGAAGGGAGGGGGAGGGAATTACCGGAAGTTGGAGAATTCAATGTTCATACCAAGGGACTGGAGACTACCCAGATGGTATATGAAGTTTTGCTCCTCCAACCTGAGTTTAGCCTCATCATGGCAGTAGAGGAGGCCATGTATGGACATATCCAAATGGGAATGTGAAGCAGAGTTGAAGTGGGTGGCAACCAGGAGATCCTGTTTGTTGTTGTGGTGGACGGAGTGGAGGTGCTTGACGAAGCGGTCCCCCAATCTGCGTCGGGTTTCACCGATGTAGAGGAGGCCACACTGGGAGCACTGGATGCAATAGATGACCCCAACAGACTTACAAGAAGTTTATTTCAGAAAAGCTGTTACCTGGTTAAGCTTCCTGTTCTGACATAAGTTTGTTCAATTAGAACATATTTACACCATTAACAAATTAGTTAAAGCCATAGAAAATAATTTAATATCCATCATTAGACAAGGCATTTTTCATTGTTCACTTCCTAAAGGGAATTAGACTATTGTAATCATTTTAGTCCATCTATTTGTCGAGAAATATGATAAATTCAGATTCTTATTAGCAACAATCAACTGCACTCAGAGGGTTTCAATGACTGATCCATCAAGCAGGTTAGATGTATGGCTGGAGCTAATGATATCATTATGTAGTGCATAAGGAATAGAATTTCCCAATTCATCTCTGTAAACCAAGAACTATTTAATGGATGTGTTTCAAATTCTCTGTCATGTGCAGATTTTAGACAGGAAGCTTAAGACAGAAACTAACATATTATCCCAGTAATTTGCTATTGAGAACAAAAGAAAACATCTGAGGGAAGGCCAATTAAAAGTTAGAACTTTTCTGTATCGAAGACAGCAGTGAGATCCCGGTGCGCTGAGTAATTGTGTAAAGGTTGTGTGGCATCATTATGGTGAATTGTAGCAAATTGTGATGGTAAGATGCTGCTCATGCAATTGGTACTTCCGGTTAAACTTCTGTGGTGCAAAAAAAAGATGATTTGACAAGGATCATAATCGAAAGTCAGCAAACTATTCTCAGTTGAAAAATAAAATAAAAGCAAAATTATATTTTCTATATCAGAGTTTTCCACTTCTAAACTAAAATCAAGAAAATCCAGCAGACCTGACATCAATTTTACTGTTATTATTTTTCTTTTTTTTTGTAAGAAATATCACTGGAATCCTTTTGTTTTTTACAAAGTGAAGTGAGATTTGGTCATTCAAGGAGTCTTTTGGATTTCATAATGGCATCTACAAAATACCTGTCTCAAAGCAGCATCATGGCCTATTTTGAATGGTACAACTCTGCAACTCCTGTTCTCAATATTATTTACTACTTATTTATCTATATTATTATTATTATTTTGTTTTTCTTTTAGTATTTCCATAATTTGTTGGCTTTAGCACACTGGTTGTTTATCTTTCCTTGTTTGTGTGTAGTTTTACATTGATTGTGCTTCTTTGTATTTCTTGTGAATCCCTATAGAAAACGAATCTCAAGAGAGTATATGATGACATACACGCACTTTGATAATAAATTTACTTTGGAGTTTGAGCTTTTGAACTTTACATGTGAAACAGGATGAATATTATTGCACAATCCAAGACATGTTTTGTAATTGTCTTCAACGATGTAAAATGAAACATTTTTACCGAAATAATGATACTTCTAGTTATTTCATGAAATTAATTTTGCTTTTATCATTTAAGTGATGGACAGAGGGAAAAAAAAGATCTTCCATATATATTTATGCAGAATATCCTTTTACTACACAGTATAAAAAATAATGTCATGGTAAAGCAATTTTGCATATTTATGCACGTAGTTCATTCATTCTAGTTATTAACTAACATGAATGATAGATTTTCACAATGAGCTGCAATTTCAATGGGGTAAAGCAATCAATCTGTGCCTAACTAAGAAGGTTATTAGTTTAAATAAAGGAACCTGTTATGCAAGCAAATAGGATTAATGTAACTGGGGAAAAAAGGTCAGCATGGTTACTATAGGTTGAAGGGCCCATTTCTGTCCTGTACAACTCTAAAATATTGAATGGAAAACTAGTTATTTGATGGTTGTCAATTTAGAAACCATTAAAGAATTAATACAATCATTGAGGGTCAAGTTTGAATGTGTGAATAAACTATAAAGACATGATAAGTATTATTTATAGGTTTGTGAAAGGAATAAGTAGCGGGTTTATGTGATTACCTTAGAGAATGAGACAGAAGAAATATAAAAAATGAGCAAATGAAATGGCCTTGATGTCAAAAGAAAACAGACACTAAAGTTAGCTAGGGTCTTAATGATCATGTTGAAGATGGCAATTAATATCGGCAAATGAAACATCAAAGCAGAAGCCAGAAACGCTCGTGGAACTGATGGAACACAATATCGAGTTAAAAAAGAAACAAATGGTGCTCTTCCAGTCTTCCTAGATCCCTAACCTGTTAAATTGTGACCGCTGACTTAGCTGGATCTATTAAAGCATTAATCCTCACTGAATGTTTGGAAAATAATGGGAAATATTCTAAAACAATAAATATTTAAAATGGAAGAAACTGAAGTATTAAGAAAAGCTGGAACAATTTTAAAAATACTTTGACAGGCATGTAGACTTTGAAAAAGTTTTGACACTTAAAATAATCTAACTCAACAATCAAATAGAACCTTTGTGGAAAAATGCAAGATTAAAAACATTTTTATAATCAGGAGATGCCAAGGAGAAACATCCAGCTGTGCTTTCCCGGTTATTGCAGATTACTTTGCAGAATATGAATATCTTGCTGATGTTCCTGCTCCCACATTGAAAATCATCAGAAGTCCAGGATCAGCATGATTTAGTTCTCAAAATCAAAGTTGAGTTGAGTTTATTGTATATTCAGAAGTACATGTTTGCACAGGTGTTATGAGAACTTACTTGCAGCAGCATCACAGACACATAGCATCAGATAAAACATCTCAAGAAAAAGATAAATGAAACATAAATGACACACTAATTTTATAATAAGGAACACAGTCAGACCAAAATAGAAACAGAGTCCATTGTTGTGCAGAGTAATGAAAGTAATCATAGTGTTGCTATAATGAGGTAGTGATTAGAGTTATGCAGGTTGGTTCAAGGACCAAATGGTTGAAGGGATGCTGCTGTTCTTGAACTTAGTGACATGGGTCTTCAGGCTTCTGTACCTTCTGCCCAATGGTAGCTGCAAGAAGATGGCATGGCTCACATAGTGAGAATCTTTGGTGATAGATGTTGCCTTCTTGAGGCAGAATCTCCTGTAGATACTACTGATAGATGGGAGGGTTGTGCCCATGATTAACTGAGTCCATGACTCTCTGCAGCTTATTACGGTCAATTCAATTTCAAATCTCCAGCATTGACAGCAACTACTGGCTATCATTTCTATGCAATAATGTCTACAAACCACAACATTTACTAAAATCCTCCTGCTAGAATGGGATTAACACAACCAATTATAAATTTTGCAAGTTAAGGAGGTCAGATTTAACAACTGACTTTTTTTTCCCACCACCTGCTTCCTATAAAACATCAGGAGACAGCACTGCAATTACTTTGACTCCATGCAGTTGAATCATTGCAAATTCCCAGACAGCAGTCTAATATTAGGATGCATATCAATGAACCATGGCAGATTATATTCCGCAAGTAATAACAAAAGATTTTATGACATCCATGTCCCCTCCAACTTATGAGTATTCAAGCATTTTGTAGCACCTGCATTTCATATCAGTTGGTGCAATCTTCTGATCATTTTAAAATATTACTTCAGCTACTCATTTTAGAACATTTTCAGGGAAAATTATATTCTTGGCCATGTTCTCTCACTATTACCACAGATTAGTTGGTGCTCACCGATGCCTTTCCTGGTATCAGGGACAATTCAGCTTGTATGCAACAACTATCTAGCTCAACGCACACAAATTACTGGAGGAACTCAGCAGGTCTGGCAACATCTATGGAAATGAATATGACAGTTGACATTTCGGGCTGAGACCATTATTCAAGACCAGAGAGGAAGGGGGAAGATGCCAGAATAAAAAGGTGGGTGGAGGGGAAGGGGGAATATCTAGAAGGTGATAGGTGAAACCAGGTGGGTAGTAAAGATAAAAGGGCTGGAGAGGAAGGAAGGGACCCAGCGGAAGGTGATGGGCAGGTAAGAAGAGGCAAGGAATCAGAGTGAGGAATAGAAGAAGTGAGGATGGGGAGGGAATTCTTTCTTACCAGAAGGAAAAATCAATATTTAAGCCATCAGGTTAGAGGCTACCCAGATGGAGTTACTCCTCCACTCTGAGAGTGGCCTCATTGTTGCATAAAAGGAGACAATACACTGACATTTCAGAATGGGAATGGGAATGGGAATTAAAATGCTTGGCCACCATGAAGTTCCATTTTTAGTGGACAGTGTAGAAGTGCTTAATGAAGCAGTCTCCCAATTTACGACAGCTCTCACCAGTGTAAGGGAGACTGCAAGGAGCACTGGACACAATAGATGACCCTGTCATATTTGCAGGTGAAGTCTTGTCTCCCCTGGAATTTGATAGCTAGGACCATCTATCTTATTGCAATATCCTGGACCATTTTCATGATTGCGATTCAACCTGAAATATGAGATGTGGTATCCATAACTTGTCACTATTCATATAAAACACAATAAAGAGACAACTAAGTTCAAGCAATGAACAATGAGAATAAATATATACAATAACACAAATTTTTCACAGGCTTCCATTAAGTTACAAGCCCCAACACAAGGCTAATAAATCAAATAGTTTAACTATTAATAATTTTCCATTCAGCAATACCCTGTCAATCTTTCCCAGCCTTTTATTCCTTTATATGATGCTCATAAATTAATTCCCACATAAATTAATTAAAAGTATGCAACGTACTAGTTTCCCAGGATCTGTCATTTTGTTTCAGGATCATGTTCGATTTGAGCCTAATTAAATCCTAGCGTTGCTAGTTGCTATCCTCACAGACTTTCACTTACACTAGAGCCTATTGTAAGTTATTGTAATGCCTCAATGATTTGCTGGAATCTTGAACACTGTAACATACGCCCTGCCTATCAGTCGGAGCTTCCTTCAACTGCTTGCAGGGAAATTGTCTAAGAAAGTGTGTTTCCAATATCCTAAGGGTTGGGACAGACATTACCTATTGGGGTTCATCATAAGGAGGGCAACGGTTGAGTGACATTATGGCTGACATCTGACAGATCGTGAATGGGGAAACTTTTAACCAATTCATCACACTAGAGCCAGGACAGGTTTTCCAGTGGTGGGAATTACAATGTTATTTCATTGACTGAATGTTTGTATTGGTTTCTCAACTGGGGGACTTCTGTGATACCGGAATGATGGTTCTGGAATTGTTTTCCTGATTTGGACTCCTTATCCAGAAGGCTGTTTTGCTTCTACTTTTTTTTGCTCATATCTGGTGAGCAGAGTTGCCAGAGGCATCCCTCGAGCAGTTAACTTTTCCCAACAATGAGACACAGCCATGTTGCCCTGACTGTCCATGAATGGTATGTGAGTAGGTTGACCTTACAGAACCAATACCCCTGAATGGGGCTATACTGTACGTGTGTGGAGGCAAAATTGTTTAGCATGAGTCTCTCTGGGAAAGAGTTTCTAAACTTTTAAGCTCCAAAGCACTTTGTGACTGGAGAGATCATCTTACAAAAGGCAAAGTTTGTCAATTATTTTTAATTGACCTTCCAGATAACAAGGACTTATGCATGACACACTTTGCGCTACTAATAAACTGGTTCAGTCGATTTAATTATATGGCATATTAAAATAATATACATAACAATTTAATCAATAATGAAACTCACCAAATCAGATTATAGCAGCACAGTTCTATCTGTAATCAACTTAAGAGTGTACACGAGGGAATGATTTTCTCAGTTTGCTTTCAGTGGAAATTATACATGTGCATGATTTTCCTCCGTTAGCAAACAATGGAAATCTGTCTGGAATGCAGAAGAATAGAATGACTAACTGCCATAATTAATGCTTCAGATTAAATCTTCGGTTAATATATGCAACTATAAATCCAGCAGAGGATGATTAGAGCATTGATCAGAAGCGTGTTCTGGAAATAGTGTGCCACTATGCACCCCAGGGAAGAGCAAATCTTGAGGACCTTCTGTTTTTCTGAGGGAACTCTGTCAGAAAGAAGCCACATTTTGTATCTGTAGTAGTAGAAGCAAAACGGGGTGCAAACCACGTTGCCAGTGGCTTTAAAGGTCTTGTCAACCTTTGTGCCCTTGGGTTTATGCTGGGTGAGGCAGAGGATATTAGCAACAGAATGCAATATGCAGTAGAACATAGAAGAGCATAGCACAGAAACTAGTCCGTTGCCCCATGAAATCTGCACTGACCATTTAAACTGCACATCTGCTTTCATTGGGTCTATATCCTTCCATTCCTGGGCTGTCCAAATGTCTCTTAAATGTTACCCTTCTCTCACTGCTTCCATCAGGTATCGAGCAGAAGGTACAAGAGCCTCAACCACTAGGCTCTTGAACAAAAGGGGATGACTACAAATATCTAGTGAGACATTTCCACAACCAATGATCTCACTTCAAGAACTCTTTACCTTGGTATTTCATGCTCTTGTTATTTATTGTGAATTATTTATATTTGTACTTGCAGCTAGTTGCCTTCTATGCTCTTGTTCTTTCATTGATCCTGTTTACAGTTTCTGTTCTATAGATTTGCTAAGTATGCCTGAGTTGTGTGTGGTGACATGTATGTACCCTGATAGTAAATTTTACTTTGAACTTTTTGAACTTTGTTCTTGGATTCCATCACTTCCCCCACCATAGTGTTTCAGGTACTTACCACTCTCATGTAAATATACTGTATATAAAATCACCATGCAAATCTCTTTTACATTCAGTATTAATAGTAATTGTTTTTTCTACCATTCTGTAACTTATGCAGATATTTACTACACTAATTCTTCATTATCTGTGATAGATAGCGACATGATTCATATGGATAATGAAGAGAAAACATGCCACCACTAGGTTCTCTCCTTTACCAATTACAATGCAACTAATTTCCCATGAAATAAATCATATAACATGAAAACATTTAAATACCTAAAGGGACATAATATTAGCTTGCAACTTCCTTCCATTGAATGCATTGGAACTTGGAAGCAGCGACTGGTTTCAAATCACAAGGAGCAACTAGACAAAGAAAGAATAGTCTCTAGTCAAACCATGGACACAAGTGGTCTGAAAACCGATCAGCTGATTTATAGAGTCAATGACTGGTTCTTCAAACCCTCTGTGTGTGAAATTGTTTACTTAAAAAAATTGGGTTAGACTTAGTTCTGATCTCATGAATCATAGAATCATACAACATAGAAACAGGCCCTTTGGCCCAACTGGTCCAGATGCTCATCATGAATCCCATCTAAGCTAGCCCATTGCTCATGTTTGGTCTGTATCCTTTTAAACGTTTCTTATCCATGTACCTGGCAGCGACACAGGAGTCGGTGCTGGGACCACTTCTTTTTATGATCTATGTCAATGATTTAGGTGATGGAATAGGTGGCTTTGTTGCCAAGTTTGCAGATGATACAAAGATTTTGGAGGGGCAGGTAGTGTTGAGGAAACAGGAAAGATGCAGAAGGACTTAGACAGATTCGGAAAACAGGCAAGAAGGTAGTAAAGGAAATACAATGTTGGAAACTGCATGGTCATGCACTTTGGTAGTTGAAATAAATGTGCAGACTATTTTCTAAACAGGGAGAAAATCCAAAAATATGAGGTGCAATGGGACTTGGGAGTTCTTGTGCAGAACCCTAATAGTTAACTTGCAGGTAGTGAGGAAGGCAAATGCAATGTTAGCATTCATTTCAAGAGGGTTTGAATACAGGAGCAGGGATGAGATGCTGAGGCTTTATAAGGTACTGGTGAGGCCTCACCTTGAGTATTGTGAACAGTTTTGGGCTCCTCATTTAAGAAAAAGTGTGCTGACATTGGAGAGGGTTCAGAGGAGGTTCACAAGGTTAATTCTGGGAATGGAGAGGTTATACGAGGAATGTTTGATGGCCCTGGGTCTCTATTCGGTGGAACTTAGAGTTTAGAATTTAGAAGGATGAGGGGGGATCTTATCCAAATATTGAAAGACCTAGACAGTGTAAATGTGGAAAGGGTGTTTCCCATGATGGGGAGTCTTGCACAAGAAGACACAGCCTCAGGATAGAGGGGTGTCCATTCAAAACAGTGATGCAGAGAAATTTCTTTAGCCAGAGGATGGTGAATTTGTGGAATTTGTTACCATAGGCAGTTGTGGAGACGAGGTTGTTGGATGTATTTAAGGCAGGGGTCAATAGGTTCTTGATTGGCCACAGCATCAAGTTACAGGGAGAAGGCCAGGAAGTAGGGCTCAGGAGAGGAGAAAAGGTTCAGCCATGAGTGAATGATGGAGCAGACTCGATGGGCCAAATGACCTAATTCAGCTCCTCTGTCTTATGGTCTTATGGAGACCTCCCTCATTTTTCTAAATTCTAATGAGCACAGGCCTAGAGCCATCAAATGCTCCTCATATGATAAATCTTTCATTCCCAGAATCATTAATGTGAACCTTCTTTGAACCCTCTCCAATGTCAGTGCATCCTTTCTTAGATAAGGGGTGCAAAACTGCTCACAATACTCCAAGTGAGGCCTCACTGGTACCTTATATAGTCTCAGCATTATATCCTTGTTTTTATATTCTAATCCTCTCCAAGTCAATGATGCATTTGCCTTTCTCACCACTGACTCAACCTGCAAGTTAACCTCAAGGGAAGCCTGCAGGAGGACTCCCAAGTCCCTTTGAACATTAGATTTTCAAATTTTCTCCTGTTTAGAAAATAGTCTACACTATTATTCCTCTACTAAAGTTCATGACCACACACTTTCTGACATTGTATTTCATCTGCCATTTCTTCGCCCATTTTCCTAATCCATCTAAGTCCTTGTGCAGCCTCCCTGTGTCTTCAACACTACTTACCCTTCCACCTATCTTCATATTGTCTACAAACCTGGCCATAAGCCATCAGTTCTATCATCCTAATAATTGATCTACAATATAAAAAAAAGGTCCCAACACCAAACGTGGAGCACCACTAATCACTGGCAGCCAGTCAAAAAAAGGCTCTTTTATTCCCACTCTTTTCATTCTGCCAATCAGCCACTTCTCTATCTTTCCTGTAATACCATGAAATCTTATCCTTGCTAAGCAGCCTCATGCGTTCCACCTATCAAAGGTCTTCTAAACATCCAAGAACACAAGATACACTGATTTCCTTTGTCTATCCTACTTGTTATTTCTTCAAAGAATTCCAATGGATTTGTTAGGCAAGATTTGCCCTTAAGGAAACCATGTTGACTTTGGCCTATTTTATCACGTGCCTCCAAGCACCCCAAAACCTCATCTTTATCAATCAACTCCATCATCTTCCCAATCACCAACAAGCCTACAATTTCCTTTCTTTTTCTTCATTCCCTTCTTGAAGGAGTGGAATGACATTTGCAATTTTCAATCCTCCAGAATCATTGCAGAATCTGCTGATTCTTGAAAGATCATTTCTAATGCTTCCATATCTCTTTATTTACCTCTTTTAGAAACCTGGGGTGTAGTCCATCTAGACCCAATGACTTATCTACCTTTTGATTTTTCAGCTTCCTCAGCACCTTCTCCCCAGTCATAGCAATAATAGACCACCATCTAAATGCAGAGGTTAACCCTCAAATTCTGATTAAATCTTTTCCTCTCTCACCTTGAGCCTATGTCCTCCAGTTCTTGATTCCTCAACTCTGAGAAAAGGATTGAACTCATTCACCCCAGCAATGCCTCTCATTATTTTATACAACTCTCTAAGATCACACTTCGTTCTCTTGCACTATATCAAATGAAGTCCAAGCTTGCCAGCTTCTTCCTGTAACATAGAACCTCCAGACCCAGCAACATACTTACAAAACTTTTTTAGCACTCTTTCTAGCTTAATGGCATCTTTCCTATAACAGGCTGACCAAACGTGAGTATAATATGCAAACTGCATTCTGCAATGTCTTGTAAAGTAGAAAAATAATGTTTATATAACTTCTATGCTTAGTGTTCTGACTGATAATGGCCAGTGTGCCAAAGGCAACTTTCACCACCCTGTCCTCCACTAATGTCCCTTTTAGATAAAGGTGTGTGCAGATGTGGACAGCATATCAGTGATTATCTTGGACTAGGAACATTCACAAATGGAGCAAAATCATATTTTGGGGGTGATGTATTAGCCTGGATAGAGGATGGTTAACTAATAGAAAGCAGAGTTGGGATACATGGCTGTTCCTGTGGTTGGCAATCAGCAGTGAGCGGTATGCCATGCTAGGCCCACAACTGTTCACAATATACATTAATGATCTGGTAGAGGGGACCAAGTGTAGTGTAGCTAAGTTTGCTAACGATACTAAATTGATAGGAAAAACAAATTGTGCAGGGGATACAGAGAGTCTGCAGAGAGATAGATAGTTTAAGTAAGTGGGCAAGGGTCTGGCAGATGGAGTACAATGTTGGTAAATACAATGTCATCCACTTTGGAAAGTAAAATGAAAGAGCAGATTACTACTTAAATGCTAAAATAATTGCAGCATGCTGCTGTGCAGAGGGACTTGGGAGTGCGTGTGCATGAATCACAAAAAGTTGGTTTGTAGGTGCAGTAGGCTATCAAGAAGGCAAATGGAATATTGGCCCTCATTGCTAGAGGGATTGAATTTCAGAGCAGGGAGATTATGCTGCATCTGTACAGGGTGACGGTGAAGCCGCACCTGGAGTACTGTGTGCAGATCTGGTCTTCTTACTTGAGGAAGGATATACTGACTTTGGAGGCAGTGCAGAGGAGGTTCACCAGGTTGATTCTAGAGATGAGGGGGTTAGACTATGAGGAGAGATTCAGTCGCCTGGGACTGTACTCTCTGGAATTCAGAAGAACGAGAGGAGATCTTATAGAAGCATATAAAATTATGAAAGAGATAGATAAGATAGAGGTAGGAAAGTTGTTTCCACTGGTAGGTAAGACTAGCACTAGAGGACATAGCCTCAAGATTTGGGAGAATAAATTTAGGACGCAAATGAGGAGGAACCGTTTTTCCCAGAGAGTAGTGAATCTGTGGAATTCTCTGCCCAATTAGTCAGTGGAGGATACCTCAGTAAGTATATTTAGGACAAGGTTGGATAGATTTTTGCTTAGTTGGAGAATTAAGGGTTATAGGGAAAAGGCAGGTAGATGGAGATGAATACTTGACCAGATCAGCCATGATCTTATTGAATGGTGGAGCATGTTCGACAGGCCAGATGGACTATTCCTGCTGCTATTTCTTATGTTCTTATGTTCTTAGTATAATTTCCATCTAGTTAACTACAAAAGAGGAGAAATCAAAAGGACCCTAGTTCTAGAAGGACTGAATTCATCTCCTTTACTCCCTTGAGATGATTACCAGTTGGTCATATAGATATATATATGCCAAATTCTGGAATTCCAACAATCAACTATTTAACTATAGTTGCCTTGCCTATAGGTGACACCTGAGAATCCTGAAAAGTTTTATAATTGTAGAACCAGATCAATGCCTGAGTTCTGACATTTTCACCCTGCAGCAGGCTTCCTTGCCCTCATTGGAGATGAGGAGAAGCTTTTACTCTGTCCTAAAAATTATTTCAAGTTCACAGACATTATTCAATTCAGTTGTACCCGACCGAATCTCACAAAAGTTTGAGCTCATTTCATACAAACACCATGGGTCATGAGATGGATGATCAGAGGGAGACTGAAGAGAAAGGAATAGTAAGGGAGACCAGTATGGGTGTAGAATATTAAGTGAAAAGTTTATTTGCCTACAATTTCAACAAATCCAGTGCCTCTACCACCATAATTCTCATCATGATCTTCCTCCGTTATGATTATTGTCTGCTAAGCCCTAATTACAGAATAAACATCCACATTAATTTAACACTCCAAGCCAAATCATACATCCAACCAATACATGGTTAATACTTGGGGTGACATGGTAGTATAGTGGTTAGCACAATGCTTTGCAGTGCAGTCAAGTCCGGTTGACATCCTACTGCTGCCTGTAAGGAGTTAGAATGTCTGACCATGACCACATGGGTTTCCTCTGGATGCTGTTCTTTCCTCCCACAGTCCAAAGGCAGACTGATTGGCAGGTTTATTGGTCATTGTAAATTGTTCCATGGTTAGGCTAGGATAAAATTCAGGGGGGATTTGTGGGAAGTATGGCCTGAAGGGCCAGGAAGGCCTATTACACACTGCATCCCAATAAATAAGTAGATAAACCTGTCAACTTTACAGCTATATGAATTGACCTGAGCTCCTTTGACTGCCTTAGTGCTGTTGTTGAGTACTGCTCCAGTGGTGGAAGGCTGCGAAACAAAGCTGCACAGACTTAGTACATGATCTGAGACTAGTATAGCCCAAGGTTTAGGCAGCAATTTTTATGCTGCCTTGTGAAAGGTACTGCTGTTGTGGACTGTTGAAAGAAGCTGAATGGCATTGGTATTGAATTATTATAGTCATGTGCCAAGATACAGTGAAAAGCTAAAACAGACTGAGGTTTTAGATGGGAGCCCACGTTCCGCCACGGTGCCTTCACTGGAATGGAAGGTAGTTGTAAGCCATCAGATTCTGCATTGTGGTTGGGCCCAGAAGGTTTAAAATCGAACTGGCTATGATTTTCATGTTAGCAAAGATGGGTTGTAGTATCTACACCAGCCCATAACTAGGAGAGAGACTGGGCTTCCGATACTCCAATACATTTCAAGCAAACTACTGGAGGAACTCAGCACATAAAACAAATATCATGGGGGAGATCTTAGGTTGAACTCTTGGTTCTAATAGCAGATTCCCAGACCAAAACCTCAACAGTTCATTCCTTCTCACAGTTGTTGCTCAGCCCACTAATTTCCTCCAGCAGATTGTTATTTGCTTCATATTCCACCATCTGTAGTCTCTTTTGTCTCAAATACATTTCAGTCAGGTTTCTGGCAGGTTAGAGTGCTAAGTACCTGCAGATGTATGCCCATTAGAATTTGTTCTTCTGCTGCAGCATCTTAGATTTGTCTCTGCACTCCATGGCAGAATCTGGGTCTGATTTAAACTCTCTAGTTTTTTAATTCCACTTCACTGGGGGAGAAAGTGAAATGCTTGCACTGCACCTTTGTTGGGACTTTGAGCACCACCTTCTCCTGATGGATTGAAGGAAGTGGCTGAACAAAACTGATGATGTGTTTGAGCATTGATTCTACTGAGGTTGAAGAGGAGACAGTGTTAACACTTGAAATGTGTTAAGCTTGCAGAATTTTTTATTAGTGATGCATGCAGGTATTGCAAACAAATCCAGCATTTATTGTCCAGTCCATTTTCCTCCCTGTATATCTTTGCTTTAGATTTTTTTTACAGAAATCTGTTTCCTCTGTGGTGACTGTTGCTAACTATGCTCTCACGTCCTTCACTCTTTATTTGCCTCCACTCTGTGGTCTTTGTCCTCTCTACTGCAGCCTGATCTTCTGCTTGTACCGGGTTGAAAATTACTAATCAACCACACAAAGCTATTGCCTGAAATAAAATAAAAATATCCCCCATGCTGCACCTAACTTAATTAATTGGCTATCGTAAGACCTTGATACAGTGATTTTTCATTAAAATTATAACACATCTCCACAATCTAATCACCTTCCCTGCATGTTGTTCACATCAATATTTTATCTTCAGAATCCAAAACCCAGCACTTTCACATCTATTCGTACAGAGAACTGCTATCTGATGAATTATAGAGAAGATGGAACTAGCAAACACACCCTTGGCTCTGAAATGATTGTTTGGGAAATGTCTCAAACCAGAGCTTAAATGTGGAAATGCTTAGGGAAAATCCCATGCAGAAACTGTAAACTTACAAAGGAAGTTTGTGGCTTTTATAAAATAATATGTCTTTTTTTCTGTATTCTGCACCAATCGATAGCTATTAGCAGTAGGGCTTCATGACGGAAGAACTCCTCTCATGATACAAGCAACAGGAAGGTTCAGGTTGCAGACAAGGAAGGAGGCTTTGACCTGAATATCAACAATTTCATCCCCCCAGCAATGCGGATCAACCCATTGAGTTCTTCCAGCAGATTGCTTGTTTTTTTGGAAATTCAATTTGTGCTCCCTTGAATTGGAATTGTTGTCCTCAACAAATCCTCAAAGGTTGGATCCACATTGCATATACCAAGCATATTCTTGGTCTGTAATATCCCTGAAGTTAGAAGATCAGATTCCTTGCAATAAGGTTTTCTATGCATAGAAACCTTAAGAGGTTGGTGGAACTAATTAAACTTTTAAAGACCATAAAATTATAAGATGTAGGAGCAGAATTAGGCTATTCGGCCCATTGAGTCTGCTCTGCCTTTTCATTATGGCTGATCCATTTTTCCTCTTGGCCTCAATCTCCTGCCTTCCCCCCCCCCCACCCCCCATATCCCTTCATACCCTGACAGTCAAGAATCTATCAATGTCTGCCTTAAATATACATAAAGACTTGGTCTCCAAATCTGATATGGCAATGAATTCCACTCTCTGGCTAAAGAATTCCTCCTCATCTCTGTTCTAAAAGGACACCTCTCTATTCTGAGGCTGTGTCCTCTGATCTTAGTCTCTCCCACCATAGGAAACATCCTCTCCACATCCACTCTATAAAGGCCTTTCACTATTTGATAGGTTTCAATGAGGTCACTCCTTATTCTTCTAAATTCTAGTAAATACAGCCCCAGAGCCATCAATCACTTTTCATATGACAAGCCATTCAATCCTGGAATCTTTTTCGTGAACTTCCTTTGAATCCTTTTTGTTGAGTGATCTTTTTGGTGCAAAAGTGTTTCAGGTTATAGATCAAAATTGTGTGTATGAAGTTAAGGCTTCAGTATTTCTAAACAAAGGGGTTCTCAAGGAGCCGGTGAAGGTGCAGTGAAATATATGAGATTTTGTACAGAAGAGGCAGTCCTGAATACTGAGCTAATTTGGGAGCTTTCTAAAAGCTGCAAAGCTATCCAGAGTATCTGTTTCCAAAAACTGTTCAAAAATGATGACCAGCCAGTGGAAAGTCAAATGTCATAATCTTATATATGAGCAATTTAAAATCAAATTTGGGTTTATTGACATATGGACAAGAATATGATTGCACAAGTACAATAAAAAAAACTTACCTGCAGCAGCATTATAGGCATGTAGCATCAAGTAAGCAGCATTCACAAGAAAAAAAACATAAATTCAACACAAAATATGACACACTTTTGCAAGAAAGAACAAAGAATTAAAAATAAATCCATTTTAGTGCAAAGTGTTTCTAAACTGTAATGATTGAGGTTACACAGGTTGATTCAGGAATGAAATGGTAGAAGGGAAGCAACTGCAGTCTGAGCCTAGTGGTATGTAACTTCAGGCTTCCGAACTTCTAAACTCCAGCAAGTACAGGCCCGGAACCATCAACTGCTTTTCATATATCAGCACTTTCACTCCCATGATAATTTTCATGAACGTCCTCTCGACCCTCTCCAATGCCAGCACAAACCTTCTTAGAAAAGAGGCACAAAACTGCCCACAACATCCCTGTTCTGACCAATGCCTTAGAAACCTTCAGCATTATAATCTTGCTGTTATATTCTAGTCTCTCGAAATGAATGCTGACATTGCAGTTGCCTTCCTTACCACCAACTGAACCTGCAAGTTAACCTACAGGGAATCCCTTTGCACATCTGATTTCTGAATATTCTCCCCTTTTAGAAAATAGTTACACCTTTATTCCTTCTACTGAAGTATATAACCATATACTTTGCTACACTCTATTCTGTCTGGCCATTCTCCTAATCTGTCTATGTCCTTCTGCAGATTCCTTGCTTCCTCAACACTATCTGCCCCTCCACCTTTCCCTCATATCATGCACAAACCTGGCTATAAAGCCATCAGTTCCTTCATCTAAATCATTGAGATATAACATGAAAAGAAGCTGTCCCAACACTGACTCCTGTGGAACACTATTAGTCACCAGTCGCCAAACAGAAAGGACCCCTTTATTCCAACTCTTTTCCTCCTGCCAGCCAGCCAATCTTCTATCTATACTAATATGTTTCCCTTAATCCCATGGGCTCTTACCTTGTTTAGCAGCCTAATATGTAACAGCTTGTCAAAGGCCTTCTAAAAATCTGTTAAGAACATCCACTGACTCTCCTGTGTCATTCTTCAGTGGTTTAATATACGTTCTCACCTGTCTTTTACTCTTTATTCTGTACATCTGAAAAAAATCCTGCTATCCTCTTTTATATTAGTGGTCGGCTTGCTTTCATATATAGTCTTTTCTCACTATATTACTTTTCATTTGCCTTTTGTTAGTCTTTAAAAGCTTCCCAACCCTCTAACTTACCACTAAGTTTTGCTATATTGTATGCCATATCCTTTGCTTTTATGCTGTCTTTGACTTCCATCATCAGTTGTGGTTGCCTCACTCTCTCTTTAAAATACTTCTGCTTCTTAGGCATGTATCTGTCCTGCACCTTCCGAATTGCTCCCAGAAAATCTAGCCATTGCTGTTCTGTCATCATCCCAGCTTGTATCCTCTTCTAATCAACTTTGGCCAGCTTTTTTTCTTACACCTTTCTAACTCTCTTTACTCCACTCCAATACAGATATATCTGATTTTAGCTTTTCCCTCTTAAACTGCAAAGTAAATTCTACAATATTATGATCACTGCCTCCAATTTGTTCCTTCACCTTAAGCTCCTTAATCAAATCTGGTTCATTACACAACACCCAGTCTAGAAATGCCTTTTCCCTAGTGGGCTCAACCACAAGCTGCTTATAGACACTTTATAAATTCCTTCTCTTTGGATCCAGCACCAATGGATTTTCTCAATCTACCTTCATATTGAAATCCCCAATGACTATCATAACATTTCCTGTCTTACATGCCTTTTCTATCTCAAATTGTAGTTTGTACCCCACATTCTGGCTACTGTTTAGAGGCCTGTATATAACTCTCATCAGGGTCTTTTTAATCTTGCTTCAATGATTCTACATCTTTTTGGTGCAAATGCAGCTTTATTCTTGTATGCACACTTAATCATGCAAGACTTTCCTTAGGCTCCAACCATCTGTCTGAGTCCCAGTCACTCTTTGTCATGCTTGGGGTTGATCACAAGTGTCTTTGCTGGGCTACCAGACAATGGGAGTTTCCTTTGACAATAGTCCCTTACCCAGATGGTGCTAGTGCCATCTTTGATCCCACAGTTGGAGCCTTCAGAGATGGCCTTTACTGCCTGAGGTCCTCGATGGCTTTGCAAGAGGCTGTTGAGATTCTGCAATGTTATCCACCAGGGTGGAGTCATCATGGCACTGGCTTCATGATGGGGACTACTTCTCTTGGATTTGACCAATTGAATAGCAAGGCAGATAGGCCATTGCTATCACTTAAGGATAATGGGTTTACCAAAATGCACATGATTATGGGATGATATATCAGTAACAGGTTCAGGTTTACACGGAATAAAAGTATAACTGTTATGTTACCTATTTCACTAGAAGCATTGAAGGCAACCCTATAAATAAAGTAGGAGCAGGAAATGGTGGCTCTGTTCAGTATTCTCTCCATTGATTTTCCTTTCCCTGGTCCAGTACTTACATTGAACATTTAGTCATCTAATGATGAACTTACATTATGGTTAATGACACCTATACTTGCCAAAGTATCACTAACATGTGAGATGAAACTAAATGTCTGACCCAGTTTGTTTTGAGGATTCAAATCTTTGTCAGCTTGGCCAAACTTCCCATGATTCCTAGCTGCTTATTCTAAGGAGATGCTTGACCACAGCTGTACAAGCTAAGAGAAGACAAAATGTATGATGGGGAAAGGATCCCACATGAAGAAATGTATGGACAAATGTATGAAAAAGCTTGAGAATGCATATTTCTAGGCTCAAGGATAGCTTTTATCCCACTGTTACAAGAGTCTTGAGCTAACTTCTTTTATGAATAAAATGAACTCTTGATCTCTCTATCAGCCTCATCATAACCCTTGCAAGTTACTATCTGAACTGTATTTCCTCTGTAACTGCAACTCTGCATTCTGTTTTGTAGAACCTTGATGTACTTATATAATTTATCTGGATGCCATGCAGTCAATAGCTTTTCACATGTGACAACAGTAAGCCAATTACCAATTAGGGTGAAACTTTCAAAACAGCACATGATTATAGGGATGATATATCAGTAAGAGTGAACAGAAACAAGCTCAATTTTTCAGGGAATAAAAGTATAACTGCTAAATTGCCCACAAACATTGACGACAACAAATACATTTCTGAGCTTGTCCACGTTTAAACAGATATCAGAAGTTGCTGTTCACAGTTTGTCTTTTGCCAGTGCTAGGTTTCAGCAGCAAGTTGTAGTTATTATCCACAACTAACTGTGTAAATTCGCTTAAGTCCAGTAATGGTTTGCAAGTGGCACAACATATGCTTCTCAAATGATTTAAACAGGGAGAAATGCCTGTTAGGGTCTTCATAAAATTGTCTTCAAGTGCTGTTTGTTTTTCGTGCTTTTTAAGCAGTATTTGAGATTTTCTTTGTTCAAGATTATTTTAATATTTTTTAACTTCAAGATTTTAGTAGTTTTTAATTGCTCTGCTGGTAAATGCAAAATTACGCCTTAGGATTTATCCGATGAAATAGAATAAAGTTTATCCTGTCCACAGATGAGTTATCAAAGTCAGATGTCCCCCAGGTACCAGAGAGTGCTGTTGAGTGTTCCACAGCTCCCGGTACTTTCCAATGCTGGAGCTTGATCTTGCTTTGGACGACTGGGATTGCCCCTACACTTGTGTATGCAGCTTTGGTCACCTACTTACAGGAAAGATGTAAATAAGATTGAAAGAGTACGAGAAAATTTACAAGGGTGTTGCCGGGACTGGAGAACCTAAGTTATAAGGAAAGATTGAATAGATTAGGACTTTATTCCCTAGAATGTAGAAAACTGAGGGGAGATTTGATAGAAGTATACAAAATTATGAGAGGTATAGGGTAAATGCAAGCAGGCTTTTTCCACTGAGGCTGGGTGAGACTACAACTAGAGACCATGTGTTAAGAGTAAAAGATGAAATTTTTAAGGGTAACATGAGGGGAAACTTATTTACTCAGAAGGTGGTGAGAGTGTGGAATAAACTGCCAGCGCATGTGGTTGATGCTATTTCAACTTCAACATTTAAGAGAAGTTTGGATAGGTAGATGGATGGGAGTGGTAATGGGGACTATGATCCAGGTGCAGGTCGATGGGTCTAAGCATTTTAAATGGTTTGGAATGTACTAGATGGGCTGAAGGGCCTATTTCTATATTGTAGTTTTCTATGACTCTATGATGTCTTGACTAGATGAGTACAGGTATGGGGTGCCTGCAGACAATGAATGAGAATGGCGGGCATTCATTCAGTCAGTGCCAATTCTGACTCCATGACTGGAGTAACTTGATCACTTGTCAAACTTGTTTTCAATATTTTAAGAATGGAGCTGGCCGCAGATTCTTCATCAATTGACTCTTTCACAGTGGTATGAAAGTTTAGACCAGCTAACACAAGAGATTGTGCAGATGTTGGAGATCTAGAGCAAAACGCCAAAAACGTTAAAGAAGCTCAACAAGTCCGGCAGCATCGACTAGAGGAGTAGTCAAAACTGCCCAAAGCATCACTGGCACCAGCCTACAAACCAATTAGAAAGGTGCTTAAAAAAGGCCAGCAACATCATGAAGGATCCCATTTACCCTGCTCATGGACTGTTTGTCCCACTTCCATCAGGGAGGAGGCTACATAGCATCCACTCCCGGACCACCAGACACAAAAACAGTTACTTACCCCCAAGATTAAGGCTGATCAACACTTCCACCCACTTACCAACCATCACTACTTCATCATTTCCTGTCAGAGTTACCTTATGTATGGACACTCCTGTGTCTAGCATCACTTTATGGACATACAATCAGTCTATGTACAGTATATGAGCTACCTTATAATTTTATATTTATTTGTTTTTTTTTTATCATTATTCTGTTCTTTGTCATATTGTGTTTTTTTGTGCCACATCAGATCCGCAGTAACAATTATTGAATTTTTCTTCACACTTGTGTACTGGAAATGACATTAAATAATCTTGAATTTTATTAAACAGTTGACATTTTAGGCTTACACCATCAGAAGTGGAAAAGAAGCCAGCATAAGAAGGTGGGTGTGAGTACAAGTTAGCAGATGATAGGACTCTCCTATTACAAACAACAGAAAATTTGCAGATGCTGGAAATCCAAGCAACACACACAAAATGCTGGAGGAACTCAGCAGGCCAGGCAGCATCTATGGAAAAGAGCACAGTTGATTTTTCGGGCCGAGACCCTTCAGCAGGACTCTCCTATTAGAGTCCTTCTTCTTCAGCTCTTTACCTCTTCCACCTATCACATTCCAGCTTGTTACTTCATCACCCATGTCCCATCCACCCACTTTCCCCCTCAAATGGTCTACCCATCACTTTAAATCTTGTGCTTCTCCTCCTCCTTATTCTGGCTTCCTCCTCCTTCCTTTCCAGTCCTGATGAAGGGTCACAATGAAAATGTCGGCTACTTATTCCCCTCCATAGATACTGCCTGTCTTATTGAGTTCATCCAGCTCTTTATGTCTGTTGCTCTAACTTTCCTCCAGTAACCTTTTACAAAGAGGAATACCTCAGCAAATCCCTCTGAGTTGGTCAGATTGGCTGTTGATCCAGATACTATCCTAGTTTGGATTTGGAAGGTGCAGACTCCAGATTAAATGTAAATAATTTTAACAGACTGTCTGACAAAGATTCTGAGGTTACATATACTGTATACTGTTGATTGTTCCCCACTACTTAAGCATACTTGGATTTATCTTTGTTTGAAGCATGATGAGCTTTTAGTGACTGTCTGTATAGAGTTGCTTACCTAAGGAAAGCATGCTTTCAATCACAAAATCACAGAGTCACCGATACTATTCCTAGATCTACTTCAGTCATGGTCTTGGCTTGGAAAGAGTGGACATTTGAGTTGATTGCAGTTTAGAAGAATCAGAGGGGATCTCACTGAAAGGCTTTGATAGCATGGATGTGGAGAATATGTTTCCTCTGGTGGGAGAGTCTAAGACCAGAGGGCACAGCCTCAGAATAGAGGGATGCCCCTTTAGAACAGAGATGAAGTGGAATATCTTTAGCCAAATAATAGTGAATCTGTGGAATTCATTGCCACAGATGCCTGTGGAGGCCAAATCATTGGGTACATTTAAAGCGAAAGTTGATAGTTTCTTGATTAGCAAGGGTGTTAAAGGTTATGAGGAGAAGGCAGGAGAGTGGGGTTCAGAGGGTTAATAAATCAACCATGATAGAATGGTGGTGCAGACTCGATGGGCCAAATGGCCTAATTCTATTCCTATGTCTTATGGTCTTATGAGTAGCATGTGCCCAGCATAGCAATAGTGATGCACTCTGTAGTTAATCTGTAGCTCTACAAAAAGGCATTTGTGCTTCCACCTTTTATTTCAAGTGAATTCGCTCAGAAGAGTTCTGGAGAATTCTGTTGGATAAACCTTTGGTCAGGGCCTTTTCAAAGTATAAACCTTGAACTCTAATTCACTTCGTAAATAAAGCTGAAGATCATTTTAGCACTTTGAAGAATAAACACAATAATCACAAAATACAGACATCCTGGTTTGCTGCAGAGAAGCAAGTTTGAAGATATAGCAGCAGATGTTCATCTAAGGATTTTTTGAGTTCAATTACGAAGCTTTGTAGTCTCTTGTTTGAAATTCTATTCTGATTGCCATGCTGAAGGGAGATCAAGCTTGTTACTGTACCATTGACTTCCTCATCAGCAAACTTCAATCAGTACATTGGTAAAAACATCTCCTCCTCATTGACCACCATCACAGGTGCAGCCCAAGGCTGTGTTCTTAGCCTCTGGCTCTATTCCTTTTACACTCACAGCTATGTGGCTAAGCACAGCTCTACAGCCATCTCATTTGCGGATGACACGAAGCTGGGTGGCAGTGTTAGCAGTGAGGAGGATGCTAAGAGGATGCAGGGTGACTTGGATAGGTTGGGTGAGTGGGCAAACTCATGGCAGATGCAATTTAATGTGGATAAATGTGAAGTTATCCACTTTGGTGGCAAAAATAGGAAAACAGATTATTATCTGAATGGTAAACAACAGGAATTCTGCAGATGCTGGAAATTCAAGCAACATACATCAAAGTTGCTGGTGAACGCAGCAGGCCAAGCAGCATCTATAGGAAGAGGCGCAGTCGACGCCTGAAACGTCGACTGCGCCTCTTCCTATAGATGCTGCTTGGCCTGCTGCGTTCACCAGCAACTTTGATCTATTATCTGAATGGTGGCCGATTAGGAAAAGGGGAGATGCAACGAGACCTGGGTGTCATTATACACCAGTCATTGAAAGTGGGCATGCAGGTACAGCAGGCGGTGAAAAAGGCGAATGGTATGCTGGCATTTATAGCGAGAGGATTCGAGTACAGGAGAAGGGAGGTACTACTGCAGTTGTACAAGGCCTTGGTGAGACCACACCTGCAGTATTGTGTGCAGTTTTGGTCCCCTAATCTGAGGAAAGACATCTTTGCCATAGAGGGAGTACAAAGAAGGTTCACCAGATTGATTCCTGGGATGGCAGGTCTTTCATATGAAGAAAGACTGGATGAACTGGGCTTGTACTCGTTGGAATTTAGAAGATTGAGGGGGGATCTTATTGAAACGTATAAGATCCTAAAGGGATTGGACAGGCTAGATGCGGGAAGATTGTTCCCGATGTTGGGGAGGTCCAGAACGAGGGGTCACAGTTTGAGGATAGAGGGGAAGCCTTTTAGGACCGAGATTAGGAAAAACTTCTTCACACAGAGAGTGGTGAATCTGTGGAATTCTCTGCCACAGCAAACTGTTGAGGCCAGTTCATTGGCTATGTTTAAGAGGGAGTTAGATATGGCTCTTGTGGCTACAGGGGTCAGGGGGTATAGAGGGAAGGCTGGGTTCTGAGTTGGATGATCAGCCATGATCATAATAAATGGCGGAGCAGGCTCGAAGGGCCGAATGGCCTACTCCTGCACCTATTTTCTATGTTTCTATGTTTCTATAAATATGCTGAAGACACCACAGTGCCTGGCTGAATCATGCATGGTGATGTGTCAGGGTTCAGGAATGACATACAATATCTGGTTGAATGGTGCTGCAATAACAACCTCTCACTCAACATCAACACACCAAGAAGCTAATCATAGACTCCAAAAAGGGTAGGTCAGGAGACCACATATTGTTCTCATTGATGGGTCAGAGGTGGAGGGAGTAAGCAGCTTCAAATTCCTGGGTATTAAAATTATTGGATGACCTGTCCTGGGCCCAAAAACTTGGTGCCATCACAAACAAAGTATAGCAGTGCCTCGATTTTCTCAGAAGCTTAAAGAGACTTGCCATGTAACCAAATGCTTTAACTTACCACTAGAGATGCACTGTTGAGAGTATCCTGACTAGGTGCATTTTGACCTGGTACAGAAACTCCAGTGCAGATGCTACCGAGTGTAGAAATCATGGGCATAATTTACAACATCTACAGGAGCTGTTGCCAGAAGAAGGCAGCGTCTGTCATCAAGGATCCTCACCATCAGGGTCATTTCCTCTTCTAGTTGCTTCTGTCAGGCAAGTGGTGCAGGAAGAAGCCTGAATTCCCAGACTACAGGTGTAATGGAGCAGGATGTATCTGGCAGGGTGGGTAATGGGCACTCTTTAGGCAGGTTTTGGGTGTGAGCACACAGTGTATGCCCTCAAAGGTCAAACAGCTTAATTTAATTAAAATTGAGTATTCAGTGGATTTTATTTTGTAATTGTGTGTCAGTGGACATTCTGAAGGTCAGCAAGATGTGAAACTGTTGTGGTAAAATAGGAATTGTGTTTTTGATGTCATAACCTGAGACTCCACAAGAAAGGGCAGGCCGATTTTACTTCATCCCATTCTTTTTTCTCATCCTCATTTTCTTTCTCCTTCTCTGTTGCTTACTCGGCAGCTGCTCAGCAGATGATCGCTGTTGCTGCCTGACTTCTGACAATGGCAAGGTTGTCCAGTGTTGTAAAGAGTACTTTCATATGCAGAGCATTTTGATACCCAGTCGGTCGTCTGAGGTTCTTCTCCAGAGGAGTACAGGCTGTGGAACAACATATGCATGCTCTTGCAGTCAAATCTATTGTGATTGCTGTGGTGTTGTGTGCAGTTTAGAGACAGAAGGCCTTGTTGCCATTGTGTGGCCTTTGAAGTGTGGCCATTGTTCTTGGACAACTACAGAATGAAGGCAGCAAAAGTGCTGCCAGTAAATTGGTCATTGACCAAAATGGTTTGCCATCTGTCGATCCTCTCCTTGTTACAAATGTCTGGCTTATGTACAGCCCCTACATAAGAGTAAGGGATTGGGAGAATGGTGGACTGGAATTGGCAGCTGCTGAAGGGATATCTGAATGGTGGAGTTAAATATCCTGGTTTAACCACACATTACCCTTGGATGGTATATGCTTTATTTAAATATATTGCCAGATTATACATTTCCAGTTTATGAATTGTTCCATATACAAACTATTCTCTGGAATGGTATCAGAATCAGATTTATTACTGACCTATATGTTGTTTCCCTTGCTGTTTTTTAGAAATTGTGCAGTGCAAAGATTTAGACCATAAGACCATAAGATATCAGAGCAGAAGTAGGCTATTTGGCCCATCGAGTCTGCTCCACCATTCAATCATGGGCTGATCCAATTCTTCCAGTCATCTCAACTCCGCTGCCTTCACTCCATACCCTTTGATGCCCTGGCTAATCAAGAACATATCTATCTCTGCCTTAAATACACCCAATGACTTGGCCTCCACGGCCGCTCATGGCAGAAAATTCCACAGATTTACCACCCTCTGACTAAAATAATTTCTCCACATCTCAGTTCTGAATGGATGTCCTTCAATCCTGAGGTCATGCCCTCTTGTCCTAGAATCCCCTACCATGGGAAATAACTTTGCCATATCTAATCTGTTCAGGCCTTATAACATTCGGAATGTTTCTATAAGATCCCCCCTCATTCCCGTGAACCCCAGGGAATATAGCCCAAGAGCTGCCAAACATATCTCATACAGTAACCCTTTCATTCCTGATATCATTCTTGTGAATCTCTCCAATGTCAGTATATCCTTTTTAAAATAAGGAACCCAAAACTGCACACAATACTCCATGTGTGGTCTCACGAGTGCCTTATAGAGCCTCAACATCACATCGCTGCTCTTATATTCTATACCTCTGGAAATGAATGCCAACATTGCATTCGCCTTCTTCACAACCAACTCAAACTGGATGTTAACCTTTAGGGTATCTTGCACAAGGACTTCCAGGTCCCTTTGCATCTCTGCATTTTGAATTCTCTCCCCATCTAAATTGTAGTCTGCCCATTTATTTCTTCCACCAAAGTGCATGATGATACACTTTCCAACATTGTATTTCATTTGCCACTTCTTTGCCCATTTCCCTAAACTATCTAAGTCTCTCTGCAGGCTCTCTGTTTCCTCAACACTTCCCGCTCCTCCATCTATCTTTGTATCAGCGGCAAATTTAGCCACAAATCCATTAATACCATAGTCCAAATCATTGACATACATCATAAGAAGCAGCGGTCCCAACACCGACCCCTGTGGAACTCAACTGGTATCCAGCAGCCAGCCAGAATAGGATCCCTTTATTCCAGCTCTCTGTTTTCTGCCCACCTGCCAATGCTCCACCCATGCCAGTAACTTCCCTGTAATTCCACGGGCTCTTACCTTGCTAAGCAGCCTCATGTATGGCACCATGTCAAAGGCCTTCTGAAAATCCAAGAACACCACGCTTACTGCATCTCCTTTGTCTACCCTGCTTGTAATTTCCTCAAAGATTTGCAGTAGGTTTGTAAGGCAGGGTTTTCCTTTCGGGAAACCATGCTGGCTTTGGCCTATCTTGTCATGTGCCTCCAGGTACCCCATAATCTCATCCCTAACAATCAATTCCAACAATTTCCCAACAACTAATGCCAGGCTAACAGGTCTATAGTTTCCTTTCTGTTGCCTCCCACCCTTCTTAAATAGTGGAGTAACATCTGCAATTTTCCAGTCATCTGACCCAATGCCAGAATCCATCAATTCTTGAAAGATTATCGTTAATGTCTCCACAGTCGCTCCAGCTACTTCCTTCAGAACCCGTGGGTGCATTCCATTAGGTCCAGGAGATTCATCCACCCTCAGACCATTAAGCTTCCTGAGCACCTTTCTCAGTTGTAATTTTCACTGAACAAACTTCAATTCTCTGATTTAAAATTACTATTAAAAGTAAATGTTCAATGCAAAAAAAGCCTGTTATAAACTGGGGAGTACCTGAATGTTCATACACCAGCTGGATTACAGGGGAGTGGAATTCCTTTGAATTATAGAGCATTTCTGAAATGATGTTCTACATCTGCAACTCAAGTTCTTGGAGTCAGTGTTTACGTTAGCAGTGGGGAGTGTGGCACCATCATAGAGTTGTTCTTTGGCAAAGGAGAATGAGATCTTCCGAAGGCCTTTCTTACACAGTGGGGAAAAGATACAACAAGATGCCATTCATCTCTGGAAGATACCTGATACCACAGCTTGGCTAACAATGATGGAAAGATATTGTGCCAGCTGCATTTGGCTGTTTCAGTGAGAACCTTGCTATTGAAGCATAGACTCTTCATAATGTTTTCCTCACTGATGTTTGGCCATGAGAATCCATTTGCAATCTTCCATCTCTGCCCAGCATCCCATAAAGCAAATGCAATTGAAATAATTACTTGAGCTTTAAAGAGCCATAGAACCATTAGCTCTCTTTCAGATATCCCATATGATATGTGAAAAATGTCTTCCTATGTTCCTCTCAGATAGTTTTCGGGTCAAAAATCCTGACTTTATCATTGACACAGAGGGACACTGAAAAGAAAAGGTATAGAGAAGGTATGCACCCTTCCTACTTTGAAATTTTGGATATACTTTTGCCTCTTTCTACAGAGATGTTCAAAGAATATCTTGGTGACATTATTTAACATCCATGTTTCAGCAGAGAATGAATTGAGATTAAACACAGGCTGAGACCATGAAACAGGAGCAAGATTAAAGCTGAAAATCTGAATGGAGAAAGAGCAAAAGTAAATGCACAAAGTTTAGAAAAGAAAGATCAAGATTTTGTGTTTGCAGAATGGAAGAAGGCTGTGCAATGAGGTAGTGGTTAAGTTACTGGATAAGCAGCCAAACTGCAGGATACTGAATCCAGAGTTGTCAGTTCAAACTCATAATAGCACCTGGGAATTTTAAGATTAAGTAAGCAACTAAGTATGTAATTCAAAATAAATTAGTCTTGGTAATTGTAATCATAAAGCCACTATAGTGTCTTAAAGTCCTAACTGGTCCACTGATATCCATCAGGAAATGAGGTAGAATCCTGTTCTAGTGTGCTACCCTGTAACTCCAGATGGACTAGTGCAGATGAAGGCCAACTAATGATGGACAATAAACATCAGCATTGTCAGTAATGTCAACATTTGTTGACTGAAGTTGTTATTGGTGGCACGGTAGCGTAGCAATTAACACAATGTTTTACAGCACCAGTGATTACTGAACAGGGTTCAATTTTTGCCACTGTCTGTAAGGAGTTTGTAAGTTATCACCATGATCATGTGGGTTTCCTTTGGGTATGCTGATTTCGTTCCACAATCTAAGTGCCTTAGAGATAGTAAGTTGTGGGCATACTACGTTGTTGCTGGAAGCATGGTGACAATTGCGGGCTACCCTCAGGACAACCTTGAAGTGTGTTGGTCTTTGACATAAACGACACATTTCACTGTATAATTTGGTGTAGGTGTGACAAATAAAGCTAATCTTAATCTTATAAAACACAAAGAACTTCTATTTTACACCAAAGCAATCTGAATCAAAACTCAAAATGGCAGATCTCATACATTAACTATACTTATGCAGAGTAAATTTTGTTCTCTTTCCTTTTCTGTTCTATTCACACAAAAAATATTTCCTTTCTGTTTCCCAACTATTTTATCTTTGTTACCTGGCCATTAGTACCTTATTGAATGTCTGTTCACCCTGCTTGCACAGAACTATTCCTGGTTTTTGGTGGAGAGTGTGGTATAGAATAAGGGATTGGCATTTAGGATTGAAATGGAGGGGGGGGGGAATGCCGTTGTGTGGTATGGAGGGAATTTTTGGACTTCTTAGTCCAGGAGAACATACCCTCAAAACAGAGGCTGGGTTTTGGCCACTAAGGGAATTGAGGAATAAAGGGATAATATTAGAAAATGAAGCTGGATTAAAAGATCAGCCACAATCTTTCTGAGTGACAGAGCAGGTTTAAGATGGGATGAACTACTGCATCTATTTTCTATACAGCTCCTTCTGAAGCAGTTCAGAAACGCACTTCCAGCAGGAGATTGAGGGTGTGATGCTGGGATGACTTTCTTTCATGGAGCAGTGTGGAGACTAATTGTAACACTTACAACACTGCAGCTTCTGAGAAATTCTGCAGGAGTTTAATGATCAGAAATCGCTGACAAGAAAGTCATTTATTCGAGTCGTTAAAATGTAAATGATGGTACTGCATGTTCTTACAGCGGCTTTTAATGTTACAGGTTGACCTTTTGGCAGTCAGTGCCTTACATTTTCAGCTTTAGTATTGCAGTCTATAGCTGTCTTTGCTTGTATGAGGCTGCCTCTTCCAGCAGATACCTGATAGCTGGTTGGACAGAAGTGTACCTTGTCGTTGATGAGAGATATGATTTCCTGATTAGTGTGAAAAGATATTCAGTGGCTTGAAGCAAGCACATCAACTGTGAATGTGGAGATTAAAGAACAAACACACCATCCCCTGTGATTGTTTGACAGATGTAACTTTCCTTTTTCAACTGTGTTTATACTTTAGGCATCAGTTCCTATCTCAAATACGTCATTGACTTTTGACAGAAATTCTCAGTCCCAGGATTTATCTGATCATGTCAACCTACCATCCTGCTATACAGCAAAGTCAAAGTCAAAGAATGAGCTTATTGTCATATGATCAAGTATATGTATGCACAGGTGCAGCATCTCAGATACATGAATTTTACATGAATGTGCAACTAACCTGAGTTTAACTGACTTTGATAATGCATTTCCATTCCTTGATACATTAAAAAAGGAGGGCTTATCCTATTTGTCCGATCATTTCACCGCTTTCCAAATGTGCTGTTATCACATCCTTGATAACTGACTCCAGCAGTTTCCCCACCACCGACGTTAGGCTAACTGGTCTATAATTCCCTGGTTTCTCTCTCCCTCCTTTTTTAAAAAGTGAAGTTACATTAGCCACCCTCCAATCCTCAGGAACTAGTCCAGAATCTAACGAGTTTTGAAAAATTATCACTAATGCATCCACTATTTCTTGGGCTACTTCCTTAAGCACTCTAGGATGCAGACCATCTGGCCCTGGGGATTTATCTGCCTTCAATCCCTTCAATTTACCTAACATCACTTCCCTACTAACATGTATTTCGCTCAGTTCCTCCATCTCACTGGACCCTCTGTCCCTTACTATTTCTGGAAGATTATTTATGTCCTCCTTAGTGAAGACAGAACCAAAGTAATTATTCAATTGGTCTGCCATGTCCTTGCTCCCCATAATCAATTCACCTGTTTTTGTCTGCAGGGGACCTACATTTGTCTTTACCAGTCTTTTCCTTTTTACATATCTATAAAAGCTTTTACAGTCCGTTTTTATGTTCCCTGCCAGTTTTCTCTCATAATCTTTTTTCCCCTTCCTAATTAAGCCCTTTGTCCTCCTCTGCTGAACTCTGAATTTCTCCCAGTCCTCAGGTGAGCCACTTTCTCTGGCTAATTTGTATGCTTCTTCTTTGGAATTGATACTATCCCTAACTTCTCTTGTCAGCCACGGGTGCACTACCTTCCTTGATTTATTCTTTTGCCAAACTGGGATGAACAATTGTTGTAGTTCATCCATGCAACCTTTAAATGCTTGCCATTGCATATCCACCGTCAATCCTTTAAGTGTCATTTGCCAGTCTATCTTAGCTAGTTCACGTCTCATACCTTCAAAGTTACCCCTCTTTAAGTTCAGAACCTTTGTTTCTGAATTAACTATGTCACTCTCCATCTTAATGAAGAATTCCACCATATTATGGTCACTCTTACCCAAGGGGCCTCTCACGACAAGATTGCTAATTAACCCTTCCTCATTGCTCAAAACCCAGTCCAGAATAGCCTGATCTCTAGTTGGTTCCTCGACATGTTGGTTCAAAAAAACATCCTGCATACATTCCAAGAAATCCTCTTCCTCAGCACCTTTACCAATTTGGCAATTTCAATGTTGGCATTCATTTCCAGAGGTATAGAATATAAGAGCAGGGATGTGATGTTGAGGCTCTATAAGGCACTTGTGAGACCAGACTTGGAGTATTGTGTGCAGTTTTGGGTTCCTTATTTTAGAAAGGATATACTGACATCGGAGAGGGTTCAGAGAAGATTCACAAGAATGATTCCAGGAATGAAAGGGTTACGGTATGTGGAACGTCTAGCAGCTCTTTTGCTGTATTCCTTGGAGTTCAGGAGAATGAGGGGGGAATCTCATAGAATATTAAAAGGCCTGAACAGATTAGATATAACAAAGTTATATGGTAGGGGAGTCTAGGACAAGAGGGCACAACTTCAGGATTGAAGGACGTCCATTTAGAACAGAAATGCAGAGAAATTACTTTAGTCAGAGGGTGGTAAATCTGTGGAATTTGTTGCCATGAGTGGGTAATGAGGCCAAGTCACTGGGTGCATTTAAGGCAGAGGTAGATAGGTTCTTGATTAGCCAGGACATCAAAGGGTATGGGAAGAAGGCAGGGGAGTGGGGATAACTGGAAGAATTGGATCAGTCCATGATTGAATGGCGGAACAGACTCGATGGATAGAATGGCCTATTTCTGCTTCTGTACCTTATGGTCTTGGTTTAAATATACCTGGAAGTGTGGAGTTAACAATCAAAGAACTCAAGTCATGCAATGTTGTCGCATTTTGATTGTTCAAAACTCAAAGGCACAACATTCTGCAGCTCAATTTCTTGCATATTACATTCCAATGCAGATTATTCAATATTTTGCTACAAGTGTCAGAGCTACAATGCATGACTCTTATTAATCATTCACAGTTATTAAATAGAGGCAAAAAATTACTTCTGTCACAAAAAATTGTCCGAACAAATTATTTAAATATTCTTTAGATGCCTAAATAGTGTGGCTGGGAAAATACATTGCTCAATCACAACTGTAATGATCACATTGATAGCTTGCATCTTGAAGTTCACTGATGGTAAGGAGCCACACACAGCACTCTATCATTACAGTTCTATTCCAGAGCAGTAAAATGTCTGGTCTCAGCCCCTCTGGGGTCCTGATAATTCAGGTTCCATGTTCATCAAATTCAATCTATGAGCAGTTCCACCACTTCTTCATTGCCACCTATGATGTGTTATAATGTAGATTCTTTGTTCTGTTTGTACATTGCTCTGAATTCAGCCAGCTCTGGGTTGAAAGCTTTTGTTGCTCTCAGCTTATTGATTCTTGCTTGAAGCATTTATTTTCCTTTTTTGATATATGAACTGCTTCCGAATGTGATTCAAGTTAGTTGAAGTCAATGTCAAAGTCAAGTTTATTGTTCTGTAAGCCAGCACATGTATGCACAGAGGCAATGAAAGATTTACCTGTAGACACATAGCATCAAATCAGTAGTATCCACAAGAAAAACATAAACTAATTTAAGTTATACAAGAAAGAAGACAATTAGAGTGAAGAAAAAGGGGCCATAGTGTGGTCAAATTGTAATGATTAGGGTTATGCAAGTTGGTTCAAAAACAAAATATTTGAAGGGAAGTAGCTGTTATGCTAACTGGTGGTGTCGAACTTCAGGACAATGGAATGAGGCTGGATAATCTCTGCCTTACATAAACCCAGTGTCTTGGCCTCCACATCACTCTGTGACATTGAATTCTACAGACTTACCACTCTTTGGAATCCATTTCTTGATGGAGAAATTCCTATGCATCTCAGTTTTAAAGGGATATCCCTTCATGATGAGTCTGTACTCTTGGATGCTAGATTCCCTTAGTAAATAAAACATCCACTCCAGGTCCACTTTATTTAAGTCTTTTAGTATTTAACCTTCCAGTTTCAACATCTTCTCTACTGGCCTCCTCTTCCAACCTTCAGGAACCAGGGAGTCCCCGAAATTGAATGACTCAGTGGTCAACTTTCCTTCCTTTTCCAATAGTTTCTCCCCGGCGTGTCTCACAGGGGCCCTAGACATTACCATCACCAGGAACAAATGTGCCTGGGGCATCCCCCGCTTGAAGATGACCCTTCATAGTGTTCCTGACAATCACTGCCATCCTGCGTTCCTGTACAACCGAGGGCTCCTGCTATATGGGCCTCACCAGAAGGTGTTTTATGAGATCCCTCCTCACCCTTCTGACCTCCATCTCATAAAGACCCAGAGCCATTAACCTTGCATCAAGTGTTAAGCCTTTCATTCCTGGGATCATTCTTGTGAACCTCCTCTAGACCCTTGCCATGGCCAGCATATCTTGTAATGTCCAAAATTGCTCAGAGCAATCAAAATGCAATCTGACTAATACCTTTTAAGCCTCAGAGTCCTTGTTCTTATATTCTAGTCCTGAAATTTCAACTATTACTCAGTAGTGGTACATCCACCTTAGTCAGGCTTTCAGTTCAAACCAAAGTGGAAGTACTACTACTGAGGTGACAGTATTTAAGGTGGCAGTATCTATGCTATCTAAGATGACAGTTCATTGTAGTACTGAGACAGAGCCACACGATCAGAAGTGTCCCTACTCATATAAAATATTAAGCCCACACCACATCCTCCCACCTGATGAAATGTAAATAATCCCAGGAGACTTTATTTTTTTTGTGGCCATAAATTTCTTCCCTCTCATAACTTTATTCAATAATGTTTTTGATTTCACAGTCTGTGTTTGATAATGATCTGAGTTTAAACAGTTGTTCTTGAGTCACTCATTTACTTACTGGCTGCTCGTGTGCAAGCTACCTTAATCTTGTCAGCTCATCTCTATTTTTAGAACTTCCTGTCTAAAACCAGTGTCTGCTTAAATATGTATGTCAAGAGATTACATTGCTTGATTTGATTTCTGCAATTCACAGGTGGCTGATCATATTCTCATCAAAAATATGTTCTTAGTATTGCTCAGTGTAAATCTTTATGATTAATCCGAATCCTAGCAACTACTTCCAGGTGAAATCCAACCATCAGGATTTTAATCTGGCAAATTCCCTTTTGATGTCTTCATGATTTACCTCCCTACCTACTTTCAGAATTTCACAGTGTTGATCACTTGTTTGTGGTGTGTATTTACCATTTAAGTAATATTTGAGTAACCTTGTAAATATGTTGTTTGATTAAGCATTTCTGTTTGTTTAAATAAGTAATATAATTAGTTATATGTTATATGTATGAATACATGAATTGCATACATCAACATGCTATCACGTGATATGTGTGTACCTCGCTTACAGTAAATTCAAAGTTAGATTCACATTTCAGACTCCCGTACCTTCCTTTGAATTGGTTCAATGTTTTGAAGTTACAAAACATAACATTGGTGATGAGGTATTTTTAAAACAAAGCCGAGACAGCTACTGAAGTGTTGAAGCCCAGCAAGAATTTCTAAACTAAAAAAAACGCATTGAGAGACAGTTGAATTACAAGAAGCAGTGCAGCATGTGTTCTTCAGAAGGAGAAATATGACAGAGATTTTTTTACAAAAAGTCATTAACTGGAAGAATCATAAAGAGTGGGTAAATAATGATAAATAAAAAGAGCAAAAATGGCTAGCTACAACAAAAAGATTGACATGTTTGATTACACAACAGATAAATGGATTTTATACACTAAGCAAATTGAGCAGCATTTTGAAGCAAATGAAATAGCCAATGAGAAACAAGTACCAATCTTACTGAGTTCATTGGGTTTAAAAGCATTCAGTTTGTTTTGAAGATTGACTGTTCCAAGCAAACCAGCAGTAATGAGCTTTGCTTACATTATCAAAGTAATGCAGGAACATTTAGAACTGAAGTAATTGATGACTGCAGAATGCCTTAGGTTTCATAAATGGAATCAAAAGGAAGGGGAGTTAATTTTAGCAAACATGGCTGAATTGAAGAGATTGTCTGAAGATTGTCAGTTCAGTAATGGGCTTAACGATACACAGAGATCATTTATTTTGTGGAATCTTATAAAAAATCATTCAAAAAAAGCTTCGAACTGAAGCACAACTTACATTTAAAAGAACAGATGAAATTGCTGTTTCAATGGAAACTACAGACAGAGAAGCATTTGAGTTGCAGTCAGTAGTGAAACAGAGAATGAACAAAATTGCAACATCTAAGCAGAAACTGGCTTGGCTGAAAAAATTGTGTTACCATTGCTGCAGGGGCTCACATACACCAGACCAATGCAGGTTTAAGGGCAGAACTTGCAGAAAGCGCAACAAAGTAGGACACATACAAACAGCACGTAGGACAGACAAAAATAAATGATCTGCACAGGAAAAGAAAAAGTTAAAAATACAAGTTGCAGTTTCAAAAGCAGCACTAATCTGCATGTCATTGATGAAAAATCTGATAATGAAGGGAGTGACACAGGACTGGATATCTTTGTTACTTACAATATAAAAGCTACCAATAGACAAGCAATATGGCTTAAATCAGAAACGAATGGTAAATTAATTAAAATGTAATTGGACATTGGTTTGGCTGTGTCAGTCATTCCACAAAATGAGTTTGAGAGGCATTTTAAAGATGCTAAACTGTAGCCTGCAGATCATCAGCAAAGAAATTATACAGGAAAAAAAACATAATGACATTTGTAACAGTGAAATGCAACAACCAACAAGCCACTTTGAACTTGCATGTGGTAAAAATGGGAGGAGAGCATTGTGGAGGTGTGATTGGCTGAGACAACTATAACTTGATCGGAGATCCATCCATGATTTGCACTCCACATGCCCTGCAATGAAGTCAGCTGAAAGTGATACACATATAATTGTTCGATGAAGCATTCTTGTTTATTTAAATAATTCGTTATGATTTATATGTATAAACACTGAATTGCATACATCATCACTTGACAACGTGATATGTATGTGCCTTGCTGAAAGTAAACTTAAAGTTAGATTCACATTTCGGACTTCCTTTGAATTAGTTTAATGTTTTGAAGTTACAAAGCATAGTTCAATTACATCACATGTCATGGGCTGGACTTTTCCTCCTTTACTGAATTAGTCAGTGCATTTGAGTGCAACCTGTGCCTTTGTCAAACACCGTCTGGGCATCCAAGTGTGTGTTTCATTATTTTTTGTTATATCTGTGTTTACTTGATGGTACACACTGGTGACTGGGGCTTTCTATCTCTGCAGGTTAATCAAATATCTACCGTAGTTGAGAAGAATGTTGAAATTAATTAAGAGCATTTTCTTTAACATTTAGTAGCTGAGATATCCATTCAGTCAATGCCTCAGTGCTGAACTCTGTTAGCAAACATTCTGGCTGTGCGAATCCGTGGACACTGGAATCATTGCCTTTGCATAATGAAGGGGACTACTGTATTTTCCCTAAGTGAAATTACATTTCATTAGTATTAGTGTTTCCACAATTATTTATCACAGAGAAAAATATGTACTGTATAGGCAGGAAAAATTATGACACTCTCCGTACTCATACCTCTCTAATTTGCCTATCTTTTGACGTCCTAGTACAACACTACAGTGTACCAAAGACAAGTGTAGTAAGGCTCCTTTCTGTCTCCTTGGGACCACGCAAAGTCCTTGAAGTTTCGTGGCTTCATATCCAGGTCAAGTCCAACAGAAGGGACAATCTGGAGACAAAAGAGTCTGCTGATACTGGAATTCAGAGCACCACACAAAAAAACTGGAGAAACTCAGCAAGTCAGCATCAATGGAGAGAAATGGGCAGTCAACATTTTGGGTCAAAATCCTTCATTTAGGCTATGCAATGTCCTTCCATCCAGCGGATTGGTTTTGACCAAAATATCAACTGCCTAACCAGAAGCTGGCTTTGGGACACAGATGTGCATTTGAATGGTGGAAGGTGCTTGGGTACCTTCATGAGGGGAATATCAATGTGCTGAGCCTAAAAGAGAACTTGATAGATATTGTACATACATCGATATAAACTAGGAAGAGGAGTAGGCCAGTCAGCCTCTCTAACCTGCTCTGACATTTTATAATATCTTGGCTGATCTGATTATAACCTCAAATAAAAACAGAAAAAGCTGGAAGTACTCATCATGTCAGGCAGCATCTGTAGGAAAAGAAACAGTCAGCATTTCAGGTTGAAGACCTTTCATCAGGACTGATAAAAACAGGAAGGAAGCTATGTTATTGCTATTGCCTATGTTATCATTTCTCTAACTGTTCATATTCACTCCTTGACCAGATCACCTTATTTCCAGCTTACCAAGGCCTCCCCATTTTATCTATGCAAGGACATTCACCTTCTCTACCCTCCCTGTAGACTAGACTTTTGTCTCCTTCATTGTTCTGGCAGAAGGTCTTGATCAAAAACATTAATTCTGATTCTTCTCCCACAGATGCTGCCTGACCTGCTGAGTATTCCCATCCACCTATGGTAACTTTTCATATACTTTAAAGAACCTTTCTATTCCCAGCTTAATGATATTCACAGGCCCTGCTTCTAATGTCCTTCCCAAAGCCCATGAGCCTTTGAGACAACAGGACATATCTCTGACTTAAATGGGTGACAAGTCCCCTCTCAACTCTTCTATCCTTCGATTGATAAATACCTAAACTTTCCTATTAGTAGCCTACCCTTTCCAGGTATCAATGGAGAAACCTTTTTGGAAATGCTGCCAATGTATTTATATCCTTGGAAAGGTCAATGTAGAACACAATACTCCAGATGTTTTCTTAAAAGTAAGTGAAGCAGAACTTCCCTGGTTTTGCACTTGGTTCATCTTAAAATAGCCAATACCTTTTCGAAATTATTTGCACAACCTAAAATTGGCCTTCTGAAAATTAGGACCTGGTTCCACACCTTGGAGCTTTGCAGTCTCTAACAATTTAGATAAAAGTATTTTTTTTATTATTATATTATCTGTTCAAATGGGCAATTTTACCTTTAACCTGTATTGCACTCCATTTGTCAAATCTTTGCCCACTCACTTACCTAGATCCCTTTGCATCTCCCTTTGCAGCTCCCTTTTGATACCTTTCCAGCTTATATATCTACCCAATTTTAATCATAAAAATAAAAAATAGCAACCTTATCTTTGTTGCCTTTAACCAAGTCATTTTTATAGCTAGTAAAAAAATAAGGCTGCAAAACCAATCCCCAGTGTGCTTAATTTTTAAAATACTGTATAAAGCTTGTTGATGCTCACTCTCTGCTCCTTAATAGCCGTATCCACACCAAGATGTGACCTCTTTTACTGTGAGTCTTCACTTTCTGCATCAACCTTAACTGCAACACCTCATCAGACCTGTTCAGGTGTAATGATCCATTTTTGCATGGATTGACTTGCCATTCTTTCAATGTCTAGGCTTGAAGCTGAACTACCATACTCTTTGATCAGCCGTGTTGGATTGTGCAGTCCTTATTTTTCAGCTCAGAGTAAGTTATCTAGTTATCCAGTAATCTGAGCAGGAATCTGGCCATGATGAAGACGAGTGTATTTGTGTGTGTGTGTGTGTGTGTGTGTACATACATACAAATAGGGAGTATATGTTTTCTGTTTCTCAAAAATGAAATGAAATCCTATGTAGTCCACTTGAAGGAGAGTTATGTGCTCACCTCTAATCACAACATCAAATGTAACCTCTGTAGTAACAAACAGAACTGGACTGAAGTTAGCACCTCTGGGTAACCTTTTGCTGCACTGTAGTCAGGGAACGGTATCAACCTCAACAGGTATTGTCACAAATACCTGCCACTCGCATGTGAGTGTCTGCCCTCCATTTCGTCACTATATGAAGATGAAGAATTTGGAAGGACTATTTCATTAACCTACAATTGAAGGTTTGAACAGTGTGTAATGGTATGAGAATAAGAGAAAATACATGTTGGAATAAAACAACGATATTCTTATCACTCTGTTGCTCACCTTGATAAATCTTGCAGTATCATAGAGTTTCTTCAAGTCTTGTTCTTTGCTGTGGACTTCTCACTCTCTGAGGACACTTTTATATATTTAATATTTCAATAATATTTGAGTAATATTGAAACTATATTGTTTGATTCTTTTTTGCTTCCACAATTCTTTACAGGCTATATGTAGGAATTATATAATCGACATTTATCTATTTGTCCTTAAATGAACCCAATTCAACTACCTCCCTATTGAGGCACAGTGAGATGTTCAAGTTTTTAATAAAACACAGTGAGACCTTCGAATTAAAGAAAAGCACAGCATGTGCTTCTTCAGGAAGGGACAGAGATGGTTGAAATTTAAAAAAAAAATGGCAGTTATGCAAAATTCATGGGTTCATAAAAAGTGAGTACCAGGAGACAATAATAAATTTTAAAAAACAGAAATGGCTGACTACATCAGAAAGATTAACACATTTGATTGCACAAGATGTTAAGTGGATATTGTATAGTGAGCAAATTAAGCAATATTTTGAAGCAAATGAAATTTGCAACGCAAAGCTAGTGTCAGTTTTGCTGAGTGCATTAGGTAGAAAGACATACAGTTCACTCAGAAGTTTGACTGCTCCAACCAAACCAGCAGAAGTGAGCTTTGATGATATTGTGAAAGAAACGCGGAAACACTTAGAAACAAAACTAATGGTAATTGCATAATGCTTTAGGTGTCACAAGCAGAAACAAAAAGAAGGGAAGTCCATTTCAGCTATTGTAGCTGAATTGAAGAGATTGTATGAGCATTGTCAGTTCAATAATGGGCTTAACGATGCACTGAGACATCATTTAGCTTGTGGAATCTTACAAGAAAGCATTCAAAAACAGCACCTAACTGAAGCACAGCTCACATTTAATGAGCAGTTGAAATAGCTGTATCAATGGAAACAGCAGACAGAGATGCAATTGAGTTGCAGTCAGGAATGAAAGTGAGCATGAACAAAATTTCAATGTCTAAACTGAAACCGGCCTGGCTGAATAAATTGTGTTGTCATTGTGATTGGGGCTCACATACACCAGAACAATACAGATTTAAAGGTGAAACTTGCAGAAAATGCAACAAAGTAGGACACATACAAATGGTATGTCAGGCAGCCAAAAATAAATTGAGTGCTCAGGGCTATGTTCCCTGGTTCTAGTCTCACTTATCAGTGGTAACAACTTTCCTGCCTTTATCTTATCTATCCCTTTCTAATTTTATATATTTCTGTAAGATCTCCTCTCATTCTTCTGAATTCCAGCGAGTACAGTCCCAGGTGACTCAATCTGTCCTTATCATCCTAATGCAGATGCGTTATGCCCTTTGAAACTATCTGCATCAGTATAATTTTGTACAATTTATCTTGTATTTGATATTTTACGGTATTAGCAACTTGTTTTACCATTTCTTTCAGATATGACTGCTATAAATTCACAATGTCTTTTTCTTTGATAAATGAATTGCCAGGTACCACATGAAGACTACCTGTCTATCCTAGGAACCTTTGGGTTACATTTGAAAATTGGACATTTAAGACTTTTCCTGGCATGATGTTATCTTGAAAACAGCAAAAGCTGGTATAAAGTACATTGACTTTCTCAGAAACTTCCAAGACTGAAGTGAGAAGGGAATGCCACATAAAATTCTCAGCAACCCAAAACACAAGTTCGTAGGTTATCATTTCTGCCACAGTAGGCAAAACTTTCCTGAATCACATCTGTATCCTGATACCATTGCCGCTAATGACAACTTAGAAAAGTAACTCCAAAGGAAGGTGATTCATCCCCCAGAAGTCTGGCAACTCAAAATAGTCTTGATGTGTGATATCATGCTGTTAGACAATTTCAAAGTTTAATTCAATTTTAGTTTAATTAAAGTTTAGTTCAATTTCAAAGGCTGTACAAAATACTCTCCTGCTTGTTTTAGAGGTGGAGAGTAGGGAACATATGCTTAAATATAGTCACTTGGTATGTAGACAAAAATCAGAGAGGTGAATTCGCTAATTTTACTTTTTTCCAGTGAAAATTGGCATACTGATCAAGTCTTCATATTGCTGAAGCCCAGCTTAACACCAACAATTTACATATACAGTGATGTAGAGACTTACAATGTCCACAAGATTTTCCTGGTTTGTTTGCAAACAACAGTTTCCTTCTGAATTTTTGTTGTTACTTTTCCAGGTTTACGGACTGAAAATGAGTTAATAGGTAATCATGTTTACAATGAAGTTGGAGTTGGGAGTTTGCTATCCTCATTTTGCTTTTTCTGTTTCTTGCATTTAAGAGAGTGATTACCTTTCAAATTATACATCATTGATTGTGAAGTGCTTTGTGAACCTCTGGGGTGGTTTACGTACAAGTTCAGTTTTAATTCTATGTTTGCTACTGACTCCTATAATAATTGGATGTCAGGCTCTCTCTGATATTGTGAACAATGACCAAGATGACACTCAACAACTATTGAGGGTCTTACTGGCATTGAAATTTGCCAAAATTGTGTGCAAAGTAGGTTTTATTCTTCTGATTATTAATTAGAATTTTGCATCCAATTATTTACACTATAACACAAAATATTCCAAAAACCTGGCTCCGTGGAAAATTATTTTTACATATGTGTAAAAAACTCCAAATTTGCACCCTATGAAATCTAGAAAATGGTTGTAAGTTCTAGCTCATGAATTTAGAGATCCCTTCTTCACTGCTGATCATGAGCTTCATTCTGTGATTGAGGTCATGAATTTAAGCATTCTTGTCCTCAGACATCCAAAAGCTGGGGTAGCACTTCATACTTTATTGTCACCAAACAATTGATACTAGAGCATACAATCATCACAGCGATATTTGATTCTGCACTTCCCGCTCCCTGGATTACAAATATTAAATATTAAAAATAGCAAAAATTAGTAAATATTAAAAATTTAAATTATAAATCATAATTAGAAAATAGAAAAGTGGAAAGTAAGGTAGTGCAAAAAAACCGAGAGGCAGGTCCAGATATTTGGAGGGTTTCATAACTTGGCTTTGCTGAAGGGTAATTCCTGAGTTATGGAAATTGGTCTAAATTTTCAAGGAACTCAGTGCAGAATTTTATTGTCAGAGGACGGTGATTTACAGTGGAGGCAGGTTGGTAGCGTATCCTCCATTTACAGGTGCTAAGTGTAAGACCCATTCTCACTTAGTTTTCAGTGAATGAGTTAAGCAACTTAAATTCCATACATGAAAATATGCAATTATCAACTACTTGCTGCAACTTGATGACTGAGGATGGAGTGTCCTTGGTTCTGGAGAGGAAGTGACATGGATTCAACAACAAATCATTAATGAGGAGGGAATAAACAGTCACCATTTTGGGCCAAGAGCTTGGTTGAACAGATTCCCATTAGTGCTACAAATTAGCTGCAATCCAGCAGAAAATATATTGGAGGTGGAGTGAGGTATTCAAGCAAGATAAAATGCGTGAAGTGTTTGGGAAATGATATACTTTGCTGGACAACAGTTTATACTGAGGTTGGATCTACATCAAAATCAGAATCAGGTTTAATGTCACTGATATATGTTGTGAAATTTGTTATTCAGTGGCAGAAGTACAATCCAATACATAAAAAATACAGTACATGTAGCACACTATAAGGTTTCACTGCTAAGGGTAAGGTAATGGTTTCTCTGTGGCACCAATGTTTGGGTTATGACTAGAGATAAAGGGAACTTTGGAATGTATGTTAGCCAATGAGAGCCAATGGGTATTGTTCTTTCTTGTGGATCTGGAAGAGGGATTTTCACAGTCTTTTGTTGGGGAGAGATGAAGAGAGAGGACGCAAATGGAGAGTTGGTAGACCGCCAGGCGGAGTGGACTGAGGAGTGATGGTCTGAGGGTCCGAGGGTCGGCTACACTCGGAGAAGGATGACGGTAATAAATTGACAAAACCGTGAACTGCAACGTTTACACGTGAGACTGTTTCATAAAAATGGGCCCTTTTCTTTTTGTTTGTTTCTTTACTAACCAAATAGTCGAATTAAGAATTATAAAGCTCAGTCATTTAATTGCATACTGTGTACTGTTTGTTATTTCACGGTACTGATTTGTAACAGGGGATACATCGCACAGCATCCACCCAAACGAGATTCCTTAAGTTTGACCGGGCCGGAGGCTATCATCCCCTAGATTAAGCTGCTGGCCAAACCGAGGGTTATAATTGTGGGGGCTCATCCGGGATTGATTTCTTTGGATGCTGTGTGATTACCCTGAGCATTGAACCAGTGGGGTAGACATTCGTACTCCGTATGAATTATTAATTTGCCTGATAAGTACTGTTAAAGTTGCAATTGCGGGGCGGGGTTTGATAAAATGGCAGGCGCAGATCTTGTTTTAAAGCAGACCAGCACTGACGTAGTGATAGCTGGGGGCGGAGATTTCAAAGACAGGGTTCTATCATTTCTGAGGAGTGAGGGGAAGGAGTGGTCAGATTTGGAATGTCTAGTTAGTCCCCGTCCCTCAGAGAAGAGTAAGATTTCTGAGGTAGCATCCGCCCTTACCTCTCTGGCGAATAAATGGAAAAATGCCCAGGTTCTAAGTTCCTGCTATGGTAGGTTCCACCTATTCTCTGGAATAACACCCACCCCTAAAGGGGAGGAGGAGTATGAGACTTGGGCGGAACGGAACTCTCAGTTGTTAGATGAGTGGCAGTGCTCTGATGATGTAAAACGACAGAGATTAGTTGGAAGTTTGAATGAGTGGGCGGCTGATGTTGTGAGGGCTGTCAGGTTGTGGTATCCCGTAGCGACAGCTGCCAATTACATGCAAGCACTGGACGATGCTTTTGGCCCTACAGGAATCCCAATGGAGCTCATGGTGGGGTTTCAGAACATGTGTCAGGAGAAGGGGGAGAAGCTTTCTGCTTTTATTTTTCAGCTAGAGAGGCAGCTAAATTTCTTGCAGCTCAGAGGGGTCATTCAGGTGGCTGAGGTGGATCAGTTAAGAATGGACCAGATAGCCAGGGGTGCCCAGTCCCAGGACCTGATTGCTTGGGGTGTCCAACAGACACATAAGATGTGCCCCCCCCGCATCTTTTGTTGAGCTGATCTGAGAGGTACAGGAAGAGGGGAATGCACCGGAGGTATGGGCGGCCTCCATTAGCAGGGTACAGTCCTTGGTAGTTGTCCCCTGCGGTGAAGTGATAGCCTGCCCCGGGGAGTGGTAGATGAGATTGTGGCGGAGTTGAGAACAGAGATGTTTTGGCTGTTATCAGCGGGTATGACCCCTTCCCCTATATGATGGAGCAGATGGGGGGGGGGGAGGATCCCCTAAGGGGACAAACAATGAGGAGGGCTGCTGGCAGTAGGTATCACACGAGAAGGAGAGTGAGCCCCTGGGTACCTCAGCAGAGAGAGTCGATGGGAAAACATAGAGGAGACCCAGTGAGAGAACAGCCTGATATCTCTGGGGCAGCATATTCCCAGCAATGTACCAAGGAAAACTCGAAAGCGAAGGGCCCAATTCCTGAACGATTAATGGGACAATGCTCCAGTGTATCACTATGGATAGAGGGTATTTATGCTAAAGCCACACTCGACACCGGGTCGCAGGTGCTGTTGTTGCACTGTTCATTTTACAACCGGTATCTGAAGCATTTACTATTGATCCCATTCAGGGTACTGGAGATCTGAGGGTATGGTGCTAGTGATTATCCGTATGACGGTTATTTGTCAGTTAAGTTGGCGTTCTCGGAAGCTGATGTGGGAGTGTCTGAGGTCCTTAATACATTAGTGTTGGTTTATCCGGACCCTTTTGAGAAGGGTGGCGTTTCAATTCTGGTGGGGCCCAATACCCCCTTGTGAGAAGGCTTATGGGGGCCTGCAAGGAGAGGCTGACGAGAGTTTTCTGGGAACATTGTCCGTGTACCCATTGTTTTGAGCTGCTTTTGAGGAAGTGCATGGCTGCATTAGACTGGATACCGAATTTAGATGAGGGACTGTGTGGTTCACCTAGTCGAAGCCAATGATGGTACGGCCCGGGGAAGTAGCGAGAGTGATGGGGACCCTCAAATTTCCCGGAGTGCCTGCGGGCGAGGCCCTCTTAGTGAATGCACCAGAAAACCACGAGGAGCAGTCAAGATTTATGCTGGGGGGCTGGTGAGGTCCGAATTGCAGAAGCCCTTGGTGGCACAGGCGAGCAGGATGGCAGTGATTGTATCAGGAACACTACGAAGAGGGAGGTCACCCTCTAACGGGGGAGGTCCTGGTGCATTTTAGATTATGAGGACACTGAGTCCTCGTTTATTGCCATTTAGAAGTGCATGCATTAAGAAATGATACAATGTTCCTCCAGAGTGATATCACAAAAAAAAGGACAAACCAAAGACTAACACTGACAAGACCACATAATTATAACATATAGTTACAGCAGTGCAAAGCAATACCATAATTTGATAAAGGACCATGGACACGGTAAAAAAAAGTCTCAAAGTACCGATTGACTCCCGATAGTCCCGATAGCAGGCGGCAAAAGGGATAAACTCTCCCTGCCATAAACCTCCAGGTGCCGACAACTGCCGATGCATTGGAAGCACCTGACCACAGCCGACTCTGAGTCCGTCCGAAAACTTCAAGCCTCCGACCAGCCCTCCGACACTGAGCACCGAGCACCATCTCTGCTGAGCGCTTCAACCCCGTCCTGGCCTCCAAGCATAAAGCAAAGCCAAGGACTCGGGGCCTTTTGCTCCAGAGATTCTGGATCACACAGGAGCAGTGGCAGCGAAGAAGTTTCTCCAGATGTTCCTCCGTGCTCCCACGTCTGTCTCCATCAAATCAGGATTGTGCACGGCACCCTACTTGACAGGTAATGGATATTATTCACCAGAGTGGCCGCAGCACGTTGCATCGTGCCGCCATCTTCTCCTCCTCCATTTGTTCCTGGTGATGGTAATGTCTAGTGTCCCTGTGAGACAAGCTGGGGAGAAACTAAATGAAAAGTGGGGAAAGTTGACTGCTGAGTCATTAAACTTCGGGGACTCCCCGGTTCCTGTGGGGAGGTTGGTAGAGAAGATGTTGAAGCTTGAAGGTGTCTTTTCCACTGACGAGTTTGATGTGGGTTGTTCCAAGAGCACACGTTGAACTAGCCAGGTGACCATTCACAGAAAGGTCACGGCGACTGGCCCCTGCAGAGGTGGAGGACATTCAGCAGCATTTGTGTAAGTTGAAGGAAGCTGGGATCATCCCTGAGTCCCGAAGCCCTCATTCGACCCCAATAGTAGTGGCCTGAAAGAAGAATGGGAAGGTATAGATGTGTGTGGACTGTAGGACTCTGAACAGGTGCACTGTCCCTGACCAGTATACGATCCCGAGGATCGAAGACGCTCTGGCCTGACTGAGTGGTACAAAGTGATTCAGTGTGCTGGACTTGAGGAGCAGATTGTGTCTAACAAGCCTGATAGAGTTCTTTGAGGAGGTGACTAGGCATATAGATGAGGGTAGTGCCATGGATGTGATCTATATGGATTTTAGTAAGGCATTTGACAAGGTTCCACACGGTAGGCTTATTCAGAAAGTTAGAAGGCATGGGATCCAGGGAAGTTTGGCCAGGTGGATTCAGAATTGGCTTGCCTGCAGAAGGCAGAGGGTGGTGGTGGAGGGAGTACATTCAGATTGGAGGATTGTGACTAGTGGTGTCCCACAAGGATCTGTTCTGGGACCTCTACTTTTAGTGATTTTTATTAACGACCTGGATGTGGGGGTAGAAGGGTGGGTTGGCAAGTTTGCAGATGACCCAAAGGTTGGTGGTGGTGTAGATAGTGTAGAGGATTGTCAAAGATTGCAGAGAGACATTGATAGGATGCAGAAGTGGACTGAGAAGTGGCAGATGGAGTTCAACCCGGAGAAGTGTGAGGTGGTACACTTTGGAAGGACAAACTCCGAGGCAGAGTACAAAGTAAATGGCAGGATACTTGGTAGCGTGGAGGAGCAGAGGGATCTTGGGGTACATGTCCACAAATCCCTGAAAGTTGCCTCACAGGTGGATAGGGTAGTTAAGAAAGCTTACGGGGTGTTCGCTTTCATAAGTTGAGGGATAGAGTTTAAGAGTCGCGATGTAATGACGCAGCTCTATAAAACTCTGGTTAGGCCACACTTAGAGTATTGTGTCCAGTTCTAGTCACCTCACTATAGGAAGGATGTGGAAGCATTGGAAAGGGTACAGAGGAGACTTACCAGGATGCTGTCTGGTTTAGAGAGTATGGATTATGATCAGAGATTAAGGGAGCTAGGGCTTTACTCTTTGGAGAGAAGGAGGATGAGAGGAGACATGATAGAGGTGTACAAGATAATAAGAGGAATAGATAGAGTGGATAGCCAGCGCCTCTTCCCCAGGGCACCACTGCTCAATACAAGAGGACGTGGCTTTAAGGTAAGGGGTGGGAAGTTCAAGGGGGATATTAGAGGAAGGTTTTTACTCAGAGAGTGGTTGGTGCGTGGAATGCACTGCCTGCATCAGTGGTGGAGGCAGATACACTAGTGAAATTTAAGAGACTACTGGACAGGTATATGGGGGAATTTAAGGTGGGGGGTTATATGGGAGGCAAGGTTTAAGGGTCAGCACAACATTGTGGGCTGAAGGGCCTGTACTGTGCTGTACTATTCTATGTTCTATATTCTATGTTCTATATTACCAAATCCCCATGAACGAAGCTGAAAGAAGAGAAGATGGCATTTATATGTCCCCTGGGATTTTTCCAGTTCAAAAAGATACCCCAGGGCATCTCGGGATTTCCTGCAACCTTCCAGCAGATCATGGAGAAGATGGTGGGGATATGAAATTGCTTGAGGTATTGGTATATCTGGATGACTGTATAGTGTTTGGATCCACCTTGGAAGAATATGAAGCGAGGCTACTGAAGGTGCTCGGCCACCTAAAAGCTGAAGGGTTGAATTATAAATCCCAATCGTTTAATTTGCATATTGTGTACTGTTTGTTATTTCATGGTACTGATTTGTAACAGGGGACACATTGCACAGCATCCACCCAAATGAGATTTCTTAAGTTTGGCTGGGCCGGTGGCTATCATCCTCTAGATTAACCCACTAATTGAGGGTTACATACACATTACAATAATATATCATGATGATGAGGCCTCTATCCATCAGATTTGGCCATGGATATTGCATCCTAGCTGTCTAGTTAGGCAAGCCTGGGCAGTACAATATGGAGAGCAAGCTCTTGCCCATGTAGCAAGCTCTCCCTCTCTATGCATCTGATGAACCCAAAAAAATGGCAAAAACCACTACAGTTTGGTACCAGCAGCATCACAGGAGTTGCCAGTAAACACTGAACTCACTGTAGGACTGCCTTAGGGACTCCAGCTCTAGATTTTACCCTTGGGGTTTACTCCCGTAGCCTTCCCCATGAGTGGGTATAGTGCAAGGCAGCAGAGGTTTGAGTTCAATTTTCCTTCTCCTAGATGAGCTGCCAAGCACGGCTGACAAGCCCCATCTGCCCGAAACAACTGGCTTTAAGGTACCAGTAACCCACCTTTGCCTCTTCTCCTGTCAGTAGAAACGGTTCCGCCGGGCTTAGTAGCTAAACTGCAGGTGAAGGCTAGGAGCTGGACTTGGTTGTCAGAGGTTATTTGAGGTGCCAGCCACTGGGAGCATTTAATAGGTAGTAGGAGTTTGTCCCCATTACCAGACCCAGCTATAACAACCTTAAGGACCCCAAAATATTATATATATAATAAGTAGTATGAGAAGAAAGCAAAAATAATGAAGTAGTGTTCATAAGAATGTAAGAAATAGGAGCAGGAGTAAGCCATCTGGCTCATCGATCCTGCTCCGCCATTCAATAAGATCATGGGTTTTCTGCCCATGTACTCATCTCCACCTACCTGCTCTTCCCCCATAACTCTTAATTCCTCTACTCTGCGAAAACCTATCCAACTTTGTCTTAAAAATATTTACTGAGGTATCCTCCACTGCTTCATTGGGCAGAGAATTCCACAGATTCACCACTCTCAGGGAAAATCAGTTCCTTATCATCTCTGTCCTAAATCTTCTCCCCCAAATCTTGAGGCTATTTCCCTGAGTTCTAGTCTCACCCACTAATGGAAACAACTTTACTGCCTCTATCTTATCTATCCCTTTCAAAATTTCATATGTTTCTATAAGGTCTCCTTTCATAAATTCCAGCGAGTACAGTCCCTAGCAAATCAATTTCTCTCTCATAGTCTAATCCGCTCATCTCAAAAATCAACCCATTGAACCTTCTCCGCACCACCTCCAAAGCCAGTATATTCTTCTTCAAGTAAGGAGACCAGAACTGCACACAGTACTCCAGGTGCGTCCTCACCAGTACCCTGTACAGTTGCAGCATGACCTCCCTGCTCTTAAATTCAATCCCTCTAGCAATGAAAGCCAACATTCCATTTGCCTTCTTGATAGTCTGCTACACCTGCAAACCAACCTTATGTGATTCATACACAAGCACTCCCAAGTCCCTCTGCACAGCAGCATGCTGCAATTTTTTGCCATTTAAATAATAATCTGCTCTTTTATTTTTCCTTCCAAAATGGACGACCTCGCATTTACCAATATTGTACTCCATCTGTCAGACCCTTGCCCACTCATTTAACCTATCTATATCTCTCTGCAGACTCTCCATATCTTCTGCACGATTTGCTATTCCATTCAATTTAGTGTCATCAGCAAACTTAGATAGACTACACTCACTCCCCTTTCCCAGATCGTTTATATATATATTGTGAACAGTTGCAGGCCTAGCACTGACCCCTGTGGCACACTGCTCACCACTGATTGCCAACCAGAGAAACAACCATGCATCCCAACTCTCTGCTTTCTATTGCTTAACCAATCTGCTATCCATGCTAATACATCACCCCTAACTCTATGTATCCTTATCTTATGGAAAGGTCATTTTTTTGGCATTTTATTGAACACCTTCTGGAAATCCAAGTAAAAAACGTTCATCTGTTCCCCTCTATCCACTGCACTCGTTATATCGTCAAAGAACTCCAGTAAGTTTGTCAAACAGAACTGGCCTTTGCTGAATCCATGCTGCATCTGCCTGATGGATCCATTTCTTTCCAGATGCCTCGCTATTTGTTTAATGATAGCTTCAAGCATTTTTCCAACTACAGATATTAAACTAACTGATCTATAGTTACTTACCTTTTTCCTATATCCTTTTTTGAAGAGTGGTGTAAGATTCGCTGTCTTCTGATCCGCCAGAACCTGCCCAGAGTCCAGAGAATTTGGTAAGTCATCACCAAAGCCTCTGCTATAACTTCTGCCATTTCTTTCATTCTTACATGCCTTGGATATTTCTCTGTTTATTGCTTGTGCCACTGTAATGTTATTATTTGGTGGCCAGTAGACAGCTGTCTCCAATGATTTTTCCCTTTACTATTCCTAGTCTCTATCCAGATGGATTCAATATTCTGCTCCTTAGATCTTATACTGTCTCTCACTATCTGCCTGATATCCTTGGATATTTAATTCCCAATCCTCTCCACCCTGCAACCACATCTCTGTAATGGCCACTAAATCATACCTCTTTGTACTGATTTGAGCCTCAAGTTCATTGACCTTGTTTCGATTACTACAAACATTCAGAATAAGTGCACTTACACTGATTATGTTTTTCAAATCTTGTAATCTTTTACTCTTTTGCACTTGACTTTTCTTCACTCCACTCTTACTTTGCTCTCTTATAACTTCTGTTTTTTTCTTTATCTTTATCCACACTTTTCTTTTTTACTTTGTCCATACTTCACTGATCTGTTGAATTCACCCCCCCCCCACTATTTAGTTTAAAGCTCTACCCACAGTCCTAGTTATGCGATTCGCTCGGATCCAGGTCCCATCATGGTTCAGGTGGAGCCTGTCCCATTGGTACAGCTCCCTCCTTCCCCAATACTGGTGCCATTTTCCCTTGAATTCAAACCCACACCAGTCCTTAAGCCATGCATTTAACTCTCGAATCTTCTTGGCTCTGCTTTTTAATTTAGTTCCTAGCTGCTCAAATTCCTTCAGCAGAACCCCTTTCCTCATTCTACCTCTGTCGTTGGTACCCACATGGACCATGACAACTGGATCTTTCCCCTCCAACAGCAAATTCCTCTACAGGTCAGATAAGATGACCCAAACCTGGGCACCAGGCAGGCAACACAGCCTTCGGGATATTCTATCCTTGCGACAGAGAACTCTGTCTATTCCCTTTACTATACTATCCCCAATTACCACTCTTCTTTTCCCCCACTTGAATGGCTCCCTGAACTATGGTGCCACAGTTAGTTGCTCATCCTTCCTACAGCCCCCACTGTCAAGCACACTGGAAGCAAAAAATCTCAGACCTGTTGGACAAGCTGAAGGGCTGAGGCTCCTCCAGCACTGCCTCTTGCATCCCACTACCTGCCTCACTGGCAGTCACACTGTCTTGTCCCTGACCACAGATCAAATTTGAGACAGCTAATCTAATGGGTGTGACTACAGAGAATCCAGTTAACTCTCCCCCCTCCCTGATGTGCTGCAAAGTTTGAAGCTCAGATTTCAGGTCATCAACTTTGAGCCTGAGTTCCTGGGGCAGCCAACACTTGCTGCAGGTGTGGTCATCAGGAACCACAATAGGGTCCACCAGCTCCCAGATCATACAGCTGCAGCACATCACCTGATCCTGCATCATCGTTTCATTTAATTAGCTGTAATTTACTGACTTTTTATTCAACCACTACAAAAGCCTTACTTGCTACTTACCTGACCCTCCTCACCAAAGCCTCAGGTTTTCACTCCTAAACTGCTCCCCTCACACAACGGTTGTTCCTCTTTGACCCTGCTTTACTTTTATTTGCTCCTGCTACTGAATCGTGAATCGACTGGTCCGCTGTGAATGCAATGATCCCCACAAAACGCTCCTTTTTTTGAACTCTTCTCCCCAACGTGTGTGAAGTTCTCTGTCTCTTCGAATCCAGGACATGCTCTTTTCTCATTGATACCATTATGGGGAAGGTACAGAAGCCTGTCGACACACACTCAGTGATTCAGGAACAGCTTCTCCCCCTCTGCCATCAGATTTCACAACATATGCCAATGATATTAAACCTGATTCTGATTCTACTTCTGATATTACATCTGCACCATACCACCTAGCTACAAATGGCTTGGCTGAAAGGTTTCTCTAGAGTCTAAAGAATGCACTGCAAGCAATGGCAGCAGAACACACTACACTGACACTGAATGAATAGCTTGTCAATTTCCTCCTTGCATATCGTATGGCAGCACACTCCTTTACCAACAACTCACCAGCTGTTCTGTTCTTGGGTCATCCCTTGCATTCATGCCTGGATCTCCTCAAACCCAATCTCAGAAGGAGTACTCATGGCAAACAGCTGGGACAAATTGAGAGCTCCACAAACAAGGAGGTTTGATGTTTCTCTCCTAGACAAGCTGTCCTAGTGAGGGACTACAGAAGTGATTAAAACTGGATATTTGAAACAATTATGGATTGAAATAGACCATTCTCCCACACAGTAGAGATTGAGTCTGATGTCATCTGGAGATGACACATTGAGTACATGAGGAGAGTAGTCAAATGTTAGAGAAGAACAGTGTCCAGAGCTGTCAGTACTACTTCCTGCAGTCCCTGAGTCAGTTCCTACAAGCACGATAGAGAAGGCCTCAGAACCTGAGGTTGCTTTACAGCCACAAGTCTCACCTGCCAAGCAGAGTGACACCACTGCCCCTGACCTCCCCAGGTCAGGAAAGATGTTATCCTACAAGAGTAATAAATCCTCCACTGCAATTAAATCTTTAATCCTGAATGGGACAATTTAAAGTTTACTATGCTATGGATGTCTATATAGTAGGCATTTTATATTGTATATAATGGTTGTATTATATAGTATATATACTGTATTTATGTATATAAGTTGAGATGCATTTCATTGTGTAATGGAGTTTATAGCTAAGCAGGGAGGAGTGTTGTGTATTTAATATTTCAGTAATATTTGAGTAATATTGTATTGATTAAACATTCCTTGGGTACAAAGTATGTGAATGGCATATGTCAATACGCCTCCACATCATATATACGAATATATGAGCCACACTAAAAGTAACAACAAGGATAGAGTACGCAAGTTATTCCCAGCTCCATGTTTTTCTTTTGATTAGTTTTACGTTTTGGAGTTAGAAAATGTAATAGACACCACCGGAATCGACTCCTGTCAGGCTATGGTAAGTCAACCCTGATAGATCTCCTATTATAGGCCATCTTTACTGGTCTCCATCTCATTCACTTTTTTTTATATAGGCATCTGTTAGTCTCATGAGACCATGGATTTGCGCCTTGGAAGGTTTCCAGGGCACAGGCCTGGGCAAGGTTGTATGGAAGACCAGCAATTGCCCATGCTGCAAGTCTCCCCTCTCCACGCCACCGATATTGTCCAAGGGAAGGGCATTAGGACCCATACAGCTTGGCACCGGTGTTGTCGCAGAGCAATGTGTGATTAAGTGCCTTCCTCAAGGACACACACGTTGCCTCAGCCAAGGCTCGGACTAGTGACCTTTAAATCACTAGACGAGCACCTTAACCATTTGGCCACGCGCCATCTCATTCACTGGGGTATTGATATGTCTCTGTGTGAGACAAGCCTCCCTCTCCTCCACAGTGGCCATAATGAGTTGTTGCTTCTGCCTGGCTGCTGTGTCATTCAGATTCAGATACCATCAGCTAATCCAGTATGAAATGGAATTCCTTGCTTGCATGAAGCTCGGAGAGTAAACAGAATAATATGGTAAGAATAAACAGAACAGTTAGTACAATGAGCTCAAAACACGAGAATTGTGCATAGAGTGGTGTGAGGTTGTGCAAAAATAAAATCTTGAAGTAATAATAATGAAATAACCGAGAGAGGCAGCACCACCGGGAAGGGAATGTGAAAGAGGTGATTGGTTCAGCGGTCTGATAGCAGTGAGAAAGAAGCTTCTCTGAAGTCTAGAAGCCATTGCTCTCACGCTCCTGTAGCTTCTGCCAGAAGGTGGAAGAGAGTAAAAGGAATGGCCAGAGCAGCAGGTACTCTTGACAATACATACATACTGTACCTTTGAGGCTTGACACCTTTCCCTGACTGTAGAAATTTACCCAGCAGTGTTAATTTCAGTCCAGTTCTGCTTGGTACTACAAAGGTCATGTTTGACAATGTGATTCTGGGTGAAAATCACAATAACACTGCTTCTAACACTTTTTTTGACCAATGTTGTTAAAGTTATTATGGCCGGGGATTGTTATTAGGGATAACCTCACACAACTTATTAAATACTTCCAATATCGTGCATCTCAAATAGCCTCTGACAACCAAGTCCAGCTCCTGGCCTTCACATGTGATTTAGCTACTAAACCTGGCAGAACCATTTCTACTGACAGAAGAAAGGGCAAGGAGGGTTACTGGTGCCTTAAAACCAGTCACTTTGGGCAGATAGGGCTCATCAGAAACGGTTGACAGCTCATCTAGGAGAAAGGAAACTCTGAATTCAAACCTTTGCTGCCCTACCAATCATGGGGAAAGCTTTGGGAGTAAACCCCAAGGAAAAATCTGGAGTTGGAGTCCCTAAGGCAGTCCTACGTTGAGTTCCATGCTGACTAGCAACTGCTGTGATCCTGATGCTACCAAACTGTATCAGTCTCTGCTGAGAGGAGTGTTCGCTAAATGGGCAACAGCTTGCTCTCCAAATTGTACTGCACAGACTTGAGTATATAGTATTACTGGAAGGAGCATTGACTGGATTGAAAGACCAGAAGGGACTGTGTGAAGAATGAAAATGTTTACTTTGAAATCGACTGGCAGAGCTTGAGTATATAGACAGATAGGATGCAACATCCATTGTCGACCCTGACCAGTGGTGACATTGATTTGACCAATGTCATGAATTTTCAGGGATAATACAATTAGGTGTTATAAAGAACAGACATGTGGTGCACCAAGAACAACTTCTATGACTTCTTGATGAAGTTGCTGGATAATAGAGCCAATAGTTGTGAAGGGAACTTTAAGAAGTGAGGTACCTTTTCTTTTTAATTAGAGGCAACGTTAAGGGCTCAGATCAGAGATGTTCATGATTGGGTTTCCCATGATTATTTGTTTAAGGGCCAGTTAAAGTCACATCCAAAACATATTTCTGAAGATCAGAGAATCAATGTAAAACAAAAACAGAAAGTGCTGGAAATACTTAGCAAGTCAGGCTGTGAGACGGGAAGCAGAGCCAATATTTCATGTTGGATGTCTTCATCAGTACAGTTTTACAGTTCCTGCGTCTGCAGTATTTTTTTTTTCAGATTTTCACATTATTAATTTATGTTGTTGGAAAAGAGCATGACTTCATGAATTTTTGCTCATATTTCTTTAAAATAAGATAAACAATCATCAGAAGGGAAATATAAATTTGAAGGACATTTATCAAGGATATGTTTTGTTCTCTGGGATTCAGTCACAGATGGACTTCAGTGAGCTAGACAGTTGTTCAGATAACCCAATAAATTTGAGGTTACCACTACCAGAATATTTTTTTATGATTGTCAAATTTATTTGCCAACTTGAATTTCAATCCCCAAGCTACTATGACTTGAACTCACTTCTCTGGTTCAATAGTTCAGAATTCTGGCTGCTAATTTGGTGACTTAACTGTGGTGCTCCCATTTCCACTGTGCAGCAGGGAATTTGTACAATCTTGGCACTTAGAGACAACCATTTCATTTTGTCAGTGGTTTGCACAGTAATGATTTTCATCACTGCACCTGCCTTGTTATATTAGATTTCTCTTCTCTTCCCAGAGATCATAAAAAGGTCTTTAGTTAGGGTTAAATCTTACCTTCCAAATTTGTAACCTTGGCTAAAATTTATAATGAAAACATTGTTGAATTGCCTCGCTGGGGGATATTGATATATGTTGATAGTGTATGTGATCATCAGAATTAATTTTTATTGGCAAAGGTTGTCAGATTATGTATCGTGAATTTTGTGATCAGAACATCACTGATAATTACACACTGAACTTCAGAAAAATTAGCAACATGGTAAAATTACTGGTGCCATTGTTGGGCTACTGCTGGGCAGTGGGAGAGTTGACAAGAGTACTTGCTGCCCAAACACAACATCAATCACCTCTTTGATGTCTTAGTGGAAGGAGCATTGGTTGGATTGATAGACTGAAAGGGGCTGTGTGAAGAATGAAAATGTTTACTTTGAATTGCACTGGCAGAACCTTGCTAATTGCAATACTTTCTGCCAGTCTTCCTGAAACATGAGGCATAGATCAGTTAACTGTCCTCACTAAACAACTACCTTCAGCTGTGTACTGTACTCATCAGTCAATTGTTTAGTTGCTATGCCAAGCTCTTTATCTGCATAAAGGTAAGTACAGAAGTATCCTATTAATGTACTCCACTCTGCTATATCATTAAATAACATCACACTTGATGTGTGCTCAACATCATTTACTTACTGTGGTTCTGTCGCCTTTAAACACCTTACCTTTCAAAACCTTTCCATTTTAGTCTGCAAAATTGCTACTGACCCAACAGTTGCATCCTTTTAGGGATTGAATTTAAAATTCACGTCACTTCTTTTCAGATGAAAGGCTTCTGGATTTTGTTCTAAAGTGGTCTGCCTGTAATTCTAGGGTTATACATCTTTGGTCCATACTCCATCACTAGAGAGATGCATTCAAATCCCTTTACCTAATCATGAGTTTGCAGAACAAATCTAGGGATGATTACTTGGTCTTTTTGTATCCTAGAAGGCATAGATCATTGCATTATGGAATACAATATGTTCAATGAATTTTATTCACTGCACCAACTCCCATGGTAGATACCTACCAGGAGCAATTTTAATTGGAGAAAAAGTTGAAAGTGAGCTTATGAATAAATAAATAGTTTTTGCATGAGATTTGCATCAATTCAACCTATATCTTCCTGAAGAGTTGTGTTAAAATTCATTGAAGTGACCCATAATGCATCTTGGCAAATCACCATGAGGGACATGGGCTTCTATCACAATTCCATTACATTTACACCACGCACTGGGTTTTCATCCTTTGGCTGAAGGAAAAACATGAGAGAATACAAAATTATGAGGCAAAGTAGAGGTGGATAGTCAGAAACTTTCCCCTATAGCAGAGGTACAGTATATAAGCCCATAGGGTATAGGTTTAATGTGCAGAGTTAGAGGGTAGAGGGGAATCAGAGGAAAGATTTTTTTAAAGGTTACAAATTGGGATACACTGTTTAAATGGTGATGGAAACAGAGATTTGAGCAACATTCAGGAGGCATCAGTATGAGCATTTGAATCAAGAAAGCAGAACAGACTCTAAATCAAGTGGTATTAAATGGGATTAGATTCAATCGTTCCTTGACAATTGGCATTAATGTGGGGGCCTGAAGGGCTGGTTTTTGTGCTACAATTGTGTTATTTCTTTCTCCATCTATGTACCTTCGCTGTTTATGATTTTTGATTGGATATAGAGAGCGTGTACTGTGCCAGCCCAGAAGAAGGATTATTATACCGCATATCCACCAGTTTCTACTGGTGAGCATCTTTATATTAATAATTTTCCAAGAGGGAAAGACAGTTGGATTTGGAGTGAGACACAGAACTCTGTAAGTGGGAGAGTGCCAAATGCCACAGGAGATAGGAATAGTGTACGTTCTGATGGTTTTGAGGATATCTTAAGAGCAAAGTTAAAGGCTTGAGGCAATCACTGTTAATGGTCAATGGTAGGAGAAATTATGCTCAATTCGAAGTTTGAAGTAGGTTTATAATCAAAGTAAGTATATGTTACCATGTACAATCCTGATATTAGTTTTCTTACGGCATACTCATTAAATCCAAGAAACATAATAGAATCAATGAAAGACTGCACTGCTGTGTCGAATAAAGAAGCTGCTTTATATCTACCAGTTACTCTGTCTCTCTGGTGATTTCATCCACGCCATAACACCCAACAGGATGCACAAACAACCAATGTGCAAAAAACAACAACATATACAAAAACAAAAAAATGAAATAATAATAAGTAAATAAGCAATAAATATTGAGGGATGAGATGAAAAGTCCTTACAGTAGGTTTTGGAAACAGTTTAGTGATGAGGCGAGTAAAATTGAGTGAAGTTAGTTCAAGAGCCTGATGGTAATAACTGTTCTTGAATTTGGGGTGTGGGTCCTGAGGTTTCTGTACCTTATTTCTGATAGCAGCAGTGAGAAGAGAGCATGTCTAGGTTGTCCAGGTCCTTGATAATGGATACGGTTTTCTTGTGACAGCATTCCATATAGATGTGATCAATGGTGGGTATGTCTTTATCCATGATGGACTGGGCTTTTTGTAGGATTTTCCATTCCAGGGCATTGGTGTTTCCATACCAGGCGGTGGTATTAGCAACTAACCAATATAGTCTCCATCACACATCTAGAAAATTGTCAAAGTTTTAGACATCATGCCAAATCTTCACAAACATCTAAGGAAGCAGAGGCGCTGCTATGCTTTCTTCATATTTGCACTTACATGCTGGGCCCAGGATAGATCCTCTGAAATGATAACCCCAAGGAAGTTAAAGTTGCTGATTCTCTCCACCTCTGATCCCCCAATGAGGACTGGCTCATAGACCTCCAGTTTCCTCCTCCTGATGTCCTTGGTCTTGCTGGCATTGAGTGAGAGGCTATTGTTGTGGCACCACTCAGCCAGATTTTCAAAGTCCCTCCTATTTGCTGATTCATCAACACCTTTGATCTGGCCCATGACAATGGGTATCGTCAGCAAGCTCAAGCATGGTAGTAGATCCAAAGGGGGACATGGAAAGTAGGTGCATATCACAGGGGGTAGTGACGACCCACAATTGATGGTTTTTGAGGTACAGAGGGGTGCTGGTGGTTAAGGAACGGGACAGGCAAATAAATCATTCTGGTTTGGAGGGAAGCAATACTGCTGTTTACTGAATGTTTTGTAAACCTAGAGTCATTACTCCTATTGCTGGCAATGCTGCAAACACAAAGCAGAGATCCAGCCCCTCCCCTTGCCAGCTTGTAGCATCCAGTTTTCTGCCAAGCTGGGAAACTTGACCGAAGTATGGCTGAACCATTAAAATAGAGACCAGCTTCCTCTTCATAAAATCCAAGTTCACATCCCATCTCTGTTAAACATCTAAACTTTCCTGAGGAGAGTCCCATTGTCACCCGTTAATTTAAATGTGATTATCGTGGTACCTTTTCTGTGGTGTGGAAACCATTTGGATCACTTTCACAGGTCCATTGGAAAACTGCATTTTGTCCATTGTTGTTGCATAAGTTGAGTCACTATTGTTATGTTCAGGTTTCAACACCCTACGTGAAACATTTCAACTCAGACTCTATCAATTACCAAACAGGGTCTTGAACTGAAAATTCAAAGCTTGACTATTTTCATCAAAAGGTTGTTAATCTATCCATTCTTTCCACTAGATCAGCTATAGGAACAGGTAATGCAATAAGGTTTTGAATTATTGACAAAACAGCTTGAAGAACATTGAACAACTGGGATATCTAATGGATTATTACACAACTATTTTGGTGTATCTTGAGTTGGGGGGGGTGTAGTTTCTGTGTAGTTTCTCAGCAGTGAAATAAATGAGAAGTTACACTAATAAATTTTTCAACAGCAACACAGTCGCAATGATGGCACAAGAGATTGCAGATGCTGGAATCTGGAGCTAAAAATGAGCATTTCACATCCTTTCCACAAATGTCAGTTCCCAAGATATCACCATTTGCCTTATCTGCCCTGTAGACAGATAACAGTGGGTTGATTTACGATGGGACAGTTCACAGGGCAGCAAAGTTGTCACAGTTGTTCTGAGTTGTTACTGACCAGCTATCGATTACTTCTTTCACGGTGGTTTCCAGCAGCTCTTCCCAAAGCCTGATGAAATACCTAACATCTTATTTTCTCCACTAAGTCTGACAAATGGTATAGAAAATAAATAAAACACATACATTTTATGATAACCACATTTATGAACCTGCCATTAAAGCTGCACTGGAATGTGATCAGTTTGCATTGACTGAACTCTGAATGACTTTGACACAATATTTATTTTCCTTTAACAACTACCTTGAAAGATTGGCTGGTACATACCAGTATATCCACACCTTCACAATATTTCACTCATCCAAGTTCAAGGAGAATTCTAAATAAAATAAAATGTAACTGAGAGTACAGAAATACTGACTACTGAAGGGTCAACATTATAACAATGATCAAATGTTTAAATTATCCTTCAATGCAGAGGAAGCACTGAGCATTAGATATTTTAGAATATAACTTGATTAAAAAGGGTAGTGAAGGAACAAAAAGGGAAGATAAAATGAATAATGATCCTAAAAGCACTAAATCCTTTTTTCAGAAGATAGGATGTTGATGAAAGACAATGATACAGTGCTGGAGAGAAAGAATGATGTAAAAGGGTCAAAGACAGAATCTCATAAACACAAGATATTCTGCAGAGATGTGGAAACCTAGAACAACACACACAAAATGCTGAAGAGCTCAGCAAGTCAGCAAGCATGAATAGAGGGGAAAAAAAGAGTCAATGTTTCGTGCCAAGAGCCTTCCACAGGATTTGAAAGGAAGGGACCATAGGGCATAATAAGAAGATGGGAGAAGAGCAATTGCACCCAAGATAGTAGATAATAGGTGAGCCTGTGAGGGCGAAGTTGGTGGGTGGTGCTGGGGAGGATGAAATAAGAAACTGGGTGGTGAGATGTGGAAGAGGTAAAGGGCTGAGTAAGAAGCCTACTTGGAGAGGACAGTGGACTGTAGAAGAAAAGGGAGGAAGAGGAGAGCCAGAGGAAGGTGACAAGCAGGTGAGGAGAAGAAGGAAGAAAGAAAGAAAGGGTAAACATAATAAGGAATGGTAAAAGAGAAAAGGAGGGAGGGTGTAGGAGTTGCTTGTAGTTAGAGAAATTATTATTGAAGTCATCAGGTTCGAGGCTACCCAGATGGAATGTGAGTTTCTGCTCCTTTAACCCAAATTTGGCTTCATCATGGAAGTAGAGGAGGCTATGGCAGATATATCAGAATGGGAATAGGAAGTCAAGTTGAAATAGGTAGCACCAGGAGTTCCTGCCTTTTGCAGAGGATAGAGTGAAGGTACTTGATAAAACAGTCCCCCAATACATATCAGGTCTCACCAATGTCCAGGAAGCTGCACTAAGAGCAACGGATAAAATATGTGATGATGACAACCTCACAGGTGAAGTGTTGCTTCTCCTAGAAGGAGTGTTTGGGTCCCTGAATGGTGGAGAGAAAGGAGGTGTAGCGGCAGGGATAAATGCCAGGAGTGAGATTAGAGGGAGGGACAAAAACAGAATTTGTTTGATTAAGGCTTGGAAACAGTACAGGGAACATTACAGTACTCAGTGAATTCTGCAGATCGTCAGAGTGAGAGAGATGTAGAAGAGCAAATACGTAAAGAAACTACAAAACAGTGCACAAGATATAGGGTAGTTACAATGTAGACCTTCCATTATTTCAATGTACCCTCAGTAGCTACATAATTAGATCCAGGAGTGAAATCTGGTGTGATCTTTTGCTGCTGTAGCCCATCCACTTCAACATTTGACATGTTGTGCATTATTTGAGTTAATGTCACCTTCCTGTCAGTTTGAATCAGTCTGGCCATTCTTCTCTGACCTCTCTCATGAACAAAGCATTTTCACCCAGAGAACTGCCACTCACTAGATGTTCTATTATCTGAAAACTCTGGAGGTTGTTGTACATGAAAATCCTAGGAGATCAGTAGTTTCTGAGAAACTCAAACCGCTCTGCCTGGCACCAATAATCATTCCATGGTTAAATTTATTTAAATTTCTTCCCTATTCTGATGTTTGGTCTGAACAGCATACAACAAAGAAAAATTAGCAGGAAGATAGAGGATCGGGAAACTTTTAAAAACCTACAGAGAGCAACAAAAAGAATCATTAGAATCACTATATGGGAAAAGATGAAATATGAACGCACACTAGCAAACAATATCAAAGTGGATAGTAAAAGCTTTTTCAAGTATATAAAAATAAAAGAGAGATGATAGTGGATATAGGACCACAAGAAAATGAGGCTGGAGAAATAATCATGTGGGAGAAAGAGATGGCAGATGAACTAATTATTTTGCATTAGTCTTCACTGTTGAAGACACTAGCAATGTGGCAGATGTTGTAGTGTGTGAAGGAAAAGAAGTGAGTGTATTACTATCACAAGAGAGAAGGTCCTCAAAAAGCTGAAAGACCTGAGGGTACATGGGTCACACGGACCAGATGAACTTCACCCTAGGGTTCTGAACGAGGTAGCATTAGAGATTATGGAGGAATTAATAATTCAATCTTTCAAAAATCATTGGACTCTGGCATGGTGCCAGAGGACTGGAATATTGTAAATGCCACTCCACTCTTTAAGAAAGGAGGAAGGCAGCAGAAAGGAAATTATAGACCAGTGGTTGGAAAGATGTTGGAGTCAATTGTTAAGGATGAGGTTATAGAGTTCATGGTGACATAGGACAAGATTGGACCAAGTCAGCATGGTTTCCTTAAGGGAAAATCCTGCCTGATGAACCTGTTAGAATTCTTTGAGGAGACTACAAGTAGGATAGATAAAGGGGATGCGGTAGATGTTGTATATTTGGTCCTTCAGAAGGGTTTTGACAAGGTGCCACACATGAGACTGCTTACCGAGTTCAGAGTTCATGGTATTACAGGGAAGTTACTAATATGTTACAGCATTGAGAGATTGGTAGGAGGCAGCGAGTGGGAATAAGATGATCCTTGTTTGGTTGTCTGCCAGTGACAAGTGGTGTTCTGCAGGGGTTGGTGTTGGGATCGCTTCTTTTTATGCTGTATATCAATGATTTAGATGAGAGAATAGATGGCTTTGTTGCCAAGTTTGCAGATGATATGAAAATTGATGGAGGGACAGGTAGTGTTGAGTAAGCAGATAGGCTGCAGAAGGACTTAGACGGATTAGAGGAATGGGCAAGCATGTGGCAAATGAAATACATTGTTGGAAAATTCATGGTCATGCACTTTAGTAGTAGATATAAATGTGAAGACGATCTTCTAAACAGGGAGAAAATCCAGACATCTGAGATGCAAAGGGACTTTAGGGTCCTTGTGCAGAACACCCTAAAGGTTAACTTGAAGTTTGAGTTGGTGGTGAGGAAGGCAAATACAACATTAGCATTCATTTCAAGTGGTCTTGAATCCAATAGCAGGGATATGATGCTGAGACCTTATAAGTTGATGCCGAGACCTTATAAGTCACTACTGAGGCCTCACCTTGAGTATTATGTACACTTTTGGGCTCTTCATCTAAGAAAAGATGTGGTGGTATTGGAGAGGATCTAGAGGCAGTTCACAAGGATGATTCCGGGAATGAAAGGGTTATCATATGAGGAACGTTTGATGGATCTGGGTCTGAACTCATTGGAATTTAGAAGGATGAGGGGGGATCTCATTGAAACCTTTCGAATATTGAATGGCCTAGACAGTGTAGATGTGGAAAGGATGCTTCTCATAGTGGGAGAGGCTAGGACAAGAGGACACAGCCTTGGGATAGAGGGGCATCCATCTAAAACGGAGGTGTGGAGAAATTTCTTTAGCAAGAGGGTGGTGAATTTATGGGATTTGTTACTGCAGGCAGCTGTGGAGGCCAGGCCATTGGGTGTATTTAAGGCAGAGATCGATAGGTTCTTGACTGGCCACGGCATCAAAGATTACGGGGAAACGGCTGGGTAATGGGCTTTAGGAGGGGAAGAAAGGATCAGCCATGATTGAATGGTGGAGCAGACTCGATGGCCAAATAGCCTAATTCTGCTCCTATGTCATATGGAACCTGTTGCCAATGTTTGCGTGCTTGTATGCATTGAGTTGCTGCCTCATGATTGGCTAATTAAATATTTGCATTAACAAGTAGGTGTACAGGTGCATCTAGTAAAGTAGGCACTGAGAATTAATTGGACTACTAATCATGTTAAAGGTAGAGAGGATGAAAGGCTTTGGAACTGTTCCTTAGATAACTTGCTTGAGCCATGCTTTTCTCTTCCAATAAGAACAAAATGATTGCTAGACCTGATTCTGGAAAATGATGTGGGTCAAGTAGATTAGGTTTCAGTGAGGAAGCATTTAGCAAATTGATTATTAGATTTAGATTAGCTGCAGAAAGGAGAACAAACTATCAAAACTAAAAATAATTCAGTGAAGTAAAGCTAACTTCAATGAGATGAGAGTGTATATGGCACAGGTAAATCAGAATGAAAATTTGATAGGTGAAATTGTCATAAAAAAATATGGGTTACCTTTTGGTTCATATGTGGTTGAGGCATGTAGCTTCCTGGATGATGAAAACTACACAAAAGAAGATTTTTAAAAAACACAGATACTTGTGACAAATGTTTAAAAAAAATCAAAATACTTTAGAATCGGAGGATAAATGAAAATTACAGGAGTCAAAAATTGTGTACAAGAAACGAGTAGCTGCCAATGTAACCAGGAACTCAAAAGGTTTTTTTAACATAAGGATATAAACTGTAAAAGGATAGATTGGGGCAAGAAAAGGGAACTTTCAGGGCAAATTTTATTTAAGTCGTGCAGAATTTTAACAAAACAATGGTCCAGTCACAAATAGAACATCACACTCAGCTGTGATTGGCACATCGAAGGATAGAAAGGGTCCAGAAAAGGCTTACAAGAATGGCTGTGGGGATGAGGGAGAAGAATTAGAACATTGGAGAAGCTGGGACTGTTTTCTTTCAGAAATCAATGGAATTTAATACCCATGTTTTTTTTCAATTACTTGTAATGCAAACTTTGGAAAACTCCTTTGCATTTCCAGCCAGCATGGTGAGTTTATTCTATGCAAATCATGAAGCATAGAACTGTTAACTTCAGGTATGCTTTGCAGTAGCATAAACAATATACGCCCCATTAAACTTATCATTAATTGTCATGGTGGGGATCAGATAACAATCTATTTATATGGACCTATTGGCTGGTGAGGAGGAAATGGCGATAAAATTCTCGAATAGCTACAGATCTCTGTAAAATTCTCCTGAGGTTTCAATCGTGCTGGTGGATACCTGTCAAAAACCAATGGCACTTGGATGCACTTTTATCAAAACTTGACTTGCCTCATCCTTGCAAATTCCAGTAATCCAGATGGTCATTTCTCATGTTTGGTAGGTAAGTGAGAATATTTCCCTCATTATTCTATGGTAATGAAAATTGGCACAGATTGCTTCCACAACCAAATAATAATTATTAATGTAATCATTGCAAAAACATGATTTTGTAGAAGCTTGACAAAGTAGATAATGAAAAGTGGCTTCCACTCATGGGGAAATCTAGAACTGAAAAGTATAATTTTAAATAAACATGGCCCATTTATAACACAGATGAGGCAGATTTCATTCTCCTATAGACAGTGAATCTTTGGAATTCTCGATCTTGAAGATTATCTTTAGGGCCAATGTCATTAGGTTTTTGTTTCATCATCAAAGACTATGGCAACAGCAAGCAAGTGGAGTTGAGGGCAAAGTCAGATCTTGTATGATCTCTTAGAATGGTGAAGCTGACTCAATGGATTACTAATGTTTCTGTTTTTGTAATTTTGTAATGATTGAATTGAACATGCCCTGAATATAGTTTTACATTTAATACCAAGTTCTTCGATAGAAGAGTCAAAATTATATTACATGTTTAAAGGCAGATAAATTTAATATGATATAGACAGTTCTACTAGAATAGACAGAGCTTATTAATGTATGATGCATATCTGAGTATTTTTGGTTTCCTCTTGGTGTTACAGGATGATACAAAATGGACCATTCTCCACAACTGCTATGGCCATATTGAAAGATGTGGCTAAGACATAAGTATTATTCTTCAAGAGATTTGCCATATCAGCATAAAACAATTTGAAACATTCATTATGACCAATAGTAGTTAAGTGAAATTAAATAAAGATGTAACTGCTGAGAGCTGGGAGTTGAATTATCTCCAGAAATGTGTGAATTTCCTCTGCATTTTAATGTCAATTAGTGTAACTCATTAGATCATTTCTTTATAATAATTTATCAGTTGAAATGGGCTACAGTTTAGTCCTGTACACTGGTGATTAAAGTAGGGCAGAAGGCACGTCTAATGCATGAGCTGTGGCTGAGAGACTGTTGTTGGATCGAGTTCTATGTACATCAGAGGTTACAGTGCATAACCTAATTGTTCTAATGAGTCTCAAGGGGAATGAGGAATTTTGATGTAATTCAGATGACATCAAATGAAGACCTTGACCTCTCTGATGGACATGAATGCCTAGAAATCACTGGGCAGAAGGAAACATATACTGTATTTAGGGAATTTGTATCAGTTTCATTGAGAATTACAAGGAATCAATGTTCAGATGCACAAGATACTGCGTACGTAAGGCCACAAATATTGATGCTCATGAGCTTTCACAGAACATCATGCATTACGTGATGTGCTTACAGAGGGAGAATTTAAATGGAAGGGTGTATCCTCCCATCTCCCCCAAGGAGATTAGTGTTCTCTTTACAGTTGGATTACACAACAGCCACTCCATCCAACTTGTATTTAAGCAGGCTGACTTTGTAATATTGAGACCCATTCTTTGCAACAACGTCAGTAAGACCAAGGAATTGATTGTGAACTTTGGGAAATGTAAGTCAAGAGAACACACAACACTCCTCATCAAAGGATCAGATAGGAAAGAGTGAGCAGTTTCAAGTTCCTTGGTGTCAACATCTCTAAGGATCTATCCTGAGCCCAACATACTTATGCAATTACAAAAAAGGCAAAACACTGGCTGTATTTCATTAGAAGTTTGAAGAGACTTGGTATGTCAACCATGGGATGCCATGGAAAGCATTCTAACTGGTTGTATCACCATCCAGTATGGCAGAACACTGCACAGGATTAGAAAAAGCTGCAGAAAGCTATAATCTCAATCAGCTCCATCATGAGCACTCACCTCCCCAGCATCTAGGGCATCTTCAAAAAGCATTACCTCAAAAAGTTGGCATTGTTCTTTAACGACCTCCTCACTCAGGACATGCTTTCTTCTCATTGCTACCATTAAGGAAGAGGTACAGGAGCCTGAAGACACGTAGTCAATGTTTCAGGAACAGCATCTTCTCCTCTGCCATAAGCTATCTGAATGGACAATGAGGCCAAGGACACTCGCTCAGTATATTTCCTCTCTTTTTCCACTACTTATTTCATGTATTTTAATACATAATTATTGTAATTTATAGTTTTTATTATTATGTTTTACAATGTACTGCTGCTGCAAAACAAACAAATTTCACAACATATGCCAGCGATATTAAACATGATTCCGTGAGACCCATGGGGTCCTGGGTAAAGTATTCAAGATACAAGTACTGTGGTGGTGGTGCTGAATCTACAGCGGGTGACATTTACATTTACCTCTGCAGGCTCAGTAGGTTCCATGCGTAGTTGATTGCCATGCTGCTACGAACTCTGTACAATATCCTGTTGTATGCACCCATGGGTGCACTTTGTCTTGAAGTCAATTCCATATCAAAAACATGAACTCATTGCAAATAGAGAAATAATAGATGAACAGATGTGATTGATATATAAGATATAAATCCAAACACATGAATGGAAGTCATTAGAGTCATAGTGTCATACAGCAAAGAAACAGGGCTTTCAGTTCACCCTTCCCCATGCTGACCAGGATATCTATCCAAGCTTGTCCAGTTTGCATGAATCTGCTCTATCTCTCTAAAACAGCCTAAATATCTTTTAAATATTGTAACACTTTAAATTACATGTGACCCATCAAATCTATGTCAGTCCTTAGAGAGCCCCTCCCTCTATTTTCTCTCTATCATCTATTGTCTCATATACCGTATATCCATTAATGTTAGCTCAATTTTTCTATTTAGTGAGTAAACACTTAGCTGCATTATTAATGTGAACTGCCCTAACCCTTGTTGCATGTTGCAGTGACTCCACTTCAAGCTACTTGCAGAGAAAGTCTGGCTGTTCACTAGGTCTGAGGTTTATTCCTTCCACGGCATTAAGAAAGCTTGACTTCCAGGACAGATATCTGGCTGACCACTTTAGTCCTGCTGTGACTAGGTCCCAACGAGTCATATACCAAGCCAAATATAATGCACCTGTGGCTCCTGAATGAGGGCGTTGTGGAGAATGCTTTGCCAAATGCAAGTTATGGGATGGATAGAAGCTCAGTCTGTCCATATCTGTGCAGATAGGGTTGGCATCAGCAGCAACTTTAGGATGATGTCTTTGCTGTGATGAAACTGCAGAAGGGTCTTTGCTGCTGTTGACTTTGACTGTCAATGCCTGGACTATGTAAAAGGCACCTTGGCTGCTTGGTGTGGACAGTTTCTCCTTGTAGAGCTGGAGAACTGTCTATGTCAGTTACTGCTTCATCCACCTTTGCTTCTGCTAAGGCAGCCTCAGTTTCATGCTCTTCCTTGAACATACTTAATGTATCCTCTATTTGAGTTTTCTCCATGTCTATTTAAACTTTCTCTATTTGCATCTCAGCTTCCGGTTGAGCATAAACCATTCTGTTTTTATTCTGCTTCAACTCTAGCATGAGCTCATGCTATAGCTATACTAATTATGGACTCATTCAACCATCTTGATGACTTGATCGATGCGCTTCATTCTGCCCTGACTTCCAGGTCTCAGCAATCAATATTGTTCAGATCAGAAGCTGACATTGTCAGTTATGGAGGGCAATGCCTTTGAAGACAAGGTATCTTTTCACTCTACTGCCCTTGCAGTGCAAACATACAAATATATGCATTGAGTTAAACACCTCCTCAAAAATCACCCAAGTCGTAAACTTGCTTCAGGGTTTTTATTGAAATCTTACTTGTGAAACAGCAGAAAGTTAAATAAAATGTGTTTTAAATTCAATACAGAGTTGTCGCATGTCTGAAAATACTAATACTGTTGATTATTCTCACAATTGGTGTTAACCAAGGTAATATGACACATGCAACCCTCCATAACTATGCCGTGTAAACAAGGGTAAACTCATAGCTCAATGATAATAACGCTAAGAGACAAACATAATACTTCCTTCAAAATACTTCAACTAAATGTTTACTAATATTAACAGAAGTTTAGATGACAGATTATTGCCATTTCAAGGGCAAATAAAGAGGGGATGGAGATGAATGCCTTTCCACCATGTGCTTCAAGTTGAATTCATCTGCGCAGGAAATGATATAAAAAGCAGCTTACATACAGGAAGTAATGTTCATACAAAATGATCTGCGCTTCTAGCCACTCAAACATTTATAGACCAAGAGACTTCTTGTTATGACCATTACTGTGAGTCTTCAGTGTGTAAATGGTATTTGTGTGGCATGTGTTGAAACTCATTATAGCACTTCTCTTTAAGGATCCTCAACAAAGTCAGTGATTGCTTTTAATGATCCCTAAGGATGTGCTGAGAAATGCTCACAAGCAGAACTACCAACAGTAAAATTATCTTACTTTCACCTTTCATAAAATCAAAACATTGAAGACTGTGTTGGTTGCTTAAGGCTGGGAGTCCTTTACAAGATATAGAAAGAAATGCTTTCTCTGTTGACTTCCCATTGTTGCAGAGATGCCTAAGGAAAATGCAATCTTCTATTGGAATGAGTTTGTTTTTGTTGTCAGCTGCATGCAAGCTGTTTGCAACATTCTTTGGTTATTAATCATAGCTGCTGAATCAGCTCCGTATGGTTTCTACAACAGCTGAAACAGACATGGAAGCTGGGACAAACGATAGCAAAGTCTGCTGACAGCCCCTTATTTCTCCGGTTATTATCTCCCAGCCTTGGTGTAAAACTAATGTTGTCCTCTAGTGAAGAGCAATCTGGCAACACCTCCAAACATGGCCTTGCTTGTCACTATCCATTGATGGCCTTCGCTCTTTCAAACATTTTGATGCAGCACAGTGTCAAGTAATAAATAATGTAGCCACATTATGCTGGATTGCTGGTCACATTGTACAAAGAACTAAAAGTGACAAAAGAAATATTATGTTCCCATCTATTTGTCATGATTTTGAATGTATAATTTGAAGTGACTGAAAGTAGGTCTGGTAGCAAACTTTACGAGAGACTTGGATGCTAACTTAGAAGAGGAATGACTGCACGGTGAAGGGAAATAGATAAGGGTCACAAAATCATGTAGCACAAAAACAGGACTTTTCACTCAACTAGTCCAACATGCCATTCAAACTAGTTCCACATGGCCCATGTCATTCTAAACCTTGTCTAAACATCCACGTTCAAATGTCTTAAAACAAGGGCTGGGTCTAACTAAATTTTCCTTCAATGAGCTGGGCATGTATAGAAACATAGAAACATAGAAAATAGGTGCAGGAGTAGGCCATTCGGCCCTTCGAGCCTGCACCTTCTTTGTACTCCCTCTATGGCAAAGATGTCTTTCCTCAGATTAGGGGATCAAAACTGCACACAATACTCCAGGTGTGGTCTCACCAAGGCCTTGTACAACTGCAGTAGTACCTCCCTGCTCCTGTACTCGAATCCTCTCGCTATAAATGCCAGCATACCATTCGCCTTTTTCACCGCCTGCTGTACCTGCATGCCCACTTTCAATGACTGGTGTATAATGACACCCAGGTCTCATTGCACCTCCCCTTTTCCTAATCGGCCACCATTCAGATAATAATCTGTTCTCCTATTTTTGCCCCCAAAGTGGATAACTTCACATTTATCCACATTAAATTGCATCTGCCATGAGTTTGCCCACTCACCCAACCTATCCAAGTCACCCTGCATCCTCTTAGCATCCTCCTCACTGCTAACACTGCCACCCAGCTTCGTGTCATCCGCAAACTTGGAGATGCTGCATTTAATTCCCTCATCCAAGTCATTAATATATATTGTAAACAACTGGGGTCCCAGCACTGAGCCTTGCGGTACCCCACTAGTTACCGCCTGCCATTCTGAAAAGGTCCCGTTTATTCCCACTCTTTGCTTCCTGTCTGCTAACCAATTCTCCACCCACACCAATACCTTACCCCCAATACCGTGTGCTTTAAGTTTGCACACTAATCTCCTGTGTGGGACCTTGTCAAAAGCCTTTTGAAAATCCAAATATACCACATCCACTGGTTCTCCCCTATCCACTCTACTAGTTACATCCTCAAAAAATTCTATGAGATTCGTCAGACATGATTTTCCTTTCACAAATCCATGCTGACTTTGTCCGATCATTTCACCGCTTTCCAAATGTGCTGTTATCACATCCTTGATAACTGACTCCAGCAGTTTCCCCACCACCGACGTTAGGCTAACCGGCCTATAATTCCCCGGTTTCTCTCTCCCTCCTTTTTTAAAAAGTGGGGTTACATTAGCCACCCTCCAATCCTCAGGAACTAGTCCAGAATCTAACGAGTTTTGAAAAATTATCACTAATGCATCCACTATTTCTTGGGCTACTTCCTTAAGCACTCTAGGATGCAGACCATCTGGCCCTGGGGATTTATCTGCCTTCAATCCCTTCAATTTACCTAACACCACTTCCCTACTAACATGTATTTCACTCAGTTCCTCCATCTCACTGGACCCTCTGTCCCTTACTATTTCTGGAAGATTATTTATGTCCTCCTTAGTGAAGACAGAACCAAAGTAATTATTCAATTGGTCTGCCATGTCCTTGCTCCCCATAATCAATTCACCTGTTTCTGTCTGCAGGGGACCTACATTTGTCTTTACCAGTCTTTTCCTTTTTACATATCTATAAAAGCTTTTACAGTCCGTTTTTATGTTCTCTGCCAGTTTTCTCTCATAATCTTTTTTCCCCTTCCTAATTAAGCCCTTTGTCCTCCTCTGCTGAACTCTGAATTTCTCCCAGTCCTCAGGTGAGCCACTTTCTCTGGCTAATTTGTATGCTACTTCTTTGGAATTGATACTATCCCTAATTTCTCTTGTCAGCCACGGGTGCACTACCTTCCTTGATTTATTCTTTTGCCAAACTGGGATGAACAATTGTTGTAGTTCATCCATGCAACCTTTAAATGCTTGCCATTGCATATCCACCGTCAATCCTTTAAGTGTCATTTGCCAGTATGAATCCCATTCTACTGCACTTTACTGTATAAGATTCTAGGACTCCTGAAATACTGAGATTGCAATCTGAAGCCACGTTCTAGAGTCTATAGAGAAGACATCGACATTATACCTGACAACTCTTTTCCAGCTTATCCATCTTGTGATAAACTACCATTGATCTCTTTTATCACCTGAATTTTTGTTAATTGTTTTTCCATTTGGAGTCAGTTGTTTTACAATGGAGATTTTCATACTGATGGTATCAGCATTGTCTAATAGACTTGTAAACTGAGAAAGGCACAGTTATAATAGTGAGAACTCAAAGATGGAAGTGGTTCATGACTGAATCCTTCAAATGTAGAATTGCAAACACAGGAAATAAATTACAATCCCTCAGACCAGAAGTGTTTGATTTGCTTCAATAAGATCCAGCCTATTTTCTAATAAATATTATGGGAACAGGTTTCAATTAAGAGCAAAATGACTTGTTTTTAAAACACAATTAACCTTTATAACATTTTTTATATTGCTGAGAAATATTTGCTGATTTATTTTTAATGATATTGCAACAAACTTTTTGCTGTTAGAGAATAAAATTAAGTTGACTGTAATTCATTCAAATAAAGCTAAGTATCAATGAAATACAGAAAATGTTGCGCAGAAATTGATGCTTTAAATGCCTTTCAATTTTCCACACAGTGTGAGTCAGGTAATAAACAGTATACTGTATAATCATTAATCTGATTTCTCATCTAATTTAATATTTATTATTCATATTATGGAGTTAGTATGTGAAACCTGAGTTTAATCTTTCTTTTGTTAGATAAATTAATTGGTACAAAATTTTCTTTGTGGATTAAAGCATTTATTAATTGATTTTCTTCAGTAATTCAATTCAATGAGAAAACTAATAGTTATTAAAATGCAAATCAAACCATTTTGGAGGTTATTATCAGTTTGTTGTAAAGATGTATGGTATATGTGTCACTGATCAACAATCTCACAAAGCCAAAGAGGGGTGGTTGAATTATTTAATTTATGACTGTGAAATAAATTTCTGGTCAAAATTGAGGACTGAAACTGCTAAAATATTAATTTAATTACCTTATAATATGGATGTAGTCATATCAAATTCAGTGGGTTTTCTTCAGTAAAATTATGCTGATATAGGTGATAGATGTGGTGACAGGAAATGTGATCCTTGAATCAGATGTAAAAGGATTCCATCGGACGTTCTCTGCTCTCTCTGCTCAAGTGCCCACAGTCATAATAGCTGGAAACAATTCACCATTGTGGCATAAACCATATTTCAATTTCCCATACCACACAGCCTGAAGATTTGCTGAGTGTGATTTTCAATTTAAATTTAGGCAATTTCAATTCATATTCAGGTAACTGTGCTTTTAGTTATTAGGTACACGAGTATGGATTAAAAATCTAGGTTTATCTAGTCCTCCTAATAGTCATGAAATATTTGGCTCTTCAAAATAATCATTCTCTGTAACAACTAACTCAAGCTCCAAGTAGACATATTTTCAGGAATGGAGAATATTTGGAAACTAGAAGAATTCAATTAGAAAGTACGGGAAACAATTGCCTCCTCAGAGGAGGAGACCTAAATATTGCAACAATTGTTTGATTTCTTTTTGACATTTTCCTCAAAAATAATGTCATACTTTGCAAGAAAATGGGCCCCCCTTTCCAGTTTTTAATATTCTAAGGAATTTACCAAATCTCCGCCAAATTTTCTAAGCACCAGGAGTATGTCTTTTATAAATATGTTGTACCGATTGTCCATTTTGTGTTGCTGTATGTATGTAAGCAATGGTTTCTTCCACCTTTAAAACTGTTGGTCATAAGGTCCTTTCATTAAAGCAGTTCTGAGTCTCCACAAGGCTTTGAACTTAAAATGATCGGTAGACTCATCACGTCCATGTAGTAAATGTAGAGTGCAACTAGTGACTCTGTCATCATTTGTCTCAGGAAGGTAGTCGAATCTTCTTCTTTTCTGAGCAGCACTCAGACAGCCAAGTGTGTTGATGTAAATTGTCTTCGTGGTGAGAGCAGTGTTCATGAAGGAAAATGTTTTTAATCAATCTTCCTTTTAGTGAAGGCAGCACTCAGCTAGCTGGATAACTTTCATATCATTCTTTCTGTTGTGAGTAGCATTCATGAAAGCAGCTGAAGAGCTTTAGTCTGAGTTCTTGATTTTTATCGAGTTCTGGTGCCTCCTAACAGAGCTTTTCTGGGGAGGTTGACTATGTTTCATACACCGATGCTGAAAACAGAACATTGTACCTGTTGGATTCTTATTATTTCTTCATTCTTTTAAAAAGCTTTGTCAACATCTCAAACACATCATTAGAAAAGCATTTTACTTTGCATTCATAAAGGCCACTGTATTAAATGCAGTAGCAGATCTTTGGACCAGATCCAAGGACACAAAATAGGGAAATATGAAACTTTCCAAGAAGTTAGAAAGATAGAATTGGGGTTACACCGCGAGTATTTTATTTAAGACCATTGCCTTCTTCTCTGAAGGTACATCAAGGACATTCTTCAAGATTCATTCAATATCCCCAGATGGCAGTTAGTGAGGGTAGGTCATTTGTCCATCTTACCCTTGGTCAGTAACTGAGGTAAGCATTGAATTTTGATGGCAATGAAATGTTGGGCTAGAATATGTCAATTGAATAAGTGCTTATATAAACATATGTAACATATATAATTATGGTGGCCACTTCAAACAAATATCCAAAGTATCAAGTTGGTCAGACAATTAGATTAGAAAATAGTTAATGACAGAAAATAGCAATATCTTCCACTGACATTAGACTGGATCAGTTATAAGTAGTCTGAGTTATCATTTGCACAGTGACCTCACAGTCCTCTCCCCCTACCTTGCTCTACTATAATGGGAAATAATTGCTGGAGGATATAAATAGAGACATTAGTGCAGGATCTTCACACTCACCTCTCCTACGTTACTCCATCTGCTTTTTCTTTTTTGTCTGCCTCCATTTATCATGCACTTGCCACAGTCTTTCAACTCCACCCCTCACCCCTTCTTGGCACTAAGTGGTTATCAACTCAGACCCCTCCTTTCTTCACTAACCACCTCAGAGTCATTTCTTGCTAACTGTCTTCTCCGCTCTGTGCTGTTCATAACACCTCACTGGTCTGTCCTGATACAGGATGCCAGCCCAAAACATTGGCATTTTCTTTCTGCACACTGATTCGGCTGACCTGCTGAGATCTTTCAATAGATTGTATGTTGCTCTAGATTTTAATATCTTTAGTCTCTTGTGTCTCCAGGCCTATAAGATGCTGTCTACAGCATTACCGAATAGTGTGAATCAAGTAGAGATGGATGCTCGAAAAGAGCTTGGCATTGCAATGTGGAGGCAGTTTAAGCCTCTGAAGATCTAATGTGGGATATAAGTATGGAATTGCAAATGCTAGCTCAATATAAAGTTAAAAACCTGAAATGACCCAGAAAGAGAAAGTAAAACAAGTTGATATGTGCTTTTGAAAAGGATAGCAGGAAAGGGGAAAGATTTTGGAATCAGGATTCAAAGAAGAGTGTCACAAGATGCTTCCAACTGTGCCAGCTTCCAGGATGTAGATGCTCTAACTTCCAGAGTATGGATAGCTGCCCTTCAAAGTTTCAGGACGGTCCCACTAATTGACAATCATCTTTTGGTTGCCAAGAATTGAGTATTTAAAAATCACCTGAATTGTGGTTTGGTGCTCATTTGTAAGCCCTGCTAGTGATATCATAGAGTATTAGTTTTGTGCTCAATTCTCGATCCAGTTTGATACAGTGTCTTCTCCTAGCGTCGGATACTTCAGCATTTGGGTTCAAATCAGCATCAAGGACTCTCATCACAAAGAGTTACAGGTATGGAGAGACTTATACAGCATCTAAAGTGGATTGTTGTGATATGAATATATAGGAGTTTAGATAAGACTCAGTAGAAGCTTTATGTGAGGGGTGTTTGTACATAAATGATGCCAGAATGGTACTCAACAATATAAGTACATTGCACTCATAGTTATTAAGATAATTATATGGGAAATCCTTTTAAAAGACATGAAACTTGTAAATAAAATGCAAATGATCGTATTTATTGTATTCACTGTGAATTGCTGTTTAAGTATTACTACTTATGTAGGTACCACTAACAGATTTTAAATGAAAATACTAATAATTTATATCTTTTTCTTGCCAGGCTTATATATGTCAACGGTAAAGTAGAATTCCATTATCTTATGCGGACACGCAGAATATTGACATTTTAACATGTGTTAAATATATCCCATTCATCAATGATAATCTGCTAAATAAACATCATGGCTACTGTTTCAAATAGCCATCTGCTTAATATAGAAATGTGTTGTCTTCGTAATTAGGGTAAAATTGTTCTGTAATTAGTTTAAAGTCATTTTCATATTCCGTGATGAATAAGATAATTAATCCTCAGTTTACGAAGTATACAACGAATTAGAGAAAGAAAAAAATAGTATCTTTGTTGCTTCATGCTATATTGCTTTGTGAAATTAATGACAGTTGTAAATTAAATTAAATGGAAGTTTGATTTTGCAATGAACCAGCGAAAGTAGAACTATTAAACACTTTGTTTCCCAGAACGCTCTAGATGCCAATGAAAGTTACAGTGCTAAGATGGACAGATGTTTGTTAAGTAGGATAATAAAGATTACGGTTAGTAAATGGAGATGAGGGACAGACTAATGAAAAACTAATTCAATTGTAAGGTCTTTGAAACTTGTGATGATGAATGGCCTACTCACATTCCTTGGTGCACAATCTACAATTTCCCCTTTAAATAGCGATGGAAAGAGAATACCAGAAATTGGCAAAGTTCAATTGCATAGATTATATCTTTATTACAATGGCAATGTGAACCAGAAACAGACTAATAATTCTGAAGTAAAGAGGGAAAAATGCATACAAGTTTAGTGCTGTTCAATTTTTGAGGTTTTTGTGTTTGCATATTAGTTGTTTGACTGTAGAGATGTAGAAACTCAAAAATACTAGTCTTTTGGGGCTTCTCCATCTCTTCTGCACAGATTGACACACCATTACCATTAAACACTCCAGCCCACTTCACCCTGACCATGAGGCGGAAGGTTCAGGGTATTTGATCATGTACTTGACATAATTTGGAACTGTCAAATTTGATGGAAAATATGTTATCACCACTGCTTCTCTTAAAGGTCTACAGTCATGAATTTAGAGGGATAATAAAATTCAGAAGTAAATACTGTCCAAAGTTGTGTGAACTCAAGAAGCAAGGATGCCCCATCTCAATGGTGTGAATTGAATTGAATTGACTTTATTATTTGCATCCTTCATATACATGAGGAGTAAAATCTATACGTTATGTCTCCATCTAAATGTGCAATCTGCAAATTATATTAATTAGTAATAAGTAATATGTACAACAGGACAGTTAATATAATATAGAAATAACATTGTATCAGCGTGAATGAATCAGTCTGATGGCTTGGTGGAAGAAGCTGTCCCGGAGCCTGTTGGTCCTGGCTTTTATGCTGTGGTACCATTTCCCAAATGGTAGCAGCTGGAATAGTTTGTAGTTGGGGTGACTCGGGTCCCCAGTGATCCTTCGGGCCCTTTTTACACACCTGTCTTTGTAAATGTCCAGAATACTGGGAAGTTCACTCTCTGCAGAGTCCTGTGATTGAGGGAAGTACAGTTCCCATACCAGGCAATGATGCAGCCAGTCAGGATGCTCTCAATTGTACCCCTGTAGAAAGTTTTTAGGATTTGGGGGCCATATCAAACTTCTTCAACTGTTTGAGGTGAAAGAGATGCTGGTGTGCATTCTTCACCACACAGCCAGTATGTACAGATCACATGAAATCCTTGGTGATGTTTATGCCGAGGAACTTAAAGCTGTTCACCCTCTCAACCCCAGATCTATTGATGTCAATAGGGGTTAGCCTGTCTCCATTCCTCCTGTAGTCCACAACCAGCTCCCTTGTTTTAGCGACATAAAGGGAGAGGTTGTTTTCTTGACACTACTGTGTCAGGGTGATGATGTCTTCTCTGAAGGTTACCTCGTTATTATTTGAAATTAGACCAATCAATGTAATATCGTCAGCAAATTTAATTAGCAGATTGGAGCTGTGAGGGGCAACATAATAATGGGTACTCAGAGAGTAAAGGAAGGGGCTTAGGACACAGCTCTGAGGGGCACCTGTGTTGAGGGTCAGAGGGACAGGAGTGAGGGAACCCACTCTTACCACCTGCCAGCGATCTAAAAGGAAATCCAGTATCCAGTATCCAGCTGCCCAAGACAGGGTGAAGGCTAGGGTTTCTGAGCTTCTTGTCAAGCTTGGAGGAAATTATGGTGCTGAATGCTGAACTGTAGTCCAAGAACAGCATTCTCACATAAGCATCTTTCTTCTCCAGATGCATAAGGACGGTATGTAGAGCTGTGGCTATTGCATCATCTGTCGATCGGTTGTGTCCGTAGGTGAACTGTAGGGGGTCCAGTGTGGGTGGTAGCATGCTGCAAATGTAGTCCTTGACGATCCTCTCAAAGCATTTGCTTATTATTGAGGTGAGTACGACAGGACGCCAGTCATTCAGACATGTTACTTGGTCTTTTTAGGCACAGGGACAATGGTAGTTGTTTTGAAGAAGGAGGGCACTCTACTCTGGGAGAGGGAGTGATTGAAAATGTCTGTAAATAAACCTGCCAGTTGTGCGCGTACATCCTGAGTACTCGCCCTGGGATGCCGTCCGGTCCCACAGCCTTGTGACTGTCCACTCGTTGGAAACACCTACATACTTCAGTCTCAGAGATGACCAAGGTGCTGGTCACTTTGGCGGCTCTGCTCTGGGGCTCAGTTTGAGCCAGTGGTGGCATTAGAAGCAGCCTAATAAGGAAACCTCCGACCTAACCTGAAGTTCTTTTGGGATGTTAACCCGAAGATGTAAATTGACAACTAGTATCTTTGCAATGAACAGCAGAAACTTGCTGATTGACTCAAGCTGATGCGAGGTCTCTGGAGCTTGCAGTCTTGATCATTGGGGCGGGGGGGGGGGAGGACTAAAAATGTCAATCACAAAATATGAATTATTTACTTTTGTTTGGCCATCTTACTCATATACATTGTCCATTCCCTGGTCATATCCTTATAAAACCGCACCATCAAGTGAATTAAAGATTGATAATAATAATGAGTTCCCTACATTTAACTTGGAATATTGTGGACATTTAGTACAACATGGTACTGGATGGTACCAATTCATGAAGAACGTTTGGGAGGACCTGAGCCACTGGGAATATTTTGTTTTGTGAGAGTCACTTCCTCCTTCGTGTCTTTAACTGTCTCTTTTCCATTCTATGTAATTCTTTGAAATATATCCATTGTAGTTGACTTTTGGTAATGTCTGAAACAATAACTGTGTGTTCTTCAGTTCATCCCTCTTACATCATTTCAACTAAAACATCTTGTGACAGTTCTAGGAAGCTGCTGAAGAAGTGAAACATTCCAATAAGAACAAAACACAAAAATCACCTTCTTATGCTTTTCTATGGATGAAAGACACATTTTCTGAATGGCCAAAGAATGGGGACTGGAGAGCCTGAGTGATAAGGAGAGATTTGATAGACTGAGAATTATTTCTTTGGTGCATAGGATACTGAGATATGATCTTATAAAGGTTTATAAAGTTATGAGGGGAATACATAAAATAAATTGTTGCAATCTGTTTCCCAGAGTAGTCTGAAACTAGAGGGAATTGCTTTAAGGTGAGAGGGAATGATCTAAAAAGATTCTGAAAAGCAACTTTTTCAAACAGAGAGTAGCAGGTTTATGGAACAAATTGCCAGAGAAGTCAGGAAATTAATCACCCTATTTGTCAATGGAATTTTTGATCTCCCAAACACTTTTTATTTTACAGTGCAAATTTCAAGTTTCACCTTCAACGAAGTTTTCATCTCGCTTGTCCAAAGAATAACTGTGGAACAATCAATTTTTAATCATCATGTTTCCCCCAAATAAATTCCTTGGCCAGGATATTCATTTATCAGTGAAACCAATGACCATGTTTAGCACTGACTTGTAATAGAGTTCTCTCTCCACTTGTATCTGCAGCCCATAGCCCATATTTCCACCATCAGACTCACTGGAACTGACTTCTTCCAGTTGTTGAACCAATAATTCAGCTGCTCTCTCGATTAAGGGGCTTTCTGTTAAAATATGATAAGAAAAATTCCAAAGTTACATGCCATTTAATCAGTTCAGTTTCAGGTTTATTTTGTGCTTTTTATTTTTGCAGTCAAACAGTGGTAAGTTTTATTTCCATATACCTACATCATCTCTGGTAGAAAATAAATTGTCCATTTCATGCATAATTTGTAGTTTTTGTTTATTTGTAAAGGTTAATAAATTGTAGAGGGACAGTGTTTCAATTCTGCCTGTTTTCAATTTATTTTTGCATGAAGCTTGGTTTATAAATGATATTGCTTCCCATTTTGTGCCAGGATCTGACATCAAATGTTTCTTTCAATTCTTGATTTGAAATAAACTGTGACAATGCTACTTATTTAAATGTATTCTTAAAAGGGACTTGTTCTACTCTGCAAACTTGCATTGAGTGAGAGTGGACCAGTTGCAAGTCAAAGGGTTGGTATCTAAGTCAGTTTAGTTATGACAATCACAAATAACCTGCAGTTTGAGGGGATCTAGCAGATTCCTCAGAACTGCAGTCTAAGAGGTTACAATAGTTCATACATTCTCACCTAATGCTTTTACCCAGTCTGTGATCAATATGTTTTCCCTACAGACAAAATTAGGCACTTCCTGTTTGTTATGAAGTGCAGCAGTAACCATTTAATGTAAATCAACTGAAGATTTAGAAGATGTGAGAAGCCACCAATAGTAATGAAAGAAAGCTATTTTAATTAAAATAGTCAAAACTTTGATGGGTACAAAAGAGAAAAGGTCCCAGAAGCCTAGATAACCATCAAACAGCAAATATGTTATCAACTTTTGGGGAGATGCAGACAGAAAATTGACCATCTTAAAAAAGTATGGCAAGGCCTAGAGATTGCACCACAAGTTTATTTGGGCTTTAAAAGAATGCCATGGGTCACTCTTACAGTGTTTAAGAAAGTCACATAAGGAGTGAAAAATTTAGATGTAAGTCTCACAGGGCTATGTGGGAGGGAAGGGTTGGACTGATCTTGGAATAAGTTAAAGGGTTGACAATTTTTTGTGCCAAATGGCCTCTACTGTTCTGTACTGCGCTGTGACTATTCCTAATCATATTATGCCTCTCCAAATGTTCATAAATCCTGCCTTTCAGGATCTTCTCCATCAACTTACCAAACACTGAAGTAAGACTCACTGGTCTATAATGTCCTGGGTTATCTTTACTCCCTTTCTTGAATAATGGGACAACATCCGCAACCTTCCAATCCTCCAGAACCTCTCCCGTCCCCATTAATGATGCAAATATCATCACCAGAGGCCCAACAGTCTCCTCCCTTGCCTCCCACAGTAGCCTGGAGTACATCTCATCTGGTCCTGGTAACTTATTCAACTTAAACAACAGGAATTCTGCAGATGCTGGAAATTCAAGCAACACACATAAAAGTTGCTGGTGAACGCAGCAGGCCAGGCAGCATCTCTAGGAAGAGGTGCAGTCAATGTTTCAGGCCGAGACCCTTCGTCAGGACTAACTGAAGGAAGAGTGAGTAAGGGAATTGAAAGTTGGAGGGGGAGGGGGAGATCCAAAATGATAGGAGAAGACGGGAGGGGGAGGGATGGAGCCAAGAGCTGGACAGGTGATAGGCAAAAGGGATTATTCAACTTGATGCTTTCCAAAAGCTCTAGCACATCTTTTTTCTTAATATCTACATGCTCAAGCTTTTCAGTCCGCTGTAAGTTATCCCTACAATTGTCAAGATCCTTTTCTGTAGTAAATACTAAAGCAAAGGACTCATTAAGTACCTCTGCTATCTCCTCTGATTCCATACACACTTTTCCACTGTCACACTTGATTGGTCCTATTCTCTCACGTCTTATCCTCTTGCTCTTCATGTACTTATAGAATGCCTTGGGGTTTTCCTTAATCCTGTCTGCCAAGGCCTTCTCATGGCCTCTTCTGACTCTCCGTATTTCTTTCTGAAGCTCCTTCCTGCTAGCCTATAATCTTCTAGATCTCTATCATTACCTAGTTTTTTGAATCTTTCTTAAGCACTTCTTTTCTTCTTGACTAGATTTACAGAAGCCTTTGTACACCACAGTTCCTGTACCCCACCATCCTTTCCTTGTCTCATTGGAATGTACCTATGCGGAACTGCACACAAATATCCCCTGAATATTTGCCAGATTTCTGCTGATGGTAAATAGAATTACCATCCACGAGTATTCAATGGTTGGCATAGAGAAGGTGGGCAGAAAGACATTTTTCTGTGTTGTATGACTATGATTCCAAAAGCCTGTGCTTATCCTGTCTGCTCCAATAATCTGAAGGAAAAGCTGGAGGAAGTTTCCTGTCCTTGGTTGTCAATATGAGGTGACCTGCGAATGACATGTAGCTGAGGGCAGCAGTAGCTGCTTGGAATGATCCTGAGTTTGAGCAGCTGAGACTGACAGTATCTCTAATATCAGCAGGCACTTGTGAGGTTTCATCTTTGAGTCTTAGTTTTCAGTAGAAACAAAAAGTGCAATTTGACTCTTGGCTATTAAAATAGCACTATTCCCGGGATATTGCTGCTTTGAAACTAGAGCATAAATTCTAAAGTGTAAACTATTTCCTGAATTAATTTTGCTTTTGCTCTAATGTTATAATTCTCCCTTCCTGATGCACCTCAAATGCTCTTCACTCAAATATATCTAGTGTTATGTTGATAACAATATTAACGCTATGTTCTGGTTTAAGTTGGAGTGAAAAGGCTCAATATTTACCCTGACACCTGTCTGGGACACTTGGAACTTACTTCAGGGATTTCACCACCTTCCCGCCCACCCCCCCCCCACCCCCCAACCTTTGGTGCAGAACATTACTGCTTTTTGAAGCTGGTTCCTTACCCTTTGAGTCCTTGCAGATAAAAAAAAGCTTTTGCCCAAGGGGGGCCTGCTTCAAGGTTGCTTCATTAGCCAACAGCAGAAATGGTCTGTGATGGTTGTTGTCAGGGACAGGTGCCTGAGAGGCCACAATAGATGGTGACATCATGCCCAGTTGAGAGGGAATATCAGTGGCTTAAACCTACACTGTAGGTGGCCTCTCAAAAACGTGTTAGACAATGGTCCAACTATCAGTTGTTATTCAGAGTGCTCTTTCTTCGAGTAGTCTTTACACCGATTTACAGCCATCTTCATTTGTCCTTTCTGAGATTGTTCCCTATGCATGCTGAACAGGACTCTGCTGACAATGAAATGTATGAGTAGGGACAGCAAGGATTTTTGCTCCTGCACGTGAGAGATGAGTTCCTGCGTGCCACACTTAGTCTCCAACTGGGAGACCATCTGCTTCCCTTAGGTAAGTCTCTGCTCATGCAAGGAAACAACATGCTTTTGGAACACTGAGCATTGCTGATGGGTGACATACCCATGTCTATTAGGAACAGAACAACACAAGAAAATAGGTGCAGGAGTAAGGCACAGGGTCCCTCATACCTGCCCCATCACCCAATGTGATCATCTCTGATCTATGCTGGCTTTACTCCTCATTCTGTGCTGTTTCCACATAATCTTCAATTCCTTGACCTTTCAAATATTTATACAACTCAGTTTTAAATATGTTTACTGATTCAGCCTTAGGGACAGAGAATTCCATAGATTTTTTTGTCTCATCCATCTATCATCCATCTGCCTGTGCATCACAACTCCACCCATAAGACCATAAGACAAAGGAGCAGAAGTTGGCCATTCGGCCCATCGAGTCTGCTCTGCCATTTTAACATGAGCTGATCCATTCTCCCATTTAGTCCCACTCCCCTGCCTTTTCACCATAACCTTTGATGCCCTGGCTTCTCAGATACCTATCAATTTCTGCCTTAAATATACCCAATGACTTGGCCTCCACTGCTGCCCGTGGCAACAAATTCCATAGATTCACCACCCTCTAGCTAAAAAAAAGTTTCTGTTCTGAATGAGTGCCCTTCAATCCTTAAGTCATGCCCTCTCATACTAGACTCCCCCATCATGGGAAACAACTTTGCTACATCCACTCTGTCCATGCCTTTCAACATTTGAAATGTTTCTATGAAGTCTCCCCTCATTCTTCTAAACTCCAAGGAATACAGTCCAAGAGTGGACAAACGTTCCTCATATTGTTAACCCTCTCATTCCCAGAATCATTCTAGTGAATCTTCTCTGTACCCTCTCCAACGTCAGCACATCCTTTCTTAAATAAGGAGACCAAAACTGCCCACAGTACTCCAAGTGATGTCTCACCAGCACCTTATAGGGCCTCAACATCACATCCCTGCTCCTATACTCTATTCCTCTAGAAATGAATGCCAACATTGCATTCGCCTTCTTCACTACTGACTCAAGCTGGAGGTTAACCTCAAGGGTATCCTGTACGAGGACTCCTAAGTCCTGTTGCATCTCAGAACTTTGAATTCTCTCCCCATTTAAGTAATAGTCTGCCCGTTTATTTCTTCTGCCAAAGTGCATAAACATACACTTTCCAGCATTGTATTTCATTTGCCACTTCTTTGCCCATTCTTCCAATCTATCCAAGTCTTTCTGCAGACTCTCCATTTCAGCAGCACTACTGGCCCCTCCACCTATCTTCGTATCATCAGCAAACTCAGCCTCAAAACCATCTATTCCATAATCCAAATCGTTGATGTACAATGTAAAAAGAAGCGGCTCCAACACGGATCCCTGTGGAACACCACTGGTAACTGGAAGCCAACCAGTATAGGATCCCTTTATTCCCACTCTCTGTTTCCTGCCAATCAGCCAATGCTCTATCCATGTATGTAACTTTCCTGTAATTCCATGGGCTCTTATCTTGTTAAGTAGCCTCATGTGTGGCACCTTGTCAGAGGCCTTCTGAAAATCCAAATATACAACATCCACTGCATCTCCCTTGTCTAGCCTACTTGTAATTTCCACAAAAAATTGTAATAGGTTTGTCAGGCAGGATTTTCCTTTAAGGAATCCATGCTGAGTTCTGCCTATCTTGCCATATGCCTCCAGGTACTCCGTAACCTCATCCTTGACAATCGACTCCAACAACTTCCCAACCACCGATGTGAAGCTAACAGGTCTATAATTTCCTTTTTACTTCCTTGCCCCCTTCTTAAATAGCGGAGTGACGTTTGCAATCTTCCAGTCCTCCGGAACCATGTCAGGATCTATCGACTTTTGAAAGATCATTGCTAATGCCTCCACAATCTCTACAGCTACTTCCTTCAGAACACAAGAGTGCATTCCATCTGGTCCGGGAGATTTATCTACCTTTAGACTATTCAGCTTCCTGAGTACTTTCTCTGTCGTAATTGTGACTGCGCACACTTCTCTTCCCTGCCACCCTTGAGAGTCCAGTATACTGCTGATGTCTTCCTCAGTGAAGACTGATGCAAAATACGCGTTCAGTTCCTCCGCCATCTCCTTATCTCCCATTACAATTTCTCCAGCATCATTTTCTATCGGTCCTATATCTACTCTCACCTGTCTTTTACTCTTTATATACTTGAAAAAGCTTTTAGTATCCTCTTTGATATTATTTGCTAGCTTCCTTTCGTAGTTCATCTTTTCCCTCTTAATGACCTTCTTAGTTTCCTTTTGTAAGCTTTTAAAAACTTCCCAATCCTCTGTCTTCCCACTAATTTTTGCTTCCTTGTATGCACTCTCCTTTGCTTTAACTTTGGCTTTGACTTCTCTTGTCAGTCACGGTTGAATCCTTTTTCCGTTCGAAAATTTCTTCTTTTTTGGAATATACCTGTCTTGCACCTTCCTCACCTCTCGCATAAACTCCACCCACTGATGCGCTGCCTTCCTTCCCGCCAGTGTCCCTTTCCAGTCAATGTTGGCCAGTTCCTCTCTCATGCCACTATAGTTTCCTTTAATCCACTGAAATACCAACACATCAGATTTCGGCTTCTCTTTTTCAAATTTCACAGTGAACTCAGTCATGTTATGATCACTGCCTCCTAAGGGTTCCTTCACCTCAGTCTCTCTAATTACCTCCGGTTCATTACACGATACCCAATCCAGTACAGCCGATTCCCTAGTGCCAACCTAGTTAAAATTCCCATCATCTCCCCCCCAAAACCATTCACTTTCCCTTGTCTCACCACTCACCCTCTTTTTTATAATGGCCATCTCTCCTCTCCACTCTCTGTCCTCCTGCAGAGTTTTGACCTAAAACCCAACAGATGCTACTCAACATACTGAGTTTCCCTAGCAGATTGCTTGGTTCTTTAGCTTACAGCACCTGCAGTCTCCAGTTTCGAATACAGTTTACCAATCTTCCCTGGTTCTATAGGTTCTCATCTGTTGAAGCTGTTTCCCATGTGGGAGACTGCCTAAGGCTTTAACTGAAGTCCATATATATTTGTGGTCTTCTGCTGCAGCATCCCATCCACTTCAAGGCTCAACATGTTGTGCATGCTCTTCTGCACACTATTTTTATACTGTATAGATATTTGAATTACTATTGACTTCCTGTCAGCTTGAAATAGAGGTGCCATTCTCTTCTTACTTCTGTCATTAACAAGACATTTTCACCTACAGAGCTGTTGCTGACTTCATTTTTGTCTGTTTTTCATACCTTTCTCTGTAAACTCTAGAGACTGTTGTCTGTGAAAATCCCAGGAAATCAACATTTTCTGAGATACTCAAACTACCCCATCTGGCACCAACAATTATTCCATGTTTAAAGTCACTTAGTTCATATTTTCCCCCATTTTGATGTTTGGTCTGAGCAACAACTGAATCTCTTGACCATCCTGCTTGCCTTTATCCATTGAGTTGCTGCAACATGATTGGCTGATAAGATATTTGCATTAACAACCAGCTGTACTTAATAAAGTGGCCACTGAATATAGAAAATTCTATGGAATCAAGATCACCCTCACTCTCAGCTGGCAAACATCACCATCATTACAGTTTCTACTTGCTGATAAATGTCACCTGCCAGAATATGCTGTATTTGTGAGGTTGATAATAGCTTTATCTAGATCAGATCATTTACTTCTATATTAGCCAAATGGAGCATAAAGTTGGGTACATCTATCTGAGGTTCTTCACAGCATAGGATTTCATAGACTGTACACTCGTCCCTAAGGAGAACTCCCTGAATCTTCTTGCTAGCAGCACCAGCTGTGACGGATGTGACCCTCAAGCAAGGGAACTTTTTCCTGTAGATGATGCAAACCACCAGTCCTTTCAAATCTGTCTCAGTTAAATTCAAAGGATACTTCTTTCCTTCAATATGCAGCCATCTGGTCGTGTTGTATACATGTGGCTTTATGAACTGGTTGATGAGCTCTCAGTGTTGGCAGCTGTAAGAAATCAAATGGGAATGTTTTAGAAGGACCTGTTATTCCAGAAGCATACTCTGCACAAAGACACCTAATAAAGCTGATTTTTAAAAAAAATCACGGATTTTCCAAGAGCTTGCACAAATATTAGAGAATCACAAAATAGTTTTTAACTGTGCAAAAAGGTGCACTAAAATTTATGAGTCTATCAGTCTGAGGTAAGGTGGAACTTTAAAACATCTCCATGTTATTGATTCATGTCAGTTCTAACAGCAATAATTGGGCTAGTTCCTATATTGATTGGCTGTCTATGTAACAGTGGATTGGGTTTTCTTGTATTTTCATCTGGACAGAAGTTAACTTCAAGGACCATCTTAAGTTTCAGTGATAAATGCAGAGAGGCACATGGTACATTGGCTTGCAACAAGAAACTTTGACACAGCGATGGAAAAGATTGATGGGAATTTCACTCACAGGAAATTGCCATTCCTTAAAGCATATACACTGTGTGCTACAATATCGTACCTGCATCCAAGCATGTAAAGTGAAAGTACAAGGACAAGTAGAATGGTGATGGATAACTGACAAACACCTGGTATAATAGAGTAGCTATTTATGCTAAGCACCCAAAAGGCCTGTTCTTTTATTATTCAAGCAAATGGTATCTGTAATATGATAAAGAATATGGCAGTTTTGTACTTCTTTCTGGTTTATTTACCAAGGGCTTCTTTGCTTCACTCATTGCTTGTGATGAATATTTCTTTATGAATTTTAGCAGCCTCGACCTCATCCCACATATAGCTCATAGCTCAGTGGAAATGATAGGAAGTCCTTTGCTTGTTAGTAAAGCTTGAAGGAAGACTTAGATTGCATAAGAAATGATTATAACCTATTACTGTAAAATGTATTTGAGCTACCCTTCATTATTACAAAAGGCTGCAATCATTTTTCATTGAAGTAACAAAGATGGATGAAGGAAGCCATTTGCTTGTCTGCTAAGTTTGTGCTGTGGGAAAAGAAATAAAGTTGTTGATTTTTGTATCATTTTACCAGATACCTTAAAATCAAACTACACTGTACCTTGAATTATCAAAATATTATGGATATTGGAATATTTAAAAAAGTGTCATGGAAGCTCAAACGACAATCCTTCAGTTGGTTTAAATTAATATATTTCTTTTGGAACTTTGATTGTCTCTAAAGGTTGAGAGGGTGAACAGGTGTCAACAGAATAATATTTTCCTTTTCAGTTCATGATAGCCATGAGACCTTCTGTTGGTGCACATGTGCTGTTTATGTGGCTGCTCAGTTGTAAGTAGGACTAAGACTCCTGAGTGGATAGAGATCAACCTATCATACTTCCAATTTGTGGAGAGTCAAAGGTGAAAGGTCTTTAGGAAGTGAGTTTACCATCAGACGATAGGCCTTCCCTGGTATGTGGTACTTCCAGGTAAAATACTTGTTGACTGTGAGCCGTTAACATTGTTGTTTAAGAATTTCAGTGGTGGCAAGAGTGTTGAAAGTCAGAGATGGATAGTGAAAAAATCAGTATTTATAAAGACCAATACCCGATCCTTGTATGGAATTTGTTGAGACAGAGGCCTGTGGAGGCAGAGGTTGATAAGTTCTTGGCTCGAAAAGGGATTAAGTGTCACAGGAAGAAGAGTGGAAAATTGGATTGAAAAAAAAAACATCCATGATTGAGTGGTGGTGATTTAATGGAAAATGGTCTAATTCACCTCCCATACCTATGCTCATATACAGAGCAATTATAATTTTCCATATGGCAGTCCAAACCTGAGTGTGTTATGCCTAGATGGGTACATGGAAACACAGTTTTATTACCTAAGCATTAACAATTGGTCTGAGGCCTCATAGTTGAACATCAGTGGAACCCCTTCTGATTCATACAACCAGAAAAGCCTGTCCATCGTTATATCATCTTCTTTGTATTCTTCCTGTTCCTTCTGCTGTTGAATGAATGGAAAAAGTTAACTCCTGACTGATAAGAATTATTGATAGGTTACTAATGGGGAGATATGGTATAGAACATGTAGAGTAATTGGTATTAAATTATTTGGAAATGAAACTTAGATATCCTCTTTGGCCAAGCCAGTGATGTAAGGAACACACACAAAATACTGGAGGAACTCAGCAGGCCAGGCAGAATCTATGGAAAAAAGTATAGTTCAACACTTCAGGCCGAGATCTTTCATCAGGACTGGAGTGAAAAAAATGAGGAGCCAGAATTAGAAGGTGGGGGATGGGAGGAAGAAACACAAGGTGATGGGTGAAACCGGGAGTGGTGGAGTAAAAATCTGGGAAGTTGATTGATGAAAGAGATACAGGACTGGAGAAGGGAGAATCTGATAGGAGAGGACAGAAGGCCAAGAAAAGGGGGAGGAGTGCTAGAGGGAGGTGATGGGCAGGTAAGTAGATAAGGTGAGAGAAGGAAAAAGAAATGGGGAATGGTGAAAGAATGGGGGAAGCATTATTGGAAGTTTGAGAAATCAATATTCATGCCATCAGGTTGGAGACTACACAGACGGAATACCGCTTGTTGCTCCTCCAACCTCAGTGTGGCCTCATCGAGACAGCAGAGGAGGCCACGGACTGACATGTCAGAATGGGAATGAGAAGTGGAATTAAAATAGGTGGCCCCTGCGAGATCCCGCTTCTTCTGGCAGATGGAACGTAGGTGCTTGGCGAAGCAGTCTTCCAATCTACGTTAGGTCTCAATGATAAACAGGAGCCATCCTGGGAGCACTGGATTCATTAGATGACCCCAACAGTCTCACAGGTGAAGTGTCACCTCACCTGGAAGGACTTTTTGGGGCCCTAAATGGTAGTCAAGGAGAAGGTGTGGGGACAGGTGTAACACTTGTTCCACTTGCAAGGATGAATGCCAGGAGGGAGATCAGGGAGGAGACGAATGGACAAGAGAGTCATGCAGGGAGCGATCCCTGCGGAAAACAGAAAGTGGGGTGGACGGGGGTAGATGTGCTTAGTGGTGGGATCCTGTTGGAGGTGGCGGAAGTTACAGAGAATTATGTGCCGGACGTGGAGGCTGGTGGGGTGGTAGGTGAGGATGAAACTAACCCTATCCCTTGTGGGTGGAGGGAGGACATTGTGGAGGCAGACGTGCATGAAATGGAAGAGATGTGATTGAGGGCAGCGTTGGTGGTGGAGGAGGGGATGCCCCTTTCTTTGAAGAAGGAGGACATCTCCTTCGTCCTGGAATGAAAAACTTCATCCTGAGCAGATGTGGCGGAGACGAAGGAATTGAGAGAAGGGGATGGCATTTCTACAAGTTAAGGGGAGGGAATAGGTGTAGTCCAGGTAGCTGTAAGAGTCAGTGGGTTTATAACAGATAAACTGTCACCAGAGATAGAGACAAAGAGATTGAAAGAGGGGAGGGAGGTGTTGGAAATGGACCAGGTAAGTTTGAGGGCAAGGTGGAAGTTGGAGGCAAAGTTGATGAAGTTGACAGGCTCTGCATGGGTGCAGGAAGCAGCACCATGCAGTCGTTGATGTAGCATAGAAAAAGTGCGGAACGGTCGCCAGTGTAGGCTGTTCCATGTAGCCAACAAAAAGGCAGGCATAGCTGGGGCCCATGCGAGTACCCATGGCTACACCTTTTGTTTGAAGGAAGTAGGAGGAGCCAAAGGAGAAATTATTGACAGGGAGGACAATTTGGGCCAGACGGAAGAGAACTGGTTGGGTCTGGTGTCCAGAAAGAAAAAGAAAGTTTTGGGTCCTTTTTGGTGGGGGAAGGAGGTGCATAGGGACTGGATATCCACAGTGAAAATAAGATGCTTGGGGCCAGGGATCTTGAAATCATTGAAAAGATCAAGAGCGTGAGAAGTGTCACGGATGTAGGTCGGAAGGGACTGGACCAGAGGGGATAAAACTGAGTTGAGGTATGCAGATATGAGTTCAGTGGGGCAGGAGCAATGATGTACGTGTCTTTTAGCAGCACCGCATCCTGGTTCTGATCTCATACTCAACCTCCTCTCCCTGACTGCTGAACTTACTCAGCATCTTGGAGCCATGTCCTAAGAATATGTGTCCATAACTTTCAAAGTCCCATGTATCCCAAGAGAATGCAGAGGAACCTGTCTTTGCATATAGCATCAACTTGTATAATAACTTCCAGTATTACTGTAGGTTCTCTCACTCCCTAGTCTGATCTCTGTTCCAAACTCTTTCTCTGCCCACTTGTCTTACTAAACACCAAGTTAAATTTACAGTCACCACACATATCCTATTTCAATCAATTCAAGAATAAATTGAAAACAGAAATATTGCAGATTCTAGAAATCTAAAATACAGATAGAAAATGCCTGAGATACAGAATTCAACAGGTCAAGCAGCATCTGCAGCAAGAGAGTAAAAGTTAATATTTCAGGGCTATGGTTATAATGAAATCTAGTTAACCCTTGAGTAGAAACAAAGTAACTAATCAGCAAATTCTAATGACTAGAATGCAGTACAGTATTTTAGCTGAGGAAAGATGGGTTATTTCTGGTCCAGTTTAGGTGCTGTGACATTTCAGAATAGACCTCAATCGGTGTTTCAACCCAAAACATCGGCAATAGCTTTCCTCCCATAAATGATGCTCAATCCACTAAATTCCTCCAGTAGATTGTTTGTTGCTACAGATTCAATATCTGCAGTCTGAATCTCTCTAGAAGAAACAAAGGCTTGTGCTTCACCTACAGGATACAAAGGACTTGTAGAAATGGAATGCAACATTAATTATTGCAATTGACAATAGGGTCTGGATGATGCTATCCTTTTGGTCTTTGATAATGACATACGTATCAGATGCCTGGAAATTAAAGTTGGTCTTATACAGATTCAAGATGATTAAATAGAAAAATATAAAGAAGTGCCAAAGTGACAATCAGGAGATGCTAAATAGAAGCTTCCTAACATGTGGATGGAATGAGACTGTTTCTAGCCTCTACTTTCTTAGAAGTTTAAAGAGATTTGGCATGACACTAACACTTTCACATCTTCTAAAGCTGCACTATTGAAAATATCCTGACTTGTTGTGACATTACAGCAATTCTAATCTACAGGAATGCAAGAGAGTGTAGAGAGTAAAAGGGACATTCTGGTCCATGAAGGACAGAGCCTTCCTCACCATTCACAGCATTTTCATAAAGTGCTTGTTGGTTGTGTCTAATCTTCTTCCATTTCAGCTGCTGATCATTTTCCAATATACTTGATTTGAAGACTGTAAGATCCCAAGTGGGAGATTAAAGATAATTGTTTGGATTTTTTTTGGAATAGTTAATTATATATGAGCTGAATAGTTGAAGCTGAACTTTGCAGTGTAGGTTAACTAAAACTAAATGCCTGCTCCTGAAAAGTTCAGATTAGAAACTGAATTATATAGCAGAAAAAAATCCTTCTGTAATGTCTAATTCAACTGCAATTTTCATATGGAAATCAAGAACTGCACTTGAGATGCACAATATATGATTTATGTTCCAAGGTCTTCTAAGACACACATCATTTTAGACAAGTGCATGTTATTTAATTGTAAACACTATACGCCTCCACACCACTATTTAGATTCCAGTGATGTGCACATGACCTGAGCTATCTGCAGGGAGGGATTATGTAGAAGCAGACTTTCACAGTACCTGAGAACTGGCACCTCTGTGATATGGACCTAAAAGATATCTACTGGAGTAGCTCCAAGGAGTTTCTCCTATTCATAAATGGAATCTCCTTCAAGCCCCTTGGATGTGCCATTAATCCACCCATTTCCCCCCATCCCCTACTGAGTTGCCAGCCTGACCCATCACATTCTCTAACCATGGATCTCTGTCATTGAGCAACCACTATCAATCCCAGTGAAAACATGTTCCACCCTCAATGAATAGATTTCCCCTGGAGCTCTGGTTTCCACCCACATTCCAAAGACATACGGGTTAGGGCTAGTGATTTGCGGGCATGCGTTGTTGGCACTGGAAGCATGGCAACATTTATGGTATGTCCAGCACAATCCTTGCTGACTTCATTTGATGCAAGCAATGCAGGCCACTCTATGTTTTGATGTTCCAATGTACACTTGACAAATAAAGTTAATTTTAGACTACTGATTGTGTCCTTGTCTAAACTTATCCCCTGACTACAGATCATAGTTACAACCCACAATTCCTAATCCTGACAACCAACAATTGCCAACCATCAGGCTTAATGGCTAACAATCCATCAAATGGACCCGAATCCATCTCTGATCTTTGACCCCCATCACTCCAGCCTAATCTCTTTCCCTTATGTACCCTTGGTTGCTGCAGCTTAGCTGTACAAGAGGATTGAGTGCTGATAGAAGAGGTTGCAGGTGGCCCAGAAATCCAGACGTCAGTTTTGCACGCACTCTTTTACGTAAAGTTGTGGCACTCTGGCTGGCTGGCCTGTGGGCCACTGCAAGCTATGGATTCATAAATGCTGTCATCTCAGAAGACAACAGGTTCGTTCTCCAAAGAAAAAATGCGACTTCCCTGGGCAGGAGGTCACTCTTCCCTTGTGATACATGGGAACATAGGGAGCTGGGTAATGGTTACATATTCAAAGAACCTTGTGAAGATGCCTTTTAAGAGCTGTTTTGACAAGTAAATAAGCCTGAGAGCAGACTTTTCCCAGTATGACCCCCATATGTTCGAACAGGGTGGCTGAATTAACACCCATTACATGGCGCACAACTTGACAGATCTCCACAATTTCTGGCATTCACACAAGGTCATGTCTGAGGTTATAACTGGTTCCCTCGATGTTCCCTGATATCTCATGCATGCAGACTTGCCAGTATTTCAGACACTTATTGTGCACGTCTCCCACTCTTTTTCTGTAGGCTGCTCTGTAGGACCCTTTGAACTTATCCCTTGGGGAGATAGTAGCTGGATTACCCTTTCCCCCTGCACTAGCTGCCTTCAGCTCCTGCTCAACAACTCCCCACTTACGCATTATTTCTCTTAGCTCATCTCTGCCATACCTCATATCTCAGTTATCAAAATTGATATCCAGAATCAAACAGTCAGGTGTTTCCTCTTCACAGTTTCACTGCTCTTTTAGCTGCTGCCTGGCAGATGAGATTCATCATCTCTCAAGGAAAGAGTAATCATAAAGAGAGAGTGGTGTACTTGTATCACAGCTGCCATGATGGTCAGATGAGATTGTGGGGAAAGGGTGGCATTTTAGGACATAGAACAGTATAGCATAGGAACAAGCACTTTGCCCCCACAATATTGTGCCAAATTAATTTACTTAGTAATCAAATGTCCAACTAAAGAAATCCCTTCTGCCTCTACAATGCCCTTCCATTTTCTGTATATTCAGGTACCTATCCAAGGGCCTCTTGAATGCCTCTGTTGCATTTGACTCTACCCCACTCCTGACAGTGCACTCCAGTAACCCAGCATTTCTGGCATGTAAAAAAAAAACTTGCACCACTCATCTCTGGCATTTCAACCTGGGAAAAAGATAGTCGGTCTATCCCATAATCTTACAAACATCTATTAGATGTCACTTTAGCCTTCATCTCTTCAGAGAAAACAATGCAAGTTTGTCCAGCCTCTCCTTGTAGTACAAGCTAATCCAGGCAGCATTCTGATAAAACATTTCTGGACCCTGTTCAAAGGCTCAACATCCTTCCTATATAGTAGCAACAAAAATTGAAAGCATAATTCCAGATGTGACCTAACTAGAATTCTATAAGGATGCTACATAGCTTCCCAACTCTGATCTAAATCTCACTGTCCATCTTCTATGTGATCCACAACAGTACCAATCTTTGTATCACCAACAAACGTACTAACCCACCCATCTACATTTTCGTCCAGGTCATTAATACGTACACCTCAAACAGCAGGCGTCCCAATACAGAACCATGCATGACACTGCTAGTCATGGACCTCCATCCAGAAATTTGTGAAGGAAAGGTTTAATATTGAGTACACTGTCATGTTCAGCAGACTTTTCACTGGTAATATACTGTATTCTGTGATAATTGGTTCAATAAAAGGATTGTAGCATGATTTTTTTTCCAAGTCGCATAATAGGTCAAACAAAGAAGAATTAATTACGATTCCAGCAGCCATATTCCAATGCTTTGCAATTCAGTCCATGGGAAAATCAGTTCTTCAATGTTTTTGACGTCAGAATATTCAATCAATTATTGTTAAAAAGGCAATGGTGGGATTAAAAAAGTATTGACATCACTAGGCTTGCCTTCGACTCTTCATTGGTTTTTCACAGGCGAATTGGAAATGAGAATATTCTCTTTATATATTGAACAGTTTTTTGCACCCTCAGGCAGTAGTTACTTGAATGTTAAACTTTTCCTTAATATATATTCTATGAACATATTTTATTGCTACACAGCTATAATATACAAGTAAGATTATACATGACACCATTCTACAGTATATATTGGAATTATAAAAGATATATAGATGATATGACTCATACAGAAAACTTATTCAATTATTAAAAAGCAGCTGAAATGCACAATTGTTTTCTGTGGAATTTGCAGTGTTAGTATGAATCAGTAGAGAAATCAGTACATTTTATTATTTTTGAGCATCATTAAAAAAATTCCAAACGTGATTGATTTCATGTTTGATCTCAGATTCTGTATTTTATTATTGTTGCTATCTACTTGTAAAAACTGGAGTCAAAGTGGAGGCATTTCATTAAAAGTCACAAAATGTTGTTTATACATCGCAGTGATTATGATTCAAACTATGTTTTGCAGCATCATAACCCCTACTTTTTAAGTTGTGTGTTATTGAAAGTCCCTTTTACAGCAATGCATAATATCAGAGAAGAATTCAACCTTTGAGAGGGAAGTAGCACCTCATCTAATCAAATGACTACGACCTCTGATTCATTTTTCCTAACTCAATATGTTGCTTAAAATATCGCCAAACAATACACTTCAATAATTTTATAACTTCTATCATCCTGAGAATTTTATCTTTAATTTTTCAGACGTTGAAATGTCAATCATAACGCATGGTTTACAATTTTAAAATTTTAAAATTTAAACTGGATGCACTGCTATCTGAACCAAGTCTACCTTGCCTCCAGTTTAGCACCCTACTTCTTACTAACTGATTTTTGGATTCTTCCCAAAGTACAAAATGAAATAAATTTACATATAGATAGTATTGCATTGAAGGGCAAATTTTTAAAAAGACCAGTCATATAACCAGGAATGATATGAGCTATGATTTGGTATCTTCATCTTGTCCCATCTAAGCTAACAGCAGCACACAATCATTATGCACTTCTGTCATCATGCATATAATGCACTTAATCACAATTTTTATTTAGGATTAAGTCAACATGCTATGGCAGATCTGAGAGTACAGTATCATACTACCTTCTCTCAGTGACAACAGATTAGGATCTATCAGCAGACTTCAAAATTAAGTTGTTACAATTATTATCCGAATTTATGAAGTGACATTTCAACGTATCAAGGTACCCCTTGCCCAGGCAAGAAGCGAATGGGATTATCAATTGCTGCTCTTTTAAAATATTTTATGTCTTTAAATCCAGTCCTTGATTCATGTTTTTTCTGCACCTTTTGCCATTTTTAGAACAATATCCACATTGTTATTGACATTAATTAAAAGAACATTAAATTATGTAATAAGGTCATTATTTAACTTGGGATGTTATTTTTCTACACAAAGATAGTAAATCTTTGGAATTCTTAGTCTGTGCAGATTGGTGATAACATATCCTCCTCGCTGACGATCAACACTGGCGCACCTCAGGGGTGTGTGCTTAGCCCACTGCTCTACCCTCCATATACACATGACTGTGTGGCTAGGCATAGCTCAAATACCATCTATAAATTTGCTGATGCTACAACCATTGTTGGTAGAATCTCAGGTGGTGACGAGAGGGCGTACAGGAGTGAGGTATGCCAACTAGTGGAGTGGTGCCACAGCAACAACCTGGCACTCAACATCAGTAAGACGAAAGAGCTGATTGTGGACTTCAGGAAGGGTAAGACGAAGGAACACATACCAATCCTCATAGAGGGATCAGAAGTGTCGAGAGTGAGCAGTTTCAAGTTCCTGAGCGTCAAGATCTCTGAGGATCTAACCTGGTCCCTGCATATTGTTGTAGTTATAAAGAATGCAAGACAACGGCTACACTTCATTAGAAGTTTGAACAGATTTGGCATGTCAACAAATACACTCATAAACTTCTATAGTTGTACTGTGGTGAGCATTTTGACAGGCTGCATCACTGTCTGGTATGGAGGGGCTACTGCACAGGACCAAAAAAAGCTGCAGAAGGTTGTAAATCTAGTCAGTTCTATCTTGGGCACTAGCCTACAAAATACCCAGGATATCTTTAGGGAGCGGTGTCTCAGAAAGGCAGAGTCCATTATTAAGGACCTCCAGCACCCAGGTCGTGCCCTTTTCTCACTGTTACCATCAGCTAGGAGGTACAGAAGCCTGAAGGCACACACTCAGCGATTCAGGAACAGCTTCTTCCCTTCTGCCATCCGATTCCTAAATGGACATTGACACTATCTCACTTTTCTAATATGCAATATTTCTGTTTTTGAACATTTAAAAAAATCGGTTCAATATACGTAATTGATTTACTTGTTTATTTATTATGTTTTATTTTATTTTTTTTTTCTCTTTCTGCTAGATTATGTATTGCATTGAACTGCTGCTGCTAAGTTAATTTCAATTCACATGCAGGTGATAATAAACCTGATGCTAATTCTGATTCTCTTCTGAGAATGTTCCGTAATTCATGACTGAGATCAGAATTTGGATAATAATAGCATCAAGGAGATATAAAGTGAGGTTGATGCAAAAATTCAATCACAATAACTTGGACTGACAGTGTGCCTAGTGGCTATCTGGACAACCACAGCTCTTATTTTTCATGTTCTTATAGAAATTTATACAACAAATGCCAGTGACTGATCTTGAGAAAATAATTGCACTAATGAAAATTAAAGATATTTAAATACTCTCAGAATTTTTCCCATCATGTCAATTTCATTTCCTCTTGACATTTCAACAGCAGTCTTGAATGCTTGGTTTATAGAAATGATATGGCAACATGAGTTATCAAAATGAAGAATTAAGTTTCTTACTTGTGCAAAAATAGCATAAATATTGATGGGAACACAGAAATGAGAGGCCAGAAGTGGGGCATTAAGATTTTAAAGACTGTCTGGTTATTCATTGAGATCATGGCTAATCTGTGACTTAACACCATATATCTGCATTTTCTCATGTCCTGCAATATTTTTAGCGATCAAATATCTATCAGTGTTAGATTTTAAATTGCAATAGATGTTGAAAACTGTGACACTCTGTGGGGGGTGCGTGTGTTTGACAGGCCGCTCCTGCATTTCTAATCACCGGTACTGTTTATTGTTCTTGTGTTAAAATGCTTTTGTGGGATTAAAGTGGGGTATTGTTTACAGTTATTTGCTTGTGTATCTGTGGGTCACCCTAACTGTAACCAGGGTGTGTTTTGGTCACCTCCCCTGTCTGTATGAGACTGGTTAGGTTCATTTTCCAGGTCATGGAGCCCGGTTGGTTTTGTGTTGATCACAATAAAATGGTTGTTGAGTTAAATGAGCTTCTTTGCTTGTCATTATGGACCAAATGCTCACCACTTTAGTTTTAGGAGTGGGATGCGAGATCGATGACGAGATTGAAGAGCTTCAACGTCATCGGATAGTGTGCCTTAAGACCAGGGGAATAAGACGAGCCCTCAAGCAGAATTTTGGACCATTTGGGTGAAGAGCAAGGCTTATACATGGACTGCATGGTGGAGGGCATCAGATGCTGTGTGTTGGTGGATACGGGGTAAACTATCACTATCATCCGTCCTACCTAGTATTCTCTCCAACACGGACCAGTCATCCCCGCCTGGGTGGACAACGACGGCTGTTCAGCTGGCTATGGTCACCAGCGACTGTGCGGTGATGTGAGGGAAGAGGAGACTCTGCATTGCAGTGGGGAGAAGCACATTGGACCATGAGGTGTGGCTCGCTGACATCCGAGAGTCCTGCATCCTTGGCCTGGACCGGCTGACCCACTGGAGGGCCCGTGTGGATGTGACGGGGGCTGCACTGTACCTCGTGCTGAAGCTGTGGCTCTCCAGCAGGGCAGCTCCAGGAAGTGGTCCCACCGGGGGCAGCAACCACTGCCACTTTCACAGTGGCCTGCGGTGGTGCAGCACAGCTGGCAGCGGCCCAACGCAACACAGCTGGACCACGGGCAAGCGACGGTGACAGCCAGCAATGACCTCCCCACCATGGACCAGCAGCTGCTCAGTGACCCCGTGTTGGCCCGGGTGAGGGAATAGCTGAGTGTGGGACGACGGCCGGAGAGGGCAGAGGTCTCCACCCTGGATCCAGAGACCAAAGCCCTATACACGGAGTAGAGAATGCTGGAGGTACCTGATGGGTTGCTGTTTCGGCGGTGGCAGTTGTCCGATGGTGACAGACATCTCTTGCAGCTGGTGGCCCCCGGGGGCTCTGCACCACGGTGCTGCAGTTGGTGCACAGGCTGGTGGGGGCCGGCCATTTCGGAGTTGCAAAGACTTTGGACAGGCTGCGTGAACAGTTCTACTGGCCTGGGTACAGGCAGGACGGGGAGCTGTCCGTGCATTGCTGCGATGCTCGTACATCCCAGAAGGGGCCTGGCCGCTAGCCTGGGGTACCAGTGCAGCAGTACATGGTGGAGGCCCCAGTATGGGTCACCTGCCCCTCCCAGAAGAGGGGCTATCGCCCAGGCTTGGAAGCCACTGGAAGGGGCTGGGAGAAGTTGCCTGAATGGCGGAAGGCATTCGTGCTGCGCCGGGACCAGCTGGTACTCTGTCAGCTCTTGGCCATCGCTAACCCAGTGAGGCTGAAGGAAGGAAGTGACACTGCCTCTTGCCTCAAACAAACAGGCGGCAGTGTCAACACCCACCAGGACCTTTGGACTTTGCCATGGACTCTGGGATGGCCGGGGGTGACTGACCTCTTGGCTGGGGGCATCGTGATGCTCTGGGAGGGGGCCGTGGTTGACAGCCCACCCTTGCAATTTCTAATGACCAGTATTATTTATTGTTCTTTTGTTAAAATACTTCTGTGGGATTATGATGGGAAGTTCCAGTTCATTTATTGTTACATTTTAATTTGGATTACACAGTTATTTGCTTGTGTATTTGTGGGCCTAACTGTAACTGGGGTGTGTGATGGTCACCACCCCAGTCTGTATGAGACTGGCTGGGTTCACTCTCCGGGTCATGGTGCCCGGTCTGTTTTGTGTTTATCACAATAAAATGGTTGTTGAGTTCAGTGAGCTTCCTTGTCTGTCATTATGGACCAAATGCTCGCCACAATATATTTCCAGTGTATCTGAATATTGTTATTATTCCTGCCTTAACTATTTTGGCAGATTGTTCTTGATACCCACCATTGTCTGTATGAAGAAATTTCCCTCAGGCCCCTCAATTGCATTTGAAATCTTTTCCCTTTCATCTTAAACCCTATAGTTTTTGGTTCTTTTCCACAGGAAAAATACTGTAAGCATTCATCTATCCAAGTCCTTCATAATTTTATACACGCCTATAAGGTCAGCCTTAGACTTCAATGTTCCAAAAAATAAAGTTCTAGCTTGCCTAATCTCTTCCTAGAATCCAGACCTGTGAATTCTGGCAACTTTCTTGAGAATCTTCTTTGTACTCTTTCCAAATTATTGACCTTTTCCTGGGTGAGCAAAACAGTACACTGAACTCCCTGTGCAGCCTTAGTGATGTCTTGTATGGAAGAGAGTTGAAACCACCTAAATATAGATATGTTTCCTTACTTTCCTCCTGAAAAATTCTGATTAAAATCAGAAGTTGATTTGACCACACTGTGCTGAACCCAAAACGTCAACTGTTTATTCCTTTCCATAGATGCAGGCTGACTTGCTGAGTTCCTCCGTCATTTTGTTTGTATTGTTCTAGATTTCCCAGATCTGCAGAATCTCATTTGTTTATGGGGCAGCTTCATTAAACATGTATAGCGTAGATAGCTGATATATTTTTTTCTTAGGATTGTAATGTCTAATACCTGAGGGCATGAATTTAAGGTGAGAGGAGTTAAGTTCAAAGGTAATGATTTGCACAGAGAGTAGTGGGTGCCTGGAATACACTTCCAAGGGTGGTATTGGAGGCAATTATGATAGAGATGTTTATGATGCCCATAGATAGGCACATGAATATTCAGAAAATGGAGTAATTTGGACATTGTGTAGGCAGAGGGAATAGTTTAGTAGGGTGTTTAATTACTTAGGTTGTTTGACACAAAATTGTGGGATGACTGGACAGTATGTTGTACTGTTCTGTGTTTCCTTTGTCCTTTTCTACCTCAGGCTTCCTCGCTTAATTAATACAATGAATGTAAACAGTTCTGACATATTTTTCTGTGCCAGGTTTATTTGAAGACAATGTCATATTCAAAGTAATTCAATGAGACGCTTATGTAAGATCTGGGCATGTTCAATAACATCTGTGTACGATTGCGATATTACATCCCACTGATGCTTCTAAACAGTGTTTGAGATCAATTTATAAATTGCTAAACACAGTCTGGTCAGCATCACTCAATATCTTCAACATTTGGAATGGATAGGTCCCTAACTACAGTACAGTGCTGAAGGAAACAGTCAAGGGCAGAACCTCATTTAGCAGGTGATGCGGACAATTGTTACAATAACATCATTACAGCCAGGAAACAGCTCACCAAATTAACCGGTGTGACTGACATATTGCACCGAGAATCCAGACAATAGCATTATATTTCTGGTTCTAATTTACAAATTCATTAGCTATTCTCTACATGGGCAGTTAGCAAAATTGTCTCTAGTCAGCTTGATCTTGTCCTCGATCTTGTGTTTAAATGAATGTCCTCAACATTCTTCATAAAAATCCATGCCCTTCTTTCGTGGTTTGTTGCAGTTTTCTACAGAAGCTTAAAACTGAAGCTCTGAACAAGATTTGTTATTTTAAATGCAAGGACATTGGTACCTTGGGCGAAGAGAAGGCCCTCTAGCACCCCCTCCCATTCCCACAAGGACTATTCTAATATTTGATGAAATCATAGACATACATTATCTTAAATCCACCAACTGTGATTTCATATCCTTAATTTTCCCATCAAATAAAAAAAACAGAACAGAACTGACCTTACAAATGGTCCGTGAGTTGCAAACTTAGAGTGGGAGGGTAAATCTGTAAACTGCTGGTTTTATTCCTGTCGGAAACCCTTGGTGACCCTGCTAAACTGCCAATGGAAATATAATTCCCTCTCACCTACAAATCTTGTGTTTTATTGCTTTTATTTTTTGCTTGCAGGAGATTACATAACAACTACTTGTGCACGTAGACACACACAAGCACACACATGAACACACATCCCTAAATGCTCACTGTTCAGCAGCAAAAGACTGATTAAAGTATTATACATGATATAGTTCTGTGTTATAGCATCCAATCCGTACAAATATGAGTATTTATTACAATCTTCCTGAAGGGAAGTGCATTTATATAATTAATCTCATTACATTATTGATTTCTTGAAATGTCTTTTCAAGTCCCAGTTATATGACTTAAATCTATCCCTTGGAATTTTAGCATTCAACTCATATGTATTTGTTTCTTTAAATTGATTCAAATGAAAAATAACACTCAATTAATGATCTGAGTACTACCCGGTGGGGATAGAATAATTTTTACACATTAAATAACATTCCATGCATTTTAATACTGTAAGTTATTAAATCTGGAATTCTAGCTTTGAAAATATTTTTGCTTGTTCTAAATCAAAAACTGAATTATGAAGAGCCAGTTACTGTAACGCTGCATTTATTCTGCAGAGATTATTGTGCATTAGCTGATGGATTTTTTTTTATTGTGTAGAATATTTTTCAATTGCTTGACTACTCCACAAAACAGTGTGAAGATTGATTCTTCTTTGGCAACATTAATGTTCCTTACTACTCCAGCTCTGTTATAGTTATTCTCTTTTGCGTGAAAATTATTCACAGGATTGTCATATTATTATCTATCCAGTTATTGTGTTTTAAACAAGGAGGTATAATGTGTGGTGCTTTAGCACTGCTGGCTCACCACCTCGAGGGAGTCTTGATCATAAGAGGGCTGCAACTCCTGAAGACAGGTGGCAGATCAACTGATGATCTCACTGGTGATAGCACAGGACAGTTAGCATCTTAGTCCACGTGTGTTTTTTTTAACTCTGCACTGTAGAGATTCAAATAGTCAAATACCAATGACCTTCTGTAGTTCTGTGCCCTTGATCTTTCACAACCTTATGAGTTTGCACAATCTGACTGTTAACACCCAAGATGTTGCAAAAATATTGTCCACCATATAGATCCATATGCAAAGCTAACAGTCCTGCTATGATCATGGTGTCTAATCCATGTGTGCAAGAATATTGAAATAGCTTGTGAATAACTTATTAAACTGTACAGATGAAGTGACACTAAATTTAATGTGAAAATCATTTGTTATTATCTAATACGTAGCAACTAATAATATATATTTATCAGTTTTATGTATTTCAGATAAAATTTGAGTTTATCTCCTGTTATAAAGGAAATGCATATGCAGATTTTTAATGTACAAATAAGTAAAAATACTAATTTTAGTCATAGATATTTGAAAGCTGGTATAATTTTCCAGTTAAAGTCATGATTTGCAATGTATCAGTTAGTAAAATAATTTAACAGAACAATATGATACACAGTATTTTCTTGACAGTAAACAATCTGAATGCAAGTTCACGTAGCTCACAGCAACACATAACAAATATACCATTTAAGTTTTATTATTGTTATTACAATAAAATTTTTAATAGTAATTTAGTAGTACATTATATTCATTTGGATGATTTGAGTGAGGAAATATACACTGAGCTACCAGTAACTGTTGAAGTTTGCTATGTGACGTTACAGAGAAAATGTGTTCTTACTTCATACGTCAAACTTGATCTGGCTGATCACAACAGAAGGAATACTGAATAGACTATGTTCATCCTGTTTGAAAAGCTTTCAGTTAATAAAATATTGAATTTAATAGTAATTAAATCCTACTGCTGCTTTTACCCAACTTATTTCCCCCTATATTCAACCTTTGAGCCCTTTGCAACATCTCACTCAAACTGAGGCCTTTGGTTACTCAGCAGTCAGGTCTACCAAGTGTGTGTCAAAAGCAAAGTCAAATTTGAGTTTGTTGTGAAATGCACAGGTGCAATGAAAAACTCAGTTGCAGCAGCATCGCAAGCATCTACTATCAGATAAGCAGTGTTCAGTCAGTCACTGTCACAAAGGCTGGAGCATATCATGCTTCAGACAAACACTGAGTAATTGATTTCACCAGCAAATGAGGTGTCAGATGGTTACCGGCTCAGAAAACAGCAAGTGACTACATTGATCTAAAGGAGGAAAACTTAGGAATTTTCTGAGTGTACGGGGTCTTTCTTTTGTTACATTTAAAATGGCGACTTTGTTATGTTAATCTGGGGAATGTGGCTTTGTTGTGCTTTAACGCTGAAGAGAGTTTGCGCTAGCAGTTTGTTTACTTTAAAATGAGATAACAGGGTTCTATTAGCCAATGGGTGGTTATGTATCGTTTTGTTTTTGGATGCCATGCTGTATGATATGACTGTGGACTGAGTTTTGGCGGGGAGTCGGAGGAGAGACGAGGAGGACCGTGGACGTGTGGCGAGGCTCCGGTCGATCACTCAGGGTGGTCCCGAGCCGTGAGTCGACGGAATTCGGGTGGTCGTCTGAAGTCGAATTGAGCTCCAACGTAGCGCGCAAAGAACTTGGACTTTGATAAGTGTTGGCGCCTTTTTTTTTCATTACTTTCCTCTCTGTATCAAATGTATATTAATGTCATAGAATTAGTAATATCTATAAAGTGTATTTGTTAAAATTTACTGGGTGTGCTGGCTGATGATTGATGTTTGTGATTGATTCGGGCGGCAACCGACCCTGTGGGGAGTGTTGAGGCGGGTGCTGGGCTGGATTTCCCCTAGACATACATGGGCCAATATAACTGAACGTTACATAAGTAATGGTGAAAGTTTTGGTCCATTATCTCTGTTGTTCATTTATAGATGCTGATTGTCCCGTTGACTATTTCTAGCTGTTGCCGGCTTTCAGACGTCAGCCTTTCAGCATCTCCTCTGTGACCCGCAATGCTATTTCTTCACTGTTTTCAATATAGGGTGTTTGCAATATATCATTTATTGGAACAACATTCTGTGCAGACAGTAATCAGAAGTTTACTGTGCTGAACATCAGCACAAAATTGTAGGCTGTAGTATTACTGCAAACATGACTCAATGCAGTCAGAAATCATCAAGTAACCTTCCAATCTCTGTATCATTCCAGTGAACCTGTACTGCTAATATATCCTCCTCTGCTGTGGTACCGAGATGTGATTTTAACAGAGTTCAGTACTACCAACAAAACAATATTCAGCCTGTTTCAATACAATAAATAAATAAATGGAATTTACGATCATAATCCCTGTTTTGGTTCCCTACCACCTTTAGCAATAATTTCAATGTCAAACAATTGTCTACCCAGTCCAGATGAAGGATGTCAACCTAAAATGTTATTTCCCTTCACAGATGCTGCCTGACCCATTAAATTCCTCCTGCCTTTTCTGTTTTGCTCTAGATTTCTGAACTGGCTGTCTCTTGAGTCTCAGCTTTTGGCAATGTTAGATAATTGGTTCGAAGTTTTAGAAAATAGAGTCTGGAAGAAAGCATTAACATTTATAATTTAGAATTGTTTCTTATTAAACTATCAGATGTATATGATTGTGAACTTAAAAGCACAACAAATTGGAGATAAAATGTATTTGTACTACTTTAGAAAGATATTTGTAATTCCAAAAGTGGTGTCTTTTCTTTGTCTCAACAGGGGATTGAGAAACCCAACCTCCATCAATATTGATGTCACTGTGACCATAACTATTTCCACAGTACAACTTCAATCCACTAATGTAAAATTAGTGCTATTTTTAGCACTCTGTTTAAATTGTTTCTGTCAAGTTCTGTCTTTCATAGGTTAATGGAGACAGTAACACATTTAATATACATTAATCTTTGCAATTTAGTGATGGATTTGATCAGTATTTCTTGTAGGCTGCATAGCTTGACCTTGCAGAGGCTTTCTTACACTTCAAACGCTGAAGTTGAAACCTTAAAATGTACATTGATTTCCTCTGATAGTAAAAATGCCTCTACATTTATAGGTAATTTAGCATGTAGCTGATCAGATATAGTCTATGTATTCAATTATTTAATATTACAACTTGCACTCTGATTCTCGCACTAACAAACTTTTGAAACAGTTGACTAACAGTGAAGTGATAATTTCATAGAACATGGAACAGGAACATACAGGAACAGGCCATTGGGCCCAAAATGTTGTTCTAAACTAATTAAATTTGTAATTAAATGCCCAACTAAATTAATCCCTTCTATCTTCACTTCGTCCATAGACCTCCATTCTTTGCACATTCATAAGTGCCTGTTAAATGCCTCTACCATATTTGCCTCAACTACTACAACTGGTAGTGCATTCTAGCCACCCACTACTCTGTGAAAAAAAATGCTCCTCAAATTTTGTTTGAACTTGTCCCTTCTTACCTTAAATGCATGCCCTCTAGTATTAGACATTTGATAATACAGCATATCTCATAAAATTCATTTTGAGCCATAAACTATCCTCACTGATGCAGATCTTTCCAGCAGCAGCAATGATGAAAGATTTATCAGGTTTATTAAGGGCCTTGTTTTTTTTTAATCTTTAAGCACCACACTAAATAGATACAGAGGACTTAGCAGGGTTTAAATTTTGATAGTTGATTTCAAGTAAAACTGACCATAATTCACTAATGAGCCCAGCAGTTTTAGGTTCTTGGATATCCTCACTGAGAAATTTGTCATGCAGTGAGGAAGTTTACCTTTTAACTGAAGGTCAGGATGGAAAGGTTGCATTAGATGCTGATTAACTGCTACATAGAAAGAGACAGGGATTGCTTCATTAGCCAAGGCAATTTAGGTGAACTAACTACAGAATCTAACCCATTTTTTTTCAGTAAGTGGTCGAACTCTCTTCACTCCCCTATCAATCTTATACAATTCATTTAGGTCCTATCATAGTACAGAGAACAAGCATTAAACAAAAAATAAAACACTGATTTTCAAAAAAATAGAAAGTACAGTTGCTGAACTCAAGGCATTAAACAAGATTGTCAGGAGAGCCAACAGAAAAGTCTATCAAATGCAATTTTTACCAATGTATTAGCTGTAATGTAAGCTTGCTTCAGACCGCCAATTTTTAGGGATACTATAATTGCTCACACATTCAAAATTAATTATTTTCTTTGAGGCCACTGCAATGTTGTAAGTTCCCACCTACAAGAAACAATCTGTTCAACAATCAACTAACTTGTCGTTTTTGAGTCATTATCGCATTATTCTCAGAGGGAAGGATATAGAATCAGAATCGTATTCAGGTTTATTATCACTAATATGTTATGAAATGTGCTGTTTTGTAGCAGCGGTACAGTACAAAACATAAAAAAAATTAGTAGAAGTTACAATAAGAATTATAAAGATAAGTAAGTAAGAGTAAGAAGCAAGATAGTGTTCATGGACCATTCAGAAATCTGGCAGCAGAGGGGAAGAAACTGTTCCAAAAACACTGAGTATGTGTCCTCAGTCTCCAATTCCTCCTCCCTGTATGCAGCAGTACGAAGAGGGCAGGTCCTGAGTGATGGATGCCACATCCTTGAGGCATTGCTTACTGAAGTTGTCCTCAATAGTAGGGAGACTACTGTCCAAAACAGAGCTCACAGATTTTACAACCTCTGCAGACAGGGGTCCACAAATAGGGAAATCCAGGATCCAAATGCACAAGGAGGCATTTAGGCCAAGGTCCTGGAGCTTATTAATTAGCTTTGAGGGGATGATGGCATTAAGTGCCAAGCTGTAGTCGATAAAGAGCATTCCCGTGCATGCATTCCTGCCGTTCACATGTTCCAGGGTTGAGTGAAGATCTAATGAGACAGCATATGTTGCAGACCTGCCATTCCAGCAGGCAACCTGAAGTGGTCCAAGTCACCTGCCGGGCAGGAGCCGATATTTCCCATTACCAGCCTCTCAAAACACTTCATCACTGTAGATGCAAAAACAGCTGTGGGACAGTCATTGAGGAAGATCACCGGAATAGTTGAAGCCTGCTTGAAGCAGGTAGGTACCACACACTGCCAACGTGAGAGGTTGAAGATCCCAATGAACACATCAGCCGGTTGGCCAGAACAGGTCCTCAGTACGTGGCCAGGTACGCTCTCCTGTCCAGATGCTTCCTGTGGATTCACTCTGCTGAAGGCAGCCTGCATGTCAACTTCGGAGACTGAGATCATAGGATCATCGGGGGATGTGGCGGTCAGCGATGGTTTCTCCATGATCCAATGGTCAAAGTGGAAACAGAAGGTATTGAACTCATCAGGAAGCAAAGCTGTGCTGTCTCCCATGTCACTTGATATAACATTATAGGTGGTGATCACATTCAAGCACCGTCAGGCTTTGTAATCTGCAGAGGACCTAATTGTATATCGAGTATGTCTACAACTTCAGGATCTTCAGGATGCTTGAGACATCTGCAATTCTACTTGGATTATAAGTCGATTAATGCTCATGCACAACTACCGTCTTCTACCTGACTGAACTGCTTCACCTTTGACTTCAGTAGCTTTTTTGAAATGCTATGAGAAACTGCTTAAATACTTGCAATGCTTGTCTTTCAAGATATATGTGCAGATTTCCTTGTTCCCGTCCTACTCAACTACCTCACCACTAGCTCAATTCATTACATAGGAGTCCTCATACTGAAACTGGGGAATTCCATGCTATACAGTGGCCACTTTATTAGGTACACCTGTACACATGCTTGTTTAGGCAAATATATAATCAACCAATCGTGTGGCAGCAACTCAATACATAAAAGCATGCAGACATGGTCAAGAGGTTCAGTTGTTGCTCAGAATCCTGTCTGATGTTGTTCAAACATCAGAATGGGGAAGTAATGTGATCTAAGTGGCTTTGATTGTTGGTGCCTGATGGGGTAGTTTGAGTATCTCAGAAACTGCTGATCTCCTGAGATTTTCAAAAATAATAGTATCTAGAGTTTATAGAGAATGGTGCAGAAAAAAGAAACATCCAGTGAGCAGCAGCTCTGTGGACAAAGCTGCCTTGTTAATGAGAGAGATCAATGGCCAGACTGTTTCAAGCTGACTAGAAGGTGATAAAAACTCAAATAACCACGTATCACAACAGTGGTGTGCAGAAGAGCAGCTCTGAATGCACAACACATCGAACCTTGAAGTAGATGACCTACAGCAGCAGAGGAACACAAACGTGCGCTCAATGGCCACTTCATTAGGTACAGAACATAACTAATCTTCATCCTGGTCACACACAGCCATTCACCCAGTTCCATGCTGTATACACAGAGGACATGGAACAAATTTCTGAAACTGTATTAAAAGCACACAAAGAGTCTGATCATATTGATCAGTTAAGGCACGGCAGCATAGTGGTTAGCACCATGCTTTATAGTGCAGAAGATCAGCACTCAGGGTTCAATTCCCATTGTTTCTGTAAGGAGTCTGCACGTTCTCCTTGTGCTTGACTGTTTTCCTGCAGATCTTCTGGTTTCCTCCCACATTCCAGAGACTTATGGGTTAGAATGCGTAAATTTTGGGCATGTTATGTTGGCACCGGAAGCATTTCATTGTATGTTTTGATGTTTCAATGCACATGTAACAAATAAAGCTAATCTTCAAAAACGTTTTTGATGATATACGGCACACACACTACCACATTACACTGAAGGATTTCTTGTCCAGTATTTAACCATTTAGCACTAGAGTGGATTAATTTGAAATTACCAACAATTCACGAGATATCTGCAAATAGTTGCTAACAATGTTTTGTCTAAATTACTTCAAAGACTAACAGCTTCAGCATGGTCAAACAGTAGTGTACTGGGATAAAATAGTACAGTAATTTCAATGGATGGCATTATTATATGATCTATGTTATGAGTTAATCACCAAATGTCATTGATGTTAGTTCAAGACTTTCTTACCTCCAAGGTTTACAGTTCCACTTATAGGGCTATATTTTCAAGCTTTCCTCCAGAGAAGTTTAAAGGCAGGCTTGTGGAATTAATTGAAGCAAGCATTTCTTTGAGGATAGATTGTGTTTGAATCCTAAACTCAATACTTATTTCAATGTGTCAGCTTGAAAGAAAACTGACTTAACTGAAGGCTTTGTTTCCCTTCTTACTTAACTTGAATAAGGTGATCATTAAAGAATTTAAATCTCAACAATGCCAGTTTAAAAAATTTTGCATGAATTCTCTGATGGCAAAATCTATCCTTTGTGTCATTCCATTGTAGGATGACAAGCCACAAAGGGGAGATTTGTTGCCTTCAACAGTGGTGAATGTTTACAAGGAGTTTAAGGCCTTGTATAATACATGCTTATCAATCTTGGATAACAGACAGAAAATTGTAGTCTGTGCTGTTTGACACTCATTATACTGCTAATAAAGTACATGTGCATGTAGATGCAAAAAATCTCTAGCAACACACAAGCAGCTGGAGAACATTACAGGTCACTACTAGAGGGAAATGGACAGTCGATGTTTCTGGTTAAGATCTTCTATCAGGACTGGAAAGAGAGGAGATTGCCAATATAAAAAGTGATGGAAAAGAGCTGGCAGGCAATAGGTGGACCAACGAGTGTCGAATGGGTGGGGATAATGATAGGTAGATGAAAGAAATGCGAGAGTGGGAATGATGTGAGAAGCTGGAAAGTGACAAGTGGAAGTGATAAAGGGCTGAAGAAGATAGAATTTGGATAGGAGGGGACAGTGGATTATGGAATGAACAGAGGAGTGAGGAGAGGAATCAGTGGAAAGAATGTATGGATGATGGAAGATGGAGAGGTGTCCCTGCTCTTGATGTTCAAGTGATCAAGATAGAACAGAAAGGAAGTAACAATCAAAAGAAAAACTGCAAATACTGGAAATCTGAAATTAAAAACAATTGTGAGGCTTGGCTGAGATATCTGCTCCTGATTAGGGTGTAGGAGAGAATGCTTTGGGCATCCCATCATTCATGGCAATTAGCTGTTATTTCATCCAATCCTTTTGGCAAGAAGTAGCATGAAGCATTTCAATACTTGGTATTGATATAAAGCCAGCACATCACAGGGGCTGCTTTTTAAACATTCTGTACAATTTTTATTTTCAATAGAATTCATTGCAACAGATTTCAGTTTTGCCTCGAGCGCTATGAGGTCATTAATATTGCTTGCTTTACTGCTGAAAATTAAAATGCTTTCACCCAGTGAACATTGAATGAGTGTCCATAAACATTGTGTCCAGTTTTGATCAGCCTGGTTTAGGAAAGAAGCCACGAAGCAGGAAAGAATGTAGAGGAACTATCCAAGGATATTGCCAAGATTTGAGGGACTGAATTATAGAGAAAAGCTGGGAAAACGGGGACACCTTATGTGGGAGTGTAGGCATTTGAGAGATGATTTTATAGAGGCATATAAAATCATAAGGGGCATAGATGGGGTGAATGTGCCCCAGGGTTTCTCAGGGCTGGGCTTGTTTAAGGTAGGAGGGGGAGAGATGTAAGGGCATTTTGCGTGGAATTTTTTTAACCCAAAGGATTGTCCCTATGTGGAATAAACTGCCAGAGGAAGTGTTAATAGCAGTATATCAACAACTTTGAAAATACCTTTAAACATATTTGAGGATTGGAAAGGTTCAGAGGTTTATTGGTGAAATGAATATAAAAGCAAGGATCACACATCAAAGTTGCTGGTGAACGCAGCAGGCTAGGCAGCATCTCTAGGAAGAGGTACAGTCGACGTTTCAGGCCGAGACCCTTCGTCTGACGAAGGGTCTCGGCCTGAAACGTCGACTGTACCTCTTCCTAGAGATGCTGCCTGGCCTGCTGCGTTCACCAGCAACTTTGATGTGTGTTGCTTGAATTTCCAGCATCTACAGAATTCCTGTTGTTTGCATTTTTAAAAGCAAGGATGTAATGTTGAGGCGCTTTATCTTAGAAAGGATGTGCTGACATTGGAGAGGGTCCCGAGGAGGTTCACAAGAATGATCCCGGGAATGAAATAGTTAATGCATGAGGACCACTTGATGGCTCTAGGCCCGTAATTACTGCAGTTCAGAAGAATGGCGGGGTGGGGGGGGTGCAGAATCTCATTGAAACCTATCAAATATTGGATGGCCGAGATAGAGTGGATGTGGAGAGAATGTCTCCTAGAGTGGGGGTCATCTAGAACCAGAAGACGCAGCCTCAGGATTAAAGGACATCCCTTCAGAAGAGAGATGAAGAGGAATTTCTTTAGCCAGACGGTTGTGAATCTGTGGAATTCATTACCACAGATGACTGTGGAGGCCAAGTCATTGGGTATATTTAATGGAGGTTGATAGGTTCTTGATTAGTAAGAAGGTTATGGGGAGAAGGCAAAAAAATGGGACAGAGAGGGATAAAAAAAAATAACCAGCCATGATGGAATGGTGAAGCAGACTCAATGGGCTAATTCTGGTCCAATGTCTTATAGTCTAAATGTGAATGAATGGGACTTGCTTAGACTGTAATATTGGTTGGCATTGGTCAGACCACATGTTGTTTGATTGATTTCACCATTTTATTTTAAAGTTTATCTTTGACTTTCCCGCTGTTGCATGACTTGGTGGCATCACTGGTGATATGACAGGAGAAGTAAAGTAACAGAGAACAACTGGCATTTTTCAGAGGCCAAGCATGAATCCATGTTTGAAGTTGAGAATTAACTCTTAGGGGCTCAGGATGGGGCTGGGGAATGAAAAAAAAAGAGAAATGATTGATCCTGCATTAAAAAAAAAGATATGTCAGTGTATGCCAGATCTTTCTTACACAAGTTCCATCACTACCCCAGCATCAGGATGCTTTTGTATTTCATCCTGATGAGCTGAAGGAGTGGGTAAGTGGTGAGTGTCACTGGATTGGTGGTGCTGCTGAGCAACTCCAGTGACGCAGGTTTGATACTGACTTCTGTGTGGAGTTTGCACGTTTTCTCTGTGACTATGTGGGTGTTCTCCTGGTGGTCTGATTTCTTCCCACATCCCTAAGATCTGCTGGTTGATAGGTTAATTGGCCACAGTAAATTGCTTTCAATATAAGTGGGTAGGAACAGAATTAGAAAGTTGATGGATGCATGAGAGAGAATGGTTTACTGGGGAGTAATGGGAATGTTCTGAGAGCCAGCACAGATGACAGAGTCCAAATGTTCTCATCCTATCTCATTAAAAATCAAAGCATTATGATCCAGGATTGCAGTATTGTTAATTATTAGGCCTTCTCTCACTGGTAGCAATTGACTTTTTCAAAAGCTACGAATTGAGATCTACCTGATTGCTTCTCAGTTTCACTAAACAATTTCAAATAACAAGGTGTTATTTTCAGTACCAGCCATGAAACCTAAACAGCTTGATTCTTGTTTCATAAAGGTGTCATGAGGAATCAGAGGTGAATTTAACATCACTTGACAATAAACTTGAACTTAAACATTGCAAATTAGTCTTTGTATACAGGAGATCATTATTCAGCTCTGAAACATATTTCTGCAGTTCACAAGTTGACGCTTAATACATGATGATTCACAAACTGAGGTCACGGCTTTTAGTTTCAGGATACAATATAGGACTAAAGGTATGCTGTAATACGGAAGGAAAGGAAATACAGGGGCAAAATACATAGAGATTATGATCATGCCATTAACTATTGGCCTTCTACAGATATCAAGCATTGCCCCAGATGATAAGTAACTTAAAAGTAGACACTGTCTAAATAGTGCAAATAAAGACATTTTTATATCCTAAATTAAAATTTTCCTCACATGGTAATATTAATTTGAATAATTAAATTCGATATTTTAACATAAACTTTGATAGTAGAATATTAGTTCTGTGTGGTACACAAAAAAGACTGGGGAATGCTGAAGAAAATGTTTTAATAATCCGATAAACATCGTTTATTCTCCATTTTGTTTTCAAAGTTCACTTCAAAATATGCCCCCTTCATATTTATTTAGTCACCTTATCTCCACTAATATTCAACTTGAAGCTAATAAATCATTTGTAAACCTCTTAACTAATCAACAACAGACTGGCATGATCACTACAATTTTTGTTTTTGAATTTAATACTAAACTCACAACTGTTTCACTGACAGGCACTGTTACAAAGCCCAGCATGAAGAGAATGTGTCCTTCATTTAAACTGAACTTAATATTCCAGAGCGGGGCCTGATGGCAGAGTGGGACTGCAGGAATGCTCAAATCTAATTTCAATAGTGCTTTAAAGGAAATGAGGGCATGGCTGCTGTGTAGAATGGCTGCAGTCAGAGTATTGCAGAGCCATCGCTTATAGCTGGAGTGTGATTTTCTGCTGAATGTTAGTGATTTTTAATTTCTTGAGTCTTTTGGAAGACTCGGATGTTTCCACTTCCCTTTATGTTTTTATCTTACTGCTAAAACCTTGTTTCCTGTGATTTCCTTCCTTGGTCTCTTGGTAAACGAGGCTGCGATCAAGGAATGGAGCTGCTCCACCTGTTCTTCTGGTGACGAGTGCATTGCTGATGTTGTCAATTGACAAAGGGATCAGTTAACAAGAAATTTACAGAGCATAAATGCCTTTTTGGAATTATAGATGGAAGTTCCTTTATTTAATAATAAAATTTAATTATAGAGGATAGGGTGAATGAGCTAAGGCTTTTATTTTTGGAGCAAAGGAAGATGAGAGCTAACTTGATAGAGCTGTGCAAGATGATGAAAGGGATAAATCGAGTGGATAGTCAGAGGCATTTTTACAGGGTGGAAATGGGTAATAATAATAGGGGAGATAATTTTAAGGTGAGTGCAGGACAGTCTAGGAGAGATGTTGGAGGTAAGTTTTTTACACAGAGTGGCGAGTGTGTAAAACACTTTATCAGGGATGGTGATAGAAGCAGATACATTACGGGCTTTTAAGAAACTCTTAGATAGGCACATGGGTGATAAAGAAATGGAGGACTATGTAGGAAGGAAGGGTTCGATTGATCTTAGAGTAGGATAAAAGGTCACACATCACTGTGGGCCGAAGGTACTGTGTTTTAATGTTCTGTGTTAACGACAATTGTAGGGAAGTGCCTATGCATCCATTGCAGAATGATTTGCAGATGGAGCACTGCTCCTGCTCTAACTTTGTTGATTAGTTGCAAAACCGAACAACAGTGCTACCTACACAACTGCACATAATTCACCCTCTAGCTCATTCTCAAAATGACTGATTGTTGTCACAATTTTAAGTATGAAGGAGCAACTGGCAAAAAGTACACCAAGTCATCAAACTACATCTATTTCCTCAAGAACATTGTCCAAAATGTCCAAACCATCTCCTCAAACTCTATTTCAATGTGAGTTGGCAGCACCTCCCCTGATTATCACATGAGGTATTGCAACAATCTGAGGCTTATAAGCAGAGCACATTATAAAAGTGATGCAAATCAAAACTACTCTTGTGTCCTGACAGTCACTTTCTGCACCTAAGTTTCTCACACGATAGAAAAGCACCTAGATTATCAGTTTAAAATTGAAGTATTTTGAGTTTGGTTACCATTCTTCTTCATTAAAACGTTCCATGGGGCATTTACTGACAAAGGAAGTGCTGTGAGAAGGGTTCATCTTGTATCTTAAAGTTCAAATACAAGTCTATTGTTGTCAAAGGCATACATACATAGAATATAAATGCCATGAAAACTTGCTTCTGGAAACACCAGCCTAATATATTATAAGACAAGGACGAAAACAACATAAGATAAACTTAAAGTAACAGAAAATATACACAGTTTACAAAATAAACAGTGACATCAAAGCAAGTTTGAGAGAGAAAAAGAAAAACATGATCAGAGGTGGTGTTATATGAGGAAGTACGTCAGGATCTGGAAAGTGAACAGTGCCATCCATGTTTGAAAGAAGGGTAAATATGGAAAGGTGTAGACATGCAACTGGATATGTCCATTGTCATAGTATTTTCCCCGCGCTGCTCTCCAGTGTGGTCAATTCTGGAGAATCAGAATCAGGTTTAATGTCACTGGCACATGTCATGGAACTTGTTTTGTGGCAGCAGTACATTGTGAAACGAAATAATAAAAACAACTATAAATCACACTAATAAGTCTATATGTAAAAATTTAATTAAATAAGTCACACAAATAGAGCAAAAAAAGATTAAAATATAATAGTGAAATAGTGTTCATGGGTTTACTGTCCATTCAGAAATCTGATGCCGAAGGGGGAGAAACTGTTCCTGAAAAGTTGTGTGTGTGTGTGTGTGTGTGTGTGTGTGTGTGTCTCTTCAGGCTCCTGTACCTTCCCCTTGACTGTAGCAATGAGATGAGGTCATGTTCTGGTTGATGGGGGCTCTTAATGATGGATGACGCCTTTTTAAGGCATCAGCTTTTGGAGTTGTCCTTGATGTTGGGGAGGTTAGTGCCCAAGATGACGATGGATGAGTTTACAATTTTCTGCAGATTTTCCCAGTCCTGTGCATTGACACCCCACCCCCAGACCAGATGTTGATACAACCAGTTAGAATGCTCTCCACAGTACATCTGTGGAAATTTGTGAGTGCCTTTGGTGACACACCAAGTCTCCTCAAACTAATGAAATACAGCCTCGGTCGTGCCGTCTTTGTAAGTGCATCAATATATTGGTCCCAGGCTAGATCTGCAGTGATATTAACATCCAGGAACTTGAAACAGCCCACCGTTTCCACTGATGATCCCTTGAAGAGGATTGGTGGGTATTCCCTCAAATTCCCCTTCCTGGTCCACAATCAATTCCTTGGTCTTATTGACACTGAGTGCAAGGTTGTTGTAACACCACTCAAGCAGCTGATCTATCTCACTCCTGTACGCCTCCTTGTCGTTATCTGAAATTTTGCCAACAGTTGTGTCATTGGCAGATTTATAGATGGTGTTTGAGCTATGCCTAGCCACACAGTCATGGATGGACGAATGGGAGAGATAAGAGTATAGACCAATGGGTTAAGCATGCATCCTCGAAATGCACCAGTGTTGATTGTCAGCAAGGAGGAGTCTATTCATTCACTAATATTTCCAGCCATGTAATTTAGGATTTCATTACTGCATTACCCTGATATCAAATACAGCCATTATCTTTACTGTTGTAAGCATTCAGAGAGAGAAAGAGAACAGAAGCAGGCCCTTCAGCCCAATGAATCTGTGCTGACAATCAACCACCTTTATACACTGATCCTATTATATTCTCCCCACATCACTCATCAGCTCTCCTGAGATTCTAACACCCACCCTCACAGTAAGGGGGTAATTTACAACTGGCTGATTAACCACCTCTTCCCTTCCCCATTGGGCGAGGCAGGGGAGATCCGCAGGGCTCAGGTACAACGTCAGTGCCCATGACTAGGATTGAACTTGGGCTCTGGCTCTGTGAGACAGCAGCTCTATCCACTCCACCATAGCCTTCCAATGATCGCGATATAGATTCTGGCAAGGAGTTCATGAAGGTAGAACATTGAAGCACTTTAGTTATGGGGAGGGATTGGCAGGCTGGGCTTATTTTCACTGAAGTGAAGGAGGCTGTGGAGTGACCTTATCAAACTGTATAAGATTAGGAGAAATAGAATAGATCATATAGTCAAATCTTTTTCCCGTGTTAGAGGTATTGAAAATGACTGCATGGTTTTTAGGTAAGAAATGGTAGATTTAAAGGGATCTTAGGAGTGATTTCTTTTTGCAGCGAGAATAATTAATATCTGAAATGTGGTGCCGGAGGTGGTGATGAAATGAAATAAAATCACTACATTTAAGAGGCATTTAGACAGATGTTTAAATAGGTAAGGCATAGAAAGAACAGTCCAATGTTGACAAATGGGATTAGTGTGGATGGGTAAAAAGGTCTGCATAGACGTGATGGGCCCGTTTAGGATCTGTACGACTCTGTAAAATGACCGACTACTGAAGACCTTCACTGTTGCCTCATGCACATAACACTTCCAGACCAGTTGTTCCCTTCAGCAGAGCACTGAAGGTAGCTCTGCCGTGAGGGTGATTAGTCTCCCTCTGAGCACTGCAGTTTTGCAATTTGCAGTTAGACAGTTTCCACTGGTGTTATATCTGAGTAAGTACTCAATTTAGTGTAAAAACAACTGCTTTTATATGCAGACCCATTGAAATCTTCCTGTCAAAGAATAACAGAACTGATTGCTGACAAACCAATTAGTTGCTAGATACTGGCTGATATGAATGGGAAACCAAAGAAGAATTTCCAGTTTTATCACTGTTTGTCATGCTACGACTGGCTATATGGGGGGTGGGGTGGGGTATAGAAAAGCTGGTAATACTTAACACACCAGTGAAAGACTAGTTTTGTGACTTGCTTAATGAGGTTTAATGATGTTGCTGCAAGTAAACTTCTCATTGTATGTATGCATATACTGTATGTACATGTGCATATGTAAATAAACTTGGCTTTGAATTTGGCTCATGGAGAATAAATCAACTGAGTTTGGGGTCATCCAATGTATGAATTATTATACTGTCTCCAGCTGGCCATAAGACTTCTATTCATAGCAACACTGATATAGATTACGATTTCTTTCAAAGTGCCCTAAAGGATGTTCACTCTGGAGTAATATAATTTATTCAAATATCTGGGAGCAGTCTCCAGCTTAGGTGCTGTATTGAGAGCCTCAGCTGACATGAAACCGTCTGTGAACTGAGATGAGGCCTAAAAGTGGCAAGGGTTGATAACAGGCTGAGTTCAGGATCAGAGAGTGGAAGCTGACATCTGGAAGAAGGTTTGGAGTCTGGGATCAGAGGCAAACTCCTGCTTGGGAAATATTACTCCGCATACAGATCAGTAAATGTCAAACAGCGTTTAGAGGGTTTGGAGCAATATACAAAATGCTGGAGGAATTCAATGGGTCAGGCAGCTTTTATGGAGGGAAATAGACAGTTGATGTTTTGGGTCGAGTGATTCATCACAACAGAGAGATAGAAAGGAGATAGGTATGTACACGCCTGAAAGTGTGGGCCTGAAACAACAGTCAGCCTTTTAAAACACATTTAGAAAAGATCTTGCACCTAGTTAAGCATTGTCTCATTGTAGTGTCCTCATTGCAACAGCAGCATTGACAGGAATTTAAATCTGACTGCAGGTTAAGCAGACACAGGCCTTAAACCTAATATGTAGGGTTGTGTTTCACCTTCTAAGATGGGTCTCTGTCCTCGCTGGACACCTACAACTCCAGCACATCTCCTGCACATGCCACCATCTCTCCAAAATTAGAATTACTGTATGTGCACTGAAGTTCCATTCTAGAGCCACAGAATCAAGGCTGACACATAGCAAGCAAGAATTACAGCGCCAATCATGCTCTCTATCAGCGTGACTATTAAAACAGATCAGTGGAATCCTCTCCCGGCACCCTGACTATCATAAATTTGGTGAGGATGCTGGGAGAGAATAAATATTTTGTTTTATGGGGACTTTCAGTGTGTGATTGTACCATGTCCCCTAGACTAGAACACTGGTTCCACTTTCAATGTATTTCACCATCTCTGAATCACTTTGGAACATCCTGAAGCTGTGAAAACTGTGCTATAAATGTACGCCATTGTTTTGCTCAGTCAGAATAAATGACACATTATCTTGCCCTTTCCTTTTAAGATGGGCCATGGTCTTTGGATTTTGTGCAGCTGCTTCCTGCAATCCCAGAAACAGAAGCAGTTATTTAAATGACTCCCAGTACACTGTCTCCTTCTTCAGGAGATTTTTCTGATGTGGAAACTGGGAGGGAAGGGAGAGACAGGGGCAGGTGGGAGCCGGTGGAGTGAGGGGAGTTTGCCTTGCTCAGTATAGGAAGGAAAACCTGCCTTACACTGCATCTTAGCACTGGTCTGGTTTTATAGTGTGTAGAAATATGATCCGTGGGCTCTCCAGACCAGGGGTAAATTGAATGATGTCATTGACTAATGCAAAACCATTAGCCCATGAAAAATACCAGATGAAGAAATATTGTTCAAATGCACTAAGTCTTTAGTTGTGGAAAGTATGAGTAATTACTGAAGTAAGAAGTGTTTTTTTTTATTGTATTTGTTGCATTGCAGACATTTCTAATTCATCGTTGTGGCTGTGATCTGAACAAGTGAACACTTCTGCTCAGATTTCTCAGAAGGATTTTTTTTCAGACGCAGTGGGATGCCCTGAACAGCAGGTGAGAGTTGATATACAAGCAGCTTAAAGGCATGCAGCTGAATGTTCCATTATTTTTATTATAAACCCTTTGTGTCAATTTACCTTTGATTGAAGACTATTTCCGATCTCTTTCTCCTTCATTTAAAAAGAGAAGAAAAAATATATAATAGGGTTAACTGGATCAGAAATGCTGCAGGATATTAGAGCAACTCTTACTGAAATGCACCTTCCAAAATAATGACCTAAAGTTCTTGTGAAATAATGAGGATGAGTCAGGTTCCAGCTCTAAGAGCAAACTGACAGCGCCACAGGAGATGATTTGCAGACAGCACCCGCAACACAGCAAACATATCATATCAGAGGAAACTCAATGTCAAAGAAGCATCTCATGCCTACACTAGCAATTGATGAGAAATTTGTATAACATTAAGCAGCCAGTAGGGACCCTAACGCAGCTAAGCATCTCAAACAGAATGATGTGAGCTACATTAAAATATCACTTGTCTCTTTAATGGTTGACTTTGATGGCTGATAAATTCAGGATCCAGAAGTAGATTAGATAACATTTATATCTTGCATGGGAAAGTGACATTTACAACTCTCTTAAGACAATGCATTTCCAGATTTGATTACAGTCTATCAAATAAACAAGAATAGAGTATATAAACAAGCTAGTATTATTCACTTTCTTGAAATTATATTTTAAGACACAGTTTTGTTGTTCTTAAACCCATGTCAATCCTAAACTCAGATTTAGTCTGTTTCACATGTTAGGCTTGTTCTAATTTATTTCTGTTACTTATTGCCTGTGGAAAAATAATGCAGGAACTCTCAAATGTGAACATATTTCATGTCTTGTTCTCTTATTTTCAAGCAAAATTAAGTAGTCTTCTGTCATAAAGAATTTAATTAATTGCATTTATATGTTGTGAACAACCATTTGCTTACAGCTATTTTTATCGATCTGGAGATAACTGAAAATTTCTTCTCTAGTCATTCACAGTGGATGGAGCGACAGTTAACAGACACTTTTGAAGCCTGTACTTTATACTTGAGAAGATTTTGGCTACAAAATTGGGTGCAGTGGCATCTTCAGTTTGCACAGAGGATATGCTCGCATTGGAGGCAAAAGACTACTTCCTGGGATAAGATAGTTGTCCAAAAAGCAAAAAAACCATAGATCATAAGACCTGAGATCAGGTAGGTGGTCCATCTAGCCTGCTCACAAGTAGCTGAAGAATGTGGAGCTGTCTTTCATGGAATTAAGGAGGATGGACATTATCTTAAGAAGCATATAAAACCCTAAAGAGCTTGACAGGGTAGATTTTAAAATGCTTCCAAGAGGGGGAGTCTCAAAGCAGGAAACATGGTTGCAGGATGAGGGGGCAGGTAGTTAGAACTAAGGTGAATGGATATTTCCTTTTGCAGAGAGAGTGCTCTCCGTGAAAGTACATTGCAATATGAGCTCCTTGACTGACGAGAGCTGTGGAGAGTAAGCTGAAGCAGATAAAAAGGAAATGATGGTAAAATGTTGACAGTATGAGTAGGAGTCAGCCAAAGGTAGAAAGATTAATGTTGTATTTCACCAAACTTAGTGACCCCATTCATTAATGTGGGACCAATAGTCCTACATTATCTGATGCTGATGTAAAGCAGGGGGCAGATGTAAAATTCACCTGGAAACATTCGTTTCTGTATCACTACTCAGCACAGTCGGTTGTGAGCATACAGGATCCCAAGATATTCTGAACAAGATTATTCGGTTGCTGATGTTTCTCCTCCAATTACAAGCTATTGATAACCGTTACTTGAGGTCATTGACTTTGACTTGAGTGTACAGGGGACCACTTCAAAAGATAGTACAACTAACCGAGAAAGTAATTTTTTTAAAGAAAGCATTTGAGATCCTGAGCAGATAAGTAGAACATGGAGAACAGAACCAAACAGGTACTGTTGAATATTTAAAACGTCATTCTCAGGCACAGGTAGTGTATTGTATCTAGTTCTGGTCACTGCATTATGGTAAGGACATGAAGGCCCTGGAGAGGGTGCAGAAAAGATTTACTAGAATGCTTGCAAGGATGAAGGACTTATGTAGCTGGATTGGAGAAGCTGGGAATTGTCTGCCGTTAGAAAAAGTTATCAGATGATCTGACAGAAATGATTGTCATCCTAATGACTTGTGAGAAAGTGAATGGAGGGGTACCCCCTTGAATGAGGGTACAGAACCTGACGAGGTGGCAAAGATGACCCGAGGAGCAACATTTTCATAAAACAAAAAGCTGTCAATGGGAATTTAGTTTCAAAAAAGATTCAGCTAACTACTGAAGAGAGAAATTATTGCAGGTCTAAAACTGTAGAAAGGATGTTTCCTGCAACTGATGATTCTGGGGTAAGGGAGCAGTGTCTGAGAATAAGAAGAAGACCATCTAGGACTGGGATAAGAGGAAATAAAAGAAGAGGGTGATGAGTTTTTGGAATTCTGTACCCTGTAGGACTATTACGTGCAGTTACCCGTTTTTCATACAAGACAGAGATGGATAGATTTCTGGACATTAAGGAAATCTGGGGTTGCTGGGGAAGTAGCATTGAGACAGATGATCTGCAATGATTCTGATCAATGGTGGAACAGATTTGAAGGGGCAAAACTACAACTCGCCTTCTATTCTTTAAGTTCTTACTGATCCGCGATTGCGCTGATCTTATAGAAAACTAGATGAGCCAAGCCATTTGACTTGATGGACCAAATGGCTTGCCATGATTTTTTCAATAATTCAATGACTTTATAATCCATTTGGTGCCATGCATTCAACTCAGACTTAGCACCAGGACCACTCTCACCAGCTCTTTTATTTAGAAGGATTGGTGATTGCCTGTAGGTTTGTTGCTAAATAATTCATACTGACAGAGGTGGATTTTAGCTGTCACATATGCTGGGATAGACATGTGAGTTTATGCTTGGAAGATCATGAACTTCTGCAGTGCTCACCGTTGTTCTCTGCAATCCCATAACCAAGGACTAACAAAAGCTCAATTGTAAAGAGCAATTAGGCAGCTTTAGATCACAGCCTGAGGTGTGAAAATTTATCATAATAGCTTAATAAGAGTAGTTTTAGAAGTTTTGGCAAGGGAGGAGTGCAAGATTGCGATCGTAGATTTGACTCATGACAACTTTCATGCAATCTTGACGAGTTCTCTACAGCACACTGGGTAAATCCCTTACTGGACAAGACCATTTTTGACCAGTCTGAGTTATACAAAATAAATTTAATGCACCAGTTTGTTCACCCAATGTCTAAGTGCTTTTTCATTTTTCCAAATTAGCAATGGATAATTAATAAAGCATGGGATAAAAATAACTGAAAATTAATTGAGTCCCAAAGGAAAAAGATGTACAGATCCTGACAGACAATAGAGAAAGCAACAAAGTTTGGATGAAGAGTTACACAGGGGAAGTATGAAAAATATTTCAAGGGTTATCAAACAGTGCAAATATACTGTATAATATTTGAGCGACAAAGAGGTGCTCAGGAGCAATATGGGGCTTCTTAAAATGAATATGGCGATACTGTAAATGTAACCAATAAAATGATGGATTGTTGCACTGTTGGTATAGAGAATGGATTTAAGGTGATTAATGGAGAGCGACATTGTTTTGTGCAGCTAAGCTTTATTGCAAGTTGTTTCAGCTGTACTTACCCATGCAGATGAGACTTATTCACCATATATCTGATTTATAGTTTGATGTTTCAAATCAAGATAAAAATGGCAATTGGAAATTCAAAGTAAGAACAAAATATACTGGGAAATCCTTGGACATCACTCACAAATGTAAACAGAACAATTCTGAGGGAAGAACCATGTCCCTTTATACTTTAGCACTTTAGCAAAGGTGCAAGGAAATTGGGAGAAGTACTGAAACATTGGTGGAAGTCTATGAGAAAGAACTCATAGACATTATTTGGCTCCTCGGCCAGGAATGTGATGAAAGAATCCATCTCACGGCAGAACCCTGTTCAATGACTGTTCGTTTTCTGAACTGTGACTTTCCTCACGTGAACAAACAAAAACAAGGTGTAAATAAAACATGACAAACATAGACTGGGTGAATTCACGCAGTCTTTTTTTCTGAGGAAAGGGAATCAAAAGCTCGAGGACATAGGTTTAAGATGAGAGGGGAAAGATTTAAAAGGGTCCTGAAGGGCAACTTCTTCTTTAAGATGATGATACATGTATAGAATGAGGTGCTAGAGTAGGAATTCCCAACCTTTTTTCAGGCCATTGACCCATACCATTAACCGATGTCTCCGTGGACCCTGAGGTTGGGAACCACTATGCTAAAGGAAGTGGTTGAGACTACTTAAGTAAGAACATTTAAAAGGCACTTGGAAAGGTGAATGGATAGGTATAGTTAAAGAGAAGGATCAGATATGATTGAATGGCAGAGAAGATTCAATACCCAAATGACCTAATTCTTCTCCTATGTCTTATGGCCTAATGCTTTAGAGGGATATGGGCCAATTCAATCAAAAGGGACTAGCTTAGATGGGAATCTTGGTCACCATGGATGAGTTAGACCAAAGGGTCTGTTTAATACTGTATTAATCTAGAACTCTATAACAAGCCCTCGCCACAAAAGAGTTAAAAAAAAACCTTTGACACCCAACTAAACCACACTCCCCACCATAGCTAATTACCAAAATTGAGAAAATATTGAATGTTCAAAGTTCAAAGTAAATTTTATTATCAAAGTACATGTATGTCACTGTATACAACTCTGAGATTCATTTTCCTGTGGGCATACTCTGCAAATCTACAGAATAGTAACTACAACAGAATCAATGAAAGATCAACTTGCGTGCAGAAGTCAACAAACAGTGCAAATGAAAATACTGATAATTAGCAATAAATAACAAGAACATGAGATAATCAGATAAAGAGTCCTTAAACTCAGATCATTGGTTGTGGGAATGTCTCAACGGATGGACAAGTGAGTGTTGTTATCCCTTTTGTTCAGGAATCTGATGGTTGTGGGGTAGTAACTGTTCTTGAACCTTGAGGTGAGTGTCCTGAGGTTCTTGTACCTTCTACCTGATGGCAGCAATGAGGAAAGAGCATGGCTTGGGTGGTGAAGATCTCTGATGATGGATGGTGCTTTCCTACAACAGGGTTTCATGTAGATGTGCTCAATGGATGGGAAGGCTTTACCCATGATGTACTGGGTCAAATCCACTACATTTTGTAGGATTTTCCATTAGAAGTTATTGGTGTTTCCATACCAGGCCAGTCTGACACTAGGGATGGAGTTGCAACTGTTGATCTTAGGGGAAGTGATTTGAGATGCTCATGGTTGGGGTTGATCATGGGAGCGGGACTAGAGCTAGTGGGAGGGATGTTATAATGAAAATAAATGAAGAAGGGCTATGTGGATCATTTGTAGATCTGAATGGAGTGGAGGCAATTGACAGGGGAGTGGGTTAGGTAGTGTTACGTACCCCGTAACTGGGTTGCCAAACCAGCAGAAATGGATCACTCAGTTGGAGTCTGGAGTACTAGAACTAAGAAAGTTTTATTAAAGAAACAAGCAACACAGTAATCGAAAGGATAATAAATGCAACAATTCAACAATGATAACCACACATGTGCACAGAATTAAGATAACAGCATCAATCAAGCTCTATCGTTGTCTAGGGGTTAAATGACCAATTTCAAAATGACTCAAAGCTCAGTCCAGTTTGTAGTTCAGTTCGCAGTAATCGTTGCCATGGCGATGGACAACGTGGGGGAAGAGAGAGATAGAATAGGAACAACTCATCATTCAGAACGGCTTCACTCACAGACCAGCAAGATGGCTCACAGACCAGCGAGATGGCTCACAAACAGCATTTGGGCGGGTCCTTGGTGATGTCACCTGAGGTCACCGACTGTGACCCCTCCTCCAGATGCGGTCGATCCTCTGCAGTGAACCCGGCACCCAGGCAAGGGCGGACACACACCGGGTTCCCGCTGATCGTACCTTTCCACCCTTGTCGTTGTCTGGGACTTCTCACCCACTCGTGAGAAGCGCACCGCTTCCAGAGTCTCGTTACCTCGGGTGGCGTGTGTGTCTGTCTTAGCGAACCTGTCCCTTTTTATCCCCCTGCTGGGGTATCGCCTGTCCATCACTTCAAACAGTTCAGGGTTCAAAGGGGGGAGCCGCTCCAGACAGCTCTTCCTCCCACATCCCTTCATTACACATCTCCAGACGCTGCTCCATTGTTCCTTATCTCTCCTTCCCCTGAGGGCAGGTGGCAGACCAACTGCTGATGCCACTGATGCTAGCCCAGGCCAGCAAACATCTTAATTTTATGTGTATTCTCGTAACAGTAGACAATAGCAGTTTGAGGAGAGGGTTATGAAGGGATCTTGGTAGAGAAGGAATTAGCCATTAAGGAGTAGGTATCTGAAAGGAGATAGATATTTGGCACACCTAGCAGTGGCTCAGGTTGGATAAGGTTGGACTCTTTTTACAACATTGACACAGGTCTTCACTTAAAACAACAGAACCATCTGGAAAAAGTCTTTTCAAGGAGTACTAAATTTTTTATAAGGTTACAGGACTTGCAGCACAGCCTTCATGTCTATAGATCCCATTCACACGAAGAACCAGGAAGTATTCCGCCATCAGACTACAAGCTCCTGTTTTGCAATCCACACTTCTAAAACAATTCTACTTGTAGAAATGGCATGGGATCCAAAGGGACCTTGCTTTGTGGTCCAGAATTGACTTGCCCACAGAAGACAAAGAGTGGTTGCAGACGGTTAGTTTCAGCATGGAGGTCGGTGACCAGTGGTGTGCCTCAGGGATCTTTACAGGGACCTCTTCTCTTCGTGACCTGGATAAGGAAGTGGAGGGATGGGTTAGTAAACTTGCTGATGACACAAAGGTTGGGGATGCTGTGGATAGAGTAGAGGTCAGAGGTTACAGCAGGACATCAATAGGATGCAAAACTGGGCTGAGAAGTGGCAGATGGAGTTCAACCTAGATAAATGTGAAATGGTTCATTTTGGTAAGTCAAATATGATGGCAGAATATAGGATTAATGGTAAGACTCTTGGCAGTGTGGAGGATCAGAGGGATCTTGGGGTCCGAGTCCATAGGACACTCAAAGTTGCTGCACGGGTTGACTGTGTGGTTAAGAAGGCATATGGTGCGTTGGCCGTCATCAACCATGGGATTAGATTTAAGAGCTGAGAGGTAATATTACAGCTATATAGGACCCTGGTCAGACCCCACTTGGAGTACTGTGCTCAGTTCTGGTTGCCTCACTACAGGAAGGATGTGGGAACTATATAAAGGGTGCAGAGGAGATTTACAAGGATGTTGCCTGGATTGGGGAGCATGCCTTATGAGAATAGGTTGAGTGAATTTGGCCTTTTCTCCTTGGAGCGGCGGAGGATGAGAGGTGACCTGATAGAGCTGTATAAGATAATGAGAGGCATTGATCGTGTGGATAGTCAGAGACTTTTTCCCAGGGCTGAAATGGCTAACACAAGAGGGCATAGTTTTAAGGTGCCTGGAAGTAGCTACAGAGGAGATGCCAGGGATAAATTTTTTATGCAGAGATTGATGAGTGCATGGAATAGGCTGCCGGTGATGGTGATGAAGAAGGATATGATAGGGTCTTTTAAGAGACTCCTGGATAGATACATGGAGCTTAGGAAAATAGGGGGCTATGGGTAACCCTAGGTAATTTCTAAGGTAAGGACATGTTCAGCACAGCATTGTGGGCCAAAAAGCTTGTATTGAGCTGTAGATTTTCTATGTTTCTAAGTTTTCTATGTTTCTATACAAAAACAGAGTCTTGCATGCCAGAATTCAGAGCTCAATGTGATAGCTCACGAACTATTAGAATCAGTTGATTTTTACAGTTCCCTCCATTTCCTTAATCACTTTTATCAACAAAGAATTGCATAGAAAGTACATTTGAAATGAAATCAGTTAGTTACATTGAGGACATAATATTGAATAATATTTTATTAGCATGACTGTCAACTTTTTGTTTCATCCTGGATTACCTACTGAGGCAATTCAGTTCATTAAAATTGATAAACTACTTTTATTTTGTTCTTGTGGATTCATTCACATGCCTCTCCAGATACAAAAATAATTTTTGGACATTTCATTCTTTCAGTATGGTAAACCTGGACTTCATTGATCTGGCTAGATATTGTTCCCAATTCACACAATGTACTGACCTAAAAATTATTCCGAGAAACTGGCCATTAAATTGGTACTGCCCAGAAGACCATAAAAAACTGAAACAGGAGGAAATTATTTGTCACTTCAGCCAGCTTTACCACTCAATGAGTTCTGGCTGATCTAGCTGTCTTCACTTACTTTCCCATCGAATCCACAGCACCTTTTGTTCTCTTATTGATTTGAAGGACTGAGGAATTGAGGACAATGGGGAACTGACACAGAGGAGAGTTTGGGACCAGCATAAATTAGCCATGATCATATTGAAATTCGGGGCAGTTTTGACATACCTGGTGAACTATGTCTGCTCCTGTTCCCTTGTGTTCTTGATTATTTTTTATTCTCTCTATCTGAGCTTTGAATATGTTCATGTATTCAACTTGTTTCACATTCTGGGGTGTGGAATTGTAAAGACTCTCAACCAGCTTAGAGAATAAATTCTTTCTCATCCCATTTACTTACCTATTTTGACACTGGGCTTTTGCATAGAGACAAATATTCTCCCAACATTTACACTGTTCATTTCCCTATGAACCAAATATGCTTCTATGAACTGGTCTTGCATTCTTCTAAGTTCCGACATAGACGAATCCTTTTTAATATTTCCTCATAGGCCAATCCTTCCATACTGGAGATCATCCTGGTGAATTTTCCCTGAACTGTCTCTGATGAGGACACCTTTCCCTTCAAATGACGGGATCAATACTGTTCATGGAGCTGTAGGCATAGTTTCAATTGCACCTGGTACACTTGTAGTGAGAATTCTCTTTTTCTCCAACCCTATTAAAATTTAACACAGGATTCCAATAAGCTTTTCTAATTACTTTCCACCCCATATGCTAGCCTTCCGCTTTCAAATCAATTTCTGCTGCAGCTCTCTGTAGTTTATTTCCACTTAAATAATAATTCATTTTTATCATTTTCTTTGCAAATTGAACAACTTCCCATTTCTCCACATTATAGCTTAATTGCCAAATCATTATCCACTCAGTTAGCTCATCAACGTCTTTGCACAGAATGAAATTCTACCTTTGTATCATCTGCAAATTTGGCCGTCGTAAACGTGTTCCTTCCTCTGAACCGGTGCAGGTGAATGTGGTACCTTACTGACACCATCCTTAAAATGGCACCTCTTTCCTGCTTCCTTACCATGGCCAAGTCTCTATCCATGCTAACAGCTTACCTTCAACAGCTCGAGCAGTTACCTTGCAAAGTATTCTTCAGTGTGTGGCACCTTGTCAAAAGCTTTTGCCAAGTCTAAATAAATTACATCTGACAGTCCTCCTCTCTACACGCCACCTGAAATTTCCTCAACAAATCCTAATAAATTTTTCATTCCTCTTCATAAAGCCATGCTGATCTGTTTGATCAGATCAAGACTTTCCAAACAACACGCACAAAATGCTGGAGGAAATCCGCAGTTGAGGAAGCATAAGGCCGAGGCCATTCATCGGGTTTGGAAGGGAAGGGGTAGAAGTCAGAATAGGAAGGTGTAGTTGGGGTGAGGTGGGGATAAGGGAAAGGTGACAAGCTGACTTTCCAAACCTTCTGGCATCACCACTTTGAGAATTGAATTTAATGCTTTCCCAGGAATAGTCCTTAAGTTACCTAGACTATGGCTGATCACATCCTCTTCGAATAAAGGTATCACTTGGCCACCCCTCTGGGACTCCTTAGGATTCCAGCGTGTTTAGAAAGTTACAGCAAACCATACACAATCTCTTTTGCCATTTCTTATGATCTCTTAAAATATGATCTGTGAGGTCCAAGAGGCTTATCAGCTTTATTTTTATTTCTTGTACAAATTTTCTTGTAATTCAAATAGTCTTTAAATTATCTGCTATATATATTTTAATATAAGTAGGATCATTGTAGTATTTTCTACCCTAAAGACTGATGCAACATATCAGTTTAACTGCTCTGCCATTTCCTTTATCCCCTTAACTATTTCCCCAACCTCATTCTCTGAAGATTCATTGTCACTTCAACTTGTCTTTTTCTTTAAATTTGTTTATAAAAGCTTCTACTAAGAGTTCTTTATATTCCCCAATAGCTAGCCCTTATAGTTTATCATCACCTTCTTGATTATTGTAGCACTCTTTGTCGAATTCTCAATTTATTCTTGTCTTCTGGCTTACGTTTGGTCTCCTTATATGTTTTTCTCAGCATCTTAAAACTCTGCCTAGCTTAAATCGCTTTCTATCTTGAGGATAGGTCCCAGATACGAAACATTAAATGTGTTTTTCTCTCTCCACAGATGCTGCCTGATCTGCTGAGTCTTTCCAGCATTATCTGTTTACCTCAGTTTATTTGATATTTTTACTGGGAGTCATGAATTATCTCCTGAAATGTCTGACACTTCTTTACGGACTTATCCGAAGATCTACCATCTTTAATCTATTCTCTCCTCATTCCTTTGTGATTACCCTTAATTAAGTTTCATACAATTGTTCAGGACCCAAGTTTCTCACTCTCAAATTGAGTGCTGAATTCTATCATGCTGTGATCACTACTTCCCAGGGGATCATTTATTCTGAGACTATTTATTAAATCTGTTTTACCAGATTTCTTGCCTGGCTCCATTACTTATTACAACAGCAGACTACCTCTAATGTGTTCTATTAATTTATTCTTGAAGATACCATTTCCAATTTGATTAATCAATCTACATGAATATTAAATTTGTCCACTATTAATGCATTTCTTTTTTTACTCACCCTTATTATTTCTTGATATATATTTGTTGTTAAAGTGTGATAATTTTTTAGGAGTCTGTATACCATTCCTGCCAAAGTTTTCGTTGCTATTTTTAGTCTTCACCCAAATAGACTCTACATGTTCCAAGCCAAGACTATCTCTCACAGATGCAGTTATTAATAAACCAACCCCACCATCTTTTTTAATATATAGAACATGGAATGATACAGCATAGGAACAGACTCCCATGTTTGCCAAACATGATAGAAAATTATACTAAATCCCTTCTGCCTGCACAGGATTTGATATTTCTTCATGCCCTTGTGTCTTTCCAAAACTCCTTAAATGCCAGTATCATATCTGAATCCACCAGTACTCTTGGAAGCTCATTCTAAGCCCTGCCATTCTCTGTGTAAAATAAAATCTACTCCAGATATTTCATTTTAACTTTCCCCTACTCATCAGAAACGCATGTTCTCTAACCTTTGATATTTCCACAATGGGGAAAAAATCTGACTGCCTATCCTATGGATACCCCTTTTAATTTCATAAATGTCTGTTAGGTCTCCCCTCAGCCTCTGACACTTCAGAAAAAAAAACAACAACCCCAGTTTGTCCAGCCTTTCCGTATAGCTCAGCTGTCTTTTTCAAAGGTCAAGTATCCTGGATATTGATCTCCCAGCCTCATGGTTGTAAAATGCTTGCCCCAGGTATTGACTTCTACAAAATATTACAGTGCGTAAGGCTCAAAATTGAAACCAGCAAGGTAGTGGCTATTGTGTGATCAAGTCATTAGCTCTTTGACAAATCTATGCATAAAAGGCAAAATCTAACTATGACAAGAACAATACTGTCATCTGCGTCTTAAAGCAGATATTAGTGTTCTCAAACAATGCTCTCCGAGGTGCTCCTGTGGAGTCTGGGAATGCAGAGCTCTAAGTTCATAGTGGCCAGATGAACAATCTGGTGGTCATATAAACACCATCCCCGCTGGCAGCTGGGCGATATTAGATAAGGAGTGGAATAAAAGGTAGATGATGCAAAGCAGAAGCATGAGGAAGTGGAGAATGAGGAGGACGAATAGGATGGAACAGTGGTGAAGCTAAAACAGTTGCTGTCTCACAGCTCTAGAGAACTGGATTCAACACTGATCTCTGACATCTGTGTGGAGCTTGCATGTTTCCTGTGACCACATGGGGTTCCTTCATGTGCTCCAGCTTCATAGAAACATAGAAAACCTACAAAGTTGTGCCGAACACATCCCTACTTTAGAAATTACTAGGGTTACCCGTAGCCCTCTATTTTTCTAAGCTCCATGTACCTATCTAAAAGTCTCATAAAAGACCCTATCGTATCCGCCTCCACCACAGTTGCCAGCAGCCCATTCCATGCACTCACCACTCTCCGCGTAAAAAACATACCCCTGACATCTCCTCCGTACCTACTCCCCAGCACCTTAAACCTGTGTCCTCTTGTGGCAACCCTTTCAGTCCTGGGAAAAAGCCTCTGACTATCTACATGATCAATGCGTCTCTTCATCTTATACACCTCTATCGGGTCACCTCTCATCCTCCATCGCTCCAAGGAGAAAAGGCCGAGTTCACTCAAGCTGTTGTCATAAGGCATGCTCCCCAATCCAGGCAACATCCTTGTAAATCTCCTCTGCACCCTTTCTATGGTTTCCACATCCTTCCTGTAGTGAGGCAACCAGAACTGAGCACAGTCCTCCAAGTGAGGTCTGACCAGAGTCCTATATAGCTGCAACATTACCTCCCAAATTTCAAAGTATTACAATCTGCTGGGTTAATATGCTTTTGTAAATTGCTCCTTGTCAAAAAGGGGAGTAGATGAGAAATTAGGGAAAATGAAAAGTAGTATTATAGAAGATTGTAATGGGATGGTTAATGGTTGCCACGGATTCAGTGGGCCAAAGAGCCTGTTTCCTGTATTTCAAAGTAACTGCGGATGAGAACTAAGATCAAAATAGGTTACAGTGCTGCACTCTTTACAGAGAGTGACTGATAGGATGCTTATAATCTCTCTTCAGTCTTCTCTCACATTCCTTCTGCAGCTAATTGATGTGAGCCGGAGTATTGAAGAAATCTTTTGAAATATTGTCAATTTAATGAACTGACATTATATTAACAATGGATAGAGCTTTTGCTGTCAGAGTCAGGAAGCAGAGCAAAATGATTAATACTCCATTAGTTGATCCTCACTGATTCAAAAGAAGCAAACACCAGATAATTTAGTAGTAAGGCACTAGAAAAAATACAAACTCTGTTGGCTTGTTTTCACAGAATTCTTTCAAGCAATTTTAATAAATTTTAATAAATTTGCCTACAAATCCAGCATTAATTTACAGTAATGTTTCTAAAATATGGTTTTGTCTATGACAGCTGGTGTGAAAGGTTTTCACAGTTAAAGGCTGTTATTCATGTTCTAAGTTTTATATATCCATCTGAGCTTGGGTCCATCTGAATTAATGAAATCATATTCATGCCATAAAACTGAATAATTAGAAATTAGTTATTTCAAGATAAATATATTTTATGTTAAATTCTTGCCAACATATGTTCTTTGCATAAAAAGGATTAGTTTCAAGGTATCATTAGTGATATCATTAGATTGGTCTTCACAGCAAGATAATGTCAGCCAGCTTCTTAGTCACTGTGAATTAATGCCAACACAATGTGGGTTACTGCTGAGCTGATTTATTTCACTATAGCTGACTCCTTGCAGCAAAGGGAAAATTACTTCATCAGCAGTGTAGGTCAGGTTGGAGGAATCAAAACACCCCTTATTCTGCATCATTTTTATTACTTTTAACCATTCTTCCCACTTCCCTAAATAAACAGATTTAGATTTATTGTGGCTACTTACATTTTGTCATAGAGTCATATAGCATGGGAACAGCCCCTTCAGCCCAAGTGCTGCATGCTGGCGAATGTTCGCACCTAAATTAATCCGATTTACTTGCATTTGGCCCATAATCCTTAAACATTTCCTATCTTTGTACCTTTGAAATAACTTTTAAGTGTTGTTAGTATATCATTGACATGTGTATGATAATCAGATTGAGCATCCTTATTTCTTGATTACATATTTATGCATTCAATTTTTTGATATATTGCAGCTTCCAGGATGTAACTTCCTAGAGTCCTGCTGAAGGGTTTCAGCCTGAAACACTGACTGTACTTTTTTTCCATAGATGCTGCCTGGCCTGCTGAGTTCCTCCAGCATTTTGTGTGCATTGCTCGGTTTTCCAGCATCTGCATATTTTCTCTTGTTTGTAACTTCCTACTGCCAGTATTGGGGAGAAAAAGAGACAAAGATTGGTGCAACCACACACTTGTGCTAACTCAAGGTACAAATTAATTTACTGCCAATCTGGATACTATTGTTCTGGGGTCTTTTCAAAGGATTACAACTTGGGACAGAATCATACAGGAGAGAAACATGCTCTTTTGCTCACCATGTTTATGCTGACCTGTTTGCCTGCATAAAGTCTGCATCCTCTGTCTTGCCTATTTTTGCCTCTAGTTAAGACCTCAGCTGTGGAAATCATATCTGATTTCACACCTCCTCTGAGTGCAGGTTCAAGATTACCAGCGCCCTCTGTGTAAGAACAAAATACTCTTCAGATCTCCTTTAAGACCTCTACCTCCTTCCTTTAAACTATGCCATCTTGCTTCTGATATCCCTACCATGGGAGTAAATGGTTTTGATTCTCTACTTTACCTTTGACACTCATGTTTATGTATATAAATCTATCAGGTCACCCCTCACCCTTCTTCACTATAGGAAAAAAAAAACCAAGCCCACCTAATCTCTCCCCATAACAACAATTATCCATTCCAGACAACATTGTTGTGCACCTCTGATCTTTCTTCACCATTACCACATCCTTCCTATATTGTGGCAACCAGACTGCACAGAGAGAATGTGCACTGGTGTTTCTCAAGATGCTTTGAATAAGTGAAACCATGGGCAGAATTGCATTAGTATTTCACAAGAAGAAGTTAAGGAGATCATTGTGGACTTCAGGCATGCCAGGAGTCACACTCACATCCCCATCTACATCAATGGAACTGTAGTGGAGCATGTATCAAACTTCAAATTCCTTGGTGTCCACATTTCCGAGGATCTCACCTGGTCCCTGAACTCCTCCATCCTGATCAAAAAGACACAACAGCACCTTTATTTCCTGCGGAGCATGAAGAAAGCTCACCTCTGTCCCAGGATACTGACGGACTTTTACCGCTGTACCATTGAGAGCATACTCACCTACTGCATCTCAGTGTGGTATGGCAATTGTCCTGTATTGGGCCGCAAAGCACTCCAGCGTGTGGTGAAAACTGCCCAGCGGATTATTGGCACCCAATTGCCCACCATTGAGAACATCTACCACGAACGCTGCCTGGGCAGGGCGAAAAGCATTATCAAGGATGCATCTCACCCTAACCATGGACTTTTTACTCTCCTCCCATCCAGTAGGCGCTACAGGAGCCTCCACTCCCGCACCAGCAGGCACAGGAAGAGCTTCTCCCCTGAGGCTGTGACACTGCCACTGCTGAACCTCTCATCACAGCACTAAGCAGTATTGCACCCATATTGTACTGTCTCAGTACACTTATATTTGTGTGCTGTAGCACTTTTTTCATTCGCAGTTATTTTGTAACTAACATTATTCTTTGCATTTCTGGTCAGATGCTAAATGCATTTCATTGGCTTTGTATCTGTACTCGGCACAATGAAGTTGAATCTAATCTAATTTATAGCTTTTTAGAGATAAATGACAAGTCTAGGGTGATAGATGTCTGGAAAGTTCTCACATTTATACTGAGAATGATGATGAGAAAATATGAGAGGGTGTAACAGACAAGTTGCTGGAGGAAGTTAATGAGGCAGGCAGTATTAATGGAGGAAACTGGACAGTTAATGACTCCGATGAGACCTTTCTCATCCAGACCAGGTGACCAGGGCCTGGGGAGAAATGATCTGATATTGGACTTTCAGCCCCCTGAGGCAGTGTATGCACCGCGGGAGGCAGAAATTCAAGAGGCTCGAAATACTGTAATAATGTTTACAGAGCACAACTGTGAACTAGACTCCAGAACAAGGGCAGGCCACTGTGGACCTTGATGGGAATCCTGCCTCTTCATCCACACTCCCCGTCCCCCCATGGAGGAAGGAAGGCAACCAAACCAATGAGAAGTGTCCCTGCTTACCCAGCCAGTAAAGGCACAAGTCTCCTGGAGACTAAGATGAGCAGCTCACAACTGACCATGATGACTCACAAGACCATTTTCCCATTCACATATCCACTGGCTTCTCATTGTGATTAAGTCTCTGAAAGGGAAATGAGTGTAATAACTATGTATCACTTGCCGCCTACAATGGTGGGGATCTTCTGCAATTACCCAGCCTGATCAAATGATCTTCAGAGCAACAATGCAATTGAGGAGGACACAGAGGTGGACACTGAGACCATCTTGTAGGAATGGTATATGTTCATCAAGTTTTGGTTAAAACTAAGCAGAGGCCTTAAGAGAACCCAAACACTTCTTCAGACAGACTTCATGATCAGCAAGAAGACAACTTTTATGCTCGAGGCTTTAAGACTCTCTTTTTAATGGCCTGTAGCCAATAACCGTTGGTCAATGATATTCTCTATGTTTTTGAAACTGAGAAGAAAGCTTGAGAGAGAGATGGATACTCCTCCAAAACTGCTAGGGTGCAGGTTCAGAGCAATCTCGCCAATCCCATTTCCCGAAACCTTCCTATATCTCTGTGAACTTTTCTTCTTAACATGCCCATCACTTTCCTTTGATTCTCCTGTTACATACCTACGCCAAGGGATAATTTTCAAGAACAACTTAATCTTAAATATCCCATTGTCAATCACTGAATTTTAATTCATTTTTAGTGTCATAGTGTCATACAGCATAAAAACTGGCCCTTCTGCCAACCATGTCTATGAAGACCATAATAACTACTGTATCCATACAAATCCCATTTGTCCACATCCGTCCAACACACTCCACCTCTTTCTGATTAAGTATTGTTTCTAACGTTGTCTTTGCACTTGCATCCACCACTTCATTTGTCAGCTTATTCCATGCTCCCACCATTCTCTGCATTAAAAAATATTACTTAAGTCCTCTTTCAGCTTCTTTTCTTTTACCTTAAACCTATGCTTTCTAGTTTTTGACTTCCCTATTCTAGAGAAAAAAAACTCTTGAGTATCTACCCTATCAATTTCACTCATAATTTTATGAACATCTATAAGGTCAGCTCTCAGTTTCCTATCTCCCGGGAAGAATATCCAATCCCTTCTTATGTCTACAGCTTTCAAGTCATGGCAACACCATGGTGAATCTCCTTTGCACTCTCTCTATTGCTACCTTCCTGCAGTGTAGTGACCAGCACTTGGCAGAGTTCTCCAAGTGTGTCCACTTGCTTTTTAGCATTCCAGTAGATACACCGACTGTAGTTTGTAATCATACAGTGAAGGTACCTTCTCCGAGTTTAACTCATTATTGCCAAGTTATTTCTGGCTTGTCTGTATGTCTTAATTCACTGTGGAAAACTAATGTGATATCATTTTCTTGAGGCTTTTGCTGATGACAACAATTAAAAATCAATTCACAAAAATGGCATACAATTAAACATTGATGATAGTCCAAGCGTGCAATAAATGGAAGCTGTGTAATACACAATGATGCATAATTAGAATCAGATATACAAATAATTAATAGTTCTCTGATTGTGGAAGATTTTTCAAGTTGTAATTATTTGCCTCCTGCTGAGTTTGAAGAAATTAAATGATGGGCTGCAATGGAATTCTCCAAATCAATTTGATCTCGGCAAACGTATTACTCAACACATTTCAGATAATTGAATCTTGTATTTTTATAAGAGCATTAAGTTAACAATGAGTGATTGAAATGAAATGGTTTTACCTTACTTTGAGACTGTGTGCTGAATATGTTCAATAAGTGTCGCATTGCAATTAAAACATGTCAGTATGAACTCAACCAAAAGCCGCAATTTTCTTTGTTAGGAAAATTCATATCCTACTGATCTTTAAGTGCATAGAACAAAATTTTCTAAATGAAATGCTGGTTAACCATTTGTGTCTTTCTCTAGGAAAAGCATGACATCAGTTAGCTTCAGTGTTTTTCCTCCTGAAATATTTGCTTACATGCAAAGTTCGTCCAGCACTTTGCTGATCCAGATTCCAGCATCTACGGTCTCTTGCATTGTGTCATAGAGTCGTAGAACACTACAACACAGAAACAGGCCCTTCAGCCCATCTGGTCTGTGTTGAACTGTTAACCTGCCTAGTGCCATCAATCTGAATATGGACCACAGCATTCTATACCCACTCATCCATGTACCTATCCAATTTTTTCTTAAATGTTGAAATCAAACCCACACCCACCACTTGCACTGACAGCTCATTCCACATTCTCACCACCCTTTGAGTGAAGAAGTTCCCCCTCATGTTCTCTTTAAGCATTTCACCTTTCACCCTTAACCTATGACCTCCAGTTCTAGTCTCATGCAACCTCAGTCAAATGCCTGCTTGTCTTTACTTTATCCATATTCCTCATAATGTTATGTACCTTTATTTAATCTCCCCTCATTCTCCTACACGCTATGGAATAAAGTCCTGACCGATAACTCAGGTCCTCAAGTAAGTCCCAGCAACATTCTTGTAAATTTTCTCTACACTCTTTCAATTTTATTGACATCTTTCCTGTAGGTAGGTGACCAAAACTACATACAATACTGTAATCTCACCAGCATCTCATACAACTTCAGCACCACTTTCAAGGAATTATGGATCTATATTCCCAGATTCCTCTATTCTACCGCACTACTTTGTGCCCTACCACTCACTGTGTAAATCCTCCCCTGCTTTGTTTTCCCAAAGTGCAACAGCTCACACTTGTCTATGTTAAATTCATTCTACAATTTTTCAGTTGATCCAGATCCCCCTGCAAACTTTGATAGCCTTCCTTGATGTCCACCATATCCCCAATGCTGTTGTCATCCACAAATTTGCTGGTTCAGTTCACAACATTATCATCCAAAACATTGACACAGATGACAAACAACAATGAACCCAGTACTGATCCCTGAGGCACACTGCTAGACACAGGCCTTCAGTCACTGAGACAACCATCTATAGCCATTCTCTGGCTTCTCCTTCTTGAGTCTCTGTTTGAATGCCTATGTGTCTGCCTGTACACTATCAGCATTGATCTCCACGCTTTGGAGAATTCAGTTGATCCTAGTTGGAGTTTGCTCCAATTGTTTGCCTGCTTGCTTGGTCATCTATCTATTACTCAATTAACTACTTTCTTCTTAAGTGCAATTGATTGAAAGCATTCTAGCTATCTATTGTGCTTTAATATCATGGAACTGTAAGTGACTGTAGAGGTTTTCCCAGAAGGTCAGAAAAATTGCCAAAATTGAGAAGGGAAGCATAATCAGAGATTAGCTTGGCGCTGATATTTCACCCCTGTGGAAGGTGGATAAGTCAGTGATGGTCTGTGTTTGTCCATTTGTGGGACATGGCTGGTAGTGACCACTGGTGAGACTAACAAACCATACTCTTTATGTGGGAATTTACTGCCATTGTGAGTACATGTCCTAGAATTTATATTTCATTCCATTCCAGGTATGTTGATTTTACACAGTACACACAAGCTTACTTTTCATTGGGTGATTATGTTAGGGACCTTGTTTCTTAAGCAGTTGATAATATTAGGAAAGGGAGTGGATTCAGGGTGGATATAAAGGGATTTGTAGACTATTGCTTAGTGTCTGTGCATTTGAGTCAAGTAATTTTGTTCTTTGTGCAGAAAACAAATTACAAAGCATCCAAATATTGAGGATTTCACCTGAAAAAAATCTACATTCCACTGTTTGCAATGTAGCAATATCATCAAGATTCATGATTCATATGTATGCACACTTTTTAAGAACTTGTGTGATTCAGAGTTGTGTTCAGAGGCTGCAGTATGCTGGGTGAGATGAGGTATTGTTTCCTGAGTTTACAATGAGCTTTATTGGAACAGTGCAGGAGTTTGAAGCAGAGAAGTCAGAGTGGAAGGTGGAAGAGCATTAATTTGACAGATGGCTAGGAGTTTGTGATCACTTGAGAGAAATGAGGAAATAACTTGTGCTATACAACAGCATGGTGAGAACTTTGAGTTGTTTTCTCTACTGTTCCCCACTCGGAGTTAGTTTTTTGCAGTTGTTGAGGTGAACACACAGTGAGTTTGTGATGCCAGTAAATTCCACCTTCACCCTGAAAAAAAACAAATGAATCCCTGGAAGACAAAGCGCATAAGGTAAGGCAGAAGGTGGAAGATACATCACCTGAGCCTTCTATGGCCTGTGACTGTATTTCTCCAATCATTTCAAAACTAAATTCAACAATTTTAGAAAATCTTTTACTGCAACCATCAATCTCATTTTTCCATCGTGCAAATTCTATTTTCCTCTCTTCTGGTCATTTCAGATTTTGCTTGTCTCCTTTTTTGGCACCTGCACAGCTATGTGCTTTGTTATTAATCAGCCCTCAAAACCCTCTCTTTAATCCACCATCACCATCACCTGTCCCAAAACTTACCTCTCTGCTGTTGTCCGTTTTCTTTGCAAAAGTTTTGCATCTAACATTTCCCAATGCTGAATAAAGATCTCTCATATGAAACACTGTTTCTATCCCCAGAGGGACTGCCTGAAATGTTAGGTATTTTTGGACAATCAGTTTTACTTTGATCTTCAGCCACATTAGTATTTTGCCCTTGTATTGCTGAGGATAATCATTTTGATGCAGCCTGCAATCCCGTCTCCCCACAGGAGAGGAATAGGTTTTGTTTTTATTCTGAGTTTCTCCCCACTACACTTTCTCACTCACCATGACAAGCAGGGCTATCTGTGGGATTGCTAAAATCAAAATAGAATAATAAATCAAAAGAATATTCCCAACTCTTGCAGTTAGATCTTTTGTTATTAATAATTATGAAAAGTCCGTTGCGAATTTTTCAGACTTTGTTTTCTAATTGCAAAATGTTCACGTGTTAAAGTTGAAACCTACTACTAATTTTAAACTGACTACTTCAACATCTGTTTAAAACTTGACATTGAATAGAAGTTCTAACTATTTATTCTCACCAACCCGTATTTTCTTCAGAAGGTAAGGAATATTGGAGGTCTGGCTTCCAAAACTAGCCCATTTCTGCAAAAGAAAGTCACCTTTAACAGACAAAATGTGCAAAGCTGTATCTAAGGAAGAAGTACAGTTGACGTTTTGGGCCGAGACCCTTCGTCAGGGCTAACTGAAAGAAGAGATATTAAGAGATTTGAAAGTGGGAGGGGGAGGGGAGATCTGAGATCATAGAGGAAGACAGGAGGGGGAGAGATGGAGCTAAGAGCTGGAAAGTTGATTGGCAAAAGGGATACGAGGCTGGAGAAGGGAGAGGATCATGGGACAGGAAGCCTAGGGACAGCCCCCTTTCTTTCTCCCTAGGCCTCCCGTCCCATGATCCTCTCCCTTCTTTCTTTGTTGTTAGATTAGTAAATAATTTATTTAACTATCAGAAGAAAGACAATCAGAGAATGGATTTGGTCTGCTAATTTTTGCTGTTAATATTACCTTTTTGTATTGATGTGTAGACAATAAACTGAATTATAAATCAATTAGAAAGTGAGCGAGCTGCTGCTAATTTTCAATTCAGAAAATTTTGTGTAGGAATACACAACTGAAAGAAGATCTTAAATTGCTGTTGCTTTCATGAATCAGCAAAGGGCACACCTGCATTTAGATAACTGAGACTAAATTTGAAGGATCCTTTGTCTCCAAACTCTTGTTGCAGCATCAATGAAAGTGACCTCTGTCTATGTCATTAGTTTTATCAACCAAACTTCACTTCCCTGAGCTGGAGGGTCTTCAAGCTAAGATGTTTAAGGCTTTTCCCAGGCAGAAAATGTTAGCTTTTCTTGACCAGGGCTTTCAGAGACTTAGATTGTTAAGTCTCCCCCACTAATAATAAACTGCTGCCTCGCGACCACACAATAACCGCAACTATGAAACCAATACTGTTGTCAAGTTTCTTCAGGAAAACACAGTGCTGTGTCCAGGGAATCCAGTGCAAACCTGATTAAGTTTTTTTTTTATTGTTGTGTTGGCAGTCAGCTGTTCAGTATGGGGACAATAACACTTGTAATTACCAAAGTCTGTTCCTGACTCAAAGGCTGACTCTATGTATGTGATATGCAGGAAGTAGCTGGAAGATGGAATATACCTCACAATTAGTTAATTTTGGAAAGCTATGGCATAAAGGAATTTGGAAATCTTCATAATTGAAAAGGTTAACATAGGTGAAACTACCAATTGGGAAGGTTAAAGAATATAGCTTGCGTGGGATCCCAAGCATGAAGGAGGGAAATGAGAGACTGGAAAGTGATGCAGAAGTTAGTGATAGCAAGTTGAACAGATTTGGCAGGCAAGAAAATAGCCAGAGGTGAGGAAAGCCCATTGGATCAAAATGCACTTATTTTAACGTAAGCAGTCTGACAGGTAAGGTGGATGAATTTATGTTTTGGATAGTTATGTGGGCTGGAATATTATAGCCATTGCAGAAACATGGCTAAGGAAGGGACAAGACTAGCAGTTTAATATTCTGGGGTACAGGTGCTTTAAGTGGGATAGACATGGAAGAAAGAGAGGAGTGATAGATGCATTTCTGAATGAAGGGAAGTGTTGCAGCAGTTGTCAAAGATGAAATTATTGAAAGATAATCCAGTGAGGCTTTACCGATAGACCTGTGAAAAAGAAGGGGATGGTCATACCGTTAGGATTGTACGATAGCCCCTGGAACAGTTATCAGGAAGTAGAAAAACAAATACACAAGGAGATATGCAGAACTTTTAAGAATAAGAAGTTTCTCATAGTAGGGGATTTTAATTTTCCTAACATAGACTGGTACTGTTGTACAACTAAGAGTTCAGATGGGGTGGTATTTGTTAAGATTGTTAAGAAAGAAGAAAGTTTATTTGCACAATATATGGGGGACATAACTGGGAGAGGGGAAAGTTTGAAATAGGGTAAGTGACTGAGTTGACAGTGGAGGAGCACTTTGGGACTAATAAACATCGTTTTATTAGTTTTAAGATAGTTATAGAAAGGGATAGAACTGGTCCTTATTCATAATTGCATCAACACGTTTGGGCCAGATGTTCAGAGATGATGACACCCAGAAACTTGCTCACCCTTTCCACTACTGATACCTCAATGAGGACTGGTGTGTGTTGTGACACCACTCAATCAGTCAATCTCTTTCACTTCTGTTTCCCTGCTCGTCACCATCAGCAAATTTATAGATGGCGTTTAAGCTATGCCCAGCCACACAGTCATGTGTGTAGAGAGCAGCAGGCTAAGCACCCATACCTGAGGTTCACCTGTGTTGATTGTCTGTGAGGAGAAGTTGTCACTTCTGATCTGCACTGACTGTGGTAAGGAAGAAGGATGAGGTAGGATCAGATGCGAGTAGCTGGGATCGAGTGAATCTTTGGAGGAATATAAGGATGCAGAAGTGTATTCAAGAAGAAAATCAGGAGGGAAATATAGTACATGATGTAACTTTGGCAGAGAAGATTAAGGAAAATCCAAAGAGATTTTATCAGTATATTCACGATAAAAGATTATCCATAGAGAGAATAGGGTCCTTCAAAGACCAAAGAAGACACCGCTGTTTGGAGCTGCAGAAAATGGGCAAGGCCCTTAGAAATATTTCTTCTTTGTTTTTACTGTGGAGAAAAACATGAAGACTTCAGAGCTAGAAAAGTAAATGGGGTTGTTTTGCTGATAGTCTGCATTAAGGTAGAAAAGGTGCTGAATGTCTTCAAATGTATAAAATTAGACAAATATCCACGGCGTGACCAAGTATATTCAAGAACACTGGGATGTTATCGAAGAAATTTCAGGAGCTGAAGTATTTGCATCATTGCTAGCAATTGCTGAGGTGCCGGTAGACTGAAGAGTAGTGAATGTTGTGTCTACCTCATCTTTCTTCCTGGCCACAGTCAGTGCAGATCAGAAGTGACATCTTCTCCTCACAGACAATCAACACAGGTGCACCTCAAGGATGGGTACTTAGCCCACTGCTCTCCACACACATGACTGTGTGGCTGGACACAGCCTAAGTGCCATCTATAAATTTGCTGATGGTGACGAGCAGGGAAACAGAAGTGAAATAGAATGTTGTGTATCCCACCTGAGATTTGGAAGCATGGTGGCCCAGCGTTACACACCAAACTCCATGAGTTCTTTGTCTGCTGCTGGGAACAAGGTAAACTACCACAGGGCTTCCGTGATGCAGTCATCATCGCCATGTATAAGAACAAGGGGGAAAATTCCGACTGCTCCAGCTACCGGCGGATAACTCTGCTCTCTATCGCAGGAAAAATCCTCGCAAGAGTACTCTTGAACAGATTGGCGCCCGTCATTGTAGAAGAACACCTCCCAGAGAGCCAGGGTGGCTTCAGAGTCAACAGGAGCACCACTGACATGGTATTTGTTCTCAGGCAGCTCCAAGAGAAATGTAGGGAACAGAACAAGGGATCGTATGTGATGTTTGACGATCTTACAAAAGCGTGCGACACTGTGAGCAGGGAAGGTCTGTGGCAAATCATGGAACAACTGGGATGCCCCCCAAAGTTCCTCAGCATGGTCATCCAGCTACATAAAGATCAGTGTGGCCAAGTCAGACACAACAACGACTTCTCAGAACCCTTCCCAATAGGCAACAGAGTAAAGCAAGGCTGCGTCCTTGCGCCAACTCTCTTCACCATCTTCTTCAGCATGATGCTCGAAAGGGTCACAGAAGACCTTGAAGATGAGGACAGTGTTTATATCCGATACCGCACTGATGGCAGCCTGTTCAACCTGAGGCGACTACAGTCCCACGCCAAGACACTGGAGCAACTCATCCGAGAGCTACTCTTCGCCAATGATGCTGCCCTTGTTGCCCACACAGGGACAGCCCTGCAGCGTATAACATCCTGCTTCGCAGAGGCTGCCAAGCTCTTCGGACTGGAAGTCAGCTTGAAGAAGACAGAAGTTCTCCATCAGCCCGCACCTCAGGAAGATTACCTTCCTCCCCGTATCACCATCGGTGAGGTAGAGCTGAAGACAGTCCACCAGTTCAGCTACCTGGGGTACACCATCTTGTCAGATGCCAAGATCGACAAAGAGATTGACAACAGACCGGCAAAGGCAAACAGCGCATTCGGCAGGCTGTACAAAAGAGTCTGGAACAACAAGCATTTGAAGAAAGGCACAAAGATCAGTGTGTACAGAGCTGTTGTACTGACCACCCTCCTGTACGGCTCCAAGTCATGGGTCACCTACCGTCACCACCTACGACTCCTTAAACGTTTCCACCAGCGCTGCCTCCGCACCATCCTCAACATTCACTGGAGTGACTTTGTCACCAGCATTGAAGTCCTCGAACAGGCGGAGGTCACCAGCATTGAGGCCATGCTGTTGGAGACGCCGCTGTGCTGGGCAGGGCACATCTCCAGGATGGAGGATCATCACCTGCCCAAGACTGTGCTGTATGGCGAACTCTCCGTGACAGAGGGGCATTGAAGAAGAGGTACAAGGACTCTCTGAAGAAATCCCTTGGTGCCTGTCATATTGACCATCGCCAGTGGTCTAATCTAGCCTCCGATTGCAAGGCCTAGTGACACACCATTCACCAGTCTGTCTCCTCCTTCGAGAATGCACACAGGCTGGCATTGAGGACAAAAGGAGAAGGAGGAAGAACTGTGACACAGCAGCACCAAACCCAGAACAAAATTTCCCTTGCAGCCACCATGGCCGGGCCTACCTGTCCCACATTGGCCTCGTCAGCCACCAGCGAGCCTGCAGAAGATGTGGGCAGCTGTCTTCCTAAATCTTTGTTCGCGAAGCCAAGCTATGAATTGAATTCAAGGATGACAAAGAAATATCTGGGAATGATAAGCCAGTAAGTCTAGCTAACCTACTGGAGAGGGTTCTGAGGGATAAGGTAAACATGTATTGGAAAGACAGGGATTCATTTAGGGTGGTCAACATTGCTTTTTGCATAGGAGATCATGTCCTTACGAAATTGATAGGAGTATTTTTGCTGAGGTGAATAAGAAAGTTGATGAGGGTAAGGTGGTAGGTGTTGTTTGAGCAAGGGATTTGATAAGGTTCCATGTGGCAGGTTGTTTTGGAAGGTTAGAATTCATGGAATTGAGAGAGCTGGCTAATTGAATACACAATTGGCTTGATTGTAGATAGCAAAGAGTGATGATTGATGGTTGTTTTTCAGACTGGAAATGTGTGAATACTGGCGTGCCTCAGGGGTTGGTGCTGGGCCCATTTTTAATCAGCATTTATATAAATAAATTAAATAAGAATGTACAAGGTATGGTTAGTAAGTTTGCAGATAGCACCAAAATAGGTATTATGGCAGATAATGAAGAAAATTATCCAAAATTCAAAACGATCTTGATCAACTGTGTAAGTGGAGCAAGGAATTGCAAGTGGAGTTTAATTCAATTCAATGTGAGATGCTGCACTTGGAAAGTCAAGTCCAGGCTGAACTTTCACAGTAGATGATAGAGTCCTGGAGAGTGTTGTAGAACAAAGGACCTTGGAGTACAAGTACATGATTCCCTGAAAGTGGAGTCACAGTTAGACATTTACTGCAAGTTGACCTTTTATCTTTTTTATCTTCACTGTGCAGTCCATTTCTTTTTGTCTGCCTGGCATAATCTTTGTCTATGTCCTACTTTGTAGCATTTTCTACAAGTTTCACCTTTAAACCTGCTTTGGTCTGGTGTGTCCCATCTCCTGCCTCAACAAAAATCAATTTGTTCGGCCAGGCAGGTTTCTGTTTAGACGTTGAAATTTTGTTCACGCTCACTTTCATTCCTGACTGCAATTCATTTTTGTCTCTGTATACTGTTTTCATTGATACAGCAATTTCAACTGCTCTTTTAAATGAAACCTGAAGTAAACGAGTACAGAAAAGATTTACAAGCACGGTGACGAATTGAGTTATAGGAAGAGGGTGGTAGGCTAAGACTTTATTCCTTAGAACAGTGGTCCCCAACCTCCGGGCTGTGGACTGATACATTGTCATGGAGGATGCAGCAGTGCAGTGGTAGCCAGAACACACCCAGCACATCTTTAAGAAAAAAGCCAAAATAAACAAGCTAATTAATTAGGTGCTGCCCGGCACATAAATGTCGGCCCAGATCAGAGGCAATTGCCGATTGCATCGCCTCTGATCTGGGTTGATATTTATGTGCTGGTGGCACCTAATTAATTAGCTTGTATATTTCGGCTTTTTTCTTAAAGATGTGCTGGGTTCCTTCCAGCTACTGCTGCACCACTGCACTCTTTGCGGCCCGATATGGGTCTGCAGCCCGGAGGTTGGGGACCACTGCCTTAGAACATAGTAGACTGAGAGGTGATCTATAGAGGTATATAAAATCATGAGGGGCATGGCAGGGTAAGCGTACTCAGTCTTTTTCCAAGTGTTAGGATATCAAGAACTAGAAGGGAAAGAGTTAACAAGATCTTAAGCAGAAAATATTTACATGAAGAGCGGTATCTACAGTATGTGGGAATCAGCTGCCGGGGAAGAGGTTAGGCAAGTGCAGTGCAATAACATATCTTAAAAGACAGTGGATGGGTACATAGATTGGAAAGAAGGTTATAAACCAAATGCTGGCATATGTGACTCGCTTGGATGGGGCATTTGGAAACAGAAACCAGATATGCTGAGGTGCCTGTTTTCATACTGTATGACTCCATGACTCTATTATTTATATTTTTTTTTCAAGAAGGTTGAGTATAAAAGTAAGGAGATCCCACTACAACTGTACATTGCATTAGTGGGGTCACATCTAGAGTTCAAAAAACAGTATTGATATTATTGAAGGGAAGGTTTGTGTTATCATTGGGGCAGTTCATAGAAGATTACCAAAGATGATTCCAAATATGGAGACATTTAGTTATGAGGAGTGATGGGACAGATTAAGTTGAACACTGGATTTGGATGCAATCTTAAACAAAATCAAGAACTATGGGGTAGGAGAGTGGATTTGAAGAAAATTGAATCTGCCTGTGATCTTATTGAATGGCAGAGTATGTGCAAGCGGCCAAATGACCTATTTTTCTTGCTTTTTATTCTAGTATGATGATGTTAATTCATTCATCCCCGCTCCACTAATCTTTTCAAAAGGTTATGCAGCTTCAAGTACTACTGTTTAAGTACTTCTGTTGAAATGCTAAAGAGTGGCGAGTGCGTGGAATGGGCTGCCGGCAAAGGTGGTGGAGACGGATACGGTAGGGTCTTTTAGGAGACTTTTGGATAGGTACATGGAGCTTAGAAAAATAGAGAGCTATAGGTAAGCCTAGTAATTTCTAAGGTAGGGACATGTTCGGCACAACTTTGAGGGCTGAAGGGCCTACATTGTGCTGTAGGTTCTCTATGTTTCTATGTTTCTAAGCATATTACCAGCTTGACTTTATTCTTGGATTCACAAATTCTTTGGTCTGGAATTAAAAGCAAAATCAAACATTCTTAACAAGCAAAAAGCAGTGAGGGTAGTTGAATACTTGAACTAATTTGGTAAACGTTGGAGTAAAATTTCAACAAAAGCAGTTAGCCCCTTCACTGTTGTGGATTATTGTACATAGATATGTGGCAATAGCAATTACTGTCCAGAAATCAATCTTCAGTGACAGTAGAAGGGGCTACAGCACTGAAATAACTCACTTTAATATTGATATTCATTCTCCAAAAATTCAGGATGTTTTAAGTAAATATCAAGCCACCAGTTTCAGGAAATTGTTAACTACGTTCTGAATTCTTTCTTTTAAACATACACACTCCATTAAGATGTATATTTGAGAATTAATGCATTCAATCATTTTTGAACCCTAACCCTCCATCGAAAGGCAATTCCTTTATAATAGCTTTCTTGGGTCACGGTAATACACACTTTCAAAATTCGTAAATCACTACATAAAATTCTGAGATATGAAAGAAAATATGCTCTCAGAGGATTTTTATGAAAAAAGTAAATACATCAGCACTCATTTTAAACTCATATTTTTATGCATTCACTGCTGACATGGCTTTGCTTTACAGAAAGTCATAATATAGTTTATCTATTTATTTTTTTAGGAACACATCTACCCCCTCTTCTGTATTTCTATATACAATAATTGTATTTAAATGAAATAGTAAATATATAGGTGGTTGTGTGTTTATTTACTATTATATATATATGGAAGTGAAAAGAATGTAATGATCAGTTAAAATAAATAATTTCTAAGTCAAAGTGACAAAAATAATTGATGAAGCTAGAGCAATAGATGTGGTGGCTATGGATTTTAGGAAGGTATCCAACATGGTTCCCCTAGCTAGGCTCATCTAGAATGTCAGAAGGAATGGGACCAGGGAAAAGTGGTAGTTTAGATTCCCAATTTGTTTGGCCACAGAAGGCAGAGGATTGTGGTAGATGGAACTTATTCTGCCTGGAGGTTGGTGACCAGTGGTGTTCCATAGGGATCTGTTATTGGACCCCTGCTCTTTGTGACTCTTATAAATGTCTTGGATGAGGAAGTGGAAGGGTGGCTGAGGAACTTGGCAGTTGAGACTCAGGTTGGTGGTGTAGTGGATAGTGTAGAAGGTTGTTGTTTGTTACAATGGGATACTAATAAGGTACACACTTGGGCTGAGAAGTGGCAGATAGATTCCATCCAGTAAAGTGTGAAGTGAGACACATTGGAAGGTCAGAATTGAAAGAGAGCACAGGGTTAATGGCATGGTGTGGAGGAACAGAGGGTTCTTGGTGTCCACTTCGATAGATCACTCAAAGTTGTCATGCAGGTCGATAGGGTGGTTAAGAAATCATTCTGTGTGTTGACCTTCATTAGTTGGGGGATTGAGTTCAAGAGCTGCAAGGTAATGTTGCTGCTCTATAAGATTCTGGTTAGATCCCAGATGCTTTCAGACAACAAATTGGGCAACATCTAGCTTGGGCTCCTGCGTGGACCTCAGCCACCTGCACCTCCTGGCTGAGACTTTCCTTGCTGCTTCTGGGCCTCAATTTCTCCTTCCCCTACCACTACTCTCCAAGCCCAAGTGAGGCAGGCTCTACCATCACTTCTTGGGTCCTCGGAGCCTCCCTGAACACGCCAACTCTCCCCTCTCCTCTGGCACCACCAAATCTCTTCCTCCTTCTGAGCCCAGCTCTAATTCTTACTGTGTATTCACCATTCACTCCAACCTTCTACTCTCTGAGGCAGAACGTTCTGTTCTCAGCAAGGGTCTTACCTTTGCTAACCTTTGCCTGTACCGCAGTGAGTTCCACACCTGTCATGATGCTGAGCGCCTCTTCCGTTGCCTCCATCTACAAGCACATTTCATTGGCAAGAATTCTACACCCTGCACTAATGACCTCTTTTCTCATCTCCACCCTTTGTCCTCTTCTTGGACACACTGCTCTGGTTCTCTGCATGCTCTGAAGTGTTTCATCTCAAATTTCTGATGTGAAATCAACCAGCTCAACTTCAGCACTCCTCTCTCCCCCTCAAATCCTCCCCCTCTAAATGCACTCCCTGACACTCTCTCTGCACCAATCCCAACCTTATCATCAATGGCACAGACAAAGGTAGTATGGTGGACAGACCTCTACCTTGCTGAGGCATGTGGTAACTCTCAGACACCTCCTCATATCTACTCCTTGAAGAGGACCCCACTCCAGGCCATCACAAAACTGTTTCCGTCTTTATGACTGACTTCATCAACTTGAGAGAACTCTCATCCACTGCCAGCAAACTCATAATTCCCTTAACCCACATTGCTCGCTTCTAACTCCTACCTAAAATCTACAAAACTCACTATCTGGGCAGGCCCATTGTCTCTGCCTGCTCCTGCCCCATTGAACTCATGTCCTCTTACCTTGACTCCCTTGGTTCAGTCCCTTCGCACCTACATCCATAATACTTCTCATGCTCTTGATCTCCTCACCAATGTTCAATTCCCTGGCCCCAGCTGCCTCAATTTCACCATGGATGTCCAGTCCCTACTCACTTCTATCCTCATCAAGAACGCTTTAAAACTCTTCATTCCTTTCTCAATAAGATTTAACCAGTTCCCTTCCATTACCACCCTCCTCCACCTGGCAGAACTAGCCCTCAACCTCAACAATTTTTTCCTTTGGACCCTCTCACTTTCTCCAGAATCAAGGGGTAGCCATGGGCACCTGTGTGGGCCCCAGGAATGCCTGCTTTTTTGTGGGCTATATAGAACAGTCCATATACCACACCTTCCCCAGCAATTCTCCCGAACTCTTCCTCCCTACATTGATGATTGCATTTGTGCTGCTTTATACACCCATACTGAGCTCGTCAATTTAATCAACTTTACCTCTAACTTCCACCCTGCCCTTAAATTCACTTGGTCTATTTCTGACACCTTACTCCTCCTTCATGATCTCTCTGCCTCTGTTTCTGGAGACAAACTGTTGACTGACATCCTTTATAAACCTACCGATTCCCACTGTCTTGACTTCCTGCCCTGTCCCATGTAAAATGCTATTCCCTTTTCTGAGCTCCTTCATCTCCACAACATCCGTTCCCAGGGTGTAGCTTTCCTTTCCAGGGCATTAGAGACATCCTCCTTTTTCAAAGAAAAGGGTTTCCCTTCCAGCACAATTGATGCTGCCCTCATCCACATCTTCTCCATTTCCTGAACATTCACACTCAACCCATCTTCTTGTTGCCTTAACAGTGATTGAGATCCTCTGGCTCTTAGCTACCACTCCACGAGCCTCTGCATCCATCACATCATTCTCCACAACCTCCACCATTTCCAAAGGGAACCTACTACCAAACATATCTTTACCTCTCCTCTCCACTTTATGCAGGGATTGCTTCCTCCATGATTCCCTTGTGCATTCATCTCTCCCCACTAACCTCCTTCTCAACACTCATCTCTGCAAGTAACCAAACTGTTACACCTGTCCATTCACCTTCTCCCACATCTCCATTCAGGGACCAAAACAGTCCTTCCAATTGAGGCAACACTTCACCTGCAAATCTGTTGGGGTCATCTATTGTGTCTGGCGCTCCCAATGTAGCCTCCTCTATTTTGGTGAGAACTGTCATAACTTGGGGACTGCTTCATTGAGCACTGCACTCCATCAACCAGAAGCAGAAGTTCCTAGTGGCCAAACATTTTAATTACAATTCCCATTCCCAGTTTGACATGCTGGTTCATGGACTCTAGTTGTGTCACAATGAGGCCACACTCAGGATGGAGGAGCAACACCTCATATTCCATTTGAGTAGCCTCCAACCTGATGGGATGAATATTGATTTCTTCTTCTGGTGAAAAAATGTTTGTTTCCTCCTCCTTTTATTCCCCTCTCTGGCTTCTTACCTCTTCTCACCTGCCTATTACCTCCCCCAGGTCCTTTCTTCCTTCCCTCTGTCCTATGATCCAATCTCCTCTCCTATCAGATTCCTTCCTCTCAAGCCCTTCACCTTTCCTACTCACCTGGCTTCACCTATCACCTTTTAGCTTTCCTCCTTCCCCTCCTCCCACCTTTTTATTCTGGCGTCTTCCTCCTTCCTTTCCAGTCCTGAAGAAGGGTCTCGGCTCGAAACGTCAACAGTTTATTTATTTCCATAGATGCTGCCTGACCTGCTGAACTTCTCCCTGCATTTTGAGTGTGTTGCTTTAGATATGTATGTATTTATTTAGAGATACAGCAAGCATTATGGCCTTCCCACCTTTTGAGCCACACTGCCCAGCAACACCTGACAAAACCTGGTTTAACCACAACCTTTCATGGGACAATTTACAATGGCCAATTAACCTACTGACAACTGGTACATCTTTGGACTGTGGGAAGAAACCTGAGCACCCAGAGAAAACCCATACATGCCTGGGAGAGGGTATGCAATCTCCTTATGAAGGGCACTGGACTTGAACTCTGAATTCCAAGGCTCCGAGTTTTAATAGTGTCATTCTTACCGCTATGCTACCATGTTAGTGAGTGACATTTAAGAGACTTAGATAGGCACATGAATGAAAGAAAAATTGATGGCTATGTGGGAAGGAAGGGTTCGATTGATCTTGGTCTGAGTTAGGAAGTCCACACAGCATCATGGTCTGTGTTCAGAGGGACAGATGCTTGAAAAAAGTGGCCTTTTCCATTTCAGACCAAAGATTGAAATCTGTATTCTGTAAGTGCAAAAGGTGTATGCGTGGATGTCAATACTGAAACGAGCTGGAAGTACTCAGCAGGCCAGGTAGTGTTTGGAAATGGGAGAAAGAATAAACATTTCTGGTCTTAGATCCTACAAAGAATATATAAGGAGAGGGATGGAGAGGGATGGATCTCTTTCTGCAATTTAACACAAACTTATTGTCTCTCCTTCCGAACGTTGACAAAATGTCTTTGCCTAAAACATTCGCTCAGTTTGTTTCTCTACAGATGCAGCCTGACCGTAAGACAAAGGAGCATAACTACGCCATTCATTCTGCTCCACCATTCTATCATAGCTGATCCATTATGTTTCTGAAACCCATTCTCTTGCCTTCTCCCCATAACCTTTGATGTATTTACCAATCGAGACCTATCAGCTTCTGCCTCAAACATACCCAAATAACTCAGCCATCTGTGAGTATTTATTAAGTGCTTCAGCATTTTTTGTTTTTATTTCAGATTACCAGTATCTGTTTTTTTTTAAACTGCCAGTTATCATTAAAGGAGTGCTTGGTAAAGACAATATAACTCATTTATCAAAATTCAGATGAATGAACTAAAAGGGGAAGCAGCCAGAATTCATCAAATGACTTATTTTCAGACTGAAGGAGGTATGAGGTCGGGTTCTACAGCATCAGGACTGGGACTGCTACTTTGATTCAATACAATAATTTGGATTTTCTGGGCACAGAGTATATTTTACTACTATAAATAATACACTATGTGGAAATGCAGGAAATTATAATGAAACAATAACTACAAGATAAATTTAGTCTAATACAATGAGAAAGAATGTATATTGGTAGAAAAATTAGAAAAAAGTCAATAAATTAGTTTGTATTATTAAATGAAAATGAGTGGTCTTTTCAACCAGTACCAAGCCAACACTGTTCCTGACCTGAGATTCTAATAGCATTTGTGAGCACAGAGCAGGCTGTCTTTCTTCAGTAACCTTGAAGAACACAAGGATATGTCCTTCATTTTTGAAAAATCTTTTAAATTGCCACATCTGTGCTTTTCCAGCTGGAAGCTAGCCTTGCTTTGTTTATCAATATTGCCTTTACATTCAATTGAAATTTTCATGCTACTAAATGGGAAATTAATAGAGAGAGTCTCTGTATCTATAGCCATGTAGCAGGTTTAAAAGCAGAATAGATTATTAAACTCCTTTGACGAGATCCAGCATTCAATTATATCAAGGTTGATTTGAAGCACCAGCCCTTTCAATTGATATCATTATTGAAACAAAATATACTTCACCTTGAATTGTCACAGAATTAATATTGTTTTGGGCAAATGGTTCTAGATTTGGAACCATTTTGTGAAAGTGTGCTTCCTCATCTTTCTACTGAAATACCCCAGTTCTAATTAAATTGAGATCAGAGATCAGTGCTAGATCCTTTGTTACTTGTCACATATAAAATTGACCTGATTGAAAATACCTCAGGTGTGATAAGTAGGTTGGCTGATGACATGATAATTGGTGGAATTGTAGATGGTTGCCTAAAGAGGGCCATAAATCAGCTGGAAAAGTTGCCCATTGTGGTGGAAAATGAAACTTAATTGAGACAAGCTTCAGGTAATCCACTTTAGGTCATTTGGGCAGCACAGTAGCATAGCACTTGTGTGGGTTAGGGTTAGTAAGTTGTAGACATACTGTTGGCACCTGAAGCATGGTGACACTTGCAGATGGACCCAGTACATCTTTGGGCTGTGTTGGTTGTTGACATAAATGACGCATTTCACTGTATATTTCAGTGTATGTACATTCAACAAATAAGAGTAATCTTTAATCTTTGATACTAGCTTCACATGCACAGTAAATGGCAAAGAAATTAAAATCATTGATGTGCGTAAATAAAAAACTTAGAATGCATGCTCATAGTTCCCTGATAATGGTGATACAGGTGGAGAGGGTAGTAAAAACATTAAGCTTCCTTGTCTTTATAGGCAAGGGTATTAAGTATAGGGGCAGGGACATCATGTTCCAGCTGTACAAGACATTGGGTAGACCACTCCTGGAATTTTGTGTACTGTTCTGGTCGGCACTCAGTGAAAAACGATATAGCAGTTCTCAAAAGAATACAGAAGAGATTCATTGGGATGTTGCCTAGAATGGAGGTCTTTAGTTACAAAAGGAGACTGGATAGCCTAGTAGTGTTTTCACAGGAGTGCAGGGATAACCTTATAGAGGTTTTTAATTTAATTATTAGGAACATAGAAAGGGTGAATAGTTACAGTCTTTTTTGAAGGGTGGAAGAGTCTAAACCTAAAAGATATAGGTTTAACAGGAGATGGAAATAATTGAAATTGATCTGTAAGGCAATTTTTTCCAAACAGAGTGGTGGATACATGGAATTAGTTGTGAGAGGAAGTGGTAGAAGCAAGTTAAAAAGCATTGGGACAGCTACATGGACCAGAAGGGAATAGAGGGACTGCTGTGAAATACAGTGCAGTGGGATTAGGTTGATATGGACTAGTTGGGCTAAAGGGACTCTTTTCATACAGTATGATATGACTATAGTATTGTCCCTTTTTTGTTGAATCCTGCACTAAGAATTCTCCACAGTTAATCTTTCAATTCTTTGAAGAAATCAAGGAATTACCAGACATGAATATGAATCAAGAATATTTAGGGTCATATGACAAAGTTACTGTATCAATCAATTTAATTATCTAATTGATTAGACCAATTAACAAGAGTATCCCTAAAATGACTTCATAGAACATATCTGACATGGTTCCTTGGAACAAAATGTTACAAACATTGCGGTGATAATTTTTCAAAACTCTTTAGATTCTGGACTAGTTCCTGAGGATTGGAGGGTGGCTAACGTAACCCCACTTTTTAAAAAGGAGGGAGAGAGAAACAGGGGAACTATAGACCAGTTAGCCTAACATCGGTGGTGGGGAAAATGCTAGAGTCAGTTATCAAAGATGTGATAACAGCACATTTGGAAAGCGGTGAAATCATTGGACAAAGTCAGCATGGATTTGTGAAAGGAAAATCATGTCTGATAAATCGCATAGAATTTTTTGAGGATGTAACTAGTAGAGTGGATAGGGGAGAATCAGTGGATGTGGTATATTTGGATTTTCAAAAGGCTTTTGACAAGGTCCCACACAGGAGATTAGTGTGCAAACTTAAAGCACACGGTATTGGGGGTAAGGTATTGATGTGGATAGAGAATTGGTTGGCAGACAGGGAGCAAAGAGTGGGAATAAATGGGACCTTTTCAGAATGGCAGACAGTGACTATTGGGGTACCGCAAGGCTCAGTGCTGGGACCCCAGTTGCTAACAATATATATTAATGACTTAGATGAGGGAATTAAATGCAGCATCTCCAAGTTCGTGGATGACGCGAAGCTGGGCGACAGTGTTAGCTGTGAGGAGGATGCTAAGAGGATGCAGGGTGACTTGGATAGGTTAGGAGTGGGCAAATTCATGGCAGATGCAATTTAATGTGGATAAATGTGAGGTTCTCTACTTTGGCGGCAAAAACAGGAAAACAGATTTTTATCTGAATGGTGGCCGATCAGGAAAAGGGGAGGTGCAACGAAACCTGGGTGTCATTATACACCAGTCATTGAAAGTGGGTATGCAGGTACAGCAGGCGGTGAAAAAGGTGAATGGTATGTTGGCATTCATAGCAAGAGGATTCGAGTACAGGAGCAGGGAGGTACTACTGCAGTTGTACAAGGCCTTGGTGAGACCACACCTGGAGTATTGTGTGCAGTTTTGGTCCCCTAATCTGAGGAAAGACATTCTTGCCATAGAGGGAGTACAAAGAAGGTTCACCAGATTGATTCCTAGGATGGCAGGACTTTCATATGATGAAAGACTGGATCGACTAGGCTTATACTCGTTGGAATTTAGAAGATTGAGGGGGGGTCTTATTGAAATGTTTAAAATCCTAAAGGGATTGGACAGGCTAGATGCAGGAAGATTGTTCCCGATGTTGGAGAATTCCAGAACGAGGGGTCACAGTTTGAGGATAAAGGGGAAGCCTTTTAGGACCGAGATGAGGAAAAACTTCTTCACACAGAGAGTGGTGAATCTGTGGAATTCTCTGCCGCAGGAAACAGTTGAGGCCAGTTCATTGGCTTTCTTTAAGAGGGAGTTAGATATGGCCCTTGTGGCTAAAGGGATCAGGGGGTATGGAGGGAAGGCTGGTACAAGGTTCTGAGTTAGATGATCAGCTATGATCATACTGAATGGTAGTGCAGGCTCGAAGGGCCGAATAGCCTACTCCTGCACCTATTTTCTATGTTTCTATGTAAACTCATGAGGAACTTATAATTTACTCCTGGTATTGCGTGTTGAGTTAAGATTAATTATAGTAAAAGATCCTTTCAGAAATATAATAAAAGCACAACAGAATTTTAAATCGAGTAACACCCAGCATGTCAGACAACATCGATAAAAAAAGAAACAAGCTGTTTTAGGTCCAAGGTACTTAATTGAAACTGGCAAAGAAAAAACAAGTTTGTTTTCAGTAGCAGAGAAGGTGGCGGAGGGATGGGTAGAACAAAGACAAAATATTGATAGGGTGAAAACAAAACTTAATGCAACCATTAGGTAACAGTTAAGGTCAGATCATGCTTTGTTATCTGTGTTCTGTGCTACTGAGACAAAACAGCAGTGACGTCATGTACGATACATATGAATTACATAAAAGGAGGTGCTTGCTGTCATGAGGTGAATTGAGGTGGATAAATTATCAGAGCCTGATGAGGCATCCCCTCCGATATTGTTGGAGGCTAGTGCAGAAACTGCAGGGGCTCTGGCAGAGATATTTACTGGTGAGGTGATGGAGGACTGGATGATAGCTTATATTGTTCAGCTGTTTAAGAAAGGTTCTAAAAATAAGATGGGAAATTATAGGCTGGTGAGCTTGAAATCAGTTATTGGAATTTATTATAAGGTACACGATATACAGGTATTTGAATGGACTGAGCCTGATTAGAAATAGTTAACATGGTTTTGTGCATTGCAGCTCATGTCGAACTAATTTTAAAGTTTTTTGATGAAGTTACTCAGAAGGTTGATCAGGGAAAGCTATGGACATTGTCTACATGGACTTCACTAAGTTTTTTGACTTGCGAGGCTGGTCAAGAAGGTTCAGTGGCTTGGCATTCAGTATGAGGTAGTAAGTTGGATTCAACATTTGTTTTTCAGGAGAAGCCAGAGAGTGGTATACTGTAGATGTTTCCCTCTCTGGTTGAATGCCTGTGACGGGTGGTGTGCTGCAGGGATCGGTGTTGGGTCCATTGTTGTTTGCCATCTTTATCAACGATCTAGGAGATAATGTGGTAAACTGGAATAGAAAATTTGCACATGACGCCAAAATTGGGGTGCAGTAGACAGCAAGGAAGGCTATCAAAGTTTGCAGCAGGATCTGGACCCGCTGTAAAAATGGGCTGAAAAATGGCACATGGAATTTAATGTAAGATGTTGCACTCTGTGAGGACAAACCAGAGTAGGACATACACAGTGAACAGTAGGGAACTGAGGATTGTGGTAAAACAAAGGGAAATGGGAATACAGGTCGATAATTCCTTGGAAGTGTCATAACAGATAGATAGCATCATAAAGAAAGTTTTTGGCACATTAACCTTTATAAATCAAAGTATTGAATACAGGAGCTGGGATGTTATGTTGAAGTTATATAAGATGGTAGGCCAAATCTGGAGCGCTGTGTGCGGTCAGTCACCTTCCTGCAGAAGATATCAATAAGAGATTGGTTGAGACTAGAACTAGAGGTCATGGTTAAGGGTGAAAGGTAAAAGTTAAGGTGTGTCTGAGGGGAACTTCTTCATTCAAAGGGTAGTATGAGTGTGGAATGACCTGTCAATGGAAATGGTGGATGCAACATGTAAAGGAGGTTTGGGTGAGTACATGGGTAGGAGGGCTATGGAGGGCGGTGTCCAGCTGTGGGTGAATGGAACTAGGCAGAATCTCAGTTCAGGACACGCTAGGTAGGTTGACATGCCTGTTTCTGTGGAGTAGTGCTCTGTGACTCTACTCGTAGCAAGACTGTGGGGTATGCCTTCCAGACCAGAAAGAGGAAATCTGAGCCAAATTAGTAACAGGCATCAGTGCTGGGTCCGGTAGAAGCAGAAAGAATTAATTATTTAAAACTGGAGGATTTCATGTCATACAGGAAGAGATCTTTCAGCTCAGCTTGTCCATGCTGACTAAGATGCCCCATAAATGTCCCATTTATCAGCATTTGGCCCATAACTTTCTAAACGTTTCCCATTCATGACCAAATGTCTTTTAAAAGTTGTTATTGTGCCTGCCACAATCATTTTTTTTCTGACTGCTGATCAGAATCAGAATCATTGGTATATATTGTGAAATTTGTTGTCTTTGCAGCAGCAATACAATGTAATATGTAATAATAGAAAAAAAACAATTGAATTACAGTGAGTATACAGTATATTCATGTTCATGGGTTCAATGTCCATTCATACATTGGATGGCAGAGGGGAAGAAGCTGTCTTGAATCGTTGAGTACTATATTTGCCTCCAGGCTCTTGTACCTCCTTCCTAATGGTAGCAATGACAACAAGGCATGTCCTAGGTGCTGGGGGTCCTTAATGATGGATGCCACATTTTTGTGGATTGCTCCTTGAAAATGTCCTGGATACTACACAGGCTAGTGCCCATGGTGGAGCTAACTAAGCTTACAGCGGTGGATCCTATGCAGTAGACCCTGTCCCCATACCAGATGGTGATGCAGCCAGTTAGAATACACATAGAATGCACAATCTCAGATAGGTGGCACACTTCGTGTTTTAAAAAAAATGTTGCCGGTAAGTTCCTCTTAATTCTTTTCCCTCTCACTTTAAGCTTATGCCCCAACACTGGGAAAAAGTCTGAGTGCATTCACCCTATGCTCCTCATGATCAAAACACTTCTATAAGATCATCTCTCAGTCTCCTACACTCAAAGGAATAAAGTCTGAGCCTGTCTAACCTCTTCTGATAACTCAGTCCCAGCAGCTTTCTTGTAAGTATTTCCGTCAGTCCTTTGTAGATGCAAAACATTAACTGTTTCTCCGTCCATAGATGCTACTTGACCTGTTTCCACCATTTTTAAAATTTTTTATACTGGTTCTCCAATACTTGCAGGGTTTATTTTTCCTGAAATTAGATCAAAGGTTAGAATGGTACATATACAGGATAGGACATTTAGAATTCTTCATAACTCTCACCAGTGGTAGATTGCAATGAATATGGAAGAAGTACATCCATCACCATCTTTAGCTAATTCAGTGTCTATCAGACTAGGAAGAGAAGGTGTTAGTGTTGTGGAAAATGGTGGTTGGTCAGAGCACTGAGATTTTTTTGTAACTGGGATTGGAGAGGTAACATGATATTGAGGCCAAGACTAGATCAGGTGTTGATTTCTTTCATATGACTGAGAAAGCTTAAGGAACTATCAAGCCTTCTCTTGCTTTTTATGTTCATTTTTGAGCTAGCTTTTCTTATAATGTAATGGACTATTATTAATATTTTGGGAAAATTGATTTGTGCCTCCCCTCAGTATGTTTTCCAAGGGCTTCAGTAACCCAAGATGAAATTTTCAATAGGATTTGAACAATGCTGTCTGGGACTGGAGCATAACTTCATCTCCCTTTCCTTAATAGTATCTCGGGATAACGGGCACCATTCATTATCCTCTGTCTTGAAGTCACGGTTGCTCATACAATAATCAATCACCTCAGAATGGAGAGGCTGCCTGTAGGGGCAGGTGTCCGATGGCCTGCAGTGTATGATGTTGTTGGTCAGTGTTGAGATGTGGGGGCTGCCAGCACCTGCTGCGGTGTTGAAAGACTACCTGGGTCTGATGTTACTCTCTCATCACCTCCTTTTGGATGTGACACAGTCTACTGTCTCCTCCACTCTCAGTTTGAGCTCACACATGTAAGGCCTAGGACCATCATTAAGCTTGTTAACACGGAAAAACCTCTGGACTAGGACTGACTCTCTGGTATTTTCTGGCGTATCAATGTTTCTTCTGTTTGCTGCTATCTCTCTGGCAGACTACCATCCATTTGTCAGGTAGAGATATCCAGCTTCCTATTGCAAGTATATCTTCCTCTCTGTTTCAATTTCACACGAGACCCAAAGAGCCTCTGGAGAAATTCCAGCGCTTTAAGTTTCTTCCTCAGCTGCTATGACAATGAATATATCGTCTTGATTGTTGTTGTTGTTGTTGTTCGTCTTTCGTAGTCGAAGTTGACCATGGCTTCAAAGTCAAATGGGAGATTGGTGGCTATGGGTCCAGAGGTGACTGATGAGGCCAATCCAGGCCCTGAAGGCTCGCCCACATTTGGGACACAAGTGGGTGGGTGCTGTCGTGGCAGTGGGTGCTGCTCGGGCCTTGCGCACAGCACGCTTTCGTTGCGTCTCGATGATGCGCCTGACTTCAGCTGCACGAGCTCCTGTGGTGATCTTGCTGCGCCAAGCTGGACGGTCAAGGGCAAGCGTCTCCCACGTGTTGATGTCGACACCCAGGCCTTTGAGGGACGCTTTGAGGCAGTCTTTGTAACGTTTCTTCTGCCCCCTGACTGAGCGCTTGCCCTGACACAGTTCTCCGTTCAGCAGCTGCTTAGGCAATCGGCTGTCTGGCATTCTGACCACATGTCCAGCCCACCTGGCTTGGGCTTTCAGCAGGAGGGTGTAGACGCTGCAGAGCCCAGCTCATTCCAGGATTTCCTTGTCGGGGACTTTGTCCTGCCACCTGATGTGGAGGAGTCTGCGGAGACAGCTCAGGTGAAAGTGGTTGAGCTGTTTGGCGTGTCTGCTGTAGACAGTCCAGGTCTCACTGGCGTAAAGGAGGGTGGTAAGGACCACTGCGCAGTAGACCTTCAGCTTGGTGGTAAGGCTGAGTCCTCTCTGCTCCCAGACGTTCTCACGGAGTCTCCCAAAGGCAGCGCTGGCTTTGGCAATCCTGTTGTTGACCTCAGCGTCTATGTTCACTGCGCGAGAGATTATGCTGCCCAGGTAGGTGAAGTTGTCGACTGCCTGGAGGTTCTGGCCCTTCACCATGATGCACGGCTTCTGGTATGGCTTTCCTGGGGCAGGCTGGTACATAACTTCGGTCTTTTTGGTGCTGATAGTGAGTCTGAAGTTGTCGCAGGCTTGTGAGAAGCAGTCCATTTCACGCTGCATCTCCTGCTCTGTGCTGGCGTTGAGTGCACAGTCATCAGCAAACAACAAGTCTCTGTTGACAGTCTCTCGCACCTTTGTAACTGCCTGCAGGCGCCTAAGGTTGAACAACCTGCCATCAGTCCTGTATCTGATGTGGATTCCTTCTTCGTAGTTACGGAAGGCATCTGTCAGCATGGCAGAGAATACCATACTGAACAGAGTCGGGGCAAGAACGCAGCCTTGTTTGATGCCATTTGTCACTGGGAAGGCCTCCGACTCGTCGCCGTCATCCAGAACTTTCACCATCATACCGTCATGGAACCGCCGGACGATTGTGATGAACTTGCTGGGGCAGCCAAAATTCTCCATGATCTTCCACAAGCCTTCTCTGCTGACCATATCGAAAGCCTTGGTTAGATCGACAAAGGTCACGAAGAGGTCGCTGTGGTGCTCCTGGCATTTTTCCTGGAGTTGGCGCGCAGCAACAATCATGTCCACGGTCCCACGTTCAGCACAGAAGCTGCACTGGCTTTCTGGGAGCAGACCTTGCTCAAGATGTTGGAGAAGGCGGTTGAGCAGGACGCGGGCCAGAATCTTCCCCGCAATGGACAAGAGGGAGATGCCTCGGTGGTTGTCGCAAGACTGGTGGTTGCCTTTCCTCTTGTAGATGTGGACTATGCTGGCATCTTTCAGCTGTTGCGGGACCTGTCCCTTTTTCCACATGGACTGGAAGAGTACAGTCAGCTTCTGCATCATGACATCATCTTGGTTACAGAGACAATGAAGAATGAATGCTTGCTCTTCAGATCTGCAACAGTGTGGAAGATCTCAGGGGTCGATTTTACCTTGCATGGTAATTTTGCTCATGTATCTAAGCCTTAGAGTGTTTGCTGTCAATATTGAACTTAAAGCTCCAGAAACAATCTCAGTATTGCTCAATTCCAGGCTTATTTTCAATTATGTCATGTTTCAACTTCATGAGAAAAAAATATTTTGTCTGTTACATCCAGCTACAAGTTTAAGGAATATCTGAAGTAATAAACTACAGTAACATTTAGAAACAGAATCAGAATCAGGTTTTTTATCACTGGTGTATATTGTGAAATGTGTTGCTCTGCAGCAGTAGTACAGCACAATACATGAATTACAATAATAAATATATTTAAAAAAAATAAGTGGTTCAGAAAGAGAGCACAAATTAGTGATATAGTGTTCACAGGATTGACATTCAAAAACCTGACGGCGAAAAGGAAGTAGCTGTTCCTAAAATTTGAGTGTTTGTCTTCAGGGTCCTGTACCCACTCCCTGATGGTAATAATGAGAAAAGGTCATGTCCTGAGTGATAGAGGTCTTTAATGATGGATAGCACTTTTGAAGCATCGTCTATTGAAGATGTCTTTGAGGGCAGGGAGGCTAGTGCCCATAATGGAACTGGCTGAGTTTACAACCCACTGCAAATTTTTTTTTGGATCCTCTGCAGTGACCCCTCCATATCAGATGATAATGCAACCAGCCTGAATGGACCTCTCGATACATCTGTAGAAATTTGCTAGTCTTTGGTATCACACCAGATGTAGTGGTCAAACTCAACTGAAGTATAGCCTTTGGTACGTCTTAATGTTTTGAGCTGGTGATGAGATGAATCCCTATTAAGTGAGTCCAACCATCACACTATTGCATTTCTACCTACAGTAAGTAAGGAAAGGGGAGAGTTTCTGAATTTTGTTGAAGCAAACTGTGGGAACATCTCCTATCTTACCATACATCAGCTGACATGTCATGTACAGCAAGCATAACTGCAGTTGCGGTGATTTCATAATTGCATTTATGAAGCTATTTCTCACAATACACCATGTTCCAAGTTGCCTCTGGTATATTTATAATCAGAACTGTATGCATCACCAGAGGGTTGTTTCTTTCTTTCTTTCTCCTTGCCCGTCTAGGGAGAGGGACATGAACTCCAGAATCCACCCCATTCCTTCATCTCCCCCACTCCTTTTGCACTGTCCCTGATAGTAACTATTCTAAGCTGTACTTTTGAACAGGCAAAATGTGTTATAGTTCTCCTATTTAAATGTACCGTGGGTTAACAGTAAAGAACAAGCTAAAGTAGGAGGAGATCTCAGTGTCACCCTACCAGGGCAGCTAAGGCATGATATAAAGCTAACTGCTACACTGCATGAAATATCAGTGTGAAGCCTGGCTTTATATTTATCATATTAAACTATAATTACTTTGAAAGCAGATAAATAATTATCCCTCGTAGGAACCCGTCAGGCAGATTATCCTTTGATTTTGAGTCTAAGTACTGCTTTTATAATTCATTAGTCAAACAATTTGCAATATGATTCAGAAAAACTGAGGTGATCAGTTGTCAATCATTAATGTTTGGGATGGGTCTAGCTGCAGCTCTTTACATCCTGTTTGAGTCAGAATAAACCTTCCTGTTGCTCTGCCTTAGTGACATGGTTACAGATGCAGGTAAACCATTCTGAGTACTTTGCTCTTTTTTTGTTCTAATTGGATTCTTTCTTCCTGTAAAAAGTGTGTGTAATTTGCATTGAATTCACACTCAGTGGCCACTTTATTAGCTACAGGAGGTACATGGCCTTCTGTTGCTATAGCCCAATTCAATAATCGACATGTTGTGCATTTAGAGATACTGTTCTGCACACCACAGTTACAGCATGTGGTTACTGTCACCTTCCTGACAGCTTGAACCATTCTGGTCATTTTTTTCTGTGACCTCTGTCAATAACAAGGCATTTTCACCCACAGAACTGCTGCTCACTTGATATTTTTATTTATTTTTCACACCATTCTCTGTAAACTCCAGATGACGCCATTGCCATCATCCTCCACCTGGCCCTAACCCACCTGGACAAAAAAGACACATATGTTTGAATGTTGTGCATAGACGTCAGTTCAGCATTCAACACAATCATTCCTCAGAAACTGATTGGAAAGCTGAGCCTACTGGGCCTGAACACCTCCCTCTGCAACTGGATCCTAGACTTCCTGACTGGGAGATCTCAGTCAGGTTGGATTGGAAGCAGCATCTCCAACACCATCACACTGAGCATGGGGGCCCCCCAGGGCTGTGTGCTCAGTCCACTACTGTTCACTCTGCTGACCCATGACTGTGCTACAACACACAGCTCGAACCACATCATCAAGTTCACCGATGACACGACTGTGGTGGGTTTCATCAGCAAGAATGATGAGTCAGCATACAGAGAGGAGGTGCAGCGGCTAACGGAATGGTGCAAAGCCAATAACCTGTCTCTGAATGTCAACAAAACAAAAGAGTTGGTTGCTGACTTCAGGAAGATATGGAACAACCACTCTCCGCTGAACATCGATGGCTCCTTAATTGAGATCGTTAAGAGCACCAAATTTCTTGGTGTTCACCTGGTGGAGAATCTCACCTCATGCCTCAACACCAGCTCCATAGCAAAGAAACCCCAGCAGCATCTCTAATTTCTGTGAAGCCTGAGAAAAGTCCATCTGGAAGCCATGACTAGTTGGTGGTATTTTCCACCAGTAATAGTAAACCAGATTCTGATTCTGATCCTTGAGGTAACATTTCAAGTAGGTCTGATTGGTGGTGGGGAGTGTAGTTTATTCAATCTTTCAAAGATGTTTGAGTAATATTGTAAATATATTGTTTTATTAAGCATTCTTTGTTTACATAATTCAGTACAAAGTGCATGAATGGCATACATCATTATGCCACCACATTTCATTTGAGTGCCTCACTAAAGAGAGACTTAATATCCTTGAGCTTCCATGTCTTTCTTTTGATTAGTTTTTGGAGTTACAAAACATAATGATGATGATGAGGTAGTTTTAAAATGAACCAGAGATGACTACCTACCTGTTAAAGTGCAGCATGTTTCTTCACAAGGGGAGAGGAACTGTGGAGTTAAAAACAAGGTGGAAAATAGACAAAATTAACAAGCCACGGGTTCATAAACAATGAGTCCTATGTAATAATAATAATAATACAACAAGCAGAAATTACTGGCTACATTGGAAAGATAGAGGTGTTTGATTGCATGTGAGATAACTGGATAATGTATACTTAACAAATTGAACAGTATTTTTAAGCAAATGAAATAGCCATGCAAAATGTAATCCAGTTTTGCTCAGTTATAGGTGGAAACGCATGTAGTTTGCTGAAAATTTTAACTGCTCCAACAAAACCAGCTGAAATGAGTTTTGTTGATAGCATAAAAGTAATGCAGAAACATTTATAACTGAAACCATTGTTGATTGCAAAATTCTTTAGATTTTATGAGCATAATCAAAAGGAAGGGGAGTCATTTTTAGCTTACATGGATGTATTGTAGAAATTGACCTAGTGTTGTCAGCTTGGTAATAGGCTTAATGATGCACTGGGAGATTGTTAGTTTTTGGAATCTTACAAGAAAGCATTCACAAAGACTCCTAACTGAAGAACAACTTGCATTTAAAAGAGCAGTTGAAATAGCTGTATCAGTGGAAACAGCAGTCAAGGATGCTGCTATGTTGCAGTTAGTAATGAAAGTGAGTGTGAACAAAATTGCAACTTTTAAAGAGAAACCAGCCTGGCCAAACAAATTGTCTTATCCTTGTGTCAGAAGCTCACATATACCAGACTAATGCAGGTTTAAAGACAGAAAATAGAACAAAGTAGGACACATACAAAAAAAATGTTGTCATACAAAAAATAAATCAACTGCCCCGGAAAGAGATAAGGATAAAAAGTCAAGTTGCAGTTTCAAAAAGAGCACTAATCTGCATGCTGTCAATGAAAAATCGAATGATGAGAGTGATACAGGACTGAGAAGCTTTAAGATTTATAATGTGAAAACTAACAATAGACAAGCAATATGACTTATGCAAGAAGCAAACAACAAATTAATTGAAATGCATTTGGACACGGGCTCAGCTGTTTCAATCATTCCACAAAATGTGTGTTGAATGTCATTTCAAAGATACTGAATTGAAGCCTGCAGATATAATAAGCTAGACTAGAGAAAAAATAACCCATATAGGAATGATATTTGTCACAGTGAAATACAACAATCAACAAGCCACATTGAGCTTGTATGTGGTAAAAACAGGAGGGCCAGCATTTTGGGAACGTGAATTAAGAATTAAGTATTGGATAATGCCACAGCAGTATTCAAAGATTGCATTGGAAAACTCAAAAGGATCAATGGTAAAATAACATTGAATGAAAATGCCACACACAAGTTTTACAAAGCCTGCCAAGTTCCTGATACCATCTGTTTTAAAGTAGCCATTGAACTAGATTGCATGGAGGGTGAACAGATTCCTTCTAAGATTGAGTGGAGCCTATCTGTAATACTGGTGGCCCCAGTAGCCAGAAAAATGGGTCTGTCAGGATCTGTGGTAATTTCAAGGTTACCATCAACCCAGTATTGAAAGAAGATCGATACCTCCTGCACAGGATCGAGGATTGCAAACCTTTCGGAGGAAAACACTTCAGCAAAGTGGGCTTATCTGAGGCCTACATATAGATGGAGATGGAAGTAGAGTCCAACATGTTTCTCACCATAAATACTTACAAATGGTTTTATCACTGTGATAAGTTTATTTTTGGAGTAGTATTTGCATTTGCACTCTGGTAGACTGTTATTGACCAGGTGTTACCCAGGCACTCAGTGTTACCTGGATGACATCATTGTCACCACTGAGGATGACAAGGAACATCTCCAATATCTCAAGACAGTATCAAAAAAGATTAGATAGTTATATGCTCAGAGCATGATGCACCATTGTCAAACAAGGATTACAGAAGTGTGCTGAGAAAATTCAAGCTGTGGTGGATGCCCTAAGGCCAAAGACATGTCACAAATGTGGTCCTTTTTAGGATCTCTCAATTATTATAAGAGGTTCCTGCTAGACCTGGCTACTCCGCTCCACTCCTTCAACTTATTACTACAGATCTGGAAGACATGATAATGGACAAAACATTGTGAGGTGACTTTCCAAAATGCAAAGGAAATGGTGACATCAGACACTGTATTCACACCTTATAATCCAAGTCAGAAACGTTTACATTCAAAACTGTACTCCACATTATGATCCACATTATCCAAAGTGAAGCTTGCTGTGACGGCTCGCCACGGTATAGGTGCAGTCAGGTCATATGTTATAAGTGATGGGAATGAATGCCCCAGAGCCTTTGCATCACATTCTCTTACTGCTACAGGGAAAAATTATGCACAGATTGACAGAGGAGCTCTGAGTCACGTTTGGTGTGTAAAACATTTCATCTAGTACTTGTATTGGAGAGAGTTTACCATCATTATCAAGAACTAGTGACCATTTTCGATGCAGAGAAGGGTGTTCCACTAACAACAGCAGCACAAGAGCAGAGATTGGATTGAATTCTAGAAGGACACAATTACAAGATTGAATTCAAGAGGACAACTAACCATGGAAATGCTGATAGATTGTTATGTTTATTCTTGGAAAAGGAATTATCTGAAAAATTCACAGAAGAGGAGGCTCTTCTTGACGTATTCTTCCTAATGCAAATTGGAATTCTCCCTATTACAGCAGACATGATCCAATAGGAAACCAGAAAGGACCCCACACTGTCTCAGGTTTACATGGCCAAACTAAATGGCTGGAATGTGCAGCAAAAACACCAGTTCCCCCATTTTCACCGATGTATTCCTGAAGACTTAGTCAATGACAATAGACCATAGTTCATTGTGGAACATTTCCAGTCATTCCTGAAAATTAATGGAAGAAAACTTATTACATCTATACCATAGCACCCAGCTACTAATGGCTTGGCAGAAAGGTTTGTCCAGAATCAAAAGAATACAATGCAAGCAATGTCAGCAGAACAAACTACCCTGACACTGACTGAGAAACTTGCCGATTTCCTCCTTGCATATCACAATGCAGCAACTCCACAACCAACAACTCACCAGCTAGGCTGTTATTGGGTCATCTCTTGCACTCACCCTTTGATCTCCTAAACCCAATCTCAGAAGCAGTATGCAGGACAAAGAGCTGAGCCAAATTGAGGGCTCTTCAAACAAAGAGGTTTGATGTTTCACTCCCGGAGAAGCCCTCCAGGCAAGGGACTACAAAGAAGATCAAAGGTGGGTACCTGGAAAGATTAAGGACAGAAGTGAATTACTCTCCCTCACAGTGCAGATTTGCATTTGATGTCATCTGGAGATGACACATCGATCACTTGAGGAAAGCAGAGTCAACTGTTAAAGAAGAAATGCGTCCAGAGCTGTCAGAACAACTTCCTGCCATCCCAGAGTCAACTCTTACAACCACCACTGAGGAGGCCTTTGGGCCTGAGATAGTTTCACAACCATAAGTCTCATCTATGAAGCAGAGATACTCTCCTCTCTTGTCAGGAATGATGTTATCCCACAAGAGTAAGAAACTCTCCACAGCGATTAAATGTTTAGGCCTGAATGAGACAATCTAAACTTTATAATGCTGTGGACGTCAATATAATGGTTGTAAGATACCAGTTACTGTGTATCCAGTTGAGAAGCAGCTTATATTGAGTTGGATTTTATACCTAAGCAGGGAGGAGTGTAGTGTATTCAATTTCTCAGTAATATAGTACATATAAAGTGGGTGGAGCTAAAGATATCACCAGAGGGTGACTTCTCCCAGCTTATCAGTGAAACTGATAAATTCTTCCTATTCTAATGTCTTTAATTACATTTTCAGGGTTGCTGCATCCTTTCAGAATCATTGGTCTGCAGCAGTGCTCAAAGACTGTGGCTCTGTTGCTGTTTTTAGAGCGTGCTGATTAGCCAGGTTTTAGTATATCCAGGTCCAGCCTGGAGCTGGGCACCTTCAGGGCCTGCACGGCACTGTGGACATGAATTCTCACCAGTATTGCGTGCTGAAGCGTAGCAGGAGCCGAAGCATCAAAGACAGCAAGAGTGGCTGTCGGAGGACTCTGCACTTGGTAATCGATCCATCAATTCTCGAGTTGGGGAACTCAGAATGAAAAAGCAATGCTTCAGACTGACTGTAACATCAAAATGGTGCGTGTTGTCTCTCCTGTCACTGTGGAAGTAGCGATATCTGTCTCTTCCTTGTTAGTGGGAGAGAGAGCCTGTGGGATGTCGAAATATTGGAGTGAACAGATAGTTTAGATGGACTGTATGAGAAATTTGTAATGGACATGCCCTCTGGTTCCTCACAGTGGTTTGGTCTTTAAAACGGGTATCTAAGACCATGGAAGACACAGAAACCCAGCATATATATATGGATGGGAGTTGTGACCACCTATTTATCCACTTACCTACACTGTCCAGCATCTTCTGTTCCTATTGATCCGGAACAGTAGCCTACAATGGTCGTACAATGGCCTGACCAGAGTAGAAATAACTTACCTCTTTAATTGCCAAACAAATTGATTTCTAGCACGTATCTTTGATAGGGCATTTGAGCTAATTTGCTAAAAAATCAGGAATCATGTTCCTTTTAATAAACTTATTTTCTCACAATTGTTAAGTTTCTAAAATTTTTAGACAGGTAGTATGACCTATGAGGTAGATCCTAATCCAAAATATTACTGGATATCTTCATGGTTATTTCTATGTCCAGCTATGCCTAGTTTGCCTACAGAACCAAGGGTACAACCTTCCTTTAAAACTAGTATTTTAGTCAAAGAGCTTGCATTTATATTGCATATTTATCAGTGTAAGATGCCCTGAAGTCCGTCAAAGGAGTTGTATTTGGTGTTGTAGTCACTCCTGCGCCGCGGGAAGTGTAGCAGCCAATTTGAAAACTGCAAAGCCTTGCAAGCAACAACAGGATAAATGATGAGCAAAACTATTTCTGACGATGTTGGTTCTCATCCAGACAGTGGACTGCAAACTAGGAAGATTTCTTGGCTGTTCAAAGTACACAGCTGGCTGATGGCGTAGTGGCATCAGCGCCGGACTTTGGAGCGAAGGCTCCTGAGTTTGAATCCAGCCACCTCCCTTGCACGCTTTCCATCTGTGCTTGGTTGAGTGTCGAGCTAGCAACTCGGCCTGATAAGAATAAGAAAGCCTGCTAAAAAAAAACGCCGTTACGACGGCGTCCCAATGACTCCACTCAGAGTTAAGGGCGTTCTTCTTCTTCAAAGTACATGAGATTATTTGACCAGAACAAGTAGGCAAGGTACAGTCACACTTTAATATCTCACAGAAATAATGGGATCACAAATAGTACAACCAGTGAAGTATAGGTTTAATGTTAAAAGCTTGTGAAGACCTATGCACCAAGTCCCTGATAGGTGAATGACGGAAACATGAATTTCAAGCTGAGAGGGAGGAATAAAATGTGCAGATCTATTCAGTCAACACATCATCTTCCAGCTGAGTAGCTTTTTCCATTGACTTGTTTGGTGTTCTGTATAATCTAAGTACTTGAGCATTTTAACATTGTGAAGGAAGTCTAGGTCATTGAGATTGCTGTTATTTTGTTATTTTTTTCTGCTTTGATCATCAAAGCTGATAATTTTCTACTCAGTAATAATACATTTTTGAAACAAGTTTAAATTAACTTGGCAGAAAAAAAATTGCAAGTGATCCCTGGAAATTCATTTTGAATACATTTTGAAAGGTTTTGATTAAATTTATACATTTGGATTCCATGAGACACCTCTTCCTTTGCTGAAAATCGAGAAAATAGTGCATCATCCAGCACCTTTCCTCACCCAAATGCATGCAAACATCTTGGGTACAGTATTATTTTATAGTTATGTGATTTCATTTGCCAAGATATTAAAAGCCACACATTGCAAAAAGTGTGACAGCTTAATGTATCTGCATGAATTATGACTTAATTCCTTTGTTAGTTGAGTAGAATGTTTAACAGGAAGTACTTCCTAATCCTATTAATAATATTGATCTTGAAGTCCCTGAAAACTTGTACTCATGACAAACTGGACAGATTGTCAATTGAAGAATAAATATATTAATTATTTAGATTGCTGTATTTCATATCTTTGACCTGTCAGTATGTTTGGAAAAAACAATGGGCGTTTCAGTGCTCTTGGTGGTCTAACACATTCCAAGCAAATATACCTGAATGTTTAAAATATTAAGGATGTGATCACCTTCATCTTACAGGAAGAATTTATTTCCAACATTGTAAAGACCACCCACCACTGATGTTGATTTACGTTGTTCATGGAGGCCCCAGAATCACAGACCTCAGGGTCAGCAGCACAGCAATTATGAGGACAGGATGACCACCCACAGAAAGTTCTAACTATTTACCGCTGGCGTATTTGCAGAGGAATAATTATCATCCTGGACTAACATGTAGCAAAGTGAATACTTATTATGATCTGCTGCTTTGCTTTGTAGGAAAAGGCATGTGTACCAGTATAACATTTGTGGAGGTTATGTAACCCGTGTGACTTATGGATTCTAACCCACAGATTTGGTTCTGGAAGATAGTGTTGAACACATTGATTTCGCCTTTGACTGACAAGACTAAGTGCACATCGTAGTAATTTCTCCATGACTTCAGAGCAATTGAATTTGAGAACTAACTGGAACAATGCAGACACAGCTCAGTGTGCTTAAGGCTCCCAATCCAGGAACTAGTATTTCCTGCTTTAAAATAATTTGAGAAATTGTATCACAGCATGAGCCAAGCAAAATTTACAGAAGGTGAATTAGAATCAGAATCATATTCATTATCTCTGAAATTTGTTGTTTTGCAGCAGTAGTGTGGTTTTATGGTCAGTACAGTGCAAGACTGAAAATTGTTATACAAGTCAGAAATAATTATAAATAAATAAAAAAAAATAAAAACAGAAGACTGCTCATCAAGAATAATGTGTTCAAAGCTATGAATCACACTTTAAAAAAGACATCAAGGTCTTGGAGAAGATGCGGAGGGGATTCACCGTAATGTTATCAGCAATGATTGACTTGATTTATGTGGAAGGACTGGATAAGCTTATAATGGTTTTCATACAACAGAGGAAGTGAAGGAATGATTCAGTAGAAGACAGCACTGCAGAGCAAGATGATGGAAGAAGTAAGGTCTTTCCACTGACAAGGAATCAGGATAAATAATAAAGGAGCCACAGTGTAGATTCAAAAAATCTTTAATGCAGCAAGTTATTATGGTCTATCATGCCTACAGAGATTATGGAAGTTGATCCAATAGTAACTTGCAAAAGGAAATCGGATATATATTTATAGAAGAGCGGATAAGTGGGACTAATTGGAGAATTTTCACAAATAATCGGAAAATATAGGGAGAACAGCCTGTTGCTGTTTCAGTTATAAATAAAGCACAATGTTAATCATGATCCACATGCTGTTCAGGTTTCTTATTTTTATTGAGTTGCAGCAACATGCAAAACATCACACAGCTGGGCATGTATTAAAAAAAATGTATATATCTTTCAATTTCTCTCCAACATTTCGGCGGAAAACAAACTAACATAATCCCAGTTGGCTTCTCAAATAGCCATAACATAAAGATCACAAGAAGCGCTTCTTGAGCATTTTCAAGGATATCTGCCTCAGATGTTCAAGAGAGGACCCGGCTTTCTAATTGAAGCTACCTAACTAATCATTTTGCTGTGGGTCTTCTATTGATTGCTTAATGAAATAATCTTTCTCAAGGTGGCTCCGAGGGAGGACAGGAGACCTTATCTATCACACTAATAGCTTGACAGAGTTGTAAATACTTAGAGATCTTGGCTTAAGCGATTAAATTCCCTCTTTAATTTGTTAATAGATTTGACTCTACACCTCAATCATCCATTGATCACCCCTTGCAATAAATAAGCCACAACAAAGAATTAACTGTCTGGATCAGAGAATATTTATTTTAGCAAATTGTTAATGGTTGTTATTCAATCCTGTGGAAGATTGTTCACCTGTATTTTGCTAGACATCGCTGCAAGCTCTTTATTTAAATATAATCAGTATACATGAATATTTCTGTGTTGTATTGCTAAATAAATAAATAAATAAATGTGCCAGGAAGTATTATTTTCCTATTTTATTATTAACAGGATGTGGTTCCATAAGGTTTTTATAGCCAGGGGTAGTAATGGGGATAAGCTCCCACTACCTATTAAATGCTCCAAATGGCATGCAACTCGAATAGCCTCTGACAGCCAAGTCCAGCTCCTGGCCTTCACTTGTGGCTTAGCTATTAAGCCTGGCAGAACAGGTCCTACTGACAGGAGAAGGGGCAATGGCAGGTTACTGCCACCTTAAAGCCAGTTGTTTTCGGCAGATAGGGTTCGACAGCCATGGTTGACAGCTCATCTATAAGACCATAAGATATAGGAGCAGAATTAGGCCATTTGCCCCATCGAGTCTACTCTACCATTCAATCATGGCAGATCCTTTTCTTCCCCTCCTCAGACCCACACCTTGGCTGATCCCCTAGTAGGCTCAGTGACAAACTGCTCTAAAAAGCCATCTCATAGGCTTTCAATAAATTTACTCTCATAAGATCTTTACCAACCTGATTTTCCCAACTGACCTGCATGTTGAAATCCCCCATGACCATCATAATATTGCCCTTTTGTCATGCCTATATTTAACTGTCATCAAGGTCTTTTTACCCTTGCAGTTTCTTAGCTCAACTCACAAGAATTCAAGATCTTCTGACCCTATGTGACATGTTTCTATTGATTCGATGCCATTCTTTGCCAGCAGAGCCACACCACCCCCTCTGTCTCCCTTCATATCCCTCCAATACAACGTGTAACCTCGGACATTCAGCTCCCAACTACAACCATCCTTCAACCACAATTCAGTGATGGCCACAACATCCTACCTGACAATCTGTAATAGTGCAACAAGACCATCCACCTTATTTCTTATACTCTGTGCATTAAGATATAACACTTTCCATGTTGTATTTGCTGCCCTTTTTGACTCTGCATCCCTAATGCACTGATACTCACCCTACTGGCTGCAATTTTGTCCTGTTATCTGTCTACCCCTACTGACAGTCTGACTTCATGCTATTTTTGCTTTTTTTTAAACCATCCACTATATCCTGAATCCCCTCTCTCAAATTCCCACTCCTTTGCCAAATTAGTTTGAATGCTCCCCAACAGCTCTAACAAATCTGCTCACGTGAAGGAATCTTGGAGAAGGAAAACACTGATCTCAAACCTCTGATGCCTTGCAGCTATACCCATGGGGAAGGCTTAGGGAGTAAACTCCAAGGGAAAAATCTGGAGCTGGAGTCCCTAAGGCAGTCCTACACTGAGATCAACATTGACTGACAACTCCTGTGACGCTGCTTGTGCCAAACTATATAGGTCCCTGTCGTTCCTTTGGGAGCATCAGATGCATGAAGAGGGTTAGCTTGGTACATGGGAAACAACATGCTCTCCATATTGTACTTCCCTGGCTAGCATATAGAACATAGAAATCTACAGCACATTACAAGCCCTTCGGCCCACAATGTTGTGCCGACCATGTAGTCTAATTTACAAACTGCCTTGAATTTCACTTACCACATAACCCTCTATTTTTCTAAGCTCCATGTGGCTATATAAGAGTCTCTTTAAAGCCCCTATTGTATCTGCCTCTTCCACCATTGCTGGCAGTGCATTCTATGCAACCACCATTCTCTGTGTGAAAAACTTACCTCTGACATCCCTCTTGTACCTACTTCTAAACACCTTAAAACTATGCCTTTTCATGTTAACCTTTTCAGCCCTGGGAAAAAGCCTCTCACATAATCCATACGATCAATGCCTCTCATCATCTTACACACCACTATCAGGCCACCGCTCATCCTCTGTCGCTCCAAGGAGAAAAGGCCAAGTTCACTCCACCTATTCTCATAAGCCATGCTCTCCAATTCAGGCAACACCCTTGCAAATCTTCTCTGCACCCTTTCTATAGTATCCAAATCCTTCATGTAGTGAAGTGACCAGAACTGAACATAGTACTCCAAGTGGGGTCTAACTAAGGATTTATGTAGCTGTAACAATACCTCACGGCTCTTGAACAAGATATCTAGGATACAACATTGTGGAGTCTGACCAACAGAGGCAACCAATTAACAGTTGCTAGTGACCAATATTTCTAACCCATCCTTAATTGTCCTTGGGAGGTTCTTTTTGAGCTGTTTCAGCCTAGCACTGTTTCATTATGAAGTCCAGATTTTTTTGTACCAGCAAAAGTGCGAGAATGCCAATATACTTCCAGGTTGGATATTTTGTGACTTGAAAGTGGTAAAACTTACAAACCCTTCCTACTCCTGTCCTTTTAAGGCTGAAGGAGAGCTTCTGTTCTGTTGTTTCTGGACTATTGAATATGGTATGATGGCCACGACCTCACAACCTACCGCATCATGGGGTTGCATCTTATTATCAAACTGCACTGTATTTTCTCTGCAACTGTAACACTACATTCTGCATTCTGCTATTGCTTTATCCTTCTCCTACTTTGACATATTTACACTTGGAATGATCTGTCTGAGTGGCATGCAAATGGAAGTTTTTCACTACACACAGTATATGTGACAATATTAAACTAATTTAACAATTTAAGTCGTGGAATTGAAAAAGTCTTGGTGAGTTGGTCTAGTAGAATTTATAACCAGTACAGGTAGTGTCCATGTCATGCTGCAAATGGAAAAAGAAGTGACAGAGGGCTGACAATCACCAGTTTGTTCCTGTTGAACTTCTTGAGTGATTTATCAGTTATATTCTTCCAGGCAGGTGGAGAAAGTTGCATCGCACTACAGAAGTGGCAAGGTTAACTTTCCTGCCCAACGTGATCCACTGATGGAATTCTAATGATGATAATTTCATTGGACATAATGAAGAATTATCTAACTTTTTCGTGATTAATATGGTGGTCCATTTGCATAGATTTAATTTGCCACTTAATCTACCTGTTTCTCAGTACTGGGCAAATTATACTGTATGCAAATATGGACTGGTTCATTATCTGTGGGTTTAAAATGGAACAGAATACTATGTTATCAACATAATGAATGTTCCCACTTGTGAACACAGATGGATATAATGTGGTCAAAGAGTCTGTCAGCCATTGTGGACTGGAAGACAAGGAAAATGGAAGGTATCTCTTCGGACATGTGTGAATTATTCATATTATCCAGAGCATATATAATGGAGATGGAGAGACTGGGGGAAGAAACAGGATGGAGAGAAGTCCCATTGAGATAACTGTGGGGCTATGGGACTCTGCGGATTTGTAATGGATATTGGTTACTGATCTATCCCTCGATAAAGCAGCAGAGGAATTCAAGCTAATATTATTGCCTTTGTTGCACATGTAAAAGCAAATCCAAGCTCTTTGTGGATAATGCTTTTAATGGACCTTCAGTTTAGACAATATTTGCATATAATACTATCTGAAAAATGCCCGAGTCTTTGAAGTTTTAAAGAATTAAATCAGGCTTGAAGATACAGTAAAGTAAATAAGAGAATCAATCATCGCAATCCTTTGCAGAATTTGCAGACAAGTTTCAGGAAAAGAATGGCATGTTCAAATACATTGATATGGAAATGTGATTACAGCAAACCTGGACTTATAACGAGCAGGACCTACAAATAATGAGTGTCCATTCACGTTGAGTCATTTGCCACATGATGATATGCAACCAACACAAATATTGTTACTCAGTTGTCTAATCGCCAATATTCTTTGACAGCTTGCCTGCTTGTGAGACAGACATTTATCAGTCTGATGCTAGTTACAAGATGCAGGCACCAAAAAAAAACAGCTGATTGATGCAAAATAGAATGCCTGGTGATCACATGAATCTGCAAAGCACATCTCTTGAGTATTTTGTCCTCTGTAGACAGCACAGTTTATTTACAAAGCTGCTCTTTTAATTTCAAACTGATTAATGCTTTCAATTTACTTTAACACAGTTTTTTCCCCTAAAGACTACTCTTCATGTTTGCTGTGTCCACAAAATTCCGTAACTCCTGACTCCGGAACATTATCTTCCCCCTCTACTCTCTTTCTCCTTGATGTTCTTTTCATCCAAAGACAGTCATGAGTTTATATGTTTCATGCTGTGTAATGTCATGTGCAAGGAAGCACACCATTATCATTCAGGATGGATAAAGTCAGTGAATACTGAAATGTGGTACTTCTGATCTATTGTTCCACTTGAACGGTATCTTGAGCAGTTCAGTCACCACACACCAGGTGGTCATATAGCTTTCGTTTTAGCAATTTTGCACCTTATACACAGGGCTCCTGTCAGGTGGAACAAGACTATAGTTTCTTCTGGCAATGTTCCCCAACTCAGCATTCTGAATTGAGAAGAGTCTGGAAGGCAGTTATGCTTCAGAAATGTGATATTTCCCAGGGAATCCTACAAAGATATACTTCTCTTATTTTTGCATACTAACTGTGCCTGAATTCATTTATATAAATTTAATTTTGTTTATTTATAAAACAGCATTTCAATAAGTAAGGCATAGAAGGATATGGTCCTAACTTAGGCAAATGAGGTTAGTGTGGATGAGCAAGAAGATCACCATGGAAGTGGTGAGTCAGACGGCCTGTTTCTCTATGACTACGATTCTATGGTTCTCTTGTGATGATACCCAGCCTCTGTTATGTGCGTGATCAATTGGGTCCTATCAATGAAAAAATCTAGAGATGATGAGTGCTCTCTTGTTCTGACCACTACTATCGTATTACATACAGTCGGCCCTCTTATCCACAGGGGTTTGGTTCCGGGACCCTCCGCGGATACCAAATTCCGTGGATGCTCAAGTCCCATATATAAAATGGCGTAGTATTTGCATACAAACAACGCACATCCTCCCGTATACACCCTATCCTCGTTACATGTGTCTTTAGACTGTGCGGATTCACAGTTATGCGAGGAACCTATTTCTACCAACGTCTCGTTATATGCATCCAAAATTCAGAGTTATGCGAGGAGCTCTGCCTTCCCGCCAATTCAAGTCACGTGCGCACGCTTCACACTCTCACTGTTGGGATGAGAAGCACCGCTTTCCTGCCAATACAAGTCAGGTGCGCGCACTTCACCATCTCTCTCCCGCCACTCTCGCATTGGTTTTGGCAAGGTGTGAATGTGCAATCTTAAACTTTTGTTGGTTTTACCTACGGCACAGTGATTTTGTGCTTGAAATATTTAGCTATGCCTCCTAAGAGTCCTATGTCATGTCTTGGGCCGTCAGCCGAGCGGCAGAGAACTGCTTTAACACTTGAAAAAATGTTGGAAATTATAAACAGCACGGCAGCAGCTGAAGGTAACAGCTCTGGGACGCTACTGTTGGGAACAGAATCTTGCCTTTAAGTTCTTTTGTTGCTTGACAATGCGCCAGCCCATCCTAAACATTTGGACAGCATTCATCCTAACATAACAGTGTGTTTCCCGTCGCCTAACACAACATTGCTGATTCAACCACTCGACTGGTGTGATCCACATTCAAGGCGTACGTATTTTTTTACGGTGAACTATCTCCAGATACGGCAAGCAACAGACGATTTTGAAAATCCCAGGAGTTTACCAACGGTGAGGGAATGGTGGAAGTCAGAACACTTGGCACAAAGGGCAAGGGACATGGACCAAAGTTTAGAACAGAGTCAGCATTTCAGTCGTTCCCTGCCATCAACCCTTCTTCCCTACAAACAAATTTAAAACAAAATGCTGCCAAGCAAACAACCCTCACCACTTTATGCAAATCGCTGTAATCTTTCTGCTGCTGGCAGTTCTAAGAATTCTGTGAGTCTTCCTTCACCCCTTGCTGTGTTTGATGTGATCCTGACGACAACAACCATCCACCTTATCTGTGTAAAGCTGCCCGACACCACAACAACCACTCATCTCCCAGAGCGAACACACCTGTCACTGTTGGTGAGTACTGTACACCAGAGGATGTTAACTTTCTATGATTTATTACATTGAATATTACCTTAAATTGATTAAATATAATACAAATGTTGTCTTGTAGTACTGCTTTTGTGTCGTATTGGTATAAAAATGTGAGTAAGTTACAGATAAAACATATTTAGGAAGCCCTCTGGAACACATCCCTATTTTTTCATTTAAATAATTATTCACATTATGTGATTTCACATTATGCGTCAACTTCGAGGAACGTATCTCTCGCATATAACGAGGATAGAGTGTACTTAAAATCATCTCTAGATTACTTATAATACCTAATACAATGTAAATGCTATGTAAATAGTTGTTATACTGTATTGTTTAGGGAATAATGACAAGAAAAGAAAGTCTGTACATGTTCAGTACAGGCGCAACCATTGTAGCTCTTCTGGGAATGCTGATGCCGCCTTGGCATCAGCTGATGCTGATTCTCTCGTGATCTTTAAGTTCTTGAGGCTGTAGCACTTTACACAGCTAGCCAGTCATCCCTTACTAGCCTTAAACTACTTCCTGTCGCTCACAACACAAGTAGCGAACGAACGAGTTGCTCAATGCTCAATTCTCAATGAACAATGCTCAAACAACGAGTGATACTTTTAATCATCTCTAGATTACAGTACTTATAATACCTAATACAATGGAAATGCTATGTAAATAGTTGTTACACCGTACTGTTTAGGGAATAAGGACACTTTGGAGGAGGCTCAATAATACTAATGTCAGGATCTGGGCTCAAACAACAAGTGCTGGAGAGAGAACTTCCGTTTTTTTTTTCCCGATCCCTATCTGCGGTTGGAAGCCACGGATACGGAGGTCCAACTGTACTTGATGACCTGTAACAACTTATATTATTTCTTTCCAGCTGAGATACTATCATCAACAAAATACTGAAAACACATAAATTTTCAATACAGCAAGCTATCAAGATTATACAAGATTCAAAATTTAAGATTGTTCAGTGTCATTTCCTGTACCCAAGTGTAAAGGAGAATGAAATAACTGTTACTTTGTATGCAATGGAACACAAAAAGAACTCAATAAGATAAAGGACACAGTAATAAAAACACAATGAAATTAAATATGTAAGGTAGCTTTCTATACATAGACTGTATGCCCATAAAGTGATGCTAGGCACAGGAGTGCCTCTACATAAGGTGACTGACAGAAAATGATAAAGTTGTGGTGGTTGGTGTTGTGGAAGGGTGGGTTAGTAGGTGGAGGTGTTGATCAGCCTTACTGCTTGAGGAAAGTCATTGATTTTGAGTCTGGTAGTCCTGGTGAGGACTACATAGCCTGCTTCCTGATGGGAGAGGGATAAATTGATCAAGGTCAGTGGGATCATTCATGATGTTACTGACCCTTTTCTGGCACCCTTCTGTGTATATGTCCTTGATGATTGGTAGGGTGGTGCCGATGATACCTTGGGAAATTCTGACTACCCGTTGTAGAGCCTTCCTGTCTGCTGTAATGCAGTTTCTGTACCACTCAGAAATGCAGTTCTTTTTATGATGCTCTCTACTGCGCATTTGTAGAATGACAAAGTATGGATATGCAAAGTCAAACTTGCTTCAGCCTCCTTGAAGCATTGCTGAGTTTTTATGATTGTGTAGCATGTGTTCTGGAACCATGTGAGCTTGTATGAGCAGTTTCCACTTCTGTGCTGTCAATATAAAAAGGGGTGTGAGTAGTTTGAGTTTTCCTGAAGTTGATAACCTTCTGGTTTGTTTTGCTGACATTAAGGAAGAGATTATTTGACTGGCACCAGACCTCAAGCTCATCCACTTCTCCTCTGTAGGCCATCTCATCATTGTTGGCGATAAAATCGACACAGCCCCCATGTTGAGGAAGATGGGGATGCAGGAGCAGTTGTGCAACCTGAGTATCTTGGGTCTGTTAGTTAGGAAGTCCAAGACTCGATTGCACAGTGGTGTATTTAGACTGAGGAGCAGGAGTTTGTTCACCAAGATTGTGTAAAACATAACGTTGACACTGTGATGGGTCACAATGTTCCAACTCTTGCAGATACTGAATGTTAATGTTTCAAACAGGTCCTATCAGAATACAGTATATATATATAAAACAATCTGCCATCCTCTTCCAGATGATCATTAACTTCTTTCAAACCAGAAACCATGAATGAATCGGAAGATTTGCAGTCTGTTGAAGGCTAGATCAGTGGTACTTAAGGGTGGCTATCCAGAAGTCTATAAGAAGTCCAGATACGACCTACTGAAGGCCATTATGCAGGTAAAAAGTCAATTTAGTGTGAAGTTAGAGATGCAATTGGATGTACATCAGCTGTAACAGGGTTTTCACGTTATAACTTCCTATAAGGTGAAACTTAACATCACCATTAGCAGTGATGCTTCATTCTCTGCTGAGCTCAATACATTTTATGCATGCTTTGAAAAGGAGAACAAAACTATACCCGTGTGAATTCCCATAGTGCCTCGTGACCCCATGATCTCTGTTTTGCAGGCCAGTGCCAGAATATACTTCAGAAGGGTGAATCCTTGCAAGGTGTCAAGCCTTGATGGTGTACCTTCCAGAGTGCTGAAAACCTTTGCAACCAACAGGCAAGAGTATTCAAGGACATCTTCAGTTTCTCACTGCTGTAGTTGGAGTTTCTCACTTGATTCAAAAGGGCACCAATCGTACCAGTGTCAAGGAACAACAAAGTGAGGTGTCGCAATGACTATTGCCCAGTAGAATTCATACCTACTGTGATGAAATGCTGCGAGAATTTAGTTATTGCTGAAATTAACTCTGGCCTGTGTAAGGACCTAGACTCCCTGCAATTTGCCTACTGCTACAATCACACTGCAGATGCAATTTGACTGGTTCTCCACTGGGCCTTGGAGCACCTGAATTACAGCAATAGCTACAGCATGTCAGGTTGCTGTTTATCAATTACAGCTCGGCATTCAACACCATCAGTACCAACCAATAAGATTTGAAACTTTGGCCTCTGTACATCTCTCTGCAGCTGGACCCTTGACATCCACATTGGGAGATCACAGTTAGTAGAGATTGGCGATAGCATCTCTTCCTTGCTGGCTGTCAATGTAGGCGCACCTCAAGGATGCGTGCTTCACCTGCTGCTCTACTCACTCTACACTCATGACCACTTGGCTGCATGCTCAAGTGCCATCTACGTATAAATTGGCTGATGATGCAAGTGTTAGCAGACCCTCTGATGGTAACAAGGAGATGTACAGGAGCGAAACAGTCCAGCTGGTTAAGTGGTGTCACAATAATAATATTGTACTCAATGTTAGCATGACCAAAAAATTGATTGTGGACTTTAGGTAGGGGATGTTGGGAGAACATGCACCAATTCTCATTGAGTGGTCAGTGGTACAATAGGTGAGTAATTTTCTAGGTCTTGGGCATCAACGTTTCAGCGGATCTGTCCTTGTACCAACAAAGACTCCAGCAAATTTCAACAAATGTACCATGGAAACAATTCTGACTGGTTACATCTCTTTCTGGTATGGAGGAGCCAATGCAAAGGATCAGAAGTGGCTTCAGAGGGTTGATGATTCAGCCAGCTCTATCATGGGCACCAGAATCCACACCATCACGAGCATCTTTAAAAGATGGAGCCTCAGGAAGGCAGCATCTATCATTAAGGACCCTCACAATCCGAGTCATGCAGTCTTCTCATTACTACCATCAGGAAGGAGAAACAGCACCCTGAGACCCACTCTATTTTAAGAACAGCTTCTTCCTCTCAGCCATCAGATTTCTGTACGCATGAACATTGGCCTGCTATTTCTCTTTCGTGGTATTTACTTGTACTATTGCACGTTATTTGTTCTGCCTGCACCGTACTTCTGCCATAAATCAGCAAATTTCATGATTTATGTTAGTAACATTAAACCTGATTCTCGTTCTGATATTTTTATTTGAAGAATCAGAAATGTGAGGCTAAAAACTAGATTTTTGTTCCATACGTAGGACTTAAGTACTTGTAAAATTGCAAGTATACCAATTTAGTTTATAAACATAAATGTGGCTATTGAGGCCATAAATATTTTTACTGGAACAATTGATCTGAAACTTACTTACGTGACCAATTGTGATATTTGAGCAGTTTTATGAAAAATGAGATTTTTTTGATATAAGGGAATGAAAATGTTCTCTTATAATGGAAGGAGGAGGAGTGCTTTGTGGTTCTAATGTTTTTCTGTCATTTATTCTTGTTTTTGTTTTCTCTCTGTTTTGTGGATGTCTGCAAAGTGTAAGGATTTCAGGTTGTATACTGTATATCTTCTGTGACATTAAATTGAACCATTGAAGTTAAGGCTCTAATCTAGGAAGATCATGGCAAGGTGAAAAAAATGAAAATTGACCTGGTCACATTAACGATGAAATTACAGATCTTGGCATGATTTTTTAAGAATTCCACACATTATGCTTTAATGGTTGGCAGTCAAACTTTAGCTAGGAGTTAGCTAGAATCAGGAGTGTAAAGGGATTTATGAAGATTAACTAAGCAAGGGTTGGGGAGGATTCATAACCTATGTGTGTGGGATTACCATTCCAGAGAGAGACACTGAGTGAAGCCTTGGCCAGAACAGGTAGGAGATCTCCTGCCTTCTAACATTGTAGTGGGTAGCAACTGTCAATACTACCTCGTATGCATCTGATCATAAACATAGGAGATTCTGCAGATGCTGGAAATCCAGAGCAACACACACAAAACGCTAGAGGAAACTCAGCAGGTCAGGAGGGGTCCTGGCCTGATTTGTCGACTGTTTATTCATTTCCTAGATGCTGTCTAACCTGCTAAGTTCCTCCAACGTTTTGTGCATGCTGTATGCAGCTGTGCTTGCTCCATCTCTGCACATTACTCTATACATTGAATCAGATTGAGCTTAGAACACGGCAATGTTAGCCTTCTCTGCATATGCACACACGGTTCAGTCAAAAATTCAAGGGAAAACGGTTAAACTCTCTCCTGTTGATGCAAGTGCAAGCTACTAAAGGAACGCAATGAGTCAAGCAGCATCTGTGGAGGTAAATGGACAGCCAAGGTTTTGAGTTGAGACCTACATCCAGATTCAATGCCTGTATGTGTCACAACCACGGATTTGGCAGTGCAGCAGATATAGTAATTGCACTTGTGAATATGCACATGTCGCTAATTATTATATCATTGTGATAGTATTTAACTCCATTCATTCAGTCGTAGTGTTTGCCGAGACTTGGACACAGCACAGCAATGCTTTGCTGCCGTTTGCGTTCAGCCTTGCCTGAGAAATTGGACTGTTGAGGCAACTGACTCTGAAGACTAGTGGTATCCATTTTATATTTAGTTATCGTTTTCAGCCGCAGTGGAGGCTGAAGTGTTTATTGTTTTCTTTTCCCTTTTAATTCCATTTGCATTAAAGTCTGTGACCTATCAACCTGCTTCAGTGTCTCTCGTTCTGCACTTGCCACATCCGAACCTGATGACAGTATGAAGGGCTATGAGCCAACACATCGACAGTCCATTTTGTTCCACCAATGCTTTCTGATTATTTGCCTTCCTCCATCAGTTCATTTGTTGCAGTCTCTTATGCATGGCATGGGCTGCTGAATGGATGTGACCCGTACCCAAGCTTCGACAACAGATGAAAAGGAGGCCATTGTCAAGTTCACTGCAAGCTTTGTTTTATCATTTTATTTACCAGCTGAATATTGATAATTCTACTTTCAATTAAGTTTATTAAATGTGTTTAGGAAAGTTTCCTTAATCAATACATAGAAATCCCAATGACAATAGTATGCGATACTTGACCTGCTATTAGTGAGTGAGACAGGGCAGGTGACTGAAGTTTGTGATCATAATGCCTTTAGTTTCAAAGTAAATATGGGAAAAACCAGGTCTGGTCCATGGGTTGAGATTCTAAATTGGAGAAAGGCCAATTTTGATGGTATCAGAAAGAATCTGACTAGTGTGGACCCCGCGCGGACAGGCTGCTTTCTGGCAAAGGGGTACTTGGTAAGTGGGTGCATTTAAAAATAAAATGTTGACAGTACAAAGCTTATATGTGCCTTTCAGAATAAAAAGTAAACACAACAGATTTAAGGAACCTTGGTTTTCAAGAGATATTGGGGCCCTGGTAGAGAGAAAAAAGAGGTGCATCGATAGGAACAAATTAGGTACTTTTGGAGTATAAGACATGCAGGAGACCACTTAAGAAAGATTTCTGGAGGGCTTAAAGAAGGCATGAGATTGCCCTAGTAGAAAAGGTGACGGAGAATTCTGTAGGATTCTTCAGATATGTTAAGAGCAAAAGAATTGCAAGGATCAAGTGGATCCTCTAGAAGATCAGAATGGTAATCTATGCATGGAGGCAAAGGAGATGGGGAAGATCTTAAATGGATATGCCTCATAATCTTATATACCTCTATCAATACCTCAACAATCTATTTCAAGCATTTGTTATTCTCTTTGTAAAAAAAACCTGCCCCACACATCTCCCTTAAGCTCCCCCGTTCATAATAAATGTATGCCCTCTAGATACGAGTTCTGAAATTTAACTTCAGATCTGTAGAATTCCTCACCTTCCCAGAGTACACAAGCAGAAACAAGATGCAAGTACAGGGTTAGTTGAGGGAACTAATCTTTGACTGGGAAGAATACCAGTAAATAATCAGAATTTATAGCCATTTTCCTATCAGCTTGTTCATTGTGCTGTTAGGCAACTTGAACTATTTTGAAATTCTCATCTACAGTGAGCAGAGACAAAGTTCTGCTCTGCGCCTCAGAGCTCTCATTGTGGGAGTTACTTTGGGCTTCAGCTGGATCTACAAACATCAACAAGAGCACCAGAAGAGAAGGACCTGCAGCAGTGATGGACTGCTGTTCACTCATCTGCGGCTTCACAAGAGGCGGGTATTCACAGGGGGCCATACACAGCATATGCAGGCAGACACCAAGTTAGTTAATCTTATCTGCTTGCTAGAAGCCCAGGGGGTTCATGTTGCTGATTCAGATATAACAAACCTGCTCCCTGGAGTATTTGGTCACCTTGCTTTACAAACTGGATGATGAAGAATGTAACACTACTCGGTACATCTCTCTCTGACACAACATCAGTTGAGGCCTAAGGCTCAAACCCCTTGGTTCATCATGTCCAGAAGATGGAGACCCAATGGACTTTTCAGAATTTATACACCCGATATCTGCGAGATTGCAAGTCTGGGCTAGGGACATAGGTTGGAAGTCCCAGGGCAGCCTGTCATAGGGGTGGGAGCTTGTCATTGTCTGTCAATGGGTGGGCAGGTGGGTAGGTGAGAGGAAGGATAAGAGTCTGTTTTGCTGCTGTCGTTATTGTTTGTATCGTTCTGCAGAGTATTTTGGGTATGCTATGTTGATGCTCGAATATATAGTGACCCTTGCGGGCTGCCATTAACATATCCTTAGACAGTGTTGGTTATTAACACAAACGGCACATTCTACTGCATGTTTCAATGTATATGTGATAAATAAATGAAGCTGAATTTTAATCTGGGCTAAAAGAGTGGAGAGTAGAAGGCCATTATGAAGAGTTGAGGGGAATGGGTGGTGCAAGAGCTGGAAGGTGATAGGTGGATCTGGGTGAGGACAGATGATAGGCAGATGTGGGAGGGAAGAGGGAAATATCAACAGTGAATGGGAAGTGATGGGTGGAGGCAACAAAGGGCTGCAGATTATGGACCTGAGATGAATTCAATTAAGGGCGGTGGAGAGAGCAGATGGGAACAGTAGGGAGAGAGTGGCTCAGTGGGAGGAGTGTGTGGGTGATGGGCAGATAGAGTGGTGGAGGAGAGGAAGAGAGAGAAGAGAAACAAGATGATGTGGTGGACATTTGGAGAATCTGGGTAGATCAGGAAGAGGCAGAAAAGGGAAGGGGGGAAGCAGGCTATCGGAAGTTGGTTTGCAGATTGTACACAGGTTAACAGAGTGTGGAGTGAGACAGAGAACTGTGTGAGGGAAGTCCTCAGCTACCTATCATTCATCTTAATAACAACTGAAAAGGCAGCAGGTAATGAAGTCAAGACAAGCCTTCATAAAACAGCAGTTCAACCATTGCCGGAATAAATGGAAGTAAGTCCTTTGGCCCACCAGCTCTGTGTTAACCATCACAACCCATTTTCACTAATACCATTTGAAACCTTAGTCCGAACACAGCATCTTGACTGGAAATTTGAGCTTTCCATCTGCCTCCATAAATGCTGCCTGATCCGATGAGTTTCAATAGCAGTTTGTTTTGTTGATCCAGTTTCTAAGCATCTGCAGTCTCTTATGTCCTTTTTTATCTTCTCCCCAATCCCATCTTCTCCTTTGAGATTTTAACTCTCCCCTACGCAATAGTAACAATTTACAGTTAACATACTGACTCAAAACTGGAGCACCCAGACAAAACACAGGCAGTCTGAGGAAGAATGAGCAAATTCCACGCATTAGCATTGGAGATCAGGATAAAGTATGACTGAAGTAGCAGCTCTGCCAACTGGGCCATCATTAAAACTACTGTTTCTGTTAACTGCTCAAGCAGATATCTTGGAGCCAGATTGGTGCTAAGTTTTAAAGTTTTACCATTTTGCCTGATTATTTATCCACCTTCTTTGAATTCCATCTTATGACTCTCTGGGACTTCAGCTGTTCTAGTCCATATTCAGTATAGTCGCAATTTATGCAAAACTTTATCCTTGTAAGCCCAGTTTTCAAATTAATGACATATACTAATAGGCTGTTAAATCACCATGATTGTACAGTATGCTGCAGAAGTCGATGCGAAGAACTAGAAATGCCTATTTAATTCTGCATCAGTCCTTTAACTTAGAATGCAACACATAGAAAGCTGGAGGAGCGCAGCAGGTCAGGCAGCATCTTTGCAGGGAAATGGACAGTGATGTTTTGATAAAGTAACTTCATCTGGGCTGGAAAAATAAAGGGGAGATAGCCAGTATTGGCAGGTGGGGAAGGGTTAAGTCAAGAGGTGGTGAGTGTCTATGAAGGGGGTAATAGACAGGTGAGAGAGAAGAGGAGTGTGTGTTGCTCTTGATTGGCATCAACCGCAATCCCTTCTGTAATCGCTCTTTAATTTAGAAGGTTTGATATCCCTATCATTTTGCCTTGTCCGTAGTAAAATCTAACTTACATTCAAGGTTGACATTGACAGTTATTCCCTCACGGCCAGAAATTTTTCTCTAGTCTCAAACTCAGACCAGTTACCAAGGTCATCTTTCCCCTAAGACTCGAGATTTGTTATGCTGATCCTGGATACTGCGAAGATCCACAACAACATTGTTCAGATGGACAGTAAAAGGAAATGGAACAAATACTCAGCTGATCTGTTGATGAGAAAGGCAAGCTAACTGCTGAAGGGCTTACTGATGAAAGGTTTCAAAATAAAGTGACAAGAGTTTCCCGATGGCTCATTTGATAAATAAAATGTATCAATCATATTTTCAAAATCCAACTTCTAAGGCTGACATTCTTCTCTTTGTTGACTTTGCTGATCTTAGTAAGCATGACAGAAGAGGGTTGTTATTAACCTCATTAAGACTAAGCTCAGGAGAGGAATATCCCACTCCTGGTTATTTTACATAGAAATATAGAAAACAAACAGTACAATACAGGCCCTTCGGCCCACAAAGCTGTGCCAAACATGTCCCTACCTTAGATCTACCTAGGCTTTACCCATAGCCCTCTATTTTTTGAAGCTTCACGTAGCCATCCAGGAGCCTCTTAAAAGACCCGATCGTTTCCACCTCCATCACAACCACCGGCAGCCCACTCCACTCACTCACCACTCTCTGCGTAAAAAACTTACCCCTGACATCTCCTCTGTACTTACTCCCAAGAGCCTTAAAATTATGCCCTCTTGTGCTAGCCATTTCAGCCCTGGGGAAAAAACCACTGACTATTTTGTTACGTAACCGGCAACAATGGATATTAATCGAGACTGGTTTTATAAAAACAACCAAACATTTATTAAACACATATAAACGATAAGGAAAAAAAAACGAAGGAAAACTTTAACCGGAGGTTAACAGGTATGCAGTTGTTCACCAGCTCCCCACTCGGCTCTGGTACTTAAAGCGTTAAATGCTGAAAACAGTTCTTAAAGCAATACAGTCAGATACAGTTCTTAAAGCGATAACTTCGAAAGTCCAACAGTTTTACACATTCAATCGGGAGAGACTTCTCTGGAGAACAATTTCTTCACCGACGCACCTTTACTGCCGGTTCTGTCCACAGGATTCCCGATGCCGAAAATAAACAGTTTAAATCGACTGACCTTAAATTCCTTTTAGAGAGAGAGCCTTTTTGCATGAACTCATTGCGCTTTTACAAGAGTTATCTCAATGCGGGTTCTCTTCAACGAAGACTCAATAAGGTCGATCCTTTATTAAACTGCCAAACGATGCCGACTTCTCTGGATTCTTCACTTCAACGAATTCTTCACTCTCCCTTCAAAACTGTCAGAATTGAGTAAATTGGCACTTCCAGCCACAAATTTCCAGTTCAATAATACAAATCTTGTAAGAGAACACACCTTCCGTTTTAAAAATGAAACTGCGTCACAAAAACAAACACGCAACAGAAACGGAGGTACAACACGTTCTACCTGGAAATCTACAAACTCAAAATCCTACTGCATCACCTGAGTCGACCCTTATATATTCGCGGGGCACATGTTATCACGTGACCTCACAACGGCGCAAAAATCACATCAGGTGACCACCAAAAGACCATTACAGCATTCTCAAAAAAAAACAGATCTCCTTGAGCATATAACACTATCCACACGATCAATGCCTCTCATTATCTTGTACACCTCTTTCAAGTCACCTCTCATCCTCCGTCGTTCCAAGGAGAAAAGGCCGAGTTTACTCAACCTACTCTCATAAGGCATGCTCCCAAATCCAGGCAACATCCTTGTAAATCTCCTCTGCACCATTTCTATAATTTCCACGTCCTTCCTATAGTGAGAATTCCTATTCTCCTATTCCTATTTTAATTTTATTTTATTTAGGGATACAGTGCAGACAGGACCTCTGGCCCAGTGATCAACACCACCCAGCAACCCACTTAACTTCTAGCCTAATCACCAGATAATTTACACTGACCAATTAACCCACTAACTGGTGTGTCTTTGGATTGTGGGAGTAAACTGAAGCACTTGGAGGAAACCCATGCACTCACGGGGAGGACGTACAAACTTCTTACAGAGGACACCAGAATTGAACTCCAAACTCCAACACCCCAAGATGTAATAGAATCATGACAACTGCAATGTTTCCATGGCGCCCTATTGATTGCTGCTTTATTATGGACAAGCACAGAATCAGCATAGATGTGAAACTGGAAAATTAATTAGAAAATAAAAGCACGATTTTCTGTACATAGGGTCTGATTTTGAGCAACAAACAGTCTGCTGGAGGCACTCAGCAGCTCAGCAGCAACAATGGGAGAAAGAGAATTTCAAAAGCAAGTACATAGAGATTTCCCAAACTGTCTTCAATTTAAGAGACAAAGCAAATTTTTGAGCTGGCTTTGCAGAGTCAGTCCCTCTTCAGGTTGGGACTTGACTATATCAATGAGGAGTGATCTACAGAAATGAATGAAATGATGCGGGTCAGAGATAGAGTGAATGTGCACAGTATTTTCCCAGTGTAGGGGAATCAAGAACTGGAGGGAATAGGTGTAAAATGAGAGTGGACTGAATAGGAACCCGAATGGCAATTTCTTCACCCAGAGAATGGTCAGCATATGGAATGAGCTACCAGAAGAAGTTGATAGGGCACGTGCATTAAAGGTGGTTGGACAGGTATTTGCATAGGAAACATTTAAAAAGATATGGTCCAAAATCAGGCAAATGGGACTAGCTTAGATGGGAGTCGTGATTGGTATGGGCAAGTTGGGCTGAAGGGCCTGTTGCCATGCTGTATGGGTCTGTTGTGGAAACACAGTAGATTGCAGATGCTGCAATCCTGAGCAAGAAACAAGGTGCTGGAGGAACTCAGTGGGCCGTGCAGTACCTGTGGGATGATATGGATAGTCAACATTCGGTTGAGACCCTGCATCTGGACTGGACCAGTCTACGTAAAAGATCTTGACGTGAAATATCGACTGTTCACTTCCCTGCAGATATGCTGCCTGATCTGCTGCGTCCCTTGAATTGTGACCGGATATCACTATTATATTCATGCTTGGAGATGGTTTCTCGCTCAGGACAACTATGGGCCATTAGCCCTCTACCCTAACACAGGAACTTCTTCCATCTCCATTTTGTTCAGTGAATTTGTCCACAATCTCCATCAAAGAATCATGAGTCACCATGCAAATGGCAAAGCAGCCTCAAACTCAACAGTGTTTGTAAAATGCACAGGTTGGGTTTGAATACTTCTCTATGCCACAAATTAGCAATATTTTGAATATTTCGAGTTTACCATGTGTAGTACGTATTTAGAAAACCTGATAGAGAGGATAGTCCAACATCGAAGCAGCAATGGTTTCAGCTATTTCATGTCATTGTAGAATCAGTGGCAGCGAAGCACCATTTCTGTAAGGTGTTGAAAAGTACCAGGCACAGTGCAGTAGGAGTCAGTGAGGTAGGGGGTAATAAATCTTTTTAAAAACCTAATGAATTAGAGTGTCATTTTAATACAATTTTGAACATGACCTTTCTCTGAAGCAAACTCCATGCATGGTATTAAAACAGAAAATGCAAGTAACACTCAACAAAGCAGTCGCTGTCTGTGGGAATTAAACAGAGGTAACATTCCAATGTCGCAAAGGGAACAATGTAATCTTTCATCAGAATTGATTCTGCTTCCACAGATGCTGCCTGACCAGTAGAAATCTTCCAACATTTTCTGTGCTTATTTCAAATTTCTGTAGATTTTTGTTTCACGTTCAGCAATCCAAGATAGTTATAAAAGGGTACAGATATGAATTTATAGATATATAAATTATGTAACTTTCAGTATACTTTCACTGACATGAATTTGCATTGGAAGATCAGGGAAATTTATTAGAAGGCAAGTAGTTCTTCAGGGAATATGAATTCCTGACAATTTTGATGAGGCAGCTTTCTACGTATCCTGCAGCAATGGTTGAAGGGGTGCATCCTGATCTGCACATGTCATCCATCACCTTCTTTTACTTTATTTTATCAGTAACAGGGTAAGTCAACTTAGAGGCAAGAGGATTATGTTTAATGTCCTTTGTTGTTATAATTGCATAAATAATCGAAGTGGATAACCTAAATAAGGATTGTATGGGTCATGTCCATATTAAAAGGTGAAGGAGGGACAGATGCTGATCATCCATTGAGTGCCCTCCAGCTTTTAGTGTGTTGCTCCAGATCCCAGAATCTGCAGTCTTTTGTGACTTCTGTATGTGAACTGTCTGGAGGCATGTCCAGACTGGTGCTAATCTTGTACACCGATATTGATTGTTAATGGTTTATCATATCTCTAATTGCTTTTGATGGCAGCTTCTCCCTATCAATGCATGTGTTTTAAGGCAGTACTGCTACTGAGCTTGTTTCTATCAACTATATTGGTGTAACCTGTTCCACCTACCTATCCTGATACCACACCCACTGGATAGAATCTAGCTGGTCTTGGTTGCTACTTGGCTGATGTAACTCACCTACTGACCACTCAACTCACCCTTTGTCAGCTCAGACTGCCAATGGCCCACTCAGCCAACTATGGACCTGTTCAATCTATCCATGGCCCTCTCAGCTATCTGTCCACTCAGACCATGGTTCACTTAAACCATCCACATCACTCAGGAGACACAGGCGACAACAGATGCTGGAATCTGGTGGTACAAACAACGTAATGCAGAAACTCAGCAGCTTGAGTAGCCTCAGGGGGGCTGGGGAAGGAGGGAAGGAATTGTTCATGCTTCAGTTTGAAAACCAGCATCAGGGCCTGAAACATGGAAAATTCATGGGCAATAGACTCCCCACCATTGAGAACATCTTCAAAATGGTGCTGCCTCAAGAAAGTGGCATTTATCATGAAGGATCACACCATCCAGGCCCTGTTCTCCTTATTACCATAAGATAAGAGGTACAGGAGACTGAAGATCCACACTCGGTGTTTTAGGAACAGCTTTTTCCCCTCTGCCATTAGATTTCTGAAAGGTCCATAAACTGATTAATATTAACTCATTACTTACCTTCTTGCTTATATTTAACTTAATTTATTATGTCTGCACTGTACAGCTGCCACAAAACAATACTTTTCAAGACTTACATGAGTGACAATAAGCATGATTCTAATTCCCCTTGAGATGCTGTTGGATTTACTGAAATCCTCCAGCACATTGTTTGTTTCTCTAGGTTTCACTCACCCTGTTCTTTGCTCGCACAGGCTCACATGGCCTATTCAGTGCTCCAATGACAACTCAGTGGACTTGGCCCACGTAATCCACTCATTGTTCATTCAGCTCATCCACAGTTTAGTCTGCCACTCAACCTGCCCATTGTTCACTCAGGTGACCTACACCTCCTGTGTTCCTCTGACTCCCATATTTCCACCCAAGTACTCTCACCTGCTTTGTTCATCTTTCCACTCACTACTCTGCACCTGCTTGTTTCCATCTGCCCATCATTCCTCTCCCTGTTTTGTGTCACCCATTCCCTATCATGTCTTGTCTTATCCTTCTTCCACACATCTATAGATGGCCATCTTTCCCCTTCTCCCCCAGTCCTGATACAGAACTCGACCCAACGCATCAGCACTTCCCTTTTGCCTTCACAGCTGCTGCCTGATCCGCAGAATACTTCCAGCAGTTTATTGCAGTATCCAAACTGTCTCGTTTCTCCATTGTTCACTCAGATTGTCATAGAGCGATCACCCTTCCAGTGTCACACTCCCATCAGGGAGGAGGCTGTGGAGCATCCACACCAGGAATATCAGACTCAAAAACAGTTAGGCTGATAAACACCTCCACCCACTAACACACCCCACCACCATTACTATATAATTTTCTGTCTGCCACCTTATATACAGACACTTCTGTATCCTTCATCACTTTATGTACATATAATTGATCTATATATATATATATAAGCTATCTGATGTATTTATACTTATTGTGTTTTTTTATTACAATGGATTCTAGTTAATAAGGTCAATCAGAGCAACTGTGTACTGAGGACAACTCTTAAAGAATAAAACTCATCAAGAAAGTAGCTGGGATTCCCTTTGATAAGTTAGGATACTAGGCCAATTAATTGGGACAGACTGTTGCCAAACAGTTTCTAACTAGTGTCAGTCTCGTGCACTTGTGCAGCAGTTAGGCATTACTCCGTGCTTAGTGAGCACTTTCTAAGTAACAATTGTTGCATTTGCTTGTGTTAAAAAACAGTGATTTGTGTCATTGATAGTTTGTGAAAAATAAGCAATAACGCATTTCAGAACAGTCTTACTCACTGCTTGGGGATGCCAGAAGCAGCTGGCTGTGAAAATGAAACAATTTCACTTCTTCAACAAGTTAGGAACTGTGAAGAATATGAAGGTATCAACAATACCTTGAATGTTACAATGAAAATAAAGATTTGGAGGATACAATTGTCAAAGGGAATATATGAAGATGGTCCATTATCAACAATGATTTTGTTCATTTGGTGGATGTCCATCATATACAATGATGACAGGAAACCTGTGCGGGATATTTTTTAAAGCAGAAAAAGCCGTTGTACTGAGACAGTTCCACTCTTTCTACCTCTGAAATCCAGGTCCATTGGTACGAGACGTCATACGACTGGAATCTTCTGTTGCTGCAGTGGATGGCCTCGTCATGTCCTTCGCTCTTCATGGAGCATTTTAGAACCACCTTCCTGGCTGTTGGATCTCATCCACCCAGTCCACTAGAGCTGGCTTTGCGTGTTAGGACAGGCATGTCCCTGCCTCACCAGGGTATGAGGTCCGCTGGCAACCCTCACCGGGCATCGTCTACCCGTCAAAGCAGTGTTCCAGGGTGTGGCCAATGTCACATGTCACAGGTGAGAGATGAATGTCCAGGAGGGATCAAAAGTGAGTGAGCTGTCCCAAGTTGTACATGACAATCACCTTTGCCAGAGGTGCTATCCCTCCCTTGACATCCTATACACACTTATACTAATTTACAGCCATCAAAAAGAAAACAATTGCAGCGCACACTGGTCGAATTCCTCTACCGGTAATTATTAGAAACCTATACACAGTTTTACAGTACTGTAGTAATATTTGCAGTGTTGTAATTTTTTCTGTATTCATTTAAATACATAATTTCTTACTCAATTAAATGATAGCTTATCCTTATTATAACTTTTATACTATTTTCATGAAACTTCAGCTAATTGGGGCACTGGCTTAGTTTGGCCAAAATATACCTGTCTCTTTATGTCCTTAATTAACCAGTATACACTGTATTGTATTCTTTATTTTATTGTGTTTTTTTGTACTGCATTGGATCTGAAGTAATAATTATTTTGTTCTCCCCTACACTTGTGTACTGGAAACGACATGAATCAATCTTGAATCGTGAATGGCCATTTAGGCCACACCCCCTGAAATGAAGCAGGAAAAGAATTAATTATCAAATTAAATTGAAACCAAGAAGGAGTTAAAGCTGTGAGCTAATGTAATGTTCCAGCTAAAGGGATAACAGCTGAGAACAGAAATCACTGGAGTGAGGAAAGAAGTGCTCCTTGATCAGGTTGCTAAGTGTTATGTCGCAGAATCTCCAACACTCTCCCTTGTGTGTATGGTCAATGCCTTTCAATGTTACCCCTGCTCTCTGATTCTATCTCCATTTAACTTCCAGAACTGGTAAACAGACAAAGGGGAAGAGATAATGGCTCTTTTGAGTGCAGTTAACAGACTGAAAGAGAAATTATTCAGAAGTTTCCAAACACATAAGGCGCAATCTTATTATAATTTTTGCAGCATATATTATAGATTTAGTTTACCAGATTGCAAATACATGAGTTTAATATCATCTAATAAATATGGATGCAGATAACGTATGAGTCCACCTCTGGCCAAATCCTGAATACCAGACCCTGAAAAAATCTTTCACTACTACATCAATGACTACCACATCTCTTCATCTCCATATTATTGGTCAGTTTAGTGAGTATTTTTGTTCCTAACATTCACATCCTTCATATCATTAACATATTCGATAGTCACCATTCAAAGCTTCAATCTTATCTAGTTTGTGCAGGACTGTTTCACAGAAGATTTCAAGAATGTTGCCACAACTCAAAAGCCTAAGTCATAGGGAGGGATGGGCTAGAAAAGACTTTATTCCTTAGAGCACAGGAGCATGAGATGTGACCTTGCAGAGGGGCTATCATGAGGGTCATAGATAAGGTGATTGTACATGACTTTTCCAGTGTAAGGGAACTAAAAATAAGTGGGCATCGCCTGAAGGTGAGAGAGGAAAGCCTTAAAAATGATTTGTGGGAAGGGGCAACTACAAGCAGCACCAGTGTGCAAACGGAATGAGCTGCCAGAGGAAGTGGTTGAGGCAGATACAAATGCAACACTTTCAGGACATTGGCAGGTTCATGGATAGTAAATGTTCAGAGAGAGATTAGCCAAAGGCACACAAGCGTCTGCAGGGGGCTGGAGTTCAGATTTCTGGATCACTGGGATCCCCTCTAGGGAAGGAACAACCTGTACAACAGGGATGGGTTACACCTGAACACAAGGGGAACCAATATCCTTGCAGGGAAGTTTGCAAGAGCTGTTCGGGAGGGTTTTAACTAATTTGGCAGGGTGATGGGAACTGGTGTGTTAGGACTGAGGATGGGGCTGTTGGTTTGCAAACAGAAGCAGTGTGTAATTAGACTGCTAGCAAGGACAGGCTGATGATGCAGTCAACGGGGTGAGCTATATTGTAAAAGGGGGACAACATAAAAAGGGTGATGAATACAGGACTGGAGATTTAATATTTGATTGCACACAGTGTACGAAATAAGATAGATAAACAGTTATAGACTAGTATGTATAATGTGGGCATCACGGAATCATGGCTAAAAGAAAATTATAGCTGAGAGCTTAACATTCAAAGATACATACTATCAAAAGGACAGGCAGGTAGACAGAGGGGGTGGAGTGGCTCTGTTGGTATAACTGAAATCAAATATTTAGAAACGGGTGACATAGGATCAGAAGGAAAATTCTTGTGGGTAGGTCTAAGGAAGTGCCAGAGTAAAAAAGACCCAGATGAGAGTCATATACAGGTTTCCAAACATAAACGGATATGTACAAACGGTAAATTACAAATTACAATGGGAGAAAGAAAATGCATGTCAAAGGGGCAATGTTACGATAGGCATGGGAGGTTTCAATATGCAGGTAAATTGGGAAAAACTTATCTCCTCACCTGCCTATCACCTCCCTCTGGTTCTCCTCCCCCTGTTCTTTCTTCCTTGGATTTCTGTCCTCTCCCATAAGATTCCCCCTCCACCTGCCCTGTATCTCTTTCATCAATCAACTCCCCAGCTCTTTACTTCACCCTCCACTCCCAGTTTCACCTATCACTTTGTGTTTCTTCCTTCCCCACCCCACTTTCTTCTTCTGGCTCCTCATCTTTATTTTCCAGTTTTGATGAAGGGTCTTGGCCTGAAATGTCAACTGTACTTTTTCCATAGATGCTTCCTGGCATGCTGAGTTCCTTTAGCATTTTGTATATGTTGTTTGGATTTCCAGCATCTGCAGATTTTCTCTTGTTTCGGAAAATTAGGTTAGTCCTGGGTGCCAAGAGGTGGATTTTGTAGAATACCTACAAGATAGCTTTTTAGAGCAGCTCATGGTTGACCCCATTAGGGGATTAGCTATTCTGGATTCAGTGTTGTGCAATGAACAGGAATTGATGAGATAGTTTAAGATGAAGGAGCCCTGAAGGGATAATGATTGTAATTTGATAGAATTCACCCTGCAATCTGAGAGGGAGAGGCTAATGTCAGATGTATCAGTATTGGAGTGGAGTAAAGGGGATTACAAAGGCATAAGAGAGGAACCGGCCAAAGTTAATTGGAAGGGGCCACTAGCAGGGATGGTGGCATAGGAGCAATGGCTGAAGTTTCTTGGAGCAATTTGGAAGGCACAAAATAGATATGTACAACACAAAATAATCTGCAGATGCTGGGGTCAAAGCAACACTCACAAAACACTGGAGGAACTCAGCAGGTCGGGCAGCATCCTGATGAAGGGTTTCGGCCCGAAGCGTTGACTGATCTTTTCCACGGATGCTGCCCGTCCTGCTAAGTTTCTGCAGCGTGTTGTGAGTATAGACATGTACAAACTTTGTACGTCCCAAATAAGAAGTACTCTAACGGCAGAATTGCATAACCATGGCTGACAAGGGAAGTCAAAACCAGCATAAAAGCCAAAGAGAAAGCACATAACAGAACAAATATTAGTGGGAAGTTAGTGGATTCAGAAGCTTTTAAAAACCAACAGAAGACAACTTAAAAATTCATAAAAGATTAAAAAGATGGATTACAAAGTTAGGCTAAACGATAATATTAAAGAGGATACCAATAGTTTCTTCATATATATAAAGACTATAAGAGAGGACCGCTGAAAAATTACACTGGAGAGGTAGTAATATGGGACAAAGAAACTGTGGTTGAACTGAATAAGTATCTTGCATCAGTCTTCACTGTGGAAGATGCTAGCAGTATGCCAGAAGTTTGAGAGTGTCAGAGGACAGAAGTGAGTGAAGTTGCCATTATAGGGGTGCAAGTGCTCTGGAAGTTGGAAGGTCTGAAGGTAGATAAGTTACCTGGACCAGATGTCCTACACCCTAGGGTTCTGAAAGAAGTAGCTGAAGAGATTATGGAGACAATAGGGATGAACTTTCAAGAAACAATAGGTTCTGGCATGATTCCAGAGATCTGAAAAATTGCAAATGTCATACCAGTCTTTAAGAAGGGAGGGAGGCAGAATAAAGGAAATTATAGGCCAGTTAGCCTGACCTCAGTGGTTGGGAAGATGTTGGAGTCAATTATTAAGGTTGAGTTTTCAGCGTACTTGGAGGCACATCATAAAATAGGGCAAAGTCACCATGATTTCCTTAAGGAAAAATGCTGCCTGACAAACCTGTTGGTGTTATTTGAAGGAATAACAAGCACAATAGTAAAAGGAGATTCGGTGGATGTTGTGCACTTGAATGTTCAGAAGGCTGTGGACAAGGTGCCATGCATGAGGCTGTTTAACAGGCGAAGAAAGTTACTAGCATGGATAGACCATTGGTTGATTGGCAGGAGGCAAAGAGTGGGAATCAAGGGAGCCTTTTCTGTCTGGCTGCCAGTGACTAGTGGTGTTCCACAAGGGTCTATGTTTGGACCGATGTTTTTACATTATAGGTCAATAACTTGGACGATGGAATTGATGGCTTTGCTGCAAAGCTTGTGGATGATATGAAGCTAGATGGAGGGGCAAGTAGTTTTGAGGAAGTAGAGAGGCTACACAAGGACATACACAGATTAGGAGAATGGACAAAAAAGTGGCAAATGGAATACAACGTCAGGAAGTGTATGGTTGTGCACTTTGGTAGAAGAAATAAATATGTAGTCTATTTTCTAAATAGGGAGAAAAATTAAAAAAAAAATGAAGTTCAAAGGGACTTGTAAGTCCTCGTGCAAGATTCACTGAAGGTGAGTTTGCAGGTTGTGTCAGTGGAGAAGAAAGCGAATGCAATATTAGCATTCCTTTCAAGATGACTAGAATATAAAAGCAAAGATGTAATTTTGATGCTTTATAAGGCACTGGTGAAGCCTCATTTGGAGTATTGTGTCCAGTTTTGGGCCCTTTATCTAAGAAAGGATGTGCTGACATTGGAGAGGGTTTAAAGGAGGTTCACAAAAATGATTCTGGGATTGAGGCATGTTTGATAGCTCTGGGCCTTTACTTACTGGAATTCATAATAATGAGGGATATCTCATTGAAACCTATCAAATACTGAAAAGTCTTGAGAGAGTGGATGTGGAGAGGATGCTTCTTATGGTGGGGGAGTCTAGAACCAGGTGACCCAGCCTCAGTATAGAGGAACATTCATTTAGGACAGAGATGAGGAGAAATTTATTTAGCCAGACAGTGGAGAATCTGTGAAAATCATTATCACAGCTGGCTGTGTGAGCCATGCAATTGGGTATATTTAAGGCAGAGGTTGATAGATTTTTGATTAGTCAGGGCATGAAAGGGTTACAGGGCGAGGGCAGGAGATTGGGGTTGAGAGGGAAATGGATCAGCCACGATGAAATGGTAGAGCAGACTCAATGGGCCAAATGGTCTAATTTGGCTCCTATGATTTATGGTCTTAAGGTCTATGTGGGGCTGGCTTAAATTGGCATAGACAATTTGGGTCATAGGTCCTGTTTCCATCCTGCATGACTGTAAATGTTCAGTCTTACCATTTGGTTTATACTGTATGTAAGATATAAAAATGACTTTCCTTTTGGTTTATATGTAAAGGCCAAAGATTCTAATTTATAATGCACCCAATATTTTGTGCATTGGATGAGATCAAATATTCCTATAATTGGCCATATTTCTGAAGACTTTGGGCCACCTGTAACCCACTACGTAATTTCCTACTCTCGAGTTGAATAGTATCACTTTAATTGGCTAATCCAATGTGGAAGATGAAAGCTTTAATGCAAATAATGTCCATCATTAGTTAAATTTCTTTGATATTTAATCTTGATTGCAAGAAGAACATTGAACTGGAAACCAGTGCACTTCGCAAAAGTCTATAAAAGGTAAAACAAAGATGACAATTGTTCTCCCTTTATCACAATCATAGTTTTTTTTTGTGATCTAAAATTCAACAAAGTGAACACCTCAGCTGTAAACTCATGTTAAAAAAGTCAATTTACTAAGAGATGAAATAGTAGGCTCTTAGGAAATTAATCCATGACTCTAAATTTTTTTAAGTCATTTTCGGTGATGTCAAATCAGATTACTGTCAGATGGAGGCGTAGGCATTCTAATTAAAAATAATTATTTTTTGGGAAAATAATCTTCTGATGCATTAGTAAAACTGCACCAAATTGTCAGTCTTAAGTACATCAAAGAATATCCTTCAGTGTAAAATAAGAAAACAATTATAGTCTATTACAAGTTTATGCTGAGTCATGGAGAATTTCAAGTCTGGGATCTAAGAAGTTGAGCTGCAAATTATACTATCAATTTAGAGCAAATTCGAGTGCAATTTGCATCTGTTTGGCTGAGTGCATTTAAAGCAAAAGTTCTACTCCACAGTATCACAGGGTATTAATATTATACCATTTTCTAGGCTATAGATTGGGTTCTGTTAACATTATGAAAATTAGATCTTCCTGGCAAATTTTCCCCTTAGTTAGCACTGTAATTCCTCACAAAAAATGCCCTGCAATGTATGCACTTGCTTTAAATATCTTCAGAGGAGAGTGTCTTCTTTACTACCTACAAACATTTTATCTATTTTGTGTCTAAATTTCTTTCCAAAATTCCAGGATAATATAAAAAGGAGTAGCAATTCTTTTTCTGTTTAGCTGCACCGTGTGTTGTATTACTTGTTAAATTATATAAAAATCATGTAAAACACTAATAGATGAGTTCATCAAAATGAAATTGTGGATCAACTTAAGACAGCACTTTCTCCACTCAAATATTAATGCAGTTTGCTTGACTGAAGCAGAACATTATGAGCAGTTAAATTATTCATTGATCTTATAACAGCCTATCCAGATGACTTTCATTTCCTTGAAATCTCTATTGTCACAGTTAGTCAGGCAGCAATGACATAGTTGTGCAGCTCCTACTTGCAGCAAATAAAGCTACATGCTAGTTTCCATATCAGTCGACATCTGCCTGAGTCTCAGTCTTATTAGGCTACATTTGAATAAGCATTCTGATTAACCCGATATGAAAGGTGAAGGGCTGACTGAATTAGAACACAATGACTATGCTGCATCTTAATTATTGATACTTCTGTCGGTGCTGTGGACCTTTGATGAGGAACATGCTTTTCACAGGAACCAAGTCTAATCTCCTTGCCTTGTATTATTACCAACAAAAAAATGCAAGATGTTCCTTAAATTAATGACACGTCAAATTTTAAGACAGCAATTTCTGATGGGGCATTTCTTGGGACAGAGAACAAAACTCAAAGAAAATGTCCTATGATTTTTCTTGCAGTTTTGCTATAAAATTGGGAGCATTAGTTTAAAGATAAATTGAACCTATTAAAGCGAATCCCAGAGGGAGATTGTGACCTGCTTTTAGCTTATCAGCATAATGAATGTTAAATTTGATGTTGTTGTTTTAAGTACACTATTATTCCTTTCTTAACCAACTAATGGCATTTTTTTTTGTGTGAGTGAACTCATTTTTGACCAAAACAATAAATACCAAATTTGTCTAAGTTTGTGAGGTGAATCATGCCCGTTGAAAAGAGGGTGAAGGTGAAATGTTTGGTGAACATTTGCCAAAGAAAATGCAGATTACAATAGTGACTTGACATGGCCTTGTCTGAAATTTTAAAAAAATCTTCCTCTCTTAAACTGCTGCATTGTGACATTCTTTCAGCAGGATTAACATATAAAAGCAAGTTTGGAAAGCTGAGCCTTTATAAGGCATTTGGACAGCCTGACTTCAGTGGTTGGCAAGATGATGGAGTCCGTTATCAAGGATGAAATTTAAAGGTACTTTGAGCTACATGATAACAAAAGCCAAAGTCAGCATAGTTTCCTTAAGGGGAAATCTTGCCTGACAAATCTGTTGGAATTCTTTGAGAAAATAACAGACACATTAGGCAAAGGAGAGTTAGTCAATGTTGTTTACTTGGGTAATCAGAAGACCTTTGACAAGGTGCCGCACATAAGGCTACTTAACAAGAGCCCATGGTGTTACAGGAAAGATACAAGCATGGATAGAAGATTGGCTGATTAGCAGGAGACAAAGAGTCTGAATAAAGGTTGGCTGCCAGTGAAAGGTAGTGTTCCACAGGGACCACATCTGTGGCTGACTGAATTGATGGCTTTGTGGCCAAGTTTACAGATGATACAAAGGTAGATGGAGGGGCAGGTAACGTCGAGAAAGCAGGGAGTTTGCAGAAGGGCTCGTACCTGTTGGGAGAACGGGCAAAGAAATGGCAGATAGAATATAGTGTACGGAAGTGTATGGTCATGCACATTGGTAGGAGGAATAAAGGCATAGACTATTTTCTAAATGGGAAGAAAATTCAAATACATTGAGTCAGTGGTAAGGAAGGCAAATACAATGTTAACATTTATCTTGAGTGGACTGAAATATAAGAGCAAAGATATGATACTGAGTCTTTGTAAAGCATTGGTCAGACCACATTTGGAGTAAAGTGAACCATTTTGAGACCCTTATCTGAAAATTGAAAGATAGGGTGGACTTGAAAAGGTTGTTTCCTATAGTGGATGAGTCTCAGATCAAGGGGCACAGCCTCAATATAGAAGGATGTTCCTTAAGCACAAAGATAAGGAAGAATTTCTTTAGCTGAGGTGTGGGGGTGAATCTGTGGAAATAATTGCCACAGATGGCTGTTGAGACCAAGTAATTTGGGTATAATTAAAGTGGAGGTTAATAGATTCTTGATTAGTAAGGCTGACAAAATTTACAGGGAGAATGAAGGATAATGGAATTGAGAGGGATAATAAACCAACCATGTTAGAATGAGATAAGTGGCCTAGTTCTACTCCTATGACATATTGTTTTGTAGCTGGTGGAGAGACCACTCCAACAAACATCCACTAGAAACATTGTCAACATGCTGTTGCTGGTTATTTACTTGTGCTTGTTGGAACAGATCTGGAGCTGATCATGGTTGCTCTGGCTGTTTCATTCTGCATTCACCTGCAAGGAATGATGTGACAGTTACTGATCAATTTGTGTTTATTGCTGTGCATAAGTATAGTGAGATACATGTACAATGAAAATAACTTACATGCAGTTGCATTGCAGACACGAAGGTACAGACAACCTAAAGAACATAAATTGGATGAGACTGTGAAGGAAAAGACTGCATGCAAAATAAAACACACACAATTAGAGTCAAGGCCGTGGTAGTGTGAGAAGTGTTTGGAAGTGTTCCATTGCTGAGGAAGGATTAGGGTTGTGCTTGTCAGTTCAAGATCACTGTAAGAAATTAGCTGTTCCTGAAACTAGTGGTGTGGGATTGCATGCTTCTGTTCCTAAAGGAAACAGTTATAACTATTAAGATTGAGTATATATTTAGTTCAAACCAATTCAAATTTGCATTCAGGTATATTGTGAAATTGATACACATTACTTTTTGATAGTTAATATATTAAGCTTACATTATTCATAGTCATAGTCATAGTCATACTTTATTGATCCCGGGGGAAATTGATTTTTGTTACAGTTGCACCATAAATAATAAATAGTAATAGAACCATAATAGAATAGTAATATGTAAATTATGCCAGTAAATTATGAAATAAGTCCAAGACCAGCCTATTGGCTCAGGGTGTCTGACCCTCCAAGGGAGGAGTTGTAAAGTTTGATGGCCACAGGCAGGAATGACTTCCTATGACGCTCTGTGCTGCATCTCGGTGGAATGAGTCTCTGGCTGAATGTACTCCTGTGTCCACCCAGTACATTATGCAGTGGATGGGAGACATTGACCAAGATGGCATGCAACTTGGACAGCATCCTCTTTTCAGACAGCACCGTGAGAGAGTCCAGTTCCATCCCCACAACATCACTGGCCTTACGAATGAGTTTGTTGATTCTGTTGCTGTCTGCTACCCTCAGCCTGTTGTCCCAGCACACAACAGTAAATATGATAGTACTGGCCACCACAGACTCATAGAACATCCTCAGCATCGTCCGGCAGATGTTAAAAGACCTCAGTCTCCTCAGGAAATACAGATAGCTCTGACCCTTCTTGTAGACAGCCTCAGTGTTCTTTGACCAGTCCAGTTTACTGTCAATTCTTATCCCCAGGTATTTGTAATCCTCCACCACGTCCACTCTGACCCCCTGGATGGAAACAGGGGTCACCGGTACCTTAGCTCTCCTCAGGTCTACCACCTGCTCCTTAGTCTTTTTCACATTAAGCTGCAGATAATTCTGCTCACACCATGTGACAAAGTTTCCTACCGTAGCCCTGTACTCAGCCTCATCTCCCTTGCTGATGCATCCAACTATGGCAGAGTCATCCGAAAACTTCTGAAGATGACAAGACTCTGTGCAGTAGTTGAAGTCCGAGGTGTAAATGGTGAAGAGAAAGGGAGACAAGGCAGTCCCCTGTGGAGCCCCAGTGCTGCTGATCACTCTGTCAGATCTTCAATGCTTATGCAGTACTTTTTTACTCATTCTGGTTTGAAAGGATATGTGCAATTTAGAGGTTTTGGGTCATACTGCTATACAAGAGGGAAAAAGACCCTTCAGCCCAACTTATCCATGACAAGCAAGATCTCTAGCCAAACTATTAGCATCTGCTTGCATAATGCTTGTACTTCTCTAAACTTTTCTCATCTATGTACCTGTTCAAAGGTCTTTTAAAAGTTGTAATTTTACCTGCCTCCACCACTTCCTTGAGCAGCTCTTTCTAGATACCCACAACTCGCAGAACTTGCTCCTCAGAACCCTTTTAAATCTTACTCCTTTCACTTTTAAACATATGCCCTCCAGTTTTTTATCCCACTACCTTGGAGAAAAGATGGTTGCATTTTTTTAATCCTATCTATACTAATTTGTTTGCTATGGGGGTTTCATGCTTCACTCTTGCAATATTGCAAATTATCCCCAGTTAAACTGCATTAAAACATGATTACTATTTTCATTGATCATGAATGTTTGCTTTTGAGTGAGTTCTATGGTTGTTAATGGCATTATTTGACAGAAATGCATCCTCAGGTGTTGTACATCACTTTGAGAACAAGCCACTGAAAAACAGACTTTGACAGAAAGCATTAATGACTTTGAATGGGATCGTTCGTTTGCTTTGCTTTGTACAATCTGTTTCTTTTATTCTGTTTATTTAACTAAAACACCCACAGGCAAAGTTTGCGTTCAACGTATTGAAATTTTAGGCTACAGTTATCAGCAATGAAAAATATGCATTTCTAATGAGAGAAACCCTCATAAGGATTTTACTGTGGACCATTTATTCCATTTGCTTTATCAATATATATTCTAACAGGCACAATTTTTATACTTCAAATCCAAGTCCCCTCTGATTTATAGTGCAATTTTTGATTGGTGCTGTGTTTGAAGTGAGGTGGGATGTTATTAGAAAGAAAATAAGAAACAGATTTCCTTTATTTAGCATACGTCATATTCTCTGGATGTTTCAAAATGCTTTCACAGTCAAGAGGGCAGTTTAAAATTCTAATCATGGCTATTTTTTTGATAAATTTGTCAATTAGTTCAACAAATGACTCTTAGAGTCAACACAAACTGTTTTGATGATGTTGGTTAGAAACAGAATCATTTCAGTTTGCAAAGAGGTCATCTAGCCCATCAATTCCCCATTTTCTAGCTGTGTTCTTCTGTCAATACCAGTCTCCAGTATAGTGTAATACTGCATGTTTTCCCTTCATTCTCAGTCATATTCTCCATTGGAAGTGATCATTGAGTTTATTTTCGCTATCCTATGATAGAGAGAGTGACTGAGTGAGAGTGAGGGAGAGAGAGAGATTGAGAGAAAGTGAGTGAGAGTGAGAGAGAGCCATGATGAATTGGTGGAGTAGATGCAATTGGCCAAATGGCCTAATTTTTCCCCTCTATCTTATGGTCTTTTCCACTGCAATGTGTCCTAGGGGGTGTATCTGTTGTGCCAAATAAAGAAGCAACATAGTTGGAGCCACTAGTCTATGACTAGTGCCGTGCTCCATGCTCCATTCTCCATCTGAAACTACTTCTACCAGTTAGAGCACTGAGCTTGGATCTCTCGAATACTTTTACGTTCACCTGTGATGCATGGATAAACTCCATTTTCATAATTCCAGTTATGAGACACTGCATATATTCTCAGTACTTTTTTTCAATTCTTTGACTTTTTTTGACCGTGCTGTTTTTTCCATAATTGAATCCGAATACATTTGCACGAAGTTCAATTAGAGTCATGTTGGAGTGACTTTTAATGCAACAAGTTCTGATGACAATTGTATGACATCCAAGAGTTCTTGTACTAGTTGGCCATTCTTGATTAGGGATCCAATGTATAAGAAATGCCAACTGTCTCCATAAGTTTCCAAGATCATGAACAACTCCAAAGGCATATTGAGAATCAGTGTAGGTATTCTTTCTGCCAACTTACAAGCAGAGTTTTCAGTTCTGCTTGTTGCGCAGAGGTGCCAAGAGCCTAATGACAGAGCTTCAATTTCAGAAACTACAGCCCATCGAGGGATTTGAATTGCTTACACAATCACTGAGGAGCCATCGATGTGCAGAATTAGATCTTTGGCAGAGAAATAACCGATAGGACACTGTTGGTCTCTATGTTCTTGAGTTAAGACTACCATCAGGTGTTTCTTGTTGATATATAGGATAAATGGTTTATTTGTATCAGGGATTCTTAATGCAGGTGCAGTGTACAGTGCTGTCTTTAAAGTTAGAAATGCTTTTCGTTAAGAGTCACGGTGTCACCTGAGCAGATTGTGGCATGGTCCGGTCCATGAAGTCCGTATTCCCGTTCACAGTCTGGTCCATCGACCCTTGCTCCAGGTTTTCCTATCTACCCTGTTTCTGTTCTTGTTGAGCTAATCGAGGCAGCTGATGCTCATTGGGGCTGGCTGCATAAATACCTTCAGAGGCCCAGGCGTGGCTGCTGGATTATTTTTGTCCTTACTCCTTGTATCCCTGCCTCTGCCTTCTGTTTCCTCGCCTGAAGCCCTGCCTTGTCTTGCCGGTAACTCATGCCTTGCCTGAAGTTCTCCTCTTGCCTTGCTTTGCCAGAAGCCTTGCCTTGTCTTGCCAGTAACTCTTGCCTCACCTGAAGTTCTCATCTCGCCTTGCATTGCCTGAAGCCTTGTCTTGTCTTGCTGGTAACTCTCACCTTGTCTCACCTGCAGTCTTGTCCTGCAGCCACCCTGTACCTAGCTCCCTTCCTGTCCCTTGCCTCCATTGGGTAAGCCAGGCTGTCTCGTTGTTACCTGTGGTTGGTTCTGTCCCTTCCTGTCCCTTGTCTCCGTCGGGTGGTGATCTACACCCTGCCCAGGAGCACCGCGTCCTGCCCAGGTGAACCGTGCCCTGCCCCGGAGGAGCCTGCCTAGCCTCAAGCCTGAAGACTGCAGCCTCCTGCCTCCAGCCTTGCCTCGCCTCAAGCCTCCTGCCTCCAGCCTCCAGCCTTGCCTCGCCTCAAGTCTCTTGCCTCCAGCCCCGTCTCAAGTCTCCTGCCTCCAGCCTCCAGCCTCGCCTCAAGTCTTCTGCCTCCAGTCTCCAGCCATGCCTCCAGTCTCCAGCCTCCAGCCTCACCTCAAGCCTCCTGCCTCCAACCTCCAGCCTTGCCTCACCTCAAGTCTCCTGCCTCCAGCCTCGCCACAAGTCTCCTGCCTCCAGCCTCCAGCCTGGCCTCGTCTCCTGCCTCCAGCCTCCAGCCTCACCTCAAGTCTGCCTTCAGCCTCCAGCCTCCAGCCTCGCCTCGCGTCTCCTGCCTCCAGCCTCCAGCCTCGCCTCGCGTCTCCTGCCTCCAGCCTTGCCTCATGTCTCCTGCCTCCAGCCTCCAGCCTCGCCTCACGTCTCCTGCCTCCAGCCTCGCCTCGCGTCTCCTGCCTCCAGCCTCCAGCCTCGCATCGCCTCGTCTTCTGCCTCCACCCTCCAGCCTCGCCTCAAGTCTCCTGCCTCCACCCTCCAGTCTCACCTCGTCTCCTGCCTCCAGCCTCCAGCCTCGCCTCAAGTCTCCTGCCTCCTGCCTCCAGCCTTGCCTCGCGTCTCCTGCCTGCAGCCTCGCCTCGCCTCAAGTCTCCTGCCTCCAGCCTCTAGCCTTGCCTTGCGTCTCCAGCCTCCAGCCTCGCCTCGCGTCTCCTGCCTCCAGACTCCAGCCTCGCCTCGCCTCGTCTCCTGCCTCCAGCCTTGCCTCGCCTCGTCTCCTGCCTCCACCCTCCAGCCTCGCCTCAAGTCTCCTGCCTCCAGCCTCACCTCAAGTCTCCTGCCTCCAGCCTCCAGCCTCACCTCACCTCGTCTCCTGCCTCCACCCTCCAGCCTCGCCTCGCGTCTCCTGCCTCCTACCTCCAGCCTCGCCTCGCGTCTCCTGCCTCCTGCCTCCAGCCTCGCCTCAAGTCTCCTGCCTCCAGCCTCCAGCCTCGCTTCAAGTCTCCTGCCTCCAGCCTCGCCTCACATCTCCGGCCTCCTGCCTCCAGCCTCGCCTCGCGTCTCCTGCCTCTAGCCTCGCCTCGCATCTCCAGCCTCCTGCCTCCAGCCTCCTACCAAGCCTTGCCTCAAGTCTCCTACCTTCTGCCTAGCCTCAGGCCTGAAGACTCCTGCCTCCAGCCAGCCTCGCCTCCCTCCAGCCTCGTGTCTCCTGCCTCCAGCCTCCAGCCTCGCCTCAAGTCTCCTGCTCCAGCCTCCAGCCTCGCCTCGCCTCAAGTTTCCTGCCTCCAGCCTTGCCTCGCCTCAAGTCTCCTGCCTCCAGCCTCCTACCAAGCCTCACCTCATCTCCTGCCTCCTGCCTAGCCTCAGGCCTGAAAACTCCAGCCTCCAGCCAGCCTTGCCTCCAGCCTCGCCTCGCGTCTCCAGCCTCCAGCCTCGCCTCGCGTCTCCAGCCTCCAGCCTCACCTCGCGTCTCCAGCCTCCAGCCTCCAGCCTCACCTCGCCTTAAGTCTCCTGCGTCCAGCCTCCTACCAAGCCTCACCTCAAGTCTCCTGCCTCCTGCCTAGACTCAGGCCTGAAGGCTTCAGCCTCCTGCCTCCTGCCAAGCCTCGCCTCTAGTCTCTAAGACTCTAGCCTCGTCCTGCCTGCCAGTCAAGCCTCGTCCTTGCCTAGTGCTGGGGTCCGAGCCAGAGGCAAGACCCAGGTACTGGGTCCTTGTCCAGTCTCTGGCTCGGAGTCCAAGCCCGGGCTCCTAGCTCTTGTGTCCAGTCCTGTTCCAGGTTCCTGATTTTCCTGTCCATGTCCTTGCCATCGCCCTATAAGCTAGTCCTGTCCCTAGTACTTCAGTGTCTGTGTCTTGCACTTGGGTCGGTTCCCAGCCACCTGCCTTATGACAGATTGTTGAATATTGTGCAAAAATCGATAGACCTGCCACTAGAGGGATTAGCTTGACAATACATTGATTAGCTACCCAGAGATCCACTGACAGTCTCCTTTCATAGGTTCCACATTCAGTACAATGTGTCTTCACTCCCTTGCTCTTTATTGGACAAGCTGTGACATGGCTACCAAACTTATTGTTTCATCACTGTTGTTCTCACTTGAATTATTAGAGGCTGTTGTAGAGTCCATGTCACATCCATCCTGTAGTTCCTTGGAATTTGGTTGGTGTCACTTTCATAGGCTGTAATTCCATGGAGCGTGGATACAATCATTGTCTCGGAGCGCTGTCTGATGTAGGGCTGGTTTCCCAAAAGGAAGTATCACTGGCACTGTCACTAGAAGTATCTCCAGAAGCTTCACTGGCAAGACTGTCCTCTTGAAATCCCTGCAGAGCCTTTTGATGTTGCTTCAGTCTGATTTAAAACTCCATACACTGCACTTCAATTCAATTATACATAACATGTTACTTATTTGTTCATTTGGTTAATGCATTCACTCGCAAATTTGATCAAATTGACCATGTGTTCTTATCTTTAACTCACACGTTCCCAGTTTTTCTTTTCCCTCTGATATTCTCTGGATCTTATCACATGCCTCCTTAATAAACTTAACATTGTTGGAATACTTCATCTGCATTTTATATATAATGTTATCAAACTGAGATGTTTTTTTATTCAGGTAGAAGCTTGGCTTCATGACCTTGGACACTTTTAAATGTATGCACTTTCTATTACTTCTCACAATCTCAAACTATTGTTAGATTGCAACCAAAATTATCCTGAAACCAAAGTTTTCTTTCATAACCCATTGTTTATATAGTACTATATTTGTCAATGTGGAGTAGAGAGTGGGTTTATAAACCTGGTGGGAACAAAGAATATTGGGAACAGTGAGGGTGGAGTGCTGTGTGAGGGGTGTGGGACAGCTGGCAGAGAAGGAGTGCCTGGAGTGGGAGAGATGGTGGTGTGGGTGCTGACACACTCAGTCCCAAGACGCCAAGCAAAGTCATTCGATTTCAAACAATTGGTTGATTGATTAGTCATCACAGAAGGTCTCTCTGGTGCTTCCCACTTGCTCCCCTTTCCGTTCCCCTTTTCCCAACCATGATTCCTCTCTCTGCACCCCCTTCCCACTCTCAGTCCACAATAGAGATTCATATCAGAATCAGGTTTATCATCACTCACATATGTCATGAAATCTGTTTTTTGCAGCAGCAGCAGTACAGTGCAATATAGAAAATTGCTATAGTGCCATGCAAGTCTTAGCCACCCCAGCTATGTATATGCACCCAAGTCTTTTGCAGTGTGCTGTATTTAATTATTCTTTTGTACTTCACTGGCTTGCATGTATTCAAGAATTTTTATACCCCACCAACTTGCATGTATTTAATTTTTACAAATCTGTTCTTTTTTTCAAAATAGCAATGTGGTTGTTTCTGCACTCCTACTTCCATCCGATGGTGAAATTAAGCTAGAACTAGTTGATTCTCTCAGACTATTTGAAAGCACTTACCTCTTTTCAAGATTAGGTGCTAAAAAATTTTGACTTCAGTTGGGATTCTTTCAAGTCCTTGAATCTTTGCCACCATCCTGCCAACTATGCCAAGTTTGTTAGATTGTGATGTTTTGGTCCAAGTTTTTTTCAGAAGCCAAAATAAGTAATAAAACCTGTTGCTTCACAATCGCTTAATTAAGCACTAATGGAACAAAGAGAATTGAAAATAGATAGCAACAGGAATCCAGCAGGGGAAGTGAAAAAGTAATAAAGATGGCAGGCCAATATGTTCAGCTCTTGTTATACCATGAACAAGTGAGATTCCATTTAAATTTTAGATAAGAGTTAACCAATCAGATAGTCCCTATTCAAATAATATGAAGACAATTTTGCAGAACCATACAGAATGTAACCATTAGGGGACACATTGAACAATTGCTTATGCATACTGTGATCACTAGGAAACATACTAAACATGTATATAGGTAGTATATTAAAATACTAGTAGACATAAAATTTAAGCTGCGAAGTAAACAGCATCTACACAGTCTAATCCAACAGGTAGGAGAGGTAAAATTCAAAAGAGATTTGCAACACAAGATTTTTTACACCCATGTGATCAGTGCATGTAAAATGGTGGAAGCAGACGCCGTATAGTCATTTAAGAGATAAGTATAAGAATATGCACAAATGAATGGATATGGACCATGCGCCGACAGAAGGCAGTGGGTGTCACTAGTTGATTTAGTTCAGCACAGTATTGTCGGCTGAAGGCCGGTTCCTCTGCTGCACTATACAATGTTCGATGAATATGACTATTTGCAAGGCGTAAAAGCTTTTTCTTCCTCTATTGTCGATCACAGAACTATACCTTTAGATTCTAACCTCTTCCACCAACAGAAAAAAAGGCCTTTTGTAATTTCTTTGTTCAGATTCTTCAGATAAAATCAAAACATTTTAAAAAAAGGCCACCGAGCTCAATGAAAATCCAACCAGTTTGGCTCTTGAATACTGTATAGCATTAGTTCTTGTGGTCTATCCAAACCACAAATGGACGTTTAGCCCCTCCAGCCAACTTCTCCATTCCTCAGGGCTGCACTCCACCAGCAACAGCTCTCTATTCCCTATGTCATAATTCCTCGCTGCAGGAGAGAGCCAGCAGATGAAGAAAGCACAGCGATTGAGTTTCTGGTCAGATGGTGGGCATTGCAAAATAACAGCCTAAACCCCAATGCCTGAGGCATCTACTTCATCAATCAATAGTAGTATCAGGTCAGAGAGAACAAAAAATAGGAGCTGTTGTGAAGCAATGTTTCAATTTCTGAAAAGGCACTTCAGCTACTGGGGCCCAGCGAAATGGGCCAAAGGTTCCTCTAGTCAGAGCAGTAAGGGGTGCTGCGATGGGTGCTGAAGTTGCGGATGATCTGCTGGTAAAAATTTGCAAACTCCAGAAGCTGCTAGAGCTGCTTGATCATGGTGGGTTGTGGCCAGTCTCTGATAGCTTGGGTCTTGCTAATGTCCATCTGTAGCTTCCCTTTGAGACAACCCGAGAAAGGAGACTGGAGACATGGAACTCACACCTCTCCAGCTTGATGAATAGTTGGTTCTGGAGTAAACATTGAAGGACTCATCAAACACGTTCAATGTGTTTGTGGTTGTTCTTGGAGAAGATGATAATCCAGATACATGAAGACAAAGTGATGCAGCATCTTTTGGAAGGCGTCATTGATAAGGGTTTGGAAGACCAGCTGAGCATTGAATAAACTGAATGACATCATGAGGTATTCATAGAGGCCAGTGGAAGTCATCACTCTCACAAATGCAGACCGTGTTGTATGCATTTTGAAGGAGAAGTTTAGTAAAATAGTTGGCTAATGAAGCAACCTGAAAGCCATGGTCATCAGTGGCGAGGGGTAACTGTTCTTCACTTTAATCTTATTAAGGCCTCAATAATCTGTACACCATCTGAGTCCACCATTTTTTATCACCATGAAGAAGATACCCGCAGCAGCAGGGGATATGGAGGGGTGATAAAACCAGAGGGCATCATAGATGTATTTCTCCATGAGCACACTTTCTGGAGCTGATAGAGAGTAGAGTCTTCCCCGGGCAGTCAGGTTCCAGGCAGCGTTTCAATTACACTGCCATAGGTGCGATGAAGCGGCAGTTGTGACCCTTTTCTTGCTAAAAACCTCGAGCAGGTCTGTATACTTGGGAGGAGCTTGGGCCAGCTAGGAAGAGGCAGAAGACAGTCTGGGAGATGCAGGTAGGCAGGTGCCTTGGCAGCAAGAAGACTGTCCAAGGAGTGCACCAATGGACCAGACAATTTGTGGGTTGTGACAGGCTAACTAGGGGTGTCCCAAATTTAATGGCAACTTAGGAGAGTGAATAAGGTGAAACCGAATAGTCTCGGTATGCTGTTCCATATGTGGACAGATGGAAGCACTGAGGTGGCAGATGCACCCAGGACTCAAAAGTCTTCAGTCCAGATCCATTATCAGTTGCTCGAGATGGGCCAGAGGAACTCAAAGATATCTTGCAAAAGCAAAATCTAGCTGCACCAGCATTTTAAAAGGCTCCAACAGCATGTTGTTGCTTACCGCAAGAAATAGAGGTAGGGAGCTTGACCAAGGATTTAGCAGACTTAGAAGGAATAGTGGAACCCATCACAGACCTCTCTTGCCTGGATGGGTCTGGATGTCTGGGAATGTCCAGTTCACCAGCACTTTTATAGGGGCTTCAGTGTTTCAACTACTTCCTGTGGAACTTGATTGCACAGACAGCCATGCTATGGGTACCTCGCTAGAACATGTGCTCACATCTACCCACCATGACTTCTTGGTTGCTCAGAACGAATGTGAGATGTTCATCCTCTGCTCTGTACATGAATGACTCACTCTTGCAGTAACAGGTGGCTGCCAGGCTGGGTTTGAATTGGGGTTGTTATGACAAAGTTCTGTATCTTGACTAAAGTGCGGAGAGGACCCAGAGACAAGAATAGAATTGAACAAAGAATCTTTATTTGTGGATTGGCTTGTACAGAACACAAGCTAGGACTCAATAATCACTTTATACGTGGTAGGTAAATTCAAGACTGAACAAAAAAACAAATACGAGGGACCTTAAAAAGACAAAGAAAACAAGGCACAGGTGTACTAATAACTAAAACAGGACATGTGAAAATAATCAATTACTTATCAGTGAGGAGGAGCATTGGGACTTGGAGGATTCTGGAAGCCTCAATTGTTCAGACAAAGGCATGACAGGCAAAAAACAAATGCTGAAGGAACTCAGTAGTTTGGTCAGCATCTATAGAAGGAAATGGGCGATCGACATTTTAGGTTGAAACTCTTCATAAAGGGGAAATAACCAATATAAATAGGTGGGGGGAAAGGAGTAGAGCAATAGCTACACTATCTAGAACCACAACTCGTATTTTAGCTCCAGATTCCAGCATTTACAGTCTCATGTTTCAGTTGTAAATGGTAGTCTTGTTGCATTGTTTCCTTCATCATTAGGAGCAGAATTTTCTGTGGTTTTTCAAGTCCAGCAGCACAAAATTTCTACCTAGTAAAGACAGCTTGGAAATAAAATTGACCTCGATGCTCGCAAGCCTCTGTAGTAGGGAATCCCAGATACAGAACAGAGCAACAAGCAAAACTAAACTGGAAACAGTTGTAAACATTCATTCTGTTTTACTTCATCGTAGGATTCTAACTGACCACCTCAAGATTCTAGCATTTTTTATTTTTATAAACATAGAATTGGAATAGATTCATTCATTTTTCCCTCACCTTACGGATATTGGGCATGTCCTGCAAAAAGCAATGTCTTAATTCTCCCAATCAGCCACCACAGAAACAGGCCATTTGGCCCACTGAGCCATCAACCACCCACTTGCAGAAGTGTCATTCTATTCACAGATTCTGTCTCTCATCTACTCACTTGGGGCATTTTAGAATAGTGTAACTTTGAATCAAATTCACGGGTTTGGTGAGTGAGACAGAAAACACTGACTGCAAATAAGTATATCAATCATTTATTTACATATAGTAAAAAATTCGATCAAACATCTGTTCCCCCAAGTTACACAGACTACAGAGCTAAATATTCCACTAATATACTTAGTTAAAAATGCGCACAGAGCATACCTTCCTTATAGTTATGGAAGCTAAGGGAGAGAGAGTGAATCTTTCGCATGTGTTACTCTTTATACCCCCTTTATACCATCAACCATTTCCACATGACTTGTCTCCGCAAAAATATTACACATCAGATGGCAAGGTAAGGTACCAGACACTGAAGTTCTCACTAGAGCAAGTCTGCCATCAGTCCACACACTGCTGATGAGAACACAGACCCGGTGGGCAGGTCGTGTCATCCGCATGCCGGACGAGCGCATACCCAAGCAGCTCCTTTTTGGGGAACTCTCTGCTGGAAGACACTCGCATGGAGGGCAGAAGAAACATTACAAAGAAACACAAAAGGCCTCCCTGAAGTCATTTGACATAGACACGACCTCCTGGGAAATGTTGGCACAAAACCTCCCTTCCTGGCGCGGCCTCATCCACAAGGGCTGTCAAGCTTACGAAGCAAGGCGCATTGCTGAAGCACAACAAAAGTGCGAGCTGCGCAAGTCCAGAGCCACCAGTGCAACAACTGTAATGCCTACACATGTCTGCCCAACATGTGCCAGGACATTTTGTGCCCGAATTGGCCTGACCAGTCATCTTTGGACACACCGCATCCAGTCTCAAAGTGACTGATGGTGTCAAGGTCTTCATCGACGACGATGGACGCGGTGTTTGAAACTGGACACTAGGTGTTGTGGCATGCAAGCCAACCAACTGGAAGAGCAGCTGCAGTTTATAAACTGATCAATCATGATGGAAGCAGCTTTCAATCGGAATAAGACATGTACCCCACAGGACGGATAGCCAATTAACCAATCAACCCATATGAGAAAACCAGAGCACCTATGGAAACCTATCCAGTCACAGGGAGAACATGTCAACTGAGGATGAGGATCAAGCCCAGGTCTCTGGAGTTGTACCACTGTGTCCCCCAGTTGTTGGTCACTGTTGTCAGCTTTAGTCTGGTCATCACCTGAAAAGCAAGACTTACCTTAGCTTCTCCGCCATCTGATCATATCCATTTTTCTTTAACTTACTTGATTTCTGTTCGTGGATTTTGCATTGAAAACTTCATAACAAGTTTTTCTGAGGAACATAATCCTTTCCTTCTTTGAGACTGTTCTATCAATCAATTTGAAATGTGATCAACAATGTATATCTTGAGAATATTTTTCACAGCTTGTGTAGTGTGTGTATAAAAATATTAATGTAATTATTTAATTTATGTCATCACACATAATTCCAGTCATTAAATGAAGGGTAGTATTATTCCATTGATCAAATATCTTTGACGAAGTGTTTAGGACATATTTCTTTCCCTCCATTTGCTATATCTAAATAGAATGGAATGTCACTTGGTTTAACTGTGACCATGGTTACATCCTTAAGTGCATTATTTTAACATTTATATAATTTTAATGATAGCACTGTTACTTGTTAGGGTCTTGCAGAATTGCAATCTCCAATATATTCTTTTAGAACATTAGAAAAGCTTAAATATCTCAGAATTAATTTCCTGAATTTGTGTTAATAAGATTAGACTGTACTTATAAATGAGCTTATGAATACAAGACTCTGTTTCTTTTTAGATGGTGCTGCTAATCCAATAAGATTTTCTCATTATGACTTACCTTTGTTGAACATTATTTTTACACAAAATCTCCATTGTAAATTTGGACAAAAGCCAAGAACTTACAAAAAACCATGCCAATTCCAAAGTTCCATGCTCAAAATAAGTTTATTATCAAACTACATATAAGTCACCATATACAACCCTAAGATTCATTTCTTGAAATAAATTACTGTAAGTTAAAGAAACATAATAGAACCAATAAAAAATGCACCCAACAGGATGGAGAGCCACCAATATGTAAAAAAATCCAACAAAATACGCAAATACAAAAAAAAGAGAAAATAAGAAATAATAGTAATAATAATAATTTGCTCCACATAAGCATATACAGTTCTGATAAGAAGCATAAACCACTAAACGTAAATGAGACCACAACCGAGAAAAATGAAGACATCATCACCAGTGAAGAAAAGGTTAACCAATGGAAGAACATGACAGTCCATGGAAGATATCCCCACAATCTGAACAGACTAGATGTCGAAAAGGTAGTGTCGTACATCTGGCTCCAAGTTGGAGACCTCTTCCCGGAAACAGAAGGTTCCTGTTGGCAATACAGGACCAAGTGGTTAACACAAAAAAAAACAAAAATACATAATAAAAGACCAACAAATTTAAGATGATAAATATAGAAAATGCTGAGAAAAACTATAAACAATCCAAAAACACTTCAGGATCCTGCAGCAGTTTAACACAATCTCATTACTTACACAGACACAGTCAAGTGGCCATATGTCAAAAGCTTGCTTTAAAATTCAAATTCTTAAGTGAAATCACACCTTACTATAAATACAAGCCTGATCCAGTTTTAGAGTCAAAATGCCACAAATTATGTTATGACCTATCAGTTTTTACAAATAGGACAATCTATATTAGCCGTCCCGATGCAATAATAGCAACATCTACAATTGGGATCATCCCAAAGGTACTACACTATAGCATTAAACGATTAGGGCTACACCGTAATATCTGTATAAATCTTCAGAAAGCCACAATACTAAACACCACTAGAATAGTCTAAAACTTTCAATCAATTGTGAAATGAGCATGCTTGGCCATGCTCTTACCACAGGTTTTACCTTGACCTGAGAAAAAAAATAATCTAAAAAACAGAAAATATCTAACACATTACTGGATCCTGTAGCAGTTTAACTCAAGCCGATTACTTACACAGACTCAAGCACATAGCAAACATCATTCACCAAAACCTTGCTTTAAAATACAAATTCATAAAAGACATCATACCTTACAATAAATACAAACCTGATCCAGCTTTTGAGTCAGGGTCCTACAAATTATATCACAACCAATCCATTATTACAGATAGGACAATCCATAATAACAGTATGGATATAACATTACAGCATAAAGAAAAAAGAACAACTTACTTAATAGGTACAACCATTCCAAACACAACTTACAAAAATCAAAAGTGGAAGACACCAGAAATATGCTGAATTAAAAGAGGAAATTGAAAAACTATGGAGCATGAACAGGACCGGGTCATGGACCCCTGGCTTCCCCCTCTTGAAGTCCATAAGTCCATAAGACCATAAGACTGTAAGACATAGGAGCAGAATTACGTCATTCAGTCCATTGATTCCCCTCCATCATTCCACCATGGTTGATCTTGCATTCCACTCAACTCCATACACCCGCCTCTTGCTATATCCCTAGCAAGAATTGTTGTTCTGACAGTCAGGAAATGATCAACTTCTGCCTTAAATATACCAAGAGACTTGGCCTCCAGAGCACTGTACAGATTCAGGACTCTCTGACTAAAAGAAATCCACCTTATCTCTATTCTAAAAGGTTGACCCTTAATTTTGAGGCTGTGCCTTCTTGTACTGGATACACCCACTATAGGAAACACCCTTTCCACATGTACCCTACTTAGTCCTTTCAACATTCGGTAGGTTTCAATGAGCTGCCCCTCGCCCCGCATTCTTCTAAATTCCAGTGAATACAGGTCCAAAGCTGCCAAACGCTCCTCATATGTTAACTCCTTCATTCTCGGAATCAACCTTGAGAACTTCCTCTGGACTCTCCAATGACAACACATCCTTTCTGAGATATTGGGCAAAAAACTGTTTATAATTTTTCAAGTGAGGCCTGATTAGTGTCTTACAAAGGCTCAGCCTTATCTCCTTGCTTTTATATTCTATTCCCCTTGGGAAAAAATGCCAACATTGCACTTGCCTTCTTTACCACATTCTGGGAGTAAATTAACCTTCTGGGAGTCTTGCATGAGGACTCCTAAGTCCCTCTGTACCCCTGATGTTTGAACTTTCTCCTCATTTAGATAATAGTCCAAACTATTGTTCCTTTTACCAAAACACATTATCATACTTTTCCTAACATTGTGTTACATCTTCTACTTTTTTTTCTAATTCTTCCATTTTGGCTAAGTCCTGATGCAATCACATTGCCTTCTCAGCACTACCTCCCCCCTCCCCTCTCCACATATCTTTGTATCATCTACAAACTTGCTAAAAGCTATCAATTCCATTAACCAAATCATTGATAAACAATGTGAAAAGTAGCGGTCCCAACACTGACCCCTGAGGAACACCAAATACCAACCAGAAAGGGCCCATTTTATTCCCACTCGCTGACTCCTGCCTGCCAGCCATTCCTCTATCCATGCCAGTATCTTTGTTGTAATGCCATGGGATTTTGTCCTGTTAAACAGCCTTATGCGTAACACCTTATCAAATGCATTCTGATAATCCAAGTAATAACATCCACGCCTCTCCTTTGTCCACCCTGCTTGTTACTTCCTTGAAAGAACTCTAACAGATTTGTCAGGCAAGACTTCCCTTTACAGAAACTATGCTGACTTTGCTTTATTTTATTATTAGTCTCCTTCTTCTTTGGTTGTCCATTGGAATCCGATGACGACATCCACTCCTTTAACGGTGAGATCTTTGATGACTATACAATCCTATCCGGGACCCACAAGCTCTATTGCAGGTGGGACATGTATATGTAGTAGTGGTGGCGACCATGGCTGCATTTCTCCTGGTCCCCTTCTGCTGTCTCCTAGTTGTTCTTTCCATCTCCAGAATACGAACCCCATCCCAACACAGCTGTCGCCAAATGGTACGGTCAGCAGAAAACTCCTCCAGGTCCTCAGGTCTGATCTTGCACTTCCTTAAAGCATTCTTTATCTGATCCTTATAGCACTTCTTCAGACTTCCAGCTGAGCATTGACCATGATGTAGCTGGCCGTATAACACTCTGTGGGGTAGCCGACAAGGGGGCATCCTTATCATGTGCCCCAGCCACTGCAGCTGATGCTGGGTGATCATGGCCTTAATACTCCTGCAGTTGGTCTTTACAAGTATTTCAATGTGAGGCACCCGCTCACACCAGGTAATTCCCAGGATGCGCTGGAGGCAGCTTATGTGGAAGCACTCCAAGGACTTGATGTGACAGCTCTAGGTTACCCAAGATTCACAGCTATAGAGAAGGGTGGTGACACAAACCACTTAGTCTCCAAGTACCCCAATACCTCATCCTTAATAATAGACTCCAACACTTCCCCAACTACTGAGGTTAGGCTAACTGGCTTGTAATTTCCTTTCTAAGTCAAAAATCATTGCAGTGACATTGAATGAGATGTTGCTGTAGTGACACCATTCAGCCAGGTGTTCAATCTCCCTTCATATGCTGATTCATCACCACCTTTGATTCACCACATTGGTGCAAGACTTTTACAGCTCGGGGCATAGGAGTTCAGTGTTTAGTTCCAACGTCCTCTGTAAGGAGTCTGTACATCCTCCCCATGGAATGCATGGGTTTGTGGGTGCTTTGGTGTCCTCACACAGTCCATAGACGTACTGGTTAGCAGGTTAATTAGTCATTATGAATTGTCCTGTGATTAGGCTCAGGTTAAATCAGGGGTTATTGGGCAGAGCAGCTTGAGGGACCAGAAAGGCCTATTCCACACTGAATCTCAATAAAAATTAAAAAAAAAATCAAAATCAGCCAACAACAGAGGCAAACAAATATAGCATTGGAGCTGTGGTTAGCCTCACAGTCATAACTATAAAGCGAGTCAAGCCGGGGGCTAAGCACACAGAATTGCAGTGCACCTGTGCTGAGGGAGATTATGGAAGAAATATTATGCCAACCCAAACTGAGTGGGGTTGGCAAGTGAGGAAATTAAGGATCCAGTTGCACAAAAGGGTATTGAGGCCTAGGTCTTCAGGGTAATTGATATTGATTAGTTTTGAGGGGATGATAGCATTGAATGCTGAGCAGTATTCAATGCAGAGCATCCTGTTGTATGCATCTTCTCTGTCTAGATGAGTGAAGAGCCAAAGAAATGGCATCCACTGTTGACTTGTTGTTCCAGTCGGCAAATAGGAATGGATCCAAATCACATCTCAGGCAGGAGTTGATATGTTAAAACCGCACCAGCCTCTCAAAGTACTTCATCACAGTGGACGTGCTACTGGACAATAGTCATTGAGGCAGATTATGATATTCTTCTTAGACACTGGTATAATTGAAGCCTACTTGAAGCAGATGGGTACCTCAGACTGCTGAATTGAGAGGTTAGAGATATTGGTGAACACTTCTTCCAATTGATCAGCAGAAATGGAAGCCATGTGCCCATTGTATCTGTAGAAAAGATTCCCAAACTCCAACAGAAAATGAGCTCTGAATCCAATATTTATAAAATCAATCTCCTGAAATATTGCCTGCTTATGTTTAAAAATGACACATTTATATTCCCCACAACCTGATGACACAGGATGAAGAAAGCACTTACCTTGTATAATTTTTAATGTAGATATAAAGTAGCAAAGGGAATATGAAAGATTGCATTCCTTTAAAATCGAATCCCCTGAAGTCATTCTTTTGCTCGCTCTGGAATTCAGAATTAAAACAAATAAGATTTTTTTTTATCATTTTGTTCTTTTCCTTTTTACCAGTTGCAAAAGTTTATTGCTTTTCATAACTTGATTCTTATATGCAGTAATGAAGTTATGAAGTTATAGAGTTCCAGAGTTATAGAGCTAAACAGCACAGAAACAAACTGTGGGTCCAACTCGTCCGTGCCAACCAAATTACTGACTTAAGTTAGTCCAATTTCCCCAGATTTGGTCCATGTGCAGTTTAACCTTCCCTATTCAATGTACCTGTCCATATTCAATGTACCTGTCCAAATGTGTCTTTTGAATGTGTTTATTTTAATGCTGCAATTGTAGTCACCTCTGCTACTTTCTCTGGCCACAAGACCATAAGACCACAAGTATAAGAGCAGAATTAGGCCACTTGGCTCATTGAGTCTGCTACACCATTCTCTGGTAGATTATTAATTATCCCACTCAACCTCTTCTCCTGCATTCTCCCTTTAACCTTAAATGCTCTTACTCATCAAAAGACTGATCAACTTCCACCTTAACTCCGCTCAATGCCATAGTATTGTGGTGATGAATTCCAAAGATTTACCACCCTCTGGCTAAAGAAATTCCTCCTCACCAGTGTTATAAATCAATGTCCCTGTATTCTGAGGCTAGACTCTGCCACCAGAGGTAACATTCTCTCCACATGCACTCTGTTGAGGCCTTTCAATATTCAATAGGCTTCAGTGAGATACCCCCTCACTTTTCTAAGCACCGGGAAGTATAGGCCTAGTGTCATCAAATGCTCCTCAAATGCTAACCCGTTCATTCTTGTGATCATTCTCATGAGCCTTCCTTGGACCCTCTCCAATGCCACCACATCCCTTCTTGGATAAGGGTCCCAAAACTAGTCACAATACTCCAAGTGCAGTCTGACCAATGCTTAATAAAGCTGCAGCATAACATCCTTGCTTTTATATTACAGTGCTCTTTAAATGAATGCTAGCATTGTATTTGCCCTCCTTATTACTAACTCAACCTGTAAATTAACTTTTAGGGGAATCCTGCACTAGAACTCTCAATTATGAGTTTGCTATCTCATTTTGAAAATAGTCAATGCCTTTATTCTTTTTACCAAAGTGCATGACCATACATTTCCCTGCACTGCATTCCAGCTGTTAGTTATTTGCTCTTCTCCTAATCTGTCCAACTCCTTCTGCAGACTCTTTGTTTTCTTGACATAAGCTGCCTCTCCACTTGTTATGGTATCATCTGCAAACTTGGCCACAAAACCATCAATTCCATCATCCAGATAGTTGACATACTGTATAATATGAAAAGAAGCAGTCCTAACACCAGCCTCTGCATAACACCACTAATCACTGGGAGACAATCAGAAAAGGCCCCGTTTATTCCTTCTTTTTGCATCCCAGCAGTCAGCCAATCTTCTATCCGTGGGGTTAATTTAGCAGCCTCATATTCAGCACCTTGTCAAAGGCCTTCAGAAAATCCAAGTACACAACCACTGATTCTCCTTTTTTCATCCTGCCTGTTATTTCCTGAAAGAATTCCATTCGATTTGTCATGCAAAATTTTCCTTTTAGGAAACCATGTTGACTTTGGCTTATTTTATTATGTACCTCCAAGTACCCCGAAACCTATACCTAATAATGGACTCCAACATCTTTCCACCCACTGATGTCAGGCTAACCGCTTTATTCTTTCCTGCCTTTTATCCCTCCCTCCTTAAAGAGTGGAGTAAAATTTGCACTTTTCCAGTCCTCCAGAACCATTCCGAAATCTAGTGATTCTTGAAAGATCATTATTAATGCCTCCACAATCCCAACAGCTACCTCTTTCAGAAATCTGAGGTGTAGTCTTCCAATAGTACTTAAATTTCTGGCATATTGCTGGTGTTTTCCACAGTGACAACTGATGCAAATAACTATTGGGTTTGTCTGCTATTTCTTTACCCACATTTCTACTCTCCAGTGGCACTTTCTAACAGTCCAATATGCAATCTCATCTTTCATTTACTCTTAATATATCTGAAAAAAACTGTTGGCATCTTCTTTTACATTGTTATCTAGCTTACCTTCATATTTCATCTTTACTTATTACATTTTTAGTTTCCTTTTGTTGGTTTTCGAAAGTTTCCCAATAATCTAGCTACTCACTATGATTTTGCAATATTATATACCCTCACTTTTGCTTTTATGCTGTCTTTGACTTTCCTTGAAAACCAGGTTTGCCTCACCCTCCTATTAGAATTCTTCTTCTTCTTTGGAATAAACCTATCCAATTCCTTCTGAATTGCTTTCAGAAACTCCAGCCACTGCATTTCTGGTGTTATCTCTGCTAGAGTCCCTTTCCAGTCACCTTTGGCCAGCTCCTCTCACATGCCTCTATAATTCCCTTTACTCCACTGTAATACTGTTACATCTGATTTTAGCTTCTCCATCTCAGACTGCAAGGTGAATTCTGTCATTTATGATTGCTGCCTCCTAAGTTTTGCTTCACCTTAAGCTTCCTAATCAGATCAGGTTCACGACAGCACGTTCAATCCAGAATTACCTTTTCCCTGGTGGGCTCAATCACACGCTGCTCTAAAAAGCCTTCTCAAAAGTTTTTTTCACAAATTCTTTCTTTAGCGATCGAGCACAAACCTGATTTTTTCAATCCAGCTGAATATTGAAATCCTCCATGACAATCATAACATGTCCCTTTTTTATGCTGCTTTTCTTTCTCACATTGCAATTTGTACCTCACATCCTGGCTACTGTTCAGAGGCCTGGTTATACTTCCCATCAGGATTTCTTTTTTTACCCTTGCAGTTTCTTAACTCTGCCCACAAGAATTTAATACCTTCTGACCCTATGTCTCTTTTCCCTAGGATTTGATTTCACTTTTTACAATAGAGCCTTCGCTTCCCCTCTGCCCACCTGCCTGTCCTTCTGATACAATATGTATCCTTGGGTGTTAAGCTCCCAACTATGATTGTCTTTCAGCAATGACTCAATAATGCCTGCACTATCATGGCATCTCACACAATATTCTCATCACCCTCTGCATGAAAAGTATGCTCCTTGTGGTGGTGAATATATGGAATTATCTGCCAGAAGAGGGGATAGAGGTGGCTGCAACTGTAGCATTTTGATATTTTAAATCTTTCCCCCTGTGCCTAAAAGAACCCTTAAATTTTAGGCTCCTCTATCCTTGGAAAAGACTATGACCCAGTTTATCCAGTCACTCCTGATAACTCAGGCTTGGTATCAAGAGTTGAGAAGGACAGCATCAATAGCACAGGTCCTCAGGCAGAGCTTGAAGACCATTCCTTCTTCCGGGGAATGGATTGTTGCCTCTTCACAGACTGATGGACTGATGTCAGAGCTTTTGCCATGCAGATGATGCTTCTGCCAAATGCCTGGAGTGCCTTTCAGATGATGATAGAGGCTCTGATGTAACTATTCAGGGTCCTGGTCTGCAGCCTCCCACAAGGGTGATTTCTTCCTTCTACTCAGGTTGTGCAGCCTGGAGCAAACTGCTACAAAATTTCAACAAAAAAAAAACAGATATTCTTTAAAACAGATCGAAAGGGTGTAGGCTGAAGCTTAAGTACACCTACCCCTCTTACTTATACAACAACATATTTGGCGTCAATCATCACATCAAAACAAAAATTTCATAATCTTTTCACACAAAATCCAATTCCAAGTATCATTTATTTACATTACTCCCATTCATTTTAAATCATGTATTTTATATTTGTTCATAAATCAAAGTGTTGAGTATAAGAGTTGGAGTGTTATGGTGAGGTTGTATAAGGCATTGGTGAGGCCGAATTTGGAGTATTGTGTACAGTTTTGGTCACCAAATTACAGTAAGATATTAATAAGGTTGAAAGAGTGCAGAGAATGTTTACAAGGATGTTGCTGGGACTTGAGAAACTGAAGGTTGAATAGGTTAGTACTTTATTCCCTGGAGCGTAGAAGAATGAGGGGAGATTTGATAGAGGAATATAAAATTATGATGGGTATAGATAGAGTGAATGCAAGCAGGCTTTTTCCACTGAGGCTAGGAGATCAAAAAAACCAGAGGACATGGGTTAAGGGTGAAGGGGGAAAAGTTTAAAGGGAACACAGAGAATGTTGGGAGTGTGGAATGAGCCGCCAGATGAAGTGGTAAATGCAGATTCACTTTTAACATTTAAGAAAAACTTGGACAGGTACATGGATGAGAGGTGTATGGAGGAATATGCTCCAGATGCAGGTCAGTGGGACTAGGCAGAAAAATGCTTCAGCACAGCTAAGAAAGGCCAAAAGGCCTGTTTCTGTGCTGTCATGTTATATCGTTCTATGGTTCATTAAGCTATTTTTAAATAATTTTTTAAACTTGTTAGGTGTGGTCCTCAGCTTTTTCTCCTCTCTCTACCCTACACCATTCCCCACACAAAGCCCATTCCTGTAGATGTAGGGCAATCCTATACTTCGTTCAGGTGCATTTTGTAAAACCAGGTTGATCTGTTTCACAGAGCCATAAGGGACTACAGATTGTGGAATCAGGAACAGCAAGTAATCTGCTAGCAGACTTCAGCATCTGCTGGGTGTTGGTGGGAGGAAGAAATTGTTGTTATTTTGGGACCTACCCAAAACCTGATAATTTCTTTCCTCCCACAGATGCAGCTCGATCCACTGAGTTCCTCCAGCAGTTTGATTGATGATCAGTTGCAGATTTAGCTACTCAGTCTCCTACAAAGCAGGTTAACTTCACAAGGATTCTTACCACAATGTATCTCCCCATCATAAAGCAGAGGCTGTCTGTAACTCATATATCCACCCTCCTGGATATTGACTTCCTGCTGATATATGGAAGGTATAAACAATCTGTAATGTACACTGCAAACATGTAAAACAGCAGGCAACGCAGATTTACCATGATGCCTGCAACAGAATAAAACAAGCAGAGATAATGAGATATCTGCACCTTTTTTTCAGCTAAAACCTAATTTAACCTCCTGTTGTGGTTTTATTTTATTCATCCTGTGACCAGCCAGAGAACTCAATTCATATCAAAACCTTAAAGTAATAAGAAAGAAATAAGTCCTTCTATCTGCTCCAATACTAATAGGATCATGGCTGCTCATTCATCTCGTGTCTGCTATTGCACGTACTTCCTAGATGTTCAAAGATATACTGATTATTGAGCATGAATATACTTGATGAATGAGCATTCATAGATAGATCTTTGAGGTTAAGAACTGTAAAGATTTACCATCCACCAAATTAAAAAAAACACTTCCTGATCTCATTCCCAAGCGGCCAATCCCATATCTGTTGATTCTGCCCAGTTCTTCCATCATCTCCAGCTCTTTAATATTTCTGTCAATGACCCACAGAATTTTCCCAACTCATTTCTTCCAATCTTCTCTAGGTAATATTGGATTTTAAGTGGTCTCTAATGAGACAACACTACGTCCAAAACCGTTATATCTTGCTTTAAATGAACAGGCTAATTTTTCAGTAGTCTCATCAAAGTTTAATAAAATAACTACGAGTCTTTCTTATCATTCAATCCTTTTGCAATAGAGGACTGAAGTCTATTATTTTCTGTTGTTAGCTGTATATGAATCAGTCATCATCTGATAGTTCATTCCAGTCTAAATCCCCTTTTTGATTTTTGATGCTGGATGCTGCCTTCCTGAGTCAGTGCCTCATGTAGATATTACCAATGGTGTGGAGGGATCTGCCTGTAATATATTGGACTGAGTCATCACTCTGCAGTTTCTCATCATCTTTTTCATTGGAATTGCAGTACCAGATCATGATGTAATTTGTCAGGAACTTGAAGTAGTGCATCTGTAAAGGTTTGTTAGAGTGTTTATTGACATTCTGAACCTTTTTAATCATCTAAAAAGGTAAAGACACTGGCACACCTTCCTTGTGATTGTCGAGAAGCCAACATTTCCCCCTGGACTTTTTGACAAGGGACAATCAAACAGAAATAGAACCATAGAACCATAGAAACTACAGCACAGAAACAGGCCTTTTGATCCTTCTTGGCTGTGCCAAACCATTTTCTGCCTAGTCCCACTGACCTGCACACGGACCATATCCTTCCATACACCTCCCATCCATGTATCTGTCCAATTTATTCTTAAATGTTAGAAAAGAACCCACATTTACTACCTCATCTGGCAGCTCATTCCATACTCCCACCACTCTCTGTATGAAGAAGCCCCCCCTAATGTTCATAGACATAGAATAGTACAGCACAGTACAGGCCCTTCGGCCCACAATGTTGTGCTGACCCTCAAACCCTGCCTCCCATATAAGCCCCCACCTTAGATTCCTCCATATACTTGTCTAGTAGTCTCTTAAACTTCACTAGTGTATCTGCCTCCACCACTGACTCAGGCAGTGCATTCCACGCACCAACCACTCTCTGAGTAAAAAACCTTCCTCTAATATCTCCCTTGAACTTCCCACCCCTTACCTTAAAGCTATGTCCTCTTGTATTGAACTTTAAACTTTTCCCCCCTCACCCTTAACTCATGTCCCCTGGTTTTTTTCTCCCCTTGCCTCAGTGGAAAAAGCCTGCTTGCATTCACTCTATCTATACCCATCATAATTTTATATACCTCTATCAAACCTCCCCTCATTCTTCTACGCTCCAGGGAATAAAGTCCTAACCTATTCAACCTTTCTCTGTAACTGAGTTTCTCAAGTCCTGGCAACATCCTTGTAAACATTCTCTGCACTCTTTCAACCTTATTTATATCCTTCCTGTAATTTGGTGACCAAAACTGAACACAATACTCCAGATTTGGCCTCACCAATGCCTTATACAACCTCATCATAACATTCCAGCTCTTATACTCAATACTTTGATTAATAAAGGCCGATGTACCAAAAGCTCTCTTTACAACCCTATCTACCTATGACGCCATTTTTAGGGAATTTTGTATCTGTATTCCCAGATCCCTCTGTTCTACTGCACTCCTCAGTGCCTTACCATTAACCCTGTATGTTCTACCTTGGTTTGTCCTTCCAACGTGCAATACCTCACACTTGTCTGTATTAAACTCCACCTGTCATTTTTCCAGCTGGTCTAAGTCCCTCTGCAGTCTCTGAAAACCTTCCTCACTGTCTACTACACCTTCAATCTTTGTATCATCAGCAAATTTGCTGATCCAATTTACCACATTATCATCCAGATCATTGATATAGATGACAAATAACAATATACCCAGCACTGATCTCTGTGGCACACCACTAGTCACAGGCCTCCACTCAGAGAAGCAATTCTCTACTACCACTCTTTGGCTTCTTCCATTGAGCCAATGTCTAATCCAATTTACCACCTCTCCATGTATACCTAGCGACTGAATTTTCCTAACTAACCTCCCATGCGGGAACTTGTCAAAGGCAAATAATTATGGTAAAATCTATTTCTGCTTGCAATGATCTGATCTAGGTTGACTAACAGATTGACCCCGAAGGACGTGTGAATTTACAGATTTCCAACCACCATTGACAAAGACACATTTTAGATCTGAACCATCCAGTGGACATTGGATCCAGAAGATGTCTAACCAGTACAGCAACACTGCATTATCAATGCAATAAGTATAACATTTGTAACACAACAAAAGACCTCAATGCAATTACAAAAATAGTTACAATGGGACAAGAAGAATGCTATCAAGATTAGTGACTTAAAACCCATTGAAAGAGTTTGGAATCAAATATAGTTTAAAAGGATGATGAAGAGCTGGAGCACTTTAAGGAGAGAATCCTAGATCATCAGACATAGACGGCTGAAGAAGTTACTTCAGAGATGGGATGAAAGGAGAGGAGTATAAAACAAACTGCTGGAGAAACTCAGAGGTCAAGCAGCATTGGTGGGGGAGAAAGAATTTTCAACACTTTGCATTGTGACCCTGCATTAGGACTGAAAGAAGTGGAGGAAGCACAAGTAGCCTGGGGAAAAGGGAAGGACTGCCTTCCTCCTCCTTTGGAAAAGACATATCTCCGCTCTGCCAACCTGCCACCTCAGAAGTGATGGTATTTCTTTGTTTGGATGTTGGTGCATGTGAGAGCATAAATGTGGAAACCCTGAATTTGTTGACAGTATTTTGCCAATTTTCAAGGAAGTTACCAGGAAAGTGGATGAAGGCAAGGCAGTGGATGTTGTCTACATAGGCTTTAGTAAGGCATTTGACAAGGTCTCTCCTGGGAGGTTGGTCAAGGAGGTTTAGTTGCTCAGCACTCAAGATGAGGTAGTAAATTGGATTGGACATTGGCTTTGTGGGAGAAGCCAGAAAATAGAAGTAGATGGTTTCCTCTCTGACAGGAGGCCTGTGACCACAGGGAATGGTGCTGGGTCCATTGTTGCTTGTCATCCAGATCAATGATTTCATAATAATGCGATTAACTAGATCAGCAAATTTGAAGATTACCACCAAGATCAGGGGTGTAGTGGACAGTGAGAAAGGCTATCATGGCTTGCAAAGTGATCTGTATTATCTGCAAAACTGGGATGAAAAATGGCAGATGGAATTTAATGCAGACAAGTGCAAGGTGTTGCACTTCAGTTGGATCAACCAGCGTAGGTCTTACATAGGGAATGGTAGGGCATTGAAGAATCTGGTAGAACAAAGAGATCTGGGAAAACAGGTCCACAAGTCATTGAAAGTGTTGACACAGATAGAAAGAACAGGTTGGAAAGAAAACTTTTATCATATTGGCCTTCATTAAACAAAGACTTGAGTATAGGAGATGGGATGTTATGTTGAAATGAGGACTAATTTGAAGTATTGTGTGCAGTTTTAGTCACCTACCTACATCAAAGATCTAAATAATGTGGACAGAGTACAGAGAAAATTTACAAGGATGTTGTTGGGTCTGGTGGACCCTGAGTTAAAGGGAAAAACTGAATAGGTTAGGAATTTATTCCTTAGAACATAGAAGATTGAAAGGAGATTTAGTAGATGTATACAAAATTATGAAGGGTATAGAGAGGTTCGATGCAAGCAGGCTTTTTCCACTGAGGTTGGGTGAGTCTACCACCAGAGGTCATGAGTTAAGGGAGAAAGGTGAAACGTTTAAGGGGAACATGAGGGGAAACTTCTTCACTCAGAGGGTCATGAGAGAGCGGAACTAGCTGCCAGCACAAGTGTTGCATGTGATCTCAATTTCAACATTTAAGCAAAGTTTGGATAGGTACAAGGATGGTAGGGGAATGGAGGTCTATGGTCCCTGTGCAGGTTGATGGGAATTTAAATGGTTTTGGCATGGACTAGATGGGCCAAAGAGCTTGTTTCTGTGCTGTACTTTTCTATGTGACTCCATGATGATTTTGGATGATGAATTCCTCTTGGAATCTATTATTAATTGTGAATTGGTGCATTACAGTCACATGTTCTAAGATTACAGTGTGAGACTTTGTGTGCATACCCTCAGATAAATCACACCATACATAAGTGCATCCAAAACAAAAGGAAAAGCAATATTAGAATATAGCATTATATGTACAGAGATAGTACAGTGTAGGTAGACAAATAAGGTGCATGGGCCATAACATGAGAGATTGTACCAGTGCCTAAGCAGAGTAGCGTCAGTTGCCTAAATGACTATCACCCAGTAGCACTCACATCAACGGTGATGAAATGCTTTGAGAGGTTGGTCATGGAGAGAATCAACTCTTGCCTTAGCAAGGACCTGGACCACTGCAATTTGCCTATCACCACAATAGGTCTATGGCAGATGCAATCCCAATGGTTCTTTTTGCATAGGGGAATTAAGGGTTATGGGGAAAAGGCAGGCAGGTGGGGATGAGTCTGTGGCCAAATCAGCCATGATCTTATTGAATGGCAGAGCAGGCTCGATGGGCCAGATGGCCTACTCCTGCTCCTATTTCTTATGTTCTTATGTTCATAGGTCTTAAGTCACCTGTACAAACACCTACGTCAGGATGCTGTTCTTTGATTATGGCTCAGCATTTAACACCATCATTCTCACAGTCCTGATCGATAAGCTACAGAACCTGGGCCCTGGTACCTCCCTCTGCAAATGGATCTTCGACTTCCTAACCGGAAGATCACAATCTGTGTGGATTGGTGATAATATCTCCTCCTCGCTGATGATCAACACTGGTGCTTCTCAGGGGTGTGTGCTTAGCCAACTACTCTACTCTCTATACCCATGATTGTGTGGCTAGGCATAGCTTGAATACCATCTATAAACTTGCTGATGATACAACCATTGCTGGTAGAGTCTCAGATGGAGATGAGAGGGTTTACAGGAGCGAGATATACCAGCTAATTAAGTGGTATCACAATAACAACCATCACTCAACGTCATTAAGACGAAAGACCTGATTGTGAACTTCAGGAATGGTAAGACGAGGGAACATGAACCAATCCTAAGAGAGAGATCAGAATTGGAGAGAGTGACCAATTTCAAATTCCTGGGGTCAAGATCTCCGAGGATCTAACGTGGTCCCAACATATCAATGCATCTATAAAGAAGGCAAGACAGCAGCTATATTTCATTAGGGTTTTGAAGAGATTTGATTTGTCAACTAGAACACTAAAAAACATCTGTAGATATATTATGGAGAGCATTCTGACAGGCTGCATCATTTGTATGAGCTGGGAGGGGTGGGTGCTACTGCACGGGATCAAAACAAGCTACAAAAAATTGTAAAATTAGTCAGCTACATCTTGAGTATTAGCCTCTGTAGTATCTAAGACATCTTCAAGGAGCAGTGCCTCAGGAAGAGGACATCCATTATTAAGATCCCCCATTACCAAGGGCATGCTTATCGTTACCATCAGGAAGGAGATACAGAAGCCTGAAGGCAAACACTCAGTGATTCAGGAACAGCTTTTTCTCCCCTGTCGTACGATTCTGAAATGGACTTTGAACCCATGAACACTATCTCACTTTTTTAAAAAATATATATTTTTTCTGATTTTGCACTATATTTAATCTAATTTATATATATATATACTTACTGTAATTGATTTACTTTTTTCTTTCTATATTATCATGTATTGCATTATACTACTGCTGCTAAGTTAAGAAATTTCATGACACATGATAATAAACCTGATTCTGATTGTCAGATCAAGTGTTCATTTTTATCAAAATAAGGACTCCATTTAAGTGATTGATAACAGTGAAATTGAATTAATCTACTATTCCTGCTGCCTCAGGAAAGCAGCAGCATAAGCAATGACCATTCCCCCCCCCAGTGATTCTCTCTTCTTCCACTTCCCATCAGGCTGAAGATACAAATGCCTGAAAAAATGTATCACCAGCCTCAATGACAGTTTACTGAAATAATTAAATAATCAGTTATTTTTTTCTTCAAATTATGCTTGTTCTTGTAAAAATTGTTTATGTTTTATTTACACTTTTCTTGTGAAAATCTCATATCACACGATTCAGGAACAGCTACTTGCCTCCGTCCATTTGGTTCAATAATCCTACAACAGTTCTTGAGTCTGGTCGTGCATGTTTCCCAGCTTTTGTATTTTCTACCTGATGGAAATGGGAGAAGAGAAATGACAGGGGTGGGCAAGGCTATTGATTAATATGGCATCTTTCCCAATTCACTGAGAAGTGTAACTGCAGTCAAGGGAGGGGAAATTTGCTTTAATGATGGATTGGGTCGTGTTCACAAATATCTGCAATTTCTTGTGCCTTGGGAAGAGAAGAGGCTGTACTAAGCTGTGATGCTTTTTCGATAGGAAGCTTTCTACAATGCATCCATAAAAATTGCAACCAGCTCCCTCCTATTAAAGTGTGGAATTCACTCAAACAGCCTGTGCCAAATTAGACTGGACAAGAAGCATTCTTCTCTGCTCTTCTCAGTAATGGAGAACACTTGGAGGGGATTATAATAAGTGTGCTCCGTTTCAAGGTCTGTCATGAGAAGAGATTATTCCAGGAACAAACAAAAAGATTCAAGTATGTTCTCAAAGCCTCCTGGGAATCCCTGACCCTTGACCACTTGATCACTGACTGTGCAGAAGGAGACTTGGAGTGGTACTGGGAACCCTGAGTTTATCGTTAGGAGCACATAGGACCAGAAATCGGCAGTTAAGGAATTTAAAAACTATATGTATTCAGAATTTCTGCCTCAGATAATTCTGCACAAATATTGAAAAGTCTTTTCATTTGGCTCTCTCCAAGGCTTGAAGGTTGAACCAAACCACAAAGAGGAACACACAGTGTGATATGCTCAGTCATGTGCATGACTGACAGGTAATTCTAAATCTGTCTCACAATTATTCAAATCTACTGGTATTTAATCTGTCAGTGTAGAATTTGGGAATGAACAAAAATGCATACCATTTCAATTTCTTAGCAAAGACTTAAATAGAGAAATATAACTACAACATAGTTTATTGCAAATAAATGGTTTTGCTTAGCAATTGCAAACCATAGTATTTGTAAGCTTTGCACTGGATAAATGAAGCATGATGCCATTTGTCTTTCTACATCACATCTTTTTAGCTGCTTGTTCTGTGAATTGGTATCTTCATTTGAGAGAAAGAATAATGTTTCATACTTTGATGCAGAGAGTATTTGAAGATGTGAGGAAACAGAGGAGTGATACAGTTATGAATAAAATCGACAGATAAGATTACATTTATTATGCTGGATGCAGTGTCAATGCCTTAACTGATGGAAAATGTCATCATGACTGAGGGGAATTAAGACTTACTTATGAAAGCCAACTGTAATATTCAAACTGGAGTTCTAGATTAAGAAATGTTAGAAAATATGCAAAAGCCTAAGACAACATTTTGGCATAGTGATTATTAAATGGGATGTTGCAATCTAAAATGACAAGTCTTATGTCTTCACTTGTCACACACATGTTGGTACGTTGTCACTTCCTGAACTCATAGCTGGTCAGCAAAAAGCATACAATATAATTGCACGGTAACATTCAGCATCAAAAGATTGCATTTAATTCCTGAGACTACATGGCTACTAAGTGTGTGAAACTCACACTCTTTAGGAAAGGCCATCCCAATTAATAGACATAGGACACAGAGTGAAAAATAAGCTTAAAAAAATTTAAAACAAACTATAGAAAATAGAACCTGAAGCCTTATAAAGCATTGGTCAGACTGCACTTGAAGTATTGTGAACAGTTTTGGACCCCTTATCTAAGAAAGGATCTGCTGGCATTAAAGTGGGCCCAGAAAATGATCACGAGACTATTCCCAAGAATGAAAGGGCTAACTTATAGGGAGCATTTAATGTCTCTGGGCCTGAACTTGCAGAAGTTTAGAAGAATGATTTGGAATCTCATTGAAACCTGTTAATTATTGAAAGACCTAGCTACTGTGGACATGGAGAGTATGTTTCTTGTAGTGGATGAGGCTAGGAACAGGAGCACAGCTTCAGAATATGGGGGCATCCCTTGAGAACGGAGGTGATGAGGAATTTCTTTAGCTAGTGGGTGGCGAAACTGTGGAATTCTTTGCTGCAAATGAATGTGCAGGCCAAGTCATTGAGTATATTTAATGCGGATACTGATAGATTCTTAATTAGTAAGGGTGTTAAAGGTAATTGGGAGAAGGCAGGAAATATGGTTGAGAAGAAATCAGCCATGATGGAATGGCAGAGTAGACTTGATGGACCACATGGCCTAATTCTGCTCGTACGTCTTATGGTCTTATGGCCTTTTGATAGTAACTTCATCAGGCATGATATCATGTGTTTCGATTGGTCAATCCCTACTCTGCCTGTACATGATCTTTATCCCTGTGTACTCATCTGTCTATCTAACAGCCTTTCCAATGCCACCATTGTATCTGTTTGCACCACTACCCTTGGTAATCTGTTCCATGCACCTACCATGCTCTCTGTAAAAGCTTTGCCCTTCACATTTTGGTTGGACTTCCATTGCCCATTCATAGACTGAAGCTACAGATTGTAGAGAAGCTCAGTAGAGATGATAGCATGGAAATCATTGCTTAGAGAAGCACAGTTTCATCAGGGCGCCTCATTGCAAAATGTATTTTGAAATTAAGCAGAAGGAGCTATTATTGAAATGAAAATGAAGCGTGCAGTAATGTTTACTTTCACATAAAGCAAAGGCAAGAAACTTACTGTTCTAAGTATCATCATCATCATCAGGTGCCATGCCCAGTTTGAGCTTTGACTGCCATGGCCGACAAACTCCTGATTCGGATCAAGTGGATCAGTTCATTGGTATTCAGTTCCAGTTCTCTGGCTGCTGTCTCCATCATCATTTGTCTTTGTCTTCCTCTTGCTTTCTTCCCTTCAATCTTTCCCATAATTACCGTGCATTCCAACTCCTCTTTCCTAATCACGTCCAAAGAAGTTACGTTGCCTTTTCATGATCTCATACATTGTTTCTCTTTTTGTGTTTGCTCTGTTCATGACATCCTTGTCAGATATTTATTTCGTCCATGATATTCTTTGCATCCTCCTCAAAAACCACATTTCTGCTGCTTCAATTTGATTCCTCATGTTACTAGATATTGTCCAACATTCTGAGCCATATAACTGGATAAATGTAATATTTCAGTACTCTGAAGCGGGTTGTCATGCCTAGTTTAGTATTGGTCAGTATAGTCTTCATTCTCGTAAAGGTGTCTTTTGCCATCCCTATTCTTCTTTTGATGTCCATGCCGCACCTGCCATCTGATGTCACCCAGCTTTCTAAGTAGCAAAAGTTCTGTACTTGTTTTATGTCTTCCCCGTTTATCCTCAGCCTGCAGATAGGATTTCCTTCTTTTTGGATATCTAAGTATATGCCTTAAATTGTCAGAGGGCAGTTAACCTACATTTGCTTAGAAGAGGGCTAGGAGTGCTTAGACACAATTATACTCCTGTTGCAAAGAAGTGTGTGTGTGGAATTTGATGTCCATTGCTCTCCTGAAAGCTAATGGTTGTTAATGAAGTGATATCTCCTACTTGTGCTAAGTGAATTTGTGAACTCACAAGCACTCAAAAGGGCATCTGGTCTACAAAGAATACCTCTGCTAGAAGTCACCTTATATCCTTGAAGTAAATATACCCTCAGCTGGCGTTAGACGACACCTTGGGTTCATGGACACTGACCTTATCTTTCTGAGGATAAGGTTGTAATGCTAATTGGATGGGAGATACCATAAAATCAGTAAACGAGTCATCAAGGATCTGGAAACGATCCAGGAAAAAATTCCATGAATCCATTGGTGTAGCCAGAATTAGAATTGTAATCCTTATGTCCACTGATTCAGGGAGCTCTCTTCAATAATGCTGTCAAATCTGCTTCCACCAAACGCACCCCCGGCAGTGCATTCCAGGAACCTAAAACTTTGTGAAAATCCTGTCTCACACGTCTTTAATCTTCACTCCTCTCATTTAAACCTATGTCCTCTAGTATTTGACATTTCCACTTTGGGAAAAAGGCTCCATCAGTGCCTTTCATACATTTATATACTCACCACTCAGTCTCCAATCCTTCAAGTTTGTCCAAACTCTATCTAAAGCTAAAGCACCCCAATCCAAGGAACATCCTGGTGAACAAGAACGTAAAGCTGAGGCTTTATAAGCATCGATCAGACTGCGCTTGGAGTACTAAGAGCGGTTATGGACTCCTTATCTGAGACAGGATGTGATGGCATTGGAGAGGGTGCAGTGAAGATTCATGGGAGTGATCCTGGGAATGAAAGGGTTAATGTATGGGGAGCATTTGATGGCTATGGGCCTGTACTCACTGCATTGTAGAAGGATAAGGGGGACCTCACTGAAGCCTATCGTATATTGAAAGGCTTAGATAGAGTGGACGTGGAGAAAATGTTTCCTATAATGGGTGAGCCTCAGAATACAAGGATGACCTTTTAAGATAGAATTAAGAAGGAATTCCCTTAGCAAGAGTGTGGTGAATCTGTGGAATTCATTGCAACAGATGGTTGTGGAGACCATGTCATTGGGTACATTTCCTTGGGTTCTTGTTTAATAAGGGCATCAGATGTTATAGGGAGAAAGCAGGAGAATGGTGTTGAGAGGAATAGTAAATCAGCCATAATGTGGAGCAGGCTTGATGGGCTGAATGGTCTAACTCTGTTCCTGTGTCTTATGGTCTCCTAGGTTACCCTGCTGCATCTGTTCCAAAGCCTCCACATTCTTCCTATTTGCTGATACATAGCACAGCCTGTCATTGCACAGGCATCAAGTGGCACTACCATGGATTCAGCAGCGCAGTAGATATGGCAATTATGCTTGTGAATTTGCACATGTCAGCTAATTATTATTTAAATGTGATATTATCTAACTCCATACTTGTCGTCGTAGTGCTTGTTGAGACTTGGACCAGAGCACAGCAACGCTTTGCTGCCTGTTTGCTTTTGGCCTCGCCTGAGAAGTCAATTGACTCTGAAGACTAGCGGTATTCGTTCAATGTTTAGATTTCCTTTTCAGCTGCAGTGTAGGCTTTGTTTTCCATTTGAAAGTTTTAGTTAACAGCCATATTTGGCTGAGAGTTTATTGTTTATTTTCCCTTTAACACTGTTGACATTAAAGTTTGTGAACAATCGACCTGCTTCTGTGTCTCTCACTCCACACTTGAGCCATATCCAAACCGGGTAACATCGTCCAGTGCTGCTTATATTAAACTTCATAGCAATTTTTAAAGTTCATAGTCATTTGCTGTCTCATCCATTACAGGATCAGGTTTAAACAAATTTGAATTTGCAAGCTGAAACCTTAGCTAGACCTATGCAGAGAAGTAGAAAACTGGGCAAACAACATAGAAGTCGGTCCCTAAAGGAGAGTGCCACAGTTATTATTTTTTATTATCAGTGTTGAATCACTGATTAGAATTTTACCCTCCATGACAATTTTATTAGGTATACCTGTACACCTACTTGTTTATCCAAATATCGAATTAGCCAATCATGTGGCAGCAACTTAATGCAAAAAAGCATGCAGGCATGTTCAGGAGGTTCAGTTGTTCAGACCAAGGGGGGAAGAAAAATGATCAAAGTGACTTTGGCCATGGTATTATTATTGGTGCCAGACTGGGTGATTTGAGTATCCGAGAAACTGTTAATCTCCTGGGATTTTTATGCCCAGCCGTCTCTAGAGTTTATAGAGAATGGTGTGAAAAAATACAACCAGTGAGCAGCAGTTCTCTGTGGGCAAAAACTCCTTGTTAATGAGAGAGGTCAGAGGAGAATGGCCAGACTGGTTCAAGGTGAAAGATGACAGCAGTTCAAATAACTACAACAGTGATCCATGGAAGAACATTTCTGAATGCCCAAAATGTCAAACCTTGAAGTGGGTGGGCTAGAGCAGCAGAAGACTGTGAACATAGACTTAGTGGCCACTTTATTAGGTGCACGATGTACCTAATAAAGTGGCAACTAAGTATGTTGACTACATCTTTTGTTTTATAGATTTCAGCATCGTTTTTTTTGGAATATGTTGCAGGGTGAAGAGGTTGGTTCAGGAAGGAGATAAACTTGATGAGAATGTATGCACATTCATGAGTGATTGTTCTTCAATGACAGGTAATTCACAGTAGTTCTCCTGATAGTCCCTTCTCACGCCTACATGACATATGTGCTGAAAAGAAGTTAGCTTTTGCAGAGTTTGTCTTTATTTAAGAACAGGTTTGGTTGATTTATGGTGGAAGGAAGTTATAGTAGAGATTGCAGTTTTGGAAAGGTGCATCTCCTAGTCTCTCACATAAGGAAATGATCGTTAAATCGTGTTTGAAGATGCTATTTTTACAGCGCCTTTCATCAGGCTCAGGCAGCAATGAAATTGTTAGCTTTGTTGTGTCTGACATATTACAATGTTTCTGATTGCATCCTAAGTCAATGTAACCAGCAGTGTGCAGTGCAAAATGGACATCCTGTAATGCAGTGCATGAGTCAGACACCACGCACATTGTAAGATCTTGAGCAGGAAGGCTTTTAATGACTTGATGGCAGGTAATAGACTTTGGAAGAAGTGATACAGTTCAGATGAATGCTGACTCAGAAAACTCCTCCTAAAGTGTGTTCAGTTAAGTTTCAGAGAGGATGAAGGAACAATGAATGGGACAAAGTGAATGTACCTGATAGAATGAGGTCAAGGTTGCCATGGGAATAAGACCTTGAGACCATCTGTTTGAAAGGTTGATGAGGTAGGGCGGAGAAGGAAACCAGAACAAGGGATGTTAAAGCATTGGAGAATGCCCTGAAAATCAGGCATCAGAGACAAAGACGCAGAGTTATTATTACTCTAGTCTAATGCAAAGCTCTAGTTCTGGTACAAAAAGAGAATGTAAATAGCTTAAAATAGCTGAATTTGATATTAAGTCCAGACCGAAGATAAGGAGATGAAAAAGTGAAGTGAATATAGAACAATGTGCTGCCACTTCCTCATGGTTAACCCCACTGAAAATACCATGTCTACCTGTGCAGTGGGTGTTGCCACTCTCTGCCATGGTTCTCCATGTCCTCCATCCAATGTCTCAGCCTACACCTCACAAAATAAGGGAGCACAGAAAGGCAATAGAACTGAAGTAGACTTATTAGCCATTTTCTGAATGGCATCTGCAATAAAGAATAAAGACACCAGTTAAGGCATCAGCCACATTAAGGATAGAATTAGTTAACAAGCAGTTACATATCAAACGAAGTTCAATCATAATGATTTGACGTCAGAGCAACAAGTGAAGTATAATCAAATGCATAATGACCACAGACAACATTCCTAGTTTGGCAGATTTATTCATATCTTTATAAGTAAAGACAGTGTTGCCAAGATTGTGACTACCTTTCAGAGGAGTGACTCCCTCCATGAGTTCACGGTTCCTCCTCCCCAGAATCACCAATGCAAAGTTTACGTGCTGTATTGTCTTCCTTCCGTTAGTTTAAACCTAATTACCGTAGAAACTGTTTGGAATATATGCTATCAAGATCATGCAAGAGACTTTCATGCGTATGGAAGTGTAAATCTAAACTTAACCAAGCACATCCTAAATGCTTCCATCTTTTCCTGTGCTTATGATGAACAAGCTTGGACTTGTATCCAAAGGGCTTTCCAGAAACCAATCCTACGAAGATCAAGGTTAGCTTCTAACCTGCTGTTGTAAGACAATTGAATGGACCTCTTATACAATAAAGATAAACTCTTGTTCTCCCAGTTTACTTCATCATTACACTTGTACTTCACTTGTCTGCTCACACTATACATTTCCTCTCATTGCTCTGCATTCTGTTGTTTTTTCCCCTTTTCTACTACCTCAATGTACTTATGTATGGAATGATTGTATGCATGGTACACAAACTAAAGGTTTTCACTGTATCACAGCACATGTGATAATTATAAACCAATTAGCAAGTATGAAAAGTAAATTGTGCCACTTATGGCTCACAAGTGGACAAGGTCAACTGCAGAAACAGCGGTGCCCCTTTATATCCCTGAAGGCCATCTTAAAAGGTGAAATTCAGGAAACAAGATGCATCATTTTTTGATGTAACTGATGACACCTTTGAAGTTCCCCATTAGAGTACCCCAGAAGAACTATATCATGAGAACCATCTGATGGTCAGGTGTGCCAGCTGGTAGCCCATCAGCATGCTCCAGGTGTGTTCTGCAGATGGAAGCCCCAGTGATTTTCTCCAATAAATGATGGAGCAAAGACCAGAGGTGAGGTGAAACCTGAATGTAGCAGTTTTCTTATCTTCTTTTTTTTTTGCACATTCACATTTTGCACAGTCTTGTGTTGCATTTCGAATATTAATTTAATTGAGAATCAGAAATCTATGAATTAATGTAGGCAAATATGAGAAAACCATTCTGTTTTGTGTCTTTGACAGTGGCTATCACAGTCATACAGCGGAGCAGCTGGCTTTATTCTGTTTTTGTCATCTCCTTCTTCCTCATTCCTGAAGTTGTTCAAACAGATCCAGCACTGTGTGCCTCATTCCTCCAACAGATCGAGACCTCACGATTGTACAATATTAAGAAGAGCGCAGCAGATCACAAACATTCTAGACACCCAGCTGAAGTGTGCCTTGGGATGAGCATCCATAATATGCCAATGTCTTGATTGATCACACATCTGTATCTATATGGCAAGCTGTCAAGTTTAATTGGTCACTTTTCTGCGGGATAACATCAGTCAAGTTTCAGTAGGGAAATTTTCATCTCCTAGCAACCTAATGCACCAGGAAGCTTGGATTATCACAAGGAAAATTACTATGGAGCAGTGGAGAAATCTTGTGCGCACACATACTCCATAATGAACTTTTTTTCCTTATATATCTACCGAGCTGAAAGCAGAGGGTAAGATAAAGGATCAGAGTTATGCCATTAGGCCCATCATGTCTGCTGTGCTATTCAATTATGGCTGATATCTTTTCTCAACCCATTCTCTCACCTTCTCCCCATAACTATTAAACACTTTACTATTCAAGAGCTATCCCACAGACATCCATGTCACCATATATTACTTTAAGATTCATTTTCTTAGAGACATTCATAGTAAACCAGAGCAATAAAATATAAGCAATGAAAAACTAGACACAACTGTCAAACAACCAATCTGTAACAGAAGACAATTGTACAAATAAGAAAACAAATAAATAAATAATACTGAAGAGTCCTTGAAAGTGAGTCCATAGGTTGTGGAATCTGTTCAGTGTTCAAGTGATTGAAGTTTTCCACGCTGGTTCAGAAGCCTAACAGTTTGTGTTATATTAGATTTTGTGAAACATTGGATGAATGCCTGGAAGGTAAAAATGACAATTTAACTCCTTCTGAGTTCACAGTATGTGAAGTGTCTTACAGAATAAACACTGCTAATGTCTGTAGAATGTTTGATGATAGTAGGGGGATTCTTTCTTACTCTCAGGCACCAATATTAACACAAGAATGTCTGACTAAATGTCTGGTGGTCACTTTGACAGCTAGGTTGATGGATTCTTTCTTATTGCCTGCATTTGAGCTTATTGTTTATGTGTGGACAATAAGGTTGTTTAGTAAGTCCTAAGGAATATTGTTTTCAAAACAGTGGAAGAGGAGTGACTATTACAATGGCTAGTTGATTTATGAGGACTGTGGTCATGGACACTGTGTTAATGATGGGGGGAGGGGATGGAAGATAGCTAGCAAGTGATAGGTGAAGCCAGGTGGATAGGAAATATAGAGCGCTGAAGAGGAAGGAATTTGATAGGAGAAGAGAGTGGACCATAGGAGAAAGAGAAAGAGGAGAAGTTCGAGGGGGAGGTAATGGGCAAGTGAGAAGAAGTAAGAGGTCAGAATGCGGAATAGAAGATGGGGGGAGGGGGATGATTTTTTTTTACCGGAATGAAAAATCAATATTCATGCCATCAAGTTGGAGGCTACCCAGAAGGAATATATAAGTGTTGCTTCTCCACCTTGAGGGTGGCCTCATTGTGGCACAATAGGAAGCCATGGACTGACATGCTGGAACTGGAACGGGAATGGGAATGAACATGTTTGGGTACTGGGAAGTTCAAGTTTTGGAGGATAAAGTGGAATTGATCAACAAAGCAGTTCCCCAGTTTAGAACGGGTCACACCAATATAGAGGAGGCCACTAAGGGAGCACTGGGCAAAATAGACAATGCCAGCAGTTTCAGAGGTGAATGGAGGTGAGGGAGGAGGTGAATGGAGATATGTTTGGTGGTAGGATCTCTTAGGAGATGGTGGAAGTTGCAGAGAATGACATGTTGGATGTGGAAGCTCGTGGGGTGTGAGTGAGGACAAGAGGAACACTATCACTATTATGGTGATGGGAAACCGGGGTAAGCGCGGATGTCTGGGAAATGCAGGTGAGAGCAGCATCAGTGGTGGAGGAAGGAAAATCCCATTCCTTTATGTCCTGGAAAGGAAAGCTGCATCCAGGGAACTGATACAGCTGAGACAAAGGAATTAAGAACCCACGGCTATCCCTCAAGTCTGGAGAAAGAACCAAAGGAAAAATTGATGAGGATATAATTTATCAATGTTTTTAACAATTAACATTTAACATGTTTTTATTGTGAATGTTATATATCCGATGCTCTGTACCTGTGCCTCTGATACAAGAAGTTTTTCGGTACATCTGAACCTACATATAACCATATAACAATTACAGTATGGAAACAGGCCATCTTGGCCCTTCTAGTCCGTGCCAACCTCTTACTCTCACCTAGTCCCACCGACCTGCACTCAACCCATAACCCTCCATTCCTTTCCTGTACATATAGCTGTCCAATTTAACTTTAAATGACAACATCGAACCTGCTTCAACCACTTCTGCTGGAAGCTCGTTCCACACAGCTACCATTCTCTGAGTAAAGAAGTTCCCCCTCATGTTACCCCTAAACTATTGCCATTTAACTCTCAACTCATGTCCTCTTGTTTGAATCTCCCCCACTCTCAATGGAAAAGGCCTATCCACGTCAACTCTATCTATCCCCCTCATAATTTTAAATACCTCTATCAAGTCCCCCCTCAACCTTCTATGTTCTAAAGAATAAAGACCCAACTTGTTGAACCTTTCTCTGTAACTTAGGTGATGAAACCCAGGTAACATTCTAGTAAATCTTCTCTGTATTCTCTCTATTTTGTTGACATCTTTCCTATATTTTGGTGACCAAAACTGCACACAACACTCCAAATTTGGCCTCACTAATGCCTTGTACAATTTCAACATTACATCCCAACTCCTATACTCAATGCTCAGATTTATAAAGGCCAGCATACCAAAATCTTTCTTCACCACCCTATCCACATGAGATTCCACCTTCAGTGAACTATGCACCATTATTCCTAGATCCCTCTGTTCTACTGCATTCTTCAATGCCTTACCATTTACCACGTATGTCCTATTTTGATTAGCCCTACCAAAATGTATCACCTCACACTTATCAGCATTAAATTCCATCTGCCATCTTTCAGCCCACTCTTCTAACTGGCCTAAACCTCTCTGCAAGCTTTGAAATCCTACTTCATTATCCACAACTCCATCTATCTGAGTATCATCTGCATACTTACTCATCTAATTTACCACCCCATCATCCAGATCATTAATGTGTATGACAAATAACATTGGACACAGTACAGATCTCTGAGGCACACCACTAGTCACTGGCCTCCCACCTGACAAACAGTTATCCACCACTCTCTGGCATCTCCCATCCAGCCACTGCTGAATCCATTTTACTACATCAATATTAATACCTAACGATTGAACTTTCCTAATCAACCTTCCGTGTGGGACCTTGTCAAAGGCCTTACAGAAGTCCATATAGACAACATCCACCGCATTACCCTCGTCAACATTCCTAGTAACCTCTTCAATAAATTCAATAAGATTTGTTAAACATGACCTTCCATGCACAAATCCATGTTGACTGTTCCTAATCAGACCCTATCTATCCAGATAATTACATATACCATCTCTAAGAATACTTTCCATCAATTTACCCACCACTGACTTCAAACTCACAGGCCAATAATTTCTAGGTTTACTCTTAGAACCCTTTTTAAACAATGGAACAACATGAGCAATACGCCAATCCTCCAGCACCATCCCCGTTTCTAATGACATTTGAAATATTTCTGTCAGAGCCCCTGCTATTTCCACACTAACTTCCCTCAAGGTCCTAGGGAATATCCTGTCAGGACCCAGAGACTTATCCACTTTTATATTCCTTAAAAGCTCCAGTACTTCCTCTTCTTTAATTATCATAGTTTCCATAACTTCCCCACTTGTTTCCCTTATCTTACACACTTCAATATCCTTCTCCTTAGTGAATACCGAAGAAGAGAAATTGTTCAGAATCTCCCCCATCTCTTTTGGCTCCACACATAGCTGTCCACTCTGATTCTCTAAGGGACCAATTTTATCCTTCACTATCCTTTTGCTATTAATATTACGGTAGAAACCCTTGGGATTTATCTTCATCTTACTTGCCAAAGCAACCTCATATCTTCTTTTAGCTTTTCTGGTCTCTTTCTTAAGATTCTTTTTACATTCTTTATATTCCTCAAGCACCTCATTTACTCCATGCTGCCTATCTTTATTGTAGATATCTCTCTTTTTCCGAACCAAGTTTCCATTATCCCTTGAAAACCATAGTTCTCTCAAACCTTTAACCTTTCCTTTCAACCTAACAGGAACATAAAGATTCTGTACTCTCAAAATCTCACCTTTAAATGACCTCCATTTCTCTATTACATTCTTCCCATAAAACAAATTGTCCCAATCCACTCCTTCTAAATCCTTTCGCATCTCCTCAAAGTTAGCCTTTCTCCAATCAAAAATCTCAACCCTGGGTCCAGACCTATCCTTCTCCATAATTATATTGAAAGTTGTAGCACTGTGATCACTGGACCCGAAGTGCTCCCCAACACAAACCTCCGTCACCTGACCTATCTCATTCCCTAACAGGAGATCCAACACTGCCCCTTCTCAAGTTGGTACCTCTATGTATTGCTGCAAAAAACTATCCTGCACATAGTTTACAAGCTATAAACCATCCAGCCCTTTTACAGTGTGGACTTCCCAGTCTATGTGTGGAGAATTAAAATCTCCCACAATTACAATCCTGTGCTTACTACAAATATCTGCTATCTCCTTACAAATTTGCTCCTCCAATTCTCACTCCCCATTTGGTGGTCTATAATACACCCCCATAAGAGTTCCTACACCTTTCCCATTCTTCAATTCCACCCAAATAGCCTCCCTAGATGAGCCTTCTAATCTATCCTGACGGAGCACCGCTGTAATATTTTCTCTGACATGCAATGCAACACCTCCCCCTCTTGTCCCTCTGATTCTATCACACCTGAAGCAACTAAATTCAGGAATATTTAGTTGCCAATCACACCCCTCCTGTAACCATGTTTCACTAATAGCTACCACATCATACTTCCAGGTATCAATCCATGCTTCAAGCTCATCCACCTTTCTTATAATGCTCCTAGCATTAAAATAAATGCATTTAAGAAATTTTCTACCTCTTACTCTGTTTTTATCACCAACGGTGCAAACAAATTTACAGTTTTCTTTTTCTTCCTTCTTCCCTACATCTGTTCCTGCACTTTGGTTCCCCTCCCCCCTCGTATCTAGCTTAAATCCACTGGAGCCTCTCTGGCAAACCTACCTACAAGAATATTTGTCCCCCTCCAGTTCAGATGTAGACCGTCCCGCTGGAACAGGTCCCACATTCCCTGGAAAACGGCCCAATTATCTATAAATCTGAAGCCCTCCCTCCTGCACCATGTCTTCAGCACGTGTTGATCTGCACTATCTTACTATTTCTAAATCCGCCTGCACATGGCTCTGGTAGCAATTCTGAGATTGCTATCCTGGAAGTCCTGTCCTTTAACCTGGCGCCTAACTCCCTAAACCCACCTTTCAGAACCTCCTTCCTCTTCCTACCCATGTCATTTGTCCCTACATGGACAACCACATCCAGTTGCTCACCCTCCCTCTTGAGAATACTGAGAGCTCGATGCGCGATATCGCGGACCTTGGCACCAGGAAGGCAACAGACCATCCGGGATTCTTGAACTCTTCCACAAAACCTCTGATCTGTCCCCCTAACTATCGAATCCCCTGTCACTACTGCTCTCTTCTTTTCCCTCCTTCCCTTCTAAGTTAAGGGTCCCGTTTCGGTGCCAGAGATGCACCACTGCAACTTGTCCCTGGTAGGTCATCCCCATCAACAGTATCCAAAATGATGTATTTATTATTGGTGGGAACAGCCACATGGGTGCTCTGCTTATTCTGTCTATTCCCCTTCCCTCTCCTGACAGTCACCCAGCTACCTGTCCCCTGACTCTTAGGGGTGACTATCACCCTGTAACTCCTCTCTATTTTTGCCTCTGCCTCCTGAATGATCCGATATTCATCCAGCTCAAGCTCCAGTTCCCTAACTCGGTATTTCAGGAGCTGCAGCTGGATACATCTTTTGCAGGTGTAGTCATCAGGGATGATTGTGCTCGCCCTGACTTCCCACATCCTGCAAATGGAGCACTCAACTGCCCTAACTGCTCCTTTTTAAATACTCCCGCTGCCTCACAGTCCGACTTACACATGCTTGCGGAGTCGTGCCTCATTCAACTGCCGAAGAAAATGACCGATTTCCACGAACTGCTCTCTTTTAAATACTCCCGTTGGCTCACGGTCCGACTTACACGCGCTTGTGCAGTCATGCCCAGTTCAACTGCCTGTACTGTACTATGCATATGGCAATGGACCCTGATATTAAGTTTGAATTGTAACTTTGATTGTCTGACATGTAATCTAATCCTCCCAAGCACTGATGCTTAGGCAAGTCATTGAAGCTCAGGTTCTGCCCGCATGCCCCACCTTGATGGTGGTGTCCCAGAAATTGCACCCGTTTGACTGACTGGTGGCCAATTGAAAATCTCTTCATAGTAGGCAGTAGCTGCCACTTCTGTAGTGCTATTTGTTTTGCTTGAGGTGCGGTCTATGGCAGTCAAAGCTTCATCCATCCCAACATGTTTCAGAAAAAAAACAATATATAAAAAATTCTCACCAAAACAAATTTGTGAATAAAACCTTTTGTCAATGATAGATTGGAAGGCAATTGTGAAGTTTGAGTTTTAGTCAACTCTTTCACACTCCTTTCTGGTGATGCTGTCACTTTCTCGAACTCCTAACTCTATCTGTCTTAGTTGTTCTATTATTTATTACTTCAGTTTTTTCCACTAATTCAGTCTCACTTCAATGTCTGCACCAAATATTGTTCCACACTTTTTGCTGTATCTGTAATTGTATTTATTACTACCATGTACACTCAGTGGCCACTTTATTAGGTAGCCCCTGTACCTAATAAAGAGATCACCGAGTGTATGTTCATGGTCTTCTGCTGCTGTAGTTGGTCCGCTTCAAGGGTTGACATGTTGTGCATTCTGAGATGTTCTTCTGCACATCACTGTTGTGCACATGGTGTTTTTGAGTTACTGTTGCCTTCCTGCAGCTTGAATCAGTCTGGCCATTCTTCTCTGACCTCTCTCATTAATAATTTATTTTTGCCCACAGAAATGCTGCTCACAGGATGTTTTTCATTTTTCACACCATTTTCTGTAAACTCTAGAGACTGTAGTGTGTGAAAATCCCAGATCAACTGTATCTAGGATACTCAAAATACCTCGTTTGGCACCAACAAATATTCCACAGTCAAAGTCACTTAGATCACATTTCTTTCCCATTCTGAAGAAGTCTGAAGAATGGCTGAACCTCTTGACCATGTCTGAATGCTTTTCTGCATTGAGTTGCTGCTACATGATTGGCTGACTAGATATTTGCATAAATGGACAGGTGTACAGGTGTCCTTAATAATGTGGCTACTGAATGTTTTACTATTTACTCTGAGTGCTTCATGTGAGCAAGGGATTGCATAACATCCTGCTGTATATGATCATCATCATAGCATGTCACACCAGATAGCCAGCCACTCCACTCTAGCATTGTTTGGTTGATGTTGAGCAGGTCAGTGTCAGCTAAATCAGGTGAGAGTGGGCAGTTGCGCAGAACGTGTTCAATGTTCTGCACCCTTTCGCCACACTCACAGGATTCGCTGGTCTTTAAATGCCACTTCACCATATTGCCTCCCGTCCTACAAACTCCCGCTCTCGCTCTGTTGAGAGTGCACCACTTCCGTCTGTCAAGGAGTGCCCCGTCTGGTAACGTTTCTGTGGAGTCTTCCATTGTATTGTTTGGTGGGGTTCTGGCTTCTGTTTGTCGCCAGAGGTCAATTCTATATGTTTGGGGGGATGTTCCGTGCGGTAGTTCCTCCACTGTAGCAAAGCTTTTCCTCAATTTTAGGCCGTTGGAAACTGGCACATGATGATGTAGTGGGTGCCGTGGATCCGAGTTCTGTTCACCTTTTTCAATTCTTGTTGTAGTGTGTCTTCAGATCTCTGGGGGAGCAGTACCTGCAAATCTGTAAATGATGTTAGTGGGTGTGGGGCGCAGTGTGCCTGTGATTATTCGGCAGGCTTCATTAAGCAACGGGTCTATTTTCTTCGCATGGGCTGATCTGCCCCATACAGGTGCACAGTATTCTGCAGGTGCATAGCAGAGTGCTAGGGCAGTTGATCTAAGTGTGTGAGCATTAGCTCCCCATTTCATGCCTGCTAATTTTTTCAAGAGAGAATTGCGCAAGCCAACTTTCCCTCAGAGTTTTTGGATGTGGGTGGCAAATGAGAGCGTCCTATCCAGTGTCACGCCCGGGTAAATTGGAGTCGGGTGATGTTCGAGCTCCTTCCCCACCAGAAGAACTTGGGTTTCTGAGCTGCTTCTCGATTCGTCAGGTGGAATGAACACACTTGAGTTTTTGATAGATTTGGGTTCGGAGACCATTTTTCATAATACTGCTTCATTGCTTTGAGGACTGCTGTAATTTGTACTTCAACTTCTTGGAAGGAGTTAGCTTGTGTTGTTATGCATAGGTCGTCTGCATAGATAAACCTGCGTGTGTTAGGAAAGGTTGGTTGGTCTTTTGCGTAGACATTAAATAGTAGAGGTGCCAGGACTGATCCCTGTGGTCGTCCGTTCTTTTGTGGATGCAACCTACTCTTAATTCCATTCATTTCTACATAAAATCTACGATTTTCTAGGAGACTTCTCATTACTTTGATTATGGTTTCATTCTTTAACATTTTAGATAATTTCAGTAGAAGGCCTCTGTGACTCACAGTGTCGTATGCTGCTGTTAAGTCAAGGAATACTGACCCTGTAATTTGATAATAAATAATCTGAATCTGAATCTGAGTTTGAATCAAAGTTCTCAGTTCCTCAGCACACTCATTGCCAAGTTTTAGCCAGAACAGGAAGCCCTATGGTGCATCATTGTAACTGAAGATCCACGCTACTGGAGAATTGGCACGTTGTCATGAAACCAACCATCTCTGAGGAGAGGCACAAAATTTGAAAAGTTAGAGGCAGCTTTGTAGTGTCTTCGGTGGCAGTTGTAACACTCCCTCCTACACTATTCTCTTGTCGATATTTTCGCCAATATTTTTGCAGAGAAAGTAAATCGAAGAGCGTGGGATATAAGTCACATTGCAGGAGACTAGAGGTCTCTCAAGTTTATTGATTAATAGATCCATGGAATAAAAAATACACTGACTATAATACAAATCATAATGAAATAGAAAGAAGGTAGCTTTGAGATAGTTAGAAAGTGTACAATTGTTGTAGAAGAGGCACTGAATGCCAAAACTTTAAATGAGTTAAGAATAGTAAGGAGACAAAGAAAACTTTCCAAAATGCTTTAGAACCTGCAAAAATTAAGTAATGCTGATAATAAAATTGGAACTTTCAAGGTACAAGTTAATGCATAAAACAACATTGTGGTTCCAGTGTCTATGAAATTCAGCAAGCATTAGAAAGGCAGAGTAATTTTTATCCTTGGTTATAAAATAATCAAAAGAGATTGGAGGAGGAATATGGTTCTGAGTGCAAGTGTTGGTATCACTACTCCACAATAAAATGTTATTCAAACAGAATTGGTTGAGATGTTTATTTAGACCAAGAATGGTATAGAGGAATTTACCTCAAGCAATGTAGCTTCAAATAAATTTTTTTTTTAAGCACAAAGAGGGAACCCATTTGACAATGCACAGTGACATAATATGCTTCTTGTTTAAAAATAAAATAATTTATTCTGGAAAATAATTCATGTGAAAATAGGAAATCAACCAGGAATTGGTAATTATAATTATAAGGTTTAATGTAGGAAAAAACCCATTATAAGTTCCACAAAGGCAGAATTCAAAAGTGAGTAAAAATCATTTGTTCCAAATAATTTGGTTGGAAACGGCTTAATAGATCAACATGAGGTATGAAATTTTGTCTCAAATAATCTCCCAAAACTTAAGAAGAGTTTTGCGGGAAAAATACAGAAACAGAAATTACTTTGGAACCTAAAGAGGTTAGAATTGTTCAGCATCATGTTTGGCAGAGACATTGTGGATCAAAGGGCCAGTTACTCTGCTGTACTGACCCACGTTCTATACTCTACGTTGTATGAAAATGTAAAGATTAGAGATAAATAATTGAGAAATCAAAAAAAAATCACAACAATGAAGAGTGCAAAATTATAACACAGACTAGAAAAAGAATTGAGCAAATATAGAAGAAATCCTGAATAGAGAGCCAAGTGGTGGGTCAGCGATTGTAATATGCCCACACTGTCACCTGCTGTATATGACTAGTCCAGTCCAGCTTCTTGTCAGTGAGGACCACATGCCACTAATAAACATGAATGAGATTTGGTTAGTAATGAGATTGGAGCTTCAGAGGAGAGATTTAGACTCCATTGGCAATATCATTGGCAAATGTACTGTGATGCAATGTCTCACCTGGTTGTTAGCCTTCTTACAAATCAGCATGGATTGCTTCATTATCAAAGAATGCCGTAAGTAGAACTGAGCACTGTTTAAGCTTTTAAAAAAATCTCCACCTTTGAACACAGAGCGTTGTAGCGCAAGAATAAATATAACTTTAGAAGAGAATTTGAAGGACACCGAATTTGAGAAAAAGGATAAAGTTTATAAATTTGAGACATTCTTCAGAAGCATGGACCATTTAGATCAGCAAGCATGTAGAAGAGACGAAAGAGTTTAGACTCTGGATGTTAGATGTCTGAGAAATTGTGTAAAGAATGAAGGACTTGCTGTTGATAGAAAATGTTTCCCAAGCTACAACTTAATGAGTCCAGGCATCAGATAGTACGTCCAAACAAAAAGATGACTGGATTCATAGAGTCATAGAGCACTACATCACAGAAACAGACCCTTTGGCCAATTTAGTCCATGCCAACCTGGTCTTCTGCTTAGTCCCATCTACCTGCACCTGGACCATAGCCCTCCAAACCATTCTCAGGTATGCAACTATCTAAACTTCTCCTAAATGTTATGATTGAGCCTGCACCTAACATTTCCGTCGATAGCTCATTCCTCACTTGCTCCATCCTCTGAGTGAAGAAGTTCCCCCTCAGATTCCCTTTAAATATTTCATTTATTAAGCATTTAATGAAAAGACAAGAAAAAGCAGAGATGAACAGAATGAACTAGGGGATACAATGACAAGAAAAGTTGAACAGAGCTGATAAGTATCCAGGAAATGTACACTCTTTCCCGTCCCTTACATTTCTCTCGTCTTCATCCACCATCTTGGAGAAAAATCTTTAATGCTGACTTGTTTCCAAGAAGTTATCAGTGAAGTGCCAGCTACAAGCTCTTATTATCAAACATTGATTTGTCTTTGTTGATATGGTGTTTTGAAAGATCATCACCTTTTCCACCCTCTATGACTCTATGGCCTTAGTTACCTTGTCTTGGCAAAAAGAATGTTCAGAGAATTAGCGTGATTGAAAAATGCATTGACATAATCAATGTTCAGAATGAAAACTGTAATTATCAAAAATTGCCCTTAGCAAAATCTACTTGATTGATTTCCTCATTAATGATGAGTTGATATTGAGGCTAAATTTATCTTAAAATTCACATATTTGTGAATCTCTCTGTGCATTTTATACTCTTGAATCTTGTCTAACATTTTTTTTGGATGTAGTAGTTTGTTCTGACTGTACAGCTGACGTGATTAATAATTGAACCCAACTACATTTTTAGCTAAGCAAATTTAGTTAAAATTCAGGATGTACTTTTATTTAATATTTTTAGCAGTTTCTTACAATCCTAAATATTTGGCCAACATTCTGTATCAGTGTATCAGTGACACAATTAATAGAGTTGTTGTCTCACAGCCCATGGGATGAAGGTTCATTCTTGGCCTTGAGTGCTGTCTCTGTAGAGTTTGCATGTTCTCTCCGTGACCATGTAGGTTTCCCGTGTTTGTTCCTGATTTCCCTTACATTCCAGAGATGTGAAGGCCACTGTAAATTGCCCTGAGTGTGTGGGCGAGTTAAGGAGAATGTGAAGAAAACTGAAAAGGACTTATGTTGGTATAAACTGGTGACAGAATTAGTGGATTGCATGGCCTCTTTCCGTGCTGTATCACCTAATAACTCTATGTATCTGTGAATAATATTTTCATAAATCTCTTTTCCTATTTTGGTTTTCACAATGAATTTATGTCCCATAGTGGATTGAATACTATATATACAATATAATTCAAAGAGCCTTGGTGGAAGTCATTTCCTATCATTAGTCCCATTAACTGGAAAATACTGCTTATAGTATAACAACAGATGAAATAAGAGTTATCTCCCTGGTTGAGTCTGCTCAATCTTTTGTGATTGATCCACTGGCTCAACCACTTTTCCTGTCATTTCCTCAGGAAATTACATTAATAACAAAGGGAGAATGCTTGTGATGTTTGGAAGCTGTTCCAATTCCATTGAAAGGTATCTCTAAGGAATAAAGGAATAACATGGTGATGTGTTTGACAGCACGAGAAATTTTTATTTTGTGAAGTTATGCCCCAGCATCCTGCCACTTTTAGAACCTATTAAAGCATCATGGGAGTACCACATGTTGACAGACCCTTCAGCACGACTCATCAATGCTGACTAAGCTAGTCTCATTTGCCTAGGCTTAGTTCTTTCCTATCCAAATTTCTATCCAAATATCTCTTAAATGATGTAAGTGTACCTACCTCAACTGTTTTCTCTGGCAGCTCATTCTGTACATGCACAACCTTCTGATGAAGCTACATTTCAGGTCCCTACTAAACCTTTCTCCTCTCACCTTAAAATTATACCCTCTAATTCTTGAATTCCATTCCTGGGAACAAAGACTGTGCATTAACCATATCTATGTACCTCATGATTCTATATACCACTCTAAGGTCATGCCTCAGTCTCCAATGTTCCAATGAATAAAGTTCCAACCTGTCCAATGTCTCCCTATAACTGAGGCACTTGATTCCCGGCAACATTATATTATATTAAACATTATTATATGATGCATTAGGCTATGTAGTTACTTGTTAATAAGCATGTTTCCAAACTGAGTTTACTTCTGCTGCAGTGCACAGTAATAATAAGGCAAACAGCTTCCTTGTAATTATGAAGACACAACTTGAGCCAACTCCATTAGACAAAAGAATATCAATGCATGAAAGTTCTCAGGAGGTGGAAAGCACAAGGTCTAGTGGTGCTTCTGTGATACAGGGCAGAATTTTAATTTATTGTCACGTAGTGTGGAAAGAGGCCAGCAGTGCTTAGGAAACTTGTAATGTTACACCGTTAATCTGCCAGTGGCTTTTTTTTTTAAAAAACTCAGACACCAAAGGTTTTCAGTTACCTAGTGGATGGGATTGGGGGTTTCAAGTGGATTCATGCAAAGTCCACTTAAATAGAAGCAATGATCATTAGTTTCTAGAAATCCAAAACATGTTCTCTTTTACATCTGAAGTATTTCTAGTATTTTCTGTTTTGTTGAGTCCTTTTCAACACCACTATTTAAAGAGAAATTGCAAATAACATTGTTGGATTACTGACATGTAAAAACAAGGATGTGAAAAAATGTTGCTTCTGACTTTAGCAACACCTTGCTGAATATGATGGAAAAGGTTGCGGAGGCGTCCAGCTGGGGAGTGTTCCATCTGTTGTGAAGAAGCTGCAAATAACAGTAAAACTGACAAGACAACTAATGGCAAGAACATAGACAGAGATCAACTGACTGGTGAGGTGAGGCCAGAAACGGCAAATGGGATTTAGAGGAGTGCAAGGTATTGCCCTTGACAGGATGGACAAAGCAAGGGAATAGGTGGTAAATGGTTGAGACTGAAAGAAATTACAAAGAGTTGTCGACAATGTCCCCGTTCATCATGAAAACCAAGCTCCCCTCCATGGTCTCTTCTACACTTCCTGCTGCCTTGGAAAAGCAGCCAACATAATAAAACCTCTTCCTATTTTCTCTCCTACCCCTCTAACTTCTGTGAGGGAGAAGATGCAAAATCTGGAAAGAACACACCACCAGCATTAGGGACAGCTTCTATCCTGCTATTATTGAACTCTTGAATGAACCTTTTATACTGTACATTAAGGATGAACTCTTGACCTCACCATGTACCTCATCATGGCCCTGCAGTGTATTATCTACCTGCACTGCATTTTCTCTGTAACTGTAACACTATATTCTAAAATCTCTAATTGCTTTCTCCTTGTACTAACTTGATATACTGTGTGTATGGTTTGATCTTCATGGATGACTTGTCAACAAAGCTTTTCACGTTGTCTCAGTACATGCGACAATAATAATCAAAATGGTGAACATCAATAAGTGTGGAGGTCCAGAGAAATGTTGCAAGAAGAGAAAATGGGAAACTTTGTTTATATGGGATGAATAACAGAATACAAGAGCAGGAATGCCATTCATGAACTGGATAAAACACATTAGGCCTCAGATAGAATGCTGAGTGCAGTTGTTTCACCAAATACAGAAAGGGTTCGCAAGAAAGTCACGTAGTTAGATAATTATATCTGTCAGCAGGGTGGCCAGACAAGGGCTTTTACTTAGAGCAAAAGCAACTAAAAGGAGATTTATCTAAAGCTCTGGGAGGCAGAGTGAAGTTAAGATGACGCTAAACGGTTGGAAGCAGGTTTAAATAGGATTTGAGGGGCAAATTCTTCACACAGAGTAGTTGGAATCTGAAAATAGCTACCAAAAAAAGGCAGTGATTGACGGCACAATAACAATATTTATGATGAATCTAGACAGATAATTGAATGAGCAGGGATGGAAGGATATGAAATTAATGCATGCAATTGAGTTTAGGATACATAAGCAATATGTATCCTACACAGTCTTGAAGGTCGTCATATAACTGATGAACCAAAGGTCCTGCTTCTCTACTGTACTACTCTATCTATATGATTAGCATATTGAAATTGGTAATTTGCTTCCCCTAGTAGGCTTTTTGAACCAAATGGTGAGGAAGTGCCACTGTCATTTGCAGTGTCATTTAACCCCACCCCAATTGCTCATTGGTCAGTCATTCACAAACCCATGAAGTCTGTTACGAGAATACACATAAAATTAAGATGTTTGCTGGCCTGGGTTAGCATCAGTGACATCAGCAAGTGGTCTGCCACCTGCCCTCAGGGGAAGGAGAGATAAGGAACAATGGAGCAGCGTCTGGAGATGTGTAATGAAGGGACGTGGGAGAGAGAGAGCTGCCTGGAGCGGCTCCCCCCTTTGAACCCTGAACTGTTTGAAGTGATGGACAGGCGATGCCCCAGCAGGGGGATAAAAAGGGAGTGGTTCGCTAAGGCAGACACACACGCCACCCGAGGTAACGAGACCCTGGAAGTGGTACGCTTCTCACGAGTGGTTGAGAAGTACCAGACAACAGCCAGGGTGGAAAGGTACGATCAGCGGGAACCCGGTGTGTGTCCGCCCTTGCCTGGGTGCCGGGTTCACTGCAGAGGATCGACCGCATCTGGAGGAGGGGTCACAGTCGGTGACCTCAGGTGACATCACCAAGGACCCGCCCAAAAGTTGCTTGTGAGCCATCTCGCCGGTCTGTGAGTGAAGCCGTGCTGAATGATCAGTTGTTCCTGTTCTATCTCTCTCTTCCCCCACGTTGTCCATCGCCATGGCAACGATTACTGCGAACTGAACTACTAAACTGGACTGAACTTTGAGTCACTTTGAAATTTGGTCATTTACCCCTAGACAACGATAGAGCTTGATTGATGTTGTTATCTTAATTCTGTGCACATGTGTGGTTATCATTGCTGAACTGTTGCATTTATTATCCTTTCGATTACTGTGTTGCTTGTTTCTTTAATAAAACTTTCTTCGTTCTAATACTCCAGACTCCAACTGAGTGATCCATTTCTGCTGGTTTGGCAACCCAGTTACGGGGTACGTAACAAGTCACATAACTAAAATTGAACTCAAGGTGATGACTTGTTTTTCATACACTGGAGGCGACATCAGGGATCAGCAGGGATGAAGGAGAATCAAAGAGGGACTGGCAGAGAAACATTTAACGCTTGTATTCCAATTCTACACATGAAGTCAAGCGATATTCATTCAAATATTAAATCTAAAGCTTCCAATATAAATGTTAATTATTTCCAATATTTTCATTATGGTTTTATCTCTTAGTCTACAGCTGAGGCACAGGTAACATGATTCCATAATTTATGTTGCTTTTATGCACTGAGATAAAAATATGACAGCTCACATTCCCGAGTACTTTAACCATCAGTGATCAGTATTCAATGGATTTAAAGATAAATTCAATACTTCTTAGATATTTTGCCTGAAGGCTGCACATTTTAGCAATGAAATTCTCACTCTACATTCTTCCAATCATGGATCCTCACTGGGAGAGCAGAATTAATCAATGGATTTGATGTTTCTATGTAAACTCATAGAAAAATTAAAATGAGAACAAGAACATGACAGTAATCTGGCAATGAATATAAACATAAAGTGTGGGGAACGCCATAAATATATCAAAAGAAAGAAGTAAGGTAAAGTACAGTTGTCTCTTTGAAGCTCTGATGGGGATTAATAATATTGAGTACATCAATGGCAGAAGCTTTAAACAGATGTAACTTTTTTATTGTAAAGATACTAAAATAATATCAAAAATAAAAGGAAATAAAGATCAAGTCAAGTTTATTGTCATATGCACAAGTATTGTGAAGTACAGTACAATGAAAAACTTAAGAAGACTGAGAACTTTGAAACTACAACAGCTTGAAAAAACACCAGGTATATCAAAAGCTGGCAAAACCCCTGTAACTAATGGCTGTATCATTGCATTTGAGAAGAATTGACTGAAGGACTAGTAGATGTGCAGTTTGCTATATTTCTTTTCTGATATCTGATGTGTTGGAAGCAAATTAGAAAGCCTGAAATGCAATGCTGCTTTTCAAGAAAATAGAGAAAATGAAAATATGTAATTTAGACAGTTGACATTTCAGGCAAAGACTTTTTAACTGGAATGGAGAGAAAGGGTGGAATAGACTATTAAAAAGAAGATGGAAGAAGTGGAGTAAGACTTGACAGGTGATAGATAGATCTAATGATTTGGAGATATCTACCTATCATGTTCCTTTTTATACTGGCTACCTCCCTATTTCTTTTTGTCTTGCCCCAGGTTCCAGTGTGATCAATATTCACTATCCAGCATCATGAGACTTTTTGCTAAATGCAGTTTATTGTTAGCACTGCTCTATGTTCAAGGTTCATTGCTAATTTTTGACTGGTACTATTTTGTCATCCTCTTCAGAAACAACACTGTCCAGGCTCAGGAAGTCTATTGCTAACTTAACTGAGACTGCATTCTAAGAAGAAATAACATTGTCTATAACATAAAGCTCCTGCCATCTGACCTGATCAATACTACTACTACTACTAGTAGTGGGGCACTGTCTACGCCACCCCGAAGACCTGCCAGCCCGGTCATCATATGGGAGCCCAAACATGGGAGGATGAACCCTGGGCGCCCTCCCAAGACTATGCTCCTGGACAAGAATTTGCTCCTAGAAGACAGCTGCGTGGCTAATGTAGGTGAACTGAACACACTGATGAGGGAGAGGAAGAAGTGGAGAGTCCGTCATCGTGCCCAACGCCAGCCCCCTAGGTCTGAGTTGACGTAGTAGTAGTTAAGTTAAGGCATCCGTTAGTCTTGCGAGACCACGGATCTGCACCTGGAAAGTCTTCACTCTCCAGGGTGCAGGCCTGGGCAAGGTTGTATGGAAGACCAGTAGTTGCCCATGCTGCAAGTCTCCCCTCCCCATGACACCAATGTTGTCCAAGGGAAGGGCATTAGGACCCATACAGCTTGGCACCAGTGTCGTCACAGAGCAATGTGTGGTTAAGTGCCTTGCTCAAGGACACAACATGTTCCCTCGGCTGGGGCTCAAACTCACGACCTTCAGGTAGCTAGTCCAATGCCTTAACCACTTGGCCACGTGCCCACACGTGGTGGTGGTGGTGGTAGTAGTGGTAGTAGTACTGGTAGTAATAGTAGCAGATCAATGCAGTTATTAAATCATGCAAGTGAGGTGATTGGTGATATTAAAATGCAGTAAGATTGGTGAGGAGTTACAGAGATAAAGACAAAGAATCACTCGTTAGCCTTAATCCAAGAAGAATCTCTTACCAGAGCATCCTTTTTGTGATAGGCAACATGCTCATATGCAACTCATTAGTATGTTTTTTTAAAAATTTATAAGCATTTAACATGTGGTTGGAAATCCTTTACGAATTATAATCTGTGTTAGAATTATTCCCTAAAATAAATGTTTTCCATTCAAAATAAATTAACTGTGCATAATTTACTTTGTTACCTGGATGTATCTCCTTGGTTGGGACATGCACTCACTGCTCAAAATAGTGATTATTGTCAGCTGCATCGGTTCAGAAAAGAGACAAAAGTAGTTATCTAATTTAGTCTTTGAATTACAGGTTGATATTGTATAATCTCACTAAAATGAGGGTACTTAAAGGCACCTATGTAAGGCCACGGCTTAGGTTTAATACACTAGAAATGATATACTCTGTATCATCACACTGAATTCTGCAATCTCTTGTATCTCTCTAAAAATATGATGTTTGATTAGGGTGAGTATGGCATATGAAAGGAGAATTATGTCTTAAATTTTTTTAGTGCTTGAGGATATAAATAGAAAGATGGAGAAGGGTGAACGGTATACTTGCATGCAATATATTTGGGTTTGTAATAGGCATTTGACAAGGTTTGCGAACAGGTTTACATCACTAGGGAAGTGCACATTGTATTATGGGTAATTTATTAGTATAGTGCATGAATGGTTAACGTAGTTTGCTGAGGATTTCATATCATATGTTAATTACAAACATAATCCTTGTATTAACCACAACAGTGACATTTTTAAGTTTCATTAAAGGCATGTTCTGAAAATGCATCTCTGCACATCAACTGAAAAAGCTCATTGGTTTGGATAATTGGATTAATACATAGATTTTAATTTCTAACCTTTGAATCTCTTTCAACCAAAAAAGTTCCTGATTTTACTCATTCTGACACTCTTCCGAAAAACCTTTTTTTTGTGAGCTATTGTTACTAAATTATTTTAAACAACTCTGTTATAGTGGGGTAATATTCAGAAGTTGCTTTTTAAATCTCAAACTAAAAATTTTCTTTTTACTCCTAGGTTATATATCAGCAACCTGATTAGATTTATAAGATTGGTGAACAATTTGCAACCTGTATTTGAAAACATTTGCCCTTACATTTACAAATTTAAAACATTCTGATAGTCCCCAGAGGTGTGACGAAGCTGACATCTATGCTTATTCATTTTATGGTGCAAAAATAAACTGTGAAGCTCTTCACTCTGCATTAACATCAGAAAATAATGGACAGGTCAAATAGCGTCTCTGGACTACTCAGACAGTCAAGTTTGTGCTGCAAAGCTAAAATAAAAACAAAATATTCTGGAAATACTCTGTCATTCCAGACTTGTGTCTCATATTTGCATATTTTTGAATTATTGTGTATATGAAATAAATAGTGGAAAAAGAGAAAAAAGAGAAAAAAATAGTAAGGTAGTGTACCACGGCGTTAATAGGGCTAGTCAACATAATCTTGATTTTCTTAATATTGAGCAACAAGCCAGCTTTTGCACTTTCTTCTTTCACTTTGATTAGAAGCTTCCTCAGATCCTCCTCGCTTTCAGCCATTAGAGTAGTATCATCTGCATATCTGAGATTGTTAATATTTTGAAAATGGAAATGTAAAGGAATGTTCAAATTACCAAACAGTTTCACTAATTTCACATACTAGCAAGGTAATGCTGAGGATCGTGTGAGCAAGACTCCAGCGATATATGGAATGAGAATTGCCAGATCTACAAGCTGCTTTTAGAAAAAGCAGGGGCACCAGAGACCAAATTGCTAAACTACACTGGATATTGGAGAAACTGAGAGAATTCCAGAAAAGTATTTATCTATGTTTTATTGACTACTCCAAATCCTTTGACAGTGTGGACCATAATAAACAATTATTACCTGGACATCTGATCTGTCTTATGAGAAACTTGTATCAAGATCAAGAAGCAATAATTAGAACTGAACATGGAACAATTTAACAATAAATTGGTTCAAGATTGGGAACGGAGTACGACAAGGCTACATACTGTCACCCTACTTATTTAATCTATATGCTGAACACATTATGAGGAATGCTGGTCAAGAGGACGCAAATGTTGGAATCTAAATTGCCAGACAAAATACCAAAGTGAAAGAAGTAAGTGCAAAAGCTGGTTTGTTGCTCAATATTATGGAAAACAAGATTATGTCGACCAGCCCTATTAACTCCGTGGTAATAAATGGAAAGGAAGTGGAAGCAGTGACAGATTTTGTCTTCCTTGGTTCAGAGATTTCCATAGATGGTAACTGCAGCCACAAAACTAAATGGCACTTACTTCTGAGGAGGGCAGCAAAGTCAAATTTAGATAAAATGCTGAAGAGCAGAGACATAACATTGTCTACGGAGATCTGTATAGTCAAGTCTATGGTATTTCCAGTTGTGATATATGGCTGTGAGAGCTGGACTGTTAGTGAGGCTGAATACAAAGTAATCGACATCTTTGAACTTGGACGCTGGATAAAAGTGTTTGTTGGACAGCAAAAAGATCCAACAAGTCAATACCTGAAGAAATACAGCCAGACTCCTCACTAGGAGGCTTGATTATGAGACAAAAGCTCAAATATTTTGGCCACATCATGAGAAGACAGGATTCCTAGAAGAAGACTCTCATGTTAGGTAAAACAGAAGATAAAAGAAGGAGAGGATGACAGAGGGTATGATGGATAGATAACATTACTCAGACAATGCGTATGACCTTGGGGGATCTTAGAGAGGCAGTTTCCAATAAGAAGGCTCGGTGTGCAGGGGTCCATAAGGCCGCGAAGAGTCAGAATCGACTTAACGACTGAACAGTAACAAAGGTAGTGTACATGGGTTGATTGCCTATTCAGAAATCTATTTGCAGAGGAGAGGAAATTATTCCTAAAACGTTGAGTCTGTGTCTTCAGGCTCTTGTGCTTCCTACTTGATGCAATAAGAAGAGGACATGCCCTGGATGATGGGGGTCCTTAATGCCAGATGCTGTCTTTTTGGGGCATCATATTTTGAAGATGCCCTCAGTGCTGGGGAGACTAGTGCCCATAATGGAGTTGGCTAAGTTTGGAAATTTCTGCAGCCTTTTTCGATTATGTGCAGTGGCCTCTCCATACCAGATGGTGATGCAACCAGTCGGTATGACTTCTCCTCCATCATTAGATTTCTGAATGGACCTGCACACTACCTCACTATTTCTTTTTTCTTTTTGTTTGCTTCCATTTTGCCCTACTTACTTGTTTTTATATGAGTTTATTGTAATTTATAGTTTTCTTTTATTATTATGTATTGCAGTATACTGCTGCAGCAAAGGTATGAATTTCACAACATATGCCAATGGTCTTAAATCTGATTCAGAGTCTGATTAACTATTCTGCATGTGGAGAAATGTATATTGGCAGGAAAGAGATAGTAAAGGACTGTCAATAACAAAAGCTATCTCTCGAAGAATTGCAGACCAATCTGAAATATCGCAAGAGGACAAAGATCCAAGTAACTGAGAAGTGCAAATGTTGGAAACCAGTCTGGTGTGTCTCATTATCTGAAGATGTTAAAGTAGCTGTTACATGCCAGGGAACAGATTGGTTGTTCTTCCTCAAGTTAACATTGATCTTCATTGGAAGTGTGCAGAAGGCTGCATCTGTGGGAAGAGAAACATAATAAAAAAAGCAGTAAAGTGCATGGCCCACCATACTCGTGCCGAACATGCTATCTGTTAAGGCAATTATTGGCTTTAACACATCTAACAAATGACTTCAGCAGCCACCAATCTTCAACACTGAACATGGATTGTAGCTTTAATTTAAAATGCAACTCTGAACAATAGGTTGTTAAAAGCCTTGACTCACAGACAAGACAATGCTGATTAAAATTCAGCTAGATATCTGCAGTGTGGGTGCAAATCAGGAGGTGTGAAGTTTGACCATAAGACCATAAGATATTGGAGCAGAATTAGGCTGTTTGAGCCACTGAGTCTGCTCTGCCATTTCGTCAAGTTTTCTTCTCAGTCCCAATCTCCTGCCTTCTCCCTGTATCCCTTCATGCCCTGACCAATCAAGGATCTATCACCCTCTGCCTTAAAAATTGGCTTCCATTGCTGCTTGTGGAAAATAATCCCACAGATTCATCACTCTCAGGCTAAAGATATTCCTCCTCATCTTCTGAAACCGTGTCCTCTGCCCTTACACTCTCCCACCACAGTTAACATCCTCTCCACATCCACTCTATCAAGGCCTTTCAACATTCAGTAACTTTCAATGAGGTCAAAGCTCATTCTTCTGAATTCAAGCAAATACAGGCCCAGAGCAATCAAACACTCTTCATATGACAAATCATAGGCCATTCAATCCTGGAATGATTTTCATGAACTCCTTTGAATCCTCTGCAGTTTCAGCAAATCCATTCTAAAATAGGGGGCCCAAAACTGCTCACAATACTCCAAGGGAGGCCTCACCGATGTTTTATAAAGTCTCAACAGTACATCCTTGCTTTTATACTCTAGTCATCTTGAAATGATTGTGCTAACATCATAATTGCCTTCCTTACCACAGACTCAATCTGCAAATTAACCTTCAGGGAATCCTGCAAAAGGGCTCACAAACCCCTTTTCACTGTTTTTTTTAAATTTTCTCTCCATTTAGAAAATAGTCAACACTTTCATTTATTCTACCAAAGTGCATGACCATACACTTTCTGACATTTTATTCCATCTGCTGTTTCTTTACCCATTGTCTAATCTGTTCTTCAGTAACCTCGCTACTTCCTCAAAATTACCTATCTTCATATCGTCTGCAAATATTGCCAACAAAGCCATCAATTTCATCAACCAAATTATTGACATATAACGGGACGGGAGGAGAAGAGAAGCAGCACGCCGCGTGTGCGCATGCCTCCGATGAAAAATGATATCATATCTGTTAAATAGGGGCAGTGGACAATTCTGATTTGATGAAGATGGATGTGAAAGCACAGAGGAACATCTGGAAAAATTTCTGAAACGCTCATTCGCTGCTGTCATTACGGCGCGGTCGGGAATCTTTCGGAAGGTAGACCTCAAAATCCCTGGCTTTGCCTGCTGCTGGCGACCGAGAAGGAGGTCGAATCGTTCGGATAGTGATGGCGCTCAGTACTTGGCGTCGGAGAGCTGATCAGAGTTCGAAGTTTTAGGATGACTCAGAGTCGGGCCGTGGTTGGGTATGGCAAGGAGGGTTTTTTCTTCCTTCTCTCTGTCTGCGTGAGATGTGGGACATTTGAGTGACTTTGAACTTTTACTGTGCTCATGGACTTCTTCATCAAGTTATGATATTGTTGCACTGTTGTAACTATATGTTATAATTATGTGGTTTTGTTAGTTTTTTTCAGTCTTGGTCTGTCCTGTGTTTTGTGATATCACACCGGAGGAAATATTGTATCACTTCTTAATGCATGCATTACTAAATGACAATAAAAGAGGACTGCATGTCTTCATAATCTAAAAAGAATTGGTTCCAACATAGATGCCTGTGGATCACCTCAAGTCATTGGCATTCAATCAGAAATGGCTCCCATTCTTTGCCACCTGCCAATCAGCCACTGCTTTCTGCATGCTCAAATATTTCCTGTAATACCATGGGCTTGTAGCTTGTTAACAGCCTCATGTGCAAGACCTTCTCAAAAGCCTTCCGAAAATCCAAGTACTCAATATCAACTGATTCTCCTTTGTCTAGCCTGCCTGTTATTTCTTCAAGAATTTCAACAGATTTGTCAGGCAGGATTTTCCCTTAAGGAAACAATGCTGACTATAGCCAATTTTATCATGTGCCTCCAAGTACCCTGAGACCTTGATAATTGACTCCAACATCTTCCTAACCACCGAAGTCAGACTAATTGGCCTGTAGTTTCCTTTCTTCGGCCTCTCTCCCTTCTTGAAGAGTGGACATTTGCAATTTTCCAGATTTCCGGAACCATTCCAGTATTAGATTAGATTAGATTATGAGGACACTCAGTCCTCGTTTATTGTCATTTAGAAATGCATGCATTAAAAAATGATACAATGTTCCTCCAGTATGATATCACAGAAACACAAGACAGACCAAGACTAAAACTGACAAAAACCACATAATTATAACATATTAGTTACAACCGTGCAAAGCAATACCGTAATTTGATAAGAGCAGACCATGGGCACGGTAAAAAAAAGTCTCAAGGTTCCAATAGCCCATTATCTCACACAGATGGTAGTAGGAAGAAAACTCTCCCTGCCATGGGCTTCCAGCGCCGCAAACTTGCTGATGCAGCATCCTGGAAGCACCCGACCACAGTCCGACTCAGAGTCCGTCCGAAAACTTCGAGTCTGCGACACCGAGAACCGAGCACCATCTCTGCCGAGCGCTTCGACCCTGGCCCCGGCCGCCAAGCAACAGACAAACCCGAGAATTCGGGGCCTTCCCCTCCGGAGATTTCGGATCACACAGTAGCAGTGGCAGCGAAACAGGCATTTCAGAAGTTTCACCAGATGTTCCTCCGTGCTCTCACATCTGCCTCCATCAAATCAGATTGTGCATGGCCCCCTATTTGACAGATAACAGATATTCATCACTGGAGTGGCCGCTGCGCACTGCGTCATGCCGTCATCTTCTCCTCCTTCCGACTCCAACATCTTCCCTATCTAGTGATTCCTGAAAGATCATTACTGGTCCAGGTGACTTATTTACCTGCTGACCTTTCAGTTTCCAAGAACCTTCTGTCTAGTTATAGCAACTTCAGACACTTCATGTGCCCTGACACCTGGAACTTCCACCAAGCTAGTGTCTTCCACAATGAAGACTGATGCAAAATACTTATTCAGTTCATCTGCCATTTCATTGTCCCCCATTACCTCTCCAGCACCATTTTCCTCTGGTCCAGTATCTGTTCTCTCCTCTTTTTTACACTCTATACATCTGAAGAAATTTTGGTATCCTCTTTAATATTATTGGCTAGCTTATTTTTGTATTGAATGTTTACCTTTTCACTTACGATTTTAGTTTTTAAAAGTTTCCCAATCCTCTAAATTCCCATTACTTTTTGCTCTATTATATGTCCTGTTTTTGTCTTTTATGATAGTTTTAACTTCTCTTGTCGGCCACGGTTGTGTCATCTTTCCTTTAGAGTGGTGTTTCCTCTTTGGGATGTACGAGCGGTGATTGATAAGTTCGTGGCCTAAGGTAGAAGAAGTCAATTTTAGAAAACCTAGCACATTTATTTTTCCTACATTTACACACTTAGTCCTGCGGTCGTGGAACATACGGATCCCTTCTTTGTAGAAGTTGGTGTCAAGTCTCAGAGTTGAAATGCATGTGCATGTAACAAGAGCTGTATAACTCATCTCCTTCTACCTAAGGCCACAAACTTATCAATCATCCCTTCTGTGGACCACCTGGAGGTCCAAGACACTCTCATTACATGCACGTGCAGTTCAACTCTTTGAGTGATAATGCAGAAAGCTTTAATTTAATAACTCATCTCCTTCTACCCTAGGCCACAAACTTATCAATTACCCCTGCTGTGGACCACTTCTACAAAGAAGGGATCCGTATGCTCCACGATCACTGGACTAAGTGTGTACATGTAGGAGGGGACTACATTGAAAAATAAATGTGCTAGGTTTCCTAAAATTGACTCTTTCTACCTTAGGCCACAAACTTATCGATCACCCCTCGTGTATATCTTGTGCCTTCTGAATTGCTTCCAGAAATTCCAGCCATTGCTGCGCTACCATCATCCTTACCAGTGTTCTTTGCCAATCAATTTCGGCCAACTCCTCTCTCATGCCTCTGTAATTCCCTTTATTCCACTGTAATACTGATACATCTCTTTAGCTTCTCCTTCTCAAATTTCAGGGTGAATTTGATGATAATATGATCACTTAACCCAACGGGTTCTTTTACCTTAAGCTCTCCAATCAATTCTGGTTCATTGCACAAAATCCATTCCAGAATAGCGATCTGCTAGTGGGCTCAGCCATGAGCTACTCTAAAAAGCTATCCTAAAGGCACTCCAGAAATCCACCCCACCCCGCTCCTGCAATCCAGCACCAACCTGATTTTCCCAATCTACCTGCAAATTGGTTCCCCATGACTACTGTAGTACATAAAATATTGGGTAGTAGCGTAGGCTAGCCAGACCTTTCCATCAAAAGTGGCTCAATATGATGCCTGCTGTATCTTGTTTTGTCAAATAAAGAAGCTGTTATATTCTCCCAGTACCTTTCTCTGGTGACTTAATTCACTCAACAACAATGCATATCTATGCTAATCCATTTTACTTACATTCAGACCATATCCCTTTATGCTTATCTTAATCATGTATCTGTACAAACACCTTTTCAGCATCCATCATCTCCTTTGGTAGCTTGCTGTAGACATTCACTATCATTTGTTGAAAAACCTGTCTCTCAGAATCCTAATTTCTTCCTTTTCACCTTAAACTTGTGCCTTCTGCTGCTAGATTCCGCTGCCCTGAGGGAAAGAAAGATCTAATTATCTGCTCTATTTATGTCTCTCAGAAAAAAAAATCACAAGGTGTCACCAGGAGTGGAGTGTTGAGTTATGCGGAGAAACTGGATAGGTAACTTTTTCCTGGAGCATAGCAGACCAAGGGATGATTTCACAGAGTGTTATAAAATCATGAAGGACATAGCAAAGGTGAATAGCCACTGTCTTTTCCCTAGGGTTGGGAAGAAAGAACTAGGAGGCATAGGGCTTGGAAGAGAGGGGGAAGATTTAAAAGGGAAGTGGTAGAGGTAAGGACAATTATAATATTTAAATAAAACATTTTGACAGGTACATGAATCAGAAAGCTTTAGAGGGACATGGATCAACACAAGCAAGTGGGATTTACTCCATTGAAAACAAGGTTGATATGGACAATTTGGGCCAAAAGATCTGTTTTAATGGTGTATGTGGACAGGGAAACTGAGGCACTGAGAAATTAATAAGGAAAACAAAAAACTGAGTGCAGAATAAAATGTTAGAGTTACAGAGAAAACACAATGCTGGTAGGTAATTATATGCAAGGTTGTAACAAAGTAGACTATGAGGTCTAGAATCCATCTGCTCATACTAAGGAATCATATAACAGGAGGATAGAAACTGTCCCTGAGCCTGGTTAGATGCGCTTTGAGGCTTTTCATCTTCTTCCTCATGGAAGGGGCAAAAAGAGAGAATGTCAGGAATGGGTGGGGTCTTTGATGTGCTGGCTGCTTTACCAAGGCAGTGACAATTGTAGGAAGAATCCACGGAGGGGAGGTTGGTTATGGAGATGCGCTGAGCTTTGTCCACAACTCTCTGCTGTTTCTTGTCATGGGCAGAGCAGTTGCCAGGCCAAGTTGTGATGCATCTGGACACGATGCCTTTTATGTTTGAAAAAAATGGTAAGTGTTAAAAGGTATATGCCAAATTTCTCTAGCTTCCTGAGGAAGCAGAGATGCTGGTGAGCTTTTCTGGCAATAGTGTCACCTAGTTGGACCAGAACAGGCCATGGTGATGTTCACTTCTAGAAACATAAAGCTCTCAATCCTCTTGACCTCAGTATATTTAATGAAACAAGAATATGTGCACCTCCTCCTTCCTGAACAACTCTTTTGTCTCTCTGGTATTGAGGGAGGTGTTGTTGTCATTACACCTTATCGCCATCTCCTCCCGATATACTGACTCATTGTTATTCGCATATGGACAATATAATGCTATCATCTGCAAAACTGTAAATAGAGTTGAAACAGAATCTGACCACGCACTTACATGTGTATAGGGAGTAGTGGACTGAGGATGCAGTATTGTAGGCCCTCAGGTTGTTGAGGATAATCATGGGAGAGTTGTTGCTGACTACGCCTATTGATTGCAGTCTGTTGGTCAGGATGTCAAGTATCCAGTTGCAAAAGGAGCTACTGACTCCCAGGCAAAAACCAATCAGAAACATAAACCATAGAAGGGAAAATAACTGCCTGGAACTTGTATAAGAATGCAACAGCAATGTTACCTAAGGTTATGTCCGGAATGCATTCTTCTGTTTGCTTGTTTCCCCTTTATCACTGTAGCTACTTATAACATGACAACCATACCTTAATCATCCCTTATCCTATTTCCTTTTGCTCTGTGTTCCCAAAAGCACCTTCCTCACAATGTGTAACAGAAACTCTTATTCTCCAATAGCATCTCCTATAGGTACATCAGCTCGCTGATATCCCAACGGGCTAGCAATCTGAGTCATCTTGTCAGCTCATTATAATAGTTGATACATGCACCCACTGGTAGCTGGACTGTTGAATAAGGATGTTACCAGCTAAGAGCTATTCATCTAGCCTGCTTTGCTTAAAGCTTACATGTTAGAGGCAGCTTGAGATGCTGACATCATTTATAATGATGCTTTATACCAAACAACAATGCCGGCCCACAGAGAGCACATTACAACTACTGATGGACTAGATGGAACTTGAAAGCTTATGGCATACTTGAAGGACAGAGGCGCTCCAGAGGAATCAATTGGAACTGATAGAATTGAAGGTAAATATCATTTTTCCCCCCTGTGATCTGAATATAGGGGCTTTGGAAAGGGTAGAGTTGAATCAGAATCTGGTTTATTATTACTGGCATGTGTTGAGAAATGTGTTACCTTAGCAGCAGCAGTTCAATGTAATACATAACACAGAAGAAAAAAATAAAATAATAATAATAGATAAAAAAGTAAATCAATTACAGTATACATATATTGAATAGATTAAAAATCATGCAAAAACAGAAATAGCATGTATAAAAAAAAGCGAGTTAGTGTTCAAGGGTACAACATCCATTTAGGAATCGGATGGAAGAGGGGAAGAAGTTGTTCCTGAATCGCTGAGAGTGTGCTTCAGACTTCTGTATCTCCTACCTGACGGTAACAGTGAGAAAAAGGCATGCCCTGGGTGCTGGAGGTCCTTAATAATGGACGCTTCCATTCTGAGACACCGCTGCTTGAAGATGTCCTAGGTACTTTGTAGGCTAGTACCAAGATGGAGCCGACTAAACTTACAACCCTCCACAGCTTCTTTCAGTCCTGTGCAGTAGCCCCAGCCCTCCCCATACCAGACAGTGATGCAGCCAGTCAGAATGCTCTCCATGGTACATCTATAGAAGTTAATGTGTGTATTTGTTAACATACCACATCTCTTCAAACTTCTAATGAAGTATAGTCACTGTCTTGCCTTCTTTATAACTGCACCAATATGTTGGAACCAGGTTAGATCTTAGATCCTTAGAGATCGTGACACCCAGGATCTTGAAACTGCTCACACTCTCCACTTCTGATCCCTCTATGAGGATTGGTATGTGTTCCTTTGTCTTATCCTTCCTGAAGTCCACAATCAGCTCTTTCATCTTACTGACATTGAGTGTCAGGTTGTCAGGTTGTTGCTGCTGCACCACTCCACTAATTGGCATACCTTGCTCCTGTACGCCCTCTCATCACAATCTGAGATTCTACCAAACAATGTTTGTATCATCAGTAAGTTTATAGATGGTATTTGAGCTATGCCTAGCCACACAGTCATGGGTATAGAGAGAGTAGAGCAGTGGGCTAAGCACACATCCCTGAGATGCACCAGTGTTGATCGTCAGTGAGGAGGAGATGTTATCACCAATCCGCATAGATTGTGGTCTTCCAGTTAGGAAGTCGAGGATCCAATTGCAGAGGGGGGTACAGAGGCCCAGGTTCTACAACTTCTCAATCATGATTGCGGAAATGATGGTATTAAATGCTGAGCTATAATCGATGAACAGCATCCTGCCATAGGTCTTTGTGTTGTCCAGGTGGTCTAAAGCCGTGTGAAGAACTATTGAGATTGTGTCTGCCTTTGACCTATTGTGACAATAGGCAAATTGCAATGGGTGCAGGTCCTTGCTGAGGCAGGAGTTCAGTCTCGTCATCACCATTTTTCAAAGCATTTCATCACGGTAGATGTGAGCGCTACCGGGCAACAGTCATTAAGGCAGCTCACCATTATTCTTCTTAGGCACTGGTAGAATTGTTGTCTTTTTGAAGCAAGTGAGACCTTCCTCCTATAACAGTGAGAGGTTGAAAATGTCCTTGAATACTCCCGCCAGTTGGTTGGCACAGGTTTTCTGAGCCTTACCAGGTACTCCATCGGGACCTTCCCCCTTGCGAGGGTTCACCCTCTTTAAAGACAGCCTACCATTGGCCTCTGAGACAGAGATCACAGAGCCATCAGGCGCACCTGGGATCTTCACAGCTGTAGTTATATTCTCCCTTTTAAAGAGGGCATGGAAGGTGTTGAGTTCATCTGTTGAAGCATCGCTGCCATTCTTGCTATTGGGTTTCGCTTTGTAGGAAGTAATGTCTTGCAGTAATGTCAACCCTGCCAGAGTTGTGCATCCGATGTCACGTCCAACCTCATTCAATGTTGTTTCCTCATCATTGAAATAGCCCTCCACAAATCATACCTGGTTTTCTGGTACAGGCCTGGGTTCCCAGACTTGAATGCCACAGGTCTAGCCTTCAGCAGACGACGTACCTTCAGGTACATCCAGCGCTTTTGGTTTGGGAAGGTACAGTAAGTCTTTGTAGGCGCACACTCATCCACAAAGGTTTTAATGAAGTTAGTAACAACTGCAACATACTCATCCAGGTTCAAAGATGAATCTCTGAATACAGACCAGTCCACCGATTCAAAGCAGTCCTACAGGCGCTCCTGCGCTTCCCTTGTCCATACCTTCTTGGTTCTCACTACTGGTGCTGCCATCTTCAGTCTCTGCCTATACTCAGGGAGTAGTAGTCGAGCCAGGTGATCAGACTCCCCAAAGTGCTAATGGTAATCGCTTAGTGATTTGTTTCAAACTGGCCTTGCTAAAACCCCCAAAATGATTGTGAAGGCATTAGGATGCACAGTTTCGTACATGTTGATTCCATTGCTCAGATCATCTGAAGCCTGATTGACATTGGCCTGAGATGGAATGTATACTGCTACCAAAATGATCCTGGAGATCTCCTGCGGTAGATAAAAAGGACAGCACTTAAATGATAGATATTCCAGGGCTGGTGAGCAAGAATTGAGACAGCACTGATATATTTGTGCACCGAGAAGAGTTGATCATGAGGCATACTCCTCCACCTCTGCTTTTGAGAGACTCTGTAGGTCTATGCTGACGGTGTATAGTAAACCCGCCGATCTGAACTACTGTATGGAAAGGGTTAACCAGGATTCCGTGAAACGAAGGACACACACAGTCCTAATGTCCCTCTGATTCAGTACCCTAGCTCTGAGATTATCGATTTTATTCACCAGAGACTGCAGGATAGTCGGTTTTGGGAGTTTAAAACCCCATTTCCTTAAACACACTTGTGTCCCCGACCTGCTGCCATGTTTCCTGCATGAAATCCTATGAGGACACATCTGTCCACAATTAGTATTGTTTCTGTCAGTTTTAAGCTGCGATAGTTCGTTTGACTGCATTAAGACATCTTTGTTGATCGTACTGACCTCGGAAGCAGTTGTGCTTTTTAGCTGTATGAGGCTGAAACGAGAATATTTCTTCCTATCCATTGAGAGTTTGCAGCTACACAAGTCGCCCCTAGGCACCCCAGAAGTGATAGGTACTGAAGAGGTTTACCTGGATATGGTCTTGATTAGAGGATATGAGTTATAAAGAGATATTCGACAGACCGGTTATTTTTGCTAGAATGTAATAGACATAGATAGTCAGAATCTTTTTTCCCCAGGGTAGAAATGACAGTTACTGGAGGACATGCACTTAAGGTAGGAGGGGGATAGTTTAAATGAGATGTGTGGTCAAGGGTTTTATGCACAGTACAATATGATATAATTGAGCATACCCATTCACAGAATCAGCCCTACAGCCCAGCTAGTCCATGCCAAGCTATTATTCTATTTTGTATCATAAATCTGCACTTGGAAATGAACAATATTCAATGTTCTGGAATGGTGCCCCTCTTCCTTCTCTTTTTCCAGTGGTCCACTCTCCTCTCCAATCAGCTTCCTTCCTCTCCAACTCTATCTTTCCCACCCACCTGGCTTCACCTATCACTTCCTAGTTATCCTGCTTCCCCCCCCCCGCCCTTTATTTTGGCATCTTTTCCCTTCTTTTCCAGTCATAAAGAAGGGTCTTGGCCTGAAACTTTGACTGTTTATTCATTTACATTGATGCTGCCTGAGCTTTTGAGTTCCTCCAGCATATTGTGTATGTTGCTTTTGATTGCCAGCATCTGCAGAACTTTTTGTGTTTATGAACCTGCACCTGAACCATAGCCCTCCATATTCCTACCATCTATAATACTATCCAAAGTTTTTAAATGTTGTAATCAAACTGAAATCCACCGTTTCTGCTGGAAGCCCATCTTGCACTTGCACAAACATCCCCGTCAGGTTTTCATTAATAGCTTCACCTTCCACATTCAATCTATGACTTCTATTCCCAGTTTCACCCAACCTCAGTGGAAAAAAAATCCTGCTTACATTTCACTTTACTTTATTGTCGCCAAACAATTGATACTAGAGCGTACAATCATCACAGTGATATTTGATTCTGCACTCGCGCTCCCTGGAGTACAAATTGATAGTAAATATTAAAAATTTAAATTATAAATCATAAATAGAAAATAGAAAGGGGAAAGTAAGGTAGTGCAAAAAAACTGAGAGGCAGGTCCTGATATTTGGAGGGTACGGCCCAGATCCGGGTCAGGTTCCGTTCAGCAGTCTTATCACAGTTGGAAAGAAGCTGTTCCCAAATTTGGCCATATGAGTCTTCAAGCTCCTGAACCTTCTCCCCGAGGGAAGATGGACGAAAAGTGTGTTGGCTGGCTGGGTTGTGTCCTTGATTATCCTGACAGCACTGCTTCGACAGTGTGCAGTGTAAAGTGAGTCCAAGGATGGAAGATGATGTGTTGGGCTGTGTTCATGATCTTCTGCAGCTTCTTCTGGTCTTGGACAGGACAACTTCCATACCAGGTTGTGATGCACCCTAGAAGAACGCTTTTTACGGTGCACCTATAAAAATTAGTGAGGGTTTTAAGGGACAGGCCAAATTTCTTTGCCTTTCTCAGGAAGTAAAGGTGCTGGTGGGCCTTCTTGGCAGTGGACTCTGCTTCGTTGGACCAAGTCAGGTCATTTTTGATATTGACCCCGAGGAACTTAAAGCTTTTGACCTGTTCCACTTGCGCACCACCGATGTAAATGGGGTTGTGCGGTCCGCCACCGTATCGATACCTTCTATCTATACCCTTTATTATAAAGTTGTAAACTTAAGGCAAGACTTGAGCAAAATTATAATTATCAACCTATAATGCAAAGACTAATTTACTTAACTCCTTTAGAGTCATTTCTAAAGGGTCTTATCTATCAGTAACAAAAGTTAGCTAGAAACATATGGTCAATATACCTTAATAGAACTGAAATACAGAAGGATATTGGAGTCCAAGTCCATAGTTCACTGAAAGTTATTCTGCAACTGGATACAGTGTTAAATAAGGTGTAGTGCATGCTTGCATTCATTGGTAGAGGTGTTGAGTATAATAGTAAGGAAGTTTTTCTTCAGATGCATGGAACTTTAGTCATATTGTACTTGATGTATTATGTACAGTTAGGAAGGATGTGGTGACTGAGGAAAGAATGCAGAAGTTTCACCAGGATTCTATTTGGATTAGAGGGTACAAGCTATAAGGAAAAGTTGGACAAACTTGAGTCGTTCTCCCTAGGATGTCAGAAGCTAAAGAAAACCTGATAAAGGTTTTTAAAATTATGAGAGGCATAGACAAAGTAGACAACCAGAATCTGTTTCCTGGGGTAAAAATGTCAAACATTGGAAGACATGCTTCTAGTATTGGGGATGGAATGTTTAAAGGTGACATGAGGGGCAAGCTACTAACTAAGAGGTTATTAGGTGCCTAGGCTGGGTAGTCATGGAGAGAGCTAGAAGCAAACAGTTTGATGGAGATTGAGTCATTTGGATAGACAGATGAACATGAAGAAAACTGAGGGATATTGATGGTACACAGGACAAGGACATTTAGTTTGAGTTGACATCAAGAGCAGAACAGCTTTGTGGACTGAATGGACCTTCCTGTGCTGTACTGTTTTAAATTCTATGTTATATGTAATTCAATATGTAATATACACTGAGCTTCATGTCCGGGCCACAGAATTACTGTCACATTTCCTACGACACTGCTTCTGTTGTGCATGGTTTCTCACTGTAATGAGCCACATCTTCAGTCAATATCAAAAGCCAGCCTTCTCTCTGCAGCTGTAGCTGATATGCAACTTACACAGGAGGCAGCTGAAGAATGAGTGCATTGTTACCAGGAAACAGGGTGGTTATGTGAACGATGCGCTGGCTTCATTCACAAACCAACTGCTGGATGTAGGCTCCTTGGTATCTCTGATCTGTGACAATAATGAGTCGCAGCTTATAAAGATAAATATAGGTCCAGGAGTGTGTACCCTAAACACAAAGAAGCCCATTTTGCAATGCACAAGTGAGAGAGATGTGGACAGTAAGTAGCAGGATACCATAACCTGAAGGGCTGTGGAACAAGAGTTTAGACATGGGTCAAGGGCAAACCCAGTTTAGGCTGGCATGGACGGACAGACTGAAAAGCCTTGTTTTATGCTGCTAATTTCAATGACGGTGAAATTTTAAAAAAATGGGAAAAGTTTACAAGCTGAGAATATCAATGATTTTATCATCAGTGAGCAGTGTCTCAAGATATGAAGCAGTATTGCATAAATCTACATTATAATCTCTTCTGAGCAGAGAACAGTCAGTGAAATACAACAACCTCCTGCCTGGACAACTTTTGACTTCCAGCTTTTAAGATCTGGTGAAAGCAAAGAATGGAATTATTAATACAGGTATTTCAAGACACTCCTCAGCAAAGGGGTTCTGGCATTTAAACCATCAAAGTACATTTACATTTGCATTTGTGGTTTCATTTAAAAATTAAGCAAACATATTCTGGTAACTTTTTTGTGTATATCCTCCTGTCAATGGCTTTTGAAGATACTTCTGCAGATTATCACCTAGTGCTTAGGTTAAAAAAAAACATATTTTCTTGAATGTTGAGGCAGGAAGAGATAGAATGTTCTTGAAGGTCACGTTAGTGCCCTGGTTCTGAATCTGTTCTGTCAGTGAGCTGCATCAAGGTGTTAGGGAACTGCTGTAACTCACTAGCTTCATATAATTAAATTCCGAGACGCAATATCAGATGTGATTCAGGCATTTATGTTCAGAGATTGCTCCATGAGCTATTCACATTAACTAACGATGTCAGAACTTTTGGTTATTTGAAAAAAAAATCAATATTATAGTGGTAAAGGTCCCAAATAACCTATTAAAATATATGTGTGTGGTTGTCTCAAATATTTATGCTTACATTTTGTAGCTGTTAAAGTAGCTCAATTATTATGTATTAAATGCTATTAAGTAAACTACAAGATGAACGACTTTAAATTGGCTTTCTTTCCTGAACTTAGGGTATTTTAAAGAAATTGTCATGATTTAATTGAAGGCAGAAGCCTTTATCTTAGAGGAGCATTCAGACAACATGATAACATGAGATTATTATACTCTCTATTTAAAAAAAACTGCTACAGTTGAACAAAATAAAGGTTCATAACATAACTTTTAATTCATTATTTAGTTAAATATGCCATGCAAAGTTATAATCTCACATTTATGAGTAATGTTACGGAATCTGCATCTAACTGAAAAAGATAAATTACCTTTCTGAAGCAGTAAAACTCACATTACAGAATGACCCTGTTTAAACCAATCTACCAAAGTCACCTCATCAGATACTCGAAGTAAAATTAATCGTCTTTGCAGTCAAAGCCCCTTTTATGTGCTCTGCATTATATATTGGATTTTTCTGAATGGAGTGTTTCTCATCAAATTATATTGACTTAAGATGACATCTGTGATAACCTTAAAATAAATTATGTTTTTTTGTGCTTGACCCTTAGTTAGGTTAAAAAAATCTGAAAAGAAACAACACATCCAGTGGATCCCAATGGTACTGCACACTAGGATATAGAATTATGCCATTTTATTTCAGTTTTTTAGCAGCTTCAATTGTTTACTTGTCAAATGACAACCGACACAGATGTGTTCAGGTTATCTTTTTTGTCGTGTCGTTACAACTACATATCAATGAAATTAAAGCATGCACTCGGAAATGAGGCTAACTTCATTCACCTTGCAGAGAGAGAACTCAGATCAATAAGCATGGGTAAGTTATCAGTCAATAATAAGTGGTAAGAGGAGTCACTGGGCTAAAAGAACTAGGATAGCACCTTTGGACCTATGGAGTAGCATCAAGTTTCTGATGGAACCAATCAGAATCATGCAGTCCATGAATGACACAGCCAAGTCAATATGCATTCTTTGCCATGGTGAAGATGGCCATTGCCATGGGTGCAACTGTGCCTATGGGGGTGCATTTTGAACCTTGTGGCATCCCAAACAGCTTTTGGTCAAGTTTTCAATCTATCTATCTATTCCCAGCCACCACATGTAGCTCCTGGCGAATCTCTTCATCTTGACTGTATCCAGGTGTCCTTTTAGCAGATTCTGTAACACCCTGGTCCACAGTTTAGAGGGAACCACAACACGAGATCCACGCATCAGCATTCTTTGACATACAGACAGCTGGTCTCATCTCACTGAGAACTCTGGAAACATAAAGTTACCATGAGCTGGCCATCCTTGGATAGTGTCAAAGATTTTTGACAATTTCAGGTAATTTCTTGTTTCTCTTTGCAGTTCAGCATTCGTTACCAACAACTGCTCCACCAGTGCTGTGTGGAACACCTCTGCTGGGTCATCTTCAGCTGCCAACAATGGAAGACGAGACAAGCTGTCAGGGTTGTTGTGTTGTTTGGTACCCTTGAGCTCTATGTCATAAGAGTGGGCCCCTAGGAAAAGTGCCCAATGTTGCATCCGGGTAGCAGACATCACTAGGATTCCCTTCCTGGGATTGCAAATTGACTCAAGAAGCTGGTGGTCTGTAACTAGAATAACCTTTTGTCTGTAGAGGTAGTGGTGGAACTTCTTTATTCCCCACACTAGACTAAAGGCCTTTGCGCATAATGGCACTCTGTACTTGACAGTGATTTTAAAGCAAATGCTATTGGACGTTCAAATCCATCTTTCATTGTGTGTGACAAAGCGACACCAATACCATAAGGGGACACATCGCACGCCTGTCTTATGGGCAGAGATGGGTCACAATAGGTGAGTATTTCATCTGATGTTATTAGTCTCTTTGTTTCCTTGAATGCTCTTTCACATCTTTCTGACTATTCCCACTTTGATCCTCTCTGTCACAGTGCATTCAATGGGTGCAGCACAGTGACAATGTTTGGGAGAAATCAGTGGTAGTAGTTTCCAAAGCCCAAGTTTGACCTGAATTGTGACATATGTTCCAGTTTGGGTGCCTGCAGCATTGCTTCAATCTTATCTTGTGATTTACGTAAGTCATGCTTGTCAATGACATGTCCACTATATTAGATTTTGTTCTTGATAAACTCGCATTTCTGTCTGTGTGCACACAGACCATACTCACTCAGCCTGGTAAGCACTTTACCAAGGTTCTGGAGGTGCTCTTCATCATTTTTGCCCGTCACGATGACGTCATCAAGGTAACATTGTTTTCCTGGGATATCTTGGAGCACTTGGTCCATTGCTCTTTGCTGGAGCTGATGCAACACCAAAGATGAGATGATTATACTGAAACAGTCCCTCGTGAGTGTTGATTGAGAGGAACTTCCTGCTTGTCTCTTCGATCTCCATTTGCAGATAGGCTTGTGAAAAGTCAATCTTTGAAAACCTCTCCCCATCTGCCAAAAATGCAAAGATGTCTTCTTTTCGTGGTCGAGGCTACTGCACGGTACGCAGTACAAGGTTTATGCTCACTTTGAAGTCCCTGCATATACCAACAGCTCCGGCCTTCCCTTCCTTGATCACTGGGACATTGGGTGTGGCCCAATCACGCCACTCAACCCTGGAGAGAATGCTAGATATCTCCAACCTCTGCAGTTCAGCATCCTCTTTAGAACATAGTGTGTAAGGCACTGGATGTGCTTTATAGAATCTTGGTGTTGTTGTTTCATCCAGTTCAATTCTGGTCTTCATGCCTTTGAGTTTACCAATACCCTTCTCAAACACCTTCTCATTAGTATTGAGCAGCTGTGACAGTCTTTGGTTAGCGCTACCATTTGGGTTGCAATTGCTTGCTGATGACATATTGAGAGCTTTGATTGTGTGCCAGTTTAGTTGGAATTTTTCTCAACCAACCACATTTGAAAAGTGCTGCCCCTCAACTAGTCAACACATAAAAATCTAACTGCTGTGTTTGGCTTCTGTGCATCACCTTCACTTTCAGTTTTCCTTTGGGAGACACTTTTTCATCTGTGTAGTTCTTTAGCATCAGAGAGGTCTTTTCTAAAAGCAGGTTAGAAAACAATCTGTTTTTAGTTAGCTTCTGAAGTTATGGACAAAGCTGACCCTGTATCCAGCTCCATTTTCAGCTTTACACCAGTCACATCTGTTATGATCCTTATGATTCTGTGATCTGCTTCAGTAATGACATACAGTTCTAGGCATGACTGCCCACCTTTGTCAGACTTTGTGTTATTTGATTCACCCTTTCCTTTCTCTGTCTCTCTCCCGAATTCTGACATTTCGTAACTGTTAGTGCAGTTGCTGATACTTGCTGGCATTCAGGTTCATACTCATCACCAATTTGTTGTGTCTTTACAACTACATTGCACTAAAAGATATAAATTCATATATTACACTTTTTAAACCAAGCCTGGCATGGTGTTCCAATTTAAACATGACATTCATTTTCATTAGAGGGTCCAATTCAAATAAGATAAATGAGTAACTCCTCAGTGTGCTGGAGACTTAAAACCCCCCTTTGTCTTTCTCCCCGGACCTCCTGTCCCATGATCCTCTCATATCCCCTTTGCCAATCACCTGTCCAGCTCTTGGCTCCATCCCTCCCCCTCCCGTCTTCTCCTATCATTTTGGATTTCCCTCTCCCCCTCCCACTTTCAAATCTCTTACCAACTCTTCCTTCAGTTAGTCCTGACGAAGGGTCTCGGCCTGAAACATCGACTGTACCTCTTCCTAGAGATGCTGCCTGGCCTGCTGCGTTCACCAGCAATGATATGTGTTGCTTGAATTTCCAGCATCTGCAGAATTCCTGTTGTTTGCGTACTTAAAATTGTATAGTCTGTTTAGTTTCAATTAGGATTTCTGGTGAACCTATATTAAATTCCAGCCCAACAGCATGATATTTCACCTCATAAAATTATTTTTCCTCATATTCTGTGAAATGATCTTCTGTTTATCCCGAGAAGTTGACAATAGAATATTGAAGACAGAACAGCACAGTACAGTAACCGGCTCCTTCAGACTGGACATCCTTCAGCCCATGGTGATTGTGCTAAACTGTGATGGATATTGCCTGTCCAGGGACAGGAGGCCTTTCTTTTTTGCCAATCTCAGCCTTCTAAACACGGACAACTGACAATTCTAAAGATCAAAGTGTTCCTTTTGAATAAGTTAAACTTCCAACCAATATTCTTCCCTTAGCTGCTTGCCATAAAGTCCTGACGAAGGGTCTTGGACCCAAACGTCGACTGTACCTCTTCCTAGAGATGCTGCCTGGCCTGCTGCGCTCACCAGCAACTTTGATGTGTGTTGCTTGAATTCCCAGCATCTGCGGAATTCCTCGTGTGCCATAAATTGAGCCACTTTTCAGTTCTTAATGTATTGTAAATGGCAATTAGTAATCAGTGTGAAGCTGAAAGGACAGCTTCACAGCAGTAATTGTGGGTACCTGGGATCTCTGTCTCCAGAGGCTTTTAGACCTGAAAAATACCATATGTGTGTGAGATCACCTATGCAGCAAAGAAACAGTATAAATGTAGAGAGAAGCTGAGGCTTATTAGGAATAGTCCAAAAAGATCAAAAAGAATTGCAGAAACATGAGATATCTTCAGTTCCAGCAACAGATAACTGGTACTTCTGCATCCTTTTAGCTGATAGGAATTACATCTGTGATTTGGAAATCCTCCGTGTTTTAGAAATGGTTTGTACTTTGGAAATCTTTTATAAGATTAGAAATCCTCTGTCAGTTTTACTGTATCTGTGCTTTGTTTGGATTTAAACATACTGAAGATAAAGGAACTGTGTTTAAACTACTTTGTTAACTGGAGGTATCACCTCCTTGAGAGGGAGGAGGGACCCACTGCTCAAAAAGAAATGGGTTTTGTCAGCTAAACTTGCCATAGAGGATAAACAGGAAAGTGATCTAGTCTTTGAAGGTTGGATAGTTACAGTATAATTTCCCTTTAGTGAGGGTACTCATAGCTACGGTATCTTCATCAGATAGGGCTGAAGGCTTTCATTTGAGTTTGAAACGTTGCTGCTAGCAAACCCAATACCATCACAAAGCACAGTTCTTCTGCCTGCATACAGTACATGTCCCTGCACTTGCTGCATATTCATTTGTCTAACACCCCCTTAAACACCACTATGTATTTGTTTCCAGCAGTACCCTTGGTTCAAGGTGACCAACACTCTGTGTAAAAAAAATATACACCCCCTCTCACCTTCAATTTATGCTTCTAGTATATGATATTTCAACTTCAAGAAAAATATTCTGACTGTCTAACCTGTCGGAGCCTCTTATAATGTTATAACTTGTATTCAGTCTCCTCTCAGCATTTGGCACTTCAGAGTAAACAATACAAGTTTGTCTGGCCTCTCCTTGTACAGTAGTTCCTACTCTCTAACCTTTTAACTTTCTTTAATCAGTGCAGTCTTTGTGGTTATAATGTCCACCAGAATATTGATCACTATGTTCAAAATATTCACAATATAAGGTTGCGTAATGCAAAAGAAACAAACTGACCGAGGAGCTTAGTAGGTGAGGCAGCATAGAATCCTATGGAAGAAGGCCTTTCGGCCCAATTCATCCATACCGTTCAAGTTGCCTAACTGAGCTAACCCACCTGTTTGAGTTTGTCAGCAGTTCACAAAGCTAGCAGGAGCTGCTGCTCATATCACCTTATCCAACAGAAGGGACATCCACTTGGCTTACCTTTTGCAGGCTGAATCACTTGGTTACTTGGTGTCCATTGGTCAGTCGCTTGAAGTCTGCAAGGGCAATGCTTTTTGTGAAACATCCAAAACTCCAGTTATTTTCCTGTGATTCCCACTTGAAGGTATGACATGTTTGAGAGGATAATAACATGTAGACTAATTGGTGTAAATCTGTCCTCTGGTAGCTTAACACTTTATGTTTGTGAGAAGTACAGATTGGCCAATTAAATTAACCAACTGATACCTAGACGAACCTAATGACAAAATAAATATTGGGCTGCAGAGGTCTTCCTGTACCCGATGGTAGATGGCAGTTATACGGCACAGTGGAGCTTGTTGTTTATTCAGATGCGATGATCATCTATTGTTCTGGTGCTTAGGAGAAATAGCTTCACTATGATTGCTCAGTGCTTTCGATAACATTCTTTTAAATCCTCCAAATTTTAATAGAGCTGCTTCCCTTCTCCAGACAAGGCAGGCTAAAGCAATCTGTTAATTTGATACACACAGTCATGCCGCAATTGTTTCATTTCTCTGTGCTCATCAGTGTTTGACTGACATTTGGATTCACGATGGGCAAAAATCCTGCAGAAAGGATAGCTATCTGCCTCAGCATACAGCAAAGAAAAGTCACCTTTAATTAAAGCTCATGAGGTTGACTTGTGGATCTTATCTACAAGTTTTTATTTGATTAACAGAGTTTTAACTTGAAATTTCTTCTTGAAAATAAATTTGTAACCTTTGTCAAATTAATAAATCACTTTGGTAGACAATAGCTGTAGATAGTCAACAATATAAGGAGTAATATTCAGAATTGTTGTGCTGTTGATTCAGCTTATGGTATATTTCAACATGGATTTACCTGTTATTCCTCCTTTTCCTTTCATGGTCCACTCTCCACTCCTATCAGATTCCTACTGCTTCAGTCCTTTATCTTCTGCACCTTTCATCTGCCAGCTTCTCACTTCATTTCCCCCCCAACACCTACATACATTCCCTCTCACTTGGTTTCACCTATCGCCTTCCAGCGGTACTCCTTCCATTCCCCACCCCCAACTTTTTATTTTGGCACCCTTTCCAGTTCTGATAAATGGTCTTGGCTCAAAAGGTTGACTCTTTATTTCTCTCCATAAATGCTGTCTGACCTGCTGAGTTTCTTCAGCATCTGGATTTTCGGCATCCACAGAATCTCTTGTGTTTACATTTACCTGCAATATAATTTTAAGAGGTTATTTAAACTTGGAGTAAATCTAAATTATGTCACTTCTATCTCTTGCCTGACAAGTTAATTTATACCTTATAATCTAGTGCAGGACGTGTTGGCGCGTGGCCAAGTGGTTAAGGTGTCAGTCTAGTGATCTGAAAGTCACTAGTTCAAGCCTCAGCTGAGGCAATGTGTTGTGTCCTTGAGCAAGGCACTTAACCACACATTGCTCTGCGACAACACCTAGTGCCCTTCCCTTGGACAACATCGGTGGCATGGAGAGGGGAGACTTGCAGCATGGGCAACTGCCGGTCTTCCATACAACCTTGCTCAGGCCTGCGTCCTGGAAACCTTCCAAGGTGCAAATCCATAGTCTCACGAGACTAACCGATGCCTATAGTGCAGGGAACAATTCTTTTCCCTTCTGAAATCAAAAGTAAAATTACTCTTTCTATATCACCCAAGATTTTGGAGGCACTTGGGTGATGAGTAATCTGACTGGTCTGAAATGCAGAAAAATGAAAACTAATCATGAACATATGGCGCCAAACATCTTCTCAGAATTGATGGTTTTAGTATCTCAATGTGTTTATTTCCTCTTTTAGTTACCAATGGTAGCAATGGCCAGGGGTAAAAGAGTACAAATAATGCACTCATTATTTGTGAATAATTTCAGCAAATAGCTATGACTGTAATACAGCAAATGACAAATGTTTAACAGATATATTTTAAGCACTCTTGCCAGAATGCAGTATTGTTTCTTGAATAATATCTTCTATTTAGAATGCATGTTGCTTTTGTCAAAATAACGCTAAATTCAAAACCAAAATGTGGTTTTCTACCATTGGTAGAAGGATATTTTATTTTGTTTTACAAAACAGATAATTTATCTCTTTTCATCTGCTCATTTTTTAATTAGGACAGGTTTTTATTATCTAAAGTAAAATCTGGAAGGTGTATGTAAAAATCTTTACTGTAATGGTCTTTGAGCAATATTACACCTATGGGGCCAGATAATTCATGAAGTAAAGTGAAGTTTAAAAGCCAGAAATGACAAATAAATTTATATCCCCTACTTCTGCTGATCTTGAGGTCTTTTATAGAAATGGTCATTGGTATCGAACTATGCTGAGGTTTTGCAATGAATCTTTTTTTTTTGAGGATATGCATGAAAGCAATGTTTGTAGGAAGATTCGACCAGTAAAAGATGCATCACCAACCTGGTAGTTGACAGCAATCTGATGCATCACCAACCAGATCTGCTGCAATGACTGCAAATTCAGCCAGCAATCTGAGCCATCCACCCAGGCTGCTTTGCTTTTAAATTTCCAGGATAGTCACCCTGAAATGAAGCCAGAACAGGAAAATTCTTTACCCTAACCAAAAATGAAGTTTTCAGAGAAATTGGTTCTGTATTATTGATTGGCTCTACCATATTCTCTGCTGAAGAAATCTATATTCATTCACTCTTCTCCTTGAATAAGTAATGTAATGTATGGATTTATTTCTTTTTGAGCAATGACCCCTCCTCCCTTAGCAAAATGTATTGATCTGTTGTCTATGCATGCATTGTTGTCCATGCATGTGCATTTTCCTCTCTCTCGGAGCAATGTAAATACACCAGTTAAAGTCAGTGCCTGCATGCGTGCTTTTATTTAATTAATAAGTAATTCTGCACAGTCACACCAAATAGGCAATGAGATGAACCTGGATGTCAGAAAATATGAACTGCGCCATCAGTTATGGGACTAAACAATGAAAGTTAAACGACATGAGAACACCCATGGACCAGTGAGTAACAGTGAAAGATGCGCTGAATTTAAAATGAAAATAAAGTGGCAATAATTTCAGTCAGGAAAGTGAAGAATTTGACAGCGGTAATGAAAATTGGGAGTTGTATACTGAGAGGGTTGAACTATATTGTAAGATGAACAATGTGGAGGAGCAAAAGAAGGCCCCTATACTTAGCTTAATGGGCCCAAGAACATATAGTCTCTTACATAACCTAGTAACACCTGAAAAGCCAGCAAACAAGATGTTCAACAAAATTGTTAAAATTTTACGAAGTCCGTTGAGCCCTGGTAATATCTGAGTGATTTAGACTTTACAAAAAGAACTAGTCAAAATCTGAATGCCTTTCTGGATACATTACAGAGCTGCGCAATCTTTCCCGGTACTTTGACTTTAGAGATGCATTTTCTGATAAAATAACGGGGAGGCTTGAATGTGGCATGCATAGTCAAATCTTACAAATGAGGTTACTATCCAAAAGAGACCTGACCTTAGAACTGAGATTGACCATTGAAGTATCATTAGAGTCTGCAGCAAATGAAGCAACAAAACTACAGAAAAGGTTAGAATGTGAAATGCATAAGAAATCCCTGAATGGTGCAAAAAGCCCAAAATGTTATCGATGTGGTAAATCCTCCCACGATGCAAATGACTATTTGTTGAAGGAAAAAGTCTGCAGAAAGTGTCACAGACAAGGTCACATAGAGAGAGTGTACAAGGTAAACGAAAAGCACAACCAAGTAAAAAGTCTCAAACACAAAACTAGGCATAACAGAATCAGACAACATAGAGTTTGACAAAAGTGAACTGTCATGCCTAGAAATTCATAGCATTAATGAAGCAGATCGCAATATAATATGGATCACAGTAGATATGTCTGGTGTAAAACTGAAAATGGAGCAGTATGGAGGGACAGCTTTGTCTATAACTCCAGAAGCCGACTACAACAAATTGCTTTCTAAGGTACCATTAGAGAAGACCTCAGTGATGATAAAGACCTACACAAGTAAAAAAAGTGTCTCCCAAAGGCAAGCTGAAAGTATGGATCCAAGCACAACAGTTGGAGCATTAGGTATTGAAATGTGAAGGGCCAGCTCTTCTTGGACATGAATGGTTGACAAAAATCCAACTAGACTGGCACTCAATCAAAGCTCTCATTGTGACATCAACAGGCATCCACAGCCCAAATGTTAGCACTAACCAAAGGCTCCCAGGACTTAATGATAATCAGAAGGTATTTGAGAAGGGAATAGATAAATGGATCTAAAACTTGGCCAAAAGCTCTTCAGGATGCCAAAAAGTTCAAAATGCACCCCACAGGCAGTGTTACAACTGTGAGAGTGGCCATTTTCACCATGGCAAAGAGTACATATTGACTTTGCTGGGCCATTCATGGCCTCAATGTTCCTGATTGCTGTGGGTGCTCATTCGAAGTGTGTGGATGTCATACCAATGAAGTCAAGTAGCTCAGCAAAGACTGTCTCTGCCCTGAGGACTATCTTCAACAGAAACAGCTTACTGGAATAAATCGTGAGTGACAATGGACCACAATACATGTCAGGCGAACTCCAACTGCTCATGAAGAAAACGGCATTAGACATTTCAAATATGCTCCATGCCATCCAGCAATGAATGGGTTAGCTGAAAGTTTTATCCAAACCTTCAAGAAGTGCATTAAAGTGATGGACAAGGAGGACATTTCTCTACAGCACAAGGTGGACAGCTTCCTTTTTGTGTATCAGAACTCTGTTCATGCAACGACAAATCAAACATCTGCAATGCTGTTCATGAACAAGAATCTGAGATCTCGTATAGACCTCCTGAAATCAGATCAGTTTCTAGAGTAGGTTACATCATTTGGCACACCATTGTGGGCCGAAGGGCCTGTAATGTGCTATAGATTTCTATGTTCTGTAATCTAAAGGGAAAGGAAGGGTAATGTATGGATCTATTTCTTTTAGCACAAATACCCCCCCCCCCCAGTACTATATATTGATCTGTTGTCTGCACATGTGCATTGTTCTCTCTCTCTCTCTCTGCAATGTGAATACACCAGTTAAAACTATCTCCCATGTGCGTGCTTTTATTTAATTGATATGTAGTTGTGCATAGAAACAACAAGTAAAGTTGAAACTCATTTAGCCTATAGGTGCTTTGGGTGTAGTGAAAATCCAGCCAGTTGTAGATTTTGGTAGATGCACCACCATAGCTTCCACGTGTCTGTGAGTTCAAGGTGACAACATATTAGATGTGATTTAGGCATTTTATGTTCAGGAAGAACCAATATCTTTGAATGGTCGTAACATTCAACAGCAGATACAACTGTTCTCCAATCTCTTTCCGGCATGGATACCCCAAATGTTTATGGTGAGCTTACTGTTCCCAGGACATCCTTGTGTTACGGTTTCACTTTTGAACCAGTGAAGCAAGGGTATTTGCATGAAAAGTTCAGGTCTGATTCTACCCACTGTGCTGATACCAGTCCATTTCTCAGCTGAGGGATAAGGTTGAGTATGACCAAACTAAAGAGCTTTCCTGTTCTGGTTTCATTTCGGGATGACTATCCTGGAAATTAAAAAAAAACAGCCTGGGTGTGTGGCTCAGGTTCCTGGTTGAATTTGCTGTCTGGCAGAAGTACATAGGGATATCTGAAGACTTTGAATCCTTTCTTTTGCAGATGCAATGTAATTCCGCATGATATAAACATCTTTGATATTTCCCTACTCTGACCTTTCACATCTTTCCACCTGCCTAATACTTCTACCTGGGTCCCCTCCTCCTTCACTTTCTTCTACAGTCCACTCTCCTCTCCTATCAGATTCTTTCTTCTCTAACCCTTGACCTTTCCCACTCACCTGGCCTCATCTATCACCTTCTAGCTAGTCTTTTCCCCCTCCCTCACCTTTTTATTCCGGCATCTTCCACCTTCCTTCTTAGTCCTGAAGAAGGGTCTTGTCCCAAAACTTCAGCTGTTTACTCTTTTCCAAAGATACTGCCTGACCTGCTGAGTTCCTCTGGCATTCTTTGAGTGTTGTATATTTAACATTTATTTTGCTGCCTTACTAAGGCGGTCAAAGTTCAAGTTACATTGGGGTACTTCCACCAATGATAAGAGATATTTTTGTGAAATTATTGCTCTTTACTTCCCAAGCCTTGTCAGAAAAATTGATCAAATTGCAAGAGACAAGAACGACCGCATGATTCTTTAAAATGTTTAGTTTTGTGACCTTGTTGAGCAATTAATTATGCCTATATTTCAATAACAGCAGCAGAAAACCTGATTATAACTTTCAGTGACTTATGTTCAGCTTGAACAGAGGTATCTCAGGCATGTATTAAAAAAAAACACTGAAAAATTATTCTCTGCACAACTTAGGTCAATGCAAAACAAAAGGGTTCAAATAGAAAAGCGAAATCTGAAATGGCCAGTTATTTTTCACAATTATTCAAATCTCCAGGGAAACTGTTGGTGTGATTGGAAAAGAACAAAGATGAAGGACTTTAAAAGCAATAAGCTAGGGATTTCTTTCTGGGGTGGTGGTACTTGAGAGAGGGCAGCTGAGTTTCACCAGGGTATTGCCTAAATTTGGGGCATTGCATTTATACGGAGAAATTGAAAGGTATGTTTTCCCTGGAATGGTGGAAGAGAGACCTGAAAAAGGCATATAAAGTTGAGGGGGCTACAGAAGAAATATAATAAAAAGCTTTTCCTCCAAGATGTCTATGACTAGAGGGCATAGTTTCATTGTGAAAGATAGGTTTAAGGGGGAACTGAGTTTCTTATTGACACAGAGAGTGATTTGAGTTTGGAATGCATTGCCTGAGGAGGCAAATATTTGAATTAACAAGGTATATAAGGCTATAGACCTAACACGGGGAATGGAGTAAGTGTAGATTAATACAACAGGTAGCATGGACATGGTAGGCTGAAAAACATGTTGATGTTTTGGACTGTTCTATGACTCTTCTGGTCTGTGTGCAGTTGTGGTATCAAGCCATATGGGGAGAGATTAAATGGTCTTTGAATGACTCCAGATAGAATGGAAGCAGTGAAGCATTGCGTGAACTGAAAGTGATGGTATCTGCATGATCAAGGTCAAATAAAGAAAAGAGTGTGGTATTAGAACAGGAGGAGCAGGCAGAAGTGAACTATCTGGGTACCTTCCACACTGGAGGTAAGATATCCTTTTAGTCTTTTAAAGTAGAACCTTTGGCTTATTCAGTATAAAATGCTTCATGTTAACTCCAGGTTAAACAAGAAGCAATTAGATAATGAATCAAATTCTGGGGGACATTGAAACAATTATAAATTGAATTCGAACCTTGTTAAAACATTATATACCTGGGAGAGGTTCTTCTGTCCTTGACCCATCATATTACATCTAAGAACAATAAGTGTGATGTGTAAGAGCAATTTGTTTTACTTTCGTGTAATACTTCTACACAAGTTTTCTTTCAAAAATGATTAAAGTAAGCAACAGATAGTTCCATTGAAACACCCCTCTGAAAATGAAAGTGTTACATTGATAATTGTATCTAACTTGCCTCTGTGTATTTTCTATTCTTGTTGTAGAGTGAGTTGCACTGTCTAGTTTTGTATCTTTTCTGTCCATTGAGGATGGAACCATTGTTTCCAGTAGCTACTCAGGGGTTTTCAGGCCAGGTTATTTTTCCTGAGGCATATTAGATCATATTCATCATTAATGAGGTCATGGATTGGTTGGCAGGTGATTCAGGTTGCCTGTGGACGCAGAGTTATTTTTGTGAGTGCATATATTTGGAGTACTTTCCAAAATCCTTGCTAAAATCAATTATGATTAGACTACCCTGTGAAACCAGCAGGAATCAGATGTCCTCTGCACTTTATCACCGGATACTTTATATTATAATTCTCTTTGAATTGAGAATTTGTTCCATCTCTCAGCACTGTTGGATTACAGTGCAGTGCGATATTGCAACTACAAAATCAGATATAAGAGAAAGCTCAAGAATGACTAAAGAGGATGAGAGAAGAGATGATAAGGAACAATTATGCAAATTCATATGTCCTCATTGGGAATAGAAGACTGAATGAGAGGAGATAAGGTTGCTGAATTTTCAATTGTAATTGGACCTGATCATGACAAATGATCACCTTGACCTGGATGTTTAAGGTTGTAGAAGGATTTAGAGGCCTTGATAAAAATAAGGAGATGAAACTAACACTGAGGTTGGAGATAATAACAGAAAATGTTCAAATCACTCAGCAGGTCAGGCTGCATCTGTGGGAAAAGAACTCGTACTCATGGTTTAGTTCAAAGTTTGTGTTTCAAACTATGTCTATTTCCCATGAACAGATATCTTGTCCTTGAACTTGGGTTCTCTTCCCATAAATGATGACTGACCTACGAAGTAATTGCAAAATTTTTTGACTTTTATGTTAGTTTTCTGGCATCTGCTGTTGTTTTTTTTTGCTTTGATTTTCACTGAGTAGGTCTGCTGCTGAATTTATTTGGAAGATCTCATCAGGTCTGCTCGGTGGTTATCAGGCTGTACGGAAGCAGTAAGTACGAATCTTCAGTCGAGGCTTCAGGATCCCAGTTTCCCTACAGACTCCTCTCCAGAAGTGCTTTGGGAACACCTAAAAACCACCATCCTGCAAACCTCTGAAGAAGTCCTTGAGTTTTCCACAATGAAGAACAAGGACTGGTTTGATGAAAACAACCAGGAAATCCAAGAATTGCTGGCGAAGAAGAGATCCGCCCACCAGGCGCACCTTGCTCAGCCGTCTTGTCCTGATAAGAAAGCAGCCTTCTGCCTTGTATGCAGCAACCTCTAGTGCAAGTTTTGAGAGATTCAGAGCGTGTTGTGGACCAATCTCGCAAAGAGAACTCAGCTTTGCGCAGACACCAGTGACTAACAGAGGGTTTTATGAAGCCCTGAGAACGGTGTATGGCCCTTTGCACCAGGTCCAGAGTCCCTTGCGCAGTGCAGACGGTCAGGCGCTCATCACAGACAAGGCGTCCATCCTGAACCGGTGGTTGGAACATTTCCAGACTCTCTTCAGCGCCAACCGCATGGTTCAAGACTCAGCAATTCATCGTATCCCACAACAGCCAGAGAAAACAGAACTGGACAAGATTCCAACCCTAGAAGAGACAGTCAAGGCCATAGAGCAGCTGAAAAGTAGCAAAGCAGTGGGAATTGATGGAATACCACCTGAGATTTGGAAGCCTGGGGGCCCAGTGTTACACACCAAACTCCACAAGTTTTTTGTCTGCTGCTGGGAACAAGGTAAACTACCACAGGGCCTCTGTGATGCAGTCATCACCCTGTATAAGAACAAGGGGGAAAAGTCCGACTGCTCCAACTACCGGGGGATAACTCTTCTCTCTATCACAGGAAAAGTCCTTGCAAGAGTACTCCTGAACAGATTGGTGCCCATCGTTGCAGAAGAACACCTCCCAGAGAGCCAATGTGGCTTCAGAGCCAACAGGAGCACCACCGGCATGGTATTTGTCCTCAGGCAGCTCCAAGAGAAATGTAGGGAACAGAACAAGGGATTGTATGTGACATTTGTTGACCTTACAAAAGCGTGCGACACTGTGAGCAGGGAAGGTCTGTGGCAAATCATGGAACAACTGGGATGCCCCCCAAAGTTCCTCAGCATGGTCATCCAGCTACATGAAGATCAGCGTGGCCAAGTCAGACACAACAATGACCTCTCAGAACTCTTCCCAACAGGCAACGGAGTAAAGCAAGGCTGCGTACTTGTGGCAACACTCTTCACCATCTTCTTCAGCATGATGCTCGAAAGGGCCACAGAAGACCTTGATGACAAGGGCGGTGTCTATATCCGATACCGCACTGATGGCAGCCTGTTCAACCTGAGGCGACTACAGTCCCACACCAAGACACTGGAGCAACTCATCCGAGAGCTACTCTTTGCCAACGATGCTGCCCTTGTTGCCCACACAGAAACAGCCCTGCAGCGTATAACATCCTGCTTCGCAGAGGCTGCCAAGCTCTTCGAACTGGAAGTCAGCTTGAAGAAGACAGAAGTTCTCCATCAGCCCGCACCTCAGGAAGATTACCACCCTCCCCACATCACCATCGGTGAGGTAGAGCTGAAGACAGTCCACCAGTTCAGCTACCTGGGGTGAACCATCTTGTTAGATGCCAAGATCGACAAAGAGATTGACAACACACCGGAAAGGCAAACAGCACATTGGGCAGGCTGTACAAAAGAGTCTGGAACAACAAGCATTTGAAAAAGGCACAAAGATCAGCATGCTGTTATGTACTCCTCGGGTTCCTTTTTGCTGTGGACTGTCACTTTAAGGCACAAGAGAGAACTGAGACTAACTTTTGGATTTCTGCTGAGAGAGACAGGGTGGAGTCTGCCTTGCAGCCTGTGTTTACACTTTTACAAGGACACTGACTACTGCTATTAGCTTCTGGGTTGTCATGGAAAGAGAGAGAGAGAGCTCATGAGTTGTCATGGTGACCAAAGGCGGTGTTATTTGATGGACAATCAATGTTATGGTTTCTCTGCAGCGTGTTTACTTTTTACAAGGACAGTTACAGACATACAAACACACACAGAGTCAAGATGGATTCGATCAATGAAAGACACCAGTGAGTGAGGTCCTGGTTTAAACTTTCAGTAGCCCAAAAGGGGTGAGTTGAGATTGATCCTGAGTATCGATAAATGACTCTCACAAGTTTTCTGCAACTAGAGCAAGTTTGCAGGAAGAGAAGAGAGGAGAGATAGGTTTGAAACAGAAGAAACCTAGTGACAAAGAGGTGTGACTGTCATGTAGTTAATCCACAGGAGTGGGTTCTCTGGTGAGGGGAGTACCTTTGTGAATACCACTTGTGTGTTACCCTTGTTTGGGTGTGGTAGTTCACTGAAGAAAGGCACCCCTGTGGCAAATCACTGTTGGAGTTACTTTGTATGTCGTGGAACTGGATAAGTGGCTATCACAGTTGTGAGTTCGGGGTAACCTTGTGTGGAAACTACCTGTGTGTGATAATCCTTGCTTGGGTTGATAGTTTTACCACTCGAAGATGGTACCTCAGTGATAAACTACTGTTGGTGATAATCCATACGTGGATTCTGTTTGAGTATCCTGTGGCCACCACTTTGGGATGACCCGTAGCTGAATTCGGGTGTGGTACCACTTGTGTTGAAAGGATATTCATTGAAGATCAAGCAACACACATCAAAGTTGCTGGTGAACGCAGCAGGCCAGGCAGCATCTCTAGGAAGAGGTACAGTCGACGTTTCAGGCCGAGACCCTTCGTCAGGACTAACTGAAGGAAGAGTGAGTAAGAGATTTGAAAGTTGGAGGGGGAGGGGGAGATCCAAAATGATAGGAGAAGACAGGAGGGGGAGGGATGGAGCCAAGAGCTGGACAGGTGATTGGCAAAAGGGATATGAGAGGATCATGGGACAGGAGGTCTGGGAAGAAAAACAAGGGGGGAACCCAGAGGATGGGCAAGGGGTATATTCAGAGGGACAGAGGGAGAAAAAGGAGAGTGAGAGAAAGAATGTGTGTATAAAAATAAGTAACAGATGGGGTACGAGGGGGAGGTGGGGCCTAGCGGAAGTTAGAGAAGTCGATGTTCATGCCATCAGGTTGGAGGCTACCCAGACGGAATATAAGGTGTTGTTCCTCCAACCTGAGTGTGGCTTCATCTTTACAGTAGAGGAGGCCGTGGATAGACATGTCAGAATGGGAATGGGATGTGGAACTAAAATGTGTGGCCACTGGGAGATCCTGCTTTCTCTGGCAGACAGAGCGTAGGTGTTCAGCAAAGTGGTCTCCCAGTCTGTGTCGGGTCTCGCCAATATATAACAGGCCACATCGGGAGCACCGGACGCAGTATATCACCCCAGCCTACTCACAGGTGAAGTGTCGCCTCACCTGGAAGGACTGCTTGGGGTCCTGAATGGTGGTAAGGGAGGAAGTGTAAGGTCATGTGTAGCACTTGTTCCGCTTACACGGATAAGTGCCAGGAGGGAGATCAGTGGGGAGAGATGGGCGGGGGGGACGAATGGACAAGGGAGTCGCGTTGGGAGCGATCCCTGCGGAAAGCAGAGAGAAGGGGGAGGGAAAGATGTGTTTAGAGGAGGGATCCCGTTGGAGGTGGCGGAAGTTACGGAGAATAATATGCTAGACCCGGAGGCTGGTGGGGTGGTAGGTGAGGACCAGGGGAACCTTACTCCTGGTGGGGTGGCGGGAGGATGGAGTGAGAGCAGATGTACGTGAAATGGGGGAGATGCGTTTAAGAGCAGAGTTGATAGTGGAGGAAGGGAAGCCCCTTTCTTTAAAAAAGGAGGACATCTCCCTCGTCCTAGAATGAAAAGCCTCATCCTGAGAGCAGATGCGGCGGAGACGGAGGAATTGCGAGAAGGGGATGGCATTTTTGCAAGAGACAGGGTGAGAAGAGGAATAGTCCAGATAGCTGTGAGAGTCAGTAGGCTTATAGTAGACATCAGTGGATAAGCTGTCTCCAGAGACAGAGACAGAAAGATCTAGAAAGGGGAGGGAGGTGTCGGAAATGGACCAGGTAAACTTGAGGGCAGGGTGAAAGTTGGAGGCAAAGTTAATAAAGTCAACGAGCTCTGCACACGTGCAGGAAGCAGCGCCAATGCAGTCGTCGATGTAGCGAAGGAAAAGTGGGGGACAGATACCAGAATAGGCACGGAACATAGATTGTTTCACAAAGCCAACAAAAAGGCAGGCATAGCTAGGGCCCATACGGCTGCCCATAGCTGCACCTTTAGTTTGGAGGAAGTGGGAGGAGCCAAAGGAGAAATTATTAAGAGTAAGGACTAAAGGTGTAACTATGGGCACCCATATGGGTCCGAGCTATGCCTGCCTTTTTGTTGGCTTTGTGGAACAATCTATGTTCCGTGCCTATTCTGGTATCTGTCCCCCACTTTTCCTTCGCTACATCGACGACTGCATTGGCGCTGCTTCCTGCACGCGTGCAGAGCTCGTTGACTTTATTAACTTTGCCTCCAACTTTCACCCTGCCCTCAAGTTTACCTGGTCCATTTCCGACACCTCCCTCCCCTTTCTAGATCTTTCTGTCTCTGTCTCTGGAGACAGCTTATCCACTGATGTCTACTGTAAGCCTACACAGCTATCTGGACTATTCCTCTTCTCACCCCGTCTCTTGCAAAAACGCCATTCCCCTTCTCGCAATTCCTCCGTCTCCGCCGCATCTGCTCTCAGGATGAGGCTTTTCATTCTAGGATGAGGGAGATGTCCTCCTTTTTTAAAGAAAGGGGCTTCCCTTCCTCCACTATCAACTCTGCTCTTAAATGCATCTCCCCCATTTCACGTACATCTGCTCTCACTCCATCCTCCCGCCACCCCACCAGGAATAGGGTTCCCCGGTCCTCACCTACCACCCCACCAGCCTCCGGGTCCAACATATTATTCTCCGTAACTTCCGCCACCTCCAACGGGATCCCACCACTAAGCACATCTTTCCCTCCCCCCCTCTCTCTGCTTTCCGCAGGGATCGCTCCCTATGCGACTCCCTTGTCCATTCGTCCCCCCCATCCCTCCCCACTGATCTCCCTCCTGGCACTTATCCGTGTAAACGGAACAAGTGCTACACATGACCTTACACTTCCTCCCTTACCACCATTCAGGGCCCCAAGCAGTCCTTCCAGGTGAGGCGACACTTCACCTGTGAGTAGGCTGGGGTGATATACTGCGTCCGGTGCTCCCGATGTGGCCTGTTATATATTGGCGAGATCCGACACAGACTGGGAGACCACTTTGCTGAACACCTACGCTCTGTCTGCCAGAGAAAGCAGGATCTCCCAGTGGCCACACATTTTAGTTCCACATCCCATTCCCATTCTGACATGTCTATCTACGGCCTCCTCTACTGTAAAGATGAAGCCACACTCAGGTTGGAGGAACAACACCTTATATTCCGTCTGGGTAGCCTCCAACCTGATGGCATGAACATCGACTTCTCTAACTTCTGCTAATGCCCCACCTCCCCCTTGTACCCTATCTGTTATTTATTTTTATACACACATTCTTTCTCTCACTCTCCTTTTTCTCCCTCTGTCCCTCTGAATATACCTCTTGCCCATCCTCTGGGTTCCTCTCCCCCTTGTCTTTCTTACCGGACCTCCTGTCCCATGATCCTCTCGTATCCCTTTTGCCAATCACCTGTCCAGCTCTTGGCTCCATCCCTCCCCCTCCTGTCTTCTCCTATCATTTTGGATCTCCCCCTCCCCCTCCAACTTTCAAATCTCTTACTCACTCTTCCTTCAGTTAGTCCTGACGAAGGGTCTCGGCCTGATACGTCAACTGCACCACTTCCTACAGATGCTGCCTGGCCTGCTGCATTCACCAGCAACTTTGATGTGTGTTGCTTGAATTTCCAGCATCTGCAGAATTCCTGTTGTTTTCACTGAAGATCACTGTCTTCATGTGTGGAGTGGAACAACCTCGGAGATAAAACCTATTACTACTGTTATCTTGAATTGCTGTCATGAAATCTGTGAAATTCGATGAAATGCCTTCTCACAACATTCGCCTTTTGGATTACAAATATCTCTCATTAATTAACCTGAGCATTGAACTGAACTATCTTACATTCCATTGTAAGACTGTATCCAATTACCACCGAAGCTTGAAGAAGTTTGGCTTTTATATTTACACATCTGTAAATGCAAAAGTTCTGCTAACCTATTTGATATATCTGAATTTATATTGTTTTGTGTAGTTACTAATAAAATAGCATTAGTTAAAAGCAATACCAGACTCTAGCTGTGTTCCATTTCTGCTGGTTCTATAACCCATTGCAGGGTACGTAACAGTGTACAGAGCTGTTGTACTGCCCACCCTCCTGTACGGCTCCGAGTCGTGGGTAACCTACGACTCCTTGAGCGTTTCCACCAGCACTGCCTCTGCACCATCCTCAACATCCACTGGAGTGACTTCGTCACCAGCATTGAAGTCCTCGAACAGGCGGAGGTCACCAGCATCGAGGCCATGCTGTTGAAGACGCAGCTGTACTGGGCAGGGCACGTCTCCAGGATGGAGGATCATCGCCTGCCCAAGACTGTGCTGTACAGCGAACTCTCCACTGGCCACTGTGACAGAGGGGCACCGAAGAAGAGGTACAAGGACTCTCTGAAGAAATCCCTTGGTGCCTGTCACATTGACCATCGCCAGTGGTCTAATCTAGCCTCCAATCGCGAGGCCTGGTGACACATCATTCACCACTCTGTCTCCTCCTTCGAGAATGCACACAGGCTGGCATTGAGGACAAAAGGAGAAGGAGAAAGAACTGTGACACAACAGCACCAAACCCAGAACAGAATTTCCCTTGCAGCCACTGTGGCCGGACCTGCCTGTCCCGTATTGGCCTCGTCAGGCACCAGAGAGCCTGCAGCAGACATAGGCAGCCCTCTTCCTAAATCTTTGTTCGCGAAGCCAAGCCATGACGATTAGGCTGTCTGGTTGTGAGGGGGGAAAAATGTAGAGATGCTTCCTGGAAAAAGATCAGAAATCAGAGCTTTGGTGAAACAAAGTTGGGAAAGTCAGTTGGAAGGAGATTGCATCAGCTATTGGAGCTTTCTGAGGGTGGCAAAGAGGGGAGCAGGAAGGAAGAGGGATGGAGATCATAGCTTGAAAGATGTACAGTGCCACATCTCATTCTGCCTCAGTGCTCCAGTAACAAACATTCAATCCTGACATTTAGTGTCGTGGAGTTTGCAATTTGTGGATTTCCCTTGATTGCTTCTGTTTTCTCCTGCTTTCCAAAGACATGTGGGTTGATAGGTTGATTTGTTACTGTAAATTGCCCCTAGTGTTTTGGTGAGTGATAGGGTCTGGGTGGAAGTTGATGGGAATGTAGGCAGAATAAATTTAATAGATGTAAGATTGTTACAATGATAGACTTGACAGGCCAAAGGGCCTGTTTCCCTGTTGTATGAAGGAGACAACAGCAAGTAAGAGATGTGAAAGGCAGTGACTGGAAGTTCTGGGATGGAGGAGAAAGGAAATGTAATGGCGAGGAAATGGATGAGAAATCTGGGCTGAAAGTAATGATTGGCACAAGGCTGGATGATAGAGATTGTGATTTGGAGGAAGAACAGGAAAGAGAAGTAATGTTCTCCTGAGCTGAATGAGTGCTGACTAACTGCATTCTTGAGCAGGTAGCAATTATATCATATTTTGATGCATTCTATGAACTGTGTGTCACAGATATTAAATTTAAGCCAGGTCTCCAATGAGGGGCATTGATCATTGGGATAGCCAGAAGCTTTTTCCCAGGACTTAAATGGCTAGCACAAGGAGACATAGCTTTAAGATGCTTGGAAATAGGTACCGAGGGAATGTCAGGGGTAAGTTTTTCACACAGAGAGTGGTGGGTGTGTGGAATGCACTGCTGGCAAAGGTGGTGAAAGCGGATACTTTTAAGAGCCTCTTGGATAAGTACATGGAGCATAGAAAAATAGAGGGCTATGCACTAGGGAAATTCTAGGCAGTCTCTGAAGTAGTTACATGGTTGGCACAACATTGTGGGCCGAAGTGCCTGTAATGTGCTGTAAATTTCTATGTTCTATGTTCTATGTGACATGTACTCCCAATTTGAGGCCCCGTTTTAATAAGTTAGTGAAGTTTTCTTCATGGTAATACATTAAAGCTCAGAGATGATTTTACTGTTGTATAAACAGTATAAACTCTGGTTAGGCCACACTTGGAGTATTGTGTCCATTTCTGGTCACCTCACTATAGGAAGGATGTGGAAGCATTGGAAAGGGTACAGAGGAGATTTACCAGGATGCTACCTGGTTTAGAAAGTATGCATTATGATCAGAGATTAAGGGAGCTAGGGCTTTACTCTTTGGAGAGAAGGAGGATGAGAGGAGACATGATTGAGGTGTACAAGATAATAAGAGGAATAGATAGAGTGGATAGCCAGCGCCTCTTCCCCAGGGCACCACTGCTCAATACAAGAGGACATGGCTTTAAGGTAAGGGGTGGGAAGTTCAAGGGGGATATTAGAGGAAGGTTTTTTTCTCAGAGAGTGGTTGGTGCGTGGAATGCACTGCCTGCGTCAGTGGTGGAGGCAGATACACTAGTGAAGTTTAAGAGACTACTAGACAAGTATATGGAGGAATCTAAGGTGGGGGCTTATATGGGAGGCAGGGTTTGAGGGTCGGCACAACATTGTGGGCCGAAGGGCCTGTACTGTGCTGTACTATTCTATGTTCTATGTTCTATAAGCAACTACATACTGTATATGCACAGGCGCTATGAAAAACTTACACACTTATCTATAGCAGCACCACAGGTACATAGTATAAGACACTACAACATATTGCATGTGCAACTTTCTGTATATGCAGCATTCTGTAAATACAACATCCACAAAAAATGAGTTAGATATAAGATATAGATATATTTTACAATAAATAACACAATTAGAACAAAATTTCAATTTCTTCAAAGTTCAAAGTGCTGAGTGTGGTGATAACTTTGCTATACTGAAGTAATGATTAAGTTGCACGGTGCTTTAAGAGCTGAATGTTTGAAGGGAAGAAGCTGGTAGCTTGGGTCTTCAGGCTTCTATACCTCATGCCCAATGGTAGCTGTGAGAGGATGGCATGGCCTGGATGGTGGGGATTTAATATCTTCTTCAGACAGACCCTTATTATAGATACTTCCAAATTGTGGGGTAGGATGTGGCCATGATGTATTAGGTGGAGACCACTACTCTCTGCAAATTGTTATATTCACATGCATTCAAATTACCATACCAGATCAAGATGCATCTGAATAGGACACATTCAGCAGAACAGCTGTAGAAGTTTGTTAGCATGTTTGGTGAATTGCCAAATCCCCTTAACCTTCTTAGAAAGTAAAGCTGGTGGTATGCCTTCCTTGTGATAACATCTATTTTCTGAGCACACGCTAACGATTTGTACAAGTACCCCATATCTATTTATCTTCCAGGAGGTAATTTTTTGGTTAAGTCAGTAAATTTTGTATTTGGCATGTAGGTACAGCAGACTTGGGATCAGGCTTCAACTTCAGACTTTTGCGAAGTTTTCCTCATCAACACACACAAAATGCTGAAGGAACTCAATAGGGTAGGTAGCATTTATGGAGAGGAATAAACAGTCACATTTCAGGCCTGGACCCTTCATCAGTTTTCCTCATTTCATCTCTGGATGTGCTGCAGATTAATTGGTGAAGATTGATTGTTATGTACTCAATATCTTCAATAGTTTTGTTTCATCTGATTGTTGGGCAAACAAAATGTATCTATGTTCATTACTTTCTGTCATGCAACTCTTAAAGCTAAACTATTTCACTGTCCGGTAAAAATAGGATCCACATCTTGATATAAAGATCTTCTCCAATGCAAATGTAAAAGCAAAGAAGTAACTGAACACTGAAGGTACACACTCCTACTATCTGAGTAATCAAAGCATGTACTTTTTTCACATTATAAAGTTACTTTTTGAACAAAATATGGAATTCACATTTTACTTAAGGATATCAGTCTTTATCTTCAGTTTTTTTCCTAATAATTAATATCAAATCATATTCAATAACTTCCAATTGGCCCTCTTTGAAACACCTTATTAACCTACCAAGCGTGCTGAAGAAGCATATCACATCTCAGCAAAATAGCTCCAATAAACTAACCTTTGAGAAAACAGTCATACAATCAGGAGCCTTTTAAAGATTATAATTAAAACTAACCTTTATTGTACAGATATTTTTATATGTTCATTTGAAAGGTGAACACTGTTAATATTAGACTTATTGATCTGGATCTGTGCCTAAATCCCACAAAGATGGAATTACTGTGTAGGACTGATGATGCATCTTTCAGATGAGACATGAATCCATGGCCCCATTTGTCCTCTCAGGTGGACATTAGCAATCCCAGAGAGTAGCTTCAAAGAATACACTGGCTAATATTTATCCCTCAATTAACATAATTTAAAAGAGCAGATTAGTTGGCTAGTATCACACTGCTTTTTACAGGAGTCTGCTGTGCATAAATTAAATGTGATATTCCCTGCATTACAACAAGGATTATGCCTTAAGTGTGCTTTGCTGTGTATATAAAGTGCCTCTAGGCCCTGCGTGATTGTGAAACATGTTTTCTCTCTCATTTTCTGAACTGATATCTTCTGCTCACCTTGTTTCAGAAATTCTCCACTTACTCATCACGCCAACACTTTGCAATTTTCTGACAGACCATGCAAAGAAGGCAAACTTCATGTAGGGGTTGCAGTAAAAGGAACTGTAACCATTTTAGAGATTGTCAAGGAGAGAAGGATATTGATTTTACATTTTCCAATTTAAAATTCTGCTTCATAATATTGTTTTTAGTCACAGAAAATCTCCTGGGAATGGTTACTATCTCTGTGTAGAATTTTAATTGGAGAATGTAAAATAAATGTTTTTCCTTCTGTCTGATGATCCCTGAAGTGATTGTGCACCCTGTTAACAGCAACTCCAACGCAATGTCAGATTAACCAAGATTGCTTAGAGAGTTGTAGAGAGAGAGCATTATCAATGAGCTGCGGAGTGACAGGAAATCTACAGGGAAACATTTCCAAAAACAAATTGCTGCACTGATTTCAAATCTTTTATGTTCTGTCACATGAAGAAAACAATTTCAATTATATAGAGGCTAAATTAACAATCTATTCACAGTTTGAATCAGGATAAGGAAAACAATCAAACTGCTGTATCAGAGACTTTGTAGTAGGAGCACTGGTTCATGGATGGTTTGACGAAATGGAGCAAATCTGTATTTTGAAACTGATAACCCATGTAAATGGAATGCCAAGCTAATTAATCTCTCTATCTTCTAAACCATATGTCATAAATCTACCAAACTCCTGTCAAATAATCGCATTGCCAATGACTTCTTAACTCCATGAATCTAAAATTCTGCTGACGTTCTCTTCATAGGTTAGTCTACATCAAATGAAAAAGTTGAAACATCCCACCAATTTCTTTGACAAATTTCCAAGAAGCACTTTGGACTTTGAATGGTATCTGAATGCAGATAAACATAGAGGTAAAATCTTCTACCCTTTCTAATAGCTGTTTTTGAAGGGAAGAGGAAGATTGGCAATTAGTTTATTCTTGTCACATGTATTAAAATACAGTGAAAAGTATGCCATCCAGACAGAACATTTGAAAACATACACTAATAAAGTGGCCACTGAGTGTATGATTGTGGGCTTCTACTGCTGTAGCCCATCCACCTTAAGGTTCAATGCGTTATGCTCCTCTGCAGACCACTAATGCAACAGTGTCTGATGTATCTGAGTTACTGTCCCCTTGAACCAGATTGGCCATTCAAATCTGCCATCTCTCATTAACAAGGCATTTTCACTCACAAAACTGCCACTCACTGGATGTTGTTTTTTTTTGTTTGTTTTCTTTTTCACACCGTTCCGTATAAATGCTAGATACTATTGTGAGAAAATCATAGCATATCAGCGTTTCTGAGATACTCAGACCACCCTGTCTGGCACCAACAATCATTCAATGGTCAAAGTCACTTAGATCACGTTTCTTCCCCATTCTAATATTTGGTCTGAACAACAACTGAACCTCTTGACTATGTCTACATGCTTTTATGCTTTGAATTGGTGCCACATGATTGGCTGATTAGATATTTGCATTAATGATCAAGTGTATAAGTGCACATAATAAATGGTCACTGAGGTCACTGAGTGTAAGTACATCAAGGTAGTACAAGGACATAGAATTTAGATTTTAAAGAGTAAAACAATCTTATGATGAATAATATTGGATCAACAAAGCAAGTTCTTCATTTTGTTTCGAAAACAATTACTCCCATTCCACTCTTGTTCTTGTATTTCAGAAACTGTGTATTCACCCTTGAAGGAACTGCAACAGCATTTGATTTCCGGAGGCTTTTGGTGGTATTGGACATGAAAGTGTAGTGAAGCAGTAATTATGAATACATCAACACAGATTGTTGCAACTCAGAAACTGCAAATACTGGGAATCTGAAATAAAGGTAAAAATGCTGGAAACACTCAGAAGGTCAAGCAGTATCAGTGGAGAGAGAAACAGTTTAGGTTTTGTGTTGAAGATTCTTCAGAACTGGGAAAGAAAGGAAATAAATGTTTGTAGTTTTAAGCTGCAAGGAAGATGGGTGATAAATGTTCAGTAAAAAGAACATCTCTGAGTGTGGCTAGAATTGCAGAGGGATTGGTTGTAGAGGTTATCCAATGAGGGTAGCTATAGAAAAGAAGCACTGAGAAACACTGAGATTGCAAAAGCCATAGACTTAACAGCACAGCAGATTCAGCAACTTCACTCATGAATATGCATGTGTCCACTAATTATTATTTCATTATGGCAGTATTTAACTCCATTCTTTTCATTGTAGCGCTTGTTGAGACTTGAGCAAAGCACAGTAATGATACACTACCTGCTTGCATTCAGCCTTGTCTGAGAAAGTGGACTGCTGAGGCAACTGACGCTGAAGACTAGCGGTATTTGTTTTATATTTAGATATTACTTTCAGCCACGGTTTTGGCATATAATTTTCCATTTGAGAGTTTTAGACAAAGGCCCTGTTTGGCCCTGCATTTATTGTTTTCCTTTCCCTTAAAACCCTGTTCACATTAAAGTCTGTGAACTATTGACCTCTCTCTCTCTCTCTCTCTCTTCCCTCACCCTCACCGCCCCCCCCCCCCGCCACATTGGGTCATATCCAAAAGTCTGAGAGCAAGCCTTAACTACACAAAGATGGACCCAGCAGTGAGAGAGTAACTGAGCTTGGCCCAAGGATTCATTGGTCAGGTAGGGGACAGCTACAGGCAATTGAATCTGTACTGGGTGAAGTTACTGAAACAATGATGCAGATAACCTCATGCCGACAAGCCCAGTCTCACTTGAAGGAACAGGTATGATCCCTTGGCACATCTGCTCAACAGCTCACCACAGACAATCAGGGTCAGGTGTCTAAGATTTCTGCTTTCATGGCCACCACCCACAAACTCACTGTGGAAAGCTAGCAACAGGAATTCTGCAGATGCTGGAAATTCAAGCAACACACATCAAAGTTGCTGGTGAACGCAGCAGGCCAGGCAGCATCTCTAGGAAGAGGTACAGTCAACGTCTCAGGCTGAGACCCTTCGTCAGGTAGACATTCCAAGCCCAGCCTGGTCATTTTGATGACGATGCCCGAAAACTGGCGTACAGGGTCAATCTCTTAGATGGACCTCAACTCAGCCTGTTCAATGCTTTATGGGAGCAAGGATTCCCCACAGCCCAGTCATTCTGACATTTTGCTGCAGAATTGAAGAGGGTTTTTGACCTTCCAGTACATTGGCAGGGGGCTACACACCAACTCCTGGACCTGCACCAAGGCAGAGGGACAGTGAGGATCTATGCAGTCAAATTCCACGCACTTGCAAAAGAGACAGGATGGAATGAGAAATCTCTCATTACTGCCTTCCAGCATGAACTGAACACAGGAGTCCAGCAAGAGATTGCTGTCCATGATGAACAGGATAGTCTGGATGACCTGATTAATCTGGTTATTCGAGTAATAGCTAACAAAATGGTGCAGGGAAAGAATATCTCAAGCTTCCTACATACTGTCTGATCACTATCTTTCCTCATCCTCTCTGTCATCTCCCAGCACCCGGTCCATGGAGCAGTCTATGCAAGTGGACTTTTGCGCCTGTCTCAGGAGAAATAAGAACGGTGCTGGAGAACAGATTCTTGCCTCGTTTGTGGTGATGCAGGACATTTATGGGTGGCATATTCCAAGCGTCCAGTAAAAAAGGTTGTCCTTTTCAGCAGGGAGGGGATACGTGACAGGTTGGTTTTCACTGCGTTCATCTTCCTCTAATTGTGTAATGCTCACAAATTCCTTGTCATCAGCATCTTGGACCCATGAACTTAAGGCATTTATTGACTCCGGTGCAGCTGGGAACCTCATAGACATCTCTCTGGCTCAAAGATGGGGTGCTCCAACTCAGGAGTTAAGAGAAAAGGTCAACGACAAACCCTGGACAGTTGACCTCTGGGTACCAGCCAGATCCAGCTTTTCACCCAACTCTTCCAACTTGGGCTCGAAGGCAACCATAGTGACGAACTCTCCTCCTGTCTGGCTAATGTGTCTCAACTGCCACTGGTGCTTGGTTTCTGATGGTTATTGCAACATAACCCGCTGATTGATTGGTCTCATAAAGCACTCCAACAGTGGAGACTGGCATCTGGGTCCAGCTCAAGCTTCATTCCGTGAATCCCCTCCTGTGCCAGCTAAAGATGTGGACCTCTCTGGGATTCTCACTGAATATGCTGACCTTCTTGAGATCTTCTGTAAAAGGAAAGCAACCTCCCTGCCCCCGACCAGCCATACGACTGTGCCATAGATGTCGTACCTGGCACTAGTTCTCCCCGGGACCAGCTCTTTTCTCTCTCTTGTCCTTAAATGGTGGCCATGAAGGAATACATCAAGGAGGCACTGGCCATTGGGTTTATCTGTCTGTTGAAGTTGCCAGTAGGAGAAATTTTATTTTTTGTGAGCAGGAAAGGTGGCAAGCTTCATCTCTGCATTGTACCTTGACTATACCTCTTCCCACCCTGCCACATGCAAAAATGCCATTCCCTATTCCCAGTTTCTCTGTCTCCGCCGCATCTGCTCCCAGGATGAGGCTTTCCATTCCAGGACATCTCAAATGTCCTCTTTCTTTAAGGATCGTGGTTTCCCTTCTGACGTCATCAATGATACCCTCAACCGCATCTCCTCCATTTCCCGCACTTCGGCCCTCACCCCATCCTCCTGCCACCACAACAGGGACAGAGTTCCCCTTGTCCTCACCTACCATCCCACCAGCCTCCGGTTCCAGCATATTATCCTCCGCAACTTCCGCCATCTTCAACAGGACCCCACCAGTAAGCACATCTTTCCCTCTCTACCCCTCTCCACTTTCCGCAGGGATTGGTCCCTCTGTGACTCCCTGATCCACATGTCCCTCCCCACGGTTCTCCCACCCGGCACTTATCCCTGTAAGCGTAAGTGCTACACCTGTCCCTACACCTCCTCTCTTGCCACCATTCAGGGCCCTAAACAGTCCTTCCAGGTGAGGCAACACTTCACTTGTGAGTCTGTGGGGGGTCATCTATTGCATCCGGTGCTCCTGGTGCGGCCTCCTTTACATCGGTGAAACCCGACGCAAATTGGGGGACCGCTTCGTTGAGCACCTCCGCTCTGTCCGCCACAACAGACAGGATCCCCCAGTAACCACCCATTTCAACTCTGCTTCCCATTCCCATTCAGATATGTCCATACATGGCCTCCTCTACTGCCATGATGACGCTAAACTCAGGTTGGAGGAGCAGCACCTCATATACTGTCTAGGTAGTCTCCAGCCCCTTGGTATGAACATAGAATTCTCCAACTTCCGGTAATTCCCTCCCCCCTCCCTTCCTCTATCCCTATTTCACTCTGCCCCCCCCCCCAGCTGCCTATTACCTCCCTCATGGTTCCTCCTTCTTCTACTACCCATTGTGTTTTCCCCTATTCCTTCTTCACCTTTTCTGCCTACCACCTCCCTGCTTCCCCTCCCCACCCCTTTATCTTTCCCCCTACTGGTTTTTCACCTGGAACCTACCAGCCTTCTCCTTCCCACCCTCCCCCCACCTTCTTTATAGGGCCTCTGCCCCTTCCCTCTACAGTCCTGACAAAGGGTTCCGGCCCAAAACATCGACTCATCATTTCCACAGATGCTGCCCGACTTGCTGAGTTCCTCCAGCATGTTGTGAGTGTTGCTTTGACCCCAGCATCTGCAGAGTAGTTTGTATTTTTGTCTCCCTGCATTGATTATTGGCAGATGAACAACAGCAGCGTGAAGAAGCACTACCCTCTTCCCCTGCTGGCATCTGTATTCGAACATCTCCAGGAAGCAGCCATATTTTTCAGTTGATCCTAGTAAAGTTCATGGAGTTACAGAGTAGTCCAAATCATCTCCTGTCAAAGAGGTGCAGCTCTTCTTGGGGTTTGCAAACTTTTATTGCCGCTTCATCCAGAATGTTAGATCTTGGAAGGCTTTTGAAAGGCTTTCTACTCTCTTGTAGGAGCCATGGCCAACCTTGCAGCTGGTTTCCACTCCCAATGCAGTGGCCAAACTAGGAGACTGAACCAGGAGTCGGAGACAACCCTGCACTGCCTTGCCTCTTCAAATGCCTCATTGTGGAACTTCCAAACGGTTTGCGCAGAGATCGCCCACAACGTCCAGTCATCCTCCAGAGGCATGTCCCCCTTTGAATGACAGAAAGGATTCCAGCCATCACTTTTCCCTGACCAGAAGATTGATATAGGAGTTCCCGCTGCTGAACAGTTGATCTAGCGCTACAAGTGCACCTGGAGCTGAGCCAGGGCTTCTCTGCTGTGCACTCATAAACAACATACTCAGAAGTTTGATCAACTCCACCAACAGCCAAGGCCATTCAAACCAGGAGAGCATGTCTGGTTGGCATCAAGGTCTCTTCCCCTGAAAGTCAAGAGCCACACATTAGCTCCATGCTACTTTGGGCAATTTGTAGTAGAAACAGCTGTCAACAAGCTCTTGTATTGCATGAGGAGGCATAGTTTTAAGGTGCTTGGAAGTAGGTACAAGGGGGACGTCAGAGGTAAGTTCTTCACACAGAGTGGTGGGTGCGTGGAATGCACTACCAGCGACGGTGGTAAACACATATACAATAGGGTCTTTTAAGAGACCCTTGGATATATACATGGAGCTTAGAAAACTAGAGGGCTATGCGATAGGGAAGTTCCAGGCAGTTTCTAGAGTAGGTTACGTGGTTGGCACATGTTGCAATGAATGAGGCGAAACCAAACGCAGGACACAGGCATGGAGATTGAGTTAGGATGCAGACGCGGGCATGAGCATTGAACGGCAAACAGGAGGGAGTGCAGAAAAGCAGGAGGCAGGTAGAACTTATCTTGAAGCAGAGCGTAGAAAGGAAAGCGGCAGACAAAATTTTTCTTAGCACAGCCAGACGGAGTTACATAGGTAAACCTCGGTGCTGAAGTAAAACTTAGAATACTCATCTTGACACGGAGAGACTGAGTTTCACAGGTAAAACTCGGTACTGAAGCAAAACTTGGAACAAACAATCCTAAGCGCACGGGAAATGTTAATTACCACACTGGCAAAACCAACAATCTGGTAACTAGTGGGTGCAAAGCCGGGGTTCTTATGCTGCAGGTCTTGATGAAAACCAGATGTGCCACCATCAAAGAAAATTAGGAGTAAATGGGGAATTAACAGTTGGATTCATGGCACAATCAAAGGGAATTAGGAGAAAATGGGGAATTAATGTTCGGGACCGTGACAGCACAACATTTTGGGCTGAATGACCTGTACTGTGCTGTAGATTTCTATCCTTCTATGTTTCCATGTATAGATTGCTTCTACCAGCATCAGTGAAAGTCCACCCAGTGTTCCATGATTCCTAGCTTAATCCAGTTACTACCTGTCCCTTGGCCCCAGCCACACCACCTCCCCCTCATCCCCACTTGGTAGATGGTTCCGTGATGTATACGGTGCAGCATCTCCTGTCGTCTCACTGGGTATGTGATAATATCCAGCGCCTTGTAGATTGGGAAGAGTATGATCCTGAAGAATGTGCATGGATCACGGTGAAGGACATCTTGAACAAGTTGCTCACCTGGGACTCTCAGCAGACACAGGTCTGTGGTGCCTCAGGAGGTACGCTTGGGGAGGGAAGCCCTGTCACAACCACAGACTCAGCTGTGCAACAGATTCGGCAATTGTGCTCTTGAACATGCATGTGTCACGTAATTATTATTTCATTATGGCAGTATTTAACTCCCTGCTTTTAATTGTAGCGCTTGTTGAGACTTGAGCAAAGCACAGCAATGTTACGCTGTCTGCTTGCATTCAGCCTTGCCTGAGAAAGTGGACTATTGAGTCGACTGATGCTTAAAACTAATGATATTCATTTTATATTTTGATATTCCTTTCAACTGCTGTGTTGGCATCTAGTTTTTGGTTTGAAAGTTTTAGTTAATGGCCTGTTTGGCCGAATGTTTAATATTTTTCTTTCCCTTAAAACCCTATTCACATCAAAGTCTATGAACTATCAACCTGCTTCTGTGTCTCTCTTTCTGCGCTTAGCCTATATCTGAATGTGCTGAGAGAAATTACTGTTGTCATAGAGTGAGAATGCAGAAAAAGAAAAAGAAAAAGTGAAAAATGCAGAAATGGCCAGTTTTGGTTGTTGGATGTTCTCCTTTCTAATAAGGATTCTTTTGGGTTTCGTTGTTTCATATTTGCCTGTTAGGAGACGAATCTCAAGGTTGTATAACGGATACCTATTTTTATAACAAATGTACTTTGAACTTTGAACTGTCATCTCAAAGTGCTGCAATCCTTAGGGTGTGGCTGTCCCACAGTTCTAATAGGGAGGAAGTTCCAGGAATTTGGAAATAGCAATCTGTTTCCATGTCAGGAAGGTCTGTGATTTTGAGGGCAGCTTTCAGCTGGTTTTGTCCCCATGTTTTTGCTCGTAACTGCTAGAGGTCATGAGTTTGGAAGGAGCTGTCGAAGAAGCCTTGAGTTACTGCAGAGCACCCTGTGAATGATACAGACTACTGTTAGTGTGCATCAGTGGCTGATGCACTTTGCTTTGACATTGACTTTGAATGACTGTCTTTGAGTGAGTAAATGGTTGTGGGTGGGCTGTTTTGATCTATACGGGGTCAAGTTTATTGAGTGTCATTGAAGCTACACTCGCCCAGGTAAATGAGGATTGTTTCATCGCAATCCTGACTCGAGCTTTGAAGTTGACGGACAAGCTGTGGGGAATCAGGAAATGAGTTATATACTACAGGATCCCAACATCTGACCTGCTCTTATAGGACGTTATATTGTGGTTTAGTGTGGGTGGTGGCGCTGTTCCTCAAGGTTGCACTGTTAGAACAATACAGAAGGCCACAGACAAGAAGGCCAGAGTGGGAAATGCGAAGGAGCATTAAATGGTAGGTGAGGGATTCCTTCTCTTTATGGACCGAATGCTAGTATTCCATAAAGTAATTAACAAAGAGAACATCAAATGCAATAGACGAAAGTGAAAAAAGTACCAGTGTATTGATGCTTTTCTTCAAAGAATCATTTAGCTTCCTGGATGGTGGGAAGTGAAAAAGGGCAAGGTTAGGTGTGGCATATCCTGTGATTGTATCATTGGTACTGTGAATGCTTTTCACTGTATTTCAAAATCTGGTGAGTGGAACCTGCCACCCAGACTCGCTGTTGAGAGATATGCAACTCTTCCACACTCATCTAAAACTCGCTCGTGTACAGAGAGCATCTCGAACCCTGTCTCTGAGCCAATGGGGGTGGAGGGGGTGGGTAGAAGAGAGGGAATAGGGAAATATGTATTGGATCCTGCGAGTCCTGTCCACTAAACCACCAAGAAAACTGCTGCTATCGAGCAAGAAGGGTCAAGGTTTAGGTGCAGTCAAACCATTAAAAGTGAAATAAAGATTTTAAAGTTTTAAAGAACTCTTTATTTTTTAAGGAGTTGTTAAAAATAATAAAATAAACCACTTAAAACTTGCAACTAAGTGACTTCATTAAATCAATCACCTCACTTATCCTTATTCTTACCTTGCTGCTTGAAAGTCACCCTGGAATGAAGCGTTTGTAAACTGAGCACTAGATATAAAATGGGAGTCCAGACCTGCCAACAACCAGGAGGTTTAAATGCTGGTAAACCTGCCACAAAAAAAAACAGCAAAATCTGGGCTAATGGTGGAGCAAGTGAGGGATGGACCTTTTTGGGTGTGAGATCTGTACTGTAGTGCAAGCCAATAGGGTCTCTATGAATCTTTTCTCCGGTGCCAGCAAAGCATCAGGTTGAAGGTGCACTCTTTAGCTATTATTTGTGGTTGCTTTTCAAATATGTTTACATTACCTCAGGCACTAGAAAAGGCACAATGAAGTGCTATTCCACTGGAAGCTCATGGCATGGGGGTAAGACTGTGTTGTACATGTGGTGTAAGACAACCTGCCAGTACTTTGGCTGGTTCAGAAGCTGGTCATTGGCTACAGGAGAGGTCCATGAGCCGGTCCTCAATGGGGGATCAGAGTTGGGGAGGGTCAGCAACTTTAAATTCCTCAGTGTTATCATTTCAGAGGACCTGTTCTGGGCCCAGCATATAGGTGCAATTGTGAAGAAAGCATGACAACACCACTAATTCTTTAGAAGTTTACAAAGATTTGGCATGACATCTAAAATTTGACAAACTTCTATAGATGCGTGGTAGGGAGTATATTGTTTGGCTGCATCACAGCCTGTTATGGAAATACCAATGGCATTGAACTGAAAATCCTACATAAATAGTGGAAATGGCCCAGTCCATCACAGTTAAAGCTCTCCCAACATAGACTACATCTAGATGGAGCATGGGCACAGAAAAGCAGTATCTGTCATAAGACCATAAGATATAGGAGCAGAATTAGGCCATGTGGACTGTGGAGTCCGCTCCACCATTTCATCATGGCTGATCCATTTCCCTCTCAGTCCCAATCCTCTGCCTTCTCCCCGTATCCCTTCATGCCTTGATTAATCAAGAATCCATAAACCTCTGCCTTAACTTTACCCAATAACTTGGCCTCCATGGCTGCCTGTGCAAAGAATTCCACAGGATCACAACTCTCTGGCTAAAAAAAAATCTCCATTCTAAATAGACATCCCTCTACTGTGAGGCTGTGTCCTCTGGTCCTAGACTTCCCCTCTAAAGGAAACATCTTCTCCGCATCCAATCTGTTAAGGCCTCCCAACATTTAATAGGTATCAATGACATCACCTCCCCCTCATGTTATTTTGAACTCCAGTGAGTAGTACTGGCCCAGAGACATCAAACGCTCCTTATATGACAAGCCTTTCAAACCTGGAATCATTTTCAGGAACCTCCTTTGAACCTTCTCCAATGTCAGCACATCTTTTCTTAGATAAGGGGCCCAAAACTGCTCACAAGTGCACAACTACAAGTGAGGCCTCACCAGTACCTTATAAAACCTCAACATTACATTCTTGCTATTAAATTCTAGTCGTCTCAAAATGAATGCTACCATTACATTTGCCTTGTAGAACCTCCTTAACTAATGTCATAAGTAATGTTTAACCATCCAGTTAAGACAACGGGAGCCGACATTGTTGTTTGCCTTGAAAGTCCAAATGAAGTGGAGTCATGGGATGAAAACACAGAATCCAAACAAATCCTTGTTTCACTCTGGGAACATCATTGTGCCTTGAGAATAGTTTTCAAAGTAACTTATATAATGCTGTATAAAATCATAGTGCAATGCAAAACAATTCTGGACAGTTAGTTGTACTTTTGAAATTGCATTTATCACTCCATTGAGCAAGTTGTGATGATCTGACTCATTCAACATATGCACAGTGACTCCTACCTTTAATTCTTGCTATTGGCAAGTATTACATTTTAATCCGACACAGTGTGTTTGGAGTTGCTTTGATCTATTTGAAATACTAATCCTGCTCTGATAAACTTGCCATTTGCTTGCATATTTTAATGTCCCCACATAAAAGCTGAAAGACTCCTATTCATTTGGATAATATTTTGAGCCACTATTAAAGATGATATGTTCAAACATTCATAAAACAGTTCTGGCTAACCAAATGGTTTGTTTGTATGTAGGGCCTTAGCATTTCCCTCTGTAGATGCCTTCTTGCCCACTGAGCTCCTCCAGCATCTTGTGTGTTGATGAAGATGATAGTGTTTTTGATTGCATGTAATCATCCAGTAAAAATAAAGCTCACAGCTTAAAGCTGAACACATGCTTTGATCACATTACTTATGTCATCCAGAGGAAGCTGAGCCTGTGTATTATGAGCTGAAATAAGCTATTTGGTCATAGAGTCATAGAACACTACAGCATAGAAACAAACTTTTTGGCTCATCTAGTCTGTGCCAGGGTATCAGTTCCATCAATCTGCACCCAGATCACAGCCCTCCATATGCTTGCCGTCCATGTACCTATCCAAGTTTCTCTTAAATGTGAAATCGACCATCCATCCACCATTTCGGCAGGCAGCTTGTTCCACACTCTTACGATCCTCTGAGTGAAAAGTTTCCCCCTCATGTTCCCCTTACAGATTTCATCCTTCATCCTTAACCCATGACCTCGAGTTCTAGTTTCACCCAAACTCAGTGGAAAAAGCCCGCTTGAATTTACCCTATCTATACCTTCCCAATTTTGTATACCTCTGTCAAATCTCCCTTCATTCTCCTGTGCACCAGGGAATAAAGTCTTAAATTATTCAATCTTTCCTTCCAACTCAGGTCCTCAAGTCCTGGCAATATCCTTGTACATTCACTCGACATTTTTCAATCTTATTGATATCTTTTCTGTCAATAGGACAGAATATTCCAAATTAGGCCTCACTAATGTTTTGCACAATTTCAACATAATATCCCAATTCCTGTACTCAGTATTTTGATTTATGAAGGGCAATATGGCAAAAGCTCTCTTTATGACCACTTTTACCTATGACATCTCTTTCAAGAAATCATGGATTGAAATCAATCTGTTCTACCCTATTCCTCAGTGCCCTACCGCTCACTGGCTTGTCTTCACAAAATGTAAGGTCTTAAATTCCATCTGCCATTTTTCCGCCCGTTTTTCCAGCTAGTCCAGATCCTGCTGCAAACCTTAATAGTCTTTCATGCTACCCCCTACGTCGTCAATCAGTGTCCTTCGCACCATTGCTTTACTATCCTGTTCCCACCATTTCTCCATATCACTAAATCCCTTTGGCATTAGGAGATATATCTTGTACCTGAATACATTTAATGTCTTGAGTGAAGAAATTTCTCCTAATTTCTGTTTTAAATAGCATCTTCCATATGCTGAGCCTAGTTCTGAACTTTCCAAGCCTCAGGAACATCCACCCTGTATCAAGTTTTTCCAGTCTGCAAGAATTTCAGCATTCCTCCAGGGCCAAGGCACAAAACACATTACCAGCAGCACACAGCACACAACACATAGCAAATAGCATAAATAGGACATATGGTTACTATTTCAGAAAAACAGACAGTCACAAAGAATAAAGTATATAGCCCAAATCCTGGCAATATCCTTGTACATTCTGTGCACATGACTGCAGATTGTCCTGGCCTAGCTTGTTCTTCCACTGAGAGAGCGCTGGAGACCAGCACTGAGTAAACACCAGAGTGCAGAACCAAGTGAACACTGGAGGGCAGTACCAATGGGAGTGGCAAGGCCCTAACCCAGTATGGATTCCAGTGCACCTACAGAGGTCTCTTCCACAATGCCTCAGCGTCTCTGCCCTGGGTGACTGCAACAGGTGACCTCTCAGCCTAGGCCTGTTCCTCAACACAAGGGAGGAAACGCAACTCCCCCGCTGTTGGTCTTGCCAATGAATCCATGTACTAGACTTGCAGTGTTCTATGTTACCAATGTACAAAGGGTCTAGCAATCATAATGAAAACATCCAAAAGCTCTCTTTACGACCCTATCTACCTGTGACGCCACTTTTAGGGAATTTTGTATCTGTATTCCCAGATCCCACTCAGTCTTCCATCTATGCCTACATTTTACACAATAACTTATATCCAGATCAGGTAGACTTTGTGCTCTCATTCATCACCATTCAGCAGCTCTCTCCTCTTTCATCTTCCCCTCCGTCTCTTGGCTCAATCTCCTTCCTTACATATTTCAGCCTCCATCTACCATGTCTCCCTTTTCCCTAACCTGGATCGATCTGCATAGCATCCTTTAACATCCATTGCTCCCTCAATCAATGAATCACCTCTCTTCCTCTACTTCATCCCTCCCTTTTTCCTTTTTATACTGGCCATTTTCTTTTTTCCACTTTCAATCCTGATGTAGGAGTTCAATTGGAAAGTTGACAACTCCTTTACCCCACAGATGCTGCCTGGCCCACTGAGTTCCTCCACCACATTGTGTGTTTCTTCAGATTCCAGCACCTGCAGTTTCTTGTGCCTCTAACCTTTATTAAATGCCTTCTTCTTTCTCCACAGCAGACTTCTTCAAAGAGCTACAATAAATTTGCCATACATGATTAATAATTCCCCAAACTCCCTGTTCACCAGACCAATGGCCATCATGTTAACACCTTCTTGATTCCTCCTGTTTAGATTTCTGGCTAGCTTTAATGCACACTCTAATTTATCATTGTGTTGGCTCGTGGCCAAGTGGTTAAGGTGTCGGTCCAGTGATCTGAAGGTCACTAGTTCGAGCTTCAGCTGAGGTAGCATGTTCTGTCCTTGAGCAAGGCACTTAACCACACATTGCTCTGCGACGACACCGGTGCCAAGCTGTATCGGCCCTAGTGCCCTTCCCTTGGACAACATCGGTGGCGTGCAGAGGGAAGACTTGCTTCATGGACAACTGCCGGTCTTCCATACAACCTTGCCCAGGCCTGCGCCCTGGAAACCTTCCAAGGTGCAAATCCATGGTCGCACCAGACTAATGGATGCCTATATAAAAAAATTATCATCATTAAAATTTCTTTTTATTGGCTGTTTTGCATATTCCATCCAATAGGATCACAAAGACTCTTTCAGTCCCATTTAAAATAATGCATTTTCCTTTAACTTGGAGGGAAATTTACCATTCAGAATATTCAAAACTGCAACAAAATGTTTCCATATTTATGAAGACAATCGATCAGTTGGTTTGCTGGCTCATTGCAAGTGACACATTTGATTTTACACTGGACCGTCACCAACAAATTACAGTGTTTCTCTGGTTTATCCTCCCTCACTGTAACAGATAGGTAATGGGGAAAGGGTTCTTGGGAATAGTTTGCAAACTAGCATAGACACCGGACAGAATGATAGTTCCTTAATTGTTTCAGAATCAGAATCATGTTTAATATCACTAACATATGTCGCGAAATTTATTTGACAACTTACACACTGCAACATCTTTACAACAATATATCGTGTGATTATCATCCAAACAAATCAGAATTTAAGCCAACCCAATGCCTCAAAAACATGTGCCTATAACCAGCTGCTTCATGTGACATCTTAGTCAGGTGATGTCTTCTTGTTTCTTTTGCCTTCTTGCTTCAGAATACACAGTAGTATTAAGTTTCATCATGTCAATTGTGTTCTGATGAGCTTGTCCATTAGTAATCCATCTGTGGCTGTTTGTGGCAGATTCTGGAAGCAGAATGTGAAGCATCCAAGTTTTTCTTCATCACACATTTTATCTGCTTCAGTACATTAGAACTGCTCTGTGCTCTTACAATTTGAAGTTTGTTGATATGGAGAACGGGCACTTGTGCTTGACTCCAATTCTACAAACACTGGCATAAGCAAAGTTGTTTCTAATGCCAATCTCAAGGAGCTCAGTAAGATCATGAAAATGAAGATAAGTCTCAAGTTTGAAATCACATTTAAGGTCTATCTGTCACTGGAACTGCTTCTGACACCTGTTCCTATAACGATGATTATTAATTCTCCCATTATTTCCCATATACCTGGACAAAATATCCACAACAAAGAGTCAGGGCCAAGGTTTAGAGAAGTTCATAGTGGATTCTTGCAATGTTCTTAATGCTGTGGTCCTTCCTTCGCAGCGTCCTCCAACAATATGCCCGCTTCCTGGCCACATCACTCAGTGTTTAGCAATATGTTGAATATGGGATGAATCGAGTTGTCCTTCAGGCAGGTATTGCAGAGTAACTGTTCTTCCTTCTGCTCAACAAAGAACCATATTCTTCAGATTGTTTACTCTTTGCCACTATGATAGCTTTCTCATCCTCTCTTCTCTATTCCCATCCCTGTGGGGGGAGGAGCCCACACTAAATAGTAGGGTCTGGGAGGGGGCAGGAAGCACTGAGGGAGAGAAAAATAGGATTTATGTAGTTTTAGTGTAAGGTGTGTGTTTGATGCCCCATGTAGTCCTGTTGAGATGAAGGGCTTGTTTCCAACTGCATCATTTGAAAATTCTCTGATGAGTACAGAAGTGTGGGTGAAAATATATGTTTCTTTTCTTATGGATTCCTATGCAGTTTACCTGTGCACTTGAACAATGCAGAGTTTTGACATGAAACATCGACAATTACTTTCCGTCTGGTGGAACTATTTCTACTGACAGGAGAAGGGGAAAAGGCGGGTTACTGGCACCTTAAAAATAGTTGCCTCGGGCAGTTGGGGCTTGTGAGCCATTGATTGGCAGCTCATTTGGGAGGAGGAAAACTCTGAGCTCCAATTTCCGCTGCCTTGTGGCTATAGCCACTCACAGGGAAGGCTTTGGGAGCAAACATAGAGGGAAAAATCTGGAGCTGGGGTCCCAAAGGCAGTCCTATTTAGAGTTCAATGCTGACTGGCAACTCCTGCGATGCTGCTGGTACCAAACCGTATCAGTCTCTGCCGTTCCTTTGGATTCATCAGATGCCTGGGGGGGTGGGGGAGGGGGACTTACTACATGGGCAACAGCTTGCTCTCCATATCGTACTGCCAGGCTTGCGTATCTAAACAGCTGGGATGCAACATCTATGGTTGACCTTGATTGACAGAGGCCTCACTCACTCACTCACTCATTCATTCATTTTCCCTCTATAAATGCTGCTCAAAACATTAACTCCATCCACCAGATTGCTTGTTGCTCCAGATTCCAGCAATTGCAGTTTCTTGTACTTCTTAAGCGCTGTAGCTCTCTGATGTATATACATCATTCATTAATGCATTTGTGAATGTTATATCCTGTCTGCTGTCTTAGTTCAAATAGGATTTTGCAGGGCATTGCCATTTATCTGAGATAAACAGAAAACCTTCAGGCAATGCAGAGCTTTCAAACATTATTTTTTGTTTTCATTCTTACATCCGTGATTGAAATTTGGGGAGGGAAGGCTTCTAGTGACTAGAGAAAATGGGATTATTCTCCTCAGAGCTGAGAAGATTAAGGATGTTTTCGTGGAGACTCATGAAGTAATGAGGTCTTTGATAGCAGGAGTAAAACGAGATAGTTTCCACTAATGGGTGAATGGGCAACCAGAGGACAATGACATTACATAATGACAAAAGAGCTAAGGGCGAATGTGGAGGATTCTTTACCCCGGGAATTGTGACTTGCATTGTACTGCCTGAAAGCGCCTTGCAGGAAGAAGACTCAGTAGCAGCATTCAAAGGGAAACTGGATATATACATGATGAGCGAACAATCACAAGCTACAGGGATAGTGCTGGGACTAATTGGGTAGCTTTATCAAAGAGCTGAAAATGATGCAATGCATCAACTATACTCCTAACTGGAGTACTGAATGATTCCATGAAACATTAGGCATGACAGCTTGGTGTCTTCCTATCTGTTGTAAAATGCAGGCCTTAAAAATCATGTTGGTTGATTTTAACTGGAGTGAGGAGAGAGCAACAACATAGACTGCTGAATTATGAATTGGTCAGGCTTTATGATTTTTTTATATCTAGGAAGCTTGCCTGTATGTGTATGCATGTCACTGTCAAATGACGAGAGGACCGAGTTTGGCAGTGATACCTACTGACATTTACTACCACACTCAAACATGAATACTGACCATTTGAGTGAGGTACTGAAGCAAGCCTAATCCATGAAAGAAAGATTTGAATTTATATAGCACTTGTCACGGCAGTGAAGCTCCGCAGAACTGTGAGAGTTGAGTGAATAATTCAGCAGATCTTACACACTCTCAGGTTTATGCGATTCCAGCTGTATTTTTTTTCAGTAATGCCCACAGTTATTTAACCAGTCATCCTGCAGGGATACAAAAGCAAAACACTGCAAATGCTGGAAATCTGAAATCAAAGGAAAAAGAAAATTGCTGGAAGTAACAGACAGTATCTGTGCAAAAAGAATCAGAATTATCTTTTCAGGTCGATGACCTTACATCAGCAGGAATCACAGTATCAGCTGGAATATGACTTTTCTGGTGAGCTAATTGTTAAAAGTAATCAAATCAGTTTTCTGAAGGTTAACATTTCTGCTGTTTGTTTATGTAAAGAATTCTTTATTAGCAGATTTACCTACAGAAATCTACTGTTACTGCTTGCTGACATAATAATTTGGCAGGCTCTCCTTTCATCTCGCAGTCCTATATTTGCTTTCACTTCTGATAAGACAGATGACATTTTCTTTTCCCTGTCAGGGTGATGTTCTGTATAAAATACACTTCGACAGACCTAACCTAGTTATTAGTCAGTATAAGTACAACCTCATTCAGAAAGGCTACAAATAAGCCTAGTCTGGGAAGTGGAAACAGTGAAGGCTACCCTACTTAATTAGGGGTCAAGGTGTGCGATTGAGACAGATGAATGCTTTTTTTTCCTCTTTTTTATCTGTACCAAGTCAAAACTGACAAGAGGGGACATAATATGAGGGCACTGGTACTTCTTCTCTCCTTTTAAAATAATGGTTGTGCTGAATGAAATAATTTGGTGTAGCTGCAGGTGATTTTGCAGCAGTTCTGCAGCAGTTTAAATTGTCTGGTTATCTGGAGATTATTGATAGCAAAGAAATATAAAATAAAACTTCAATCAAAACTGAAGGAAGCAGAATCTTGTTTCCATTTCAGATAGCAATTGTGAAGTGGAAGGTATGTGTTTATCTTGTGATAAGGGCAGCAGAGTTGACTTGTGTATCTATCCCTTTCCTGAGCTGAACCACAGAAAATGTGCTCCTTCTTCTCCAGTATAGTCAGTGCCTGAAGCTGTAAACCTTGTAAGAAGGCCTTTTGCTGGGAGAGGCTTCAGGCTCGAGCTATACATTGAAAACGTGTATCGATATATATCTGAGCAGTTTCTGTGAGAACCTGAAGGGAAGAAACAACTGCTGGAAATCCATGATTTTATCTTGAATGAGATCTGAAGACTTACTCCTATTGCATTCATTTTCAGTAAATCAAATGACATAATCTTTATTGTGTATTATTTCTACTTCTGTATGTTTTTGTCATTAGTGCTACATGCAAGATGACCACTTTATTAGATGAGGCTGAGTACAGGGTTACGGTAGGAAACTTTGTCACATTGTGTGAGCAGAATTATCTGCAGCTTAATGTGAAAAAGTCTAAGGAGCTGGTGGTAGACCTGAGGAGAGCTAAGGCACCAGTGACCCCTGTTTCCATCCAGGGGGTTAGTGTGGACATGGTGGTGGATTACAAATACCTGGGGATACGAATTGACAATAAACTGGACTGGTCAAAGAACACTGAGGCTGTCTACAAGAAGGGTCAGAGCCGTCTCTATTTCCTGAGGAGACTGAGGTCCTTTAACATCTGTCGGACGATGCTGAGGATGTTCTACGAGTCTGTGGTGGCCAGTGCTATCATGTTTGCTGTTGTGAGCTGGGGCAGCAGCATGAGGGTAGCAGACACTAACAGAATCAACAAACTCATTCGCAAGGCCAGTGATGTTGTGGGGATGGAACTGGACTCTCTGACGGTGGTGTCTGAAAAGAGGATGCTGTCCAAGTCGCATGCCATCTTGGACATGTCTCCCATCCACTACATAATGTACTGGTTGGGCACAGGAGTACATTCAGCCAGAGACTCATTCCACCGAGATGCAACACAGAGTGTCATAGGAAGTCATTCCTGCCTGTGGCCATCAAGTTTTACAACTCCTCCCACCCTGAGCCAATAGGCTGGTCCTGGACTTATTTCCTGGCATTTACATATTACTATTTAATTATTTATGGTTTTATGTTGCTTTATTTATACTCTATTCTTGGTTGGTGCAACTGTAATGAAAAGCAATTTCCCTCGGGATCAATAAAGTATGACTATGACTATGACTATGACTATGACTATGACTATGACTATACCTGTACACCTGCTCAATAATGCAAATATGTAATTGGCCAATCATGTAGCAGCATCTCAATGCATAAAAGCATGGAGACAAGGTCAAGAGGTTCAGTTGTTGTTCAGACCAAATATCAAAATAGAGAACAAAAGTGATCAAAGTGACTTTGACCCTACAATAATTGTTAATGCAAGAGGGGGTGATTTGTGTCTTTCACAAACTGATCTGGTTTTTTCCACATGCAACTGTCTCAACAACACAACAAGAGTGTACAGGGCATGGTGCAAAAAAGCAAAATCATCCTGAAAGTGCAATTCTATGGGCAAGAATGCCTTGTTACTGAGACAGGTCAGCGAAGAATGGCCAGACTGGTTCCACTGGATCCAGCCAACAGGAAGGCATCAGTAACTCAAATAACCATGCGTTACAACAGTAGTGTACAGAAGAGCACAATACGTGGGAACCCAAGACTTTTCTGTTTCGTGCTAAGGAAGTTACTGGGACATTTAATAGAATTGCTCAAAGTTATGTAGGACTTGTTGGAGTCTAGTTGGAGAAACCATTTCAGCTGGCAGAGGAGTTGGTAACCAGAGAGAAAAAAAATCTAAGAAAATTGACAAAAGGATCAGGAAATGAAAGAGAAACTTATTTTAGAACAAAGTGAGTTGACATAATTTGGAATAAGTGAAAAGCATGTGAATGTTGACTCAATAATAACATTCAAAATTCAATTAGATGGAAAATTAACAAAATGAAAAAGAACATTGCGTAGGCATGAGGAGAGAGTAGAAATAGAATTGGAGCTGATGGAACAGCTCTGTCAAAGACTACCACCACTGCAGGATCCATTAAATTCTCAATGCCCAATGAGGAGAGGAGATCATGGAGGAAAGATCTCTATGAACATTTACTGATATGAGGAGCCTTCTATTATGTAGAATGCCTTGGTCTCAGGAACATTAGTAGTAATCTCTAGGCACAGATAGCTCCTCTTTAATGCATGCTTTCATGCATTGAGAAAGATTTAAATTTTGTTTTTCTCCCAAGGTTTAACTCTCCTCATTAAAAGTATTAACATGATAAATAATAAATATATCTGCTACTTTACTCGTTTGCAGGAAGATATTCCATCCAATGCTTTCTTCCTGCTCGAATAATATCTGGACTGAAGCAATTTCTGTGGTGTTGATTAATTGGCAATTTTAAGTTAAGGTGTCTGTGGAACAGGCTTGTCCATGTCCAGCATTAATACAGTGAGTACAACCTGTTACCAGTGTTGTTAATGTAGCTCCATCTTCAGGGTATGTCTGAAAGACAAGGGTTATTTTCTTTGGGTTAACATTTTGTAGAACAACATAATTGCTACTTGCAATGCTGTTTACAGCAGATATTTATCCATTTTCTATATTAGATGGTAGATTAATGCCACAGATTCTATAAACCTTACCACAAGGACATACACATGACAAATATCCACAACACTCCTTGTAAAATCACAATAAATTACTCCACTTTTTAATAATGTTCAGACATCAGATTGAAATAACTGAAACAAGCCATTTAAACTTTAGATACTTGTATGCCTCTATACCGTACATAAAAATTTAAAACTGCTTTACATATTGCAGTTCAATGTGATTTGTTGTATTTGTTATCAATGAGTTATGAGATCATTTGTAGTAATGAAATATAATCCTATATTACACAGCCATCTCCTCACACCCAACCCTCTTCCATTTCATTACATGTCCTACATTAATGTGAAGATAAAGCAACAAAAATAACTTGACAGGTGGTCAGATCAATAATGAATTTACAACCTGATTTCCTATAAATCTGTAGTAATATTGAATTAGTTCTTTTTTGGTGTAATGAATATTGAAACTGTTGATCAAGATGATTAGGAGCACAATGAACCCCAACATCTCTGGTGGGTCACCCCTTCAGAAGAAATGTAAATTGTCATTGAGTGATTAATTGAGTAGTAATAGACAGGCATGCAGTCAAAGGAAATGAACAATGGCTCTAATCCTAGGGTTGTTTGGGTTTTGACAACTAACTGACCAATCATCAATTTTCAGCTGGCGGACTTGACCAAGTGCACCATAAGTTCACAATCTCCTCAAAGTCAGAATATTGTGAGGTGATCAAGATGGAATTGATAAAATGTTGTTAATTTTGATGGGGAATATATATATATACACACACTTCTCTCCTCCATTAGGAATGCTTCAAAACTCTCTTCTCCTTTCTTGACAAAAGAACCAAACAATCTCTCTCACTCTCTCAACCATCACCCTCCTCCGTCTGGCACAACTGGTCGTCACCCTGGACAATTTTTCTCTCAGCTCCTCCAACTTTCTCCAGACTCGAGGGATAGTCGTTGGCAATCGCATAAACCCAAGCTATGTTTGCCTCTATGATGGCTACGCAAACAGTCTATGTTTGAAGCCTTCCCTGGTTATACTCCCCAATTCTTCCTCTGCTATATTGATGACTGCTTTTGTGCTTCTTCATGCATCCATTCTGAGCTCATCAATTTTATCAACTTTGTGTCTAATTTTCACATTGCCCTTAAATTCACTTGGTCCATCTCTGACACCTCCCTCTTTTTCTTGATCTCTCTGAATCCATCTCTGGAGACAAGCTGTCTACTGACCCCCTTTATAAACCTATTGATTCCCTCATGTAAAAATGCTCTTCCCTTACCTCAGTTTCTTTGCCTCCGCCGCATCTGATCTCAGGATATCAGAAATGTCCTGTTGAAACGAGAGGTTAAAGACCTGCAGCCATTTGATCAGCACAGGTTCTTAGTACTTGGCCAGGTACCCCACCTGGGCAGGAATCTTTTTGTTGATTCATGCTCCTGATGACTCCTCACGCATTGGACACAGAGACTGAAAGCACAAAATCACTGGGGGTTGTGGGAGTTCATGATGGTTCCTCCAAGTTTTAATTGTCAAAGAGAGTGTAGAAGACATTGAGCTCATCTGGATGTAAAGCCCTGTTGTCAGCTAAGTCACCTGATTTAACTTTATAACAGGTAGTAGTATTTCACCCATTAACTGGCTTTCCAGAGATCTTCTTGTAACTTTCATAGTTACCACACTTGAATGCCTCCGATTAGGTCCTCAGCAAGCTGTGGATCTCATGGTTCACTCAGGGCTTCTGATTGGGAAACACTCATCAACAACTGTTTTAATAAAGTCTGTGACTAACATGGTGTTTTCCTTTTGAATCACGGATGAGTCCTTGAACACAGCCCAGTCCACGACTCAAAGCAATCCCATAGCTGCTCATGAAAACTCCTCATAAGTTAACTCTTTCATTCCCAGAATCATTCTCATGAATCTCCTCTTGACCTTCTCCCATGCCAGCACATCTTTTATTAAAAACTGCTACAATCCTCCAAGTGTGGTCTGACCAGAAAAGCTCAGCATTGCATACTTGCTCTTATATTCAAGTCCTCTCGAAATGAATGATAACATTGCATTTGCCTTCCTTATCAGTGATTCAACCTGCAAGTTAACCTTTAGGGAATCCTGCACAAAGACTCCAAATTCCTTTTGCACCTCTGATTTTTGAATTTTCTCCTCATTTAGAAAATAGACAATGCCTTTGTTCCTTCTACTGAAGTGCATGACCATACATTTTCTCATCATTATATTCCATCTGTCACTTCTTAGCCTGTACTTGCAATCTGTCTAAAGCCTTCTGTAGACTACCTGTAACAACACTACTTGCTCCTCTACCTATCTTCATATCATTTGTAAACCTGGCCATGAAGCCATCAATTCCATCATTGACATATAACATGAAACGAAGTGGCTCCAACACCAACCCCTGCAGAACACCACTAGTCACCAGCAACCAACCAAAAAAAACCCCTTTATTCAGACATCTGCTGTCTGCCAGTCAAACAATCATATATCCAAGCTTGTCTTTTTCCTGTAACACAATGGCCTCTTATCTTGTTGAACAATCTCATATGTGACACGTTATCAAAGGCCTTCTGAAAATCCAAGTAAGCACCATCATAAACACGAGGAAATCTGCAGATGCTGGAATTTCAAGCAACACACATAGAAGTTGCTGGTGAACGCAGCAGGCCAGGCAGCATGTCTAGGAAGAGGTACAGTCGACGTTTCGGGCCGAGACCCTTCGTCAGGACTAACTGAAAGAAGAGCTAGTAAGAGATTTGAAAGTGGGAAGGGGAGGGGGTGATCCAAAATGATAGGAGAAGACAGGAGGGGGAGGGATGGAGCCAAAAGCTGGATAGTTGATTAGCAAAAGGGATATGAGAGGATCATGGGACAGGAGGCCTAGGGAGAGGATGGGCAAGGGGTATAGTGAGAGGGACGGAGGGAGAAAACAGAGAGAGAGAAAAAGTGTGTGTGTGTGTGTGTGTGTGTGTGTGTGTGTGTGTGAGTGTGTGTGTGTGTGTGTGTGTGTGTGTGTGTGTGTGTGTGTGTGTATAAATAAATAACAGATGGGGTACAAGGGGGAGGTGGGGCATTAGCGGAAGTTCCTCTGCTTCCCATTTGTCTACTCTACTTGTTATTTTCTTTGTCCCCTATTACTATCTCTCCAGCCTTATTTTCCAGCAGTCCGATATCCACTCTCGCCTCTCTTTTAATTTTTTATATATCTGAAAAAAAATGATGTCCTCTTTAATATTATTGGCTTGCTTACCTCCATATCTCATCTCTTTAGTTACCTTCTCTTGATTTTTAAAAGCTTCCCAATCTTCTAACTACCTATTAATTGTTGCCTCATTATATGCCCTCTCTTTACCTTTTATGCCATCTTTAACTTTTTTTCTCAGTCGTGTTTGCCTCATCCTCTCTTTAGAATACTTCTTCATCTTTGGATGTATCTATCCTGCGCCTTCCTAATTGCCTCTAGAAACTCCACTCATTGCTGTTTTCGCTCACATCCTTGCCAGTGTCCCCTTCCAATCAACTTTGGCCCGTTCCTCTCTCATGCCTCTGTAACTCCCTTTACACCACTATAATACTGACATATCTGACTTTATCTTCTCCCCCTCAAGCTGCCGGATAAAATCTATCATATTATGATATTATGATAAAGTGACCAGGCTTGATTTTGCATCAGAATGCATGCTTTATTCTCGCTGTCTCTCACTGCAGTAACTCAACCATGGTAAGGTAGCTACAGATGAGTGTAAAGGTACAGTCAAGAGCCAAAAAAAAGTGTCTGGGCATAGAACACAGTTAAGTTCAATGGAAATATTCTGCACCTTGAGACCAGACACAATGTGTAACTTCATTTTGTATCGACCATAGTACCAAAGTGGCAAACATTTAAAAGTAGTTGTGGGTATTTAGCTGTGAATCTTACTGAAATCTCTCAACTCTCATTTCAATAAATCGCAGGAACAATCAACATTTCTTTTATATCTCTGTTTGTAAAATAGTTAAACTACTTATTAATTAATAATAGATGAATTGCAGCTCATAAAATCCTATTTAGAGTGTGATAGTTGCTGGATAACCATAGTTGCCAATTAAGTGTGTGGAATCAAAATATTTCAAACTCATAATTAAAATACAAATTGCAATGTATGCGAGCGTCTCTCCCTTTGGATTATTTCTTAATTAGCAAAGGTAATATTATTTATCCGAGCTCCAGTGAACTGTGGAGGACATGATTTTGCATTGATGATTTTTTTTAAATAACAACTAGCTGTGAGCGGTTTTAAAGCACATGTTAGTTATTTAAATGTGGTTATAATAATGATTTAATGTAGACTATTTACAAGTTCTATTGGAGTTGTTTATTTACAATACATTGTTTACTTGACCACCTCCATGAGGAAAACTCAGAATCCATTCGTCTATATTCCCCATAACAGATTTCTTTGCTGAGTTTCCTCACCATAAGCCTCCCCAGGCATTACACAGAATATACAAGGGGTGATTGATAAGTCCGTGGCCTAAAGTAGAAGGAGTCAATATTAGAAAACCTAGCACATTTATTTTTCCTACATTTACACACTTAGTCCAGAGGTCATGGAGCATACGGATCCTTCTTTGTAGAAGGCATCTTGGACCTCCAGAAAGTGGTCTACAGCAGGGGTGATTGATAAGTTCGTGGCCTAATGTAGAAGGAGATGAGTTATTAACTTCAAACTTTCTGCATTTTCACTCGAAGAGTTGTACTGCACGTGCATGTAACAAGAGCTGTATAACTCATCTCCTTCTACCTACGGCCACAAACTTATCAATCACCCCAGCTGTGGACCACCTGGAGGTCCAAGACTCTCTCGTTACATGCAAGTGCAGTTCAACACTTTCAGTAATAATGTGGAAAGTTTGAAGTTAATAACTCATTTCCTGCTACCTTAGGCCATGAACTTATCAATCAACCCTGCTGTGGACCACTTCTACAAAGAAGGGATCCGTATGCTCTACAACCGCTGGACGAAGTGTCTACATGTAGGAGGTGACTATGTTGAAAAACAAATGTGCTAGGTTTTCTAAAATTGTCTCCTTCTACCTTAGGCCACGAACCTATCAATCACCCCTTGTAGAACACTATATTACCGGAATAGGCCATTTGCCCACCATATCAGTCACTATCCATGATGGCAATCCAAATGAGTCTCATTTGCCTTCACATGTTCCATGTTCCTCTGCTTCCCCGCGTGTTCATGTGACTGTCTGAATGCTGTCTAAGTCTTGCCATCATTAACTTATACTTCCTCCCCTGTCAGTGTGTTCTAGGCACCTTGTATTCTCTGTGTAAAAAAACTTCCGTTAAAAATCTGCCTCTTTCCTTAACCCTGTGCTTTCCTGTATATGGTAGTTTCAACCTTCAAAAATATTCCACTAATCTACTCCGTCTATGCCTTTGATGATTTTATAACTTCTGTTAAGAGTGCATAAGCACCTTGGGACTAATGCTTCCTCTCAGCTGGAGAATGGTACAGGGTAGTGATAATTGTTTTATTATTGTCAAATGTCCAGAGCTACAGTAAAAAAAAACTTCATGTGCTGTCAGGTTTTTGTATTTTCTGCCTGATAGGAGAGAGAAGAATGACCAGGTTGGTTAGGGCCTTCTTTATGAAATTCTGCTTAAAGAATCTTATGGTGCTAATATACACTCATTTGCCACTTTGGTAGGTACCTACCGCACCTAATAGAGTGGCTACTGAGTGAATGTTTATGATCTTCTGCTGCTGTAGCCAAATTGCTTCAAGGTTCAATGTTTTGTGCATTCATTCATAACATGCGGTTACTTAAGTTATTGTCAGCTTGAACCTGTCTGGCCATTCTCCTCTGACCTCTATCATTGACCAGATGCACACACAAAGTGCTGGAGGACCTCAGCAGGCCAGGCAGCATTGACAGAAAAGAGCGTAGTTGACGTTTTGGGCCGAGACCTCTCCATGGATCTGGAGAAAAAAAGGAGTCAGAGATAGAAGGCGGTGGGAGGGGAGGATGAAACACAAAGTGATGGGTGAAACCGGGAGGGGGAGGGGGGAAAGGTGAAAGGGTGAAGTAAAGAGCTGGGAAGTTGAGTGGTGAAAAAGATATAGGGCTGGAGAAGGGGGAATCTAATAGGAGAGGACAGAAGGCCTTGGAAGAAAGAAAAGGGGAAGGAGCACTAGAAAGTGGAGGCGATGCAAAAAGATGAGAGAGGAAAAAGGAGATGGGGAATGGTAAATAGTGAAGCAGAGAGTGGGAGTGGGGGGGGGGGGCGCACATGGTGGTGTGGCCATTACCAGAAGTTCAAGAAATTAATACTCCTGACATCAGGTTGGAAGCTACCCAGATGTATTGCTCCTCCAATCTGAGTGTGGCCTTATCATGACAGTAGAGGGGTGTCCATGGATTAACATGTCAGAATGGGAATGGGAAGTGGAATTAAAATAGGTGGCCACTGGGAGATCCTGTTTCGTCTGGCAGTCTCTCAATCTACATCAGGTCTCACTGATACACTGTACAGGAGGCCACATCGGGAGCACTGGATACAACAGATGACTCCAACAGACTCACGAGTGAAGTGTCGCCTCCCCTGGAAGGACCGTTTGGGGTCCTGAATGGTAGTGAGGGGGGAGGTGTAAGGGCAGGTATAGCACTTGTTCTTCTTGCAAGGATAAGTGCCAAGAGGGATATCAGTGGAGAGGGATGAACGGACATGCGAGTTGCGTATGCAGTGATCCCTGTGGAAAGCAGAAAGTGGGAGGGAGGGAAGGAGGGAAGGACGTGCTTGGTATTGCGATCATGATGGAGTTGGAAGATGCTACAGAGACTTGGATTTCCAGCATCTACAGTTTATCTCTTGTCTCTCATTAACAAGGGCTTTTCATGTGCAGAACTGCCACTCACTGGATGTTCTTTCTTTGTTTTTTGCACCATTCTCTGTAAACCCTAGAGACAACTGTGCGTGAAAATCCTAGGAGATCAACAGTTTCTAAGATACTCAACCATCCCTTCTGGAACTAAAAAAAAAAATCCACATTCAGATTCACTTAGATCACATTTCCTCCCCATTCTGATGATAGGTCTGAACAACAATTGAACTTCTCAACCATGTCTGCATGCTTTTATGCATTGAGTTGTTACCACATGATTGATTAGATATTTTCATTAACAAACAGTTGTACAGGTGTACCTAATAACGTGTACGCTGAGTGTATATTACATACCAGTATCAACATGGTATAGTTTTTTAAAAATATATATTTTCATGATGTAGGCATTGCTTCTTCACATAGACAGGGATGAGCAATCAGTGTTGACCTTGACAGCAACACCCCATAGCCTGAGAAAATAAATTCTCACAATCTCCTTCAAGGTGACATTAACAATGCCTGGTTCAATCACATTCTTTTAGATATGCATTGAAATTTCACAGAAAACAAGACAGAGGATTTTTTTCCCATTGTTACAATGCATGAGCAGAACAAAACAAAAATTCAAGGAGACATCCACTTGCATGGAGAGCTATCTCTAATCACTTGCCATTAGCCTGAAAGCATGTAACATCTTCAAAGATTTTAATTCTCAAAGTAAACAGTTCTTGACCCCTTGTTTAGAGCTGAGCATTGATTGAGAGATGTATGCTTCTCGTAGGCAATATTATGGGTTCACTCAGTTCAATGTGAATAATTTTAATAACTGTTCCATTTCTTATGATCTTAAACTAATACAAATGTATTCCTGAGGCAAAGAAGCAGGAACAAAATAGTCATTGGATTTCAATGACTCAGCTCCTACAGGCAAAGGGGTTTAATAGATTAGTACTAAATACCTTTCTAAAGTATTCTATAAATCAAAGGAACATTCTGTATTAGTGCATATAAAGATGAGGATTCCAGTTTATTAGCTTTCATTCCATGCTTTCCCTTTCTGCTTCTGTCATAGACAAAAGATGCTTCCTATTGTCCGTCTATTTGCAGACTAGGCTGTACTGCATTGGTGTATCAATGCTCTTACTTTGCCTTGAGCACTCAACCATGGGCAGTAAAATCCTTGCCTCCGATGACTAGAAGGAACTCAATAAGGCTCTATAATAAGGAGGAAGGAGTACGTGTGTTCATGAATCTGACCTTGAGCCAGACTTGACCTGAACTATAATTATGTTCCAAGTTTTCAATCTGAAACGTTGAAAATTCCTTCCCATTTTCCCCCTTCCTCCCCCAAAGTCAGTGGTGGACCCATTAAGTTCCTTTACGTTTCTCACCATCTGCAGTCCCTCGTGTCTCCATAGAGATAATTTCAACATCAGATGGAATAGTTCTTACTGGAGTTTAAAAGAATGAGATATGATCTGGTTGAAGGTGATCGACAGGGTGGTTTATTATTGTTACTTCTACTGAAACACCATGAAAAGCTTGTCTTGTGTACTTTTCACATAGACTAAATCATTACACAGCAGATTCAGATAGTACAAAGTAAAATAACAGAATGCAATATAATGAGAGAGTACAATTGGGAAAGAGCATGGCACCAGGGGTTGCTTCCGACGGTGAGAGAGACCATCGCGTTTCACTGGAAGCCCCCAGCCAATAAAGTGCTGTCCTGCCACAGTCTGTCTTCCTCATTGGGTGCATGGGGATAATGGGGATTATTCCAGGAAGAGCTGACTGTAACTTCTGCACCAGACAAGAAAGAAAACAAATCAAATAAGACAAGCAACACACATCAAAGTTGCTGGTGAACGCAGCAGGCCAAGCAGCAGCTATAGGAAGAGGCGCAGTCGACGTTTCAGGCCAAGACCCTTCGTCAGGACTAACTGAAGGAAGAGTGAGTAAGGGATTTGAAAGCTGGAGGGGGAGGGGGAGATGCAAAATGATAGGAGAAGACAGGAGGGGGAGGGATGGAGCCGAGAGCTGGACAGGTGATAGGCAAAAGGGGATACGAGAGGATCATGGGACAGGAGGTCCGGGAAGAAAGACGGGGGGGGGGGTGACCCAGAGGATGGGCAAGAGGTATATTCAGAGGGACAGAGGGAGAAAAAGGAGAGTGAGAGAAAGAATGTGTGCATAAAAATGAGTAACAGATGGGGTACGAGGGGGAGGTGGGGCCTAGTGGAAGTTAGAGAAGTCAATGTTCATGCCATCAGGTTGGAGGCTACCCATACGGAATATAAGGTGTTGTTCCTCCAACCTGAGTGTGGCTTCATCTTTACAGTAGAGGAGGCCGTGGATAGACATGTCAGAATGGGAATGGGATGTGGAATTAAAATGTGTGGCCACTGGGAGATCCTGCTTTCTCTGGCGGACAGAGCGTAGATGTTCAGCAAAGCGGTCTCCCAGTCTGCGTCGGGTCTCACCAATATATAAAAGGCCACATCGGGAGCACCGGACGCAGTATATCACCCCAGTCGACTCACAGGTGAAGTGATGCCTCACCTGGAAGGACTGTTTGGGGCCCTGAATGGTGGTAAGGGAGGAAGTGTAAGGGCATGTGTAGCACTTGTTCCGCTTACACGGATAAGTGCCAGGAGGGAGATCAGTGATGGGGGGACGAATGGACAAGGGAGTTGTGTAGGGAGCAATCCCTGCGGAATGCAGAGAGGGGGGGGAGCGAAAGATGTGCTTAGTGGTGGGATCTTGTTGGAGGTGGCGGAAGTTACGGAGAATAATATGTTGGACCCGGAGGCTGGTGGGGTGGTAGGTGAGGACCAGGGGAACCCTATTCCTAGTGGGGTGGTGGGAGGATGGAGTGAAAGCAGATGTACGTGAAATGGGGGAGATGCGTTTAAGAGCAGAGTTGATAGTGGAGGAAGGGAAGCCCCTTTCTTTAAAAAATGAAGACATCTCCCTCGTCCTAGAATGAAAAGCCTCATCCTGAGAGCAGATGCGGCGGAGACGGAGGAATTGCGAGAAGGGGATGGTGTTTTTGCAAGAGACAGGGTGAGAAGAGGAATAGTCCAGATAGCTGTGAGAGTCAGTAGGCTTATAGTAGACATCAGTGGATAAGCTGTCTCCAGAGACAGAGACAGAAAGATCTAGAAAGGGGAGGGAGGTGTCGGAAATGGACCAGGTAAACTTGAGGGCAGGGTGAAAGTTGGAGGCAAAGTTAATAAAGTCAACAAGTTCTGCATGCGTGCAGGAAGCAGCGCCAATGCAGTCGTCGATGTAGCGAAGGAAAAGTGGGGGACAGATACCAGAATAGGCACGGAACATAGATTGTTCCACAAACCCAACAAAAAGGCAGGCATAGCTAGGACCCATACGGGTGCCCATAGCTACACCTTTAGTTTGGAGGAAATGGGAGGAGCAAAAGGAGAAATTATTAAGAGTAAGGACTAATTCCGCTAGACGGAGCAGAGTGGTGGTAGAGGGGAACTGATTAGTTCTGGAATCCAAAAAGAAGCGTAGAGCTTTGAGACCTTCCTGATGGGGGATGGAAGTATATAAGGACTGGACATCCATGGTGAAAATAAAGCGGTGGGGGCCAGGGAACTTAAAATCATCGAAAAGTTTAAGAGCGTGAGAAGTGTCACGAATATAGGTCGGAAGGGATTGAACAAGGGGTGATAAAACAGTGTCGAGGTATGCAGAAACGAGTTCGGTGGGGCAGGAGCAAGCTGAGACAATAGGTCGGCCAGGACAGGCAGGTTTGTGGATCTTGGGTAGGAGGTAGAAACGGGAAGTGCGGGGTGTGGGAACTATAAGGTTGGTAGCAGTGGATGGGAGATCCCCTGAGCGGATAAAGTCGTTGATAGTGTGGGAGACAATGGCCTGGTGCTCCTTAGTGGGGTCACGATCGAGGGGTAAATAAGAGGAGGTATCCGCGAGTTGTCGCTGTGCCTCGGCAAGGTAGAGGTCAGTACGCCAGACTACAACAGCACCCCCTTTATCAGCGGGTTTAATAATAATGTTAGGATTAGTGCGGAGGGAGTGGAGAGCAGAGCGTTCCGAAGGAGTGAGGTTGGAATGGGGACAAGGTGCGGTGAAGTCGAGACGGTTGATGTCCCGTTGGCAGTTGGCAATAAAGAGATCCAGAGCAGGCAGAAGACCAGAGCGGGGTGTCCATGAAGAAGAGGAGGGTTGAAGACGGGAGAAGGGGTCATCGGTGGGGGTGGAAGAGTCCTTGCCGAAGAAGTAGGCTCGGAGACGGAGACGGCGGAAGAAAAGTTCCGCATCGTGGCGAACACGGAACTCGCTGAGGTGTGGGCGAAGGGGGACAAACGTGAGGCCCTTACTGAGAACAGAGCGTTCTGCCTCCGACAGTTGAAGGTCGGAGGGGATGGTAAAGACCCGGCACGGATGAGAGCTGGGATCAGAGGGGGGAGGGGGGAGGCTGGGGGTGTCAGTGGAGAGGGGAGGGTTGGGGTGAGAGAAAGATGGAGCCTCTGAGGGCCCAGGAGCTGACGGTGGGATCTGAGGAAGACGGGGCTGCGGAGTGGTGGTGGGGGAAGGGGAGACGGGAGTCACAACAGCAGCACATAAAGACCCGGCCTGGAGTTCAAGGCTGGAGTTGCAGTTGGTGGTTGCGTAATCACTTCGAATGTGTCCATGGCCGTTGCTGGAGTCCGGGTTTTGAATATGTCCTGAGGGGTTGGAGCCGCCGAGATCAATGGCAGGGGCCGCAATTGAAAGTTCATGCCTGCTAGCGTCGGGGCTGGCAGGCTCTGGAGTCCGTAGATGACAAATAAGACAACACCCCTCAAGTTGGGATGTTGGAATGCCTGCACAATGATGACTGGACTCGACCAAAACCTCAAAGATATCGAAGATGCACGAAAAACAGCAGTCATTAACAATGAGCTACTAAGGCTTAAGGTAGGTATACTTCTGTAGCTACCCTACAATAAGCAAGTTTGGCAGATTCAGGTACACTGAAGGAAAGGGATTACACATTTTTCTGGCAAGGAAGGAACCAAGACGAGCCCCGTGAGTATGAAGTGGTTTTTGCCATTAGGAACTCTTTGTTGCAAATGGTGGTGCCACCAGAAAATGGATCAGGACGACTTATAACTCTCCACCTACACACCAGTCATGGCCTAATATCTTTCGTCAGTGTGCATGCCCCTACCTTGAACTCCACTTCTGAGACAAAAGGCATGTTCTACGACAAATTAGAAGCTGTTATCATGAATATTCCCAGTGATGAGCACCTCGTTCTCCTTGGTGACTTTGAAGCCAGAGTGGGAGCCAATAATGATTCCTGGCCATCTTGTCTTGGCCACTTTGGAGTTGGCAAAATAAATGACAATGGACAACTTCTCCTAGAGTTCTGCTCCTATCATGGCCTGTGTGCAAATAACTCCTACTTTCAGACAAAGTCGCAGTACAAGGTCTCATGGCGACATCCACGGTCTAAACACTGGCACCAACTAGACATGATCATCACCAAGCGCTCTTTCATCAACTCTGTACTAATCATCCGCTCATACCACACTGCCAACTGCGATATGTATCATGCTTTAGTATGCTGCAAGATCAAACTACATCTGAAGAACATCCACCGCTCCAAACAAACTGGAAAACCTCGCATCAACACAACAGAGAGTAATCAGTCAGAAAAGGTTGACCAGTTTGCCAAGTCAGTACAGGGTGCTATGACTACCTCCTCACAAGGAGATACTGCAACAGAACAATGGTCATACCTTCGCGACACCATCCACGAATCAGCATTCTCTATCTTTGGAAGAAAGACCACAAAGAGCAGTGACTGGTTTGAGGCAAATTCCAACATCATGACTCCTGTCATCGAAGCCAAGCGTGCAGCTCTCAGAGTACAAGCGCTCACCATCCGACCAAACACTCCAGGCACTTGGAGCTGCTAGAAGCAAAGTGCAACAGACTGCAAGGCAGTGCGCAAATGAGTACTGGCTCCAGCTCAGTGAGGACATTCAGACAGCAGCTGTGACAGGCAACATCAGATCGATGTATGATGGTACCAAGAAGGCCCTTGGCCCATCGCAGAGCAAGACAGCACCCCTGAAGTCATCCAGCAGTGAAATAATCACTGATAAAAGCAAGCAGATGGAACACTGGGTAGAACATTACTCTGAGCTCTATTCGAGGGAAAATATTGTTGATAGCTCAGCCATTGATGCCATCGATTGTCTACCAGTCATGGATGAACTCGACTCCGAACCAACCATTGAAACCTCAGCGAGGCAGTTGACAGTCTGACCCAGGGAAAGCTCCTGGCAATGATGGGATTCCTCCAGACCTGATTAAACACTGCAAGAGCTCACTCCTCCATCCTTTACACGAGGTCCTCCGTCAGTGCTGGAAGGAAGGAGCCGTACCACAGGATATGAGCGACGCCAACATTGTCACTTTGGACAAGAGCAAGGGTGATAGGAGTGACTGCAACAACTACAGGGGGATCTCCCTCCTGAGTCTTGCTGGCAAAGTCTTTGTTCATGTAACTTTGGCATGTCTACAAACTCTGTCAGAACGGGTCTACCCTGAGTCCCAATGTGGTTTTGCACAAGGAGGTCAACTGTCAGCATGATTTTCTCACTCTGTCAACTCCAGGAGAGGTGCAGGGAACAACAGAAACCCATCTATGTCACTTTCATCAACTTGACCAAGGCATTCCACCTTGTCAGCAGGGATGGGCTCTTTCAGATTCTCCTCAAGATCGGCTGTCCCCCGAAACTCCAAAGTATCATCAAGTCATTCCATGACGACATGAGGGCTACTGTTCGGTATGATGGCAGCTCATCAGAACCTTTCGCTATTCATAGTGGAGTCAAACAAGGATGCGTGTTGGCCCCAACGTTATTCGGCATCTTCTTCTCTCTGCTATTGAAGCACGCATTTGGGACATTGACAGAAGGTATCTACATGCACACCAGATCTGATGGGCGGCTGTTCAACCCTGCACACCTGAGAGCAAGAACAAAGGTGCAAAAGATCTTAATACATGACATGCTCTTTGCCTTTGACACTGCTATAACCTCGCACACCAAACAGCAACTACAAACTCTCATAGACAGCTTCTCTAAGACATGCAAGGACTTCAGGCTTACCATCAGCCTAAAGAAAACTAATGTTCTTGCCCAGAACGTAGTGGACACATCAGTCATTACCATTGACAATTATGATCTAGAAGTGGTTCATGAGTTCACGTACTTGGAGTTGAGCATTAGCGACACTCTCTCCCCCGATACTGAAATCAATAGGCGCATCGGCAAAGCAGCATTGATCCTTGCTCAATTCTCCTCGTGGGTCTGAGAGAATCTGAAACTCACTATAAAGACCAAGACTGACGTGTACAATGCATGAGTTATAAGCACCCTCCTGTATAGTAGTAAGACTTGGACCATCTACTCCAAGCAGGAGAGGAAACCCAATAGCACTGACTGCAAACCTGATGGAAATATCTTAGCATTACACCCCATATGATTCTGAGTTGTTTGAGAGCTGTTATATCACTGAGCTCTTCAAAAAAAAAAAGTTGATTTCTCAGTGCATACACTGCTTTGACATTAGTCTTCACTTGTGTAGCCTTCGCCACATCCTCGGCATCACATGGAAAGACAAAGTCCCAATCTCTGAGGTCCTCTCCCACGCTGGACTTCCCACAATGTTCACGCTTTTAAGACAACGCATCCAGATAGAATGTTTTCTATTGTGAAACATTGTAAAGAGTCGATGGGGATATGCCATGTTGCTTTGGCCTCCTGAGGAAGTAGAAGCATTGGTGAGTTTTCATGGCCATGGCATCTATGTGGATGGATCAGGACAGGTTATTGCTGAAATTCACTCCTAACAACGTGAAACTCCCAACTCTCTTAACCTCAACATTATTGACATAGACAGGAGCATCTGCACAACCCCCTTCCAGAAGTCAATAACCAGATCTTTTATTTTGCTGACATTGAGGGAAGGATTATTGTCATGAAACCAGGTTACTAAGCTCTCTATCTCTTCCTATAACCCAGCTCAAGAATATTTAAGTCTTGCCCATTACGGTGGTATCAACTAAGAACTTGTAGATGGGGTTATAGCAGCATGAATGTACATAGTGTAGAGTTGGGGACTGTTGGATACCATCTTGTGGAGCACCAGTGTTTAGTATGAATGTGGTGGAGGTGTTGAGTTTATCCTTACTAATTGTGGTCTGTCGGTCAGAAAGTTGAAGATCCAGTTGCAGAGGGAAGTGATAACTCCCAGGATGCAGAAATTAGTGATGAGTTTGCTTGGTAATATGATATTGAAAAGTATTTTCCATAGCATCGGAATCCAGAACTGAGGCAGTTTCAGAATAAGTGATTACCAACTTCAGATGAAGAAATAATCCAAACTTGTACTCAGCATCACTCTCTTGCTCTCTGCCACTCTTCTTGACCGCATGTAGTTTAAGTTTCTGTCAATTATTGCCAATGACTGCCACCACAGCCCTCTTTGGGAGAGAATTTCAGATATACAGAACTGCATTGGCCTCATCAAACAGCTCAGAAGCCACACATCTGCAATGGGAGCAAGTCCCCTGGATCTTGAAGATTGCCTAAGATGAAGAAGTAAGGGTGAACAATTTCAGGGCCACATAAATATGAAGAAATAAATACCTACATGCACCAAAGATTACATTCCTTCACCATTAAAAGTATTTTCAATTATCTTTATAAAAATATGTGGTTGATGTAGATGTCCTGTGGCTTAGTGAATAAGGATGGTTTCATCTCTGCCCCCTACAGCCATTATTTCTGTCTTAGTTTTCCGAATGACAAACAGAAAAACAGATCTCCTAGCAGTGATGAAATAAGATCTCCACTGGACTCCTAATTCTGGAAAACTGGGACTCAAATCCGTAACAGTAGGCAGGATACCCAACGAGACACTTGGATCTAAAACCATCATAAACACTGTCATAGATCCTGATACTTTGCTTTCTTCCGTCATGCTGGGTTATAGATACTCATCACTAACAGATAAATCAGATCCATTTCCCTTGGATATTATTTTTGCAGATAAGCTAGCTTTTGCTTCTAACTTACATTTTATCTATCTAACCTACCAGAGACTCATTGAGATGTTACCTCATGTGGGTTTCTTCCGACATCTCAAAAAATATGCGGATTGGGAGCTTAATTGCTGAAGTGTGTGTAGATGCATGATAAAATGGCGGGGGTGGGGGGAGAGAGTTGATGAAATTTGTGGAGATAAAATGGGTTAGGATAGGATTGGTCTAAATGTAGTTTGTTGGTTAACATGGACACAGTGGGCAAAAGGCTTGTTTCCATGTTGTAGCTTTCTGTCACTTATGAATCTGTAACAACCTGCTAGGTCTGGCTTTAGCTTATTGTTCAAATATTCAAAGTTTATTTATTATGAAATAATGTATAAATTAGATACCTTGAGATTTGTTTGCTTACAGGCAGCCAAAAACAAGGAACCCGAGGAACTCAATTTAAAAAAGTAATGACGATAACCACTGCTCAGAGAAAAAGGGGAAAAAAAACTCACACGTCATCCAAACGATAGAAGCAAATGATAATAATCTGAACCAGATTCCATCCTTAGTTCCACTCCCCAGAGCTGCTGGAGTAGGCTCAGCCATCAATCTCAGTTAATTATATTAATGGGGCAAAAATGCCATGAAACTCACAAAGACTGATCAATTCACAGCCTCATCATCGCAGACAGAAATGAACATGGTAGGAGAGTGAGGGAAAACAGTAAAACCCTCCGGCTTTCCAGTCTCTCTGGACCGGTGCTTAACTTGTCCAAGCACTGGGTCGTGCCTTGCTCTCGGACCTGGATCCCAGCTCAGCGATGCACCCAGGCCACACAGCCCAAAGCCGTTCTCACTCTCACCAATGTGGCTCAGCGCTTGAGCAATCCAGCCTCACACCCGCGTTAGGTGGATGTGCATCGACACCTCTCCAAATCGTTCACTCCAACACAGACTCTGTCTGCAACACCACCTTGAACACATTGCATTTCAGCTTTGTGATGCACCTGCACAACACATCCTCTGAATAAGCTTCACCTCCGCTTGCTTCTTCATTGTTTGCAGTGATAGTTTACCCTAACTTACTTCAGAAAAAAGTGCTATTGGTAATGTTTCTAGTTGAATTTCTTGCCTTTCGAACTACCAGTGAGCTGTCACATGCACTTGGTAGTGCCATCTTAAACCAGAAGTTAGATCCAATGGTGAAAGCTGTTGCACAGAGTTTCACTGGCTTCACAGATGTCAAATGGTTTTGAACTTGTGTAGCTCTCCAATGTGATTTTTGAGAGTATCTGAGAAGATCCCTCAGTCTGTAAGCATGCTCCAGAATATTCAATCTTACTACTGCAAAGGCATCATTATCTTCTCTGGAACAAAATGAGGTGGGAGAATGTGAGAAGGCAAACTGGAGACAGAAGAACAGTCGGAGAAAATTGGGAGCAACACTGAGAGGTCCCTTCAGGATGGAACTGAAAAATTGTAATTATTTACCTTTTCAGTAGAGGTATTGATTCCACATAAATATGGTTCAGAGACTACATGACAAGATTCGGAGAACATTTCTCCTTGGGCTGCTATCAACCAAGTCAATGTCAAAGTAAGTAAAAATTAAATTTATTATAAAAATATTTTCATATCACCTTATACTACGTTGAGATTCATTTTCTTGCAGGCATTTACAGTAAAATTAAGAGAACTACAATAGAATTTATGAAAAATTATACATAAGCAAAGACTGACAAAGAAGCGATATGCAAATGAAGGCAACTTGAACAAATAATTAAAATAAATAAATAATACTGAGAACATGAGTTGTAGAATCCTTGAAAGTGAGTCTATAGGTTGTGGAATCAGTTCAATGTTGAGGTGAGTGAAATTATCCGAGATGTTCAGGAGCCTGTTGTTCGTAGGATAGTAACTGTTCCTGAACCTGGTGATGTGGGAACTAAGGCTCCTGTACCTCTTGCCCAAAAAATGGTAGGAGCGAGAAGAAAGCATGGCCCGGATGATGGGGGTCCTTGATGACAGAGGCTGCTTCCTTGTGGCAGTAATCCTTGTAAATGTGCACAGTGGTGGAGAAGGCTTTGCCTGTGATGGTTTGGGCTGTATCTACCACTCTCTGTAGACTTCTCTGTCCCTGGGCACTGGTGTTTGCATACAATACCTTGATGCCACCAGTCATATTTGCACTGCCGGTTTTCTTGCAGGTGTTCATCTCCAAAGCGAGAACATGTATTTAATATTTAATGGCATTATCACATCTAGTTACCCACTGATAACTTCCTTGAGTTACTGTTAAATTGAGAAAGAATGAGGTCAGAATCTAAATATTCTCTGATGAGTAAAATGTAGGTCCTACCACATTGAAGAAGCTTGATTTTATCAAGGACAAGGTAAAGCAGTTGATTATCATCTAATCAATTTCCTAAATAGTCATGTTTCCATGACCAAAAGATTGTGGCTTCCGTGCGTACCATCTATAACATTTATGACTGAAACTCACCAAGGTTTTGTGACCATTATTTGAAAAACCTGTAGCATCGCCCAACACTGCTGTTCGCAATATTGCCTCCAAGGTATATAATAAAATGAACTGGAAATGATGCTGTATTTAATAATTCGTGCAAGTTTAATACTATGAAACATTCATGTAATGTCAAGAAGGTGAGTCCTCTACGGTTTTTCAAGGGCAATTAGGGATGGACAATAAACCTATGACTTGTTGGTGATGCTCAGATTCCCAGGGAACAGAGCAAAGGAGAAAAAAGGTCTGCATTTTTATCAAAGTTTTAATGTGGCATTCAGTCTGTTGGTGTATATCCACAGGATCACCGATCATGCATGAAAATCAAAAAATCCAGTCAATATTCCAGACTATATTTACCCATCAAATCAAGAACCGAATTATGAAACCTTGTGCAAATAATGTGTCCTCTAAATGCCAAGCTTTCTTGCATTAATGTTTCTGCATCATGACTGCAGCAACAATAATGTATGAAAGAACTTGTAGATGTCATGGAGGGAATACAGTAAAGATTTACTGAACGCATTCCCAGGAAGTTAGGAATGAGATTTGAGGAGAGATTGGGGTCACTTGGCTTATGTTCACAGGAGTGATCTCAGAAAAAAGCTGCACATTCTTAAAGAACTACATGGAGACTCTGCATTTGGTATATTGTGCTCAGTTTTAGTCATTTTGCTACAGTAAAGATGCTACTAAGCTGAAAAGAGCACAGAAATTATTTATGAGGACATTGCCTGAACTCAGGGGACTGATGTAGAACTGATGTTCATTGGGGTAGAGGAGTATGAGGGATGACCCTATAGAGTTGTATAAAGTCATGAAGTGCATAGAAAGGGTGATGAACACAGTTATGTCCCCCTCAGGGTTGATGAATCAAGAACTACAGAACATTTGTGTAAGGTGAGAGCAGGGATATTTATTAGGAAATTGAAGGAGAATATCTCCATCTGGAGAGTGGTCCAGATATGGAATGAGCTGCCAAAGTAAATGGCTGAGGCAAGCATATTAACAACATTTACAAGGCCCTTGCAGAAGTATGGCATCTTGGTCAGTATGGATTGGCTTGTCTGAAGGACCCACTTCCATGCTGATTCTATAGAATAAATATGGGGAGAATATTCTCTATGACAGGAGAGTCCAGACTCAAGTAACGAGATATCATGTTAGTATGAGAAGAAGAGAAACTTTTTCACCTGAAGATTGTTAACCCGTGAATTCTCTACAACAAATGTGAATGGAGATCTTGTAATTAAATGCACAGTGCCTCTAAGAAGTATTCACCCTCTTGGAAGTTTTCATGTTTTATTGTTTTACAACATTGAATCACAGTGGATTTAATTTGGCTTTTTTTGACACCGATCAATAGAAAAAGACTCGTTCATGTCAAAGTGAAAACTTATCTTTAAAAAGTGAAGTACATTAATTACAGATATAAAACACAGAATAATTGATTGTTTAAGTATTCACCCCCTTCAAGTTAGTATTTAGTAATTACACCTTTGGCGGCAATTACAGCCTTGGGTCTGTGTGGATAGCTCTCTATCAGCTTTGTACATCTGGACACTACAATATTTTCCCCCTTCTTCTTTACAAAACTGTCAGATTGCATGGGAATCATGAATAAAAAATCCTTTTCAAGTTCAGCCATAAATTCTCAATTGGATTGAGGTCTGTACTCTGACTTGGTAACTCCAGGACATTAACTTTGTTGTTTTAAAGTCATTCATGTGTAGCTTTAGCTCTATGCTTGGGGTTATTGTCTTGCAGGAAAACAAATCTTCTCCTAAATTACAGTTCTCTTGCAGACTACATCAGGTTTTCTTCCAGAATTTCCCTGTATTTTGCTGCATTTATTTTACCCTCTACCTTCCCAAGCCTTCCAGAGACTGCTGCAGGGAAGCATCCCCATAGCATGATGTAACCACCACCATGATTCACGGTGGGGATGGTGTGTTTTTGATGATGTGATGTGTTTGGCTTACGCCAAACATAACGTTTAGTCTGATGAGCAAAAAGCTCAATTTTGGTTTCATCAGACCATAGAACCTTCTTCCAGCTGACTTCAGAGCATGCCTTCCGGCAAACTCTAGCTGAGATTTCAGATCAGTATTTTTCAATAGTGGCTTTCTCTTTGCCACTCTCCCTTAAAGCTGGGACTGGTGAAGCACCTGGGCAACAGTTGTATGCACAGTCTCTCTCATCTCAGCCACCGAAGCTTGTAACTCCTGCAGAGGTTTCTTGATGGCCTCTCTCACTAGTCCCCGTCTTGCACAGTCACTCAGTTTTTTAATGATGGCCTGTTCTGTGCCATATTCTAGCTGAACCCCTCACTTGGTGAAACAGAAGGGACAATTCAAGCATTCTACATTCCCGCCATGGTTCCTGCTGGATCAAATGTCTCCACTTTGCTTTTTTTGCTTCAAAATTGCTAGTAAGATGTTCCACCATTGTCTATATATTCTCTTTATGTCAGCAATAGGCTGCTTATGGATCTCTCAGCAAGGATATGAAGGAGAGTTGCATCCCGTGGTCACTTGGCAGCTATCCTAAGGATTTCCTGGTTTCGATGGATGCTGGCTTGGTAGATAGTGCAAATTAAAGTGCTCATGCACAATTGCTCCTAGGTGATCTGCAAATTAGCTGTGCAGAGCAGCATTCTGTTTATGAAGCTGATTGCATCAGTGGTTTTCAAAGTGTCCTGCCGCAGAATAAAATATAGCAACTTACATTGCTTGTACTTTTCTTTGGGAATAAAACTAATGAAAATATTCAGTTTGACAGGTAATTCATCTGTTTCCAAGTACAATGCTGAGTCGTTGTTCTGTCAATATTTCTGAGATGAATGGAAATGGTACACAGGAATTAAGATCAAGTAATTCTAACAAAGATGTCCATCTTATCAATGGACAGTTTAACTGGAAAAAATTCACATATCCTAATGGTTGTCTCCTTGGTTAGGCAGAGTTCAAAGGAAAAAGAAAAGTTTGCAAATATATATGATTGCAGTGCATTGTCGGTTTAAAATTTCCATCTGCCATGGACAAATGGAGTTCCTAGGTTGCTAGCTATTTCAATTCCCCTCTCCATCCCCGCACCAGCATATCTGTCCTTGGACTACTCTAAACACAACTAGAGGAACAGCCCCTCATATTCTGCCTGGGTAGTTTATGACTTAACAGAATGAGGATTAACATTTCCAGTTACAGTTAACTTGCTCCCCCTGTCCCTTTTCTCTCTCTTCCTGATCTACCCAATCTGACCACATCCCTCCATTATTTGGTTCCATGCTCCAGCTTTCGTTACTATCAGATTCCATCACCTTTAGTCCTCTGTTGTCTCTACCCATTGTTATATTTTGCAACTCCAAACTTGAAAAGTAATTGAAAGCAAAACACAGAGCTGAGAATAGTGTGGGTACTCTAGTTTCACTTTTACTTCAGTTGGTCACATGCATATGATGCAGTGGTATTCACATACTTTTACATTTAACCCATAAACAACAAAAAATGTTTAATCAAACAATATATTTACAGTATTACTCAAATATTAAATGCATACCACTCCTCCCTGCTTAGCTATGAACTCCAATTCAATACAGAATTCATATCAACTCAAAAATGTAATGTATTGCTCTCTAGTTATCGTATATTGAATTTGTGTTTATAGCTATTCAGGAAGGAGTGTTGAACTTTTTATGTTCCTCCAGCATTGCTTTGAATTTCTAGCATCTGCAGCATTTCTCGTGTTTATACTAAATTTTAAATTGTCATTTAGGCTTAAATATTTAATTACTGTGGAGGATATTTTACTCTTGTTGGATAATGTCTTTCTTGACTGGTGGGGGGAGGTCACTCTGTTAGGCATGTGAGAACTCTGGCTCAGGTGAAACAATCTCAGTCTCTGGGGCTTCCTCTTTGGTGGTTGTAAGGAATTGTCTTTGGGACTGCAGGAAGTGGTTCTCACAGCTCTGAACACCTTTCTTCTTCTTTGTTGTGTTGGCATCCTGAACAGTGCTTGGCAAACCGCTCGTTTATCCCAGGCTACCAGAGGAAACTTTGAGCCAATGCTTTCATTTTGATCAGAGTGCAGCTCCTCCAGCATTTTAGCTTTCAACTTGGATGGTACAACTGCCCTGTCAAGGGCAAGTTCATCCTAGCGCTGGTAAAAGTGGGCGAACTAGAATTTCTGCTGAACAATGCAGCTATGTTGGTTGGCCATGTAAAAAAGGGACAGAGTGGGGTCTTTTCTAGTTTCCCTTTGGATCATCTCTGCTGTACTAGGGAGACTATTGATTTGAGTTAGAGAGAATAAATCAAAAGGAGTGTCAGCTTTTGAAAATTTTTCAGTTATTTCCTTTTCCAAGGATAAACAGGACAATTCAACTGTCACAATCGTGGGCCACTTGGAGCAAGGGTGGACCCAAATGCAAGACACATCTTGTGAGGTTAATTAAATTTAGTTTATTGTTCGATACCAGGAGAGCTAGGCAGGAGCAGGAGTAGTGAACTGGACAAGGACTGAGGACTATGACTAGGCTGGGACCAAGGGTCTAGGCTAGGACTCTGAATCAGCTCCCAGAACTAGAGGAGACATGAAGAGGCTAGGGTATGGACTCCGAGCCCGAGACTGGGCAAGGACCCAATACCTGGGACTTGCCTCGGGCTCGGACGCCAGAACCAGGCATGGACATGACATGGGTTAGGGAGAGGAGGAACATGGAAAACAGAGCCTTGGTCTCGGGAGAGCAGGTACATGGAACCATGGACACATTCACAGAACACAGAGTCGGGACCCCTCCTTGGGTACAGGACATAGGGCTGGGACTCACACACAGAACAGAGAGCCGGGACCCCTCCTTGGGTACAGGACATAGGGCCAGGACTCACACACAGAACAGAGAGCCGGGACCCCTCCTTGGGTACAGGACATAGGGCCGGGACTCATGACCCTCCGCGGGGCAGCGGCAAGATGGCCTGACTTACCCCACGGAGGCAAGGACAAGACAAGACAGAACATGACCCCCCGCGGGGCAACGGCAAGACGGCCTGACTTACCCCACGGAGGCAAGGACAGGACAAAACAAGACCAACATGAATGAGCACCAGATAGTACCTATCTAGCTCCGGTGATGGAACTAGACTGAAGTGCAGGTGAGGGCTGCAGATGAGGGCTGAAGGCGAGAGGGGCAGAGAAGGGATTCAGACAGGGGGGTAGGACAGGAATCACAGACCGCCAGGGCCAGGACTTGACTCCGAACTGGGAAGCCGCCAGGGCCAGGACTTGACATGGTACTTGAATGCCACTGGAGCCAGGACTTGGACATGGCACTTGAATGCTGCCAGGGACAGGACTTTGACATGGTACTTGAATGCTGCTAGGGCCAGGACTTGGACGTGGTACTTGAACACTGCCCGGAGCCAGGACGTGGATGTGGTACTTGGATGCCGCCAGAGCCAGGACGTGGATGTGGTACTTGGATGCCGCTGGAGCCAGAACGTGGTGCTTGGAACCTCTGGGTAGTGCCGAGCTCTCAACTCGGCCCGGGAACAGTAGACAGCGGCTCTTGATTCTCTCCGGCGGGTTAACTGACGGACCCACCTTGATGAGGAAACTTTGCAGGCTTGCTTCGGCGAGGTAACTGGACAGGGTTGCTCCGGTGAGGAAAGGTGAATTACCGGCGCTCGCTTCGGGAAGAGACAAGGCTTGCTCCGGCCAGATGACATTAGCACGCCGTGACTTTGCAGACGCTCCCGCGCCGAACGGCTGAAAGCCAGAGACTATAAACTACCGGTTCAGCCGAACGTTAATTGCCTCTAATCACCAAAGTCGAGGGACACGGGAAAACAGGGAATCAACGGTCCAGATCGTAACATAAACAAGGTAAATTTAAAGGGACCCTGATCCGGGCCATGACATCAACAGCGTTTCCATGTTTTGTCATCCTCCTGAAATTGACCTTGAAATTGTGTCCTCCAATAAAAAGCACCCATTTCTGCATTCATGCTGCTGCTGTTAGTGGAACACCCATCTGTGAATTGAAAATGGACACTAATGATCAGTATTTAAGGTAAACTTTCTCCCATACAACTACACTGGTTGAAATGTTTTACACTCCAAACCAGTCTCAAGGCCTCTCTGTTAATATATGTGTAATTTTTCTCTGCAGAGGTAACGGAACGTGATGCAAAGGCTCAGATGTGTTCACTACCATCACTCATAATATGTGACATGACTGCATCTATACCATAAGGCGAGGCATCACAGACAAGATTCTCTGGTGATGTAGATCATGATGTGTGAGTATAGTGCATGATATCACCATCTCCTTTGCCTTTTTGAAAGCCCCCTCATACTGCTTTGTCCCAATCTTTAGTAATGAGTTCAAGGGGAGGAGCACAGTGGCCAGGTTTGGCAGGAACCTCTTTTAGTGATTGGAAAATCCTAAAAAGGACTGCAACTGTGGCACGCCCTTAGACTTGGAGCATGCACCGCTGCTTGAATTTGCTCAGCATACTTGTGTGTCAATGGCGTGACCACAGTGAATGATGCTTGGTTTAAAAAATTCACATTTATTCATGAATCACGGTTTCACGAATCCATCCCAGACATGGCCATCCAGCGTATTTCAATGTGTTTCATGCTGACAGAAACCCAATGATCTCAGGCAAGACTCATGGTAGCGGAAAATGTATTTACATAAATAAGAACTGTTGTACGGACGCTTTAGCAGAGGCATCCCACTGTTCACCGATGAATGAGCTCATTTTTGTGAATAGCAGACCGTTTTATATACCAAGGGAGTTCACTACAATTGTGTTGGTAGCTGTATATATCACCCCCACCCCCCCGGCCGATGAGGCACTGCGTGAGCTCTACAGTGCCGTCAGTGATTTCAAACCAAACACCCCGATGGTATCTTCGTTATCACAGGTGATTTTCACTATGCAAACCTAAAGGCAGTCCTGCCTAAATTCCACCAGCATGTTTATTTTGCTAGCAGAACTGAAAACACACCACATCTGGTTTGCACTAATATATTTAGAATTTAGAATTTATTTAAATCTTACAACCATTCCACAATGTGAGGGAGTAAAAATCTTTGTGTTACGACTCCGTTACAATGTACAGACATGTGAATGTGAAAGTCTAATAGCTTGTAGAAAGAAGCTGTCCCATAGCCTTTTGGTCCTGGCTTTAATACTGCGGTAGAACTTGCCAGACGGAAACAGCTGGAACAGTTTATGGTTGGGATGGCTGGTGCCCCCATTGATCTTCCAAGCCTTCTTTCTACACCTGCTGCTGTAAATATCTTCAGTGGAGGGAAGTTCACATCCACAGATGTGCTGGACTGTCTGTATCACTCTCTGCAGTGCCCAACGATCAAGGTTGGTGCTGTTCCTGTACCAGGCGGTGATACAGCTAGTTAGTATGCTCTCAATGGTGCCCCTGTAAAAGGTCTTGAGGATTTGGGGGCTCATGCCAAACTTCTTCACTTGCCTGAGGTGGAAGAGACGTTGTGTGTTTTTTTGCCACAAAGCCAGTATGTACAGTCCAGGTGAGATCATTGGTGATGTGTACACCGAGGAACTTGAAACTACTCACCCTCTCAAACTGCACACCTATTGATGTTGATCAGAGCGAGCCTTTCTCAGTTCCTACTGTAGTCCACAATCAGCTCTTTTGTTTTTTGGACATTGAGGGAGAGGTTGTTATCTTAGCACCACTGCGTCAGGCTGTCAACCTCTCCTCTGTAGGCTGTTTCATTACCACTAGTAAAAAGGCTTATCAAAGTCGTTTCATCTGTGAATTTGATCAGCAGATTGGAGCTGTGTGTGGCAGTACAGTCAGTTTAAAGGAAGTAGAGAAGGGGACTCAGGACACAACCCTGGGGGGCATCTGAGTTGAGGATCAGAGGGGCAGAGCTGAGGAAGCCCATCCTCACCACCTGTCTGTGATTCAATAGGAAGTCTAGGATCCAGCTACACAAGGTAGGGTGCAGGTCAAGGTCTCTGAGCTTCTTGTCAAGGCTGGAGGGAATTATGGTGTTGAATGCTGAACTGTAGTCCAGGAGCAGCATCCTAACGTATGCATCCCTCTTCTCCAGGTGAGTGAGGGCAGTGTGTAGTGCTGTGGCTATGGCAGCATCAGTAACCGGTTCCATTGTTAGGTGAATTGTAGGGGTTCCAGTGTGGGTGGTAGCATGCTGCAGATGTAGTCTTTAGCCGGCCTCTCAAAGTGTTTGCTTTTAATTGAGGAGAGTGCAACAGGATGGTAATTGTTCAGGCATGCTGCTTTGGTTTTCTTTGGTACCGGGACAATGATGGATGATTAGATTAGATTATGAGGACACGCAGTCCTCTTTTATTGTCATTTAGTAATGCATGCATTAAGAAATGATACAATGTTTCTCCAGAATGAGATCACAGAAACATATGACAAACCAACTGAAAAACTAGCAAAACCATATAATTATAACATATAGTTACAACAGTGCAAAACAATACCATAATTTGATAAAGAACTGACCATGGGCACGGTAAGAAGTCTCAAAGTCTCTCAAAAGTCCCATCATCTCATGCAGATGGTGAACCTCCAGCGCCGCAACTTGCCGATGCAGCATCCTGGAAGCATCTGACCACAATCCGACTCCGAGTCCGTCCGAGAACTCGGAGCCTCCAACCAGCTCTCTGACACCGAGCGCCGAGCACCATCTCTGCAAAGCACTTTGACCCCGGCCCCGGCAACAGGCAATAAGCAAAGCCGAGGATTTGGGGCCTTCCCCTCCGGAGATTCTTGATCGCACAGTAGCAGCAGGAGGGCACTACACACTGGGAGAGGGAGAGATTAAAAACGTCTGCAAACACACCAGCCAACTGTTGAGCACACACTTTGAGGACTTGCCCTGGGATGCCATCCAGCCCTGCTACCTTGCATCTGTTGACATGTTGGAAAGGTCTACATACCTCAGCCTCAGAGATGACCAAGGAGCAGTTCTCATTGGTGCCTCTCCTTGGAGGTTCAGTCCTATCAACCTCGAATCGAGCATAATAAACATTGAGCTCATCCAGGACTGAGGCAGCAACGTTGGCCGTACTACTGTGTTTCCTCTTGAAGCCCGCGATGGTGTGCAGTCCTTGTCATATGCTGCGTGTCATTGTCACAAACTTGTGACTGGATTTTGTCCATTTTGTCGTTTTGCCACCTTGATGGCTCTACGTAAATCATAGTGGCATTTCTTGAGCTCCTGTTGGTCTCCAGAGGCAAAGGCTTTGTCCCTTGTGCCAAAAGCAACACTACTGAACTATTTATCCAAGGCTTCTGGTTTGGGTAGACCTGGACCAACTTTTGGACAACAATATCTTCAATGCACTTTTGAATGAAGCTTGTGATCACCTCAATGTATTCAGAGATGCTCTCAGGTTGAAATACCTCCCATGAGTTGCTATCAAAGCAGTCTTGTAACGTTGAGCCAGCAGTGGATAGTTTTCACTGTGGCCGCTTCCTACTTCTGTATCTGCCTGTAGGCAGCAGGAGCAAGATGGAGGAATGATCAGACTTTCGGAACAGAGGATGGAGAAGTACTTTGTAGGCACTGCGGAAGGGAGAGTAGCAGAGGTTGAGTATGCTTCCTCCCCCATGTGCTCACCTCCATGTGTTGGCAGAACTTTGGGTAAGCTTTGGTTAGTGATGCTTGGTTAGTCTCCAGCGATGATGAAAGCAGCCTCTGGGTGTGTGCTTTCATGGATATTGATGGTTTCGCAAAGTTTATTGACAGCCAGATTGGTATCGGCTTGTGGTGGGATATAAACAGCTGTAATAATAGCAGACGTGAATTCTCTAGGCAGCCAGAAAGGTTGACGTAGCAGCATAAGGTACTCCAGATCTGGGGAGCAAAAGGATTTGTGGGTGTGCCCGCTACCTGGGACGCACAAACCATTGTTCACCACGAAACATTCTCTCCCCTTTACTTTTCCCAGAGAGGTCATTAGACCTGTCTGCTCCGAACACAGAGAACCCAATGGGTTCACTGGCTTGGTCTGGTGTTTTCTCCGACAACCAGATTTCCGTAAAACATAAGATGTCACACTGCTTTGTTTCCCATTGGTAGGATATTCTGGCTCTCAACTCACACAGCTTGTTGTCCAGGGACTGTACCTTAGCCAGGAGTATGCTAGGGAGTGGCGGCTGATTTGTGCACTGTCTTAACCTAACCAAGATGCTGGCTCCTATTCCTTGCCTCCAGTAATGTTTCCTTGGTAATTCCAGTGTGGTGAATGAACCTGACATGGTTCGTGCAAGCTGGGGTCCCAGTGGTAGAAAGCTGGCACATTATGATTGAATGCCATCTTTCTGATGTTCAAAACAGTCAATCGATCATACCTGATGTGACTTTTAGCTTCTTGTAAGAGAAGTGCAGAAAGGAGTAAAGAGATAAGCAGACAATTACAACACCAATTCGGAGTACACAACAGGCTGCCATATAATGGCACCATCTTGGAAATCAGATGCCTATAAGGCAGTCCCTTAGCCCCACATTGGACTCCCAGATCACTTGTCTGTAATGTTGATTCCAGCATACAAACCAGTGATCAATTGGGTCAAACCAGTTCTAAAGGTGATGAAAAAACCTGACCTGAAGGTGCAATCTCTACACCGCAGGACTGCTTTGATAATATGAAGAGACGGCTACCAATAGCAACCATGTTAACATGGAGGAATATGCGGATCCTGTGACCAGGTACATAGAGAAATGTACTGAGGATATTTCCATCATGAAACACATCCAGGTGAGGGCAAATCAGAAGCCATGACTTACTGCAGAGGTCTGTGTCGGGCTGAGGGGTTGGGATGAGGCCTTTATATCGGGGGATGCAACTGCTCTCCAGGAAGCAAGAACTGTGCCTTCCTACTCCATCAAGAAGGCGAAATGGGAGCATTCTCAGAGAATTTACAGCCACTTCTGCGATACCAGAGACACGCGTTGCAAGTGGCAAGGAATTCAGAGGATTACAGAATACAAGTCTACCCTGTGCGCCAGTGACCTGGATATTTCACTCCCTGAGGAGCTGAATGCATTCTATGCCTGGTTTGATGCCCAGAACAGAGTGCTGGTGAGGAAAGCACCCATCCCCCACCCCCCAGGAGAGCAGGCACTCCGTCTGGCTGAAACTGAGGTGAGGAAGACCCTGGCCAGAGTCAACCCACGCAAAGCTGTGGGGCCCGATAACATACCAGGTTGGGTTCTGAAAGACTGTGCAGCCCAGCTGATGTAGGTGCTCACTGATAAATTCAACATCTCTCTGGAACAATCCATTGTCCCCTTTACTTTAAAGGTGGCAACCATGTTCCAGTGCCAGAAAAAGCAGTAGTAACCTGCTTAAATGACTAAATGACTATCATTGTTGACATTGACGTCAATCATTATGAAATGCTTTGAGTGGCTGGTCATGGAGCATATTAAAACCTTTCTCCTGGCTACATTGGACTCTTTGCAGTTCGCATATTGCTCAAATTGATCCACTGACAACGCAATAGCCTCTGACCTCCTCTGTTCTGTCCCATCTGGAAAGTGGAGTCTCATGTGCCAGACTGCTGTTTATAGAATTCATTTTGGCATTCAACATCATCATACCCCAGAATCTGGTGGGAAACTGTCCTCACTGGGTCTCAACACCGCCCTCTGCAACTGGATACTGTACTTCGTAACAGTAAGACCACAGTCAGTCCATGTGTGCAGCGATGTCTCTCGTCCCATTACACTGAGCACTCGTGCTCCCCAGGGCTGTGTGTTCAGCCTGCTGCTGTTCACACTGCTGACAATGACTGTGTTGCAGGATCGAGCTCAAACCTTGTCATCAAGTTTGCAGATGACACAACAGTGGTTGGCCATATCAAGAACAATGACGTATAGAGAGGAAGTGGAGCAACTGGTGGATTGATGTGAGAACAACCTACGCCTGAACGTGGAGAAGACCAAGGAAATCATTGTGGACTTCAGGAAGGTGCGGATGAACCATCCTTCTCTGTGAATACATGGCTCCTCCATAAAGGGAATTAAGTGCGCCATGTTCCTGGGAGATCATATCAGAGATGACCTCATCTGGTCCTTTAATATCATCTCCCTGAACAGGAAGGCACAGTACCTCCACTTCCTAAGAAGAATGATGTAAGAAAGACTCCTCTCCCCCATCTTAACTGTGTTTCACAGAAGCACCATTGATAGTGTCCTGACAAGATGCATCAGCAACTGGTATGGGAACATTCGAGCATCAGACCAGAAGACCCTACAAAGGACAGTGAGAACAACAGAGAGGATCACAGTGGTCTCTCTACCATCCATTGGGGAGATTTATCAGGAGTGCTACTTACACAGGGCCCTTCGTGTTATTAAGGATTCTGCCCATCCATCCACCCAGCATCCTCTTTGACTTTCTACCATCAGGCAGTAGACTACAATCTATAAAATCAAGAACGGTAAGAATGAGAAACAGTTTCTTCCATCAGACCATTAGGCTTCTGAACACCCTGCCTCATCATATTTGAAGTGTCACTGGTTAATCTGTTCCGTATCTTGCAATATTTAACATTAATGCACTTTAATTTGTTATGTATGTGTGATTCATCTGTAGATTTTATCATACCTTCATAAGATATTGTGTGTTATGTGTAGTACTTTGCTTTACTCCCTGGTTCAAAGACATGTTGTCTCATATGTATATACATTATATGGCTATACATGTTATATACATGTATGTAGTTAAATGACAATAAGCTTGCATCATGATCTGAGCCCATAATCGTCTAACATCATCTACTGAAGGCTAGATATGTGGCATTCAATTCTGGCAACCCAGGCTGTACTAGAAAATCAGGTAGGATTTGCAAAGGGCTATTTCAAAGGCGAAGGGACAATTTCAAATGAGGTTGGAAGCAATATCAGATGCATGGCAACTCCGGCAGGGACTGCAAGATATTACTTTCTACAAAGCGAAACCCAATAGTATGAATGACAACGATGCTTCATTACCAGATGAACTCAACACTTCTATGCATGCTTTGAAAGGGAGAACACAACTACAGCTGTGAAGATTCCTGCTGTACCTGATAACCCTGTGATCTCCGTCTCAGAGGCTGATGTTAGGTTGTCTTTAAAGAGAGTGAACCCTCGCAAGGCAGAAGCCCTGATGCAGTACCTGGTAAGGCTCTGAAAACCTGCGCCAACCAACTAGCAGGAGTATTCAACGACATTTTCAACCTCTCACTGCTACGGGCAGAAGCTCCCACTTGCTCCAAAAAGGCAACAATTATACCAGTGCCTAAGAAGAGTGATGTGGGCTGCCTTAATGACTATCGCCTGGTAGCACTCACGTTGACAGTGATGAAATGCTTTGAGAGGTTGGTTATGACTAGACTGAACTCTTGCCTCAGCAAGGACCTGGACCCATTGCAATTTGCCTATCATCACAATAGGTCTATGGCAGATGCAATCTCCATGGCTCTTCACACGGCGTTAGACCACATGGACAACACAAACACATACGTCAGGATGCTGTTCATTGACTATAGCTCAGCATTTAATACCATCATTCCCAGAATCCTGATTGAGCAGTTACAGAACCTGGGCCTCTGTACCTCCACTGTAACTGGATCCTCGACTTCCTAACCAGAAGACCACAGTCTGTGCGGATTGGTGATAACATATCCTCTTCGCTGATGATCACCACTGGTACATCTCAGGTGCGTGCATAGTCCACTGCTCTACTCTCTGTATACACATGACTGTGTGGCTAGGCATAGCTCAAATACCATCTATAAATTTGGTGATGATACAACCATTGTTGGTAGAATCTCAGGTGGTGATGAGAGGGCATACAGGATTGAGATATGCTAACTAGCGAAATGGTGCCACAGCAACAATCTGGCACTCAGCGTCAGTAAGACGAAAGAGCTGATTATGGACTTCAGAAAGGGTAAGACGAAGGAACACATACCAATCCTCATAGAGGGATCAGAAGTGGAGAGAATGAGCAGCTTCAAGTTCCTGGGTGTCAAGATCTCTGAGGATCTAACCTGGTCCCTGCATATTGATGTAATCATAAAGAAGGCAAAACTGCGAGCGGCTATGCTTTATTAGGAGTTTGAAGAGATTTGGCATGTCAACAAATATTCTCAAAAACTTCTATAGTTGTATCGTGGAGAGTATTCTGACAGGCTGCATCATTGTCTGGTATGGAGGGGCTACTGCACAAGACTGAAAGAAGCTGCAGAAGGCTGTAAATCTAGTCAGCTCCTCCTTGGGCACTAGCCTACAAAGTACCCAGGACATCTTTAGGGAACGGTGTCTCAGAAAGGCAGCGTCCATTATTAAAGACCTCCAGCACCCAGGGCATGCCCTTTTCTCACTGCTACCATCAGGTAGGAGATACAGAAGCCTGAAGGCACACACTCAGCGATTCAAGATCCTTCCCCTCTGCCATCCGATTCCTAAATGGGCTTTGAAGATTTGGACACTACCTCAGTTTTTTTTTAATATACAGTATTTCTGTTTTTGCACATTTTTTAATAATAATAATACAGAATTGATTTACTTGTTTATTTATTATGTTTTATTCTATTTATGTTTTGTTCTCTCTCTCTGCTAGATTACGTATTGCATTGAATTGCTGCTGCTAAGTTAACAAATTTCATGTCACATGCTGGTGATAATAAACCTGATTCTGATCTTTTTAACATTGTCTTGAGATTTTGGTGATGTTCCTTGTCATGCTTACCGGTAACAGTGATGTTATCCAGGTAACACTGAGTGCCTGAGCTACCTTGTAACATCTGGTTCATAACTTACTGCGAGATTGCAGGTGCAGATGCTACTCCAAAATAAGCATATTATAGCAATAAAGCACTTTGAGGGTGTTCATGTTGAGAAAGACTTTGGACACATTGTCCATCTCCATCAGTAGGCAGGATTCAGCTAAGTGTATTTTGCTGAAGTGTTTCTTTCCAGAAGGTTTTGCAAAGGTGTCATATATCTTGAGCAGAGTGCATTGATTTACTTTCAGTACTCAGTTGATGGTGACCTCAGGATCACCATGGATCCTGACAGACCCATTCTTCTTGGCTGCTGGGACCACTGGCATTGCCCATGGGCTTCATTCTCACTTGAAAGAATTCCTTCAGCCTCCAAGTGGTCCAGCTTACAGACTACTTTATCAGGGGTAGTATAAAGGACCAGATTGTAAATCTTCGGCATAGAATTTTCTTTTAACCCAATTTTAGCCTTGGTATGATTGAGTTTTGCAGTGTCATCCTTCAACACTCCAGTGACATCATCCAGTACCATTCTTAATTTGCTTTCATTTGACTATGTTACAGGGGATGTGATGTGCAAATGCTGGATGGATCTCCAATCAAATTGTAGTTGTTTCAGCCACTCAGCGCCGGTCCTCATGTTTTTACCAAGCTCAATGTGGCTTATTGGTTGCGGTGTTCCACTGTTATTAATGTCATTATCTTTTCTTCACCATAAATTTTCAGTTGGTTATCTGCAGGCTTCAGTTCAGTATTTATGAAATACGATTCAGACTTATTTTGTGGAGTTACTGAAACAGCCGAGTCAATGTCCAGTCCTATGTTAATTAACTTGCCATACACTTCCAGTAAAAGCCATATTGGTTGCCTTTTGCAAAACACATAAACTGGTGGAGGAATGTAGCAGATCACTTAGCATCTAAGGAAATTAATAAACAGTTGATATTTCAGTCGGAGATTCTTCTTCAGCACAGATCTAAATATTATGCTCACATCTCTGTAGCAGAAGTGAATCAGATTCAGAGGTGAACTCAGCCTAGTGAAACCAGATTTCCTCTGGTTCCACATGGTCCATTGGTCAGGTTTCTTTGGGTTGGACTTATAAGATAAACTCCAGAAAAGTGGATCTATAATTGAACTATTGAATCAATTGACACTGGTGCATCCCAACTAATTAGGTTTTATGCACATACTTAGGCTGCTTTTAACACTAAAAAAAATCGCATTTGTATTCTGAGAGAGTCTGAAGCCATCAGTATGCATAAAAAAAGAGAATGATGAAGAAAAAGAAAGCAACACACATAAAAGTTGCTGGTGAACGCAGCAGGCCAGGCAGCATCTATAGGAAGAGGTACAGTTGACATTTCGGGCTGAGACCCTTCGTCAGGAGAAAGAAAGTGTAACTCTATAGATACAGTAGATGGAAAATCTTAGAGTGAACGATATAATTATTTCTTTAAGCTGTTTAGTATCATCTTTGTGTCCCCAAAATTTTCAGTTACTGGGGGCTTTTGTTTTCTTCTCTATAAGCCATCTGTCAATGTCAGAGATGAATTGCTTCCATTCAATCCTCTGGGTTCTGGTTGCTATCCCGAACCTGCAGACTTAAAAACTGGAGAGGCAAGTGGGTCTTGGCAAGCCTGTTGAGTAGGTTGTCTGGGGTTCTGATTCTCCCCCATTTGCCTCTGGCTTGTTTTCCATTTGCTTCTGTTAGAGCAGTTAAAATTGTACAAGATATCTTTGGTATAAAAATTGAAAATATTGGAGTCGTTGTACAGAAACTGTAGCATCTGATGAGTGAGAAATAATGTTTTGGGTTGATGATCTTACAATAATTTTGGTGAAAATTAACCAAAGTCTAACATTACTTCTAAACAATTTAATTTTCAAAAAATATTCTGTATGCTGCTGAGAATTTACAGCACTTTCTGTTTTTACTTCTGATTTCGAGTATCTTTAGTGTTCTGTTTTTTTTTTGCAGGGAGCAGATGTACACACACACATAAGTGCTGTTACATATAATAATATAGTGACTACATTTGGAGTTAAGGAGAGATACAGTACAGAAGCAGGCTGTTTGGCCCACAGCATCCATGCTTACCTTAATTCTCATTTCTTGGTTCTGCGGTGGAGATGATGATGATTGAATACTTTATGATTTGACTTTGGAGGATAACTCCTAAAATATGTTAATTGATGTTTGGTGAGATAGGAACTGGTTACTGGATAAGATTGTCACTGATGACTGACTTCCAAATTTGAATATTTTAGAGAGTGATATGCAAGTATATTTCCTAAAGACTACTTCCATTTTTTTAAATTTTGGATGTTTTCAAGCTGCATTACACCATATATCGTGTAACAGAATTCCCAGCAGTTCCATTGTGATATTGGTGCTAAATGAATTTGTTCTGTTGCAGTTGTCACTGAATTACTCTGGCCAGTTCTAGCATCTGACTCTCATTCTTGTACAACTCACTTCACGTTCTTTGTCCAGTCCTTCCTTTGTCTACCTCTGACGTTTTATTGCATGTCAGCAGCTTCACAGAGGAATCATATTCAAGCTGTGAAATATGCAGTGTTGTAGCTGTCTTTGCTTCAATTGTTTTTTTTCCTCAGTCTATCTTCATGTTATGTTATTCTTGCCACTTTGAATACATTATGTATTCTTCTTGATCAGTTTCTACTTTTAATGTATGATCTCTTGCACAGCGCATTTTAGCACTGAAATCCATATAATAAAATTCTGTTGATAAACGCTTCAGAAACTGATTATTTGTGATTTTACCAAAGACTTCCGTGTCCTATTTAATCTTTCAAGAGCTGCAAAAACAAACACAGTCCCTCTTTTGACATCTTTTTCTTAACTTCCATTTTCTGACACCAACCATCAGCACAAACATCTCTAGATTTAGCTTTATCCTTGTATCAGTGCAACTTGTTACAGATTTTTAAAAATCAGTTAGCATGTTCACATGTACTCGATTCACATGTGCATTGTATAGCCTCAAAGTGAAATGATTACTTCCCTCATCTGGTAAATATATTTTTGCTTCTTTTTTTCAAAGATTTAAAGCATCTGAAAGTAGAGTTCTTATAAATTTTATTGCAGGCAAATGTTGATAAATATAAACATATATTTTTTTTTCATCGACAAGACTCACAATGACAGCTGTTGCTATTCACACATATATCTCCCCCGCATTAACAGTTCCTAACAGTAATTTGCTGGCCGTCACTTTATAATAGCTGCCACTTTTTATGTGCAACCTCAAAACAGGTGTTGCTTCTCTCTGTAGAATTCGTAAAAGCCAAACATAATCATTATGATATCAATACAATACATCATTTTCCTGAAATAAAATGTCTGCAATTTAATCACAAATTTCTTTGGAAAAAAATTACAAAGAAACATTCAGATATTTACAGAATATTTTCTTTAATCTTGTGTTGATGCCGGAGATGTGCAAACTGCACTTCTTCAGAAGGTAATTTGTGTCTTCACTGCTGAACATTAAACTGCTTCTGCCCATTAAAACACAAGAAATAGGAGCAGGAGCAAACCATTGAGACCTTTGAGCCTGCCCCATCATTCATCAAAATCATTCTCAGTGCCCCCATGCCCTGTGATTCTCTTAATGACCATAAGCTTGAAATCTGACCATCTCTGTTCTGAATATACTCAGATGATCTGCCTCCACGGGGAGTTGACTATTCTGAGAGAGACATTCCATCCACTTCAGTCCCAAACAACCCCCCACCATTAGGTTGACAATGAACCCCCGATCCTATCCTCCTCAGTCAGGGGAAGCATTTTACCTGTGTTAAGCTTGTCGAGAAGCTGCAATGTGAAAACCCCAGTTAAAGCCATCTCCCGCATGTGTGCTTTTATTTAATGCATATGTAGTTGTGCACAGACACAACAAATTGGGAACGAATGCAAACCTGGATGTCAGAAAATGTCACGAACTGCAGCAGCAGTTGCAGGACAAATAGCGAGAGTTGAGCTGCACGAGAATGACAAAGGTCCCACGAGTAACAGTGAAAGACGGGCTGAATTTAAAATGAAAATAATGTAGTGATGTCTTCAGTTGGGGAAGTTAATGAAATTGTTAGCACTAATGAAGGCTGGGAGTTGAATGTCGTGAGGATGGAACTATACTGTAAAGTAAACAATGTGGAAGAGCAAGTGAAAGCCCTGACAGTTTTAATGGGCCCAAGAACATACAACCTCTTACGCAACTTAGTAACACCTGCAAAGCCAGCAAGCAGAATGTTCGACAAAATTGCTACAATTTTACAAAATTACTTGAGCCCTAAGCCGCTGGTAATAGCTGAGTGATTTAGATTTTACAAAAGGAACCAGTCAAAAGCTGAAAGCCTTTCTGGATACATTGCAGAACTGCACAAACATTCTCAATACTGTGACTTTAGAGATGGACTTTCTGTTGCATTAAGGACTGCCTTGTATATATCATACATAGTCAAAGCACTCAAAAGAGGCTACAGTCCAAAAGAGACTTCACCTTAGAAAGGCATTAACCATTGCAATATTTTTAGAGACTACAGCAAATGATGTAATAGAACTACAGAAAAGGAGGTTAGAATGTGAAATTCTCAAATGTCCCTAAATGGCACAAAGAGCCAAAAATGTCATCAATGTGGTAAAATCTCCCATGATGCAAATGACTGTTGGTACAAAGATAATCTCCGCAGAAAGTGTCACAGGCAAGGTCATATAGAGACAGTGTGCAAGTCAGACAAAAAGCACAACGAAAGAGAAAAACCACACAGAGTAAAGAGTTTCACACACAAAACTAAGCAAATGCATAAAGTGACCAATTGTGAAACAAACAATGCAGAGTCTGATGAAGTGAGATGTCATTCCTAGAATTGCATAGTATCACTGAAGCAGATCACAAAATCATATGGATCACAATCGACGTGTCTGGTGTAAAACTGAAAATGGAGCTAGACACAAGAGTTAGCATTGTCCATAATTTCAGAGGCTGATGACAACAGACTGTTTTCTAAGATACCATTAGAGAAGACCTCAGTGATGCAAAAGATCTACACAGGCGAAAATGTGTCTCCCAAAGGCATACTAAAGATAAATGAGATGTATGAAGGCTGCACACAACAGTTAGAGCTTTAAGTATTGAAAAGTGGAGGACCAACAGCTTTCAGACCTGAATGGTTGAGAAAAAATCACACTCAATCAAAGCTCTCAGTGTGACATCAACAGGCAAATGCAGCCCAAATGGTAGCACTAACCAGAGGCTGTCATAGCTGCTTAATGTAATCAGAAGGGGTTCGAGAAGGGAATAAATAAACAGATTGAAGACTTGACCAAAAGTCTGAGGGTGGATAAATCTCCTGGACCTGATGGAATGCACAATCGGGTTCTGAAGGAAGTAGCTGGAGAGATTGCGGAGGCATTAACAATGATCTTTCATGAATTGATAGATTCTGGCAACGTACCAGATGACTGGAAAATTGCAAATGTTACACCACCTTTTAAGAAAGGTGGGAGGCAGCAGAAAGGAAACTATAGACCTGTTAGCCTGACATCAGCAGTTGGTAAGTTGTTGGAATCGATTGTTAGGGATGAAATTTTGGAGTACCTGGAGGCACATGACAAGATAGGCCAAAGGCAGCATGGTTTCTTGAAAGGAAAATCCTGCCTGACTAACCTACTGCAATTTTTTGAGGAAATTACAAGCAGGGTAGATAAAGAAGATGCAGTAGATGTAATGTACCTGGGTTTTCAAAAGGCCTTTAACAAGGTGCCACACATGAGGCTGCTTAGCAAGATAAGAGCCCATGGAATTACAGAGAAGTTACTAGCATTGGTGCAGCATTGGCTGATTGGCAGAAAACAAAGAATGGGGACAAAGGGATTCTCTTCTGGCTGGCTGCCAGTTACTAGTGGAGTTCCACAGGGTTCGGTGTTTGGACCACTGCTTTTTACGATATATGTCAATGATTTGGACTATGGGATTAATGGATTTGTGGCTAAATTTGCCAATGATACCAAGATAGGTGGAGAAGTGGGTAGTGTTGAGGAAACAGAAAGTCTGCAGAGAGACTTAGATAGTTTAGGGGAATGGGCAAAGAAGTGGCAAATGAAATACAATGTTGGAAAGTGTATGGTCGTGCACTTTGGTGGAAGAAGTAAATGGACAGACAATTATTTAGATGGGGAGAGAATTCAAAATGCAGAGATGCAAAGGCACTTGGGACTTCTTGTGCAGGATACCCTAAAGGTTAACCCCCAAGTTGAGCCGGTGGAGCAAAAGGCAAATGTAATGTTGGCATTCAATTCTAGAGGTATGGAATAGAAGAGCAGGGATGTGATGTTGAGGCTCTATAAGGCACTCGTGAGACCACACAGAGTATTGTGAGCAGTTTTGGACTCCTTATTTTAGAAAGGATATACTAACATTGGAGAGTTTCAGAGAAGATTCACGAGAATGATTCTAGGAATGAAAGGGTTACTGTACGAGGAACATCTGGCAGTTATTGGGCTGTATTCATGGAGTTCAGGCGAATGAGAGGAGATTTCATTGAAACATTCCAAATGTTAATAAGCCTGAACAGATTAGATGTGGCAAAGTTATTTCCCAAGATAAGGGAGTCTAGGACAATTGCACGACTTCAGGATTGAAGGATGTCCATTTAGAACAGAGATGCGAAGAAATTACTTTAGTCAGAGGGTGGTAAATCTGTGGAATTTGTTGCCAAGTGCGGCTGTGGAGGTCAAGTCATTGGGTGCATTTAAGGCAGAGATAGATATGTTCTTGATTAGCCAGGGCATCAAAGGGTGTGGGGAGAAGGCAGGGGAGTGGGGATGACTGGAAGAATTGGATCAGCCCATGATTGAATGGTGGAGCAGACTTGATGAGCCAAATAGCCTACTTCTGCTCTTATATCTTATGGTCTTATGGTCATAACAGCTGTTCAGAATGTTAAAAAGTTCAAAATGCACCCCCACAGGTACCAATACACCGCTAGGAGTTGACATCTTCACTATGGCAAAGAATATATATTGACTTTTTTGGGCCTTTCATGGACTCCACGTTCCTGATTGCTGTGAATGCTCATTTGAAGTGGCCTGAGATTATACCAATGAAGTCAACAACCTGAGCAAAGACTGTTTCCGCTGTGAGGAATATCTTCATCAGAGGTGGGTTGCCAGGACAAATCATGAGTGACAGCAGACCAGAATACACGTCAGAAGAATTTCAACTGTTCATGAAGTTAAAAGCCATCAAGCATTTCAAGTCAGCTCCATTTTTTTCCCGATGACTCCATCATCGGGACGCCGTCGTGACAGCATTTTTTTAGCAGACTTTCTTACTTTTATGAGGCCGAGTTGCTAGCTCGACGCTCAACCCAGCACGGATGGAAAGCATGCAAGGGAGCAGGCTGGATTCGAATTCGGGAGCCTTCGCTCCGAAGTCTGGCGCTGACGACACTACGCCACCAGCCGGCCAAGTCAGCTCCTTACCACCTAGCAATGAATGGTTCAGCTAAGAGATTTATCCAAACCTTCAAAAAGTCCATTAAAGCGATGGACAAGGAGAACATTTCTGTACAGCACAAGGTGGACAATTTCCTTTATGTGTATTGGAACACTGCTCATATGATGACAAATCAAGCACCTGCAATGCTGTTCTTGAGCAGGAATCTGAGAACTCCTATCAACCTCCTGAAACCAGACATACGGAGGGAAGTGCAGGATAAACAGTTCAGCCAGTTGACAAGTGAAGCAGCAAGGAGCTTTGAAATTAAACAGGAAGTCCAAGCATGTGATTACTGAGAAGGCAAGTGGATACCAGGTAGGATAGCTACAAGAACTGGACCACTGATGTACACAGTGTATGTTGGATATCAGATATGGAGGCGTCATGTGGACCAGATTCTGGATGCTCAACTGTAGAACACACCTGAGTCAACTGCATCCAACAAGACAGACACACTACAGTCACCAGAATTACCTCTCAGTGATGATCATGTCACTGACAACAACCTTGTCATTTCTAACATATGATATCTGCCAAACCTGATGCCACTCCGAACGTTCAGCGGCGGGGGGAAGGAATTGCTTGGAATGGGGTATGGACTTGATGGACTGTGTGACCTCCACTATCAAAAGGAAATATAAGACCATAAGATATAGGAGCAGACTGAGGCCATTTGGCCCATCAAGTGTGCTCTGCCATTTCAGCTTGGCTAATCCATTTTTCCTCTCAGCCCCATTCTTCTGTCTTCTTCCTATATCCTTTTATGCCTGACCAGTCAAGAACCTATCAATCTCTGCTTTAATCATACATGAATACTTGGCCTGCACAGCTGCCTGAGACAGCAAATTCCACAGATTTACCACTCTCCGGCTAAAGAAATTCCTCATCATCTCCATTCTAAAAGAACACCCTTCTATTTTGAGGCTGTGTCCTCTGGGCTTTGACACTCCCACCATAGGAAACATCCTCTTCACATCCACTCCACCCTATGAGGGTCTTTCACCATTCGATAGCTTTCAGTGAGGTCACCCCTCAGTCTTCTGAATTACAGTGAATACAGGCCCAGAGCCATCAAACACTCTTCCTATGACAAGCCATTTCGTGAACTTCCTTTGAAATCTCTCTCGTGTCTGCACATCCTTTCTAAGATCAGGGACCCAAAACTGCTCGCTATACTCTAAGTGAGGACACATCAGTGTTTTATAAAGTCTCAACGCTCCATCCTTGCTTTTATATTCTAGTCCTCTTGAAATGAATGCTAACATTGCATTTGCCTTCCTCACCACAGACTCAACCTACAAATTAAACTTTAAGGAATTCTACACAAGGACTCTGAAGTCCCTTTGCACTGCAGTTTTTTCTATTTTCTCTTCATTTAGAAAATAGTCAATTCTTTTATTTCTTCTACCAAAGTACATGACCATACACTTCAACTCACTGTATTCCATCAGCCAATTCTTTGACTATTATCCTAATCTGTCTAAGTCCTTCTGTAGCCTCCCTATTTCTTTAAAACTACCTGCCCCTCGACCTATCTTCGTATGTCTGCAAACTTTGCAAGAAAGCTATTAATTCCATCATCCAAATCATTGACATATGAAGTAAAAAGAATTGGTCCCAACACAGAACCCCATGGAAAACCATGAGTCACCCGATCCAACCAGAACAGGCTCCCTTTATTCCCACTCTTTGCCTCCTGCCAAACAGCAACTGCTTTATCCATGCTAGAATCTGTCCTGTAATACCATTTAGCTTGTTAAGCAGCCTCATGGGCACCTTTTCAAAGGCCTTATGAAAATCCAAGTACATAACATCAGTTGATTCTCCTTTGTCTATCCTGCTTGTCATTTCTTTAAAGAATTCCAACAGATTTGTCAGACAAGACTTTCCCTTGAGATAACCATGCTGACTACAACCTATCTTATCATGTGCCTCAAAATATCCCAAAACCACATCCTTAACAATCGATTCCAGGACCTTCCCAACCGCTGAGGTCAGACAAGCTGGCCAATGAGATTGTTGCTTTGGCCCCTCTCCCTTCTTGAAGAGTGGAGTGATATTTGCAATTTTCCAGTCTTCTGGAACCATCCCAGAATCTCTTGTTTCTTGAAAGATCATTCCTAATGCTTCCGCAATTTCTTCAGCCACCTCTGCCAGAACCCCAGGGTGTAGACCATCTGGTCCAGGTGACATGTCTAAATTCAGACCTTTCAGTTTCCCAAGAACCTTCTCTCTAGAAATGGCAACTTCACACACTTCATGACCCCGACACCTGAACCTTCCACCACACTACTAGTATCTACCACAATGAAGACTGATGCAAAATACTTATTCAGTTCATCTGCTATTTCCTTGTCTCACATTACTTCCTCTCTAGCATCATTTTGCAGCAGTCTTAAATCTACTTTTGCCTCTCTTTTACACTTTAAATATATGTAAAGAACCTTTTGGTATCTTCCTTAATATCGTTGGCTAGCTTATTTTCAGATTCTATCTTTACCTTCTTAATGTCTTTTTTAGATGCCTTCTGTTGGTATTTAAAAGCTTTCCAATCCCCTGACTTCCCGTTAAGTTTTGCTATATTATATGTTCTCCCTTTGGCTTTTATGTAGGCTTTGACTTCTCTTGTTAGCCACAGTTCTGTCACCTTGCCTTTAGAATGCTTCTTCCTCTTTGAGATGTATATATCCTATGCCTTTTAAATTGCTTCCAGGAATTCCAGCCACTGCTGCTCTGCCGTCATCCGTGCCAGTATTCTTTCCCAATCAATACTGGCCATCTCCTCTCTCATGTCTCTGTAATTCCTTTTACTCCCCTGTAATACTGATACTTCTGACTTTAGCTTCTCCTTCTCAAATTTCAGGGTGAATTCAATCATGTTATGTTCAATTTCCTCTAACGGTTCTTTTACCTTAAGGTCTCTAATCAATTTTGTTGTTCCCCACCCCCTCAACCCTGAATAGCTGATCCCTAGTGGGCTGAAACATGAGCTGCTCTAAAATGCCATCTCGCAGGCACACCAAAAACTCCCCCTCCTGGAATCCAGTCATGATCTGATTTTCCCAATCTAGCTGCTTATTGAAATTCCCATGACTACTGCAACCTAATACTTTGTATGTGTTTTCTATCTTCCATTGTAACTAGTAGACCACATCCTTACTACTGTTTGGGGGTCTAAGTATAACTCCCATCAGGACCTTTTTACCCTTGCAGTTTGTTAGCTTTATCCACAATGATTCAGCACCTTTCGTCCCTATGTCACCTCTTTCTAATGATTTAATTTCATCTTTTACCAACAAAGCCATGCCACCTCCTCAGCCTTCCTGTCTATCTTTTTAATGCAATGTGTATTCTTGAACATTAAGCTCCCAGATATAATCAGCCATAATTCAGTGATGCCTACATAAAATAAAATGGAGCAATTAAATGACATAAAATAGACTTTCCATTAATATAAAATTCTTTACTTATTTATTTAACCTTAAAATGACAGTGACTAGGTAATAAAGTCAAATTAATTGCCTGGAACTTACAGAGAACACAGCAGTATTATACTAACAGAATATTGTTTCTCAGCCTCACTTTCCCATTCCCTTCTTTCTATCCTTTTTTACTTCCTTCCTGGTAATTTTAATGTGGTCCCATATCAGTTATATTTGAGAAACACTGGATAGTAATTGTTGCTAAAATAATTAATGGAAGGATTGTTCTGCTTTCAGCATGAGACATGTTGATGCAGGCTTATTTTCACGTATCAAAGCTAACAAAGATCAGACACATTGAAAACTGAGATTCATCTATGCGAATGATTTGATATACAGCAGCCAAAACATCTAAAGCAATTAGGAAAGGAAAGTTTCAATATGGCTCTTTGATGTGTGATCTTTCATAGGATGCCATTTTTTAGGACTGTTGTCTTTGATACCATACTGTCTGGTGTGAAAACGTTAAAATCTGATACAATTTATACAGCTAGATGTAAAAATTTCTGTACATTTATTAGCCGAGTGGATGTTACTCGAATAAAATGTATCCTACAGTAAGTCACGTTCACATTAGATGTGGTCCCAGTGAGCATTTTGGGAAGTAAAGAGTTCACAGAAATAACAGTGAGTTCTCTTTAGATCACATGATGAATAGTTCTGAGCAGTTCTGGGTATCAAAGGCAAGATGTTAGCTGCACTACCATAGTGAGGGCAGAACAGTCAGATCCAATTGGCTGTGAGACACTAACAAAACACTGGTAGACTGGGAAGGCACCAGCTGTCCATTGAGCCCCAACTACTCTTGTAGGACTCAGTCACAATATCCCTATAGGTTCACAGAGGTATTGTTCTGAAAACCCCGTTCAGCCATCTGAGCTGCTGTTTGGTGGGAAAATTAACCCACGTGCAAGTTAGTGAGGCAGTCACTAAGTACATCAGGCTGAGAGCTATGATCTTCCTGGAACTGATCACATTGTGCAGTGTGGTCTTTGAACTCTGTGTGAGGCCTGAGATCAACTGGAGCTGATCACATTCTTGCTCTGAGCCATTACATTCAAGCTCAGTGGGAGAAACCCCAGTGCACCAAGTGAAACACTTGGGGCCTGGAGATCAACAGTTGGATTCATTTGACAAAGCCACCCATGACTTATTGAGGAATGTAGTAGAGATAAACCTAGCCTGTCAACTTGAGATCAGTGGTGGGAAAACTAGTGGAGTGATTAATCTGGGGGTAATATGAAGAGGACTGCAGTTGATATTTTCTCAATAAACTTTCAAAATGCATTTGGTAAAGCACTGTATTATTAGTGATACAGAAGCCAATGGGATTAAAAGGCCAATTACAGTGTGGAAACAGAAATGGCTTAGGGATTGAAACCAGAACATTATAAGGAATGATTGCTTTTTCAGACTGGAAGACGTTATGCAAAAGTTCAAGGTCATGTTCAAGGTTTCCTGTCACTCAACCATACAGGAACATCATGAATACAGCCAAACAAAGAACGGTTACTCAGGGGCCAAGGTGCAAAACACAATACCAAAAGTCACACACAGCACAAGGCACATATAACACATAAGAGATATCAGTAAAATATAGTCACACAAAAAAAAATCTATAGTCCAAAACCGAAAATTTATAGTCCAAAAAAAAAATCTATAGTCCGAGTGAACACTGGGAGGGAAGCACCAACTCTAATTTTGACACCATGTCACATTGTTTTCAGTGGAGTGCACCAGCTGATGTCAGCCAATGCTGACGGAAGACATGTCTGCATCACTTAAGGGCAAGTACTTTGGGGATGGAAAGGTAAAAACTGTAGCACAGAGTCTGAAAGCCAGGGTAGGGCATGAACAAGGATGAGTAGCCAATTTTCCAAAGCAGCCCTTGGCTCCCTATGACTGAAATGGGAGAAGAAGAGACATCAATCCACAATTCAAGAGGTACAAAGTATTGTATCATTTTCTATAGCCTTTTCCTTTTTCTTTCCTTGGTAATTGTGTTTCCACTCCAGGTCATTATATAACTAGTTAGGTTACTCTCCACTGTACGTCTATTGAAGTTTGTCAAAGTTTTTGGTGACATGCCAAATCTGCGCAAACGTCTTAGAAAGTAAAGTTGCGGTGGTGCCTTCTTTGTGTTGGCACATATGTGTTGATTCCAGAACAGAACCTCGGAGGTGTTAACACTAAGGAATTTAAAGTTATTGATCCCCTCCACCTCCTTTCCCCTGATGGAGACTGGCTCACGGTCCTCCAGTTTTTTTCCCCCTCTAGTGGATATTCAGCTCTTCGGTTTTGCTGATGTTGCTGTTATGGCACAACTCAACAAAATTTTCAATCTACACACACACAGAAAAAATGCTGGTGAACGCAGCAGGCCAGGCAGCATCTGTAGGAAAAGGTACAGTCGACGTTTCGGGCTAAGACCCTTCGTCAGCACTAACTGAAAGAAGTGATAGTAAGAGATTTGAAAGTGGGAGGGGGAGGGGGAGATCTGAAATGATAGGAGAAGACAGGAGTGGGAGGGATGGATCTAAGAGCTGAGAGCTGGAAAGTCGATTGGCAAAAGGGATATGAGGCTGGAGAAGGTGGGGGATCATGGGACGGAAGGCCTAGGGAGAAAGGGGGGGGGAGCCCAGAGGATGGGCAAGGGGTTATAGTGAGAGGGACAGAGGGAGAAAAAAGAGAGAGGAAAAAAGGGGAAAAGAAAAAAAAAAAAATAAATAAGTAAATAAGGGATGGGGTACGAAGGGGAGGTGGGGCATTAACGGAAGGTAGAGAAGTCAATGTTCGTATCATCAGGTTGGAGGCTACCCAGACAGAATTTAAGGTGTTGTTCCTCCAACCTGAATATGGCCTCATCTTTACAGTAGAGGAGGCCGTGGAGAGACATATCAGAATGGGAATGGGATGTGGAATTAAAATGTGTAGTCAATTCCACGTCCTATTCTCCCAGTGGCCACACATTTTAATTCCACGTCCCATTCCCATTCTGATATATCTATCCACGGCCTCCTCTACTGTCAAGATGAAGTCACACTCAGGCTGGAGGAACAACGCCTTATATTTCGTCTGGGTAGCCTCCAACCTGATGGCATGAACATGGACTTCTCTAACTTCCGTCAATGCCTCACCTCCCCTTCGTACTCCATCCCTTATTTATTTATTTGTTTGTTTGTTTGTTTGTTTTTCTTTTCCCCTTTTTTCCTCTCTCTTTTTTCTCCCTCTGTCCCTCTCACTATAACTCCTTGCCCATCCTTTGGGTTTCCCCCCCGCCCTTTCTTTCTCACTAGGCCTCCTGTCCTATGATCCTCCCCCTTCTCCAGCCTCGTATCTCTTTTGCCAATCAACTTTCCAGCTCTTAGCTCCATCCCTCCCCCTCCTATCTTCTCCTATCATTTTGGATCTCCGCCTCCCCCTCCCACTTTCAAATCTCTTACTATCACTTCTTTCAGTTAGTCCTGACGAAGGGTCTCAGCCCGAAACGTCGACTGTACCTCTTCTTATAGATGTTGCCTGTCCTGCTGCATTCACCAGCACTTTTTTTGTGTGTGTTGCTTAAATTTCCAGCATCTGCTGATTTCCTCGTGTTTGCAAATTTTCAATCTCCCTTCTATATGCTGAATTGTCACCACCTTTGATTTGCCAACAGCAGTGCTGTCATCAGAAAACTTAAATACAGCATTGAAGTTATTCTTTATAATAACACATAATCATACTCTAAATATAAAGAAATTAGATCAGAGCATTAAGCGCACAGTGCTGTGGTCCATCTGTGCTGATGGTGAGTGTAAAAATGTTATTGCCAATCTGTACTAAACTGGGTTCTGCTTGTGAGGAAATGAAGTTAGGTTATGAATGCAATCATAAGCCATTGTTAGTAGCATCAGATTTGAATGTTGACCAGTGAATTGCCTCTGTGGATGGTGGCATCTGCCTCCCTCGGGAAATTCCTTCTCCGACAGCCAAATACATTCATCTCCCTGTTTGTAAAGAGTGATATGGTAGCAGTTTTGTAACACCATTGGGTAGCAGCTGATGTGGTGACCTGCTGCTGAATAGAAGAGTAACGCTTTCCATTCTTGTCATCTATCAATTATATTAAAGTCATGCCTGACCCTTGACAACATATCATTTGATTAGTCACTTTAAAACCTTCCTAATATAATAATGTCAGCTCATACTTTCTGTACAATTGCTTTTTATAAATGTTACTGTGAAGGATTCTGTGTATCCAATTTTCACATCTTCTCAACCTATTTTCTTTACTTGTCCCTTGCTCATTTCATTGTTTTGTGACATAATCGCTTTACATCCTTACACCTTCTTTCTCCTTACCCCTGTACCTCATCTGCCTCTGTCCTCAAGAACAAGCTATTGGAACATTTAACATCGTCCAATGAAAGGACTTTATTCTGAAACATGGTTTACTTTCTCATCTGAAGTTGTTTTATCTGCTGATCATTTCTATAATTTCCTGCTATTTCCTCATTATGATGTGTGACCTACGTTTAAGTGACACCACTAGATGTCTCTTTGTTTTACCAGGAGTCCCTCTGATGAGAAGTGCTCAGAACATGCCAGTTTATTTCTATGATGTTACATTATCCTGGTTGGGGAGAAGCGAATAACTGTGTGGCTTAGAATCCTAATACCCACATTAATGGTTTCCAGTAATTATACCATTTGTCCATCTTAAACAAGCATATTGAGTGGCTACTTAAAAAAATGGAAAATTGCTCATTAAAATTCAATTGTGACAAATTTGCATAATTTCAAATGAGTGTGAAGCAACGTTGGGGAAAGGTTAATGCTGAATTAATATTTGGGCAGAAATATGGCAGCCGAGCTGTTAACCCCACTTCCAATTTACTGAAGGTCATACATAGGTACATAGGGCATTGAGTGCACAGGTGTAGTTGATTAAAAAGGGATACAACCTCTTGGTGACGGCTTTAATTGGTGCTTTAGTCAAGTAATAATAGCCTATAAAATCATATATATTATGCCAACACAAATGGAAAACAGTACCAATTCTATGTCAGACACTTCTTAATGTATTGATAGCAATATGTCTCAGTCTCAGCCAATAAAGGCAAATTTCATTTTGCCTCTTACCCTCCCTGACTATGTGCTCTGCTATCTTCAGGAATGAGTGATCATTAATCCTGACTACGTTGTTGCTCTTCATTGTTTGGTAGCTTTCCATTTGCTGTACATACCTTTTCGTAGGACCAGAGAATTATCTGCCACTTTGATCAGTAAGCGAACTAACATTGCAATTGAGGACGTCCTGACTTGGTATTTTAAACTTCTAAACTATTATTCTATAGTGAAATGCTACTACTTAAAGTTGAGAGATTACAGTTATCTTGTGCTGATACAAGTATGCTCTTTCCTTTCTTGCTATGTCTTCTTACTACAAGTTAAAACGTGTGTAAACACTAAGCCTCCATTGTTCATAAGGAAGAGGGATGAATTTACTGTGGCTACTAGGAAACTCAGATATAAATTGGACTTTCTCCTGTCTGCCCAGTTCAAACCCAAATAAATATACATGCCATGTGTCCTATAACATTCCAAGTGCTTTAACGTACCTTAGTAAATGTATTAAAATGCTTTACTTGTTGAAAGGAAATATTAGCTATCAAGGTCAAAGAAGTTTATTGTCATATGCACAAGCACATGTATACACAGATGTCATCTTCCTGTCAGTTTGACCAGTCTGGACATTCCCTTCTGACCTCAGTCATTAACAAGGCTTTTTGCCCACAGAACTACTGCTCATTGGAGGGTTTTTTTTGTTTCTTGCACCATCTTCTGTAACCTCAAGAGACTGTTGAGCATGAAAATCCCAGGAGATCAGCAGTTTCTGAAACCACCCCATCCAGAACCAACAATCCATAGTCAAAGTTTAAAAAAAAAATTCTTCCTCAATCAGATGTTTGGTGTGAACAACAGCTGAACCTCTTGACCATGCCTGCATGCTCATGCTTTTACGCATTGAGTTCCTGTCACGTGATTGGCCGATTAGGTACTTGCATTAATGAGCAGATGTACAGTTGTACCAAATAAAGTGTCCACTGAATGTACAGATCTGTGCTTTGAGACCATTGTTAATGAAGATTGAGTGTATTCAGCAGCAAGTTTGGGGTCAATCCGCCATCAATTTAGTGAAGTGTCTCCAATGGAAAAAATAATTCACTTTCTCGACCAAAAAAAACTGCTGGAAAAATTCAGTGGGTCAAGCAACAATATTGGAGACAAAGAAATTGTCCCATTTTCTGCCTAAAATCTTATGTCAGATGCTACTGAACCTGTTGAATTCCTCCAGCAGCTGGCTGTTGCTCCAGATTCTATCACCTGCACTTCTTTGAAGTTGGTCTACCTGCTGGTGACTGACTAGTTGACCGTTTGTGATGGCAAACCATTTCTCTTGGCTACAATATTGCTTTGACTGAGAGGCCCCACTTTGAAGGTAAAATCCCACTGCCCACAGCCCACAGCCAATAGAAATGGCAGAACTATTTTTGATCAGTTACTTTTTTTTTACTTCTTCCATGTGGTTGAAACTTTCTGTTTCATTCTAATCAGACACCTGTGTCAGCTCACTTTAATAATGAGTGTGCAGCTAAAGTGTGGAAATCAAAGTTTTCAAATATCCCAGCGTCTGCCTTCTTCTTTTGCACCAACGTAAATCTACACCACTCAGGTATACCTATTTTGGTATCTGTCCCCCACTTTCCTTCGCTACATCGACGACTGCATTGGCACTGCTTCCTGCACGCATGCAGAACTCGTTGACTTTATTAACTTTGCCTCCAACTTTCACCCTGCCCTCAAGTTTACCTGGTCCATTTCCGACACCTCCCTCCCCTTTCTAGATCTTTCAGTCTCTGTCTCTGGAGACAGCTTATCCACTGATGTCTACTATAAGCCTACTGACTCTCACAGCTATCTGGACTATTCCTCTTCTCACCCTGTCTCTTGCAAAAACGCCATCCCCTTCTCGCAATTCCTCCGTCTCCACTGCATCTGCTCTCAGGATGAGGCTTTTCATTCTAGGACGAGGGAGATGTCTTCCTTTTTTAAAGAAAGGGGCTTCCCTTCCTCCACTATCAACTCTGCTCTTAAACGCACCTCCCCCATTTCACGTACATCTGCTCTCACTCCATCCTCCCGCCACCCCACTAGGAATAGGGTTCCCCTGGTCCTCACCTACCACCCCACCAGCCTCTGGGTCCAACATATTATTCTCCGTAACTTCCGCCACCTCCAACGGGATCCCACCACTAAGCACATCTTTCCCTCCCCCACTCTCTCTGCTTTCCGCAGGGATCGCTCCCTACGCGACTCCCTTCTCCATTCGTCCCCCCCATCCCTCCCCACTGATCTCCCTCCTGGCACTTATCCGTGTAAGTGGAACAAGTGCTACACCATGCCCTTACACTTCCTCCCTTACCACCATTCAGGGCCCCAAGCAGTCCTTCCAGGTGAGGCGACACTTCACCTGTGAGTCGGCTGGGGTGATATACTGCGTCCGGTGCTCCCGATGTGGCCTTTTATATATTGGCGAGACCCGACACAGACTGGGAGACCACTTTGCTGAACACCTACGCTCTGTCCGCCAGAGAAAGCAGGATCCTCTGGGTTCCCCCCCCCCTTGTCTTTCTTCCCGGACCTCCTGTCCCATGATCCTCTCGTATCCCCTTTTGCCTATCACCTGCCAGCTCTTGGCTCTATCCCTCCCCATCCTGTCTTCTCCTATCATTTTGGATCTCCCCCTCCCCCTCCAACTTTCAAATCCCTTACTCACTCTTCCTTCAGTTAGTCCTGACGAAGGGTCCTGGCCTGAAATGTTGACTGCACCTCCTCCTACGGATGCTGTCTGGCCTGCTGCATTCACCAGCAACTTTTATGTGTGTTGCTTGAATTTCCAGCATCTGCAGAATTCCTGTTGTCTACACCACTCAGTACTTCTAAATGCTTCTTAGTACAAAATTCAGAGTTATCCTTTGTGCCAGGATCATGAAGGCTGGCCTTTTGTTATTAAGCACTCAAGTGTCCACAGTTGCCAATTTTCTTTTAATATTTACCAGCTCTTCTATTTCTCAAAGCCCACAGTCTATATTCAAACTTTTGTAAATGTTGCTTCACTCTAAACAATGATGGGAAGGTGTAGGTTTTGGTCAGTAACTGAGTTCTGCATACAATCTTGTCTATATTGTACAGTGTCTCTGTGGCATCCACACGAGGAAGTGTTGTTATAGGCCCCAAGTGTTGTTTGGGGCCTCAAACAGTCTTTCCAGGTGAGGCAACACTTCACTTGTGAGTTTGTTGGGGTCGTCTATTGTATCCGGTGCTCCTGGTGCAGCCTCCTCTACATCGGCAAAACCCAACGCAGATTGGGGGACCGCCACAACAGACAGGATCTCCCGGTAGCCACCCACTTCAACTCTGCTTCCCATTCCCATTCAGATATGTCCATACATGGCCTCCTCTACTGCCATGATGAGACTAAGCTCAGGTTGGAGGAGCAATACCTCATTTACCGTCTAGGTAGTCTCCAGCCCCTTGGTATGAACATAGAATTCTCCAACTTCCAGTAATTCCCTCTCTCTCCCTTCCTCTACCCCTATTTCATTCTGCCCCTCCCCCAGCTGCCTATCACCTCCCTCATGGTTCCGCTTCCTTCTACTACCCATTGTGTTTTCTCCTATTCCTTCTTCACCTTTCCTGCCTATCACCTCCCTGCTTCCCCTCTCCCACCCCTTTATCTTTCCCCTTACTGGTTTTTCACCTGGAACCTACCAGCCTTCTCCTTCCCATCCTCCCCCACCTTCTTTATAGGGCCTCTGCCCCTTCCCTCTTCAGTCCTGATGAAGGGTTCTGGCCCGAAACGTCAACTCATCGTTCCAACGGATGCTGCCCGACCTGCTGAGTTCGTCCAGCATGTTACGAGTGTTGTTATAGACAGTCTGTCTTCTCACAAGAGATGCAAAAGAGCACAGATGCTGGAATGTAGAGGAACAAATAAAATGCTGGGTTAATTCAGTGGACCAAGCAGCATCTATGGAGAGAAATGAATAGTCAATGTTGACTGCCAAGTTGATGACTTTCCTTCTTTCCACTAACTACATATTGTCAACTTTTGATTCATCTGCAGTTTTGAAGGAGACAGTTATCAAACATTTGCAATCATTGCTACTACACCTCACTGAATGAGATAGTTTGGGCTGATGCTGCAATAGCAGACAAACAGATTTAAAAATTTATAAAGCATCACATTAATTGGAGATGTAAAGTAGCACTTTAATGGCAATCCTGATACTGTTCATTCATCCATATGAGAAAGTAAGCAAAGCTGGAACTCAAAATTATTGCATCTTGGCATTCAGCAGAAGTCGCAACCTCAGCTATTGTGCTTTGCAGATGGAATGATATCAGGGTTTTCTCTGTGTAATACTAATTAATTTTTAATCTTGCACAAGATGAGAAAATACAATTGGATGAGAGTTGTGTTTAGCTTATCTGGCTGGGAGGAAATTTGCCTTATTTTTGTTCCCTCTCCTCTCCCTCGCTGTCTCATGGCATTAATTTTATACCTGACATCAGCTTGGTGCCCAGACACATTAGATCATGTTGTAAAACCCATCTCCTGGTAGTTGTGCCTAAACAATCTTATGGAGCTTTTCAAGGAGGTTACTATTACTATGAAAGTTGATGAAGGAAACACAGTGGTCATTGTCTACATAGCATTTTGCATGTCTTGGACAAGCTAAAAGTCCTGCATGGGAGGTTGGTCCAGAAGGTTCAGTTGGTTGGTATTCAGAATGAAATAGTAAATTTGATTTAACATTGGTTTAGCAGGAGAAGCTAGAGAAAAGTAGTAGATGGTTGCCTCTCTAACTGAAGGGCTGCAACTAGTAGTGTGCTGTAGGGATCAGTGCTGGGTCCGTTGTTGTTTATCATCTATATTAATAATAATGTGGCAAAACATATCAGCAAATTTGCAGATGACACCAAGTTGGGGGCTCAGTGGACAATGAAGAAAGCTATCAAAGATTAGAGTGGGATCTGGACAAGCTAGAAAAATAGACTGATATATTTCAGATTGGCAGATAGAACTTAATACAGACAAGTTTGAGGTGTTGTACTTTGGGAGGACCAACTTATGTAGGAATTACAGAGTGAGCCCTAGGACACTGAGGAGTGTTGTAGAGCAAAGATATCAGAAAACCGATCCATAATTCATTGAAAGTGATGTTACAGGCATAACAGGTCAAAAAGAGAGTTTTCGGCCAATTGGCCTTCATAAATCAGAGTATTGAGTACAGAAATTGGGATGTTATGTTAAACTCGCATAACTCAATGGTGGCATCAAATCTGGCGTATAGCAATAAGATTGAAAAGAGTACAGAGAGAACTTACAAAGATATTGCTGGTTCTTGAGTTACAGAGAAATATTGAATAGGTTAGGATTTTATTCCCTGGAGTGTAGGAGAAAGAGAAGAATACAGAGATGTGCAGGATTATAAGGGATAAATGCAGGCAGGCTTTCTCCACTAAAGTTGGGTGAGAATAGAACTAGAGATCATAGCTTAAGGGTGAGAGTGTAATATTTAAGGGGAACCTGAGGGTAAACATGTTTACTCAGCAGGTGGTGCGAGTGTGGAAAAAGCTGCCAGCTGAAATAATGGATGAAGATTCAAATGATAAGCTTGGATAAGAACATGGGTGGGAGGGGTATGGAGGGCAATGGTCTAGGTGTGTGTTGATGGGACATGGCATTATGACAGTTTGGTAATGACTAGATGGGCCAAAGGGCCTATTTCTCCACAGTAGTGCTCTATGGTCCTATGACTGTGTGACCAATTGGCACTGTGTTTCCACTTACTTTCAATTGAATGAAGTGGCAGCTGAAAAGCCAGTTCCCTGCTGTCAAGTATATCTCTGATATAGGCATTGACACACAAAGAAAAATGAGTCAGCAAGTCTGATAATTATCATCATCGGCCTCAGTTTCAAATGTTCAACTCATCAAAGGTATTTTGGTCTGTATTCTTTCCATTGTCAGTAATGACGAGGTTTCTGATTAGTTCACTGACATGGGCATTGAAAGAAATTCCAAGAATCGGCAGCTGAAATTAAGCTGAAGATTCCCCTGCTTGGAAGCAGCAGAAATCACTGTGCTGTCATACAGATTATAGAGATGAGAGATGGAAGCTGTGCAGCACCGAATGCTCACAATTTATCTCTGCATTACTGGACGTTCCTTGGTCCAGATCCTCAACATAACAAGGACAGAGGGGCAGGCTTGGAGTATTATATTACAAGAAAGATGCCAGCAGCTGGAAAGAGTGAAGAAAAGATTTATGAGAATGTTGCCATGACTTGAGAGACAAAGTTATGAAGGGAGTTTCAGCAGATAAAATATGTATCCCTTGGAGCATAGGAGAATGAGGGGTGACTTTATAGATGCACGAAATCATGAAGGGCGTAGGCAAGGTGAAGTCACACAGTCTTTTTCTCTAGGTTGGGGAATCAAGAACTTGAGAGAATAGATTTAAAGTGAGAGGGGAGAAATTTAACAGGAACTTGAGGGGTAATTTCTTCATGCACAACGTGGTCCATACTTGGAATGAGCTGCCCAGGGAAGCAGTTGAGGCAATACAATAACAATATTTAAAATACATTTGGACAGGCACATGGATAGGAAAGGTTTGACAGAATACGGTCAAATGCAAGTAATTGAGATTAAATTTGATGAGCACATTTAATAGCATGGATGAATGGCTGAATGCCCTGCTTTGGTGACACTATGGCTCTACAAAGTGTTCTCCAGAAGAAGGCAATTCCTGAAAAAGAGGAGGGAAGTAGTTCAGCTTTAATGGAGAGTACATCAAGAGGAACCTCCCTCATTATCCCCCTTGCATCAGTCAAGAAGCTGATTCCTCAGTAAAGTAGTGCAAGAGGGAAGCACAAAGTAAACTTGGATTTTAATGTGTGTGATTACTGCAAATGATTTCATAGAAAACAAAATGTCTGTGGTCATAAGAACGATAATGTTAATTTCATGGGATGTTTTCAATCTAATGGACTGAATAATGACATGTGAGATTGCTCTGTAATTTGCTGGCAAGACACAGACCCTGCTCAAGGTTTAGGTTTTCGCAAGGCAGCAAAGGATCAGCAATGAGGTAAAGGATTTTGGTGGAAGGACAGGCATTATTTGGTTCAGTCAACATTTATTGAGAGAAGACTTGTAATTCTCACGTTTTGTCAGTAATGCATCCTTTGCTCCATTTCCTTTCCTTCATGTCTCTGCTGATGCTGGGTGGTAAACTTCTCTTTCATCAACATCTCTAACCTCACTGTAGTCATGATGAGGAACTTTCTGTATCAGGATATTTTACAGAATATGGCAGAGCAGAATGATTCTGGTGGTTTATTTTGAAATGTACAGTGGTTCATTACTGGAGTTATTCAGCATTTAGTATAAGAACCCTATGAGCTGATTGACTAACCATGTTCTGAGTAATCTAATAAATCTTTTCAATCTGTAAATGCAGTGGTAATATTACTAGTGATAATTACCTTTATTTGTAATTCCTAATTCCAAAACATGCAGTCCAACGTTTTCCATCTGTTTCATATATTCAACAGGAATACAGAGAATTCGATTGGGAAATCTGTTTACTCAGCTGAGAAACCTACTTTCTTAAATATGGTCAAAATTCTTCATGTTGCAACAAAAAACCTTATGTTAAATTATACTTCATATATGATAAAAGGTCCAAAGACATGATGTCAGATAAATTATTTAGGATATTGGTAGACATAAGGAGAAGTTTATAGATTTAAAGTGTCATCAAAGAATAGAAATGGTCAATAAGGAGAGAAAGAAGGAAAAGGTAGTGTTTCAATATACTAAGAATACAATTCTGTCATAAGGTGGTGGCTGGGAATGGACCCAAGTGCAAGACACAGACACTGAAGTACTCGGGACAGGACTAGGATACAGGGCGATGGCAAGGACATGGACAGGAAAACCAGGAATCTAGAACAGGACTGGACAAAAGAGCTAGGAGCCCGGGCTTGGACTCCAAGCCAGAGACTGGACAAGGACCCGGTACCTGGGTCTTATCTCTGGCTCGGACCCCAGAACTAGGCAAGGACGAGGCTTGACAGGCAGGCAGGACGAGGCAGGAATCTTCAGGCTTGAAGCTTGAGGCTAAAGGCTAGAGACTTGGCTTGGCTTGGCAAGAGGCTAGAGACTGGGCTTGGCTTGGCAAGAAGCTAGAGGCTAGAGACTTGAGGCTTGAGACGAGGCTGGAGGCTGGAGACCTGAGGCGAGGCTGAAGGCTGGAGACCTGGGGCGAGGTGAGGCTGGAGGCAGGAGATGAGGCGAGGTGAGGCGAGGCTGGAGGCTGGAGGCAGGAGACTTGAGGTGAGGCTTGGCAGGAGGCAGGAGACTTGAGACTTGAGGCGAGGCTTGGCAGGAGGCAGGAGATTTGAGGCTTGAGGTGAGGCTTGACAGGAGGCAGGAGACTTGAGGCGAGGCTTGGCTCCTCCTGGGCAGGGTGCGGTTCACCTGGACAGGGCGCGGTACTCTTGGGCAGGGCGCTGATCACCACCCGACAGAGGCAAGGGATAGGAAGGGACAGAACCAACCCCAGGTAACGGCAAGACGGCCTGGCTTACCTGGGCGGAGGCAAGGGACAGGAAGGGAGCTAGGCACAGGGTTGCTCCAGGACCAGACAGCAAGACAAGGCAAGGATACTGGCAAAGCAAGGTAAGACAAGAACTTCAGGCAAGGCGAGAGTTACTAGCCAGACAAGACAGGGCAGAGCAGGGCTTCAGGTGAGGAAACAGAAGGCAGAGGAAGGAATCCAAGGAGTAGGGACAAGAACAATCCAGCAGCCACACCTGGGTCTCTGGAGGTATTCGTGCAGCCAGCCCCAAGAAGCATCAGCTGCCTCGATTAGCTCAACAAGGACAGAAACAGGGTAGATAGGAAAACCTGGAGCAAGGGTCGATGGACCGGACCGTGAACCAGAATATGGACTTCACGGACCGGACTATGACAAATTTGCATAGTAATATCTTTTATGCTTCAGTTTAAATGGTGTCCACAGATTTACGTAACATAAGATTGCGAGCATTGTTAAGAAGAAAATATTAGGTTGGGAAATAACATTGAAGGGAAAGACTGAAGTCAGCTGCTTTCCTCTGCAGGGATGGAAGGATTTGTTTATCGTGTCAAGGGGTTACTTAAAATTCTTTGGAGAAGTTAGGAGTCTTGAAGAAATGAATCACATCTGGTGCATTGAAGTAAATCACAGAATTTCAGATCAGTTGTAGCATGGAAGATCATTGAGCTCGTCAAGAACAATCTAGCTAATCCCTTTCCTTTGACCTCTCACAACATTCTTCCATTTTTCCCCTTTCAAGTAGTTACTTAATTTCTTTTGAAATTCGCCTCCATTCTTCCCCATCGCATTCCATCCACACCCAACACTCAATGCATAGGTTAAACGTCTTTTCATGTCTTTTTTTTTTGCCTTTTATCAGTGTCTTTCACTCTATTCTTTATCTTTCTGCCAATGGAAACTGTCTTCACACTCTATCTAGATCCTTATAGCTCCTATCAGATCCCCTGATAAATTCTTCAGTTTAAGAACAAACCAGTTTCTTTATTTGATCTGTGTTTCCAAAGTCACTTAAGAAAAAGAGGTTTGACCAGTGACCATCCGGTATCTGATATTGATTAGCAAGAGCAAATTAAAGCAAGGCAGGGGCAGCTGCAGTGGCCATTGTCTGAGTGGACATAATCAGAGAAAGGCAGGAAGACCTCCAGTGTCCCTGATGACTACAACTGTGAAAAGTACATCCAGCTGCAGCTTCAAACAAACTGCGTTCAGGAGTTGGAGCTGGAACTGGATGAACTCCGGATCATTTGGGAGGCTGAGAGGGTGATAGATAAGACACAGAGAGGTAGTTACATCCAAGGTACAGGGCACAGGAAACTGGGTGACAGTCAGAAAGGGGAGAGCAGTTGAGGAGCCAGTGCAAAGTACCCTTGTGGTCATCCCCTCAACAACAGGTGTATCATTTTGGATACTGTGGGGGGGGGATGACTAACAGGAAAGTCACAGTGGGGACTGGGTCTGCCTTTGTGTTGCTGAAGGGCAGGGGGCAGGGAAGAAGCATACTGTGGTGATAGGGGATTTGTTATTTAGGGGAATGGACAGAAGGTTCTGTGGTCGAGAATGAGATTCCTGGATGGTATGTTGCCTCCTGGGTTCCAGAGACCAGGATATCTTGGATTGAGTCCTCAGCATTCTTAAGTGGAAGGGTGAACAGTCAGAAGTTGTGGTCCATGTAGGTACCAATGACATGGGTAGGACTCGGAGTTAGGTGCTAAGTTAAAGAGCAGGACCTCCAGGGTTGTGAACCCAGGACTGGTACCCATGCTAGGTGCTAGTGAGGCCAGAAATAGGAATATTATACAGTTTAGTACATGGTGAAGGAGTTGGTGTAGGAGGGTGGGCATAAGACTTTTAGATCATTGGTCTCTCTTCCAGGAAAGGTGGGACTTATACAGAAGGGACGGTTTGCACCTGAACTGATGGGGTCTAATATCATAGCAGGAAGTTTTGTTAATGTTGCACAGTGGAGTTTAAACTAGAGTTGAAGAGGGATAGGAACCAGAGTCAGAACAGTTAGTGGAGAGGCTGAGGAGGCAAATGCTGGTAAGAACTCAGACAAAGTTAGGAGTCAGAAGGTTGAGTGTGGTACGACTAGTGTCCTGAGCTACATTTCAACACAAGAGGATCACAGGAAAAGCGGATAATAGTGCTGAAGGTGAGATAGTTGGTTTACAAACAGAGGCAATATGTAGAGAGGTAGGCAGTTGATAGGGAAAAATTGAAGTCAACAGAATGAGTTGCAACGTTGGCAGACAAAATCGAAAAGAGTGAATACAGGACTGAAGGTGTTGTATTTGAATACAGAATAAGGTAGCTGAACTTGTAGCACAGTTGCAGATTGACAGGTATGATGTTGAGGGCATGACTGAATCATGACTGAAAGAAGATTATAACTGGGAGCATAATGTCCAAGGATTTCACATTGTATTGAAAGGACAGGTAGGAAGGCAGAGGGGGCGGCGTTGCCCTGTTGGTAAAAAATGCAATCAAATCATTATAAAGAAGTGACTTGGGGCAGAAGGTGTCGAATCATTGTCGATTGAGCTAAGGAACTGCAAGGGTGAAAAAAAACTCTAATGGGAGTTATATACAGACCTCCAATCAGTAGTAAGTATGTGGCTGACAAATTACAATGGGAGATAGAAAATGGAAATCAAAAGGGCAATGTTACAATAGTCATGGGGGACTTCAATATGCAGATAGATTAGGAAAATCAGGTTGTTGCTGGATTCCAGGAGGGGCAATTTCTAGAGTGCTGATGAGATGGCTTTTTAGAGCAGCTCGTGTTTGAGCTCACTAGAGGATCAGTTATTCTCGATTGGGTGTTGTGCAATGAACCAGAATAGATTAGAGACATAGAACATGGAACACAGAATAGTACAGCACAGTACAGGCCCTTTGGCCCACAATGTTGTGTCGACCCTTAAACCCTGCCTCCCATATAACCCCCACCTTAAATTTCTCCATATACTTGTCTAGTAGTCTCTTAAATTTCACTGGTGTATCTGCCTCCACCACTGACTCAGGCAGTGCATTCCAGGCACCAACCATTCTCTGAGTAAAAACTCTTCCTCTAATATCCACCTTGAACTTCCCACCCTTTACCTTAAAGCCATATCCTCTTGTATTGAGCAGTGGTGCCCTGGGGAACAGACCTTAAGGTAAAAGAATCCTTAGGGAGCAAGTGATCATAAAATGAAAAAAATCATCCTGAAATTTGAGAAGGAGAAGCTAAAGTCAAATGCATCAGTATTACAGTGGAGTAAAGGGTATTATAGGGCCATCAGAGGGGAGCTGGCCAGAAATGATAGGAAAAGAACACTGGCAGAGACGAGGGCGGTGTGGCAATGGCTGGAATTTCTGGAAGGAATTTGGGAGGCACAAGATATATACGTCCCAAAGAGGAAGAAGTATTCTAAAGGAAAGATAACAGCTGTGGCTAACAAGAGAAGTCAAAGCCAAAGAGTGGGCATATAATGGAGCAAAAATTAGCGGATGGAGATAGAATACAAAAGAAAGCTAGCCAATAATATTAAAGAGGATACTAAAAGTTTTTTCAGATACATAAAGTGTAAAAGAGAGGCGAGAATGGATGTCAGACCACTGGAGAATGATGCTGAAAAGGTAGTAATGGGGCAGAACAAAGTTACAGGTGTCAGGACTCACGAAGTGTGTGAAGTTACCATAACTAGAGAGAAGATTCTTGGGAAACTGAAAGGCCAGCAGGTAGATAAGTCACCTTGACCAGATGGTGTACACCCCAGTGTTTTGTAAGCGGTAGCTGGAAAGATCATTGAGGCAATAATAATAATCATTCAAGAACCAATATGTTTTGGAATGGCTCTTGTAGACTGGAAAATTGTAAATGTTACTCCACTCTTCTAGAAGAGAAAGAGGTAGTAGTAATGAAAACACAGGCAATTAAGCAGACCTCAGTGGTTGGGAATATGTTGGAGCTGACTTTTAAGGATGAGATCTCAGGGCAATTGAAAGCACATGATAAAATAGCCTACAGTCAGCACCGTTTCCGTGTGGGAAAATCTTGCCTTACAAATCTGTTGGAATTCATGGTATTACTGGAAAGATTCTAGCATGGATAAAGCAGTGGCTGATTGGCAGAGGGCAAAGAATGGGAATAAAGGGAGGCTTCACACATCAAAGTTGCTGGTGAACGCAGCAGGCCAGGCAGCATCTCTAGGAAGAGGTACTGTCGATGTTTCGGGCTGAAAGGGAGGCTTATCTGGTTGGCTGCTGGTGACTGGTGGTGTTCCACAGGTGTCTGTGTTGGAACGGATTCTTTTTACGTTATATGACAATGATTTGGATGATGGAATTGATTACTTTATTCCAAAGTTTGCAGATAATATGAAGATAGGTCAAGGGGCAGATAGATTTGAAGAAATAGGGAGACTACAAAAGGACTACTGGCAGGGATGACAGCAGAGCAGCAATTACGTGTATTACTGGGGAAAATGAGGAAGATGCAGGATGTAAGATCATGTGTCTTCCATAAATGAAGAAGTACTCAAATGGTAAAATAGTACAACCGTGGCTGACAAGGGAAGTCAAAGCTATTGTAAAAGCAAAAGAAAGGGCATACAACAAAGCAAACAGCAATGAGAAGGTAGAGGATTGGGAAGTTTTTAAAAACCTACAGAGAGCAATTAAAAAACTCATTAGAAGGGGAAGGATGAAATATGAAAGTAAACTAGCAAATAATATCAAAATAGAAAGTAAAAATAAAAGAGAAATGAGAGTGGATTTAGGACTGCTAGAAAATGAGGCAGGAGAAATAATAATGGGGGACAAGGAAATGGCTGATGAACTAAATGAATATTTTGCATCAGTCTTCACTGTGGAAGACACTAGCAGTACACCTGATATTGTAGTGTGTGAAGGAAGAGAAGTGGGTGCAGTTACTGTTACAAGAGAGAAGGTGCTCAAAAAGCTGAAAGACCTAAAGGTACATAAGTCACCTGGACAAGAGGAAATGCACCCTGGAGTTTTGAAAGGTAGCGTTTGAGATTGTGACGGCATTAGAAATGATCTTTCAAATATCATTGGACTCTGGTATGGTGCCAGAGGACTGAAAAATTGCAAACGTCACTCCACTCTTTAAGAAAGGAGGAAAGCAGCAGAAAGGAAATTATAGACCAGTTAGCCTGACCTTGGTGGTTGGGAAGATGTAGAGTCAATTGTTAAGGATGAGGTGATGGAGTACTTGGTGACACAGGACAAGATAGAATGAAGTCAGCATGCTTTCCTTCAGGGAAAATCCTGCCTGATGAACCTGTTGGAATTCCTTGAGGAGATTACAAGTACGATAGATAAAGGGGATGCAGTGGATGTTGCATATTTGGACTTTCAGAAGACCTTTGACAAGGTGCCACACATGAGGCTGCTTATCAAGTTAAGAGTCCATGGTATTACAGGAAAGTTACTAACATGGTTAGAGCATTGGCTGATTAGTAGGAGGCAGCCAGAGAAAATAAAAGGATCTTTTTCTCGCTGGTTACCAGTGATTAGTGGAGTCTGCAGGGGTCGGTGTTGGGACCACTTTTTATGCTATATATAAATGATTTAGATGATGGAATAGATGGCTTTGTTGTCAAGTTTGCAGATGATATGAAGATTGGTGGAGGGGCAGGTAGTGTTGAGGAAATAGGATGCAGAAGGACTTAGACAGATTAGGAGAATGGGCAAGAAAGTACAAATGAAATACAATGTTGGAAAATGCATGGTCATGCACTTTAGTAGTAGAAACAAATATGCAGACTATTTTCTAAACAGGGAGAAAATCCAAAGATCTGAGATGCAAAGGGATTTTGGAGTCCTTGTGCAGAACACCGTAATGGTTAACTTGCAGGTTGAATCGGTGGTAAGGAAGTAAACGCCATGTTAGCATTCATTTCAAGAGGTCTAGAATATAAGAGCAAGGATGTGATACTGAGGCTTTATAAGGCACTGGTGAAGCCTCACCTTGAGAATTGTGAACAGTTTTGGGCCCTTCATCTTAGAAAAGATATGCTGGATTTGGACGAGGTTCACAAAGATGATTCTGGGAATGAAAGGGTTATCATATGAGGAAAATTTGATGGCGCTATGTCTGTACTGGCTGGAATTCAGAAGGATGAGGGGGATCTCATTGAAACCTTTCAAATGTTGAAAAGTCTAGACAAAGTAAATGTAGAAAGGATGTTTCCCATGGTGGGAGAGTCTAGGACAAGAAGGCACAGCCTCAGGATTAGGAGGCGCCCTTTCAAACAGAGATGCGGAGAAATTTCTTTAGCCAAAGGGTAGTGAATTTGTGGAATTTGGTGCCACATGCAGCTGTGGAGGCCCGTTTGTTGGGTGTATTTAGGGAGAGATTGATAGGTTCTTGTTTGGACATGACATCAAAGGTTACAGGGAGAAGGTTGGGAACTGGGGTTGAGGAGGAGATCGAAAGAAAAGGATCAGCTATGGTTGAATGGCGGAGCAGACTTGATGGGCCAAATGGCCTAATTATGCTCCTATGTCTTATGGTCTTATGGATTTAGACAGATTAGTTTAATGGGCAAAGAAATGGCAGATGGAATACAGTGTCAGCAAGTGTATGGTCATGTACTTTGGTAGAAGGAATGAAAGGAATGACTATATTCCAAATGAAGAGAAAATAGAAAAATCTGCAGTGCAAAGGGACTTTGGAGTCCTTGTGCAGGATTCCCTAAAGGTTAATTTGCAGGTTGAGTCTGTAGTAAGGAAGGCAAATACAATTTTAACATTCACATCAGGAGGACGAGTATATAAAAACAAGGATGTAATGTTAAGACTTTATAAAACACTATGAGCCCTCACTTGGAGTATTGTGAGCAGTTTTAGGTCCCTTATCTTGCAAAGGATGTACAGACACTGGAGGGAGTTCAAAAGAGGTTCATGAAGCAGCTTTTCATAGGAAGAGCATTTGATGGCTCTGGGCCTGTATTCATTGTAATTCAGAATACTGATGGTTGACCTCACTGAAGGCCATTGAATGGTGAGAAGTCTTGATATAGTGGAAGTGGTGAGGATGTTTCCTATGATGGAAGAGTCTAGGACCAGAGAACACAGCCTCAGAATAGAGGGGCTGAGATGAGAAGGAACAGAGATGAGGAGGAAGTTCTTTAGCCAGAGAGCAATCAACCTGTGGAATTCTTTGCCATAGGCAGCTGTGGAGGCCAAGTCTTTATGTATATTTAAGGCAGAAGTTGATAGATTCTTGATTGGTCAGGGCATGAGGGGATACAGGGAAAAGGCAGAAGACTGGGGTTGAGAGAAAAATTGGATCAGCTATTAAGAAATAGTGGTGTAGACTCGATGGGCCAAATGGTCTAATTCTTCTACTATATCTTATGGTCTTAAATCTTTTCTGGAGATACAAAGGGCTGAAGATGCTGGAAACAATAAGTTAAAGAAACTGAGTAGGTCATGTAGCATCCATGGAGGTAAATGGACGATTGATGTTTTGGGTTGAAATCCTTTATCTGAAATCTCTGCAGAACCCTGTTGAAGGCTTTCACATCTTTCCAAATATCTTCTTTACCTACTTCTGGGTTTTCTTGTATCTTACCTTCCTTCACCTCCTCAGTTAGTTAAATTCTGGACAGAGATTTCTTCAGTCTTTGCTTTAATGGTCAAAATTGTCTCCCTGCCTGTGGTTTCTACCTCAAGGATACCACTTAGTTGATTGGATTACCAATTAAATAATTACAGTGACTTCAGAGGATGCATGAGTTATGAAGCTGGGGTAAGAGACACAGAAATACTAACAAATTCAATTTATTCTCAATTCCAAACTGATTCTTCCCATTTAGCCACACCCATGATTTCATTAAAGAAAGGTAAAAAAACGATCAAAAATGTTACCAATATTTTAATACTTAAAACACATCTGCCTAAGTATTTTATCATCCAACCAGAATAAAGGACTGGTTCTGTTTCCTTGGCAACGATTTCTAATGTCCAGTTTGTGAGTTGACTACTTTGCCTCAAGCAAAACCTGATTTAGATGACCGTGCAGTGCAGAATCAATTGGATCCTGACAGTGATAGATTATTTCAAATGGCAATGCATTCATGACTGTTCATGAAGAATAGCAACAAAAATCCAATGTAATGCTTAGTTATCTGAGAAAGCAGAAAGATCACCAAATTTAACAATTAACGGGTAAAAAAAATCAATACACAATGGAAAATAATGGAGCAAAATCCATTTTCTTCAAGAAGACAGGCAGAACTTATTTAATAAAGTTTTGCCACTGTAACTTGATCTAAAAACAAAATCTATAAATTACTAATAAAATGAAAGATTATGAAAATAGAAATGTTAATCTACAAATGTAAATAGAGGAACTATGCTGATACATTAATAATAATGAACAAAGCAAATATAGATAAGAAGCTAAGATTTCTTTTTGTAAGGAAGATATGATTCAGCGTATTTAATTAACTTTCTACAGAATCTGATAAATTCTCCCAGCCACCTTCAGAACTCAGAATATTGAAGGATAGCTTTTTTTTTGTTTTTTCACATGAAAATTCAGCTTCCCACATTATCTTCCAAGCAACACACAGAAAATACAGGAGGATCTCAGCAGGCCAGGCGGCATCTATGGAAAAGAATACTGTCGACATTTCAGAATGGGACCCTTCAGAAGCACGCATTATCTTCCTATAGAGATGTGTTGCAAATAGTACTGAGCACATCTCAGTTGACTGCACAAATTCCCTTCCTCTTCCTGGAAATGTGTTTGCAAAGTCATTCGAAAGTATTTTGTTGTTAAAGAGAGGAATAATGCAAAACAGGTCTTAAAAGAAATGTAAAATTCTAGAATGTAAAAAGAAAGAAAATATGCAAATCTGATTGAGAAAATCAAAATAAATAAAGCTCTAGAGGATATAATGAGGCAAAAATAATGACTTCATCAAGATAACTGACTCTTATCTCCCCCTTCTTTCCTTTTTGGCCAATATTAGAATTAGTATTGAAGGTCAATCCAGAAACTAAAAGTCCTGTTTTTTGTGCTGAATCTCACTATGACTTGGAACTTACCACATAATTAAATTTATTCCAGAAAAGCAAGTTCGATTATTTATTGACTGCAACTACATTTGCCTCATTAAAAAAAGCTGGATAACTTCTGGAGAATGAGGACAGTGGTAGTAGATGATTGTCTCACTGACTGGAGGCCTGTGATTTGTGGTGTGCTGCAGGGATCGGTGCTGGGTTCGTTGTCCTCTAGATCAGTGATCTGGATGATAATGTGTTAAACTGGATCAGCAAGTCTGAAAATGACACCAAGATTGGGGGTGTAGTGGACACAAGGAAGGCTATCAAAGCTTGCGGTGGGATCCGGACAAGCTGGGAAAGGGAATTGGAAAATGGCGTGTAGAATTTAATACAGCAACAGTACTGTGCAAAAATCTTAGGCACATGAAAAAATTCTGTAAAGCAAAGATGCTTTCAAAGAAATGAAATGGAAAGTTTCTAAATATCAAATAAATTCCTATAAAGAGCAGTAAACAGTTTTAAAAAACTAAAACAGATCAATATTTGGTGTGACTACCATTTACCTTTAAAACTGCATCAATTCTCTTAGGTACAGAACATTAGCTGGTGGGTTTTTCCAACCATATTCGAGAACTTGCCACATTTCTTCTGCAGACTTTGGCTATCTCGCTTGCTTCTGTCTCTCCAGGTAATTCCAGATAGGTTTGATGATTTTGAGATCAAAGCTCTGTGGAGGCCATACCATCTGTTGCAGAACTCCTGTTCTCCATTCACTGAAGACAGTTTTTTTTATGATCTTGGCTGTGCATGTGGGGTTATTGTGCTGCTGCAGATGTAGTTCGAACCAATCAGATGCCCCCCTGCTGTTACTGCATGATGGATAAGAATCTGTTTGTATTTCTCAGCATTGAGGGTAACATTAATTCTGATCAAATCACCAACTCCATTTGCAGAAATGCAGCCCCAAACCTGCAGGGAAGCTCCGCCATGCTTCATGGTTGACTACAGACACACATGCATTTAGCACTCTCCAGCTCTTCTAGAGGCAAGCTGCCTCCTGTTTGAGCCAAAAATTTCAAACTTTGAATCATCAGTTCAGAGTACTTGCTGCCATTGTTCAGTACCTCAATCCTTGTATTTTTGTATTTAGGGAGTCTCTTGACTTTGTTTCCACTTCAGAGGAATGGCATTCTGCTAGCAACACCTCGATGAAGATCACTTCTGACAAGACTTCTCCAGACTGCAGAGGGATGCACTTGGATTCCAGTGATTTCTGTGAGTTCAGAGTTAAAAACAGTGCTGGACTCCTTCCAATTTAGAAGGGAGGTTGATGTTTGAAGTATCTCTCATTTGTTGCACTCAGTTTCTGTGGCTGACCACTGAGTTTCGGGTTCTCGACCTTGCTCATTTCTTCATGGCTCTTCACGAAATCTTGGACAGCATACCTTGAAGCTCCTGTCTGCCACATAATACTGTTTGGGGGAGACCTTGCTAGTACAGGATGACCACCTTGTGTCTTGTTGCTATGCTCACTCTTTCCATGGTGTAAGAATTGATGATTTGAAGGTTAAACTGTCACATCAGCTACGTACATCCTCACCTTTTGTGTTTGTCCTTCGCTCAGTTTGATTCAATCCACGCCCATTTCTGTTTTCAGTTCATCAGTTTAGTTCATTCAATTCATTATGCAATTGACCATGCCCTTTTCTCATTGTTACCATCAGGTAGGAGGTACAGAAGCCTGAAGGCACACACTCAGTGGTTCAGGAACAGCTTCTTCCCCTCTGCCATCCAATTCCTAAATGGACATTGAATCTTTGGACACTACCTCACTTTTTTTTAGTATACAGCGTTTCTGTTTTTGCACGTTTTTTAAAATCTATTCAATATACGTAATTGATTTACTTGTTTATTGATTATTATTTTTTCTATTCAATATACGTACACTGTAATTGACTTATTTATTTATTATTATTGTTATTTTATTTTGAGTTTTTTTAATATATTATGTATTGCATTGAACAGCTGCTGCTAAGTTAACAAATTTCATGACACATCCTGGTGATAATAAACCTGATTCTGATTCTGATCCTGTAGTGCAGTTAGAGATTGGCAGGTATGACGTAGTGGGCATGACAGAGTCGTGGTTGAAAGAAGATCATAGTAGAGATGTTAACATATAAGAGCATAATTTGTATCGAAAGGACAGGCAGGAAGGCAGAAAGGGTGGGATGGCTTTGTTGGTAAAAAATGAAATCAAATCCTTAAAAAGAAGTGACATAGAATCAGAAGATGTAGAATCCTTGTGGATCGAGTTAAGAAACTGCAAGGATAAAAACACCTTAGTGAGAGTTATATACAGACCCCCGAACAGAAGCCACTGAGTGGGATATAAATTTCAATGGGAAATAGGAAAGGCATGCAATAAGGGCAATGTTATCATTGTCATGGGGAATTTCAATATGCAGTTAGACTGGGAAAATCAGATTGGTTCAGGATCACAAGAGAGTGAATTTGCAGAATGCCTGTGAGATGGCTTTGTAGAGCAGCTTGTGGTTAAGACCACTAGGACAAGGGCAAGTCTGGAATGGGTATTGTGCAAATAATCTGTCATAATTAAGATAAAGGAACTGTTAGGAGGCAGTGATCATAATATGATAAAATCCACCCTTCAGTTTGAGAGGAAGAATATTAAGTCAGATGTATCAGTATTATTGTGGAGTAAGAGGAATTACAGAGGCATGGAAGAGGAGCTCGTCAAAGTTGATATGAAGGTTACACAGGCAGGATTGACTGCAGGGCAACAATGGTTGGAGTTCCTGGGGACAAATCAGTATGTGCAGGATACATGTATCCCAAAGATGAATAAGTATTCTAAAGAGAGGATGAGGCAACCATTGGGTGCCGAGGAAAGTCAAAGAAAGCATAAAAGCAAAAGAGAGGGCAAGCAATATAGCAAACAATAGTAAGAAGTTTTGAAAAACTAACAGAAGGCAACTAAAAAAACCACAAAGAGAGGAAAGATGAAATGATGATAAGCTAGCCAAAAATATCAAAGGGAAACCAAATTTTTTTCCAGATATATAAAGAATAAAAGAGAGGCAAGAGTTGATATTAACCACAGGAAAATGACGCTGTAGAGGTGCTAATGGGAAACAAAGAAATGGCAGGCAAATCTTATAAGTAGTTTGCATCAGTAATCACTGTGGAAGACACTGGCAGCAAGTCAGAAATTCAAGAGTCTGAAGGGCAGAAGTGAGTGTAGTTGCTATTACTAAAGAGAAGGTGTTTAGGAAGCTGAAAGTTTTGAAGGTAGGCAAGTCAACTGGACCAAATGGACTACACCCAGGGATTCTGAAAGAGCTCGCTGAAGAGATTGTCGAGGCATTAGATTCTGGAAAGTTTCACTAGATTCTGGAATGGTTCTGTAAGAGTGGAAAATTGTAAATGTCATTCCACTCTTTAAGAAAGGAAGGAGGCAGCAGAAAAAAAATTATAGGCCAGTTAGCCTGACTTCAATATGTTGGAGTCCATTTTTAAGGATGACATTTTGGGGTACTTAGGGGCACATGATAAAACAGGAAAACAGGAAAAAGTCACCATGGTTTCCTTAAGGGGAAATCTTGACTGACAAATCTGGTGGAATTCTTTGAGGAAATAACAGGCAGATTAGACAAAAGAGAGTCAGTGCACATTGTTCACTTGGATTTTCAGAAAGCATTTGACAAGGCTGCTTAACAAGATAAGAGTCCATGGTATTACAGTAAAGATCGAGCATGAATAGGTGGTTGTCTGTTTGCCAGGAGGCAAAGAATCTGAATAAGGGGGGCCTATTCTGTTTGGTTGCTGGTGTCAAGTGTTGATCCATGCAGGGTTCAGTATTGGGACCGCTTCTTTTCATGTTATATGTAAATGATTAGGATGACGAAATTGATGGCTTTGTGGCCAAGTTAGCAGATGATAAAAAATAGGTGGAGGGGTAGGTAGTGTTGAGGAAGCAGGGAGTTTGCAGAAGGACTCATACAGATTGGGAGAATGGGCAAAGAAGTGGAAGATGGTAGGGAAGTGTATGGTCATGCACTTTGGTAGAAGGAATAAAGGCCGCAGACTATTTTCTAAACAGGGAAATATTCAAAAAATCAGAAGTACAAACAGATTTGGGAGTTCTTGTGCAGGATTGCCTAAAGTTAGCATGCACAAGGGTCCCCAACCTTTTTTGCACCGCGGACCGGTGTAATAGTGACAATATTCTTGTGGACCGGCCGACCGGGGGGTGGGTTGTGTTCAAGTAGGGTTAATCTCACTTCAACATGTCTTTTACAGTTATATAACCATATAACAATTACAGCACGGAAACAGGCCATCTCGGCCCTTCTAGTCCGTGCCGAACTCTTATTCTCACCTAGTCCCACCGACCTGCATTCAGCCCATAACCCTCCATTCCTTTCCTGTCCATATAGCTATCCAATTTAACATTAAATGACAACATCGAAACTGCCTCAACCACTTCTGCTGGAAACTCGTTCCATACAGCTACCACTCTCTAAGTAAAGAAGTTCCCCCTCAAGCTACCCCTGAACTTTTGCCCTTTGACTCTCAACTCATGTCCTCTTGTTTGAATCTCCCCCACTCACAATGGAAAAAGCCTATCCACGTCAACTCTATCTATCCCCCTCATAATTTCAAATACCTCTATCAAGTCCCCCCTCAACCTTTTACGTTCCAAAGAATGAAGACCCAACTTGTTCAACCTTTCTCTGTAACTTAGGCGATGAAACCCAGGTAACATTCTAGTAAATCTTCTCTGTACTCTCTCTATTTTGTTGACATCTTTCCTATAATTTGGTGACCAAAACTGTACACAATACTCCAAATTTGGCTTCACCAAAGTCTTGTACAATTTCAACATCACATCTCAACTCCTATACTCAATACTCTGATTTATAAAGGCCAGCATACCAAAAGCTTTCTTCACCACCCTACCCACATGAGATTCCACCTTCAGGGAACTATGCACCATTATTCCTAGATACCTATGTTTCACTGCATTCTTCAATGCCCTAACATTTACCATGTATGTCCTATTTTGATTAGTCCTACCAAAATGTAGCACCTCACATTTATCAGCATTAAACTCCATCTGCCATCTTTCAGCCTACTCTTCTAACTGGCCTAAATCTCTCTGCAAGCTTTGAAAACCTACTTCATTAGCCACAACTCCACCTATCTTCGTATCATCTGCATACTTATCCAATTTACCACCCCATCATCCAGATCATTAATGTATATGACAAATAACATTGGACCCAGTACAGATCTCTGACGCACACCACTAGTCACCGGCCTCCAATATGACAAACAGTTATCCACCACTACTCTCTGGCGTCACCCATCCAGCCACTGCTGAATCCATTTTACTACTTCAATATTAATACCTAACGATTGAACCTTCCTAACCACCCTTCCATATGGGACCTTGTCAAAAGCCTTATTGAAGTCCATATAGACAACATCCACTGCTTTACCCTCATCAACATTCCTAGTAACCTCTTCAAAAAATTTAGTAAGATTTGTCAAACATGACCTTCCCCGCACAAATCCATGTTGACTTTTCCTAATCAGACTCTGTCCATCCAGAAAATTATATATGCCATCTCTAAGAATACTTTCCATCAATTTACCCACCACTGATGTCAAACTCACAGCCCGATAATTGCTAGGCTTACTCTTAGAACCCTTTTTAAACAATGGAATAACCTGAGCAATATGGCAATCCTCCAGCACCATCACTGTTTCTAATGACATTTGAAATATTTCTGTCAGAGCCCCTGCTATTTCCACACTAACTTCTCTCAAGGTCCTAGGGAATATCCTGTCAGGACCTAGAGACTTATACACTTTTGTATTCCTTAAAAGCTCCAGTACTTCCTCTTCTTTAATCACCATAGTTTCCATAACTTCCCTACCCGTTTCCCTTGTCATACACAATTCAATATCCTTCTCCTTAGTGAATACCAAAGAAAAGAAATTGTTTAGACTCTCCTCCATCTCTTTTGGCTCCACACATAGCTGTCCACTCTGATTCTATAAGGGACCAATTTTATCCCTCACTATCCTTTTGCTATTAATATAATGGTAGAAACCCTTGGGATTTATTTTCACCTTAGTTGCCAAAGCAACCTCGTATCTTCTTTTAGCTTTTCTAATTTCTTTCTTAAGATTCTTTTTACATTCTTTATATTCCTCGAGCACCTCATTTACTCCATGCTGCCTATATTTTTAGTAGATATCTCTCTTTTTCAGAACCAAGTTTCCAATATCCCTTGAAAACCATGGCTCTCTCAAACTTTCAACCTTTCCTTTCAACCTAACAGGAACATAAAGATTCTGTTCTCTCAGAATTTCACCTTTAGATGACCTCCATTTCTCTATTACATTCTTCCCATAAAACAAATTGTCCCAATCCACTCATTTTAAATCCTTTTTAGGGTTGCCAACTTTCTCACTCCCAAATAAGGGACAAAAGTAACAGTCAAATACGGGACACTTGTGTTTACCCCGAGAAAGACTACCATGACCATGAAGCCTTGCGAGGGCACCTGTGTGCGCATGTGTAATGTGCGCATGCATGTACATGCCGATTTTTTTCCCCACAAATCGGTTTTTGCTTAATCTTTCCGACTACACTGTGCATACATTATTTCTATTTAGGCTTTATGTGTTATTTGGTATGACTTGGTAGATTAGTTTTTGGGTCTGGGAACGCTCAAAAATTTTTCCCATATAAATTAATGGTAATTGCTTCTTCACTTTATGCCATTTTGCACGAACGGTTTCATAAGAACGCTCTACCTTAGCAGAGGAAATGCGGGACAAGGGCGGTACCGTATGGGACAAACCAATTTAGCCCAATATACGGGATGTCCCGGCAAATACGGGACAGTTGGCAACCCTATGTTCAAGTTCAACAGTGCGTGATAGGGAATAAGGAAAGGTGCAGCTCATTCATATCATTTCTTCGCGGCCCGGTACCAGTCCGTGGCCCAGTGGTTGGGGATCGCTGAGCTAGCAGCTTGAGCCAGTTTAGAAAAATGTGGGGGGATCCCATTGAAACTTCTTGAATATTGAAAGCCCTAGACAGATTGGAAGTAGGGAGGAAGTTTCCTCTAGTGGGTCAGTCTAGGACCAGAGGGCGTAGCATCAGAACTGAGGGACATTCATTTACAACAGAAATGAAAAAGAGTTTCTTTATCCAGAGAGTGATGAATCTGTGGAAGTCATCTCTCTGGATGGCTGTGGTGGCCAAGAGATTGAATATATTTAAAGCAGAGGGTAATAGGTTCTTAGTTAGTTGGGGCTTCTAAGGTTACCAGGACAAATCAGGAAAAGGAAGGAAAATTGAGTAGAGAGGGATCATAAATCAGCCATGATGAAAGGCAGAGCAAACTTGATGGGGCGTAGCCTAATTCTGCTCCAATGTCTTATGGTCTTATGAGCTAAACATTATAATTGTACCCGCCTTTCCTTGTCCTTTGACGGCTCATTCAACATGTCCACAAACTTCTATATGAAATCTTGCCCCTCAGACCACCTTTAAGTCTTTCCTCTTTTACCATAAATCTAGGCCTTCTGGATTTAAGCTTTCCGATTCTGTGAATATCTACATTATTGTCAGTCATGAAGACAGAGTCCTGATGCACGGTTCCAACTCAATGCATTGTGGTTCATTTTCTCCCACAGATTCTGCTCAATTGACTGAGTTCCTCCAGCAGACTGATCATTGCATTGACAACTATGTTGTCCAGTTGGATTGAATCTTCAGTGTGCTTCTCACTGCGCCCAGTTTGGATTTTGCTTAGATACTTAGCTCCTGATAAAGCCCTCAGTCTGGCTGTCATCTTTTGTGCCAGTGTAGTGGCAGTGTATGCCATCTATGAATTGAGATAACTGCCTGAAATGTATGGACATAGGCTACTTGAAGAGTACTCTTCACCAAAAAGATCGAGTGTAATAAAGAACAACACCACTTATAGTTTCTGTACACCATCAAATGTTGGTCATTTGTCCTAGTGTCACCTTATATGCCTTCTGTCTGAAGATTTGTTTCTTCATATTTCTGGGACTATTGCTACATTCAGCAAACTACATTTAGACGGTTGTTTTAGTTATTGATGAGATAATCATGAGACAGAGCTTTCTGCTGTTGGTATATTAAACCTATATTTTTACATTATACTTACTGTGTGACTGGTTAATTATAGAGCAATACACTTCGCAGGTTTAATCTGTCAGTTAAAATCTGAACCTCGATTAACCTTACAAGTATAATACATAAACATCAACCAAGTTGCTGTGTTCGAGACAAAAGACAATATATTCAGTAATGAATTGTCTCTCAGTACTGTATTAAAGTATCATTCTCCTTTGTCAACTAACACACTGATCTGGGACTTGAACGAATAATCTGCTAACTCCAAAAGGAAAACTGCATCAACTGAGCCAATCGTATCCTGTTCTAGAAAGTCAGCCCTTGGCTTCATGGATGTCCTTAATGTTTCACAAGACACCTAAAAGCAGAGGAGACTAAAACACTGGTGAGGAAATAATCATCTACCGTCCTCCTTCAGTTGATTAATGAGGACAAAGGCTTGCACAAAGCCCCCTACCCACCGAGTAGACTGCTGGGTCTCAGGCACTCATTCTCTTACAGGAATGTTGTAAATGAGTCTAGAAAAGATTCTTGACACAATATGTAGACTGGCCGATGAGTGAAAAGGCCATACTGGATCTGGTATGAGGTGATGAACTTAGTCAGACCACAGATCTCTCAGTGGTGTGCAGCCCTGAGACAATGATGTCAAATACCTTACCTTTAGCATAACTTTGGGCAGGAGCAGATGTTATGGAAAGTATTTAATTGGGGGAGGGTGAATTATGATGTTATTAGGCAGGATCTTGGGAGCACAAATTGTGACATATATACTCAGGGAAATGTACAAAAGAAATGTGGAGTTTATTTAGGAAGCCCTTACATGGGGTTCTGCATAGGTTTGTCCCACTAAGCCATTAAAAGGGTGTTAGGGTAAAGGAACCATTAGTCACGAAGAATCTTAAGAAGGGATTTAGGTGACATGAGAAAGCCTTGGTGAATAATATTAAGGAAAGCCCTCAAGGAAATTTACACATACATAAAGGACAGGAAGATGACTACAGTGAGGGTAGAACTGATTAGAGATAAAAGAGGAGATGAGTTGAAGTTGGAGGATGTAGGTGAGGTCCCTAATGAATACATTGATTCAGTATTCCCTAGTGAGAAGGACTTCGATGAGTGTGATGACAGCATAGAACAGGCTAATGCACTGAAACATGTCCATGTCAAGAAAGAGGATGTGTTGGAACTTCTGTAAAATGTTAGGGTCAATAACTCCCTGAGGCCAGATAAGATATACCCCAGGGTACTTCAGGAAGTGAGGGAAAAATATTTTGCATGTTTGTTGATGTTCTTTGCATCCTCACTGGCTATAGGAGTAGGACCAGAAATTTGGAGGGTTGCAAATGTTACTCATTTATGCAAAAAAATATTCATAGAACTGTGAATCTTGCTTCAGTAGTGAGCAAATTACTGGAGTGAATTTACATGTATTTGAAGAAACATAGTTGGAATATTTGTGGTCGGCATGGCCTTGTGAGGGGCAGGTCATGCCTGATTGATTTCTTCATGGAAGTTATAAAATAAATTAATGAAGGTAGAACAGTGGATGTGGTGTATATGATTTTTTTAGTGAGGTGTTCGACATGTTTTCCCATGGTAAGCTCATTCAAAAAGTCAGGGGCATGGGAACCAGAGAAAGTTAGAAGTGTGGATTCAGAATTGGTCACAGAAGGCAGAGGATGGTTGTAGATAGAATGTATTCTGTCTGGTTGTTAGTGACTTGTGGTGTTCTGCAGGGATCTGCTTTGGGAAGTCCATTCTTTGTGATTTTTATAAATGACTTGGATGAAGAAAAATGAGGGTGGGTTAGTATGTTTGCAGATGATACTATGCTTTACAGTGTTGTGGGCAGTGTAGAAGGTGTATGTTAGAATGGGACATTGACAGCATGCCGAGCCAGGCTGAAATTTGGCAGATGAAGGTCAATCTGGAAAAGTATGAAGTGAAACATCTTGGAAGGTCAATCTTTCAGGCAGAATACAAGGTTAATAGCAGTGTGGGTGAACAACTAGATCTTGGGGTCCTTTTTCATAGATTTCCTCAAAGTTACTGTGCAAGTTGATAGGATGGATAAGAAGGCATATAGTGTTTTGGACTTCGTTAGTCAGGGGTTAGAGTTCATGAGCCACAAGGTAATGCTGTAGCTCTATAAAACTCTGTTATAAAGCCTCCATTTTAATAAATACTTTTACCTTTAAAATACTTGTTCCTTCTTTTAAATCCTTCCCAGAAGTTTGCTCCTGATTCACCTGCACTTACTTCCAGCCCAAGAAACCTCTGATGTATTTGCCACATTCACGTTCAGGTCTTTTAATCCCTCTATAGGTCTATAAATACATTTTGGCAAACATTCCTTCAAAGTTGACAAGGTTGAAAGCTTTGGTATATCCTTCTTATGAATGTTCATCTCTATTTAACATTCCTCCTTCAAAGTGTCCTTTAAAACCTACACATTTGACAAATTTTTGGTCACCTGTGCTAAGAACTCACTTTGTGGTTCAGAATTGATCTTTTGTTTGATGACATCGTATAGGCGTGTCTCAGGATGTTTCATTTTGTTTTGATGATGTTCTCCTGATTTCATTTTATGCCCAGCCAAACTTTCAAGGGTAGTGTGGGTTAAGTTATGGAGGTTGACAGGCAGTAACTGTTTAAGATCTGGAGAAAAAAAACAAGAAGATTGCATTGGCATCATGGTGATTAAGCATCAAAAATGAAGGGAAAACTTCAAAGGAAGCTCTGGAGAGTCAAAATGTGAGGTTCAATGATTGGTGAAAGGAGGCCTTTGTCAAATTTGGGGAACTATCAGAATAGAGGGTTAATGACTTAGGAAGAAATCAACCCTTGTCTTATTCCGAAGATAGTAATGGTGGGTGTAATAGAGGAGGGAGAGAGTTGCCATGGCATCAAAATGTGTTCTCACTAATTTTGTTGCAGGATGAACGTTTACTGAATGAAATATTTTTTGGGGAGAAACTGACATTGCGCGCACGTGTGTGTGTGTGTGTGTGTGTGTTGCAGTTTAATTATGCAATTTTGAGTAAAAGCAATAGATACCTTCCCACTCCTTTAAAAACACATCAGGGACTTATAACTAATATATATTAGTAACTGAAATAGTAGAGTCCTATTCCTTTGTGACTGTTATGCATACTGAGGGATTTTCCGGATAAAACTCTACCTCTTCTCTATCATTTTTTCTCGCTATCTAATTTCGCTTCCTTTATATTTTCTGCAGCTAATAAGACATACTTCACTCCATTCCTATTTGCTATTTGTTTCTTTCTCTATGAATGAATTTCATTGGTTAAATTGCACCAGTAGCTTCATTCATTGTCAATTCAACTATTCCTTTACACTTACATAATTTACAACGCAAAAGGCATTTGAGTGTTAAATCTCTCAAACTGGTACATGTGATTTTGACTGTTTCTGAGAATTTTGTATTTTTTTTTGATATGTTGGTACATTGTACTAGCTAGGCAGCACTAAGATCAGTACTATACTTCAATAGTGAATTCAAAACAATACAAATTCCTTCAAACAAGATAGCAACACAGAATGCTTTGTGCCCAGCATGGGATTATAAATGATTCTGACTTTCCAAACTCACACTCACTCCACAATATCTCTGGCAATAAGCAAATACACTAAAAGCATCAGTGCAGAAAATCAGGTCCACTAGCATCTTGTGCATTTATCATACATAAACATGATGCTATTCGGGTGAAATCCTACACGTGTTCTTATTTCTGAGTAATAATATTCTCAAAGAGAAATTGGTCAATGAACTTTGTTCAGTTCATCACAGGACAGCTGATTTTTTTTCCAATATTGCTCATGGTCCGAATGAATTTATAAACTTTGGACACACATTCCCTCCCTTACGGAATAAATTGGATCATCTGGGAACAACTTGGTTAGACCACAATTGGAGTATTGAGTGCAATTCGCACTTCAGGAAGGCTGTGGAGGCTTTAGAGAGGGTGCAGAAATGGTTCACCAGAATGTTGCCTGAATCGGAGTTTATTAGCTACAAGATGAGGTTGGACAAACTTGATTGTTTACTCTGGAGTGGCAGAAGCTGAATGGTGACCTGATCAAAGTACAGTATATAAAATCATGAGAGCCAGAAGCAGGATAAACGTCAGAGACTTTTTTCCCTAGGGTGGAAATGTCGCATATTAGAGGCCATAGGTTTAAGATGCGAGGAGAATGTTTAAAGGAGAGATGTTAGTTCTTTTCACACAGAGAGTAGCAGGTGCCTGAACCATGCTGTCAGGGGAGGTGGTGGAAGAGATATGATAATAGCATTTAAGAAACATTTAGACAGACATAGGCACAAGTATAGAATCTAGTGAAGTGGGATTAATTGAATTGGGCATCATGGTCAGTGCAGACAGAGTGGGCCAAAGTCCTGTTTATATGTTGTACTGTTATATATTCTGGGTCTTATGACTTTGCTGAACAGTCAAAGAAAGCTGAAAGCACATTATCCTTTGTGATGACTGTTAAAGTTTTCCCACTCTGAAGTCAGTGCTGTCCACAGTCTCTGCCAACCTTAGTATCTATATTCCGAATGGTTGAAAACTTCCCACTGATTTTCCCTTCACTGGATGCACATTCTACAACTCCAGAGCCCTTTGTCACTGAGCAGCGGAGTGGGTTTGCTCGTGGTTTAGCATTTGGTCAAAACAGAGCATCTTCTCGGTGGAGATTCCTACACTTACAGGATATGCCATTTGGCAGTGTTCTTCTCATGTTGCCACTGGGGAGAGCCTCTACAAGGAACGGTATCCTCCTAATAATGAATACAGCAAAGACAAAGCACTTACAAACAAGAGAAAATCTGCAGATGCTGGAAATCCAGACAACACACACAAAGTACTGGAGGAACTCAGCAGGCCAGGCAGCATCTATGGAAAAGAGTATTGTTGACATTTCAGTTTGAAACCTTTCAGCAGGACTCAAAACTGAAGGGTTTCATCCCAAAACATCAGCAAGACATAATGGTTCCTATCTTCTTATACATTTGACAATGGTAACAATGTAAATCTAGCTTTCACACTGGATTTTAGGTGTAAGCTACCATAAGTTGTTTCTGACATATATTCTGACAAAAATATGTCAGAGCCCTTTATGAAGCACAGTGCAACTGATCACTGGACATAGGAATACAAAAACTCATGAGAGTGGGGCCACACATCTGCCTTTACTGCTTAAACCAAGGGAGACAAATGCCTCGCTTATTTATACATTCCCTTCACACAGCAGTGCAAGACATAGTGGGAAGCTTTGTTGATGCCTGGTGTTCTGGTATGGAAGGACCAGCGAAAAGCTACTCAGTGGTCACTTTGGACTCATTGCTCACAGGTGCATCTGTCCAAAACTGACTCTTGCAGCTCTAGCTGCAACAGCTGGCAGATCTTTGTGATCATCTCCTTCAAGAACCTCTTTCTCAATTTGCACTCTTTCTCAGGAGGATATTGATCACAGAATAGAGGTCAAGGTCCCAAGGTCGGTGAAGTTACATCCTTAGATTATGCTAGTAGCACAAACGACACATTTCATTGTATGATGTATCAGTTTTGATGTACTCATGATAAAAAATCTAATCTAACCCTTTAGGTTCAGAGCCCTTCTCATCTTCCAACACAGAATACTCAACAGTATCTCTCTCCCTCTTCGCTACTTATTATGAGGTCCCCGCAGGTTGCAGCCATCTCAGCGTGGCTCAGGCAGGCAGAGGTGGAAACCAGTCAGTGGCAGGTAAATACTGACAACACCAGCTCAATAGTCATTGAAGCAGATTACCACATTTTTCTCAGGCACCAGTAAAATTGCACCATGCTTGAAGCAGGTGGGAACCTAAGACTGCCAAAACAAGAGGTTAAAGTGATTAGTGAGAACTCCAGCCAGTTTATCAGCACAGGTCTTTAGGATTTGGCCAGGGACCCTGTCTGGGCTGCATGTTTTCTGTGAGTTCACCCTCCTGAAGGATGCTCTCACATCAACATCAGAGACAGAATTCACAGGGTCATCAGGGGCTGTGGGAGTGTATGATGATTGCCCCATGTTTTGACAATCAATGCAAGCATGAAAGACATTGAGCTCATCTGAGAGTGAAGCCTTGTTGTCACCTATTTCGCTTAGTTTCGTTCTGAAGGAGGTGATAGCATTCAAGCCCAGTCACAGCTGTCGAGTATCGTTCAGTGATTCTGGTTTGGTCTGGAATTGCCACTTCACACATGAGATGGTTTTCTGGAAATCGTGCTTGGATCTCTTGTATTTTGCTTGATCACCAGTCCTGAATGCCACTTACCTGGCCCGCAGCAATTTGTGGATCTCATGGTTCATCTAATTCCGGATGGGGAGGACTTCAAAGGATTTTGGGGGACACTCATCTATGGCTATTTTTATAAAGTTCATACATAAATACAGTGAAGTAACCATATATAACCATATAACAATTACAGCACAGAAACAGGCCATCTCGGCTCTTCTAGTCCGTGCCAAACACTTACTCTCACCTAGTCCCACCGACCTGCACTCAGTCCATAACCCTCCATTCCTTTCCTGTCCATATAGCTATCCAATTTAAAGTAGTACAAAGGAAAAAAAGTACTGAATGCAGAATGTAGTATTATAGTTACAGAGGAAATATAGTTCATGTAGACAGATAAGGTAAGATGATGAGACTTAGAGATCAAGAGTTCATCCTTATCGTGCCAGAAATCTGTTGAAGAGTCTTATAAGTCTAGGATAGAAGTTGTCCTTAGGCCTTGTGATGTGTGTTTCAGCCTGGTTGTACGTGTTTGAGTCAAATCCTCTAATTACATTTCTTGTACTCAGAGATTACTTTGAAAACTTTTCGGGTAACTCATCAAGCTTGATGTAACAAACTTGCAAGGACCTCATGATGTGGGGGAGGAGAGAGTGAGATGCCAGTGAGCAGGCTGCAATGGTAGGAGAGGCCAGAAGATGAGAAGGGCTCTGTACTTGAAGGTATATTCTCCAATCTGGGATCCTTATCTTTCCGAGGAAGAACATGAAAGGAGAGGGAGGTCTTTAAAGGAGATGACCATCAGGACCCCCATCTGCAGCAGGGGGAACTGTAAAAACTCACCTGTGAATGATGGTGACCATTGAATTGTTTGTTTATTGTTCCTCCCACGCAGGAGTGCCAGGTATCACATGCATGACAGTTTGGGGTAACTGACTAATTGAGAGAGGCATTCATCTTCCTTGGTTTGGCCAGAAAGTGCAGATGCCCCACTGACATCATGAGTTTCCCAGAATCAGATCTGTGATGCATAGCCTCAATTGCTGAGATTAGTGTCACCTTACTGTGCTACTTTCAATAGTATCTCTGATTGGAGCTGCATCGGTGGCAGACACACCCCACAGATCACAGCTGTCCGGGACTGAGGGAACCAATAAATCTGCTCAGCTCCCTGAAGGCTCTTTTGGGACTCGGGAGCCAAAGGCAGCAGGTAACCCAACAAAACAATATGTGTATTGTCAAATGTCCTGTATGTTAAACATAATTTATGTACTGACCTGTATAACTTCTAGTCAGAGCTTTTCCTCTGAATTTTGGGCTTATATTGTTTATCTCCTCCATGTTTTATTATAAAATACTTCCAGTGATTTAAAACTTAGCTCTATGCACTTGACAAAAGCAACTTGGGAATAAAATTTGAGAATAGATATACTGTAGTAGAGAATGGTAGGATGATTGCAAAACTCTGTTTGCACTGTTCACAAAGCAGAGTTTGTAGATAGTCTGTTTCAAAGATCTATCTGCTTAAGATCACAATGATTCAACCTCCACAGTCCTTTGAGAATTCCCAAGGTTCATAATGTCTGGCTATGTAACAAATTTTCCTGAAGGATAGGATGTGGAACAGTTTCTATTGACTCCAATTTTACTGCTGTTTACCTTGAGAATGTTCTAAATTTATTGTGATCCTCTCAGGGCTTGAAAAACAGAATGGATTTTTAATTTGGAGCTGTGTGTGAATCTAGCAGCTCGAAGAATATTGGTGGCCTAGTTGTGGAGGGAATTTGATGGGGAATATTAGAGCATGAGATTACTAGATTACCTGTCCATCTTTCAAAAACTTAATGGCTGATCTGTCCAGGCCTCATCTCTGTGCCTGTTCCCCATAGCCTTCAGCTCCCTGGTCTTTCAAACATCTATCTGCCTTCTCCTTAAAATCCCAATTATTTAGCCTCCACAGGCATCTGAGAATTCCAGAGATTCACCACATTTTCACAAGAAATTCCTTGGCACCCACAATGAAATTTGTAGAGAAAAATAAAACACAGTGGGCCCTATATATTAATGAGAGTGATGTTTAAACACATTTTCACATTTAATGGTGCTTACCTAATTGTTTCCTGGAACATTGCCACATGCTTCTGCTGTTCAATGTGTGGGTGACAGATCTTCTTGGTATCAACATCAATCAACTTCTTCTTCTTACAGAGGACATCAAGTGAAGCATCATTAAAGGGTGGTGCAGTATCTGAGCACATTATGACAACTAGTTAGAAGCTCTTGAATGTTGAGTAAATGTTAACCACATTGTGGTCTGTTAGGAAAGCTTCAGATCATGATTAAGGATTAATTATTTTCATAGAGAATTGTGTGTGCTTCCTTGATAACAGGAGATCTGAAGAAGCTTCTTAGATGTCCTCCCAATGAGCTGTTTTTGAGACGATGCCTGTAAAATGCTCTTTCACATAATGATTGAAATGAGTGCAGTTGTGATCACAATACTATTATTGTGGTATCAGTTAAGAAAAAAAAATTCAGTCAGTATATTTTTTGGATTGACTGCTTCATTAGAACTAACTTACCTGACACTGTTGACATCCTGTTATAAATTCAATAGAAATGAAGAATTTTTATTTCTTCATTCACTCATATCCTTGTAATCTTTTACTTTCTTTTTAAGATACAAATAGAAATCCCCAATGACGTTGCAACAGCCTCTGAAACCCACATCCTCAATTTTTTCCAGAAATTGTTCATAGAATGGAGCTAGCTTATAAGCAGAGAGAATGTACATAATCATGTTGACCCACAATCATGAACATTGATGAAGATTGAAACTTCAGCAGATTAATACTACTTTGCTTTCACAATTTATTTTTATTTCAATATTATTCACCACAACTGTCAATTCAAATCCACCTCAAGAAATTGAACAGGTGATTCCTTTCATATCTAATATTCCCTAGTTCCGCATAATAACTGACACATGTGAAAGCTCAACACAGTATTTGAAGTGTGTCAAGAAGTCTATGAGAAATCCACAAAGCTGCTTTCTTTGTTTTGGATTGTAGAACTTATTAAGAATATTTGATTCATCCAAAACACTGAGGTTGACAACATTATGTTTGAGCAACTTGAAAGTGCTCTGAAGAAACTGTGGCTTGTAAAAGTCCTACTGTAGCCTTTCCATGATGTTTTAAACTATGCCAACTAGTGGAATGGTGCCGCAGCAACAACCTGGCACTCAACGTCAGTAAGATGAAAGAGCTGATTGTGGACTTCAGGAAGGGTAAGATGAAGGAACATGTACCAATCCTCACAGAGGGATCAGAAGTGGAGAGAGTGAGCAGCTTCAAGTTCCTGGGTGTCAAGGTCTCTGAGGATCTAACCTGGTCCCAGCATATTGATGTAGGCATAAAGAAGGCAAGACAGCGGCTATACTTTATTAGGAGTTTGAAGAGATTTGGCATGTCAACAAATACGCTCAAAAACTTCTATAGTTGCACTGTGGAGAGCATTCTGACAGGCTGCATCACTGTCTGGTATGGAGGGGCTACTGCAAAGGACTGAAAGAAGCTGCAGAAGGTTGTAAATCCAGTTAGCTCCATCTTGGGTACTAGCCTACTAAGTATCCAGGACACCTTTAGGAAGCGGTATCTCAGAAATGAAGCGTGAATTATTAAGGACCTCCAGCACCCAGGGCATGCCCTTTTCTCACTGTTACCATCAGGTAGGAGGTACAGAAGCCTGAAGGCACACACTCAGTGATTCAGGAACAGCTTCTTCCCCTCTGCCATTCGATTCCTAAATGGACTTTGAAGCTTAGGACACTACCTCATTTTTTTTTAATATACAGTACTTCTGTATCTGCACATTTTTAAAAATAATCTATTCAATATATGTAATTGATTTACTTGTTTATCTATTATGTTTTATTTTTTTCTCTCTCTCTGCTAGATTATGTATTGCATTTAATTGCTGCTGCTAAGTTAACAAATTTCACATCACATGCCAGTGATAATAAACCTGATTCTGATTCTGATCCCTTCTGAAGAAAAGCAGATGCCCTCTTCATTACTTCAGCAACAATTTCACCCCATTCAGCAACGTGACAGCAGTTACATGGATGGACTGGAGAAGCTGAGGCACTTTTTCCTCAGAACAAAGGAGGACTGGCAGAGATCTGTTGAGATGTTTAAAATCCTCCAATGGCCCAGAAAGAGCAGACTGTGAGAGACTGTTACCAAGAATCATAATAAAGTGGATTGACAAAACAATCAAATATAATGTGAAAATGAAATTCTTTTTATGCAATGTGGTTAGAATCTGGAATACACAATTGAAAGATTCAAGCATAGAATTCAAAAGAGGGATGGATAAGAACCAAGTGAGAGAAAAAAAGCATGTGCAATTTTATTTGGAGAGAGCAGGGGAGCGTGACCAGTTGGAATACTCTTGCACAGATCTGCCACAGACTCAAGGGCATAATTCCTTTCATCTAGTTTTTTTCTGCTAAATGATATTTTATTTCTCTACAGCAAAATTGTCAAAATAATTTTACTTTCTTCTGACTTCTCTTTTCTCTCCAGTAATGTTGCTGGTTTGAAAATATTTCAGCAAGGCCCTCTGAGAAACCTCTTCAGATCTCCTGACCTATATTTAACTATGAAGCTGCAGTTGGCTATCATGTATTTGGGTTCTCTGCTATAAGTAGAGAACTTAAAGAAACCTCTCTTATGGTGTCAGCTGACGGATTAAAACGAGGCATGTCATAGACAACAGCGCTGGAGCTAATTACATGAATCTTAAGGTGAAAGGTACCCCAATCCTTACCCAAAATAACAGCTTCACTTAGTGGTTAATGTGCAGGAGACGCCATACAAAATGCGTCTACTACATTGGCGAGTAAGTTTCCATTGGTGGGGGGCAGAATTTAACCCCAAAGTGAGTGTTATGTAGAAATGTAACTAATGTCGGATTCTGAGACAAGTAATTTTTGAAGGCACCTTGTGAGTTTAATAGAATTTCTGTGATGATCAGGTTACAATAATTGTCAAGGGGTCAGGATGATGATTTATATCATTTGGGTGCTCCGAAGATGATCTTACTCAATGTTGGCATTACCACTGGTTAGCTGGATCTCCTGGGCAACTGGGGACAACAATCACTAGGTGGAGTGGTTAAGTTATTCTCCAGTAATTGTCAGCTGATACTTCCCTCCATCCCTCAAAGCAAACCTGACATCCTCCTCTGCCTTTCCAAAATCCTCTGTGGCACACAATTCCCTCTATCCTAGCCTCAATTGTCATCCTTCCACAATCAGTGTTTTTCTTGCTTTCTTTTTGCACTACTTTTTTGTTCAATTTATATATACAGTATATAGATAGATAGAGATAGATAGATACTTCACTGATCTGAAAGAAAATTACAATGTCACGGTTGTATTAAAAGTTCACAAATGTACAAATCTTAGAAGAGAAGTAAGAAAGAATAAAACAATAAGTTATCTTAAAATAAGATGTACAAGGTTATATGTCAAAGATTACAAGATTTACAAGTTCACACTGATAAGATGGTCGTGCAAGAATTACCATAATATTATGCAGTAATGGGTGCACATTCACACCGTCCAGTTAAGAAGTGATAGTATTATTGCACAGTATTGCACAGAATGTCTGCGATAGCAGGTTGTGATAAACAGAGCTAAAAAGAGTTTAAACAGAGCTCTGGTAAGCAGAGGTTAAAAACCCTCTAACAGGATGGGGTCATCACTTCCCCAGCTATAGGTTGACTCATTATAGAGCCTAAGGTAAGAATGACCTCATATAGCACTCTTTGGAGTGGTGCAGTTGTAATAATGTATTACTGAAAGTGTTCCTCTTCTCAGCCAAGGTGGTATGCAGACATTGAGAAACATTGTTCAGAATTGCCGGGATTTTTGAAGGGTCCTTTGTTCTAACATAGTCTGCAGTATATCCAGTTTGACTCCTATAACAGAGTTTATTGAGCCTGTTGGCATCATCCATGTTGATGCCATTGCCCCAGCACAACACTGCATAGAAAACTGTACCTGCAGCAACAGACTGGTAGAACATGTGAAGGAGAGGCCTACATACTCCAAAGGACCTCAGTCTCCTCAGAAAGTGAGGCAACTCTGGCCCTCCTTGTCAACAGCCTCTGTATTGGTATTCCACTCAAGTCTGTCATCCAGGTGCACCCCAGGTACTTGTATGTCCTCATCACATCCACGTCCTCATGATTAATAGTAACAGGGAGCAGTGCAGGCCTAGTCTTCCTAAAGTTCATCACCATGTCCTTTGTCTTACCAATGTTGAGCTGCAGATGATTCAGTTTGCACCATTTGACAAAGTCCTCCTGGGCCCTATATTCATCCTCCCATCTGCTCTTATACAGCCAACTATTGCTGAGTCATCGGAGAATTTCTGCAGATAACATGACTCAGTGTTGTATCTAAAGTCCGAGGTATACAGGGTAAACAAGAAGGGAGCCAATACAGTCCCCTGTGGGGCCCCAGTGCTGCTTATAGCCACATCTGACACTGAGCTCTGAAGCCACACAAACAGGTAGTCCATTATCCAGGATACAGTGAAAGTGCCGACCTGCATTGAACGGAGCTTTTTCCCCAGCAACAAGGACTGTGTGGTATTCCAGGCAGTTTTGAAATCAAAAAACATGATCCTCACAGTGCTACCCTGCTTATCCAAACGGGTGTAGGTTTTGTTCAGTAGGTAGATGACTGCATCGCTGATTTCAATGTGCTCCTGGTAGGCAAACTGCAAGGGATCAAAGGCTGATCTGCCCAGGGGTCAGAGGTGAGCCAGGACCAGCCTCTCTAGGGTCTTCATGAAGTGTGAGGTCAGGGCTACTGGATGGTAGTCATTTAAGATCTACGGTTCGCCCTTCTTGGGTATTGGGACCACAAATGTTGCTTTCCACATGGTCAGACCCTTTTCCAGGCTGAGACTCAGATCGAAAATGCATGGAGAACTCCACACAACTGCTCAGCACACTCCTTCAGGATCTTGGGATTCACACCATCCAATCCTGATTCCTTGCCATGTCTGAGTTTCCCCAGAGCCCTTCTCGCCTGCTCAGTAGTGAAGCTGAGTCTGTGATGAGTGGGGACTTGGTGGAAAGTGGGGGGGGGGGGTTGCCAGGGGAGGTAAAGATCAGGAAAATAGCAGTTGGTATATGGAGGTGTGGATGGTAGGTGCAGGACAAGGAGGGGATTTAGACAGAGGGAGCAGGTGTTGTTTATCCATATGTTGAACTGGAGGGGGTAAGAGGGAGGAGGGAAGGCGTTCGTGTTCAGGGAAAATTGGGTGCCTCGGCACCTGGGCTGGTATGCTGAGGTGGGGGGCGGGGGGTGTGTTTGTGATATCATTGCAGTATTGAGAGACTGTATCGGGAAGGTGGAATGTAGACAACGAGCATTATAGCGTGGCTGAACTTGCATGGTAGATAATAAGGACACAAATTCATAGCAAGCAGTTCGATGTCCAGACCGCAGATTCGTTCTTTCACAGAAATGTGACCAGGGCTACTCCTCTATTGTTCACAAGAACAACAAGCCCACCTCCCTTCCTCTTACCACACTGCTGATAAACTCTGTCTGCTCGCAGCATCGCAAACCCATTCACAGTAACATTCGAATCCAGGATTTGCTCCTGTAGCCATGTCTCAGTGAAACATATAATGCTGCACTCCCGATATTCGTTCTGTGTCCTTGTGAGTATTGCTAGTTCCTCCATTTTAATTGCCAGCAACCTTACATTCCCAATAATGATAGACGGGAGATATGATTTATATCTCCGTCTCTTGTTGGACCATTTTTTACTTGATCTGTAGCCTCGGTATCTCCATCTCAGCTTATCCACAATATCGAGCTTTTGCTGGTCAAACAAAGGCTGCTTTTTGGCTGCTAGTAGCTGCTCCCTCATAGAAATAATGATTGCCTCTACTACTGTAGTCACAGCACTTGATGGAATAAAGTATCCCAAGAGCCAGAAGGATGATCAACATGTTCTTAAACAGATTAATGTCCATTGTTAATTCTCAGTGCTGCTAGCCAGTGCAAATAAAAAAAAAGAAAGAAACATGTTAAATAGCATTAAGACAAACAAACACACGGAGCTACTGGAACGTGCTGCTGCCTCACATGGCAACCACAGCAGAGCAAATGTATATACTTCTTATTGTAATTTATAGTTTATTTTACTATGTGTTACAGTGGACAGCTGCTGCAGAAAAAATATATTTCAGACATATAGTATGCAGTGATATTAACCCTGACCTGATTCTCCTCCCTCAACCTCCAGTACCCCTGTGGATGCAGACACCATCATTATCTACCTCTACTCACTCTCAGACACCTAAAACAAAGTTTGCCCTCTTTTATTCCTTTTATGTAGACTATTCCAATATCAAGTAATCTGCCTCTCAATTGGCTGGGATTTCCATAGATCATAGAACAGCACAATACAGAAACAGCACTTAATCCCCCAGTGTTTGTGCCAAACATTATTAAACTAATAGTCTGTCCGGATGTGGCTCTGTTCCCTCCATTCTCTTCATTCTCTGTGACTGTCTAAATGCCTCTGTAACTGCGTCTACCATTACCCCGGTAGTGCATTCAAGACACCTCACTTATCATTCTCTGAGCAAATCATAAAGACAAGAGATTCTGCAGATGCTGGATATTCAAAGGTACATACACAAAATTCTGGAGGAATTCAGCAGGTCAGGATTAATTTATGAAGAGGAATAATGTTTTGGACTGAGACTCTTCACCAAGACTGGAAAGGAAAGGAGAAGAAACAAGAATATGAAGGTGGGTGGAGGGGAAGGAGTACAAACTAGAAAGTGATAGGTGAAGCCAGATGAAGAGGAAGGTAGGTGGATGAGGGAGGGAGGATGAAGTGAGAAGCATTGAGGTAATAGGTGGGAATGTCACAACCAGGGGTCGTTTTTAAAAAAAAGAAGTCTTTTTTTGAGTGGTGAATCCTTGCCTGGTGAAAATCTGTCTGTGTATCATGAGTAATTTCAGTTCATCAAAATTCTGTGCAGTTTTCCTGAGTTCTTGTTGGTTTTGCTGGTTAATTTCTGTAATAAATCTTTTATTTTGTTTGAATTGCCAAAGTCTCTAGGATCCCTGCACATAAGTTTGCTGGAGATCCTGACAGGAATAGGTAAAGGGTTGAAGAAAAAAGAATCTGATAGAAGAGGAAAGTGGACCAGGGGAGAAAGGGAAGGAGGAGGGGCACCAGTAAGAGGTGATAGGCAAGCGAGGAGAAGAGAAGGGATAAGAGGGGAGACAGAATGGAAAATGGAAGAGCAGAGAAGGGGGTGTGGGGAAAAATTATCAGAAGTTGGAGAAATAGATGTTCATTCTATCAGGTTGGAGGCTAACCAGATGGAATGTGAGGTGTTGTTCCTTCAATCTGACAGTGGCCGCATTGGGTCTGTAGAAGGGGCCATGGACCAACATGTTGGAATCGGAATTGAGGGTGAAATTAGAATGCTTGGCAACAGGGAAATCCTCCCAGTTACAGATGCAGAGAAGATGCTCAACAACCTTTCCACTACCACTTTCTTTTTGATCCTCACACTCAACAATTTCTCTTTTGACTTCTACCACTTTCTGTAAACCAAGGTGTAGACGTGGGCTGCTGCAAAGCCCACCCTTTCATTGGCGACATGGAACAGTCAGTGTTCTCAATGGATACTGCCTGACCTGTTGAGTTTCTCTAGCACTTTGTGTGTGCTATTCTGGATATCTTGTATTCATGATTTACTTAGCGTGATATGTGCCTTGAATGGACAGGCAAGCGTAATGGTAGAAGTAGATATGACAGAGACATTTACGCAGACACAGAACATGAAGAGAATGGTGGGATATGGTTCATATGCACAGATATATTTAGCTTAATTTAACATCATTGTGGCCCAAACATTGTGGGGTGAAGTGCTGTTCCTGTAATGCAGTGCCATCCTTACTCTTTCCTCATCTTGTGACTAAAATTTTTGTTCCAAGCTCACTCACTTGTTCAAATATAAAGCTAAGAATACATGAATTCCTGGAATTCACTTAGATGCAGTGGAGCAAGTTCCCATCTGGATGGAATGTTAATCTTGGTAGTTAGATGTTGACCCACACAACCTTAGTGACAAGGTTAACTGATTTTCACATAGCTGAAATAAAATTGAATGCTGGAAATATTCAAAAGATCAGGCAGTGTTTGTGAAAGAGAAATAAGGTTAATGCTTTAGATTTATACCCCTTCAACAAACTTGAGAAAAGTTAGACATCAAATGTGATTTAAGTTGCAGACAAGTAGGGGAAGGGAGGTTGAGAGAATAAAAAAGATATGTATGATAGGCAGGAGTTGAAGAGATGGTGTAAGTGCTAGCTGAGACAAAATGTGATACCAGATGACCATCCTGAAGGAGATATAAATGGAAAGCAGATGTGAGTGACTATGGGATATAAAATCCTGAGAAGAACATTAGAGATCTCAGACTCCACAGCTTGGGATTATATAGGAAGGCTAAAGTGGAGAAGTTCAACATCTTGTTGGGCTAGGAAGAGAGATGAGTTCAGAGGATGGTGGCAGGGAAGTAGGAGTAAAAATAGTCAGGAACAGCTGAAGTCTGCAACCTTTGATACCCAAAAGATGTTTTTGTTTAAATGGGGATGTTACTTTCACTCGAGAAAGAGAAGCTAGGAATGAAGTTGAGGCCAAGCCTTTCCTTATTATGCTCAGAGGACAACTCTTGCCTTTCCTAGCTACATAGTAGATAAGATAGAAAACATGTACAAATAGATTTTGGAGCCTCTTCTAGTCCATCATCGTGGAAGTCTTGAAGAAAGTTTTCTGCACTCTTTCATGCCGTCAACTGGTACAACTTTTAAAAAGGACCTTGGGAACTTAAGGGGAGCAGGTGCAAATCAGAACCTGATTTCAACTTAGTCTGATTTTAGTTGTCTGGTTTCCACTCGGTGTGTTGAGTTAGAATTATTTACTAAGACAGCAAACTCAGTAATTAAAGGCATCTTTGGATTGGATTTGAAAAAATCCACTTGGCAAATAGCCTACAGTGCATTGATTACTAATTCTCAATTAAATGAAAATCAAAGCAGATCTGCAAACTAGGAAGTTAAATAAATGTGTTTGTATCTCCACCTCTAATCAATTGAAGACTAAACTTCCAATAACATCCAGAAGGTGAAAATAAGAAGCAATTGCTTTTGCCTGATGTAAGGAACAAATGGAGAGTTTGTTCTTGGTCACTCACAGAGAAGCAATGTGGGGGATTCCTTTGTAATGCACTTCTAAAACTGGCTACTAGCAGAAAGTAATTAAGGGTACAGTAAGTCAAAATGATAGTTTTCAAGGTGATCAAGATCACTTAAACAGATGGACTGTGGGACAGCAGATAGATTTTAACATGGATAGATAAATAGGCAAAGCACATCAGAACAGGACATGTGAAATGTAGCCAGATGAGAATGAATGTTTGTGCATTACCAAGACAAAAATGGGAGTGGATGCACTGTATATATCAGTATTCCCTTTGTGTGTGTGTATTGCTGAAATGTTGTATTTATTGGCATCAGCCAAAGTGATCAAACATCAAGGGTTTTCACTTGGAAGTCAAGAAAAAAAGAAGTATTTTAGTCTTGTGTAATTCATTTTTTAAATTGAATTTAAATTAGAGCAAATTTTACACAACCAATAATGTTTTAAAGGATCAAATAAGCTTTCATTGTTTGTATAGTATTGTATTTTCTGCAGTGTTTCTTCCATTGAATTTCTTTCCCACACTTGTTAGATTATTAAGATTAATTTTAAGGATTAAATTCATGGAAAATGTTAAAAATCTCTTTAAAAGAGAAAATTCAGTTTTGTAGACACAACAGATTCTGCAAATGTTGGAAATCCAGAGTAACACACACAAAATAGTGCAGGAAAACTCAGCAGGAAAAGCAGCATCAGTGGAGAGAAGTAAAGAGTTGATGTTTTGGGCTGAAACACTAGATCAGAATTTTGACTATTCATTTCCATAGATCTTGAGTTACTCCAGTATTTTGTGTGTTATTCAGTTTTATAGGCCCCATAACCTGCACCTACGGAAGAAATGTTGGAAGGCAGTATTGCCTGCTCATTGCAATGAATGCAACATTCATCAATAGGATACTTCAGCAAAAGGTCAATATCGTGAGTGGGTTGCTTGTCTAAATCCAGATCTGCATCAGTAAGAGCCAACCTACTCTTCTCAGTTAAGATGCATTATGGCTTTCTCCCATCATCAAGGATATCTTCAAGAGGCAGTGCCTCTAGACATTGACATCCATCATTAATGACTCTCACCATCTGAAACATGCCCTCTTCTTGATATTATAATTAGGGAGGAAGTATAGAAGCCCGAGGCCCCACACTCAGTGATTCAGCAAATGCTTCTTCCCCTCTGCCATCAGATTTCTGAATGGTCCATGAACCTATGAATACTAACGTTATTCAATTTTGTGTGCACCAGGTTTTTTTTTGGTATTTTGATGTAATTTTTATATCTTTGCAGTGTATTGCTGCCCCGAAAACAACAATGTCCTCCCGGGAGGGGGGAGAAGATGGCAGCGTGACGACAGTGTGCGCAGCCACTTCGGTGATGAATATCTGTTATTTGTCAAGTAGGGGACTGTGCACAATCCTGATTTGATGGAGACAGATGTGAGAGCACAGCGGAACATCTGGAATACTACTGAAATGACTGCTTTGCTACCGCTGCTTCTGTGTGGTAACTGGATTCTCCAGAGCTGAAGGCCCCAAAATCCTCGGCTTTACGTGTTTCAGCGGCCAGGGAGAGGTCGAATGCACTCGGCAGAGGATGGCACTTGGGAGGCTGTATCGGAGAGGCTGCTCGGAAGCTTGGAGTTTTCGGATGGATGGAATCAGGGTCGGCTGTGGTCGGCTGCTTCCAAGGTATCGGCAAGTTGATGGTGCCTGGAGGTTTATGGCAGGGAGTTTCTCCCTTCTGCCGCCGCTATCGGGGACTTGGGAGTTGATCGACTCGGGGAGTTTGAGAACTTTTTTTTTTACTGTGCCTATGGTCTGTTCTTTATCAAATTATGGTATTGTCTTGCACTGCTGTAACTATCATGTTATAATTATGTGGTTTTGTCAGTGTTAGTCTTTGGTCTGTACTGTTTTCTGCGATATCACTCCGGAGAAACATTGTATCATTTCTTAATGCATGTATGCATTTCTAAATGACAATAAAAGAGGACCGAGTGTTCTCAAAATCTAATTTCACATAATCTAAGTCTGTGAATATGAGTCGAATTTTGATTCTATTTAAAGTACATTGGAGACAGCCTAGAAACTCAGCATCAATACCATGTACTACTCACATACAGTATAATTTCTAATCCCTTTAAATACCATTGTTTGTGAGGAGGGGTGCCGGTTTTCTTCTTTGACCATGTGCTCAGCTGTATGTGTTTAATGACAGTGGAGACAAATCTACACTTGTGACTGATTGTCCTCCAGATCTCCTGTTCTGAATAGATTTGGTGAGACTTCAACACGTTCTGGTTGATGTACTCATATGATGTCCAGCATACCTCTGGCATTTTGAGGAAAGTTTCCTTAGGTACCTGTAGTTCCCACATAATTGACACTGGTAAATTGGATTTTGCTCTAAAGATGAGGAGTTGCTCGTTAGGTCCTAGTTACCGTATGGGTAATGCTACTGTTTTCTCAGGATTACAATACTCATGACCCATCCATTGCTGCTGTACAGTGTGCCTGCAGTTGCAACAACATTGGCAAGCATTAGGGTCACCTCTGTCATAAAACTGAACTAAAGACCTGACTTTCCCTCCAATACCATTATTGATTCCACGTTATTGTATTAAATACTTGCAAATTTTGAAGGGGCGCTGCATCAGGCATCAATGCAATTACAGCTCTATGTTCTACATGAATCCTTAGCTCATATTTGCTTCTAAAATAGAAGTTGGATGTATGCAAACAACAGACAGGAGAAACAATACTCAATATTCCTTAAGGCTTGGATTCATAGTTAACAGTTATACTTACCAGAAGATAAATCTTCGATTAAGAAAGCTAAAACTCAGAAAGATAGCACAGGCCACGTTGCCCTTGCTGTATCTTTTAAAGAATTGCACAACTGGTTTCATTTTCCTGTTCTTCCTTCATAGACTTACAAAGCTTTCCTTTGCGAAGATACACCTAATTTCCTCGTAAAGGTTATTATTAAAATTCCTTCCAATGCACTTTCAAGCAATTCACCTGACTTATCATGATGCTTTAATTGCACCTATTTCTGTATCTTTTAAATTACAAAACAAGTAGAATATAGCGCATGTTAACTATCTGGTGTACTGTGAGCATTAGATTTTGATAGTTGGACGAAGAGAATGATGGAAACAACAATTCTTTTATAATTATTGCTAGCTAAAATTGTAAATCATGCAAGTCTGGTATAAAGTGCACCAGTTTGATAATAATTGCAATATTTTTGATCGCTCTCATTCTTACAGCTTATCACTGTGCATTATAATATATTCCCAGGTTCATAATAATCATTACATTTGCTCAAACTTCAATGAGCATTTTCTCAATGGTACTTCAGTTTCCCCATCATCTTGTCCCTGTAGATACTAAATTATATTTCAGCTACCACATGAAAATAATATTTTAAATAGATATACTTTATATACAGATTTGTTAGTATAGTAATTTAAATTTTTTGTCAAGACGAGAGAAGTGACAAGTATTTCATTTCTCGTAGAAAATCTGTAAAGAAAATATTTGCTGTCATGATTTCATTCCCATGGGCTGTTTGACCTTTATATATGCAATCCAATGATTGTTTCATTGTTTAATGTGCATTTTATCTATCAATAAATAGCAGCTGCTAGTGTGGCATTCTGAAAATTAGCTCTCCATGATGTTTAGTCTATATGGCACTGAAATAATATATTCTTCCACCATTTGGCTACAGATTATTTCACTGGCAGGTTTGATGACAGAAAGCAATGTTTACAATTTTTTATTCACCTCTGATAATATGATGTATATCCTTCAAGTTGTACTGTGGATGTCTCAGTTTGATCAGTGTTGTGTCTGGGTCATCTTGAATGATATTTGCAATCAATTAAATAAAAACACAGAGCACAGGAGAGTGAAATACAAAATAGGAAAGGGATGATTGAAAGTTATAGAAGTTATTGAAAGAAAGAGTTCAAAGTTCAAAATAAATGTATTATCAAAGTACATATACATCATCATATACAACCATGAGATTCATTTTCTTGCGGGCATTCATAGTAAATATATGCAAACAAATAAAAGCAATAAATATCAAGAACGTGAGATGAGGAGTCCTTGAAAATGAACTCATAGCTTGTTGGAATAGTTCGGTGATAGGGTGAGTGAAATTGAATGAAATTATCCCCTCTGGTTCAACAGCCTGATAGTTGAGTGGTAACCTGGTGGTAGGGAGGGCTTTACCTCTGATGGCCTGGGCTGTGTCCACAACTCTTAGAGGATTTTTCATTCAAGGGCATTGGTGTTTCCATACCATGCAATCAGTCAATATGCTTTCCAATGCACATTTGTAGAGGTTTGTCTAAGTTTTAGATAACATGCCAAATCTTCACGAACTTCTAAGAAAATGGAGATGTGGTCATGGCACTTCCATGCTGGACCCAGGACAGATCTCTGAAATGATAACACCGAGGAATGTGAAGTTGCTGACCCTGTCCACCTCTGATCTCGCGTTGAAGACTGACTCATGGACTCCCAGTTTTCTCTTCCTGTGGACAATAATTAGCTCCTTGTTCTTGTTGATATTATGTGAGAGGTTGTTGTGGCATCATTCAGCCAGATTTTCAATCTCCCTCCTACATGCTGATTTATCACCACCTTTGATTAGGCCAACGACAGTGGTGTCATCAGCAAACTTAAGTATGGCATTGGAGATGTGCTTAGTCACATAGCTTTAAGTATAAAGTGAGTAGAGCAGGGGGCGTAGCACACATCCTTGTGTTGATTGTGCTGATTGTGATTGTGAAGGCAGATTCAGTATCAGAATCAAGTTTAATATCACTGGCCTATGTCGTGAAATTTGTTAACTTAGTGGCAGCACTACAATGCAATACATCATAATATAGAAAAAAATAAATAAGTAAACCAATTAACAGTAAGTACAGTGTTTATATGTATATTAAATAGTTTAAATTTAAAGTATTGCAAAAACAGTAATCATATTAAAAAGTGAGGTAGTGTTCATGGATTCAGCATTCATTTAGGAATCGGATGGCAAAGGGGAAGAAGCTGATCCTGAATCGCTGAGTGTGTTGCCGATCTGAACTGACTGGGGTCTGCAAGTGAGGAAATTGAGGATCTATTTGCACAAGGATGTACTGAGAGCCTTAGGTCTGAGCTTATTGATTAGTTTTGAGGGGGTGATAATATTGAATGCCAAGTTCAGTCAATTGAGAGCATCCTGATATATGCATTTTCACTGTCCAGATGTTCCAGGGTTGAGTGAAGAGCCAATGAAATGGCATCTGCTATTAACCTGCTGTGACAGTAGGCAAATTGGAGTGGATCCAATTTTCTTTCAGGCAGAAAATCATATGTTTCATCACCAACCTCTCTAAAAACTTCATTACAGTGATGTAAGTGACACTGAACGACGTAAGTGCTAGTTGGTTCAAGAACCAAATGGTTGAAGGGAAGAAACTGTTCTCAAGCAACACACACAAAAAAATACTGGAAGAACTCAGCAAGTCAGACTGTTTCAATGGAGGGAAAGAAAGAGCTGACATTATGGGCCAAGACCCTTCAGCAGGACAGCTAGTCTTGAACCTATTTGTATTGATCGTCAGGCTTCTGTATTTCCTGTCTTATGGTAGCTGTGAAAACAGGAAGGAATGTATAAAAGGAGAGAAAACATAAAACCACAATGTAAGAATTAAAAAGTACAAGCAGAAAAGGAGCAAATGGCATTGTGTCAGTGCATGCTGTGCTTGTGCTCCAGAGGTTAATGAGAGAATGGCAGAGTAGGTACACAAAATGTACAAATAACCTTGTCCCATAAATGTGGGACCAGCTATGTATCAATGAAGCAGTGAAGTACACCCCTGAGAGTTCTTCTGTGTTGTTATTGTTACGTACCCCGTAACTGGGTTGACAAACCAGCAGAAATGGACCACTTAGTTGGAGTCTGGATTACTGGAACTAAGAAAGTTTTATTAAAGAAATGAGTAACACAGTACTCTAATAGTAAAGATATAAATGCAACAGGTTATCAATGAATAAACACACATGTACACAGAACTAGGGTAATAGGATCAATCAAGCTCTATCGCAGTCTAGAGGTAAAATGATTGGTCTCAAGTGACACAGAGTTCAGTTCAGTTTCAGTTCGCAGTAATCGCCGTCGTGCCGTTGGGGAGAGAGAGAAAGAGCGAATGCTGATATTCAAATCGGATTCAACAGACCTTTGATATTCCTCGCAGTTAGCTTTTGGCGCGAGCTCTCTTTAATGTCTTCTGAGGTCACTGACTGTGACCCCTCCGTTCCGGATACAATCGTTCTTCTACAGTGAACCCGGCACCCAGGCAAGGGCGGACACACACACACCAGGTTCCTACCGATCGTACCGTCACACCCTATGCGTCTATGGTTGGTCCCGCGGCCAGACCTCCAAAACTCCCACCAACTTGTGAGGGGCACACCGCACTTCCAGGGTCTCGTTATCTTGTGGTGTTGTGTGTCTCTTGCCTTAGCGAACCTGTTCCTTTTATCCCCCTGCTGGGGTATTGCCTGTCCATCAAACTTCAAACAGTTCAGGTTCAAAGCAACCGGTCTCGGACAATACTCGGAACTGTGTCTCCTTTTCGTTAATCCCTCACTTCTCTCTATTATTAGCATTTTGAATGCTTCCCCCATTTGTTTCTCTCTTATCTCTTTTATCGGCATCTTCTGATAACTTGGTCACATTATCAGTTACCAAATGAGAAAACGATCCAGATCTAATTATCTTCTACAATACTATTAGCACAATGAAAATAATGATAGCAAGCTGTTGACCAATCATAGTGTTCAACCTCCATCAATGCAAGAACCACTGATATTGTGTAAAATATAAGGGAAAGTCATTATTAACCTCAAAACTATGTTACAGTGTCAATAACTCTTGTACTCCAACAGTACCTATGATCAAATGCTTATGTTACATCAGAATTATGATGCAGTATGCAGGACAATTTTGAAGGCTGTAGTAATGATTTCTGACCTATCATAGCACAGCAAAAAAAAGTACAATCAGGACCAAAAAAGGAACCTTTAAGGACCAATATTTGTTGTGGTTGTTCAGTTGTTAAGTCGAATCCAACTTTTCATGACCTCATGGACTCCTCCACACCAAGCCTTCTTGATAGAAACTGTCTCTCTAAGATACCCCAAGGTTATACACATTGTCTGAATAATATTGTCTATCTATCGTAGCCTCTGTCATCCTCTCCTTCTTTTACTTTCTGTTTTACCTAATGAGAGTCTTCTCCAAGGAATCCTGTCTTCTGATGATGGCCAAAATATTTGAGCTTTTGTCTCATAATCAAGCCTCCAAGTGAGCAGTCTGGCTGTATTTCTTCAAGTATTGACTTGTTGGATCTTCTTGCTGTCCAACGAACCCTTAACACTTTCCTCCAGCCTCCAAGTTCAAAGGCGTTGATTCTTTTGTATTCAGCCTTATAAATAGTCCGGCTCTCAGAGCCATACATCACAACTGGAAATATCATAGACTAAACATATGGATGTTTGTAGACAATTCTGCTCTTCAGTATTTTATCTAAATTTGCCATTACTGCCCTCCCCAGAAGTAAGCTCCATTTAACTTCACGGCTGCAGAAAGGACCAATATTACCTGCAGTTAAAAAATGTCTGCAGCTTCACTGATCCTGGTATGAATTTTCAAGTCTGAATGTGAAGTCGGAATTATAAGGCATGTCACTATCCAGGGCCCTCTACAACATACCGGGCTTTAAAGCAAAACTATTTCATAATATCAAAGCAACACATACAAAATATTGGAGGAACTCAGCGAGTCAGGCAGCGTCTATGGAAATGAATAAACAGCCGACATTTCAATAAATCTGATAATTTCTTTCTCATTAGTAATGGGAAAATGAAGGCAAAAACAGACTTTATCAACAGACTTTAAGGTAAAAACAGACTTTAGGGTAATTTTCGATAAGCACAAATTGTACCAAATCTGGAGAGGACCAGAGTTCATGGTCTCTCTTTATCCATGCAAGTTTTCAGGGATTTCATAAATTAATATTTATTAATGATTATTTCTTAATTCAGAGTGTCCAACTTTATAGCAATTGCTGGTCATGTAACTTTGCCATGCCAGGTTGTTTCACTTATGTAATAGATTTGTGAAATTAAAAGGCAATTAATCACCATGGTTTCATGAAATTAGAAACAAATGTCAGAACTAAAATTGGATTAATTCAGTTCATGATTAACATTTTAAGATGGTCTAAATATATATTCCTCGAGGGTCTTTTACTTTCTCTGTCATATCTCCATTCTAGCACCTAACACAACACATGATTAGGCTTTATAGGCTTTCATGTGAACTGCAGCTCTCTTTCTGAATTACAGCTTCATTGGGCATCCACAATCAATCCAGTCACCCAGTGCAAGGTATTTCTAGATAGTAATTTTGACTTGCTGACATCTACATGCAAAGTTTATTGCTTAATGCAAGCACTTCGTGGCAATTCTTGTTCTTAGTGTAAAATTCATAGTTTTTTGGAACAAACTATATAAACTGTCATTTGTACACTATTCAGCCATGTGTATTAGTAATTTCACTGTTATCTTGAAATAATTTATTCAACAGTTTGATGTCTTCATTCTTTGGAATGTAGTTATACAAATATTCTCATTGTAGTGCACCATGTTTAACATCCTTAGCAACACTGCAGTATATACTTCCGCATATTTTAATTTTATTTTCCCCATAAAGAGGAACAAGCATTTTCAAGGAAAGCTAATTACATTTTTTTTCTTAAAACAGCCTATATGAAGCATAACTGGAAAAGATGCTAATTAGTATAAATACTGCAAGCTATGCTCCAGCCATTTCTGCTACCTTCTGTTCACGACTGACTGGTCAACTAGTAAATCAGTTTTGTTTTTGTCACAAGAGGTGAAGTACAAAGAAAAATGTTGTTTATGCTTGCCATCCAGTAGATTGCATCTTTCTTTGTTTACCTATTGAAGACTATCACAGAGAGAAATCGTTTTGGCATTCACACTGTGCCTCCTCATACTCACACAATCAAAGTTGTGTCTACTGAGCCACGGCTTTAATGTTCATTGGAAACTTTTGTAGCAAAGTAGCAGAACATTTGCTCATTGGTCCATGGTCTTATATTTATTCTCTGACGGTACAGAAGACCTCCACATGCAATCCGTCTTAACTGTCAATCTAACCTTCCAATATTTTCTGTCTGCCATCTCCTTAAAAGTACCCATGCTCCTGTCTTCATTTCTGCTGTACTTTGAGGAACCCCAGTGCTTTTTATCTAATTTTCTTGGTCTTCCTAATGTTTGTTATTTTAGTAATTTATGTTTCTGTATACCTAGCTCCTTCACCTGAAATTGTTGCATAGGAAGTTGATGAATAGCTCAAACGCTGATGGTTTTGCAGGCTTAAATTGTGCTCATTGGTTTTAATGAAGACAGCACACATTTGTGATACTCATTCATAGTAATGATTTCAGTATGCAGACTTTACTAACATCACCTGTCTTATTGCCTCAGCATAATTGCATTTCATTGAGAGCACAAAGAACTTAAGGTGGTCTGCTTATTTTAATCCAAGCTGTAAACCTGGAAGTAGGGTGGAATTGTGTCAGCAATAGTTGACAGTAAGTTCTGATCTGGGATATGGAAGTGTGAAAAACTATAGAAGCTTTTTAAACTCAGCATTAGAAGCCTTGGTTGAGCAAGTAGAAATGGGTTGATGTCCTTTCTCTGAAGATGGATAGGATGTACTTCAACATTGCACTGTGATAGTTAAACAAGGAACGAGCAATGTGTGTTGCGAGCATGACACCAGGTTAAACTTATCCCTTCCTTCTGTACATGATCCAGATCCTTTCATTCCCTGCGTATTCTTGTGTTGATCTAAAAGCCTCTTAGACAGCCCTATCTTATCAGCATCACTTGAGAAAGTAGGAGCAAGAGTAGGCCACTCATCCCTTCAAACTCTGCTGCAAGATCATGTCTGATCTACCTTTGGACCCAACTCCTCTCCTGTACCAGATCTCCATTACCTTCAATACCTCACTTTTTCAATCTGTAAACATTGCTCCTTCACCTGAAATTGATGCACAGGAAGTAGATGGATAGTTCAAATACTGATGGTATTGCAGGCTTAAACTATGCTCACTGGTTTTAAGGAGGCAGCTTTGGAGCTGACTAGAAGCAGTTAACCTGTAAGGCACAATTTTACTTATAAGAAAGCTACCAAGATATTCCTCTGTTACCCTTCTGTGTCTCCAAGGCACGCTTCAGCACAATTACTATATGTCTCAATATTCAAAGCAAGATGTCTTCTCTGCAGTAGTGATACACAGACTTCGCTGCTGTTCCAAAACTTGTTCACTTTTTAATTTTGTTAGTTGGAAGTAGTTTATTTCCAAAGCTAACAAAATTGGTTGGGAGGTAAATGAAACTATATAAACTGATTCTAGGAGAGTTTTAAATTAATTTATTACTGTGGTCATTTGTTCATATTTTTAACTCCTAGTGGCCAGAGCTACAGCGTCCTGCTTGCTCTCCTGAATAATTCCATTTAGTGGATTTTGTTTGCTCTTCCATGGGAAAATCTTGGAAAAAATGCTGAAAGGATCAACCGTAACATTACTAATTATATTATTAGGCTCAGCACTCCATCACTACAATCTGCAACCCACAATAAACTGTAGGCATGTGGAACATTTGGGAGCTGAGTGAATAGAGAATATCAGGAGCTTTTGAAGGAACCACATATTGGCTATAAAGGCATCCAGATCAGCATTGGTAATTGTATAATTTGAAAGAATTCAATCCCATTCCATTAACATTCATCTGGTCTAGAGCCTCAGCAATATACTTCTTCAGGTAAGTTCACCAACAGGGATGATCTCTTCATTGCCTGCCAATTCACACTTACAAAATCATTCAATCTTCCAAGCTGGTTTACATCCTGGGTATTCAGGACAAAGGCCAGCTGCCAAAAAACTTGGCCTTTGTGTAGATACTAACCAACACAGCACAGAAATGCTGCAAACCAATTCTTATTTTCTCCTATGATGTAATCGATAAAGCAGTGGAATGATCAGCTTGTGTTCAGCCCTCTTCTCATTGTTGCTATCAAGAGGGCAGTAGGCAGTACGGAAACCTGAAGGCACACACTCAGTGATTCAGGAACAGCTTCTACCCTGCTGCCATCCAATTCTTAAATAGACATTGAACTCATGAACACTACCTCACTGCATTTTTTATTTCTGCCACTTTGCGCTACTTATTTTTAACTTAACTATTTAATAGACACACACACACACATATATATGTAACTCAGCTTTTTTTCTCTTTATTTATCATGTATTTCATTGTACTGTTGCCATAGTTAACATATTTCATGATATATGCCAGTGATATTAAACTTGAACCTGATTCTGTTTTAGGAGCCCTGACTAGGTCAGAAAGGTCATTCAATATGTACCAAATTAGGCATAAAAATGGTACACAGTCAGAATCTTTTTTCTCCCCCCTTGATAGTGGTACTGAAAACAAGAGAGCATGGGTTTTAGGTAAGAAAAATTAGTGGATTTTTTTAAAGCAGAGTGGTTGATATTTGCCAGAGGGTATGATGAAGATATACTTTTAAAAGACATATAGACAGACACTTTTTCAGCCAAGGTGGAGAGGGATATGGTGCTAATGCAGGCAAATGGGATTAGTAAAGATGGGCAAAAACATTCTAATGGTGGGCTGTAGCCCACTGTGCTGGACCACTTGGTGACCATAATGATGGAGTGATGCTGGGTACTCCATCAAATAGGGCAGCACCAAGGGCAGGAAATAGGAACAGAAATTACACAGACTCCAAACAAGGAACAGGAGAAGGAGGATATTGAAGCTGCAGGTGACAGAGGTGGATTAGTACTCATTTTGAACAGGATACTTGGAATGTAGTCAAAGATGCTATGTTCAGTTATTCACAAGCAATGATGACACATGAAATCTAGATAGCATCCCAGTTTTGCAAATCCTCCTTCCAAAAAAATACAAGTATTTTTGCCCAACTATCAATGCATTCAAAGGCAGCTTATTGTTCAACAAACAGGTCCTGATCAGATCCATACAAGTGTCATGAAACTAAATTCCAGGCTTTATACAGGAAATATGCAATGTTATTCACATGAAAGAAGATAGAGCAGATGATTTAGATTTTCTTTTGTGAAGATAACATCAATCTACTATTTCATTACTTCCTTAATTTCTCCTGTCTGTCTCTAGGGGAATCATATTTGCCCTTCCTGGACTTATTATTTTCAAATACCTACAGAAACTCTTTCAGTGTTGTTTTATGTTTTTTTTTCTTCTGCTGTCTTCTATTTTCTTTTTCTTTATCAAAGTTTTAGTCACCTTTTTTGAACTCCAAAATGCTCTCAATTATCAGGCTTACAGCTTTTTCTTGTGATTTTATAAAATTCTTCCTTTGATTTAATCATATCTTTAATTTCTTCAGTAATCTATAAATGGAATACATTGTTCATGTCAGGTAGTATTTTGTTAGATCTTTGCTGTCATCCTGTTTATTGATGGTTTCCAGCCCAACCCAAACAAAGTGTACCTCACATCTTCATCATCTAATTTGTTACATAGAGAATGCAGGCTTCAGACTGACTACAACACAATAAAGCCAAATGTAAAATTCTATCATATTATGGTCAATTCTTCCCTAGTGATCATTTACAACAAGTCTATTAATTAGTTCTTTCTTGTGATACAGTATTACTTTTAAAATGATGTGTTCCCTAACTGATTCCTCAACATCTTGATCTAGAAATCCATTTCGTATACACTTCAAGAATTCTTCCTCCACATCATTCATACTAATTTGATCTGTCTATATGTAGATTGAAGTTCACTTTGATTAGTCCATTAACTATTACATGCAGCACTAATGTTCTGATTCATACCATGATTTTCCTCACAACTATTTGCAAAAATATGCAAGAAGAATGCGATGCAGTGGGATGGTGTGGAGAGCAGAGCAGGCAGTTCAAATCCGGGAGGTCAAAAGGGAAACTATAATTACACATGACAATTACCTTATAGGTGAGCAACCTCAGTCTCTGTGTCACTTCAGTCCTGGCACAGGTGAATTGGTCAGTCACAAAAAATCATATCTGATTAGATAATCTCCAGACTGATCCCTTAAACAGTTGTGAGAATGCAGGGTTCAGCTTATATCTCAGAGGGATAAAGGCAGAGGGCATCACAGTGTTAGCCACTGTAGTAAGGTTACAGCAATTTCTCAATTTCAAGTAATTCACCAAAGAAAAGGAATTCCTAATTCCCTTGGTTGGATTCTTGCACAGCTGGAAGTTTAGGAAAATGATATGCATACCAAGACAGGAAAAGCACTAATCCTGAAATTACCTTTGAATATTCTCAATGACCGAGTGTCTATGGACCAGTGACATTGATTTACTATGAAAACATGGCTTCTCATTTCAGTCTTAAATCGCTAGCCACTTATCTTGAGAATATGTCCTCTTTTTCTAGACACTCAGTCAGAGGAAACACATTCTCAGCATTTATCCTATCACATTCTTTGTACTAGTGACCTAGGCCATTAACAACAGTGAAAGACCTAGGATTTGAATCCAGCCTTGGAGAAAAAAATACAAATGGTCAAGATCAATGACCACATCAACAAATTTCAGATACCAATAACTGTATTGATTCTTATCCCTTTCCCCATGCTGTATATTCTAGTCAGCCTCAATCATAACTGCAAATGCCACACCCTCACAAGTTTTCCAATTCTTTCCAAATCTTGAATCTTACAGATGACAAGCCCTCCCAACTATTTCAAAAGCATACATAACAAAGACATATCACAACACAGTGCATAATACACTCCCCACTTTCTGGCTGTGAAGGAAGGTGCACACTTGTTGATGCCAGTAATAGAACAGTAGTAGATAATAGCATGCCCATTGACTTGATGGTCTGTGGGAGGAAACGATGGCCATAGTTAGAGTAGCTATCACAGAAGCTAAAACCAGCAATAGTGCAGGAATTAATAAAAATGACAGTATGCTTACACCTAATCTATATCCCTATATCACATTTCCCCTCATTCCATACTCTTCTAATTTACAAGGTATCACAACTTCCTTGTCTCACTGCAGATCCACAGAGCCAAAGAAGTCATTGGCTCAGGACAGGATGAGGATCAACATTATAGTTTCCCCATTCTGAGTACTTTCACCAGTACCGCATGATTCCAAGTGTTGAGTATTGTGAGCTATGTTGACAATACATGCCTGCTAATGAAATTATCAGCACATTGGCAACAAGAATACAAAAGGAACAGTTCCATTCACACCTCATTTAACTCCCCTGCTGCTCTTGTAAACTCAGTTCAACATTATTCCTCCACTTTTTATGTAGAAGCATAACATTTTCCATGGCCAAATCTGTAAACGGATGTGGAATCATCAGCCAGCAATTGACTTCACTTCAACACAATGAAGATCTGATCTTCTATAGATCAGCTCTGTAGAACCAAATCTACAGAGCTGAGTATTGCTGGTGGGCACAACTTGTATGTATGTATCACTACTAGAGATCAAAGTTACATCTCCCTCACTTTACAAGTCCACATAGTGTCTCCTTTTGTTTCTTTACAGTGTTATTTTGTACCCTGCTCAATGCTGCTCTTAGATGACATAACTTATATTTCAAATTTTAAAAAATGGTGAGCTGCTACAACAAAATAATTTTTCAATTCCTCACAGCCAAATAGAACCAGCAGAGAAAATCTTCAGATTCAATTTTAAACTTACAGTCAGTAGCAGAAACAAAGAGGAAGAAAATTGTCTTTGCTCATTCATTTTACGCACTGAACGTGCAAAGAAAGGAAGCATCAGACAAACAGAAATACATTTTCCCAGTTGTGATGTGAGCAACTGACAATTCTTTCACTATCAGAATTTAATTTTGGCTCTTTCCTCTTGTGTCACCTCTATTCCCTCCTTGAAATAAAGCAAAGTTCATTTGTGCAAGCTTAACCTATTCCTGTTTAATTGGCCAAGTGTAAACTATTCACAAGGTACTTTTAGAAAGAGAGACTCAGGTTATTATGTGCCACCTGAACTCATTTCCATTCCAATTTATTGCATACTATAGTTGAAAACTCTTCAACTGTTTGAGTAATTATAGTGGCTGTGTCTCCAAGGATTTCCAAGTTGTTTATGACATGTTGGCTTTATGCCAAGGTTGGTGATATGAATTACATCAAATCAGCATCCAATTAGAATAAACGTTGAAGATAAAAGTTCAACTAAATTTTGGGTGGATTAATTGGATTAATTCAAATTTGAATGAATCAGAAATAAAGGTCTGGGTTCTGACTATGGTCTGCTTATACTCAACCAAGAATGAAAACAATTTGCAGTTGGCTTATATAAATCCACTTTATCAGAAATAAACAGAGTTGCCGTGTGCATTTAATCTTGCAAGAGATTAGCTGTAGCAAGTAACACACATCAAAGTTGCTGGTGAACGCAGCAGGCCAGGCAGCATCTGTAGGAAGAGGTGCAGTCGATGGTTCAGGCCGAGACCCTTCGTCAGGACTAACTGAAGGAAGAGTGAGTAAGGGATTTGAAAGTTGGAGGGGGAGGGGGAGATCCAAAATGATAGGAGAAGACAGGAGGGGGAGGGATGGAGCCAAGAGCTGGACAGGTGATAGGCAAAGGGGATATGAGAGGATCATGGGACAGGAGGTCCGGGAAGAAAAACAAGGGTGGGGGGGAACCCAGAGGATGGACAAGGGGTATATTCAGGGGACAGAGGGAGAAAAAGGAGAGTGAGAGAAAGAATGTGTGTATAAAAATAATAACAGATGGGGTACAAGGGGGAGGTGGGGCATTAGCGGAAGTTAGAGAAGTCGATGTTCATGCCATCAGGTTGGAGGCTACCCAGACAGAATATAAGGTGTTGTTCCTCCAACCTGAGTGTGGCTTCATCTTTACAGTAGAGGAGGCTGTGGATAGACATGTCAGAATGGGAATGGGATGTGGAATTAAAATGTGTGGCCACTGGGAGATCCTGCTTTCTCTGGCGGACAGAGCATAGGTGTTCAGCAAAGCGGTCTCCCAGTCTGCGTCGGGTCTCGCCAATATATAAAAGGCCACATCGGGAGCACTGGACGCAGTATATCACCCCAGCCGACTCACAGGTGAAGTGTTGCCTCACCTGGAAGGACTGTTTGGGGCCCTGAATGGTGGTAAGGGAGGAAATATAAGGGCATGTGTAGCGCTTGTTCCGCTTACACGGATAAGTGCCAGGAGGGAGATCAGTGGGGAGGGATGGGGGGGACGAATGGACAAGGGAGTCGCGTAGGGAGCGATCCCTGCGGAATGCAGAGAGGGGGGGGAGGGAAAGATGTGCTTAGTGGTGGGATCCCGTTGGAGGTGGCGGAAGTTACGGAGAATAATATGTTGGACCCGGAGGCTGATGGGGTGGTAGGTGAGGACCAGGGGAACCCTATTCCTAGTGGGGTGGCGGGAGGATGGAGTGAGAGCAGATGTACGTGAAATGGGGGAGATGCGTTTAAGAGCAGAGTTGATAGTGGAGGAAGGGAAGCCCCTTTCTTTAAAAAAAGAAGACATCTCCCTCGTCGTAGAATGAAAAGCCTCATCCTGAGAGCAGATGCGGCGGAGATGGAGGAATTGAGAGAAGAGGATGGCGTTTTTGCAAGAGACAGGATAAGAAGAGGAATAGTCCAGATAGCTGTGAGAGTCAGTAGGCTTATAGTAAACATCAGTGGATACGCTGTCTCCAGAGACAGAGACAGAAAGATCTAGAAAGGGGAGGGAGGTGTCAAAAATGGACCAGGTAAACTTGAGGGCAGGGTGAAAGTTGGAGGCAAAGTTAATAAAGTCAACGAGTTCTGCATGCGTGCAGGAAGCAGCGCCAATGCAGTCGTCGATGTAGTGAAGGAAAAGTGGGGGACTGATACCAGAACAGGCACGGAACATAGATTGCTCCACAAAGCCAACAAAAAGGCAGGCATAGCTAGGACCCGTACGGGTGTCCATAGCTACACCTTTAGTTTGGAGGAAGTGGGAGGAGCCAAAGGAGAAATTATTAAGAGTAAGGACTAATTCCGCTAGATGGAGCAGTGTGGTGGTAGAGGGGAACTGATTAGGTCTGGAATCCAAAAAGAAGCGTAGAGCTTTGAGACCTTCCTGATGGGGGATGGAAGTATATAGGGACTGGACATCCATGGTGAAAATAAAGCGGTGGGGGCCAGGGAACTTAAAATCATCGAAAAGTTTAAGGGCGTGAGGAGTGTCACGAACATGGGCCGGAAGGGATTGAACAAGGGGTGATAAAACCGTGTCGAGGTATGCAGAAACGAGTTCGGTGGGGCAGGAGCAAGCTGAGACAATAGGTCGGCCAGGACAGCCAGGTTTGTGGATCTTGGGTAGGAGGCAGAAACGGGAAGTGCGGGGTGTGGGAACTATAAGGTTGGTAGCAGTGGATGGGAGATCCTCTGAGCGGATAAAGTCGGTGATGGTGTGGGGGACAATGGCCTGGTGCTCCTTAGTGGTGTCACGATCGAGGGGTAAATAAGAGGAGATATCCGCGAGTTGTCGCTGTGCCTCGGCAAGGTAGAGGCAAGTATTGTCTTTCAGAAACTCAACCAAGGGATAGGCCGGGAATATTTTCACTTTTGCAATATTTCATAGAATCATCATGTCATACGTCACAGATATAGACCCTTTGGCCCTTCTGATCATTGCTGAACACAATGTCCATTTAAGCTTGTTCCATTTGCCTGCATTTGGCTCATATCCCTCCAAACCTTCCCTATCTATGTACCCGTTTAAGTGTATTTTAAATTGCCCTGATGTACCTGACTCAAACATTTCCTCTGGCAGCTCATTTGAAAATCAGAATCAGAATCAGGTTTAATATCACAGACATATGTCATGAAATCTGTTAACTTTATGACAGCAGTATAATGAAGTAAATAACAAATAAATATAGAGAAAAATGAATTACAGTAAGTACATATATATGTCTAAATCCTGAATTGCTGAGTGTGTGCCTTCAGGATTCTGTACTTCCATCCCAACGGTGACATTGAGAAGAGGGCAGGTCCTGTGTGGTGGGGATCCTTAACGATGGACGCCACCTCTCTAAGGCACCACTTCTTGAAGAGGTGTTGCATAATATGGAGGCTAGTACCCAGGATGCAACTGACTCCTTTTACAAGCTTCTGCAACCTACTTCGATCTTGTTTAGTGGCTACCCATACCAAACAGTGAAGCAGCCTGTCAGAATGCTCTCCACAGAATGTTTTGAGTGTTTTAATTGACAAACCAAATCTCCTCAAACTCCTAATGAAATATAGACACTGACTTGCCTTCTTTATAGCTGAATCAATATATTGCATCTAGGTTAGGTCCTCAGAGATCCTGACACCCAGGAACCTGAAATTGCTCACTCTCTCCTCTTCTGATCCCTTTATGAGGATCAGTTTGTGTTCCCTCATCTTTCCCTTCCTGAATTCCACAATCAGCTCTTCCGTCTTACTGACACTGAGTGCAAGGTTGTTGTTGCAGCACGACACTTAACTAACTGGAATATCTCATTCCTGTACGCTCTTTCTTCACCATCTGAAATTCTGCCAACAATGGCATTTGAGCTGTGCTTAGCCACAGTCTTCTGGGTGAAAAGGCTGCTCATCAGGTTCCTCTAAAATTTTTTCCTGCTCACGTTAAAGCTGTTCTTGATTTTCACAATCACTCTACGTATAACTGTCATGATCTTATAGGCCTCTTCAAAATCGCCCCTCATTCTCCTATACTGCTCAACTTTTCCCTTTGACTCAGTTCCTCATGTCCTGGAAAATGTATTCTGGACTATTCTGTTTTAATAAAAGGTGACCAAAACTGAACACAATACTCCAAATGCGGCCTCACCAATATCTTGTACAACTGTGATATAACACTTAAACTTCCATACGCAGTGCCTTATGAGCCTAAAGCTTTCTTCACCTTTTTGTCCACAAGTGGCTTGTTAAACAAATTAAACAAATCTTTTAATTTAAATCAGGAATAATAAAATCATTATTTTGGCCTAAGACCATAAGTCCGTAAGACATAGGAGCAGAACTAGGCCATTTGACTGCATCAAGTCTCCTCCACCATTCCATCATGGCTGATTTATTATTCCACTCAACCATATTCTCCTGCATAACATTTGAAGTCCTGATTAATCAAGACCCTATCAACCTTTGCCTTAAACATACTCAATGATTTGGTCTACACAGGTGTCCATGACAAAGAATTCCATGGATTCACCAGCTTCTGACTAAAGAAGTATTTCCTCATCTCTATTCCAAATGAATGTCCCTCATTTCTGAGGCTCTTCCCTCTGGTCCTAGGCTCCCCCACAATAGGAAACATCTTCTCCACATCCACTCCATCCAGACTTTTCAATATTAAAAGGGGTTCAATGAGATCTCCCCTTATTTTCAAAACTCAAGAGAGTACAGCCCAAGAGCCACCAAACGTTCCTCATATGTTAATCTATTCATTCCTGAGATCATTCTTATGAACCTCCTCTGGATTCTCTCTAATGCTAGTACATCTTTTCTTAGTTAAGGGCCTCCAAATTGCTCACAATTCTCCAAGTGTGGTCTGAATAATGCCTTATAAAGATTCAGCAATGCATCCTTGCTTTTGTATTCTAGTCCTCTTGAAATGAATGCTAACATTACATTTGCCTTCCCAACACTGACTCAACATACAAGTTAAACTTTAGGGAATCCTGCACTAGGATTCCCAAGTCCACCTGCACCTCCGATTTTTCTATTTTTTTCTCCAGTTGCAAGATATTTAGTTAACCATCCTTATATCTGGCACCATGTCAAAGACCTTCTGCAAATCCAAATGAACATCCACTGAAACTATCCTGCTTGTTATTTCCTGAAAAATTTCCACTGATTTGTCAGGCAGGATTTCCCCTTTAGAAATCCATGCAGACTTAGGCCTTTTTTATCATATGACTTCAAGAGCACCAAAACCTTATCCTTAATAACTGAGTCCAACTTATTTCCGACCACTGGCCAAGTGAGGGAGGTAAATTGGCCCATAACTTCCTTTATTTCACCTCCCTCACTTCTTAAAGAGTGGAGTGATATATGAAATTTTCCCATCCTCAAGAACCATTCCAGAATATACTGATCCTTGAAAGATCTTTCTTAATGCCACCACCACCACTTCACATAGCTCTTTCGGAACCCTGGGGTGTAGTACTGCTGGTCCAGGTGACTTTCCAACATTCAGATTTTCAGCTTCCTTTAAGTAGCAGCTACACTAATTTCTGCCCCATGTCACACTCGCACTCCTGGCATTCTACTAGTGTCTTCCACAGTGAAGATTGACACAAAATACTTACTAAGTTTGTCAGCCATTTCTTTGTCCCCCATTACTAACTCTGCAACGTCATTTTCCAGAAGACTGATACCCACTCTTCTCTCTCTTTTACTCCTTATATAATCTAAAAAAAAATTGTGTCCTTTTTCATATTATTGGTTAACAAACTGGCATTTACCAGTTGAATCTCCTGATGACCACGGAGTGTCAATGTCTGCACTTTTTGTGCCTCCATTTGCTCCACTGTTCACCATGTGTGTTGATGCAGACTGAAGGACTGCAGGTAATCATTAAATGGCTCTGCACTGCCTTAACTAGTGATTATTCATAAATTAGTTTAACAATAATTATTGAGAGATATTTGGTTGATGGATAGAGGAAATCCGCACCAGTCTAATCCTCATATTTTCTGCAATTTTCACCTGAGTAATTTCCAAAATTTAGTGTGTTATAGTCCTTCCTCCACATGTGGTAAGGTGAAGAGAAGTCGTCTCTTTATTCTTCATATGGCCTTATAGTTTATATTATATCAGATGTGGTCTTCATAAGAATGAGCAGGGTTTATTTTCCAGTCTCCTGAAAAATGAAGAGGTGAGTCAGCTTATTGACGTGCTGCAGTGCAACCATTGCTGTGGTGAAATCTCTCCCACAGGCAGGGAGTTTTGAGATTGAAATTTTGTGATAATGAAGCAATACTGAGATTTTCAATTCAACAAGGTATGTGACTTGTAGGGAAACCTGCAGATGATGCTGTACGGAGAGTTCTTCTGCCTTTGATCTTGAGGTCAAGAGTTTGCAAAGTGTTCTTGGAGCAGTGTAAGTGAATAACTGCATAATAGTGTGACATTTTATTGATGGTACACATTCAGTCATAATCTGCCAGTGATGGAGCGAGTAAATATTTAACCTGGTGTCTTGAGTACCTTTCAAGTGTGCTGCTTTCTCTTGGATGGTACCAAGTTTCTTGAAGTGCTAGATATCCAGCAGGTGGAGGTATGCTATTGCCATTCATTAAATAAAAGGTAGATGTTCTGGAGCATGTTGATATTAGGGGAGAGGAGGTGTTGGAGTTGTTAAAATACATTAGGATGGATAAGTCCCCGGGGCCTGATGGAATATTCCCCAGGCTGCTCCATGAGGCGAGGGAAGAGGTTGCTGAGCCTCTGGCTAGGATCTTTATGTCCTTGTTGTCCACGGGAATGGTACCGGAGGATTGGAGGGAGGTGAATGTTGTCCCCCTGTTCAAAAAAAGTAGTAGGGATAGTCCGGGTAATTATAGACCAGTGAGCCTTATGACTGTGGTGGGAAAGCTGTTGGAAAAGATTCTTAGAGATAGGATCTATAGGCATTTAGAGAATCATGGTCTGATCAGGGACAGTCAGCATGGCTTTGTGAAGGGCCGATCCTGTCGAACAAGCCTGATAGAGTTCTTTGAGGAGGTGACCAGGCATATAGATGAGGGTAGTGTAGTGGATGTGATCTATATGGATTTTAGTAAGGCATTTGACAAGGTTCCACAAGGTAGGCTTATTCAGAAAGTCAGAAGGCATGGGATCCAGGGAAGTTTGGCCAGGTGGATTCAGAATTGGCTTGCCTGCAGAAGGCAGAGGGTGGTGGTGGAGGGAGTACATTCAGATTAGAGGATTGTGACTAGTGGTGTCCCACAAGGATCTGTTCTGGGGCCTCTACTTTTCGTGATTTTTATTAACGACCGGGATGTTGGGGTAGAAGGGTGGGTTGGCAAGTTTGCAGACGACACAAAGGTTGGTGGTGTTGAAGATAGTGTAAAGGATTGTTGAAGATTGCAGAGAGACATTTATAGGATGCAGAAGTGGCTGAGAAGTGGCAGATGGAGTTCAACCCGGAGAAGTGTGAGGTGGTACACTTTGGAAGGACAAACTCCAAAGCAGAGTACAAAGTAAATGGCAGGATACTTGGTAGTGTGGAGGAGCAGAGGGATCTGGGGGTACATGTCCACAGATCCCTGAAAGTTGCCTCACAGGTAGATAGGCTAGTTAAGAAAGCTTATGGGGTGTTAGCTTTCATAAGTCGAGGGATAGAGTTTAAGAGTCGTGATGTAATGATGCAGCTCTATAAAACTCTGGATAGGCCACACTTGGAGTACTGTATCCAGTTCTGGTCGCCTCACTATAGGAAGGATGTGGAAGCATTGGAAGGGGTACAGAGGAGATTTACCAGGATGCTGCCTGGTTTAGAGAGTATGCATTATGATCAGAGACTAAGGGAGCTAGAGCTTTACTCTTTGGAGAGAAGGAGGATGAGAGGAGACATGATAGAGGTGTACAAGATAATAAGAGGAATAGGTAGAGTGGATAGCCAGCACCTCTTCCCCAGGGCACCACTGCTCAATACAAGAGGACATGGCTTTAAGGTAAGGGGTGGGAAGTTGAAGGGGGATATTAGAGGAAGGTGTTTTACTCAGAGAGTGGTTGGTGTGTGGAATGCACTGCCTGCGTCAGTGGTGGAGGCAGATACACTCGTGAAGTTTAAGAGACTACTAGACAGGTATATGGAGGAATTTAAGGTAGGGGGTTATATGGGAGGCAGGGTTTGAGGGTCAGAAAAATATTGTGGGCCAAAGGGCCTGTAATGTGCTGTACTATTCTATGTTCTATGTTCTAAAACTTAAATACAAAAGTCTACTTAATCTGTATAACTAACTCTCCAAACAAAATATTGATGTTTTGGGCTGATACCCTACATCCAGAACTGCTGAAGTGTCTCAGCCCAAAATGTTGATTCTTTATTCCTTTCCACAGATGCTGCCTGACCTTCTGAGGTCCTCCAGCATTTTGTATTCTAGCTTTTAACATCTGCAGAATCTTTTGTGTCTCAAACAAAGTGTCCTTTATATTTTTAGAAACAATGCTTGTCACGTCCAATATTAGGCATTAGGCCAATGTACTAAACCAACACCAAAAAAATTAACTCACATGTGGTTGTAGATTATTTATACATCAATAGGTTTCGCAGCTTTGCTGAGAAAGCGATCAGAGAGTAAGGAGAAAAAGAGAAAAGGATGTTGGAAAGGAATTATTAAAGAAGGTGTATTGAAAAGATTGTGTCAAGGGAAGTTCGTGAGAGGTATGAGAATAAAGTGAGAACCAAGATCATATAGCGGAGTTTCTGTTTTGAGCTCAGAGAGGGAGTTATATTTCTGGGGCAAGATGAATTGCATTGCTTTTCACTGGACTGAGCAATGACTAGAATATGTCCTACATGCTTGAGGAATATACAAGTCTAACACACGTAACAATCAACTCTATTGCATTATAATAATAATATTACAATCATAACAACAAAAATAATAATTTTGTTATATTGACTGTCAAAAAACATTTGATTCTGTCCCACACTCATGGTTAATAGAAATTTTTAATTTATATGAACTACGCCCGATACTTGTGAAATTCCTTCAATATCTAATGAACCATTGGCATACTATAATCACCTATCTACTAATAACCAAAAAAGAACAACCACTGTTAACAAAATAAACTGAAGCATTTTCAAGGGTGGCTCTCTAAGCCCATTAAGGTTTTCTCTGGCCTTAAACCCTCTCTAATTAACTGAATCAGATAAAAATAGGGTATCAAATCAGAGACAGCCAAGTGAATTACACCTTGACACACCTTCTATACATGGATGATTTAAAATTATCTGGTCCCTCATCAACAAAGCTAAAGTGTTTAATTCAAATAGTAGAACTATCTTCTAACAATATAAATATAAACTTTGGACTAGATAAGTGCAGAACATTAAACATAAAGTGCAATTGAATTACATACTAGAATATAAAACAGATCAGCAGGATACAATATAACCAATAGATGAATATGAAACATGTAAGTATCTGGAATATCAACAAGCAAAGAAAATAGTGTGATAAAGGGAAAACTTTAGACATAATATCTTGATCTGAAAGTGATCTGGAAAAATTACGAAAAAAAATAAGAACTGAAAAGACAAGTTTTAGAAAACACTATGTACACTTGAACACACTTAGATTAACTCTACCTAGGAAAGAAGGAGGAAGAGGAATAACAGACATAAAAATTTACACAACAATCAAATAAAACTTTTAAGGACATATTTTCATCAATGAAAACAAGATTCAGAACTCCACGCAAGCATATATAATTCTGATAAGAAGTATACACCACTAAACTTAAATGAGAGCACAGCCCAGAAAAATGAAGAAAGCGTTAACCAATGGAACAGCACGTCCTTCCATGGAAGACATCCTCATGATCTGAGCAGACTAGATGCTGACAAGGAAGTATTGAATATCTGTCTCAGAGCTGGAAGCTTCTTTCCAGAAACAGAGTGGCAATATAGCAGTAGGATGGGAACACAAAATATTATCAAAAATACAAAATAAAAGACCAACAAGTTCAAGGTGATAAGTACAGGAAATGCAAAGAAAACATAGAAACAATCCAACATGTTACAGGATCCTGCTGTAGTTTAACTCAATCTGATTACCTACACAAAAAAGAGACAAGCATCATTCACCAAAATCTTGCTTTAAAAGAAACTTATAAGACACCATATCTTACTATAAGTACAAGACTGATCCAGTTTTAGAGTCAGAGTTCTACAAATTATATTATGACTGATCCGATCCATTATTACAGATAGGACAATCCATAATAACTGTCTAGATATAGCATTACAGGATATACATGCAAGAACAACTTACTTAATAGATATAGCCATTCCAAACACACATAACGTACAGAAATCAACAAGTGAAAAAGACCAGAAGTATGCTTAATTAAAAGAAGAAATTAAAAGACAATGGCACATGAGCATTGCAAACAAGAGAGAATCTGCAGACGCTGGAAATCCAAGCAACACACACAGAATACTGGAGGAACCCAGCAGGCCAGGCAGCATCTATGGAAAAAAGTACAGTTGACGTTTCAGGCTGAGATTCTTTGGCAGGAATGGGGAAAAGAAGATGAGGAGTAGATTTAAAAGGTGGGGGAAGGGGAGGGAGAAATATAAGGTGATAGGTGAAACTGGGAGGGGAAGGAATGAAGTAAATAGCCGGGAAGTACAAACGTTTGTATATCGGTGAAAGAGATACAGGGCTGGAGAAGGGGGAGTCTGGTAGGTGGGGATAGACAGCCATGGAAGAAAGAAAAGTGGGAGGGAGCACCAGAGGGAGATGACGGGCAAGCAAGGAGATAAAGTCAGAGCAGGAAAAGAGGGTGGGGATTGGTGAAGGAGAAGGCGGGGGTGGGGGAGATGGCATTTCCGAAAGTTCAAGAAATTGATGTTCATGCCTCAGGTTGGAGGCTACCCAGACAGAATATAAGATGTTGTTCCTCAAACCTAAGTGTGGCCTCATCATGACAGTAGAGGAGGCCGTGAATTGACATATTGGAATGAGAATAGGAACTGGAATTAAAATGGGTGGCCACTGGGAGATCCCACTTCTTCTGGCAGACTGAGCGTAGATGCTCAGCGAAACAGTTCGCAATCTACTTCGGGTCTTACCGGTATACAGGAGGCCACACCGGGAGCGCTGTATACAGTATATGATCCCAACAGGCTTACAGGTGAAGTGTCACCTCACCTGGAGGGACTGTTTGGGACCCTGAATGTTAGTGAGGGAGGACGTGAAGGGGCAGGTGTAGCACTTGTTCTGCTTGCAAGGATAAGTGCCAAGAGAGAGATCAGTTGAGAGGGATGACTGGACAAGGTAGTTGCATAGGGAGTGATCCCTGAGGAAAGCAGAAAGTGGGAGGGAGGGAAAGACGTGCTTGGTGGTGGCATCCTGTTAGAAATGGTGGAAGTTCCGGAAAATTATAGGCTGGATGGGGAGGCTGGGGGTGGGGTGGTCTGTGAGGAAAAGAGGAACCCTATCCCTGGCAGGGTGGTGGGAGTATGGGATAAAAGCAGATATGTGTGAAGTGGAGGAGATGCGATTGAGGGCAACGTTGATGGTGGAGGAAGGGAAGCCCCTTTCTTTGAAAAAGGAGAATATCTCCTTTGTTCCAGAATGAAAAGCCTCATCCTGAGAGCAGATGCGGTGGAGACAGAGGAATTGAGAGAAGGGAATAGTTCCCTCTTCTCCAGCCCCGTATTATCATCCCAGTTAGTTACTTCATTACTCCCCTCCCGGTTTCACCTATACCCTTGTGTTTCTCTCTCCCCTCCCCCACATTTAAAATCTATACCTCATCCTCTTTTGCCAGTCCTGCTGAAGGGTCTTAGCCTGAAACGTCAACTGTACTTTCTTCCATAGATGCTGCTTGGCCTGCTGTGTTCCTCCAGCATTTTGTGTGTGTTGCAGGGTATACATCATCCCAATAAGAATATCTACAATTGCTTTAATTCCAAAGTCACTACACAATAGCATTAAACAATTACACCTACACAGTAATATTTATATAAATCTTCGGAAAGCCACAATACTAAACACCACTAGAATACTCCAAACGTTCCTAATAATAATTGAGAAAATGAGCATGCTTGGCTATGCCCATATGACACGTTTTACCAGCTTGAGCTGAGAAAAAAAATACAATAATAATACACGTAGAACAAGATTTGGTCAAGATATTTTCTCCAGAAATGCAGAAAAACACAAAGTCACCAACTAGATTTATTGGCTGTGGTACGTGTACAGAAGATGTCCTAAACTGTGGGAGAATCTAAAAGTAGAGGTCATAAACATAAGATAGTGCCAACATAGGATGCAAAGAATTCAAACCATTTTTCATTACTCAAAAAGTGCTTTGAATGCATGACTTCACACCCTCATGGAATAGTTAAACTTTAAAAGTAGAAAAGGAAGCTAGATTAGCACACAAGGGAGAAATGAATAAAAAAATCTGTAAGGATATGTGGATAAATGTAGATGAGGAAGGAGATGAAGGGGCTTATTTGAAGTCTAAATTTTTGCATAAACCAGTTGCCCAATGCATATGTAAAGCAGCATGAACTATGTGCGCTGCATTGAAAGAGGAATGTTTTTACAGATATGAATTTATTTTCACTGTGCCAGCATTTCAGCCTGATAGATACAGCATTTAATAATCATATAGTAAATTTATGAAGCCTTCGTTGAATACAGGACGTCAACTGAAAACAATTATACTGGAGGTTTAATTATCAATGTGTGTAGCGAAAATACGTGTGTGTGTGTGTGTGTGTGTGATAAATATTATAAAGTCACGCATAGTGCAGCTTTTCCTGGATTTGATTTTTTTCTCTGTAGATCTGAATGAAATATTATTTCCACTGAACTCAAATTAATATATGAATACAATGAAAACTGAAGCATCAGTCTTTCATTATTGAGCTCACTTGGAGCAGTACACCACATGAGAGAGTTTAAAGTAAAGCCTGCAGAGTTTGCTGAAAGCAACTGGGTGATTTTCAAAAATTCAATAGGTTTATTATGAACTGAGGCAGGGAAAATGAGGGGGGAAGCAGGTGCATCTTGATTAGATTAATAATTCCAAAATTATTTCAGTTCTGTATTAAAATAATATTCCTCGTAGGGACTGAATGATAAATTTAATTTGTACAAAGCAAAATATACTGGGAAAATATTATTCTTCAGGAGTCTTAAAAGACCAACTCTGATGACAATACTAGGATCATCAGGTCAGCATATCTAATATATAATTAAAAGTTTAATGTCAGCTGCACTTGGTTTGCCTGTGGGGTGGGAAACATCGTGATTAGCTGAAATTTTTCATTTGTGAAATGATGAAAATATTTGAAAAATCCCTTAACCTGTTGCTGATCAAGAGTATGGTGGCTTAGTGCATGAGTGACAGATAGTCACGGAAGTCAATGCAGTTCACTGATATCCTTCAACACTGTGAATATGCTGTCATTAACCAATGTAACCTACTTGTGATCCAGACAATTAATAACTTTATTAATTCATATTAGCTCTTTGAAATAGCTGGTAACCACTCAATGGAGAATGGAGTATGTTTGTTTTGATTGCAATGAATGAACTTAAGGAAGAACATATCAGGAATAGTGATGTAAGTTGCAAGTTGCAAGTTAAGGTTACCAAGAGCAATCAACTTGCACCAGTCCTTTCTCTCATTATCTCAGAAGCTATTACAATCTCTACCTTACTCCCTGGCCATGGGCTTTTTCCATTGCTGTGATCAGTACTGTTCGTGATTGACTTTGAGACCTAAACTTCAGTTCGTAATTGAGAGACTGGAATTGGAATGCAAATGTTGGATTATTGTCAACGTACCAAGATTCAGTGAAAAGCTTGTCTTGCATACTGATCATGCAGATCGAATCTACCACAGTGCACTGAGGAAGAACAGAATGAGATAGAACAAAATAGGTGTAACAGCTACAGAGAAATGCTATATCCAGTAAAGAATAAGGTGCAAAATCATAACAAGGTAGATTATGAGGTAAACAGTCCATCCTATTGTACTAGGAAACTTTTCAATATTCTTATAACTGTGGGTAGAAGCTGTTCTTGAGCTTGGTAGTATGTGATTTCAGGCTTTTTATCTTCTGTCCAGTGGAAGAGAGGAAAAGGGAGAATGGGGACTTTGATTATGCTAATTATTTTAATGAGGCAGCAAAATGGATAAACAAATTCCATGGAAAGGTGTCTGGATTCCATGATGTGCTGAGCTGTGTCAACAACTCTCTGCAGTTTTGTCAAGTTAGTTGCAGAGAAGTTGCCATTACCAATCCATAATGCATTCAGATGGGATGTTTTCATAACGTATCAATTAAAAATTGATAAAGGTTGATGGGGATATGCTAAATTTCTTTAACCTCCTGACAAATTAGAGGTGCTGGTGAGCTTTCTTGACCATGACATCTATGTGCTTGTATCAGGACAGGTTATCAGTGATGTTTTCTCCAAGGAACTTGAAGCTTTCAACCCACTCTACCTCAATACTCTTGACATAAAGAGAAGCATGTTCACTATTCCCCCTTCCTGAAGTCAATGACCAGCTCTTTTGTGATGTTGACATAGAGGGAAAAGTTGCTGTCATGACACCATGTTACAAAACTTTCCTTCTCCTTCCTATACTCTGACTAATCATTATTGGACATATAGCCCATGCTGACATTATCAACTGAAAACATGTCAATAGATTTAGAGCAGAATCTGGCCAAGAAGCTTGAGTGTACAGGGAGTAGAGTAGGAGGCTTCGGACACAACATTGTGGAGCAGCATTGTTTAGAATAATCATGGGTAGAGCTGCTGCTGCCTATGCTTACAGATTGCAGTCTGTTGATCAAAGATCCAGTTACAGGGGGAAGCATTGACTACTAGGGTCTAGGGTTTGGTGATGAATTTTCTTTGAGAGATATAGTCAATAAACAGTAGTGTGATGCAGATATCTTGAATGTCCAGATGCTTCAGAGACGAGCATAGGGACAGGATGACAGCTTCCACCTTAGACCTGTTTCAATGTATCCTATCTGTTGAGAGATTCTGTCTCAATTACACACAGAAGTGATGCGGGGAAGAGCTGATACAGAAAACAAGAAAGAGAAATCCAGAGGTCCAGATCACTTGCTGCAAGGCTTGTAGGTCCAGTCCAGACTGAACAGAAGCTCAAAGCTCCTGAGCACAATCTGAGTTGCTTATTTCAAACATTATTAGGCACAGGCCTCAGTTCTGGTAGACTCCAAATGGAGTCTAACTTTGCAGCACAGACTGTTAGACTGGCAAACTGATCACTGCTACTAGACTCAATCTCAAGCATTCACTGGGAAGAAGTGATGGCTCAGGGCATGAGAAGTTGCCTTTAGTCAATAAGTTTAAGTGTATTTAATTATTTTAAGTGTGTGCTTCATTTTATAGAGTCTTCATTTAAACAGAAATACTTTTATCATATTGTTTGTTTATGTCAAGATCAAATAGATTTTTGCATAGTAGGGGAATTAAGGGTTATGGGGAAAAAGCAGGTAGGTGGAGATGAGTCCATGGCCAGATCAGCCATGACTAGAGGGGCAGGCTCGACAGACCAGATGGCCTACTCCTGCTCCTATTTCTTACGTTTTTATGTTTGTTTTTTTTATATAGTTCTCACATGTTTTTGAATGCCCATGGCTGTCAAACAAATTCACAAACATTCAACATCTGTTATGATTCTGAAATGGTGCTGGAGGACTAAAGGTTGTAAATATCACTCCATTTCTTAAGAAGGGAGGGAGAGAGAGAGACAAAAGACAGGAAGTTATATGCCTGTTAGTCTCACTTCAGTGTTTGGTAAAATGCTGGAATCCATTATTAAGGATGAGGTTTCGGTGTACTTGGAGGCATGTGATAAAATAAGCTGAAGTCAGCATGATTTCCTTAAAGGGGAGATTTGCCTGACAAATACGTTGGATTCCTTGGAGGAAATAATATACAGAATAGACAAAGAAGAATCAGTGGATGTTGTTTTCTTGGGGTTTCAAAGGCTATTGACAAGATACCACACATGAGACTGCTTAACAAGATAACAGCCATGAACTTGAAGTATTGCAAGCAGTTTTGGGACTCTTTCTAAAAAAATTATGTACTGGCAATTGGAGAGAGCTTAAATGAAGTTCACAAGAACGATCCCTGGAATGAAAGGGTTAATGAATGAGGAGCATTTGAAGGCACTGGACCTGTACTCACATGAGTTTAGAAGAATGAGGGGGGATCTCTTTGAAACTTATCAAATATTGAATGGCCTAGAAAGAGTTAGTGTCAAGAGGATGTTTCCTACAGTGGGGGAGTCTAGTACCAGAGGGCGCAGTCTCAGAATATAAGAATGTCCCTTTAGGACAGAGATGTGGTGGAAATTCTTTAGCCTGTGGGTCAGAAATCAGTGAAACTCATTGCCACAGATGGCTGTGGAGGCCAAGTCATTGGGTATATTTATGTGGAGGTCGATAGTATTTTGATCAGTAGGAGCGTCAAAGGTTACGGGGAGAAGGCAGGAGAATGGGGGTGAGAGGGATAGTAAGTCAACCATGCTGGAATAGTAGAACAGTCTCAATGGGCTGAATTCTGCTAATATGCCTTATGGTCTTATCAGTTATAGCTTTGATATGTGTTGGTCCTGGAAGCAAGGCCTTGATGGTAATCAAAGTTCAACTATCCACTTCCTGGTAGAAACTTTGCTCTTCACTGTGTTGATCTGGCCTTGTCTAATAAGCTGGGAGCAAGGTCCCTGTAGGATATTGCTCCCAGGACCATGTCTGAAGAAGCATTGGATGGTGAAGGGCAAGAAACATTAAGTCCTGGGATCAGTAAACCTTCCCTGTTGTGATCCGTAGAAGTCTATGGCACAAATTTACCTTGTTTAATGCCGTGAGTATTTCTCTGTCTACTGAACTTCGACTTTGCAAGATTCATATCCTCACCATCTGGTTGCATCTAATATCTCTATCAGTCACCTCAGATCTAGGCCGTCATGTTCCTAGCAGCTATGCCCTTCTGTACTCTATGCTTAACCCCTCCCTCACCATGACAGGTTTCTACACTTCATTGTAAATCTCATCTCTACCTCCTCTCTTCAAAAAAGATTAAGATGTCCAATTTCTCCTGACAACTAAGCTTCTCCATCCTTGGGAGAAACATATTTAATGTTGCAAAAAGCTGAAAAGGTGGAAGGATGAAAAGGATAAGCAAGAATTTTAGCAACAGAGTGAATGCACAGACAATATCACAGGAGAATAATTAGTTTTATTCCTGATTCTCTTGTGGCAAAATACTTTTCAGGTATAAAGTAGCAAAATAATTAGAAAAGTAGGATTTACATCAAATTGTAGCTCGAACTTCCATGTAAAACATACATAAACATATGCACCATGATATGGTCAATGACACAGTGCTCAAAAGTTGAAGGTGACTCAACGGAACTGAGATTGGTAGCTAATTTATTATCATCCCATGTACCAAGAAAGAGTGAAAAGCATTTTCTTACATGGTATCCAGACATATCACCCCATACATAAGTACATCAAGGCTGTGAAAAGGAAAAAAACAGAATGCAGAATATAGTTACTGTAAAAGTAAGTTAATACTAATTAGGATAATGGGGGATTTCTACTTCTGTTCTTTTTACTTCCGGTGAGCTTTGTATATAGTGTCCCTGTCATGTATATACATAACGGTTTTGAAGTTCGAGATAACGTTTTTTCTTTGGCATGAAGTTGTCAAGTGTGCCTTTTTCAAAGTAGAAGTTACCACAGTTCCAGCCAAAGTGCAGTGCAGGTAAACAAGTAATATGCAAGGGCCAAAAATGAGAGAGTCCTGTACAATCCTTGGTCATCCTTTAGTACCTTCGTCAGCCCTGTTGCATATTCCACTGCAGATGACAGCCTATAGAAGGTGATGTCAAAAACAGAAATCCTATTAAAGAACAAAAAACACATGACCATAGAAGTCCAAAGAAGCTGTGCTCACTAGCCAATGATGACATTTAACATTCACCCACTGGCTTCCCATTAGTGCTGCTTTTAATGTTGGTTTGTTGAGTCTGTTCCCTATGAAGACCTGATGACAGTGTGTCTGTCCTGATGAGCAGGTAGTGTTTGAGAGCCAGAGAGGGCGTCAAGCCTCTGACATCTTCAGAAGGGACAGCAAAGGACAACCCTAAACTTAACTCTTGCTCAACAAAATGTCAAGCTATCACTAAGGTATCTAAAGCTGCAAAGTCCTAAGTCCTATGTCCTCAACTTTAAGTGTCCACTGTCATCAGTGGGGCTCAGACTGCAGTGCAGTGTTTCATTGTCCCGACTGCATTCTGACAGCCCATGGGAGAGAAGACAAGCTGAGCAGAAATCTTTGTTTCCAAAGAAAGCAATGCTGAAGTGAAAGTTGTCATTCAAAGTTGGGCAGGACGCGTTCCAGAACTTGTTGTCACTCTGAGGAATACTGCTTTGCCTTGACATCTGAACAGCTGTGTAGGACTAGAGCGGGGGGGGGGGGGGTGTTGTACAACTGTGTTGTATGGCTTTACCTATCTGATTGATGCTCTTGAGTGCTTAGAATTATCTAGTAAAGCAAATTAAAGTAAAAACAATGTAAAGATACTTGGTCATCTTCCAGCATCAAGTAGCCAAAACCTTGTAACTTAGTCTAAGATGATTCAATTTACAAATATCACTGCCCCAGATTTGTACAAGACTCGCTCGAGGCAGCTGTGTATAATCAGGTGGCAACACTCAAGACTTTGACTGGAATGGAATTCACAGAGGCCTCTGTTTCAAAGAAAACCGGGGATGTGAAGAGGAATTTAAATTTCAAACAAGAGAAAATCTGCAGATGCTGGAAATCCAAGCAATACACACAAAATACTGGAGGAATTTAGTAGGCCAAGAGCAGCATCGATGGAAAAAGTACAGTCGATATTTCGGGCCGAGACTATTCAGCAGGAATATAAACTTGACTGGTTTTAAAGATACACCTTATCCAACAGTATGATATGTATGAGACACAAGAGACTGCAGATGATGGAATGTGGAGCAAATTAACAACTGATGGAAGAATGCAGCAGGGCGGGCAGCATCAAGGCCCTTCATGCACAACATTGGCTCATGATATATTCTTAATGATAATAGAGAAGGTGAGGGGAAACAGGCTGTGGCCTCACTTGTCCCTCTGTGTTTACAAGTAATGGACGTGGGAACTTGTTCCAACAGCTTATGAACTGCAAGAGTGCTGGAACTGAGATGCCCACCAGTTATTGATCAACATTGATGTATTCCTGGTCTTAAGAAAACATTGGAGAAGGACCCTGCCATGCTACTAAAACCTCTCACAGGTTTTTGGGTGGGTTGAACATAACTTTGCTTTGACATCAGCATTCCCATTGTGGTCTTCATTCCAGCTCTGCTGAGAAAAATTAGATGATGATATCACTGTCAGACCCACTGACTTTCATAACCTTTTATCTTTACTATTGTTAGATGAAATGCTTCTAGTATATATATCTTTCTAGTATATATATCTTTTCCTCCTCATCAGGCAAGTCTTGCTGAAAAGTGTAAATAAATTAAATTTTAGTCTTTTGGTATCAGCTCTGCTGTATAATTAAACTGAAAGAAAAACGAAGCTTTATACCCAGATGTGAGCAAGTTGCAGACAATGGCCTTGATACTTAATTGCAAATCTTGTAATTTTTGGAACCATAGCACAGAAATGGTGGTACTTCATAAAGCAGAGCGGGCACTGCACAATCTTTGGAAATGTATCTATGATTTCACAAGTTAACTATTGTTGCAAGTGTGTTTACTTATCAGGATTATTTTGTTCTTTCAATTACCTTTGTGAAAGTAGTTTGTAGTTTGTAAAGTATTCCGCACAATAAGTTTTAGGTGGTTGCTTAATTTTACTTTCAATAAAAATCAATTTCTTTTTGCAAAAGTTTTTAGAGTCAAGACTGATAGCATCTTCGGCCCAACCCATCCATGCTGACCATGCTGCCCACTGGAGCAAATCTCTTTTGCCTGCTTTTGACCCATTTTAAACCATTCTTATCCATGTGTAATGTGCTGGAAGGTTTCACTGCTAATGTAATGGCCTCTCTGTAATGTTTCACAGCTAAGGTAATGGTTTATCTGTAGCAGCAATGTTTGGGTATGACTAGAGAGAACGGGGGCTTTGGAATGTATGCTAGCCAATGAGAGGCATGTTGTTCTTTCTTGTGGGTCTGGGAGCAGGGATTTTGCAATCTTTTGTTGGCAAGAGATAAAGAGGGAAGATGCGAGTGGAGGGAGTTGGTAGACCGCCGGACGGAGTGGACTGGGAGTGAGGGTTCGAAGGTCAGTGACACACAGAGGAGATCAACGGAAACGTGAGCTCCAATGTGCATATTAGACTGTTTCATTAAAATGGGCCCTTTTTCTTTTTATTTTCTTTACTAACCCTATAGTCAAATTAAGATTTATAAAGTTCAATCGTATAATTGCATATGGTGGACTGTCTGTTATTTTGCGGTTCGGGTTGGTCACTGGCTAACACATCACGCAACATCCACACGAATGAGATTTCTCAGTTTGGCTGGGCCAGAGGCTGTTTTCCCTGAGACGAACGTATGCTGGCTGAACTTTAGGGTTACAATGGTGGGGGTATCGTTCGAGGATTGATTCCATTGGATGCTGTGTGATTGCCCTGAGCATTGAACCAGTGGGTTGTGTGTTTAAATCTGTGCTGGTCTGGATGCTGCCGAGGTGAAGTGGTGGGGTGCCTCCATGGGGTTACTGGTAACTAATGCGTGCGTGTTGAGTGGGGTGGAAATTCATACCCTGGATAAATTGTTAATTCGATTTTTGAGTACAGTTAAAGTTGTTGACAAAATTGAGGTTGTAGCACAGAGATTTGATAAAACAGTGGGCTCAGACCTTGTTTTAGTTCAGACTAGCGCTGACGAAATGGGGCCGAGTCACAAGTCGAGCTTCCCGTAGCTGGGGAGACAGAGACAGGGTTTTGTCGTTTCTGAGGAGTGAGGGGAAGCAGTGGTTGGATTTGGAATGTCTAATTAGTCCCTGTCCCCCAATGAAGAGTGAGAGTTCCGGGCTGGCATCAGCCCTTACCTCTCTGGTGAAGAAGTGGCCCAGTGCACAGGCAGAGGGTCCCCCAGAAGCTAAGAATATTCTCCAGGATAACACCCAGCCTCGAGGGGGAGGAGGAGTATGAGATGTGGGTGGAGCAGACCTCTCAGTTGTTAGATGAGTGGCAGTGCTCTGATGACAAAAAACGACAGAGATTGGTTGAAAGTTTGAGAGGGTTGGCCGCTGATGTGGTGAGAGCTGTGAAAACGTGCCAACCCTCAGCTAACCTTGCCGACTATCTGGGCACATTGGAGCGTGCCTTTGGTACGACAGGGAGTCCACTGGAGCTCATGGTGGGGTTTCAGAATGTGCATCAGGAGAAGGGGAGAGAAGCTTTCTGCTTATATTTTTCAGCTAGAGAGGCAGCTAAATTGTTTGAGGTGCAGAGGAGGCATTCAGGTAGCTGAGGTGGACAAGTTAACAATGGACCAGATAGCCAAGGGTGCCCAATCCCAGGACATGATTGCTTGGGGTCTCCGACAGTCTGTAAGACGTGCATCCCTCCCTCCTTTGTTGAGCTAATCAGAGAGGTATGGGAGGAGGAGGACGTGTCGGAGGTGTGGGAGGGCTCTGTCAGCAGGGTACAGTCCTTGGTAGTAGCCCCTTGTGGTGAAGTGATTGCGACTAGCCCAACACGGGGGATGGTAAAGGAGATTGTGGCAGAGCTGAGAACTGAGATGTCCTGGGTGTTAACAGCGGGTGTAGACCCTCCTTGTAATAGAACTGGTAGAGAGCGGTACCCCCGCACCACCAAAGACTTTTCTGAAGTATGTGTGTGACATGAGAAGAGAGCTAAAAAGGGCTTATGAATTAGCTGGGGTCGCAGATTATGATCAAAAGATGAGGTTCTCCCAACTCCTGCTGGGAGACCTGGTCCTCATAAGGAATTTGGGGCTCCCTGGGAAAAAAAATTGGTGGACCGCTGGGTGGCTACGCCCTATGTGGTGGAGAGTCAAATTGCAAACCTACCAGTTTTCTGGGTGAAACCAGAGGATGGGAATGGGCCTGTCAAGATTCTCCATCGGAACCACCTTCTGCCTCTGGGACAAGAGGTGCAGGTAGACTCAGAACCTGATCTGGAGTCTACACCTAGTAAGAGGACGCTGTGGCAATGCGAAGTGACTGCAGGGCCCACAGCAGGAGAAGTTAGGCTGCCTCCTACCCCGGCCCTGAGAGGGACACTGATTCGGAGGGTGAGGACCTGGAGGTGTGGTATATGCTGCCTTTTGCTAACTCTCCATTGATGAAGAAAAGAATCCAAGCCCTTCTCTTACTGAGTCAGGTAAGTGCCGGGGGGGGGGGTGCTATTTTTTGAGCAGCCTGGGTTGCAGTGGGATCCTGCAGGGGATGAAACGGAGCTTGGCCATGGGACAGAGGGATCTGAGTTGCAAGTGGGCACAAGTGATAGGTCAGGGGAGGCCTCCCCAGGTAGACTGAAAGTATTCCCAGTAATGTCTGAACCTGAAGGGTTAGGTGAGGGGATACAGAGGTCTCAGAGAATTAGGAGACCCCTGGATAGGCTGGCCTACATACCACCAGGAGAGCAGAGTGTGACCCCTACCGTTTTGGGGAGCTACCTCATTGCCTTTTACACCTGGATTGGGCTTTGTGTTTTGCAGGAAGGCTGGTGAATTATCTCAACATCATGAAGACATGACTAAATTTGGTGGGGGGAAAGTGTAACATGCTGTAAGGTTTCACTGCTAATGTAAGGCCTCTCTGTAATGTTTCACTGCTAAGGTAATCATTTCTTTGTAGCAGCAATGTTTGGGTTATGACTAGAGATAACAGGGGCTTTGGAATGTATGCTAGTCAATGAGAGGCATGTTGTTCTTTCTTGTGGGTCTGGGAGCAGGGATTTTGAGGTCTTTTGTTGGCGAGAGATAAAGAGGGAAGACGCGAGTGGAGAGAGTTGGTAGACCAGCGGCTGAGTGGACTGGGAGCGAGGGTTCGAAGGTCAGCGACGCTCGGAGGAGGTCGATGGGGGATGAATGGATGAATCTGTGAGCTCCAACATGCACATTAGACTGTTTCATTAAAATAGGCCTTTTTTCTTTTTATTTTCTTTACTAACTGTAGTCAGATTAAGAATTACAAAGTTCAATTGTTAAATCGCATCTGGTGTACAGTCTGATATTTTGCAGTTTGGATTTGTAAGCGAGCAACACATCACGCAACATCCACCCAAATGAGATTTCTCAGTTTGGCTGAGCCAGAGGTTGTCTTTCCCTCGACAAACACGTGCTGGCCAAACCTCAGGGTTACCCATGTACCTTTCTACATACCTTATAAACATTGGAATTGCTCCCTCTTCTACAGCTTCCTTTGACAGCTCATTTCATTCCGTGTGAATAAGTTGCCCGTCGTGTTGCCTTTAAACTTTCCCCCCTTACCTTAACCCTATGCCCTCTAGTTTCAGACTCCCAAAACCTGCGAGTATCTGCCTTATCTATGTCTCTAATGACTTTATATATCTCTGTAAGATGGCCCAGTAACCTACATTCTAGGAAAAAGTTTGCAGACTATACAGTATCTCCTTACAACTCAGGCACTCCAGTCCCAGTCCCAGTGATTTTTTTCTGTACTCTACCTGATAACCTGTCACACTCTGGATTTTAGTGACTTTCCAGCCTATTGGATGTTTAATAACTTCAAGCACCTTTAGTTCATTAAGATATTAGACAGAATTGTCATAAATATTCTAATAAATACAGTGAGTGAGAAGGGAACACTGGCACCAGGGCTCTGCCATGTTGGAAGAGAATACAACTGGTGATCCATGTGTCAAAGATTTGGATTTCTGAACCGTCTGATAGCGGAATTTTAGTTTTACTCTATGTATTTCTCATGACATTGATTCAAGCATATGTAATTGTAAACAGAGTATGGACCTGATCATCAGTGACTAACTTGCATCTGCATGAGTTAGACTAATCTTTTCCACTGTTTCTCGATTGTATCTCCGAATGTAAGTGTTCCAATTCTTCATTGTATCTTCCCAGCTCTGTGTGCACAACATCTAACTGTTCACTGTATCATCGTTTTCCTTCAATGGCTCTGTCTTTGTGAACTATGCATCTCATGCTGTGCCGAACAGCTGGTTGCCTCCTGCTGCAAGTTGTTGATCAAACTCAGATAGACCTTCAAACAACCCTGTATGAACCAAAGCTTCAATAAACCTTCTTAAGTTTGTTGAGTATGTACTCTGTTGGTGCAAAACTCTATTTATTTAGAATGTTTAATGTACTGGAACTTTTGTTCCTCTTGGGACTAGACACAAAAGTTTATCAGCTGTCCTTGTGAATTCAAAACTGATTATTATTTGTAACCTGCAATTACAGGTAGTTTGAAGGCCGATCCTTGTTTGCATTAACAAATTCGATTGTTACAATACTCTATACCTGCGGATTATATGTTGATGGAGAGGGAGGGAGAGCAACCAGACATCTTGGTACATATTGGTGCCAATGACATAGGAAAGAAAAGCAAAGAGGTTCTGAGAGAGAATTTAGAGAGCTTGGTAGAAAGCTGAGAAGCAGGACCTCCCAAGTAGTAATTTCTGATAGCTGCTTGTGCCACGTGCCAGTGAGGGTAGAAACAGGATGATCTGGCAAATTAATGTGTGGCTAAACGGTTGATGCTGAGGGCAAAGCTTCAGGTTCTTGGATCATTGGGATCTCTTCTGGGGGAGGTATGACTTACTCAAAAGGGACAGGTTGCACCTGAACCCAAAAGAGAACTAATATTCTAACGGGCAGGTTTGTTAGAGCTGTTGGGTTTAAACTAATTTGGCCGGGAGGGGTGGTGTGGGAACTGGAGTGAAGAGACTCAGAATAGGACTGATGATTAAAAAAAGAAAAGATAGTATGCAGTCAGACTGTTAGGAAGGGACAAGCAGATGATAGGATGTAATTGCAGCCAACAGGGTGAGTATCAGTGCATTAGGGATGCAGAACCAAAATGGATAGCAAACTCAGCAGTCATAGTGTTATCTCACAGTTCATGGAGAACAAGAAATAATGTGGATGATCTTGTTGCACTATTACAGATTGTTGCATATGATGTAGTGGCCAGCAGTGAATCATGGCTGAAGAATGGTTGTAGTTGGGAGCTGAAGGTACGCAGAGAAGGTGGCTCGGCTCGGCTGGTAAACAATGGCATCAAATCAATAGGAAGATGTGACATAGGATCAGATGATATTGAATCCTTGTGAGTTGAGTTAAGAAACTGCAAGGGTAAAATAGTCATAGTCATACTCTATTGATCCCGGGGGAAATTGGTTTTCATTACAGTTGCACCATAATTAATAAATAGTAATAGAACCATAATAGTTAAATAGTAATATGTAAATTATGCCAGTAAATTATGAAGTAAGTCCAGGACCGGCCTATTGGCTCAGGGTGTCTGACCCTCCAAGGGAGGAGTTGTAAAGTTTGATGGCCACAGGCACGAATGACTTCCTATGACGCTCTGTGCTGCATCTCGGTGGAACGAGTCTCTGGCTGAATGTACTCCTGTGCCCACCCAGTACATTATGTAGTGGATGGGAGACATTGATCAAGATGGCATGCAACTTAGACAGCATCCTCTTTTCAGACACCACCGTCAGAGAGTCCAGTTCCATCCCCACAACATCACTGGCCTTACGAATGAGTTTGTTGATTCTGTTGGTGTCTGCTACCCTCAGCCTGCTGCCCCAGCACACAACAGCAAACATGATAGCACTGGCCACCACAGACTCATAGAACATCCTCAGCATCGTCCGGCAGATGTTAAAGGACCTCAGTCTCCACAGGAAATAGAGACGGCTCTGTCCCTTCTTGTAGACAGCCTCAGTGTTCTTTGACCAGTCCAGTTTATTGTCGATTTGTATCCCCAGGTGTTTGTAATCCTCCACCATGTCCACACTGACCCCCTGGATGGAAACAGGGGTCACCGGTACCTTAGCTCTCCTCAGGTCTACCACCAGCTCCTTAGTCTTGGCAGTTATAGACCCTGATGGCAGTTATATACAAGCCTCCAAACGGTAGCTGGGACAGGATCCACAGATTAGAACAGGAAATAGAAAAGGCATTTCAAAAGGGAGGTTCTCAAGCATGATTCCAGGAATGAAAGGGTTATCATACGAGGAATGCTAATATTCTGCATCTGTACTTGCTGGAATTTAGAAGGATAAGGGGGGGACTCTCATTGAAACCTTTTGAACATTGAAAGGCCCAGACAGAGTAGATGTGGTAAAGATGTTACCCATGGCGGGGGAGTCTAGGACACGAGGGCACAGCCTCAGGATAGAGAGGTGTCCACTTAAAACAGAGATGCTGAGAAATTTCTTTAGCAGAAGGATGATGAATTGGTAAAAGGGATATGAGACACTACCCCTTACCTATCCTCTGGGCTTTTCCCCCCTCCCCCTTTCTAGGCCTTCTGTCCCATGATCCTCTCATATCCCTTTTGCCAAATAACTGTCCAGCTCTTGGCTCCATCTCTCCCCCTCCTGTCTTCTCCTATCATTTCAGATCTTCCCCTCCCCCTCCCACTTTCAAATCTCTTACTAGCTCTTCTTTCAGTTAGTCTTGATGAAGGGTCTCAGCCCGAAACGGCAACTGTACCTCTTCCTAGAGATGCTGCCTGGCCTGCTGTGTTCACCAGCAACTTTTATGTGTGTTGCTTGAAATTCCAGCATCTGCAGATTTCCTCGTGTTTTGTATCTACCAGCTGCGTCTCTCCTGTGACTTTGTTCACATTACAAATCTGTCAATTGTCCTTATGATCTACTGTTTATACCTTGTTAAAAGAAAATCCTCATCGCTGTTTAGCAACTATTTTAGGAATTATTTGCTTTAGTCAACAAGAAGTAGAATTACAAAGCCAATGAAAGTGTATTTCACGTCTTTGTACTGGAGACTGCATTGACCCGCCTATCATATATGAGAAGTGTATTTTTACTGACGAGAATAGAACGTCCTCAATGGTTTCAATTTTATCAGTTGTCTTTCTATTCAGTGCAGATTAATTTGAGAGAATGCGGCAGGGGAACGGACCAATTTGTCCATCAAATCCATTCTGACCTTCAGCCACCCATTCGCACCAGTTCTTCACCAATATAATTCTATATTCTCATCATGTTCCCATCACCTCTCCATTTCACCGTTCATCTACACACTAGGGGCATTTTATAGCATCCAATGAACTGTATGTCTGTGTGCACTGTCACAGGGAGACTCCACACGGACAGAACCCGAGGTAGGAACTAAACCTGAGTCCTGGTGCTGTCAGGAAGAGGCTCTTTCAGTTGTGCCACCATGGTACCTGCAGTCAGTTGTGGATCGGATAGAAGAATCCTTGTGGGTTAAACAGAAAACATCACCCTAACAGCCAGCAAAGTAGCATTTAACCAACAGATTAAATTAGTTCCTGCTGTTACAGGCACAGTTAAAATGGCTTTTCCTTAACCCAGCTTCATACATGCCTAGAAATCACACTGTTCTGTTTTATAATAAATCCATTTCAATTTTACTCTTTTTTCTGACTTTCTTCAGCAGAGCAAGTGAAAATATGCCATGGGCAGTAACAGATGGGAGGCATGGAATAACTGGCTACATCCAGCAACCATCTCACCAGCATACAATTAGCTCTTCTTTAATCAAAATCTCATTAAAATGAATTCAATTTAATATTAACTCTGTATCACTCACTTATTGAAATTTGCAGGTTGGAATGCTCATAGACGTGTCCCTCAATATGCTATACAACTTCTGCTCTTAAGCCATTCTCGAAAGCCAAAATTAACAGTAAAAGTTCTGCTTCAAACTCCTTTTATAAATTAGTTTGTCACATGGCTTACATTCTTCCCTCAAACAACATGATCAAATTAAAATAGTTATTGAATATTTGGTTCACTTGAGTTAAAAGCAGGACATCATTTAGATAGGGCGAAAATATTTCATATGGCAGGAGATTCAGGAACAAGGGGACATAATCTCAAAACTGAAGTCAGATTATCCAGAGATGAAACCCTATCTGTGAGACCTTTGTAATGGGTAGAGGAACTCATTTGTTATAAAGCACTCTTGAAAACACTGTGGTTATGTAAAGGTGTTTTACAAATGCAAGATCATTCTCCATTCCTTACAGGAAGCTACTGAGGGAATCTTTGGCTAAATCCCCCTGAAGCAGAGCAGATTTGGTTAAGCCTTACTGCTGTGAGACCTATTAAATTATTCTTTATTTTCCATTTTTCTGAATCTTTGCCTCTAACCTTCCCATCAGTTGCCTTCCATATTGATGAGAGATTTTCTGGTTGCTTCTCATTACTTACAATTGAGATTTAGCTTTGTTCAACATCCCAGATGAACATTTAATCTAACTAAGCAAAGATCTAGTTTTAATTATATTTTTCATTATGAATACTCTATGCCCAATAGAGCAGACAAACCTTAAGAACATCTCTAGCATAATAATATTAAAGCAAACCAGTTACAGCGGACGGATAATCAAATTATGATTCAGTTTGTGGATTAAATAGATTAAAATATCTTTAAGTTTTTGTCAGATTTTAAAAAGAGAATCACTTTATTATAATGACCATACCTGGCCTTATATTTTATATATTACTACACTACTAATCCAGAGGCTTTCACCAATAATCCAAAAAGATTAGTTCAAAATTCCCCCAAGTCAGGCAGTGGAATGGAGTTTTTTTTTAAATAACTGTATCTCAAATTAGTCGCTAATGGAAGTTTCATAGTGCTGTTAGAAACTTAAGTGGTTTCTGAGAGTATATGGTGAGGTCACCCGTGTTAAGTTTGTATTTTAATATAGACAAACAGAGTGGGTAAAACAAACACATTTTTATTTACGGTACTCATTCTAGCTCCACACAAGCGCGTGCAACCAGTTCACCAACGTCACTTATGGTTCTGGGTGAAACACCCACATTGCACACTGGGAACTGGAGTTCTTTATTATGTACACACATAATAACACAAGCTGCACCAGATCCAATCTGACCCACATTGTCATTCTCCTGTACCAGACTGCTACAAGGAAAAGCAGAATATAAGGAAGCATTTAGGTTATGCGCATAAATTGGATTCAGATAACACAAAGGCCCAAAGATTTGACCCTGCCAACTCCTAAATCCCAGTTCTGTGAATGGAATCAGCTCTGGAAGAGCTGGTTATGGGTTATTTAAGCAGCTTGACATGGTGTCCTTAGTTAATCATACCTGTAGTCAGTACTCACACTTCTCAACCACTATCTCTGGGAATGTTCCACTGCACATCATCTCCCAGAGATTCTACTCAGAGGTGTATAGTCAGCAAGGAGTGTCAGTGGGAATCTTCAATAGTAACTCTAAGCCCTGGCCGCAAGTTAAAAATGAGCAAGGCTGCTCTGGCTGACCTGCTTGAACTCAGCTGATGGATTTGTGCTTATCTTAGAAATATCGAAAGTATGAGAACACAGATTGTATCCCAGGTGGGAATTTCATATCCATGCTCAAGACTGAGTTGTACCATCACAGAGTGAGCTGCCTGAAGCCCAAGAGTGTTGGACTGGATGTAGAACAGCGTGTAGAAGTAACAGAAAGCAAGCACCTTCTTGACTTTGTCTTTAGTTACCTTCCAAAATATATATATAATACAATGGTAGTAATGGCAGGAGTGACCATCACATGCTTCTGTGAACTTCAGTTCTGTTTTCACATCTAGGACAGTTTATTGCCATGGGCAATATACTCAGAGTATTCAGTATATGCCATGAAAATTAGACTTCTGCAGCAACAGCAGCATCATGACAAATTTGAAATGACAAAAGTTATACATAACTTACACATAAGAAAATGAAAAATAAACATAAATGACATTAGGACAATTTGAGAGAAATATAATCTGAGGTAGTATTAGGGTTTTAATTTTGGTTGGTACAAGAATTTGATGGCAGTGTTATTGAATTTTGAGATGTGGGTCTTCTGACTTCTGTACCACTTGCCTGATGGCATGTAGCATGGAGAATTGCGCATGGCCCGAATGGTGGGGATCCTAAATGATGGATCACGGAGGATGAGAGGTGACCTGATAGAGGTGTATAAGGTGATGAGAGGCATTGATCGTGTGGATAGTCAGAGGCTTTTCCCTAGGGCTGAAATGGCTAGCATGAGAGGGCACAGTTTTAAGGTGCTTGGAAGTAGGTACAGAGGAGATGTCAGGGGTAAGTTTTTTACGCAGAGAGTCATGAGTGCGTGGAATGGGCTGCCGGCAACAGTGGTGGAGGCGGATATGATAGGGTCTTTTAAGAGACTCTTGGAAAGGTATATGGAGCTCAGAAAAATTGAGGGCTATGGGTAACCCTAGGTAATTTCTCAGGTAAGGATATATTTAGCATAGCTTTGTGGGCTGATGGACCTATATTGTGCTGTAAGTTTTCTATGGTTCTATTTTCTACCTTCCTGAGACTTCACGTTTTTGATAGTGGGGTGGATGTACCTGTAATAGATCTGACTGAGTCCATCACTCTCTATAGGCTCTTGTGTTCTTGTGTGTTGGAATTCCCATTCAAGAACATGATACACCAATCAGAATGCTCTCCTCTTCAATGACATGCTAAATCTCCTTAAACTTCTAAGAAAGTAGAAATTCTGGCCCCAAAGCATTCTAGTAGTAGGTGAAGAGCAAGAGGATAAGACATGAGAGAATAGGACCAATCAAGTGTGACAATGGAAAGGTGTGTATGGAACTGGAGGAAATAGTGGAGGTATTTAATGAATACTTTGCTTCAGTATTCACTACGGAAAAGGATCTTGGCAATTGTAGGGATGACTGCAGTGGACTGTAAAGCTTGAGAATGTTGATATTAAGAAAGAGGATGTACTGGAGCTTTTGGAAAGCATCAAGTTGGATAAGTCACCAGGACCAGAGGGATGAACCCCAGGCTACTGTGGGAAGCGAGTGAGGAGATCGTTGAGCCTCTGACAATGATCTTTGCATCATCAATGAGGATGGGAGAGGTTCCGGAGGATTGGAGGATTGTGATATTGTTCCCTTATTCAAGAAAGGGAGTAGGGATAGCCCAGGAAAGTATAGGCCAGTGAATCTTACTTCAGTGGTTGGTAAGTTGATGGAGAACATCCTGAGAGGCAGGATTTACGAACATTTGGAGGGCACAATATGATTAGGAACAGTCAGCATAGCTTTGTCAAAGGTAGATCATGCCTTACGAGCTGATTAAATTTTTTGAGCCGAGAGGTAATGTTGCAGCTACATAGGACCCTAGTCAGATCTCAATTGGAGTACTGTGCTCAGTTCTGATCGCCTCACTATAGGAAGGATGTGGAAACCATAGAAAGGTTGCAGAGGATATTTACAATGATGTTGCCTGGATTAGGGAGCATGCCTTATGAGAATAGGTTGAGTGAACTCAGCCTTTTCTCCTTGGAGCGACAGAGGATGAGAGGTGACTTGATAGAGGTGTATAAGATAATAAGAACCGTTAATCATGTAGATAGTCAGAGGCTTTTCCCCAGGGCTGAAATGGTTAGCACGAGAGGGCATTGTTTTAAGATGCTTGGAAGTAAGGTACAGAGGAGATGTTGGGGTAAGCTTTTTTTACACAGAGAGTGGTGAGTGCATGGAATGGGCTGCTGGTGGCCGTGGTGGAGGCGGAAACGATAGGGCCTTTAAAGAGACTCCTCAATGGCTACATGAAGCCTAGAAAAATAGAGGGCTAAGGGTAAAGCCTAAGTAGTTCTAAGGTAGCGACATGTTCAGCACAGCTTTGTGGGCTGAAGGGCCTGTATTGTGCTTGATATTTTCTATGCTTCCATCTTTTTCATGCTTGCATCCAAGTAGAGAGCCCAGAATCATCCTCTGAGTTATTGACACCCAGGAACTGGATATCCTCAGTTGCATTTTTAACTACTATGCTAAATAGTCAGAGAAACGATGACCTACCATTTCATATCTGACCTACTATGAAATGCTGTAGGCCATGACTAGTATGAAATTAGTATTCTGACATAACACTAAATCTCAGATATCTGTCAAAACCATCACTCAGTTAATAATATTAATCCAAAATTTAAAAAAAACTGTAATCCACGTCAGAAAGTTTAATTCACATTAAATCATGGGACCATTCCTAGTTCATCAGGAAGTGAAGTAAAAATGTTGGTCTTAAAGTTACAATATTAATCTGCAAACTAGCCAATTAGGTTAAGAGAGCAGTTAGTTGTGTACATACATCTACTGATGCCTCTGGACCATCTACAGTGATGTTCCTGGAATCATTGGAATCATCGGGTGTTTCGTGTCTTTCAACATCATACAACCTCCTCCAGGTGACCCAGCCGGGGCTGATCAGACCCCAGCTTGTGTCCAGATGGCTAGCTACTTATGACTCCATGGCTCCCCTCTTTAGAGCCACAGCCATCTTAAGGCCCTCTCTGCCGCATCGGTGGTACTGCGGATGGCTCTCCTCTTCCTCTCTCCCTCGATGCCCAAATTTCTGAAGGCTCTAGCTGAACGGGCTGCGAAGCCCCTACAACCAACCTCCACTGGGAGACACCTCGCTCTCCACCCAGCCTGCTGACAGTTGCTGACCAGTCCTGCGTTCTTGGAGAGCTTCCTTTCAAAGGCCTCTTCCAAGCTATCTTCCCATGGGACTGGCAGCTCCAGCAGCACCACTTGCTTAGTAGACTCAGACACTAGGACAATGTCTGGTCGCAGGGTGGTGGCTGCGATATGGTTGAGACATAGTGACAAACATCATAACGGGATCTTGCAGAATATACAGAGTAGATACAATTCAATGTCGAAGACTATTTCCAAAGAATGATCCAAATTTAAGTAAAAGTGTTAAAAACAGCATCAAACTAATGGGAAAAGCTTCAGAATAATGCAAAGAACTGCAACAGGTCAGAAAGCTGGAGAGTATGAAGTATGCAATGAAAGACAAAAAAAAAAGATTTTTTTAAAATAATAAAGTGGGTCATAAAAAGAAGAATAGTTGAACAATAATGTCTGCAACACTGGTTGTCAGTCTTTGTTTATGTACAGTTTTGAATATGCAAATTCTATTGCACTTGTACTGTATTTTCCTGTTAGTGCCTACAAAAAATATATAATTTGAAGGTAGTGTACTGTATAGTGGTGTATATATATATTTTACAATAGTCTTCATTATGAAAGTTATATCTTAAATCTCAGAAATATTTCTAAATCAGGATTTAGAAGGAAAGGAGGTACGTGGGAAAAATTGCAATCATCAGGGAACTGGCACCGAATAAATCATTGGAGCTACAGGCCTACAAGTCTCCAGATCTTGACAGATTTTATCCCAGGGACATGAAGTGAACATTGAGATAGTGTCACATTTGTTTTAATTTCTGGAAATTCCATTGGGCAAAGTTCCAATTCATTAAAAATAGCAATTGGAATTCCTTCACTCATTAAGGAAAGGGTACAGAAAACAGGAGGCTACAGGCCAGTTAGCTTAACACTCACCTGAAAAAAAAATTAGAATCTTTAAAATCAGTAGAGAAGGACACATTGTAAAGTTTTGTGAAAAGGAAATCATGTTTGATCTTTTTTTGGAGAATTTTGTCCATGACAAAAATTGCTATTTTTTTCCACTGGGTTAATATTGTGCAAATTCACACATGACAGCTCTATGTTTGTCTGTCACTCAGGAAGTATATTAGCACTCTGTTCTCAAGGGAAAATAAAGATGGTCAATAAATCCCAGTCCTGCCAGTAACATCTACATCCTTAAATGGAGAATATGCAGAATACATTCATATAGAGCACAAATATAGGACGATTAAATGACAGCAGAAATTTATTTTCTGATTTCTTGTGTTTCTTGTACCCATGTTATGACTTCTTATCCTTGTACTTGTATTGTAGCTATAATTTTAGAACAGCATCAGCTTTGAAAGCAACACACAGCCATTAACTTTTAAACAATTGGCTCCCTCTGCACAGGCAGCTTTTCTAACAAGTATCTGGAGGCTGCAAACATCATTTAATACTTATAAACAGCTTGATAATCTTCATCTTACTTACACTGAAATACAAACTTTAATTTTCAAATCAAAAATTGACAGGTAATTCCCAGTCAGACAAATCTATCCGGATGTGAAATTAACTTAAAGAAGCAGCTACCTGCATACAAGCAAGATTCAAAAGTACCTTATTATTGGGTTTACAGGTAACTTGAAATTATCCCCCATTTATTGCGGAGTGTCTGCCCACTGACAATGTTTTTCACTTTTACACATATTCAACAGTGGCAATCAACATGCTTCAATTATGTTTCTGACAAAAAACATAAAACACAAATGTATTTGTTGATTTCAAAAGTAAGGATTCACTTTGGGGAAGAAGAATTGCAAAGTTACATTGCAAAATTACTTAAAGTAAATCAAAATGCAAACATTGAAAGCACAAAGCAATTGAACTAGATTTATAGAATCATATGGTCTTATATTTCTATGTATGACCATAAGATATAGGAGCAAAATGATATAGAACCATTTGGCCCATTGAGTCTGCTCCACTAATCCATCATGGCTGACCCATTCTTCCTCTCAGCCGGTCTCTTGCCATCTCCCTGAATCCCTTCATGCCCTTAATCAATCAAGATTCTACCCTCTGCTTTAAATATACACTTAGCTTCCACAGCTGCCTGGGGCAATGGATTCCATGAATTCCACAAATGTGGCCCAATGTAAGGGAATGATAAGCAGGTTTTGAGGATTCAGATCAATTAGAGAGAAGGAAGAATCCAAAGATGCTGCAGGGTATTTTATCAGGGTATAATAAGTGACAAGGAAAAAACATAAAGATATATAAAACATAAACCCAAAACGCTGTAAAATAATTGATAAAAGGGCAAATCCTACACTCTTCTACTAAGTGATGCATAGGATTAACACAGCAGCAAGTCTAAAACAGAGTACAGAATAATTAAAACAGTAGCAAGCCTCACACCCTTCTCCTTGTCGAGAACTCCAATTTACAATGACTCTTAGATGCCCTTGGCACCAATCATGCTTTCAGTCCGAGGACAGAAATCCAATGAGCTTGCTCTCTGTTCATACTTATATAAACAAGGAAGTCCACACTTCCTTTTTAATCTGTGCCTACCAATCAGCTATAATTTTTAAGTTAATTATTTCTTAATGATAGATATATAAGGAGGATTCTGTGTTCCCACTGAACTGGTCTCTCTTATTTCCAAATATCTTATCAGTCACGACTTTACTTTGCCAATTGAAATACTCATCCTTGATAAAGAAATTAAGTTAACATATTCCCTTAATGGCTTACATCTGTTTACTTCAAGGTCTCGTGGACCTTATGATTCAAGGGCTTATGCAGTACTTATCTTTCTAACTAACAGGCTTCCTCATTATAAATACTGTGGATGGATAACCCTTTCCAAATAAAAAGATCTGTTTTTAACCCTCTCATTACACCCAAATGGTCCATACTAACCAAGGATGCAACGAGGCTAGTCCTAATTGGCCCATGTCACTATAAACTAATCCCCAATATGTCCTCAGTTCCTCTTGTCAGGCTTGGACATGCAGGCTCCCCTTAAGTCTCCAACCAACTAATTGGAGTCACTGTCACTCATTTCTAATTCATCACCTGTAACCTGCTTAAACCTAATTCTTGTTCACTCATCAAAATACCCAGCCTCAATCAGTTGCCCCTAGCCTTTGGTTACCTCATTTCCTGTGAACTCAGTATCTGTTCTCTCTTGTTTTGTGCACCCCCCCCCCCCCGTGGCATGTTATTTTGCGGTTGATTATATTAGGTATTGTTCACCACTAAATCATCTCTGCTGCTCTGCTTTTGGGTCAAGCCACCTCTACATTTCCTGACAGGATGAGTGAGCCCTCAATTGACCCAGCAGAGTATGTTTGCCAAAAGCAGAGGTTCCTAAGCATTTTTATGCCATGAAGCCCTATCATTAACTGAGGAGTCTGCAGATCCCAGGTTAGGAACCACTAGCCTAAAGGAAATCATCCATTGATATGGATGGAGTGGAGTGGAATAAGGTTGGAGTGCAGAGAAGTCAAGTGCCTAAGAGACAAAGATTTCTAGATTTTAAAGGCACAATAAATGCAAGGGCACTTCATCGAAATGCTTCGTAACAAGATCAGTGAACTTGTGGCACAAATCAGTATAAAGGGGTATGATTTAGCGGCCATTACTGAAATGTGGTTGCAGGTCGGAGAGTGTTGGGAACTAAATAACTAAGTATATGAGGTAATACGGAAGGATAGGCAGGAAGGTAAGGGACGTGGGGTAATACCCGTAATTAAGGATGAAATCAGGGCGGTAGTGAGAGACAATATAAGATCTAAGGAGCAGAATATTGAATCCGTCTGGGTAGAGATTAGGAATAGTAAAGGAAAAAAAACACTGGTGGGAATTGTCTATCAGCCACTGAATAATAACATTACAGTGGCACAGGCAATAAACAGAGAAATATCTGAGGCATGTAAGAATGGATCTGCAGTTATCATGAGGGACTTTAACTTGCACATCGACTGGGTGCATCAAGTTGGTTGAGGCAGTCTTGAGGAGAACTTCATAGAATGCATATGTGATAGCTTTCTTGAACAGCATGTTATAGAACCTACAAAGGAACATGTTATTTTAGATACGGTCCTGTGCAATGAGACAAGTAAAATTAGCAATCTTATAGATCCTCTTGCAAGGAGTGACCACAGCATGACTCTGAGCTGTTCATACAAATGAAGGGTGAAATAGTTTGATCTAAAACCGGTGAATTATGTCTAAACAAGGGAGAATACAACAGGATGAGGGAGGAGTTGGATAGGGGTAGACTGGTGTCACGGACCCCGTGACGGGGATAAAGAACCAGCAGAGATGGAAAACACTTTGGAGTCTCGTATTGCTATAAGCTACTGATATTTATTAGTAACTACGCAATACAGTAATATAAATGTAAATAGATCAAACAGGCTAGCAATGGTTATATATAAAAGTAAGTGTGGAATATATAAGTATGAAAAAACTAAGCTTCTTTAAGTCTAGGCGTAAAAAGATACAGTCTTATGATGTTGAGTAAAATTCAGTTCAGTTCAGTTCGTGGTATTTAGTTGAATAGTGGTGGAGAGAGAGAGAGAGAGTGAGTCGAGTCTTCAGGTGAGCTGATGCCGCTGATCTTCTCGTCATCCTCCGAAATCCTTCAAAAGTCACCGACTGTGACTTTAACCGGGGGGACTGGTCTTCCTGTGGTGGAGCTATCACCCCGGACACAAAGACAACTCCCCACCAGTCAACCCCTTCTCCTTCAACTGGAATAGCAATTTGGATCAATCTGCCTGATTGATCCTCCAAAACCCACTTTCTCTGTGGGCACAACAATGCTCATTCAGTGTCCAGATCATGTGTCCTGAGGTCTGTATCATCTGACCTCCCATTTATTTCACCAGGCTGAGCATCATCTGTCATTCAAAGAGTCCCTCCTTCCTTTGTCTGTAAAGGAGTGCACAAGCAGGCAACCTGTCCTTGGAAGTAACATCAACAACCTGTTGAAAATCATAACATCGAGTGTCCATTAACTAACACTGCCTTCGGTCACCATAGCAACCTTCGAGATGCTCAGTGCTGTCTCCAACTCCAAACTCAGTAAAAATCCAAAGTTACTTCCTCTCTTTTCCAAAAGCAACATATCGGTGGTAAATACCTCTGTCTCTCTCTCCTTTCTAAACAAACCATCAATGATAAACGTCTCTCTCCAAACAGTTAATAGGGGCACTCCTGGATCCTCTCACACTGGGAATACAGGCTATATGGTGGGATGGTTAAGGAACAGTGGAAGACTTTCAAAGGGATTTTTCATGGTGCTCAATAAAAGTATATTCCAGTTAAAAGCAAGTTCAGTAACGGTGGAGAGCGCCAGCCATGGATAACTAAGGAAATAAAGGAAGGCATCAAACTGAAAGCTCATTCATACAAAGTTGCCAAGAGTAGTGGGAAACTGAAAGATTGGGATAATTTTATGAAACTGGGTGGTTTCCATGGCTGTGTGAGTCTCCGGTCCCGCCAAACTCGTGAGACTGAGATGGCACTCATGCCCCAAACCCCGGTTTGTGTGGATGCTGTGTAATTTGCCACCCTGTTACAAAAATAACAGACCGTACACTGCAATTAACGGAATTATATTTATGAATCTTAACTAATGGATAGGTACAGAAAATCAAAAAGAAAAGGGCCCATTTTCATTAAACAGTCAAGTGTGCACAAGTTGGAGTTCATTTGAACACCTCTGTCACTCACACACTGGGCCCTCGGTCAGCATGAAAGCACATGCCACCTTCCAACATCGCTTGCAATCCATCTGGAACAAATGAGTCTCCCACCGGATTGTATCCTACAACTGGTTCTCCCCAGCGTCTTCCCTTTTCATCTCTCACTGAACCAAAAAAAAACCCAAGAGAAATCTTAGTGTCCCTCACTGGGAAAACCTCCTTCTAACTGGATGGCACACATTTCACATCATCCCTTATCTTGAACAATAACCCAAACAGGCTGAAAGCAAAACAAATTGCTCTTACCGAACTGCTAAATGAAATACCTACAGAATATCAGTAAAGGGGTGAACCAGGGCATTACATTTACAAAGCAATAAAGAACCTTTAAGCGAGCAATAAAGAAAGGGAAGATCGATTATGAAAATAAACTAGCACAAAATATGAGAAAAGGAAAGTAATTTTTTTATAATTATATAAAGTGGAAAAGAGTGGCCAAAGTGAATGTAGGTCCCTTGGAGGATAAGAAGGGGGAATTGATATTGGGTAATGAGGAAATGGCCAAGGCTTTGCCTGACTATTCTATCTCGGTTTTCATGGTAGAGGGCACATCAAAGATGCCAAACAGAGATGATATGAATGTGATGGAAGGTGAGGACCTCGATACAACAGCTATCACTAAAGAGCTAGTGCTGAGCAAACTTGTGGGCCTAAAGATGGACAAGTCCTCTGGTCCTGATGGAATGCATCCCAGCATACTGAAAAATGGCAGAGGTTATTGTTGAGGCTTTGGTGATAATTTATCAAAATTATTTGGACTCTGGGCATGACCAGTGGATTGGAAGATGGTGAATGTCACGCAACTGTTTAAAAAAAGGATGTAAACATAAGGCAGGTAAGTATAGGCCAGTTAGTTTAACATCTGTAGTTGGGAGAATGCATGAAACTTTTATTAAAGAAGAAATAGCAAGACGTCTGGAAAGAAATGAACCCATCAGACAGATGCAGCATGGATTCAGCAAAGTCAGGTCCTGTTTGACAAATTTACTGGAGTTCTTTGAGGATATAACAAGCATAGCGGATAGAGGGGAACAGATGGACCTTATTTACTTGGATTTCCAGAAGGCGTTCGATAAGGTGCCACATAAACAACGTATCCATAAGATAAGGATGCATAGAGTTGAGGGTGATGTATTAGCATGGATAGAGAATTGGTTAACCAATAGACAGCAAAGAGTTGAGATGCATGGTTTTTTTTTCTAGTTGGCAATCAGTGGTGAGCAGTGTGCCACAGGGGTCGGTGCTGGGCCTGCGACTGTTCACAGCATTAATTAACAATCTGGAAGAGGGAACTGAGAGTAGTGTATCTCAGTTTGCTGATGACACTAAATTGAGTGGAAAAGCAAATTGTGTCGAGGTTACGGAGAGTCTGCAGAGAGATATAGATGGGTTAAATGAGTGGGCAAGGGTCTGGCAGATGGAGTACAATGCTGGTAAGTGTGAGGTCTTCTACTTTGGAAGGAAAAATAGAAGATCCGATTATTATTTAAATGTTAAAAGATTACAGCATGCTGCTCTACAGATGGACTTGGGAGCACTTGTGCATGAATTGCAAAAGGTTGGTTTGCAGGCTAACAAGAGTAGATTTGGAATGCTGGCCTTCATTGCTGGAGGGATTACATTTAAGTGCAGGAAGGTTATTGTGCACTGTACAGAATACTGACGAGGCCACATCTGGAGTACTGCATGTAGTTCTGGTCTCCTTACTTGAGGAAAGAGGTTCTGGCTTTGGAGGTGGTGCAGAGGAGGTTCACCAGGTTGATTCCACAGATGAGGGGTTTAGACTATAAGGAGAGATTAAGTTGACTGGGACTGTGCTTGGTAGAATTCAGAGGTATGAAAGAAGATATTATAGAAACATAAAAAATTATGAAAGGGTTAGATAAGATACAGGTAGGAAAGTTGTTTCCACTGGTAGGTGAAATTAGAACTAGGGTACAATTGCTCAAGATTTGGGAAAGTAAATTTTTGGACGGAGATGAGGAGGAACTGCTTTTCCCAAAGAGTGGTGAATCTGTGGAATTCTCTGCCCAATGAAGCAGTGGAGGATACCTCAGTAAATATATTTAAGGCAAGGTTGGATAGATGTTTGCATAATATGTGAATTACGGGTTATGGGGAAAAGTCAGGTAAGTGGAGATGAGTCCATGGTCAGATCAGCCATGATCTTATTGAATGGCAGAGCAGGATTGATGAGCCAGATGGCCTACTCCTGCTCCTATTTCTTATATTCATATATGAACAGACGATCCAAAAGCAGCAGGAACACATTGACCATCTGCTCGCCACTCTCAACCAACTCTCCTTCTCAATACAGCAGCCCCGTGACAGTCATGACATGATCTGAGACATCCCTGACCACGGCACCCTGGAGGCTATATACCTTATGGGTCTCTCCTATCTACTCCTTTAAACTATGGAAACCCTTATCATCACTACATTCTTCCTCTGCCCCCTTTCCTTCTTAGCCACAGCATGGCGGTATGGAACTGGTGGCTGAAGAAAGTGAGCGGCTGCCACATGCCTCCGCCCAACTGTTTGTGTACAGAATCCACAGCATAGCCTGACGGTCAGTAGACATGACAATGGGTGCGTTGGGGAGCAGGTCCACTAGTAGAGTTGTGTTAAAAGGATCTCATTGGCTATCATCAAGTACCCTGGTCACGTCTGCTAACCAGTCAAACACTTGATTAGGGATATTGACTCATGCACACTTTGTTTTTCAGTAGTGTGAGGCTGTAGGAAATCTATAATAGTGGCTACTTTTGACGAGAGGTGTTTCACACCTTCTGCAGAGATGCAATAGCCAAGAAAGTCAATCGTTAACTGCTCAGACTGACTTTTAGCAGGGCTAATAATCAACCCATGTTGGTTTAAGTGCTCAAAAGTGTGTGGAGATGGGATACATGTTCAGATTTGGGTGCACTGGTGACAAATATGTCATCCAGGTAAACAAAAAGAAAATCTAATTCTTTTAACACAGAGTCCACCAGCTGTTGGAAAGTCTGTGCTGCATTTTTCAGTCCAAATGGCATGTGCAGAAGTTCAAAGAGGCCAAATAGGGTTATGATATCTGTTTTGGGAATGTCCTTAGAGCACACCGGCATCTGATTGTAGCCCTTAACTAAATTGATTTTGGAAAAAATTGACATTCCGGCCAAGCATGCTGAAAAGTCTTGGATGTGTGGCATCACTTAACAGTCAGGAGTGGGTGACCTCGTTAAGGCATCGGTAATTGCCACATTGTCCACAACCACATCCACAATCGGACCTATGGAGGGGTGAAACCCAGGGGCTATTTGACTGACATATAATACCAAATCCTTCCATATTGGCAAACTCAGCCTTCACGGTCAACATCTTTTCTGGGTCCAGTCTAGGCACGGGGGTATGGACTGCTCGGCCAGTTGCAGAAATGTGGTGCCCAGTCCCATATTTTGTGACTGTAGTGGAGAACGTGGGCTTGGTGAAGCTTAGGAATTTGCCCAGCAGCAGAGTAAACTCACATACAGTGGTGCATGTGCTTGGCAGAGTGGGGAACTTACTGGGGGAGCAATGTAATGACCCAAAGTCCTTGACATCCACAGGCTGGCAATTCTTAAGGTCGACCCACAGTCCTTGGGACACAGGACATCTGCACCAAGCAGAGGTCTAGCACTTCCTCTGGGACTGTGTCCCATGTGTAACATCACCCACTGAAGCAGAGCGCTAGCTGTTAGGTCCTGTAAGTCTGGATCCTGCTGCCATCGGCGGCCTCCAGCAAAGTTATGTTGTTCTTTGCCTTCTCACCAATAGGTGATGCTGGCAGCACATTCTCTTGAGCACTCGTGTCACACAAAAAGAATTGCCCTGAAATTAATAGGGGACAACTCTGGCAGCTGGAATCCACAGTGTTCATCTGATGTCCTGACGTGCTGACACTGTCGAAGCTGCAAGGCGGTTGGCATTTCCTAGCGTTCCTACCAAAGCGAGCATGGTAAAAGCACAGGCTAGGCATAATCTGTTTTGCAGCTGCATGTGTCCTTAGGTAGAGAAAGGAGGAGGAATGATGCATCACTGCCTGGCTGAGTGTAGGCCATCAGCCATTTTAGCAAGCTCCCTATAGTCCATCGCAGGTGCATTTGTGAGGGCAATGCAAACTTGATCAGGCATTCGCTGCATGAAGAGTTCTTTAAAAAGTAAAACAAGGATCATCATTTCCCAGGAGGGACCATTGGTCCATTAGTTCCAAAGGTTTAGCATTGCCGAGACTGGGTAAAGAGAACAACTATTTGGCACGCTCAGACTCCGATAGTCCAAAAGTCTGTGAATTTTCAACGATTGGATTTTATCATGTCCAGGCGGGTGTTCTAGTAGACTCACATTCTCGCAGCTGTGGTGTTGCTGAGAAATGCTACCATGTAGAAATATTTGGTGGAGATTTCTGGAAGCTCATATGAACCAAGTAATGGCACTTTGCTCCTAAACTCGGGCAGTTTCAAAGCAACTGCGTTGGCTGACAAGTTCAATAACTCTGGATTCATCCTAGAACATTGGGGACCCCAATGTAGGTTTTCACAAATAAACTGGCAGAGGCATTTTGTGCTTCAGAAATGCCATAGCAACTCATTTATTGAACACCAAAAAACTGAACACAAAGCATGCTGAAACCTCTTTACATAATTACATCATCAGGTCAGACTAGGCTCTTAAAGTGAAACCCAACTCAACATCAGTAGTTGTGAATTATATACATTTCCACCAATTACGTTACCCTATACCTTCAGGCCTCGGATGGTCAGAGTGTCCACACAGCCTGTGCACATAAGCATCGGAGGGTACTGTGAGTCCATTCAATTTCTCCTGATCAATTCACCCAACAGTCTCTTCATCTTAGGTTAGTCCTGGCTCTCCACTCATGACCTTCATTTCACCTGATCGTCCAGTTCACTGCTGAGTTGGAGACCCACCTGCCTGTAACCTCAGTTAGCTTTTACCCAATATATCCAACTGCACCAAACTCCCACAGGAACACCACAATTTAGCAAACACCTTAAGTAAAAGAGAAGGCAGCACCTGGCTGAAAATTAGACCTCCTCCTGGGCACTACCCCTCCTTGAGATCATCTGTTCTCCCTCTACCCTCCTGAGACCCAAGCCATGAATGACTACATTGCCAAAGCACTACAGAACAGCTTTATTCGAACATCCCAGTACCCAGCCAGTGCAGGATTATTTTGTCAAAAAGAAAGATGGGGGTCTTTGTCCCTGCATTGACCACTGTGGACTCAAAAAATCACCATTAAGAAACATTAGCCTCTCGGTTGACGAATAACATATTTGAAACACTCAGTGGGTCCCAGATCTTCATCGAACTGAATCCACGGAGTGAGTACAATCTGATGCACATCCGCCAGGGGCATAGTGGAAGATGGTGTTCATCACATCTACTGGCCACTACAAATACTGATGATATCCTTCAAACTTTCCAACAATCCAGCCGTTTTTCAAGTCTTCATTAATGAGATCCTCTGAGATATGACACTCAGATATGTGCTGTCTGCCTCAGCAATGCCCTCATCTTCTCCAAGGAATCCTCAAGACCACATCTATCACATCCATTCAGTCATTCAGTGCCTTCTTGAAAGACAGCTATACTGCGAGTTAGAAAAATGCTAGTTCCACACCCCACTCATTCCCTTCCTGCGTTTCAACTTTTCACCTCGAGGCATAACCATGGACCCAGAGGAAGAATACACCACCACTGAATGACCATGACCATGTTCCCTCAAACAGCTACAACGCTTTTTGGGCTTCTCCAACTTCTATTTCCTTTTCATCAGAAACTACAGCCCAATTGCCACTCCTCTCACCTCCCTCACAATAAACTGTTCTTCTGCCATGGACCATGCTTTCAAAGATCTTAAGAGATGCTTCACCACTGTTCCCACTCTCTGCCATCTGAACCCCTCAGGGCCATTTGTGGTAGAGGTGGATGCATCTGACGTGGTCGCTGGGGCCATCCTCTCTCAGTAAGGGCCAGATGCAAATGCACACTCTTGTGCCTTCTTTGCCCATAACTTCAACTCAACACAACTCAGTTTTGGATTAAGAGACAGGGAACAACTCGCCATTAAATAGGCCTTGGAGGAATGAAGACATTGGCTGATGGGAAACACTCAGCCCTTCCTGATCCGGACTGGCCACTAAAACCTCATATCCATATACCAAACCCGTCAACTCAACCCACGTCAAGCTCGCTGGGCCCTCTGCGCAATTCAACTTCACAATCTCTTGCGAAGCGAGTCGCAAGAACACAAAGGCAGATGTCTTGTCCTGACAGTTTGACTCAGCTGAAATGGAGGCTGATCCTGAGCCCATCTGTGGTGTGGCACAAATGTTCATGCCAGTCACCTGGGACCTTGAGAACCGGATCCGCCAGGCCCTACAGCATGAGCCTGCTCAGGCCAACACACCTGACAACCACACGTACATGCCAGCTGCCGTATGCACTGAGGCACTCAGAGGGCCCAAACCTCACACCTCCAGGTGCATGATGGATTCTGGATTTTCTGCCATGCCTGTTCTGATGGTCCAATAAGTGCATAGATGTGCAACAGTTCATTGCAGCCTGCTCCAAATGTGCCCAGTCCAGTTCCTACAGACAGTGGCCTTCTAGGCTTCCTTAGCTCCTGCCAGTACCTCAACACCTGACTTCATAATGGGTTTGGCTGCTTCTGTGCTTCTGATGGGGTCAGTTTTCCAAGTCACCCCAATGCGTTGCCCTCTCCAAACTTCTGACAGTTGTTGAGACCATGGAATTGGTCCTCCAACATGTAGTTTGCCTCCACAGTTTGCTTCAGGACATTGTGTCAGAGGGGGGCCCACAATTCATCTCCCACTTCTGGCAAGCCTTCTGGTCCCTCCTCCACACCTCAGTGAGTGTGTCCTCTACCTATCATCTGCAGACCAATGAACATTCTGAAAGAGCCAATCCCCAAATACAGAAATTTCCATGATGGTTCACTGCCTCTAATCCTTCCACATGGACGAACTGCTCCACAAAATACACATCTCCTTTGCCACGGATATGCCACCCTTTGAAGTGCTTCATAGCTACTAACCCTGTTGTTCCCTACGGAGGAACCAACAGTAGAGTTCCCATCCACCAGGGCCCTGTTTTACCCATGCCAGAATGCATGTAAGAAGGTACGGAGGACAATCCTACCTGCCAACTGTGCCTACTGCCACCAGACTAACCAGCATCAGCACCCAGCCTGGGGACTGTGTCTGACTGTTGACACACCCACACACTGATTTCTGCAAGCTCTCGCTTGGTTCATTTTTCCTTTAAGACTACCCATCAGGCCAATCCAGTCACTTACCGTCTCCAATTGCCACCATCCTTCAGGACCACACCTACCTTCCACGAGCACTTCCTTAAGCTGGAGTCATTTATTGTGTCCAGTGCTCCCAATGCAGCTCCCTCTACATTGGTGAGCCCATTATAGATAGCAGGGCCGCTTTGTCGAGCACCTCCGTTCCTTCCACCAAAAGCTGAACTTCCTGAGAGCCAAACTTTTTAATTCTGATTCCCAACATGTCGGTCCATGGCCTCCTCTTGTGCCACAATGAGGCTACCCTCAGGGTGGAAGAACAACACCATATATTCCATCTGGATTGCCTCCAACCTGACGGCATGAATAGCCATTTCTCCTTTCGGTAAAACTTATACCCTCCCTCTCCCCTCTTCTTCTATTTCCCACTCCAGCCTCCTACCTCTACACAGCTGCCTATTACTTCTCTCTGAGACCCCTTCTCCTTCCACTTTTCCTATAGTCCACTCTCCTCTTTTACAGGATTCCTTCCTCTCCAGCCTTTTACCTTTCCTACGCACCAGGTTTCACCTGTCACCTTCCTCCTATCCTCCTTCCCTATCCCACCTTCCTATTTTGGAATTCTCCCCTTCCTTTCTAGTTCTGAAGAAGAGTTTTGACTCAAAATCTCAACTGTTTATTCATTTCCATGGATGCTGCCTAACCTGCTGAGTTCCTTCAACATTGTGCTTGTGTTGCTATATCATTTAGATCTTGATTCCCTTTCCCTGCGGTTAAAAATACTGTGCACATTCACCCCATCTATCCCCCTAATGATTTTATATACCCCTATAAAGTTATCCTTAATTTATAAAGAGTTGGTTCATAGTTAAATTATGTTAGGACTCTGTTCACTCCAAAGGACTGACGTTCTAAACAGAGATTACAATTACTATATGTTCCTTAAAATCAGTAATAAATGCTGTCCTACTACTATTTTAATGAAGGCTTCATGTCAATAAACTATGAGGTTATGAGGACAGTCAGTATATGGAATAAACTGCCAATGGAAGTGTTTGAGACAAGGACATTTACTTCTGGAGGTTAGATAGTGGGCAAATAACTTGATTGCAAAGAAAGGATCAAAAGTTCAAGACATTACAAAATCTTTTGAAAAAAAATTATCAGATTCAAGCATGATAGATGTGAGCTGACATTCATAGTGGACAGAAGTGCTGCATCATGAATTTTATTAAAACACACTAGAAAAAAGATATGTAATTTATCTTTTGAATTCAGGCTGGTAATTGATCTGATGTTCACTGAGTATTACAGGGAGTGGATTTACCACTCATATCTTTGACAATACAAGTAATGGTCATGCAGTTAATGTATTGTAAGTGAACTTCCAGCAGGCTTCTGATAAAGCTGAAAAGAATGAAGAAGACATTTCTGAGGATGCTGCTGGAACCTCAGGGTCCTTATTATAGGCAAAGGTTGTATCATGGAAATTTGACCTTAATCAGGTGAAAAGAATGCTTGACTCCGGAGTCCTGTTTCAGGACCTTTATTTTACTTGATACCAAGGAGAGAGAGAGCTGTTTTCCACCAGCACCCAACTCTGCTCTCCTGTTACAATAGCATCCTTTTATACAGTTCAGTATAGTAAAAGCAGACTTATTATAATATATCCAATCATTGTACAGAAATATTACTGCACTCTAACAATATGTTACCGTTTACTAAAAAAACTTAGAGAGAAAGGAGCAGTTACAGGTTAAACTATCTTGCAGAGCTCAGCTCATTAGTTTCAGTTTCTGTGGTCACAGCAGATTAGACTTATACCTTATCTCGCAAGAGTTAGCATGTAATGTTCTTCTATTTGCACACAAGGGTCTTTTGACCCTTGTCACATAGCTTATTAACCCTTTTCCTCCACAGGTTGAGCAGAATGTGACTTTATTCGTTGGAGTGTGGGAGAATGAGAGGTGATCTTTCAAAGGTGCATAAAATCATGATAGGGTGATTCCAAAGCGTCTTTTTTCCCAGGGTTGACTGATCAAGAACCAAAGGATACAGATTTAGGATGAGAGGGGAGAGTTTAATAGGAACCTGGGGAGCAATTATTTCATCTAGAGGGTAGTCAGTGTATAGATTGAGCTGCTTATGCAAGCTGTTAAGGCAGGTATATTAACAACACTTAAAATACATTTGAACAGGTGCATGGATAGGAAAGATTTGAAATATGGGCCAAACACAGGCAAATGGGGCTAACTTATATGGTAATATTGTTCAGTGTAGATGAGTTGAGCCAAAAGGCCTTTTACAAGCTGTATGTCTTTGTAATTCTATAAAGTGCCACAGAGCAATCTGACCAGTAAAGCTGAAGAATGCAACAGGAAAGGAACATCAACAACATGGGTATGATGTTATCTCAATGACGGCAACAGAGGACCAGATGAAGGTGAGGAAGCTGAACAATTATATTCCCTAGGGATCGGTGTTGGGCCCATTGCTTTTAAGACACCATGTTAAAGGCCTCGACTTGGGGCGCAAGCTCTAACACATTTATTCTTTAAAATTACACAAATCTTGGTGGTATTGTGAACTATGAAGAGTACGATGACAGATTTCAGCAGGATATAAAAGGACTAATTTAGTTTAAATATTTAGCAGAATATTGACCACACACAGACAAACGGGACTAGCTTGTACAAACATCTTTTTTGGCATGAACAAGATGGGACAAAGAGATTGTTTCCACATTGTATGGCTCTGTAACTCTGTGCGACCCCAGTAAAAGAAACCCATCAGATATTTAGACTGATACTGTCTGAATGGGTACAGATGTAATGCCAGTTAAACTCCCTTGTAAATGACTTTACGGTATGGGCTGACTAAATAATTGATTATTGGTAAATAATTTATGTTATGAACTAAATAAAAAAGCTGAAGATAAAGAACATTTCAAGGAAATCAACTAAATTTAACCGGACAACTCGGTTATATGGTAGATGTATGAAAGAAATATTTATGACAGATGAATGATAAGTAAGCCAGGATACATTTAATGTATTTTTTAATACTAATGTCTCAGAGGATGTGGTTTTCAGTGATACTAAATCTCTGTGCAAATATTACTTGCGCTGTGTAGGCACCAAAGATGATACTTGTGTCTTGGGAGAGAAAGAGCTAGTACAGCAGTTCATTGGCAATTATTATTAATAATCCATTATTGTTAATGACTTGTTTGTATTTCTTCCTTGGGAATTCAATTTCTGTTTCTATGATGATATTTTAATTAATTTTTTAATATGTCTGTACATTTTACTTTGTTCTCCTTCACTTAACTTTTCAATTTGCACCAAGATGTTCGCATGCTCAGTAAATTAAACTTTGGACTGTGCAGGACTGCTGAGTTGAGGATACAATGTCTCTGAGGTGAATACTTAGTCAATCGAATCTCATTTAGTTGAACAGGATATCTCAGTATCCATTCCTCATAGATTTTGAAAGCAGTCTTCCTAAAATAGCAACATGGATATTCAGAGATGATATTTGCTAATACCAAGATCCAATGTATCTTTCTGTGACACTCGGTAAACACTTTCCTTACACATGCGCATTCACTCACACACACAAACATTGTCTTGTCATTCTGCTGTCATTGCGGTGAGTGTACGCATTTGCTGGTACATTCTCATAGTTAACCTGTGGTTTCCCTCCACATTTCTACATGCATTTAGAGTCAGACACCAATGTTTAGTTGAATGTTATACTTATTTTTTACTTAACTGTAAGTGTGCTATTGGGTTGAGTATTGTGCTGTTTCACGCTATTGTGTCCCAGCAGTCACGTGATGTCCGCTGGATTCTAAACTGAGCTGATGAGCTCAAGTTGGCTTTATGGTGCCTTTCCCACTATACCTGACAGACTATTCCATTTCCTTAGTTATGGGATGTGGAAATGTGTATATATTGTTTTTATACTCTATTTAATATAGATACTTTTTTATTTTGTAATATGATTGTAAATGCATTGTGGGGAGCATCATATTCTAACTTACATGTAGCCTTAAGTTAATTTTGTCAGTTATTAAAGGTGGGATGTCCTGGAGCCTAAAAAAAAGGGAGCTCATCACCCTCAGTAGGAGAAAGTGATAGGGGCTGCCAGGAGTTCACACTAGACAAGAATGAGCACAGAGCTAATATTGTGTTTTTTTTTGTAGATATCATTTGGTAAATATTGGCATTTTTCTTTTCATTATCTTCACCAATTTTTGTAAGTTTGATTTTTGACGCACCTAATAAACACCATTGAACCAAAGTTCTAAGTGACTTCTGCCATTTTTCCTTTGGTCATATCTCACATATTTAACACTTTTGTTTATGACAAATAAATCTTGGGGAATCATTGCTCTCTTCATTCTGGGCTATATGGTCCCTTGGTTTATTCCATTCCAAGAATCGTATATTGAGGAGAATGAGGCAGTCTATTGACAAAAGCTAATGCTTAAAACATCAGAATTTTGGAGAGTTGTCAGGAAGTTTTTGGACGCTGTCTTGAGCATGAGAGCACCCCAACATGACATTTCATGGAATCGGGAGAACATCTAACAAATACTTACTGCAGCATCAATACTCTATCATTGATTTCTCCTGAGATAATGGTGTCTCACCAAAGATGTGATTCATCACAGTCCTTCTGTGGAACGTGTACATGAGGCAGGTGGAGTTCACACGTGCCCTTTGCATCGGCCCTTCTCAATATTGCAGGTTTAGGAGATTCTTAGAATCAGAATCAGAGTCGGTCTATTGTTACTGACGTAAGTCATGAAATTTGCTGTTTTGTGGCAGAACTATAGTGCAGGCATAAGAGACCATTTTAAGAGACTCCTGGACAGGTATATGGAGCTCAGAAAGGTAGAGGGCTATGGTAACCCCAGGTAATTTCTCAGGAAAGGACCTGTTTGGCACAGCTTTGTGGGCCGAAGGGCCTGTATTGTGCTGTAGGTTTTCTATGTTTCTATAACAAATTACCAGAATTCAAAATATAAAAACAAGTAAGTAATGCAAATAAGGATAGTGATGTAGTGTTCATGAGTTCATGACCATTTAGAAATCTGAAACCGCCCCCTCCCCGAGTTAAAAACTTATCTCTGATATCCCGACTATAATTTCCTCCAATCATATTAAAATTATACCTCTCATATTAGCCATTTCTGCCCTAGGGAATGGTGCTGGCTGTCCCCTTTATCTATGCTGCTTATCATCTCGTTCACCTCTATCAGGTCAGCACTCATGCTCCTTCGCTCCAAAGAGATAATCCCATTTGTTCAAGCCATCCAGGCAGCATCCTTGTAAACAACACACATCAAAGTTGCTGGTGAACGCAGCAGGCCAGGCAGCATCTCTAGGAAGAGGTACAGTCGACGTTTCCAGCCGAGACCCTTCGTCAGGACTCGGCCTGAAACATCAACTATACCTCTTCCTAGAGATGCTGCCTGGCCTGCTGCGTTCACCAGCAACTTTGATGTGTGTTGCTTGAATTTCCAGCATCTGCAGAATTCCTGTTGTTAGCATCCTTGTAAATCTCTCTTAGGCTATGGGTAATGCGAGGTAATTTCTCAGGTAAGGGCATGTTCGGCACAGCTTTGTGGGCCAAAGGGTCTGTATTGTGTTATAGGTTTTTATCTATTTTTCTATGTTTCCCCTGCACCCTCTAAGGATGCATAGAGTTGTGGATGATGTATTATCATGGATAGAGATTTGGTTAACCAATTGAAATCAGAGAGTTGGGATACATGGGTTTTTTCTCTGGTTGGCAATCAGTGGTGAGTGATGTTCTGCAGGGGTCAGAGCTGGGCCTGCAACCGTTCATGACATACATTAAGGATCTTGAAGAGGGAACCGAATGTAGTGTATGTAAGTTTGTTGATGACACTAATTTGAGTGGAAAAGCAAATTGTGCAGAGGATACGGAGAGTCTGCAGAGAGATATAGGTAGGTTAATTGAGTGAGAAAGGGTCTGGCAGATGGAGTACAATGTTGGTAAGTGTGAGGTCATCCACTTTGGAAGGAAAAATGGAAGATCAGATTATTATTTAAATGGTAAAAGACTGCAGCATGCTGCTGTGCAGAGGGATTTGGGAGTGCTTGTGCCTGAATACCAAACAGTTGGTTTGCAGGTGCAACAGGCTATCAAAAAGGCAAATGGAATGTTGGCCTTCATTGCTAGAGGGATTAAATTTAAGAACAGGGAGATTATGCTGCAACTGTATAGGATTCTGGTGAGGCCGCATTTGGAGTACTGCGTGTAATTCTGATCTATTTACTTGAGGAAGGATATACTGAATTTGAAGGTGGTAGAGAGGAGGTTCACCAAGTTGATTCCAGAAATGAGGGGGTATGACTATGAGGAGAGATTGAGTCACTGGAATTCAGAAGAATTGAGAGGAGATCTTATAGAAATATATAAGATTATGAAAGGGGCAGGGAAGTTGTTTCCACTGGGAGGTGAGAACTAGGAGACATAGCTTCAAGATTCACGGGAATGAATTTAGGATGGAGATGAGGAGAAACTGCTTTTCCCAAAGAGTGGTGAATCTGTAGAATTCTCTGCCCAGTGAAGCAGTGGAGACTACCTCAGTAAATATATTTAAGACATATGATTTTTGCATAGTAGGGGAATTAAGGGTTATGGGGAACATGCAGGTAGGTGGAGATTAATCCATGGCCAGATCAGCCATGATCTTATTGAATGGCAAAGCAGGCTCAATGGGCCAGATGGCCTACTTCTGCTCCTATTTCTTATGTTCTTATGTTTTTATGATATCCTCAGTGGTGGGATTGTCCATGATGGTGCTGGCTGAGTCTCCAGCTCTCTAAATCCTCTTGCAATCCTAAGCATTAGTGCCTCCATACCAGACAGTGATTCCACCACTCAGAATGCTCTCCGTGGTACACCTCCAGAAATTATCTGCAGTTTTTGCTGATATTTCAAAACTTCCCAAATTCTGAATGAAGTATAACCACTGGCCCCTTCTTCTATACCTCCTCCTTTTGAAGACTCCAAGATGAATTGCTGAGATGTTGGCCACGAAGGATTTTAAATGTTGAAGAAATTAATGAACTTGAATGAGTCAAGGACAGTGGAAATAGATAAACCAATTGTCTTTGTTCTTGCCATGTGGTTGAATGGAGGTTGCCATTTTGTGAAGCTATGCTCTAATCTCCGTTTTGTGAGCTGTCCTGTGGACTTGTTTTGCTCAAGAATAGTTGCATCAAAGTGTTTTAAAGTGGTCGCAAAGGTGCTCCTGATAATCTGCTGAACTAGAGATCATTTCCAAATAAGAAGTAATTTGTGCGCTGTTCTTTGTTATAATAGAACATGCACGTCTATGAATAGGTGTGTGTGTGTGTCTAACCTGAATAATTCAAGCCTAGTAACTGGTTGATTCAGAACAAAGAGACATTAATTACAAGTTGACACTTGCAACAGAGCAATAAAATGGTGCTGGTTTGAGCCAGAGCCAATGGGAAACTGATACATGTTAGCCAGATAGGCCAAGGCCAATGAGATTGAAACGCATCATTTGGACTGATGAGTATATTTAAGTTGGAGGCTTTGAATACAAAACCGTGAGAACTCCTGACACTGACTATTGCAAGGAAGATCCCCATGCCAGGGGCTAGGGGAAGAAGAATCAATTGTTTGGACAATGGGTCATCCTCTATTTCAGTGTTATAAACTGAAGAGATGATCTGAGTGAGTATTGGTGCAGAGGAAACAGGTTGCTTATTTCAGATTCAAGGTATATCTGATAATGCTCCAAAAATGTTGTTCTGCATTCTACATTAAACAATGTCAGTCTCTTGGGTTAACAGTAACAGAGGAGCAGAAGACTGTCTGATCAAGATGAGGCTTGTGGCACATGGAATAGGCCGGGAATAAAATACTCGTCCTGGATTTCAAATCACACTGTGTTCTTTTGGTCCTTAAGGATTTTCTGGTTTCACATCACCACAGTATTATCGAAGCTTTTTTTTTCTCCATTGTCCTCCTTCTGCCTCTTCTGCCTTTGTTATACTGTGGCCATCCTTGCTGCTTTTCACACCATCTGGAATTAGATTAAGTATTCCTGGCACTTTTATTGCTTTGTGTTTAACTTGTTATTCCCCTTTGTTATCACTCACACTAATTTCATTACTCTTTATTTGATTCTGTGATTTTAATGAAAAGAAAAATAAATATTCAGGCAAAATTAGATTATGAATTATAAAGAATGATTATCAACTAATGCATAAAACGTTTGTGTAAACATTTTTATTTTCATAATGTTTAATATTACTAGTATTTTACAGAAAACATTTTATTCTTAATCTTGCTGCTAATCAGTTTTATATTCATTTGATTATCTACATAATCTTTCATTTTTTCCACACAATAATTTGATTACTATTCTCATTCTCTCCTTTGAGGCACTGAAATAATCATAGGGTACCTAGATGTCACCAGCACGGTTGTACCATGCACTGATTTAAAAGAATTTCAGATTTCTTCATACCATATCTGTTAGCCCAGAAGGAAGCTAACAAAATGTGTCTCACAGGGAATTGAATTTCAAATAATCACATGGCCTAAAGCTTAGAGTCAAGCTGTGTGAAAAGGTGGCCAAACATGCTGTCACTGGTGCTTTGACTTTCTGAATCAGTTTCTGGTTATTGCTCTGTCAAACAATCCTCTTCAGCCATCAGATAGAAAGCCATGAACATGGCTGAGGATTGTGTTAACCTCACCAGAGCTGATTATCTGTGTGAGTTTTACTCAAATATGTTGTTCTGGTGATATGTACTGTCCGGGTCTACCCTTATTTAGTGAATAGTCCAAGATCTCATAAAAATTATTTCAAAACTTCACTTTTTCATTTCATGAGGAGGCATACAGGAATGAGATAGATCAGCTCGTTGAATGGTGTCATAGCAACAACCCCACACTCAAAGTTGGTGTTATGTTTTATAACTCCAAAACATAAAACTAACTGAAAGGAAAAACACGGAGCCAGGAATGCATGTCTTAGTTTCATTTTTACTTTAGTGAGACACGCACGAATGATGTATTGGCATGATGATATATGCTATTCACATAATTTCACATATAACCTGTAAATAATTATGTAATCAAACAACATATATCTACAATATTACTGAAAGATTAAATACACAACATTCTGCTCTTCTTAGCTATAAAGTCCATATAAAATGCATCTCAACACACATATGTATATATAATATATACACTATACCATATAATGCAAGTACTATACAGACACCAACTGCATAGTACATTTCAACTTGTTCTGGCCTAAAGGTTCAGACTTAAAGATTTAATTGCTGCAGAGGATTTCTTAATCTTGTGGGATAATGTCTTTCCTGACAAGGTTGGGGGTGGTGGGGTCACTCTGCTTGGCAGGTGAGAATTGTGGCTGTGAAGCAATCTCAGGTTCTGGGACCTCCTCTGTGATGGTTGTTGGAGCTGCCTCTGGGACTGTAGGAAATGGTTCTGACAGCTCAAAGTACCTTTCTTCTTAATGTGTTGGCGTTCTGAACAGTGCATGGCAAGTTGCTCAATCTGCTGATCCATCCCAGGCCACCAGACAAAGCTTCAGGCCCACACTTTCATTTTGGCCATTCCTGGGTGACCAGCATGTAGCTTCCCCAACACTTTAGCTCTTAGCTTGGATGGTACAACAACTCCCAATCCCTACATAAGGAATTGTCCGTCAAGGGCAAGTTCATCCTGGCTCTGGGAAAAGTGGGAGAACTTGAAATTCTGCTGCAAAATCCTGCAATTTTCGGTGGTCATGTAGACTTGGGACAGCATGGGGTCTTTTCTGATTGCCCTTTGAATCATCTCTGCCTCACTATTACACCATTCTGAACTATGTCACCTCATTCTAATGATTTGATTTCATATTTTACTAAAAGACCGACGTCACCCCCTCTGTCTTCCTGCCTGTCCTTTTGATACAATGACACTAAGCTTCAGGCTATAATCTTTCTCCAGCCATGATTCAGTGATGCCCTTCACATCATACTTGCCTATCTGCAGCTGCTCTGCAAGTTAACCTGCCTTATTCCGTACACTGCACACAATCAAATATAGTACCTTTAGTCCTGTATTCGCCCTTTTCAATTTTGTCTGTCTTTTACATTGCAATTCATCCGTTGACTGCAATTTTACCCTATCTACAGCCTCTCCTCACTACACATTTCCTCTAAAACAGCTATCTCATTTTCAGGACTACTCTCCACCTTTCCTACGGTACTTCTTGCATTGAAATATATGCAGCTCAAGGAAGTAGTCACACCATTCTCAACCTTTTGATTCCTAACTTTGTCTGAGGTCTTACCATCTGCTGCCTCCACAAACTCTCCACTAACTGTTTTGGCACTCTGGTTCCAATCCCATTGCAACTCTAATTTAAACCCCACCATGCAGCATTAACAAACCTTCCCACTAGGATACTAGTTCACCCTCCAGTTCAGTTTCAAACCGTCCCTGCTGTACAGGTCCCACCTTCCCTGGAAGAGAATCCAATGATCTAAAATTCTCATGGCTTCCTCCTACACCAACTCCTTAGCCATGAATTAAACTGTATAATTTTCCTAGTTCTGGCCTAATTAGCACCTGGCATAGGTAGCAATCCTGAGATCACAACCCTGGAGATCCTGCCCTTTAACTTCACATCTAACTCCCTACGCAGAATCTCATCACTCATCCTATCCACGTCATTGATACCTACATGAACCACGACTTCTGGCTGTTCACCCTCCCACTTAAGAATGCTGAGGACTCGATCTGAGGTATCCCAGACCCTGGCACCCAGGAGGCAGCATACCATCCGGGAATCTTGATCTCACCCACAGAACCTCCTGTCCATTCTCCTAATTAATGAATCCCCTGTCACCACAACACGCCTCTTCTCCTCCATTCCCTTCTGAATCACAGAGACAGACTCTGCGCTAGAGACCCGATCACCGTGACTTTCCTCTTTTCGGACATTACCCCCCCACACACACACACCCCGCCCAACAGTATCAAACGTGGTATACCTGTTGTTTCCGCTCTGGCTCCTTAATTTCTTTCCCCTTCCTGACTTTCACCCAGTTTCCTGTGTCCTGCACTTTGGGTGTAACTACCTTTCTATATGTCCTATCTGTCACCTCTCAGCCTCCCAAATGATCTGGAGTTCATCCAGCTTCAGCTCCATCTCCATAATGCGGATTATTAGAAGCTGCAGCTGGATGCACTTCTTGCAGTTGTAGTCGTCAGGGACACTGGAGGTCTCCCTTCCTTCCCACATCCTGCAAGGGGAGCATTCAGCTATCCTGCCTGGCATCTCTACTGTCCTAGCTGAACAGATATAAAGAAGGGAAGGAAAAAAAAAACTTAACCTACATCTTTTCTTTGTTTTCTCTGACTGAAGCCTCTCTTTTCAGGTCTCGAAGAGATAAAGCTCAAGATTAACACTCTGGCTTTGTCCCCTCAGCTTGCGGCTGCTGTGATGATAGCCGCTGCGCTTGCCCCTGCCTTCCTTTAATTTGCTGTTGTTAAACATTCCCAAATAACGATTGGTCTCTGGTTGAAGCTCTTTTTTACTGTAGTAACCCGCTGCTGCTTTTCGTACTTAGGGATTGGACCTGATTGAAGTCCCCTCCTCTCAAAACTTTCGACGTCCTGATTAACCATTGATTAAAGTTCTTTTTCCACTGCAGTGACCTGCCGCTGCCTTTTGTACTCGGGCAGAGGACCCGATTGAAGTTCCCTCCTTTCAAAACTTCCTATGTCTGGATTGGCCACTGATGAATTATGTAAAACGCCCGTAATGAAGTATGTAAAGAACAAAGAATGCGTAATCAAACGATATATATTTGCAACCTTATTCAAATATTACTGACATATTGAATATAGAACAGTTGTCCATACCAAGGATGTGACTGTAGATTTCAGCAAAGGGCAGTCAGGAGGACACTCTGGTCCTCATTGAGGACGCAGCAGTGGAAAGGGTGAACAGCTTCAAATCCACGGGTGTCAACACTTTGGAGAATCTATCGTGGGCCTTATACATAAAGCAATCATGAAAAAGGCACAAGACTGGCTCTACTTTGGTTTGGGGAGATTTGGTATGTCACCAAGACTCATACAAATGTCGATGGATTTACAGTGGAAAGTATCCTGATGGTTGCATCACCACCTGGCATGGAAGCTCCAATGTGCAGGGCTGCATGAGACTGTGGAGGGCTGAAGACTTAGCCAGCTCCACAAGGGCACAACCCTCCCCACCATCGAAGACATGTTCTTGAGGCAGTGCTTCAAGAAGGCAGTATCTATCACGAAGGATCATCACCATCTGGGGCACGCCCTCTTGTTGTTGCGATCCCTGGGGCAGAGATACAGGAGCCTGAATACCCATATTCAATGATCCCAAAACAGCTTCTTTCCCTCTGTCATCAGATTTTTGAATGGTTCATAAACCCATGAACACTGCCTCATTATTCCATCTTCTTGTAGTATTTATTTTTGTGATTTACACCGATCTTATATCTTTGTACTGTGTTCTGTTTCTGCAAAACAACACATTTTATGTAATTTGAGCCGGTGATAATAAATCTGATTGTCATTCTGATTCATTTTGCCCATCCATATGCAAAGCATTATGAAGTGCCTGAATGATTTTGAAATATCTAGGAATTTCAACAATGTATCTGTTCATTTGTTGAGCTGCAGGCTATAATCCTAATGATGAATTGGCGTTTTAGTGCACAAGGCAGGATTTCCAGTCAACAGCGAAGCAAAGAGGCTTTGTCAATGTCGTCAACAATAGCTTACCACACTGAGTGAGCACACCCTGTGATGTGGGTTTACCCTTTGTCAATCAGTTGTTGGAGAGAGTTTCTGCCTTCCAGCAACAGTGACAATATTAAGTAAATGGAGCAGAAAATCAGATTGAAGAATTCTAGCTGACAGCAAACCAACCCGAATCTCTATTTTTACCTAATATCTTAAATGTCCATTAAAGAGTGAAACAAATATTAGGATATAAGCAAGAAACTCCAACTGACTATTATGGCATTTATCAAGCCTTTGGTTATCTATCTCTGTATTCCCCTCTCTCTCTCATATCTTGCTGGTCTCATTTTAAACCATCTGTACAATTCCGTTGAAGCACTTCTTATGATATGGAGTTCCATATTCCCAGCACAATTTGGATAATGAGATTTCTTCTCAGTTTCTCTTTGACTTTTTTGGTGATTTTCCTACATCGCAGGATTCCAGATTCTTTTCCCAAATGTGGTAACATTCTCTCCCAATCCACATTACGAGATGCTCTCAAGATTTTAAAGACATCTGCTGTGCTTCCCCTCAGCCTTTTTTCAAAAGACAAAGGTCCCATTCTGTCCATCCATTCATTTAGTCCTGGGATACATATCATTCCATGTATGGTATTAACCTCATAATTCTTCCCCACACCCCCATGTAATACTTGTGTATTTTTGTTAAAATATGCCCAATGAAATTGTGTTCATCCTAATGAAATATCAGTGCTGGTTTAGTTTAACTTTATTAATTCTCAATACCATTTGTAGTGGAATAGTTCTTTTTAACTTGTTTTATTCTTATAGTCTTGCCATCTGGTATTGTAAGACATGCCTCTTCCAAGAAATAAGTGATCTCCTTATTCTTGCAACTAAACATATTATCTTGCATTTGTGTCTTAGATTTTATTTTGGAATCATTTCACTGTTTTGAGCTTGTCCTTATATAATGTAGAACATTGAAGAGTACAGCTCAGGAACAGGCGCTTCAGCCTAGAATGTTATGCCAAATTGATGAAACTAATAACACCTAATTAAGCTAATCACTTCTTCCTCTACGTGATCCAAATCTCCCTGTTCTCTTCATATTCATGAGCCTCTCTAAGAACCTCATAAATTCCTCTACTATATTTGCTTCCACTTCCACTCCTGGCAGGGCATTCCAGGTGCCCACCGTTCACAATGTAAAAATCTCGTCCCACATATCTCCTTTGAATTTAACCCCACATGACCTCTAAAATTAGATATTGACCTAAGAAAAAGTGGGGCAAGAGGTGTTATGGCCAGTGATATCCCCCATCTCCTCACTTCAGCAAATCCTGGAATTAGAGGTTCATGTGAGTCAGGACTTTGAAGCTCAGATTTCAAAGCACAATGATTGGCAAGTCCTGTAGTCAATGCCAAATATTGAAGCAGGCAAGTCTGAAAGTCGAGGTCCAATTGATAGGCAAAGCTGAAATGTGGAGGCCCAATGTCTGAGAGTCCAGGCCAGGGACTGGAGGTTGGAGGCCTGGAGGTACATTGTCCTGGGGTTGGAGGCCTGCTTGTGTGTGTGTGTGTGTGAGTGGGTGCGTAGGTGTAAGGGAGAAAAGGCGCTGGTTTAGATGTTGTGAAAAAAGGGCTTGTTTTGCTGCTGTTGTGCTGTTGGCATTACTTGTGTTATTTTGCTGAACATTGTGCACATGCTATATTGGCACTTGAATGTGTGGTTACAGTAGATCATTAGGATGGATTGGCTGCTAATGCAAACAATTCATTAAATTGTATGTTTCAATGTACATGTGAAAGTAAATTAATCTGAATCTGATAAATATCAGCTGTCTATGAATGCCTCTCCTAACTTTATAAACTTCTATCAGGTCTCCTACCACCTCATCTCCAGAGAAAACAAACCCAGTTTGTCCAATCTCTTTTTTTTTAGATTAGATTAGACTATGAGGACACGCAGTCCTCTTTTATTGTCATTTAGTAATGCATGCATTAAGAAATGATACAATGTCCCTCCAGAATGATATCACAGAAACATAAGACAAACCAAGACTAAAAAACTGACAAAAACCTCATAATTATAACATATAGTTAGAACAGTGCAAAGCAATATTGTAATTTGATAAAGAACAAACCATGGGCACGGTAAAAAATAAGTCTCAAAGTCTCTCGAAAGTCCCATCATCACACGCAGACGGTAGAAGGGAGAAACTCTCCCTGCCATGAACCACCAGCGCCGCAAACTTGCCAATGCAGCATCCCGGAAGCACCTGACCACAGCTAGCTCTTGAGTCTGTCCGAAAACTTCGAGCCTCCGAGCACCGAGCACCTTCTCTGCCGAGCACTTCGACCCTAGCCCCGGCAACAGGCAAAAGGCAAAGCCGAGGATTTGGGGCCTTCCCCTGCGGAGATTCTCGATCACACAGTAGCAGTGGCAGCGAAGCAGGCATTTCAAAAGTTTCTCCAGATGTTCCTCCATGCTTCTCATGTCTGTCTCCATCAAAGCAGGATTGTGCACGGTACCTACTTAACAAATACCGATATCATTTCGGAGCGGCCGCTTCTCCTCCCCTTAAATCTCTTGTTTTAACACCTGCCTGTTAATCCAGGCAGTATCCTGATAAAACTCTTCTCCACCACCTCCAAAGCCTCAGTATCCTTCCTATAATGGTGTGACCAGATTTGAACGCAATGTGCCAGATGTGGCCTAACTGGAGTTTTATAAAATTCTCAGGCAATAACAATAGCTTGTTATTGTCTATTCTCCCATTCTTCACCCTACCAATTTGATATCAGCTCCAAACTTAAGGCAATTATTCATTGACAATCTTCCATCTCAATGCAATATCACCAACACAGAACTATTGTTAATTTTATAATTTTATTAAATAGAAAATAAATTCAAGTTCTATCAATGTAATGATTAATATAAAATGAAGTGTAGAAACATCTGGAAATTCCCCAAAATAGCCATCTACTACACTTGGCCTTTGAGCTGTTGTTGAACCATTTTTTCTAGCTCCCACAGGCTGCTTGAAGTTATGTTTAGCATTTTAAAGAGCTCAGCCCTTGTATTTGTACATTAAAGTCTCAGTAACAGGGTCACATTTTATTTCCAAAGGGCATTGAAACACTATCTGGAATAACTGCCTGTCGCAATCAACAGTTCATATACAGAGCATAATTTTCAAATTAAAACTGTTTAACTGAGGAAACAAATGCTTATCGAGACATAAAGGTCACCATTAAATCCATATCCAAGGTTGCCAACAACCTGGAAAGGAAGCAGCAGTTTTATCAGGGAGGCTAGTTTCTCTGCATGCCCATCACTGGATAGCAACGCACAAAAGTGCTGGTGCAACTCTGTGATTTAAGGAGGGAAATGGACAGTCGACTTTCCACATCGAGATCCCACATTAGCTCTGGGTCTATTTAATGATCCAAGATTAGATTCTTTTTAACAGTGTAACAATCAAACTTATTCTTTGAAAACCACTTTGTTCCAGAGGACTCTATTTTTTATTTGCAATGTAATTTTTTTACTGAAATAGCTAGAACTGCAAGGATTTTGACAGCATCTGACAGTTATGGGATCATAGAGAAAGACAGCAGATACAGAACCGTCAGCCCAGAGTCCACACCATTAGTCACCAATTGAAACTAATCCACGTTCCTTGGAAATGGAATTGGTTTATCATTGTCACATGTATCAAGATACAATGAAAAGCTTATATTTCATCCTGTTTATACAGATCAAATCATTACACAGTGCATTGAAGAATGAAACAATATCAGAATGCAGAATAAACTGCAACAGCTTCAGAAAAAGTGCAGTGCAGGTAGACAATAAGATGCAGGATCATAACAAGCAACACACACAAAATGCTGGAGAAACTCATCCATGGAAAAGAGTGCAGTCGACGTTTCGGTCCGAGACCCTTCCTCCAGCATTTTGTGAGTGTTGCTTGTATTTTGAGCATCTGCAGATTTTCTCTTGTTTGAGATCATAACAAGGTAGATTGTGAGGTCAGGAGCCAGTCTTAGTTTAGCTGGAAACCATTCAGTTGTCTTATAACTGTGTGGTACAAGTTGTCTGAGCCTCGTGGTACATGCTTTCAGGCTTTTGTATTTTCTGTGCATTGGGAGAGGGTAAAGCGAGAATACCCAGTGTGTGTGGGGTTTTTGATTATGCTGGCTGTTTTACTGAGGCAGTGAGAAATAAAGACACAGTCCACGGAGAGGCAGTATCCATGATGTGCTGAGATGTGCCCACGACTGTCTGCAGTTTCTTGCAGTGACAGGCAGAGCAGTTGCCATACCAAGCGTTAATACATCCTGAAAGAATGCTTTCTATGGTGCGTCAAAAATGTTGTTAAGAGTCGATTTGTACATGCAAGATTTCTTTATCCTCCTGAGGCAGTAGAGTCCTTGGTGTCTTGGTGTCTCGTGTCTACACCCACCTGGACAAGCCAGCGAGCACTGTGAGGGTTATGTTTTTTGACTTCTCCAGTGCGTTCAATATCATTCGCCCTGCTCTGCTGGGGGAGAAGCTGACAGCGATGCAGGTGGATGCTTCCCTGGTGTCATGGATTCTTGATCATCTGACTGGAAGACCACAGTACATGTGCTTGCAACACAGTGTGTCCAACAGAGTGATCAGCAGCACTGGGGCTCCACAGGAGACTGTCTTGTCTCCCTTTCTCTTCACCATTTACACCTCAGACTTCAACTACTGCACAGAGTCTTGTCATCTTCAGAAGTTTTCTGATGACTCTGCCATAGTTGGATGCATCAGCAAGGGAGATGAGGCTAAGTACAAGGCTACGGTAGGAAACTTTGTCACATGGTGTGTGTAGAATTATCTGCAGCTTAATGTGAAAAAGACTAAGGAGCTGGTGGTAGACCTGAGGAGACCTAAAGTACTGGTGATCCCTGTTTCCATCCAGGGGGTCAGTGTGGACATGGTGGAGGATTACAAATACCTGGGGATACGAATTGACAATAAACTGGACTGGTCAAAGAACACTGAGGCTGTCTACAAGAAGGGTCAGAGCCGTCTCTATTTCCTGAGGAGACTGAAGTCCTTTAACATCTGCCGGACGATGTTGAGGATGTTCTACGCGTCTGTGGTGGCCAGTGTGATCATGTTTGCTGTTGTGTGCTGGGGCAGCAGGCTGAGGGTAGCAGACACCAACAGAATCAACAAACTCATTCGTAAGGCCAGTGATGTTTTGGGGATGGAACTGGACTCTCTGATGGTGGTGTCTGAAAAGAGGATGCTGTCCAAGTTGCATGCCGTCTTGGACAATGTTTCTCATCCACTACATAATGTACTGGTTGGGCACAGGAGTACATTCAACCAGAGACTCATTCCACTGAGATGCAACACAGAGCGTCATAGGAAGTCATTCCTGCCTGTGGCCATCAAACTTCACAACTCCTCCCTTGGAGGGTCAGACACCCTGAGCCAATAGGCTGGTCCTGGACTTATTTCCTGGCATAAGTTTCATATTACTATTTAACTATTTATGGTTTTGTTACTATTTAATTATTTATGGTGCAACTGTAATGAAAACCAATTTTCCCCGGGATCAATAAAGTATGACTATGACTGACTATGTGAGCTTTCTTGGGCATCAATTCCCTTAACTTTCTGCTGCTCACTGACACGCTCAGGTTAATTTTTGGTGGCCAATTAGCCTGACAAACTTTGCAGCTTTGGTATGTGGGAGGAAGCGGAGGACATGAAGGAAACATATACAGTCTCGGGGAGAACGTGCAAAAAGATAAATCCCGAGGTCAAGGTTGAACCTGGGCCTCTTAGTCTGTAAGGCAGTGACTCTATTAGCTGCTCCACAGAATCATCACTTTCCTGCATTGAACTTCATTTGCCAATTACTTGCTCCTGTTTATTAATGCCTTTCTGCCATTTGTTACAGGTTTTGCTATTGACAAGCCATCAGCTATAATATCATCTGCAAAGTTCAGTATAGTAATATTAGAACACAGAATAGTACAGTACAGTACAGGCCCTTCAGCCCACAATGTCATGCCGACCCTTAAACCCTGCCTCCCATATAACCCCCCACTTTAAATTCCTCCATATACCCGTCTAGTAGTCTCTTAAATTTCACTAGTGTATCTGCCTCCACCACTGACTCAGTCAGTGCATTCCACACACCAACCACTCTGAGTAAAAAACCTTCCTCTAATATCCCCCTTGAACTTCCCATCCCTTACCATAAAGCCATGTATTGAGCAGTGGTGCCCTGGGGAAGAGGCGCTGGCTGTCCACTATCTATTCCTCTTTATATCCTGTATAACTCTATCATGTCTTCTGTCATACTCCTCCTCTCCAAAGGGTAAAGCCCTAGCTCCCTTAATCTCTGATCATAATGCATACTCTCTAATCCAGGTAGCATCCTGGTGAATCTCCTCTGTACCCTTTCCAATGCTTCCACATCCTTTCTATAGTGAGGTGACCAGAAATGGACACAGTACTCCAAGTGTGGCCTAACCAGAGTTTTATAGAGCTGCATCATAACCTCAACTCTTAAACTCTATCCCTAGACTTATGAAAGCTAACACCCCATAAGCTTTCTTAACTACCCTCTCTACCTGTGAGGCAACTTTCAGGGATCTGTGGACATGTACCCGCAGATCCCTCTGCTCCTCCATACTACCAAGTATCCTGCCATTTACTTTGTACTCTTTGTACACTTGGAGTTTGTCCTTCCAAAGTGTACCACCTCACACTTCTCCAGGTTGAACTCCATCTGCCACTTCTCAGCCTACTTCTGCATCCTATCAATTTCTCTCTGCAATCTTTGACAATCCTCTACACTATCCACAATATCACCAACCTTTATGTCGTTTGCAAACTTACCAACCAACCCTTCTACCCCCACATCCAGGTTGTTAATAAAAATCACAAAAAGTAGAGGTCCCAGAACCAATCCTTGTGGGACACCACTAGTCACAATCCTCCAATCTGAATGTACTCCCTCCACCACAACCCTCTGCCTTCTGCAGGCAAGCCAATTCTGAATCCACCTGGCCAAACTTCCCTGGATCCTATGCCTTCTGACTTACTGAATAAGCCTACCGTGTGGAACCTTGTCGAATGCCTTAATAAAATCCACGTAGACCACATCCACTGCACTACCCTCATCTATATCAGGCTTGTTCGACATGATCGGCCCTTCACAAAGCCATGCTGACAGACCATCAGACCATAATTCCCTAAATGCCTATAGATCCTATCTCTAAGAATCTTTTCCAACAGCTTTCCCACCACAGATGTAAGACTCACTGGTCTATAATTACCCGGACTATCTCTACTACCTTTTACGAACAAGGGGACAACATTCGCCTCCCTCCAATCCTCCGGTACCATTCCTGTGGACAACGAGGACATAAATATCCTAGCCAAAGGCTCAGCAATCTCTTCCCTCGCCTCATGGAGCAGCCTTGGGAATATTCCGTCAGGCCCCGGGGACTTTGTGGTAAACCATGTATATATGTTGTAACTCGGTTACCTGTCTGGACACACCCCTCTGCTGACTGCCCCTGTGGCTCCTCCCACAGAATCCTGTATAAAGGTGTTTGCCTTGCCCCTCCCCCTCAGTCCAGGGGCAGACACTCACTGTGGAGGTCGTATTGTACAGCGAATAAAAGCCTTTCAGTATTTTACCAAACTTCAGTCTTTTGGAGTAATTGAAGGTGCTTCAATTTTATTCGCTGTACGTTTTAAAACATGGAACAGACCCTGAGACCAGACAAATTAGACCTCGATCCGCAAATGCCTGAAGCTGGAAATGCTTTCGAACTCTGGCTGGCCTGCTTCAAAGCGTATCTAGAGGAGATTAAAGCGACCGACCCCGTAGCGAAGCGCAGAGTTCTACTCTCCAGGGTCAGTCCACGGGTTTATTCGCTGATCAGAGACCAGCCGAACTACGACGGCGCAATGAACGCACTCAAAAGACAATACCTGCGGCCGATAAACAGCGTCTATGCTCGGCACCGTTTAGCGACACGGCAACAACGCCCCGGGGAATCGAGTGCTGAGTTTGTCCGGGCCCTACGGACGCTTGTGCGGGCCTGCAGTTGCCAGGAGCTGACGGCGGCGCAGCATGCAGAACTCCTAGTGAGAGACGCCTTCGTCACGGGGACCAGGTCAGTGTACGTGCGCCAGCAGCTGCTGGAAAAAGCCGATCTTACCCGAATTTCGACAATGGAGCTGGCTGATACGTTGGAGGCCGCTCTGCATAACTCCGAGGCTCTCCAGGCATGCAATTCCCCGATGGCTTCTTGGGTGCCGCAGACCCCGCAACCTGCCGGTGAATCGACCTCGGCTGCCGCAAGTCGTGAGTCCGCGAAGTGCTACTTCTGCGGACTGGAGAAGCACCCCCGGAAACGCTGCCCGGCTCGAGAAGCTACCTGCTCCAGCTGCGGAAAGAAGGGCCACTTCGCCAAGGTCTGTAAGTCCAAACAGTGAGCGAGATCGAGCAGTGCCGCGTGCGAGACGTGGGGGTCGCCATCTTGCCTGCCGCCATCTTCCCTGCACGCCGCCACCACATGCGAGACGTGGGGGCCGCCATCTTCCCTGCACACTGCCACCACGTGCGAGACATGGGGGCCGCCATCTTCCCTGCACGCCGCCACCATGTGCGAGACATGGGGGGGGGCCATCTTGGTTGGCGCCACCTCCCACTGCCTACGACCAACGGGTGCTCATGGGCCACCCCACCACGCCGGACCATGATAGCAACCCCACCCTGGCTTCCGTGACCCTCGACCAAAGCGCTCTCCACCAGCTCGCAAGGTCAATAATGGATAGCCTGGTGGAGGGACGCAGGACAAGCTGCCTGTTTGACACAGGCAGCACGGAGAGTTTTATCCACCCGGCCACGGTGCAGCATTGTGGACTCATGATACGGCTGGTAAGTCAGAGGGTCACCATGGCCTCCAGGTCGCATACAACAGACATCCGGGGGGGTTGAGTAGCGACACTAGTGGTGCAGGGCACAGAATATCGAGACTTTACGTTATTGGTCTTGCCTCAACTGTGTGCCCCTGTGCTGTTGGGGCTCGACTTCCAGAGCCACCTGAAAAGCGTGACAATGAAGTATGATGGGCCCCTCCCGCCAATTACTGTCATAAATCCCCTGTTTTGTAGAGGTATGTCATGTACCCCGCTACTGACCACACGCACACACCAACCCGCGCATCCCACCCAACATCATGCCAACTGCCACACTACCGACACCACTTGCGGCCTCTCCACCCTCAGGATCCCTCCCCCACTGCTGTTCGCCAACCTGACCCCCGACTGTAAACCTGTGGCAACCAAAAGCAGGAGGTACAGCGCGGGGGACAGAGCTTTCATTAAGTCGGAGGTGCAGCGGCTGCTCAGGGAGGGGGTCATTGAGGCAAGCACAAGTCCTTAGAGGGCGCAGGTGGTGGTTGTTCGGAACGGGGAGAAGAATAGGATGGTCGTGGACTATAGCCAGACCATCAATAGGTTCACGCAGCTCAACGCGTACCCTCTACCCTGCATCGCGGATATGTCAATCAGATAGCACAGTACAAGGTGTACTCAACCATAGACCTAAAATCCGCTTACCATCAGCTCCCCATCCTCCGGGAGGACCGCCCTTACACTGCCTTCGAGGCGGACGGCAGGCTTTATCAATTCCTGCGCCTCCCCTTTGGTGTCACGAATGGTGTATCTGTCTTCCAGAGGGCAATGGACCGGATGGTGGACCAGTGCCAACTGAAGGCCACGTTCCCATATCTGGATAACATCACCATCTGCGGTCACGACCAGCAGGATCACGACAACAACCTCCAAAAATTTCTCCAAGCGGCCAAATCTTTCAACCTCACCTATAACAAGGACAAGTGTGTATTTGGGACCACCCGACTTGCTATCCTTGGGTGTGTCGTGGAGAATGGAGTCATTGGCCCTGACCCTGACCGTATGCGCCCCTTGTTGGAACTCCCTCTTCCCAATACCCTCAGAGCCCTCAAAAGGTGCCTGGGCATCTTTTCATATTACGCCCAATGGGTCTCTAACTACACAGACAAGGCCCACCCCCTGGTCAAGTCCACCACATTCCCCCTCTCTGCCGAGCCCACGTGGCCTTCAACCGCATAAAAGGGGACATTGCCAAAGCAGCAATGCATGCGGTGGATGTGGCCATTCCCTTCCAAGTAGAGAGTGACGCCTCCGACTTTGCGCTGGCTGCTACCCTCAACCAGGCAGGAAGACCAGTGGCGTTCTTCTCCCGTTCCCTTCAAGGCCCTGAAATTTGGCACTCTGCGGTAGAGAAAGAGGCCCAGGCCATAGTGGAAGCTATAAGGCACTGGAGGCAGTATCTTGCCGGCAAAAGGTTCACCCTGCTAACTGACCAGCTCAGTCGCATTCATGTTTAATAATCAGCAGCGGAGCAAAATCAAAAATGATAAAATTCTGAGGTGGAGAATCGAACTCTCCACCTACAACTATGACATCATGTACAGGCCTGGGAAGCTCAACGAGCCCTCCGATGCCCTATCCCGGGGAACATGCGCCAGCGCGCAGATCGACCGGCTATATGCCCTACATGTAGACCTTTGCCACCCGGGAGTCACCCGGCTTTTCCACTTCGTGAAAGCCCGGAACCTGCCTTACTCCCTTGAGGAGATCAGGATGATGACCAGGGACTGCCAAGTCTGCGCAGAGTGCAAACCGCACTTCTACCGACCCGAAAAGGCACCACTCATCAAGGCCACCCGCCTCTTTGAGCGACTGAGTGTTGACTTTCAGGGCCCCCTTCCCTCCACCGACCGCAATGTGTACTTTCTTGACGTAATTGACGAGTACTCACGGTTCCCCTTCGCCATCCCCTGCCCCGACACCACTACCACGTCAGTTATAAAAGCCCTGCGCAAGCTCTTCACTCTGTTCGGATACCCATGCTATATCCACAGTGACAGAGGGTCCTCGTTTATGAGTGACGAGCTGCGCCAATACCTACTGGCTAGGGGAATTGCAACCAGTAGGACCACGAGCTATAATCCCCGGGGGAATGGACTGGTAGAGAAGGAGAATGACACAGTGTGGAAAACCACACTCTTAGCCCTCAGGTCAAAGGGACTGCCGGTCTCCCGCTGGCAGGAGGTCCTTCCCGAGGCACTCCACTCCATCTGCTCCTTGTTATGCACAGCTACCAATGCCACCCCTCATGAGCGGCTCTTTTCTTTTCCCAGAAAATCAACCACTGGAACCACCCTACCATCTTGGCTGACGTCCCTGGGGCCAGTGCTGCTCCGGAAACATGCGAGGAGCAATAAATACTCCCCGATAGTCGAGAGTGTTCACTTACTTCATGCGAACCCCTGGTATGCCTATGTGGTTTTACCTGATGGGCGGGAGGACACGGTCTCCATCCGCGACCTGGTGCCCGCAGGAGCTCCGGGCCCCTACCCTGAATACTCCGTGGTGACTATTGACCCCGTACCCACTGATATATGTACCCACGAGACACCGTGCACCCCAAACCCTATACAGACACCACACGACACTCCCATACCGGACGCGACGCACACGCACGAGGGATTATCGACGCCTAACGTGCTGGCACCTGAAGTCAGGCCGGAGCCAGCACAACCGCCATCGCCGGTGCAATCACAGCCGGTGCTACGTAGATCACAGCGACGGACTCGACCGCCTGATAGACTTAACCTGTAAATATTCTTCTTGTAAATATTGTCAGTCACTTCACCCCGCGGGACTTGTTTTTTTAAAAAAAGGAGGGGTGAATGTGGTAAACCATGTATATGTGTTGTAACTCGGTTACCTGTCTGGACACGCCCCTCTGCTGGCTGCCCCTGTGGCTCCTCCCACAGAGTCCTGTATAAAGGTGTTCGCCTTGCCCCTCCCCCCTCAGTCCGGGGGCAGACACTCACTGTGGAGGTCATATTGTACAGCGAATAAAAGCCTTTCAGTATTTTACCAAACCTCAGTCTTTTGGAGTAATTGAAGGTGCTTCAGACTTATCCATCCTAATGTATTTTAACAACAACTCCTCTCCCTTAATATCAACATGCTCCAGAACATCAACCTCACTCATATTGTCCTCACCGTCATCAAGTTCCCTCTCATTGGTGAATACGGAACTGAAATATTCATTGAGGGCCTCGCTCACTACCACAGCCTCCAGGCACATCTTCCCACCTTTATCTCTAATTGGTCCTACCTTCACTCCTGTCATCCTTTTGTTCTTCACATAATTGAAGAATGCCTTGGGGTTTTCCTTTACCTTACTCGCCAAGGCCTTCTCATGCCCCCTTCTTGCTCTCCTCAGCCTCTTCTTAATCTCCTTTCTTGCTACCCTATATTCCTCAATAGACCCATCTGATCATTGCTTCCTAAATCTCATGTATGCTGCCTTCTTCGACCTGACAAGATTTTCGACCTCACTTGTCACCCATTGTTCCTTCACCCTACCATTCTTTATCTTCCTCACTGGGACAAATTTATCCCTAACATCCTGCAAGAGATCTCTAAACATCGACCACATGTCCATAGTACATTTCCCTGCAAACGCATCATCTCAATTCACACCCGCAAGTTCTAGCCTTATAGCCTCATAATTTGCCCTTCCCCAATTAAAAATTTTCCTGCCCTCTCTGATTCTATCCTTTTCCATAATAATGCTAAAGGCCAGGGAGTGGAGGTCACGGTCCCCCAGATGCTCACCCACTGAGAGATCTGTGACCTGACCCGGTTCATTACCTAGTACTAGATCTAGTATGGCATTCCCCCTGGTCAGCCTGTCTATATACTGTGACAAGAATCCATCCTGGACACACATAAACTCTGCCCCATCTGAACTCTTGGAACTAATCAGGTGCCAATCAATATTAGGGAAGTTAATGTCACCTATGATAACAACCCTGTTATTTTTGCACCTTTCCAAAATCTGCCTCTCAATCTGCTCCTCAGTATCTCTGCTGCTACCAGGGGACCTATAGAATACTCCCAATAGAGTAACTGCTCCCTTCCTGTTCCTGACTTCCACCCATACTGACTCAAAAGAGGATCCTGCTGCATTATCCACCCTTTCTGTAGCTGTAATAGTATCCCTGACCTGTAATGCCACCCCTCCTCCCCTTTTTCCCCCTCTCTATCCCTTTTAAAGCACTGAAATCCAGGAATATTGAGAATCCATTTCTGCCCTGGTGCAAGCCAAATCTCTGTAATGGCCACTACATCATAATTCCATCAACACACATCAAACTTGCTGATGAACGCAGCAGGCCAGGCAGCATCTCTAGAAAGAGGTACAGTCAACGTTTCAGGCCGAGACCCTTCGTCAGGACTAACCAGGAGGTGACGATGGGATCTGAGGGAGACAGGATTGCAGAGTGGTGGTGGGGGACTGTATTTATCCAAGCTCTCAGTTCATCACCTTTGTTCCTGATGCTTCTTGCATTGAAGTACATGCACTTTAGCCCTTCTACCTTCCTACCTTTACACTCTTTATTTTGCTTCTCTTTCCTCAGAGCCTCTCTATATGTTAGATCTGGTTTTACTCCATGCACTCCTTTCACTGCTCTATCGCTCCGAGTCCCATCCCCCTTGCAAATTAGTTTAAACAATTCCATACCATGCTAGCAAACTTACCTGCAAGAGTATTGCTCCCCCTCAAGTTCAGGTGCAACCCATCCAATCTGTACAGGTTCCATCTTCCCCAGAAGAGATGCCAATGACCCAAAAATCAAAACCCTGCACCCTGCACCAACTCCTCAGCCACGCATTCAACTGCCATCTCCTCCAATTCTCACCATCACTCTCACGTAGCACTGGCAGCAATCCTGAGAATGCCACCCTTGAGGTCCTGTTCTTCAGCCTTCTGCCTAGTACCCAAAACTCACACTTCAGGACCTCATCCCTCTTCCTGCCTATGTTGTTGGTGCCAACATGCATCACGACTTCTGGGACCCTGGCACCTGGAAGGCAACAAACCATGCGGGTGTCCTCCTCACGTCCACAAAATTTCCTGTCTGCTCCCCTGACTATAAAGTCCCTAGTGACAACAGCTCTCCTCTTCTCCGTCCCACCCTTCTGTACCACAGGGTCAGACTCAGTGCCAGAGGCCCTGCCACTGTGGCTCACCCCAGTCAGTCATCCCTGCCAACAGTATCCAGGACGGTATACTTATTATTCAGGGGAATGGCTACAGGGGTGCTCTGCACTGCCTGTCTGCTCACCTTCGCTTTCCCCCCCTGACTGTCACCCAACAACCTGCTGCTGGCAGCCTAGTTGTGACTACCTCCCTGTAGCTGTCATCTATGACTGCCTCATTCTCCCTTATGAGTCAAAGGTCATCCAGCTGCTGCTCCAGATTCCTTACACGGTCTTCCATATCGCCCAGTCGCATGCACTTCTGGCAGATGTGACTCTGCAGGAGAGGGGAGTTCCCCCAAGACTGCCACATCTCACATGAGAGGCACATCACCATCTCAGGAGGCATTGTAAAGCCTAACTGGGAGCAAGCTCATCCTCCGCCTCTTCTCGTTAAAGCCTCAAAGCTCCACTTCTTCACTGGCCCGCTCACTCACTGGCAACTCTGCTTGAGCTACCCCTCTATTTATCTGTCTGAGCTTTTCAAACTGCTTGGTCACCTGACCTCAACTGCCCAGTCAGCTGCTTTCTGTTGAGCCTGAGCTATTCAAATCTTGATTGTCTAATCAACTGCTTTCTGCAGAGCAATTCAAATCTTGATTGACTTGATTGCATAGTCCAACTGCCAAAACTGCCAGAATCTCTCGAGTTAAAGCCTCAAAGCTCCACTCCTTCACTGGCCCACTCACTCACTGGCTGCTTTACAGAGTCTTTATTGATACCAGAGTCTTTAATTTTAATGCAAATTGTGAACATAGTGATTGCCACATTGACCCTTGTGGAACACAACAAGATGCCCTCTCCTGCTGTGGACAGCCACTCTCTTTCTCCACTGACTGATTACTGTCCTGATGCCAGATACATACTCTTGTTTGTATCTACTGCTCATTTTCATTATTTTATTATGGAGCACCTCATCAAAAAGTCCTTTAAATATCTAGATTGGTAATATTAATTGCATAGACTTTTGTTTACTCTTTCTGTTTTTTTGATCAAAAAATCAGCAGGATTCTTTGTTCTAAACCCATACATTTCTACATTTTCACATTTCTAGATGTTGTTTTATTTCCTCTTTTAATTGTTTCCAAACTTCCAATGTGAAGTCTTTGAACAGATTCATTCCCACCCGCCCCGCCCCCCCCCCCCCCGATTCCCCAGTTAAATGGGTACTGCATTAGCTCAGGCAAGTACAACATGACAGGATGACATGCAAACTACAGTGTCCAACTGAACTCAGCATTGGGGTGAATGGTTAAAAGAAGGGGCTAGGTTCAGTCTCCTGATAAGTGGGATTCTCACAGGAAATGGAAGCAAACACTTCACAGTATGTGCAAAATCTTTCTTCGTACACACTTTGCACATAAAAAAATGTGCAGAAATGTATTTCATTTTCAATTATTTCGCTCCTTTGGGGAGAAAAGGATCACAGACTACAGCAACCCTATCCCAATGTTTAGCTGTAGTAGTGCATACTCAGAAATCCCTGTTGAATTTTCCAAAATGATCAGTTGTGGTATTCTCATCATTGTCACTGAATATTACATTATTTTTAATTAATTGGAGAATAAACCACTAAATCAGCTCAATGAATACAAAAGGCAACAAGCCATCTACCGGAGGCTCTGAGAGGTTCGAGCACCATCTGTGGGAAGGAATTGTCAATATTTCAGGATTAAGCAATGTTTTGACCCAAAACATTCACAGTTCCTTTACTCCCCCAGATGCTGTTCAATCCATTGAGTTCCTCCAGCACATTGGTTGTTGCTCCAGTTTCCAGCATCTGTATTCTCTTGTTGTAAAAGGCCACAAGTACCTGAATTGAGAAAGCATCACATGGATCAAAGTGGTATGAAGGGAGCACAAGGAACATCTGCAAATTGTTACATCTTGAGGGCATTGGTAAGGTAGCCAGAGTAATGGCGGATGGAATTTAATCTTGAAATGTATGAGATGAGACACTTCGGGAGGTGTCATATACTGTTCAGCTAGCTCTTCTGTGACAAATGTACAACAAATTCAGAGTGAATCAAATTATAGCCACATTTTATTATTTACGTACAAGGGAAGCTACTCCAGATGTTATCATTTGGAAAATAGTTTCAATCATATAGTTCAAACAAACCACTTTAATACTTTTTATGGAGAACAGTAATTAGGTTCTATTCCATAATGACATTCCTCTGTGATCTTCAAGCGTCTTTGGTTCTTGCTATTTGTTCTTCAATCCATCCATTTGTCTTTAGAGACTTCTTCCCCCCATGACAGCTGTGTCCTGATTTTCTCTGTTGCCAAAAGATACACCCCACTTTCATAAACACACAGCTTCCTATAAGCCTCCATTCAAACCAACAAACCAGTAAAGTACTCTGGGATACCACATCTTCTAGTTTGACAAATTACATTTTACAGAAGTTACAAATTCATAAACACTTCAGGGTATCAGATATATTTCCACAGAGGACTAATAAGAACATGGCCCACATAGTGAATAGTAGGGCTCTGAGTTATATTGAGGAACAGAAGGACCTCAGTATACAAGTCAAAGGATTTCTGATGGTGGGAGTGCTGGTTGTTAAGTATGTAAAGAAGGCAGGTAGGATACTTACTTCATTAACTAGGACTTGAACATTAGAGGAAGTAGTCTGTGATATAACTTCTAACCATTGTGTATAGTTTTGGTCAACACATGAAAGCAAAGATATGATAGAACAGGAGGCAATATAGACGAGATTCACCAAGATATTGCCTGGGATAGTAAAGAAATTTCAGTAAAGAAATTGAATCAGACAAGTGAAGTTTCTTTTTTAGGAGAGCAGGCTGAATGGGCTATCTGATAGGTGTGTACACATTATGAAAGGCAAAGGTTAGAGAAGTAGTTAGAAGCTTAATGACAAAAGAAAACTCTGAAGTTTAGACAGATTTCATCCACTGAGTGAAGAAGTTGGGCATAATTCTTCCTGAGCCAATTCTAACATGAGCTTCATCTGACAATATGTCATCAAATATAAAATCTGGGAGGGAGGCTATGGTGAGAGTGATAATCCAAACAATTTTATAGCACTTTATACATGAAACTGCAGACCTGCCCACAGCCATACAGTCCTCCAGTGTTATACAGAGGCAGATATGTCCACACCAGTGCACTAACCCTGTGTTGCACAGCTGCAGACGTGCCCACACAAGTAATGTACCCCAGTATTATATAACGAATGACCTGTCCACACCATTACTGTACTCTAGTGTTGTACAGTGACAGACCAGTACTCATTAGAATGCACCCCAGAGTTATACAGGGACAGACCCATCCTCATCAATATTGTATCCCAGCGTTATACACTTACAGACCTAAATTTAGTAGTACAGTTCACCAGTGGTAAAATTTCACGATGGACCTGGATCAAGGCATGGCTCTAAATCGGACCCTGGATCTGAGTCCATTTTGGGTAGGTTCCAACTGGGAAAATCCTACCTCGGGTCAGAAGCTACAGTATCAGCAATATTTCAGCCAGTCTCACATGCCCCTGCAGCTGCTATTTGTAAGTTAGGGTTCTTCTGCTAATTCTTGGGAATGGTTTGCAAACCTTGGTCCACGATATTGAGTTTGTCAAGCAGACAGCTGGGACAAACCTTATGAGACTGTGAAGCCATGAGAGGTCCTTAAAAAGCTGCAAGAGGCTCTGGGGCTGAGTTTCCCAGCAGCAGGTACAATGTAAACGGCTGAAGTCTCAAACATCAACAATGGTCAACAAGGCAGAAGGAATTACGTGACTCACTATTATTTCCTGAAACAAATGTACCTCCCATATATAATACAGACTATATATTTATTACACAGACTATTTAAGAAACATTAACCACATATTAAACATATAATAAAGAAAGTTAATCTGATTTTAGCTACCCCTTAACTACCACAGGAATTGATCTAGTCTCAGCCTGCTGGAAACTTTTTATTTGTTTCATCCATCCCTTCTCAGCCACCTAAAGTAATGTATTGTGGTGAGTATTTGGTCCATAATTACGGACGAGGAAGTTCTTTAACTCAACAACAGTTTTTATTGTGATACAGACCAAGGCAGACTGAGCCCATAACCTGGAGAGAGAACCCAACCAGTCTCATACAGACGAGGGAGGTGACCATCACACACCCCGGTTACAGTCAGGGTGACCCACAAATACACAAGCAAATAACTGTATAACCCAAGCTAAAATGTAACAATAAATGAACTGGAACTTCTTACCATCATCCCACAAAAGCATTTTAACACAAGAACAATAAACAGTACTGGTCATGAGAAATGCAGGGGTGGACTGTCGACCACCCCCTCCCCCAGAGCGACACAGTATTGCTTTCTTGCCTAATTTTCAGTAGGATTAGAGGCTGGAAATATTCAAAGGATTCAAAGTACATTTATTATCAAAGTATACAACTCTGAGATTTATTTTCCCACAGACAGCCACAAAACAAAGAAAAATCATGGAATCTGTTTAAAGAAAAAAAATTAACTCCCCACGCACAAAAAAAGAGCAAAACCACCGGATATAAAATGAAAATCTAAAGGCGTCTTTCATTTCAGCTGTGAGTTCATGATCTGCAGCCTGCCACAATTCAAAATCACCGAAACTAGTTACAAAAACTGGTCACTGCCTCTGAGACAGCAAAGTGCCAGATTGTCTGATCTGTAAAGAACAAGCTTCAACAGCAGCAGAACCACATCTAAAATAAAAAGAAGATGTTAAAGAAGTGAAAGGAATTACTCCATGACCCATCTTGAGGATGTCACTCTTGTTCGTGTTGTTCTCTGGTGCCAACTTCTTCTGGAAGAAATATTTCCTCCATTTCTCTTCCCACTGATGTTTCCTGACCTGCTAAACATTTCCAGCATTTTCTATTTGTATTTCAGATTTTCAACACCTGCAGGTTTCATTTTGATCTCATTTTATTTAATTTTGGGTCATGGTGAAGTGATGAAAGATTGAAAATATAAAACTGAACACCTTTACAGTGAATGAAATTAATATATACTCATTTAAGTTCATGATATATTACCATAACATGAGATTTTCCAGCATTATGTAGAAAACACAAGACTAGAGTCATAGGAGAAGTACTCTGTTTATGAATAAAAGCTATTAGCTTGATAACTGTTTTTGTACAGTGAAAAATCTAAAAAAATACATAATTCTAAACACAAATCCCTAGAAATTTCACAGGTCTTGCTTAAGATCTCTTTTAAATATTATAGTATTCTGCAGCAACTATAAAATTAATGCTTGATTTCATCTGGATGATTTACTTCATTATACATGAACCCTAAATTTACTCTTCAGGAATAATTAGGCTAGGTAACAAAAACCTTAGAATGTTTTAACAGGGCATAAGAAAAGCAAAATGGCAATATCTGTTGTGTGGGGGAACAGAGTTGTCCCTCAATCCCATTTTCCATTGGCATTCAAGTGTTGGAGTAAAAGTAGGCCAATAAGATGGTGGGCATCTGCTGTTTCGCCCCTTGCATTCACCTTTGAGTTCAGGTGTATGTATTCTATGCACATGAGGAGCTAATGTACTCCAAACCTGTGCCTTCAACTTTCAACCAAGCAAAGTAGAGGTCGCTACAGTTTGTCAGCACTGCAGCAACTGCTCTTTGATGCTGTTCTACATCTTCCTCAACAAGATGAAGAGGAAAATGTTTCTGAAATACTGTAGATAGAATGCCTTTCTGTGCTCAAAACTAACATTGTCAGAGGGATAGGTGAGTAAAGATTTTGTGAGGCAGATTAGAATCATAGAGTGATAGAGCACAGACCCAAGTCCTTCTATGCCATTTGTCTATGTTGACCAAAATACCATGTAAGCCAGACTCATTTGCCTGTCTTTAGGTCGTATCCCTTTATACATTTCCTACCCTTGTACATATCCAAATGTCTTTTAAGTTTTGTTTTTATTCTTGCCTCAACCGCTCTACCTGGTAGTTCATTCCATATATCCATTATTGCCTGTGTGAGGAAGTTGCCCTTAACGTTTATTTTAAATCTTTCCACTCTCACGTTAAATCTATACTCCCTGGATTTTGGTTCTTGGAAATATAAAACTCAACACCTTTACATATACACATATACTGTATGTCCATGATATATTACCATAACATGAGATTTCCTAGCATTAAGTAGAAAGCATGAGACCAGTGTCATACAAAAAGAATTCTGCATATGAATTAAATCTATTAGCTTAATAACTGTATTTCCTAGAGTGGAAAACCTCAAAAAAATACAACTTCCTAAACACTAACCCATGGGCACCACAGTGGCATAGCTGTTAGCCAACAACTTAATGGCTTGGGGAGTTGGAGTTTGGAGTTCAATTTCAACATCAGTGGTACGGAGTATGTACATCCTATCCTTTCCATGAAAGCAACACATATCAAAGTGAACGCAGCAGGCCAGGCAGCATCTCTAGGAAGAGATACAGTCAACGTTTGAGGCCGAGACCCTTCGTCAGGACTAACTGAAGGAAGAGCTAGTAAGAGATTTGAAAGTGGGAGGGGGAGGGGGAGATCCAAAATGATAGGAGAAGACAGGAGGGGGAGGGATGGAGCCAAGAGCTGGACAGGTGATTGGCAAAAGGGATATGAGAGGATCATGGGACAGGAGGCCCAGGGAGAAAGAAAAGGGGGAGGGGGGGAAAAAGCCCAGAGGATGGGCAAGGGGTATAGTCAGAGGGACAGAGGGAGAAAAAGAAGAGAGGAAGAAAGAATGTGTGTATATAAATAAATAACGGATGGGGTACAAGGGGGAGGTGGGGCATTAGTGGAAGTTAGAGAAGTCAATGTTCATGCCATCAGGTTGGAGGCTACCCAGACGGAATATAAGGTGTTGTTCCTCCAACCTGAGCATTCACCAGCAACTTTGATGTGTGTTGCTTGAATTTCCAGCATCTGCAGAATTCCTCATGTTCACCTCTCCATGAAAGTATGGGTTTCTCCGGTTACTCCCACTCTCCAAAGATGTACTGGTTAGTATGTTAGTTGGTCATTGTAAATTGTCCTGTAATTAGGTTAGGGTTAAATAGGAGAGTTGTTGGGCGGTACACCCATTGAGCCGGGAGTGTCTGTCCGCATTGTACACTAAATAAGATAAATTTAAAAATCCCTAGACAATCTATAGATCCTGCTTCAGATCACTTTAAAATGTAGTATTTTCCAGTGACTATACCCAGGCAGGATAGAAAAAGGGGGGGACAGTGGACATTGTTTACTTGGATTTTCAGAAGGTCATAAGATTAAAAGATTGTAAAACATAGAAGCAGAGTTAGGCCATTTGGCTCATTGAGTCTGTTTTGCCATTCCATCATAGCTGATTTATTATCTCTCTCAATCCCATTCTTCCACCATCTCCCCATAACCTTTGATGCACTAACTAACCAAGAATCTATCAAACTTTGCTTTAAATAAACTGAATAACCTTGCCCCCAATGATGTCTGTAGCAAGGAATTCCACAGATTTACCACCCTTTGGCTAAACAAGTTCCTCTTCATCTCTATTCTAAATGGATGCTTTCCCATTCTGAGGCTGTCCTCAAGCCGCAGCCTCACTCACCATAGGAAAAATCCTCTCCACATCCACTAAATGAAGAAGTAGAAGGGTGTATTAGTAAGTTTGCTGATGACACAAAGGTTGGAGGTGTTGTGGATAGTGTGGAGGGTTGTCAGAGGTTACAATGGGACATCGATAGTATGCAGAACTGGACTGAGAAGTGGCAGATGGACTTCAACCCAGATAAGTGTGAAGTACTTCATTTTGGTAGGTCAAATATGATGGGAGAATATAATATACTGTATGCCTAGAGCCATCAAACGCTCCTCATAAGTTAACCCTTTTATTCCCGGAATTATTCTCAGGAGTGTCCTCTGGACTCTCTCCAACGCCAACACATCTTTTCTTAGAGAAGTGGCCCAAAACTGCTCACAATACTCCAAGTGCAGCTGACTAATGGTTTATAAAGCCTCAGATTTTTTTTCTTTCTAATAAAATCAGTCATCAACAATTTAAATTTCCAGAGCTTTCATCAGTTTGGAGCAGGAAAAAAATCTGAGAATGAGAATTTATCTCTAATATTAATTAGGAAGTTCAGAAAGGATGGTGTGGAGATTGAAAGCACTAAGACTAGAAGAGAGAAATCAATTCAAGTCTCATTGACATTCAACCAAACATGAATACCAACGAGTAGAGTCAAACGAGACAGCGTTACTCCGGGGTACCAAGAGTCACATGCAGCATCAGTACACATAGCCTGTACAAGGCAGCTAGCACATAAAGGTATCAGTAAGTTACAGCCACAAGATTAAAAAAAGTCCTGACTCGAGCCATCAATGCAGAAACCTGCAGTCGACCACAATAGAGCTTTTCTTCTGCCGAGCCAGCACTGGGGGATAGCACTGCCTCCAGCTTGGAAGCTGCGCCACACTGCCCTTGGTGGAGCACACCAGCTCCGATGCCTCTCACCTGGTAGCTTCGCTTGAATTACTGAAGAATTCACGTGCTCAGGAATAATTGAGGGCAATGCCTTGTACAAAGCGCTCAGTGGTATTTTTGCACTAAATATATATACACAAGCAAAATGTTTCTGGTTCATTTATCAATATAAGATTGGGTGTTATAAGGTGGTTAAAGTTCTGAGAATAGGTCACTGACTCAACACATTGACTAGTATCTCTTTCTACAAAAAAACTGGCCAAGTACTGAAGACACGTGTAATTCAACTGGCTGGTTTACTGAAATCTTCAACCTCTCACTTCAGCAATCTGAGCCACTGACCAGCTTCAAGCAGGCTTCAATCATACCAGTGCCCAAGAGGAATGTTGTAACCTGTCACAATGACCATCATCCGGTAGCACTTACATCCACTGTGATGAAATGCAAAGTTGGTCATGAAGCATATCAATTCCTGCCTGAGAAGTGACTTGTATCCAGTTTAATTTGCCTACCATCACAACAATTCAACAGCAGATGCTATTTCTTTGGATCTTCATTCAGCTCTGAAACATCAGGATAATGAAGGTACATTTGCCAGGACATTCTTCATTCATTTCAGCTCAGCATTCAAAGTTCAAAGTAAACCTATTATCAAAGTACATACTGTATATGTCACCATATATAACCATGAGATTCATTTACTTGTGGACACTCACAGTAAACAGAAAGAAACACAGTAGAATCAATGAAAGAACTCACCCAATTGGATGGACAAACAAACAGTGTGCAAAAGGCAATAAACTGTGCAAATTCAAAAAGAAAATTATAATAAATAAATAAGCAATAAATATTGAAAATATAAGATGAAAAATCCTTGAAAGTGAGTCCATAGGTTGTGGGACAGATCAGTGAGGTGAGTAACACTATCATCCCCTCAAAAATATTCACGAAGCTCCAAGACCTAGGTGTCGATATCTCCATGCACAATTGGATCCTGTTGCCTTTGCGATCCAAAGGTGCTTTGGAAGTTAAGAATGAGGCATAAATCTTGTTGCTTACAATGATTTTATTACGTGTTACAGGAACAAAGTAGAGAAGGGAAAACCATGGGGAGGGACAAAGAGAAAAGAGCAGGGGAAACAGCAGGAAAAAAAGCCCAAAGAAAGAGCAGGGGAAAGAGAAAGACAAAGGTTGTGTACCTTCTTATATAAGACCTAGTATACAATACCAACAGATAACAGTTAACCAGTCAAATAGACTGATTCAAGTAATTTGACACCAATTGCTGAAACTAAGAAGCTTCTAGAAAAATACAGAAGCAACCTGTAACTACTGAAAAAGTCACTGAACTATTACATGTATATAGGTGATTATATAAAAATACAAATAGGATAATAAAGTTAAACTACAAAAAAGTAACAATACTGTAGCCCAGTTCTACATATTGTATGTAGATGATAGAGAGAGTTTGGGGGGGTCAAGCTGTAAACTATATACTCTATGTACCAGACCATGTAAGAGAGGCAGCTTGTCTTGCTTAAAGGGCACTGGTGAGCCAGATGGGTTTTATAAGAATCAGGTCATTTCACAGTCACCATTACTGATATCATCCTTATGGTTTAATTCCAAAATTATCTGAATAATTGAATTTCAGTTCCCCAGTGGACATGGTGGGATTTGAACTCTCATTTCCAATTCATTACTTTGAGCTCCATGGATAGCTATTTTAATGACATAGCCACTATATTCTCCCTAGTACTATAATACTGCGTTAGAAAAAAGCATAGATTACAAACTGGAACTCCATTGCAATGCTTTAGAAGAATTGTCAAAATCAGAGTCAAATTATTGGCATCTGTAGATGTGTATACAGGTGCACTGGAAATTTTACTTAGTGCAGTATCACAGGCACATAGCATCAGATCAGCTGCATTTACAAAAATAATATAAAACAGACATTAATTATACATAATTATACAAGAAAGAATACAATTAGAACAGAAAAAAAGATCCATTTTAGGGCAAAGTGACCAAAATATAATCTCAGTGATGTCATCTTATAGATACACTTTTGACTGTCTGCACTCTCATATAGATGTCAAATGTTTCAATTTTCAAAGAAAACTTTGAAGTACAATACATATAACACAATTAAAATTTATCTATTTGTCTGCACTACCAACCGTAATTACTACTCTTTCACACCTGAATACACAACAAAGTACTTTGTTGGCAATGGGACATACAGGAGTCAAGGAAAGTGCTATAAGATGCCAACTTTTTTCTTTTAAATTGCTGGGAAGAGTGAGGAAAATTGAGCTATTACAAATACTGTATCTCATCTCTTACATTCCTTTGGAAGTGGCATGAAAAATATAGTACAAATCTCAATGAATTTTTTATGTAATTCACCATATTTGAAGTCTGAAATATAACCACTAGAAGTAGTTCCAGGTTAACTGTAATGACTCATCTGGAGATCTGATAATATTTCATCTAAATCATTCAGTTTTTCCAAAGGTAGATGCACTGCAGACAGTCAGCTGTGGTCTTCCTCATGATGTCTTTCAAAACAAGTTTATAGGTTGGAATGGAATGGGTGCTTCAGAACCTTCTTGTAAATGCCTGAGATATTTTAGAAATTCTATGACTTAATTTCATGTAAGCCCTTGATGACTGAATTTTGTTCAGAAGAGGACTGACAAGTTTCAGGGCAAATACAGAAATGCTGGAAGAATTCAAATCATAAAGCTGCATCTGTAGAAAGAGAAACCACTCAATGTTTAGGGTCTGAGTCCCTTCCTCAGAACTGAGGGAGAGGAGAGGGTTTACAGTTTGGAAACAGAAATGAGGAGAGGAATATGGTATGAGACAAAAGACTGTGTGGAGATAGATTGAGACAGATCAGCTCATGAGGAGCAATGGACAATGTGCTGGAGCATGTCAGCAGGTCAGACAGCATTTGTGGAGGGAAATGGACAAAGGATGTTGTTATGCATTTAATATTTGAGTAATATTTTAAATGCACAGTATTCTTTGATTAAGCATTGTCTGTTTATTTACATAATTCATTACAGGTTACATGCAAGAAGGACATGAAAAGCATACGCCACCATGTCATATGTGTGTGCCTCACTAAAGTGGAAATAAAGTAGGCACGTTCATCCCAGCTCCTCTGTTTTTCTTTTGATTAGTTTATGGAGTTACAAAACATAGCAGACATTTTGGGCCCTGTTGAGGGGTCTTGACAGAAACATTGACTGTACATTTCCCTCCATGGATGCTGCTTGACCCACTGAGTTCTTCCACCACCTTATGTGCTTCTATAGATCCCAGAACATTCAGTCTTTTGTGTCCCAGGTGCTAACAAGCATGAGTACTGACTGTTAGCAAAGCGTTCAAAAGAACTGGGGTGAAAGGGATAAACATGTTCAAAATCTCAAGCCTAGGTATTTGCTGAGATTGAGGTAAGAGAATGAATCATTGAACGCAATCATTCTGACATTTGATTATGGGATATTTTGACTCTCCTTGTGACCCCGTCTTCTTGTCTCAGTAGAATGTTTATCTGATGGATACAACATAAGTTTTCAAACAGAGGACAACTTTCTTCAACATTGATATTCAAGGAACTTCACCATGCATAGAAAATCACAGCCTGGTGGTTATTTTGGCCAATGGACAGAATAAGATGCATTTGTTTGAAAGTCTGCATTTAACACACAACTTGTTCAAGTCACTGATGAACTTCACTGGAGATGTTAAACCAAAATCTGCCAGTTTAGTACTTCTGATTAGATGTAATTCCTATGGAATGGTGCATTGGGTGTCTTCACTTAAGATTACAAACACTCTAATATTACACCTGCTAATAATCAGCTAGCTACGTCTAATATATAAATTTTAGGTAGCTGACAACTTGTTACAAAATGCTGTGCTGCTGTCTCACATCACATAGCACCCGTAAGTGGCAGATTTTACAACTAAGGATCAGTTGCAGATGTGTCCATGGATCATTTGTATCAATAAGTGAATGTGTTGAAAAATGTATGGTGGCAGAACAAAAAGGAAAATTACTTCGTTTAAAAGAGCTCATGCAGGTCAGCAGAATGCGTGGCTTCAATTTCTCCCACTTCTGCTGGGAGAAAGCCTCGGCTGCCCTGAGATAAATATTCCATTAATACACACGCTGTGAAGATAGAATGTGGTGCTAAGGGAGGTGAACGCCTACCAAAAAAAGGTTATAAGGTGGCAATGCAATTTCACCTGCCTCAGATGTGATAGTTCCTTGTCTTCTGTGCCAGTGAAGTGAATAATTTTTCAAACTAACAAGCACAGAAATAGCATTAGTGTATTGAAAAAGAACAGAGGTGTGAGCGTGAAGGATTGTACGGTATTGGGGATAACTTGAGACAGATCAATTTAACTCTCTTCACCCAATGTCACATCTGCCTGATTTTCTTTCATAAACTCAGCTTGACAAGAACATCAGGATTTTTAAAGTTTTGGGGTTATAGGGGCATATGTTCAGGAGCCAGATCTTTATGCTCGTAGTAAGTTCTTTTTGTCATTGACTTTTACTGAATGTGTAAGGTGTTAAAGACCTCCGAGGTGGACAAGTTTGGTCTTTTAACTGCAACACCAGTTTACTTTACATATAGAACAAAATGCTAATGTAATAAGATGAGGCTTGGAACAGGAACAGGTGTCCAGAGATTAATTAATTAGCTGATCTTCACTGAAAATGTATTGGCAATCATTAAAGAGGCTCCATGTCTGTGACTAGTTCTTCAACAAACTTCTCCCTGAAAGAAATACTCATTGTTTGCAAGTTGATATGACATTGAAGGTGATTTCAAGTGCTTTTTAAAGAATACTACTGTTCAAGTTTTTTTCACAGATGAACCAGTGAAGAATCCTTTAAAATGCAGTGTGAGACATTTTGGGACACCTTGTCAACATTTTACCCACATTCAATGAACAAAGGATAAATATAGCTCCATTGTTTTAAATCACCTAATCCTGTAAATGCTATAGGTATGCGGTGTCAACTTTTATTGACCAAGGCGACAAACACATATGCTGTTTTTGACCTTATCTTGGACAAGTGGGGAGGTTTTGAGTGTTGCACTGGCAGGGAGAGAAGCACCACCCAAAAACAAGTTGTGGTTTTTCTGCCAGCATTTTACCATACATTGCCATGCATTGAAATATCAGTCTGGGTATCCTTTTGGCTAAAGAACAAAATAAGATGCATTAGTTTGAACATTTCCAAACAGCTCATAACTTATCCTAAACACGAGGAATTCTGCAGATGCTGGAAATTCAAGCAACACACATCAAAGTTGCTGGTGAACGCAGCAGGCTCTGTCTGCCAGAGAAAGCAGGATCTCCCAGTGGCCACATATTTTAATTTCACGTCCCATTCCCATTCTGATATGTCTATCCACGGCCTCCTCTACTGTAAAAAACTCCCTCCTGGCACTTATCCTTGTAAGCAGAACAAGTGCTACACATGCCCTTACACTTCCTCCCTTACCACTATTCAGGGCCCCAAACAGTCCTTCCAGGTGAGGCGAAACTTCACCTGTGAGTCGGCTGGAGTGATACACTTGTCCGGTGCTCCCGATGTGGCCTTCTATATATTGGCAAGACCCGATGCAGACTGGGAGATAGTTTCGCTGAACACCTACGCTCTTGGCCGCCAGAGAAAGCAGGATCTCCCAGTGGCCACACATTTTAATTCCACATCCCATTCCCATTCTGCTATGTCTATCCACAGCCTCCTCTACTGTAAAGATGAAGCCACACTCAGGTTGGAGGAACAACACCTTATATTCCGTCTGGGTAGCCTCCAGCCTGATGGCATGAACATTGACTTCTCAAACTTCCGCTAATGCCTCACCTCCCCCTCGTACCGCATCCGTTATTTATTTATATACACACATTCTTTCTCTCTCTCTCCTTTTTCTCGCTCTGTCCCTCTTACTATACCCCTTTCCCATCCTCTGGGTTCTCCCCCCCCTTTCTTTCTCCCTGGGCCTCCTGTCCCATGATCCTCTCATATCCCTTTTGCCAGTCAACTGCCCAGCTCTTGGCTCCATCCCTCCCCCTCCTGTCTTCTCCTATCATTTTGAATCTCTCCCTCCCCCTCCCACTTTCAAATCTCTTACTAGCTCTTCTTTCAGTTAGTCCTGACGAAGGGTCTCGGCCCAAAACGTCGACTGTACCTCTTCCTAGAGATGCTGCGTTCACCAACAACTTTGATGTGTGTTGCATAACTTATCCTATCACTGACGAACTTCACTGGAGGTGTTAAATCAAAATCTGCCAGTCAGCAGTTACTGTAAATTTTGAATCTAACTCCCATGGAATTGTGAGGTGGGTATCTTCACCTAAGGTGCAGATACAAGAAACTGCCCATATTGGAATCTGGGACAAACACCAAACTGCAGGAGTAACACAATGGATTATTTGTGGAGGAAATGAATAGGCTTCATGTGTCTTTATCTGGACTGTCAGTGATCCAAAAAGTCAACTGTCCATTTCCCACTACAAATGTTGCCTGATCTGCTGAATTAGCAGTGACATAGCTCCCCAAACAGTAGAACAGTAGATCCCCTGTCCCCCAGGTGCTACATAGGCCACCCTATCTGGTGGTCTCCTAATTCTCTGAGACTTCCGTACCTCCTCACCTAACCCTTCAGGCTCAGACGCTACTGGGGACACTTCAGGTCTGCTTGCCCAATCCTCTCTTGATCTATCACTCATGCCTCCCTGCAACTTGGAGCTCCCTGTCCTGTGTCCAGGCCCCGCTTCCTCTCCTTCAGAGTCCAGCGGGTAACCCAGGCTGCCCACAGACAGCACCCCTACCCACCTCACCTGACTCAGTGGGAGAAGGGCCAGGAGTCTCTTCCTCAATCAAGGGGAAGTTAGTGAAAAGCAGCATGCACCGCACATCCAGCTCATCATCCTCCGAATCAGTACTCCTCTGCTTTTCCTCGGCCTTCCTGGTGATGGCAAATTGACACATGGCCTTCACCCCAGGGGCAAAAATGCTCTTCCACTCCTCGTCCATGTCCAACCCCTCATGCACCCATCGTGACAGAACATCAGCATCACTGTTCCAGCTCCCCGGCCAGTACTTCAGGCTGAAATCATAGGTGTACACCGCTGCCAACCTCCAATGGCCCGCAGCATCCATTTTCACCCATGTCAGGATATGAGTTAGGGGGTTGTTGTCTGTCCTCACCCCAAACTTGGCCCTGTAGAGACAGTCAATCAGCTCATCCACTACAGTCCATTTCAACGCCAGGAATTCCAGCTGGTGCATGGGATAATTTCTCTCGGAGGGCGACAAACTTTGGTTGACAAATACCACAGGTCTCAACCCGGTGCCCTGATCCTGATACAGGACACCCTCTAAACCTTCTCGGCTGTCATCTGTGTGCAGTACACATGGCAATCAGGGGTCTGCGAAAACCAGCACCAGCGCCTGGGTCAGCAACTCCTTCAGCGACTGAAAAACCTCCTCTCCTTTTACATTCCACCTCTGTCCAAGGGGCTCTGATGGGTTTAAATGTTCTCCACCCTCCGGTCCTTTCTTCCCCCCCGCTTTCTTCCCGAAGGGAGGGTAACCACACAGGGGTGTCTCACTTTGGCGTAACCCTTCACGAATCTCTGATAATAACCATAGAACCCCAGGAATAAGTGCAGAATGCTCATAGTATGGGGCCTTTGCCAGACCTGGCACTTGTCTTGGGAAAGTTTTAACCCGTCAGCTTCCGGGCGGCCGTGCACCTGCAGTAGCCTCACTTCATGTTCTTCCAAGGTGGATCCAAATACTATGAGATCATCCAAATACACCAACACCTCAAGCAAGTTCATATCCCCCACCGTCTTCTCCATGACCCGCTGGAAGGTTGCAGGGGCTCCTGATAAGCCCTAGGGCATCCTTTCGAACTGGAAGAATCCCAGGGGACATATAAATGCCGTCTTCTCTTTGTCGGCCTCACTCATGGGGATCTGGTAATATCCAGCACACTGAACCACTTCGCACCACTCAGACAGACCAGCGCGTCTTCGACCCTCGGGACTGCATACGGGTCAGGGATGGTGCGCCTGTTCAGTGTTCTATAATCCACATACATGCATACCTTCCCATTCTTCTTCTGGGCCACTACTACTGGGGACGCATAGGGGCTTCGGGACTCAGCGATGATCCCAGTTTCCTTCAACTCACACAGATGCTGCCGCATGTCTACCACGTCTACGGGGGCCAGTCGCCACGACCTCACTCTAAACGGAGTGCCTCAGCAATCAACTTTTTTCCCCCTCATGGTATTCCGGAGCGTCCACTAAGAAGGCTTCGCCCTCAGACACTCCGGGAAATTTTAGAGTCCCCATCACTCTTTCTTCGACTGGGTGAACCACACAGTCCCTCGTTTAAATTCGGTTCCCGGCCCAGTGCTGCCACACACGTCCTCAAAAGCAGCTTGAAACACTGGGTGCACGGACAACGTCCCCAAACCGCTCTCACCCGCTTTCTTCTGGCAGGCCCCCATGAGCCTCCTCACAAGTGGGGTGTTGGTCCCCTCCAGAATCGAAGCACCGCCTGTCTCAACAGGGTCCAGACCAACCAGCACTAACGATTCAAGAACCTCAGACACCCACACATGGGCTTTCGAGGAATCCAGTTTCACTGACCAATAACCATCGTCGGGATAATCACCAGCACTGATACCCCAAATCACCAGTGCACTGAATAGCATCAAGGGTAACTGCTTCAGATACCAATTGAAAAACAAACAGTACAGTAGCTTGACCTCCGACCCGTTGTCGGGTATGGCTTTAGCATAGATTCTGTCTATCCGTAACGACACACTGGAGCGTAGTCCCACTAAGCCTTTAGGAATAGGGTCCTTTTCTTTTGGGAGTTCCTTGGTACATTGCTGGGAACCTGTTCCCCGAGAGACTCCAGGCTGTTCCCTCACTGGGTCTCCTCTAAGTTTCCCAAAACCTCTTTCTGCTTAGATACCCAAGGGCTCACTCTCCGAGTGGCCTTCTGCTGCTCACATTCCCGTTGGAAGTGTCCCTCTTCCCCACAGCGAAAGCTCACACTACCAGCCCCTCTTCTCGCGGAACCCCAGCTGCCCGCAGCCCTCTGTGTACTCCATCCCCTTAATGGTGGCCCTCTCTACCAGTCCTATCATATGGAAGGTCCACACCCACTGTTAACACCCGGGACATCTCAGTTCTCAGCTCTGCCTCTTCCCCAGAACTCAATTCCAGCAGCTGCCTGTCAGGCCATGGCCCTGCCTCCCTGGGGCACCGAAAGACGCTGGCAGTCCCACCACCATTACGTCAGTGCTAGTCTGAACTGGAACAAGGTCTGAGCCCGCCATTTTATCAAATATTAACGCTACGATTTTAACTTTGTCACCAGCTGTAACCATACTCAAAAATCAAATTAACAGTTCATCTGAGGTACAATTCTGGGGTATGAATATCCACCCCACTCAACACGCACAAATTACTAACAGCAATCCCACAGAGGCATACCAGCACTGATTTAAACAGGGTGATCACACAGCATCCAACAGAATCAATCCCAGGACATAGCCCCCACATTGTAACACTCGCTTCACCTAGCGGCTTAATCTAGGGAGTGGTAACCCCCTCGCCCGGCCAAACTTAATAAATCTCATTTGGGTGGATGCTGTGCGATGTGTCCCCTGTGCCAAATCAGTACCATGAAATAACAGACAGTACACACAATATGGTGTTAAATGATTAAAATTTATAACTCTTACTTTGACTATGTGGTTAGTAGAGAAGCAAAATATAATAGAAAAAGGTGCCAATAATTTTATTGAACAGTTTGTGCACAAGTTGTTGGAGTTCACTCAGCAAGATCTTCTATCCACCATTCAATCTCCTCCGTGCGTCACCGACCCCCGGACTCCTACCCAGAGTCCATCCGGTCGGGCGGCCCACCAACTCGCTCAAGTCGCATCCCCTCCCTTCATTCCCCTCGCGCCTTCTGGCAAAAGCCCGGTGAAACCAACAGCTTTCAGACGCACAAGAAAGAATAACATTTCCCCCATTGGATAGTCACCTGTTGTCTCCAGTGATAACCCAAACATTGCTGCTACAGAGAAACCATTACCTCATCAGTTAACATTACAGAGAAGCCATTACACAACAAAGAAACATAGAAACATAGAAAATAGGTGCAGGAGTAGGCCATTCGGCCCTTCGAGCCTGCACCGCCACTCAGTATGATCATGGCTGATCATCCAACTCAGAACCCTGCACCAGCCTTCCCTCCATACCCCCTGATCCCCGTAGCCACAAGGGCCATATCTAACTCCCTCTTAAATATAGCCAATGAACTGGCCTCAACTGTTTCCTGTGGCAGAGAATTCCACAGATTCACCACTCTCTGTGTGAAGAAGTTTTTCCTAATCTCAGTCCTAAAAGGCTTCCCCTTTATCCTCAAACTGTGACCCCTCGTTCTGGACTTCCCCAACATCGGGAATAATCTTCCTGCATCTAGCCTGTCCAATCCCTTTAGGATTTTATACGTTTCAATCAGATCCCCCCTCAATCTTCTAAATTCCAACGAGCACAAGCCCAGTTCATCCAGTCTTTCTTCATATGAAAGTCCTGCCATCCCAGGAATCAATCTGGTGAACCTTCTTTGTACTCCCTCTATGGCAAGGATGTCTTTCCTCAGATTAGGGGACCAAAACTGCACACAATACTCCGGGTGTGGTCTCACCAAGGCCTTGTACAACTGCAGTAGTACCTCCCTGCTCCTGTACTCGAATCCTCTCGCTACAAATGCCAGCATACCATTCGCCTTTTTCACCGCCTGCTGTACCTGCATGCCCACTTTCAATGACAGGTGTATAATGACACCCAGGTCTCGTTGCACCTCCCCTTTTCCCAATCGGCCACCATTCAGATAATAATCTGTTTTCCTATTTTTGCCACCAAAGTGGATAACTTCACGTTTATCCATATTAAATTGCATCTGCCATGAATTTGCCCACTCACCCAACCTATCCAAGTCACCCTGCATCCTCTTAGCATCCTCCTCACAGCTAACACTGCCGCCCAGCTTCGTGTCATCCGCAAACTTGGAGATGCTGCATTTAATTCCCTCATCCAAGTCATTAATATATATTGTAAACAACTGGGGTCCCAGCACTGAGCCTTGCGGTACCCCACTAAGCACTGCCTGCCATTCTGAAAAGGTCCCGTTTATTCCCACTTTTTGCTTCCTGTCTGCTAACCAATTCTCTATCCACATCAATACCTTACCCCCAATACCGTGTGCTTTAAGTTTGCACACTAATCTCCTGTGTGGGACCTTGTCAAAAGCCTTTTGAAAATCCAAATATACCACATCCACTGGTTCTCCCCTATCCACTCTACTAGTTACATCCTCAAGAAATTCTATGAGATTCGTCAGACATGATTTTCCCTTCACAAATCCATGCTGACTTTGTCCGATGAGTTCACCACTTTCCAAATGTGTTGTTATCACATCTTCGATAACTGACTCCAGCAGTTTCCCCACCACCGACGTTAGGCTAACCGGTCTATAATTCCCCGGTTTCTCTCTCCCTCCTTTTTTAAAAAGTGGGGTTACATTAGCCACCCTCCAATCCTCAGGAACTACTCCAGAATCTAACGAGTTTTGAAAAATTATCACTAATGCATCCACTATTTCTTGGGCTACTTCCTTAAGCACTCTGGGATGCAGACTATCTAGCCCTGGGGATTTATCTGCCTTTAATCCCTTCAATTTATCCAACACCACTTCCCTACTAACATGTATTTCGCTCAGTTTCTCCATCTCACTGGACCCTCTGTGCCCTACTATTTCTGGAAGATTATTTATGTCCTCGTTAGTGAAGACAGAACCAAAGTAATTATTCAATTGGTCTGCCATGTCCTTGCTCCCCATAATCAATTCACCTGTTTCTGTTTGTAGGGGACCTACATTTGTCTTTACCAGTCTTTTCCTTTTTACATATCTATAAAAGCTTTTACAGTCAGTTTTTATGTTCCCTGCCGTTTTCTCTCATAATCTTTTTTCCCCTTCCTAATTAAGCCCTTTACCCTCCTCTGCTGAACTCTGAATTTCTCCCAGTCCTCAGGTGAGCCACTTTTTCTGGCTAATTTGTATGCTTCTTCTTTGGAATTGATACTATCCCTAATTTCTCTTGTCAGTACCATACAGTACCATACATAGAACAGTACCATACAGGAAAAGGCCCTTTGACCTACCACAATGCCAATCTAATCTGCCAACACACGGCCTCTATCCCTCCATTCCCTGGCTGTTGGGATGTCTGTTTAAATATCTCTTACTATCATATCTAATTCCACTACCAAATGTAACAGCATGAGCCAGGCACCTACTACTCTTCGTGCAAGAAAGGTCAATTCATAAACCTCTTTTGAATTTTTTCCTTCTCATTAAACCTTTACCTCTAGTACTTGACAAATTGTTTTAAGGAAACTGAAGATAACAGAAAGTTAGGATGGATGTGTAGAGATGAGGGAATGTGTAGGGCTCCATTCGAAATGTGGCAATTAGGGGCTGTACTGGAAAGATCAGAAGAGAGGGCTGATGATGTGGATCACTAGCGATTATTGGAGATTAATTGGCTTTGAATTATTGCTTTCGATGAATGTAGCAATAGGTCTTCACTAGATGCCATCACATTGACTCTTCACATAACCATGTAATATCTGGACAGCAAAGATACATATATCAGGATGCCCTTTATTGATTACAGTTCAACATTTAATACTATTATCCCTCCAATCAGTAAACTCCAAGACCTGGGCTTCAGTACCCGCTTGGGCAATCGGGTCCTGAATTTCTTCACTTGCAGACCTCATTCAGTGTGGATTGACAAAAACATCTCCACAATCTCCATCAGCATAGGAGCAGCATAGGGGTGTGTACTTAGCCCCCTGCTCTACTCACTTTACACCTATGACTGTATGGCTAAGTACAGCTCCAACACCATATACAAGTGTGCTGATGACACCACTGCAGTGGGCTATATCAAAAGGAGTGATGACTCAGCATACTGGAGGGAGATTGGAAACTTGCCTGAGTGCCGTAATAACAACAACCTCTCACTCAATGTCAATAAGACAAAGGAACTGATTGTAGACTTCAGGAGAGGGAAACCAGAGTTCCCTGAGCCAGAAATCATCAGAGGATCAGAGGTGGTGAGGATCAGTAACCTTGAATTCCTGAGTGTCACTATCTCAGATGACCTGTCCTGAACTCATCATATAAACATAATTGAAAAGGAAGCATAACAGCGCCTCCACTTCCTCAGGTGTCTATGGAGATCCGGCATGTCATCGAAAACCTCAGCAAAGTTCTATAGATGTGTGCTGGGAAGTGTATTAACTAGTTGCAGTACAGCTTGGTATGGGAACACCAATGCCTTTGAGTGGAAAATCCTAAAAAAGGTATTGTATTCAACCCAGTACATCACAGGTCATACGTTCCCTACCATTGAGCACTTCTACATGAAACATTGCCGTAGAAAAGCAGCATCCAGCATCAAAGATCCTCACCTCCCAGGCCAGGCTGCTTTCTCGCTGCTGCCATCAGGTAGAAGGTACAGGTGCTTCACTAGGTTCAAGAACAGTTACTACCCCTCAAGTATCAGGCTATTGAACAAAAGGGGGTAAATACACTCATTCTATTTCTGGTGTTCCCACACCATCTCACTTTAAGGACTCTTTACCATATTATTTTATACTCATTATTTGTTGCCGTTTATTTATATTTGCATTTGCACAGTTTGTTGTATTTCATCCTGCTTACAGTTGCTGTTCTATAAATTTGCTAAGTATGCCTGCAGGAAAAAGAATCACTGGGTCGTTTGTGGTGACATGTGCAGTGTATACTCTGATAAGAAATTTTACTTTGAACTTTGAACGTAGATTTTCTCAGATGATGTGTCATCATTACCATTGAGCTGAATGTGCATAGGGTCACCTATGAGAAATTAAATACATGAATTGGAATGCTCTGTATTTTTCTGCAAGTGTCCTTCGTCCATATGACAGAAGTCTTTCACAAGTGACACCAAGTCCACATGAATCAGTCTCATAGATAACAAGCCCAGATGGGTTCGTCTTGGACCTGCTCTCTCATACCATCTCTCTAGTCCTAACAGTCATGCATGTTAATTGTACTGGTTATCTCCAGAGCTCTGAAGAGGTTGGTGGTGAGAGGGATGGAGGGCCATCTCTTGCTCTCTGCCTCCATCTGGTGTTCCTTGTCCTCTTTTTGAGCAAGGAGGGCTTGAGGTCCGTGACTGAGAGTAAGAGCATAATTGAGCAGATGAATAATGGACCTCCATGAAGGTGGCATGGAGGGATTGGTGTGTCTTGGTATGAATATGAGGCTGTCAGTGGTGCTCTATAGATAGAGCAGTGTGGAATTGTGGAGACAGAGATGGATGACGTGTCTGCAAGGTCAATTAATATGAGAAATTCTGTGCCGTACTAGAGCTGAATGTGCATGTGAAGATGAAAGATAAATTTGTCAATTGTGCTCACTATTCAGATACAAAGAACTGTTAACTCATTTGCAAATGGGCCCAGATCCAGACACCAATTATTTATTCTATTGTAAATTCCGACCATCCTTCTTTGTTGCAGCAGTAAAATTATTCTATCCATTATATGATATCCCTATTGGCGCAGACATCCCCTGGCATAATGCTCTGTGTCGATTCAGAGATGACTCATGGTATAGTATTGCTCTGAAAGAACGCATCATCTATATAGGCTGAATGTCCTACTGTGCCATGAGGAAATAAGAAAATATGGAAAAGAGACTCCTTGAGCTTTGGGACAGCCTCAATTTTCTGTTGCAGAACTGCATTTACTAGCTGTGCTACTTAATAATGAACTGTCAAATTCTGTCCGTATTGGAATAATTAATGAACCAATTATTTGGAATCAAATGACCTTGTCTGGTGTCTCAGGGCTGGGTGTGTCTGCCCCACATCACTCCCATCCTCTGGCACTCCTACCCTAGCACTCCAATCTCGCTATTCCCAATGTCCTTTACTCCCACCAGATTTATAAACTCGCTCACCACTCCATGCCTAATGCAGAATATCTGGAACTTCCATAGTGCTGTCCTGCTCTCCTTCATTCCCTATTCTCATTTCCCTCTCTCACCTTATCTCCTTATCTGCCTATCACCTCCCTCTGGCACTCATCCCTTTTTTCTTTCTTCTAAGGCCTTCTATCTGCTCGTATCGGATTTTCCCTTCTCCAGCCCTGCATCTCTTTCACCAATTAACTTCCCAGCTCTTTACTTCACCCCTCCCCCCTCCCACTTTTACCTATCATCTTGTGGTTCTTCCTCCCCTCCTCCCACTTTATTTTTTTCCAGTCTGATGAAGGGTCTCGGCCCGAAACATTGACTGTACTCTTTTCCATAGATGCTGCCTGGCCTGCTGAGTTCCTCCAGCATTTTGTGTGTGTCGTTTGAATTTCCAGCACCTGCAGATTTTCTCCTGTCTGTGAGCAGAATATAGAGTTACAGCTCCAAAGATAGCTCAGTGCTGATAACCATATGAAAGGCAAGGACTGTGATAAAGTAGAGCAGAAGATCATGAATTCATCTTTCAACTCGGAGAAATCCATCCAGTGTCTGATAACAATGGCTTGGAAGCTGTCCTCGAAACTACTGGTACCTGCTTTCGACTTTTGTAACTTCTTTACGATGTGAAAGGTAAGAAGAGAGAATGACAATAATTACCCCATTAAAGGAAAGCTTTGGAGGGAGTGCAGAAGAGGTTTACCATTATGCCATCTGCATTACAGGGCATGTACTATATAGTGAAAGATTGGACAAACTTAGTTTGTATTCTCTGGAGAAGCAGAGACTGAGGGGAAATTTGATAGAGGTTTATAAGTTTATGAGAAGCATAGATAGAGTAGACAGACACCATCTTATTCCCTAGAGATGATGTGTCTAATACCAGAGGGCATCCATTTAAGGTGAGAGGGGGTAATTTCGAAAGAAATGTGAGAGACATTTTTTTTACAAAGAGAGCAGTGGGTGCCTGGAATGCACTGCCTGGGGTGTTGGTAAAGGCAGATACAGTACCTATAAAAAGTATGCACCGCCCCCACCCCACCCGAAAGTTTTCATGTCTTATTGTTTTACACTATTGAATCACAGTGGACATAATTTGGCTTTTATTGACAGTGATCATCAGAAAAAAGACTCTTTTGTGTCAAAGTGAAAACAGATTTCTAGAAAGTGATCTAAATTAATTATAAATATAAAATAAAAAATACTTGATTGTGTAAGTATTTACCCCCTTTAATATGACACAACAAATCATTACCGGTGAAGCCAATTGGTTTTAGAAGTCGCATAATTAGTTAAATGGAGATTTGTTTTTGGAGACCTGTGTGCAGTCAATTGACTGAGGTGAAAATACATCTCTTTCTGGAAAGTCCAACTGCTGTTGTGTCAATATCCTGGCAAAAACCACACCATGAAGACAAAAGAACACTCAAGCAACTCCACGAAAAGGTTATTGAAAAGCACAAGTCAGGAGATGGAAACAAGAAAATTTCCAAGTCACTGAATATCCCTTGGAGTACAGTTAGGTCAGTCATCGAGAAGTGGAAAGAATATGACAAGCTTCAGTGGCTGAGAAGGGAGAGACAGTACATGTAACAACTGTTGCCCGGGTGCTTCACCAGTCACAGGTTCATTGGAGAATGGCAAATAGAAAGACACTGTTGGAAAAAAAAATCATCAAAAACATAGAATCCCTACCGTGAAGCATGGTGGTGGCTGCATCATGCTGTGGGGATGTTTCACTGCAGCAGGCCCTGGAATGCTTGTGAGGGTATAGGGGTAAAATGAATGCAGTAAAATACAGGGAAATCCTGAAGGGAAAACTGATGCAGTCTGCAAGAGAACTGCAACTTGGGAGAAGAATTTTTTTTTCCACAAGACAGTAAACGCAAGCATAAAGCCAAAGCTACACATCATTGGCTTAAAAACAACAAAGCTAATGTCCTGGAGCAGCCAAGTTAGAGTTCAGACCTCAATCCAATTGAGAATTTGTGGCTGTTCTCTCTCAATCCCCATGCAATCTGACAGAGCTTCAGCAGTTTTGTAAAGAAGAATAGGGAAAAATTGTAGTGTCCAGATGTGCAAAGCTGTTAGAGGCCTACCCACACAGACTCAAGGCTGTAATTGTTGCCACAGGTGCATCTACTAAATACCAACTTGAAGGAGATGACTATTTATGCAATCAATTATTTTGTATTTTATATTTGTAATTAATTTATATCACTTTGTAGAGATCTGTTTCAACTTTGACATGAGAGAGAATTTTCCTGTTGATCAATGTCGGGAAAAAAGCCAAATTAAATCCACTGTGATTCTATGTTGTTAAACAATAAATCATGAAGTCTTAGTCATAGTTATAGTCATACTTTATTGATCCCGGGGGAAATTGGTTTTCATTACAGTTGCACCATAAGTAATAAATAGTAATAACACCATAAATAATTAAATAGTAATATGTAAATTATGCCAGGAAATAAGTCCAGGACTAGCCTATTGGCTCAGGGTGTCTGACCCTCCAAGGGAAGAGTTGTAAAGTTTGATGGCCACAGGCAGGAATGACTTCCTAGGACGCTCTGTGTTGCATCTTGGTGGAATGAGCCTCTGGCTGAATGTACTCCTGTGCCTAACCAGTACATTACGTAGTGGATGGGAGACATTGTCCAAGATGGCATGCAACTTGGACAGCATCCTTTTTTCAGACACCACCGTCAGAGAGTCCGGGGTGGGGGGGCGGCAATATTTTGCACTGTATATTAGGAATTTTTAAGAGACATTTAGATGAGCACATGAATGTGAGGAAAATAGAACAATATAGATATTGTGTAGACAGAAGAGATTAATTGGCCATTTAATTACTAACTTAATTGGCTCGGCATGACATTGTTGGCCGTAGGACCTGTTCCTGTGCTGTACTAGTCAATGTTGTATATTCTACTATCAATGACAGGGGCAGGAGAAGTCCTTGGTTATATTAGCTTTTGTCACTAGGCAGTGGGAAGTATAGACAGAGCTAACCGAGTGTTTCCTTACAAACTGCATGTTCATTGTCATATTGTATCTGCTGGAATTTGAGATAACTGAATTTTAATTCTACAAAGTCCCATAAATTCATGCAATAAATTTATTAGAAACATGCCTTGAGTAAAAACACATTTGCACAAGAGACAACAGGAGAATGGTTCCTTCTGATCACTTATATTAACTTCAGTGAGAGTGCAGCAGGTCAATGAAATGGAACAAAGCACCTGTAGAGAAAATAACAGTGCCAATGTTTCAGACCAATAGCCTTTTACTATGCTGGCTGACTTGCTGAATGTTTTTGGCATTTTCTGTTTTTGTTTCAGATTTTAAGCATCTGCTGCCTTTTTTACTTCAAATGAAATTACAGCACATCGATTTAATTATTTAATTGTACACATTTTAATAGAAAATAAGAATTACAATTTTAGATAATGGAATTAAAGATCATGTTTTAGGTGTGACGAACTTTACGAAATTGTATCAAAGTAATAGCTACTATTCAAATAAAGAAGCAGAACACAGGTAACAACTCAAATTAAAATATATTTTTAGATCAAAACTTTACTAATCAGTGAATATCATGAATTAATTATTACCCTAATAATTTATTCATTTGACTACAGTGCTTCTATAAGTTATATAATTCTAAGCCTGAAATAAAAATGACTTTTCCTATATGTAAGATGGCACTATTGGGAAATAGACGTTATTTACTATATACAACTAAATTTTTCTTATAATGGAAGGGAAATAACATAATGCCTAATGTACCGGCAACTTTACAGGATTTTTAATTCCATTCAGGCATTGCATCAGACATGCGGAAAAAATAGGCAGTTCTGGTATGCGCGTTTATTTTGTTACAACCTTGGATATTAATAGCAACTTCACTAAATTTAATCAATAGCCTTTAGGGAAGATTTTTGGGATAATTTTTGACAAAGCTTAAAATTTTGTTCGAGGCTTACTACAAGGTAATATGTTAGCCTGTTTGGAAGTTTGGATTAAAATGGGGATTCAACCCAAGAAGTCCTAAACCAGCATGGTTGCTATTTGTACTGATTGCACAGAGTAGTTTGGGGTTACTCCGTCTGCACATTGTCAATGAAGTTCTGTAATGACCTGGCCGACACACCACAATCAGAATCAATCAGGTTTTTTATTATGGGCATGTTACATGAAATTTGTTAGTTCAGCAGGAGCAGTTCAATACAATACATAATCTAGCAGAGAAAAATATAGTAAATAAAATAAAAATCATAATAATAATCAATAAACAAGTAAATCAATTATGTATATTGAGTAGATTTAGAAAACATGCAAAAACAGAAATGCTGCATGTTTTAAAAAAATGAGGTAGTGTCCAAAGATTCAATGTCCATTTAGGAATTGGATGGCAGAGGGGAAGAAGCTGTTCCTGAATCGCTGAGTGTGTGTTTTCAGGCTTCTGTACCTCCTTCCTCATGGTAACAGCAAGAAAAGGGCATGCCCTCTGTGCTGGAAGTCCTTAATAATGGACACTACCTTTCTGGTATAACACAGATGGCCTGGGTACTTTGTAGGCTAGTACCAAGGATGGAGCTGACTAGATTTACAACCTCCTGCAGCTTTTTTTGGTCCTGTGTAGTAGCCCCTCCATACCAGACAGTGATGCAGCCTGTCAGAATGCTCTCCACTGTTCAACTATAGAAGTCTTTGAGTGTATTTGTTGACGTGCCAAATCTCTTCAAACTCCTAATAAAGTATAGCCGCTGTCTTGCCTTCTTGATAACTACATTGATATGTTGGGACCAGGTTAGATCCTCAGAGATCTTGACACCCAGGAACTTGAAACAGTTCACTTCTGCTCCCTCTATGAGGATTGGTATGTGTTCCTTCGTCTTACCCTTCCTGAAGTCTACAATCAGCTCTCTCTTCTTACTGACGTTGAGTGCCAGGTTGTTGCTGCAGCACTATTCCACTAGTTTGGCATATCTCACTCCTGTACACCCTCTCATCACCACCTGAGATTCTACCAACAATGGTTGTATCATCAGCAAATTTATAGATGGAATTTGAGCTATGCCTAGCCACACAGTCATGTGTATACAGAGAGTAGAGCAGTGGACTATGCACACACCCCTGAGATGCACCAGTGTTGATCATCAGCAAGGAGGAACAACAACTAGCAGGAGCAGTCTGAGATTGAAGCAGAAGCTGTATTACCTTGGTCGTGGAGGTCTTGATGATTGCTTGTCTTTCTGTCATTGCTTTTGTCATTCCTAACAATCCCCAATGCTTTCTAACATTGATACTGTTTTGTTACTAGTTGACACTATCTGCATGTGTTTTCTTTCAACTCTCTTTGCTGGGCCAAAGTAATTCAGACAGATGTTGTCAAAGTTTTTGGGGCCAGAGATCTAGACATCCAAAATTAAAGCTGTTGAGGGCTGACTCTCTGAGCACACAGATATCCTAACTATTGATTGACCAACTATACCTGTGACATTGCTTGATGTGTATAGTGACAATATCACTCTGGTCTGCAAACTTCCTTGTACTCAGTCACAGTTGTGCAAATAACATACACAGTGTTGTGTTGTTTTATTCAGATAAGTTAATATAACCCCATGGTTTTACATTTATTAAGCATGGGTCTGTAAGTCCTCATTATTTACTCGCTTACGAAAATGAGCAAGGAATATTGTTTAGAAGTTTAACTTTATTAAAGATAACTCTGACCCTTCGGAAATGTCATGCTGCTGTGTCAGAAAGCTGAGGTCAGCAATAAGCTTCTTGGGCTTTGGGAAGTGAATATCCATCACAGTATTCCCTTTCAGTTTATGCTGCTGCCGTGGATGCTTCGTGGGGCTGATTTTGGACTTTGTGAGTAAGAGAAAAATGTTGACAGCAAGCTAAGAATATTTAACTTGCATGGAATTAAAATTAAAACTGTACAAAGACTCACCAGTATCCATCTTACACTATTACACAAAATCACAACCCATCTCCGCATAACATATTGAAGAGCATCTGCTTTAAATAGCTCTAATGTCACATGTCACATAGGTCTAATTGACTATTATGTAGTCTCAGTGATGATGCTTCCACTCCAGTACCCAAAATCTTGGGATTACAGAGACTCAGAGCAGGAAAAATTGCAAAATTAAATTGGCTATTAAGCATCTCAGTTTCCATTAACAAGAATTTGGTGTAACCCGCGCAGTTCTTGTCACCTGGGTAGCGGAAGCATGCTATTAAGCTGGAAAGGGTACAGAAAAGATTCACAAGGTTGTTTCCAGAATTGGAGGACTTGAAGTATAACATGTGGCTGAATGGGCTGGGAATGTTTTCCAGGGAGCAAAGGATGCTAGAGTATGTAAAATCATAATGGGCATAGACAAGACCAATTAACACAATGTTGTTACCAGGGTAGGTGAGTTTAAAACTAGATGACATAGATTTAAAGTGAAAGGGGAAAGACTTTAAGGGACCTGAATTGTAGGCTTTTCACATGGAAGGTGGTAGGTATATAGAATAAACAGCCAGAGAAATCTGTAAAAGTGGGTACAATTACAATAGTAAAAGGCATTTAGGCAGATACATGCATAGAAAAGGTTATATGCCTTAATATGCCTACCACTATCATAGATAAAAGGGTAGGTATGATGACCTTTGAACTTTATTGACACAGGAGATTTCCCATGGTTTTGTTCAGTTGAGAAAATAATTTCACTTTTCCAGCTACTGGTATTTCTGCTTCCTTACACACTCTCCAATTCATCTATGTCCTTCCTTCCAATATAATTATTTGATAAATACTCAGAAGCTGATACAGAACTAACTAGGTTCTAGTTCTCACAAACTAGTTATCACTTTAATTATGCAGCATCTAGGGAAAATGCTGAAGGAGAACGATTTGCAATGAAAATAAAAGCTGCAAAGACAAAGATGATGGTAGTATCATGGAAGAAAGAAGTCCCCAAAATCAGTGTCAAAATTAATGGCTTAGCATAGAGCAAGACAATTAGTTTGTGTACTTGGGACAGATGGTAACAGAGGATGGGAAATGTGATACAGAAATTAGACGAAGAATTGAGATTGCAAGATCAACGTTCTGGAGCCTGATTGACGTGCTGTATGGCAAAAGGTTGGACTTTGGGCTGCGTTGCAGAATTTGGAAATGCTACATCTGGAGCAGTCTGTTGTTTGGAGTTGGATCGTGGACCTTATGCAAGGAAGTGCAACAACGACTGGAGGCACGTGAAATGTGGTGTTTAAGGACAAAGTAGACTGGGAAATAAGAGTTCACCTTTAGTATATGAGAGCTTGTCTTTGATCAAGGTGGTAGGTGGTCTCAAGCTTTTGTTTCTTCTGCCCAATGGAAAGGGGACAGAGGAGGCAAGAAGAAAGAATGGCCATAGCAGGAGAGGTACTTCATTATGTTAACTGCTTTAGTGGGAAATGGAGATAGAAACTTAGGTCAACCCTTTCTCATCAGAATTGGGAAAATGGGAAGTCATGTGAATATTGTTGGGGGAGAGGAGGATGAAGGGGTAGATAAGAGAAAGGGAATCTATGTGATAGCATGGAGACCAAAGTTGTCCAGATGACACAATGCTTCTGGTGCAATCTATATATTTGATGAATGTGGTCTGTTGAAGAGATAGATGAAAAAACATTAAAGAATGGACTGGAACTATAAGATGCAGATAGAGATTACGTCTGTTTCGGGGAAGTAGTAACACAATTCTCATATCGACAGATGTTTTATTCTATTATTCTCTTATTTTATTATATTATATCTTCTGAAAATCTGAGAGACATCTCAGCTGGCCAATTGTAGTGTCTTGGTGGGGGCAAAGGGGGGCATGAAGACAGAGTGCTGGGATAGAACTGGAGCCAGGTTTGGAAGAAAGAAGCTGTCATTGAGTAGTTACAATGTGGTACAGACAGCCAAAAGAGAAGACGATCAATTCGCTGGCCTAGCCTTTCTGTTCGGTTGAGTGAAAGAGTAGGGTGAATGAGACCTGAAGTATAACTGCTGCAAAGGTATATCAGAACAAAAAGAGGGATATATCAAAACAGATAGATGTAAACAAAACTGCATCACTATACTTCTAAACTTCTTGCTCTAGTCATGAAGGGCAAATGGTTGATGATTGGATCATGGGAGCTGGCAAGGCGGACTTGGGTCCTGAGGTAATGCGCAACACCAGTCCTCTCTCCATGTTTGTTGGCCCAGTTTGGTCTTCATTACACTAAAAGGAAGAATGAAAACCTGCAAAAGGTCACTTGAATAATCAAAGTATAGTGATTACTCACATGGAAAATGCATGGTCATGCACATGCGTAGAAGAAATAAATGTGCAAACTATTCTCTAAATGGGGAGAAAATCCAAAAATCTGAAATGAAAAGGGACTTTGGAGTTATTGTGCAGAACATCCAAAAGTTTAATTTGTAGGTAGAGTCAGTGGTGAGGAAGGCAAATACAATTTTAGCATTCATTTCAAGAGGTCTAGAATACAAGAGCAGGGATATGATGCTGAGGCTTTATAAGGCACTGGTGAAGCTTCATCTTGAGTATTGTGAATAGTTTTGGGCTCCTCATCTAAGAAAATATGTACTGGCATTGGAGAAGATTCAGAGGAGGTTCACAAGAATGATTCCAGGAATGTAAGGGTTATCATACGAGGTGCGTTTGATAGCTCTGGGTCCATACTCACTAAAACTTAGAAGGATGAGGGAGGATCTCACTGAAACCTTTGGAATGTTGAAAGACCAAGTCAGAGTACATGTGGAAAGGATGTTTCTCATGGTGGGGGAGTCTAGGACAAGAGGGCTGAGCTTCTGGATAGAGGGGTGTCCATTTAAAACAGGGATGTGGAGAAATTGCTTTAGCCAGATGGTGGTGAAATTGTGAAATTTATTACTACAGACAGCTGTGGAGGCCAGGTCATAGAAACGTAGAAACATAGAAAACCTACAGCACAATACAGGCCCTTTGGCCCACAAAGCTGTGCCGAACATGTCCTTACCTTAGAAATTACCTAGGGTTACCCATAGCCCTCTATTTTTCTGAGCTCCATGTACCTGTCCAGGAGTCTCTTAAAAGACCCTATCATATCCAACTCCACCACTGTCGCTGGCTGCCCATTCCACGCACCCACCACTCTCTGTGTAAAAAACTTACCCCTGACATTTCCTCTGTACCTACTTCCAAGTATCTTAAAACTGTGCCCTCTCATGCTAGCCATTTCAGCCCTGGAAAAAAGCCTCTGATTATCCACACGATCAATGCCTCTCATCATCTTGTACGCCTCTATCAGGTCACCTCTCATCTTCTGTCGCTCCAAGGAAAAAAGGCCGAGTTCACTCAACCTATTCTCAGAAGGCATACTCCCCAATCCAGGCAACATCCTTGTAAATTTCCTCTGCACCCTTTTTTATGGTTTCCACGTTCTTCCTGTAGTGAGCCGACCAGAACTGAGCACAGTTCTCCAACTGGGGTCTGACCAGAGTTCCATACAGCTGTGACATTACCTCTTGGCTCTAAAACTTAATCGCACAGTTGATGAAGGCCAATGTACCGTATGCCTTCTTAACTACAGGGTCAACTTGCACAACAGCTTTGAGTGTCCTATAGACTCAAACCCAAGATCCCTCTGATCCTCCGCATTGCCAATAGTCTTACCATTAATTCTATATTCTGCAATCATTTTTGACCTACCAAAATGAACTACTTCACACTTATCTGGGTTGAACTCCATCTGCCACTTCTGAGCCCAGTTTTGCAACCTATCAATGCCCCGCTGTGAACTCTGACAGCTCTCCATACTATCCACAGCACCCCCAACCTTTGTGTCATCAGCAAATTTACTAACCCCTCCCTCCACTTCCTCATCCAGGTCATTTATAAAAATCACAAAGAGTAGGGGTCCCAGAACAGATCCCTGAGGCACAGCACTGGTCACCGACCTCCATGCAGAATATGACCAGTCTACAACCACCCTTTGTCTTCTGTGGGTAAGCCAGTTCTGGATCCACAAAGCAATGTCCCCTCGGATCTCATGTCAACTTACTTTCTTAATAAGCCTTGCTTGGGGTACCTTATCAAATGCCTTGCTGAAATCCATATACCCTACATCTACAGCTCTACCTTCATCAATGTGTTTAGTCACATCGTCAAAAATTTCAATCAGGCTCGTAAAGCATGACCTGCCTTTCACAGAGCCAAGCTGACTATTCCTAATCATATTATGCCTCCCCAAATGTTCTTAAATACTGCCTCTCAGGATCTTCTTCTTCAGCTTACCAACCACTGAAGTAAGACTCACTGTTCTATAATTTCCTGGGCTATCTCTACTCCCTTTCTTGAATAAGGGAACAACATCTGCAAATCTCCAATCCTCTGGAACCTCTCCCGTCCCTATTGATGATGCAAAGATCATCGCCAGAGTCCCAGCAATCTCCTCCCTCGCCTCCCACAGTAGCCTGGGGTAATCTCGTCCAGTCACAGTGACTTATCCAACTTGATGCTTTCCAAAAGCTCCAGAACATCCTTTTTCTTAATATGTATATGCTCAAGTTTTTCAGTCCGCTGTAAGTCATCCCTACAGTTGCCAAGATCCTTTTCCATAGTGAATACAGAAGCAAAGTACACATTAAGTACCTCTGCTATCTCCTCCGATTCCATACACAGTTTTCCACTGTCACATTTGATTGGTCCTATTCTCTCACATCATATCCTCTTGCTCTTCACATACTTGTAGAATGCCTTGGGGTTTTCCTTAATCCTGTCTGCCAAGGCCTTCTCAAGGCCCTTTCTGTGTCTTCTAATTTCTTTCTTAAGCTCCTTCCTGCTAGCCTTATAATCTTCCAGATCTCTATCACTACCTAGTTTTTGAACCTTTTGTAAGCTCTTCTTTTCTCCTTGACTAGATTTACAACAGTATTTGTACACCATGGTTCCTGGACCCTACCATCCTTTCCCTGTCTCATTGGAACACACCTATGCAGAACTCCACGCAAATATCCCCTGAACATTTGCCACATTCCTTCCATACATTTCCCTAAGAACATCTGTTCCCAATTTATGCTTCCAAGTTCCTGCCTGATAGCTTCATATTTCCCCTTACTCCGATTAAACCCTTTCGTAACTCGTCTGTTCCTATCCCTCTCCAATGCTATGGTAGAGGAGATGGAATTGTGATTACTGTCTCCAAAATGCTCTCCCACTGAGAAATCTGACACCTGACCAGGTTCATTTCCCAATACCAGATCAAGTACAGCCTCTCCTCTTGTAGGCTTATCTACATATTGTGTCAAGGAACCTTCCTGAACACACCTAACAAACTCCACCCCATCTAAACTCCTCACTCTAGGGACATGCCCATCGATATTTGGGAAATTTAAATCTCCCACCAAGACAACCCTGTTATTATGACACCTTTCCAGAATCTGTCTCTCTATCTGCTTCTCGATGTCCCTGTTACTATTAGGTGGTCTATAAAAAACACCCAATAGAGTTATTGACCCCCTCCTGTTCCTAACATCCACCCAGAGAGACTCCGTAGATAATCTCTCTTCCTCTTTTCTGCAGCCGTGACATTATCTCTGATCAACAGTGCCATGCTCCCACCTCTTTTGCCTCCCTCTCTGTCCTTTCTGAAACATCTAAAGCCTGGCACTCGAAGTATCCATTCCTGCCCCTCAGCCATCCAAGTCTCTGTAGTGGCCACAATATCATAAATCCAAGTACTGATCCACACTCTAAGTTCATCTGCTTTGTTCATAATACTCCTTGCATTAAAATAAACACATCTCAAACCATTGGTCTGAGCGTGTACCTTTCTAACATCTGCCTATCCTCCCTCTCGTACTGTCTCCAAGCTTTCTCTATTTGTGAGCCAAACGCCTCTTACTCTGTCACTTTAGTTAGGTTCCCACCCCCCAGCAATCCTAGTTTAAACTCTCTCCAATAGCGTTAGCAAACCTCCCCGCCAGGATATTGATCCCCCTGGGATTCAAGTGCAACCAGTCCTTTTTGTACAGATCACTCCTGCCCCAAAAGAGGTCCCAATGATCCAGAAATCTGAATCCATGCCCCCTGCTCCAATCCTTCAGCCATGCATTCATCCTCCACCTCACTTTATTCCTATACTCACCGTCACATGGCACATGCAGTAATCCCGAAATGATTACCTTTGTGGTCCTGCTTCTCAACTTCCTTCTTAGCTCCCTGTAGTCTGCTTTCAGGACCTCCTCCCTTTTCCTGCCTATATCGTCAGTACCAATATGGACCATGACCTCTGGCTGTTCTCCTTCCCACTTCAGGATATCATGGATGCGATCAGAAACATCCCAAACCCTGGCACCTGGGAGGCAAACTACCATCCGTGCTTCTTTCCTGCACCCACAGAATCTCCTGTCTGACCCCTAACTATAGAGTCCCCAATCACTGCTGCCATCCTTTTCCTTTCCCTACACTTCTGAGCCACAGGCCAGACTCTGTGCCAGAGGTACGGCCACTGTCGTTTCCCCCAGGTAGGCCGTCCCCCCCCAACAGTACTCAAGCAGGAGTACTTATCATTAGGGGGTACAGCCACAGGGGTGCTCTCTAGCATCTGACTCCTGCCTTTCCTTCTCCTGACTGTTACCCACTTATCTGTCTCCCGGGGCCCTGGTGTGACTACCTGCCTATAGCTCTTCTCTATCACCTCCTCACTTTCCTTGACCAGATGAAAGTCATCGAGCTGCATCTCCAGTTCCCTTACCCGGTCCCTAACTAGCTGCAGCTCAATGCACCTGGCGCAGATATGGTTGTCCGAGAGGCTGGGACTTCCTACATCTGACACACAGCACAGGGCACATTCTTTCTGTCTGTATTCACACACATTCTTCCTGTCTGTATTCTACACAGGCGACCTACCTTACCTCCACCTGTTATCGTCAAAGCCCCGTTGAGCCTAAACCTTCCTAATCTGTCTCCCTCTATTTTGTTACCCAGTCATTTCAGGTCATTGGATATACTTAAGGCAGAGTTTGATAAGTTCTTGATTGAACATAGCATCAATGGTTATGGGGAGAAGGCCGGGGAGTGGGGCTGAGGACAGGAAAAAAGGGATCAGCCATAATTGAGTGGCAGAGTGGACTCGACGGGCCAATTGGCCTAATTCTGCTCCTATGGCTTACGGAATCAATGTAGCATTTGTATGATATTATCCCTTCAGCCTGTACATAAAATCCATATTCCGCTATTCCAGGCATAGCTATATTCCTATCTAAAAGCCTCTTGAATATTATTATTGTATCTGATTCAACCACACCTCTGCCAGTCTACTTGTGGTACCTAACACACTTTGTGTAAAAAAAACTTGCCCTGCACATCCCCTTTAAACCTCCCCACTTTTATCTTAAAGCTATGTCCTCTACTATTTAACATTTCTACCCTGAAAAAAAAATTATTCTGGCTGGCTACCCTCATGCCTTTGATAAATTTATAAATTTCTCAGTTCTCCCCTTGGCCTCCAACACTTCACAGAAAACAATTCAAGTTTGTCCAACCTCTTCTTAGAGTTAATGTAACCCTCAGGTTCGGCTCGTGGCTTAATCTAAGGGAAGACAGCTTTTAGCCCGGCCAAACTTTAGAAATCTTGTTTGGGTGGATGCTGTGCGATGTGTTCCCTGTTACAAATCAGTACCACAAAATAACAAACAGTACACAATGTGCAATTAAACGATTGAGCTTTATCATTCTTAATTTGACCATAGGTTAATAAAGAAAGAAAAAAGAAAAAGGGCCCATTCTCTAATGACCTGTTCTCCATTAATTTTCCCCTTGGGCTTTGACTCCCAACCCCATTCCAAGTCCACTCCATCCTGCAGACTACAACTTCCCCATTCTGGCATCTTCTCTCTCCACTTTCCGCTGAACAAAAGCCCACGAAACCTTCGCTTCGGCACACAGGAAAGAAAAACATCTCCCCTCATTGGCCAGCACACATTCCAAATTCCCCATTATCTCTAGTCATAATCCAAACACTGCTGCTACGGAGAAACCATTACATTAGCATGAAACATTATAGCGTGTTACACTAATATGCTCTAACCCAGGCAGTATTCAAGTAAATCTCTTCTGTTCCTTCTCCAAAGCTTTCACATCCATTATTTAATGATACAACCAGACTTGCTTGCAGTACTAACTGCATGCAGAATTGCATGCAGTGCCACCTAACTCGAGTTTCAAAACCCTGCAACTTGACTTTATGGCTCTTATATTCTATGCCTCTAGTGATTAGAAGTAAATCAGTTAATTACCACCTGTTATGCAACTGGTAATTACGGTAGCATCTCTGTCTATCTTCTCTATTATGCCTAGGTGTGGTTCAAGGTCGTCAATTTTGCCTCGATGGTCTAGTGCCAAGTTGTCTTTGGTCTCCTGTGCTTCCTCCGTCATTCAGGGATTCAATGAAGTGCTGTTTTGATGGTGGAGTTGGCCTCTCTTCTCATCAGGTGCCCAATCCTTCTCCAAATTTCCTCATGATGATTGTGGCCATGTCCTTTTGACGACACTGAAGATGTACGGCATGGTTGGAGATCTTTCCTGGCCAGAAAATACAGAGGATCTTCCGGAGGCTCATGGTGTGGAATATTGACAGCTTGACAAAGTTGCTCTCTGTCATATGCCTGCATTCTGACCCGTACAAGTGTTTGGACAGAACACAACTCTAGCACAGCTTCACCTTGGTGTGGTCGTTGTACTTTGTTGATCCCCATATGTTGCTCCTTGGTCTGAAGATGTTTCTAACTTTGCTGAGTCCACACTGGCTGTCGTCCTTGATCCCACCATCCAGCCAAGTGATGCTGGCCAGTTAGGTGAATCTGTCAGTGCTGGGTAAGGCGACACCACGTGCCTTGACAGAAGAAGGTGGGTCATGGTCTCGGCCTTTCTCTGGCCGACTCTGAGTCCAACCTACCCACCAAAGGTATGGTGATAGAAAAGCATGTTGCAAACCTTCTCTACCACTCTATCTACTTGTGTTGCCACTTTTCGACACATAAGCTTACTAAATAAATAACAATATTCTCTGCATGAATGTATGCTTCCTTTCCCTGCCTCTCCCTTTGGTATCTTCCTTTTGGGAAAATATTGCAGCATAGATACTGTCTGCGTAGTGTGTTGAGTGGTGGAGCTGGGACAGATAATGTGCCAGGAGATTCCCTGACCCCTATTGGCCTTGAAGCTGGTATCAAATGGCTGCACCTATTTATTACCAGAAATCTCTGTTAATTACCTACAGCTTTTGTGTCTGGCCTGTAGGTTTGTCCATTACTGACTCGAACCTCAAACTGAATTCCACCAGTTCCCGCTCCCCTTCTTGCCATTTTGATTGTAGCTTAAATTCTTAAACCTGCCAACAGGACATTCAATATTCAAGCCTTCGCTCTCTCTAGTGTGCTTAGCACATCAGGGGCTATGTGCTTTCAGGGAGATTCATGCATAGTCTAACAGAATGCTGTGGTCTTGATTCTAAATGCTGTCAATATTGTCTAATCCATCCAAGAAATCCAATGCAAAACTTGTTGCATTTCTTTCCTAATTCACCCAGCCCTATAATCAGCCTAGCCTGCTATCTGAGAAACTGATAGCTTTATCAAGTTGAGAAAAATATGCTTGACAGCTAAATGAGGACATTTTCTTTCTCAGTGCAAAGGTTTTCTTAACAGAGTCATTGTGATTGAACATCAAACAGCATGGAGTAGAATTTTGTATTAGTCTGGATTATTTGAAAGCCATCTAAAGATATGTTTTCTGAAGCACTTGAGATTGTAGTCTGACTGGATGAAGATAAATTCAACTTGTCTATGATAGTGAAAGGCTTATAGTTCTGCCTCCTGACAGAGAATTTGTTTAGTGATTCATCCAGGGATAACTCCAAGACGATTTGGGAAAAAAAACTCAGTGTGAGGTTTGCTGGAAAAATAACATCTAACTAATTTGAAGGAAAAAAAGAACGTGTACTCTGTTTTTCTTTTAGGTTTGGAGTTTACCTTTGAGACAGCTATAAAATAAAAAGTGAACTCAAACTGGATTCTCCACCATTTTAAATTTGCATCTTCTTTTGTAAATGATGTGAAATATTAAATACTTCAGAGAAAAATTTCTGGGAAAATTCGAGTTCATTTTTTATTTTGGTTATCTATTGTGTGAGCTGCTTCAGCATTTACCCTCCTACTTCAGCAGGAAGCCCCCAGGCCCCCTCCCCGAAGTTGATCCTTATCTCGATTGAATGATCTAATTACCAGTGCCGCTCACATGGTATGTAGGTAGAGACCATAGCCTCTGTCTTTTTATTTAGCAACTACCTTTATTTTGATCTTATTATTGTTTGGGGAAAAATACAGCTATTAATTTAAAAAGTTTTCATCAAAGAATGCATGAAATTTCAATTTCTGTTAAACAAAAAGAGGTGAGAATCCCACTGTGCACACAAAGTCATAATTTTTTCTAAATATCTTTAATTCTATGTGAGTGCGTGCATGTATGTGCACCTTTCACCTTGCTAAAATAATAAATATAAATACGGTAGTGTGCATGTGAATGTAAACAATATAGATAAACTCAGTGGCTACTTTATGGGTCGGCACAACATTGTGGGCCGAAGGGCCTGTACTGTGCTGTACTATTCTATGTTCTATGTTCTATGTTTTATTAAGTGCACCTGTATACCTGCTTGCAAATGCAACTATCTAACCAGCCAATAATGTGGAAGCAACTCAATGCATAAAAGCATGCAGATGTGATCAAGATGTTCATTTGCTGCTCAGACCAAACATCAGAATAGACTAAAAATGTGATCTAAATGACTTTGACTATGGAATGACTGCTGGTGCCAAACAGGGTGGTTTAAGTCTCTCAGAAATTGCTGATCTCCTGGGATTTTCCTGCACAACAATATCTGGAGTTTGGAGAATAGAGTGAAAATTAAAAAAAAAAATCCAGTGAGCACAGTTCAATGGCTGCAAATGCCTTGTTAATCAGAGAGGATAATAGACATGACTGGTTCAAGCTGACATAAAGGTGACATTAACTCAAGTAACCATGCATTACAATAGTGGTGTGCAGAAGATCATCTCTGAATGCCCAACAGATCAACCTTGATATGGATGGGCTACAGCATCAGAAGATCACGGACATTCGCTCAATGGCAACTGAGTGTATAACACACAGGATAGAAGAACTGACATGCACATTTCTGTTTCAGAAAATCTATTCTATTAAGTTATATCTTTTATGTGTTTACATAGGCCACATTAGATGCTAAACATTTGAGAGAGAGAATATTCTATATTTGCATTGGCAATAGGTAGTAGCAACAACAATGAAAATACATTGTCTAATTCTGGCACTTTCATGCTGCTCTTTCCACAATGTTGACGTTCTAACATTTGGGTTTTAAAGGCTGGAGTCAGCATGTGTTCTCCAACATCTCTCGTCCTTCCTAAAGTGGGTGTTTCAATTTCTAGTCACACATTCTTTCCCCTGAACAGATCCAGCTGCACCACCAAAGGCTTTCACCTTGAACAAATGTTGAAAATGTGCTTTTGTTTCTAAACCAATAGTTCCATCGTAAATGCAACCCTATGAGATTTTGCCTGTTCCAAACCTCTGCTTCATGCTTCCTAGGCCTGAGTCGACATAGTAGTAGTAGTAGTAAACCTCTTCTCATGATCAAATAGCAGAGCATACAGTATTTGACGGGCCATATGGCCTAATTTTGCTCCCATATCTTATTGCTTATGCTATTCTCACAGTACATTTACTATGTGTCAAAGTAGGACCAAAAGAATCCCAGGATTCATTCCCCTCCTCCTTTTCCTCTTCCTCATCTTTCTCTCACTCCTCCTTCTGCTGTTGTTATGGTAGCAGCTGCTTTGTTGTGGGCACTGAAGTATTTATTGGTCCTGTCAACGTTGTCAGGTGGGAAGATTGTGAGGAGATGCATTCGTTCCACCACATACACAGGACTGCTATGCACTCCTGATGCATAACATCGAGATTCTCCACAGCAGCCTCATAGCTTCTCCTCCACACTGAGCAGTCGTGGGCTAGAGATTCCCAGGTCTCAGTGAGGAATCAGCACCTTCCTTTGGTTTTGGTTTATTATTGTCATATGTTTCATATGTTCCCAAATACTGTGAAAAGCTTGTCCTGCTTATTATTTATACAGATTAAATCATTACACAGTTCAGTACATAAAGCAAGAACAAAGTAAAACAAAAACAATACAGAATAAAGTGTAAAAGCTACTGAAAAGTGCAGTGTAGGTCAACAATTAAAGTGCAAGATAATAACAAGGTAGATTAGCAGTCCTAGATTCCACTTTATCATACAAGAGGTCTGTTCAGAGTCTGATAATAGTCAGATTGAAGCTGTCTTTGAGCCTACTGGTACGTGCTTTCAGGCTTTTGTATCTTCATTGGGCTCGGAGTCAATGCGACTCCCAGGCCAATGTCTCACCTCCATTTCCAGCATTTTACTGAGATGGTGTTGGTGCTATTTTTCCAGCACCTGGAGATACTATTGCAGACTTAGCATAGAACTCTTGGTCAACTAAGTCACAGAGATCTCTGCCCTCATCAATGCCTGAGACCCTGACTACCTGAAGCAGGCACCGCAAGGATTGTGAAGTGACTGGGCTTCTAGTTGTTGACTCTGAGATCAGCTTAGGCAATCCTAATGCTTGCTGCAGGTAGTTCAACTACTAGTGAAAGTCTCTGATCTTCAAAGACTTGTGAAAAAGAATACAATAATATTAAAAAATTATAAATAATTGCTTAAGATGATAAAAAGTCATCCATAAAACTAACCAGAAACACAAAAAACAAAAAGTAAATGCGTTAACAAATACTTAAACAAGAAATTAGTGCTGATTGTGAAGAAAGTCTGTCTGGGGAGCTTTAAGTTCCTCAGCATCCTCGGTGATGTGGATGCTGAGGAACTTAAAGCTGTTTACCCTCTCATCCCCAGATCCATTGATATCAATAGGGGTTAGGCTGTCTCCATTCCTCCTGTAATCCACAACCAGCTCCTTTGCTTTTGCGACATTGAGGGAGAGGTTGTTTTCTTGACACCACTGTGTCAGAGAGATGAATTCTTTCATGTAGGCCACCTCAGCAGTATTTGAGATTAGACCAATCTCAATGTTGTCGGCAAATTTAACTAGCAGGTTAGAGCTGTGGGTGACAACACAGTCATGGGTATACAGGGAGTAAAGGAGGAGACTTAGTACACAGCCCTTGAGGGGCTCCTGTGTTGACAGTCAGAGGGTTGGAGATGAGGGAGCCCACTCTTACAACCTGCTGGTGATCTGACAGGAAGTCCAGGATCCAGCTGCGCAAGGCAGGGTCAAGGCCAAGGTCTCTGAGTTTCCTGTCAAGCCTGGAGGGAATTATGGTGTTGAATGCTGAACTGTAGTCCAAGAACAGCATTCTCACATAAGCATCCTTCTTCTCCAGATGTGTGATGGTATGTAGAGCAGTGGCTATTTCTTCATCTGTCGATCGGTTGTGTCGGTAGGCGAATTGTAGGGGGTCCAGTTTGGGTGGTAGCAAGCTGCGGATGTAATCCTTGACCAGCCTCTCAATGCATTTGCTTATTATTGAGCTGAGTATGACAGGACACCAGTCGATCAGGCATGTTGCCTTGGTCGTTTTTGTTACAGGGACAATGGTGGATAATTTGAAGCAGGAGGGCACTCTACACTGGGAGAGGGAGAAATCAAAAATGTCTGCAAACACACCTGCCAGTTGTGCTGCACACATCTTGAGTACTCGCTCTGGGATGTCATCCAGTCCTGCAGCCTTGCGACTGTCCACTCGTTGGAAACATCTGCATACCTCGGCCTCAGAGATGACCAGGTTGCAGGTTGTAGGGGTGGCTTTACTCTGAGGCTCAGAGTTGGTGACATTGAACCGAGCGTAAAAGCAATTGAGCTCATCTGGGAGAGAGGCTGCGATGTTGGTGGCACCACAACATTTGGCTTTGAAGTCTGCGATGTTATGCGACCCTCGTCACAAGGCATGTGTGCTATTCATGGTGAATCTTGACTCAAACTGGTTCCTGTATTGTTGTTTCACAGCCTTGATCGCTTTGCACAAATCGTAGCTGCTTTTCTTGAGCTCCTGCTGACTGCCAACAATGTAAGCTGTATGTCGCACGGTAAGTGCAGCTCACACAGAATTATTGACCCAGTGTTTCTGGTTCAGGAAGACCCTGACTGACTTCTGGAAGACAACATCGTTGATACACTTCTGGATGAAGCACTGAACTCCATCCGTACAGTCGGAGACATCCTCATCATGGAAGACATTCCAGTCGATGTCATCGAAGAAGTCCTGCAGCATGGAGGCCAATTGGTCAGACCAACAGTGGAGATTACATTGGGATCAAGATGAACAGCTGGCCAACATAGATTTCCGTTGTCAAGTATTACCTTTTTTATTTTTTGACTGTTCAAGGAGGGTCAGAAAAACCAAGTGGATGTATGCACAAATATTTAGTTTTGTATGGTCTGCTGTTGACATGGCTGGGACTCATCTGACAAACCTGTATCATCTTCTCATTGGATCTGGCCCAAGGCTACTTTAGGTCATGGGCTGATTTTTCTATAGTCCTACCCTTTCTACATAACCAAATGAACAGCTTCATCTTTGGAAATGATCTCAAGATTAGCAGATCATCAGCACATACCCATTGCGTATACTTTTAATTGCTCTGATTAAGGCATCCCTGAGCAAGAATCAGTTCACAAAGCCGTTCACAAAATGGTGGCCACAAGTACAGTCTCACAAAATGGCAGCCTCCATTCTTTTGACCAAATGGCAAAAACAAGCACATTTGGTTTATGTGCTTCCATTCTTCTTTGTTAACCCTAGCTCACTGATTTGCAGATTTTAATTCTTTCTGGCCAACACTATGATTAAAGATATTACAGCACTGGGATAAACTAAAGGTAGCCACTATAGGACAGGCATAGTCTTCTGTAAGGGAAATAATATCTGATCTATTTGTAACCAGGTGACTGTCGAATCTTATTCATTATCATTAAAAGTGTACTTAGGCATCCATCCGGGTAATGCTAGAATAGTTGTCTGTGCTTTTAAGTGGAGATTGTGATGTCATTACACATGGCTGGGATAGTGGGGAGACCATTTTTGTTTTCTGCAGAAGAAGCTGGTGGGGCTTTGGGATTAAGTTCCTCCCACAGATATTGGACAAGGTGAGGAACAGTGAGTATTATTTGACGATATCCATGTGAATTCGTTTATGCCTGTTGGCGAATCGAGAATATCGGTAATTTGACATGTTTTACATGTGGATGCTTTAGATTTTCACAAGTGAAGGAATCGGCGCTGGATAGCGTGGCTTGTGCAAAGTTCCTCACTGGCCAAGTAGGTCAGTCTTCCTGTAATTTATCTACCAGGCAATATCTTGTAAAAGTTGTGCCAAAATGTACCTTTTGTCTGACTTTATTGTATCATGACTGATTGTGAATGTAACAGCATAACGTAAATGTTTAGTCTCTGTTTGGAAGCTTAGCACGTGTGTACCAAAAGGGAGTAGATGTCTTAGATGAGATGTGTTCACTTTCATCTTTGCTGCTATGTATAAGGTACAGGGTTGGTGGGATTCTATTGTTGTTTGTATTGTGTTCCTTCAGAATTGCCACTACTGTATTAGTTCTATATTAGTTTTGTATGGTTTGCTTTATGTATTTTTACATACAAGATATTAAGGGGAACAGATAGAGTGGACAGCCAGCGCCTCTTCCCCAGGGCACCAATGCTCAGTATAAGAGGACATGGCTTTAAGGTAAGGGGTGGGAAGTTCAAGGGGGATATTAGAGGAAGGTTTTTTACTCAGAGAGTGGTTGGTGTGTGGAGTGCACTGTCTGAGTCAGTGGTGGAGGCAGATACACTAGTGAAGTTTAAAAGACTACTAGACAGGTATATGGAGGAATTTAAGGTGGGGGTTATATGGGAGGCAGGGTTTAAGGGTCGGCACAACATTGTGGGCTAAAGGGCCTGTACTGTGCTGTACTATTCTATGTTCTATGTTCTATGTAATGCATTCGCAATTCGTCGATACACAAGGGTGTGGATCAAAAGTTAAACTGAGATTGTAAAGGCAGGAGCTGGTTGTAAATTTGTTTGTTTTGTTCTGAGACCCTCTTCTGGCACTGAAACATCTAAAACAGATAAAGGAATTAAAACCTGAAAAAGTATTTGTTGTCCTGAGTGTGTATTTTTCCCAGGCTGCAAAATATTTCATTGTGTTATTTGATGAAGTAACGTGCTCTGTGGATCAATCAGAGTTGGTGGATGCACTGAGGTTTTCAAAAAGTGTTTGATGAGGTGTAGCATCAAAAGTTATCGGAGAAATAAATGGCTAAGTGTAGGAGGTAACATAATGGTATGTATAGAAGATTGGTTGGCTAACTAGAATGAAAGGGTAGTTATAAATTTATTTTTTGCTCTCTGCAAAGAGATAAAAAGTGGTGTTCCACAGGGATCAGTGTTGGAGCCTCAACTTTTGATAATTTATAAAAATGTCTTGCATTAATGAACTAAAGTTCTGTTTTTTAAAACTTGTTGACTTAAAGATTTACAAGAAATTTAGTTGTGAAAAATTGGGAGGCTACAAAAGAGTACAGATTGGTTGAGTGCATAGGGAATGATTGGGCCAACAGACTACAACTGGGCAGAGAGAAATTGTCCAATTTGACATGTAAAATAAGAAAAAAAAGGTATCTGAAAGATGTGGGAGTGCAGAGTTTTAATATGCAGATGAATGATTACTAAAATGTTTGTATAGCAAATAATTAGGCAAGCTAACAGAATGTTATTACTTATTACTGGAACAATTATACATAAAGGTAAAGAAATTATGTTTCAGCTAAATCAGGCATTCCCAACTTTAGGTCCATTGACCCCTTGCTTAATGGTATTGGCCCATGGCATAATAAAGGCTGGGAACCCCTAATTAAATAGTATTATGTACCTAGTATAGTCACTATAATGGAAGCATTTTAGAGCTCTAGAAAGAATGCAGAAGAGATTCACCAGGTTGCTGCTGGAAGGAAAGACTGTAATCACAATGAAGGTTCAGATAGGCAGGGTTTGTTCTTAGTGGTGTAAGAAACTTTTATCCCAGAATAGAGATAGAGTCTAAAAATAGAGGACACAGGTTCAAAGTGAGAAGGCAAAATACCTCTGAGGGGCAAGTTTTTCCACACAGTGCATAGTAGGTATCTGGAAAAGTTGCTAGACGAGGTAGTGGAAACACATACAATTAAAAACATTTAAAATGGACTTAAACAGGAACTTGAATAAGAAAGCACAGATAGGATGAGGGTAAATAGTCATCATGCTTGGCCTGTTTCTATACTGTACATTTCTGTGACTCTGTAACTCCATGACTACTTTGCTGACGCTTCATCTAGTGTACCATGTGAAGTATTGTAATCCTCCTTTAAGTAGTTCTGTAAATGCATTAAAAGCAGTTCAGGGAAAATTTATTCAGCTAATACCTGGAATGGACAGAGTTTTTATTTCAGGTAAGAGTGGATGTGCTGGGCTTGTTTTGGTCTAAGTTTAGGAGAGTGAGGGGATTGATTGAAACATGTAAGATACTAAAGGGTCTCAACAAGCTGGATGCAGAGAGGACGTTTCCTCTTGTCTGTGATTCTACCACCAACGATTTTACAGTTTAAGGCTGTTGAGTTAGTGTTCCGGAGACTTAAAGCACAAATTTTATTTTTACAAGAGACCCATGTGTGGAGGGGGGACAGACTACGTTTTTTTAAATTCTGGAAGGAACAACAGTTTCATTCGAACTCCAATGCTAAGATTCGAGGCGTCTCTATTTTTATAGACTCCTCAGTTACTTTTATACAACATGATATTATTTCTGATCCGAATGGTAGATTTCTATTGGTTAGTGGTCTACTATTTAATAAAAAAGTAGTTTTGGTTAATGTCTATGCTCCTAATATGGACTGTCCGGAATTTTATAAATCATTATTTAATCAGTTCCCGAATTTGAATGAGTTTTCATTGATCTGGGGCGGAGATCTTAAAACCTGTTTGTCTCCAGCTTTGGACAGTTCGGCTCCTCTACGGACCTTACCTAATAAATCTGCAACTTTGATTAATTCATTCCTTTCTGATTCTGGGTCGACGGACATTTGGCGTTTTTTGCATCCTCAGGAAAAAGATTTTTCTTTTATTTCACATGTTCACCATTCCTATTCAAGAATTGATTATTTCTTTATTGATTCTCGTCTTATTTCTTCAGTGATTAAATGTGATTATGACTCTATAACCATTTCGGATCATGCTCCACTTAAGCTTTCTATTAAAATTCTGGCCAATATACAAAATAATAGACAATGGCGTTTTAATTCGCTGTTGCTTCAGGACTCGGACTTTGTTAACTTCATGAATGAACAGATTGATCTTTTTTTTTCAATTAACTATACAGAGGACATTTCTGTGAACATTCTTTGGGACACTTTTAAAGCTTATATTCGTGGTCAGATTATCTCGTATTCTGCTGCTTTGAGGAAGAAGCTGAAGCAGGAGGAGTTGGTAATTGTGGACAAGATTAAGGAAATTGATAAGAAATATGTTATAGCTCCTTCTGAGGAGTTATATAAACAAAGAACTGAACTTCAAATGGAACACAGTTTATTACTCTCGTCCTCGATTGTAAACCAATTAAAGAAAACGAAGTGAATTTTATGTACACAGTGACAAAATTGGCAAACTGTTGGCTAATCAACTGAAGTCTAATTATGCTAAATCTCAAATTAATCAGATTTATAACCAAAATGACCGACTGATACTTGATCATGTGGGGATTAATCAAACCTTCTGTGATTTTTATTCTTCCTTATATCAATCAGAGTCTCCTCGAGATTCTAAATATATGAATGATTTTTTAGATAATCTAGACTTCCCTGAGATTTCACAGGATATGTCTCCTATGTTAGATACTCCCATTACCACGGATGAGATTAAGAATGTTATTTTCTCTATGAATTTGGGGAAAGCTCCTGGCCCTGATGGGTTTACCGTAGAATTTTATAAATGTTTTGCTCCTTCATTAATCCCTTGGTTCTGTAGGGTTTTTGAGGCTTCATTAAAACTTGGTAAACTTCCTGAATCTTTCAATAGAGTGTCAATTTCTCTAATATTAAAGAAGGATAAAGATCCTGCTGAATGTGCATCTTATAGACCAATATCTTTATTAAATATTGATTCTAAAGTTTTTTCTAAGTTATTAGCAAATAGATTAGAAAAAGTACTTCCTTCTATTATTTCGGAAGACCAAACAGGTTTTATTAAAGGTCGTTACTCTTTTTATAATATTCGCACACTGTTAAATATTGTTTATACTCCCTCACAAAATGTTCCTGAGTGTGTTATCTCTTTAGATGCTGAGAAAGCTTTTGATAGAGTAGAATGGCCTTATTTATTTAAGGTGCTTGAAATGTTTAACTTTAGCTCGAAATTTATATCCTGGATTAAACTGTTATATCATTCTCCTGTGGCCTCGGTCCGTACTAACTCTTTAAGTTCACCTTTTTTCCCTCTTTTTCGAGGTACTCGACAAGGTTGTCCTCTTAGTCCTTTATTATTTGATATTGCATTAGAACCTCTTGCAATTGCCATTCGAGAATCTCCAAATATTATTGGGATAACTCGGGCTTAAAGTCCCATAAAATATCACTCTATGCTGATGACTTACTTTTATATATTTCTAATCCCCAAAAATCCATCCCGGCTGTTTTAGAGCTATTAGCACAATTTGGTCTTTTTTCAGGTTATAAATTAAATCTTAGTAAGAGTGAACTTTTTCCGATTAATAAACAACTTCCCTTATATTATAACTTTCCATTTAAATTGATTAATAATTATTTTTCATATCTTGGGATTAAAATTACTTGTAAATACAAAGATTTATTTAAGATTAACTTTTTACCATTAATAGACCATATTATTCAACTTTCATCTAAATGGTTTCCTTTTTGCATCTCCCCCTCCCCCTCCAGCTTTCAAATCCCTTACTCACTCTTCCTTCAGTTAGTCCTGACGAAGGGTCTCGGCCTGAAACGTCGACCGCGCCTCTTCCTATAGATGCTGCTTGGCCTGCTGCGTTAACCAGCAACTTTGATGTATGTTCCTTTATATTTAACTTTGATTGGTCGTATTAATGCAGTTAAGATGTTTTTTTTGCCAAAATTTTTATATATATTTCAGGCATTACCAATCTTTGTTCCAAAATCTTTTTTTGACAAAGTCGACTCTAAAATTTCTTCATTTATTTGGCAAAATAAAAACCCGAGACTGGGTAAAATACATTTACAGAAAGCTAAGAGAGATGGAGGCTTAGCATTACCTAACTTTAGATTTTATTATTGGGCAATTAATATTCGACATATGAAATTCTGGTTACTTGACCAGGATATACTATCCATTCCTAAATGGGTAGCATTGGAATTACAATCTGTTCAGATTACACTTGGCTCTATTTTAGGTTCCTCTCTTCCTTTTGATTTGAAACGCCTTAAACAGGTGTCTAACCCGATAGTTAAATATACCTTACGTATTTGGTTTCAATTCAGAAAATTTTTTGATCTTAATCAATTTGGGTTAGCGGTTCCTATTTTAGGTAACATTTTTTCCTCCCTCTTTTACGGATCGTGCTTTTCAAATCTGGAAGACTAAGGGTATTTCACGGTTTTTGGATTTATTTTTAGATTGTTCCCTTATGTCTTTTGAACAATTATCTAATAAATATAACTTATCAAGAATACATATTTTTTAGATATCTACAAGTTAGAAATTTCCTAAGTACTATACTTTCTTCCTTCCCAATGCTTCCTCCTACATACATCTTAGATACTATAATTAACCTTAATCCATGTCAGAAAGGTGCATCGGCTATGATTTATAATATTATTATGAAACTTAGGAAAGCTCCATTTGATAAGATTAGGGTAGATTGGGAACAGGAATTGGGGTTTATCATTTCCGTGGATGACTGGGGGCAGATTATACAATTAGTCAATACTTCCTCTATCTGTGCTAAACATTCCCTAATTCAATTTAAAGTTGTTCATAGAGCACATATGTCCAAAGATAAGTTAGAGCGCTTTTATTCTCATATTAATCCTTTTTGTGATAGATGTCCGGGGCAGATAGCCTCTTTAACTCATATGTTTTGGTCTTGCCCTACTCTGGAAACTTTTTGGAGAGACATTTTTAATATTATCTCCAAGGTATTGAATATAGATATCTCTCCTCACCCTATTACTGCTATCTTTGGACTACCTAAAATTTCCAGTAATCTTTCCCCTTCAGCCCGTAGAATGATTGCATTTCTTACTTTAATGGCGAAAAGATGTATCTTACAACATTGGAAAGAGCTTAATGCTCCAACTACCTTTTTTTGGTTTTCTCAGACGATATTATGCTTGAATTTGGAGAAAATTAGAAGCAATCTTTATGACTCCTCATTTAAATTTGAACAGACTTGGAGATCTTTTATTCAATATTTTCATTTAATGTAAAATATACCTTTCTTGTTTTCTTTTACTGTTTTTAATGGAGGTCGGGATTGAGGACGTGATTTTAAGTTTTTTAAACTCTGTTTGGTTTCAAGTTAGCCCATTGCTTTGCTTTGCTTTTAGTTAGTTGCACGGTGGGTTTTTTTTGGGGTTTTTTTTTTCCTTTTTTCTATTGATATATATATAAAAATTAGTATACTATTATGTTACCTTGGTATGTTATGTTTAAATTACATTGTTTGTAGTATTTTTTTTGTATTAATATCTTCTGTAATTTTATTATATTCTAACAGTGTATTAGTGCCTATATGGCTTACCTTTTTGTATACTTATTCAATAAAAAGATTTAAAAAGAAAGAAAGGCTGTTGAGTTGAAAGATTTCCTCTCAATTATTGTGAGCCTTTGGTATCTGTTTGAGGGACCAAATGGCTTACTCATATTTATTTAAAAACTACTTTAAGTGGGAGCAGCTATCATTGGAGTCAACATGATGATAATGGAGAGCTGAGGCTTTGGCTCGAGAGGCTTCAACAAGAGACAGAGGCTAATATGAGTTTCAGGAGAGTTTATTTCTTTTTTTATTGCACAAGTAGAGCACTGAGAATGAAACTCAGGACAGTGTTGCTCTCCTCCACATTATTTCCACATAATGTGGAAAGTTAGAGTTCTTTCCAATGTCCATGGTCTTTACACCTGTGAGAAAAACATCCAGCTGCAGTTCCCTATAGACCACATTAGGGAATGGAAGTTGGAGGTGAATGACCTGAAGATTAATTGAGAGACAGAAGGGCTGATTGTCAAGAGTTATAAAGAGGCAATTCCTAAGTTGCAGGATGCAGATGCCTTGGTGATTTTAGGAGAGCATACAGGTCAGTGCATGCTACACCTGTGTCAGTTCCATCAAAAACAAGAACCTATACCACTTTGGATAATGCTGGGGATGGGGGGTACAGCAAATATCCCCTGCAGAGGAAAGCCACAGCAGTCAGGTCCCTAGCACTGAGCCTGTTTCTGTGGCTCAGAAGAGAAGGGGAGAGTAATGTGAAAGGGGATACACAGAGGACACTAAGATGATATGCAGGGTACAGACAGAAGTTTCTTAAGACAAGAACAAAACTCTCCATTGATATGTTGCCTTCCAGGTTTCAAGGACAGAGATTTCTCAGACGGAGTCCATAGCATTCTGAAGAGTGAGAGTGAACAACGAGAGGTCATGGTCCACATTGGTAGGTAGGAAGGGTGACAAGATAAGAATGACATAGGTAGGAGGGGTGATATAGTAGGAAATATATAGGTAGGAAGGGTGACAAGGTCCTGCAACATGAGTTCAAGGAGTTCTGTGCTAAGTTAAAGGCCAGGACTTCCAGGGTGATGGTCTCAGGATTAGGAAAAACTTTTTCACATAGAGAGTGGTGAATCTGTGGAATTCTCTGCCACAGGAAACAGTTGAGGCCAGTTCATTGGCTATATTTAAGAGGGAGTTAGATATGGCCCTTGTGGCTAAAGGGATCAGGGGGTATGGAGGGAAGGCTGGTACAGGGTTCTGAGTTGGATGATCAGCCATGATCATACTGAATGGCGGTGCTGGCTCGAAGGGCCGAATGGCCTACTCCTGCACCTATTTTCTATGTTTCTATGTTTCTACCCATGCCTCATGCTAGTGTGGCCAGAAATAGGAAGATAATTCAGTTCAATATATCACTAAGGAGATGATGCAGGAGGGAAGGCTTCAGATTTTTGGATCATTTGGCTCTCTTCTAAGGAAAAGTGGGATATGTACAGATGGGATGGTTTATGTCTGAACTGCAGGGGGACCAAAATCCTTGCAGGAAGCTTTGGTAGTGTTGCTATGGGACTTACAAAGCTGAGCTGCAGGAGCTGGGAACCAGCATCTTGGAGCCATGAGTGGAGTCATTGTGGGGAAAGCAGATGCTCAGCCTACTTGCAAAGACAGAAATTAAAAGGCTGAGCATAGTGGGCTAACGTTCTGAGTTAAATATCTTTCAATGCAAGGAGGATTACAGGTAATCCAAATGAGTGAGAATGGATAAGCATGTGAAATGATGATGGTATAGTAAGATGATTATGGGGGACAGGACTGGCAGCTCAGTGTTCCTGGATTTGATTGACTTGGACATGATAGAGAGGGTATTATTAAATGGAGAGGAGTGCCATTACTCATCAAGGAACATGTCATGCCACTGTTCAAAGAGGAAACACTGGAAGAGTCATCTACTGAGACAATATGAGAGGAACTGAGGAATAGGAAAGAGATGACAGTGTTTATGGTGTATATTACAGACATCACAATACTCAGTAGGATTTAGAAGAGAAAATTTGTGCAGAGGTAGCAGACAGTTGCAAGTAAAATAATGTTGCGATAGTAAGTGATTTTAACTTTCCATTAATTGATTGTAATTCCCAAACTGTAAAAGTACTAGGTGGGACAGAATTTGTTCAGGAATATGCAGAGGTTCCAACTAGAGATGGCATGAAACTGGATCTTCTGTAAGTGAATGAGACAGAGCAGATGACAAAAGTGTGTGTACGGGAACACTTTGGATCGAATGAGCATAATTCCATTAGTTTCAATATAATTATAGAGAACGATAGGACTGGTCCTTCGATTGAGTCCCTGAATTGGAGAAAGGCCAAATTTGATGGTATCAAAAGAGATCTGCAGATGTGGATTGGGATAGGTTGTTTTCCAACAAAAGAGTGTTTGGTAAATGGGAAGCTTTCAAAATTGAGAGTACAGAATTTGTATGTTGCTATTTATAAAGCAAGACCAGCAACCTTGCTTTTTTTAGGGACGTTTAAGCCCTGGTTAAGAATGAGGAAAGAGTATAAGGAATGCAAGAGAACACTTAGGAGAGAGATCAGGAGGGCTAAACAGGGAGATGAGATTCTAGCGGCAGATGAGGTGAAAGAAACTCCTAATGGCTTCTATAGATATATTAAGGGTAAAAGAATAGCAAGGGTCCATATTGATCATCTTGAAGATGAATGTGGTCATATAGGAACAAAGCCAAAGAGAGGGGGAGATCTGAAAAGAAGTTTTTACACCTTTATTTACTCAGGAGACAGACACAAGGTGTATAGAACCGAGGCAACATCAAAACACCCCACCCCACATGCAAAAAATTGCTAAAAGGCAAAAAAAAAAGAAAAAAGCATAGAATATAAAACACTAAATTTAAATACCCCAGGCATATTCAGTTCAGCTCAGTTCATTACTGCCGGCCACCCCAATCATAACTTCCAAGAGGACCACAACCTTGTCATGGTCTGGAGGCTTGCATGCCTCAGTGACCTGGAGAGCTATGTTGGCTGAATTCAGGGCTTTATGCTTTGGCTCTGGAAAGAGTCTCCCCTGCCAAAGAGGTTAAAGAGCAGAGGTCAGTCTAAGTGTGGTCTACCACTCCTCCAGGTTCAGGGGTACAGCTCAAATCTAACAACGTGGGATTTGCATGACTGACAGGAATGAAAAAATGCAGAGATACTTAAAGCTCCTTAACCATGGGTGAGGTGCAAGAGGACAGGACAATAGCTAACGTTGTCCCATTACTCAAGAAAGATCATAAGTCCATAAGATATAGGAGCAGAATTAGCCCATCGAGTCTGCTCCACCATTTCATCATGGCTGATCCAATTTTCCTCTCAGCCCCAATTTCCTGCCTTCTTCCTTCATGCCCTGAACAATCAAAAATGTATTAACCTCTGTCTTAAATATACATAAAGACTTAACCTCCACAACTGCCCGTGGCAAAGAATTCCACAGATTCACCACTCTCTGGCTAAAGAAAATCCTCCTCTTCTCCATTTTATAAGGATACCCTTCTATTCTGAGGAACTGACCTTTGGCCTTGAACACTCCCACCATACAAAACATTCCCTACATATTTCATTCTATCAAGGTCTTTCACCATTCAATAGGTTTCAATGAGATCACACCTTATTCTTCTGAATTCCAGTGAATATAGGAATCAGCGCCATCAAACGCTCCTCATATGCCTAGCCAATCAATCCTGGAATCATTTTCATGAACCTCCTTTGAACCCCCTCCAGTTTCAGCACATCTTTTCTATGATAAGAGGCCCAAAACTGCTCACAATGCTCCAAGTGAGGACTTATCAATGCTTCGTAGAGTCTCAACATTACATTCTTACTGTTATATTCTAGTCCTTTTGAAATGAGTGCTAACATTGCATTTGCTTTCCTCACCACAGACTCAACCTGCAAATTAACCATTAAGGAATTCTACACAAGGACTCCCATGTCCCTTTGTGCCTCAGGTTTTTGTATTTTCTCTCCATTTAGAAAATAGTCAACCCTTTCATTTCTTCTACCAAACTGCATGACTATACACTTCTTGACACTGTATTCCATTTGCCATTTCATAGTCCATTCTCCTAATCTGTTAAAGTCCTTCTGCAGTCTCTCTACTTCCTCAAAACTTCCTGCTCCTCCACCTGTCTTCATATCATCTGAAAATATTGCAATAAAGCCATCAATTCCATCATCCAAATCATTGATATAAAATGCAAAAATATTCAGTCCCAACATAAACGCCTGTGGAGCACCACAAGTTACCGGCAGCCACCCAGAAAAGGCTCCCTTTATTTCCACTCTTTGCTGCCTGCTGATCAGCAACTGCTTTCGCTGTGTTAGAATCTTTCCTGTAATACCATAGCCTCATAGCTTATTAATCAGCCTCATGTATGGCACCTTGTCAAAGGCCTTCTGAAAATCCAAATGCACAACATTTTGTGTTTATGATCAACCAATTCTCCTTTGTATATCCTGCTTGTTATTTCTTTAAAGAATTCCAATAGATTTGTCAGGGAAGATTTCCCCTTGAAGAAACCATGCTGACAATGGTCTCTTTTATCCTGTGCCTCCAAGTACCCTGAAACATTTGCAATTTTCCAGTCTTCCAGAACTATTCCAGAATCTAGTGATTCTTGAAAGATCATTATTATTGCCTTCACAATCTCTTCAGTCACCTCTTTTAGAATTCTGGGGTATATACCATCCTTGGACTGTTATAAGGGGGTGTTGGGAGCGGACCCAAATGCAAGACACGGACACTGAAATACTAGGGACAGGCCTAGTTTTATCAAGAAAGTAAGGGAAGCCAGGAAGAAATGACACTGGACATTGACACAGGCCCTGGACGAGACGAGGATTCAGGGCCTGGGCAAGGACTTGGACAAGAAACACGGGACCCTGACGTTAAACTAGGAACAGGGAGTCTGGACTAAGAACTCGAAACTCCGGAACCAGAGCCTGGACAAGGACCCGGAACCTGGGTCTTGGTTGGGACTTGGAGCCTGGGTCTTGACTCAGAACCAGAAGCAGGGTATGGCCTAGGACTCGGGACTAGGATCTTGGCAAGGACAGGGCGTGGCTACAGGACAGGACGAGGTACTCTAGCACAGGGCGAGGAATCTCCAGCACCGGGCTGGGCGAGAAACTCCTGGGCTGGGCGAGGACACGAAGCTCAGACTTGGACAGGGCTGGAACACGGTGCCTGGACTTGGTCTTGGAACACAGGAACACAAAGCCTTGGACTTGAGCACAGGAACACGGAACACAGAGCTGGGACACCTCTTTGGGAACAGGACTTAGGGCCAGGGCTCCACACAGAGTCAGGACGCCTCCTTGGGAACAGGACGTAGGGCCAGGACTCATACATGGAACACAGAGCCAGGACCCCTCCTTGGGAACAGGACTTAGGGCTGAGGCTTTACAAAGAGTCAGGACCCCTCCTTAGGAACAGGATCTAGGGCCGGGATTCTTCTTTGACACGGATACTAAACACGGGGACACAAAGAGATAGTTCCAAACTCAACGATAAATAGTTCCTTATCTTGGCATGGTAAGGCTCTGGTCTCATTCTGGTGGTTGAATTTGAAGGGGATACTGACGAAGTTGCAGACGAAGGTTTCAGGTGAGGTTTCAAATGCAGTTTCAGACGAAGTTTCCGATGGGAGGGGAGAGGGAGCGAGAGAGAGAAAACAGTCCAGCAACCAATCCCTGGTTTGCAGAGGTATTTATGTCCAGCCTGAAACGAGAATCAGGTGTCTCAACGGAACCGGGGAAAACCGAAAAACCTGGAATAAGGATCGATGGACCGGACATGAACCGGAATGCAAACTTCACGGTCCGGACCATGACATGGACATTAAACTCCCTGCCTTGATCTTTCAGCCATGATTCAGTGATGGCTACAACATCATACCTGCAAATCTGCAACTGTGCTGCAAGGTCACCTACCTTATTTCATATACTGCACTCATTCAGATACAAAACCTTCAATCCTGTATTCATCATTTTTGATTTTGTCCATCTTTTACATTGCACTTCATTATGTTGACTGCAATTTTGTCCTGTCATCAGCCTCTCCTAACTATGCATTGCCTCTGTTTTTAAACCAGCTACCTCATCTTCAGCACTATAATCCACCTTTCCTGTGATACTGAAATATAGGCAGCTCAGGACACTGGTCGCACCATGCCCAACCTTTTGATTCCTAACTTTTTCTGAGGTCTTACTATCATCTGCCTCCACTAACTGTTCTGCCACTTTGGTTCCCATCCCCTGCAACCGTAGCTTAAACCCCACCGTGCAGCATTAACAAACCTTCCAGCAAGAATATTAGTGCCACTCACAACACGCTGGAGGAACTCAGCAAGTCGGGCAGCATCCGTGGAAACGATCAGTCAACGTTTCGGGCTGGAACTTTGACTGATCGTTTCCACGGATGTTGCCTGACCTGCTGAGTTCCTCCAGTGTGTTGTGAGTGTTTCTTTGACCCCCAGCATCTGCAGAGTATTTTGTGTTTAAGAATATTAGTGCCGCTCTAAATCAAGTGTAAATCATCAATTCAAAGACACTTAGAACAAGCCGGAAAATTACAGACCAATGAGACTGACTCCAGTCATGGAAATTAATTGAAAGCAAATCTTGGAAATCAAAAAACAGTATATATATGTATTTGTGTAGACAGGGCCTGTTTAGAGATAGTCAACAAGTTTTTTGCATGGTAAGTCGAGTCTAACCAATTGTTTAACATTTTAAGAAGTTATGAGGAAGGAAAGGCAGTGGATGTTGACTAGATGGACTTTAGCAAGGTTGTTCACTATGTCCTGCAAGGGAAGCAGGTTCAGAAGGTTAATTCTTTTGACTTTCAGGATGAAGTATAAATTTCATTAACCATTGACTTATCAGGAAAAGACAAAGAATGATAGTAAGTAATTGTCTTCAGGCGTTTAAGGTATGTCATCAAAGATTCTTGCAAATTTCTACAGATATACCATGGAGTGCATTATAATTGGTTGCATCACTGTCTTGTAAGGATAGCCATCAAACAAGATCAGAAAAAGCAGCAGGAAGTTGTAAACTCAGCCAGCTCCAACATGGGCACCAGCCTCCCTGCCATTGAGGACATCTTCAAAAGGCAATGCCCTGAAAAGGTGGCATTCTTTATGGACCCCTATCACCTAGAACATGCCCTCTTCTCATTGCTACCTTCGAGGAAGAGGTACAGGGACCTGAAGACACGTGCTCAATGTTACAGGAACCGCTTCTTCCCCACCGTCAGCAGATTCCTCAATGGTCAATGAATCCATGAACACTACCTCATTATTTTTTGTTCTGATTTTCCACTACTTATTTAACTTAAGCACTGTTTTATATTACAGTACTTCTTACTGTAATTTATAGTTTTTATGTATTGTAATGTGCTGCTGCAAAACAACAATTTTCATGACATATTGCAGTGATATTAAACCAGATTCTAATTCTTATTCTGATTCTGAATCTGACTTGTGGTGTGCCACAGGGATAAATGCTGTGCCCGTTGTTGTTTATCAATCACATCTGTATTGCATTGTGGTGACATGGCAGTCAGAGTCAAGTTGACCTGTGCGAAATACTTCAGTGGCAGTTCTCTGTTAGATAGCTGGTCAAAGACCACTCTGGACACTCCAAGTGAGTAGTACGGTGGTGCAGCTGGTAGAGATGTTACCTCGCAGCACCGAAGACCTGGGTTCAATCCTAACTTCGGGTGCTGTGACCGTGGGGGCTTCCTCTGGATGCTCCAGTTTCCTCCCTCATTCCAATTGATTAGCCATTGTATATTGCCTCAAACGTGTAGTTGAACGTTTGCATTTGGTGGTGGGGGGTGTTGGATGAAATGTTGGGAGATTAATGTAGATTTGGTGTAAAATATGAGGTTGATAAATGGTTTGTACTCAATGGGTGAAGGGTCTATTTCCATACTTCTCTCTATGAATTGATAAACCTGAGTTATCATCACTGTTAGATCCAATTTGTTGCTGTGCACATTTGTAGCCAATTGTGTAGAAGAATGTTCTGAATATGTTCAGAATATTTCCAATTGAAGGGCAGAAATTGCTTCCTTATGTAATTCTCATCTGAGCCATGATGGTTTTCTTCCATTTTCATTCACAACATTGTGATGCTCAAGGGCGTTGGAGTCAGAAGTTCAATTCCAATGCTGTCTATATGTCCTTCCTTTGAGCACATGGCTTTCCTTTGGGTGCTCTGATTTCCTTCTACAGATCAAAGTTAGTAGGTCAATTGGTTAATTAGAAATTGCCCTGTGATTAGGCTGATGTTAAATAGGTGGGTTGCTGGGTGGTGTGGCTCATTGGGACTGAAGGGCCTGTTCCCCATTGTGTCTCTAAGTAAATAAACAAATAAATAAATATGTAAACATCATAGGACATAAATAAGACACACCTGGATCACCATATATCTCAAGGTTTCTGTGAAAAGGAATGAATCACAGATTATTTTCAAAAACCTTGAATTTTGCTGCAAAGTGGGTGTGCTTGACATTTCCAACTTCTCGAGATCTTCTATGAAATAGCTCACCAGGGGTTCATCTGTTTGAATCAACATGAGTTTTAATTGCACCATTCAAGTTCTCTGCATCACACCTACTTTTCAGTTTAGTCACAGATTTTGTCAGCATTATCTATTGCTTTAGATATTAAAAGTGGAATATTTAATTTTTTGTATAATGTACAGCACAAATCCTTCAAATGTTGACAAGCAGATTTTCTGAAAACTGCAGAAATGACAACTAATATATTTGCAACATACATCAAAGTTGTTGGTGAACGCAGCAGGCCAAGCAGCATCTATAGAAAGAGGTGCAGTCGACGTTTCAGGCCAAGACCCTTCGTCAGGACTAACTGAAGGAAGAGTGAGTAAGGGATTTGAAAGTTGGAGGGGGAGGGGGAGATCCAAAATGATAGGAGAAGACAGGAGGGGGAGGGATAGAGCTGAGAGCTGGACAGGTGATAGGCAAAAGGGGATACGAGAGGATCATGGGACAGGAGGTCCGGGAAGAAAGACAAGGGGGGGGGGAGTTGACCCAGAGGATGGGCAAGAGGTATATTCAGTGGGACAGAGGGAGAAAAAGGAGAGTGAGAGAAAGAATGTGTGCATAAAAATGAGTAACAGATGGGGTACGAGGGGGAGGTAGGGCCTTAGCGGACGTTAGAGAAGTCGATGTTCATGCCATCAGGTTGGAGGCTACCCAGACGGAATATAAGGTGTTGTTCCTCCAACCTGAGTGTGGCTTCATCTCCACAGTAGAGGAGGCCGTGGACGATGTCAGAATGGGAATGGGATGTGGAATTAAAATGTGTGGCCACTGGGAGATCCTGCTTTCTCTGGCAGACAGAGTGTAGATGTTCAGCAAAGCGGTCTCCCAGTCTGCGTCGGGTCTCACCAATATATAAAAGGCCACATCGGGAGCACCGGACGCAGTATATCACCCCAGTCGACTCACAGGTGAAGTGATGCCTCACCTGGAAGGACTGTTTGAGGCCCTGAATGGTGGTAAGGGAGGAAGTGTAAGGGCATGTGTAGCACTTGTTCCGCTTACACGGATAAGTGCCAGGAGGGAGATCAGTGGGGAGGGATGGAGGGGACGAATGGACAAGGGAGTTGTGTAGGGAGCGATCCCTGCGGAATGCAGAGAGAGGGGGGGAGGGAAAGATGTGCTTAGTGGTGGAATCCCGTTGGGGGTGGCGGAAGTTACGGAGAATAATATGTTGGACCCGGAGGCTGGTGGGGTGGTAGGTGAGGACCAGGGGAACCCTATTCCTAGTGGGGTGGTGGGAGGATGGAGTGAGAGCAGATGTACGTGAAATGGGGGAGATACATTTAAGAGCAGAGTTGATAGTGGAGGAAGGGAAGCCCCTTTCTTTAAAAAAGGAAGACATCTCCCTCGTCCTAGAATGAAAAGCCTCATCCTGAGAGCAGATGCGGCGGAGACGGAGGAATTGCGAGAAGGGGATGGCGTTTTTGCAAGAGACAGGGTGAGAAGAGGAATAGTGCAAGAGACAGGGTGACTGTCCCTCTGAATATACCTCTTGCCCATCCTCTGGGTCAACCCCCCCCCTCCTTGTCTTTCTTCCTGGACCTCCTGTCCCATGATCCTCTCGTATCCCCTTTTGCCTATCACCTGTCCAGCTCTCGGCTCTATCCCTCCCCCTCCAGTCTTCTCCTATCATTTTGGATCTCCCCCTCCCCCTCCAACTTTCAAATCCCTTACTCACTCTTCCTTCAGTTAGTCCTGATGAAGGGTCTCGGCCTGAAACGTCGACTGCACCTCTTTCTATAGATGCTGCTTGGCCTGCTGCGTTCACCAGCAACTTTGATGTATGTTGCTTGAATTTCCAGCATCTGCAGAATTCCTGTTGTTTTTTTTAATATATTTGCAGATCATTTCTAGCTATTTGTTAAATATTCCACATATTGTTCATCTTCTTAAAAGTATTATGAACACATCATGCCGTTTGTCTCTTCTACTGTACTCTGGTACTTCTAGAATTTCTTCTCAAGTTATAGAACACACTTCACAAACAAATTGCTTTACATCTGCAATATCTATTTTGAAGATCGTGCTCAGTATTCTTGAAGCAAAATGTAACTTCATTTGGTTGACATAGGTATATTGCTGTACGGAATTTTATCAGGGGTAAATAAAACTCTTTTTTCTTAAAATAAGTCATTCATTAAAACTGAAAAGATAACTGAAGCCCTAACATTTGACAACACACCATTTGGAAGAGTGGGAATTCTGGCATGGCAGATGGATAATGGACAAGTCTTCATCAGAAGTACTGAAGTTACTGTTGGTGGTGATGGTACCAAAGGGTCAACAGAGTCAAATGATGGGAAGAATATGGACACTCTCAGAAAAAAGTAAATAAATTTTAAAAGATCATTTTAAGATCAAATTTTCTCTCAAATAATCAATAAAATTTCACCATCAATTTTGTCAAACAAAGAACATAGCTAATGATGCATTTAAATAGCAACAAAACTGCCAACTTCCAAGCTTATGACTGTTGGAATCTCTGAGAGTATCTGTTAACCCTCATTTAAACAACAGGTGATGTTTTGTTGCTTCTAGCAAAAGTCTGGGCCCAAACTGGAGAGGACAGCCTCTAGTGACAAGGTTGTCAATTAGGTTTGTATAATCAAAGAGTTACACATCATGTAAACAGACCATCCCAAGTCGTCCAACCTGACCAGGTGCCTAATTATACAAATATAATTTCCCTGTGCTTGGCTCGTATCCCTTTAATCCTTTCTTATTTGTGTACCTGCTGTTACGTACCCCGTAACTGGGTTGCCAAACCAGCAGAAATGGATCACTCAGTTGGAGTCTGGATTACTAGAACTAAGAAAGTTTTATTAAAGAAACAAGCAACACAGTAATCGAAAGGATAATAAATGCAACAGTTCAGCAATGATAAACACACATGTGCACAGAATTAAGATAACAGCATCAATCAAGCTCTAACGTTGTCTAGGGGTAAATGACCAATTTCAAAGTGACACAAAGTTCAGTCCAATTTAGTTCAGTTCGCAGTAATCGTTGCCATGGCGATGGACAACGTGGGGGGAGGGAGAGAGAGAACGAGAACAACTGATCATTCAGAACGGCTTCCACTCACAGACCGGCGATATTGCTCACAAGCAGCTTTCGGGCGGGTCCTTTGTGATGTCACCTGAGGTCACCGACTGTGACCTCTCCTCCAGATTCGGTCGATCCTCTGCAGTGAACCCGGCACCCAAGCGAGGGTGGACACACACCGGGTTCCCGCTGATCGTACCTTTCCACCCTGTGCGTTTATGGCCCGGTACTTCCCACCGACTCGTGAGAGGCGCACAGCTTCCAGGGTCTCGTTACCTCGAGTGTCGTGTGTGTCCTGCCTTAGCGAACCTGTCCCTTTTTATCCCCCTGCTGGGGTATCGCCTGTCCATCACTTCAAACAGTTCAGGGTTCAAAGGGGGAGCCGCTCTTGACAATACCCAGACTGATGGCTCCTTCATTAACACCTCCAAATGCTGCTTCATTGTGTGCCTTATCTCTCCCTCCCCTGAGGACAGGTGGCAGACCAACTGCTGATGCCACTGGTGCTATCCCAGGCCAGCAAACATCTTAATTTATGTGTATTCTCGTCACACTGCCTAAATGCCTTTTTCAACGTTGTAATTGTACCCACCCCTATCACCTCCTCTGGCAACTTATTTCATTTGCTCACCACCATGTATCTGAAAAATGTATCCCTCAGTTCCCCTTTAACTTTCCTTCTCTCACCTTTACCAATCTCCTCTCATATCAATCTCCCCTGTCCCAGGGGGAAAAAACACTGCAACATTCTATCCTGCCTATAGTTCTCATAATTTCACCAATCGCTCTCAGGTCACCCTTCTACCTCCACCACTGAAGGGAAAACAGCCTATTCGATCTCTCCTCAACACGCAACCTCTCCAGTGCTAGAACCATTACTGTGAATCTTTTCTGCACCCTCTAGCTTATTCACATCCTCCCTATAGTGTGGTGACCAGAAATGCACACAGTCCTCCAATTAGTGATTCGTAACATGACAGCCCAGCTCCTTTAATCGATATATAGATTATATATAAAGGATGAGCCTTTCCCAGATTTTCTCTATTAAACAAACATTGTACTTCAGTGTCAGAGATCACATTATTGTAGCTACAATACCGTGGCCTAAATATCACAGTAATTAACCTAACCTCATCTGTCAAAGCAAAGTAAATTTTGGTAAGATTCACAGATGCATCCACAGTAGTTCAAATTTTGCCACTGCGACTGAATGTGACTACATGAAAAATGGTGATGCACTAATCAATAACTTTGTTGTGTATGATTTAGGAGAGCATCTTCCAATTATATTAGATTTAAGATAGCTGGACCAATCATCTAAGTACAAGTCAAAATCATGCATCAAGCTGATTTAATTGGATAAGAAAGCATTAACTTTGTTAGGTCAGCCATCTCCTGCGCCGGAATTGTGACCATGGAAGAACAATTGAATTAACCAATAGTTTCTGCTGAATGGTTACCTTGAGAACTAGAAGAACCAAGAGGGCAAACACAATCTGATTGCTCTTGATGGTGGAGGAGAACTGAGGAAATGATATTCACAGTGGCTTAATGTGCTGTTTTAACAGGTTATTCAAATTACAGATAGCATCACATGTCATCTTCATCTAATTGTCAGTAGGATCAGCAGTAATGGGACCTAAATGTTGTTGTCCCTGAGAATATGCTTTTGGGGTCATAATGCCCTTCTACCCTGGTACTCTCAATACAGACTGCATGCATTCATTACATTGCCTTCCCATCTGCTTGACTGTAGTGTGAAGCTACTGACAATTGCATCAGTCAGGGGGATTGATAGGATGGTAAAATTCAAATGTGGTCCACTTGTGCTTGGGCAATGATGACTGCTTTTTATGCAAAATGAGAAGGTGATGAAGATCTTGGCTATCTCTTACCTTTCTCATCCTCCTCTATCTGGTTATCTCTTGCCTTTCTCATCCTCCTCCATTCCTCCTGGCTGCTCACTGCATAATGGACACCAAGGGCTCTGCTCTAATGATGTCCAAGCTTCAGCAGCCCACACCAACCTGCGCCAGTGGGTATCACTGGGCTCTTGTACTTCAGTTTAGGTTGTCAAAATGATTAAGGTACCATGTGTGGCCGCCTGGCTCTTCTTCCAAGCTAATCGTCCATTTATGCTCAATGGAGATATGATGCAATAGAGAACTCCTGTGACTGTTACCAAACATTTGCTTTGTTACAGAGATTGAGATGGATAGGACACAACAAACTGTTGCAGATGGGGGGGGGGGGGGCTCTAGATTCATATGGGCCAAATGCAAAGGAATGGAAAAAGTTACGGTAAGTACCTTTGTCAGCATGTATGGGTTGAGCCAAAAGGCCTGTTTCCATTATTGTATCTGCAACAACTATTTATTTTCTATCAGCTCAATTCATATATCCACCAACATGTAGAAGTTGCCTCTCAGGTCTCATTTAAATCTTTCTCCTTTCTTCCAAACTTACGCCTTCAATTTTTGTTTCTTATTCCCTGGAGAAAAGACTGTGCATTCATTTATCAATGCCCCTCATGATCTTGTACACAACCAGAATATCACCGTCATCCTCCTCTGTTATAAATATATTGAGTCCTGTTCTGCAAAATAATTGCATGTGGACACAAACTCTCTGGGTTCTGAGTGAGAGAAGCTGAGTGTACACCCTCCGACTGTCCACACATAACAAGTAGTGGATCAGCATTACTGCATCACTGAATGTCAGAGCAGGCATGGTAAGGGACTGTGTGGAATGGTGGGGGTGGGGGGTGGTGAGGGAGCATTCAACTAGTCCTCTCGTGCTTCCTTCTCCTGTGTTTTATCAATGGAATACCGGTTAGTTTCGGTAGATCTCAGATCTGACATGTAGCACCAGCAAAGCAGCTTACATGCATCCTGTTCACTGGATTTTTATCAAAAACATGTCCTATCTCTGTCTATTGCTCTTTGGCAAAAAGATATTTAATTGTGCACAGTTATCTTTGACCAACAGTGAATCACGGCAGCAATTGCAAACAGTGAGGTATATAATGATTATGAAGACACGTAGTCCTCTTTTGTTGTCATTTAGTAATGCATACATTAAGAAATGATACATTATTTCCTCCGGTGTGATATCACAAAACACAGGGCAAACCAAGACTGAAAAAACTGACAAAACCACATAATTATAACATATAGTTACAAACAGTGTAACAATTCAGTTGTTTCAGTTGTTCGTCCATCGTTGACGTCGATGAGGACCTCGACACCATAATGATGGTGTCGAGACTAGCGCATGATTTGGATTTAAGTGAGGGAGAGTTGCGCAGCGTCAGCCTCACTCTCTTTTCCCAATTCCCATCTGGATCCAGTGGCAAGACAGAGTCTAGACGGCTGGAGATGGGACTAGGTGCAGTGGATGACCAGGACATCTTCTGTGTCTTGTCCTGCTCTGCACGTTCCACGACGCTTGCAGAGACCACCTTCTTGACCATTGGACCTTCCATTGGTCTCGTCCGCTCAATCCGCAGGAGTCTGTCTTCACATGCTGGGATAGACAACACTCTATCTCACCGAGGGTTTGAGACCCATCGGCTACCCTCACCTGGTTTAGCCGGCTTGTCGAAGCTGTTGCCCGGGGTGTGGCCACTGTCACATGCAAATAGCTATGGGGAGCCACAGGTGAGAGCTGAGTGCCAGGTGGGGACCAAAGGTGGACTAACTGGACTAACAGTGTAACAATACCATAACTTGATGAAGAAGTCCGTGAGCACAGTAAAGTTCAAAGTTTCTCAAATGTCCCACATCTCACGCAGACGGGAGAAGGAAGGAAAACTCTCCCTGCCATGCCGACCACAATCCGACTCTGAGTCTTCAGAAAACATCGAGCTCTGATCAGCTCTCTGACAGTGAGTACTGAGCGCCATCTCTGTCCGATCGATTCGACCTCCTTCTTGGTTGCCAAAAGCAGGCAAAGCCGGGATTTTGAGGCCGACCCTCCGAAAGATTCCTGACCACGCAGTAACGACAGCAGTGAACAGGTGTTTCAGAAATTTCTCCAGATGTTCCTCTGTGCTTTCACATCCATTCTTCATCAAATCAAAATTGTCCATGGCCCCTATTTAATGGATACGATATAATTTTCACCGGAGAGCTGCGCACGCGCGGCGCGCTGCCATCTCCAGTTCTAGTCTAGTAGAAGACAGCACAAAAATGTTAATGGTCCTGATGCAATTAAGCAAACGGGACTGAAATTATTATTGCCACTCCAGAGTTGCAGGTGGATCTAAGTCTCTGTGAGGATTACATTAATTGAATCACAGACTTTTCACGCAATAAATGCAAGAGATTCTGCAGAAGCTGGGAATCCAGAGCAGCGCGTACAAAATGTACAGAATAACTCAGTGGGTCAAGCAGCATCTATGGAAATTATTGAAGAGTCGACGTTTGGGGCAGAGACCCTTCATCAGGACTGAAAAGGAAGGGGGAAGCAGACAGAATAAGAAGGTGGGGGGAGGAGAAGAATGCAAGCTAGAAGGTGACAGTGTTTGGTAGAGGAACTAAGAAGCAGGGAAGTGATAGTTGGAAAGGTAAAGAACTGGAAAAGAAATAATCTGATAGGAGAGGAGAGTGGAGTACAGGAGAAAGGGAAGGAGGTGATAGGCAGGTGAGCAGAAGAGGAGAGGGGGGAAGGGAGCCCGAGTGCAGGATGTAAGGAGAAGGAAGGGGTGGGGGGGTGTGTGCAAATTAATAGAATTTGATAAATCAATGTTCCTGCCATCAGGCTGGAGGTTACCGAGTTGGAATTTGAAGTGTTTCTCCTCCATCTTGAGAGTGGCATCATCTTGGCAGCAGAGAAGTCCATGGGCTGACATATCCAAATGGGAATAGGGAATAGAATTAAAATAGTTGGCCACCAGAAATGCTGCTTTTTGTCGATGGAGCAAAGGTGCTCAACAAGATGGTCCCCCAGTCTCTGTCAGGTCTCACCATTGTAGAGGAGACCACATCGAGAACATTGGATATAGTATACAACACCAAGAGATTTGCAGGTGAAGTGTTGCCTCACCTGGAAGGACAGTTTGGGGGCCCTGTATGGTGGTGAGGGAGGAGGGGAAGGGCAGGTGTAGCACTTCTTCCACTTGCAGGGATAAGTGCCAGGAGGGAGATTAGTGAGGAGGGAAGAATAGATAAGGAAATCACAGAGGAAGAGATCCCTGTGGAATGTGTAGTGTGTGGGAGGGTGGGGGGGGGTAAAGATGTGTTTGGTGGTAGGATCCCATTGAAGATGGTAGAATGGTGGAAGTTGTGGAGAATGATGAGCAGATGTGGAAGCTGATAACGTAGTAGGTGAGGATAAGAGGAATTCAATCCTTGTTAAGGCAATGGTGAATGTCTGGGAATTGGATGAGATGCGAGTGAGGGCAGCATGTATGATGGAGGAAGGGAAACCCTGTTCTTTGAAGTACATATCTGATATTTGTAAAGGAAAGCTTCATCCTGGGTACAGAAGTGGCAGAGACAAATGAACTGAGAGAAGGGAATAGCATTTTTACAGGAGACATGTTGGGAAGAGATAGTCAAGATAGTTGTGGCAGTTGTTGGGTTTATAAAAAAAAAAATTGGTCGACAATTTGTACCCAGAGATGGAGACTGAAAGATTGAGAAAGGGTTGAGAAGTGTCAGAAATGGACCAAGAGAATTTAAGGGCAATGTGGAAGTTGGAGGCAAAGTTGATGAAATTGGTGAACTCAGCATGGGTGCAGGAAGCAGCACCAATGCAATCGATTGTCTTTGTGTTTTTATGTTGCTTTTCATACAATGTTGCTCAATGAAATTCAATTCAGATTTCTCAATGGATAGTTGACAGCCGGATGAAGAGTCTTGATCCGAAACATTGACTGTCCATTTCCCTCCACAAATGCAGCCTGACCTGCTTAATTTCTCCAGCAGCTCATTTCTACTCAGCCTGCTTTTAGCAACCATCCATGCCATACAAGTGGTGGTCTCTATCTTCCAGCCCTTCTGCATTCCAGTGAAAATTCAAAAGAGATGTGCAGGACAAGTTTCTTGTGTGCTGGCAGGTTTGATGATAGAGACAGTTACAACTGTGGCATATAAATATGCAGAGACTAGAGGGATACGCATCATTTACAGATAGAAAGGACCAAGTTTCATTAGCTTATTTAGATTTGCACAACACCATAGGCATAAGGATCTGTCATAATGCTGTACTGTTCTACGTTCTGCAAGATTCAGGTTATTAAAGGAAGTTTAGTTTTTATCTTTGCACTACTATGGAACAGTGGGGAATGAGAATGTTGCTTAGGACAAAACCACTGCATAAAAATTCACTGCCAGAAAGAAAATGAGTGAGGAAACAGATGATGATTTACCTTTTATCATAACAACAGGGAAGCCAACTATAAGAACAGTACAGGGACTGTAGTGTCGATGGCAAGTGTTTCTCCAGTTGCTTTGTCTGAAGGCACAACTACGATGTGGTCTGGTGAACAAAGAGGCGGAAAGAAGAAAGGATATTATATGCCTTTGGATGCAAGGCTTCTCTACCTGAGTTACTTTTTACTACAAAACAAGTAGCACTTGCATCCAAGTCAGTGGGAGACCTTGCATTTTTTTTACAAATGAATGGAAGATGTTTTTGCGTTTGGAAGTGTCTGGATGTTTTTGATACAATCATGTGTTTATTCACTGCTCCACTTCAACGTTAAACAGGGAGCAACTAAATAAAATAAACCCAAGGTGGAGAAACCAATTGAATTCTAAAAATCTAAGCAAACTCAAAGCACGGAAAAAAAAAACTATTTTTTATACCCTTTAGAAAAATGCTTAAAGGAGAATGACAATGTTTGAGAGGTGGGCAGTGAATTGATGCTAGAAAGTATCCGGTTTTGAAAGTGCAGGCGCCCATTATTCCTGGATCTCCCAAGTATCAGTGATGTTTCTGCTCCAATCAAAAGACTGAGAATGCAAGTGGCTTCTTTCAATGAGGTTGAAGAGAGTTGATGATACCAGAGAAAAGCACAGAAATATTTTAAACAGACACAAGAAAGAATATAGATGCTGGAATGGAGCAACATGCAAATAAGTGCTGGAGGAACTCAGCAGGTCAAGCCGCACCTATAAGGGCAAATGAACAGTTGGCATTACAGGCTGAGACCCTTCGTGATTAAGAACCTTGGCCCTGAACGTCGACTGTTCATTTCTTTCCATTAATGCTGCCCGATCTGCTGAGCTCCCCCAGCATTGTTCATGTTACTGAATATATTAAATAGAACCATTAATTTGCTGGCTCAGAAGGAGAAGAGGAGTTTCACCTCTTAGAGAACAAAGCTCATTTTCTCTTTAATGTAAATTATGCTAAATTGTTTCCTTTGCCATATTGCTTTGGAATTTAAAACAAATGTAGATTTTATGTAGACAATGGGGACTGACTGGATGAGGAAGAAGCAACACTATCCCCTAGTGGTGTGAAGCCAGAACTTCACACAGACTTTCCCCTGTATCCCCCCTCCTTCTCACCCCTCACCACAATAGGACTGTAAATACTGCAATCTCAGTTGGTGATTGTACAAATTTGCCCCCCACACCAATGTACAGTCATGAACGTTAGGGAAGGAGCACTGTTACTTTGTTAGTCAATGATATGCAAACGATTATTAACTACAGCTTCAGTTTGGCTTTCAACACATCTGAAAGATGTATTTGGGATTAGGAAGTGCTGTTGGGAGGATGAATTGCTGAATACTCTGTGGGCCTGCAGCCTCATAATCTCTACCAAAGATGGTTGGGGGATATTTAGAAATTGAAAATACCCATGAATAGTCATAACATTTTGTAAATTGACTCACACTGCCTAAAATTTTCTTAATTATTAGTCCTCCTGTGTTCCCTCAAATTATTTTATTTGATACCCTTTCAGAATTAACATAATGAGATACCTCGAGCTATGGCACACTGCACATTTTATTCTTAGTAACTGATAACTGTCCTCAGATGAGGATCAACATTTTCATGTGCAAACTGCTGTTAGTGTTTTCATTTTAATTGAATATAATTTAGATCAAAGGGTTATTGGCTTCCAGCCCTGTGGTTTAACAAATATTCTGAGGTGTTACATTACAATTAACCAAAGGCCTGTTTGTATTTGACAGCATTTTGCTTTGGGCTAATTGGTTTCAAACACCACTCTTAACTGAATACATTGTTTAATGCCAAATTATTTCAATATGATACCTGATGCACCTGTCGACATTTGTGACATAAAGAAGCCAAAGAGAGCTAAACTCCAAGTGATGCCATCTCTTAATCTAGTAAATGTAAATATGTCTTCAGTAGCCAGCTGTAATAACTAAAGGGATTATCCATTTACCAGACCGTAAGAACATAAGAACATAAGAAATCAGAGCAAGAGTAGGCCATCTGGCCCGTCAAGCCTGCTCCGTCATTCCATAAGATCATGACTGATCTGACCATGGAATCATCCCCACTTATATGTTTTTATAAGATTTAGTCACTTCCTTCTGAATTCCAGTGAGTACAGTCCCAGGTGACTTAATCGTTCCTCATAGTCTAAACCCCTCATTTCTGGAATCAACCTGGTGAACCTCGTCTGCATCACTTCCAAAGCCAATATATTCTTCCTCAAGTAAAGGGACCAAAACAGCATGCAGTACTCCAGAGGTGGCCTCACCAGTACCCTGTACAGCTTCAGCATATCCTTCCTGCTCCCAAATCAATCCCTCTAGCAATGAAGGCTCACATTCCATTTGTCTTCGTGATAGCCTGCTGCACCTGCAAACCAACCTTTTGGGATTCATGCACAAGCACCCCAAGTCCTTCTGCACACTAGCATGCTGCAATCTTTTACCATTTAAATAATAACTTGATCTTCCATTTTTCCTTCCAAACCTCACATTTACCAGCATCGTACTCCATCTGCCAGACCCTTGCAACTCACTTAATCTATCTATATCTCCCTGCAGACTCCCCATATTTGCTGCACAGTTTGCTTTTCCACTCAATTTAGTGTCATTAGCTAACTTACATACACTGCACTCGGTCCCCTTTTCCAGATCATTAACGTATATTGTTAACAGTTGCAGGCCCAGCACTGACTCCTGCAGCACTCTGCTCATCACTGATTGCCAGCCAGAGAAACACCCATGCATCCCACCTCTCTGCTTTCTATTGGATAACCAACTCTCTATCCATGCTAATACATCACCCCCAACTCTATGCATCCTTATCCTATGGATAAGTCTTTTATGTGGCATCTTATCTAACACCTTCTGGAAATTGAAGTAAGTAACATCCATCTGTTCCCCTCTATCCACTGCGCTTGTTGTATCCTCAAAGAACCCCCAGTAAGTTTGTCAAACAGGACCTGCCTTTGTTGAATCCATGCTGCATCTGCCTGATGGATCCATTTTTTTCCAGGTACCTCACTATTTCTTCTTTAATGATAGCTTTAAGCCTTTTCTCAACGACAGATGTTAAACAAACTGGCCTATAGTTACCTGCCTTTTGCCTACATCCTTTCTTGAACAGTGGCATGACATTCACCTTCTTCCAAACCACCAGGACCTGCCCAGAGTCCAGAGAATTTTGGCAAATTGTCACCAAATCCTGTACTATAACTTCTGCAATTTCTTTCAGTAGCTTGGGATGCATTCCATCAGGACCAGGGGACTTATCTATCTTCAGACTCACAACACACATCAAAGTTGCTAGTGAACGCAGCAGGCCAGGCAGCATCTGTAGGAAGAGGAGCAGTCGACGTTTCAGGCCGAGACCCTTCGTCAGGAGGTTTCTTCCACCCTCACCGATGACCCCTTCTCCCGTCTTCAACCCTCCTCTTCTTCATGGACACCCCGCTCTGGTCTTCTGCCTGCTCTGGATCTCTTTATCGTTTTTTTTCTGCTGCGTTCACATGCAACTTTGATGTGTGTTGCTTGAATTCCAGCATCTGCAGAATTCCTGTTGTTTTCAGACTCACAAGTTTACTCAGCACTACCTCTTTAGTGATACTATCGTAATGATATCCTCACCTTCCATCACATCCATATCATCTCTCTTTGGCATGTTAGACATGTCCTCCACTGTGAAGACTGAATCAAAATAGTCATGCAAAGCCTCGGCCATTTCCTCATTACCCAATATCAATTCCCCATCCTTGTCCTCCAAGGGACCTACATTCACTTTAGCCATCCTTTTCCACTTTGTATAATTATAAAAACTTTTACTAGTGGTTTTTTGTTGCTTTTTAAAGTTTTCACAACCTTCCGGTTTTCTACTACTCTTGGTGACTTTGTTTGCACAAGCTTTTAGCTTGATGCTTTCTTTTATATCCTAAGTTATCCATGGCTGGATCCCTCACCCTCACCCTCCTTGCTTTTTACTAGAATATACTTTTGTTGAGCACCGTGAAAAATCTCTTTGAAAGTCTTCCACTGTTTCTCAACTGTCCCACCATATAGCCTGTGTTCCCAGTCTACGTTATCCATCTCTTCCTTCATCCCGTTATAGTCTCCCTTGCTTAGGCATAAGACAATGGTTTTAGATCAAACTGCTATACCCTCCATTTGTATGAGAAACTCAACCATACTGTGATCACTCTTTCCAAGAGGGTCCCTAACTACAAGATCATTAATTTCACCTGTCTCATTGCACAGGCCAAGATCCAACATAGCATATTCCCTTGTAGGTTCAGTAATATGCTGTTCATGAAAGCCATCATGGATACATTCTATGAAGTCCTCCTCAAGACTTCTTTGATCAACTTGGTTCACCCAATCTATGTGCAAATTAAAGTTCTTCACGATAATTGCTGTTCCATTACATGCCTCAGATATTTCTCTGTTTGTTGCCTGTGCCACTGTAATGTTATTATTTGGTGGCCCACAGACAAATCCCACCAGTGAATTTTTCCCTTTACCATTCCTAATCTCTACCCAGATGGATTCGACATTCAGCTCCTTTGTGATTGTCTCTCACTATCGCCCTGATCTCATCCTTAATTAAATACTCCACCTCCCTTACCTTCCTGCCTATCCTTCCGTATTACCTGATATCCTTGGATATTTAATTCCCAATCCTATCCACCCTGCAACCACGTTCTTGTAATGGCTCCTAAATCATACCCCTTTGTACTGATTTGTGCCACAAGTTCACTGACCTTGTTTCGGACACTATGGACACTTGGATAAAGTGAGCTTACACTCATTGTGCCTTTAAAATCTAGTAATCTTTGTCTCTTGTGCACTTGAACTTTCTGCACTCCACCCTTATTTTTCTCTTTTTTAATTTTTTGCTTTTAGTTTGACTTTATCCACACTTTTATACTTTATCCATACTTCTCCAATCTGTTGTGCCCACTTCCATGTTGTTTAGTTTAAAGCCCTATTCACAGCCCTAGTTATGCGATTCACAGGATTCAGGTCCCATCACATTTCAGTGAAGCCCGCCCCAATGGAACAGCTCCCTGCTTCCCCAATAATGGCGCCAGTTTCCTATGAATTCAAACCCACTTCTCACACACCAATTCTTGAGCTACACATTTAACTCTCTAATCTATTTGACCCTGTGCCAATTTACATGTGGCTCAGGTAGTTATCCAAAGATCACCACCTGGTTCTGGTTCTTCTTTTTAATTTAGTCCCTAGCTGTTCTAATTCCCTCAGCGAAACCTCTTCCCCTGTTCTACCTATGTTGTTGATACCCACATGGACCAGGACAACTGGAGATAGTATAGTCAAGGAAATAAACTAAGTTCTCTGTCGTGGACAGAGCACCCCGAAGGCTGTATTGCCTACCTGGTACCCAGGTTTGGGACATTTTATCTGACCTGCGGAGTAATTTGCTGTTGGAGGGGTAAGCTCTACCCCATCCCCTTTGGTTCCACACGTGGATTACCATTCTGATTTTCCAGAAGACCATTTTTGTCCCTTGCAGTCCTTCTGCTCTTAACATATCTGTAGAATCCCTTAGGATTCTTCTTCACCTTCTCTGCTCAGGCAACCGCCTGCTTTTTTCAGCCTTGCTGATTTCTTTCTTAGTGTTCTCTTGCATTTCTTATACTCCATAAGCACCTCATTTGTTCCTACCTGCCTATACCTGATATGCACCTCCTTTTCTCCTTAACCAGGGCCTAATATCTATTGAAAACCAAGGTTCTCTACACCTGCTATATTTACCTTTTATTTTGATAGGCACATACAAGCTTTGTACTCTCAAAATTACACTTTCGAAGGCCTCCTACTTACCAAGTACACCTTTGCTAGAAAACAGCCCGTCCCAATCCACACTTGCCAGATAATTTCTGATACAATCAAAATTAGCCTTTCTCCTATTTAGAATCTCGATCCGTGGACCAGACTTATCTATTTACATATTTACTTAAAGCTTATGTCATTTTTATCACAGGATCCCCTACACTAACGTCTGTCACCTGCCCTTCCTAATTCCCTAATAGCAGATCAAGTACCACGTACTCTCTCATTGGGATTTCTACGTAGCAATTAAGGGAACTTTCCTGATATCGTTTGACAAACTCTATCCCATCTAGCCCTTTAACAGTATGGGAGTCCCATTCAATATGTGGAAAGTTAAAATTATCTACTATAACACTTTATATTCCTTACTAGAATCTTTGATCTCTTGACAAATTTGTTCCTTTAAATCCCTTGGACTATTGTGTGATCTGTATTATAGCCCCATTAACGTAGCCGTAACTTTCTTGTTCCTTATTTCCACCTATAACACCTCACTAGACGAGTTATCATGTCTGTCTTGATGGAGCACGGCCGCATCATTTTCCCTGTCTAGTAATGCCCAATTTCCTCCTTTAGTCCCTCCTGTTCTGTCATGTCTAAAACAACAGAACCTCAGAATATTAAGCTACCAGTCTTACCCTTCCTGCAATTAAGTCTCACTAATGGCTACAGTATCATAATTCCATGTGTTGATCCATGCCCTGAGCTCACCTGCCTTTCCTATGATACTTCTTGCATTGAAATATATGTGGCTCAGGTCTTTAATTGCACCTTGCTCAATCGTTCGATTCCTGACATTTGTCTCCGCAACCTCTCAACTATATGTTCTGGCACTCTGGTTCCCATCCCCCTGCAGCTCTAGATTAGGTCCTCCCCCACCCGCCCATGCAGCAGTAGCAAAACTTCCTTACAGTTCATGCGCAAACCATCCTTTCTGTTCTCCACCTTCCCTGGAAGACAGCCTAACAAATCAAAATCTGATGCCCTCCCTCCTATGCCACTTGTTAAAAATATATGTTCTTCTCTTTCTAGCATGTGGCATGGGTGGCAATCCTGAGGTCACAACCCTGGAGGTCCTGCCCTTTAACTTAGCTGCTAAGTCCTCAAACTCGCTTTGTAGAACCTCATCACTCTTCCTACCTATTTCAGTCGTACCTACAATGGTACCTATATAATCCCTAAGTTCTCTCTTCAGGACCTCCTCTCTTTTCCTACCTATGTTATAGGTGTCAATATGTGCCAAGACTTCTAGCTGCTCTTCCCTCCCCTTTAGAATGCTGTGAACCCAATTTGAGATGTCCCTGACCCTAGCACCTGGGTGGCAACATGCTATTCGGGTGTCTTTATGGCATCCACAGAATCTCCTGTCTACTTCTCTAACTATGGAATTTCCTATCACTACTGCAGTCCTCTTCTCCCCCCTTCCCTTCTGAACCACAGTGCCAGACTCAATGTTAAAGACCCTTTCACTGTGGCTTCCCTCGGTAGGCCATTCCCACCAACAGTATCCAAAGTGGTATACTTATTATTAAGAGAAATGGCCACAACGATACTCTGCATTGGCTGCCCATTTTCATTCCCTCTCCTGACAGTCACGCTGGTACCTACCTCTTGCATCTTGGAGTGACCACTTCCCTATCACCTCATCAGTTTCCCGTACGAGCCAAAGGCTATCGAGCTGCAGCTCCAGTTCCTTAACACATTCTCTGAGGAGCTGCTGCTTGGTGCACCTTGTGTACTTGTGATTATCCTGGATGATGGAGGTTTACCAGAATTCCCACATGTTAGACAAAGAACACAACACAGCCTCTGGAACCACCCACGCTGTACTAACTATGTAATAACAAGAGGGAAAATAAAGAAGAAGCTTACCAGGTACTTATCTCGCCCAAGCCTGTTCTCATGAGCCAAAGACTGCCCACTTAAACACTGGTCCACTCACACAATAGCTGTTCCAACAATAGCAGTCCCTCTTGTCTCTACCTTATTTTTTACTTGCCCTTGCTAAGGAATTATGATTTGATTATGTTACCAGAAAAATATGAAAGCCTTCAAATGTTCCTTTTTTAATTTTCACTCATAGACCTGTGAGTAGCCTCCCCTCTCATTCCCAATTCGACTGGTCACCGGAAAAATGCTGAAAGACTGCGAATGCTCATTTTTTAAATCCCACTCATGGACCTGTGAATAGCTTCCTTCCTCATTCTGAATTCAACTGGGTCACTGAAAAAAATGGGAACAATTGCCTGCCTCAGTCATATTGAAAAGCATTACATGAGGTTTTGGTAACTTTCATGGCAGTTTCTTTCTTACACTAGGCAGCTCAAACCTCAGACTGAGACAAGGATGGCCATATTGTAGGTTGTCATGGTGACTGCAGCCACTGGCACTTAGGCCCCAGGATTATATCATATTGGAACTAGACCAGTTTACAACATCTCTCTATCTAACTGCAGTTGTATAATATGCAAAGGGTATTGTCACATAGAGATAAATACACTTCACAAAGTAGATTTTGGTACTTTAATACAGAATGTATCCATCTCTGCAGATAATGCATTTCAAGGTTCAAAGATTCAAAGTAGATATATTATCAAAGAATACATACAGTAAACTATACACCTTAAGATTTGTCTGCTTACAGGCAGCCACCAAAGCAAGAAACCCGAGGAATCCAATTAAAAAAAAAGAAAGACCAAAACTACAGCACAGAGAAAGAGAAAGAAAAAAAATACAATCATGCAAACAATAGAAGCAAGTGACCATGTTCCAAACCACACTGAATCCTTAGGTTCGCTCCCCGGAGTAGCAGATGTAGGCCTAAGCCCTGGTCTCAGTAGCACAGCATCCGGAGCATTTTACTGCCGAGAGATGAATGAATATTACAGGGAAGTGAGTGAAATCAGCCCGACGCTTGCCTCCAATCCCGACACTTGGTTTTTCTAGCCTATCTGGAGTGCCGTTTAAATTGTCCAAGTATTGGGTAATGCGTTGCTCTAGGACCTGGACCTCGGAGCAGTAAAATGACTGGGCTGCCCAGCTTGAATCCGTTCTGGATGTCATCAAATTGGCTCAGCACTTGGAGTGATTTAGTCTTACTCCCAGGTTAAGTGGATGAGCATTGAAACTCCTCCACATCGACTCCTCCCCAAACCGTTCATTCCAACTCCATCTCCAATATCAATAACTCCATCCGCAACCCCGTCTCGAACACATTGCACTTCGTCCTTGTGAATGCTCACCCTTCAAATTAGCTTTGCCTGAACTTGTTTCTTCGCTGTTTGCGGTGAGAGTTTACCACAATTTTGTTCAGAAAAGGGTTTATTTTAGGTCGAATCAAAAGAAGCTTGGTTCCCTCAAATTCCAACCAGTGTGTCACCCTCAGATTGCATCATGAAAGACAATACCTATACCCAGATGGGCAGACCATTGTGACAACAATATCTTGCCACTGTGACAACATGTTTCATAACCTCAGTCTACACAGGGGAGGTGTGCTGGTGAGGGGTGGGGAGGGCAGACAGCTTAATGCCATGTTGCCATTTGAAATGAGGCTGGACAATTATGCGCTGAGGCAACAGTCTGCTATCAGGGGAAGTGTTAGAATTCAGAAGTTTCGATTTCTGATTTCAATTCTCTGTACTTCTTGACATTGCTCTTATGTTTGGAACAAATCTTTGAATGCATCAAGAATTTTATTATACATACACGCATGGACATGCATCCACGCATACACACACACACACACACACACACAAGTCTTTGCTAGTTGGATATCCCATCAAATACTTTTCTTCCCATTGAACTCTCAACTGCTCTGGCCAAAAGAAACTCACATGCCATGGCCTTCCCTCTAGACAGATCAAACTTCTGGGCTGTGACATAAATTACGCGCAGTGACAATATCTGAGCTAGTCCCCATGAGAGGTGATTCAAGTGATGTGTGTCTTCTTCTTGTCCTACATTCACCTGGTTAGGATGCTGCCTTTGACTGTCTAAGGGGCTCAACATTCACAAAGGGGAAGGTGAGCAGCTGGAGGTCATGTCCATATTGGTAGTAATTGCATCAGTAGAAATGGGGAAGGGCTGGTAATGGAGATTACCATTGGTAGAGATGGGGATTACCCTTGGTGCCAAGTGCTAGTCAGGGCAGGAATAGAAAGACAAGACAGATGAATGTGCAGCTGAGGAACTTGTTTCAGGGTTTCATGATCTTGGATCATTGGAACCTCTCCTGGGCTGGGGTAACCTGTACAAGAGAGTAAGTTGCACCATAACTGGAGGAGAAACAAATCCTGGCTAGCAGGTCCACTAGTGCCACTTGGGGGGCAATTTCGTTTGCCTGTGGATTGAGAACTAGATTACCATGTTAGAAAGTGGAGGGATTGAGAGGAAGTTATCTGTCATGACTAATAAGTTTGTAAGGAAGAACAAGCAGGAGCAAGGCAATAGACACAATGGGATGGACAAGTTGAAGTGTGTTTATTTTAATGCTAAGAGTATTTGAGGTAAAGGTGATGAACTCAGAGATGTATCAGTATATGGATCTATGATGCTGTGGCCATTACAGAGACTTAGTTGAGATACAGACAGGAGTGAGTTCTTAATGTTCCATGAATCCAATGTTTTACAAAAGATAGAAAAGGGGGAAAAGGTGGAGTGGAGTGGGAAGGGCGGAGGAAGAGTTGCACTATTAAATGATGACAGTGTCACAGCTACATTCAGAGGGAACATAATAGAGGGCTAATCCACTGATTCTGCAAGGGCAGAACTCAAGAAGAAGAAAGGACAGCAGCCTGAGCTTTCCGTGAAAAGCCATTTAAGGGAGAGTGAATGCAGCTCCTATAAATAAGCATAAGTATGGACATTGAACAAGAGTATTCTATTGGAACTGGGTATTAGGCAGGAATTAGAGGGAGCTAATTGGGAACAACAGTTTTTAGGCAAGTACATGCCTGACATGTGGACGCACAAGGGAATGCAGGTGCTGGAATCTGGAATAAGAAACTATGTGCTGGAAGAATTCAATGGTTCATGCAGCATCATTGGGAGAAAAGAATATGTTGGCATTTCAAGCTGAATCCAACATTGGGATTGAGAGTGATATGTCCAACATAAAAAGAAGAAGGAGAGTGGTGAGAAAGGATCCCAAGGAAGACTGAGGAGGGGTGTGAGATGACAGTTGGGGAGGTGAGCAGAGGTGGAGTTGGAAGACTGTGGCAGGTGAATGATGATTAGAGGTAGGCAAAGAGGGAGAGGGGCATAAGAAAAAAATATATGGAGCAAAGTTGGGGTAGGTGTGAAGATGGGGACAATTGTTAGATGGAGATAAGAAGGAAGTTAAAGCACTGCCAGTGCTAGATTCGGATAAGTAAAGGAAGTAAGAAAGAGAGCCATTAGTGGAGAGATGAATAATAAATGGGGGGTGTAAGGGGGTGGGGGCCTTTGGGTGGATAGATCCAGGAGGAGAAGGGAATGAAAATGTAGAAATGTATTGAGATACAGAAAAGAATCGGCCCTTCCGGCCTTTCAAGCTGCACTGCCCAGCGATTTCTGATTTAATCTGAGCCTAATCGTGTGACAATTTACAATGATCAATTAACTTAGTAACTGGTTAATCTTTGGACTGCAGGAGGAAAATCTCGACCACCTGAGGGAAACCCACGTTGTTATGGGGAGAACATACAAACTCCTTACAGGCAGTAGTGGGAATTGAACCCCTATTGTTGGTAATGTAAATTATATGCTAACCACTACACTACCGTGCCATCCACTGTGAAGATATGGGAAAGGGGACAAAAATGGGAGGACTGATGAGAAGGAGAGGAGGGGAGAAAAGGAAGTTGAAGAGAAATGAAAAGGAAATGAAGAGCACGGCTACCTAAAATAGGAAAACTCAATATTCATGTTAATTGGTTAGAGACTACACAGGAGGACCTTACATTATAACTTGCAATACACCTAACACCTTATATTCCACCGAGACAATCTGCATGAATGATAAGTTTTTCAATTTTTAGTAACCTCCGCAACGCACACAAAATGCTGGAGGAACTCAGTAAGTCAGGCAATGTCTATGGAAATGAAGTTACATTGATGTTTTGAGCCACTCCCCTTCTTCAGGACTGAAAGGAAGGTGAAAGACACTGGAATAAAAAGGTAGGGGGAGGGTAAGGAGAATAGTTAGAAAGTGATAGATCAAGCCTTTTCTCAGTTCCCTCGTCTCTGCTACATTTCTTCCCAGGATGTGGCTTTCCTTTCCAGTACATCAGAGCTGTTCTCCTTCTGCAAAGAACAGGGCTTCCCTTCCTTCAGCAATGATGCTGTCCTCATCTGCATCTCCTCCATTTCCAAACATCCACGGTCACCCCATTTTCCCTCCACCTTAACGATGATAGATGTCCTCACCGACCACCTTAAGAGCCTCCGCATCCCACACATCATCCTCCACAACTTCTGCCATGTCCTATGGGATCCTACCACTAAACATATCTTTATCTCCCCCTGCCTCCACTTTCTGCAGGGATTGCTCCCCCCATGATTCCCTTGTCCATTCATCCTCCACCACTAATCTCCCTCCCGGCACTTATCCCTGCAAGTGGCTAAAGTGCTACACCGGCCCATTTGCCTCTTTCCTCACCTCTGTTCAGGGCTCCAAACAGTCCTTCCAAGTGAGGCAACATTTCACCTGTGAATCTGCTGGGGTTGTTTATTGTGTCCAGTGCTACCGCTGCAGCCTCCTCTACAGTGGTGAGACCCAGCGTAAATTGGGGGACCACTTCATTGAACACCTCTGCTTCATCCACAAAAACTGGATATTCCTGGTGGCCAAACACTTTAATTCCCATTCCTATTCCTGTTCCCGCATGTTGGTCCATGGACTCCTCTTGTGCTGTGATGAATGGACCCCCAGAGTGGAGGAGCAACACCTTATATCCCTTCTGGTAGCTTCCAACCTGATGGCATGAATATTGATTTCTCCTTCTGATAATTTTGTTATTCCCTCCTCCTTTCCTCTTCTTCTATTCCCCACTCTGGCCTCTTACCTCTTCTCACCTGCCTATCAACTCCACCTGACTGCCCTTCTCCTTGCCTTTCTCTTATGGTCCACTCTCCTCTCCTGTCAGATCCCTTCCTCTCCAGCGTTTTGTCTTTCCTACCCATCTGGCTTCACCTATCAGCTTCTAGCTATCCTCCTTTCCCTCCTCTCACCTTTTTATTCTGGCATCTTCCCCCTTCCTTTCCAGTCCTGAAGAAGGGTCTCAGCCCAAAATGTTGACTGATTATTCATTTCCATAGAACCTGCATAATCTGCTGAGTTCCTCAAGCATTTTGTGTTTATTGCTTTGGATTTTCAGCATCTGTAGAATTTTTCATGTGTAAGTAATTTTTCTTTCCTTCCCCTACCCATTTGCCCCCTCTCCCTCACCTAATCATCTGGTTTTCCCATTTGTCATCCTTTGGCTCCCTCCCCACACTCCCCTTCCTTCACCCATACTGGTTATTGGTCTTATTCCCCATCCTGGCTCCATCCACCCACTTTACACGCTTTCCTGCCACCACCCTAGCCATCCACTTCCAATTGCCAGTTGACTCGCTACTAACGGCTTTGGTTCTTGTCTCATCTGAGTCCATCTCTGCCAGCACGTTTTGTTCACGCTCATTTCACCGCAGCAACTGCCTTCTGCTTGCACACTCCTCTTTCTTACCTCACATACCCTTCTCCTTGGTTCATCTTGGAATCCTTGCTTGCCACTCCCCTTCTCCTCGCTCTGCTGGCCATTTCACCGCTCCACTCTCAGTCCTAATACAGGGTTTTGACTCGAAACTTTAACAGTTTATTTCCTCCCACAGTGCTACCTGACCCTCTGAGTTCCTCCAGCACAGTGCTTGTTGCCTCTGACGTGTGGAGGATGTTTAAAGACCAACTGCACAGAATACAAGATAGGTACATTCCGGTCAGAAGGAAGGGCAAAGATGTCAAAGTAAGGGAACCTTGGATGTCATGAGAGACGATTAAATTAGTCAAGAGGGAAAAGGAAATTTATATAAGGTTTAGGAAGCTTAAATTAAACAAACCCCTTGAAGATTAGAAAGAATCTATAAAAAGAATTAAAGGAGAGAAATAGTAGAGCCAGAAGGAACTATGAAAAGTCTTTGATAAGTAGGATTAAAGAGAAATCTAAGACATTCCATGCCTACACCAAGAGCAAGGGGTAACTTGTGAGCAAATAGGACCATTGAGGGACATTGGGTGGTGGGATGTGTGTTTCGAAACGGCGGATGTGGGTGAAGTCCTAAATGAATACCTTACGTCAGTATTTACCACGGAGAAGGATGTGGAGGGCGATATATATTGTGTAGACAGAAGTGCTTAGTTTAATTAGTTTAATTAATTTGCACAATATCATCGGCCAAAGAGTATGTTGCTATGCTGCACTGTTCTATGTTGGAAGGAAGCAGACTTTGCCAGTTCTGGGAAATGAACTGGATTGAATGTCAGTAGGAAGGCACTAGGGAATAATGAGCATTTTAACCTTAGCTTTATCATAAGAATTGAGAGCAGGAGGAGGCCACCTAGAACTTTGAACACGCTCTTTTAAATGTCAAGATCAAGACTAATGTTTCACCTCATTTTCTAGCTACATCTCCATTTCTGCTGATTCCTCCTGATGCTCAAAGATCTATCAGTCTTTGTTCTGAAAGAACACAATAACTAAGCCTTCACAGCCCTCTGGGTTAGAGGAATCCCTAAGTTCACCTCCATCCACTTGAAAACAAAAATCTCCTAAACAAACAGCACTCAAATTATGCCCCTTGATCATAGACTTCTCAGTCAGGCAAAATATCTTCTCTTTTTGCCTGTCAATCCCTGTAACTGTCTCAGAGACATGTTTCAATGAGATGTTTATTTTCTATGTTTTTGTCATAAATTCATGATTATTTTATCATCTTAAAATAATTGATTAAAAATGTGGTGCTTTTTATGTAAGGTTTTATTTAATGTAGAGTGTAACAGGTCACATGACCAGAGTTTACTAAGAGCATGACTGTGGCATTATGGGTCAGAACCAACATGGAAGCAGAGAAAGACATACAGCCCTAAAATGACCTCATTCAGCATGTGGTCCAAGAGGTGCACATGGTAATAGTTTTTATTTTTTATATATTGTGTATAATGTTGTTGATGTGCCTTTACATGGACAATGTGATATGTTTTCAGTAATTTTATTTGACTTTAGCACACTTCTGTTGTACTAATGTTTTTTGGACCTGTTTATTGGCGGACGCTAGCTTGAGAGACTTTAAAAGACTGAGAGATGTATGCTTTGAAGCTTTTATGTCCTTTATTTTCTTGTAGTTTTCACGGTGTCTGCTGAAGAAAGAGAGAGAGAGATAAAAATTAATCTTCAAGGACATATGTATGATGTGTGGTCATTATTTCATTGGACCTGTGTAGTTACAATCCATTTTAGGAATGTAGTGAATATCTCCTCTCGTCTTTCCAAACTGTTTTGAACAAGTTACAGTCTATTCAATCTCTCCTCATATAATTCATGTACCATACTTGGATCAAATATGTTTGGCACTTCCTGTACAGCTAAGAAGACCACAACTGTACACAACATTCTAATAACAGTCTCATTCAAGCTCATATAAAATTACAATAGCACTTCCTTCACCTGTAATCAAGCCCTCCCATAGTGAAGTCTAATATACCATTTGGCCGCCTATTTACTTTCATGATGGCATTCAGTGACTTGTGTACAAGGTCATTCAGCTCACTTCGAGCACCAGCACTACACAATCCCTCACCATTTAACAAATACTACACTTTAAGTGGATGACCTCACATTTTCTACATAATATTCCACCTGCAACATGCTCAATAACTCACTCTACCTGTCCGCTTGTCCACATTTCCATGATGTCTCATTACATTTTCTTATGTACTCGCAAACCCACTTGACATCATCAGCAAACTTGGAAACATGATACTTCATACCCTCAACCATATTGTTTCAGAGAGGAACTGGATAGTTTGTGGGGAAACTAGAGAGGAAAAAGTAGGCAAATGAGCTGCTTGACCAGAATCAGCATGCAGGCATTAGACTGTAAGGCTGCATTTCTTTGCAGTGGCAGTTCTAAGATTCTGGGAAAGGGGAAAGGCAAGAGTACAAAACTGTGGTGAGGGAATGTGAGATGAGAAGGTATCTGATATTTTCATCCACCTCAGCCCTCATCTCTATTTTTGTGCAGTTTTACAAGCTGCACCATTTGCATACTGTCATATTCTAAATAAGACACAAAGGATTGCAGACACTGGAATCTAATGCAACAATCTGCTGCAGTTTGACCCACTTGGTTCCTCCAGCAGATAGTTTGTTGATACATTCTAACAGGTCAGTCTGATCATTTTGGATTCAATAACGGCTGCTTACATGACAGTAGGCAATGTTCCTTCCTTGCAGAACACTTGCTTAGATATTTGCCCCTACATTTTGAAATAAAAACATTTAGACTAAGAATAAAGGTGTTATTGCTCTCTTAGTATTTGTTATGTTCATATAAATTCCCTGAATGGCAATGGGTACTCATGAAGTATCTCTAAGCTTTTTATAAGGTACTGAATTAGATTCACAACTCACAGAGTGTGAAACTGAAGTCATTGACTCCAGATTTACAATGCCATTTTAGTGCTATAATAACTGCATCCTTGGTTTCAAACCATTTAAGATTTGGGGAGGAGGGAGAGTAAGCAGGCCGAGATACTAAATCACTGAAACATCATCTGATCATTATCTCATTGATGTTAGTGTAGTTTTACTGTGCAGTAATTGACTGCCACACTTCTTACAATACAACAGCGTCCACACATCAGCAGGCATCTCATTGACAAGAAGTGTTCTCTGGGACAGACAGAGAACATAAAAGCCACTGTAAGGCTACTAAACTTTCTATTACATTTTAACATTTGTGGTTAATAGAGAGAAGAAAGGAATTTTCAGATTATCTTTGAATCACAGTTATGGTTATTTCAAGCTATGCCAAAAGGTACCTAGCCCATTCAACCATTCTGGCTGCTGACCTATATTGGTTTCTGATGAAGTGATTGCACCCTTCAGTTGAACTCCCTCCCAACACTTCTGCTTTCATCGTGTTATGAAGTGATATGGCTAGTCCATCAAGAGTAAAGCACATCTACACTGAGCGTTGTCACAGGAAAGCAGCATCCATCATCAGGGAAACCCACCACTCAGGCCATGCTCTCTTCTCACTGCTGCCATCAGGAAGAAGGTACAAGAGCCTCAGGGCTCACACCACCAGGTCCTGGAACAGCTATTACCTGTCAACCATCAGGCTCTTGAACTGAAGGGGATCACATCACCTGCCCCTTCACTGAAATGTTCCCATAACCTATGGATTCACCTATAAGGTCTCCTCATCTCATGTTCTCAATAGTTATTGCTTGCTTGCTTATTTATTTATTTATTTATTTATTTGTATGTCTATCTATATATTTAATTATTTTTGCTTGTATGTTTTTGTATTTGCTCAGTTTTTCTTTTGCAAACTGGTTGCACACTCATTTGGAGTGGTCTTTCATTCATTCTATTACGGTTGTTGGGTTTATTGGGCTCACAATAAACTGAATCTCAGGGCTCTATACTGTGACATAAATATAATTCGATAATAAATTTACTTTGAACTTTTAACATCTCAGAAACAATTCCTAACCAGTCTATACCTGCCCCACTTGCAAATCTTTGGGCCATATCCCTCTTAATCTTTCCATTCCTACCTCTTACTCTTTTTTCTGAAATCACCTCTTTGACAAGTTTTTTTTGTCATCTGCCCTAACACCATGTGTAGATCAGCCTCGGAAATCATGACGTGTACTGTCTCGGGAGCATTAGAGGCTAAGAGGAGCCTGACAGGAGTTTATAAATTTATGGAATGCATTGAAAGACTGTATTTTCCAGAGCAGAAATGGACAACATGCATTTAAAGTGAGAGAAAGATTAGACTTGTGTCACCTGTGTAAAGTTTGCACGTTCTGCCGGTGACCACATGGGTTTCCTCTGGATGCTTCAGCTTCCCCTACATGCCAAAGACATGCAGGTTTGTAGATTGAGGAGGGTGGTGGGGGGGGAACAGAACCATCATAGTTAGTGCAACACTAGTACTGAACACCAGTGACACAGTTTCAACTCTTTCACTGTCTGTAAGGAGTTAGTTTGTCTTCCTCATTAATTGAACACATGGATGTAATTGAACACTGTGAGCTCATTGTCAGTTACCATGTTATATCTCTAAGTAAAATAAAAGAAATAAAGGAAATATGCAGAGTAAACAATTTGCACAGAGAGTGGTAGCTGCCTGGAACAGGCAATCAGGAAGAGGTAGAAGTAAATATTTTATTGGCTTTTAAAAGGCTTTTAGATAGCTCTCTGAACTTGCCTCTGCAACCGGTTTGGAAAACCACAGTCAGTGTGATCAGCAATAACATTGCCTCCTTACTGACAATCAAACAGGTGCACCTCAAAGTTGAAACCTTGGCCCACTAATCTACTCTCAGTATGCTCACAACTGTGTGACGATGCACAGCTCAAATGCCAGTTATTAACTTGCCGAAGACACAGATGTTAGCAGAATCTCAGGTGGTGGTGAGGAGGCGTATGGGGGTGAGATAGATCAGCCAGCTGAGTAGTGTCACAACAATAACCTTTCAATTCATGTCAGTAACACCGAGGAATTGATTGTGGACTTCAGGAAGGGGAATTTGGGAGAACACACCATGGTCCTCACCACGGGATCAACAGAGAAAAGATGAGCAGCTTTTAAGTTCCTAAGTATCAAGATTTCAGAAGATCTACTCTGGGCCCAACATATTGATGCAGTCATGAAGAAGGTATGCCAGAAGGTATACTTCAATAGGAAATTGAGAAGATTTGGTACTTCACCAAAGACTCAATAAAATTTATACAGATGTACTGTGGAGAGTATTCTGACTGGTTGCATCACCTGCTGGTTTGGAAGCTCCAATGCACTGGTGGGCTGTAGACTCAACCAGCTCCATCATGGGCACTACCCTTCACAACATTAAGGACATTTTCGAAAAGTGTTGCCTAAGGAAGGCAGTGTCCATTAATAAGGGCCCACACTGTCCAAGGCCTGTCCTCTTCACCTTATTACCATCATGGAGGAGGTACAGGAGCCTCTAGACGCATACTCAACATTTTCAGAACAGTTTCTCCTCTCCATCATCAAATTTCTGAGCAGTCCTTGATCCCCTAGACATTACCTCACTGTTCTGCTCTCTTTCTGTACTATTTATTTTGTTTTTATTTCTCATACATTTTTTATTGCACTCAGGCCATGCTCTGTTCTCACTGCTGCCATCAAGAAGAAAGTACAAGAGCCTCAGGACCCCATACCAACATGTTCAGGATCAGTTTACCCCTTAGCCATCAGGATCTGGAACCACTGGGGATAACTTCACTCACTTTAATCACCCCATCACTGAAATGTTCCCACAAATTTATGGATTCACTTTCAAGGACACTTCACTAGATGTTCTTGATATTTTAATTGCAGATATGTATATATTTTTTCATATTTGCACAGTTTGTTGACTTTTCACATTGGTTGTTTGTCCTGTTGGGTCTGGACTTTCATGGATTCTATTACATTTCTTGAAGTTACTGAGTATGCTCACAAGAAAGTGAATCTCAGGGTTGAATATGGTGACATTATGTACTTTGATAATAAGTTTACTTATAGTAACTGAAGTTTTGTTATTGTTATGTACAGTATGTTATTTTACACTGTACTGCAAAATATCACACAGATGTCATTGATAATAAACCTAAAAAAAACAATTCTTGGAATCTGAACAGGCAGGAATGGCGAAATATGGCTCATGTGTAGGCAGAAGAAGTTTACTTTAATTTGACATCATGTTTGGCACAAGCACTATAGGCTGAAGGGCCTGTTCCTATAAGACCATAAGATATAGGAGCAGAATTAGGCCATTCTGCCCATCGAGTCTGCCCTACCATTCCATCAATGCTGATCCCGAATCTCACTCAATTCCATTCACCTGCCTTCTCACCATATCCTGTGCTGCCCTGACTGATCAGGAAATGATCAATTACTGCCTTAAATATACACATGGACTTGGCCTCCACTGCAGTCTGGGGCAGAGCATTCCACAGATTGACTGCTCTCTGGCTAAAAAAAAAATTCCTCTTACCTCTGTTCTAAAGGGCTGCCCCTCAATTTTAAGGCTGTGTTCTCTATTTAGGGATACCCCCACCAGAGGAAACATCCTCTCCATGTCCACTCTATCTAGTCCTTTCAACATTTGGCAGGTTTCAATGAGATTCCCACGATTTCTTCTAAATTCAGTGAGTATAGATCCAAAGCTGCCAAATGCTCCTCATATGTAAAGCTCTTCATTCCTAAAATCATTCTTGTGAATCTCCTCTGAACTCTCTGCGATGATAACACATAGTTTCTGTACTAGAGGCCCAAAAACTGTTGACAGTAGTCCAAGTGTGGCCTGACTAGTGTCTTATAAAGGCTCAACATAATCTCCTTGCTTTTATATTCTATTCCACTTGAAATAAATGAGAGCATTGCATTTGCCTTCTTTGCCACAGATTCAACCTGTAAATAACCTTCCGGAGTCTTGCATGAGGTCTCCTAAGTCCCTCTTCACGTCAGATGTTTGAACCTTCTCCCCATTTAGATAATAGTCTGCACTATTGTACCTTTTGACCAAAATGTATCATCATACATTTTCCAACATTGTATTCCATCTGCCACTTTTTTACCCATCTTCCAATTTATCTAAGTCCTGCTGCAATCGCATTGCTTTCTCAGCACTAACTACCCTTCCAACTACCTTCATATCATCCGCAAACTTTGACACAAAATCATTAATTCCATTATCTAAACCATTGACAAACAATGTGAAAAGGAGTGATCCCAATACTGACCCCTGAGGAACACTACTAGTCACCAGCAACCAACCAGAAATGGTCCCTTTTATTCCTATTCACTGCCTCCTGCCTGTCAGCCATTCTGGGATATCCATGCCAGTATCTTTTCAGTAATGCCATAGAATTTTATCTTGTTAAGCAGCCTCATGTGTTGCAACTTATCAAACACCTTTTAAAAGTCCAAGAAAATGACATCCATTGCTTGTCCTTTTTTCCACTCTGCTTGTTACTTCCTTGAAGAACTCTAACAGATCTGTCAGGTAAGATTTTCTTTTACAGAACCATGCTGGCTTTGACATATTTTATCATTAGTCTCCAAGTACCTTGAAACCTTGTCCTTAATAATAGACTCCAACTATTTCCCAGACATAGAGGTTAGGCTAACTGGCCTTTAATTTGCTTTCTTTCACCTTCCTCCCTTCTTAAGGAGTGGACTGACATTTGCAGTCTTTGAGTCCTCCAAGGCCAAGCCAGAATCAAGTGATTCTTGAAGGACCGTGATCAATGCATTCGTTATCTCTTCAGTAACCTCTCTCAGGATGTAGTCCATCTGGTCCAGGTGACTTATCCACCTTAAGATCTTTGAGTTTACTGAGCACTTTTTCCTTTGTAATAGTAATCACACTCATTCCACTCACACACCTCTGGCACACAGCTAGAGTCTTCCACAGTGCAGACAAATGCAAAGTACCCATTAAGTTCATCTGTCATATCTTGGTCCCCCATTACTACCTCACCAGCATCATTTTCCAGTGGTCCAATATCAATTCTCACATCTCTTTTACTCTTTAAATAACTGAAAAAAAAACTTTTGGTATCCTGCTTTATATTATTGGCTAGTCTGCCCTTATATTTCATCTTTTTCCTTCTTATAGCTTTTTTAGTTGCTTTTTGTAGGATTTTAAAAGCTTCCCAATCATCCAACTTCCCACTCACTTTTGCTACCTTATATGCCCCTTCCTTGGCTTAACTGCAGTCCTCAACTTCCTGTGTCAGCCACGGTTGCCTACCCCTACCATTTGAGAACTTCTTCCTCTGTGGGATATACTTAGCCTGCACCTTGTGAACTATTTCCAGAAATTTCAGCCATCTTTCTTCTGCTATCATCCCCGCCTGTATCCTCCTCCAATCCACTTGGGTAAGCTCCTCTCTCGTGTCCCTGTAATTCCCTATATTCCATTGCGATACTCATACGTGTGACTTGGCTTTCTCCCTCTCAATCTACCAGTATGAATTCAATCATATTATGAACACTGTCTCCTAAGGGTTCCCTTACGTTAAGTCCCCTAATAAGATCTGGGTTATTACACAACTCCCAATTTAAGACAGCCTGCACAGTATTGATTTATATCTTAATAAAACTGTTAAATAAATATTTCATGTAATGAATGAAAATACAGAATGAAAGGCTGAAGTTGAAAGATAGAGAACTGCATGGCCAAATACCCGAGTAATCAGATTGTCAGGGTCACCAATGGCACAACAGTGGTGGGACTCATCACCAACAATGAACAGATGACCAACAGAAGGAGGTGGATAAGCTTGAGGCCAGGTGCCAGGCAAATGATCTCTTCTTCCTCAATGTCAATGTTTGCATCAGCAGATCAGCAGTGGTAACTATGAGCTGTTGCAAATTCCTGGGAATGCACATCTTGCACAAACTTTCATGGTCCCAGAACACATTCTATGCAATCAAAAATGCTCACTATCATCTTACTTTCTAAGGAGGCTGAAGATAGCTGGACTTTGCACATCAATAGACAATGTCTTCTACAAATGTCTTCTAACATGCTGCGTCACTGCATGACCTGGGAACTGCACTGTGGCAGACCAAGAAAGCTCTACAATGGATAATCAGAATTGCCTAATGCATCACTGGCACCAGCCTGCCCAATATTACTGACATACATACAGAAAAGTTAAAGCTAAAGTCTGTCCCGAGCCTGATAGGCTCATCCGGCTGGTTTCTGTGGCATAAAGCGACGGAGGGTACGAGACTCCACCCCCCCACCCCCACCCCCGGATAGGACACTAGTCTAACGCGATGTTAACTCCCAGCATTTTGCCGGTATCCATTTTCAGCTGGGTGGACTGGAGCAGTGTGTGGTTCAGTGCCTTGCTCAAGGACACAACACGCTGCCCCAGCTGGGGCTCAAAATCACGACCTTCAGATCGCTAGTCCAAGGCCTTAACCACTTGGCCAGGCACCACACTTATATACAGAAAGGTGCCAGGAAAAGGCCAGCAATATTATGAAGTATCCCACCCACCTTGCTCATCAACTATATATATCACCTCTTCCTAGAGATGCTGCCTGGCCTGCTGCGTTCACCAGCAACTTTTATGTGTGTTGCTTGAATTTCCAGCATCTGCAGAATTCCTGTTGTTTGCTCATCAACTGTTTGTCCCATTCTGATCAGGGTGCAGGCGATATAGCATCCATGTCAAGACACAAAAATAGTTACTTTCACCATGCTGTAAGGCTGATCTAATCCACCACCATTACTTTATAATTTCCTATCAGAGTCACTTTATGTATAGACATACCTGTACCTAGCATCACTTTATATACATATAATTAACATACAGAATATAAGCTATCATACTCTATGTATTTACATTTATTGTGTTTTTTTATTATTGCGTTCTTTATCTCATTGTGTTTTGTGCTGCATCAGATCCAGAGTAACAACTATTTTTTCTCCTTTACACTTGTGTACGGGAAATGACATTGAACAATCTTGAATCTTAAACCTTGTTGCTGGAAATTTATAAAGAAATAACCAATCACATGCCAAGCTTTCTGCTGCTGGAATGAATGACAATAGTGTTAACAGAGTCTCCCCACACCGGGCTGTTCTATATCTTCAATGGTTCTTGGATTTTTATCAATAGAAATTACTGTCATCATTAAATGCAATGATTGTACACATAAGGCTGCAGAACAGTAATATAAGAAAGAAGTGTAAGGCCACATTTCTTTTGTTCATTGTGTGCTGTCAAATTGCCGTTCAGAGAAAATGGCTTTCAATGTACTATTGCTCAGATGTGTGCTAATCTATTTAAACTTATTATCTAGGGATTTAATAGCACTTAAGCGCAGAGTGTACTTCAATCTATGGTGAAAATGCAACATGTGATGCATTGCCAACCCTCTGGATAATAAATACATTGTTTCTTTACTATGGTAGTCTGCTGATCTGTAGGCTGCTGTATAATTCACCTAAAACATAATTTTGGGTACTTTAGGGACTGGACTTAGTGATTTAGCAGCAATATTTATTGGCAAAGAGTGAGCAAGAATGGTCTACCTGTAACATCTAATGCCACTTACAATAAAATGATACTGATAAATAATGCCATGTACAATAAACTGATACTACTGCATGTGTGACAGTAGCAAAAGGTATGGAGTGAAGATGATATGGATCTGCAGATGAAGATGGGCTACAATTTATGGGAAAACGTGCCATCAAGTTTCACAATCTATCTAGTTTTACCTATGAAAGAAAGAAAAAGCTTAGCATCAACAAACTGCCTTCCAGTTCTCACTCAAGATACCTTAAAAGGATTTACGGCCAATGAAATTCATCCGAAGTACACTTATAGCTTCTGTGTAGGAAAAATTGTGCAGAAATGATGGCTCAGCATAAACCCACAAAGAATGCAATAATAACCAGAATCATTTTTAGAAATATTGATTGCAGGGTACATATTGGCCAGGCTACCACAGATAACTCCCCTGCTTTTCAAATTAGTATTGCAGTACATTTTACATCCATCTGGGAGAGAAGATAGGGGCTCAATTTAATACCTTACACAAAAGGCAGTGCATATAAAAGCACGGTACTTCTTGAATTTGCTGCTGGAGTAACAGCTTAGACTTTTATGCTCTGTTTCATGACCTTCATGCCTCAGAGGCTAGGTGCAACTGGCTGAACTATAGTTTGGCATAGGGAAAAACACAAAATGATCTCTTATTCAGTTACCAGTCAAAAAAAATATCTCCCAGGAAACCAATACTACTCTGTAACCCTGGCTTTAGATCACCCTTGCACTAACCAAATGCAAGAGTACAGCTGCAACAAATTTCACGGTATAAATGAGGGTGATTGCCAAATAATGCATTGAATTTTGAATCAATGGTTCCAAGATGATAACTAATCAACCACACTAATGAATAAGTCTCAATAGATCTGCTCAAGAATAGATGCTGTCTGCTTGATTATTGGATCAGTTGTAACAGGAACTCAACACTATCTTGTTGTAAGGGAGCACTTACACTTCTTACTTTATGTTGGAAGACCGTGTTTGGAGCATATGTAAGTGGCTGAGATGAGAACTCAGCTTTTATCAATTTCTGAAAAAATCTCCTGGAGCCGCAATAACTGACCTCAATTCACCACAATCATCTCTTTCATCCAATGAGACATCACATCAGCCTTCTTTTGATGTCAGTTACAGAACTTTCTCTCACCACCTCCCTTTATTGCTGAGTTTTAAGTTTGAACTCATTCCTGCTTTCACTTTAAGAGTAGTTATTCTGGCCTTGTCTCTGTAGACCAGCTCTTATATCTCACTGTGATCTTCTGATTTAGAATAATAGATACAAGTCCTTCAGCCTAACCAGCCCATGTTGTCTACAGCGCCTGTCCAATTTCCTTCGCTAAGCTCAAATCCCTCCAAGCCCCACCCCTCTTAAATTATACCATTGTATCTACCTCAGCCACTTCCTCTGGTAGTTTCTTCTATATATTCGCCACTCTGGGGAAAAAAATGCCCTTCCGGTGCCTTTACAATCTTTCTCTTCACTCTAAACCTATGCCCACTAATTTTGGACTTCCCTAACCGGGGAAAATTCTGTAGTTATCTCTCTGTCTTTCATGGCTTTAAACATTTCTATCAGGTTCTGTCTCATTCTGATAGCTTCCAAGGGATGAAGACATAACCTGACTATCAGCTCATGAATATCTTTTTGACATGGCCAGTAATATATGTATTTATTTTACTTCATGTAGAGATACAACATAGAACAGTCCCGACTAGACCCTCAAGCCACACCGCCCAGAAATTAAATTTAACCCTGGCCTAATCACAGGACACTTTACAATAACCAGTTAATGGTAACCTACTAACCAGTACTTCTTTGGACTGTGTGAGGAATCCTTAAGTTGTGGAGCGTGGAAATAAAAAATCATCTTACAACTTTGCTTCCTTCCTTATCATGTTGGAATTGGTAAAATACCATTGTGATTCTGTTATTGGGCTTTGGACTTTGAGAAGACTGTGAGCTGGGCTTCCCCACAGAGGCTCCAAACCAGTGGTTCGTAAACATTTTTGTTACTGCCTCCTCGGCTCCCAGTCCAAAACCCCTCTTCCTCTCTGGTGTTACGTACCCCGTAACTGGGTTGCCAAACCAGCAGAAATGGATCACTCAATTGGAGTCTGGAGTACTAGAACTAAGAAAGTTTTATTAAAGAAACAAGCAACACAGTAATCGAAAGGATAATAAATGCAACAGTTCAGCAATGATAGCCACACATGTGCACAGAATTAAGATAACAGCATCAATCAAGCTCTATCGTTGTCTAGGGGTAAATGACCAAATTTCAAAGTGACTCAAAGTTCAGTCCAGTTTAGTAGTTCAGTTTGCAGTAATCGTTGCCATGGCGATGGACAACGTGGGGGAAGAGAGAGATAGAACAGGAACAACTGATCATTCAGACACGGCTTCACTCACAGACCGGCAAGATGGCTCACAAGCAACTTTTGGGCGGGTCCTTGGTGATGTCACCTGAGGTCACCGACTGTGACCCCTCCTCCAGATGCGGTCGATCCTCTGCAGTGAACCCGGCACCCAGGCAAGGGCGGACACACACCGGGTTCCCGCTGATCGTACCTTTCCACCCTGGCCGTTGTCTGGTACTTCCCACCGACTCGTGAGAAGCGTACCGCTTCCAGGGTCTCGTTACCTCGGGTGGCGTGTGTCGCCTTAGCGAACCGGTCCCTTTTTATCCCCCTGCTGGGGTATCGCCTGTCCATCACTTCAAACAGTTCAAGGTTCAAAAGGGGGAGCCGCTCCAGACAGCTCTCTCTCCCCCGTCCCTTCATTACACATCTCCAGACGCTGCTCCATTGTTCCTTATCTCTCCTTCCCCTGAGGGCAGGTGGCAGACCACTTGCTGATGTCACTGATGCTAACCCAGGCCAGCAAACATCTTAATTTTATGTGTATTCTCGTCACACTGGTCATTATATAAAATTATAAAGAATTTTGATTTACAAAACACAGTGAAAGAAATTAGGATCTGCAAATTCAAAGCAGTGACAGAGAAATGCACAAATTATTCAAATCTATTTAAAGCAACAAATAAATGTATTTCTTTAATTACAGTAAAAACTATTTTCATTAACAATTTTATAGTGCACATTCATAGTTGAGCTATTCGCTAGTTCATTACATTTTCAGATATCATTGAGATGGATGGGTTGGTGCAGTGATATCAGCTACTCAACATCAGGCTGCATGTCACTCAGGAGTCTCAAATCCCCATATTTGGTAATTTGTAGTCTTTTTCATTGCTCTGAAAGAAGTTGGGTGACTGCACTGAAACCATGCTCCACTAAATATGATACTGGAAATGCAATAAAGTATATCTTGACCTTTTTCCACAGTGCAGGATAGAGTTCAGAGATTTCTTTCTGCAACCAAAAGTCTTGATATTTTTTTTAAACTCTGCTTCAGCTTAGACATTTAGTTGTGAGATCAGTTTTTATTCCATCCTTCCTATTAATTCCACGTTATCAGTGTTCAGGAATGGATTTATTACCCAATCTGGAATCTGGATGGAGAGAAGATCCTGAAATCTCTCTTTCATATCTTCAAGCAGCTCACCCAGGTGGACAGAGTACACTTGAAGATCAGAACCTGATAGTCTTTCTTTGTCTTCCAACTCAGAGAGACTCTGAAATTGGAAAAGGACACAACAGCCAATGTTGCACTTAAATAAGGTTAACTTGGACAAGAATGTGGAGATGTTTGATTACACTTTGATAAAATTCATATCGTTTCTGTACAATTGAAGATTGATTTAATTAAATTTTGGGAATAATTCTCACAAATAAACAATGTCATGCCTAATATTCTTGAGATGATTACTGAGTGAATTATTTGAGTCTTCAAAGAATTTTATCACAATATTAAAAACTGCATAAAAGCATCTCAGGCAGTTTCCTTTTCAAAGCCGTCTAACTTAGGTGTGCAACGGCAAACGCTCGAAGTGTTATTCATACTCAATACAGAGCTCTCGAAATAGTCAAGAATTGAGACCATGGGACTTGATTTTACTTTCCACTGTGAAACAGTATTTCAGGATTTGTTCAGCCAACCTCTGAGGTTATTTGTGGCAAGATATTGCCTGTGAATTATACAGCGAGTGGTAAGTAAGTTAGGTACAGCTTTATTCAAGGTAATAACCCTATAGTGGCATCCTGTCATTGATGGTGTTCCATCTGTTGCACAAGCAAGAATGTTGGTGAGTGGCTTGTCCTTCTCTGAAAAATTGCTCAACAATCCAAAATATTGACTGCCTCCTTCATATTTGTTTCTAGCCCCTTGCAAATAACAACTATTGAACAATGCTTTCAAGTTTTATGAAGCGAACATAACCAGGAAACAAAGATTCATTGATTCATCCAACTGCAGAGCAAATTCTGTTGCACAATGTGAATTTCTCAGAAATTTCATCTATTCATCTTTGATCACAGTTGTTGATGAACAGAATCACTTTAATTGTTTGGTCTGGTGTTCTATGCCAAACTATACTCAGAACTTCCCTACTGCTAGCAGAATCAGTTCTCCTCCAACCATCGATCCAAAATTTAGTGGTGTGTTTGGCATCACTTTTTGTTGTAAAATGCTGGCAAACAGGCTTTGAAGTGTTTTCCATTTCTGAAAGTTTTCACAAACTGACTGAAAATAAGAAAAATACTTGTTTGCTTTATCAAGTGTATTCTTTTTGAATGTTCAAGGAGTCTGGAGAGTTTCATTGCTTCATTAGGGGGAAAACACATTTTCATACAGCAGACATTGGCTGCTGTAGGTTGCTCAGTTGTCGTATAAATTCATATTTCAGCTACTCCACATTATACTGTCTACACTTTCCTGTTTGATCTGCTTCTGCCATTTTCATTATGGATTCATGACCACCATCAATCACCTATTGTTTAAGTCCAATGTCAAATGCTGCGATCAATAAAGGGGAAAGCTGTGACATCCTCATAACTCAGCAAAACCTAATGCTCTGCCTGATGGTACATAGAGTGGGGCACTGATATCTTGGCTGGACTGTGGGCTAGGGAAATGCCATTAAGACCATATGAAAGGGCAGATTTTAAACTTTACCCCTCTGAATGCCATGCTTTAATTCACAGCAATTGTGCCACTGTGTGATTAGGGTATAGGAATTGTGCTAGTTACCATTGTAATACAGTAATAAATAGCAATAATGCATGGGCTGTACCTAAAAATGTCAGCCCAGACTTCTCATGGTATCCCAAATAAAGAAGAGTCACGTTGCTGTTCAGCAACTGTAGCATGCTTCAAGCAAAGTCTGAGAGCAGTGGGTTAGCAGGAGATGAGGTGATTATGTGGTCATTGCAATCAGTTATGAGGTACTGAGGATCAAATGCTTAGAATAAGTAATTCATTTCTTAAATTAAGGTTTAATCCCTCATCTGTCCCCCTTGCTACTGAGCCCCCCCACCTCCTTTATGTTTATCTCCCCTTTAGAAACTCCCAGCTCCCCCAGGAGAAAATAATGCACACTTTGGGAACCACTGCTCTAGACAAAGAGAACACACAGCAATGAAACAGTTCCTTCAGCCCTACTTATCCATGCCGAACAAGATTCCCATTTGGCCCATGTCCCTCTACATCTTTCCAATCCGTAAACCTGTCCAAATGCATTTTAAATATTGTGGATATTCCTGCCTCAACCACTTCCTCTAGCTGCTTGTTGCATATACTCACCATTTTCTGGCTAAAAATAACCACTTCCCCCCACCTTATTTTCGTGTCTTCCCCATTCCTTTCTAGTCCTGATGAAGAGTCCTGACCCAAAATTTTAACTCTTTATTCCACTCCAAAGATGCTGCTTGACCTGTTGAGTTCCTCCAGCACATTGTGGGTGTTCTCCAGATTTCCAGCATCTGCAGAATCTCTTGTGTTTTTTAAAAAATATTGCCCCTTACATCCTATTAGGTCATTCCCCCTCTCACCCTAAACTTACTGTATGTCTACTAGTTTTAGATTCTCCAAAGCAGGGGAAGAGACCGGGGAAAGCTTTAGGCCAGGTACTGAGTTAATAGCTGCAGCTCTCAGGAGCTGAGAAATTATTTAGTGATCAGCATGACTGGAATGAAATCAGTACTGGAGTAGCAGGGAGTGCTGCTCAGAGCCACAACTGGGAGAAGCTGGGGCAATGGTAGAGGTGGCACCACTGGGTAATAGAAGGGAAGTATTGAGATAAATGCAGGGTTGCTTGGAACGAGAAGGGGTTGAACGTGGAGTCAGCAACCTTCAAATATGCACTGAATGGGAAGTCTTATTGTCACAGCTTATATATTCAGGTAAATACATATTATTAAACTTGCTGTTTTAGTTGCAGTCATCTACGGACATGATTGATCATTCAGAAAAGAGCTTTGAGCAAAAGAAAAAATCTGTCTATTTCAGGCCAACCAGCTTGAAAATGGGGCACTAATATGTAGCTGTCTGTTTACTTACCTTACTGCTTGTTTCAGCTCTGGGTCCTGGACGCCATTATTGATGTTCTCCTTAATTTGGATGTTGGCACAAAACTAACTTAGTGTGTTGTCATACACCAGTTATCACATTTGTTGCTTCTACAATTGTGTTACTTCAGCCTCATATTTCTATGCTAGAACCTCCCAAAAACTATACAATTCATTCCACAATGGTATTATCAGTCTCAGCGGGAGATGTTAGTTGTGAGTGTGGTAAACCATATATATATGTTGTGACTGGGTTACCTGTCTGGACACGCCCCTCTGCTGACTGCTCCTGTGGTTCCTCCCACAGTCCCTGAATAAAGACAATTGTGCCATTGCTCCTCCTATCAGTCCAGGGGCAGATACTCAGCATGGTGGAGGTCACATTTTACTGCTAATAAAAGCCTTTCAGTATTTACACTACTTCTAGTCTTTTGGAGTTATTGATAGTGCATCAGTGAGTAAATGCCAAATTGAAAAAGCCAGCAGCGCCTGTTGGGACTCACTACAGAGACTGGAATCGTGTGAGTTATTAGTAGCAATGTGATCATTCAAGTTGATTATGAAGTTCTCCTAAGGGGTCATCTACTGATGGGTCTTCAGGCGGCTGTAAAGACTGATCTGTGATCCACAGTTTCCAGACCTCACAATCCTGTCTCCTTTGCCACGGGACATAGTCTGGGATGTAGAGGGGATTCCTTTAATGAATGTCTTTGCATGACTTTGTTAGCAACTGAGGTCACTGCACTGCTTCAGATTTCTTCTGCTTTCACTGATGTTCTGTCATCATCTTTTGCCAGTTCTACTCTTGAAGTCTTGGTTGGAAATCTCTTTTTCTGGAAACTCCACTTGACCTTAACCCCATGGGTGACCCTACCAGGCACAAAGTGCCAGATGGCTAAACTCCATTTGGCATTGCTGTCGGGATCTCAGGAACTCAAGAATTTCCACCACGACAAGGTGACAATCCTCAGAGAAGAATGGCCGCCAGGCACTTGGCAAGGGCTAATATAACGAAGGTCTGTTTTAGTCGTGTAGCCACAGTGTGAGTGGACAGATTTAGAGTGGAAAATTGAGGCTTTCACTCAAGAGGCTGCAGTGAGAGAAGTGAAGGCTGGGTTGAAGTTTTTTGTTAAGTTTCTTTTACTTTGTTACATAGAGTAATGAGAATGGATCTCAGGGAATTTGTGTGCTCTTGCAATGTGGGAGATCTGGGAGACATCCACTGTTCTTGACCCACCCACCCACTCCCCCAACCACTGATGCTTCAGGAGACTTAAACTAAAGAGGGAGAACCAGAATGACAGGGCTGATAGTGCACTGGTTGTGAGGAAATATATTGTCTATGTACAAAGACAGTAGTCAATGGTAGGAGTAATGTTCGGAGCTGCATTTATTTCAGTGCAAAGAGTATTGTAAGTAAGGCAATGAGCTTCGAGCATGAATCAAGTTCATGAAGCATGAATGGAATTATGGCATTGTAACCATTAGTAAGACTTGGTTGCTGGAGGGGCAAGACTGGTGGCTCATTGTTCTTTGGTTTTGTTGTTTTTGACATGTTAATGTGGGAGGGATTAAAGGGAAGGGTTGAAAAATTGCTGGTTGAAAAATGTTATGGCAGTGCTCAGACAGGATAGACCAAAGAACTTATCTATCGAGGCTGTATGGGTGGAACTTAGGAATAAGTCGTGCTTTGTAAGTGGGAGGCCTTCAAATTGGAAATTTTGAGCATACAGACTTTGTATGTTCCTGTCAGAATAAAGACAGGGTTAATAAGTTTAAAGAAACCTTGTTTAGAATAAGTTTGGGGAGAACAAGACACAGCAGTTCTGAAATATTATCTCTTTCCTGCTGACTATCAATACTGGCACAACTAAAAGAATGTGTGCTTAGCCTACTGCTCTACTCTCTGTGTGGCTTGGCACATCTCAAAAACCATCTACAAATTTGTTGATGACACATCTACTGGCAGAATTTCAGTGGTGGCCAGCTGGTTGAGTGGTGTCACTACAACAACCTTGCGCTTAATGTCAATAAGACCAAGGAATTGGTTGTGGACTTCAGGTAGGGGAAGGTGAGGAAATGCACACCAGCTTTCTTCAAGTGTTCGGTATGGTGGGGGCATTGCCCAGGATCAGAAAGAAATAAAGTTTGAGGTAACTATTATTAAAGTACAAACATACGTATATGTCACCATATAGATCCTTGAGATTTCACTTACTTGTGGACATTCACAGTAAATACAAAGAAACACAATAGAATCAATGAAAGACTACATACAAGACAACCAATGTGCAAAGTACAACAAACTGTGTAAATACAAAAATAATTCAAATAATAAATAATGGGCAATAAATATTGAGAACATGAGAAGAAGAGTCTTTGAAACTGAGTTCATAGTTTGAACAGTGCTGCGTTGGGATCAGTGAATTTGGGTGAAGTAATCTCCCTAAGGTTCTAAGAGCCTGATGGTCCAGGGGCAATAACTGTTCCTGAACCTGGTGGTGTGATGTTGAGGTTCATGTACCTCCTTCCTGATGGTAGCAGTGAGGAGAGCAAGGCCTGGGTAGTGGGAGTCCTTGTTGATGGATGCTGCTTTCCTGCGACAGCACTTCACATAGGTGTGTTTAGTGGTGGGGAGAGCTTCACCAGTGATGGACTGGGTTATATCCACTACCTGTTGGAGGCTTTTCTAACTGAGGGCATTGGTGTTTCCATGGTGGGCAATTATACTCTTCACTGCACATCTGTAGAAGTTTGTCAAAGTTTTAGATGACATGTCAAATCTTCTCAAACTTATAAGAAATTAGAGTACTGCCATGCTTTCATTGTGGACCCAGGACTGAAATGAAAACACCAAGGGATTTAGAGTTGCTGATTCTCTCCACCTCTGATGTCCTGATGAGGACTAGCTCATGGACCTCTGGTTTGCTCCTGCTGTACTCAATAATCAGCTCCTTGGTCTTACTGACATTGAGAAAGAGGTGGTTGTTGTGGCACCACTCAGCCAGATTTTCAATCTCCATCCTAAATGCTGATTTGTCACCACTATTGACAAGGATGGTGGTGTCATCAGCAAACTAAAATATGGCATTGGAGCTGTGCTTGCAAATTTAGCAAGCTCTAACATGACCACTAGCTTCCCCAGCATTGAGGATTTCTTCAAAATGTGATAGCTCAAAAACACAACATTGATCACTAAGGACCCATCATTATCTCACTCACCATGAGTGTGGAGTGTGGTCGGTGAGTGAAATGCACTGCCAGGAGTGGTGGTAAATATAGATACATTAGAGACTTTTAAGAGACTCTTAGATAAACACAGGCATGAAAGAAAAATGAAGTACTCTGCAGGAGAGAAGTGTTAGATACTGGAGTAGATAAAAAGGCTGGAACAACATCGTTGTCTGAAGGGCCTGTACCTTGCTGTATTTTTCTATGTTTTCTCTTCTATGTTCAGAATAATGAGTCAGCCTCTCAGGATTGTGAATGAGAACAAATTCCTTTGCATAAAAGGTATGAATTGTTCAAACTTTCTGCCCAGCTTGGTATGTATTGAAGGCAGAGATTGATAGAGTTTTGGATATTCCAGGAATCAAGTGATGTGGAATTACTAAAGAAAAAATAGAGTTAAGGTTAAAACTAATTGGCCTTCTCTGTTACATTCAGATGGAGAGTAATTTTCAAGCTTCGTAGAGTTTAATTTCTAAGAACAAGGATATTTGACATGTGAAATTGCTGAAATCAGTTTTATTAATGAAAACAATATGTTTTTCAATGATAAAGAATTCATGTTCATCTGAAGTTTTGTTGTCAAAAGTACTACTTTCTGTTTGATATTAAGTTGAGGGAAAAAGTAACTGACATTCAGGAAAGAAAGGCCTACAAAGGCTCAGGACTGCAATTGTGTTTCAGAAAATTACTTAGTCACAAGCACAGAGAGAGAAAAAATAATGGATTAAGTACCGATAATAAAACTGACCTAGCCATGCCTTTTTGCAGCCTTTATTCCCTTTATTCATACAAATCTCTTTCTTCATACAAAGGGATATTTTATTTTGCTGGAAATATGTAATGTCACAATGAGGGAAAGGGTTGAAGATGCAACAAGAAACATTGATTTCCTTATTCACCAGCTTACAATACAAGTTTACACAATAGTGAAGGGTACTTCTGTAAATACATCTAAAAATAATCAGATGCCAGTACAGTGAAATAAACAAGCATTTATATTAAAATGGAAAGAAACTATAAATTGAATTATTAATTAATTTTCTTCAAACCTATTTGTCACATTAAACACTAAATACATCAGCTCAATCTGGAAAGGCAGATGAGACAATTTACTTGACGATTATTTTATTATTTATTTAGTTAGTTAGATGTACACCACGAGAACAGGCACTTCTGGTCCAAGAAGTCTATCCCACACAATGTGACCAATTACATCTTTGGAATAGAGGGTGGAAACTGGAACAACAAGAGGTAATCCTCTCATCACTGGGAGTACATACAAACTCCTTACAGGCAGCAGCAGAATTGAACTCAGGATGGGATAGAAAAAGATAAGAAAGTCAGTCAATTGTAGCAATGAACACTAAGACTTTAAGAAAATACTATTATTATCTAGTATCGAGCAATGTAATTCCCATAGTGATTACTTAACATTGCAAATTATTCAGTATATGTCATAACTAAGATGATAGTTCTTTTAAATTTATTTATGCTAAGGTGGCAAATATTTCTATATGTATCAGATATATAGGCTACTATCTATTTATCAACATGTTTTCCTATATTCTGTCCAATTACTATCAATTTGTTGTATATGATATTATTACACGAATGTATTGTGAAATCAACCCTATTAATGTAACGACCACAGATCAGAGCTAAAAGCAGACGAATTAACTAATTATAATTGCAATTTTGCATATGTAACTTCATTAATTAGCAGAGTCTCCACTGACCCAAGCCAATCCTGTCAATGAAAAATAATGGTTTGCAGTGTAAGTAAGAGAGCACACTTGTATAATACTTAATTTGGACAATTAAACATGTGCCAAGCAACTTATGGAAGGTAAATTTAAGCCAATTTTCTTAAAACAAAACTATTTAAAATAAATCTAAATCTAAGTAACAACAGATGCTATCTTATGTAGGTTACACCTGTTTGATTTATGTCATTGGTGAACACATTGCATTCACCACAAACATTAAGCACACCAACTGTAAGTATTTATTTATTCATTTAGTGGTATCACAGAGATGACAGTTCTGGTCCTTCAAGCCACCCCAGTCCAGCAACCCCACAACCCTAACCTAATCATGGGACAATTTACGGTGACCAATTAACTTACCCTGTATGTCTTTGGACTGTGGGAAGAAACCAGAGGGTCCAGGGAAGACCCATGCATTCCAAGAGAGAACGTACAGAGACTCCTTACAGAATGGCACCAGAATTGAACTCTGAACTACTGAATGCCCCAAGCTGTAAGAGTGTCACATCAACTGCTATGGTATCGTGGCACTCAAGGTTATAAGCGTAGCTGTTATATTTCTATAAGTTGTGTATTTGTTTACAGTATTGAATAATATTGAAAGATTTTCTGCTTATTCTTTGTGCTGGAGGAAAATTTCATTGCATTTTGACCCGTATAAAAAAGCATCATGATGGGTTTAACTAAAAGCAGAATCATTCAACTGAATGCATTTTTCTGAAGCAATCCATGAGTGTCTACTTGCAAAGTGGCAGAGCAGAACTCATTCAGTTGCAGTGATAGAAAAAAGCACTTGAAAATATTACTCTTGGACTCCGTAAAAGAATTTCAGGTAATGCAAATAAATTGGAATTGACGACAACATCACCTCCACAATCACCATCAGTACAGGTGCAACCCAAGGCTGTGTGCTTAACCCCTGCTCCACTCTATAATTATAACTGTGAGGCTAATTTATGCCTTTAAAATGCCAGTCCTCATCAGAGGTGGAGAAGTTCAGCTACTTTAAATTCTTTAGCATTATCATTTTGGAAAATTTTTCCTGGGTCCAGCACCAAAGTGCTATTAGAAAGAAGTCACAACAGTACCTCTACTTTCTTAGAATTTTGCACAGATTTGGTATGTCATCTAAAACATTGACAACTTCCATAGATGTGCGGTGGAGAATATACAGACTGGTTGCATCACAGCCTGGTTCAGGAACACCAATGCCCTTGAATCAAAAAACCTACAAAAAGTAGTGGATACAGCCAAGTCCGTCACAGGTAGAGCCCTCTGCACCATTGAGCACATCTACAGAGGGTACTGTCGCAGGAACTTTACCCCACTTGTGTTCTAAGGAACAGAAATATATAGAATTCATCTCCTTGGGCATTATAGTTGAGAAGTTGTTGCTGTTAGAAAATACTCAAGCACTCTAGCCTTATGGAGTTAATACTCAATTCAAATGTTAATTATGTAAAGAAGCTGTGAGCAGAATTTTTAAAAATTGTATTATGAAGTTCACATCATTTGTTGAAGCATTGCTGTGGACACTTAATAGCCTCATTTCCATATTTAATCTAATAAACGTTACTGACCCAAATGGTAAGAATTAAATGTTTTAATGCTTGACATCTAGGGTTCCCAACTGGAGTCCATGGACCTCATGCTTAATGGTAATAGTTCATGGTATAAAAAAGCTTGGGAACCCTGGCTTTAGTGCAATTGACAGTTTGGTTCAGAGCTCATGTCTAACAGACATACATACTTCTTGTTTTACATTTATACCTACTGACAGCTGTTAAAATAACAGAACTAAAAAAGACTTGCTGCTTGAGATGCACAAAATGAGGCCTTTCGTAAAACCATCAGGGATTTACAACCTTTGAACGTGATGGCTATTACTAAATGTCTTCCCTTGGTTCTGGAAATTATTAAATGTAGATTGTTTTATTAGATGGATTTTGAAATATTAATAGCTGAAACCTATGAACAGACTCTGTACTTTCAGATGGAGACCTTTGTAAATGCCCACAGCAAGTGAGGAGATATATTGTGAAAAGTGTGGCCTTGATCAACACCATGCCACACATTCAAATGTACATTTAATGTCAGAGAAATACGTACAATATACATCCTGAAATGCTTTTCTTCGCAACGATCCATGAAAACAGAGCAGTGTCCCAAAGAATGAGCAACAGTTAAATATTAGAAACCCAGAGTCACCCCCCAGATCTCCCCCTGCATGTAAGCGGCAGCAAACAACAATCCCCCCCTCCTCCCACCTGCAAAAAGAGCATCAGCTCTGCCACCAAGCACTCAAGCATGAGCAAAGCAGTAGCAAAGACACAGACTTGCAGTTATCCCAAAGACTTTGCATTTCACCTGGCAGTCAACATACCACAGACTCTCTCTCTCCCTAATAAGGGAGAAAGAGGTGTCCCCATTTTCCTAGCGAGCAGGGAGACATAACAAACAGTGATGTTAAAAGTCCGTTTCGTCGCTTTTATCGAGCTCTGTGGCTGAAGATCACAAAGATCCTGGGTCTCAAGGCACACAGCAGATATTCCGACTCCCCGACGACACATGGCTCTCCTGTCGTGACACCAACCCTCGATCCGCCTGTCTCCAGAGCTCGAATATCCTTGGCTTCCAAATTCAATAGACAATAGGTGCAGGAGTAGGCCATTCAGCCCTTCGAGCCAGCACCACCATTCACTGTGATTATGGCTGATCATCCACAATCAGTACCCTTTTCCTGCTTTCTCCCCATATCCCTTCACTCCGTTATCTTTAAGAGCTCTATCTAACTCTTTTTTGAAAGAATCCAGAGAATTGGCCTCTACTGCCTTCTGAGGCAGAGCATTCCACAGAACCACAACCCTCTGTGTGAAAAAGTTTTTCCTCAACTTTGTTCTAAATTGTCTACCCGTTATTCTTAAACTGTGGCCTTTGGTTTTGGACTCCGCCAACATCGGGAACATGTTTCCTGCCTCTAGCGTGTCCAATCCCTTAATGATCTTATACGTTTCAATCAGATCCCCTCTCATCCTTCTAAATTCCAGTGTATACAACCCCAGTCGCTCCAATCTTTCAACATATGACATTCCTGCCATCTGGGAATTAACCTCGTGAACCTACGCTGCACTCCCTCAATAGCTAGAATGTCCTTCCTCAAATTTGGAGACCAAAACTGTGCACAGTATTCCAGGTGTGGTCTCACCAGGGCCCTGTACAACTGCAGAAGGACCTCTTTGCTCCTATACTCAATTTCCCTTGTTATGAAGGCCAGCATGCCATTAGCTTTCTTCACTGCCTGCTGTACCTGCATGCTTACTTTCAGTGACTGATGAATAAGGACACCTAGATCTCGTTGTACTTCCCCTTTTCCTAACTTGACACCATTCAGATAGTAATCTGCCTTCCTATTCTTGCTACCAAAGTGGATAACCTCACACTTATCCACATTAAACTGCATCTGCCATGCATCTGCCCACTCACCCAACCTGTCCAAGTCACCCTGCATTCTCATAACATCATCCTCACATTTCACACTGCCACCCAGCTTTCTGTCATCTGCAAATTTGCTAATGTTACTTTTAATCCCTTCATCTAAATCATTAATGTATATTGTAAATAGTTGCGGTCCCAGCACTAAGCCTTGCGGTACCCCACTAGTCACTGCCTGCCATTCTGAAAGGGACCCGTTAATCCCTACTCTTTGTTTCCTGTCTGCCAATTAATTTTCTATCCATGTCAGTACCCTACCCCCAATACCATTTGCTCTAATTTTGTACACTAACCTCCTATGTGGGACCTTATCAAAGGCTTTCTGAAAGTCCAGGTACACTACATCCACTGGCTTTCCCTTGTCCATTTTTATAGTTACATTCTCAAAAAATTCCAGAAGATTAGTCAAGCATGATATCCCCTTCGTAAATCCATGCTGACTTGGACCTATCCTGCCACTGCTATCCAAATATCCCGCTATTACATCTTTTATAATTGATTCCAGCATCTTCCCCACCACTGATGTCAGACTAACTGGTCTATAATTGGCTGTTTTCTCTCTCCCTCCTTTCTTAAAAAGTGGGATAACATTAGCTACCCTCCAATCCGCAGGAACTGATCCTGAATCTATAGAACATTGGAAAATGATTACCAATGTGTCCACGGTTTCTAGAGCCACCTCCTTAAGTACCCTGGGATGCAAAACATCAGGCCCTGGGGATTTATCAACCTTCAGTCCCATCAGTTTACCCAACACCATTTTGTGCCTGATGCGAATTTCCTTCAGTTCCTCTGTTACCCTAGGTCCTCTGGCCACTATTACATCTGGGAGATTGCTTGTGTCTTCCCTAGTGAAGACAGATCCAAAGTACCTGTTCAGCTCGTCTGCCATTTCCTTGTTTCCCATAATAATTTCACCCGTTTCTGTCTTCAAGGGCCCAACTTTGGTCTTAACTAATTTTTTCCTCTTCAAATACCTAAAGAAACTTTTACTATCCTTCTTTATACTTTTGTCTAGCTTACCTTCGTACCTCATCTTTTCCCCCGTATTGCCTTTTCAGTTATCTTCAGTTGCTCCTTAAAAGTCTCCCAATCCTCTGGCTTCCCGCTCATCCTTGCTATGTTATACTTCCTCTCTTTTATTTTTATACTGTACTTGACTTCCCTTGTCATCCACGGTCGCCCCTTACTCCCCTTAGAACCTTTATTCCTCTTTGGAATGAACTGATCCTGCACCTTCTGTATTATTCCCAGAAATACCTGCCATTGTTGTTTCACTGTCATCCCTGCTAGGGTATCTTTCCAGTCAACTTTGGCCAGCTCCTCCCTCATGTGTCCATAGTCCCCTTTGTTCAACTGTAATACTGACACTTCCGATCTTCCCTTCTCCCTCTCAAATTGTAGATTAAAACTTATCATATTATGGTCACTACCTCCTAATGGCTCCTTTACCTCGCGTTCCCTTATCAAATCTGGCTCATTACACAACACTAAATCCAGAATTGCCTTCTCCCTGGTAGGCTCCAGTACAAGCTGCTCTAAGAATCCATCCCTGAGGCATTCCACAAACTCCCTTTCTTGGGGTCCAGTACCAACTTGATTTTCCCAGTCTACCTGCATGTTAAAATCCCCTATAACAACCGTAGAATTAACTTTACGACATGCCAATTTTAACTCTTGATTTAACTTGCACCCTATATCCAGGCTACTGTTTGGGGGCCTGTAGATAACTCCCATCAGGGTCTTTTTGCCCTTACAGTTTCTCACTTCTATCCATACTGACTCGACCTCTCCTGATTCTATGTCCCACCTCGCAAGTGACTGAATTTCATTCCTCGCCAACAGAGCTACCCCATCCCCTCTGCCAACCTGTCTGTCCTTTCGATAGGATGTATATCCTTGAATATTCATTTCCCAGCCCTGGTCCTCTTGCAGCCGTATCTCTGTTATTCCCACAACATCATACTTGCCAATTTCCAACTGAGCATCAAGCTCATCCACTTTATTTCTTATACTCCATGCATTCATATATAATACTTTTAATCCTCTTAAAGTAATACTTTTACTCCCCTCACCTTTCACATCGATTCCTATTGCACTTGCCCATACTCTCCAATCCCTTCCTGGTCTTTCTGCCCCTTTAATTCAGTTGTCTTTCTTAACTTTTCTTATTCTCTTTAACTCCATTCTTATATTTCCAGTTCATCCCCTCCCCGCCCCCACTACTTAGTTTAAACACACCCATATAGCAGTGGCAAACCTGCCTGCCAAAACACTGGTCCCCCGTCTGTTAAGGTGCAACCCGTCCCTTCTGTGCAATTCATCCTTACCCCAAAACAGATCCCAGTAGTTCAAGAATCTAAATCCCTGCTCCCCGCACCAGCTCCTCAGCCACAAATTCAGATCCCCTATCTCCCTGTTCATGTCCTCTCCAGGACAAGGAACTGGAAGCAAACCCGAGATAACCACCCTGGAGGTCCTGCTTTTCAGCCTTCTTCCGACTTCTCTGAAGTCACGCTGCTAAATGTCTCTCATCTTCATCCCAATGTCATTTGTTCCGACATGCACCACCATCTCCGGCTGATCACCATCTCCCTTGAGGATGCCCTGCAATCGGTCTGTGATGTCCTGGATCCTGGCACCAGGGAGGCAACACACCATCCTTAAATCCCGCCTGTTGCCGCAGAAACCCCTATCTGTACCTCTCACTATGGAGTCTCCTACTACCACGGCTCTGCCTGATGTCTGTCTCCTCGGCTTTATTTCAGCACCAATTTTTGACTTGCAGACCCGTCCACCTCTCAGACTGGCACTGTCTTCTGTCCCTACAGCTTCCAAGAGGGTGAACCTGTTTTCAAGAGGCACATCCCCTGGCGTCACCTGTACTCCAAGCATCCATCCCTTCCTCATCATCGACCCCCTTCTCTCTTCCAGTATCTTCGGTGTAACGATCTCGCTGCAGGTTCTGTCCAGAAAACTCTCATTTTCCTGGATGAACCTGAGGTCATCCAGTTGCCACTCCAGTGCCTCAACACGGTCCTTCAGGAGCTGAACCTGGACACACTTTCCACACTTGTAGCAGCCAGAGGCACCATCAATATCCCTTACCTCTCACATCATGCAAGCATCACACTGAATCAGTTGACCTGTCATTTCTTCACCACTTCTCACCCTCTCCAACTGTGGCGTAGTCTCCTCCCTCAGCCTCCTCGCCAAAGACTCCTGAGCCAAAGACTCGCACTTTTGTCACAAGGCACTTCCCTCGACAAGGCTGCTCCCCAACAGGCCGCTCCCCTAGAACAAACCTTGATTATATTGGCTGATATTTGACTAATTCCTTTCACTTGTCGCACCTCGGCCGATCTCGAACGTTTGTCTTGCAGGCTGGTCTCCACTGGGTTTTGAATCAACCGCTCCTTCTCAGCCAATGCCCTCACTCACTCCTTCAATTGTCGCGCCTCGGCCGACCTCGAACGTTTGTCTCGAGCCGGGCTCTTAGGCCAATCCTTTGGCATGCCGAATGAACAACAGACAGTTATGGAACCCTGAGAGTGGGTCCCATTCCTGTAAAAAAAAAACAAACAAACTGCAGTCAATGTGTAATTCCAGGTCAGGGTCTTCATAAGAGCCCTGAAAGGGGAAAATAGAGATATTAAGGATGGAAATAGAGCTGTTTCTGAAGATGCAAGCAAAGGAGTTGCTGTTAGGCACCATTAACCCGCCTAAGCTCCGCCTTCTTTCTTACAGTAAATCCAATTTTCATGAAAAAAAATAAATGCAATTGAAAATCACATATTTCAGAGGACATAAAAACACTTGCAACTTGCTTATTGATGTGCTGAACTAATGCATATAGGAGCCTGGAGATGTGCTGTGATAGCCAATGGTGAGAAACAGACCTGGATGCCAATTCCACAAGCTGTAATCATGCAGACACAGAGTAGGTTGTCTCTGGGCCACTCAGTCTCTCAGAGAGTTCAAGGTCTGACTCTGTACACTGTAAAGGAGACCAACACATTGACAACTGTTTACCATGAGTATTATACCCCTTACCCCATGACTACCAATACTACTGCCATTATCTTTCACTGCTCCATGAACCTTCCATCTATCTGTGCTAACATATGAGCAACCCCAGCGCCATTATAATTCCAAAAGTACCTTTCCAATACTCGGCCCTTTCCTGTCCCCAGTCACCAACACCCACCACCCCTCCCCTGTTGCACCATGCCAGTGACGGAGCCAGTTCCATAGAACAGTACAGCACAAGTACAGTGCCCTGATCACACCATGTCTGTGCTGGCCATGATGTTGTTGTAACTAATCCCATCAGTTTATGCATGGTCCACATTCCCTCAATCACATGCTTGTTCATACTATATGTTTGTCCAAATGATTCAATGTGTTCATGAGGATGTACTCTTGGGGTGGCGGACAATATATACCTACTGAGGGTGGGTGTAGTTGATGATTTGCTAAAAGGTGTCTTAATTGGTAGATTTATTGGGTAATGTTGACTTTACTGCAATCTTTGCTTGCCCTGTGCTGACACAGTCCCAAACCAAAGCTGGGGTGGAGCCTCTGCCAGCAGTGGCTGATAACCTATTTGAGGGAGTTAAGAAAAGGCCATGTAAATCACATCAGAAATGCTACCTTACCACCCACCTAACACCACAAACCTCACCACAGATCAATAGCAGGTCCCCGTAAACATAGCTGTCCTATAGTGAGCTGATCCTTCTCTGGCTCCTCTGTATTCTCAAATGAAGGGAGAGGATGACAAGGGGGTCCTTTAGCTGTAAAGATAGCTACGTGCTGGAAAATGGTATCTTATATCTGGCAGGTACCCCTGGCAACTGATTGGTAGTACCCACCAGTTGTGGGCCCCTCATTTTCCACCTTGCTCACACCATCCCCTGGGATAGCTATTTGGATCGGTGGAAAACCTACCTAAGAGTGAGCCACAGATTCGATTGGCCATCTGTGTATGCTGATGTCCAGCAGTATTGTACTTTCTGCCCTGAGTGCCAAAAGACCCACCATATCCGAAACACAGGTAGAGCCTACTATAGCCTTTGCCCATCATAACCACCACATTCAAACGTATTGCTATGGACATTGTAGGCCCTCTAAAGGAAAGCTGCTCTGGAATACTTCAGTCATTTGCGATTATGCTACCTGGTTTGCTAAGGCATTCCGTCTACGTTCCATCACCACCCCTAAAATCATTGCCTCCTGAGTACAGCTCTTCTCCTGTGCGGGTTTCCCCAAAGAAATTTAACTGACCAAGGCATCAATTTCACTTCAACCTCGTGTCTCAATTGTATCATCAGCTGCGTTTGTTGTGCGTGAACATCCCAGGGACAAACAGTCTGAGGTACTCTAAACCACCTGTCTGGCACCAACAATCATTCCACAGTCAAAGTCACTTTGATCACATTTCTTCCCCGTCCTGGTATTTAGTCTGAACAACAACTGAACCTTTTAACTATGCCTGCATGTTTTTTTGCATTAAATTGATGATTGACTGATTAGATAGACCATAAGACATAGGTGCAGAATTAGGCCATTTGGCTCATCAAGTCTGTTCTGCCCTTCAATCATGGCTGAATTATTATCCCTCTCAGCCCCACTCTCCTTCCTCTCCTCTAACCTTTAATGGTCTGACTAATTAAGAACCTATCAACCTCCACTTCAAATATACTCAATGACTTGGCTGCCACAGCCATCTGTGGTAATGAATTCCACGGATTCACTATTTTCTGACTAAAGGAATTTCTCTGTTCAAAATAGACACCCCTCTATTCTGAGGCTGTGCCCATTGCTTTAGAATCACCCTCTATGGGAAACATCCTCTCTGTATCCACCCTGTCTAGATATTTACACTAATGAACAGATCTATAGGTGTAGAATAAAGTGAGTTATGTTTATCCTGTTCCCTTGTTGATGGCACACTTATTCAAACGTTGTCTTTCTGTCAAAGACCGATGCTCTTGCCTTGCCCTGAGACATTTAACTTTCTGTTCTTGTTTGAATAAGATTGTAAGGAGGCCTGAAGCTATTTAGCTTTTGAGGCTCACAAAATGTCCATCCATTAATTGGTTATTGATGAAGAATTATTGCCTCACGGCACTGTTCACAAAGCATTGAATGGTTTAAAGACATAAATCCTTGAGCTCAACACGCTGAATTCCTCTGGCAGATTTTGTGGAATTATTTTCATGATGGCTAGGAGTAGATTTATGGGATGCTAATTAGAGAAAGAACTTTCTAACAGTTTTAGCCTCCTCTGGAATTAATATGCAGTAATCAAAAAGCAAGTTATGTACATTCAGTCATACCTTGCAGCACGAGGGTATCCATATCCTTATAAAATAGTAATCTCATTCTATTTTTCAGTGTAACTATCTATTTTGGCTCTCAGTGCCAGCAGCCAACCATCTAGTGAATGGCAAACTGCAAGGATATGAAAGTATTTCCAGTTCCAAACTGGAATGGGCAGGTTCAAGATTACGTTCACATTATAGCCTAGGGAAATGTCGAACTTTCCCTGCTCTTCGATTGTTGCAGCCGAATCAGGTGTGAATGTTTTGTTGAGGAAGTATCATATTATATCTGAGTTTCAGCCATGAGGATCGCTCCTTTGGTATCCCGGGTAGAAATGTCTCCTGCTGTTACCTCTTTCCCTCACTTCCTCCTACTTCTAGCAGCCCATTCTGCTCTGTATGCTTTTGGAATAATACTAGTTAATACAGTCCTTGTAGCCCGCAGCATTTTTTAAAAATCTGCATGAAAATTTCATAAAATAATGGCAATAATTAGTCAAAATAAATTGACAAGCAAACTGTAGAAGTGAATGCTATCTGCATGTGATGGGACTGTTCTGCTTTTGCTTTTGGGCATTGGAGTGGAGCAGCCTGTGATATTTTATTTTTCATGTTTTTAAGATACTCTAACAACTCTTACAATCCTTGTTCACATCTGATCATGGGTGCTGTCTGTGGAGTTTGGATGTTCTCCCAGTGACCGTGTGGGTTTCTCCTCGTTCATTCAATTTCTTCCCACATCCCCAAGGTTTGTGGGTTTGGAGGTTAATTGGTCCCTCTAGGTGTCCAAAGTGTGTGGGTGAGGGGTTGAACCTGGGGGGTGTGGATGGGAATGTACAGAGAATAAAACAGGAAAGCACAGGTTTAGTATCTATAGGTGGCTGATTTAAAGCTTTCTGCATGGACACTATGGACTGAAAGGATAGTTTTCCTGCCATATCATTCCATGACCTTATGAAATATTGAATCATAATATTGGCAGTCAGTGGTGATTGGGGTGCCGCAGGAGTCGGTGCTGGGCCTGCAGCTGTTTACCATTTAATTGATGATTTGGAAGAGGGCACTGAGTGTAGTGTAGCAAAATTTGCTGATGACACTAAACTGAGTGGAAAAGCTAATTGTACAGAGACAATAGACAATAGGTGCAGGAGTAGGCCATTCGGTCCTTCGAGCCAGCACAGCCATTCACTGTGATCATGGCTGATCCTCCACTATTAGTATCCAGTTCCTGCCTTATCCCCATAACCTTTGATTCCGCTATCTTTAAGAGCTCTATCCATCTCTTTTTAGAAAATATCCTGAGACTTGGCCTCCACAGCCTTCTGGGACAGAGCATTCCATATATCCACCACTCTCTGGGTGAAAAAGAGGATGTGGAGAGTCTGCAGAGGGATATAGATAGGTTAAGTGAGTGGGCCAAGGTCTGGCGGATGGAATACAATGTTGTTAAATGCGAGATCATCCACATTGGAAGGAATAATAGAAGAGCAGATTATTATTTAAATAGTGAAAGATTGCAGCATGCTGTTGTGCAGAGGGACTTGGGAGTACTTGTTCATGAATCACAAAAGGTTGGCTTGCAGGTACAACAGGTTATTAAGAAGGCAAATGGTATGTTGTCCTTCATTGCTAGAGGGATTGAATTCAAGAGCAGGGAGGTCAAGCTGCAACTATACAGGGTACTGGTGAGGCCACACCTGGAGTACTGTGTGCAGTTCTGGTCTCCATACTTGAGGAAGGATATACTGGCTTTGGAGGCAGTGCAGAGGAGATTCACCAAGTTGATTCCAGGGATGAAGGGGTTAACCTTTGAGGAGAGATTGAGTCGCCTGGAGTTCAGAAGAATGAGAGGGAATCTTATAGAAACATACAAAATTTTGAAAAGGATAGATAAGATAGAAGTAGGAAAGTTGTTTCCATTGGTAGGTGAGACTAGAACTAGGGGACATTGCCTCAAGATTCAGGGGAGAAGATTTAGGACAGAGATGAGGAGAAACTGTTTTTCCCAGAGAGTGGTGAATCTGTGGAATTCTCTGCCCAGGGAAGCAGTTGAGGCTTCCTCACTAAATATACTTAAGATACAGTTAGATAGGTTTTTACATAGTAAGGGAATTGAGGGTTATGGGGAAAAAGCAGGTAGATGGAGCTGTTTACGGACAGATCAGCCATGATCTTATTGAATGGTGAGGCAGGGTTGATGGGCCGGATGGCCTACTCCTGCTCCTTTTTCTTATGTTCTTATGTACAGCTTTTCTTGACTCACACTGTACATTTTAGGAACAGGTTCATCCCCTCCATATCAGAATTCTGAATGGTCGATGCATACTACCTCATTATTCCTTTCTTTTGTTGCACTATTTATTAATTTGTGTAATTTTATAGTTTTTTTTATCTTGCACTATACCACTAGTGCAAAACAACATATTTCATCATATGTCAGTGGCAATAAATCTGATTCCGATTCCCTTCAACAAACAACATCTTTCATTAAGAGACAAGGACTGAATTATGACAAGTCGTAGCTAAAGACCTTAACAAATCTAGATGAATGTACATAATGTTATGTCAGAATTTTTAAAACACAATTTACTTACTTTAATTGCTAAAGTGATGAAAGTTACCTATATGCATCATTTAGTAGTTTGGACTTAACTTGTCCTTTGATTTAAATTCCTGATCTGAGCCTCTGTTCATACATGAGTGATGGGTGGCAATTCTAATGATCCTTGTCAGCACTAAAGATAAGCTGTCCAGATGATTTAAACTACTGAGCATTATCTTGGTTTTGTGACGATTTTGTATTACACTTCGACAGCAAACTGGTTTCTTCCCCTCCATTTCTGTCTTGTTCCTCTTTTACTCAGCAAATGTAGTCAACACAAAACCTCATTCCTCAAACCTCATCCTCCTGGAGAATTAGGGTAATTGGTGCATAGTTTTCACTGTGGAATAGATGGATAGAAGAGCTTGTTTCCATGATCTATGACTCTGTGAATCATTTCTCTCTGCCTCTGAATTATTAATATGGCTGCTATAAGTCTTTCTGAACTTAACCACTCTACAAAATTTATCACTACAGGAGACCCATCTAAAGTTTTTAGTAGAGTAGAGTTGATTATTATGTCAAGGTTTTGTTCTTTGTGTCATGGCTCCGTTTGGCTGTTCCCCTTTAACACTTCTTTCTCCCTGATTATGCCCTAATTTCTGTCATTAGATTTCTAATAGCTGCTAGTTTACCTAATTACAGTACACCTGGTTTTCATCAGAGTCTGTGAAATCAGTACGATGGCTTCTCTATCTCAGGTTGCCAGTTTGTTGGTTTATACTCGTGTGATACCTCTTTCTCTTGTCCGCTTAGAACCGTTAGTTCTAAGTTTAGTTCCAAGTTCTGCTCTAGTTTCAAGATAGTCCCTGTAGATCCCGTCTCCTTGTCAAGATTCCTCTAGTTTGCTGTTCTATGTTCACATCTACGCCAGCATCACCAACTCAATCGACGTGCCAGTGTCCTGCACTTGGGTTCTCCTCAGTCGCCCCGTGCAACACTTTGGTCATCATAGATATTCAAATTCCATTTGCCATAGATTTTGAAAGGTCTTTTTGTTTTCCCTCATTGATTTACCTAGGTGACAATATTGTTATGAAATGATTTCAGCTTCTGTTCAAGACTTAGAAAAATTCATTTTTTGGTACTTCCAATGTAAATAGGCCTTTGATTTGACCAAGATCTGTTTCCCGACAGTCAGCACAGCCTTGTGTATGGGAAGTCACATCTTACAAATCTCTTAAACTTCTTTAAGGAGATAACCAAGAAGGTAGGCAAGGCCAGGGCAGTAGATATTCTCTATATGTACTTTAGCAAGGCTTTTGACAAGGTCTCTCATGTGGGCAAGTCTGGAAGTTTAGATCCCGTGGGATCTAGGGGAACATAGCAGATTGTATTCATAATTGGCTCAGTAGTAGAATGCAAAGAATGATAATTGAGGATTGTTTCTTGCAGTGGAGGTCTCTGTCTAGTGTGTGCTAGAGTAGTCAATACTGGGACCTTTGATAATACTGTATATAAACAATTAGGATATGAATGTACAAGGCAGGGTTAGTAAGTTTGTGGATGGCTGTAAAGTAGACAATGTAGAAGATTATGAAATGTTACATGGGGATCTTGATCAGTTAGGTACACCGGCTGAGGTTTGGCAAATGGCTTTCAATCCAGATAAATGTGAAGTATTACATTTTAGAATATCAAACCAAGGTAGAATTTATACAGTGAATGGTAGTGACCAGGGGAGTGTGGAAAAGAGGGCAACACAAGTAGTTCCCCTCTCTGGCTATCCATCCCATAGGATGATGATGGTTCCTTTCAGTCAGTGGGGTTGACCCCACTAGGAACAGCGTGTGGCTGAATGGATTTAGGTGAGTGGGGGTTGCACAGGTCCAGACCCACCCTCTCAACATCCCCTCCAAGATCCAGTGGCATGGTGGGGTCCAAGACGGCTGGGGGAAGTTCTGTTGCGGTGAGTGGCCAGACCAAGCTTTGATGCAAGGGATGCCCTTTCCGCGCTTCACGGTACGTGTTTGCTAGATGGCCGTTGACCCTACGAGAGGGTTCATCCGCCCTTTGACAGGTCTTGTTTTTCATCCTGCAAGGTGTCCAGCCACCCTCCTCACCAGGTAAGCCTGGTGGGGGAGTTGTTTTAGTCGTTGACCACCCGACCATGCGACAGGTAGTACTGGGTCACATGGTACCAGTAGCAGTCAGACCAGTGACACAGGTAGTTAGGGTGGTGAAGAAGTTGAATGGCATTCTGGCCTTCATCAGTCAGGACTCGGAGTACAGAAGTTACAAAGTTATGATGCTGTTGATGAGTTGTCGATGAGACTGCATATATAGTTTTGATCAATCTGCATATATAGTTCTGTTATAGAAAATAAGGTATTAAACTAGGGAGACTTGGAGGCCTGAGTTACATGGAGAGGTTGTGCAGACTAGGACTTTGTTCCTAGGAGTGTAAGAGATTGAGGAGTAGCCTGACTGAGGTATATAAAATCATTCAGGCATAGACAGGGTGAAAGCACATAGTCTTTTTTTTTACCCAGGGAGAGTGTGCTAAAAACGAGAATGGTTTAAGATCTGTGATGAAAGTGAGATCAACTTCTTCATGCAATGGCTGATATGTATTGGAATGAGCTGCCCGACACAGTGGTTGGGGCAGCCATATTGGCAGCATTTAAAAGCCATCTAGGTAAGTACATGGATCGGAGAAGTTCAGAGGGCTATGGGGTAAATGTGGGTGGATTGGACTATCTAACTGGGCAACACAGTCAACATGGATGAATTGGACTGATGGACATTTTCATGTTGTGTGACTCAATGGGGATCGACAGCAGTTTTGTCCTTGGGTCTCGGCAAGAGATTAAAACATTATACATGTTAGTTAGAGGTAGAAAGGAGGGGGTTCATAAACATGCTGAGTAGCAAGTAAGTTGTGTGCAATTGCTTATTGAAGTGGCAAATGACACCCTGATAAATGAAACTTCAATTTCAATCTACATGGCCAAGGACAGAACAGGTGCGACCAAGCAGTAGTCAGGATTACTCAAATGTCTTATAGTTATGAACCACTTGCTGTATGAGATTGAATGCAATGCAGTGAGCTGATGTGGAGTTCTGAGACTTCCTGATATATAAAAAAAGATTTGGAATATTTTCTGAAGATTCGAACAGTACTTAAACAGCTTTAATTTTGGAAGTGATCAAAGAAATGGCAGATAGTGTTTAATCCAGCCAAGTGTAAGTTGTCGCTCTTTGGGAGATCAAACATCAAGGGACAGTACATAGTTAATGGAAAAACCCTTCATGGTGTTGAAGTTCAGAGGAATCTCAGTATCCAAGTCCAATGCTCTCTGAAAGTGGCTGCAAAATTTAATAGGGTGGTAAAGAAGGTGCAAGGCATGCTTGCTTTTTAAGTTGAGGCATTGATCTTAATTATCAGGAAGGTATATTGAAGTTTTAAAGAGTCTGGTTAGGCCACAACTGGAATATTGCAGACAATTTTGGTCACCCAGTGGTGGAAAGGATGTGGAGACTTTTGAGAGGGTGCAGAAGAGATTTCTGTGCACGACAGCTGAATTAGAGGGCATATGCAATGAGTGAAGGTTGGACAAACTTGGGTTGTTTTCTTTGGAGCTGTAGAGGCTTGGGGGAGACCTGACAGTCCAAATGTATTTTTGAAGTCTTTTACTAAGGTGGGCTCTTATGTTATAAGTGGGACAAATCACAACTACATCTTGACTAAAACCGAGGCTTTTAAATGCCTGAAGGAGACTCAAAACTCCCCAAAATTGATTTCAGTTCATGAATTTGTTAACATTAAGATTATGCTATTCGATCAAAGTTGTGACAATATTATGGTTGCAAATAATCAGTTTAAATTGTAGATTTAGATACAGTTCTGGGAAAACTAAACTGATAAATATGCTTAGTTACCTACCAAATCTATTGAAAGGTTTTTATTAACTTCCTTTCCTCAACAATAATAATGGCCATTATTAAGCTGTAGTACGATATAATAGGTAAGCATTAAAATATCATATTAGACTGACAGGGATTAGTTAATTACAAAATTGAGAATTGAATCAAACAGGCATTCTCTCAAGTGTAAAATACCTTAAAGAAAAAGTACATGAATTGTGAGTGAAATATATTGTAATCAATCATCAATGTTTTAAAGTAGAATGAATGACTGTGGTAGCACAAAGAGGAAATACAAGCGAGATATAGCTTTTACAATGTATCATTTTAATCTTTAGATGTCAAACAACAGATATATCCCATACGGAGAACTCTGATGTACATTCCTTTGCCCATGTTGCAATTATGTGAATGATCTGTCTGTACTGATTTTTACCCATGGGAGTCGCCCAGGTAAATACTCTGTATCATCACTTCCAGCTAGCTTATTCAATATTATCTCAACCTTCTGCAAACCTTTCAGTTTCCTAGTCTCCCATATTCACATCATCTTGGTTATTTTCCTTTGAAAGCGCCTGAATCATTTACTTCAATCACTTCCCAGAGGAACAAGTTCCCTTTTCTAACTATTGCTAAGTATTCATTTCCAAACTGATTTATCTCTGTTCATCCAAGCTGGACATTCCTAGTGATAAACATCAGCATTCATTGCCCATATTTAATTACTATTGAAACAAAGAAGAAAATTAAGAATCAATCACATTGATGGGTTTGAAGTCACAAATGTACCAGACTGGGGATGGGTATCAGGTTTCTTTCCCCGAAGGGTATTAATGACCTAGGTAATTTTTTATGATAATTGGTTAGCATTATAGTCAATATTATTGAGAATGTAATCTAGATTTATTTGATAATTGTATTTAAGTTGCTCAGCTGCTTTGCTGGGGTCGAACTCGTGTCATTGATGTAGATTCTGATTCTAGATCTTTGGAAACCTGATTCTGATTCTAGATCTTTTTGAAACAAGTCCAGTAACCCAGCCACCAGGTTACTCACAATTTATTCTAAACTCCATTGTTTCTATAGTCCTTAACTTCAGATTCTGTCAAACATAGAAGCAAATCTCTTCTAACCTGCCTGGAACCATGAAAAGTTGAAAAAGTATCTCTCAGTTCTACAGCCTTTTCATTTTAAAATATTAAATTTTTTACATTATCCAATCTTTTCCAACAACTGATATTGCTCAGATATGGAATTACCCTTTGTGAGCTTCTTTTTGCTCTTTGTGTGTTTCTGCATTACTTTCTCATAGACCAACACAGTACTCTTGTCCTCAGTATTTGCCTCATTTCTAACCCAATGGCATTATTATAGTTTATAGGCTCACCTATTCATCCAATGACCTCATCACTCTCCCTGGCCTGAATACCAAGGGAAGATAGGCAATTAACATGACTTTTTTTTGGTCTTTGTTTATTCATTTTATGGGTTATGAATATCAGCAGAATGCCAACATTTATCACCAACCCTAAATGCCATGGATATAGTCTACCTTTTAGAACCACTGTGGCTCTTCTATGACGATACTCCCATAATGTTGATGGGTAGGGGGTTCCAAGACTTAGGCAGAATGATGTTGAAGGAGTGATGATGAACTTGTAGGTCAGGATAGCATGCAACTTAGAGACAAACTCTGTCCTTTCTGATGGTAGCCATCACATACTGAGTCGTCTACAGGAAACATTGCTCTTCAACCCCTGTGTGATTATGGTGGAGGGGATGAACACTTAGGATGATGGAAGGATGCTATTATCCTAGAGGCTGTTGAGCTTCTTAAGAGTTTTTGGAGATATACTCATCAACACAAATGTTTCTCCTTGCTCTTTACTTGTGCATTTTACATGGTGGGAAGGATTTACGATAAGTGAATGCCAAACTTCCCTCCTACCTTTGTACCCACGATCCTTACATAGCTATTCTGATTGAATTTCCAGTCAGTGTGAATGATAGAAAACTCATTAATAAATGCCAAGATGTTTTTAGATATCTCTTGGAAATAGTATTACTTGCCGCTTATCTGTCCATGCCTAAATATTGTTTAGGTCTTGCTGCATGCTCAGGAATCAATTTACATCTATGAATATATATTTTTGCTGAGGAGTTGCGAAAGAATTTAAACAGTGTTTAGTCATCATCAAACATTCCAACTTCTGACCTTACAGTGGGCGGAAGGTTAATGGTGAAAAAGCAGAAGTTGTCTTTTTCTCTGGCACTATCCTGAAGTGATGCTCTGGAACTGGTATAATAGGGCTAACAACCATAACTATCTTCCTTTCTGCAAAGTAGGACTCCAAACTTGGATTGCTTTATCTTTGATGCTCTCTGATCACTGACTTAGCATAGTGTCACAGTCCCCGACCATTAATTCCCCATTTTCTCCTAATTCCCTTTGATGACGACACACCTGGTTTTCATCAAGACCTGCAGCATAACCCCGGCTTTGCACCCACTAGTTGCCAGATCATTGGTTTTGCCAGTGTGGTAATTAACGCTTCCCGGCCGCTTAGGACTGTGTGTTGCAAGTTTTGCTTCAGTACCAAGATTTATCTGTGAAACTCAGTCTTTCCATATCAAGATCAGTTTTCTAAGTTCTACTCCAGTACCAAGGTTTACCTGTGAAACCCCGTCTCTCTGTGTCAAGATAAATTCTGCCTGTCTCCTGACTTCCTACTCTCCCTCCAGTTTGCCGTTCAACACTCACGCCTGCATCTGCATCCTAACTAAATCTCCGTGCCTGTGTTCTGCGCTTGGGTTCACCTCATTCGTTGCAACAGAACGATCTGGCCATGATGGACCCAGCAGACACGAATACCCTTCAACAAGCCCTCGCCAGCCTGAGGAACTCTTCCCAGAGGTCATGAATAATCTCCATTCCCTGTCTGCTGGCGTAACGAAGATCGGTGACCAGGTGAACTGTGTCCAACACCCCCGCCAAGAGAGCCTCATGTACCTGAACCGGAACACTTGGTTGGGGATTTGGGGAAGTGCCGGGCCTTCTTTCTTCAGTGGTCTTTGGTGTTCGAATAGCAGTCATCCACATACTCCACGGATAAGATTGTTGTGGGGAAGTGCCTTAGCGTGGGCCACAGCTGTTTGGGATAACTAACCGGATATCTGCTCTTCTTTTGCCACCTTTATCGCGGAAATGAGAAAGATCTTTGACCACCCCGTCTGTAGTAAGATGCCACTAAGCATCTACTCACTCTCGGTCAGGGCTTACGCAGTTTTGCTGAATATTCCGTGGAGTTCCGGACGTTAGTGGCCAACTCGGGGTGGAACGATGAGGCACTCCAAGGGGTGTTTCGGAATGGTCTCAGCGACACGGTGAAAGACGAGTTGGTGGCAAGAGACGACACCGACAGCCTGGATTCCTTGATCTCCCTAACCACCAGGTTGGACAATCACCTCCGAGAACGCCATAGAGAAAGAACTGGTTGTCCACCACCTTTGGCCACTCCACGGCACTCATTACCACCTCCCGCCAGAACAAGCCTCTCTCCTCCTCCTGCTCCTCCCCTCGGTGGTCAGACTCAAACTGCCCGGATCCATGCACATTCATCCCACATTCCATGTCTCCCAATTGAAACCTGTGTCTGTCAGCCCTTTGTGCCCATCTACTGAACCTCCTCCGCCCGCCCGGATCATTGACGACTACCCAGTGTACACCGTCCAGTGAATACTGGATGTGCACTGCTGAGGCAGGGGTCTCCAGTACCTGGTCAATTGTGAGGGATACGGCCCGGAGGAGCACACCTGGATTCCCCGCTCCTTCATCCTGGACCCTTCCCTCATCGGTGATTTCCATCGAGATCTTCTGGACAAGCCTGGTGGTTCACCTGGAGGCTCCAGTTAGGGGGGTATTGTCACAGTCCCAACCGTTAATTCCCCATTTTCTCCTAATTCCCTTTGGTGATGGCACACCTAGTTTTTATCAAGACCTGCAGCACAAGAAGCTCAGCTTTGAACCCACTAGTTGCCAGGTCGTTGGTTTTGCCAGTGTGGTAATTAATGCTTCCCGGCCGCTTAGGACTGTGTGCTCTAAGTTTTGCTTCAGTACCGAGATTTATCTGTGAAACTCAGTCTCTCCGTGTCAAGATCAGTTTTCTAAGTTATAACAATAACAATTACAGCACGGAAACAGGCCATCTCGGCCCTTCTAGTCGGTGCCGAACTCTTACCCTATCCTGGTCCCACTGACCTGCACTCAGCCCATAATCCTCCATTCCTTTCCTGTCCATATATCTATCCAATTTAACTTTAAACAACAACATAGAACCTGCCTCAACCACTTCTGTTGGAAGCTCGTTCCAAGTTCTACTCCATTTCCGAGGTTTACCTGTAAAATCCCATCTCTCCGTGTCAAGATAAATTCTGCCTGTCTCCTACCTTCCTGCTCTCCCTCCTGTTTGCCATTCAATGCTCACACCCGCGTCTGCATCCTAACTAAATCTCCATGCCTGTGTCCTGCGCTTGGGTTCGCCTCATTTGTTGCAACACATAGCTCCTTCAGTGCACACTTGATCTAATGCCAAAGACCTCTGGAATTCAGATTTGAACCAAGACTGGCCACATTTGAACCAAGACTAGATGAAGTCAGGAGCTGAGCAGAGTTAAAACTGGACATCAGTGAGCAGGTATTGGAGACTAAGTTGCACATACTAGCACCATCATCTCTACCTTCCATCTCTTTGCTGATGACTGAAAAGATAATTGTTGGGCACCATTGATTGCATCTACCATCAAACCCCTAAGGAAATATACTATAGCTGCTTGCTTGCCTTCCTGAGAACAGATATTCAAAGATATTGACACCAACAAACTTGAAGCTGCTCACCTTTTCCACTGCTGATCCTTCAATGAGGACCAGTCTCTGTTTCCTCAGCTTCCACTTCCTGAAGTCCACAATCAGTTCCTTGGTCTTACTGACGTTGAGTACAAAGCTGTTGTTGCGACACCACTCAACCAGCTGATCTGTCTCATTCCTGTACTCCTCTTTGTCACCATCTGAAATTCTTCCATCAACAGTTAATGCTACAGTAAAGGTTTTAAGTACTTTAGCTTGGATGTTGTCTAGTCCATACAGTCTTCTATATTCAATGCCCTTGGGCATTTCTTAGTACGATGCGGATTGAATTGAATTTGCTTAATACAGGTTCCTGTGATGATAAGGAAGCTAGTTGGCATGGTTCCAGTTGTTTGGGAATTGATGCTGGTGTTTCTCAGTCACTTTTGAAGCAGACATTAAAATCTTCAGGGAAAGCATGTCCTGTGTCCTTGCTACTTTCAGTGCTTCTTCTAAGTGTTGTCAAGCTTAGATTCACCAGTTGAGGAAAGGCTCTGAGTAATTTGATTTCATGCTGTGAAACTTCATGGGCTCTGGATTAATGCTGAGGACTCCCTTTGCCACACTGTTTTGTTAGTCTGCCCCCGTTTTCACCTACCTGAAAGGTCTGCCTGCCAATGAGATAATGTGTGCCAGGAACTGCAATAAAACAGTCTGTAAAACATAATACTCTAAGTTGGGCTGGTGTTGACTAGTGTGTAGGATGTAATGCTGTGCATTACTGAGTGGTAGAAGGACTTAGATGACCAGAATCAAAAGAGGCTGTAGAGCAGTGGTTCCTAACATTTTTTATGCCATGGACCAAAACCATTAAGCAAGGGGTCCATGGGCCTCAGATTGGAAACCCCTACTGTTGAGGATTATAAACTCAGCCAGCTCCATCACGGGCACAAGCCACCCCATAATCAAAGATAACGTCAAAGATAGTGCCTTGAGAATTTGGTATTAATCGTTAAGGATCATCACTACCTGGCTCATGCCTTCATCTCAACACTACCATCAGGGAAGAATTATAGGAGCATGCAGATGCACACTCAACATTTTGGGAACAATTTCTTCTCCGCTACCATTAAATTTCTGAACAATTCATGATCACTACCTTGCTATTCCTCTTTAACACTACTTAATAACTTTCTCTTGTAACTTATGGTAATTTGTTTACGTCTTGCACTGTACTGCTACTACGAACCAACAAACTTCATGACCAATGTCAGTGATAATAAATCTGATTCTAGAAGTGCCCAACAGCATCTATTGTAGGAGATTTGTTCACCAGGAATTTAGCAGTTGGCTCTCGAGTGACTGATGAAGACAAAAACTGAGGTTGATGTGCGTATTCTCCACACGACTGCAGGCTATTCCCATTCTAAATGTATGTTGATATTTATGTGTCTTTAGGGATCATTATTGTTTACTCTTTTATCACTTAGTGTTTCCATTTATATGTTATACTTCCTTGCTGTATTGCATTTCAAATTCAGATTTCTATCTGCATAGTTTTTCTATTGATTCATTTGCATTAAGCCACCTTCTTTAACATTCTATAATGTCACAAGTGTGATCAAACAAATTTCCTCACTGAAGCATACAATAAGATCTTAATTCATGTGACCGTAAGCTGAGTGGAGATGGAGACACAAGACATGCTAGAATTTGGAGCAACAGTCAGTTGAAGAAACTTACAGGTAAGAGCATGTGTAGGAGCAAAGGAAAGATTCAAATGTCAGGTTGAAATCCTGTATCAGGACTGTTGCATTGTTTTTTTTTTGAGTTTTTTAAACTTTACTTTTATTGTTTTGCCAATAACAGAACAAACAGAATAAAACCAAACAGACAGACAGGGTCATCATAGGTGAAGCAAAATCTGTATGGAACGATTGAATTTCTCTCTGAGACATGCCATTAAAAAATTTGAAAGATACTGGGAAAATTGGACATTTTATTTGAACCTGAAATGACTTCTTCACTGCACATTTATTTGGTTTGAAGAAGTTTGTTTTATTTCTTCCTATGAGGGAACATGAAGAATGTACTTTAAAGTCATGGATCTCAAGGTCCCCTGAGACTTTGAAGGAAAATTATGGACATAAGAGTTTGGTTAACCTTGATACAGCAATGCATACCGGGTTTTTAACTCAAAATCGAACTCAGTATATAAGTTTGCTGATGACACAACAATTGCAGGCCATATCTCGGGTAATGATGAGTTTGAGTACAGAGAGGAAATTAAGAACCTGGTGGCATGGTGTGAAGACAATAACCTATCCCTCAACGGCAGCAAGACGAAGGAATTGGTTGTTGACTTCAGAAGGAGTAGCGGACTGCATGACCCCATTTACATCGGTGGTACGTAAGTGGAACAGGTCAAAAGCTTTAAGTCCCTCGGGGTCAATATCACAAATAACCTGACATGGTCCAACCAAACAGAGTCCACTGCCAAGAAGGCCCACCAGCGCCTTTACTTCCTGAGAAAGCTAAAGAAATTTGGCCTGACCCCTAAAACCCTCACTAATTTTTATAAATGCACCGTAGAAAGCATTCTTCTAGGGTGCATCACAACCTGGTATGAAAGTTGTCCTGTTCAAGACCGCAAGAAGCTGCAGACTATGGAGAACACAATGCAGCACATCACACAAACCAATCTTCCATCCTTGGACTCGCTTTACACCGCATGCTGCCAGGATAATCAAGGACACGACCTACCCAGCCAACACACTTTTCGTCCCTCGTCCCTCCAGGAGAAGGCTTAGGAACTTGAAGACTCGTACGGCCAGATTTGGGAAAGCTTCTTTCCAACTGTGATAAGACTGCTGAATGGATCCTGACCCAGATCTGGGCCGCATCCTCCAAATATCCGGACCTGCCTCTCTGTTTTTTTTGCACTACCTTACTTTCCATTTTCTTATTTTCTATTTATGATTTATAATTTAAATTTTTAATATTTAGTTTCGATTTGTACTCCAGTGAGTGGGAAGCACAGAATCAAATATCGCTGTGATGATTGTATGTTCTAGTATCAATTGTTTGGCGACAAAAAAGTATAAAGTATTAATGTCAAAAATCCTTTCCTCCCACAGATGTTGTTCAGCCTGTTAAGTTCTTCCAGTTGAGATGTTGATATCCAGGACTGCCTTAGAGATGAAAGGGATGAAAGAAGTGAGAGCATATCAAAGGATTTCCAAGGCATCTGGAGACACAACTACCAATGGTACAGAAATTAAAATCACGTATATGCAGGAGAGCAGGTGGAAGTGAATTGAATTGACATTATTACTTACATTCTTCACATACTCGAGTAAAAATGTTTGTTATGTCTCTGTCTAAATGTGCAATGTGTAGTTTAAAGTAATTTGTAATAAATAGTATGTACAACAGGTCAGTCGATATATAAATACAATTGTATCAGCGTGAATTAATCAGTCTGATGGCCTGGTGGAAGAAGCTGTCCCGGAGCCTGTTGATCCTAGCTTTTATGCTGTAGTACCTTTTCCTGGATGGTAGCAGCTGGAACAGTTTGTGGTTGGTGTGATTTGGGTCCCAAAATGATCCTCCGTGCCCTTTTTATACACCCGTCTTTGCAAATATCCTGAATAGTGGGAAGTTCACATCTATAGGTGTGCTAGGCTGTCTGCACCACTCTCTGCAGAGTCCTGCAATTGAGGGAAGTACAATTTCCATACCAGGCAATGATACAGCTAGAGAAGATGCACTTAGTAGTGTCCCTTTAGAAAGTTCTTAGGATTTGGGGGTCCAACCAAATTTCTTCAACCATCTGAGGTTAAAGAGGCACTGTTGTGCCTTTTTCACCACACAGCCAGTATGTACAGATTATGTGAGATCCTCGGTGATGTGTATGTCAAGGAACTTAAAGCTGTTCACCCTCTCAACCATTGATGTCAATAGGGGCCAGCCTGTCTCCATTCTTCCTGTAGTCCACAACCTGCTCCTTTGTTTTTGTGACATTGAGGGAGAGGTTGTTTTCTTGACACTACTGTGTCAGGGTAGTAACTTCTTTTCTGTAGGCTGCCTCGTTATTATTTGAGATAAGGCCAATCAATGTAGTATCGTCAGCAAATTTAATTAGCAGATTGGAGCTGTGGGTGGTGACACAGTCATAAGTATTCAGGGAGTAAAGAAGGGGCTTAGGATCAGAGGGGTAGAGCCAACCTGCCGGCCATCTGATAGTAAGTCCAAGATCCATCTGCACAAGACGAGGTGAAGGCAAAGGTCTCTGAGCTTCTCGTTGAGCCTGGAGAGAATTATGGTGTTGAATGCTTAACTGCAGTCCAAGAACAGCACTCTCACATAAGCATCCTTCTTCTCCAGATGTGTAAGGATCGTGTGTAGAGCTGTGGCTAATGTGTCATCTGTTGATTGGTTGTGTCAGTAGGCAAATTATAGGGTTCCAGTTTGGGTAGTAGCATGCTGCAGATGTAATCCTTGACTAGCCTCTCAAAGCTTTTGCTTATTATTGACATGAGTGTGACAGGACACCAGTCATTCAGGCCGAGACCCTTCGTCAGGACTAGCTGAAGGAAGAGTTAGTAAGAGATTTGAAAGTGGAAGGGGGAGAGGGTGATCCAAAATGATAGGAGAAGACGGCAGGGGGAGGGATGGAGCCAAGAGCTGGACAGGTGATTGGCAAAAGGGATACGAGAGGATCATGGGACAGGAGGCCCAGGGAGAAAGACGGGGGTGGGGGGTACCCAGAGGATGGGCAAGGGGTATAGTCAGAGGGACAGAGGGAGAAAAAGGAGAGTGAGAGAAAGAATGTGTGTATAAAAATAAATAACGAATGGGGTACAAGGGGGAGGTGGGACATTAGCTGAAGTTAGAGAAGTCAATGTTCATGCCATCAGGTTGCAGGCTACCCAGACGGAATATAAGGTGTTGTTCCTCCAACCTGAGTGTGACTTCATCTTTACAGTAGAGGAGGCCGTGGATAGACATGTCAGAATGGGAATGGGATGTAGAATTAAAAGTGTGGCCACTGGGAGATCCTGCTTTCTCTGGCGGACAGAGCGTAGATGTTCAGCAAAGCGGTCTCCCAGTATGCGTCGGGTCTCGCCAATATATAAAAGGCCACATCGGGAGCACCAGACGCAGTATATCACCCCAGCCGACTCACAGGTGAAGTGTCGCCTCACCTGGAAGGACTGTCTGGGGCCCTGAATGGTGGTAAGGGAGGAAGTGTAAGGGCATGTGTAGCACTTGTTCCACTTACAAGGATAAGTGTGAGGAGGGACACCAGTGGGGAGGGATGGGGGGGACAAATGGACAAGGGAGTTGCATAGGGAGCGATCCCTGCGGAAAGCGGGGGAGGGGGGGAGGGAAAGATGTGTTTAGTGGTTGGATCCCGTTGGAGGTGGCGGAAGTTACGGAGAATAATATGTTGGACTCGGAAGCTGGTGGGGTGGTAGGTTAGGACAAGGGGAACCCTATTCCTAGTGGAGTGGCGGGAGGATGGAGTGAGAGCAGATGTATGTGAAATGAAGGAGATGCGTTTGAGAGCAGAGTTGATGGTGGAGGAAGGGAAGCCCCTTTCTTTAAAAAAGGAGGACATCTCCCTCGTCCTGGAATGAAAAGCCTCATCCTGAAAGCAGATGCGGCGGAGACGGAGGAATTGCGAGAAGGGGATGGCATTTTTGCAAGAGAGAGGGTGAGAAGAGGAGTAGTCCAGATAGCTGTGAGAGTCAGTAGGCTTATAGTAGACATCAGGGGATAAGCTGTCTCCAGAGACAGGGACAGAAAGATCTAGAAAGGGGAGGGAGGTGTCGGAAATGGACCAGGTAAACTTGAGGGCAGGGTGAAAGTTGGAGGCAAAGTTAATAAAGTCAACGAGCTCAGCATGCGTGCAGGAAGCAGCGCCAATGCAGTGTCAATGTAGTGAAGGAAAAGTGGGGGACAGTTACCAGAATAGGTACGGAACATAGATTGTTCCACAAAGCCAACAGTTTGGAGGAAGTGGGAGGAGGCAAAGGAGAAATTATCAAGAGTGAGGACTAATTCCGCTAGACGGAGCAGAGTGGTGGTAGAGGGGAACTGATTAGGTCTGGAATCCAAAAAGAAGCGGAGAGCTTTGAGACCTTCCTGATGGGGGATGGAAGTATATAGGGACTGGACATCCATGGTGAAAATAAAGCGGCGGGGGCCAGGGAAATTCAAATCATTGAAAAGTTTCAGCGCGTGAGAAGTGTCACGAACATAGGTAGGAAGGGATTGAACAAGGGGGATAAAACTGTGTCAAGGTATGCACAAACAAGTTCGGCGGGGCAGTAGCAAGCTAAGCCAATAGGTCTGCCAGGACAGGCAGGTTTGTTGATCCTGGGTAGGAGGTAGAAACGGGAAGTGTGAGGTGTGGAAACTATAAGGTTGGTAGCAGTGGATGGGAAATCCCCTGAGCGGATAAAGTCTGTGATGGTGTGGGAGACAATGGCCTGGTGCTCCTTAGTGGGGTCATGATCGAGGGGTAAATAAGAGGAGGTATCCGCGAGTTGTCGCTATGCTTTCGCAAGGTGGAGGTCAGTACACCAGACGACAACAGCACCCCCCTTGTCGGCAGGTTTAATAGTAAGGTTAGGATTAGTGCGGAGGGAGTGGAGAGCAGAGCATTCCGAAGGAGTGAGATTGGAATGGGAACAAGGTGCGGTGAAGTCGAGATGGTTGATGTCCCGTCGGCAGTTAGCAATAAAGAGATCCAGAGCAGGCAGAAGACCAGAGCAGGATGTCCATGAAGAAGAGGAGGGTTGAAGACGGGAGAAGGGGTCATCGGTGGGGGTGGAAGAGTCCTTGCCGAAGAAGTAGGCTCAGAGATGGAGACGGCGGAAGAAGAGTTCCGCATCATGGTGAACACTAAAGCCAGGGATTGATTAAGAACAAGAATGAGAGGGTTAAAACAGAGCCAAGGCTGAGCAACGTAGATCAGGGTGAAGAGGGCTGGTAAATAAATGAATATTCACTTTGTGCTCCATTACATTTAAAGGGCAGCTGTGATTCCTTAGTAAGGTGAATTGGTAACAATGAAATATACATTGCTGTTACTGAAGTTCAATATAATGTAGCACTTCAGATGTAAAAACATAGATTAGCTATAACAAGTATACAGATGAATAAAGTAAGATGAAATACACATAACCCATAGTCTATTTAAATGGCAGAACAGGCTCAAAAAACTACTTTAATACCATTATTTTGATTATGGGTCCTCATTAAATAACGATTATCGGTAGAGTTCATTGTATAATTAAAGTATAAAAGATTTGCAGAGAAAAGAATAGAAATACTTTGCATTTCTACAGTTGGATGCCTTATTTGAATGAGTTGTCTTCTCCTTGTGCTGTTGTGATTAACAGAGATGCTTTAGATGATTTGTAACGTACAGAACCTGCACTTCCAAAGGTAGGTATTTAACCAAGCTTGAGGCTCAGACAATAATCCTTGGGGTTTAAGCAGACCTTTCTGTGTTGTTGGCAGTCAACTGAAAAATTATTCATTCACTCCTGTTGCCAGAAACTCATGAATTCTGCCTCTATCCCTGTCTCCCATAGGTTGAACTTGGTCCTTGACTGAGTGCAATGAACCATTACAGAAGCTATATTGATCCATAATTTGTCACTCTGAGGTAAATGTGCCCATTGATATAATAGATTGTCTTTTAATTGTTTCATTTCAGCTGTACATGTATGGAGGGTCTAATGATTGGGACCATAACAGTAAAAGGTTTGTTCACCTCCAGCAGAAATATTCCTCTACGTTTTTAACTGTATACACACTACATAAGATTAACATCATAAATAAATACTGCAACTAAATATAAAAGCATGTACCCTATTAAAATAACATTCCGAAAGTGTATTGAATTATTGTTTTAAAAAAGTCAGTGCTGAGAATAAACAATTATATCCTTGCCATCAATACTCCACTTAAATGTCAAGACATTTGAAAATAATTTTGATCTTTGTGCTTTTTTCTTTTTATACCCCAAAAATATCCTTGTCTTCTTTTCATATATACTGTATATGTTAAGAAAAGTGACATTTGCAAAAGGAAAACAGAAGAATAAAGAGATCACAAACTAGGGACAAATGTAATCTCTGTACGATTCTGATGAAGCACAGCTGGGGACACTGATATTGAAATAGTAGTATGAAATAATGTGGGAATAGTCATTCAGCATCTTTTTTATATAATGGCATAATTTATAAATTTGGAAGTTTTAAGAGGATTTAATCCAAAAGAGGAACCTTGGGATTACCATTTCTTTGTTCCATCTGCACTCTAGATCACAACAATCGGTCCCGACTGTGCCTACAAGCTGTGGGGATCTGAGATAAAACAGGCTTGACCTGAGTCCTGGTGTCTGGGTCAGTATTTTCCTCCAGTAAGATATGAACATATGCACCACCATTTTCCAGATGACTGAGGTTAAAGACATGATTTGAAATGCCCAAGGTAAGAATGTCTATCATTCTGCACACAATAATTTCTCACTTGTTTGTGATTCCAAGTGCACATAATTGAGTTTTGTATCCAAAGTGGGTGGATAAGAGTGAATTTGGTTAGCAGGGTTATAGCTCCCCATTTTATTCTTACATTCCCTCAAAGGGTTTGTGCAAGGCTGAGCCGGCATTTAATTGTTCCTCCCTAATTGCCCTTGAGAAGATGGTGATGAGCCACCTTCTTAAACAGCCACAGTCCATGCGATTTAGGTGTACCCACAAAGCTGGTGCATTTTACAATTCCTGGTTATGCAACCACTGCTGCCAGGCAGAACATTTCTGAATAGAACTGAAAATGGATGGGGGTCACCTGTCTTGTAAACACACCGCCCAGAGGAAGGCAATGGCAAACCACATATGTAGAAAAATTTTGCAAAGAATAATGGTGGTGACCATGATCACCTATGTCACTGATGATGCTGAAGTCCTGGTGTGTTGCAGGTTGCACTGCAAACTACTGCTAATGTGTGTTATTGGTGGAGGGAGTGAATGGTGTTATTGGCTAAGGGAGTGACAGCTGGCTTCCATGTCCTGTAATGGCTGAGCTTCTTCAGTGTTGTTGAAGATGTACTCAACCAGGGGATGGGAGAATATCTTATCATGCTTCTGGCTTGCTTTTTGTAGATGTTGGACAAACTTTGAGTAATTGGGAGGCGAATTACTCATCGCAGGATTCCTACCCTTTGACCTTCTCTTGTAGCTACATTTTGCAATGTTCATGCAATCCATATTGTTACTTTTTGGTGCAAGAGGTACCTACTGTGGAGGACAACCTCAGTTTCTCTTTGTCCATCTGGTGCTCTGTGCTCTTACAGGGTGGAAAGAGCGCTTCAAGTGGAACAGAATACTGGAATGTTTTAGATGGGAAATGAAGTGGATTAATAGAGGTGAGATACCTGCAATTGTTCTGCTGAGCAGAGTGATGCAAAGAAGTTATAGAGAGGAATCTGAATAAGATGCAGCGCTGATGTTCAGCCCTACAAGTCAGTGCCAACTTCTTACATAAGCAGTAGCTGCCAATTTACATAAATCCTAAACAAATCCCACACTGCATTCAACTTCTCAGATTCTCCCACTCATCCAAACACTAGGGTCATTCTACAGCAGCTAATTAAACTACATCTCACATGTCTTTGGGGTGTGGGAGAAAAACAGAACACTTAGGGGAACCCACGCAGTCAGGAGGAAAACACTGATACTCCTCACAGATAGCACCAGAGATCAGGACTGAATCTGGGTCTCTTAAGCAGTGAGGTAGTGTCTGAATTGGCTGGTCCACTGTACTATAAAGAGTAAGCCCCAAAGTGTATACGAGGACTTCAATGATTCAGTTCCCTTCTGCGGCTTCTTTCAGCCACTCTTTTTTTCACTTGCAGTCTCCTCATCCCCGTGACCACGTGAAAGGTAACAATATCTTAATAGGACCATTATCATATCCAGACTTAGGAGGACATTAGAAGACACATGAGCCTCTAGTGAAAGACCTGGACTTTCAGAAGCATCCAGAAGACAGGAAAACGGAGAGTTTGAAAGATCTGGTTTCAGAAAAGGATAGGGTTTAGGGCATTGAGGACACAAATACCATTGTGATCTAGGTGATCAAGAATTTAAAGAAGTACAGATATGTTGGAGATGTATAGGCAGTAGGAAGTTACAGAGCAAGGGGGAAGTGAGGAAACTGAGTGATTTTAAAACCAAATTGTGATGTCATTTTTCTGGAACAGAGAACATAAGGAAATATGAGATGGATTAGGCCACTTGGTCGCTCAGTATGGTCATGGCTCATGGCCTTTTCCATATTAGTTCTCTTCAGCTGCCAGTTCCATGATCTTTCAAAAAGTAACCTCCTTGCTCTTTACATTCTCACAATAAACTAGTATCAGAACCTTCTAGGGTAGAGTATTTCATAGATTCACCACTCCATATGAGAATATATTCCTTTGTACCTCAGTTTTAAATGACAGACCTGCTCCGAAAATCTTATTCAAGATTCATTATCTCATTCAAGATTTTCTCACTAAATAAAGCATTCAATATCTATGCGTCGTGTGCCTTCAAGGTCCTATATAACATAATACGATCATTCCTCTTTCATCTAAATTACAAAGAATATACGTCTACCTTCAGTAGTTTGTGACAGGACAGCCTTCTCATCTCTGCTTTTAGCTACAGGCATCTGTCTTCGCCGACTACTAATGCCAGCTTTTCCTCACTTAAATATGGTGAGAAAAACTGTGACTAGTACTCTAGCTGTGACCTCAATAATTCACTGTACAACAATAGAAATGCATAAACACAAGAGATCCTGAAAATCTTGGACAACACGCACAAAATGCTGGAGGAACTCCACAGGTTGTTCAGAATCTATGGAAATAGATGAACAGTCCACTTTTTAGGCCGAAACACTTCACCATGACTGGAAAAAAAAGAGGGAAGATGCAGAATAAGAAAGTGGGGGATGGGAAGGAGAACAATCAAGATGGTGATGTGTAGTTAGGTGGGTGGGAAGGGGGAACTTAAGTGAAAAGCTGGGAGGTAGTAGGTGGAAAAGGCAAAGGTCCGGAGAAGAACAAATCTGAAAGAAGAGGAGAGTGGACCATAGGAGAAAAGGAAGGAGGAGAGACACCAGGGGGAGGTGGTTGGCAGGTAAGAGAAGAAGTAGGTTCAGTGAGGAATTGAAGAAGAAGAAAATGGAAGGGGGGAAATTACCACAAGCTGGAGAAATTGATGTTCTTGCCATCAGGCTGGAGATGACCTAGACGGAATATGATCGGTAGCTCCTCTAACCTGAGGGTGGTTCATTGTGACAGAAGGGGAGGCCAAGGACCAACATGTTGATACAAGTATTCGGATAAGAATGGAAATAGTTCACCACCAGGAAATTCTGTTTTTGGCGGATGGAGCACAGGTGCTCATCGAAGCAGTCCCACAATCTATGTCAGGTCCTACCAATGTAGAGCAGGCTGCATTGGGTGTACCAAATACAGTGGATGACACCAAAAGATTCATAAGTTCAGCGTTGCCTCACCTGGAATGACTGTTTGGTGCCCTGAATGGAGGCCAAGGAGGAGGTGAATGGGCCGGTGTAGCACTTTTTTACCATTTGCAGGGATAAATGACAGGAGGGAGATCAGTGGGAAGGGATGAATGAAAAAGGGAATCATGGATGGATTGATCCCTGTAGAAAGTGGCGGTGGGGGAATAAAGATGTGCTTGGTGATAGGATCCTATTGAAGATGGTAGAAGTTATGGAGAATGGTGTGTTGGATGCAGAGACTCATAGGTAAAGACAAGAAGATCTCTATTTCTGTTAAGGCATTGGGAAGATGGAGTGAGTATAGATGTACAGGAAATGGAGGAGTCATGGGTGAGGGCAATATCACTGGTAGAGGAAGAGAAAACTTATTCTTTGAGAAGAAGGACATACCTGATGTCCTGGAAAGGATACCCTCATCCTGGGAACAGATGCAGCGGAGACAAAGAAACTGAGAAAAGATGATGTTATTTATACTGGAGACAGGGTAGGAAGAGGTATAATCAAGATAGCTGTGGGTCTTGGAGGGTTTATACGAGATATCAATAGACAGTTTACTTCCAGAGATGGAAACAGAAAGATCAAGAAAGGTGAGACAGGTGTCAGAAATGAATGAATTGAATTTAAGGGCAAGGTGGCAGCTGAAGGCAAAGTTGATGAAATTGATGAGCTCAGCATGGGTGTAAGAAACATCACCAATGCAGCGCAGAAAGACTTCGGGAGCATTACCAGAGAAGTATGGGAACATGGACTCTTCCACGTAGCCAGTGAAAAGGCAGGCATAGCTGGGCTCATGTGGGTGTCCCTGGCTACAATTTGAGTTTGGAGAAAATTGGAGGAGTTGAAAAATAAATTGTTGAGGGTGAGGACCACTTCTGCCAGACAGATGAAGGTAATGATGGAGTCTTTAGTTAAGAAAGAATTGGAGAGCTTTAAGGCCTTCTTGATTGGAGATAGAAATGTACAGGGACTGGACAAATATGGTGAAAATGAGGTGATCAGGGCCAGAGAATTTAAAGTGTTGAGGAGATAGGAGGTGAAACACCACACATGCAGCTGGGAAGGGGCTGAACCAAATGGGGATAAAACAGAGTTGAGGTAGACAGACTTGAGTGCAATGGGGCAGGAGTCCCTTTCTATAGGGAAGAAAAGGTCCCTCATTTTAAATTGCAATACTCTTGCAGGAAAGTTCAAAATGCTATTTGCATTCCTAACTACTTGCTGTCCCTGCCTGCTAACTTACTGTGATTCATGCTCCAGGGATACAGATCCCTCTGATTTACAAAATTTTTCCATTTAGGTAATATCTGCCTTTAGTGTTGTTTGCTCTTCCCAAACTGCATCACCTCTTGCTTTCCTATATTAACCTATATTTATCGAGTCTTGAGTCATTCACTCAACCCATTTACGTAAAGCTGTAGAGTTCAAATGTTCTCACTGCAACATCACTTTACAACTACTTCCATGTCATTGGCTAATATGAATATCTCAGAGTGTGCTCCCTCCTCTAGTTCAGAAATACATCATTAATTAATGGGCCAAGATCTGATCCTTGATCTAGCATCCTGAAAAAACCTGTTTAATACTGATGTCTGCTTTTTATGAATCAATCAAACCTTCCCTCTACAGTATGTTAAACACACTTTCTTCAATAGCATGAACCCTTAACTCTATTCTACCACTTTTCTCTGGCACCTTGTCAAATATAATGTCCTGAATTAACTCAAGACAACCTTGGGTGCTTCAAGACTCTACTGTTGTTGCTGAGTAATTGTTTCCGGATCTCAAGTGTCATATGTGAAATGTTTTTTTCAAAAGTGTTGCTGAATTTGAGTAATGTTCATTGCTGTTATGTCTGCTCAATCTAATTAATTATGAAATCAAGAAAATAATGGGCCGTTAAATGTTGACAGTTCTGAGGTGAAGCAGGGAAGCTCAGTGCTCTGCTCAGTATCTGAAGTGGAAATCCTCAGCTGACACGTGGGTTCTTGCAATCAGAATCAGGTTTAATATCAATAAGATTAAAAGAGTGCAAAGAAAATTTACAAAGGTGTGGTTCGGATTTGAGAACCTGATTTATAGGGAAAGGCTGAATAGGTTAAGGCTTTATTTCTTAAAGCATTGGACAAAGGGTTGAGATTTGAAAGAAGTATACAAATTATGAAGCATTTTGATCAGGTAAATGCAAGCAGGTAAGTTCTGGTGAGGTTAGGTAAGACTGTCTTGGATTAAGGTGAAAACTCAGAAGTTTAAAAAGAACATAAGAGGAAACTTCTTCACTCAGAGGTAGTGGATGCAGGTTCAATTTAAACCTTTAAGAGAAGTTTGGATAGGTACATGGAAGGGAGGTGTATGCAGGGCTATTGTCCAAATGGGACTAGACCGATTAATAGTTCTGACACAGTGATGTCAAGAAAACAACCTCTCCCCCATTGTCGCAAAAACAAAGGAGCCGGTTGTGGACTAGAGGAGGAATAGAGACAGGCTAATTCCCAATGACATCAATGGATCTGGGGTTGAGAGGGTGAACAGTTTTAAGTTCCTTGGCATACATATCATCGAGGATCTCATGTAGTCTGTTCATAATGGCTGTGTGGTGAAAAAAGCACAACAGTGCCTCTTTCACCTCAGATGGTTGAAGAAGTTTAGCATGAGTCCCCAGATCCTAAGGACTTTCTACAGGGGCACAAATGAGAACCTCTTGACTGGCTGCATCATTGCCTGGTATGGGAACTGTAATGCCCTCAGTTGCAGGACTCTGCAGAGAGTGGTGTGTACAGCACAGTGCACTGTAGATGTGAACTTCTTACTATTCAAGACATTTACAGAAACAGGTGGCTAAAAAGGGCCCGAAGGATCATTGGGGACCTGAGTCACCCCAACCACAAACTGTTCCAGCTCTAATATCCGGGAAACTGTACCGCAGCATAAAAGCCAGGACCAACAGGCTCCTGGGCTGCTTCTTCCACTAGGCCATCAGACTGATTAATTCACACTGATGCAATTGTATTTCTATGTTATATTGACTGTCCTGTTATACATACTATTTATCACAAATTACAATAAATGGCACATTGCATATTTAGATGGAGATGTAACGTAAAGATTTTTACTCCTCAGGTATGTGAAGGATGTAAGGAGTAAAGTCAATTCAATTCAAAAATTGAGATGATTCAGTTTGGAATGACCCAGTAGCTCATCCATTTTTCCAGCACTGGCAGTGGGACCATCCAGCCATATGTTTAATTGTGCAAAATTAGTGGAGCCATTTAAATGAAGAATTTTCAAAATTGGACAGAGACAAATATTTGAAGAACTGAAGATTATGGGAAACTGGCAGAGAAGGGAAGTTTAGGACAGTGTAGATCAGCCAATGAATGGTGAGGCAAGTAGGTGGTTTGATTGGTCTACTTCTGCTCCTATTTTCTTACCCCTTGTTTGGTGGTGCTGCTACTGAATCAGATTTACATGGTAATTTATGTCAAAATTTGCTTAACCATGCATCCTTTTTTTTTTAGGAGTAATACAGACATCCAATCGCATAAACTGGACTAGGTCACTCAGACTTCAAGTTCAAGTTTAAGTGAGTTCTGCAATATCTCACACCAACATGAGCATGTTGTACCACTTCTTTCCCAGATACACCTTGACACTATGATTCTGCATGGAACATCAAAAATGTGCAAAGCTGGGAGCTACATTTTTCAGTAAATCTTTTCCATCTTTCAGCCAACTTTTCATGGATTTTAAATACAGGCCTTATGGCAGAACTGATTTATGTAATTTTCCTAGCACAATCATCATCTACATAAATAGCCTGTACCCGTTTTACCAACTTTTTTATTCTCTGCCAGCTTTTGAGCTGCCTTCACATGTTTTCTTGGTTGGAATGAATAGATCCATGCTGTGTCCTAAAGTGATCTTACTGAAAGGGATAAAAGAATTAGCCTCACTCAGGGTTTTTGTTGCTAATGGTTCCCCAGTGACTGATGCTGAAAACTCCACACATCATATGGGTTTGAACTGTAATGCCATTTGCTGTAAAGCAGCTTGCTAATGATTTCTCCATTCTCATGTCACTATTTAATCAGGGCAAAGCAGCGGAAATTATCCTTGAAGGGCCTACCTGGAGTCATTATCTTCAAAACATGAGATATTTGGACAATTTTGTTCGAAGAGTAGACTCAGAATTCCAATAATGCTCAAAGTTTGCAGCCGATTGTACCAGTGAAACTATAAAATCCTAATGCTTGGGTGTTTTTGAAGTATTGCAAAAGCAAGATTATTCTCATGCCTTTGGTAAGTTGTGGAGCTGATCAAAGCTGGCTTCAAATATTGCGCTGCATGGTAATAACAGATGTGATCTTAAGAATGGTTCTGAATTAAATCTGGAGTCATAAGTCAAAGAATCAATAGAATTGGATGAAGGCCAGGGGAAGGCATTAATATGGAGGCAGAGCAAGAAGAAGAAAGGACAGATTCTTGAGAAGTTCTGGATTAACGAGATTCAGGGGTGAAGCAGAGTCATTTATTTAAGATATGGCATTTATTGAAGAGGCACACTTTGTTGTAGAGAGAGAGAAGGAGGATGAGGTGAAATGGATCACTCTTTAAAAGAATTGCCAGTCGCATGATAAGAGTCCTTCAGTATTCTGAGATCATAGTGATTCAAACCTGGATGATATACTAAACACTTAGTGCAACTGAGCATTATGCTTAACTTTCGTCATTCAATTCTATTGATTTTAATACTATCAAATTTTAGAAGTAAACTCCAGTGAAGCTTCCACTATATGACATTTTGAGCCTTAATGAGTAAGGATGATTCTCCACTCTCTGAAGATGAAATTGAAAAGCCACCAGCAGTACATTTCCAAGATATAAAATTTGTTTAGTAATGTAATCCATGAGAATCGCTTTCTAGATTTCTAAGGTACTGACAAATAAATCAATAAAATGTTGATTTTGACTTGTACGGTGACAATGACCAACTCAAAATTGAATTTCAGTGCTGAAAAATAACACTAAAATTACCACAACACCATAAGGAAACTTATATCACAGCTTACGTGGGTCAAATATGACTTGGGACACAGGCTAACATTTACAGGATTCCCTGTGAATGCAGAGCAGTGTATATCACCCAGACAGGACACATGGTGGAAACCCACATTAAGGAGCACAGGAGGTGTATCCATTCGGGTTACTTGGGGAAATCAGTAGTAGCAGAACAAAGCATTCGCAATGGCCATAGGATTGACTTCAACAGTGCAAAACAACTGTGTCGCACCAATGGCTTTTGGGACCCCCAGGTGAAGGAAGCCATTGAAATAAAACTAGAGTAAAAGAATTTTAACAACGATGAAGGTCTCACTCTAAGAAAAAAACTGGAATGCAATTGTAAACAAGCTGGGAACCTGATTATAAACACAAAATAATCTGCAGATGCTGGGGTCAAAGTAACACTCACAACACGCTGGAGGAACTCAGCAGGTCAGGCAGCATCCATGGAAAAGATTGGTTGACGTTTCGGGCCGGAACCCTTCGTCAGGACTGTAGAGGGAAGGGGCAGAGGCCCTATAAAGAAGGTGGGGGGAGGGTGGGAAGGAGAAGGCTGTAATTGATTTACTTACTTATTTATTATTATTATTATTATTTTATTTCATTTGTTATTTTTTTCTATATTATGTATTGCATTGAACTGCTGCTGCTAAGTTAACAAATTTCACGTCACATGCCGGTGTTAATAAACTTGATTCTGATTCTGATTCTGACATACAAACACACAGACATCTGTGTGTATGTCAGAATCAGAATCAAGTTTATTAACACCGGCATGTGACGTGAAATTTGTTAACTTAGCAGCAGCAGTTCAATGCAATACATAATATAGAAAAAAATAACAAATGAAATAAAATAATAATAATAATAATAAATAAGTAAGTAAATCAATTACAGCCTTCTCCTTCCCACCCTCCCCCCACCTTCTTTATAGGGCCTCTGCCCCTTCCCTCTACAGTCCTGACGAAGGGTTCCGGCCCGAAACGTCAACCAATCTTTTCCACGGATGCTGCCTGACCTGCTGAGTTCCTCCAGCGTGTTGTGAGTGTTACTGGGAACCTGATTGGATGAGGACTAACTAATCAGGAGGGATGGACAATGGGGTATAAGTACAAGGTTAAAATCGATACCGGTACTCGGCTGGAAGCCTGTAAAGAGTTTATTTGGTATATACACTGGGAAAACTCTGGATCCTTTTTCTAAAATTTCTTGTTTTAAGTATGAATATTCAAGATGGGGAACAGCTTGAAAGTTAATATCAATGTCCCTGACTTTACAAAGTATTGATACAAAAATTACAGAATTGGTTTCAAAGGGTAGACCATTGTGTCAAGCATTGAGGAAAAATATATTTGCCACCAACTTAGATTTGTTTCCAACAATGTAACTAAGGTATTAGCATAAAATAAACACGGTAATTCTAAAATACAACTTGCCTTTACTGGCTGTGGCATTGACTATAAAAGTTTGGGATATCATGTTACAGTTGTAGAAAATGTTGGCTAGACCATGATGGATATTTGCTTCCTCGTCCAAAGGACCTTATGTTTTTGCAAATCTCAGCTTTCTAACACAGCTGCCACTTGTAAGATCAACCAGTGTAAGTTAAACTTCCAACTATACACTTTGTTTAGCTTCTAGTCGTAAATGGGATCAAACCCAACACCCTCACAAGACTGTACTTAGAGTACTGTGTTCAATTCTGGTTGCCATGCTATCGTGAGAATGTAATTAACGTTAGAAACATTTCAGAAAAGATTTACAATGGTGCTTCTTAGACTAGATGGCTTGAGTAATGAGGAGGTACTGTATAAGCTGGAACGGTTTGCCTTAGAGTGAAGGAGGCTGAGGGGTGACCTTACAGAAGAAATAAAATTATAAGGAGCATAGATAGGGTAGAAAGTCATAATCAATGTTTAAGATGGGAGAGTAAGGATTTAAGGAGTTCTGAAGATCAATATTTTCACACAAAGGATAGTGGGTGTATTAAACAAGCTATAGAGGAAATGGGAGATTTGGATGAAATTAGAACGTTTAAAAGGCAGCGGATGGGTTTTTGGTTAGGAAAGTTTTGAAAGATATGGACTAGGCACAGGCAATAGAATTAGCATGGAGAAGCATTACGGTTAGCATGGTTGTGTTGAAGTGAATAGTTTGTTTCTATGCTGTACAACTCCAACTCCATACATACAGTGAAATATGAAGAGTGGTGCCTGGAGCACAATGTTTAATTTTCTCTTTTTGTCTTCATTCATTGAAGATACATGGGTATCACTGGCAAGAACTATACCTATTGCCCATTTCAAATTGCATGTAAGAAATAGCAATTAGCTGTAATAAAACTGATACCCTCAAGCTTAAGGATATTCTTATGTATTTTTAATAGGGAATTCATTAACTTTTATTCATTTCAGGATGGTTTGCAATATCCTCCTAATTCCCTTGAATGGACAAACTTGTTTGACATGCGGGGTTGAAGGATGCTTGGCGAATTGCTGCAATGCATCTTGTAGCATTGTACATCAGTGAAAAGTCCAGATGAACGGTGTCAAGCCAAAACATTGATTGTACAATTTCCTCCTCACTGAATTCCTCCGGTAGTGTGCTTTTCACTCTAGATTCCAGCGTCTGCAGTCTTTTGTGTCCCCATGGTAAGTCAGCGGAGGAGAGAACAACTTGCTTTTTTTGTCATGAAGTTATAATAATGGATTTTCAGAAATTATGGAAGCTGATTACATTGGTATAAAGAGCCTCAGCATGAGACAATACACACACCGAGTGATATTTGTATGTCATAGTTGAGTGACAGGCTCAATTACAGTTTGTTGTGACAGAAGCTGCAGAATTACTGCGCTGACGTAGATAGATGGATCGATTAAAAACAAATTGTATGCTTAGATGGCCTCTGGTGTTTCACAACTAATAAATTGCTTTCAAAGTTTAATCATGTTATTTTGCCAACAAGACAAGAATTTGCAAAGTCTCACAGACAGTAAATAGGGCAATACATAGAATTGCATTGAATCAGGGGTAAGTGTCAATCAAAATACCATCTGACCAGCGGTTTTGGAGCCTAACTTGCAATCACCTACTGCCTGGGTGGGTTTGACAGCTGGACTTACATTCATCTAAGCCTTCTTGTCACTGCAGAGTGGTTACTAACAAAATAGACTTCATCTGTTTTCAGTGGAAGGAGGACTATCAAGCAGATTGTGAACATAGATTTTGGGAACATTTCTTCCACTGGTTCTCATCCCCAGTCTTCCTATCTGCCATTCCCATCTTCCTCTCTTGTTTCCATGCTTATCTTCCTCTCCTATCCAATTTCATTATGTTCAGCCTTTGGCTGCTTCCACCTATCACCTCTCAGCTTCTGTTCATATTTCTATTCTCTCATCTTCCATGTGAATGCCTCTTATGCATGCAGTACTATGAAACTGGACCTGTACGAATCCTTGCTGCATCTGGCAACGTGTGGCATCTGTTTCAGAGGTCAACGTCAGAATATCTTGCAATAGGTAAACCCTCACAAGGCATCAGGCCCCAGTGTGCACTGGGGCAAGGCACTGAAAACTTGTGCAACCAATTAGCTGGAGTCTCTCACTGCTGCAGTTAGAGGTTCACACCTGCTTCAGTAGGCTATCAATCATACTGGTGCCAAAGAAGAGCATGGTGAACTCCCTCAATAACTATTGCCCAGCAGCATTCACATTTACTGTGATGAAGTGCTTTGAAAGAGTTGTCATGGCTAGAATTAACTCCTGCCTAAGCAAGGACCTGGAACAACTGCAAATTGCCTCCCATCGCAATAGATCTGCAGCACTTGCAATCTCTCTGGCTCTCCACACAGCCTTGGACACATTGACAACAGCAATTCCTATATCAGGCTGCTGTTCGTTGGTTACAGGTCAGAATTCAACACCATAATCACTTCAGTACTAATCATCAAGCTTCAAAACCTTGGCCTATATACCTTCCTCTGCAACTGGATACTTGACTTCTTCATTAGAACTCCACAGTCAGTGTGGGTTAGAAATAATATCTTCCTATCACGGATGTCATCCCAGGAGAACCTCAAGGATGTGTGCTTAACCTGCTGCCCTACTCTCTCTACACCCATATCTGTGTGGCAAGTCACAATGCAAATACCATTGATGATAACACAACTGTTGTTAGTAGAATAACAGATGATGAGGAGGAAATATACAGGAGTGAGTAATGATATCTCAACAACAAATCTTGCAATTAGCATCATTAAGACCAATGAATTGACTGTGGACTTCGGAAAGGGGAATTCGGGAGAACACACATGAATCGTCATCGAGGGATCAACAATGGTATGATTGAACAGCTTCAAGTTCCTGGTTGTCAAGGTCTTTGAAGATCTATCCAGAGCCTAGCATTCTGATGTAATTGCGAAGAAGGCACATCAGTGGGTAAGTTTCATTTGGAGTATGAAGAGATTTGGTATGTCAATAAAGACTCGAGATAAACGCAGGAGAGTTTTTGAACTGGTTACATCACTGAATGTTATGCACAGGATCAGAAAAAGCTGCAAAGGATTGTAAACTCAGCTAACTCCATCATGAACTATGGCCTCAAGGAGCTATTGCTTCAAGAAGGCAGCATCCATCATTAAGGACCCTCGCTCTCCAGAATATGTGCCCCTCTTATTGCTACTATCAGGGAGGAGATACAGGAGCCTGAAGACACATACTTAACATTTATGAACTGTTACTTCCCTTCCACCATTAGATTCCTGAAAAGACAATGAACACTTCCTCACTTTCTTTACACTCTTTTTGCACTACTTATTTTTAAATATTTCTTATTGTAACTCATGGTACTTTTATGTATTGCATTGCACTGCTGCAGCTAAACAATAAATATCATGACATGCCTGTATGTCAGTGAATCATAAACAATGACACTGATTCTGATACAGCCTTTCACCCCTCCTCACTTGCATCTACTTCTTGCCTGTTAATTCTTGCTCCATTCCTCTTCACTCTTAATTAGCTATCATCTCTCTATCCTTCAGTCCACATTAAGGGTCTTTACTAGAAACACCGATTGCCCTATTCCCTCATAGTTGCTGCTTGAGCCGGTGAAGTTTTCTAGTGCCTTGTTTGTATTAACTGTATTTCAGAATTTGCAGTCTCTTATGTCTACACAGATCTTTAGTTTAATGGATTTCACAATAATTCAGGGAGAAATAGATGACAATTATATTGGTATTGGTCTATTATTTTCACACACAACAAGATAGTGAAAAACTGGTTCAAAGTTCAAAGTACATTTATCATCAAAGTATTTAACTTTGATGAGATTCTTTTGCTAACTGGCAGCCACAAAACAAAGAAATGCAAAAGAACCCATTGAAAATAATTTATCAAACACCTGATGTGCAGAGAGAGAGAGAGAGAAAAAAAAACGAATTGTATATAAAATAGAAGTAAACAAATAGCATTCAGACTGAAAGTGAGTCCACAGACACAAAGCCAGATATCACTGTAGCAGGCCACAGCCTCAGGTCAGTGCAGAGTTGAATAATCATCACGGATCGGTGAACAGACCCAGCCCAACCTTCGCCTCTGGTCCCGACACCCTGTCTTTTTAATCTGGCCTGGCATTTACATTATCCAAGCATTGTGTTGTTCCTCTCACTAGGACCCAAGCCCTGTTGATTCAATACACTCCAGGCCTGGACCATGCCGCCATGTTTTGGCCCATACTCAACCTTTCCAAACTGGCTTGGCACTTAGATAAACAATAATGAGGTAGATTGTGGAGTGAAGAGTCCACCTTATTATATACCAGGTCTATTCAAGAGCTTCATGAGAGCTATCACACCCTGGGCAAACAGAGATTGTTTAACTTAGTGATGACAGAATCAACAGTTGCCAAGGCATGCTATTTGCCATGTTGTGGGACAGTTTTGGCAATGCAAAGCCATTTCTCAGTATGAACAATTATGAAGAAAATTGTGCTGGTCTGGACTCTGGAAAATCAAACACATCATTTCATACACTCAAGCATTGCAGTAGTCTAAAACAGGGCATGAAGGCAAAGTATCAAGCACTACCAGTCTAAAAAAAAATGGTGGCCATCAAGACTACAATTTGTGCCATCTCACGGACATTTTTGCTGTCTATTATTGAACAGCAGATTTATCTTGAGATTATGATAGTGACTGAAAGTGGAGAAATCTAAATAAACGTTCCATTCCAATTGAAAATTGCATTTCTCTAGATTCTCTAGATTAACTCTATCAGATACCTCCCAGTGACGTGATATGCCTAAGCAAAGTAGTGCCTCATAGTATTTACTGGGATGATAGTGTCGAAAACATATGCTCTGCAAATTGCAACTCAGTAACCCTCCGCTATTCACCAAATAGTTTTGACAGTCTATACTAGCAATGGCTGATAACATCAATATCAAGGTCCCTTTATCAATTGAATCCCATGGCATTACTATACACCTGTGACTTCCCCTTTTTGATGATGCATATCAAAACAACCTGCAGATGCTGGCAATCTGAAATAAAGAAAACAGAGAACACAGGAAACTCTCCATAGATGAGATATCATTGGTGGAGAGTAATTGATCACAGTTAGGTCTGGGTGTGTTTGTCATAACTTCTCCTTACTGACCATGCTGTTGCTAAGGAACACTCCACAGCAGAGTATCTTGAGAGCAGAACACAGTTGTCTATTCAAAAACATATTCAAACATGGTAAATAAAACAATACCAGTGAGTGAATTGACACCACAGTGTGAGGTCCAGTATGGTTTAAAGAAAGATGTCCCCATCTCCTGTGACTTTGCAATGATAAAGACAAAAATACTAGTCCATTGCACTGTTAAGGAGGAGTGCCCAATGTACATGTGGATATAAATAGATAAAATGCCCATTTCTAAGAGGAGAGGAGTCATGCAAATGATCCCAGGTATGGCCAGATGTGGACTTTGGACTGCACCTAATCAGTGAACAGGAACACAAGAAGAACCATTGAAGAATAAAAATGACAGAACTTGGCTACAGTTTACAGAATTTGAACTGTGCCCAATCAGTAAAAGATATTCGTAGAAAGGGAGAATCAAGGGAGCAGCCATTGTGTTAGTGGGCCATTGCTGGAGTGGATTTGGCTTATCAAGCTTCACTGAGATCAGACTTGAGAAAGGTAGGTACTGTATATGGTAAGTTTCTTCTTCCTCGTCTTCTTTATTTTTCATTCCTCCTCTGTTAGGATACAGTGCAGTGAGAACGGCTCCAGGGACTCTGTTTTGTTCTGTGTGTGAGATGTGGGAATTCAGGGACACTTCCACCCTTCTGATATCCACATCTGCACCAGGTGCACTGAGCTGCAGCTCCTCAGAGATTATGTTAAGGAACCAGAGCTGCAGCTGAATGACCTTTGGCTCATACAGGTGACTGAGGAAGTGATAGATGGGAGCTACAGCAAAGTAGTCAACCCTAGGTTGCAGGAGGCAGATAAATGGGTGACTGTCAGGATAAGAAAGGGAAATGGGTAGCCAGTATGGAATACCCCTGTAGCTGTTCCCCTCTATATGCAGGTATACTGTTTTGGATACTGTTGAGGGCGTCATGGTCCAGTCCGTGAAATCCGCATTCCGGTTCACAGTCCGGTCCATGTTCCTTATTCCAGGTTGTCCGGTTTTCCCCAGTTTCTGTTGAGGCAGCTGATTCTTGTTTGGTCTGGCTTCATAAATACCTTCAAGATTCAGCCTCTGGCTGCTGGATTGTTCCTGTCCATACCCTCCTGTCTGAATCCCTTCTGTTCCCCTGCCTTCTGTTGCCTCGCCTGAAGACTCGCCTCACCTCATCTGAAGACGCGCCTCGCCTTGCCTCGTCTGAAACCTCGCCTTGCCTCATCTGAAGCCTTGCCTCGCCTGTAACCCTCGCCTGCACTGCTGTCTAGTTCAATCGCCGGAGCAAGATAAGGAACTGTCTATCGTTGTTTTGAACTGTCTCTGTATCTACACCTTCACTAGGTAGGTCCGGTCGTTTGCCGCTACCTAGGGTTGGGAACTGTCTGTGTCCATGCCTTTGCTAGGTAGGTCTGGCCATCTGCCACTGCCTTGTGTTAGGAACCGTCTCATTGTATTCTGCATTCTGTGTGTGAGTCCTGGCCCTATGTCCTGTTTCCAAGGAGGGGTTCTGGCTTCATGTTCCATGTTCCTATTCTCCCTCAACCAAGGCTCTGCATTCCTGTCTCTCCTTCAACCAAGTCAAGGCTTTGGGGTCTTGTCCAGTCCTAACCACGTCCAAGAACCCTGTCCTGACCTAGCCACAGCTTTGTGTTCTCGTCTCATCCGTGTGCCTCACCCAGCCTGGTGCTGGAGATCCTTCGTCCTGGGCTGGAGTTCCCTCATCCTGTCCTGGAGTTTCTTGTCCCATCCTGTAGCCATGCCACGTCCTGGAGTCTTGTCATGTCCTTGCCTGGTTCCGGGGTCCGAGCCCGAGTCAAGACCTAAGTTCTGGGGCCTTGCCCAGTCTCTGGCTCAGGGTCCGAAGCCAAGCCTCGTCATGCCCAGGACTCTCTCGTTCTGTCCTGTAGCCTCGCCTAGTCCTGTCTCCCAAGACCACGTCATGTCTTTGCCTGGTTCCGGAGTCTGAACCCGAGTCAAGACCCAGGTTTCGGGTCCTTGTCTGGTCTCTGGCTCAGAGTCCAAGCCCAGGCTCCTAGTTCCTAGTTCCACGTCCTGGTTCTGCTATCCTGGTCAAGTCCTAGCCCAGGCCCTGCACCTTAGTCTCATCCAGGGCCTGTGTCAATGTCCAGAGTCCTTTCTTCTCCACTTCCCTTACTTGCTTAACTCTAGTCCTAGTCCTGTTCCTAGTATGTCAGTGTCTGTGTCTTGCATTTGGGTCCACCTCCCAGCGCTCCCATTATGACAGAGGGAAACAACTGAACAGGAGGTTCCACAGCAACTGGGTCGCTGGCAGTAAGTCTAGCAATGTGGCTCAGGAGAGAAGCGAGGTGAAGACGACTGCAGTAGTGATAAGACATTCCTTGGAGGAGTAGTGATGAGATTTTGTGGATGCAATAAAGAAACCTGGATGGTATGTTGCCTCCCTTGCCCAAGGGTGAGGGATGTTTTGGATTGGGTCATTGGAATTCTAAAGGGGTAGGGTGAACAGCCAGAGGTCTTCGTACATATTGACTCCAATAACATAGGTAGGGAAGATGAGGAGGTCCTGAAGAGAGATTTTAGGGAACAGGTTAGAAAACTGAAAAGCAGCACCTCCATGGTCATAATCTCTGGATTTCTGCCTTTGCCATGTACTAGTGAGAGTAAGAATAGGAGCATTTAGCAAGATAACTGCATGGCTGAGGAGCTGGTGTCAGGGGGTGGGGTCAGGGGTTCAGATTTCTGGATCAGTGAGGAAGGTATGACCTGTACAAAAGCGATGGGTTATACCTGAACTTGTGGGCAGGTTTTCCAGAGCTGTTTGGGAAAGTTTAATCTTATGGGAACCAGAGTGATAGGGCTAAGGATGGGGAAGCTGCTTTACAAACAGATGCTGTGTACAGTGAGACTGTGAGCAGGGTCAGCAGGATTAGGTGCAATGTAAAAAGAGGTGAAAATCAAAAAAGCTGATGAAGATAGGACTTGAGGTGTTCTATTTGAATGCACACAGTGTTGCAATGAGTGGAGGAAGCAAACCCAAGTGCAAGGCACAGGCACGGAGATTGAGAATGGATGCTTACACGGGCATAAACGCCAATCAGCAAACAGGAGCGATCTTGACACGGAGCCCTGTTATGGAGACCTGACACGGAGCCTTGACTCAGAGAGATGGAGTCTCATAGACAAACCTTGAAACCGGAGCTAAACTTAAAACAAATGGTTCTAAGCAGTCAGGAAATGTAGTTATCTCACAGGGAAAAAAAATGAACTGACGATTAGTGGTTGTGAGGCTGGGGTTCTCATACTGCAGTTCTTGATGGGGACCAAGTGTGCCATCATCAAAATGAATTAGAAGCAATTGGGAAATTAACAGTTGGAACTGTGGCAAAATCAAAGGTAATTAGGAACAAGGTAGGGAATTAACGATCGGACCATGACACACAGTATATGGAAAAGGTAGATGAAATTGTAGAACAGTTGCAGATTTGTATGTATGATGTTGTGGGTGAATCACTGAATCATGGCTGAAGGAAGATTATAGCTGGGAGCTAAACGTCCAGGGATACACACCGTATCTAGTTGTTAAAAAAATGAAATCAAATCATTAGAAAGAAGTGCCATTTGATCAGAAAGTGGAAAATTATTCTGGGTAGAGCTAAGAAACTGCAAGGGTAAAGAGATCCTGATATGAGTTATATACAGACCTCTGAACGTAGATGTGGACTACAAATTACAATGGGAGATAGAAACTGCATGTCAAACAGGCAGTGGTATGATAGTCGTGGGGGATTTCAATATTCAGGTAGATTGGGAAAATTGAGTTGGCGCTGGATCCCAAAAGGGGAAATTAATAGAGTGTCTACAAAATAGCTTGTTAGAGCAGCTCGTGGTTGAGCCCACTAGGGGATCAACTATTCTGGATTGGGTGTTATGTAATGAACTGGAATTTGTTAGACAGCTTAAAGTAAAGAAATCCTTAGGAGGCAGTGATCATAATATGATATAATTCACCCTGCAATTTGAGAAGAAGTGAAGGTGAAATGATCAGTATTACAGTGGAGTAAAGGGAATCACAAAAATATGAGACAGCCACAATTGATTGGAAGGGGACACCAGGAGGGAAGATGGCAGAACAACAATGGCTGGAGTTTCTGACAACAATTCAGAAGGCACAAGATAGGTACGTCCAGTTAGAATGGAGATGAGGAGGAATGTCTTTAGTCAGAGAATGGTGAATCTGTGGAATTCATTGCCACAGACAGCTGTGGAGGCCAAGTCATTTAGTATAGTTAAGGCAAAAGTTAATATGTTCTTGATTAATCAGGATATGAAGGGTTACAGAAAGAAGGCAAGAGATTGGGGCTGAGAAGGAAATGGATCAGCCACCATGAAATGGCAAAGCAGATTCAATGGACCAAATGACCTAATATTGGTCCTTTATTTTATGGTCTTATGGTTTTATTTGCTCTTGGAGTTGACTTCATTAAGAGATGTTACATAGCATAGACAAGTACAGCACAGGAACAGGCTCTCTGACCTACATTGCTGTGCTGAACTCACTAAATTGGCAATCAAATACCCAACGAAACTAATCACTTCTGTCTGCACAAGAGCCATATCCTTCCATTCTCTGCATATTCATGTGCTCATTGAAAAACTCCATTGTATTTACATTCAGCACCATGCCAGGCAGCACATTCCACGTATCCAACACTCCCAGTATTTAATAAAACTAATTACCCTGCATATCTCCTTTAAATTTGACCCCTGTCACTTTAAATGCATGCCCTCTGGTATTAGACTTTTCAACCCCAGGAGAAAGATACTGCTGTCTATTCTTGCTGTGCCTCATTCAGATCTCTAAGCCTCCACCCCTCCAGAGAAAACAATCCTAGCTTGTCCAATATCACCATATAGCACATTGCCCAGTAATTCTGAGAGCTTCCTGGTAAATCACTTTTGCATCCTCTCCAAAGTCTCTACGTCCTTCCAATGATGGAGCGATCAAAGTTGAATGCAGTATGCTAGATGTAGCCTAAGTAGAAGCTTACAAAACTGCAATATACTGCAATTTTTTTGACTTTTGAACTCAGTTCCTTGTCTAATGAAGACCAACATGCTACTTTCTTTCTTTATTATCCTATCCACCTCTGTAAACACTTTCAGAGAGCTAAGAAATTGGTTCCTAAGATCCCTCTACACATCAACACTGTTAAGGGTATTGCAATTATCTGTGTTCTCTCCCTATACATTTGATTTTCAAAAATGCAAAACTTCACATTTGACAGGGTTAAACTCCATCTACCATTTCTCCATCCACATCTGAAACTGATCTATATCCCACTGTTTCCTTTGCCATTCCTCTGCGTTATCCACAACACCAAACTTATCAATCCACCCATCTAACTTTTCATCCAGATCATTTCTAAACATGTCAAAAGGCCAAATATTCCAGTACAGATCCCTGTGGAACATCACTAGTCATAGACCACCAACCAGACTAAGTCCCATCAACCACTATCCTCTGTCTTCTATGGGCAGGTCAATTCTGATCCAGACAGCCATGGATCCCATGCATCTTAATCTTCTGGATGACTTTCCCATGAGGAATTTCAAAAGTCTTATTGAAATCCATGTGGGCATATATCCACAGCTCTACCTACACCAGTTTCCTTTGCCACATGCTTAAAAACTCAGTTCAGTTATTAAGACACAACTTGTCCCACACAAAACTATACTAACTGTCCCTAATTAGACCATGGTTTTCCAAATGCTCATAAATCCTATTCCCATGAATCTTCTCCAGTAACTTGGCTACTATTGGCATAAAACTCACTAGTTTCCAGCAATATCCCTATATTTTTCTTCTTGAATAATAGAGCAAGATTAGCTACTCACCAGTCCTCTGGAACGAAGAGAGGATAGAGATCTTGGCCAAGGTTCCATCAATCTCATTTTTTGCCTCTCTTAATAACTTGGGGTATATCCCATCAGGTCACAGTGAGTTATCCACTTTAATATTCTTTAAGACACACAACCCTATCTCCTTCTTTATCTTGAAATGCACTAACAAACTAACCTGCATCATTTTGAATACCCTTTCCTCCATGTCATCTTCTTGGATAAATGCTGATGCAAAGTAGTCATTTAGGATCTCACCCACATCCTCCCCCCTCCAAGCACATGTTCTCTCATTTATCCTTGACTGGACCTATCTGATCCCTAGTTACTCTTTCAAGGTTCTTCATGATTTCAGCAGAAATAGAAATGGGATACTAGCCAGCAACTGCACTAATGTGAACAGACACTGATTAACCTCAAAGTGTAGGCTTGATGAACCTGTTGCAAGTAGAATGAATTTCTGAGCTGTCACATTTAAAAGAGCAAACAAAGAGAATGTCTTTCCATCAGGCTGAAAGAAGGCACAGATGTAAGGAACTGAATGTCAGGATCTTTTCTACACTAAGCCTTCTTAATTTGAAGTGTTTTGGCTGAGAGGATGTCAACAACAGTTTCTTTAATCACTTTCAAAAGGAACTGGGTAAGTAATCTTAAAAAAAAACTCTACAGGGTTGTGAGGAAAGAGCAACAGAGCATCGCTAATTGCTTATTTAAGGAGTTTATATGGAGATGTCAGGCTGAATGGCTTTCATGTTGCTATATGGTTCTATAAGTGTAAGAGGGAAAAGTATTTGGAATTATGGCCATTAACTGTGGCATGTTTATCAGTGAGATGGACTCAATTTATGTGATCTTGGTCATTAACTACCGTACATCCCTAAGGGGTTAGAAGAGGCAATGAGGGGCACTGGTGAGATTAGCAAAGTGGAAATGTGAGATTTTTGCCCCCAAAATGTCAATAACAAATCCTCGAAGATAACCAGTTAGGAATGGGGCTGTCAAAATGAGTACCTTAGTCTGACAGTGTGTATTGTCCCTTAACTTCACACAGTGTCCTTGATGTTAAAGCTAATTGATTCATTGATTTAACTTGCAGGTGATCTTTTTTCATTCAAACAAAGCACTGTTTTTCTATGACATAAAGAATGGGCTTGTTCTACTGCAGAGACTTCACAATTTAACATAATAGGCAGATTTCAGCACATATAAAGGATGTAACTTATTCTGCCTACTAAAATATAACATAATAATTGATACACATATCTATCAAACTGTATTGCTACTTAAATTTATCATTTATGTATGTAAAAATATTCAATGGCTGGTAAAATCTTATGCTAATTAGAATACTGCATGACAGATTGTTTGAGCTGCTGTGGAAAACTTAATGTCTGCCAGTTTCTTAAACCAATTGGACTAGACATTAAAGGAATTAAAAGCAAAAAACACTAAGGCAGCAGAATATTTCTTCTGTCAATAAGAGGTCTGCAATATCTGGATATATTATCTTCTGATAGTATTCTCTGTATCTGGAATCAATGGACATTAATAATTATAAATAGTGGGTCCTTAATTTACACAGGTCTTAGAATTAATATTGAATACATTTTTTCCCATGTGAACCTCCAGTGTGGGGATACTAATGATAACATTTCCATTGTGAATTATGTCTCAGTTAGATATTCATGCTGGAGGGAATGGGTTTTGGAAGACAGCATTAAGAAGTTTGTCAAATAATCATCAGGCACTTGACCTCAATCAAAGGATTATTAGAACATTATGGTGTTTCTCTTATTCATCAGCCTCAATATTACCTTTTAATGTTTATGCCAATTTTCTTTAAAATTCGGTTCCAAATGTGCATAACCCATCTCTGACTATTGTGGCACAATAAAAAAAATAAAAGCAAAAAACAATCAGAATCAGGTTTATTATCATTGGCATCTGTCCTGAAATTTGTTAACTTAGTAGCAGCAGTTCAATGCTATAGAATATAGAAGAAAAAAAAAATAAATCTTATTCAGTATACTTTATACAGTATACATATATTGAATAGATCAAAATTTGTGCAAAAAAACAGAAATACTATATATTTAAAAAAAGTGAGGTAGTGTCCAAGGGTTCAATGTCTATTTAGGAATCAGATGGCAGAGGGAAAGAAACTGTTCCTGAATCGCTGAGTGTGTGCCTTCAGGCTTCTGTCCCTCCTACCTGATGGTAACAGTGAGAAAAAGGTCCTTAGTAATGGACGCTGCCTTTCTGAGACACCGCTCCTTGAAGATGTCCTGGGTAATTTGCAGGCTAGTACCCAAGATGGAGCTGACTAAATTTACAACCTTCTGCAGCTTCCTTCAGTCCTGTGCAGTAGCTACCTCACCCCCCATTCCAGACAGTGATGCAACCTGTCAGAATGCTCTCCATGGTACATTTATAGAAATGCTTTGATGTATTTGTTGACATACCAAATCTCTTCAAACTCCTAATAAAGTATAGCTGCTGTCTTGCCTTCTTTATAGCTACATCAATATGTTGGGACCAGGTTAGACCCTCAGAGATACTGACACCCAGGAGTTGAAACTGCTCACTCTCTCCACTTCTGATCCCTCTATGAGGATTGGTATGTGTTCCTTCTTCTTATCCGTCCTGAAGTCCTCAATCAACTCTTTCTTCTTACTGAAGTTTAGTGCCAGGTTGTTGCTGCGGCATCTCTCAGTTAGTTAGAATATCTCACTCCTGTACGCTCTCTCGTCACCACCTGAGTTTCTACGAACAATGGTTGTATCGTCAGCAAATTTATAGATGGTATTTAAGCTATGCTTAACCACATAGTTTTTCTTTAGCATGTCGCACCAGACAGTCAGCCATTCTTGTCTGGTGCATGGTGTCAGGATCAGTCTCCTTTCTGATTAACCGGGTCACGATATGAACGTTCCTGACTTGACCCTTTTTTTTTACGAGGTCGAGTGGTTAACTCGATGCTCAACCCAGTGCGGATGGAAAGCGTGCTCGGGGGATGGCCTGACTTGGAATTGAGCTCGGGAACCTTCACTCTGGAGTCCGACGCTGATGCCATTGCACCACCAGCCGGCCACCACATGGGTATATAGAGAGCAGAGCAGTGGGCTAAGCACACACCCCTGAGGTAACTAGTATTGATTGTCCGCGAGGAGGAGATGTTGTCGAGCGATCTTGGAAGCAGTTGTGCTTTTCAGCTGTATTAGGCTGAAACAAGAATATTTAATCGTATCCATTGAGAGTACCGCTGCTACTCAAGTTGCCCCTGGATGCCCCTACAGATACTGGAACTCTGAAACAAAATATGACAAGTAGTCAGTAGGTTAGTCAGCATTTGTGGAGAGAGAAAATCTAAGTTTCCATCCTTGTCTGCTCTGTGAGGCAGTTATGTGACTTCACACTGTGAATAGAAAGACACAACAAAGTTAAACAAACCCACTCATGAGCTCATGATGGAGGAAAGTTGTTTGATGAAGCAACTAAAGATAAATGAGAATACTACTTTTAGCTTCTCATGAAAATATGGTCAGGGATTCTCAATCTATAGGTTCACAATGATCTATGGCATAGAACATAGAACAGTAGGTATTGCGATCACTCGAGTTGAGTAAGATGTTCTCCTGAGTAGTTGTCTATTGGTGGGCATACAGGTGGCTGTAGAGGCTGATCCAGGATCCACATATCCTGGTGCAGTGTGGACACAAGTAAATGGAGGCTGTGGTTAGTGGGTGGGTCATTTGCTTGTTCATTCTCTCCTTTCACAGTTGTCACTTCTCTGTCACACGGCAGAAGTTATTTCCAGGCGATGCAGCTTCCTCTTGAAAGGATTTCACTCAGGTTTATCTATTGACTGCAATGTCTTCCCAGTTTTTATAGGTAATTTTAATTACCTTCAGGCTTATTTTGGTGTTATCTTTGAAGTGTTTCCTTTTCCCACCAGGAGTTCACTAATCTTCCATCAAGACCATAACATCATAAAACATAGGAACAAAATTAGGCTATTTGGCTCATCGAATTTGCTCAGCCATTACATTATGGGTGATTTATTATCCCGATGAATCACATTTTCCTGCACTTTCCCCAAGAACCTTTGACACCCTGACTAATCAGGAATCTCTGCTTTATATATAATCAATGACATGGCCTCCACAACTGCAGATGACAATGGATTTGACAGATTCACTGTCCTCTGGCTAAAGGAATTCCTGTTCGAAATGGACATCCCTCTATAGTCTGAGGTTGTGCCTTCTAGACTCACCCACCATAAGAAGCAACCTCTTCACATCCACTGTATCTAGGCCTTTCAATATGGTTTCAATAAACCTCCCCCTTATTTTGTTTTAAACTCTACTGAGTATAGTCCCAGAGTCATCAATCGCTCCCTACACACAACTCTTTCATTCCCAGAATCATTCTTGTAAACCTTGTCTGGGCCCTCTTCAATGGCAGCAATACTTTCCATAGATAAGGGGCCTAAAACTGTTCACGATACTCCAAGTGTGGTTGAACCAATGCCTTATGAATCCTCAGCATGCCATCCTTGCTCTTATGGTCTAGTCCTCTTGAACTGGATGCTAACATTGCATTTGTCTTCCTTACCACAAGCTCAACTTGCAAATTAACATTTGGGGAACCCTGCACAAGGACTCCCAGGTACCTTTGCCTCTTCGAATTCTGAATTCTTCCCTGTTTAGAAAAGAGTCTATACCTTTATTCCTTCTACAAAAGTACATGACCATACATTTTTTTCTACACAGTATTCCACCTGCCACTTCTCCGCCCTTTCTCCCAATTTGTCTAAGTCCTTCTGCAGACCCCCTGCTTCATCAACACTACCTGCTCCTCTACCTATCTTTGTATCATCTGCAAAATTGTCCACAAAGTCATCAATTCTGTCATTATCGTATTGACAATCATTAATGTATAACGTGAAAAGAAATGGTCACAACACTGACTCCTGTAGAACGCCACTAGTCACTGGCACCCAAACAGAAAAGGCCCACTCTTTGCCTCCTGGCAGTCAGCCAATCTCCTACCCATGTTAGTATCTCTGTTATAAAACTGCGGTACCTTGTTGAAGGCCTTCTTAAAATCCAAGTATACAGCATCCACTGACTTACCTTTGTCCATCCTGCCTGTTCCTCAAAGGATTCCAACAGATTTGACCGGCAAGATTTCCTGTTAAGAAACCATGCCAATTTTGGCCAATTTTATCATGCGCCTCCAAGTACCCTGATTCCTCATCCTTAATAATGGAAGCCAACATCTCCCAACCACTGATGTCAAGCTAACTGGCCTATAATTTCCTTTCTTCTGCCTCACTCTCTTCTTAAAGAGTGGGATGGCGTTTGTCCTCAGGAACTATTCCAGAATCCAGTGCTTCATGAAAGGTCACTATTGATGCCTCCACAATCTCTTCAGCTACCTCTTTTAGAACCCTAGCATGTAGTCCATCTGGTTCAGGTTATCTAAATTCAGACCTTTCAGCTTCCAAATTACTTTTACCTACTTCTGCTCCTGATACTCTTGAATATCTGGTTTACTGCTAGTGACTACCACAGTGAAGGATGATACAAAATATTTATTCTGATTATCTGCATTTTTTCCCCAGTACTACCTCTCCAGCATTGTATTCCAGCAGTCCAATATCCACTCTTGCCTCTCTTTTACATATAAAGATTTCTGGTATGCTCTTTTATTTTATTTGCTAGCTTCCTCCATATTTCATCTTTTCTTTTCTGATACCTTTTTCTTATCTTCTGTTGGGTTTTAAAAGCTTCCCAATCCTCTAGCTGCCCACTATTTTTTTGCTATATTATGCCCTCTCCTTTCCTTTTATGATGTCTTTGACTTCTCTTGTCAGCCACAGCTGCCTCATACTACCTTTAGAATACTTATTCATCTTTGGGATGTATCTATCATGTGCCTTCCAAATTGATCCCAGAAACATCAGCTATTGCCTTTCTGTGTTCATCCATGCTAGTGTCACTTCCAATTTACTTTGGTCAGCTCCTCTCTCATGTAATTCTCTTTACTCAACTGTAATACTGGATTATCTCACTTTATCTTTTTCCTCTCAAACTGCAGTGTGAATTTTATAATATTATGACTACAGCTTCTTAATTTTTTTTTGCTTTACGCTCACTAATCAAATCTGGTTCATGACCCAACACCCAATCCAGAATTGCCTTTCCCCAGTGGGCTCAATCCCAAGATGCTCTTGACAGCTGTCTTGTAGGCATTCTACAAATTCCCTTTCTTGGCTTTCAGCACCTATCTGAATTTCCCAATCTTTCTGCATATTGAAAACCCATGACTATCATAACATTGCTTTTTTACATATGTTTTCTATTTCCTGTTGTAATTTGTATCCCATATTCTGGCTACTCTTCAGAGGCCTATATATAACTCCCATCAAGGTCTTATTACCCTTGCAGTTTCTTGACTCTACCCACAAGGATTCTACATCTTCCAGTCCTATGCCATCTCTTTCTAAGGATTTCATTTCATTCTTTTACCAAGAAAGCCACTCCACCTCCTCTGCCTGCCTACCTGTCTTGTTGATACAGTGTGTGTTTTTGGATGTTAAGCTCCAAGCTATGATTTTCTTTCAGCCACAACTCAGCGATGTCCATAATGTTTTTTCTGCCGATCTCATAACAGTACTACTAGATCATCTACCTTATTCCATACACTGTGTGCATTCAAATATAACACCTTCATTTCTGTATTCATCACCCTTTTCACATTTGACCCCATGTTACACGTCAACTTGTCCCACTGACTGCAGTTTTGCCAGTCTCCCTCCAGTCCTTCCTCACAATTTCGCTACACTCTGCATCTACTTGTATACCAACTGCACCATCGTCAGTCCCATCTCCTTACAAAATTACTTCAAACCCTTCCCAGGTGTTCTGGCAAAACTGCCTGCAAGGATATTCATTTCCCTTTGGTTCAGGTGTAACCCCTCCTTATTCTACAGGTCATACCTTCCCCAGAAGAGATCCCATTAATACAAAAGTCTAAATCCCTGCCCCATGCACCAATGTCTCAGCCACACATTCATCTTCCAAATCATTCTATTCTTACCCTCACTGGCACGAGGCACTGGCAGCAACCTGGAGAATACTGCCCTGGAGGTCCTGCTTTTCAGCTTTCTATATAATTCCCTATATTCTCTCTTTAGGATTGCCTTCCCTTTCCTACCTATGTTGGTGTTACCTATATGTACCACAACTTCTGGCTGCTCAAACTCCACCATGGATCTGATCTGAGATATCCTTGACCATGGCAGCTGGGAGGCTTTGTTCTCATCCATGGAATCTTCTGTCTGCTCCTCTAACTTTCACTATGACACTCCTCTTCTTTCTGCTTCCCCTCAGAGCCACAGAGCCTGACTCAATGCCAGGGGCCAGGTCACTGCTTCGTCCTCTTGGTACGTCACCACCCACCCCCCACAGTATCCAAAATGGTATTCTTACTATAGAGGTGGATGGCCACTGGAGTACTGTGCACTAGCTGTCTATACCCTTTCCCTCTCCTTTCAGTCTCCCGGGTACTTACCCCTGCACCTTAGCTCCCTGTAGCTCCTATCTATTACCTCTTCATTCTCTCGTATAAGCTGGCTGTCTATGAGCTGCAGCTCCAGCTTCCTAACACGGTCTCGAAGCTGCTGCAGTGCGATGCACATTGTGCAGATGGAGTTATCAAGGAGACTGGAGATTTCCCAGAGCCATTTGTAAATCTCATACAAAGAACATACAGTGCGACTAATTCCAGACCCATTCTCAGTGCACCAGTTATATACCAACAAAAAAAAACTTTCTGGAAACAGCCTGGGCTTACCCAAGGTTGTTCATCTAGGGTCAGGGATGTCAAGGAGGACAAGCTAGGGCATGTCATCTAAAATTCTCACAAACTTGTATAGATGTGTCGTGGAGGGTACATTGACCGGTTGCATCACAGCCTAGTATGGAAACACCAATGTTCTTGTATGGAAAAATCTACAAAAAGTAATGGACGTGGCTCTATTCATCATGGATAAAACCGTTCCCACCATTCAGCATACGTACATGGAGTACTGTTGCAGGAAAGCAGCATCCACCATCAAGGACCCCCACCATCCAGGCGACGCATTCTTGTTTCTGCTGCCATCAGGAAGAAGGTACAGCAGCCTTGGAACCTGCACCACCAGGTTCAGGACCAGTTATTACCCATCAATCATCAGGCTCTTGAAACAAAACCTCAGGACCTGCTTTCAAAGATTCTACATCTCACGTTTTCAATACCTGTGTTGCTTATTTATTTATCTATTTTTATCCTTGCACATTGGTTGTTGCCCATCCTGTTGGGTTCAGTCTTTCATTGATTCTATTGTGTTTCTTTTATTTAGTGTGATTTCCACAAGAAAATGAATCTCAGGGCTGTATATTGTGGCATATATGTTCTTGGATAATAAATTTTACTTTGAACTTTGAACTATTCTCACCCAAACCTTTTGAGCTAAATCTTCCCACTCTAACACTGGCCCACGCCAACAGTGGCCTCTCCAACTATAGCCACACTGCTTATTCCTCCCTTCCTTTCATTAGCTCAAATAAAACTCACTCCCAGCAAGATTTGTTCTTTACAAATGGCTCCTGCCTGGGATTAAAGGATCTCTTTGGGGAGATATGAATTAGACTTCCAAATGACATGACCTATCCATTGGATTTGGTGTTGCCTTGCCACAGTGGTGGACCACACAGAACAGTACAGCCCACAGTGCTTTGCTAGATTTGTTAAGCTAGTAATTGAATGCCTGATTAATTTATTCCCCTCTGTCTATACAAGCCCATGTCAAATGTAACTTCAAAATGAAGAGTTTTCCTCTTGATGCTTGTGTTCCCTTGCATTATACTTTGTATTTTAAAAAAAATACTTTAACAAGAACATGGAAAAGCAGGTTTCGAAGGGACATTGGGTCTACTTTAGATGGGAATCTTGGTTAGCATTGTCCAGCTGTTGTCATGCTGTTTGACACTTTGACACTGTATTCAGCTAAATGTTGTTTTAGCACTATGGATATTTTCTCCCATCCCCTCCTTTTTAACTTTTGCATTCATGCGTGAAGATACGATGAGGTCTAAGATTGGATTAAGTGGAAACTGAATTTACTCAGTGTAATCAGCCTATTGATGAATCACCACCGCTCAGTGACTTTTTCTGTCACTTAACATGATTGGGAAGTAGCTGAGAAGATAGCTAATGGTCAGGTCAGATTTCTACTCTTGCAAATATGTTATTAATATTTAGTTTAATTAAAGTTTTTTTTACCTCATTGATCTTACTGTAGACAAGCCTCAATTTCAAAATTGTCAGCTAAGATAGATGGAAATATTGTTATGAACCCCATTCATATGGATAAAATGCAGTTCCTGTATTTCTGAGTAAATCATACAAATAGTTGTTCCATGTTATGCATTGAAAATGATGGTATTATTGGTGAATGCTGTGGATGTAATTCATGACTTTTCATTTCATTTAGTGTTGAGTTCAGAAGTGATCATTCATGGGAGATGACGTGTCTTACTATTGCTCTGCCGAGTAATAACAAATGTATTTACTTCACAAGGAAATGTGGACTTACTTTCTAAGTGATCTTAACATTCACAGTTCCTTGTGACTAATCAGATAAGGCTGAGGTATATGGTTAAACTATATACTCTTGCAGAAGCAGGAGGCACACTGGAACCTTCAGAAATACAAGCTGGAATTAATTTTTATATTAAAAATGAAAAGCTGGATCAGATCTGCAGAAAAAAGAATGAAATCTAATTAAAACTCGAGTGCTGTGCATCGTAGTACATAGATGGCGCAGGATTTTGCTTGCACAAATCCAGGCGAACATATTTTGAGACTAAGGATAAAGGAGAAAATATGTTGACATACTAGGTAATGAAGGCAGTAGTTCCAAAAAAATCAAATCTCAGTTGAGTCTTATAGCATAAATAATAAATCTTAGGATTTCTATGAATGAGAATCTCCTGTTTAATGGAATCTACTGTTAACTGCCATATCCTTACTTCCATTGAGGTTATTTGGAAAATTCCTCCCTCCTTAAGGTATGAAAGTACACATATCAATTTGATGCACCAACAAATTGTAAGGATGCAATTATTTATTTTATTATGATCTCAGCTATTTTATTTTATTTTATTTTATGATCTCAGCTAATTTGATAATGCTGTTATTAATTTGATAACACTGTTATTAAACAGAATTAATGAGCAGTAAGATGCAAGAAACAATTAAGATCATAAGCATTCCAATTTTCCCCAAAGAAAATAAAGATATCCCAAGACTTTCTGAGTTTCAAGCTTATTTCCTTAATAAGTATGTACAGTATTACAAAAATCTGGCAGAAGTGTTTGTCAAAAGAAAAAACAACAGGGCTATTAATGTTTATCTTTGAAAGACAAATTGGGAGAAATGAGAAAAATGTAAAAAACAAACAAATTCAGAAGAAAGTTTCTTTGGAAAATCTCATGGAGTGTGCAAATGAAGAGATTATTTTTGTCATATCGTTTTTCCCTTAGAGTAAACATTTAATTAGTAGTGGCAGCCGCACCAGACTTTGAGACAATTGGTCTTGGGGTTGAATCCATTTGGCTCCTTGCATGCTTTCCATCTGAGCTGGGTTGCGCATCAAGCTAGTGACTCAGACTCACATAAAAAAAAGCTAAAGTAATGCAAGTTGCTACCTGATGTGCAACAAAGCGCGGAGAGGAACAACAACAATCATTTAAAAGAATAAATTGAATTTGTCTAAGTTATCTATAGTAATCACCATACTTTGAAGTAACAATGTTAGGTTATAGTATTGTAAAAAATCGATTACTTTTGCTTCAACTTTACTTTATACTTATTGCGATCCAAGAAAGAATTAACCTCTTACTCAATTTCGTTACTTCAATATCATATAGTTCCCATGGAAACATATTCCAACTTCCAGTGAAGTAAGACAGCAAGATGAACAAAACTTAGGATAAAATTCTTTCCTTAAATTAAAATTAAAAGCTTTCAGAATTTTACTGATCAACATTTACCAAGGTAGTACCCTTGATAAAAGTAATATTATTAACATGCATTTATGGTTTTTATAATTGGCTGCCGGTGATTGCTGGTGTTCTGTGCCTGTCACTGTTGGGACCGCTTCTTTTCATGTAATATTTCAATGCTTTGAATGATGGAACTGATGGCTCTTGTGACCAGGTTTGCAGACAATACAAAGACTCGTGGAGGGGCAAGCAGTGCAGAGGAAGCAGAGCTTTTACGGAAGGATTCAAACGTATTAGGAGAATGGGAAAAGAAATGGTGGATGGAATATAGTGTAGAGAAGTGTATAGTCATGCACCTTTGTAGAAGCATAAAGGAATAGTCTGTTTTCTCTACAGGGAGAAAATTCAAGAAATCAGAGGTGCAAAGGGACTTGGGAGACCTCATGCAGGATTCCCTAAAAGTTAACTTGCAGGTTGAGTTGGTGGTAAGGAAGGCAAATGGAACGTTAGCATTCATTTTGAGTTCACTTGAATAAAAAAAGCAAAGATGTAATGCAGAGGCTTTATAAGGCATTAGTCAGACTGCACTTGGAGTGTTCTGAGCAGTTTTGAGCCTTTTATGTCAGAGAGTCCAGAGCAGGTTCATAAGAATGATTCCAAGAATGAAATTGTTAACATTTGATGGCTCTGGGTTTGTACTCACTGCAGTTTATAAGAATCATGGGAGTGGGGGAGAGATCTCATTGAAACATTAAATATTGAATGGTCCAGATAGAGTGGATGTGGAAAGGATGTTTCTTATAGAAGGCAGGAGAATGGGGTTGAGAGAGATAATAAGTCAGCCATGATGGAATGGTAGAGCCAACTTATTGGGACAAATGGCCTAATTCTGCCCCTATGTCTTATGGTCTCATGGTAAAAATTTATTCCAGGATGTGGTATGGGCACACGGTAACACAGCAGTTAGTATAATGCTTTACAGTGCTGCAATTCCCACTGCTGTCTGTAAGGAGTTTGTATGTTCTCACCACGACCACACGGGTTTCCTCAGGGTCCTCCAATTTCCTCCCCCATTCCAAAGGCTAATGGGTTCGTAAGTTTTGAGAATGCGCTGTTGGCACTGGTAGTGGGCAGCCAGAACATTTTTGGACTGTGATGTTCATTGACGCAACTTATATATGTCTCTGAATCTTTTGATATTTCAAAGAACATGTGAAAAATAAAAACAATCTTTTAATCTTTAAAGGTGACTGGTCAATTGAAAATAAATCCTAGGAGTGTTTAAAATGTCACAATGGATGGTAATCAGTAATTACAAAGGGCAGTGATAGTTTCCCGGATCCTTTTACTGTGCTTTCATTTCACAGTTCCCTTGTGGCAGACTACAAGGAGATCCCCTGTTCTGATGCGTATGGACTTACTTCCTTTGTTCCTGATGACATCATTTATGGTATCCCTGAAATCTCTGAACATGCCTCATTTCAAGTGATGGAGATAAGATTAAGAATAAGGTCACGAGAGAAACAAGCCCAGAGAAGACCGAGGGTAGCGGTTAGTGGACTTATTCTGGCCGGAGGTCTGTAACTAGTGGCATTCTGTAGATTGCATAGAAGACTGCAAGAGATACAGCAGGGTATAGATCAGTTGCATATATTAGCAGAGAAGTGGCAAATGAAGTTAATCCCAGTCAAACATGCTGTACTTTAAGAGATGAAATGTGGGAAGACCCTTATCAGTGTTGATGTTGTGGTTCATGTCCATAGTTGCCTGAAAATGGCCTGATGGGTTGATAGGGTGGTAAAGAAGGCATATGGCCTTCTTTTTAGTGGAGAAAATAAGTTCAAGTGTCAAGAAGTTACATTGCAGCTTTATATAACAATAACGTTTTTACACAGATTAGTTGGTGCCCGGAATGCACACCTGGGGTGGTGATTGAGGCAAATACAATATAGGTATTGAAGAGGCTCTTATGAATGCACAGAATATGGAAGGATATGAATATTGTGTAAGGAGAAGGGATTAGTAGTTGGGCATTTGACTACAAATCTTATTAACTTGGTATAAAATTTCGGGCTGAAGGCCATGTTCTTGTGCCGTACTGTTCTATGTTTCATGAATTCATGTCAGAAGTACTTCTGCACTGTCTGCCTGAGGCTTTGCATGAGTTTCTCTGCCTTCCAGTAAGGCTGTGGTTGTGTTGGATCACTTTACCTGCCTGATATATATATAAGTTTATTCATGTTCATGACCGAGTAGTCATTGAGGAGATCTTCAAAGAGCTCATTCTAGCAACATGCCCATGCCTATATTCTGTCCGTAATGAGCTCCTGTCAGCAAGCTTTTGGATGCCTGAGACACCAATTGTCTCAGTATTGCTGGAAACTCCACACAAGCTGAGATTCTTTGAGCATTGTTGGATTTTCTATATTGCTTTATCCCACCATTTGTTTTCCAATTCAGGGGTTTCATTGACTTCCAGATGCTTGCAAATTTGATTTACCTTTCCTGAGCTGTGGTAGCACTTCCAGCCTACTAACAACTTGCACTTAAGATTGACTGATTCCTGGATTATCTGGCACTTCTGACTTACATCTCAGTACTTTTTGATGAAAGGAACAAATATCTAATTATTGTTAATTCTGGCTGCTTTCAAGGCAAGCCAGGCATTTGGGGCACTCCATGACTCCCATTATCTCTTCCCACCTTTTCTTTGCTGATCAGTTTCTCACTGATTAGTAATGGGGTTACGAGAAGAAAATAGGAGAATGGGTTTAACATAAAATTGTGAGGATTATTTCTTTCTTACCTGGGTTCTCTCTATCCTTTGAATTTGATATTCCTCTGGCAGACTCTTTTCTCTATTGTTGTTTAGGGTAAGATGAGGAATATTAGTGGTGGGTTGTCCAGCTGTTATTACCTCCTGTAATGGTACAAATGATGTGAACATCCTTGCAGTAAGTAATGATGTTATCCAACAGCTGCCAATGCTTGCAATAAGGGTGTTGCCATGTGGCTATGTACACATATCTATGATGAAACAGAATGATAGTTATGACAGTGCCAAGGTCCAAGCTATTTGTCAAGAGGAGGTAGTACTAGCTTGTCCTTATCTGTCAATTACACCTTTCCAGAGGTCTTTTTTGTTTCCAATTTTGCCATCTGAAAAGATCAAGGAAAATTGTCCGATATCTTTTGGATGCTGGATCAGTGTCTGCATGTTATTGTGGTGAGGGTGAAACTCACTTTGGCCTCACCTGTTAAATCCAAGATTGGGGTGTATGTGTTAATAACTGTAACATAATTATTCCATGATAGAGTGAGTTGGGGTCATTGGGCATTTATTCGTTCCACAGGATGTGTCACTATGGTGGCAGAATAGACATTTGACAATTTTATTCCAGGTATCATAAGTAATTTATGTTAACATTGTGTTGCCAAGGCTGAGAAGATCACTTTAGAATGAGAGATGCTGTTAAAAAAAAAAGATCACTCCCTACTTGTTCATAGTTTTCTCCTTTTGCTTGTTCTTTCTTTCCTCTCTTTTCTATAAGAGTATACCTCAGAGAAATACTATGTGGAGATTTGTAGAATATATGACTATATGATATATATGTACAATCACCATCATAGCTTGTCACACCAGACAGCCATCCACTCTAGTGTTTGGTTGATGTTGAGCAGGTCAGTGTCAGCTAAATCAGGTGAGATTGGGCAGAACGTGTTCAATGTTCTGCACCCTTTCGCCACACTCACAGGATTCGCTGGTCTTTAAACCCCACTTCACCATATTGCCTCCCATCCTACAAACTCCCACTCTCGCTCTGTTGAGAGTGTACCACTTCCTTCTGTCAAGCAGTGCCCCGTCTGATAACATTTCTGCGGGATCTTGCACTGTATTGTTTGGTGGAGTTCTGGCTTCTGTTTGTTGCCAGAGGTCAATCCTGTATGTTTGGGGGGATGTTTCGTGCGGTAGTTCCTCCACTGTAGCAAAGCTTTTCCTCAATTTTAGGTGGTTGGAAACTGGCACATGATGATGTAGTGGGTGCCGTGGATCCGAGTTCTGTTTACCTTTTTCAATTTTTTTTGTAGTGTGTCTTCGGATCTCTGGGGGAGCAATGCCTGCAAGTCTGTAAATAGTGTTAGTGGGTGTGGGGCGCAGTGTGCCCGTGATTATTCGGCAGGCTTCGTTAAGCAACTGATTTATTTTCTTCGCATGGGCTGATCTGCCCCACACAGGTGCACAGTATTCTGCAGGTGCATAGCAGAGTGCTAGGGCAGTTGATCTAAGTGTGTAAGCATTAGCCCCCCATTTTGTGCCTGCTAATTTTTTCAAGAGAGAATTGCGAGAGCCAACTTTCCCTCGGAGTTTTTGGATGTGGGTGGCAAATGAGAGCATCCTATCCAGTGTCACGCCCAGGTAAATTGGAGTCGGGTGGTGTTCGAGCTCCTTCCTACACCAGAAGATCTTGAGTTTCCAAGCTGCTTCTCAATTCCTCAGGTGGAATGCACACACTTGAGTTTTTGATGGATTTGGGTTCAGAGACCATTTTTCATAATACTGCTTCATTGCTTCGAGGACTGCTGTAAGTCGTACTTCAACTTCTTGGAAGGAGTTTGCTTGTGTTGTTATACATGGGTTGTCTGCATAGATAAACCTGCATGTGTTAGGAAAGGTTGGTTGGTCGTTTGTGTAGATATTAAATAGTAGAAGTGCCAGGACTGATCCCTGTGGTAGTCCGTTCTTTTGTGGACACCACCTATTCTTAATTCCATTATATACAATGTCTGAAATACATCTTATGGAAGTGTTTGTTTGATGATGAACTTCAATAAAAAATAAATTACAAAAAAAAGGAGAGAATGTTGAGTTGCTAATGCCAAACTGCTCCAGTTGTAAGGTACATTAGACAGATCATGCTCATCTGTGACAGACTGCTCTGTGAATAAGTACCAACCATCTCTTCCTTAATGATTTGTTTGTCACTCACTTCCATGCCTCCGTGTTTGGAAACATGTTGGAGCATGCAGTATATTTAAGCCACATCTCTATCAGAGTTGCTATTAGACATGACAATGGTTGATAAAACTATGAACTTTGAACATCATTCCTAACTTGGAAAATGAATTTGGAGCATGTTCTAATCCACTCAGGATAATGCAGGTATGCTCCAATGGAACAATGAATTGTGTGGCTCATCTGGAGTAGTATATCATGTATAGGCAATGATAAACGAGTCTTTGGAGTTCCAGTTAAGCAATCTGTCTAAAGATTGGGAAACAGAGATTTTCACATTGTTTACAGTGCTGGTTGTAATGGATAAACCAGAACTGCTGAATATAAACCTGTTGTTGCATTTCATTGGTTAAAAAGAAAGAGATTTGTACCTTACCATGAACTCCTCAAATAAGTCTCTGCAGAGTGCATTAGGGGCAGTAGAAGCACAGTGCAACCTGCAGAGAAAAGACACCTTTTTTATGCACACAGGCAGGCGTGGAGACAATCCTTTGATGCATTATTTATCGAGCATCTTAGCACGTAACTACAGTTTTACAGATTCGAGGAAATCGCTTATCATTATTTGTGTAGTCTAGCAGTCTAGGCTGAGGATTTGTTTGTGATATAAGACAGAATTAGCTCCAGAAAACTGCATACGAATATACAAAGCTAGACTAGAAATATAGGAATATCAATGGTATATGTTAGAGAGATGGAAACAGATGGAAACAAGTGGTAGAATAGAAAAAAATTGAGTTAAGGGAGATATAGTATTTCAAATATTATGCATTAGTAAAATATTATTAATTGATCAAATACTGTAGTTAGTAAAAACCAGTGCTGCAAAAGAAATATCCTGCAGATGGAAAATGTAAGCTCAATATATGCTGACAATTTCTTTCTACACACAGCCCACTGTGAAAGCAATCGTGAGTTCATATAGCGGTTGGTGTGAGCTGTGCAGAAAACACTGTGGCAATGGATAGTTGTTTTCTCTCCTCCAAACCAAGGTGTTTTGTCAGGCTTATCTTGTGTCATGGGTCTGATCTTTGACAGATGCCATTTTGGTGACCTTTGCTGGACATGTTTGTAGATTTGTGAGCACTCCAGACTGGAGGAAATTAAATAAAATTCCCCAGATCAAAACTCAACTGTCACCACTTTTGTTTATTGAGGTAACGCAGAGACTGAACACAAAGCATCTGGTCCTCCAAAACCCCAAAGGTAAGTTTGTATGTTACCTGGCTCCTGTAAATGACAATGACTCAAAAGTAGCAACAGGACCAAAGGGATGTCGGTGGGTTTGTGAGAGAGAGCATGCCGCAGCAATGCAGGAAAATAAGGAGACTGCACTGATGAGATTGCTCTCCAGTGATCCACCATGAACCAAGTGTTCTCCCGTATCACAGTAAGAAAGTCAACCCACTGATACGTTTCTCAGCTGGGCCATCACCTTTAGGTCATTCTGGAATAAAAGTTAAATCCTTAAGTTGTTTATTTTTTTCTTTATAATACTTTGAATGTTTATTAATTACTGGGATATTAAAGTATTTTAACTTTTATATATTTTTTTAAATAATAAGCCTATTTAACTGCTGTGGATCGTCAAAAGTCCATCAATTCCTCCATCTGAGTGGTACCTCAGGCTATCCCTCACCTGTTGGTAGCTGTCTGCAGCCTGCCCAGCTTCATGAATGGTTCTTTGGAAAGAAGAGATCAGCTGGTCTTTGTATTAGATTTGGATAATATGGGCACACAAGCATTAAAAATGGAAAGCTCAGGTAGCAATTCAGCTTAGTTAATTTAAAACCTAAGGCAAATCAAGAGAGGGTTTTAAAACTGAGCTAAAATGGTTAAATTATTTTAAGTATAGATCCATAGAGAGTGTTTCTGTGATTTTGATCACTATTAGTTTCACAGATTCTGGATATGAATAAGGCATGCCAAACTGTTTATGCATTTCATGGGTCTTAAAGGTTGTCTTTATTTTTCACATGTACATCGAAACATCAATACATCCAGTGAAATACGTCATTTGTGTCAAAGGCTAACACAGTCCAAGGAAATGCCGGGGGCAACCCACAAGTATTGTCACACTTCCAGCACCAACATAGCATGCCCACAACTTACTTACCCCAACCCATGCATCTTTGGAATGTGGGAGGAAACCACATGGCACTTGAAGAAATCCACACGGTGACGGAGAGAATATATAAACTTCTTACAGTTCCTCACGACTGCGTGGGTTTCCTTCGGGTGCTCCGATTTCCACCCACATTCGAATGATGTATGGGTTGGGGTAAATAAGTTGTGGGCATGTGATGAACCCTGCTCTGCCAGTCACTGTCACTGTAAATGATTACATTAACTGCTATGCTCCTGTGTCACCCCATGCAACTGAAAGTAACTGTTCTCTCAGATTTAGTGTCATGAAAGTGTTTTTTATTGACTAATTTTATTTAGATTATGCTATGATTCAAGGATTGTATTTACCTTCTGACATTATAGGATTCTGAATGAGCTCTGATTCATGTTAATAAACGGTTTATTTCATATGAATTGTCTGAATGAACAGAAAAATGTTTTCAGGTTGAGACTGGCTATGAAATCTCTATTCCCATTGTGAGTGGATATTCACTTATGAAACTAAATGACAAAAACCAATTGAGCTCGAATTTCTTTTCTTTGAGATATTTTTTACTCTGGTTATACTTCAGCCTCAGTAAACTCTTTTACAAACAACAGCGTACTTATTTCAGACTCCTCACACACATTTGAAGATTGAGATTGGACAATCAAGGTGCAAGTGAAAGTTAAACTTTAAATTAAAATGCACTATTTGCAGTATCTTAGTTTTTAGCAGAGTAATACTTTGGCATGAGGAATGACATTTCATATCAAGGGTGTGCAGTGAGATGATTAACGTTGTGAATCCTATTAAAGTTCTAAACTGTATGAAGCCAAGGTGCCAAAGTGTTGAAACATCTTCCCTTCGCTGCCGCATCACAACTTGCATGCAATTTAACAGTCACTGGGAGGATTCAGAGGAAGTAGAACCAGTAGAGTGGGCTGGCGAGAGGAAGATTGGGTTTGGGGTTCAATCTGTTGTAGAGTGTACTGGTCTATTGAGGAGAGGGAGGCAGAGTGGGATCGAGCTAGCCTGCTAGTGAATCAGAATCAGGTTTATTATCGCTGACATGTGTAGTGAAACTTGTTAACCCAGCAGCTGCAGTACAATGCAATACATGGTAATAATTGGACTAGGTATAGATATGTATATTGGATAGATTAAAAATAGTGCAAAAACAGAAATAATATATATTAAAAAACAAAATGAGGTAGTGTTCATGGGTTGAATGTCCATTTAGGAATCAGATGGCAGAGGGGAAGAAGCTGTTTCTGAATTGCTAAGTGTGTGTCTTCAGTTTCTGTACCTCCTTCCTGATGGTAACAGTGAGAAGAGGGCATGCCCTGGGTGATGGGGGTCCTGAATAATGGACATCACTTTTCTGAGGCACCGCTCGTTGAAGATGTCTTGGGTACTACAGAGGCTAGTACCCAAGATGGAGCTGATGGATTTTCTGTCGCTTCTTTTGGTCCTGTGCAGTAGCACCCCACCCCCCATTCTAGATAGTGATGCAGCCTGTCAGAATGCTTTCCACGGTACCTCTACACAAGTTTTTGAGTGTTGTAGTTGGCAAGCCAAATCTCTTCAAATTCCTAATGAATTATAGCCACTGTTTTGCCTTCTTTATAGCTGTGTTGATATAGCTGGGACCAGGCTAGATCCTCAGAGATCTTCACACCCAGGAACTTAAAATTGCTCACTCTCTCCACTTCTGATCCCTCTATGAGTACTGGTTCATGTTCCCTTGTCTAACCCTTCCTGAAGTCCACAATACTGACATTGAGTGCAAGGTTGTTGCTACAACACCACTCCACTAGTTGGTATGCAGTAGCTCGCTCCTGTACACCGTCTCGTTTCCAGCTGAGATTCTACCCACAAGTTGTAGATGGTATTTGAGCAACACCTGGCCACACAATCAAGGGTATAGAAGGAATAGAGCAGTGGGCTAAGTGAGGTGTTGATTGTCAGCAAGGAGGTGGTATTATCATCAAACCATGCAGATTGTGGTCTTCTAGTTAGGAAATCGATGATCCAGTTGCAGAGGGAGGTACAGAGATCCAGGTTCTGTAGCTTGTTGATCAGGAGTGTTGAAATGGTGGTGTTAAATGCTGAGCTATAATCAACGAACAGCATCCTGACATGGGTGTTTGTATTGTCCAGGTGGTCTAAGGCTGTGTGAAGAGCCATTAAGATTGTGTCTGCCAGGTCCTTGCTGAGACAAAAATTCACTCTAGCCATGACCAACCTCTCAAAGCATTTCATCACTGTTGATGAGAGTGCTTCTGGACAATTGTCATTCAGGCAGCTCACACAGGTATAATTGTTGCCTTTTTGAAGCAGGTAGGAACTTCCACCTGTAGCAGTGAAAGGTTGAAAATGTCCTTAAATACTTACGCCAGTCGGTTGGCACAATTTTTCAGAACCTTAGCAGGTACTTAATCAGGGTCTCCCACCTTGCGATTGTTCACCCTCCTTAAAGACAACCTAACGTCGGCCTCCAAGAATGGAGGTCACAGGTAATATCACTGGCATATGTTGTGAAATCTGTTTCGCAGCAGCAGTAAATTGTCATATGTAATCATAACAAAAACATAAATTACAGTCAGTATATAAAAATTAAATTAAGTAAATAGTGTAAAAAGAGGGGAAAAATACTGAGGTAGTGTTTATGGATTCATTGTCCATTCAAAAATGTGACAGTATAAGAGTAAGAAGCAGTTTCTGAAATATTGCGCGTGTGTCTTTAGGCTCCTGTACCACCTCCTTGATGATAGCAATTAGGGTGTGTACTGTGTAGTGAAGGTCCTTAATAATGGATGCCATCATTTTGAGGTATCGCCTTTTGAAGCGACCTTGATGCTGAGAAGGCTAGTGCCCATAATAGTCGTTGCTGAATTTACAACTTTCTGCAGCAGTTTCCAACCTGTGCAGTTGTCCCTCAATATCAGATAATGTTGCAACCAGTTAGCCTGCTCTCCATGGTACATCTGTAGAAATTTGTGAGTGTCTTCAGAATCAGATTCAGGTTTAATATCACTGGCATATGTTGTGAAATTTGCTAACTTAGCAGCAGCAGTACAACGCAATACATGATAATATAGAAAAATAAAGTAAATCAATTGTGGTGTGTGTGTGTATATATATATATATATATATAATAGTTAAATTTAAAAAAATAGTGCAAAAACAGAAACAATAAAAATAAAGTGAGGTAGTGTTCATGGATTCAATGTCCATTTAGAAATCAGACTGCAGAAGGAAAGAAACTGTTCCTGAATCACTGACTGTGTGCCTTCAGACTTCTAAACTTCCTTCCTGAAGATGACAATAGGAAAATGTGACATACCAATTCTCCTCAAACTCTGAATGCAATATAGCCACTGTCATGCCTTTTTTTAAATTGTATCAATATGTTGGGTTCAAGATAGATCTTCAGAGATGTTGACACCCAGGAACTTGAAACTGCTCCCTTTCTACCGCAGAGTTCTCAATATGGACTGGCATGTGTTCCTGTGTGGACTAGTGGTGGAAATCCTGCTATAATCACAGAGTGCCTGGGACTGCAATGGAGAGTAAAGGGAATAATCTACGGGGAGCTAATATTCTGAATGGCACCATATTTCTAGTGCTATCCCTATTCAAAAGCAACAAACATCACAGGATGAAGGGTAATAACTGTTCCTGAACCTGTATCTCCTTCCTGATGGCAGCCGCATGAAGAATATGTGGCTTGGGTGATAGGAATCGATAATAGATGCTGCTTTCTTGTGGCAGCACTCAATGTTGATGTGCTCAATGGAGGGGAAGACATTGCCTGTGATAGACTGAGTTGTATCCACTTTTTTTTTTGAAGGCTTTTCTGTTCATGGGCATTGGAGTTTCCACACTAGGCCATGATGTAACCAGTCAGAATAGTCCCCATGATGCATCTGTAGGAGTTTGTCAAAGATTTAGTCGATATGCCGAATATGCACAAACTTCTAAGACAGTAGAGGCTTTCTTTGTGATAGCACTTATGTGCTGGTCCTAGTACAAAAAGTAATTAGAATCTGAAACACACTGTCTGAGGGAGTGGTAGATGTAGGTACTTTCACAAGCAAAGCATTTCAATCCCTACTGCGTACAAATGATTCATGCTCATCTGCAGAAACGGCTAAACTTCTACCTTTCTCTCTTTGCCCTTTTCAAGGTGAGTGGGGTTCTGTCAGAGACCCTGACCTGGAGCTACACTCAGACTTCAGTTCTTTGCGATGGTGGAAGCCACTGGCCATTTTTCAATATCCCAAGGACGCAGCCTAGAAGACAAGCGTGGCTTCACTGTTCTGAGACTTCACGGCCTGGCGGGTGAGACGACTCTATACTGCTGCCGCTGACTGAAGTGACGTGGGAGAAAATGGAACGTCGGGACCAGCAGATCGGCTGTACTCAGTGAATCATGGACTCCCGCTCTTTCTCTTTATCTCGTTGGTGGTTGCGGGGGGAGGGGTTTGTTGCCGATTCTTGAGTCGGAGAACTCGGAAAAAGCAACATGGCAGACTTTATCGCCGTAAATCAGTGAGTTGTTTTATTTATGTTTCCCCTCTCGCTATGACAGGGTGACACCTCTCTGTCCTATTTTTGAGGAGGGAGAGAGAGAGCCTGTGGAAGGTCAAATTGTCAGGAGAACGATTAATTTTTGTTGTACTGCAGATCATGGTCTTTCTTGGGGGCTTTGCTGTTGCTTGCTTGGTGCATGGAGGGTGCTGATGTTTTTTGCTGAAGTAAGTTGGGGAGGGGATGGGTCATTGCTGCTTGTGTGTGGGAGGGAGGAGTAGAGGGAGTTTGGGGTTCTAATGTTTTTACTGTCACTCATTATTGGGGTACTCTCCATTTTAGTGGATGTCTATGAAGAACAAGAATTTCAAGTTGTATATTGTATAATTCTCTGATATTGAATGTAACTATTGAACTATTGAAGATTATGGACCAAGAGCTGGTAAGTGGGATTAATGTGGTTAATACTTGATGGTCAGCCTGCATATGGGTGAACTGAAGGACTTGTCTTTTATCTTCTATAACGCTGATTTGAACTAATTAGAGCAGAGACAGAACAAACCTTACTGTCTCTGGGTCAGAGGAGGGAGAGGGAAAACCAAATAGGCTTTATACAGCTGTTTCACTTCTACTAACTCCAGTGGAATGAGTGTGTAAATTCAGCGCAGGATATCAATGGTGCTATCCTTGGTTGAGTGATCTAATGAGACTCAGTAGTTTGACTTGTAAAAGTTGAACGCTTGGGTCTGATGCTGTCGGACTGTCATTGCCTAAGACTGAATTCCAGTGGGGTTGGGAAGGAAGAAAAAGTTATGTGAGTGGAATAATTCAGAAAACAACTTCCGTTGAAAATCATCTTTGTCATTTTAAATAACAGAAGTTGATTTAAGTCTATCATCAGAGCCTGGGAAAAATGAAAATCAAATTAATGGAGCATGTTTCTACATGTTTAAAATCATGCTTTCATAATAAACTGTTTATCTATTTCAGAGAATAACCTTCATTTATTTAAAGTTAATTGAGTGTAGCTAAAAACCTTCAGGTTGATGTAGCCTTTTCTAAACCTTTGCTTTCACACTGTGGTCCTAATCAACAATAAAGAGAATGGGGCATTTTTTTACTTCTCAGCCATAGCACCTAATGAGTAATATACATGAATAAAGAATACCCCAGCAGAACACAATCCGACTGAGCAAAGTATTAAGCTGACTGGCATCAACAAACCAAGTAATCTTCAAATTTACCATAATGTGGTTAACTTTCTGGGCTAGCATTACCTGCACTTTTTATGATTCAGTTAGGTGTAAATTAACATCCCACGATCTAGCAGATTAAAAATAAAATTTCTCATTTCAAATGTGTTTGGACCCAGAACAGATATCATGGAAAGACGTGTTCCAGTTAGTGACAGCCAGCCTGCTGCGAGTGTTGTCACTATAATACCACATGGAATCAGCTTAACAAGCTCACCTACTGAGGGGAGCAAGCAGTCAGCTTCAGAATTTCGGTTAGTCTTCTCCTTCATCTTGTTGGACAAGCCAATTTAAATCCATTCTTATGGATAATCCGAGACGATTCTGAGACAGTAAGCTTCATGTGATCTGATGGATTTAAAAACAATAAATGGTACTATTTTTACAACATTTTTAATTAGAATGTGCTTAAAAGAATTTGGAGATTATGATTTGGGCCAGTAACTGTGTTGCTTGCCTCACTCCACAGGTACACTCAAAGATTTACTCAAATGAGAAGAAATAGAAAAAGACAATATTTCTGGATATTAACTGTCATTTCTGAGGGAATAAAGTTTAGGGGTAACACGAGAGGGAACTTCTTTACTCAGAGAGTGGTAGCTGTGTAGAACGAGCTTCCAGCAGAAGTGGTTGAGGCAGGTTCGATGTTGTCGTTTAAAGTTAAATCGGATAGATATCTGGACAGGAAAGGAATGGAGGGTTATGGGCTGAGTGCAGGTCGGTGGGACTAGGTGAGAGTAGAGTTCGGCACGGACTAGAAGGGCCGAGATGGCCTGTTTCTGCGCTGTAATTCTTACATGGTTATATGGTTATATAAAAATAATAAATGAAAAATCATTAAAGGACCTTTGTCAGATCCGGTGTGGCTGACATCAGTAGAAGGAAATTTCTGTTCACTGTCTTCTCATAAATACATGGAAACCTGAAAGTCAATGCCCACAAATATTACCAACTAGTATTCAGTGTTAAGTAATATCTCTAAATAATTGGATCAGCTGTGAAGGTGAAGCTGCTTTCCATAACTATGTGTTATACAGACTTAAGACTTAAATGAGCAAGGAGTAGTTTTGGTTTATTATTGTTATTCGTACAGAGGTATGGCATAAAACATTTCTGTGCTATCCAAAAACAAAACAATGCAGTTTAAGTGTGAAATGTTAACTGCAATATAGTGTTGCAGTTATAGAAAGAGTGCAGTGCCAGTGGACAAATAGTGCAAAGGTCAATGCAGAGCAGAGGATGACTGGTAGGAGGGGTCCTTGATTATATTGGCTGTTTTTGAAAGTTGGTTGGAAGTGTGTATGGAGCCAATAGAAAGGAAGTTGGTTTTTGTTTGGGTTCATTTGTCCATTGTGTGTATTCATCAACATTAACATAAGCAGAGTTGTGTTTGCAATAAAATGCAAAACTGAAATAATAACAGATTAATCAACTAAGGCATTGGAGGGATGGGGCACATGAAGCAAAATAAGTGACTTGAGGATCAGGCTTGATCTAAAAGATCATAGGAGGAAATCATGAAAGTTGTGGGAGGAGGGTTGCGGATTGTAAAAGGGTGTTGACAGTCCAGGGATCGGTAGAGTGAAGGTATCAATTAGTTGACAATTTGGTAGGAGTTTGGGATGAAAGCCATCTGCTGGAGATCATTAGAATATGAATCGTTTGGACTGAAGGGACACATGTCAACAGTGGTAAGTATAAAGATCATCAGGAGGGGGATTTCTAGCAAAGGGATTGAGTTGCTTTGGCAGATTGCTGGGTGATGTTCGTACATGGTCAAGCAGTTCACAAGGCACAAGCAATTTCGATGAATTGTAGCTCGGCCCATCCTGAAAGCCAAACTCTGCTCAGTAGACTCTGCCTACACTTCCCATTGGCTTGGAAAAGAAGACAACCTGGTCAAAGACCCTTCCCACTCTGGCCATTCCCTCTTCTCCCTCCCATTGGGCAGGAGGTAAAAAAGCCTGAAAACATGTTCAAGGATATATTCTGTTCCACTGTTAGAAAACTAGTGAACGGACCTTTTGTACAATAAAGATGAACTCGTGATTTCATAATTCAATCTTGTGATAACATTTGCAACTTATTGTTCACCTGCACTGTACTTTCTCCATAACTGTAACACTACATTCTGCTTTCTGTTTCCCCTTTTACTACCTTGATGTACTTGTGTTTTGAAATTATCTGTGGGCATGGCACTCAAAATGAAAATTCTCAGTGTATCTTGGTATGTGACAATAATAAACCAATTGCTGAAGATAATCTAAGCCATACCTCCCAGTTCTGCAACTGTTCTATTGTCCTTAACACTCATGTATTGCAGATCAACTTTAGGCTGTGACCATTCTGAGTCTGTTTAAAATAAATGAATCATTGCGCGATTGATCTCATGCATTCTCATAATGTCTGATCTATATGTGCAATAGCAGTATGAATGGAAATGGCTTGGAAAACAAAGTTCCATTGATCCCATGGAAATTCAGCTTTAGCTGAGATGCATTTAAGACTCTACAACAATGCTTTTGAATGCAAGGTATGCATGATCAAAAGAGAAGATAATGTACAAATGATTGCAAGGTGAAGGAGGAATGGGATGGGAGAAAACTAGGTAGGTCTCTGTCAATAAACTGCATTTGGCAGGGGGTGTACAGATGTGGGAGAGGGGGTTGAATGTCCATGTTGAAAATGAAATGGATTGGACTGATTGCTGTTGAAGAACTGGAAGACTTTAGAAATGCTGAGAATATATTGAGAAATGACTGAACAAATGAAGATGATAGGTTTCAAGACAGAAAGTCGAGTCTTATGTTGAGTATCTGAGGGAAGATTTGTCTACCGATTCTTGGAAAGAAGTAGTGCTGGGTTCCACTCTGGCATGATGGATGTTTGAGCTTGCGGGGGTTGGTTCTACAATAAAGATGAGATCATTAACAAATGGGGAAATGATAGTTTCAGTGGGACAACAGCTAAGCTGATGTGCCTGAGAGTTGGCTTTCCATCTCTGCTATGTATTACTCTTTGAAGCCAAGCTGCAGAGTGATCCTTAATGGTAGTTTTTCCAAGTAAGTAAAAGATAAACATTTTGTTTCATCGCATTGCTTTCAATCACAATGTCAAGTGCACACTGTGATCCTGCAGATGTTTAACTGGAAAGATATAGCTAACATGAGTAGTAAATTTCATTTAATCCTTGAGTGCAAAGCTATTCCCTGACCCTCAACGCGTTCTGTTCATTAATCATTTTTCCTTCAGCAGATTGTATTGGTTAACTTCCATTTCACTATTGTTTTCTATTTGCAGATACTTTCCATGTCCTTACTTTCTGAAGATGTCTCAACCTTTCCTTTAAAGTTATCAAATGACTATAGGTTACTAAAATAGGCGAAAGAAGAAGTTGATGAGGCCTTGACCAAAATCTTTGCATCCTCACAAGCAGCAGATGATGTCCCGGTGAGCTGGAGAATAGTCAATGTGGTTTCTTTATTCAAGAAAGAAAATAGGGATTAGCCAGGAAATGATATGATGATGAGCCTCACATCAGTGGTACAGAAGCTAATGGAGAGGATTTTTAGGAATAGAATTTCAAAGGTTTCAAAGGTACATTTAATGTCAGAGAAATGTATACAATATACATCCTGAAATGCTTTTTCTTCGCAACCATCCATGAAAACAGAGGAGTGCCCCAAAGAATGAATGACAGTTAAATGTAGAACCTCAAAGCTCCCCCCGCACGTAAACAGCAGCAAAGCAACAATCCCCCCTCCCCCACCAGCAAAAAAAAGCATCAGCAGCCCCCACCGAGCACTGAAGTGTGCAGCAAAGCATCAATAAAGACACAGACTTATAGTACCCCATGCCACAGGCTCTCTCTCTCCCTAATAAGGGAAAAAGAGATGTCTCCATTTCACAGCAAGAGGGGAGACATAACAAACAAATCACCATTTACAATGTTAAAAGTCAATTGTGTCACTTTTTCTGTGAATTTAAACTTACTTGAAAAATCATGATTGTCTTGGTAGAGTCAGCATGGCTTTATGCAGAGCAGGTCATGTCTTACAATCTTGATTGAGATTAAAAAATTTTAAAAATACAATGGTAGCATTTAAGAGGCTTTTGGATAAACACGTGAATCTCTCAGGAATAGAGAGATATAGATCATACACAGGCTGAAGAGATTTAGTTTAATTACCTTTGGCACAGTTGTTGGCTGAGCTGTACTGTTCAATGACTCTGTCTACCAACTTTGAGGGAAAATGTTCCACAGATTCAAGGACTTTTAAAAAGAGAGAGAGAGAAAAAGTATAGTCTTAAATTATCAATCCTTTTATTTAAGCAGTGAGCCCTACAGCTGTATTCATCCAGAAGAGGAAACTTCTTTTTTGCTTGCACCAGGTCAAAATCCTTCAGAATCTTTAATGGTTCTATCACGTCTCCTCTTACAATTCTAAACATGCCTGTCTTCTCCAAACTTTCCTCATAAGGTGCCTGCTGATTCCTTCTACTAGTTCAGTAAATATTCTCTGAACTGCTTCCAGTGCATTAATTTTCTTTCTTAAATAATGTGGGTTATATAGCATACAGTATTCCAGCACTTGCAGCATTTACAGCGCAACATGATTGCTGGTGATCAACTAGAGCTCAAGAAAAGCTATCAAGGCTGCGAAACAGCAATACAGGGAGAAGATAGAGTCAAGATTCACAATGAATAGCACACATGACTTGTGGCAAGGGTTGCATGCTATTGCAGACTTCAAAGCCAAATGTTATGGTGCTGCCAACATCGCGGCCTCTCTCCCAGATGAACTCAATTGCTTTTATGCTTGGTTCGATGTCACCAACTCTGAGCCTCCGAGGAAAGTCACCGCTACAACCTGCAACCTGGTCATCTCTGAGGCTGAGGTATGCAGATGTTTCCGACGGGTGGACAGTCGCAAGGCTGCAGGACCGGACAGCACCCCAGAGCAAGTACTTAGTATGTGTGCAGCACAGCTGACAGGTGTGTTTACAGACATTTTTACTCTCTCCGTCTCCCAGTGTAGAGTGCCCTCCTGCTTCAAATTATCCACCATTGTTCCTGTACCAAAAAAGACCAAAGTAACATGCCTGATCGACTGGCGTCCTGTCACTCTCACCTCAATAATAAGCAAATGCTTTGAGAGGCTGGTCAAGGATTACATCTGCAGCTTGCTACCACCCAAACTGGACCCGTTACAATTTGCCTACCGACACAACCAATCGACAGATGGCGCAATAGCCACTGCTCTACATACCATCCTTGCACATCTGGAGAAGAAGGATGTTTATGTGAGAATGCTGTTCTTGGACTACAGTTCAGTATTCAACACCATACTTTCATCCAGGCTCGACAAGAAGCTCAGAGACTTCGGCCTTGACCTGCCTTGTGCAGCTGCATCCTGGACTTCTCATCAGATTGCCAGCAGGTTGTAAGAGTGGGCGCCCTCACCTCCAACCCTCTGACTCTCAATACAAGAACCCCTCAGGCTGCGTACTGAGTCCCCTCCTTTACTCCCTGTATATTCATGACTATCACCACCCACAGCTCCAATCTGCTAATTAAATTTGACAATGACACGACATTGTTTGGCCTTACCTCAAGCAATAACAAGGTGGCCTACAGGGAAGAAGTCATCTCTCTGACACAGTGGTGTCAAGAAAACAGCCTCTCCCTCAATGTTGCAAAAACAAAGGAGCTGGTTGTGGGTTACAGGAGGAATGGAGACGGGCTAACCCCTATTGACATCAATGGATTTGGGGCTGAGAGGGTAAACAGCTTCAAGTTCCTTGGCATCCACGTCACTGAGGATCTCACGTTGTCTGTACACACCAGCTTTGTGGTGAAAAAGGCACAATAGCACCTCTTTCACCTCAGACGGTTGAGGAATTATAGTATGGGCCCCTAAATCCTCAGAACTTTCTACAAGGGCACAAGTGAGAGCATCCAGACTGCCTGCATCACTGCCTGGTATGGGAACTGTACCACGGTTAATCGCAGGACTCTGCAGAGAGTGGTGCGGACAGCTCAGCACATGTGTAGTTGTGAACTTCCCATGATTCAGGACATTTAAAAGGACAGGTGTGCAAAAAGGGCCTGTAGGATCATTGGGGACCCAAGCCATCCCAACCACAATCTATTTCAGCTGCTACCATCCAGGAGGTGGTACTGCAGCATAAAAGCCAGGACCAACAGGCTCCGGGACAGCTTATTCCACCAGGCCATTAGACTAGTGAACTTTATTAATAGATGAATTCTTCAGAATCAGGTTATTATTGATGATTTATATGATATGAAATCTGCTGTTTTACAACAGCAGCGGTACAAAGCAAACACATAAGATTACAAGAAACTACAAAAATAAATAAATACTACAAAAAGAAAAGGAATATCAAGGTAGATTCATGGACCAGAGAAATCTCGATGGTAGCATAGAGATGGCAGACCAAAGTGTCTGTTTCTGTGCTGTGTGATTCTATAACTCAGCAAGAAGTGAATAAAACCCAAGTCTTAGGCATTAGTAGAATCCACTGCTTCTCTACTGTTATGACATATCTTAATTAAGAAATGTTCTGCATCCAAGGTTACTTTTCTGCACCATTTTTCCTTGTGGTTTCCCTTTAGGTTCTGTTCGTTTTTTCAGGATGCTGTAATTCAACCACTGTTTTGTTTCAAACGTCTTCATCCCACCCTGTTGCAATCAGATTTTACTGATATTCTTACTGGCTAAATCTGTACATAGTTTATAATGCAGTTTGAAAATATTAAAGCCTTAAAGCAAAGAAGTAAACAAGAGATTGTCCATCTCTTGAAGATGTTCCTAAAATTATTACGTTTTATGAAAATCAACCATCTTTGCTTCTATATAACATAACTTTATTGAGAAAAGCAACATTTCTGTGAATAACTTTGTGGAGAAGGGTAAACTGAATTATCACATCTATAAAACAAATTTTAAGTAATAGCAAAAAAAAATTGTAAAAGGAGAAAACAATGTAATTGTTGTTACTCTGACCTAAGGGTGTGTAATGTTTGAATAAACTGCCCTTTAAAGGTCAACTTTTGATGAGATTATGAGGAGATATGACAGATTTATGCTTCTTTTTCAGCTATTGAAGGAAGTTAATTTTAGTGCTGATTTACAGCCAAGTATTAGCTAAACTAATTTGACAAGATGAAAATTATCAGAAGACAAGGATGCAAATTATGGGATTTGAATGTACATCAATGGAAAACCGGATGTAGTAGGATGTCAAGTCTTCAACTGGTAAATGCAGAACGATCACAAGTGAAAGAATGTTACAGATGAGATGAGATATTAAAAAAGAGGCCAATCCAGACGTTGGAAGTTTTGAGAGGAGGGGATTTCAATCAGGTCCACTTCCCAAGGATAATGGGCAGCAGCAGGTTAGTACAGTGAAAAGGAGCTTTGACCAGCGGCCAATGCAGACATCGGAAGTTTTGAGAGGAGGGGACTTCAATCATCTCCTCCATTTCCCGCACTTCGGCCCTCACCCCATCCTTCTGCAACCACAACAGGGACGGAGTCCCCCTTGTCCTCACCTACCACCCCACCGGCCTCTGGATCCAGCACATTATCCTCCGCAGCTTCCGCCACCTTCAACAGGACCCCACCACTAAGCACATCTTTCCCTCTCCACCCCTCTCCACTTTCCGCAGGGATCGGTCCCTCTGCGACTCCCTGGTCCACACATCCCTCCCCATGGATCTCCCACCTGGCACCTATAATCATAGTCATACTTTACTGATCCCGGGGGAAATTGGTTTTCGTTACAGTTGCACCATAAATAATAAATAGTAATAAAACCATAAATAGTTAAATAGTAATATGTAAATTATGCCAGGAAATAAGTCCAGGACCAGCCTATTGGCTCAGGGTGTCTGACCCTCCAAGGGAGGAGTTGAAAGTTTAATGGCCACAGGCAGGAATGACTTCCTATGATGCTCTGTGTTGCATCTCGGTGTAATGAGCCTCTGGCTGAATGTACTCCTGTGCCCACCCAGTACATCATGTAGTGGATGGGAGACATTGTCCAAGATGGCATGCAACTTCGACAGCATCCTCTTTTCAGACACCACCGTCAGAGAGTCCAGTTCCATCCCTACAACATCACTGGCCTTACGAATGAGTTTGTTAATTCTGTTAGTGTCCGCTACCCTCAGCCTGCTGCCCCAGCACACAACAGCAAACATGATAGCACTGGCCACCACAGACTCTTAAAACATCCTCAGCATCGACCGACAGATGTTACAGGACCTCAGTCTCCTCAGGAAATAGAGACGGCTCTGACCCTTCTTGTAGACAGCCTCAGTGTTCTTTGACCAGTCCAGTAATCCCTGTAAGCGTAAGCGCTACACCTGTCCCTACACCTCATCTCTTGCAACCATTCAGGGCCCCAAACAGTCCTTCCAAGTGAGGCAACACTTCACTTGTGAGTCTGTTGGGGTCATGTTTTGCATCCGGTGCTCCCAGTGCGGCCTCCTCGACATCGGTGAAGCCCGACGCAGATTAGGGGACCGCTTCGTCGAGCACCTCCACTCCGTCCGCCACAACAGACAGGATCTCCCGGTAGCCACCCACTTGAGCTCTGCTTCCCATTCCCATTCAGATATGTCCATACATTGCCTCCTCTACTGCCATGATGAGGCTAAACTCAGGTTGGAGGAGCAACAACTCATATACCATCTAGGTAGTCTCCAGTCTCTTGGTATGAACATAGAATTCTCCAACTTCCGGTAATTCCCTCCCCCTCCCTTCCTCTATCCCTATTTCACCCTACCCCGTCTCCCAGCTCCCTCATGGTTCCGCCTCCTTCTACTACTACCCATTGTTTTCAAGGGCTATGATGTCAATGCTTCCCCTCCCCCACCACTTTGTCTTTCAAATTACTGGTCTTTCAACTGAAGCTACAAGCATTCTTCAAATCTTTCCCCATCTTTCATTCTTCAGTCCTGACAAAGGGTTCCGGCCCGAAACATCGACTCATCGTTTCTAACTCATGCTGCCCGACCTGCTGAGTTCATCCAGCGTACTGAAAGTGTTGCCACAAACACTGGCAATGTGTCGTGAGGAAAAGCTGTGATAGAGAAAAATTGCAGTCGACAGGATGAGTTGTAATGTAGAAGGTGGACAGAATCGAAAAGGGTTAATGCAGGACTGAAGGTGTATTTGAATGTGTGCAGTATTAGGAATAAGGTAGATTGACTTGCGGCACTGTTTCAGATAGGCAGGTATGATGTTGGAGGCATTACTGAGTCATAGCTGAAAGACGATTATAGCTGAGAGTGGATATTGGACCACTGCAAAATGATACTGGAGAGGTAGTAATGGAGGGCAATAGAATTGTGGGCAAACTGAATAAGTATTTTGTGCCAGTCTTCAGGGTGGAAGACACTAGCAGTTCCAGGTGTCAGGGGTAATGAAGTGTGTGAAGTTGCCACAAATCAAGAGAAGGTTCTTGGGAAACTGAAAGGTCTGAAGGTAGATAAATCACCTGGAACAGATAGTGTCCACCCCAGAGTTCTGAAAGAGGTGGCTGAAGAGAACTTGGAGGCATGAGTAATGATCTTTCAAGAATCACTGGATTCTAACACTGGAAAATTGTACAAACTAATGTCACATCCACTCTTCAACTCAGCCAGTAAGTGGTTGGGAAGATGTTGGAGTCAATAATTAAGGATGAGGTCTCAGGGTACTTGGAAGCACATAATAAAATAAGCAGTAAGCATGGTTCCCTCAAGGGAAAATCTTGCCTGACAAATCTGTTGGAATTCTTTGAAGAAATAACAAACATGATAAACAAAGGAGGATATGCTGATGTGTGCTTCGATTATCAGAAGGCATTTGACAAGTTGACACACATCAGACTGCTCATCAAGCTACAAAGCTACAAGCTCATTGTATGACAGGAAAGATTCTAGCATGGATAAAGCAGTGGCTAATTGGCAGGAGGCAAAGAGTGGGAATAAAGGAGCCTTTTCTAGTTGGCTGCCAGAGACTATTGGTGTTCCACATTGGTCTGTGTTGGGACCATTTCTTCTTACAATATACATCAATGATTGGAATGATGGAATTGATGGCTTTGTAGCAAAGTTTGTATATGATGTGAAGATAGGTGGAGAGGCAGACAGTTTTGAGGAAGTAGAGAGACTACAGAAGAACTTAGACAAATTGGAAGATTGGGCAAAGAAATGTCAATTGAAGTACAGTGTTAGGAAGTGTATGGTCATGTACTTTGGTCGAAGAAATGAAAGGATTAACTATTTTTCTAAATGGAGACAAATACAAAAAAAGTGAGGTGCAAAGGGACTTCAGAGTCCTTGTGCAGGGTTCCCTAAAGGTTAATTTGCAGGTTGAGTCTGTGGTGAGGAAGGCAAATGCAATCAAGAGAAAAAAACACCTTTTGTTTGAAGAAAGTGGGAGAGGCCGAAAGAGAAATTTTTGACTGAGGACCAATTCCGCCAGACAGAGGAGAATGTTGGTGGAGAGGAGCTGGTTGGGTCTTGTATCCAGAAAGAAATTGAGAGCTTTGAGGCCTTCCGAATGGAGGATAGAGGTGTATAGGCTCTGGACATCTATGGTGAAAATAAGATGATTGGGGCCAGGGAACCTGAAATCAATGAAAAGATCAAGAGCGTGTGAAGTGTCACGGATGTAAGTAGGAAGGGACTGAACCGGGGGAATAAAACTGAGTCTAGGTATGCAGATATAAGTTTGGTGGGTCAAGAACAAGCAGAAACAATAGGTCAACCTGGACAGGCAGATTTGTGGATCTTGGGTAGGAGACAGAAACGGGAGGTGCGGGTTGAGGGAACAATGAGGTTGGTGGCAGCAGATGAGAGATCACCAGAGTTAATAAGGATGGTGATGGTGTGGGAACCAATGTCCTGGTGCTCCTTAGTGGGGTCCTGTTCAAGGGGTAGGTAAGAGGAGGTGTCTGAATGATGTCACTGGGTCTCAGCAAGGTAGAGGTCAGTTCACCAGACTACTACCACACCTCCCTTGTCTGTGGGATTGATGGTGAGGTTAGGATTAGTTCAGTGAGAGTGGAGAGCAGTGCATTCAGAAGGAGTGAGGTTGGAATAGGAGAGAGGAATGTTGAAGTCAAGACGGTTGATGTCCTGTCGGCAGAAAGCAATGAAAAGATCCAGAGCAGGCAGAAGACCAGAGCGGAGTATCCAGGAAGAGGAGAAGGGTTGAAGACGGAAGAAGGGGTCATCAGTACAAGGTGGAAAGTCCTTGCCGAAGAAGTAGGCATAGAGATAGAGGCAGAAGAAGAAGAGCTCTATGCCATGGTGGACTGTGGAACTCACTGAGGTGTGGTGCAGGGGTAGAAAGGTAAGGCCCTTTCTGAGGAGAGAACGTCCTGCCTCAGAGAGGGGTAGACTGAAGGAACGTGAAGACCTGACATGGATGACAGCTGGGATCAGAGGGAGGAAGGGGGTTGGTAGTTTCAGAGGGCAGGGTTGGGGTGTTCAGGGAGTTGGATTGACAGGAAGATGGAGTCTCTGAGGACCTGAGAGACGCAGGATTGGAGAGTGGCAGTAGGGGAAAGGAAAATGCAATGTTAGCAAGAGGACTAGAATATAACAGCAAAGATGTAATGTTGAGATTTCATAAAGCACTGGAGAGGCTTCATTTGGAGCATTGTGAGCAGTTTTGGGCCCCTTATCTTGAAAAGGTGGTGCTCTAACTGGAGGGTGTTCAAAGTAGGTTCATAAAAATGATTAAATGATTCTGGTATTGAATGGATTATCATATGAAAAGTGTTTGATAGCTCTGGGCTTGTATTTCCTGGAATTCAGAAGAATGTGTGGTGATCTCATTGAAACCTATCGAATGGTGAAAGGCCGTGATTGAGTGGATGTGGAGAGGATGTTTTCAATGGTGGGAGAGTCTAAGACCAGAGGATAGAGCCTCAGAATAGAGGGACATCCTTTTAGCCATAGAATGGTGAATCTGTGGAATTCTTTGCCATACTGTGGAGGTTAAGTCTTTATGCGTATTTAAGGCAGAGGTTGATAGATCCCTGATTGGTCATTACTTGAAGGAATATGGGGAGAAGGTGGGAGATTGGGTGTGAGTGGAAAATTGGATCTGCCACGATGAAGTGACAGAGCAGACTCGATGGACCAGATGGCCTGATTCTGCTCCTGTATCTTATGGTCTTATGGTTTTGTGTAACAACTAATCACATTTTGTGAGGAAAGAGTGAAAATAGCAACAGTATTTACTAACTCCCTTAATACCTCCATAGATTCTGGCTAATCTTCTTAACCTGCTGACAAAGTACTTAAAATTATAACATTGTTGAATTGGTCTACGTGCGGTCAGATTGTGCCTCTGATTTTCCATTTAGCACAATCACCAGTCTGTCATCCTTAACAGGTAATTGGTTTATTATTTTTGTATGTAGTGAGATACGGTGAAAGACTTTGCATGTCTTGCAGGCAGATCATTCAATACATAAATACATCCATGTAGTATAAAAGGAAAAGTAAACCAAACACGGTATATAATGTTACAGTTATCGAGGAAGTGCAGTGCAGGTAAACAGATTGAGTGTAATTGCCACAAGGTAGACTGAGAGTTCACCTTTATTGTACAAGAGACCCTTTCAGAAGTCTTATAAAAGCAGGATAGAAGCTGTCCTTGAGCCTGGTAACTGAACTAATTCATATAAAGATATCAAAATCAACATTGTTTAATGTAATTTCCTGTAAAAAAAAGTATAAAAGAAAATGAAATAGTTGCTACTCCAGATACGATGCAGCGTAAAAAAACACAAAAGATAAAAAAGCACCAAAATAGCAACAACAATAGTAATAATAATAAACACAATAAATATAATCACATAAGATAACTTATTCACTTAGATTGAAGATGTGCCCCTAAAATAACGCTAGATGCAGAAGTGTCTGTACATGAGTTGACTCTCAGGAAATTAAATCAAAAAATATTTTTTCAAAAAATTTTCTCGATTGTAATAAAAACATTTTCAAAACAGAAGACCTTTGTGATCGTTCTGTTGAGAAGAAATGATTTTATTTTCCAACTGTCCAAACTTCCCACAAGTTTAGAAAGTTCCATTGAACCTGGATGTCTTCTCTCCAGTAAAACTCATTGCAAGATCTCATGCACTTCAAGGTCAGCTCACTTTGCTGCGAGCCAGCTTATGGTCACAGATTGTAATATATACGTCAGCAAAATGGAGCCACAAGGATGACTGCAGATGCTAGACATTTACAGCAACATACGAAAAGTTGGAGTGATTCAATGGTAGGCAACATCTAAGGAGGAAAATGGATGATAGACATTTCAAGTTGAGATTTTATCTGGATCGGAAAGGAGTCAGGGTGATAGCCAGTATAAAAGCCTGGAGGAGAGGGTGAAGCAAGAGCTGGAGGATGATAGGTGAATCTAGGTGAGGGGGAGAGAGCAAATCATGTAAGAAGCTGCTAGGTAATAGATAGAAGAGACAAAGAGTTGAAAAACATGCATTCTGATAGAAGAGGACAGTGGACCATGGAATAAAGGGAAGAAGTGAGGATAGGAATTGGAGACAGGAATCTATGGGTAATGGGCTGATTGAGAGGGTGGGCAAGGGGAAGGAAAAGGGTGATGGGAGTGGTGAGAACTGGGAAATCAAAAAGGGACAGAGGGAAGTGATTACTGGAAGTTGGAGAAATCGATGTTCAGTCCATCAGGTTGGAGACTACTAAGGCAAAATATCAGGTGATGTTCCTGTAATCTGCATCTGGCCTCAGTTTAGCAGTAAGGGAGCCTGTGGGTAGTTGTGTCACTGTGGGAAAGGAAGTGGAATAAAAATGGCTGGCCAGTGGGTGTTACGGTGGACAGAGCAAAGCTGCTTAACAAAGCAATACCCCAAAAGTTGAGCACCTTCATTCCATCCATAACTACCTATTTTAATTCCTCTTCCTATCCCATCACTGGTATGTCTCTTCATGGCCTCTTCTACTGTCAAATTGAGGTTGGATGCAGATTATAGATAAAACATCTCATTCTACCTCATATCTTTTCCAATGACTCACAAACATCGAATTCTCTAACCTGGTAAACACTCCGCTCTATATCCCCTTTATGATGTCCCTTATCCCACAGGCCCAATCACCCCTTCTTTTTCCCTATCCCCATGCTTTTGATCTGCCCATCACCCACACATTCCTCCCTCTGGCTTTCCTCCCCATCTCCTTCCCTTTATTGCATGGTCTACTGTCCTCTCCTATCAGATTACATCTCCTTCAGCCCTTTGTCACTTCCAACTATCAGCACTCAGCTTTTCTATTATCCCCACTCTCCGCTCCCCCATCTATCTATCATTTCCCTCTCACCAGGATCTACTTATCATTCTTCAGCTCCTGCTCCTCACCCTCGCTTCATCTTTTTATACGGGCTATCTCCCTTATTTCTATCATTGAGACTTTCATTATGTCTCACTGAAAGGTCTTTACCCAAAACATAAATTGCTCATTCCCTTCATAGATGCTGCCTGACCTTTTGAGTTCCTCCAGTATTTTCCTCTTGCTGCTTGTGTCACCAAGCTATTTTTTCCACATGATGCATGGTCTACACCTGAAACATTGACCCCTGCCTCTACAAATGCTGACTGACCCATAATCTTCAGTAGTCTCTTGTGTCTCCTGCTATATTTTTGCAAGTGGTTCCCCAACCAAATGATTCTTCGCATGAAGTGTCGATTTCCCAACACTGGTCATTAAAGAACCATTAGTAACAGAAGACATGAATTAGGTTTTAATGATTCACCACACCACTAACATCATTTTAATATGACACAACATTTACTTCAACCTACAAAACAATTGGGAGCAGAGCAATGTATTGAAAACAGCTGACAGAGCCTGAAGAACCTGACCAAATGGTCAGATGCAGCTTGAGTGAGAGGGTGTTTAATGAAATAGAAACAGAGCAGTCTGGTCGATTGGCTCACTTTGTATTGTATAACTATTTCCTGATTATCAGTGACAAACTGACTGAAAGAAAGGAAGCAATAGCTATTTATTAGAGCTGTCTGGCATTCAACTCAAGCGAGCTCACTTCAAAATGTTGTTTCTTTACCTATATATGAAAAGGTCAAGGGGAGCCTGAGATCTCAATGTAGAGTCATATAGTACAGCACAGAAACAGGCCATTCAGCCCAACTGGTCCTTGCTGACTACAGCACCTTCCTAAGGTAGTCCCATTTGCCTGTATTTAGCTGATATCACTTAAAACCATGTGTCACCAAATAATTATCTAAATGTCCTTTAAATGGCATTACTGTACCTTCTTCAATTGTTTTATCTGGTTGTTTTTTTTTTCATATGCACACAATTTGTAGCCTGAAGAAGTTTTCCCTCAGGTCCATTTTAAATCTTTTCCCTTTCTCTCAAAACCAATGCCCTCTACATTTTGGTTCTCTTTCCCTGGGTAAAAGACTGGGTGCATTTACCTCATAATAGCATATGCCTGTATACGTCCACCACTCAGTTGCCCTCATCTTTTATCCAAGGAATGAAATCCCAGCCTGCCCAACTTCTCCCTGTAACTCTGACTTAACATTCTGGTAATTTTTTTTTGTGAGTGAGAAGGGAGAAGGGACTTGGGCCATGAGAGTGGTGCTTGACACAAATAACTATGTTGCATTGGTTTGGGAAAGGAGTTCAAGTTGAGATGGACTGAGTGAATCATGATTGGGGAACTCAATACTGGGCTTCAATATAGAACTAAGGTATTGGAAGATAACTTCTAATCAGGATGCTACAACTAAGGTATTAGAGTTCTTTTCTACTTAGTTTTCTGAGTGACTGAGATTCTTTTATTATAAATTGTGTTATCTGGCAAATGTAGAAGGTGATTCCACATTTATTGTGTGCAAATTGTGGAATTTCATAGAATGGGAAACTGATGATATTCTTTGTGCAGTCCTGATTCGAAGCCAACAGTACACTGTACAACAGGAGCTGCATTTTGTACCTATAGACCTGACTGAAAATTTTGAAAGCAGAAGACCTCTCACTCTTGGTGAAATTTTGGCCACTGTTAGTGAAATATGGTAACATGGATCATCTAAATCTGCATTATTTAAGGAAATTTTTAATTGCTTGCAAATTTGCTTGTTAGATATCAAGCTGTAGCAATCAAGGCAACTGGACTTACTGCGTTTTCTAGAACACACTTGCTTGTTGGAGTTGTATTAATTTGTGTTGAAGTGTAAACCTTGGATAGGCGAAAACTCTTCACAAGCAACACACTTACCCCACTGTCAATAGTAATAGATGGTCTGTTGATCTGGACTCTTTGCGTCACTTATGATAGGGACCATAAGGACAGGATCCATCAAACAAAACAACCCAAAGAACTGAGGGAGGAGAATCAAGGTGAAAAGACACTGTTGGAGTAGGACCCAGTCCCTTTTGTTTTACACAGTTCTCTGACATGCATTAATAAGAACAAGATAAAGAAGGATGTATGACACTAAATGCCTAGTCCACCATTCAGCAAGGTTGTGCTTAATTGGAGCTGGGCTTTAGATCCATATTCCTGCCTGTTCCCATAATATCTAACTCACCAATAGAACAAATATCTATCTCAGTTATTATCCTTGATTAAACCTTCGTAATTCACTAGCGGACAGAATTTCAAAGATTTAAGCCAAATAAAGAAGAAATTTCTTTCACCTCCATCTTAAAAGGGTCAACTTTCATTCTGGCCCAGAATGAAAAAGATTTTTGCACATCTGCCCTGTCAAGCCTCCCTGGAATTTTGCACGTTATGATAAGATCTCTTTTCACTCATCTAAACTCAACTGAAAGTTGTGAGGTGTAGATCTTTGGATGTACTTAAAGTGATGGTAGATTTTTTTTTGAAAGATCAGGGAATTGAGGATGATAGGGTACTACACAAAGAAAGGAGTTAAGTCTGGGGTTGATCAACCATTATCGCAGACTTCATTTACCTTCTCTGAAGGTGGGACAGCCTTGAGGGGCCAAGTGACCTACTCAGTCATTATATACCATACTGAGGCCAGGACCTTCTCAACCAGAAAGCTTAGTCTTTTGGATAGAAATTCTGGTATTGGGAAATCTGGGAAGTGAACGTGAACAGCAACCCTACTCTGCAAAATCCAGGTCATTAGCTACTGGAGTTGATGAATAGGTTTCGCAAGTAGAATTCTCTTCTTTATGCCCATGGAAATGGATGAAGCTTAACTTGTTGGGGCAGAACTGAAAAAAGTTAACATTCACATCATAGGGCTTAATGACGATGAAGGCATTGGAATTACCTGACTGTCTGTGAACTGCTCTACCCGCAGGAGATTATTGGAAATAATTATTTCTCTGCTTTTTGTGTACGTATTAGTCACAAGAATTAGTCACAGAGACAGCAGGGAAATGACCACAACCTTCACTCCATATTTTTGCTGTTAGAAATTCTTGGAATTGGCTATTATTGTCATGTTCATTAGATAGCGGCTTTCAGCAGCATAAACCCAAATGATGTTTTATTTAAGTGACCCTTGCAACTCATTATCTTCTCAATAAAACTTGCAAAACAAAGCATGTATGTAGTCAATTCTTTAGAATGGCAGGGTGCGCACAGGTCTGGGAATAGCTGATGATACCTCTGTAGCCTAGAAAAGTCCTGTTTGACAACTGCCTCAATTTTACTAATGGGATATTGAATGAAACGCCATGCACCTGACCAGGAGCTGTCACTGTGCTGGTTGGAACCAGTAATGATGCCGTTATCATGCAACAATCCATCATATCAGCCTGATGCCTCAAAGCACATCTGAGTATGGCTGATTGGTGATTAGGGATTACCAGTGCAGCTATGGCTAATGACTGTGGTATAGTATCTGCAATAGAAGGGACTGACAAATATAATGAGTCCCATGGGATGATGAGAAGTAAGTAATGGCAGACCACTGGTATTCCGTGTGTTTTTTTTTGAAATGTTTAAACAAATTTACTGGAGACTTGTACCACAGTAAAGCCAGAGAATCTACTTGTTTTCTGGAGGTTGCATGGATTAGACAGAAAAACAAAAAATCTTAGTGTTCTGGAAATATTGAGGACGTCAGTGAGGGCTTGGGAATTGGATCTTCAATCATACAAGGGCAAGGGAGCTAGAACCAGTATTTATGAGCTCAAAATGATTTTTAAATGATTCGGATTCAGATATTTCTCAGATGGACATTGAAACATAAAGGGAAATGTGCTGTTTGTGTTAACAGCCAGCACAGCTTCAGGATTTGCTTTACGTAAACACGAAGAATTCTGCAGATGCTGGAAATTCAAGCAACACACATCAAAGTTGCTGGTGAACACAGCAGGCCAGGCAGCATTTCTAGGAAGAGGTACAGTTGACGTCGACTGTACCTCTTCCTAGAGATGCTGCCTGGCCTGCTGCATTCACCAGCAACTTTGATGTGTGTTGTTCAGGATTTGCTGTTGGCAGGCAAAATTGTCACCACATATTCCGGAGCCAACACAGCATTCCCAGCATGCCCATCAAAATGAATGTTAACATTTCACTTTCCTTCCTTACTATCCACTCAACCTGCAAGGTAACCTTTAGGGAATCCTGCACAAGGACTCCCAACTCCTTTTGCACCTCTGATTTCTGATTTTTTCCCCCCATTCAAAAAAAAATTGACACATTAATTCCTCCTAACAAAGTGCATGACCGTGCACTTTCCTGCACTGTATTCCATCTACCACTTTGCCCATTTTCTGATCTGTCCACATCCTTCTGCAGACACGTTGTTTCCTCAACACTATCTGTCCCTCCACCTATCTTTGTATTGTCCACAAACCCATCAATTCTGCCATCCAGATCTCTGGCATATAACATGAAAAGAACACCAATCACAACACTGGTCCCAACAAGGTCCCAATACCGATCCTGGGCCTAAATTTCCCTAATAAGCTCATCTGCCTGCTTCAAAACGTAAAAGCTGATGCAAGTGCAACGTCTCTATTGTGAAAGACCAGTAGAGTTTGCCAGAGTATCTCAGCTCATTGTGCTCTGCTCTTTCTCTTCTATTGTTAGGAGTGGCCATTCTAGTGCTAACTCCAACTGGACATGGAAGGAAGTGGAGTATTTAATCCAATTCAGCACCAATATTATAACACTTTTGTCAAGTAAGCCTTGTTTACTGTGTACCGAGAGGCAGCATTTTTGTTTAGTTAACTTCTGATAATAAGATTTAAAACACATCTAGAAAATGATCATCTCCATAAATCACAATTCATAATACCAGATAAGTTTGTCTTTTTGTGCATCTAAGGAGATGGTATTTCCAAATACTACTTGTGAGCTTGAATATTTCAATGGATATAGAACTTTATAAATCAGTAAAAGAGGCTTTGGTGGAATTATTCTGTAGTGTTCTGAAACAAATCACAGAAGCTCACAAATACTGCTGTTTTATGGGATCTTATAGTACAGAATCAGGCCTTTACAATCCAATTTGTCCACACCAACCATGATATCCATCCATGCTAACCCCATTTGCCTACACTAGACACGTATTACACGTTGCCTTTTTAAGTACTTGTCCAATGCCTTTTAAATGTTTGCAATTGTATCTGCCTCCATCACCCCCTCTGGTAGCTTTTTCCAGGTAACAACCAACCTCTGTGTGAAAAATGCAGTATCTCACTCAGACCTCATTTACATTTCTCCTTTCTTACCTTAAACCTTTATCCTCTAATGCTGGACTCTGATGGGGGAGGAAAGGCACAAACTCTCTATCCTGTCAATGGCTCTCATCTTTTTCTAAACCTCTTTAAGTTCAACCTTCAGTGTACTAGAATCATGTCTGAACAAACTAGCGTATGTCATCTCTCCTTACATCAGCAGCTCTCCATTCAAAACAACCTTCCAGTGAATCTCTCCCTCCACATTCTCCTTGTGTATAATGACCAGAAAATTACATGGTACTTCAAGTGCAGAATACCAATGTGACATTGCATGAAAATTATACATCAAGAAATTTTGTTGAAAGTCAAATACTTTCAGCGCACTGCATGAATCCATAAGAAACTGCAGAGCATTGTGGACGCAAACAACAGGAATTCTGCAGATGCTGGAAATTCAAGCAACACACATCAAAGTTGCTGGTGAACGCAGCAGGCCAGGCAGCATCTCTAGGAAGAGGTACAGTCGAAGTTTCAGGCCGAGACCCTTCGTCAGGACTATCTCTTGCTGCCTCGGTAAAGCAGCTAACATAATTAAGGATCCCTCCCACCCTCATCACGAACCTTGACTTTATAGTCTGTCTGCACTGCACTTTCTCTGTAATTGCAGCACTATATCCTGTATGATGTTCTTGTTTTTCCCTTGTACTAACTTGATGTATTGATTTGATGAAAATGATCCGTATGGATGGCATGCAAAACAAAGTTTTTCACTCTACCTCCGTATATGTGAATTATAAACCAATTCACATCAAAACTCAGTTTTCTTGTAGCTGTTATGTAAGTTGGATTGGCTCTAATGAGGTGATGACACACAAAAATTCAAATGTAACACAAGTTGCAAGCAGTTCCATATTCCACACAACATTTGAGTGGAAGTTGGAGATGAACGGAGCCATATACAGCAGATGGCTGATGATTCACCAGTCTTCAGTCAGCTTGGTTCATCCCATTATTAGTCCACAATGAACCTGGTTGTATCCATCTGCCTGCTTCAGGAGGTATGAACGTGAGCTACCCTTGCAGTCATTTCTGGGAGCCTGCCAATTTTTTCTCCCAGAAAGGGTGACCAGACACCACTGTATTTTGGATTTGTTTGCCATCGTAGTTTTGCCTTTGTGTTATGTGAGGTCGGTTCATACCTGATGGATAAAAGTAACAATGGCAAACAAAACAAAAACATGCTGAAAATGCTCAGCAGGTCAGGTGGGAGAGTGAGAGAGAGAGACAGAGATAGAGAGATTGGAATAAGAAGGAGAGAGAGAAGAAGTCCATGTTGCAGGTCAAATGTCATTAACATCAAATGCTGCCAACTTGCTGAGCATTTCAAGCATTTTATGTTTTATCTTTAAAGATTCTCAACTCTTACAATATTTTTGAGTAGTAATAAAATAA